>NC_138568.1:5000-9714842 GCF_947561715.1 Ascidia mentula
GCACTGTTGTGACTTATATGTCGATACAATGTGAACATCTGTGACAGCTTTTGGGTAATACCCGAGCCAGTAACACTATCAGATGCCAAGTAGTCATTTGGTGATGACAACCAATGGAAAGAAAGGTACCACATAGTGTAATCTCCATGCTTGCTTGTTTAAAAAATACCACCTTGTAGGCATTCCACATTCATTTGTTTAAACATGTTGTAAGAATGTTTATATACTGTTGTTTATATCCCAAATCTTACAAACTACACAATTATGTCACATTTTATATTCATAGTTTGCATAATAACTGTTTGATGTATATTGTTATTGCTATACATGTAGTAGCCCATCAATGCAGAGAACAGCTTACACATGAAATTTTCCCACATTATTTACGTGCTTAATGTTTACTACACTGACCTCACACAAAAACATTCCCTTTTAAGAATTACAGGTGACGATATGCTGTTTTAACGTTTACGAATGGAAAAATCAACAACAGAAAATAGCGGTGGTTCAAATATAAAAATAAATGTATTGATGTCATTTATTCTGTAGATCCTTTTCTGCAGAATGTAAATAAGAAGGGGGAATCACCAAGTTTGAAAATGCGGTAATATTTTCCAAACCAATGTACGAAATTGATTGAAGATTTGCCACAAAAAGCAAAGGCCTTTTCCAAAACCTATAGATTTGGGTTCAAACGTGCAGGTAAAAACTATAATAAATATGTTTTTTCCATCTTACCTGAGACTACCATGTATTAAAATGTAAAATACCAGGAAAGCTATAACTCACAATAAATGTACTTATAAAGATAGGTTTGTTAACTTTGTTTACGTTTGCCTGCCTACGGTTTATAACTTAACATAAATTTTCACTTACACTGGGATTTCTCTCGGCGCCAAATTATCGAATGTTAATTGGTTGTGACGTCACGATTTAATCAAGCGTGTCCAACTGCAAACTATGCTAACTGTTGTTTCAAGTTGCGTTTATATTTATTGTGGATAAAGCAATGACTACTGTTTACCAAACTTTTTGACTACTCTTTTCTGCGATGTTTGAAAATGACGAATAGTGTGTAGGCACTGTGCAACTTTACATAGTGTCAAGTCGACCAAGCCAATTTATCTTTAATTCTCTCCACATACTTGCACAGTGTAATCATTGGGATTAATCATCTCACAACTTGAAAAGAAACTACAATGATCTGTGGCTGAAACTGCGCGAAAACTCCATCCATAGATTCTCGGATTTCCAGTTGGATTTCCATTGAAGGAGGGATGTTTGTGTTTTATACCCCGAGTATAAATCTTAAACCCATGAGTGCCACCAAGCGACGGTCACTGTTTCTTATTCATTTGTTATTACACGGTCTGCAGTGTGACGTGTGATGGTGCTTCAGGCAGCTCAGTTAAATCTGGTGCCGAACGCCACAAATTAGACCACCTGCCCAAATACTGCTGAGTTCGGCTGCAGGCAAACGCTGTGGAAAGTAATTGATAATTCCACCGAATGCACGTAGCCTACATGTAAATATATATGTACTCTGTAACTCGCACAGGGCAATATCATGTTTTAAAACAAAGGCTAGAAATTTACTATAGCAGCATCCTCAAACTAAAAATAAGTTTTCCACCAGATGGAACCAACATCGACAAATGTGGAGAACTTTTCACACCAGGGCCACGGGTGACAAAAGTGCATTACTCCGCCATTACGAAGTACACCACCATCAACAATTCAGCGAAAGACCAAAGCTAGCTGAATGCTACTCTGTGGTGTTTTACAACATCCGCCCATGGACCAATTGGGCATATACGAGGACAAATGGCACAAACACTTAAACGCAAAAATCAACATTCAAAAATTAATTTTACCGTCAGTTACGTGAGCCCCGCCCATTTTATTTCTTTTTTACAATCTTTTTATTGTTGTTTCACCTGATTAACCAATGTATTCCTGTGGTGATAAAAAAGTAGGTCACTTGTAACATCTGATCAGAGCGTCGTGCAGTATGTTAGCACCAGAGGTTTCTACTTGTTCGGCCAGTTTTATCGTTTTATCATTTTAGCATCTAACTATGTCTTTTCTGTTTATTTTGTTTGTAGAACTGAAGATGCTTTAATAAAAAGCGAAACATGTTTTCTAAAACCAGAAGCGTGGGCACAAAGTTGTTCTAGTAACATTTAAATTTGGATTGAAGGTTAACTTGTGTCACGTGAAAGTGCTGCTGGTTAGGTAGGTAGATAGTAAAACAATTTATTGCCAGCATCCTCACTTGTTCTAGCTACGAGCCGCCACTGGTGTTGGCAATAATTCAGAAATACTGCTTTACCAAATGTTTGCAACACACGCCTTCCCTCCGAGCTCCACCCGGTCCAACTAATGGCGCAACACACTGAAATGCGGACAAGGCGGGAAAAGAAGAACTGATAAGCCGTTGGTCAAACCCTTTTTGTTAAGAACGTCGTTAGTAGAATTAACCAGGTTATTGTCTTGTCCAGTAGTTTCTATAGCAAGTCTTGATGTCCCCTCTCTTTCCACATCACCATGACCGTAAAACATGTTTCCATGCAGAGGAAGAACGACCATTGCAGTTTCCTCGTCACTATTACACTGGCACGTAAACAAACATTTATAAATTAGTGCAGATTTGTATGCAAGGATTGCTGGCACTTTGAACGTAACGTGCCTCCAGTGTAATTACACCCTTGATGTTCTTGCCTGCGCCTTGTTGTATTTTCCAGCTGTTCAGTGTGAGAGCTTTAGTTTTGTGTCCAAGCATGGAACAGTTAAATCCAAGCATGGAACAGTTAAATCCAAGCATAGAACAATATATACCTCGACCGAAGGATTTAACAGCTGATCCAAATGCAGCCAAAGTGTTCCAATTGTGACGGGATACCTTGCTTCATTGGAAGACTTCAAATCCTGATTAACAAACCATGTGACAGAGCTTACTCTCCTCTGACCCATATGTGATGGAATATAATGGTTATGACTTCATCGTAACCGCGTCAAAGGAACTCTATGAAAATACGCCTCTCGAACCTTCAAACCGGGTTAAACAGGATTCTTAGATTTGAAACTTTCGGTCGATTGTTGAAGAAACACCAAGGCTAACCCCTTTCCGTTTTTTCGGATTTTCTTCGATACAAAAACGTCCGGTTCCATGCCGTTTGACAGGTATATTTCGATTTTAAACCGGTTTGGGCCGGTTTTAGCAGCCTTTCGAACCTTTAAACCGGTTTAAACAGGAATCGGAGATTTGAAATTTTCGGTCGATTTTTGAGAAAACACCAAGCCTTTCCGTTTTTCCGGATTTTCTCCGATACAAAAGTGTCCGGTTCCAGGCCGGATTGACCGGAATAGCCATACGTGAGGGAGCCACATGTGACTCCTACTAAATCTTCTGCCCAACCCAACACGCAATCTCTGCATATGACGTCATCGACATCTGAGGAGTAAATCTGATCCAAAAATAGTTTTTCCCGCCACTGTTAACAATTTAACTTGAAAAAATGCACAACATCTTACTGTCTATTGTTTTCAAATTGTGTTGTTGGTTGTGTCAATTCATCTCCGACCAACGATCGCTTTTGCAAATGCTGTTCTTCTCTGCATGTTTGCCACGTCAATCACAAGGTAAATAAAAGATAAGTTACTGCCTCTTGTCCCGTCAAACACCACTCGGTTATGTTGTGTTATAAAATTTTATTGGCGTTGTGTTTAAAGTGCATATGACACGGCCATGACAACTTTGCGTAAAACTAAAGGTACATCTACAACTAACATATATCCAAAGTTTTACGGCTCTACGTCAACTAAAAAATGTAGAAAACTGCACGAAAAGTAACGGCGACCAAAAATCGTAAACCTTTTGCGCTGAGGAGAAAAGGACATCACATAAGGCGCTTGCGTCGAAAAAATGCATTGTTTAGATAGGAGAAGGCGCCTGTTTTTGCAGATATCGAATAGTTTCAAACTTAGGAGAATCCACAGATTACGTTACCTTAAAGTGCATATGACACGTAAAAATCAAACATGTTAATAATCAAACTAAGAAATGTTCATAACTTTAGAACATTTTTGGCGAAAAAAGTAGCTTGATACGACGACTGGTTTCTGAGATACAGCTGATCAAAGTCGCACTTTTGCCGCTGCGAACGAAATCGTGCGAAAGCGAGATATTGTTGCGTGACGTCATAGAAGGTGCTTCGGTCGAGCGCGAGTGCTGGCAGCAAGCCTTATGCGTAGGAATGGAAAACATTGTAAAACTAGTTTAAGCATAATATTGCATTAAACAGGGGACAAAAAGTGAACAAGTGCAATAAACGGATTTTGATGTTAATTTAAGCTGAAGACAGATGGCCGCTGTTCGACCTATTATGTCTTATTTAGTTGTGTGATAATAAAACAGTTACTGGGACAAGGTGTTCTTGTTGTTACAGCATTTATGATCGCTAACGTGATACAAACTTGACAAAAATTTAGCTTGCATTCAGTGAGAAGATGTAAAATCGATACTTGCGATAATAAAGTTTCACAGGTCACCCACACACTAGATGTCGCAAAACATCGGTTAAGGAGTACAACCCGGATACCCAGAAGAAAACCTTGAAGGATGGCATGGGTTCGAATCCCAGTGCGGAAAAAAGTATCAGAGAAAATGTCAGCGCAGGAACTTGTTTGGGATCAAATGAGATTGAGGAGGTCGCCGAACCTTTATGGTAGAATTCCTTCAGTTTGAAAGTAAATTGTGTTATTCTGACCACTTGTATACTGGTGTTGACTCTTGGGGCGAAATCTTCGTTGATTGCACATGTCAAAAGTTCAAATATATTGAAAGTTATACAGCAACAGCAGTACACTACAATTTATATTCCCAAACCTCGTCTATATCGTTTTTTTTGTTTTTTTTTATTTTTTTTTATTTTATTTTTTTTATTGAAAAAGGACGCTAAAGGCATACAACTGAAGAAAGGGCAAAGCAAGAAGACAAACAACAAGGGTTAAACATAATGGCGAGAAATCAGCACAAGAGTCAGGTTACTGGGAATATGCTTCACGTCAAGCAGCGTACGACCACTTTCTTTTGTAATAACTCGATTCGGTATTTGTCACTGGCTATGCTTAATTCAATGGTTCTTGTTGTTTGCAACATATTTACAAATTCTGTCGTTGTTGTTTGTCTCTTGTTCTTTTTTTTAAGTGTTTCGAGAAATATTATAACTCAATAGCGACACTTGTGGGTGTTTCAGTGCATAATTTCACCCCATGATGTCGTACTCGTGACTCTGGTCTTGGAGATTAAACTTAACTTAGGGCGGGTGATTGGCAGCATTTCGTCAAGAGCCCGACCCATATACCAAGAAGAAAACCTGAATGGGATTCGAGTTTTTGGTGAAGTAAATTAAGACCTCGACAAAATCAACATATTTGCAAATAACAAAATAAGGAAATGGGAATCCCGGTGTAGTAAAAAAAATAGATTAAACTTAACTTGTTGCCGAATTAAACAAGTTGCATCGTTTTTAACAATTCCTGTATTTTTTTTGTGAGGTTTCGCTTAAGATTGGTCGAGTTTTTGGTGAAGTAAATTAAGACCTCGACAAAATCAACATATTTGCAAAATAATTATTGTTAATAATCATTTTTACTGCAAGGAATATAAAGCTGAACTGCGTTTATACCTAACGTTTACACCATGCTGCCACATTACATAGTTGTCCAGCAGGAACGCATTACGCGCAAACGAAATCAATCAAAGCTTGTTGAAAGTGTTTACGCTTCACAAATTCTGCGGTATTTTCCCTAGGAATGAAGGGCTCTTCATATTTGACCGACGGTCCAAGTTATCGAACAAACGCTCAGTTTTGCCCAATTAAAATCTTACAACTGCTAACCGTAACCCAGACGGTAAATGAACTTTCCATTCCTAAACTTCATAAAGGCGTAAAACCCCGAAGGTTTGATACGATCTTAATGTCATGTCAAACGGCCAAAGCAAAAAGGTTTAGAGCACTTAATGCCAAAAAATAAATCGAGCATCCTCCATAAAGTGCGTTTCCTTTCAATAATTCAGAAGCCATTTTACCCGGAGCAAAATTACGTCATTCGAAGAGAAGAAAGTGTCGCAATGACATCATCGTACTGTGGGCACACGTAATGCTTGGAGCGTGTTTTTAGATTTATTTCAAATACGCGAGCCGACAGGAATGAAAGCGAATACGAATATGCTTCGGATAATTTCTCCAAATGTTGTCCAAATACAACAGTTTACCGGTATTATTTACACTGATACTCAAGTAACAACACGAATAGAACACAAAGCACTTTTACATGAAACGCGAGCTTATGCTGAAGGAGAAAATCTTTCGCCAGCTTAAAACCAAGTGTTTAGTGGTATGATTTAATACTGGTTTGAACAAGGATATTTCATAAAGGGTTACAAATAAATAACATTATATCTACACAAGCAGAGAAGGAACATGTTTTTGTGAAGGAATCTTTGTTTCAAGGGGCAAGTGTCAGATCCTGCATCTGCAGTTTAAGTACAAAAGTTATGCTGCAACGCGAAATACACGATAACGAACAAATGAAGCGGTTTATGCTGTAACAATGACAAACGAACTGCGTTGATTGTAGAAACGCGAATCTCAGCAACACGGGACAAACCAATAAATAGCTGCCACGTGTCACTCGCCGACCAATCGCATGCAGAGAATTAACTACCAGAGAACTAACCATCCCGGCATAGATTGTAATCACCGGTTTTCCAGTAACATATCTGGCCATATTTAAGCTGAGTGATCCTCACAGCTGTGTTGTATTCCTTCGGAGGACTTCCATCCGGAGATTCCACCCATTGGTGTCCAGAGAAGACGCCAATCACCCTACGATCCCATTCTGTGGAGTTGCGATCGTAAAGGCGGATGTATATTCCAGCCCCAGATGAGCCACGTTCGGTGTCACAGTAGTTGTAGATCATATCGGCTGACTGGTCCTCAACCATGCAATATCTGTACTTCATCTGTGGATTCTTGTTGCTGTTAAATGCGGTAAAGTGGATCCTTCCGTTCCCTGGCAGATTCCTTTTCTCTGGACTGATTCCGAGCTTCATCGGTTGCTGTCCGAGAGGACGTTTGAGTTGAATGACGGCGTAGTCGTATTCCACACGAAGTCCGGTGTCGGTTTGACCCGATTTCAGGATCCAAGGTTCTGGAGTGTGGATTTTCTTTGCTCTCGTCCATCTGAACTTCAGCACAAACTGAGGACTCCTCTTTGATCGTTTCCTCGCTTTCCTTGCTTTCCTCTTCCGGTTTTTGCGGACTTTCTTCTTCATGTATCTTCCCACGCGAAGCTTTTTCGCTCCCTGAAAAAAAATGCGTTGAAAAAAAATCGTGTGAGGCAAACCATAGAAATCCTAAACAAACATTCCATTCGCTCAACGTAAAAATGTCTTTCAAGTGGTGTTGTCATGACTACCACTTTTATTTCGCTTTTGCAAATCCGAACAATAATGTAGCACACACGCGCTAACAGATATAGCTCTATGACGTCACAGAGGCGCCGGGTTCGGAAACAAACCGCATTGTTTGCTCGCAGGCACTGAAGCGTAACGAACAGTAATGTGTTGTTCATCAAACTTCGGCCACAGACACTACTTTTTGCGCTTTTTAAGTTCGCCGTCGAATAATTTTACTTTTTTCAAATGATTTTGAAGACGCGCAAATTTTTAATTTAAATATTTACCACAACTCAAATTTTAATCAGAAATGTCCATTTAGTTCTACCACGTGACCAATGCACCACTTGCAATATTCATCCTTACAATGCCTTGCTTGAGGTTTGGGTTTCAGAACAATCGGTCATTGTTTCCACACAATCGCCCTGTGTGTGAAATGTCACACGCAGTCAAGGGAAAGTAAAATAAAAACAGAACGAATGGCAAAGAATTGAGTTTGCGGGAAACCTCATGCCATAATTTAAAAACGATTTCGGTCTAATTTTTAGTGACATTGTGACGTCACCATCGTTTAACATAATCTCTCGTGTGTGTGACGTCTCACAAAACTTTCCTGTTAGGCGTAAAAAACAAAATCAGGCAAGAGTAAGATGAATGAAGGTTTCCTAACACACATCTCAATCAGACGGCCATATTTAAGCCAGCAAATGTGTAGGTGTAGATAACACGATAAGCGCATGACGCACCTTCCACAGTTACACGTTTTTAACATCACGTCATACAAGAAACATGTAATAGTTAATTGTTTCATGTAATAGCAATATATATATATATATATATGTAACAGGTTAACAAGGGTCAACATTATGGCCATATTTGAATAAAACCGATGATTTCTGTTGTCTGCATATTTTTTGAATAATTGCAATTAACAAGCTGTCATTGACCCGAAATCCATAAATACATTTAGAGTTTGTACAAAAATATTCAATCATTAAATTTTTACCTTCAAGTATTTTTTCCCGTCATGGATGCAATGCGCTGAGGTCAGCACGTGCTTAGGGGAGATAAGGACACCCCCACAACCTGTAGATAGTCTCACAGCAGCTGAAAAAGGAAATCTATCAGCAAACCGGTTCAAATTTAGGGTGAATCTTGTGTCGTATCCAAACACTGATCTCCTACGCCGACTGCTTGGCTCATCCGGTCTGGTTTTGCCGCGTAAAATTTCGCTTGGAATGTTGGATACGTTCACAACGGTTCGGATTCGTAATTCTCTCTCCACATCCAGGGTTTCGTAACTCATCAACATTTTCACTTCTTCCACGCTTAAAGGTTGTTCCCCACGTGATATCTGACACTCAAGGTCACAGTCAATTCTTAGTTTGCGTGGAACATGACCTTGAAACTGAGCCCGACCCTCCACAATCTCTTCTTCGGCGAAGATGTCTGGTAATTCTGGTCGTTTCCACGAAAAATCTTCGATGTTGACCCGACTCCCAATCACACACGATGCGGTGGCAAGCAATAGCACGCCCAACATCGCCATCGCTGAATTTCCTCAACAAGTACTAGTAGTAAGACGCCAGCAGCAGAGCAACACGTCTCGATCAACTACCAAGTAGGCAGAAGTGAAGTGGCCGAGCGAAAAGTCTACGAGTAAAAGAAAAAGTTTGCGGTGGGAAAAAATGCGCACGGCTGAGGAGACGTGCCAACGTATTTATGTCTGTAATACATCATTCTTTACTCTTGGCGAATAAACCAATACAAATATGCCCACTAGATGCCTAAGTGCCCCAGGCCTCAACATAACTTGGCAGTGAAAATGTTTAAACACAAACAAATACATTCTGTTCTGCCTGTAACCACGAGAGATTTTCAAGCTTCGGAATATCCCAAAGAAAAGTGCATTGTGATGTAATAACGCGTGCAGCGTTTGTATGTGGGTGGTCTTCTCTTAAGTAAGCAACAACTCAAATAGCTTTGGTTTAGGCAACCACGAATCAAGCTATAAGAAATCCTATTTAGAATCTCCAACGTGTTACACAGGTTTCTTATGTGCGAGGTGATTGACGACCCACAACCATCCCTTAATCCTCTCTCATATTTTCCATATTTAGGGGAATGCGTTGTTCTTACGATGATACATTGTCCACGATATGAAATTGCTCAAGCGAATCACTTCATGATAAGAGCTGTGTTACAATCACCACTTAATACGTATTAATTACCTATTATTACGACATTGTAATTGTTACGTATGAGCGGACGCTGATCTGCAAAACGGAACACACAGACTTTGGTTGCCGTTGTTTAACTATCTCTCATGGGATTAAACTATCTTACGTCATTAGGTAAATCCCCTGGAGACAAGATATTTTGGTCGATAACGTGTTTGTTCTTGTTTGTTCTCAATACAATCAGCGGCTGTTTGTTACGTCATAGTTCAAGCTAATTATAAAGATTATCATTCGGAGAAGATTGGTATTTGCTTGTACAATCCATTCAATTAAACAAATAACAAATCATCTCAATATATCATGTTAGACAGTTTAAAATCATTATAAGCCACAAGGGACTGGTGAAAAGGCCGAATTCATCAACTTACAAACTGGCATTTCGTATACCTTGCCTAAGTATGACATTCAGAGTAACTTTATATGTCGCTTAATGGAAGGACCGGACACCAGTCGACATGTTTGTCGCATCACAAACGCTTCTGTAGTGAGACTGTTGCATCACAAACCCAAAAACGCTTTGTAGAGTTGACAAATGAGTAGATATTGTTTTGTCTGCAAACAAACTGTTATTTTTATTGACTTGACAATACAACCATTGATTTAAAATACAGAAAAGTTTTGTTATCGTAAACGAGTTATTTTTCGTCGCACATTCTTAATGTACTGAGTGAGGATATGCTTTAATGCTTGCTTGGGTAACAGAAGCCGAGCGAAGCGTACAGATCACAGCCCACATTCTTCTGATGTCGCCGACTCAATACTGGACACAGGATTACGATTCGCCTCATGTTTTCTCTAAACGAGACTTGGTCCATCATAACCCAACACAGATTAGCAATAAAAACAACATCACGACTAAAAGCAGTGAAACTTAATGAGTTCCTTTGAAGTCAGGATTCCAACAAGTTTATACCATTACACTACACACTGTTAAAATCATTTGCAGACATTGCGACAGTCAGCAAAGCCTATAGCAAATGCCAACTAATGTGTAATGACTCGTTGACATTTGTTGGCCAAAGATCCACCCATAGGAAACGCACTGCTGTTCAAATAACGTCTTCGACGCAAAACCTACTTAATATTGTGAAGAAAGCGCGTTTCCAGACAGGATTGAAACACAAAACCCATTGCATTAACCTCGAACCTTAAATAGGAAATTCTACAATTGATAAAACTTTACCAGCTCAATCAACGTCAACGCAGCGTTTTTCTTTGTGTCGTAACAATGAGATTGTTTTCCACAGCAACGTCAGTAGATGGTAAGGGGTCAAAAAATCTGCCACATACTCTTTGTGCAGCGATGCATGACGATCCCCATCTATTATCGCGAAACAAATTTGACAGTTGTCTGTTGTATCAAGGGGAATGCCCAATCGCATTACAACATGTAGGAGCACATTAAAACATGACGTAATTATTTAAAAATAACGGTCGTTAAAAAACAAAATGTCAACGTAAAGTTTGCTTGATAAACACAACCCAATCACTTAACTGTGTTTAGCATAGAGACAGTTATTTCCTGAGCCTCCACCCCCGTCACAAGTAACACGGCGGTGACGTCATACATAGACACCTTCGCTAACAGCAACCGTAAATAACCATCACGTGACACGAAGCCTTCTCGAATTACATCACACATAGTGCATAACTGAGACTGTGGAGGGACAGTAATTGTTGCCTCGAACGTCACACAGTGCATTATGACGTGATGACTGACAGGTTACAGTCGATGACAGTTTGGTGTTGAATTTTCAGCAAGATAATGCGTTTTTGCCTACTTAAGTCAACAAGCGGGCAAAGTTACATCTTTCAAGAATAATTTAAAGAAGTTGTAGCAACACTATGGCACCAGTAGAAGCAGGAACCCAACGGAAAATTCCACCGAGCGTGGAGTCTTCCCGCACCTGCTCAACTTCGGCTTTTATGGAGAAGTTTCCTCATATTTCGCACCAAGCTTTCGCGCTTGTTTTGTTACGTGATACACGCCTGTGTGTGACGTCACAAGTGCTAAGGATGGCGCGGTCACCACAAAACAGGCAAGTCCTGTCGGCCGCTTCGTTAAATTATAGGTTGAACAGGAAGTAACTACACAAACCGAGTACATTTGAAAGCAGGCGTTGCCACAAGGGTCAAGAACTGAACACACCGGAAAACCTTTCTTGCGTAACGGTGTCACGTGATACAATTTTCAAGAGGTGAGGCGGATATGGTTGACTGCACACAGTTATGCAGGTTGTGCAAGTTTTTCGTAGATAGCGATCTGCGGCTGGTTATGTAGCAGTTCGTGGAGTGCTTCCGGTACATAAAGTCGAAGTTTACACTAACTCTACACAGCGCGGAAACTATAGCCGTTGACCATATATGGCAATGAAATCTATACACGAAATTAAACACAGAAAAGTTGGAACAAATAGGGAAATTATCCCAATCCATAAACACATGACCGATTGGATTTGTTTGCGCAGAAATCTTATCGACGATATTTACTGATTGCCATCTCCTTCCATACTTTCTCCAAAACACAAAGGAATATTTCAAAACTTTTACACCATGAAAATTTGCGGGTTTGTTTCGCCACAAACGATAAACACTGTGAAGCCTGGATTGGTGGTGTATCGATTTGACACCTAAACAATAATATCAGTTTACATGGTTCCCCACAATGCTCATTGACTACGGATATAACACAGCTTGATATGATCAACCAACTGACATTGCACAAACACGTAAACTTGGCATGGCCGACTGCCTATACCTGCTACTGTATCGATAACAACCACCCGGTGTAAAATCTTCATATTAGGGTCAATACACCTTTCCTACCGAGAAACAGAAAAGATTTAGATTTTTCAAATCCCTGACGTTTCAGTTACTTTCTATTTCTGCTCCACAAGCCGTTTAGTAACATTAACTATATTTTCTATGAGTTCTTTAATTCAACACAAAGCCATCTCTCCACATGGTTAATGAAGCGGAGAGATTTGTGTTTACTAAACAAACAGGTTGATTGACATATTTTGTTCGACCACCTTTCAAAACATGACTGTTTACTCTGCAAATAACCTGACCCACGTTACAATGGACAAAGTTATCTCCGGTCGGTTTGTCGGTGAAAATAAAACGTGGAAAAACATTTGTATCCGTACTGACCTTCTCAACAAGAAAAGCTTTGTAAGAAGATTTGTTCGTTCAAAAATCAGCGCTTAAGGTTCCATACACAGAAGCGAGTGGCAACAGTTTTAAATACTTTACTATTTCTGGGAAACAAACAAACATTGGAACACAACCTTCCACACACCCTTGAAAGTATTCCGGCCAACAGCGTTAATAACCCAAATCCAGCTAACACAAACTTTCCACCATAATCCTGACAGTGTTGCAACATATTAGGCAGTAAACGAACGAACATGTACCCAACCACCTTCCAGCTTCTTGCTAGAGGCACAACTCTGGTTTCCGATGTCAACTTGAGGAATTCCAACTATGCACGACGCAGCCATGCAAAACACACGTGTACTTAATCACACGTAGCCTAAATTAAACCCTCATGTCTGTTGCAACGTAACCTCGCTTCAACTAACTTCTCGTCAAACTTGGCGTTGCCTTATTAGGAAGGGATATGTGCAGGTTTACCAATCTCCCTCCACTCACCGCCTTCAACAACTTATCAACCACATGGATTAAATTTGGCTCGGAAACGTCAATCTGACCGTATGTAAAAAACCAAAGAATGTGTAGAAAGGGAAAATTGCAGCACCGACCACAATTACCACCATTATAGCTTGGTTTCCTGCATAACGGCATTGTTGCCTCACAATGTATGTTAAACTTAAACGCGGAAGTAGTAGATTGTCGAATGTTTGGTCGGACTCTGAATCGACATAACTTAACCGAAATTGGTCACGTGGTATCGTCACGGTTTAACGCGTTAACCCTGGTAGGATCGTTGATCGTAGGGCTGGGAATACCACCATGATACACCTTTTGCTTCACAAACGAATAATAGATGCCCTTGAACTTCCAACCAACCATTTACTGATTTAAGGTTACACCCAATGTCATTGGATAGTAATCATAGTGTTAAAATTGTCTTGAAACAAAATTGGTGTAGGCCAATAAAGGTATTTTTATGCAATATGGAAAATGTAACTTGTTGTTTAAAGTTTATCCATACAATATAATTTGGAAAATGTTGCCTTTGAAGTTAGAGAGCAGGAAATGTAATTCTAAATACCTGCAGATGTTCCCCGTTCAACGCGTTTCGACTTACGGTAATTTCTTCACTAGACATTTCTGGAAATATGATTACCCCGTTACGCTTCAATGATCATGAAACCGCTGCGAAACGATGTCACGTGACGTAGTTTGTTTGATGACAAAACAATGGTTAAAACACTGAATAAAGTCTGGCGTGTAGTCTAGACTCGTAGCTTTGCTGTTAGACCCGACCTTTAGGTTTAGCAAGTGGCCTGTAACCTCGTTGGATTCAATGATCACGACTTGTTCATACAACAACAACTTCGTTCAACTCCCACATTCGTTGGGAAGGTTTCACGCAAATTGCGTTTAAATAAAAATGACATTTTGACTTTCTACTGGTCTCATCTGAATGTCAAATTTGGGTTTTTAGTCTTTTTAACCCAAACCAAGGAAACCAGTGGGCAATTATCTCGTCCTAACCTAGTGAGTCACCAGATCCCACTCATACTTTAACAGTACCGACACGTGCACTAACAAACACGTATTACTGCGTCCACTCAACCATAACAGGGGAGCAAGTTATGCAACAACTGTTTAAACCGATGCAAATGATGACATGTACACAAGCAAGATGCATTGCGACAATGTTCAATTGGAAAATGTTTCCAATACCACACGCGGCACTTAGACCTGAACAATTTGCGAAACTTGATACTTTGGCTGGGACATAACTACATTTATAAGTTTGAACACCTGTTGTTGGTATGAAGTCGACGACACCACTGGGTCTTCCCTGGACAAATCACATGAAATTAACTTTCACTCATATCCCGGATGTTTACGTGGAACAACAAATGACAAAAATCACAAACTAAGCGATGACGTCACAATGCCGCCCACATTTGTGAAAATTTCACACGAGAAGTTCTGGCTATCAGGAAATCACTGCTAGTACTGTGTGCAACGTAGCGGAACGATGCTCGTGCGAAATGGTCAAGTTGCTGTGGGAAGCCACCTGCCAACAAACACTACCTTCTACTGCCTTTATTTGGACACTACAGACGTTTGTGGCGTCACAGAAGCATGATTGATCGATGGTAGCGAAAGAATTTGAAAACTTTAAGCGTTGGTTTGTGGGTTAGGCGTGAATTGGGTACGTGGGAGGTAGGGGGGGGTAATTAGGGGTTTGACAAATGTTTGGGGTTAAAACAAATATTTCCGTATTCCAGGGGGTACCCAGCTCTACCAAACATTGCGGTTTTTAATTAAAAATTCACACCATTAAACTTGAAGCTGCAATAACGAGCGAACACACAATTCCAGACGAGCAAAGTTTAGTCACGTGACCCTATTGTGACGCGTTTTCGTCTGGAACGACCAGGAAACCGTTTGAAGCCGCATCAAAACTGGGCGTATTTGCGCAGAAAAGGGTAATCCCAAAAAACTATGAAAAAGAGTTTTACGGGATAATGTCATTAACGAGTGATGTAATACGCGTATGACGTCATCCTGGTTAGAAATTCGGGGGTTGGGGTCGTAATTTGTAATGTAGCTTTGCAATATCAGCGGCCAGATATCTTGTAATGTTGACCTGCAGTTTATCCGACTAGATTTTTATTTTTGTACAGTTCGTGCCACTTCATGTGGTTACAATACACAAACATGATAACATTTAGTCTGTGTATTCCAGACATTTCCCACAAATGAGATTATTCAATGATATTTTCTCTACACACGAATTTCCGGTGCTCCGGATCAAGCCAAATAAGAGCGGAATGGAAAAACGATAATTTGGGGTCAAACACAGGCTGGCGTGCTCTGGGGCGACACAAAGTGGAATACTTTGTCATCAAAAGGTCATGAGTGTGCCAGGCTATTTCCGTTAAATTGTGTGATCTCAATACTGGTATAACGCGTTGTTCCCTTGAAGTTCCCGCGAAATTATAGGAATTACAGAGGAAACATGATTAGGTTCAACCACAAGCTTGTAAGTTTGCAAACATTTTCAAAGTTTTTGAGCAACATGAAGCTGGCTATCCTACTGTCACTTGTTCTGATTGCAAGTAAGCTTATTTTATATTTCATATAATTGCTGGAGCGAACTTGTTTTGATAGAAACAGACTGTCCAGATGACTACTTTATATGCGAAGAAGGGACGAACAACATATTCGACGGTTACGAAAATTATCTTCATGAAACGGTAATGTTTGTACGTAAATGCCAAATTAAGTACGACGATCCACTTTATATCAGATGGATAATTATCACAGTTACGAGCTTAACAAAAACTGCATTCATTCGTCGTTACTATGCGACAACAATGGGGATTGTGCTGATTACGCGGATGAGGTTTAGTACGTGAAAAGTATGCTTCCCCCCAAATAATTATCAGATCTTTCAGGCAAACTGTTCTTATAACATGAATGACTGCATGACGCACATGTGTGATGACGTAATGAACTGTAAAAATGGGTCAGATGAGTGTGGGTGCAATGGATCGGTGACGTGCAACCAAGGGTGGGTGAAATTTATCAATTTTACAACACAGTAATTTTCCATTGAACAGATCTGATGTGGAATGTGTGCCTTTGTCTCTGCGTTGTGATGGCATAAATCATTGTCACGATGGCTATGACGAAATAACTTGTTTTGATTGTGCTGGAAACCGAAAAAAAATAATCGCGTCAAAGCTCTGTGACGGAAAGAATGACTGCGACGACGTCACAGCAAGTGACGAGTGCAATTGCCCAACAGCGACCACATGCGACAACATGAGGTGAGAATAAAAGTCGTAAATTGTGGATTCCACTTAAGGAACGGATTTAGGTGCGTTCAACAATGGCAACTTTGTGACGGAATAAAGCAATGTTCGGACGGAAGTGACGAATGTGGTTGCAATTCCACTTCTGGAGGGAAAATGTTTCAATGTTTGGGAAGTTATACTTGCCTCGATAAATCAAAAGTTTGTGACGAAAAACTTGATTGCGGAAACTACGTCATAATGGAAAATGGAACCAACGGGAGGTTCATAATATATTGTAGAATTATATTCAAGATTATCATAACACAATGTGCGCTTAGAACTTATTACGCTTTGGACTGCAGTGACGAAAGTAACTGCGGAACGATATTTATTTGCGATGACGCAAATTCACTGAAGAATGACGTCATTGATCATGACGTACAAACTTGCGTGTTGGCTGAAAAAAGGTGCAACGGCAAACCTGATTGCGCCGACGGCAGTGACGAATGCAATTGCGAAGGTTCTGTGCGGTGTGCTGGACTTGACGTCACACCCCATTACGTCACAAGGAGCAGCATTTCCAAAAATATTGTAGACAGATCGAACTTGAATTCTTTTGGGACAAGTGAGCTAAAGTGGTTCCATTAGTGTAACTTAAGTATTTGTATTATCCCGTCACAGACCCTCCACCACTAAGGTGTCTGTTACGTCACAAGTTCTGTGACGGAGTGTCCGATTGTAATGGGGATTGGGATGAAAGAAGAGATGGCTTTGGGTTTAAGTGTTTAATAAATTCCTCTACAGCAACTCGAAACTGCATTCTACCACAAACAATGATTAATGATGACGTAATAGATTGCAAGGAAAGTATTGACGTTTGTAAGCGGGAAGGCAAATGGAGGTATGATTTAATATAATTGTGTTTCTTGCCACCAAACTTATGAGAAAAACGACCAGATGCTTTCGGTGTGTCGACGACTCCATGTTAATTTCCGACAAGCAAGTTTGCGACGGCATCATTGACTGTCCAGACCTCTCAGATGAGTGTTTGTGTGGAACGGAACAAAGAATAAATATCTGTGACGTCATATGCAATGATGTCAAGAACAACTGCTTGGAAGGTATGGATATTATGTTAAACTACAGAAAAGTTAAATCTGCCAAACCCAGGTACTATCAAGTGTGGGGAATCACCGACAGAACTTAAGTTTTCAAAAGTTTGCAACGGGTATCGGGATTGTGACGTCACAGCGTCGTCTGTGGACGAAATGTTTTGTAACAGAGAGCGAACATCTAAGGATTACATTATTACGTGCCCCAATGGTGGAACCACCAACCCCCTTAAACCAAAAGCAGCATCAAAGTGTGATTTAAGGTGGGTTTGAAAATGGAAATAATCACAATTAAACAATCACATCTTGACAGGCCAGAATGTTCTGACTTGTCGGACGAATGCCTACACGAGCCATCATGCGAACATAACTTACAATACTGCAACTATCTGTTTTACTCTGTTCTTAGCAGGGAAAAAAGATTCAACTGTGACTCAGGTAGAAGCGACCATTCATCAAGTTCGTTTTAAAGCTGTATTTATTATCCAAGGTTATCGTATGAAGTCTTCAGATGAAGACGGTTTGTTTGGAGGGCAAGTGTGTGATGGAGAACAAGATTGTGTTGATGGTGAAGATGAAGAGTTTTGTCCTCACAGATACAAGTGCAAAGCAGGTGGGTTGTCACTGCAGCAATTAGAGGCATAAAAATTGTTGCAAATCCCAACAGGAAAAGACATCATAAGCATTGACAGCAATAAACTCTGTGATGGAGAAATGGACTGTTTGGACCTAAGTGATGAAATGAATTGCTCACAGGTTTGACTATGTTTGAAACATTGATGCTTGCAATGTCAGTCTTGTTTCAGCATTTCTATTGTGAAACTGGCGATCCACTTTTTGTGTCTCGATCATCGATGTATGATGGGTCAGATGACTGCAGTGACAAAAGTGATGAATGTCCCTCTGAAGAATTGAAGAAGACTTTTTCTTCAGCAACAGAAATGATTGCTCCCGCCATATTTAAAGTCATGGTGTGGATAATGGCTGTACTTTCAATGACTGGTACAATATAGTTTCTGCAAGTGTCTTTAAAATGCTAACACCATATTTTTGCACAGGTAACTTATTCGTGGCATCTCGGCAAATTTACATACTGTATAAAATGCCACACAGATTATCAACCAGTGTTGCCACAAGCAACCACATCCTTATATTAAACCTAGCTGTTGCCGATTTACTGACAGCTGCATATCTCTCATCCATAACTTTTTACTCCACTAAGTTTTCTGGAGTTTATTGTGAAGCTGATAAAACATGGAGAAGTGGAAATGCTTGTTCAAACTTGGGATTCTTGTGTTCCCTTGGCACAGAAACATCTGTAATCATGTTAATCATTATGACATCATCAAGGTAGGACTCTTATGGAATTTACAATCAGATTTACCAGTTGTGGATATTTGACCAGTCCAAGAATGGAATAACCAGTTATATGTCAGAAACCAATTAAATATTACAAACCAGCTATATATTGGAATCCAGTTCAAATAACACAAACCAGTTAAATATTACAAACCAGCTATATATTGGAATCCAGTTCAAATAACACAAACCAGTTAAATATCACAAACCAGCTATATATTGGAATCCAGTTCAAATAACACAAACCAGTTAAATATTACAAACCAGCTATATATTGGAATCCAGTTCAAATAACACAAACCAGTTAAATATTACAAACCAGTTATATATCGGAAACCAGTTCAAATATCACAAACCAGTAGAATATCACAAAATGTATTTTTAAGGTTATATTCAGTGTTTCGACCTTTCAACAATTCATCCATTACGCCAACAAGGACATGGATAGCTTGTGTTTGTGGATGGATATTTTCCATGCTGTTTATGTTGCCTCCAAAACTTTACAAGTACCAACAGCAATACACTAGTTAGTTCACACATAGAGATAATGCATCTTATGAACAGGTTGCATGATTATTTTGCTTCATCAGCTTGGTTCCCTAACAATTTTTTTCATTCGGATATTGTGACAAAAGAGGAACTGATATTATTTGTAAAACGACTTAAGATAATTTCTCGCAACATGACACTCAAAACAGGTAAGAGGTAACTATGAACAAGCCTTGCCTTGCCTGCTAATTCACTTTGTTTCAATTATTATTTTCACAACCAAAATAATTACATGTCATTCTACTACATGATAACCTGTTTCCAGGTACAAGTTGGAAATTTGTAGAGCAAGCAACAAAACATTTTCAACCACATTCCACCCACAAGTTTGTTACGTTTGGGTACTATAGCAAACATAGTGTTTGTGTTCCAAACATGCTTGCAACACCACAAGATGCCGGCGTTCAATATTCTGCTGCTGTTACTATGTTCAACCTTATTGCAATGATGTACGTCATTATTGCTTACATGTTAATATACAAAAAAGCTACCAAGAAGACAAAAGTTTTGGCAACAGGTAATATTTTTAACAGCTGATCCTTACATTTTGGTTTGATGGTGGCCACTTCATCAAAATAATTAGCACATTGAAACAATCATTTTTGTTAATTTTGTTGCAACATCATACTCCATTAGACTGATAGCAAACCACTACATTATTTTTGTCATTTAAATATTTTTATAATGTTTATCTCAGAAAGCACAGTTTTATACAATCAACTGTTCATGCAAGTCAGCTATTTCAGGAAATGGCTGACAATCAAATAAATGCTGTAACTATTATTTGTTTAGAAATAGATGTGCAAAAACCACAATTATAAACAAAAATTTAGACCAGTTTCAGGACAAATTTTCTTTAATAGATGGAAGAGCAACTGCCATGCAAAGGCGTATTTTTCGACTTGTTGCAAGTAACGTTCTGTGTTGGGGACCACTAACAATAATGGCAGTGCTACGACAATTCGGTACTAACCTGCCTAATGTTGTGTATGCCATCACAGCAATCATCCTTCTCCCCATCAATAGTGCTGTTAACCCCATTCTTTACTCCAACATGTTGGACATTCTTTGTGGTCGTTTCCATAAACAAAAGAAGGCAAAGAGAATTACATCTGTTGCCATGTCAACCAAAGGCACAACTGCAGTTTAACCATTTTACAACCAATAGGAGCCATGTTTTCTGTGATAATATGTATAGCCGTGAAAACAGGTAAAGCAACAACATTTGGAATTTAAAATATGTGTAAACCAGATGTATGATCGTATGATCGTATGTCCAATGTACAAATAAATTTGTTTTAAAGTTGATAATATTTCTGTTCACAAACAGCAAGTTGCACACCCCTTGGTTAGTTTATTCATCAAGTGCTTGTACTTGACCCCCTCCCCAGATTTCTAGATACTTGTATTCTTCGACAGTTTCTGCTTTGCCTAAACGTGAGGGGCTGCGCTACACGCGTTTTGGTAAAAAACTTCTATCTTAACCAATTTTTCAGCCAATCTTCACCTGCAGCACTTTGTGACGTTAGGACCATTTATGACGCAAAGTCGGAACGGTTAATAGTGATGTGA
The DNA here is from genome assembly GCF_947561715.1 of Ascidia mentula. Taxonomy (NCBI): domain Eukaryota; kingdom Metazoa; phylum Chordata; class Ascidiacea; order Phlebobranchia; family Ascidiidae; genus Ascidia; species Ascidia mentula. The sequence continues at coordinate 26,245 of NC_138568.1, forward strand.
CCAGTATAGTTGTTTGTTAACCGTTGGTAAATTTCCCACCAGTGAGAAATGATAGGGTTGCAGGTTGGTAATTAGTCGGCAACGAAATATAGAAAAATAGTTGTCTGTAAAATATTATATTCCGTATTAAAGTGTGTCATCATAGTTGTCTGTAAAATATTATATTCCGTATTTAATGTGTGTCATCATAGTTGTCTGTAAAATATTATATTCCGTATTAAAGTGTGTCATCATAGAATACTAAAACATGGAATGGAAACTCTTTTCGTCACGCATGAGTAACACTTTACGCAAAATGAAAAATGCATTGGGTTAAATGCGATTTTGGCAAAGTCTAAGTTAATGTAACCACAAGAATTTATTTAAATGTAATTCAAGTAGTTTCATCCTTAATCTTTTGAAATATGTGGATGATTCAGCAACTTTCATTTCTTTCGTGGTCTGATTGTTTGAAAACATATCGTACGCGGGATTTTATTTTTGCCAGGAGAAGACGTGATGTCTGTTTCGACAAAGAGACGAGATTGCTTCTTACATTGCAAAAAAAGAAAAGGTGAAGAAGAACTGGGTTAGTTAAAGATATTTGTGCGCAAACATCCAAATAATGTGATTATACGATGTTTAGTTAGAATAGGGATTTTGCCACCATCGTGAAGCATTGTAAACGGGTAATACGGGGGAACAAACTATTGGTCATAATTAATTTTATGTTGTACCATCAAATACACTTGTTTCAATATTAGCTGTCGACCCAGTTATGGTTGCAGGACATTTATTTTTCCCCATATTATATTCGAATAAATTTTGAGGTTCTAATCTTTTCTATGTTAGCCATCTTGGACAGTTCTCGTTCGTTCTCTCGAACATCTTTGAGTTCATGAAACCTTCGTTGTTTGTAAGCCCCAATCTCTCTCTCGCGCGCCCACTCGCGGGGCATCCACCACGCTTCGTGTTCCTTTAGTGTGCGCCATCTCTTGCCTTCTTGTCTGGTTATACCTGTGAAAACCATGCGCGGGAGAAGGGTAAAGTGGTTCATTAGGGATTTAGAGATTTGCATACCTCTTTTGAAAGGTTTAAATGCACTTGAACTTGTCTGATTTGGGGCAGATGGCTGCGAAAAAATTATTAAATGAACAAAACGACAAACAAGTATTAAACCAGCTATCGCGTAAATTTTCACACCAGTGAGCCATGGTGTGATGAACCTCCTCCAATTTGATGCATCCACTGCAAACCGCAAGATGGCGACGAGGAGGGCGAAGGCAAATTCTCTTCTAAATAATGATGTCGTGGTGGTGACGTAACAGAGACAGCACGGTGCTCGTTGAAAGGCACGATTGCTTCCAGTGATTCTCTTGGGGTTGTACGCGACGATGTGTCACGGGTCATTGACCTTTGTTTCTGGAGTCGGTGGTTGCCATGAAAACAAAGCGGATAATGTGATGCTGCCTTTATGCAAATTAAGGTGATTTGTTCTGTTACATTGTTAGCTCACAGAGGAATTGCCAACACTAGAATTCAAATGAAGTTGTATCAAACCAGAACCTGGTTATGTGAATTTGTTTGCATGACATTAAACTGCAAGGACGAGTTTTCGAATCCCATTGAACCGAATCGTTTGTCCTGAAGGTTATTTGCTTTATCGCGTGACTCCATCCTCCGCATGGACTTTGCATCCAAAAGTTGTTGCGAAGAAATCTGCAACAATCGACACCGATGAAATGGAACGATACTTTTGCAAAGGGGACTCACCATTGCTTTCACCATAGGTCGGGACTGTGGCGATAGTTTGATTGTTTTTGCGTCTGAGCATGCATAGCTCTGCAATTATGACATAAAAATGCGTATTTGTTGCCATAACAAACCCAGCGACTCTTACTATTGGAGATGATTGTTCCGATACGAAAACAGGTGACGCAATACTGATGGAGAATAAAAGTAAATAAAAAAATATCACAAAGTACATGTTTTTACCTTTCAGAAGGGTTGATTGGGCGAAATGTTTCCGCCTGCAAATTTGTAAAAAAAAATATTACAGTCGTTTTCCTGTCCATGTCTGTACCCAATACCTCGGATGGTGATGGCGTGAAGTCCTGTGGTTGACGTAATATTTGATCAACGTATTGTGAAACTTTTCCTTGTACTTTTGCCTTCTCCACTGCAGTAAGCGCCCGGCCATGGTAAACAATTTCTACAACCAAGTAATGAGCTCTTTTCTGGATATCAGGAAATAAAATTCAAATTACCACATAATAAACAACTGTTTGTAAAGGTATTTGGCAGCATGCTTCGCACGACTCGCAAGTATAAATCTTGTCGAAGTGGCCTTTTATGTCACTATCACCAAATTGAAAGATTCTGAACATCATTATGACGAAATGGCAATTTGGTATAAACTCATATATTGTAACTATATATAGTTTGCATGTTTTTGTGTGCAAACTTTACCATAAAATTACCGGTTGATTTGGGTGCAAATTGGAACTTTCACTGCTTTTTGTTCGTGATTTGCGACGTCGTTTGACTCGGGGTTTAGGTACTGGCCTGTGGATGAAACAACTTCAAACTCTTTGTTTAATTTTGTTTAACACTTTTTTTACTTATCAGTGTTGTTTGGGAGTGGCGAAGATGTAAGAATATTATTTTGAGAAATGTTATTTACAATCGTGGTAGAAGTTGGGGGTTGAAACATATTTTGAGGTTGAGTAGGTATTTCCTGTGGATAAACACATTAGCTGCGATCATCACAATCGAGATTAAATGTTACCACTTTTGTCGTCATTTCATGTTGATTGGGAGTCTGTTGTTTTGCAGTTGTTTTGTTACCTTCAGAAATTTGTGTTTTGTTTTCATTGGTTGGAATAAAAACCTTTTCGTCGTCGGATCGTTCAGGGCTTCTTTCAATAAATCCCTTTTTTTTAGCTGTAGGACTGCGAGGGTTTGTCACGTGTTCTTTGGCTGCCCAATTACTGCCTGACAAGTCAGATTCAGAATTGGAAACATCAGGAACTAATTTCTTCTTTGTTTTCTTTTTAAATATCTTTGATAAGAATTGAAGGAATCGATTTTTCTTCTTTCTTGTTTTTTGGATTTCGCCGAAGCTGCCAGAGTCTGATATATCCAAATTTTCAAAGCTCAAATCGTCTTCAAAACTTTCCCTTTCCAGAGCGGCCATACTTGTTATAATCACATTTATCGCGATTGTTTACTCTCCCAATAGTTATAAATGATAATGTTCATTTACAAGTCCGGGTTTTTAACGTCATAGTTTGCATTATCATATGGCTTGTTACATCACAAATCAATCTGAATGAAACGAGAGATTGGTTGTCAAATGTGGTGAAAAATACGTTAACCTTGGTAAAGAAAATTCACAAATAACTTCCAAGTTTATTTCAAGTATTTACATTTGGGTTAAACACGAATTACTTAAAAATGATTCTGCTACAAAGTATCAAGTGAATACACAAGAAATTAAGTTCACATTAGTAATGGTGCAAGTTTTTCCTATGTTTATATTGCAACCACAGTGACATTGCAGTAATTGCACAATAATTATGACAGCTTAGCAGCGTAAACCACACTCCTTGTGAATAAGCATTTTAACAGGTTTGTACAATCAAAACTTAACAATTTATTGTGAAAAACCCTTTACAACATCAAAAAAACAAAATAACAAATAATAACTGTTTCTTTACAGTAAAGCAAATTATTAACATATCAACAAATCTAGTTTTGAAGATGTTTTCATGAGTACAAAAATCCAATAAAGACAGTAGACAATTGGTAACAATGAGCTTTGTTTCATCACTTATTCATCTTTTTTCAGACTTGAACTAACAACTTCAGCTGCAGCATCAGCCACCATATCTTTTCCTAAACATGATTGGAGAAATTTGTCCTTTCATAAATCAACAATGGACGACAACAAAATGGTTTACTAGCAATAAAAAGCAAAATTAAAAGTCATTTTACAGTGACCTATTTCAAATGGCATTGTAACAGATAGAACTCTCAAAATGTGTATAGGAATCTCCAAACAGTATTATGGGCCACAAAGACTTGGTTTTTGATGTAAGAGAGTTATTTAAGAGAAAACCTAAGTCATTTGTCTTTCGCCTACAGTTCGGCTTCTTCTGTATCACTTAAAGTGATCACTTATTATCATATAACGTACAGTAAACTAAGGTATAGGACCATAATGCGATGATAGAGCACAACTCACCATCTTTAGTAGCTTTATCAACAATTTCCCTTGCACCAGCACCAACCTTGTCCAACATACTATCTATTTTATTCTCATTCCGTAGAATAAATGGCCGGATGGTTTTTTTGTACAACATGGCCGAACCGTTCCATGACACAGGAGCCATACACCACAGAAGAAAGACACACTAAAAACATTTGCATTGGTCACATCAAGTCTGGTCTTGGTATCTCTAAAAATATGTAAGTTATGTTTACAGACTAAAAATACTAAAAAGAATTAAGTGACATAAAATTACAATTATTTTATTGAACAAAACTAAGAGGACAAAGGATATTAATGAGTATCTTTTATAAAATTCCAAAAATGGTGTTTTAACAAATATTCAATGGCAAATAAATATTTGGAAAACCCATCGATATTCTTGTAGAAGCAAGGCATTAGAAAATACTATTAGTTAGTTAAGCCAGGCACCGAGCAATGTTTTGAACTGGTTGCATGATGCAAATCACGTACAGGATGCATATGCACAACATTGTAATAGGGTGCTGCTTAATATCAACAAACACTATGTGCTGAGAGGAAACACAAAACAAATATATGAAAGGTTGGCTGAAGGATAAAACCTTCAAAACCTAAACCAACGCATGAATACCAAACTTTTGACATTTACCGTTTAATAAATAGATTACTGAATGTTAATACAAGGTCAGTTGTGTCTGGCAACAAGATAGATTGTGTGTGTTGCATTAACAGATTGGTTGAAAACCAAACATACATTTAAATCAATCTGGTAGTTGTAAAAAACTTGTAAGAATGTAGAGGTCCAAGTAGTGCAACTTGTGACAACCCACAGTATGTCTGGTCTATTTGCCAGGTGACAACAATTCCTCATTATGGTTTAGTACCAAACTATGTTTTAGCTCCCAGAGACAAGCAACAGTAAGACCCAGTGTGGGCAAACAACTGCTTTGGAAATCAACTGCACACCAACCAAACTGTGGGTATTCACAAATTGCACTGATATGAAGTTGAAACAGTGTACATTCTCTGCAGCTCAGCGATCATGACTTGCTTATCAGTGGAAAATCGCTTTCAAACCTTTCCAAGGAAGTAGAATGGAAACCATGAAAGGAGAATATCACTGAAAAACTCGACCACGCTAAAAGTTGCAAAGACAACCCAGTACATCAGCCACTCGGTGTCATCATCCTTGTTTTGGGATTCAATTGCTTTCACCCTGCACCGTCCAAACACAATGTTAAACAATAGTTGTAAGATAGCAAAATGTTAAACGTTATTTGAAGAACTAGACCAGCTATACTAGTGCATGCACACTCAAACACATGCATGGGAAGCGGTGTTAAGTTGGAAATGAAATTGTGATGGAAAAGACATGCAAATATATCACGAAGAATTATCAATTCAAGGCAGTCAAAACCACCTGATAAAATAAATAAATTTTTATATATATATACCAGACGTAGAAGTACTTACGATTTGTAAGCGGGATAAGCAAATCCAACTATATTGCATATTAATGCAGCCATGTATCCAGAGGCAAGCCACAAACCAAGAAAGCCTGCCACACCTGAACAAGTGAAAAGGAATGCATGCAATGAAAAGTTCTCATAAAAATACAAACATACTCTTGTTTTGCATTCAGGCTACAAAGAATTTAAGATCAACTGGCACAGAAACCATTTTATTTCAAACAGTGCAAATTTACACAGGGTATGTCTCACCAGGGTTTAAATCAGCATCAGTTTTTGGTAAATTTATCGATGAGGAAAGACAAACAGGCAAAAATGGAGTGATACAAGAGTGTAATAGTGATTCAGGCTGTGCAGCCATCATTATAGCTTTCTACAGCACTGTTAAGTAATGACAGGAATTTTGAGATTCATCAACAAAAACAAAGCAAAAAGGTTTGGAGTTGTCGTGCAAACAACTACAATTTCATGCAAGCTGAGTAGCACATGCACTGATGCAACTCACGAAATATAGGCTGGATACACGAAGCCTATCAAGTTGCACAACAAGTCGTTGGCATATCCAATCACCAGATAAAGAGACAAAAATGTCATAAATGCTGTCAAATATGTTGTCATAGTTAGACATGATATTTTGACAACGTATAAAACCAGGGACAAAAAACAAAAAAATCTTGACACACCCCAACAAGTGTCTATATATACATATATATATTACATTTACATATATTACATATATATAAATATATATATAACTATATATATACACTTATGCGTCGATTCGTAGCTCCTAGAGAAGGCCAGCCTATAACCTGCAAAATACCCAGGTTAGGCGGCCTAACCCTGGATTCGGAAAGTCTCTGTCTTTCTTCAAGCTGATATACGTGCAATGCCAACCATTATCTCACATCTTGCTATAGTTAAATGCTCGCTTTGTGTTTCACTGTTTAAGTTTGTGGCATGCATTTGTCTAATCGTCACGGATTGAAACAGTTTATTCATTATAGTGATGTATCGAAGCTTCAGATTCCGGATTTCATTTGCTGACTCAGTGATAATTTTCAATACTATGAAAAATGATAGTATTTAGCGCATCTTTTCTGCATATCACACAATCTCACAAACTGCGCCAAAACTAACGAGGAATAAACGACGACTTATGAATGTTCAGTGACAAAACATTCTCGTAATGTTAGTATTGCCAAATACTGTCGCTGAAGACACACATTTTAAAGAACAAAAGAGTTTGTAGTGCTTGATAGTATTATTGTTTTGCTCACGCCCAGGACAAGATCGGTAATACATTTGGAAACTACCAACGACAGCCAAGACAACCTTAAAACCGAAACACGAATAGGTTTTAGACAATCTGACGATTACGTATTTTTTTAGACGAATTTTAGCCAAACCGAATTTGGACAATTCAGTTCATCACTCAAAAGCACTAAGTAAATTGACTTGGCACTATAAACTTGGACCAGCCAAATATGAATTCGTCTCTTAACCTTTGGGCTGTGTAATGATTTTACTTGGCCTAACCTGGAAACTTTAAAATCGATGCCTATGTATATACATATATATGATATACTTTCTTATTTCAAACATGCATTTATTCAGCTTATGCAAATATACTTATACTTTTTGCAAGAAAGTAGAACAATGTTTTCGCTATGCCAAGATCTTTCCAATTTTAATTTACAAAATTACCCTTTCATTAAATGAAACACAGCTATGCATATCTGTTCGTAGGCACATGGCATATAAACCACAGTAAACTGCACAATATAGCTAACTTCTGGGGACTAATGTAATTATTTCCTTCCTTACTTAAACATATGCTGTCAGTATAATACCAAACCCATGCACTTCACTGCTTAAAACTGATTCAGAAAATAAAATGTTTTAAGATCTTTTCAACTGTTTACATTTAGGACAAAACGAGCTAAATTGAACAAGAAATATAAATAAAGTATTACCATAAAGTGTTTGCTTATGTTGCAGCTGCTTCTTCAATCCTGATTGTTCAAGATAATGTGTAAGACGTTGGATTAAAGTGTTGAGCTGCTCAGTATGTTCTGCCATTTCAATTAAACAGTGCCACACTACAAATGCTTTAACAAAACCAGACAGCTTCCTTGCTTCTCTGTAGTAAACATAACTGTAACTACTGTAATTAGTATAAAGACTGAAGCTTTTATTACATGCTAAAACAACCAGCACCTTACTGCTCATGGCTAAAAAAAATATATGTGAGTATGAAGAAATAATGTTTGAACAGATTGTAAATTGTCTGCCTCCCATACATGCGTCTGCTCTAACAAACAGAAATGTTTTGAACTTTGCTTCTAAAACGAAACATTTCAAGTTTGAAAATGTTTACTTTAAACCTGAAAAGTAAATTTAGACTTCAGGTAAATTTTAGTTTGCATAAAAGCAAAAATAAGTTCCTTGCAGTTGGAATCTTACCTATAACAAGGTATCGTTTCTTTACATTGGTCTTTTTTTCTATGGTATCAAGATAGTCTGTGACAACATTCTTCTCTGTCAATGCTTGATCCAATTTTTCTAGAAGAACTTTTGGAGAAAATGCAGCCATTTCTTGAATATTTTTTGATGGAATTAAAGTAACAAGTGGTTGGAATATGTTACAACTTAACCTAACCAAATAGAACAACATATTACAGTGAATAACTAAAATCACATTTCAAAAAAACAAGATCCTGCCAATCATGTCCTTGCATGAAACATTACTGCGTTTAAAAAAAACACAAATTTGAAGCCTGTTTAGCTACTTGTCTTGTTGTCAAGCATTATTTAGCGCTGTATGACGGCATATTAAAATTGATTCATCTCCTCTGCAAAAACTGTCTTGCTTTCACCAACGTTATTTTGGCTTCAGTTCCTAGTTATTTAATATTAGGGCACGGGTAATGTACAGTAACATACGCCCCGAGGATACATTCGACAGCAACCAAAAATTATATCTTCACTTACCAAACTTCAGTGACAGAAGCACTTTCTTCACGCAAGAATAAAAAAACGTGTAGACTGTTTACCCAAGCCATGACGTCAGTTTTGTAAGTAACCTTTGTACCCTGCGTTTGAATCAAGATTTCTAATATTACGGAAACAAAACAACTCAGTTTTCTGTCCCATAAAATTTCTGTCCCCAAAACATCTCAGTTTTCTGTCCCATATAAATCCCATGAAAAAAATACTCCCTGGTAGTGTTGACATTTTGTGCGATGTATGACATCACAGTCACTCTGTATTCACAATTGTTAAACAACAAATGAACCAAAAGTAACAAGAATAGTAGACATGTTTCTAAAAGTCATTTGCTGAAACTCAAATGCAAAGATGGGCAATTTTATGTATTACCAACTTCAGCCAGAAGCAATTAGCTATCACAGACAGAAAGATTACAACGCTCTTGGGGAGCGCAAAACTGATGTTGTGAAGGATGAAAACGAAATAGATTTACTCCACAGAACCTACTGCGCCGACATATTCTCTCAGAGGAAACATATTAACGAGAAACGAAAGCTTTTGACTGACGTTTCCGACGATGCTTACGCAAAGCGATTTCCACAATGGGAATCGGAGGACATCGGAGATTTTAAGGTACAATTCGAGATCTTCGATTTAAATCGCGATGGTTTGATTGATTACAAGGAGATGAACATGGTGCTGGATGAATTTGGGGAAGTTAGCAACGAAGAGGACAGATTCAAGTATTTCAAAGAAATTGATCTAGACGGGTCCAATACCGTCGATTTTGAAGAATTTCTGTTGGTTTTAAATAAATTGCAACAAGCTTCGGCGCAAGGGAAAGCAGGTGGATCTATTGGCAACATTATTTCGAAAGGAGCTCACCAAGTCAAAAATCTTCGAAGAATGTCTGTCTACAAGCAATTAACAAACGGGTTGTTTTGATACTGTTGGCGACTATTTCTTTGTTTGTTGTTTGGGTTCGTTTTACCTTCTGCATAGTTTAAATATACTCACGAAAAATACGGAAGTGGTTGATAAAGGAAAGTTTCAAAATGTAAATGCGTGCTTTTAAATCAACAACGCAAAAATATATCTACAACGCACAAATATGTTCCAAAAATTGAAAAATGATATATATATGAAACAACATCATGGTGGATATAGGCCTATGAAGTTTATGATTAAATATGTGTGAAATAATCTGTCCCAAACAAACACTTTTCTCCTCAACGCAAACTCTATTTTCAGTGGCTTTGGCAAAAAGGTCATTTATTCTGCTTTGTTCATGACCCAAATCTTTACATTTAGCATAGAATGGTTCTCTGGCAAAATCATTTTTAATTCCCAAAGTAATTGTGGATATACTGTGTTTTGCCCCTGGAAGTAACACCAAGGGAGGTTAGATTTTTCAACCAGACAACAACAGGGCAGTACATTTATAATTAAAAAATTGCACACCTAATAATGAGCATATGTATGCCAGATCCAAAGCCCAAACATTTCTTTAACACTGTGTTTATGAACTGCACAATTGATGTTATCATCTGATTACATCAATCAAAAAGAACATTAATCTCATCTTGTTATCAGCAATTAGTCTTTCATTAATAAATTACCTGTATGACGAGCCATTTGCAAGCAAGCAATGCCACAATCCCAATCAGAAACTTGTTTTTTGTGGCAAACTTTTTAAAACAAGACCATCACAAGGTTTGTGTTCAAAGACTACCTGAGTGTTTTTCCTATTGTTTGGTTTCTGGTTGGGATTCATAATTCAACAAACAAAAAAAATAAATAAAAATTTAATAAATTCTTTGTAAAAAAGGCTCATCAAAAACTGCATTGACAAAACAAAATGTTTTAGGAAGATATCATGTGTTCAGACAATAATCACATTTAAAAATTTGTTTCCACTAATCTGAGCATATTCACCATCATTCAGTAATTTGCAACTCAACAGTCATCTTTTCCACTACTTGCCACAACGGAAAGCATTTCTGAAACTTTTCATAATCTATCTTCACCCCACAAATTGTAATGGCATTTTTTGTAATTTTCTTGATTTGTTCATTATCAAGAGCAGGTGAAAGCAGGAGATGGTAAAACCTGTATAATTCAATTCCACCAATGTGACCAAATCTCCTTACATCCAACAAATCAAACAAGGTTTCAAGCTTTTCCTTTGGAGGACAAACAGTTGAAAGTTTGCTGAATAAACTCACAAAATCTCTGGGGTAAAGAATTCCACTCCTCCCACCTAATTTTTCAGCATACATATAAGCAAGTTTGTGCTGATGTAGTTCAGGAATTAGGTTGATGTCTTTTACTGGAACTCCAAGAGTTTCATCTTTTGACCTGCTTGGGTCAAGTTTTGAATAACGCCTTTGTATTTCTTCAAGATATTTTTGTTGTAATTTTGTTTGTTCCAAAATTTCTTGCTGTTCTTCTTCTGTAAAATAAGAAGCTCCTTGGCCCTGAAAAAACATAAATTAGTTCAAAGATTTTAGTTACAGTTTTAAGCAGATTCAAAAATTTTGTTACTGTATTCCTAATATTTATAATACACTTACCATGTTAACAGGCTGATTTGACTTGGTTACCTACAAGCCTAATTGCTCTTTTAAACTTCCTCATTTCATAGCAAATTAACAAACAGAAAACTAAAATAGGTTAATACAATATGGGTTATGCACAACTTAAAAAAAACTCAATGCCATGCATGGTTGAATAATGGTATTTAAACATATGTAAAAACTGCACATTCACAAAGAAAGATTTTTAAAACTAGTTTTTTCATTCACAAAGCTTTGATTCAAAATACAATAGCATCCACACACCCCATATCACATATATGAGAGGATAACACCCGATTTGCATATATATATAGAGAGGTATTTATATACTGTTGTGTGAATAAAATAATATAAAAAACACAAATGCATTAAATCCACTTTCGTAAGTCACTGTTCAATAATTTTCCCCAAATAATATTAAAAGGATGAACATATTTGGTTGATTGATTGTGATCGGTGACTAGAGATTTACCCTCATTCGCCCATTTAAAAATACTTCCCTCTAAATTATAAAGTTTAACTTGTTCCGAAGGAGTTTGGTACAAGGAAAGAAGCTCGTTAATGAGTTCACTTGATCTGTAACCCAATGAGCAATAAGCAACAACATACAAACAAGATCCTTCAGGCCTTCTGCCAAGTATTTCTTGAATGTCTTTGTTGACTTTCATCACATTCTCTTGAATTGGTTTGTCAGAATCAATAAACAGTGAGTTTTCAATGTGACTTATCTTAAACTCATCTTGACTTCGAACATCCAACAGTAAGAGCTTTTTATTCTCAACTTGTGCATTTTGTGAGAAAAATAGTTTGTGTAAGTCATCTGTAGACATTTGCGGTACTGATGAAAACCTCTGATTAACTCCAGCTAAGGTAAATCTCATTCCAAAGCTTGTATTTATCGGCTGGGACTCCATTGACTTGTGCTTGGCCGTCAACCTATCTCTGTTTTGCAGAAATATCTTCGTAACAACAGCTACCAGTTTCACAGTAAACAGAAACTACATTGGGGAGGGGGGTTTCCCCATTATGACAAAAAAGATATTTGATTTGTAGAAAATGGGTGCTTCTAAAATGTGCTCGTGCAACTATGTGCCGCTATATGGAGCTATGTGCAACTATGTGCAACTATGTGGAGCTATGTGGAGCTATGTGCAACTATGTGAAGCTATGTGCAACTATGTGTCGCTATGTGCAACTATGTGCCGCTATGTTTAGCTACGTGGAGCTATGTGCAACTATGTGGAGCTATGTGCAACTATGTGAAGCTATGTGCAACTATGTGTCGCTATGTGCAACTATGTGTAGCTATGTGTCGCTATGTGCAACTACGTGGAGCTATGTGCAACTATGTGGAGCTATGTGTCGCTATGTGGAGCTATGTGTCGCTATGTGCAACTACGTGGAGCTATGTGTAACTATGTGTAGCTACGTGGAGCTATGTGCAACTACGTGGAGCTATGTGCAACTATGTGGAGCTATGTGTAACTATGTGGAGCTATGTGTCGCTATGTGCAACTATGTGTCGCTATGTGATCGACCCAAACCATCTGCAACTTATTATCCAAAATAACCATTAGGCGTAAAGTATTGGAATTATGTCAAAGTAACGTTATATGCCTTGGTTATGGTATGTCTTCCAATGCGTTTATAAACCGCCTTTTACCAAGGTTACTCAATTGCCAATTAGCCCCATACACCTTTCCTTGCAAAATAGCTTGCAAACACTAGTAATGAAACAAATTTTTGTTCGTGATGTAACCAAAGAATACACAACTGTTGCAACGATGACACAATAACAATACTAAGGGGAACAATACAAGACAATGCCAAAATAAAGACTACTGTTCATTAACAAAACTAGGCAAATATACGTTGAAGTAACAACATATACACCTGGTCTATATTGCATAAAACAGGGGTCGCCAAACACTTTTTACCAAGCGCCGCACACATGCGAGTATAAGGACGATCGGAGGGCGGACAACTGTTCATAACTGTTTTCTTGTATACAGGGAAACTTAATAGCAATAATTCCAATTTCATACAGTGTCAGAAAATCAGAATCTATAAACAAGATATCCAAAATGTAAAATGCAGTGACGTATAGAGTAAAACCAAGATTTAACGTGCAGTATTCAATTATATTTCTTGTTTTGGGCGTCCAAGCTTTGCGGGCCTTGATGACCTATGGTACATAGCTCCACATACTTGCACATAGCTTCACAAAGTTGCACATAGCTCCACGTAGCTTCACGTAGCGACACATAGCTTCACGTAGCGACACATAGCTTCACATAGTTGCACATAGCGACACATAGCTTCACACAGTTCCACATAGTTGCACATAGTTCCACATAGTTGCACATAGCGACACATAGCTCCACATAGTTGCACATAGCGCCACATTGCTCCACATAGTTCCACATAGTTCCACATAGTTCCACATAGTTGCACATAGCGACACATAGCTCCACATAGTTGCACATAGCGCCACATTGCTCCACATAGTTCCACATAGTTGCACATAGTTGCACATAGCTCCACATAGTTGCACATAGCGCCACATTGCTCCACATAGTTCCACATAGTTGCACATAGTTGCACATAGCTCCACATAGTTGCACATAGCGCCACATTGCTCCATATTGCTCCACATAGTTCCACATAGTTGCACATAGTTCCACATAGTTGCACATAGTTGCACATAGCGCCACATGGCTCCACATAGCTCCACATAGTTGCACATAGTTCCACATAGTTGCACGAGCACATTTTAGAAGGACCGGTAGAGAATAAACACAAATAAGTATTATGTCTTTGTGACGAAACGAAGAGAAAAAACGCATTTTCAATGATATCGTTTGCGCGATTTTTCTTACAATTATAGAAACCTTTGGAGGGATTTATTTCACGGAAATTAAATCCACGATTTTACTTAAAACTGAGCTGGGAATGAAAATGCCTGTGAAGCAGAAGAACAAAAATGAAACACCTACAAAAAGCATGGAACGGCCACCTGTAATAATCTTTTTTTGAAAGGTTTAATTGAAATTCTATCACGTACCACAGGTTGCAATACCCTGTGGTAGAAACTACATAAAAAATGTTTTGCCATACTACGTCTGGTTGGAAGATACTGCTTTGGACTCGCAATCTTAGTTTTCTGATCAAATTAGCCCTTGTGATGTTGCGTTTTTGGACTTACCGGTTGGCCCAAAAAAAGCAAATTGGAAAATTTGCACTGTTCGATCGTTTCCAAATACACGCCATCATGTAATCCACGTGCGGTCATTGTTGCTGTTAATTCGCACACACTTGGGAGGAGAAAGACCAACAATTCGAGGGCACCCAGTCGTGTAGCGATAAAGCACAATCTTCATGGAAACATTGAAATTATTTCCATTTTGAAACAAAACGTATTACGTAAAGAGGTAAAGTTATCTGTGGCTAAACTTTTTGTTGTTGGCTATATAGACTGTGTAACGGAAAAATATATCTGTTATTCTGTTAAACCTAATACGAAGTTGTGCCAAAATTGGTTCAGCTGATGGTTAAAAAGTAGAAAGTGCATCCAAGAAACTTGGGAAAATGCGTTCGGAAGATATTCAAATTAAAGTGCTACTTGGACCCCTTCACGCTTTTCAGCTACAAGAACCCCAATATTAGTTTAGATTGTGGGCTTTGGCTGCAACGTAAGTCCTACGTTTGAAACTGTGTGTATTACTTAAGCACTTTTCAGAACATCTTCAAACCACCGATGACTTTTGAGGTCAACCACCTACATTGTTACAAAACAATACTTACTGTTACGCGTCAAGCCGTTATACAGGGAAAAAAATAGGAAGACTCGATTATGATGTAACAAGCGTGATTTTAAACAGTTGTAACTTTGTACGAATATTGCCAAAATAAATAAGGGTTTAAAGAGAGAAACCCCAAAACCCAATGGAATTACATCCGACATTGCAAAATACAAGTTGATCCTGTATAGAATTTGAGAATGTCGAACAGCAAAACAATCCTGTTGAAATGACTTGATTCTGTCTGGACTTGTGTAGGGAAACTTTCTTGAAAGTCAGCGAGGCACGTATTAGTATTACGTAGAATAACGACCTGTAAACATCGCGGTGTTCGTACGGAGGCTTTACTACCGATGTGACCGAACAGTTGGTTCGTCACACAGACTCAACCCTTTGTTAGGTCACAGTGTGTTGATACATATGTAATAAAGAGCTTTGTTAGGGGGAGAGGGGGTTACGGTGGATTTAGCTAACGTTCAAACCGACACTTATTGAAAGTCGAGAAATCGGAATAAACCTGCTGTGGGTTTACACTCTGAAACTTAATAGAAATAATGTAGACATAGTTTGTTTAGCAGAGGAGTTACCCTGGTACAGTGAGTACTAGAGTTGTTTACTTTCCACCAACCCATGACAATGTTCTGCGGTTCGAGGTTTGTTGTTACAAGATTGTATGATCTTTATCTTGTCTCGTATCCTCCAAATGTAACATACTTTCCCCGAATAAGCAGATATGCGTAACAAGTATGTAACATAGTCTACAGAAGGTTGTGTTTAAGCAAATTAAAGCCGCGATTATTTGTTTCAGAATTTGCGATATGACGTCGACGCACATAATGTTTATCACAGGACGGGGGTGTGTTGTATAATTTGGAAACATAAGTTATTTCCAGGCGTGTATCTGGACTGGAATGGTTTATTTCTTGTCTGTACTTTTTACCTCAATCGAACGCCAATGCAAAAATATATTTGAATCCACTTTGCAGCTGACAGGTAGGAATAAATTATGTCTAATGAGGCAACAGAAATATCGGATGAGCAGATCGCTGAATATAAAAAACATTTTAAAACCTTCGACTACCGCCACGAGGGTGCAGTACTGCGCGATGACGTAGGAAGTTTGTTGAGGGCGTGTGGACAAGTTCCAACTGAGGGGTGGATTAAGGAAAGGCTTAAAGTAAGTCCTCAATCACCTCGAAGTGATATAATTTTGGTTGCGGAACAACCTGACCGGTATTGAATTCCTCTTGTAGGACTTTGTACACTGTAGCGCTTCAACTCAACGTTTATGTTCACAGGTCGCTGATCCTGAAAATAAAGGTTTTGTGGAGTGGGAAGGATTCATAAAAATCATAAAACAAGCATCGGTTCAGGGGAATCCCGATGACGAATTGCTTGAGGCATTCAGAAGATTCGACAAAGGCCTTACAGGCGTCATCCAATCCTCGGAACTACGTCATGTTATGACGTCACTCGGTGACATATTAACGGAAGAAGAAGTAGATGAGTTGATTCGCGATGCAGATCCAATGAGCGAAGGGAAAATAAATTACGAATCGCTCGTGCGTACTCTGATATATGGTCCCAACTAAAAGGTCGCCTCCTTTATAATTCTGTTGGTGAAACATGTTTTGTGTCTTTTTCTGTTAAATATGTAGATTTGAATGTAACTTTATTTCCTCGATTCTGTCAAATAATTTTAATCAATCGACGGCTAATACGTAGAGGGACAGACAAGTTATTACCTTTATTTGTGAGCAAGTTTTAATATTAGCAACCGTCTTTTCGTTGCTTCGAAAATTAAAACGTTGTCACATTTCAAGAACACGTCGTTCTAATTTTCAAGCTCCCTTGCTACGATGTTATCATTACGGAATAGAAGATGGCGGCGTTCACATAAATCATGAATTGCGACGTCATAGAAGGCATCGCGCGACTAATTCTAATGCTCTCTTCTCCTTTTTAATGAAAGGAGTTGCTCTGTTTGAATTGCATTGTTATGATTGTTGATAATAGAACGTCGCAGAGATTCGCTCAACCAAGGAAACGTTTCAAGTTTTGTTCATTGGTAAAATGCATCCACCGAAAACGTTGCAGTTATTTGTGACGGAGCAAGCTTATTATATTAAAGGCAGACAATAAAAACAGTTTATGTTTATAGTGTTTTCAAAAAAATCGTAACGATTGCAACAAATGCGAGCAGTTAACAAGTAAACCTTATGCAATAAGCAGATATTTTGGTAATATATAGAAAGCAAGTCATTGCGGGAAAGGACATTTCTGCAATGAAATCTTATCAGAATGACTCCAGGAAAACTGCAGTGCTTTGGATATTTTTATAAACAAAGAAACCAAAGTGGTCTGGATGATAAACCGAGAGAGTAAGTTAAAATTCAATGTTTCCATATTAAATAATTTAATTATAACTGTTCGCAAGGTGGCAACAGGGAGCATTTACATGCCAAAATTGTGAAGAAACTTTTATGTATGTGACGTCACTTCATCAACATCAGGTGAACAAAATTTAGGGATCAAAAAAATAATTTTCTTTAATTTTGTGGAGTTGAAAGTGTTACCGAATTACTTGTTTCCACATCCAATAACTTTAACGATATTTTCAAAGATTGATGGACATTGTCGTTCTAATACACAACAATTTACGGAGATCGACGAGACAGGTAAACTTTAATAAAACCTTAATAAAGAAACACACAGCGCCAACGCGAGTTCGTATTAGAAAGTCCAACAAAACTTTTCAAATGTGGTTTTGTGCTGGTTGTGGTTTTGAATGTTTTGGTTTGGACAGAGACGAGTGACACGGGACGTCTATAATTACAACAAGGTTTAATGCTTCCACAATGTGACGGGACTTCCTCCCAGCTATATCTCCATATCACCTCGTGTTAGATACAAGCGTTGACACACTGCGCACATTGGTGGGTCCAATCAATGCTGTTTGTGTGACCGCAAGTAACAAGTCATTATGAGTGGTGACACATGCCAGGATATCCCAGGATCCCAGACTCCATCAGGTGTTTGCTGGTCAACAACTAATCAAGTTTGAAACGAGGCCAGCACAATTGTTCGGCTCAAGCAACAAAAGTATTTACCGAGTTCAAGCAAGTGCAGATTTGTGATAAGATCGAAAACAATTTAATGCGGTCAAGACTGGGATAGCCTGCGGACAGTAACAAGTGCAAGCATCAGTTTGTAGTTGGCCTAAGTTGTGGATAAGTTATAAGCTTGTTCAGCTACGTTTTCGTGAGTTCATATTGTGAAGGAGTTAACGAATAGAAAAACATGTTGTTAATATTAAAGAAATTATTGGATATATCAAAGAAAGGAAAGTTTATTTAATGAAGTTAGTTTGCTTTCGTCATATTTTGCGCGACACAATGACGTATGTTGTGAACATTTGGATAATAATCGATTTTCTTTAACAAAACCCTTAAACGGAAAACAGAAATTGTGAAAATTCGTCTCATAAACAGATTTGGAAAGTGAAGCAAACGTTTTTCTTCCCACAGCAGCTGATAACCGGTCGTTTACTTGCAACGAATGCGGGAAAAAGTTTAGCTTGGTTGAAAACCTGACCAGACACAAGATGATTCACAACGATTCGCGACCTTTTAAGTGTAACCACTGTGGAAAAAGTTTCAGGCTATCCCAACATTTAAAGGAGCACGTCAGAATCCACACAGGTGAGACGAGTTTCATCACACAAATGTATTCCCACATAAAACGTCACAAATTTTCGCTTTAACCAGTCACGTGATAACGTTTCGCCTACGGGAATCAACTCGTTTGACCGACCACGTATATTAGTGACGTCATAATCGAATTGGTCTGGTACATTTAACAGCGCTCGCTTATAATCTTTGTGGGACTAGATCTAAATTGTTTGTGATGTACGTCGGTGTTTCAGGTAAACTTGTACAAGTAAATTGTATTTGTGACGTAACAATATTTTATGCAGGAGAGAAGCCGTACAAGTGCAACGTTTGTGGTCATGCGTTCTGTCAGATATCAAACCTTAAATCCCATCAGAGGACACACAGCAAGGTGAAAGCATTCAAGTGTGACGAATGCGGAAAAGAATTTAGAAGATCGTTTACACTCAAACAACACAAGGTGGCGCACCTGAGACACCAAATTCTGCCACTAGAGGAGCCACTACGACCCTCCTTTGCAAATCATGACACGGTAAATAAAGTTAACATCGGTCAATACGCCCGACCCGCATAACAAGTAGGAATCCTGATTCATGCCCGGAATATCGTGGGTTCAAATCTCGGTGTGGTTGGAAAAATCTAAACTTAAACTGGCGCTATTTTCAGAAAGTCAATTCTATTGCACCACCTAACGGATGCGAATTAAAGAGGTTGTCTGTAGCACCACCTAACAGATGCGAATTAAAGAGGTTGTCTGTAGCACCACCCAACGGATGCAAATCAAGGAGGTAACCATAGATTATAATTTCTTATATCTTCCAGTTTTCAACCAATTATATTTTCAGTGTTGACATTGTTCGAGAATCGGCAGCGCCGGTAAACTTTTCAATTTGTGATTTGTCGACAAGAATGAGCGAAACAAAATCCTCGTCTACATGGGAAAAATTCATGCCAACTTACCGCCCTCCAGCGGTCGAAGGCATTGATTCAGAACAACAAGCTCTGTGGCCGGAGATGCAAGAAATAGCCAAACTTGCCAAAAGCCCCACTGATCACATTGTGACTCCACAAAACTTCAACAGCAGTGTTTGTGACATCACAAATAATAATAACCGTCCCACCAAATCTAAACGGGAAACTTCATTCTTCGTGGAGCAAATAATCGGTAGGCGCGACTCTACTGGTTCGGATCAAAGTGTGGAGGCGACTAGTTCCGATGACGCAACTGGGGGAAATGACGTAACAGAGCCTCGCACAGGTAATTGTTCGCAAACAATTATCGGACTTGGTCGTAATAAATTTCTTTTCCAGGATTTAGTTGGAAAAGGCACCTGTGCCAGGAGTGGGGAAGTCCCCAATCCCACAAGCAGCCCAGATCTTGGCACAATGACGTAATAGAATGGGGGCCGTGGGGTCACGTGATTCCTATGGTTGAATGGAAGCCAGTTATCACTGGGTGGCGCAGTTTATTGGACGGGCGTGTTTACTCGCCTCACAGAAGTTCCGCCATTTGAAGCGTGTTTCACTGTCGCTAGGTGGCGCCATTTTTTATTTACGTGATAAAAACGAGACACCGTGCAGACCCGGATATCCGGGATAAAAACGATTACATTGGTCTGTGTTTGGATGGAAAGGCAACACGATTATTACAAAACAATAGAAGCGCAGTGAACCAAATCCAGACATGGAATATTGGGTTGACAGGTTTGGTCTTAAACAATGCATGATTGCCAAATCCTCCAGACAAGAAACAACAAGTTGTCTTCATTGGAAATATTTTTGTTGTTATTTCTTGGCACCTTTTCGTTTGCTGCCCATGTGATACAGAATAATGGTTTTCCTAGAAGTTGCATCGCAAATACAAAAAAAATATTGCTACTGCCATTGTAAATGTTGAACACGATTCCTGTGGAGAATGTTCCGTACATCATTGCAAAACCTGAAGTTTACCAAACAAGTTAGCTCTGGCATTGATAACTAATCCCAAAATAATTTATAAAACATGCTGTTGGACCTTACCTTAATGCATCCAACATTGGCAGAACATTTAAAAGAGCTGTATCGAAAGGGTCAGCAAACCACGACCGGATTGGAACCGCATTTTCTGCACCAACAAATTTTAATTGAAAATCTTAAAATTCTACAAAGTTAAATTCAATTTACCTGGGAAACCCTTGTATGCTCCTGGTGAATTGTCTAAAATAATTATGCTTGACAAATCAGCATGAACAAATGACAAATCTTTGGTAAAACTACCAGTGTCCACTTTACAATGCTGAAACATAAAAAAATATTAAGTAAAATCTGTTATTTTGTCACAAAATTTTAAATTTATGTTTTAAAGCATGATTTAGTTATTATAGCCACCTGTCTATAATATCTTCGTTTCAACATTCCTTTGTTTTTGTCGAGTCTGTCGCAAACTGCTGATCCATATATTTCCATAGATGCCGTAAAAACAACCAATTCATACCACTGGGAGACCTACATAGAAATCATATATATATACACCCAGTAGTCACAACAAAAATGCAGTTTGATTTTTCTTACAACACTGAGGAAAAAATCCACATGAGGGCGCTTGTGTACAAAAAATTTTACAGGGTGTCGATCGATGACGACCTGCGACAAAGAGGGGGGTAGCTCAGTATAATATCTGTTTAATTATCATTAACTGATTGTGTATAGCAATGAAATATATTGTTACCTTCAAAACGAAGTCAGGGGGTGTGTCAGGTTTCACAGTTGGGCGAATAATTCCTCCGCTATCATGTCGCGAATGAATTAAAGTTTCGTCAAGATCAAGAACAAGGACTTTCTTCTTAAGATTTCCTAAAAAGTTAAACCATTGTAATCGCTTTGTTGGGGTTTTAATATATAAGTTAAACCATATTTGCAAACAAGCTACAAACTAAAAAAATTTTTAACAAAACCAAATATTTAGGAACAATTTTCTTCCAATACAAACTAAATTTCAATTCATACCCAGTCTGAGTCTTGATATTGGGGTAACAGGCATTAACTCATATCTGATCGTCTGATGCGCAATCAACTGCAAGAAAGTGAGAACAAAATATTTGCAAACTATGTAGTTAAGTTATTTCTACATTAATCAACGAAAGAACCATTCTTCAATAAGCCATAATACAAAAATATTGTTAATTGGTAAATCAATAACTCTTAATTACCTTTCTAACATTTTTTCGAAAGAAATAAACAAGAAAACTCCATGTGGCAGACCAGAAATTCCAAAACGCTTTTGGAAACATTGATTCATTTGTTGAAGAAAGAAGAAAATGTCTTGCTTCTACTTGAGTCATAAAAATACAACAATGTGCCCAAATATTCACAGATCCCAGTTGTACAAACCTTGTTGGAATAAATAACTTGCAAACGTTGATAATTGCTGAAAAATTATTCCTGTTTTCAGAAAAAATGTCTTTTTATGCAATGTAGAAACCTATCGGAGGACAATTTTTAGGCTACATTTAGAAACAAACTCCACCAACTTTAACTTATGCCGTCAATTTAGGGCTAGGCATGATATAACACAGACAAAATCATGTATTGTAACTTTACCAGTAAAAAACAACTTCAAACTTTCAAAACAAAAACAGTCATAACCGCTATATTGATAAATTACACCAATTTTCTGCAAACTGTTGAAAAAAGGAAACAACTTTATTGACAGTGTGTTTACCGGATCTTCGCCCGGCGTCTTTTGAGATGTAATAACTTAGATAACCATATTAAACCTAAACGTAATTTATGTAGGCAAATTTATTCGCTAAAATTTACTAAATTTACCAAAAGTTTAAAAACGAAATGTCGCGGAACTTCTACGCTGTGCTTGCCGTGGAAGTGTAATGTAGATACGCATCAAAAACCCACTCAAGCGTAAAAAATGGGTGCGAACACTGATTTCTATTAAACATCAAACCACTGGTCTGTACATTTAACAGAGATAAGTAGGTCGACGACCAGAACGCCCAACTTTATTTCTCTGTAAAAAAAGTATTTTACAGCTGTTTTATTTATTGAATCGTTGTGTGCTTTATGCCATTTCGATTTTTAAATCCCTTACCCTAACCCTTTCATTTACATATTTCTTTTACGCTTGGAAAAACAAAATAAGAAATAGCTTTTACACAAACTTGGGAGTAAAAGTGTATTTAAACAACATTGAGGACAAAATATCAGCACCGGCACGTAAGCAAATAAATATGATGATTTCTGTTGCATGCACCAAATCCAATGATCGCACAAAGAAGTTACATTTTCTTGAAACTCTTCACATAGTTTCCCGCTTACTGTAAAGACAAATTCACACAAAAACCACCGAATATTGAAAACACTAAAAGTTGTAAGCTTGGTTAACTTACCGGACATGGTTTGCAGTAATCCCAAGAGTCAGCAGTCTGACACCACGGACCCCACGTCCCAGGTGCGCATTCGTAATATTCTACGTTATTGTCATCCATAAACGGAAACTCACAATCTCCACTTTTTGTGCAAACTCGCTCTGTTGTTTGATAATATTTTAGAGGTTTTGTGCAGTTTACTCATCGATATCATCAAGTTTGAAACAAAATGCTGCGTTTAACTTACCGATATTCTTTTTAGCTACTTCGGTTGCAGTTGGTTTAATTGTTGTTGTTTTTCTGGTTGTAGCTGTGCTGGTGGTTGGTGTCGGTGCTTCAGTTGTTGTTGTTGTTTTTCTAGTTGTAGCTGTAGTGGTTGTTGGTGTCGGTGCTTCAGTTGTTGTTGTTTTTGTGGTTGTAGCTGTGCTGGTAGTTGGTGACGTGGCTTTAATCGTTGTTGTTTTTCTGATTGTAGCTGTGGGGATTGTTGGTGTCGATGCTTCAGTTGTTGTTGTTTTTCTGGTTGTAGCTGTAGTGGTTGTTGGTGTCGGTGCTTCAGTTGTTGTTGTTTTTGTGGTTGTAGCTGTGCTGGTAGTTGGTGACGTGGCTTCAATCGTTGTTGTTTTTCTGATTGTAGCTGTGGTTGTTGGTTTCGTTATTTGCGTTATTGTAAACTTTGTTTTTGTAGACATGTTTGGTGATGACTTTGTTGTTGCTGGTTTCAATACTTTGTGGATGTTTGCGTTTCCAGTCCCAGATGTTTTTGTACGTGGCGAAGTTGTTGCAGAAGTGTCTGTATAAATGTACCATTGTATCATAATGTCACCAAACATGCATTGTTTAAAATTCTTACCGTAACGGGTTCCGCCAGGTGGCGAACGAGCCCTGACAAATGTCCACGGTTCGGAATCAACGGGACAAGTAGAAAAGTCGTATGCTGCCATCTTGTGGCTGGAATCATTCCTTAAAACTGTTAAATAATTTTAAGGTAAAGATTCCTGATGAACAATCGTAAACACAAACCTTCCATGTTGGATGATCGTAGATGATAATCCAAGGAAGAACATTCAATCGCACCAAAGTCTTTCAAAACATCAATTTCAGATCTGCGGAAAATTTATCACGACTTGAATCAGGGTTGTTATGCTTTTAGCAAACTATACAAAATGAAGTTGTTTTATATTTTTAGTTATGTCGAATTTACGGGTGTGTATAGCGTTGGTTGGCGTAATATTTCATCAACGTGGTTTCCCATGCTGCCCGGCCCCTTTTTCGTCTAACTGGTTATCGCATTTTATTAAGAACTGATCGTTATCAGGCAACCAAACTCTAACCTCTGATTGGTTGATGCAAGTCTCGCAACCTCCTTGTTGAAGCGTCTGAGGTCAGAATTCATGTCGCAAGTGCAATGCCATGAGTTATTCGCCAACTTCACACTTTTGAAGTTCCTGCTGTACTTCAGCCAATCAGATTTAAACTCGCGGACTCTGTTTCCGCTCAAATCAATCGCGCGAAGGTCGTGGAGATTCGCGAACGCGTCGCGGTCAATGACGTTTATTCCCGAAAATCGCAGATCAAGTTGTTGAAGTTGATTGGTCGATTTGAAAAATGTATTCCGTGTGATTCGGCCGATTCTTGGATTTCCCGCCAAACGGAGTTTGCGAAGATTCTCTAAATTAGCCACAGATAATGAGCTTTGTGACGTCAAAAGGTTTTGACAAATGCTTAGTTCGCGAAGAGAAGTTGGAAGAATATCGGCATGAATTCGAGTTAGTTTGTTCGAGTTGATTCTGAGTACGAGAAGATTTTTTAAATAAGTTAAATCTTCGACGTTGATTATCAGGTTGTTGCCTATAGTTAATTTAACCAATGCGACAGGGAGGTTGCGCGGGAAATGTTGAATCTTGTTTCTTCTGAGGATTAAACGCTGCAGGTTCGGATTGTTTTGGAAAGCATCGGTGGGAATGTATGAGATTTGGTTTCCCCCAAGATTAAGCGCGCTCAATTTACGTAGATTTTTGATTTCTGAAGGGAAAGATTTGAATGAGTTGTGGTGAAGATCCAATCTGTAAGTGAAAAGAATCAAGCTTTTAACATAAACGCGATTTAATACGTTTTCCTCGTGTCTGCTTAATTGAAGGTTGTTGAATTTTATCAAAAACTTTTTCACAACTTCCATAGGTCAACGTGACTAAACATCTTACTTACTGTGTGACATGTTGGTTGTATTTAAAGGCCCCATGTTGAATAGCTCCCAACAATCTGTTGTTTATAATTCGAACTTTTTTTAAGTTTGGAAGATTAGTCAGGTCATTGTCTCTGATAATCAACAAATCCTTTTGCCTAAGAATAAACAATTGAAAAGTTCAAATCCCTAAGAAAACAATATTAAAAATTTAAAATTCGGGTTAAACCACAAACTGTTTCCTTACTTTGCAACAAACAAACTTCTCACAGTAGCGCCCTCTTGTGTGGTCAAGTTAGCCGTGGGAATGTTTTGGAGACAATCCTCTTCCGCACACGTGACTTCACCTCTTCTCCCACAACGACACAACGAAGGACACGATCGATCCGGAGCAGCACGGCTGGACAAACTAGATGCCACCGCCCCGGATATTACCAAGCAAGTAACAAACAGATAACTAAACATCCTGGTTTTGAGTCTGCATAAAAGTAAAACGCAAAATTCTCAGCAAGTGACGTAAACACCGTCATGAATATTTTATTAGAGAGAAGGAGACGTAATTTCTTGAATAAATCTAAGGTCTTGGTCTCAACTTTCCTTCCACGCGCAACAATTCTGCTCCATATTTCGTCTCTTGGAACCACTTTTTCCCATTCAAGTACCTCAAATATAACGATTATGAATCATAACCACAATTTGTTGACTAATGAAGTAAAATAAGATTTTGCAACAAAGCACATTGTTTACTTTGAATCGCGGATTGTACTGTTACGCCCGAGTCAACAAAGCACGTCGTGAATCCATTATTACTCGAGCGCCAGTTACTATGAGCTCACAGTGGCACCACCAACACGCCAGAGTAACGCCCGAAGACTCGCAGCCTTTTTTCCCCTTTCCGTAGATTCTCACAATTTCGAGCGACAGAACACGAGGTGATTTTAATATCACAAATAGATCAGATACACCGACCCTATATTAACGCTTTACAGGCATTCTGTTGTCGCTACAACGCATTCCACGACCGTTGTCATGAAAAGATCTGAGAACCAATCAGTAATGAGAATTGTCACCATATCTTGCCACGTGCATAGCTACTCCCGCCAATTTCCACCTTACTTGGTCGCTTTATCGCACTTTCTTATCTTAAAGCTGCCAATCTACATAACTTACTTTATTATTAGGGGCCAAGGGTTGACTGCAAACTATCATTATTGATGAAAGAGTTTTCCAGCAATCCTTCAAACATGAATCCAACAAAAATTAGGGAAATCTATCCTGGAACAGAAGTATGGTGGCCACCGTTTGAACTCATTAAAAAAAATCTGGATTTACTACAACATTCTTACAAACCCTTTCCTCCATCTCGAGTTACTCCGTATTGTTGCGTAACAATAGGTCTCACTTCGGTGACAATGCTCACATTCGAATACCCGCTTCCACACCCATTTTCCGAGACGTTCGTGCGATCTTGGGGGTTAATAAAGGTCATTGAGTTACAAGGGTACTTGATGTCACGCTACAGTGCTGTGTGACCCTAGCCAATCGGAATGAGGGAAGTTGGCGCCAAACATGTGTTCATCTTTGGAAAACTACCGAATCGTGAAATGTTTGGTAATTGAAACCAAACGGCCTCTGTAACCGACAGAATAATACATTGTGTCGGCAACATGCGATATTGTAGTTCATTTTACTTGCCTAGTTAAGCATGCCAACCACTGGTGCTTTCACTTGGGTTTTTACTGGTTTATTTATTTTTATCAGTATTTTCGTCCACACTCCAAAGTCCGAAAAGTAATTCAAAATTTTGGCTTTAAAGAAGCCTGGAAATAAATTGTGCCACAGTGTCGTCGGTTAGTTGAATTGAATTGAATTGTTCAGGTGGGGTCGATGGACAGAAAAACGCCCGAAACTAACTTTCTGATAAAACGCTTGTTCTCCAGAACTTTTCAACCGAGCATAGTAAAAAGGCAGGTGAGTCCATGGCCAAGATCCAGTTTACAATTACGTTTAAACCGGCCAACGTTTTAACATGTTGAGAAAAACCGACGAACATTACCAATTGTTAAAGTTGGCGACGTCCGTGGATTGGTCACGTTGATTTGCAAACACTCCCTCCAGCAACCAATCAGTCGGAAAAGTCGGCTGATATTTCGACGATATGCTGCCATGTTGTTAGACGAGCCTGAAAAAGCTTTTCGCCGCTGGCATTGTGACCTCTTTCGGTACACCTCGCTTGTTTCATTACGTTGCTGTTATACCAGCTAAAGCTGAATCTTGTACAGCAATCACGTAACCAAGCGCATTAAGTAACCAATATTTTCTGAGGAATATAAATGTTTATGGTGAAACACAGACCAAACTTGTAACAAACTAGAGTTGCTCGCGTTCCCTTGGAATGGTGGCGCGCGCAAACGGAAAGCATTGAAGCAGGGCAATGGTTCCACCCCTCAAAAACCTGTTATATCGACGCACCTGAAAATTGTAATTTTTTAGATCATGTTGGCGACAGTTTCTGCACACGAATACACTTGTGTGATACGATGACGCTTTCTAACAGAAGGGTTAAAAGTCACGTGGTTTGTTATGGAAACAAAACTCGACCAAGCCTCCAAGTAAGTTTGCGACAATATTTGCGGATCCCATTTAGGACATATTCGATCAAATGTGCTCAACTCCGACCCTCAGCATTCAGGAAACCATCTTATCGTGGAAATCCAACCACAAATAAATATGTCACCTATCTCATTTCCTGTCAGTAAATTATCATGATTAGTTTGTTTACTGATAAAACAGGACAATGCTTAGAAAGGCACATGTTTTATAAGCAGAACAATCTGCACAGAACACCCTATTAAAAAATTGTATATTTGGCTTGCCCGATGTTGGCAATCACCCGACCCATATACCACCAATCTCAAATCGGTTACGGTTCGATGCACTAGAGGGTAAACTTTCGTTCCAACCAAATGACTGACGCGCACGGCGCAGAGCCGCAGACGCAGCAGAACGACCTGGCCTCGCGATGAGTAGTATTGCAGTAACCGTCGGCAACGCAAGGTAGTTCTAAATTGCTTTTGATATTTTTTACACTAACTCTCTTTTGTTTTAAAAGGCGTGCATACAATTCTGGAATAACTCGTCCCATAGAATGGAGAATCCAGCAATTAAAAAGAATGCAAGCCTTGATTATTGAAAATGAGGATCGTTTGGTACAGGCTGTTCACAAGGATTTCAAAAAGGTAATATTTTGTTTTATTTGTAAATCATCACAATTCCAACGTGAATCACACAACTTACAAAAGGACAAAAACATTCACAATTGTTGTTTAGCCAAGGTTTGAGACGGTGTTGACTGAACTGACAGTGGTTAAAAATGAGATTTGTCATGCGCTTAACAACATCCACTCATGGGTACAACCAACTCATCTATCCAAGAATTTTGCTCAAAAGTTTGACTCAGTGTATTTGCAAAAGCAGCCACTAGGTGTTGTGCTCAATATATCAGCATGGAATTATCCGATACAGCTGACATTTGTGCCACTTGTGGGGGCCATTGCTGCAGGTATATTCAGTTTATTTAACTAAAAAACAGCAATTTGAAAGATAACATGCAGGAAATTGTGTTGTGACGAAACCATCGGAGGTTTCTAGTGAAAGCGCTGAAGTAATTTCTGAACTTATTTCCCGCTATCTTGATCAGGTAAAACCACCTCGTTAAAATTTCAACTGTTTAATAATATATCCAAAATTTTGATAGGATTGCTTTCCAGTAATTACTGGAGGAATTCCTGAAACTACTTGTATTTTGGAACAGAGATTTGACCATATATTGTATACAGGAGGTTCTTATGTAAATATGTTTTATGTATTTTTAATCAATCATTAAAGAAGTCATTTTTATTAGGTTGGAAAAATTGTGATGTCGGCAGCTGCAAAATTTGTCACCCCTGTAACATTGGAAATGGGTGGGAAATCCCCTGCCTATGTACATAGTGATAGCAGCATTAGTGTCGGTAAATATTGAATTTATTATTTTAATAATTTCTCGAGTGTTAAAATTCACCACTAAAATTATGTTCAGCTGCTTCTCGAATAACTTGGGGGAAATATGTAAACTGTGGTCAAACGTGCACTGCATGTGATTATATTCTGTGCCATGAATCAGTTGTTGACGAGTTTTGCAGTGAAATGACGTAAGTATTTAACCATGAGTACACACAGCTTGTTTGCTAAGCTGCATAGTGTTTGCTGTGAGTCGTTGAAACTTTTCTTCCTTTGAAAGGCTTGGTGATGTAAAAACCTTGTTTGCTTGAAATTTATTTTACATTCTTGTGGGGACAATATCATTGCAATGGGTCTGGCACAATAAACCCCTATTCCTTTAACCCAATCACCCCCTTTATGCCCCCATGGTTTTGCTGATGGCCACTTTGAGAAGCACTGCTGTAGAGTAATCATTAATCAGAAAAAACTTAGGGTAATCAGTAACCAGTTAAATTAAAAGAATTTCGCCGAATTCTCTTCTGTTTGGTTTTGGCAAATAGATCTAATATCCACAGATTTATATAAATAACGCAAATCTTCATGCTAAAAATTTTTTCTTTGTGTAGCATGTTTCTTGCCTTGTATCAAAAAAGGGAGTTTATGGCTGGTGGGAATAACTGCTGCATATTTTAAAGTTTGTATTTGTTTACAGGAAAACAATCAAAAAAAGGTATGGGGAAAACCCTAAAGAGTCACCAGACCTTGCAAGAATTATAAATGAAAGGAACTTCAAAAGAATTTCGCATATAATGGATGGCATCCCAACAGACAAAATTGTTACTGGTGGCGAAAATGATGTTTCTGAACTTTTTATTGGTGATTAATTTGTTAGCAATACAAAATAAGCCTTCTCTTCACCCGACTGCATGGCCAGCATAAACACAAACAATGTTGCAGCATGTGGAATTGCCTTTGCGAACAATTTTTTTTCGACATGCCAGTACCCATAATTAAATTCACTTGCATACACAGCGACCACATCACTATAACCAATGATTGCCTAAGTTTGTTTGTGTCTTCACAGTTTTCTGACCAAAAGATACCCTGGGTTTTCAAAAAAATTTTTTTTGTGAAAAAGGTTTGAAAACGCTACGTTTATGATTTCCTTTGCCCTGTAAAATGGCGTGCCTGACTTCTAATATGAGAACTGATGTGTTTCAGCTCCAACGGTCTACCGTGACATCACAATGGATGACATGATAATGCAAAGTGAAATATTTGGTCCGCTGCTGCCAATTATTTCTGTATCGGGCCCTGAAGAAGCCGTGGGATTTGTGAACTCTGGAGAAAAGCCCCTTGCACTTTATGTGTTTGCAAACAGTCACAAGGTACAGGTTTATATAAATATCTTAAATTGGAAGCTCGTATAAATTTAAAACAATAGGTCATCGATTATGTTTTGGATAACACCACTAGTGGGGGCTCTACTGTCAATGATGTTCTTCTTCATGCCGGATGGACAAACTTGCCATTTGGTGGCATAGGTAAGTTTAATAAATATTATAAAACGCTTGGGGAAACAAAACTTATGTTTAGGAATGAGTGGTATTGGTGCGTACCATGGCAAATGGACTTTTGACACGTTTACCCATGAACGACCGGTTCATCGTCGTAAACAAAACATGGAAGCAATGGTTTCTGGCCGATATCCTCCATACACAGAGAAAAATCTCTCCATGGTAAAAACACTTCAACACTAAACTGACCTTTTCACTTTTTCTTTTTTTTTAGATGACTTGGTTTATATCGGAAAAGCAAGGGGGATATTGTAATATTTTGTAGAACTTAATATTGACCAATCCTGCTATGCAATGCATTTAAATATTATTGACCTCGCAAATAATAAATTCTTGAAAATTGATTTAATTGTGTTTTAATGAAAATAACAACAAAAAAGCTTTGGTTGATGAGTGGTGAAATATGTGCAGTGGGAGAAAACAACACAATATTTTATATATGAAGTGCTTCACATAGGATTTGTCCTTTGCGAAGTAATAACAACTCTAAGAAAAAAAAGAAAGAAAAGTACACAATGAATAGATTTGTGTGGAGTGGGAATCATATTGCACGGCTTTTGAGGTAAATCACTTCTGTGGTGTTCAAGAACCTGCAAATACACATTTACATTTCGTAAGAAATTAGGATATTAAAAATACTCACGAATTCGTTTACTACACGTCATAACAAACAGTGTGATGAGCGCAAGCACCATAATGCCACCAATTCCATATGACATAACATCACGGAAATATATGGAACAAAGTTTGCATTCACATCTGGAAACAAAAGTTATTTTGCTTGATTGAAAACAGCAATATTTTGTTCTTTTTATCGCTTACAAGCAAGGATTGAGGTTCTGGATGATGATCACGGCTGCTCCGTTTGACACTTTGTCTGTTAAACTCATTGAACCATAAACAAAAGCTCCAGTGCTCTGAGAAATTAAAAACCATAAAGTAAATGTAAGCATAATGATGGGATGAGTCAGCAGTACTTACAGTGGATTTTCCAATCAGTTTTGCAGTCATCGATAATGACATGACAAGAACAGTGGACGTCCCAATCCCCAACATTACCGCCATCCCAAAAACACTTAAACTTTGTTGAGGAATGAAGTAAGACCAAACGCAAGCTCCCAACACAAACAAACCACCCACAAAATACACAAGCTATAAACAAATTATTTGTTTTATTGTTATGTTGGGCTGATATACAGACATGGATACAGTTCTATTTACTAACATAATACAAAGCAGTTTAGTTATTAGAAGTTAATTTACCTCTTGTGAAAATTTGAATGTGATTGGGCGAACCACAACAGCTGCCAAAAAACTTGAAATGTAAACGACAAGAGGAACAATTGCAATATATTTCTTGTGTAAATTTAATGTTTCCATCAAAAACATTGGGATGTAAACCTGCAAATACAAGACATGACTTTATCAAAACTTGGGCATACTAAAAGGATTCACTATTTTAGCAGAGTTTTTTGTGAGTGCAGGGAGACCACATAGCTATGTAGTGTTACAATATAAAGGTATACTACCCCTCCTCTGACTTACACAGATTTCCACAACAATTATATATAAAACTTCACCTGTGACAAGTTCACTACAAGTCTTGTGCACATGTACAACACCGCCATCTGTAATTGACAACAAATTTAATTCCACACAAGAATTTGGCAATGAGGAAATTGCTCCAGTTTTAATATGGATGAAGTGATTGCATAAATGTTGTTTACCTGATAAAAAGTTGGGTCCTTAAACCAATCGTACCAATGCTCAATGGGACAAGATATCGGTACTAAAGACACAATAATTAGTTTTGCAGGAAATGCAGACATTAGGGTATCTCAGTTCGTCAATGAGCAAAATGTGGGAGAACATACAGAGTTTATGCAAATGACAACAGAATGCAGACAAAATTAATGAGTTTTTTTGACAGTTTTCCTCATCAATCAACCTACATCTTATTTCCCAACTCTTTCCAAAGCATGTTTTGCCAAAAGTTTGGATAAAAAACTGAAACACTAGCCATACACAGACAGTTTCAAATCACAACATTTATCCATGCTGCAAAGGGTTGTGTGTTACATTGATTAAAAATATTTTTTTTGTTTTTTGCACAGGACTTGATTAAATGGGAACCCAAAAATCATAAAAAATATAACATTAAAAACGCCTTCAGAATCTTACTACATATTTGAACTAAGAACAAAGTTTTGCCACAAACCAACCTAGTGTCTGCTTTGGAATTAATGCAGAATTTTCATTTGGAACAATCTTTTCTTCATCCTCATCTATGAACAATTCAAAGTATCAACAGTTGTTTCAAATGTTAGTTAAGGTGACAAAAACTTTTGCAGCAAGTTATTACATGTTTCAAGTACAATGACCTTTAGCTATTCTGTATAGTTATAAATAATACTTAACCCCACTCTTGTTGGAATTTACTTACATTCATCTGACTGTATGTTACTTTCAATTGACAGCCTTTGGTTTGACGGATCTTCCCTCAACCCAACGTGAAATAAAATTGAAAACAAAATTCCCGTCCCAACCACGATCAACACCAAATTCTGAGAAGAAAAAATGAGACATTTGGTCTGCCTTTTTTGCTACAACTTGACTAAGAGAGTTCTTAGGGTTGGAACCGATCAAAATTGTGGTTTGAAGAAATGAGATTGTTTCAATCTTTTTCTGTTTTACACAACAACGTAAGCAACATAAAAGGTTCAAAATGAAATTCATAATGTCATTGTATGTAGTGTGGGTTGGGTGTGATTGCTTGGGTGGGTTTGGCGTGCAATAAACTAACCACAACAAACACTGTTTAAACATAAGTGCTTTTGTCTACTTACCAAACATCGAAATGTCACATGAAACGATAAAACTAATACAAATAAAAATCAGATTGTACAAAGGCAAACAAAACCCAATATTTAGGTACAACTTGTCCCATATTGATAAAGACCATAACAAATAGTGGACTGCAGACAGGCAGTCTCTACACCTGGCTATCTATTATAGCTAAACTTCATGTCATTTACTGATCATTTGTTGCTTGTTTTACCAAAATTTTGAGTAGCAGAAATGTTAAACATGATGTAATGTTGGTAATTATTCCACGGATGTATAGTTACCCTGAAAGCTGAAGCGTCGTCTGGAGAAAGATCAGATTTCATCGATGACGAGGCGGATGGAATATCGAGAACCACCCAAGCGACTCCGTAAACAAAAATACTGCTTAACACTGTGAAAGTGTACCTGAACGAAATTTCTCATAAAAACAATTTTACAAGTAAACACTTTACTTATCAGCAAAATTACCTAATTGCATTTAAAGTAACTCTTTCCCCATCATCAGATGTTAGATCGGGGATCAACGCAAGATGATTGATTTGCGTTGAAGCCCAACCAAACTGGAATATCACTACAAGAGGTGCATAATACACAAACTGGGCGTACTCTGCGGTTCCAACACCACATCCTATACATGACATGAACAGTAGTGGGAAGGTGAGGGCGACTGAAACTGAGCCTGAACAATCATAGAAAGTGTCATCACTAACAATTGCTGCTCAAAAACTTAATCAAAACCAGGGTGTCTTAAACTATGAGCCAGGTCCCTTTGGGGGTTTGGGTTGCGCTCATACAGAAAATTGGATTTTGTGAGGCCAATTTCGTATTTTACACTTTAAGTTGTTCACCAGGGGCCACACAAAAATGTTCCCTTCAAAATGGATAGAAGCCCTGATCTATTCTATACACTGTAACTAAGGTCATCAAGATTTTGTTGCAATTCCAAATGTCTACCGGATTTTCTTGTCACAATTACCACCAACACTGTCATTGTAAAATGCAACTTGGATGACGAAATTACAATATAATTTAGGTTTTATTCAAAACACTTAGCCCCTCTTTGGTTGAAAGAAGTTGCATTCTGAAAGTACCATGCTTTTTTTATGTAACATCAAGTAATCCTCACCCACTAAATGCCAAGACTTTCTTCTCCCATATTTGCAAGTTATGCGGGAATGGTCAGACTCGTATCCGACGAAAGGTGTTGCCAATCCATCTGCCAATTGACCAACCAACAAAATGTTGCCAGCCATGCTGTTACTGAACTGCAATATCTGTAAAAGTCATGGATATAGACAACCACACAAAGATGAATCAAAAATATATCAGATACTTACATCATGAAAAAACACCAATAAATAACTGAACCACATAGAGGCGCATAAATCATTTAGAACGTGCCCAACGCCATAACAAAACTTTTCAAACTTCTTTAGTTCTCGAGGCATCCTTATGAATGTTAAATATATTATTTACAAAAGAATATGAACAACAAAATCTGCAAAAGAAAACAAAATTTGTAGAAACAAAACAATTCAGTCCAAAGTACCACTGTATGAAGTACCACGCTTTAATTTACTGCCTAACAAAAGGCCTCAAAAATCTGGTGAAACAATTCTTAAAACAATAAAACTTCTCCTTCAACCCCTGAACTTTCTTATCATGAAATGGATATTTTGAATGAAGTTACTTCATTCCAATGAGTTATGATTTAACCAAATATAACCAACAACCAACCCTGCTTATCATCCTGTGGTAAACCATGAAGTGCGTAGGGCATCCAAACCAGAACTGATGACAGTTTGCGTCAAGAGGAAACATTTTACCAGTTTTGTTTTGGAGAAACCCGGGAATTTATCAGAAATCACTCAAGCATGAAGACGGTCACGAGACCTTTGTTACACAACAAAGGTAGACGGTAGATAGGGATTTCCCCGGTTCATGCTTGGCTTCTGTAGCACCCAAAATGTTTCCAAACTAAATACATGATTTGCACCAAAACAGCGCCTCTAGTGTCAGCTCGGGGTCAGAGGTTAAGTTGTGCTACGCGAGCGAAGTGCTGTTTTGTGTGATGGTAAGTTATGGAAATAATCACTTATTTTGTTTGTTATACGGCTTTGGTTGTAAACTGAATGTCAGGACTTGGATGTTGCGTAGTTGGTTGCAATAACAATCAAAGAAAATTGCGTCAGTGGAGATCTAAACAGTGTGAGTGTGAAATTCATGAATGCAATCTTGGATGTAGTCGGTGCCGCGGTGCGTATGTCATTCTCCATTCGTACTTCACCCGTTTCCAACGAAATCAAAACATAAAGAAGATCATGATCGATGGGTGAATTGTGTTAAAAGGGAAGGTTGTGAAAAACGCAAATGGACTCGCATTTGCTCCAAACAGCACTTTGATAAAGGCAGGCCAACAAAACAAAATCCAGTTCCTAATTTACACATGGGTCATACAACCAGTGTCATAAAAGCTAGGAAACCACCATCTGGTTGACAAGCAAGTAAAGAGCCCTAACAACTTTAAATAGTCCCAACATAAGTACAAGCCATGAAACAATTGAACCAAGTTCTATATTGGGTGCAGGTGGTAGTTGCAGATGCAAGTGAACTCTTTAAACCGAAAACAAAATCTATTGCAATAATGCCGATGTGAATTTAACTTTCTGACATCTTTTGAACTGGTAAAACTGAACAAAAAATCAGTTTTCAAGTTACTAGACAAGAGATCTGTTGGGATGAATTACTGGAAAGATTAAGTTGCAATGCAACAAGAAGCAAACAAATCTGTACATGTCTGTTATTTGATGATGAGTTAGTGTTGACATTGATGAGATTTTGATTTGAACTGTTGGAAAAAGATTTAGCACTGAGATTTGGCATTTTTGGTCATCGGCTTCAAAAATCATAACAACATTAACCAAATTTCTTTCAGGGCAACTAAAAAGTCATAGTATTGACTTGAATGTTGACCTATCCGAGCCTTTTCAAAAACCTCCTTACAACAAAGTTAATATATTATTGACTGCTCCTAAAAATGTAATTGCAAATCAAGACAGTTTCTGATGGAAGAGGCAGTCTACACACCACTGTTTGGCGACTTTGTGATGGCTGACAGGATTTTTCACATTTGTGAGGAGTTGCTTGTGAGACGTTGTGATTTATTGAAGCCACCTGGTATGAGGTCCAGAAAACTAAACAATTTGCCAATCATCGTGTATATGTTGAAAATGTTTTGTATTTTGTTGATATTGTCATGATATGCGCTGCTCTGTGTAATCTAATGGAACTACTTAGTCAGAAGAAATATTGTTCACATGGTTTATTTTGAATTGTTGCTCTCTTGAAAGTTTTGTCACAGAGATGCATACTTTAGTGTTAATACAAATGTTTGCACATAAGATTAATAAATCAACCAGCACTGTGTGAACACAAGAATTTTCAATTACACGAGGTAATTTGACAGTAAACTGAAAGGAACAAACAAAGGCATTGAACAAAGTACAACATAAGAAGGGCAGTTTAACAATGTGCATTTAAAGATATAAAAATAATCACTTGTTTTGTCCAAACCAGATTGCTAGAAATCTATTTCTTTAGCAATCAATGAACCTATAAAATTTGAGTTTGATACATTCCTCTGAAAGAGAAGTGAAGTGCACGATTTCTCTTAATTTAGTTGCTGTAGTTTCAGCTCGATGCTGCAATGAGATTGCAGTTTTGATTTAATCTAAAAAATGCCATGGTTTCAAGGCAGACTGATTTCCTATTTTAGGCTACTTTACAATTAATAGGACTACCCAAACAACTTACCTGTACAGGTGCAGTATGCCCGCAAAATTTCTCCAGATGGTCTAACACAAAGAGAATCTTTTGGGATGGTTTACACTTGGATGTGAAAAATCAGTACTTAATGAGACTCCAGGTATTAAAATGCTCTGCTTATAGGTTGACATTTAGGAGCTTTTTGGCCACGTAAATCGACATCGTTTTCATTTAGACAAAGCAGATTGTCTTTGCAATGCCATCACATGGGTCAAGCAGTTGCTCTTTTTCAGAAAAACGTAAAATACTTATGTAGGCTACTTCCCTTGGTGATTTTAACAACTTAATTCTTTACTGCACACCCAAAACATCTGCGGAAAAGACCAAAGCAACATGTTTCGACTTTGTTTTGTTATTGGTGGCAAACCAAACAGCTTAAAATGTTCCCGCAAACTCCCAACTGTCCACGTCCGCAACGCCTATGCCATGCTTAAGGTCTTTGCTTCCCATTTTGCTACAAAAAATTTAAAAACATCCCAAAACTGTTGTTATATTTGACATTTACCAACCAAGACCAATCATTTTCTACACAACAAAACGCGCGTAGCACAACTTAACCTATGACCCCGATTCTCGCGCATGCGCATTGGCGTTGGTGCAAATCATGTATTCTTCACACATTTGGAACATAGACAGACCGAAGGCTACAGACGGAGCCTGCAGAACTCGCACAGTCCCCTGGTATCCGCTCGACGACTGACCGTTCTTTCATCGTAACTTGTTAAATACTATTCGCGATATATTCCGACATTCTGCCACCCAAGTAGACTCTGACACTTAACCAACCAGCTGACACGTGATATAATACTCGCTCGCTTCGAACAATTTAAATTTACGCCACGTGATATTGAAACGAGTTCAATGAAGTAAGTCTGCTCATGTAGTTGCAACGATCTTAAAATTACCAAGCTGAAATATTGTACATCATTTCCATAAAGGCAACCACTGAGTTACGCAATATGTTCAATGTATTTGTATGTAAGAAAATCCTGTTGCCCATTACAAAAAAAAAGTGGCTCACCCAGATATAGACTGCAATGCCCTGGCTGTCAAGCCTGCAAACCTAATGATCGCGATACGATAGCTGTGATCGCCAAGTAAGGACCTGCGCAGTGGGGCGTTCCCGCCAATCATGCAATTGCATGAAATATTACTATGTACTAAGAGCATATTGTTTTATTGCCGGATTTGCTTGAAGACCGTGAATTTTGGCACTTTAGGGCGTGTGTAGCATTACCGAAGCACGTGAACGAAACGTTTTTTTTAGGGAAGATGTTTTCTGTGTAATGCCTTGCTAACCAATTTTATTTCAAAAAGAATGATATTTGCCAGAAGACCAGTTTAATGTGGATTAGAGCAGGGGTCTCAAACTAACTCGACGGCCGCGTGTTTGAGACCCCCGGAGTATCTCTACACAATAGAAGCTTGGAAATGTTGATTTCTATGTGATGTATTTAACGCATGAATGATTCACAAAAAAATAACAATCAGCCCGAAGTCAGAAGCCACCCCCGAAACTTTGCTTTGACCAAACTTCCATTTAAACCAACACATTTTTGCTGATACACTTTTAATGCAGGTCGTGTAAACACAAACTATACAACGATTACACGTCATTACTACGTAACAATTAGGCTGTGTGACATCACAAGTTCATGGTGGGAGGCCTCACCTCCGCAGGTTCAACAAGTATTTGTAGAATTTTGTTGAAATATTTTGATTTTTACTTGATTTTTACATGAGAATGATTTGCCGACAACACGCGGAAATATCATTGTTGCACAACAAAAAGCGTTTATGAGCGAACTAGCAATGATGATTCAGTTAAATAAATGATTTTCTCATAAAAATAACATTTACATTCCGAAGTTAAATCCGGAACCGGGCATCATCCCAGGGGCAGCCCCCATAGCCCCAGGGGGAGCCCCCATAGCCCCACCCATCTGTGGTATCTGTGGAGGAACGAAACCAGCTTGGGGGTAACTCGGTCCAGCAGTTATCATCAACTGTGGGTTATCTGCAATACGTATAACGTTACACACGTCACTGATTACGTCATCGCTGACGTCACCTACCGTAGACGATGGGTTTGTTTTCTGTTTGTTCCTCTTCCTGCTTCCGTACATTTTCAGAAGTCTCCAACTTGTCGACCTGTGACGTAACAACACCACGAACTAACACGCCCGCCCCATGTATCATACATGACGTCATACCCTTGTGACGTATTCCCTCATGACTTGTATCAGGTAAGGCATGGCGTAATCAACAATCCCGTGTCTCCACGCTTGTTCCAGAACAACATCTGGGCGGAGGAGGTCATAGCAGGTGTACAAACCAGCACTGAAACACTCGAATCGACGACGGTCGAGAAACCATTCCAACAACTCCTCGGCCAATTCAGTGTCACGTGACTCACCGGCGTACGTCATCGCATCCTGTAACGTCAAACGCGTCACAAACCGACCATTGTTTCGTCACACTGATTGTAACCTTATATAGCAGATCTTTCTTGCAGAGTTCAACGGATTGCCTCCATCTGTTGTTTCCTTTGTAAAGGTAAGCAGCAATTCTCCTGAACTCAATCAACTCGTGTTTCTCGAGCCTCTGTTGGAAATTATTGATAACAAACATCTTCATAAGAGTAGGTTACAAACCTGAGCCAGTGCAATGGTATCAAAGTTGTCATAAGCGTCGATCGAATTCCTCAAACCGGAATAATCTTCTTCCTCTATCAGCAAATCGTTCAAAGCCTCGTTGATCGCCTGACGCGATAAAAACATCTCATTATGACGTCATAACGATGTCAAGTGACGTAACAATACCTTGTTGTTCGTGTTCTGGACAGATCTCAAGTAGGGTTTTACGAGCGCTAAGCACGCCACCTTGCGGAAGAATGCTACCGCCCTCGTGTGGTCCATTCGTGGTGAGAGAACAGTGAGAAGATCGTTTATCAGCATCGGTTTGTAGTCCAAGTAGAATTGTAGTGATTTGTAATACAACTCTATGTTGGCAACCTGTAAATAGTGACGACCCCAGCATTTAAAACACTATCCTAACGGGAAACCACCCACAGGTCACACAATTTCCATGGTTACCTTTGTGATGATATCCTTGTACTGACTTTCCCTCCAAGCATCAGTGGGGTGAGCCATCATGGTAACGACAGCGTTGTCGTATTCTTCATATTTATCATAGAGGAACACGAGTTCGGCCCACAAGTGAGCTTGCTCGGCTGCCCGAAGCACCTGGCGATGGAAGGGGGAATTATAAATGCGGGAGATATTAGAACTATTCCGGATAAGAGTTTCAAACACCAACATTCTTATTGCTGAGATGGTTATAGTT
Organism: Ascidia mentula; assembly: GCF_947561715.1. Lineage (NCBI taxonomy): Eukaryota > Metazoa > Chordata > Ascidiacea > Phlebobranchia > Ascidiidae > Ascidia > Ascidia mentula. The sequence goes on from NC_138568.1 coordinate 67,107, forward strand.
TGTTAACAGGTTGCCATTGGCAACAATACCTTTGGAATGTTGACTCTGGACCAGAAAAGTTCCAGATGTTCCCGCATCTTTCCTGGCTTGTATTTTGAATACAAGATCGCCAACTCAGTAAACATTCCCATGTGAGCCCTCTCCAACCCCAAAGCAGCTTCCAACATGGTGATGAGTTCCTCAAAGTATCCGCGATCCTGGGAAAAAAAATCTCGATCCTAAACGAATCTATGACATCACAATGATGAAAATACCTGGTAATAATTGATAAGTTCTTCAAGCTCATCCGCGTGGACGACAATATGGAGACCACAGATTTGAGCCAAGCGAAATTCTTCGGCATCAACGCAAGCAAAGCAGACCTGTAAAGTAATGAACAATAGAAATATGTGAGTAAACCTTAGTCATCGTGTTATTTCGTTTACTTGAAATCGTGTATCGTGTATCGTGTATCGTGTATCGTGTATCGTGTATCGTGTATCGTTACCTCTTTCCAAGTCCTGGTCGAGTTCGCTTTTCTCGCTGAATCCACGGCAGTTTGGAACTCGCCGAGATGAACCACAGTTGAAGCTAGACGGGCGAAGTTGGAGATATTATTGAACAAAACTTTGGCCGCTTCGTACATTTTCTGATCGAAGCACCGGTCTCCAACCTTAAGATAAGAATTGTTGATAAATACCTAGTATAAAACACACGGTGACATCACAGATTGCGATACTTCCACACCAACATGTACAAGATTAGACATATTTGATTAAAATATCCTGCTTGTAAATACCTGTTGAATATTGGCATTGTTGGGTCCACTGATAAATTCTTCCAGATCAGCCAACCTGTTGGTTTTGGCGAAAGCAAAGACAAGTTCCGTTTCAACGTACGATTCCCTGGCTTTCTTACGAGCCATCTGCAAGTAGCGAACCAAATCCTCCCAATTCTCTGTAATAACAAATTATTTGCTCGCTGTAAGAAAATTTTATCGTAAATATTCAACACTCTTGTTCACGAGTTTAAAAAAAATAATTTTATTGACCAAAACACAGTAAATTATGTAAGTGTTTTGTCGTAATGGTGATTCCCCGTCCATGAATTCTCTGCATTTAATCGAAGACTCAAACATTATCATGCAAGTCCCTAAACACATGGTACCTGATTTGTTGGAAGCTTCCACAACTTCCATATAAGAGGTCGGGTCATCCGCTTTGATGTAAGAATCAATCGCCTCTTTAACCATTCCAGCGTTAAGTTGAGCACGAGCCAATTGTGACCAAACGCTCGGTTCATTGCAACGTTCGGCGAACTCGTAAGCGCGGTCGAGATTGTTCACGTGTTCGATTAAAACCTGCACACAAAGTTGCCAACGTGACAACTTCAATGGTCTGATGTAAGATTCCTACTCACAGCAATTGCCGAAGTGTTGACATCAAATTTGTTGAAAATAGCGAAAGCTTCTTCGAATAATTCGTTCTGGATTGCGATGTTAGCGATGTCTGGGGCGTCGTAATTATCGAGTTGCATTATATAATCCATAACTCTCGAACTATCAGCTTTAATCGCAGTGAGAATAAGCAGATTCTGAAGGTTTCTTAACAGAAAAATCAAATACTTGAAGGAACCTGTAGGGGTTCGGGTTGCAACCAACTAACCTGTGGTCGGAGAACATTGAGCTGTCAAGAACAATTTTTTCCAGAAGTTCGATTAGTTCGTTCGGCAAATCAGCGGCCATGAAAGCTTTGACAGCAATTGATATTTCATCTGGGTCCTGTGCTTCACCGAGAGCCGTTTGGACAACCTGGGTTTTTACAATATGGTTGCTATGGTTACTTGCAACGCTTATGAAGTTGAGTACCTGGTCTATGAGCTGCCTTCTGTACTGGTTTTTGTCGTCCAATACTTTCCCCCATAGATCAACGTCCTTGCGACGTACCAGGTACCTAGCTTCAGACTTGAATAGAGAATTCTCGTTGCACAACTGAAACCACAAGGTCACGTGTTTTATGGAAGAGCTTCTACGTAACTGCTGCGCAGCCAACCGTGACAACCCACCCCGATTAGTTCATCGTCACACAATCCACGTTCGTAGCAGACACACGCCATATGCGGGTCACGCTTCTCACAATATTTCCCAACCACACGACTATCATAAAAGGGGTTTTCCCTCAAAAATCTCTCAGGGTTGTTGTTTGAGTCGATGTAGATCTTGGCAAGTGCATTGTGGGTAGCAGGTTCCTCCGATCCTTCATGGACGCGGGATTCCAGCCACGGAAGCAGAAGTTTCAACCTGAATATTCAACTTAAATGTAACGAAAGTACAGGAAGCCATTACTAAGTTATTGACCTGTTCCTCTTCTCAACTTCTTCAACAAGTTCATCAGTGGAGAACTGACCTCTAACAACCAGGATGAGGCTTTTGATGATATCCTCCTGACAATCCACGTCCAACAAACCACCGACCACCACCGGGAGGCGTGATGGGTTCACCTGCAACATTAATTTGTTTACAAGAAAATAATAAAAGTTGTTCCACTATCAAACCTTCTGCACGTAGATCTCGATGTACTTCTGCATGTTGTTGCGATAAAGATACAACACAAGGTCGTGGATGAAGTCGTAACGATCGCAGACAATGATCAGAGGGAGTTGATCAGTTAATTTTGCTTCTTTCAAGAAATTTTTAACCTGAAATTCCAAAACTATGTAAACTTATGTAAAAACAAACACAGTTTTGGTTATATGGCACCTTCTTAGGCTAAAACATATTGTCATCCACTCTTTTATAACATGCTGGTTACAAACTATGTAGGAAATTACATTCAGATTCACTAACATAGAAGTGTTTACCTTGTCAGGGTCATAACAATTGCTTTCACGACAAATTCTTTCGACCTCCTTGATTTGTCCAGTCTTGCATGCAGCTTGTATATATTTAAAGTGAACATCTGGGTCTTGGCTGAAGTTTACGATTGATCCCAGGAAATAAAACAATCCTAAAAAAAGAATTAAATATATCCTAATTTGCTTGACAGCTCCCAACAACACATTACCTTCATAGCTTTTAAATGACTCAAACAATTCAATAAGTTTTTCAGTGGTAAGTTGTTCGTGGTACTTTGTGGCAACTTGAACACAGATCTGGAGGTTCTGACGGATGTTTGCTGTCAACATTGCCTGTCAACAACACAGTTTCAAAAACCTAACCTTGTGTGATTTCTATATTTCAGGTATCAAACCTTGATGCACTCGAGTGAATCTTCTACAGAGAGCGTTCCAAAATAGTTGACCAGCCATTCTGGGTTGAGTAAATGTGTGTGAATGATGGCACGTTTAATATCGTACAAATCTGTGAAGTGTTCCAATGCACGTTGTAGTAACCCAGCTTTCTCACACAATTGTGCAACATGGGCCCGGTCATAGTGAGTAAACATCTGGTTGCCAAGGATTGCATCCGCTACCTAGCAACAAGGTAAACAGGCTAAACCCAAGAAGTATTTTGTGTTAAATATAGTTGATAAATTTTGCAAATTGTATAAAATCCCTCAACACCAATATTGAGCGAGTTACTTGTGGAGCGTGCATTAAGTTCATTTCAAGCAAACGGGTTTGTAGGGCTCCCTCTGCTGGCCGGTTGTTCTTGAGAGCATCAAGAAGAAATGCAGTGCATTGTTGTATTAAGTTTTGTTCCATAAACACATCCACAATCTGTTGGATCACAAGCAAATATTGAGTACATACTATTTTAAATTTTAATTTATTATTTTTATTACCTGAGCAACATCAGCAAGAGGCTCATCATCTTGAACCAACATCATGGCAAACTGTTTCCCAGTCTCAGGATTAACCCTCATCACGTTACGGAGAAGAAACACATAATCTGGGGTGTAACCAACTTTTTTTGCGTACAGCACGATTTTCTGAAACTGCCCGGTCTCCGCAAAGCACATGATCACCTGCATGCAGGATTGTTTTGGAACATACCAGTCATAAACGTTAAAAACATTCAGACAAATATCCATCAATATACAAGTTTGTCAGGCCAAGCCAACTACATTTATGTCCTGCTATTTTTGTTGCCAGGCATACTAATTAATCAGAATGGCTCTTCTGGCACTTAGTTTCTAAAGTGTTTATTTGAAACCGCTGTTTCGTCTGCCATCCAGTGAGACTTCTTACATTTATATTGTGAGGTGATTGCTTTGTTTTGCAATAGTTAAAATACCGACCTTGTTGGGGACGTTAGCTCTGAGATAAATGGAGAGAGCCAAAGTTGAGTCATGAGGTTTCACAAGATCTCCGAGCTCCTCAGAACATTCAAGCTTTTCCTCCTTCAACCATTTCTCCATCAGTTGTTTACGCCCTTGTTGTAGAACAGGACGACACAACTCGAGCGATTCAAACTTGTTTAGCTTTCCCTGAAACAGAGAATTGTTTACCACTGCATTTGTGACATAAATAATGACATGAAACAATTCTTATTTTTACCAAATATCAGATATAGAAATGTTAATTAATTTGATAAAATGCAGATAAACATGTTTTGTAAAGATTGGGAAAATCAAGCAAGTGTTGCAAGGGGAAGACATTTACAAAAAGTGGTAACTGTTTGAAGTCTGATAAAATGTATTGACTTACTACAGCCATCAACTGATGAGTTTGTTATACCTGGTCAAGTAAGATGCCAAAATACTGCAGTAGTGGAGGGGAGCTCTGGCCAGGTTGCATCGGAACGGACAAAAACTTTTGTATTGTTTGGGTTGTTCTGAGTATTCCCTTCAGGCAAATGACAATTTTAGTGAGTGGTAATAGTTTGCATTCAACATTATGCAGGTTGAGTGCGAGTCGATCGCACACTGGTACAACTTCCATCAATGATTTAAAACAAACAATACTTAACTGCACGCCGGTACCATGTGGCACAATTTATTACATCATACCTTCCTTAACTACTGGCCAACGTGCAGCGCCAACAAAACCTCTTTCTTGTCAAGAGTGTATTTGGGCATTCGTTTTAATTTTCACATGCAGAAGTTCACAATAAACTATTTAATGCTTTTAAATACTTTGTAAACACATACCAAATATGGCCAAATTTAATAGATTGTCCATAACAATTAACCAACTTTATCTGAGTGCAAAGCATTTAAAACAGATGAAATAGTAAATAATTATCAAGAGTTATCGCACAAAGTCCAGCCTCACCTTTGGAGCATTTGCAGCAACCTTGGCTGCTTCTGCATAGTTTCCCTGAGCAAATAAAGTGTTGAACTTGCGAGAGAAAAGTTCTTCTGCTCCAGCAAGATTGTTGCGAACAGCAAATCGAAGTGCAAGGTCAGGGTTTTGTAGAGTGTTTGTTATGTAGGGAACCACATTAGTATCATCCACAGATACAGAGAGGACCTGCACAAAATAAAGCTTTCTTAATTTCCTGCAAGCAAAAGATATCAAATCTGTAAATACTTCATTGAGGAATTGGGAAATAAACTGCCACCCTAAAATATGACTTGTAAAATGTCATGTATATTCACCTGTCCCTTGCGATTAACTCCAATCAGTCCACTTGTCGCCTCATGGGGGGCTGTCACAAATATTGTGTCGGCACTGATCCGGTTCATAAAAATACAAACTGCACTTTCCAGGTCATACATGTGGATGTAACCATACTTTGTCACCACAAACACAACATCGTGACGTGGAGATACCTAAAAATCCACATTACAATTTATCAGGTTAACAATGCTTATACATCTAATTAAATATATTTGACAAGATTTTGGGATGTTAATTAAACTGAAAAGGTTTTTTTTTTCATTGGACAACAGCTGGGTTTGGATAAAAATCAATATCTACTCTCTCTCTCTCTCTTTAAAAGGCCACCATGGAATTACTCCCATGTCCGCAATTAGCAAGTACATTTAAATAATCAATACTTATTCAACAATGTGTACAACGCATAGTTCGCATTAACAACTTTAAAATTACTAAGTATTGTCAAGATGTCACACACACAAGTAATTATTTAAGCCATAAACATGTTTTTTAATATAAAGTAGCAACCTGCATAGCAACAGGAAAGTCATTGGAAGCCTCAGGTGGAAAGAAAACATCGACAGCTTTCTTTGCAAAAGGTTGGTTTCCAGCTGCAGGGGTCCCCACCTCGATAATGTGAAGTTTGCCACCTTGTGGCCCACGTACAGCGAAGCAGAATAATGTAGATTCTTCCTGTTACCGTAATGAGATACAATAAAATTTATGACTTTGAAATCAAAGAGTGTTTGCATCCTTTTACTGCACTATGCAATTATGTGACTTATATGAATAAAATTTATAAACTGTTCATGATTCGAATACAGAAACTGCACAAATAACCTTGTTCCCATCAAGTTTCATTTGGGCAAATGAGGCAGCGTGACCTTCAATAGGTTGGCTCACTCTTCTTTCAACAGAATAAAGTTGCATTGCTCCAACTACACGATTTGCTTGGGCGGAAATTCCAATCAAAAGCAGCCACTTCTGCTTAGCATCCGTCCTTTAAATAGAAATCACAAACATGACAGAAAAATCTTTATATTGTTTCTATTTACCTAATCTTGTTTCTATTAACCTCATCTTGTTAATATTTTATTTTGAAAACAGACGCATTTATTCATTATAATAAAAAATTCCAACTTTGTACCTGTAATTGATAATTTGGCAGTTTGCCAGACTTGCATGTTTGTCAAACATCTTGACTGGTTGCTGAGAATCACCTAAAAGTTCAAGTAAAGTTGTGTAAAATGTTTTTATTTTAGCAAGGTTTTAATGTTGATTTGAGGACAATCAAACCTTCCATGCTCCAGTGGTAAACAGAAGATTCTGTGACCAAACCAATCATATTGGTGGAAATCCACTTCCAGAATACAACGTCCTCTGTCATTGTGTGGGCTTTCAGTTTTGATTTCATCTCCATATTAAATATCTGAAGGGTCCTCCCCGCTGGCAAATACAAGACATTACTTGTTGGTTGCTATGGACGTTATTAACAGCTTCAGTTCATGTCTATACTCTACACATCAATGGCTGCTATGTTACAAGTTTCCACACTTTTTACAATTACAAAAGAACCAAAGTAATTTTACGGTGTTGCAACTATGTATAATGGTGATTATTTTTTTTTTTTATTTTTTTTTTTTTTTACCACAAAAATGACATTTATTTTACACAATTACGCTACCACAATACACATAAGAAGCAGAGCCAAAGGGAGCATAGCGAAAAGTTTAAAAAAACACGACAAATTACGTTGAGTACTTTAGACAGTATGCGACCATTTACTTTTATGCAAATATAAAGTATTTCTTTTTTTTGCTAGGTTAAATTCACAGTTACGTAGATTCTTCAAAAAAAGCACAAATTTCGTTAAGGTCGGATTCGTTTCCGCGTATTTGCTACTGTAAATCACATATCTGGCGCATAACAACGCACAATTCATAAAAAGTTGACTTGGCAAATCAGAATGCATTCCAAAAAGTTTTTCTGCATCTGTTAAAATTAAATTTTGTCTTATTCTAGCACTTAAATATGAAATTACATCCTCCCAGTATACATTTACAATGGGGCATGAACAAAAAAGATGACACACAGTTTCCACTTGCTTCTTACAGAAAACGCACATGTTACTAATTACTTTCCCAAAAGAATGTAGTTGTTTGTTGGTTGTAACGGCATTGAGATTTAATTTAATTTGGAAGCATAATGGTGATTATGCTTTTCATTACAACCGTTATTATAGAAGTAATCAGAAATATGCCAAATACCACTTTACAATAGACTTGAAACAAAAGTTTACTTCATAAGATTAAGTGTTTGAACATCTGTGTAATTTCTATTAAAAAAAAGGATTAATAGTTTAATGCAATGTAGTTGTGTTATTGTTGTAATGGTAATTGTTTTACCTTTTAGAGCAATGACTTTGCTAGCAGGGTTCATAATAGCAGACTCAGCTGAAATTGGTCGCCGAATTGGATTTGCTGAGTCGGCAAGATCAATTATAACAACCTGGGCTTGTTCTGCTACTTTTTCACGAACACAGATATATTTATCTGACTCCAATGTCAAAGTGGAAAATCCAATATTGGCTGCATTGATGCCAATATTTTGAAGCTGAAACAAAATTTGATGATAAGTTAGGTTTGCAAAATAGTTAAATTAGCATTTACTCGACTAATTAAACTGAAAGTCCTTATTTTCCACTTGTAAAATTACTGCATATAAAAATAATACAATTATCTTGCAATACCTGCAAATGCTCTTGGAACTTAATTGGCAGATTTTGTGCCATTTTTAGAGATTCTTTCAGACCTTGTCAAAGCACTTTTTACTCACAAACTTTTCTTACACTCCCGTCACCTGCAACAATCGAAAAACTATGTTTTGGAAGCAAACTGGAAAGACATCGTATTAAATTTTATCTACAATCCAAATCACAAGAAAACTTATTCATTATATTTTAATACATATATGCAATCATTGGCTTAATACAACATGCTTAAAAGAATCTTCAGGGCCATTTTTTTATGTACTTTTTAATTTCGATAGGCCCACACACCAAAACACAGGTGGTCATGTTCGCATCAGCGAAATATATGCGAACGTAAAAACCTTTCCAGTGACAAATCGAGGTTTATGCGATATATCGGACCATAGCATTCAGATGTAAAGTCTTTGTCGGCCATACACTTGAACTGACTGGAGATTTTTCTTTCACAAAAAATATGAGATATTCTTTATACGACAATAATCTAAACATGTTTACCTTCCAAGATTGGAAATTTTGAAACTAAAATTTGTTAAACTGTAATTGTTTATTCAAAGAGGAACTTATCGCAAACCAACCCACACCACATCACGCGACATGAAAAAGCCGACTGGAAGTGAAACGTCACCGGCATACCATCCATGACGTCATCTGTTCATATGATTTCGCTTTATGAGATTACATTCAAACATCCAGAAAAAAAACAACAACTATGCAATATACACATAGTTATTACATTTTGAATCAATACTTTGTCGGAAGTCAATCATTTGACAAACATTCATTGCGAAAATTTATAAAGAAAAAAAATTCTATTTGCGGTCGGAAACCGCCCCATAGAGTCATGTGATAAGAAACTACTCAAGCGTTTCAGTTACAAAAGCGATAAACTTGAAATAAACAAGACACATCTTGCGACATTTTATTGTTTATCAACTGTTAATAAAAGACTTGGCTTAAAAAACGTTGGAACAAAACAGAGATTTATCAACAAAAGTCGTTTAAGATTTTTCTTGCCAAATAAAAATTATCACATCGTTTACTTATTTTATTATTTGGCAAGACGGATCACTTCTGAAATGAAGCACAGTTTAAAATTCATCGTATCCGTCGAATATTATATCTTTATTCTTATTTATTTGTTTTATTTATTTATAAGTCTTCACTCCAGTTCAGACAATTTTACAATTACATCAATGTTTATGATATCGTGAGAAAGTGAATCAATATGATTTCTATAGTGGACTTGTTAAACAGGTTCAGTGTTTTCTGTTTTGTTTTTGCAACTGGGTTTTAGTCTTCGTTTATAAACTGAAATGAAATCTTATTTTGAATGTAATAAAACTAGAAACGTTTGATTTAGTTAACATTGGGTGGAGTTTGTTACAATCCAGTGTTGTGTTTCAGGGTATAACATAATTTTGTTTAATTAGCTTCTGCTTGTTTAGCAATTAGGTTCAATAAGATATGGTCGTAGACTCGTAGTGTTTTATTTTAAGGGTGGTATTACGCTTGTGAATTGATTCTGGGAATCATTTCCCATTCTGTTGCAAGTGGCCCTAACGATTTCCATCTTGTTTTAAATATAGGCTACACACTATCTAAGAAACTTTCGTTTCAGGCTAAAATCTGTCATTCTTGTTGAGTTTGACGAATATATTTCGCTTTGTTAAAAGCATCATCAGTGTCTATAAAAATCAAAGCAAGAATTAGGGTGGTATTACAATAGATTTTGTGTGGGTAATTAATATAATTGTTTTTGAATTGAAAGAATCTGTTTATTTGTCTGTTGATAAATTTACTTTACAGTGTATATTTCCTTTTATTTTTGGTTTGTAAAGCACTTCTGTTATAATCTGTGCAGGTATATTTTTGCTATTTTTGTAGCTGGCTATGGCTTCGGCCAATTTTGACTCTCGCAATAAAGAGTCTTGGTACTTTGGTAATATAAGCAGAAAAGAAACACAAGAAAAATTGATTCAGCAGCGTCATGGGACATTTCTAGTGCGGGACAGCACAACATGTCCTGGTGACTTTGTGTTATCCGTCAGTGAGAACAGCAAAGTGAGCCATTACATCATAAACAACCTCCATAACAAACTTAAAATTGGAGACCAAACTTTTGATTCAATGCCGGAATTGCTTGATTTCTATAAAGTACATTATCTTGATACAACAACACTAATTGAGCCAATCCCAAAACTCTGTCCAGTGTCCTCCCCCCCCATAAACAGTCATTCAGATGTTTCCCAAAAAATATCGCAAGATGTTGTTGACAGTGGACCTTCCCAGAAACGGGAGCCTTCCCAGCTTGTAAGAGCAATGTATGATTTTAAAGGCAATGATTCGGACGACCTTCCTTTCTCCAAGGGTGAAATTTTGGAAATAATTGAAAAACCTGAAGAGAATTGGTGGAATGCAAGGAATGCCCAGGGAAGAATTGGGCAGATCCCAGTTCCCTATGTTGAAGTTCACGTTCCCAACAGAAATTCATCCCCGATCACTTACCAATTTCCTGGAGTCACCCAAGTAACTACAGTTAACTATTGACTTTTTTGATTTGTGACATTTGTGTTGGGTGCAAATTTCTCTTCCTGTTAATCATGTAGGTTGTCTACATGTAGTAATATTATGTATTCATATGTAAGATTGTTCTTGATTATCTTGGTTTCAATTTCTTCAAAATATAAAAATATTGTTTAACAAAAATTGGACGATGTTTGTTCCTTAAAACTAAACAATTATGTGTTGTAATGTTTTTGTTGCAGTTCTGAAGGAGTGGACAAATAATTTTTTTTTGCTGTCTGCAGAACAATTCTACTCGTCCTGTTTCCATGCCAACCATAAGTGACCCAGTCTATGCTGAGGTCATAACTAGACGAGTTCCAAATGCTTACGACCCAACTGCACTTAGACTGGAGGTAATAACTTATATTTACAAAAATGTTCAAATATTTAATTTTGTGTTAAACCCAATTCTTTTCAGTTTGAAACTGTGATAATAGTCATATATTATTATGCTATGATTTCACATAAAATGTTTGACCCGCAGTAACCTTTATCAGTGTGCAACATTAGGTAGTGGCCAATCATTGTATCCCAGTCTTAAGATATAATTAGACTGAAACCTTTGTGCTACCTCTGACTTCCTGGTTCAACCCATCAAGCCCATACTCCTTCACCTTCTGTTCATCTGTGCAGGATTACTCAACATGAGATTGTAAAACTGTATTCTTTATAGGTTGGTGATGTCATAAAGGTGACAAAGATGAACAAGAATGGCCAGTGGGAGGGGCTTTGCAAGGGTAAACAGGGGGTTTTCCCTTTTACCCATGTCAAACTAATTGATAAATCGTGATAAACTATTTTAGTTTGATTTGTTAAACTTTGTAAAATAAAATGAGGGGTTTGATGGAAAGTAATTTAACGGGGTTTACTAAAATGTTTTCAAGTTTGCTGTCTTGTATATATTTTGTTTCTAATCATATAATACCAACACAATTGGTTGAAGCATATGAAACTTTCAAGCTGTCAAATTATTGCCCACTCAAATTTTGGTTGAACTTCATTGATCACTTGCACAAAAGTTTTGCAGTTTGTCACTTTGAAGTAATTATTTTCCTGTGTTGCAATTGTGCTCAGCTTAATCACTGAAGCAATAAACCAGTGTAGGTTTGTTGCTTAGCCGCAAGTGAACTTTTATTATTTCCAAACAAATCAATTGACCATGTTGCTATGCCAACAGTATGCATGTTTTTGTATCGTGCATCACCCATCATTACATTTTATTGAAAACAATTGCACATTTCCAATAATAATAAATGGTTGACAGTTTTTATCATGGAAGGGATATTCTGGTGCTTTTATACACGTGCCTTTCAAACATCACTGAGCGTGTGATTCTGTATATACTTGCTGCAAGTTTCTTTTTATGCTCCTGTGTATGCAGTGGCAATGACAGGTGGAACTTCTTTTAAAACAATGACAATTAACTCTTTCAGTTGTGCTTGTTTCAGTGGCAGCAAACATATTGCAAAAGCAGAGAGTTGAGGGCTTGTCTGATTTGGTCAGTCTCGTTTCTGTGAGTCACAATGTGCTTAATGATGTCATCAAAAATAAAATTTAGGGAACTAAAAGTTGTTAACAAATGTTGTCAAGCTTTTCTGCCACAGAATTATAAGAGTTGAGATTTGTTAATTTTGTAGTGAAACTAACACAAGTCTGAGTGAGTATTGCTGGATTTAGAAAAGCAAAACCTTTTAATGTGACTGCAGCTACAAATATTTGTCTTCAACCTAATTAAACAAAAAACAAAATTGAAACAGAATATAAAATTTTATTTTGTGCAATCAAAAAACATTTTAAGGACAGAAATGAGTTATGAGAAACTGATAACTTTGGTAGCTCGAAGCAAAGTGAGTACAGTGTTAACATAAAATACATCATAACTGTGCGAGCGCCTCACAAGTGATGACAACAATTGACCTTGAGGATCACCCTTCAGGGCTGTCATACGAAGTGCATGTGTGATGTCACAATGATACTGGGCATCCGAAGCAAGCTCATCGATATACTTCTCGTCATACTCTTGTAATGCCATCTTGTAACATCGATCATTGGTGCATGCAAATATCGACCAATCATCATCGAGTACTGGCTGGGGATCATTGGTTACGTACAGTGGTGCGGCCTGCAAAACCATTGTTTATTTTTGTAGTGTTGGTATTACCTATATTTAAGTAGACCTGGAAAAGAACGGTGTTCTTATTTGCTTCAGTGTTCCACTTAGTCCAGGAAAAAGCAAATGCAGAAGACAGTAGCGCCATCTGGTGGTATACAGCATCCATGTCCACATGCTGATAGAAAATGTTTACATTTAAATTAAAGAAAAATTTAATTAAAAATACAAACTTTATCTTGGATGGAAGCAAATTTATTAGCATCAGACGCAGGGAAAATGTTTACTCCAGAACTTTGAATCTTCATAATCAGTTTCTTTGGCTCCATCCAGTGGTGATAAATATGAGACAGTTGAGCTATTTCTTCGTTGGGCTTTATGAGCATACATTGTCTGTCCTATGAATAAAGCAAAGTTTTATTTATTTAAAAAGAATGTTAGTCATTAATCAAAAAAAAACTCAACCTATTTCCTGTAAGAAATATTGTTTCCAAATAACCTGTATAGTTTTGTGTAGACCATTATTTTATTTTTAAATTTTTCTGTTTGGTAAAAAACACAAACAAAGTAATTTTCTTCTTTCTTGACCAGTGGGAAGAATAGTTATGCTGAATCAAGGACTTACTTTGATTTGTATGTGAATTTCAGCGATTGCCGCGGTAACAGTAAGTTGGGACTGGTTAAGACCTTGTGGTATTAATTCCCATGATTGGAATGGCATGTTCAGATACGTGTCTTGGAACAAACAAAATGAACCAAACTGTGAAGTTTTAAAGCTCAAAACTCGTTTTTCCTCATCATAATTCAAATCAGCGATGCATGACGTCTTCCAGTGTTTATCTAAATTTTTGCAAGTTTAATTTGGAAAAAAACTAAATAACTTCCATGCTGGTGTTATCACATGAAGTAAAAAAAAAAAATTTTGCCATGTAAAGATACACAATGAATAATGAGGAACAGGTGAAATTTAAAATAAATAAATTAAAGAGAATTTATTTCAGTAAACTTGCCACTGAATAAGCGTCGAACAAAATCGTTTTGAAAGAAGGTAATTAATAAAATTCATAACCTGTGTCATCCCATCTTGCAACCTGTGGTTCCTCAAAGAATGCAACATTATCAGGGAGGGTCATTGTAATGCCGATGGGGGGCTGCTGCTGTTCCAGGGGGGTTTTTGAAGGGGAAACACCATCAGTCCCTTCCTTGGCTTCAGGGGTTGCTGAGGGGGCTCGAGATGGGGGTTTTCCGATAGTTTCAGAGGGATAATTTAAAGGGGTCAAGGGTTCATCGATGATCTGGATAAATAATTACTTGTCATGCGATTACAGACACTGCAAGCATGACATTGGTGACATTAAACCCAGTTCAATGAAACTTAGCTTGGGACCAAAACAATAACAAAGAATTTGTTTGATCAGACCTGGGTTAACGTCCAACCATTCAATGCTTTGGGCTGAGGTGGAAGTTTAACCAGATTAATGTGATAGACACCACCTAGTGGTGTACATTGTCGTAAATCAATCACATCTGGATCGAGAATCTCTTCATCTTCTGTATCTATTTTAATTTCAGGTGTCGCACGGGATTCCCCTCCTGTGAGACGTTCATAGAAATTTATCAAAACAACTTTTTATTTTAATTTTTTTACCGTCTGCCGCAATCTCATCTTCTTTATTTTTTTCCTCATTTTCTTCAACTTTCTCAGAAGTTTCACTTAATCCACTCTGTGGAAATTCTTGTTCATTATAAAATGTTGAATTCATGAGGATTTAAACTTTTTACAGGTAAGGTTACATGGTGGGAATCAAAACCATGTAATTATAATCATCTAAACTGGTGACCACCATTTTTACTCTTGTCACACAATTTATAAAACAATAAAATGAAACCCAGGTGGAATTTAAATTTACAAATTGTCAAATTGTTTCAGCATCAAAATATACCAAGGAAATAATTTATCAAAAAAAAACAAAATGTGAAAGTACAAATTTGCAAGTTTGCTATTTTGTCAAATAATCAATACATATAAATCACAGCAAACCTTTCTTCCATCGGCAGGTTCTGACTTTTCATCTTCAACTTTCTCAACCTCAAGTGGATCCTCAACTACTTTGTCAACTTTCTCTTCGGAGAAATAATAATTTCTCAACTTTTAAACATGTTCTTGTACAAAATTATACATTAATTCCAACAGCAATACCTTCCTCTTGTGTTTGTTGTTTGACTTTTGCATGAAAAGTGTTGCATTGATGGGAGTAATGGTCAAAGTTGTCTTGTAACACTCTGACTGTATAAATAAATGTTGAGAGATTTAGTTACCGACTTGAAAGACTGCAAAAGATATTAATCTGTATTGGGCCAAGAATGAAGTACAATAAACAATGATCACATATTGCACACAACTCAACACAGCTTTAAACCTGCAACATCTGACATTGCAAGAATCTTAGGAAGCTCAAACATAAATTTTTCCTTCTCAAATTCAAAAGACTTGAATCTTGGATTCTTGTTCAAGTTTCCCCAAAGCATTATGACTTCATTGTTGCCATTGACAACCTTTTGTAGATTTCCTGTCTCTGAATCTGCCTCATAACTTGCTTCCTGCAAAGTACATTACATTTGCATAGTTGGTTGTATGAAATTCATAAAAATACCCAATGAACACCTTGAGCAGTTGAAGAGTGGCATCGTCATAACGACTTCGCAACAAACCCTGCAAGGATAGGATGGTTTGTTTATATTCTGCAACTGTGTTTTCGTCCAAAACAGAATCCTCCAGCAGAAAGTTGAGCTCTTCAATCAACTGAACAAAGTAATGTTTTATTAAAATCTTACAGAGAGTAAACAAACTGTTTCTTACACTTAGAACTAGGGCAGCGTCCTCCAACACAATATTCAAATCAGGTTTCCCGTTCTCCTTCTCCATTGAAATAAATGTATTTATTTCTTTAGCAGAAGTTGGGTTTGGTTTCCCTTCACATTCCATAAACCTCTCCCACTGAACACGGAAACAGTAGAAGAATATTATATCATATTTAATTCAGATTCTATTTAAGTAAGCCACTGACAATGCTTTATAGTCTTTAAAAAAAGTCAACGGATTTTATACTTGGAAACATAACTTTCCATAAATATATCTATTGAAATATCACAAATATATCATAAAACGTTTTTCACAATTTAACATGTTCACTTTTTAATGGGTCAATTAACAATATGAGAAAACCTGAGCATTAGCTCGGCGGTTATTTTCAACTTGCTCCACTGCAAAATTGATTGTTTCAATTTCCTTTCTTGTTTCACTTTCCTCTTGTTCACGAATTTTTGACAGATATTCCAATCTTTCTTTTTCCAATCTTTCCTTTTCCTAAAAATAACCGGTTTATCTTGATTTATGTTCAATTCAGTTCATGTTGCAAAAATTTGCAAACAGTTTCCGAGCAAACAGTTTCTCAATTATATTAGCCAAGATTTCGAGAATAAAACTTTTATAAAATGGCCTTGAATACGAGTAATATGAGGTTTTTATGGAGTAAAAAAAAGTTTCAATAAAACCAGATGTTTGTGTTCTACAACAACAACCTTACTTCTTTATCTTTCCTTTTTTTCTCCTCTTCTTCTGCCTGCAATCTTGCTTCCTCCTCATCCACCGACTGTTTGTCATCTTCCTTTTTGTCCGCGGGTCGCCCTCTAGTGGGAGTGGACTTTCCAGATCGATTGGGTGACTTTGGAGGCTACGCATATAACTTTCAAATGACACATTTGCATTCAATTTATGCTACTTAAAAACATAATCAAACCAGTAGATTGTAACACAATTCTGATTGCTTGCTCGCAACCAAGAAACTATTTGATTAAAAAGTTAATCAGAAACGCCAAAATGATAAAAGAAGAAGCGTATTTGATAAAAACGAATTTGGCAAACAATTATAATTGAAATCTAAGTCGCCAATAAACGACATCCATACAATCAAGTTATTGCTCTTACCATGGTTAAGAACTAGATTAATTCCGTTTCAACAGTTAAAAATTCTTAAATGAAGACAGTTCGGTCTAATGTAAACTGTTGTTTAATCCGTTGCAGCGTAAAGTATTTGAATGATTTCAAGAATAGTTTTAACTTTTAAATTGAGTAAAACCTGCAAGTAATGCATGTAGTTATACTCATAATTAGATTAATAATTGCCACAATAATCGGTAAAAGTTTTTAGTAAAGGTAATAAATAGGTAATTATTGCACAGACTAGGAAAATATTTGAAACTTTACGCTCTGGTAGGTTCTGCAACCATGACAACAAGGCAGTGAGATCATAGTACCTAAACTTAGTTGTGAAATTATTTTTATATCTTGGTTGCACGAAATGTGCTTTTCACAATAATATCTAATACCACGCACGACAGAAGCACAAATAATAAAAAATAAGTTTCAAAAAATTCACGCACTAAGTGGCAGCAGATAGCATTCACACATCACGAATCAAGAACACGTTTTTAGGTATTGTGACATCACAAAACGTGAAATGTTGCAGTGTCGATTCTTTAAATTGAGACTGGAACATTTTATGAAAAAAATTCCGCGTAAAATTAGCTGCGTGCAAACAGTCGTCGGGTGGTTGCAAACCGGTAATTCCACTTTTGCCTTCTGAAATTTCCAGCAAATGTTTTTAATATTTTTAAAGCGCGGACAAATGCTATTGTTTATCAACCTCCCATGACTGTACATTTGGGGCGCGCCCTTTGTGTCGTCATGGAAACGTGTAGCGATAATCACTTAATGACGTCACAAAGGACCCTCGAACACAATGAAATTACTGAAGAGGAACGAAAGATATTTTTTACAAGTAACGGATTTTACAAAATAAAAAGATCATATAAAGTAACAACTTTGTTTCTTATCAGTAACATCACGGATCCAAAACGTTTCAACACAAACAGAACCACAGCAATGACGTGCGTGGTATTGCAACAAATGTTGTTGTTTTATCGGAGGCTTCAACCAGTTCTTCGTGTGACTCGTAATTACGTTGGCGTAGCGGGCATTGTCACGTCACAAACAAGTCAATGGTGAGTATTAAATTTGCCGGAATTTAAATGAGGCGGTTACATTTTAGCCCTGGGCGTAAGACAAGGTTGCTGTAGGCATTAACGTTAGCCCGGGTTGATATACATCAGCAGCATCCTGTACACGGAGGCAAATATATCAGGTCGTATAAGGGCTGTTTGGTGGTGTATGAGTCGAAGGGATTGTGGCGTGGATACTGAAGTAAAAATAGTCGTCTGCAAAACGTAAGCACGCGACTCTATACGCAAGAGAGTTAATCACAGTCACATGATTGTTACGTCACCATGGAGAGGCTCGACTTATTATCATGGGAGCATTAATAGTTGTGGAAGTGTTGCTTGGTCAACATTTCATGCGCAAGCTGTTGTGTTACTGAATTTGTGTTTATGTTCAGACGAAATGTTTATGGTTGAATAGTTCTGCGAATGAACGGAAATTGAACCGGAATATTTAATTTCGTCGAACTATTGTCGTATTGTGTATATATTAGCTATTAAAGTAAGCATTGTTGCGACACAAAGGCTTAGCAGCGACTGTTCCAGTTTTGTGGATTTACACAAATTTGCATTGTTCAAAAAACTGTTATCGTGCGTTAAACGCTGTAATGATTGTTACGTCAGTACAGCTTTTGTTAGGTTGTAATATGGTGCTTGGATTGTGGCGCCCTTTGTGATTTTTACGCAGAAACAGCAGCACACAGTGGGAAACGTGAGAGTTGTAAGAATAAAAGATTGCTGCTTTCATGTCCTGTTCACGAGGTAGATAGGTTGTTGATCATATCGAAAACGGAAAGTATCAAAACAATATCGATTTAAGTTGCTCGGGTTTACGTTAGCAAGAAAAACATCGTGTTTGTTAAAAACGTTATATAGCAGAATTGTTGAGTAGATAATTATAGTGTCAACAGAATGTACATGTCATATTGATGTTGGTTCATGCTGGATGCCACTTAATACGACGTCAGACAATTGATAACAGCCTCGTTGAACAACATCCGCTTCTGTTAAGTCGCATACGCAAGTTTTGTTTATCATGCATACGTTTTGGGGAGGTATCCAGGCTACGCGCCGTATGTTTTGGGAGCGGTTCTCAGTCGCAATAGCACGCAACGATTTTCTCGTCTAAACTTTAATGTGGGATGGTTAATACGCTTCACTGCCCTCTACGCTTGATTGACCACAAAACAAGTCAGGAAATGGCGAAAAAAGCGAATCATTTGACCACTTGTGATGTAACAAATGGTTGTAGGCAGTTTGTTCCAAAGTGGGGTTAGGTCATGCGGAACGGTTTGAAGCATCCAAAGAGTATGGCGGCGTTTTAGAGTGTGAAAAACCCAACTATATATGTGTGTGTGTGTGTGTGTGTGTGTGTGTGTGTGTGTGTGTGTGTGTGTAGTAAATTACTTCCTCAATAGAAATTGTTCAGTAACGTTATGTTCCCAATGTGCTGGTCAATATGAACGCGAATACGGCATGGTTTAATCCGGTTAATTATATTCAGAGGATAATATGGTGAGACAGGAACGTAATTAATCACTAGCATATACAGGATACGGACATTATTCAGTGCAATCTAGCAACGCTACTGTGGCAAACGCAAAACGTGCAGGTTTGAAACTGTAGTAGTGAAGCCGGAAGCGACTCTACAGTGCTGTTATACCAGTACAAAGTACAGGGTTGACGTCATATCGTGATGCGCACTATGTTGTTGTTTGGGGGTTCTGACACTAAACAGAACAAGCCCAGCCTAATCGCCAGCAGCTTGAAACGACTTCTGATCGCAAAACGGTTTTTGCGGCACGACAAGAATAATGCACGGATTATGAGGTAACACAAGGCAGAATAGACTCTAGCTTATTATTTCCATTCGCATCCCAGTGCTGGACCGAACAAGGAAGTCTGTTTGCAACAAACGTCATCAGTCAGACGCAGGGAATTGATCACGTGCATGGTTAGGCGTAGTTTTCCCGCACAACCAAGTTTAAACCTGGCATCGTCTCGAATATGACGTAACATGTTGAATCCCAGTTTAACTTTACCTATGTAGCAGGACTTCATTAGGTTACTGATATTTTTATTAATTGATTTGAATAATTATTAACAAGCAAGATGGAAGGGTGCGGGATGAATTGTCTCAAGTATACGATGTTCGTCTTCAACTTCATTTTCTTCGTAAGTCGTAAGTCAGTGTAGCAAAGATCCATTGTGTCGTCACAAAATGTAAGAGACGGTGCCAAATATCGTGAAATACGTTTTCTTGACAAAGAAAACTATCGTATTTGGTGTTAAGCTCATATAGTACGTCACCATATATTATTACGTCACACAGCTTGGTGGAGGAGCGTTGTTGGGACTTGGAATATGGGCAGCTGTTGATTCGGCAAATTTCATGCAAATCGTGTCATCGAACAGTGCGATATTCGACGCTGTTTACGTCATAATAGCTGTTGGTGCAGCTCTTCTCATCATCTCATTCCTGGGATGTTGCGGAGCTATCCAGGAGAACAAATGTCTTCTTGGAACAGTGAGATATTCACGGTTAATCTTCACGAGGAAGTCTTCAACATTTTGTTCTTCTAGTTCTTCGCGATCGTCCTCATCATTTTCATCGTGGAGATTGTCG
Source organism: Ascidia mentula (assembly GCF_947561715.1). Lineage (NCBI taxonomy): Eukaryota > Metazoa > Chordata > Ascidiacea > Phlebobranchia > Ascidiidae > Ascidia > Ascidia mentula. Next base: position 87,756 of record NC_138568.1, read on the forward strand.
GTGGGATTCTGGTGTTCGTTTTCTACCCCAAAGTCACAGAGCAGATTCTCCTCTCAATAAATCAGTACAATGAAACTACAAGCAACAAGAATGACGTCACTGGTGCTTGGGATACCACTCAGACATTGGTAAGCGTTGCTATGAGCAACGGGGTTAGTTATTCTAACAATTGTTGTGTGACAGCTCCAGTGTTGCGGTTTCCACGGCCCAAACGATTGGTTGAACAGCAACGCATCATGGGGTCACGCGGATGGATTCCTACTGCCGACATCTTGCTGTACGAGGGATGTGATCTCGATCAATGGAACTTTTACCGACCAGGCCGCTTGTATGAGTATGACGTCAGCTTACAACAAAATTGGATGTGAAGCTAAGTTGAAGACAGCGTACTGGATTGTCGGGGGGGTCTGTCTTGGCGTCCTTGCTGTGGAAGTGAGTCAACTTTGTTGGAATTCAACTTCGGCAAAACTTCTACAAATACGTCTTTTGTAAACTTTGTTGATAAATCGATTGCAACTTGTTAATATTTCTATGTTTCATTTAACATTTATCCATAAATCATTATGACTTAAACACTTTTTTTGTGTGTTTCAGCTGCTTGCCCTCATCTTCACCTGCTGTTTGTACAGATCAGTTGACAAGTAAACCGTTCAAGCGTGACCAGTGTACATAAAGCTTCTGCCATTATTTGCAGTTATTATTGCGTCACAATGTGGTACCTTCTTATAACAACTTCTTTGTGATATCACTATATGTATATCTATTGTAAATTAATGCAGTGCCCTCAAGAATATGAAACTCGTCCATTGACAATATTGCTTCGTAATTGCTCGCTAGCGACACCGTGCGGCTGCTTTGATAGTGTTTTTATACACTCATGATGTGCAATTGGACCGTCATGCTTTGGTGATTTGCCAAAAATTACGATTGGGACACGATTAACTTGAAATATAATTTACAAGAGTTGAATCTGCCTTTTAATCCAAGCAGTGTTACAGATAGCGTTGTACGTTTTAATTATGCGGTCACAACACAGGTTTCAACAAACAGTACTAAATCACTTCCGTGTGCTTCTGCATAGAAATCACATTTGAGAATATAAACAGGAGTAAATTGTCAACTCGTGATTGTGACGCGAACAATTGATAATGTTACGACATAGGCGGTTTACAGAGGACAGTGGGACCCCTACGAAGGGGGTAGTGTTACATTAGGCACAATGCCGCTCGCGCAACTGCATTGTGACGTCACATTAGTTGAAAAGTAGCTGGGATTTCGCGGTCGGTTGTTGTAGTTTTGTTTTAGTTGATGGTGAAGTTTGTCCGAAGAAGAAGCTCAGAAAGTAAATTCAGCTTTATTTGTTGGTTAGAGAGCTTCAAGATGTATTTTATCAACGTAGCTTTGGTTTTAAATATTCTGTGAAGCTAACTGTTTGTTAGGTTTGGGCCTTGCTACATAGACATAAAAAGTTTGAACTTTAATTTCTGAGTTACAACTACAGCTTGAAACAAAGTAAAACATGGAGTCGAGCTACATAACCGGTTTCCATAGAAACGCCGTGTGCTTTTTCAGCTTCTTAGTAGCGGTAAGTTATGAAATTAATTCCCACCCTCACTTAACCCCGGTTATTCCCCTGTTTTAGTTGGGGGGGATAGCGATAGTGGGGGTCGGGACGTGGACCGCAATCACCATCAGGGAGTTCCCCAACCTCCTGGGTGAAGGCAACGGTATATTCATCGCAGTTTATTTGATGATCGGCGTCGGTGCTGCAATGGTCATCTTCTCGTTCTTCGGATGTGCGGCAGTTTGCCTCAGCAGCAAAAACCTTCTTGTCATTGTAAGCTGCTTGTTGTGGGTTTGAGTTTCGAATGTTATTTCGTAACTGGTTTGTAGCAAATACGGAGGTTTTGGTCATCTTTAAAAATTAACTTGGAACAAGACTGTTGACTTGGAATTTTCCCTCAATAAAAAACAAACATTTCATATCTGAGTTCTGTGAAGTATTTGTGTCAGATATAAAACCTCTGTTTTCCCACAAAATAATATCTTCCAACAACTTCCATGTTTAGTACATGTTCATCATATTCTTCATCTTCCTCGCTCAAATGGTTGGATCGGTTCTTCCATTTGTATTCTTCCCCATAGCAACCGATGAAGCTCAATCAAGCATCAACAACTACAACGACGACAATTCCACGCAGCAAGCATGGGACAGAATACAAGGAGTGGTACGTCATCAACAAACATATAAACGCACACAGTTGTTATTTCACCAGTAAGAAGGTTATTTTATATTTCAGCTTCAATGTTGTGGTGTTAGGAACCTGGATGATTGGCAGGTCCGCCCCCAATTCCCGACCCTTCCAGCAAGTTGTTGTTCTGATAGACTGGTCACGTGCACGGGTAATTCTCGAACTGTCTACAACCAGGGATGCCAGGAAACTCTGCAAGACTTCTTCTATGTTCTTGGGGGTGTAGGATTCGGTATTCTGCTTGTCGAGGTAACCTTGGATTCGTTATATTTCTAAATGAATAACCGGTTAGGTATGGATTCTTTCTCTTGTTGTTCCCAGCTATTCTGTCTCTGTTCAAGCGCTTACGCTCTTCGACAACTCGCCAATCTGTGACGCCACAATCAGTGATGAGAGACAGACGTCACAGTATGAGAGGGGAGGGGGTGTATTATATTCTTCACTATTTGTGTTTCTTGTGCGTTCACTGCAACACAACAACGATTCAAATTCGTGGCAAATTCTCATTCAGTTAAATAAGTAGGTTTGTCATATTGGTACAAAACTTGTTGTCGTACTAACTTACCGGATGAGCCCTCACTTTTACTGATAATTTAAATACAGTTGTTTGATTTTGGCACTTCAAGTAGAGAAGGAGTGCAAATAAAAATGCATGTTCAAGCATAATTATGTCGTAACAATGGTGAAGTTGTAATCAACAAATCACCACAACCGGAATCCAATTAGGTCAACAATCTTGCTGCAGCGTTGTACTGCTGTGACTGAAACTAAGTCTGCTTTGCGTATTCTTGTTGTAGACTACTGAATAGACTCCGTGAGTAGACTTACTCTGTTGAATAGTACGGCAAGTTGCATTATCAAGCGGCGGAAATTAAAGTGAACGTGTTCGTTAGTGACTGAGCGAGTAATCAAGATAAAATAAACTTTTTTCGAGTCAATTTCCGTAAGAGAATGCGAACGTGAGTGAATGTCAGTTAGTTGGTTGGTTAATATCGTGTTGGGAGTGAAGTGGGAACGGGCAACACAGTAGGCAATAAGGTGCGATAAAAAGGTTTGTCGTCGGGCCGGATGCCAGAAGGCTGTGGGAGTTCTGCAGGAAAGCCTAACTCTGTTTGCGTATTTAAGTATTGTGTTGGGTTTGATCGAGATATCTGCCACAGCGGTTCAGCACTAACTTGCCATCAGTTAAAGCGCCAACTCAATGCTACACCACCGTCTTCACACCCAAGGGAGGTCATGAATATTACATCACAGTGAGAGAAGAAGTTTGAACAATGGCGGAAAGGTCATGCGATGCCGGAGTGGAAATGACAGCTGAGCTTTTACTGTTGTACGCCTGTGGTTGTCCTCACACTCTAGGGGAGTCAACCACAGTAATGTTGCATCGAGTAGTTGTGGAAAGATGTGTATTGTGTCTTCCTATATAGGCCAAAGAACCTTCTATTAGATGAGAATGGTGTTCCATGACGTAACAAACTCTGTTGGTCAAAAGGGAAAATTCAACGGAACGCAAAAAAGGCGCGAAATCAATTCTTCGTAAGGTTTGTAAAAGAACACCACCCATTGTGACGTAGATTCGAGAGCTCTTAGAGCAGCGAGATGTGTCGAGTGAAGTCCAATTGGTAGGCAGAAGTTTTATTGGCGTTGTTGGTTTGTGTGAGGGGAAAATCTCATTCCAACACCTACCATTCCTGGTAGATTTCTAGGTTTGTTTATTCAGAATTTGTTCATAATCGACTTTTCGCGAAAACCAACGTTTGTTGTAATTCTGCTGCATCACTGTAATCAGCCAGATGGCGAAACCATCAGCGATTTGTTTTCGTTTAATTAACATTAACGACACTGCATTGGATTGGAAGGAACGTTGCTGATATCGCAAGAAATTGTCTGCCACACAAGCATATGCAGTGGAGCGTGAATCATGTGACCTATCGATCCTTTTTGTAATTTCGACTGAACGCCGTAAGCACAGCAGTTCGTCGGCACGGTTGAGTAATGCCTGGTTGTTTAGGTTGGCGGAATTGGCTGGAGTTGCCTGGAATTGCTCGCCATCAATAAAAGCTTTTCAACGTTTTTAAACCGTGAACATAATTGGTTTCAGAAGCTGACGTCAAGCTTTTGAAATATTCATGCGCGCACCGGTTCTCTTGGTAGCTTGCAGGGCGCAACACTGTTTGAACGCGTACTCGTATTCTGGAATTGTTGTAGCGCTTTTGTCATAGTTGTAGCCATTGACAACTGCTCTTTGTATGATGACACAATCGTTAACTTGACTGTAAAGTTGTGCGTCCCATGTTTTGTACAGTGGTTTATGACGAGACAGTTGAGTGATGGAATTAATGCGTCAACAATGGAAACCAGAAATATTCCCATTGTTTTCGTCACATCTTAACTGACACATTTTTGTGGGAAAAATCACTGGAAATGCGTCATAGCAGCACGCAACGCTCCTATGCACACGCCCCCTGCAACAGAACGTCGTGGTGAAGTTACAACCCAGTAATTACGACTGCCACAAGATTGGAGCGTTTTATATCCTAAGGCTAGTACAAGTTTCGCGACTGGTTTTGAGAATGCAGCTTGTTCAGTTGTTGTTATTGCTCCATTGTGATGTCACATGCAAGGGAAAGATTAATAATTTAAATTTTATTTATGTGAGGAACGCATGAATGTGTCTTAATAGAAATGTGTTTCATTTTAACTCGATGTGTTTAATGAGATAAACTGAAGATTATTTTGTTGTGAAAGATTACTGGACCTTGTCGTGACGCTGTTTAGAAGAACAAGCTAAGTTTAACATTCGGAAGTTCCCCCTCTATCTCCTGCGTGACGTACAACATCCATTTAGAGGGTGTGTAAGTTTATGACGTCAACAATAACCCATCTCCTCGTGTGCGTGGGTTCTAGTTATAAACTTGGAAGTTTCATTTTTCACGTAAAAACAACGGTTATGTGTGAGGTAATAATCACACAACCTCGTGATTCTCTGTGACGCAACAAGGAGAAAAATGGTTAGTGAAGAGTGCGAGGTAAAAATAGAAGGAGAATGGAGTTGTGCAGTTTAAAAACCTCTGTGATGTTTAATCTGAGAGTTAATTCCTACGTGGGAGAATGTTGGAAGCATGTTTAGAAGAAAAACATCAAATATTGTGTCATTAATGTGGGAATCTGTGCAAGCTAATGATAGTTACCACGTGGGTGGAAGTCGCTTCATGTCAATGCACAACGTGACGTCACAAGATGTCAACTGCCAGCTTCCTATACGTAACGAGTCACTTGTGACCAGCTTCACGTGACTAAGCCGCCTCATTTTCACCACTTTGCTGTTAAAGAAGAATTCTCGTTTCAGTGGCTTTTGGCATGATAGGATTTGTTGAACTTTGTGTATTTTGGGTTTAATTTCTCAACATTTAACTCAAACTCTGTTCGGCGTTTTGTTTCCAATTAATCTGGAAGCAATGATGCTGTTTGAATGCTTCCTGGCTAGATTGCCAGGAAAACTGCTGTATTGATCAAACCCATGTTAGTTAGGAGTAGACTCATATTTATCAGATGGCAAATGTTGTAGAAATGGGGATAGAATTGATATAATTTAGAAAGTGGCAGAAAACTTTTTACCAGAGTTTCAAAAAGGATTCCCGCAGTCATTCCCTTTTCAGCTCTCAGAATCATAAAAGCTTGGCAAACAAATGTAAAGGTTGAATGGATTCTTTTCAATTCATTCACCCGCTATTGTGCGTTGACAAAAAGGCGAGAGGCCAGACAGTGAGACAGGGTGGTTGTTGCATTTCGAACGTTGTGTTTGTCACGTGTCATGGTGTTACGTATTTTGCGCGCGAACAAAAGAGCACTTGGCTGAAAAACATAGAGTTGTTATTTTGTGGTGATTTTTTTCAGAAATTAGTGGATATATTTTTGAAAGTGCTGAAAAAGAAACAAAAAATGGCCGGATCGCTTGATTGCTGCAAATACCTCATGTTCTTCTTCAACCTGCTCATCTTTGTAAGTTTATTTTATGATCGTCATAATTCTGATGTGGCGAAGCTGGCGGAGTTATCAAAGTTTGGTTTGCATTTCAGCTTGGTGGAGCGGCGTTGTTGGGAGTTGGTATATGGGTGGTTGTCGGTGCCGATTCGTTTCGTCAAATAATCTCTGCCGACCCTGCTATATTCAATGCAGTCTACATCATCATAGCTGTCGGCTGCCTTCTCTTCATCGTTGGATTCCTCGGATGTTGCGGAGCAATCAAGGAGAACAAATGCATGCTTGCTACGGTAAGTTGCTCAATCTGAACCGAATGTACACGACGGAATGATATTCTTCACTTCAACATCAAATTATATTCCAGTTCTTTGCGTTGGTTCTCGTCATCTTCATCCTAGAGATAGTCGGTGGAGTTCTGGCATTCGTGTATTATCCCAAAGCTAAACAAGCCGCCTTAGATACGATGAGTTTATACGGACAAAACACGGAGGCTGGCCGGACTGCAACTGCTGCATGGGATGCTTTGGAAAAAGAGGTCAGCAATCTACACAAAGATATCTGGGGCTGATATTTTTTATGTTGTTTAATCTGAGAACACGAATCACAGACAACAAAATGTTAAAAAAATCTCAAGGTTGCCAAATTGACTGATTATGAAACTTTGTTTAGTTCCAATGTTGTGGAATCAACGGACCACAAGACTGGGTCTTAGTATCTGAAGTTGGCCACTGCGTCGGATTACCAGCCACAGGATGTGAAGCAAGGATCAAGAATTACTTCTGGGTTTTGGGAGGAATTGCTGTCGCCATCTTGTTTGTCGAGGTATGCGTTACACACTAATTTATGCAAGGTTACAAGTGGTAAAATAATGTTTATTTGTTTCAGATAATGGCAATGGTCTTTGCTTGCTGCCTTTACAAACAGGCTGATAAAGAGCGATACGCTTGAGTGGTCAGGTGACTGTTGTACATACCAGCGGAACAATTCTTGTTTTCCAGTTTGTTGATACCGTTCCGCTCTTTTGTTTGCCTGCTAATGACGTAACCATGTCTTTATGACGTAACACTACCATAAAATTAGAATACCGGTTCTGTATTTGATTCGTTTTTTCGTTCTGTACATTGCCTTCACGGTGTCTACGTTTTCAATACACATTTAATGGAACTTACAGCTGCAATTGTTTACAATTATGACGTCACGTTTAACTGTGACGCAAGAATTGTTTAGGTTTTAACTTATGAAAAAGAATTAATTTGTTGTTAAATTGAGAAGTGTAGAGATCATGACAAATCCCATGAGAGGAAGTAGATAAATCGATGAAGTTTTCTTGACTTCTCCCAGCTTATGAATATTTCAAACGTGCAGTTTCGTATCCAGCTTTTCAATTATTTATAAAGATTCCATTTCTAAACGAAGCATTTCACAAAAATCCTTAAAACCCTTAGAGAGCAAGACAAACACGCACCGTTACTTCATATTTCTTTGATCGTGTGTTTTAAAATCCAAACTGCTCATTGGCGCCAGAAGTGGTGACAAGTTGTTTACGAATTCAGGCCGAGTGAAACAGGTGGCAACAATTTGTGGGCGACAGAAACTCCTTCAATTTATTCCACTTCCAATAAAACGACCAGGTTTTACCCAAGAAACAATTCACGTGAAGACATTTCGAAAATAAATTTTGTTGACACAAAATACTTTAACAATGTGTGTTCATTGTGTGAAGACAATGAAGTCGAAACCTTTGTGATGTGACAAGTTGATTTATAAGATCGCGATGTTTACCACGCTGAAACAATGGAGTGCACTTAAATGACATTATTGCGTAACAATGATACAAAATGAATACGCCGAACAGTAGAATTGAGCGCACCAGTAAGGATTGGTCAGACTATCAAACTATAGCAAGTTGCAGCAAACTGCTGACCTTGCCAACAGACGGGCAAGGTCATTTTCGAGTCGCTTGTTTGTAACACTCGAGGAAGTGAATGGTTCTACCGTGGATAAACGGTTTTATTAAATGTTACTGGAGGGAATTTAAGGTTAACGTTGCTTGCCACGAACTTCCGGTACACAAGGCTTACAACGAGGGGTGAATTCTGGCGCTCAAGACAGAAACACGAAACGCTTTTAAGAATTTGACGAGATATTTTCAAACGTTTTTCATACAGGATGTAGTTGCGTTGACGCAGCGTTTGACATTTCCACCTCTTGCGGTTTTAAATTCGTCGTTTGTGAGATTTGGAAAAAGAACACTTTTTTGCATTCAGAACTTTCATAAAAATTGCAATTGTTTGTTACGTCATAATACAGACACAAACAGCAGTAAATTGAATCAGAATTTTGGAACACGGAAGTTATTCGAATGAACCAAATAAAATAGTTTCGTCATAATTGATAAGGTCATTGAAGGTCAGAGTGAGGAAATTCGTATTCATGTGGTGTTTCCCCGACTTCGTATTTGTACATTGTGACGTTGTAATTGAATGATTGTTGCGTTGTCGGATGAGATTTAACGGGAAATCGTTTTCAATGAAATAATTGTTTTTACTTCTGTTTGATGCGGTGGAAAGTCAGGTTTCCATGCAGGAGTTGTCACAGCTTCTTTACATAAATGTGTCAGTTGTTGGTTTAGGTTCCAAGACAACGTATATAGCTTGAGAATATCTCAGATTTGATCAAATCTTGTCTGTTATGAACAACTCATCTTACTCCATGTCCGACCTTGGAACGTCACCTGCTACTGAAACCCAACAGGTGCGGATTTATTTCAACAAATTTACTTTTATTGTATCATGTTAGTGGAATTATTTACAGTTAAAACCAATCACCGTCATCAGGTTTCTTCATAGATTGGAATAGCTGTCGGTATCGCGATCCTGGGGGCGTGGAGCACATTTGGAAACTTCATCACCCTCCTCGCGATTACAACACAGAGAGGAATGCTTACGAAGTGCAACCTCTTCATCCTGAGCCTCGCAGTTTCAGATCTCTTGTCAGGTTGCATTGCTTCTCCTCTCTGGTTATACAGAAGGTACGGATAAAAACCAAAACTTATAATGTGTTTTCCACCACATAAACCAACAACAAAGTTGAAAGTGAATCGTGTAATAAAAAGGTTGTGGATCGTCTACGAAGTTTGCTTCCATAAAAATATTTGAGAGCGATTCAAAAACCTGATACGATTTAATGTATGATTTCTATGTAGAACTTGGGGGTTTTACGACTGGGGTTGGGGACAATTTCTTTGTCATCTGTTTTGGTTTACCGACGAATCTACGTCATATTGCACGTCATTGCACATCGCGTCATTCGCCGTGTGGAGGTTACTTGGGGTCAAGTGCCCGATCAAGTTTGAATCTATTAAAAAAAGGTACAACAACCAAAGTTAAAAAGAGAGATTAAAGCAATCTTGATTTCAGAACAATTACGATTTGGCTCACCCTACTTTGGACGCTTTCCGTCATATTCGGTGGATTCGTGTTCAGTTCTTTTTACGATGCAACTCGTAAATTGGGTTCCGGAAAGGTTTGGAGCAGTTGGCCCATGTGCTCGATACGCTTGGCTGACAACGGGTGCGTCACGTGTAATAATTGTGTCACGTGTCTAACGAATTGTTGTACAGAGTTGAGAAGCAGAAGGCTTACTACACTTTCTCCCAAACCACGTTCATGGTTCTACCCCTGCTGGTCCTCCTCACTTCATCCTCGTTGCTCGTGAACGAACTTTACTCCCGGAAACAAATCAAGAGCAGGCAGAGGAGAAACAAAGGTGGGGATAAAAATAATTCTGAAGCGAAACTAAAAAGATTTTGTCCCAGAAAAGAAAGCTTCGATGCAACTTGCACTTATTGCGTCATCATTTCTGTTCGGGTACATCCCCATGACAACTTACGTCATGTGGACCACGCGACAAAAGAACAAAACTCCACTGTAAGTTGGTTATTATGTCATATTTACTTTATATGACGTCAACAATTGTGATTTAGACTGGATTACTGGTTTCATGTGGGTGCTTACTTCGCTTTAAGGTTGTCAGAATGTGTGAATCCGATTGTTTACAACATCGCCTCATCCAATATGAGAAAAGCTTCAATGGCCGTGATTCTACGGGTCATGTAAGTGTGCACACACCTGCGTTGCATACGTTTAAATCTTCACGTAAACTTTTTCAGAACATTTGGGCGAGGGAAACTTCAAACTGTCAATCACTCACTCACAACACCTAGAGTAGCGACTCCTAGTGGTAGTAGACCGATCTCTTCACCCCACAGAGTGACGTCATTAACACGGTCGCTAGTGTTACGTCACAATAAAGAAGAAGAAATATTTAATGTGGATATTTTGTCCGCCGATTCTGCCAAATTGTGATTTCTATGTCTCGCAAATAAAATACTTTTACAACGACTGTGCAGCGTATTTACATTCGGGGGTGACGTCACCGATGAGTCAGCATGTTCGGAAGTGGTGGGTGACGCGTGTTATAATCAACCAGAGTTGGTTGCAACCATGGAGGAATACAAGCTTACCATAAAGGTAAGGACTTTGCGGGGATTCCGGGATTTCGTGAATTATGTTGGAGTCGGTATCAAGGAAATATTGAAACATTAGAATTAATCGCAATTCGATTGGAAGATTTTAAATTCAAGCTTGGAATAGATCAAGTTTTAAATCAAATGCAACTTAAATCTCAGATTGAAGCTTGTTTGTGGACGATATTTTGTCGGGACGAATTCGTTTCGACTATTGACGATAAATGGCAACAAACCACATACTTCTTTATACCGCATATCGATATACAGTCAACTTGGTACATTCTTGACAGACGAACAGTCGCCATTTCTCTGCCGGAACAATAGCTACCGTGTGTGTGAAAATCGTAGGAGAGGAAGGTACATCTACAAAATGGACAACGTTGGATTATTTGTTCAAAAACGATTTCCAGAAGGGATCGGTGGAAAGTTACACGGTTTACAACAATGACGAAGTGATTGGAAAACCGATGATGATACACTTCAGTAAGTTTCGTGTCACACTTCAGTAAGTTTCATGTCACACTTCAGTAAGTTTCGTGTCACACTTCAGTAAGTTTCGTGTCACAGTTCAGTAAGTTTCGTGTCACACTTCAGTAAGTTTCATGTCACAGTTCAGTAAGTTTTATGTTACACTTCAGTAAGTGTCATGTTACGCATCAGTAAGTTTTACTTTACAATGGTATCGTTAAAGCAAATCAAGCAACATTTCTTACGTCACAAACCAAAATAATTGTTTTGCAGAATTAAAAGGTCTTACTCCGGATGTGTGGTTGTGTGACGACATAATAGTGGAATACAAAGCATTGGAATATTATTTTCCTGTTTATGAATGGTTGGAGAATGAGTTGATTGTTATGGAGGGAAAAGGTAACTTCCACCTAACAATAAATATCGCCCCCAAATATTCGATGCATTTGAACGAAGACATCAGAAATTGCGAAGTTCAACACTAAAATTACTTTGCAGCTACTTTGCCACAGAATGTCACAAATGACCACTTACGTCTGGCTCGCAAAGCTGAAGTGAAAAACAAACAAGACAACATTAGGTGGCAACAGAGAGCAACCAACGAGGGCGAAATGGGTTGGGGAATTCCCCGTTTCATTGACGCCGAATGTGAGCTTTCGTTGATTTTAGGAGAAACAAGATCTAAGTTGATCCAAGATGCCGAGGATTCATGGAGAACGAATTTGAACGAGTTGAGGAATCGATTCAGAGGTTTGGAACGGTTCGGGTTTGACTCCGATCAAATTATTCTGTTCCGCTTTAACAGGTTTGTTTCGGAAAATGCGTTCACCGGCCGACTACAAAGCTCTTTACAGAAACATTGGAGCTCACGACCCTCCTTTCATCAATAGGTAAGGATATATGGCTAAAAAACATGGTATGTTTCTCTGGTTACCGGCCACGTGTCATCATTAACAGAATAGTTTCAGAATAGGATTGTGTTCGACAATATATTGTTGCCGATTATGACGTAACAATGCATTCAGATGGCGAAAAGACGACGAAGTTGGAAGACAAATGTTATCGGGGATTTCCCCACTCGACATAGAAATGTGTAAATGTATTCCAGAATATTGCCAAGTATCAGGTGACAATATTGATTGTCTTCTACCGGAAGGGGTGACCTTGAGGACGGAGATGAAGGTGAGAATGTAGGTCAACTTTGTACCTGTATGGATTGTACATATTGATTTCCAGGCAGGGCGTATCTACATTGCTGACTACACGGAAGGTTTAAACGTGAAGCGGAACATTAATCCACAAACCGGAAATTCATACGTACACGCCGATTGTGTCGTCATATTTCACTCAACACGAGATCTACAATTTCGACCGATTGCGATCCAACTTATACCTCATGATGAGGACAGTATTTTCACACCGAATGATGACGAATACGATTGGTTGTTAGCGAAAATGTTCATGCGTTCCGCTTCACAAAGTTTTCATCAGGTGATTCACCGTTTCACTGGTTTCAAATTATATTTTACCACACATTAAAACCCCGCTTAAAATGTTTCTTTCTGAAACTCAACGGTGAAGCTTTTTTCTCAGTGGAAATACAGGTTCCTACAAACGAACGCTGTTTCTGAGGTTTATTGCGTTGCCCTGATGCGCAACCTGCCACGATGCCACCCAGTGTACAAACTATTACGACCTCATCTCCGCACGGTGGCGCACGTCAACCGGGAGGCGAGAGATGATTGGTTGAGTGAGGATTGTGACGTCAACAAATCCGTCAATCTGAGTACATTACAGGATATGTTTGATCACATTTGAGACATAATTTCAACATTTAATTTACAGATACTTTGTCCCTGGTCAGGGAATGTTTTAAAACGTTCCGCATCGATGACCTCGACATTCCAAAGCTTCTGGAAAGAAAAGGTTAATATTTCTATGTTTCACCCCAACATTTAACATTTCTATCTTCAGGTCTAGACGACCCTAACTTGCTTCCAAACTTCTACTACCGAGATGACGTCATACAACTGTGGGGGGTAATCAGCAAATACGTTGGTGACGTCATTAGATACTTCTACGAGTGCGATGACGTGAGTAAACTGGCTTGGTGGTGACTTTTAACATAAAAGTTGTATTGACCTAATTGGATGGAAGTTTACCAACGATATTTATCGCATTTCCCGCGTAACAGGACGTCATGCATGACGATGAATTGCAAGAGTGGACGCGGGATGCGGCAATTGAAGGATTCGGTTGGCAGGATGGTGACACTAGAGGCGCACCAGAGCATATTGACTCAGTTCAACAACTGGTTTGTTCCGTCACGGCACAATTCCTCACTGACCAAACTAAATTCAAGCGACCTTGAACCAGCTAACCTCACCTTGGTTCACACAGGTCGACTTATGTACGTTGTTGGTTTTCACCAGCTCCGTTCAACACGCTATGCTGACTTACCAACAGATGGAGACTTACAGGTTCGTCCCGAACGCACCATGTGTGATGCGGATGCCTGTACATCAACACGGGGAGGTTAGGATGAGGTTAAAGTCATTATTAAGTAAGTTTGAAACCTTCCAATCATGCAGGGTACACTGGAAAGAATAATGCAAACACTCCCAGATGTCAAAGCTTCAAACACAATGATTTCGTTCTCGTATCGATTGTCGAAGTTCTCGAAGGGCGAGGTACTAGAATTTAAAGATATTTCTGATTTAATTTCAAAGATAAATCATGATTGCCTCAAAGTGAACCAGATTAATCACATTTTTGGGGGCAAACTTGCTTTTAAGGTTTTTTTGGGTGAAAAACTGGAGTCGTTTTTTGTGGAAGAATCTGTTGGAGAAACACTGGATAAATTTAAGATTTCCCTGGATGAGTTGGAAGTAAACTTTCGAGCAAGAAACGAGCAGCTTATTTATCCGTACACAGCTTTGTTGCCTAGCAACATACCACGAAGCATAGTTAACTAAATGTTGTGAAGTGCTGAACGCAGTCAAATAAACAGTCGCCATGTATGTGCTGTCGGGTGCGGAGTTGAGTGAGATAAAAGCAAATCACGACGCAAACATTCCTACTTTCTATTTCAATTTCATTGCGCGAATTCACAAAGGACATTGTAAGATCGAGCTTTAACTATAAGCTAATAGCTCACTGACGAATGTTATGTAAAGGTCATTTGGTTACCAAGGTCATGCTGTAACATTTGATACGATTTAATGAAAGGTTGATATCAAACATGAAATCAATAAACATCAAACGCCATCATTTAAATGATTGGCCACCATGATGCACCACATTATAAACAAGTTCCCTCCTATGCAAAGGCAGCGAACAGCAAAGTTTTTGAATGGAGCTTTTTGAATGTTGTAAAATCCACAAAAAACATTTGTTTCACCTTTAGGTAAGTCAGAAGTGATGACGTCAACAGCAGACATGCCTCGAGCTGAGGGAGTAAATGAGAGTAGTTGCATTTGTTGGATGGGATTCAAAACCACAAAGCCTGATGTAGTTTACCGTTGGTCCGCCGGTATTGAGGAAGTCAGTTTGAAACAACCGTGCATTGTATTTCAGTCACAATATGTGTGTGGTTGCATTGGATTGAGTGAAATGTTTTCATTGATAGGGAGATTGTTCCAAATAAATTCACGTCAATCTTGAACAAAGACTGGAATGTTTTTGTAATGTACTTTGGAAAGTTCAAAGTTGAAACAATTCGTTATCAGAACCCGACAAATTTTGCCTAATTTATTAATTTCCATGTACATAATCAGCAAACAAACCCAATGTTTACTTCACCCGTAATGCTTACGCTGGTAACGAAGTTTGCCATCATTTCTTATGACAACTTCCTCAACACGAACATCCGAACCTCAACACGATAGTTTGCGTGGAGGAAACGCAATATGCAAAGTTAAGTTAGATGGTTTGGGGTCTTTGCACCACAAACGACTGCTTTGAAGCTATGTTTCACTCTGACGTGTGAGGTCACAACAGCAAGGTCTTGGGGAAAACAGACATGCACGAGCCAAACTAGCTTCAGGCAATCAAGGTTTAAGAAAAAAATTTCCGAGTAAACAGGCTGTAATCAGTTGAAAAATAATCGCTTATTCCACCGCATATTTCGCTTAATATTTATTTACGAATCTTTTTTATGGGGAAGATTCATGAAAGACAGCAAATGTCAGTGGATGTAGAAACAGAATTATTCTAACTTTCCGTAGAGAACTGTGGTCAGTGTTGGAGAGGGTGAAGTAGTCAGTCAAGTGTGACCACTTGAAAGTTTTCGGGGTTAAACAGGGGTTGATTGGCAACTGATGGATCACTTTAAGGGCGGGTGGAGACAATCCTGGTTTGCAATGTTGCGTGGGGACAACAATGCAACGTTGAAATGTGGAGAAAGCCACAAGTTTGCGAGGCAAGATTGGTTTCAGGAAATGGGAAGTTCCAATGATCTATGGTTTATCTTTCAGAAACTAAAAAATGAAATTCATACATCGAACTTTTAGTGCTGCTGATTACGCCATATTTGCTCTGATGCTTGTTGCTTCAACAGGAATAGGCCTTTATTACGCAATAAAGGACCGGAAACGGAAAAGCACTGACGAATACTTGCTTGCGGGAAGGTAATCTCCCTAAGTTGTTACCGCCGATATTATTGAAATCAGCATAAAAATTTAAATACTTAAATATATTTACTCAGGTTTTTATAAAAATCCAATACATGAAGAAAAAAGCCGGACAAATTATAAACTTCAGCAAATCACTTTAATGAATGTTTCTTACCTAATTACACATTGTATTTATTCCTGAAGGTCAATGAGTCCTTATCCTGTTGCATTTTCCCTCTGTGTATCTTTTATGAGTGCCGTGTTAATCTTGGGAACTCCTGCTGAAGTTTACAGATATGGAACCATGTATTCCTGGTATGTCCAATGCTTATTTTGTCCCAAAAACTAGAACAATATAAAAAAGTTTATGGTAAAAAGAAATTATCAGTTCAAAATAAATCAATTAATCAAGGCTATAATGTCAGTACTTTTAAAATATGTTTCTAGTTGAAAAACAAGTTAAAAATATGACTTGAAGTTCAGGGTCAAAGTTATGTTGCACACAGAACACTTACCAATGATAGTGGGTATGAGATTGCGATTGGTAGCTGTTTGAACCACAGTGCTTGCATAAACATCAAGAAACATAATGTCATCTTTTAGACAAGAGTAAAATAACGTGGACTGCTAAATTATCAAACATAACTCCTATATTTCTTAAGTAGTAGAACAACTTTTTTCTCGAACAATTTTTATCCCACAAAAAACTTTTCCCGCCATTTTGGAAAAATTCCCTGTTTACATACTTTTATTTTTCAGGTACATTCTCGCTTTCCTGACAGTCACAATTATTACAGCTGAAGTGTTCATGCCAACTTTCTATAACATGGGTCTAAGTTCGGTTTATGAAGTAAGTTTTAACTCAAAATAAAAGAGCGACGAGATCATCGAATGAATTACTTGATTGTGATTTATCTGGTTGCATTGAAGCAATCGGAAAGAGTAAATTTGATCTTTGTAGTATCTGGAATATCGCTTCAACCGAGTGGTGAGATTGGCGGCTACAATAGTTTACATGATCCAGACCATATTGTACATTGGAATCGTGATATATGCTCCTGCCCTGGCACTGAATGCTGGTAAGGGAATATTTTCGTCGCAGACTTTCGGTTGGAATAAATGCTGCGGTATTTATCAACGAAAATAACTCATTTGTCTGCAGTTACAGGATTTCATCTCTGGGGTGCTGTGATTTCCACTGGGATAATCTGCATTATCTACAGTTCTCTGGTAAAATATTTGGAAGTAGGTTTTTTGTGTTTAATGAAATCTTCACCTCAGGGTGGGTTGAAAGCTGTGGTTTGGACGGATGCGGTTCAATGCGGATTCATGTTGATCGGTTTCATCGCGATCCTCATCCAGGGATGTTCACTCCAGGGAGGGATTGGAAATGTGTGGAGGAGGAGTTTAGAGGGAGGAAGAATCGACTTTCTCCGGTGGGATTTTAAATCTGCACTGTTTTGTGAGTTCACTTAAACGTTGTTTGTTGGACTCAGATTCGACACAGACCCAAGGATCCGGCATTCGTTTTGGTCTCTCAATGTTGGAGCAATTTTCATATCTTTATTTTTATGGGGAGTGAATCAAGCACAAGTACAAAGATATTTGTCAGTCAGATCTCTAAAAGATGCCAAGAAGTGTGTGTGAAACCCATTGATTTAACTCCTACGTTTAACTTTCGTCATTTTAACTTTTAGAGCTATTTACGTGAATTGGGTTGGCTTGCTATTTCTTAACGGACTTGCAGTGCTTTGTGGCGTCACAATGTACTCCTACTACAAGGATTGTGACCCAATAACCCTGAAAGTTGTGAAACGCCATGATCAGGTAACCGTAATAATATTTGTATAGTGGTGTGTTGCGTTTTGTTGCAATTACACCAGACAAGATCCAACCGAACAAAACCTTCTTTTCAATCAATGTAGTTAATTGCTTACATGGTCCTGGACATCTTCCAGCACAATCCAGGGATGCCAGGAATCTTCCTATCAAGTGTCTATGCTGGAAGTTTAAGGTGGTTTTATTTTGTTTACGTCAGGGTTTCTTAACATCTACATAGAAACCTTGACACACTTCTTTACTTCACAGCACAGTTTCAACTGGGATAACAGCTCTTGCGAGTGTGACTGTCCAGGATTTCATGAAACCTAGTTTGAAGTGGAATGAAGAAAGATATTTCTGGGTCTCCAGAGGTCACGTGGTTATGTCACACTGACATTCAACGAATATAACAAGTTTTATTGTTTCGCAGGTCTTGTTGTTCTGTATGGATTACTTGCGATATTCTTCGCATATCTGACGTCACAATTGGGAGCAATCCTTCAGGCGGCCATCAGTATAATGGCATTAGTGGGAGGACCTCTGGTGGGTTTGTTTACTTTGGGGATGCTTTTTCCGTGCGCCAACTCTGCAGTAAGATCACAAGTATCTTTATGTCCATATTTAAGATTTTGACGAAAACCTCGCCAATGTTAAACAGTTACATTTCCGCACACTAGGGGGCGCTGTGCGGACTTCTTTCTGGAGTTGCTTCGACAACTTGGATTTTTATTGGATCAAAAATCTACCCTCCGTCACCAGAGTTCGCTAGAGAGCTCCCCTATTCGACCAGCATGTGTAGCAACGTCGCCAACATCACCACGCCAATCCCTGCGACGTCACCGATCCATATGACGTCACCGGTCCATATGACGTCACCGGTCCATATGACGTCACCGGTAGTAAGACCTGGAGTGGCGGACTTGTATGCGATGTCGTATGTTTACTACAGTGCGTTCGGTTTTTTATTCACGATGGTTTTTGGTCTCGGAATCAGTTTCGCCACCGGTGAGTTCCATAAAATTCTGTTTTCAGAAGTTTTCACTTTTGTTATTTTTCAAACGTGAAGTTGTGTTGCTTTGTTAATTTTGTTAAGATAACATCCGACAATTACATATTTTTTAAACACGAAGCTAAAAAGTTGCTTTGATCAAAACTATGGAAAATTTTATCTTTTTAACATCGTAAGCACCATGTAATAAACACAAATTATTCAAATATATCACAAAAAAACTTTACATGGCGCCCTCAGGTGGTTACAAACAGCGGACAAATATCGATCCGAGACTCCATTACCCAATATTCGATCACGTGATATTCTCGTGGCTGCCATCTAGTGTCAGGAGAAGATGTTGGTGCGGAGTAAAGAGGAATAAAAATGGGGAGGAGCAAGTCGCCATGGCAACAGAGGTGGCAATTTGGCATCAACGACGTATTTTCCATGAGAAAAAAAATCCCTTTTTTCAGGTCAGGACGAACGGAGAAACACAGATCCAGAGCAGTGAGGAAGCAAACATGATTTAACTTATCCTGAGCGACGCAGTTTGCATTTTCTTTACTTTTTCCTGCATTCTCACTGACTCACACTGCATAATATATCAAAATGAACACTAAATAAACCATAACAACGAAGCAGGACTGGTTTATCTCGAGCGAGTCCAACGAGATTGTGGAATTATTTTGAAAATTCATCGGAGGGAAAGACTGCAGTAATAGTTGGTGAGCACTGCTGGAAGTGGACTAGTGGTGCATATGCTGATGTTTGATGAGATCATCACAACACCTGGTTATCAGAAAGGTTCAAACCCCTTTTTAATGTTAAACACAAACGACGTCACCGCGATAAACAGGCAACAACAATCTGACGGAATATTGCAAAATAATTTTACTGATCTAGCTCTTGCAATTAATCGGAATATGCTCGGGCAGGTTGCGTCACAATGTCATCAGGCGCCGTTGTGACGTCACAATTCTTTGTGGCAGGTTTTCTGACGTAATCGGGTGCTTTTTTACCCCTAACAACCTCTTCATCAACGCATACGCCAATGATGTCACTTCCGGGAACTTCAAACATTGGATCAAGCAAAAGTTGTTCCTGTTTAAATATTTAAGTTAAAACGTTTGAATCAGATTGAATATTACCGCCAACCATGATAGAACGAAGCCCTCTCGCCCCAGTTTTCCGTTCCAGGGCGAGTTCAGCAATTGATTTCAAAGCTCCAGGTGTGATTGCAAGGTCAGCTTTGTCCATGTTAAACAGAGTCTGCAGGGAAATAACAAATAAATTCTTCTATATTATCATCACATAAACACACATTTTTTTACTGCTATATTTGCTTCCAGGCATATTAATTAATCAAAATCGTTCTTCTGGCACTTAAGTTTCTGAAGTTATTTATTCGAAACCGACGTTTCCCAATGCAGCCAGAGGACTGCACTGGCGAAACACGCTGACACACTCGGCCACCGAGTTAACTTCGTCCTAGAGAGGGAGGAATACACAAGACGTCTATTCCTGGGGACGCTCCACATTCACAAGAACAACCATTGCGTAAATGACAAGGAGCAATGTGTGTGCTTTCCAGCAGTTTACAACAACTTGTTGCAAGTATTACGTTCCGCTACACACCTGGTCACGTGCGACACAAGCGGTGCCAATGTTATCCATTCCCTTTTTCTTGTGTTTTCTTACGTTTTTACTGTTTATGTTGACATAACCCTGAAGAAGTCTCGCCGGATGGCAGTTTAGAACAAATAACTTCAGAAACTTAAGTGCCAGAAGAACGATTTTGACACATTTTTTTTGTCACATAAAATATGAATAAGTGATTTTAATGTGATGTTACAACTTGAAATTGTGAACTTTTGTTGTTTTTGAATCACATTCACTCACAGTGAATTGGGGTACAACAGCATTCCTTGGTTCTGTTAATATTTCAATGAGATGTTCACATGTCAGACTGTGAAGTGGGACAGTAATGGGGAGGCGGCCAACAAACTCCGGGATCATTCCAAACTCAATCAAGTCTCTGTAAAGTTACAAATTATCCTGTGGTAAAAATGTTTCTGGTGGTTTCTTCAACACAGGAATCATGGAATTAATTTTTACTAACTGTGCTTCCGCGGCTCTCAACAAGTCATCCCTTTCCTTGTTCTCATCCAGCGCAGAAAGTAGCTCGGAATGTGAGAATCCCATCGTCCCTTTCATCTCAACTTTAACAGTTTCACTACTCTGCTCTTGGTTGAATCCCAGCATCTAAAAAATGTTCAACAGCATTCCACAAGTATTCATGAAACATTATTCCAATCAATTCCTGCAGATTTATGAGAATTCACCAATGAAAGTGGAATCCCACAGAATTCGCATAATTAACTCTGCAACAATCACCTTCTCATTCTTCCTTCGAGCAATTGATTTTTCCAACCCGTTAAAAGCTCCAGATGCAATAAATAAAATGTTTGTGGTATCAAGTGGGACAGACTCCCCTCGAAGCTTCCTTGAATTACGTTCGGGAACATTGACGACCGTCCCTTCCAACATTTTCAACAAACCCTAGAATAACAATTCAACTTATCACACAAAGAACTCAACGGTTGTTTCCGTGCCGTGTTCAACTCCACAATTTTAGGTTGAAAATCACAAAATATAACTTAGGTTTTGATGGAATTGTTCAGATATTTTCTGTCAAACCACGAAAATAAAGCCAACATATTCCTAACATTACGCAAGGGCAACCAGCAGTCATCCATGGTTAAAAGAGGAATTAATTAAAAAATTATAAAGAACATTGTTTAACATGGGATGACATGAGGTTGGGTTAAACTTTTGCCACTGCAGTAGTGAAATGACCCAACCCGGTAATTTAAGCTACTTCTCCCATTTTAGGGGGGTCGAACCTGTTGGACGCCTTCCCCCCCAACATCACGTAGTTGATGGACTCCAGGTACACTACTTATTTTGTCAACTTCATCCAAGAACACGATTCCTATTCAACACATTGTCTTGATATTTTGTAACCAAAGCTACTACAAAATACTTAATACAAAATATTTAATAACTTAGTTAATGTTTCAGCACCAAACTTACCTTGTTGAGCTTTTTCAACATTTCCATTTGCATCCTGGAGGAGTTTGGCAATAACAGACTCTATATCTTCCCCGACGTAACCTGCCTGAGTGAGCGTTGTGCAGTCGCAGATTGCGAACGGGACGGACAAACACCGCGCAAGGGTTTGTGCCAGTAGAGTCTTGCCTGGAATTTTTTGTCAGTGGTTGGTGTCAACGTAATAATTAAACCAACTTCTAACTTTTGGGATTTTGCAAACACTAAACTGAGACGTTTTATTACAGATCACAAACTTTATATTATCAAGTATTCTTGTGGAGTGACATCAGTGGGTTTAGGTATTTGGCTCAAAAAAATCATCAAAAATATTGTTACATGTGCCAAAAAGAATATCTTAATTTTAAAGACAAATTTTTGTATACCTGACCCAGTTGGTCCAAGCATCAGAATATTGCTTTTCTCCAACACAATCCCAGCAGAATCATCAAATGCATTTTTCTCCATTCCAAACTTTTCCATTATGCTTGTGGTTTTATTTTTCATATTGTGGGGCGTCATATGTTGTTTGATATCAGTATGGGGTGGAAGACCAACAATATGCAAGACATCTGCACAAATCACCAAACTAATTGTCAGTGTTAAGGTTTTGTTGGTGAAAGAAATAACCAACTGACATGAGGGCATTCAACATATACATGATTGTTCTGTGACCTTCAGAAACATAACTACACTCACAGTATGTAACATACTAATTTCTGAACCTTTTGGTTTACAAACTCCTCAATATTACCTGATTTATCTTTAAGCTTTCTGTAAAACTGTGTATCCTCACAATTGAGCTGGTTGTAGTAGAAATCTTCGAAACCACAAACAACTACCAGTTATTTTAGGAAAAACACTCACTAAATTATCCTGCTATGAGCTTAACTTTCTGCCCTTTGCATTTCAGTGGAAAAAGGTTATGAACTTTAGAAAAGAAAACCAACATGCAATGCAAACAAGAAGATTCAAACCACACAGTTGGTGCAGTAACAATTGTGTGAACAATTTGCCATGAAAAATGCTTCTAATACACTTTATTTGTAGCTACATCAGGATAACCAGATTGTTAGATCATCTTACCTCGTGAGGAATACATTTGTTGAGCTCGTTCAACCTCGGCAGCAGTTTGATTGATTGCCCTGCTTTGGTCTGGAAGGTTGTTGTAAATCCGCTTGTAATGATTATAAACTGCCACAGAAAGAACTTTCTTTGCATGGTCCTGTCCAACCACATACTTGTCCAAATATTCACAAATCTAAGTGGACAAGATTATTTAAATACATACTTACATTAGTTTCACAGTCATGACAATGCAACTAATTTGGTTCAAAGCCACTTTTTCATAACAAGTTAGAGCAAGATATGGAAATAAAAATGATTTATGCGACTTATTTCACAACTTTGTTGCAGCACCTTCTTGGGTGGAGGTGGAGGTTTCTGGTCCCAAACTGTCTCCTCATCTTCTGTTTGATTAGAAGGATCATTCTGACTCGCTGGTTCTGCTGTGCTTTTAAACAACGAGCTGCATTCCTTGCACACAACTATGTTTGACTCAGCTGCAAGAAACAACTTTGTGAGTTTGCAGGAAAACAGCACTAACTTGTATATAAATTATTTCGAACTATTATTGAATTTTACAATAAGAATTTTAGTACTACAGCCACTACCAGGATTTGCTGACAGAAATAAAAAAATTCACCTTTCGTTTCAACAGGTACACAAGGGCCACCACACTTTGTGCAAGTTATTCCTGTCTTGTACGTCCGATGTCGACGCTTCCCTCTCCCTTGCTGTGATTCTGGTTGATTATTTTCTGATTTTACCTCATCCTTACTTGCAGAATCAGAGGTTATTATTGTAATTCCATCAAGTTTGTCAGAAGAATTTTTCTCATCATTATCTGAATCTTTTCCATTCCCGTCTTTATCGGTGGAAAAATTCACAACATTTGATGAAACTGTTTTAAAAATAACATTGCTGAAAAGATTGTTTTTGTGACTTTCAAAAGTCCTGCAACAATCATTGTTCAATGATTTCTTGTTAATTGCATAGACAGAATGAAATTTTGTGTTCGAGTCCACTGCAGGTTCAGAGAAAAGCAGACTACCTAAAACGGGAGTAAAAAATGATTAAAAGTAAAATAACAAATTGAGCAATGGAGATTTACTTGCTGCAGAAAGCCTTGGAGGAACTGTAGAGACAAACTTAAAGGACTGGAAACCACATGCTCTAAAACGAATTGGTGTTGCCATATTTTTCTCTGCAAGTTTTGTTGCAGGGCTAAACTCCTGCAATAAAAATACTGATTTAAACTTGTTAACCTACATTGCAAGCCACAAACATTATTTATTTGTACTCTTGAAAACTTTGAACGATGGAAAAGATATATTACAATAAAGATTTTCAATGAATGTTTGGCAATTTACAAGTAAATCAATAAAACCCAGTTTTGTGACTAATTATTTAGGCTACATCAACGCTAGGAATCAGTAAGAAAGAATACTTACTTGTGGCTGCTTTTTTGTTTTAGTTTAAACAAATCTCAAGACCATTGGAGGTGGACTTTACCTTTTGATGAAGAAACAAAACAACTTCACAATCTGCTTACTTTTCAGATTTCGTTTGCTTCAAGAAGTCTCTCATTGTTACGTAGGTGTCAACAACACCGAAATCCAAACCAATAGAGTTACAGGCAAGTTTTTCAGGGAATGAAAAGGAACATAAATAAAGTTTATTAAACGCCAATTAAATCGACACAACTGCAAAATCCACGCCTTTTTTGATCTTATACATTTTTTGCTTTGAGTTATTTTTAATTATTTTCATTCTTGTTGTCCTAAAAATACAGAATATAGCGCCTGCAAGTGCACAATGCTAAACAAATTGAATATTTAATCAATATTTTACCAACCAGCAAAGTTGAATGTTAGTATGCACATTTCCTGCACATTACCTTGAATATTAGTAATGCACACTTATAATTATATCAAATAAACATTTGCATTTTTCTGTTTTTTCTTACATCCTATATTGTTCATATTGGTAAGTTAGAAGGAAGAAGCCGTTTTCTTCTTCGCACCTTGTGTTTAGAAAAGCGAAGGGCGTCACAAAGTAAATGAAAATATAATTTATTGGCATGTCAGCTGTGTGTAAAGGCAGTGAGAATATGGGAATGCACAAACATTGGATAATCCGTCAATCATATGCGACAGGCTGACGGTAATTGTTGATCCAAGCATTGCATGACATGAGCTGTGCGCTTATACTTGCTGCTGATGTTGCGTAACCCGGACGTTATTATTGTTCAGATGTAGAATTGAAGAGAGGCGAAAATATGTTGAAAGAAATTTTACTTTATCTGTCGATCTTCATGCTTCAATGCACAAGGCCTGCTCCCCTGTCCCAGGTAAGATTCTTGAACATTTTTATTTTAAAACGTTCAAAAAATTTATTTCCAGAGGGAGGTGGCTGAAAGCATAGACCTCCCCAAAGGTATGCTGAGTTGGTGACGTAATACCTATGACGTAATGAACAAGCAACCGGTTTGTTGTTAAAGGTACGATGGACAGAATACTTCTTGTAAACGAAAATCACGGGTATTTCCAAGGTGACATCATCGTGACGTCACAAGGCGATGAGAAAAACGCGATTTTAGACGAAACATTGAAGTAAGAGAAGTGAATTCCGTTGATTCACAATAGAAACCGCTTTGTGACGTAACACACAGATGGGACAGCGTGATTCCGTACGAGATTCACGCCCAATACGATTCGAATACACGGGAACTGATAGAAGATGTCTTGCGTGAGATTAGCGTTCGGATGTGTGTCAACTTCGTGCAGCGTGGGAACGAAGGCAGCTATCTTCTGTACACGAGAGGCGATGGGTATAAATACATGCGAAGTATACGTGGGAATGCCACTTTCCACTGGTCATTACTCGGGGTATTTTTAGAAAGACAAGTTACGTAGAAACCAACTTTTTGTGCAATCAGACACTCGGTGGCACAACTAATGCCCGCATGTTGTCCGTGGTCACTGAGTCACTGGTGGTCCGGACCGTAACAACTCGCTTGTGAATGCTGCAATCAAAGCATGAACTGCTCCGAAAAACAGCGACGTTAATGATTACATTGGTGGTAACAAGAAATATTTTCCAGGTGTTATTCATCGGTTGGTCGCATGGGAGGTTCTCAGGTTGTTTCGATTGGACACGGTTGCGAGGGAAGAGGAATAATTAAACACGAAACAATGCACGCTCTTGGGTTCTGGCATGAGCAGTCCCGGTGGGTTTCGAACCATTAATCTCCATTCTTCACATTTTAGTCCTTTTGTTTTTCTTTAGATACGACAGGGATGATTTCGTCGAAATCTTGTGGGAAAATATACAAAGTGGAATGGAATATAATTTTGACAAATACTCTGAGCAACAGGTTTGACCTTCTTTCCATCGTTGCTTACGTCATTATTCGCCACAAACATGGATTTCTAACAGATCCAGACCTTGGGAGAAGATTATGATTATGGTTCGGTGATGCATTACGCGTCAACAGCGTTCAGTTCAAACGGGGAACCGACCATAGTTGCAAAGTATCCTGGCGGTGAGCTCATGGGACAGAGGACGGATTTCTCACAAATTGATTTGAACAAACTGAGGAAGTTGTACGGATGTGGTGGGGGAAAGGTTAGCTGGTGTAAAAAAATTTAACACAACTTTAAACATTGCAGAAGTTGAAGTTAGCGGGTGGAGCAATTGGACGTCATGGAGCGATTGTGACGTCAACTGTAAACGTCATCGCAAGAAATATTGTGAGGATGAATTTTGTGAAGAAACTTTCATGGTTGAAACTGAAGACTGCGATCATTTCTGTGTCGGTAAGGGGAATTCCCACATGACAAGTTGAAGATTTTTTGTGAATTTGTTGTGAGGTTGTTCGCAGTTGGTTACGACACGGATTGCAATTCTCGAATCAGCGCTTCGTCGTACGGCTTTGTGACGTCACCATTATATCCGTACAATTACAAACCGGAAGTTGAGTGTTTGCAAACAATCATAGCCCCTAGCAACGAAAATGTTTTTTTAAATTTCGAATCGTTGGAAGTTGAAGATTATTATGGTGTCTGTTATTATGACTGGATAAAGGTACTCATTCTATGTTACAAATGGGCCTGTGTGACATCACAACCGAACGAGTTTTTTTGCACAGGTGTACGACGGTCTTGACAAAAACTCTCCACTCATTGGAACTTATTGCGGTAGTTCCGTGCCTAGTACCCTCCGCTCATCCGGTAACGCGATAACAGTTTTGTTCTATTCCGATTATTCGGTAACAATGAGAGGATTTCTGGCGGATTTTTCGACAAGTAGGTTATCCAATAAAATTATCACCATTCTCTTCGAAGACATTTACAATAAATTTAGTAGAAAACCAATAACCCCCAATCCTCCTTTTATTGTAAACACTTTCCCATCCATGAATATTTGACTCAGCATCGGGAAAATCCCCGCTTCACGTTTGTCACTTCGAGGGTGACATCAGCGTTTGTGGATGGACAAACGATGACTCGGCAGATTTTCATTGGACAAGAAGCAAGGGATCAACACCTAGTTATGACACAGGACCTTCGTACGACCACACGACCATGATGAGTGAAGGTTGGCATCCAACAATCCCCAATTCTCGGTTAACCTGCACTACTTACTAGGTTACTACATCTTCATCGAAACCTCTTCCCCACAAACTAATGGAATGAAAGCTCGCGCTCTAACCCCGGTACTTCCCCCTCCAATTGGGGGTAACTGCCTCACCTTCTCTTACAACATGTTTGGGAATAACGTCGATACACTGTCGGTGTATCAGGTGAGGGGATTCACCGGTAGTTGCGACCCTAGTTACAATTTTCACGTCATTATTAGGTTGTCAAGGGTGACTTGCAATACCCGCCAATATTTACCGCGTCCGGTAACCATGGTAACAACGACTGGCTTGAAGCGGAAGTGACGATTTACGGATATGACGAATACCAGGTAAGTAACAAATAGAACTTTTGAGTTATGCTAAGTGTGCAACCATGCAGATCGCTTTCGAGGGTCGCCGTGGCAACGGTTACACCGGGGACATTGCAATCGATGACGTCATCGTGTTAAGTGACGTGTGTGAGGACGAGGGAAGTGGTATCGTCATAACAGGTGACCTTTGTTACGTCAGAAAGATGTGCAAAGACAACAACGCTATTTTTTGTTTCGTAGAGCGTCCGTGATCACCAGGTGGCGCCCGAGGTCAATTGCAAATTTATTAAAAATTAATCGAACATTCTAGAATTAAGACACCGATAATAAAGTGCTTTGTACAAACGCATAATAAACAAACTAATGCAGTTAACCAAATGTTGGTGCATGTTGTGAATGATGACGATGGAGGAAGGTTGAGTTTTTCCATGCATAGAAGACTTAAACTAATCTAAACATGGGGACACAGCTGGGAAATAATTCATGATTTTCCACAAATTCTTCTGCCTGATTTCAAACAACAATCATCTATGCAAGACTTTCTTCTGCTAGTTTTCCTGCAAACAGATAACAATTGTTACGTCACAATCTCGCACATTGTTTTGCATCCACGGTCGTTTGTTTGAGTGCAACAAATAATTAACATTTTTCATGCAACAACTAAACATAACGACCCTCCATGACATCACAGGGCAAACAGATGGTTGTTCTTACCTTCGGAATATTTGACCTTTTTGTCACTTCGTTTGTTACGACATAATATAATAGCAGCTAATATAGCGATGAACGCCACAAGACCGAGGGTTGTCCATAAAACGATTGCAAGGACGTTGGTTTCTGTGCTCGCTGCAACGAATTAAATAACATGTATTTAGGCAGTTAATTCTTCCTTCAAACTACACAGAACAAGAGAAAAATTCTCAATCAAAAAAACCACAACAAAACAATTCTTTGTGACTCACAATCGTTGCGTTTGACATAATTAAGAATGCGTTTGATAAATTTCCTGATAACTCCAGGACAACTTTATAATTATTACAACCCCTATTATTCACGATGTTACCGAACCAAATTTTAATAAACTTCCAAAAAACATTTTCCTCGCCAAAAATTTAATCTTGCTGTAATTTTGAGAAAACCGATGCCCATCAAATGTCGCTTCTACTTTACACACAATTACCTGGTGGTTGGACGTAGACGATCACTGTTCTGCCGCTGAGAGGTTGAACTGGTCTGTAATTGTTTGCTAACGATGCTGATTTCATTTCGTTTTCTGAATAAGAGACAAACTTCAGTGTAGGTGTTAATGCGAGTATGAATCCACCTACCCATGGTTAAAGTGCTCGGGTGTTTTGCGATTGTCCTGTTCCCCTCCTTCATCTCTTGCTGGTGGATTTTCAACAGAGTTTGGAATTGAAGAAACTTTAAAAACGCAAAAGTTTAAACACAGCAAGTAACCGAGGTTTAACAAGATCACAAAATCCTGATCAAGTTATTTTAGGTTTTGACTAGATGTCACTCTCACCCTCTCCAGTGAAACGTAAACCGGTTGCATGAACATTGTCCACATAACTGACTCCGTGCATGGAGGAGTAGTGAGGGAGCCGTAATATCTGTAATAACTTTTGTTGGAAGGCAGAAGGTCCATTAAGTCCGGCCCTTCATCTATTTCCACGTCATCATCTAAAAGTTCCAGGTTTTAGGGTTTGTTTCAATTTTGTGAATGTTTTGAAAATGTAGGACAAGATTTTGTTAAACTTTATTATTCGTTTAGAATCAAAACAACCTTCGAAGTGAACGTGGATAAAATGTTCCGTGAGTTTTTCAAGCTGCTCATCCGATTCCTCGGTAACTTTGCTCGGGTCATCCGATATATGGAAGAAAACCCCAAGAACGGCGAGATCATCTGATGTATCATCTCCATTCTCTTCCGGATTTTCTTTTGCGTGGACAATATGCATCTGGATTGGGATTAAGCAAAGACAGGGGATTAAACTTCACAAAAATATTGGGGATAGCTATAACTATTAAAAAAACAGCCAGTGGGTGATGAATAGCAATAAAATTTATTATATTTTCTTAAATTAAGTTTTTTATGAATGCTTTACTGCTGACACATTGTAAACTCGGTGTCAAACCTCAATTGGATAATGCAGTCCGTTAACTGAATGTTCCGACCCTCTGTTCCAAACAACTTGATCATCTTCGACACTTGCACTTCCCCAGTGAAAATGAAGTTGTTTTGCAACAAATTTCTTCTTCCCGTCTTCAAACGACAAATGCTGATGCATGGCGTACACAACTGCAACAAGCCATCGGGGTGAAACGAAATATAAAAACCCAAGGGTTAAGTTTAGAGAAATACATTTGAGAATAACATTGAAATATCACAAAATCGAACCTGTGTGACCGTTGTTAGCCAGGTCGCCAGATGTCGCACTTGAGTAAGAAGATGAAAATTCAAGTTTGTTGAGTTGATCCGACGTTGAAATGTCATCAGGTTTGAAGTCGATCGGAGACTGACTGCTTTTCCCACAATCCTCGTCGGTATGTGACCAATGATCTATGACGTAACACACCGGATAGTTTATGTGACGTAACAGTGAATAATGTGACGCAGCAATTAAAAGTGTCAAAGCCGCCGGACATTTCGCCCCCAACCTTACCTTCCTCGTCCTCGTGATAATGCCACCCAACCCCGGGGAGGGTCTCAACATCTGCAACACAAACAAGTTAGGGGATTCACCGGTTGTAGTAGGGTGCAACACTTACCGACGTCATAGAATGCGGTGACAATCCTTCCATTGAGAGGTTGAAGAGGACGGAAGTTGTCGCTTAATTCTTCTTCATCGTTGTCATGGTTCGATGACGTATCACCTGTGGTGACGTCACAAGTTAAACTAAACCAATCATTCTCATGTAAATATTAGTTTACCTTGTGAAGGATTGTTGGTGGGCGCCAGATTCACTCGCAGACTTTGCAAAAGTTCCAACTAAAAAATTACTAATAAATCCCAATCGTTTTTACCCCGAGTAAGTGAACCACGAACCTGATGGAGTGAAATTATGACTGGGTTTTGATAAACTGTCCATTCTACCGCTTCGTAACACGGAGGAGTGGTAAGTGAACCGGAGTAGCGGAAGTAACTGCCGCACGTGGGCAGTAAAGAGATCGGCACGACATCACTCGTCAAGTCTGCAGTTTCGCCTGGAAATAAACGAGATTCCATCATTTCCCTCGGGGACAACGGACGGTTGACACAAATCCTTCCAAGCATTTCAACCCCGTCGACCTGATATTTGGTTCATGAAGTTTAGCGCGAAGCTGAAGGTTAATTAGATATCCAACGACCTCCTATAATTGGTTCGAAACCTTTTCAGTCGCATGTTCTCATGACGTCATCACTCATAGTTGAAAAGTTCGTCACAAGGTCAGAAAACCGCATCTGTGAAACGCTTACGTCACCCAGACCACAAACTGCTCATAGTGAGGTTGAACTCCGTCCGAATGACTCCATGTTCAATTTATTTTTAAATTATCACATGTTCGACAAGTCATGGCGGCTCCAAAATCATGTTTTGAACTGGCAACAGACATTGTGTTGTAGTTTAGACGTAACAATTTAGATCATAATATTGCATAAAACGTTGGGAAATAAAAATAAAATTGTTTTTCAAGTGGTCGTTGGTTTAAAATATCGGCAATGTACATTTTTTGCAATCTTAAATATAATTAACATAATTTAGTCTTATGCTGTTACAGCAACACAAAAACCTGCGGTTTGGAAATATTTGCGAGTTTGTTGGTGGCCAAAAGCAAGCGATCAATCTCGATTTACCCGCAAAACCATTTCGTTAATGAGGCAGGAAGCAACCCTGGACGTTTTGCAGTGCTTAGGCATGCAGGTCGTCATGCACCGTTACGCACTAGAAAGTCAGTCACGCTTCATTAAATTGACGTTTGGTAGAAACCGACTTGTGATGTGGTTGCTAGGTAAGTTAATCTCGGGGTTAATCTCAGGTGTGTGGAAAACCAACTCGTTTGCAAATCACGCAGTGAGAATTCGAACAACAATGTTGAACTTAACTGCAGTTCAGTAAAACCCTCAGCCCACTGTAAATCAACCTTCAATTGCATCTATGGACGCTACAATAAACTCCACAAAATATCGCGATAAGCATCACGGGAAAATTATCTCGCGGATTTTTTGACAAATTTGCCCCGAGGTCTAAACGTAAATTAATACGGAGGATAATTGAACGATCAACAAACAAATTTGTCTTTCGCTAACGGCGTAGAAACAAAACATAAGTGTTTCATTGGTTGTGTCATGTTAATCCGTTGGTACGCAGCCGTGGATTTGAGTATAAACGTGAGTTACCGTTATTGGTGCACAGAACCGCCGTTTCCAGGAGGTTCTGGTAATCCGGATTATCTTGCGCAGCATCTGAAACCTTCAGCAAAACTCCTATCACCGCCAAGCCGTCGGTCTGGTTCTTAATTTGGTCGAGACTTGTGTATGGATCCTTAATATGGACGATGTGAAGCTGCCAAAAACAAAAACGAATTTTTAAAACTTGATCGACACCAAACGAACAAAAGCAACTAAATCCACAAAATTCGAAGCAATCACGCAACCGTGAATTGTGGTTGAAGAAGCACGCCAGCACTCTGACAATGTCCTTGGGATAATTACATGTTACAAATTTAAACTTGGACAAGAAACAGACGAAATACCAAC
This sequence comes from Ascidia mentula, assembly GCF_947561715.1. Classification (NCBI taxonomy): domain Eukaryota; kingdom Metazoa; phylum Chordata; class Ascidiacea; order Phlebobranchia; family Ascidiidae; genus Ascidia; species Ascidia mentula. The sequence goes on from NC_138568.1 coordinate 120,281, forward strand.
CAACATTTCGCAAAGGTTAATTTAAACGGTGTTGTCGTGGTGTTCATATTGCGCAAGGCGTAACTTATAACTGCTTCAAATTCTGATATGGTTTATATTTCAGAATTGCAAATTTACTTCGGAAAATCTTTAAATCTCTTAATTTAAAGTCTCTTAAATTAATTGTTGCAAAGTTGTCAACAGTGTCCTGAATATTTTTGTTAATTTCATGTTTGAATGAACAATTCATTCAGTGCTTCTGTGGAATTAATAACGTTTCACTTCAAAGTAATTTCCAGTAGTTTGAAACATGACAAAGGTTCCCTAATATCTTCACCCAGGAGCCACAAGAACTTATTTGTTCAAGTGCTGAATGACTTATGTGATCGGTTTCTCCACGCTTTGGATTTAGAAAGCAAACAAATAAGTTTACCAGGCCGTATGTCTTGATGCTGTCAGAACGGACGTGTCAATGTGTGGTTAGCAAACCAAACAAACCCTGATACGAGCGATCCCAAACAGAACAACTATAAGCTGTTTGGACAAAAGCCCAACAACAAAATAAACTCTAATTATATTAGCAGTAAATCAGTGCAATGTTTTGTCATCAAAAAAGTATTCATTTTTTTAGTTAATTATTAAACATATTTCCACTGTTTGACCAACATGTCCTTGTTACATAGAAACAACCTTGCCTGAGTCCCCAGCAGAAAGTAAAGGTCAATCTATCATTGGAACAAATAGCTTACATGCTGAATGATGATAATAATGCTATGTAATACACAACATGCTTATTTGCATGTTATCATTATACATCATTACCAGAATAGATGGTAAATCTGGTGTTTTTCATCTTAATGTTAAAAACCATTAGTGGAAAAGTAACATTGGAAGAAAACACAACAAGTTCTGACCTCTGCGTCATAAAACTCCCCGTTAATTGCATGCTCAGACCCCCCATCAATGCTAGAATTTTTTGCTCTCCAGTGAAAATGAAGTTGCAAAGCAGTGTACGTCGCCTCAAATCCATTTCCACTCAGTTTAAACACCTTGTTTTGGGGAAAATTTAATTGAACTGGAAATGAAATAAATTGAACAGGCAAGTTTCAATAAATTTCAATTTTAAGTGTTACCAGTGTGGCCATTGTTGATGAAATTCCCTCCGTTCAAAGATTGATTATAACCTTGATATTCTATGAAGTGCAAATTTTCATTGGGAATGACTATTCCGGTGTCAATATTAATTGGAGATTGAGAAGAACTGCCACATGCTGGTGCTATGGAGTCCCAATCATGAGGCCCTGATTGTTAATAAATAGTGAGTTTAGTCATAATACAATATTTTACATATTTTATTTCACAGTGCTGTTGCAGGAGATGTACAAAAAACTTATATGAAAAAAATTAAAAAAGATTGTCCACATGTTAGACCAACCATTTGCTCCTTTGTACTCCCATTTACTTGCTTCAATAACTAAAAACAAACAAATTTGTATGATAGCAATTGTAGCACTAATTTTAAACAAGGAAAACTTTAAAAACTTGTGTAAAGTTAATTTTAATTACCAAGGATAAAATATTTATAAAAAACTCACATTTGCATGCAACAAGTAAACAGCAAAGTAACAGATGTATTCGCAACATTTTCAATTACAGTCTCTACCAAAACACCAACCTGCCCCTGCCTCAGTGAAAAGTAAAACCACGTAAAATATCTTTAACACGCTATTTTTCTGCACCACAACTTCCCGCCGTGCAAACGCGTTTCTATGGTAATTACTGCAACGCAACAATGCATCCGCGGGTTTATTATTGTTAACGTTCGAATCGATTGATGAAAACGTGGCGGCGACCATTCATTTGAATCAGCACACGCGCTTCGGCAGCAACAAGTTCTAAGTAAACAAGTTAGTTACACAAGGCGGCAACATTTGAACGCGTTTCTTTCCAGCAACCTCAAAGCTTCTTTTTTCTATTACGGAAGAAACCTTTTTCTGGAACTCGAAATTCTTTTGGGTTGAAGCAATTGTTTTGGGGTTTTGCGAAAATTTGATGCACAGCGAACTCCTGTGCAGTTACCACAAGGTTAAAACTAAACGACTTCCTCAATCAATCGTGCATTTGCAAACCGTCATTTGCATTTATACACTAACATCTTATTAATCAGGTGCCAGTCTGTGGTGGAAACAAAACCACTTCCCACGTTTTAAACCAGAAAAATGTTTGTTGCTAATTTAGTTGAATTCCGACATTTTCAAAAACCCGAACGTTATTTCCTCACAGAAGATGACGTAAACGTTGGACACCCGATTTATTGCACAACCAAGGTTATATTTGTCACAAGGTCAAGTAAAAAGTGCACATTTCAATCTAAAACCTTAACTGTGCATCAGACAACTGATGACGTTTCAGGTAAATTTTGAACAAGAACGCACGGGGAATTCTCTTGCACGACCGAGCGGCAAAACCGAACGTCAACAATTACCACAAGGGGGCGCACACAAGTATATTTGCCATTTTCGTCGTTAACTTGCTACACGTCATCAAGCACCAATGTAACTAAGGCACGCACACGTCATCGATGTTACGTCACAGTTCTTTGTCACTAGATGGCGCCAAGCATCAGCTCCAGACAGTGGATAATTTTAAATCCACTTTTTCCATCCCTTTCAGGTTCTGCAAGATAATGTAAGTACTTCATAACCAATCCCTAGACCCATACTTGGATAGTAAACCAATAAATAAAACCATTCATTCGAAAAATTTCAACGCAAATACTGATGAACTTCTGACCTTTAGATTGTTCTCGAAAAAGTTAAGGTCAGAGGTCACCAGACCATGTTGTGGCCCACCATCATTCCGGACATTGAATCGAATCAAACTTTTTCTAAGTTGAACTTTAAATTCGTTATTTAACTTCACGATTATCCGTCGTATCTGTTCCTGTTGAAGATAAATCGAAACTGTTTTAAAAATTACAAAAGCTGTCTGTCCATGAGATGTTGCTACAAATGTTTTAATATTTACAGCAGAAGATCAAAATAGATCACCTGAGGCAGTAGAGAGCTGACTGTGTCATGGAATTTATTTAATTGCTTACAAATCGCCCGGAAAGTCGATGAAGGAACCGGGGCTTTCACCTCCCATTTGGAAAGTTGTCGTTCGAAAACACCAGAAACAATTGAAACAAATTTGTTCTCAATTTCCTGGACGTGATCCTGACAATGCAAAAAGGTTTTTGAGGAAACTTGCTGGAAGAAATACAGATGTGTTTTCAGATCAGATTGTTACAAGGTAATGGAGTGTGCGAAGATGTCTCGTGGTTGACAGCAATAATTTTACGACCGGTTGTTGCGATAACGTGGCGACTCTGTTAAATCGGAGTCGCGCAAAACTTTGTGATTGATCGCATTGTTACATCACAATACTCGTGATATTTTGAAGCGAAGAATAATTTCCCGCTATAAATTTAAATTCCACCAGTCGTCAGGAGTCTTGGTACCTGGTAGTCTTTCGTGATGTGGTCAAAATGTCTTAGAACAGATTTATGTTTCGGAGGGGAATTCCCTTCAGCATTCGTTTGTAAACTGATTTGTTTCATGATTTTCGCCTCGAAATGGGAGCGGATGGATGGAATACAGTGAAGAATCAACTAAAACATAGAAATCAACATTCAAGATACAAACACATGTATTCCTCCAGCTTCCCGACACGAGTCCAACAACCAGCTATCTTGTTTAAAGACGAAATAACACCTGCAAACATCTTGACGCCAGAGCCAGATTTTTTGTTGTTATTGTTTTCAACCCAACCAGTTGTAAAGCCCCCGCACCAAGTACAAGTTGACAGGTACGGGAATTAAACAAGGTCAAAAGGTCACGTAGTCTGTGTACAAGGTCAGATGTTGAGTTGGGAAGGTCATCTGAACATCTTCGAATGCACAAAAAGAAACAATGTAATAAACAAAAATATCAAAAACATGAATCATTTTTCACTCATTTTAGAGTTTGTATTTTTTTTGACAAATATAAGAAACATTTTATGCAATTACTTGCAATACTCTGTAGCCATTTTAAGAAGGATTAAAACGGTTCCAACCACGATGTATCGCTCGCCATCCAGAAGAAGAAACTCACAACTTCTGAAAGAACAACATCAATTGTTCACTTTCGTTACAATAACTTCACAAATATTAACCTGTTTTCATAATTTTCGAAGCTGCTTTTTTCATTAATAACCTTATTGATTCTGCCATCAACCAAATCTTGCACAAGATGTGACAATTCAAGCGGAACCTCTGCCTAAAAGAACATGAATCAAAAAAATTAGAACACGAGAACAAAGACCTCGCTTACTTGTTTCCAAACTTCATTGTCAAGAATAAGCGAAAGTTTATTTCTTCGTTCTTCATGAAATCTTGAAACAAATCGTGAAGCTTGCGTTCTGAGGGCTCCCTTTAGTGACCCATTAAGTGATAAGTGCTGGTCCTCAAGGTGGCGCTCTGCACACATGTATGACATAATTTCAAACAAATGTTCTATTTAATCTCACAAGGTTACAATTTATTATCTTAAACATTTTTTAATTGTGGAAGTCGGAAAGCTTTTAAAGAGTGAATCTTGCCTGTGGTGCTTCCCCCACTCTGTCGTCGAACAATTAATTCCGATTCTGTTGTAAAATGTTTGACAGATTTTGCGAGTTGCAAAAAGTCTCCAGAACTAAGTTTGTCAAGAGAGCTGTCCTTTCCTTTCGCTATCAACACTTTAACACATCTATGGAATAAGTGAACAATTTACACTGTTCAACGTCACCAAACCTTCAGAAAACTTTCCACCCACCGATCTTGCTGGAAGTCGCAAGTCCAACATAACAAATCCCTTAACATCCGAGTAAAGTTATCCTGTTCTTCCTGCGTCATCACTTCTCCGATGTACGAGGATGTCACATCAGACTCGGTCTGAAATAAGTTTGACCATGAAATAAAATGCTGGAGTTACAAAGGATGTTTTTCAACGGAAACAAGGAAAATTCCCCTAAAATAAAAACTTCACCTGCAAGTCAACATTTTCATGGTCAGCTGACTGCTTACTATCGGACACATATCCATTATTAACTTTATCCACCACTGGAGGGCTCACAGGAGGCAGATATGAATCAGCAGCCGTAGTTATTAATTCATCTTCATAACTGGCAAGTCCATACATTTCATCTTCTTCCACATCCTCTGCGAACGGGTTTGATTGGTCGAAGTTTCCGTTACACGAAACACTTGGAAGTCGAATTTTCGCCTGGACTTTTATTGGGGAATCAACCAAAAATGGGTTAAGTTCGTCACTTTCATCCTCTGAGTTGACAAACGGATTCATTTGTTCAGATTCCGAGTATGAGTCATCGTTTGTTCCATTGTCACGGATTTCCTTCTTAATATCACCTCTCTTCTTCCGATGGGAGACAATAATTTCCCCATAAGCTGAACTGTCACTTGCAACACCTCCGATAACTTCAAGGAAGGATTTAACTCGCCTGGAAACAAATTGAGGGTTAGCTTTTAGCAAAACATCCACTATATTAAATTAGTTTAAATGACAATAAAAGAAGTTAAACATTTTGTACAAGGTCATGTGACCACCTCAACAAGATCAACATCTGCTCAAATATTTTGTTGAGGAGTTTGATCCAATCAGTGAAGATTAACTTCCTCATCCTGGATGCAAGAGTAACTTCCTTTCCATCTTGGGGGACATCCCCATCATCACATCTATGAGGAAGGTACTTAACTGCTCCCCCAACAGCTTCTTTGATCAAATACTTCACAGAACTTTCAATCTCACACCTGCAGTGTTAAATGTGTAGTTTCCATGGAATATGTTAAAGTTCCAATGATGAAACAATAGAAAAAATTTTAACAGAGTAACATTTGTGTTGAAGCCTGATGAAACTCACCTAAAGCCGTCAAGAAAGTCAAATCGACCCTGTCGTAATAATCCAAGTGTGACGGCAGTAATTCGATATGGGTCAACGCACATGTGACCTTCAGCAACTGGACGTTGAATTTCATTCACAAAACATTCTGATATTTCCTGTTGCATCATGTGACCAATCACACGCTCCATTTCACTCAGCTGACTACTCAAATGCCTAAAACATAGAAATGCTATTATGACATCACAATTTTAAAACTTGGCTAAACTGCAAGTATAATAAATGAACCTAAAGCAGAGCAACCCTGCAAGCTCCTGGTGTAAAACTTCTTGTGTTGTTCTGATGAGGTCGAGAGATCCAGCGAACTCATTTGTTGAAAGCAGAAGCTGGATGGTTGGTTGTGTTTGATGAACCGTGACCATCATGTGTAATCGTTCGAGAAGTTTTGTTGCATTATGATGCGATTGTTGCAAGTTCACAACCTTTGAAAAACAATTTAAATTTAGTTGAAACTTATTTGAAAGTTGTGTAACAAACTTTTCCACCTGGAGGGAATTCTTGACGATGTTTTGATCAACTTTCTTCACCTTTTGTAGAAGTGACTGGACACAAGTCTGAGTCGAACTTAAATATTCCTTGAATAAAAACAAAATGTTGAAAACTCCCAACAATGTTGACAAAATTCTCATAAATGTTTTTCTAACATGGAGTTTTTCATGGGAGGACATTGCTTTGAAAAAAGCTTCAGATCTTAGGGATATTTGTCGAACTATCGCCATCTCAACCATATCCAGGTAATGACTTAACTTCTCCTGTAGCAGTTTCGATGAGGAAACTTCTCTTTGAAGTAAGCGTCTGCCACTCTGAGACATTCTGGTCACAAAATGTGTTTGGATCATTAAGTTAGATAGCCAGTGTCACACAAAAATGTTATTAATGTAAAATATTAACGTTAGTCGAGCGTACCGATCATCAGCTGGTCTGTCATTTTCATTCAAGTTTAAAACGGCTGTAAATGTTTGTGGTGTTTCCATTGCAAAATCTGAACGCAGAAATATCCTGGGTATTGCATCCAGGGCGGCTCTAGTTTTTAGGATGGCATCTCTCTCGTTTTGTGCAATGACCGCAGATTTTATAACAGATTTGTTCCTAAAAAACAAAAACATTTGTTCTAAATCTTCAGATTATATTTTTATATTTTGTCACAAATCCAGACATAGTTTTGGTTGCCTTAAGGAACTTCACTTGTCAGACATCAATTTTACTACAAGTCGACTTAATGCTACATAAAAATATAAACAAACAACTCAAAACCTGTTGGGGTCGTAGGGGTCAGATATGTTGTTTGTTTTCTCAGTTGATTTATTGAGGGACTGACTGTCGTGTCGCAATACACGGTCACTTGTATTATCCAAATATTCCTGAAAATGTCCTTTCACAACATTTGGAACCCATTTTGAACGTCTGATTATTGCACCTAAATACACGTATTTATTAGCAAACAAGATTACAAAAGATCGACCAAAACTTTTTAAATATTGCTGAAATGTGTTCATGAGAATAATAACCTGGTGGTAATTCCCTGAAGGTCTCCCCCCATGTTTTAGTGAAAAGATCATAATCTCTTCTCGTCTTCCGCGGGTCGTTCAGCAAGGCAGCCAGGTTAACTTTAGCATCATGAACTCCCCAAACATTCTCCCTGTCATTTTCCTTCAGTTCCATCATAAGGTTGTTTCATCTCAATATTTAATCAAGTTGGTATCATAATAGGCCTACTTTACATATTTACTGAAAAAACAAAACTTCAGAAATTAGAAATACAAATTTATGGTTTGCACAAACCAATGATTGTAAGATGTTGTTTTTTGTAACGTGAAACTGAAACACTTACGGAAAATTTAGCTAATCAGTACAAGAAAAAAAGATAAACTCATATCTGTGCAAATCAATTTGATTGTTGCCGACCAAATAGTTTAAAATTAATTTTTAGTTTTAGTTTCAATCCCGGTTAAAAGCGAGAAATGTTTGATTAAATTTGTGACATCGCTTTCACGTAGATTTGTTTTTTTTGCAAGTGTTTGTGAGTTCCAGTCTTCAGGTGAAATTCGATGATTGTGCAAAATGTTTATGACAGCTGGTAACGAAACAAGTCCTCGAGGAACGCCTGAACTTTGTGGAATTTCGAAATATCTTTGCTTCGGTAATGTTTTCCTTGTAAGGTCACTTCGCTGGTGACTGTGCTGCTTTAAATCCATACCTTTGACCCCTGATACAAAATGGCAGCAAATGGTTTGACAGTAAATTTAATTTAACCTTGGATTGTACCTTCAGGGTCATTTGAGATAATTTTAACTTGATCCATATTAGAAGTTAAAGTTGTATTTTTCTGTTTAAGAAATTCCAGTTCTTTTTTGGCAAGCTGAATTTCCTCTGAAATAAACAATAATGAAATACTGAACTTTAAACATCAACAACAAAAACTTTAAACATCAACAACAAAAACTTTAAACATCAACAACAAAAACTTTAAACATCAACAACAAAAACTTTAAACATCAACACTGAAATAGAACCTTGAACTGAAATAGGATTTTTAGCTGAATTGTCAATTGGCTGCTCAAGCTATTAGTTTGTGGTGCAATTGTACAATTTGCCCAATAACTTAAGTTTTTTTATATTTCCACAGGACATACCATTGGTAAATTCGTGCTTAGGCACATTCATTGGTGCCCGTTTAGGAATTTCTTTCTCTTTATCAATGACCTTTTGTGCTCTTTCAGGTGCCATGTAATCTTGAAACTCCTTTTTTACTCTGTTTCTCAACGAAGAACCGACCAGCCTCCCAGATTTAAGCAGGCCGTCAAAAAAACCCATCGCGCGTGTAATTTTTTAATTGCAAACTTCATCAAAAATACGAAATGTCAGCAAATAAAATTCACAATTCGCACATATTACACCTGAATGTTACGTAGTCATCATCCACTTTCGGAGGTAGTGGTATATCTCCTCCAGCCAATAAGAAAAAAAAGCATATTTCATTTTTTTAAACAAAAATAACAAGTTTCCAATATATTTATGATAGTCATATTTGCATGTGCACTATTTTCAAAATTATGAACAAATGTATTCGCATGCAATCAAATGTCAAAAACTGATGCGTGCTCAAGTAAATTTCTGTTAAAAATGTATTCGGCAGCAAGATTCATCTGATTTCACTAAAACATCAATGAAATATGGCAAAGTAATTTTTTTATTTGGATAATTGGGCGCAGTCACCTTGTACCGTAAGTACTAGAATTTGTCCTAAATTCTATCCAAAAATATAAGTGGTCATTCCAATAGCACACCCGTAGTCTGATTGTAATCTGTACAGTAAAATTTTATTTCACAAAATACAGGCACATGCGCGCCTTCACGTGGCGCTGACGATAAATAGGACAAAAAAATCCGAAAACAAACATAAAAATACGAAAAGGAAAATTTAAAGCACTCAGTAAAAAGCAAGTTATGTACAAAAAGGGCGGGAACTTGTTACTGTGGAAACCCAGGTTCGATGGCTGATTGGCTGAAATGGCTCATTATTATGTATTGCATCACATCGGCCTGCAACGGCTTTTATGGCTTTACCGAGTAAGTGCAAATCAACAAAACATATTTAAGTTGACGATAGTGACCTCGAGCGGACGACCGACAGTGTTTGTGTATCCGCTATACGGCGCACCAGCTCAAGATGGCACTTGAGCATATTCGCTGAAATCGAACTGCATGTCGTCCGAAGGCGAGGCGGTAGATGGTGTTGTAGAGCACGTTCTATAGAAATGCAGGTTGAATTCTGTGTAACTTGTCCCGGCATTATCGCTGGTCTCGGAACAAATTCCCGCCAAAGAGGAGACCTGTGATAAGAAATCACAGATGTCAAAACACAATTTTCATTAAATTGTTACAGGAGATTGATAAAAACGAGTTGCAACCAGCAGATGGCGCACTTACACTAGTGGCGCGGAAGATGTAGTCGGTTGTGATGTAATCGGTAAAGTTGAGGACAAAATCAACTTCTTTCCCATTTCTTGAAATTACTTCTTCGTCAGTTTCTGTCGTTTCAGGACAAAGATCTTTCCCCACATTCTTACACCGAACAATGTTCACATTCTCACGCATTCTGTCGTGAACAATGACATGAGCATTGGAATAAGCAGTGTGACGTAACAATGCCTGAACTCACGTGAATCTGAGTGTGATTGGAAGTCCCTGGGGTGTTTCCGGGGCGACGGGTATTGAGTAAGTGTAGTTCGACAGATGAGATTCACTGGTAAACAAATTTCACGATATTAATTCAGTAACAAACGTGAAATTCGAGTAATACCCACATACCATATAGCATAACCTGTTTCTCCCACATCTGCATCGTGCAATGTGACGTTGGGTTCAAACAGGGCCAACCTCACGATTTCCACAACATTTAAGCCGACGTCAGGGGTGCCACGTGACGCCGACCGTCTGCAAACAAAATCAGTAAAAATAAAATATCAGAAAGTTTACAACCGAAGAAGTTTTTTGAAAGTTAACTTTTTATGTCGTCATAAATGTTTTGTCGTATTGATGACGTCAACTTACTTGTGAATATTGTGAACTTGGTGGCGATCAGTTTCTATGTCCGGAATCTCATCTTTCTTAACCAGTTTCTTCTTGTTAACCCTCTTCAACCCCTTTGTGGGTGAACCCCCCACTTCCACGATACGGGGGCGCACCACTGATGACGTAGACCCGTCCATTCCCTTTCCGTTTATTCCGTTCTCCACGGTCATCACTTCTCCGATGTACGAGGATGTCACATCAGACTCGGTCTGAAATAAGTTTGACCATGAAATAAAATGCTGGAGTTACAAAGGATGTTTTTCAACAGAAACAAGGAAAATTCCCCTAAAATAAAAACTTCACCTGCAAGTCAACATTTTCATGGTCAGCTGACTGCTTACTATCGGACACATATCCATTATTAACTTTATCCACCACTGGAGGCAGATATGAATCAGCAGCCGTAGTTATTAATTCATCTTCATAACTGGCAAGTCCATACATTTCATCTTCTTCCACATCCTCTGCGAACGGGTTTGATTGGTCGAAGTTTCCGTTGCACGAAACACTTGGAAGTCGGATTTTCGCCCGGACTTTTATTGGGGAATCACCCAAAAATGGGTTAAGTTCGTCACTTTCATCCTCTGAGTTGACAAACGGATTCATTTGTTCAGATTCCGAGTATGAGTCATCGTTTGTTCCATTGTCACGGATTTCCTTCTTAATATCACCTCTCTTCTTCCGATGGGAGACAATAATTTCCCCATAAGCTGAACTGTCACTTGCAACACCTCCGATAACTTCAAGGATGGATTTAACTCGCCTGGAAACAAATTGAGGGTTAGCTTTTAGCAAAACATCCACGTTATTAAATTAGTTTAAATGACAATAAAAGAAGTTAAACATTTTGTACAAGGTCATGTGACCACCTCAACAAGATCAACATCTGCTCAAATATTTTGTTGAGGAGTTTGATCCAATCAGTGAAGATTAACTTCCTCATCCTGGATGCAAGAGTAACTTCCTTTCCATCTTGGGGGACATCCCCATCATCACATCTATGAGGAAGGTACTTAACTGCTCCCCCAACAGCTTCTTTGATCAAATACTTCACAGAACTTTCAATCTCACACCTGCAGTGTTAAATGTGTAGTTTCCATGGAATATGTTAAAGTTCCAATGATGAAACAATAGAAAAAATTTTAACAGAGTAACATTTGTGTTGAAGCCTGATGAAACTCACCTAAAGCCGTCAAGAAAGTCGAATCGACCCTGTCGTAATAATCCAAGTGTGACGGCAGTAATTCGATATGGGTCAACGCACATGTGACCTTCAGCAACTGGACGTTGAATTTCATTCACAAAACATTCTGATATTTCCTGTTGCATCATGTGACCAATCACACGCTCCATTTCACTCAGCTGACTACTCAAATGCCTAAAACATAGAAATGCTATTATGACATCACAATTTTAAAACTTGGCTAAACTGCAAGTATAATAAATGAACCTAAAGCAGAGCAACCCTGCAAGCTCCTGGTGTAAAACTTCTTGTGTTGTTCTGATGAGGTCGAGAGATCCAGCGAACTCATTTGTTGAAAGCAGAAGCTGGATGGTTGGTTGTGTTTGATGAACCGTGACCATCATGTGTAATCGTTCGAGAAGTTTTGTTGCATTATGATGCGATTGTTGCAAGTTCACAACCTTTGAAAAACAATTTAAATTTAGTTGAAACTTATTTGAAAGTTGTGTAACAAACTTTTCCACCTGGAGGGAATTCTTGACGATGTTTTGATCAACTTTCTTCACCTTTTGTAGAAGTGACTGGACACAAGTCTGAGTCGAACTTAAATATTCCTTGAATAAAAACAAAATGTTGAAAACTCCCAACAATGTTGACAAAATTCTCATAAATGTTTTTCTAACATGGAGTTTTTCATGGGAGGACATTGCTTTGAAAAAAGCTTCAGATCTTAGGGATATTTGTCGAACTATCGCCATCTCAACCATATCCAGGTAATGACTTAACTTCTCCTGTAGCAGTTTCGATGAGGAAACTTCTCTTTGAAGTAAGCGTCTGCCACTCTGAGACATTCTGGTCACAAAATGTGTTTGGATCATTAAGTTAGATAGCCAGTGTCACACAAAAATGTTATTAATGTAAAATATTAACGTTAGTCGAGCGTACCGATCATCAGCTGGTCTGTCATTTTCATTCAAGTTTAAAACGGCTGTAAATGTTTGTGGTGTTTCCATTGCAAAATCTGAACGCAGAAATATCCTGGGTATTGCATCCAGGGCGGCTCTAGTTTTTAGGATGGCATCTCTCTCGTTTTGTGCAATGACCGCAGATTTTATAACAGATTTGTTCCTAAAAAACAAAAACATTTGTTCTAAATCTTCAGATTATATTTTTATATTTTGTCACAAATCCAGACATAGTTTTGGTTGCCTTAAGGAACTTCACTTGTCAGACATCAATTTTACTACAAGTCGACTTAATGCTACATAAAAATATAAAAAAACAACTCAAAACCTGTTGGGGTCGTAGGGGTCAGATATGTTGTTTGTTTTCTCAGTTGATTTATTGAGGGACTGACTGTCGTGTCGCAATACACGGTCACTTGTATTATCCAAATATTCCTGAAAATGTCCTTTCACAACATTTGGAACCCATTTTGAACGTCTGATTATTGCACCTAAATACACGTATTTATTAGCAAACAAGATTACAAAAGATCGACCAAAACTTTTTAAATATTGCTGAAATGTGTTCATGAGAATAATAACCTGGTGGTAATTCCCTGAAGGTCTCCCCCCATGTTTTAGTGAAAAGATCATAATCTCTTCTCGTCTTCCGCGGGTCGTTCAGCAAGGCAGCCAGGTTAACTTTAGCATCATGAACTCCCCAAACATTCTCCCTGTCATTTTCCTTCAGTTCCATCATAAGGTTGTTTCATCTCAATATTTAATCAAGTTGGTATCATAATAGGCCTACTTTACATATTTACTGAAAAAACAAAACTTCAGAAATTAGAAATACAAATTTATGGTTTGCACAAACCAATGATTGTAAGATGTTGTTTTTTGTAACGTGAAACTGAAACACTTACGGAAAATTTAGCTAATCAGTACAAGAAAAAAAGATAAACTCATATCTGTGCAAATCAATTTGATTGTTGCCGACCAAATAGTTTAAAATTAATTTTTAGTTTTAGTTTCAATCCCGGTTAAAAGCGAGAAATGTTTGATTAAATTTGTGACATCGCTTTCACGTAGATTTGTTTTTTTTGCAAGTGTTTGTGAGTTCCAGTCTTCAGGTGAAATTCGATGATTGTGCAAAATGTTTATGACAGCTGGTAACGAAACAAGTCCTCGAGGAACGCCTGAACTTTGTGGAATTTCGAAATATCTTTGCTTCGGTAATGTTTTCCTTGTAAGGTCACTTCGCTGGTGACTGTGCTGCTTTAAATCCATACCTTTGACCCCTGATACAAAATGGCAGCAAATGGTTTGACAGTAAATTTAATTTAACCTTGGATTGTACCTTCAGGGTCATTTGAGATAATTTTAACTTGATCCATATTAGAAGTTAAAGTTGTATTTTTCTGTTTAAGAAATTCCAGTTCTTTTTTGGCAAGCTGAATTTCCTCTGAAATAAACAATAATGAAATACTGAACTTTAAACATCAACAACAAAAACTTTAAACATCAACAACAAAAACTTTAAACATCAACAACAAAAACTTTAAACATCAACAACAAAAACTTTAAACATCAACACTGAAATAGAACCTTGAACTGAAATAGGATTTTTAGCTGAATTGTCAATTGGCTGCTCAAGCTATTAGTTTGTGGTGCAATTGTACAATTTGCCCAATAACTTAAGTTTTTTTATATTTCCACAGGACATACCATTGGTAAATTCGTGCTTAGGCACATTCATTGGTGCCCGTTTAGGAATTTCTTTCTCTTTATCAACGACCTTTTGTGCTCTTTCAGGTGCCATGTAATCTTGAAACTCCTTTTTTACTCTGTTTCTCAACGAAGAACCGACCAGCCTCCCAGATTTAAGCAGGCCGTCAAAAAAACCCATCGCGCGTGTAATTTTTTAATTGCAAACTTCATCAAAAATACGAAATGTCAGCAAATAAAATTCACAATTCGCACATATTACACCTGAATGTTACGTAGTCATCATCCACTTTCGGAGGTAGTGGTATATCTCCTCCAGCCAATAAGAAAAAAAAGCATATTTCATTTTTTTAAACAAAAATAACAAGTTTCCAATATATTTATGATAGTCATATTTGCATGTGCACTATTTTCAAAATTATGAACAAATGTATTCGCATGCAATCAAATGTCAAAAACTGATGCGTGCTCAAGTAAATTTCTGTTAAAAATGTATTCGGCAGCAAGATTCATCTGATTTCACTAAAACATCAATGAAATATGGCAAAGTAATTTTTTTATTTGGATAATTGGGCGCAGTCACCTTGTACCGTAAGTACTAGAATTTGTCCTAAATTCTATCCAAAAATATAAGTGGTCATTCCAATAGCACACCCGTAGTCTGATTGTAATCTGTACAGTAAAATTTTATTTCACAAAATACAGGCACATGCGCGCCTTCACGTGGCGCTGACGATAAATAGGACAAAAAAATCCGAAAACAAACATAAAAATACGAAAAGGAAAATTTAAAGCACTCAGTAAAAAGCAAGTTATGTACAAAAAGGGCGGGAACTTGTTACTGTGGAAACCCAGGTTCGATGGCTGATTGGCTGAAATGGCTCATTATTATGTATTGCACCACATCGGCCTGCAACGGCTTTTATGGCTTTACCGAGTAAGTGCAAATCAACAAAACATATTTAAGTTGACGATAGTGACCTCGAGCGGACGACCGACAGTGTTTGTGTATCCGCTATACGGCGCACCAGCTCAAGATGGCACTTGAGCATATTCGCTGAAATCGAACTGCATGTCGTCCGAAGGCGAGGCGGTAGATGGTGTTGTAGAGCACGTTCTATAGAAATGCAGGTTGAATTCTGTGTAACTTGTCCCGGCATTATCGCTGGTCTCGGAACAAATTCCCGCCAAAGAGGAGACCTGTGATAAGAAATCACAGATGTCAAAACACAATTTTCATTAAATTGTTACAGGAGATTGATAAAAACGAGTTGCAACCAGCAGATGGCGCACTTACACTAGTGGCGCGGAAGATGTAGTCGGTTGTGATGTAATCGGTAAAGTTGAGGACAAAATCAACTTCTTTCCCATTTCTTGAAATTACTTCTTCGTCAGTTTCTGTCGTTTCAGGACAAAGATCTTTCCCCACATTCTTACACCGAACAATGTTCACATTCTCACGCATTCTGTCGTGAACAATGACATGAGCATTGGAATAAGCAGTGTGACGTAACAATGCCTGAACTCACGTGAATCTGAGTGTGATTGGAAGTCCCTGGGGTGTTTCCGGGGCGACGGGTATTGAGTAAGTGTAGTTCGACAGATGAGATTCACTGGTAAACAAATTTCACGATATTAATTCAGTAACAAACGTGAAATTCGAGTAATACCCACATACCATATAGCATAACCTGTTTCTCCCACATCTGCATCGTGCAATGTGACGTTGGGTTCAAACAGGGCCAACCTCACGATTTCCACAACATTTAAGCCGACGTCAGGGGTGCCACGTGACGCCGACCGTCTGCAAACAAAATCAGTAAAAATAAAATATCAGAAAGTTTACAACCGAAGAAGTTTTTTGAAAGTTAACTTTTTATGTCGTCATAAATGTTTTGTCGTATTGATGACGTCAACTTACTTGTGAATATTGTGAACTTGGTGGCGATCAGTTTCTATGTCCGGAATCTCATCTTTCTTAACCAGTTTCTTCTTGTTAACCCTCTTCAACCCCTTTGTGGGTGAACCCCCCACTTCCACGATACGGGGGCGCACCACTGATGACGTAGACCCGTCCATTCCCTTTCCGTTTATTCCGTTCTCCACGGCGATGATAGGGTTAACATGTGGGTATACGTCATCACTTGTGTCGTGATACTCGATCTTACTCTTGTGGTTGTGAATGCCCGGGAATTCTTAACAACAATAAAAATTGTTACGTCACAAAACACGTTGACGGAATGTAGTGAAGGGTTGGAAATATTGAACCAAGCGCAACAAACGAGCAGGGGTTCAACCTGATTTAGTTTTACCTCTCGGTTCGGGATGGATTTTGTGAGTGGCTTCAGTTGTTTTTGATCTTCTCGTTGTTGGGATCAGATTCTTGAACAAGTTTCTCGACTCTGTGAGAGTTCGAAGACAAACTGCTGATATCGGCTGCCCGGCTGGCTTCTCAGTGCAACAGAACGTCTGTATAACATACAATGTTACAAACAGATTCGACGTAACGAACAAGCGTGTGTGTGACGTAACATACCAGTTGTTGTGCGCAAACACTAAAGTCGGGAGGGCAAAATTCAAGTGGGGGGGCTGCAAGAAATAAAACAGAGTCAAAATTTAATTTTTTTAGTAAAGTTTTCAAAACTCACGAGATTTATTAATTGATGGCGGTCCTATTGTTGTCGTCGTTGATGACATCATCAGTGACGTACTGCTGGAGAGGCCGGGTGACGTGTCATTCGGTTCTCCGCTGCTTACAGCATCTTCGCTGTTAACATCAACAATTGTTCATTATTACGTCACACACCATCTTTAAGGTGTATGTTCAGCGCGCCATTATTACCTGTCAGTCTCAGATTGGTTTTCTGACTTCAATTCGAGAATGTAAAGCGTTGCCATGGCAATAACACTGTTACGTCAGAAACACAATCGTGCAACATGCAAAAGAAGAATAGAAGAAGAAAGATGTTAGTTTGTGTTAAAACGTAGAAAAATAAGGGGGTTAGTGCATGACGTCACCACTACGTCATTTACCCGTTGGAGCAGTTGGGGCAGTCCCCTTTGTGCGACATTGAAACGATGTACAAGGTTGACATGGCAACCACACTAACAATAAAAAACAGTCTTATTGTCTTTTATTTATGGAGACTTCTCCCACTTTAAAGTAAATATTTAAATTATATTTGAATAATTTTAAAGCAATCAAAATATTGATCACCGAAAACAACATTAGGTCTCACCTGAATGCCATGATGACGACCAACGCGATTATCATCACTTGGACAAACCTGTTGCTCATACAACCTCCGTTGGGTTGCCTTGCGGCCGGCTGGGAAAAATAACTCATTATTACGCGCCACTAGTCAGTATGACGTCACAACCAACCTTTCGACCCCTGCCGTTGGAGGAACGACTGCTCCGAGACTTGCTGGGTTCTCGAACGCTTCCTTCACGACTGACACTAGGTGTCGTAAGTCCACTGTGGACAAAAAAGTTGAAATTGCTCGGAATTAAATACATGGTTGGGCATTAAGTGTGATAAATAGGGGTTCCGGAATTTCAATTCACTGTTTTTTGTCGAAAACCTTAATGTGTAAAAGTAATGAGAAGGAACCTGATATTGGAACGGAAGCTGTCGTATTTTCGTGTCCTTTTCAACTTTTGATTCCACCTTTCCAACTCATCAATCCTCTCCTCAAAGTTGGTGGTGAGTTTGTAAATCTGTTTCACGGCCCCGACATTTTCCATATAAAGTCGATCCTGCGACGAAAGTAGGAACAAGTTTAATCACAAACGACATCAACTTAACATCATCCAACAAACCTTGTCCACCACGAGAAAGTTGGGAATCGTTTCCCCGTTGTCCAACCTCACATCTCCTGTCTCCTGCACAGCGTCTGGCATCACCTCAGCCAACTCCTGAGCTATTACGCCTAAACAAAACAACAACGTCACAATCAATCTATCTATGACGTCACACCCGTTCATCCACGTCATAATGCATACCTGTTTCCACCCGATTGCTGTCGATGCCGGCGTGTTGGGCGTACTGAGGTGAGTATTGATATCTACATATTCTGATGTTCGAAACATTCTGCAGTTGTTTCTCTGTGTCAACCTGGAAGGAGCTGATTGGTTAAAACTTGTTTTGTTGCCAAAAAACAACAAGCATTGTGTCGTCACAAACCTCTTGAATAGCTTTCTTTGCTCGTTGGTCAGATGGTTGCACGAGGTGGCCGGTGAGTTTGAGGTTGCCATGGACAACCAGTGCTTCATCCGGGTGTTCGTAATTAATCCCAACTCGACCCTGTGTACGTGTACAGGTTCGGTTAAAATTGGAGTAAGCGTCGGTCGTTACGAGGAAAGCAACATTGATTGATGAGTTCGGTTTCATGTTAATTACAGTTGCATTCAGCACAGAAGGTCGGTTACCATGTGGTAAATGGCGTCGGGTTGGTGGGCTCTCTGCCAGGGTACGTCATCCTGATCAAACTGACCGGGGTTTGAAGCTCGGACGATTATTTTCTCTGTGCCGGCAGCTGCTACTGTGTAACTCTTGTTCCCACATTGAGCGTAGAGCGCGACGATGCACATGAAGTACCTAAGGGTAAAATATGTTGACAGGAATCTGTACAGACCTCAGCAGGTTTCAACCATGCAAAGATCAGCTTACCTCTGGTCAGGGTTGGGTCTCCCCTTCTTCCTCATGTTGTTGGTCGTTGTCTCGCTGAAGTGGAGTCTCCCGATGGTTACCTTGGTAACCTGGTCTCCAGGGAGATCAACTCTGTGGGAAACGGGATAGTTTGAACCGAGAAATACTTAAATCTCCTTCTTGGTTAAATTTGAAAAAAATATAAAAGCAAAACTTTCACTCACTTCACTGGATGAAAAGCCTTTTTGCTTCTGTCCGATTGTGACTGTTCGATTTTGATTGTTTGATTCTGGCTCTCATACTGCAAAACATTTACAGAAGGTGAGCCATTGTCACGCGTCACACGTCACAATGATGACAGAACACGTCACAAAGCCGGTGATTGTTTGCAGCAACGTTTGAATTTTAAATTTAATGATCGACGAAATGTCCCTGCATCAGCGTAATGTTAACCAGGTGCAAAGTATGAATAGAATGTTATTCTTGCTTCTATGCATTGTAATCACTATTCTCGTGGCATCAGAGTTACGAGAATTTTATTACAACCGACGTTTTGTATAAAGCAAAGTATGAAGTGCGTGATTTTTGTGAATATTACCGTGGTAATGTTGCACCTATTCACATTGCTTGACACAAACTTAAGGAGTGTTTTCCTCATAAACCAACCTTAACTCCATACAGATTAATGTAGAAAGCTTCTATTTGTTGAAGTCTTCCATCCGCTTTCACGAAACAAGGATGGCCGACAACACCAATATGTACAGTCACCTGTCAATCAACCATGCATAAAAAAACATTCATCCGTATCAACCTATCCAAACGTACGAAGCAAATCAACCGTGACAATTGAGGTCACGCCCGTTTTTACCGTGAACAAATTTCTGAGCTCAAAAGGATTAACGCCATATATGGTCATATCTAATAATGTCTCTTTCATTTGACTTGTTGTGTTTGTTGACGTAACAATGGCTGATCGCGGTGTGGTCGCCTGGGTTACCTGGAAGTGGTTTTTCTTCTGGCAAACGAACGTATCGTCGGACAGAGCGAAATTGAATCCTTTATCGGCGTCGACGCGATACGACATCGTTTGTCTGCGCGAAATAAACAAGAAAACTGGTTCAATCGGCACATGTTGATATTGTCTATGGTAAATAATTATACCAACTTTAACATTCGCCATATTTTACATTGGATGAAAACTCACAACTCGTTTCCTGATGCGTCATAGACTGGACACCAAGTGTCCTGGATGAATGATGACCACTTGATTACTTGGTACGTAGTGCTGCCATCACTGTACTGAGTCTGCTGCAAGGGACGGTCGGTGTGCATTTCATGGAGGGGGTGTGGCATCGAAAGGGGGTGGTTTGCCCCCCTAACCTGGGGAGTTTCTGTCATCTCATAAGCGTGATTGTTGTAACCCGCCCCTCTCGGTTCGTTGCCAGGCGACGGAAGCAAATCTGAGTGCGTCACACACAGGTTAGTGACGTCACACTAGCACGCGTCACTGCGAACGACGTCATACCTGGTTCTTGTTTTATCTGTTGTTGTATCATGTGCTGGTATTGTTGGCTGAGAGCCGACGCATTCAAAGGTTCCAAATTTCCGGGGGGGGAATCAGAATGTTTCCGTTTCTTCGCGGATGGAACACTGGGGAGGAGGGAATTAATGACGAGCGAATTTGTTTTAAAAAAAAAATAAAAAAAAAAAATTTTAATCTCACCCTTGGTTAAATCCAACAACGTGAATCCCACCGTTGAGAGATCCATCAGATGAAGATGATCCCGGACTGAGGCTGCTGGTTACGCTCTTCATCCCATCATCCGTGTACATTCCTCCTTGTCCTCCGGACATACTCGGATATTGAGGTTCATTATTTCCTGCAACAAACAAACAGTTGATTTTCAAGAGCTTGCAGCTGGAATCAAATGTTTGTGATAAGGGTAGGGGTTGGTACTTGGAAGCGATAAAAACCGTAGGCTTAACCCTTGTATCCAGTGAGGGATTTACAAGCTGCAAACCAAACAAGAACTTTACGGCATGCAAGTCAATGCATTGGGTTAATTATTGAAAGATTGCTGAGTATTTGGAGGGCGGAACCGACATTCGTAAAACGTGTTTATCAAATCCTAACCCATTGTACGGTGATACAATTGTGGTACCATCCAGTACCGCCACAAGTAACTTTATTTATATTGCCCCGTACCCTTTAACTTTAATATTTAAATAGTTGCATGGCTTGAATCATAAACCGTGCTGTTCCCGAACCACTCATAACAGCAAGTTGTTAAATCTGTTTTCAGGCAACCGATGTAACGTAAAGATCAAAACTATAATTATCAAGGAATTTAAACTTTTAAATATAAACATGGAAGTAAAAAAGTTATAAAATGTCCTTGTCTGGGTTGTATTGCTTGGAAACTGGTAAGAAGCTTATTTAACTGACTTGAAACCATATGTTAAGTAAATCCCCAGCATTCAACCACTGTCCTCTCACCAGGATTATAATCCAACACATGGTGAACCCCCTCCATCCCAATCCTGCTGTCGAACTGTTGGCGTGGAGATGAGTGGTCGAAGTTGCTGCTTCCACTGCTCCCTGTTGGGGAGCTTATTGTGTTGCTGCCACGGTATTGGTCGAGACGGTAGTCACGTGACGGGGATAGGTTGTTCTGCTGGTTGTGATTGGTTGATGGAAACACTCGGTGGGGGAGGTTGAATTTGCTGCTGTGAGCTGGAGAGGCGACAATTTGAATAAAAATCACCTCCAGGTTTGAACCCGAACTTACCTTCCTGTGGTGGTGAGTAAGGTTCAGAACCCGAGTCTGGAGGCGAATCCGGTAAACAACTAAACACAAGGTCACACACAATGGTGATGATATTCTGGTAAATCGACATAGGAAATTGGGACTTGTTACTTAACTAACCTCTGTTGGAATCTGCCGTCTTCAATTCCCCCAAATTTTTTGACGTGGAGAGCGTTCTGTTCCTGCTGGAGCCTCCTTAGCTCGTTTTGATGCTGCTGCTGCTGCTGCTGCTGCTGCTGTTGCTGTTGGTAGTTGCCTGGAAAGGAACGTTGCCATGGGTAAAAACGACTGCACCGACCTCTACACCACGTGACTACCAACCTGTGACCTTGACGCGTTTCTGCTGGTGCTCCTGTTGATTATCCCCGTGTAGTTGGTAAATGTCGCACAAGTTCTGTGAACTTTCCAGGGGGTGAATGTTTGTGATATCAACCGGTCTGAAAGCGACGTCACAATTATTAGCAGTTACATCACAAAGCTTGTTACGTAACACTCACATATCGGCTTCTCCTTTGGTGATTAAGTCGGCGAGGTCAGCTATGTCGGATTCAAACTGAAGGCTTTCTCCATCTAAAAAGTAAAACTTGTTAATATACGATTGAAACAAGTTTGCGAATCGCGGTTCTGACAAACGCGCCTCTTCTATTGTTTGGAGACAATGATTCAAACAAACAAACAATGGTGTTGCAATTCAGGCAGTCTGGTATAAGTTGAAATCACACTTTAGACACGAAACTTTAAAGCAATAACATATTATAATGGGGTTGTTCGGAAGCCACAATCTGTACTTGTTACACAAGAATGGGGAATGATTGTGCGAAACGTTCGATAGCATTGTTTGCTCATACTAACTTATCTGCGTAATGCAAACAGTATGAGTAAGTATAGAGAGGTGATTGACACGTCCAGTGAGGTTAATTCCCTCCGCAAACACGAACAGGGAATAACTGAGGTTTCGCCGATCAACAACTTGCCACTGGTTAATCACAAACAACACCTTTACATGGATTTGTCCAAAATGAAAAAAAACACGAAAGTCCACATATAACCACAAACTTCCACAACTTACCAAACGGAAACAACTGGTCTTGTGGCAGATTTTCGAGATCCTTTGAATCTGTCTTGTGTTGGTCTTCCATACCACACACAAACTACAACAAATCTGTTCCGTACACAAGAGAAGCAGAGTTATATAAGCTCACACATATATTTGTTTAAACTCCCAAAAGATTTGATTCGGAAACCATCTGACTCTGCATAAGCTCGCCCTGTTTAACTCGACATCTGGTTTCTCCTACCAACATTTCTAACAAACCTTTCACCGAAAAATCACAATCAGTGTAGCTTTGTCAGCTTAGAGTGAAACAGCTGCATGCGACCAACTGCACGTTGCATGATTAACGTTTAAAGAGCCCCGCATGTCAGGTTAGTCAACAACTCTTATCAGCTATCCTGAATCCAATCAACCTCCACCAACTCCCCCCCTCACATATTTATACTCGTGTTCGTGACGTCATATTTATAGAATGTCGCATCCTTTTCTAAAAAAACCTAGCCTTAAAATAACCCGAATAATTTCCCTGAAAGTTTCTGGAATCTCAGACCTGGATATCTGCCCCCCCTTCCCCCTTCCCCCTCTCCCTCAACCCCCTCGTGTTACAACTACATCTGAATGTTTTCTCCATTTTGTCCACCATGGAATCTTCAGTTTCGCAATTTTCGGGTAAAATGCGACACCAGCTCTTCTTATCTTCAGCATAAATGGTGTGAACAAACAATGGCCACATTATCACAACCGATTGTTTGCTCATAACGAGCTTTATTAACAGTTAAGTGAGGTAAGTATATAAGTCGAACGATTACATTGTGTCAATATTGTCATGTCACAAACCGCATTAGTTTGTTATGCAGGTTTGGGGTAAATTCAAACCTCACGAAAACCTCAAGCATCAATCTCACCCTCAACCCCCGAATACTGAATAAATCCTTCAATAAACTGAAGTAAACGGAAATTTTTTTCAAGTTGCTTCAACCCATCGTCCGGTTATATTCTAACATTGGTTTGGAATCAAATAAACTTTCAATAAAACCTTCAACTTCTGACTTTGTTTCGCTTAAATTCATCGGAAACCGAGCAGATTTTTCTCTGCGCCTCAAAACACGGTGGGCGCCGCCAGGACTTTGCTCCCGGTGAGGGCGGGTTTGTCGCAAACAAACCTGCTTCGAAGATAAACTGCTGCACAAACTTACTGCAAAATATTTCAGACTCGTCAAGTTTACGATATCTGTGCACCTGGTCATGCAAAGAGTGGGCAAATATTTGCAGACTCCGAAATAATTTACTGCAAAGTCGATACAACCGCTATGCAGGTTGGAATGATTTACTGCAAACTGCTCCACGTAATGCAGGGTTGGCACAACTCTCATCCCATAAAGTTTTAGAATTTGTAAACAAGATGCATTTTCCCATTGCAGTCGTGTTGGGAATGCGGCGTTTCCGATCGAACACATCAGAAACGCGGCAGCTGCAACCGTAGTCAAACGCAAGGCTTACAAATATCCCATATCTGAGTGCGTGATCTTGTATGCAAGTTCCTGGGAGAAGCCGGTGAACATTTTGCGAGTTTAACCCATGGCTGTAAAAGCATGTTGACTTGGGTTGGGGTGATTCAATTAATTGGACGCCGGTGCATTAACAATCCTTAGGAATGTGCAGTTGAGTGCAGGAGCATTGTCGGCTTCGTTTAACGGGGTTTCATGCAGTGACCATAAAACGTGCAGAGTTAATGAAAGAATTTGGAGAAAATCGCTTTTCAACTAAAGTTCTTTGATCTGATTCTCGTCGTTAAATGCAATTATCTCGAATGTTTGCATTCACCCCATGCATTGTCGTGCTATTAACTTGTTACGACCCTAATTCGCGATCGTCACTTAACAATAAAACGACTTGCAATCCAAACAGGCAAAAGTGCGGGAACCTGTTTGTTACGTCACAATGCTTGTGGGAATCACGTGGAAGAAAATTTTCACAATTACTTCCTTCCCAAAGTCTCAGCCAGGAAAAGTCTCAACTGCTGTCGCTTGGCAACCACTGCGTAATAATCGCTCTCATTATGACGTTTCAATTTACTGTAGCATTTACACTGAGCTCTAAACTGCCAAGAATACACAGATTCTGGAACAGCGCACAAACCCTAACACTTTCCGACATAACCCGGGGCTACAACATAGCTATGACGTCACAATCAAATTTTGCTCTTCTCGAATTGCAAGTCGTGATTGGTTGTGGGATGACGAGGCGAAACTTTTTGGGTCAAAGTTGGTGGGGGGGGTTTTGTTTATTTTTTTCCACTTCGCGACGTGGAAGTGAAAAGTTCGTTTTCATTGTCAGTAATTCGAGAATGTTTGTCGTTGTTACGCTTCACCAAACAACAAGCAATCATACGTCACACACGGGTTGATGCGATGAAAACCACGTGATCCTAAAATCTGTTTGCTTAAGAACAATCAGAATCACGTGACACAGACACGCGACGCTTCACGCTTTAATAATTTTGTTCTAAATTTAATGAAGTCCTTTTGTTCAATTGTTACGTGCGGTTTCGATTGTCTACTGGATCCAAGGTGGGATTGTCACGTAACAATTTCGAAACTAACACATGATGACGTCACTATTGTCTGTATTCTACAACGATTTTTATGCAATTTTGTTTGAGGAAAATCACCCAAGTATGACGTCATAATAGTAAGTAGTGTGTTAATTAATGTAGAAGAGCGAGAAAGGTTGGAAAGATTGTTATCACGTAAATAATCAGAAGGTCTTCTCACCAGAACTTTCTTGCTGGGCAAGTTGGACTGTAAAAGTATTGAAAGCACTGGATGAGCGCAACGCATTGAAAGGAAAAAAATGCTCTTTTTGTTGTCTTTGTTCATTTTCGGTTTGTCATTTTATATACGTATATATACAACATACAACCTGACCACAAGAAGTAGATTGTAATTAGGGAACCCCAAACTCTCTGGTGTTATGAAAGTGGCCACAAAAACGTTGGGAAGTTTTGGATAAAATAGTTCGGGTTGAACTTATTGCAGACAGAGTGCGTCAGACTCGACTTGTTTCGCAAAGCTGGCTTTCCCACAACAAGACACAAAACATTTAGGTTTAACATTCTCAACTGGAGTCAACAAACATGAAACGACAACATTTTCAATATCTCCTTCACCCAACTCACCTGTGACCATGATATGTTGAACGATCTCTTCCTTGGCAAATATTCCGCCATCAGTTTCAGCATGTAGTGAATTAAACGTATCAACTCTAGGTTTGTTACGTAGGAATTCCGTCATAATTGTTAACAGTTACGTCATAACAGTGTTGAAAATCTTGAATGAAACGGAACAGGTTTTAAACGCGTGAATAAATATATAGGAATGTCATGAAGAGAAAAAGGCAGTTAATCGGTTTGAAGCAGAACATTAACATTTTCAGCCATCTCTGATTATTGTGGACAGAAGAGTGAGCAACATTCTGAAACTTTCATTTTAAAATATTCAAGACTTTCAGGCTCGCTGTCAAACATCCCCCCCCCCCCCCATCCTCTATCAGTATATCGGATGATCTTAAAATAATCCCAACAATTTCCTCTGGGATTTCTGGGGAAGTTTTACCGCTAATATTACAGAACAACCTCTTACACATCATGTACGTCACTTCCTTTAAACTTATAAACGCTGGCTCCTGTCTCGAGCAGACGAATCTCAACCTTCGATCCTAACAAAAAACATTTCTAAAACTCCCCCTTAAACAATACAGGAAGTCACATGCAGTCACACGTGATCTACATGGCGGCATCTCATTGGTCAATGCAAAAACCTTTAATAACTTTAATTATTTCCGTTCAGGTTGGAGACTCAGCGTAAGGAAAGATTGATTATCGCGAGCGTTCGAAAACATTGTTGCGTGACAATCGAGCAACAATCGATGCAACAATACAACTTAAATTACTGTTTGTCACAAAAGTGGTACGTGTGATGTAACAATCAATTGGGCGATGTTCTGTTTTGTAACAATGCAAGACAAACGCTAGAAACAATAATTTACATTATCCCATTTTTAATCAAAGTTTTCACAAAATAAACATTTTCGAAACTCAAACAACAGGGGTTGAATGAAACCCGAGGAATAACAAGTTTGGTAAATCGAGATTAAAATCCTTAATTTTCCTTTTTATTACATTTGATCTTTTCACCGTTTCTGAAATTTATTTCACACTTTAAGAAACTAATTTCCACAGAACTTAATTTTAAATTTGACAAAAAATGTTTCTGATGTTTCGTAAAAACATAAAAATATTTTCGAACAATCCCCGATAATCTTTCCTTTCCTGTAAACGGGCATCTGCCATTATGAACGTCCGCATGTTTTGATCGTAACTGGATTTCATAAATCGCTTCACCCGTTCTCGTCTCCAACCGAAACGGCATTGCCTCCGGTACTAGAACGTTTGTTTGTGACGTCACCATCTACAAATCTCGAATCGTCGCGACGCGTAGAGCAACATGCAAAGCGGTTGGAAGCAAATATTAAAGTAGATTCTTGATGAATTTGAAATATTAGGATGTGAAAGATTAGATTAAAATTCAGGAAGTCTCAGAATTGCGCAACGAATCAATTAAACCCCTTGCAGCCTCGACAACTTTCAACGCCTATGCGCCAGGAATCTCCAACTTAACGCAGTTTTTGTGCGAGTGAAACTGTTTGTAATTGAAATAAATACTGTACGTTTGTGGCACGTCCCACCTTCACGTTGTTAACCTCAACCAAACTTTTTTCCAATCAGAAAACTTTCGCCCTATGTCTGACTTCATGATTAGGTTTGATTCCACAGGAATAAACTTACAACATTATCCCGTGAACCTTGACAGCAAACTAAAACTTTCTGGGCCTCCGGTTGGTGCCCGTTCTTCTTCGACCCAATATATAATTGCAGTAATTTGATCTCATCCAAGATCAATCCCCGCAACCTGAGGGGTTGAACGTGCCAAATTACCGTCGCCCAAACCCTCAACCACACGTAACAATTTACCGGTAATTTCTTCAATAATTTTGCCGCCATCGGATGTCTCACAAACTTTTTATTTATTGGAATAACTGAACCTGGAAACTGCCTGACGAAACCCCAATCTAATGTGGAAGTTCGTGTTTAACTTATTCATCCACAAATTTCATCCAGACTCCCACCATTGAATGCGAGTTGACAATACGTGATGGACTCGAATAAAAATACAATAAAGGTTGCATCAGGCATTGGCGGTTTCATTTGTTTGTCATAACGACAGAAACAAAGTCCTTTAAACGCCGTTCGAATCGGCTACTGGCACAACAAAGTTAATAGATTACAACGCGCGAGCCCCATTGTCACCGAGTCACGTGATTTAACAATCGTACCTTGCAAATACATGACGTCATAAAGCAGTACATTGTAAGCGATCGACATTCCAGAATATAACCATTATGATATTAATTGTGGCGCCACTGTAGTTGTTGCCACTTGTCAACTAATTCAACCACTTCAGAAATGGAAAAAACAAAATACAAACCAAGGGAATCGCGTGAAGTTCTCACAAATAAATGTTGCTTTAATTTTTGTGAAAGGAGAATCCCGACTTCGCGCCAAAGGGTAGTGACGTCACACTCCACACCCCGGTTTTAAATTGGAAGTTGATTAACGGTCAAGGAAGGGAAGGTAGTCTGGAGTTTCAAGTGTTGATAAGTGGGAGGCAACCACTCCCGAGTATTTCATATTTAGCCGCCAATATTTCAATCTTATCTCAGATATCGGAATGTTCTATAATTCTCGCTGAACCGGATTTTAGAATGCCACATGGCAACGGAAAACTTGTGAAAAACAACAAAAAAACACCAAGTGACGTAATTTTGGCGCGAAAGTACATGATGGCGGGAAAACTCGGTATTTCTATTCGGCCACAAAACCATCCGCAAGGCAGTTCTGATGATAATAAGTTACAATTATAACTTGAAGTGGAATGGCACGCTTTGTGGGGAGTGATAACCTGCAGGGCAGAAAGCGCGCGGTACCAACGCGAGACGTCGCCTACTATTTCTATGTATATTTATTTGCACAGTTTCGCTGCAAGCATTGCTAGTGTGGAGACAGGATCTTGCTGCAAATTCTCAGATTCGACCCACATTGAAAATGTTTCTATTCACACACTAGCGGCCATCGCTGAGTTGCTTGATTTGCCCTCCCACCACTACATCTACGTCAACAGCATTGTTACGTAACTAATCCCAGTTATTTTCCAACAAGTTATAACAACGTTTCCCCTGAAACGAGTTTAACCCAAAACTCCCCCCACACAAATATCGTAATGGTTTGGAAAGCATGTTTTCACCTCATGGGACATGGTGTTGTCATCTCATGGGACATAGTAACTCCACAATAATCAGATCCTTGACATTAGAGAAGTTTAAAACAAGTTTGCAACTGGAAAGAATGCACGACCAAGTTGGAGAATGACACATAATGTTTCCAAGGTCACTCCAAGGTGACGCTGACTGCGTTCCAGGCACCGCCAGCAGACACGTCAGCTAAATTTAAAATCTTCACCAAAACATCTTGAAACCCGAGGAAAACACCTGCATCGCGAGTCGTGCTTGCCATTGTGACGTGACAATGTTATTTGCACTGTGCCACCGCGACACCTACCGGAATTATGGAAAATTTTGTTAAGTTGTTTGTGAGTTGTGATTCATTATTTCTTGGGAAGTTGTTTTTGGAAGGGAGATTTCCCGAGGTATTGAGAAAATCATTCTTCAATGACATTCCAGAACTTGTTTCGATTGTCGATTAAACTCGATGACACGCTTGGGTGACTTTAACAACAATCGGATTGTTCTGTTGTTACAACATCCCGACCCAGCCATTTGTGATGTGACAATACTTGCTTCTGTTCACACGTTCCCTGTGTAATAGTTGGACATCTTCACAATCAATCGATTATTTAAGTTTGGGTTAAATTGTACAAATCGTCCAACTCAATGTTGTATTTCCTCTAGTTTGCCAGTTGAAGTCGGCGAAATCTCCATAGTTCTCTGTCCAGAAACCGTGTCATGAAACCGAGCAACTGCAGTAGTTTGTCAACTGGTAACTGTCCCAAACTCCCCTTGTATTGGGCTTTGAGGTAAATTCAACTTCCGTTAAAACTTGTGTCTACCAAAGTGGCAATCTTCGTCCATAACAAACTTAAAATTAAACCAAATTGAAACTCGAGCGGAAACGTAATTTGTATAATGACATGTAAATATGGATTGTTACGTCATAAGTGTCTGCACCACCACCTAATACGGAAAGGGATTTTCTAAAAATATAGAATTTCCTGGGAACGGTTTGAGATCTGTATCTTAAAACGCCTCAAGATTCCCAGATTGTTGGGCAGAAAAACAACTTCATGATTTGTGGCGTTTCAAGAAATTGAAAATATGAGCTTGGAAGAAAAATATGATATGACGTAAGAGGCAAAAATTCTAGAATTTAAAACATTATCTGGATTTAATATTCCGCTTTTTGCGGTTGTTGCTGATTTCCGGTGATTAACAAAAATACTTTTTATCAAAAGTTTAAATTCCAGAAGAAATATTTTCAACCATCTTCTGTCCGGTGCGTTTCCCACTGTGCGGTTTGTTGTCAACCAAAGCAGTTTTTTGCCGAGTTAATATTTTGTCTTCGCGGCAAAAATTCGCCTTCAAAGTCGGATTAAATGGGCGATATCGGGCGAGTGTTGGCGAACAGTGGGCATTGTTACGTGATTGAGGTCTTGATACCCCGAGGCGGTGAAATAATGACAAGTTTTCTAAGGGCTTCGAGAGAAAGCAGCAACAAAATGTCAACCGAGGCACCCTTAACTAATGCTGAAGTTGCCACGTTGTAAGATTTCCAACCATTTAAATTACACGAAATTTAATACAGGGAAAAATTAGAAACATCTTTTATTATTATTTTGTTACTAACGTTTTGGATATTCGTAGAAAATTGTGAAAACAGCAGAAAATATTAATTATCACAACTTCATCAGTAATCGCCTTATTTTAACCCAAAATCAAACACCTGATTGTTTGCACACAGACCTGATGAAAGATGAGTTTTTTGCGAAGTTCTGTTCAACAAACCAACATGAATTGAACAAGATGTCTTTGTCCGACAACAATATAAAAGGTGAAGATTCAACATAGAATATCACGGTAATAAAATTTGAAAGCGCGAAAGTTGTTGGTCTGCGAATAAACTCGCAACGAAGCCGAGTAGGATATTATATGTCCGATAAAAACTAAGTTGGATTTAGTTGAGGAACCCTAGCCGAAAGCAGCATCATAAGCGGTATTTCAACAAAGTTCCATAACATCACATATTTTTGTTCCAGAAAAACATACAATCTTTTCGACTGCAGTGGGAGAAAAAAAAAGCCCGACAATGTTTTGAACTTCACACAGAAATAAATATTTGGTGAAATATTCCACGTGTCCTTCACGTGGTGACAAGGTCGAATTCCCATTCACGCCTCTTTCTGATTTCACATAAATTTCAGACCTAACAATTACATCCAAGAGCGTTATTTTTTGCGGTATCTTCTTCCCCACCAAGTTATAATTGTTACATCACAATATCTCAACTCTATAAATTATTTCATGAGAACTTCTGATGAAAAATTAGAATTGTTTCGGAAATAAATTTCAAAACAAACACAACTCGAGTGACTGAGTTCATTCAGAGAATCGAGTTTCCGACAAAAGGAAATTGACCGTGTGCTCATAGTGTTACTGTCTCTTTCCGTAATTGTTTGCAAAACAGCGAACATAAAATTTTTTTTTGAAAAGTTTAACGGATCTCGTGTAAATTTTGCGTCAGTCGTCATGAATTTGCACGAACAAAACAATCATGTTAATCTTGTTTCCCAGTTACGTCACAATTCGCATCGTGTGCAACAAGTAGTAAAATGACATCGATGACGTCAAACAAAACATAACTAACCTCCAAAGAAACTTTGATTGTTGAAATTGAAGCTTGATGGAACGGTCATCTCATGCGTGGCCATATTGTAAATGTTCACTTCTACAACATTGTATAAACACTACGTTCAACTGTAAGACAATGTGACATGATATAATTTCAAACATTTAATAAATAAAACAATAATGTTGGATCAAGTTCTGTTAGCACATTTTTAATCAACGCCAAATGTCGCCATTTCTTCCACAAGTAAACTTATTCCATCACTACGTCACAACCTACAACGTCATAAAATGGGTTTTGTGGGCAAGTCCACATTGAAACATTAATTTTCATACATTGGGCGAAGTGTTTCATGTTTATTTTGATTCAATTAAACCATGACCCAAAGCGACATGCTGGTGACACCACCACAGTTGGACTCACAAGTCTCATTGACCGAAACTGAAGCTTAGAACTGACCACAAAGCAAACAAATCTACTGCGAAATCCACTGCATACACAAATAAGTAAGAGTTTTCCACATGAAACTACACACTGAAAAGCTTAACACGAAACCTTTCCTCAGGCAACAAACAACTTTCCTGTAATTCGTTGAATCATTCATATAAATGGAACCTAATTCTACTTTAAAGAAAACACTGACGTTTACGACGCAATCAGAAGTAAGATGGAGTTATTGTTATTTTATAACATTGCAAAAAGTGACAAATAAGAGGAAGCTTTGATTACTAATCCTCACGACAAACTTTAAACCCGCTATTAAAACTTTTCTACACCAAAACTACAAGTGACAAGCTCTTAGCTTTCATGTCTTGAGATTCCCTGTAAAAAGCAACTGTAATATTTGCGAGGTGTCCACAGCCACAACACTTTAACTTTTCCTCATCATTCCAACTCAAACTCTTGCTTAATCCTTCGGCTACATTAGGCGTAGAACTGTGATGAAGTCTAAACTAACAACCTGTCAATAAACCCCACACTCAAACTTATTCTATTCAACATTAAGCTGTATTACGTCACTATCTGCAATTGTTTGATTGTAAACTTATTCTGGTTGGCGATTCCTTTGTTGAAAGGCTTGCTTTCGAGATCTGCTGGGCATGTTCTTGAAGGCCGAGCTTTTAATTACAGAGCTCTGGTGGCGAGAAGGCATTTTGCCGCAGGGCTCGTCTTGTGCCGCTCCACTGCTTATTACAAAACAAGGCAAACCCTCATCAAATTTCTCACTTTAATTCCCCGCATTTCAAACTTAACCTGGTCAAAATTATGTCAATGACATCGCACATATTCCTGTTCTACTGCGTTTGATTCGTTTCAGGTATTTTTAATCAAAAATTTGTTTTACGTTGTTACTGATAACATTCTATCGGTAGCGCCCACTAACGAACACAGGTATACGTAACTTTAACCGTAAAGTGACGCTGTTTAAGTCAGTATGTTTGGAGAAAAGGTTTTTCTCACGAAAAAACACCAATTTTCGGAAATTCCTTAGAAAACAGGAACCGAGTAATTTAAGTTAATCCAAATCCTTGCCGGGTTTTTTTCACAGATGTAAAAGTGAAATTGAACTTCCAATTGTTTACTCATAAGTACATCATTGTTCTGACGTAACGTTTATTGTGAATTCCCGTTCACGTCAGTATGACGTCATGTTTCTGGTGGTTTACGACCTGCATAAGTAGCTGGTCGGGTAAATTAACAAACGAGAAAGCTGTTTTTGGTAAAAACAAAGCCACAATTGTTGTATTTGTCGATTTACGCACAAAAAGAATACATGTATTACACGGCGAATCAAAGTTATTCATTTCTTTGGTAAACTCTGAATCCGTCCTGGAAAGCTGAGAAGATTTGGTTGTTTTTGTTTCCAGTGGTCAGAGCCGAACAAGGCAAGCCCATGTTTTCATCAACAAACTCCATGAACCTTCCATCCAAAGAAAACCGAAGGATTTCCTCTTTATCATAATCACCGACCATAAAACTCCTAAGATATCGACTGATAAAGCGGGAATCTGGATTTTATTATTCTTTGTAGAAAGTTGTATAAGTTACTGGATCAACTTTTCAACCAGGCCAAATATATGACGTCACTCTACGTAAGTTACCCCCCTTCGGCGGATGAATATGTTACGCCACATGCGCAAGCGAAATGACCTTGTCCGAAAGTCGAAATGAAGTTAAGATCTCTGTCGAATATTTTAACACATCTGTTGTGTGAATCGGACACAAGCAACCGCCCCTTGTCATCGATGCAAGTGTAGTAAGGCCAGTAAAACTGGGTATTCCCCGCTCCCAATCCACCTGCGAGCAATCAACCGTGACGTGATGATGCACCAACTTGATTTGAAACTTCTTGTTACAATCTTTTTCACATTTGTGAGATCACCTGTGGATCTGATGACGTTTCCCTCCATGTCGTGTGACGTCACACGGTGTTTTCCCACGTCTGTGATAAAAAGTTGTTCCCTCTCATTGGATATAACGCTTCTCGGAAAGACGAAATAATCGTTTCCAAAAACTCCAACAAGCTTTGTTTCCACCCCGTCGTAATCTGTTACGTCATAATTAACAATTATTGCCTAAACAAACGAACCCAGCCTAACAATTTTTGAAGGGTTTAGACTTTTTAAACTGTTGGAAGTAACAATCCACTTACTTTTAACATCGGGGGATTCCCAGATAGCCGCTTGTCCTTCTATTGCCCCAAAGACAAGATTTCTATTGTGTCTGTGGACATCTAGCGGACAAAACTTCATTCCTTCAACTTTAACGGGCCAGTGATACAAATATTTTCCGTTTTCATCCAAAACCTGGTCACATCAAGCATTTGTCGTTTACAGTGACGTAATAAGCGCATGACATCATATCCCACCTGCACACGTTTGTTGTTGATGTCAGCGATGACGACATTTCCGGTTTCTCGCGAAACTCTAAGTCCTCGTGCATAATCAAACTGACCTACGTCACTTCCGAGACTGTTAACCTGGAGGGCAACCTCCCACATTATTACCTACGTTCACGTGACCTTCAAAAAAACAGTGACGGAGTGTGTGACGTCATTTCTGACAACAATAAAACAATTGTTCAACAGGCTTAGTGTGGTGACGTCAGTTCAGTGTTTCCTGCATAATTTTCCTGTGAAACGCTCGAAAATATCAACAGTGTTGGCAGCTCAACACATTCTTGCACGGAAATACTTGCGCAACTTGCACCACCTCTTGCAAGCTTGCAACGCATATTGCCTGGGGGCGTTTTGCTAACAGTGGATGAGAGCAGTTGCAGAGTGGATGATATGTTGGGCAGTTAGCATTGATTAATAAATTATGGAAACAAAATCGCCCAATAATCAACATACTTTCGACGTAAACCCACAGCATTGAACCAATGCGTTTAAACACAGAGCAATCACTAAACATTGTCCATAAGCGAAGCCAACACAAGGAGATCCAGGTTGGAATACAACCGTCTGTCAATTATTCACCTATATTCCCTCGTCTTGTAGTATATGTTGTAAGTCATTATGTAACTACAGCAAAACCTTTCCTAACCGTGCATGACAAGTCTCACACTCTGTCCAAACATTATGCTCTCACACTTTTAAACTCGTCAAACACAGAAACTACAGATATTTGCAGACGTTTCTGTTTCACGAGTCCAGCCAGCAACGGAAGGGGTCGCATTGCAACCAAGTTACACCACCAGCAGTTTACATTCGCAATGTCTCCACTAGTTTGGAATCAAAACGTAATCAAGCCATCAGCATAGAATGCCAGGAAATGTCTTCAACCCGAGGTAATCATGATTGATCACATTTTGCTTCACTGGCCACAAGAACACAGTGCTTTGCAACAATGTCTGTTCCTTAACATAAAACTTGATTGTGACGTATCAGTGGCTCGACTTCTTTTGTTTGTTTTCATTGTTTATTCTTCTCATATTTATCTCACGCTCTGCTGGCATGTTCAAACAACAGCAAGCACTCATGCGTGCGAAATCAGTCATGCATGTTAAGGTTCTAATTTTTCTTTTAAGTCATTCTACAATTAACTAACATTCGTATTTGTCAGCAAACAATTGGAACATTCCCCATCAACCCCCCGCGACCAGTTACAAGCTTTCAGGTTATAAATATGGATCGGTTTTCATTAGTTTTCCTCTTCACAAATGAATAACAGGAAATTAGTGCAGGAAACATTGTGTTTGAGCACATGGACACTTTAATGTCTGCGCTGTCATGCCATCCAACATAAATGTTCACTAAACAATTGTTCGTATTTGTTCAATATGGAATACATGCAATAAAAAGTTTACGTTACAGAATTATTCAAAGCATAAAAATCCAAAGCAAAAAAAGTTTCAAATTATTTTCTGAAATCCAGTTGGGGTTAAATTTGTGGATACGCTTACGCCCATCCCTAGTTAAGTGCGAGGGAATAGAGGCAATTATGACGTGTAAATGACAGAGCGCACCTGGTATATAAGTGCTTGTTATCATAACCAGCAGATTGGGTTTGAAATGCCTGACGATGAACAGACACAGGCCAAGTATTTTCAGCATTAAATCCACAGACAGTTGCAGAGGAAGTGATGACGAAAGTGTGACGTCATACCGATTTCCCAAGTAAGTTGAAAGTATGTGATTTGTTTGGAATTTACAAACATGTATTCATCGAAATAAGCTAAACAGAAACGCTGGGTGATTGTAAAACATTTACATGTACACCCTGATGAAGGTGTTTTTACAATCGCATAGAGACAGATATTACTGCCTGAAGAACCTTTTGTAGTATCAATATACCTGACAAAATCAATAACGATTTACCAGCAATGAATTAACAAACAATATTCATGTTTTCGGGCTATTTTTATTCAAATTACGAAAACGCATATAATTATAAAAATA
This sequence comes from Ascidia mentula, assembly GCF_947561715.1. NCBI lineage: Eukaryota > Metazoa > Chordata > Ascidiacea > Phlebobranchia > Ascidiidae > Ascidia > Ascidia mentula. The sequence goes on from NC_138568.1 coordinate 157,061, forward strand.
GCCACAACTTGTGAAATCCATTGCGTAAGATATAACAGCATTAAAATGCAAAATAGCACTAATTGTTTCGGAAAAGAACCTCAATCCGACAATAATGTGAACATAAATCTTGGTCTGTTTTGGGTTCTGTGGCGCAAAATTTCGTGCTATTTTGCGTGGGCAGTCGAACAAAATCTTCATGACTTTAATGATCTAAATCAGTGCTTCCCAACCTTTTTCAGTTCGCGACCCACTTTTAATGTAAGTTTTATTGTGCGACCCACAATGAGATATGACCAAACGAATAAAAAACAATTATAATGCAATAATTTCGTGATCTAATGGAAAACTGTAACATTTAGAAATGCTTCGCGACCCACTGGTTGGGAAGCACTGATCTAAATAGTACTTTGCCTTAAAGAATAAAATGTGACTTTGTAAAATTTTTATCAGTAATCCTGGAGCAAAAATAATTTTAAACTTGTTCGTTTCAAAAGCATCCAGACATGAAGTGGGTAAAGGTTTAACTGGCCAATGGGTCACGTGCAATGATCAACACATTGGTTGGTATAAATGACAATTATGTCACAACTAATGAAACTAATATGCGTAAATCTTTTTCAAGAATTACGTCACAATCAAACACTTCGCCTTTGTCATCTCTTACGTCATTGGAAACAACGACGTCGTCGAGGCGTGGATTGTTACGTGGTAATGCAGATAGTCGTAAAACGATTATTCGATTCGACGATGACATCCACCAACATGGACCAAGAATCGCTCATACCATCAGAAGAAGATTAAAAGGTGACGTCATAATGTTCGCGATCCGGCAGTGAACAGTTGCCATGGTGACATCATGCATAATGGATGAGTTTACGCGTATTAATATTTCAGTTTGCTCTGTGTGGGACTTTGTGCATATTGGGGTGAAGAGAACGCCTGTTATCAACGTTGTCAGTTAAGTTTCAAAAATTAGTTGGTCCTGTTCTGTTTGTAAGAAACCCTCAATGAGAATATGCAGCAGAATTTATTTTCAAAGCTTTCAGAATGATGCGGAAAAACTGATCTTAAATATTAACTTTTGGAATTACTGACTTCTTGACTTTGGCAAGAAAATTGCAAAATGTTTAGTGGAAAATTTTCCAAACAAAAGAAATCCGATAATAGGAAGATTCGTTCGGATGAGGGCGCGGCAGATGTTCTAGAACCTTTTCAAGAAGCAATCGATGAAGCCCTAGCTCTAGAATGGGACAACGAAAGTATGATGGGGGGTGTGGCAGATTTAAGTATGGGTCAGATTATAGCGTGGGGGGAGATAAATTGCCACAGGGGGTTCTTTGTTGAAGAGTTTTAATGGGGTTTTATTAGGGGGTTTGGGTAATCCCCGAGCATTCTAGGGCCCTTACATTTCGCGTTTGAATATTAGGTTGATGTGAAACTGGGAATGAAATAAAATGTTAATGTTAAACAAAACATTTATTCCCTCTTCCAAAACTAACTGAAAATTTACATCAAAACTTTTAAATCTCTAGATGGGGAGTTTCCCATGTCTGACGTCAACATGGATAAATCGACTGCGTCACAGGCGGTTGCATTCGTCATCAGAGCGTCGCGGCGTGGAGTTGTTCCGCTGTGTGCGGAGGTGGCTGATTTGCTGAAGGAGAAGACCAGGTAACCATAGAAACAGCATGAATTTGTTCAACAAGCGCAACATGCTGCATTACAAGACATTAGCAAAGTTGTGTTTGTCGGTTAAGCTTGGAGGCGTTGATAGAAGAACAACGAGAGGAGATACTGAAGCTCCAGGAGAACCAAGCTCTTCCTCTTGTCCCTCCTGTTGAAACCAAAGACTTTTCACTTCAAACTGTTCAAGAAATGTGTTCGCAGACAACTTCCTTCACCGACCAACAAACTCAAACACAGGTTTGCAAACACACCTTATGACGTCATAAATACACTTTGTTCTAATCAAATGCTTTTGTTCTTCACAGCCTCTCGTTCTTCCCTGTAACCGCAAAAAGAATCTGACAGAGGGAATCAATGACGTGAGCATGATGTCAGTGTGACGTAACGAGGGGTTAATTCTGGTCACTTTTGCAGGAAAGCAAGGAAATTTCTTTGCCTGGATTAAAATTCAGTTGTGGAAGTAATTATTCTGTAACGTGTCTCTGTCCGAGCTCAACAACTTCTTCGACCCAGAATCCACAGAAATCAAGTAGAGGTTGCGACACTACATCCGAGGAGAGGTAGGTTTAGTGATAGATAACGTTATGCCCGGCAGTATGAGCAGTGAGCACCAAGTTACTCAAGTGGTGCTTTGTACTCTGATGGACAAAATTTATCTGTGACGGGTTTTTCGCCAATCCAGCAACAATGCTGTGATTTCTATGACAAAACTAACACCGTGACCTTCTACTAGGTGGTATTCTGACCTTGGATATTTTGACCACAAAAATCTCGAACACTGCCACAAAGCGCTGAAGCATGACCACATACAATTGAAAACAAAAACTGAAGAATCAATCAAGCGTAACGAAAACTTGTCATATGACCTGGATGCAGCCAAACGTGAAATTGTTTCCCTGCAAAAATCAATCCAGGAAATTCAGGTAGGTTCCTTGGAGCCAATGTAGCAACAAACAATGAAAGTTAAACAAAAACAGGAACAGAGATTTGACCTCAGTTCGTTTATGATTTCGACATTAAGATTTAGGAACATTTGATTTCAACAAGAAACACACAGAATTCCCATTACAAAACGCCCAAAAAATACTATTACCTATTAAGATATAGCGCAGCTTATTGAAGCTTATAACATCAAGCATCTTAATTTGGTGACCCCGTATTTTAAAGTCAAAGGAATACGAACGCATTCAAGAAGAAGAAAGATTAAAAAACGAAGATAGATTCAGCGTTGAAGTGCAAACCGACGATGACGTGTACGATGACGTCAGAGAGAAACCCCAAACGGCCGACGTCATTATCGTCGGAGAAAAGAGCAGTTACGCGTTGCCAATGGAGACAAAAGACGAAAGGTGATTGGTTGTTGCCGATTCTACTTCAAATAACATCCGTCTTTTACAACTGGAATGGTTGATATCACGTCAGACTTAATTTCGGCAAAACTTTGGATTAATTCTGAATGTCTTTATCGTAAAACGAAAAGTATATTTCTGATACAGAATTTTCCGGTCATCCATATTCCCCGGTCCGATCCTTGGATGTAAATGCCAAATGTGTAAAGCTTTCTTCAAAAGTAGTGGGATCCTTGGTTTCGCATCAAGTCCCTACGTCACTGACAGCTCTGGGAGAAATCCAGTGTTGCGAGATCTCAGGAAGCTTGTATCACTTCAAAAGTAAGTGTTACAATCAGTACAATGCACTGAGTAAGTGTTACGTCATCCAATTAATGACGTACATTTACGTAAAGCTTCCTGAATGTTATTTTCTCTGAAAACAGTAACTGAATTAAATTGTTTCAGTTCCAAGTTACAGCTTCAACCACAGGATCAGGTTCTCGTGCGAAATAACAAGGTAGGTGTAGTGAAATACGTGGGACATCTCGACTCTGTGGGGACACCTAGTGTCGTGTACGTGGGCGTGGAGCTCGAATTGCCTGGTGAGAAGCATCTTGTGGATACCATTGTTGGTGTTGGGCTAAATTGGATGCTTTGTTTAGACGGAAGGCACGACGGATATTTGTATGGAAAGAGATATTTCTTCTGTTCTCAAAAACACGGTTTATTTCTACCTTTGCAAGACGTGCTTTGCGTGATTAACAGAAAAGTAAGAATGGTTTTCCAATCGAATCATCGTTTAATTGCTATTTGTAACCACCCAACAAAGTGTATCTGTATGAACTGATCTGACCTTTATTACCATACCGGGATTCTAACAACTACTGAGTCGACGTGTTCTATCTGTTAGATTGCCATGCCAACTGTACAACGACGCCACCTTGCGATATCTTCTTCAAGTAATCCCATCCGCAAGGTGTCAGTAGATGGTCGCAGAACAAAACGTGAAAACAAGGCGGGAAGCTGCAGTATTTCTTCAACAAACACAACTTCTTCAAGTGAAGAAAACCGGTAATTTGTCTCTTCAAAGAAACTTTTACAACAATTATCGCACCCAACTTGTGTCTGTTTGATTTCAATTCTATTTCCTTTTTCAGACTTCCAGAACTTGCAACTCGATAGATGGCTCAACATAAGTACTTTTGACGAACCGACACAGATCGGTGATTATTACGTCATGTTGAATGTTGTCGAATAAATAAATCCGAAATTCAACATTTTTGTGGTTTAGATATTCTTGAATTGGCCTCTTTTAAGCCCAAATCTTTGCTAAGTAAGTTAAAAAAAGTAATGAAAACGACATTACCCAGCACGTTTGCTGACGAAAGCATAACAGGCGTACGACATGCATGGCTAGGTAGCAATCCCACAACACCAAAAAATATATAAAAAAACAAACAAATCAGTTAAACGTCACTAACCTCGGACCAGCTTTCATAATTTGTGTGAAAGAAAAAAAAAGCTTGACCCCGACGTGATTTGAACACGCAACCTTCTGATCTGGAGTCAGACGCGCTACCGTTGCGCCACGGAGTCTCACACTAACCGGCCGCGGTAACACGCTTATCTACGCGCATAATTCCAGCTCTTTCTCACCATCGCACGATTCAACGCGATTGAGTAAATTGTTTTGCCTGCGGACATATAAGCGGCCGGCACGTAAATATTATTTGCCCTCCAAGATCACAACCTTTTCTTCACCATCAACAAAACTCCTGTTTAGTATTTCATGGATATGGGTTATGACATCACCAACAGTGACGTTTTATTTGAGAAATTTGGGTAAAATGCGTGAATATAAGCGGTGCCAAAAAAAAACTGGAAATCACAAAGTTGTGATGCTAAAAAAAAAATGAAACAGAAAATTGTATCCAATGAGTGGTGGGCCAAACTGATGTGCAAGGAATAACAGAATATCCACCCAACACAAACATCATATAACTGCAAATTACAAGATTTTTTCCTGATAAACACTTGCATACTTTAACTTTTGATTATATAAATTTGCTTTAAATTGCAGTAGATATGATGTCAATGCTGAGGTGCAAATTCAATGGGTCTATTTACAAATGCTTTATACGGGGGGTGGGGAAATATATACAGTGTGTTGGGTGCAAAGAAAATACTTGCCCAACATTCTTACAAAATACACAAGTGGTGAAAACCACCACAAACACTCATAACATCCATAATATTTTGTGCACCTAACATAGGGTAGGCAAAATGTTTAGCAATTGCTGGCTTGGGCGTACCAAAATTTACTACAAAGGCAGTACAAAAAACAGATAAGGCTTTTGAGTAATATCTGTGCTACTACAAAAAGATTCATACGAAGAATTTCAACAGGTTTTAAGCATGATTTCCTGTTGACGGTGCAGATCATTTCACTGCAATTGTGGAAAGCATATTTTTGCATAACTTTCATTTTGGAATTTTCAATCATGCCAAGATTCACCATAACCAACTTCCTTCATCTGATCACATGATCATGCAGCTGTTCTCCCCTTCCTGGCGAGGGGTTTCCTACACAAACATTGTCGAAGTGTTAGCAGTTAAACAGAAACAACAAAAATTTTTAGTGCTGAGAACAAAAAAAGCCTTTAACTGCAAAAAGAATTGAAACAAAATAAAAAAAATTGTATTAAAAAACATAATTTACAACGAAAGCGAAACACTTGATATTGTGGCATGCATAGACGTTTGTTGCCCGGCAACCATTACCTGCTCGTGCAACAAATCTTGCATTCCTACCTTCACTGTTTGTTGCTTCTCCACTGTCTCAAAACCAGACGTCTCCTGCAAACAACCCACACAAAATAAACCAAATTACATGAGCCATGATTGGCCAAAACACCATGCAAGAAAGTTGAAAAACACTGTTTTCATGAAATGAAACCAAATAAACAAAAGATGACAAACTAATGCTTCTACAAATTTTCTGAACTCAGAGTAAAAGTAACTTATTCACAAATAAACAAACACTGTCATTCACTTGTTGAAAACTTAGTGAGGAATTTGGAAGAAGAATGGAGCAAACCTGTTTGCGAGATTTTGATTCGACTTCTTGCTGTATAATCACCCTCTTCCTCTTCCTGCGGGCCCGAGTTCGTGTTTTGGATCCTGAACCCTCAACCATGGGGCTCGGACTCAAATTCAACCTTAAAAAAGAATAGACTTAATTTGGTGGAATGACAATGGTTGAAAATGCACAACAAAAATATGACAATCTGAGCCAATAAAAATTCACACACATTCAATTATATTTTAAGTTTCTTATTTTGCCCAAACTTATCTTTTTATCCAACGTTTATGGGATTTTCTTATTTCAGTGAAATATATTTGTCTTATGCGAAGGTCGACAGATTTTAACCTCGGAAACATAACTTTCCATAAATGTAGTCAATAACAAAGGGTGGAAACCATTGCAACCACACAAGATGAGAATATGGAATGATTCCTGGGAACGGTTAACAGGAATTTCACTCAAACCTCTGTTCCTCCTCCTCAAGAAGTTTTCTGTAAACTCCGATCTCGTGATCAAGTTTAATCTTCATCTCCATCAGCTCCATATATTCCTTTTCCATCTTCGCAAACTGCTCCCGAGCTTCATCACGCTGTTTCTCGGCAACCATCACAGCAGAAATACGAAGCTCACGTTCAGTTTCAATCTGACCTTCCAGGTCTTGAAGCTTGTTGCTCAAATTGTTGTTCTGTATTTTAACATAAGTCCAACATTTTACTAAAAATAAAATCTGTGTTGTTCTTTGAAATTGCCCTTACACTAGCTGGAATTGTCAGAATCTACACTTATTATGTTACCGACTCTACTGATGTCAAAACTTTACTGAACAAAACTACAAGTGGATATAATATTTTGCTGCCTTGCACTAAAAACCTGTCTGATTGAAATTTGCAAAACCTGTTTAATTGCAAACTAAAATGTCTAACTATATCCGACCTCATCCAAAAGTTTCCGAACTTTTACAACCTGGATTTCCTCACTCTCCTTAACCTGTGTGAAAATAAACTTGATACACTGAATGCAAATAAATATATAACAAAGAAAATATTGTTTATAAACATACTTAACTGTATCATCATGTAATCCTGTGGCTCCAAACCTTAATTGTACCACATTCTACTGGTTGGGAGCCACTAACTTAATCAAACCATGTACGAATGCAACAAGTCCAAGCGAAACTACCTGACTCTGCAGAGACTTGATTGTAATTTGGAGTCTTTCCACTTTCATCTCATAGGATTTAGTCGACTCCCCAGATTTCAGCTGATGTTTCCTGGTCAAGTCAAGTTCTTTTGACAGTTTCTCAATCTATTTGAACAAAGTCTTGTTTTAGGACTTTTAGACATTGGGCTTTAGATGTATGTGCAATTATTTGGATAAAAACACCATGAAATACCCAACATTTTATTCAAAAAGTAAAATTTGTTTGGAAAAATGTTGTGATTAGTTACATTAAAGTCTCTCTTTTTATTGTTTATGTTTTATTTTTCTAAACAACCTTGGCAGAATATTGATATTCCAAATCCTCTCTCATCTGTTCAAGATCAGCGGCTTGCTGCTCCCTGAGGTCCAACATCACATATTCAAGTTTGCTGTCATATTCACCCTTTGCACGGGCGTCAATCTCCGTCAAACTAATCGTGTGACGTTTCCTCACTTCAGTAACTTCCTGCAAACATTTATTGTGATGTCACAATCAGGACATAATACAGTTTCTAAGTACAATGTTAATCATGTTTGCGTTCCACAGTGTTGTATGTAAATGAAACATATTTAATGTCAAAAGAAAATTGACAACACATATACACAATAGAACTGTCGTTTTTGCGCTTACATACAACAGGACTTACTTGAACAGCCCCTATTAATACAACAGACACAGATATTAACTAATAAGTATTTGTGATCCAACTATGATGGTAACTGATATTTACATACAACAGTTATATATTTGGTAACCTCTTGGTAAAGCCTCTCCTTAAACAGTAGCTCCTCTCTCACGGACTGCAACTTGTTTTCAAAATCCACTCGTTGAAGAGTTTCAGCTTCAAGAAGTTTTTGAGTATTTTCCAATTCATTCTGCAAGTCGTGCAACTTTGCTTTCAAACTCTCTGCAACAAAAATATCAAATTAAGATGAAATTGCAAAAAACAATTCACAAAAGATTAGTTCATGTGATAACAGTTTCTTGTGTTCTGTGGCAATGTAAAAACAGTAAAATTCTCACCCAATTCTTCTTTGTAAGCGTCTCTCTCCCTCAAAACAATCGAGAGTTGACTGTCTTTGTGTGAAAGTCTTGCTGTCACCTCTTTCAACTTAACTTCCAATACAGAGTTGTCGTGTTCCAGCTCATTAGCTCTGCACAAACCATACAAGAAATCAATGTCCTGACAAACTGATCAATTAATTCAGTGGAAACAATTGTCTATGAATGTATAGTAATGTTGTCATAACAAAGTGGTCAGGTGAATAAAAGTATATCAGAACTTAACAATAGGAGTTTAGAGACGGAAACAGTCACCGTGCAAATATACTCAGTATAAAGTTGGACTGGGTTTACTGAAAAGTTACCTGAATACAATCGTAAAAAGATTAAAACCCAAAAGCAAATATGGCCGCAGTAATTGGTGAAAACAAAACCTAACAAGCCGACTGGAAAATTGGCGGGAAGCGTAACAAAGGACTTGTTACGACGTCACAATCGTACTACTGCTCCCTACACATACGTTAGGAGAATAGAAGAGAGAGGCGAGAGCGGGGAACAAAGAGTGACATTTACATGGCAGAGAATTATTTCGGGTGCCGCCGGTTTTTGGATGCTCGGCCGAGTATGAATAAAATGGTGGCATCTGGCGTATTTCTCACAAAACTTGCTGCGCTGAAACGATGAAGCGAAACTGTGCTGGTAAACGCACCGTCACTAACTTATTAGTGATTATAACGCGTTGAGTAGTTCGGGTTATTGTTAAATTTAAAAATGTTAAACGAACATTAAACTCATCATAACTTCCTGTTAAATTATTCTGTAAAAAAATCATCACGCCGACTCATTAAAAACGTCATTAAACCCAACGTCAGCCCGACAGACAACAAAACATCGATATGCGGTGGTTTCGCCTTTGTTTGTGACGTCATAATTGCACACTGGGCAGGGAAAGTTTACCAGAGTTCATTTCATATTCAATTTAGATTTGCCCGCAAGAAACGGGGTCATTATTGTTGTTTGTCTCGCTTCCAGAGAAACTCCGTGGCTGCCTTGTATGCGGCAAGTATGACAATTGGGCCAGAAAGTTCGCCACATATCCAGGGGCAGCAGGTAGAACCCGACATTCCACATAAATCACGTGACCGGCTTCCCGCCAAAACCACCAGCGTGATGACATTTGTTGGAACAAGTCTATATGTTGTTAGATGCGCCGCGATAGTTCCACCATTATATAAACCACTCGCACACAAACGTACATTTGTAAATACACCAGGGAATCAAGAAAATGGTCAGAAATACCCAAGGGACATTCTACAACAAACAGGTGCATATACAAACTTCCCTTCATCATGGTAGCTACACTTTTGTGTTTGTTTGCTTCCATATGAAATATTTTAATATTTTTACAAAGTTTTACCTGTTTTTTTCACTCTCTGCTTTTTCCTTGTAGGAGCCGACCTCAAGTTGCAGTTGTGCTTTCTCCTTCGAAAGTTCATCGAGAAGTCTTCGTGCTTCAGCCAATTCGCTCTCATAAATCCCCTTCATATTATTTACCTGCGGCAAATTTAATTCATTTAATACAGAGCCCATGTCTTTTGTTACACTTTCACCCTCGCGGACATTTATCACACAACACAATAAAGAGGAACCAAAACCACGAAGTTAGTGGAACATTGGATAGTGATCGTAACTAGAGTAGTGTGGATTTTGAAATAACAATCACTGCTGAGCGTCCTACAACAACTGTGAAAACGAACAATACAATTACAGTGAAACAGGTTTTCAAGGTATATACATTTCAAAATAAATGTTAGAAATTTATTGAAAGACTTTCAGTTTAATTCAAAATGAAACAAAATAAACTATTTTAGTTATTGTACACTAAAGTCTAACTGGTGTCCAAACCTCAGAAGATGAAGATTCCTCATAGCTTGTAATCTGAAATTGCAACCGCGAGTTCTCAGTTTCAAGCGAACGAACTTTCTCAACATAAACAGCAAGTCTATTGTTGAGGTTGATCATCTGAGCTTTCTCATCTCGACGATATGCTAATGCCGGACTAAGCGGTGTTGACGGTTCAGATCTACAACAATTCAATCATGTTAATTCAATGTACTCAACATATTATTGTCACAAGTTCTACGTTCTTAATATATTATAGTCACAAACTGTCAAAAGTATTAACTTTAGGGTCAGGACGAAATATATATCACATAAAACATCCAACTTACGTTTTATGTTGTTGCTTTGGAGTCGCCATGTTTCACTCTAACCACAAGCACAAACCTATTTCAAAAGTTCTAACCAAATATAATTGGAAAATATGTAATGTTGTTATATATAAATATACCAGATTGGAAAGTTTGTTTTTTGCGCGGAGGATTTCGTTTCGGCGATCGTTAATTGCGCGGACGATCGCAACGTTTTTTGTATGTTAATGCATGAGCTTATTAATATTGCGCGGATTATCGGCGAATTTTCGCAAAAGTGCACGGAGGATATATCCTCCGCGCACGACATTTTTTCCAGTCTGGTAAATATATATCACATATTTGTTAATGTAACACTTGTAAACAGGGGTTTCCTTAATGTTCAGGAGCAAATATATATTCAGTTGGCAAGAAACAAACCCAGTAAAAGTACTACTACCCCAGGGGTTCTTAACCTGGGGTCCATGGACCCCCAAGGTGTCTGAGAAGACGCATTGAGGGGTCTATAGAACGAAATACAATTATTCCGAAAATCCACGTATTTTCCTCTGTCCATAAGGTTTCACTGTCCACGAATTTTAATTTTTCGACATTTGCAATGTGTTTCTTGCAAAGGGGTCCATAGCTTTTCAAAGAATGTTTTAGGGGTTCGTGATCCAAAAAAGGTTAAGAAACACTGTACTACCCCATCCCACCGATAACAAATCTTTGGTGCCAGTGATTGCATTTATGTGTGCAAGTATTTTGTGCAAAACACTTTTTTTCTGGTGGTATTGCCATACATAGATAACACCAATAAGCAAGACATGTAAGTGAAAAAGCATTCATTTGAAACATTAAAAGAGCGTTTGGAGATAAAACAACAAAAAGATGGCTCTTGTAAAATAACATACAAAATTACATCATGAACTTATTTTACAATTATTAAAATTTTATGATGGGGCATGTTAAGCAGATCCAAGTGCAATTATCAGTTGAAACAAAACTAACTTTAACAATGCGCTTTCGACTACAGTTTTAGGTACAAATAATCACAAAAACAAATATTTAAATAAAATATCTATACAAAAATATACCCTGTTTATAATAAATAAATATTGTGCGACTTGTTTCGACCTTACGAGTTACGACAGATCACAGATGGTGATCAACTTAAATATGAGTGCCTGATTTTATAAACCTCATTGTTATATCGGTGAACATGTCATTTTATTTTGCATATTTATCTTTCATACGCGTTCAAGTTCTTATTGTGCAAAATAAAATAAAATAAAATTAAACATTGAAGAACTTGCAGCAAACCGCGTTTTACCATAGTATACTCTTATGGTAGTGCAACGGCTCCTCTTTTCTTTGTTTGTTTTATTGTCTGTGGGAAACTCCGTCACGCATGATTTCCAGGAGATCAAATGCGACTTTTTGCATACGAAGAGATAGGAAACTCACATATAAATTGGAATTACTAAAAACGTGGGTAGAGTTTCGAGCTGAATTTTTAGTATGTTAAAATAAGTATTATACTGATTCAAATGGGTAAAAAAATAATAAAAAAATCATTTCCTTTTTGAAATAACGCATCGTTTTTCTGAAGAATTTTTTGAAGGCCGTGTGCAAATGGAATTAAAAAGCGTAAGTATGAACCTTTACATTTGTTTTTGTTGTTAAGTGTGTTTCAACATGAATGTGCTGACGTAATCTAACTGTGACGTAATCATAACGTAGTTTGTTAGTACTGATATGGCTAAAACCGCTTTGTTTGTTGTAAAATGACATTTTAAGGCAAAATAACGTAGTCTGCCACAAGTAGACTATATTTTGAAGTTATTCTGGGTGTTCAGATATTTATAAATGTGCTGCTAATCTATTTTTGCATGTATCTTACATCTTGATGTAATATTTTAATAGGGTTTGATCATTTGTATGTGTGAATATGTATCAAAAACTAAGTGACCAAACAAAATTAGTAGATTGTGGTATTATGTCACAAGTTCGCATGTTGCAGTTTAAAGTAAAACTCTACTTAATCTGTCTTCCTTGACTAAATTTGTATGTCCAAATTATCACATCCTATTTTGCCAGAACAAGACAGAAGTAAAAAAAATTCAGACAATCTACAGGATTCTCAGATGAAGAAACAAGATTTTTGTACCAATCTCCAGAAATTTATATCATTTGAATTCTGTCTCTGATGAAAACATTTAATGTGTTCATATATTAAAATTATTGTAAGTTGTATGGTGTATGATAATAAATTATAAATCAAAATGTATGACTAACTCCTGTCTAGTAAAACCAATCACCACACAAAAAGTAAACAGGATACTTTGTTTATGTACAATTGCAAAGGAAATACTCATTTCATGCTAGCATCAGAATATATTTCAACAACATGAAACCCAAATCTTCTTTGAAAAAGACATTTTTGAATCTAAGTTAACAGGCACATTATGTATTGCTTATTTTTTATCTAGTTTTGTTTCTCCACACTGTGAATTTTGTAAACAACAACCTAAAAGAGTTCATAAATATGTTTATGTATGGCAAATACACACAAGATTACATCTACACAACAAGCTAACTCACATAGAAAAAACTGTAGGTGATTATGAAACATATCATATTACAAAAATTTGTATGTGTATTCTTCAAGTTTTTCAAAATATTTTTGTCTGTGACAGGCTACTTAACTTCACCAGTTTCGCAGCCCCAAAGCATTTCGACCTTTGGTCATCTGATGATCTTTATTGTTTGCATAATTGCTTGTAGTTAGGAATTGAATCTTGCATGAAAATCACAATAGCTAAAAAAACGCATTTTTACACTATAGGATACCTTATAACCATATTTCTGCCTGTAAAATGACGTCATGATTACGTCACTAGATTTATTACGTCAACACAGGTACGTCGATACATACTTAAACCAAATATTACGTAAGGTGGTATACTTACACTTTAAAACTTCCATTCACACATGATGTCCAAAAAACTAATCAACAAAACATCACCGTACCTCGGAAAGAAGGGTAGGAAATATTTAATATTTTTAATTATTGGAATCAATATAGTACTAACTTTAACATACTAAAAATTCAGCTCGAAACTCTACCCACGTTTTAAGTAATTCCAATTTATATGCGAGTTTCCTATCTCTTCGTATGCAAAAAGTCGCATTTGATCTCCTGGAAGTCATGCGTGACGGAGACAATGGTTGCACTACCATAAGAGTATACTATGGTTTTACTAAAAACCATCCCTGTTCCACATGAGTAATTTCCATCGACATCATACGACTAATTTGAAAAAAAACATAGCCTTCGTCCCAAAAAGTATTTTTTTGTTTTTGATTTTGTTTATTTGCAAAATTCCACATAAACTTTTTTTCTTACGTCGCAACAATAACTGATTATCTTTATCCATGCAACAAACAGGGTCAGTTTAGTTTAGTGGTTCAAACTTTTTTGGCTGCCCCCCGACAAAAGATATTTCGATTCAAGAACTTTCATTTTTTTCACGCATCAAATCCAGGTGTTTAATGTGTGGATTAGTGGATGACAATTCGACAATTCGACAATTCGACAATGCACATTGTGGGTCGTGTTTGTTTCGTGCTTTTGTTTTCACACTCGCGTGCAAATAGCAAGTAAAAGTCAACATCATAGCCATTATCGCATCACAGTTATCATTGTTTCTAAATTGACATTCGGCTCTCGTAGCGCAGTAATATTTCATGCAATAGCATGATTGCCCCACTGAGCAGGTCCTTGCTTAGCGATCACAGCTAACGTATTGCGATTATATTGAGGTTTGCAGACTTGGCAGCCCAGGAAACGCAGATCAGCCACATTTTCCTGACAAGTCGGGGCAAGATTTGAAAAATCAAGCTCCCGGTGAGGTTTGAACTCACGACCCTGGGCTAACCAGGCCCAACACTCTGCCAACTGAGCTACAGGAGCTCAGAGGTTTCATGGGTATATTGTGGCCAAGGATTTGGAGCAAAGTTTATTATATCCTCGTCTTCATTTTTCGCTTTATTGTGGTCGCAGGTATTGCAATCGCAGGTATATAATGGGCACCCTGTGCTATGTAATAATTTAAATCGTAATGTTGAAACACTTGCTATATATCCAGTGTTTAACAAAAGATTTGTTAAAGTGAAAATGGTTTACACAGGAGACAAACTTGAAGAGGTTGCACAGTTAATTTAGACCGAATACACTTGTTATAATCAAATTGTGCGGCATCAAATTGTGCGGCATTTATTGGCTTTTATCTCTATAACGTTTATTTACATATAAAATTAGCAAACCGAGCTGTAGACAGCTCATGGTAAAATTTGTTTGAAAAATATACTTTTACGTTTTTGAAAAAAATAGCCTAAAAAAATCATCATATTTTTTCAAAAAAAAACATCCGCCATCTGATTAGAATCATAACGTTGTTATCGCGTTACCACGAGGTTGATTTTGAAAGTTTTGTCAACGCAAATTGGGCAACATTAGATCAACGTAATTTGATGGACGTTTTCCAAACGTTGATTTTTATATGTTTATAGAACGTTGCTGAGCTAACATAACTTTCAAGTTTGCTTTTGTTGCTCAGCTTGTGTTTATTTCGTTAACGTACAACATTTTCCCAGTAGCCAATACTGATAACCAATACACAATTGTTATATTTTGACTTTGGAGCTACATCATAGGTACACAATATTTCCAGAAGTGAATTTATTAGAGTACATTATACAAGCACATATAACCTTTATTGCGACAACGAGTCGTCTAAAGATGCACACAAGACGATTTTGTAAACGGGGTGAACTTGAATTTCATATTCTGTCTGCAGCTCTCGGATTATTATGGCTCTTTTGCGCATATAACATGAAGAACTTATTGTGTAAACTAACTGGGAAATTGTGGCGGTTCAAGTATTTGGAAACGAATTTCGCGCTTAACTCAGATAGTTTGTTTGCTATTTGACTTTGTGAAGGATGATTCGAAAACGTGTTAATTAACAATCGCCAGTCCACCTCGACTCAAACAGCAGTTGCATCACGGTTAGTTTTTTTTATAATTTTGGAAAAGCCCGTGCTCCACTATATCATACGATGCAAAATTTTACACAGTATTGCAACAAGGATTTCAATGTGTGCAGGTCAATAGCACAGCGCGACCGTCGTGCCTTGGGTTTTACGACGATATGCTTGTTTTAGCT
This sequence comes from Ascidia mentula, assembly GCF_947561715.1. Classification (NCBI taxonomy): domain Eukaryota; kingdom Metazoa; phylum Chordata; class Ascidiacea; order Phlebobranchia; family Ascidiidae; genus Ascidia; species Ascidia mentula. Next base: position 172,768 of record NC_138568.1, read on the forward strand.
TTTGTCTTACACAGTGCTGATCTCTGTTCCAACATACCTCTGTTACTGCAGAACTAACTTCACTTGTGACCTGTTTTTATGTGGATATTCCATGAGATGGCAAATCCCGGACAACTTTGGCAAAAGTCCGTAAAAAATAACGAAAATAACGAAAAATAACGAAGACCATAATTTAAATAAAGCAACTTCATAAATCCTGCCGTTTTACTGATTTAATGCAAAGAAGATACTTCATTACAACATATTGGCTGTCATGTTATATCCACATTGTACATTGGTCGCGATGTAGCCTATTTCACAGCGCCCAGTTCATAACCAAAGATTGTGGTAACCAACGGCAACACTTACGTGGGATAATAGCGCATACAAGGCACGCCAAGCTGGAATTAAGCCTTTTTTCCTGACAAGTCTTTGTGAGACAAAAAAAAACACGCTTTCCGTGAGGTTTGAACTCTTGACCCTGGGCACACCGGGCCCCTGCTCTTCTGCCTGAGGGAGCCCCGTCAGGCATATTTTTTAGGCAGCGTATTTTCAATGCTTTGTTGCTGGAAGTATTAGTCGAAGATATTTTTAACGGTAAACTTATATATTTTCGTAACCTGAAGAAAAGTAAATCGCACATCACAGCCTTGAGTCAAACAAACAAACAAAAAATACCCTCTTGAAAATCATGAGACACTAAATAAACACAGGAACAAAACAAACACTTCAATCAGGTTAATAATTGCAAATAAGCTGCTGATGTCTTGCACTATAAAAAAAATGTTGGCTATTGATTGGGTGCGAGTGTCTGGTCTTTTGCAATAACAATTAAACGATATGTCTTAGTCTTCAAAATGTATTAAAACTTTTAACACTTGCAGTTTCATTGGTTTTTTTACCAAAATGTTACAAACAAAAGCAGAAAACATTGCATAAGTAGTGATGAAAACACAAAAAATGCCTGAAAATAGCATTTTACTCTGTTTCGTTAAGTTTATAAATTCTGGAAAAATGACAATGCAGATTATATCAATCTAAAGCAAATTGTTGCACAAACAAAAGTCCATTGGACTAGTTTAATGATAGCAGTTCCTTCATAGCCTTATATGTTGTGTAAGCAATGGCTTGCTGGGGGATAACCCTGATATAGTTTATTGAAAGACCACGGTATAACCCTCTAATTACTCCATCATTTTTGTACACAGCAGATAATGTCGACCACATGGATCGATATTGATGAGAGTCAGGAAGAACGTTGGCTAGTTGCATTCTTCTTCTTGCAACATCAAACGGATAAGATGCAGTTTGTGAGATAGCACCCGCTATACCACCATTAATAAACGAGGTAAAAAGTTCATACAAAAATGATTTTAATGGGCTAGCAGTAGGTCTTGACTTTGAGTGAGATATTGATGTTACATCTTCGAGTGATTTGTAAACAAGCCAAGATGCTCCAGCATATGGAACCATTCCTATGAGTGTTGGGGAGATTCCTCGATAAAATGCAACCAAACCACCCTCCTGGCTAAATATTTGAGAGAATGCTGATCGGATACCGTTGTACCGGTGTTCACCTGATATTTGAAAAGCCAAGCGAGCACGAACCATGTCCAGTGGGTAAGTTGCTAACACCGATGAAATTCCAGCTGATGAACCAGCAAGAGCTTTATTTAATTTCCACTCTCCTAGGGTGTTGTTGTAAAATGTCAAATACTTTTCAAATGAGTAAAACTGTATTGAAGCATAGGGGAATATTCTTATCATCATCATTGTATTTCCTTTCCATAACGACAAAACTCCTTCTCTTCGGCAGATTTCTTTCATACACTGAAACACCCCAAAATCTTTGTAGTAAGGGCTTTTTGCTTGAAGCAGAATCTTTGTTCTGTCCAGTGGTGCAATGCATGTTTTTGCGCAACATCCAGAAATTCCTCCAGCAAACAACCTCTTGATTTCTTTGCCCATCACGGGTTAAACTGTTGTCATAGTATAATATCTAATTAGGTCTTAAACTTATGTGGAAGTTTGTATAACTAATAAAAGAAATTCAAAAATAATAACAGCAAAAACAAATAAAAATCAGCAAAGCCACAACACAATGCAATGCAATTAGTAAATCATTTCTTAAAATGCTTCTAGTGCAACTGGAGACAATTCATTTTGGCTCAGAAGTGCAATCAAAGTTAAATTGTCACAAAATAACTTTACCTGGGTTTAAATGACCAAGGTAACCTTACTTGCGACTAGTATGATTATATGCTTCACAAAATCTATCCACTGTCACCACAGACATAAACCACACGCTCAGTTTAACAGTCGCCACGCAGCTGTTCTGTGCTCGTTACATAGCGTAGGCAGACGTACATTTCAACGTATAGCAAGCAACCATTACTCATCAATCCATCTACAGAATTTCACAACAACATGCTAACATTCAAGCGATATGAGCATGTCAACCATTCTCGCTCGCGCTAAATGACATACCATCGCACATTAGTTAAACATTTACCCAATCAATAAGCAAAATTACTAAGATAAGCGCGCATAAGTTGTCGAACCGACGCTTGTTACACTTGTTCACCCACGTGAAACGCATAATGATGATGCAGCAAAATGCTTGCGTAACAATGACCTCAACTAAAAACATCGCGTGTTGTTGTTGAGTAAATCCTTGTGTAACAAATATTACGTTTGTCACAACTCACAACCACCGTAAAATGAGGTTACGTTTCGTGAGTAATGCAATGACCAATACCTTTAATCTGCAATACTATAAGTTTAAATATTTATCTCAATCATTTTCATCCAAGCTTTTTGTGTTTTGCAACAATTTTGTTTTACGTTTGAAAAATTTTGTTTTTCTACTTTTTGTTTCGCAATATTTTTTGACGTGATTATATCTTTCACCTCATGGGATTTTACCCTACGAAAGGTAGTTACATGTTTTTAGATTTAAAATTTTTTATTTTACATAAAATTTAAAGCTTTTGTTTTATAATGCCTAATAATTACGTTTATGTGTGCAGACATATATTATTCGTTTAGTAACAGTGTGATAGAAGTGATTCCAGAAAGCAATGGAGGAGCCTCTGATCGTTGATGATATTCCGCAAGACTTATCTGAGGAAAGCACAAAGTTTGAAGAATTAAAAACTCCGGAGAAAATTATGACCGAAGCATCACGTGATAGTTCACCTGCAACACCCCGTGATGATGTCCCTACTATTGCAGGTAGCACCATGTTATGAATATGTATCATATGATCTCTTTGCTGTTTTCATAATAAACTAGGTCATGAAGTTTCTATGGTAACCAATAAAAAATTTACGATAAAAGCACCCTAAGAAAGTTAAATATTTTGATGTCGAAGTGTGCTGTCACTTCGTTAACTTTTCATTTGACTTGTAATAACATTTGTTGTATGGTTGTATCCAAGTCACACATGTTGTTTTGATACCAGACTGGAAAAAATGTCCTCCGCACACTTTTGCGAAAATTTACCGATAATTCACGCAATATTAATAACCTAATGCATTAACATACGAAAAACGTTGCGACCGTCCGCGCAACTAACGATCGCCGAAACTAAATCCTCCACACAAAAAACAAACTTTCCAATCTGGTTTTGATACAGTTGGAAGCATCGAAAGTTATTCAAGCTCTGCATCAAGTACCCCTAGAGATGAGTCATCTTCTGGGAGTCCTTCTCCAATTCCTGATGAATTTGTTGGTGAAAATGGAATACAACCAAAGCCAAAAGTTAAGCTAGGTACAAGATTGTTGTCTACAAAACCTTGTATGTTTTCACTATTTAATATTTGAACATGCAGTGTATTTATTTATTTCCAACTACAGTCTGGTTTATGTTATTCAGGGAAAGACATCAGTTTGATGATGCAAGCCCTTAACAGCCTGCAAAGCCCAGAAGAAAAAATTGCTGCACTTTGTAAAAAATATGCAGACCTTCTTGAGCAGCAGAAGATTGTTCAGAAACAACTTCGTCTAAGTCACCGCAAGCAGGTTGGTTCGTGTAAAGTGTTTGGCACAAATGTGTCTTGAAATGATTTTGTGTTCAGTCACAAACTCAAAAAGAAAAGGAAAAACTCCAAACTGAAAGCAACAAAGCAGTTCTTGCAAAAGGTAAATTGGAAAACTTGGCTCGGGAACTTCAAAAAAGGAACAAATCACTTCAGGTTCGATGTTTAATTTGTAAAAACATACGAAATCTTGAAGTGGGGTTTTGTTTTAAGGAAGAACAAACCAGAAAATCAATGGAAGAAGTTACTTTAAGGCAAGAAATGGCCTCAAACTTCCAGGTTGGTCTTCCTTAGGATTAGCTTGGTTTTGTATTTGTTTGCGAGGAACACAATCCCAATATTATTCTACAATGAGAAACTGTGAAAAGTTACTTTGTCCTTTTTTATGCAGTCGACTGTGAATCGAATCGAAAGCCAAATGCGGACTGCTGTTGAAGGAAGTAAACAGATTCAATCTGAAAATGAGAAGATGGGGGGAAAGTTAAATGAAATTGTTTCTTATCATAAGAATAGGGAAGAGGTTAGTTGTTATTCAATATCGACATTAAATGTAACCTACCACATTAATCATTCTTAGCTGTTAGGACTGTGCAACATTATGTGATTGAACTAATATAACATTTGCGCGACATTTAATCTTGGTTTGTCTCATGGGATGAGATTTAATCCTGTTTGATTTCTATTGTTATTGTCGCAGGCGATGCAAAAGCTTCTGAAACAGTACGAGGAACACGAGAAACTGTTGACTGCAGAACTGGAGAAGACGATACTCGTGCAAGAAGAGCAGAAGGAGCAGGACAGGACAGAGAAAAAACAACTTCTCGAGCAACTTCTGGAGAGAAACCAACTTTATGAAAATAAACTTGTCCAGGAAAAAGAACTTCGTGCTCAGGTTGGTGAAGAAAGATTGTAGAAAAGTGTGGATCACCTTGTGATTTTCTTGCGTTGTTTCAGCTTGAATACTACTCAGATAAGTTTGAAGAGTTTCAGTCAACCCTCGAGAAAAGCAACAAAATCTTTACATCCTATCGAACTGAGATGGATAAGATGAGCAAAAAACTTAAGGCTGCCGACAAAGAGAGATTGAAAATACAGAAGAAATGGGAGGATGCCACGAAGGCACTTGCTGAAACTGTGGATTATGTAAGTGGAAATTTGAATAAAGAAGGTGCTTTTTTTCACTACATCGTTTTTGTTTTTTTAATGTTTTTATGCACTAACCCATGAAGTGTGACAAATCTTCTTACTAAAAAAATTCATGTTGGCTTCAGACACAACAACTTGAAACAAAACAAGCTCGTTTGGAGAAACTAAGTCGTGCTTTGCAAGCTGAACGGAACTCTCTCATCCAGAAAGTACGAGAGGTTGAGGGCGATGGAAAAGTGAAAAAACGGACAAACAAAAAAAACAAACAGGGTTAGTTTTTTTGATGGACACAGTATTTAGACTTTCAGTTCAACTAATATTGACAAAAAACAAACTATTATTGACTTTCAGTTCTCAAGTTTGTTTAATATGAAATGTTACAGATGCCTCGATGGATAGAAATGATTCCAACTCACAAGGGCAGAACACAGAGGGTGGAGGTGGATTACAAGTTGAAGAGAAATCAGATCAAAAAGATCCCGCTGTTGAGCAACCACCAGATGGTGAATCCACAAAAGTTGAAACTGGGATTGAAACAAATCAACCCCACCAACATCCAGTTGAACCAAATGAAAAAGAGGAGCCTGATGTTGATTCCAAGGATCATCTAGGGACACATGTAGAGGATTCAAATAAAGAAGAAGCATCCATTAGTCAGGAGCAAGTTAAAGGTGAACCTTCCACGCAAGATACCCCACCAGAGGAAAATGTAGAGGGATAAAGTTTTTCTGTCATGTTTAAATCTTCTTCCTTTCATTTGTGGATTGTTTTTTACTGAAGCATGCGACTGGTTTGTTTGGTGGGCGATCGTAAGAAGGTACATTTCAATCCTTTTGCATGTTAAAGACATTTAGCGAGTGAATAAACACAAAGTTGAAATCTTGTTGTATTTTATTAACGAGCATCAGCACGACCTCACAACTTTTTCCTCATCTCTCGAATAAAAAGGGCAACTGTTTGTTCCAGATCAACATACGAAGTTCACTGATGTCAACTTCCAGCCTAAACAATATTTTAATTTTTAAAACCAACCTTTATCCAGGAACAAAAATCTTTGCTTAAAAAAACTTACCGCCCGAAACTTTTTGCCATTCTTGCTGGGATTTTTACTTCTGAAAATAATTCAATGTTATCAGTAGCCACCAGGTGGAGCTAAACATTAGCAATCTTACCCTGAATATAACTTGGTTTTCCTCTTTTTGTCTTTTGAAGAACTTCCAGGTGTTGAAATTAGGTTTCCACTATTCTTACGACTTATTGGCGTATGAGGAGGTTTGGGCGTTTCCGACCTTTTAAATAACAAGTTAAGTTTTATTGATAATTAGCTTAACATCCATAAACTCAAATGAGAATTCAAAACCTTGAAGAACTTTCAGTTCCATTGCTGCTGTCTCCATCATTATCCACAATTCTTTCATCGCGAAGAGAAGAATTTTTTTCATCTTCCTGACCTAAAAACAAATTTCAAAATGTTGTGATTAAAACCAGGTACCCTTGTAACTAGAAAATCCATACAAACTATATATATGAGCGAAAAGAAACCCATGTAATATCTTGAAATGATTTCATTAAACTTACTCGTCGATTTCCTTATTGAATCCATCAACCCACTGACAGCGGACATTGAGGTGATAGAAGACTTGCTGAACAACCTTTCAGCTTCTTTAAACTTTCGATTTCTTCGGTCTCCTTTGCTATTCGTATTTCTTTAAACACAAAATACTAAATATAAACATATATGTTTCTTATATTCAATCCATCTTGACAAGTTTACACCAAAAACTGAATATATTTTATCAAAATCTTACTTATTGCTGGTCAGGTAGCGATCCCATCCTCTGATAATATTTCCATAAAGTTGGGTGTCTTCTAAATAACTTCCTTCAAATGCATAAATTTGCCGCTCCAGAGTCGCAAGAGTTTCCTAAATAATTATTGTGCTTATTAAAGCCCAGTTAAAACTATTATACCGATTGTCATTGGGTCATCTCATCGCAACTCCAACAGGCTTACCGCAATTTCGCCTTTTCTTTTCACTAATTCACCAAGCTCTGACCTTGTATCATGATTTTTGTGCGTCATTTCACGAATCAAATGCAAAACCAGAAGCCGTCAAAACAAAAAATCCCGGAAAACTTTCGTCTTGTTGAAAATAAACATATCAACCGCTTGGTGGCGACAATGCGGAAAAGCGACATAAAAATCGTGGTATTGCCCTTGTTTATCGGAAAATACTACTACGCCGGGTCACAAAGTTTTTTCCAAACTTGATCCACGTATAAGTCTGTGTAAAACAGAAATTTTAGTGATTTAGGTGTAAACAGAGTCAACACCTGTTATTTTTGTTGATAAATTTAACTTGAAATACTACACGAAAACGTAGCGTTAATATTCGCACAGATTTCTATGTCACATAGGCTCATATGTGGATCAAGTTTGGAAAAAACTTTGTGCCCCGGTGTAAAAGTATCTTCCTTGTTTATCAGTATGTCTACATATAAACCATAGAAACCAAACTACGAAGCTTCCAAATTAAATTTAATCTTAATGCCGTGACAAACAACGAGCAATTACATTCTTTTTGGGAAAATACATAGTAACACGTGTGTTTTTTGCAAGTTGAAACTTTGTGTCATTTTTTTGTTCGTGCCCCATTGTCATTGCGTACTGGGAAGATGTTATTTCATTTTAAAGCGATAAAATACGACAAAATCTAAATATCACAGATGCAGAAAAGCTATTTGGAATTCATTATGATATACCAAGTAACCTTTTTTCATTTGTGCGATGTTATGTGCAAGATATGTTATTCACATGAGCAAGTACGCGAAAACAAACCCGACCTTTACATAATGTGTTAATTTTCTGAGCAATGTTTCTGGACTTCATACTTGCATAAAACTAAATGGTCGTTTACTGTCTGAATTGTGAAAGTAATTTGTCATGTTTGTTTTATCTTTTCGCTTTGCTCCCTTTTCCTTATGTGTGAATCGTGTCCTCTACTGTGGTAGCATGTGTGTGTTTGTAAGGTTTTACCCCACCAGCAAACCGTTGAACCCGAATAAACAGTTTATTATCAGGCTGTGGGAATAAATATTCATCACCTAAATTTATTCGGTAATTTCACATAAAAACTTTCTCCAAAAGTGACGTTGAGTTAAATTGGAAAAAAAACAAATTGAATAAAATTACAAATGGTTGAAACAGTGACATGTTTCGAAGATGGCGGCCAACTCATGGTGATTATTATTCGCATTTTAAACAAAGTTTTGCTTGAGAAGTGACAGCGAGTGCACATTCCGTACAGAAACGGAGAAAAAGGTTTGCGCTGGTTATGTAACAAGTAAGATGTGCTACAAAAAGATTTTTGCAGTTGGTTTCGTCTGCTGCGGAAAGAGGGATTCGTTGCTGCCCGAACGCCGGCGACTGACCTAATTTTTATTACTTTGTTTATTTTAAATATTTCAAGAGATTAGTTTGATGAAATGTATTTGGTTAAATGAGAGGCAGGAATTGTCAAACAACTTCTTCTAGTTGTTTGAACCGATCAGAATCAATTTGTTCAGCGTCAATTTTCATCCGCACTTCAACTTTTACTCAATCAGAGTCCACACCAGTTGATTATTTTTTATTCATGTACGCCGTAGTTTTTCACACGTAACAATAAGAACTGATACAAACATTAACCTTGGAAGCTTTCATAACGGTTCATGATTTCTCATAAGTTTGCGATCTTAGTGCTTTGGACTGGGAGTTAAGTTTGACCGAAGTTTTTCTTGAAACCAAATCCGAACTGAGCTGACACCAGGCAGAAACAACACGTCACGGTCCAGTGAATACAACCGCTCATCGCATGAGCGAACATTGTTAATCCAACGAAGCCTCTCTAGAGGTCAGCGAGTTTCTGTAAGGATCAGAAACTTCAACAAACCAATAAAAGTGCAGTTTAAGTCATGCGATTAAAACACAAAAATTTTAAGAAACAGAATTATCTTTCCGAAACTGGGATTCGAAACCTCGCAGTCAAACCTCGTACAAGAGTGAGGTTGGATTCAAAATAATAAAAAAAAAACAATTAAATAAAAACATACAAGTTTTCTGTTTAAATAATGTCAACTTATGGAAGAAAGTCCTTTAGATTTGTAAGCGAAGTTTTGAAATGACAGAACACCTCCTGCAAAGCACAGAGCGCGAACATTCCGTAGAGAACCGGAGAGAAAGGGCAGGGATTAAATTGTTTGGTTGGAAAGTCGTTTTAACGTCTGACGGAAAACATACTTTTGTTAATGGTCAAGAGAATATTTAAAAGCTGGTTTCATTTTTATGCTTAATTTCTTTTGTTGATTTTAAGCAGAAAGCACAAAGTCTGTATAAGAGTGAGTGGCAGCCAGAGATTGGGAATCAACTACATTTGCAAACATAGTTTTTAAATGTGAAAATTGATCTTATTAAATTGTTTAAAGTCGCATCTTCACCACGATTCAGGTTTAATGTGATGGATCTCTCCCCGAAAACCTTCACGGCTGCTGATTACGTAATATTCGCCACGATGTTGACAATTTCGACAGCTGTCGGGTTTTTCTTCGCTTTTAAAGACAGAAGGAAGCAAAACACAGAGGAATATTTGGTCGGAGGGAGGTAATGTCTCCTGTCTTTTCATACTTTAAACATTTTCAGTATCTTCAGTTTCTCTGTTGTTATTTACTCGCTGCCACGTCTTACCCATGTTTCGAAATATCGCATTGAAACCAAAACGCTCAAGTTGAGTGCGATGCACCTCCGAGCTTGTGGCCGACCCAAGTTTGACCTTCACGTGTATTTCCATGCAGGTCAATGAGTCCGTATCCAGTCGCATTTTCATTGTCAGTCGGTTTCATGTCAGCTGTTCTGGTTCTTGGAACCCCTGCTGAGATTTACAATTTCGGCACAATGTACACATGGTAAGTGGCGTGTGCATCGGTGCGGAACTCGTTCAACTTGTTACGTCATAGATAGGAACGAATTTTACGAAATCGAAAATAAACTCTGCAGGAATCCACGTCACAAAACAACAGTTATTTTCATAAAGGGTTATTCTTGGGTTTCTGATCAGCAATGTTGTGACAGCGGAAGCGTTCATACCAATCTTCTACAAGATGGAATTGACCAGTGTATACGAGGTGGGGGAGTTCGGCATTATTATGTATTAAGTCCAAACTCAAAAGTGGATTCCTTTGCTTTGTGACAACTTGGTGGTTAATATTTCTATCAGCGCCATCAAATTAACGAATTGAAAAGCGAACAAATGTGAAATGTGAGCAGACAAAGGTTTGTTCGGTTTCGCACGAGTTGGATTATTTGCGTTTTATCACAAATCACAAAAAGCGACACGCGATAAAAGAAATGTGGGAGGGGCGAACTGGGGGATTGGATCCGTTACTGGAGCCAAGCCCTTAAACACATTTTCATCCTGAGGTTATTGTTAAACGTGGTTGCCTGAGCACGAACAGCAAACATGGGAGCCAAGTTTATTTAAGGTTAAGTTGCAGAAATTCATTCATCGATTAACGAATAAAAAACCATGCCTCTGAACCGAGCTTGTCTCCGAGTTTCTCTGGTGGTTGAATTTCAGACCTTGTTGAAAACGCGATGACCGAAACCGATATTTCGTGGAAACAAAATCATTTTGCAAATCTACCTGGGCTGAAGTTTATCGGTGTGAAACATAGCCTAAAGCGTAAAATGCGAAACATTGAAATATTTCTACCGTGTAACGAAATGCAGATTATGGCCGACATTGGAACGAACTTTGTTAATTTTATCGCATTTTGCTCTTTTTTTTAAGGGGTCTCGCGCAAGAATACAAAGTGATTTAATTCCAGAATACACACCGTTTATCAAAACACAAGTTAAAACCTAAATCAGCATCAGTATCAGTAATATTGTGTGTTTTAACATGTTGAACTAAAAAACATATTTTTATGGAGATACAAATTTGAATCAGATCGTAAAACCACCTAGCTTTCTTATTAGAATGGGTATGTTGCAGCAGAGCAGAGTAGTTAACTTTATGTTTGTTTAGTATCTCGAATTTCGATTCAACCGCGTGGTTCGGTTGTTCGCCACCCTCCTCTACATGGCACAGACTGTACTTTACATCGGGATTGTAATTTACGCCCCAGCTCTAGCTCTAAACGCAGGTGACTTAACTTATTTCTTAAAAATCACACCAATGTTATTTGTTTTTAATCTTTTGTTGAATTAACAAGACGCTGCTAACAATGACAACAAAATTACCAAAACAATATGTTATGGAAGATTGCATTACAAAATAAAAATAAGTACGAAATGATTTTGATTCCAGTGACCGGGTTCAACTTATGGGGGGCCGTCATTTCTACTGGTGCAATTTGTATTCTCTACAGTAGTTTGGTAAGAAATCCGCTTCCTTCGCACAAAGAGAGGTTTTAAAATACAGCGTTATTCTTTCTACCTCAGGGGGGTTTGAAAGCAGTAATTTGGACAGACGCCTTTCAAGCTGTTTTTATGCTTACCGGGTTCGTGTCAATCATCATACAAGGCAGTATCGCTTTGGGGGGCTTTGGGAACGTCATCAGGCGGTGTGAGGATGGAGGGAGGGCAATCTTGTTCAAGTGAGTGACGATGAGTGAAAATAAACCAGTGGTTGCTTCTCTTGGAACTCAAACAAGAAACCCAGGTGTTTTAATGTGTTGGAACCGTGAACTTCCGTGGAGAGATGCCACCGTTGTGTTCCAATTTATTTTTCTCTGTTATCGCAACCCAACGATATCGATAACTTCACTTACACACATACGATACATTTTCCGTGATAAAAACATTCGTTACTGTGACATCCCTCGTCGTGAAGGCGAAAAGTTGGCTTTAAGAACGATTGACAATAAAAAGTCGTTGAAAAAATTGAAACCCAGCATATTTTCCTTTTAGCTTCGATCTTGACCCAAGAGTCCGACATTCTTTCTGGTCAACCACCGTCGGCCTCTCAATTTTGGGACTTTCCCTATACGCGGTCAACCAAGGTCAAGTTCAACGTTACCTATCTTGTAAATCTGTCAAGGATGCTAAAAAGTATGCGTATTTCGCAATCAATGAAATAGTTTCTTGCCTTGATCAGCAACATTTTCAGGGCGATCTTACTGAACTGGATTGGTTTGCTTCTGCTCAACGGATTCGCCGTAATGTGTGGAATGGTGATGTTCGCTTACTACAAAGATTGTGATCCGATATCGCTGAAAATCGTGAAAAAGACAGATCAGGTGAGGTACCTTCTTAACCGCATGAATAAAAGTTGTGCAGGTTGCATCACAAGTGACGTCATGGTCATGCTTCAGTGATCTCTTCCGTAACAACTTGTTTTCCAGCTCCTCCCTTTCATGGTTTTGGATATTTTTCAATCCAACCCAGGGATGCCAGGGATATTTCTGACATGCGTTTACTCGGGAAGTTTGAGGTGAAAATATGTTGTTTTTGGGTGGTTATGAAATTCCAACACAAATCGTGTTCCCACAGCACGGTTTCAACTGCAATCACAGGACTGTCCACGGTGACAGTTCAAGATTTTCTCAGACCTTGGTTCAAATGGACGGAGGCTAAATTCGTGTGGGTCTCACGAGGTTTGTTATATGTAAGGCCCAATTATGACGTTTCAGGGGGGAATTACACCCTCCCCCGAGGTTAAAGAGATAAAGCTGTTTATTGGAAAAATATGTTTTCTCTAAAAGTAAATAGTAACAAATAAAATCCATTTATGCACGGAGTCTGGCTGTCGACAAAATATAAAAATCATGCGTAAAACTTTCAGGCCTGATTGTTGTTTACGGAATAATCTGCATTCTCTTCGCCTATCTTACGTCACAATTGGGAGGACTTCTTCAAGCCGCCATCAGCGTGTTGGGGTTGGTGGGGGGTCCCCTGGTGGGGATTTACTCCCTGGGGATGTTATTTCCATTCGTAAATTCAGCTGTAAGTGGGTGAATATTTTGCTGTTGTTCGTTTGTGTTTTGTTGCGGGTAAAAGTGTTTTTTTGCTGAAGTCGATTGTTGCTTGTATGTGGGCATGATATCTATGTAACGTCTTCGTATGTAAAGTTGTTTTAAACCAGATATAAATTCCACCTTGAGTTTACATTCGGTTTCCTTCCAAGTCGATTTATATGAGATTGTTACAGGGAGCTATGGCTGGTTCGGTAACCGGACTCGTCATTAATATCTTCATATTCGTCGGGTCCAAATCCTATCCTCCGCCCCCTGAATACAGACAACTTCTACAATTCTCAACATCATTATGTCCCAATGTGACGTCAATAAATATTAGCACTGTGACGTCACCCGCTACAATTGCGACATCTGCAATTACCACCAGTACGGCCATGAGCACAGATCGCCCTCCGGTGGCTGATTTATACGCGATGTCTTACCTGTATTACCCATTATTGGGCTGGTGTATAACGCTGGTCGTGGGCATCATCGTCAGCTTTGCTACTTGTAAGTTGACTGGGGTTTATCAATGGAGGTCAGTGCGGCAACCTCAACACATAACAATGTTAAAACTTAAGTTGGAAATGTGGCCTCAAATCAACTTTTTACTCACAGGTGGGCATAGAAATCGTAAGAAGGTCGACCCGAGACTCATTCACCCATTCTTTGATCACGTGATATTTTCCTGGCTCCCTATTGGTGCGCGAAAAGCGTGTCGGTGTGGAGTGGATTACACCGGAGAAGATGAGAGGAACAGAAAGACGAATGAGCCGGAACTTAAAGTTCAGACCAACGATAATCCTGCCTATATCTACGACGAGTCCGGAAAATTATAAAAGTTTCGTGTGAAGAAATAACGGTCAAACCCCATTAGCAAGGAATCTTACCGGACATAAAGTAACAAACCCAATACACCTTCCGTCCTTATTGTTGTTTTCCACACAATTTATCTAGGGCGCGGGGATTTTTTTGCTGTATAATCTTGCTTCAGTGACGTAACAATCACTTGCCAAGCACTAATGTTCGTGCGCAAGCGATATATTAACATGCACCGGTGTGTAAACCGCAATTAACGACCTCTTATATCATGACTGGAATAAATTGTTTGTTGAGGTTTATTCCACCGTGTATTTATTAACTCGACAGGAAACGAACAAAACATCACACACAATGATGTCACACATCATAAACTTGATGATGTCCCACGATTTTCAAGTTTATTTCAAACAATGTTCATTATGACAAGCAATAGGTTTGTTCACACACTGGTATTCTGTATTAAAGCCAGGTTCGAACTTATTCCAAAACAGCGAAAGTTTATTTATCATTCAATGATTGAATGAAGTTATCAAGGTCGTATTCATCGTCATACTGGTTTTGATCCCACAAATCATCCAGACTTTCCATCATAGCTCGCAAACCCCTACTTTGTGATTTACCATCAGCAGTTTGGCCAAACTTGCCAGATATCTGTGAGGAAATATTTCAGGTTGTTCAATAAAATCACTGCGTATGATCAACACAACCTGCTCCGTACAAAACATACCAACTTACTTTGTTAACATTGAAGAGATCAAGAACCTGCCCCGTCCCCATGCTCTGTAACCCCCTGTTATCTTCGCTCACCACAGTGTTGGCAATGCTAAGTTTAAACTTCTGCAAACCCAGTATTTTTTCCTCCATCGTACCACGTGTGATTAACCTGTAAACATTCACCACCTTCTTCTGTCCAATCCGATGAGCTCGGTCCATCGCCTGATAGTAGATTGTGACGTAACAAACCGTTTTTTTAGTTGACATAAACAACCTCAACGAATTTATGACTGGTGACAATGACCAATGCGTGATGTCACAAAAACTAAGCTGGGGCCATTGTTGAAAATATACGACGTCACAAATCTTAAATATATAGGACTTTTGAATAATCTTAAAAGCAGTTGTTGATTCACTGGAGACCGACAAAGAGTTGTTAGAAAAGATTCGGTCTAGTGTAACTACAGCCTGTTTGTTCGTTGAAAACTAACCTGCAAATCTACCATCGGATTCCAGTCATGTTCCACAAACACCACCGTATCTGCACCGGTTAAATTCAAACCAAGCCCCCCAACCTTGGTTGTAAGCAACAGAACGTCTATGGACGGATCGTTGTTGAACCTGCGATGAAGTCATAAAAACAATCAACTTTCCATAAAGCTGTTTCCAGTTTAAGCAATCTACAATGTACTTTGAAGAATGTTCTGCTTTTTTATCTTCGGCAAAATTTACCTTGAAACGATGGAGAATCTTTGATTTGCGGGAATTCCCCCATCCAATCTTAAATAAGTGACTGAAGGCATCAAGCTAACGAACAAATCCTTCTGTATAATATCTAACATGTTCCTGTGTTGGCAGAATATTAATGCTCGATGTTGACCAACCACCGTTTCCTCACCGTCACCACTTGGTGGCACTGCAAACAATATGTGAAATTTCGTATTTGACAATAAAATATACAAGGAATGAACACAAAGTAAGTGTTTAATTTGCATAAAACAACAATAATATATTCTGTAATATTTAGTAAACAAAATTTGCGTTACCTCCAATTCCACAATCCAACAACAGTTGTTTCAAGGAAGGAAGCTTTGCGGCATGTTTGATGTCATGTAATGAACTAGCTGATGATTTTAGCTGAGTCATAAACCTCTTGTAGTGAGGATGACTCGGGGAAAGTACAAAGGAGGGATGATTACAAACTTTCTGGAGATATTGCAGAGCCTGAAGAAAAAAATCTGTTTGACAATTTTTCATAATCTGAATGTGACGACATCTTTAAAATCTCCCCCAAGTTTGAACAACAGACAACCTTAACATACCTGAAAAACATGGCAAGCATCTTTCGTGACAACTTTTTGATCAGATTCATCATCGACTTTGTTGATCGACGCTTCCGCATCTTTCTTTGCTTGAGTTTTTGCAAAATCTTCATAAAGTTGAAGCTGAAAAAATATCGGAAAGTAAAAAAAACTCTCAACGTTTATTTATTAAAATGTTATATGCGCAAAAGAGCCATAATAGTCAATGAGAGCTGCAGCTTTTAATAAAATGGTTATGAAACAATTTTTAAATTTTTGCAAAGAAGATTATATTAATATTGTGAGACGAGAGTGCACCTGGAGTGGGCTGAGATCACAATAATAATCCTGGATGATCTTCGGGGGAAGATCTTTGAGAACGTCCTCCTTCATTCTACGAAGCATGAACGGCAAAACCTGACGATGCAGAGATTCCATGGCAACGATACCTACAAATAAAAGTTAACTGATTTAAAGTTTCAGAACACGGGATCAACTAATTGAAAACATGGAAAATGAAAACCAATAACAAATTGCTGGGCAGTTGGCATATTCTGTGTTCCCGTAATTAAGAGTTATAAATATTGTTTTGTTCAAACACAGCTAGACATGCGTGGCCGTTCTGTCACATGCACAGATGTTAATAATTAAACCCGTGGGGAATTGAACAAACTCATTGTTTTGCAACACATAACTGTCGTGTACATACGGTCAGCTGTCTAGTTTCACATGATGTATGGATAAAGTTATCAACAACTGGGTTACGCAGGTGTTGGAAAAACAAGAAAGAATTCCATAAATTTAATATTCAGCTGTCGCAGAACAAAAAACTTTATCCCAGTAATTTATCAGATGTGTGACAGAGAAGCTATATTTGTGTTTTACAATAAGTCGGGTTTTGCTTCAAAACAATTATGTGAAGGTGTTTCAGATGATATTTAGGTCACAATGAACACGAGTTTCAACATAATAATTTCACTTCTGCAACTTGTGGTGTGCGTTGTTCACGGACAACCTTACAATGGGAAGGACGACAATTGGGTGTTGGAGGAATTGAAAGTGAGAAGTTCTGACGAGGGGAGCGGAAATGACGGAGGGGTGGGGGGTTTTTGTTTAAAATTTACTAGATTATTCCTGGTTTTGGGCAATTTTACAAAATAAATATTTTACAGAATCACGATTTAGTTCCTGACCAACTTGGAACTGTTGAAATCCTTGCAATAATCATCGGAAGTATTATTGTTTTGGGAATTGTAATTTTGCTTGGATCATGTGCGTGGCACAAGGTTGGTGAACATTAGTTTGCCGATGATATCTTGCCTTAACTTATTGTTTCAATGCTAGGCTCGAACGAGAGGGGGGTCAGGGTTTAACAATCTGCCAATGAACGAAGACGACAGTGCTTTAAACATGGTCAACTACGATGATCTCAGTATTCAGAATGCCACACTCTCGATGGATTTTACAAATGACTCCACAACCCCAACAGAAAGTGACACATGAAGTTCTTGGGTTTGAAAGTTACTCAAGTTCTTTTCACACCTTTTTAACTTCAGCATTTATTTTTTCCTCAAATGTTTGTTCTAACTTTACCCTCAATGCACATTCCAACGTTTATTTTAAAACTCTTTTCTGGTTATTTGGTTTTAAGTTTTCATTAAGCAGTAACAAGAACAATGTGAGCATCAACACCAGTGAACTTCTGTGGAAGCTTCGTAATATTGTGCAATAAACCGAACTGTGTTTTAAGCGTTTAAGTTCTTAGATGAAAACAATGTTAACTGTGACAATACAATTTTGTAAACATATTATGAGTTCCAAGATTTGTAAACAGATATTTAAGATCATTATGTCAAACAAGTTGAATCAGAATTTTTTTACCTTCTTCTTGTTCTTTTGATGAATTTTTTGCATCACGACTTGCAACAATTGGTTTCGTAAATCTAACGTTAAATTCTTGTTCAGAACCAAGAAATCCAGGAATGAGAAAATCAAACAAAGACCATAATTCCAGAACACTGTTCTGTGATGTAACAAAGAGATTTGTGTCAAAAAAACTCATTATTTCTAGAGTGAAAAGATATTTTTGACAATATTTGGTTTAAACCTGTATGGGAGTTCCAGTGAGAATCAACCTGTGTTTTGAAACAAGAGTTTTAACGCATTGAGATATTTTACTTTTTCCATTTTTTATCGCATGACCTTCATCAAGGACACAATAATTCCATTTCAGTTTGCTTTGTGACAAAAAAAAGAAATGTCAATTTTCAAGAAACTAAATTTTACTGACTGCAAATCTTACTTGAAAAATGTGATGTCATTTCTAATGACCTCATACGATGCAACAATCAAGTCATGTGACTTCACTTGATCTTGAAGCCTAGTGAAAAAGAAAATGCAGAAGTTTTAAATTTTTCTTTGGTTATGAAAGTTGAACCTTGCTCGATCTTGTGGGTTTCCTGCATATTGCAACGGACGCAAAACATCACAAAACTTGCTCACTTCCTCCACCCAGTGACCAGTTAGTGTCGGAGGGCAAACAACCAAAGATTTGATTTGTTTCTAAAACATATATATAATCTGTAGATATAATGCTATTCTTGCTGTAAGGCTTAGAAATTTTAAAAAACTGTTTTTCTGGAAAAAGCCATGAGATTTTTTATTCCAACTAACGTTTCGTCTACCATCCGACAAGACTTCTATTTGATCTATGGATGTAAGTCATCAAAAACTTTTAACAGTCGATACCTTTCCATTCTGCTGTTCATAGAAATGATCGGACGCAATTATACAAATTGTCTGCAGTGTTTTTCCGAGTCCCATGTCGTCGCATAATATCCCGTGTAACTTGTAACGGTTCAAAAAGGCCAACCACTTCACTCCATCCTGGCAAGAAAGAAACTATCTTGTAGAAGTTTTAAAACAAATTGCAACAGGGATTCTTTTTATCAAAAATGTATGAAGGTCACATGCTTCCAACTAGTGATGTCTTGCGACGGATATCGACCAATTTTCAATACCCGGACCCGGCCGGAAAATAAACTTAATTTTACCGGATAATTGGGAAAGCATATTTGTCCTAAAAGCGGACAAACATTTCGCAAATTACTCGTTTTTGGGACCCAGTCTGTTATACTCGCCGACGTAAGATTTTTCTGTTGTTTGTTATTAAGGTTTTTCGTGACATGTTATACCATATTAATAAATGCCCACGTTTATTTGTTTCACTCACGATAAGCTAACCTTAACATAGCATTCTGTTTGGCAATCAAACAATTTGCCATAATACACGAATCTGTGTTAACAAACTACAAGATCCAAATTATCTGGCCGGATTTGATTGATAACTATCTGGATCCGGCCGGCCCGGATAATTTGGAATTGGGAACATCCCTACTCCTGACACATCAAAATTCAGACAAGGTTATTGAAACAAATATTTTGTCTTAGGTCTGTACCTCCTGGTAGGATCTCAATGTTGCTTTAATATTGACTGGGATTTTGTAATCATCGAGCGAGTGGCAGTCGAACAATTGTTCCAGGAACCTTCTCTCTTCCACTTTCTTCTCAATCAAACTTTGAGGCATGTTTGGAGGATCGGGAATGCTTGTCTGAATTTAAATATTTTCATTCATTTCTTTACACATGGAAGTCAGTGTTGGAACATTTGAGAAAATACTCAAAAAATTCCAACTCATAAAAACTTTTCAAAGTTTTGTTCAACGGTTTCGTTTTATGCACAACCATGAAAAAAACATACAAGCATCATCACATTTATCAAATTCCCGTCAAACAAAACATTCCCAACATTTGCTACCTCAACAGGTATAAACTGTATAAGTTGTGCAAAGCAGTGAGTCGAAAGTAGTCGTATTTGTTTCTCGCAATCGCTCATCCTCCCTAGCAAAGGAACAATGAGCAGGACCGCGTAAGGCACGACACCGAGACCCATCACCTCAATCAAGTCTGAAACAAAACAGAAGTTTTCTTCATAAACCATATTTATGATGATGCACCTAATATTTTTAGACTCATGTTTTTTCACACCAAGCTAGATTTGTTGAAACAGTGGCAATCTGTATGCAGCTCACTGAAATCATATTATTCACTCCATGCTTATTTATATTTTTTAGTTTGGAAAGATTCTTTGGTAACAAGAAACGAATTTGGAGTAAATCAAGTTAACATCTCATTAATTAGTCGATTACTTGCGACCGCTTCAAGGGATCCTTTTCTCATCATAGCGTTATCAGTGTTGTCAAATTGTGGGGTGATCTGTTTAAAAAAAAACATAATAATTTCAACATTTTTAACATGTTTTAAAAGTTTTTGAACCTGTTCAACCACAACAGGCATGATTTTTTCCGGAATGTGAAAAGCAAAAGTAGCAAGACATCGCGACGACAAATATCTCACAGGGCTACAAGCATTCCATAAATTCGATACAATGCAAGGCAGTAGGGTGAGAATCTACAAAGATCACCAGTAAATTGTGAATTCTGTCACACAAATTAACATGGAGATTCACCTTTCTCATCAACATCTCATTGGATAACGTCGGAATAATGACCTCCAAAAGTGCAAGGGATTGGGATATTTCCTCATGGTTGCTATTGACAACCTGAGATCCACCAGTGTCACAACCTTGGGAGGAAAATTATGAAGATTGTGAATTGAAAGTTTGAAACAAAGCCAGTAAACATCATCAAAACAAACAAGAAACCTTGTAAAATTGATATTTTTGTCCACAACGAAGGAAGAACTTGAAACAAAGATTCCTGGTGAGTTTTGCAAATGGTTTGGATACATCGTTCCGCTCCATTGCTCGCCACTCTACAATTGACCTTCGACGAATAAACCACAAAATTTCAACTTCCATAGAAATAACAACACAACCAGGAATAAGTTTGAACATTATCCATGATAATTTAACATATTTCCCAAATTAAACTTACAGATTTGTCTGTGTTGTTGGTATCCATGGAAACCTTCTTCCTCTTCTTGCTGTTCACCTCGGATGCAGATGACTCCTGTTGCCGTAGCAATGTGATTATTGCATCACAATCAAGTTGGTTTGGTCGGAGGCCACATGTTTCTAAAACTTGGTCTAAAAATAATGAATATTTCAGCATTGTCCTAAAAAATTTAAAAAAACATTGTTTCCCACCTGAAAATTCCAACTTTATTGATGCAGTGGTAGGACATCTAGTGGTAAAAGATGTAAGCGATGTGCAAAGATTGCGGACGAGTTTAGTGTTCGGACATGGTTGGCGTGAAACACAAAGACCAAGAAGTTTGCTCAACGAAGCTGAAACTGACGATATAGTTGTTCCATTTTCTTCTGACTGAAATTAAAGGTTTATAATTTTCAAGGCAATGTTTGGCGTTTATCTCTGCTGCTCAATCAAACAATTTCAACAAGTGTGGATTTAATATCAATAGATTAATAAGACTTTTCCAGCAACACAGTGGCAGTTTCATGACAAACAATTGATCGTTTTGTTAACAATTACTCTGAATAACAAACAACACCTTTATGGCCTCCATCAATGGTTTAATCACAGGATTGAGTTTTTCTGGCAAATCCCAAACTTTGTCATGGGAGGTAGCAGCGAGAATAATTGCTTGCGAGATGTACGATTTCACTCGACAATCCAGGGTCAATTGGGTCTGCATTGATTCTTCTGATAGTTTTCGCAACAGATTACACTGATTCAGTAATTCTGACAATTTATAAATTATTTTAAAAACTTTGCCATAATGTAGGAAGAAATTTTTTATCAGAACCTATTTTAAAAGTAAACAATGGACAAAAAATGTTAACAATTAATTTGAAAGGGTTTCAACAAATTTACAATAGAACACATTTTTCAACCTAGAATTATGACATCATTAGGAATAAACCAGTTGTATGCAGGGGCGTATCCAGGAATTTTTAAAGGGGGGGTCCAAATTTTGGAATTCCCCGATTTTCAAGTACAAACTAAGTATAAACTATTGTGGGCGAGAATCGCAAAATACGAACGCCGGTGTTCGCGCCAATCGTCACATAAACGGTGGCTTTCTGGCCTGGCTTGCGCAATTGTGTAACGCTATGGAAAGTTTAACAACTAAACTAATTGACTATCACGCAAATAAACCGCTTGTCATTACAACGTGGCCACTGAAAAACGACGTTTCGTCCATGAACTGACGAAAAATGACACTTGTTTCGTAACAATGCAACATGTTTGGTAACAATGCCAAGTGTTCGGTAACGATGCTCCCTGTTTGGAAACAATGGCGAATGCAACACGATGCGGTTTTTAGGTCAACGTCAAAGAAAATTTCTGGTTTTCACGCGGATTTTGACAAAAAATAAAGTGGCGTCTGTTTAGTTATCAAAAAAGACTAAAATATTTTACAAAAGGGGGGGTTCCGGACCCCTCGGACCCCCCCCTGGATACGCCCATGGTTGTATGACATCATTAGGAATAAACCAGTTGTATGACATCATTAGGAATAAAACAATTGTACCTTCATCTGGCTTCGGAACAATTGATGGAAAAACATCTGAACAAAAATGAAAAACTTCCTCAAATGTGTAACTTGTCTTTGACGGGAAAGCCTAGAAATACCAAACAACTGCTTAAAACATGAAAAGCATTTTGATCATTGAGTACAAATATTAGAAAAGTTTTAAATTCTAGTTTTTATTCCTTATCAATTTTTTTTTACTTGTAATTTTTTGATTCCTCTATTTGAGAGAGAAGTTAGAAGAGCTTTCATGTCAGATTGAACTTGGACAAATTTCACAGTTATTTCGCTGAAATATAAATTTTCTACATGGGCTATTGTTGCCATCTTGTGCAAATCCTTTGATATTTCAGTGGAAAAAGTCTGAAAAAAATAATTACAATTATTCTTGACAAAGTCACCAAACTCAAACATCGAAAAAATATTATACAATATTTCAGTCCCTACAAAATTATTAACTTTAAAAACTAAAAACCTTTTTCGATGTTAAACATTCTTTCCACCATCCATAAATTGCCATGGCAACAACAATACGTTGCAAAGCAGATTGTGATGTCATGAAGTGGCAAAATTGTTTTTCAATCAGGGAACAAAGTTGCTCTGTATCTACCTCTGGTGGACCATCTGATGTAACTCGGCAACATAAAGCTCCGATCATTCTGTGGAAACAGACTTTATGTGAAATGTTCTTTGAAGTTTAACAAACGTTCCAATGATGTCATGTTTACCGAGTAATTGTTTCCCTGGTTTCCGTGACATGTTCGGCATATGTCACTCCACCTCTAGAGGGCAAAAATGCTGATGAAGTGCCACCGAAGAATTTTTGCTGGTTGTACGCAGAACCTGCACCACACTGTGGACAAACATCAGGTCACCAACTTGGCATCAAAATTTCATCCATTCAAATTTTGACAAAAACAAAGCAATCAAATAAAACCCTACATACACTAGATGGTGCTGTTGATTGCTCAAGCATCGTTGAATCGAAAGGAACTCTCATAGGTTGGCATGACAACACCATCCACAAAGGGAATTGTTGGAAGAGATGAAGGAGGGATGAGTGACCGCATCCCCGCATCATCACCATGAAAACCTTCAAGTCAGAAACTTGAGACAGAAGGTTTGGGATTTGTTTTAATTTACCTTCGCAGCGAGGTCACGGATAGTTGCCTTCACTTCAAGCAACACTGATTTAAACAGATTTGATAAAATATTGACACAAACTTGTGGGTGGCAGTTGATGCGATCCTGTTCAATTATAAGGATTAGTTGAGTGGGAGAAAGCAGGTTTTATGAGAAATTACTTCTGATAAGTTTGAAATAATCATAACTTCCATTGTATGGAGTGAAGCTTGTCGTACATCACATGATGTGTGATGGAAGAATGGAATTAATCGCTCAACCAACCTTTCGCCATCTTGCAAGTTGCTGGAAACAAAATGATTTGTCTTAAATAAAGTCTTATAAGGATAATCACATACAAATATCTCAAAATGAAAGCAACATGTTTTTTTTAGAATTTAAAAATAGTAAATCTTGTTTTTAATATAAGGTTCCCATTCATAATAATTGGTGGTTGAATGCCTCGTGATCGCGACACAAGATCAGTATTAAATAACTCTACACATAATATTAAAACCCAAATCAAAAAAAATATAAAAAATGTAGTTGATATGGTAATCTCACCTGACTCTGCCAGGTGGAAGCGTCGTGATAATTCGAGACAGAAGCAGCATGACAGACTGCGTCGATGCAGTCAACTCATCATAACTTTTTAACGATTCCCATAATATTGTGAGCAATACTTTGAGCTGGGAATAAGAAAACCTCATGAAAATGTGCAGAAATATGATTTGCAAAAATTTATCAAGGGTTGGGAAATCCTTCTAGCCAAACTAGCTTTGGTTAATTTTGATGGCATTTTTTTTTTTTTATTCAAACAAACAATTTGGTTATTTACATAAAACCATGTAATTTTGTGAAATTAAATAGAAGAACAGTAACAGATATTACATGATTTTAATGCAAATTATTTTATTCTTGTATTTCTGATGGATCATCAACGTATGACGGAACCACACTTTATGTTTCAAAAAATCCCTCCTACATTCTCTTCATTGGCGTCGCTGATGAGAAGTTGAGTTAAAGGGAAAAGAGTTTTTGCCGAGACACTTTTGACGTCGCCATCGTTGTCCTTCAAGCCCCGAAGTATTGTCGGAAAACAAGCTGGAAGAAGATTTCTTTGCAGATCCTGCATTATATGGTTTGCACACAAGGTAAAGAAGTTTCAGATAAAGAAGTTTATCACCTGTCGCACTGCTACAATGTACTGCAAAGTTAGCATGCAACTCTGTCTCAACTCCCATTCCTGTTGCTCAAAAAGTTGCAAAAGTATTTTCACAGTTTCTGAAACCAACAGTGTTGTATTCTTATGGTAGGAACCAGTTTATGTGTACAAGCATTGTGGGAATATATTGGAAACATGCACCAGGAATGCAAACATAACAAACTATGGCATGGAGTAATTTCGCAGGCAAAGTATTTACACAAGAACAAAACTGAAAAAACGTCAGAATTAAATCTTACCACAAACATGTTTTTCCTCAAGTAAACTTGCCACAATGCTGAGAGTTTGAGCGCAAGATTCTCGAACTGGTGCCGTCACCTGTTGCGAAAAAGCATGCGTTTTGAAACAACTTTGTTTGGGAAAAAATTTCACCCACCTGATCTGAAATATAATCTGCAAATCTGTCAAGCGTGATGACACAAAGTAACCTCACAGCCAGATCACTCAACCAAGACTGATGACACAGCTGTAGTTCAACTGATGTCATGCCACGCCCCTTGCCACACCCCTCTCCATGCTTTTTGATGATTTCCCTCAAAGCCAGACAGGCTCCATGTCTCAATTCCCATGTGTGTGAAAACAACAAGTTCATTAATTCCTCACAAATCCAATCAAAAGGCCAAAACATCCACTGCAGATAAACATTTTAAAACAGTTTCCAATTCAATTTATGACAATAGATTAGTTTTAATGACACCAGTTATATCAGCAAAAGATGGACACAAACCTCATCAGGATTTGGTGAATGTGGAGGAACATTTTCAGGCAGGATTTCAGATCGCTCGACCGAAGGTTTGTCTTTTGCTGATTTACTTTTCTTTGAGGGTTGAGATTCGTTTCCATCACTTTCTCTTTGATTGAAAAATATTCAAACACCCGTTGGATAAGAAAACAGTCATAAATATCCCCGTAACAAAGGTCCAAACGCAACCAATAAAACTAAAAATATTGAGGAACTTACTGTTTTCTCTTCTGTTGTTTAATAAGAAACCTTGCTTTTCGCTTCGCCCGATTTTTTTCTCGGCTGCTCATTCCATCTGTTATTTGTGACATCACAGTGGCACAAGACTAAAATTCAAAGTAACCCCATAACAATCACAACCACTGTAGGTTTACATATATATCTCCTAAACTTTTACCTCTTTAAATGTTGATTGTGGTTCATCTTCTTGTTTGTGGACGGTCAAGTCTTCATCTCTGTTTAAAAATGTTACAAAGTTAAAATTTTTCGGTAAACAATTTTCTGAATGCTTGTTTTTAAAGTTTAGGGTTAACTTTACCAACAGTGTTACATGTTTTATTGAAACCATTTCAAAATATTGAAGATATAAAAACCTTTGCACTTACTTAAACAAATCATCAGATGAGACACCTAGTGATGAATCACCTCCAATGGTGAGTCCCAATCTCTTCTCCAGCATCTTTCTCTGCTTCTTCATGTGTTCTTTGGGATCTGAATGCAAACCAACAACAAATGAAACATAATTTGAAAACAGGTGGACTTTTATGCAGCAGATTGTTAACTCATGCTCAGTATCACAAGTTTATGGTTTCAGTTATTGCCCAGCCATTAACTCAGTATTGTAAGAAGCCACGAACCCGCATGTTCTTGTGTGGGTTTGTATTCGTCGCCGGATGAGCCAAGCAGAAGTTGAGACCGACTTAAAACTCGCTCAACCTCAAACTGAGAAAGTTTAAGCTTCTCTTCACAAACTTCACAAAAGTTTCCTTCTGAGAAGTTGGGAATTAGGCATCAAGACAATCGAAAGCTGACTGTTTGAACAAACCTTGTTTAACTTCTGGTTTTGGATTAAACTCTCCAACCTCATCTATTACAGCTTTTATCGCTTCTGCCGATGCAATTCGAGTTGTCCATTCAGTGTTTCCAACATAATGAAGCAGCTTTACAAAATATCTATATATTAATTAAACTAAGATCAACACTAACATAAAATTTCTATGCACGTTGAAAGTAACATTCTTTATTGGCAAACCCTAGAACTGGATATCGCCAAGATTTGAGAGACCAGAGTTAACTTGAAAATACTAAAATGCCACCAATTTTATTCAGTTTTCACTGACCTTGGCCAGAAGGTTGTTAAGCTCATGTGGATATTTTTTTTGCACATTTCCTAATTGCTTGGCAGCAGCTCTCCTTGTGATTGGACTGGCTCCATTTTCCAGCAATGTAAACACTCTGTCCAAACGACTGAAACGAGAGACACACCCTAAATTTTCATAAACAACGGATTGTTTATTTATGATGAGACACAAAAATAATTAGCTGATTACTTGTGGGTTACAGTGTATTCTGTAAAGCCTACGAATTCATAATAAAAACTTTGTTTACAGTGTTTGTGTACAATTGTTACTGAAATGTGTGGTCAGAAGCCAGCAGTCCTCATGTGTTTTGCTTTACCTTATTGATGAAGACTTTCCAGTGGCCATATCACGTGACGAACTCTGAACAGTAGAAGGTCGCGATCAAAGATTCTCCTGTTTTGTAAACAAACCAAAAACATACCTTTACTCACAAAACAACAAATGTTTGCCGACTTTCAAACATTTGAGTTTATCAATAATACCAACATAGCATTGTTAAATATGGAAAGCAAGAAGAAAAACCACCAAACTCACGGTTTTCGCACACCGCCATAGCGATCCGCCTACTTCGGCAGCCAAACACCGAATGTTTTTATACTTGGTGCCATGTTCCTTATATCACGTGCTCTTGTCCAACAAACCGTTCTCATTGGGCAGGATTTGATCGCACACAATGGGTAGCAAATACACCGTAAACTTTTATAAAATACAAGTTACGTAAACTATGACATTATTTGTGCATTCTCCACGCAAATCTAAACTATTTTAAACCTTTCTTCTTTGTGCTTATGTGCCACGAAGGTAACAATATTACAAGAAATGTACATTGACTTTACCCATTGTAATTCTACCGGAAACACCTGATTTTGTAGGCGGCACGTACTATGCGACCATTTCAATCATATGGAAAAAATTTAAAGCCACTAAAATTAGCTAGTTTTAAATTATAAAATTGATCTACTAGCCAAAATGCTGCAAATACAAAACACGAATCAAAAATGTCGTTCTTTTTTCAACATTCATTACTATGAAAATGCAAAAAAGTGCAGCTTTTTGCAGAAATTTGCACGCAAAACTGATTTAGGCGTTGTCTTGTGTTAAGATTTCTGTTAACTGCATTTGTCGTGCAAACAGGACACAGACATGCACAATCTTGTAAATGACAGGAAATGTGTTTACACACTGCAATGGAACCACGTGATTATTAAATTAAGACCACCTGCTGAAACTTGTTTGAAAAGTGCAACATTGAAATGGTTGTTGCTGGTTGAGAACCACATGTACAACAGTGATGTTCAAAGTAGCGGTTATTGGTGCCGGAGTTAATGGACTGGCATCTGCTTGGTGCCTTGCACAGAAATTCACTGATGTTGAAATTACTCTAATTGCCTCTGAATTTTATCCTGAAAAAGTAAATATTTGCAGGTAACTCTTAACTTATTCAAATCGTGTTAGTTGATTTTTTCTATTTTGATTGGTTGATTAGAGTTATTTACAATACAAATGTCAATGTTGCGTTTAGTTGACTCAAACGAAATCGCCTGAAAAATTTCAAAGCTAATATACAACAACCCCAATCTTATAATCACTAAACTATTCACTTTTTTTGAAGAAATTTAGTTCAAAAAAGATTAAATCATTTTCATTTAGCTGCAGACTGTGCATGCTGTTTCAACCTCGAAGGTTTTATCAATGCAGCTGGCGATTATTGCACTGAACTAACTTTATTCTTATTACAGAAGTTGTGTGATTAATTTATCCTTGCAATGATGTCATACATGAACTTGCGATGATGTCATACATGAACTTGCAATGATGTCATACATGAACTTGCTATGAAGTCATACATGAACTTGTTTTAGTTCGCATGGATTTGGAATTGTGGGAAACAGAGGAGGTGGAGTTGTCGATGGCCCAAATCTCACAAAATTTGTCAAAGAAACCCAGAAGTTTTGTTCGTCTGTGCACCCAACTGAGGCTGAATATGCTGGAATTAGGCCAAGAGATGCCATAGTTATTTTCAATGAGGAACAGAAAGTGATTGACAAGAAAGGTAAATTTTATGCTTGATGTGCATTTTTTGATATGTAGGATCGTTTTTGCAAAAGCATGTTTAAAGTTTCTCCAGCGGACAGACAAAAGCTGGGTTATCGAGAAGTAGCTCAGAATGAGTTGGTTATGTTTGCCCACGTTGCTGAGGAAAGCAACAGACTTGTAATTTTTGAGGCTTTCAGTAAAGCCCCTGTTAAAATGTACAAGTTTCCGGTGTACGTTATTGACAACAACAAATATTTGCCATGGTTGATGAACAAACTTCAACAAAAATATAACAGGTGTGTTTAATATGCTGTGGAATACCTAAGCCTTGTTTTCTGTTTAATTTATCTTGATAAATCATGTTTTTGTGTAATAATTGTAACTTGATTATATTTTAAGTAACCGTGAAAAGATGGTTTCAGTTTTGAAACAAGAGGTGAGTTCGTTTCAAGATCTTGCTTCTTATGATTTGGTGGTCAATTGCTCGGGTTGTGGAGCAAAACAGTTGGCAGACGATCCCATGGTCGTTCCTGTCAGGGGTAAGTTGTTTTACTAAAAAGTTTTTATTATTATTTAATTTCCTGTCTTGTCATACTTGTGTCGTAATAAATTTAAAATTTCCACATATTATTGTTTTTTTTGTCGTAGGTCAATACATGAAGTTGGATGCCCCATATGTGGACAAGGTGTACATAGCTGGGGATATCGTGATCACACCTCAATCCAATTATGTTTGTGCCGGTGCAACATCCCAATATGGACGATCTGAGACTCACCTACATCCTGGTGACAGCCACAAGCTTAGATATCAATGTGAGACTTTATTTCCTGCCCTGAACACTGCCAAGTTGATCTCAGCTGAGGTTGGTGTGAGGCCAGCAAGGATCGGAGGGGCAAGATTAGAATTGGAGAATGTCATTGTTGACGAGAAGAAATTACCCGTCATCCACAATTACGGCCATGGACCAAGAGGTTATGCACAACACATGGGCTGTGCAATAGTGGTGGCTGATCTTGCATCAAAAATCTTGTCAACAACCTCAAAATTATAAAAACTAAAAGGGTGCTGATTCTGCATTGATAAAAAATTATATGCACTGCATAATATTTATTAAAAATCATGTGTTTTATTTACTATGCAGCAATTTTATTCCTGTAGGTACAAATTTGTATGAATTGTGTTGTATAGTGGTTAGCATCTGGACATTTCTTCCCGAAGCTTAGTCTGGGTTTGATGCATTGCCTGTCAGTGAAGAGTTTTGTATTCGCGATACATGCAATCTAACATACATGACTAAGTGTGAAATGTAAATAAATATTTTTGTTGAAATGTTCCCAGATGTTTTTTGGTCCACCAAGCCCCAATATGCAAGTTCGTTAGTGCAAAGGAAACTCGCTTAAATTGTGTTCTGCGATAGGATGTTGTGTTTGGTGAACTAACAAACAGAGGAAGTTAATTATTGTCCTACTGTATTGTGTAAGTTTGCTGGCGAAAATAAAACAAACTCAATTGAACTTTGATCCCATACGTGAGTTGCTGCACCAGAAACATTATTTCAAACGAGGTTCATGTTCCAGAGTCAAATGAGGTTGACCAACAATGTCGTCTAAGATAGCTGTGATAGGTGGTGGAGTGCAAGGGCTTGCCTCTGCTCTGTGCATTTCTGACCGATGTCCTAACAATGAAATTACTGTAATCGCTGAAGAATTTTATCCAGAAAATGATAATATTTGCAGGTAAGACATCTTTTTTTAAATGTTGCTCCTGTTTTGAAGTGATGACATCAGTTAAAATATTTTAAGCCTTACCCTCTTGACATCTTACCCACACAAGTTTAACACAGTTTTGTTTTAAAGCTCACATGGTTTGGGGATTGTTATCAGTGCAAGATCCTCTCGCATGGACAACAAGCAGATCGCAGATCGTGTTGTGGCAACACTGGAATACTGCTCAGCCCTTCCACCTGTTCAAGCCAAGAAAATGGGGATTCTAAGAACAGATGCCATAGTATTTTATAATGAAACTGAAGAAAGTTTGAACCAACAAGGTAAAAATATGAAAACTTTGCTATGAAAAGTTTCTCATCAAAACTTATATATTCTTTGTAAAAATGATTCATTGTATTTTAAGACAATGTTGATTACTTTAAAAATATAATATGGTAAACATTTCTTTTTACTGGTTTATCAATCATAAAACCATATATGAACTTTGGCCGTAATGATTTCAGTGACTAAGGAAAACAGATTGAAGTTTGGGTACCAGAGACTAAATGAAGTTGAAATGAAGCCGTACAATTATGTGAAAAATAATGGAATAATGTTCTATCATGACTTCAAAGAAGGTCAATGGATTGTCTTCAGGGTCCCCACTTACGTCATTGACCTAAACCTTTACCTTCCTTGGCTCACAAGTCAGTTAAAGCAGAAAATATCCAGGTATTTTTTCTCCCAATTCTTTACACAAGAGCATTTTTTTTAAATTGAAATTGTTAGTTTGGCTTTTCCATTATTTTCTTGATTAAAAGACTTTGCTTTTTTGAGTATCATAAAGTTTAGGCAAACATGAAAATTTTTAAATTTGTGCTACATTTTTACCAAATGATGACCTTCTGTGTAAAGGAATGGAAAGAAAATGGTTAAGTTTGAAAGAAGGAAAATTAACTCATTTGCTGAGCTTGGCCCATACTACCACCTAGTGGTGAATTGCAGTGGATTGGGTGCCGGCAAATTGGTATCGGATCCGAACCTTGTTTCAATGAGAGGTAATTTGCATTAATTTTGCTACATTTTTAAAGTACTTAAAGTCAAGAGAGTTATGGTGGAATGCATAATGCATTATTTAATTGTATGCAAGGACAGCATGTCATCAGGAGTGGTTGAATGGGGTTTGTTGTGGTCAAGATACCAGTGTAGTCGGTAGAGCATTGGACCTGATAGTTAGCGCAGGATCGCCAGTTCAAACCTCACCAGAAGTATTGCTCAGAAAGTGGCTGATCCAGCTTTAATGTAAGCGAACCTGACAAGGTGAAATAGTAATTACCATTTATACTTCTACACAGGACAGTACATCCGTGTAAGCGCACCACTCATTAATGAAGTTCTCCATGCTGGAGAAACCATTATCGTACCTAGAAGCAAGGATGTTGGAATGGGGATCACCGCTCAAGCTGGGCGATACGACACCGCACCTGACCCAGAAGATACCGCCGATATTAAGCGACGTTGTGAAGCTCTATGCCCTGCACTGAAAAAAGCCAAATTCCTATCCTCCGAAGTCGGTCTTCGTCCTTCAAGGGTCGGAGGGGCCCGGGTTGATTCAGAAATACTACAAATAAATCCGAAAGAATCTTCGGAAATCCGAAGCCTTCCAATTATTCATAATTACGGTCATGGTGGAAAGGGTTTTGCCCAGCATTGGGGGTGCGCACTGGAAGTTTCAAGCATGGCATCCCACTACTTACAAGACACAGCCAAACTATAATCTATCTGTCTGTAATTCACTTTAACCTACGTTTAATTTGCATGAATGTAATTCAATCTGACGTTTCAAAAAACGCGTCTACACTTACTTTTGTTCATAACAGGACCCGAGAAGAGGTCAATAACATGCTGTAGACAGTGATGTAACTTCCAACAAACAAGCTTTCTGCTGCTGTTAGTTTTCAGAGGGTTCACACCAATACTTCATGGGTCTTTATTGCCGATAATTAACTTATTTTTACACAAATTCCAAAAACATGCTGCGCATGGTCGGTCTGTGGTTACAACAAAAAGTTCATAATATTACGTCATCAACGTGTTGGTGATGTCACGTACGCACCCAACCACCTACGTAAGGTCTAAACACCAAATTCAAACAAGATATTTAAAAACTTGAACCGTGAACGAGCAGGGGCGCGGGGCCAAAGGGCGAACACGTTGTTATGGCAACTGGAGAAAAGAGTCATGGACGCTTTTGAAAATGGGGAATACCCCCATGGACAGACGTCTGACGGCGAACAAAAAAATGCGAAACAATTCGATGCGGTTGGTGGAGGGCCGAGGTCACTGTTACCCTTTTAAAAGCATATTTATCAACCCATGCATTTGGTTAAAACATAAAGTTGCAGGGGTCGCAAGCAATACAGGATATGTCCGAAGACTTTTGAACTTTTTAGTTGATAAGGAGTCACATGAGTATACAAAGCTAAGATAGTTTTTTTTCGGAAAATTTAGTTGTTTACTATAGAAGACCAATTCTATATTCAACCCAAATGTCATGAAATTAGTCTTTGGAAGCTTTCTTAGATGATATCACCAACTCCCTTCCCATGGCCTTTAGTACTGTGGCCTAAAACGACAAATATATGTTAAGATTTAATAACCTCATAAATAAATTTCCTTTTTGCTATGTAACCATGATTTAACAACTAACAATGTTTCTAACTACTACTTGTTTGGATAAATGAATACAAACAATATATAAAGGAAAAGACTGACCATTATTTCTTGCCCATCCTCATGAGCTTCCTTAATAGCTTTTCCAACATCCCCATCTGGCAGCTTAAGATCATTGCGTACTTCACCACTCTCGTCCATCAGTGCGAGATAACCATCCTCGATATCAACAACCTAAAAAAATGTCTCTAATTTCTTTTGAATGTTAGCCTAACAATTTCGTTATATATTTGGGTTAAATTAAACAACCACAACTATCATGAGGTTTGCAGGCTTGGCAGCCCAGGCAATGTAGCCTAGCTGAATCAGCCACTTTTTCCTGACGGAGCAAGATTTGAAAAATCAAGCTCCCGGTGAGGTTTGACTCACGACCTTGGGCTAAACAGGCCCAACGCTCTACCAACTGAGCTACAGGAGCGCAGTGGTTTCACGGGGTATATTGTGGGCAAGATACACTGGTGCACAAGCGCACAACTTGCCAGGCAACCTTCACATATACGTAGGGGATCTCTACCACTTGTCAAATCTTGCTCCGATATGTCAGGAAAAAGTGGCTGATCCAGCTGGGCTACAATGCCTGGGCTGCCAAGCTTGCAAACCTCATGATCCCGATACGTTAGCTGTGATCGCCAAGCAAGGACCTGCGCAGTGGGGCGATCCTGCCTATTGTGCCATTGCATGTAATATTACAACCACAACTATTAAGAGTACCCAACACACTGGGGTTGTGATGAGGTGAAACCGAACCCGAATAGATTCACTGAATATAAGCAGAGTTTTCAAAACCATGCAAACCCGATTAATGTGCAAGAAGTGTTGGCGTTTTATGCCATTGGGCCAGGATGAACTTACAAAAATAATCCCAGTAGACACCTTATCATAGTGACGATGAGTGCAACAAGTACAAGTCGATTCGAGTACAGATGTATGTAACAAAAACACAGAAGCATATTTGAAAATAAAAGATCTTCAGCCCTGTGTTGTCAAACACTAGCAATAGCGGACATTGTTGGCCTGTTTGAAAGTAGGCTCAGTTGTTGGTTTCTATAGTTTACACACTTTGCAGAAATATTTGTTGTATGACAGCAAACAATGATTGGTCAAGCAAAACACTTGCACGCATGATGGAATCGACCTACTATTGATGTCACACTTACACACGAATATATTCGGGTTCGTGCAAATGTTTTCTATTTCAAACCCAAATCTTTGTCCGTCTGGCACATCCCTATAGCATTCACAAGGTAATAATATTTCAAAAATTGTTTAATAATCATAATCGGAAACAATTTTCATGTTTACCTGAACCAAGGTAAACTTGATAATTATCGCCTCAGTAACAAACACAAAAGTGTTTCTCTCTCTCACAACCAATTTAGACTTGGCCAATCAGCCGGGTTTAATTTTCTAGAAACATGATTGTTTTCATCTGCTCATATTTACCTGCATTTCCTTTCTTGAAACATTTGGAACGTTCATGTTGTGGGTAGATGGACAAATATCCTCGTATTTCTTTCCATCAAATATATCCAAAGCGACCATGTGTACCTTTCCAACATATTTGGTTTGAATTTATCTTTCATAAACTTATATACTCTTTTTTAAAATGTAACAAGTTATTGTTGACAAATCCTATTTGAGGTTCCCAACCATTCTACTTCACAGAAATATTGAAAAAGTTTTATATTCTGCTGAAATGAACTTTTGGTCAACCAGGAAGGATTAGATTATTCAAACACATTGAGCATTTTTTTCATTTAGGAGGCTGTTTACACTTAAAACTCTGTTAAGTATGAAAAATAATGGACCCATTTCTGAGATAGTGGAATTCCCACAAAACTGATTGGAAACAATGTTGTGTGTGGATGATATATAATTTTGCAAAAATTTACTGATAATCCGCAGAATATAATTTAGTTCATACATTAACACATAAAAACCATTGCAATCGTTCCTGCAATATCACTGAAAAAAAACCTCTGCACAAATAATAAACTTTCCAGAAAACATCACATGCACGGCACAGAAAGCTGAACATATAGCTATCAGACTTTATATTGCACTAAAAATATAACAGAAAACAAAATTTCCAAAATATTTATGACAAAATACTGACCTTAGCATGTCCATGTTTACCGGTTTTGGATGTGGACATTTCCACAATTTTGCATGGCTTGCCCTTGATTAAAACATGTCCGTTTTTGCGCAAAGAAGAACACTGAGCTGGAAAGGATTCAGACGCCCCAGAATCGCCAGTTTCAAATGTATCCTCCATCTTTTTAGCTTTGACTGAACTCGGGGCAGTAAGTAAACGATTTTATAAATGTCCTAAGATTCTTAAAAATCGCAAAATAAATGGAATAGGTTTAGGCTTACAACTACATTCAACCCAAACATTGGACCAAAACATACTACTGTTTCATAAATCTACAGCGTTTTATTTTTACCCAATGGCCTTCTTTTAAATCTAAAATTTTGTTGTTGAAAATATTCCAGACTGGAAAAAATGTCGTGCGCGGAGGATATATCCTTTGCGAAAATTTACCGATAATCCGCGCAATATTAATAACCTAATGCATTAACATACGAAAAACGTTGCGACCATCCGCGCAACTAACGATCGCCGAAACGAAATCTTCCGCGCAAAAAACAAACTTTCCAATCTGGAAAATATTTTATCAACAAATGACTTTTACACTTTCGTCAGTTCTCTCTGGCATATTTTACAACAAAAATCCATCCATCAACAAAATATACACTGACAACTGTTTTAAATAAATTCCATATGTTTTTTCCCTCCATTCCACAATCTGTTAACTTAATCTCCCAACCACGTTTTTCATACCATGCCGACATCTTTTCACGAGAAAGGATCTCCCTACGTCACATCCGATATAGCGATCACCAATGTGTGACGTGTTCACATAAAAATCACACAAAACTTTTTTGTTTTCGGAAAAACTTTTTAAACACCTTTGTCTGCAAAAACGTATGCATAAAATATGTGTTTTATTTATTGAAAAAATTGCACCGTGATAACAAAAATCGATAAATAGGTAAGTCACGTGCAACGATAAAATATTTAAATATCATAAACAAATATACAATACACTGTTTTAGCAAAATATCGGCCAGTGTGTACATGCAACTTTTTCTGGGAGTTCAATTTACGTCCGCTTTTGTTTCTTGACCCTTCTGCTCCTTATTCCAGTATTTTAACGCTTTGTTGCACTTTGTTACGCTTCGCTAGTTTCCGTCATGCTTCAATTACGTTACGCGGACAAGTCCATCTGCACTTATATTTGAGTCCTCTTTCATGGGTGTAAAGGCATTCGCATTCAATGCAGCTTCGTCCAACCATGTTCGGTACCGTCACGCTCCATTTGGCCCCACGTGCGTACAAGTCACGCCCGAATGAACACATTCCGGCGCTGCTGTCGTCCTGTATGTCACGTGATCCCATTCTATATCGCGGTGGAGATTCTGAAATTTATAAAAAAAAAGTGATAATTAACACAACATAAAAGAAATAGCGTTCATCCATGGTCTCTAACTTCTTGCCTTTATCCCTCGTAATACATGAATAGTTGTGTGTGTAACCAATTAACTTTCACCAACAGTAAACTTTGAGATTTTGAAATAGTTTGTATCACGTTTCAATTTAAGTCATTCATGCAATTTATCTGCTGTCCTAGAAATATTCTCGGAGAATGTTTCTGCAAATGATTGACTGGGTCGCCTACCTGGACATGCCTTGCAACATTGGCTGCGATGCAATCGTATCGGGTTGGAACACGTGACTGGCGGACACGTGACTTTCTCGCAGGTAACCTCTCCGCTCATCCGACATGTGCAGTTAAGACAGGGTACGACACCAAACAAGGGTGAGTACGGAGCCCACGACGAACCGAAGCGGTGAAGTTTTCCGTCGTTCTCATCGTAGCAACCTGATGAACAGAAACAAGATGAGGGTCTTGAAGACGTCGGAAGTCCAGCGATCATTCCAAATTTATCGCTTGATTTTGACGAAATATTGGTTGCGATTCTTACAAATTTATCCACAAATATTTTTTTATTTTATTTGCAAGCAGAAGCATATTCCTTGCTTCGACTAAAAGTTTTACAAAATCTTAACACTACTGAAAACGTTCCGAAACATGTTTCTCAATTAAAAACTGAAAAAAAATTTTCTCAACAACAAAGTTTTAAATTACCGTCTGTGATTTGCTTCGCTTCAGTGATTTCGCCCAGATTTTGTCTGTGAAGATTCAAAGAATTCTGGAACAAAGAACCTGCGGGAGATGGCAACGCTTAGATGTTTCATCACAAATATTTCATTAAAAGTTGCTCACCGATGGGTAAACCTTCTTCCTTTGCT
This sequence comes from Ascidia mentula, assembly GCF_947561715.1. Classification (NCBI taxonomy): domain Eukaryota; kingdom Metazoa; phylum Chordata; class Ascidiacea; order Phlebobranchia; family Ascidiidae; genus Ascidia; species Ascidia mentula. The sequence continues at coordinate 210,582 of NC_138568.1, forward strand.
GAAATACCTCCGAAAACATCGTTACAAACAGGGCAACACTCTCCCTCTAGCGCCACCGGGCGACTGCATGTCAGACGTGGACAAAAAACTGGATCGCACACTACACTGCCACCCTGCGGAAATGATAAAGTCAGTTTATCGTCGTGAAGCAGTGAAGACGCTTTGAGCGAATGTAATGTTGAATTACCTCACAAACACATTTTGTGCACTTCTGGTCGTAGTTTGGCGACCACTGGCTCCCGTCCGCCCTCCAGTGGCCGTCTGAGTAACACGACATCGGATCCAACTCCAAATGTCTTTGCGTGACATCTGGAGCCGTCCAGTCATGCACCAGTGCGTTCAAATCGTCATAGCGCGACGGCACCGCTGACGGTGATGTTTTTTCATTGGAATCATCTTTGCGTGGATCTGTGTGAATTTCACGAAATTTGTTGAATGTTTTCTTTATTGAAAATTCCAATAAACGAATCCACGTTGCTTAAAAACAAACTTACGAAGGGGATCCCCCTTTCCTAATCCATTCCTTCCTGCGCATTTATTGGGAATGTGGATCTGACCTCTAATTTCACCTTGGGGGTTTCGCTTTGTTGCAATCTGAGGAACACAATACGTCACATTAAAACTGTTTGTGTTGCTTAGCAACCCGGAGCAACTGCACAATTTTTTCAATGAGATATCAGCAATAAACCAGCCACTCTACCAACCTGGATAAATGCGGTCCCGCGTGCAAGCTGTAGGTAAAGTTCCGACTCAATGTCTCGCAGAACTCCTCTTGCCTGGAAACAAGCGGTGTGAGTTTTCAACCAATCAAATCAATGAACTGTGTCACGTGAGCACAAACCTCGGTCCCATAAAATCCTTTCAGCAACTGTTTGTGTTCAATCTCGCTTCCAGAGATTTCAGCGAGAGAATGAATGTGAGCGGATACGCTTGAATCGGTGTGAGTACTGAGACCGGCCACAACTAAACGTCAGCAACAATTAATTATTTTCTTCCAAGATTTTACATCTGAACCAACTTACCGATCTCGTAATAGAGATGACACTGTTCATTTAGCTCCACCCAAGCATGACCGGCTGACCCAGTGAACACTGGAGGGCGCATTAGCGCACCAGCCAAGGGAACCGGCAAACCTGTATGAAAAGTAATGTTGAATTATCCGCTAGGATCACCACGTGTTTGAATTCTACCTCTGTAGCGGGCCTGGTGCCCCCCATACATGAATGACGTCACTCTCCCACCGAGTTCCCCGCTATTACTTTGAACTGTTTCTACTTTAACTCTGACGTGGTTGCTCAGCAAAAGGTGTAGCTAAAAATATACCGAGGTTACGCAACAATCACCTTCATTGACGTCATAATAATCGACAATAAAGCACCTCTTTGCCGTTAAGAACTTCAAGCTTTCCTTGTACTTTCCCATTTTTATATTGTGACGTCACATCGGCAATACGACGTGTTCTCTTTTTCCGGTAATCCCCCATAAGTGATACTGATGTCACATCGCTTGTGAGACCCACGAGCGCCACCTAGTTATTGCAGAGAACCGATGAAAAACTTTTGAGTCAACAAATCCACCAGGAATCGGTGTGAAGATACTCACCTTGTACGAAACACTGTTGTCAGAGTTAACAGTGATGACTGCCGAACCTGATGCTCCTGTGCTGGCCTTCTGTTTACATCCGTTGCCAGACAACACCGCTTGTAGCACTGTGACATAACCATATGTAAGTATTATGTAATAGTGATGATTAGATCTAAGTATGGGGTTACTTACGGTCGCAAGTTACTCGTGCTGTTACATTTCCGATGTAAACTTCGGATTTTTCGCCACTCTCAGAAGCAATGTTCAGTTTGACCTGGAGAGACCCTTCTCCCAACCTTCGGAGGATTTCGGAATTGGTCGGCCAAACATCGGCAATTTCCTTTTCCTGTAAATAGTGATAGCGAATTAGGGGGGGGGCTATCAATTTGTGAATTGTAAGTCGCCAAGTATGTTACGTCATACAAGAATATTTGATTTAGAATAAAAACTTACATCTTGATCCAACTTTCTTTCTATTTTCCTCAAAATCACCCCATTGTTGTCAACAAGCTTAAGAAAGACTTTCGTTCCGTTACCAGATGACAAGTTGTTCCTGTGACGTAATATGAGGTTTTACAAACAATTTTACGCGTCATTTCTAAGCATAAATATAAACTGGTTAGTTTGAACCCTCTACCTGAATATCACGGCGAAATGCAGCCTGCTGAATCGTTGACGTCCCAAAGTCATCATGATGAGAGCACCTCTACTGCCATCTTGTGGAAGGAGCTCAGGGGACAAAACTGAACTAAAGGTTTCTGGAGAAAAACGACAAGTTACGTCACTTGACACGGTTGAGTCAAAACTTCTACTATATGATGTAATAATATAGAATGTGCGTACCTCTGTTTAGTGCCCGATGTCTAATAACTTGGCCTGAGCAAGAAACATTCATGTTTGGTTTGCTACTCGTCGTGTCAAAACTAACTTTTAACCGCAGGGTTTTCCTGTCCAATGAGTGCAGCACATTCTTCGGCAAGTTTCGCCAAACCTTGAAATGTAGATTTTTTAAGGTAAAATCATGTTTAGGAATGGCGTTTCTTGATACTTACCCCGCACACAATCGGCTGTTTCGGTTTCGGTGATTCCCCACCCACGTGATCGTACAGCACTGTGTCGTCATGGTTGAGTAATTCCACCAGGCTGGGACGTGTTGAGCTGAAGAAAAAGTTAAAGTTATTGAGAAGATTTTAGGCAAAACCACAATAATCTAACTTACTACAAGTGGTGAATGGTGAAGTGCAAATTTCCACGGTGCAAAGTCAACGTTGCGCGCATCACTTGACCACCGTTGTCGCTAGTGAGCAGAGACACGAAGCCTTTGAAGAATTATAGCAAGTTAATTACGTAACTGTCGTTTTACTGACGCAAAACACTTACTTTTTGTTTTGGAATTTCCTCCAGATTTCGCGTCTTCGTCGTTCACTGCAGTGTCACTCGACATCGAGAGAACACGAGAAGAAAGATCTGCCTCTGCCGCTTTGGACGAAAACACCCTATCGCCCTCCCTTTGAACTCCGACATCTACGAACAAATATTTATACTTTTGAAAGAAATATTAAAACTAGTAAACAGTTTTACGTCACAAACACCCTTTGACGTCATCTTACCATCGGGACAAACTTTACAGCACTCCCCTCTGGGAACTTTAGCGTTTTTACACGTCACCGGTTCGCAATCCTTTCTGACGTCATGACACGTCACCTTGGACATGGGTCTGCCCACGTTGAAAGGTGACCTTGCCGGTCCTTCTATCTGATACGTAGAAGTAACAATATTGATTTAGTGAGGAACCGATGGAAATTGTACAAATATTATTTCAAGATTTTTATGAAGGAATAACCTTCATTCCAACCCCGTTAAGTCACAAATATGATGAGGCGATATTGCTGATATTACCTTTACACAATGGCAGGTGTAACAGAACATGATCCCAAAAGTGTTCCCGAGGTTTGGATGCCATGAGGATCCGATGGCGTGATATTGCAAACCGAACGTACAACCTTACAACAAAATCAAAACAATTAAACCATTATTATTTAACACTTCTATTGTCGATTGAAATCGGGCATGACAAAAATAAAATTTTTGATTATTGAATTTTTGCTCAAAGCAGAAAACAAACCTCTCTGGTTCCCCCTTGCGGGAATTCGTCGCATGTCAGGCTTCATCGGAAACAAACAATCCACGCGACCAATCAGAAACCACCACGTAACAATGATAAGCTTCGCAATTAGATTCATGTTTATTGGATGTGGTTGCGCTGAAAAGTTTTTCTGCAAAATTTTAAATAAATCTTTCACTTTTCCTGCGACCAAGAAAACATTGAATAATATTTAAAATAAACTTTTCGAAAACACCCTGGCATTCGAACGGTAAAATATTTATACAAAATTACCAACAACAATGTTATTAAGACCCACACAATTATCAGATATTCACTGCGTTAAACTTTACCTCACGCTTTGGTCGCAAATTCCTCTCTTTAATTTTTTTCCAACAGATCCTCCCCCAGGTTTCTGTGAATCTAAACTTCTGTGTTATTGATCCGCTCCCCCTCACCATAAATACGCGATATCCTCCTTTTTCCTTCTCTGTGTCGTGACGTCACAGTCTGGCGCGCGAGTAGGTGGGGGGGGGGGATCTCCAACAGCGGGCCGACAAATAAGTGAGGGGGAGGGTAATTGTTTGCAGGTGCAAAAATAATTGTTGCAAACTCAAGTTGCAGAACGCCCACATTTAAACGTTTCACTGCGTTGATAAATTTATATTTGCGAACTTTCGTCAAGTTTCCATCTTGGATGCCTCATGTATGAAATATTCTCGTAAAAAAACTGTAACAGTCACTGATCTTACAACAGAACTTTTACCAAAAAACTTCCCATATTTTGCAAATGGTGATGATTATAATACATAGTGTGAATACAGACTTCGGTACAACCTGATCAGCGGATTGTGAAAATGCGGAAACTCGGTTGGAATTTCCTCCTAACTTGCGAGGTGCAAATCGCACGGTAACCTGGCAATAAAGCCAGTGAAGGTTATAAGAACATCCGGGTCACAAACTCACCGAAACCGTTTGACCTGGAAGGCTGATACGTTCCAAGGTATGTGTTTTGTTCATCACAATGTTCGCAAACCTCACATGTGGTCAAACTGTTGGATACTTCAGAGAAGTTTCCAAATAGTTTCATGAACGTAACAAATATTGACATTGTTCCACAATTGAATTACGCGACGTCATACTGTGACGTCACACCTGTTATGACATCAAGCTGTGACTAAAACTAACTCGCGCTAACTCTGTTTTACTTGTTTGGAAAAAAATGGCAAATTTGAGTTAAAATCTTGCGTAAGTAAATTACCATAATTTACTTGAATAATTTCTTTCTTTAAATATGCAGATACTTCAATAAATCTACTTGGAAAAGTATTGATGCAGAACTTGTTGCAATTTCGTAAAAAGTTCCAGGGAAAATATTCTTGGACGGGAGCGCGGTGGAAATGATGCAAAGATTATTTCAACCGTGCGTGATTGAATTTTGACGCTCGATAGAAGTGTGAAACGAGATCTTATCAAGGCGAATTAAAACTCTTATCAGTTGTAAGCAGAGCGTGAAGTCGCGCACAATGAAGTCTGCCGCTGTACGATCAATTAGTGGAAGATAGTATGGGGACTGAATGCATCATGATGGCAATTACTCGTGTCTGCTATGTCTGCACACATAACAATGGCCGGCCTTAATACAGCGTGGCGATATTTCAAAACTTGTTTACAAATTGATGTAATTTCAGTGGACAACCTTAAATGCGTTTTTTTCTGTCTGCTGACTTTCGTAACTGTTTCAGACAAAATTACTTAGCACTTTCCAAAAAAATTATTAGCGTGCAATAAATGTTAGATAGAAAATTATAAACTTGATTTTTAACCAAAAACTTGTCAAGGAAACTTTATTTTAAAATTTTTACGACGAGATTTAAGTCAGGGGAAATTTTCGAATACAAGATGGACGGGAGAGTTTGTGATTCTGTTGACTTGGGGTCAAACGATTAACCTCTACTTAAAATTTTATCATGAATTTTACAAAATTTGAAGACATAAAAAGTTGGAATTCCAATTGCCTCTTTATTGCAATGAAACGTGATAGTGACGTCATAGAGCACGGATATAAATTGTGTATCAAGAGGTAAAAATATGGCAGAACAAGAAACTTAACAATGCAGCTCTTCATTGTTACGTGACAATGGTGATGTGACATAAAACGAGTTGTGATTCAGTAGTTTGTTTCACTGGACAGTTTATTTTAACCCAAATTGCTTCAGTCCGGGGTTTTCAAATACAAACCACGTGACAAAGGTATTCTATCCGGGTAAAACCTGGGATATTTCAACACAACAAAATCGCAAGTTCAGAATGCAATTGAAAGTTTAGTTTCGTTAAACACTTAACTGAAATATGCTCCCTAAAAATGACGCAAATATTTATGACGCCACAACATAACTTTCTACGTCACAGCGAAGGTACATTAGTTACGCATGATTGCACTCGTCAAAAAACGGGACAATTTATCTCATAACTCTGAACGATGACGTAACAAGCCGAAAGTAACTTTTCTATAGTTCGGTGACGTTGGCCGTTACGTCATCGTTGTTCGGTGGGGGAAGGACGTGGACTTGGTGAGCGCTGTGATGATGAAACACCTGACCTTGTTGGAAATCTCTCAACCTTGGAGGTTTTAACACCGGACTTTGTGTTGAACTGAGTTCCTCATCTGCAACGATAGTTGGTCACCATGAGTTGAGGTTTAATGTGAAACATTTGCTTGGAGTTTATGACATCAAACATAAAAATCATAACATAAACGACATAGAGATCACAAACACTTACCAAATTCGCTAGAGCGACGCTTCATAAATCGGTGAAGCAGAACGTAGGGCATGTGCAACGAACCGGAAACCAAGGGCATAACCTCTACAGTTGCCGTGGCAACGTGTACGGCATCTTGGGTGCTTTCCCCAACCCGAGAGGCGGGCATACTTAGTATTCCACTGCTCTTTCCGAACACGGCCCAGCAACCTCTAGTGTCCATCACTGATCGAAATTAATTATTAGAGGTTTAACATTTCTATGTGCCGATATATTACCCTGGAACATGAGTAGTTGTTGGCCGTTGCTGGTCGTTTCATGCTCCGGATCGTCGCGCAAGCGAGTGACCTCAACGCGTAATGATGTCATCACTCCATTACGTATCTCTTCCGTTTGATCGATGCGACAAGATATCGAGTAGATAGGCTGTAAACAGATGAGACCACGTCAAATCGATTGTAAATCCAATGAGCGAAACAAAACACTCACGCGCAGGTTTTCCACTTCGAAGCGGTACGTTACGGTGGAGGTGACGTCATCGGTGACGCCATTAATCCGTGAAACAAGTTCGACGTTTAATTGAGCTGATGTTGTTAAGGAGTTAAATGGAAGGGAGATTATTTTCCATGCGAACATGGAGGAACCCAGAGGTCGGAGAAACTGAAATCACAAAATACGGGATTTTAACTCGGTGACTTAAGTGGGGGAACATGTCTCTCCAACCCTTCGTTTGGTTCCATTTAAAGATTTGAAACTTTTGACATTGCTCAAGGTCAACTTCGGGTCGGACAGCGTCAATGCTTCTGACGTCACGTTCTCAGCCGAGACAGTTAGTATCCTGTTTATGACGTCACAACCGGCAAAGGACCACGAACAACTAAATTTAAGGGGGCGTTTGCAAACGATTGATGACGTCACAGAGATCTCGTTTCTCCACGGCGTTGCCACAGTAACCTAAAAACATTTCAGGTTGGAACAAAGTACTTGTTACGTTTATCTATGAACGAAATATGTTTTGTTTATTTCGTCATATTTTCAACCCTGTAACAACCTCGTGAGTTGATTCGTTCTCTGATTTCCCTAATGACGTCATAGGTGGTAAAGAGTGGTTGATCCCAGCATCCGACTTTGAAGGTGCATGTTTGGTTGAGAGAGACTGCGTAGAGGAATCAAGTTTTAAACCAGTTTCAATCCCCCCCCCCCCCATCATCACTCACCTTTCTAAGAACAACCGGAACAAATTCTTCGTCGTCAGAACTTGATGACGACGCCTCAGGATATGACGTCATGGTAACTTCTTTAGGTTTTATAGAAGGGGAAGATGAACGCGGCGTGGTAGGTATTGTGACGTCATTGTCGTCCAGCGTAACTTCGATCAGATCACCGTTAATACGTAACGAGGGAGTGATTATGACGTCAGGATCGTCGGAAGGAACCTGTGGCCAATCATCAAAGTGGGGTTTCCCGGGTTTCGGGGATTTCCCTCGTGTAAATTTGTTCTTCAAATTGTTTTTACTTTTATTCAGAGAATCCCTCAAATTAGACAAGCGGCTTTGTTTGACGTCATCTAACGATCCCGTATTGCTGATTACGTCATCACCGTTGACTTGCGGTACATCAGTGACGTCGTTGTGTTGTGATGACGACGACGACGAGGAGGAGGGAGGTTTGTTGTCGGGCGATTCTACAATTGCTTTGTGACGTGGCGTCGATTTGGGGGATCGGGAGTAAGTGGCCGGGGGGGCGCTGTGGGTTCTTCGGTGGGTTCGGTGAAAGTCTGTTGCCAACAGGAAGAGAATATAAATTATTGAGATTTCCGGATGATTGAAAACTCACCTAATGTTTGAACGAAAGGTGGCGCCAGACATAAACATGCGAGTTTAATCAACAACGTAGCGTTATACGTCATTTCCGGCAATTTCAAGTTACTCTCGCCATCAGATGTCACTAGAGATGGCTTGTCAAGCTCGGATACATCGCCTACAAACATAGAAATGTTAAAAAATACAGAAGTTGTTAATTCGTAGTAGACTCACCGTTGGGTGCCGCAAGTGAGCATTTTGTGACAGCCAAAACTTTAACACTTGGTGGCGTTGTAAGTTTTAGAGTCGAGTATTTTTCATCGTCGTCAGGGGCAACGTAATCTCCTTTGTTAAGTATGACGTTGAAGTATTGCGCAATTCCGCTTATCAAACTAAACAAGAACAATCAAAGTAGATGCGAAAATCTTGGATAATTTCGACCTTCAAACACAAAATATATAAATTGATTTTTATAGATTCACCTCGAATCTTGTTCGATGTAGACTCTGGGTTGTAGATAGGACACGTGGTAGTTTATGATTGGATGAATTCGTGGAAGCACGAAGTAAGTTTTGTGCAACGATAATCTCATCTGTTGGAGGGTCAGCATCCCTTCCAAGTTAGTCTGAACAACCAACAAGTCACGCCCAGAGGTTACCTCCGGTCAAGGTCAAAATAAGCACGTTCTTTGGCAACTCTGCTTTAGGTGTGGATTTTTATAAGTTTCCTTTGTTTTAAGTTATTTCAGAATGCGGGGCAAACTTTCCCAAAGTTAGGAATGGACAGTCATGGTTGTTTTATGGACAGACTGAGGAACCACCAGTGAAATCACTGCTTAAAACTGTGTTTATTTTTTCTTCCAAGTTTTATTCCAGCATGCATGACGTCATCGGGACTTTCCCATGATTAAGATTCAGTTGTGGACACAAACTTCAGAATAAACGCAAGCAGATTGTTTGATTTACCTTTAAGGGCAGTTTGACCTGGTTTAACCCCGGGTGCAAGGTCACCTGTTTGACCTCTAAACAAAACTCGTACGTTTCCATAGTGACGGAGGTGGGAATTGGCTGTTTGCCGATCTGTGATTGGCTGCTGTCCTGTCTGCGGAGTAGGTCGTTGGCATGACGACAGGTGATACCAGACCATGACAGCGTTCCGTCCTTAATTTAAAATCAACAGTGTTTACCAACAAAACACAGCATTTTCGTACTTCTGTTGTGCAATACAGTATTTCTACACACAAATATTTATAAAGTAAACCCTGATTTAACAAATTCGGAATTACATTGTGTAAATCTCTTTGGGCGTGAAGTGAAATTTTCAACGGAAAAGTTTTGATTTTCGAACTCTGTTGGTTGTGAGAATAGAAATCATACAAGTCCACTTTGCCAACGTCATCAAGTTCGGCGAGCTGATTGGACATAAACTCTCTACTGCTCGTAGTGGAGGCAAATCGCTTGTGACGTTTCGATTTCACTGAATCTGCAACAAAGTTGTTTGAAAGTTGGTTTTGCAGTTTGAACACAACGAACTTCACCTTTGCTCAATTCGTTTGTGGGGAAACATAACAAGGATCTCGACCCCTGGTCATCGTCTGAATTCTAAACAAATTGGAAGTTATCAAAAATCATCTCAATATTAATTTAATAAAGTTTTAAAATCCAAACTATATTAATTTTGGAGTACCCATAAACAACATTAAATAATAAAAAATCACTAGGAAACTGCAGTTGCACTTAAGGGACTTACCTTTGAGAAGAAAGACGATAAACTTATTGAATCTGGGGCAGAATTTTGGTCAATTCCATCATCTGGTCCGAGGTGATCCAAACTTATCTGCACGGATTGAAAGGTGATGGGTTCTGGTGCATTGCTTCTAACACTGACAACAATGTGGTGCTTTGAATTCTGCCTCAAACTGGTTTCAGCCGGAACAAACTGGATCGAGCTGTTTCATTGAAAAAATACTTTGTCATGTACAGCGATATAATAATAAACAAGTTCCAAAATATTTAAACTATAATCAGGATGTTATATCAAATGTAAGTTTATTGTAACTCACACCACGGAAGCCATGGGATGGATATGGAAGGCAAGAGTATCGTCACCGAGGTCTGTTGCAAGCGATTTCAACTCATTGCAATAAAAACTACGTTCTGCTTCAGTAACCACACTGTCACACATGAGCGAGTAACACAAGTTTAGGTATCTGCAAGAAATTTACAAAAAACAGGGTTGGGTTTGCACACAAGACAGAAACTTCATTTTGGCAAAATAATCTGAGAAAACATGAGAATTTACTTTTTAATGCTGATCATTTTCTTGTAGCATCTTGCCAACATTTTGTTAGCTCTAGCATGAAGTAGGGGCCAACCATCAATGTCGTACATCTTCACAGTTTCAACAAGATAGTTTTCAGCTTGGGTCGGTTCCCCAAGTTGTCTGGAAGCAAATATCATTATGCTATGTTTTTTCACAAGATTTGGTTTAAAATTTTTTTTAACAAAAGATGTAAAACAACTTTTAGCATAAAACTTTACAATAAATGTTTACGGAACAATCCAAAATACTTTTTACAACAAAAGAATACCTACAAATTTTAAGACCAAAATATTTTTGAGATAAAAAAAGTTGCTCACAAATAAAATTCTGCAAGATCGTTTCCAATACAACGGACAGCTCGGAAATGTCCCATGTGTTTAAAAGTCCCCATCGCGAGTTCGGATAATTCAAAGTATTGTCGTTGGAAATGATTCTTGGACGAAAGCGCTTCCCTCAATACCTGATAAAACATTACACACATTTTGTTACAGTTGTTGTTTCACAAAAGCAATAATTATTGTAATATTTTGCAAAATCTATTTAAAAATGCAATGTTGGATAGTGCATGGTAAACAGAAATAGACCAAGTGCTTAGTTTGTGGCAACAAATAATACGACTGTCAAGCACACAAACCACCTTAATATAATGATCCCTAATCATACTGACCAGGGCAGGAGCTTTTGCCTGGTCCCCCCTCTCCTCCCCCTCCCCCATCCCGGCAAGAAGATCAACCACAATTTGTAAATGTGCCGACGTCACCACCATCCTTGGTACGAGGCCACACAACTCTCCAAGGGAATAAAGCTGTTAAACATGAGTAGAACTAATGTTAAGTGCACAACGCTATTCAAATATTTTCAAAGAAAATTTAGCCCAAATAGAGATAATATTAAAATTTGATGAAGTGTGTTCTAACTTGGGTGGAGTTAAATGACTTTAAAAAGGAAAGCCAAAGCTAGGATGCTGTTGATCTGAACAGCTGCACTTGAAGCTGGCAAAGATCAACAGCATCCCAGCTTTGGTTTACTTTTTAAAGTTATTTTCTAACTTTTTTTTGATTTTACAAACTTTTCCTTTTTTTGTTTCTACAGATCACAAAATAGTAAAAAGAGTTGATTTTGAATCCCACCTTCATCCTTGCCATGTTCCACAGACTTGCGTTCTCCAACACAAGTTGTTCTGTACTCATGTCACAAATCTGTTCAGTCAACTCAGCTTCTCCTTCATTATGCATCTGGGCTTTTCTTTGCAAAGCACCGACAAGTTCGAGACAACACATAAACATCCAACAATCAACTGCCCCAGCTGGTGCACCGATCTATTAACTCAAATTATTATTTTGTTGGTAAAACACAGATTGAATCACCGAACCTCCAGTATCTTAATCTCTGTCGGAATGGATTGAAGAAAGAAATGCATTCTCTGCGCGACTTCGGAAACTTTTCCCATCTCGAACAGTAGGTGGCACAAGCGAGCAAACAAATAATTTCTGATGTTAATGATCGACGCTTTCCCTTCCATGATAGTTTTCCGTGCATCACCATCGATTCGTTTCCATAGCAACAGAGAGTGCCAGTGCATGATAGGTTCGCTGAAGCGTGACAGCCAATGTGCAATGTCTGGAGATGAAAATTCTTGTTTATTATTTCAAAGAGTAATTATACCCAAGTGTTGCCCAATTGTTTTTCTTCATGGAATCGTTCAAGGTTATTTTATTTTTCAAGAAGAGATTCAACTAAAGTTGCGAATAATGCTCACTTCCAGCAATGCTCATGGCACACTTTTACTTGACAGACAAGAAAATACACAAACTACAATAAATCCTGGATGCAACAATACTGCAGCAAATTTGCATACAACCTACCTCCAGCATTTGCATTTAAGACATACTGAGTGAACATGGCATCTAGTTCGTCATACTGAACCAGGGCTGGTGAGAACATTCCCAGCATTTCGTACATAAAGGCCAATTCCTCCTACAAAACCACATGTGGTTGTTTAATTCAATCATTCAAGTAGTTGATGTCATTTGAAACAAATACAACAAATCCATTTTGCAATAAACCCAATGTGTTTTATGTGCTGGGATATAAGTTACATAATGTTGAAAATTGGGATGTTAAAGCAACATATTTACTCAATTGATGGGGAAGCTCTTAACAGAATAATAGCTTGAGTGCGTGAACATCACCTGTAATATAAAGTAGGAACAAAAATCCCAAGTTTTTTCATTTCGTCTTTCGCGTTCAGTTCGAACTCTCTCCTCATATTTAGAAACCACGACCTCCATACAACGCACAGTTTGGTTTGCGACTTTCAATCCTAACGCTGTCCAAGATTCAACACTTTTTGTTGTTTCTTTGGTCGGATCATGGAGTAGATGCAATCTGCCAAATATAACAACTATTATCTACTGAGGTTAAATGGAAAAATATCTAATCCATCTCAAGCCAAATCAGCAAGAAATAAAATCAAGACAAAAAAGCATTTTTTAAGATATTTGCGACAAAATAAATTGACAATCTGGTTTAAATTGCAAAAGCAAAATTCCATTACTACATTCAACCACAAATAACCACATTCATTCACGAATAATCATCACCTTTCAGGATTTTTTGAACAGAAATCAGCTTTCACTTTGTCTGGAATTGACATTCGTGGTATCGGAAGTTTTGCTTTTGTTAAACGTGACAGAATGTCACCAACCACAACCACTATCATCCACTCGGTGTCTTTATAACTTTTGAGCATGTTGACCCACGATGCAATTTCACTGCGTATCGATGATTTGTATTGATCCATGTCCTATAAAACATATTTTTAGAAAACCAAAGATAAAAAGCATTTGCCATCACATATGAGAAGCAGTTCCAGCAAATTATCCAAAGCAACTACATTTTAATAAAATATTATCCTTGCAATAAAGATAAACAACTTACACTACAATCAGTCCAGAACACATGGAGATATGGTCTTGTTACAAGGTCTGTTCTATCCAGTAGTGCAGTTGCAAGAGGCAATATTTTCACTTTTAGCTTAAACTTATGACTGGCTCTGCCATACGTCCGACGCCATTCCACTGCTTGGTTGGACAAAGCTTGGCTCAATTTCTGAGATAATGTCAGGAACAGATTTTCATCACCGGATTCAGAAAAGGAATCTAAACCAAAGATATTTTCAGTAAATTTCCTGAAGTTCCACGTAACTATTTCATTTATATAGACGCAGGATACACAAGTGGATGTTGTTTTCCCAATACTCTATGAACACTCACAGGTTAATGTGGCTTTGTCGTCCATCAGAAAATTTGCAAAAGTTGCGAAGAATTCAATCTAAAAATTATCATTCTTCTTCTTCAAACCACTTTGTTGATGAAACAGAAAAACGGAAACCCACTTCAATAAATTATGTCATATTACTGATCTTTTATTCACCTGCCATGAGATAATTAATAACTTTATGAATAAAAACACCAGAGGGATGTTAGTTGACAACAAAAAAACGCCAGTTAACAAAACTTTGAACGCGGGTTACTCGGCCGCCCAACGAGGAAGCAACATGATTTTTTAACACGTAAAAGTTCATAGACTGACCTTTCTAAAGATACCAAAATTAAGAAAAAAAAACATATTCATATTAGGTTACAACAACAACACAGGAACTTGGTCATAATTTAAGTCCCACCGAAAACGCAACGTACTTCTGTGGATGTTGTTAAAGTATGCTTGACTTTCTAGGATATTGAAGTGTCCTTTTTGCGCTGCTCTATTTTTTTGTAAATTTTTCATGGTATTTACTCTGAAGACATGTTTATTTTACCATTAAACTACAAATCTTAATAATAAACACACTGACTATATCAAAGTTTAACAAGAAAATCCGACTGCTCTACCGTTTCTTTGGCAAGTAAAATCACTAACGGCAGTGACGTTCTATAGTTTTTTTGACAAGTAACAAGCGATAGTGCGCATAAGCCATAGCAGTGCACGACAAACAAAATCTTTTTAAGCACAAACACAACATAATGACGAACCATTGGTGATTTTATACGAACTGACCAAAGTTTACTACAGTGGGGGGTAAGTAGGCCATATTTCTGTCATGCAACTCAACACTTACACAAATATTTGTAGTTTTCATCATGAATGCTTCTGTTAAGATAGAAGCACCCCCTACTAATGATCAGTACCAATTGTGACATCACAATGTGAATGTGCAAATAACAATACTAACAAAGCTCCATTGTAACACAACTACTCTAATACAAATTTCAAATCAAAGAGCGTTTAGGCCTAAATAAACACATTGCAATATGTATTCACACAACATTACATTGTGCTTCTAAACAGATAATGAGATGAAATCATATTAATAATTTGTGATTTGTCAGACAACATAAGTATTTTTTGATCAAATAAGCCAAAATAAAAATGACAGAATCAGAGTCTTCTAGAACTCCAACAAGCTAATTTAAAACATGCCAGCAACAGTTGTACGATTGTTAGACTTGTAAGATAGAAGAAAATCTAGCTTGGAGTTGGAAAAACAAGGGTAGGGTCATATACCAAGAAAATGTTGGTGTCAAAATATTAAAAAAAACAAGTATTAGAGCTTCAACAAAATTCATCTCTACATGATTGCTAGGAAACAATTTCCTCATCATAAGCCTGACAAATTCCATCCTGTGTATATTTACAAACCAACATGGCTATTATACTAAATTTAGTTGAATATTCCATGGAGCATTGACTTGGTACAACAAAAGTAGTTTATGTTGTTTCAAGGAAGAAGAACGCTTCCTCTTTGTGTCAAACCCTCAAAACGTTTGTAGGTGTAGTTGATGAAAACCCAATCCTTCGATTCGTCTATTTGATCTAAAATAAATCACATATGGTGATTGTGTGTATTAACCAATGAATAACCAAGATAGTCTGAAGTTCAAAATTTTTGCTAAAATTTTTCTTGGCTGCCCAGATACAGATTTCAACTTACCAAGTTTAAGGTCAGATTCTGGAAACTCGTCAAAATTTGAAGTGTCGGTTAGACTCCTTACAGTGATTGGAATGGCTGCTGGTCGGTCGCGCATGTGTTCCCAGTCAACCCCTCTGCAAAATGTAACAAAGTTTTAGTGAAAATTTGCAACAAACCAACACAATTTTTATTTGTAAACTGTCAAGACCATCATCGCTGTCAAGTAGCAGCAACATTTCCTACAGGTTTACTCAGAAAACCAGATATATTAGACTTGTAGATATTACATTAGTTATTAAACATTCACCCACTTAAAAAAAGAATGATTTTTTAAAGAATCCACTCCATTTTGTCCCAATCGCTTGTCAGGGTCAGTGCACAATGACAAGATTAGATTCCGGGATATATCATCGATAGGGACTTCATCGGGGAACACCAACGTTGACTGCCAGTTTAAAACCTTCCTGTACGTCTCCTGTGGACTTTCAGAACAGAAAGGTGGATATCCTGAACATACGAAATAATGGTTTAGATTTTGCCAACAATATTTTACACAGGGGACACGTGGTTTACTGCATCTCACTCATAGAGTAAAAAATACTGTCTTAAATCCATGGTTAATATTGAGGTGTTTATCTCTTACCTATGAGGCACTCGTACATAATCACACCAAGTGACCACCAGTCACAAGTGAGGGTGTACCCAGATTGTTTGAAGACTTCAGGTGCGATATAATCTGGAGTTCCCACAGTAGAGTAAGCAAGCTTTCGTCTCTTGCTCTTCCACGTCTCTGCCTTACGTCTGGAGTCATTGGCAGTTAACGGACGAGTTGCTGAAAACACAAAGTTTCATGGATTAATGTTGTCGTCATAACTACAATACACAAGTAGTATGTAAATATGTTAGCAGCAACATATGTAAAAGCAAACCATGATACACAACATGTGTGATAGTTTTTCGAATGTAAATGGCAAAGCTTAGAATATGCCATCCAAAGGGCAACATTTGCCTAAACTTATGTTCACATTAACACATGTTTATCTGAGCATTTGAGCTGCACGGCAACACCAATAACCAACTATGAAACTTCTGCACCAAACCACACATAAATGTTCACGATAATTTAAAAGATTTGAATACAACTTTAAAGTCATTTTATTAAATATTAACACATTTAGTTTTTCATGGTTGCAAATTTCTACAAACGAACTTAATAAAGTGCAGGTGGTTAACCCCCCCTCCCCCCCAATAAAATAATGAAGACTCACAGAAATCAATGGGTTGAGCTGAAGACAGATCGCGGTAGTAATCAGTGCGATGAGCTTTCTTTAACCCAGTACACAAACCAAAATCAGAAAGTTTGATGTGACCCCGGGCATCAATCAGAAGGTTGTCTGGTTTAATATCTCTATGGATAAAACCAAGTTCATGTATTGAGTTGATGGCAAGGACGGACTCGGCCATGTAGAACTGTGTCTGATTTTCAGTAAGTGTGTCCTTGTTCATAAGGAGGGTCATCATGTCACCTGTTCATATAAAGAGATCCTCACTTCAACTACACACTCTTACCCTCTCAACCAGGGCTACACAGTCTGCACAGTTACATCACCACTAAATATATTTGCTGCATGATTATATTTAGCACGCAACTGTTTGACTAATTACACTTTTTGTTTGCTCAATCAACAGTTTAGTTTAGAAAATCTTTCTTATTATTTCAGTAACACATTCTGAACCCAACATACACACTTACAAATATAATTAACACAATTAGTTATTGGAAGTAGTTTTACCTCCAGGAAGAAACTCCATGATAAGATAAAGGTTGTAGACATCTTGAAATGAATAAAACATCTTCACGACCCATGGGTTTTCAGCTTCGACAAGAATGTCACGCTCTGCTCGAACATGGGCAACCTGCAGGCATCAAAATATTTAACATTTTGCAGGAAGATATTTTATTCAATTTGCACAGAACTGCACATATTGAATTACTTTTGCTGCCAGACATACTGCAATTTACACAGGACAGATCTTCTGGCCTGATGTTTTGTGTGCTATACAACAGAAAGTAAATATGTTCAGAATAATGTTTCTTGTTTTTTAACTAACATTGTTGCTTATTCAAACAATCATATTTGCACCCCAGCATCACTCACTCCTTGCATCCATACAGAACCATATATACCTGTTCTTTTTCCATCATGTCCTTCTTACGCAACATTTTCATTGCATAAACATGCCCTGTGTCCCTTTTCTGTACAAGCCGAACCTGATGGAAGGATTACTTGATCAATAAAACATATCACAAATAACGTTTCCACACATACTTCACCAAAAGCACCTCTTCCAATTATCTTCAACATCTCAAAGTCACTGAGTCCCAACCTTGTCCTTTTTAACCTCAAAAATTCAGTCTCTTTTTGAGCATGAATTTGTCTTCTTTTCTCTCTCTGGAAAAGAACAAAAGCAAAAATCAAAACCACACCAAAATTCACTTGTCTGTAATTGGATCAAATCTACAACCAGAGTAATGTATTATAATTAATTCTCTCGAAGGTAAGAGAGCTGGTCATCAACATGAGTAAATTACAGATTAAACACTAACTTAATCTTGTTTTTAAAATGATGCTTACTAATCGGGTGCAAAATACTTGGGAGTTTATTAATCTAAATTGAAAAGCCAAAGCTAGTATGCTGTTGATCATATTACCTAAATTAGACGTTTCGAAATCTAAGCGCAGTTAGAGATGAGCCCAGTTAGAGTTCGAAATGTCTACTTTAGGTAATATAGCAACAGCATACTAGCTTTGGCTTTGCTTGCTAATCGTTTTACAATACAATATTGTGTTTTAGGACAAGGCAGGATTCCATTGTTTGATGTAAGTTAAAATATACTAGCAATACTCAACTTCAGGTATTCCATAATAGCTGGGGTTTGTGACTTCAAAATATATAAATTACTCAATCCCAAGTTATACTGGAATAGTTTCCCAGAGTTTTGGGGGTTTGTTGGCAGATAATTTACATCAATTAACTTTTACCTCATCTTCTGTAAAGCCTCCTTTATTCATCTGTCTTTCCAAATTTTGCATGCGATCATCTCTTTCAATTTGTTGATTCACCAAGTTTGAATAAAATGTTTCAATTGAAACTTTTGCCTTTTTGACTTTTTCCATAGTATGGGAGCTTAACGAAGCATCTGAATATGCGCGGTCACCCATTGCTTCCTAAAAACAAGTTATCTTGTCATTATAAAAACGGTTGTATGAGTTCACAAATTAAAAAACACTTTTACAGTTATGCACAAGTAATCTTAGCGCATGTTTATAGCGGTGAGAAATAAAAAAAGTGATTGCACTTAACATAACACTAAAGTAAAGTAAGTTTTACACACGTAAAATTCGGTACAAACTTTAAGCCACCATGCACAAGAATGCAACAAATGTAACGCATGAGAATTAACGCATAGCGCTTGACTAAACGTAACGGATAATATTGTTATTAGTTGTTAACAGTTTACCTTTGGTCTTGGCTATGACGAAGCTTGATGATCTAATCTTTGTCAGCAGATTCAGCCATTTTTTTACCCACAACTTTTTCACTTTCACTTGTAGCAAATAATACGGAAGAAACATATGGCGCCCACTATCTGCAATTAATATTTTTTACAACTTTCGCAAAGAGTCGCAGTTGCAAGTTCTTTACACTGGGGAAAAACATAATTTGATACTTAGGCATTTTGGACAAAAGCGTTGCAAATATTTACATAAAAACGCTAACTTTACAATTTATTTTACCAAAACAATCGTTTCGAACAGTAGAATAATACCTGCTTTGTAAAGCAGCATCATTCCGCTATAGTGGCTGAGACATTAAATCAAGCTCCTGTTAGGATTTGAACTCACGACCCTAGGCACACCGGGCATTGTTTTAAAATCTAAACATATTTTTTGAGTAATGTTTAAAAATTATATTACGCCAAAGTCTGGCTGATACATGTGTGGGTTACTGTTGGAAATTCTCAAGCAGACCAAGAAATATTTTGTTGATCTTGCAAAACACGAATCGGCGAGAAGCAAAGCGCGTGTTTTATCGCTCCATTGTGCGTTCACAATGGGAGTATGACGCCACAAAGAGATAAGTTGAAATGTTAATCTTTGGCGGGAGTTAATACACACGAGATTAGAATGCCAAAGCATAGATTTGACTCAAACCAACTTTATAACACAGAAGTATGGATGACGTTTCAACGGAGATTCAGCGAATCTTGTTTTCTTTTTCCACAAATCGTGTTTTGTCCGCGGTGGACGAACAAAATTCTTTTTTTTTTCGTCAGTTGAAGCAGCTTTCGAATTTAGCAGGAGGAAATGTCTCGGAAAACTTTACCAGCAAATATTTAAGTTCAGGTTAAACAGCAATCTGACTTCTGAACACTCATCAAGAGGTTTCTTGTGTATTGCAGAAATGTTGGTGTTGGTTTTAATGCACAGAGTTGAGGGAAATGGATTGGGTCAAATAAATTAAGCGTTTTGAGGTGGGATGAAGAAACACTTTAACATTTTTTCAAACTTTATTAGATTTTAAAAATCTACTGAGAAGAAACAAGAAGGGAATGAATCGACGAAAGCGCCCGGATATTATGAAACAAACAAAGGAAGCAAATATTCGAGAACGGAGACGCCTCACGCGTAGGATTGAAGGATTTGGAGGCATCAACGCTCAGTACCGGTTGGGTGTTGGGTTCCACTTTACATTGGATGCAACATTTATGTTATCATTAAGAATATGCACCTGTCGAATTAACAACGCCTAAACTTGCAGTTTCAAATTTTAGAACAGTTCTTTAAAATTACAATGCCCGGAGGCCAGAATAACATTATACCACTGTTGAAATTTGGCAAAACATAGAATCATCATTAAGTTTTTAATCCAGGTTCGACAGCCAGCAAACTGACAACCAGTGTTCTCTCATCCGCCGAGAACTCGCACAGTCTATACTGGATGAGACGAACCGTAAACGTCGGGAACTGATGAAGCGGAACGAGAGGAAGATGTCACGTGACACCGATCCCACCCTCCTCCTGATGAAGGAACGGGAGGAGCGCAGGAGGAAGAAGAACTACCGACTCTTGGTCCGAGCACACGAAAAACAGAAGAAAACTGAGGAGAGAGTGAAGGAATTTGTCGCCAGGCTCGAGAAGGAAGAGGTTTCGTAACAAATTATTCAAAACTATGACGTAAAATCTTCGCCATGACGAAGTTACCCCAACACAATTATCAGTAGGCATTATCGTGTATTGCTTAATACGAAATGGCGGTGTGAAGTTTAATTAGAGTCAGGTAATTGAGAGTGGTCGCTAGGTGGTGATAATGATCTTTATGGTGAATCATAATCAAAATTTCAAGTTATTCCTAATTTGTCATGTATCCTAATATTGTGGCTATTTAAGCAAAACAGCCAACATACTTTCTGCTTCAAACTTGATTTTCGCAGCTTCAAAATAAAGAGAACGTCGATCAGAAGATGGCCGATATTTTGTTGCTTGTGAACAACCTTGAAGCAAACGCAGACCTCGAAATTAGGACAGGAAGTCGACTTATTTCTACCCCTGATAGTCGCCCTGTGTCCCGGGCTTGGAAGGAAGCGAGAAAAACTAGGTTCAGTTTTATTGAATCCGCATTTTTGGCCAAACTCTGATTATTTTGTGTTAAACTTAGGTACATCCGGACCCGTAAACTTCGAGACTTCGAAGTGGAATTGACAGCTAAGGAAATATTTTCTCGTGAAACCACACCCAAAAGTAAATCAAGAATTCAAACAGCGTCGAAAATTGACCGGAAAAAATTTCTCGGGGTGCCCTGAGGCAATTCAACGTTCTAAATCCATTGTGTGCAGCGCTTGGAATTTGTTCACTGTCCATCGCTTACTGTTGAAAGCAACCAGCGTCCAATCATGTTTATTAAAATTCACAGTCCAGTGTAACAATCACAACTAGCTAGAGTTCCAAACTCTTTTGTCGCAATATCATACGTAATAAAGAACAAATAAGTTAGCTTTGTTACGTAATTTACTGTCATTGTTAGTGATTTAAACGTTTTACTGTAAATGTTATTGCAAACATGAATGTCTTGATGATATTTTGTTAGTTCTACTTGTTAGAGGTGTTACTGTGTTTATGTTGGAATTGTCGACAGTTTCAGTCGTTTGGCCCAAGGACGGCGGACTCATCATTTACGAAATAAATGCAGATAACAGACAGTGCAAGACAATAAATAGTGCAATATCCAAAGCCAACATTAATAAAACTCAATTCGTACTACGTCATTCAGGTTCATTGTTCGCAAACAGTGTAAGTAGTTACGTCACAAAGGCGTGGGATTCAGGTGGTTTCTGTGTAAAATATTATCCTCCGGAGTATCCATTCCTCGTATGTTTTAACGTTGGTGTAAATACCAGGTGCGTGTTTCCTGCCACATCCAACACCCCAGGATACAATTCCAGCCAAATACCAACTTCCATCGCTCAACTCACAAGCGAGAGGTCCGCCGCTATCGCCCTGGATTAAAACAAAGATTGTGTTATTGATCAATTGCTTCAAGTGACCCCAGTATATAACGAACATAACTTTGTCGTTACCTTGCAAGCATCCAGAGCTCCATAGTAAACATCCCAGCCACACAAATGTTCGTGGGGTTTCACCGCGTTCTTGTAAACCAGCTGACAAGTTCGGTAGTTGATAATCGGGATCTGGACTTCCTGCAAGCGAAGGGAAAACACCCGACTGTTTTCAGCTGAAACAATAATACGATTTCTATTAGTGAAACGTCACAGTCCTCCTTGCAGCAAAAACATATTTTCCAAATCAATGATAAAACATTTGAGAATTTGCCTGAATTGAAGTTAATAAAACACAACAAACTTTATGATGCAGATTTATAAACAATCCAATATTTAGGTTTGATGAAAACAGTGTAACACCTTTACACGATGCGCACGGCAGACCATTAAACCCCTTAATATTTAAGGGTGTTTGGAAGTCATTCCCCCCCACTCGTATCCAAACCATGACAACTTACATGAGACCCCCCATCCTGCTGTTTTGCATTTGCTCTGGATCTTTGGTTGCGTCGTCCGTCCGTAGGGAAGACAAATCGGACGCACGTGGTCGTTGAACACTAGAGGGCTCTTCAACTGGATGAGCGCAATGTCATGGTGTTGGGCGCCATTCTCGTTCTTGTAATCTGAAACGAAAATAATTATGCAAAATATTTCAGGTAAAGCTGCCTACAATGAGCTGATTGGCGGTTGAACTTCGATGAGACTTTCTGGAGTAAAACGTTCACGTTTTGACCGTGAACTTGACCTTGGGTGAACTTGACCTTGGGCGAATATGAAACAGATCTTTGTGCTCGGAATTGAAACAAATATCATATGCAAATTTTGTCTGAGTAACATTGTAAGAATGGCAATTATTGCGTCATTAAATGGATATGCAAATATGTTTTGGTTCAAGTCAACCATTAATATTTCCTTCACAGAACGAAACCATGTTGTTTATTGTGGAAAATGTGGCGTGTTTTGTTGACAGCTAAGCACAGGGTACGCTTATATTCACTCACTTTCATGAACCAGGAATCTGATGACTTTTTTGCTCTGCCATCTCAACACTGACGCCTGGGTCACGTGACGTGAAAATACTCCAGCCGTGACCGTCCAATGAGACGGAGGTTTTTCTGGGAATCTTTGATTCTTGCTGTGGATAAATAATATGTGGGATAAAGTTTTCATCAATTTAACGCAAGAAGTAATCCTGACAGAATTTATCGTTCCATGAAGAAACCTTGAAGTTTCAAAATAACCGCCACGCGACAGAACCGTGAGCCAATAAGCAATAACACCGTCACGAAATCGAACGAATTGATTCTACTATCTACCGGTCACGCCCTTCCATTATCTTGTTAGGCGCCAAATTACAGACTGTTGCACAGCACGTGACCGGTTGCTATGTAACGAGTAGATAAAGGCAAGTTCTGATGTTTTTGCGACTTTTGGGTGGTGGATTCGCTCCACTGACTTCTCGAGGTAATTCCACTATGATATCATAAAATATGACGTCACAGTTGCCAAAACTTCCGAGATTAGACGTTATTACATTTACCACAATTATGACGGAAGACATTTTGACTGAACTTGCAGAGTGTAGGAAAGTTTTACTACGACGTCGGGTGGAAACCACGTGCGACCTCGATCAAGGTCACTTACTCGTCCAAGCAGTGAGCGGCTGTGATGACCCATTGTTGGTGGACGATGCTTCCTCCACAACTGTGAGCGATATTCCATGAATTCGTCGGTTCGAACGAAAACGGGGAAGTGTTGATCGTAACCTGGGTAAGCACCGAACATAGGATGGTTCAATCAGGGTCGTAACATCGTGTGGTTTCCCATGTTAGTTAGCCGAGTAAATTATTATGAATAAGTTTTGAACCGAACATGATTTTGTATTGCTGAATACTGCTCTTCTGGCAAACTTTATAATATGCCTGACAGCTTCGGTAACAATTTATGATTTTGTATGTTGGGGAATTCAATATTTGTACGTAAAGTTTGCATGATATTTCCACAACGTTAGACGAGCCTTGGTTCCATGGCAACGCCCACAACTCCACCAGTTTACTCCGTGTACCCGGTTTGACAGGATTTGGTGCGTGCCTGGTGTCGGTTACGTAAATATAGTAACACATTAGTACTCACAATCCACGGCCACGCGTTATCGTTTATTGGAACAACTCCTCCCCGGATTCTCGCGTTCGCGATTCCACCGACCCTTCCACATTCTATTCATATAAACAATCGGGCATTGTTTAATTCAGAACTTCAATAATGAAATTTTAGTGTCCAAAATTAAACACGATGTCAAATGAATCTAATACAGTTGTTAATGTGGGAAACCGTATACTTTACTTAACATACTAAGTGGCACAAGAAACGCCCAAAGCATAAAAACTTCATGCAGCGCCAGATTATCAACAAAAAGAAGATTTTTATAAACAAACATTTTCTCCTCAACTAAAAATATCTCATGAAAACACGGAAACCGCATGATATACAAACACGTAAGGGCGGAGGGTGGTGGATAATCGGTAACAACAGTAAGTTTCCAACATACAAAACCAAACGTATTTATATATAGTTTCACATATATTAATAAACAGGATTGTGATTATCCAATATCCATTAGAAACCGAAACTCACAGTTGTATCACCGTAATTTTTAGTTTTATTCAACAATTGTTGCAAGTTTTGTCAGAAATTTGCAAATTACACATTTTAAAGTAATTATAAACGTAACAATTAAAACATATTTCGAATAAAACAAACAAATAACTTACGCGATGTTCGACTTTCGACGAGAGAAAAAAAACAAATTAATGTTAAGATCGAGAACTTGAAGATGGATGACGTCATTCTGCTGCTTGGTGTCACGTGATTACAAAGAATAAACTAAAATTATTTCAAGCGTCCTTGGAAGCTTTTCGTCAATTGTGAAGTCTGAAGCTGAAACAAATTGGTTCAACTTTATTGAAATCCACGGAGAACGTCGGCAAGCTAATCTCCACAAAATTTCAGACTTCTGCTTTCAATTTACACTGTAACGACCGCCAATCTCTCAAACGTTGTCACAATTAAACAATTATCTGCGTTCAACTATTAGTGACCCTCAATTTAACAGAATTAGGAAATTAAATTGCCTTCAGGGTGCAGCTTTATTGACCACCAGGAAAGCTAAATCAGTTTTGCGGTGATTCAAGCGCCGATTTCCCGCAATGTTAACTTTAATTCGTTGATCGAGGTAGCAGATCAATGAACGGTGTTGGTCTTGCGTGGCATGTTATATATAGGGTGAAGGTGGTTGAGCGCACGCGTGTAGTTAGCCCGAGGGATCATTGGGCAAAGATCAATCCTTCAACAAAACCGCAGGTATTTTATGGATGTGCGTTTTACTCTTAAGTGCTTTCGGAAGGAATTTTTTAGTGCTTTGAAAACACGAGAGTTTTTCTAATACACAACCACGAAACATATTTTCTGTTAAATAATGATAATATTATGCAATAATATTTGTTTCTTTGACAGATTTTTAGTTTCCGGAGACAATTGAAATCACACGCATTTCAAAACTAATCTTATTTACATATTATCCCGAAGCGGCAGATTTTCGCAGATCAATCATATTTAAAGTTGTTATTCACACTTTTCACCTGACCTGAAACCGGTTTGCGGAGTTAAGACGATCTCACCACACGCTTAAAACACAACAAACAAAAAACCTACGTCATCAACAACCTTCAAAAAGCGACCATAGAAATCGGCGATGGTGATCGCGTCAAAATAGGAAACCGAGCGTGGTTACGTAATTTTTTCAGACAATACAAAGATGTTAATTTTCTGTGTGATTAAGGTTTTTTAAACAAAATGCATAATATTTTATTTTGCCCCAAATCACAGCAAGCAAATAATTCCGCAGCCTCGAACGATTGAAATCTGGTGGAGGCGCCGCTCGAGAGTTTGCCTCCATATTCGTCCTGCGTAAATTCACTACTTAAATCGAAACTGAGGACGCCGAAATTAAGCGGATTACATGTAAGCTACCATTTCACATTCTAACCTCATCGAAGGTCAGAGAAATATGTTTTTGTGCGAGAAGTTTTTGAACATTCACAAGAATTAAAACAGTTGTAACCAGTTTGGGAACATACGACTCATGTTTAATTTAAACTCTGGGTTGCATTTTTAGATTCTGTTCTCGTGAATTTAAATTTTGCCAACAACAAAAAAAAGATACATTGCCATAAAAATATGTGAAAAAAAACGATTTTGTTTTTCAAGTTTTTGGTGGAAATGCTTCGATTTGCACGCGACGACGATATTTGTTTCGCCGAAATTCGTCAAAATCGTTCGAACCCGGACGCAAAAGCTCAAGGTATCGGAGATAAGGTTAACTGATAAGAAATGTGGTCGGGGTTGAGCGATTAATCGCGTTCCTTGCACGGAAAGTCGCAATTTTCGAGTGTTTTCGAGATATTTCCTTAAAAAGTTGAAAAAACTGGTGATAATTTGTATGCGGTGGATTTTTTTGAAACAAAACATTTAGATTTCGCAGCTGCGAAGAAACCTTGTCGCCTCGGAAGATCTGACACGTGTTTTCCACGTCACCAATGCCAATTATTTTATAATAATCACCGCCTGTTACAATCGATTAATTGCTAAATCGCAATAATTGCATTTTTCTGCAGAGTTCATTCAACGCCGAATAAAAAAACATATTTTCCTAAAATTGAGATAAATTGTACAGGGAAAGCCCCTATCTTTGCTGTTATAACTTTTCTCTGGAAACTTCCTAATATTCCAACTCGAACTTCAATCTGATTGGTTACTTTATACCACGTGATATACATTGCCAGGCAACATTTCTTTTCACGCATCAGGATAGTGTCACGTGACTTTACTTGTGGCGCGGTAAAAGTACGAGAGTGACGCAAAAATACACGACACTAAACTCCAGCATGACAAAGTTCGTGATTCCAAACAAATTTACAATTCAACTGTTTTCGCGGTCAAGGCTGTTCCCCTGGCTGTTGGACGTTGAAATCGTCCGGGACCGTGTCTGTGACAAAACAAGTGTTTGTTTATGACGCCACACGCATGTTGAAGCTTGCAAACCTACCGTTGCAGCTGTACATTAAGTTCGACCAGATCACATTTTCCTGTGAGAAGCAGAAAACTCCCAGTCTTCCTCCTCTCATGGAATGATCGATAATTACTCCGGAGTCGGCCGTCTACAACATCGGTAAATTAACACTTTATTTATGAAAATCTGATTTATTTACCGGCAAAATATCAACCACTCGGAACGAGTCAACCTCCTCCACAACCACACAAAGTGGGAGCAGAACAATCGTCAAATTCGACAACTATTGTTGACGAACAAGTTTCATGCTCAGAGGCCGACCCTGCAACTCATCATCGTGGTTGGGGGTCCGTCACATTAAAATGACGTTTTCAAGATACATACTATAGAAATGATCCCTAAAAGTATGATCTTAACTAAACCACGGCGCAACCACAACCACTTCACGGCAAAATACTTCACGTTTGTGGTGCCCTAGATTATTATCACCGCTGTAATAAACCCACCAGTTGTCTCCCTTCGTACATCTTGAGTCTGATGTAACCGACGGAGGGTCTGTGTTTCAGTTCCCATCTGTACGAGGTTCTGTCTTTCCATCCGATGTCAAGCGGATCTCGCCACAAGAGGCGCACTTGCTGAGGAGTGTCCGTTGTGTGCCACAGAGCGTTGCGAAGGGATTCCCCCGGACCGGAACTCGATTTTACCGCCTGCGTCAGGAAACTAACGAGTGACATTTCCCATAGAATTTAATCCCATCGAAAAAACGCAAAACGGATAAAAATAGAATTTAAATTTAATTGTTTTTACGTCAAACGGACGATGATTAAATTATTTCCCTTCTTCCAGGTCATGTGGCGTCGATGTAATTGCAACCCGTTGACTGTGACACGAAATATTCGAACCGCACGTGATCAAACTTGGCTGCAACTTTCCATAATTACGAAGTAAGCGACAAGCGACATGAAGTGTTAATGCGACCACCCCGTGTTGCTTCGATCGTGTAACGCATCACATTCTTTCTCACCTGACAATTTGCGAGGTGTGCCGCGAAAATTTACGCATAAAGTTTGTGATTCGGTGATTTTGCGTTGAAGATTGCCCAAAAGATGCTTTTGCATGACACAAATGACTGGCTACGGCCTCCAAATATCCAATCTTACTCGAAATATCTGCATTATTGGAAGAGCGCAAAACACCCTGGCGGCAGATAAAAGTTTTCGCAGTCTCAAAGCATGGAGAAGCCATAAATTAATAATTTCGCGAAGTTTCAAATATTAGGAAACATCGGAACTGTTTTTCCTTGTGGACAAGACCGACACACATTCATTAACTTTGGTTGAATTCATCCGCCCGGTAAAGAGTAGTTTCTGGAAAGTTCTGGCGCGCGACGATTTGACGGAGGTGTTGTTTACTCGTAATCACGGGGATTCCCCAGTTGTATAGCGCGGTAAAATCGTGAAAGAATTTCGAAAGTTTTTATGTAAGCGCTGGATTTGAGATTTTCCTGCAGTGTTCCAGACCTTTGCGGCAATTACACTCCCGCTACAAAGGCAGCCTTGTCAAGTTTTGTAGCTGTTGCAAAAGTTGCAAAACGGAAAGGTTTTCTGTGGTGTTTTTTACGTTTAAAATCCGCTGCAACTTCGTCCCAACGAAAAATATATTTCTCCCAACCAGAGTGAAAATATCCCCGCACTCACAATGTATTAACACTCTCCGCTGCAGCGAATCAAAATCTATCATAAAGTGACGTAATATCATTATGACCAAATAAGGAGATACCTTAAGTTGTATGCCCGGGTGCGCCACCGCGCGGAAAGGAGATGCGTGCCAGTATGTTTGTTTCGATTGTTTCCACATCACGGCATAAAAACTACTGCTGTCCTGCGCAAAAGAAACAACAAAAACGTTTAACGTTTTTTAAAAGAATAAACCTCGTGATAACTCGACTTTCACGGGTTAAACTCGGACGTCATCTAAAGATATTTTCACGGGTTTCAGACTGTTGAAAATATTTGTTCATTAAATCCTCATTTCGTTTGCTCATGAGTGTTTGAAATAGTGAGAACGGCAGCAAACAAATCATACTGACCTGGTATCCGAAAATAAACCCAGCGTAATCATCATCTGTTACAGTGTTGACGAAAAAAGTTCCAGTAAAATCGACTCCACTGAAAGCTGTGTGACCGATCGCTAACCCAGGGTCACTGTTCATGGTTTGAACAATTTCACGACCCTGCAAAACAACATAAATGAAATGAACTTTTTGTCAGCAGTAAATCTTCATCATTAAATTTCCCCGTGAAAGCGTGGGCAAAATTCACAGCAAATTATTCACACAGAAGGCCCAAAAGTTTGCAATCAGGTTTAGCGCCAACTTGTCCGAAACTTATTGGAACACAAACTTGGTTTTGGACAATCCACAGTGGGTCAATCTGGGAATCCCCCAGTGGGTCAAGGACAACCGTTTGGAAAGTTCTGAAGTCGGTTCTGTGTATTTCAGCGTTTTCTGGACAAACATCGTATTTGTCTGGAACTCGATCGTAATCGAAATCTTCCTCGCAAACGTCGCCGACCCCATCCACTGGAATAAACAAACAACCATTAAGTCTGGGTTACATCAGAACAAGAAACCATGCGGGCTGCAGGAAGATGGTCAATCTCCTGAAGACACTATTGCATTGAGCTTTGCTTGGCCGAAGTGTTTCCACCTTGTTTTTCTCTGTAAGGTTGCACCTAGTTTGGTGCCCAACGGATGACAGTGATTGAAAAGTCACCACAAAGTGGAAGGGTTAACCGACATAATTTATTCTGACAATCAATTCATATCCAACTATCGTTTCCTTTTTTTTAGCACACCGGGATTTGAACCCAGGACATCCTGGGCACGAATCCGGGTCAGGTTTTCTTCTCGATATATGGGTTGGGCGCTTGACCAATGCTGCCAATCGCCCGCCAACCATTGTTTCCTACTCACGATTTTCATCAACTTGGTCCGCGTTCGCCACCAAGCGGCAGTTGTCGGGTCCGGGTGGTCGAACATCCGGGATACCGTCGCCATCGTCATCGTCGTCACAATCGTCACCTAGCAACAAATACTTGGGAAATCCGATACATGGGTTTAAATTCGTTCTGTGGGGGTTGAAGTTCAAAAAATTTTAATTTAAAAAATATTATTATTTATATTGAAGGGAAATACAGAACAGCTTGGTAACATTTTACAAACCAATTCAACGCACGATCTCCCAAAACTTAATGTCTTGGATGGACTTAAAATATCAC
Source organism: Ascidia mentula (assembly GCF_947561715.1). Classification (NCBI taxonomy): domain Eukaryota; kingdom Metazoa; phylum Chordata; class Ascidiacea; order Phlebobranchia; family Ascidiidae; genus Ascidia; species Ascidia mentula. The sequence continues at coordinate 241,098 of NC_138568.1, forward strand.
CACGTGCTTCAAGAAAATGTTAAATCAACATCATCTTAACCGCCTGACACCTTCCCAGGCACATCAGTAAACTCGTCACAAACCACAAGTTTCAACTTTCAGACGTCTGAAACCGCACTGATTCTAATCTCGGGAAATGTGCAAGATTTTGCCGCCCGATCGGCACGCGATTGCGGCGAAATGCGGTGAGAAATATTGGGCCACACCCTGTGTGCAAAGCGGTCGGTACCAGGCTACTGCAGGCGGAGTTTGTTGCCTGGAAACGAAGATCTAACGACCACAATCCCATGCTCAAAGTTCAAGACGGCATTTTTCTTCTTTTCATTAGAAGCAAACAACTCCCATCAACAGATGATTAATTTTTTCTCAGCGAGAAAAGTTTTTGGGATAAACATAGCTCATAGCTGATGTGAAATTCGAAGTTTCGATCGTATTTTTGCATTAACAGTGACTGTAGATACGATCGGAACGTTTCGAAATGAATTTTACATCAGCTATAAGGACTGTTTTGTTTATCCTAAAGATTTACAAAGACGTGAGTTATGTTCCTGAGGATGTTTGCGTGAAAATGTTGAGACGCGAGCATGTTTGAATGTTCGACTAACCGAGACCATCGTTGTCTGTATCGAGTTGTGACGTGTTGATGATGTAAGGGCAATTGTCTTTGTTGTCTTGAATACCGTCACCGTCCGTGTCCTAAACGAAGAATTTTTGTCGGGACAGAAAACAAACAAACAAATAAACCTACAACGATCTGTGGTTTAAAATAACTCCCCACAAACTTGCCTTGTTATTGTCACATTGTTCACCGAGCATATCGTCGTCGCTATCGGATTGGTGGGGGTTTGGGACGGCAGGACAATTATCGCACGCGTCACCGACCCCGTCATTATCCTGATCATCCTGACCAGCGTTCGGGATTGTGAGGCAGTTGTCGCTCCTGTTCTCAACCCCTGAACCAAACTACAATCGTTACCCGTCCGTCAGAACATAGGCAGGGCTTTAAATTACATCAACTGTAAGAGACTCCAACTTATTTTTCAGGTTTTAGTGATATTTAAATATTGGATAAACTTACAGTCCAATAATGCATTAAAAGGTCAAGTTTTTTTTTTAAATGCTAAAAACTTAATCCGTACCATCCCCGTCCACATCTGTGTCACAAGCGTCACCGTCTGAATCGTTGTCAATATTCGATTGATCGAAGTTTGGTACCGTATCGCAATTATCACAGGCGTCTCCGATACTATCCGAATCCGAGTTACGTTGGTCGGTATTCGGAACATACGGGCAATTATCCTAAAAAATCATCAGTTAGTTTTGCAAAAGATCAACCTCACAATAAACCAATAACAATGAACAACCGTCACCAGTTGTCAATTTCCACTTACGTATATATTTGGAATTCCATCATTATCCGAATCTTCGTCACACGCGTCTCCAATACTATCCGAATCCGAATCCTCTTGTCCACTGTTAGGGGTATTCGGGCAGTTATCCTATAAAATCGAATAATTCAAACCACGAAGCTTCCGACGCAAAGAAGTTATTGTAAATGCCGAAAACCTTTTCACAGTTGGATTCGGTACAGGGCAACGCAGAATCCGGGTACCCGTCTAGATCCGAATCTTCCCCACACATGAATCCGTTTCCCGCCCAACCGATTCGGCACTTTGTTAAATTTAAAATATTAGTTGATTCTAAAAAGTTTGTCTAAAACACAGGTCAAGCGTGACGACGATTTTTGTCAAAAAAATCTCAAACTTCGAAACCTTTGTGACGTCAACAATCGGTGTAGCGTTGTTACCTCACAAATGGCGGTTCTGCGTCGCATGGTGCACTGGGCGTTAGGGTGACAGGAACTCGCAAAACCCAAAGCGGGATTTCCGCAGGACTGGATTGGTTGGCATCCGAGTGAGGGGTTGCCATAGTAACCGGGCAGACAACCTCCGCACTGATAAGAACCCTGGAAATATTTACCGGGAGTTTAAACGCGTTGGATTCTTAGTGATGCTGAAGATGCCTTAATGTAGGCGGAATATCAGAAGAAACATAACCGCAAATAACTTCGGGTTTTATTGGAATGTAAATTACACAGGCATTAGTTCAGGTAGATTGCCACACCGAAGTGATGTCGTATGTTAATATCCTGTGCATTGTTAAGTGGCACAAATGTTATTTCCAGTACCTGTGTGTTGGTGCAAGTCGTGTGGTTGGAACAACCTCCATTGTCAGTCGCGCACTCGTCAATATCTTCACATACTTGCCTGGGAAACAATTTGTTCTGGATTAATTATCAGGAATCACCAACTATAGGCTGGAGTTGATGACACGGAAATATTATTGTTTCTTCTGCCACCAAACCACTCTATTTGTGCGAATCCAGAAAAAAAAGTTTGAAAATCGGTCGCCTTCCCATTTCACACGTTTTACTTTCCTATGTTCGAACGTACTTGTTGGCTCTCGCGTATTCGATTCCAGCACCTTCGATTCCGTTTCCCACGTACCCGGAAGGACAAGCAGAGCAATAATATCCGGGTTGAGAATTCCCACACTCGGTAAATGGCGTGCAAGGATCTGCTTCGGCGCACTGAGAAAAATATACAATGGGTAAATTATAATTTCCAGAGTATCACAACAGGGGAATTACCTCATCTATATCCCTGCACTGGCGTCCGTCTCCCCGCATTCCTATTGGACAAGGGCCACACGTGACTTCCCTGTTGGGTGTTAGAGTACACGTGTTTGTCAAGTAACAAGGATTGTTTATGTCACAAGGAGATGATGACGTAATGCCTTCAGATTCAGCTCCTATGCAGGTTGGATTAAGTTTAACATTTTTCACGTAACTTATCAAACAGGTTTAAACGAATTCTTTAATTTTCCAACAACTTACCACAAGCATGACACCTCTGCATGATATCCCTCAATTCTTCGGTTTCTTCAGTCAAATGGCGTAAATCTCGCTTCAACTGCGACATCAAGCGGGAAAACTGAGCCATCTGTGCCGTCATAACGCTAACTACGTCATTGTCTGTTGCAACTCCCAGTGCTGCAAAAAACGCTCTGTAGTGAGGGGGTTGGGGAGGGGAGGTCGCGTGTCGCATGTTGCGTTGAATAATGTGAATTTATAATGCTTGGGTGGGGAATTACTGTGTTTTGCATCAAAAGTGATGCAGTATCAAGGATACACTTACCGCCGTCTCGACAACCTTGCCCGAGTAAAACTTGTCGAAGTGACTGAGAATGCTGAGCTTTCATGGTCGTTGCAGTCACGTGAGTGTTGCTGGGATCACCGATGCTGAGCTGAGGGGGCAAAAACAATGTTTGCAAAAAGTATTACTGCAAACTGTACAAATAAATCGGCTGAACTGAAAAACACAATACAGATTGTCACAAGTAGATCACATTACACGACATTGTGTGATTTGCACTCTCACCGTTGCCCCGTTCCTGAGACGAGATAAAGTTTCATCCAGTCCCGAAAAATCACCGGTTGTATCCACCAGGAAACAATCGACGTATACTTTTATATCCGGACCACTAGAGCCAGGGGTTGAACGCAGGGAAGTGAAGTGAAGCACCACTGAGTGGAGCCCTTCCGCCGACAATCCCGAGTCGGGGAATTTTACCATGGTGTTTCCCCCATGTTGGTTGGCGAATTTCACCATCACTTTATTCATAAATATCAGGTCAAGGAATCGGTCGAAATGCGTTTTCATGTAAAGTTTCTGCTCCAATATAGTGTGCGTTTTCATTTGCATTGAGAAAGACTGATTTGCTAAACTTGTTTGACATTCTTTCGTGAGGAACCGTACACACTTAAATACCAAGGTTACACACTTAAATACCAAGCTTACTTGATACAGAAAGATTGTATAGTACGCAAAACTAAACCAAAACGAATTTTCATACAATGTTTAGTTGTAACTTTGGATGCTCAACTGGCAAACCAGGTTTGACATAATGTCGTAATTAGCATTTACGACCAGAAACCTAAAGAAATTATCAAGAACCAAATTTATTTTTTTTAAGAAGGAACCAAAATAACCAATTTACCCGAATCCGTTTTGGTGTTGGCCAGAATTTCCAGTGGAATTCTTGAGTTTGTTGGCTGCGTTCCGCGCAACTTAAGTATGGATGACTGTCCTCGTTGTCTGCTCGTCTGTAAAAAGATGGAGGTTGTTAAACCATCAATTTTTAAATACTGAAAAAATTAATTTGCATAATGCGTAAATCTCCCACTGAAAAGTACATGTTTTCTTGGTCTTGGTCTTGTTTTATCATTTTTGCAGTGATTTCTCGAATCAATCAAACCCTATTGTTGCAAAACGATATTTTTCGTGCCAACTATACGCGGTAACATTCTCTTCATTGAATCAACGGAAATATGATGTTGTGTCAACCACAGGTTAAAAATGATAAAAACCTGAACAGAAGCAGCAACATCCACGACATTGCGAGAGTTGAACATTTCAACAAGTTTATCAGCAGTTCTTCGGTTAAAAGCGACAGAAGTTTGGGCGTCAAGCAGATTTATTCCATCGGGATCTGAAACTAAAATGAAAGCGAAAGTTGGATTGGAAGAAACGTACTTTGTCAAACAAGTGTGTTTAAATAGTTTCTGTAAAATTCGTTGATTATAAATCAATGAACACGAACCGACATTTTACCTTTAGGGAACAATCTTGGTATGAATACGTCACCCTTTGCACACTGCAAGCACAACGCAAGCAAACAAACCAAAACTATCGCTGGTTTTCTCATATTCGTGTGTTCCGGTTTTCACATAAAGTTTCGGATCCAATCTGTCTGTACACAAGTTGCATCAGGTTTAACTGTTTTAAGGTGAAGCAAATAGAAAAGATAAAAAACAATATCTACAATATTTTAAGACACGTCTACGAAATTCTTTAGCTACATTCGTCAGACTATACCTTCTACAAATGCACAGCACGCCAAACTTTCACACGAAAAAACGCTGCAGAACAAGCCACGAAATTCAGACTGGACAGGAGCGTTTATCCTATACGAGCAAACGCAGATCTTTTTATCTAAATATCTGGCTGTAATCAGTCAACAAATGATTAGAGTCGTTATCTACAAGACAATATCGTTTCAAAAGAAACCCCAAAATCTCTGGCGGTACCAACGGGCCCTGGAAAGCAATGAAACAATGCAAGTATTCCACTAATCGTATTGGAATTGTTCTTTGGCATTGTTTGATTGTGACGTAACAACGGTTGGGTGTGAAGTGTTCGGCTAATGAGGAAACAAACACAAGTTTGCGACATAACGCGATTGGTTTGTGAAAGGATTTCTAAATTAGATTGCAAATACGCCGACATGATGTCAGGTTTGGTGAAAGCTTGTAGCACAATTAATATCCAGGTAACTGTAGAGGGCTTGACTGATATCACACATAACACGGTATGCAGTGTCGGCTTTTAGGTCATTTGAAGGGAATATGTTTGAAAATGCACAAGAACCAAACCCATATTGCTCAATGAAGCTTGACCACTTTACATTGGATTCTAATCCAAATAGGACAATGTGCATGGACATTTTTATTACACACAAATATGGACTATACAAAGCAATGAATGCAAACACAGATTTGTACAAAAGTAATTCATTTTGACACAAATTACAACGGTTTTAAAAACAAAAATCCCAACCCATTTCCTCAATGTGTGCCAGGACAGCATGAAAAGTTTCAATATGAACGTTAAGTCTGTGCACCACGTTGTTGACACTTCTCCATGTTTACAAATAATGTTTGTGCAAAGTGTAACTAATTATTTTGTCAGATTTAATGCTTTGAGAATTTGATCATGACTTTCAAGAGTGAAATAAATTTAATCACATAAGGAAAAGGAGGCGCAGCAAAAAGATGATTTAAAAAAAACAAAGAATTTGGGAGGTTTTGTTTAAAGTACCAGATGTAGGAAATGTTTTCATGAAAAACTGATTGTAGAGAGGGGATGATCAATTGCAGTAAAGAGAAGTTGTCGGTTTAGTTTGCCGCACATCTCAACCTGATGTATATTTTTACTTTTCCATGTGACAACGTGATGAAGATGGGTAATAAATACAGAAAGTTCTGCACTTCAAAAAACTGTGCAAAAAAACTCTTTTCTTGGAGAAAAAAAAACTGTTTGTACAAAAACTGTTTTGTTTCAACAGCTGGTAAATTTAGGTACCTTTAGAGCAACCTAACATAATTGTTGATTAACATATTGTGGACAAAGCAATGTTCTAAACCAACATAAGATTTTGACAAAACACTAGAATTTGTGATTTACTGTGAGAGATTGAAAAACGGTTATCCACAGATAGATATGATACACACTTGTTACAAATTAAACACATCAACAGTGAACTTAAGGTTTTCCGCACAAATTATATCCCTTGTTTTTGTGTTAGGCATCTGTGTATTGTGGATCCATTTGGGAATATCCAAAACCTTGGTCCCTGTTCTTGCAAAGAAATCCCACCACAATCAAAGTACCAATGAACTGTGGAATAACAAACAACATTAAATACACAAAATACAGTCCTGCAAATTTATAGGATTTGTTCTTGTTAACAATAAAGCAATATTTCAACATGATTTGTTCACTCTGCTTAGTAATTTTTTCACTTTTCTTAAGGAGTGCCAACAAAAACTTATTGCTTTGCATTTTTTAAGCATGGCATGAACAATTATAAATATACATGCAAATATATTTATGTATGCAAAAGGTATTGATCTGTGTTAGCTTCGTGCGCATGCATGCACACACACACACACACAACATTTTTATGCCGTTGAACGTAAATAACGTTCTGTTTCCTTTTACGTCAAAATGATTAATTGAGTTTAGGCTTTCGTACAGAGTTTAAAATTATAATAAGAAGTTGGTATAATAAGAAAAACTTACTATGAATACAGCCAGGCCTAAAGCACTGTAGGACAGAAAGTCAAATCCATACTTGAAGGCCTTGTCCATTGGTTTCTTGCAACCCTGAAAAAACAAGTTGAACATTAAATCTTGTTGAATGCAATAAAGACATAACAAAACCAAATATATTTATTTTATTGGTCTTGGATGAGAAAAATATATCTGGTGGATAAATTTCCTGTCACATATTTTGCCAACAAATTAACAACTGCTTAAAGTTGACATGGGAAGTAGATAACATATACATACCTGTGTGTAGATAAGTTTAATACTTTCTTTATCAGTTTTTCCAGTGCATGTCATGTTTGTGGTCACACTTTTATTGCAGCAAGATGTGGGCACCAAGGTTCCATTATCACCCCATGGAAGTGTGAACCAGTCACTGTAGTTATGGTAACCACAGCATTCCAACTATAAAACAAAAGAATATTTTGTATATGGAAATCAAAATCACATTTCCCTGCTTGCATAGAGCTTGATTGCATTGTAAAACAAAAACAGATGTTATAACTTACATCTGTCTGTATTGTATTGATAAAAGATGTTGCATTGAAAGTCATATCATCAGTGCTGTTTGTATCTGGCACTGAATCATTCCCATACTGCTTAAATTGATCTTGCATGAAGTTATCAAAAGATGTTTTTGTGGATTTTCGATTTGCAAGAAGAATTCCAGCAATTGATGCTTGCACGATTAGCACAGACACCAGAAAAACCAGGTACTGTCGTAAAACACCAACATAGATTACATTTTCTTCACATCAGCGGTAACATTTAGTTTGTTGAAAAAACATAACAGAAAATATCCAACAAATTGGAATAAAGTTGCAACTCACCAATCCTAGACATGTCTTCTTCTCACAAATAGCCCCGAAGCATCCGATTAGAGCACCCAAGATAAGAACTGATGCAGAAGTAATTAGAATTATTGCTGGACGTGCACTAACTTGCGCAAATCCTCCATCTTTTGACTGAATAAACGTTATTCCAGCATACAACATAAAGGCTGCAGCCCCCTTGAAACCATTACAAAGTGTTATTATGTATAGCATATGATGAACCGAAGTCCGAACCTATAATACTTACCCAAAACAATACATTCATTACAAAGAGAAGACATTTGAGTGATGCAGAGCATAAACCCATCTCGGCCGTGTTACTTGCTAGGTTTTAAAATGCAATCTTATTTGAACAACAAAAAAAAGTTAGAGACAGTTTAATTTTAGAACCAAAAAAGACAAAACAACTACAATTTTATATTTTGTCTACAAATTCACTTATCACCAACTTTTCACTTTCACTGCATTCAAATTTGCAAAGCACCAAACGCGTTTTTTTATCACTAAACTTTGCTCATTCTCTTAGAATTCCGGAACCAAATCGAAAACACTGTCACATGATTCTGCATTGTGACGTCACACATCAATCACAACAGTCCGTTTACCGCGAAAGCTTTTTAAACAGACACTTAAAGGCCCTAAAAAAACGATATTACCTTGCATTTAAATTTTGCGTTGTGAGTACATTTTTTCGAAATTAAATTAAAAAAAATTGCGTAGTAGGTTATGGTAGCAAAACTCAAAATCAACCCGTCGAAGTACACGCGCTGATTAAATGTTTAATTGCAAAATTGTCAACTCACAAGAGTGCCTTTTTTATTTCTTTATTATTCCATCATAGTTAGTTTCATTCCTTCGCAAGAATATTTTATCATTTTCACGATCCAATGACAACCACTGTAGCGTAGCAAACAAATACAAGGACTGTGACTGCACGTTGTGACTAAACTATTTGGTAACACCTTGTAACTCTGCTCACGTCTCTTTGTGCCTTACTTACGTAAGTTTGCTTGGTTCGTACATTGTTGTGTTGTTACGTATTTATGACTGTAAATCGTAAAATATTCACAAACTCGAGCTAGTACGTATTTTGTATTTTTTTAGGTCCAACAACCAAATTTGGTAGATGCACTGTATGTTCAACCCATAAAGCCTCTTCAGGCTATTTACGTCTGCAAGGAAGATTTTCATCGAACAAAATGCAGAATATTGTTTTTCTTGTTGACAACTCTGCGTCGATGAACCAGAAGTGTTACATGGGCACAACTTTGCTCGATGTTGCAAAAAGTGCCGTTGAAACGTTTGTAAAGCAAAGGAGCAACCGCACAGACAAATACATGCTTGTCACTCTGGATGAAGGCAATGGAGCGATAAAATCTGGTTGGAAAGAATGCCAGAACCATGCATATACATTAAACAGGTTGAAAAATATCGTTGCAGATGGGGTGACAACACTGGGGCATGCTCTGAAACTTTCATTTGATTTGCTTAGCATCAATCGACATTTAACAAGTATTGACACTTATGGTCATGGTAGAAGTCCATTTTATTTGGAGCCATCAATAGTCATTGCTCTTACTGATGGAGGAAAGTTAAGCAATCGTTCTGCAGTTTATGATGAGCTGCATCTTCCAATGACAAATCTTCTTCCTGGATCAGAACTCACAAAAGAACCATTCCGTTGGGATCAGCGACTTTTTTCTTTGGTTTTAAGACTTCCAGCATGTGCAACACAGGAGCCAGAACAATTAGGAAGTGTACCAACTGACCCCTCTCCAATCAGTATAATGTGTGAAGTAACTGGTGGAAGATCATATTGTATAAAAACCCAAAAGACTTTGCTACAGTGCCTTGACTCCTTAGTTCAAAAAGTCCAAAGTGGAGTTGTTATTCATTTTGAGAAGTCTGAGATTGCCAAAGAGGATGTCACAAAATTTGGATTGAAAGACTCAGTGGGTGGATTGGATATAATTGACGGCAAAACAAACATATCTGAAACTTTATCTTGGCACTCACTACACAAAATGATATATGTGCGGCCAAGTCCAAAGAGCGGGACCCCAATTGGTCACTGGCCATTGCCGGAATCTTATTTCCCCGATCAGAATGCCCCCACTCTCCCCCCACGAAGTGCCCACCCATCGTTGAAGTTTATATGCGACAACATTGAGCCACTGCTCCTCACCAACTTCCCGTACGACAAATATGAGTTGGAACCGTCGCCTCTGACACAAGTTTTGCTGGAACAAAAAAACGCCCACATATGTTGGCAGGTGTATGTCGATAACAGTGGAAAACACAGCAACACTTTTCATCCCTGTGGGTATCTGAAAGCAAGTTCAAGTCTTACTGGTGTGAACCTATTTGTAATGCCATACAACTACCCTGTGTTGTTACCACTGATAGATCAACTAATCAAACAGAAAATGAAACCGACAGGCGATTGGAGACGACAGTTTGATGATTACCTGAAAACAGTTCCTCACTATTATGTTAACCCACTTAGAAAAGCTCTGAAACAGATCGGAGCCCACAATTTAATACCGGAGTCATATGGTACAGGTTTAAGCTATTCAGTGAATATTTACCTAAAAAAATTAAAAGAACAAACAAAAGTGATCGCTGACCGTTTCAACATAGCTGCAGGAGACAACGCAAGCCAACGACAGGGAGTGCTGATGAAACCAAGATCAAATTCGTTTTCAGTTGCTGCTCATTGCAACTTTCAAAAGATGCTCAGTGAAATGGCGGAAAGTGGGAACATTTCCAAGCGAATTGAAGTCGATGAGTTCTCTGGTTTTCGTATCGGAGAACATTTACAACAAAAACTATTGCCCAGAGATTTCCACAACCCTTTCGACATTCCAAGACACAAACTTCTACAGCAGATCAAACGAATGCGGATTAATTTTAAGCAAGTTGTCCAAACATCTTTCAACGCCACCTCTGGAAATTCCATGGAACAATTGACAAACACTTTGCGAGTTAGACTCCAGGATCGAGCAGAGGTTCACAATCAACCTTTATCTCAGATGGGGAATTATCAGGAGTATGTGAAAAATCTTCCAGTTCCTTTGAGAGAGGCGAATCCTGATGTGCCAAGAAGGCAGCACACTTTTGGAAACCCTTTCAAACTTGCAAAGGAGAAGGGGATGATGATAGATGAGACAGAGGGTTATGATGGACCCTCAGCATCCGGTTCTAACAGCAAGAGGAAGACTTCCGATCATGGGGGTCCTCCGAGTAAACGCAAAAGACCCTCCAGTCCTTACCCCAAGTATAATGCTGATTTCAGAAGCAGTCCAAGAGACAGAAAAGGTTCTGTGAAGATGGAAAATGCAAACAAAGTCCAGACCAATTCCTCAAACAAGGCTTCCGATGGAAATAAGCAGAATTTGGCGGCTGTTTCAGAAAGTGTTTCACAAAATGATAAAGAGGATTCAGAAGTTGAAGAAATTCAGGAGTTTGGGTCTGAAGTTGAAGTTGGCAAAGAAGAGACAAAAGAAGTGGAAACCGCCATGAAAGAATCTTTGTCACCAGACAGTTCAACAAATGATGACAAAAAAGAAAGTTGGGCATCCAATGAGAATGTCCGAAAAGAAATCATAAAGTTGATTCGGAGACCTGGAAAACATTCAGAGTCTGCTCAGAGTCTACTAGGACAGCTTTCTGGGTCAAAGAGTTTAAAACTTTTTGTAATTGAACAGCTAACCAATGAAGCGAATCGCTTTAAACGTAAATTGTTGTTGGCCTTGTTCAACGATTACTCAAAGGCAATTGCTTGAGTAATCCAAAAAACACCTTTTGAGCTAATTTGTATCAAGTAGTAGATCTTACTTGTGAATTACTGGTTTTGGTTTTTGCCTGCGCACAAATTTACCATATTGCTTTATTGAATTGATAATAACTTTCTGAAATTCAATAGTTTTTTCAATTCGACATTGCAAAGATTTGTGTATGATGCAAAGTACCTTTTTTCATCAGAAATGTAGTTTAAGTATGTTACTGCAATACTTGACACAAACACGAGCATGTATAAATCTGCTAAAAAACCTTCTAGTTGTAAGAAATGTATCTTCATACACAATTCAGCCTGCTGTAAGATCAGTGGGAATCGGTTCTTCGCAAACTTATGGAAACAAATGTTTATTGAAGATTGAATCTCGATTAAAAGTGTTGTCGGCCACAACTCAAGGTAACGAGTTTAAAGAAAAACTTTTTTATCTGGACTTTGCCCTTGTGATCACTAACTTAGTTTGTAAACAGTGTGAATACTTACATCCATCCAAGTGTCAGTAATGGATCAGGCTCTGGTTAATATTGTTTATTATATTCAGTTATGTGTTTTTCTACCAATGTTTGGACTGAAACACATTTTTGTTCGAATTTTAGCTTCAAGAGATTTTCACGTAAGTCCTCGTCGCTCTGAAAAATCTGGCGATGAGGAAAATAATGACAAGGATCGAAACAAAGCTTCCTTCGCCATATTTGCAGTCACTGCAATCATTTACTTTTTGTCAGTTAGATGTGAGTATTTAATTATTTTGTCTATTTGAATATGAAAAACTTGGGAGTTGATTACACAGCTTAGAAGATCGGGAATAATTTATTAACTTTTCATATTTCGCAAAGTCTTAGTAAAGAAATAGTTAGTAAATAACTTGTGGCATTCCTTGTAACATTTCGCAGTGTTTCGGAGCAATCCAACCAACCACGAGGAACCACACGATGGAGACGGTTCTCAAATTAAAAGGCAGACAAGTGTAACAATGACATGGCAGGAATTCCTTGACCATGTTTTGCCCACGGGGGAAGTTAAGAAAGTTACTGTTTGGTCCGATCACACAGCATTAGTTACTCTGCACACAAATGCTATGTTCATGGGGAGAAAGGTTTGTGATAAATAAAACTTTTGTTTTTGTAATTCTACCTTATGGTGAGTTGGTAACAGAATTTTGGTAGTCACAAAAACAACATATTTCAATAAAAATCTTTAAAGACTCTGAATATTTACAGGTAAAATTTGTAAGAATTGAAGGGATGAAAAGTACATCAGATTTGGAGGAAAGATTGAGAAACGCTGAAAGTTTGCTGAAGATTAATCCTGCAGATGGGATTCCTGTTGAAGGGTTCGTTTACTTATCCCCCGTTTCAACAAATAACGACAAATTAAAATAAAGTAAATGGCACCAATTAAACAATTAAACAAAACCAGAGCACTGATTGTGTGAATAATAACCAACAAATAATTAACTGCTTCACTGGTAACTTACATAGTAGTGAATATTTTTTAATCAGAATTGAAAAAACTGAATTCTTGTTCTCTGGATGGGAGTTATTTATTATTCTCGCATGTCTTTACCTCGTCTCACAATTGGGGAAATTCTCAGGAACTTCAGTGAAATCGATGGTGAATAAATGACATGTAGCTTTGATTAAGATGCATGAACCCTTTCATTTCATATTTTTGTGTTCTTATCAACATATTTTGCAATATAAAATTGTCTGATAGATTGGAAATGAAAGCAACTGCTTTTGTTTATGTAATTTTCTTTATTCAGGCATGCACAGAGTATTTTCAGTTGTACGTTTTTGTCGACAACAGTTATTTTGATTAATGTTATAAAGATCATTTGTTGCATTCAGTACCTTCTCTTCAACGAAGTTTCAAACATAACAAAGCAAACAAACGTGAAGTTTGCTGATGTTGCTGGGATGAAGGAAGCCAAGCAGGAAGTTATGGAATTTGTCGACTTCCTCAAGGTCAAACTTCTAATGACCTGATTCATAAACACTAGAAAAATAAATTATTACCAACATGTTTAAATGTCATTATAATTCACATAGAAACCTGAACGTTATGAACGCCTTGGAGCAAAAATGCCGCGAGGATGTTTGCTAACTGGGCCACCCGGTGTTGGAAAAACTCTTCTTGCGAAAGCTGTCGCATCCGAAGCTAACGTTCCATTTATCGCGAAGGCTGGATCAGATTTTGTCGAGCTGATCGGAGGGCTTGGAGCCAGGAGAATGCGAAGTTTGTTCAAGGTGAGAAAATCTACTGTGTGTTGAACGTGCATGTCAACTGTTCTGAACATAAATAAAGCAAGCAAGAGAATCAGCTCCATGCATTATCTACATTGATGAGCTCGATGCCGTCGGATCAGCAAGAGTGGACAAAGGTGGAGGAATTGGTGGAGGGAGTGGAGAAAAAGATCAAACCCTGAATCAACTACTTGTCGAGATGGACGGAATGTTGAGCAAGAAACATCAAGTTATCATTCTTGCTTCCACAAACAGATCAGATATTCTTGATAAAGTGAGTCATCATCATCCAAAATTCTCAGCTCAGTTATTTGAAATTTGTGTTTAAAAATACTTAAACAATATATTTGAAATATCAATCCTTCTATATTCTTGCATGGCAGAGTATTACCCATAGGTTAGTTTATATAATTTTTTTTTATAAAAGGCATTGTTGCGACCTGGAAGGTTTGACAGAGTGATCCAAATCGATTTGCCAAATCGACTGGAACGTGAAGAAATCTTGCTGTGTCATTTGAGCAATATAAAATTGTCGGAGAGACCGGAGACGTTTGCCCCAAAACTTGCCAGTCTCACAACAGGGATGAGTGGTGGGTTACATCGCTACAATATAGAACCTTTTAAGTGTCTATTTAAAGATATTGATGCTGTTTATAAATTGTTTTAACTGTTTGTTGTGTGGTTTGGTTTGTGAAATTTATTGTTTAGGTGCTGATCTTGCAAATGTGTGCAATGAGTCAGCAATTTATGCCGCTCGAAATGGTGATGGGGAAGTTACGCACAAACATATCGACTATGCAGTGGAAAGGGTTATAGCTGGTAATAAAACAGTTTCTGTATTTTGTTTAACAGTTTTTTTGCCGCTTTTTAGTTTTTGTTCTTTAAATTTTCTTGACAGACAAACTTTAAGAATGTTGTAGTTCTTGCTTAATTACACAGGTATATATGCAAATACATTTTGATAAGTTAAGGGATAAAACAAGTTTATTAGAGTAAATTATCTATGGAATGAAGAATTTAGTTTGCTCTTTATTGTGTGAATTCAAATATTTACAGGAGCCCCAAAATCAGCCACGTCAGTTTCTCCAGAAGAAAAAAATGTTGTTGCCATCCATGAATCAGGTCATGCTCTGATTGGTTGGCTGCTAGAACATACTGATGCCCTTGCTAAAGTGACGATTATACCAAGAACCAAGGCTGCCTTGGGTTTTGCTCGGACTGTCCCTTCCGATAGACACCTTCACACACAAGAACAGGTTCTTTATAAAACCAATTAATTATTTCATGATATTAATTCCTTGTATTGCATAAAATAATTCTCAGCCCTAGAAAAATAAATAGTCACAAATTTACTTTTTTGTGTAAAAAAATATGTTTATTCAAACACACTTTCCTTTGTTTAGGGTACGTTGTATTGATGGGTTGTGTTTGTGTGTTAACAGTTGTCTGACTACATGTGTATGGCTTTGGGTGGGAGGGCTGCAGAAGATCTTGTGTTGGGAAGATACACCCAGGGTGCACAGGATGATTTAAAGAAGGTCACCGATATGGCTTATGCACAGGTTTGTGATGTCAATTACTTTGAATCTTTAGGTTTGCTTATGTTTCAAACTAAGACAATTTTTTATTGTGACAATGTAGATCCACAGATACTTGACCACCAACCTTTCATAGATAGCATGGTTTTATATATTGCCAATTTTTATTTATTGAAATGAAACTGTGATGTAAAGAAATTCTACAACTTCTTGCAGGTGAAATATTTTGGCTTTAGTGAAAAGATTGGGCCTCTGTCGTTCAGAAGTGAAGGATACACTTCTCCATTCAGTGACTTTCTCAGCAACATGATGGACGTGGTTTGTGCAACTTACAATGTTGATTTATTAAATACTAGTCGTACCGCAGCTAAACTTAGAGCACATGTTTTTGCATTTCAGGTGCAATTCTTTGATGTTAATTATTGTACATATTTTAGTTCTTACTAACTGTAACATAAACACGATCTGTACTTGTTTAAACCATTGTGAAATTTTTGATAATTTTTTGCCCATGAATAAGGTGAAAAAGGTAAGTATACCAATAACTGTTGCCTTCAACCTGTAATTATGTCGTTTTTGGACCCAAACCATGATCAATGTGTGAAATTTTGACGCAGGAAGTTCGAGAGCTGGTGAAAAAATCTTACGACCGTGCAAAAAATCTTCTTGCTGAGAACCGGAGTCTTCTTGACTCCTTGTCACGTGAGTTGTTACGTAGAGAATCACTCAACTATGACGATGTTGAAAAGTTGATTGGACCCCCTGTGTTTGCTGACAAGAAACAGGTCGGTGTTGTGGCAAGTTGCTTTCAGTTTCAAACGAAAATAATTCAGTGGAAGCAAGTTGCTGCTTTGTGTGGGTGTTTATCAACAAGTGGGAACGCATTACCCCCTTTTTTCTTATTTATTACACATTGTGTCCACCTGATGGCGCCCCAAGAAGTTGTTAAATGTTATGTCTTGCAGACTCACAATATTCCCTTCGGTCCATTCGCATCAGACATGGAGGAAACGAAAACTGAATAACTGCAAAGAGCGGAAAAATTTGTGACAAAGTTACAACTCATCTGCACGCTTCCGCAATTGCCTTCAATATCATTGTCGCATGTGATGCGAATGCGTTGTATTCTAAGTTGGGCAAATATGTGTCTCAAGTATTCGGACATAATATCTTAGACAGAAGCTTGGCTGCGAAGCCTGTGAACCACGTTCATCGGTTATCTGTTTCTGCTGCTCCTGCTTGTTGAGATACTTCGCAAATACAAACACTGTGAATGTTTTTTCCTGTGGGAATAAAATACATACCGTGGCATTGTTGCCTGTGGTCGATATTGTGTTATTCAAATGCAAAATTTATTGTTAGTGCCCTGGACAAAGTCTACAATACCTATTGTCAAACGCAATTCCTTTCATGAAAAACATGTTTCGCTAAAATTATTATTATGAAGTCCTTATTCAACTCTAGCTTATGTATGTATGCACATGATGCATCAGCACTCTGTATCATAGTATAAGGTATGGCAAATTATTGTCTTGTAGTTCGGAATTTGACTAATGGAAAAACGATCACCATTTTTCCAAAGCACCACTGCAATGAGCACAGATGTTCGGCACAAATTTCATGCAGCTTTGTATTGCAATCAATCCTAATTTGGGTAACAGTCCCGAAAACTACTTTAAAAGAAATATTTATTTAAATTTACACGAACCGATGTGAAAACTACGGCACGACAGAATCGACGAAGAATGATTTTCTCCTTTTTGTAACGCCGACATTTTGGAACTTACGCAATCTGGTGCAATATCTTTATACTTGTAGCAAAGAAACTTCTTTAACTTGCCAAGAGCTGTGCCAAAAATATTCTTCGAAATTTAATTCGATATACCAAGGTGCGGACCCGGCCATGCAAAATTTCTTAACAGTAACATAATGCATTCCCTCACGCAAAGCATAAATCAAAAAATATTGTTTATTCAGAAAAAGTATTGTTTACAAATTAACTTTATGAAATTATAAATGTAACTCTTGCAGTAAATGATAGCTACTGGTCTTAAAAACAAAAATATCGCCGTATCAAATTTCGGATTTCATGATGATATAATGGTAAACAAGTGTTATGGTTATAGTGTATGAACGTTTATATCACTTCCGTCTATTTAGTGAGGTATTTTAAAGCAAATTGACAGACGGAGTTTCATCAAGTTAACAAATTACAACAATCTGTGCGTTACAAAAATTAATTATTTGTACATTTGCCAATGATGGCAACCCCGCTTTGAATGGTAAAATGATTTGCTGTTCGATACTAATACACACTGTAAAACTGAAACTACGCACATAAATAACTTTATCTGGGTTGTTTCACACACTTTGTCATGCATTTAATGTTTTTTGAAATTTCTGTATTTGCCATATCCTTTACAATCGCCAAGTCACGACCAGCCACCACCAAACGTCCCATAAACATATGGAAAAATCTTTAGAATTTGAAGGATTTTATTGATTTGTCACACACTAATTGCTTTCTAGGTAACCAAAATTATTTTTGAAAGTGTGGTTTGGTTTTTAAAGCCCAAAAGTAAAGTTTTTTTCATATAAACATGTGTAAATGTACTGGCCTCATCACAAAACGCTCGTTTCATCCAAACGACAAACGTTGTCCCAAGTTACAAATATTATAGTCGATGTGCAGGCATTTTAACCCAAAATAAGCAATGTATAATTTTTTTGCTTATGTTTTCAAAGGATTGTGAGTGGTTAAGTTCCCTGGTTGCAGTTTGTGTGTTCGCTCTGAGTTAGAATGAGTGACAGATATTTAAGACACAAAACTGTGCCTGTGTATGATGATGACGATGCTGTGCTTGATGAGATTGATGGAAAACGTACTTATGACATACAAGATAAGTTGATAAGCCCAAAATATAATGCCGAATTCCTTGTCGATTTGCAAGGCAGCGAAATGACATTTGAACGCGTGCAGAGGGTTGGACTTACACATCCAATACGCGTCAAGAATAAAGATGGTCTTGGTATGTATTTTCCGTCGTTACTTTGCAAAAGTCTTGTAGATTTAAAAAAACGATTAAATTAGTTATGAAGTGTATGTTTTAGTGCATGTAGTTAATGCATAAAATGACGTTTGATTATTGTACATAAGGCTTGACTGCATGATAACTTTTGTAACCTTGATATACCATACGTTAAGTGAAGTAAATGCAGGTATATGTAGTTAAAAAAAGTTTATAATAATAAACTATGTGTACGTTGAAATGTGTGGACGTCTGTTATATATTGAATAACGTCATATTTAACCAGCGTTTCAAAATAATATATGACGTTTACATAACAAGTCTGACAGCTTGTAGTGCTGTACACTGATGTGCGTTTCTCCTAACGTCACGTCAGGCAACGCCATGCTGTGCACCAGGCAATTGTAAATTGTGGCCAGAGAATCTTTCAAGGCTTTTTATATATGCAATAGAACCTTACTTTATAAACTAATTTAGGTGTTTGTTTCAATGAAATACTGAAATTCAACTTTCAAGATTTCATGAAAACAATAATTTAGGTGTTTGTTTCAATGAAATACTGAAATTCAACTTTCAAGATTTCATGAAAAAAATAATTTAGGTGTTTGTTTCAATGAAATACTGAAATTCAACTTTCAAGATTTCATGAAAAAATTTAAAAGCAGCTCGTAGTTTTAAATCTGACTTTAAAGGTTTTGAATTCGATTTGGAAGACAATTGCATGAAGATGTTAGTATTTGTCTTTTATTTTTAGGTCTTACAGTGCCAGACAGTTCAACATTCAGCGTATCAAATGTCCGTGCGTTGGTTGGAAGCAGACGTATGGTCGATGTCATGGAATGCAAGACACAAAGAGCGCTGGAAATGTCCATGCGTGACTTCGAGCAGTACTTTGAGGGAAAAGACAGGCATCATATTTACAACGTCATCTCATTGGAGTTTTCTCAATCAAGATTGGAATCTTTGGTGCAGAGACCCAAGGTCATTGACTGTCTCGATTGGATAGACTTGGTTTGGCCCCAACATTTGAAGTTGACTCAAATTGAACAAACCAACAAGCTTCAGAACATGAAATATCCAAAGGTGCAGAAATATTGTTTGATGTCGGTTGCTGGTTGTTATACTGACTTTCACATCGACTTTGGAGGTACTTCAGTGTGGTACCACATTCTCAAAGGTGGTAAAGTGTTCTGGTTGATTGAACCAAACAATGAAAACCTGGCACTGTATGAGAGGTGGACAATGTCAGGTAACCAAGGAGATATTTTCTTTGGTGACATGGTTTCAAAATGTCAAAGAATCGAATTGGAGGCTGGAAATTCCCTTGTGATCCCGAGTGGATGGATCCATGCAGTCCACACACCACTTGATTCCATTGTGTTTGGGGGAAACTTTCTTCACTCATTTAACATTCCAATGCAACTGAGAATCGCTCAGGTGGAGGAAAGGTTGCACGTCCCAAATCGATTTCGGTTCCCATTCTTTTCAGAGGTGCTGTGGTATGCACTTGAGCGTTACATCCATTGCTTCACTGGCAACACTTATCTGAGTGAAGAATTTCAGAACAAAAACCTTGGAAATAACAAACAGTCAACAGAGGAGAAAGAAAACAAAGAACATATCCATTTGACACCATTTGAATACAAGGGTTTTCAGAAGATGATTGAAACTTTGGAGTATTTACCACAAACTAAACAGTGCATACCGGATGGTATTGTCAGATCAGATGAGTTGCTGGAAGCTGGGAAGAAGTTATTGTACAATCATTCGGGTGATGACTTTGAACTGGCAATAACAGGAAAAGCAAAAGCTTCATGGCCGTCTGTAAATCGTCCAGATGCTCTCAAGATTGTTCGAAAACCAAAACCGTACAGCGGCACACCGGTACAGAAGAAAGCTGGTAGCACTGGAAGAGTTCGGCGAGTCCGGTGTAAGCAATGTGAAGCATGTTTGCGTGATGACTGCATGGATTGTGCATTCTGTAAAGACATGCGGAAGTATGGTGGGCCTGGAACTATGAAACAAACATGCATAAAACGCAGGTGTTTAAATCCTATCCTTCCATCCACTGTCAAAGAAGAATCAGTCGTTGAATCTCCATCAAGCACGCCAGTTGTTGAATCACCGGCGCAAAAACTGGGTAAAGGTCGAGGGAGGAAACGTGCAGGATCGATTGAAAGTGATCTCACTGTTAAAGTGACAAAAGTGGAAGCAGAAATATTTCCCGAAGAGGAATCTCCTCCCCCAAGACTGGCCGTCCCTCGAGTGGTCATACCACTGGTTCCTGAAAAGGAGTTGAGTCGTTATGCTGTGAGACCGCAGGAACCTCCTCCAGAAACAAATGAATTTGTGAATGCAAAAGCTTGGAGGGAAGTGTTTAAATATCTGACACATCAGGAGTTGACCTCATGCATGCTGGTATGCAAAGACTTCCTCAAACTTTGTGGCGCTCCAACTCTATGGTCCGAAATTGATTTGAATAAACAGAGAGTCAACAGTGTGTTGCTGCAAACCCTTGTCCGAAGATCACCCAAGTCACTCAACCTTTCACAAACCAACATAAAGTACAAACAACTACTGTGGCTGGTTGAAAGGTTGCCGGGTTTGAGAGAACTTCACTTGGAAAGTTGCTCATGGGCAGCTGTTGCAGCTCTTGGAACAGCCTCGTGTCCACCTTTACAACACCTTGATTTGTCATGGACGGCGGGTTTTACTGATTCTCATTTGAAACAAATTTTATCCATTCCTAATGATGCGCGTCCAGGACAAGAAATCATCCACACACGCCTGAGGTTTTGCAGAAACCTTAATCTTACAGGAACTGAAATCACGGATCTTGGTATAAAGTTGATTCTTAATACTTTACCTCATCTTAATATTTTGAATGTTAGCTTCTGTCCAATCACTGATGATGGGTTTTCATATATTTTAAATCCAAACTCATCCAGTCCGTACATGTTAACTACAGTCAGGGCACAACACTGCAACAAGCTAACCAATACTGCTCTTCACTCCTGTACAAAAATGCAAATTGTGGAAGAGATTGACTTGGAGGGTTGTGAAAATGTAACTGCTGATGCTTGCATGGGTTTCATTTCCAGGTCCAACCAAAAGTTGTCATTCAGAGAGCCCTTGGCAATAGTTGGCATGTAAATGTTTACAGATGTAACAAGAACTTGTGAATAAGTGATACAGTTTCTGTTGGTACATTAACATCTTCATGGTTAATTGTCAATCACCTGTAATTGCAAACAAAAATGCATTTGCATCAATGTAATCTCCTGTCCAATGTGCACCATTTTTCAATTCTGTTTTCACTTCATATTCTGAAGTAAAATTGTTTTGTTAGATTCGGTGTGTATGGTCAACATGGTGTAGAGAAAGATACAAACAGACTAAAACTTAATGCAAAACCCTTCAAGATAATTAAATTTTTTAGATGAATTTGTGAATGACTACAGCAAAATTAATACTAACAGGTATCACCTTTTAAACTGCTTTGAATCTTTTACTGTTTATGTGTAAGTTGATAGGAATGGGTTTATCTTGGGTAATCTGTGGTTGTTGCAGCAATAACAAATCCTTACAACACGACTCAACTAATGTTGAAGCGCTAAATCGACGTAGTGGTGGTTTCAAAACAGGGAATTCCCCTTTCTCAGTCGTCGCACTCCGGAATTGCGAAAGCGGCCTTCTTGCAACATTATGGACGGTTGTTATCCCAAATTTTACGTTTCCACAAAAACAGGTGAATTTTGTAAATACTGGGCGTTTAAATCCTGTTTGAATACAAATAAATATGTAACCACCGAAAACGCATCTGAAATCAGAAGTCGGACCGACAGACCCTTGGTTCGAGAAACAATTTATTACTCAGAGCTTTGTAGTTCCGGGGTTGTGATTCGTGTTGCAAAAACGTTGTATAGCTCATCACTAATCTGTGTATTAACAGTAATTTGAAAGAACGTGTTGGCGAGCAAAGCTACACGCCTGTACAAACAATGCTTTATTTACAACAAACATTTACACAATCCTTGTAGAAAGAAATTAACTTGCAAAATGTTTAAAATATAAGTTAGTATGTTTGTTGTTAATGTTGTATTTGAAAACTTATATCTTGCCAGGACTGGAAGGATCGATGTATTTTATATCAAGACAAAGCCAAATATATGGGGTTTGTTTGGGACTACTTGTTACATTTGTGTGAAATACCAACAGAAGTTGTGTTGAACAAATAAAAAGTATAATAGTGTATAAAATGAGAACATCTTGATAATAAACTAAAGCATAGGAAACATATTGCACTGCACAGTGTCTTGAATATTCTGAAACTGTGAGGAGATATTATGTAACACATTTATCGATGAACATTTTACAACTTACATGACCAATTATGGTTTGAAAACATTCTCTGTAAGGCTATAAAAATGTTTAGATCTGGCAATGCGGGATTGTTGTCAAAATAATTTAAAAAAAGTTGTTGAAAATGATCACTTTAATTTAAAAAAGTTGTTGAAAATGATCACTTTAATTTAAAAAAGTTGTTGAAAATGATCACTTTAATTTAAAAAAGTTGTTGAAAATGATCACTTTGCTGCTTTCCTCTGGTACTTTATCCATGGAGGTTTCATGTAGAACTGTGGACATTTCACTTGTAGTTTTACAGCAGGGTTTCTCAATCTATGCATTACAAAATGTCCTTGCATCCACCCCTCATATTTAAACCAAGTGCCACTCTGCCAAATGAACTTTGAACCTGGTTTCATAATTGGGTATTCCCCCACAACTCCTTGTCCTGAAACACTTTCATGATATTTTGTGTCGCTGTCGTAAATGAGCCATGACCGACTTTCGAGTTTGGATGAGTTGAATTCTGGTGCTGTTTCATCCATTTCCATTTGGATGAAATATTCAAACCGGGCTTGGTGTTGATTCCAACCTGGGACAAAAGCCCATTTCACAGTAACAGTGATATTTTCTGTGACTGCCTTCACTTCTGTGCTTTTGTCATAAAGCAATAGTTGGTTATTGAGCATAGAAAAGCTTCTACCAGAAAGTTTATCTGCAAACTCTGTCAGCCAGTCCATGAATGAATTAGCTGCCACGTAGTGTTCTCCAGTTAAATATCTTGAAAATGCAACAATTTCATTATGTTCACTTTTTTTTTCTTTAGTATCGGAGAGAAGCTGATAAAACATAAAGAATTTTGCAGGTGACACCAAAACAGCCGGGTCTGGTGATACGTTCAACAGCAACATTTTACGATTTGGATCATAGTGATCTTTAGATGTTTTAAATGCACAGAGGTAATTAGAAACTAAGTTATTGGCATTAAATGATGATTGTTCAAACAAATTTCCCAATATTCCAATTTCAGCCTTGTCACTCTGACCATTATGGATCATAAAAGATAGTTTCAAGTCTTTTGGAATTAAAACCCCATTTTCTTTTTCAAACTCAGTTAAAATTGATTCTTGTAATCCATCTTGCAAGTCGTTAAGTCCATCCGGACAGTATTCAGCATACCACTCCTCTATTTTGTTCCAGGCTCCTTTAATGTGCCTGTACTCAGGCAAATAATCTCCATATACATTCATGTAAAGCTTAAAAGCTTCATTCCATGTCCCACAAGTGTCTGGGAGTGTTTCCAAAAGCCAATAAAATCCACAAATAGGTTTCCAAATATCATTGGCAGACAAGACGTTGTACCAGTGCTTGCACACAAGACTAGCATTAGTAACATCTTTGTAATTCAAGTACTGGAAAATTTCATGGTAAGCAAATAAAGGAAGCTCATCACCATCCATCCCTAATTGACCTTCTAACGTTTTCTAAAGAATTTGTATCAAAAATTATAACAATGTTTATTCAACAATAATTTACAATACAAAACTTTTTCATTTAAATAAAAATTAATATTAAAAGAATGCATAGCAGAATGCAAATCAGGAATTCACACAAGATATAGTTGCAGTAACAGCTGCATGCAAAAACATAAAGGGCAAAGTCTAAATAAATATGTCACAAGTTAGAAGTTTAATTACGATGTCAAAAATATCCATTATATAAGAATACATTAAACTTTTGTTACATAACAACTTTGTTTCTCTGGCACCACCAAAAAGCTACTTCAGAAGAAAAGAGGTATACGTTGACATATATTTTTCACTTTTAAAAAAGACAGAACTGCATAATGTTCAGTGTACACACTGTTGGTTGCACAAAATGGATAATTAGAATCACACAGATCATAAATAATTTCTTGCATAAATTCATGCCATGAGGCCCCCTGAGACTTCTAGTGCTGCACCATTAACGTAGCTACTTTCATCAGAAGCCAGAAACAAACAGGCGTTAGCGACTTCTTCTGGTTTTCCCAATCGCCGCATGGGATTCATTTGTATACTTGATGCAAGATATGGTTTACTGATCTCTTCAAGCAAAGGAGTTTCAACAAATCCTGGCAATAGAGCATTGCACCTTATACCGAATCTTGCAACTTCAATGCATGTACTTTTGGAAAAGGCAATTACTCCACTTTTAGCTGCTGCATAACTTGAATGCCTGTCCATTCCTACTTTACCAGCCATGCTTGCAATGTTTACAATACTTGCATTAACAGGTGGTAACCCTTTGCCATATTCAAGATTCTGGAGGAAATGCTTTGTAAAAGCAAAAACACCAACCAAGTTAATTCCCACTACATTGTTGAAGTCATTTATTGTCGTCTTGTTGATTGCCGAGCTTATCCCACCACCAGCACAATTAACCAATATTGTACTTGCTTTAGAAAAACTTGAATAGGCCACTTTAAACGCAGTTATTGCTGTATCTTCTTTCGACACATCACCATCCAACATTTCAACACTTGCACTTTGCGAACATTTCTTGAAATCATCAAACGAGGTTCGAAGTAAGTCAGCATTCCTATCCACCATCAAAACTTGTGCACCTTCAGCTAAAAAACGAGTGCACACAGCTTTGCCAATTCCACTTGCAGCACCAGTGACAACTGCTACTTTTCCACCCAACAATCCTCTCGTTATTGACATTTTCTTTACTATTTACAATAATTTAAAACAAAAGTACGGTTTTAGTGTTGTTGTGTTTACTCGCAACAACGATGTACCACCATCATTCTGGCAGAATAATTTTGCAAATTTGCCATATTTTACAAGGTACAACAAACATTTACTCAAACATTGGTTTATGGATTAGAATCAAATTACAGGAATCAGCAGTTCAGACCTCAAAAAACATTTAAACAAAATTTTTCGCAGCTGCATCAATCAAAAAAATTGCGAATAAAAAAATCGCCAGGTTTTGCGATTCAGCATAATGGCGGCATGCAAAAAAACTTCCATAATTCAAACAATTCTGCTCAGCGTTCTGGTAATAGGTGCCAATATTGACCAATACGAAGAGAACAAAAATTAATGCTTGTTTGTATTAAATTGTTGTATTAGGGAAGTTTTTCGCATGCTAACATTACGCCATTATGCTGATTCACGAAAAGCGGAAAAGCGGGTTGTGTTCAATGGGCGATTTGGACGTCATCCGCCATCTTAATTTTAAATTTGTTAATTGCATGTTGTAGAGCATTAAATTTCCGTTCTCTTCGTGTTGGTCAATATTGGCACCTATTACCAGAACGCTGAGCAGAATTGTTTGAATTAGGGAAGTTTTCTCGCATGCCGCCATTATGTTAAATCGCAAAACCTGGCGATTTTTTTGATTGATACAGCCGCAAAACTTTTTGTTTAAATGGTGATCCCTGTAATTTGATTCTAATCCAAAAGAAACCAATGTTTGAGTAAATGCCTGTTGTACCTTGTAAAATATGGCAAATTTGCAAAATTATTCTGCCAGAATGATGACGCTTGAATGCTTTTGCAATTTCTCGAAATGATTGGATTATCTTAAAAATCAGTCTCGGTCGGAACAAGACCCATCGGGTGGCGATTATATCCTGGCAAAAGGTCGAGGTTGTCTGGATTGCAATCTTTAAATGAACACCCTATCTGAACCACCATTTGCTTGCCCATTAATTTGTGAAAAACTTTGCAATACATCACTGTGTGCGAATTAAAAGAGTAGAAAGCAATTTCAAAAGAATTCAAATTATATTAAGCTGAATTCACTACACTATGCTTAATTGTTATATGTATGATCGCACATGTCAAGCGTTTGTTGCGGCCAATGCACTAAACAATAATAATCATCCCACTGCCAAACCTGTTTGTAAAATTGTTTTTTTTTGGTGGTGAAACATAGGGCTTCCTACCAACTCAATTTTACAACACCCTAAAATTTACTTTTAACCACAAAAGAAAATTAATAAGATGGTGAACAAACGTACCCTTGTTTTGTAAAAAAAAACTAATATGACGTTTTCCCGCTCGATTTTTTCAGAAAATACGTTCTGTCGTCCGACTTGAAACGCTGAAGGGTATATAAAAAATGTGTGAAAGAAAAGAAGTTTCCAGTCTCTACAGTATTAGTAACGGAATTATATTTGCATGTGATTGATGCTTATGCTTCGGTTGGTAATTATATGATCGTTGCATTATCTTACACTGGTGGACATAATATATGGAGTTTGGTTTGTTTGTTCTGGAAATGGGAATTTAAAAACCGTAAGTTGTTCTATTTTTTGTTGTTTTGTTTGAGTTTATGTTAGGTTCGAGTACAAATAATATCAAAATGTTATAGTTGAATCAGGAAGATAATTAAAATATTTTGTGACCAAAGTTATTGTTGCATTACAAAATGATAAACAGCAAATTTTCATTGTTTAATAAACGATTTTTAACAAACTTTTCTGAAAGTAAAATGTTAGGGAATTGTAATTTGGAAAGAATATGTTCTTTTGTAAAAACCCAGCCCTGTTGTTTGTGGGCGTGTTTGCATGTATATTGAATCAACATTTATGTACATAGTGTGATATATTTGGATATTTGCATGTGTAGATTAATTATTTTGTACTAGTTTTCAAATCGTTTGACAAGAAATTTGATAAGGCAATTATTTTTGTTTGTTGAAAGCACAAATGGGTGAATTTTAATGTGTATTCTGATACTGTCTGATATACTACAAGAACAATTTGCCTTTGGACTGAGGTATAAATTCATGGAAAAACAATACATACAATGTGTCATATCTACTATCACACAGCAGTGAAAATCACACTATTTAAACAACAAGCAGATTTAGGAACTAAAAAAAACAAGCATATTTAAACCTATAAAAAACATATTTAAAAAAAACAAGGCACACGCTATGTTACAATCAACTTCAATCAAGCCATGAAACAACTGAAAAACGTTTAAAATCTTAAGAGGGCCTGGTTGTAAACTACTTCACCCATGCAAAAAAATATAATGTTCAGTCCAATAACATATTTCGGTTGGACGCTGCTGCTTTGAATGCTCGAAACATAGAAGATATGGGTGCCCGAGCTTCATCTGCAAATCTCTCATGGTTACACCAACAGCGCATAGAAGATGATCTTGCTCTGTCCTTACATCCTTTGATGTCCTAAGAATGTGCTTATTTGGCTTTATGGTTAATTCAGTCCTGGAACGTATCAACACTGGTAGCAAAAGCCAAAAAAATTACTTCTATAATATTTGACAAATACCAAAATACTTTTGCAATATTTATGCTTTCCTCGTAGGTTCAAGTTGGGAGGACATGAGACACGTTTTACACTCGATTAAATAAGGTTTATTATATAATGTTGATAAAAAGGTTCCATTCACATAAACTATGCATGCTTCAACAAAAACATTACTCCATGTGCAAATAAAACTAAAAAATAACTCGAATATAAAATACAAAATTATTAAATCAAATTATCACACACTGGTAAAATCACTGGCCACAAATATTACGTTAAAATCAAGCCATGAAGCAACCGAAGAACACAACACAGATCATAAACATAATGTTGACTCCAGCATTGCGAACACCACCACTGGTAGTTGTTGCTGCAACTGTTGTTGTTGTATTAGCTGTTGTTGTAGTTGTTGTTGTGGTTGTAGGAACCGGTGAAGCGTTGCATGCATCGGTGTCACAACAATTGAAAACACAGTTGGCGGTTCTACAACAAGATTGTTTAAATCCAATGATGATTTACGTAAAGGCTGAACAAACATTCCATGTAGTGCGTATGAGTTGTAGATTGAAGATGTCTTTGTATATTAATGAGATTGACATACTTATTCGACTGTAATGTTATGTACTGGTATTATCACAATTAAAACAACTTGTGCAGAGTATAGTTACGCAAAACGATATGTTATACAGTGGAAGTGGACTATATACTGTATGTATTTAAACTTACGTTCCACAGAGAGTATCACATGCAGATGCTGCAGTGCATGATCCAACTGTAGTTGTGGTGGTCGTGCCTGATATAAATATAATTTATATTGTTTCTCAGCTTTGTTAAAAACGTTAAGTAGAATGAATTGTCCAAGTCATGAAAATACTTCAAGAAATGTTTAATTCATTACTTCCACTGGTTGTTGTAGTTTCTTTTCTTCCACATTGTTCCCCAGCACCGCAAAGTGTGATTGTTAATTCAGTGAGTGGATCTGCTGCAGTTGAAGTTCCAACATAACATTTGCGTGCAGTTGATTGAGCCACAGTTACACTGTTGCAGAGATCAGCAAAGTTGCAGCATGAACTCACACATCCCCTGTACAAAACCACAACTAGAGTCACAAAAGCTTCAGATACAAACAAGACTTTCTTACGTTGCTCCACTGCAGTGATCTGGGCATGCTGACGCATCCTGGCACGATCCAACAGTTGTTGTGGCTTGAAATAAGATTGCTTGTTAGAAACAATACCAGAATCACACCAAGTTTAACTTACTTCCTGAGACTGTTGTCTCTGTTCTGCCACACAATTGTCCGGCTGAGCAGGTTGTTGTAGAAGGAAACACTCCATTGGCGAGAGTACCAGTGTGACATGTAACAATGTTTTTGATGTTGGCTGGTGTGTCGTTGTTACAAAGGTTTGCATCGTTACAACATGCACTTATACAAGTTCTGTAAAAATATGTTATGGCAGTTAAATACCAGAATCGGTTAAGATACCATGCAGGAAGTTTAAGTTATTAGAAAACTTATGCAATTTCTGTAACTATTATGTACATACTAATTTTTTACACTTGATTATTAAAACTTTACTGTAGAAACTATGGGTTTGCAAGTCGACTTACGAATCTCCTGCACAAAGCAAGTTGCAAGTCGAAACTGAAGCTTGGCAAGATCCAACAGTTACCACAGTATCCACGTTGTCTGAAGATAATATTGATATAGGTGTTAGACTATTCAGTGTATTTGCGAATATTTTTGGAATTTCAAGTTAGGTTTTATTGGCTTTTATATTCGTAAACTAAACTTACTTGCTGTGGTTGTGGTTACTGTTTTTCCACAGTAAAGATTTGCATCACAATGTTGTGGTGCGAGGCTTCCTGTTGCAGCTGCACTTCCTACTTGTGTAGTTGTACCAACTGAACATACTCTCCCTGTTTGTGTAGCAACCGACAGACTGTTACAATTATCAGCATCAGAGCAACATGATTCCACACAATCCCTGTAGGTAGAATCTTTTATAAATATGACAAATACTGATGAGATTAAGTGGGCAAATGAGTGACTTCATTGGGCAATTTTGCCCGGTTGGGCTTAACTTACGCTTCACTGTTGCAAAGTGTTGCTGTACATTCATCTTGTGTGTTACAAGTTCCAACAGTTGTCACAGTAGTTACTCCTGTGTAACGTTTGTATAATGCATGTAAACAAATTGAGTAAATGAGCAATTAAACAAGTATGGCTTGTTACCATTTGCTGTTACACTGGTTTCTTTTCTTCCACACTGGCTGCCAGTTGCACAAGTCAGACTTGATGTGAGAGTTCCAGTTGTGACTGAACCGGAGGCACAACGTAAAGTGTTGTCCATGTTGTCGACAGTTTGACTGTTGCATGAATCAGCATCGTTGCAGCACGCATATACACAACCCCTGGATAAAAAATGTTGTTTGCTGATAAAAAGAATGAATGCAATGAAAAATGTATAGATGTAGTAATTGTTATTTTGGAGCAAGGCAATTCATGATCAGAATTGCACAGAATGCACAAGTTGGCACAGTAGTATAATATTGAATAACTTTGTGTTAAATCTAGATTTTGTCTGTATTATGCTGGATTTAGTAAGATATGTTTTCTAGTTTTAATAAAAACTTACGCAGTTCCTGTGCAGAGAAGGTCGCAAGCAACTTGAGTTACACACGATCCCTCGGTGGTTACTGTGGGGGTTTCTTAAGGAAAAGATATAAATATCAAGGATAATATGCGATTGTGGAGAACGCAGGAATGACATATGGAGGTTCTGCCTTTATTAGCATTTAATTCCAAAGACAAAATTTTATAACTTCATGGAATTTTTGCCATAGTATCTGAGTCCAAATATTAACTGACACATAATTTACCTCCACTTGTTACAGTTGTTTCTGTTCTTGCGCATAATTCTCCTGCTGCACATGTTGTACTTGCCGTCAAGGTTCCTGTTGTTACACTGCCAGTCATACAAGTTACCACATTCCTCATTTGTGTCACAGTCTGAGTGTTGCAAGCTTCTTCACTGCAGCATGCTGATACACAACCACTGTTAAAACACGTAGTGTATGTTGTGTGTTGAGGTACGGCACACCCATTGTAAACTCACTCAGAACCAGCACATAAAATTCCACAGGTTGTAACTGAATCTTGACAACTACCAGCAGTAGTTAAAGTGACAACATTGTCTGTAAACAAGCTGTCATTGCAATGATAAATTTTAATCTGCTGTTTTTTATTTGGAAAAAAAGTTACGTCCTTATTCCGCTAAATACGTAAGATGATGTTTTTCCTGCAGTGTAAGTTTATGATCGTGAAGGAAATAACTTCAATATAAAGGATGCGAAATACTGTTTTGTCTTTGTTTAAATTATTTTGTTGTTACTAGATATTGTGGTTGTTTCAGATCGGCCGCAAACTTGGGTTCCACTGCAATGTTGGACTGGCATGATTCCTGTAGGGGCTGCTTCACCAACTTTTGTTGTTGTACCAACTGCACATTTTCTTGCATTCAGAGCATCCACATTTAATGTGTTGCATTCGTCAGCATTATTGCAACATGCAGAAACACAATTCCTAAAAAGGAAAACAGTTCTGGGAAGAATACAAACTGGTTGTAGAGAAACATAAAGGGCCAATGCTGTTTAAAACAATATAATTGCTTGTCTAAGGTTTTTGTTGAGTCTTACTCTGAACTTGTACAAAGGCCAGCAGCACATGTTTCTGCTGACTGACATGATCCTGTTGTTGTCACTGTTGGCACACCTGAAGTTTACCACCGGGTTATCAGTGTTCTACAATGAGAAGTTTCCAGTCTTACCTCCGCTGGTTGTTGAAACCTCCATTCTGCCACATAGCTGGTTTGTTGTACAGGTCGTCGTAGAAGCAAAACCAGTGTTAGTTAAACTACCACTCCCACATTTTAAGCCACTGTTCAACTCGGATACGGTGACAATGTTGCAGTTATCTCCATTGTTGCAGCAAGCTGATGCACAGTTCCTAAATTATAGTTTTAATAGATTGGCCCAAATCTTTTGCCGATTGGTGCAACATGGTAAGTTTACTTGTAAAACAACCCTATGTAGTAAAGTAAATAGATGATTATATTTTTAACTCACGGCACTCCAGCACACAAAAGGTCACATCCAAATTGTGTTTGGCAGGATCCTATTGTTTGGCCTGAAATAAAATTAAGGTTACATAATTAAATCCTGTCAGAGACGGTCGGTGGCATACCTCCTGTTATTTCTCTTCTTGCACAAAGTTCATTTGTATTACAAGTTGTTGTTGTGGGAAATGAGCCACTGGTTAAAACACCTGTACCACACTGTACATTGGTTGATATTTCTGCAATTGTTCGGCTGTTACAATTATCTGCATCTCTACAGCACACGGAATTGCAGTTTCTGCAAAAAAACTTAATTTTTCTCTCCATGATTTCTTCATGAATCTGATATTTGAAAGTTAACTTGTTTGTTTTCATTCATCAACATCCTCCATTCCTGTGTTCTTGCATGTTTTTTATTTTTAATCTGTTGTCTGAAGGCACTTATCTATTTCTTTGATTGTTTTTGTGAAACTTGTTTGTTTTGTTTCATAATTTATTAAGACCATCAAAACTAATATTAATATGCAAGAAAATTACAGGTTTTAAAAAAAAAAATTTGTTTTTATAATTATAGTTATCAAGTGAAATATACAGTTCTTGGATGTTTAAATGTTTGTTGTTACGTACGACTGTCCAGTGCACAAGCTTTCGCATCCTGTCTGGCTTTGGCACGATCCCACAGTTGTGGTGGCTACATAAAAAAATTAATTCATGACTAAATTTCATCAACAATTTGACACAGTAAAAAAAAAACATGCAACCGTAACCAACTAAACAATGTGAAAAAGTATTTACTTCCTCCTGATGTGGTTTCTTTCCTTGCACAAAGTTGGTTTGCAGAACAAGTTGTCGTCTGTGTGAGAGTTCCATCAGTGACGGAGCCAGAGGAACATTGCAAGATGTTTGTTATTTGTGAAACTGTGTTGCTGTTGCATTGATTAGCATCGTTGCAACAAGCTGATACACACCCCCTGTCAGGTTTGAATAAGATGGTAAACATGGATGTTTGTTGGCATTATATACTAAGGTAGATTTTTATGTGTTTGAAATCTTACACTTGCAATATCAACAATATCCATAAAAGTGTTGCAACTCAGAAACTCACATTGTGTTGGCACAAAGACTGTCACAGCCCGCTTGGGTTGAACACATTCCAACAGTTGTAGTTGTTGTAGAACCTTCATAACATAACAGATGTAAAAAAAGCTACAACATACAAATTCTGTGAGATAAAACCTGAAGTTACTACAGTTGTTTCCTTCCTGGCACATAGTTGTCCTGCAGTGCAGCTAACAGTTTCCGACAATGTTCCGGTAGTTACTGATCCACTTGCACAAGTCAACGAGCTTGCTAAGTTTGCTACAGTATCTGTATTGCATGTTTCTCCATTGCAGCAGGCTGACACACAATCTCTATTTATTCAACACACAAAAAGTTACTTGTTTGGCTAACTAATTATAAGTGTTGAATACTTACTGTGCATTATTGCAAAGTGTAGAACAGTCTGTGTCTGCTACTTGGCATGCTCCGACAATATTTACTGTTGTACTTCCTGCAGCTGTTAAAAAGTTGTGTAGGGGTTGCAGCAAAAAAACATTTCCCCTCAAACTTGATTTTTATTGATAAGTAACTCTAAAAACATTTCTTAAATGTCTGTCAGAACTTGGCCACATGAGGCGCTATTGAGTACAGTGTGTTCACAGTTGGTCTTATGGAGTAAACCAGAATATTCATAATTTTTACTGAAACAAGTTTACCACATTAACCTGTGGTTGTTGTTTCTATCCGTGAGCAGATATTTGTTGGACCATCGCAGTGTTGGAATGTATAAGTCACTGCTGCAGCATTCACTTGGTTCACCGTGCCCACAAAGCACTTTTTGGCAGTTTGTTTGGCAACGGTAAGCGTGTTACAAGCATCTGCGTCATTGCAGCATGCAGATGTACAACCACTACAAAATACACAAGTGGTGTACTTATCCAACAATAAATATGTGTTTATCTTCAGGTGAAATAGTAATATTAGCTTGTTTCAAGTGACAATATATATTGTGCAAGTTTGGAAAGTATTTTTCACATTGTTTAGGTGAACAGAATTAAACTTTTTAGATTTGTATTAAAAAAATCAATGCCTGTCTCACGTTGTTGATCCACAAAGTCCAGAATCACATTCAGTTTGTGTTTGACACGTCCCAATCGTTTCCAAATTATTTCCTTTACGTAATAAAATAAAATTTAATTGAATGCACTTGTATCTCTGCAGATTACATTTTGTACCTGAAAGTGTTTCTTTTCTGGCGCAAACTTGACCTGCAGCACATGTTGATGTTGCACTGAGAACTCCAGCAGTTGGGCTTGTAGACATAACTGTACCTGTTCCACATCTTAGTATGTTCTTCATGTTACTAACGGCAACACTGTTACACTGATCAGCATCTTTGCAGCAAGCTGACACACAGCCACTAAACAGCAAATGACAAATACAAGTTTCTTTTGTTGAAAAAAATATGTAGCTAATATAGCTTGTAATTAATTTAATTATATGGACAGTACTGTCATTATCAATAAAAAAAATAACATGTTATAGTTACCTGTAGAATATTTCTCAAATTTTTGCCATTGTATTAAAAAAACTTTGTGCTTTTTAAAGCCAAAATTTTATGAATGACCAACACAGAAAACTTACGTCACTCCAGTACAAAGTAGATCGCATGCATCTTGGGTTTGGCATGATCCAACTGTTGTGGTTGCTGCAGAGGAAAATATTTATATTCACCGAAGATTTGTAAAAGTTTTTATGAAATTGATACATTTCATGGCAATACAAGTTTAACAGAAACTTTACAATTATCTGATCATCAAATACACATTAAGTTACTTCCTCCTGATGTGGTTTCTTTCCTTGCACAAAGTTGGTTTGCAGAACAAGTTGTCGTCTGTGTGAGAGTTCCATCAGTGACGGAGCCAGAGGAACATTGCAAGATGTTTGTTATTTGTGAAACTGTGTTGCTGTTGCATTGATCAGCATCGTTGCAACAAGCTGATACACACCCCCTGTCAGGTTTGAATAAGATGGTGGTAAAGCAAACATGGATGTTGCCATAAAAAACTAAGGTAGATTTTTAAGTGTTTGAAATCTTACACTTGCAATATCAACAATATCCATAAAAGTGTTGCATCTCAGAAACTCACACTGTGTTGGCACAAAGACTGTCACAGCCCGCTTGGGTTGAACACATTCCAACAGTCGTAGTTGTTGTAGAACCTTCGTAACATAACAGATGTAAAAAAAGCTACAACATACAAATTCTGTGAGATAAAACCTGAAGTTACTACAGTTGTTTCCTTCCTGGCACAAAGTTGTCCTGCAGTGCAGCTAACAGTTTCTGACAATGTTCCGGTAGTTACTGATCCACTTGAACAAGTCAACGAGCTTGCTAAGTTTGCTACAGTATCTGTATTGCATGTTTCTCCATTGCAGCAGGCTGACACACAATCTCTGTTTAATCAACACACAAAAAGTTACGTGTTTCGCTAACTAATTATAAGTGTTGAATACTTACTGTGCATTATTGCAAAGTGTAGAACAGTCTGTGTTCGCTACTTGGCATGCTCCGACAATATTTACTGTTGTACTTCCTGCAGCTGTTAAAAAGTTGTGTAGGGGTTGCAGCAAAAAAACATTTCCCCTTAAACTTGATTTTTATTGATAAGTAACTCTAAAAACATTTCTTAAATGTCTGTCAGAACTTGGCCACATGAGGCGCTATTGAGTACAGTGTGTTCACAGTTGGTCTTATGGAGTAAACCAGAATATTCATAATTTTTACTGAAACAAGTTTACCACATTAACCTGTGGTTGTTGTTTCTATCCGTGAACATATATTTGTTGGACCATCGCAGTGTTGGAATGTATAAGTCACTGCTGCAGCATTCACTTGGTTCACCGTGCCCACAAAGCACTTTTTGGCAGTTTGTTTGGCAACGGTAAGTGTGTTACAAGCATCTGCGTCATTGCAGCATGCAGATGTACAACCACTACAAAATACACAAGTGGTGTACTTATCTAACAAGAAATATGTGTTTATCTTCAGGTGAAATAGTAATATTAGCTTGTTTCAAGTGACAATATATATTGTGCAAGTTTGGAAAGTATTTTTCACATTGTTTAGGTGAACAGAATTAAACTTTTTAGATTTGTATTAAAAAAATCAATGCCTGTCTCACGTTGTTGATCCACAAAGTCCAGAATCACATTCAGTTTGTGTTTGACACGTCCCAATCGTTTCCAAATTATTTCCTTTACGTAATAAAATAAAATTTATTTGAATGCACTTGTATCTCTGCAGATTACATTTTTGTACCTGAAAGTGTTTCTTTTCTGGCGCAAACTTGACCTGCAGCACATGTTGATGTTGCACTGAGAACTCCAGCAGTTGGGCTTGTAGACGTAACTGTACCTGTTCCACATCTTAGTATGTTCTTCATGTTACTAACAGCAACACTGTTACACTGATCAGCATCTTTGCAGCAAGCTGACACACAGCCACTAAACAGCAAATGACAAATACAAGTTTCTTTTGTTGAAAAAAATATGTAGCTAATATAGCTTGTAATTAATTTAATTATATGGACAGTACTGTCATTATCAATAAAAAAAATAACATGTTATAGTTACCTGTAGAATATTTCTCAAATTTTTGCCATTGTATTAAATAAACTTCGTGCTTTTTAAAGCCAAAATTTTATGAATGGCCAACACAGAAAACTTACGTTACTCCAGTACAAAGTAAATCGCATGCATCTTGGGTTTGGCACGATCCCACTGTTATTGTTGCTGCAGAGGAAAACATTTATATTCACCGAAGATTTGTAAAAGTTTTTGTGAAATTGATACATTTCATGGCAATACAAGCTTAACAGAAACTTTACAATTATCTGAACATAAAGTACACATGAAGTTACTTCCTCCTGATGTGGTTTCTTTCCTTGCACAAAGTTGGTTTGCAGAACAAGTTGTCGTCTGTGTGAGAGTTCCATCAGTGACGGAGCCAGAGGAACATTGCAAGATGTTTGTTATTTGTGAAACTGTGTTGCTGTTGCATTGATCAGCATCGTTGCAGCAAGCTGATACACACCCCCTGATATGAACAGATATATTTGGTTTTGCTGCAGGAAGGGTTTCAGTGTTTAAAAATTGTTTTGCTTCAAAAGTTTTTATCATTATGATGGATGAAGAAGTTTATATTTTACTTAGTGTGTTTGTGCACAGAATACTGTCCCCAAGTGGCCAATTTACTTACACTGTATTTGTGCACAGACTGTCACAAGCAGCTTGAGTAGAGCACATTCCAGCTGTAGTAGTAGTTTCACCTATACAGAAACCAAGATGAATTGTTAAGCAAAATATGGTAGGTTTAAGCACCTGAAGTTGTTTCTGTTCGTGCACAAAGTTCTCCGGTTGAACATGTTGCAATTCCTGCCAGGTTGCCATCTGTTACCCCTGAACCTGTTGCACAGCTTAATTGGTTTCCCTTAATAGTTGTGACAGTTTGAGTGTTGCAGGCATCTTCACTGCAACATGCTGAAGCACATCCCCTGTCAATAGTAACTTGTTTAAATCGTATTTGAGGAAACATGGTGAACAGTCATCACTCACACTGCATCACTGCAGAGAGTATCACAGTTCGTCCCAGATGCTTGACAGGCTCCTTCTATGGTTACAGAAGCTAAAATACATAATAATAATCTCTGTTTGATGTTAAACTGGAAATAATTTGCCCAAAATGTTTCATCTCTTCATGTAAATTATCTTGGTAGAAATTTCCCATAACTTTACCCCCATCCGTTTCAGTCCGGGAACAGACGTGACTGCTGGTTGGACAGTGTTGGTAGGTGTAAGTTGGGTTGGCATCTGATGTTGACCCAACAAAACACTTCCTTGCGTTCTGCTTGGTTACAGTGAGTGTGTTGCAGTTATCAGCATCACCACAGCATGCAGCCACACATCCACTAATAAAAAACATGACATTGTAATGATGCTGTTGCAAAATGTGTTATTTAATTGTGTTGCAAACTTCAGTTTACAACTATTCATGGACATTCTCACGTTTGTCCATTACAGAGATCTCCATCACATGCGGATTGTGTCTCACACGATCCAATGGTCATCAGATCGCTTCCTTTAAAAGTAAAATTATGTGAGAAATATTCTATGGAGGGAACAGAAAGTTGATTCAACCTGAAAGTGTTTCTTTCCTGGCACATAGCTGTCCTGCAGTGCAAGATGTTGTTTCAATAAATACACCAACTGTTGGGTTGGTTGTTGTTAATGTTCCTGTCCCACAAATCAGTTCACTGTTCATAGTTGCAACAGGTTGGTTGTTACAATTGTCAGCATTGTTGCAGCAAGCAGATACACAGTTGCTGTAACAGATAGTTTTTCAAAATTAATAAAATTTTGTGAAAAGCGCAGATTTGTGGGAAAGGTTTTTTATTTGACATTTTTACAACATAAACATCAAACTACTAAAATATACTAAATCATCCTGTGTGTCAGCTCTTATAAAATTTACTTACGTTTGTCCAGTGCAGAGTATGTCACAGTTTTCTTGGGTTTGGCATGATCCAACAGTGGTGGTACCTGTTAGGATTTATGTGTTTAAAGGGTTGTGGTTTAACTCATGGCTTTCATTTGTTCCTATCCCGGATTAAGTTTGATGTTCAGTGTAGTTACGTGATAAGCATTAAACCAAAGCTAACTTTCTGGACAT
Organism: Ascidia mentula; assembly: GCF_947561715.1. NCBI lineage: Eukaryota > Metazoa > Chordata > Ascidiacea > Phlebobranchia > Ascidiidae > Ascidia > Ascidia mentula. Next base: position 279,999 of record NC_138568.1, read on the forward strand.
TGATCCATTTTTTATTTACATATTGTGAAGGTCTTGACACTAGAACGGAAACTTCGTGTTTCTTTGGCATATTGTCGCTGAACATAAATATTAGTATGTTGAGCAAACTACATATTACCTCCAGATGTCACTTCTGTCCTTGCACATAACTGAGAAGAAGGGCAGGATATCGTATCAGGAAGGTTTCCATCGGAGACACTTCCGGAAGCACAAGACCGAAGATTTATTGCCGAAACTGCTCTACTGTTACATTGATCAACATCATTGCAGCATGCAGAGACACAACCACTGGAAATATGAAAATGTGAAACAACCCACAAAATATTGTTGAACATGCTTTACTTACGTGGCTCCACTGCACAGAGAATCACAACCAGCCTGATCCTGACATGAACCCACAGTTGTTGTTGCACCTTCAATAATTTGGTTTGTTTAACAGGGATTTAAACAGTAAAGGCATGGAACAACAAGGTTATTTGATTGCACAAATTCAATTATACAGTTAGTAAATTATTGACATTCCTCTATATTAACCAATCATTTTGAATAGAAAATTAACAATTTTACTTGGTTACTTTTAACCATATATATGACCCACATAATCAACTTTTTTTTTTAATGTGTAACTTAATAAGAAGTTTTGCTTTATTTAATGTCGATTTCGCTTAAACCTTCAGATGTTGTTTCTTTTCTTGCACAAAACTGCCCTGATGTGCAAATTGTTGTTACAGTTAATGTTCCATCCATTACAGTTCCAGTAGCACAAGTAACAATGTCCTTCATATTTGCAACAGTATCAGAATTGCAGCCATCTTCGCTACAGCATGCTGATGTACAGCCCCTGTTTAATTTTGTTTTTTAAATGGTAGCTGCATCCCCTGTGAACTTTTCTCAATTTGAGATGAATTTATTATATATATGTATATATAATTGTTTTTTTATTCTTAAACTTTTGTGGTGATTTTGTAAATCTGCAACTGAAACATTGAATTATTTTAAAAGTAGTTTTGCACTCACGTTGCTCCTTCACAAAGTGTTGCACAACTTGTCCCAGCAACTCGACAAGCTCCAACAATAGTTGCTACAAACAACATTAAATGTATGTTAAGATGTACAAAAGTGTAAAATAATTTGTTGCCCCCTCCATTGCAATTGTTTGCGGCTAGTAGCCATGATATTGTGTTAATACACCTTGGCATAAGTGTTTGGATGTTCTTGTTTATTTTTTACCAAATATCTCAAGATTGTTTGCCCAGGAGTTGATTTTTATGACAATCTCAAACCTAACTACAATGTTCCAAACCACGGCATCTTATTATTTAAAGGAGTTTATTTCAAAACTCATTGGAAAATTGTGCACTCTTGTTTGTCAGCATACTTGTAGTTCCTGATATAGTTTCAGTTCTTGAACAGACGTGTGTGCTTGTACCACATCGTTGGAATGTGTACGTGGGAGTTGTATCTGCTGTATCAGTAGCCGTACCAACGAAACACTTCCGAGCAGTTTGTTGGATAACAGTGAGCTTGTTGCATTTATCACCATTGTTACAACATGAAGAAACACAGCCACTGTCAACAAAAAGTTTGTCATAACAAGTAAATGTATGCAGTAATCTGAGTTATATTTTAATGAGACGAGAGTGATGGTTGCACTTACTCTGTGCCAGAACAAAGGGCAGCACAATCTCCCTGAACTTGGCAAGATCCTTCTGTTGTTGTGGCTAAATAAAGTACTTTGGTTGAACCAAGAAAAACACCTTGCATCATAGCATTGAATCGGGTTGATATTTATATGAACCAATACTGCTACATAGCTTAAAATAATTATAAACACTGATAACATCTTGACAACAAATCCCATAAAATTTAAAACTTTCATTTTTTCCTGAGGTGGTGAATTTTATGCAAGTTAGTTTAGGTATGCTTTTGTTTTAATTGGTTTAACACTTACTATCACTTGATGTGGTTTCCTTTCTGGCACATACTTCACTGGCAGCGCAGGTCATAAGTCCTGGAAGGTTTCCGTCAGTAACAGACCCCAACTCACACCGAAGTATGTTTTGCATTTGTGAAACAGAGAAGGAATTACACCCATCTGCATGATTACAGCATGCTGAGGTGCATCCTCTGCAAACAATGTTTTCAAATATGTAATTTATATTTGTGTATTTATTTTGGACAGAAAATAACATGTGTATCTTCCATACTTACACAGTACCGACACAGAGAAAGTTGCATGCATCTTGTGTTTGACATGATCCAACAATTGTGGTGACTGAAATCCATGAAAATATTTTGTATGTGGAAAGATATCTTTGTAAGTTTAATTTAAACTGCTGCTTACCTGATCCTTCCACAGTTTCTGTTCTAGCGCATAGTTCATTTGCTGAGCAAGTTATTTTTTCGGAAAGACTTGCAGTGGTTGTAGTTCCCGATTCACACTGAAGTATTACTTCCATCATTGCAACTGTGCGACTGTTACACAAATCTCCGTCATTGCAACATGCCGAGACACATCCCCTGAGATAGCATGGCATAGTCCATATTTGTTTCACCAAGTAAGTTTATTCATGAGTTTGGTACTTACACAACACCTGAGCAAAGTTGACGACAATTATCTTGAGTTTGACAAGAACCCTCTGTTGTTGTGGCTGAAAAGAAACTGTGATTCTTGTGTGGAAACTTAATTGTCAGTAAATACTTTGCAGGGCTAGTTGTAAGCACATACATTTGCTCACTTACATATTGTATATTACTGCATGCATCAAAGAAAAAGGCCAAAGGGAATACAGAAAAGCTTGGCATAATTCATACGCTTACTTGTATCAACCGTTGTTTCCTTCCTTGCACAGATTTCGTTTGCATTGCACGTGACAATATCAGGAAGGTTTCCATCAGTAACACTCCCAGAAGCACAACGTAGGACTGATTTCATATCAGCTACTGTGCGACTGTTGCAATTGTCAGCATTGTTGCAACAGGCTGATACACAGTTTCTAGTAAACAAATATTTATGAATGTTTCTGTGTTTGAAAACAGTATGCATGCAACTTAAAATATGCAGGATAAACAATCACCTCTTATTTCAACACAATGAAGTCCAATCGTTTTTAAAGTGAAATATTATTTTAGTATATATATTATAGAACACAAGTCTGCTTTTGAAAAACCCTTAATAAGGTCAAGGTTGGCCACCTATATGACATGTGTTCACCAGCATAACTTGACGACAAAATGCACACTATAATTAAACTGTATTTTAAAATTCCCTGGGGTTGTGAGTTCAAACCTCACAGGTAGCTGCTCCAACTTAGCAGAATAAAATGGCTGTGATGCCACTTTGCTATGTTACATATTTGTTACTACTTACGCCACATTAGAGCAAAGCATGTCACAATCAGCCTGGCTTTGACATGATCCTTCTGTTGTTGTTGCTGAATAAATGGAATGCATTCTGATTAATATCTGAAATCTGTTGGAACTTTTAGAGAAAATTTGTACATGTGTTTCTGGTAATTATAATATGATTATCGTCTGGGACAAACACAGAGTTTAGGACAGGTGAACATAATTTTTTTTTACTACATGGCTATGTGCAAATATCACCCAGTCAGTCGCCTGTTTTTTTCTAAGCTCATACTTGAAACTCCAGACTCCTTTCTTGCACATAACTGGTTAGTGCTGCAAGTCACACTACTTGGAAGGTTTCCGTCAGTTGTTGAACCAGAGGCACATCGAAGTACAGTATGTATTTCTGCCACAGTTTGGCCGTTGCACCGATCTGCATCGTTACAACATGCACCCACACAACCCCTGAAAAGTTAAACTAATTTATTTGAAGTTTTATGTGACTTGATGCAAGTGTAACAATAATTTTATGACATTTGTTAAGTTACTTTTCTCACAATATAAAATGTTTGTGAGTATACAAAGCCCCACAAACTGTTGCAGTATCAATGATAATTCTATTTCTTAATCTATTGATAGGTGTAGGGTTTCACCAAATGCTACTTACGCTACTCCAGAACATAAAGCATCACATTCAGCTGCAGTGGAACAAGATCCAACAACAACAGTTCCTGTAAAATATAAAAATTATTGCCACAAATATAATTGAAACAAATTGGCAGAAAATTTACATATTTATTGAATATAATTGCTTGTAAATTGCACTCATAACATTGTTGTATTACCTGTTTCAGTTCTTCCACACAATTTTTCAGCAGCACATGTTGTAACGTCAACCAGTGCTGTGCCATCCGCAGTTCCAGTCATACACATGAGAACATTTCTCATTTCTGCAACTGTTTGTCTGTTGCAGTTATCCTCACTACAGCATGCTGATATACAGCTTCTACAACAAATATAAGTAAACAGATTAATATAAAATGTTTTGTCACAATAACTGATTTAGTTTCTTACGTATCAGTTCCACATAATGTGTCACAAGTAGCAGTCGAATCTTGGCAAGACGTTGTAGCAGTTACATCTGAAATAAAGTTTTTTTCTGTGTTAGTTTGGCAATAAAATGACTGGAAACTGTATTGACTCAAACACCCTTCCTTATTGTATTGTGTTAAAATTATTTTGTTTTTTTATTTTGTACATTTGTATCATTCTGTATGTGTTTTATGGAAACACAAAGAGAAAGTTTGGATGCCAGAAGAACTTACCATTAATGGCATCAGTCACTTCCTTCCTTCCACAAACTTGACCGGTCGTACACTTTGTAACAGTTTGCGTGGCGCCAGTTCCAACAAAACAGAACAGGAGAGCGTTTTCAGCCAATATTTCTGCAACAGTTCCCGAGTTACAATCATCTGTGTTACTGCAGCAAGCTTCTGTGCATGTTCCGCTAAAATAACATGTAGAAAGTTTGTTGGGTCACACAGGATGATCTTTGTTTGTTACTTACGCTGCTTCACCATCACAAAGATTGCCACAGTTTGACTGATCTTGGCATGATGCAGATACATCTGTTGATGTAGAAAATATTTTGATACATTTTCTGAACCAAACTTCAAATTAATTTGGTCATACCTCCCATGTCAACAGCTTTCTTGGCGCAAACTTGATTGGCTGCACATTCTGTTGAAGCTTCATCAGTTCCTACTGTTCCACTCTGACATGACATGACGTTCATTTTAGCGATGGTTTGGCTGTTGCAATCATCCGCATTGTTGCAGCTCTTTGAAACACAGGTACTGAAACATAAAGTGCAAATACCAATTATATTTGTTATTCTTCCCTTGTTTTCTTTGTTCCTACAGAATTACTCACTTTGTTCCTGTTGTGTCATCATTTGCACAAAATGTGTCGTCTGCAGTTTGTAATGATGTCGCGCATCCACCAGCAGTTGTTGTTGTTGGTGTTGGTCCTACATCAGGTTACAACAAGAAGTCGGTTACCACAACATGTTTTTAATTCTCTATATATACCTCTCCTATACTTGGTGAGACAAAATTTGAACAAGAAAACCAAAACATTTAGGTTTGTGGACCCATTGGCTAATAAATATGCTCACTTTAATAGTGTCATAATTTACATTAGGCGGCCTTCAATTTTAAAAAGGCTTTTTTTAATGAATAAATCTTACCAGCAGAATCAGTAACTGCCTTCCTCCCACAATATTCATCCATAGCACAATCTGCCGCTGCATCCAGTGCTTCGTTTTGACATGACACTACTTGTTTAATCCCTGTAGCAGGGCCACCATTGCAATCATCTGCACTCTTGCAGCAAGCTGAATCACATCCTCTGCATAAAACACAACTTTTTTTCCAAATCAGGTGACAAAAAATCGATATTAATCGTTGGTCAGACATTTTAATTCCGGAAATAAGAAAAAGTGAAATTAATTTTAGGTGATGTTTTGTATAACCAGGTTAGTAGTTTTGTTCAGTTTTGTTTGCTTCTCATTTCTGCTCATATAAAGGGCCTACCTATATTTTGCTTTTAACTTACGTCACCCCAAAACACAGATTGTCGCATGCTGCCAAGGTCTTGCATGATGCAACTGATTCAATGGTTATGCTGCTGTCGGCTGAAACAAAGTAGATTTTAGTTCACCGGATTTAAACTTCACCTTTCTTGGCTTAAAACAAAACATACAATTTTTTCCAGTTTGAAATTATTTTACTGTATTTTTGTGGATTGAACAATGTAAGTACTTGTTTCTTGGATATAATTTACCAGATGTTGTGGTATCAGTTCTTGCACACTGTTCATCATTTGGACAAGTTGCCGACACAAAAGTATCAGATGTGGTTGAACCGTCAACTACTGTTTTTGTGCCAATTTTACAAATCAAGCCATTGGCGAAATATAAATTCACCAGTAATGCTGTGACCATATGAGCCACAAACTTGACACTGCACATATTGGTATATTGACTATGCCACAAAAACCTATTGTTCTATATGTGCTTTGTAGAAGTTCTGAGACTGGTTGATAAATTTTCTGGAACATAGTCAGGTCCTGTCTTTATTATATGCATTTCAGTGGTATTTTGGAGGACATTGTGTTTGCAAACGGTTGTTTATTAGGTTTTATAGCTTGCAACAATGTCGAACTTAGTCTAATATAAATTTTAGTGTTATCATTTAATTGTATCAATATCAATGTTAAATTGTAATGTTTTTCTTTTTTTTAAAGATTAGTCTTGAGTACAGATATTTGGTAGGACTCATTGCTGACAGTAAATTACTCATCACATATCTCAATGCTAGCAGCTGAACTGTTTTCAAGCTAAAAAAAATTGTTTAATAAATCTGCTGACAAAAATCTTTGCCCTACAACACATAAACCAATGGTTTCTCAGGTTTTCATCTAAAATTTTGTGCAAACTCATTTGTATCTTGTAAAAGTTAGACATGTCCCTTAGGTTTTGTTGCCTCAGCTTCACTACACAAAACATCACCTCTACTAACTAGTCGCTCAGGACTGGAATGTCATATTCTTTGTAAAGATGTTTTTAGAAACATGTCAGGTTATGACATTTGATATTGTGGGTGTGTTTCCATTACATGTCTGAGTATTCATTTCAATTATCTCAATTATGTGTTTCTAGATTTTATTCCACATTAAGCTCCATTCAGACAAAGGTTAATTAAACCAAATGTCGACATCATGTAAACTTTGTAATTTAATCCCCTGTTTCAGGTTCCGATGTTTCGTAATCACAGCATTGTATATTAATACACAACAGTGTACATGGAAAGATTTGTAAATGTCAACTTAAACATTCGTCTGCTTACAACTTCCTAAGAATGATTGTGGATTCAACTTGTAACTTGATATCATTCTTTTGTTTGTGAAATGTTGAGGCTCTTTAGGTTGAGCTGACTTTGTTTATTATGAACTGGCAAGTTTCACAATGCCTGTACAGAATTTACGACAAACTTTAGGCAAAGTAAGTATGAGGTGAAAGACAAAAAAACTATACCTATACACATGAAGTAAAGTCTGATATCTGTTGGCCATTTTAATACCCCAGCATATAAGTGGAAATATGGAAATATGGAAATATGTTGATAAAATTTAGTTAATTTTGCACCTTTGAGTAAATTTCATTCATTCCCTGTTGTTTTGCATGCAGTTTCCTGTGTTTCACATAACACCACCATAGCAGACATGTGTTGTGTTGATGTAAAGGTTTAATGACTTCTTGGTTTTCCTGACTAACAATCTTTCCACTCATTGTGTTGTAGAGATGAACAGAACTAACTTGTAGTGTCTGTAGAAATTTGGTTGAGAAATATAAGACTAAAGGACGCATATTGGTATTTCTATGAAAATAAGTTTTGGTGCTGGGAAATGCCCACCGTGTAGACCTTTGTCACAATAGAAATTTTACGTCACAAAGCAAACCAGTGATGCATAGGGCTCAATTTTTCAGTTGAATGAGCGCACATGCGTGTGCTGTTGTCATGGCGAATTTTAGGGTGTTTGGGGCGGTTTTAGTGGGATTTTGGGCTATTTTAATCAGGTAGTTACTTGATGGAGGTTGCTGCTGAAAATTATGGTGAAAATAAAGCACAAAATTCAGGCTGTATTTGTGGAAAAATGAATCGTTTAAGTGGCTCATTTGTGATTTTATGAAAGATCCATCCCATGTCTACAAATTTTGGTCAAAATTAGTCACTGGCAAAATGGTTTAGCCACCCCCTGGGGGCATTTGCCTCCCTGGTTAGTCAATATTTTGACAAAAAAAGCAACAAAAATTGGAACTGGATTTTGCAGAAAAATTAATCGTTCAACTACGCGCTCATTTGCATTTCCAACTCTTCTCTATGCAATGGCATCAAATTTTGCTAAAAAAGTGCCAAAACCCTTCCCCAGGGCTGTTTGGGGCAGTTTTACAACGGTTTCCAGGGTAATTAGTCAGGCAGTAAATTGGTAGAGGGTGCTGTTGAACATGTAGCTGAAAAACTACCAAAATATTGAGGTGGATTTTGTGGAAAAATGAATCACAAAAAGTATGCTAAATTTGTGATTTTCTGTTAGTCCCGACCATGGGCGTATCCAGGGGGCGGTCCGAGGGGTCCGGACCCCCCTTTTGTGAAATATTTTGGTCTTTAATGATAACTAAACAAACGCCATTGTATTTTTTTTGTCAAAATCCGCGTGAAAACCAGAAATTTTCTTTGACGTTGACCTAGAAACCGCATCGTGCATTCGCCGTTGTTTCCAAACAGGGAGCATTGTTACCGAACACTTTGCATTGTTACCAAACATGTTGCATTATTACGAAACAAGTGTCATTTTTCGTCAGTTCACGGACGAAACGTCGGTGGCCACGTTGTAATGACAAGCGGTTTATTTGCGTGAAAGTCAATTATTTTAGTTGTTAAACTTTCTATAGCGTTACACAATTGCGCAAGCCAGAAAGCCACCGTTTATGTGACGATTGGCGCGAACACCGGCGTTCGTATTTTGCGATGTTTGTACCAGAAGGACTGGCAGTTTGGCGGTAAGCCTTTGCAAAACCCCAATGTGCTGTCTTAATGCAGCTGCAATCAATTTTTTTTCTGTTAATTGATAGTAGTCCCCCTTAGTGAGTCATCAGACCCGGCAATTGTTTTTGGCAAACAAGAGAAACTGTCACCAGGTGCATGAAGGCAAATGACCTCTAAAGCTCAATTTGCAAGATTTAATTGTGAGATACGGCCTGAACCGTCCGCAGATTCTAGAATGTTTTTCATAATAAAATTTGTGGCACATGACCTTAGTATGGACGGAGTAGGTAAAATCTGGCAAAACCCTTATCGAATAGAAAGTCTCCCCTCCATGGATGATGTGAATAATAGACGCACCCCCACAACACCAAAAATACCAAGGGGTCGTACCGATAAAAACAACATCAACCAATCACTTTATTTATTGCTGGTTTTCAGCATGGAGTGAATAAGGACAACTTACAACATCGACTTATAGTTGAATATTGGTGATGTTGACAGGCATGTTTTCTTGCAGCTCTTCTGGCGCTCATTTGCAAAATCAGTTTTCCTGACTCGATATAAAGACGTTGATAAGCTATACTTGTAGTAAATATCACGCCGGGACTCCTTGCATTCTTCCAAACGATCCGTGTATACCGAATTAACTTTTGAACTCTGGTTAAATACGCGAGATACAATGGATTTTTTTAACAGTAACCTGGAAACTAAAGCACTAGATTTGTATCAAGTCTTGCGTAACATAACTCTGCACTTTCCAATGCACCTTAATCAGGTACTTGGGTGATCCATGCGATTCGCTTAAAATCATATTTGGATGAAACAACTCCCCTTGTCAACATTTGTTTCTTACGATAATAAAATGTTCTGAAAGTGAATCACGGACTGTAAGTTGTAGATATCAAACCTGTTATTGACTAATTCTGTTGACTTGAACTCACTTATCTCTATTGGAACCAAATCAGGCGTCGACAACCTTTGAACGCAATTTGCCTGAAACTATGTCCAGATCTTTTTGAATGATTATCATGCGAATTACATTTTTAGTTATTAGCAATTGGGATGAATTCTTGATGCCCGGATATTAACTTTTGGACCTTAAATTTCTACCTGCGGCAACACGCGTGGTTGTAAAAAATTACTAAAATTTATAAAAAAAAATTTAATGTTTGGTCCAACAACATATTTTGGTTTGACGTCGCTGCTTTGAAGGCCCGAAGCACTTAAGATGTTGTTGCCTCATCAATTCCAACGTGTACACTGACTTCATGTGTTTCTAACCAATGTTATGCTGTGTGCAAAATTGCCCTGGTTACAAAAGCCAACAAAACACTTCCACAACATGATACAAAAATACTTTTACTATATTCATGCTTTCCTCGTTGGTTCAAGTTTGGAAGATTTGTTTTGGTATTTACAAGAACAAGGTTCGATTCACATAAGCTCTGCACACTTCAACATAAACATTACTCCGTGTGCATTGTATGCAAATAAAACTAATTTGAATATAAGATACATAATTATTAAAATTATCACACACCGGTAAAATCACTGGCCACAAATATTACGTTAAAATCAAGCCATGAAGCAACTGAAGAACACAACACAGATCATACACATAATGTTGACTCCAGCAATTCGAACACTACCACTGGTTGTTGTAACTGTTGTTGTTGTAGCTGCTGTTGTAGTTGTTGTTGTTGTGGTTGTAGGAACTGTTGAAGCGTTGCATGCATCGGTGTCACAACAATTGGAAACACAGTTGGCGGTTCTACAACAAGATTGTTTAAATCCAATAATGATTTACGGCAGATTGAACAAACATTCCATGTATTGCGTATGAGTTGTGGCTTGAAGGTGTATTGGTATCTTAATACGTTTGACATATGGAAGGCAGTTCGGCTGGAATGCTATTTACTGGTATTATCTATACAGTGTATAGATGAGCAAAAGCATACATACCGATATGGTATGCATTGGAAGTGGACTATATACTGTATAGGAGTTAAGAACACTGAACATTACAGGGTTTCAACTTACGTTCCACAGAGAGTATCACATGCAGATGCTGCAGTGCATGATCCAACTGTAGTTGTGGTGGTCGTGCCTGATATAAATATAATTTATATTGTTTCTCAGTTTTGTTGAAAACGTTAAGTTGAATGAATTGTCCAAGTCAACAAAATATTAAATAAGAAATGTTTAATTCATTACTTCCACTGGTTGTTGTAGTTTCTGTTCTTCCACATTGTTCCCCAGCACCACAAAGTGTGATTGTTAATTCAGTGAGTGGATCTGCTGCAGTTGAAGTTCCAACATAACATTTGCGTGCAGTTGATTGAGCCACAGTTAGACTGTTGCATAGATCAGCAAAGTTGCAGCATGAACTCACACATCCCCTGTACAAAACCACAACTAAAGTCACAAAAACTTTAGGTCGAAATAAACAAGACTTTCTTACGTTGCTCCAGCACTGCAGTGATCTGGGCATGCTGACGCATCCTGGCACGATCCAACAGTTGTTGTGGCTTGAAATAAGATTGCTTGTTAGAAACAATACCAGAATCGCACCAAGTTTAACTTACTTCCAGAGACTGTTGTCTCTGTTCTGCCACACATTTGTCCAGCTGAGCAGGTTGTTGTAGTGGGAAACGCTCCATTGGCGAGAGTACCAGTGTGACATGTAACGATGTTTTTAATGTTGGCTGGTGTGTCGTTGTTACAAAGGTTTGCATCGTTACAACATGCACTTACACAAGTTCTGCAATAACATTGTGTTGAACAGAAAAATTTTACGTTTTAAATTCATGAAGAAAATATGTAATAATTGGGGCGAGTAGTTTTTTTACCTAAAAATGAAAAATTTTGACCTAAAAATTGAAACGTTTGACAGATTTTGACATTAAAAAATTTTTTTTTGACAAATTTTGACAAATTAAGAACTCAAGTAGTTAAAGTACGCATTTTTGTGCAAAAAAGTTAAAATTTGTTGTACACATTTTGAGGTGTGTTGAGCATCACACCATATCAACCTATATTATTTCACTTAATGGTATATAATTCACAATAAGTAGACAATGGGCCATTTACAACAGTATAAAGTGAAATTTTTCAAATATCATTACATGAAGTGATGCCACATATATGGGGAAATTACATCAAGTTTGAGAGGAAACATTTGCTTTGATGAGTAAACAAAGTGCATTGATTTTATTTAGATGTAGGCCTAGTTCTTTTTTTTAACGGGTAAAATCTCCCGACATAGACATTCGATGAAAACTGCAGATATTACTGCACTAATTAAACGGTATAACTGATGTGATTTATTTTCCACAAAACATTTTTTAAACTTGTCATCACAACATCAGGTTTGGTAAAAGTGCGTCGCCAGTTGGAAATAAACAAACTTACGAATCTCCAGCACAAAGCAGGCTGCAGGTAGAAACTGAAGCTTGGCAAGATCCAACAGTTACCACAGTATCTACGCTGTCTGTGGACAATATTGACATTGTTGTCAGACTATTTACTGTGTTTGTAAATATTTTTTTTTAATCTGAAGGTAAATCTCAAGTAAACGTACCTGCTGTGGTCGTGGTTACTGTTCTTCCACAGTAAAGGTTTGCATCACAATGTTGCGGTGCGAGGCTTCCTGTTGCAGCTAGAGTTCCTACTTGTGTAGTTGTACCAACTGAACATACGCTCCCTGTTTGTGTAGCAACCGACAGACTGTTACAGAGATCAGCATCAGAACAACATGATTCCACACAACCCCTGTAAGTAGAATAGTTACGAGGAGTTTTCTTTGTTTTTTGGTCATTTTAATTCTACTTACGGTGCACTGTTGCAAAGTGTTGCTGTGCATTGAGTTGGTGTGTTACAAGTTCCAACAGTTGTCACAGTAGTTACTCCTGTGCAACATTTGTATAATGCGTGTAAACAAATTGAGTAAATAAGCAATTAAACAAGTATGGCTTGTTACCATTTGCTGTTATACTGGTTTCTTTTCTTCCACACTGGCTGCCAGTTGCACAAGTCAGACTTGATGTGAGAGTTCCCGTTGTGACTGAACCGGAGGCACAACGTAAAGTGTTGTCCATGTTGTCGACAGTTTGACTGTTGCATGAATCAGCATCGTTGCAACACGCATATACACAACCCCTGGTAAAATCAATCAGTTAGACCTGATGTTTCTGTTTGGAAGAAGATGAGTTGATCAGAAGCATACGGAAAATTTGTGTTAATTTTTAATTGTTTGTTTTATCAACAGATAAACAGAACATTTTCACGTGTTATGCTGAGGCTCGTGTGAAACACTTTCCTTGTTTGAATAAAAACTTACGTAGCTCCTGTGCAGAGAAGGTCGCAAGCAGCTTGAGTTGCACACGAGCCTACGGTGGTTACTGTAGTGGTACCTTAAGGAAAGGATATTAATATCAAGGAAAATAGGTGACTGTGGAGAACGCAGGAATAACATATGGAAGTTCTGCCCTATTCTAGCATTTAATTCCAAAGACAAAATATTAGAATTTCGTTGTAATATTTTAGCCAATATTAACTGACACACAATTTACCTCCACTTGTTACAGTTGTTTCTGTTCTTGCACATAATTCTCCTGCTGCACATGTTGTACTTGCCGTCAAGGTTCCTGTTGTTACACTGCCAGTCATACAAGTTACCACATTCCTCATTGGTGTCACAGTCTGAGTGTTGCAAATTTCTTCACTGCAGCATGCTGATACACAACCACTGAGAAAACCGTAATATATTTGTTGTTATATGTTTGGAACTCAACATTTTAAGTTTCTCATTCCTAATTTAAATTGTGTTGTAACGAAACGCTTAAAAGTTAGACTTCGGTTTGTTGTTACTTACGCTGTTCCCTGACAAATTGTGTCACAAGCAGCTGCTGCCGTCTGACAAGCTCCAACGATAGTTACTTAAAAACAATAAAATTGTGTAAAATATTTGCTTGTTGTGATTGGTAACTTGTTGTGTCACATTTAGTTGGTGATGTGTTAAGAGTTCTCTCATTGGACGGAATAATCTTGGAACACAAACAACGTCTATTCTTACATGTTTTTTTACGTAAATGTGAGAAACTGTGACTTATCTATTGATCACTTTAATCGAAACTGCCTGCAGCGTTATGTTGTTCACGCAACCAAAATACCACAATTTTACGGATATCATCTCAACCGAAACAAATGCTATTCAAGGTTGGACACTCACGTAAAATATTTTTTTCATGTTCGTACTATCTCCATTATTGGCGGTGGTTTCACTAACAACTTACTGTCTCCATTATTGGCGGTGGTTTCACTTCGTGAACAAACGTGAGCAATGGTATCACAGTGGGCGTATGTATATGTTGGCGATACACTCGAGGTTTGGGTGGTGCTTCCAACGAAACACTTTCGTGCTCCTTGCTTGGCGACTGTCAATGTGTTGCAACCATCGGCATCATTACAACATACGGCTGTGCAACCCGCTCTAAAATGATAAAATAGGTTTTTGACAGTTCTATGAAACGATACAAACTAAAACACCAATCGTTACATTTTAGTCGTATATTGGTGTTTTAGTTTTGGGTGTTTCACGACATATGAGGTGGTAATTTCAATACTAAACGTTGAAGAAATGAAAACTCACTCAAATATCGGCAAAAATTTGTGCGTTACTAAGTGGATATGGTTATGATAGAAATCTTACGTTGCCGGCGATCCACAAAGACCGGCACAGGCGGATTGTGCTTGACAAGATCCGATCGTTTGCAAGTCGGTTCCTTTGTTTGAAAAAATTGATGAATGTTTGGAATATTAACGAGTGTTAAGAGTTTAACTGAGGTTACCTGACACAGTTTCCATCCTTGCACAAACTTCACCGGCGGCACATGTTGAAGTGACGTCAAACGTAGCAACTGCTAAGTTTGCCGTGTCTTTTGTTCCTGTCCCACATCTCACCACATTGATTATGTCGGTTACAGACAGACTGTTGCAGTTGTCTCCGTCGTTACAACAAGCCGAAACACATCCACTGCGTGTAAAGGTTTGTGTCTTGCATATATTGACCTTTTTTGTGATTTTGATATATAAGCAAAAACTAGATTGCTGCCCAGCGGATGACGGTGATTGTATATTCACCACAAAGTGGAAGTCTTTTCCTGACTTTACGATATTCACATCAAGCTTAACAAAGGCGTAACAGTTTCAAACAATGGCCACATGCAGGCAAGTTTGGCATGATTCTACAAAGTAATTTTAAACTCCCTTCATAATATATAAGCAAAACTTGCCAATCTAATGGCACCTTATCAGGGCATACAGGGGACATCATTGGGCAGCTCACATAATTTGGTAAAAAGTTTATCTTTTGTGCTAAATATTAAAATACTTACGTTGCTCCTGTGCAGAGTAGATCGCATGCATCTTGGGTTTGACATGATCCCACTGTTGTTGTTGTCGCTAAAATTATAACACCATCGTTTAAATATGGACGAAAATATCTTGCTTTATTTGCGTGAAAAATAATAATGTCGATTTTAAATTTATCGCTTACTTCCATCCGAGGTCGTTTCCTTCCTTGCACAAAGTTCGTTGGCTGCACACGTTACACTGTTTGGGAGATTTCCAGTAGTTGCACTTCCAGATGCACATCGAAGTACAGTTTTCATATCTGCTACAGTGCGTCCATTGCATCTGTCCGCATCATTACAACATGCCGATGTACAACCCCTGAAATCATGTTTAGCGCCTTCGTAAATCTTTGTTAGTTCTAACTACAACATCACTTACGCAGTTCCAGCGCACAAGTCATCACACGCTGCTTGAGTGACGCATGCTCCAAAGTTATTGGTGGCTGCAATGTCATAAAGTTTTGTTGAAAATTTTTACATTAAAAGTTATGGGCATCGTTACCTGTTTCACTTCTTCCACACAATTCTCCAGCATTGCACGTAGTTGTGGCTGCAAGTGCAGCATTATTGGCCACAGTTCCAGTCATACAAGTAACAACATTTCTCATTTCTGCAATTGTTTGTCTGTTGCAGTTATCCTCACTACAGCATGCTGATATGCAGCTTCTGTTCAAGTAATTTATATCAGTTATTGGCTTGAGGAGATACTCATAAATACAAACATGAAGATACCAAAATTCAGATATTGTCGTAATTGTCAAACTATTTGTAATGTACTTTTTATCGTCCTGTCCAATACGCCTCTTGTGGTCGTGCGTGATTTCTATGACGGTTTGTGTGGTTACCATGAGAAAAAGGCATGCGTGGCAGTAACGGGAAGCACTTGTTGTATGAAAAGCTTACTTTTTACTGCCTTTACATTTGATAATAAAGCATAAAATCACTACTGGGCTGAAGCAAGTCCTACGAGTCTTGGGAAGGATAAATGTTCACCAGATATATCATACGTGTGATAGATAAGTGTGCGATTTGTTTTGTAGCGAAACACTCGAAAGTAAGACTTTAGTTTGTTGTTACTTACCCAGTATTCTGACAAAGTGTTTCACAATCAGCCACTGCTGTCTGACAAGCTCCAACAATCGTTACTGGAAACAAGAAAACTGTGTAAAATACTTCGGTTGTTGTGTCACATTTGGTAGGTCATATGTAAGGGTTCTGTCGTTGTAGTACAGCAAAGTTACTCAGACTTTTCGGGACGCATTTCGGAATACTTAAGGAATATTGGAATATTTTATTCGTAATCCCAAATTTAGGATTAAACAAAGTTGGGGGGAACAGAATATGTTTTCGTTGCGCAATCATGTGGTCGTTGTAGCGACTCCTGGTGGTCACCGACATTGTTATCTAATGAAAACATTTAGAGCAATAAATCATTTTGCAACTGAAGTTTTAGTTGTTGTTTATGTATCTCCCACTGTCTTCCTATTTTGCTTGCTTTAAAGTGTTATTAGGAGGCCTTTTTGGTAATAGGATGTGCCATTTTTTGTACTTCAAACCTAAGTAAACATACAATTTCGAGCACAGAACACTAGCAAGCCCTTTTCATGACTCTACAAGTGCGGCGTAAAACTGTATATACGCCGCTGCGATAAATGTTGTATTACCACCGACGTCAAGAGTTGGTTGATAACTATACAATGGATATTCATTGTTCGGAATATATTAGTTCATAATTAAACTGTGTGAAGAAACATATTCTATCCAACGTTCGACGCTCGTGTTAAATGATTTTTCGTGTTGTTAATGCTCTAAAAATATTCTTGTTATTGTTCAGGGGGTGCCGTTAATATTGTTGGGATATTAACACCTTATTCCATGACAATAAACGTTTTCGAGTAAATCTTTTTCTATATCCTACTGCATGGTCCTTGTTTTGTCCCCTGTAACAAAAACTTACTGTCTCCATTATTGGCGGTGTATGTGATAAAATGTAACTTATTTATTTATCACTTTAATCAAAACTGCCTGCAGCGCTATGTTGCTTACGTGGATGTCATCTTAACCGAAACAAATTCTATCAAAGGTTGGACACTAACGTTAAATAATTATTTTCATGTAGGTTGGCGTAAATTTATGGAATATAGAACGTTTATGTTTATTTACATCCTACTGCATGGTCCTTGTTTTGTCCCCGTAATAAAAACTTACTGTCTCCATTATTGGCGGTGGTTTCAATTCGTGAACAAAGGTCAGTACTGCTATCACAGTGGGCGTATGTATATGTTGGCGATACACTGGAGGTTTGGGTGGTGGTTCCAACGAAACACTTTCGTGCACCTTGCTTGGCGACTGTCAATGTGTTGCAACCATCGGCATCATTACAACATGCGGCTGTGCAACCCCTGAAACGATAAATTAAGTTTTCGACATTTCTATGAAACGATAGATTTTAGTCGTATAGTGGTGTTTTATTTGTGAGTGTTTAACGAAATATTAGGTATATTGACTTCAATACTAAACGTTGAAGAAATGAAACTTTTCACTCAAATATCGCCAAAAGTTGAGCATTAGTTGGTGGGTTTGGTTACGATAGAAATCTTACGTTGCCGGCGAACCACAAAGACCGGCACAGTCGGCTTGCGCTTGACAAGATCCGATCGTTTCCAAGCTGCTTCCTTTGTGTAAAAGTTGCGATGAATGTTTGGAATATTAACGAGTGTTAAGAGTTCAACTGAGGTTACCTGTCACAGTTTCCTTCCTTGCACAAACTTGACCGGCGGCACATGTTGAAGTGACGTCAAACACACCAGCTGTTGGGTTTGTGGTGGTTTTGGTTCCTGTCCCACATCTCACCACATTGATTATGTCGGTTACAGGCAGACTGTTGCAGTTGTCTCCATCGTTACAACAAGCCGACACACATCCACTGTAAAGCAGTATTGTGTGCTGACAAGTATTTGTTATGGCTTTACTGTGTGTTGGTTAATTGCTCACACTTTACTACTGACTTTGACTAGAGTTGTATATAAAATACTTACGTCACTCCAGTACAAAGTAGATCACATGCTGCTTGGGTTTGACATGATCCCACTGTTGTTGTTGTAGCTAAAAGTAAAATACCGTCGTTATTATATGTCATTGAAAAAACATATATATGTTCGCTGGAACAATGAAAGTTAGTATTTTTAACCTACGTGCAACTGTGGTTTCCGTCCTTGCGCAAAGTTCGTTGGCTGCACACGTTACACTGTTTGGAGGGTTTCCAGTAGTTGCACTTCCAGATGCACATCGAAGTACAGTTTTCATTTGTGCCACAGTCCGTCCATTGCATCTGTCCGCATCATTACAACATGCAGATGTACAACCCCTGAAATCATGTTCAGTATCTTCGTGATTTTTTGTTACTTCTAAGTACAGCATCACTTACGCAGTTCCAGCGCACAAGTCATCACACGCTGCTTGAGTGACGCATGCTCCAATGATATCAGTGGCTGCAATTTTATAAAATTTTGTCAAAATTTTTACATTAAAAGTTATGGGCATCGTTACCTGTTTCACTTCTTCCACACAATTGACCAGCAGTACACGTAGTTGTGGCTGTGAGTGAAGCTGTATTGGCCACAGTTCCAGTCATACAAGTAACAACATTTCTCATTTCTGCAATTGTTTGTCTGTTGCAATTATCCTCACTACAGCATGCTGATATACAACTTCTGTTTAAGCAATTTAAAACAGTAATTAGGGAGCGATAATTTACACATTAGTACAAACATGAAGTTCAGATATTGTCAAATGTTCAAACTATCCACCAGAGCGTACGTTTTATTTGAGTTTCAGATTAGAGTGCGATTGCAACCATGGCGTTAACTATAATTTGTTTTTTTCTACTATACGTATAGTAAGTGTTCTTAGCAACTAATTTGCAGTGTATATATTTACTTTTGAAAATAATAATGGAGTTTAAGTGCGTTCATTTTTACGTTTACTGGTTTTGTGTGATATTAGTTTTTTGAATCAACTTATTCCGATCATCAATCTCTTTTCTGACAGCAGAAAAGGAAAATATCATGATGGTAAAATTTCTTACCCATCACTGCCACACTGCGCGTCGCAAGTAGCGGAAGAATCTTGGCATGTTGTTGTAATTGTCCCTGAGAACATAAATTGCCGATCTTTGCAATAATTGCTGTATTTTGAAAGTTACAAATAATTAACGCATGAATAACTTGTTACCTGATATATCTTTTTTTCCACATACTTGGTCGGTCGAACACTCAGTAACAGTTTGGGTGGCGTCAGTTCCAACGAAACAGAACAGAAGAGCGTTGTTAGCGGTTATTGCGGCTACATTTCCAGTGTTACAATCATCAGCGTTGCTGCAACAAGCTTCCACGCATCCGGAGCTGAAAAATTAAAATTTTGTTCAAAGATAGCTTAAATGGTTTTTGTTCACATTGTTACTTACGCTTGCATGTTGCAGAGCGTTCCACAGGCTGATTGAGCTTGGCACGATGCCGTTGTAACTACGTTTGAGATGTTAACGTTACTGTCAATATGTTGTTAACTGTATTTAAATACAGACCTCCTCCAACTTCCATTTTAGCGCAAACGTGGGTTGCTGTAGTGCAAGGTGTGGAAGGAGCGGATCCTCCAGATGTTACCGCACAAGACATCTTGTTTATTTTAGCGACGTCTTGGTTGTTACAATTATCAGCGTTGTTACAGCTTGCTGATACACAGGAACTGCAGAAATATTAGTTTTTACCAAATGAAACTTTAAAGTCAGTGAAATTGCCGGACATCATTACGACCTTCAGAAAATGGTAAATTGCCGCCGAAATATTTAAACCCTAAGTTGTTTAACATTCACATCTTTGTTGTCTGATATACCAGGGGTGCACACCTGACATTAGGAAGCGTGTCAAAATGTTAAATGTGCTTTAGTGCAGTTTATTGGCTGGTGTTTAAAAAACACTCCTCACGCATTCGCAAAATTATAATCAGTACACAGGCCTATCCTGGGGAGGGTGTTTCCCCGTTTGTGAAATATTTCTGTGATGATACCGAAATAAACGCCACTTTTTGTCAAAATCTCTGTGAAAACAAGAAACTTTTTTTGTTTGTTCGGCTGAAACCTGTCGTGCTTTAAACTGGTCATTGTTCCACACACAGAGCATTTTTGTTACACTAAAGACGAAATGCCTTTTTTAGTGGCGACGTTGGTTCAATGGCAATCAGCGGTTTCCCTGTGTGTGAAGTTAATTAGTTTGGTTGTTAATACACGTTGCAAATATTCCGCATGTGCATTTTAACGTTTGACTTAAGAAAAACTGCGCACGCAAATGTGCAAACAGGAAGCGGGCACCAAATGCAAATTAATTTTTATTTCTATGTTTTCTTGACTAAGCACATTTATTTCCTTGTTTGGTTACAAATATATTAAGTTTTTATTGTGCCAGAAGTACAGACTATTAAATTATATTGAACACCTTCTATCAAAATATTAGTAATAGAAGTACGGCGAAAACTCGCATACGAGTGTTCTATGAAAAGCACTATGCAATTGCGCAAGCCATTCTATTTTCAAACCAATAGATTACCAAACTTGACCATCGTGCCCTACATACATGTGATAGATGTATTTCGGCGGACGTGGGCACCATTAAAAAAAAACAAGTTGTATAAAACAACATAGTTAAATACGCTAGAAGTCGCCGTTTGATCAGCAAAGTCGTCTGATAGTCACACCAGCTGCACCGGTGAGACCTTTTAGGTCGAAACAGTGGCCATCTGTCTGCAGCTTATACACAACGCTAGAAATCGTTTAATTGGGATTTTGTACAAAAAATATTGTCTAAAACGTTTTGTTTCCAAAACATCACTCGAGAAGTACTTACTTTGGACTTGCCATGTCCGCAGTCTCGCACAACGCATCTGCAATAGACATAGCTCCACACGTACCAGTGATCGTAACGGCGGTTGCTGTAACACACATTTCCTTTCTGGGTCATTGTCAACTGTTTATCACAGATAGGTTACGAACGACTGGTTTTAGTGAAATATGATATACGTGTGTATTTTATGCATTTTCTTACTGTCGGCGTTGGTGACTTCTTTCCTCCCGCAGTATTCAGTGGATGCACAAGCTGTTGCTGTAGCTGTTGAACCCGATATATCTCCAACTTGACACGTCACAACGTCTATGGTGGTAGCAACTACCACATTGTTGCAATCATTTGCATCGCTACAACATGCTGAAACACATCCCCTGCGAAACAACATTTGTGGTAATGCAGAGTATGAACAACGACGGAAATCTTTCAGAAAAACGGGTGTACGCTGGATTTTATACAACTTTTCGCACCTTTAGTTTTGCCGCAAAACTGTGCCAAGCAATTAAAGGGGGGGGATTTGTTTACTCGTATCTTTAACATCCAAGAAAGGTGGTTAATCATTTTCCTGTTATTTGCGTGTTTTATGTTGGTCACGAAAACCTTCGGTGGCGTTTAAAAGTTTTATGTTGAAGTATTTTTTGGCTGGAGTGCTCACACTCGTATGTGTGGATGCTGAATCTACGGCGTCAAAGCTAACAAACAGTTTTTCGGTGTAACTTCGATGTTCCGATGGAAATACGCTGCAGTGAGTTTGCTCCTTGCCTCGTGCGTCCTATGGTTGTGTTAATTACCAGTATATGCTACCTCGCACGTGTTCTGTGTTACAGCTGTTCTTGTTGTCGTTACCGTGATGCACTTTTTTCGTTTGACGTTATTATGACTAAGTTACAGTGAGCTGCATGTACGGTAAAATAAACGATTAATTCCACAACACATGGAATAAGTGAGCTAATTATATTCCCAGCTAAAAACATTTAAGATAAAATATAATGAAATTTAAACGTATCACGTGATTTGGTTCTGACGCCTGGTCCCCAAAAGTTGGTTTGGAGTTTATGAAGTGAATATTGTTTGGGTGACAAGTCTATGTCTTGAACACATGTTGCTTTGATGGAGCACCGACGTTGCACTAGTTTTTTTGTGGAACACCGGTCTATTTGATATTCAATGTATGACAAATATCTGGGTGCACTTCAGTAAATAGTTTAAATGGAAAAAGCCGCTCCCTTAGCAGGTCTCGTTGGACAAATTGCGGGGCGAGCAGCTCAAATTGCAACTTCGGTCAAGGCGCCCGACCCATACACGAACTAGATAACCTGAGCAGGGCGCAGGTCACGATGCAGCAGCAGGTTACGATATAGTGGAAGTTGGCATATTACCACGTATTCACAGCTGTCAAAACAATTGCCCTTTGGATTTCGTACATGTTGTGGTACAACTATATTTAGTGCTGGTGTTTTTCTTAAACATCACGGGATCTTGAAAAAACAAACTTTTGGCTGTTTTTGGTTGGTTATATCCGTTGATGGTATCGGTGTAGCCGAAATGTTTAAAATGTGATTTTTGTAGTGCGTTTAGATCGTCTGTTGTTCCTGTCAATACTATTCGCTTTAAACTATAGAAAAGTTTTAAACTCACGTTGCTCCAAGACAAAGGTTGTCGCACGCAGTGGAAGTTTGACA
Source organism: Ascidia mentula (assembly GCF_947561715.1). Lineage (NCBI taxonomy): Eukaryota > Metazoa > Chordata > Ascidiacea > Phlebobranchia > Ascidiidae > Ascidia > Ascidia mentula. Next base: position 302,945 of record NC_138568.1, read on the forward strand.
AGATGTGACCACTGTTACAGTGTCGTCGGGGTTGGTTGCTGTAATCCGATAATTTCATTAACATTCAAGCAAAGGGTACTTTTTTAAACTGAAAGTTCATTGACTTACTGGTTGACGTCGTTTCGGTTCTTGCACATAAGTAATTAGTCGGACATGTAGCGGTTGTAAGACTTCCGGTAGCTGTAGCACTTCCAACCTTGGTTGTTGAACCGATCTTGCAATCCAAACCATTGACAGTGTTGGTGCCGATCATCACCACTGCAGCCAACACGGCCACAAAACGCACACGAGTCATTATATTGATTCCTCTTTAACTTAACACAGTAAAACGAAGAGTTTGTTCTAGAAAACCAATTGGTTAATGTATGGAGTTTGTTTCAAATGATTCCACCCCAGTTCCTTCTAAACGTGCAACATGCAACCATCAGAAGTGTTCCAAGTGTTATCGAGAAATTTACGTGCAAGGAACTGTGGAATGTTGAAAAGTGGAAATCCGATCAACATATTTCACTACATTCTATTTCATCTCGCGGTGCGGAAGGTTTTGTAATGTTCCATGTTAAGTGAAAGTGTGACGCGATCTTTGTTTTTCTAACCAGGAAAGCCGAATGTTTTTGCACCTATATTTGTTTTTTACGTGCAGATTTTACAACGAAGTGGCATGTTCCGAAGTACTGAAATCTTACACTTTTCAAACGCTGTCACACATATTGTCAATTTTGTGAAACGACCGAATTAATCAGGGACGATGGTTGACAGCAAATTGTTCTTCTTCGCTTTAATGCGCGTTTCGACGTTTCTCAATTGTCGTAATACTGAAATAATACTCGATGGAAAACTGACAGCAAACCGCGCCCGAGTTTGGTTTCAGCAACAAACAAATCGAGTCCGATTTTCTTATCAAGGCAACCATGACGTCTCGCGTTATTTTCCCAACGTGGTGATGACTTTGTAACGAACCAAGTTTTTCTGGATCTTAATTTACGTCACCAGCAGAACCGCCCTCAGATGCTGGAATGTTTTCGTAATAAACTTTGCGGCACATGACCTTATTATGGACGAAATCGGTAAAATCTGGCAAAAACCCTAATCGAATAGAAAGTATCCCCTCCATGGATGATGTGAATTATAGACGCACCCCCACAACACAATAATACCAAGTGGTCGCACCGATAAATACAACGTCAACCAATCACTTTATTTATTGCTGGTTTTCAGCATGGAGTGAATAAGGACAACTTACAACATCGACTTATAGTTGAGCAATGTTCGCTACCATTTACAAGTATATTTCACTAAATTACACTTGTGTATTGGCTCAACTAGGGTTAGGACAACAGACTAACGATTTTCGCCCGTATAATCTTTGGGGGTGGAATTTGACCACGGCTAACTTCTCGACTTAAACCCTTTGTTTAACAACATTATAAGTTCCTCAGTAATTAGTGTTAACTCGTAGCATTTGTCCGTAAAATACAACACTGGTATTAACATCGTGTCGAGCGAACTTTGATCCTGACAACTTGACTCAAATGCTTTCACTCATGTTTATATCGTCGCAAACTTCAATGGAGTTTTATGAACTTTCCACCTTTCCAATGGAAATCACAACATTGCAACTATTTTAATTATTATTTCTCTGTGCTGTATTAAAACGCGGCCGAACCTCGTAACCTTTCCAAATATTTTTCTAACCATGGAAAGCGAGAACAAAACAAAAGTTATTGTGAAGATTTTTTGAACATTCAATTTTGTTTGTTGATTATTCCCCGACCTGTTGACTTTCAATGCGATTTATTTTATTACTGTTGGCAAAATATTTTGTTGAGCATAATGGTTGTAAATTCTAAAGTATTGAGATAAGGGGGATAATAGTTGTATATTCAGCTGAATATTTGTCGCTCTTACAAAGTACATTGAGTGCAGAGACGCAAGAATTGCCGGAAAAACGCTTCTTTTTCTGAGCCACAGCCTGCGAAAGTTTTGTGGTCACTCGTAAAATTTCCACTGAGCTTCTGGGGACGTCTTGCCTTACGACGATTCCACGGCAACTCTCTTCTACTTGAACTTTAGCCGTCTTTGTCGGTACAATTTAACTGGGGAGTGTCATCACTTCAAATATTAGCGCTTTGTAGACCAACACATGACAATTTGAGCACAGAGAATACGAAAACAAACAAGTAGGTGTACGAGGCGATCACAGCGATCACAGCGATCACAGCGATCACAGCGATCACAGCGATCACAGCTAAGCAGCGACCACAGCTAAGCAGGTAAAAAATAAGTCTGCTTTTTTTGTTTATTTGGACTTGTTTGTTTCTATGTTAGGGTTTCCACACAAGTCCGACTTTGCCGGGCGATATTTTACATGTGGAAGTTGGGCAAAGCTGGTCCTCGCTTATGCGACCTCGACCACCAACGATGGCAAAAAACTATTCACATCATTCGGCGTCGTGCAATTTATTTGTTATCTTGTAGCGATTTCGCACATTTCACGACCGGAAGTTTACAGGAACCTGAAAAGCTGTTGTAGTAACGACAAATCACTGTTCAAAGTCCACAGATATTTGCAGTTTCGCCATTTTAATGGAGAACGTGTAGAACGGGGTTTTGTATCGAACTTACTGCTTAGACTTTGTTCATATATGTCTACAAATAATTCGGTTCCAGACGAAATGCGTCATAAAAGTGCGTGCAATTGATACAACATGTCCAACTTAGAAACCTGCAATTACTGCCGAACAAATGTCGTGATTGTTGTCGGATATTCCATACGGGTGTTACCAGTAACCAAACTGCAGTAAAATCTCGACATTGTAAATGCAGACAATTGACAAAAATTTAACGAATGCGATCCGGGAATGTGAAATGATTCACCGCGGTCCGTCTGTTCTGTCCCAAGTCAGGTGTGACGAACTGTTTGTCTGCGACCCCACAACCTATTTTCTCTGTTTCTCGTTCAATTTTCTGTGGCCTTGAAACCGCGGTGCTGATAGGATAGGGTATCGAGATCGTGCGACAAATCTAACTACAATTAAACCGAAGAATGTAGGGTGGTGATCCACGTAAAGCAAGTGTGTTTGGTTATGGTTGTTCTCTACTGGTTATGCCAAAGTATTTGACTCCGACATCTATAATCTGTGAAGGGAAGTCACTGCGAATTCAAATAGAACTTTTATTTGTGACGAATCGGTTGCGCCCCAATCCCTTGCCATTTGTCTCAAGATCGCCTGTAAATTGTTTTGGACTTTTTCTGACCGACTCTCGCCACTATTTCATCGGCGACATTTTCAGTGAACACTAATTCCTTATTTACAAAACCTTCAGTAGATTTCGATAATTGCTTTCGTCCCTGTTATGAAATTAAGACAAGACTTAAGGGCATGTGCCAACGGCGGTTCGCAAGTTGCCCTGAGCCTTGCGCGCTCTACGCTTTCGTAATTAACTGTGTGCTACCGCGTACGTGCTCTGTTAGTGTAGTTTCTTTTTTTTACCTTTTGCACTTGCTCCCCTCGCAACTACAGAGTGAATGGAAATATCTCTCTCACTGCAGGTGCTGGAGGAAATCACTGTAACATATTTTGCCATGACGCGCCAATGACTCGACTTTGCGTGAAAACCCGCATCCCGATTAGTTGAGCGAAGTTCACCCACTATTTGTGCAACAATGATGAGAATACGTGACACGATTGATCTTCTTTCATTGCATAAATTAAAAGGTCTAAAATTGATTTTGGCTAAACTACATTTTCCTGACTCGATAGAAATGAGGTAATCAATCTATGCCTGAAGTAGATGTGGAGTTAACTCCTCTCATCCTTACAAACAACCACGCACCGAGTCCCCACTCAACTACCGATACCCAGGTGTTCTCGCTTCACTTTATATCATCGCAATTCTATGGATTTTTTTCTACTTCAAACTTTTTCGCTTGACAACTTAATACAAATATTTGGGATTCAAAGACCGTCTCGGTTGTTGGAAATGAATTTATTCGGTTGCCGACGGATGTTCGCAGTCAACAAACGACCTCCATACAATTTTGGTAGCGCGACTCGCATCTTTGGTTTAGTACAAAGTCTTTGAAAGTTACAAGTTTTTAAATAAATCGGGTTTTTTTCTGATATCCATGAAAGACCTGCACTAATTGAGGGATGGGTTTTGTCTGCTTGTGACCCCCGAACCAAATGAACCGCTTCACCACAAGTTTTGAGGTAAAGTTTGTATCAAATCTTGCGTAACATAACTCTTAATTTCCCAATTCAACATTTGATTCTTGCGACAATAAAATGTTCCGGAGGTGAGTCACGGAATGTAATTTTTAGAAATTAAACCTACTCTTGACTAATTCTGTTGACTTAATTTCATTTATCTCTGTTGTAACCGCAGGGGCGGCAACCTTACGAAAGCAATTTGCCTGAAATTATTTTGAGATGCATATCAGGTCGCCTGTCCACATTTTATTGAGCAATTTTTGACCTTAAATTTCTACCTGAGGCAACAGCGTGGTCATAAATATCAACTTCGTCAATTCAAAAAATGTAATGTTTGGTCCAACAACATATTTTGGTTTGACGTCGCTGCTTTAGAGGCCCGAAGCACTTAAGATTTTGTTGCCTCATCAATTCCAACCACTGTTATGCCGTGTGTACATTTAAACTAAGCTTCGTCCGCAAATCTCTCACGTTTACACAAACAGCGCATAGATGATGAACTTGTTCTCTCCTTATCCTTTCATGCCCTAAGCACGTGCTTATTTTGCTTTATTGTTAAATCAGTCCGGGAACATATCAATAGTGGTAACAAAACTAAAAACAATTACATTACCCATATTTAGCTAAAATACTTTTCAATATTTCTGCTTTTCCTCGTTGGTTCAAATTGGTAGGAGTTCAAATTGGTAGGATATATATACGTTTTACACTCGATTAAATAAAGTTTATTACATAATGTTGATAAATTTGGTATTCACAAGAACAAGGTTCAATTCACATAAGCTATGCATACTTCAACATAAACATTACTCCGTGTGCATTGTATGCAAATAAAACTAATTTGAATATAAGATACATAATTATTAAAATTATCACACACCGGTAAAATCACTGGTCACAAATATTACATTAAATTCAAGCCATGAAGCAACTGAAGAACACAACACAGATCATGAACATAATGTTGACTCCAGCAATGCGAACACCACCACTGGTTGTTGTAATTGCAACTGTTGTTGTTGTTGTAGCTGCTGTGGTTGTAGTTGTTGTGGTTGTAGGAACCGGTGAAGCGTTGCATCCATCGGTGTCACAACAATTGGAAACACAGTTGCCGCTTCTACAACAAGGTAATTAAAATTAATGATAAAGTTATCACATTTTTCATTTGTATCACAGTCTGAGTTGTAACAAGCTTCTTCACTGCAGCATGCTGATACACAACCACTGAGAAAACCGTAATATATTTGTTGTTCAATTCGCCGTGTCAGTCTCTGCTTATAACACTTGCTGTTGCACTGCATTGATAGAAGACCGACTAGTAAACTACTATTAGCACGAGCTTGATCTCGCTTCCTCAGGTGCATTGCTGTGCACCAGCAAGTATTATAAGTATATTTGTTGTTGTATATTTGGAACTTAAAAGTTAGACTTCGCTTTGTTGTTACTTACGTTACTCCATCACAAATTGTGTCACAAGCAGTCACTGCCGTCTGACAAGCTCCAACGATGGTTACTTTAAAACAATAAAAGTGTGTAAAATGCTTCGACTGAAGTTCGAATATTTTATCCGCATTGGACGGAATAATCTTGGAACACAAGCAACGCATATTCTTACATGCTTTTTTACAGTGAACGTGAGAAACTGTAACTTATCTGTTTATTCCATTTGTTAAAACTTGCTGCAACGTAATGTTGTTCACGCAACCAAAATACCACAAATTTACGGATGTCATCATAACCGAAACAATTCTATCCAACGTTGGACACATTTTCATGTTGTTAATGCAACAATATTCTTTTTAATATTTTGGTGGGGAGGGGGATTCTAAGTTGTAATAGTTGGGATGTTGCAATCCGTTGCGTTTGAAGCTTATTTTCGATTTTAGAACGTACATTTTTATTTTCATTTGAAAGAACGTGTAAATCTTTTTCTATATCCTACTGCATGGTAATTGTTTTGTCCCCTGTAATAAAAACTTACCATCTCCATTGTTGGCGGTGGTTTCAGTTCGTGAACAAACGTGAGTGCTGGTATCACAGTGAGCGTATGTATATGTTGGCGATACACTGGTGGTTTGGGTGGTGGTTCCAACGAAACACTTTCGTGCGCCTTGCTTGGCGACTGTCAATGTGTTGCAACCATCGGCATCATTACAACATGCTGCTGTGCAACCCCTGAAACGATAAATAAAGTTTTCGACATTTCTATGAAACGATACATTTTAGTCGTATATTGGTGTTTTATTTAATGTCAAGAATATTATATAATTACTGGTAAGCATACTAAACTTTGAAGAAATGGAATGCTTTAATCACATATCAACAAACAGCTGTGCATTAGTTAGTGCTTTCCGTTATAATAGAAATCTTACGTTGTCGATCCACAAAGACCGGCGTCACAGGCAGCTTGTGTCTGGCAAGATCCGATTGTTTCCAAGTTGTTTCCTTGTTCAAAGATAAATGTTTGGAATATTAACGAGTGTGAATAGTTTAACTGAGGTTACCTGACACAGTTTCCATCCTTGCACAAACTTGACCGGTGATACATGTTGACGTGACGTCAAACACACCAGATGTTGGGTTTGTGGTGGTTTTGGTTCCTGTCCCACATCTCACCACGCCTTTCATGTCGGTTACAGACAGACTGTTGCAGTTGTCTCCGTCGTTACAACAAGCCGACACACATCCACTGTAAAGCAGTATTGTGTGCTGACAAGTATTTGTTATGGCTTTACTATGTGTTGGTTAATTGCTCACACTTTACTACTGACTTTAACTAGAGTTGTATATAAAGTACTTACGTCACTCCGGTACAAAGTAGATCACATGCCGCTTGGGTTTGACATGATCCCACTATTGTTGTTGTTGCTGGACAGAAAAAGATAGATAGCTTTTTTATCCGAAATATTTTATTTCCCTAAAAGGTTGTGTCTTTAAACAACGTGCTTACTTCCATCCGAGGTCGTTTCCGTCCTTGAACAAAGTTCGTTGGCTCCACACGTTACACTGTTTGGAAGGTTTCCAGTAGTTACACTTCCAGATGCACATTGGAGTAATCCAGCTATTTGTGCTACTGTTCTGCTGTTGCAATTATCCGCATCGTTACAACAGGAAGACGTACAACTCCTATGAACATATGCATTAGAAATTACTTAAATCAAACTAAAAAGAATTTTAAGCAGGTTAAAAATGACGTACGCAGTCCCAGCACACAGGTCGTCGCATTCCGCTTGTGTGGAACAAGATCCAGTGGTGGCTCCTAATAAAATAATCAACAATATTATGTTAAACTTGATCGAATAATTCTCACGTTAAACCACAAACCTCCTCCTGATATTTCCATTCTTCCGCAAAGCTTATCCGCGGTGCAAGTCATGCCTGTTCCTGCGTCTACTCCTGTCCCACATCTCACCACATTGATTATGTCGGTCACAGGAAGGTTGTTGCAGTTGTCTCCATCGTTACAACAGGCAGATGCACAGTTTCTAGAAAGCAACAAACGATTTTGGACTTCAAAATGCTTTTCCGCAGTATATACAAGCGTGATTTGCTTCATTTTATCAACTTACGCCACACCGTCACATAAGGCCTCACAGTTCGCCTGAGTTTGACATGATCCAACCGAGGTGACAGCTGCAAAGTAAAGTACATTTGGATCATGTGGTAGTGCGTGATCCTAGATTGCTTTGTGCTAATTCTAGCCATCAAAAACCCTACGGGTATTCAGGTACCTTTTTACGTTAATCTACTTCTTAAAGGTTTGAATTTTTAACAGAAATCCATTAAAAATTTCAGCGCAGAGTTGGTGAAATATTTAGTTTGGAAAGTTTCATACTTGAACCCGAGGTCGTTTCCTTCCTTGCACAAAGTTCGTTGGCTCCACACGTTACACTGTTTGGAAGGTTTCCAGTAGTTACACTTCCAGAAGAACATTGGAGTAATCCAGCTATTTGTGCTACTGTTCTGCTGTTGCAATTGTCCGCATCGTTACAACAGGAAGACGTACAACTCCTATGAACATATGCATTAGCAATTAATTAAATAAACGAAAAGAATTGCAAGCAGTTCAAAAATGACGTACGCAGTCCCAGCACAAAGGTCATCGCATTCCGCTTGTGTGGAGCAAGATCCAGTGGTGGCTCCTAATAAAATAATCAACAATATTATGTTAAACTTGATGGAATAATTCTCACGATAAACCACAAACCTCCTCCTGATATTTCCGTTCTTCCGCAAAGCTTTCCCGCGGTGCAAGTCATGGCAGTTCCTGCGTCTACTCCTGTCCCACATCTCACCACATTAATTATGTCGGTCACAGGAAGGCTGTTGCAGTTGTCTCCATCGTTACAACAGGCAGATGCACAGTTTCTAGAAAGCAACAAACGATTTTGGACTTCAAAATGTTTTTCCGCAGTATATACAAGCGTGATTTGCTTCATTTTATCAACTTACGCCACACTGTTACATAAGGTCTCACAGTTCGCCTGAGTTTCACATGATCCAACCGAGGTGACAGCTGCAAAGTAAAGTACATTTGGATCATGTGGTAGTGCGTGATCCTAGATTGCTTTGTGCTAATTCTAGCCATCAAAAACCCTACGGGTATTCAGGTACCTTTTTGCGTTAATCTACTTCTTAAAGGTTTGAATTTTTAACAGAAATCCATCAAAAAATTTCAGCGCAGAGTTGGTGAAATATTTAGTTTGGAAAGTTTCGTACTTGAACCCGCGGTTGTTTCCTTCCTTGCACAAAGTTCGTTGGCTGCACACGTTATACTGTTTGGAAGGTTTCCAGTAGTTGCACTTCCAGATGCGCATTGGAGTAATCCAGCTATTTCTGCTACTGTTCTGCTGTTGCAATTGTCCGCATCGTTACAACAGGAAGACGTACAACTCCTATGGACATTTGCATAAGAAACTACTAAAATAAACGAAAAGAATTGCAAGCAGTTCAAAAATGACGTACGCAGTCCCAGCACACAGGTCGTCGCATTCCGCTTGTGTGGAGCAAGATCCAGTGGTGGCTCCTAATAAAAAAATGAACAATATCATGTTAAACTTGATCGAATAATTCTCACGTTAAACCACAAACCTCCTCCTGATATTTCCATTCTTCCGCAAAGCTTTCCCGCGGTGCAAGTCATGCCTGTTCCTGCGTCTACTCCTGTCCCACATCTCACCACATTGATTATGTCGGTCACAGGAAGGCTGTTGCAGTTGTCTCCATCGTTACAACAGGCAGATGCACAGTTTCTAGAAAGCAACAAACGATTTTGGACTTCAAAATGTTTTTCCGCAGTATATACAAGCGTGATTTGCTTCATTTTATCAACTTACGCCACACTGTTACATAAGGTCTCACAGTTCGCCTGAGTTTCACATGATCCAACCGAGGTGACAGCTGCAAAGTAAAGTACATTTGGATCATGTGGTAGTGCGAGATCCTAGATTGCTTTATGCTAATTCTAGCCATCAAAAACCCTACGGGTATTCAGGTACCTTTTTACGTTAATCTACTTCTTAAAGGTTTGAATTTAAGAAGTAGATTAACGTCAAAAAATCCATCAAAAAATTTCAGCGCAGAGTTGGTGAAATATTTAGTTTGGAAAGTTTCGTACTTGAACCCGAGGTTGTTTCCTTCCTTGCACAAAGTTCGCTGGCTCCACACGTTACACTGTTTGGAAGGTTTCCAGTAGTTGAAGTTCCAGATGCACATCGAAGTACAGTTTCCATTAGTGCTACAGTCCGTCCATTGCATCTGTCCGCGTCATTACAACAAGCCGATGTACAACCCCTGAAATCATGTTTAGCGCCTTCGTAAATCTTTGTTACTCCTAAGTACAACATCACTTACGCCATTCCAGCGCACAAGTCATCACACGCTGCTTGAGTGACGCATGCTCCAATGTTCTGGGTGGCTGGAATTTAAAGGTTTGGCTAACTATACTTTCAAATTTTAAAATACCAAATGTATTTCCGTCATAACATACCTGTTTGAGTTCGTCCACACAATTCTCCAGCAGCACACGTAGTTGTGGCTGCAAGTGTGGCATCATTGGCCACAGTTCCAGTCATACAAGTAACAACATTTCTCATTTCTGCAACTGTTTGTCTGTTGCAATTATCCTCACTACAACATGCTGATATGCAGTTTCTGCAAAATATAAGTAAACAGATTAATATAAAATGTTTCATCACAGTAACTGATGTAGTTTCTTACGGGTCAGTTCCACATAATGCGTCACAAGTAGCAGTCGAAGCTTGGCAAGATGTTGTTACGGTCACAACTAAAATAAATTTAAAAGCGTTTTAAAATGTTTGCATAAAATGATATAAATAAAAAAGATTTTGTAACTTAATCTTTTTCTATCTTTTTCTATTAACGCGTGTAACTAACCATTATTGGCGGTCACTTCCTTCCTTCCACAAACTTGACCGGCCGTACATTCAGTGATAGTGTGTGGGGAAGTCCCAGTTCCAACAAAGCAGAAGAGGAGTGCGTTTTTAGCGTTTATTACGGAAACCGCTGCCATGTTGCAATCATCGGCGTTGCTGCAGCAAGCTTCCACGCAAGTCCCCCTAAATAGAATGTGAACCGTGTTATATACCGGGTTAATTTGTTTCAGTTTTGTGACTCACGTTACTCCGGTACACAAAGTCCCACACGCTGACTGGTCTTGACAGGATGCTGTTGTATCTGAGTAATTATAAAAACTCTTTTATCTCCAAACTGTATTGATGACTAAATAGGACAACATATTGCTTGTCGTTATATTGCAATAATGTGCAGGGTGTCGATTTATGCCTTTTTCACCATTCTGAGTGTTCGACACGCGACGCCGCTGTTCGACACGGGCGGCATGGATAAATGTTAAGTTACCGGCAGGGTTGCCATTTGGCCGTTTGAAAATCGGCCTGGCCGCGAAAAAATCGTTTGGCCGTAAGGCAGATATTTGGCCGAATTTGGCCGAATTTCACTTGGTACTATATAAATCCACAAAAGGCATTGCTGGTTTCAGGTTATCAACAGATTTGTGGACGATTGTGTTGTCATAAATATGTCTCCGAAAAATTGTTACGTCATAAACTAATCTTGACTGAGTTGGTAAAGAATTATGCTGCAATCGTAATGCTTTAGCAACATAACCGGTTTTGAAACCACTGATAAGCATATAGATAACAGTGTTTTGAACATACAATTTACGAATTTATTTCCGGCTATGTAGTCGTTTTTGTAGAAATCATCAAACTTATAACGTGATTTGGCCGAATTTTGGCCGTAAGAGAAAAAAAAATTGGCCGTCAAGTGTTTTAACCATCTGGCAGCCCTGGTTACCGGTGTACAGTACCACTAACAGACCAACGCTATTGTTATCTACAAAAGTCCATAAATTGATTTACTGTAATTAGTCAATTTAGCCTAACGTATCGCCAATCTTGCAACATTCACATCGATCTTACTAGTTTTCTTTTATCGAAGATTGGACGCCAACGATTTCCCTATTGACATGTATTTGTCAATTTTTTGACGTACATGCTGGTGGCAAAAGTGGTTCGAAGACGTTGGTGCCAGTATAAGTCGTTTAATTTCAAACCGCTGACAAATATTTGGAGAGAAAGTTGTATTTCGAGTCACTATCAAACAACATCATTTAACTGAACGGTTGCGTAGCGTTGAAAACTTTATGGCATCATCGCTTGGGAAGCCCTCCCAAAATGAATTTGTCTGTTTAGATGGCTCAATAAACGCAACCGCCATAAATCTTTGGACAAAATCCATGCAAAAACCAACCAATATTTACTTTCATGTTCAGTGAATAAGCGCGTTAAACTAACCATTGTTTCCAAACATGGAGCATTGTTACCGAACACGTGGCATTGTTACAAAACAAGTACCATTTTTTGTTCAATCGGACCTTAAAAGAGACATAGCTGCTTACAACATGCAAGGTTTTTAATTGTTTTGTTGTTATTTCAACTTGTATTCTAAACTTACGCAAGTACAAGAATCCTGTAATCGAAATAAGCCTGACCGTTCTCATGCGTTAGTTACCAGATACACCATTTTTTCTATTCGACACGCTCGACAATTATTTTTAAAATGTTCGACAGGTAGTAAAAAAATCGACGCCCTGATAATGTGTGACGTTTCGTGGGTTAGAAAACGTACCTCCGCCGGTTACTTCTTTTTTCGCACAAACTTGTCCTGCAGTGCAAGGCGCTGTGCCTGCAGCATCTCCCACCCCAACATAACACGACATCACAGCTAACATCGTTATGCTTTGACTGTTACACTGATCAGCGTTGTTACAACAGTGGTCGGTGCAGTCCCTGCAAATAACGTTTAAGTGTTGGAGCGGGATTCTATGACGGTGGAGCCGGATTCACCGAAACAAATTGGAAGGGATGTTGCAAAACAAAATTATTTGAATGTGATTAATGTAACTTAGGTATCCGGCCCATTTCGAATTTTCGTGACGTCATAACCGCGAATCTCGTTAACGGCACTTTGAAACAAATTGAACTAAAAGATTTTCGTCGTTTTTGGGTCAACTAATTTTTATCGTAACATGGCAATAAAATATTGCATCCTGCGAGCACAACTGAAACATTTCTACCTAAAACCCCATGTGATACTTACGCTTCCATGTTGCCACAAATAGTGCAATCAGCTGATCCTGTCGTTTCACACGAACCTGTCATAGCTCCATCTGAGCACAATATATCAAATGGTTGTCAAGTATGTTTATACTTCAATGCACAGTCTATTAATATTCCGCAAAAGATATTTAAACCCGCGTGGGAGTATTTACAATATTGTCAAAATCCACTGAATCGACACCTCATACAACGCTTAAATCGTTTGAATATCACAGTTTCTGACAAGGGAGAAATTAACCTTACTTGCTATTTCCTTCCTCCCGCAGTATTGGCCAGCTGTACAAACAGTGACCGTAGGAGTTCCAGCTTCGAGATCCCCAGTCTGACATGATACGATGTTCACGATGGTTGCAACCGGGTCGTTGTTACAATCATTCGCTGCGCTACAACATGCTGAAACACATCCCCTGCCCCACAAACATTTGTTAGTTCGCTGGCTTCACATTATGTAGGGTTTTGAATGTGTTGGTGAATGGTGAGTAACTAAAACTAAATTTATTTGTGCTAAATTACGACTTGTTTTGTAATACTGCTGTATTTCTTTTTCCAAACGTAAACATGTAAATGGTATTTGCCTCGGATAGACAGAAAAACTAAATTTAAACGAAGAACTTACGTAGCCCCCAAACAAAGGTTGTCGCATGCAGTGGAAGTTCGACAAGATCCCACCACGACCACAGTGTCTGTTCCTCCACCTATAATAGTGTTGGTTTTACATTATTACGTCACATCGTCAATTGATTTCGTCATAATTGTTTTTGTATGTTGATTTAGATACATTCGTTCATGCAGCAGTTAGTTAGGATTAACTAACTGTCATTGGTGTATTTTTCTAGTTTGTTGAAGTCAATGTTACGCAAATTATTTTGCTGCATCACAAATTCATATTAGCAAAGTTACCGGTAAAATATTAATGTCAGTCATACTTGTTGTGGTCGTTTCTGTTCTTGCACAAAGGTCATTAGTCGGACATGTAGCGGTTGTAAGACTTCCAGTAGCTGTAGCACTTCCAACCGTGGTTGTTGAACCGATCTTGCAATCCAAACCATTGACAGTGTTGGTGCCGATCATCACCACTGCAGCCAACATGGCCACAAAACACACACGTGACATTATATTAATTTCTATATTTAACTTTAAAAAGTAATGTCGTAATACAATATTTTTTCTGAAAAACTTTCGGTAAACTTGACAATAAAATGGTAATCGGCTCAGCAATCTGATTTTTATGCAGACAGAAACTTTTTTGCAATTTTTTAACGATTATTAAGTTCAGGGTATAGGGTGATGGAATGCGATAAACTTTCTCTAAAGCGAATCCACACTTTAAACTTGGCTGAATTTCAATATGACGCAAACTTTACTTTTTGCTTCGTGACCAGTTTGATTCATGGTTTTTGATCGTGAATATTCTCATTAATTAAAGTTGTTTATTTGTATGCTTTGACAAAGGAAAGCAAGTAGCTTATTTAGTGCAAATCAAACAAGCATTGGTTTAGTAGAATACGACTTCGCCGTCTGAAAATGTTTTGAAGTTGTTGAATCCATCCGGCTAATCAGTTTACTAATGTCCAACATCATTAAAAAAAATCGCTACTTTAATAACTGCGGTTGTTGTCATGAAATATTCAGACATACTAAGGACAAAAATTTAATGAAAAATTTGTTTGACATGTGACAGAATTGAGTTGAATGCGACGCCCACCATTTCCAATCCGACAAACTGTCTTATGGAAGAATTTTCGCACATTCAGAACAAGTGGAGTTTGTAGAGATCGCTGCTCTTACAAACTACATCGAGTGCAGAGACGCAAAATTGCCGGAAAAACGCCCCTTTTTCTGAGCCACAGCCTGCGAAATTTATGCGGAAATTTCCACTAAGCTTCTAGGGACGTTTGCCTTTACGACGATTCCCCGACAACTCTCTTCTACTTGAACGTTAGCCGTCGCCGTCGGTGCAATTAACTAGGAAGTGTCATCACCTCAAATTTTATCGCTTTGTACACACATGACAATTTGATGACAGAGAATACTAAAACACACAAGTACGCGTACGAGGCGATCACGGCTATCACAGCGATCACATCGCCATTGTAAGTTTAGGTGAGCAGCCAAAAAAATAAGTTTGTATGAAACCGCGGTGCTGATAGGAGAGGGGTATCGAGATCGTGCGACAAATCTATCAAAAACTAAACCGAGGAATATGGTGGGTGGGAATGAGTCACGCGAGGAAGTGCATGTATCTGTTTGGCAAAGTATTTGACTCCGATTGTCATAGACACCGATGTTTAAATTCTGCAAACAGCAGTCACTCGTCACTGCAGGTTTAAATCGGTTTTAACGCAATGAAATAGAACTTTCATTACAACGAATCGGTCGCATCTCAGAGTGAATGGAAATATCTCTCTTACTGCAGGTGTTGGAGGAAATCGCTTTAACATATTTTGCCATGACGCGCCAATGAATCGAGACGACACAAATCTTGGGTTGATTTTAAAGAGAAAGACAAGAAGTTAATGCTCTGTTTTTGATTTAACCAAGCTTTATTCTGATATCTGTGAAAGACCAGCAATGATTAAGTGATGGTCTTTGGTTGCTGTTATTTTTGAACTCACTTATCTCTGTTGGAATCACACCAAGGCTTCGCAACCTTTTAAAAGCAATTTGCCATAAAGATTTAAAGATGTTGATCAGGTCGCCTGTCCACATTTTATTGTGTATTGCGCATAATATGTTAATCTTTTTTGAATAATTATCATAAGAATTAGATTTTTGTGTTAACTGAGCGCGCCTGCTTGTCGCAGCCAAAAAATAAGTTTGTCGAAATTAATGTCTGTTTTATTGTTTATTTGGACTTGTTTCTTTCCATGTGAGTATTTACACAAAAGTCCGACTTTGCCGGGCGACATTTTACATGTGGAAGTTGGACAAAGCTGGTTCTCGCTTCTGATACAACCATAGAAAAAAAAAATATTCCTATGATTCGGCGTCGCGCAATTTATTTTTTTATCTTGTAGCGATTCCGCACATTTCACGACCGGAAGTTTATAAAAGTTCCAGTAGAAGACCAAACAGGAACCTGAAAAGTTTTTGTAGTAACGACAAATCACTGTTCAAAGTCCACAAATATTTGCAGTTTCGCCATTTTAATGGAGAACGTGTAGAGCGAGGTTTTGTATCGAACTTACTGCTTAACCTTGTTTCATAAATGTCTACAAATAATTCGGTTCCCGGCGAACTGCGTCGTAAAAGTGCGTGCGATTGAGACATCACGTCCTACATGCAAACCTGCAATAACGACCGAACAAATGCCGTGATTGTTGTCGGAATATTCCTTACGAGTGTTACCAGTAGACAAACTGCAGGAAACTCTCGGCATTGTAAATGCAGACAATTGACAAATTTAATGAATGCGATCCGGGAATGTGAAATGATTCACCGCGGTCCGTCTGTTCTGTCTCAAGTCAGGTGTGGCGAACTGTTTGTCTGCGACCCCACAAGCTTTTTTCTCTGTTTCGCGTTTAATATTCTGTGGCCTTTTCTGAAACCGCGGTGCTGATAGAAGAGGGTATCGAGATCGTGCGACAAATCTATCAAAAACTAAACCGAGGAATATATGGTGGGTGGGAATGTGCGCCACGTGAGCAAGTGTATGTATCTGTTTGGCAAAGTATTTGACTCCGATTGTCATAGACACCGATATTTATATGCTGCAAACAGCAGTCACTCGTCACTGCAGGTTTAAATCAGTTTCAGCGCAATCAAAAAAAAAATTAATTTTCAACGAATCGGTCGCGTCCTAATCCCTTTGCTAGTGGTTGTTCTGTCCGTAGGTGTGGAATTCTGGTTAACACTGCGTAACTTTTGCCGGCGTCCGACTCTCGCCAACATTTCATCGGCGACATTTTCGGTGGGCCCTAATTCCTTATTTACAAAACCTTCAATAGATTTCGATAATTACTTTCGCCCTGGTTCAGTTTTGAGGTAGAATCTTAGAATCCCGACCCCTCTCGCAACTACAGAGTGAATGAGAAATGTCTCTCACACTGTAGGTGGTGGAGGAAAAATATTTTGCCATGGAGCGTCAATGACTCGAGACGACACAAAACACCTCGTAGGACGGCCGAGTAACTCGCGTTCAAAGTTTTTTTTAACTAGCGTTTTTTTGTGAACTAACATCCCTCAGGTACAAAACACGCATTCAGATCGGACCAACTTATACTGCAACAATGATAAGTATGGGCGACACGATTGATCCGCTTCCATGCATCAAATTATAAGGTTTCAAAATTGATCATAGATGAACTACAGTTTCCAACTCGACACAAAGACGCCATTAAACTATGCCTGGAGTAGATGTGGAGTTAACTCCTCTCATCCTTACAAACAACCACGCACCGAGTCCCCACTCAACTACCGATACCCAGGTGTTCTCGCTTCACTTTATATCATCGCAATTCAATGGGATTTTTTCCTACTTCCAACCTTTTTCGCTAGACATCGTATGTGGAACTCAACACTACAAACTTAACCACAACAAGTTTGTGAGCATACAAGTCATTCCACACGAGTTTGGTTGTTAAACAAAGACGGTCCTGACTGATGGGAAAGTATTTATTCCGTTGTCAAAGGATGTCTGCAATCAACACAAAACCTCTATGCAATATTACCAACGCGACACGAATCTTGGGTTTATTTTAAAGAGAAAGACAAGAAGTTTTTTAATGCTCTGTTTTTGATCCAAGGTTTATTCTGATATCTGTGAAAGACCAGCAATGATTGAGTGGTGGTCTTTGGCTGCTGTTATTTTTGAAATCACTTATCTCAGTTGGAATCACACCAACGCTTCGCAACCTTTTAAAAGCAATTTGCCATAAAGATTTAAAGATGTTTATCAGGTCGCCTGTCCACATTTTATTGTGTATTGCGCATAATATGTTAATCTTTTTTAAATAATTATCATAAGAATTAGATTTTTGTGTTAACTAAGCGCGCCTGCTTGTCGCAGCCAAAAAATAAGTTTGTCGAAATTAATGTCTGTTTTATTGTTTATTTGGACTTGTTCGTTTCCATGTGAGTATTTACACAAAAAAGTCCGACTTTGCCGCGCGACATTTTACATGTGGAAGTTGGACAAAGCTGGTTCTCGCTTCTGATACAACCTCGACCAACAACCATAGAAAAAAAACTATTCCCATCATTCGGCGTCGCGCAATTTATTTTGTTATGTTGTAGCGATTTCGCACATTTCACGACCGGAAGTTTATGAAAGTCCCAGTAGAAAACCAAACAGGAACCTGAAAAGCTTTTGTAATAACGACAAATCACTGTTCAAAGTCCACAGATTTTTGCAGTTTCGCCATTTTAATGGAGAACGTGTAGAACGAGGTTTTGTATCGAACTTACTGCTTAGACTTTGTTCATAAATTTCTACAAATAATTCGGTTCCAGACGAAATGCGTCGTAAAAGTTCGTGCGATTGAGACATCACGTCCTACATGTAAACCTGCGATCAAGACCGAACAAATATCGTGATTGTTGTCGGTATATTGCATACGGGTGTTACCAGTAGCCAATCTGCAGTAAACTCTCGGCATTGTAAATGCAGACAATTGACAAATTTAACGAATGCGATCCGGGAATGTGAAATGATTCACCGCGGTCCGTCTGTTCCGCCCCAAGTCAGGCGTGGCGAACTGTTTGTTCTGCGACCCCACAACCCTTTTTTCTCTGTTTCGCGTTCAATTTTCCGTTGCCTTTCCTGATTCCGCGATGTTAGAAGGAAAGGGGATCGAGATCGTGCGACAAATCTAACTACAATTAAACCGATGAATATGTGGGTGGTGCTCCACGTAAAGCAAGTGTGTTTGGTTATGGTTGTTCTCTACTGGATATGTGAAAGTATTTCACTCCGACATGTGTTCTGTGAAGGGAAATCACTGCGGATTCAGCGCAATGAAATAGAACTTTCATTTATGACGAATCGGTCGCGCCCCAATTCCTTGCCATTTGTCTCAAGATCGCCGGTAAATTGTTTTGGTCAACACTGCGTAACTTTTGCCGACGTCCGATTCTCGCCAACCTTTCATCGGCGACATTTTCAGTGAACACTAATTCCTTATTTACAAAACCTTCAATAGATTTCGATAATTGCTTTCGTCCCTGTTATGAAATTAGGACAAGACTTAAGGGCATGTGCCAACGGCGGTTCGCAAGTTGCCCTGAGCTTTGCGCGCTCTACGCTTTCGTAATTGACTGTGTGCTACCGCGTACGTGCTCTGTTAGTGTAGTTTCTTTTTTTTCACCTTTTGCACTTGCTCCCCTCGCTACCACAGAGTGAATGGAAATATCTCTCTCACTGCACGTGCTGGAGGAAATCACTTTGACATATTTTCCATGACGCGCCAATGACTCGACTTTGCGTGAAAACCCGCATCCCGATTAGTTGAGCGAAGTTCACCCACTATTTGTGCAACAATGATGAGAATACGTGACACGATTGATCTTCTTTCATTGCATAAATGAAAAAGTCTAAAATTGTTATTGGCTAAACTAAATTTTCCTGACTCGATAGAAATGAGGTAATCAATCTATGCCTGAAGTAGATGTGGAGTTAACTCCTCTCATCCTTACAAACAACCACGCACCGAGTTCCCACTCAACTACCGATACCCACATGTTCTCACTTCACTTTATATCATCGCTATTCTATGGATTTTTTTCTACTTCCAACTTTTTCGCTTGACAACTTAATACAAATATTTGGGATTCAAAGACCGTCTCGGTTGTTGGAAATGAATTTATTCGGTTGCCGACGGATGTCCGCAGTCAACAAACGACCTCTATACAATTTTAGGAGCGCGACTCGCATCTTGGGTTTATTACAAAGTCTTTGAAAGTTATAAGTTTTTAATTAAATCGTTTTTTTTTCTGATATCCATGAAAGACCTGCATGCACTAATTGAGGGATGGGTTTTGTCTGCTTGTGTTTGACCCCCGAACCAAATGAACCGCTTCACCACAAGTTTTGAGGTAAAGTTTGCATCAAGTCTTGCGTAACATAACTCTTAATTTCCCAATTCAACATTTGATTCTTGCGACAATAAAATGTTCCGGAGGTGAATCACGGAATGTAATTTTTAGAAATTAAACCTACTCTTGACTAATTCTGTTGACGTAATTTCATTTATCTCTGTTGGAACCACAGGGGCGGCAACCTTACGAAAGCAATTTGCCTGAACTTGTTTTGAGATGTTTATCAGGTCGCCTGTCCTCATTTTATTGAGCACTTTTTGACCTTAAATTTCTACCTGAGGCAACAGCGTGGTCATAAATATCAACTTCGTCAATTCAAAAAATGTAATGTTTGGTCCAACAACATATTTTGGTTTGACGTCGCTGCTTTAGAGGCCCGAAGCACTTAAGATTTTGTTGCCTCATCAATTCCAACCACTGTTATGCCGTGTGCACAATTATACTGAGCTTCATCTGCGAATCTCTTACGGTCACATTAACAGCGCATAGAAGATGAACTTTTTCTGTCCTTATCCTTTCATGCCCTAAGCACGTGCTTATTTTGCTTTATTGTTAATTCAGCCCTGGAACATATCAACACTGGTAACAAAACTAAAAACAATTTCTGATCATATTTAGCTAAAATACTTTAATTCATCTTTTCCTCGTTGGTTCAAGTTTGGAAAGATATGAGACACGTTTTACATTAGGTTAAATAAGGCTTATTATATTATGTTGATAAATTTGGTATTTACAAGAACAAGGTTCGATTCACATAAGCTCTGCCCACTTCAACATAAACATCACTCCGTGTGCATTGTATGCAAATAAAACTAATTTGAATATAAGATACATAATTATTAAAATTATCACACACCGATAAAATCACTGGCCACAAATATTACGTTAAAATCAAGCCATGAAGCAACCGAAGAACACAACACAGATCATGAACATAATGTTGACTCTAGCAATGCGAACACTACCACTGGTAGTAGTAGCTGCAACTGTTGTTGTTGTTGTAGCCGCTGTTGTTGTTGTTGTTGTGGTTGTAGGAACCGGTGAAGCGTTGCATCCATCGGTGTCACAACAGTTGGAAACACAGTTGGCGGTTCTACAACAAGATTGTGTAAATCCAATGATGATTTACGCAAAAATTGAACAAACATTCCATGCAGTGCGTATGAGTTGTGGCTTGAAGGTGTATTTGTATATTAATATGTTTAAGATATTGCAGGCAGTTCGAGTCGAATGTTATGTACTGGTATTATCTATACATAGATAAGCAAAAAACACGCAGACCGATATGTTATGCAGTGGAAGTGGACTATATACTGTATATAGTAGTTTAGAACATTGAATATTACAGGGTTTAAACTTACGTTCCACAGAGAGTATCACATGCAGATGCTGCAGTGCATGATCCAACTGTAGTTGTGGTGGTCGTGCCTGATATAAATATAATTTATATTGTTTCTTAGCTTTGTTAAAAACGTAAAGTTGAATGAATTGTCCAAGTCAACAAAATATTAAAAAAAGAATGTTAAATTCATTACTTCCACTGGTTGTTGTAGTTTCTGTTCTTCCACATTGTTCCCCAGCACCACAAAGTGTGAATGTTAATTCAGTGAGTGGATCTGCTGCAGTTGAAGTTCCAACATAACATTTGCGTGCAGTTGATTGAGCCACAGTTAGACTGTTGCAGAGATCAGCAAAGTCGCAGCATGAACTCACACATCCCCTGTACGAAACCACAACTAGTCACAAAAACTTTAGGTCGAAATAAACAACTACTTTCTTACGTTGCTCCATTGCAGTGATCTGGGCATGCTGACGTATCCTGGCACGATCCAACAGTTGTTGTGGCTTGAAATAAGATTGCTTGTTAGAAACAATACCAGAATCACACCAAGTTTAACTTACTTCCGGAGACTGTTGTCTCTGTTCTGCCACACATTTGTCCACCTGTGCAGGTTGTCATAGCCGTCAGCGTTCCATCGGTGACAGTACCAGTGTGACATGTAACGATGTTTTTAATGTTGGCAGGTGTGTCGTTGTTACAAAGAGCCGTCCCATCATTACAACATGCACTTACACAAGTTCTGTAACAATTATGTGGTAATTTTACACCCTTGCATTTGAAAACTTTTTTGTAGAAAGTATGGGTTTACAAATAAACTTACGAATCTCCAGCACAAAGCAAGTTGCAAGTCGAAACTGAAGCTTGGCAAGATCCAACAGTCACAACAGTATCCACGCTGTCTGTAAAAAGTATAGTTTTTAGGCTATAGTCATAATTCTAAGTGAATTTTATTGGAAATACTCTTAAAACTAAACTTACTTGCTGTGGTTGTGGTTTCTGTTCTTCCACAGTAAAGATTTGGATCACAATGTTGTGGTGCGAGGCTTCCTGTTGCAGCTGCACTTCCTACTTGTGTAGTTGTACCAACTGAACATACCTTCCCTGTTTGTGTAGCAACCGACAGACTGTTACAGAGATCAGCATCAGAACAACATGACTCCACACAACCCCTGTAAGTAAAATAGTGATGAGGAGTTTTCTTTGTTTTCTGGTCATTTTAATTTTACTTACGCTGCATTGTTGCAAAGTGTTGCTGTGCATTGAGCTGGTGTGTTACAAGTTCCAACAGTTGTCACAGTAGTTACTCCTGTGTAACATTTGTATAATGCGTGTGAACAAATTGAGTAAATGAGCAATTAAACAAGTATGGCTTGTTACCACTTGCTGTTACACTGGTTTCTTTTCTTCCACACTGGCTGCCAGTTGCACAAGTCAGACTTGATGTGAGAGTTCCAGTTGTGACTGAACCGGAGGCACAACGTAAAGTGTTGTCCATGTTGTCGACAGTTTGACTGTTGCATGAATCAGCATCGTTGCAACACGCATATACACAACCCCTGGTAAAAACAATCAGTTAGACCTGATGTTTCTGTTTGGAAGAAGATGAGTTGATCAGAAACATACGGAAAATTTGTGTTAACTTTTGATTGTTTGTTTTGTCAACAGATAAACAGAACATTTTCACGTGTTATGCTGAGGCTCGTGTGAAACACTTTCCTTGTTTCAATAAAAACTTACATAGTTCCTGTGCAGAGAAGGTCGCAAGCAGCTTGGGTTGCGCACGATCCTACGGTGGTCACTGTAGTGGTGCCTTAAGGAAAGGATATAAATATCAAGGATAATATGCGATTGTGGAGAACGCAGGAATAACATATGGAGGTTCAGTCTTTTCTAGCATTTAATTTCGAAGACAAAATATTAGGACTTCATTGAATTTTTGCCATAGTATCTAAGTCCAAATATTGACTGACACACAATTTACCTCCACTTGTTACAGTTGTTTCTGTTCTTGCACATAATTCTCCTGCTGCACATGTTGTACTTGCCGTCAAGGTTCCTGTTGTTACACTGCCAGTCATACAAGTAACCACATTCCTCATTTGTGTCACAGACTGAGTGTTGCAAGCTTCTTCACTGCAGCATGCTGATACACAACCACTGAGAAAACAATAATATATGTGTTGTTGTATTTTTGGAACTCAACATTTTGAATTTCTTATTCTTAATTTAAATTGTGTTGTAACGAAACGCTTGAAAGTTAGACTTCGGTTTGTTGTTACTTACGCTGTTCCCTGACAAATTGTGTCACAAGCAGCTGCTGCCGTCTGACAAGCTCCAACGATGGTTACTTAAAACAATAAAATTGTGTAAAATATTTGCTTGTTGTGATTGGTAACTTGTTGTGTCACATTTAGTTGGTGATGTGTTAAGAGTTCTCTCGTTCGACTAAAGTTCGAATATTTTATCCGCATTGGACGGAATAATCTTGGAACACAAACAAGGTCCATTCTTACATGTTTTTTTACAGTGATTGCGAGAAACTGTGACTTATCTATTGATCACTTTAATCAAATCTGCCTGCAGCGTAATGTTGTTCACGCAACCAAAATACACATTTTACGGATGTCATCTCAACCGAAACAAATGCTATTCACTCACGTTAAATATTTTTTTCATGTTACTGTTTCAGCATTTTTTGTTAACAAGTTTTTGTTTGCTCAAAAATACAACAATATTCTTCTGGTACGTTAGGTGGCGTTCTAATATAGTTGGGATGTTGGAGTTTATCCCATGGCGATTGAAGTTTATTTATTGATTTTAGACGTATATGTTTGTTTATATCCCACTGTATGTCCCTCTGTTTTGTTGAACCCTGTAATAAAAACTTACTGTCTCCAGTATTGGCGGTGGTTTCAGTTCGTGAACAAACGTGAGCAATGGTATCACAGTGGGTGTATGTATATGTTGGCGATACACTGGAGGTCTGCATGGTGGTTCCAACGAAACACTTCCGTGCGCCTTGCTTGGCGACTGTCAATGTGTTGCAACCATCGGCATCATTACAACATACGGCTGTGCAACCCGCTCTAAAATGATAAGATAGGTTTTTGACTGTTCTAGTACCACCAATCGTTACATTTTAGTCGTATATTGGTGTTTTAGTTTTGGGTGTTTCACGACATATGAGGTGGTAATTTCAATACTAAACGTTGAAGAAATGAAAATTCACTTAAATATCGGCAAAAAGTTGTGCGTTACTAAGTGGATATGGTTATGATAGAAATCTTACGTTGCCGGCGATCCACAAAGACCGGCGTCACAGGCAGCTTGTGCTTGACAAGATCCGATCGTTTCCAAGCTGCTTGCTTTGTGTAAAAATTTGATAAATGTTTGGAATATTAACGATTGTTAAGAGTTTAACTGAGGTTACCTGTCACAGTTTCCTTCCTTGCACAAACTTGACCGGCGGCAC
This sequence comes from Ascidia mentula, assembly GCF_947561715.1. NCBI lineage: Eukaryota > Metazoa > Chordata > Ascidiacea > Phlebobranchia > Ascidiidae > Ascidia > Ascidia mentula. The sequence goes on from NC_138568.1 coordinate 327,668, forward strand.
ATGTTGAAGTGACGTCAAACACACCAGCTGTTGGGTTTGTGGTGGTTTTGGTTCCTGTCCCACATCTCACCACATTGATTATGTCAGTTACAGACAGACTGTTGCAGTTGTCTCCGTCGTTACAACAAGCCGACGCACATCCACTGCGTGTAAAGGTATGTGTCTTGCAGATAATGACTTTTTTTTGTGATGTTTATATATTAGCAAAAACTATATTGTTGCCCAGCGGATGACGGTGATTGTATATTCACCACAAAGTGGAAGTCTTTCTGACGTGTACGAAAGTCACATCAAGCTCAACTAATAAGACGTTTCAGGTTTAAATAATGGCCATATGCAGGCAAGTTTGGCATGATTCTACAAAGTAATTTTAAACTCCCTTCATAAAATATAAGGAAAATTTAGTTTTGTGCCCAACTAATGGCACCTAATCAGTGCATGCAGGGGACATATTTTGGCAGCTTACAGAATTTGTTAAAAAGTTTTTCTTTGTGCTAAATATTAAAATACTGACGTTGTTCCGGTGCAGAGTAGATCGCATGCATCTTGGGATTGACAAGATCCAACTGTTGTTGTCGCTAAAATTATAACACCATCGTTTAAATATGGTCGAAAATCTCTTGCTTTATTTGCGTGAACAATAATAATGTCGATTTTAAATTTAACGCTTACTTGAACCCGAGGTGGTTTCCTTCCTTGCACAAAGTTCGTTGGCTGCACACGTTACACTGTTTGGGAGGTTTCCAGTAGTTGCACTTCCAGATGCACATCGAAGTACAGTTTTCATTTGTGCCACAGTCCGTCCATTGCATCTGTCCGCATCATTACAACATGCCGATGTACAGCCCCTGAAAACATGTTTAGTGACTTCGTAAATCTTTGTTACTTCTAAGTACAACATTACTTACGCAGTTCCAGCACATAAGTCATCACACGCTGCTTGAGTGACGCATGCTCCAATGTTATTGGTGGCTGCAATTTTAAATAAATTGGTGAATTAATCGTTGACACAAAACTGTTCGATTCATCACGTTACGAACCTGTTTCACTTCTTCCGCACAATTCTCCAGCAGCGCACATAGTTGGCGTTGCAAGTGCAGCTCCAGTGGCCACAGTTCCAGTCATACAAGTAACAACATTTCTTATTTCTGCAACTGTTTGTCTGTTGCAGAAATCCTCACTGCAGCATGCTGATAAACAGTCTCTGTTAAAGAAATTTTAAATAATTAGGTGGTTTATTGTGTAATAATTTACACATAAATACAAAAATGAAGCTGCCAAAATTTGGATATAATCGAAATGACCAAACTATTTTTTTCTGAATTTTTTGCGGTATTTCCGCCTCTATTGGTTGCGTATGAATTCTATGACGGCTTTTTGGTTTGTTCAGAGTGAGAGAATGCATGCGTGGCGTCAACACGAATAACTCTTTGTGTAAAATCTAATATTTTATCGTGTTTAAAGTTGATAATAAAGCATAAAAACCCTATTGGTTTGATGCAGGTTCACGAGCCTTGAGAAGGATAAATGTTCGCCAGAGCGTATATTTCATACGTGTTATAGATGAGTGTGTGATTTGTGTTGTAACGAAACACTCGAAAGTAAGACTTTAGTTTGTTGTTACTTACCCAGTATTCTGACAAAGTGTTTCACAATCAGCCACTGCTGTCTGACAAGCTCCAACGATCGTTACTAGAAACAAGAAAACCTTGTAAAATACTTCGGTAACTTGTTGTGTCACATTTAGTTGTTTATATGTAAGGTTTCTGCCGTTGTACTACAGCAAAGTTACTCAGAGTTTTCGGGCCGAATTTCCAAATAATAAATCAAAGTTGGAATATTTATTCGCATTGTAGGTCTACGTAATAATCTTGGAACACAAACAAGGTCTATTCTTACATGCTTTTTTGACGTGAGTGTGATTAACTGTAACTTATCTATTGATCACTTTAATCGAAACTGCATGCAGGGTTATTTTGTTCGCGCAGATGTCATCTTAACCGAAACAAATTTTATCCAATGTTGGACACGCAATGAAAAAAAACGCATTTTTCGCATGTCTTTTGAGCCAAAACCAATTTTATCCACGTTAAACTATTTTTTTTGTTAATCATCAAACAATACAACAAAATCCTTGTTATGATAGTTCTGATAGTGTTGGGTTGTTGCAAGCTTATTCCGTGGTATTTGACGTTTATTCATGGAATTTCGAACGTTCACGTTTATTTATATCCTACTGCATGGACCTTGTTTTGTCCCCTGTAATAAAAACTTACTGTCTCCATCACTAGCTGTGGTTTCAGTTCGTGAACAAACGTGAGTACTGCTATCACAGTAGGCGTATGTATATGTTGGCGATACACTGGAGGTTTGCATGGTGGTTCCAACGAAACATTTGCGTGCAGTTGATGGAGCCACAGTTACACTGTTGCAGAGATCAGCAAAGTTGCAGCATGAACTCACACATCCCCTGTACAAAACCACAACTAGAGTCACAAAAACTTCAGATACAAACAAGACCTTCTTACGTTGCTGAACTGCAGTGATCTGGGCATGCTGACGCATCCTGGCACGATCCAACAGTTGTTGTGGCTTGAAATAAGATTGCTTGTTAGAAACAATACCAGAATCACACCAAGTTTAACTTACTTTCGGAGACTGTTGTCTCTGTTCTGCCACACATTTGTGTAGCTGTGCAGGTTGTTGTAGTGGGAAACACTCCATTGGCGAGAGTACCAGTGTGACATGTAACGATGTTTTTAATGTTGGCTGGTGTGTCGTTGTTACAAAGAGCCGTCCCGTCATTACAACATGCACTTACACAATTTCTGTAACAATCATGTGGTAATTTTATACCCTTGCATTTGACACAGTGTTTGTAGAAAGTATGGGTTTGCAAATAAACTTACGAATCTCCAGCACAAATCAAGTTGCAATTCGAAACTGAAGCTTGGCAAGATCCAACAGTTACCACAGTTGCCACACTGTCTGTAAAAAATATAATATAAGACTAAAATTATGATTCCAAGTTCATATGGAAAAAACTGTTGAAACTAAACTTACTTGCTGTGGTTGTGGTCACTGTTCTTCCACAGTAAAGATTTGCATCACAATGTTGTGGTGCGAGGCTTCCTGTTGCAGCTGCACTTCCTACTTGTGTAGTTGTACCAACTGAACATACTTTTCCTGTTTGTGTAGCAACCGACAGACTGTTACAGAGATCAGCATCAGAACAACATGACTCCACACAACCCCTGTAAGTAAAATAGTGATGAGGAGTTTTCTTTGTTTTCTGGTCATTTTAATTTAACTTACGCTGCACTGTTGCAAAGTGTTGCTGTGCATTCATTTTGTGTGTTACAAGTTCCAACAGTTGTCACAGTAGTTGCTCCTGTGTAACGTTTGTATAATGCATGTAAACAAATTGAGTACATGAGCAATTAAACAATTATGACTTGTTACCATTTGCTGTTACACTGGTTTCTTTTCTTCCACACTGGCTGCCAGTTGCACAAGTCAGACTTGATGTGAGAATTCCAGTAGTGACCTCACCAGAGGCGCAACGTAAAGTGTTGTCCATGTTGTCGACAGTTTGACTGTTGCATGAATCAGCATCGTTGCAACACGCATATACACAACCCCTGGCAAGAACAAACAGTTAGACCTGATGTTTCTGTTTGGAAGAAAATGTGTTGATCAGAAACATACGGAAAATTTGTTCGGCAAATTCAAAAAATGTTGTAAACTTTTTATTGTTTATTTTATTAACAGATAAACGGAACATTTTCACATGTTATGCTGATGCTCGTATGATACACTTTCCTTGTTTCATTGAAAACTTACGTAGCTCCTGTGCAGAGAAGGTCGCAAGCAGCTTGAGTTGCACACGATCCTACAGTGGTCACTGTAGTGGTACCTTAAGGAAAAGATATAAATATCAAGGAAAATAGGTGATTGTGGAGAACGCAGGAATAACGTATGGAGGTTCTGCCTTTTTTATCCTTTAATTTCGAAGACAAAATTTTATTAACTAAATTTTTTGCCATAGTATCTGAGTCCAAATATTAACTGACACATAATTTACCTCCACTTGTTACAGTTGTTTCTGTTCTTGCACATAATTCTCCTGCTGCACATGTTGTACTTGCCGTCAATGTTCCTGTTGTTACACTGCCAGTCATACAAGTTACCACATTCCTCATTTGTGTCACAGTCTGAGTGTTGCAAGCTTCTTCACTGCAGCATGCTGATACACAACCACTAATAAAACAATAATATATTTGTTGTTGTATTTTTAGAATTCAACATTTTAAGTTTCTTGTTCCTAATTTAAATTGTGTTGTAACGAATCGCTGGAAAGTTAGACTTCGGTTTGTTGTTACTTACGCTGTTCCCTGACAAATTGTGTCACAAGCAGCTGCTGCCGTCTGACAAGCTCCAACGATGGTTACTTAAAACAATAAAATTGTGTAAAATGTGGAAAAGGTGGTGAATTTATTTTTGTCAATTTCGATTTGTTCATTATATTAAGATTATACAACAATGATCATTATATTAAACACTGACCAACTCCATTATTGGCGGTTGTTTCACTTCGTGAACAAACGTGACCAATGGTATCACAGTGGGCGTATGTATATGTTGGCGATGCACTGGAGGTTTGGGTGGTGGTTCCAACGAAACACTTCCGTGCTCCTTGCTTGGCGACTGTCAATGTGTTGCAACCATCGGCATCATTACAACATGCGGCCACACATCCTCTGTATAACATCATCTACGTTTGTTAATTGATAATCATTTCCTGTAAGTTAATAAAGGGACAACCTAGCCTTCTTTCCAACCTTTACTATCAACAAATGTTGGGTTTTACGCTTTGTAAGGATCTGTAAGCTAATGCTTCCCCCTACGTCAGTTATCAGTATTGGTTTGAAACAACGACCTTCTAATGAAGTATCAAATTAAACTTACGTTGCTCCGGTGCAAAGTGCGTCACATTCAGTTTGTGTCTTGCACGATCCCACAGTGGTAGCTGTTGCACAAAGTTTGATTGTTATTTCTGTGTTTCGTTTCAACATATATGTTATAAGATTAGGAAACCGTGAACTTTGTTCGGGCGCGTGTTTATTGTGTGTAGCAAATTGTGATAATATTATTTAAGTATTTAGGAAAAATAAAATTAACTTGAAACTAACTTCCAGTCGCCGTCGTTTCTGTCCTTGCGCAGAGTTGGTTGGCAACTGTACACGTTACCACATTAACAAGGTTTCCAGTAGTTACACTTCCAGATGCACATCGAAGTACAGTATTTATTTCCGCCACAGTCCGTCCATTGCATCTGTCCGCATCATTACAACAAGCCGATGTACAACCCCTGTTCATAAAATAAAAGGCTTCATTGATAGTGGGAAATGTCGTTGGTGGGAAATTTAATCATGTGTAACTTTGCAATTCAATCCTTAATGGAATTTTGAAACATTTTGTCATCGAAAATTGCTTGTAACTCTTAATTTTGTTTCTATCTGATAAAAATTTAATTAAATTGAAAACTTACGTTTGTCCGGCGCAGAGAAGATCGCATCCATCTTGAGTTTGGCATGATCCCACCATTGCCGTTCCTTTAACACAAACAAAGTTTCCCATTTCGTCTTTATTAAAGCGATTTTTATTGTATAAAAAATGAAATTGTAAGGTTCAGACCTGTTTCACTCCGTCCACACAATTCTCCAGCACCACACGTAGTTGTAGCTGTAAGTGCAGCATTATTGGCCACAGTTCCAGTCATACAAGTAACAACATTTCTCATTTCTGCAACTGTTTGTCTGTTGCAATTATCCTCACTACAGCATGCTGATATGCAGTTTCTGTTGATGCAGTTTTTAATCAGAAACTTTCCTGATAAATTCCTTTAGGTTAAACAAACAGCAAGTTGACAAAATTTATGCTTTTGCCAGTTAAATTTCTTACGCATCAGTTCCACACTGAGCGTCGCAAGTAGCGGCAGAATCTTGGCATGTTGTTGTAATTGTCGCTGTGAATATAAATTGTCGATGTTTGCAATAATTGATGTTTTTTGAAAGTTACAAATAATTAACGCATGAAAAACTTGTTACCTGATATATCTTTCTTTCCGCAAACTTGGTCGGTCGTACATTCAGTAACAGTTTGCGTGGCGCCAGTTCCAACGAAACAGAACAGAAGAGCGTTTTTTGCGGTTATTGCGGCCACATTTCCAGAGTTACAATCATCAGCGTTGCTGCAACAAGCTTCCACGCATCCGGAGCTGAAAAATTAAAATTTTGTTCAAAGATAATTTAAAAGGTTTTTGTTCACATTGTTACTTACGCTTGACCGGTGCAGAGCGTTCCACAGGCTGATTGAGCTTGGCACGATGCCGTTGTAACTACGTTTGAGATGTTAACGTTACTGTCAATATGTTGTTAACTGTATTTAAATACAGACCTCCTCCAACTTCCATTTTAGCGCAAACGTGGGTTGCTGTAATGCAAGGTGTGGAAGGAGCGGATCCTCCAGATGTTACCGAACATGACATCTTGTTCATTTTCACGACTTCTTGGTTGTTGCAATTATCGGCGTTGTTACAGCTTGCTGATACACAGGAACTGCAGAAATATTAGTTTTTACCAAATGAAACTTTAAAGTCAGTGAAATTGCCGGACATCATTACGACCTTCAGAAAATGGTAAATTGCCGCCGAAATATTTAAACCCCAAGTTGTTTAACATTCACCGAATCATCTTTGTTGTCTGATTTACCAGGGGTGCACACCTGACATTAGGAAGCGTGTCAAAATGTTAAATGTGCTTTAGTGCAGTGTATTGACTGGTGTTTGAAAAACACTCCTCACGCAATCGCAAAATTATTATCAGGTACACAGGCTTATCCAGGGGAGGGTGTTTCCCCGTTTGTGAAATATTTTTATATGTGATGATACCGAAATAAACCCCACTTTTTGTCAAAATCTCTGTGAAAACAAGAAACTTTCTTTGTTTGTTCGGCTGAAACCCTTAGGCTTAAACTGGTCATTGTTCCACACACAGAATATTTTTGTTACTCTAAAAGACGAAATGCCTTTTTTTAGTGGCGACGTTGGTTCAATGGCAATCAGCGGTTTCCCTGTGTGTGAAGTCAATTAGTTTGGTTGTTAATACACGTTGCAAATATTACGCATCTGCCTTTTAACGTTTGACCCAAGAAAAACTGCGCACGCAAATGTGCAAAGAGGAAGCGAGCACCGAATGCAAATTAATTTTTATTTCTATGTTTTCTTCACTAGGCACGTTTATTTCCTTGTTTGGTCACAAATATATTCAAGACCTTTTATCAAAATATTAGTAATAGAAGTACGGCACAAACTCGCATACGAGTGTTCTATGAAAAGCACTGCGCAATTGCGCAAGCCATTCTATTTTCCAACCAATGGATTGGATTGGATTACCAAACTTGGCCATCGTGCCCTATATATATTTTGCACACATGTGATAGATATATTTCGGCGGACGTGGGCACCATTAAAAATTAATCGGGATTTTGTTCAAAAACTGTTGTCCTAAACGTTTTGTTTCCAGCTCAACACTCTGTAGTCAGTAGGACATCAATAAATACCGCCCTACGTGATCATTGGTCAGACGTAATATAATACTTTACGCCCATAAATTGTTGGGGATGTAATAATGTTGCAATGAACTTTGTTTCGGGTCAAGTGAATTCGAAATAACCGAGTTTTATATGTTACACAAACAGACAAACAAAGTAGAGAATATGAATTTTATCAATACCTAGAGATTGTAAAAAGTTAGAACCTCACACAACCCTTGCGAGAAGTATAAAAACTTCCCCTCTTTACTTACTTTGGATTTATGTCGGTACCCATACACAACGCATTTGCAGCAGTCTGAGCTCCACACGAACCAGTGACCACAACGGCGCTTGCTGTAACAAACGTTTTCTTTTTATGTCATTGTCAACGGTTATTCACAGATAGGTTACGAACGACTGGTTTTGGTGGAATATGATATACGTGTGTATTTTTATTAATTTTCTTACAGACAGAGTTGGTGACTTCTTTCCTCCCGCAGTATTCAGTTTGTGAACAAGCCATTGCTGTAGCTGTTTCAGCCGATATATCTCCAACTTGACACGTCACAACGTCTATGATGTCAGCAACTGCCACATTGTTGCAATCATTACCAGCATCACTACAACATGCTGAAACACATCCCCTGAGAAACAACATTTGTGGTGATTTAAAGTATGGACAACAATAAACATCTTTCAGGAAACGGGTGTACGTTGGGTTTTATGCAACTTTTCACACGTTTAAATTTGCCGTAAAAGTAAACCAAGCAATTGGTCAACGAGGGGAATTTTTTTAACACACCACTTCTTTTAACATCCAAAAAAGAAGTGGTGCCAAACTAAATAGATTTTGGAAATGTAGGACTGAGATTAACCGTCTGCAGCAAAAAAACAAAGAGACGAAAAAATTGTCCCCAAACAAATTTTAGATGGCACGGCAAGTAACAATAAATTTAATTTAATAGTCTGTTCTTCTGGCACGTTGAAAACGTAAGTATGTAACAGTAACAATAAAGATGGTGTATAAATAATAAAAAAATATTCTAAACTTAAAATTCAAGGAACCCTAGAGCGCAGGTTCGAAACCAGCCCATTGGGGAGCGTGATATGTTCCTGGGGGTGATGGTGGATGAATTATTAGGGTTACATAATTACTTCTTTACATCTACATCGCAAACTGGTTGGTAACTGCGGAAGATGGAATTCGACAAGCGCATAGTTTTGGAGATACTGTTTAGCATTCTCTGCCAACCGTTGTTGCTTCTCCAATATTTAATCTTTTCCCTGTTATTTGCGTGTTTTATATTGTTCAGGAAAACTTTTGGTGGCGTTGAAAGTTTTTTTGTCAAATTGATTCTTGGCTGGAGTGCTCACATCCGTATGCGTGGAGACGGAATCGACGGCGCCCAAACTAACAACCAGTTTTGCGGTGTAACTCAGATGTTACGACGGAAATACGCTGCAGTGATTTGCCCTTAGCTTCGTGCGTCATATGGTTGTGTTAATTACCAGTATGCTACCTCGCACGTGTTCTGCGTTAGAGCTGTTCTTTGTTGTTAACGTGGTGTACTGATGTCGTTAAACGGTTTTGTGACTAAGTTACAGTGAGCCTCATGTAAGGTAAAATAAACGATTAATTTCACAACACATGGAATAAGTGAGCTAATTATATTCGCAGCTAAAAACATTTTAGATAAAATATAATGGAATTTAAACGTATCACGTGATTTGGTTCTGCCGTCTGATCCCCTAAAGTTGGTTTGGAGTTTATAAAATGAATATTCTTTGGGTGACAAGTCTATGTCTTGAACACATTCTGCTTTGATTGAGCAACGACGTTGCCCTAAAGTACAAAATGTTGGGCGAGCAGAACAAATTCGGTCAAGGCGCCCGACCTTTACACCAACTAGAAAACCTGAGCAGTGTACGATAGAGTGGAAGTTGTCATGCTACCACGCACTCACTGTCAAAACAATTACGCTTTGGGATTTCCACATCGTTTACGATTGGACTTGTTGTGTGGCTTAACTATCTTTAGTGTTGTTGTTTTTTTCCTGGACACCACGCTATCTTTTGAAAGTTTCGGCTGTTTGTGGTCGTTGCTGTTACCGAAATGTTTAAAATGTAAAATTTTTAGTGCATTCAAGTCGTCTGTTGTTTCTCTCAATAATATTCGCTTTAAACTATAGAAAAGGTTTAACTCACGTTGCTCCAAGACAAAGGTTGTCGCAAGCAGTGGAAGTTTGACAAGATGCGACCACTGTTACAGTGTCGTCGGTGTTGGTTGCTGAAATCGGATAATTTCATTAACATTCAAGCAAAGGGTAATGTTTTAAATTGAAAGTTCATTGACTTACTGGTTGACGTCGTTTCCGTTCTTGCACATAAGTACATAGCTGGACATGTAGCGGTTGTAAGACTTCCGGTAGCTGCATCACTTCCAATCTTCTCTGTTGAACCGATCTTGCAATCCAAACCATTGACAGTGTTGGTGCCGATCATCACCACTGCCGCCAACATGGCCACAAAACGCACACGAGTCATTATATTGATTTCTATGGTTAATTTAGTACGGTGGTGCACAAAGGTTTCTTCTACAAACAAGCGTGTGATTATATTTTGTCAATTGCTTTAATTGCTCGGAAGTAAACAAAGTAAACCAAGGGTTGGATTAAGTTTTGTTGACTCCTATGGAATTTTTAGTGTTTAATGTTTACTCACTGATTATTTTGATTAGATCTATGATATAAAATAGTTAGACTTAATATTGGGTCGATTTAACAGTGTTTAAGCATTGCCGACTGATTCGCGCTCGATCCATGTTTAAAACCACTTTTCCATTTTTAAGACTGTGGGAACCGCTTTAAAATTTTCGAAATAATTCTCATATCGTTAGTAATCCTACAACGCTCTTCTACCAATAAACCTTCCTAAATACATACAAGCTACCAACTAAATTCGTTACGTCTCGCGCATCTCCTTTTATTTAGCCTATGTGGAAACACATTGATGGGGGTTGGGTTACCCGCGAAACTTTTTCCCCGACCTCACGAATCCCCTAACCACGGCTACTGCCCCGGCCGAATCTTTCCAACTTTTCTCCAACGTTTGTTGAACGAATTTAAACCAATGTGCGTTGATCCGTGTAAAATATTTCTTAACATTTTTTTATCCTGCTTTCCCCTTGTGTTGAGTTGGGAAGATATTAGATACGTTTTGCACTCGATTAAATAAAGTTTATTATATAATGTTGATAAATTTGGTATTTACAAGAGTTACAAGGTTCGATTCACATAAGCTCTGCACACTTCAACATAAACATTACTCCGTGTGCATTGTATGCAAATAAACTAATTTGAATATAAGATACATAATTATTAAAATTATCACACACCGGTAAAATCACTGGCCACAAATATTACGTTAAAATCAAGCCATGAAGCAACTGAAGAACACAACACAGATCATGAACATAATGTTGACTCCAGCAATGCGAACACTACCACTGGTAGTAGTAGCTGCAACTGTTGTTGTTGTAGCTGCTGTTGTAGTTGTTGTTGTGGTTGTAGGAACCGGTGAAGCGTTGCATGCATCGGTGTCACAACAATTGGAAACACAGTTGGCGGTTCTACAACAAGATTATTTAATTCCAATAATGATTTACGGAAGATTGAACAAACATTCCATGTAGTGCGTATGAGTTGTGGCTTGAAGATGCCTTTGTATATTAATGAGATTGACATACTTTATGTACTGGTATTATCACAATTAAAACAACTTATTCAGAGTACATTGAGGCAAAACGATATGTTATGCAGTGAAAGTGGACTATATACTGTATATAGTAGTTAAGAACATTGAATATTACAGGGTTTAAACTTACGTTCCACAGAGAGTATCACATGCAGATGCTGCAGTGCATGATCCAACTGTAGTTGTGGTGGTCGTGCCTGATATAAATATAATTTATGTTGTTTCTCAGCTTTGTTAAAAACGTTAAGTTGAATGAATTGTCCAAGTCAACAAAATATAAAAAAAGAATGTTTAATTGATTACTTCCACTGGTTGTTGTAGTTTCTTTTCTTCCACATTGTTCCCCAGCACCGCAAAGTGTGATTGTTAATTCAGTGAGTGGATCTGCTGCAGTTGAAGTTCCAACATAACATTTGCGTGCAGTTGATTGAGCCACAGTTAGACTGTTGCAGAGATCAGCAAAGTTGCAGCATGAACTCACACATCCCCTGTACAAAACCACAACTAGAGTCACAAAAACTTCAGATACAAACAAGACTTTCTTACGTTGCTCCACTGCAGTGATCTGGGCATGCTGACGCATCCTGGCACGATCCAACAGTTGTTGTGGCTTGAAATAAGATTGCTTGTTAGAAACAATACCAGAATCACACCAAGTTTAACTTACTTCCGGAGGCTGTTGTCTCTGTTCTGCCACACATTTGTCCAGCTGTGCAGGTTGTTGTAGTAGGAAACGCTCCATTGGCGAGAGTACCAGTGTGACATGTAACGATGTTTTTAATGTTGGCTGGTGTGTCGTTGTTACAAAGAGCCGTCCCGTCATTACAACATGCACTTACACAAGTTCTGTAACAATTATGTGGTAATTTTACACCCTTGCATTTGAAAACTTTTTTGTGGAAAGTATGGGTTTGCAAGTCGACTTACGAATCTCCAGCACAAAGCAAGTTGCAAGTCGAAACTGAAGCTTGGCAAGATCCAACAGTCACAACAGTATCTACGTTGTCTGTAGATAATATTGATATAAGACTGAAGTGATTCTAAATTTATACGAGAAAATCTCTTGAAACTAAACTTACTTGCTGTGGTCGTGGTCACTGTTCTTCCACAGTAAAGATTTGCATCACAATGTTGTGGTGCGAGGCTTCCTGTTGCAGCTGCACTTCCTACTTGTGTAGTTGTACCAACTGAACATACTTTCCCTGTTTGTGTAGCAACCGACAGACTGTTACAGAGATCAGCATCAGAACAACATGACTCCACACAACCCCTGTAAGTAAAATAGTGATGAGGAGTTTTCTTTGTTTTCTGGTCATTTTAATTTAACTTACGCTGCACTGTTGCAAAGTGTTGCTGTGCATTGAGTTGGTGTGTTACAAGTTCCAACAGTTGTCACAGTAGTTACTCCTGTGTAACATTTGTATAATGCATGTAAACAAATTGAGTAAATAAGCAATTAAACAAGTATGACTTGTTACCATTTGTTGTTACACTGGTTTCTTTTCTTCCACACTGGCTGCCAGTTGCACAAGTCAGACTTGATGTGAGAGTTCCAGTTGTGACTGAACCGGAGGCACAACGTAAAGTGTTGTCCATGTTGTCGACAGTTTGACTGTTGCATGAATCAGCATCGTTGCAACACGCATATACACAACCCCTGGTAAAATCAATCAGTTAGACCTGATGTTTCAGTATGGAAGAAGATGAGTTGATCAGAAGCATACGGAAAATTTGTGTTAACTTTTAATTGTTTGTTTTATTAACAGATAAACAGAACATTTTCAGGTGTGAAACACTTTCCTTGTTTCATTGAAAACTTACGTAGTTCCTGTGCAGAGGAGGTCGCAAGCAGCTTGGGTTGCACACGATCCTACTGTGGTTACTGTAGTGGTACCTTAAGGATATATTAATATCAAGGAAAATAGGTGACTGTGCAGACCGCAGGAATAACATATGGAAGTTCTGCCCTTTTCTAGCATTTAATTCCAAAGACAAAATATTATAACTTAATTGAATTTTTGCCATAGTATCTAAGTCCAAATATTAACTGACACACAATTTACCTCCACTTGTTACAGTTGTTTCTGTTCTTGCACATAATTCTCCTGCTGCACATGTTGTACTTGCCGTCAAGGTTCCTGTTGTTACACTGCCAGTCATACAAGTTACCACATTCCTCATTTGTGTCACAGTCTGAGTGTTGCAAATTTCTTCACTGCAGCATGCTGATACACAACCACTAATAAAACAATAATATATTTAAATAAACAATAAACAATAATAGTACACCAGCTGTACTGATGAGACCTTTTAGCTCGAAACAGTGGCTATCTGTCTGCAGCTTATACACAATTCATATTATTTGTTGTTGTATTTTTGGAATTCAACATTTTAAGTTTCTTATTCCTAATTTAAATTGTGTTGTAACGAAACGCTTGAAAGTTAGACTTCGTTTTGTTGCTACTTACGCTGTTCCCTGACAAATTGTGTCACAAGCAGCTGCTGTCGTCTGACAAGCTCCAACGATGGTTACTTAAAAACAATAAAAATTGTGTAAAATATTTGCTTGTTGTGATTGGTAACTTGTTGTGTCACATTTAGTTGGTGATTTGTTAACAGTTCTCTCGTTCGACGAAAGTTCGAATATTTTATCCGCATTGGACGGAATAATCTTGGAACAGAAACAACGTCTGTTCTTACATGTGTTTTGACGTGAATGTGAGAAACTGTAACTTATCTGTTTATTCCCGTTGTTTAAAAATACCTGCAGGGTTATGTTATTCACGCAACCAAAATACCACAAATTTACGGATGTCATCTTAACCGAAACATATTCTATCAATCGTTGGACACTCACGTTAATTGATTTTTTCATGTTACTGTTTCAGCTTTTTTTGTTAATGCCCAAACAATACAACAATATTCTTGTTGTTGCTCAGAAGGCGCCGTTCTAATATAGTTGGGATGTTGCAAGTTTATCCCATGACGTTTGAAGTTTATTTGTCGATTATAGACGGGGAATGTTTATTTATTATCCTACTGTATGTCCCTCTGTTGTTGAACCATGTAATAAAAACTTACTGTCTCCATTATTGGCGGTGGTTTCACTTCGTGAACAAACGTGAGCAATGGTATCACAGTGGGCGTATGTATATGTTGGCGATACACTGGAGGTTTGCATGGTGTTTCCAACGAAACACTTTCGTGTTCCTTGCTTGGCGACTGTCAATGTGTTGCAACCATCGGCATCATTACAACATGCTGCTGTGCAACCCCTGAAACGATAAATTAAGTTTTCGACATTTCTATGAAACGATACATTTTAGTCGTATATTGGTGTTTTATTTAATGTCAGGAATTACTGGTAAGTATACTAAACTTTGAAGAAATGAAATGCTTTAATCACATATCAACAAACAGCTGTGCATTAGTTAGTGCTTTCCGTTATAATAGAAATCTTACGTTGTCGATCCACAAAGACCGGCGTCACAGGCAGCTTGTGTCTGACAAGATCCGATTGTTTCCAAGCTGTTTACTTGTTCAAAGATAAATGTTTGGAATATTAACGAGTGTTAAGAGTTTAACTGAGGTTACCTGTCACAGTTTCCTTCCTTGCACAAACTTGACCGGCGGCACATGTTGACGTGACGTCAAACACACCAGCTGTTGGGTTTGTGGTGGTTTTGGTTCCTGTCCCACATCTCACCACGCCTTTCATATCAGTTACAGACAGACTGTTGCAGTTGTCTCCGTCGTTACAACAGGCCGACACACATCCACTATAAATCGAAAGTGTGTTGTCTCGTTGAACAAACAGCATTTATTATAACCAACATGTTTTATTTTCACGATTAAACATCGTTAGAATAAATTCGTAAATATTCGAGCGCTTTGGTTATTGTTAATATCGGTTATCTGTTTTTCTTTTCTGTGCCCGTTATGTTATTTATGTTGGTGTCAAATATTTCACTTACGTTGCTCCTGTGCAGAGTAGATCGCATGCATCTTGGGATTGGCAAGATCCAACTGTTGTTGTTGCTATTGGGAAAAAACATATCAAAAGTTGTTTTACGTATTGAGTGTTTTTCATTCAAATTTTGTGTTAAATTTACACAACTAACTTCGAATAAACTAGGGAAAGTCCTCCATAAACCGAATTCGGATTGCCTGAGTTCATCTGTTTGTTTGTTTAAAAATAGCTGAAAAACTTACTTGAACCCGAGGTCGTTTCCTTCCTTGCACAAAGTTCGTTGGCTGCACACGTCACAATTCCAGCAAGGTTTCCAGTAGTTACACTTCCAGATGCACATTGGAGTAATCCAGCTATTTGTGCTACTGTTCTGCTGTTGCAATTGTCCGCATCGTTACAACAGGAAGACGTACAACTCCTACAAACATTCCCATTAGAAATTACTTAAATCAAACTAAAAAGAATTCGAAGCAGGTTAAAAATAACGTACGCAGTCCCTGCACAAAGGTCGTCGCATTCCGCTTGTGTGGAGCAAGATCCAGTGGTGGCTCCTAATAAAATAATCAACAATATCATGTTAAACTTGATCGAATAATTCTCACGTTAAACCCACAAACCTGATGATATTTCCATTCTTCCGCAAAGCTTTCCCGCGGTGCAAGTCATGGCCGTTCCTGCGCCTACTCCTGTCCCACATCTCACCACATTGATTATGTCGGTCACAGGAAGGTTGTTGCAGTTGTCTCCATCGTTGCAACAGGCAGATGCACAGTTTCTAGAAAGCAACAAACGATTTTGCATTTAAAATGTTTTTCCGCAGTATGTACAAGCGTGGTTTGCTTCATTTTATCAACTTACGCCACACCGTCACATAAGGCCTCACAGTTCGCCTGAGATTGACATGATCCAACGGAGGTGACAGCTGCAAAATAAAGTACATTTGGATCATGTTGTAGTGCGTGTTCCTAGATTGCTTTGTGCTGATTCGGTACAGCGATAATGCTTATGGGTATTCAGCTGATTTACCTGTAAAGGTTATTCTACTTTTCACGGTAGGAACGTTTAGCAGAAATCAATTTAAAATTTCAGCGCGGAGTTGGCGGAATATTTAGTTTGGAAAGTTTCATACTTGAACCCGAGGTCGTTTCCTTCCTTGCGCAAAGTTCGTTGGCTGCACACGTTACAATTCCATCCAGGTTTCCAGTAGTCACAGTTCCAGATGCGCATTGGAGTAATCCAGCTATTTGTACAACTGTTCTGCTGTTGCAATTATCCGCATCGTTACAACAGGAAGACGTACAACTCCTATGAACATATGCATTAGAAATTACTTAAATAAACGAAAAGAATATCAAGGCAGGTTAAAAATGACGTACGCAGTCCCAGCACAAAGATCGTCGCATTCCGCTTGTGTGGAGCAAGATCCAGTGGTGGCTCCTAATAAAATAATCAACAATATCATGTTAAACTTGATCGAATAATTCTCACGTTAAACCACAAACCTCCTGATATTTCCATTCTTCCGCAAAGCTTTCCCGCGGTGCAAGTCATGGCAGTTCCTGCGTCTACTCCTGTCCCACATCTCACCACATTGATTATGTCGGTCACAGGAAGGCTGTTGCAGTTGTCTCCATCGTTACAACAGGCAGATGCACAGTTTCTAGAATGCAACAAACGATTTTGGATTTAAAAATGTTTTTCCGCAGTATATGCAAGCGTGGTTTGGTTCATATCAACTTACGTCACACCGTCACATAAGGCCTCACAATTCGCCTGAGTTTGACATGATCCAACGGAGGTGACAGCTGCAAAGTAAAATACATTTGGATCATGTTGTAGTGCGTGTTCCTAGATTGCTTTGTGTTTTTTTTGTGACATCAACAATTCATAGGGACATTCAGCAGATTTACTTTGAAACGTTATCCTACTTTTTTAGGGTTTGAACGTTTAGCACAAATCCATCAAAAAGTGTCAGCGCAGAGTTGGTAAAATATTCAGTTTGAAAAGTTTCGTACTTGCACCCGAGGTGGTTTCCTTCCTTGCACAAAGTTCGTTGGCTCCACACGTTACACTGTTTGGAAGATTTCCGTCAGTTGCAGTTCCAGATGCACATCGAAGTACAGTTTTCATTTGTGCTACAGTCCGACCATTGCATCTGTCCGCATCATTACAGCAAGCCGATGTACAACCCCTGAAAACGATCGTCTGATAATTTAATATTTTCCAACTGATGTTGACCCAAAGCAAACTTTCGTTACTTCTTTTTGTTTTTTTTAGGTTTTTGTGGAAATAATAATCACAAACTTACGCAGTTCCAGCGCACAAGTCATCACACGCTGCTTGAGTGACGCATGCTCCAATGATCTGGGTGGCTGCAATTTGAAATAAATTGGTGAATTAATCGTAGATACAAAAATTGTTCTAATCATAACATACCTGTTTGAGTTCGTCCACACAATTGACCAGCAGTACAAGTAGTTGTGGCTGTAAGTGAAGCTGTATTGGCCACAGTTCCAGTCATACAAGTAACAACATTTCTCATTTCTGCAACTGTTTGTCTGTTGCAATTGTCCTCACTACAGCATGCTGATATACAGCTTCTGTTCAAGCAATTTAAAACAGTAATTAGGGAGTGAAAATTTACTCAAGTACAAACATGAAGTTCAGATATGGTCAAAATGTTCAAACTATCCACCACTACGTTTTACATGAGTTTCAGATTAGAGTGCGATTGCAATCATGTCGTCAAGAATAATTTTTTTTCTATTCTGTATCTTATAATAGATTAGCAACTAGTGTATAGTGTTTATATTTACTGTTAAAGGAATTTGGATACGTCCTTTTTAACGTTTACTGGTTTTATGATATATTAGTTTCTTGAATAAACTTCTTCCGATCATCAATCTCTTTTCTGACTGCAGAAAAGGAAAATATCATGATGGTAAAATTTCTTACCCATCATTGCCACACAGCGCGTCGCAAGTGGTGGTAGAAGCTTGGCATGTTGTTGTAATTGTCCCTGAGAATATAAATCGTCGATATTTGCAATAATTGATATTTTTTGAAAATTACAAATAATTAACGCATGAAAAATTGTTACCTGATATATCTTTCTTTCCACAAACTTGGTTGGCCGTGCACTCAGTAACAGTTTGCGTGGCGCCAGTTCCAACGAAACAGAACAGAAGTGCGTTTTTCGCGGTTATTGTGGCCACATCTCCAGAGTTACAATCATCAGCGTTGCTGCAACAAGCTTCCACGCATCCGGAGCTGAAAAATTAAAATTTTGTTCAAAGATAATTTAAATGGTTTTTGTTCACACAGTTACTCACGCTTGACCGGTGCAGAGCGTTCCACAGGCTGATTGAGCTTGGCACGATGCCGTTGTAACTACGTTTGAGATGTTAACGTTACTGTCAATATGTTGTTAACTGTATTTAAATACAGACCTCCTCCAACTTCTCTCTTGGCGCAGACGTGGGTTGCTGTACTGCAAGGTGCGGTGGCTGCTCCACTATCTGTTCCCACGAGACAAGACATCTTGTTCATTTTAGCGACGTCTTGGTTGTTGCAATTATCGGCGTGGTTACAGCTTGCTGATACACAAGTTCTGCAGAAATATTAAGTTGTATGTAGGTAAATAATTTTGCAAAAACAGCAATAATAGTAAATAAGCAAATCCTGTGTTATTGTATCTAGTGTCAACCTGGAGGCAATGTGAACTTTTATAGCGTTTCGTCTTTCAGATTACACTGCACGTTATCGCAGGAAATACCACTTTGTTGCAGCTTTATCTTTGATACCGACCTATCGGTATTGCGTTTCTTTCGACAAGTAACAGCTTTCCTATAACATATTGTCATGTTGGATTCAACCTTTGGCTGCGGGGATTGTAATAGCTACACTAACGTCTATAGGACACTTTTTTCGTGTTTTCATTCGTTTCGACAAACCCCTTGGATCCTCTACGAGCATTCGTCGAAACCGGATAACATAAAGAATAAGAAAAGCAAAAACAGCAATCGTAGTTTAAATAAACAGGCTTTAAACAAAACGGAATAAGAACTAAAATCAATGTAACACAATTTTAATGAATTTGGGTTTCTGCGTGCAAGCAAAGTCATTGTTGCATGTAAGGATGTAATGTTTTGTGGTTTCGACTAGAATGTAATGATGTTTAAAGATGGGTCGGGGAGTAATGACAGAAATGAACAAAGTCCGAGATTTTGAACTCGCAGTCTATAGCTAAGACGCCCGGTGCCATTACCGTATTTGGCCAGTTATGGTCACTCTATGAAGCAAGCCCAGTCAAGGTCAGCCGTGACTACGAACGATTTTTAAATTCACGCAACTGCCCAGCAATTACCATCTTAACTCATGCGAGTACAAATAGTTGTCATGTTCATTGTTATTATAAAACTATTTGTGGTTACAATCCAACCTCCCCGTACCTACTTCACTTACGAAACTAAATATTTTTGTTTCTGCAATTAATTAAAAGCTTTTGAGCTTTCGTAAATCACTGGACCTTCGTCGAATCTATAAAACGTCGCCATCCAATCCAGGTTAAGAACCACTGCGTCACATGTTTAGTTTATGTGATGGAGTTTATTCAGTACTTACTTGCCACCTGTTGTGTCAGCAGTCACACACAACGCATCTGCAGCAGTCTGAGCTCCACACGCACCAGTTGTTGTAACGGCTGCAACAAACATTTATTTATTTGACTGAAATATAATATTGTGCTAAAACCGATTTTGTTCAAAATAATATGGTCGATATTTTTATTCATTTTCTTACTGCTAGCGTCGTCGACTTCTTTCCTCCCGCAGTATTCAGTTTGTGGACAAGCCATTGCTGTAGCTGTTCCAGCTGATATATCTCCAACTTGACACATCACAACGTCTACGATGGTAGCAACCACCACATTGTTGCAATCATTTGCATCGCTACAACAAGCTGAAACACATCCCCTGCGAAACAACATTTGTGGTGATTTAAAGTATGAACAACGACGAAAATCTTTCAGAAAAAAAAAAGTTTACGGTGGGTTTTATACAACTTTTCACTCGTTTAAATTTGCCATAAAACTGTGCCGAGCAATTAAAGGGGGGAACTTCTTGACACACCACTTCTTTTGAAAGGGGTTTGATGCTGAAGTAAATAAGATTTGGAAATGTTGGAGTGAGATTAACCGACATCAGCAACAAACCAAAGAGACGAAAAATTTGTCCCAAAACCCCTACTAGGCATGTCATCTAACAACATAATTTGTGTATAAATTATTTTTTTTATTCTAAACTTAAAACTCAAGGAACCCTAAGAGCGCAGGTTCGAAACCAACCCCTGGGGAGCGTGATATGTGAATTATTAGGGTTAGTTGCCTTATTACTTCATCATAAAACTGGTTGGTAACTTCAGATGGAATTCAACAAGCCAAAAGTTTGAGAGCTATTGTTTAGCATTCTCTGCCAACCGTTGTTTCCTCTCCAATATTTAATATTTTTTCTGTTATTTGCGTGTTTTATATTGTTCAGGAAAACCTTTGGTGGCGTTTAAAAGTTTTTTTTGTTAGTGGTTCTTGGCACAACTATCTTTAGTGCTGGTGTTTTTTCCTAGACATCACGCGCTTTTTAAAAAAAACTTTTTACAACTTCCGCTGTTTTTGGTTGGTTATGTCCGTTGATGTTCGTCGCTGTTACGGAAATGTCTAAACGTGAAACTTTTAATACGTTTAGGTCGTCTGTTGTTCCTGTCAATAATATTCGCTTTAAACTATAGAAAAGTTTTTAACTCACGTTGCTCCTTGACAAAGGTTGTCGCACGCAGTGGAAGTTTGACAAGATGCGACCACTGTTACAGTGTCGTCGGTGCTAGTTGCTGTAATCGGATAATTTCATTAACATTCAAGCAAAGGGTAATTTTTTGCACTGAAAGTTCATTGACTTACTGGTTGACGTCGTTTCCGTTCTTGCACATAAGTTCGTAGCTGGACATGCAGCGGTTGTAAGACTTCCGGTAGCTGAAGCAGTTCCAACTGTGGTTGTTGAACCGATCTTGCAATCCAAACCATTGACAGTGTTGGTGCCGATCATCACCACTGCAGCCAACATCGCCACAAAACGCACACGAGTCATCATTTTAAGTTTTACTCTGTAGAAAATCTGTTCGGAACATTTTGAAACTAAATGTTAAATAACAGTTTTCGGACAACGCCACATGTATCAGTGTTAAATTCTATTTCTGAACTTAATTAATAAAACCAAACTGAGTGAACCTTTACGTTGGCGCCACAATCGACGACTGGCAAAGGATGCGGTCCCGCCTTCTTAAAGATCCTTCGAGATCTATTGATAAGAGTCAGCTTACAACAAAACTTTTACCCACAATCTTGTTGTCACGTGACATAGAGCGTGTCAATCAAATGAGGGCTTTCTTCATATCAACTTGTTATTGTTAAGCTTCATATCAACTTGTTATTGTTAAGCTTCATATCAACTTGTTATTGTCAGAGTTTTATTTTTTGTATATCTCTTGCTTCGGGTGCGTGTCTACTTACAGGGTTGCCATTCCTTCCTTTTTTAAGGTTTCAGATTGATGGCAACCCTGTCTATAAAATAAACAATTTTAAATAGTTTTCCGTTTTCAATGCATCCTCTGGTTACGGCAATTTTAAAAATATTTTTTGATTTGCTTTTGGTCACAAACAAAACTTAATCCCTTCAAAATTGTTTAAAACAAAATAATAAAAGCTTCATTTATTTCTTTGCAAATAAACAATGACTTTTCTGCAAAAAATGCTGCTAGCTTAGAAGTAAGTGAAAAATTTAAAGAACGAAACCTCCCTTGTATCATTCTATCGTAAATCGGGTAAAAATGAAATAACCCGACTGATTCTCGCATTTTGCGATAAGTCGGTGTATGATGGCGATGCAAGAAGACGATTCACACGTGAATGTCACAAAAAATTACAACATGAAAATACTTGCGGTCTTTGACGCATAAAAATTGAAAATATGTTGCATTTATTTTCCGTTTTACAAATTTTGAAGGTTTATTAACATTACGTGTCCTTGGAAGCAAGTTGTTGGTTGTTATTGCTCTGAAATGATTCACCCTCGATATTTCTTGAAACGAAAACCGTGCGATCGACACCGGGTTTTATTTCGTCACGCGTCCACCACGTGATAATAAGCGTGCCAAGTGATCCGTGAAATTTTTAGGGCGGTTTTCCGCTCCGTTGCTCTCGGTCGAATTCAAAAATATTTTTCATCTCGACGGAAAGTTAGACGAAGGTCGTTTGGAGGTGAAGCGACGTTCCTACGTAAGTTGGGTGCAAATACCACGTTTTGTACCACAGATTCTTCGACTTTCAGCCACATTTGCTCAATAAAATCTTGACGAATTATGCAGATGTTGCCGCGGAAATCATATTGAAACACATTCCCATGATGAACTTGCAGCTGTTCCTGGGGTTCTGTGAGTTTTTAAAGGTGTCGTGAAACATCTCGAACAAAACCTTGCTTTGACAACTGCATATACACCCTAAACACACACATATGTATTATAACATATATATTCACAAAATACTGAATGCGTTTAACCTGGGTCTGTGGGTGAAAAAGAAAAATCATGAATTCTTCAAACAGGAAAAAAACGTCCATAAATTGGTGAACTTTAGGATCCTCACATATGCCGGGGATATAAGAGCAGGTCTACGATGTAGACTACTGTGGCATGTGAATACAGGCAAGTTGTTTTGTATCATCATGTTTAGAAAAGCGTGGATAGAGTTAAGAAAGTTTTTAATTTTGGCTGAGAACAATCCGGGGTTAAGCAGATCTGTGACAAATGTCGACCTGCGTCCTACAACCTTCCTTGCTCTGAAACCTTTTGTCTAAAATTAACCGTCCGGTGGAACGGGATATCCCGCGTCCGCACAAGAACCCATTGTAACCGTTCCGTGTTTGGGAAATATAATACGTGCGTCGGTTCGCTTGACAAAAAGTCTGCGGTGCGGTCTGGAACGGTCACATGTCGCAAACGTTGCTTGGTAACATTTATTTCAAATTTCCACCAGGCCTGAACGAGATCAAACAGGAATGTGTTTGTTACATTCTTGTTGCTATGCGATCCCAGTACTTTCCACGCCAGTTTGATTTCATAAAACTTTCACGCTGATAAAAGCTTAAGGGAATTGATGAAATCATGATGGGTTTTGAGTCTGGCGCCCAATGCATATAAGTGGATATTTTCGTACGTGGTAGAGTTTCCCTGCACTAAAACGACCAGCATTTAAAAGCATTACGTTATCTCCTTGTTCGTCACGACATCCCGGGTTCGCTTGAGATCCACCAAACCACATGAGTTGAAACACAAAGTCGTTTCCAACGTGGATGATGTCGGCAGCATTTCATGGCAACAAATCATGCGGCATGTCTCAACCCACCACCTCCCAGTGCGACTGGCTGTGATCTTTTATACATCAGTCTGTGATTCTCCGTGAGGAAATCACCTTTACATGGGCGCCTGACTCGATAACCTTCATAGTTTTATCGGTGCCCATGCCATTTCATTTCTTTCGCACGTGTTCATCCGCGTGGTTGTTTTTATTTAATTTATTGATTCTGCTTCAGAACAACAAATAGTTTGTTTCGACGACTGAAAAACTGACCTAATACATGTCACGTGACATCGTTGGCGAAACCCCAGGTGTCGTGACGTCATCGAACCCCACAAACTGAAAACAAACAATTCGTCTCCCCGACGACCCGAGCGTCATGAAACAAACAGTGGAGTCGGGACACGCCAGATGGTATTGCTCACATTGTTGTGTTGGAATGCTGTTGGGTTTCGCATCATGTGATGATCTGCTCTCACTCCGAGATAAAACAATTGACACAAGATCAGATGTCAATCTTGTTTCCATGACTACTGCGTCAATATCGCCTTCTTTTGTTCAGCGGTTTAGGGTCAAAGTGCATGAAGGTCTCCACACACGAGGGTTTGTATTGCGACAGTTTGAACGCCACAAGCTGTAAACGACATTCAATATTTTACTAGGGATCTGTTGTTATTGGTTTTCAAACTTCCGAAGCAATGAGAAACCAATTGAGGAAAGACAGTATATAATTTAACAGGGAAGACGCGCTTGATGAACGCCTGAAATGCAACAATTATCCACACAACGTGGTGATGTGATAGAAAGCGCATGAAGTTAAATTGGAAAGTTGTAAACAAAAGAATAAAGAAAGAAAACACGTTTGATAAAGTCGAATCCAATTGCACTTTTCTTGTTACAAATCTTGAGGCAAAAACTGCGCATTGTTTCAACCACGGTTGTCCGAAGTAAAAAAGGTTTTATGGAATGTTCATTGTCTCCTCCCGTTCTGTTGCTGTGAAAAAAGCGTTCCTATGGCGACGACGCCTCTTCAAACCTCACTTCTGATTGGTTGATTGGAAGGAACGGAAAAAAGTCTATTCCGCGTTTGCGCTTTGATGGTGAAACTTTTTTCCACAGAGCGGACAGGATCGGACGGGACGTAATTAAATCGGCGTCTGTCGCAAAACCCACGCAGACCTTCTGTTCGTTGCAGTAACTTTAAACCTCGGTTGTTCGCCGAGCTTTTCATTAACTTCATGTCGACCTCCTCGCCCTGGAAACCTTTGTCTTAAAATTCCAAAACAACCACCTGAGAGGTCGGACGACGTGAAACGGGAAAGGTTCCTGCGGTTTCTCTTTTTTCGCATCAGATCCGTCGTTGTGGTTTCAAACCAACCAGGTACGTTTGAAACTGCACTGAGGAATCAAACATTAATTCTACTCATAATCCCACTGAAACCTTTACAATTTGGGAAATCGTGGAATCGTATTTTGTTTCACTTCATTTGAAATTTGGAAATTCCACAATCGACTCAAGGTCTGTCCAATTTATCGATTCTGGGTCATTTGGGTTTCTTATTAGTTTTTTCCACACCAGTGCTTGCTGCGCGATCGCCTTGTTATTCACCCCCAGATATTGACACTAATATTTACGCTGAATTCACTATTTGTGTTTGCGGGATTTCTTCCCGGTGTCAATCTGCTTTCATGTCGGTCACATTTCCACCTTGTTTCCGAGTCAGGTGATTTATTTGGTTTACTGAAGCATTGCTCTCTTGCGCCACTGGTGTTTGTCGCCATTTGTTTTCCCTACACAACGATTCATGTCGCATCTAAAGTTGTTAGCTATTATGACGTAATATTCAATATCTACAGTTAAGGATTATTAATAAATAAACGAATAAAACTGGTGATTCCCCATAATTTCGCCACTTCCCTTTTTTAGCGAGAAAAATTTGACAAAAAAAAGCAAATTCCTCTGTCCCTTACCTCGTTGATTTCTGTCGTTAATTGCGTGCTTTTAAATCACTATTTTGCATCACAACATTTACGTAAGATTTTTGCCGAATAGCAGTGAAAACTCAACTAATTTCAAACAATATTTCGTCTTTATGTTGCTATACAACTTTTTAACTGGAACCCAGCGAGCCAACTTTAATTTCAAACCTCAGCATTCTAACATTTATATACAAGTGCTGTTAAAGCAAAACAATCCATCAAGTCTGCTCGGTTAAATGCATGTTTATTTTTTAAATTCCCTGAGGATACACATATTTACAAGAAAAAAGTTCAATTCACATAAGCCATGCACACTTCAACATAAACATTACTCCGTGTGCATTGTATGCAAATAAAACTAATTTGAATATAAGATACATAATTATTAAAATTATCACACACCGGTAAAATCACTGGCCACAAATATTACGTTAAAATCAAGCCATGAAGCGACTGAAGAACACAACACAGATCATAAACATAATGTTGACTCCAGCAATGCGAACACCACCACTGGTAGTTGTAGCTGCAACTGTTGTTGTGGCTGCTGTGGTGGTTGTTGTTGTTGTTGTAGGAACCGGTGAAGCGTTGCATCCATCGGTGTCACAACAATTGGAAACACAGGTGCCGCTTCTAAAACAAGGTAATTAAAATTAATGATAAAATTATCACATTTTTCATTTGTGTCACAGTCTGAGTGTTGCAAGCTTCTTCACTGCAGCATGCTGATACACAACCACTGAGAAAACCGTAATATATTTGTTGTTCTATTCGCCGTGTCAGTCTCTGCGGACTATACGTATAACACTTGCTGTTGCACTGCATTGATAGGAGACCGACTAGTAAACTACTATTAGCACGAGCTTGATCTCGCTTCCTCAGGTGCATTCCTGCGCACCAGCAAGTATTATAGTATTATAGGCTATATTTGTTGTTGTATATTTGGAACTTGAAAGTTAGACTTCGGTTTGTTGTTACTTACGTTACTCCCTGACAAATTGTGTCACAAGCAGTCACTGCCGTCTGACAAGCTCCAACGATGGTTACTTAAAAACAACAAAATTGTGTAAAATATTTGCTTGTTGTGATTGGTAACTTGTTGTGTCACATTTAGTTGGTGATGTGTTAAGAGTTCTCTCATTGGACGGAATAATCTTGGAACACAAACAACGTCTATTCTTACATGCTTTTTTACGTAAATGTGAGAAACTGTGACTTATCTATTGATCACTTTAATCGAAACTGCATGCAGGGTTATGTTGTTCACGCGGATTTCATCTTAACCGAAACAAATTCTATCAAAGGTTTGGACAGTCACTGCAGGGTCCTTGTTTTGTCCCCTGTAATAAAAACTTACTGTTTCCATTATTGGCGGTGGTTTCAGTTCGTGAACAAACGTCAGTACTGTTAGCACAGTGGGTGTATGTATATGTTGGCGATACACTGGAGGTTTGGGTGGTGTTTCCAACGAAACACTTTTGTGCTCCTTGCTTAGCGACTGTCAATGTGTTGCAACCATCGGCATCATTACAACATGCGGCTGTGCAATCCCTGAAACGATAAAATAGGTTTTCGACATTTCTATGAAACGATACATTTTAGTCGTATAGTGGTGTTTTATTTGTGGGTGTTTAATGAAATATTAGGTATATTGACTTCAATACTAAACGTTGAAGAAATGAAACTTTCAATCAAATTTCGGAAAAAAATGTAAAGCATTTAGTTTGTGGGTTTGGTTATGATAAAAAATCTTACGTTGTCGATCCACAAAGACCGGCGTCACAGGCAGCTTGTGTCTCGCAAGATCCGATCGTTTCCAAGTTGTTTCCTTTGTTTGAAAAATTTGATGAATGTTTGGAATATTAACGAGTGTGAATAGTTTAACTGAGGTTACCTGTCACAGTTTCCTTCCTTGCACAAACTTGACCGGCGGCACATGTTGAAGTGACGTCAAACACACCAGCTGTTGGGTTTGTGGTGGTTTTTGTTCCTGTCCCACATATCACCACGCCTTTCATATCAGTTACAGACAGACTGTTGCAGTTGTCTCCGTCGTTACAACAAGCCGACACACATCCACTGTAAAGCAGTATTGTGTGCTGATAAGTATTTGTTATGGCTTTACTATGTGTTGGTTAACTGCTCACACTTTACTACTGACTTTGACTAGAGTTGTGTATAAAGTACTTACGTCACTCCGGTACAAAGTAGATCACATGCTGCTTGGGTTTGACATGATCCCACTGTTGTTGCTGGTCAGAAAAATGAGGCAGAAAAAATTACTACCTTGGATGGTAAATTTAAAGTTTTTATTCGATTTTTTGATGCTGATATTTTCATGGTGATGTACACATTGTTAAGTTTACATGTACACACTTTATGTAAAGCACACGCTTGCTTTGCTTTGTCAAGTTTAAAAAAATGTTTAGGGTAAGAGCTTAAATAGCGAAGTCACAAGGTATAAGTTGGTCATTTGAACCTGACTTTCCTATAAGGTTGTGTGTATCAACAAACGTGCTTACTTCCACTCGAGGTGGTTTCCGTCCTTGCACAAAGTTCGTTGGCTGCACACGTCACAATTCCAGCAAGGTTTCTAGTAGTCACACTTCCAGAAGCACATTGGAGTAATCCAGCTATTTGTGCTACTGTTCTGCTGTTGCAATTGTCCGCATCGTTACAACAGGAAGACGTACAACTCCTGTGAACATATGCATTAGAAACTACTAAAATAAACGAAAATAATTTCAAGCAGGTTAAAAATGACGTACGCAGTCCCAGCACAAAGGTCGTCGCATTCCGCTTGTGTGGAGCAAGATCCAGTGGTGGCTCCTAATAAAATAATCAACAATATCATGTTAAACTTGATCGAATAATTCTCACGTTAAACCACAAACCTCCTCCTGATATTTCCATTCTTCCGCAAAGCTTTCCCGCGGTGCAAGTCATGGCTGTTCCTGCATTTGCTCCTGTCCCACATCTCACCACATTGATTATGTCGGTCACAGGAAGGCTGTTGCAGTTGTCTCCATCGTTACAACAGGCAGATGCACAGTCTCTAGAAGGCAATAAACGATGTTTTATTTAAATTGCTTTTCCGCAGTATATACAAGCGTGGTTTGCTTTATTTTATCAACTTACGCCACACCGTCACATAACGCCTCACAGTTCGCCTGAGTTTGACATGATCCAACGGTTGTGACAGCTGCAAAGTAAAGTACATTTGGATTATGTTGTAACTCATGTTCCAAGATTGCTTTGTGCTTTTTTGTGACATCAACAATCATACGGACATTCGGCTGAGGACTTGCTTAATAGCTGTATGTGGATCTAGCCCTCGGTTAGACAATGTTTATTTATCTGGGACAGCAAAGTACTTTGGTTTGTGTATGTAACGAAGCAATAAGCTTCTGATTTGCGTAAATAGATTTTAATGTGGAAAATCAATTTTGCTTATGTAAGTTACCGAGCAACGTCAGTTTCTGCAAATATTACGTAATAGTAACAATGAAAGCAATAGAATACACACAAAACACCTCTGCAACTGAGAGTCTTTTCTATACGCTTTCTCCTCAAGCTCAAACTGTGAACTACAGCGTGGTAGCGAACCTATAGTAGGTGATAGCGGAGATAAGGAAAAAAACGCACGCTCACACGTGACCGCAGAAACCTGAAGCACAAACGAGTGTACCAAGAGCAATGAATGCGAGTGAACATGGGAAGTAATTTTTAAAAGGTAAAATCTAGTTGCAATAAAAATTATCTAATTCTTGGTAAAATAATATTTTGATTGTTTATAGATGCTTGCGTCATATGAAGCCATTTGGCCTCACAAACATCTGAAGACTTTGCCGTCGGTTCTTGAACGAATGTCACTGACAAAAAGGTTTCCATGGGTCGGCGCCGAGCTGGTATACCGTATTTGGAAGTGTGAAAACCGCCCTTCTTCACTACAACACTTCCAAACACGGTATACCAGCTCGGCGCCCACCCATGGAAACCTTTTTGTCAGTGACATCTATAAACATCCAAAATATTATTTTACCGAGAATTAGATAATTTTTATTGCAATTCGATTTTACCTTTTACCAATTACTTCTATTTTCACTCGATTCATTGCTCCTGGTTCACTCGTTTGTGCTCCCATGTTTTTATGGTCACGTGTGAGCTTGCGTTTTTTTCTTATCTCCGCTATCACCTACTGTAGGTTCGCTACCACGCTGTAGTTCACAGTTTGAGCTTGAGGTGACAGCGTACAGAAAAGACTCTCAGTTGCAGGGGTGTTTTGTGTGTATTTTATTGCTTTCATTGTTACTATTACGTAATATTTGCAGAAACTGACGATGCTTACATAAGCGAAATCGATTTTTCACAATAAAATCTGCTGACGTAAAACAGAGGTTTGTTGCTTCATTATGTAGACATTCAGCTGATTTACCTTTAAACGTTAATCCACTTTTTTACGGTTTAAACGTTTGCTGAAATATTTAGTTTGAAAAGTTTCTTACTTCCACCCGAGGTGGTTTCCTTCCTTGCACAAAGTTCGTTGGCTGCACACGTTACACTGTTTGTAAGATTTCCAGTAGTTACACTTCCAGAAGCACATTGGAGTAATCCAGCTATTTGTGCTACTGTTCTGCTGTTGCAATTGTCCGCATCGTTACAACAGGAAGACGTACAACTCCTGTGAACATATGCATGATAATTTATTAAATAAACAAGAATGTATTTTGAGCTGAGCAGGTTAAAAATAACGTACGCAGTCCCTGCACAAAGGTCGTCGC
Source organism: Ascidia mentula (assembly GCF_947561715.1). NCBI lineage: Eukaryota > Metazoa > Chordata > Ascidiacea > Phlebobranchia > Ascidiidae > Ascidia > Ascidia mentula. The sequence goes on from NC_138568.1 coordinate 358,149, forward strand.
ATTCCGCTTGTGTGGAGCAAGATCCAGTGGTGGCTCCTAATAAAATAATCAACAATATCATGTTAAACTTGATCGAATAATTCTGACGTTAAACCACAAACCTCCTCCTGATATTTCCATTCTTCCGCAAAGCTTTCCCGCGGTGCAAGTCATGGCAGTTCCTGCATTTGCTCCTGTCCCACATCTCACCACATTGATTATGTCGGTCACAGGAAGGTTGTTGCAGTTGTCTCCATCGTTACAACAGGCAGATGCACAGTTTCTAGAAAGCAACAAACGATGTTTTATTTAAATTGCTTTTCCGCAGTATATACAAGCGTGGTTTGCTTCATTTTATCAACTTACGCCACACCGTCACATAACGCCTCACAGTTCGCCTGAGTTTGACATGATCCAACGGTTGTGACAGCTGCAAAGTAAAGTACATTTGGATCATGTTGTAACTCATGTTCCAAGATTGCTTTGTGCTTTTTTGTGACATCAACAATCATACGGACATTCGGCTGAGGACTTGCTTAATAGCTGTATGTGGATCTAGCCCTCGGTTAGACAATGTTTATTTATCTGGGACAGCAAAGTACTTTGGTTTGTGTATGTAACGAAGCAATAAGCTTCTGATTTGCGTAAATAGATTTTAATGTGGAAAATCAATTTTGCTTATGTAAGTTACCGAGCAACGTCAGTTTCTGCAAATATTACGTAATAGTAACAATGAAAGCAATAAAATACACACAAAACACCTCTGCAACTGGAAGTCTTTTCTGTACGCTATCTCCTCAAGCTCGAACTGTGAACTACAGCGTGGTAGCGAACCTATAGTAGGTGATAGCGGAGATAAGGAAAAAAACGCACGCTCACACGTGACCGCAGAAACCTGAAGCACAAACGAGTGTACCCAGAGCAATGAATGCGAGTGAACATGGGAAGTAATTTTTAAAAGGTAAAATCTAGTTGCAATAAAAATTATCTAATTCTTGGTAAAATCATTTTCTAAATGTTTATAGATGTTTGCGTCATATGAAGCCATTTGGCCTCACAAACATCTGAAGACTTTGCCGTCGGTTCTTGAACGAATGTCACTGAGAAACAGGTTTCCATGGGTGGGCGCCGAGCTGGTGTACCGTATTTGGAAGTGTGAAAACCGCCCTTCTTCACCATAACACTTCCAAATACGGTACACCAGCTCGGCGCCCACCCATGGAAACCTGTTTCTCAGTGACATTCGTTCAAGAACCGACGGCAAAGTCTTCAGATGTTTGTGAGGCCAAATGGCTTCATATGACGCAAGCATCTATAAACAATCAAAATATTATTTTACCAAGAATTAGATAATTTTTATTGCAATTTAATTTTACCTTATACCAATTACTTCTATTTTCACTCGATTCATTGCTCCTGGTTCACTCGTTTGTGCTCTCATGTTTTTACGGTCACGTGTGAGCGTGTGTTGGTTTTCTTATCTCCGCTATCACCTACTATGGGTTCGCTGCCACGCTGTAGTTCACAGTTTGTGCTTGAGGTGACAGCGTACAGAAAAGACTCTCAGTTGCAGGGGTGTTTTGTGTGTATTTTATTGCTTTCATTGTTACTATTACGTAATATTTGCAGAAACTGACGATGCTTACATAAGCGAAATCGATTTTTCACAATAAAATCTGCTGACGTAAAACAGAGGTTTGTTGCTTCGTTTTGTAAACATTCAGCTGATTTACCTTTAAACGTTAATCTACATTTTTACGGTTTAAACGTTTGGTGAAATATTTAGTTTGAAAAGTTTCGTACTTGAACCCGAGGTGGTTTCCTTCCTTGCACAAAGTTCGTTGGCTGCACACGTCACAATCCCATCCAGGTTTCCAGTAATTACACTTCCAGAAGCACATTGGAGTAATCCAGCTATTTGTGCTACTGTTCTGCTGTTGCAATTGTCCACATCGTTACAACAGGAAGACGTACAACTCCTGTGAACATATGCATGATAATTTATTAAATAAACAAGAATGTATTTTGAGCTGAGCAGGTTAAAAAAAAACGTACGCAGTCCCTGCACAAAGGTCGTCGCATTCCGCTTGTGTGGAGCAAGATCCAGTGGTGGCTCCTAATAAAATAATCAACAATATCATGTTAAACTTGATCGAATAATTCTGACGTTAAACCACAAACCTCCTCCTGATATTTCCATTCTTCCGCAAAGCTTTCCCGCGGTGCAAGTCATGGCTGTTCCTGCATTTGCTCCTGTCCCACATCTCACCACATTGATTATGTCGGTCACAGGAAGGCTGTTGCAGTTGTCTCCATCGTTACAACAGGCAGATGCACAGTTTCTAGAAGGCAACAAACGATGTTTTATTTAAATTGCTTTTCCGCAGTATATACAAGCGTGGTTTGCTTCATTTTATCAACTTACGCCACACCGTCACATAACGCCTCACAGTTCGCCTGAGTTTGACATGATCCAACGGTTGTGACAGCTGCAAAGTAAAGTACATTTGGATTATGTTGTAACTCATGTTCCAAGATTGCTTTGTGCTTTTTTGTGACATCAACAATCATACGGACATTCGGCTGAGGACTTGCTTAATAGCTGTATGTGGATCTAGCCCTCGGTTAGACAATGTTTATTTATCTGGGACAGCAAATTACTTTGGTTTATGTATGTAACGAAGCAATAAGCTTCTGATTTGCGTAAATAGATTTTAATGTGGAAAATCAATTTTGCTTATGTAAGTTACCGAGCAACGTCAGTTTCTGCAAATATTACGTAATAGTAACAATGAAAGCAATAGAATACACACAAAACACCTCTGCAACTGAGAGTCTTTTCTATACGCTTTCTCCTCAAGCTCAAACTGTGAACTACAGCGTGGTAGCGAACCTATAGTAGGTGATAGCGGAGATAAGGAAAAAAACGCACGCTCACACGTGACCGCAGAAACCTGAAGCACAAACGAGTGTACCCAGAGCAATGAATGCGAGTGAACATGGGAAGTAATTTTTAAAAGGTAAAATCTAGTTGCAATAAAAATTATCTAATTCTTGGTAAAATAATATTTTGATTGTTTATAGATGCTTGCGTCATATGAAGCCATTTGGCCTCACAAACATCTGAAGACTTTGCCGTCGGTTCTTGAACGAATGTCACTGACAAAAAGGTTTCCATGGGTGGGCGCCGAGCTGGTGTACCGTATTTGGAAGTGTGAAAACCGCCCTTCTTCACTACAACACTTCCAAACACGGTATACCAGCTCGGCGCCCACCCATGGAAACCTTTTTGTCAGTGACATCTATAAACATCCAAAATATTATTTTACCGAGAATTAGATAATTTTTATTGCAATTCGATTTTACCTTTTACCAATTACTTCTATTTTCACTCGATTCATTGCTCCTGGTTCACTCGTTTGTGCTCCCATGTTTTTATGGTCACGTGTGAGCTTGCGTTTTTTTCTTATCTCCGCTATCACCTACCGTAGGTTCGCTGCCACGCTGTAGTTCACAGTTTGAGCTTGAGGTGACAGCGTACAGAAAAGACTCTCAGTTGCAGGGGTGTTTTGTGTGTATTTTATTGCTTTCATTGTTACTATTACGTAATATTTGCAGAAACTGACGATGCTTACATAAGCGAAATCGATTTTTCACAATAAAATCTGCTGACGTAAAACAGAGGTTTGTTGCTTCATTATGTAGACATTCAGCTGATTTACCTTTAAACGTTAATCCACTTTTTTACGGTTTAAACGTTTGCTGAAATATTTAGTTTGAAAAGTTTCTTACTTCCACCCGAGGTGGTTTCCTTCCTTGCACAAAGTTCGTTGGCTGCACACGTTACACTGTTTGTAAGATTTCCAGTAGTTACACTTCCAGAAGCACATTGGAGTAATCCAGCTATTTGTGCTACTGTTCTGCTGTTGCAATTGTCCGCATCGTTACAACAGGAAGACGTACAACTCCTGTGAACATATGCATGATAATTTATTAAATAAACAAGAATGTATTTTGAGCTGAGCAGGTTAAAAATAACGTACGCAGTCCCTGCACAAAGGTCGTCGCATTCCGCTTGTGTGGAGCAAGATCCAGTGGTGGCTCCTAATAAAATAATCAACAATATCATGTTAAACTTGATCGAATAATTCTGACGTTAAACCACAAACCTCCTCCTGATATTTCCATTCTTCCGCAAAGCTTTCCCGCGGTGCAAGTCATGGCCGTTCCTGCGTCTACTTCTGTCCCACATCTCACCACATTGATTATGTCGGTCACAGGAAGGCTGTTGCAGTTGTCTCCATCGTTACAACAGGCAGATGCACAGTTTCTAGAAGGCAACAAACGATGTTTTATTTAAATTGCTTTTCCGCAGTATATACAAGCGTGGTTTGCTTCATTTTATCAACTTACGTCACACCGTCACATAACGCCTCACAGTTCGCCTGAGTTTGACATGATCCAACGGTTGTGACAGCTGCAAAGTAAAGTACATTTGGATTATGTTGTAACTCATGTTCCAAGATTGCTTTGTGCTTTTTTGTGACATCAACAATCATACGGACATTCGGCTGAGGACTTGCTTAATAGCTGTATGTGGATCTAGCCCTCGGTTAGACAATGTTTATTTATCTGGGACAGCAAAGTACTTTGGTTTGTGTATGTAACGAAGCAATAAGCTTCTGATTTGCGTAAATAGATTTTAATGTGGAAAATCAATTTTGCTTATGTAAGTTACCGAGCAACGTCAGTTTCTGCAAATATTACGTAATAGTAACAATGAAAGCAATAGAATACACACAAAACACCTCTGCAACTGAGAGTCTTTTCTATACGCTTTCTCCTCAAGCTCAAACTGTGAACTACAGCGTGGTAGCGAACCTATAGTAGGTGATAGCGGAGATAAGGAAAAAAACGCACGCTCACACGTGACCGCAGAAACCTGAAGCACAAACGAGTGAACCAGAAGCAATGAATGCGAGTGAAAATGGGAAGTAATTGGTAAAAGGTAAAATCGAATTGCAATAAAAATTAACTAATTCTCGGTAAAATCATTTTCTAAATGTTTATAGATGTTTGCGTCATATGAAGCCATTTGGCCTCACAAACATCTGAAGACTTTGCCGTCGGTTCTTGAACGAATGTCACTGAGAAACAGGTTTCCATGGGTGGGCGCCGAGCTGGTGTACCGTATTTGGAAGTGTGAAAACAGCCCTTCTTTACCATAACACTTCCAAATACGGTACACCAGCTCGGCGCCCACCCATGGAAACCTTTTTGTCAGTGACATTCGTTCAAGAACCGACGGCAAAGTCTTCAGATGTTTGTGAGGCCAAATGCCTTCATATGACGCAAGCATCTATAAACAATCAAAATATTATTTTACCAAGAATTAGATAATTTTTATTGCAATTTAATTTTACCTTATACCAATTACTTCTATTTTCACTCGATTCATTGCTCCTGGTTCACTCGTTTGTGCTCCCATGTTTTTATGGTCACGTGTGAGCGTGTGTTGGTTTTCTTATCTCCGCTATCACCTACTATAGGTTCGCTGCCACGCTGTAATTCACAGTGTGAGCTTGAGCAGATAGCGTAAAGAAAAGACTCTCAGTTGCAGGGGTGTTTTTTGTGTATTTTATTGCTTTCGTTGTTACTATTACGTAATATTTGCAGAAACTGACGATGCTTACATAAGCGAAATCGATTTTTCACAATAAAATCTGCTGACGTAAAACAGAGGTTTGTTGCTTCATTATGTAAACATTCAGCTGATTTACCTTTAAACGTTAATCCACTTTTTTACGGTTTAAACGTTTGCTGAAATATTTAGTTTGAAAAGTTTCTTACTTCCACCCGAGGTGGTTTCCTTCCTTGCACAAACTTGACCGGCGGCACATGTTGACGTGACGTCAAACACACCAGCTGTTGGGTTTGTGGTGGTTTTGGTTCCTGTCCCACATCTCACCACGCCTTTCATGTCAGTTACAGACAGACTGTTGCAGTTGTCTCCGTCGTTACAACAAGCCGACACACACCCCCTGCGTGTAAAGGTTTGTGTCTTGCAGATATTGACCTTTTTTGTGATGTTGATATATAAGCAAAACTATATTGTTTCCCAACGGATGACGGTGATTGTATATTCACCACAAAGTGGAAGTCTTTTCCTGACTTGTGCGAAAGTCACATTAAGCTTAACTAATAAGGCGTAATAGGTTCAAACAGTGGTCACATGCTGGAAAGTTTGACATGATTCTACAAAGTAATTTTAAACTCCCTTAATAATATATAAGCAAAACTTGCCCATCTAATGGCACTTAATCAGTGCATACAGGGAGTATCATTTGGCAGCTTACATAATTTGGTAAAAAGTTTTTCTTTGTGCTAAATATAAATGTATTTACGTTGCTCCTGTGCAGAGTAGATCGCATGCATCTTGGGTTTGACAAGATCCAACTGTTGTTGTCGCTAAAATTATAACACCATCGTTTAAATATGGACGAAAATATCTTGCTTTATTTGCGTGAAAAATAATAATGTCGATTTTAAATTTATCGCTTACTTCCACCCGAGGTTGTTTGCGTCCTTGCACAAAGTTCGTTGGCTGCACACGTTACACTGTTCGGAAGGTTTCCGTCATTTGCACTTCCAGATGCACATCGAAGTACAGTTTCCATTTGTGCCACAGTCCGTCCATTGCATCTGTCTGCGTCATTACAGCAAGCCGATGTACAACCCCTGAAATCATGTTTAGTGCCTTAGTAAATCTTTGTTACCTCGAAGTACACCATCACTTACGTCATTCCAGCACACAAGTCATCACACGCTGCTTGAGTGACGCATGCTCCAATGTTATTGGAGGCTGCATGTTTATAAAAATTAAATAAATTGGTAAAAAAATCTAAGATACAAATCTGTTCCATTCATTACGTTCTATTATAACATTACGCACCTGTTTCACTTCGTCCACACAATTCTCCAGCAGCACACATGGTTGTAGCTGTAAGTGAAGCTGTATTGGCCACAGTTCCAGTCAAACACGTAACAACATTTCTCATTTCTGCAACTGTTTGTTGGTTGCAGATTTCCTCACTACAGCATGCTGATATGCAGTTTCTGTTCAGGTATTTTGAATGAGTAATTGGTTTGAGGAGTAACATTTTACTCATAAATACAAACATGAAGTTGCATAAATACAAACAAGAAACACTCGAAAGTAAGACTTTAGTTTGTTGTTACTTACCCAGTATTCTGACAAAGTGTTTCACAATCAGCCACTGCCGTCTGACAAGCTCCAACGATCGTTACTAGAAACAATAAAACTGTGTAAAATACTTCGGTAACTTGTTGTGTCACATTTAGTTGGTTATATGTGAGGATTCTGCCGTTGTACTGCAGAAAATTTGCTCTGTGTTTTTGGGCCGCATTTCAAAATACTAAAGCAATGTTCGAATATTTTATTCGCATTGTACCTATACGGAATAATCTTGAAACACAAACAACGTCTATTCTTACATGTGTTTTACAGTGAATGTGAGAAACTGTAATTTATCTGTTTATTCCAGTTGTTAAAACTGCCTGCAACGTAATGTTGTTCACAACCAAAATACCACAAATTTACGGATGTACAAATTCTATCAAAGGTTGGACACTAACATAAAACGATTATTTTGTGTTGCTAATGCTATAACAATATTCTTGTTGTTGTTTTAGGGGGCGCCGTTGTAATATAGTTGGAATGTTGCAAGCTTATCCCATGGCGTTTGAAGTTTATTTATCGATTTTAGACGGGTTTGTTTATTTATTATCCTACTGTATGTCCCTCTGTTGTTGAACCCTGTAATAAAAACTTACTGTCTCCATTATTGGCGGTGGTTTCAATTCGTGAACAAACGTCAGTACTGCTAGCACAGTGGGCGTATGTATATGTTGGCGATACACTGGAGGTTTGAGTGGTGGTTCCAACGAAACACTTTCGTGCGCCTTGCTTGGCGACTGTCAATGTGTTGCAACCATCGGCATCATTACAACATGCGGCTGTGCAACCCCTAAAACGATAAAATAGGTTTTCGACATTTCCAATGCCATGAAACGTTACGTTTTATAGTTGTATGTACGTGTTTTATTTGATGTCAACTCGAAATATTAGATATTGACTGGTAAGTGTACTCAACGTTAAAGAAATGAAACTTTACACTCAAATATCGCCAAAAGTTGAGCATTAGTTGGTGCGTTTGGTTATGATAGAAATCTTACGTTGTCGATCCACAAAGACCGGCACAGGCAGTTTGTGCTTGGCAAGATCCGATCGTTTCCAAGTCGTTTACTTTGTGTAAAAGTTGCTTTAAATGTTGGAATATTAACGAGTGTTAAGAGTTTAACTGAGGTTACCTGACACAGTTTCCTTCCTTGCACAAACTTGATCGGCGGTACATGTTGACGTGACGTCAAACACACCAGCTGTTGGGTTTGTGGTGGTTTTGGTTCCTGTCCCACATCTCACCACATTGATTATGTCAGTTACAGACAGACTGTTGCAGTTGTCTCCGTCGTTACAACAAGCCGACACACACCCCCTGCGTGTAAAGGTTTGTGTCTTGCAGATATTGACCTTTTTTGTGATGTTGATATATAAGCAAAACTATATTGTTTCCCAACGGATGACGGTGATTGTATATTCACCACAAAGTGGAAGTCTTTTCCTGACTTGTGCGAAAGTCACATTAAGCTTAACTAATAAGGCGTAATAGGTTCAAACAGTGGTCACATGCTGGAAAGTTTGACATGATTCTACAAAGTAATTTTAAACTCCCTTAATAATATATAAGCAAAACTTGCCCATCTAATGGCACTTAATCAGTGCATACAGGGAGTATCATTTGGCAGCTTACATAATTTGGTAAAAAGTTTTTCTTTGTGCTAAATATAAATGTATTTACGTTGCTCCTGTGCAGAGTAGATCGCATGCATCTTGGGTTTGACAAGATCCAACTGTTGTTGTCGCTAAAATTATAACACCATCGTTTAAATATGGACGAAAATATCTTGCTTTATTTGCGTGAAAAATAATAATGTCGATTTTAAATTTATCGCTTACTTCCACCCGAGGTTGTTTGCGTCCTTGCACAAAGTTCGTTGGCTGCACACGTTACACTGTTCGGAAGGTTTCCGTCATTTGCACTTCCAGATGCACATCGAAGTACAGTTTCCATTTGTGCCACAGTCCGTCCATTGCAACTGTCTGCGTCATTACAACATGCCGATGTACAACCCCTGAAATCATGTTTAGTGCCTTAGTAAATCTTTGTTACCTCGAAGTACAACATCACTTACGCAGTTCCAGCGCACAAGTCATCACACGCTGCTTGAGTGACGCATGCTCCAATGTTATTGGAGGCTGCATGTTTATAAAAATTAAATAAATTGGTAAATAAATCTAAGACACAAAAACTGTTCCATTCATCACGTTCTATTATATCATTAAGCACCTGTTTCACTTCGTCCACACAATTCTCCAGCAGCACACATGGTTGTAGCTGTAAGTGAAGCTGTATTGGCTACAGTTCCAGTCATACAAGTAACAACATTTCTCATTTCTGCAACTGTTTGTCTGTTGCAGTTATCCTCACTACAGCATGCTGATATGCAGTTTCTGTAACAAATATTAGTGAATAGATTAACATAAAATATTTTCATCACAGTAACTGATGTAGTTTCTTACGCGTCAGTTCCACACAATGCGTCACAAGTAGCAGTTGAAGCTTGGCAAGATGTTGTAACTGTTACAACTAAAAATATTTTTTTAAAAGCGTTTTAAATTGTTTGCATAAAATGGTTTAAATGAAAATGTTTTTGTGACATAATGTTCTTCTAATAACGCTTGTAGCTTACCATTGTTGGCGGTCATTTCCTTTCTACCGCAAACTTGACCGGTCGTACACTTTGTAACAGTTTGAGTGGCATCAGTTCCAACAAAACAGAACAGAAGAGCGTTTTCAGCCAATATTTCTGCCACAGTTCCCGAGTTACAATCATCAGTGTCACTGCAGCAAGCTTCTGTGCATGTTCCACTAAAATAACATGTAGAAAGTTTGTTGGATTACACACAGGACGATCTTTGTTTATTACTTACCTTTCACTGCTGCAGAGAGTTCCACAAGCTGATTGAGCTTGACACGATGCGGTGATAGCTATAAGTTTTATAAGTTATTTATAATCATTCTTTCAGACACCAAATAATTATTCCTACCTCCCCCAGCAACAGCTTTCTTGGCGCAAACTTGATTGGCCGCACATTCTGTTGAGGCGGCATCTGTCCCTACAACTCCACTATGACACGACATGACGTTCATATTAGCGACGACTTGGTTGTTGCAATTGTCCGCGTTATTGCAAGTTGCTGACGTGCAGGTGCTACAAAATATTCAGTTTAATAAACCTTGGTTTGATGGACAGTGGTGTGCGAGAACTTACCTGGGTGATGTAGTTTCATCTGTAGTGCACAATGCGTTTGCAGCACTCTGAGCCCCGCATGATACAGTGATTACAGCAGGATTGCCTGAAACAAGGAAGTATTTGAAAAATACATGTTTATACCATTATGTAAAGTCTAGGTGATTACTGCCGTCGTTGAGATTTTTCCTTCTGCAATATTGTCCCGAGGTGCAAGCTGTGACTGAAGGACTAGATCCAACTGTTCCATCCTGACACGTCACAATGTCTATGATGGTAGCAACTGCCACATTGTTGCAATCATTACCAGCATCGCTGCAACATGCTGAAACACAACCCCTGCGAAACAACATGTATTTATTGAAAGCGGATAATAAACACTGGATAACGGACAGAAAAATTAAGTTTGCTGAATCTAAAATCATGACCTCTGGGCATTTCGTTATGTTTTTTAACTAATGGGCAAAAAAATCTGCGCGGCAAAAGTACACAGACAAGTTTTGTGTAAAATGACGAACAAAACCAAAAACCGTTTAGAAATTTACTTTCTATCCAACCTAACCAGAAGTTAACGACCTAAAACAAATTTATATTTATCCTGATTCGATTTGTTCAAGAAAATTTCAAGTTTAGGCGAAATGTTTGAAATGTTTATAAATAATGGGATATCGGTGGAATAAACTCAACACCTACCACATATATGCCTAAAGTGTTGATTTTATACTGCTATTTTTTTTATGCCAGACATACTAATTAATCAAAATCGTTCTTCTGTTTCTGAAGTTATTTATTCGAAACCGACGTTTCGTCTGCCATCCGGCGAGACTTCCCCAGGTGTTAATTTCAGTTAATTTTGTGCTTTCTCGTTATTTTTACTGAACACGAAAAACCTCTTCAAGTTATGAAAGTTTTCAGTGCATTGATGTTTTGAAAACGAAAGCAAATTTAGCACTTACAGAGCTCCTTGACAAAGGTTGTCGCACGCAGTGGAAGTTTGACAAGATGCGACCACGACCACAGTGTCGACGGAGTTAGCTGTAATCGGATAATTTTTTTAACTTCCGTGTCTATTTCAAAATGTTGTTGACTTACCTGTTGTAGTTGTTTCGGTTCTTGCACATAAGTACGTAGCTGGACATGTAGCGGTTGTAAGACTTCCGGTAGTTGCACTTCCAACCGTGGTTGTTGAACCGATCTTGCAATCCAAACCATTGACAGTGTTGGTGCCGATCATCACCACTGCAGCCAACATGGCCACAAAACGAAGGGTCATCATTTCTAGTTCAATCTGTACAAAATCCTCCACAAATTGTTTCCCCTTTATCTACGAACCTGTGGCAAGCGTTCAATAAATATTCACTTATGTATTACACGTTTTTCTGATTTGAAAGCACCCCGCAGTTTATAGCTTTAAGTTTTGATGCCATTGTGCAGAGTAAGATCGGTGCCTGCAACTAATTGTGCGTAAAATTTACTGATTTTTATTCAGTTTTTGACAAACAAACCTGCAGATTTTCCTGCCTTTTTATCCAATATTTGTTATTTTTTCAACCAAAGTTTAAAGAACTCCCATCCCTAATGCACTTGCGGAGTGTAAAGCATGAAAATCATAAACACAAAAAGCCTAAAATACGCTGAAAATCGCCTTTGTCAAAAAACTCGTATATCTGTGCTCATTCAACCTTAACACTAGCACCCATACACAACCCCTTTGCATTGTTACTCATAATAACACTTTGTTACGTAGAAGTTCGAAATTTCCCTAGGAATACGTCATTCTTCTGGACCACCCCTTGCTTAGCTAGGTTTAAACGAAGCTCAATTGAAACTTCTGCGTTTGGACAACAAAAAAAAGTTTACAATTGATGTAAATGCTTAACATAGCGAGATTAGATTGAAAACATATCCTACTCACACTCAACATATCAGGTTTCACTACTTCAAATAAAAATAACGTTTATGTTTTAAGACGCCACGTCGCCTGGTTTATTTGTACAGCGCACCTAGTTTTTTCCTCAGGAAAACGACCTTGTACGCAAAAAGTTTGTCGAGCAACCTTTGTCCAAACTCTCCCTTGGAAACAAAACAATTATTTTGTTCTTGAGTTTTGTTCGACTTCTACAACAGGTTTCACCACACCGTACAACTGCCACAGTATTGTGTTATACGAAGAGAGATAATTACACATTGCAACTAAATAACGTCGCCTAAGCAAAGCTAAACATGCTCGCAAATACTGCCAGCGCGACTACGGTTGGGGTTTTGTTTTCACACCTTAATATCCTACTAAGTCACAAAAAGTTTATAATTAAAAATCAATTAAGTGATGAAACTAATGACCATAACAGTAAATAAACTGAATATAGTCAACGAATGAATGATTGAGGTCCCGCTGGTAGCTGTAACAACATTTGATAATGTTGACGTCAGAGTACTAGTTGTTGAAGAGCCATCTGTGCTTGTTGTTGTCGTAGTTGTTGCTGTAGTTGTTGTTGTAGTTGTTGTTGTTACAGCGATAGTCGACACAGTTTCGTTGTTGCATCCATCCTCAACACAACAAACCGACCTGCAGTCTCTACGTAATTAACGGAAAAAACAGTCGTTATAAAATTTATCGTTTGATGGCGGTTTAGAAGCCGTGCGCTGATGCGATTTTAAGTGGAAACGATCAATAAACCCAGACAAAAACAGGAAGACGAAAGGTTAATTGATTGAGTGTAAAAAATCTGCACAAACTTCTTGCGGTGATTTCGCCTCAGCGACAATCTTTCTGACAATAAACAACGAATTTAAAAACTCCTCAAACTTACTGTGAACCTTCGCAGAGATTCCGACAGGCGGTGATTTCTTGACAAGATAAAATGCTCGTTACCGTAGTTACGGTAGGATCTGCGACAGAAAGATCAACGAATTAAATCCCATTTAGTTTCATTTTTTTCATTTTTAAACCGCGTTGTTTTAGTGGTGTTGTCTACTAAGCGGGGATTTTTGTGACTGGCTTAACAGATGGCCACTATTCGATCGACGGATGGCGGTTGCATACAAGTCAACATAAAGTGGAAGTTTTGTCTTCGGCAGTTTGGGCGGCAAGATCGTCTATTTTCACATCAAGCCGCAGTGTTAACATTTAAAAACGCTACAGTTCGTAAACAAAACGACACCAGTTAGTACTTTGTGTTTTTTAAAACGATAGAATATCCAGGTATGTTGGGCGCATAAGAAAGCAATGTTACGAAAGTTTCCCAATATCATGCGACCTAACAGAACATCATATTTTCATGGAAACTTACTTCCTGCAGTGGTTGTGGTTTCTTTCCTTCCACACGTCTGTCCTGCTCCACACCTCATCACCTCCAACATTTCCATGGCAACAGGAGGCGTCTCATCAGTTACCGACGAACTTCCAACGTAACAATTAGGAGTGAACACTGTCAGTATTTGTGTGTTGCAGTTGTCGGATCCGCTGCAACATCCGCCTCTGCACGCCCTGTAAATTCACATACAGTCTGTATACCTGGGCTGGGTAGGGATTTAAATAAGATTATTTTATATCAAACCCCAAAACATTTAAGTTGTGTAAATGACATGGGTTAAAAACATTAAGATCGTCAAAGCAGGCGCTCATGTTTCGAAACAACTCCTAATTTGATTTAAAGAAAACTTGAAGAAAGTGGTAACGTGTTTGCTGGATGTTTTTGGACAAACTCGCTAGAACAACACCTCACAGTTGTTCCGTTCTGCTGATTTTACTAAACTTTTCGAGTCCAATTATAAAATTCTGCTGTGAGGCGACCAAAGGGCAAATGCCGGAAACGATAATCAGTCGACGTACATTCCCTCATTATTAAGTTTTCAAATGTATTTTTAACGTAAGTCAATTAATTATCACGGGTATTTTGTCAACTCACAGAGAGATTCCGTTGCAAAGTGAGTCACAATTACTCTGTGCTTGGCATGACCCCATCGCAGTGAGTATTGTAACACCTGCATGCAACAGAAGATCTGGTCATGATGTCTGCGATTATTTAACTCACACAAAATTGTGGATTATTTTAACCTCCCTGTCCTTAAGTGAATATTAAAACAACATATACAGTGGACCACAGTTCGACCCCGTACATAAATAGAATAAACTTAAACGCTCAGGTAAAGACCAACCCACTTTATGTTAATATGTGAGTAAAGCTCGTATCTTTGCATTCCCCAGAAAAGCCAATGTGAATTCACCTTCACTTGTGGTCATTGTTTCAACTCTCCCGCAAACCATCCCAGCACCACAAGCCGTCGCCTCCAGTGTATTGCTTGACACGATTCCATCCAACAGCGTCACGGAACCAACCACACACGTTAGCTGGGTGGACGTCGCTATGGTTACGTTGTTGCAGTTACTCCCATCACTGCAGCATTTCGACTCGCACCCCCTACGTAATTTGTTGCTATTATTATGAAGTCGTCGGAAATGCCCAATTTGAACCCGTGATAAATTACTGCATCGGTCGTTTATGTCAACAATCAACAATATTTGAATTAATGCAGCTAAAAACGTCGTCAGTTAATACAAGCAAATAAATGCTTTTGTATACTTTGGGTTCGATTGAAAACATTTCTTCATTACGAGCTCAAATAGTTTAAATACAATCAATAAAATGAATTTCTTCTATGAACAGATTGATCTGCAGGGCCACATATTTCATCGGTGTTATTGGTTTTACTCACGGGGCGTTGTTGCAAAGGTTGGTGCAACCATCAGAAGCTTGACAAGATCCAACGACCACCACAGTATTCACTCCTGTAACCACAATTGACCTTGTTTAATTTTGTCGCTACATCTACAAACGGCCTGGAGGAGATTTACGTGCAATTGGTTAAAGCCTGTGGTTTAAACATGAATTTGTATTGGATTTGTAGGCTTTTTACTTTTCCCTCAGTTGGTGTGAAATGTTTCGTGTATGAGAGGTTTGTATGCAAAGTTACCTCCAGATGTGGTGGTCGTTTCAGTCCGACCGCAAACCATCCCAGACGAACACTGAGTGGTTGTAAAGGAAGCGGTCGGTGCGTTGTCTCCAACAGTTGTAACAGTTCCAACCGAGCATTGCAAACCGTTCATCACCATCACAGACTGTGTATTGCAGTTGTCAGATGTTGAGCAGCAAGCCGATTCACAACTCCTGCCAGAAGAAACAAATAGAACGGGTTATGGGTTAATCACATGACATGTATGCTCGTTTATACTTACGACACACCGTTGCATAACCCGGCGCATGCGCTTTGTAACTGACAGGTTCCGATGGCTGTGACCCTTGTAATACCTATGTAGAAAACCAAATAAATTTTTATCCAAACCTGCGAATGATGCCAGGCATCAACGTTTGTGTTTCACCACTTCCATTATAAACCACAACCAGTTGGGAAACCCGCGTTACCAGAACTCGTCGTCGTGGTTTCAGTTCTTGCGCACAACATTCCGGTCACGCACGTGGAGGTCGTGAACCCCCCCTCTGTATTTCCACCATTCGTCACAACACTGCCAACAGCGCAACCTAGTGGTTGGTTTGATGTTTGTTGGGAAACCGACTTCATGTTGCAAAGGTCGCCGTCACCGCAACAAGCTGATGCACAACCACTGCAACGACATCATTGTTAAGGACTTCTGGCAGCCTCTATGTAAGAGCTATATAAACTATTTGATGGTGAGCTGCAGACAAGGGCCACTGTTTCGTCATAATAAGTCTCATCAGTGCAGCCTTGGTGTGAATTACAACGATCTTGTCAGCTAAGTAGCCAAGCAAGATTTCCACTTTGTGGTGACTATGCCGAAAAAGATACAATGGCCCTGTCTGCAGTTTACTATAAAACACCATTGGCGCAAGACTTTCAGTCATGAATTATTGGAATATTAACAACACGCACCTTGATCCTCCACACAGAGAAGCGCAATCTCCATTATTCTGGCAAGATGTGGAGATCAAGACAGTTAAGAGACCAGAATCTGTGAAAGTAGAAAATTACTTTAAACCCGATATGTGGTCATGTGCGGTTGCGTGACAATTTGTGACATTCTTTTCATCCGAGACATATTTGGAAAGAATTCATTACAACAAAGTTTGTCGTGGTTATGGAGGGGACATTCTTCTAGTTAACTAGTTAAAGGGGTTTTCTGACGCATCACCAGATGTGCTGGATGTCTCCGTTCTCCCGCATAATTGGCCGGCACTGCAATCTGCATTGAAAAATGATCCGCTGGGGGTATTTCCGTCCGCTGTCACCGTCATTTCTCCGTTTATACATGTGAGCGCGCTCAGGTCCGCCACCGTGCGGCTGTTACATCCGTCCTCTGAGTTGCAACAAACCGACACACAAGCCCTGGATGTAAACTGGTGGTGAATACATAGTGCTACAACTTTACAGATCAAATTTGCTACAATAGTAAACACGATACAACTTTGTTCAAAGCATTTGTTGAGTGAAACTTCGTGATTGAAGTATCAAAGTATTAAGATGTTGGTAATGGAATAATTTACCAAAAGGTTTGGGATAAATTTGTGCGAATCATCTCAAACTTACGAGTCACCCGAGCATAAGTTGCTGCATGCGGTTGATTCTTGGCAGGATCCAACACTTACAATTGTCTCGACCCCTGAAACAACAACAACATGTTCGAATCGAAATCGCGATAATTTAATAATTCCCAACCTCCTCCGGATGTGGAGGTGCTTTCCCTCCGTGCACAGGTCATCCCAGCAGGACAGGATTGTAATGTGAGAGTGTCTTCTGTTGTTGATCCACCGACTTCGGTTCTCTGGCCGACGTAACATCGCAACGCACTAATTTCCTCCACTGTCCCTCTGTTGCAGTTCAACTCATAATCACAGCAAGCAGCTGCACAGTTTCTGCCGAGCAACAACGAACTGGATTTAAATACTGCACCAGTGTTTAAGATGTCTATGCTTACTCGTTGCTGCCACATAGTGTTGAGCATGCGCTTGGCTGTTGGCAGGATCTTACAACAGATGTGGTGGAACCTTTAAAATACAGAAGTATTCACATTTGATAAAACATGCTTTCATATGATTTAGTCATTTAACGGTTGATTGGATCTCCATGGGTTCCGCGATAAAAAATGTGTAACTGAGTACTTGGATGCTGTAACAAGCAGGTGATGGTAAAACACATTTACATCCAACAAGATTTTACCTCCACTGTTCGTCTCCGTCACCGCGCAAACCTCTCCAGCGCCGCATGTGGCCAGTCTTTGCGTTTCCCCACTTGTGACGGAACAAACCGGTGCTTGTATTTGTGCGATGAATTCACCGTTACATCCATCAGCGTATGTACAACATGTTGATACGCAGGATCTGTTGGAAATTAATGGAGGGATACACTTTCACACGTGAAAACACATTCATCACAAACAAAAATGTTATAAAACTCACGAAGTTGACCCGCACAACACCGGACATGCTTCAGGTTGCTGACAGGATGCGATCACAGTGATTGTATTATCTGCAACAAATATTGAACACCTTACACACAAACTTGTCATTTTTTCTTCACAAAAAGCCAATCAGATGTAAATAATTTATCCCCTACAGTTTGTCACTCCGTATCCCGACCTGCAGCAGTGTTTTCAGTCCGGGCGCAACTGAGTCCAACCCCACATAAAGTTGATGTCAATGTGTCTGCAGTCGCACCAGCAGAAAATGTTTGAACACCAGTTAAGCATTGAAGCACGTTGTTCATATCAGACACTGGTACGTTGTTGCAGTTGTCTGTGTCGTCACAACAAACGGAAACACAACCTCTGTAACAATAACAACAATATGATGTCACAGATTCCATTTACTTAAAACAGAGTTTTGGTTCCGGAAACCTGCAAGGCCATTTAAGTTGTCCCGGGAACCCCAAAAATGTCAACGGTTTTTCATCCTGACATTTTTCCGTTCTGCTTTGTCCTCATGCGTCTGTAGGCCAGGCTTGACGGATATATTCAGTATGCGTTTGACGTGAAACTAGATAGCTCACGGAACCTCAAGGCCCCAATGGAACCCAGTTTGGGAATCGCTGAACTAAAACTATGGAACTTTGATCAGTAAAAGTCACCGAACCCAAACCTAAACAATTGTTCGCTTCCAAGAGGTGTATGATTTCTATGTAGCGATATATTCAAATTGGAATAATAGTTTATTGGAAACTTACGCGACTCCATTGCAAAGTGTTGAACAATCTCGAAGAATGGAACACAGAGCAACAGTGGTGATAGTTGTTGCTCCTAAACAAAATAAATAGGATGAATTATTGATTGGTGCGTCAAACTAATTTATTAAAAAAAAATTGTTGATTATCAGTGGTTTATTATTGAGTCCAAACACTTGAACAAATAACGTCAGGAGCGCAATTATCACATACTGAGGTGCGCAACCACAGACTCAAGTCAAATTGCAAGATAGGTCAATGACAATGGAGAAGTGTGAAGAAAAACGATTTGCCCTTCATAGAAGCAAACCAACCGCAAAGTTCGGGAGAATCACAGCGCCACCCTATGTTGCAATACCTCCGCTTGTTGAAGTTGTTTCAATTCTCGCGCACATTTCACTTCCAGAACATTGCGCGTTCCTCAGGGTCCCACTCACAGTTCCACCAACCTGGCTCGTTGATCCTGTCACACATTTTCTCCCCAGTTGTCGGCTCACCGTCTGCGCGTTGCAGTTATCGATTGTGCTACAACAGGCAGACACGCAGTTGCTGCAAGGCAAGGATGTGATTAAACGGTGTCCGTGCATTAAAAGTCGTGGCATTTACACAAGCGTTAATATATTAACATACGACTGGTATTAACTGCGACCTTTAAAAGGTTTGTTGCTGATGCTGTCAGAAATAATTATAAATTAACTGAAACCAGCTTTTTTAGTTAATGTAACCCTTAACCTTTACTCAAACATTTATAATGTCGTACAGTTAATTACTGAGTTAAGTTGTTGCCAACAAATTATTTTCTTACTTTTCACCATCGCAAAGTGTGTCGCAATCCGATGCAGTCAGGCATGACGCCATTGTTGTCACGGTAACAGCGCCTTCAGAGGAAAAAGTTATTACTTAGTTGTCATGAGTAATTCACCACAAGCATGCGAGTTATAAAATACATAGAGTTCTATTAAAAACTGACGCATTTGTAAGG
Source organism: Ascidia mentula (assembly GCF_947561715.1). NCBI lineage: Eukaryota > Metazoa > Chordata > Ascidiacea > Phlebobranchia > Ascidiidae > Ascidia > Ascidia mentula. The sequence goes on from NC_138568.1 coordinate 377,755, forward strand.
AAGCACTGCCACCTGGTGGTTAGAAAAGCGGACCTGTCGATGTAGCTTCATTGGTAGAAACATAACTCAGGAAGTAATTAATATAATGAAATCAAATAAATACCGCCAGCCCTTGTTGTTGTGATTTCTTTCCTGGAACAGATTTGTCCATTGCAAGTATGTTCGGTGAGAGTTCCACTCGTAACCACCCCGTTCACCGTAACGACCGTCCCACTCTGACAGTTGATAGCGCTAATCATTCCCGCCACATCCACGTTGTTGCAGATATCTTCATCGCTGCAGCAGTTTGAGGTACAACCCCTGTATAGAGTGTCAGTTATGTGGAGGGTGGGTTTATAACGTATATAACCACGGACTTACGCTGCTCCCTCGCATAGAAAGTAACAGTTTGCAGGGAGTTGACACGAACCTACCGATATCACATCCCCACCTGTTGGTCAAACACAAAACATTTTCAGGACTTTTGTTTACATTTCGAACCGAACGATTTTTTTACAATTGTGGTAACAATTGACATAACGAGACTAAGAAATAAAGCGAAGTTTTGTTTATTTCTTGGCTGCATGAAAATAACTGATTTTTTAGGTCGAAACAATGGTTTAGTGGTGAGAAGTTCACCATAAAACTTTCCTCCCGTTCAGAAGTAGAACGTTAAGTTTCATCAACTTCACCTGAGCTCGTGTCGGTTCTGGCGCAGATAGTTCCGCTGGGGCAGGGGGCGGCTGTCATCATTTCTCCACCATTTACTGTAACTCTACCCAGTGCACATCTCATACCTGATGTGGCTGCGAGTTCTGCTACTGTTTCACTGTTGCACTCATCAGCGTCGTTGCAACAAGCCGAAACACAATTCCTATGAGGGGATATTTGCATGCAGTTAAAGTTCGAGGTGTTCGGAAAAACATTTAATTTTTTTTCTTTTTCCACTGGTTGTGACCCAGATGGTTTTAGGGATTGTTACGAACTTTTGAACCCACTTCAACGACAAACTTTCTTTACCTTTGTAATGTTATTTGTAATATTCAATTTATCGTTATTTGAACAATAATTAAGTTTTCGTTGTTCCAACTTACCCTGAAGCACACAGGTCACATGACCCCGCATCTTGGCAAGTTCCTTCAATCACAATCGTAAGAATACCTGAAAAAAGTTCAAATGTCACGTGTGAGTGATCAACAAAACCTGATTGTTTGTGGCTTTGTAGGAATTGGTGCCGACTCGGAATTATTTAATGAAGTTTGCAGTTGGTGAATTGTGAAAGAGGACAATTTGCTTTCTTCTAAACATTTTTGCACTAATCTTTAAAACCTTGCCGATGCAAAATAAGTTTTGCTTCTTTTTTTTAAAGTCATGAAGTTAACCCCAGAACTTATCGGTTTTATGGAAGTTCTTTTAGAATACCTCCACTTGTGGAAGAAGTCTCGGTCCTCCCGCACATCTGCTCAGTCTCACAATCTATTGGAGTAAACATCCCTTGGGGTGGGTTGCCATCATCAGTAAGTGTCACTGTACCCACAGAACAAGTCAGTTGGTTCAAGTCCGATGTAGTTTGGCTGTTACAGTCATCGGAGTCGCTACAACATCCAAGAGTGCACGATCTAATAAAACGAAAACACGTTATTGCATAAAGGTTTGCAATTATAAAGTTCCCTGTTAGTAGAGCACAAGAAGTCGGTTTAAAAGAGAAGAAAAATTCTGGCGACGACGCTTTTTACCCTAGCATGGGCGTTAAGACGAACAGTTTGCTGATTTACTTTCGGTAAATAATTTGCTTCAACGTAAGATGGGAAAACGTACGTTGCGCTCCCACATAATATGGAGCATCTTGCCTGGTCCTCACAATACCCGTTCCTGAAAGTTGTTGTGCCATCTGCAATAAAATTTAAGCGGTGAACGTTAATTTATGCGATCTGAAATGGAAGCCATTCAAACGACTGCTACATGTTAATATTTATGCAAAATACAAGAGTTAATCTAAAAAAATTACCCCCACAAACTGTAATTTTGTTGTTCATTTAACAATTCGTTACTTCGGTACAGCAAAAATACTTTATTTTAGAATGTCGCAATAGAGCAGTCTTTACGCTAAACTACATTCGATTGTTGAAAGCACCTGAATCCACAATGATGCTTTCGGTTCTTGCGCAAATCTTTGTTGCTGCGCATTCGGTGGAAACGAACGCCCCTGATATTGTCCCGCCATTTTCTTGAGTACCTTGAATCAGGCAGTTCAGGGCGTTCATATCAGCTACACTCTCACCGTTGCACTCCGCAGTGGAGTCGCAACATGCGTATGCACAACTCCTGGAAATATCGGGGAAACTTAACCTAGGTTTGTGAACAAAGTCAAAAACATACAGTGGGTAAATTACAATGGGTAAAAAAAGGAATATTTCAACAACACATGGTTGACATTTTAGACACTTTTAAACGTGACAAACAGTTTGTATCAACAATTTATTTCGACAGATATTATCTTACGTTTCACCAGTGCAGAGATACGCACAGTCGGCAGTCGAAATACACAAACCAACACTTGTAACAGTTCCACCAGAATCTGACAAACAAATATAATTTTACAATTATTTATCGTCATCAAAAGCGACTTTAGCGTTAACTATGCAAGTCGACTAATTAAGGTTACAATTGTGACGTGACATTGTTCAAGGTCAACCGACCTCTTTCTTTTCTCCCACATATTTCACCCACAGAACACGTGGTCGGTGTAAGACTGCCTGCTGTCGATCCTTCCGTAGTTGTGAGCGTTCCGACCGAACAAACAATGGCGTTGAGTTCCGCCACACTTGCACTGTTGCAATCGTTTGCTGAGTTGCAGCAAGCAGACGCACAATTCCTACATGAATGATAGCTAAGTTACTACTATCTATATTGATCCACAAAACACTTATTTTAACGTGAATTGTAGCCGTAAGCTAACCAACAGTTGTCTTGAGGTTTTTGCTTACGTAGGAACTTACGCTGTATTTCCACACAGAAAAGAACAGGCTTCTGGTCGTTGACATGATGTAACGACAACTAATGTTGTAACACCTGAACAAACAACACAACTGTTTCCAGCGTAACTCACTTTCAACACAACACAACACAGCTACAACTCAATACAATAACATTTAACTCTGCCAAGCTCAGATAAACCACCAGCGATAAAGTTGGTTTGCGACGCGTTTTGTTCCAATTGACCGAGGCGATAAGACTGGAGCGTGTTCAGTGAAGCGTAACTCAATAGTGAATGAAACCACGCTGTTAGGAAGCAGTAATTTGAAACCCTTACTGAGGTTTGTGGTCAGGATAGAACTTAATTATAACGAGATGTATTTACTGTTGAGACTGTGGTGGCCCGTGATGAATTGGTGGCCAATCACTGGAAGTTTTCATGTTGCAGATTTCGGAGAACTTACTGTTACGTATTTGACACAAACCAGATGCTTTCAACTGATATTACAACAAGTCCGCTCACATACGTCATCAACAGTATCGTAAACCTCCAAAGCTTTTCCATAGACCCAACAATTTACTTATAGAAGCGCCATCTTAACAAGTAGGTTTGTAGCAGGTGTTCCAAAACCGACTTTCAATACAGGTGCCTTATTACACCACATGTAAATATTCTACAATACTTTTCTACCTCCAGATTCAGTCGAAGTTTCCTTCCTTCCACACGTCAAACCTTCACCACATGTTGTACTTGTGAATGTTCCAGTAGCTGTTGCTGAACCCACCCGTTCAGTAGTTCCTTCCAAACAATCTAAACCAAGACTGGAACCAGACAACAGCAACAACACACAGACAAACGAATTATCAACATTCCCCATCCTCTGTTTAGATTACTGCGCACACAAACAGAGGCTTCGTTATATTTTAATTGTTAATTAGTCATCATCAACCAGATGATAATAACTATCGAAGGCGTCGCTGACGACTAATGAGCTGTAGGTGGTCTGAGGTAGCACACATTTTGTGTCATATTCTAACTGGCTAAACTAACTTCATTTTACTGCTAAGCATCTGATTAAACCCCTCACTCTTAACGAACCCGGTTGATTGTGCTGTCCCTACCTATATGTACATCAACATTGAAATGTCTGTATGTGAATGCTGTATATAAAGAAACTCTCCAATCCCAACCTTGGAGCGGGTTTCAATCCTGGCCATTATCATGCTTTTGTAGCAGGGATTAAATTACGTGAAGATCTTTGTGTTTCTTGGCAGCCCACGCACTGATTTAAGTCAGAACATTTTCGAATATTCTCATACTATTAAGGTCAATAAAACATTCCCACATTTCTAAAGACTGCGTTGGATGAAAACTAACATTCCCGTGTCCTGCGTGGGCGTTTTCCGCTGAAAAATAATCAATGGGGACCCGATATTGTGATGTCACAATAAAAACCGCTTCTTTGTTGTGGCGAAACTGTGGTTTCGTTTGACCAAGCGGCGAATTATTTGTGACTGGACAACCGTCCAACCCGAACCTTCGAAGCCAATTTCTCGACAGAAAAACCTTTATTTAAAAGCTCTGTTGGTTTTGTGGAGTTGAAAACGTTTACCAAAGTCCTCACGTCTTTGTGCAATCTGTTTTACTGCCAACAAACATCAACTTACAAATCGCACATGTTTTGTTACAAAATACATCTTTGTTTCTTAGTTTCTAAACCCATGCAATGTGAATGGATTCTACTAAACGTATTTTCAAGTATTTGGTACAAAGACTGCATGCAAACGAGTGCAAATGTATTTATAAGATCACATGTTTAGCTGTGACATCCACACATTACATTGACATGCAAGAATAAGTTGCGTATTCCAAACCAAACACACTTTAACGCAACGCATAATTTGTATAAGCTCGTTTCGCTTGGAATAAAACATTAGTATTGGACGATGTGAATGTGTTGAGTTTTGTGAATAGGGACGTGTATATTTGTGTGGGTGTCGAATAACCGACCCCACGCTGATTTCTATTCTGCAAACGTCATCAGTGTCCACCTTACACATTAATCTGTTGTTTGAGTTTGAAGGGAATTGTTCTGTTCTTATGAACACCCCATTGTATTATCACAATCATTACAACTCTCATTTATCAGTTTCCGGTCTAACAAGCGGTGACGTCAACTTACTCCGTTGTTTGCCATTTCACAAAACATGTCAAACAGTAAATAGTTGTAACTTAATATCTGTCGTAACAATGACGTAATTACTGACGTAATACACTTCATCGTGTTACCAGGGGTCATGGGGTGGCTGTGGTGTATAAAATGTGTGGAAAAGATATGGCTCGCGTGCTCATGCCCGGTATTGACTTCTCCCGTGTGTTCTTGTTCCGTCCGCCCTCGTCATCGCCTGACCCCAGTGAAAATAATTAAAGAAATCTGAAACTCAACTTCGTTGTATTTAGAAATGTTTGCAAACAATCGTCATTCACAAACATTGATTGGGAGGTTGCATGAACATTTTCTTCATGTTACAAAGTTTAAATTTGGCATAAATCCAAGCAGGTTGTGTAAGCTTTCAATGGAAATATTTTCCACCCTTAAAAATATTTACGCACGACCGATTTCACGAGCAATTCTAAATGTAGGGAAAAAGTTTCCGGTTGAGCGCACAGCACCCTACGGCTTGTCTTGACTTGCAAAGCTGATTGCAAAAAACGCCGTCTTCTGCTCGACGCTTCGGGACTGCGTCGCCGAGTAAAGGTCTTCACAGTAGGACGGCCTGTCTTGTTATGCGACAACTTCACCAAGATTTGGCACCAAGGTACGTTTTGAAGTTGTTCAGTTTGCAGTAATTTGATCTTTAGGTTTGTGGGAGTTGAAGCAAAGATTTGTCCGGGCTTAGTTTCTGATGACTATTTATGATTGCAATGCCAGTTTGTTGCTTCTTAAACAGTTTTACATTAAAGTTAGTGCTGTACAGTTTTGCTGTTAAGCTCTTGTGAATGGTTATGCTTCAGGTGTGTTTTGATTGCAATGAATGAACATCTTACTTTATTTGACAACAGAATTGGTCGTTTTGTTTCCGCAATCCAACCTTCGATGCCAAAGCATGTGATTGGAACGTAAAGTTTTGTGATAAAATCTACACAAAACTGCTGATAACACAAAAAAATCTCTCCTGCAAAACTCCCAGTAGAAAGTGTGCAGGCAACCGTATGTTCACATTAGCATCGCCACCTTGACATGCAAACACAACGTTCAGTATCTCACAGCAATTAAATCAATTAACAAATCACAGTTGTGGATTTCGACCAACAGCCAGCAGGCCATGGAACCACTTGTGTTTCATCTCGCGTTGCATTTGGTAGAAAATTAAACTAAAAATACAATGGCGAGGTAAACTGTAACAAGTATGGACAAGAAACTTGTGGTGTCTGCTGGCATCCCCACACCACATGTCACAGTGGTTGTGCCGTTTGATCCACTCGGTGGTGTTGGTGTGGGCCATGGACTATTTGTTGTTGTGTCGTTATTTGTGCCGGGAGAAGTACGCTGGCTTGTGGTAGAGGTAGTGGGATCTTGTTCCGTTTTGCAATTCGTAAAGTTTGCATTCGAATTGCAAAGTTCTGTCATGCAACATCTTATACAACATCTGCGAAATAATAAAAAATATTTAGATACCTTTTTAATTTAAAAGTTTTGAAACCCACAGAAATACGAGAAGAAATTATCACCCGTCAAGATTTACTGCCTAAGATAGAGACGTTTTTGCCTTGTGTGTTAATTCCATGTTCCAGGTATGTTATTACATTTTGAATTTAATTATTTACCACACCGGGATTTAACACAGGATATCTTGGCCACGAATCCCGGTCAGGTTTTCATCTTGGTATTTGGGTTGGGCGCTTGACGAATGCTGCCTTAAAACAACCAAAACCTAGGGCAGACTCTCTTTAGCGACGCCACGTGTTTAAGCTTTTCAGGGTGCTTAACAATCTACGTCACACCCATTGTCTCACAATTTATACGATATACTTGTATTTTATTGTGCCTGGTTAGTAGTTATGTGTGGAGTCTAGGATGACTAAATAGCAAAACTGTCGTTTTTAGACCCAGAAGGTTTGGAATTGATTGTTGTTTTGCTGAGATATAAAGTCGTGTGACGACTTCACCATCTTCACAGTGTGCGTTGCTAAGTTGGTATGGGCGTAACTTCAATTTGGGAACTTTTCCGTTTGTGTGTGTTAGTGTCAATGGGTAATTCCTTTTATTGTGTATTCATAAATACAGACCTAGAACCACAATTCGGTTGGTGTTCGTCCCTTTGTTGGTTAGCGCCTAAAACGCGGTGATTTGGGGAAGAAAACCGGGTTTTCAAAACCGAAGCGCTTCAATCTGAATAAAATTTAACATTCTTGCTGGCACTCACACTTCCAGTCGAACCCTAACGTTTGACTGCACTTAGTTTCGGAATCCACCAACCAAAATATTCAAGAAAACCTTGAACCCACTTTGTAAAATTTCGCTCTTTAAAGAAAAGTGTGCAATTGTCACATTGATCCGGGTCCACACAGCCTCCAAATAATCCTCTGCTGTCTGGTGAAAAAAATTACCACGTCACAACACGGTGTCCTTCCGTCGTTATTTGCTTGGTAAAGTTTTTACGGAGTAATTTTCTTTTAAAAAAGGCAGGATTTCGCATTCTTATTATTTTTACAATTGGTAACTTGCCTGTGTTGTTGCCTTCGTATGTGAAGCAAACGCCTGTTGTTTCACAAGTTTGGTTGGTAGGAACTGTGGCACCGAAATTAATAACTTGATTGCAAATAAGGGCAGACTTTTCTGTGAAAAATCCCAGCAACGAAACCAAAAAAAGAATCCTTCGGTTCATTTCGTTTTATTGAAACATGGCACTGTGTACTAACAACCAATACCTCACTAAGTACGTTGCCTTGGTAAAACAAAAGAGGCACCCCCTTAACAACCCTGTATTCACATATGTATTGGAAATCGTTTTATGATGTAGAAACTCTGCAAACTTCTTTGCCTCAATTTTCCCTAAAAAAAGGCATTATTTATCACGTGCCGATTTCTTTCATGTAAACACCCCGCTGTCAATCATCCAAATCTTAGGTGATTTTCGAAATCTGATAAAATTTACTTTAACTTGAACTTTTTGTCTCACGACTTTCAAATTATTTCCTCATCAGTAAACATTTTCCTCACTAAGGTAAACGTGCGTGATCTTCATTCTTGCTCCGTTCCAGATGGACGGTGGAGATACAGATCTGCCACTTACAAGAACTTGTTACATTTGTGTTCATTCTGTTTACTCGACAACCTGAGCTATAGTTACAGTAACCCGATATCTAAGCTGTTGTACGGACGGGATACGGTTACAATTTACAAAAATTCCGGTTTGTGTTTGTAACAAACTTGGAATTTCCGGATTTCCTTAATTAAACAATATTTGTCAGTAGGAGCAGATTTTGTCGACGCGAAAATAGCAACTTCACCTTGCGAGTTGTTTCTCACATAATGTTCTGTAGTTTTGGTAAATTTCTATGACCTAAAACCTGAACCCGGTTGTTTTTTTCATTTTAAACTCAATATTTGCGAGGACAAGGTTTATAACCAGGTCATGGTCAAACGTGTTGACTGTTGACACAAAGAGTAATATCTTGCGTACAATGGACATTTCATGTGTGAAATGTGTTGAGTTGCTCCAATCTATGAGGAAAGGTAAATACTGGAGCGTGACATTGTTGTTATATGAAGGGACTTCCAATAAGCGCGTCCTTGCCTTTTGTTGAGTTGCCCTCTGTGACCCTTGTCACGGTCGGTTGGTTTGCAATAGTCCTGTGTCACGTGTTGCGTGAGTCCCGGGAATGTGAGAATGGCGAAAAAGGTTGGGTTTTACGTGGAGTTGTTTACCGCGATTTACAGTTGGCGGGCGGATTTTTGACGATGTTTTAATGAATAAACGCACAACTGTTGAAGATTTCGCTTGAGTTCCAAGTTGGAAACATTCTAACCCACCCTCTTGGCCCAACTTGTGACGAAAATTACCTGAAAAAATCAACCAGCAAAAGCCCTCGTTTAGCTTCGTCACTGGGGTGATAAAATGTAACGATGGAGGCCTCATCTAACTGTGTTATTCCTTTCAGGAGGAACTGATCTTGACCGGAACGGGAAGAAGGGGGTATGGATGGTGGTGGTGTTTGAAGGTAAGGGTTTTTATTTCACCTTGAACAAAAAAAACATAAAAAATGAATTTTTAAAAAAACCAACGCTATTGAAAGAAACACGAATAATGGCGCGAAAAACAATTTGTGAGCAACCACGACCACTGGGAACACTGCTTAAAAACTAACAATGTAATACGGTTTAAAATAAACGGCAGACTGTGCAAAATCAACAACAGAAATATAAGTTGAAAGTTTTTCAAATCTTCTATCAAATATTGACGTCATTTTGTTTCCTCCATCAGTGCGGTCCGCTCATCCGATCAAAAAAAAATCAACACAAATTATTATTGTTGGAATTATTAAATGCTGCGATCGTCCCTTTAACCACGTCGTCCCCCGACATGTTGCTGTTGTTATAGGTCCCGTTACTGACTCCGTTACAGGCTCCGTTGTAGATTCTGCTACAGACTCCGTAGTAGGCTGCATTGTAGGCTTCATTGTAGGCTCCGTTGTAGGCTCCGTTGTAGGCTCCGTTGTAGGCTCCGTTGTAGGCTGTGTTGTAGGCTGTGTTAAAGGCTTCGTTGTAGGCTCCTTTGAAGGCTCCGTTGTAGGCTGTGTTGTAGGCTCCGTTGTAGGCTCCGTTGTAGGATCCGTTGTAAGTTCCGTTGTTGTTGTTGTTATGTTGTTGTTCGTATTGTTACAATTGGTAAACATTGCATTTTCGTTGCAATATTCTGAGTTACAGCATTTCATGCAACATCTGTGGAACAACGAACGTGGAATGCGGGCTCAATTGCTTCAGTGTTAAATAATAACAGTGTCAAGTTAAACGCTTACGTTGTATAACTCGAATCGTTTAGGAAGGTTGTGCAGTTTGGACCTCCCGTACATTTCGTACATCCACCCAGAAGCAACTGAACGCCTGCAAAAATACAAAAACAGTTATTTTGGTGTTTGTGGAATCGGTTCAACTGAAACAGCGATGTCAGCTAACAGCAATAATGTCCTTGAAGAACATTTGTGACCCGACAAAGTGCGTAAAACGATATTTTTTGTTAACATTGAACTCTTTGCTGAACAAATGAAGTTTCCATTGGAATAAATTAGTCTTAACATCTGCCATTAGTTCCATACTTACTCTCAGAGAATCCTTCGTAATGGAAGCATACGTCATCTCTGAAGCATGACGTCATTTCGCTGCGATTCGTTTGCCCCACAATCTCCCCCATTTTCCACCGACGTTGGAAAGTGTAGTCGTGGCATTCTAACGCCCAAATTTTATCAAAGTTTACAAAACACACAGCAAGAAACAACACCTCGAGGCACTTGTATCCCGGATGGGACATTTTCGGATCTACAACAACGTTAAAAGTTAAATCAACACAAACATCAAGTTCACACAAGTAATGAAACTATTTTCCATAGTTTTCCCTCAACCAAAACTATACGGAGCGCTTTGGGGGCATCCCCTATTAATTAGTCATGTTACTCACAAGAAGATTCAACATGTTATGACTTGACCTTGTTGCATTGTAGCATGCTCGTGAGCTGTCAATAACTGTTGTGGCCAATATACCAAATCTACAGCTAAATTACCAACACCAAGTTGCTTGCTTACATCTTCAGACCTGCTGGTTTTTCCTGCCTAGGCATTCCAACATCTTGTAAACGTAAATTGTGTCTTTTCCTATTCATGACATCAACCGACTTTCTTAGCAAGTTTTTTCTCTAAACTCGACGCCACATTCTGATTCTCACATCCCAGACGAAATCCGACCCAGTCATATTTACACTGAAGCCCTGCGATACTTTTATCAATGGCAAAATCCACACATAGCGTCGGGTCTTTACTGTCCGCAAATCCTGTTCGAAATTTCCACATAAAAGCTGACGTCACAAGGTGTTTTATGGCGCAACATAGGTTTGGGATTTCCCCGTCTCGTGTAGAAGTTTGTCGCGATATTGTTACAAACATACCTGGCTGTCATGGGCTGTGCTTTGTTAAAGCTGGTTGGGTGTACATTGTACGAGCTTTCGGTGCGTGTTATCGTTCACGACGTGCTAATTTCAATTGTGATTGTACCTGTAACGACTAACTTTGCTCTACATGAACAACGACTTGAAATCAACATTGCAGGTTGGATTTCCCTAAATAAATTATTACTGATGCTGCCAGGCATGTTTTATTAGCAATCAAATTCCCTGTTTCAATCTCTGACTACATTTCCGCAAACTCAACTTTGCTTCTTTAGTTCAAATCTTGTAAATGTCTTGGTTTTACCGCGGGTAAAAATACATTCTATACAGCACAACTATATCCACACAAGACCAAGGCATAACTTCCCACATCGAGCACTCCTTTGTCAAAGTTGACTAAACATTGCACAACAATAGCATGGGCCGTCTGTGACGACAGAAACTCTTTGTAACGTGGCAATCGAGGGGTGTGTGGGAAACTACCTGCGAACCAAGGACGATTGTTACGTCACGTACAGAAAAAGACGGACAACATTCCACCTGTTTTAATACGACGTTCCGAAAGAGAACAATTCGAATCAAACACATTTAAACATACGACAACCTACAATATAGTTGTTATTACTCCTGCGTCCGGTAACTTCATACAGTAATCTTCGCATAAATTGCTGCAGTTCTTTAAATGCACAAAGATCCAATGAAATCTTGTCTCCACTTCTTTCAAATGCTTCAAACGAAATACACGGCGTGTCAAAGAGAAACAATCTTAAATCTACAACGATTCGTGTTGCGAGGCCACCTTGCAGAACTATTGGATAAAAATATTTGCATGCATTGTCGGTTGGTTTTCCCCGAAGTGCCGGTGAATCATGACCCGGGTAGGTCGCTCCCTGGTGGTTGGGTTTTGAAGACTATATGGGACACTAGTGGCGCCGTTGAGTTAAGGTTCACTTATCTCGAAATATTAAAACATCGAATTGCTCGATTTGTTGCTGACGCTATCAGGCATATCATTCAATAATTCAAAGCCCTTCTATCAAATTACTTGCCCTGATGAAGTTCGGTTACATAACGACCAAAAAGTCGACCAAACCAATAATTACTTGCCAGAAAAGCCAAAAGAATTATTGAATCGAATTGCTCAGTTTCGTTTTAAACAATAAAACTGTTTGATTGAATATTAGGGTTTCATTTTAACACTTGAAAATAAATTCACAAAAAATGCATCGCAATTTCTGTATAAAGCTGAAAATACCAAACACTTCCACAGGTGTCCAAGTAACTGAAAATATATATGTGCCGCCCATCATCAGTTTCTGTGACTGCAGTCAGTAAATCAACATCAACAGCTATTAAGTAAAGATATTGACATAAGGTGTGTATACGTCACAATTGCATCGTTCATTCGATGACGTTGTTCGTATGGGTTGTTAAGCGAAGTGAGCGTTGGGTATTTGACTTTTTATTTTCACTACGTTGTATGTTTTCTTCCGGTTGCTTTGTTCAAATCTCAAAGTAAGCGATAAGAAAGCGGTAGTCCATAAAACGTAACACTCTCAAGGTCTATCACCGTCCACTTAATTTCCCGCCACACGAAGAGCTTTTGATAGCAGGCGCGTGTTTCCAAGCTCTGTGACGCGATAAGAGCGCTTTTGTGATGTAACAAGTGACAAATGCCTCTGATAGTAGGCGCGAGAAGCACATCGGTGAGCGTTTGATGGAAAGATAAGATTGAATTATTACTGGCGTTTTGGGTGGCGCTGAATTGGCAGATCTTAAATCAATGTTCTGTCTGTTTGTGACCCACGGTCTGTGTAGCATGGAAGAAATCAATTTAGAACTAAGTAAATGGCAAAGCTCGGTTTCCACCGCACTCAATACGAAATGACTGGAATCCTTCAAGTTGTCCAGTTGTCTGACTTTTATATTTTTTATTCTCGAAAAACAATACTGCAATAATGAGTAACGGTTTCCCAAAACAGAATAAAACGTCGTCGAACATCAGCAGATTAATATCTAATCTATAAACTCCCAAATAACTTCAAGATCGCCAACACTTAATGGAATCAAAATCACCGAATACTTTCCCGTTTTCACATTCGCAACGTTTCTGTCGTTCGTTGTCGCGCGCCACCACTCACATGCAATGGAATTATGACGTCAAGTTTACTTTGTATTAGCTTTAGTCTCAGACGAAGGTCGCCTGGAGGTCGTTTGCTTTGATGAAATCGCATTACGGGCGAGGAACAGACACTAATTCCACGGAACAATAAACAGGTTCGAAACTTCACAAGCGCCATTGTTTTGTCACAAACACCTGATCAAAGGTGGTTTGATGTTTGGTTGATTGTCATTTGAGCATTAAAGGAAAGTTTCAGTCACCAATGGCGCTAACGAGTTTCTAGTGCACCTGGCATATTATAACTGTGAATTGTTTGTGAAACGCCATGTTTCAACATGGGTAAACGTTTGTACGGGGAATGACATGAAACTCTTGCGGGATCTTTGACCACAGTTTGCTGCTTTCGGGTTAAACTCCCAGGGGCCAAGAATAAAAATAATTATTTTCGAAATTTTGCTAAATTGTCGGAAGTTGTTTTCCCGTTGACTGGTCAAGCGTAACAACTTTTCCTAGTTCTGTCATTGTCGCGCGATTATGTCGTAACAACCACTATTAACATATTATGGTTTTTATTTGTTTTCAAGTTGTGCGACTTGTAATCGCGGATGTTCCGCAAATTGCTTCCGGGTTTCAGTATTCTAAGTAAAGGTTGTGAGTTATCCCCGGTTTACAGACTTTTGTTACAGATATTTCGGCCCTACCATGGTCACGTGAACATTAAAGCCATGATTCAAATATATTTTCTTACTCAAATAAACGGGCCATGTTTAAAGCCGGTAAAATTGTCAGCACATAATTTCCAAACAGAACTTGCTTCGTTGACCCAGATAAAATGTTCGTTTCGAATTAAAACATGTTTTTCCAATATTCGGAAATCCTCACACTGTCTATTGTTAGGATGGATGCCCTTTGAATGCGCATTGTGACCTCATCAGTTTTTGCTTTGTGACCTCACGGGAGCTTATGCTGGTAACGCGTATTGATCAGACCCGACCTTCCAATGTTCCATAATTCTTGCAATCGCGTCGTCGTGGTGCGACCCAACCGTGACGTCACAAAGGCGAGTGCATGGCCGGGGCCAATGAAACTGCTTCCCCGTCTCGCTGGCCTTCTGTCGCTCCACTTGCAAATATCCCCAACGGAGCTGACGCAAATTAACCACGAAATAGGATGCAACGTCATAAACAGTCCCTATCACGTAACAATGGATAGCGAGAGCGGTGCGCGCTTGCAATTGAAACGTCACCTGCTGTATTCAGTGCAACCGGCAATTACATCCTGTTCTCTGCATATGTTTGCTTAGTGGCAACATATGCCTTAATCGTTGTTTGTTTTGTAACAACAGAATTATGACATCATTAACTGTTAATTACAGTCACGTGACGGCGGCGTCGTTTGTTGCGTGAAAAATATATTATTCTCGCGTGATGTAAGCTGTTTGTTTCGCAATAATGATATATTGTTTGCTGATTATTCGTTCATTAGCAGAGGCTTATTGCCCTCCATAGGTTTTAAATTTTGTTTTGTTACGTCAACAATGGACATTAATATTTCATACAGACGAAATTACCGAACACGCGAGCTTGCGAAAGATGCGTTTTTTGCAAACGAAGTTGGAATTGAATGTTGTTTTAAATGCATTTTCTGAATAAGCTTGTGCAAGCAACTCAAACCAACAACGCACATTTACATTTCATGTGAATAGAAATAACATGGCAGATGCCAGCTTGTAACTCATGGTTGTCCTTGTTTGCTCGGCAAACATAGATATCCTATCTATGGTACGATCTCTATTTACACAAGGTTTGCAGCTGAAGAAAATTGTTGCCGGGTCGTAGAATTTGTGGTGTTATTTGTACAACCGCTATGTACATGGAAATAACACAGTTATTTGGAGAAACTGCTTACGTCGTTCTTACCACATACGCTGTTAGGAGTAAGCAGGAATTGTCCGGTTCGCCATTCCCCTAAGAATTCAACGACTGGTGTGTCCAAAATTGTTACGAAAAACGTTTTAGTAAATTTATTCACTTATGCGAAAACATGATGGTAATTTTTCGTGTAAATTTAATCGTTTTGACAAGATTTTTTTACTTTCAACATCACTGACAACAATTCCACCCCACCCCAGACCAACCGAACATTACAGTCAACATTCGAGGGTTGTTTTTTTCATCTTGAGTTCACATTTCACCAATAAATGAGCATCCAACACTCTTCAATAGGAGGTGATCCGCACCCTTTCTATGTTGGATTAACTTCAAGCAGAGTCGGATAATTTCTTGGCGATTGAAACACTCAAATATCCAACTGTTATGAAACAATGTTGTTTAAACTATCCAGTGTGAGATAATAATCTTCCTTTAAATCGTTTTATGATGTAACAAACACTTGCCGCTGAGCTTATTAGTTAATCGAGTTTGAGAAGTTTTTACGGTTAAGTTTTAATCGGGTGATGGTTGCGTTTCGATTAATTATTGGATTATCGGATTTAAGATTATCTGCTTAACCCATGGAAAGTGTTTTTGGCAGTCTGGAATTATAACAAAATGTGATTAAGTTGGTCGCTTCAAACCGTAGATTATCACAATATCTTTAACACACAATATACCCAATAAGTGCGAAAGGATGATCGAAACGTTTGCAAATGAATTTCGGGCAGTTACATGAGATATGTTGTTTGTCTTGATGATTTACAAAACCGTAAATTATGATCATAACAATATCAATTATTCTGAAGCCTTTCCTTATGTATGTATATTGATTGCCCCCCCACTGCAGCACTCCAACAAACGCATGACAATGAGTTGAAGACTTAACAGATTTAGTAAACATTCACAATACAATGGCCACGCCAGGCCGGCCACGTGTTGCCAAGTTCACTTTTGAAGAAGCCGCCATTCAGATAGATCAATAGACTCGCGCCACACCGTCAATCTGTTCATATTCTAAATCCATTGTTTTTGTTTGTGACGTCACAATCGGTGCGCTGTTGGATGGAATTTTGTGCTCGACTTGCGTCGCAGAATGGCACGCGTCATAATGGTATTCGCGAAACTTGGTGAGCGTTTCTTTGTTGTGGTTTCGACACAAAATTATGTTGAAAATGTGATTTTTTTTGTGTGCCATGTTGTATAGTCCTTTTATCGAGGATGAAATATAATAATTTGGCGACATAATATTGCATGTAAACATATGTATGTATATTACAAGGGTCATGCTGGCGTTTCACACGTTTGGCTCAGACAAGATCCTGGTGCGACTCCATTAATTCGATTATGACTTCTGATCTTGTCGCGTCACAACGAGCTATTGTTGCGCAGTTTGTGACGGAACACAGACGTCATTGTTTACTGTGGCTGGGTACTGTTAATTATTAATTTGCAATTTCTTGGGTGTCAACACAACCCCCTGAAAAAGATTTAAAAATAAGACGGTTTTATTGGTAGTTCAAAATATTTGTTGGGTTCAAGTTATAGAAAATGTTATTCTGCCACCAACGACAAAGAAACAATAATACTGCAGGTGTTCTGTCGCAAATCCGTTATGAGCAAGTTAAATTTTATTACTTATTCACGTAACTCACATTGGGCACAAGGGGTTATTACTGACCTAATTACCAGCATATTAATTCAAGTGGGTCCTCTCCATTGGGCTTACTACTGCCCATGATTTATATGCAGGAGATAATACCTCATGCGAATAGACGAAGCGAATATTTTTCCAACGATATGTTCGGCTTATGGAAGCTTAGTGTGGATTATTACATCCATAAATCGGTGTTTTGATGGACTGGAGTGGGGATGAATTTTACATTAAGCCGCTTACCTTTTGCTGGGAATTGTTTTTTCGTGTTTCACTGATGGAAAATCAGTGTGCGCTTGGTACGCGAGGTTTATTCTTTAACTCTTATCTCTGCCTCTAATTCCAAAACTTTAACAAAAATTTTTTAAAGATCTTTAAAGTTTAATTCGTGTTCAGGTGTTTGGTGTAAGTGCTGGTTTACTTTGTCATTAAGCCATAAAAACTGTGTTCTTCCCTGTCCACGACAATGAAAGTGTTTTTGTCTCATGGTGAACTACAACTAGTCGTTTCCATAACCTTCGGGACTTTTATTTGACCTCGAACGTCTCGTGTCGTCCGCGTAAAAGTGTCGCATTGTTTTACAACCTAACCATGTAATCGTCGGCTTTCCTCCAATCCACGCGTGTTTATCATTTTATTACCGTGTTTCCAATCGTTTAACGCATCAGAGAACGTCATGTCCGTTTAATTCAAGAACTGTGCCTGTACCGGATGCGTAAATACGTCAATAATTGATGTATTGGCGTTGGTTAATAGCATGACATCACGGTAAGTGAAGAAAATTCGTTTCGCTCTGGAAGAATTCTTTTAACGAAGTGTTTTCGGATATTTGTGTGATCGAAAATCCAGGTTACGATAAAGTTAAAAGTGAATAAACCATGAAACATTGTTTGATTAAAAAAAGCAAGTTGATATTTTTCTTCAATGTTTTGTCGGAGTTTCTTCTTAAAATAATAAAAAAAATCTCGGGGAAAAATATAAAAAGTCACGTGCCCGTGTGAAAGGCGTCCATTGTTACGTAACAAATTAATAATATAGCGATGTTCAATTTCATGCGAATCTTTTCTCCGATTAAGCGAACATGACATATGCATCGAAATTCCGTGGGAAGTTTCAAATCTTACAAGCACACAATTCGCAACAGTGACGTAACAATTAGACAATATGACGTCTTGCAGTGTGTGGGAAAAGTCGACATTGAGCGATGCGCGTGGCGCCCGATTATTTGCATTCGTATTCCCATTGCTTGCTTCTCGAACAGCGCGCGTCGGTTTAATATACAACCCTCCCCCCCTCCCTTGCAATTCGCGACGTCGTATTCGTTTCCATTCACAAACATCGTATCTAGGCGTGGGAATATTAAAATGCACGAGAATGATTTTATTGATTGATTACGATATGTGGTTACTAAGTGCGTCTGTGACGTAATAATATATTTTATAAACTGAAAATCGCAAAATCATTGTTGGTTGTTGCGACATAGAACACACTAAATTTGGAAAACCCTGAAGGTATTTTGAGAAGAGCTTTGTGCTATTGTTGGAACTTTTCATATGGACTTGTTAATTTTCTTGAGAAGTTTTTAGATGGTGGAAAAATATCAATGTGTTGGTTTAACCCGCTGCCGACATTCCAATAATCTTAACCCCCTTCCTTTTTTACATTTAAAATTATTCCAGAATCAAGTCCTCATTCCCACAAATGCATTCCCACCCATTCTTTGAATCAATCAAATTCGAGTTTTTCATTTCGCCATTGTGATGTCATGTCAACGTCATTCGCGCGACGCGTCACGCCTTGTCAGTTTGTCATATCATTATGACGTCATATCGTGTGACTGTCCTTGGATTCAATGGGAATTGTTGCAAAACAATGGAAGAAAGTGAATTTGTAGAATTTCTTTAAGAAGTTTTGTGGGAAGATGAAATCCACACGTAATTTTAACTTCACACAATTTTATATTTCCACGCGTACCTGACTTTCGTTACAGAGGCTACGTGTTAAAATGTTACTGAAGAATTACTTTTACGATGATTTTTGTACCAGTTGTGCAATGGAAGCTATCGGGTGGAGATTTGTTAAGTTTGCATTTGATCGTGTTTGTGGTCGACTTGAATTAATCTTGTTTAGATTTGTTGGAACTTTGTGTCCGATGCAAGGTCTCCATTGAATTCCCACGAGCTACTCCCCATTGTCTCAAAAGTTGGTTCTGGAATCAACAAACAAGAAGTTTGATTCAACAAACGATCGGCTCCAAACAATGGATAATATTTGTTTACGCACAAAAACCGTTGCCCACGCCCCCTCCAAACAAAGGACCCGAAACTTTTATTCGGTAATACTGGGCGCGATCCGTTGCCAGAATACAACAAGCGATTAACTTTGGTCTTCGTGGGTCGTCCCTTGTCCTAAACACGCTCCAATGAACGAATTTTCGACGTTGTTGATTATCTGGGTCGCCCTCCCCTCTCTACGAAGCGCGCCCGGTAATTAATTAACCAAAATACGACGGCATCGTGTTGGGTCATCCACCCTTCAAATGACCTCTAACCTATCTTGACCATGCGTCAAGCGAGTTCCGCTTCTGATTACCCAGTTACAATAAACCACTGTGATACCTGGTCAAAGTTTTAAATTTACTCATTCTTTTGAATGTAAAATTATTTAAATTAAGTTAGCAAATTTTCATTAATATTATGAGATATCTAAACTTCAATCTGTCGGAAGCGTTGAAACCTTGCACCAGGGGCGGATCCAGAAATTTGATGGGGGGCGGTTATCCCCCAAACCTGATTGTGACGCAATAATGGCGAGTCGCCATGAACATAAGAGGCGAGTACTCATGCAAAACGGACAAAGTATGATGAACCAACATTAATTCTAACAACCCTATATCGTGTGAGTTTAATGTTATATTATAAGTTAGGGGTGAGTCCCATCGTCCCTCCTGTACCCTCCCCATATCTTATGGTAATCCTCAAAACCGTCTCTTGTGCTCCCTCAACCCCTGTACAGTTTTAGGCCGGAGTTGAACAAAAGTCGGGTTTGATTCAGTTTTAAGTTATTTTCTGTAAAAAACCCACGTTCAATGTATTTTTTTGTTTCCAAAATTAAGGACATAAACATTAGCTACTTAGAAATATCCGGTTCTTCGGTTCTGCCTCGAACACTTAAATGTATTTCCCCAATCGATTGCTGCCTCAACAGAACCCGCACTCGACATGTTACGATGTGCAGTTCTCCCGGGCTTTTGTGTAATATATCGATTCAAATTTCTAAATAAAAACCTTTCTTGTCGGTCCTCGAATCTTGAAAGTATTTTTCACACAAAAGTCACACAGAGGTTCCGGCGTTGCTGTGATGTCTCTCATGTGAATGCATTTTTAGGCGTCACGTATCTCTTGTGAATGCATTTTGATGTGTCACGTATCTCATGTGAATACATTTTTAGGTGTCACGTATCTCATGTGAATGCATTTTTAGGTGTCACGTATCTCATGTGAATGCATTACGAGGGTCCAAAACCACCTTCATTGGCAATATTAGGTTGAAAAAACAAAATTTGTTTCAAGATTTAGGAAGTCCTTGAAATTCGCACAAACGTCTTTCCAACTTTCAATAAAAGTTGGTGTTCAAAGAAATACCAGTGGTGATTTCCACAGCACTGAGCTCGGGCAATAACCTTGACACTGAACTAGAACGCACGTCCGCTAAATGTTCGCGCGACTCTTCTTCCACAATTTCGCGGATTAATTTGTTTTTGTCGCTTTCGCGCAAGTGAAACAAATTGACTTTACGTCACAATGCAAGCATTCGTAACGTTTGTTTCCTTCTCAACGAACGCCAAACAGGGACAATAAAATAAGAACGGCAAACAACGAGCTATACCCGCTATCGTCTCGACGGCACGTGATTGGCGCGCGACCAAAACGCGACATACGAACAGCGATGTGACGTCACAATCCCTACGGAGCGCCAAAGAATAAAAGACGAATTTTGATAAGGGAACGGAACTGGAATATACGGAGCACGATATACGGAACTGGTGACAATTAAACATTTCTTTGTTGACAAACCTCTGTTGTTGAACTGGGGGGTAAGGTTTCCTTGTATTCGAGTCCACGTAATAAATATAGTTTCTGAAATATTATTTCGCGACAACTTTTCTTTTTCATTATTCGATTTATCGACTCGTTTTGCTCTGAATCTAATTTCACTTTTCACTCTTGCTCAAACTTCCAACAATTTTATGAAACTAATTCGATTAAAAATCAAATGTGGTATTTATTTTCAATCACAATATTCCGACTGCATTTGTCCCGACAACAATTCAGTCGAATCCAAACGTTTGTATTTGGCAAAGCAAACTATTTCAACGGAGAACATGAAATTCCACTTTTGTGTTATTATCATAGCTGAGTTGTAATGTTTTATAAACTGTGTTGTAGAATAGTGTGATTCAGTATATTATTATTAAGTTTCTTTTCAATTAGCGAACCATGCGGTCGTTTTAAATGGAAATAACGTGTTTTGCGCACGGTCGCGTTTAGTTTTAAGCAAATTATGTTCTCTCTTTGATTTTAAAAGCGCGCAGTTAATTGCATCAGCTCGGAGCTTTGTGTAATTTGCTTAACGCCAGCTTTGCTTTGAAGATTTTCGCCGGCCCCGAAATATGATTTGACGGTTTCCAACCTGGTGCGGGCATCACGCTGGGCAAAATCAATCCACTCCTGACTTCGTACATTTAAATCGGTTTTATGGAATTTTTTCGATCGGAATTTTTCTTGCGCCAAATTTGGATGGAGGGAATTTCCTTGCGAATGGTAAACAACAAAGCAAATATTACGAGAAACTGAAACTTACACCGAAAAAAATGGAAATAATTCGGTCATATTTCTGTTTGTGAATTACATTTATTTGTACAAGATTTGTATAAACTTTTCAGGCATCTCTTGTTACACGAAACTTCGGTGTCTTTTTTTGTTAATTTTAAACATACTAGTTGTATTAAACGACAACATTTTAATTGGGTTGGACACTTTTGTGTGATTCCAGAGAAAATGTCATGTTTGTTTTTTAGGCGTGGCAAGCTGCATCGAAACCTGTCTTGACTTTTTTCTCTCTTTATTCTTGCAACAATCAACTCTACAAGTCGACACGAATAAAAACGACTGGAATAGATTTTTAAAACGCGCGCGACTCGAACCGACAGAGCGTGGAATGTAAATTCAGTTTTTGGCAACCGACTTGAGGCGGCGAAGTGATCCACGCTAATATCACATCCACAGCTCTTTCCATGTCACCAGCATTTAAAGTTTAAAACGCCGCTGTCTGATGCCGGCGGGAATGGGTTCGGCTTCCCCGCTGGGTTGAGGGCACGCCGCGGCGTCTCACAAACGACTTATCGAACGCAACGTCGCGCGTGGCGAAGCTTAGACACCGTGGGGGCCGCCAGTGCTACGTGAAGAAAATGGATTTCCTCGCTTTTTAGGACTTTGATGTGGTGAAGGAAGCACAGAACGTAACCCTGTCCCTACCAACAATCCACATATAATGGATGATGATCTTTAATTCAAACGACGATCTGTTTAGGTTTGAACTGGCGGTGCTTTGTGATTGCACCAACCTTCCAATACATCACCAGAACATTGCGCCATCACGGACAATGTCGATTCTCTACTTGTTGTTTGGTGGTGATGTGCAGGAATCAACCTCTCCTGGTCCCACATTGATCACTTAAACTTGTCTCCCTCAAATTATCACAAGTTTATTTCACGTTCGTCCTCCAAATTATTAACTCTCATCCAGATTCTCATCTGATTTTTGATTCATAATTAAATAAACTTTCTTCGCTGACAAAAATTCAGGCGTCTGTTGCTTTGACGCAAATACACGTTCGCCATTTTAAATGAGCTTCAAGCCACTATTACGGATCACAGATAAATACGACGGTGTTTTGAGCTGGTTCGATTCTATGGATTTTTTTAGCACAATTTTGCGAAATAAACTTTGTATTTAATTCCAGACTTGTTGTCTGGGAAGTGTTTTGCCCAAGATTCGCAACTCGCTTGTTACTTCCTGGCAAAAATTTCTTCTGTTTCTGACGCTGATAACGACTGCAAACTTTGTGTCGTCGTTTCAACCTGCTCATGACAATCTGTATCCCCGAGACGCATTCGTTTTTGTGCAAAATATTTTATTCCACACAAATACACAGAAGAAATCAGTAGATACGTTTGGCAGTTGGTAAAGAAGTTGTTGGCAGCGTGAAGGAGACGAAGGCAGTGATTAACAATACTTCAAGTAACAAAAACCAGCAGCGTTAAACTGTGCCACTGACGAAAATATTTTCGCGTTTTTGTGTTTGTTATCTTTTTATACTTGGCTACTAAGAAGTTCAGTAAAAATGTAGAAAAGAGCACAAGAAAAAATCAGGGGAATTCGAAACAGAAAGTTTCATTAATGGAGCAACTGCATGGAGTAATTAGGCACGAACGACTTTGGGACATCGGGTGAGAGCAGATGCTTCTGCGGGCTGTTGAAGGGCGATGAGCCGGCCAAACTGCTGCAGTCGCTTGGCGTTGGAGGCATACAGAAGTTGGCGTGCGTGTAAGCGGCGACGTTAGGGTGGAAAGCTGACTCAGGGCTGGCGTTCATGGGAGGGGAGGTCGTTGAAAATGGCGGCGTCACAGGGGCGAAAAAGTGGGGTTGGGGCTGTCCCGGATATGCGATTGTGATCGGAGAAGGAATATTTCTCCTGGCTTGCAGAGTGTTGGAGATAGACGGAAGAACTTTCTCCGTGTTGTTGTTATTATTGTTGTTGTTACTGTTGCCCACCGACGATTGCGATTGTTGGTACATCGCCTGACCGCCAATGTCGAAATCGCTTTGTGACGCAACAAGAGACGACGCTTGGATGCTGTCAAGGTCGTCGATGCAGCCGCCAAGATCAGCGTCATCGATTAGTGACGTAACAGGGGGGTTTTGTGACATCACATTGGGCTGCTCGCCGTTGAATACTTCTTGCTGTTGAAGTTGCATCTCGTAGGGGTAAAATTGGGGGTCAAACGGGGCTTCCCCAGGGCGCTGGGCATCGGGGTAATTCTGATTTTGATTGTTGTTTCCATTGTTCGCGAACAAAGCAAAGTTGGACGGATTCTCGGCGTTCATTTGTGACATCAGATTCTGGGCAGCACTTTTTAAATCTGAAGAAGAAAATTTAATTTAAATGTTGAATTACATTTTTTGAAATATTTGCATTCACGACTTGAAACTTGGGGGATGTTTTAATGTATTTTCAACCCACCTTGTGCGTTTCCTTCCCCTGCGTTCTTCAGCATTTCGCTCAAACACCAGATGTAATTGTAAGCAAACCTCAACGTTTCGATCTTGGTAAGTTTCGTCTCATCCGGATAAGTCGGAAGAACTTGTCTGCAAATAAATGTTGATTTTAACTTGGGTGAAATTGTTGCGTATTTGTGATGTTTTGAATGGAGATTTTCAAGAAATATTTTTAAAAAATGCAAACGAATAATTTTATGATCCAAGTTAAGTTACGCATATCAACTTGATGTGTGTTGATTTGAAGTTGATACAAAATCTCAGTTTCAATCCTTATGTTGTCGTTTGAAGGTTTTTGTCGAGAATTTGTTGCATTTCTTACCTCAAATTGTCAAGTGCGTCGTTAAGTCCGTGCATTCTGTTTCTCTCCCTGTCATTTGCTTTTGATCTTCTCACCCGCTTCAACCTCGTCACCGTCACTGGGCTCCGTTCGCGTCGACGCTTCTTCTTTTTTTCGTTCTTTTCATTGTTCTTTAAATTTTCTGCCTTGTTTTCGTCCTGGATGTTGAAAAAAATGAACTTGTTTAGTAACGAAATAATTTAAAACTATGTTTGTTAATTTAATGAAAATCTATTCATAATCAAATTGTACTGTTTCGAAGAGCTGGTGTCGTTACCTTTTCAGGCGAGGTTGCGTATGACGTAACACCATTTTCGGATTCGGGGCTAGAGTTGAGATTTTGCGGGATTTCTTGCGACCAATCCTGGAGAGCAGTTGAGTTTATTCCCGATGTTTGTCCCGACATTGCGTAGACGCTTTCTTCTTCACTCATGATTGGGTAAGTGATCATCATCAAAGTTCAAATTTTATATTATTTTAATGTTATTTGAATAATATTCTGCAATGAAAAGTTTATAGGTTAGAAGATCATGTGACCGAAAATGCAAAGACGTATTTTACAATTTGTCAAACACAACCAACATTATACTCAAAACAAATTAACAAAACTAACTTTCTAATTTTCAAGTCCATCATTGAAAAGTTATAAAGACAAATAGGAAAAACATATATCATCTGCACTGAACAATTTAAACGTTAAATTTTTAAATAACGTCTTTTTACACAAAAGCTTTCATCCTTTACAACAAACTGCCTTTCAATATCTGATATAAATGAAAAACAAACTAAAGTAGTGAGTGGAGTTTCCACGCAAGAATCGAGAGTCGCGAATCCAATCAATTACTTTCGCTCCAGTGACGGAGAAACCGCGCGACGCTCTCCAGAATAAAATGCATTTTCCCAAGAGAAACGATGGCCGACATGGAAGGGGCAACACAGCCTCTGTCGTCCTTCCTTTGCTCGTATCTAATGTTAACAGTAATTCGATTCCTGCCATAAAATTTCATTAAATTTCCGGGCAACCCCGTCGTGTCTCCTCCATATTCGCCCGCCGTTTATTTATCGACGTCACAAAACACATTCTTGTTGTCACGGTTACGATGTTAATGTAAATAGCCATATGTTTTG
The DNA here is from genome assembly GCF_947561715.1 of Ascidia mentula. NCBI lineage: Eukaryota > Metazoa > Chordata > Ascidiacea > Phlebobranchia > Ascidiidae > Ascidia > Ascidia mentula. The sequence continues at coordinate 403,390 of NC_138568.1, forward strand.
CTGCACGCCTGATGGTCGATTTTTATTGCTGGTGACAGACACGAATTTCAAATACAACCAAGTTTCAACCTCAACAGACTTGCAATGGAAACTGCTATTTTCTCTGTGAAGTCAAATAAACAAAAATTCACTGAAGTTCCAAGCGACCGAGGCCGCTAAAATTTTGACGCGACTGAAAACGCCACTAACTCGAAACATATTCGAATATCTGACTCGCGATGCCACAATTCTCATCGCATGAAAGAGATGCATGCGAACTCTGCCTTGCGACTCGAACTTAGTCGGAATGCGATGATGCGTTTTAACAGGGAGCGCTATTTAAACCGCTCTAAACAAGGTCGCCGGAAAAAAAGATAAAGCATTCCCATTAATCGAGAGAAAAAAGAACAAAACCTTCCCCGCCGCCTTTTTTTCTTTCTTTATCTCTCGCTCTCTCTCTCTCTCGGCGTCAGAACAAACAAACGTCACAATAGAGAAATCCAGTTCCGATTCCGAATCTTGGGCGTCGCGCGCTTTCCAGCGGTGTGAGATAGGGACGAGCGACCTGAAGAGCCGCCACGCGCCGTTAGATGAATAGTTCTCGAATCAGCGGCGGCGAATCGAAGTTACAATCGTGGCCGAAAACTTTCGAGACCGCGTTTTCCGCCTGGGTTGGCGCGACACATTTGTGTACGATCGTTTCCACGTGGGAATATTCCACCTCAAGGTCACCTTCGATTTTCAAATGTTTCGTGCGTTATTCAATCATTCTATCGGCAACGTTTTTCGAAATAACATCAATAAATAATTAGCGCAAGGCGAATTTTTTTTTGCGTAACTGAAATTGAAGGTAAATAACTACTGATGCTGCCAGGCATGTTTCATTGCTGCAAGCCACCTCTTCTGGCAATAATAATTTATTTATCTCAACGTTTCGGCAACCATGCAGCAGCCTTCATCAGGTGTTTACCCAAATAAAATTCCCCTACTTGAATCTTGAACCGAACCACAATTTTAAATAAAAATACTTACACTCTGACATCCAGTGGTCATTTCATCAATCGTAAACGAACCAACGCAAACGCGTCAAATTATCGAACAGATTTCCACCAGTTTTCCCACGACAATATGCACTGACTCACCCAGCAAGATACTTCCACCAGCCATGGCAAGCAGAGAGCGAATATTTGCCGACTGTCGAAGTCGGGGTTCCACCTGATGTGGTTGTCTGGGCGTGCGACAATTTCACTTTTTCCTCCACAACTATGGTTACTGGACGTTTTGGGGATAATTTCTCTACAAAATTGAAATGCTTTCGTGCCTTTCTGCACAAAATATAAACAGGTTACAGCCCGTATGTGCTCAAAGAAGCCAGAATATTAAACCGGTAAAACTGTTTGAACAAGAAAGTTATTGAACGGTCGTTGGAAAAAAAACTGTGGTCGCCAACCAACTTGAAACCTGTTTCTGTTTTGCTTCGTGCAATACCCAGAGTCTACTCAGGGTTTTCCCATTGGAATCACGGCCATGAATATTTAATGGTGAACTTTTCAATTATTCATTTGATTCGCGTGTCGTATTTTCCATGGAAAACCTGCCAATGCCGACGGGCGGAAATCGTTTCTCTCGAATTTCAAACATTTTTGGATGTTTTTGAAACTGAATATCATCGACGCCTTTCCAGCGTATGCGACCCTGTAATTGATATCAGTCATACGCGTTAATCTGGCGCTGATTTCTGTTATCTCCAAGCAGAAACAAATGGCCGAAAAGTGAATTTTCACAAATGTTGATTACAGTACACATCTGTCGCATTATATCCAAATATGTTACGCAAAACTTGCAGTCATATATTTGTGTGTTCAATGCAAGTGAATTGAAACCAAAATTATGTTTTTGTCGCTTCTCCTAATGTATCAACATTAAAATAAATGTGTGTAAAACCTGCAGGGAAGTGGTCATCAGGTTCAATGGTTTTAATTCAACTTTGCCGATTGAACATTTCCATTCAGGTGATAATGAACCTTTTCATCACCCGAATCACTTCGTTCGAAACCGATCAAACGGAAACAAGATAATATTATGACATCACAAGAGCCGCCATTGTCTTAACGCGTCCTTCCGCTTTTTCTTTGATGAACCTGCGCTCCATTGTGTTTCATTCTATAATGCATCGCGATCGGTGATAATTACGCGCAACGATTGTTGATCGATTAACACCGATTGAAAGTTGTGGAAAGTTTTGATTGTTCGTTCAATTAAATCGCTTCCCAAACTTTTCTGCGAACTTCTCAGTTTTCAGTAAATGGGTGAGAAACATTATCCTGAATTTCCCATTATGACAAAACAATGCGCACACAAGGAAATAGAACGTTGTAATTATGATTCTCTGTATTTCCGCTCAACTAACTTGCGGTGGTTGAAGTGCTTCGTTATGACACAGGAACACGTTGGTCGATCTCCATATCAAACTTACATTACCGATAACTTCGTAACTCCCTTACGCCTTTGGTGGTTAAACCAACACAACAATTTACTGAAATAAATCGGGCGACGCAGCTTTAATCCTTTTAATGGGACTTTTTGCGCATTTCAAAATATTTGTTTTGTGCTCTTTGTGTCACTTATATCTGATATTGACTTAAACCACACGTTTATTTGCGCACGATTTTCAATGTGTCGTAAGTTTTTAGACGCTTGGACGGTAAGATTGCAAAACATTGATGGTTTTCCATTCAACTTATTTTTTATAACCATGTCTGATAATCACATCCGTATTCAACATTGGGGTGACTTCGGTCTTTGGTCGGGATATTAACAATATGTCTCCTTATGCTTACGCAACAAATGGACTTCGTTAACGAATAAGGGGTTACTTTATACACACGTTAGATGGGAGAATGGGAGGATATGTTACAATGCGTTGCTCTTTATTAATATTTTGCTTATCTACAGAGAGTCGATTTGTCAGCGAACTGACGCATCTTAAGGAACTACTTCATTTGATTCGCCCACGGCTACTCAGCACTGGATACACGGCTGCCACAAAATACACACGAACTAATCTACTCCCGGCCTTAACTAATCAACTCACTACCTTTCAAGTCATGTTTGCTGAGCCGTTAAAATCCCATCAGCGAGGCAGGTGCTGTACGGTGGTGTTTGTGTCGTAAAAATAAGGTCACCGTATAATGTTGATACAGTCGGTCTATTTGTCGAACATTAAAACAATGCCGAAGCCACGAGACTCTACTGCGACCAAAATATCCGTGGGGTTGGAACTGATTTTTGTGAAATGGAAGCCAATCTGTTTGTTTCAAGAATGGTATTTTTAATTTTAAATGCGCTCTTGCTTCTTCGAACTTAATAAGTTTCAACAGAACAGTTTTTGTGTTTCTCGAGCAGAGAAGTTTATGAAGATTGTTTCCATGTCCTTGGTTTAACCTTCATAACACGTGGCATATTTAACCAACTGTTGCCCAAGTTCTGTTTCCCGAAATCTTTTGTGGGTTTTAGATTTTCGGAAAATAATCCCTAAACGTTTACTCAAATTCCCCCATTTCCGTACGAATACAAATTAGCTTTGTGTGGAATCGAACCGCGCGATGCATTAACGTTTGTTACGCGTTCCATAATTCGGAAACGTACAAGATTAATCCGAGATTATCGTCGACGTCGCGCGTTCACGGAGAGCCGCGATTTCACTTTGACTTTAATCCCGGGTTTTGGGTTCCATATTCCTCCGCGGTTCGTTCAATCAAGCAGGATCGCGTTTTTGGGGGAAGCGATTATTCCATTTGCTGATTGTTTCCATTCGATAATATGGCGCCGCTTATTTGTTCGGCAACAATGCGTTTAACCAAGCATGATTGTGACGCAAGAGATTGATCTGGGATAATGGTTCTTTGTGTCAAACGGATATTGTCTTAATTTGTGTTGATACTTGCTTTCATTCAAGAATGTTCCCATGACAAAAATTACAAACAAATGAATTTAAACAATTCTAGAAAACCAAGAAAGAGCGGAATTGCAAACTAAACAACTGCACAGAACGTTAACACCAAGTTATAACTTCACGAAGTAAATTGCAATGAGATGTCTGTCATTTTTGCTTCTGGTAATAATGTAATACATCGTTGTTCTTCACTATGACTGTAAACAACAGACATTAAACGAATAACCGGCATTCGGTAACGACGCAGCAACCACATTTTTTTAAAGAAAGAGGAAAGTTTGCAATAGTAACCAGACGCAAAAAAGCTTGACCCCGACGTGATTTGAACACGCAACCTTCTGATCTGGAGTCAGACGCGCTACCGTTGCGCCACGGAGTCGAACGACTGCATGTGCTTGTTTTTGTGACGTGACAGACGGGATGTGTGACAACATACAGATATATTATCACCCAAGACCTATTTCTTTGTGATGATAAAACAACACCAGTTATGCATGATATAATTTGACCTTGGCGGCGAAGGGTTTTCACGCTAACATGTTTGACCTTGGGTCCGCTTTGGTCTTAAAAAATATCTGCTTACATTTGTGATCTGTATTCCATTCGATGCGTCCCAATTTAAAACACAATGTTAAGTTAGTTCAATAAATTGTGGCGTTTTGTCTTTTTTGCATTGCAATGAACAAGATGGTAAACAAAACTTCGCAAACTTTGCAAAACAAAACTTTTTTACTAACTTGTAGCTTTCGCATGGTTTCATTATCAAAAATATCATTCTATTTGAACATTATTACCTTAACTACGTTTTTTGCGCTGTCTCCAGTCTTTTAAATATTTGTAAATAGTTGCAACGTTCCCAAAAAATTTGCAGCGTTGTAATTTTGTCTTTGTGCAAACAAGCACAGCGAACAAGAAGACAACCTTGCTTCACAAATATAACTCGAAACCCCAACGAATAGCTCGACCGGCCGCATGGCCTAATGGATAAGGCGTCTGACTTCGAATCAGAAGATTGAGGGTTCGAGTCCCTCTGTGGTCATTTTTGCCTCTTTCAAACGTTTCAAACTTTACGATGATCGGTTATTCTGATACCGAAACCGACTCCCTTACACATCATTTAGGCCTTTGACTTGGAATTTTCCTGCCACTTCTGCCCAAATATATTTTAATTTTTGAGTTTCCGCTCTAGCCGTTATTGAATGTTACAACTTTTTTGAAACATTTTTCTTTGCACCAAAAACCACTTCCCTATGCCAACAACCAGTCATGTGTGTTTTGTATGTATTTAATCACATATATCTGTCAAAGTGATTTCAGTATACGTCTGTAGCGGTGGATTGTTGTTATATCTATTATGTTTGTTTCTAGAAACTCTAGTGCTATGGAAATATTCTTTGTGACGCAAAATCCGCTAAAATCAACACAGAACCACCCAATAGTATGGAGAAAATGCACCCTGTTGTGTTTCTTGATATCTGTAAGGAATATGTTCCCATGCTCGCCATTTCTTAATGTGTTTGACATATATGTTTTGTTAAGCTTATTTCACACTTGATTGTGAATTTCAACACTAGAGCAATATGTGATTAATTTGAAACGAATCACTTACTTTAAATTGCCCCGAACAATAAGTTAAAACAGAACGTAAGTTTGTGTGTAAAGAACTACCTTAAAATTTGTGATTTACCTTGTAAAAAATCTTTACCACATCATAAAACGATGATTATAATGTGAGTAAAAAAGGTAATGTTTTTCTGCATTGAGCTTTATGTAAAGTTTGACGGTAAATTTGACAAATGTGATGGTGAGTATTTATTGTGCTCCCTGGAATTGCCAGGTAATTTTGGAACTTTGTTGTTTTCATTGAGGTTTGTTCCTGTCTAGGATACCAACGATTTGCTGCAGGCATGAAACAGAAAATCAAACAGTGAAACTCACGGATATTTACCGAATAAAAATAAATTTGACGACATCGTAAAGATTTGTTTACTGTTAGTCGCTAGATACACTGCGAAACGCACTTTATGAGCACTGCACGCTCCTTGTGTGAAACTCCTGTTATTGCCGGTTTTGTTGCATTCTTGTTTGTTAATTCCAGGGCACCATTTTTCTTCCCCGTTTGAATAAGCGTATATTCTCATCATATTCTTTCCAATTTAGCGCCAGAAGCAGCAGTCATTTGGTTGTTGACGCTTACCAGTTGCTATCGTTAGCCAACACTTGTGTGTGTGTTGAAGAAAACCACAAAGTGGCTTGTTTGAAAACCCAAGAGGACTCCCCTATATACCGCCTGGCTCTTGCGTTTTAATGCTTGTGTCAATCCCGTATTCAATGTAGCAAAATAAACCTCCACGTGGCATCTGCCCCCAACTTGTTTGCTTTTTGATAGAACCGCGAGATGTGAGATGTTTTCACGCTTGCCAGGCTTGACTTGAGGTCATCGTCAGATGGGAAGAACCTCTTTCTCCAAATATTTCATCTTTTCTGCTCCACTTGCTTGGAGGTAATTTTTAACCGATATTGATCCCACGAACAAACTGAAGGTCACCGAATGTACAAAAGAAACATATGGTCCCTGTTTGAGAGAAATCCCTGCCATGAAACCGTTTCGTTTCCACGAAATCATTCTGCAAAAGACCAAATACACGTTGCGCCATCTCGCGGCTAATTAAACGTGTATTTAAAACAGGCAAGGTGAAGATTTTTACGGATTCCTGAATTGTATTCTGCCGTTTGTCCGAATGATTTCGCTATGGTTGATCACGTAGTTGAAACATGGGGTTTTAGTGCTTGCTTGTGTTAATACTTCCACATATCAGCTGAAAACATATAAAAAGACTTGATTGAGAGTTCCCACGTTATGACTAATTTCACACCGTAAACCTCAATTTTAGTGAGCAGTGTATCCTGCAATAGTTTGTATAATTATCTGTGTATAGGGTGGAGTTTCTTTCAAATACTTTTTTCACCAACCAGAGCAACACTTTTCATCAGTAAATCCCAACGCAAGAGTTTCATACTTAATAGTTGAAAATTATGTGGAAGATCAAAGATGGCCTGAATTTCATAACTTCCAACTCATTATCAAGTACTCACTACACGTTGTCCAAACTCCGCCTGCTAAACAACAAGGCCCTATTTCAATAATCAGGATGCAAAGTGCCATCGCTTTTATTGCGTCATAACTATAGTGTTTGTGACCTGGCAGGCGTTAATCGTTTCAATGTGAGAAACGTGATGTTCCACTAATAACTGTTCCGCCACTAACGTTTTTGTTTCTTCTCAACTGGCGGATGGTGCAGGATCGCGTGCCGCTATTCCACAAATATTTGCTTCGCGTGACTTCGAGCTGGAAACGACGCTATTCCAGGATAGCGAATGGCCGATTGTTGCGTCACAGTCACGTTACAGATTGGGTTTGATATGTTTCGAACGTGACTCTTCTATGGACAGTTTTCCATTGTGCCTTTGTCCAGTGTAGAGCTCCACATTTTTACCAAAACACCTGCCTTGGGTTTTGTTTTACTCCCTGCAATGAAGTGATCAGTTAAAGGTTTGACCAACATGAATAACTAATTTTATATTTTGTCCTTTAATGCAGATGTTATAATATCTGTTAATGTCACGCACCCGCGTAAATGTTAATATTATATAACTATCTTTCAACGATACTGAGTCATAAAGGTCTGACAATTAACGAAACCAGACCATTTGTACTGTGACCTGAACTACTTGACGAATGCACATACATAGTATATGGAAGTATTTTCAACCAGCACGTTTGTACCAGCCAACTTCTGCATTCGTGTACGAATTGACGCAAGTATAGTTTGTTGCCACCTTTGGACATATGATGCAATACTTTAATTATGTCGATGTAATATTTGGTACGGTTCTTTGAAATTCACGAAAAAAAAACGATACGTCGTCGAGCCAACTTTATACGCACTTTTGTGTCGTCAAAATATATTAAATTTGGTAAGATTTCTATGTAATTTTAACCTATTAACACTAGAGGCGCCAAAAAGTTTGTGGTTAATAATTATGTTTGTTTTGAGAGCAAAATATTTTGCGTAAACATAAACTGAATATTTTGTATGTTTCTACGTTTTTTGTCATTGAAATGCCCAGAGAATAATTGAATTGAACTTCATCATGTTGAGATTGAGAGATTTTTCGTTCAAAATCGATAAAAAGTGGTGTCGATTTGTAAAAGAAATGTTGTCAGTTTTTTGCAAATTCCTGTGATGGAAAAAATAAACGTAATATTCCGCGGGTTACCACTTAGCCTTTATGTTGTTGTGGCAATTGTGGTGTTAGATGCCCAGTAGGCTATTTCTGAATTAAAAAAACATAATCATAATGGTTTACATGCAAACATATTAAACCTATAGGCCTAATTTGTTTGCAATTTATCATTACAATTTTCCCCAAGATAGTTGTGTTGGTTTTAATTATGGTGGTGGTATGTTTTGCACTGTGGCATGTTTCAATGTAACCCTGTTTTTGTAACGAATCGTAAAAATCAAATAGTCAATCCTATGTAATTAAAGCTGGAAGTAAAGTTTCAGCAATTATCCGTAATCTTGTGTTGAAGCAAAAGTGGTTTACCATGTTTCTTTAAGCTCCACAATAACATTATGGATAAAAGGTAACCTGATACGGCGAGACTTCTCGCACAATAACTCGCCTTCTCTCTCCCCTGAGTTTTTCATCTCCCATTATTATAAAATCAGTTCATTCAAGTAGTTGCTGCAGTTAAAATAACTTTTTTTTGCAAATTAATGGGTAATTTTCTAAACTTTGCTTAAAATGTTAACTTTATCAAAGACTTCTCCTAAGATTTTTTTAGCATTAATAATTTTTGTTGCTATTTTAAATATTTGTTTTTCCTTTTCTTCAGTTTGATATTTTGTTGCTGGGCACATTATTGTTTGATTATTTTTCTCATAAAAAATCAGCAGAAATGACAATAATAATTCTTTTTACTATTAACTACAGGAAATATTGAAACATGTTTGAAATGTGACTAACTGTCTCTTGGAAATCCAGTGAGTTACCTTTGTGTGAATAAAAGGTTGTGACTTTAAAGAAATCATGAGCACGACAGAGGGGTGTGAGTAACTGAATAAATTTCAGCTTTATTTACTTTTTCAATTTTACATCACTTCCCTGTGGTAGCCTTTGTGCACCAGACAGGTCACACAAACAATGTATTTTATTCCCATGTTTTTGTTTGCACAAATGATTTGTTCGAATTTCATTACATTTGTTGAGCAAATGAGCTCACTCATCTGGTGTAAATCCTCATTGTTTGTAAAAACTAAATGAGAAATAGTTTCCACATCAAAATGCACTAAAAGTTTTCTTAGATCTGGGTCTGAACTTGTGATAGATTTACCTTTTATTTAACATTTATTCAGAAAAGAAAATTTAACAAAAGCAGTGACCTAGATGCAACCATTACACGTCTGCTTAGATGTCCCACAGCAGTTTGTTTAAGAAGAATAACCAGTAGTTTGCAGAGGATTTGTATCAATTAGGCAACAAGCAGAGCAAGTTCAACACTGAGTTGGTGTTTCCTATTGTGACGTGTAGTTTTTGAAGTAGAGAGTCAATGTTTGTATAATGCTCTTGAGCGTAGGCTGCTACGTGTTTGGCTCCTTCCATACAGCCCGGGTGTTCAAGTACACGCTGAAGGACTGCCTGACAGACTATTCTCTCTGTCTAGCCCATGTTCAATACAACTGTACACGTTGTCCATGAAGCCTGTGCTTGTAGTTAGGTTGACAGATTTATCTCAGTTTCTGTAAGGGATTGTATTAAAGCCATGAAAATGTAGTTTAGCAGCAAGACTATACAGTTGTTGATATTAAATCCCATCACTGTCAGCAGTTTGTTTACATGTGAATTATTGAGCCAGAGTTGTGTTTACAAGTAGTGACTTTTGAGAAACCTTGGTAAATGCCCACGTTAGGGATACAGCATGAATTTTGCATGCGTTCATGCAGTGAACAGGTACTAGGTGAAACGCACATGTTAAAATCATAATCAGAGTGTCTACATATAATTTTAACACAACTATAACAATTAAAATATGTTTTTGTTGTTCACCAAACTGGCACCCGAATATTTGCGGTAAAAATGAATTATGATGGGGAAATTACACGCGGACGTTTTGAATATTCACAGAACCTTAGTGTTATCAGTTGATAAGGAAAGGGGGTTTTCGGATATCTTGACACTGGCTTAAGTGGAATGAATCATCAACTTTTCAAAGCTTTACAGAGAAAACCAATTTGATATAAATATAGAAATTGTCAAATATATTAGGGTTGTTTTGGAAAGTTTAGAAATGGAAAGTTGTTTGTTTTGTCTGTCACCATTTTGTGTCAAGTGGCATTTTTAACATTAAACATCATTGTTTTGTTTATAAACCCTTAGTTTCTCACATGATATTTGTTTTTTTATTGCTGTAATATAATCTTATAGTTTGTAGTTTCTGATCATTTGCGTTGTCACTTTAAACTGTGTTTCTGTCGTCAAAATTTGGGTAAGAAATATCACAATACTGGTAGGGTGTTAAAGTGTTTAAAATTTTGCTGTAGTGCTTAATGTTCCAGCAAATCTGTTTAAATTATTATTTTTTCCTGAAGGTAAATTGCAAGATGGGGAGAATGAGGAAGTTCTAAGGTACGGAGATCCCACTTATTCCTCACATTCCCTGCAGGAGGAGTTGGTGGCTTTGAAACAAACTCTCAAGTTAAAAGAAATGGAACTTGATGATCTTTCAACTAAACACCAGCGCACGTTGAGCAATCGTAACTTGATTGAGAGCGAGTTAAAAAAGATGCAGGAAAAAGTGGTTGCCGCTGACAACAAGTTGACAGAATTTAAGGTGGGAGAAGAAGTTGTTTCTTGGTCAGAATTGGATTCTCTGTAAAGCTAAAAAACAATACTACAGATTTTGATATTTTTTTGATGAATCCCAAGCAGTAGGCAGTAACAATGACCACCCTTGAATTTCATTACTTAAGTAGAAGACAAGCTGTCAAGTGGATCATTGTTTTGTGTCGACCAACCCTCACATTTTCACAACAATTATTTCATGTTGTTTCTCAGGCTGAGACCGAAGCCCACCTGAGACAAAGTCAAAGTGATCAACAGGAGCTTGCGATGATGAGGAGGAGATCCCTTGTTGGAGGCGGAGGACAAATAATTACTCAGATGTACGAGACCATTCTCCTCAGGTTCCTCACAACTTCCTTCATATGTTAATTGAAAAAAATTATGATTTCCTTCAAACAACATGGCAGGGTTGTTTCAAGTTGAAAACCTCTGGGAATATTCAGGTTTTTTTTGTTTGGGTTAATTGTTAAGCTGATTAGAAAATCAAACTTGCAGGATTTAATTGTTTACAAAATTCATTTGTTTCAATGCAACAAGATGGCTAGGAAAGATTACAAGAGATTTGTGCAGCTTAAATTTATTGATTTACTTTTTATTTGAGTTCTGCTAAACGTCCTGCTTGCTTGGATGACAGTTTGTGAAATACATGTTTTCTAGGTAGACAATGTTGTAATTTTCCATGTAAAATGTGCAGCTTGGTTAGTCATCACTGTACTTAGTGTTTGTATGTGGTTGACACTGGACAAGTTTACCTGTTATTTTGTAACGCTAGGGGTTTAAACTTCATGCTACAGAAATATACAAGCAGTTTCTTTCAAAAGCAAATTATGTGCATGTCATTTACAGTGGCCCCTGAGTACTTAATTCACTTTGTCGATGGGTGAAATGTAAATATTTGACAGATATTAATAATTATCAGAGGAAAGGCTCAACCCTGAAATTGTGAGCACGAAAGCCCCCTATGTAAATATGTTTTGGCCTTGTTCCAACATTATGGCGCCAAGTCGCATGGGGTCACATCCGTTTCTGTCCTGGACTTTGTTCATTAAAAAGCTTTTTTACCTTCAGTATTATGTTGTATTGCATCATATGCAGTTACATGTCCTTACGATTATATTTTATTTAACTACTTTTCATACTAAATCTCAATTTTGTTTCTATGTTTTCTTTAGTCTCGGGGTATGATTTAGATCATTTTTTGGTTTAAAGCACTTGGAAAATTAAGTTAACAGGAAAGCCCCTTAATAAAAGTGGCGGTGTTCTTTGTTCGATATTGCAACACATGACCATGTTATGAGTTCCATGGATTAATTTCTCTGACTTTTTTATGTCGTGGCAAGACGTTTAGGATAAACAAACCATCAGGGATTTTAACTGTGTTTAACTAAAGCTTTAGAAGGCTTTTTGCAGGAGTAGTGGATTTGAATCTGACTTATGATAAGATTAGTATTGCGACAAACCACAGTGGAATCAGCTTTATCTTATTGAATGTTTGATCTGAAATTGATCATTGTTCATAATTTATTCAACTGCTTTTGTTATTTGCAGCTGGCGTGGGACATTATGTTATAAATGTGTCAGTTTAGTTTCAGACTCAAAAATAGAAAGTTTTTTTGTGCAGAGATGTCAGCATTTGTATCAAACTTTTCCAAGTTGTTATTCTGGTTTGAGGCAAGCAGCAAAAAAACTTTTTTTGTACAATTATGAAGGGATGGAACAGGGACAGTCAATATTAGTTGTTAACAATTGATCAAATGCCAGTTTCATGTACATGTGACCATTCATGTACATGTAATTGCTGGAATCGATGTTGCAAAAGTTATACAAACTGAATGTAAGTATGGTTAATGACAGTTGTAGCACCACTTCACACTGCTTGTGATACCAATAAACTGTTTTGTTTGTTTAACATTTATTCCCCCTTTTGACCTTTGGTGTCTGCAGCGAATCACTGATACTTGAAAAGATCATTTTCTAATTGAACCTCTTGATCCCCAAGTATTCGAATATTATTTTCAACAAAAACCACTTTGTATTTGAATTATTATTATATTTTTGTGAAAAAAAATAATAAGGAGAAAACATTACTGCTGAACTTTTTCACACTTGACCAAACCTCCTTCACAGGATGGTGTGGGAACATTATGTTGCTGACGACACGCTTTCATTACTAATTCCTTCATGGAAATCACATTTATATTGAAGGTACGAGGAGTTGAGTTCTTCCCATGAAGAGTTGCGACGGCGACTCGTGGAGGAGACAGACTCTCGATCCAAGATACAGAAACAACTGGAGAACGTCACCATGCATAACCCAGGTATCAACAATATTATAGTTATTATGTTCGAGGCACTAATTTCACCGTCACATGTTTCTCTGAGCACATGTGGACAATCTTCATAGTTTTTACAAACTGCAACATTCCTCTTATTCACGATAACTCTGCTCAAATGTCATAAGTTTTAAAATAATGAAAGGATTTTCCTTTCAGACAAAGAGTCGATGATCCGACAGCTTGAGTTAATGAATGAAAGGATGGAATCGTTACAGGTTTGTTGCTCTTGTTAAGCATACTCTCTTAAAATTAAATTAGTTGCATAGGAACCATGTAATTGTTCTGAAACAAGATGTTTTTTATTACAAAATTTCACTTTTATTATATAGTTTATTTATAAATTGTTGTTTTTTGTTGCAGAGGGATTTGGCGAGGGTTCGAGATGAAAGGACGAACTACAAGAGAGAGTACGCGCTTGTTATGAGCGAACGAGACAGCGTCCATAAAGATATGAACAAGCTGCAGGATGACTTGGCTGAAATGGAATCCCAACTGTAAGCAAATCTTGCTTTTTCAATTCAACTTGTGAATCCAACCAAACTACCTTTTCAACCTTTAAAGTTTTAACAGTAGAAACACGTCATATTCTCAATTTATTTCATTTCATTTACTTCAAGTAATTTGACTGATATGTTTGTGGCAACAACAATTTTTGTTTGTTTTTTTCAGAAAACAGTCAGTTGCCGATAAACAAAAAATGCAAGAAGAATTGGAATCAACGAGGAACGAACTTGCAGCGTTTCAGAGGGGTTCCGTAAGTTAAACTTCCTGGAGAATTAAACTTAAAAATCTATGTTAGAAGCATGTATTCAGAAAACATGAATAAATACAGCAAAGTAATTGTTTTGTTCACCTACATTTATACACACATCGCAAATGTTCAACTTTTTGGAATAAATTAAATTTCTTGTTCACAGAATTCATTAGTTGATATCGCCGGTTTGAAACAGGAGCTTTACGCGGCTCAGTGTGAACGTAAGCAAGCATTACTCGAGAAAGAAACTCAATTACAAGAAGCTTACAATGCACGGAAAGCTCATCAGATCGCGATGGAAAACATAGAAGTGACCGCTCTAGAGAAAGAAACCCTCCGAGCAAAGTTGGAAATCACAAAACAAGAACTTATCGAAGCCAGAGATGAAACAGAAGCTGCCATCAAGTAAGGACGAAAGTTTATGGAATTATTAAAGTAGGAACAAAATTTCCAAATTGTCAAGATGTTTGGTTGAATATGGAGAAAGGTGCATTGTATATGTTATACAGGGGAATGCTGGTGAAACGTTTTTAACAAATATATTACTGATAACACAACCAAAACACCATTATGTTTTGTGCTTTTTTACACCAATAATGACAAATCCCAAACAAATGACTCACGTTAAATCCACTTGTTGAACTTTGAAGTTCAACTTCAATTTAGTTTCCACAACAGAGAAAAAAACCAGTCCTTTAACACAAGCAAGCCAATACACAAAAACCTTTAACATGAAGTGCTTTGGATTGGCGACAAGGGCTTGCTTTAACTTCTAAGAATAAAGTGTATTGACCGGTTCCATCTTGAAGTGCTGGTAATTAACTTGGTTAAGGATATCACAAGAGCATTTGGTTTCTGGGCAAGGTTTTGGTTTTGAAAACATTTCTGTCAAACAAAAATCCTGAGGAGAAATTTAATGAAGGAAACCATTGTTGGGATTTATTTGTTCCATGAAATTAAGGTTTTGTGTTGATTTAATAAATCTGCTCAGTCATTTCCTATTTTTACATAAAACACAATAAAGGGGACGTTTTTGTGTCACAGATGGCGAACTTTGGCGTTTTCTGAACGCGATAAACTTGGAATCGAGCTCGAAGAGAGTCGGAGAAATTGTGACGTCATAAAGGAAGAACGCGAGAGGTTGGTGAAGCAACTCGAAGAATCTGTGAAGGTGAATTGGGTGGCTGTTGTTTTTAGGCTATCTGGGACGTTGATGTCTTAATTTTTGAACTTGAAATCACTAAACGCTTACCTTGTTTATGACGTCATATTCGATAGGAGCATGACTCGACAAAGGAGACGAAGAACAAGATTATGGATGAACTTCGCGAAATGCAGACGCGAATTAAGCTAAGTCATACTACGACAGCGCACAGCAATGACTCGGCAATTGACGCTGGGGATTGGGACGGCTTGTCGCAAGATGGCGCCTTTCACCAGAGGATCTTGGTTCGTCTGTTGCCAAGACAACGTGATCTGACGGTCGATATGCGCCCCCTAGTGGCGTACTCGGCCTGTGAAGGTGTTGTAAGCGGAGATAGATTAATGACAGTGAATGACGTGTCAGTTGCTGATTTGTCTATTCATCAGGTGGGCTTTATATTCCAATGAATATGTGATTACATCTTGTCCATTAAAACCTGTTGAACTTGACTAAACTCTAGAAACCGAATCACATAGAAATGTTAATTAAACTTTTCTAAGATCCGAGAGATGATGACCCAGGATGAGATTTGTGAGGTGAGGTTGGAGAGGACTTTCACTCTACAAGATGCTGCTGGTAGTCATGACAACGTCATCCAGAACGGTTACCGGGTGATTTCCCCGGATCACAAGAAGAGGAAAGATTGGAAACAGGACGGGAAGGTGATTCATAGAAATCTTAAACCAACATGTCATATGTATTATGATCTTTATGTTATATTGTTGAGGTTTTCTTTGCTTAATTTTCGTGGTTTGAACTTGATATTTTATCCAGGGGGAGGAAACCAGCCCACGGTCACCTGACGCCGCGTTATCAAGCCCAGAATTCCGTAACAAGTCGGACGCATCATCCCCATCCTACGAACCTCACGCTAAAATCGGAAAAAAGAAGGTGAGTGTGACGTCATAAACCGTTTTGATGTTTTCGAACGATTGTTGGTTTTCTTCAATGTAAAGTGGAGGAAACTTCTCGTTCGTCGTCTTTTATAAATCCCCCATCTCCTATTATAACTTGATATTTTGTCACTTCAAGCAAATTACTTTCAAATAACATTCCTTCCTTTGCTTGCAGACTCGATTCCCTTGGCGGAAGAAATCAGGTAAAACCAGCGACACTTCTTCCACTAGAGGGAGCAACGGAGGGACGTGGCCTCGTGTCGTTGACAGTCAATCTCTCACCAATATCATGTCGACCAGTGGACAAGCTACAGGAGGTACAGGGTTAACTAACGCGTTTAACCGGTCGGTTGAATCCCGGAAACCACGTGTTTCATCTTTGGCAAACTTAGAACAATTCCATGTGTAAAAAAGTTAACTACTTTAAATAAACAAACTAAAGGTAGATGCTGATGGGCAAAACACATTTAACAATAACACTGATGATGGACACAGTTGTGTTTGAAACGCCTGCTCAATATGTTTAGCAACTTAGCTTTAGAACTAACAAATTGGTGTAGGTTGTTGCCAAACTACTTGTGTTTTAAAATGTTGTTGGATATTTGTTGCGATCCACCGAACAACCTTCACCTTTCAGGCCGTCTCTCAATATTCATCAAAACCCGACCCCGACCAACAATTAATTCCAACACTTTCATGCCACCTGGTGGACAAAGTGCCGGTCACACTCCACCTACCGCCATACGTGGTCAGCCAAGCATGACACCCGTCTCCCCCAGCTCCGGAGATTTGAGTTTCCGTGGTCACGTGAGCCCATCTTCATCGCCACCTAGTGTTGTTTCACAACCTGGTAATTATGTTGGTAGTTTTCGGGTTAAATCTGATCATAATTGTCTGGGACAAATTATCGTCAACTCCTAATGTGAAGTTTTTTGGTGATTTTAAGTTGAAGTTTTAGTTTGAGGAGGTGTTGGGTTGTAATGATGATTTTTGTATTAAATGTTCCTCACCCACTTTAGTTGTTCCCGTTCGAAGCAATAAACGATCCCATCCACGAAGAAAGACACGCCCCCTCTCCGCCCCCATGCCTCCCAACCAATCAGTGAGTGCCACGTGTTGATCCATATGTATGTATTTCACATACTTTGTGTGCAGGCAATGCAGACAGTCAACATCAACAATAACAATGTTGTCGCAACAAACCACTGGAAAAACGCGGGAAACTCTGATAACCTGAACACGTGGGTGACTTTCGTTGTTTTGTCGAATTGTTAATTGTTTCTTCATAATACGTATAATTTTACTGAAGATCATTAAACCGTGACCATGCGGTGACCAATGAGTTGAACCAAACTCGTCCAACCGTGACGGTTACGTCAGAAACTCCACTGACCGCCACTCCCCTTTCACAAAGGTAATTTGCTTTATTACGTCACAATCGTGCAATCTAACAACTCTAATACGTAGGTCGAAATTTTCCTACACCCGACAACAAAGTTACCCGGAAGTGACGTCACAAAAGGTAGACAATGATTACCATGCTCCATTTCTGACGTCACTAATATGTTTTGTTGCGTCACAGAGCGTTTCTACAACAAGCATTCTGACGTCATCAACCACTTCGAAGAAAGCTTATTCTCTACCGAGACCCTCCAACTCTGGAAGGTGAGGGGAGGGGGGATTTAAACTTCCAAATTATCACAAATTTGAAAATAGTTTTTCCCAATGAAGTTCCTGGTAGTAATGCACCGAAACAGCAATTTTTTTATTCTGCCGAAACCGAATATTTGGCAAAAGTTGCCGAATTAATTCGGCCGAATAAACCGAAACTAAATTTATTCTAAAAAAAAAAGTATTCTTCTCCTTAAACGCAGTAAATTTAAACAAAACATGTGCTGGATTGGACCTGATCCTATCCTACAGCCTTTTATTGGCACTGAAAGAATAACTTCGACTGCTGTACCAAATACCTAAAGTTGATTTTAATCATTTCGATGACAAAAAAAATAAAACGAACAAACAATCGTGCTATTTGAACAATGATTCTAAACTTTGCGTAAGTGTTGTATGCAGTAAAAAAGTTTCGGTTTCGGTCGAATTTTGCTAATATATTCGACCGAAACCGGATAATCACAAACACCTTAGTTTCTGCCGAATATATTCAGCAAACCGAATTTTCGGTGCATCCCTACCTTCTGGGAAGATCCAGGTTTCAAATGCATTCATTAAATTAAATTTTTAATAAAAAATAAAAAAAAACGTCATCGTTTAACGCTTCAGAAACCTACGCACAATATATGTAATATATCGTGTTATTCTTCAGCCGACCTTCGTTGAGCGTCCGCCCGAGCACTGCACGATCCCGAACTCTACATTCTCAGAGAATAAGAATGCCATCGGATGCGTCGGTCGGTTATATCCCATCAGAGGGTGGGTATTTATCAGATAATATGGGCAGCTTTTCAACCATTGGTTAAACTTTGTGGATTCACGAATTATTTTCTGATTTTAAATCTGCACTTTCAACTAATCTGCATCCAAACTCGTGTTAGATAACAAATTATGCACTTTCTATATTGTGTCCTTAATCGTTACGCACATTTTATTCATGAAACAATCACAAACTGCCGTTTTTATCCTGCAGCTTAAAACCATGTTCCTTACAGTTTGTACGTTATTGTAACCCCCGCATATTTCAGGTTCGATCAGTTTCTCATCAGACCGGAGCACTCCCAACTTGTTCCAAGCCTCTCCGGACTCAAGTGCGGTCACTGGAGGGAGCAGTAGATCCACGTCACAAACGGATGCTTCGATGAGTTCATTGAGCGTTGGATCTGGGGTTTCATCAAGAAGCAGGAAGTAATGCAGTGGAATTATGGTTTAAATTCTGCCGTAGGGCGTCTCTGTTACTTAACTGCTATAGTTTCCGAGTGACACACTAATTTTTTATGGCGGAATTACTGATCTGTCCAAGGAATAACTTCTACTGATAAACGTATGGGGGATTAGTTGTGGCACAGTGGGGGCTGCCCCCCTTCTAATCTTTCTGGAAATAGTTGTCTTAATCCGTACCATTTGTGTAGAATCCACCCCAGTAGCGAACCTCGGTATGTGGGAATGATAAAAGGGGCGGAACCGATCGGGATATCAATTGTTAAGAGTGGAGACAACAGTGGGATTTACGTTTCAAGAGTTACTGAACACAGTTTGGCTGCGAGGGCAGGTCTAGAATACGGAGACCAACTTCTGGAGGTTCGTCAACTATCTCGTTTTAAATCATTAAGTCATAATTGAAGTTACAAACCACCTTATACAGATCACTATTATTAGAATGTGTTTCAAGTAAAACTTGTTTTTCCAACAGTACAACGGAATAAATCTCCGCAGTGCACGGGAAGAACAAGCCAGGGTTATTATGAGTCAAACTCAACCTGGAGATACAATTAAAATCCTCGCCCAGTATAACCTGGAAAGTAAGTGAACTTTAATAACCCCAATACTATCAACAAACTTTCTATGCCTTGAATTTGAACCCAATGTCAAATTATTTGACCTTAGGTTGACCCCATTTTCTTTGCATGACCGACAGTAACCTCTCATTGTTAATCATTTGGGAGTCGGCGTTGCCGGAAAGGGTTTATTTGTGTTTTAGAATACAAGCAATCTATTGAGTCTAACTTGACGGACACGCTTGGCATCACACATCAAGTGATGCGTGACCCGCCCCAACTTTTATCGGATGAGCGGGAGGAAGGTACAATTACACCGGACGCGACACCAAGAGCCAGGTTCGGATACAAAATATGTAACGACATGTCGGATATTTATTTCCCAACTTCTCACGACCTTTAACATTTTCTTTTGTTTCAATTCGTCACGTAAGTGTATTATAAAATTCACACAAAAAATCAAGCAATTGGCCAATAATAATTCTGTGAGCTGGAGACAGTTTAGCACACTGTTTCAACCAATCAGGTCTCATCAGTAACCGCAAGGTTGGATAGTTTTATCTGGTTAGTCAGTCTTTAGGATCGTCGTCAGTCACCAAACTGCGCTGGTGATACCTCATTGGTCGAAACAGTGACACAACTGTATTTAAAAAATCCTCTCTGCAGCCCTCACGTGGAAGAAACACTTCGCTCGCAACGGTTGAGTGAACCCAGATACGTGTTCCTGAGTGGTGGATGTAGTCACGTGAAACTTGTTGGTGGTAATGCTTACGGTATTTACGTCACTTCCGTCCAATCAAATGAGGACACGTTGACTCAAAGTCCGTGTGAGCTGAGGGTCGGGGATCGAGTTATCGAATTTAACAGGTGAGGGGGAGGTCACCACGTGATTACTGCGGTATCTCGTATGAGGGTATTTACCGTCTAGTTTACCCTGTTTGACTTCAACAGAATATTTGTGTGGATTAATTGTAAAGACGGCGATGACGTCAAAACCATAAATATCACAAACACTTTTGTCGACAATTTGTTTTGAAAAACACGATAATATTTGTTCCATTTCAGTGTAAAGTTCGACAACACAACTTTGGAAGGTGCTTCCATTATGATGTCACAAGCGACCAACAGTGCATCATTGTGCGTCATATACGAACCAAATAAATACAAACAAATCTACGCAAACCCTGGAGACTACTTTTACGTGAGGTGCGTGGGTATTTGAATACATGCAGTTGCATATATGTTGGACCAGCTTTCTTCTTAACATCCGTTGAACGTGGAAGCAGTCAGAAATAAACAAATCTTTTCATCCTGCTCAACAGGGCGTTATTCGACTACATGCCCGAACGTGACAACGTCCTTCGTTTTACACGCAACTCAATCTTATTGGTCGAAAACACCTACCCCGACTACACTGTGGGACACTGGGTGGCGTGGTTGGTTGACGAGCAAGGTGAAAGGTCAACTAGAGGTCGAATTCCAAGCAAACTTGCGTAAGTTTCAACTCTATGTGACCTTTGGTTTGATTGAATAATTGTTGTCAATGATTGATTTGCTTCGTATGTTATGTACTTTGCATTCATAACAACGATGAAATACGTGACGCACAACTTCATTTGTTACATCACAGTGTGGAAAAAGACAACTCGTCACTAGCCCTTGATGACGTCACATCGTCAACCGGAAGTAACTCGGGGAAACGCTTGAGTGGTTCCGGCCGTAGAAGCTTTTTTAAGGTTAGTTCAGTATGGAATTCTAATGTTAGGATTTTTTTTAAACTTGGTTGGATCTTGGATCAATAAAGTACAAAAAAATCATTTGTTACGTCACACAGCGACGCAAACCACACCGAAACTCTTCACGCTCCAGTGGAGACGTTCGTGTTATGAACAAATCCGTCTCCGAAACTTCGATTGAGTCCGTGACGGAAAGCGGGATTGACCACACGGTGGCGTACCAGGTCGTTGAGAAGTACAACAGCGACACCAGACGGCCAGTTATCGTGTTCGGTCCTCACTGCGCGGGGGTGGTAGAGAGACTGGCACGTGATCATCCAACACAGTTCGTCAAGTGAGTCGTTTTGTTGACGTCACAATTTATACTATGACGTCACACCAGCTATGGTTCAGTTAATACTTTTGTTGACTCATCAATTGTGATTGTTACGTAGATGTTCGAGTGCTCAAATGACGCGAGATGATTCTCAGAGTGGAATAATCGAAACTCATCTCGAAACCGGAGAAACTCTCGTGCTCACATGCGACACCTTGCGGAGGACCATGGACCAGGTTTGAGTGAATCCAACCTTGTTGGAAATCCCAACATGGAATACTGGTGGTCGAACCTCACCTAAATGTACACAAATATATTCCCAGTTCCCCACAAGACACGTCCTGCTGGAGATATCCCCTGAAGCCATCGACCGACTTCACAACATACAGATTTACCCAATCATCACTTTCATCAAATACAATTCTTCAAAGAAAATAAAGTGGGATTTCCACACATTAACTTATATACAAATAAACTTAACTCTTAACACCACAGGGAGAGTCAGGATCGTTTGTACCGGGAAAAGTTATCTGGGAAACAATGTAAGGAGATATTGGAGAGATGGAGTAATGTTGAACGCAAACTAACATCAAAATATTATGGCACAGGTAAAAATATTGGTTATTTCCATTGTCTGTATTGTGGAACGTTAAATTCTAATATTGAGATGCAATCGTCATTATCTTCCAATATTATTTGTTTTAATCTTTCAATCGTTTCAAGTTAACAGATTTTCGATACAGATTCTTGCGTCTTGGAGATTTTAGCGAACAATAAAATGTATGGAGAAGGTTGTTAGGAAGTAATTGTTGCTCTGTGAACACCCTGACTTTCTTGCGAGACTCATTCTTAATTCTGTCAATCGCCAATTACATATTTTCCATTGTTCTTTTTTCCTTGTGATGACGTCATACGTTTTGTTTATGACGCAGTTTTTACCAATTGTAATTTTTGTTTCAGTTTCGATCAGCGGTGGGACTTCCCCTACAGTGGCGGGGAAAGTTTCGAAGGTGGTTTCTCATGAACACACGAAAGTTTTGTGGCTTCCTTCTAAAAACAACCCCCTGCGATATTAACACCCCCCTCATCCGCATTAAAAGACCCCCACGTAAACCCACCCCAACCCAAACAAAGTTGCTCCCATATGTTTTATCATATTATAACAAGATTTCAATGCACTGAGCTGTAAACCCCACAATTGAAAGAACCCCCCTTCCCCCATTTCATGGTAAAGTTCTAAACATATCGAGTTTTTATTTTTATTTCAATAGTTTTGCTGCAAGCAATGTACGAATACTCAGCAATGTGTTTAGTTTTTCAATTGTAAGCGAAAAAACTCGTAATTTCATATTCAAGGTGCTGTTGCTGGATAACGGTGCTTACCCTAAATTGCAACCGCTGTAGCGTTAGATTCGCTTCGTGTTTGATTTCATGCTGGGTTGGTTCTTGTTTTTCCGAAGCTCGAGGAAAATCTTTCTGGTGGAAACGTTTCGGGTGCTGGAACCCCTTGTTGCAAAATAATCCCAGACCAATGTGGTCACCGAATTTCAAAGTGTTAAGTTTTAACGTCGGAAAACCTACGATGACGTCACTGAGGGTATAATTACGTCACACTTTGACATGTTTTTGTTGATGGTTCATCATGTTGGTGCTATTTCTTTCTTTTTACCTTTTGTTCGCTGCAAATCACGTGACCAATTAAAGCACTGTGTCTGTCGCTTCAAAGTGTTGTGGTATGATTTCTATTTAGAGATTGGTTAAAAACTTTATTTGCATCCATTCAGTTTAGCTCCACAATCGTCAGCAAGTTACTGGTATTAAAAATAGTTTTGTAAGAAGAGCAAAAAATAACAATACATTTATAAGTGTTACGTCACCATGCTTATTATAATCAACAGAACGTGTTTGCGTCATTGCGGAATCCACTCTCAAGAATGAAACCATTGTTCACTGCGATAATTTGAATAGGATAATTACACGAACGGTTATAAAAAAAAACGCCACAGAACATGATGAGGTGAAACAGGGACACAATAATAGTTAATGCAAAGTACACCTAGAATGTCTGAATATCGTTCATTAATTACTTATTGTAACCCTTCATAGAGCTTCTCAATCTGTTCCTTGTATTTTGCTTCAACTTGTGTTCTCTTGGTTTTGAAGGTCGGGGTCAAAAGGTCATTCTCGACACTGAACAATTCCATATCCAACCATATCTTTTTCGGCTGCGCATGAATTGATAAAAACATTAGCGTGTGACACAATGTAATGTTGAAACACCCGGATGTTACTCGGGAAACACTTTTATCAAAGCCATGAACTTGTTTAAGTCAATTAAAGATAAAAAATAAAGTTTTTGCAGGCTTGACCTGAAATTTTCAAAATACAATGGGGTTGCTAGGACCGTAGGTGGGTAACCCCCCAGCTATAATATCCTGTACTTCCCCAACAATCCTGTGCCTCGCGCCAACACTTGGCGATGTTTGACTACAAGTTACAAGAGGTGTTCAACTTTTCTACCTGAAGATCCACATGCGGTTTGGAAACAATTTCGGGAAAAATGAACAGGGAATTTATATCTTTTTTCACCACATTTTGTAAAATATTCACATAAAATTGGGAGATCAAATATTTATAAGGAATTGCGCAGATGCTGTTTTACAACGCTTCACTTATTGTCTTGAGCAGCAATGGTTGTCGGTCATTTGCGCTGCTCCCCTAAATAACGACGAGTTCATAGATTGGGATTTAAATGTTATGAATTTTGGCAAACAGGTTCGCGTCTACTTGATTATGATTCACAATCACATACCGCGATTCAACTCGATCGAATCTACACAATAACTCACCATCTCGAAGGAGTGAAGCCCTCTGAGTTTTCCAATAGCGCAGAGATCGTCGTGGATAAGTTTCACCACTGATTCTCTACCACACAACTCCTCATATGTCCCCTTCTGACCCCTTGATGAACACCACTGAACAAGCGTCTCACTATCCGGGATTACCACAGCTACGACGCTCGACTTTAAACTCTGCCCGTAGACGAACGCCTGGAATTGTCACAAAACTTTAGTACGTGCTTTTATACACAGTAAAACCTGACCAATCGTGAGCCATGCGCGCTCTTCACAATTACCTGAGCAACGGCTGGTGATTGAACGAGGACTTGTTCTATCTTCTCAGGGGCAATGTATTCGCCCTGTGCAAGTTTGAAGATGTGTTTCTTGCGGTCGATGACCTTCAGTGATCCGTTCTGTAAACATTTCAAAACTTGTTTTTGAAACCAACCCATTACATACCTACTTATAGACATAGACTTTTGAGTGAAGGAACCCTAACTTCTATATGTTTCCTAACTATGGCAGTTGCGGGAATGATGCCTGCTGATGTTGTGGGCGAAATATATTTTTGTGATTAAAGATCAACTAAGCTGTCTGTATATGTGACCTCGTACAAAAATATAACACTAAACCGCATATAACCACAAATACCCACCGGTAACCACATTCCCACATCCCCAGTGTGAAGCCATCCGTCCTCATCAAGAGCTTCCTTCGTTTTCGCCTCATCTTTGTAATAACCCTTGAAAATATTCGATCCCTTTGCACATATTTCTCCTTTCCCGTCTTTAGCGAAGTAGTTTTTCTCGGGGACGTCAACCAACTTTATGTGATTGCACAGAGCAGGGCTTCCAACACTTCCACTGTAGTAATCACCAGGAACCGACACAGAAATGGCAGCGGTTGCTTCCGTCTGTCCGTAACCTTCGCATGTAAACGTTCGCATTATGCGTGGGAATGGGTGTTGTTTATGAGAAATGTTATGGCGTAATACGCAAATTAGCTGAGTCCAATTAAACCATTGTTAAAATGAAATGAAACCAATGTACATTCATAAACCATTGTTTAGTTGCTGACTTAAATAATCCAATCTAATTATTGTTGAATTGCGGATTCTTACCTTCGGTAAAATAAACTCCCAGCGCCACTCTCATGAAGTTGATGACGTCAGTCGATATAGGGGCAGCCCCTGTTATGGCATACTTCAACCGTCCACCAAGAACATTTTGGGTTTTTCTTTAAAAAAAGCAAGAAGACTTTAAATTGGTGACGCGAATGTATTCGAAATATTGCAGCACCGCGGCTCTTCTGGCAAAACTTTTATTATATCGCCGTTTCGGCCGACATGCAGCAGCCTCCATCAGGACGAATACAATGTGAATAATACAACGTGGACAATATTAAGGCGCACAAATTTGTCCACGTTATTTTATTCACCCTTTCCATCAGCAGTAATAATTTATATTCGAAATATTCATTGGGATTCTGTCAAATCAATCGATCTTGTGTTTTTGTGTTGAGTTCCAAATTCTTAATCAGAGGGAATTTAAACAAAAACTTGTGTTACCTGAAGACAAGCTTATCCCAAATCGTTGACTGCGAAACTTCACCTTTCTTCAACTTTGAGAGTTTCGTCTTCATACCTCTGTTGAAAAGAAATCTACTGATCGCTGGAGCGGCAGCAACATTAGCTGTAATCTTCGCAAATAAGATTATCGATTAAACTGTGGTATTCTAATGTGGAGACAAATAATACAAGAATATAGAATAGAATATGTTGCAGAAAAAAAAATTTGCTGCTGATTTCAATGTAAAAAAGATAGGACCATGAGATATGTTTAAATCCAATTTAGTCAATGAGAACAAAGCGTACGTTTTCTGCAATATGGGCCAGTCTGGAGTTACACCAACGGCGTCATTCAAACTGATGACGGCATAAGTTCTTGCCGAAACATTTTTCAAACATGACAATGTTAATAACAGTATGGGCCGGTCTTTTTATACTCAGAATTATGAGCAAATCAGTTAATAATGTTCCTGCTGGGTAAGTCTGTTTGTTGAGTTATGAGTAAATCCGTGAATGGAGTTCCTGAGGATTTTACCTTATCATAGATGCGGTTAATCAACCTCGGTACCATGGCCATTACGGTCGGTCGCAATGTCGTCACGTCGCTTAGCAACAACTTAATATCTCCTTGGAAAAATCCAATGCTGGAATGAAAATAAATAATTTTTTTTGTCCTTAAAATTATTGAAGCGCTTAAAATGCTTCAAAATCTTTTTTTTCGACTTGCGTTTAATTGTTTTTTTGAATTCTAAGCGTTGCCATTTCTGAAATGTGGTACTTGTATCGTCTTCATAAAACGTACCTGGCACCCATGTGGTACATCTGCGTAGCCATTAGACGCTCAAAAACGTGAGCAAGCGGCAGAAACGAGATGTAGACGTCAAAATTGTTCATGTCGAGGAAGTGCTGGAGGAAAACATTGTGAGTTTCGATTGTTTTTTCAGGTAAGATTTTGTCCAACTTACGAGCTTCCCTGCGCCGTAGATTCCACCATGGTTTGCAACGATATTCGCGTGCGTCAACATCACTCCCTTAGGGAGTCCGGTTGTTCCACTTGTGTAACAGATCGTGTGGAGGTCGTCAGGTTTGGGAGGCTGAAAATTTCGGGTTTCATTAAATTTTACATTTTCTTATTTTATGAGTTGGCCGAAACAAAATTTGAATTAAAGGTAATGTCGGTTGTTGAACAATTTTGAAAGCATTAATTCGTTGCTGATTTTGCCAAAGGAAATAATTCTTCTTCTCTCACCACAAACTCCTTCAGATTCTGTTTTCCATTTTCCATGACCTCGCTGAAGGTCATGACCTTGACGCCACATTCTTCCGCTATTTTCTTTGTGTCGTCATCAACCGGTTCCATTACCACGATGAGTTTGATGTGATATTTGCCTTCCTTCACAGATTTCAGCAACAACCCAACCTTTTTGTTCGTGTCGGTCACAACTAACTGAAGGTCACCTGATTAAACGAGACTTTCAAGTTCGATTTTTCACTTTTTATCTAAATTCTGAACCGTAGTTGACCAAAGGTACAAAGACAAAGTTATGGTTAAAGTTAAAGGAAACTTTGTCACTCGAATTTTTACTCGCTTTTGTCTGACGTTCGAGAAATAAGGTGTTAGGCCTTCTTGTTACCACTGCGGGTTTTTGTCACGTCCGACGATACTTACACTGTGTAACGATATGATCAATCGCTGCCGGTCCCAACGTATCGTACAAAGTAACCACAACCATAGAGAAAGAGTTGCAAGCTTGTTCTGTTATTTTCCACTCGACTCTGTTTTGAGCGAAAATTCCAATGAACTGGGACGGGTCGGGTTTGGCGCCCTCTAGCAGTAGACCTGATCCAAATTGCTGGGATCGATCTAGGACCTGAGATCGCACACGATAAAAACTTAGATAATTATCTACTTATCGATCTAAATTACTGAAAAGGGCATCTTATTAGCTTGGGATCGATGAATATTAAATTTACACCCGACAGACTCTTGTTAGATGGTTCAGAAGTTAATTTCAACATTCTGCTTCTCCTTACCTCTTGGTACGTGAGCCACGAGTACGGAGCAGTTGGTGACGCTCTCCAACCTATGCAAGGTCCGCCATCTGTAATACAGGTTGGATCTTATAGCGGATTACTTTGGTTCAACTTATCCCACGTTCGCAACCAATCACCCAACAATTAGTAAAATATGGAAAGTTTCTAAGGGCGCAAAAAACTTGGAGTTAACTAATATTAACAAAAAGCCAAAGCTAATATTCTACAATACATTATCTAATTTGATTCTCAAATTGCACAGATGATGAACGCAGTCGTGTCAGAAACGTTTGAATATAATGCAGCATATTTCTCGAAGAAAGCTAGAATATGAACTTATGGAGAGAATATCACGTGACCACCCTTCGTCCCCATGCAACCCAAACCAGAAGCTAAACTGGCCGAACTAAAGTAACCAATTTTAGATAACTGAAATAGTTGAGACTTACTCGACCGCTCCAAACCAATCAGGAAGTTCTCATGAAGAGTTTTAACTTTCGGGTCAACATAATGAAGGATATTCCCCTTCTCGGTCAAGGGAGATCCCCTGATTACTTCGCTGTCCTGTTGAAATGAGTGAAAAAATTACTTTGGTCAGTTGTTTAAGTTTAATGACGTCACGCAGAATAATGACGAAAGCAGACGGATTTCTTTGCAAACAATGCGAAGAGTCGCTATGGAAACGTTCAGTGTAGCCGGGTTTTTACAACTTACCAATATATGATCATGGTATTGCAGCTTAAAACACGAACTTACCCCTACTGGGATGGATTGCTTCAGATGAAATTGATCTAAAGGAATCCCTTTAAAACTACTAAGTGGATCCTCCTCATCTTCTCGTGTTCCTGCGGCTTCTTGCAACGGTTGTTGGGCCGATGGTTTTCGTTCTATCGACATTTTTTACTTTTTGGAATTTTTAATATTTTCTACGTGGGGTTTTGTTGAAAACCTGCAAAAAATAAATAAAGTTTTCTGTTTCAGCTGCGCCTGTTTTTAGGTCGTGTTGTGTGACGTAAACCTGCATATGCACCGTATACCATCTCATCTCCTGATCTAATACACACGTATGGTTCAAAATCCATTTAGTAAGCCATATAAAAGTTTAATGATGCTACACAGTAGCTGTAACATTATCCAACGAAGCGACAGCAGTGTTGCAAGAAATATGGCGGTCACGATATTCGTGTAACGTTTGGTGACCACTCTATGACTGCGTGAGCTGACCAAAGCAAAACTTATAAATACGTGACTATCAAGTAGACGACTTCAGCCCTGCACATAATGTTGAAAACCTCGCAGTTTAGAAGTGACGTAGGCGTTACGTCATAGTATAAGTTTGGTTGGTCTGACATAAATTATTCAAAAACCGGCGAAGTAAGTCTACGAAATACTCCTGAGTTCTTTCCACGCAAACTTTGTTTCTTGTCAACTCCACCATGATTGTGATGAAACAATCAGTCAAGCTAGATAACTTGCCATGTGACGTCACAGCACGAACACGAACCCGACTTCATGCATTGCAAACTTTCCTCAAGCGCATGGCTGCTTTTAACTCGTCCGTCACTTTCTTGGTTGCAAGGCAACAGTGGCTTAAACTAGGATGGAATAACTTGATGGGTTGCAGGCGATGGTTGTCTTGACAATATAACTAAACTTGCTGCCACACTTTGCCGGTTACAACTTTTTAACTTCTGTGAAATTCAAACCCACTGCACCGGAACCTCACGCAAAGTTTTCGGTCTACGAACAAACCGTGCACGTGGACAAACTTACCACCGCAAGCAGAGCAACCTAACACTTATAAACTCTGATTGCTGCTGGCAAGAGGTCTTGCCACTATCACAAGCCAACTTCCCCGGGCACGAGTTGTCAGTTTGTATAAAACTAATTACAAGCATTACACGATCACACGTTTTGTTGGCACGCCTCATCGACACATTGCCTCACTCCAATCTGGTCACAGTAGTAAACGGGTCAAACCTTTTCAACTCCTCGCCACATCTTATCCGGACCAAATGCTGGTAACACACAATTAACCGTTCGTCTCGAAACTTTCAAAGAATCCCTTCACAGAAAAGTTAAACACAATACAGATGTGGTGTCAGTTTCAGAACCTGTCAACCGACGGACGAGGGTGGAATCATTACACGTTGTACGGTCAGTGGAAATTTTGAATCTTTGCGTTTTAAGATCCAGGGGCAAAACTTCTCGGATAAATTTAAACATGAAACACAAAAATCCCGGACAGCTCGGACATGATCGTGTTGATTCTGATATTTCGCCTTCAACAAGACGCCGTCAGTATCACCGAGAAACAACGCGTTCCAAAACAAAATATTTAAAACTAGAAACGTTTGGCAACAAAACTCCTCATAACCGAACATAACCGCTTCGCGTTACGCTGCTATCTGCGATGTAGAAGATTCTACGCTAAACGCGACGCCCAAAAATCGACGATTTTACGCATGACTGCTCGCTTTAAATGGCGGATTGCGCGCCACAACCGGCGGAAGAATATTTCTGTACGCTAAAAACTTTTATTCTGTAAAAACATTTTAGTCAAAAATAAAAATCCAATGTGCAAACTTACAAAACCCTTTGAACAGCATTGATATTTTGACGAAATGCGTAACTGGCCAACATTTGTACTGCGTGCCATCAAGTTATAATGGGGGGTAGTGGGCTATACCTCTGTTGATAAATTATTTAAATTTATGATTATTACGTAATATTCAGCGTTCTTGAACTGCCACGCCTTTTTTGCTCAACCAATCAGAACGAGCAAGGCGTACAAGTCGTACCCATTACCGCGGGTAAAAATACAACTATTCGGTTTCATCCTATTTCGGTTTCAGCCTTTATGCTCTCTCCGCACTAAACACAAAACCCAGCGTAAATGTTCTATGGTCTGGATGTAACGTAAGTGGTGATACACGTGATCACTCGCACAAACAACCTTTGCACTGGTAAAGTTGCCAACATTCCTGTTCCACAATTATAAAAACGCTCCAAACTTGTGTTAACACCACTGCCCTGTGCAGCAATCCAACAATAACTACGTTGTAAAGCAAATATTGTAGAGGAGAATTAATCAGACTTCACTGCTGCACTTAATTATTCTCGGCAATTGGAGGCAGAATTCCGATAACCAAGGCTGCCAGTTCCTATACGTTCTGTTGTTGCACAAAACATCCTACACAGCCTTTCTGTACCTAAGACTAGAAAAGTTTACGCTGAATACGAACTGAATCTCTTTCATCCACGCCATTCTCCGGGTCAACCAACGTAAACATAACAGGTTGTGCGCTTGACTGATTTGTTTATGATGTCACACAGGGCTTTGTGACGCACGATCTGGTTTGTTTGGGATTCTGTTCCTCTTCGTTGGGTCGAGTGAAATAAATGCAAGGAAAACTCATACGTTCCGACCCGATTCACCCGAATTCAAGAATGAAACAATCACTTCGTGCGTTTGTAACAATAGTAATTATTAAATTACTTGTTTCGCAATTTACAACAAACCTGGTCGTCTTGCGTCCTTCCTACAACTGGATGGACCGAAATTTGATCGTATCTTAAAAGGAATCTGGCATATTTTTACTTACTCCAACCACTGTGTGGCGCTCGAGAATTGCATTTATTTCTCTGGGGTGAAATCATCCTCTTTAAGTTGTTCCACTTTTTAAAGAGTCGGATGACCACGAAGTCATATTTCAAGAAAAAGATTAAATTATTTCTGACCTCTTGAAAGTTTGTTCTGAATAAACGAACCTGATATTGATTTGATTCATTTTACAACACTTAATTCTTTTGAAACTTTGCATTTAAAACTTTTGCTTTTAAAACTTCCATTCAAGAAGGTGGTGGAGATCCTGCATACGCTTGTCTTGTCTTCAACATTCATAATTATCATAAAATTTCCCCTGAATTCTCTTTAGCAGTTAGTCATACATGCACCAGCAACTCTGCTTTTGGTGTTACGCTCAATTAACACAAACCTGCTGTTTACAACGTAATAATGCAAATGCCGAACATCGCGAAACAGGAAACTCATTGAGATGTGCGACCAACACGTGTTGTGATGTAATAAAGCCGTTAGTGCACGATTGTTACGTGTTTATGTGATGTAACACCGTGAAGTGATTCATGCGCCGGTGACTCGCACACAACCAAATATTCGCGCATGTTGACCGACGGTGACTGCATAAAATCTGAAACTTATTTGTGGCTGGGTTGCAACTGAATGACCAAATATGGAACGGAACACTGTTGTACTTCCCAT
Organism: Ascidia mentula; assembly: GCF_947561715.1. Lineage (NCBI taxonomy): Eukaryota > Metazoa > Chordata > Ascidiacea > Phlebobranchia > Ascidiidae > Ascidia > Ascidia mentula. Next base: position 435,647 of record NC_138568.1, read on the forward strand.
GTAGGACACGCTTTGTTTACGCTACAACGGACTTTGTTTCGTAAATAAACCGCATGTTACATCATAACACACGTTTATTGACGTAACACAGAGGAAGTAACAACGTGCATTGTTTCAAAGCAATCTGAGACAACAGTAATTATTGCGTAGTTTTTGCAACAGCTTCATAATATTATCACAAAGAGACCAAAACAGTCATTTGTACGAACTTTCACTCAAATAAACCTGGTTTTTGTTGTGATTGCTTTGCAACATTAAAACAAACCTATCCGATACCAAACAACCCTCACTCAAACCACCACAAACCACCGAATCGCCACCGCTTCAGGGTTTTCTCGGGCATCGCCCGGAGTCGTAGCACAATCGATTATGTCACCGTGCTATTATTACGTGGTTTTATCCGAACGTTCTGTTTATAGTTTGGGCGATTTGGCTTGTGGCTAACTTGATTGATAGTTTGCTTATGTTTACACCGAAAGGTCTAGCGAGCCTGTTTCTTGACGTTAAAATGGCTTCACTTGTGTCTGATTTCATGCCAAATCTTTACAAACTTCATATGTGGGCAGCTATTAACTAAACTTTACCCATTCCGAGCATGGACAGAGTTCAAGTTATAAGAATATATACCGGACAACGCGTCATAGTATGGTTTATAATGGCAGTCACGTCATGTTAAGAGATTAAAAGTACGATTTCACATAAAAATAGACGTTTGCATTGTTAAGAAGGCAGAACACACTTACTGCATTATATTGTCCTTTAAACGAAATACTAATCACATAAACGTGTACACGGTGGCTGGAAAGTTGTAAAGTAGATTTGTTTTTAATAAAATGGGGAAATATGTTTGTAAATGCATTTGGTAGAGATATGGGGGAGTGAGTTGAACGCATAAGTATAGGTTGTAGATTCCTATCTGCAAATGTCGGTTTAATAAACTCAAGAATCTTTCGTGCAACCGACTACAGATGTTACGAAATGAACAGAAGTCATGGGGCAACACAAGTTTGTTGGTAATATAAGGCACAAGATAAAATAACGCCACCAATCGACAGTTAATGGATATTACATAAAAATCATACACAATCTGTACATTCTGAACCAAAACTACTCCAGTGCAGTTCGATTGTTCATGGACCGTTGCCATGGTGATTTACTGCAGACCTTCGTAAAGTTTCTCGATTTGTTCTTTGTATTTCTTCTCCACTAGAGGTCGCTTGGTTTTAAAAGTTGGGGTCAAAAGGTCATTTTCGATAGTGAATTGTTCGGTGTCGATGTGAATTTTCTTGGGCTGCAAAGAAGTTTTGTATCATGATCAACATATTTCACCAAACCCTTAGAAATTAATTCTGACAGATAAAGAAATAATTTTTACTGATGGTTTTGATTTGGTTTAATATAAGATTGTTTGGTCAACTAGTATTTCAAAATTTGCCAAAATGTTATTTCAAAATTCAAAACTCACTATCTCAAATGAGTGGAGACCCCTGTGTTTTCCTACAGCGCACAGATCATCGAGTATAAGTTTCGCCACCGATTCCTTCGCACACAATTCCTCATATGTCCCGTGTTCACCCTTGGACGAACACCAAGCTTCAAGAGCTTCTGGATCGGGAACAACCACAGCTACGATTGTGGCCTTTAAACTTTCGCCATATACAAACACCTGTGACGACACAATGTAAATTCCTTGTAATTTTTATGCCTAACTTTATCAAAGCCTTGATCAAAAGATCAAACAATTACCTGAGCAACGGCTGGTGATTGAACGAGGACTTGTTCTATCTTCTCAGGGGCAATGTATTCGCCCTGTGCAAGTTTGAAGATGTGTTTCTTGCGGTCGATGATCTTCAGTGATCCGTTCTGTAAACAATTAAAAACTTGTAATACGCGGAGTTACCGGTAGTCCCAAAAACGTATTCAAGTGACCTGTCTCCATGACCAGTATTTTGATTTTACACAAAAACATTACAACTAATCCAAATAATGTTTTCGTCCAAAACAAGACACAACCACGCAAACTTGACTAAAGCCTTTCCGCATATAACCACAAATACCCACCGGTAACCACATTCCCACATCCCCAGTGTGAAGCCATCCGTCCTCATCAAGAGCTTCCTTCGTTTTCGCCTCATCTTTGTAATAACCCTTGAAAATATTCGATCCCTTTGCACATATTTCTCCTTTCCCGTCCTTAGCGAAGTAATTTTTCTCGGGGACGTCAACCAACTTCAACTGATTGCACAGAGCAGGAGTTCCAACACTTCCACTGTCGAAATCCCCAGGAACGGAGACCGAGATTCCACAGCATGACTCGGTTTGTCCGTAACCTGAACAACATCAAGTAATCAATGTTCATTGCCACGAGGTTGGCATTTCTTCCATACTTTGTGATGTTTTTAATAAATGTCTAAACTTTCACAAAACTCCCTGTATATTGTACACGCAGGAATGTGGTGTTCCCACGTACAGCCACATATGTCTGTTACAAGTTATCCATCAGATTGTCCAATTAAAAAAACGAACAAAATGTACAAAATTTTTAAATTATTTTTTTCGATTTTAGTTTCAATTGGAAACAAACGAATTTGAGGCAGCGTCAAACTCACCCTCAGTAAAGTAAATTCCCAGTGCAACTCTCATAAAGTTGAGAACATCCTTGGAGACCGGAGCTGCTCCAGTGATAGCGAATTTAACTCGACCCCCGACCAGGTTTTGGATTTTCCTGCACAAAAGAAACCCCATAATTCGGTTGTCGCCTCATAAATGTGTTTCGCCACAAGTTTCGCCACAAGTTTCGCCACAACTGAACAACTTTATCCAAATTCACAATTTCCGTACAACCAGTGAAGTTTCCAACACACGTTACCTGAACACGATTGTGTCCCAGATTGAATTTTTCGTGACGATTCCTTTCTTGAGTTTGGACAGTTTCCCTTTTGTGGCTTTTTCCAATAAATACGATTTTATTTTTGAGCCAGCAACACCAGCATGAATCTGAAACAATTCAAGCGTGACGCGGTTTGCCGATAGATTTTATGGTATTTTATCATCGGTGGTTTCTGTTATACAAGCCATAATACAAAAGTTTTTTCGAAATAAGTTCTATCGAATGGATGACGTAACGTCAGTTCTGATAAAATCTTATTGTTGGCAGGAATTTATGGCAGGCAACCACTTTAGAAAGTTTACTTTGTCGTAAATACGGTTGATGAGTCTCGGAACCATTGGAAAGAGAGTTGGTTTTAAAACTGCGATGTCATCCAGCAATGTCTTCGGGTTGCCCATGAAAAATCCAACACTGGAAAACCAAAAAACAACGACTTTAAGTGAATGAAGTTTTACTGTTTGTGGTTTGGCAACTGAACATTCTTCTCACAAACCCATTCACATACACTTTAACACACACAGAAGGCAGGGTCGCCCCACTGCGCATGTCCTTTCTTAGCGATCACAGTTATCGTATCGAGACATTTAAATGCACTGACATTGCAGCTAAACTAGATTGAAAGGCACGTTTTCCCCGACAAGATAGTGCGAGAACCACAGAGTCATACCGTGACGTCACGTGAACCCACCTTGCTCCTACGTAATAAACCTGTGCTGCCATCAAGCGTTCGAATATATGAGCCAGTGGAAGATATGAGATGTAAACATCTGTGGCGTTCATTTCGAAGAAGTGCTGCAACATACAACGTGTCTATTACTATCGCTATTTGTTCACAAACAAGGGCAGTGGACTTGGTTTGCGACAACGTCATATTATGACGTCAATATACATTTAAATGAAATTGGCGGGAAACAACGACACAGTTTAAAAGTAGTCTTGTGATCATTCTGTTCGTGGGGAGCAAGATACAATGAGAGTAAGATTATATTTGCAAGGAATGTGATATCAGTATCATATTGTTCCGCTGCAAGAACCAAGAAATTATTTGCCACAAAAACAAAAAAATCCTAAAAAAATTGATTTATGTCAACCATACGTCTTTTCCCGCAGCGTAGACTCCACTCTGATTGGCGACAACATTTCCATGAGTAAGCATCACACCTTTGGGGGCGCCAGTGGTTCCGCTTGTGTAACAAATCGTGCACAAATCTTCTCCTTTCGGCGGCTTAAACGAGAAATAAGTCAGTTGTGAAGAAGCAAACTCACACGACCGCCAAGTCATGCATTTCTATTTACCACAAATTCCTTTAAATTTTTCTTTCCGTTTTCTTCAACCTCGCTGAAGGCCACGACCTTGACCCCAGATTCTTCCGCCAATTTCTTGGTTTCTTCGTTAATTTCCACGGCGCTGATAATGACCTTCACCGAATATTTGCCATCTTGGACCCCCTTTATAAGTTTTGCAGCTTTCTCGTTCTTGTCCACAACAATAATCTCAAGTTCGCCTAAGGATGCGTAAAGGTATCACGATCATTTTCACAACTTAGAAATACACTTTATTGAAATGTAGTGACTCGTTATTGTGATCAACCTTCGACCACATATGATGATGTTGCCAGAATAATTGACAAAAAACTGCACTCAGTGAAGTTCCAACTTTACAATTTGTAAAACTCTCAAACCAATTGCTAAAAAAGTTTCGCAAAATTCAGTTGAAAGCAATTAACAGTAGAAGAATACTTACACTGTGCAACGATATGATCAATCGCTGCCGGTCCCAACGTATCGTACAAAGTAACCACAACCATAGAGAAAGAGTTGCAAGCTTGTTCTGTTATTTTCCACTCGACTCTGTTTTGGGAGAAAATTCCAATGAACTGGGATTGGTCGTGTTTGGCGCCCTCTAGCAGTAGACCTGATCCAAAATGCTGGCTTCGATCCAACACTTGTTGGTAAGTCAACCACTTGTAACCTTGATCGGGGCCCGGGCGCCAACCAAGACAGGGTCCACCATCTGTGAGCAAGCAAGCAAGATTGTATTTTAAGTAACGAGGCGTTGCAAAGAAGTTTAGCAAAACACATCAGTTATCAACTATTTAAACTGTAATAAATCTGGAAGGGACAAAAGTAGCAAAAAGTAGTGTTGACGTGGGGGATTTACCTATATTGTCAACGGGGAAAGACATTCTTCATTACTTGAGGTCAGAGTCAGACAACTTTACTTACTTGACACTCTCACTCCCCTGAGGAAGGAATCGTGCAAAGTCCTCACACCTTTCTCGAGGTAATGAATAATTTGTCCATTGTGCAGACAAGGTGAAGCCCTCGCGTGAGTTTCTTCCTTAAAACACAACATGTCCATTAAAAGCAAGTGGTGAAATTACTGCATGTTTTCTATTTAAATTAAAATACTGTAGTAATCTTAGATCAAGTAGAGAGAAATGTTAAGGGACCTTAAGTAGGAGTAAGTTTGATTTGTTTGGCAAATTTAAACTTACATCCACCACCACAGTTTGTTTGAGATGAAACTCAGACAATGGAATTGATTTAAACTTGCATAATGGATCATCTTCACTTGGTCCTGCGTCTCCGTTTTCCGGTTTTTGTTGTTGTTGTTGCTGTTGTTGTTCTACTTGTCCATTTTCTTCTTGTTGTTCATTTTCTTTAGGATTTTCTTCAGCGGCCCCCTGTCCTTCTGTAGTTTCTTGTTGTTCGTTTGTAGCTTGTTGTTGTTCGTCTGTAGCTTCTTGTTGTTCGTCTGTAGCTTGTTGTGGTTCATCTGTAGCTGTTTGTTCTGTTTGTATTTGTGTTTTGTCCTGTTGTTGCTCTTCTATCGAAGCCGCAACTTGTTCCTCCGACATCTTAATTTCTCGACAGTAAACACGAAAATGACAAAATTACTTTTCTATTCTTCCTACGCGAACTGCTGTCATAAAATGTTTGTGAATGAATATGTGAGCAAATTTCGGGATAATTTAAATAAGAACCATCACTGAGTTACATAAAGGCCAAACACGAACTTCTGCACATTGTAACGGAACTTCGTACAAAATACATCACAGGGTCAATTTCACAAAATCTTCACGATCGGACAATCGGTAAAACAACAAGAAATAACAAACAACTATTTGCAACAAACTTTCTAAAACGTCCCGCCCTCCTCGCATTCACACAGACACGAGTGAGCTGGCTGGAATGCCGCAAGCAAAACTGCCCTCATTTCTAACCACTCTCCAGTGGTGACCGCTCACAGCACAAGCAGTCATGCAAGGCATCAGTTATGTTGTTACACGGAAGCTGGGAAACGTGACACGCCCCCGGACACGAACCATCGCCACGATCCCATGCTTTCCTGTAGTGAATTCATAAACACGGAATAACTTATTGCTGAATACTGCTCTTAAAACATGCATGGCAGCATCAGTAACAACTTATTCACGGAGTAACTTTTCGGTCCAACACAACATGCCAACGCACAATTGGTTTCAAATCCCCATTTAACCAATTGTCTATGACAACAATAGCTACTGACACCTGGCATTCTGGACTGCAATTACCGCTAACGACGTCACTTGCAACTACTTTTTGCTGCAAAGCAAATAATTGCCGAAGTCATTTACTCCTTTTGAATTAGTTTGAACAATTATTAACTCAGCGACTTGTGGATGAACGGGCAAAATTACGAATAGATTAAAGTTGAATTCTTCAACTTGCGTCAAACAATCTCAGACACAACATGTAACTGTAAAATTATCAACACAGTTATAATTTACTGCAATTGCGTCTCTACAGTAATACGTGTGAGAGTTAGGTCACAAAAGAATGTCCTGATCCACTAACACAAAAGTTAACCCGCAAAACTGACAAGCCAAAAACCAGGTTAATACAATGTCACGGTTGACTGATCTCCGTAAGATGACACGCCTGTTTGGAAACCTCTGGAGGAAAAGAAACTTTTTCTTTTTTTTCTGTTCTAAACTTTGTATTAATGTTGCGTCACCTTTTATATCTCGAGTCATTGAACAAAGCCAACAGAGGTTTTTTCCTCCAAACTGTCGTCACATAAGTAAGACAAAAAGTACGTATTGACTGCATTATAATTTCCACATGTAAACAAAATAACCAATGTTTCAAAATAAACGTTTCCTAAATCATTTCCCCACAACAAATATATTCCACTCCAACTTCCCACCTCTCAAAACGGAAACTGCTGCCGAGTTCCAACGACGCGAAAGTGGATTTTTACTACGTTAGCACGGGATCGCCTCGGGCATTCACATAAATAGTGTTTACACAGGCGTGGAATGTTGCGAACAAATATTCCACCATAGTTGAGTTGCACTTCGACTACCTGCTATTCAACATAACAAGTCTTCCGTACCCACTGCATTGTTCGGCACCCGATTCGACCTCAACGTTATTGCGCAACTTCTCTCCAGGGGCCGACGCGAAATAATCCAGGGTTTGGTTTGGTTCTGTCGTCACGGTCCACTGCTCTCGATCCGCCCGAGCTAAAAAAAGAACTTTTTCATCGAAATTTCAACCAAACAAAATCCAGCACGACAAAATATTTGTTGCTTTTCGTCAAGCACTGAGGATTAGAAAGACAATTCTCCATAGCTAGAGAATGCCATATTGTGGCGGAACATGAATATTTTGTTGATTTTTGGCTGAAGATATGTTTTATTGTAAATAGCTTTGCAGCCACAGTAACACAATACACTTTCTGCGCTGCGTGCATTTTTACTAAATAAAACCCCGCACAAAATTTGCCGCTGTGAAAATGTTCGTGTTGATATCCTGCAACGATCAACAGAACTTCTTTCCACTCTATCGTCACGAGTCCGAACAAATCTGTCTTCGTGCAAGCAAGCAGAACATTACTCATTCTAAGTCTTGCCGCGCATCCAAAGTCCAATCTGACGCAACTGTTTTTGGGCCAAAACTTTTGGCTCTGATTCCTCGGACACGAGACAACGCTCAATTTGTGGAAATGTTGAAATAATCGTTTTCTGCCCGAACGCCAACACTGGCGATCCTTTTCACCAAACACAAGAGTGGCTGATTGCCTTGCGCAAGGTTTTGATACAAATTTATTCTGTTTTCTTTTGAGAAACCTTGGTTTTGTTGATGTTATTCGTAGCGATATATGAACGCACAAAATGCACAGAATTACAAAACTTCTGACTCTGCTTCAGTATCATGGCTTAATTAAGATATCCTGGCTTAATTAAGATATCCTGCCTTCAAGCTTTTGGTAAAATATCCTGGCTTAAAGCTCCGTTGAACGACATTAGCGCGTATTTTACCAGCAAAGTTAGACCACTTGGTATTTTACTTAAGTCAAATATCATAGCAGTATAGTACAGCATGACCACAAGCCAAACGCGACCATTACTGCATCCGCACGTAATCTGAACCAACACAATTTGCCGCCTCAGGAAGTAATAAGAATACAACATGTTCCAACTACTACTTGCTCGAAAAAGGGCGCTCGCGAGCTTAAATTTTAAATATGGGAAAGTGAGTCACGGGTGGCCAAGATTCACAACTCATTAATGTTGAACACAAAGTCACAGGAGAACTTTAAAACTGTCTGGCTCGTCCGTTGTCTCGTTTCACTTTCGGGAAATGAAAACGAAAACTTAATAAATTACGAACCTCTAAAACAAGTGGTTGAAAACATCGTCATTCCAAACCGGTTCCTTTTAAAGAACGAAGTGTTAATTTCACAACAAGCAACAAAATAGAAGTTGGATCAACCACAAAAAGTCTGTCTCCTGAACTGACAAGCAGAGCAACGTCTACCGGTTATAGCGGAACTACCTCCGGAAGTTGCGACGCATAATACGTGTGGTGACGTCATGAACGCTCGGCGTTAGTAGCGACGTCTGTGATGAATAATAGCGAGGTTACTTTGTGCCATTCAGATTATTCACTTGTTGTTCGGCTCAAAAGTGTTCACTTAATCACTCAAATTATCGACAACAATCGACCACAAATAACAACATTATCGCACCGTTTTTTGCAAAAATATCTGACAACCCGCCTTACTTTAACTAAGTTAGTTCGTCGCATTTATCTTGCTACATTTTAGCATCTGCGCCACTAAAACATTTGTCTTGTACGCCAGGGTTGCCCGAAATCAGGTACCTGTCCATGAGACATCTGTATTCGGCACAGAAAGTGCAATGGCAATAGTATGAGTGTTCGACACACTTATAGTCTGGTCTGTGACACTACTACCTTATCCGGTCCATAATGCACGCAAGTTTGGGGTACTCTGTTGTACACAAGCAGAAGGAACTGGAAATTACTGCAGGAAGTGTTCATTGTGACGTACACAAAAAGGACAGTACAACGAAGTCTTTTAAAGTATGACAAAACAATGTATTTGCAACCTTCCATACACAAAAAACTTCTCTAAATATGAAACCAATCTGTAAAAATTAAACCTTTCTTGGCCGCAAATCTTCAGGTTTTAAAGCGGACCTCAGTCCATCTGACACAAGGACTACATTCCTCCCAATCAAAATATTTGCCACGCACTTTTAGGCGAGGCAACGCGAGCAGTCGAGCGTGTCGTATTGACCAATCACGTCACAGCCTTTCGGTTTGTGACGAATTGCCCGGGGACACGGCACAATTGTGACGGAATGCTGTTTATGATATCACAATGCTGTTATTATGCGGTTTAAATCTGTATCTATTGTTCAGGTCGTTTATCTTGCTGGAGGCAGTTGAAATTGGACAGCGGACAAGCGAACATTCTTCTTCCCTTAATCGACGACCTCGCCATGCTTTCGTCACCAATTTGTACGTAATATTTGTTGATGTAACCGAGCAGTGCAAACGCTTAAATTAAGCTATCAGTTTCTTGTTAAATCCTGGCCACAAACCATGGCTTTCTACTGAGTATATTTGTCTGCAAACTCTTAAATACACTAAAACCGACTTGCGTCCGCTATGAAAATCTTAAATACAAAACGGTATTTTTGGGTCATATTTCAGCAAGTGCGGGTCGAATATAAATTAAATTTGAAGTTGACTCCACATGAAAATACCTTGTTTGCTTCACGATCAGTTGATAATTACAAAACCTAATACAGGCGGTCGCATTTGATGAATAAACATTCGTAAATCTATAGAGATCACAAAGCAGTTGCATTTTTACCATCACTGTTTACGACAAACAATAATTTGCCGGTAAAAAATCTCATGACCTTTTTTTCTTATCACCGAATTGTACAAATCTCTCAAAGCGCCATTTAGCGGTTATAAATTAAATTGTTTACTTCCGTGTGGTTGAGCCTTTCATGACACACACGGTAAAGTTTACTTCGTCGTTTTGATTGTCATTGCGTTCTTCCGTGTGCATGTTGTGTCTTTTGTTACTGAGCGTTTAATTTGCTAAATTATTAAATCATGTTTTGATGGCCACACTTCGGGTTTCCGCGCTAACATGTTGTGCTGCTGATGTCAAACAACCTACGGGAAATGTCATCAGTGTCTTGGCCATTAACACCAGTTGATTGTTTTGTCGCTAATATTGGGTTACTTTAGTTGTCACTTCCATCGGAACGTGGCATCACAAACAGTTTGAGCCCAGGAGCAAATCATTGCGTTGTGTTTCAGTGCCAGGGAGTGATTGGATCCAAGTTTGCTTCGAGCAGAAATCAACCCGTGGCTCACGCAAAGACAAATCGCATGGTTTTCTGCTTCCAGCATTCTGCTCAATCCAATCAATAGAAAAAAAGTTTAAACGCTTTTAACAAATAAACATTTTGATCGCAGAAGCCAAGTTGCCCCTGCGGCATCGCTTTGTGTCAAAAAATCTTGAAAAAAGGATTTTCCTCTGCACCTGTTGTGGATTTTTTGCTGCATCGTGTGCGTTAATGTTGTCTAAAGTCGCGTTTAAAGGCACTGGATGGATGTTGCGTTGCTACCAGACATTGTGTTTTATTTAATCATTCACCTGGACATACGTGCTGTAGTATTACCCTGATGACTAACAGAAGCATACGTTCAAATGTGCCAGACGAACTAAGTATCTGAAATACTGGATGGATGAATTGACAAATCATAAATGGATTTACTTTAAATGAAATTTAAGGTTGACTCTCTGATGTAAACAGACCGAATATATCTACAACAACTATTTTATCATCAACTTGTTCATATTCGGAAACAATTAGAAAAATCATTTCTACATTTTAATATGAACAGAATAGCCAATACAGTGCTGGAAAACTTCATGTAAAGGTTTCGATTGTTTCTACAACCATTATCAATACAAATGAAGGTAATTTTCAACGTTAAATTTCCATCGTTTTTTTGCAGATTTGAGCCAAAGATTTCAGCAAAATGGAAAAGAACTTTTCCACCGATGTGTATTTTCCACATTACTCAACACGGCTATCAACAGAAGCAAAAGGGACAGAAAGAATGACTAAGATCTTTTCTGCGTCATGACCATCATTATCAGGTGAACTATATTTTTGAAACGCCGTGTACACTTTAAGGGACTGAAACTGTCTAAAAACTAATTACGTCTCTCGTCACATATCAGTGGTTTAACAGCTTTTCACTTAATGTCATGATGTAAGATGTCTGTGTCGTTTCCCAAGTTTGACGGCGTTTCCATAATTTAATTCCGGTGTTGGAATCGTTGATATTTGTTTTTGCAGCTTTTTTTTTTCATTATGCGTTGGTCAGCGATAATTATTAAACTTTAGCTGTTGTTGTTTCGCTGTTGGCGTTGCCTCGCCGTTATTCATCCGGGGTTCACGGTCATGTCGCTCCCTGACAGTTCCGCTGTCGATCGCCTTCGGCGTGAGATATGAACGCTCGCCATAGTGATGTGGCAAGTTCCCTTGGTTGAAGGCATCTCCGCGCTTAGTGGTTGTTTATTTGTTAAATTCCGCTTAAGTTGTTAAGTTTAGCTGTTGTTGTTTCGCTGTTGGCGTTGTTTCGCCGTTATTCATACGGGGTTCATGGTCATGTCGCTCCCTGGCAGTTCCGCTGTCGATCGCCTTCGGCGTGAGATATGAACGCTCGCCATAGCGATGTGGCAAGTTCCCTTGGTTGAAGGCGTATCCTCGCTTAGTGGTTGTTTTTTAGTTAAATTCCGGTTAAGTTGTTAAGTTTAGCTGTTGTTGTTTCGCTGTTGGCGTTGTCTCGCCGTTATTCATCCGGGGTTCATGGGCATGTCGCTCCCTGACAGTTCCGCTGTCGATCGCCTTCAGCGTGAGATATGAACGCTCGCCATAGCGATGTGGCAAGTTCCCTTGGTTGAAGGCGTATCCTCGCTTAGTGGTTGTTTTTTAGTTAAATTCCGGTTAAGTTGTTAAGTTTAGCTGTTGTTGTTTCGCTGTTGGCGTTGTCTCGCCGCTATTCATCCGGGGTTCATGGTCATGTCGCTCCCTGACAGTTCCGCTGTCGATCGCCTTCAGCGTGAGATATGAACGCTCGCCATAGTGTTTCGGCAAGTTCCCTTGGTTGAAGGCGTATCCTCGCTTAGTGGTTGTTTTTTAGTTAAATTCCGGTTAAGTTAAGTTTAGCTGTTGTTGTTTCGCTGTTGGCGTTGTCTCGCCGCTATTCATCCGGGGTTCATGGTCATGTCGCTCCCTGACAGTTCCGCTGTCGATCGCCTTCAGCGTGAGATATGAACGCTCGCCATAGCGATGTGGCAAGTTCCCTTGGTTGCATGAAGGCGTCTCCGCGCTTAGTGGTTGTTTTTTAGTTAAATTCCGGTTAAGTTGTTAAGTTTAGCTGTTGTTGTTTCGCTGTTGGCGTTGTCTCGCCGTTATTCATCCGGGGTTCATGGGCATGTCGCTCCCTGACAGTTCCGCTGTCGATCGCCTTCAGCGTGAGATATGAACGCTCGCCATAGTGTTTCGGCAAGTTCCCTTGGTTGAAGGCGTCTCCGCGCTTAGTGGTTGTTTGTTTGTTAAATTCCGGTTAATTTGTTAAGTTTAGCTGTTGTTGTTTCGCTGTTGGCGTTGTCTCGCCGCTATTCATCCGGGGTTCATGGTCATGTCGCTCCCTGACAGTTCCGCTGTCGATCGCCTTCAGCGTGAGATATGAACGCTCGCCATAGTGTTTCGGCAAGTTCCCTTGGTTGAAGGCGTCTCCGCGCTTAGTGGTTGTTTGTTTGTTAAATTCCGGTTAATTTGTTAAGTTTAGCTGTTGTTGTTTCGCTGTTGGCGTTGTCTCGCCGCTATTCATCCGGGGTTCATGGTCATGTCGCTCCCTGACAGTTCCGCTGTCGATCGCCTTCAGCGTGAGATATGAACGCTCGCCATAGTGTTTCGGCAAGTTCCCTTGGTTGAAGGCGTATCCTCGCTTAGTGGTTGTTTTTTAGTTAAATTCCGGTTAAGTTGTTAAGTTTAGCTGTTGTTGTTTCGCTGTTGGCGTTGTCTCGCCGCTATTCATCCGGGGTTCATGGTCATGTCGCTCCCTGACAGTTCCGCTGTCGATCGCCTTCAGCGTGAGATATGAACGCTCGCCATAGCGATGTGGCAAGTTCCCTTGGTTGAAGGCGTCTCCGCGCTTAGTGGTTGTTTGTTTGTTAAATTCCGGTTAATTTGTTAAGTTTAGCTGTTGTTGTTTCGCTGTTGGCGTTGTCTCGCCGCTATTCATCCGGGGTTCATGGTCATGTCGCTCCCTGACAGTTCCGCTGTCGATCGCCTGCGGCGTGAGATATGAACGCTCGCCATAGCGATGTGGCAAGTTCCCTTGGTTGAAGGCGTATCCTCGCTTAGTGGTTGTATTTTAGTTAAATTCCGGTTAAGTTGTTAAGTTTAGCTGTTGTTGTTTCGCTGTTGGCGTTGTCTCGCCGTTATTCATCCGGGGTTCATGGTCATGTCGCTCCCTAGCAGTTCCGCTGTCGATCGCCTTCGACGTGAGATATGAACGCTCGCCATAGTGTTTCGGCAAGTTCCCTTGGTTGAAGGCGTCTCCGCGCTTAGTGGTTGTTGTTTTTTTCTTCAATTCGAGTAAAATTGTTAAGTTTAGCTGTTGTTGTTTCGCTGTTGGCGTTGTCTCGCCGTTATTCATCCGGGGTTCATGGGCATGTCGCTCCCTGACAGTTCCGCTGTCGATCGCCTTCAGCGTGAGATATGAACGCTCGCCATAGTGTTTCGGCAAGTTCCCTTGGTTGAAGGCGTCTCCGCGCTTAGTGGTTGTTTGTTTGTTAAATTCCGGTTAATTTGTTAAGTTTAGCTGTTGTTGTTTCGCTGTTGGCGTTGTCTCGCCGCTATTCATCCGGGGTTCATGGTCATGTCGCTCCCTGACAGTTCCGCTGTCGATCGCCTTCAGCGTGAGATATGAACGCTCGCCATAGTGTTTCGGCAAGTTCCCTTGGTTGAAGGCGTCTCCGCGCTTAGTGGTTGTTTGTTTGTTAAATTCCGGTTAATTTGTTAAGTTTAGCTGTTGTTGTTTCGCTGTTGGCGTTGTCTCGCCGCTATTCATCCGGGGTTCATGGTCATGTCGCTCCCTGACAGTTCCGCTGTCGATCGCCTTCAGCGTGAGATATGAACGCTCGCCATAGTGTTTCGGCAAGTTCCCTTGGTTGAAGGCGTATCCTCGCTTAGTGGTTGTTTGTTTGTTAAATTCCGGTTAATTTGTTAAGTTTAGCTGTTGTTGTTTCGCTGTTGGCGTTGTCTCGCCGCTATTCATCCGGGGTTCATGGTCATGTCGCTCCCTGACAGTTCCGCTGTCGATCGCCTTCGGCGTGAGATATGAACGCTCGCCATAGCGATGTGGCAAGTTCCCTTGGTTGAAGGCGTATCCTCGCTTAGTGGTTGTATTTTAGTTAAATTCCGGTTAAGTTGTTAAGTTTAGCTGTTGTTGTTTCGCTGTTGGCGTTGTCTCGCCGTTATTCATCCGGGGTTCATGGTCATGTCGCTCCCTGACAGTTCCGCTGTCGATCGCCTTCAGCGTGAGATATGAACGCTCGCCATAGCGATGTGGCAAGTTCCCTTGGTTGAAGGCGTCTCCGCGCTTAGTGGTTGTTTGTTTGTTAAATTCCGGTTAATTTGTTAAGTTTAGCTGTTGTTGTTTCGCTGTTGGCGTTGTCTCGCCGCTATTCATCCGGGGTTCATGGTCATGTCGCTCCCTGACAGTTCCGCTGTCGATCGCCTTCGGCGTGAGATATGAACGCTCGCCATAGCGATGTGGCAAGTTCCCTTGGTTGAAGGCGTATCCTCGCTTAGTGGTTGTATTTTAGTTAAATTCCGGTTAAGTTGTTAAGTTTAGCTGTTGTTGTTTCGCTGTTGGCGTTGTCTCGCCGTTATTCATCCGGGGTTCATGGTCATGTCGCTCCCTAGCAGTTCCGCTGTCGATCGCCTTCGACGTGAGATCTGAACGCTCGCCATAGTGTTTCGGCAAGTTCCCTTGGTTGAAGGCGTCTCCGCGCTTAGTGGTTGTTGTTTTTTTCTTCAATTCGAGTAAAATTGTTAAGTTTAGCTGTTGTTGTTTCGCTGTTGGCGTTGTCTCGCCGTTATTCATCCGGGGTTCATGGTCATGTCGCTCCCTAGCAGTTCCGCTGTCGATCGCCTTCGGCGTGAGATATGAACGCTCGCCATAGCGATGTGGCAAGTTCCCTTGGTTGAAGGCGTATCCTCGCTTAGTGGTTGTTTTTTAGTTAAATTCCGGTTAAGTTGTTAAGTTTAGCTGTTGTTGTTTCGCTGTTGGCGTTGTCTCGCCGTTATTCATCCGGGGTTCATGGGCATGTCGCTCCCTGACAGTTCCGCTGTCGATCGCCTTCAGCGTGAGATATGAACGCTCGCCATAGTGTTTCGGCAAGTTCCCTTGGTTGAAGGCGTCTCCGCGCTTAGTGGTTGTTTGTTTGTTAAATTCCGGTTAATTTGTTAAGTTTAGCTGTTGTTGTTTCGCTGTTGGCGTTGTCTCGCCGCTATTCATCCGGGGTTCATGGTCATGTCGCTCCCTGACAGTTCCGCTGTCGATCGCCTTCAGCGTGAGATATGAACGCTCGCCATAGTGTTTCGGCAAGTTCCCTTGGTTGAAGGCGTATCCTCGCTTAGTGGTTGTTTTTTAGTTAAATTCCGGTTAATTTGTTAAGTTTAGCTGTTGTTGTTTCGCTGTTGGCGTTGTCTCGCCGCTATTCATCCGGGGTTCATGGTCATGTCGCTCCCTGACAGTTCCGCTGTCGATCGCCTTCAGCGTGAGATATGAACGCTCGCCATAGTGTTTCGGCAAGTTCCCTTGGTTGAAGGCGTATCCTCGCTTAGTGGTTGTTTTTTAGTTAAATTCCGGTTAAGTTGTTAAGTTTAGCTGTTGTTGTTTCGCTGTTGGCGTTGTCTCGCCGCTATTCATCCGGGGTTCATGGTCATGTCGCTCCCTGACAGTTCCGCTGTCGATCGCCTTCAGCGTGAGATATGAACGCTCGCCATAGCGATGTGGCAAGTTCCCTTGGTTGAAGGCGTCTCCGCGCTTAGTGGTTGTTTGTTTGTTAAATTCCGGTTAATTTGTTAAGTTTAGCTGTTGTTGTTTCGCTGTTGGCGTTGTCTCGCCGCTATTCATCCGGGGTTCATGGTCATGTCGCTCCCTGACAGTTCCGCTGTCGATCGCCTTCGGCGTGAGATATGAACGCTCGCCATAGCGATGTGGCAAGTTCCCTTGGTTGAAGGCGTATCCTCGCTTAGTGGTTGTATTTTAGTTAAATTCCGGTTAAGTTGTTAAGTTTAGCTGTTGTTGTTTCGCTGTTGGCGTTGTCTCGCCGTTATTCATCCGGGGTTCATGGTCATGTCGCTCCCTAGCAGTTCCGCTGTCGATCGCCTTCGACGTGAGATCTGAACGCTCGCCATAGTGTTTCGGCAAGTTCCCTTGGTTGAAGGCGTCTCCGCGCTTAGTGGTTGTTGTTTTTTTCTTCAATTCGAGTAAAATTGTTAAGTTTAGCTGTTGTTGTTTCGCTGTTGGCGTTGTCTCGCCGTTATTCATCCGGGGTTCATGGTCATGTCGCTCCCTAGCAGTTCCGCTGTCGATCGCCTTCGACGTGAGATATGAACGCTCGCCATAGTGTTTCGGCAAGTTCCCTTGGTTGAAGGCGTCTCCGCGCTTAGTGGTTGTTTGTTTGTTAAATTCCGGTTAATTTGTTAAGTTTAGCTGTTGTTGTTTCGCTGTTGGCGTTGTCTCGCCGTTATTCATCCGGGGTTCATGGTCATGTCGCTCCCTGGCAGTTCCGCTGTCGATCGCCTTTGGCGTGAGATATGAACGCTCGCCATGGTGATGTGGCAAGTTCCCTTGGTTGAAGGAGTCTCCGCGCTTAGTGGTTGTTTTTTTTTGTTCAATTCGAGTAAAATTGTTAAGTTTAGCTGTTGTTGTTTCGCTGTTGGCGTTGTCTCGCCGTTATTCATCCGGGGTTCATGGTCATGTCGCTCCCTGGCAGTTCCGCTGTCGATCGCCTTCGGCGTGAGATATGAACGCTCGTCATAGTGTTTCGGCAAGTTCCCTTGGTTGAAGGCGTCTCCGCGCTTAGTGGTTGTTTATTTGTTAAATATCGGGTAATTTCTTAAGTTTAGCTGTTGTTGTTTCGCTGTTGGCGTTGTTTCGCTGTTATTCATCCGGGGTTCATGGTCATGTCGCTCCCTGACAGTTCCGCTGTCGATCGCCTTCGGCGTGAGATATGAACGCTCGCCATAGTGATGTGGCAAGTTCCCTTGGTTGAAGGCGTCTCCGCGCTTAGTGGTTGTTTGTTTGTTAAATTCCGGTTAATTTGTTAAGTTTAGCAATTGTTGTTGTTTCGCTGTTGGCGTTGTCTCGCCGTTATTCATCCGGGGTTCATGGTCATGTCGCTCCCTGACAGTTCCGCTGTCGATCGCCTTCGGCGTGAGATATGAACGCTCGCCATAGCGTTTCGGCAAGTTCCCTTGGTTGAAGGCGTATCCTCGCTTAGTGGTTGTTTTTTAGTTAAATTCCGGTTAAGTTGTTAAGTTTAGCTGTTGTTGTTTCGCTGTTGGCGTTGTCTCGCCGTTATTCATCCGGGGTTCATGGTCATGTCGCTCCCTGACAGTTCCGCTGTCGATCGCCTTCAGCGTGAGATATGAACGCTCGCCATAGTGTTTCGGCAAGTTCCCTTGGTTGAAGGCGTATCCTCGCTTAGTGGTTGTTTTTTAGTTAAATTCCGGTTAAGTTGTGAAGTTTAGCTGTTGTTGTTTCGCTGTTGGCGTTGTCTCGCCGTTATTCATCCGGGGTTCATGGTCATGTCGCTCCCTGACAGTTCCGCTGTCGATCGCCTTCAGCGTGAGATATGAACGCTCGCCATAGTGTTTCGGCAAGTTCCCTTGGTTGAAGGCGTATCCTCGCTTAGTGGTTGTTTTTTAGTTAAATTCCGGTTAAGTTGTTAAGTTTAGCTGTTGTTGTTTCGCTGTTGGCGTTGTCTCGCCGCTATTCATCCGGGGTTCATGGTCATGTCGCTCCCTGACAGTTCCGCTGTCGATCGCCTTCAGCGTGAGATATGAACGCTCGCCATAGCGATGTGGCAAGTTCCCTTGGTTGAAGGCGTCTCCGCGCTTAGTGGTTGTTTGTTTGTTAAATTCCGGTTAATTTGTTAAGTTTAGCTGTTGTTGTTTCGCTGTTGGCGTTGTCTCGCCGCTATTCATCCGGGGTTCATGGTCATGTCGCTCCCTGACAGTTCCGCTGTCGATCGCCTTCGGCGTGAGATATGAACGCTCGCCATAGCGATGTGGCAAGTTCCCTTGGTTGAAGGCGTATCCTCGCTTAGTGGTTGTATTTTAGTTAAATTCCGGTTAAGTTGTTAAGTTTAGCTGTTGTTGTTTCGCTGTTGGCGTTGTCTCGCCGCTATTCATCCGGGGTTCATGGTCATGTCGCTCCCTGACAGTTCCGCTGTCGATCGCCTTCAGCGTGAGATATGAACGCTCGCCATAGCGATGTGGCAAGTTCCCTTGGTTGAAGGCGTCTCCGCGCTTAGTGGTTGTTTGTTTGTTAAATTCCGGTTAATTTGTTAAGTTTAGCTGTTGTTGTTTCGCTGTTGGCGTTGTCTCGCCGCTATTCATCCGGGGTTCATGGTCATGTCGCTCCCTAGCAGTTCCGCTGTCGATCGCCTTCGACGTGAGATATGAACGCTCGCCATAGTGATGTGGCAAGTTCCCTTGGTTGAAGGCGTCTCCGCGCTTAGTGGTTGTTTGTTTGTTAAATATCGGGTAATTTGTTAAGTTTAGCAATTGTTGTTGTTTCGCTGTTGGCCTTGTCTCGCCGTTATTCATCCGGGGTTCATGGTCATGTCGCTCCCTGGCAGTTCCGCTGTCGATCGCCTTCGGCGTGAGATATGAACGCTCGCCATGGTGATGTGGCAAGTTCCCTTGGTTGAAGGAGTCTCCGCGCTTAGTGGTTGTCTAACCAATATGTTTGTTTGCATTTCTTGTTTTCCATTTGTTTGTCGCTTGCTAGGAAGGTTTGAGGAGTTTACGTGGTGTTTATTTTAAAACTCTTGCTGAGTTTTTATTCCATCTGGTGGCAATCGTGTTTCCAGAGAGAAAACTTTAAGGTTGTTTTCTGTATATGTTGATGCGTTTATGCTGCTCCAGTTCTGCACTTAAACAAAAACTTGTTTCTTAGCTTTTTATGCAAAAAATAATGGGAAATAAAACAAGGTTTTTTTGACAAAAAAATTACCTGTGCCACCAACAAAATGCAACTGAAATATGCGTAAACAGGATGAGGAAACTATTTGACTTCAACTCGACTCACGATCCTAAAACTATAAAGTCAATATGTCACGTGTTTATGCCTTTCAATAATCAGATTGTGGAAAATCACCAGCTTAGGGAAACGTATGAATCCAATGATGCTTAACACGTGGAGATGACGTAGCGTGACGTGAAGCTCTGGTGGAGGAAGCCACAAAACACTGGAATCTAACGATGAAAGGTTCGTCGAAAGGGTTATGGTGGGATTCTTAAATATAAACATGCTGATAAGTTTTTGCAAATACAATTTGATTTTAACCATTTTAAAAGGAAAATATTTCAGCTTTGTTCAATAAAGGATAAATTAAGTCCCATGGTGAAGTGATGGTCATTACGCAGTTTCAAAGCAAAATAATATTATAAGAGAAGGAATTTATTACATCTATTTTCAGGTTCTACGATCTTCGAACACAAAAAAAAGGAATGTCTCCCAAAATTTATTGCGAAATATTCAATAAAATTTATTTGCTTCGTTTCTGTTGAAGATTTTTAAATGAACTCAACTGGGGTCAATGAGTTCATTTTTGAAACACGGCAATTCCCGAATGAACTCGTTGACCCCAAAAATGATGCCGAATGAACCCAACTTCTTGTTTGAAACACGGCCACTCAGCAAACAATAATATTAAAACTCATTGTTTCATTTATTAGTTTATTTGAAAAAACGCAACAAACTCACTGGCAAAAGCTTCTCAGAAAATGTTGGCATCACTAAAAGTAAATATTGTTCATGAATAGAAGCAGAAAATAGTATTTATAGTCGGTTATACTATTTACGTAATATATTAGTCAAACGAATAAATAGATTCGCGTTAAGGCAAAAATTATTGGATACGGAATAACAAGTTACGTGCTGTATATGCTAGGTGCATAAATATATATGTATAATGGTATATATTCTAGGGCTATTCTACTTACTGTAGTGTATTAGATAGCGGCACAATTAGATTCGTATATTTGTATGTATTGTTGTAACTATTCTTTTCTAGTTATTAGTTAGTTGCATATATAGATTCGTAGTATGATAGGATATTTAGTAGTTATGTACTGTATTAGATAGTTGCATGTACAGATTCGTAGTATGATAGGATATTTAGTACTTGCATAAATGTATTCGTATAATAGTGTATATTGTTATAACTATTCTAGTTATGTACTATCTTAGAAAGTTACATATATAGATTCGTAGTATGATAGGATATTTAGTACTTGCATAAATGTATTCGTATAATAGTGTATATTGTTATAACTATTCTAGTTATGTACTATCTTAGAAAGTTACATATATAGATTCGTAGTATGATAGGATATTTAGTAGTTATGTATTGTATTAGATAGTTGCATGTACAGATTCGTAGTATGATAGGATATTTAGTACTTGCATAAATGTATTCGTATAATAGTGTATATTGTTATAACTATTCTAGTTATGTACTATCTTAGAAAGTTACATATATAGATTCGTAGTATGATAGGATATTTAGTAGTTATGTATTGTATTAGATAGTTGCATAAATAGATTCGTTGTATGATAGGATATTTGGTAGTTGCGTAACTGTATTCGTATAATAGTGTATATTGTTATAACTATTCTAGTTATGTACTATCTTAGAAATTTACATATATATATTCGTAGTATAATAGGATATTTAGTAGTTATGTATTGTATTAGATAGTTGCATAAATAGATTCGTTGTATGATAGGATATTTGGTACTTGCATAAATGTATTCGTATAATAGTGTATATTGTTATAACTATTCTAGTTATGTACTATCTTAGAAATTTACATATATATATTCGTAGTATAATAGGATATTTAGTAGTTATGTATTGTATTAGTTAGTTGCATAAATAGTTTCGTAGTATGATAGGATATTTGGTAGTTGCGTAACTGTATTCGTATAATAGTGTATATTGTTATAACTATTCTAGTTATGTACTATCTTAGAAATTTACATATATATATTCGTAGTATAATAGGATATTTAGTAGTTATGTATTGTATTAGATAGTTGCATAAATAGATTCGTTGTATGATAGGATATTTGGTAGTTGCGTAACTGTATTCGTATAATAGTGTATATTGTTATAACTATTCTAGTTATGTACTATCTTAGAAAGTTACATAAATTGATTCGTAGTATAATAGGATAATTTGTAGTTTTGTATTGTATTAGTTAGTTGCATAAATAGTTTCGTAGTATGATAGGATATTTGGTAGTTGCATAACTGTATTCGTATAATAGTGTATATTGTTATAACTATTCTAGTTATGTACTATCTTAGAAAGTTACATAAATTGATTCGTAGTATAATAGGATAATTTGTAGTTTTGTATTGTATTAGTTAGTTGCATAAATAGTTTCGTAGTATGATAGGATATTTGGTAGTTGCATAACTGTATTCGTATAATAGTGTATATTGTTATAACTATTCTAGTTATGTACTATCTTAGAAATTTACATATATAGATTCGTAGTATAATAGGATATTTAGTAGTTATGTATTGTATTAGATAGTTGCATAAATAGATTCGTAGTATGATAGGATATTTAGTACTTGCATAAATGTATTCGTATAATAGCGTATATTGTTATAACTATTCTAGTTATGTACTATCTTAGAAAGTTACATATATAGATTCGTAGTATGATAGGATATTTAGTAGTTATGTATTGTATTAGATAGTTGCATGTACAGATTCGTAGTATGATAGGATATTTAGTACTTGCATAAATGTATTCGTATAATAGTGTATATTGTTATAACTATTCTAGTTATGTACTATCTTAGAAAGTTACATATATAGATTCGTAGTATGATAGGATATTTAGTAGTTATATATTGTATTAGATAGTTGCATGTACAGATTCGTAGTATGATAGGATATTTAGTACTTGCATAAATGTATTCGTATAATAGTGTATATTGTTATAACTATTCTAGTTATGTACTATCTTAGAAAGTTACATATATAGATTCGTAGTATGATAGGATATTTAGTAGTTATGTATTGTATTAGATAGTTGCATAAATAGATTCGTTGTATGATAGGATATTTGGTAGTTGCGTAACTGTATTCGTATAATAGTGTATATTGTTATAACTATTCTAGTTATGTACTATCTTAGAAATTTACATATATATATTCGTAGTATAATAGGATATTTAGTAGTTATGTATTGTATTAGATAGTTGCATAAATAGATTCGTAGTATGATAGGATATTTGGTACTTGCATAAATGTATTCGTATAATAGTGTATATTGTTATAACTATTCTAGTTATGTACTATCTTAGAAAGTTACATATATAGATTCGTAGTATGATAGGATATTTAGTAGTTATGTATTGTATTAGATAGTTGCATGTACAGATTCGTAGTATGATAGGATATTTAGTACTTGCATAAATGTATTCGTATAATAGTGTATATTGTTATAACTATTCTAGTTATGTACTATCTTAGAAAGTTACATATATAGATTCGTAGTATGATAGGATATTTAGTAGTTATGTATTGTATTAGATAGTTGCATGTACAGATTCGTAGTATGATAGGATATTTAGTACTTGCATAAATGTATTCGTATAATAGTGTATATTGTTATAACTATTCTAGTTATGTACTATCTTAGAAAGTTACATATATAGATTCGTAGTATGATAGGATATTTAGTAGTTATGTATTGTATTAGATAGTTGCATAAATAGATTCGTTGTATGATAGGATATTTGGTAGTTGCGTAACTGTATTCGTATAATAGTGTATATTGTTATAACTATTCTAGTTATGTACTATCTTAGAAATTTACATATATATATTCGTAGTATAATAGGATATTTAGTAGTTATGTATTGTATTAGATAGTTGCATAAATAGATTCGTAGTATGATAGGATATTTGGTACTTGCATAAATGTATTCGTATAATAGTGTATATTGTTATAACTATTCTAGTTATGTACTATCTTAGAAAGTTACATATATAGATTCGTAGTATGATAGGATATTTAGTAGTTATGTATTGTATTAGATAGTTGCATGTACAGATTCGTAGTATGATAGGATATTTAGTACTTGCATAAATGTATTCGTATAATAGTGTATATTGTTATAACTATTCTAGTTATGTACTATCTTAGAAAGTTACATATATAGATTCGTAGTATGATAGGATATTTAGTAGTTATGTATTGTATTAGATAGTTGCATAAATAGATTCGTTGTATGATAGGATATTTGGTAGTTGCGTAACTGTATTCGTATAATAGTGTATATTGTTATAACTATTCTAGTTATGTACTATCTTAGAAATTTACATATATATATTCGTAGTATAATAGGATATTTAGTAGTTATGTATTGTATTAGATAGTTGCATAAATAGATTCGTTGTATGATAGGATATTTGGTAGTTGCGTAACTGTATTCGTATAATAGTGTATATTGTTATAACTATTCTAGTTATGTACTATCTTAGAAAGTTACATAAATTGATTCGTAGTATAATAGGATAATTTGTAGTTTTGTATTGTATTAGTTAGTTGCATAAATAGTTTCGTAGTATGATAGGATATTTGGTAGTTGCATAACTGTATTCGTATAATAGTGTATATTGTTATAACTATTCTAGTTATGTACTATCTTAGAAATTTACATATATAGATTCGTAGTATAATAGGATATTTAGTAGTTATGTATTGTATTAGTTAGTTGCATAAATAGATTCGTTGTATGATAGGATATTTGGTAGTTGCATAACTGTATTCGTATAATAGTGTATATTGTTATAACTATTCTAGTTATGTACTATCTTAGAAAGTTACATAAATTGATTCGTAGTATAATAGGATAATTTGTAGTTTTGTATTTTATTAGTTAGTTGCATAAATAGTTTCGTAGTATGATAAGATATTTAGTAGTTATGTACTGTATTAGATAGTTGCACATATAGATTCGTAGTATGAGAAGATATTTAGTAGTTATGGACTGTATTAGTTAGTTGCACATATAGATTCGTAGTATGATAGGATATTTAGTAGTTATGTACTGTATTAGATAGTTGCATGTACAGATTCGTAGTAAGATAGGATATTTAGTACTTGCATAAATGTATTCGTATAATAGTGTATATTGTTATAACTATTCTAGTTATGTACTATCTTAGAAAGTTACACATATAGATTCGTAGTATAATACGATATTTAGTAGTTATGTACTGTATTAGATAGTTGCATAAATAGATTCGTAGTATGATAGGATATTTAGTACTTGCATAAATGTATTCGTATAATAGTGTATATTGTTATAACTATTCTAGTTATGTACTATCTTAGAAATTTACATATATATATTCGTAGTATAATAGGATATTTAGTAGTTATGTACTGTATTAAATAGTTGCATGTACAGATTCGTAGTATGATAGGATATTTAGTACTTGCATAAATGTATTCGTATAATAGTGTATATTGTTATAACTATTCTAGTTATGTACTATCTTATAAATTTACATATATATATTCGTAGTATAATAGGATATTTAGTAGTTATGTATTGTATTAGATAGTTGCATAAATAGATTCGTTGTATAGTTGCATGTACAGATTCGTAGTATGATAGGATATTTAGTACTTGCATAAATGTATTCGTATAATAGTGTATATTGTTATAACTATTCTAGTTATGTACTATCTTATAAATTTACATATATATATTCGTAGTATAATAGGATATTTAGTAGTTATGTATTGTATTAGATAGTTGCATAAATAGATTCGTTGTATGATAGGATATTTGGTACTTGCATAACTGTATTCGTATAATAGTGTATATTGTTATAACTATTCTAGTTATGTACTATCTTAGAAAGTTACATAAATTGATTCCTAGTATAATAGGATATTTAGTAGTTATGTACTGTATTAGTTAGTTGCACAAATAGTTTCGTAGTATGATAGGATATTTGGTACTTGCATAACTGTATTCGTATAATAGTGTATATTGTTATAACTATTCTAGTTATGTACTATCTTAGAAAGTTACATAAATTGATTCGTAGTATAATAGGATAATTTGTAGTTTTGTATTGTATTAGTTAGTTGCATAAATAGTTTCGTAGTATGATAGGATATTTGGTAGTTGCATAACTGTATTCGTATAATAGTGTATATTGTTATAACTATTCTAGTTATGTACTATCTTAGAAATTTACATATATAGATTCGTAGTATAATAGGATAATTTGTAGTTTTGTATTGTATTAGTTAGTTGCATAAATAGTTTCGTAGTATAATAGGATATTTAGTAGTTATGTACTGTATTAGATAGTTGCATAACTGTATTCGTATAATAGTGTATATTGTTATAACTATTCTAGTTATGTACTATCTTAGAAAGTTACATAAATTGATTCGTAGTATAATAGGATATTTAGTAGTTATGTACTGCATAAGTTAGTTGCATGTACAGATTCGTAGTATGATAGGATATTTAGTAGTTATGTACTGTATTAGTTAGTTGCACAATTAGTTTCGTAGTATGATAGGATATTTAGTAGTTATGTACTGTATTAGTTAGTTGCACAATTAGTTTCGTAGTATAATAGGATATTTAGTAGTTCTGATTGGTATGGTAATAGATTGGTATGGTAGTACTGTTAGGACTATTGTAGCCTACGTACTGAACTAGATAGTTGCCTAAATAGATTCATATGAGAGTATATATTGTTAGAACTATGATATTTAAGTAATGCATTAGTGTGTCCCATAAATAATATTGCAACTTACTCGACAATCTAGATTCGTAGTGTTTCAGATAGTTGCATATGGTATTGTTGGATGTATTCGAAGTTATGTACTTTATTAATAAGCTGCATAATATATTCGAATGGTAGTATGTAGGTGGTAAGGGTGTAAGCTAGTGATGTAGTATAATATTTCGTTGCATATATACTGGCCTATTACAGTATTGACAAGAAGTTTAACTTAGGATCTTAAGATAATTAGTTAGATGCAATAAGTAGACATATTCCACTTAATAAATACAAGTTATTGTGAAGTATTAGAATAATCTAGTAAGTAGAATGAAATAAATAACGCGATAATCGAAACCTTTCACTTTCCAATCACTAAACCAAACTACAACCTGACACCTTTCACCTCCGACGAGTTAACCTTTAACCCCGTCCCATCCCTCCCCCCAAACAACACAAAACGAAACATTTTATTTCACAAATCTTTATCATGTCGTCTTCTGGTGGTGATTGGATGAATCTTAAATCCCGAAAATAAATATTTGCCATTTTAAATTCAATAACAAAACATCGCCATCAAAGACACAGAAATAGAGCTAAGAAATCAAGTTAGGTTTCAGTGTCCTTACCTCGGAAAGATGAATATCATCTAAACTTGTGAAGCTATGGCGAGCGTTCATATCTCACGCCGAAGGCGATCGACAGCGGAACTGCCAGGGAGCGACATGACCATGAACCCCGGATGAATAACGGCGAAACAACGCCAACAGCGAAACAAAAACAGCTAAACTTAACAACTTAACCAGAATTTAGCAACAAAAAAAACAACCACTAAGCGCGGAGACGTCTTCAACCAAGGGAACTTGCCACATCACTATGGCGAGCGTTCATATCTCACGCCGAAGGCGATCGACAGCGGAACTGTCAGGGAGCGACATGACCATGAACCCCGGATGAATAACGGCGAAACAACGCCAACAGCGAAACAAAAACAGCTAAACTTAACAACTTAACCAGAATTTAGCAACAAAAAAAACAACCACTAAGCGCGGAGACGTCTTCAACCAAGGGAACTTGCCACATCACTATGGCGAGCGTTCATATCTCACGCCGAAGGCGATCGACAGCGGAACTGTCAGGGAGCGACATGACCATGAACCCCGGATGAATAACGGTGAAACAACGCCAACAGCGAAACAAAAACAGCTAAACTTAACAACTTAACCAGAATTTAGCAACAAAAAAAACAACCACTAAGCGCGGAGACGTCTTCAACCAAGGGAACTTGCCACATCACTATGGCGAGCGTTCATATCTCACGCCGAAGGCGATCGACAGCGGAACTGTCAGGGAGCGACATGACCATGAACCCCGGATGAATAACGGCGAAACAACGCCAAAAGCGAGACAACGCCAACAGCGAAACAAAAACAGCTAAACTTAACAACTTAACCATAATTTAACAAAAAAAAACAACCACTAAGCGCGGAGACGTCTTCAACCAAGGGAACTTGCCGAAACACTATGGCAAGCGTTCATATCTCACGCTGAAGGCGATCGACAGCGGAACTGCCAGGGAGCGACATGACCATGAACCCCGGATGAATAACGGCAGGACAATGCAAACAGCGAAACAACAACAGCTAAACCTAACAACTTAACCAGAATTTAACAAAAAAAAACAACCACTAAGCGCGGAGACGCCTTCAACCAAGGGAACTTGCCGAAACACTATGGCGAGCGTTCATATCTCACGCTTAAGGCGATCGACAGCGGAACTGTCAGGGAGCGACATGACCATGAACCCCGGATGAATAACGGCGAGACAACGCCAACAGCGAAACAACAACAGCTAAACTTAACAAATTACCCGATATTTAACAAATAAACAACCACTAAGCGCGGAGACGCCTTCAACCAAGGGAACTTGCCGAAACACTATGGCGAGCGTTCATATCTCACGCTTAAGGCGATCGACAGCGGAACTGTCAGGGAGCGACATGACCATGAACCCCGGATGAATAACGGCGAGACAACGCCAACAGCGAAACAACAACAGCTAAACTTAACAAATTACCCGATATTTAACAAATAAACAACCACTAAGCGCGGAGACGCCTTCAACCAAGGGAACTTGCCGAAACACTATGGCGAGCGTTCATATCTCACGCCGAAGGCGATCGACAGCGGAACTGCCAGGGAGCGACATGACCATGAACCCCGGATGAATAACGGCGAAACAACGCCAAAAGCGAGACAACGCCAACAGCGAAGCAAAAACAGCTAAACTTAACAACTTAACCAGAATTTAGCAACAAAAAAAACAACCACTAAGCGCGGAGACGTCTTCAACCAAGGGAACTTGCCACATCACTATGGCGAGCGTTCATATCTCACGCTGAAGGCGATCGACAGCGGAACTGTCAGGGAGCGACATGACCATGAACCCCGGATGAATAACGGCGAAACAACGCCAAAAGCGAGACAACGCCAACAGCGAAACAAAAACAGCTAAACTTAACAACTTAACCAGAATTTAACAAAAAAAAACAACCACTAAGCGCGGAGACGCCTTCAACCAAGGGAACTTGCCGAAACACTATGGCAAGCGTTCATATCTCACGCTAAAGGCGATCGACAGCGGAACTGCCAGGGAGCGACATGACCATGAACCCCGGATGAATAACGGCAGGACAATGCAAACAGCGAAACAACAACAGCTAAACTTAACAACTTAACCAGAATTTAACAAAAAAAAACAACCACTAAGCGCGGAGACGCCTTCAACCAAGGGAACTTGCCGAAACACTATGGCAAGCGTTCATATCTCACGCTGAAGGCGATCGACAGCGGAACTGCCCGGGAGCGACATGACCATGAACCCCGGATGAATAACGGCAGGACAATGCAAACAGCGAAACAACAACAGCTAAACCTAACAACTTAACCAGAATTTAACAAAAAAAAACAACCACTAAGCGCGGAGACGCCTTCAACCAAGGGAACTTGCCGAAACACTATGGCGAGCGTTCATATCTCACGCTTAAGGCGATCGACAGCGGAACTGTCAGGGAGCGACATGACCATGAACCCCGGATGAATAACGGCGAGACAACGCCAACAGCGAAACAACAACAGCTAAACTTAACAAATTACCCGATATTTAACAAATAAACAACCACTAAGCGCGGAGACGCCTTCAACCAAGGGAACTTGCCGAAACACTATGGCGAGCGTTCATATCTCACGCTGAAGGCGATCGACAGCGGAACTGCCAGGGAGCGACATGACCATGAACCCCGGATGAATAACGGCGAGACAATGCAAACAGCGAAACAACAACAGCTAAACTTAACAACTTAACCAGAATTTAACAAAAAAAAACAACCACTAAGCGCGGAGACGCCTTCAACCAAGGGAACTTGCCGAAACACTATGGCAAGCGTTCATATCTCACGCTTAAGGCGATCGACAGCGGAACTGCCAGGGAGCGACATGACCATGAACCCCGGATGAATAACGGCGAAACAACGCCAAAAGCGAGACAACGCCAACAGCGAAACAAAAACAGCTAAACTTAACAACTTAACCAGAATTTAGCAACAAAAAAAAACAACCACTAACCGCGGAGACGCCTTCAACCAAGGGAACTTGCCGAAACACTATGGCGAGCGTTCATATCTCACGCCGAAGGCGATCGACAGCGGAACTGTCAGGGAGCGACATGACCATGAACCCCGGAAGAATAACGACGAACTTTCTCTCAAATGTTGAAACCATGAATCTAACTTCAATGTTTCTTTCGGTGATCCAAAACGCTCAGAAAAATCCAAAACTCAACCTTAAATACTTCCTCACCAACCAACCAACAACAACAATCTGTTCCTGAGTGGAAACATCGCACGCAAGTTGCCTCTCCACGCCGAAAGCGGGATTCTTGATTGGTGCTGGAGGCATCGACGTCACGGAACTCACAATTGTGACTCACACGGCGTGGCAAATGTTTTGCCTCACTCGGGGTGTCAAATTTGCATTGTATTTATTCCTAGTTTTTTGGTTTAATTGAGCTAATAAACTGTAAACACGTGTACTTTCATGCTAACTTTTGTTTGGTTACGTTTAAACTGTTTACATCCCAGCAAACTCCTGCCATACGCGACCAACGACATAGTGAGGTGGAAACATTTCCAGATTCGACATTTTAACCATATTTGCTGCATTTCCTTCTCCGATGTTTCAAGAACGCATTTTTTATTCGACAAAGTTGATTTTCTGATGCATTTGAAATATTTCAACAACAAAATATCTGCCGTAAAACTATAAGGTTTGCAGGCTTGCCTAATGATCGCGATACGATAGCCATTGCATGAAATATGAAATAACTTCTAGCAAATTACTTCAAGTTAAAATCAATCAATTCCTTATCCTGGACACTAATTTCCATTAGGTTTGCTTCATTGTATATAGGCCGGTTTACTTGGGTCTTGTTTTATGTGTTGCTGGTACAGCTCGGCGCCTATAGTGGTGGGGAGATTACAAAATATACCCACACCAGATGTCGCAAAATCACAGTCTGGGCAAAAAAATGGCTTTCATTCATCAAAGTGAAATACTTAACAACTATTTACGCTGAAGCCAAATTGTATATTTGTCTTTCACATAACAATAAAAAACTTGTTTTGATAAATCATCAATATTAATAATTAGTTGGTCGGCAACAGTCTCTGTTTGTTTTGATCATAGTCGCATTTTCACAGCAATAAATGGAAAATTTTGCAACAAGAAAAACACAATATTTTAATGAACAAAACAATCGAATTTCTGCAAGACGGTCAAAGAGTAAAAAACAATTGAACAGAACACACATCACCCTGCTGTGGAAAGAAACAACATCAAATATCACAAAGTTAAGCGTCCCTAAGTTTGTGGGAGAAGTTTATCCGCAATAATTTAGTTTCGACATGAGTTGTGTAAATCATAACTATAGAATCACTTGTTATCACTGCAATATCATCAGCTTCTCCGGGCACTAACAGTGCGCTTAGCGGGTCAATGTGAGGCCACAAAAAGGAGTCACTGCTCCAGACAAAGAAATCATTGCGACATGAAACTTCTCCGCCGGATTCAAAATCACCATTAGCAACGGATTGCAACAGACATGACGAGCTTGCTTAAAATACACAATGGGTCACGGATCATTTGACACAACCACAAAAAGTATCTTCTCTGCTTGTTTGCATTCCCGTTGTTCACTCTTCCATGCTAATCACTCATCCGTCACAATATTGTCGGAAGAATCCACGCGCGCCTAAATCATAATTCCATGACATCAGTTGTTAAACGATGACGTCATAAAAAATATTGGTCAATAGAAGAAATACAACCTACAAGCTATTAATACATCTTGTTGTAAGAGAGAACTTTATTGTTGGATTATGGTTGAACTTGTTGAAAAATTATAATACTCAGTTGTTGTAAGATGATGTTTTATTGCAAATCTCTTCCACAGAGAACTTATACAGTTGTAATACATTGGAGAGGAACGTGGAATTGCAATAGAGGAGGGCGCCATACTTTCCCTTAACCCAAAATCTAGTTTGTGATGAACATTATTGATCGTCTGCAAACACCCAGTGTTCGTGACACAAAACACGACGAACGCTTCTTTAAAGACAACATACTTCCGCTTCAGCCAGGCGCTTAAGTGACACCACAATTAATCAACTGTTGCGTCATAGGAGAGATGCAGACAAACTCTGGTTCATTTGGACAATTATTTCCAGTATTTGGAAAGCAATGCTGACATTTAGCGATATTTGTTCATAGCTGCTGAGATGCAAGTTGAGACTACAGCTGAGGTGAAGTGATTATGTTGGTTACATTCTGCAGGCAACATGTTGAAACTTACGACTTTCAAACCGGGTCGGGGTTTAATGTTGCATCACAGAGTGCAGCATGCTGTTTTGGCCTGAAACAAATAAAAACTATGGAGCTTGCAAGTTATGTGTTTCTATTTAAATGATCCAACCACGGTGCTCGTCAGCGCAATATACAGTTGTTTGTCATTAGGTAAAAAGTTACGTTTGGGCTGTTTTTTATTCAAGTTGCTGATGTCAGGGCTTTGTTCTTTGTATGGAAATGATCAACAAAGTTATAAACAAAAACCATGACACGTCACGTAGTTGTGTCACGTAAGTCAGACATGTCATGCCACGTTTCACAGTTGGCCATGATCGTGCCATGGCACATCACGTTAAGGTTAGTTTTGTCAACATATGGAAGGATCAATTGGTTGAACGTCGGTGGAGAAGGAAGGTTGGATTTCATAACAAGTGATGAACCTTTGTTTTTCATAGAAATGAAAAAACTAAACCGTAAATTATTCTTCACTGTCGTAAAAGAATAATTGCAACAGATGTGAAGCAAAATTATGGAATCCTGAACTTTAAGGCGTGCCAGGAATGTTACAGTCTTATACTCGTGTATTTTGTTAAACATGTTCGTCACTTGTGGTTTTGTGGTAATTGATTTTCCAATCAGGAGCAAACCACAATCAAACGTGTAATTTTCACAGAGTTTTCGAAACAAATATATTGATAAGCAAAAATTTGACATGTGAAGCCAATGATATAATTATGTGAGCTGCAGACAGATGGCCACTGTGTCGGTCTTATAAAGTCTCATCAGTGCAGCTGGTGTGACTTTCAGACGACTTTGCTGACCAAACGGCCAAGCAAAGACTTCCACTTTGTGGTGACAATCACCGTCCGTTTGGCACCAAACCATTAATGTTGTCAAATATATTAATATTGTGTTCATTCTAGGTATGTAGTTTAGTTAGAAATGCTGTGTTACATATATGTGCTTTGGGGCGTGACGCTGTCAGCAGTTAACGGAAACGAAGGTAAGACCATTAACTTTTTTTAAGTTCATGTGACCTTGAACATGTGTAACTTTTATAACCATAGGTTGCGGGTTCAAGTCCCCGCTTGGTCACAAAAAAAACATCCGACTTTTCACAACTTTCTAACATAAAGTTTTGCAAATTCGTAGAAGGGATTTTAAGCGAGCAACAAATCACACAGTTTGGTCAACAAGTCTTTACACAAAGTTAAATCTCTCGATGACAAACACAGATTGGAAAATATTTGCTAACGAGGTTCGATGTCGATTATTTGTGGCCCTAATTTAACCCACAGCCGAGACGGAGGTTTCATATTAAGTGTGATCAAATCGATTCTGGCAGGAGATTGCGGGCGCCTGATTAATAAACGTGACGATCTTCGCATATTTCTCCGGTCTGCTTTGACTCTCACAACCCACAATATTCATTTCTGAGAAATTAAATATTTCTACACATTGTGGCGATAGTTAACAGTCAAAACAAGCTGACTGGTGTACAGGGGTGAATGGGTTTACAGTGATTTCATCTCTAATACCACATAATTTACATACACCAGCGCACAAGCAGGACCGCTTAATTATGTTATATTGTAATGTGCTCAAACAGAAGTCCACAATTCATCCACTTCGGTTAATTTTAAATTGATTATGAGTTATAACCAGTACTTTAAATGCGATTCATTCTAACCCAACTATTCAATTTGTTTAGTTTGGAGTTCGCACGCAACCAACAGAAATGAGTTTTACGTTTCGACGGCCCGAGCAAACTACAGCCAAGCAGAGGAATTATGTAGAATGCAGCAAGCTTACATCGCTTTGCTTCCAACAAACAACATTTTATTTGTGAAAAGCTTGCTGAAATATTCAAGTAAGTTGGTTGATAAAACCCCAGCAAACAAACTTTCCAAAAAACAAAAAGCTTTCGGGAAGAGCAGCGGGGTTATTTCAAGCTGTGTTTTAATATTTGAACATTATCACCGTATTTCCCATAAAACCAACCGGGCAAAAATTTGAATCCAAGATGTTCAAAAAAAGGTGGGTTTCTGTTCTAAAAGCGTGAAAAATTAAACTTTCAACTAGAACATTTTTAAACGTGGGTTTCAGCCAGGTCACGAGAGTTTTGAAATTAAGGAAGTTGCTACTTGTGACGTCACAAAAACGTTGCGCCAAGTTAATTGAACTGTTTTGGGACCAAAACTCGCGCGGTTGATGATAATCGTGACATTACAATCCAAGCGCATCGTGTTGAGCCGAAAACTAATAAAGTATGTTCGTGAGAGACCAAAACTTAACTGGCCAAAAACGATCGCATACATAAATGGTAGCAACACAGGGCACCAACTAGTTTCCTACAACTCCACGATCACAAGTTACACTTAAACAACTCCGAAACGATTGCGGACAACAAGTGTTTCACAATTTAAACCACTTGCGAAATTCGTAGTTAAATATCCCCGAATCGCAAACAGAGGTTCGATCAAATCAAATCATTTTTATTTTGGTAGTCATAGTTACCACGCACACGAACTATAAACAAAATCATCGCCTGCCCTAGATTAAACGTTAAGTGGTCATCCGGCCGTTCTGGCCACAGATTTAAACATCCCTGAGGACACGCGTGAAACCGTTATAACCACCATGAAATATTGATGTTTGATTCCCAATTTAACTGAAAAGTAGAAAAACGCTGACCAGATCCACTATTTGGATGCCCTTGAAACAGGAGTAGGACAACTGTAAAATTTATCTTGGTTTCAACAAACTTGATTAACCATGGAACTGTGTGTTGTAAACAACCACACAACTACTAAAAGTCCACACTTTCTATTTGCATATAGCCCATGATCAAAAAACAATTTTTAAAGTTTGCAAATAACTTATAATATTGTGTGTTTTCAGGAGTTTATTATGCAAGGGCAATCACTTTTTTTGATGGCCCACTCTCTGGACAATGCCCTACGTTACTAAAGAATAAAACGAACCCTCTGTTTCCTGCAACCCCATGTGGAGATGCTCTTTACTACATTTGCCAAAGACCAAAAGGTGAAATACAGGTTTTGTTTGTGCAATGAAGCAGAACCTTACGATCGGGTGATCTTGTTAAAAACGCATAAAAGCTGAAACCAGTTACAGCAATTTTTTTCAGTTGAATTGTAAAACGTATGTCCTAAAGTTATTTGTACAAATTATAGTAATGGTTGTCCTTTGATGTGCATGTTTCAACGGTATGAAATCAAAAGTTTACATCTAAAAAGAAATATTTTTTATAAACTCACCAGACATCATGTATGTCTTGATATACTTTTATGTTTAAGCCTGGCTTAAATATGTCTCAAATTTTACTCTTCAGCAAGTTCCTCGTGGAGTTCCTGGCAACAATGGACAACATGTCAACTATGTTTTAGTCACAAATCACAGCGTAGCAGAACTTGTGTACACCAGAATAATGTCGGGGTTGATTATTGTCAAAATAAAACTCATCAAACACAGGTTAACAAAAATTTTGTAAACAAATTTCACATTTTTTTGTTAAGAAACTTTGTTCTTCCCTATATGATGTAGAACTGCAGTTTTGTTAAGATAACTTTTAAAGTATTGTGTTTGAAACAAGAAAATAATTTTGTTTAAAACAAAGCAAATAAACTTTTGCACTTTTGACACTTACAGGAAAGGACGTGCAATCCTGAGCAATGCAACCTGAATGATGTTGATATTCGAAAATCTCCCTGCAATGCAAAATGTGGAGACAAAGGCAACACAACTTTGTACGTGGTTTGCAACAAGACTGGATTAATTCCAGACCGCTGCAGATCAAGACAGACTGAGAATTGTACAACGGTCTGTGCTGATACCACCACAGTTTTACCCACAGTTACAACAACTACAAAATTATTCACAGGTGACATCCCTGGCCCTTTAATATAGGATGGTATACACAAGGTATTGTCACATTTGACAAACAGTACTAACATAATAATAATGCATTACAAAATGTTGAAATTAAAAATAAAAACATAGTCAATAAACCCCATGTGGAGATGCTCTTTACTACATTTGCCAAAGGCCAAAAGGTGAAATACAGGTTTTGTTTGTGCAATGAAGCAGAACCTTATGATCGGGTGATCTTGTTAAAAACGCATAAAAGCTGAAACCAGTTACAGCAATTTTTTTCAGTTGAATTGTAAAACATATGTCCTAAAGTTATTTGTACAAATTATAGTAATGGTTGCCCTTTGATGTGCATGTTTCAACGGTATGAAATCAAAAGTTTACGTCTAAAAAGAAATATTTTTTATAAACTCACCAGACATCATGTATGTCTTGATATACTTTTATGTTTAAGCCTGGCTTAAATATGTCCCAAATTTTACTCTTCAGCAAGTTCCTTCTGGAGTTCCTGGCAACAATGGACAACATGTGAACTATGTTTTAGTCACAAATCACAGCGTAGCAGAACTTGTGTACACCAGAATAATGTCGGGGTTGATTATTGTCAAAATAAAACTCATCAAACACAGGTTAACAAAAATTTTGCAAACAAATTTCACATTTTTTTGTTAAGAAACTTTGTTCTTCCCTATATGATGTAGAACTGCAGTTTTGTTAAGATAACTTTTAAAGTATTGTGTTTGAAACAAGAAAATAATTTTGTTTAAAACAAAGCAAATAAACTTTTGCACTTTTGACACTTACAGGAAAGGACGTGCAATCCTGAGCAATGCAACCTGAATGATGTTGATATTCGAAAATCTCCCTGCAATGCAAAATGTGGAGACAAAGGCAACACAACTTTGTACGTGGTTTGCAACAAGACTGGATTAATTCCAGACCGCTGCAGATCAAGACAGACTGAGAATTGTACAACGGTCTGTGCTGATACCACCACAGTTTTACCCACAGTTACAACAACTACAAAATTATTCACAGGTGACATCCCTGGCCCTTTAATATAGGATGGTATACACAAGGTATTGTCACATTTGACAAACAGTACTAACATAATAATAATGCATTACAAAATGTTGAAATTAAAATACTATTTATATCAGAAAAATTAAAATTAGTGTTTGGCCTTTCTACTGCAGCAGTCAATGTGTCAAACTGGAGACTCTGTACACACTTTGATACCTTCATACGAGTCGCTTTCAATACATGTATAACATTTTGTGTTATACAGAACCAGCATCTGCAACGGTTCCGGCTCCCGCTACAAACATGCCATTAATAGTTGGTTGCGCGCTTGGAGCAGTTTTGTTTATTATTGTAGTTATCACAACAGTATTCTATAGGTAAGTGTTCTGCAACAAAAAAAGTTATGTTAAACCTTGTATTGTATTAACCTACAAGATATTAGGTGAACAAAGTTTTTGTACATTGTAACAGGCACAAGCTATTTACATGTGGAAAAAAGAAATTGATACACAACACAAAACCTGGCAACACTCACGAAAGTTACAATCCTACACCACAGCATGGT
This sequence comes from Ascidia mentula, assembly GCF_947561715.1. Classification (NCBI taxonomy): domain Eukaryota; kingdom Metazoa; phylum Chordata; class Ascidiacea; order Phlebobranchia; family Ascidiidae; genus Ascidia; species Ascidia mentula. Next base: position 473,406 of record NC_138568.1, read on the forward strand.
ATGAACAATGGTTTCTCCAAGATTTGTCCCTTTAAACACAAACTTGCCTCCATATAAGATTGAGAAAACATCCAAAATTTATTGCAATTTTATAAAAGTACAAACTAATTTTTTTTTGAAACAGCTACAAACCAGTTGTCTTGCATTTTTTTAAACATAAAAGTCGATTGAACTTACAGAAGACTCTTTTGAAGAAGACAATTTATCAGCAAGCCACGCAGAGCATACAATTATGCGAGCGTCACCAGATGGCAGCAGCAACCAGGAGCCGCTTATACCAGGTGATAAAAAATACATGTTGTTGTTTAAAGATATATACAATAAAAAAGTTTAATAAACAGTAAAAAGATGTTCGTGTAAGTTTATAACACCCACAAAAAATAAAACTGCTAAACAATAAACATATAGCTCTCTAGAAAATAATATGGTCACTTACTAAATGAGTTAAAATGCATCAAATTTCATTGCTTTACATCGATCTTGATACTGCCATCGCATAAATCAAACCTTAAATGTTGTTTCTTCAGAAACCCAAAGAAGTTCTTCGAGCAACATCTACGACCCGGTGGCTGATGAAGATGAGACTGAAATTTCAAAATTAAAAATTCATGTGGTCATAAATGAAAATCACCAAACTAAATTAACAGCAGGCAATCATCCAGATGATAATTATGAAGTAATTAATGAATTTCAACAAGACAATCTCAACAAAAGTGAAAGAGTAGTAGAGAATAACCGCACAGAAGATGAAAAGTCAAATGATGAGACTCCAGACATAGAAACTGGGCCATTGGTTAGCAGAGAAATGAACAACATCGGTTATGACACTATGGAAGATGTAAGAGCAGAAATGTTAAAAATGAGACAAGGATCAGCTTTTACAAACAACTTGAATGAAGAGACAATGACAATTACAAGAAAATTTGAACCAGGAACAATGCCCAATGAAGCAAACTATGACGATGTGACATTAAAACAAGCTTCAGCTGCTTTGAACAATAATTTTATTGAAAAAACTAATGAATTTGCAGGAAATGACACCAAACATTTTACTGGCAATCAGTCACAACCACCCTATGAAGAAATACCTTTGCAAAAAATAGGACACCAAAGTGGATATGAAGATGATACTTGGGATGAATACGACCACTTGCAAGGGAGTAACTTGAAAACACACTCCTATTCCAATTTATCATTGGAAGAACAAAGCAAAACTCACAAAAAGCAAAATAAAAAGTTGCACTTGCCTAATGCAGATAGGCCTTATGCCACCATAAATGGAAATTCCATAGTGGAGAGCAAAAATGACCATTTAAACTTAGTCAGTAATGTAATATATGACTCCTCAGTGAAGCGCTCCTGAATATATATTTACATGTTGTGCATTTGATTTGCTTTTGTTTTCTAACATTGTCCTACAGTAATACTTCTTTTACAAATAAAAAAAAACACATGCATATTTCTGTATGTTTCAAGGACTTCAGAAATGCTTGCGACTAGGACAGTTTCAAAAAAAATAGTGAAAAGCTTATTATGTGGTTTTAGTATCCAAAATTGTGGACCAACGTCATATGTAGTATTTTTTTACTTATATAAAATGGTTTTGTTAGAAGGTAAGAACTTGGAAACAGTTGGAAGTAATAATTGCTTATCACGGCGACGTGTACTAAAATTTTAAACAAAAATTGGCGGGAAACGATGTTACTCAAAAAGGAAAATCAGAGTATAGTCTTTAGGCAAAGTGTACCAAAGTTCAGGCAATCAGATAACAAAATTTACCTATATTTAGCACAAATTTACATTAGACAGAGAAATATGTAAATTTTAACCAACTACCAAAGCGTACACGACACAACGAACTTGCACAAACCTTGACAGAGGGTTTTTCTCTGAGCTGTGCGTTAGAATGTACGTGTATCTAGTCTCTAATCAAAATCTACATTCTGCTTAAAATAAAAACATAGTCAATAATTTTTGCGACAAAATAAATGACTTCAAAAAATATATTTTGTGTATTTTGAAGCTATTTGCATTGGTGACATGCGTTACAGTATGCGTTATTTTATATAACAGCACGTTACTCTGCTTAGCATTTTCTGCAGTTTGTAAACATGTTGTGCCGACGATTGTTGCAGAGCGTTGCTTCTCGAAGAATAATAACACCGTGTCAATCCATAGTTACCTGTCAGCCCCTGGTAAGTTATTTAAGTAATCGGAGGTGTGAATGTTTCAAGGTTTTGAACTGAAATTAAAGAAAATGTAACCTTTTTGTGACCTGAAAAACATTAATAGGCCTGTTTGTGTAAAAATTTTGCCTTCTGTAAACCAATGAAACAGATTTTGAGTCCTGACTTGAAATAATCTAACTTAGTTGTTTTTTTTTGAAGTTGGATGAAGTGTTTTTAAACAAATCTTTATATTTTTAGGGGAATACAATTCGAGTGAAACAACATTATCCCACGAAAAGGTTTAGGAATGGAAAACCTGTTTATTCATGGAAAAATTTCATCTACACTGTTCATTCAGTGGAAAGTGGACCCAAACAATTAAAAGTTATATTAAAAACTGATATTTTAGGCAAGTAAAATTTGCTTAAAAAAAATAAATTAAAAGGGAATAAAGTGATAATTTTTTATTGTAGTTTAAAGTGTTTTTTATTTTATATTTTTTATGTTTTAGATGTTGGGGTAAAAGGTGAATTAGTGAATTTGCCCAAAAAAGTTTCTCGCTACCTTCTAAAAATGGATCTTGCCATGTACGCTTCACCTGAAAATATCGATGAATTTGTGGTGAAATATGTAAGTTTATTGTATGCAGTGATCACTTGCAAGACTGACACAATATTATTTATTAATTACCAAAGGTACTTTTCTGAAGAGTAAAACCTGTCTTTCTTTTTTTTTATTTTGTTTCAAACTAGAAAACTTTAATGTCTTGTTTTGACTGTGATGTGTTCAATTTCCCAAACTCATATTTAATCTTATTTTTAATCTCAAAAAAACATATTGTTACTGTTCTATTCAAATTTTGTTTTTCAAACCATTAAGGCTATCAGTCTGAATTTGACGTTTCAAAATCCTTTAGTTTGTATATTAACTGGTAATATTTTTTTTTGTTCAGTCTGAAGAGCAAACCCAGACAATCACCGGAAGGAAGACGATGATGTGGTTGATGCATCAGGATATCTTGGAAATTCCTCTACAGAAAGACATGGAATGGAAATTGACAGCAGAAGTTTTATCGAGAAATTTGTTAAAGGTTGGTTTTATATATTTGTAATTTAAGAAATAATTTGAATTGTTTCAATGTTGTATTGGACTGGATATTGTTTCACTATGAGTTAAAACACTTTTGTGCAGTTGTTTTACTAAATTGCTGATTATTGACCAAAATCCCATTGTTCCTGAAGTGATTAAAACAATAATTATGGTTTTGATGGTCGTTGTACACTGCTTAAAAAGTAACTGTATATGTTTGTTCAAACAGCACCACAAGCTCTATGCGCCCCCAGAAGCTATAACATTACCCAATTATGACATCACAAATGAAGATGTTGGAAAAGATGAGGAACACGAGTTAGGAATATCTGTGAGTACAAACTATATTCTGGGCTGAGTGCTTAAAGAAGCAACATTCAGCATTGCTCTAAACTTAAATGAAATTGTTTATTTTTGAACAATACAGGGTATATTCACATGTATTTCTTCCTCAGGTTAATCAAGGTGAATCAATTCCAATCAAAATCAAACTTATTCCTGGTGTCCTGGTTCAAAACTGATCGACACTTCCTCCATTATTAATTTATTTTCTGCATTATTACGATCTAAGCAAACCTCCATAGCTGTTACAGTGGCACTCAGTTTCATTGCATAATTGTTTCAAATATAAAAATATTTATAAAATTTACATTGTGGAAAAAACTTTAGGTTAAATTCAATCTGGTGCAAGATGTTAACGAGATCAATAATTTTGGGAGTCGCACAAAATTTACTGTTGTATTGTTTTCATGTGAATGAACAAAACCTTTTGTCTTTGTCAATTTGTGGTGCATGGAAGAAAATTGAGATATAGAAACAGCAGAAGAATACCAATCATATAGTTTTGCAAAACTGTTAGAGCAAGTATACAGATTGAAGAACAACGTTAGTTCAAATGTTAGCACAAAATTTATACAGTATGCAACAATTTTTAATGGGTACTAGTTTTTATAAAAACACAACAAAGCACACACGATAGTAACACCTAATACTTTTGACTTATCAGTAAAACAACACAAGCACTTTTTATCACAAACTTGCAAAAATCAAACTGCAATATTTCTGCATATCGTAATTCAACACAGAAACAATGGTGAATTCAGTTGAAGTTAAAAAAAACAGTACATTTGTTAGTGTTTACTCTGTCCAGGCTATAATGGGTGTTACGTCATACACATATTAGGAAGAACAAAATTATTTTTAATGATTGTTCACAAAACTCAGCTTAGTTTTCAAACTTGCGTAAGTAAGGAATATTTTTTTGGTTAACTGCATTTTGGAAATGTGCAAATTACAAACTGGCAGTTTTTTGATTTTCATTTACAAAGCAAGGTAATTAGCATGCACACAGTGATTAGGAATGGATTGAAGCATTTAAAAAATTAATAAATTACATGGACACCAGATGCATAATATAAATCACATCACTGGATAATGACATCATTTTGTGGTATAAGAAGTAATAGTTGTATGCAGACAACATCCAAATGGTTTATAAGTTTGTCATTACTTTAATCATCTTTCGATCGTGCTTGAAATTTGAATGCTTCACTCAACCCCATTAAACATGACATCTTATCACTGTAATAACCGACACAATATGATTTTGATGGATCCACATCAGACACACTCGGAAATTCATATTGACATATTTTAGTCTCTGTCACTTTGTCAGGGTCGTTGCTTTCTGGAACGTACATCCACGAGACATATGATCGAAAATCGGTTAGTGGTAACTGAAACGACAAAGGTGATGTTAAAACTGTGGTTGATGAAAGTTACTTGTCCACTGCCCAATCAACCCAGGTTAAATCCACAATCAGTTAAAAATTTCAACTGAAAGTTGAATTTCCCTGCCTACTTTTAACTGTGACTAAAGGGGCCAAGTTCTTTGTTGCAATATATGTGTAGGTTACTGTTTAATCAACAATCAATTACATTAAAAATCAATTCACGACCTACCTCATACACTGCAAGGTAGTCTGATGAATCTTTGTGCATCCCAAAACTGTACGACACAGAGAGTTTTGCCTCCTCTTCCAACTCCCATGATCCCAAAACTTTAACATCAACCAACTCATTCTGCTCCTTGGAAATCTGTGTCACAAGATTTAAACATGCACAAAATGGGGCAGAAATTTGTTTAATATTCTGACACATTAGAGCAGTGTTTCCTAAACTTTTTTGTATGATGTTCATCAATTTACGAGAGTGGGAAAGTACGCAATAAAATTCTACAAGGTTTATTTTTAAAAATTTTTGGATAAAATCAACCTAAAATTACAATAAAATTGTTTTTCATTGTGTGCTTCCTGGCATAGTGTCATCATAATGACAATATAAATGTGTTTGTGACATCATGTTTGTCAAACGCTCTGGGAGTTATGGAGGTTTCTGATAAGGAAGCAGGAAATAGACCATAAAGTGGATGAATTGAAATCACTTAACGCCTCCAACATGCAACCAGCTTAAAGCACGGAAATGATCACTTAATATCATTTAATATTCTACAACTATGAAGATGCTCATTTGTCATTACATAGCTATAGCCAGTGCAAAGAGTTTGAACACATGCTGTCTTTAATATACACCTTAATGTGATAAAGTGCAGTCACAGGTTTGTGGTCACTTGATAAGAGGTAGGGATGACTTTTGTAAGAACCAGGAACTTGTGTGATGAAATCCCTGTCCGGTCCTTCACCCTTTGTCGTAAGTGCTGAAAAAAAGAAAGGTGTTGTTCCAGACATATGGTGGCCCTGAGGAAGCCAAGCTGTATAACAGGTGAAATGTTGGTAATAAAGTGGGCGCTTTACTGTGCCAGATGAACAGATTAATTATAATTATGCCTTGCAGCAACAGCATCATGATATGTGGGTTAAGGTTTAGCAGAAATAATGAACTCTTTTTAACAAATTTTGTCCAGTTCTAACTTTCTCGATCGAGGAGGAATCAACACAAATAAAAAAATTTCCATTGCAACGACAGCAGGGAAATACCCTAACCTGATGCATGAAGAAAATCTGGATGAATTCGAACAAGAATTCTATCAGTCCAAGCTGGTTTCCTCTGTTTTTCGCTCGTGTCAAAAACACTTGTTCCAAAATCATACTGAAAAAAGTTGATCCAACATTGATATTAGTAACTAAGACTAACATAAATATTTTGTTGAAAGTGGAATTAAGGGCTTGGTGTGGTTAAGCATTTTGTATTGCAGCAAACAACTACAATATAAGGCACGCATCACTATCTTACCAGTAATTACACAAGTTGGTACCTTGTATGTTGGTTGAAAAGTTATTTCACCCTCCTTAAACTCCATCAGAAGTTTGTCTTTTTTCTGATGCTTCTTCAACTAAGGATAAATTTTAAACATTGCAATGAAATAGTTAAAATTTATCCGACAACACATTGTGTTTACAAAGATAACGAGTGGATGGTTTGCCTGGCATGCTCAACAAACAAAACATATTTCACACAAGTGTGCTAATGGGAGAAACCTGATCGCATTCCAACAACTTTGTGTACGACTTCTTCTCAACCGAGTGGATGATGTCATCACGTGTGATGTCATCGATGCGGAAGTTTGTGTCTCCAAACCAAAAACATGCACTGAAATTAAAAAATTTATTTGTTTTTAAAATAACAATGCACATTTACTCAAGTATGGTCAGTAAGTAAACATAATAAAAACAACAAAAACATAGTTATTTTTCTCTCACTCAATGTACAAATTTACTAAAATGCAAAAGTTTGTGTTTTTTGTGTTATAATGAAAAGTCTTTGAACAAACGCAAGCATAGTGTTGAAGTTTAAAAGCAGCAGTTACTCATGACTCAAAACAGTTGCCGTGTCGTCAAAATCAATTCCTTCGATAACTTGATGAAAGTTATCGACCCTGTCGTCGTCATTGTCGAGGTGGGCTGCAAGGTGGGTGTTCACGAGACAAACCTTCTCTCCATACACCCATGCTGATACTGATACTCCGCCCTTGTTTCCCTGGAAAAATAAATACTTGCTAATTCACATGTTTTCATCGACAAAATTATTACAAACAACAATAATTTCAGTTCTAAATATCACTTCATTACCATTGAGGGGACAACACAAAAAACAGAAAAAATTTACACGTGAAAGTTGTATAGTGTTTTTTTTGGTTTTGTTGAACTAATGGTCGTACCACAAGCATGGTAAAAAGGTTTAATCCCTTAGTTTTCTTAATTCAAGATAAAAAATACTAATACAGCTAAATGTATAGGAACAACCAAGCAATACACCTGAATACGATATTTTCTTTAATGTTAAAAAAAAACAAATAGTTACCCATCTTCCACCAAATCCAGTTCTCTCATAACTTGTTTTAACAAACCGAATGTAAGGAAGATGGTTTAACTTCGCGAAGACCGACAACGACATTCCTTGCAAACGAACACTTTCCACCTGCGAAGAAAGGTTGCTGATGACATTAAAGGTACTTGACAATTTTTACTGGTAATCTTGCTACATTAGTAACATTTTTTTTCATGAGTTTATGAGTTAACTGACACAAAATTATATAACCTCAAGGTGGCTGTAAAGCTGACAACAAAATTAGTTTCAATACTTTAATATTGCCTGTGCCGATCACAGTGTAATAAATGTAATGATGTAAATGCACGGTACAAAGGACAACAATTGTACGCCTGGTGTTTGAGGGTAATTGTAATGAAGTACAAACACTTGCTGTAATAAAAGTCATCTGAATATAACTTAGTTTGGAGGACTGGAGGTTATGTAAAGTGACTGGAGTTTACATTAAATCGCAACCAATGTTAATGGCCTTGTTGAAACAAGTCAATTGTGTTATGTGATTAGGAAACTGACCATGTAATATCCATGTTTAGTGAGAAGAGACAACAGTGATTTTGCCCATTCATCGTACGAGACAAAACTTTTTGCGGTTTCACTTGCCCCAGTTGATATTTCTTGAAGTCTAATAAACCAATTAGTTGTAAGTCATCACAATCCAACTATAGACATCACAGCTTAATTATGGTAGGAAAGACGGCAACATACCCCACTGCATACAAGTCAATGGGGTTTTGCTTCTCATCCAGATCAAGAAGTTTAAGAAAATCTTTTTCAGGTGCTGGGTCTCCTGAACCAACATTCCAGGTACAAATATAAAATCTGCAATATAAAGTTGCCATTAAACATTTTATTACAAGCGCAGAGTTTCTGGATTGCCACGTATTTGACAAAAGTAGGATTTATTGCATAGTAAAGTATCAGAAGTGGTTAAAGTTACTTTAAAAAATATACATATCCAATGTAGCATCGCATTTTCCAGCATTAAGTGTATTCCTTTGCATATTTGTGTACCCATGTATGACCGATTCATAACCTTAAAAAATTACAAAATCTGCACAGTAATTTGAAAAGGAATTCAGAAAACCAGATCAAACAAACCAAACATGATTCAAATCAGGGTTTACTCGAGTTTGATGTTAATTTGCTGAAGCATCCCAGCCATCTCTTGTTTAAGCAACTTTACAGTTTATTTATTACTTGTGAGATAATCCTTTCACTAAGCCTTGGAAAGGCCTGGAATTTTAATTCCTGTTGATACCCATTAAATAAACCAAGTTAACCTGGCATTATAGCTTGTCTGGGTCTAGTTTAAATGTAGAAGGTCAGGATTAATTAAAACATCAAGACTCACCGAAGTTGCTTCATTCTAATTGCAAAGTTTAAAAAACCTACAAATTACCAAAACCTGCAGAAAGAAACATTCACATTACAAAGCCAAAAACTCTAACTTGTTTTGAATACAATGAATAGACATAATATGGAATGCCTTAAAAACATGCAAGCGTAATAATAGATTTCTAAATGTAAAGATCAGTGGTGTGCAATGAATTAGGGAAGAAAAAATTGCTGTGATGTATTTTGCGTTTGAACCACCTGTACTTTCCTACATAAAACATCCCACAACACAACACAATTCACCAAATATCTCTATCCAACGACCAGCTTAAAACACAACCATATTACAGTAACCCAGTAGTTTTATTCCTACAGGAATCTCACCAACAATTTTGGGAACCTAAGAACTTGTATAAAAAGATACATTTTGTACAACTTTAATGTTTAACATCTTTCATGGAAAAATACTGGAAAATAAATTATAAACATTTGCTAAAGTTTCCCTGTATGTTGTACTAAGAAATTGAAATGAATAGATCACTTATTTTTCGGTTGAACCAATGTCAAACATTCATGCAAAAGGACAATAAACCTGCATAACTAAACAGTTTTGAGTTTGATAAAAATTAAATCCAATAAATTTCACAGTATAATTCTACTGAAAGCAAGAACATCTTTACATTTAAAAATACTTTTTGTTGTGCTTTTTGTCACTACTATGCTTTTTCCTTTTCTTGCTGTGATCTCTCAAACTTTCCTCAGTGGCTTGTCTGACTGCTTCGTCTTCGTCGTAGTGGCTGTTGAAACCATAAGTGTTAAAGGTGTTGAATGTTCCTCTGGATGACTGATTGTAACTGGGCCCATCAACTGAAGAACCACCATTTTCTTTACTCAACTCAATCGCCAAGAGTTCATCGTCAGGTTTACCATCAACCATCAGTGACGTTAACTTTCCATTTTTGCGAACCTCTACTCGTTCCTTTCCATTCTCCACAACTTTTTTTGTTTCAACCCTTTCTCCGTTCACAACTTTTGTAGTTTTTGTCACCGAACGGTGGCCACCGCCTCCACCAAAGCCCCCAGAAGTAAATGATGTAAAACTAGAGGAGCCACCACCACCCATGAAATCGGAACCACCAAAGTCGCTGAAAGCCTGAAAACCACCTCCAAACCCCATGTTGAATGGGTCGTGAATGTTTCCCCTCGAGCCATTTCTCCCTCCTGCTCCCCCAAAACCAGGAAACAACCCAGCAAAGGGATCAGAATCTCCGAAGAACTGTCGGAAAATATCTTCAGGGTTGTGAAATTCAAAGTGGAAATCAGGCATTCCACCCCCACCCCTGCCAGCCATCCCATCCTTCCCGTATCTGTCGTACACTTTCCTTTTCTCCGGATCAGACAAGACTTCGTAAGCTTCAGATATTTCCTTAAATTTACTCTCGGACTCTTCTTTATTGTTTGGATTTTTGTCAGGATGCCATTTCAATGCTAATTTTCTGTACGCTTTCTTAATGTCATTCTCATTTGCACCTTTCGAAATACCTAAAGTTTCATAATAATCCGACATTCCACAATTTAGAAGAATGTTTTTATCAACTGTGTTCACCAAGTACTTCTGAAACAATATTTATTTGTAAAATTATGAGCAATAACTTTTTACGTTGTCATAGTCATAAATATACTACGTTCATATTTTATTCCTGTCACGCAATACTGTTTCATATTTTCATGCGATTTACGGTCATTTTTAACGAGAAGGCCGTTTCTCCGTTTGTACGAACACTTCAAATAATCAAGTAAAACGTCCAATATTTTCTGTACACCTGCAGCGTAAGTTTTTAAAGCTTAGCATTATTAGTTCCTCATTTGGTCAAGATGAACTACAGAGAAAAACTTGTCGCCAACTGAAGCGAAACAAGCCAGGAGGGATTTTCCCTTCCAGAAACTTCGAATGACATCACCACCATTTATCGTCATGTAATAAAAAAAAAAACATCGGCTTTCTTTTGATAAAATTTACAGCAAGGAGAACGCACCGAAATGACCTTATCTAAAATTCAGTACATTGATAAGGGAAATAATTTTGACGTACTGCATAAAGGCACAAAAAAAACACAATTTTTTAAACAAAACGTTGAAATCTCTTATTTCTTTAGTGAAAGTAAAATGAATTTGTAAAAAAAGTAGTTCTTGCATTAATTGCCGTGCAAACGCTTTCAATGTAAAGTTCAAGTGCAAAATCTATCTACAAAACTGTCTTTTTTCTTTTGGAACAATATCACAAAACCACAGCGCCAACATAACTGGTAAGATGCACACACATATATAGGGACTGAAAGGTGTTATCATAAGCTGTTTGTTTGTATGGTTAGAATGGGAAGTCCATGTGAGCCTTTTTCGTGTTCGTCAACCTCATTTTCAAATTTGGTGTAAATTTTGCAAAGAAACCAATAGCAAGAAAGAAATCCAATGGTACCTGTAAGTAATTATTTTAAGCATTTTGCAACGCTGTGGGTTGGGAAACACAACAAATGGATGCATTTTACCTGTACCAAGAAACAGAAATGTAGACACAATCAGAAGCCAGCAAAGATAAACAACAAAGTTCAGTAATCCATTCAAGTAAAGTTGTGTAAAATAGAATCGAAACGCGTAGATGAGGAAATAAAACACAACAAATCCAGAAGTAATAAAAGACCTCCACCACCACCTGTAATCCTGCAGAAAAGTTGGACTTTTTGTTAAAATGATTGCTTTACAATCACATTAAACCATGTCAGTACTTTAAACTTTGGGTTTTAAGGGAAAAAATCTAACAATTACCTCAGCCGTAAGATGTAGATAGCAGAGCAGTATAGTCACTACACAGCATGTTATTGCAAGTAGCACTGTAGTCAACAGAAGATTACCATAGATATTGTAGATTTGATGAGACCTGAAAATAGGTGTCAAGGTGTTCACTACTTTACATAAATATTTTATTATTATTGTTTTCTTTTTTCAGAATCTGTTTGAAAAATACTAATTGTGCATCCAGTTTTATTCAGTTTTTAAATCAGAATAAATATTCATATAGCACCACTGCCAAGAAAAGATTTCTTACCAAATTGAGTTTAAGATGAAAAATAATTGAATAAAAATACAACTAAAGGGTAAAATCCCCCCCATGACGATCGTACATATGGGTTTCTTGCAACAGGAGTGGTTGGGGATGATTCTGCGTGCCACATTGACAGGAACTGGGTGTTTAAACATCTACAATAACATGAACAGATATAACAAATCAACTGAAGCGGTTTACTCGATCAACCACAACTGGATAGAAAAGCCAGAAAACTTTTTCATACTCTCAAGCAGGATGTTGATATTTTGTGCAACTTGTATATTTGTATAGGACACAGTCAGTAACAACAACAATCTACTAAAGTTCAAAGGAAACCTACTTTTTGTCTTAATCCGAGGTAAGAGCCAAGAAATAACATTGGAACCAGCAAACAGAACCAGACTAACAATAATTCAAGTATTGTCATCGCTGGAACATAATCAGAACTTCGTTGACTCCAATAAATTAAATTAACCACATCAAAAATAATGAAGGTAAATCTAATAACAAAAAAATACATTTCAATTAAACAAACACACAAGTTTCCTTTCCCACAGTTTAAATATTGTAGAAATGTCACTTAAAATTTATTTTCATAAATTTACACAGAAAGTAGAAATGAATATTAGACAAATTTTCTGTTATGAAATACAAAAGTTACCCAGGAAAGAGCAGTGCCGTCATCAAACTGTTTATTTTTGGCTTTTCACCTTGAAAGGCTGAGAAATATAACGATACAAACCATGAATCAGAAATACATTATCTGCTACTTTGTCATAAATCTGACAATTTTAAACAAAATTAACATTTTCTTACAATTTTTACTCTTTGTCTGACTAGGGATTATAGCCAACATCACATGGATGGATGTGATCACTTACTTTTGTAAAACCTTGTCGAAATATATCCACCAACCAAACCACAAGATGCAAACGATAATGTTGCTGTTGTCGCAAGTGCTCCTCTGTTTGCTGGCGACAAAAGCCCAATGCAAGCCCCAGTGAGGGTCATAAGTGTGGCACATACTGTCTGCATAGCAAAGTAATTATTAAATTTACCACCTTTGCACTCAATAATTTCACCAAAGGATTGCAATAAACTGTTAAAACTACTAAATAATGAAACACATTTTTATAAAGATGAGTTAATTTGATCATTTCTATGTCTGAAGTTCACGCAGGAATTGAATATTTAAATCATTACCTGCACCCCAACACCAAGAAATATTGACAACATCATTGGTTTAGGAGGAATTCTGAAAACATCACCGCGTACAACCTCCCATGCATAACATGCAGCAATCATCTACAGTTGTAATGTTTTAATTCTTTAAAAAAATCATCAAAACATATGTGGACTTTTTTTAAAGAACAAACAAACATTCCCAAGTAACCTGGGACATATTGAAACAACTTAAAACTAGATCATGATTTTCAACTTAGATTAAGTTGTTGCCAACCTTGGTCTTGTCCCCCTGACTTTTGTGTTTTCCGAATCTTTTGCAACTCAACCAAATCAGAATAAAACCAAGAAATGCGACAATAATCAAGGAATTCAATGAGGAAAACATTAAAATATTGTTGTGAGGAAGCTGATCTAACAAATAATCCCAGCGGTTTTCCCACTTCAAGCTGTTGTCCTCCTGAAAAAAAAATTCCACAAGTTTTTGGGATTTGCAAAAGTGAAATAAAAGTTACCTGAGCATTTTTAGTTTCTTAACTAGTGTTAAAAGCTGCTGTTAATTTTAACCTAAACACATGAAAAGTTTGGTACCCGGAAGTAAACGCTGTATGTATAAGTGACATCAAGCGGACCTTCAAAATCTGCAGAGATGTTAAGCGGAGGTCCTTGACATGATGAACCCGAGAAACTAAAAATTTTTTAGGTTCTTTTGCTTCCAAGCAAAAATGTTTCAAAAGCGCATAAGATGTAAATAACAATTGCAAATGTTACAACAAAAATATTACAATTACCTTTTTGGTGACACAGTAGCTTTGACAATATTACAATTATGATTGTAATATATTGTGATATCTGCATGGTTAAATAGGTAGTAACTGTCCTGCTCACTGAACGCCTCCTGAAAACAAGAAAACACACCTATTGTGGACAGTTCTGCATGCTCACAATCTTCAATGTCTGCAACTAGTTAGTAGATCACTTAATTAATTTAACATTTATCCACAATGCTTAATGTAATGAGTAAAGGCTTAGAAATACTCACAGATATCTGACAAGCGTCCATTTGAACCCCCTGGTTATTGACATAACAACCAATCGAAAAGCCTGGAGAACAATACTTGCCACCATCAAATGTTTCATAGCACCACGTAACCGGCAAGTTGTCAATTACCCTGGTGGAAAATAAAGAAATCAAACATTATTTTTTAGGATGATAAACATAGAGGTTGATGTCATACAATATCATCATGGGTAACAAAGCAATTAAACACATTATGAATATACAAGATTACTTTTTAAAGAATTCCTTGAATTTAATTTTATAATTCAGGGCTTGGAAACATGAGTCTTCACATAAAAAGATCTTTTCTCTAATATGTATTTAAAGTGATATTCTTACAACCTTAAACTTTAAAAGCAATTTTAGTAAATTAAAATATCTTACCATCTATTTTCATAACTCATAAACATTCCTTTTTTCAGAAACATCATTGTGTTGTTGTTGTTTTGATCATAACGACTTTTACAAACATTCACACATTTTCTATCAGTGCGAAACAGAAACTAATGAAAGAAAAGGAACGACTGTTTGTCGTACTTTTCACCCACAAAACTGATACCGACAGCTTGGTTACCAACTACTTCACTATTATTTTATGTTTCTTGAACGATTGTGCATGTTGTTTTTATTTGCCTCAACTTGAATTAATATCAAATAAATAAAGATCACATGTGAGTTATATAACATACTTTGTAAAGTGATTTTTGTGGTTGCTTTCCTATTAGTCTTTGTCCAAAGTTTTCAGTGACTGTGTTACCAACATCTAGTGGACAAAACCCGAATGATTCCACATTATAAGAAAAGGCAGAATATACTGAAACCAAAGGGTTCACTAATGTTTCAACGCGTTTCTGAAAAACAAACATGTTTTGATAAAAGTTCATCATAATTATAACCAAAACACAAATTTTGTTGTGTACCATTGACGTGATAGAACAACTTTACAGTCACAATTATACCAGGAATCATTCAAATTAATCAACATTTTTGCATCACTCACCTTCCAATCTTCCCCCACACCACAGTATTTTTTCCTGGGAAATCCCTCCCAATAAAATGCATAAGAAGAAGACCAAAACAATATAAAAATTAAACTTAAATTAAACATTCCTCTTCTCATTTTTCTCATATTATACTGTTTTGCAACCTAAGGACCTACAAAGTCAACCCGTTACATTTCCCAAACTATCCTGATTGGACAGATTAATGCGTCACAGTTTAATTTCATTCCATTGTACGCCTGAGGGTATTCACAGTGTTTGTTGCAAAAAAGGCCACCGAAGTTTGTGCTAACGTTTTATGGGCCAAAGCTTATGTCATGTATGATGTATGCATATGACATGAGGGATTATAAGAACCAGAAGGGTATAAATAAAGGTTACTTAACATTAAATTTTTAGGCAATTTTAATATTGTCAGAAGCTCGTGCTATGTGCTTTTATCAATTATAAATTGGTAGTGGGGAAAATAAAGAACAAAAAGGGTTTTAAATAAATAAAAACATTTTTTCATATATTATGTGAAAATCAATTTATATTTTTACCCAATTAAATTTGTCAACTATTTTAGTATTTTTCGAATTTTTCACATTTTAAAACCACGATAGTTCAAGGATCAACAACTAAATACAACATGATTAAAAATTATTTCATTAAAAATCGGAGGCCTCATTTGAATCAAGTTACAGGAAAAGAAGCACAGCTAAACCTTAACACAACCAAAACGATGTTAACTTTCTCATTTAACTAACTTCTAAACACATAACAGCGATTTGTTTGATTAAAAATAAATCAAAATTTTCGACTGTTGTACCTTATCAAAACCACGGACAAGGTTTAATTGTAACTGTTAAAACCCAGATTCTAACATGGAAAGTGGGGGTTTAACAGTTTAAACTTTAACTGCTTAACTTGTCTATGTTTTAAATCAAAATGTCCCCTTAACATTCCGGTAGATACATTGACCACATAACGGGGGCATCGACGCAAACCAGATTATGACGTCACAATCGCTTTTAACAATGGACAAGGTTGTGCGTGCGTCAAATGTGCGTGAAGTGCGCTGTAGTCTGAAACGTGTCAACTGAACCGTGAATGTTTTGAAGAATATAATGTGGGTTGGGCCCAGATTTCAGTTATGGTGTAGCCTGGAAGCATTAAATACTCTAATGTGGGTTGGGCCTAGATTTCAGTTGTGGTGTAGTCTGGAAGCATTAAATACTCTAATGTGGGTTGGGCCCAGATTTCAGTCATGGTGTAGCGTGGAAGCATTAAATACTCTAATGTGGGTTGGGCCTAGATTTCAGTTGTGGTGTAGTCTGGAAGCATTAAATACTCTAATGTGGGTTGGGCCCAGATTTCAGTCATGGTGTAGCGTGGAAGCATTAAATACTCTAATGTGGGTTGGGCCTAGATTTCAGTTATGGTGTAGCCTGGAAGCATTAAATACTCTAATGTGGGTTGGGTCCAGATTTCAGTGATGGTGTAGCGTGGAAGCATTAAATAATCTAATGTGGGTTGGGCCTAGATTTCATTTATGGGGTAACACTAATTTACGGAATAAGGAACCTAAGGAATCTAAGGAAACTCACACTAATTTACGGAGCTAAGGAACTAAGGAACCTAAGGAAATTCACAGACACTAATTTACGGAGCTAAGGAACGGAAATAGTCTAAGGAAAATACACGCTGCTTACGGAACTGGCCAAGGGCGTCTAAGGAAAATATATTGAGCTTACGGAACTAACCAAGGGCGTCTAAGGAAAGTAGATAGAGCTTACGGAATTGGCGAAAGGCGTCTAAGGAAAATATATTGAGCTTACGGAACTGGTCAAGGGCGTCTAAGGAAAGTAGATAGAGCTCACGGAATTGGCGAAAGGCGTCTAAGGAAAATATATTGAGCTTACGGAACTGGTCAAGGGCGTCTAAGGAAAGTAGATAGAGCTCACGGAATTGGCGAAAGGCGTCTAAGGAAAATATATTGAGCTTACGGAACTGGTCAAGGGCGTCTAAGGAAAGTAGATAGAGCTTACGGAATTGGCGAAAGGCGTCTAAGGAAAATATATTGAGCTTACAGAACTGGTCAAGGGCGTCTAAGGAAAGTAGATAGAGCTCACGGAATTGGCGAAAGGCGTATAAGGAAAATATATTGAGCTTACGGAACTGGTCAAGGGCGTCTAAGGAAAGTAGATAGAGCTTACGGAACTGACCAAGGGCGTCTAAGGAAAGTAGATAGAGCTCACGGAATTGGCGAAAGGCGTCTAAGGAAAATATATTGAGCTTACGGAACCGACAAAGGGCGTGTAAGGAAAGTAGATAGAGCTTACGGAACTGGCAAAGGGCGTCTAAGGAAACTAGTTAGAGCTCACGGAATTGGCGAAAGGCGTCTAAGGAAAGTAGATAGAGCTTACGGAACTGACCAAGGGCGTCTAAGGAAAGTAGATAGAGCTTACGGAACTGACCAAGGGCGTCTAAGGAAAGTAGATAGAGCTTACGGAACTGGCAAAGGCGTCTAAGGAAAGTAGATAGAGCTTACGGAACTGACCAAGGGAGTCTAAGGAAAGTAGATAGTGCTTACGGAACTGGCAAAGGGCGTCTAAGGAAAATATATCGATCTTACGGAACTGGTCAAGGGCGTCTAAGGAAAGTAGATAGAGCTTACGGAATTGGCGAAAGGCGTCTAAGGAAAATATATTGAGCTTACGGAACTGGTCAAGGGCGTCTAAGGAAAGTAGATAGAGCTCACGGAATTGGCGAAAGGCGTCTAAGGAAAATATATTGAGCTTACGGAACTGACCAAGGGCGTCTAAGGAAAGTAGATAGAGCTCACGGAATTGGCGAAAGGCGTCTAAGGAAAATATATTGAGCATACGGAACTGGTCAAGGGCGTCTAAGGAAAGTAGATAGAGCTTACGGAACTGACCAAGGGCGTCTAAGGAAAGTAGATAGAGCTCACGGAATTGGCAAAGGGCGTCTAAGGAAAATATATCGAGCTTACGGAACCGACAAAGGGCGTCTAAGGAAAGTAGATAGAGCTTACGGAACTGACCAAGGGCGTCTAAGGAATGTAGATAGAGCTCACGGAACTGGCCTATGGCGTCTAAGGAAAATATATCGAGCTTACGGAACCGACAAAGGGCGTCTAAGGAAAGTAGATAGAGCTTACGGAACTGACCAAGGGCGTCTAAGGAAAGTAGATAGAGCTCACGGAATTGGCAAAGGGCGTCTAAGGAAAATATATCGAGCTTACGGAACTGGCAAAGGGCGTCTAAGGAAAATATATAGAGCTTACGGAACTGACCAAGGGCGTCTAAGGAAAGTAGATAGAGCTCACGGAATTGGCAAAGGGCGTCTAAGGAAAATATATCGAGCTTACGGAACCGACAAAGGGCGTCTAAGGAAAGTAGATAGAGCTTACGGAACTGACCAAGGGCGTCTAAGGAAAGTAGATAGAGCTTACGGAACTGGCAAAGGCGTCTAAGGAAAGTAGATAGAGCTTACGGAACTGACAAAGGGCGTCTAAGGAAAGTAGATAGTGCTTACGGAACTGGCAAAGGGCGTCTAAGGAAAGTAGATAGAGCTTACGGAATTGGCGAAAGGCGTCTAAGGAAAATATATTGAGCTTACGGAACTGGTCAAGGGCGTCTAAGGAAAGTAGATAGAGCTCACGGAATTGGCGAAAGGCGTCTAAGGAAAATATATTGAGCTTACGGAACTGGTCAAGGGCGTCTAAGGAAAGTAGATAGAGCTCACGGAATTGGCGAAAGGCGTCTAAGGAAAGTAGATAGAGCTCACGGAATTGGCGAAAGGCGTCTAAGGAAAATATATTGAGCTTACGGAACCGACAAAGGGCGTCTAAGGAAAGTAGATAGAGCTTACGGAACTGGCAAAGGGCGTCTAAGGAAAATATATCGAGCTTACGGAACTGACCAAGGGCGTCTAAGGAAACTAGTTAGAGCTCACGGAATTGGCGAAAGGCGTCTAAGGAAAGTAGATAGAGCTTACGGAACTGACCAAGGGCGTCTAAGGAAAGTAGATAGAGCTTACGGAACTGACCAAGGGCGTCTAAGGAAAGTAGATAGAGCTTACGGAACTGACCAAGGGCGTCTAAGGAAAATATATTGAGCTTACGGAACCGACAAAGGGCGTCCAAGGAAAGTAGATAGAGCTTACGGAACCGGCAAAGGGCGTCTAAGGAAAATATATCGAGCTTACGGAACTGACCAAGGGCGTCTAAGGAAACTAGTTAGAGCTCACGGAATTGGCGAAAGGCGTCTAAGGAAAGTAGATAGAGCTTACGGAACTGACCAAGGGCGTCTAAGGAAAGTAGATAGAGCTTACGGAACTGACCAAGGGCGTCTAAGGAAAGTAGATAGAGCTTACGGAACTGGCAAAGGCGTCTAAGGAAAGTAGATAGAGCTTACGGAACTGACCAAGGGCGTCTAAGGAAAGTAGATAGTGCTTACGAAACTGGCAAAGGGCGTCTAAGGAAAATATATCGATCTTACGGAACTGGTCAAGGGCGTCTAAGGAAAGTAGATAGAGCTTACGGAATTGGCGAAAGGCGTCTAAGGAAAATATATTGAGCTTACGGAACTGGTCAAGGGCGTCTAAGGAAAGTAGATAGAGCTCACGGAATTGGCGAAAGGCGTCTAAGGAAAATATATTGAGCTTACGGAACTGGTCAAGGGCGTCTAAGGAAAGTAGATAGAGCTCACGGAATTGGCGAAAGGCGTCTAAGGAAAATATATTGAGCATACGGAACTGGTCAAGGGCGTCTAAGGAAAGTAGATAGAGCTTACGGAACTGACCAAGGGCGTCTAAGGAAAGTAGATAGAGCTCACGGAATTGGCAAAGGGCGTCTAAGGAAAATATATCGAGCTTACGGAACCGACAAAGGGCGTCTAAGGAAAGTAGATAGAGCTTACGGAACTGACCAAGGGCGTCTAAGGAATGTAGATAGAGCTCACGGAACTGGCCTATGGCGTCTAAGGAAAATATATCGAGCTTACGGAACCGACAAAGGGCGTCTAAGGAAAGTAGATAGAGCTTACGGAACTGACCAAGGGCGTCTAAGGAAAGTAGATAGTGCTCACGGAATTGGCAAAGGGCGTCTAAGGAAAATATATCGAGCTTACGGAACTGGCAAAGGGCGTCTAAGGAAAATATATAGAGCATACGGAACTGGTCAAGGGCGTCTAAGGAAAGTAGATAGAGCTCACGGAATTGGCGAAAGGCGTCTAAGGAAAATATATTGAGCATACGGAACTGGTCAAGGGCGTCTAAGGAAAGTAGATAGAGCTTACGGAACTGACCAAGGGCGTCTAAGGAAAATATATCGAGCTTACGGAACCGACAAAGGGCGTCTAAGGAAAGTAGATAGAGCTTACGGAACTGACCAAGGGCGTCTAAGGAATGTAGATAGAGCTCACGGAACTGGCCTATGGCGTCTAAGGAAAATATATAGAGCTTACGGAACTGGCCAAAGGCGTCTAAGGAAAATATATCGAGCTTACGGAACTGGCAAAGGGCGTCTAAGGAAAATATATAGAGCTTACGGAACTGACCAAGGGCGTCTAAGGAAAGTAGATAGAGCTTACGGAACTGACCAAGGGCGTCTAAGGAAAGTAGATAGAGCTTACGGAACTGACCAAGGGCGTCTAAGGAAAGTAGATAGAGCTCACGGAATTGGCAAAGGGCGTCTAAGGAAAATATATCGAGCTTACGGAACCGACAAAGGGCGTCTAAGGAAAGTAGATAGAGCTTACGGAACTGACCAAGGGCGTCTAAGGAATGTAGATAGAGCTCACGGAACTGGCCTATGGCGTCTAAGGAAAATATATAGAGCTTACGGAACTGGTCAAGGGCGTCTAAGGAAAGTAGATAGAGCTTACGGAATTGGCGAAAGGCGTCTAAGGAAAATATATTGAGCTTACGGAACTGGTCAAGGGCGTCTAAGGAAAGTAGATAGAGCTCACGGAATTGGCGAAAGGCGTCTAAGGAAAATATATTGAGCTTACGGAACTGGTCAAGGGCGTCTAAGGAAAGTAGATAGAGCTCACGGAATTGGCGAAAGGCGTCTAAGGAAAATATATTGAGCATACGGAACTGGTCAAGGGCGTCTAAGGAAAGTAGATAGAGCTTACGGAACTGACCAAGGGCGTCTAAGGAAAGTAGATAGAGCTCACGGAATTGGCAAAGGGCGTCTAAGGAAAATATATCGAGCTTACGGAACCGACAAAGGGCGTCTAAGGAAAGTAGATAGAGCTTACGGAACTGACCAAGGGCGTCTAAGGAATGTAGATAGAGCTCACGGAACTGGCCTATGGCGTCTAAGGAAAATATATCGAGCTTACGGAACCGACAAAGGGCGTCTAAGGAAAGTAGATAGAGCTTACGGAACTGACCAAGGGCGTCTAAGGAAAGTAGATAGTGCTCACGGAATTGGCAAAGGGCGTCTAAGGAAAATATATCGAGCTTACGGAACTGGCAAAGGGCGTCTAAGGAAAATATATAGAGCTTACGGAACTGGTCAAGGGCGTCTAAGGAAAGTAGATAGAGCTCACGGAATTGGCGAAAGGCGTCTAAGGAAAATATATTGAGCATACGGAACTGGTCAAGGGCGTCTAAGGAAAGTAGATAGAGCTTACGGAACTGACCAAGGGCGTCTAAGGAAAATATATCGAGCTTACGGAACCGACAAAGGGCGTCTAAGGAAAGTAGATAGAGCTTACGGAACTGACCAAGGGCGTCTAAGGAATGTAGATAGAGCTCACGGAACTGGCCTATGGCGTCTAAGGAAAATATATAGAGCTTACGGAACTGGCCAAAGGCGTCTAAGGAAAATATATCGAGCTTACGGAACTGGCAAAGGGCGTCTAAGGAAAATATATAGAGCTTACGGAACTGACCAAGGGCGTCTAAGGAAAGTAGATAGAGCTTACGGAACTGACCAAGGGCGTCTAAGGAAAGTAGATAGAGCTTACGGAACTGACCAAGGGCGTCTAAGGAAAGTAGATAGAGCTCACGGAATTGGCAAAGGGCGTCTAAGGAAAATATATCGAGCTTACGGAACCGACAAAGGGCGTCTAAGGAAAGTAGATAGAGCTTACGGAACTGACCAAGGGCGTCTAAGGAATGTAGATAGAGCTCACGGAACTGGCCTATGGCGTCTAAGGAAAATATATAGAGCTTACGGAACTGGCCAAAGGCGTCTAAGGAAAATATATCGAGCTTACGGAACTGGCCAAAGGCGTCTAAGGAAAATATATCGAGCTTACGGAACCGACAAAGGGCGTCTAAGGAAAGTAGATAGAGCTTACGGAACTGACCAAGGGCGTCTAAGGAAAATAGATAGAGCTTACGGAACTGGCCAAAGGCGTCTAAGGAATGTAGATAGAGCTCACGGAACTGGCAAAGGGCGTCTAAGGAAAGTAGATATAGCTTACGGAACTGGCAAAGGGCGTCTAAGGAAAATATATAGAGCTTACGGAACTGACCAAGGGCGTCTAAGGAAAGTAGATAGAGCTCACGGAATTGGCAAAAGGCGTCTAAGGAAAGTAGATAGAGCTTACGGAACTGGCAAAAGGCGTCTAAGGAAAGTAGATAGAGCTTACGGAACTGACCAAGGGCGTCTAAGGAAAGTAGATAGAGCTTACGGAACTGACCAAAGGCGTCTAAGGAAAATATATCGAGCTTACGGAACTGGCAAAGGGCGTCTAAGGAAAATATATCGAGCTTACGGAACCGACCAAGGGCGTCTAAGGAAAATAGATAGAGCTTACGGAACTGGCCAAAGGCGTCTAAGGAAAGTAGATAGAGCTTACGGAACTGACCAAGGGCGTCTAAGGAAAGTAGATAGTGCTTACGGAACTGGCAAAGGGCGTCTAAGGAAAGTAGATAGAGCTTACGGAACTGGCAAAGGGCGTCTAAGGAAAGTAGATAGTGCTTACGGAACTTTTTCGTAACGCATTACTCAAAAGGTAAGTTTAATGATAAAACCAGGTTTGATTCACGTTGATCTTTTTTTGTTTTATACATGCCCAATTCATATTGAGAAAAATGTGGCTTGAAAAACCTAAATACTTATAATGTTTTGTTTTCTGTTTTGAAAACAAGACACAGTAAAATTAAAAACGATCGGCGTGAATCATGCCCTTTAACGACCTGTTAAAGCAACAGCACTGCACTCTGATACATTACATTTACGATTGTCAACATACAATAAATATTGTCTTGTTTACTGTTACGCATTTTAACTATATTTTTTCACCGCAAAATACCTGAATTACAAACTAAATCATGCTCTAAGGAAGTGACGAAATCGGTAGAACGACGTATATGGAAGTCTTCTTTTTACCCAAGTGTAACCGAATTACAATGTAAATGATTTTGGAATTGATTTTTTTAGTTCAAATATAGGGGGAGACCGGGGATACCTCGGACACGGGGATACCTCGGACCAGGTATTTTACGTCACAATTAGGTATTGTTAAGACACTTTTGCAAGAGCTTTATGTTTCCATCAAACGTGAACAGGGACTTTGGAATTAAATCATGTATGCTTAAAAAGTTATAATCGAAAAAGTCAATTTATCAGTGAAACCAAGTTTTTCAATTTGTATGTGTAAGGCTATATATCTGTCACAGTTAATCAAAATGCAGTAATTTTGGGTTGATTGCATAATCAAATATGTATTCTTGGACAGGCCAATGATGATTTTGTGTAACCTTTAAAAATACGGCCATAGTTTAAGAATTTCTATGTCGTCACGTGGTCGGGGATACTTCGGACATCATGGCAAAAAATCGCGAGAAGGCAACAATTTTTGAGTTTTATGAAAGATTATCGGTGATAGAAGAGAATAAACAGAGGCTGGATGAAATGATTGAACTTTGGCAGTAAGAAAAAGCCCCAAAGATAAAAAATCGTTTGTTGACTCTAAAATCTATGATATCCGTGCTGCCGTTAAATATACACGATTTACCCAAAGTATGAATGTGTGGAAGGGTCGAAACGATAAGTGGCCACGCCCCGATTCCTGAAAGCTTGAAAGATATTTTATGCGCTAATGCCCCAATGCTGATATTGCGCCAAGTTTGATTTCAGTTATTTGTTAAATACACAAAAAAAACGTCTGATAAAACTTGCTGTCCGAGATATCCCCAGTCACGTCCGATGTTACCCCCGTACCGGGGTGACTTCGGACATTTGAGACCTGTTTAAAAAATGGGCTGAATAAACATTTTTAGTGAGCTAAAACGAACGAAAAACCTTTTGTTTTTTGAGTAATGCTTTACTACTTGCAATAAAATAAAGTTTAAGAATGTGGTTCATAATTTAAAAAAAATATTAGCAATTTTCCCAAAACCGTCCGAGCTATCCCCGGTCTCCCACTACGGCACAGTTGGAAGTTGTATGGAGTTACGCATCTTAACTATATTTTTTCACCGCAAAATACCTGAATTACAAACTAAATCATGCTCTAAGGAAGTGACGAAATCGGTAGAACGACGTATATGGAAGTCTTCTTTTTACCCAAGTGTAACCGAATTACAATGTAAATGATTTTGGAATTGATTTTTTTAGTTCAAATATACGGCACAGTTGGAAGTTGCAGCATAATGGAAAACAGTGGTATTATAGCAGAGCAAACATAACTTCGTGCTTTTTAATACAAACTGATGGATCGGGTTCAGAAGGGTCGTGGAATTACACTCGGCTAGGAAAAATTAAGAAACACACACTACTTTTTGAAACAATAAAACAACGATGCGGAAAAAGCAAAAGCCAAAGACTACATTTGGATTGGAAAACGACTTGACAGATAATAAATCGGCGAAACGAGGGTGGGACTGTTGCAGACTCTGCGTGAGTTTAATCAAAACCAGAGAAAACGAGGAACCAATTGAAGAAGTAGAATGACGGATCGGGGAGGGCCGTGTGAACGGACTCGGTAGGGAAGAATTCAATGTCAATAAGACAAAAGAATCTTGCATAGTAATTGTGGGCAACCTCCTTTTGTTCCAGTTCGTGGTTCTCGCAATACGTTTTGAACGTGCAGATATTAAAGCTACCTTCAGGATAGTCCTAGAGTTTTAAACCCTTTGTGGTCATAGATTGTAGCCGAAGTAACTGACATTCGCTGTTTTTAACTGTAGGCAAACTGTGACTGCCACGTAAGCGTAGTACAGCAATTTTATTTACTTGTAAAAAGTAAATTTCAAGTTTAGACTAACGTATAATTTACAAAAGGCGAAGTTTTACGTAAGAAACATAATGCGATATAGAACTTGAGGTTTGCTTGTAGTAGTTCAGAGGTTTGTTGTGATCAACTTACTATCCTTTTTGTGTTGGTACCTATTACTGCAGTTACGTATAAGCAAACTACTACAATGTCAGTAAAACTGTTAAAACTCGGCAATGCCCCGTTGTCTTTTGACGAAGCCAAACAACTACTCCGGTCTCCAAAAGATATTGCAAATTTTCCAGCTGTGAAGCCCAGAGCTGGGTTTGGTTATTTCTTTCAAGGTACATCAGAAAAATTTAGAAATGACTTAATTGTGATCAGTACCGATTTTACGCCGACGGTCAGCATACCAACAAAGGTGTGCTAAAGAGGTACTACAAGGTGAAAGATTCTGACCAAGCGGGAAGAAGCGTTTCATCGGCGTTTCAGCGACACGTGTTCACATTGCGTGGTAGCGAAGTTTCCCCACCCGTGTGCCTTGTGCATTATCTTGGGGACGAAACAGTTCACGTGGATTCAACTCATGGAAATGCCAAAAAGAAAACAGGTTTATACTTTCCCACCTTAAAAACAGTGATGAGTGAAATTAGACAGAAAGTAGAAACTAAAACACCGAAGAATGTGTACGATGATTTGCAAGTTGAGAAAAGTCATGAGGACCAATCGCGAATGCCTGTCGATCGCCCACGGGATAGAAAACAATGTGAAAACGTGCAACAATCAGAATCGACACGAAGAAAGTTCTCCAACGACGAATACTTCAGTACTCTTGAATTGGCAATACAAACCGGTACGTTTGTTCGTCAATTTACAGTTTATCCCGAACTAGTTATTCATTTGGGCAGTGAAGCAATATTATCAACAACCAAACAGCTAATTCAACTTTCAGCAAAGTGTGGAAATCTGAAGCAAGTGATTTCCTATGATACAACATTTCTGTTGGGAGACTATTACGTTTCCGTGTTAGTTGCACGACAAACGCAATTGGAAGGTGATTCAATCTTTCCTGTGGCTTTTCTCATCCATGAAAGAAAGTTTTTGAAACACCACCGAGATTTTTTAAGAGACATCTTTCCGGCAATTGGATTTACCAGATCCCAAAACGTTCCCGTTGTAACAGACAGAGAAAAGGGGATTACAAAATGTTTAAAGTCACATTTTCCAAAATTGACCAATGTCTACTGCACAAACCATATTCTCAGAGATGTTGAATTCTGGCTGAAGAAATGCGGCGACAAAGAAGACATTAAAGTACTTAAAGATGATGTTTCTAGACTGATAGACTGTGAAACCGAAGAAAGATTCAGCAAGTTATATAAAATTTTATCCAGTACGTGGTCGTTGCCATTTCTTGCTTATATAAAAACAACTGTATGATGATTTACTGTTGCATGCCTGTCGGTTTGTAACAAACAGGTTTGCAGCATTTTCCGATGGTTTGGTTACTACAAACAATATCAGTGAGAGTATGAACCATGTCATTAAAGCAGCCACGGAACACAAACAACTCCCTTTCGATGTGATTGTTATGATTTTTAGACAAATTCAAGACATATACCAATACGATTTCGTTAGAGCATTGACTGGTTTTGGAAATTACCAACTGAAAAAAGAATTCATGTCGCTCCTGCAACCGCGGACAGACGTTGTCTTGCCACCGATTGTCAGCATGAAGCAAGTCGTGCACAATATTCTTTCTTCAGACGAGCCTATTCCTTGTACTGTGGAAAAAGGTACTTCTTTCAGGACGACTCAGCGTGCCATGGCCCGTCTATGCGTACAAAGAGGTTTGGTTGGGTTTTCTTCCGCTACTTCATCCTTCTCTGTGATGAACCCTTTCGGGGGAGATGTTCACAGCGTGAAATACTTTCCGAAGCCATCGAAATGTTCCTGTCCGAGTACAGGTCGATGCTACCACATTTTCGCAGTTCAAATGGCATTGAAGGAACCTGATGTCAACACGAAGGACAGGGAAAAGTATTCACTGTCTTTATTAGTAAAAAGAAGCAAGGGCAGAGAACGAAAGTCTGGGTCAAAACGTCCTCGTCAAAAAGATTATGACTACGACGTTGATCCAGCACCCGATGCCCCTTTTCCACTGGACAGAAGCTCAATTAATCCTGTTGCTACCTCGACACCCAAAAAGAAGAGACGTCCTGACTCCATCAGTCTACTGGAGGTTTCAGACTCTTTCATAATAGATGAATTTTCCATGAATGAGACTTTGTCAGTTTCGCATGACTATACAACAGATATTGCTATTGAACATGGTGATATTGTTTCACCGTATCCCTGGGAGGAATATACTGAAACTGATTTCGTTTCAGTAAAAACCGGTCGAATTGCTGTCATTTCCGAATGTCTTCGTGGCTCCAATTGGCTTAATGACGAAGTGATTGAAACGGCCATCAAATCCTTTGTCAGTTGTGACGAGAGTTTTCTTCTGTGGGATTCCTGTTTTGTTCAGTTGGCGGCCAAACACATGCACGAGGCCATAAGCGGTTATGCTTGTCACAATGAAGCTCTTAACCACGATAATTATGTATTTCTTGTCAACCCTGGAGCACACTGGTTTATTGTTGTAGCCAACCTAAAAGAAAAACAAGTGATCTGCATCGACTCATTGATGTCTTTGACGTCGGAACCAAAACTAGAGTCCATATTGTTAGATATATTTCAAATAATTAATGCAACTTTTGCCGTTGGTTCTGCATCAACAATGCTGCATCAACAACGGAATGGAACTTCTACAGGTGCCCAGACGTTCCACAGCAAAAAAATTCATACGACTGCGGCGTACATGCAGTAGCAAATGCCTACTGCATTATCAACAAGCTCCAACTGCCTATCGAATTGCCATCATCAAAGACCAGAAATTGGATTGCTAATGTCATCGCCAGTTCAGATAAATCACCAACAAAGACCAAGTCAAGAATCAAAATTGCTGAAGCAAGCGAAGCTGCAGAAAGAAATTGGTTGCCATCACACACCAAAATCACTGTCGGGGAAATAGAAGTGAAAAAAATGTTCCAAACCGAAGAAACAACAAGAGAAAACTGGAAGATATGCGATGCACTTAAATGCCCGGGAAACAAGGAAACTGTTTTGCAGTTATTTTGCGTTTCGTGCAGAAAGTGGTTCCACAAAACTTGCCTCCCTGGTAAAGTTGCCGCCAAAGCAGGAACGTACTTTTCGTGCACAAAGGAATTAACAAGTTAGACAAAACAACTTTAGTAAAACACATGTTAAGCACACGTTAAAATACAGTAGGCCCAACCAATATGTTTGTATCATTTTGCGCTGTCCCAGTTAATAATTTTGTAAGGTGCATCTTTTTCAATTCGTTTTTTTTTCATTGTATTTAATAAAATTTGCAATGAACGTTCAATCGGTGTAAATGAATTTCAATACTTACAGATAACTTATGTACAAGCTCAATATTTGTCGGTTCCGTAAGCTCAATATATTTTCCTCAGACGCCTTTCGCCAATTCCGTGAGCTCTATCTACTTTCCTTAGACGCCCTTGGTCAGTTCCGTAAGCTCTGTCTACTTTCCTTAGACGCCCTTGACCAGTTCCGTAAGCTCAATATATTTTCCTTAGACGCCTTTCGCCAATTCCGTGAGCTCTATCTACTTTCCTTAGACGCCCTTGACCAGTTCCGTAAGCTCAATATATTTTCCTTAGACGCCTTTCGCCAATTCCGTAAGCTCTATCTACTTTCCTTAGACGCCCTTGACCAGTTCCGTAAGCTCAATATATTTTATTTAGACGCCTTTCGCCAATTCCGTGAGCTCTATCTACTTTCCTTATACGCCCTTGGTCAGTTCCGTAAGCTCTATCTACTTTCCTTAGACGCCCTTGACCAGTTCCGTAAGCTCAATATATTTTCCTTAGACGCCTTTCGCCAATTCCGTAAGCTCTATCTACTTTCCTTAGACGCCCTTGACCAGTTCCGTATGCTCAATATATTTTCCTTAGACGCCTTTCGCCAATTCCGTGAGCTCTATCTACTTTCCTTAGACGCCCTTGACCAGTTCCGTAAGATCGATATATTTTCCTTAGACGCCCTTTGCCAGTTCCGTAAGCACTATCTACTTTCCTTAGACGCCCTTGGTCAGATCCGTAAGCTCTATCTACTTTCCTTAGACGCCTTTGCCAGTTCCGTAAGCTCTATCTACTTTCCTTAGACGCCCTTGGTCAGTTCCGTAAGCTCTATCTACTTTCCTTAGACGCCCTTGGTCAGTTCCGTAAGCTCTATCTACTTTCCTTAGACGCCTTTCGCCAATTCCGTGAGCTCTAACTAGTTTCCTTAGACGCCCTTGGTCAGTTCCGTAAGCTCGATATATTTTCCTTAGACGCCCTTTGCCAGTTCCGTAAGCTCTATCTACTTTCCTTAGACGCCCTTGGTCGGTTCCGTAAGCTCAATATATTTTCCTTAGACGCCTTTCGCCAATTCCGTGAGCTCTATCTACTTTCCTTAGACGCCCTTGGTCAGTTCCGTAAGCTCTTTCTACTTTCCTTAGACGCCCTTGACCAGTTCCGTAAGCTCAATATATTTTCCTTATACGCCTTTCGCCAATTCCGTGAGCTCTATCTACTTTCCTTAGACGCCCTTGACCAGTTCTGTAAGCTCAATATATTTTCCTTAGACGCCTTTCGCCAATTCCGTAAGCTCTATCTACTTTCCTTAGACGCCCTTGACCAGTTCCGTAAGCTCAATATATTTTCCTTAGACGCCTTTCGCCAATTCCGTAAGCTCTATCTACTTTCCTTAGACGCCCTTGACCAGTTCCGTAAGCTCAATATATTTTCCTTAGACGCCTTTCGCCAATTCCGTGAGCTCTATCTTCTTTCCTTAGACGCCCTTGACCAGTTCCGTAAGCTCAATATATTTTCCTTAGACGCCTTTCGCCAATTCCGTAAGCTCTATCTACTTTCCTTAGACGCCCTTGGTCAGTTCCGTAAGCTCAATATATTTTCCTTAGACGCTCTTGGTCAGTTCCTTAAGCTCAATATATTTTCCTTAGACGCCCTTGGTCAGTTCCGTAAGCTCAATATATTTTCCTTAGACGCCTTTGGCCAGTTCCGTAACCTTTATCTGCTCTCCTTAGACGCCTTTTGCCAATTCCGTGAGCTCTATCTACTTTCCTTAGACGCCCTTGGTCAGTTCCGTAAGCTCTATATATTTTCCTTAGACGGCCTTTGCCAGTTCCGTAAGCTATATCTACTTTCCTTAGACGCCCTTTGCCAGTTCCTTGAGCTCTATCTACATTCCTTAGACGCCTTTGGCCAGTTTCGTAAGCTCTATATATTTTCCTTAGACGCCATATGTCAGTTCCGTAAGCACAATCTAGTTTCCTTACACGCCCTTGGCCAGTTCCGTAAGCAGTATGTATTTTCCTTAGACGCCCTTGGCCAGTTCCGTAAGCAGCGTGTATTTTCCTTAGACTATTTCCGTTCCTTAGCTCCGTAAATTAGTGTCTGTGAATTTCCTTAGGTTCCTTAGTTCCTTAGCTCCGTAAATTAGTGTGAGTTTCCTTAGATTCCTTAGGTTCCTTATTCCGTAAATTAGTGTTACCCCATTTATGGTGTAGCGTGGAAGCATTAAATACTCTAATGTGGTTGGGCCTAGATTTCAATTATGGTGTAGCGTGGAAGCATTAAATACTCTAATGTGGGTTGGGCCTGGATTTCAGTTATGGTGTAGCGTGGAAGCATTAAATACTCTAATGTGGGTTGGGCCTAGATTTCAGTTATGGTGTAGTATGGAAGCATTAAATACTCTAATGTGGGTTGGGCCCAGATTTCAGTTATGGTGTAGCCTGGAAGCATTAAATACTCTAATGTGGGTTGGGCCTAGATTTCAGTTATGGTGTAGTATGGAAGCATTAAATACTCTAATGTGGGTTGGGCCTGGATTTCAGTTATGGTGTAGCGTGGAAGCATTAAATACTCTAATGTGGGTTGGGCCTAGATTTCAGTTATGGTGTAGTATGGAAGCATTAAATACTCTAATGTGGGTTGGGCCCAGATTTCAGTTATGGTGTAGCGTGGAAGCATTAAATACTCTAATGTGGGTTGGGCCTGGATTTCAGTTATGGTGTAGCGTGGAAGCATTAAATACTCTAATGTGGGTTGGGCCTAGATTTCAGTTATGGTGTAGTATGGAAGCATGAAATACTCTGATGTGGGTTGGGCCTAGATTTCAGTTATGGTGTAGTCTGGAAGCATTAAATACTCTAATGTGGGTTGGGTCCAGATTTCAGTGATGGTGTAGCGTGGAAGCATTAAATAATCTAATGTGGGTTGGGCCCAGATTTCATTTATGGTGTAGCGTGGAAGCATTAAATACTCTAATGTGGTTGGGCCTAGATTTCAATTATGGTGTAGCGTGGAAGCATTAAATACTCTAATGTGGGTTGGGCCTAGATTTCATTTATGGTGTAGCGTGGAAGCATTAAATAATCTAATGTGGGTTGGGCCCAGATTTCATTTATGGTGTAGCGTGGAAGCATTAAATACTCTAATGTGGTTGGGCCTAGATTTCAATTATGGTGTAGCGTGGAAGCATTAAATACTCTAATGTGGGTTGGGCCTAGATTTCAGTTATGGTGTAGCGTGGAAGCATTAAATACTCTAATGTGGGTTGGGCCTAGATTTCAGTTATGGTGTAGTCTGGAAGCATTAAATACTCTAATGTGGGTTGGGCCTAGATTTCAGTTATGGTGTAGTCTGGAAGCATTAAATACTCTAATGTGGGTTGGGCCTAGATTTCAGTTATGGTGTAGCGTGGAAGCATTAAATACTCTAATGTGGGTTGGGCCTAGATTTCAGTTATGGTGTAGTCTGGAAGCATTAAATACTCTAATGTGGGTTGGGCCTAGATTTCAGTTATGGTGTAGTCTGGAAGCATTAAATACTCTAATGTGGGTTGGGCCTAGATTTCAGTTATGGTGTAGTCTGGAAGCATTAAATACTCTAATGTGGGTTGGGCCTAGATTTCAGTTATGGTGTAGTCTGGAAGCATTAAATACTCTAATGTGGGTTGGGCCTAGATTTCAGTTATGGTGTAGTCTGGAAGCATTAAATACTCTAATGTGGGTTGGGCCTAGATTTCAGTTATGGTGTAGCGTGGAAGCATTAAATACTCTAATGTGGGTTGGGCCTGGATTTCAGTTATGGTGTAGCGTGGAAGCATTAAATACTCTAATGTGGGTTGGGCCTAGATTTCAGTTATGGTGTAGCGTGGAAGTATTAAATACTCTAATGTGGGTTGGGCCTAGATTTCAGTTATGGTGTAGCGTGGAAGTATTAAATACTCTAATGTGGGTTGGGCCTAGATTTCAGTTATGGTGTAGCGTGGAAGCATTAAATACTCTAATGTGGGTTGGGCCTGGATTTCAGTTATGGTGTAGTCTGGAAGCATTAAATACTCTAATGTGGGTTGGGCCTAGATTTCAGTTATGGTGTAGCGTGGAAGCATTAAATACTCTAATGTGGGTTGGGCCTAGATTTCAGTTATGGTGTAGTCTGGAAGCATTAAATACTCTAATGTGGGTTGGGCCTAGATTTCAGTTATGGTGTAGTCTGGAAGCATTAAATACTCTAATGTGGGTTGGGCCTAGATTTCAGTTATGGTGTAGTCTGGAAGCATTAAATACTCTAATGTGGGTTGGGCCTAGATTTCAGTTATGGTGTAGCGTGGAAGCATTAAATACTCTAATGTGGGTTGGGCCTAGATTTCAGTTATGGTGTAGCGTGGAAGCATTAAATACTCTAATGTGGGTTGGGCCTAGATTTCAGTTATGGTGTAGCGTGGAAGCATTAAATACTCTAATGTGGGTTGGGCCTAGATTTCAGTTATGGTGTAGTCTGGAAGCATTAAATACTCTAATGTGGGTTGGACCTAGATTTCAGTTATGGTGTAGTCTGGAAGCATTAAATACTCTAATGTGGGTTGGGCCTAGATTTCAGTTATGGTGTAGTCTGGAAGCATTAAATACTCTAATGTGGGTTGGGCCTAGATTTCAGTTATGGTGTAGCGTGGAAGCATTAAATACTCTAATGTTGGTTGGGCCTAGATTTCAGTTATGGTGTAGCGTGGAAGCATTAAATACTCTAATGTGGTTGGGCCTAGATTTCAATTATGGTGTAGCGTGGAAGCATTAAATACTCTAATGTGGGTTGGGCCTAGATTTCAGTTATGGTGTAGTCTGGAAGCATTAAATACTCTAATGTGGGTTGGGCCTAGATTTCAGTTATGGTGTAGTCCGGAAGCATTAAATACTCTAATGTGGGTTGGGCCTAGATTTCAGTTATGGTGTAGTCTGGAAGCATTAAATACTCTAATGTGGGTTGGGCCTAGATTTCAGTTATGGTGTAGCGTGGAAGCATTAAATACTCTAATGTGGTTGGGCCTAGATTTCAATTATGGTGTAGCGTGGAAGCATTAAATACTCTAATGTGGGTTGGGCCTAGATTTCAGTTATGGTGTAGTCTGGAAGCATTAAATACTCTAATGTGGGTTGGGCCTAGATTTCAGTTATGGTGTAGTCCGGAAGCATTAAATACTCTAATGTGGGTTGGGCCTAGATTTCAGTTATGGTGTAGTCTGGAAGCATTAAATACTCTAATGTGGGTTGGGCCTAGATTTCAGTTATGGTGTAGCGTGGAAGCATTAAATACTCTAATGTGGTTGGGCCTAGATTTCAATTATGGTGTAGCGTGGAAGCATTAAATACTCTAATGTGGGTTGGGCCTAGATTTCAGTTATGGTGTAGTCTGGAAGCATTAAATACTCTAATGTGGGTTGGGCCTAGATTTCAGTTATGGTGTAGTCCGGAAGCATTAAATACTCTAATGTGGGTTGGGCCTAGATTTCAGTTATGGTGTAGCGTGGAAGCATTAAATACTCTAATGTGGGTTGGGCCTGGATTTCAGTTATGGTGTAGCGTGGAAGCATTAAATACTCTAATGTGGGTTGGGCCTAGATTTCAGTTATGGTGTAGTCTGGAAGCATTAAATACTCTAATGTGGGTTGGGCCTAGATTTCAGTTATGGTGTAGTCCGGAAGCATTAAATACTCTAATGTGGGTTGGGCCTAGATTTCAGTTATGGTGTAGCGTGGAAGCATTAAATACTCTAATGTGGGTTGGGCCCAGATTTCAGTTATGGTGTAGCGTGGAAGTATTAAATACTCTAATGTGGGTTGGGCCTAGATTTCAGTTATGGTGTAGCGTGGAAGCATTAAATACTCTAATGTGGGTTGGGCCTAGATTTCAGTTATGGTGTAGCGTGGAAGTATTAAATACTCTAATGTGGGTTGGGCCTAGATTTCAGTTATGGTGTAGCGTGGAAGCATTAAATGCTCTAATGTGGGTTGGGCCCAGATTTCAGTTATAGTGTAGCTTAAAAACTTTATACTCTGTGGGTTGGTGTATGACTGGAACTATTATATTTTGGTTTTGCTTCGCTTACTTTGCACAAGCTCAGACCATCAGAATGAAGCATGTTGCCAATGTGTTTAGATCCATTAACATAATTTAGGTCATTCTATTTTGACTATGTTGGTTTCAACAAAAGACAAATGACATTTGAAGCGACAAGTCAAACAGAAGACACAAATCAAAAGGTTTGTTATGATTTTATTAAAAAAAAACAATTTTAAATGCTACTTGAATTTCAGCTGAACATCTGCAATGCTTCTGTTGGAATATTACATCTGTGGAAATAAAGTATAATTTGAATAAGGTAAGAATTACTGTTAAGTCTTTAAAGTTCATTTTGTGTGGTCCTTTTTACTCCTTCCCAAAAATGAAATTATTTTATATCATACTATGGATATGATAGTGTCTGTCGTCATACTACAAAATATTTTCACTTCGTATATTGTTTACATTGGATTTAAAAAAATGGATATTCCTGTATGATTCTTGATTGATAAAACAAAATTGTTACAAAGCTTTAACACTGCAGATTCTGCAAAGATAGAAGCCACCCTAAATAAGCTGCAAGAAACCAGATACAAATTTCCAAACATATTTTTTACAAAGTTGAAATCTTTATAAAACACACTATCTCATGTTAAACAGCATTTGTGTTATATATATTGTTTTGTGTATGCTAATTGTGATGCAATAAACTGTTTCTGCTACTGCCAGACAATGCAAAGTTAAATGAACTTCCTTTGGGCACAAACATTGCACTCTTTGTCACATGTCGCTACAAAAATGGTGCTATTTGTTTTGTAATCGAATTCTCTTTTTTTTGGCGAACTAAGTGCTTTTCAGGCTTTCCAAATAAATAATGTTTGCTTATATGTTGATGGACTGCATTTTTATGTTGTGTTTGAAAAATTCCTACCACGCCCAGGAGGCTTTTCCATGTGGTCGTTGGCATTTTTGATAACCCAGATGCCTCGCCAGTAGCCATATGAAACTGGGTTGAACAACATAATACGAGTTGAAGAAAACACAATACTTAAATAGTATGGTCTTAAAATCACTCTGCAAAAGTGTTACACCTCTCAGGTTGAAGCCTGATTGGTCAGTTTTACCATCGCAAGGTATGGTATGAAATTCACTCTGCGAAAGTGTTACACCTCTCAGGTAGAGTCCCGATTGGTCAGGTTTACCATCACTCTACGAGTGTTACACCATTAGGGTCAAAACCCAAAGGTATGGT
Source organism: Ascidia mentula (assembly GCF_947561715.1). Classification (NCBI taxonomy): domain Eukaryota; kingdom Metazoa; phylum Chordata; class Ascidiacea; order Phlebobranchia; family Ascidiidae; genus Ascidia; species Ascidia mentula. Next base: position 509,623 of record NC_138568.1, read on the forward strand.
AGGAAATTCACTTCGCAGGAGTGTTACACCTCTCAGGTAGAGTCCCGATTGGTCAGGTTTACCGTCACTCCAAGAGTGTTACACCCTTTGGGCCAAAACCCAAAAGGTACGGTATTACATTCACTTTGCAGAAGTGATAAAACTAAAAAAATTGGGACATTGTGGTTGTTATGGTATAGTGAATAAATTTCATTTGGCTTGTGTTCTTATTTGTTTAACAGATTGTAATGTTGTTTGATTTACAATGTGCACACAAAATATTTATCTTTTTTTGCTTGCTTCTCTGAAAAACCAACACACATGATGTGAAACCACTGTCCACATCGAGTGCACTCAATCCAAACTTTTTTCAGGGGATTGGCGCCTTCATCTCCACATACTTTACATGTCTCTATTTCATTTGTGCCTTGAAGACACTTGCCAGCAATTTCCCTTAACATTTCAAGTCTATAGCTGTAGGTACAAACATTTTGCACAAGTTTTTCTCCAGTTGCCAGCCATTTTGCATACATACATATCATCACTCCACAGCTTGATCCATCTGGCTGTTTTGTTCTGTGTGGTATTTCCACAGTATTAATTTTCCAAACAAACTTTGTTGCCATTAGACAATTCACCATAGCTTTTGCAGTTTGAACATTGCTGTCTGTTTTTACACAAGGCATTGCTACTGGGTCTATGTACAGCATTTTTCGACCAGGGATGTCAACTACAAGCAAAACCCAGTGGAAGCCTGAAGAGTTCCAAGGTATAAACAGTGTTTGTTTCCCTTGCAAATTCATCCCTTCCCAAACTTTTTTAATTGAAGCTTTTCTTTGTAATATTTGAGCCACTGTCGAACAAACATAAAGTGCGTGTTGGTGCACACCAGTTAATCGCCACAAGTAGCTGTTAATGACTTCATCATAAAGCCAACCAACATTAAATCTGCTGTCATGCTTTTTAAGCTCGCAAACTTCAGCTGGTGGCAATGAGTCATCCAGAGATTTTAACTCCAACAAAGAAATTGAATGAGGGCCGTTTTTCAAAATTGTACCAGAAGCTTTGTAACCGGTAACATGGGCTGTGATGTTTTTTTGCATCATTGAGTGTTTGTTCCGAACAATATCCATACAAGCCTCACCAGAAGATTCATGTTGGTCACAGGCTTTTGCTGCATGTGGGGTTGTTAATTTTACACTTTTCTTTGATCGAGGAAACAAAGTTGTTACTTGGTGCAGCGGCTGCATAAGGTTGGCAAATTGTCCAACCCATGATGAAAATGGATTGAGCTTTGGTCGCTTGCGGGGCAACTCATCATGGACAGTATTTTCAGAAGGTGTTGTTTTTCGCTTCCTTTTCAATGACTTAAGTTCTGGAGGTTGAGTAATTCTAAACCCAGAATCGTATGAACATGCTTTAGAAAACTTAGCCACCATGGCATTGCCATCAGAAATGCCTTCATCCAAAACCTGCTTGGAACTGACATCATATGAAAGGTCTATCAAATGCTTCATTAAATCAATAAACTTTTGATGGCTTTGTTTGCGATCTGAGGTTTTGTTGTCAGTACCGCAGGTTTTGTCGTCAGTTACAATGTTTTCAGGTTGAGAAATTGATTGGTTTGTGGAGGAATTCTTGATGTCTTGTGTTTTGACCACAGTATCACAAACAGTTTCAGCTGACAATTTTTTCACAACAACCGGATCCAAAACCATGTAAACAGAATTGGAGTACCAATCTGGCAGACTATGCCATCCAACATCTGCATACTTGTTAAAAATTGCAAACATGTGTTTGCATGGTAAAAAATTGTGTAAAAAATCATGACATGTACACTTTGGAAAATCTCTTTCGGTGCCAAATTTAATGGTGTATATTTCAGAAGAGGAACTGCTTAATACAGTGAACAAGTCCCCTTTTCTACATATAGAACTTGCCTGAATGTTTGTAGTTTCTCCGATACGTTTTATACAATGTTTTACCAATTTTCTTGGTCGGTTTCGAAGAAAGCTGGGAACCTCAGCGTTGTAACTTCTGTAATTGCCAGAAGATCTCATGTTTTGTTGTTTGTATCTGCTCAAAGTAAAATTTATTGATTAATTTTGATTGCATGTTCTTGCATATAACCATAAATGTTTTATTCGAGGTACACTCACTTCTCATATGCATTTGGCAAAAATTCGTGGTGCAAAATTGTAATTAAGCCAGAAAGCGACTTATCAGTCCGAAATCGCACATGGCATTCTTTTAAAACTCGGTTTTGTCTCTCAACACCATTGTTGGTGCGGATCAAAACCTTTAACTGGTCTGCTCGATAGAGCCACATCCAACGCTACAAAACGTGCATGAACAGAAGTCACATTTAACATATATGTTTTGTAAATACTCAAACCTCTTTATCCTTAAGCCAAATATTTGTGAAGTATTTTTGTAGTTTTGGGTTGTTTTCCCAAACTGAACTTGACTCAAATATCTGCAGTGCATTGTTGCAGCTTTTTTCACATTCAGCGTTAGCAATTCCTCTCATAAATGTCAAAACTTTGTCCTTGTCTGGACCTACTTGGTTTTCAGATTTTTTAACCCATCTTTCCCATGCCTGTTCACGATGAAAATCGCAAATGAGGACACGGACATCTAGAAAATAGTTATTTTTACATATGTGGTACATGTATATTTGATGCAGAACTTTAACCTGTAAAAATGCTTTCAATGGCATGGATCTCAGCATCACATTTATCTACCATAAAAAATGATGGTTGCCATGCAGGAGTCCATTCTTTCAATATTTTCAGTGCCTCTTCAATGTCCAATTGTCTTTCATTCTGTGTAATGAAACTGGCAACAACTTGATAGCCAACATTTGTCTTCACACAGAGAAAAAACAATGGGAGAGCATATTTGGATGTCTTGTAGGTAGCATCCATTAGACAAATGTCTTGGCCGTAGCGCAGAAGCAATCTACGCTGCCATGCAAACTGATGGATAAACAGCATGATTTGTTCAGATTGAATGACTGGTGCTGTTTCTCCATCAACTACTTCAGGTTCCATGTTAGCAATGAATGGCCGGAAATATATTTTGTCATTGGCATCTCCTGCCTTCACCCATTCATCCACCAAGCACTGGACATTAGTTTGATCAATTTTTGCAAATCTGTGTTTACAAAATACTCGGTAATAATGACTTTGAATGTCCTTTTTTGTTGGATAAAATCTCCTGTTTGAAGTAGATGGTGGGGTATCATTTTGAAAAAGTTCATGGGCAACATAATGTTTTAGGCTTCTAAGAATTTCCTCAATACTGCATACACCTTCTGTAACCAATTGATCTATTTTGGCAATTATTCTTTGATCAACAGGTTGAAGGAAACCAGCAGCCTTAAAATATGTAATATGGTGAATAAACAGTTCAAAAGTAAACATTTAATTTAAATAACATCCTTACTTCCCCTAAAACATGACCGGTGTGGTCATCCTGAGATGGAAAGCAAACACTGTAAGTTTGTTGCTTTAGCAAGTGCTTATCGTTGTTTTGCAGCAAATCTTTTACAACAACACTTGTCTTGTCCATTTTAGATTTACATTTCGTGGTTATCTAATCATATTACAGAATAAATTATTGATATCCAACTAAATAAAATTAGATTCAAACAAGTTGAAGAAGTACCTGAAACTGTGGAAACTTCATAATTTCCTGAATTACAATTTTTGCCTTGCAGTTAGTTTTTTTGGTCCCTTGAATGCACAAATGTTTTTTGCAAGGATTTGGATGATCTTGCAACTGATCAAAGGGGTTTCAATATTTTATCATAGAAAACATAAAGTCACTTACATGTGTAGGTGGTGCAACATGACGCCTTTCATTTTTAATCTTGATGCGATCTTTAGAATGTTGGCATTCCAAGACCTTTGTTTGTACTATGATGTAGGGAGTGGATGTACTGTCCCAATGCAAGCGACCTATTAAAATATCTAAAAAAAATCACAAATGTAATCAGTTTGTATTGTCATACAATTATGGCTTGATGAACTTTCTTTTAATAAGTAAAACTAAGCTAAAAAGCATGCCTTTTTTTATCATACCAAATGAATTCTTCGAGAAATGAATGAACTTTGTCAATGTGGAGATTTCAAATTTCTCAACTAAATCATTTGCCTGAGTCATTGAACAAGCCCACTGCAACAATTGTTGGATTTACTCTAAACTTAAATTTATAAACTGCACCAATTACCAGTCTTATATTACCTGCAAATTTTGTTTGCTATTCTCCTTTGCTGCTTCTGATATATTTTGCTAAAATAAACAACCACACATATGCACAAAGCATTGTGTTAAGCTATACAATTTACTAACCATTTTACTTAAACAAGTGAATTCATTCTTCACAAACTTCACAAAATATCTCTCTTCCTGTTGTAAACCTGCACCTTGGCTATTAAGGCTTTCTCTTATTGTTTTGCTTGCCTTTTCAAGATTGTATTTTGATAGCTTGTTCTGTGCCCAAGATATTAATGCAATGATAGTTAATAACATTTAAATGTATACTTACTAAGCCTTCAAACTTTGCAAACACCAAAACATCAAAGATGGTTATTACATATTGATATAGTTTGTTTGGTTCAGATTGGCGGTCAAAATGCCAAAGTGATTCAAAGCACTCTGAACGTGTAATTATGTATGGTATGGCAGCATCATTCCAATGCACTGAGCTTTTACATGCATCTTCAAACGTAAAAAGAGGTTTCGAAAAAAAAACAGTACCATCGTGAAAACAAGCACCCACAAACAACAAAACTCACCATGTGATTTAATTAACGGGGACTTTAAAGTTAGTGCACATGACTTTTTGAATTGATGCAGCATATTTGTTGCTTCATGTTTGGATCCATACCACTAATAAATAAAAGCACAAATGAAATACTTCCATAATACAACAAAAACGTGTTCATGTGCCTGAATATAGAACTTTTATTACTACTTCACAGATTCTTAGACCAATTTGTGACAATGCAAGTTTCATTCTTTAATATTCACAGCATAATAACTAACCTTCTCTAGAGTATTTGAGAATGTAAATTCCTTCTCACCGAATGCCACTTCATTTAGGATGCTAAAGCAAGTATTAAAATAGTTTTTAGGATTTAGAAACGTTTTACATCTTACCAATGTTGAACAATATCTTCAGAGATTATTAAATTTTTTGGCATTGGCACACAATTTCGAAATTGCCGAGACTCATGAGAGTCAACAACATCTTCCAAAAGACTGAAACTTCTTTTACAAAAAAACATCTGTTCGCACAAAATCAATTCGATTTTTAGCAGAACAGAACCTAAATAAACAATAAATACAAATGGTCACTACAAATAAACCAAACTAAAGTAATTTCTATTTTACACATAAAGCTTCCACGCTACACCATAACTGAAATCTAGGCCCAACCCACATTAGAGTATTTAATGCTTCCACGCTACACCATAAATGAAATCTAGGCCCAACCCACATTAGATTATTTAATGCTTCCACGCTACACCATAACTGAAATCTGGGCCCAACCCACATTAGAGTATTTAATGCTTCCACGCTACACCATAAATGAAATCTAGGCCCAACCCACATTAGAGTATTTAATACTTCCACGCTACACCATAAATGAAATCTAGGCCCAACCCACATTAGAGTATTTAATGCTTCCACGCTACACCATCACTGAAATCTAGGCCCAACCCACATTAGAGTATTTAATGCTTCCACGCTACACCATAACTGAAATCTGGGCCCAACCCACATTAGAGTATTTAATGCTTCCACGCTACACCATAACTGAAATCTAGGCCCAACCACATTAGAGTATTTAATGCTTCCACGCTACACCATAAATGAAATCTAGGCCCAACCCACATTAGAGTATTTAATGCTTCCACGCTACACCATAACTGAAATCTAGGCCCAACCCACATTAGAGTATTTAATGCTTCTACGCTACACCATAAATGAAATCTAGGCCCAACCCACATTAGAGTATTTAATACTTCCACGCTACACCATAAATGAAATCTAGGCCCAACCACATTAGAGTATTTAATGCTTCCACGCTACACCATAAATGAAATCTGGGCCCAACCCACATTAGAGTATTTAATGCTTCCACGCTACACCATAACTGAAATCTAGGCCAAACCCACATTAGAGTATTTAATGCTTCCAGACTACACCATAAATGAAATCTAGGCCAAACCCACATTAGAGTATTTAATGCTTCCAGACTACACCATAAATGAAATCTAGGCCCAACCCACATTAGAGTATTTAATGCTTCCAGGCTACACCATAACTGAAATCTGGGCCCAACCCACATTATATTCTTCAAAACATTCACGGTTCAGTTGACACGTTTCAGACTACAGCGCACTTCACGCACATTTGACGCACGCACAACCTTGTCCATTGTTAAAAGCGATTGTGACGTCATAATCTGGTTTGCGTCGATGCCCCCGTTATGTGGTCAATGTATCTACCTAACATTCCTTCTTCTGTTGAAAAACTCTTGTTAACTTCGTCAAATAGGGGGGTTTCCCCTATTTATTGATAATAAAGTAAACAAACATTTATTTCATCACAATTCCCTTCTGGAATAATATTTTATTCAAAAGGAGAAAAGAACGTGTACCAAGTAAAAACTGTTAATAAAAAACAAATACCCCAATGTAATGTCTAAACATGTTTATAAGGAAGAAAAAAATTGCAACATTTAAATAACCATAATTAACTGGGGGTAGGTATATGTACGGTTACATATGAAAGATGGAACGTTAGTTAGGTTTTGATGTCAACATATGCAAATTGCTTCGGCAAGTGTGATGACGTAATCATACCCAAGCTACCAAAGGCGCGTATAATAATTGTTCGTTTGTTTCGAAATCCACCACCCACTGGTCGGTTGTGACGTCATAGACCTCAATTGTGCTGTGCTTCGTATCGGTGTCGGCGCTGTGCAAAAATATTAATGTAGACGTGTTTCAAACGTAACATCACAAGCAAATTTATCCTGGTGGTCAGTGACATGTCGAGCTTCGCTTTCCGGCAGAATTTAACTTTTTGGGCGAAATATATTTGATACGCCCGGTGTGGCTCACAAGTAAGCAAACAGGGAAAAATCACTCCATTAATATTTGAGTTTTTATCGCCGTCCAAAACGTGATTGCAATTATGTCATAGAAAAAAAAATTAGGCCAAATTCCGCACATCAATGAGCTTCAATCAACAAGAGTTTCAAAAATAACTTTGCCAATTAATTAGTGTTGAATATCTTACCCCCCTGCCACATAAATCTTGTTCCCCACTGCGCATGCGCGGCATCCCCTTCGTTTTGAGTTCATTGAGGAGACTGCCATCCAGCGGTCAGCTCTCTGGTCGTACTTTTCAACAGTATCCAGGGGTTGACGTTTGCTGCCATCCGCATCGCCACCTAACGGCAGCATTGATTCATGGAAATTATTTGTTAGTTTTAAAATCAAAATCTGCAAGCAAGCGTTTTTTAAATCACTTTCAACACTTTTAACCGAACTACCAACCGATGGCGTAGATATGTTCTCCCACAACAGCCGCGCTCATCCACCGCCTGCATGACGTCATGGGAGCTACAGATCGCCACCTGGTGTCTCTTGGGTCGTATGATTCCACTATATTCAGAGGCCGCATGCGATTGTGGCCACCAAGCGAAAAGATGCATCCTGGCAAACAATGGAGGTTTGACGTCATTTCATGTCGGGTGGTGTTCGGAGAAAACGATACAAACAAGACTTAGTTTCTGGAATGACATTTGGTCCTAAATTGATGTTTGGCAGTTTGAAACGATTTGCTGCTGTTGCCAGAAGCAACTTACATACAGGGGTCATCGAAAAGCCTTAAGAACAGACTTGGAAAAGTGTTGGTTTGCCCCTTGCGGTCATGACAAGCAGTTGACATTTTGGAACCTATATTTTACGACTGCACGTCGGTTTCAATGTCGAAACGTTATAAAAAAAAAAAAATTTAAAGTTTATAGTTTAAAAAATTAATAATTTTGAATCCTAAATCTTTTTCCAAACTTATAATTCAACACAATCTCATTCGGAAGTTCGTGGATAAAATTTTTGGGAAATATTTTCTACCATTGCACGTGACCAAGGCATGAGCTGTCCTCTTCTCCTTCATGGGGGGTTTCTTCATCCATTGATCAACATTCACACATAACTCCTCGCATGATGGGAGGAATTGAGAATCCTGATCAGCTCCTCCAGCAACGAACACGTTTCCTGAAGGTCAACGGAAAGGTCACACTAATTAACTATTTAATTGTTAAAGTTGACGCCTTACTACAAAACTATGTCCATGACCCCAGAATCCCGATGGAAAAATATTAACTTCAAGTGGGATTCGAACCGGCAACCTGTGGATGTGGTATTCAGTATATTTTCAATAAAATTTAACATTTTTACCAACAAATGGTTCATGGCAGTATTTGGGGAAGTGACAAACGAACCATAAGATTACACTCAAACCACTTTTGGTTTACGCCTTAAAAAAACGTAAGAATGCCCACCATCTATTGACGTCATCCCGAAACAGAATCTTCTCTGGTGCATCGGCCTCAGGTTCAACCATCTGACCTCGTCATCACGTAAGTTGCAACATTCGATCGAGCTCGTCACGTTAACACCCATACGAACCTGACCTCCGGCCAGGAACACTTTGTGATCAACGACGGTTGCGGCCGAGTCGTACCTCGGTGTAATGTTGCCCTGAAATACACAAACCCTTGGTCAAAATCTCCATGCGCGTGCACCAGCTATGTCAGGGTGCGATTTGTCAGCAGTATTTCATAATATATATGTCGTAGGAACTTTAAACAGACAGACAGACGACTTAGGATTATTCATCATATTTCGTACTAATCCGTTATTGAGTCTCTGTCAGCCATAGAGATCATATAGGCGATTCTAAGAAATCAAAATCTCTTTTCTCAGTATTTCATCGAATAAAATATGTCGCTGTTGGAAATGCAATACAAAATGTAAACTTTGGAGATATTCGAGCCATGAAACGCAAAACATAGAAAATGTTAATTGCAATTATAAGAAAATCTATGATTTTACACCGGATGAAGCGAATAGGGTCTCGCGAAAGCTCATGTGTTTTAAAGATAAAAGTCGTTAGTGTCACAAGACCGTTACGACTTTTTAAATAACTCAACTGTGAAGGTTTTCAACTGTCGACTCGCGATTTCTATCTGATGAACTGAGTTGCTGATTTTGTCGGAGCCGATCAACAGAAGTTTTCCCTGAGGTTCTGTGGATTTAAAACATTTGATAAAAACTAACAAGAGTTTAAGTCAAGACTTAAATTTATTGATTTGTTTCTGTTCTGACCTTCGTATCCGGACGAATTCCTGCTCAAGGTCATTGCGGCCATGCGCTTGTGCAAGATTTCGACGAACTTCTGCCACATGTCGGTTGATTCACGCAATAAAGGCTATTAACAAATAATTCTGGAATTGATGACGTGATTTTCTAATCCACAGGTTTAAGGCAAGATAAAAAACGTTTCGTAATTTACCTCATGATAAACAACATTGTTTAGGAACATAGACGACAACTCATCCATGTTGATTAATTTCATCAGTTCCGGAAGTTTATCCTTGCGCGTATCCACATCATGTCGGATCCATCCAATGAGCTTATTGTACATTTCCTCTTCGGGGATTTTCTTCATAATTGTTTTTAAAATAGTTTGGTTGTTTGGAATTTTTTAGAAAATGTTTTCCGTAAGAATAAGCTTTCACTCATACCATTTTGTCCCTGTTTTTGATAATCGCGTGCAGCTCATCCGATGCCATCCTTTTAAATCCATCCCCTCGTATGACGTCAACAGAACATCTCTTTATGACGTCATTGGCGGCTTTTATGAGGTGAGTGGAGTTATATTGATGACCGATTAAGCGAATTGTTTGATAGTTGGAAGTTGTAAGGGCGTGAGTCAGGAATTCAGTGCAGCGAACTTTGGCGTCTGAGCAACAAAGTGACGAATTAAATGAAGCGGTGAAGCAGTAACTCATACTGTGAAACGACGAATTGCAAGTAAAGTGTTTTTACCACTTGTAAATACAACAATAGGACTGATTTTCACCAGTTTTTACCTTAATCACAAAACATGTTTGTGATCAAGGTTTTGCACCAAAGAACTTGAACGCGCTTGAACACCTAATATGCAAAATGAAAAGGGCATGGGCACCGGTAAACTGTGATCTATTAACTGTCACTAATATCATCACCATTTTTGGGGGGGTTTTATACTAGTCTTAAGTTTTCAAACAAGTCAGCGTGAGTTTAGTTAGAAAGGTCGTGGCATTGTGGTTTGTCCGCAACTCCGCGCACCACAAACATCATATCCCACCTTCCACAAACATCATATCCCACCTTCCACAAACATCATATCCCACCTTCCACAAACATCATATCCCACCTTCAATTTCGAGTATTTCGCTGGCTTCCATGATATCCAGTACATTGTCACGTGATATCGTCATCTCACCCATGTAAATAAACTCTATCAATTCACTAACTATATCGGCTTTTACGTCATCGATGGTGATGACGTCAGCCTTCCGATCATGGTTCTGTGACGTAAAGTATTGCAAACTTTTAACTTTTGGATGCATGCAAGTTGAAAGTTAGTGATAACATTCATTAAAGCCGAAGATATAAAAGATTGAAACCGTAATTCTATTTTAACAACGTCAGTTTTTGAATTATTTTAGACGTTTTTAAAGAAAACATGCTATGTTATATATTTTACACATAAATTTCCTAACGACAATGGATTAATTTGTGTAAAAGTGTCATATTTTAGGTACATCCGGTAATGTGATTTTGTTTAAATACACTTGTATTTGAAACAATTACACAGCATAAAAACCCAACAACAATTGCATTCAAAACCTCTGTAGTGAATTTCTTGTGGAAAAATCCCGAGTAACTCCCAAGCACCATCCTGTTAGCCTCAAAATCTCTTTCCCCAACTCGTATTATGACGTCATTGTAGTGATTGTCTCTTCTGTGTCTGGGTAAAAAAGTAGGCAGGTGTATTTACACGCATGACTGAAGCCGAGGAATGCGGTTTTCCCCGTGAGTTCAACCCCAGTGCTGTTGGCGAAACCATGGCTTGACTTCCTGCTTACAATTATCTGTATAGTGTCTAGTTTCGTAGCGAAACTGAAACTAATTTAACTGAACCACCAAATGTTATGGCAATTTACTTAGTGTAATATATCAAATTTAATGTAGAAGCGAAACTGATGTTCCAAAAACCAAAAAACATGTCACTTCATAAGGCACTAAATTTTGGTTTTAAAGATAAGGTTTTGTGAACATAAGATTACGATCAGGCTTATTATTATGTGCAAATGAGCTTACATGCAATCATATTTACCCAACCTTGACCGATAAAAGTTTATTTTTTAAATCAATTTTTTCCAAAACCGTGAGGAATAAGATTTAAAAGCGAGTGGATGTTAGGTGACGTGCTTTTACGATTATCTATACTTTAACAATCCTGTCATGAACGCGGGTGCAAACTTGGGGTTTGAAATCCTCTCATACTTTCTCGCAATATCATGCAAACATCTGTAGTGTCCTAGGGTGGCTTTGCTCGGTTCGATTTCAATTTCACGTGAAAGTTTTTTCTTGTCAACAAATTGCATTGCCACGTACATGAGTAATTTAAAGGAGCCTACAAAAGAGATTACATCTGACACAAAAACATTTCCTTGAAGTTACAATCTATAGTCCAAGTCACACGAACTGTTCTCCAAAACTTCTACTTAACAACAATCCGTTCCTTGTTTGACAAACTCAAATACACTTTAATATTGTTGACTAATTCAATTCTACAAGAAATCTTTTGTCGCCCTGACAACGGCAACATTGTCTTATCCGAACAACTTTATCAGGCTAGAAGTAAGCTTGCTGACAGCTGTGAAACCTACGTCATCAAATCAAAATCTGCATGTTACCAGGGAGAAATCCAATACGGTTCAATGAACACGTGTAATTAATTCCACAACATCGCCATCTAATCGTTAAAGGAAAACCGATCTTAATTTTTTAGTGTGAAACCTACCAAAGAGTTACACAAATAACGCCATAACGTAATGATGCTACACTTTGCATCAGTAAGCGGGCTTAGTTAAAGCTAATAAGTGGGCTTAGTTGAAGCTGAGCGCTACAATCGCGCATAAAAATGAGGAGTAGAGATAGTTTGAGCATCCGACCGCTGCAACTCTATGAGGATTCTCCTTTACGTTTTTGGGGAAATCACGTGGAAACGAAACCCAGAGTTTGACATTTGATCTCGTGAGCAAGAAAGGCGAGGGTTTCTGATCTAAGGATTGCAAACAAATTATTGGAAGCAGAGTCGTATGGATTGAGCGCTCATAATCTTCAGTAGATAATTTGTTTTAAAATAACATCTCTAATTTTGTTGTGTATAAGCAATATATGATAACACAGATTGCACGGCGAAAATCACATTTGGACGTTAAGCATTCTGCACTATATCTCGCCCCTGTATACGATAAAATATCACTCAATAAACTTGCTAGAACAACCTCCCGTACCTGTAATTCACGCGTTATAACAAATACTTAGCTGTGTTGCGTACAAAACAATCCAACGAGGCCTCATTATTTGAAGCTCCTTTCCACTGAAACCAGGCAAACATTACTAACATAGATTGCGTATTTTGTTATTTCTGACCTATTTTCAATTTCCACAACGTTCATCTTGTCTATCTAAGTTTACCAGAAACTAAACTACAGCGGAACATTTACCTTCATACTCACACACTCCATTTGGACGTCCCGCACGCAACCATTGTATCGTGTCATGCTCCGCTGCACACACAAGCCCGAAACTTCCCAACCTCCCCCGTACTTTGCACATCAAACGATCCTCACATTCCTCGCAACGCATCACTTGCAACCGAAACGCTAGCGACCACTAGCGGCAAAAATTGTAAAATATGTTTACCACATGAAGTATAAAGAGTTCTGACACCCAGGGTCCAGAAATTTAAGGAAGAAAACCAGATCGGGATTCGTAGCAATTAGTATATGATTTAGTTTGCGAGCCAGACATTGAGGGTTCGAATCCAACAACATCCAATAAACTACTTGGGATACAGGCGTAAGTTTTATCGTGCATCTGGCAATCGTTTTCAAATATACTTAATGCGATACAGACAAGTTCAGTAACTTCCATTTTAAACAACTGATGAACAAACATCACGTGGTATCTATAATATAAACACACTGTAAATATGTGATGTGACGTTGAACGGTTAGTTTGCAAAACTCAGTTGTAATATTGTTTGGGAACATTTAGACAAGTCACGCTGATTTGCACACGAAGTTTCCGGCAGGAAGCAGTCGTTAAAATATCTAGAACAAACGCGAATGACGCGCTTCGCGATTATTACGAAACAATCGCTTCCTATACGCACCCAAACATGTTGTTATTGGTTTTAATTTTCTACGTTAAATTTTAGAATAAGCAACAAGAAATAAACGGAACGTACCACGTGATTCACTTCACACAGGATGTTTGTTATGTCATGCTAGAACAAAAATAAGTCATTGTGACGTTATAAAGGCGCGAGACAATAGCTGAGAGCATACAACGAACAACTGGTTGACGGAAAACAGCGAAGAGTCTCTTGGAATGGCAAAGTTTGTGGTTATTCTTACCCTGTGTGTTCTGCTTGCTTGTGTGACATCAGCCACGGAGATGTTCTCGGACAGACATAAATCCGGGTGAGTGTAAAATTCTTGCGCACTTTAAAGTACAACAACCAATTATTTTACAAAAACAAACAAGATGTGACAAAAATTTATGAATTTTCGCGAATTAAAATTTTTTTTTTTTTAAATGATCAGTTTCATGCATGAAGAGATGTTAGGATATTGAAGTAGTTACTTTAAAGTATTGGCAGCATTTTGTTCAAAATTTATTGACAAGAAATATTTTTAAGTTTTAATTTTTTTGTTTTTTAAAACCTTTAGTAAGAAAAAATTCTGGGATTCCAAAGATTTTTGGGATTCCCGCCATAGAAATCGCCAACAATTGGTTCAGGATGTAAAAGACGCGTTGGAGGATTATTTCGAAGGACTGGAAGGTAAAATTAAGTCGACATTTACTTTTTAACCGGTTTAACAAAAAGTTTTAAAACAAAATTTCAAACTTTAACAGAAATATTTTCCACCCACAAGTTGCGTTATTCATAGTTTCGGGGTTAAAAAGGTGAAAAACATTCAACAAATCCTCCATTAACCAGATTTCTTTTTGCAGATTTGGACTAAAAACGTTGCAACGAAGATTCGGAGACAGCTTCTACCTCACACCGATTCAATTCATCGTACTTAAAAACTAATAAAAACAATGCATCAAACGGAGTGAAGTCTGTTTTAATACATTTGAAGAAATTTCAATGGTGCGGGAAGAGTTGCAACAAAACCTCGTTAAAAATATTTCCAGAAGACCAACAGTTGGGTATTTCAATGAAACACAAGAGTAGGGATCACAAAGAATCAGTTCCCACAATGACGTCAGCTATGTGTTGGAAATGTTTCCAAGGTACAACACCTAGGTGTTTCCTCAACTTAAGGTACAACATACACGTGTTTCATGGAGTCAACTCCACCCATTACGCCGCCTGAGAACTTGACGATGTCATTAGGGCATAAAAGACATCAATATCTGTGTTTCTTGACGCCGATATTCAAACTTACATACAGCAGCTTATATAGAAAACCGTTGGGTAATTAGTGTGCGATGTGGGAGGGATATTTGCATGTATTTCCTGAAACGTAAATCTTGAAAGTAAATAAGGCTTCCTGTCAGCATCAACCTCCCTTCCCACATAGAACGAGCTCTCACTATGAAGGCAGATGTGATGGGACAACAGGGGGTGTTAGTTACAGTCAGTTGGAGTTGAAGATTTCAGATGTTTTTCCTTTAACAGACCGTTGGACGTGTAGTTTGGTTGTTGTTTAAATTGCGCCAAAATTAACGAATAAACAGTAGAAAAAATCGCGAAGTCTTTGTTTGACAAAATACGCGTTTTGTCAAAACTTCCATTGAAACTTCGTGAAAAAAACTTCAAGGTCCTGAATAGTTTCCGCGAAACTTGATCAATGTTTGCCAGGAACCGAGACTTGACTGAATGACACCGAAATGTCGGTTAGACTTTTAACAAAGGCACCAGCATATGCCTCGCTGCAACGTAGTGACGCATACTATGGTGAGCATTAGGTGCTGGGTGTTAGAAGGCCGAAGATAGAAAAACGTTCAGCAATTCATCGTGGTTTCAATGATGAAAACCTTGCAGCCGTAGCAAAACCAACCAGCACAAAACTAAGACTTGTGAAATACCGCCATGTAAACAACGAAGGTAGTCATTAAGTTATCACCAGGAACACAAAAAGATGACGGAAAAACGTGCAACGGTTGGAAAAACTGATTAAAAATTTATATTTTGTTTTATGCGCAAAAGACCCATAATAATCAATGAGAGCTGCAGACAGGGTGTATACACGCACTGTTTCGACCTGTAAGGTCTCATCAGTGCAGCTGTTGATGTGGCACTGTGCTAGCTGGTGGACTAGCAGGCACACAGATTTCCACTTTGTGGTACCTATATTTGTTTGTTGTTCAGAAAAAAGTTAATTCGTTGATAATTTGTGAAAAATACTCCGTCAAAATGCAAACCAAAGGAATGGAATGTTGCAAGATTTTGCATTTTATCGTCAACTTTCTAATATTTGTAAGTATTGAACACTCTGACGTCAGCATCTTCCGTGTTGCGTCACTATGCAAATTAAGGTTACGCAACAATGGTTTGACTCGATATTTTGATGTAGAATTAAATACAATGCAAAATTAATTTGCATCACGGCAGGTTTGTTCAAATTGCAAATCAATTTCCGCGCAAAAATTAAATTCAACCTTTAGTAAACAAAATAAACCACTGGGGGGCGGCAAAGACTTGTTCATTTCTCCAAATCATCCGTTTGTTTTTTATTTGAGACGATTCAAAATATCTGATCATGTTTTTATGAAGATTGCCGGTGGGATTCTGCTTGGTTTGGGAATTTGGGTGAAAACGAGTGCGGATGCGTTCAAAACCCTCCAGAGCAATCCGAACTCCTCCCAAGTTGTGATTGTGATGATTGTCCTCGGGGCTGTCATCACTGTGTGCGGATTCTTCGGCTGCTTAGGGGCTGCCCTTGAGAACAAATGCCTGCTTGGTTTTGTGAGTTATATTTTTTCTTCACAGTTGATTATTTTTTTTTTTCTTCACTCCTGAAGGTATTTAGTGTGACGTCAATTGACCGTGGATAGCTCATATGACGTCAATAACTCTGAAGTAATATTATCGTTATTCCATGTTTTCCACACCGATCATGACGTCATTATGACGTATTTATGGTTATGTTTCCAGTTCTTCGCCCTGGTGTTGCTCCTCCTCCTGGGAGAGATTGCGGTGATAATAATGATCGCTGTTTCGATACCGAAGTTGGGGGCAATCACACCAGCAACAATCAGCAACACTGTTGAGATGACAAGATGGGATGTTCTGCAAACATCTGTACGTTGATCATGAATACAACATTACATACCAAATCCATATCAGTGCTTGTCCCAAAATACCACAAATCAGCAATTTTATAAATAAAGTCTTTTATGTTGCAAAGCACCACAAACGCCATAAATTCACCGAATCTCTTGGTCATTGAACATTAATTGTTTTTAAAACTTGTCCTTATGTAACCCCTGTTTGACCTGTAGTAACCGTCAACATTTTCACAGCTTGCATGTTGCGGTGTGAATGGACCTGGGGATTGGGGAGGTAACATACCAGCCTCTTGTTGTGCGAACGGGAAAACCTGCACATTGCTCTCATCCGATTTACACAAAGGGGGATGCCAAAAAAATCAGAGCCAGATGTTTTGGATCATCATCGGGTTCGCGATCGGCAGCCTTTTCTTCGAGGTAAATATTTCGTCGCGGGTTCGACTCCCAGCGTTGGCGTTTTTCAACTTTCGTTTTTACACATTTTAGTGTATTCAGTTTAAACTTGGATGCTTAAGTAAGTTTAAATTGCACTCATTCCTGTTTAGATTGCAGCCTTGGTTTCCGCCTGTTGTCTTTGCAAGAACATTGGAGGTTACAATAGTGAAACCAGTCAACTGCACAAACCCTAAGCACTATATATCCCTAGAATGCTGACATGTAATTAAATTATTTTTCTGTAATCTATTCCACTGTAAGTTCAATATCATGTGAACAACTTACATTACGCGTGTATTTGGAATAAAAGGGAATTTAGGTTATGAGTTCCAACCTTTTTCTGATAAAGTGACAAAGTTTTGGTGTTAATCAGGAAGCAATCTAGTGGGGATGTACTCTAATTATCATGTCTGAAACAGTTATATAAAACTTTATTATTCCACGACAACCCAAGAATGTTTTCCTGAAAATTCAAAGGTCAAAGCATTACCTGCCAGGCAAGACCAAATTCCTTTGAGATGCAAATCGAATCGTTTTCCGCGAAAAGTAGCACCCCAATTGTGACGTCACATAATGTGCACAATGGAGGACTGTTGTACGACAAGCGATTATGAATGAGCCATTGATTAACAGAATGCGAAGCAGTCAAGTTCGGGGCTTCGTTTGTTTTGTCCTAAATAAACGCAAGATTAATCGTCGCGTTCGATTGGCGCATTCTGACGCTAACAAATAGCATTGTTACGTCCAAACGGCTGCGCATTATTACGTAGCCACTAAATATGGCGCTGCCTCCGGCTTAATTAATCAAATAATCCTATTAAGGAAAATTTTTTGATGCAATTGTCAATAATTTCAACTCGTAAACTTGTTTTGAGAGTTTTGAATTTTTTTCGGTGTGCGTGCACCACAGAAAACACGAATTCAAACCATTTTACAATTTAAGTTTGACAGAACAAGGTTGTCAAGTCTCAAACCGATAGCGAATACGTAATTAGCAAGAATAGTTAAAAGCAAATATACTTGTTGACACGCTGCGGCCATTACAATTTTTTTATATTTATTTGTCGTTTTATGTGAAAATATGTTTATGGAAACATTTAACATTTAACACCGTTCCCCCCAGGTAAAGGTATTATCGTACGCATGTTTTAGTTGTGGAATGTCGAATATTCAGGCAGCATTGCTTAAAAGCATCGGTTTGTTGGAAAATTACAACGGCAATTTTTTTAATTTTTTTTACAAAATTTTTTAATAAAAAATCGGGTAATTTTCTTCACGTTTTTGTTTCAACAAAATTTATTTCAAAATCTCGCGCAAAACAACAATGGCGTCAATAAATATATTCGGGAATAAATAAATCAAAAAAATACACAAAGTGTTTCCAAAACAAATAAACAGTGCCACATTTTACACAAGAAGAATAGAAGAAGAACAAAAAAGTGTCCACGATTTCAATTCAGAAAGAATATTCGTGCATGAAATTGGCGATTTTGTTTCTTCTTCCACTTTTTACCGCTTGCCTTTTGGCGTTTCCTCTTTTGAAAGCGCGAGCTGAAGTAGAAGGATTTTTCGGGTCGGGAAACCATATTCTCCTCTCAAACCTCCTCTTAAACCTCCGATCCTGGCAAGGTCGCCGATGATTGTTCCGCTGAACCAATGGAACCAGGCATTGTGATATTGGGAGAATGAAGCTGTTTCTACTGTCGGCCGGATCCCTTTGACAAGTTGACGGAATTCGTCTTGGCAGAAGAGTTCTGACAAAATATATTTAATGAGAGTGTTGCGCAATTAAACGTCTGAATGTCGGTTATTTTAATGCAGACAACGGTCGCTTCAAATTTTGTTGCTTGTTTTGTTCCAAAAGGAAATGTCCAGAAACCATGTCAGGTAACTGTTTCCGTAAAACAATAACTTTATTCTAAATTATTCTAAAATAAAACGACTGACAATGTACAAATTTACCCCACAAATGCTGAGTTTAATTATGGGATATTAGAAAAATCCATGCAGTCTTGACAATTATCGGGTCTCAATCGTTCCCAGTTCTCACGCCACAATACGATGTCACATAACCACAGACTCCAACTTACATTTGTGTGCATTGGATGATCAGAGGGGCGAGACATTTGCAGTGTCGGCATCGTTCGTTGTCGATCCAGTGTTTGTCACGAAGATAACGATTTTCTTGGTGCTGACAAACATGGCGGTTATTCACCACCCTGAAAAGTCCCTCTGCAATAAATCAATGGAAAGTGTGATTGCGTTGAAATTAAAGAAAAACTTTAGAAAAACCAAGTTTAGAAAGGGAGTAAAATGGCATCCAATAAAACATTCGCTAAATCTCATTAAAAAAACAGATCCAAATTTCCAGCAAGCTGTTATTTCTGGTCCCAAGCAGAGTTTAATAATTTTTACACATCTTTACCAACCTCCACGCTTCACATAATCATTCCCTTTTATTATATCCGCAATAAGGTGGTCATTCTTACGTATCCGTGACGGTGGAGTGGTTACTGCTCGTTCAAAATCTTCACTGACATTGTAAATTTTCTGCCCTTGGACAGAGGAGGTGAAGACAAAGATGACTGAAATTTTGAAAATCATCTCCATGGTCGTCAGTGATTTCAGCACTGTTGATGTCTCCTGTGCTTGCTTTGTCTGCGGCCATTTTGATGCGAGTCTCGTTTAAATAGGAGAGAAAAATATCGACGTAAAAGGAAAAAAAATCGCCAAGTGTAGACAATGAGCCTCTGTTTGTGACCGAACAAAACACATGACATCATTGTTGAGATTGAAACGTGTTGCTTCTGACGTTGTTACGTCACAGAGCCAGGTTGTCTCTGCACAATACAGCATTATGCAGATCGCGCGAGTTGCCGAGGAAGATTCGAGAACGCCGAGAAACAAGATTTTAGGCGATTTTGTTGATACTGATTAGGCGTAACATGAGTAACGACCGCACACGTCATAACAATCGACCAATCAGAGTCGAGATCTGACATCAAAATCAACCAATCATGAGTAAGCAAGGTAAAGCCGTTCATTACTCAAAATAATCAAGGTTTTTTGTCCTCGTCATTTCCGCAAGTAGTTTTTACACAAGAATATACGTGCGTATTACCATAAACCAGTGTTTCCCAACCGGTGGTACGCGTATTCGACCGCATTCCAGGTGGTACGCGAGCACCTTTCCGTAATTAGCGGATATAGTTCGAATTGAAAAAATCGCAAGTGATCCCGAACTCAACTAGGTGGTACGCGTCGAAATTGTTTTACCTCCAAGTTGTACGCAACAACAAAAAGTTAGGGAATCACTGGTCTAGACCTTGTGGTGGCCGCAGTAAAGAACAGAAGAACAATTTAAACGTTTTTTGTAGCTAAAAACTTGCAAAAACATTGAGGCAACCAATGAGTTTTTTATGTTTATACAAAATAATACATATTTAGAAAATGGAAATCAATTTTGACCACTTTCCAAGCTGATTGCAGCCATGAAGCCGTTCCATTACAACCCCCTGTTGTGATGCAACAAACAAAAGCTTGGTGTTGAACTGGCAACGGCGAATTCGGAAAATCAAATTTCTCGGAAAGATTTTGCGCGAAATTAGCGATTCGTTCCACATCTCATTGTCTGCGGGGCTGTGCATTGTGACGTAAGAACAAAAAGCGATGACGCAGCAAGAAAGTTGAGCTGATTGAAAAAGATAATTAACGTTTAACAATTTCTTTCCTTTAGGGAATAAAATATTTTGAAGCCATCTGCTGTCATGGTATTTATTACCTTGATGTAAACAACACAACATTAGAATTAGAAGACCAATCGTCACGAAGTCAATGTAGGTTGTGACCGAAACACATCCGACGGCTAACCACGTGGGTGACCTTGAAAGTGCATTCATGACCCCTGATTAAGGATGAATCGAATGAGCGCACGATGAAAATCCGGAAAAAGTCAAAGTCGTCGGTTTTGTAACGAGTTTGTCGGATGACAGGAGGATACGAGCCATGATTTAAACCGATTAAATCTACGTCTGACGTAAACAGTGCGGTTCTGATTACCCGTGTACTCATGTCGGTCGGTTTGAACCACACAGGTTGATGAACGAAGCAAGGTTTAGTGGTTTATGGAAGGGTGTGGCCAGACGTCAGCTTCTCACTGGATACAATTCACTTTCACGGGTTCTCGTACAGGTTTCGGGCAACACGAAGGAATACCGAATACACAAAGAACAGGAGTTAGTTCTCTTTAAAAACATTAAGATCTTAAACTGGCTGTGATCGTCTTTTACTCCTTTTGGAGCTGTAGGATTTAATATTAATTCGTAAAGACAGATCCGTCGGTCACCGACTTGCACAGAATGATTCCTGTGGTCATTTTTCACATTCTCTCAGGCAAAGAACAAGTGGAAAGCTTTATGGGAAAAGGAGCAGCGATTCTTGTCAAACCAAATTCTCGAATATTTTCAATCAGCCAAATTAAATCCAAGACAGCGCTCTTTCAAAAACACAACTTACCATAAATATTCCATGTTAAACTGGGAAAATTAATGAAATCAGCCTGGGGGAGTTACATAACATATCAAATTTATTTCGTCACAAAATTGAATGCAATATGCAACAGGCAGCTAAACCAGGGGAAAAAAACGTGATGAGGAAAATGAATGAAGTGATGACTCACAAACATATCTGTGACGTAATAATAAATATCGAACTCTTTTTTTAGTGATGAATGTGAGAGAATGGAAATGTGTGAAATTACTCTAGAAATAGAAGATGCGAAAATAATTTGATTAAAAGTCAATGAAAAGTGACCAAATATGGAGGAAAGTTTTGATTCCAATGAAATCGTCGATAAGTTGTGGAAACAAAGTCATTATGAGGAATATTCTGGAGTTTCAATAAAAAAATCACGGACAATAAATCAGAAAAACCGCATTAAGTTTGTTACAAAAGCGTGGACGACTTAATCACTTGATACAAACCTTATATGAATGTTCATGAGTTTCTATGTGAATGCGACGGAATCACGACGATGAATAATCACGAATATATGAATAAGTTTCACAAAGAAGGTGGTGTTAGTTTGTACAAGAGCATGGAGTATACGAGAAATGCACCTAAGAATATGAGAAGGCACCTACAAGGCTGGAAACAGGCGGATAAAAGATGTTTTGAAAAAATAAAAACCAATACTTGGTTGAAAGCAAAATGAAACAATAAAATTGTTCTTTTTAAACTTAAATGACAATGACAGCGTATGACGTCACAAAACGAATCAAACACTCCCATCGTTCCCCGTAATAGGTAATCAACAAATATTTTAATTGTTACGAAACAAAACAAAAACACCTTTAGAGATAATTTCTGTGTTTTGCGTCATTAAAAGTGACGTCATTCTCTATTTTTTTAAAGAAATACGTGAAACTTGTTGAGAAAATAGAAAGGCACTTGATTGAAGTGAAGTGCAATAAGTTGAATGGCTTGTATTAAACTGCATTATCACCATAGCAACGATCACGTGTATATGGTCTTGTAGAGGTTTTTCATGTTTCTGACTCTGACATGTTCGTCCTCGATCTCCTCACAATTAATAGCCGGAAACCATCCGACTTCACCGTCCCTTAACCTCTCTCCCTCCAACCAACCTACGTCATACATCACGTCATCACACACTATAACACATAAAAATGACGTCACCCACCGTCTGAAGTTTTCTTGAGCACTTGCATGACGTCATTGACATCGATAGACAGTTCGTCGGGCTGTTGGGCGGTGTAGGGTTCCACGCACGTGTATTGAGGACAATCTGTACGCCATTCACACGTCATAATGAAAGTTGTAACGTCATAAAGCACAGCGAGAATAAAAACTCACCCCATGATTCGTAAATACTTTCCCCTGTGCTTCCTTGGTTCGGAGGATTTAAAGCATCAGTCCAACGTGACAGTTCGTTTCTGTGACGTAACAATTTGCATTGTTACAGCATAGTAGTGGTGTGGTGGACTGAATATCACATCTACCACGTCATTAAGTTTATGATGGGCAAGTTTAATAAAATTTAGTTGTAACTATGGTGATTTGAACAGTTTTACCGAAACCTCACGACGTTAAAATGTCCATAGTTGAACCTGGTTAAGTTCTACTCACTGTGAATTAGGCGACAACGTAGCCTCCACCCTTCTACCACTTTGATCTTCCAATATTATCAGGAATATTGTGTTCTCGCTCACTGCCCGTTCATTCACATACAGGAGGTTGCGTTTCGACCAGTTGATTACCTCGTATCTCGTCGAACCTCCAGACTCCATAAAGCTAAAGAGGATTAGCTAATATTAGAATCTTTAACTGATGCTCGGATTAGGTTCAGTAATCACAGATACAACCAATATATCACAGGTTATCAAACCTACATAACTGACATAACGCACAAAATGTATTTCAGCCTTTGAACATATTCGGTGGATAACTGCTTGTACTGTCATGTTTTTGACAAACCTAAACCGAAAAATCCATTAAAGACAGCGTTTTTGTCGCATTTATGTTGCGGATTACTCTTGTATTATAAACGGAAAAACATAATTTTGTGCTCAACAAGAACGCTTTAAAATCTCCACCTCTTCTTTCTTGCGATGAACAAGACATCTGAGAAGAGAAACAACCACATCTTCCCACGATTATCCTTCTTCTTGGCGGACTCGGTTGTCAAGGTAACCATCATCTCTCCTTTCTTGACCAGATTTCTATGTGTGGGGGTAAATGGCGCAAGTTGATTACGTCATCACACAAGAATTTTTACTCAAAAAAATTAACAAACGACTTTGTTCCAAACATCCACGAACCTTGTTAGAGATATGAGTGCAAAAGTTTTGACGGAAGGCGCGTAATCGAGTTGTGACGCAATTTCCGCTAGTTGTTCGGTTTGCTGCATCTTCCGAGCACCTTCGTTGCACTTTTTAACAAGCTGTGTCACAATAGAAGGATGTAAACAACTTTTTCCACAATGAAGAAACAACTTTGTTAAGCCACAGACATTAATTTATATTTTGGGGTGGAAACCACTTAAACAAAGTAATTTAAACCCAAAACCGATGTGGAAATGGGCAAAATGATATTATGGACACAACTTCACGAACACTGGATTCTGTGGAAGGTTTAGATATGCGGTAATATTTTCCTCTTGTTTTTTTTTCACAAGTTTACGTGTGTTTAGGTACAAAAAGAGAGTTACTCGCGAAAGCTAATGTACTTTACATTACAACAGTCAGTCTTCTTAAAGAGTTCCAAACCAAGAGAGTTCAGTTCGTAGAAGACTACTACTACAGCACATTTAATAATTTTACAAAAGTCCCCGCAATACCTGGTTGACGACGCCCAGTGCATGTCGAGCTCGTTTGACGAATTTTAAATCTCCGGCAGCGTCCGCTGCGTTCACGATCGCTGATACGAGAAGAGGAAGACGAGTCACTCTCTGCATTGGGAGCAGGAGGAAGGAGAGAAGAGGAAGCTTATTGCAAGCTGGGGAGGTTTCCAACCTGGACAATTCCTCCTGGAAACGATCGTGTGATCGCCTGGAGGGTAAAATATTCCGGTTATTCTGGTTTTTCCACGTCAAGCAATCACACATCCACAAAATGACTCAATATAATTTTGTTTGTAGTTTGCGTGTATATGAGTAAACTAGTTGATGAATCAGAATCACCGATTGAATTTGCAGTGAACCAGATGATCATACACATACACATCTGTTTGTGAACAAAGTTACACGGTTTCATGATGAAAAAATTTAGACTGTTTTAACGCAAAGCTTTAATATAATGCCAAGAATATTCACATTAAACTTACTGTAGTCTGGTCAGAGTTCGGTCTTGGAAGGTTTGGTTCTGTATATATCTCACATAAACATCGAAGTCGTGTTTCGCGAACTGAGCGACCAAATCACAAACTTTACTCAGTCGATATTCCTTCCAAAAGTGTTTCTCGAGATCTTGGAGGAATCTTTGACAACAAAAGCTTGAATTTTACCGAACATAAGCAGATGTACCACATGTTGCTGCGCTTAAAAATGTCCAAACAACAAACAAATTTGTATTTTACTATCAAGTCCACCATACCAACCAAGCAGTATTATCAATTGCGTGCTTCTTGTGTTCATTATGTCCACAAGAAATTAATCATTTCAACGTTTTAACACCAAGCAATGAAGTGATTTGGTGACAGAATATAATCAAGTAATCACAATACAGTCTTGTGTAAAGCGGAATCATGTCTGCATGCATTTATGTGAATTCGCACTCACTTTTGCTCCACACTTCTCACTGTCTTTATATTGGAGAAGAGCACGTGACGATCCTGGGTCGGAAGAACATCCGAACTTTCCATCGCCCAATCGTCCATGAAGTGACTCACCAGGATATTTAAACTTCGAAGATAGGAGGCTTGTGACGTAATCACCTCGAATTGGGCCTGCGAGCATTTACATGGATGTCAGTTTCCAGATACAAACACTATTCGACTTTGGGACTTCCCCTTTACTTTCGCAAATTGTTTCTTCTTTTATTTAGCTTTTAAACTATGCACCCTTGTAAAATAACACGTAATCTGTCCTCAACACACTGCAACTTTTAACTGTTGATCATGCAGGATATTCTGAGAAAAGGACAATGTTTTCCTGAAATCAACACACCACCAATATAATAGCGTTTGTAACAACATAAGACCAGCAAGCTGCAGACATGGCCACTGTTACAGTCTGTCTGGTCTCATCAGTCTTCCCGGCTAACTAACCAGGCTGATATTATTCACCTTATGTTGTATGTCGATCCGGTACCAAACTAGATACGAATTATAGATAGTGTGGAACAAACTACGGCCAGACAACTGTTTGGGAACAAATTGTCGGCTATGTGTCACGAAAATTATTTGTCTGCGGCTTGCTTATCTTTATTGGCTCATTGCTTGAACACGACCCCCCCCCCCCTCTTGTATGATTGCTTCTTCACCTGTTGTAGTTTTAATTCCTCCGGGGTCATTCCCTTAGCAACGCCCTTGGCAACCACCTCCGGAAGACTCCTCCACAAAGTTGTCGTTCCGAGATCCTCCGACATAAAATCACTCTTCCACTCCCCAGTTTGCTCGGAGGAGGTCGAACGATCCCGGACACTCTTCTGCGACCTCCGTCTTGTTGAAGCATGCGACATTGTTCGGTTTCGGTAAACCTGAAAGATGGGGGAAATGTTACTGGAATGTTGAAGGTTTTGGGAAAAATAACTGACGTTTTTCACCAAACATTGCATGAAATCCACAAACATTTGTATTTATTTAATTTTCTTCCCCCGTAAACTTTATGGGGGGAAGGTTCAAATTTAAGTTAAAACTGACAGTTATTTACCAGTGGTTTCTTAAGTAGAAGAAAATTACAAACAGTGGTTTGTAATTATTTATGCTGTACGACAACACAAATATATTAATGCAGTTCAGACAAAGTATGTGGTCTTGGGTAGGATGCATGACGACAGTCATTTTAATGTCAGATAACTACTGGATGCATGAGGGTGGAACATGGGAAATCACCTGATAAAGTGGCTCAGAATCAAGAAACTTTGAGGTTGCTTTCAACGGAAATGGTGACGGGGGGACAAGATTTGATGCTGGGATAAAAATAAATGAAATTATCAGAGAAAATTCACGCAAATATTTGCTTAAAACCCAAACACACCTTCTGGAATGAACTCGTATCCCTCGTCATCGTCGCGATCTGGTATCGGTGGAGGGGCATCCCCACCATCAGCATCTTCACCGTATTTTTCTCGGACAGCATCAGATTTTGGGGGTCTACGTGGTATGGGGCTTGTGGGGTTTGCGGGGGTCACATAGGGTAGGGTTGGTTGGGAAATCCCCTGACTGTGGGGTGGGTACACAACAGGGGTGATTTGCTGCAGAGATGACTGTCTGGGGTAGGGTTTCGGGGGTGATTTTGAGCCCCCGTTTTGGGCTTGGTTTGTCCCATGGAGAAAGCTGATGACTTTGGGAGTTTCTGTAACAAACATTTACATGAACTATGTTAACTTTCCTTAAATTGGTAGAAAAACATTCATAATAAACTTTGTATGTACTTCTATAGGTCACACACAGAGCCTAATTGTTGCTGTTAGTGTTTCTTGATACTCCACAATTTATGAGAAGAATTTCACATTATAAGGCTCTAGTTTTGACCTTGAACCGGGGGGTAAATTATGTCGTCCCCGGTGCTGTACAATCCCTCGGATGAAATCATTGCTGGGTTACTGGGGGTTTTCTTATAGCCCCGTGGGGCCATAGATGGAGCAGGAGGGACCTCATTACTCCAACGTCTATGGTCGTTAACTGGGGTTGGAAGAACCTTCTACAACAAAATAACCCAATAATTTCACACCTTATTTAAATGAAAAACATTATGTTATGCAAGGAATGCATAGGATTAAATGTGTTGCAATTTTCCACTACCATGAGAGTCTTGTTCCAAAAGTGATTAATTAATTTCATTAAAACTGTGACAAAAAACAAAAAATTACCAAATAACATTTTGATAACTAGTTGATTATGGTAATGGTTCACACAGTAATGTATGGTACAAATTTGGCCACTGTGGCTTTACAAATTTTTCAGATATCCTCACCCATTTAACAGGTCTGTCTTCACTGGGTAGCGCGGTCGCAACGACTTCACCGTCTCCCGAGCTTTGGGTACTTCCCCCTCCGCTTGTGGTCACCACAGAAGTGCTTCTGCAATACAAGTTGTGTTGCCATGTGGAAGTGTGGTATGAATACATGTTAACAAGGTTTAATTTGAAAACAATTCAACTACTTATGTGTGAGTCTGCAATAAATGCATGTTTTGCATAACTTAGCCAAATACCAGAAGGTTAGCTTTTCTGAGAATTTAAATACTTCATTACTTTTTTACACAAAACTAAAAATTGTGAGACCAAAAAAACCTTCTTAACAATTCTTTTAAACAGTTTGAGAGGATTTTTTAAATTTTTGTTAGATGTACCTTGAAGTATGAACAGATGTGGGCGGCGAGAAGTTTTCGTGGTCGTACGTCCCGGAATCAGACTCAGCATTTTTGATGTCACTTGCACGTTTCTCCTTCTTGTTCTGAAATTTATTTAAGTTCCAATAACTTTTAATTAGGGAGGAATGAATACGGAGTAAACTTTATTAATCTCTTGCAGAAACTTGGGAAGTATTTAAAATCGGTCGTACACTGACAGTTGTGGCTCAGAATAGATTTTTTTTGTCTCATGTGAATATAAAGTGTCCTGAAACCACACAGGGTTTCAATTTCCCTAGACACCACTTATCTACAAAGCACACAGTTCTCTGCTTTTCATCTTTCTAGTTTCGTTCTGTTATGTGGTCAGCCACATTACTCTAAGGACAACCACAGAAATTAATTGGTTCTGTGTTCGATCCCAAATATATTCACTTTTTCAACCTCTGTTTTCTTCTTGTTCCTCAGAAATCTTCCACTGATTCTTTTCTTCTTGTTTCTTTCCTTCTCAAAGTCTGTTGTCAGTTCCTGTTCAAACATTGATAAATTCACATGTAATCTTTTCAAGGTATGAGAAGTGTCCGAAAACAAATTTGTCCCACACAATTTCAGAAAGGGAAAAAATTTCATTATTTTTTCGATTGCAAATTTCACCTTTTCTGTTTCCTTCTCTGGTGAATTACGAAGATCTTCCCGTGATGAAAATAATTTCCCAAACTTCTTCTTCACTTTGCTTTTATTTTTTGAAACATTGCTCAATCCTTCCTCACTCGTCCTTTATAAATTACAAGGTCATTGTTCATGCTTCAGTGAATCAGGTTAATGTAATGCACAAAGTACTTCACACCAGAATCACAAAATTATTAGGAATATATATTTTAGCCTATACAATTCAACAGATTTACCATTTACACTTTAAACTGTTGATAGACTGCAGTTCTGTGATGCAATCAATAGTTAAAGGAAGTTAATAAAATCGTATTTTACCAAAACCCAACAATTTATAGAAGCAACAACTCACCCCGATCCACTTCTGTCCCTCGTGCCTCTGTCAATCTCAGATAGCAAGACCACGTCGCTGTAGTTGGTCTTTGGTTGGGGAGTAAACGTGTTTTCAACGTAGACTGACGTCTCCACCTCTGCATAATTCAACTTCTTTGTCCCTGGCAAATAAATCTGAAGGTTAAAACCATGTGGAGAATGTCAATGAAAAACTGCAAACTTATGCTGGAGATTACAAGGCTTTACAGCAGACAAGGACAAACTTTAGACCGTGGTCCAAATTCAAACTGTTGGATCTTTCAATTTGGCCCACCAAAACGTTGACATAAATTAGTGGTGCTTAAGAACCCTTTTCCCAACTTTTAAATGTTGGTTTTTGCAAATAAGTTAATTCACAAATTCTGCATAAAAACTCTTGGCCCGCCTGCCAAGTTTCTGATAATTTCTGGACCATGAGTTACGGTTTGTCCACAAATGCTATAGACTGTGATAATAAACATAGTAGTGGTGGCTGCTCAGTTCAACTTTAACATGTATATACACAGATAATTACCTGCATTCACTCTTTCATTTAAGTCCTTTACCACCAACAGTTTCTTCTCCTTACTCAACATCATGCTCCTTCGACCAATCACGTTATCCGGGGGTAGAGGAGGGGGTTCAGGTGGAAGACTCTCATCCAAAGATTTGCTGGATTTTATTCCAGGGGGTAATTTGGGGGGGTCGCGTTCAGGAGGGGGTGGCACTGTTGTAAAAAAAGTTAAACTTGATTGAAATTGGGATTAAAACACACATATTTACATAGTTAGTTACAAAAAATATCTGATCATGCAAAATAAAATAATATTAAAAAAATTAAATAATAAAAAAATTATGTGAGATGGTGAAGGGAGAGCATGAAGTGAATTACTGAGTTTCATTTCCTCATCTCAATGTTTACAAATTATAATCTGGTGAAACTCCTGTGAAAAGGAGAAAAGCCACTTCACAAAATTGCAACATTTTGGTTTTGATTGTGACGCAATTTTAAAAAATTGAAAACCATTCAAAAATTAAGCGTTGATAGATTGAGTTCATGCATAATATTTACACGTTGTGATGGTGGGTATTTCTGCAAAAAAAATCAAATCTTAGCAATTCAATACATAAATAACTACAACAAAAAGGTTAGACTATAAGCAGTAATTTGTTCACTAAATTTCGAAGCTTGTTGCTTAATGGATCACATGTTTTTTTCAAGAACTTTACAATATCAAGACCGTGCACTTAATCGGTTATTTGATTAGCCAGAGGGCAAACAAGCCATGGGACATATTTAAATAGAAGATTTTCTGTGAGTTTTTTGCCCCACAAACAAGTATGTGTATATATCTGGTGATTCAAGTCAAGGTTTAGAATGTTGGAAAATCACAAATAAATAAACTTTTAATGTCATAAAATAATTCTCAAAATACATGATCTCCAAAACTCCCAATAAAGTCTGGAATCTGTTTTGTGACCTGACAATGTTTAAACAAGCTCTATTTAATGTGATGACATTGGGAATTCCATTTTACTTTACTGTGTCTTCGACATAGAAATAATTCCATCTTGTCTGGTTTATTAAATGCAAGATCTGCAGCTTTTCACAAGTGTGACAACTGTTTTTGCAATGTGAGTTTCTTCTGACTTTTAAAACATTAAATAAAACATTGAAAGATAACACTTACACACTAGGATGTTCCAACTCATGATAATTTCATTGCAACATACATAAAACTATCAAACAATATCGTTCAATACACTTTATCTTACAGGATGTCCAACACAACTAAGCTTCATGTTGCAACTTTCATCTAATTATACAGATAATGATTATTCCCGACTAACCAAGCATCCAGTTTCCAGGAAACTTGACAAACTCACCAGGTTCTTTTCACAAACAACTTTTAACACCACCTCCACTTTCGGGTCGTTTACCACAAAATCTATTTTTAAATAGTAAGTTATAGAAATCAAATCTACCATTTCATTTCCTTTTCATGGGCAAAGGTTTGTTCTATTTACTCAGCAGGAAATCACCAGAATCATGTTTTTGGATTTACATTCTAGTCTTACATCGGCTTGGTGACAGAAATTTATCATGACACACTGCATGCCACAGTCAAAATTGGGGCCAGGTCAGTCTTTTACCTCAAAGAGTCACATACATTGGTACACATCTGTACGCTATAAGTTATAAGCTTGCCTGAGGTCTGCGTAAACAAACTTCATATTCCTAATTGTTAATTGAATTTATTTCAATGTTAAACATTTACCATTGGGATCAATTTCATGATATTCACGTTTCGGTTTTCCAGTAATCACAGGAGGTGGTACCACCATGTTCATGTTGTCAATATCGGGTATCTACACAAAATAA
Source organism: Ascidia mentula (assembly GCF_947561715.1). Classification (NCBI taxonomy): domain Eukaryota; kingdom Metazoa; phylum Chordata; class Ascidiacea; order Phlebobranchia; family Ascidiidae; genus Ascidia; species Ascidia mentula. The sequence goes on from NC_138568.1 coordinate 541,144, forward strand.
ATATTAAGATATAAAATACAGATCAGAACTACAACCACTTTCATATTCTGGCATCATCGAATGATTATCTGCAATTGTTTGCAAACAAACATTCCACAATAGTTGCAACAGAAATCTAGTTTCACTTTAATTCTAAACATGCAGTTCAGTTTCAAGTGTTTGTTGGATACATCAGCAAGACAATGTTTGGTAACACCCCTGTACAGTGCATTTTACTCATAGAGGTACGGGTATTTTGAAAATAAGTTTAAAACTAATTAAACAGAAACACAAATTATTTATATACATCACATTTCAAGTACTTTTTTTTCAAATTTTACACTTTTTGAATGACTATGCTTGGCTTGGAGTAGTGGGAAACCACACAAATGACCAAGAAACTTGCTGGTTTGGGGAATGGCTGAGTATTGTGTGATTGCGTGGAGGTTTACGACATCAGGTTGAGATGAGGAGAGAAAGAGAGCCTTGAGGCAAAACACACCATCTGCCCTCCCACCTAACTGTTAGTGCAGGAACTCACACTTTTACCACTTATAAACAGTGCCACACTTTCACAATGTCGTGGGTATGAAGTGGGCGTATTTTAAACAAAAGAATTTTTTGTTGCAGGCACAACATCACAGATTAAAGGACAGTTAAAAATTCATTAAAGTTTACAATAATTCTCCCCAGCATGTTGGAATCACTGACCAACTCCACAGACATTTAAAAACAATTCTATTAAGACAAACAAACTACAGGTACTTACATGGGTATCGGTGGACATTGCCTCATAACGAATCTCAACCATAGAATCAGGAGCATTTCCAGTCATCGGCAAATAACCTTGCATTGTATTTTCTCGATTTGTTGGAGAACTTGGGACATCTTCAGCCACAGAATACATTGCATTCTGCACATCTTCATCATTCTCATCAAACTCTTGGTACGTTGCCACATTCATGCCTGGGACATCTTCGAGAGAATCGCTGTCACTTGGTTCATTGTATATCCCTGTGTCTGCATGTGCAAGAATTTCTTCGCTTGTCAGTTTTGTCTCTGGAACTATTTAAAAAAATGTTTTTACTAAAGCTTGAAGCTTAGTTCTTCTTACATTCCATACAAAACTGGCATTTTTTAACGCCCGGTGCTTAGTTAAACATGTCTTGTATAATTAGGACATGACATTAACAATCATTGTGCCTCACCTTTAACTGAGGAATTAAGTTGGGCGTCAACCTCCACACCAGAGTATTGGTTCACAGCTGATTCATCAAACGCAAAAGCTTGCTGGTCATTTTGTTGCTGCGTAATTACTGGGTCCATGGTTTCAGGAACTTTGAAATTTTTTGTTGATGATCGACTAACATATGGTTTGGGGGATTGAAAATTAATTGAAGCTGACCGATTTCTGTAGGAATTGCGAGTGCTTAAATCATTTGATGAATTATTGTCTTTTGATTGTATTGCGGGTGATACTGATTTCCATGTGTCACCTTCAGGCACTGTTTTCTGTTTTATTGACGACCTTTCGGCAGCTATTGGAACATCTTTTGCTTTGAAATCCCACATTTTCACAAGACTTCCAAATCCAGGGCTCTTGTCCCCTCTTCTGAATGAAGGCCTGAAACATAACAAAACAACAGACTTATTTGTTGTATCAGTTAACATTTCCAATATTTATTTAAAGAGTGGTATTAATATAAGCATGCAATGCAACTTTCACTCGATATAAAAGATACAAATTTCACTGGAAATGAACACACTGTTTTGACCTATAAGGTCTCACCAGTGCAGCTCAATTAATCTTATAGCTCTTTTGCTTCTATTTGGTTATTATTTATGCATGCAATCAGCCAGTGATTCCAGTGAGCTACAGGTGGAGTCACTGTTTTGACATATAAGATCTTATCAGCGAGGCTGGTAACTGATGACAGTCTTGCCGGGTTAACCTAGTTTGGTACCGGATGGATCAGCATTAACTACATTGGCCATTATCCCCTTGCAATATTTTTGTGTACCTGTATGGAATTGGAGTTCTAGGGCCAGAAAGGGTCGGGCGCAATCTTTGATGGCTTGGTTCTTTCTCAACTGGAGTAATGTCTCCACTGCTATAAGATTTTTCTGTGTTGATGTCAACAGACAATTGTTTTGGTCGCTCGGAAATGCTGTCAGGTGTGGACACAACAGTACCCAGTCTTGGAGGAGTTCTGCTGCCTTGTCCAGAACTTTTTGTGTGGATCTGAGGAGCAGGTCGCCACTTGGTGGCACCAAATGGGCTCGGAGGAACATTTTTCCTTGTGTCAGTTTGAGGTTTTTTCTTCTCAGGTTCGGTGAATGATGGAGTTTTAATCCAAAGTTTGGGTGTCACATGGTTAAGGGAAGGTTGTTTAACAAGAACTGGTGGAGCCTTGGTTGGTTCTTGACGGCACAATTTGTCACTTTCCAGGTCTTGCTGATTGACTGATGGTTGTTTTTTTAGGTAAGCTGGTTTTGTGGCTATTACCGGTTTGGTTGCAATCTTTGGTTTCGGCGACACAACTGGGTTATCGACATGATATCTTTGTGCCATGGCAATGTATTTTCACATAATGGGTTGCAACAGCTACATTTCACAATTTTCACACAAAAAGGCACCAAACACAAATTTACAATACAAAAACACCTAACGAACTGTCAAATACACAATAGTATTGTCAGAAGAAGAGGCCTGGACTGCAATAACTCAACTGAACCATGCTGCATATTTTTTCATTTGAAACGTTCATCCACTGACCACATCACACTTAACGAATTAATACATTTGTGCGAAACAATTTACACACACCGCCTGGCACAACTAGTCATCTACCATAATAATAAACCGTTCCACACAAACCACAACAGGTACAGGTTTACTATCTCTGCACCTGCCCATGTCTGTCACGACCACCACGGACACACAAAAATAGGCACAAGATACAACTAAATTAACAACGTTGTTTTAGAATAAAGTTAAAATAATTTAATATCACAAGATGAAAACAAAAATATTCAAATAATTTGTAGTAAATCTTGCGCATCGTTGTTGGCTGTAAAATTATTATTTAACTTATCAAATTATCAAAAACATTTTAGTAAAGATTAGTTCCTTGTTGCTGTACCTTATAAATATGGTTAAGTTTTAAATCGTTAAGATTGTCAAGACCATTTCTCCTCACCACAGAGACAGAGTTTTCCGACACAGAAATTTTTAATTTCGCGTCAGATGTTCTATTTTTCATGACAGAAAACCATGCAAACGTTATGAATGTTTTGGGAATAAAACTCTTTATAGACCTCACACAACGGGTTTTAATTATACAAGACACATATTTAGTATTTCCATCTTTATTGTATCGTATCAACAAAAAAGAACTTTTTGGGAATTATTTAAAAAAACCTGGTTTAAATAGAAATATACAAACATAAAACCACGAACAACTCTCGAACTCCCTACCCCAATTTTAAATTGCATCAAAACACAGCACAAATTCCACTAATCAATAAATATTGTCAGCACTAAACAAGAAGTTCCAGCAATTTTTCAACAAATTTAATTGCAACAAGAAATTGATATTTTGAAAGTAAAAAATTTACATGACGCTGCAAGATTGGCAAAATTAACTTCTTCAGTGTAATTTTGGTATTTTGCACAAAGGAAACTTACACAAACATGCAACAACATCCATATAAAACGCCAAATAAAACAAAGGTGACAATTATACTTTTTAAGGCATCATGTACATTGGTAATGGGATCAACCTTAAGCAATTTGCCAGCATGTACGAGGTTTTTTAATATTATACATAGTTTTTAATCTAAGGCATGGTTTACGTATATATTAGCACAGATAGGCATACCACTGATGTCGCATCGAGTATCACCAACAAAAATTGCACCAACAGAAAAAAAATGCAATAACAACAAAACTACTTTCAAGATTTTGCTAATGACCTAAAAATTGTATTTTTAATTAACACGGTTCGTTTGTTCATTCGTTTGGATTGATTTTTGCCACAAATTTGGCATGAATATACAGTGTAGTTTGGACGTCAATAAACAAACAAACCAACAACAACAACTATGTGATCCTACTGCTGTGCTACTTATTTACATGTCATGGTTAATTTTTTTGGCTGAAAAACTAATCACGCTATTTCCACATTGGCAATCTCAGCAAACTTTTTTTATGTAGGGAGCTTGACACTTGGAAATATTGAAAAAACTTAAATCCAAGCGACATCACCAGATGCCACAAGTTTCGAGCAATTTTGGTCCTTGACACTAGAAGGCGCCATACAACCATAAACAGGATTCCCTGTCCAATGTAACCAAGCAGCTGTATCCTAGAAGGAATAAAAAACAGTTAATTTAAGTGTTCCAAGCCTTCACGTAATTAAAATGATATTTTTCCGATAACATGATATAAGATAATTTTAATCATCATGCAAGTGGGCAGAAGTTGTAACATGCATTAAAACATGTGGTAGCAGATTAAAAATCAATGACGTATTGATTTTGTCGCAAACAACTGCAATGATACCTTTTTAGTCTTCTTCTTGTTGCTGGATAACCATCAAGGTCTTCTTTAAGTAAGTAACGTTTTATTCCAATCGCATATCTGTCTATGTAGACTTTCCAGTCAATCAGTCGAGGATCAAAGTTGAACATCTGGTGAACAAGTACAACAAAGTGTCATAGATATATGCCACTGCACACAAAATATGGTAAAAAAGTGTTTTTGTCTCATAAAAGGCAAGAAAAACTATGTGGTAACACTAAGCTTGAAAAAGTTTTAACCATGAATGCATTCTTCTGTAACATATAGCAACTCATTACACCTGTAGCTTTGATTTTATGGTGTTCAATGGCTAAACATAGAGATTTAAATACAAACCTTCATGTCAGAATGTTTCAGACTCATCAGCAACTCTGTGGTGTTCTTGTACCCCCATAACCACTGGTTTGAGATAAAAAACTGCAAAACCTGAACATTCGTCGCAATTCTTTGATTCACTCTCATAACTCTGCACCAAAATATACATGCTTGGTTACTTAGACTGACTTGTTAACAAAGGCGCAACAGCTACTAATAAAAATGTAATGAGACTTTCACATCTTCTTGCATAATGCCAACGAAAATTTTTTCAGCATATTTTTGGATAACTTACTTTCGCTTTCGACCCATCATTGCTAAACCCAGATCAAAAACATAGGCTGGAAGGTATTCGGAAATAAAGACAAGCAAGTGGTACATGTACCTGAAAGTAAACTTGTGTAAAATGTGTGGATGAGAATATGTCAATGTTTGGTTCTTACTTGTTGGAAGTTAGTTGTAAGACAGGAAAACGGATTCCATTATCCAACGGATAATCAACAAAAGATTTATGGATCATAGTGTCTGGTGAAAACAAAGTGGAAATTCGTTAGTGACAAAATAAACAATCCTAAATACAAACCACGTTGCATTTTCAGTTGTCAAAAAAATACATGCTTAAGAATAAGGTTCAGGAATCCTTCCCTGGCCAACACTAATCTTTGCAATGTATTAGTGGGACAGACTATTTTTTTCACTAACAATGTTGTTCTTTGCACTTTTAGTTATTTCTTGCGAATGAGGAACATTTTAAAATATAAATATCATCGTATTCTCTGCAATAAACTGCGTTTGACATTAGGATATTTTAATTTTGATGTAGAAGTTTCCACCTGTGTCAGGCACAACAAGTGGCGTTGGAAACGTTGATTTCGAAAAGAAAATATTTAAGGAACATTTTATTCAGATAGTTATTAAATTTTTGGATATGGCCCATGGGTCGTTTACTAGCAATTTCTTATTTCATTCCAACTAAATTCAATCAATTCCCTACTGGGTTGGAATAAAGTTGTCTCAATAGAAATCATATAAACAAGGTACTCACGTAAACTGGTGATCTTTAGGGGATTAGATTGGCCGACCACCAGATTGTAAACTGGAATCAACTTTCTACGCTCAGTTATTTCATCTTCACTTAATAATATTGAAGTTGCGTTTGGTGAAGTTTTGCCTACAAATGATGACAAAGTGATAATGTAGAAAAATTGTTTAGTTGGCACCAAACTTTTTACATTGTGAACTAATTTTTAACCAAGTAACATTTCTATGCTGACAATAAATAGATAGGAATCCAGACCTGAATTTTCGACCAATGCAGTTTTCCATGCAGCAGCAATAATTCCATTTACGACAAAATCAGATGGGATTATATCAAGGTTGGTTTTCCCGTTGCTCCAAATCATCCTCAAGAAACCTTTTCCAAATGCAGCTAATAATCCAGTTGGTCCGTTAGCATTGTTGCAATATCCCTGGAATGCAATTAAATATTAGAGATGTAATGTTTTTATTGTTGTTATTGGTCGTAAGTTGACAAAAGGACAAAGCAACCACATGCAAAAGCCATTTTTCAATAATTTATTGTTCAACCTTACATAAACAATTACTTTTCCAAACAAGTTCTAAATAAAAAAAGGATAAATTGTTTTGGAACAATTGGAAAAGATTTTGTCTTGTTTCATCAACAAATGATTCAATTTGGTTAAAATATATTTGAATGAACAGGCTAAAAGTTTTGTATGAAACTACATCCACACAAGGGACTGCAAGGTTTATATTCCTTTGGGTACATCTGAAGCACTTGTGGTTTGAAAAACATTAGGCACGACAACATCTCATGTTACTCATCGTCTCAATGCTAGCGTTACATATGTTGAAAACCTTGTATTAAAGATAAGGCGCAGTTAGAGTAGGATGGACAAGTACTGTTAGATTTACTGTGTTAAAATTTAATTCTAGTGCATCAATATGGCTTATTATTTTATCACAAAAACAATTTTTTATGAATGTAAACCTGTAACGGTTCTTGGTAAGCAGCACCCACAATGCTGGGTCTAACAATACAGACAGGAAGACCTGCTCCTTCCTTTACCACCATCTCTTCACCAAATGCTTTTGTTAGAGTGTAAGTGTTGGGTCTAAAACAGACAAAACAGCACTCCTTTATCATTACAAATGTCAATGAATCTAATAAATTTTATTTAAAAAATGCATTGTTATGAGAAATATTGTCACAATGTAAACCAACCTATCCTTCAGAATGTCTGGTGTAAGTTTGGTGATCATCTCATCACTCATCCACTCCAATGATTCGTGCAGTTTGTTGTAATCTTGGCCAGTCTCGTGAACCATTTCACCAATATGATCTTGGTTGCAATAAGCATATGCTGAAAAAGAGGGTAAAATTTTGACGATTTATGGCAAACAAAAAATATTAGAAAAATTTACAATGCCGGGCCTACACCAGTGGCAAAAAACAAACAGTAATTCAGTCATAGATAAATTGTTTAAACTTCAAACAAATACCAGTGGAAATATGGACAAGAGCTTCAAGATTTTTCATCCCTCTGCAAAGTTTGACTACCCATCGTACGGCGAGAGTGTTCACTTTGAAAGCAAGTCTAAAAATGCATAAAAAAATTAGTGTGTTAACAACAGACAGTGAATGGCAACTGTCATTCAATGTATATAACGGCTTTGGTTTTGCATGAAGTTTCATGATCAGTTTTAGAAAAGTACATGATTTGGGGAAGAACATTTCCACTGACCAGATAATTAAGAGCACACATAATCTGACTGGATTGGCTCAGTGTTTAATCATAGAAGCAATAAAAAGGAAATTGTAAGAGTTGGACTGTGACTTTTGACCTCATGCAATTGGTTGAACTGAGACAAGCAAACACAGAATCTGCTGTTGCGGCAGACCCATGGCTCCAATAGTGTTTACCTTGTTGTTGAAATCCCAACATGAAATTTGCTATTGCATAATTCTTATGATATTAGAAGGATTTCAATTCAATTACAAAACACTGTGTACTTTCAAAATGTTCTATTGTGCTGAAAATTCAAAAAAACTAAAATTTTTCATAATAGAAACAAATATTTTTGACCAGACCACATCAAAAAACGTAAATCTAAAATAAACATAAAAGATTACTTAAATCTAATAAAATTGAAGCAAAAAACTTTAGTAAAGAAACTAACTTGGTTTTATTTAAACTTTTATCAAAAGTTCTGCATTAATTCCAAAAAAATCAGATCTTTGTTTTTCACAAATGTTGCCCACCTGAGATGTTCATTAAACCTCAGAGTCGCAGCTGAGTGGAAAAAGATTTGGACTTCATCCTGGATGAGTTTCATGTTTTTCTCATCAAGACCAAGATTTATTTCCTCTAGGTTGCTAGGAATTGACACCAACTTGCTGAGAATGTTTGGACTGAAACTCTGGAAAATCTACAAAATACTTTGTTTTTGAAAACTGTTGCTTTGTTATCGTCAAAAAATAATTGATACCCAGTCCTATGAAACATGTGATGTTCTTTTACCTTAAAACATGCAGCTTTACTCAATGGAGTTTGAAGTTCATAGATGTGTTAATTTTGTTAGTTTAGTTATTAATAAATTTGTAAACTACATGTAAGCAGCAGACAGCGCCACTGTTTTGATCTATTCAACAATCAACACAAAGAAGAAGTCTTTGCTTGGCTATGTAGCTGACAAAATCATCAGCAGCCACCAAGCGGCACAGACAAGACTTAATGGGTCATGACAGTTGCCATGTCTGCAGCTCACTTCAGTGCAAACCAGATATGATCACTGTGGAACAAACTGTGGACAAGCAGCTGCTTGAAAAAACGAGCAAAAAAAGTTTTGTTTTGCTGTACTTGAAAGCTTGCTTTTTGTGGCATGCAAGGTTCTTTTATTAAAGGTTGTATTTGTTTTTATAATAAAACATTGCCCAGCGCTGATCGTCAACACTCTGCGTGAGTTATTTTGGTTTATAAAAACAAGGTTTAAATTTTGCAACTTACTGGAAGTTTAATATACTTCTGAAGCCGTTTCTCTGCATTTTCTGACTTTTTGTTTCTAATGAACAGGAAGATCTTCTGAATTTTCGGGCATGACCGGAGTAGTTTTGCGACAAGACACTGCCCAATAAAGCCTGTCCCACCAGTAATTGCAACAACTTTGTCATCAAAAAATTCTGGAATCGTCTGAGAAGGACAATCAAGTTAAAACAAAACCTTTAGTTATAAGTTATGAAATCATTATAAAATAACTTACCAAATGTAATGTGCCCATATTCACAGAGGCAGATTTAAAAATTTACTTCTTAAAACCTCAATCAATTTACATTCCTGAAAGATTATTGGGATGTTTATTATATCAAGTTATAGTAACCCATTGTTTTTTTTAACGTTTTTTTATTACACAGTGATATGGCTCAAAAACATTATACATCTATTCGGGTCTAGTGCGGAATCGTACGTACCTATGTTCCAGAAACCGGGGAAACCCCAAATTACGTCACAATGAAGGTGGGGTCAAGTTATGACGTCACACCAAAAATTACGTCACTGTGACGTCACTGGCTGAAGATACGCACCGACGAAGATTCTCGCCTACACGTACATACGCAGTTCTCCTATAGGCATCGGAAAGGCGACGAAAGGCACAACAGCAACGAAGAAAATACGTGTTTACGCTTCATTGATTATTCAATAAAATAAACATTTTACAAGCTTGAAATTGCCTACGATCAACCACAAGGGTATCCAAAAGCAATATAAGAAAAAAATGAAGCTAAGCATAGCGCGTATTAGCGCCGTTGGCGGTAAATATGTCACAAAGTGAACAATTGTACGTCGCCCTGAAGGAGATGTCGCACAGACTTAATTTTTTGCACAGACAGCCACAAGTGTCACCAAACCACCATACTTAAAAATCTAGGCGATAACGAAATATTAACCCTATTTAAATCGACGACAAACTTTTGTTTGTGACGTAACACCTACATTTTACGTCAGTTTCAATTGGTTGTCACATGTTATGAAGAAGAGTACCAATTTTATAATCGAGCTCATTCACAATCAAATCCGACAAGTATTTCTCTTGAAAATAAACAAAACGTTAACCCATGCTAATGCGCTTCAGCGCCGCGGTCGGTAAACAACTATCAACATGTGCAATAGTTCGTAACCATGAAGGAGACGTCGCAGAGACTTGAAATTTAGAACGAATGACAAGAAGAGACATATAACAAACATACTAAAAACACAAGTTGCTACCTTTTTATTAACCCTCTTTTAAACATCGATAAACTTTTGTTTGTGACGTAACAACGTTGATGATAGATGGATTAGATCAAAATTGTAGTCATCTTATAACACCGTCCCTCCTGCACAATCGTACCAAAATTTACAATAATCGGAGAAGTACTTTACCTTTCACACCTCAAAACATACACACACCTCTTCGCACTCTGGCGCCGTTGGCGGCAAGAGAGGGTACCAAGTGCGGAATCGTACGTAACCATGAAGGAGACGTCGCAGAGACTTGAAATTTGGTACAAATTATAAGAAGAGACATATAACAAACATACTAAAAACACAAGTCGCTACCTTTTTACTAACCCTCTTTTAAACATCGATAAACTTTTGTTTGTGACGTAACAACGTTGATAATAGATGGATTAGATCAAAATTGTAGTCATCTTATAACACTGTCTCTTCTGTACAATCGTACCCATTTATACATTAATCGGACCAGTACTTTAGCTTGTACACCTCGAAACATACACATATCTCTACGCACTCTGGCGGCGTTGGCGGCAAGAGGGGGTACCAAGTGCGGAATTGTACGTAACCATGAAGAAGACGTCGCAGAAACTTGAAATTTGGTACAAATTATAAGAACGGACATATAACAAACATACTAAAAATTCAAGTCGCTATCGCTTTATTAACCTTCCTTAAATCAACGATAAACTTTGTTACGTAACAATATATAATAGATAGATTAGATCAAAATTGTAGTCATCTGATAACACCGTCCCTTTTGCACAATCGTACCACTATTCACAATAATCGGAGAAGTACTTTACATTGTACACCTCGAAACACACACACACCTTTACAATGAAGGACGTGACACATTAAAAATTGAATTCGCTGCCAGATTATTTATCGGGTTCGGATTAGCATTGCCAGAACGATATCACAAATACACACACAAACTGCATTAACTCGGATGTTAATATAAACTTATTTTATTGCTTTGAGAATTTTCCAACTGCACTCGTGAGGTAATCTCAACGCAGTCGTTAGGTTTTTTTTTGCAGGACCTTTTGCCGGTAGCCGTATTGTACCTGCCTATTTACAATTTAGGTTTTTTTCAGAGCAGGTCCTCTCACGAAGTTTGGAATACTTGACCTGCGTTTCTCGGGCAGCATTGTCACCTGCACAAGTTTAAAAGCGTTAACTTGTCACCTAAATTGGTGTTTGTAGTCTATTTTTAACAATACTTGCCCATTTAAACCAAATACTTTGGATTGTTTTTTATGGCCAAGATCAAATCATTGAAATAATGGGATTTTGGCCTCCATTGTCTCCACAAAAACTCATCCAAGTAAGATGGAATGAAATCCCTGGACACCCCGTTTTTTTTTCTCATCATTCTTTTGGCTGAAGCCCATAAACTCTCAATGCTGTTGGTATGGACACCACCAGCTGTCACATATTGCTGCGAATGATTCACAGTCCTATGTGTGTATCCGATGTCTGCAAAGGTAATGTTGTAGTCGTCTACGATATACAAAAAAATATCACAATAATCTTACTTCCAAGATTTCTGTAAGCTCTCCACTCATCTGACCAGATTTCTGTGCCCGGGAGAATGTGGCGACGGATAACCGCTTCCAAGGTCTGCTGGTCACGGGCGGGAACCAGTTGCATGAAGCACTCACTTAAATACAAAACATATTACGTGCTTTGTTGATGGTATTGTTAAAAAAATTACTTGGTCTGCATATCTATGCCGCCAAAAACCCATTTTTGTGGAATTGCGCGGGCCTGGGCATTGGAGCACGGTTTTCTTCGCGCCACCAGCGATTCATCATTAGCCACTACGTGGCCAGGACCTCCAATCAAAATAGGACTGGTCATCAGATCTTCTGTACAAATCTAAACGTGCCAAGACAAATTAGTTACACACGAAATGTCATATGACAAGTTTGATACTAGTTACCTCGCGAAGAAAACCGCACCAATCGACGCACGCTCCGTTGGCAATCTCTGCCTCTTTGCAGATTGCATCTTGTGTACTTTCCTCTGCCCAATGATAGAGGATGGTTAGGAGCTGCACCATGGAGAGGTTGCTCCTCTCAAAGAATGAGCATGCACGTATCGACATGCGTTTCTTGCATTCCTGGCATTGTTCGATGCAAACACAAATGATTAACCTTAGCATATACACTTTAAAATCAATAAAGCCACCGTTATTGATAAAAACCTACTTTGTCAGGGCACCTCCAAACTCGTCCGTCCTTGGACGCTTGCAGACGTTGTTCGGTCATGTCTGACCCGCAGACACATATTTTTGTTAAACACAGCAACCCATGTTGCCGAGCCCAATTAATGGCATCGTTGTTGTGGAGGAAAGCACCACACAGAGAAAGTTGACGTGAGTTTACACCTTAAAGCGAGTTCATGTTGATAGCACAATTAATATTATTACATAATATTAATTGTGCTTTTTAATTAATAATATTATTGCTTTTTAATTAATATTATTACATAAAAGGATCACATGATACTAGAAATAATACGTGCATCATCTATTGCGTCGATTTCGAGTCAGGTTTTTATTTTATGCACGGTAATATGGCTATTTATGAAGGTTTTGTCAAATTTTATCGGTATAAATAACCATTGACCAGCAAAAATAGGCAAATATTGCTGTTACAACTTGGGCAACATCAACACGGACCTAAATAAGGCGTTGTTTAGCTTTAAATACTAAAAAACAAAGTTTTCTGCCCATATGAACCTGCGAAACACGAAAATCAGACGTAATAGGGGTCTAAAAATCAGTTGTTTGACCAAACATAATAAAATATTACATCGATTTCATTTAGGTTGTTACTTGTACTGCTAAAGAAATGCATAGCTACACTAGTTTCAACAAAATTAGAAAGTTAAATTTTTTCATTGGTCATCCGCCAGAGCCCAATGGGTCACAGTTGATGTAATACTCATGGGGGTCAGAAATAAGGGGTCAGAAAGGGAGATACTTTTACACCGGGTCACAAAGTTTTTTCCAAACTTGATCCACATATAAGCCCAAATCACATATAAATCTGTGCGAATATAAACGCTCCGATTTCGGGTGGTATTTCAACTCAAAGTTATAAACAAAAACAACAGGCGGTGCGCACTGTTCACGCCTAATCATTCAAATTGGCACAGATTTCTTTTTTACACATACTTATATGTGGATCAAGTTTAGAAAAAACTTTGTGACCCGGTGTAATAGTATTTTCCGTCAGAAAGGGGAATGCGCAGATATCACCATAACACTTGGACACGCCCTGAAGGATATCCCGACTCTATACCTTATCGGTACATTAACCAAACAAAATACCAAGTGTATGAGCTCCAGCAGCAGGCAGCAGGGTAGATAATATATAGGAAAATGCTTTAAATAATGTTTATTTATTGCGTGCAGGGAGGAATATGTTCCACCTCATAAGTGCGTTAGGATATAGCCCAAAAATAGTGAATTGTTTAATGGTTGTGGCAATTCAATTTTGATCTGAAATACATCTAAGCGTTTGCAACATTCCAATCTGTTTACATATCTTTCATATGAGAAAAGCTGGGAAATTCACATACTTTGAAATGAGCTAATATTACTCACCAATTCATTGCCCTAATTAATTTACGCAAATAACCCCAAAGTTTCGGTTGAGTATTTGAAAAAAATGCACCTAACCGTTTTGTTTTACAACACTAACCCTAACCTTACTTTATTACGTCACAAACAAAAGTGTATCATTACTTAAAAGAAGGTTAATAAAGCGGTAGCGACTTGTGTTTTTAGTATGTTTGTTATATGTCTCTTCTTGTCATTCGTTCTAAATTTCAAGTCTCTGCGACGTCTTCTTCATGGTTACGTACGATTCCGCACTTGGTACCCTCTCTTGACGCCAACGGCGCCAGAGTGCGTAGAGATATGTGTATGTTTCGAGGTGTACAAGCTAAAGTACTGGTCCGATTAATGTATAAATGGGTACGATTGTACAGAAGAGACAGTGTTATAAGATGACTACAATTTTGATCTAATCCATCTATTATCAAAGTTGTTACGTCACAAACAAAAGTTTATCGATGTTTAAAAGAGGGTTAATAAAAAGGTAGCAACTTGTGTTTTTAGTATGTTTGTTATATGTCTCTTCTTGTCATTCGTTCTAAATTTCAAGTCTCTGCGACGTCTTCTTCATGGTTACGTACGATTCCGCACTTGGTACCCTCTCTTGCCGCCAACGGCGCCAGAGTGCGAAGAGGTGTGTGTATGTTTTGAGGTGTGAAAGGTAAAGTACTTCTCCGATTATTGTAAATTTTGGTACGATTGTGCAGGAGGGACGGTGTTATAAGATGACTACAATTTTGATCTAATCCATCTATCATCAACGTTGTTACGTCACAAACAAAAGTTTATCGATGTTTAAAAGAGGGTTAATAAAAAGGTAGCAACTTGTGTTTTTAGTATGTTTGTTATATGTCTCTTCTTGTCATTCGTTCTAAATTTCAAGTCTCTGCGACGTCTTCTTCATGGTTACGTACGATTCCGCACTTGGTACCCTCTCTTGCCGCCAACGGCGCCAGAGTGCGAAGAGGTGTGTGTATGTTTTGAGGTGTGAAAGGTAAAGTACTTCTCCGATTATTGTAAATTTTGGTACGATTGTGCAGGAGGGACGGTGTTATAAGATGACTACAATTTTGATCTAATCCATCTATCATCAACGTTGTTACGTCACAAACAAAAGTTTATCGATGTTTAAAAGAGGGTTAATAAAAAGGTAGCAACTTGTGTTTTTAGTATGTTTGTTATATGTCTCTTCTTGTCATTCGTTCTAAATTTCAAGTCTCTGCGACGTCTTCTTCAGGGTTACGTACGATTCCGCACTTGGTACCCTCTCTTGCCGCCAACGGCGCCAGAGTGCGAAGAGGTGTGTGTATGTTTTGAGGTGTGAAAGGTAAAGTACTTCTCCGATTATTGTAAATTTTGGTACGATTGTGCAGGAGGGACGGTGTTATAAGATGACTACAATTTTGATCTAATCCATCTATCATCAACGTTGTTACGTCACAAACAAAAGTTTATCGATGTTTAAAAGAGGGTTAATAAAAAGGTAGCAACTTGTGTTTTTAGTATGTTTGTTATATGTCTCTTCTTGTCATTCGTTCTAAATTTCAAGTCTCTGCGACGTCTCCTTCATGGTTACGAACTATTGCACATGTTGATAGTTGTTTACCGACCGCGGCGCTGAAGCGCATTAGCATGGGTTAACGTTTTGTTTATTTTCAAGAGAAATACTTGTCGGATTTGATTGTGAATGAGCTCGATTATAAAATTGGTACTCTTCTTCATAACATGTGACAACCAATTGAAACTGACGTAAAATGTAGGTGTTACGTCACAAACAAAAGTTTGTCGTCGATTTAAATAGGGTTAATATTTCGTTATCGCCTAGATTTTTAAGTATGGTGGTTTGGTGACACTTGTGGTTGTCTGTGCAAAAAATTAAGTCTGTGCGACATCTCCTTCAGGGCGACGTACAATTGTTCACTTTGTGACATATTTACCGCCAACGGCGCTAATACGCGCTATGCTTAGCTTCATTTTTTTCTTATATTGCTTTTGGATACCCTTGTGGTTGATCGTAGGCAATTTCAAGCTTGTAAAATGTTTATTTTATTGAATAATCAATGAAGCGTAAACACGTATTTTCTTCGTTGCTGTTGTGCCTTTCGTCGCCTTTCCGATGCCTATAGGAGAACTGCGTATGTACGTGTAGGCGAGAATCTTCGTCGGTGCGTATCTTCAGCCAGTGACGTCACAGTGACGTAATTTTTGGTGTGACGTCATAACTTGACCCCACCTTCATTGTGACGTAATTTGGGGTTTCCCCGGTTTCTGGAACATAGGTACGTACGATTCCGCACTAGACCCCATCTATTCTTATTGTACAATTTCAAAATTTCATCATGCACGCAGAAAAATAATATTTCGAGATACAAAAAATCGTTGACTGGTCCGCGCAACTTTACAATCTGGTGTATTGCACATACATACATACATACATACTGAAATTAAATACACACAAATTAACTTTCCAGATTAAAAGACCAGAGCATGAACGAAATACTTCCGCAGTTCCGGCATTCGAGGGAAAAAGTTTTTAGTGGAATATAAAATAAAGTACAACATCAAAACATGTTAAGGCCTATGAAAATCAATTGCAAACAAACAACAAAATGCTGTTTTGTAAAAAACAATCAAGACGTAACATTTAGGTTCCTAAAACAGTAATGCTACTTTCATTATATTTGATGAAGGTTTAAAGAAAAATCCATTAAAATATATTTTTGTTGTACCTTATGTAAATGGTGCATTTCCACTGATAAACAGTGTACATTTTACACAGTTGCAAATTGCGTGCATCCCCCTATGTAAGAACGAGATGGCGTATTTTTTAAGAAATAACAGTTTAAAGTTAAATAATTAATGTTTATGCTTTTGCAAACAAAAAAATTGTATGAACAAAAACGTAAAAGCATTTTATTATTTTTTATCTCCAAAACAATTATTTTTAGAAAAAACTTCGCCATGGCATACTTATTAGTATAGCATGCTTTAACAGTATATTTTTGCAAGTTATATAAAAGTGTTATAAAAATCGTGAAAAATTTGGCTTTCCAAAAAAATATAAAAATAAATGTCAAATCACAAATATCTGCATCGTCACAATGCCTTTGGATTTTGCTGTTTCACAAGTCCGTGTTTGTGAAATTAACGTTACGTTGTGTTATTGATGTATTTGGATACTTTGAACAATAAGTTTGAACATAACATCTGTCGCAATGAATACGGCAGTGCAAGTGCTTCGACGAGCCTCAAATTTTGTCTGTGCAAGCATGCAAATAAAAATATCTCCATCTATCTCAGGCATCAATCAAATAACTCCACATAGCACACCCAAGCGCAACAAAGGGTCATGCCTAAATCGCACAATTCAGAGACCTTTGCTATCAAAGTCCACTCCACAACTTCAGCTACTGAGAAATATGTTTATTCAGACTTTTGATACTCCCAACCCAAATTGTCTTAAATTCGTCCCTGGTGTTGAAGTGATGGGCACAGGAACTGCAGATTTTCCAGATTGGAGCCATTCTCACAAATCACCACTTGCAAAACGTCTGTTTGGGATTCAAGGGGTCAAAGCTGTTTTTCTTGGACCCAACTTCCTAACTGTCACAAGACAGGATGAAGAAACACAATGGAAAATACTTAAACCTGAGATATATGAGGTCGTAATGGACTTCTTCACTGTTGGAAATATGCCGATTTTGACCGATGAGGCTCCTGCAGCAGACACGTTGATTGAAGATGATGATGATGAAGTTGTTGCCATGATAAAGGAGTTGATTGACACAAGAATTAGACCGACAGTAATGGAAGATGGGGGTGACATTATCTTCAAAGGTTTTATCGAGGAAGGTGGAATTGTCCAACTGAAATTACAGGGGTCATGTAGCAACTGCCCAAGCTCATCGGTTACACTAAAAAGTGGAATAGAAAACATGTTGAAGTTTTATATCCCAGAAGTTCAGACTGTGGAGGAAGTTAAAGATGAAATGGATGCGGCTTCAGATGAACAATTTCAAAAGCTTGAGGACATGATTAAAACAAAAAATCAAAAAGAGTAAAATATCATTCTTGGCTTTTTACATTATATATTGCAACATTTTGGAATGATATTTATTGTTCTTATGTACATGTATTGTTGACATAACCTGGTACATTTATAAGTGTTGCAAATAAATTACCATAACTTTTGGTAGTTTGTTTGTATTTCACAAAGTGTAATGAGTGATTATGTTGTTCCTGCATAAAAAATTTTGTTTTTGTTTGAAGGTGTCAAGTTCAATACTTCATTATCTAATATAGGGACCACTGTAACTTGAACCTGTGGAACACATCGTTTATAATATAAAGGTTGTTAAGTAAAAACATGGAGAATACTGAAGTAGCTGAAATTCAAGTTGATCAAACTAAGAATGATTTAGACCAGCAACAATCATGTGAACTCCATGTGGAGCAAAGCACTCACATTGCAACTGATATTGTTAACGAGGATGAGTTACTTGCAGACGACTTGTCCCATTCAGCAAATACAGAAGGAACAACAGAATTACTTTCAACGGAAGCAGAAGAAAAAGCAGATGCCAGTAATAAACAAGATTTAATCCAAAAAGCTGCCAGTGTAACACCTGTGAAGGCTGATAACCTTCCTGACTCATCCATTGAGCAAAGTGAAGGCAAGACACTCAATTTAAATGATGAACCTTCGCCTTCTTCACCACAATCGCAAAGTGAGGCGTTTAAATCGTTTCTGGAAAAGACAGTTGTTCAAAGAGATTTATCCCCTGTTAAAGAAAAAGGCAAGGGGGAGCTGGAAGATAATCATCTTCAAAAACTCTGTAGCTCAATGTTTCACAAGATGACATTGTACATGCATGGGGAGGTTGAGAGTACAGTTGAGGATTATGCATTGCTGGAACGCATGAATAAAGTGACCGCTGAGAAGTACAAGGGGATGCTTCAAACTTCAAAAAATGTGGGTGACTCTCTCAGACAAATCAACCAGAAGTTTGTTGATTTGCGACCATACCTGGAGCAGATTGAGCAAATTGAACAAACTGTTCTTTCTCTTGAACAGGCTGCTTACAAACTTGATAGTTACACAAAAAAATTAGAGGAAAAGTTCAGAAAACTGGAAAAGAAATAATTGAGAATTTATCATTGTGATATTTTTAACACTGTTTTTCGCTGTTGCCATGTGTGTTTTTTTTCATTGATGTGCAATTTCAAATCTATTTTCCTTTGGAAAATATTGATTTTTCATGTAGTAAACGTTTTTACCACAACAAAAAATATTGAAAATACGTAGTCCATTAGCAGTACCTGGTTTAAATCACCAACACTGTTAAAATACAAAGGAAGGTCAACGTTACTTATTAGCAAATTTGCATTATTTCTATGACCGTCGATGACGTAACAGATGGTGGGCGTTGTCTCATCATCAAGTGGGTGGGGGAAGTTAGAAGTTTGCTTCCGTGCGGCATGTATTGCGGTTTGGTGACGCGAGTTAGAATGTTTGGTTGCAAGCAGTAAAAGAAGTTAGTCGTTTGCACTTTTCTAAACCGCACGTCATTTTGGCGATAGATTAAGTTAATATCAACGGGTGCTAGCGTGATGGCAAGTGATGGAGTGCTTCGCGTGAATCTAGTTGTTAAACCTGATGACGCTTTGAACGAAGCTTACAAGGTTTTGGAGTTGGTTAGGAAAAACTGGGTGCGGAATAACATTCAACATAAGGTACCTTTTTTTCCAATTAGTAACTCCATGTTTGCAGTAGATGTTAACGTTTGTTACAAAAGGTGTTTGAGAATGGGATTACCAACAAGTTGTTTGGTTTCAACAAGATCGGCGATAAAAAGGACGTTGTTCTTGTCAGGGTTAATGGCAATGGAACCGAAATATATCTTGACAGAAAGGCAGAGGTATTACATTGGTACTTCAAGTAAATACTAAACAGGAATCTGTTTTCACTTCAATGTGCTTTTAAAGTTTCCTAATTGTTTGTTTAAAGAAATATTATACTTACTTTATCACTGGATCATTTTGTGCAAGGGTCTGATGCAGACGATAGAGAAGTTTAGAAACCGTTGGTGCCATGTTAAATAACTGATTCAAAATAATGTAATTAATTTTTCCTGGAAGTTTTTTATAATTTAACTTCAACATAAAGAATTTCATTAAACCTGTTATGTGTTTTAGGTGAAGAGCTTTGAACTGCTTCACAAACATGGTTGTGCACCAAATCTGTATTGCATATTCAGTAATGGACTCTCATATGAATATGTACATGGAAATCCTGTTACTAGGGAGTCTGTCCGAGAGCCAGAAGTTTACATGTAATGATTTGCACCCAAAATATAGTGCTTAGTTTATGTATTCGTTCATTGTGTAGGTCAATATGCAGAGAGATGGCAAAAATGCATGCAATCCCTTTTACTGGCGATGGATCTCCTAAACCTGCAGCCTTCACTATGATGAGGAAACTGCTGGGAATCGCCTTCGACAAACAGTTGAGTATTTTTTTTTCAAGGAATTCTAAAATGTAGTTAATGTTTATTTATCTGAAAATATAATTGCAAACGTAGCTAATGCAGAAAGTGGCTGATCCAGCATGACTGCGATGCCAGTAAACCTAATAAAAATTAATCTAATATTTTGTTGTCTGTTTGAAAGACAATTCTCCACAATAACTACACAAAATATGTGCAGGTTTGTTCAAAATCTCAATTATTTTTTTCTAAAATTGTCCATCTAACTTTTACGCAGAAGTCTCACCACCTCTAGTGATCCAAAGGAAATAAAGTTGAAAAATGAAATTAATGAAATGGAGAGTCATCTGCAGGATATCGATTCACCGACTGTATTTTGCCACAATGACCTTCTTGTCCACAACATTATTTTCAACAATGACACTGGTAAAAGTCAAACAATCTTGTTTTGTTGTTGCTTTAACAAACCTATAAAAATAATAAAACAAAAGCAACTTTCTATCGAGCAGTTATGCAAAAACAATATGTATATGTGACTTTTTTACTGTTACTGCTTTTTTCCTTAAGCACCTTTATTCCAATTAAATTTTATTTCATATCCTGGTCTTAATTATGTGTATTTCCACAGGAAAAATTACATTCATTGATTATGAATACGCAGCTTTTAACTATGAGGCATATGATATAGGAAACCACTTCTGCGAATTTGCAGGTAAACTATCAACACACGTATTTATCCTCATTCACATCCATCTTGTATTTTTGTTACTTTATGCAGAGATTTTTCATGAATTTTCTAGGTGTGGAAGAAGTTGATTTTTCGTTTTATCCCGATAAGAAATTTCAACTCAATTGGTTGCGACATTATGTTGAGGCTAAACATGAACTCGGTGGCTTTAAGGAACCCATGTCTGAAGAAGAAATACAGAAACAAGTTGAGCGACTTTACAAGCACGCCAACAAGTTTGCTTTGGTGAGTCTACACTTTCCATCACATCAGAAAATCATTGTTTGGAATTTTCACTGAACTTGACAAGAATTTGGGGTTACTTGGGTTCATGTTTGATAACTTCACTATATTGTTATGAACTCCAAGTCAATTTTATTCTTAGTGTTATTATCATTCCAATTAAACTACTTGAACATAAATATTGTGATATTTTTAGGTTTCTCATCTCAGCTGGGGAATTTGGGCTTTGGTGCAGGCAAAGTATTCAAAAATTGATTTTAACTTTTCCGAGTAAGTTCCATTTATTTAATATTATCACAGAATGCAAAACATAAAATCACAACCATGTTATCGTGCAGATATTCCAAATTGCGGTTGGATGAATATTACAAGCGGAAATCTGAATACCTCGACTTGTAAAGATTGGAATATTTTAAATCACAACTCTTGTTTTTATGTGGTTTTACCTGTGGTGTTATATTGTGGTATTGAAGTTTTTATATATCCATGGATTTACCTGGTGCAATTTAAACTTTGCGAAACTATGCAAAGCATAATTACTGTTTAATTTGGATTTTTTTATTTTGGCAATCGTGGATTTATGACAAATATTTTTGATATTTTACAAACGTTAGTGCCCAGCTATGTGATATTTGTAGAGTTTGTGACCATATTTGTGTGTGTGCTGTTTAGCAAACATTCCAGTATTTCTTTTGACCTGTGCAAATTTCAAACTTCTGCCGCTTGAATGATTTATTGTAAACACGCACAAAGTTTAACCGCGCCAATTTGTGTGAGGAAATGTCAGAACCAAATAATTGATCACTCATTGTTTAATCACAACTTTATGACAAATTGATGGCCGATGTACAATCAGTCATGGTTGACCGGTGTTACTTTGTATCACAGTCACGTAATGTTGGTTTGGTCAGGGGTGCACAAACTGCGGTCGCATAGTTTCATGTGGCTGTGGATGCTGATTCATGCGGATGTTATATGTATGTTTTATGCTGTACATTTGTATTGTCGGCCGGGCATTGTCAAAAACTTAACAAGTTTTGCCTGGATGGTTGACTTGTAAATAACTCCCAAATGTCTCAGAGACATGTCACAGAGCCTCGATGGCTTGAGCGCGAATTGAGCCTCTTCGATTGTAAAACCTGCTTCTGCCCCGTTCTATCAAGCAATCAGATTTCGGATAACTTCCCGAATAATTATTGTATTCAAAACTGTTACCGGCTACATCCAATCGGTGCATTACAACTTTTCAATAAAATCCAAGCGAATAGAATAGATTAGACTGCATTTACACATAAACACTGTGGGCTTTTTAAAGCTCTCCATTATGAGAGCTGATTGGTCAAATAATGTCACGTGGTATAACGAAACGCTCAAAGTAATCTAATACAAGAACATAAAACACAGTACACATCGTGGTTATGTGTAGTAATGCACCGAAACAGCTATTTTTATATTCGGCCGAAACCGAATATTCGGCAAAAGTTGCCGAATTATTTCGGCCGAATAAACCGAAACTAATTTTGGTATCAATCTCTTTAAACGCAATGAATTTAAACAAAACATGTACTGGATTGGATCTAATCTTATCATACAGCCTTTTTTGGTCTTCTGTGCCAAATGCTTAAAGTTGATTTTCATCATTTCTGTGAAAATAAACAAATAAAACGAACACAATCATGCAGTTTAAACAATGATTCTAATCTATACTAAACTTTGCGTATCATCGTTGTATGCAGTAAAAACGTTTCGGTTTCGGCCAAATTTTGCAGAAACATTCGGCCGAAACCGAATAACTGCGAAAATCTTAGTTTCGGCCGAATAAATTCGGCAAACCGAACTTTCGGTGCATCCCTAGTTATGTGTGTGAATCGGATATAGATGATTCACGCTTGGTGGGGAGTCACTGGTTCACACGTTCTGGTGCACTAACGGAAGGTGGTCCTTCGCGTGTAATCTGGGACGCATTGAAATGGTTAGTTTAATGCAAGACTATGTATCCTGTGAGAATATTTTAAATGGTAAACAGGATATTTAATGAATCACTTTACTCGAGAACATTCGATAGGTTAACCATTTGAGTCGGAATATTTAATACATCTGGTAACAGGCTTGCAAATTCTTGTGCAATGCTGCATACAAAACATTACGTAATACAAGCACTGGTTTCTGTGACGTATACAAAACAGAACAAGATCATGTATTTTTAGCTAAGAAAAATTATTAAATATAACATTTCATTACACTTTTAGTCATAATTAAATGCGAAATTATCAGTTTGGACCCACTGGCGGTCGTTAGTGAAATAAAGTCTGTGATGCGGCCGGCATTAACAAAAAGGTTGTGCGTCTCTGCATTTAGCTGGAAATCAAATCAAATCTGTACTTCTAACCAGTAGCAAATTGACTGCATCCGTTTTTGCTGTCATGGGTTTGCCTTTTTGCAAAGTTTGACCTTTAAACATATTTCATTTGTGTATTTAGAACGAAACGAGTGGTTTTAAATGCGTTTGTTTAGCTTTGCCATGGCAACGACGTTGTCAATATCGGCAAGAGGTTCATGTCTGGATGAGCGCAGTTGGAAAACCCACGCTAAGCCACCACAAACACATAATAGCGAAACCTCAGCTTAATAAATGTTGTGCTGTTGAAAACCCCCAGTCTAGTTGTAATAGTTGGCATGAGACCAACACCAGGCGACATCCTGCAATAGCCATACTTGCTTCCTCCAAGCCCGCATTCAATCGCGTGATATCCGGTACATATGTATGTTGACAAGAGGAAAACCATCATCTGTCGGGATGTAACAAAACGTTTGCTGGTTTCGTGTAAAGACTTCTGTTTAAAAAGTTTAAACGGCTCAGGGTTAAAAGCAACATGTACAACCCCCACTCACAAATCAAGTTATTTTGTCCGCACGCAAAATCTTTTACGTGTGTTCGCGTTATTTTGTTCGCACGCAATCAAAGTGGACTTGGACGTCATTGTCTTTCCCTGAAAACAACAACAAACTCTCCAACCACTTTGTAAGGAAATAAAACAATCAAATAATATTTCATCCGTTCGGTATCGCTGTGGGTCGTATTTGCTCCCATATTTGCAAGGGTTCGTTTCCCGCTGGTGTCAAAAACAGAAGCTGTACAAATTTCAAACTTCTGCCACTTGAATGATTTATTGTAAACAATTTTAATTGCGACAATTTGTAAGCGGATTTGTCAGAACCAAACAATGCAGACCACAAGTTGATGGCGGATGTACAATCAGTCATGGTAGAAGGGGGTTACTTTGTATTATT
Source organism: Ascidia mentula (assembly GCF_947561715.1). NCBI lineage: Eukaryota > Metazoa > Chordata > Ascidiacea > Phlebobranchia > Ascidiidae > Ascidia > Ascidia mentula. The sequence goes on from NC_138568.1 coordinate 565,691, forward strand.
GTCACATGATGTTGATTTTGGTCAGGGGTGCACAAACTGCGGTCGCATAGTTTCATGTGGCTGTGGATGCTGATTCATGCGGCTGTTATATGTATGTTTTATGCTGTACATTTGTATTGTCGGCCGGGCACTGTCAAAAACTTAACTGGTATTGACTGGATGTTTGGCTTGTTAAAATTGTCCAGTCTTCGCTATAAAACAGAATAAGATTACGTATTTTTCGGCAAAAAAATGCTTAATATAACATTTCAGCACGCTTTTAGGCATTGGTCAATGCAAAAATATCGGAAGGCGTTTGTTTAGCTTTGCCATGGCAACGACGTTGTCAATATCGGAAAAAAGGTTCATATCTGGATGAGCGCAGTTGGAAAATCCAGGCTAAGCCTTAATAAATGTTGTGGTGTTTAAGTCGTGTTGTAACAGTTGGCTTGAGACTAACACACGAGGCGACATCCTTCAATAGGCCAACTTACGGTGTAAAAACAATTAGTTGAATAAATTTATTGTTTTAAATAAATGTTTGGTCAATGATAAACCACGAATCTCTTGTTGTAAAACACGTTCCGTTATTTTTCGCAAAAATATGTTTCGCTTCATAACGGACCAGGGGCGGCATTACGAACACATCTCGCTAAGTTTAGCGAGCTCGGTATTGACGCACGACCTCGTTAAGTCGAGATTTGGTATTACGAACCCCCGTCTCGCTAACCGGACCTCGCTAAACTTCTCGCTAAGTAGCGAGGAGCTGAGACCACTCGCTAACGCCAAAATATTCCGGACAAAGCCGCACAGCTACGTCGGCAATTAATAATGGCTGTCTATTTGGCCGCTAAACGCTCATATAAACGAAAAAAGGTAAGACAAAATCCCCTGGAAATGTCGGATTTAGAATTAATTTCAGAATAGCGAATGCCCAAAGCTGTGATAATGGAATTGTGCAACCACTTGCACCAAGATTTAAATCCAAAGAGTGCCAGTAAAAGATGTCTTACAGTGGAAGAACAAGTTTTGATATCATTAAAACTTTTGGCATCGGGAAGCTTTCAAAATTCAGCAAAAGGACAATATTAATGTTTCACAACCAACTGTCAGTGTATTGCTAAGTCGATTTATGGATAGTTTGATTTCAAAACGACATCAATTCATCCACATGCCAAACAGGATGTCTTCAACAATGATAATGCAACACTTTTACTCAATTGCACGGTTTCCTGGCGTCATAGGGGCCATTGATGGAACACATATTCCCATAATTGCACCGAGTGAGGAAGAACATCTCTTTGTCAACAGAAAGGGTTACCATTCCATCAATGTGCAGGCAAGTTGCATACTTTTCCCTTGAGATAAATTGGTTTTGACTTCAAATTCTGTTTGCAGGCTATATGTGACGCCAATATGGTATTTCTGGATGTGGTATGCAAGTGGCCTGGCTCATGTCATGATTCATTCATTCTTCGACAATCAAATGTGTACCAGGAGTTTGAGAGTGGAAAATATCACGATGACATTTTGCTGGGTGACAGTGGTTATCCATTAAAACCTTGGTTAATGATACCTCTTAGCCATCTAAGTACCCCTTCACAACAGAAGTATAATAAGGCTCACAAACAAACACGGCCAACTATAGAGAAGTAAGTTACACTTGTCTTGCACCTCATAACATTAACATAAATGATAATAAAGCTTTGTTGTTTAGGGCATTTGGTGTTTTAAAACAGAGATGGAGAGTTATTGATCACACAGGAGGAAGGTTATGTTATTCACCTTTACAAGTTTGTAAAATTACAATGTGTTGTTTCATTCTGCACAATATTTGTCGCCTTCACAATGTGCCACTGCCAGCAAATGCTGACATAGATTCACTACTAGACACCACCACAACAAATGAAATTCATGACTTACAACTGTGAGAGATTCCATTGTTTCTACATTCCAATAAAGTCATGTTTGTGAAATGTTTTTGCGTTTGTTTATTGAAAAAAGTGGCTGCACAGCAACAGATTTGGACTTTTCAAAAATCTACAGTTTACACGATGACTAAACACAAGAAATAAAATGATTCGTCATAAAACTTGCAAAACAATGCCGCCAATGTCCACTTGAAGCTCAACTACCAACACAAAAAGCCTTCCGTAAGATGTCGCATAGCGCGACTTCCTAATTTTGCTGAGACAGACGTCTTTTTTCTCACGATTTTGACGCATTCTCTCGTTTTTGCGTCAGGCTTCAGCGAGGCGTTTGCGAGGACACTTCGTAATACCAAATATGTTACCGAGTTCCTCGCTCGTTAAGTCCTCGCTAAAAATTATTTTAGCGAGCTCGTTAACTTAGCGAGCGAGCAAGTGTTCATAATGCCGCCCCAGGTCTGTTTAACTTTAATGTAAATAATTTATTCCGGTTATGCTAACAAACGTTTCAGTCAAGCAAGTGAATTAAAACCAATTCGAGAAGTTTTACGTGAACGTAAGTTCCGCGAAAGCGCTGCGCGAGGCAACAACTGATGGTCGCTTTCTGTGAAGCGAACGAAGTTTGTTTGTCTGAGACCTTGAGAAGAGAAACGGCGGCTTTCAAAATGAGAACTCAACCATAAGTGACCTCGGTGTTCGGTAACTGGGCCTCATTCAACCTGTGTGCACTTTGGCCGGCTTTGTTGCAACTGCTCCCTAACTAAAACTGATACTGGGTTATTGAAACTGCTGAAATGAAATAATATCGCAATCTTCGCTACAACACAGTGGTTATTCAATCGACATTACGATCATGTTTGTGATATCATGTCACATTTACAAGCAATCTGCCAAAATATTTGCAAGCGATCATTAAACTGACCTTTGCCAAGGAAGTAGATTATAACCCGGTCAACTAAAATAAACACGAACCGGGCTAAAAACATATAAATTATACCGCATGGTTAAAGGCTTTCCCTGGTATCGGACCTTATCCACATAAACCTTTAATAACCATGCAGTTTATTAAAACAATCAGTGTTACTGTTACAAAGGTTAAATGCTTCCCTCCAAGGTCAAATGCTGACGGCTTTCGACCTTGAAATTGCTGTTTTTATGGTTGAATGTAGACGTTAACTTTCAGATAAAAAGCTTCCAGAACCTTTGTACAAAAGAAATGACCTGAATGGTTTTCTGACAAAAGCGGTTAAAGCTTTGTTACGCAAATAATGATCGCTTTCGAAAATAATAAAACACGTTACAAGGTAGACAAAAGTATCATGATGACGTAATAATGTTGCATGGTTCGTTTGTTGGTTAGTGGGATAAAAGAAAAGCGATTTATTACAATTGGTAACGCGTGTGAAATAATGTTAAGTTCGTGTATAAGCTGCAGACAGATGGCCACTGTTTCGACCTAAAAGGTCTCATCAGTGCAGCTGGTGTGACTATCAGACGACTTTGCTGACCAAACGGCCAAGCAAAGACTTCCACTTTGTGGTGACTATACAGTCACCGTCATCCGTTGGGCACCAAACTAGGTGCAACCTTACGGAGAAAACAAGGTGGAAACACTATGGCCAAGCAAGCTCAACCAATAGTGCCGTCAGGCCCCGTGTCACAATAATCATATGATAAGCATGTGGAGCCAATAATATGAATTTGTGTATAAGCTGCAGACAGATGGCCACTGTTTCAACCTAAAAGGTCTCATCAGTGCAGCTGGTGTGACTATCAGACGACTTTTAGGTCGAAACAGTGGCCATCTGTCTGCAACTTATACACAAATTCATATTATTGGCTCCACATGTCAATATGTTAAGTTCGTTTCGAAATTTCAAAGTTTGTGAAAGTTAGTTGGGTCTACATCATTGTCCGCAACATCAATTCGTGTGTCGTAACAAATATCAGTATTATGACGTAAGAATGAAGCAAACAATAAGAAACCGCAACTTTCGGGTCAACCGGCGTCGAAAACTTACCAAGGTTTCCCGACTAAATTAATTTTTTTTCTTTTCGAGGAATGTTAATGAATAACTGACACACACGGTCCTTATATAAGCGGCGCATGGGAAAATTACAAGGAACATTTTCATTTTGCTGATTGGTTTTACAAGTTTCTTACTAGGAAATCAGTCTTTCGTCTACACTGCATTATGCCAAAGGTAAAGTCAGATTAATTTTTGTTTGAATTATTTCAGCATCGCCCCCTATGTGTAGTTTGAAAGTGTGGAATGGCAGCAGAGAGTAAATTTGAACAGGTTTCAGATAATTTGCGAAAGATAAACGCGTGAATTTAATCCAACGCTTTTGAAATCCACCAACAGCAATTAGAGCCACGTTAGGAACGGAATCGCCACCATCTCATATGATCTTAACGCGGTGAAAGCATTTAAAAACGAGCGCATAGTTAAAGGCCTACCTTGATATCAGACCTCAACCACATGGACCTTCTTCACCATGCGGTAGGGTCTGAGTTATATTTTATGCTTTTACTTTTTTATCACAGGAATATCCACTACTGCGGGATTTCTTCCGAGGGAAGACGATCGCATTGACCGGAGGGACTGGATTTATTGGGCAAGGAGTCATTGAGAAGTTGCTCCGATGTTGCCCGGATGTCAAGAAAATAATCCTCCTCATCAGAAACAAGAGGGACAAAAGCCCACAGGAGAGACTTGAAGCTTTAACTCAATTACCTGTAAGACAGTTCAGTTCCATTTATTGCAAAACTTCTTGCCGTGACATTTAACTGTGTAGGTTTCGTGCGACTGTCAGTGTAATATTGGTGTCCTGTCTAAAACTTGCAGGTAATCTCAATACAATCTAATTATTACACAACAATGTGCAGGTATTTACTTTGCTTCGCGAACAAGAACCGAATTTTGCTGAAAAACTTCAGTTTATTTCCTGTGACCTTGAAGCCCCCGACCTTGGTCTCAGTGAGGATTCTATTCGGATTTTGCGGCAAGATTGCGAAATTTTCTTCCACTCGGCGGCAACTGTTCGATTCAACGAACACTTGAGGTAAAAGGGTGGGAATTTTAGGTAAAGTTAAAGGTCACAAAGACGACCATGCTTTGATATCTCAAAGGTCAAAGCAAGAGTCATAATGGGGTTAATTTTTGCTTAATTCAGAAAGTTTTGATGTAAAAACTTCATTTTTCCAACAGGTTGGCATTTGAAATCAACGTCCAATGCACAAGGAAATTACTGAAAGTATTCAAACGTAACAGAAACAAACTCCAAGCTTTCATCCACGTTTCCACAGGTGAGGTTATGGAGAGTGCAGTCACGCAAGGTGTTTAACCACTTTGCCACTCATTCAGTTTCCTGTAACATCATCTTAAAAACTTATTAAACTAAAACATGGAGTTTCACAAAAGCAATATTTTGCAATCCACACAAAAATTATTATTTGTTTCATGTCTCAGCTTACAGTCAGACAGACAGAGTGGAGGTTGACGAGAAATTGTATCCGTGTTCGATCAACTACAAAGATCTAGAGAGCTCCCTCCGGTGGATGACAGACGACATGATAACTCAACTTACACCGGAAATGCTCGGCAAAAGGTTTTAATATTCTTTCAACAAACTTGCTCGCCACCATTTTTGAAATGTCTACAATCTTTCGTGTGAAATTAGGTATTAAATTTTTTGCCTAAAGGAAATTTTGATGAGCACATGTAAAAAGTGCATGCCCCGAAGACTGTTTAAACTCTAGGCCTGGTTCCACACTCACGCTTTGCGCCGGCGGATTCTTTGTTTGTTTATTATACGCCAGCGTGCGGGCGTACGCTCGGGACATTAAAACAAACAAAGAATCCACCGGCGCAAACAATGAGTCTAAAGAAAGAACAGAAAATGCATCAAATCAACAGGCACAAAATACATGTTAAATCATCTCCATTCATATTGATATTTGTTTTTCCAGACCCAACACATACACTCTGACCAAAGCAATGGCTGAAGACGCTATTGCAAGAGAGGGGAACCACCTTCCTGTTTGTATTGTCAGACCGAGCATGATCATCCCGGCGTACAAAGAACCCATCCCAGTGAGTGCTAAATACACTGCATGGAACCGTATCGCAAATAAACGATCTTGTTCTAACTTTAACTTTTAACCTTGCTTCGTTTTATTCATGGAAAAAATTTCCCTCGAGTGAGAATTTTCGTATTTCGCGCATTTACATAGAAATCGTATGTAATCATTAAAACGTTAATTTTAATTTTTTTTTACCTTTTCATCAAGTTGTTGTCGCAAATTTAACTTTAAACATCTCAAAATATATCTATTGATGCGATATCTTCCCTGCAGGGCTGGTGCACCAACATGTACGGACCGACAGCTTTCTTGGTCGCTTACTCGATGGGAGTTGTGCGCGCCCTCATCGCTGACACAAACACAGTTGCTGACCTCATTCCTATTGATTTCGTGGTGAACGGGGTCCTCGCCGCTGCCATGAAAACAGCTTCAGATAACGACGAGAGGCGATCATCGCTCGGTTACCATAGCGACAGCGGTGGTTCGTTCGAGGAGGGATATGAAGGTGAGTTGATCAAAATATTGTTCGCGAATAATCCTTAATATTGTGACGAAATACAACTTGGTAAGTTGGTAAATTTTGCTTTGAGGTCATAACATTATCACCATTATGTCAACTACAAGAAACCCGAGACAACCAGCTCAATTTATTTAACTTGCTATGTGGTTTCAAGTTTATGATAATGTCCGAATTTATTTTGGTGCGGATTGACTTGCTGTATGGTTTGAAGATTACGTCACCGTCTCATGTTCTACAATTAATTTGCAGATAGCAGTTCTGCAAGTAGTTCGGGGGATGACGATCCACCAAAACGTCCAACTGAGGATCTTCCATCAAATAAACACGAAATTCCGATCTATCTTATCAACTCCAGCACTGTTAACCCAACCACTCTTGGAGATCAAGGTGAATATTTTAAAGAATAAAAAAAACTCTTTAAATCATTTATTTTAACACTTTTTTATCACTGATATCACAAGATATTCAACCATAAGCTGTCAAGTTGGCTAAAGCTAAGGTAATTTTGTTTTTTTGCTTTCAGCCGAGTACGCTTACCATTACTACGACATATTTCCGGCAAAGGCAATCCGCACCCCATCTTTGTACATCACAGAAAACAGGTGAAACATGCATTGATTTGTTTCTAAAGCTTCATTACAATTTCGATCCTTGAAACTATTCTGGATTGAAACGAAAGTTGCCATAAACTTACGTTTTTCTCAGATTACTGTACTCCGCTGTATCGTTTACAACACAAACAATACCAGCATATGCGATTGACGCTTGCCGGATGCTTGTAGGCAAAAAACGAAAGTAGGTGACCTAAACTTGGATTAATTTTGTACAAGGAACAATTGTTTGATTGTTGTTTTATTCTAGAATGATCGACATCAACACGAGAATACGTAAATCCGTCGACGTCATTGAGTTTTTCTTCACAAACTCCTTTAAGTTTGGGATCGAGAAGCAGCAGGAGTTATTCCACTCTCTGCAACCTGAGGATCAGAAGGTTCGTTTGAAATTTGAACAATTTTTCAGACAAGATCAGATAATTACCCAACGCGGAAATATTAAGTCGTTTTATTGTGACGACATAGTTAAAGAATACACTTTTACTGCCACACTTGGTCCATTTTTCTCTCTTTGGAGTCAACGCGGTCCATTGTGTTTGATGAACACAACCTGAGTATAACAACCAGACTTTTCTGAGCAGACTTACAGTTTGGATCTTCGCGTGATTGATTGGAGGAAATATGGTGAAACTTACGCTCGAGGTTGCAACAGATTTCTACTCAAAGTTGATGAGGAGAAATACGAAGAAAACAAGAAGAACTTGCAAAGGTTCGATGACAATTTGCTTTGTTTTCATTCACTCAACTCCTGAATTTTTAACATATGTTGTATATTGTCACATGTCGTGTAACAGATATATATCAAAATATAATTGATTTTTGTGTGGCTTAAGCTTATTCATTTCCATTGACGCAAAGTTGATTGGAGCTAACGTCACTATTTACTTATCTCAATATAACTTTTAATAACCTATGTTATCTATACAAGTGTTTGAAACTGTATTATTGTAACTTTTAATAGGTTGAAGATGTTGGACAAATGCGTGTATTCGGCATCAGCCTTGGGTATGGCAGGTTTGGCGGTAGCGACTGGATTCACCGATTCCTTGTGGGAATTAACCGGAGTAATTTCGGAAAACCTCGGGATTTCAGTGCTCGGATGACGACAGAAATGTAAAAAATGTTCCTTTTTATTGTTGAAATTTCACTTTTATTGCGTTTCAGTTCTTTTTGTTTTGTCTTCTTGGTTTGTTGTAAATCTAAAAGTGCAAATATGTATCGTTCTATCGCTGACAATAAACATAGCTTTCCTGTATGTACGTTTGTTATGTGTTGCTGGTTTGACTGCGAGCCTGTATTGAATTAAACGCTATTCGTCATTCGCTTTATTGTTAATAAATTCACCGTTGAGTGAATCTACGTCACCCAGTGACCTGATGCATTGGAATAAACCACTTAATGAAAATGATCAAAGTTCAACTATTAGCGCCCGCATAAAGTTTGCACTATTAACATTTCAACACCGGTAATTTGCGCAACGCGGTTATGACGAGAAAGCCGCGATTCCCGTAAATCGACCTCGAATTTCCGAAACCGCGAGCGACGCTTCGAACCAGTGACCTTTGGACTTTCAAGGTCGTTCGCAAGCAAGATGTTTAGTTGTTTGGTTACTGATAACCACCATACGCAACCATGAATGAATATAATAAATAGACTTCTTAAAACAAAGTGGTGGTCTCCAATAGTTTACCATACATCATATTTTGTGAAAGTTTGCAAAAAAAACCCATGCATAATCTTATAAGAAGTAAAGTGTGAAGCTTAATACGTTTGCAACACGAATACTTCACTGATCGAACTATAAACAACCTCTCGGAACTCAAAAATCCAACCCAAACACGTTTTGATTGCAGGTATTTGATGTTTAATAAATGTTTTCCTATATTTTAGCACACAGGAAGTCGTGACACATGTACAATATAATAATGTGCTTTAAATGTGTGGAAGAACGAACAACGAATAACGTCTACAATATATTCTAGAAAGAAACAATGAAAAAGCGATGTGCATTGTGACGTAAACGCCAAGAGCATGAAATAAATATTGTCTGGTAACGCACTTGACACACGAAAACACGGGAAAACTGTTGTGCCTTGCAATAGCGGACAACTTTAAAGATTCCTTTGTCTGCAACCAAACAAACAACGAGGGGATTTTTCTAGAAAAACAGTTCAAAATATTGGGCAAAGGTGCAAGAAGTTCTCAACGGATGTGTCTTGCACCAACCATGTATTTCAAAGCACTTGTTCAATAAATAGGAAATTTTATTGCAAGCAGGCGAGCACCAAAGTAGCACAAACACCTTCAGATAAACAATCGTCTTATGACGTCACAATGCCACAACAAGCAACTATTGCAATTGTAACATTGCGTTAAAATTTCATCACAATGAGTTGAAGAATAGTTTTATTATCTGTTAACAAAACTACGCCTGAAAGAAGATAGAAAAGCCCAAATGAGCTTCATTAACCCCGTGTAACCCAACACGGCAGCGATGAAACTGAAGTTTACGCAAAAGTTAAAAATTTTCCACCTGAAAAACAATAGAAATAGTTTATTGGATGAAAGAGGCGTTCCGACATGAAATTTTGAAACAATAATGTCAATAATGTCAAAAAGTAATTTAAATTAAACTAAGACAATGACAAACATGTCTGACACAAAGGCGTCACTCAAGTTATATGCCTATTATGTTTGTTTTAAATTTACCTTTTAAGCATTTTTCTTGCAAGGGGATATTCCTTCATGCTTTCCTTTACAAGAAACCTTCGCGTTCCCATCACATATCGTTTAATGTTTTCCTTCCATTCAAAAGACTTCGCATCTGTCGTGAAAGTCTGAAAAACGCGAAACCCTTTCTCGGTTAGCGAAGAAAAAATATCCAAAGTCAATAATCTTACTTTCTTGTCTGTTTGTGTGAGCGATTTCTGGAGGGTCAGTGCGTTTTTAATTTCGAATCTCCAGTCGTTTGTGAAAAAAAATTCCATTACTTCCATGCCAGCCAACAACTTTCCATTTAAACGAAGCATTCTGTAAACACGCCCTTTAGATTATTCTTTAAATTAAGTCCTTTTTTAACAAGTCAGAACCGTTGAATTGAAATCACACAGTTAATAACATTCAGTTTTACATTTAAAGTTTTCCACAACATTTGTAAATTAAACTTCAAGCATCAATCACGGGAGAGACGCCATTGAAGTGAGTAAACTTACACTGGACGCTGATTGGTCAAAGTTAAATACACGTCATAAAGGAAAGCTGGAAATGTCTGGCCCGAAATCAACTTCATTCGATGAAGAAATCTAGGGAACAGGTGTGAGGTAAAAATTATGTTTCTTCATAACTTTTTTGTTCTTTACCTGTTGGAAGTGACAGTTACAGTCGGAAGACGAAGTGGGTTCAAAGGATAGAGTTCGTACCATTCCTTGCCGTATTGGACTAAAAAAACGCATATATTGTGTTGCTGTCAGGCATCTTGTATTTCAATGCTGAATACTAATCATCTGGCAAACTTTTGTTGTATCGACGCAGCCTTCATCAGGAGGTATGAAATGTAATCAAGCAACGTGGACAATGTTATGGGACATAAACAAAGAAAATTAACGATAAGAAAGGGTGAACACATCTGCACTATACAATTATCAGTAACCACACGGGTTATCATGGTGTTTAAAGGCGTTATGTAGGCGACACATTCGTGGTCATGCGACGGGATGACGTGAAGTCACTGCTCTCCCATCTCAACTCCATTGAACCGAGCTTCGGGTTCGCCATGGAGCGCGAGCGAGGAGTTGAGTTGTCATTTTAGATGTTCTGGTTCGAAGAGTAGGGGACTCTCTCCACAAGGGTGTACCGCAAGCCACCCATTCCAACAGGTATCATTCGTTCGGCGCACCCGATCGCACACAAGAGGGCGGTAGTACGCTCGTTATGTAATAACTGATGACGCTGAACGACAACAAGATGTTGGTTTTGTTGATGAAGCGCTTCTTGCTAACGGTTACCCCCGTTCCTTTTCTGGCTTAATCGAAGCTTGACGCTGATATGGGATGAGGGGAAGCCCGAGGGTATAGTTGTATTACCGTATATTTCTGCACTTTCGGAAACGTTAACTTTAACATTAGGGTTTTTGAACTTTGCGTTCCTTCCTATCTCATCCGAAAGACCGCGTGCATGATAATCTCGACACGAGGGGTGTAGTGTACAGCATTCCCTGCGGTGGGTGCAGTCGCGTGTACATTGGGGAAACTGACCGTGCGCTGAGAAAGGTTGAAAGAACACCAAAGGAACGTAAACAACCATGAGGTGAAAACAGCTCTCACTCATCAAGCGGCCAAAACAGGACATGCGGTGGACTTTACAAGAACGATGATTTTGCGAGTCCGATAGGTACAAGAGGATGTTTTTGAAGTCATTGAACATTAATACGCATGCGTCATCACTCAATGACAAAAAGCGAACTCTGTTTCCACAGGTGTATCGACACTTGCTAAAAAATTATGCCGTTAAACATGGGGCGCACCAAAAACCACGATAACCCGTGTGGTTAATGATAAATATACAGTGCAGGTGTGTTCACACCTTTCTTATCGTTTTTTCACTTCTTTTTTTCTATTGTAGAGTTTTTTTTGTTTATGAGCCACAACATTGTCCACATTGCTTGATTAACATTTAATGCCTCCTGATGAAGGCTGCTGTATAACAACCGAAGCGTCGAAACGTCGAGAAAATAAAGTTTGCCAATAGAGCAGTATTTAGCAATAAAATATGGCAGGGTCAGTAACAAGTTATCTTGTATTTCAAATCATCAGTTATTTTGGCACAATTAAACGTGTACTTCTATTCACCACTACAAACAGCAGGCAAAACTTCGGTGAATCAAAGTATACGTTTAATTTTGCCAGAAGAACAAATTAATTGAAATGAAAAAATCACAATATTTTATATTTTTTCCGTGGTTTTCACAAAATACACGTGATTATTGAACAAAGTGGGCGCCGGACTCGATAACCCTTATGGTTTTATCCTTAAGCTTAATGTTCATGTGTGTAATAACTTTTGTACAAAATAAAATGATTCTGTGTCCGCAAGATGGTGCTACGGTCAACTGCTGCACTGGTTAAACCTCATAGATCGAAAGTGTGCAGTGTCTGCATTTCATTGAAAATGATTTCAGTGGAACCAACAAAGTGTAACAAAATATTAAGTAATCCATACCCAGTTCTCGAATGTAAATAGGATTGCGCCCTCCAGTGGTAAGATGGTAAATTGGCACGTGGTGGCGCTTGCAAGTCACGGGACTCAACGAATCTTTTAAGCGAAAACACGAAACAATATTTTTGTTAAAAACAGTGCAAATAATCTGTTTACATAATACCAGAGTTAATACGAACCTCCCTCAGGGTTGACGGCACAATTTATGAAACCGTTTCGTTCTTCAGGTATTGCCGAACTTGATTTTGCGCTAAAATCGCGCGCAGTCTTCATGGCAGCCCCTAAAACACCATTAACCACAAGATCGACTGGTATGAGGTCAGCTACTACCCTCTCATCCGCTATTACCGATCTCAAAACTCCCTTGCCGTATGCCACAAAGAACGCAGTCGGTCCGTAGCTGTTCGTGCACCAACCCTGCAAAAATAACACTTTAAGAGAAATCACCGACAGGTGAAGTACCAGCTCTGTGGCGATAAAAGCAACACGTGGTTCATAAAAAATAACCAAAGTTGAGGTCGCAAAATCGTTGCGTAATATCCGATTCTGTCTGAATACACGAAAGTGGATAACCGTTCACTCACAGGGATGGGTTCTTTGTACGCCGGGATGATCATGCTCGGTCTGACAATACAAACAGGAAGGTGGTTCCCCTCTCTTGCAATAGCGTCTTCAGCCATTGCTTTGGTCAGAGTGTATGTGTTGGGTCTGTGAGGTAGAATTGCAACAACTTCAAGGAGAAATTATAATAGTATTGGCAGCACTTTGAATGCATTTGGAAAGTTTCCTGACTCAGTTTAGTGCATTTTACCTGTTATATTGCGCTTGCCTTTGCAGGGGAGAAATTATCAACAGTGGTGCAATCTAACATCAATACTTTAAATAAACAATATTATGCAGTGACCTTTTTTTTAAAAGCTGGGGAGTAACCTTGGTGACAAGGTCATCGTCCATCCATCGGAGGGAGCCCTCGAGGTCGAGATAATCAATCCCACAATCGTAAAGTTGTTCCTTGATTTCATATCGATCGCAGTGAGAATAAGCTGCAACATTGATCAAAAAACTAACAAGTCACATACGCACACTAGGGGGCGGCAATTGCCACATCTTGTACTAACTAATGACCCGACGAGTGCTGTTTTCTTATGGCAAAAAATATAGAGATTCTCTGAATTAAAAAAAAGGTTTAATACAAACTGTAAAGGAATGGAAAATTGAGTGATTCGCTGGCAAATGGCAGAGTTATATTTCCTAGAAAGTCACTTTAATTCGGTCAAGTTTACGAGACCTATAGGTAGGCGTTTGACAAACGTACCTGTTGAAATGTGGATGAAGGCTTCCAGGTTTGCCATGCCACGTGCCAACTTTAAAAGTCGTCTGATGCATTGAACGTTGACCTCAAACGACACTCTGTAATTATCGAAGAACCACAGGTAATATCTAGCTTTCGTTTATGAAACTAAAGATCCACTAAAAATTACTGCAATTATCCAACAAAAAACAACATTTCTGCCTCAAGCAATTCATTCTTATTAGTTTGGTTTGTGATTAGAACAGGTAATTACAATCTTGCCTGACCAATACTTAAAGGTGTTTATACTAAGGTTTTGTTACATCATGGTGGTTCGTCACCTCATATGTTCGTTGAATTTTAGTGTTGCCGCACAATGAACAAACACGTTCACTTCATTCTTTATGACTTCAACCGAATCCTCGCTTAATCCCAAATCTTCCGACTCCAGGTTGCAACAAACATAGCTGAGTTTTGCCGCAAAATCCGGTTGAGATTCCCGAAGTACGTCAAACGCCTTGAAAAGTTAAGAGAAACAGAAGTTGAAAGAGTTCGACCGAAAGACTTAACATGTAATTTAAAAAAAATATTTGTTGCAAGTTTTAAAGTTTCCTTAATTTACGTAATTCCGCTTGTGTAAACAACAATATGTGCTTACAGGTAATTGTGTTAAAGCTTCAAGCCTCTCCTGTGGGATTTTATCCCTCTTGTTTCTGATGAGCAGAATTATTTTCTTGACATCCGGGCAACATCGGAGCAACTTCTCAATGATTCCCTGCCCAAGAAATCCTGTCCCTCCGGTTATACCAATTGTTTTGTGGGCGAAGAAGTCCTTCAAACTTGGGTAGCTCTACAAGCAATAACGGAATTGAAAAAGGGAATTATGTTAGCTACAGACAAATCGCCTTAGTTTCGACCTATAAGGTCTTATCAGTGCAGGTGTGACTATAGACGATCATGCCGACGAAACGGCCGTAGGCAAAGACTTCACCATTTATAGTCGTATAGTCGAAAGAAATGTTTAACAACAGAACGTCATACCAAAAGCGAAACTTACACCAACATTTTTATGCAAGAAATCCTTGGGTTTATCTTTGACTTGATCGTCAGAAACAATGCCTGTCATTTTCGGCAGAAGGTCTGACCCCATATGAACTGACACAATTCCAACGTCATTCGAACATTGCTTCGTTGTTGCCAAACAATCTGCAGTAGAAGGATGTTATACGCAGTTGGAAGTTGTCAACATATTGCAAATAAATTAACACAATTTAAGTTTACGACGTGATTTTTGTTGCCCCCCCCCTATGAACAAAATATTGCAGTTGCGAACTATCTTTTTTATAAAACCAGTTAATAACATGTAAACATCGGGATTTGCCGGGTTCCTGTTGGTCAGAAATGATTACTTTGCTGTGATTGACACACTAGGATATATCATGAAAGCCTGTTTGATTCCCTTGTCAACAATACATGAAATTAAGCCACAGTGCCATCTTACCGCACTACTACATGTGAACGTAATTCAATACAAAACTTCATTACCTTTTTCTTATTTAATATTCCAGCGTAATTTCCAGGTTCCCCGAAATCAGACTTGGCCAACTCACAAAAACAAAATTTACCAACCAAAACTTTTTTTCCTGTGACGAAACAAAGGTCTGTGTGATAAACAAAGCGCTCTACTGTAGTTGAACGGAACCGCCTCAATCAGTTCCATAATCTCACTAATATCCTGGCCGCAGCTATATCAACAATTATCCTGGCTGCTCAAGACTATATCGCTGTTTCGACGAATGTACGTTCTGAACCACATACGTTTACACAGAAGTTCTTTTCACACAAAATTCCAAGAACTACTGGTGAAGTGTTTGCATTTTTTCTCGGCGTTTGGCTACGCATGAGAAACCCATGGCTGTAAGTTAGTGGAATCTTAACGTCATGGGCGAAGTTATTAGTCCAAAACGTGCACGTGTTAAATTTTGTAATCTAAATGTTAAAAAGTCGTATTTCTAAAAATATTTACCAAAATAAAATTTCCTATCTCTGCACTTAACGAATTTGTTTGGAAAGTTTGTCAAAATATTATTGACATGTGATTTAGAAAGGTGTATTTTCGCTTGTTCCCAAGGGAAGAACGGTTGTTAATCATTTGATATTGAACACTTCAATCCAGGCAACCTTACATCCTGTTCCTCTTTACGTCATTTATACATTACAGGAAGTAAAAAGGTCAAATAAAAACACTTTAAACCACATCCATTTCAAATTGTTTCACATGTTTAGCTGTTTTTGTTCATTTGAAAAACAACTTTACAGTAGATCATTGGGGCAATAGTGATAACATGAAATTGTGTTCAATATCTATTTAAGATCACATCAAACATTATTGCAGAACCAATGTCCTTCGTACTGGTACATTTTCTCCTTTATTTATATCACACAGCAGCTATGCAAAAGTTTCACAAAGCTCCAGTACTACTTATTGCTAAAAATAAAAATTACACTTGTATTTTCAGAAAAAATGCATCAATTAAATTTAAACATATAATTGTACAAACTGATTTGGTGACAGATATAACAGATAAAACAACTGTTTAAACAGATTATTTATAAAAATGGGGAACACTACACTGGTTGACAAACATTTTTACAATATTTTTACAATGGTTTGTTTTACAACATTTTACAATGGTTTGTTTTACAGTATGACAGATATTGGCGTCGAATGGTGTGCACAAAATCATACAGATAGGTGGATAATTCATGTGACAATATTCATCTACAACCAACAACTACATACAATGCAAGTTGATCTGTAGCAGCTTAAAACTATCAAATTGACTTTTCCAAATCACATGAATTTGGAACCAACATTATTCCCCTAATTACTGACTTAAGACAATTGCTTGACAAAAACTAATGTACACAAAACATATGCAAAAATAAAGAACTTATAAGTTTAAGCAAAGCACAGGTAAGGTGTATGCAAACAAACAATGTCACCCCTTAAAATTATTGTCTTCAAATTGATAATTAGAGAAATAACTTTCCACACTAACAACTACTAAATTCTACAACAACATTTTTCTACTCAATATGGACAATATCTTGCTTGCTAAAAGTTGTTTATCTTGCTCAGATTTAAACAAAACAGATTTGTTCCTTTTAAAGCTTTTTTCAAAATACTAGCTGTAGAAATTCTATTTACCACACATGTTTACACCCATCAACTTCTAATTACTTTGCAGCAAAATAAGTTTTCATGATAGCTAATTGGTGCATGAGATTGTTGAATGAAGCATATGGACATCACATCCAGGAAGTGTTTCTCAGACATCTTTCCACTGTTATGGTAAAGCCAGACTACTATTACCACAATACATATACGTAGGTTGTATTGAAGGAGGTGGCACATGTCAAGCTATGTAACTTTACAAGGGAATTGATTTACTAAATAAACATGTTTATGTTTGTTACAAGTTTTTTTTGAAACATTAACTCACCAAAAATGAAAACAGAAAACTACCTCTGTCACAAGAACTTTAGAATAATGCAACACCAACCTTAAACACAAAGTTTTTTATATTGAACTTCTATTCAAGGTAAGATGCAAAATATAAATGCAAGCACTGGGTTATCAAAGTAATGACAATTTGATACAAATTATGTCACTTGATTGTAAAAGTGTGCATGTTACAAATCTTATGGACATTTTGGAACTATTGAAGAGTTTGTGTACCATGTAAAAGCTTTACAAATGAAACAGTTTAATCAAAAATTAAAGCAACAACAATGAAAAAAAATTTTAGAACCAAGTTTTCAAAACACTACACTACCTAAAGTCTGTAACCTCACTATTAAGCCCAAAGAACAAAAACCCCATAAAAAGAATCGACACAACAATACACTTGTGTGTAGCCATAGATTACAAGATATTTAACCTCGACACCAAACTGTAATTTAGTCATAACAAACTTCAGTACTGAACTAATATCGTGTCGCATCTAAATGACAACTCGAATGCCACAAATTCAATCACTCAAATGGCTGGAAGCACCAACTTCCTTTCACAAAGCACGGACGTCCAAACCTTACGTCCGATGAATAAAGGGGAACAATAGAGATTTTGTTTTTATGCCACGATGCCACACAATCGCTTAAGTCATCTCAATTAAACGAGAGCTTACTACAAACCAACAAAGGAAGGGCTATCAAATAAACAGTGCTAATTTTTCAACCAAATAACACCACAGGATTCTCCCAGTGCAAACATTTACAACAGCAGATAAAGCCACTACCCAAAAATTACATAACTTTAAATATTTTACCTTGCAACTTGCTAGGAAAGGAAGCAATTTGTCTAATTACTAAGTAAACACATCAAGCACATTATCATCATTCAGAAACAAATTTAAACATGCTCAATTATATATGACTATTCATGTTACCAATGTAACTGCATGAAATCATAGCTATCTGGTTTGTACAAATGCATAGAAAAAGCCAAATAGGCAGCTAAGTGCATCATAACAATTGTGGTGCGTGTACTAATAATGTGTTCAAAGTTGTTGTTTGAAGATATAACACATGTCACCACTTGAACGTTATGGATTTCTAATATATCATGTTTGTTTGCGCAAGACATATATGCTAATGAATATGAAAATTACGACATAAAATGGGGAGGCCAATGTATGATGGAATTTTGCATTCAACAAGTTACAGAAATTACAAACAGATTAGTTGAAATGATTGTCTAAAACTTTAACAAAAGTAAATCATTTGCTTCATGAAAGAATTTTAGAAAAAAAACTTGGTCCATGCAAAGTGCTTGATATTTGAAAGAAACCAAGGAATTTGAACCACAATGACATGAAAAGATGCCATAAATTCTTTGCAAAGCCAGTTTTTGACACTAGAAGGCGCCATCCAAGCATGAAGAGAGCAATTTGCGTTACATATCCCAGAATTCGCAACCTGTAAATATAATTCACATATTTAATAGTTGTTGTGACTCAAACAGTCACATGAAAACACATACAGCCTTTGTAACCAAGAATTATCACAAGGCAATATAAAAATTATAACTTTTCAAACCTCTGCAGATGCCTTCTTGCGGCAGGGTACCCCTGCATGTCTTCTTTCATCAAATACTTCTTTGCTCCTTGTGCATAGTATTGCATATACTGCAGGTAATCCACTGTGCGCGCGTCAAAATTAAATGTCTAAAAAATGCATGTAAACGTAAGCTTATTTACATTCAAGTTATGACTTATTATTATGTAAATGCTTTGCATTTTGGATTAGACAAGCTTGAAGTAAGATATGCAAACCTTTTTATCGTGATCAGACATTTCAGCTTGTAACCTAGCAACACTTTTTCCACTCCATTGCCAGTCATTCATGAGAAAGAATTGCAGAACACCGACCATGTCACTCATGCGCTGCGTGAGACGCAGTAGTCTGCAAAAATTACAATAAAATTAGGGGTGTCTCATCAGTACAGCTTGGTGGTTGGTGCATTCGCAGCTAAATAGCCAAGCAAGACTTCAACTTGACTGTAAACCATTGGGTGTTGAACCAAGTTTAACCACAGAGACAAGTCTGGGAGCTCACTAAGCAATGAATCAAAAACCAATAGTGACGTCAGGCTAGGTGTAATGAAAAGCAAAATGTCAGTCTAATATTTTTTTTTAATATTTGACAAAAATGGCATGGTTCCGCTAATTGACAAATATCTGGAACTCTGTTACCCAAATTATCTGTTTCCATTGTGGGAAAAATCACACAAACATTTCAACTTAGGTTCGATCAATTAACTTGATAAGCTTATGTGCGGTGTGGCTCGGTGCTTGAGCAGTTTCAAAACAAATATTTGCTCAAACTCAACAAACTTACTTCGGTCTCCGGCCAAGCAGAATCAGACTTGTATCAAACAAATAGGCGGGAATGTACTCGTGAAGGAAGGAGAGAGTATGGTATACATACCTGTAACATTTAAACAGTTAGAAAAACTTCATTATTATTTCACATTAAACATCAGAGCACATTTAATCCAACTATTTGTTTTATTTTGCTTACTTGTTGGTTGTCACATTGAGGGAAGGAAATTGGAAAGCATAATCAAGTGGGTAATCATAAAATGTTCTCTTCATGACAACATCTAAAAACATTGGTACATTAATATCGGCCAACAACTGTGGGCTTTCGTAGTAGTGTGCTTGTAAGTTTCGAGTACATAACAAGTAAGAAACAGATAACATCAGACAAGTTTTATCAAAATTTAATCTGTTTATTATTCTAATCAACTTGTTTTGGACAAGCTAATTTTACAAACTGTTTATTTTGTTTGTGTCATAATAAGTAAAAATTAAATTATATATTCCAACTACAAAGAAAACCCACAACATAGTTCAGTGATGTCATAGTTTAACTGACAAACTGTACTTACGCCATTGTGCAAGTGTAATTGGATTGGTGCTGCCTGCCACCAAGTGGTAAATAGGAAGGTTTTTACGTCGTACCATTATTTCCTCACTTTCAATCAAGTCAACTTTTCCCAGACTTTGTAACTCCTTGTCACAACTCGGACAGGACCTCCCTGGAACATAAAATATCACATAGAAATACAACCATAAAAGCATAACAGTGCAGTTGTATGGTTGAGAAGCAACGGGAAGTTCTTACAAAAATGAATCATAAACTAATGCATTGTCTTGAACTTAGAGGGACATTTAATTTGTCTGCTATTGTTTCACAAACAAATATGGCTTTAGGAAATTGTTTGTCATCAAAACAAAGTCTGTACACATGTGTTTTTGTTATCTATGTTTGCCATCATAACCATACTGACTGATTCTCATCACAAATAACAACTAATCATTGTGACTTGGCATGTTTGGTGGCAATTATCATCAATGGCTGAACTTGAGGTTTTTCATTATTGATACAAACTAATGTATTTACTTAATGCTGGAGATCGTGAAATCAATGGAGACTTTTCGGTGACAATTTCTTGTTGCCTGGTTAATCCTGTCTTCCATGCAGCAGCGAGAATTCCACTTACAACATAATCAGATGGAAATAGATCAAGACTTTTGGTGAGATCAACCAGCAAAGATCGTAAAAGCCCCTTGCCATATGCAACGAGCAAACCGGTGGAACCATTATAATTCACACACCAACCCTGTAACGTGGCAGTGTGTTGAATTAAAACCAAATATGTTGCTGTCTTGATTGTCAGGGATACTGATATATCTTAATGGTCTTTTAAAAGCAAAATATTGAAAAGATGAATCACATTCCATGTTATCTAGATTTATGTTAGTTATAAGTGTTAATAAGAATGGGTATATTCAGCGAAAAGTCATACCCACCAAATGTATAAAATTTACTACACATAAAAAATATTGCAATTGTACATCTCTGAAAGCAATACTAGAGCTGATAATTACCGGTATCGGATCGAGGTACGTCGCACCCACTATACTTGGTCGCACTATGCACAGGGGAATTCCCTTTCCTTCCATAACCAGTACTTCCTCCCCGAATGCTTTTGTCAATGTGTATGTGTTCGGTCTAATAACAAACAAGCTGAAGTCTTACTGTGCTGTAATACTTGGGTATTAACTATATTTTATGTTTCGGTAATATAAAAACAAACAAACAAACAAACACTTTACCTATCTCTTAGAATATCAGGTGTAAGTTTTGTTATCATTTCATCTGTCATCCATTGCATTGAATCGTGAAGTTTGTCAAAATCCCAACCAGTTTTGTAAACTTCTTCATTGATTTCATGTTGATTGCAGAAAGAATAAGCTGTAAGATAAAAAGTTTAAAATTTATTGGCATTGTGCAAATATTGTGTTGTCTGAACCACATCTGGTCTCACCAGTTGAGATATGGACGAGAGCTTCAAGATACCTCATATTCCTGCACATTTGCAATATCGTCCTCACTGCTCCGGTATTTACTTGGTATGATAGCCTGAAAATAAACCACAATTATGTAATTAGATAGACTTTGAAATTTGCAAAAAAAAACATATTTTAGCACATAAATAAACAACAAAATTGTGTATTAAATTTTACCGGAGGTGTTCGTTAAAGCGTAATGTTGCCGCAGAATGAATAAAAATTTGCACTTCATCAACAATTTGCACCATGTCCTCATCGCTAATGTCAAAACCTGGTTGTTCAATGTCACAATGTATTGCTTGGAGCTTTGACATAAACCCTGGCTGCTGGTCACGTAATTTGTCAAAAGCCTTGAACATAAGAAAAAAACTGTAGTAAAACAAAACAGATTAATCATTTTATCTTTGTCTTTTTTATATCTTAATCAAATTAATTTTGATATTTCTTTTAAGGAAAAATGTTTAGAAACAAAGAAGATTTGCTTACAGCTAAGTCCGTCAACTTTTTCAAACGCTCTTCAGAAGTTGAACCTTTCTTTTTTCTGATTAAAAGAATGACTTTTTTAACATCAGGGCAACTTCGTAAAAGTTTCTCAAGCAAGCAATGCCCAATAAATCCCGTCCCACCAGTAATTGCAACAGTCTTTCCAGCAAAATATTCAGGAATTGAGGGCTGTGAATGTAAATAAAACAAATAAAAAATTAGACAAGCAAGCCAGCAAATCAAAAAATATACAAGCATACTTACTTTATTTTTATCTTCAGGTTCAGCCATCGCGGATAATTCTCAATTATTGTCAAACAGTTAATTGGCTAATTTTAAACTTAAACCTAAAAAAAATAAAAACAATTACTTTCGTTTCAAATTACCATCACACACAGCCGAGACTGCGTTTTTTTTGTGCATGTCACAAAGTTCCTGCACAAATAACTTTTTCGGTTCCAATAAATTAAAGACACCAAACATCAACCTGTTAAAGTTTCTAAAACACTTCGTATCTTCCCGTTTTCGTGTGGAAAGTAACAAATTTTTTTTACCGAAACGATGGAAAATACCATTGTGTATTCGTACAGGCGAGATTTCTTAAATGATCGAATAAATTCACTGAATTTAAGTTTCTGATGATATTTGGACTGTCAGCACAGTACTTGTGACTCCATATAAATAGGTTAGTAACCTACTGAGTACTGACAACAGAAAGTAAACTTTGGAAAATCACGCCATCTGGTTCATGCCAATCCGTGGCAATCCAGTGCGAAAAATAAAATGCAACATGCGGCAAACCTTTCTCAACTGTTGGGTGACAAAATAAAAGTGTTCTTTTTTGTAGAGATATTTTATGACAACAAATACTTCATTATTTTGTTGTAATTATTTTTGTATCAGGCAGCTTCAAATGTACATACAGCACAACCTAATAGAATTTCATCGCATTGGATTTTTTAAAGATATACAAATCGAATTTTGTTTACGTTTGCTTATTTCCATAAAACTGACTAAAAAACGTGACTGTTGTTTCAATTAATTGTTTTGGAAAAGCAATCAGCTTAGAAACTATACAAGTAAACTTTACAAATACTTAACAAAGTATCATCATATTTCGGCGCAATATCCCCCGTAGTCAAAATATTTTCGTAGCGCCGGAATGGTGGTCGATACCATTGACCTCAACAATAGTCGTGCTTTTGCACGTTCATGCCGCAAACATTTTACACTTTTTATCGCTTTAATATGATACTGAACTTCCTGTTAAATGCCGGAAACGCGTTGTGGCGGTTTGCATGCAGCTATTTCCCAAACACCTCATGTTCCATGCAATCTTGCGGCAACCAGTTGATCTGTGGTGAGAATTACTGCGTGAAGAACAGGAAGCCGCACGAAAGGATGAGCAGCGTCACTGATTGCAAGGCCAGTCAGACCGTGTCTACAACGCCTAGGGGCTGATACTACAGCAGGTTAAGTTGTCTGGTGAAGTATGCGTTTTGTGGCAATCATTTCGCGTAAGTGGGCATAAAAGTCTTCTTATTAGATTGTCGAGGAGTTTTGAACCAACCTTGCTTGTAAGATGCAGTTCGGCAAGGTATTTATTTGTCAACATTGCGTCGTAAATGGAGAAAAATAGTGTTTTGTCAAGCGGGAAACAGATAAAACTCACAAAAAGTTTGTTGCAACGCTTTTAATGAAAGCGAGGGTTTCAAAAGTTGAAGCACTAGTCTGTTATATATTCATAGATGCAAGATGTAGTGTACAACAGCATTGTATAACATTAACAAATTGTAGAAAACGTTTTTTCTTCAGGTTTGCGTTTACATACGTAACGTCCGGCTCCATTTCGTCACAAACCACGAATAAACCTCTTTGTCACGTTTTGCTAAAGGTCGGAATTGCAACAAATTCGTGTGCACGGGCTATCGACGGGCGTCCACTTACAGCAATTACAACACGGCTATGAATATTTAAATGCCGCTGATGTTGGCACAGCCATTTATACGCGGTTGAGTGCACATGCCTTTGGGCCTAGAGGACAACAGGAATGTTTAGAACGGTTTGCTGGTGGAGGGCTTTTGTTCTGAGCAAACAGGCATTTTGTGAAGAGAGTCACAATGTAGGACTTGGCATAGAAACTTTTGATTTTATTCCTTGATTTTCAATTGAGTTGATTTTAAATGTGTTTGACTTCAGTTTGGGCAAAGATTCATGTTAGTATTAGCTTCATTTGGTATTAGGATCATTTACCCCGCAGTAAAGTCAAAGAATGTGCGTAGGTTTTATGCTTAAACGTTCACTGGCATTATCGTTAGATGGAAATACTGAATTCAAATCCCATTAAAATCTTGTATTCGAAATTGTTTATTTACGTGTAAGAAAAATGATTAGAATGGATTTCATGAAAGCACTGCCGTTTTTTAGCTTGAATCTATACTAATATGGAAGTTATTCATGTCAGAAAGTTCGATTCCCTCCAAATTAAAACGCCACGTGTTTTCTTAGCTTTTGCTAAATTGTTGACCCTTTTTGCAAAAAGTTTATCGTGTGCGTGGTATACCAACGCCGTGTTGTTATCAGGGGTGGACATTTGTTGTTATAGAGAGAAATGAAAGCATGTTTATAATGACTTCCTGTGCGATAATACGTGGCTTATGACGTGATGTAATAGTTTCCTTTTGTGAAACATAAACAAAAACCAACGTTCTGAGCAACGAAATGTGTGTCATCGTTTTATTTCACCACGTAAATGTTTGTGTCATAAATGCTTGTTCTTGGAACTGTTTGAGTCTTGCATTGAACACCCAACCAACTAATGTGGAGTCATTTATGCCTGTTTTTCGTTTATTCATTGTTTTTTTGCCCCACAAAGACGACAAACAAACAAGTAACAAAAGTGAAATTGAGAAAGTGAAATTATAGACATGGATAAAGTATCAACTAAATATTCCCTGTGGGATTTTAATGTCAAACGCACTCTGTTGATTACATGTTTTGTAAACTCGCTTTGTAATTGTTTGAAGGCACTTTAGTGATGTAACAATGGCGGGTCTGAGCGATTCTGTGATGTCACTATTCGACGGGGGAATTTTCTCCTTACTGAAAGCCTACATTGCTCCACCAGAAGAGAATAAATGTGAGAAAACCACTAGATGGAGCCCCCACGAGTGTGAGCATCCGGTCAATTCGTTGGAGCCAAAACCTGACAGTGAACTTGGAAAGAGAATGAAAAAGATTTACGGGTACGAATGTAAATACACATGGGTTTTTGTTGTTTATCGTTAAAACCTTGGGTTTATTACAAACTAACTAAATGTTAAAAAAACGACTGATTTCTTAATTTGACTACACTCTAGCCCTCTACTGGGCATTGTCTTTCTGCAAGCAACACGAAAACGTTCTGTTACAAACCATTAATTTAAAAAAAAAAAAACATTTTTTTTCGTTTATTCAGAGGGAGTTATGGGAAATGGCTTCGATCGTTTGGAGTCACGCCATCTTGGGAATCCCCGTGCGACACTTTGGAAATCCACATCTGGCACGGATACAGACCTAACCCATGTTCTGTATGGTACAGCCTTAAAAGGTGACTTGCCAAAAAAATGTTTTCAGGCAATGGCGAAATATTTTGATCTCTACAAAAAGTGTTTTGTCGCGGAAAATTTTTCGTGGAAAAAGTAAAAAATAGCGGGTTACTGTGGTTGGTGTCAAAGCGTTGTTTTCTGGGTTGTCGCATAAATTACAGATGAGACAGTGTGAAGGCAGCTAGGATACTGTGTGAATTGCTAATATGACTCTGCAGCATAGACGGAGCCCTTTACCGTCTTTCCAATAAAATATGTCCAAACGTAAACACAACTATATTTGACGTGTCACAATATTTCGTGTTTGGGTTTGTGGGGAAATTACACGAGACCTCGCAACTTTATTTCCCTCTCGTATGTTTCAGTATGTTTTATCCCACCAATGAGTTGATGAATATCTGGACGCATCTGATCCCGCTCCTCATGATGATGTGGAGGACTTACACGATCTTCACAACGATTGACGAACCAACTAACGTCATATACTATCCCTTCTGGATCCACTGCTTTGGTGAGATTATTTTACAGTTAACTGATATGCGAGAAATGGTTTGTCAGAGCAGTCCAAGCCTCAGTACATCAAGTTTGGTCGGTCATTGGTGACCGGGCAGATTCAGGAGGCGCGAACGGGAGATCTATAACTTGTCCTTGCACTGAAAAGCGCCAGACATAACAGATGTCGCAAAATTGATTTTCGTTAACCACACTTGGCGTGCTTTCGTCTGGCTCATTGGATATTCCTGTGTAGCGCCCAAAAATCTAATTATTGCGTCACAATGAGTTTTGGATGGTAACCGACCTTATTTGTGGATGAGCCGTTGGTTGGTGTGAAAAGGTTTTGCGACTTTGAATCAAATTATCCCGTGCTGTCCTCGCTTTACATCTAACGACAAGTGAAAGGTTAAATTTCTTACAAATTCTTATTATTTTGAAGGCTGTTGCTACGTGCTGATGGCGAGTTCTTTTGCACACACCTTCAACTCACTGTCGGGCCATGCACAGGAGTTCTGCATGTGTTTCGACTACAGTGCAATATCTGCTTACGGGATAACCAACGTCATCGCGTACGAATTCTACGTCTGTCCGAGAAGTTGTTTCTTCGAGACAAGTAAAATATTGTTTGCTCGTTTAGTTAAAATCGGTTAATTTGAGGATTTATGAAATTATTTTGTTATTTGACTCACTAGAATTAATTTGAATTAGCCTCCAAAAATGTTGCATAACTTAAAACATCATACTTTGCCTTGTTCAACTTTAACTTACATGCACTATAAAGCACCCAATAACCCTTACAAGCACATTTAAATTCCTATGAAAATGTTTTCTGTTGTTGTTTTGCGTTCGATATCACAAATAAATCTGATATTTACTTTCCAGGTCTTTCAACCCTCCAGTTTGTGATTGCTTTCACGTTTGCCGGTTACGTCACCAACTGTTTCAGTTGTATTTCACGTCATCCAAAGTGTCCTTACTACCTCATGTTAAGGTTTGCACCCTTAGCACTCTGCTACACCGTAACCTCAATACCGTGCGGCACGAGGTAAACACTTTTACTTGTAAAGGCCAAGGGGTCTCTCGTGATTTGAAATTTGTCAAGCGGAGTGGGTTGGGGTCGGATTCAACGTAATTTTAACGCAAGAAGAAATGCTTGATGAAAGACAGAACTTTTGTGGTTTAGATTTCTATTCGGTACAAGGAACAACTCATCGGATATAAGCAACCACATGATGTGCTCGATGGGTTCAGACGAATTTCCCCTCATATTTCCTATCCATAGTTTGATGAACTTGATTGCCATCGGATTCACAGTGACCAGATTTCCCGAAAAATACTACCCTGGTATGCAGCAAACTTACACAAGAAGTTGTTTTGTTAAAAAACTCCCATTTTCGAATATATATTGTATGGTTTTCGAACATATTTTTTCCAATGGCGCAGAACATGTTTGGCATCGTATTCACATTTCATCCGACACGTAGGTGTAACAACGAACTTATGAAGTAAAATTTTGTTTCAGGCACTTTCGACATCATCGGTCATTCCCATCAGTTCTTCCACATTTTCATCGCATTTGCACTTTACACACAAAACCTGATGACTGAGAACGTCCTAAAGGAGGTTTCAAAGCTGGTTTCCCAAAAGTTAGTAAACTGGTCACGTTTAATAGGAAAATACTAATACACTGGAACGCAGAGTTTTCGAAAAAACTTGATCCACATATAAGCCTGTGTAACATAGAATTCTGTGCGAATATTAACGTTAAACTTTAGTGTAGTATTTTTTTAACATCCTGTACTTCTGGCACATTAAAACGCAACGTTTCGCCTGCTATCCATCTAGGCTTCCTCTGGGTGCCAAGAATAGACTATTAAAATACAATATGCCTGGCAGCAACAGAAACATTATATTTAGAGTAGTATTTCAATTCGAATATGTCACCCAAACTAACAGGTGGGTGCTTTGTTCACGCCTAACCGTTAAAATTGGCATAAATTTCTATGTGGATCAAGTTTGTCGACCTGGCTGTGTATTGGTGTTTTAGTATTTCCCTTTCAATAAGGCCAAAAAGTATAGAAATTTGATCTGTTTTGTGCGTTTCAGAAAGCTCGTGGCCGAGGATATTTCGGTCACCCCATGGAATACTTTGTACCCCATCTCAACGTACGTGTTTGTGTCAGCTTTGCTCGTGTGTTCGTTCTCCTCAATGCTTGGGAAAGACTTACACCATAGAAGAATAAAAACCAAGTGAAACGTTTGATGACGCCAACCTCTTTGATTTTTTTTTATATATTTTGCACTATGTAACCGTGTTACCTTGCTATGCGCTTGTGCAAAAATTAGAAGAATTTATGGCCTGAAAAAGTTCTTGCATTTCATTAAATATCAAAAATTATTCATTGATTGGAGTTCAGATTTTTCAAACCATCCATAGAAAAACTAAAAATTCACATCGTTTGGTGTATTTATGCGTCTTGAAGCTTCACATATCCTGATACCTTTTGTGGCTGCGAATTTCAAATTCGCTTAAATTCATCTTCCATGCTTCACCCATGCAGTTTTATGCTTTTATTTTCCTAATTTCTCACGATTTACTCCACCTGTTGTTTAAAAGTGACACGTCATCGTTTGTTGACGTCAACCTGTGCTTTAACATTCCAACCATTAGTCTAACATTGATGACTATTACGTCACAATGCAGTATAGTACAAATACTGTAGCATTTGAAACCCAAAATTGATGGTTGGATAACAGTTACATGCAACAAACTCGCCCATTGTGACGTAATAATATGCATTCACACGAAGGTTTGAAGTAATCAAGGAAAAAATACAAGAGTTCATACCAGAAAAAATGGTTCTGGAGTTTTTCAGAAGCGAAAACATCTTACTTAGAAAGAAGGGTTATGTGAAGGGTCAGGATTTAGGTGAGGGCAGTTACGCCAAGGTCGTGAGTGCCACGTGGTCAAGACCAGGTCAGGAAAAACCTCTCAAAGTCGCCTTAAAAATTATCAATGAGAAAGAAATTCCAAAGGATTTCAAAGAGAAATTTTTGCCGCGCGAGCTTGAAATTGTGCGAATTCTAGAAAACCAGAATGTGATCAAAACTATGGAAATATTTAGCGGTGGAAAGAAGATTTATTTAACATTGGAATTTGCCGGTCATGGAGATTTGCTCGGTTACATTCAACTCAGAGGTGCCCTTAGAGAGAATGATGCGGCGTTACTTTTCCGGCAAATGGCGTCAGGGCTGCGTTATTTGCACGACAACGAAGTCGTCCACAGGGATTTAAAATGTGAAAATATTTTACTGAACAGCAACAACGTCCCAAAGATCGCGGACTTTGGGTTTTCAAGAAAAATGTCCACCGGAGATTTAAGTCGGACGTTTTGTGGAAGTGCGGCGTACGCTGCGCCAGAAATTCTTCGGGTAATTTTTTTTGTTTTAAATATCTTAATTTGATTATCTTGAGAAACATTTCCATGTAAATTTGACACCGTTTCATGGGCGTCCGGAGGGGTAATCCCCTGGAACGAAAAGATAGCAGGAACCAAAATTAAATTAAAAAAAGCTTTCCCTCCTGAGTTTTTCATGCGGACGCCCATGAACTGTCATGCACGAGTGATTACGGTGCGCTAACATGATTCATTGTGTTTTCACGTTAAAATTGAAATCCATTCAAATTTACTAACCACAATTACAATAACCAATAATCACATACTGTAGCTTATATACATTGTAGTTGGCCTCGCAGACGAATCTGGCGACTGTTTTTACGTTGCCTACTTTGGCGCTGAAGTTGTTCAACAAACAAATGTAAAAAAGAAAGCAATACGTGATGCTTATACGTGACAACTTACATTTCAGGGTGTGGCTTATCAAGGTAATACAGCTGACGTCTGGAGTCTCGGTGTTATTTTGTTCATTATGAACTGTGGGCTTATGCCCTTCCGGGACAAGAGCATGAAAGCTCTGTTAAACGACCAACGCTCCCCACTCAGATATTCCCAAAAACTCAATAAAACCTTATCGGATTCCATCAAATCTCTGATGCAAGAAATACTGCAGTATGAAAGCACCAAAAGATTGGGTCTGGGCGAGATTTTAAATCATGACTGGGTACGGAGGGTAGTCCCCGAACTTGAAACACCTGACGGCGCCAATGTCAGTGCAGAGGTCATTGTGACTTGAAATCAACTTTAAACTAACTTGATAACCGAAACGCGATGTCTGCAGCAATGTTCGTCAAATTTGGCAGACTTACAAAATATATTTTTTGTGATCGTGTGTTTTGTGCAAATTATGATAAAACCAACGTTGCTTTGTTTATTGTTTGTTGAAAATTTTTTTCAAAACAACGACAACCTCGATCTAAGGTTGCAAAACGTTTTAATAACTTATCCAAAAGTTTTTCTGCAAGACCCCCTGAAGCAACACTTGGCTGCTTACATTACCATTAGTAACGGTCATTTGTTTAACAAATTAACGACAAATCGGTTCCCAAACAATCAAATCGGTAGAAAAATGTCAAGAAACAAATTATTCTAGGCAACTGTTTGCAATGAACTATTTTTTACTTGCATCAAAGTTAAGCAGTCACAACATATATTGAACTTGCCCTGAAAACCTGGGCCTCAATTGGTGGAAATCACAAAATGGAGATCGAAGAAAAGTTATTTCCTCATTTTTGATGGAGTCATTTTTTCTTTCTTCTCGGCTTCAAGTTTTGCTTTTTCTTCTTCATATTCGAGACAGAGTTTATCGACAGCTTTGTTGCTCAGGATTGTGATCACGGTTTTCCCATCTTGTCTTGTCAATGTTGAAAGTTCAACCTTTTGAAGGTAAACAAATGTTAAATCTTTATGTGGTTTGTGCAACGAGATTCAAGACAGGCATGTCGATGACAGGAAATGATGATTCGATTTCCGTTCAACTTTTCTGCATTGACATTACATCAATTCATGTGTGATTGGAGGTTGGCGTTTGCCACCTCCCTCTCCTCAAATGAAAACTTACATACTTATCACTGTTATTAGAGAATCACAAAAATTAAATAGAAACAAAATTTTGCCCCCTGTATGTTTTCTACGGAAGCCCATGCAACAATTTTGTAAAAATTTGCAAAAAGAAATAAACTTTTGAGTTCATGGCAGCAGAAACATTATGTTACATAAAAGTATTAACACTAAGTATAGCTGCAAGGTTTATGCCATGAAGACACAGCCACAAAACCCACCCTCTCTGACATCAGCTTGTTTGTGTCGAGCGTCTTACTTAATACTTTTATCGCAAGTTTCAAAGCGCCGTTCAAGTTGGTTTCACCCTCCTTGTATTCTTGCTTCAACATCGATATCGCAGCCTGTGGACAAGTCAGTTATCAACTTGGAATAGAAACAACTTTACAGTCTGGTAATGTATTGTGGTAAATTGATATCTGTTCAACCTTCAACTTCTACAACTAGGTCTGACCTACTTTTGAATTGTATGTGAACAATTGTTGCCGCCACTTTTACATGAAAAAAGTTATTTTACCAAAATTATATCAAGTCAATTATAAAAAACTTTATTTCTCAAATATATTTACGTTTTCATCTTAAAGCTGCTCATTTTAGCAAACAAACAATCTATATTCAATTCTTATGGTTCAGAAATAACATGAAAAGTTATATAAACTTCACCTGGCTGTTATTGCCGATGCAAGTCCCTTTCCATCCTCCATAGTTCCCACTTGGATCAGACATGTAGAGTTGGAATCCATAGTGTTTATCCCACCCCATATACAACACTGATATTCCAAACGGCCGCATTCCTGTGACAACAATAATTGTTAACAACCTCATTTCAAAGTTACATGTATGCAAAACTTGGTCAAGTAATATAATTATACCAAGTCTACAACGTAACACGATTGAGGGCCATATTCTCCTCCATCGGGGCACACCCACACCCACACATACACAACACTATCTATCTTCACATGTTAAATATGTTTTAAAACAGCATTTAATTGAAGACAACACAAAATATTTTCCAACATTCTAGAGCAAAATCACATCAATCCTCCTTGCCATTTTCAAAGCAGAAACATACCAAAATACCAAATTTGTCACATCC
The DNA here is from genome assembly GCF_947561715.1 of Ascidia mentula. Lineage (NCBI taxonomy): Eukaryota > Metazoa > Chordata > Ascidiacea > Phlebobranchia > Ascidiidae > Ascidia > Ascidia mentula. The sequence continues at coordinate 597,928 of NC_138568.1, forward strand.
TGTGATGCGTTCCCTGTCCTGCATTTGATTTTCGTTGAAATAAAGTTAAGTTTGTCAATTGTGAAAAAGGAAGCGAAAAAATAAGGACACCAACCTCCAAATTGTGTGTAGGCTTGTTTGATGTCGCACAAATGAATAACCAACTGTTCAACCGGGATACTTTCTTGGTAGTTTAGTTTATATCTGGATGATAAACAACAAATACTAAGTGGCTTAGTGTCCAACATACAGTTCACCAGCAAGCACTAGAAAGTTTATAGTTGCGTAAGTTTTTAATCAAACCCAATGTTGTTCATAACTAAAGGTTTTATTAACTTGCACTGACCTCTGAGCAATTCTACGCAATTCTGTGACAAGAACGTTTGCATCCGAAGTAATCCCAGCCACACTGCAGGCAATATTGTCATCGAGTGTGTAGATTTTATCAGATGTGAAAACGTCATCGAGAAGTTTGTGGACATTTCGTTTTTCAGCAGCAATTACGACACCATCACTTGCCAGTATACCAAGACATGACCCTGTCAACAAGTATAAGAGATATTCAAACCAAATGACAACATTTTTCTGTTTTTAAATATTGAAAAGCTTCTGTTTAACGAAACCGAACAAACTTTTTTGGTTGTAAAAATTGTCTTGTGGTAGTTTTACCTGCATGGCCAATTGCTTCCATTGCATACTCAACTTGATAAAGCCTGCCCTCTGGTGAAAATATTGTGGTTCTGGAATCGTATCGTCGAGACATTTTGCAACAGAATCTTAACTAACAATCGACACTAAGATCTAAAATAGGAGAGAGCATATTAGTAACATTATGATGTGACAGGCAATAGCATAAAAAATATATATTCACAATAATGACAATGTGCACAAAGGCAGTGTAGAAATGCAGTTTACATAATCAGCAGATACATGAAAGAATTTCATTAGTTTTTGTGGAGCAGCACATTTACACAAGTTTTGTTACACAACAAAAAAATAACATGTTTTTTCAAAAGCGATGAACTCTAACTATAAAGTTTAGAAACAAATATTTGTTTATCTTTAACAGAAACATTATAAAACTTCAAGATGATCAAAATGAAAAAGCTAATTGTGATTAACATGAAACTGGCACAAATTGAAGTGCAATAAGTTCATAATGTATATTTACAATTAACTGTAACCCAGCAATGTAATGAAATATATACAGACATGAAGTTTACAATAACACTAAACATAATGGACCTTGTTTATGAAGACTTTACAGAAGCTAATACATAGTTAAATTCACTTCATAGTGATTTAATTGGCCAAAACGTGGAATTTATGCATTAGGTGTTCATTTTCTGAAGAATGGGTAAAATCATGTCGAATTTTGGACGCTTGGCTGCATCTTCGTTCATGCATATCTTCATCAGTTTGCAAATATGTGGGGAAATCCCTGGAGGGATTGAGACACGCATTCCCTCAAGAGAAATTCGCATTCCACATTCCATGTTGGACAAATCGGAAAACGGGACTTCTCTCGTCACCATTTCCCAGAGAAGTATCGAGAAACTCCACATATCTGCGGACTTGCGGTTAATTTCTTCGTGCTTTCGTTGCAAAGCTTCCGGAGCCATCCAGGCAGGGTTAAAAAACTTTCCCGGTTCCTGAAATGAGAATTTGACGTCTCCCATGTTTACTTTGCATTTCATTCCATCCTCGATCATTATGTGTTTGCTGTTGACGTGTAGTCGCGGGATGATCGGGTCGAGGGAGTGCAGGAACGACATCCCGTTGGCAATGTCAGTTGCAAAGAGGACAGCCCTCGAGTGGTCGACTGTGACCGTAGACTCATGTAGGACGTTATACAGAGATCCAACACTAACATGGGCACTGATAGTGGCAAGGGTTTTGGGAGTGTTTACAATGCCCATGACTGGAAGTACATTAGGATGGGAAAAAATTCTCAATCTTAAATATTCCTCATGGAATTCGCGGTTCTTGCGAGAAGTAATTTCTCGAATCTTTAATATTTTTGCCACAATTTCCTGTTGACCCCATCTACCCCTCCAGGTTTCACCGGAATGTGAAGAAGCAATCTTCCCTTTTAGATTGAGTTGACGAAGATCAACATTTTCATGCTTTAGAGTGCCATTTTTGGCACGGGTTCGAGTTGTGCCAATAGACATCACATTCTTGTACTGAACCTCATTTAGATCCTGCCCAAGGGACATTGCAAGCTCCTTCAACTTTCGAGCGAGTTGGGGTCTAGCTCTGCTGATTGGTGTCTGCCCATACTTGTTGCTAATAGTAACTATAGCTCCGTTGGTAACCAACTCTTCGGCACAAACAGCATTTTGCATAAAACATGCATAATGTAGTGGAGTATTGCCGTGCTCATTGATAGCATTCACATCAGCTTTTTGCTTAATTAACTTTTTCATAATATCGTAATGGCCCATCTGTGCAGCATTGTGAAGTGGAGTGTCATCTCCCATGTTCGCAGAGTTTACTCTGGCTCCGCGGTTTATCAAAATGTCAACGATGTGAGGGTGGCCTTGTCTACATGCCCAGTGAAGTGGACTGAAAAGATGGTCGTCGCCCTGATTAAGATCATTTTCTGTGTTGTCCAGCCACACTTTTACAGCCACCATGTTTCCATCTTTGCAGTGAGTAAATATATCATTCATCTTGCTCGCAAGCAATATATTTGCTACTTAATGTTGTCAGTAAACTAGCAAGCGCACCTCATAAAACGACTTAGTACTTTTCTCCACGATTCGTGAGTCGTGACTAAGATTTCCTCTATTTCCATTTAAGCTTGATTTTAAAAAATCCCATCAGCGCTGGTGGATTATCACGAACAAGGATTTTTTTAGTTTGTTGATAAATTGTGTTTCTAAAAGAAGACAAGCAGATTTGCATGGATACTGTTTGTTTATTTGTTTAGTTTGCAGATTTGCTGTAAGCGTTTAGTTGTGTTTATGAAATTTTCTTTGAATTCTCACCGGTAAATATTTTGACGTAGACTGCGTTGTTATCAGCAGTTTTTTTTCTAACGCTTCTGAGAAATGATCAAAAATTCCACTGTGAAGCGGCACACAATGAGTAAAACTACACCAGGATTTGAAAATTTATGAGAATTCCCTTAATTTGTCTTAGATGTATAGTCAATATATCTGCGCAGACTTTGAAGTTCTTTGAAATTCTCTTTACAGTTGAACATGTTTACGTTTTTCCACACAGAGGTTGTGGTACCAACCGAAACTTTCGATGGAGATGCTGTTTGCTGTACAAATATCATCTGCATGTTACAGAGAAACAAATAATCCTGGTTGATGCTAGACAGGAAGTCGATCGTGTGCATGTGTGTCCTTGGTAGTTGATTGATTAGATTTACATCTTCTAGAAATGATTGACTAATCCCCTTTGGTTCTGAGGTAGAGCTCACGTTGTAAAACTTTAAGCTGTCTAGTCAGTCGCAACAAGAACGCAGCAATTAAGGAAAATATGCGGACTCTTTGCCTCGTCATTTTCGTTTTGTTTTTGATTATTGAAGCAGGTAAGACAAGTTTATTATGGTGTATTATAACGAAATTTTATTTGAAAAGTATTGTAATGTGTGGCTTACCAATTGATAGATTTCTTGGCAGCATTCTATTGTCACTAATATCTACGAATCTGTATGTGTGTTTTTTTTTGCTCTTCTGCAGAATCACGCAGTTCTTCAGAAAAGAAAACCTCCGGTCGTCGAAAATGGCTCAGTAACCACATAATGAGGTTGATGCAACGGAGTCTAAGACGTTAGTAAAAAAGCAATACAAAAAATAGACTGCAATTAAGATCTAAAGTTCATTTTGAAATCAGGCACTTTCAACTTTTTATTCTAATAATATTGCTTTACTTGCAGATGTTAAAAGAAACAGCCTTAACATGAAGCAATGGTGCTACTTGCTTCTTGCTGGTAGCAAGCTTAATGGAAATCAAAAGCGATTATATGGTAAGTGTGTAAGTGGAGGTAATTCACCCATGCTGTTTACTTTGCGTTGTGTACGCCGTAAAATTTTATACAACTTGTTATTTTTTATCAGACTTGGTTTGCAAGCGGAGGTCGGAGAAAAAGAAGAAACCTGGCCTTATTGCTTTGTAACTTAGTATGATTTCTAATGTAAATGAACTTGAGCAATTAATTCTGATAATGTAAAGTGAGTTAATCTCATTTTATTCTTCCATTTGTAAATACAAACCAATCAGCAAATTTACCTTTATGGTGTGGTTTCCTGTCTACACAAGATAAGTGGTGTACAATGCTCAGTAGCGAGTGAAACAAATATTTGCGAACCGCTACAAGTGTTACGCAATAAAGGTTTGTTTTATGGCTTTTCGCGTCAAAGAGCATTTTTACTGGTGTTTGGCGCGAAGAGCCATAGATTTATCGACAAATAATCACTTAAACTTTTGCCACTAGGGTGTGCTCGATACGCATTCTAGTAACAAGCTGGAAAACAGCAATTGGCGGGCTGGTGATTGGCAGCAGCGATCAATTGCCCACTCGTATACCGACCAGAAAACCTGATCGAGATTCGTACCCGGATGTCATACGAGGTTTACCCGCACAAGTACAATGCGAATTTTCAGTTCAACAAAAGTACTTTGTTTTGCTTCCTGCCATCAACAAAAGTAATAGAGATAGCGGTCGGATATTTTGATGAATCAAACACTAAAACAAGTTCGCCGAATAATTCCCTAGCAAGAAGTTTTTGCATTGTTGTGTAACAATGGAAACGCGTTTGCAGAAAACTTTCTGAACATAATAACAGTTCTACACGACAAGAAAAGAAGCCAAAAGTGTGCCACGATTACATTTCAATATCATGTTTTAATCAGTGTGGCGGAGATGATGATGAGGCTCATTGTGCGTCACTACGTGATTTGTATTCATGACTTTGCAGAAACAATTTGCACCAAAACTCCTTATATGACATCACAATAAAGCGTGGGAATTTAAGAATCCGTCCACATTCTGGAACTTGTTGTGCTAAACGCAGAATCGCGTTTAAAAGGTTCTGAATTGAGTGCCGTGTGGTGGGAATAATATTGATTTTGACGTAACAATGGATGGCATTGTGTTTGTGCAGAGCATGGAACAATTTAATGGCATACTATTGACATGAGGTAAAGCTCACTGTCAATCACAAAGAACGGGCGCAGTTTCACACACTCATGTGTAAACGTTCTTCATCCTAAACCAATACAACTCCTCAACGTTTTAGTTTGTAAAATAAAAATAAAGCAGTCCATTTTCATCCGTTATGTGATATAAGCGGTGGTACGGATAACATCTGGGCTTTTAAATATTTACCAAACAACTTTTTAATTAGTTTTTGCCCTGGCTATAATTTCCGCTCCTATGCCAGCTGTTGTCAGAAATAGAGTGAGTGCATGCAGTCACAACATGGCAAAGTTGCGAACAACATAAGAATGCAGGTCGCCTTGCCATACTTGCCATACATGCACTGATATTTAATCACATAACTACCAGTAAGTGCATGACTTAGAATGGGATTTTCTAAAGCTTCGAGACAAGAAATTTCCGCACTCGGCGAAACGAACCGGAAGTGATAAGGGGGGTCTCAATTCACGTTCGACAATAAATTCTTCGAGTTTCAGAAATAGAACACAAGATTTTAAGCGCTAAATATCTTGTCGCTTACCAGTCGAAATTTCCAAGGGCGTTAACAATGATGCGTTCTAACAACGGAAGAAGAACGTTTGTGACGTAACAATATTTAATGAAGTGTGGCGGTTTTTTTTCTGTTTTTAATGCAATAAATGAAACGTACCTTTTGCTCATTACACAATGGAGTCTATTTGTTAAAATAAGAAGGCACGCTCGCCTTGTTGTGACGTCATAAACAGACATAGGAAGCAACATTCCTGTAGTTTCATTGGAAAAAAATTGAATAAAATTCTGCAATCCCTGTATCTAAAAACGCCTGAAGGTTTGTAACGGTGAATAAATCGCAACGCGGGGGCGTCGATTGAATCGGTTTCAGGTAATTCGAATCGAACCATTATTCTTCTTTATCAGAAACCAGATTCTTGAGGGAAAAAGGGTTTGTGCGTCTGTATTAACACCAGGAGTTGGTATTGGAAGGTACGGAAGAAGATTGTGGGGAGACTTCGTAACAAGGTTGTTTGTCAGACGATTGTGAGTCAACAATCAGAGGTATATGGCTTGTAATCTCACGTGCGTGTTGTCCATAGTTAACTTGGAGATTAGTAGATGTTTAATTATGAAACTGCCAAGTTCTTGTCCCTGTAGCATGAAATTGCGAGACGGTAACAGAATTTTAGCGAAACTTTGGGCGGAATTAGGAACACTAACAACATATTTACTGATAATTTGGAAGACAAAATGACCTCATATTGCAGAAAACATGTCATGCCAGTGGCGTAGAATCAGTTGAAGAAATTTGCCATTATTTTCTTGACCTATTTTATAATGTTCAGGAAAAATGTGAAACAAAAAACAACGTGGGCGACATTTTTTTCAATTGAAATTTAAGAATCAACGTCTTGTCTCACAGTTTTATGACGTAATAATAAATTCTTCGAGTTTCAGAATTACAACACAAGATTTTGAGCGCTAAATATCTTGTCACTCGCCAAGTCGAAATTTCCCAGAGCGTGAACAATGATGCGTTCTAACAACGGAAGAAACACGTTTGTGACGTAACAATATTTAATTAAGTGTGGTGCGCTGTTTCCGTTTTCAATGCAATATTTAAAATGCATTTTTCGGTAAAAATATTTAATACTTTCATGCCACAAAAATGCAGAAATTAACAGAGGAAATTCCCACTGCAGCTACACGTGCAAGTGACGTAACAAAGCAGTTGTAAATATAGAACACATTTTTTTCAAAAAAGTAGAACGCCCATCTTATCGCTGTCCGAGCAATGCAATGTAATTTCCGTCAAAAAATATAAAAATTAACGAAACAAAAACATTTGTTGTTTATTTTCCGTCACGGTTTTGTCTCCTTGGCTCAACGGAAAACGTGATGTTGATTTACTTCCAATTTCCCTTCACATTTCGTGATAAGTATCGGAAGTTTACACAATGGAGTCTATTTGTTAAAATAAGAAGGCACGCTCGCCTTGTTGTGACGTCATAAACAGACATAGGAAGCAACATTCCTGTAGTTTCATTGGAAAAAAATTGAATAAAATTCTGCAATCCCTGTATCTAAAAACGCCTGAAGGTTTGTAACGGTGAATAAATCGCAACGCGGGGGCGTCGATTGAATCGGTTTGAGGTAATTCGAATCGAACCATTTTTCTTCTTTATCAGAAACCAGATTCTTGAGGGAAAAAGGTTTTTGCGTCTGTATAAACACCAAGAGTTGGTATTGGAAGGTACGGAAGAAGATTGTGGGGAGACTTCGTAACAAGGTTGTTTGTCAGACGATTGTGAGTCAACAATCAGAGGTATATGGCTTGTAATCTCACGTGCGTGTTGTCCATAGTTAACTTGGAGATTAGTAGATGTTTAATTATGAAACTGCCAAGTTCTTGTCCCTGTAGCATGAAATTGCGAGACGGTAACAGAATTTTTACGAAACTTTGTGCGGAATTAGGAACACTAACAACATATTTACTGATAATTTGGAAGACAAAATGACCTCATATTGCAGAAAACATGTCATGCCAGTGGCGTAGAATCAGTTGAAGAAATTTGCCATTATTTTCTTGGCCTATTTTATGATGTTCCAGAAAAATGTAAGACAAAAAACAACGTGGTCGACATTTTTTTCAATTGAAATTTAAGAATCCACGTCTTGTCCCACAGTTTTATGACGTAATAATAAATTCTTCGAGTTTCAGAATTACAACACAAGATTTTGAGCGCTAAATATCTTGTCGCTCGCCAAGTCGAAACTTCCCAGAGCGTGAACAATGATGCGTTCTAACAACGGAAGAAACACGTTTGTGACGTAACAATATTTAATTAAGTGTGGTGCGCTGTTTCCGTTTTCAATGCAATATTTAAAATGCAATTTTCGGTAAAAATATTTAATACTTTCACGCCACAAAAATGCAGAAATTAACAGAGGAAATTCTCACTGCAGCTACACGTGCAAGTGACGTAACAAAGCAGTTGTAAATATAGAACACATTTTTTCAAAAAAGTAGAACGTCCATCTTATCGCTGTCCGAGCAATGCAATGTAATTTCCGGCAAAAAATATAAAAATTAACGAAACAAAAACATTTGTTGTTTCTTTTCCGTCACGATTTTGTCTCCTTTGCTCAGCGGAAAACGTGATGTTGATTCACTTCCAACTTTCCTGCGCGTTTCGTGATAATATCGGAAGTTTACACAATGGAGTCTATTTGTTAAAATAAGAAGGCACGCTCGCCTTGTTGTGACGTCATAAACAGACATAGGAAGCAACAGTCCTGTAGTTTCATTAGAAAAAAATGAATAAAATTCTGCAACCCCTGTATCTAAAAACGCCTGAAGGTTTGTAACGGTGAATAAATCGCAACGCGGGGGCGTCGATTGAATCGGTTTGAGGTAATTCGAATCGAACCATTTTTCTTCTTTATCAGAAACCAGATTCTTGAGGGAAAAAGGTTTTTGCGTCTGTATAAACACCAAGAATCGGTATTGGAATGTACGGAAGAAGTTTGTGGGGTAACTTTGTAACAAGGTTGTTTGTCAGACGATTGTGAGTCAACAATCAGAGGTGCTTGTAATCTCACGTGCGTGTTGTCCATAGTTAACTTGGAGATTAGCAGATGTTTAATTATGAAACTGCTAAGTTCTTGTCCTTGTAGCATGAAATTGCGAGATGGTAACAGAATTTTAGCGAAACTTTGTGCGGAATTAGAAACACTAACAACATATTTACTGATAATTTAGAAAACAGCATGACCTTATACTGCAGAAAACATGTCATGCCAGTGGCGTAGCATCAGTTAAAAAAATTTGCCATAATTTTCTTGGCCTATTTTATGATGTTCCAGAAAAATGTAAGACAAAAAACAACGTGGTCGACATTTTTTCAATTGAAATATAAGAATCAACGTCTTGTCTCACAGTTTTATGACGTAATAAAGGCCCCGTAACAGTAACGACAAATCCCGCGCAAAGACAAATAACTTATGTTGCCGATTTTGAATCAGTTGCAGATTTAAAATTGGAAGTGAGCCCAGTCAGGCACAGGCAAATATATTTGGCCTAAAGGGTTTACAGTTGAAACAGGGCTGGGCACGACTTCATGTCCAGAGGGTTGGCAGCAGCCAAAATGTCACATATTTTTCAATGTTGTTGAAGATTTTTAACTCAGATTTTATCAGGCCAGCACAGAAACAAACATCGCATTGAGGTCAACTTTTTGTGTTTACTCCAAATATTGATGATAGTTGGGGTGTTACATTGAACAATGGAATTCAGAAATTCCAGAGGAATCCAAGGCGAGAATAAATTCTGTGAATCAGTAATTTTCTTCAGGGGTTTGCTTGTAAAATGTTAACTTTGCAGCAAAGCAAGCTCATTCGAGAGTTTAACATGAAAAATAAAATAACTGTTACTAAAATAAACATCTTGAAAGTAAACATTTCGATTTCTGGCAATTTAGTTTCAGTGTGACATCACAAGGGCTTTTGTTTGGTTTGTTATATCATAAAACTGACATAATCACCACAAAACCCTTTCACAAAAGTAATCGGTTGCAAAACATGCGATCAAATTCCCCCCGCGAACTTACCTTAATGTGATGAATATTCTCTTTAGTTTTTACCCGGGGTAATTACACCAATATATTAACTCATATATAAATACGATACCAGCCTTTAAACCAGAATTAAACGGACATAAAATAAAACTTGATGTAATAATTTCAAGCCAGTGTTGGTAAAGCGACAGTAGATGGAGATTTTACAGGTACCATATTAAGCCCCGCAAAATTAAATAGCTCTGGTTTGTATTGTATCCAGAAACAGAAGTCAAACATTGGTCCCACAGGGAGGTGCTCCTCGGGATAACTTTTGCCAACGGGAAAAACCCAGGCATTCACTTTCCTTTTCAGCCAAGTTTAATTAGAAAAGCCAACAGACGCATATGACGTGGATTGACACTCGTGTTGCAACCTTCCTGTATGACGTCATAAAGCGTAAATAGAAGAACAAAGGTTATGTCAGGAATATTATTACATTCATTTGTTCCAAATCAAGTTGGTTGTGGGGATAAAATGGCGTAACCTTGCGGCAATGTCATTTAAAGCGGACTTGATTAAATATTTGCCAGTGGTTTAACGCAAAATATCCCCCTACTTATAATAACCTTGAGTCGCATTTGCTCAGCTTTTATAAGAGTTCGGCCTTAGTTTCAAAGTATTGTTGCTTGTAGTCTTGGTTACTGATGGTGCTGTTAGAATTTTGTTGATTGGGGCAATGCAGAACTGGTTAGTTTTCGATGTATTAGTTTGTTATATTGTGTTTAAAGTAATAGCGGAATTGTAATGCAGATTGCTAGCAGCCTGCGTGACGATTACTTTACTGGTATTAGTGCATATATTATGATGGTACTTCCATTTGCAATTAACGGCAATTCATGCTCAATTTTGGAGTATTTCCGTTACTTGTCATTTGCGTTCCGTATGTTTTACCCAAATAAAGGGATTCCTAACAACAAATCAAATTGCATCACCCAAAATAAAACGCAATTTTGTGTGTCCAAAATTAAGTGCAGGACTTTGTAAATATTCCGACCATTTTGCTCGTCCTAATATATTTACTTTGACGTAACTTTGGTTTTACTGGATGGCAAACCGCCAATCACATGATTTCGTGTCATGGTGTAGCAGGAACTTGAGGTTTAAACGTTTAGTGTGCGTTAAAATGTGTTCTATATATGGAGTAAAAACAGTTGCTACACAAACGTGTGCCCTTACCGAGTCAATATCAGCTGTTCGTCCGAAAAAATCGTTTAAAATGAAACTAATATTTTGACCCGGCTTAAAATAAGTCAGTGGTTGACCCAACTTTTTATGGTGGTGAAAATACTGCAACGAAACCACAGTTTACCAGCAAAATAAAAACATTTTATGTAAAAATAATTCTTGACATATGACTTACACATATTAACGGCAACGGCGGTACGTATTGTTCTATATTGGTTCAAAAAGTTATAAAAATACTAGCTTCAAATATCTTCTGGCAAATGTGACTCTTGACGTGGTTTCGCATCGACAAACATTGTTCTCTGGTCGTTAATTGACTCATACAGCATTGTAAACCCCAGAACCGCCAGCCCAAGATGTGGGAAAGAAGGTTTGCAGTGTGGGTTTATATAAAGTGGATGCACAGAGCGGAACTGTGTTGTGAGCAGAGGGGAAGGAATCCCGCGACGTGACCAAAGCACGCTGCGGTTTAGGTCGGGGAGTATTCTGTTTTGCAATTTCTTGTGGTCGATTTTGTGGGTGAGCAGCTTAGTTTCAAACTTCGGGAATGTAGGAACGCGTGTGACAATGTAAACAGCGTTATTGTGATGTCACAACGACGCGCAAGTTGACAACGGGTTTGAAAGCTGGCGAATTAAAGGCAAAACGAAAATATTTAAATTAATCAGTTGCAAATGTATTTAAAACATTCCTTAACTTCAGGTTCAATAAATCAAAACCACGTGTGTGTGAGTATCAAGTTGTCATCGTTAAGGCGTGTGCCAATTATAAGTGAGCCACCGATCATCGCGAAGTGGGGAAAGGCGCTCAGATCAAGAATTTCGCGTGGGCTGCGGATACATTAGGTTTATGACGCATAATGGCAGGAGGTGGGGGGTGGATCGTAATGAGCTACCGACGACAAAATACTTAAAAGGGAGCGGTTTGCGACATTTCTTGATCTGGCGGGGGTTGATTTTGCGTCGTGGTTTCTGCGCATGTATTAGTTTTTGTACAGAATAATGCAGTGAAAGTTATAGAGCATGGCGCACGTAAGAATTATTTAACGGCGCACACAGCCAACTTTCGGGTCTATGATTGTTCAAATATTTTATAATTAAATGGATGAAATTTAAATTAATTTATTTGCAGATAAATCAAAAGAAGCATTAAAACTGCAAATTGCATTCAAGAAGTTTCCTGCACCACACAAATAAATTTAAGCCATGGCTTTGATTCGAGTTGTCGTCGCTATGTTGTTGATTGTTGCCGGGATTGGATTCTGTCAAGCTTCGAATGACGCGAAAACAAAAGAATTTATCGCAAGAATCGCGAACTTGGTTCCCAAATCAGGTAACAACGGCGAAAGTGGATGAATTTATTTTCAGGGTGATTTGGTGCCACATCAAACCTTTTCAAACTTTCCGTTGCAAAATTTTATTACCGAGCAATTTTGTGACTAGTTGATCGTTGTCGCTCGGTTCTGGTAGCGCACCAAGATACAATTGTCACTCTTCGAACCACTTACCCGCAGCCTTAAAACATATTTGCATCCGCCGTGTATAAAGTTTTATATTGCCGCTGGGCGTTTGCGTGAGTTACCGAGCACTTCCAACAAATCTTCTCCTCTATGATCTTAAACGTAAAATTTATATTAGGGTAGCGTCAGCTCTTCCAGCTGTCATTCAATCCATAGTTTAAGAAACGAATTCGAACGAAATCAATCCTGTAATATTTCGCTTGTCGGTAAAATTTGTTGCAAAAAAATGCAGCAAGCAAAAAGAATGGGCGCGCAGCAAAAGTTTTAAATTTGTCAAACTCGTGTTTTAATGGCGAAGCAATAGAACCAATTATGTTTACATAGTGAGCTCCAAGCGTGTTTTAAAGTTAAAATCAAAAAGTTAGACGCGGAATACACTTAACGCCCCTGAACGCGTAAGTGGATATTTGGCATCGAATCGGAATGTTGGTAACAACATGATCACAGAATTCTCACATGAAACTTCGCCGGTAATGGCGTCGTGATGATGGCTTTTGGCGGGCAACACGGTCGAAAATTGTTCGAAAATATTGATATGATAAAGATAGAAGGTTAGAAGCAGGCCAGAGTCGTTATCGCGGTTTGGTCTCGCAACAGCCAGTCACGACCATTTCTTAAAAGAGTGGCTTCGTTTCTTGGCCAAATTTGTTTAATGGTACCTCGATCCAAAACCTTAATCCATTCACTTCCTCTGCACATTTTGACCATTATACTCTTGATTGCCATGGTTACAACGAGACCTTAGCCTTTGTCGTGTTTCACTTATCATTCAGGTCGTTTAACTGCATCAAAAATTACTTTGGTTCTAAAGTTTCGGCAATAATTCATTGAATTCCATCAATCCTAATGTCCAGCTAAATGTTGTGTCAAAGTAATCACCTTGTTAATCAAGTTTAACCGGATGATGGCGATGTAAGTTGCACGGTGGAGAGGATACAGTTTTAATCCACATTCGAGCGCAGTAATTATACGAAATAATTCCCCCCTTCCATATTAGATTTATGAGTAATGGTAGTTATGGGTGGGGATTCGACTTGAATGGTCTCAGATGGGAGTTTGTTAAAAGGCGAAGATTTCTATGCAGATTTCGCGTCACGCATTTCCGCACACGAGTTTTTTGATTCTTAGAATTCGCGGTAAAATATTCGTGACAAGTTTCCAGACCACGGCTATGAAAAAGCGGTCATTGTTCCATTTAAACAATCAACTCTCCGTGACGTGAAATCCTGCGGTGTGTTTTGCTCTGGCGGATGAATATTTCGTTTCGCTTTATTGAAAATAAATGTGGGATTGAAGACACGTCGTGTAATCGACGTGACTGTTGTTATTTTTACAATTTTAAAATTTGTGCCTCTCCTGAATGCATTATTTAGTTGAAGTCAATAGAAAGAATAATTGCAACCAAACGGCGGAAAATTTGTTGTGATTAAATTGTGACGTAACACAAGCATGCTGGCTTTTGAGAAACGTTCTCTGGGCCAAAGGGATTTTCTCAGACTTTGACAAATTAGTTTGTGCAGGGCTTGATTTTGAATGCACATTTTTTAATAATATACTTGCTTCCTTTTGCATACTCACGTTGATAAAAAAATACTTCAACACTCAAATAACATGGTTTTGCTGAAAACAGCAAAGAGAAAATGTATTCAACATTGAAATAAGACAATAATTTGTTTTCATGAATATATTTCATTTAATTGTGTGATCTTATGTTTTCCACAGATGGGTTTGATCGTCTACGTGAATCCTGCATGAAAATTGCGCTCTCCGCAACCACCAACGATCGCATCCTTGGACTGGTAAGTGGCACGTGATTTCACGCATGAATGAATACTAAACGCTTTTGACGTGAAACTTATTATTCACGGTTGATTGGAGCGTCGCGTTCAACCTCTGACAATTGCGGTCAATTGCAATAAATTGGTTTGTTTTCGTCCTCAGATGTGCACTTGCCACTGCTTTGATTCTCCCCACCTGTTATATCGCTGCTCCGAGGTGAAGAACACGCTTAATGCTGGTAAGTTTTGGAAAAAATAACATGCTTTTAATAGTTTAAACTTTATGCATTATCGCTGGAGGTAAATGGATTAGCTTCATTACCTTTTTTTTGCAAATTTCGAATAAAGTAGATTGAATTAGCCGACAAGAAACCACTTTAATCTCCTCAAAATCCCTACCTGTAGAGTTTTGTCAAACAATGTTAAAATAAGGCGCTCTCTGTCGTTCATGTGCTTCAAAGTAACCTTTTTATGTTTTACAACCAATAGTAACCTCATCATGTTTTACAACCAATAGTAACCTCATCATGTTTTACAACCAAAAGTAACCTCATCATGTTTTACAACCAATAGTAACCTCATCATGTTTTACAACCAAAAGTAACCTCATCATGTTTTGTTTTAGCGGTGTGCAACGTGTGCCAGACAAACTTCGGCTGCCAGTATGGAAGAAAAATGTTTAAAGCCGTTTAAGGACGCATATTGGTATTTCTATGAAAATTAGTTTTGGTGCTGGGAAATGCCCACCGTGTAGACCTGTGTCACAATGCAAAGTCATGCATCACCAAGCAAAGCAGTGACGCAATTAAGTTAAATTTACGGTTGAATGAGCGCACATGTGCGTGCTGTTGTCATGGCGAATTTTAAGGTGTTTGGGGCAGTTTTAGTGTGGTTTTGAGCTATTCCAATTAGGTAGTAACTTGCTGGTGGGTGCTGCTGAAATTTATGTTGAAAATGGAGCAAAAAAATCAGGCTGTGTTTGTGGCAAAATGAATCGTTTAAGTGTCCAATCATTTGTGATTTTATGAAAGATCCATTTCATATCTACAAATTTTGATCAAAATTAGTCTCCGAAAAAATGGTTTAGCCACCCCCCTAGGGCCATTTGCCCCCCTGGTTACTCAATATTTTGGTTAAAAGAGCAACCAAAAATGGAACTGGATTTTGCAGAAAAATGAATCGTTCAACTACCCACTCATTTGCATTTTTTTGTAAGTTCCAACTCTTCTCTATGCGATGGCATCAAATTTAGTTGTTGAAAAAGTGTCAATGCCCTCCCCCAAGGGCTGGGTATACCCCCCTGTTGGTCATATGATCTTCCAGGAGGCCCAAAAAGTCCTTGCTCTGTACAGTCTCATCCAGGAGCGATTTTTTTTTTTTTCAACTTTGTAGAATTCCAGGTCCCTATGTAAGTCACAAGACCCATCAACGGTCATTGGGAAACAAGCGGAACAGTCGCTAGATGCATTACAGCCGAGGGCCTTGAACACAGGATTTCTCCTATCTAATACCCATATAGGTCCTTAAGGCGAAATGTCAAATTTTTTAAATGGTGAAATAGACATTAAATTTACACTGAAATATGTTTATTTATGTAAGTTAAACATCATAGGAGGATTTTAAACCAGCTCCAGTCATCAGTCGCCACCTAGTGACAAAAATGAATTTTTTCAATGCCCCAATGTACATAAAGTATGGGGTCTGTTGCTTGACTTTCAGCTTTCAAACAACTTGAAATATAGCTTAAAATGCATGCATTTCCTCTATTGTCATTCCGCAACACATTTTGAGTCATTTATAACACATAGTTTTTGCAATGTATTGTTCATTCGTCATGGCATTTGTTGCATGTGCTGTCTTTCACAGCATCCATTCTTTTGTTGACCTATTTTGCAAAATCTTGAATTAAAGGCTTTTTCATCTTGTTTAGTCATAATACATGAAATATAATTATTTTGTGGCCTAAGTACTGTATTTATTGCCACAGAAAGAAGTGGTCCAATGCCGGTGGGTGATACTTCAGACGAAAGGATTCCAATAAACCCACTGGTGAAACTGCCGCAACCAACAATGTATTTCCTGTATGTACTGCACTTGTTGACATGTACAGTAGTTCCTAATTGTGTTTGGGCCATTAAATTTCAATACAAAACACTTTGCAAGGTCTTGTGGGCCACTTAACAGCACTTTTTTCATGTCATTTTCATGCTTTGGAGATAGCCATGATTTCTTGCCATTATGCATGTGACTAATTAGCCTCGAATATTGATTAATTGAAACTTTTGTTGTGTCATTGAGCATGTGTGCATACAAATGGGTGTTGCCATGACTGGTGCATGATGTTTCGGTGTAATTTATGTGAACCGCTTAAGGTCGGTGGCATCATTTTCTGCCTATTAGCTGTACTGCTTGTAGCCCTGCTGATAAGGCCATTTTCTGTTGTTTAGGGGGTGTTGGCAAAAACAGCCATAACTCTGGGATCGATGATCAACCAGGTGTGAAACTTCACATTGTGATAGGTGAATGTCCCATATACTTTGCGGCTTAGGCCAATTGGGAATCTGGTCCATTGACCTTCTATTGAAGGACGCATATTGG
Organism: Ascidia mentula; assembly: GCF_947561715.1. NCBI lineage: Eukaryota > Metazoa > Chordata > Ascidiacea > Phlebobranchia > Ascidiidae > Ascidia > Ascidia mentula. The sequence goes on from NC_138568.1 coordinate 614,758, forward strand.
TATTTCTATGAAAATTAGTTTTGGTGCTGGGAAATGCCCACCGTGTAGACCTGTGTCACAATGCAAAGTCATGCATCACCAAGCAAAGCAGTGACGCAATTAAGTTAAATTTACGGTTGAATGAGCGCACATGTGCGTGCTGTTGTCATGGCGAATTTTAAGGTGTTTGGGGCAGTTTTAGTGTGGTTTTGAGCTATTCCAATTAGGTAGTAACTTGCTGGTGGGTGCTGCTGAAATTTATGTTGAAAATGGAGCAAAAAAATCAGGCTGTGTTTGTGGCAAAATGAATCGTTTAAGTGTCCAATCATTTGTGATTTTATGAAAGATCCATTTCATATCTACAAATTTTGATCAAAATTAGTCTCCGAAAAAATGGTTTAGCCACCCCCCTAGGGCCATTTGCCCCCCTGGTTACTCAATATTTTGGTTAAAAGAGCAACCAAAAATGGAACTGGATTTTGCAGAAAAATGAATCGTTCAACTACCCACTCATTTGCATTTTTTTGTAAGTTCCAACTCTTCTCTATGCGATGGCATCAAATTTAGTTGTTGAAAAAGTGTCAATGCCCTCCCCCAAGGGCTGGGTATACCCCCCTGTTGGTCATATGATCTTCCAGGAGGCCCAAAAAGTCCTTGCTCTGTACAGTCTCATCCAGGAGCGATTTTTTTTTTTTTCAACTTTGTAGAATTCCAGGTCCCTATGTAAGTCACAAGACCCATCAACGGTCATTGGGAAACAAGCGGAACAGTCGCTAGATGCATTACAGCCGAGGGCCTTGAACACAGGATTTCTCCTATCTAATACCCATATAGGTCCTTAAGGCGAAATGTCAAATTTTTTAAATGGTGAAATAGACATTAAATTTACACTGAAATATGTTTATTTATGTAAGTTAAACATCATAGGAGGATTTTAAACCAGCTCCAGTCATCAGTCGCCACCTAGTGACAAAAATGAATTTTTTCAATGCCCCAATGTACATAAAGTATGGGGTCTGTTGCTTGACTTTCAGCTTTCAAACAACTTGAAATATAGCTTAAAATGCATGCATTTCCTCTATTGTCATTCCGCAACACATTTTGAGTCATTTATAACACATAGTTTTTGCAATGTATTGTTCATTCGTCATGGCATTTGTTGCATGTGCTGTCTTTCACAGCATCCATTCTTTTGTTGACCTATTTTGCAAAATCTTGAATTAAAGGCTTTTTCATCTTGTTTAGTCATAATACATGAAATATAATTATTTTGTGGCCTAAGTACTGTATTTATTGCCACAGAAAGAAGTGGTCCAATGCCGGTGGGTGATACTTCAGACGAAAGGATTCCAATAAACCCACTGGTGAAACTGCCGCAACCAACAATGTATTTCCTGTATGTACTGCACTTGTTGACATGTACAGTAGTTCCTAATTGTGTTTGGGCCATTAAATTTCAATACAAAACACTTTGCAAGGTCTTGTGGGCCACTTAACAGCACTTTTTTCATGTCATTTTCATGCTTTGGAGATAGCCATGATTTCTTGCCATTATGCATGTGACTAATTAGCCTCGAATATTGATTAATTGAAACTTTTGTTGTGTCATTGAGCATGTGTGCATACAAATGGGTGTTGCCATGACTGGTGCATGATGTTTCGGTGTAATTTATGTGAACCGCTTAAGGTCGGTGGCATCATTTTCTGCCTATTAGCTGTACTGCTTGTAGCCCTGCTGATAAGGCCATTTTCTGTTGTTTAGGGGGTGTTGGCAAAAACAGCCATAACTCTGGGATCGATGATCAACCAGGTGTGAAACTTCACATTGTGATAGGTGAATGTCCCATATACTTTGCGGCTTAGGCCAATTGGGAATCTGGTCCATTGACCTTCTATTGAAGGACGCATATTGGTATTTCTATGAAAATTAGTTTTGGTGCTGGGAAATGCCCACCGTGTAGACCTGTGTCACAATGCAAAGTCATGCATCACCAAGCAAAGCAGTGACGCAATTAAGTTAAATTTACGGTTGAATGAGCGCACATGTGCGTGCTGTTGTCATGGCGAATTTTAAGGTGTTTGGGGCAGTTTTAGTGTGGTTTTGAGCTATTCCAATTAGGTAGTAACTTGCTGGTGGGTGCTGCTGAAATTTATGTTGAAAATGGAGCAAAAAAATCAGGCTGTGTTTGTGGCAAAATGAATCGTTTAAGTGTCCAATCATTTGTGATTTTATGAAAGATCCATTTCATATCTACAAATTTTGATCAAAATTAGTCTCCGAAAAAATGGTTTAGCCACCCCCCTAGGGCCATTTGCCCCCCTGGTTACTCAATATTTTGGTTAAAAGAGCAACCAAAAATGGAACTGGATTTTGCAGAAAAATGAATCGTTCAACTACCCACTCATTTGCATTTTTTTGTAAGTTCCAACTCTTCTCTATGCGATGGCATCAAATTTAGTTGTTGAAAAAGTGTCAATGCCCTCCCCCAAGGGCTGGGTATACCCCCCTGTTGGTCATATGATCTTCCAGGAGGCCCAAAAAGTCCTTGCTCTGTACAGTCTCATCCAGGAGCGATTTTTTTTTTTTTCAACTTTGTAGAATTCCAGGTCCCTATGTAAGTCACAAGACCCATCAACGGTCATTGGGAAACAAGCGGAACAGTCGCTAGATGCATTACAGCCGAGGGCCTTGAACACAGGATTTCTCCTATCTAATACCCATATAGGTCCTTAAGGCGAAATGTCAAATTTTTTAAATGGTGAAATAGACATTAAATTTACACTGAAATATGTTTATTTATGTAAGTTAAACATCATAGGAGGATTTTAAACCAGCTCCAGTCATCAGTCGCCACCTAGTGACAAAAATGAATTTTTTCAATGCCCCAATGTACATAAAGTATGGGGTCTGTTGCTTGACTTTCAGCTTTCAAACAACTTGAAATATAGCTTAAAATGCATGCATTTCCTCTATTGTCATTCCGCAACACATTTTGAGTCATTTATAACACATAGTTTTTGCAATGTATTGTTCATTCGTCATGGCATTTGTTGCATGTGCTGTCTTTCACAGCATCCATTCTTTTGTTGACCTATTTTGCAAAATCTTGAATTAAAGGCTTTTTCATCTTGTTTAGTCATAATACATGAAATATAATTATTTTGTGGCCTAAGTACTGTATTTATTGCCACAGAAAGAAGTGGTCCAATGCCGGTGGGTGATACTTCAGACGAAAGGATTCCAATAAACCCACTGGTGAAACTGCCGCAACCAACAATGTATTTCCTGTATGTACTGCACTTGTTGACATGTACAGTAGTTCCTAATTGTGTTTGGGCCATTAAATTTCAATACAAAACACTTTGCAAGGTCTTGTGGGCCACTTAACAGCACTTTTTTCATGTCATTTTCATGCTTTGGAGATAGCCATGATTTCTTGCCATTATGCATGTGACTAATTAGCCTCGAATATTGATTAATTGAAACTTTTGTTGTGTCATTGAGCATGTGTGCATACAAATGGGTGTTGCCATGACTGGTGCATGATGTTTCGGTGTAATTTATGTGAACCGCTTAAGGTCGGTGGCATCATTTTCTGCCTATTAGCTGTACTGCTTGTAGCCCTGCTGATAAGGCCATTTTCTGTTGTTTAGGGGGTGTTGGCAAAAACAGCCATAACTCTGGGATCGATGATCAACCAGGTGTGAAACTTCACATTGTGATAGGTGAATGTCCCATATACTTTGCGGCTTAGGCCAATTGGGAATCTGGTCCATTGACCTTCTATTGAAGGACGCATATTGGTATTTCTATGAAAATTAGTTTTGGTGCTGGGAAATGCCCACCGTGTAGACCTGTGTCACAATGCAAAGTCATGCATCACCAAGCAAAGCAGTGACGCAATTAAGTTAAATTTACGGTTGAATGAGCGCACATGTGCGTGCTGTTGTCATGGCGAATTTTAAGGTGTTTGGGGCAGTTTTAGTGTGGTTTTGAGCTATTCCAATTAGGTAGTAACTTGCTGGTGGGTGCTGCTGAAATTTATGTTGAAAATGGAGCAAAAAAATCAGGCTGTGTTTGTGGCAAAATGAATCGTTTAAGTGTCCAATCATTTGTGATTTTATGAAAGATCCATTTCATATCTACAAATTTTGATCAAAATTAGTCTCCGAAAAAATGGTTTAGCCACCCCCCTAGGGCCATTTGCCCCCCTGGTTACTCAATATTTTGGTTAAAAGAGCAACCAAAAATGGAACTGGATTTTGCAGAAAAATGAATCGTTCAACTACCCACTCATTTGCATTTTTTTGTAAGTTCCAACTCTTCTCTATGCGATGGCATCAAATTTAGTTGTTGAAAAAGTGTCAATGCCCTCCCCCAAGGGCTGGGTATACCCCCCTGTTGGTCATATGATCTTCCAGGAGGCCCAAAAAGTCCTTGCTCTGTACAGTCTCATCCAGGAGCGATTTTTTTTTTTTTCAACTTTGTAGAATTCCAGGTCCCTATGTAAGTCACAAGACCCATCAACGGTCATTGGGAAACAAGCGGAACAGTCGCTAGATGCATTACAGCCGAGGGCCTTGAACACAGGATTTCTCCTATCTAATACCCATATAGGTCCTTAAGGCGAAATGTCAAATTTTTTAAATGGTGAAATAGACATTAAATTTACACTGAAATATGTTTATTTATGTAAGTTAAACATCATAGGAGGATTTTAAACCAGCTCCAGTCATCAGTCGCCACCTAGTGACAAAAATGAATTTTTTCAATGCCCCAATGTACATAAAGTATGGGGTCTGTTGCTTGACTTTCAGCTTTCAAACAACTTGAAATATAGCTTAAAATGCATGCATTTCCTCTATTGTCATTCCGCAACACATTTTGAGTCATTTATAACACATAGTTTTTGCAATGTATTGTTCATTCGTCATGGCATTTGTTGCATGTGCTGTCTTTCACAGCATCCATTCTTTTGTTGACCTATTTTGCAAAATCTTGAATTAAAGGCTTTTTCATCTTGTTTAGTCATAATACATGAAATATAATTATTTTGTGGCCTAAGTACTGTATTTATTGCCACAGAAAGAAGTGGTCCAATGCCGGTGGGTGATACTTCAGACGAAAGGATTCCAATAAACCCACTGGTGAAACTGCCGCAACCAACAATGTATTTCCTGTATGTACTGCACTTGTTGACATGTACAGTAGTTCCTAATTGTGTTTGGGCCATTAAATTTCAATACAAAACACTTTGCAAGGTCTTGTGGGCCACTTAACAGCACTTTTTTCATGTCATTTTCATGCTTTGGAGATAGCCATGATTTCTTGCCATTATGCATGTGACTAATTAGCCTCGAATATTGATTAATTGAAACTTTTGTTGTGTCATTGAGCATGTGTGCATACAAATGGGTGTTGCCATGACTGGTGCATGATGTTTCGGTGTAATTTATGTGAACCGCTTAAGGTCGGTGGCATCATTTTCTGCCTATTAGCTGTACTGCTTGTAGCCCTGCTGATAAGGCCATTTTCTGTTGTTTAGGGGGTGTTGGCAAAAACAGCCATAACTCTGGGATCGATGATCAACCAGGTGTGAAACTTCACATTGTGATAGGTGAATGTCCCATATACTTTGCGGCTTAGGCCAATTGGGAATCTGGTCCATTGACCTTCTATTGAAGGCGAAATGTCAAATTTTTTAAATGGTGAAATAGACATTAAATTTACACTGAAATATGTTTATTTATGTAAGTTAAACATCATAGGAGGATTTTAAACCAGCTCCAGTCATCAGTCGCCACCTAGTGACAAAAATGAATTTTTTCAATGCCCCAATGTACATAAAGTATGGGGTCTGTTGCTTGACTTTCAGCTTTCAAACAACTTGAAATATAGCTTAAAATGCATGCATTTCCTCTATTGTCATTCCGCAACACATTTTGAGTCATTTATAACACATAGTTTTTGCAATGTATTGTTCATTCGTCATGGCATTTGTTGCATGTGCTGTCTTTCACAGCATCCATTCTTTTGTTGACCTATTTTGCAAAATCTTGAATTAAAGGCTTTTTCATCTTGTTTAGTCATAATACATGAAATATAATTATTTTGTGGCCTAAGTACTGTATTTATTGCCACAGAAAGAAGTGGTCCAATGCCGGTGGGTGATACTTCAGACGAAAGGATTCCAATAAACCCACTGGTGAAACTGCCGCAACCAACAATGTATTTCCTGTATGTACTGCACTTGTTGACATGTACAGTAGTTCCTAATTGTGTTTGGGCCATTAAATTTCAATACAAAACACTTTGCAAGGTCTTGTGGGCCACTTAACAGCACTTTTTTCATGTCATTTTCATGCTTTGGAGATAGCCATGATTTCTTGCCATTATGCATGTGACTAATTAGCCTCGAATATTGATTAATTGAAACTTTTGTTGTGTCATTGAGCATGTGTGCATACAAATGGGTGTTGCCATGACTGGTGCATGATGTTTCGGTGTAATTTATGTGAACCGCTTAAGGTCGGTGGCATCATTTTCTGCCTATTAGCTGTACTGCTTGTAGCCCTGCTGATAAGGCCATTTTCTGTTGTTTAGGGGGTGTTGGCAAAAACAGCCATAACTCTGGGATCGATGATCAACCAGGTGTGAAACTTCACATTGTGATAGGTGAATGTCCCATATACTTTGCGGCTTAGGCCAATTGGGAATCTGGTCCATTGACCTTCTATTGAAGGACGCATATTGGTATTTCTATGAAAATTAGTTTTGGTGCTGGGAAATGCCCACCGTGTAGACCTGTGTCACAATGCAAAGTCATGCATCACCAAGCAAAGCAGTGACGCAATTAAGTTAAATTTACGGTTGAATGAGCGCACATGTGCGTGCTGTTGTCATGGCGAATTTTAAGGTGTTTGGGGCAGTTTTAGTGTGGTTTTGAGCTATTCCAATTAGGTAGTAACTTGCTGGTGGGTGCTGCTGAAATTTATGTTGAAAATGGAGCAAAAAAATCAGGCTGTGTTTGTGGCAAAATGAATCGTTTAAGTGTCCAATCATTTGTGATTTTATGAAAGATCCATTTCATATCTACAAATTTTGATCAAAATTAGTCTCCGAAAAAATGGTTTAGCCACCCCCCTAGGGCCATTTGCCCCCCTGGTTACTCAATATTTTGGTTAAAAGAGCAACCAAAAATGGAACTGGATTTTGCAGAAAAATGAATCGTTCAACTACCCACTCATTTGCATTTTTTTGTAAGTTCCAACTCTTCTCTATGCGATGGCATCAAATTTAGTTGTTGAAAAAGTGTCAATGCCCTCCCCCAAGGGCTGGGTATACCCCCCTGTTGGTCATATGATCTTCCAGGAGGCCCAAAAAGTCCTTGCTCTGTACAGTCTCATCCAGGAGCGATTTTTTTTTTTTTCAACTTTGTAGAATTCCAGGTCCCTATGTAAGTCACAAGACCCATCAACGGTCATTGGGAAACAAGCGGAACAGTCGCTAGATGCATTACAGCCGAGGGCCTTGAACACAGGATTTCTCCTATCTAATACCCATATAGGTCCTTAAGGCGAAATGTCAAATTTTTTAAATGGTGAAATAGACATTAAATTTACACTGAAATATGTTTATTTATGTAAGTTAAACATCATAGGAGGATTTTAAACCAGCTCCAGTCATCAGTCGCCACCTAGTGACAAAAATGAATTTTTTCAATGCCCCAATGTACATAAAGTATGGGGTCTGTTGCTTGACTTTCAGCTTTCAAACAACTTGAAATATAGCTTAAAATGCATGCATTTCCTCTATTGTCATTCCGCAACACATTTTGAGTCATTTATAACACATAGTTTTTGCAATGTATTGTTCATTCGTCATGGCATTTGTTGCATGTGCTGTCTTTCACAGCATCCATTCTTTTGTTGACCTATTTTGCAAAATCTTGAATTAAAGGCTTTTTCATCTTGTTTAGTCATAATACATGAAATATAATTATTTTGTGGCCTAAGTACTGTATTTATTGCCACAGAAAGAAGTGGTCCAATGCCGGTGGGTGATACTTCAGACGAAAGGATTCCAATAAACCCACTGGTGAAACTGCCGCAACCAACAATGTATTTCCTGTATGTACTGCACTTGTTGACATGTACAGTAGTTCCTAATTGTGTTTGGGCCATTAAATTTCAATACAAAACACTTTGCAAGGTCTTGTGGGCCACTTAACAGCACTTTTTTCATGTCATTTTCATGCTTTGGAGATAGCCATGATTTCTTGCCATTATGCATGTGACTAATTAGCCTCGAATATTGATTAATTGAAACTTTTGTTGTGTCATTGAGCATGTGTGCATACAAATGGGTGTTGCCATGACTGGTGCATGATGTTTCGGTGTAATTTATGTGAACCGCTTAAGGTCGGTGGCATCATTTTCTGCCTATTAGCTGTACTGCTTGTAGCCCTGCTGATAAGGCCATTTTCTGTTGTTTAGGGGGTGTTGGCAAAAACAGCCATAACTCTGGGATCGATGATCAACCAGGTGTGAAACTTCACATTGTGATAGGTGAATGTCCCATATACTTTGCGGCTTAGGCCAATTGGGAATCTGGTCCATTGACCTTCTATTGAAGGACGCATATTGGTATTTCTATGAAAATTAGTTTTGGTGCTGGGAAATGCCCACCGTGTAGACCTGTGTCACAATGCAAAGTCATGCATCACCAAGCAAAGCAGTGACGCAATTAAGTTAAATTTACGGTTGAATGAGCGCACATGTGCGTGCTGTTGTCATGGCGAATTTTAAGGTGTTTGGGGCAGTTTTAGTGTGGTTTTGAGCTATTCCAATTAGGTAGTAACTTGCTGGTGGGTGCTGCTGAAATTTATGTTGAAAATGGAGCAAAAAAATCAGGCTGTGTTTGTGGCAAAATGAATCGTTTAAGTGTCCAATCATTTGTGATTTTATGAAAGATCCATTTCATATCTACAAATTTTGATCAAAATTAGTCTCCGAAAAAATGGTTTAGCCACCCCCCTAGGGCCATTTGCCCCCCTGGTTACTCAATATTTTGGTTAAAAGAGCAACCAAAAATGGAACTGGATTTTGCAGAAAAATGAATCGTTCAACTACCCACTCATTTGCATTTTTTTGTAAGTTCCAACTCTTCTCTATGCGATGGCATCAAATTTAGTTGTTGAAAAAGTGTCAATGCCCTCCCCCAAGGGCTGGGTATACCCCCCTGTTGGTCATATGATCTTCCAGGAGGCCCAAAAAGTCCTTGCTCTGTACAGTCTCATCCAGGAGCGATTTTTTTTTTTTTCAACTTTGTAGAATTCCAGGTCCCTATGTAAGTCACAAGACCCATCAACGGTCATTGGGAAACAAGCGGAACAGTCGCTAGATGCATTACAGCCGAGGGCCTTGAACACAGGATTTCTCCTATCTAATACCCATATAGGTCCTTAAGGCGAAATGTCAAATTTTTTAAATGGTGAAATAGACATTAAATTTACACTGAAATATGTTTATTTATGTAAGTTAAACATCATAGGAGGATTTTAAACCAGCTCCAGTCATCAGTCGCCACCTAGTGACAAAAATGAATTTTTTCAATGCCCCAATGTACATAAAGTATGGGGTCTGTTGCTTGACTTTCAGCTTTCAAACAACTTGAAATATAGCTTAAAATGCATGCATTTCCTCTATTGTCATTCCGCAACACATTTTGAGTCATTTATAACACATAGTTTTTGCAATGTATTGTTCATTCGTCATGGCATTTGTTGCATGTGCTGTCTTTCACAGCATCCATTCTTTTGTTGACCTATTTTGCAAAATCTTGAATTAAAGGCTTTTTCATCTTGTTTAGTCATAATACATGAAATATAATTATTTTGTGGCCTAAGTACTGTATTTATTGCCACAGAAAGAAGTGGTCCAATGCCGGTGGGTGATACTTCAGACGAAAGGATTCCAATAAACCCACTGGTGAAACTGCCGCAACCAACAATGTATTTCCTGTATGTACTGCACTTGTTGACATGTACAGTAGTTCCTAATTGTGTTTGGGCCATTAAATTTCAATACAAAACACTTTGCAAGGTCTTGTGGGCCACTTAACAGCACTTTTTTCATGTCATTTTCATGCTTTGGAGATAGCCATGATTTCTTGCCATTATGCATGTGACTAATTAGCCTCGAATATTGATTAATTGAAACTTTTGTTGTGTCATTGAGCATGTGTGCATACAAATGGGTGTTGCCATGACTGGTGCATGATGTTTCGGTGTAATTTATGTGAACCGCTTAAGGTCGGTGGCATCATTTTCTGCCTATTAGCTGTACTGCTTGTAGCCCTGCTGATAAGGCCATTTTCTGTTGTTTAGGGGGTGTTGGCAAAAACAGCCATAACTCTGGGATCGATGATCAACCAGGTGTGAAACTTCACATTGTGATAGGTGAATGTCCCATATACTTTGCGGCTTAGGCCAATTGGGAATCTGGTCCATTGACCTTCTATTGAAGGACGCATATTGGTATTTCTATGAAAATTAGTTTTGGTGCTGGGAAATGCCCACCGTGTAGACCTGTGTCACAATGCAAAGTCATGCATCACCAAGCAAAGCAGTGACGCAATTAAGTTAAATTTACGGTTGAATGAGCGCACATGTGCGTGCTGTTGTCATGGCGAATTTTAAGGTGTTTGGGGCAGTTTTAGTGTGGTTTTGAGCTATTCCAATTAGGTAGTAACTTGCTGGTGGGTGCTGCTGAAATTTATGTTGAAAATGGAGCAAAAAAATCAGGCTGTGTTTGTGGCAAAATGAATCGTTTAAGTGTCCAATCATTTGTGATTTTATGAAAGATCCATTTCATATCTACAAATTTTGATCAAAATTAGTCTCCGAAAAAATGGTTTAGCCACCCCCCTAGGGCCATTTGCCCCCCTGGTTACTCAATATTTTGGTTAAAAGAGCAACCAAAAATGGAACTGGATTTTGCAGAAAAATGAATCGTTCAACTACCCACTCATTTGCATTTTTTTGTAAGTTCCAACTCTTCTCTATGCGATGGCATCAAATTTAGTTGTTGAAAAAGTGTCAATGCCCTCCCCCAAGGGCTGGGTATACCCCCCTGTTGGTCATATGATCTTCCAGGAGGCCCAAAAAGTCCTTGCTCTGTACAGTCTCATCCAGGAGCGATTTTTTTTTTTTTCAACTTTGTAGAATTCCAGGTCCCTATGTAAGTCACAAGACCCATCAACGGTCATTGGGAAACAAGCGGAACAGTCGCTAGATGCATTACAGCCGAGGGCCTTGAACACAGGATTTCTCCTATCTAATACCCATATAGGTCCTTAAGGCGAAATGTCAAATTTTTTAAATGGTGAAATAGACATTAAATTTACACTGAAATATGTTTATTTATGTAAGTTAAACATCATAGGAGGATTTTAAACCAGCTCCAGTCATCAGTCGCCACCTAGTGACAAAAATGAATTTTTTCAATGCCCCAATGTACATAAAGTATGGGGTCTGTTGCTTGACTTTCAGCTTTCAAACAACTTGAAATATAGCTTAAAATGCATGCATTTCCTCTATTGTCATTCCGCAACACATTTTGAGTCATTTATAACACATAGTTTTTGCAATGTATTGTTCATTCGTCATGGCATTTGTTGCATGTGCTGTCTTTCACAGCATCCATTCTTTTGTTGACCTATTTTGCAAAATCTTGAATTAAAGGCTTTTTCATCTTGTTTAGTCATAATACATGAAATATAATTATTTTGTGGCCTAAGTACTGTATTTATTGCCACAGAAAGAAGTGGTCCAATGCCGGTGGGTGATACTTCAGACGAAAGGATTCCAATAAACCCACTGGTGAAACTGCCGCAACCAACAATGTATTTCCTGTATGTACTGCACTTGTTGACATGTACAGTAGTTCCTAATTGTGTTTGGGCCATTAAATTTCAATACAAAACACTTTGCAAGGTCTTGTGGGCCACTTAACAGCACTTTTTTCATGTCATTTTCATGCTTTGGAGATAGCCATGATTTCTTGCCATTATGCATGTGACTAATTAGCCTCGAATATTGATTAATTGAAACTTTTGTTGTGTCATTGAGCATGTGTGCATACAAATGGGTGTTGCCATGACTGGTGCATGATGTTTCGGTGTAATTTATGTGAACCGCTTAAGGTCGGTGGCATCATTTTCTGCCTATTAGCTGTACTGCTTGTAGCCCTGCTGATAAGGCCATTTTCTGTTGTTTAGGGGGTGTTGGCAAAAACAGCCATAACTCTGGGATCGATGATCAACCAGGTGTGAAACTTCACATTGTGATAGGTGAATGTCCCATATACTTTGCGGCTTAGGCCAATTGGGAATCTGGTCCATTGACCTTCTATTGAAGGACGCATATTGGTATTTCTATGAAAATTAGTTTTGGTGCTGGGAAATGCCCACCGTGTAGACCTGTGTCACAATGCAAAGTCATGCATCACCAAGCAAAGCAGTGACGCAATTAAGTTAAATTTACGGTTGAATGAGCGCACATGTGCGTGCTGTTGTCATGGCGAATTTTAAGGTGTTTGGGGCAGTTTTAGTGTGGTTTTGAGCTATTCCAATTAGGTAGTAACTTGCTGGTGGGTGCTGCTGAAATTTATGTTGAAAATGGAGCAAAAAAATCAGGCTGTGTTTGTGGCAAAATGAATCGTTTAAGTGTCCAATCATTTGTGATTTTATGAAAGATCCATTTCATATCTACAAATTTTGATCAAAATTAGTCTCCGAAAAAATGGTTTAGCCACCCCCCTAGGGCCATTTGCCCCCCTGGTTACTCAATATTTTGGTTAAAAGAGCAACCAAAAATGGAACTGGATTTTGCAGAAAAATGAATCGTTCAACTACCCACTCATTTGCATTTTTTTGTAAGTTCCAACTCTTCTCTATGCGATGGCATCAAATTTAGTTGTTGAAAAAGTGTCAATGCCCTCCCCCAAGGGCTGGGTATACCCCCCTGTTGGTCATATGATCTTCCAGGAGGCCCAAAAAGTCCTTGCTCTGTACAGTCTCATCCAGGAGCGATTTTTTTTTTTTTCAACTTTGTAGAATTCCAGGTCCCTATGTAAGTCACAAGACCCATCAACGGTCATTGGGAAACAAGCGGAACAGTCGCTAGATGCATTACAGCCGAGGGCCTTGAACACAGGATTTCTCCTATCTAATACCCATATAGGTCCTTAAGGCGAAATGTCAAATTTTTTAAATGGTGAAATAGACATTAAATTTACACTGAAATATGTTTATTTATGTAAGTTAAACATCATAGGAGGATTTTAAACCAGCTCCAGTCATCAGTCGCCACCTAGTGACAAAAATGAATTTTTTCAATGCCCCAATGTACATAAAGTATGGGGTCTGTTGCTTGACTTTCAGCTTTCAAACAACTTGAAATATAGCTTAAAATGCATGCATTTCCTCTATTGTCATTCCGCAACACATTTTGAGTCATTTATAACACATAGTTTTTGCAATGTATTGTTCATTCGTCATGGCATTTGTTGCATGTGCTGTCTTTCACAGCATCCATTCTTTTGTTGACCTATTTTGCAAAATCTTGAATTAAAGGCTTTTTCATCTTGTTTAGTCATAATACATGAAATATAATTATTTTGTGGCCTAAGTACTGTATTTATTGCCACAGAAAGAAGTGGTCCAATGCCGGTGGGTGATACTTCAGACGAAAGGATTCCAATAAACCCACTGGTGAAACTGCCGCAACCAACAATGTATTTCCTGTATGTACTGCACTTGTTGACATGTACAGTAGTTCCTAATTGTGTTTGGGCCATTAAATTTCAATACAAAACACTTTGCAAGGTCTTGTGGGCCACTTAACAGCACTTTTTTCATGTCATTTTCATGCTTTGGAGATAGCCATGATTTCTTGCCATTATGCATGTGACTAATTAGCCTCGAATATTGATTAATTGAAACTTTTGTTGTGTCATTGAGCATGTGTGCATACAAATGGGTGTTGCCATGACTGGTGCATGATGTTTCGGTGTAATTTATGTGAACCGCTTAAGGTCGGTGGCATCATTTTCTGCCTATTAGCTGTACTGCTTGTAGCCCTGCTGATAAGGCCATTTTCTGTTGTTTAGGGGGTGTTGGCAAAAACAGCCATAACTCTGGGATCGATGATCAACCAGGTGTGAAACTTCACATTGTGATAGGTGAATGTCCCATATACTTTGCGGCTTAGGCCAATTGGGAATCTGGTCCATTGACCTTCTATTGAAGGACGCATATTGGTATTTCTATGAAAATTAGTTTTGGTGCTGGGAAATGCCCACCGTGTAGACCTGTGTCACAATGCAAAGTCATGCATCACCAAGCAAAGCAGTGACGCAATTAAGTTAAATTTACGGTTGAATGAGCGCACATGTGCGTGCTGTTGTCATGGCGAATTTTAAGGTGTTTGGGGCAGTTTTAGTGTGGTTTTGAGCTATTCCAATTAGGTAGTAACTTGCTGGTGGGTGCTGCTGAAATTTATGTTGAAAATGGAGCAAAAAAATCAGGCTGTGTTTGTGGCAAAATGAATCGTTTAAGTGTCCAATCATTTGTGATTTTATGAAAGATCCATTTCATATCTACAAATTTTGATCAAAATTAGTCTCCGAAAAAATGGTTTAGCCACCCCCCTAGGGCCATTTGCCCCCCTGGTTACTCAATATTTTGGTTAAAAGAGCAACCAAAAATGGAACTGGATTTTGCAGAAAAATGAATCGTTCAACTACCCACTCATTTGCATTTTTTTGTAAGTTCCAACTCTTCTCTATGCGATGGCATCAAATTTAGTTGTTGAAAAAGTGTCAATGCCCTCCCCCAAGGGCTGGGTATACCCCCCTGTTGGTCATATGATCTTCCAGGAGGCCCAAAAAGTCCTTGCTCTGTACAGTCTCATCCAGGAGCGATTTTTTTTTTTTTCAACTTTGTAGAATTCCAGGTCCCTATGTAAGTCACAAGACCCATCAACGGTCATTGGGAAACAAGCGGAACAGTCGCTAGATGCATTACAGCCGAGGGCCTTGAACACAGGATTTCTCCTATCTAATACCCATATAGGTCCTTAAGAGAAAAGTACAAAAAACTATGTAAAAGTTTCATATTTTGACGTTCGCAACTTTTTACAAAACTATTTTTATCTCAAAAACTAAATCGATTACCTTCATTGTTAAGTTAGCGTCGCGCTCCACTGCAGACAACAAACAGCGCTTGTGACAAAATCGTAACTAACCTTGCTCTGTTCTTTGTACATTCAGCTATAAAACATGTAAAATAACATTCTTCTTCTGATTTCTGGAATGTTTTCGTTGTTTTGACGTCATAATGTTTAAAACTTCTTTTAAATTCAACAGAAATATCTTCCTTGACGCAATTCTTAATAAGTTCACAGCGTTATGGCGTAATAATCATTTAAGTTCAAATGGAATCGAAATATCTTCACCTTGTTTATTGTTTTCACAACGTTTAAACAAGCTGGATTTGAAAACTTTCGAACCAGTAACAATGAAGTCTTTGTTCATACCATTGTTGTAAATCTATTTTTGTTGTTACATCATAATGACGTTTCCCAGCATTTGACAGCCGGGTTTGAAAATCGCACTGAAACTTTTTAATAAACAAACAAAAGAACGATGTGTCTGCAGGATATGTTTATTCGTGGTTTGTTTAAACTCACCAGCATTGCGATGCAACAAATTATGATGAGATAATGGGATACAAACCACCAGAGAAACGTTAAAATAAAAACACGATCCGGGAAAGATGAATAGAAAGCAGAATTTTTGTTGATCGTTAGAGGGAAAGTTTTTCCTTTTAAACATGGGAAAGACCCAAAGGTTTTACAAGATAATTTCTACAGCATGGATTCTCAACTAGGGTTCATACACGCCTACAAGGCCACAGGGATGCAGTGAGAGCCCGAAGGACTTCCCTACATAGTAATACAAACAATGGAGCCAATAATGCTTGTTTAGTGAGTTGTAGATCAACCATAGCGTATTAAATCAAGGTTAATACAGTGGCCCTATTAACCTTGGTTTAATACGCTATGGTTGACGGTAATTGTATAATCACCACAAAGTGGAAGTCTGGGTTATTTCGCTTACAACACCGATGTAGCTTACATCAAAGTTGCACACATGATACCTATTACGTCGGAACAGTAGCTCTGTATACAGCTGACGAACAATGGATACTGTTAGCAATGAAGTTTATTTTATTTACGATCACCACTAAAAAAGGTCTTCAAAATTTACCACAGAGTTTAAAAAATTATAGTCACGTGGTCCATGAGTTGAGAAACCGTGGCTCGCAGGATTCGACCCAACACGAACCTCTGCATTGTTGCGGCGACTTGAAACGAAATATGGAATAACGTTATCCCCCCGGAAGGTCTCAACTTTGCATAACACCGGGTCTGAGCTTTGTTGAACTTAATTTCATGGAATTTCATGGACAAAATTGGAAGTTAACATTTCAAGCCAACACCGCCGTGGGAAGTTGGTCGCAAGTTAAATATGTCGCCCAGTTGGTGTTAGAGCAAAGAATAGGTCGCCTAATATCGTTGCATTCTCTCTTTACAACACAATCACTGTGATGTTCTTGTCTTGAAGTTTTAATTCTAACCAAACTTAAACAGATGTGACGCAATATTGATAACAGTTTCATGGACTTTATGACACCCTTGCACAAATTTGACTTATAAGGAGCGTGCGCACGGAACAACGTAAAGTGGTGTCGGGGGCATACATGCAACCTACATCTACGTCTGCGCCCAAAATTAGGATTGATTGCCTGTAAATGAACGTATATGTCTTCAAACCACGGGTTGGTGCAGCGCGGTGCGATTGAAAAACATCTTTTGTGACCAAACAAAGGATCGAGACAATGGAGACATTCCACGTCTTACCGACGCAACAACATCGACTCCCATTCATAACACGTCGGGGTAAAAATAAATTCCAAAATATTGAATCACCTTCCGCCCCTCCCTCCCCCAGTTTCCTCAGTCACGTATTTACGGTGGTCGCGTCTCACTATATTGTGACATTACATGTCCTTTGTTTTTTGGGGCGCGACTGCTTGCATGGAAACAAGGTCAATTTGGGGCACTTGATTTGCGATGAACACAAAGTTCAAAAAGTTAGTGTGAGTTGGAAATATACGTTATACGGTGCCATTGTCGAATAAGGAAAGTCTGTAGCCATGAGAAAACCCTGCAGTCATCCGTTCTTGTGCGGGATGCCCCATAACGAGCGAACAAAGCGTGAAGAACATTTCGCTTGTGACGTTGTTTAAGAGCACGACTTCATGACATCATAAAGAGTTTACGAAAAAGCGACTTCGAGATTCCGGCAAACATTTGCATATTTGCACGAATGAATCGGCGAAATTTCGGTCGCTCGATTATTTCCTAATTCTGCTTCTGAAACGTTTTTTTATTGTTCAAACTATAAACAGCGAAATATTTGCGGGACCAAAATATTTTGCAAAGGTCAAGCAATTACTTGCATTTCGCCGCGCATTCGGTTCGCACATAAACTCCCATATAAGAGAGGGGTTGCAGAGTTGTGCACACGGCTCTATCTACACCATATATATCTTCCACCTCCCACACGGCGACACAAAAACTACCTTGCCACCATTTACATTGAAAGGTTCGGGTTACTGCGACACAAATGACCCCTCATTGGATTTGTCTTTCAATGGAAGTTTCCCTGGTAACATTTTGAACCGGAAATGACGTGATATTGCCCACAGATCAGCGCGTCTGTCAAACCGGGCCGCGCGCGTCATTCATGCAAATATTGCTAAGGTGAGTCCTTGCTTTTTGCTAATGAAGTAATATGAATGAGATGGGGAAATGCCCGGATGCGCGAAGAAGCTCGTGTGCTACTTGAACGCAGCATGAGCGGTGATTACGTTTGCTTCACCAATAAATTACAAAGAAAACTTTGCTTTAATCAAAAACTAACAACTAAAAGACTGTTGTACTTTTTGTGGCTCGGTTATTATTCATATCTCCAGATCTTGTTGAATATTTTAATATTTTTATTTCATGCGAATTGATTTTGTTTCGAGTTCCCAGCTCACGTTGAACCTGATGCGCTTTTTTTTGCCACACCGGGATTCGAACCCTGGATATCCTGGCCACGAAACCCCGTGAGGTTTTCTACTTAAGTTTCGAGGTCTTGGCCGATGTTGCAAATCGTGGACTCTGATTCAAAGAAATCTTGCCTAATTGCACCATCTAGTGATCTAAAAACAATAGCAAACAACCGCTAGGTATCGCTTAAGAGATTCGCCACACACACCGAGATGAAAACATGATTCAGGATGGCCTGGGTTCGAATCCCAGTTCGGCCACCCTTCTCCTTAGTTTATATGAGACATTGTGGCGCTGCTGTCGCTTTCTAGCGACAAACCAGTAACAAATTGTAATTTAAAAATACGCAAATTGTAACATTGATTCTTGTCCTGTCAAACTCAAACTTTGGAAATTTAAGACGACCCTCAACATAAAAGAATTCAACAACAACAGTAAAATGCTTCTACAATCATTATGTCGCAACAATCCACGCCTTTAACCTACACAGGTTTCACGGGCTGGGATTGTATTACGTCACAATGGCCATGACAATGCCATTTCCGCTTGTCAAGTTAACGCAGCTGGATATCGGAGAAACTCTAGCGCAAAATATATATTATGACGTAACAGACCACAATAATTGTGACGATTCATACAAGATTTAGAACATCACCGTTTAAATTATGAGTCATCATATGATTCGAGATTTTCCGTGATTTAGTGAAAGACGCGGCGACTTTGTTGCTAATTAATGGGAGGTTTCTGCTGTACGAAGTAAATTACAGTTTCCACTTCAAGTTCATGTATCTTGTGTGATAAACTGTGCGATTCACACTGGAGGGCATTGTACCGGTTGTGGTTGCGGTTTAAAGTATGCCGGATCTTCTTGTGGTCGATTTAACTCGCTTCAAACTTATTATGTGCGATGTGAAGCAAACATTAACACAAGCAACGCAAATATATTACAAAAACATAAGATTACAAACGTAAACCTTAGCGACCTAAAACCTGGAGTGCTTCTTGAGCGAAACAAAATTTGTGCAAAAAGTGGTAAAATTTTGTTGTATTTTAAGCTTTCCATCTTACTTTCTTCAGAGGTTCAACTTTTTTATTCTTCCATGCTTTCTGGAAACATCAGTTACACAATCATCGGTTTCACATTGTCGAGTTCTTTTTCCTCCCAAGTTGTTGCGGTTACCCCCCCCCCCCCCCCCCCTGTTTGCTCATAACACAGCGGGATTCGGTCCATTAATTTCCCCCTCCCCAAACCATATCTAACCTTGTACGTCATTCAGAATGTTTGTCTTCAAACCCGTCTTCAAAGTGCTTTGGGTTCTGCATAATATTCTTGATTTCAAGATAGTGGAATTAATATTTTAGCTGCTTTAAAAATGTGGTTGCATTTAAAATTTAACAGATTTTTGTTGGAAGCAAATATTCGGAAGCATTTTACACGCAGGAGACATGAAGCAAGTGGACAAAACTAGGGATGAAAGTTCGGTTTGCCGAATTTTTTCATAGTAATTCGGTTTCGGCCGAATATTTTTGCATCATTTGGCCGAAACCGAAACGTTTTTACTGCATGCAACGCTAATACGCAAAGTTTAGTATACAAATGTGTTCGTTTTATTTGTTTATTGTCACCGAATAAAAAAATTGCTGTTTCGGTGCATCACTAGACAAAACACACAAAGCTATTGTGAAACTACCCCAGTTCCCAGTTTGTGCAATTTTCAACCCTGCAGATTTTTGGTTTCGCTCATGGGATTGCTGGCGTTTGGTTTCGAATTTAAACCATGGGACTCTCTCCATTTAAAGCCACACTTGGCATTCTGCCATGCGAAAAGCCGGCAACAATCGAGTTATTCTAAATATACTACGACTAACACATCCGTGTGTGACGTAACAGGCGGCATGAGGTTTCCTTTTTGGCAAATGAGCGCAACTGAAAGTTCAACTCTCCTGCCAAACTTGAAAAGTTTTAAAATAACCTTGTTCAATTACGTAATGAAATACTACACAGATGTCAAGATGTTTATTGTTTTAGAAAGATGTTTAGATACATTAAACATTTAAGGGGAGAAAATTAAAACATTTTTCAAATAATTTGAAGTCACTGCTTTTGTACGAAACTTTTTAGAAATTGTGTTGCGTCACAGTTCCTATTGTTTAGTAACATTACACGTATACCACAGTATGATGACGCAGCAACTGTTCACTGGGACTAAGAATTTAAAGGTGAATCCAGAAATCTTTGATAATATTTCTATGTTTCAATTGCCAATGCACACGTTACAACTCCTGTACGACGTAACATCAAGACCACTGTGACGACACACAAACATGTGTTGCAACATAATGTATCCTTACAACACCTTGAATTAGTGGGACCTTTTATGGAGTTGCGCATGGTCCCAGAATGACGCATGTTTCTACAGAACTCTGGTAGGAGTGGTTATCTTTGAACGTTGGGGAAGTGGGTTGTTTTACTTAGGAGGAAATACATTGCATTACGACATCTTGCACGGGGAAGTACCGGGGAATTTGAAACCTAAACAACTTTAGGGAACTTACGCAGGGCGTGCTTGGATGAAACCACTGGAAACATAAAATGTTAAAACCACTTTTATTCTTTAACGTAAGTATTAAACCTGCTATATTATTGTGTAAAATTTTATGAATCCATCACCTTCTTATACATTGGATGAATCGAAATGAATGCAGAATTTGTAAAATTATCATAATGACTTTTTCGAACAGCGTGAGGATCATGATTACAATGTTCGTACATGAAACATATTCCGTCCCTCCCACGCAATCATTACGCGACGATATCAGTAATACTGCTATAATTTGACCAAAATACCAGGCAGTCAGCTCGCCGATGCTGCGTTCACTCAAAGCGGGGGAAAAGGCGTCAGTTCGATAAGCAGCATGCAGGCGAACGCCTACAAGCTCGCCCACGCACATCTCGCTGTGCCAAAACACCATGTGAGTCACATGATGAATGACGTAACGAAAAGGCCTAGAGGGGATTTCCCTTTGGAAAGGAAGGAGAGAAAAAGAAACAGTTTCTTCTGGATATAAAGGGAGTCTGCAACCCAAGGAAGACAGAAACACACGAAGTCTCATTGACGAATACAGAAGATCAGAAGAAACGACGAAGAAATCGCAATGGCAAAAGTTGGTTTGCTTCTCGCTCTTCTGTTGATGGTCATAGTTTGTACACAATCAGGTGCGTACAAAATGATGAAAAGAGTTTTTTCTATCTTTTCCTAAGATTATTCCTATCTTAGCTTGGGGTTTATTTAAACATAAAAATAACGTGCTGTTATTTCGTAATTGTTCAATTTAAAGTAATAAGTAAGACTAGGGATGCTACAATAACATTTATGAACTAACAAGTTGAACGTTGAGAACGTTTTTAAGATATATAATAAGTAACTTGAAGCTAAAATGGACAAATGCAAGAAGTGCAACATGCACAAATCATCCAATGGTGCAAATGCACAGCTTACGGCAGTCACAGCCTGTCGTGTTATTGCAATCTTCGTGTTTGCAACACGATCCGTTTGATTCAACGATATTATAAAGTGTAAAATGAAACCTGGGTTAAGAAATTTGAAGTGAAGTCGTTTAATCCTCGCGTGTCGCAAGAAAGTTATTTGTGGCTGAATGCGCTTCGGGTCGAAAAAGTCCGGATTGTCCCCGGAGGCGATGAGGGCCATCAAGTTGAGATAAATGAAACGTTCTCGAGGAATTCAATTTTGTTGTTATCGAATAGTCACGAAGGCAATTAATATTTTCCAAGTAACATAACGTTGTTGATTCGCATAAAATTCATTTGCAACGAAAGTTTGGTTAAGCTGGAAATTTCTTGGAATGTTTGAATAATTAATGCGACACGTTGTCGAACAAACCGAGGTTCGATAATGCTTACCGACGATAAAATGATTGATATCGTGAAATGCCGAACGCCCGCGATACACTTCAAACGACACGTTCTGCTTTGTGTGTTTGCTGGAAGCGTCGGATTATGACGTAACACTGCATGAACCGGAAACCCACGAGAACCCTCAGAAAAACAAACATGTGACTTTAAACCTAGCATGCTGAGGATTGGGGAGGTTACCATCCATTGTGACGTATTAATGGCGATTTTTGTCACTCGACGAGCAGATAGACATGAGCGTCATACAAAAGCACGTGGTAAACGAAAATCAAACTCAGACAACACTTTTGTCCGTTGCTGCAGAGACAATTTAAGTCTTTTAACATTTTCAAGGGATCGTACATTCGCTCTGCTGAGTCTAACTCAGATTGAGAAAAGTTAATAACGACAACAAGAAAACAATAATTTTTGACTTTTTGCGTGAGATCCATATACAATATATTAGTGGTTTATTGCAACTTACTTTCGGTAGTTATCTGCAAAGTTTAAATGTTTTCCATTCTAACATTTTAGCTCCATCCAATCCTGGTACAGCGCCCAAACCACGAAAAACCGGAATGAGCAAATCCCAAATCCTCGATCTAATAAACAGGGTGAGCGGAAGGTATTTAACCGACAATAAAGCTGAGTAAAGTAAACCACGTAAATCACCAGGGATGAATATATTATAACAAACCAATATAATATATTACTTGTTTTTACAGCAAATCTGTCCCACGTTTTGCTTTCCTGAAGTAAAGAACTACTTTCCCTATCATTGCATCTACTCCAAACAGGCCTGTAAGTTTCCGTCAATACTTCTACTTTTTTTTGCCGTTTGACGTCGCTGTTGGCATGGGAGTGCGCAAAAAAAAATTCAGGGGGGCTTTTTCTAAACTTTTTCTATGTGACTTTTGTGTCTTCTATATCCCGCCCTGATAACTACGTATTAGTTTGCGTTTTCCAGGGGGGGGGGGGAATGAAGTCACTTGTAACGAAACTAGATAACGCCATTTAATTCGCAACAAACTCAGCGTTATTATTGAGGGCCGCCTTTATGACTAAGTATGGTTTTACAAATCCCTCGTCGCTCTCTGCACTTAATTCGTCTTCGTAATTTGCGTTATTTTTTTGGCTGACAATGACGAAAAATCAAATGAATTGAAAATACACAAAACAATTGACCGAATTATTCCCACTATTTCTAAATTAAGTTTTTATTTTGCAGATTTCTGCCTTCATTGCAGAATGGTTTTCAAGTGCAAGAGGTTCGCTGGGGCTGTTGAATAGAACGATATTTTTCACTTTTAAAGCGGGCAGCATACCTTTATCTTTTTTATTCACGCATCTATTTCTTTCCACCCATGTTTCACTTCCATTCCTGCCTTTTTTAAATGTTTGCTTTTTTGTAAATAAATTAAATAAAAGAACACATGTCTTACAAACGAGAGTAATTAGGAAGTTTGTCATATTTATGATAGTTGTCTTAAATATTCATGATCACACATGACTCAGATCCATAAATTTATACCAAAGTTTCATTTCATGTAATTCTAAAAAAATTCAATATTTTAAAGGGTTGCAAGTTTATTTAACACCAGATTAATGAGTCAGCTCTTCTGATGTAATGTAAAATAATTACTGGAACACATGAATGCTTTGTCACCAAAAACCAAACAACTGAAAGTCACAGAAATTGTAGAAATTGTAAATAAAGTCAGTGAACTTTCACAAACGACAAACATTTAAATATTATTGAGAAAATTGTTACACATTATATCCAATGAGACTTCCTCGTCCAATAACCTCACCGACGAAAAACCAACAAAGGACTTCAGTTGCAATGAGGGTGTTCTGGAACGCTTGGCGAACTGTAAGCTGCATCGCTTTTCCCGACATGATGTTAGCAACACCTTTTTGTGCATCGCCCATGGCAACTCCTATTTCACCAGGTGTCGGAGGTCGAAGTTCAACTTTGGCATACCTCCAGAAAGTTTGCAAGCGCGGTGTTGCGTATGTGACTCCAGCCTTTGTCCATACTGGAATCTTAGCTATTAACTTCGACATAATTGTGTAAGTCTTGATTCTAAAAAACAAAGATATACTATATATTTTCATGTAAATATTATTAGATTCAACTTTGGTTGCGATTTCACTGAAACAATAAGATTATAAACATGTATAAGGAATGCAACAACTTTATAAAATCCATTCAGATCATTTTGTGAGAAAAACAACAGCATAAATGACAAAATATATGGAAAGTAAAATGACATTGGCACCAAAAAACTTTTAATCGCTTGTCACCCAGATCGGTAATCTTCTCAAAAATATAACCAATACATTAACCTACGGGAAAGTTTGTTAGTCAGGGTTATCATTGGTCACCGAGAAAAATCTCATGCACAATTTAAAAAACTTTCCAATCTAGGTGGCCACTAGGTCGTGCTGACCAAAGCGTACCCAAAACAACTTGTTACATCAATTGGGGAATATATACCAGATTAGAAAAAATGGATAAATCCACGTTTGCAAAAATTTACTTAAATTTTATATTGCGGTACGAAAATATACCGCAATATAAAATAGCTGATGCATTCACATTCGAAAACCGAAAAAAAAATCCTACGCACAAATAACAGACTTTCCAATCTGGAATTTATTAAAATAGTCCAGATTGGAAAAATCATCACATATAAATGTGCATATTTTCGAAAATTTACCGATATAAATTTGTTGATGTATTTATCATATGAAAAGTGGTGGATCATCTCGATTAACAATCGCCTAAAAAAGGTCCTCATGCCAGATTGGAAAGTTTCTTTGTGCAAAGGATTTTTTTGGCGATCGTTAACTGAGCGGACGATCCCAACGTATTATGTATGTTAATGCATTAGCTAATTAATATTGCTCGGATTAACAGCAAATTTTCGCAAAAGTGCGCTGAGTATATAATATATCACAACATTTTTTCCAGTCTGGTATAAAACTAACTTTAAAATCCGGCAAATTGCCAACCATAAAACCTTATGTTTGACAGTAAGCTAACAACGAATATACGTTAGCAAAAACTAATTCATATAATGGATACCACAGAAGTAAGTTGTATGTTATAGTTATACCCTTCTAAATTGGATTGTAGCCCACATTCAATAATTTTGAAGTATGTACACAGGTTTTCAATCACTCAAATATATTAGTTTTGAAACCTCTTGTTTGCAAAAAGAACTAATCTTCTTAAAAAAGAGCATCAATAAATTTTACCAAAGCAACAAACCAATCCAAAGTAAAATTGAGATTCCTTTTTCAGCAAAGTCACAATCTTGACCCCACATTTTAACGAAATATCCAAAGCGGTGAGGCATCCACCAACAACTTTGCATTAAGTCTTCTAAATATTTTAAATACAAAAATTAGTACAAAAAAAAATGTTATGCAAAATATTGCCAACAGTTACCAAAAACAATGCAAAACAAATAGTTTGCCCCAAAATTCTTTATCATAGAATTCGTGTGGTACGTGTTTACCTGTAAAATTATGTGACACTTTCGGTTATTGAAAGGTCGCGTAAAAAAACATATGTAATAATTTCAACGCACGGGTTACCTGGACATGTATGAAAGGTTTTGACGGAATTGCACCCAACATCAAACCTGTCAAGAAAATCCCGGTCTGTACACCATGCAGTCTTCCGGAGATCTGAGCTGCTGGTCTATGAGACCGAAAACTATGATCTGTTTATTTGTGGGAAGAGTCGCAAATATGAGGCAGAAACAAAGAGATAATTGCTGCGGTTACGCGACAAAGAAGACTTAGAACAGTGTTTCTTAATCTTTTTTGTATCACGAACCCCTAAAACATTATTTGAAAAGCTATGGACCCCTTTGCAAGTGTAACATACGTCACAGAAACCAGTGTTTGTATTGCGTAATGTTTTGCGTCTGTAACATACGTCACAGAGGCCAGCGCTTGCACAATCCCATACTGCGGCCCATATGATAAATTCATCGAATGTTCTCGAGTAAAATAATACAAGGAGGAGCAACTCCTTCAGCTAGTGTGCAACAGAATGTGTGAACAAGCGACAGCTAGTACAGCACGCGTTATTTCATCTATATCCGCTCCCACAGATAATCTTGATGTGTACTGTATTTTATGTTCCTGCAATATATTACTCATGATATCACGTGACATTATTGACCAATCAGCTCTCATAATGGAGAGCGTTAAAGAGCCCAGTTTGGACCGGTAAATTCATTCTATGTGATTCTATTTGATTCTACTTGTTTTATCTTATTACTGTTACACTGCTATTATTACTGAGACTCTACAAGCTATTCGCCGGCTTGGGATTTATTCCCATAGCCTGATAATAAACTGTTTATTTGGAATCAGCGGTTTGCTGGTGAGAACGAGGCAGAAGCAGATTTAACAATCGAAGAGACTCAATAACCGCTCAGGCCATCGAGACACTGTTAAATATCTCTGAGACCCTTAGAGTTATTTACATAAGAAACACATTGCAAATGTCGAAAAATTAAAATTCGTGGACAGCGAAACCTTATGGAGAGAGGAAAATACGTGGATTTTCGGAATAATTGTATTTCGTTCTATGGACCCCTCAATGCGTTTCTCGGACCCCTTGGGGGTCCATGGACCCCAGGTTAAGAACCCCTGACTTAGAAATAGTAGCGCAAGTTGACAGACGTAACGCAAGCGAGATAACTAGGGAAGGCGCCAGAAAGACGGGTGTAAATGCAAAAGATTAGAAAGCAATTTCAAACCACCATGAATCACATCGGCACTGGGTTTACACACACACAGTCATTGACAAATATGGTATAAGAACTTACGATGATGCGACAACTGTAACCTGCAGCTGATTCCCATCGATCACCTCCAAATTGCATCATCACTTTTAGCCAGTCCTCGGTACGACTAAGTCTGTGGATCAGGGTCAAAATGAACGTTCCAATAACCGAGTTGTTTGCGTTTCGTTGGGTTTTTCTTTGGCTGCACAGCCAGGTGGCCATCCCACGTCATATGGGGCTTGTCTCAACCCATCACCTCCCAGTGCGACTAATTGCGATCCTACGACAGACGGCGATTTTAATTTGATAGCTCAGAGTAAACGAATCAAGTGGCCACAAAGCGCCTTGTTAGCATGGGCGGAAATCCTGAGGGAGGACTTGTCTCCAATATTTTGGTTGGTGGGGACGATTTGTTCCCCCATAATACCAATATTTTTTAGAGTTTGGTGTTCAGACTTCCACGAATATTAAATGTCGAATTATGGAATTATATGAAAGAAATGTGTTCGCAGATCACCTTTCCCCTCTCTGTGAGAGGTCATGATTCCGCTTTGCAGATTGTTGTCTATTATTGTGACACAAACAGCCCGCGAATGCGCTTCATTCAATCGTTTTTTTACGCAAAAGGAGCGATAAAGCGTTCAAAGGAAGTTTATTGAATTCGCTTCGGTTTCAATCCACTTGGAACAGACGTGTTTTAGGTGTGCGGTTTTGATAAGTTTGTCACATTGCATTAGATAAATATTAAAAGATAAGTGCTTGACATAGGTTATAAAGTTGTTTTAGGTGTGGACCTTCCACATTGCATGTAATATAATAGATTTCACCACACTTAAATCCATTTAGTTTATTTCTTGTTTTGGCTCAGATTCCACCGAAAACATCTCGCAGTTCAAGAGAATCTCGCTTATTTTCAAAGGTTTGTTTATTTTGCCACGTAGACAATAAAAATTAGCAAACGTCACATGTAAACACATGCGAATTATGGATTGGAAAGTGGATGAGCCACTGAACCACTGTGTCAAATTCAAGAGTTTGCATTAAAATTGATTGTAGAAAACAGTCGAAACGTTTGCATGAAGTTCTCTAGCATTGCATGGGCTATCTTGTTTGTATTCAACAGTTTTTAAAATTAAAAACGTTTGTGGAACTTTATGAACTTATTTCAAGTGCAGAAAGGACAACAAAACAAAATCCACAGCGTACATACTTTGCACAACTCGACCCGCATGGCAAATTAAATTGAGTTTAAAATCAAACATTCACGTCGTTATTATCCACCGCATATTAAACAGCAACAACAGTTGCATTGTGAACTGGTTTGTCAAGATCAAAAGCATGTGTCCAGACATCTGACGTTGGTTCGTAAACTTCAACCGATGCGAGTGGATCACTGACACTCCTGAATACAACCAAAATGGTTTGTGTTTTGTTCAACATTTAAACAAATTCTTACTGCTTAAATGACAACAGTAAACCTGACCGGTATATTTTAGTTGATAGCATTCGAATGTAAAATTTACTTTTATTTAAGTTAGTCGCTTGTAAGTAGGTCCCATACTTGCATATATGTCACGAAACATCTTCAATTATGAGTTACAATTGTTATAGTGAAGTAATAATTACTGCTGTCACAATTGAAAGGTAAACCTCACCTCAATCCACCCACAACATAAATCCTCCCATCAATAACACAAGCAGAGTGAAGGTGACGAGGATTTAGGAGAGGAGAAACATATTTCCATTTGTTGACTCTAGGTTCGTATTTTTCAACTGTTTGCAGGAGATCACGACCACGATTCCAACCTCCTGTCAGATTTAAAGTAAAACTTTGTCCAGGGTTTTCTTAGCTTCTATTTTGTATTTAAGTGAAACATCAGATTATTCATGTAACTTAAATTACATCATATGTGAATTAAGTAATAATATTTACTTTTGCAAATAATAAAACACTGGAGATTTTTAGCAGGTTTTTGGTTTAAAATCAGCCAGAAGTTTGGATTAATTCAAAAATATCTAGCAATGATAAATAAAGTTCCACGAAAGCAACAAATAAACAAAAATGTTTCAGAAAATAAAAGTTACCTCACCACAGATAAGAATGCAGGATATAAAAACTGTTTTAAAACTACCAGTTTTAGTTAATATGTAGCTTCTGATAACTAACCAATTGCATAGATCTTCCCTTCAATTTGTACACATGCTGAACCACCTCTTGCTTCATTGAGAGAAGCGATTCTTGTGGAGGTTCCAACACGAATATCGTGGAATTCACATGATTGTAAGAGTTTTCCGCGATCATCCCTTCCGCCCACAAAGAACAAAACATCTGAAGAAATAAAATCGCTTGTGTTAATATTCATCATGACATCATACAACGACTGTGGCGTACTATTACGTAACAAGCAATGAAGTAAACCTCTGTGTTTCTTGAAATGAAAATAAGCAATCAGTTATATATCAAGGTTTAAAATTAAACTAAACAAGACGACGGTTGATATTCACGCAGTAAAACACTCGGTAAATCTTCAAATAATTATTTTACACAAAGAAGATTCTTTACTAAAGTTAACTTGTGTGGAACTAGCAAATGCTGGGTGTGTTACGTCACGTAATAACCGGTGACGTAAACGCAGAGGTCACAAGAAAAATTATTTTTATGCTTCACGTGGTATCACAGGTACTTTAGGAAACTTTGTAGGAAAACAAACAAGTTTTCGGTATTTTTTGTAGACTTTTAGAACAGCGTTACTTACATATGATTGCCATAGAATTTGTCTGTAAACTGACTGAATGTGTAAATTTACAACTTTTGCATTAGATGGTCGTTTTAAATATATTCTTACTTCCAATTGAACACATTCCATGTGCATATCTTCGTTGTGACATGTCAAAACCTTTCCTTGATCTCTCTTCGAGCACAGAATAAATGAAAGTTGTTGATAATGCATGGATTCCATAACCCCCCGAAAGGTAAATCTCGTCTACAGGAAGTGTAAGTTAATTACAAGGTTGCATAACAAAAAACTAAATGCCACCACATAGGCGCATCAGCTAAAACTCGTCATAAAAAATGGCGGCTTGCCTAATTGCTTAACAGTATGGGCGCCAAACAAAAGAAATAGCAAAGATTTTTATGCGATAATAGTTTGTCAACTTAAATTACGCGCTACCAGAGTCTAATCACCGATAATTCAACAAAAACATAATTTTGAACGTCTAGACAGGCCCAGACATAGGCAAAAGTTTAAATGTGACAATTAACAACAATGTAACGAAAAAGAATGCGGCACTTTTAACAACTGCTTCATTTCGACAAAACACAAAAACGCCGTCATATATTTTCTATATGTGACACTTCCCAAAACTCGAAACCTGGTGCCTATAGATAGTAATGGTTTACAATGCTTTGCAAATACTGCAGTTCCTCCACACATCATAAATTTTATTGACAAATTGCAAAAATGCGTTGGTATATCTTAGCAACTGACTTCCAACGACAGCCGATGCAGCATAAATTCGACCTTCAAACAAATCAGCAAATTTCGTCCAGCGTTCACCTTCCTCCAAATTCATCATCTCACAACTTTTTGTTGGACCTCTTCCACCCATTACATAAACTGTGTTTCCGACTTTGGCGGAAGTTGAGGCTGTTCTTGCCGAGTTAAGCTTCTACAAATAAAATCGTGAAACATTGCATGTATTTTACACCGTAAGTATTCAACCACCTTTATATGGTTAAGCAAGTCGGGATATTTATAATTTCAAGAGAGCACAGAGTTACAATTAATGTGATAAATCATGCCCTTATGCTTATAAATGTTTTGCTATGAGTTTCAATTTATCATTTAAGGATAGAAATTGTTTAACTATTGACCAATTGCAGTAAAACCCAGGTGATATTTTGTAACATGTTTTTTTTCTCTACTTGACCATAATTGAGTTAAGATTATGAGCATAGTTTTGCTTGTTAACTGTTAACATGCAAGTAATTATAACTATTCAACAACTACAGAAAAAAACCTACTGGCAAGTGTTGATGTTGTTTTGTGGAAAGATTCCATTTCACACAATCTCTTTCTGAACCCTTGCCACCAAGAACAAGAAATTCTGACAAATTTGAGTTTGAATGATTTAAGTTCAAATATCAATAACTAAATTGTTGGAAAGTAATTGTTTCATGCAACCTCAGACATTTAGAGCGAAGCACAATAAATTAATGAAGCGTGTGACAAGTTCAAATCAAGATACAAGACCTTTGATCGCCAAGTAAGGACATGCACAGTAGGGTGATTATGTCAACTAGTGATTGCATGAAACACTTCTCCAGGTCAAACTTTTGTTGTTATTCAACTGCTGTAATTTGCTGTCGCAGGCAAATAGACAATGTCGAACCGAGGGCCAGATTTCTCTACAGTTATTGAGTCTGATCAAAACAATTTAACTAATCTATGACAGTTTTTTCACAACAAGCTAAACATTTAAATTACATATCACTGTAACATCCCATACACATCACAACAGACCAAGAAGCAAGTTTCAAACTCTGACATGTTTCGAAGAAGTTTCTCTTTTTACTGTTTTAATGAGAAATCAAAGCATATAAGTCTAAAATAAGAACTTTTCCTAAAAGTAAGCAGGGTTTAACATGTTGACAACTCTGCATGCCCAAGCAGCAATTACACCATATGACAACTGTTGATATCTTTTCTTACCTGGTTACATCTTACCTGGTTGAGCTGGTTGTCGGTTGGATGAGTGAGCTACGGCTTGATCTCTCATCAGGTTTCTATCACTAGGTGGGGTATGGTGAGAGGCATCTCGAACAGATCTAAAATTTCCTGAAATTAAACAGAAATAAAATTTACTGCAAAAACACAAAATGAATCTACAAGCAAATCTATAATAATTGAATACTACATAGTTTTTTTTTTTTTAACACATCATGCAACATGGAAACATAATTCATAAAGCGTTTCATGAATGCTTGTGACCCCTAGCAATATTAAAACAGCACACTAGTATGCAGCAAGTTGGTTACAAATATATTCAACAACCTTTTTTAAGTGGTAATAATGTAGTTGCGAAAGTACTACCTCAAAAACTCACATCGAGTGTTCCATAGCGTTACACAATTCTGTTGGCCACCATTTATATGACGATTTGCATCAACACGTGTTTCAGAATGCTTGGCCACAATTAACCTTAATTTAGATAAAAAAACAGAAATTCCCAAAAAATTTTTAACCCCCTCCCTTTTAAAAAAATCTGGATACATGTGTGGCCGCAACGCAAACCGAAGGAATTTTAAAACAAACTTCCGCTTGATGGCAAGCCACGATG
This sequence comes from Ascidia mentula, assembly GCF_947561715.1. Taxonomy (NCBI): domain Eukaryota; kingdom Metazoa; phylum Chordata; class Ascidiacea; order Phlebobranchia; family Ascidiidae; genus Ascidia; species Ascidia mentula. Next base: position 646,986 of record NC_138568.1, read on the forward strand.
CTCTGGAACGTTTCTTTTACTAGAATGACTGGATGAAGTTTGTGGTGTAGCATCTCTTGTAGAACTTCTGTTTGCGTCTACATTAACATAAATGCAAAACTGTGAAAAGGCAACCAAACAACTAATAAAGGAATCAATAAAATAAGTTGGATTTATGTTTATTTTGCTTGCAAAGTTACGATGTATGTTCAATTTGTATTAGTTATAAATGGGGAACTATTTCATTAGATCCTCTGCTTACATTTGTTCCGATTACAAATGATCAACATAAAGTACTGGTTTGACATTAGTGCATATTGTTAAGTATTGGACAAAGTAATAATTAGACTAAAATGTTCAGTTAAAAAAACAGCTTGCCTTGATTTTCTTGTGATTCCTGTGCTGCAAGTTTAGGGTTTGTGAAATCACTTGAAAACAACCTGACTCCACCTGTAATGACAACAACCTAGTTTGTAAGTAAAGTGCAGCAGTCACAAAATTTGTAGCGGTGTTATATAAAAAAAACACCCAATATGTTTGTACATTATTCTGCTTAGTATAATTTGCTTGAACAGAAAATAGTGAATCGTGCATGTTTTAATCCTGTAAAATCCAAGCCTTGGTAGTTTGTAATGTATACAGCAAAACAAACATATTACATGAAACGCTTGCCTTGATTTAGTTGTGCCGCTGGGGCTTGTCTGGGTGTCTCAGCACTGGCATCAAGTGGTATATGTGTTTGCAACCTAACATCTAAACGTTATACCATATATACATTACAATAGTTCACTTTAACACAGTTTAACAAAACATTTATGGATGTGAAGTCGTTGAACCTTGATGTGATAAGTTGGCTGTGGATGTAACAGTTTGCAAATTGCCATCACTAGGTGGGGTTTGGGGAACTACTTCATTGGATCCTCCGCTTACATCTGTTTCAATTACAAATGATCAACATAAAGTACTGGTTTGACATTGAAGCATATTGTTAAATATTGGAAAAAGTAATATTTAGATCAAAATTCTCAGTTAAAAAAAACAGCTTGCCTTGATTTTCTTGTGATTCCTGTGCTTGCTGTCCCATCTCAATGTCACCACCAAGTGGAGAATTGGTTTGCGGTCTGACATCTATAAACCACGCAAAAATATGTAACATAAAACCAAGATATAGTTTCAAAATAATACCGATTTAACTTCTTACCCACTGCAAGTTTGGGGTTTGTGAAATCACTTGAAAACAACCTGACTCCACCTGTAATGACAACAACCTAGTTTGCAAGTAAAGTGCAGCAGCCACAAAATTTGTAGTGGTGTTATATAAAAAAAAACACCCAATATGACAGGCTGTCATTGACAGCACTACATAATATTGAGTTAAGTAATTAATTTGGTACAATTAAAAAAATGTATTAATTTATAATTTATGAAGTATCTAAAAGTGCCAAAAAGATAAATACTTGGACAAAAGTTTTCTTGTGAATAAAACAAAAAACACATAAAAGCTTTGACCAACGTGGAATTTGTGAAATTGTGTTAGAGATATTTTATTTGCCTCTGCTCTAAATTCTATACGCTGTTGTCTTAATTTCAGTCACATGTAAGGCAAGTTTCTTATTTAAACTCACAGCAGTTAACCAAGACATATGTGGGTATTTGTTTATACCTTGGACATTGGAAGGGGGATGCTGGTCGGGATTAGAACTGATGTTTTGAGGAGGAGTCTCACTCGCCATGACTACAACAAACATTTATAAAAAAAGAAACTACACAAAAAAGTGAAAAAAATAACCATGAGAACAGCATTTACCAACAAATTTTCTGTGTTCGGTTGAGAATTGATTCAATGGAACTGTTGGATTCTGTGGTGGATGTTGAATATTCATCCCTCCAACAGCATCTGCAACCTGTTGTGCAATGACTGCATGATCTTGCTTAGCCATTAGTTCCTGGAACTCATCTCGAATAGAGATCATATCTGGTCGATTGGATGGATCATGATCCCAACATCTCACCATTGCTCCTTCAATGCACTCAACTATTTCTCTGTTGCTCTCATTGCTTTCCTCTTTCAGCTCCTGGATTGCTTCACAGTTTGGGTGAAGGCCAAGTTCTAACTTTCTTTCAAACTCATGATCTGACAAGTAGGGGTCTTCACGAGTGAGTGTCATGTGTTGAATCATGCCACAACTGTATGTGTCCTGTTCTTTCTTCGGTCTAGCACCATGGCGGAGCTTTTCTGGAGCTGCATAGAACAGGGTAAATGCCTGCCTTTCTCTTCTTCCATCAATGGTTGTGGATCCTGTATAACTGGCAAGCTGGGCACTTCCAAAATCTGTAATCTTGCAAACTAACCAAGCTGTGAGAAGAATATTTTCTGGCTTTAAATCTCCATGAATCACTCGCTTGTTTAGCCCGCAAGTGTGAATGAATGCAACTCCAGACGCTATGTCCAAGTTCATTCGCAGAATTAAGCCAGGCCCCAAAACAATAGAATCATCGAGCAGTAAAACTTTTAAGTTTCCTCCTTCGCAAAACTCCATCAAGATTCCCATCGACCCTGACCACTTGGTGATGCCAAAGACAATGACAACATTTTTGTGTTGACATTCTTGCAACTTGTTGTACTCTTTGAGAATTCTAAATACAACATGACATCAGGCATAGTATATATTGCAATATTGGTTCTTGTAATGTCAAAAAGGTAATAAAAGTAGCTTGAATTCACATACTTTTTCTCAAGTGCTGATTGCTGTCTTTCACCACCGGTTACAGTAAAACATTTGGCTGCATGATGCCCAATAATTTCATGCCATGTATGTAAAACTGTACCAAAAGATCCACGTCCAATCTCAAACAAATGAACATTGCAGAGAATTTGGTTTGCGCTGTATATCCGCAACTGCACACACGAAATAACTGTGAATGTTTCAGTATTTTCATTGTTAGTTTTTCTTTCATTTTTCAAAGTTTTAATAGGTGAATAGTATGTAAGTTCTGGAGCACAAATCAACTAATATTATGTTATGAATTTCACTTACAACTTCCACTCCATCTGTTGTGGATTTGACAATTCTAATTTTAGACATTGTCTTGATGCAGAAATAACGTATTCACGACATTCATTTCAGTATAATTTAAGTCAACACTACCTTGAAATCCTGTAAATTGTAATAAAAGTAAAATCCCCAGTGAAAATCACCGCTACAAACACAACTTACCTTTTGAAACTAAAAGGGCCGCAAATGCAACTGTGGAGATTACATAGGTTGTAATAAAAAGAACTAAATCGGAGCACGCTGCCAGCAGTGCCAGGTACAGGTATTTGCTCAATTTTCGGTCGTTGCAAATCAACTGAGCAAACAACATGATAAATATAACAATGTTTACTTTACCAGAAGACTAAAAAGGTTTACTTTGTGCTACTTTTGCTGCCAGACAAACGATAATTTAAAGTGCATTCCTGTTCAAAAAGGTTTACTTTGTTTAAAATTATCTCTTAATTTTTTGCTGTTACTCAAAAAACCATCGTTAGCAATGTGACAGCGGTCTTTGACGAGATTCATTTCACAAAATTAATTACTTGTAAGAGTAAACCTGGCCTAGAACATTTTTTAAGTTTATTGAAGCAAGCGCAAAAACGAGAGAAGTGAAAATACTCCTAATTTTAATATAAAATTGTTTGTAAGCTACGCAAGGGGCTTCCCCCAAGAGCTTGCACATAATATTCAGTCCTCAAACAACTAACAGGGGAAAATGATTTTGTGTATCTCTAAAATATGTGTAGGTAAGCAATTTGAAAGCAGTGTTTTTATCAATAGTCCATCGTTCTTTGGACTGCTGCAAGGGATGTAAAAAGGTTGCAATATATGTGGGCTTGTAGAGCGCGTCGTGGGTCAATGTACAAGCTGCTAAAAGCCAAGCCAGGGTCGCAAATCATGGGTGCCTTACCAAAAGAACGGATTACCCCTGAAAACCCCCCATTCACCAACGCGGGGGTTAATTACATGGTTTTTTCTGGTAAAGGTGGGTATTAGCCAAGTAAAACGTTATTGTTGTGTTTTCACTTGTATGTGCACGAGGGTTGTACATATAGAGGTCGCTCATTCGCTTGACACTTAGTACATCAACGCTTTTCCAGTCCAAGAGATTCGCCTCCTGGCGTGTTCAGAGACAATGACACTAACTTTGTCGGGGCATAACGTGAGCTCAGCAAAGGCATTTCCAATTGGAATCAAACTCACTTACAAAATCATCTGAGCTAGCAAAGAACCAACTAGCACTTTTACCCCCGCTTGCAAGTCACCAGGTTGGAATATGGAAGCGTGTCATTCGTTCCATACACCGCGTCCTTCAAGCGATTGCGGGCAACAATCCGTTGTTCGTCGAGTCTTTGTCTACATTTCTTGCAGAAGTTAAACGAATCCTGAATAACCAACCGATCGCCGCTGTTCGAGACGATGTTCGGGACCTACGCGCTCTCACTCCCAACATGTTGTTACTTGGTAAGATGGACTGTTCGCTCCCCCCAGACGAATTTGCGACAGCCGACGGATTCCGGAGATCATGGCAGTCCAGTGGTTGGCCGATATGTTTTGGAAGAGATGGCCACGCTTACAACGTTGCAACTGCGCCACAAATGAGGCTGAAAAGCCGCGAACTTTGGAGTTGGCCACATGGTTTTGTTTGTAGATCAGATGAACTCCAGGGGGCTTGTCCGAAGGGCCTTGATGAGGAGTTACCTGACAGTGAAGGAGCTGTTAGACGTGTGACGTACGCACTGCATTAACTGTTTACACGCGTGATGTGCGCAAGCTGTGCCTACTCGAGACCGCTTGATAATTGTGTATAAACCTGTCTTTCGTTCTTGTCCATTGTTGTGTTGAATTACTTTGTTCCCAAGTTCGTTATTTAGGGCTGGTTAGTTTCGGGCAATAGTGTAAAGAAATCATTATTTCCCGCCATCACAGTCGTTTCAATATGGACGTATTGTGACGTAACAAGCACCTTATGTTCACCTCGTATCTGCTGGTATTATGTTTGTATGTTGAGGCCGCAGATCAGTATGTGATAACAATATTCTATTGGAATAAGGTGCGGTCCGAAACCTTTTAAAATCACGTTAGGATACAATTTTAAAACTGTTGTATGGATGATCGGGATTGTAAATAAAGGTGCTATTGTAAATAACTCAAATTGTCTCAGAGATATTTAACAGTGCCTCGATAGCGTGAGATGAGCCTCTTGGATTGTAAAACCTGCTTCTACCTCGTTCTGTAAAGCAACCAGAACTCGGATAATTTCCCGAGTAATTATTGTATTGAAAACTGTTACCAGCTTCATTGAAACGGTATATTATGACTCTGCAATACGAACGTTAATTCTACCAGGTTCAGAGAGACTTGCAGATAATATCAGAATAGCAGTATAACAGTAATACGATAGAATAGAATCATGCCCAATGCAAAGGAGCCGAGGCAAAGGCCCAATTAAAAGGCGCACATGACTATTTATACTTGGACTATCGGAAGCTTATTGGTTGGTTTAGTCACGTGCCGTTGTAAATCACTTGGGTTAATATAATACAAGAACATAGGTGTGATGTGACCTAAGCATAGGAGAACATTTTATGTGGTAAACAGGATGTTGAATGAATCACTTTACTCGAGAATATTCGATGGCTAAATCATTTGGGTTACATTTTGAGGTTATGTTAACACTTGGGTCGGAAGCGAAATATTCAATGCATATGGTAAGGGGCTTGCAAATGCTTGTGCAAAGCTGCAAACGAAATGGATTATGCAATACTTGTGCAATGCTGCACACAAAACATTACGCAATACAAGTACTGGTTTCTCTGGCTATGTTACACTATTAAACTTTGTGGCCTAATCTTCCCAAGCCTCCCTTTTTTTGTTTAAAGAAGTTCAGTCGTTGTGTTTATTTTTAAGTAGGCCTAATTTAGCGAAACAAAACAGTTTGTTAACAAAACCTTCGACCTTGACTTGTTGCGCAGACAACTACAGACGTCAACGCTATGTGGCGCAGTTGAGTTATCGATGACGTAATAACTCGACAATACGAAAAAATATTCGAAACCGTCACGCAAGTCTGACTTAAAAGTGCAAACTTCAGTGAGACTTAAGAAACCTTTCATAATACGGCCCTAAGTCTGCTTGCGTGTTCTTGCTGTAGACTACTGAATTTGTAGTCCGTGAGCAGATATATTTATTAATTGAATCGCACGTTGCATGATCAGGTGGCGTAAATTTAAGTTGTTCCAAGCGCGTTAGTGACTGAGCAAGTAACTTCTACCGCGTGCCAGTTGCTTAGTTAAGTGACCGAGACTAGTTGGGTGGCAGAGTGAATGTCAGAGTAAAGCATTATCGGGTATTTAACAAGTTACAATGAAAACAGGTCTGTCGTCGAGCCGGATGCCAGAAGACTGAGAGTTCTGCAGGAAAGCCTAACACCGTCTGCAGTCTTCGGTCCGGAATTTTTGTACGTTTATTTCAAAAAGTGCAGATGGGACAACAAAACAAAATCCACAGCGTACATACTTTGTACAACTCGACCCGAATGGCAAATTAAATTGAGTTTAAAATCAAACATTCGCGTCGTTATTTTCCACCGCATCTTAAACAGCAACAACAGTTGCATTATGAACTGGTTTGTCAAGATCAAAAGCATGTGTCCAGACATCTGAGGTTGGATCGTAAACTTCAACCGATGCGAATGGATCATTGAAATTCCTGAATACAACCAAAATGGTCTGTGTTTTGTTCAACATTTAAACAAATTCTTACTGACAACAGTAAACATGACCGGCCTATTTTAGTTACAAGCATTCGGATGTAAAATTTACTTTTATTTAAGTTAGTCGCTTGCAAGCAAGTCACATACTTGTGGAAGATACTTTTACACCAGGTCACAAAGTTTTTTCCAAACTTGACCACATATAAGCCTAGTAAACATGACCGGCCTATTTCAGTTACAAGCATTCGGATGTAAAATTTACTTTTATTTAAGTTAGTCGCTTGCAAGCAAGTCACATACTTGTGGAAGATACTTTTACACCAGGTCACAAAGTTTTTTCCAAACTTGACCACATATAAGCCTATGTGACATAGAAATCTGCGCGAATGTTAACGCTACGATTTCGTGTAGTATTTCACCTCAAATTTATAAACAAAAATAACAGGCTGTGGCCCGGTTCACGCCTAATCATTAAAATTCGCACAGATTTCTGTTTTACACATGCTTATATGTGGATCAAGTTTGGGAAAAACTTTGTGACCTGGTGTAGTAGTATTTTCCCATACTTGTATATATGTCACGAAACATCTTCAATTATGAGTAACAATTGCTATAGTGACGTAATAATTACTGCTGCCACAATTGAAAGTAAACCTCACCTCAATCCACCCACAACATAAATCCTCCCATCAATAACACAAGCAGAGTGGCGGTATCGAGTATTTAGGAGAGGAGAAACATATTTCCATTTGTTGACTCTAGGTTCGTATTCTTCAACTGTTTGCAGGAAGTCACGACCACGACCCCAACCTCCTGTCAGATTTAAATTAAAACTTTGTCCAAGGTTTTCTTAGCTTCTATTTTGTATTTAAGTGAAACATCAGATCATTCATGTAACTTCAATTACATCATATGTGAATTAAGTAATAATATTTACTGTTGCAAATAAAACACTGGAGATGTTTAGCAGGTTTTTGGTTTTGAATAAACCAGAAATTTGGATTAATTCAAAAATATTTAGCAATGATCAACAAATAAACAAAAATGTTTCAGAAAATAAAAGTTACCTCGCTGCTGACAAGAATGCAGGATATAAAAACTGTTTTCTACCAGTTTTGGTTAAAATGTCGCTTCTAATAACTAACCAATTGCAAAGATCTTCCCTTCAATTTCTTCACATGCTAAACCCCATCTTGCTTCATTGAGAGAAGCGATTCTTGTGGAGGTTCCAACACGAATATCGTGGAATTCACATGATTGTAAGTGTTGTTCGCCCTCAAATCCACCCACAGAATACAAAACATCTAAAGAAATTTTCGAAATAACTTGTGTTAATATTCATTATGACATCATAAAACGACTGTGCCGTACTATTACGTAACAAGCAATGAAGTAAATCCCTGTGTTTCTTAACATGACAGCGTTACTTCCATATTAGTGTCATAGAATTTGTCTGTAAACTGACTGAATGTGTAAATTTACAACTTTTGCATTAGATGGTTTCATTTATTAGGCAGTGTGTGTTGGGGTCGTTTCAAATCTATTCTTACTTCCAATTGAACACATTCCATGTCCACATCTTCGTTGTAACATGTCTAAACCTTGCCTCGAGCTGTTTTCGAGTACAGAATAAATGAAAGTTGTTGATAATGTTCCATGCAATCCATAACCACCCGTAAGGTAAATCTCGTCTACAACAAGTGTAAGTTAATTACAAGGTTGCATAACAATAAACTTGATAGGCGTATCCGCTGAAACTTAGGTTTTCACAAAATACGAACGCTCGTGTTATATCGAATCGTCACAAAAAATGATGGCTTGCTCAATTGCGTAACAGTTTGGAACACTCGAATGCGAGTTTTTGCTGTAACACTTGCATCGTAGTGTTGTTAATATTACTGAACATGGGCTGGTGTTTAACGCACTTGCCAAACAAATGAAATAGCAAAGACTTTTATGCGATACTAATTCGTTTATTTAAACTCCGCGCTACCAGAGTCTAATCACCGTTAATTCAACAAAAACACAATTTGAACGCCCAGACATACCCATTATAAATACTACAGTTCCTCCATACACCATAAATTTTGTTGTTAAATTGCAAAAATTCGTAGGTAAATCTTAGCAACTGACCTCCAACAACAGCCGATGCAGCAAAACTTCGACCTTCAAACAAACCAGCAAATTTCCTCCAGCGTTTACAATTCTCCAAATTCATCATCTCACAACTTTTTGTTGGACCTCTTCCACCCATTACATAAACTGTGTTTCCAACTTTGGCGGAAGTTGAGTCTGTTCTTGCTGAGTTAAGCTTCTACAAATGAAATTGTGAAACCTTGCATGTATTTTACACCGTAAGTATTCAACCACCTTTATATGGTTAAGCAAGTCTGGATTTATAATTTCAAGAGAGTACAGAGTAACAATTAATATAATGAGTCATGCCCTTATGCTTATAAATGTTTTGCTATGAGGAATTTTTATACCAAGTTACTTTGTGTGCATTTAAGGATAGAAATAGTTTAACTATTAACCAATTGCAGTTAAAACAGGTGTTTATATATTTTGTGATGCTTTTTTCTTAACCCTGCCATAATTGAGTTATAACCATTCAACAACTACGGAAATACAACCTACTGGCAAGTGTTGATGTTGTTTTGTGGAAAGATTCCATTTCACACAATCTCTTTCTGAGCCCACGCCACCAAGAACAAGAAATTCTGACAAATATGAGTTTGAATGATTAAGTTTTAATGTCAATAACTAAATTGTTAGAAAGTAATTATTCCATGGCACCTCAGACATTAAGAGAGAAACACAATAAATAACTGAAGAGTGTGACAATTCCAAATCTAGATATTAGCTTTGATCACCAAGTAAGGACATGCGCAGTAGTGTGATTATGTCAACTAGCAATTGCATGAAACGCTTCTCCATGTCAAACTTATATTTTTTATATGTGACTACTATTTTTTTTTAACTGCAGTAATTTGCTGTCACAGGGAAATAGACAACTTTAAACCGAGGGCCAGATTCCTCCACAGTTATTGAGTCTGATTAAAACAATTCAACTAATTCATAACCAACCACTATTTCATAACAAGCTGGACATTTAAATTACACATCGTGACATCACTGTAACATCCCCTACACATCACAACAGACCAAGAAGAAAGTCTCAAACTCTGACATTTTTTTCTTTTTTTTTCTGTTTTTATGAGAAAACTAAGCATCCAAATCTAAAATAAGCACTTTTCTTAAGTAAGCAGGGGTTAACAAGTCGACAACTCTGCATGTCAAAGCAGCAATTAAACCATATCACAACAACTCATATATTTTCTGATCTCACCTGGTTGAGCTGGTTGTCGGTTGGATGAGTGAGCTGCGGCTTGATCTATCAACAGATTTCTGTCACTAGGTGGGGTATGGCGAGATGCTTTTGAAACAAATCTAAAGTTTCCTGAAATAAAACAGAAATAAAATTTACTGCGAAAAAACAAAATGACTCCATAAGCAAATCTATAACAAATGATAATTGAAAACTAAATGTATTTTGTTTTTAACACATCACGCAACATGGAAAAGCGTTTAAGAATGCTTGTGACCACCTAGCAATATTTAAACAGTGCACTAATCTTCCACAGGTTGGTTACAAATATATTCAACAACTTTCAGAAAGCACTACTCAAAAACTCGCATCGAGTGTTCCATAGCATTACGCATTTCCATTAGCCACCATTTATATGACGATTTGCGCTAAAATGGGTGTATGTATTTCGCAATGAACGGTCACAATTAACCTTAATTTGGAGAAAAATGGAGAATTCCCAAACATTTTTCAATCTCCCCTTTCAAAAAAAACCTGAAAATTTAGCAAATTCCCTCCACACAGTTTGTCGTGTAGCATCACTTGTAGAACTTCTGTTTGCATCTAAATTAACATAAATGCAAAAAAGTGAAAAGACAATTAGAAAACTAATAAAAGAATCGATAAAATACGTTGATTTTATGTTTACTTAGCTTGCAAAGTTACGGTGTATGTTCAATTTGAATTAGATATAAATACACAATAGAAATATTATAAAAACTACAGGCACGGACAGTTTACTCGAATTTTGTTTGTGCATTACTCTGCTTTGTGCATTTTGCTTGAATTACAGTATACAATGAATTGTGCATATTTCAATCCTGTAAAACACTTGCCTTGATTTAGTTGTGCCATTTGAGCTTGTCTGGGTGTCTCAGCATTGCCATCAAGTGGTGAATGTGTTTGTGACCTATCATCTAAACGGTATATACCATACAAACATTACAATAAGTTGAAATAGGTTCACTTGATCAACACAGTTCAACAAAACATTTATAGATACAAAGTCATTGAACCTTGATGTGATGAGTTGGCTGCGGATGTAACAGTTTGCAAATTTCCATCACTAGGTGGGGTTTGGGGAACTTCTTTATTAGATTCTCTGCTTACATCTGTTCAGATTACAAATGATCAACATAAAGTACTGGTTTGACATTAGTGCATATTATTAAATATTGGACAAAGTAATAATTAGACTAAAATGTTCAGTTAAAAAAACATCTTGCCTTGATTTTCTTGTGATTCCTCTACTTGCTCTGCCATCTCAATGTCACCACCAAGTGGTGAATCGGTTTGCGGTCTGACATCTAAAAACCATACAAAAATTTGTAACATTAAACCAAAGTATAGTTTCAAAATAATATCAGTTTAACTTCTTACCCAATGCAAGTTTAGGGTTCGTGAAATCTCTTGAAAATAACCTGACTCCACCTGTAATGACAACAACCTAGTTTGTAAGTAAAGTGCAGCAACCACAAAATTCATGGTAATATTACATAAAAACACCCAATATGACATCACTATGTAGTAATGAGTTAAGTAATTAATTTGGCAAAATTAAAAAAATGTAGTAATTCATAATTTATGAAGTATCTAAAAGTGCAAAAAAGGCAAACACAAATACATATCACTGTAACATCCCATACACATCACAACAGACCAAGAAGCAAGTTTGAAATTTTTTGAGGAAGTTTCTCTATTTACTGTTTTGATGAGAAAACTAAGCATCCAAGTCTAAAATAAACACTTTCCTTAAAAGCAGGGCTTAACAAGTAACAAATTTGCATGCCAAAGTTGATATATTTTCTGATCTCACCTGGTTGTCGGTTGGATGAGTGAGCTATGGATTGATCTCCAACCAGGTTTCTGTCACTAGGTGGGGTATGGTGAGAGGCATCTCGAACACTTCTGAAATTTACTGGAAACAAACAGATTTAAAATTTACTGCAATAAAACAAAATGAATCCATAAGCAAATCTATGATAAATAATAATTGAAAACTGAATGGTTTGTCTTTTTAATTGGGGCAACAGCTAAACGTTGTACATACAAAATGGAAATACAATTCATAATGCCCTTTCCTGGAAGCTTGTGACAACCTAGCAACAATAAAACAGTGCACCATTTTGGAACTTTTTGGTTTATAGGATGTGTTGATAATGCTGCACTGCAGTTACATTTGTTTATACAACCAAGGAATTTTAAAACTAACTTCCGCTTGGTGGCAAGTCACGATGCTCTGGAAGGTTTCTTTCACTGGATGAAGTTTGTGGTGTAACATCACTTGTAGAACTTCTGTTTGCATCTAAATTAACATAAATGCAAAATTTTGAAAACACAATCAAAAAAATAATAAAAGAATCAACAAAATAAGTTGATTATATCATTGTTTTGCTTGCAAGGTTACTATGTATGTTCAATTTGTATTAAATATCAATACACAGTAGAAATGTTATCAAAAACTACAGATATCAACGTGTGTTTGACATTTCAATTACATGTTAATATCCCCAAAACATTTGGTAAAAAGTCAGCATCAGTATGAGTTTGACCATTGTGCACTCCACTGGGTTTGTTTCTGTTGATTGGTACTTAGTTTGGTACCCAACGGATCGACGACTGACCGAAAAGTGCTACAAAGTGGAAATCTGTGTTCCTGCTAGTCTACCAGCTAGCCCTAGGTGCCACAGTCACCAGATGACTGATGGGACCTTACAGGTCGAAACAGTGTGTACATGTGTCGGCAGTATGAGTGTATTTTTGTAACACAGAAACTAACAACGGTATTAGCAGGCGAATTTAAACTATGATGTCGTTGTGTGTTAGTTTTTGTTCAAGTTGGTTTTACATCATGCTAGGAGGTTGCATATTATTGTCACAGTTTAGTAAGTTGTATGTTGTTTGCGCATTATTCTGCTTGCTTGAATTAATTTGCTTGAATTAGAGAAAACAGTGAATCGTGCATTTTTCAATCCTGTCAAATTCAAGACTTGGTAGTTTGTAATGTATACAGCAAAACATACATATTACATGAAGCGCTTGCCTTGATTTAGTTGTGCCGCTTGGGCTTGTCTGGGTGTCTCATCATTGCCATCAGGTGGTGAATGTGTTTGCGACCTATCATCTTAACGTTACCATATAAACATTACAATAAAAGTTCAAACAAGTTCACTTGATCAACCCAGTTTAACAAAACATTTATAGATGCAAAGTCATTGAACCTTGATGTGATAGGTTGGCCGCGGATGTTACAGTTCGGAAATTGCCATCACTAGGTGGGGTTTGGGGAACTATTTCATTGGATCCTTCGCTTACATCTGTTCTGATCACAAATGATCAACATAAAGTACTGGTTTGACATTAGTGCATGTTATTAAGTATTGGACAAAGTAATAATCAAACTAAAAGTATACAATAAAAAAATAGTTTGCCTTGATTTTCTTGTGATTCCTGTGCTTGCTGTCCCATCTCAATGTCACCACCAAGTGGTGAATCGGTTTGTGGTGTGACATCTATAAACCACACAAAAATAGGTAACATAAAAATCAAAATATAGTTTCAAAATAATATCAGTTTAACTTCTTACCCACTGCAAGTTTGGGGTTTGTGAAATCGCTTGAAAACAACCTGACTCCACCTGTAATGACAACAACCTAGTTTGTAAGTAAAGTGCAGCAGTAACAAAATTTGTAGTGGTGTTATATAAAATACACCCAATATGACATCACTATGTAGTAATGTATGTATTAATTTATAATTTATGAAGTATCTAAAAGTGCAAATACTTTAAACAAGTTTTTTTGTGAATAAAACAAAAATCACCTAGAAGCTTTGACCAAGTGGAAATCGTGAAAATATGTAAGAGATATTTTATTTGCCTCTGCACTTAATTCTTCAAGCTGTTGTCTTAATTTTTGTCACATGTAAGTCCTTTATTTAAACTGACAGCAGTTAACCAAGACATATGTGGGTATTTGTTTATACCTTGGACATTGGAAGGGGGATGCTGGTCGGGATTAGAACTGATGTTTTGAGGAGGAGTCTCACTCGCCATGACTACAACAAACATTTATAATAAAAAAGGAACTAAAAAAAGTGTTAGAAAGAAAAAATTAACCGTAAGAACAGCATTTACCAACAAATTTTCTCTGTTCGGTTGAGAATTGATTCAATGGAACTGTTTGATTCTGTGGTGGATGTTGAATATTCATCCTTCCAACAGCATCTGCAACCTGTTGTGCAATGACTGCATGATCTTGCTTAGCCATTAGTTCCTGGAACTCATCTCGAATAGAGATCATATCTGGTCGATTGGATGGATCATGATCCCAACATCTCACCATTGCTCCTTCAATGCACTCAACTATTTCTCTGTTACTCTCATTGCTTTCCTCTTTCAGCTCCTGGATTGCTTCACAGTTTGGGTGAAGGCCAAGTTCTAACTTTCTTTCAAACTCATGATCTGACAAGTAGGGGTCTTCACGAGTGAGAGTCATGTGTTGAATCATGCCACAACTGTATGTGTCCTGTTCTTTCTTCGGTCTAGCACCATGGCGAAGCTTCTCTGGAGCTGCATAGAACAGGGTTAATGCCTGCCTTTCTCTTCTTCCATCAATGGTTGTGAACCCTGTATAACTGGCAAGCTGGGCACTTCCAAAATCTGTAATCTTGCAAACTAACCAAGCTGTGAGAAGAACATTTTCTGGCTTTAAATCTCCATGAATCACTCGCTTGTTTAGCCCGCAATTGTGAATGAATGCAACTCCAGACGCTATGTCCAAGTTCATTCGCAGAATTAAGCCAGGCCCTAAAACAATACAATCATCGAGCAGTAAAACTTTCAAGTTTCCTCCTTCGCAAAACTCCATCAGGATTCCCATCGCCCCTGACCACTTGGTGATGCCAAAGACAATGACAACATTTTTGTGTTGACATTCTTGCAACTTGTTGTACTCTTTGAGAATTCTAAATATGACACATGACATCAGGTATGGTATATATTGGTTCTTGTAATGTCAAAAAGGTAATAAAAGTAACTTGAATTCACATACTTTTTCTCAAGTGCTGACTGCTGTCTTTCACCACCAGTTACAGTAAAACATTTGGCTGCATGTTTCCCAATAATTGTATGCCATGTATGTAAAACTGTACCAAAAGATCCACGTCCAATCTCAAACAAATGAACATTGCAGAGAATTTGGTTTGCGCTGTATATCCGCAACTGCACACATGAAATAACTGTGAATGTTTCAGTATTTTCATTGTTTGCTTTACCATCATATATTTTAAGTGAATGATATGTAAGTTTAAAACACATTTATACATGCTGCTTAATATGAATAAACACTTACAACTTTCACTTCATCCGTTGTGGACTTGACAATTTTAATTTCAGACATTGTCTTGATGCAGAAATAACGAATTCACCACATTCATTTCAGTATAGTTCAAGTAAACACTACATTGAAATCCTGTAAATTGAAAGATTGTTGAGATATTAGGTGTGTAAAGTATTTGCCTTCAGGTACAGCCACATACACGCTTTCCTCGAGTAATTTATTGTAATGACCTCTCCGGCATACAGAGTGCTTATAAAGCGGTCGTTACGCTTCAACGAACACACGTGGTAATTGCAACACAAACACAATATATAACAATCCTCCCAACAAACAAATCCTAATTCTCACATCCATATCTGGTTGGCGGATGTCGAGTTCTCGTAGGATAACGAGCATGAGTGTCGTTCGAAAGGTTGGAACGGTTATCAAAAACAAAATCGTCGAAACACGGCGAATTACATTGTACAATATCACGAACGTTATTTCCCGACATGTCAATTAACTGATTAATGTGACGCTTCCAAATAAATTTACAATTTACACGTACAAGATAGGTCAGTGGCCCGAGAACTTTTTCAATGACGCCAACTGCCCAACGCTTACTACGAGCGCGATAATCTAGGGTTGCCACTTTTTGACCAACTGCAAATGTTCGTGGCCGTTGCCCGTGGTGTTTGTCGATGTGCTTTTCTACACATTTCTCGACCCTTCCCTCTCCCGCGGGTTGAACAAGATCCAGGCGGGTTCTCAGATTGCGCTTGATGAACAGCTTGGCAGGGGACTCTCCTAACAATGCATGAGGAGCATTGCGGTAGGACAGCAAAAATCTTGACAGTTTGCTTTTGATGCTCCCGGTTTCGTTTGACATCGACTGTAAACCTCTCTTTACGGTTTGTACAAATCTCTCCGCTTGGCCGTTTGTGGCTGGTGAGTATGGAGCAGTCTTCATATGACGAATACCGTTCATCTTCAGGAACGTCTGGAACTCCTGTGAAATGAATTGAGGACCATTGTCAGAAACAATCTTTTCCGGAATACCGTTCCTCGAGAAAACGTTGCGAAGTTCGTCTATAGTTGCAGCCGCCGTGGTGGAATGCATTGGGATTACCTCCGGCCACTTAGAATAGGCATCCACGATCACCAAGAGCATGTGGTTTTCCACAGGACCTGCAAAGTCTATATGTATGCGTTGCCATGATTTAACACAAGTTTGCCAGGGGTGGTATTTTACTACAGGTGGTACGTTCCTATTTTGTAAGCACCCCGAACAGTTCTTGGACAATTCTTCAATATGTTTATCAAGGTTGGGCCACCAGACGTAATTTCGTGCGATTTGTTTCATTTTCACCACACCCAGGTGTCCGTTGTGTAATTCCTGCAAAATAGAGGACCTTAGATTTTCTGGAATAACCACTCTGGGTCCCCAAACCAAACATCCGTAAAATGTGGATAACTCATTTCTTCGATAATAATATGGCATATTGGCACTTTCCGGCACCCAATTGCCCGATGTCACGCAAGCAAACATCCGTGACAAAATTTTATCTGAACGTGTGTGTTTGGCAATATCCTCGGCCGTTACAGGCAAAAAGTCACTCTGCTTAAAATAAAAATTGCTTGCAGCATCGCACGAGGTTTCAGTGGAACCTTGCGGTAATCTAGACAAACAATCAGCGTTGCCATGTTGAGTTGTACTGCGGTATTCGATGGAATAATTGTGGCCGGATAATATAATGGCATAACGTTGCAAACGTTGTGCCGACATAACAGGAATGCTTCTTTTTGGATGAAATATAGAAGTGAGAGGCTCGTGGTCAGTCACTAGCGTAAAATGTCGACCAAACAAGTAAATGTGAAACTTTTGCACAGCCCACACAATTGCTAAAGCTTCTTTATCAATTTGCGAATAGTTTTTCTCGGACTTAGACAGAGATCTCGAGATGTACGCAATTGGTCGCTCAATGCCTTCCGGCATTACATGTGACATAACTGCACCAATGCCGTATGGCGATGCATCACATGCTAACTTAATTGGCAAATTTACGTCATAATGCGTAAGAACCTTATCAGAAGCCATCAGTTTACGAGCTTTATCAAATGACTGAATGCATTCCAAGGACCAGTTCCATCTACGACCTTTCTCTAAAAGTTCACATAACGGATGCAACAAAGATGACAGATTGGGCAAAAATCGATGATAATAATTAACTAGGCCAAGGAACGAACGAAGCTGGGACACATTCTGTGGGGTCGGACAATTTGTGACCGCCTCAATTTTATCTTGTGATTTATGCAATCCCTCTTTATCTACAACATGGCCACAAAATTCAATTTGATTCTTGAAAAACTCACACTTGTTCGGATTGACTTTTAACCCATAAGACGACAATCGCTGGAGAACATTTCGCAGATTTTCTGTATGTTCTAGATCTGTTGCTCCAGTTATTATCATATCATCCAATAAACATTGTACTCCTTTTAACCCTTGCAACACTTGATCCATAGCCTTTTGCCATAATGCCGGGGCTGAAGCTACCCCAAAAACTAGGCGGTTGTAACGAAAGAGTCCTTTGTGCGTATTAATGGTAAGCAAATGTTTACATTCGTCTTCCATTGTCATTTGCAAATACGCATTTTTTAAATCCAGTTTTGTAAAACGATTTCCTCCAGCTAACGTGGCAAAAATATCAGTTACTTTAGGCAAGGGATATTGCTCTATGTTTAAGACTGGATTTAAAGTTACTTTAAAATCTCCGCACAATCTTACGGAGCCATCCTTTTTCAACACGGGTACGACAGGGGTTGCCCACTCACTGTAAGGAACGGACTCCAATATCCCTTCAGATGTCAGCCTCTCTAATTCAGCTTCAACTTTTTGCTTTATGGAGTATGGAAGTGATCTGGCCTTACAGAAAACAGGTTTTGCGTTAGATTTAAGATATAATTTTCCTTTTATTTCTTTTAATGTTCCTAATTTGTCATCAAACACCTCTGGAAACTCTGTGACCAGCGGACAGTTTGTTACATTAAACTTCAAACAACTAAAAACTTCATGACTTCCAGATTTACAAAAGGCACGCAGCCACTCACGACCAAATAAAGTCGGACCATTTATTTCCACAACATAAAGGTTCAAGTATAAACGGGTAGATCGGTATTCCACCGTAACTCGCAGAAACCCCAGAGGAATGATTCTCTCATTTGAATAAGTTTTTAAAACAATGCTTGTTGGTTGAAGTGTGGAGCCTTTAAACAAATTTTTGTAATCAGCTTCGGACATAATAGACAGTGCAGACCCAGTATCTAGTTCCATTATAACAGGTTTTCCGTTAATTAGGGGTCGAAGCACTATATTATCATTTTCTGTAACACCAATGGAATTTAAACAACATTTTACTGGCACCTGTTGATCTTCGGAAGCAATGTAGTTTAAATTTCGCTTGCTTCGATTCCGACAAGTCGATGCAATATGACCAATTCTTCCACACTTGTAACACGTGGCACTTTTGAAAAAGCAATTGAATTCTTCATGACCAGAGCGACCACATCTGCCACACGCTCTTCGGTTTCTTAGATTTTCATTTCTACTTAACTTGTTAATGGACATGTCATTATTTCTCATTATTTTTGTATCAGCATCGGCTTTTTCCAAAGTGTTAGCTATTAGCACGGCTTGGGAAAAGTTCAAATTACTTTCAATTAACAATCGCCGCTGTGTGGTCTCCGAAAGTATACCACAAACAAATCTTTGAGTTAATGCATCGTCCAAAAAATCACCGTACTGACAATTTTCACTTAACTTTCTGATAACAGCAACATACTGATTTACAGATTCTCCAGGAATTTGATCACGCTTTCCAAATTTAAAACGTTCAGAAATTTTGAGGGTCGTAGGGCAAAAATGTTCTGTTAAAATTTTCACAATTTCCTTGTACGTTTTTGAGTAAGTTTTGGAGGGGGCAACCAAATCTTTCAAAAGACTGTATGTCTTAGCACCAACAAAATTCAAAAGCGCCGGTACCTTTTTGTCATTAGGAATGTCATTAATTTTGAAGAACTGTTCAATTCTTTCCACGTACGTTGGCCATGTTTCCGTTTCAGCACAAAATTACCAACACTTCCCAAGTGAGACGATCCCATCCTCGTCGCCAGTGTAAAGTATTTGCCTTCAGGTACAGCCACATACACGCTTTCCTCGAGTAATTTATTGTAATGACCTCTCCGGCATACAGAGTGCTTATAAAGCGGTCGTTACGCTTCAACGAACACACGTGGTAATTGCAACACAAACACAATATATAACAAGGTGTAGTGCTAAAAGTACACTAGACCCAAAACTCAAGTGAAAATCACTGCTACAAACACAATTCCCTTTTTAAACTAAAATGGACACAAAGGTGTTCGAGGGCGACTGTGGAGATTACTTCCCTATTTACCTTTAGTTTGTGGCGTGGCCGCAGGAACTGCTGTGAAGTTGGAGACAATGATCATTCAGGCATTGTACTATGACGTACACAATGTGTTGTTTTGTTCTGATTCCATCACGGCGTTGCACCAATTCGTCACGCCGTTTTCAGACCTTTGTTGCGAATCGACTCACTGTAATTCACGAGCACTCGGTACCACCGCAGTGGCGACATGTGGGAAGTAAGGACAACCCCGCCTACATAACTTCGCGCGGGTTGATGCCCAGCGAATTTGAAAAGGCCAGAAAGTGGTTTAGGTGACCACAATGTCCTTGAAAATGTCCGAAAATTTGGCCAGACTAGCCGCATGTCCTTACTGTGCTGGATGTAGATCTCGAATTAAAAACCCATACTGTTTGTGCTGCGTATGTTACTGTTAACCAAATGACTTTACAGAGCCTGTTGCATATTGTAGCAACACGCATGTTTCTGTAGGAATGTGTATTGTTTGTTTGTTTGAACTGCGTGTTCAACTGCGATATGCGTTTCCCTGACTCCGGACTCCTCTTCGTAACTAACCAAACTTGTGTTAGTTTGTTTTATTCACCAAGACGAAAGATATATGTTCAGAAATACAACTCAGCCCCAGAGTAGAATATACAGACGTTGATTCTACGCTAAAGGCGTACCAAAATGTAGAATGGAATGTTGAAACTACACTAGGCAGAAGCCCAGCGCAGAGTAGCGATTCCACGATATAGAATGAATTCGGGCCACAGAAACCAGAGATTTATAGACAATCAAAACAGTGTAAGAATGCCGCCGCGTGAGCTACGATACTATCATTTTGCGATTACGATCAATTCTTCCTGGGCAGTGCCGAGAACTGTGGTATTTATCTGGGCGGTACAAAACTGCAAGTCACTCTCCATTACCTAATGGAAAATTACGTAAATGTGAACACTACGTCACGCATAAACGTTACACTCGTCTTTTCCCAAAAAGTGTTTTACAGAATAGGCAAAGAACAACGATATAAGAGAGAAGAGAGAAATGAAAAGAAAAATGGTATTTTAGCTTTGTCAAAGTACATGTCACAAAATAATGGCCAAACAACAAAACCATGCGTAAAATATGTCAATCGGCAGTTACGTGCTTCATCAAACCAAAACAAAACTAGAGCAAGGATTTTTCCTATTGGGGCTTCAGACATAATAAAGAGTGGGGAGGCATATAATGGGCGACCTTGCTTAATTATGCGCCATGTAGTATAAAGGTATCAGGCCCCGTTCTGACTTTGTCATGCAGACACGTTAAGGGTTGAATCAACATTTCACATTTAACAGACGTCAATTACGCAAGGAATAATATTAACTAACGTTTCGGTGACAAGGAGACTTAACAAAGTTTAAAAACCCTTTTACAGAAAGTGAACATAAGGGGATTAGTATTACGTAACCACTAAGGGCTAGGCATGGCTTAAAAGAGTAGAAACAAAAGTAATATGCACATTACCGGTTAATTTGTGACAATGTTCTGACGTTTGTAGCCAAGATTTCTTGAAATATCCTTGATGTTTGCAATGGCAGGTAAAAATTCAGTTCATTGCCTTCAATAATCCATGAGTGTTGAATAGCGAAATTGTATAGTCCAACAGTATTCCATAGTTTGACTGTAAAGTTCTTGAAATGAAATCCACCTTCCTTCGCACAACAGACTTTGTCGTGGTTCATTCTTGCCTGTTGGCATCGGTTCCAACACAGAGTGATGGTCCGCCGGAATTAACGGTGCGATTTCCCGCAGCGACAAGCCAACGCCCGCCGGCAGCCCGGGCCAAAATAACGAGACGGAAATTGGGCAGGGGGAAACGAACAATCACGGAAAATATCCAACGTTGTATATGGGGAACGATGAAATCCGTGCGTACGCGAATTGAATCTCCTCTAAGCTCGATTAAAGCGCAGGGCTGGAGTTGACGAATCCTCAGGAAAGCACTTGTGAATGGAAAGAACCGACGATGAATCCACGAGAAATGGTAGCAGCAACGTCCAGCAATGAAAAACGAGGAACCTTGAAATCTCAGCAAGTGTTGAAAGAATTTTGCACGTTTATTTGCAACTGTGCACAATCCCAAGACAGCGAAACGAACGCTGGGAGTTTTTACTTGAATATAGCTTGAGAAATATTCAACCAGATGGCAATTTTGTTGAAAGATTATAAAAGAATCCTCGTGGCAATTAGATGATGGAAGAATTACGACCAAAAGTACAACTGGTTTGGTACTCACGGTCAAGATTTGTCGTTCGTCTTGGAAGAATTTCCTTCACTCTTCTTTGAAGCTTGATGTTCGGGAAACTTCGCAGTCCGGGGTCACCAAAAATGTATAATGGAATCAACAAAGACGAAAGAATAGACAGACGTAGCCCCAGAGTATACAGACGTTGATTCTACGCTAAAGGCGTACCAAAATGTAGAATGGAATGTTGAAACTACACTAGGCAGAAGCCCAGCGCAGAGTAGCGATTCCACGATATGGAATGAATTCGGGCCACAGAAACCAGAGATTTAAAGACAATCAAAACAGTGTAAGAATGTCGTCGCGTGAGCTACGATACTATCATTATGCGATTACGATCAATTCTTCCTGGGCAGTTCCGAGAACTGTGGTATTTATCTGGGCGGTACAAAACTGCAAGTCACTCTCCATTACCTAATGGAAAATTACGTAAATGTGAACACTACGTCACGCATAAACGTTACATTTCCCTGTTTAATTCTTCACACATTTGGAACACAGACAGACCGAAGGCTGCAGACGGTGTTAGGCCGGGTCCACACTCACTCTTTGCGCCGGCGGATTCTTTGTTTGTTTCATTATACGCCGGTGTGCGGGCGTTTTAACTTGTTAAATACCCGTTCGCACTTTTCTCTGTCTCAATTCGTTGTATGAAATTTGTTGTCATAATTCGTTGTCGTTCTCTGACATTAACTCTGCCACCCAACTAGTCTCGGTCACTTAACTAAACAACTGGCACGCTGTAGAAGTTACTCACACAGTCACTAACGCGCTTTGAAAAAATTTAAAGTTACGCCACCTGGCATTGCAAACGTGTATTTCAATTAATAAACAAGTCTGCTACGGAGTTTTAAATTCAGTAGTCTATACAGCAAGCACACGCAAGCACACTTAGATTCAGCAAAGCAGCGAATGGGAATCCATTTGGTACGCTGCAATATTCTCCTCATGGGTTACATGATAGAAATCGGTTACCTGGTTAACCCGCTTCAGGGATTGTCTGCTGTTGAAATACGGACGAAGAGGAGCTACAGTTTCAACCCACTGAAATATAGTTCGGTTGGAATAACAGTTCATTTCATGCAATGGCATATACGAAGGATCCCCCACTGCGCAGGTCCTTGCTTGGCGATCACAGCTAACGTATCGCAATCATGAGGTTTTCAGGCTTGGAAGCTCAGGCAATGCAGCTTAGCTGGATCAGCCACTTTTCCTGGCAAGTCGAAGCGAGATTTGAAAAATAAAGCTTCCGGTGAGGTTTGAACTCGCGACCCTGTGCTAAGCAGGCCCAACGCTTTGCCAACTGAGCTACAGGAGCTCAGTAATTTCACGGGGTATATTGTGGCCAAGGTAAACTGTTGCGCAAGCGCACAACTTGCCAGGCAACCTTCACATATACGAAGGGGATCTCTACCAACGTATCCGATAACGCAGTAATATTTCATGCAATGACATGATCGCCAAGCAAGGACCTGCGCAGTGTGGCTTTTGCAGTCGAAGAGATTCACCTCCTGACATGTTCAGCAACAATGGCACTAACTTTGTCGGGGCATAACGTGAGCTCAGCAAAAGCATTTCCTATTGGAATCAAACTCACTTACACAATCATCTGAGCCAGCAAAGAACAAACTGGCACTTTCAACCCCGCTTGCAAGTCACCAGGTTGGAATATGGAAGCGTGTCATTCGTTCCATACACCGCGTCCTTCAAGCGATTGCGGGCAACGATCCGTTGTTCGTCGAGTCTTTGTCTACATTTCTTGCAGAAGTTGAACGAATCCTGAATAACAAACCGATCGCCGCCGTTGAGACGATGTTCGGGACCTACAAGCTCTTACCCCTAACATGTTGTTACTTGGTAAGATGGACTGTTCGCTCCCCCCAGACGAATTTGCGACAGCCGACGGATTCCGGAGATCATGGCAGTCCAGTGGTTGGCCGATATGTTTTGGAAGAGATGGCCACGCTTACAACGTTGCAACTGCGCCACAAATGAGGCTGAAAAACCGAAAAAAAAAAGTTTGAAGTTGGCCACCTGGTTTTGTTTGTAGATCAGATGAACTCCAGGGGGCTTGGCCGAAGGGCCTTGTTGGGGAGGTGTTACCTGACAGTGAAGGAGCTGTTACACGTGTGATGTACGCACTGCATTAACTGTTTACACGCGTGATGTGCGCAAGCAGTGCCTACTCGAGACCGCTTGATAATTGTGTATAAACCTGTGTTTCGTTCTTGTCCATTGTTGTGTTGAATTACTTTGTTCCCAAGTTCGTTATTTAGGGCTGAGTAGTTTCGGGCAATAGTGTAAAGAAATCATTATTTCCCGCCATCACAGTCGTTTCATTGTGGACGTCTTATGACGTAACAAGCACCTTATGTTCACCTCGTATCTGTTGGTATTATGTTTGTATGTTGAGGACGCAGATCAGTATGTGATAACAATATTCTATTGGAATAAGGTGCGGTCCGAAACCTTTTAAAATCACGTTAGGATACAATTTTGAAACTGTTGTATGGATGATCGGGATTGAAAATAAAGGTGCTATTGTAACTAACTCTAATTGTCTCAGAGATATTTAACAGTGCTTCGATAGCGTGAGTGCGAGATGAGCCTTTTGGATTGTTAAACCTGCTTCTTCCTCGTTCTGTAAAGCAACCAGAACTCGGGTAATTTCCCGAGTAATTATTGTATTGAAAACTGTTACCAGCTTCATTGAAACGGTATATTACGACTCTGCAACACGAACGTTAAGTCTACCAGGTTCAGAGAGACTTGCAGATAATATCAGAATAGCAGTATAACAGTAATACGATAGAATAGAATCATGCCCAATGCAAAAGAGCCGAATGCAAAGGCCCAATTAAAAGGCGCACATGACTATTTATACTTGGACTATCGGAAGCTTATTGGTTGGTTTAGTCACGTGCCGTTATACATCACTTGGGTTAATATAATACAAGAACATAGGTGTGATGTGACCTAAGCATAGGAGAACATTTTATGTGGTAAACAGGATGTTGAATGAATCGCTTTACTCGAAAACCTTCGATGGCTAAATCATTTGGGTCACATTATGAGGTTATGTTAACACTTATTGGGTCGGAAGTTGCGAAATATCCAATGCATATGGTAAGGGGCTTGCAAATGCTTGTGCAAAGCTGCAAACGAAATGGATTATGCAATATTTGTGCAATGCTGCACACAAAACATTACGCAATACAAGTACTGGTTTCTCTGGCTATGTTACACTATTAAACTCTGTGGCCAAATCTTCCCAAGCCTTTCTTTTTTTGTTTAAAGAAGTTCAGTCGTTGTGTTTATTTTTAAGTAGGCCTATGTATATGTTACACTTTACAAGTTCGATCAACGTTTTTCGGTTTCAGTAAAAACACACGTTTTTTTTGCTATCCGTGTTTGTACTGTGGCAAAATAAGTTATTTACTTATGCGTGTACATTTACATCAATTTAGCGAAACAAAACAGTTTGTAAACAAAACCTTTGACCTTGCCTTATTGCCCAGACAACTACAGACGCCAACGCTATGTGACGCATTTGAGTTGTCTATGACGTAATAACTCGACGATACGAAAAAATATTCGAAACCGTCACGCAAGTCTGACTTAAAAGTGCAAACTTCAGTGGGACTTGAGAAACCTTTCATAATACGGCCCTAAGTCTGCTTGCGTGTTCTTGCTGTAGACTACTGAATTTGTAGTCCGTGAGCAGATATATTTATTAATTGAAACGCACGTTGCACTATCAGGTGGCGTAACTTTAAACTGTTCCAAGCGCGTTAGTGACTGAGCGAGTAACTTCTACCGCGTGCCAGTTGCTTAGTTAAGTGACCGAGACTAGTTGGGTGGCAAAGTGAATGTCAGAGTAAAGCATTATCGGGTATTTAACAAGTTACAATGAAAACAGGTCTGTCGTCGAGCAGGATGCCAGAAGACAGAGAGTTCTGCAGGAAAGCCTAACACCGTCTGCAGTCTTCGGTCCGGAATTTTTGAACGTTTATTTCAAAAAGTGCAGAAAGGAAATCAAAACAAATCCACAGCGTACATACTTTGTACAACTCGACCCGAATGGCAAATTAAATTGAGTTTAAAATCAAACATCCACGTCGTTATTATCCACCGCATATTAAACAGCAACAACAGTCGCATTATGAACTGGTTTGTCAAGATCAAAAGCAGGTGTCCAGACATCTGACGTTGGTTCGTAAACTTCAACCGATGCGAGTGGATCATTGAAACTCCTGAATAGCCTACAACCAAAATGGTTTGGTGATTTGTTTAACATTCAATTAAACAAATTCTTGCTGCTTATATGACAACATAAACATGACCGGTCTATTTTAGTTACAAGCATTCAGATGTAAAATTTACTTTTATTTAAGTTAGTCGCTTGTAAGCAGCTCCCATACTTGTATATATGTCACGAAACATCTTCAATTATGAGTAACAATTGTTATAGTGACGTAATAATTACTGCTGCCACAATTGAAAGTAAACCTCACCTCAATCCACCCACGACATAGATCCTCCCATCAATAACACAAGCAGAGTGAAGGTAACGAGGATTTAGGAGAGGAGAAACGTATTTCCATTTGTTGACTCTTGGTTCGTATTCTTCAACTGTTCGCAGGGTGCCATGATTACCCCAACCTCCTGTCAGATTTAAAGTAAAACTTTGTCCAGGGCTTTCTTAGCTTCTATTTTGTATTTAAGTGAAACATCAGATCATTCATGTAACTTAAATTACATCAATTATGAATTATGTAATATTACTTACTGTTGTAAATAAAACAGTGGAGATTTTTTGCAGGTTTTTAGTTTAGAATAAACCAAATCACTAACCAATTGCATAGATCTTCCCTTCAATTTCTTCACATGCTAAATCCCATCTTACTTCATTGAGAGAAGCGATTCCTGTGGAGGTTCCAACACGAATATCGTGGAATTCACATGATTGTAAGAATTGTCTGCCATCATATCCGCCCACAGAAAACAAAATATCTGAAAAAAAATAACTTGTGTTAATATTCATTATGACATCATACAACGACTGTGCCGTACTATTACGTAACAAGCAATGGAGTAAATTTCTGTATTTCTTGAAATGAAAATAAGCAATTAGTTTCATATCAAGGTTTAAAATTAAACTAAACAAGACGACGGTTGACATTCACGCAATAAAACACTCGGTAAATCTTCAAAGATTCTTTGCTGTGTGTGTGACGTCATGTAATAACCGGTGACGTAAACGCAGGGATCAAGAAACGTGGTATTGCAAGTACTTTAGGCAACTTTCCAGGAAAACAAACAAGTTGTCGGTATTTTTGTAGACTTTTAGAACAGCGTTACTTCCATATTAGTGTCATAGAATTTGTCTGTAAACTGACTGAATGTGTAAATTTACAACTTTTGCATTAGATGGTTTCATTTATTAGGCAGTGTGTGTTGGGGTCGTTTCAAATCTATTCTTACTTCCAATTGAACAAATTTCATGTCCGAATCTTCGTTGCAACATGTCGAAACCTTTTCTCGGTCTGTTTTCGAGTACAGAATAAATGAAAGTTGTTGATAATATTCCATGGTTTCCACGACCCCCCGAAAGGTAAATCTCGTCTACAAGAAGTGTAAGTTAATTACAAGGTTGCATAACAATAAACTTGAGTGGTATTTTAACACATTTTGTCTGAATGTAAACTTGCAACCTAGTAGAAAAATATAATGGAAATAAAGGCCAAAATGATACAGTTTTTGGTTAAATGCCAACATGTAAGCGTATCCGCTGAAACTTGTCAGAAAAAACGGTAGTTTCCCGAATTGCGTAACAGTATGGAACACTCGAATGCGAGTTTTTGCTGTAACACTTACGTCGTAATGTTATTAATAGTACTTACCATAATATTATTACTGAAAGAGACATCTTAAATACATATTTGTATTTTTTGTGTTGAAAGTTCGATTATTAGCGTACATGGGCTGGTCTAATCACCGATAATTCAACAAAAACATAATTTTAAACGCCCAGGCCATACCCAGTTGCAAAAGTTTAAATGTGACAATTAACAACAATGTAACGAAAAACCTTATTAAAATGCGGCACTTTTAACAACTGCATGTCGACAAAACACAAAAACGCCGTCATAGATTTTCTATATGTGACACTTCCCAAAACTCAAAAACCTGGCGCCTATAGATAATGGTATACAATGCATTGTAAATGCTACAGTTCCTCCATACACCATAAATTTTGTTGTTAAATTGTAAAAATACGTTGGTAAATATTAACTGACCTCCAACGACAGCCGATGCAGCATAACTTCGAGCTTCAAACAAATCAGCAAATTTCGTCCAGCGTTCACCTTCCTCCAAATTCATCATCTCACAACTTTTTGTTGAGCTGATTCCACCCATTACATAAACTGTGTTTCCAACTTTGGCGGAAGTTGAGGCTGTTCTTGCCGAGTTAAGCTTCTACAAATAAAATCGTGAAACATTGCATGCATTTTACACCTTTATATGGTTAAGCAAGTCCGGATATTTATAATTTCAAGAGAGTACAGAGTTACAATTAATGTGATGAATCATGCCCTTATGCTTATAAATGTTTTGCTATGAGTTTCAATTTATATACCAAGTTACTTTGTGTGCATTTAAGGACAGAAAAGATACCCTACCATAATTGAGTTAAGATTATGTGCAAAGTTTTGCTTGTTAACTGTTAACATGCAAGTAATTATGACCTTTCAACAACTACGCAAATACAACCTACTGGCAAGTGTTGATGTTGTTTTGTGGAAAGATGCCATTTCACACAATCTCTTTCTGAACCCACGCCACCAAGAACAAGAAATTCTGACAAATATGAGTTTGAATGATTTGGAAAGTAATTGTTTTATGGCACCTCAGACATTTAGAGGGAGACACAATAAATTACTGAAGCGCGGTCTCTATGTTGCCAGTATGTGGTGAATTTTCATGATAAAATTAAGTTCCAAAGTAAAAAAAATCCAAAGTAAGGAGAATTGAAACCATATCACAACTTTTGATATCTTTTCTCATCTTACCTGGTTGAGCTGGTTGTGTGTTGGATGAGTGAGCTATGGATTGATCTCTCACCAGGTTTCTGTCACTAGGTGGGGTATGAACAGGTCTGAATTTTCCTGGAATGGAACAGAAACAAAATTTATTGCAAGTAAATTTGTCACCGAACAAACTGAATTCATTGAAAAATCTTTGACAAATGACAATTGAAAACAAAATGGTTTAGATGAACTGGCAATTACAGTATTTTGTCAGGTTTGACAATCTAGTAAATATGAAAAGCAGTTTCCAACTTCTATGAACCGACTGATTGATTTGTTTTAATCAGTGCAACAGTAGAAAGGTCGCATAGTCGCAATCGAAATATAATTCATTATGCCCTATACATGAATGCTTGTGACCACTAATAACATTAAAACAGCACACTAGTCCACCACAACATACCATTTCGGAACCTTCAAATTAACCCAATTGGATTATGGGAAGTGTTGATAATGCTGCACTGCAGTTATATTTGTTTAAACAACCAAGGAATTTTAAAACTAACTTCCGCTTGGTGGCAAGTCACGATGCTCTGGAAGGTTTCTTTCACTGGATGAAGTTTGTGGTGTAGCATCACTTGTAGAACTTCTGTTTGCGTCTAAATTAACATAAACGCAAAATTGTGAAAATACAATTGAAAAACTAATAAAAAAATCAATAAAATAAGTTGATTTTATGCTATTTTGCTTGCAAAGTTACGATGTATGTTCAATTTGTATTAGTTATAAATACATAATAGAAATATTATATAAAACTACAGACATCAGCCTGTTACTGTACATGTTAATATCCACATAAAACAATTAGCATCAGTGCAAGTGTATTGTTCTGGGTTATTTGAACAACTCAGTGCAACATGGCACCAGGACCGTATGTTATTGTCACAGTTCAGTAAGTTGTATATGGTTTGTGCATTATTCTGCTTAGTGTAATTTGCTTGAAAAGAAAACAGTGAATCGTGCATTTTTCAGTCATGATCCAAGTCTTGGTAGTTTGTAATGTATACAGCAAAACATACATATTACATGAAACACTTGCCTTGATTTGGTTGTGCCGCTTGGGCTTGTCTCGGTGTCTCAGTACTTCCATCAAGTGGTGTATATGTTTGCGACCTATCATCTAAACATTATACCAAATAAATATTACAAAAAGTTCAAATAAGTTTACTTGATCAACCCAGTTTAACAAAACATTTATGGATGCAAAGTCATTGAACCTTGATGTGATAAGTTGGCCGCGGATGTAACAGTTCGCAAATTGCCATCACTAGGTGGGGTTTGGGAAATTATTTCATTAGATCCTCTGCTTACATCTGTTCAGATTACAAAAGATCGACATAAAGTATCTACTGGTTTGACATTAGTGCATATTATTAAGTATTGGACAAAGTAATAATTAGACAAAAAAGAGCAGTTAAAAAAACAAGCTTGCCTTGATTTTCTTGTGATTCCTGTGCTTGCTCTTCCATCTCAGTGTCACCACCAAGTGGTGAATCGGTTTGCGGTCTGACATCTATAAACCACACAAAAATAGGTTACATAAAAATCAAAATATAGTTTCAAAATAATATCAATTTAACTTCTTACCCACTGCAAGTTTAGGGTTTGTGAAATCGCTTGAAAACAACCTGACTCCACCTGTAATGACAACAACCTAGTTTGTGAGTAAAGTGCAGTAGTCACAAAATTTTTGGCAGTATTACACAGAAAAACACCCAATATGACATAAATATATTTTATGAAGTACAAAAAAGACAAACACTTTGGACAATGTTTTCTTGTGGAGAAAACAAAAATCACCTAAAACCTTTGACCTAAGTGGAAATCGTGAAATTATGTAAGAGATATTTTATTTGCCTGTGGGTATTTGTTCATACCTTGGACACTGGAAGGGGGATGCTGGTCGGGATCAGAACTGATCTTTTGAGGAGCAGGCTCACTCACCATGACTACAACAAACATTTATAAAAAAAGGAACTACACAAAAAAGTGAAAAAAGAAAAAAATAACCATGAGAACAGCATTTACCAACAAATTTTCTGTGTTCGGTTGAGAATTGATTCAATGGAACTGTTGGATTCTGTGGTGGATGTTGAATATTCATCCCTCCAACAGCATCTGCAACCTGTTGTGCAATGACTGCATGATCTTGCTTAGCCATTAGTTCCTGGAACTCATCTCGAATAGAAATCATATCTGGTCGATTGGATGGATCATGATCCCAACATCTCACCATTGCTCCTTCAATACACTCAACTATTTCTCTGTTGCTCTCATCGTTGTCCTCTTTCAGCTCCTGGATTGCTTCACAATTTGGGTGAAGGCCAAGTTCTAACTTTCTTTCAAACTCATGATCTGACAAGTAGGGGTTTTCACGCGTGAGTGTCATGTGTTGAATCATGCCACAACTGTATGTGTCCTGTTCTTTCTTCGGTCTAGCACCATGGCGAAGCTTCTCTGGAGCTGCATAGAACAGGGTTAATGCCTGCCTTTCTCTTCTTCCATCAATGGTTGTGGATCCTGTATAACTGGCAAGTTGGGCACTTCCAAAATCTGTAATCTTGCAAACTAACCAAGCTGTGAGAAGAATATTTTCTGGCTTCAAATCTCCATGAATCACTCGCTTGTCCAACCCGCAAATGTGAATGAATGCAACTCCAGATGCTATGTCCAAGTTCATTCGCAGAATTAAGCCAGGCCCTAAAACAATAGAATCATCAAGCAGTAAAACTTTTAAGTTTCCTCCTTCGCAAAACTCCATCAAGATTCCCATCGACCCTGACCACTTGGTGATGCCAAAGACAATGACAACATTTTTGTGTTGACATTCTTGCAACTTGTTGTACTCTTTGAGAATTCTAAACACAACACGACATCAGGTATGGTATACATTGCAATATTGGTTCTTGTAATGTCAAAAAGGTAATAAAAGTAACTTGAATTCACATACTTTTTCTCAAGTGCTGATTGCTGTCTTTCACCACCGGTTACAGTAAAACATTTGGCTGCATGATGCCCAATAATTTCATGCCATGCATGTAAAACTGTACCAAAAGATCCACGTCCAACCTCAAACAAATGAACATTGCAGAGAATTTGGTTTGCGCTGTATATCCGCAACTGCACACACGAAATAACTGTGAATGTTTCAGTATTTTCATTGTTAGCTTTTCTATAATTTTTTAAAGTGAATAGTATGCAAGTTTAAAGCACAGATACAAAAAGATTTCGTAATCAATTTGTTTCATGCATGTTGCTTAATATAATTAAACACTTACAACTTCCACTCCATCTGTTGTGGACTTGACAATTCTAATTTCAGACATTGTCTTGATGCAGAAATAACGAATTCACCACATTCATTTCAGTATAGTTCAAGTTAACTCTACATTTAAATCTTGTAAATTGCAATGAGAGCAAAAACTCAAGTGAAAATCACTGCTACAAACACAACTTCCCTTTTTAAACTAAACGGGACGCAAAGGTGTTCGAGGGCGACTGTGGAGATTACTTCCCTATTTACCTTTAGTTTGTGGCGTGGCCGCAGGAACTGCTGTGAAGTTGGAGACAATGATCAGTCAGGCATTGCAAGTTGCAACCAACGAGACGCCAGTCGACAAAACTTTTTTTCCAGTCGACAAAACTTCAAACGCTCATAACTTTGCCGTTTCTTAATGGATTTCGATGATTTTTGTACAGGTTGTATGGAATGGCACGTAGTTTTAAAATGGATATCGGCTTGTCGTAATTCGAATATTTATTGATATTTTGTTTAAACTTGCTCTTTTGAAACCGCTTTATACTCTTTTACATTTATACCCGTCTTTCTGGCGCCATCGCTAGTTATCTCGCTTGCGTTACGTCTTTCAACTTGAACTACTTCTTCTAAGTCTCCTTTGTCGCGTAATCGCAGTAATTATCTCTTTGTTTCTGACTCGTCTTTGATGTATCCCTGTATATTTGCGACTCTTTCCACAAATAAACAGATCATGGTTTTCAATCTAACAGATCACAATGTGATCTTTCAGATTTGGTCTCATCGACCAGCACAGATCTCGGTTTTGTTCTGACAGGACCTGCAGGCAGCATGTTGTCTCACCGGGACTTTCTGGACAGGTTTAATGTTGGGTTCGCGGTGATGCAATCCTTCAAAATCTTCGGACAATCCAACTGCGATCCTTTAACAGTTTCAACCACCTGAAATTTCGTTCCGTTGGAATAACGGTTCAAGAGTTGGATTTGGCCACGAGACGTATCTTGCAATGGTGCAACAAGAAGCTTTTCAAGCTGTTTGAGCCAATCTGACGAACTGTACATGTTTTGAAGAAAGAACTAAACACCATTGTACAACGAGCTACAGGTCATCGCTGTGCAACCTCTATACCAGTGCTTCCCAACCTTTTTCAGTTCGCGACACACTTATTTTAATGCAAGTTTTATTGTGCGACCCACAATGAGATTTGACCAGACGAATAAAAAACAATTATAATGCAATAATTTCGTGATCTAATAGAAAAATGTAACATTTAGAAATGCTTCGCGACCCACCTGAAATATATAGCTTCACGACCCACCAATGGGTCGCGACCCACTGGTTGGGAAGCACTGCTCTATACCTTTGCCTCATCAACAGAATAATTCATGTTGGAGAAAGATTACGTAGATCAGGCTTTGATTTACAACAGAAACATTAGATAATTCTGTCCCATCGTCACCACGTGACGGATTTAAACATAAATTATTATCAGCATTCTGAAGGACAAAGTGGAATTTTACATGTTCTCGTGTCAGTGCGCAAGAAGTATTGGGTAGTTAAGGAACATTCGCCTGTACGGCGCGTCGTGCGTCACTGTACAAGCTGCTACAAGCGAAGCCATCACAAATCATGGGTGCCTTACCAAAAGAACGATTACCCCTGAAAACCCGCCATTCGCCAACGTGGGGGTTGATTACATGTTTTTTTTCTGGTAAAGGTGGGAATTAGCCAAATAAAACGGTATTGTTGTGTTTTCACTGGTATGTGTACGATGGCTGTACACATAGAAGTCGCTCATTCGCTTGGCACTTCGTACATCAACGCTTTTCCAGTCGAAGAGATTCGCCTTCTGACGTGTTCAGAGACAATGACACTAACTTTGTCGGGGCAGCATGTGAGCTTGGCAAAGGCATTTCCAATTGGAATCAAACTCACTCCGTCTGAGCCACACAATCGTCTGAGCCAGCAAAGAACCAACTGGCACTTCAACCCCCACTTGCAAGTCACCAGGGTGGGATATGGGTGCGTGTCGTCTTCGGGGTCCAGTCCCCCAAATATTTTGGTTGATGGGGACATTATGTGATTTGCCCCCTCCAATGATGTTCATAGTTTGGTGTTTTGAAACAAACAACCGAATAATTAATTGTTTTCGTGCTTGTTAGTGTCTTGAAACATTGCAGGTGTTATAATGTTGAGTGAGTAGGACACAAATAATTACTTGACACAAGCGTTTGGCTCAGTTAAATGCTTATTGATTTCGCCTATTACATTTTGCAGTAGCAATTTGCGAAAAAGAGCTAAAGAAGAAATTATCTCTAAAGTTCGTGAAAGTTTTGTATATTTTTTTGAAATGTGCAGTAAGTTGTCAACAAAACAAAATCCACATCGTACATGCTTTGTACAACTCGACCCGAATGGCAAATTACAGTGAGTTTAAAATCAAACATCCACGTCGATATTATCCACCGCATCTTAAACAGCAACAACAGTCGCACCATGAACTGGTTTGTCAAGATCAAAATCAGGTGCCCAGACATCCGACGTTGGATCGTAAACTTCAACCGATGTGAGTAAATCACTGACACTTCTGAATAAAAACAAAATTGGTTTGTGTTTTGTTCAACATTTAAACAAATTCTTACTGCTTAACTGACAACAGTAAACCTGACCGGTATATTTTAGTTACAAGCATTCGGATGTAAAATTTATGTTTATTTAAGTTAGTCGCTTGTAGGCAAGTCCATACTTGCATATATGTCACGAAACATCTTCAATTATGAGTAACAATTGCTATAGTGACATAAAAATTACTGCTTTCACAGTTAAAACGTAAAACCCACCTTCCACCCACAACATAGATCCTCCCATCAATAACACAAGCAGAGTGAAGGCAACGAGGTTTTAGGAGCGGAGAAACATATTTCCATTTGTTGACTCTAGGTTCGTATTCTTCAACTGTTTGCATCGAGCCACGGTCAAAACCTCCTGTCAAATTTAAAGTAAAACTTTGTCCAGGGCTTTCTTAGCTTCTATTTTGTATTTAAGTGAAACATCAGATCATTCATGTAACTTAAATTACATCAATTATGAATTAAGTAATATTATTTACTGTTGTAAATAAAACAGTGGAGATTTTTTGCAGGTTTTTAGTTTAGAATAAACCAAATGACTAACCAATTGCATAGATCTTCCCTCCAAATTCTATACATGCTGAACCACCTCTTGCTTCATTGAGAGAAGCGATTCCTGTGGAGGTTCCAACACGAATATCGTGGAATTCACATGATTGTAAGCGTTGTCTGCCATCATGTCCGCCCACAGAAAACAAAACATCTGAAGAAATTTTCAAAATGTTTTCGGTATTCTTTGTAGACTTTTAGAACAGCGTTACTTACATATTAGTGTCAGAGAATTTGTCTGTGAACTGACTGAATGTGTAAATTTACAACTTTTGCATTAGATGGTTTCATTTATTTGGCAGTGTGTGTTGGGGTCGTTTCAAATCTATTCTTACTTCCAATTGAACACATTCCATGACCCCATCTTGGTTGTAACATGTCAAAACCTTGCCTCGATCTGTTTTCGTGGACAGAATAAATGAAACTTGTTGATAATGCATGGTTTCCACAACCCCCGGGGTTCCCATCACCCCCCGTGAGGTAAATCTCGTCTACATGAAGTGTAAGTTAATTACAAGGTTGTATAACCATAAACTTGAGTGAAACGTTCGATTATATAGGCGTACATGGGCTAGTATTTAATGCACGCGCCAAACAAATAAATTGGCAAAGATTTTTATGCGATACCAATTCGTTAACTTAAATTACGCGCTACCAGAGTCTAATCACCGATAATTCAACAAAAACTAAATTTGAAGAAACGCCCAGACATAGGCAAAAATGTGACAATTAACAACAATGTAACGAAAACCCTTATTGAAATGCGGCACTTTTAACAACTGCTTCATTTCGACAAAACACAAAAACGCCGTCATAGATTTTCTATATGTGACACTTCCCAAAACTCAAAAACCTGGAGCCTATAGATAATAATGGTATACAATGCATTGAAAATACTACAGTTCCTCCATACACCATAAATTTTGTTGTCAAATTGCATAAATTCGTCGGTGATTCTTAACTGACCTCCAACGACAGCCGATGCAGCATAACTTCGACCTTCAAACAAATCAGCAAATTTGGTCCAGCGATCACCTTCCTCCAAGTTCATCATCTCACAACTTTTTGTTGAACCATTTCCACCCATTACGTAAACTGTGTTTTCTACTTTGGTGGAAGTTGAGGCTGTTCTTGCTGAGTTAAGCTTCTACAAATAAAATTGTGAAGCCTTGTATGTATTTTACACCGTAAGTATTCAACCACCTTTATATGGTTAAGCAAGTCCGCATATTTATAATTTCAAGAGAGCACAATGTAACAATTTATGTGATGAGTCATGCCCTTATGCTTATAAATGTCTTGCTATGAGGAATTTTAACCCCAAGTTACTTTGTGTGCATTTAAGGATAGAAAAGATATTTTGTGATGTTTTGTTTTTAACTTGACCGTAATTGAGTTAAGATTATAAGCACGGTTTTGCTTGTTAACTGTTAATATGCAAGTAATTATGACCTTTCAACAACTACGCAAATACAACCTACTGGCAAGTGTTGATGTTGTTTTGTGGAAAGATTCCATTTCACACAATCTCTTTCTGAACCCACGCCACCAAGAACAAGAAATTCTGATAAATATGAGTTTGAATGATTTAATGTCAACAATTAAATTGTTGGAAATTAACTATTCCATAGCACCTCAGACATTTAAAGAACTAAATTAACAAACTATATTACTGAATCGTGGTCTCTATGTTGCCAGTAAGTGGTAAATTGGTTTGTGGTCTGACATCTACAAACCAAACAAAACTTTACATCCTGTAGATTGTGTTTTCATGATAAAATTAAGTTCCAAAGTAAAAAAATCCAAAGTAAGGAGCATTGAAACCATATCACAACTTTTGATATCTTTTCTCATTTTACCTGGTTGAGCTGATTGTCGGTTGGATGAGTGAGCTGTGGCTTCTTCTCTCACCAGGTTTCTGTCACTAGGTGGGGTATGGTGAAAGGCATCTCGGACAATTCTAAACTTTCCTGAAAATAAACAAAAATAAAATTTACTGCAATAAAACAAAATGAATCCACAAGCCAATCTATGACAAATGATCATTGAAAACTAATGGTTTGTCTTTTTAATTGGGGCAACAGCTAAACGTTGTACATACAAAACTGAAATATAATTCATAAAACCTTCTCATTAATGCTTATGACCCCCTAGCAACATAAAAATAGTATTTGGAAACCTTTGAGTTAACCTAATTGTTTTTAGGATGTGGCGATAATGCTGCACTGTAGTTATATTTAAACAACCAAGGAATTTTAAAACTAACTTCCACTTGGTAGCAAGTCACGATGCTCTGGAAGGTTTCTTTCACTGGATGAAGTTTGCATCAAAATTAACATAAATGCAAAATTGTGAAAATACAATTGAAAAAAAAGAATCACTAAAATAAGTTGATTTCATGATTATTTTGAATGCAAAGTTATGATGTATGTTCAATTTGCATTAGGTGTAAATACACAGTAGAAATTAAAAAAAAAACTACAGAAATCAACGTGTGTTTGACATTTAAATTACATGTTAATATCCCCAAAATAACTGGTAAAAAGTCAGCATTAGTATGAGTTTGACCATAGTGCACTCCACGTGGTTCGTTTCTGTTGATTGGTACTTAGTTTGGTACCCAACGGATCGACGACTGACCGAAGAGTGCTACAAAGTGGAAATCTGTGTTCCTGCTAGCCCTAGGTGCCACAGTCACCAGCTGACTAACTAGACCTTACAGGTCGAAACAGTGTGTACATGTGTCGGCAGTATGAGTGTATTTTTGTAACACAGAAACTAACAAAGGTATTAACAGGCAAATTTAAACTATGATGTTGTTGTGTGTTAGTTTTTGTACAATTATGTTTTACATCATGCTAGGAGGTTGCATATTATTGTCACAGTTTAGTGAGTTGTATTTGGTTTGTGCATTATTCTGCTTTGTGTAATTTGCAGAAAACAGTGAATCGTGCATTTTTCAATCCTGTCAAATCCAAGTCTTGGTAGTTTGTAATGTATACAGCAAAACATACATATTACATGAAACACTTGCCTTGATTTAGTTGTGCCGCTTGGGCTTGTCTAGGTGTCTCAGCACTTCCATCAAGTGGTAAATATGTTTGTGACCTATCATTTTCTTGTAATTCCTGTGCTTGCTCTTCCATTTCAATGTCACCACCAAGTGGTGAATCGGTTTGTGGTCTGACATCTATAAACCACACAAAAATAGGAAACATAAAACAAAAATATAGTTTCAAAATAATATCAGTTTAACTTCTTACCCACTGCAAGTTTAGGGTTTGTGAAATCACTTGAAAACAACCTGACTCCATCTGTAATGACAACAACCTAGGTCGTATTACATAAAAAAACACCCAATATGACATAAAAATATTTTAAGAAGTACAAAATAGACAAACACTTTGGACAATGTTTTCTTGTGGAGAAAACAAAAATCACCTAAAACCTTTGACCAACGTGGAATTTGTGAAATTATGTAAGAGATTTATTTGCCTCTGGTCTAAATTCTTCAAGCTCTTGTCCTACTTTCAGTCACATGTAAGGCAAGTTTCTTGTCTAAACTGACAGTAATTAACCAAGACATATGTGGGTATTTGTTCATACCTTGGACATTGGAAGGGGGATGCTGGTCGGGATTAGAACTGATGTTTTGA
This sequence comes from Ascidia mentula, assembly GCF_947561715.1. NCBI lineage: Eukaryota > Metazoa > Chordata > Ascidiacea > Phlebobranchia > Ascidiidae > Ascidia > Ascidia mentula. Next base: position 686,308 of record NC_138568.1, read on the forward strand.
GGAGGAGTCTCACTCACCATGACTACAACAAACATTTATAAAAAAAGGAACTACACAAAAAAGTGAAAAAAGAAAAAAATAACCATGAGAACAGCATTTACCAACAAATTTTCTCTGTTCGGTTGAGAATTGATTCAATGGAACTGTTGGATTCTGTGGTGGATGTTGAATATTCATCCCTCCAACAGCATCTGCAACCTGTTGTGCAATGACTGCATGATCTTGCTTAGCTATTAGTTCCTGGAACTCATCTCGAATAGAAATCATATCTGGTCGATTGGATGGATCATGATCCCAACATCTCACCATTGCTCCTTCAATACACTCAACTATTTCTCTGTTGCTCTCATCGCTTTCCTCTTTCAGCTCCTGGATTGCTTCACAATTTGGGTGAAGGCCAAGTTCTAACTTTCTTTCAAACTCATGATCTGACAAGTAGGGGTTTTCACGCGTGAGAGTCATGTGTTGAATCATGCCACAACTATATGTGTCCTGTTCTTTCTTCGGTCTAGCACCATGGCGAAGCTTCTCTGGAGCTGCATAGAACAGGGTTAATGCCTGCCTTTCTCTTCTTCCATCAATGGTTGTGGATCCTGTATAACTGGCAAGTTGGGCACTTCCAAAATCTGTAATCTTGCAAACTAACCAAGCTGTGAGAAGAATATTTTCTGGCTTCAAATCTCCATGAATCACTCGCTTGTCCAACCCGCAAATGTGAATGAATGCAACTCCAGATGCTATGTCCAAGTTCATTCGCAGAATTAAGCCAGGCCCTAAAACAATAGAATCATCGAGCAGTAAAACTTTTAAGTTTCCTCCTTCGCAAAACTCCATCAAGATTCCCATCGCCCCTGACCACTTGGTGATGCCAAAGACAATGACAACATTTTTGTGTTGACATTCTTGCAACTTGTTGTACTCTTTGAGAATTCTAAACACAACATGACATCAGGCATGGTATATATTGCAATATTGGTTCTTGTAATGTCAAAAAGGTAATAAAAGTAACTTGAATTCACATACTTTTTCTCAAGTGCTGATTGCTGTCTTTCACCACCGGTTACAGTGAAACATTTGGCTGCATGATGCCCAATAATTTCATGCCATGCATGTAAAACTGTACCAAAAGATCCACGTCCAACCTCAAACAAATGAACATTGCAGAGAATTTGGTTTGCGCTGTATATCCGCAACTGCACACACGAAATAACTGTGAATGTTTTAGTATTTTCATTGTTAGCTTTTCTATAATTTTTTAAAGTGAATAGTATGCAAGTTTAAAACACAGATACAAAAAGATTTCGTAATCAATTTGTTTCATGCATGTTGCTTAATATGAATAAACACTTACAACTTCCACTCCATCTGTTGTGGACTTGACAATTCTAATTTCAGACATTGTCTTGATGCAGAAATAACGAATTCACCACATTCATTTCAGTATAGTTCAAGTCAACTCTACATTTCAATCTTGTAAATTGCAATGAGAGCAAAAACTCAAGTGAAAATCACTGCTACAAACACAACTTCCCTTTTTAAACTAAAATGGACGCAAAGGTGTTCGAGGGCAACTGTGGAGATTACTTCCCTATTTACCTGCTGTGAAGTTGGAGACAATGGTCAGTCAGGCATTGCAACCCACGAGACGCCAGTCGACAAAACTTTCTTTCCAGTCGACAAAACTTCAAACGCTCGTAACTTTGCCGTTACTTAATGGATTTCGATGATTTTTGTACAGGTTGTATGGAATGGCATGTAGTTTTAAAAGGGATATTGGCCTGTCGTAATTCGAATATTTATTGATATTTTGTTTAAACTTGGTCTTTTGAAACCGCTTTATACTCTTTTACATTTATACCCGTCTTTCTGGCGCCATCGCTAGTTATCTCGCTTGCGTTACGTCTTTCAACTTGCGCTACTTCTTCTAAGTCTCCTTTGTCGCGTAATCGCAGCAATTATATCTTTGTTTCTGCCTCGTCTTTGATGACTCTTTCCACAAATAAACAGATCATGGTTTTCAATCTAACAGATCACAATGTGATCTTTCAGATTTGGTCTCATCGACCAGCACAGATCTCGGTTTTGTTCTGACAGGACCTGCAGGCAGCATGTTGTCTCACCGGGACTTTCTGGACAGGTTTAATGTTGGGTTCGCGGTGATGCAATTCCTTCAAAATCTTCGGACAACCCAACTGCGACCCTTCAACAGTTTCAACCACCTAAAATTTCGTTCCGTTGGAATAACGGTTCAAGAGTTGGATTTGGCCACGAGACGTATCTTGCAATGGTGCAACAAGAAGCATTTCAAGCTGTTTGAGCCAATCTGACGAACTGTACATGTTTTGAAGAAAGAACTAAACACCATTGTACAACGAGCTACAGATCATCGCTGTGCAACCTCTATACCAGTGCTTCCCAACCTTTTTCAGTTCGCGACACACTTTTAATGCAAGTTTTATCGTGCGACCCACAATGAGATTTGACCAGACGAATAAAAAACAATTATAATGCAATAATTTCGTGATCTAATAGAAAAATGTAACATTTAGAAATGCTTCGCGACCCACCTGAAATATATAGCTTCACGACCCACCAATGGGTCGCGACCCACTGGTTGGGAAGCACTGCTCTATACCTTTGCCTCATCAACAGAATAATTCATGTTGGAGAAAGATTATGTAGATCAGGCTTTGATTTACAACAGAAACATTAGACAATTCTGTCCCATCGTCACCACGTGACGGATTTAAACATAAATTATTATCAGCATTCTGAAGGACAAAGCGGAATTTTACATGTTCTCGTGTCAGTGCGCAAGAAGTATTGGGTAGTTAAGGAACATTCGGCTGTACGGCGCGTCGTGCGTCACTGTACAAGCTGCTACAAGCGAAGCCAGGGTCACAAATCATGGGTGCCTTACCAAAAGAACGGATTACCCCTGAAAACCCGCCATTCGCCAACGTGGGGGTTGATTACATGTTTTTTTTTTCTGGTAAAGGTGGAAATTAGCCAAATAAAACGGTATTGTTGTGTATTCACTGGTATGTGTACGAGGGCAATGACACTAAACTTTGTCGGGGCAGCATGTGAGCTTGGCAAAGGCATTTCCAATTGGAATCAAACTCACTTACACAATCGTCTGAGCCAGCAAAGAACCAACTGGCACTTCAACCCCCGCTTGCAAGTCACCAGGGTGGGATATGGGTGCGTGTCGTCTTCGGGGTCCAGTCCCCCAAATATTTTGGTTGATGGGGACATTATGTGATTTGCCCCCTCCAATGATGTTCATAGTTTGGTGTTTTGAAACAAACAACCGAATAATTAATTGTGTTTGTGCTTGTTAGTGTCTTGAAACACTACAGGTGTTATAATGTTGAGTGAGTAGGACACAAATAATTACTTGACACAAGCGTTTGGCTCAGTTAAATGCTTATTGATTTCGCCTATTACATATTGCAGTAGCAATTTGCGAAAAAGAAAAAAAAAAGAAGAAATTATCTCTAAAGTTCGTGAAAGTTTTGTATATATTTTGAAATGTGCAGTAAGTTGTCAATAAAACCAAATCACAGCGTACATGCTTTCTACAACTCGACTACAATGGCAAATTACAGTGAGTTTAAAATCAAACATTCGCGTCGTTATTATCCACTGCATGTTAAACAGCAACAACAGTCGCATCATAAACTGGTTTGTCAAGATCAAAAGCACGTGTCCAGACATCTGACGTTGGATCGTAAACCTCAACCGATGTGAGTGGATCATCGAAACTCCTAAATAAAACCAAAATGGTTTGTGTTTTGTTCAACATTCAAACAAATTCTTGCTGCCTCACTGACAACAGTAAACATGACCGGTACATTTTAGTTACTAGCATTCGGATGTAAAGTTTAAATTGATTTAAGTTTATTTGTACACATGTGGCACGAAACATCTTAAATTATGAGTAACAATTTCTATAGTGACGCAAAAATTACTGCCATCACAGTTAAAACGTAAACCTCACCCCCATCCACCCACAACATAAATCCTCCCATCAATAACACAAGCAGAGTGACGGTCACGAGGATTTAGGAGAGGAGAAACATATTTCCATTTGTTGACTCTAGGTTCGTATTCTTCAACTGTTCGCAGGAAGCCACAATCGCCCCAACCTCCTGTCAGATTTAAAGTAAAACTTTGTCCAAGGCGTTCTCAGCTTCTAAATGAAACATCAGATCATTCAAGTAACTTAAATTACATCATATGTGAATTAAGTAATATTATTTACTGTTGTAATTAAAACACTGGAGATTTTTTTGGGGTTTTTGGTACACAATCTAAATATGAACAAATTAAAAAAATACTTTATCAATGATAAACTATCAGAAAAGCAACAAAAAAACAGAAATGGCATTGACAAGAATGCAGGACAAAGAACTGTTTCAAAACTACCAGTTTGGGTTAAAATGTCGCTTCTGATAACTAACCAATTGCATAGATCTTTCTTCCAATTTCTACACATGCAAAAACACATCTTGCTTCATTGAGAGAAGCGATTCTTGTGGAGGTTCCAACACGAATATCGTGGAATTCACATAATTGTAAGTGTTGTCTGCCCTCATGTCCACCCACAGAAAACAAAACATCTGAAGAAATTTCCAAAATAAGTTGTGTTAATATTCTTTATGACATCATACAACGACTGTAACACACTATTACGTAACAAGCAATGATGTAAATCTCTGTGTTTCTTAACCTGTAAATGAGCAATCAGTTTTATACCAAGGTTAAAAATCAAACTAAACAAGACGACGGTTGATATTCATGCAATAAAACACTCGGTAAGTCTTCAAATAATTATTTTACACAAAGAAGATTCTTTACTAAAGTTTATGAAGCGAAGTTTGTAACTTAACCGCAACAAATAATGTTACACAGATGACGTCATGTAATAACCAGTGACGTAAACGCAGGAGTCACAAGAAGTCATTTTGACTGACATTATTTTTATGCTCCACGTGGCCAAAAAATTTGTCCGAAAACTGCCTGATTGAGTAAATTTACGTTTCAAATCCATTCTTACTTCCAATTGAACACATTCCATGTCCACATCTTCGTTGTAACATGTCAAATCCATTTCTCCATATGTTTTTGTGGACAGAATAAATGAAACTTGTTGATAACGCATGGTTTCCATCACCACCCGTAAGGTAAATCTCGTCTACAAGAAGTGTAAGTTAATTACAAGGTTGTATAACAATAACCTTGAATGGTATTTCAACCCTTTTTGTGATTTTTTTAAACTTACAATTAGTAGGACAACACAGCAGAAATAAAGGCCAAGACGATACAATGTTTTGTTATATGCCACTAAATCGGCGTCTCTGCTAAAACTTAGGTTTTCACAAAATACGAACGCTTGTGTTATTTCGAATCGTCGCAAAAAAAAAACGGTGGCTTCTCCAATTGCGTATAACAGTATGGAACACTGGAATGCGAGTTTTTAAGGTTGCACTTGCGTCGTAGTGTTGTTAATATTACTTTTCATACTAATATTACTGAAAAAAAAACATTTTAAATATATATTTGTTTTTTTTGTGGTGAAGGTTTAATTTTATAGGCGTACATGGGCTGGTGTTAAACGCAAGCGCCAAACAAATGAATGGAAAAGATTTTATTGCGATATCAATTTCCTTCACTTAAATTAGCGCTACCGGAGTGTAATCACCAATAATTTAACAAAAACATAATTTTGAACGCCTAGACATACCTAGTTGCAAAAGTTCAAATGTGACAATAAACAACAGTGTAACGAAAAGCCTTAGTAAAATGCGGAACTTTCAACAACTCCTACAATTTGAGAAAGCAATAGTTAATGATGGAATGTAATGCATTGTAATACTGCAGTTCCTCCATACACCATAAATTTTGTTGTTAAATTGCAAAAATGCGTTGGTATATCTTAGCAACTGACCTCCAACAACAGCCGATGCAGCATAACTTCGACCTTCAAACAAATCAGAAAATTTCCTCCAGCGTTTACAATTCTCCAAATTTATCATCTCACAACTTTTTGTTGAACCATTTCCACCCATTACATAAACTGTGTTTCGAACTTTGGCGGAAGTTGAGCAATTTCTTGCTGAGTTCAGCTTCTACAAATAAAATTGTGAAGCCTTGCATGTATTTTACATCTTGAGTATTCAACCATCTTTATATGGTTAAGCAAGTCCGGATATTTATAATTTCAAGAGAGTACAGAGTTACAATTAATGTAATAAGTCATGCCCTTAAGCTTATAAATGTCTTGCTATGAGGTTCAATTTATATACCAAGTTACTTTACGTACATTTAAGGATAGAAACTATTACCCAATTGCAGTTAAAACAGGTGTTTAGATATATTGTAATATGCTTTCTTCTTAAACTTTACCATAATTGAGTTAAAATTATGCACATAGTTTTGCTTGTTAATGTTAACATGCAAGTAATTGTAACCATTCAACAACTACAGTAAAAAACCTACTGGCAAGTGTTGATGTTGTTTTGTGGAAAGATTCCATTTTACACAATCTCTTTCTGAACCCATGCCACCAAGAACAAGAAATTCTGACAAATATGAGTTTGAATGATTTAAGTTTTAATGTCAATAACTAAATTGTTGGAAATTATTTGTTTCATAGCACCTTAGACATTTTGAGGGAAACACAATAAATTACTGAAGAGTGTGACAAGTTCAAATGACGATACAAGAGCTTTGATCACCAAGTAAGGACATGCACAGTAGGGCGACCATGTCAACTAGCGATTGCATGAAACACTTCTCCAGGTCAGATTTATATTTTTCTTATATGCAACTCCCAAAATGGCAAACCATATAACAACAGCTGATATCTTTTCTAATCTTACCTGCTTGTCGGTTGGACGAGTGAGCTACGGCTTCATCTCTCAACAGGTTTCTGTCACTAGGCGGCGTATTGTGAGAGGCATCTCGAACAGGTCTAAACTTTTCTGAAATTAAACACAAATAACATTTTCTGCAATAGAACAAAATAGATCCATAAGCAAATCTATGACAAATAATAATTGAAAACTACATGGTTCGTCTTTTTAATTGGGGAAACAGCTAAACGTTGCACATGCAACATGGAAATATAATTTATGAAAACCTCTCATGGAGCTTGTGACAACATAAAAACAGTGCACTAGTCTGCCCCAACGCACCATTTCGGAACCGCTGAGTTAACCCAATTCGTTTGAAGTATGTATTGATATGGCTGCACTGCAGATATATTTGTTTAAACAACCAAGGAATTTTAAAACTAACTTGCGCTTGGTGGCAAGTCACGATGCTCTGGAAGGTTTCTTTCACTGGATGAAGTTTGTGGTGTAGCATCACTTATAGAACTATCTATAAAATAAGTTGATTCCATTTTTATATTGCTTGCGAAAATACCATGTTTGTTCAATTTGTGTCAGTAGAAATAAAAATCAACAGAAATCAGCCTGTGTCTGTAAATGTAAATAGTCCCAAATAATTGGTGAAAAGTCAGCATCAGTAAGAGTGTGTTTTTACAATCCAAAAATAACGATGACACTAGCAGGAATAAACTTTGATGTCTGTCTGGTGTTCTGTGTTATTTCTTGAACAATTTGGTTTTACATATTGTGCCACAGTTATTTGGTTTACAGTACTTTTTGCTTTGTGTAATTTGCTAAAAGTAAAATTACAGAAAACAGCAAACCAATGCTGGTAGTTTGTAATGTGTACAGCAAAACATACATATTACATGAAACACTTGCCTTGATTTAGTTGTGCCGCTTGGGCTTGTCTGGGTGTGTCAGCACTGCCATCAAGTGGTGTATGTGTTTGCGACCTATCATCTAAATGTTATACAATATGAACATTACAATAAGTTTAAATAAGTTCACTTGATAACAAAACATTTATAGATGCAAAGTCATTGAACCTTGATGTGATAAGTTGGCCATGGATGTAACAGTTGGAAAACTGCCATCACTAGGTGGGGTTTGGGGAACTATTTCATTGGATCCTCCGCTTACATCTGGTCAGATTTCAAATGATCAACATAAAGTACTGGTTTGACAGTAGTGCATATTGTTAAGTATTGGAAAAAGTAATAAATAGAAAAAACAGCTTGCCTTGATTTTCTTGTGATTCCTGTGCTTGCTGTCCCATCTCAATGTCACCACCAAGTGGAGAATCGTTTTGCGGTCTGACATCTATAAACCATACAAAAATATGTAACATAAAACCAAGATATAGTTTCAAAATAATATCAGTTTAACTTCTTACCCACTGCAAGTTTAGGGTTTGTGAAATCACTTGAAAACAACCTGACTTCACCTGTAATAACAACAACCTAGTTTGTAAGGAAAGTGCAGCAGTCACAAAATCCATGATGTGTTGCATATTTTGGAAATTTTGTGGGAAATTAATTGTCCCATAGCACCTCAGAGGGTATTTATGTCAATTAGTGAGTGCATGAAACACTTCTCCAGGTCAAACTTATTGTATTTTGTTAGATGAGACTACTGTTTTTTTAACAGCAGTAATTTGCTATCGCAGAAAAATAGGAAAGCCAAACTGAGGGCCTGATTTCTCTACAGTTATTGAGTCTGATCAAAACAATTTAACTAATCTATGACCAACCAATAATTCACTAAAAGCTGAACATTTAAATTACATATCACTGTAACATCCCATACACATCACAACAGACCAAGAAGCAAGTTTCAAACTCTGACATGTTTTGAGAAAGTTTCTGGATTTACTGTTTTAATGAAAAAACTAAGCATCCAAATCTAAAATATGCACTTTCCTCAACAGTAAGCAGGGTTTAACATGTTGACTATGCATGTCAAAGTAGCAATTAAACCACATAACAACAGCCGATATATTTTCCAATCTCACCTGGTTGAGCTGGTTGTCGGTTGGATGAGTGAGCTGCTGCTTGATCTCTCACCAGGTTTCTATCACTAGGTGGGGTATGGTGAAAGGCATCTCGGACAGTTCTAAACTTCCCTAAAAATAAACAGAAATAAAATTTACTGCAATAAAACAAAATTAATCCACAAGCAAATCCATGACAAATGATAATTGAAAACTAAATGGTTTCGTGTTTTGATTGGAGCAACAGCTAAACGGCTATAAAGATACATAAAGTACTGGTTTGACATTGGTGCATATTGTCAAGTATTTTACAAACTAATAATTAAACTGAAATTTTAGGTAAAAAAATCAGCTTGCCTTGATTTTCTTGTGATTCCTGTGTTTGCTCTTCCATCTCAATGTCACCACCAAGTGGTGAATCTCCTTGTGATCTGACATCTATAAACCACACAAAAATAGGTAACATAAAACTAAAATATAGTTTCAAAATAATATTTATTTAACTTCTTACCCACTGCAAGTTTAGGGTTTGTGAAATCACTTGAAAACAACCTGACTCCACCTGTAATGACAACAACCTAGTTTGTAAGTAAAGTGCAGCAGCCACAAAATTTGTAGTGGTATTATATAAAATACACCCAATATGACATCACATATGAATGGGCTAAGTAATTAATTTGGTACAATTTAAAAAAAGATATTAAATTATAATTTGTAAAGTACTGAAAAGTGTAACAAATACAAACACTTCAAATAAATGTTTTCTTGTGAATAAAACAAAAACCACATAAAAGCTTTGACCAAGGTGGAAAGTCTTTATTACAACGTGGGGATGTTTTACTTTGGACATTGGAAGGGGGATGCTGGACAGGATTGGAACTGATGTTTTGAGGAGGAGGCTCACTCACCATGACTACAACAAACATTTATAAAAAAAGTGTAAAAAAGAAAAAAATAACCGTAAGAACAGCATTTACCAACAAATTTTCTGTGTTCGGTTGAGAATTGATTCAATGGAACTGTTGGATTCTGTGGTGGATGTTGAATATTCATCCCTCCAACAGCATCTGCAACCTGTTGTGCAATGACTGCATGATCTTGCTTAGCCATTAGTTCCTGGAACTCATCTCGAATAGAGATCATATCTGGTCGATTGGATGGATCATGATCCCAACATCTCACCATTGCTCCTTCAATGCACTCAACTATTTCTCTGTTGCTCTCATCGCTTTCCTCTTTTAGCTCCTGGATTGCTTCACAGTTTGGGTGAAGGCCAAGTTCTAACTTTCTTTCAAACTCATGATCTGACAAGTAGGGGTCTTCACGAGTGAGTGTCATGTGTTGAATCATGCCACAACTGTATGTGTCCTGTTCTTTCTTCGGTCTAGCACCATGGCGGAGCTTTTCTGGAGCTGCATAGAACAGGGTAAATGCCTGCCTTTCTTTTCTTCCATCAATGGTTGTGGATCCTGTATAACTGGCAAGCTGGGCACTTCCAAAATCTGTAATCTTGCAAACTAACCAAGCTGTGAGAAGAATATTTTCTGGCTTTAAATCTCCATGAATCACTCGCTTGTTTACCCTGCAACTGTGAATGAATGCAACTCCAGATGCTATGTCCAAGTTCATTCGCAGAATTAAGCCAGGCCCTAAAACAATAGAATCATCGAGCAGTAAAACTTTTAAGTTTCCTCCTTCGCAAAACTCCATCAAGATTCCCATCGCCCCTGACCACTTGGTGATGCCAAAGACAATGACAACATTTTTGTGTTGACATTCTTGCAACTTGTTGTACTCTTTGAGAATTCTAAACACAACATGACATCAGGCATAGTATATATTGCAATATTGGTTCTTGTAATGTCAAAAAGGTAATAAAAGTAACTTGAATTCACATACTTTTTCTCAAGTGCTGATTGCTGTCTTTCACCACCAGTTACAGTGAAACATTTGGCTGCATGATCACCAATAATTTTATGCCATGCATATAAAACTGTACCAAAAGATCCACGTCCAACCTCAAACAAATGAACATTGCAGAGTATTTGGTTTGCGCTGTATATCCGCAACTGCACACAAGAAATAATTGTAAATGTTTCAGTATTTTAATTGTTTTGTTTTTCTATTATTTTTACAAGGAATATTATGCAAGTTTAAAACACAGATACAAAAAGATTTTGTAATTTGTTTCATGCATGTTGCTTAATATGAATAAACACTTACAACTTCCACTCCATCTGTTGTGGACTTGACAATTCTAATTTCAGACATTGTCTTGATGCAGAAATAACGACTTCACCACATTCATTTCAGTATAGTTCAAGTAAACAAGCAAAATCCCAAGTGAAAATACCTGTTACAAACACAACTTCCCTTTTTAAACTAAAATGGACGCAAATGTAACTGTGGAGATTACTTCCTTATTTACATAGGTTGTAATCAAAGGAACTAAATCGGAGCACGCTGCCAGCAGTGCAAGGTACAAGCATTGCTCAATTTTCTGTCGACGGAGCAAACAACATGGTAAATATAACAATGTTTACTTTTCCAGAAGACTAAAAAGGTTTGATTTGTGCTACATTTGCTACCAGACAAACTATAATTTAAACTGCATTCCTGTTCAAAAAGGTTTACTTTGTTTACAATTATCTTTTAATAAAAGAAGATTCTTAAAACTGGGAAAAAATTTTGAAGCATTTCAGAAACATCCATTTCCTGTGCTTATTATTTGCTGTTACTCACATAACCATCTTAGCAATCTGACAGCAGTCTTCGATCAGATTTTTTTCACAAATTAATTAACACTTTTAATGTTTATTGAAGCATAAATGAAACTACTCCTGGTTCAAATTTTTTTTTATTATATTGTTTGTTAGCTAAGCAGGGACTTCCCCCAACAGCTTGCACACAATATTCAGTCCTCAAACAACTAACTGGGGAACATGATTTTGTGTATCTCTAAAATATGTGTAGGTAAGCAATTTGAAAGCAGTGTTTTTATCAATAGTCGATCGTTCTTTGGACCGCTGCAAAGCATCTCCATTTGTCAGGAATGTAAAAAGGTTCCAATATATGTGGGAACGGAGTGTCAAAACCACATACCCTCTCAACTGGCGACTCCAGGTTTAGAAAACACTCTTTCTGTAAAGTTAGATGATGTTGTCAGATGGAAACAAAAATTCGCAAAATACCAGTTATCTTTACCTAAACAATGGGACAATACAGGGCATACACAATGAAAAGTTTACTACACTTTGCACATATACTAGTTTGAAACACTTTGGGAGGTAAACCACCTAAAAAATTACTAACCTTAATAATGACATATTTGTGCAGATGTTACTTTTTGTCGTATGTTCGAACAACATTATGGCAACTTGGATGATACTAAGGCTGCGTTTTCAACAACCAACCTCGTACTGAGTACTAACCTGAACAGTGGACGCAATTTCCCCAGCAAATCCACCAGTTTTCGGGGATTCATGGCTGACTACCAATCTTCCAGTTTTGGCAACAGACTGAAAAGTTTGTGTTTTAAAAATAAAACCAGCCACCAGATTTGTTGAAATCAACGAACTTACCTTACAAACAGTTTCACTGTCCCAAGGCAGGATTGTTACGAGGTCAATAACTTCACAAGAAACACCTAGCTGGCTTTGAGCCATTTCTGCCACTTCTTTTAAAACGTGGATCTAGAAATCAAGTCGGTTTGTTAAATGTGTCAACTGCACAGATTTGTTTATAAACTACTAAAGTTTTAAACTTTACATTTGTATATTTTGTAACAGTTAAACTTTTGCAAACTCATATAAAGTAGAAAAGTTATTTTATTTATTTTCAAAGCTGCAAAATCTGATACCTGTGTGCCGTAACCGACAAGTGTGACATCTTTTCCTTCAACAAGAACCTCTGCTTTCGAAAGTGGAAGAAGGTATTTTCCAACAGGAACCTCTTCCTCTGCATGGTATGAATAAAAATTTAAAACAACATAATTAAAAAATTAAATCATTTTTATTTTGCATGCAAGGTTGCTACGACATAAACAATAAATGTGAAATGGCACCGATAAAACCATCAGGGTTATCAAGTTAGGCCCCCATGTTTAAGGTGATTTGTTTCACAGAAAATCACTGTCTGATGTATAAAAGACCACAGCCAGTAATTTGTTTTTCTATGAGTCATAATTTACCCCAAAACTTAAAACTGATTTTTACTGCCTAAACCCTCTGTGTAACTTTAAGTATTTTTGTATTTTCTTTGAAAGTTTTAACTTACCGGCTGCTCTGTACAATATTTTTGGTTCAAGAAATATACATGGATTGTCATCCTCAACACAAGACAGCAACAACCCTTTAGCTTGGATTGGACTCCTTGAAAATTAATAACAACACAAAATAAATATTGTACTGTGATAGTTCATATATGTTAGTGGTGTGGCGAGATTATGGCTACAGTGATATCTTTACAATATATGAATAACTGTTAAAATCCTTGTATGACAAATGCATTGGAAAACTTTACCTTGGCAAAACAACTTTGAGTCCAGGTGTGTGGGCAAAGTAACTTTCTGGTGTCTGAGAATGATACAAACCACCATGACCAACAGCACCACACGGTGCACGGACAGTTAATTTTCCACACTCAAACAAACCACCAGATCTGTACCGATATTTGGCTGCTTCATTCACAATCTAGTAAATTTAAAAAAACTTTGTAAACAATAATGCAGTTTACAGATATTAGTGCCAAGCAAAACGAAAGAATCTTTTTGAAAAATCAGATTTTGGTTTTGATTTGTTAAATGAGGCATAGCTGATATGATAATTTCAAGGAAATTGAGTCAACTGGTACAAAGCAAGAACCATTTTTAAATTAAACAAACAATTACTTGATCAAACGCAGGGAAAATGTAGTCGGCAAACTGAATTTCTGCGATAACAGTTGAACCAGCAACAGCAGCGCCGATAGCGAAACCAACAATTCCCTGCTCACACAGAGGAGTATTAAAAACTCTGTCACGACCGTATGTGTCGAGTAAACCTTTCGTACATCGAAACACTCCACCAAACGCAACGTCTTCACCTGAACAAAAGTATTTAACATCAGAGGCTTAAGAACAAAATCATTATGAAGTACACGGTGATAAAGTTTGTTGCATGACAACTGAAATGTAGAGGTTCAGTGTTTCCAGAAGGGCATATGAATATGCCTGGAAGCATCAGTAAGTAACAGAAGCATAAAATAGTTAAACAAAATTAATTGATTAAAAGTAAATTATCTTCATTAGAAAACAAATTAAAAGAGTCATAACGGTTGTAACAAAGAAGATTAACAGCGAACTACCAAAGATAAGTGTTGTTGGATCATCCTTTAATGAAATGTCCATTGCACTTGTGAGGGACTGCAGATAACTCATTTTCTCTGTTGGTCCTGCAAATACAATGTGTGTTCAGTTCACTGCTAATATAGTGCCGGAAACAATGTTTTATCAAGACAAAACGTTTCTGTAAAAATGTATGCCACCATCAGATTAAAATATGGACCAGTCCATTAAGTCTCAGAATTCTAAGTAATTCATTAATAGTGTTCCATAGTGTGCTTAGTTTTTGCTAAATTGATGCAAACAATTACAGATAATCTGCACAGAAACAACTAGCCAATGCATTAGTATATGAAAAACATTCTGATAATCCATGTATTGTCCTTGCAAATATTCTCTGCACAAATTACAAACTCTCCCCTCTGGACTGTGTAAGATTGGAGAACGATCAGTTGCAGCAGAAATACGTTATATTAGAAACCTTTACATTGCTTTAAATGGAAAATCATTTTATTTCTTACCAAAATTTGTCGGTGGGTCGTCAGGTTTAAACACAAAATGTGCATTTCGCGTTTGACTTATAACGGAAGATGTAGATTTGAGCGATTCCTTGCAAAAAATTCGCTGCAAAAGACTTGAAGACAATTTGGTCAAACTGCCCGCCATTGCTCAGTTTGGGCTGAAAACAATTACAAATAAAAAATTGCTACAACCACCTTGTGTAAAGACAAAATTATGCAACAATTCATTACATCAGCACTTTCCTGCAAAAAATGCAAACGGTCTGTTGATTATCCAGTCAACCGTAACCATCCACGTGACAAAAGGGGGCGTGTTTCGTTTGTGTATAATTTCTATTTAAAAACTCGCACCTCGAACAAAATACTTTTTTGTTCATCTGAACACGTGTTGGCAATAATTTTTCATGCAAACCAACAGTGACTTGATTTTCTTGTATATTTTGTTTTGACAAACTTTATCTCCAGCATTATTACTGATGAAAAGTTAAAAAAGTTGTAAAGTTACGATGAAACTAAAACAATTTAATCTGATTAACCAACGGAATACTTGCCACAGTTTTTAAGACCAGAAGAGTGGCAGGGGGCAGGGGCTGAGCAGCAAATTTTTCATTTTCGTGTGAAAATAATGAACTAGTCGAAATTTTGCAATTGAAACACAACAGATGTTGGAGGCAACATTTGGACAGGGGACAATACTAATATAAGCTCGGGTGGATTATTTGCAGTGACCAACCACAGTACAAGTTACAACAACACACCTGTACGTTGCAAGTGGGAAGTTGTGACGTACCAAAATAGTGAGTCATCCATCTTTCAAGAATCCACGCAGAATCTGTCATACAACTAACACTGCTAATGCAATCTGATGATTTAAGTGAGTTGTCAAAAGGTTTAGGTACTTGAAGGAGGAAATTAAAATTTTCTAACCGAGGAAACAGCAGCCAAGCTACTTTCCTAGGAAGTTCTTGCGTGACGTAACGCTTTTTGGAGGTGGGACTGCTAACCTGCAACTAGCATAGGGAAAAGCAAAAGTAAAATACCAACAAATATAGAAAAGCATTCAGTAGTTTATGTTGTTTATTTGTAATCACAATCACTTGCTTTCATAGTTTCAAGATGCAGTAAATAACCAGACCTTTATAGTGTGAAAGTTAAAAAAACAAGTTGTCCATCAAATCAATTATACGGTTTGAATATAACATGTTGTTTTGGAAGTATTGAATCAAGTTCTACCCAAAACAATGTTTTTGAGCAAACACACCGTCTGTGTCTTACTCATGATGTGTTTGGTTACTCCGCCAACCGCCACAGGTGAGAACCCACCCATGTAGAGGGAGAGATAGACAGATACTTGCAGAAACTCGCTGTTTAGTTATAGGCCTAACCGCAGCTTACTGATAGTGATCTACGGTCTACATTTAAAAGTTAACGTTTTCTTAAAGTCGCCTATTATAACGACACTCATCTACACTTCCACTTAAGAGAAGTTCGAAACCACAATAATTAATGTTTTAACACAACATGCAGTACAGGATTTCGTGAACACAGCATTCCTGACGTACTATTGACGACATTCCACCATTTTATTTTAGATTTTATTCCAAGCGGGAAGATTTGTTACTCATCGGAAAACTGCACAGTTATCATCAACACCACAAGCAACGACAGCAGCGTTTTAATACAAGTAAGAAGTTTACACAGGACGTTGGTATTGAACTTGAAAAGCAACTTTACCTTCTTGCAGCTCGGTGCATGTTTTTCGTCTCCATGCAATGAAACAAACTTCAATTTAACATGCGAAACTTCGTGTGAAGAAGAAAACTGTTCCCTCCCAGAACCCTGTCCACATCTTGTTAATACTGAATGCTTGGATCTGTGCAACCGTACTGTAAACTTTACCACCGAAACCCTTCCTCATATAACAACACACATACCAGGTATAACTCAATTTGAATAAGCGGGTGATGACTTTCGGCGAAATATTTTGTCTATTATAAAACATAGGGCTCCTGTAGCTCAGTTGGTAGAGCGTTGGGTCTGGTTAGCCCAGGGTCGAGAGTTCAAACCTCACCGGGAGCTTGACTTTTCAAATCTTGCTCCAACTTGTGATCGCCAAGCAAGGACCAGCGTAGTGGGGCGTTTCTGCCTATCATGCCATTGCATGTAATATTACTGCGTTATAAAGCAAAGAATAGTATATGATATATGTTTTCAGAATAACAGATATACACGGTATGTAACATTACAACAAGAATTTAAATCAATTGGTCTCTATAGGATTTCCACGTCATAGCTGATATTGGAATTAAACCTGTTTCATTTCTGTCGCAGATCCCGTTACGACCACCGGTATGACAGAAACCACTCAGTTTACTACAGAGACCCAACATCCTCCATCCCACACTATAACACAACAAACTACATCACAGTCTGAAGGTGATTTCGATTCACATGTTAACGTATTTATGCAACTTTACTTGTGAATTAAGAACGTCGAAAATTTGCAAAATATTGAATAGGTCTTGTCTTGTGAATGCATTGTTTTCCGTTTTCGTGTTCTTATAAGAGGGTTAGGGTACCAAACTTTTTCGTGGACCAGGTATCGGTCGTGATCAAGTAATCTTGGTTAATAAAACAACATAATTTATCACCAAAACTGTCAGAATACACGAGACCAGTAAGTGCGTTACCACAGCACACACCACCTTTCTTTGTGTACGTAGGCACAACGGAAGGCAATAGAGTGCATCCAGATGACATATTTGTTGTCATTGTGTTTGTGGCTGTCATCTTCCTTGTGTTCGTCATTCTCATCACATATTACTTCACCAAAAGAGCGTAAGTGGAAATCAAACTTGATTAACTTGGGGATATTCAATCGAAATGTTTATATTCAGGAGGTTTTGTTGCTTTAAACCGAATGATGGACCAGAAAGTAACTTGATCAACCACGTCAGGTTTGGAGGTGAGCATTCAACAAACTATCATAACTTCCTGGTACCACAGTAAGAGTTTACTCGCTACTCTAAATTGCTGGTGCGGTTTTCTACAGAATACAAATAAAAACATACGACTCGTTTCTCCAGAAACCTTGGGTATTTGCAACATGCAATTAAAATCAAACAAGATATTTTCACCAAAATTCATCATGAACTTTAGCTCAAAACAACTTGTTTCACATCAGGTTCGGCTGATACTTTGAACTCCGTCCGTGGATCAGCAAATGACCCAAAAATACGCGCCACAAACCCAGTGAAGCGTGACGAGTCAATTAGCAAACCAACGGCAACCGAAACTAATATTCCATCGAAAGAAGAATTGACAAAAAACGAGTCCACGCCGGAAACACGTGACTACAAAGAGATCAGCGTCGCACAACTAGTTGCGTCACATCCTGTACACCGCGGGGATGATGACGTAAGTACAGGTGATGACTCAGCAATATCAGACAGATCACGTGATGGAACAAGCGAAGCGGAAACAAAACCCGAAAAAAAGTTTATAATAATTGAAGAGGAGAAAGATGAAGTGATCTTCGCAGAGTCCGGGGCCGGACCGAAAACCCCAATAAAGACTCAATATTCCACAGTCCTCGATGCAGTTCCAACCAGAAGGAAATCGTCGCGTCATAATTACCAGGATGTTTTCAAATATCCGTCACTCTACTCGAGTCTGCAAAGCATAAAAGAAGCGAAAGTCAATCGAACGAGTAATTACGACTCGCTTGTACTCGGCAAAACGTTTGCAAACCCGTACAGCCCAACTATTCAACCGTACGCTGACGTTGGAGGGGTGAGGTCAATGAGTCAAGGTCAAGGTCAGAGTCCCGGAAGAAGAAGCAACCTTGAAGTGAACAAAAGGCTCTCAAGGACTCTTGATCGAAGGTCAATGCAGGGGAATAACTTCCAGATGACCAACATGAGTTTGGACGCAGTTTTCAACGAAAACGATGAAAGAGATTTCGTGAATCTCCGGCCGAGGTCTGCGGACAGTGTGATTCGAAGTCATCCTCGCACGATTGTGGAAAGCAAAAGTTTTGATAAAAACGATGACTCTGACTACGAAGAGTTATGACGTCAGTGCGGAAGTCGAATTCCCACTGCTTGTGAAATAAGGTTGAGTTAAAACCGCGACAATGGCAGGAAATCAAGCAACCTTAAAACTGAAAACAGCGTTTTTAAATTTAGTGCGAAATATTCCCAACGCGATTGCTTCCCTTATTACTCGATTGTGATGTCACAGTGGAATCGGACGCAATGGCAATATAAAGAAGAATGGTTGTCGCACAATTCACGATACCAACACCATGAATGTTGCGAAAGCTTTCACGTTTATTTTATATTATCCCACGTGTTGTGTTAAACCCAACGCGTCCCCACATACGTTAGATTAATTCATATATGTCGTCATCAGTGGGTCGGACGGTTTCCTGTTATTTCTCAGTGTGACTGCGGGGTCGTGAACGCGTGTCAACCTTTTCTATGGTCGTTTACAATCAACGCTCGATTCGATGAACGCGAAGCGAAAATTACATTTGCTAAAATAAACAAACGTCCTTGTGTGACCCTAACTGTAGTTGAAGCGTTATTTCTGTACACAGGCATGTTGATATGAGGTTGTCAATCACTTCCAGGTACGCACTAAAATATTTACTACACGTATTCGGCTCCGCATGAGTTGTTTATTTCAACAAAAGTTACATTTAAAGATTTTAAAAATCACTCGTCAATCCAGGGGTCTTGTGAGAGAAAAAGTTCCGGTGTCTTGGAGATCCCACGAAATTATCGGCGAAACTCAACAAGGAATCCCACAGTTTTATAGCAAACAATGGTATGCGTGGCCCCTGTTTGTTATTCAAGGGGCTCTAGGCGCCCAGGGGCCCCAGCTGCACCCCTATCTCGTGGGGCCTGCGTCAATCAAATGAGTTGTTCTATTTTAACGACAACAAACTTATTTTTGTTTCACTTTTTTGTGATGTTTGTGTTGATCATTTCTACACTCTGTTAAAAACAAAATTTTTCGCGTCACACGAAATGAAAAGTTATGAATCAAGAATCGCCACCAACAATAGCGCGTATGCGTAAAATTAGTTGTGTCGTCATAAAGGAAAAGGCCTCGTTCGTACGCAAAACGGAAATTAAACTATTGTCGACCTAAGGTTAACAAACGTTATTGTGACGTCACACATAATTTAAACATGCATTGTAGGTGATTTCAGCAAAACGTTAGAACCGCGTGACTCTCTCGTAACACTTGCGGATGGCAGTTGTGCAGTCGTGTTCTGATAAACAGTTTGACATTTGTTTTATCATAAACTCGTAATTACGTTGTTGCAGATGAACGCAATTAACCGCAATCTTTCATAACGCGATGGCGATTGTTTTAAAATATTCACACAAAGGTTTTTCGAACAGTCAACGCTAGTTCAGTTATAATTCTGACTTAATTATATTTCCCGCAGAAAGAAATCAATTCTATGTATTGTGAAAATATGTTGGGATACTTGTTACTGGTTGTGGGGACTTGTTCAATTCTTGTCGCCGGTAAGTTTTAGTTGTTTTGACAAAAATACAATTCGTGATGTTTTTGTAATTTTTTGTGGAAAACCAACTTTTTAAAAATATTTTTTGTCGTTTCTTCGCAAAATTGCCGTTAGGATTTTGTCCATAGAAGGCCTATGTAATTTACCAATAACACGAACAATAAGTTTCGTTTCAAATTTCATGCCCAACAGAAAGAAGCCATTCTTCCCAATAGAAAAATCGATGTACCTGGCATAAAACTTTACAACAGAAGGTCTAAGATGTTATGGTATGAAGCGTTTTGTTGTTTTTTGAAGGCAAAAACTATTCAGAGTGGACAGAATGGCTTCCTTGTGGTTCAAGATGCTACAAAACCGAAACGTCCAGATACAGACTCTGTTTCAACGAAACGGTTGATGAGGTTTGCACGTTCGATGACATCCACGACGTAATTTGTGTTTTTTTTAAAAAAAACTTTATTTTCTGGATATGGAAACAAACAGTTCCTGGATGGAGGAATTTATCAAACAAAGTGTTTTTAAAACCCTTTCGTTTTGCACTGCTTATATCTCGCCAATACGCAAATTATAATAAGTTTCGTTAATTCTTTAAAAACAAAGACATTGAAACAACTTAGGAACAATATACAAAAAGTTACGTCACAGGAAAGGCATAGTTACGTCACATAAAAAGGCTTTTCGGATAACCCAGCAGTAACGTTGCGCACTTCGGCGACAACGCACACACGCTTAAGATTCCATTATGAAATAAAAATAAAAATCCTTGTGAAATAAATTACTTAGGATTTATTACAAAAGCCCATCATTATTCAGTGGAGGTTCTGTCTCCCGGATCGCTGCTACATCCTGGATCTGATAGAACTCCACGTCCCCTGCAATGCGACGTGTGCAAAGAGCGGCATCAGACAACACTATAGAGTGTGCAGGACGGGTCAGGTGATCAGCAGGGCTTGTAACAACTACAGGAGTTACCCGTGCACGAAAACTTGCGCCGCGGGTTCAAATCCCACTACCGGTGGTTTTGATGTGACGACAGCGCAGGGCAGCAACGCTGAGACGACGACGAGAGATTCCCAACCTGGAGATCCCGAACTAACAACGACTGCGGCTGGAATTCCAACACCGGGTGGGAAAACCTTGCTCACGTTCTTCGTGTTTAAAGTCAACGTTTCAGTGAAAGCATTTGTAACTTGCTCGCAGGATGTTGCTTTTTTTGGAGTATCTTGGGAAATAATCACCACTGCATGTTTTTTTTTATATTTATAGCAGCACCTAGTGAACAATGCAAATATAATTTCATTTAGATGCAAAATATTGAAATATTCAGTCATTTTAAATACCCCAATTTCCATAAGTAACCGCCACCATGTTGATTTGTAATTTCCTCATCCCAATCCACATCACACCGTTTTCTCTGTAGATTCTTGTTCGAAAATTCCTCTTTTACCAAGTAGTTTTATGTTTACAGGTGGAATATCCAATGAGAGGCCCAGTGATTATCGGTGGGTTTGGATCCTTGTTGGTTTTGGAACTGTCTTCATCATAATGATCGTAATTCTCTCTGTCGATTACTGGCACAGGAAGTGAGTCGGTCGCGAGGATGGACATAACATACTTGATACAATTCATTAAAGTAGTTGGAAAAGGAATATTATGTTCTGTATTCATTGTGCGTCGTACACTCATTGGCGATTAGTCATGCCATGTTGTCGATGGTGGGAAATAAGGTTCCGTTTGAACTGAAAGTTGGAAATGAGATAAAAAGTTGAAGCGTGTTAAAAGTTTCCGCATAGCAGAGGGTACAATGGGTCCAAAGCTTCTTGTAGATACAGAAAGTGCATGAGGTTGTAACCCATCCTTATGAAGCATTGGTTTACGTTCATTCCACGCAGCTTTACTTACTAACATAAAGTCGAGAGTTTAAATGAGTTCAGCCCTGAACCTCACTTGCATTACAGACACAGAACCGAACGCAGCAAGAGGTTGGAATCGCCTGCAGAGTCGGCAAACAACTCAATACGAAACAAACCACTTCCCCCACCGCCAGGTCTGGATATACCTTTTATGTCATCGACTTGCGCAATTTATATCATGATATTACGTGACGTCAGGCTGGCATATCGGCGGCCATAAGTCTGATACAAGGTGCTGTTAAGAAAAAATCGACTCCTCATCTGGCTATAATCGTTATAGCAATCATCCGGTTTTCTTTTTTACTATAGTATATCTAGGAGCAGTTGAATGTTAAAGCGCATTGTAGCAAACTAACAACAAGGATTGTTTCGTTTCAAATGAAACGTTACAACGTGATGACAATGTATGCGCAGAAATGACGGCGCGTGAGGCGGAACGTCACCATGGCAACCAGCCATTCTCGTACACGATGAGATTGGAGCGGAACCGAACGAAGTCCGACCCGGGTTCGCTTTCATACGACAGCACGGTGACCGATTTCACCTCTCACAGTGCCCTCACCACCCCGTCCAAAACCCCAGCCAAACCGACACCTCCTGCCACTAGCTGGAGCCCTCCACCGAGATGGAGCCACACGGAAGCAGGACCTGTGATGCGTTTGAGTGAAAACAACACTTTCACCACGGTCAGCGCGAGTGTTCATGAGAACGAGACCAACGAAAGCAGGGGAAAGCCGAAGAGTTTGGAGGAATGGATCGAAACGGCCGAGAAGTCCGACTGCAGCTACAACGAGTTGGTCAAGGCAACACCCTATAAACAACACAATGGGTAAACAATGAGAGCTATCTCCCGCTTGTCTTACAACATGGTGTCACAGGGGCAGATCCGAAAATGTAAATAAGATTGTTCTTCTATTTTATTATCTGTATGCGTACAAATGTTGTGTATTTGTCCAAAAATCACTTTTCCCAGCTAATTTTCAAAAGATCAAAAGTTCTAATTTTAAATATTCCTTAGGAAATTAAGTGTGCTTTTCATTTGCGTAAAATGCGAACTTATTTTAACCAAAGTTGGTTGAGATGTTGTAAATACATGGTTGCGTGCCCGGATGTTTGCGTCACACAAGGAACCACACTCTCAGTCACTAATTAGTCAGAATGCGATGAGATACAAATCAGACGAAAGCTTTGGATGAAATCACAAGACATATGTCTGTTGCAGTGGAAAGCCAAGCAATATAGTTCTTTACGAGGCAGTTGACAGTTTGCCAGCAAGAACAATGCAAAAGTCAAAATATTATGTTTCTCGAAAATGTAAATTGCATCAATTTCCAGTGAGGTAGAGATGGGTGACAGAAATAATATAACAAAATAATAAATGAG
Source organism: Ascidia mentula (assembly GCF_947561715.1). Lineage (NCBI taxonomy): Eukaryota > Metazoa > Chordata > Ascidiacea > Phlebobranchia > Ascidiidae > Ascidia > Ascidia mentula. The sequence continues at coordinate 709,879 of NC_138568.1, forward strand.
CGCGTTTTGACGCACAAAGCGACGCTTTAACATGACAACTGTCCTATTGGCAACTTCACGTCGATTTTACTTTAGTTGACGTTTCGTCTCCCATCTGGCGAGACTTCTTCAGTTTGATGCGGCAGCGATTCAACGTGTAAAAAAAAATACCGTAACACGCTCGAAAAAAAGATTACGTCGGCATCGCTTGCAGTGTCACGTGACAGAGAGTTCAATGAGGCAAAACAAGTTTTAGATGGATTTATCCAACTTTCAGGAAAATATTTGGAAAAATTATCACATTTCCATTCACAAAACAAATCACGTTTTACTTTGAGCTTTTATATCTTAATATAGGTATTTTACTTATTGTTGCAGGATTGTATGACATCACAAATGCGATTAATCACCTCTTGTTGTGTCATTATAATTCTGTTTGTGACGAGGGTAGCATCTGTCACAGGTGAGGCGTACGCAAGTGTTAAATGTAACAAACATTAGTTGTGGAGGAAATTGACGTCAAATGTATTTTTTTATTTACGTCATCCCTACTTCTGTGAGGCAGTTTTGTCATTTTTTGTAGATCCATTTTCCTGGAGCGTTTGGGGACCATGTCAGTTTTCAAGTTGCTTCAGAGGAGAAATCCAGATAAGACAAAAGCTGTGCAGTCCAGGACAACTCTGTGGAACAATCTTTGAAGTATGATGACGTAACTTTTTGTTCAGTTACCCCATAAAAGTAGAAAACCAGATCAGGATTCTTGCCAAAGTGAACCCGGATTTAAATCCCTCCCGGGGATAAATTGTTTCCTATCTCAACAGTTACCATGTATTACAACTTTTTGCTACAACTTACAATTACGCATTTTTTCCCGAATGGCGAAAAATACCACCTGACAAGATTGATCAAGTAGTATAGAACCCGTAATAATAACCACAGTATATTTTGCAGTCCAGGTCGTGTACTTTGCACTACTGTCCACTCAACAAGACAACATCCACCATCATCAAACCTTGCAATGGAAGTTGCGACAAACCCGGGTGGTTTGAAACATCGCTGAGTTGCATCGATGGGGATTTACCGGTTCATAACGTCTGCAAATTCCTCCAGACAACCTGTACAGGTGAATGTACAACGACAACAACAGGAAATACAAAAACAACAACACAAAGTCAACAATTGACCAAATTCGAACAAACGGAAACGACGACCAAGAGTAGTTCAACAAAAACAAGCGTTGCCACAGATCCATCATCAACTACGTCATCAAATCCATCATCCACTACGTCATCGACAAACAGCCAGGAAGTTACAACAGATCGCGGAAAAAAATCTACAACTGATTTTCCAGGAGAGGTTTTCACTGGCAGGCCGTCAACTCACGTGATCATCGTTGAATCCACGTCTCACACCGAAGCTCCCAAACCAGGTGACAATAATTATGTTGCGAATACTGGTGCACATATACCAGCCATTGTGATATATTTCTAGGCGTATATAACTTCATTACAGGAACGACCATATCAAATTAAATAGTTTTATTATTCAGGTGTCATCCGCAACACACAGAGGTTTACGTGGATAGCTGTTGGTGTGGTTTGTGGTTTGATACTGTTCGGAATAGCATGCGCTTACATCATCTACAAATGGTAAGTTACTACCGCTACTGTGGTATTGACCTGAGTAACTCTAGTTTGCTGCTCAGGTCAAAGTTGTACAAGAAGACTGAAACCGACCATTCAACAACGCAGCGATCATTTGACACGCGAGGTCGGTGATATTTAAAGTTACAATAGGGGAACAAAATTTCCTTAGGGATTGACACACGACAAAATCTTTTGCAAGTTTAAAAATTTTCTGTCACAATATCTTTAGATCTCACGGAATTCATGTCGAATTTTTAAATATCTTAAATATTTTGTACTAAGCTTTGTAAAGTCCCCCTGCCACACTGTATGATGATGTCTCAACACAATGTAAAACCTTGGTGTTTTAGACGGAAACACAGAATCCACAAGTTACAACACAATCGAACTAAGAAGGCCAAGCAATCAGAGATACAGAGTTCTGGCATCCACGTCATCATATTACGATACTCTGGACAGAAACATGCGACACCCAACTGTCACGAGCAATGTGGAAAGTTTGCCCGAAGTGGGCGACATAGAGCAAGGTTATGAATACGTGGATATTCCAAAGTACGACATCGTGAAAGGGATCCCAACGAGAGGTGTTGAGGAAAACGTACCACAGTTGCCAGTAAAAAAGAAGGCTTTATCTCCATTGCTAAGACTGCAAGAACCCGATTTCATACAGGATAACATCATGTATTCCACGCCTGCGTTGGGTGAGGTTGCATTCCACAAGTACGAGAAAGTGAGGGACGGATATTCTCATTTGACGCCGCCACCTGATACAAAACGTTACGATCAACTGGATTTGGCAAAAACTTTCTCCAATCCTTACGTCCAAGCAGCAAGTACAAGTACGCAAACAGCCCCACCAAGTGACAATATTCATTACGAAGTACCTCCACTAAACGTCAGAAAAGCGCATTTCTCTTCGACGTCTGAGTCTTACGACACAATTCCACAAGGAGGTTTAAAAGGAACGCTCACCAGCGCCTCCAGTGACGACTACTCACAATTGTTTCAAGTACAAAGTAATGTAAAGCGTAGTCTTTACGATGACCCAGCGCTCATGGGATGTAGCGGACAACCACCCAGACAACCTAAACAACATTACTCAACTCTGGACACCGAACAACATAATCTATCTGATACTTACGACACTGTACAACTGGGTGGAGGTCATGTTGCCAGCAAACACACTGAAGGTTACTCCAAACTGTTTACTTCACAGAAACAAGTCGAAAACAACGAAAATACATACGAACTTCCAGTTAAACCAAACAACTTCAAGCGTTTGTGAAGACAAATGTTTTTTGATTAATATTTTTTTGCTTTTCAATTTGTCTTTGTGATGCGTGATAAAATTTAACTAAAAAACGTAAAAAAGGCTTCAGAAAATTGCAACCTTTAAACGTCAACATCTGGTTACAGAGTCATGGGCTCCTGATTGAATTGTTCATGTGCGTAGTAGATTTAAGTGCAAAATAAAAATGATTTCATTTGAAGTTCCACGCCTAGTTTGTCAAAGAGGAATGCAGTGTAACAAACCTTGCAAACCAAGTACACAACTTCCTAGCAGAAAGACCATAGGTGTCACACAAAGTCATACATCAAACACGCCGTAACTTCATTAGATGGTTGCAAGAACACAGTACCTTTAAACCTGTAAGGTTGGCGTTGAATAATACTGAATTCAAAAAACTTACGCCAGGAAGCAGTGAAAGAGGTGGCATCCTTTCAACAACTTAATGTGAAAACAGTGCACGGGCGGAGAAGGCGGATGGATCTTTAGGTTCATGTATTTAATATTTTCTTAGGTCGAATTACTTCAAACAAAAATAAGAGGATAACATCAACCCCACCATATATACATGCACTGGACTTGATTGGGCGGTTGCTGAAGTTGGACAGCATCCGTCAGAATGTTCAAGTATGAAAGAATATATTGTGAGGCAGTTGACAGTTTGCCAGTTAGAGCAATGCAAGAACGAAAATATTGTTTTATTCGGAAATATAAATTGCATCAATTTCCAGTGGGGTAGAGATGATTGACAGAAATGTCAGAACAAATGAGCACGTATGCGCTCTAAGCCAGGGTTCTTAAACCTTTCAAGCTCGCGGCACACTTTGATCCTTTTAACTCGCTTGCGACACACCAAAGTCAGTTCAAGATACAAAAGTAAAGTTATTAACGTAGACCTGGTCAGGTAAACCAATTCCTTTGATTCGGGGCTGCTTTTACTTCCAAACGTTGTTTATTTTTATTTAGTGTCATTACGGAAACCGACAAATGCAGTGAAAGTTTATGATATTTTAATATATTTTCTCGCGGCAAACCAGAACCCGCTTCACAGAACACAGTTTGAGAAACCATGGTCTATAAGCGATGCCTCTACTTTAGAAACATCTTTCCGGCATTTAGTAACTTAGATTTTATTTTCACCGATGTTTCGTCTCCCGTCCGGCATCGCGTGTAGCGTCACGTGACAGAGAGTGCAATAAGGCGTAACCACAATTTTAAGGTTGATGTAGGTCAATATTTCACCCCTAAATAAAGGTATTTTTCAGTATTGTATGACATCACAAAATGCGATTGATCACCTGTTGTTACGTCATTGTATTGCTGATTGTTACGAGTGTAACATCTGTCACAGGTAAAATGTAAGCACGTGTTAAAATAACAAAGTAAATAAACACTGGTCGTTTCTTTTATCAACATCATCTATTTCTGTGAGGCAGTTTTTTTATTTTTTGTAGATCCATTTTCCTGGAGCGTTTGGGGACCATGCAAGTTTTTAAGTTGCACCAGAGGAGAAATCCAGTTGAGACAAAAGCTGTGCAGCCCAGGACAATTCTGTGGAACAATCTTTGACGTATGATGACGTAACTTCATTTACAAACTATGTTTTCTAAATTGTTGTTCGTCGATCCCATCTACCAAGTAAAAAAGCAAAAATATCGGAATTCTCGCCCAGGGCAATATGGTTTTAAATCCAGTTTGGGGGTAAAATTACTGACTTCACAAGGACATGTAATATGCACTACGAGGAGACGTTATGCTACAACTCACAATCAGACTTTTTTTTCTGAATGACGAAATGTACAATGATTCGTAAAGTATTGAGTGCTTGATAATAACCACAGTATATTTTCCAGTCCAGGTCGTGTACTTTGCACTACTGCCCACTCAACAAGACAACATCCACCATCATCAAACCTTGCAATGGAAGTTGCGGCAAACCCGGATGGTTTGAAATATCGCTGAGTTGCATCGATGGGGATTTACCGGTTCATAACGTCTGTAAATTCCTCCAGACAACCTGTACAACGACAACAGGAACTGCAAAAACAACAACAACACAAAGTGAACAATCGACCAACTTCGCACAAACGGAAAGGACGACCAAGAGTAGTTCTATTGAAACAACCGAAGCTTCCAAAACAGGTGACAATGATTATGTTGCGCAATGCCTCATATCAAATGCTGGTGCCCATGTGTTACCGTAGTTGCTGTGATGTGATTGCGAGGCTTGCTTGGTATGCACATTGTACGGAAGGGAATTTTGTTCAGATCCCGAAAATATGAATTACAGGGATCCAGGTAGCGACACCAACAACGTTAAGTGTTGGTTCGTGACGTGAGTCCCACACAAACTACAAACACATTACGTCACATCCTGGTCACGATGAAGGTGCAGTAGCAGGTGCTAGGAAAAACTTGATTCCAAGGCTTTATATTTCTGATCACGCGGGGATTCGAACCCACGATATCTTGGTCAGGGATTCCGATGTTTTCAACTGAATTTTAGGGTTGGGTGCCTGTTTTTTTTAATGAGGAACGCTTCACGATATAGCCCCAACGTGTGACGATATGCTTTTCGAAATTCTACCACAAACCAGCAGTAGAGCGCAACACACATAAAAAGCAATTAACATTTCTCATTGAAGAAAAATTAATCCAAATCGTTTTTTTAACAACACGGGGATTCGAAGTCGCCCTGGCACGATCAGTTTTCTTGGTGAATGGATCGGGCTCCGAACTTACGACACAATTTATCACGGAGGTTTAAAGCAACGCTTACGAGTGACGACCACGCACAGTTGTTTTTAAAGTAGTGTAAAGTGTGGTAGAGGTCTCTACGATGACTCAGCTCTCATGGGATGAAGCGGTTACTGAACAAACAACCCATCTGATGCTTACGACACTGTACAAATGGGTGGTTGCTTGCAAACATATCAAATGTTACATGTTTTTTATAAAGTAATAAAACAAGCTTAGGAAATTTCTTTCATTCGTCGGATGGTTGTACATGAAACACTTAGTATTAGCGACAATCTATTGCACACAACAGACACCGCGGTTAGTTTTAGTTTTTAATTAAGTTTTTTTTGCGCTATCGCATAAAGCAATGCGAAGTCTTGGTTGTTCGAATTGATCACAAAGTGTCGACGCACAGACAAAAATCCTTACACGTCAGGTTGTATTGGTTGTGCGATGTTTAATATCAACCCACTATACAACTTCCTTGTTATAATCACCCAATGGAAAGTCACACAGTCAACCATGCGTCACCACATGACTCAGTAGTTTTAGGCAGTGCAGACCTTTAAAACCTTGGGATAAATTCGAAGTAAACACACTGTAACGATGTTGGAAGGTTAAAAACGCAACCGCACCTCACTTAGAAATTATTACGTTAGTGTTCCTGCAACAACTTACAGTCTTACAACGTAACAAACAACGGTTGTGACTCAGCATTTTAGGTTTATTTCGGCCAGAATAGCTAAGCTGTATTGTTTAGTTGTTACGCAATCAGAAAGAAACATTGGTTTTAAGACGTCAATAGATTTTTAAAGTTGTAATACAAAACTTTGCGATTGAAATAACGTCAGCATTTTTCTGGCCCAACGAGCTGCAACTGTGTGCAGCAAACAACTTTAAACCAAAGTAATTGCGTCGTATATGTGTTGTTTGTTTTGCTTTTCCCAATATAGGATGGTTTGGATGTTTTACTACATGCATTCCCCTGGAGGTTTAATTGTGTCAATCTTCAAGATATCCACGTGTACAGCTTGGGTCCGAAAGATTGTTTAACTTATTGCATGTGGTTTGAATGTTATTGTAACCAAGCGTGTTATAATAGCAACGAGACGCACAATAAGTGTGTGATTTAGTGAGCAGAATGATATTCTGGCTTTTATTGTCAAGTTTTTTTCTACTTCTCGTCTCCAGCAAAGGTTTGTGCATCAGCCATACTTGATTTACACATGAAAAAATATTAAGAAATAAAAGAAGCAAGATAGTCGACTTTAACATGATTCACCCTAATAAAGGTTTAAACTCTCAGAAGCGAAAAAAGTAACAGAAGCTGCATCTAATAAAAAAATTAAATAACAAATCGAAATGCATTGTGTGACAGGACAGAACATAACATGGAGTGAGTGGACGAATTGCAGTGAGACTTGTTATTCAGGGTACCAAGTACGTCTTTGTACCGGTAATTCATGCCCAACCACATATGAGGTAAACGATGAACTCGGATTTAATTTACACATATATAGTGGAGTGGAGCTTTATGCCTTTTATTATCTTTCAATTGACAGTGTATACATTAAACACTTTTACGTTTACAGCAGCGAGCTTGCAACACAAATGTATGTGCCAATCTACGCACAGAATTCACCATCACTGTTCCTTGCAATGCGACTTGTAACATGGAAGGGTTCGAAGGTCAAACTCGATATTGTCTCGATGCTGGGAAAATTATTCCAGATGCTTGCAACCAACCTTACCCTAAACCATGTACAGGGTCCTGCCCAACAACAACAACCCAAGATCGCACAGAGGAAATGACACTATCAAATACAACTACACTGAACATTACACTTGCTGATAATTCGACACGTACATTAACAGGTTAGCACAAAAGTACGTTCATATTTCAAAGAAGCCGTCACATAACAATCAAATATTGTCAAATTTAGATTTGACAAGATCGTCAGTTGCAGTTAGAGGTATTGTGATTGCGATTGGAGTTACTGGAAGTTTCCTGATGATAATTGCAACCTTGGGATTAAGTGTTTTCTGCTTCAGGTACGAGCCAAGAAACGTTCGCCATTTAACAACGGAAAATTTATTTCTCTGGATCGGAAAATAAAGTTAAAACATAGAAACAATCAAACGTTATCCATTTTCAACATCAACTTCTCCTTATCTTACAGGAAAAGAAGAAAAAAAACATCTGACCCAAGCAAGAAAACAAATGAAACAAAAGGTAAAAGTTTGCCCTGAGATTCGCAATCTATGTAACCGTGTTCCTGACTCCAGAGTAATGAAACATTACTTTGCAGAGCCAGTTTATTGCAATGAAAAAAGCGTTGATTTCGACGACAAACCGTCCTATGTTAACGTACAAAAGATACACAGCAATCCCCTCCAAGATCAGCCAATAAGCGATCAGCTACCAGAAACCGAACAACAAATCAGCAACCAACAACTTTATGAACAGCCAATCAGATTTGATCATCCCGATTACATCACAGTTACCGGATGAAATGTCCACACCAGTGTCGACGTGCACTACGGACTATATCTATACGGCACTATTCTTTAGTATTTTACACCTAAGCAGTGACATTGAACCAAGCTAATCGTTCACATCTTTCTTAGTGCCGTGATATGTTTCCCGCACATATTCTTAACAATCCTTTATATTTATGAAATATAATCAACCTGTGGTTGTTGTGAGATTCAAATCAGTTATGGCTGCAACGATAAGTTTGGCGACAAAATTGTTTTTCTACAATGAATGGTCGTCATTCACAAAATCAAGTTATGTTCCAAAAAATACCTTTCTTCGAGAAACATTGCAGTGCGTGTTTGAATACTGGAATCACATAGTACACGTTACTGCAAACTAGTGGCGATATAACAAACGTAGTGTGGATTTTGTGGATTTTGTCACAATCAGCTTGTAGCTGAGTTAGTTTGGCCACTTTCACTGGACTGGATAATATAAAAGCCGCCTACACAGCAGGTAACTGAACAACGTAATGTGTTGGCCACGTAGTGATTCTGTGAAATAAACATCCGAAAAAACCTTTGTGAGGACTGCAACCCACACCAACTGTGTAACGTTATTATAAATATTGATTAAAACAATTGTATTTTTTAAGCTTCAATCATAAACTGGGGTGGTTTTATGACCAAACAGACCTTCAGGTGGTAACTGTTTAAATGCAGAACTGTGAAGTACAGCAGAAGAGAAACAAATATGATTTTTACTGAATACGGATTATAAATACGGATCAAAACAAATTTACCTGGGGATGTTTTAATGACGTTGTCGGGCGCAAAACATAATTTGAAATTTAAGATTTTTTTTTCTTTCGTCAAGAGCGATATTGAAACGAGATTCATGGATCAAATAAAACTTATTTCACGCAAAACAACCACACAAATTTTATTACCCCGCATACAACAAAGTGTGGCTCTGGTTGTTCATGCTTTTCGTCAAAGCAAATTTTCACAACCTACAAGTTCCACACTTGTTGGCATGATAGACCGATTGTCTGACGCTGTTTTGATTGAGCGGTAAAGTTTAGTACGTACCAAACTCCACTTCCTTCAAACGAGAGAACCTTTACACGACAAAGTGGTTGAGCGGTGCTTCCCTCTTAGCAAGAAAAAATGATACATTAAACGTTGTGTTGTGACTTCATCCGGTTGCTTCACGCATGTTTACTTTGCGGTTTAAGGTTAGCTTGACAAACCTAAAATCATTTTAAAGTGTTTCTAATAATAACGAGTCAGGGAAAATGTAGTGTATGGAGGGGTCGGTGTTCTTTTAACAGTTTTACACCTGGCCATGGCGCAAGTAACAAGTAGGGCTGAACATTTCTAGGGTAATTTTATGCTTGTGGGGTTGGATTGCGTTACAGAAAAATCTCAGATTAAATATGACATGAACCCCACCTTTGCGTGCTAGCGCGATTTTATAAAGGAATTGTCGGTCAATATCTTGAACAAGCGAAGTTATTTTTATCCCACATCAGGTTTCTAAGCTAACGTAAAAGTGTTCATTAGGTGCGAGATACTGCATGTGGCAAATTGAGTTGTGATCCCAAATGATATTTTGGCTTTTTCTGTCCAGTTTTTCACTGGTTTTCGTTTCTGCGAAATGTTTGTGCGTCCACAATGCTTACATGCCTTGGAACATCCCTTGTCCCCCTGGTTCACAATATCGCAACTGTTCAGGTTCCTGCTCGCCTTCTTTTCAGGTAAATAATGAATTCCCAAAAGGCATAAATACCTCACTCACTATATTAAACCCTGTGCTGTTGCAAATAATATAATGTTTTTAAGTGATCAAAGCGCACCAAAGCAATGCATACCAATTTGAATCGCATTCAAAACGACATTTCTTATAACTTGTCAATCTTTGCAGACGCCCCAGTGCAACAAAAGTTTCTGTGTCTTGCAAAGCAGAACGTTAAACGTCACAGTTCCAAGCAATGCGGTTTACAACAGCACAGGGTTTGAAGAACTAACCGAGACCTGTCCGAATGCTAGGAAGATAAGGCCAGAGATTTGTAATCAAACAATTGTCTGGATTTGCACCGTGTCTTGCACGACGATCACCACCACAACAACATTAACAGAGATTGCAGAAAGAACGAATTCGATATCAAAAGGTTTACAATCCACAAGAATAAAAGAAAATTGATCATAAAACGCACGACATTTTTTAGAAGACTATGGAAATTGTCCAAAACCACAAGTTCCTGCAGGGGGAAAAGGATCGTCATTATCAGTTTGGTTTATAATTGGAGTTGTTGGAAGTTTCTATAGACTGTTCGCAACATTGGGATTAAGTATTTTCTGCAAAAGGTAATTGATTTGACAATGTTTCGTTTAATGTTGAAGATCGGAAAAATAAGAGTAACATAAAGACATATTCATATATTAATGACTGCTTTTCTGTTAATGTTTTTTCCAACAGAAAACAAAGAAAAAATTCCTCCGAGGCAAGAAATAAAACAAACGATACAAAAGGTAATTTGTAACCTAAACACGTGTCTTCCACACCATCATGCAGAAGAACAGACGATCAATAATATAACATTCCTTTGCAGAATCAGTGTACAACGAAATATGTGACGTCAAACCTACTTATGATTATGTACAAGAAATCGGTCGAAGATTATGAACAACCAAGCGGTTCAGCCCTGGTGTCTCCATACCAAGCCAACCCTGCTTAAAAAACATGTTTGTCTGATTTTGTTTCATTTAGTGAAATATCAAAAGTTGTCGTTTGAACAATAAACAAAACAATTGTCCACATTATTGATGATGATATTTGCAGCAATTCATTCGGAAGTGTTGTTGTAACTTGTGTTTCAAACACACTTGCTTTAACCAATTCACATTACTTTGCATGATGTTTATTGTGGTTGAGTGGGGTATTGTTAAGTACAGGGATGGAGAGGGTTAACTGATGGTTCGTGACGTCAGTCCCAACACATTACGTCACGAAAGCAGGTGGCGAGGAAAACGTGCCACGGTGCCGGTGAGTGGTCGTTTGCTTCGAAGTGAATGAAAAAGTGATATAAGTCACCGATGTACCAGCTCCCATGTAGAGTCGTTACTGAACAGTCTATCTGATGCTTACGACACTGTACAACTGGGTGGAGGTCACGTTGGCAGCAAACACACTGAATGTTACTCCCAACTGTTTACTTCACACAAACAAGTCGAATACAACGAAAATACAAACGAACTTCCAGTTAAACTAAACAATATCAAGTGTTTGTGAAGAAAACGGATAAGGTTTTATTTCTCGGTTGTGATCCGTAAAGCGAGGAATTGAAAGGGCGACAAAATGTTGGTTCGTTCGAACGGTCAACAAATCGGGCAAAAAAATGACCAAAACAAGTGGGGGGTGAACTTCATGCCTTTTATTTTTATGAACCAAAATCGTCGCAGGAAACATCAAGAACGATTGACATCCAAGAAAATCAAACGGAAAACTGGTTCAAGAACGCTTGTATATCGTACAGTAAACTAAGTTATAATGCCCCATTTTTAACAATCTCGATCGACTTTTGTTAAACTAGTTTTCGTATATATACCCGCGTTGTTTATTAAACTATCTATTTGGGATTACAACTGCATTTATTTTAATACTATCCGACCATATGCCATGACTTATCGCCAGTAGGCCTAATTGCTAGTATGTATTTTTAAAGCATCAAAGAAGCGTCCAAATGTAACATGTTGCATATCCTTCCAAAACAACAAAAATTTTACATGATTTTTTTTTTTAAATCCAAACCAATGGTTGATGGGCACAAGAACCAACATTAGCATTCGGTTTCAATTAAAAATACATTGCATGACAGGACAGAACATATCATGGAGTGAGTGGTCGAATTGCAGTGAGACTTGTTATCCAGGGCGTCAAGCACGTATTTGTACCGGTAGTCAATGCCCAGCCATGTTTGAGGTAAACGATGAACTCGGATTTAATTTAAACAAACATAGTGGGGTGTAGCGTTTTGCTTAACATCTTTTAAATGCCGGTGTATATATTCTTGTGTGGTTGTGGTTTAAAATTCATTCAAAATTACCTCACCTCGTATATAGGCTACCCTTTTACGTTTACAGCAGCGAGATTGCAACACAAATTTCTGCGGGAAAAAACGCGGAGGTTTCAACATCACTGTTCCTTGCAATGCAACTTGTAACGTGAAAGGGTTTGAAGGTCAAACTCGACATTGTCTCGATGCTGGGAAAATTATTCCTGAGGCTTGCAACCAACCTTACCCTAAACCATGCACAGGGTCTTGCCCAACAACTACTACCATAGCAACAACAACAACAACCCAAGTTCCTACAGAAGGAATAACGATGTTCAATACAACCACATTGAACGGTACAACTGCTGATATATCGGCACATACATTAACAGGTTAGCACAAAAGTGTGTTAATATTGTAAAGAAGTCGTCACATATAACAATAAAATAATGTCAAATTTAGACTTGCCAACATGGTCAGTTGCAGTTGAATGTGTTGGTGGTGGTGGTATTGTGATTGCGATTGGAGTTACTGGATGTTTCCTGATGATAATTGCAACCTTAGGATTAAGTGTTTTCTGCTTCAGGTACGATCTAAGAAAAGTTCGCCATTGAACAACGGTAAATTTATTTCTCTGGATCGGAAAATAAAGTTAAAAACACAGAAACAACGAATACAATAACCATTTTCAAACGCACCATGGAATGAACATATCATTATCTTACAGAAAAAAAACATTTGACCCAAGCAAGAAAACAAATGAAACAAAAGGTAAAAGTTCGCCCTGAGATTCGCAATCTATGTAACCGTGTTCCAGACACCAGAGTAATGAAACATTACTTTGCAGAGCCAGTTTATTGCAATGACAAAAGTGTTGATTTCGACGACAAACTGCCCCTATGTTAACGTACAAAAGATACACAACAATCCTCTCCAAGATCAGCCAATAAGAGATCAGCTACCGGAAACCGAACAACCAACTACATTATGAACAGCCAATCAGATTTGATCACCCCGATTACGTTACAATTACCGGATAAAATGTTCACACCAGTGTCGACGTGTACTACAGACTATATCTATACATCACTATCATTTTATTGTTTAGTATTTTACACCTAAGCAGTGACATTGAACCAACCTCGTTCACGGTATGTTTTATAACCGAACATCATCATAACAACCATTTTATTATATCTAATCTAGTGTATTTTTATAATACAGAAACTAACAATGGTATTAGCAGGCAAATTTATACTATGATGTCGTTGTGTGTTAGTTTTTGTTCAAGTTGGTTTTACAACATGCTAGGAGGTTGCATATTACTGTCACAGTTCAGCAAGTTGTATGTTGTTTGTACATTATTCTGCTTTGTGTAATTTGCAGAAAACAGTGAATCGTGCATTTTTCAATCCTGAAAAAAACAAGTCTTGGTAGTTTGTAATGTGTACATCAAAATATACCAATTACATGAAACACTTGCCTTGATTTAGTTGTGCCGCTTGGGCTTGTCTCGGTGTCTTAGCACTTCCATCAAGTGGTATATGCTTGCGACCTATCATTTTCTTGTAATGACAACAACCTAGTTTGTAAGTAAAGTGCGGCAGTCACAAAATTTGTAGTGGTGTTATATAATATACACCCAATATGACATAAATATATTTTATGAAGTACAAAAGGTGCAAAAAAGACAAACACTTTTGACAATGTTTTCTTGTGAATGAAACAAAAATCACCTAAAACCTTTGACCAAAGTGGAAATCGTGAAATTATGTAAGAGATATTTTATTTGCCTCTGGTCTCAATTATATACGCTCTTGTCTTAATTTCAGTCACATGTAAGCCAAGTTTCTTATTTAAACTGACAGCAGTTAACCAAGACATATGCGAGTATTTGTTCATACCTTGGACATTGGAAGGGGGATGCTGGTACACCGGCACCGCTTGTAGTGTCACGTGACAGAGAGTTCGTTTTACTTGGAGCTTTTATCTCTTAATATAGGTATTTTACTTATTGTTGCAGGATTGTATGACATCACAAATGCGATTAATCACCTCTTGTTGCGTCATTATTATTCTGTTTGTGACGACAGTAGCATCTGTCACAGGTGAGGCGTACGCACGTGTTAAACGTAATAAACATTAGTTGTGGAGGAAATTGACGTCAAATGTATTTTTTTATTTACGTCATCCCTACTTCTGTGAGGCAGTTTTGTCATTTTTTGTAGATCCATTTTCCTGGAGCGTTTGGGGACCATGTCAGTTTTCAAGTTGCTTCAGAGGAGAAATCCAAATAAGACAAAAGCTGTGCAGTCCAGGACAACTCTGTGGAACAATCTTTGAAGTATGATGACGTAACTTTTTGTTCAGTTACCCCATAAAAGTAGAAAACCAGATCAGAATTTTTGCCAAAGTCAACCCGGATTTAAATCCCTCCCGGGGATAAATTGTTTCCTATCTCAACACTCAACATGTATTACAACATTTTGCTACAACTTACAATTACGCATTTTTTTCCGAATGGCGAAAAATACCACCTGACAAGATTGATCAAGTAGTACAGAGCCCGTAATAATAACCACAGTATTTTTTCCAGTCCAGGTCGTGTATTTTGCGCTACTGTCCACTCAACAAGACAACATCCACCATCATCAAACCTTGCAATGGAAGTTGCGGCAAACCTGGGTGGTTTGAAATATCGCTGAGTTGCATCGATGGGGATTTACCGGTTCATAACGTCTGCAAGTTCCTACAGACATCCTGTACAACGACAACAGGAACTGCAAAAACAACAACAACACAAAGTGAACAATTGACCAAATTCGCACAAACGGAAAGGACGACCAAGAGTAGTTCTATTAAAACAACCGAAGCTTCCAAAACAGGTGACAATGATTATGTTGTGCAATGCCTCATATCAAATGCTGGTGCCCATGTGTTAACGTAGTTGCTGTGATGTGATTGCGAGGCTTGCTCGGTATGAACAATGTACGGAAGGGAATTTTGTTCAGGTCCTGACAATATGAATTACAGGGATCCAGGTAGCGACACCAACAACGTTAAGTGTTGGTTCGTGACGTGAGTCCCACACAAACTACAAACACATTACGTCACATCCTGGTCACGATGAAGGTGCAGTAGCAGGTGCTGGGAAACTTAATTCAAAGGCTTTATATTTCTGATCACGCGGGGATTCGAACCCACGATATCTTGGTCAGGGATTCCGATGTTTTTAACTGAATTTTTGGGTTGGGTGCCTTTTTTTTTAATGAGGAACGCTTCACGATATAGCCCCAACGTGTGACGATATGCTTTACGAAATTCTGCCACAAACCAGCAGTAGAGCGCAACACACATAAAAAGCAATTAACATATCTCATTGAAGAGTAATTCATCCGAAGTGTCCTGGCCGCGAATCACGGTCAGTTTTTTTGGTAAATGAACTTACGACACAATTTATCACGGAGGTTTAAAGCAACGCTTAGCAAGTGACGACCACGCGCAGTTATTTTTAAAGTAGTGTAAAGTGTAGTAGATGTCTCTACGATGACTCAGCTCTCATGGGATGAAGCGGTTACTGAACAAACAACCCATCAGATGCTTACGACACTCTACAAATGGGTGACTGCTTGCAAACATATCAAAGGTTACATGTAGGATTTTGTAGGATGGTTGTACATGAAACACTTAGTATTAGCGACAATCTATTGCACACAACAGACACGGTGGTCAGTTTTTAAGTTAAGGTTTATTGCAACATTGCATAAAGCAATGCGAAGTCTTGGTTGTTCCAGTTGATCACAAAGTGTCGACGCACAGACAAAATCCTTACACGTAAGGTTGTATTGGTTGTGCGATGTTTAATATCAACCCACTATACAACTTCCTTGTTATAACCACCTAATGGAAAGACACACAGTCAACCATGCGTCACCACGTGACTCAGTAGTTTTAGGCAGGGAAGACCTTTTAAACCTTGGGATAAATTTGAAGTAACCACACTGTAACTATGTTGAAAGGTTAGAAACGCAAATCCCACTTCGCTTAGAAATTATTACGTTAGTTTGTTTTCCTGTAAGAACTCTCAGTCTCATGACTCAGCAACGTTTGTGACATAGCATTTTAGGTTTATTTCGTCCAGAATAGCTGATTTGTATTGTTTAGTACTTACGCTATCAGAAAGGAACATTGGTTGTGAGTCGTCAATAGATTTTTAAAATTGTAATAGGAAACTTTGCGATTGAAATAACGTCAGCATTTTTCTGGCCCAATTCAACTGTGCACAGCAAACAACTTTACACCAAAGTAATTACGTCATGTCTGTGTTGTTTGTTTTGCTTTTTCACATTATGGGATGGTTTGAATGTTTATCACATTATGGGATGGTTTGGATGTTTTTCACATTATGGGATGGTTTGGATGTTTTTCACATTATGGGATGGTTTGGATGTTTATCACATTATGGGATGGTTTGGTTGTTTTGCACATTATGGGATGGTTTGGATGTTTTGCACATTATGGGATGGTTTGGATGTTTTTCACATTATGGGATGGTTTGAATGTTTATCACATTATGGGATGGTTTGGATGTTTATCGCATTATGGGATGGTTTGGATGTTTTTCACATTATGGGATGGTTTGGATGTTTTTCACATTATGGGATGGTTTGGATGTTTTTCTTCATGCGTCCTCTGGAGGTTTCATGTTTTGATCTTCAGGATATCTACGTGTACAGCTTACGTCCAAAAGATGTTTTAACATATTGCATGTGGTTTGAAGGTTATTGTAACCAAACGTGTTGTAATATCAACGAGACTTATATTAATTTGTGATTCAGTGAGCAAAATGATATTCTGGCTTTTATTGTCAAGTTTTTTTCTTCTTCTCGTCTCCAGCAAAGGTTTGTTCATCAGTCATAAACATTCTTGATTTAAACATGAAAAAATATTAAGAAATAAAAAAGCAAGATAGTCGATTTTTCAATAATTCACCCTAATAAAGGATTAAATTCTCGAAAACAAAAAGAGTAACAGAGGCTGCATCTGATAAAAAAAATAACAAATCAAAATACATTGCATTGCAGGACAGAACATGACATGGAGTGAGTGGTCGCCTTGCAGTAAGACTTGTTATCCAGGGCACCAAGCACGTCAATGTATCGGTGGTAATGCATGCTCAACCATGTTTGAGGTAAACGATGAACTCGGATTTAATTTAAACAAACATAGTGGAGTGGAGCGTTTTGCTTTCTAAAATCTTTTAAATGCCGGTGTATACATTCTTGTGAGGTTGTGGTTTAAAATTCATTTAAAATTACCTCACCTCGTATATAGGCTACACTTTTACGTTTACAGCAGCGAGATTGCAACACAAATTTCTGCGACACACAACACAGTGGTTTCAACATCACTGTTCCTTGCAATGCGACTTGTAACATGGAAGGGTTTGAAGGTCAAACCAAATATTGTCTCGATGCTGGGAAAATTATTCCAGAGGCTTGCAACCAACCCTACCCTAAACCATGCACAGGGTCTTGCCCAACAACAACTACCATAGCAACAACAACAACCCAAGTTCCTACAGAAGGTATAACGCTGTCCAATAAAACCAGAGGAAATAACAAATCCAACCAGTCTGAACGGTACAACAGCAGATATATCGGCATATACATTAACAGGCTAGCACAAAAGTGTGTTAGTATTTTTAAGAATTCGTCACATATAACAATAAAATAACGTCAAATTTAGACTTGCCAACATCGTCAGTTGCAGTTGGAGGTATTGTGATTGCGATTGGAGTTACTGGAAGTTTCCTGATGATAATTGCAACCTTGGGATTAAGTGTTTTCTGCTTCAGGTACGATCTAAGAAAAGTTCGCCATTTCCAAACGGTAAATTTATTTCTCTGGATCGGAAAATTAAGTTGAAAACACGAATGAAAAAAAAAATGAAACAACGAATACAATAACCATTTTCAAACGCACCATGGAATGAACATATTATTTATCTTACAGAAAAAGGAGAAAAAAAACATTTGACCCAAGCAAGAAAACAAATGAAACAAAAGGTAAAAGTTTGCCCTGAGATTCGCAATCTATGTAACCGTGTTCCAGACACCAAAGTAATGAAACATTACTTTGCAGAGCCAGTTTATTACAATGAAAAAAGCGTTGATTTCGACGACAAACCGTCCTATGT
The DNA here is from genome assembly GCF_947561715.1 of Ascidia mentula. Taxonomy (NCBI): domain Eukaryota; kingdom Metazoa; phylum Chordata; class Ascidiacea; order Phlebobranchia; family Ascidiidae; genus Ascidia; species Ascidia mentula. The sequence continues at coordinate 728,265 of NC_138568.1, forward strand.
TAACGTACAAAACATATCAAAACAATCATTACAAAACAATCCTCTCCAAGATCAGCCAATTAGCGATCAGCTACCAGGAACCGAACAACCAATTAGCAACCAACTACATTATGAACAACCAATCAGCAACCAACAACTTTATGAACAACCAATCAGATTTAATCACCCCGATTACATCACAATTAACGGATAAAATGTTTACACCAGTGTCGACGTGTACTACAGACTATATCTATACAGCACTATCCTTTTATTCTTTAGTATTGTACACCTAAGCAGTGACATTGAACCAACCTCGTTCACGGTATGTTTTTTATACTGCTAATTTTTTGTTGCCTACTAAAGGCATACTAATTAATGGGAATTGCTCTTCTGGTACTTAGTTTCTAAAGTGTTTATTGGAAACCAACGTTTCGTCTGCCATCCGGCGAGACTTCTTCAGGGTTATGTCAACAGTGAAGCATCACGCACATAAAACATTTTTCCTGCGTTTTTAGTGTATGTAGTCTTACGCCACACTTGTAGTCTTACGACACAATTCCACAAGGAGGTTTAAAAGAAACGCTTACCAGCGCCTCAAGTGACGACTACTCACAACTGTTTCAAGTACGAAGTAATGTAAAGTGTAGTCTTTACGATGACCCAGCTCTCATGGGATGTAGCGGACAACCACCCAAACAACCTCAACAACATTACTCAACTCTGGATATCGAACAACATAATCTATCTGATGCTTACGACACTGTACAAGTGGGTGGAGGTAACGTTGCCAGCAAACACACTGAAGGTTACTCCCAACTGTTTATTTTACACAAACAAGTCGAATGCAACGAAAATACAAACGAACTTCCAGTTAAACCAAACAACGTCAAGCGTTTGTGAAGACAAATGTTTTTTGATTAATATTTTTTTGCTTTTCAATTTATCTTTGTGATGCGTGATGAAATTTAACTAAAAAAACATAAAAAAGGCTTCAGAAAATTGAAGTCTTTTAACGTCAACATCTGGTTACAGAGTCATGGGCGTCTTACTGGATTGTTCATGTGCGTATAGTAGATTTAAGTGCAAAATAAAAATGATTTCCACGCCTAGTTTGTCAAAGAGGAATGCAGTGTAACAAACCTTGCAAACCAAGTACACAACTTCCTAGCAGAAAGACCATAGGTGTCACACAAAGTCATACATCAAACACGCCGTAACTTCATTAGATGGCTGCAAGAACACAATACCTTTAAACCTGTAAGGTTGGCGTTGAATAATACTGAATTCAAAAAACTTACGCCAGGAAGCGGTGAAAGAGGTGGCATCCTTTCAACAACTTAATGTGGAAACATTGCACGGGCGGAGAGGGCGGATGGATCTTTAGGTTCATGTATTTAATATTTTCTTAGGTCGAATTACTTCAAACAAAAATAAGAGGATAACATCAACCCCACCATATATACATGCACTGGACTTGATTGGGCGGTTGCTGAAGTTGGACAGCATCCGTCAGAATGTTCAAGTATGAAAGAATATATTGTGAGGCAGTTGACAGTTTGCCAGTTAGAGCAATGCAAGAACGAAAATATTGTTTTATTCGGAAATATAAATTGCATCAATTTCCAGTGGGGTAGAGATGATTGACAGAAATATCAGAACAAATGAGCACGTATGCGCTCTAACCAAGGGTTCTTAAACCTTTCAAGCTCGCGGCACACTTTGATCCTTTTAACTCGCTTGCGACACACCAAAGTCAGTTCAAGATACAAAAGTAAAGTTATTAACGTAGACCTGGTCAGGTAAACCAATTCCTTTGATTCGGGGCTGCTTTTACTACCGAACGTTGTTTATTTTTATTTAGTGTCATTACGGAAACCGACAAATGCAGTGAAAGTTTATGATATTTTAATATATTTTCTCGCGGCAAACCAGAACCCGCTTCACAGAACACAGTTTGAGAAACCATGGTCTATAAGCGATGCCTCTACTTAAGAAACATCTTTCCGGCATTTAGTAACTTAGATTTTATTTTCACCGATGTTTCGTCTCCCGTCCGGCATCGCGTGTAGCGTCACGTGACAGAGAGTGCAATAAGGCGTAACCACAATTTTAAGGTTGATGTAGGTCAATATTTCACCCCTAAATAAAGGTATTTTTCAGTATTGTATGACATCACAAAATGCGATTGATCACCTGTTGTTACGTCATTGTATTGCTGATTGTTACGAGTGTAACATCTGTCACAGGTAAAATGTAAGCACGTGTTAAAATAACAAAGTAAATAAACACTGGACGTTTCTTTTATCAACATCATCTATTTCTGTGAGGCAGTTTTTTAATTTTTTGTAGATCCATTTTCCTGGAGCGTTTGGGGACCATGCAAGTTTTTAAGTTGCACCAGAGGAGAAATCCAGTTGAGACAAAAGCTGTGCAGCCCAGGACAATTCTGTGGAACAATCTTTGACGTATGATGACGTAACTTCATTTACAAACTATGTTTTCTAAATTGTTGTTCGTCGATCCCATCTACCAAGTAAAAAAGCAAAAATATCGGAACTCTCGCCCAGGGCAATATGGTTTTAAATCCAGTTTTGGGGTAAAATTACTGACTTCACAAGGACATGTAATATGCACTACGAGGAGACGTTATGCTACAACTCACAATCAGACTTTTTTTTCTGAATGACGAAATGTACAATGATTCGTAAAGTATTGAGTGCTTGATAATAACCACAGTATATTTTCCAGTCCAGGTCGTGTATTTTGCACTACTGCCCACTCAACAAGACAACATCCACCATCATCAAACCTTGCAATGGAAGTTGCGGCAAACCTGGGTGGTTTGAAATATCGCTGAGTTGCATCGATGGGGATTTACCGGTTCATAACGTCTGTAAATTCCTCCAGACAACCTGTACAACGACAACAGGAACTGGAAAAACAACAACAACAACACAAAGTGAACAATCGACCAAATTCGCACAAACGGAAAGGACGACCAAGAGTAGTTCTATTAAAACAACCGAAGCTTCCAAAACAGGTGACAATGATTATGTTGCGCAATGCCTCATATCAAATGCTTGTGCCCATGTGTTACCGTAGCTGCTGTGATGTGAATGCGAGGCTTGCTCGGTATGCACATTGTACGGAAGGGAATTTTGTTCAGATCCTGACAATATGAATTACAGGGATCAAGGTAGCGACGCCAACAACGTTAAGTGTTGGTTCGTGACGTGAGTCCCAAACAAACTACAAACACATTACGTCACATCCTGGTCACGATGAAGGTGCAATAGCAGGTGCTGGGAAAAACTTGATTCAAAGGCTTTATATTTCTGATCACGCGGGGATTCGAACCCACGATATGTTGGTCAGGGATTCCGATAAGGTTTTTCACTGAGTTTTTTGTTTGGGTGCCATTTCCCGATCAGGTTTTCTTCTTAGTATATGGGTCGGCCGAATCCCGATCAGGTTTTCTTCTTAGTATATGGGTCGGGCGCTTGACCAATGCTGCCAATCCACCCGCCCATTTGGGTGCATTTTTAACTGATATTGTCAGACCCTTGGGGCAAACAGTCCCAACGTGTGACGATATGCTTTACGAAATTCTACCACAAACCAGCAGTAGAGCGCAACACAACGAACACGGTTGTTAGTTTTTTTTTTAATTAAGGTTTATTGCAACCTCGCATAAAGCAATGCGAAGTCCTGGTTGTTCCAGTTGATCACAAAGTGTCGACGCACAGACAAAAATCCTTACACGTCAGGTTGTATTGGTTGTGCGATGTTTAATATCAACCCACTATACAACTTCCTTGTTATAATCACCCAATGGAAAGACACACAGTAAACCATGCGTCACCACGTGATTCAGAGGTTTTAAGCAGTGAAGATCTTTTAAAGCTTGGTATAAATTTGAAGTGACCACACTGTAACTATGTTGGAAGGTTAGAAACGCAAATCCCACTTCGCTTAGAAATTATTACGTTAGTTTGTTTTCCTGTAAGAACTCTCAGTCTCATGACTCAGCAACGTTTGTGACATAGAATTTTAGGTTTATTTCGTCCAGAATAGCTGATTTGTATTGTTTAGTACTTACGCTATCAGAAAGGAACATTGGTTGTGAGTCGTCAATATATTTTTAAAGTTGTAATACAAAACTTTGCGATTGAAATAAGGTCAGCAATTTTCTGACCCAATGGGATGCAACTGTGTGCAGCAAACAACTTTACACCAAAGTAATTACGTCATGTCTGTGTTGTTTGTTTTGCTTTATCGCATTATGGGATGGTTTGAATGTTTATCACATTGTGGGATGGTTTGGATGTTTATCGCATTATGGGATGGTTTGGATGTTTTTCACATTGCGGGATGGTTTGGATGTTTTTCACATTATGGGATGGTTTGGATGTTTATCGCATTATGGGATGGTTTGGATGTTTTTCACATTGTGGGATGGTTTGGATGTTTTTCACATTATGGGATGGTTTGGATGTTTTTCACATTATGGGATGGTTTTGAATGTTTTTCACATTATGGGATGGTTTGGATGTTTTTCTTCATGCGTCCTCTGGAGGTTTAATGTTTTGATCTTCAGGATATCTACGTGTACAGCTTACAACCGAAAGATGTTTTAACATATTGCATGTGGTTTGAAGGTTATTGTAACCAACCGTGTTTTAATATCAACGAGACGTACAATAAGTTTGTGATTCAGTGAGCAAAATGATATTCTGGCTTTTACTGTCAAGTTTTTTTCTGCTTCTCGTCTCCAGCAAAGGTTTGTGCATCAGCCATACTTGATTTAAACATGAAAAAATATTAAGAAATAAAAGAAGCAAGATAGTCGATTTTTTCATAATTCACCCTAATAAAGGATTAAATTCTCGAAAAAAAAGAGTAACAGAGGCTGCATCTAATACAAAAAATAAAATAGCAAATCAAAATATATTGCACGACAGGACAGAACATAACATGGAGTGAGTGGTCGTATTGCAGTCAGACTTGTTATGCAGGGTACCAAGTACGCCAATGTACCGGTAATTCATGCTCAATCATGTTTGAGGTAAACGATGAACTCGGATTTAATTTAAACAAACATAGTGAAGTGGAGCTTTTTGCTTTCTAATATCTTTTAAATGACGGTGGATACATTCTGTGTGATTGTGGTTTAAAATTCATTTAAAATTACCTCACCTCGTATATAGGCTACATTTTTACGTTTACAGCAGCGAGATTGCAACACAAATTTCTGCGGCACACGACACACAAATTTCACCATCACTGTTCCTTGCAATGCGACTTGTCAAATGGAAGGGTTTGAAGGTCAAACCAAATATTGTCTCGATCCTGGGAAAATTATTCCAGAGGCTTGCAACCAACCTTATCCTAAACCATGCACAGGGTCTTGCCAAACAACAGCTACCATAGCAACAACAACAACCCAAGTTCCCACAGAAGGAATAACGCTGTCCAATGCAATCAATCTGAACAGTACAACTACTAATATTTCCACATATACATCAACAGGTTAGCACAAAAGTGAGCTGATATTTTAAAGAAGTCGTCGCATAACAAGTAAATAATGTGAGTTGCAGTTGCAGGTGATGGAGGTATTGTGATTGCGATCGGAGTTACTGGAAGTTTCCTGATAATAATTACAACCTTGGGACTAAGTGTTTTCTGCTTCAGGTACGAGCTAATAGATAAGCTCTTCATTTAACAACGTTTAATTTTTTTCTCTGGATCGGAAAATAAAGTTTAAAACACAGAAACAATAATCATTTTTTCACCATGGAATGAACTTATCTTACAGAAAAAGAAGAAAAAAAACATCTGACTCAAGCAAGAAAACAAATGAAACAAAAGGTAAAAGTTTGCCCTGAGATTCGCAATCTATGTAACCGTGTTCCAGACTCCACAGCAATAAAACATTACTTTGCAGAGCCAGTTTATTGCAATGAAAAAAGCGTTAATTTCGACGACAAACCGTCCTATGTTAACGTACAAAAGATGCACAACAATCCTCTCCAAGATCAGCCAATAAGCAATCAGCTACCAGGAACCGAACAACCAATCAGCAACCAACAACTTTATGAACAACCAATCAGATTTGATCACCCCGATTACATCACAATTACCAGATAAAGTGTGCACACCAGTGTCGACGTGTACTACAGACTATAACTGTACAGTGCTATCCTCTTATTCTTTAGTATTTTACACCTAAGCAGTGACATTAAACCAAGCTAATCGTTCACATCTTTCTTGGTGCCGTGATATGTTTCCGCACATATTCTTAACAATCCTTTATATTTATTATATGTAATCTACCTGTGGTTGTTGTGAGATTCAAATCAGTTATGGTTGCAACGATAAGTTTGATGAAGAAATTGTTTTTCTACTATGAATGGTCGTCATTTACAAAATCAAGTTATGTTCCAAAAAACTTTTTTCAACAAACATTGCAGTGCGTGTTTAAATACTGGAATCACACGGTACACGTTACTGCAAACTAGTGGCGATATAACAAAGTTAGTATGTATTTTGTGTCCTATGTCACAACCAGCTTGTAGCTGAGTTAGTTTGGCCACGCTTTCACTGGACTGGATAATATAACAGCTGCCTACACAGCAAGTAACTGAACAGCGTAATGTGTTGGCCACGTAATGATTCTGTGAAATAAACGCCCGAAAAAACCTTTGTGATGACTGCAACCCACACCAACTGTGTAAAGTTATTGTTACATCTTGTTTGCCAGTAATTGCCGATTTCTATGAATGCGCATTTTTCTCTACACTAATGTGTGTTGCAATATCATACGGTCTGTGACGCAATAATAAAAGACCAGGTTTTAAGTGACAACGCAACGTGGTTTTGTCCTTTTTGTGTCCGACAACTGTGCAGCACATTGCTACGTCATTTCATTCTTGCAAAAGGTTTTTTGTGTTGCGAGCGAGCATTTTCTGGTGAGTCTATTTGTACATATGTGTGAAACGACTCAAGAATCAAATAACCGAGATGTGTAAATTGTAATTTTGGCTAATTTAACTGCGATGACTTAGAAGTCAGTTCGCTGAACAGTATAGCTGCCCTTGTTAATGTGATTAAGTTTACACACGGTGTTGACGCTGTCTTTGTACTCACAGTGTCTCTCTTGCATTTGTACACACGTGAAGCGTGTGGTATTCAATCTTCTGTCGCCCAAAGTTATCGGTAAGCATTGTGTGTGTTACGTCATAGTGGCGCATTGTAGTTTATGTTGCCTGTTTCGTTTAGGTGTGCGACAGTAACTGCTTGGACCGTCTTTGTGGTCCAGAGTTTCCCGGTTCCCAAATAGTTGGTGAGCCTTATGCTGTAATTATCTACGTGAAGTGTATTTGTTTGACACATTGCCTTCTGTGTAGAAACCGTGTTCTAATGGTCCACGTGTCCTACGTGTCTTTCGTCTCCTCCCGACGTCTGTAACGTCTACATTTCAAATACATTCCATCTTGCGTACGAGTGCGTACTGCACATTTGACAACAAAATAACATCAACTGAGTGAGCGAGCGAGTTTGAGGCCCATTAAAGACACGCGTTTCAACCGCGGGAATTCCGCCTCGTGTGACGTTCCGCGCCAAGAACCGGGGCGCGTTCAACGGACGTTACAGTTATTATAAATACTGATCAAAACAATTCATCTTCAATCATGAACTGGGGTGTTTTCATGAACAAACAGCCCTTCAGGTGGTAACTGTTTAAATGCAGAATTGTGAAGTACAGCAGAAGAGAAACAAATATGATTTTTGTTGGGACATCAACTGTGCGACTTTATTATAAATACGGATCAAAAGAAATTTACCTGGGTATGTTTTAATGACGTTGTCGGGCGCAAAACATAATTTGGAATTTAAGAATTGTTCTTCTTTCGTCAAGAGTTTATTGAAACGAGAATCATGGATCAAACAAAAACTTATTTCACGCAAAACAACCACACGATTTTTGAAACCCCGCATACAACAAAGTGTGGGTCTGGTTGTTCATGCTTTTCGTAAAAGTAAATTTTCACAACCTACAAGTTCCACACTTGCTGACATGATAGACCGATTGTCTGACGCTGTTTTGATTGAGCGGTAAAGTCTAATACGTACCAAACTCCACTTCCTTCAAACGAGAGTACCCCTACACGACAAAATGGTTGAGCGGTACTTCCCTCTTAGCAAGAAAAAATGATACATTAAACGTTGTGTTGTGACTTCATCCGGTTGCTTCACGCATGTTTACTTTGCGGTTTAACGTTAGCTTGACAAACCAACAATCATTTTAAAGTGTTTCTAATAATAACGAGTCAGGGAACATGTAGTGTATGGAAAGGCTTTTAACTGTTTTACACCTGACCATGGCGCAAGTAACAAGTAGGACTGAACATTTCTAGGGTAATTTTATGCTTGTGGGGTTGGATTGCGTTACAGAAAAATCTCAGATTAAATATGACATGAACCCCACCTTTGTGTGCTAGCACGATTTTATAAAGGAATTGTCGGTCAAGATCTTGAACCAGCGAAGTTATTTTTATCCCACATCAGGTTTCTAAGCTAACGTAAAAGTGTTCATTAGGTGCGAGATATTGCATGTGGCAAATTGAGTTGTGATCCCAAATGATATTCTGGTTTTTTCTGTCCAGTTTTTCACTGGTTTTCGTTTCTGCGAAATGTTTGTGCGTCCACAATGCTTACATGCCTTGGAACATCCCTTGTCCCCCTGGTTCACAATATCGCAACTGTTCAGGTTCCTGCTCGCCTTCTTTTCAGGTAAATGATGAATTCCAAAAAGGCATAAATACCTCACTCACTATATTAAACCCTGTGCTGTTGCAAATAATATAATGCTTTTAAGTGATCAAAGCGCACCAAAGCAATGCATACAAATTTGAATCGCATTCAAAACGACATTTCTTATAACTTGTCAATCTTTGCAGGCGCACCAGTGCAACAAAAGTTTCTGTGGTTTGCAAAGCAGAACGTTAAACGCCACAGTTCCAAGCGATGCGAATTACAACAGCACAGGGTTTGAAGAACTAACCCAGACCTGTCCGAATGCTAGGAAGATAAGGCCAGAGATTTGTAATCAAACAACTGTCAGGATTTGCACCTTGTCTTGCACGACGATCACCACCACAACAACATTAACAGAGATTGCAGAAAGAACGAATTCGATATCAAAAGGTGAAAGTTTACAATCCACAAGATTAAAGGAAAATTAATCATAAAACACACGACATTTTTTGGAAGACATTGGAAATTGTTCAAAACCACAAATTCCTGCAGCGGGAAAAGGATCGTCATCATCAGTTTGGATTCTGATTGGAGTTGTTGGAAGTTTTTATAGACTGTTCGCAACATTGGGATTAAGTATTTTCTGCAAAAGGTGATTCATTTAACAATGTTACGTTTAATGTTGAAGATCGGGAAAATAAGAGTAACATAAAGACATATTCATATGTGAATAACTGCTTTTCTGTTAATGTTTTTTCCAACAGAAAACGAAGGAAAAATTCCTCCGAGGCACGAAATAAAACAAACTACACAAACGGTAATGTGCAACCTAAACACGTGTCTTCCACGCCATCATGCAGAAGAGCAGACGAACAATAAAACATTACTTTGCAGAATCAGTGTACAACGAAATGTGTGACGTCAAACCTACTTATGATTATGTACAAGAAATCGGTCGAAGATTATGAACAACCAAGCGGTTCAGCCCTGGTGTCTCCATACCAAGCCAACCCTGCTTAAAAAACATGTTTGTCTGATTTTGTTTCATTTAGTCGAATATCAAAAGTTGTCGTTTGAACAATAAACAAAACAATTGTCCACATTATTGATGATGGAACTTGCAGCAATTCATTCGGAAGTGTTGTTGTAACTTGTGTTTCAAACACACTTGCTTCCACAAATACACATTACTTTGCATGACGTTTATTGTAGTTGAGTGGCGTATTGTTAAGTACAGGGATGGAGAGGTTAACTGATGGTTCGTGACGTCAGTCCCAACACATTACGTCACATCCTGATGAAGGTGTGAACGCAGGTGTCGAGGAAAACGTGCCACGGTGCCGGTGAGTGGTCGTTTGCCATAAAGTGCATGAAAAGTGATGTAAGTCACAGATGTACCAGCCCCACATCTAGAGTCGTTGTTAAACGGTCTATAGCAATCTGATGCTTACGACACTGTACAACTAGGTGGAAGAAACGTTGCCAGCAAACACACTGAAGGTTACTCCCAACTGTTTACTTCACACAAACAAGTCGAATACAACGAAAATACAAACGAGCTCCAAGTTAATCCAAACATCATCAACCGTTTGTGAAGAAAACGGATAAGGTTTTATTTCTCGGTTGTGATCTGTAAAGCAAAGAATTCAAAGGGCGACAAAATGTTGGTTCGGTCGAACGATCGACAAATCGAGCAAAATATGTTCAAAACAAGTAGGAGGTCCTTTTTTTAAAAAAAAAATCGACGCAGGAAACATCAACAACGATTGACATCCAAGAAAGTCAAACGGAAAACTGGTTCAAGAACGTTTGTAAATCGTACAGTAAACTAAGTTATAATGCCCTTTTTTTAACAATCTCGATCGACTTATTTGTTTAACTAGTTTTCGTATATTTACCCGCGACTAACGTTAAGGTTGGAGTCGCCACCTTAGCTATGAGTAACGTCACAAATACTGGGTAGCGGAGGTGAAAAGGTGAAGGGTTGGTTCGTGACGTGAATTTTCCGAACAAATCACAAACCTATGTTGTGGTTTATTTATGGTTGTCGATACTTCCGTGTGGGGAGACAGAACGTGAGTAAGAGGGTGATCCGAGGTACATTATGACTCAGAATCCACGCAGATAGACACTTTTACCTCCAAGGGAGACAGAGGGTTAAGGTATGGTATGTAGATGTAGCACAGAAACGAATCTAGAGTCAGAAACCAACATTATAAGTGTTGCGCAGTTACATATCACAAGTTCAAAACTTTATTAGGTCGAATGCATCGAAGATATTAAGCAAAATAGAGTAGATATACGAATTAACAGCTGGTATGAGTCGGTTATATCCACTGTTCATTCTTGCCCTGGTTCTCGTTTTGGCCAAAGGTTTGTGAGTCTATAAATATTTATGATAGATTTCTTCGTGATAATTTTATTTGTTATTTAACGAGTGATAAAAATACAGAAACCAAGCTGAGTGTAGTTGTTAATTAAACTATCTATTTGGGATTACAACTGCATTTATTTTAATACTATCCAACCATATGCCATGACTTATTGCCAGTAGGCCTAGTTGCTAGTATGTACTTTTAAAGCAGCAAAGAAGCGTCCAAATGTAACATGTTGCATATCCTTAACTCCAAAACAACAAAATTTTTACCTGAAAAAAATGTTGAGAATCCTTGATTAGCAAACCAATGGTTGATGAGCACAAGAACCAACATTCGATTGAAATCAAAATGCATTGCATTGCAGGACAGAACATAACATGGAGTGAGTGGTCGCCTTGCAGTCAGACTTGTTATCCAGGGCGCCAAGCACGTCAATGTACCGTCGGTAATAATTGCCCAACCATGTTTGAGGTAAACGATGAACTCGGATTTAATTTAAACAAACATAGTGAAGTGGAGCTTTTTGCTTTCTAATATCTTTTAAATGACGGTGTATACATTCTTGTGTGATGTGGTTTAAAATTCATTCAAAATGACCTCACCTCGTATATAGGCTACACTTTTACGTTTACAGGAGCGAGATTGCAACACAAATTTATGCGGCATGCGACGTAGAAATTTCACCATCACTGTTCCTTGCAATGCAACTTGTAACATGAAAGGGTTTGAAGGTCAAACTCTATATTGTTTCGATGCTGGGAAAATTATTCCAGAGGCTTGCAACCAACCTTATCCTAAACCATGCACAGGGTCTTGCCCAACAACAAGTATCATACCAACAACTGCTATAATGACAACAACAACAACAGCTATAATGACAACAACAACAACAGCTATGATGACAACAACAACAACAGCTACGATGACAACAACAACAACAGCTATGATGACAACAACAACAGGTACAACTATCGCACAAACCAACTCATCAATTATCGGAAATACAGGCAGTGTGTCGACAGTAACAATGCCAACAGTGAAAACTACAAACCAATCGATTACAATTGCAGCCACAGGTAAATTATGATTTGAAAAATGAATGCAATTCACCAATCAATGAATACAAAATCGTTGCCAGTTTTTGTCACAAAATTTAATATTTTTTAGTTACCACCACTGTCCAGTGCAAATACAAACTATCATATATTTTTGTCTGTTTTGATTGCTTTGAATTCCCGTGCAAACCAGTAATTTTCTTTTACGTTGACCTAAAAAAATCCATGCTTTCACTGGCCATTGTTTTCAAACAGGGAGCATTGTTACCTGCAATGACAAGCGGTTTAAAGTCAATTAGTTTAGTTGTTAAACACGTTGCCAATAGTGCGCATGTTGAAAACAACTGTTTAACGCTCACAAAGGAGGAAAGAGGAATAAAAGACTATCGCATGCAAAATAGTTTTTATTTGTATGTTTTCTTAATAACGTAAGCCCACATTTGATCCCTTTTGGTTACAAATATATACAAGCCGTTTCTTTCAACGTAGTAGTTATAAAATTACGTCGAAAGTACTACCGCAAAAACCCGCGTAGAGTGTTCCATAACATTACGCAATTGCGCAAGCCACCGTTTGTGTGACGATGCGCGCCAACACTGGCGTTCGTATTTTGTGATGATCGACCACAATTACCCTCAGTTTACAGCGGAAAATCGGGAAATTCCCCTTAAAATTTTCGACCCGCCTCCTTTAAAAATCCTGGGTATGCCTATGGAAACTTTAATGAATGTTTTTGCAATACAGTTGTGATAATTCTCACTAACAACACGTGCTACTCAACTTTTGACAAAATGTTGCTTTCAGATTTGATTTAACTTTACTTGACTGCAGGTGGGCAGACTGGTGCACAGATAGGTTTGTGGATTGGGATTGGAGCGGGTGGATTTCTTGTCTTATTGCTACCAATCATACTTGCGTGCGTATGTTATAAACGGTAAGATGTCAAGTTAATATGAAGAGATTTGTTTCCTCATTTCTGTATGTTTTACAGGAAACAAAAAGGAAAGAAAAAAGGACAAGGTAACTTTTTACTGTAAAGTTGTTACTTAATTATTTTTGACGAAGCGAATGTGCGATTATTGTTTGACCACCGTTCGAAGTCCAGCATTATGAATTGATCACTATACAGTAGGGGATGTGCAGTATGCAACTCTATACCCTGTCCCAGTTTCAACACCGGGTTTAGGCGTAGTTAATTCTAAACCACATAAGTTGCATCAAATAACGTTAAAAACTTAGTCAGCGACAAACGATTTGCAAGGGATATTTTTAAAGGAATACCAAATGTATTTATGACGCTGAAAATAACAACACGCCCTTCGAACAAACGCCGATAGTAATTTAGATATACTACAGATTGAACAACAAACAATTTCCAATTTGCTGTTGGTGTTCACAGACAACCGCGAAGACAACGAACTACAAATTGTAAACCATGATGAGGAAAATATTCCACCCATAGAAGAAGCTTACGGTGAAACCGACAAACAAAATGGGATGAGGAAAAGTTCCATAATGGCTCAAAACTCGACGAGAAGCGAACAGAAACAACAGAGTTTGGACACAGATGATGAGCCACCTATCTATGCGACAGCCAACAAGTTAACAAAGAAAAAAACAGAGGAATCTTACAACCGTTTGCACAACCATCAACCAACGGAAAGTGCAGAGTATGATACAACCGAACACATTCCTCCGCCCTTGGAAAACAACAACAACAAACTGGAGAATTTTGAGCCGGAACCTGAATACAATATTCCCACTTCACCATACAACATGCCAGAACCATCAGTTGACGACGCGGTGGAAAACGAATACGAATTCATGGCGGGACGACCTTCTGTTAATTATCCACCGCAGGATTATGATCAACTCCACAGACCAAACACCCTGGAACATCCGTCACCAGAATATTCCTCACTTGAGGTTGGGAATGCTGATGACGAATACAATCAACTCCAACACCCGCACGGTTTAACACCTGGACACGATCAAGCGGGTTACTACTCATCTCTGCACGTGGAGGAAGACGAGGTTGATTACAACCAGTTGGAACATCACAGTATTGTGAGCGACCCGACGGCCGCTTACGATATTACGGAATAACTGCTGCCCCAGCACCGTCTGCAGTCAAAAGATTGCGACAAAATAAATGATTGTTATGTGATTGTACAAGTTCATACGATCGTTATATTGTTACTGGGAAGTGACGATTGATTTTAAATATTGGTTGAAAGTTGACGAGAACGAAAAACCGCGAATTTTGTTTCAATAAAACCCCCCACCCACTATTATGACATTGAACATTAATATCCAACCTATAAAGTCAAAACACCCACATTAGAAACCTTCCCTCAGCAAAAAATGCCCAAACCGTGTAACCTGATAACAACATATACACAGGAGTTTTTCAGCTGGCAAGAACAACCGAAGAATCTCGTGAGTCACTAAGACCGGATAGCCATCAAACGACGCCGTCATTTCCCAAAACACTTGATGTGATTAATTGCTTTGATTTACCTGCTACACACAAGCCCACTGGAACGTAACACTTCTACAACCTTGTTAATATGTTGTTGCACACAACGACTAATTCAACAGTCTGTAAAATCAATGGCTTTCTTACGTCCCAAACTGATTTATGAATCAAAAAAATGCAATAGTATGTTTGTGTTGGTATACTGAAGCACTACAAGATTTTATATTCGTTTTTTTAAGTTCCATGAGTTTTTATCAATTTGTGCTTTCTATTTAAAAACTCAAACCAACACAAGTTTTGTGATGAAAAAAAGAATTTTATTATATAATATTGCACGTACAATAAAATGTAAATCAAAAGCACTTCTGCTCAACTATGTTCGCACTTATGTTGTGATTGAAGATGAGGCTAAGTTGATCCCAGTGTTAATTTGTCACAGATACAGGGTTTGCTTTTTAAGTGAATGAAACCCCAAATCATTCAAATCTGTGTTTAATATTGGAATTTGTAAATTTTTTCCTCAGATGAACAATACAGAGGTTGATTGCAAAACATAAATAGAAAGTGGAATTGAAAATATATGATGAGGTGAAATAAAAATATTGGCAAGAAATTATACAATCACAGCAAACCATGTTGTTGTCTGTTTATGAAAATGCACTCAATGGATCATCGAATATGTCATCATTTGGTTTTGGTTTCTTTTTGGTTGACTTTTTAGAAGAAACTTCTGATGAAAATATATCTGCAATGAAAATGATCAGTTATTTCAATGGAAACTATTGAACATGAAACAAGGTCTGACCCTAACATGCATCTCAAATACTAACCTGAGTTTGTAGCAAATAATCTGTGGCTTGCAATATTTTCTATTCTTGCTTCTGTTCAAGCCTTGCTGATTGAAGTTGGTGGGCATGATATAAAACTTCCTTCTTCCTCATACAAAACTTTATAAATAGTTTTAACTAAAAACACTTAATACCAACATTTTAAACAACACCTCAGCATAAGGAATCTGCAAATATCCTCAGTAGCAAAACGACAGACATCTATTACTGCCCCTGATGTGTATTGACCAACTATGTACGATACTCGAAGTTCAACAACTGACTGTGAATGTTGCCGCAGTCACTAAAGCATTTTAATATTTGCTCACATAATATAGGAGAAACTTAACTCAAATATTTGTACGAGTTTCTGGTACCGCGCTTACTTACTGTGATTAAACTTTCTTGTGTAACTATACAAGACACTCTGTAGTATTAAATTACTGTTGTAAATGTCAATTTAACATGCCTGACACAGATTAAGCACAACTAACTTCAATACTCCATTTTACAAATTCCAAAGTGTTTCAACTCCCTGATGACATGACACATATACAATGGGGGTCAACTTCCATTAAAACACTCTCACACTTCAATTTGAATTACCTTCATCATCCCCAAACATTTCTTCAATATTTTTCTTCTTTTCTTTTGTAGGTTTTGATTTCGCTGTAGGGAGATCCCCAAATATGTCACCATCATCACCGAACAAATCAAGGGCTTTCTTTTCAGATTTCACCTTCTTTGTTTTCTTCGTGTTGACTTGTGGAGAAGCGTCAGCAAATAAATCATCAAAATCATTCTGTAACCACAACGAGTTAGCGTGAGGCTAAACCTGACTGAAGGGGAACTTTACAGAATACTGGCAGCCAGATTTATCACAAAGCTAAACTTACATCCGGAGCAGATTTGGCCAATGGAGCTTTTTTCTTTGTGGCCTTTTTATCCACGTCAAAATCATCGGCAAACAAGTCATCAGTAAATAATCCGTGTTTGGGTTTTTGCTTTTTAGAGGAATTAAACAAATCGGATGACCCAGAGTCCATGACATCCGAGAACAAATCCTCATCCAGTTTCTCTTTTTTGGGAGGCTTTTTAGTTTTCGATTTTGACGGAATTTCAAACAAATCGTCGGCGAGTTTGTCGTTGTTGTCGAATAAATCCTTCTCTTTCTTGGGCTTTGGCTTCTTTTTAGTTGAAGGCGAGGCAGAAAACAAATCATCAGCATCATCTGTAAATAGAAACTCAATAAACAGCTTTGACATTTGTTAAAATCCTGTCAATTTTACCATCTTTTTATCACAAAACCAACTGATTTATTTTTTGAATTTTTCTCAAAGGAAAAATTCCAATGCAACCAAAGCCCAATTTTTTAAGATCACAATTTTTTCAATTTAGTTTTGAAATAAAGTTAAGTCATAGCTGCTAATGTTTTGTAAAATTGCACCAATATTTTTACCAAAAATGCTGGGAAGGTCAGTGGTTGTTTTGGTAATTTTAGGCTTTTCATCTTTTTGTTTCGGTTTTGTTGGTTTGCCAGATGTTGATGATAAAAGTGAATCTAAAACAAAGCACAATGTTTACACCCAAAAACTTAACCTGCAAATAAATTTTATACCAAGAAAATCATCATTGTTGTCATTCCTTTTGGTTTCTTCTACATTCTTGGCTGCATCTTTAGCTGGTTTTGGTTTTGAACGCTTCACAATCTTATCAGGTTTTGGTTCGGCCACACTTGAGTTGATCGGAGTTGAACTTTCTCCCACAATTTCAAATAAATTACTTTGCAAATCTGTGGAATAAAATATTGAATTGGAAATAAAGAAAGTTTTGGGTCAGAACAAACTGGAAAATGAGCGGCATATCAACTCAAAAAATCCATTGACATAAGCTATCTGCTTGTATGTTATGTTAATTAATTTACAAATATCCAGCCAGGATAAGAGGGGTTTATTATTAACCACAAAAATATAATAATACCACGGGACGCTTCCTCAGCCACTTTTCTGCGAGCTTGCCGCGATGGAGGTCGTCTCCCTGCTTGACCTCGCGACCTTGTCTTTGTCACACTTTCCAGCGGAGCGTCGACATCAACTGACGACTTGATATTAGGAGTTGAACCAGGGAGCAAAGCAGTTGGATTTATCATCAGGTTTGTCTGCAAGTTGCCAAAACATGGTTTCATGTTGAAAATCAATTTGTCCCAAGCCCAAGAGCAGAACTGTGGTAGAAATTTTTTCTTTTTATTATTTTTAAACAGTGATGCCAAAGAGATACATACATTGGGTGCAAACTACTTGAAGTGTATAACCATGAATAACCTTGCGGCCAAAGCAAGGATGTTGGACATATTTTAGCTGTATGATAAAACACAAGTTTGAAACAAATACGGTTTATCACTCCAACAAAATGCCAAACCTTTAATTTTCCCACACTGTTTTTTCCTGGAGGGACAACTTTAGCGACCTCAGATTTCCTTCCACTCAACTGTGAAGGTCGGAAAGGTCGCGCAGTTGTGTTTCCAACAACTTTTTTATCCTCTTCAACTTTGGGTTTAGGTGTAATGACAGGTTCAGGGTTTTTGGGAGTTTCTTCATCACTTTCTGTGTTTCCAAATAGAGATTTTTTGTCATCTTTTGGAGTTTCTTTCTGAATTTCTTTTTCTTTTGTTTCACTTTCACTTCGTCTGTTCGATCTCTGTGAAGCCGACCTACAAGTTTCCACAATAAATAGTTACTTCAGCAAGTAATACCGAATTAGGTCATAAGTGAATGCAAACCCTGTGATTTGAGGTAAAACATTCATAACAGGATATGATTTTTTACTTGGAGAAATATTGAGTGATTTTGTCACTGGAATTTTACAGCAAACAACAAAATTAAAAAAAGGAAACCTTTTCTTTTGGATGGCGGCAAGTAAGTCCCCACCACCCGCACCAAACATGGAAACTGCTCCTGGAAGCTTCTTCTTTGGAATAACTTCTTCCTCTTCCTCCTTTACATCATCAGGAGGACCATCAACTTAACATGAAGAAGTTCATCGTGATTTCAAAAGAGTTTTTAAAGAATCTATTTGTTTGCTTGACTACAGCAAATACAAATATACAATTTTAATCAATTTGATGGTGATGCAATAAAGAAAGTACTTTTGCATATTCTGATATGACAACAAATAAATGGTTTCCAAATCCAACAATTTACCTTTTATCTCCACATCAGAATCACTTTCGAACAATGAAGATTTTCCTTTAGGTTCTTCGTTAAACAATGAATCTTGCTTCTGTTTTCCTGAATCTGTTGCTTCAGATTTTAATGGCTCCTCTTTCTTTGCTTCAGATTTTGGCTCCTGTTTCTTTGCTGGAGCAGAAGAGAACAAATCACCATCTTGATCATCTTCTGACTCATCACCGTCAAACAAACTGCTCTCTGCAAATAAACAAATCAACAATGTACAGGGTGGCATGTGGAATCTGCATACAAGTGCGTAAGTGCTACTTTATTAAACACTGGTATTTTAGGTCACAATTTACTTTTGGGAGCAGGAGTTGTTTTCTTTGGTTCTGGTTTGGTTTCCTTCTTTTTCGCAGGAGTTTTGTCTGCCTACAATCAAATAGTTAACATACATTATCATAGTCCCCCCAGTAAACATACATGCAATTTAAATGTCTTAAAATGAAAAGAACAACATTATAAAATTTAATCTCTGTGTTCAACTTTGAAAGCTATCTAGTTTAATTCCAGAAGTAGCGTTACCTTGGCAGGCTTGGGCTGTGGTTTAGCCTTTGACATTCCAGCAAACAGGTCATCTTCTTCACTCTCGCTATCCCCAAATAACCCCCTGCCACGACCTGAAGTAACCTTTGGTGGACCAAAGTCAATGGATGAATCGCTGCTGCTGTCGCTAGGCAACGGTGGTGGTTTGGATGAGAATAATCCACCCTCATCACTCTGCAAAATTTAAACTTATGTAAAGCTTGGCATGTTTTTTTAGTTGAACAATTTGATGCATTGCTGGTTATTTTACCGAGGGTGTGTTTTGTTGCAATTGGCTGGGTTTATATCCCTATGTTACAACCACTTTAGTGATATTTACAAAAAGTATTTTATTTTAAACTGTGTTTTCCTTCAAGGAAATTTGCTGCAGTTCAAAATAAATTTGGCAAATGAAGAATTACCTCTTTATATTTATGATAAATGTAATTTACCAATATCAATACTATTAAAATTAGACAAGCAATTAACATCAAATACCGAATCAGAGAGTTTAGATATGATGGCAGATTTCTCAGATTGCTTTGATTTGTTTGAATTACTGAAGATTTTAGAACCAGATTCTTGATTTTTCTTCGCAGCAACTTTTTGAGTTTCAATTTTCTTTGGTTTTGACCCAAACAAGTCAATGTCATCGTCATCAGAAAACTTGGATGGTTTTTGTTTGGAAATGCTTGACTTTGATTTTTGTGAAGCGAGAGAGGTGTTTGAGCCTAGTTTGTTCGCTTCCTTGTTTGAAGTCAGTTTCTTGGCAGCTGGCTTTGGTTTGCTGAACAAATCTTGCTCGCCGTCACTACTAGTGTCCGATTCACCAAACAAACTTCCAGATTTAGAACCTGGAGTTTTGTTGGTAACCATGGTGACTGGTGTCTTTTTTGTTTGTCCAAACAAACCTCCATCATCACTGTCGCTTCCAGAGAAGAGAGAATGCTTTTTAGAAGTGTTTGATTTGAAAGAGGCAGCTTTGCTTTTGCGACCGGATTGCTTTGATGTCTGCAATCAGTTAATCAGTGGACAATTGTTTTTTAAATTTACAAAATATTTTTGAAATTAACAGAATTGAAATACAAATATTTGCTTAATCATCAAGTTTTTATCAGAGTCATAATATTTTGCATCACTTGCGATGCTGAGCAATAAATGACGAAACAAATATAATTAAATATTTGATTAATTTCAATGCAGAACATTTCAATAATCATTCATAAGTAGCAATTATAATTTGACCAGCATTCACTCCAGCATACATCACTTCCAAAACTGGATACAGAATCTTTTCTTTTGTTTGCAGACTTGTTCAGCGCATCCTGGAGAAGATTTCCACCCGCTCCGAACATTGAAATCCCACCCACAGGTTTCTTGGTCTTCGGTTCCTCAGGTTCTGAAAAAAATGTCTTTGTATTAAATCCACAACATTCAGCAAATGGGAATATTAACAATGTTTGGTGAAGAAGATGACACAAAGTTAAGGTAATTTGTGAAGAACTTTCAAAAAAGTATATCTGTCTGAATACAATCAGTATTTCAATTAGTAACCTTAGAACACTTGAACTGAATTTTCCATTTTCACATTGGATAGCAACAGAGAGTTGTGTTGATATTTTATTATTTCATGTTCATGGGAAAGTATTGTCACCAACCTTTGGGTTTAGTTTCTTGGAACAAAACTTCTTCCTCTTCTTCCTCACTTTGATCAAACAAACCACCAGATTTTGGAGCAACTTCTTTCTCTTTCGAGGTTTTAGCTTCTGTTGATTCTTTCTTATTGCTTGATTTTCCGGATGACTTAGTTTTCACTTGAGGAGAAGATTTTGCAGAGTCTGTAACCAACGTAATAATAAACTGATGACATTCAGAAACACAATGACTGATTGTTCAGTGTGTTGCAATAATCACCTATTGTATGTTTGTTTAAATATTCATTAGTTTGCTTTATCCAAATATCTTTTCTTTGTGATAACAATAACACAAAGAGCTGATAATCTATCAAAGTAACATGCCAAAAACTAGTTGTTTAAAAATCAAATATCAACCTTTTCTAGGTGGCTCTGCATCTGCAAATAAATCTTCATCACTTCCACTTTCATCAAATAATCCTTTAGACGGTTTGGAAGTTTGAGGAGGAGGTTCATCTTCCTCGCTTGCATCTGATTGGTCGGAAGTTTCTTCACCCTGTAATGGTACCAAATGTCACTCTTATATAACAAGGTATTTTATTTTACATCCAAATAACATTTTAAGTTTTTCTATTTGTATACTTCTTAAATCATAACTTTGTTGTAAAGCAACAATGCAAATAAATTATAATAAAACAGACAACTTTGGGTAGCACCAACACATTCTAAAACATTGCTCTCAACCCTATATGCTTTGTGGTCCCCTACAGTAACTTTTACCGCCCCCCTGCCCCCTGAAAAAAGTTTAAGGCAAACACTCTTGGAGAATGCCCCACAACTACAGGCCACTGTAAAGACAACCTGTCATAAACTTTCAAGCAAACACAAATTTTGAATCTTACATTAAAGAATCCCTTCTTTATTGCTCCACCAAACAATGAAATTCCACCAGTTGGAGGTTTCTTCTCGTTCTTCTTCTTCTGTTGAGGTTTCTTCACTTCAACCTCCTCCTCCTTCACATCTTTCTCATCATCAGATTGGGATTCACTTTCTTCATCATCAAACGATCCTTCCACTCCTTCGAATAAACCTGAACCAAAAATAAAAATTTACAAAAACTTTTTTTTTGCATTTCAAAAACCCCATGTAAAATATTGTTTTGTATGATTTCTGTGACACTTTAGATTTACAACGGATTTATCTTTCATTATTAAAAATTTTTAATTTCATTTAAACATTAAACTCACCACCATCTTTTGGAGCTCCAAACAAACTTTTTCCTTTGCCACGAAATAAACCACTAGAGGGGGCAAACAAGTCATCGACATCATCTTCGTCGTCGTCACCAAACATGTCTGGAGTAAAAGATGATTTTTGGAAAGACAAAAGTATTTAAACTATCGCAAACTGAAACTAGGTTAATATTAGGCTCAAATTTAAACACAGACATTTCAACTCCCAGCACAAAAACATGGACATTATATTTGCAGCAGCAAAAATCTGATTCCATCAATATCAGATATCCTACCTGGTTCTGGTTCTTGTTTTTTCTTCTTCTGTGTTTTCTTTTTCTTTTTAGATAATTGGCTGTCAGTCCGTGCTTTGGCTTTGGGTTGAACAACAATCGGCTGAATAAGAAACAAACAGCCCATGAAAACTACAATACTGTTAGTTTAATAGTTGATTGTCATGTTCATTCCAACAAATTACAGAAAGTTTATCGAAAAACATTACTAATATATTTATAAACCTCTTCTTCTGATTCTGAACTTGAGTGTTTCTTCGCAAACATATCTTCGTTATCTGATGATGTGTAATCACTACTGGAGTTAAAAGACCGTGTCCTTTTTATTGGAACATCTTCTACACTCCCATCATCTAATACAAATAATAGTCTTTGTATACTGTGACATTGAAATTTGACCTTGATAATTACCCGACAAATCATCGCTGTCGTACTCCGATGACGAAGCATCGGACACGGTTGGTGGTTTTTCCACTTCATCCTCAGACTCACTCAAGGATCCGACACTTTCCGCTTCATCTAAAAAACAAAAACATTGCAGTTCACCTTCTTCCAAGCCTGACAGGCATGTTTTCAGACAACAACAGCAAGTAAGGCGGCCATCGTGGAAAGTGAAAGTAACAAAATTGTTACTGGAAACATAGCGTAACCACTGAGATCTTGTGGAAAACTGTTTTTCCAAACAATTTTTCTCCCGTAAGTGTTCATGAAATTGCTAAATTGTTCAGATTATTGCCTTACTTTGCATAGTAAAGTCATGACACTTAGCTTGTCATAAAGTAGTTACTACAATTTGCAAAAAAGCCTGCGCCATGGTTCATTTCACTCTATCCTATATGTCAACTTAAATGAAAACAATCTTTTATTTGAGACAAAACTTTTAGTGCAAACATAGAACATGGTCAAAAAACTAACAAAGCAACAAACACCAACTCACAGAAGTTTAACAAACCTACGACATACCTGAGCTTGGGAGATCCCCAACCCCGACATCATCTTCTTGGTGAAAACCTCGGCTTCCAATCAAATGTGGAAGTGGTCGTATCACATAAGGGTCCTTTGGTATAACTTACAATCTAAACTTCATGTTAGGCAACTGATGATGGCATAAGTTATTGCCGAAACGTCTTAAACATGACAATGTTACTAACAGCATGGGACAGTCTTTTTATTCCCAGAATTATAAGCATAAGTAAATTTGTGATTTGTGTTCCTATGTTAGACAGGTTTGAGCATTCTCTTACCCTAGGTTCGAGCAGGACTTCGTTAGGATTCAGTTCGTCGTCATCTTCGTCATCCGAGTCAACGTCAGAATCACCAGCTTTAATGTCAAGGACATCGTACGAGTCTTCCAGCACAGACAATCCAAACCTTACAGCTTCCGACAACTGGAACATTTCAGTTGTTAATTTGCAATCATTTTATGCCAAATACCAAATATATATATTGTTACTTCCAATATACATTATTTTAAACTTACAATACAACAAAATTGGTTTATGTAATATTGGATTTACAATAACAATTGTGAAATATACATTAACTACTGATAAACAATTGCGACTTAATGCATTCACACTAATGTTCTGTCACACAAACATCTCTTTCACACTTCACAGTTTACAACAAACCTTTGGTAAAAGTTCTGCATCTCTCTCTTCTTTAGTTTTTGGTTTTGATTCCTCCTTTTCTTCACTTTTGTTTGCAACAGAATCATCTTCGTCATAAACTCTCTGCAAATACGACACAAAAACAAATATGCAGATGAACAACAAAAATAAGACAAAAATTTCATGGGCCAATAAAACCATTAAGGTTATTGAATCAGTCTATGGCCCAATGTACAGCATGTCATAAGGTTAGATATACATTACAATGGGTGAAAAGTGCATTACATAGATTAGGTCTATGTATACTCACATTTTCAATGAACTGACTGTCACTTAAGGTTAGAAAATGGTCGGTAACACTTTGAATTGAAGCATCTGTGAGATTTGTTTCATACGACAACTGGGAGAGATGACGAGATGTCTCTTGTGCTTTGCTGGTGAGTCTCTCGGCAAAGTCTTGCAAGTGTTTCAACAGCTGGTTAGAAACAATATGAGGTTTGAATAAAATTTCATAGCAAGCCTTTTTATAATTAGGGAGTAAAATGCTTTTTTAGTCTAAAATAGGTATTCTCACACTTTTCTAATAGATTGAAACAGTGGCATCTTCTGTACAGCTCACCCAACATTATAACTCTGTTGCTTCCACATTCCTAATTTACATTTACAAGTTTCAATATTTGAGAACAACTATCAAGGACCAACCCCAACATCTGCAGCAAGAGACCAGTGTTCTGCATGTTTACGAATCTCCTCACAAGTCCAACTATGGTCCCATTCATTTCCACCATTCTCATTCTGCAAACATCATCCAATTTTGTACACTAATTACATAAAAATTAAATTGCAATGCTAATAGTTGTGCAATGAAGGTAGATTAGTTATATTCGTAATTTTGATTTATTTGTATTTTTTGAAGCTGTGTCTTTTCAAAAGTCAGAAACCTATTGTCATAAAAATCTTAATTAGCCGAACTTCTGGTGCCAACTTACCGTAACAGCGGTCGTGCCATTGGTTAAAGGCTCCGAATCACCCATTATATTTGCACAAACCTACAACTTTAGAAAAACTTTGGTTCGCTCAACAATCTAAAGTCACGAGAGGTCGAAAAAGGGGGATTTTTTTATTTGCATATAAATACAAAATGTCAATATTTCGGATGAGACAAGCTGCAATTGTACGATGTATAGAAAGTATTTGCAAATATACAGTTCCCTAAAATTATCCGTAGTTTTAAATAAAAACGTAAGTTTATTTTCTGCGAAGATTAAGCGAGCGATGTTTTTTGTGCACATTTCTACCATAATTTAGCGATGGCCGGTCGCAGTTGACAAAAAGATACAAAAAATAGTTAAAAAAAATCATTGCATGTGCACAAGAAAAGGTGGCAAAATATGAACACAATAAGTAATGTTTCCTCTGCAATGCTCAGCTTCTTCCACATGTATTGGAACAGACCATTCGAACAGCGGAATCGGTGTAATAATGAATTTGATCGAGTTGTGTTTGGAAAACCTGCATTATATCGAGAAGTAGAAAGTTGTACGCTTGAGTGGACATGTTCCGACTAACCATATGATCTTTATGTGAGATTGCTTTCAACTGTCGCTGCAGGGGTTGAAAATCTTGGCGGCGAGTAGAAAATCCCAAAGACATCACCTAACAAATAAACAGTGTGGTAAAATCGCATGAAAGGTGCTCATAACTTAATAAACTAATTTGAAATTTCGCAAATCAGAAGGTTTATTTCAACCTGGATTCCGCTGTCTTTCAACCATTTCGAGTAGATGCTGGACTGGACAACATCATCACAAGGTCCGGATGTTATCAGGAGGAAGATTGAACGCCTGTTGCTCCCAAACTCCCTCTTCTCTCCTGCTTCCTTCAGAGCAAACTGAAGAGCTGGCCCATAACGACGCTTGTTGAATTCTGTGAGAAAGAAGTGAATGACTGCAAGTCTTCTCGCAAAATGTCACAAAACTTCTATTTCATCCCATGCAAAAGTAAGTAGCAAATCTAATTGGTACACTAAGCAATGTCACTGAACCTACAGGTAGAAATCACATTGATATACCTCTAAATATATATACGAACAAATTAAATACAACATAAATTAGTAAATATTTGTTTTTTTTATTAAGTTATTTTTAGTTCATACTTTTTCGTGTGGGAGCAATTGCGTTAAAACTGGCAAGGAAGTCTCGTTGGCTTTCGTGATCTCCAAGTGAAATCGCTGTAGCGACTTCGGGTTTGTCGCTGAACCTGAAGAATCCGATCCGAGTGTCAGAAAGTGAGAAGATGAATTTTCTGAGAACGTGAAAAAGTTGAGGAAGTTGAAACGAAACGATTCAACACGGATTGTTACCTGACGATATTTCTTACAAATCTCCTCGCCCTCTGCCAGTTTAAACCAGTATCCATTTGGGAAGAGTCAAAACCAATTAAGAGATCCATGTTTCCGAACGGCGGACAGAATTCTTCATAAAAATCATAAATTTATGGTTTGTGGTTAGGTTTCATGTCTGCAGTCAATAGAAATAAACAAAGGCAGACGCGTTTCTTTGCATTTATAACTTTGTGGTAAACGTGGATCAAGATCAGCAATTAAACCTATGCTACGCGAATAAATTCAAAAAACGTATTGACACGTGTTCAACTCACTGGTACAACATGGCGGGTCGTTTGTCCACCTTGCAACGTGGACATTAACTTTCTGACAACTTATATAAGATATTCCTTGTAGTTGGTACGGGAAGGGGCACCTTAACCTACATGCTGAACCCGACTTAAATCCTTGCGTACAATACCTACAAATACAATAAACTGTCAACATATAAAGACAATACTAAAAAGTGGCACTTTTAGCTTTTGTCCCCATTCAATTGTTAAATGTTTAAATAAATTGTTGAATAAAAACAAGACTCATAGTTCAAGTTTCTGCAATTATTCGTTACCTTGTCTTAGTCCGCGCCTGAAGTCCAAGGTTGAATGCGGGACATGATGGTTCGGTGTAACTTACCGGCGTAGTTACAACAGGCGGAGTGAAATCTGAAAGAAAATCGCTTTATCAGAAAACCGTGTTAGGTGTGAATACGGTTTGCTTCAGGGCGGTTTGGGATCAAACGCGGCAGAATGACAGGCCAAGTGCTAAAGGTCAAACAAGGTCATAAGTAACCACGTGCGAATTTGGATGTTAGTGATTGCAGGAAACGTTTCGTGTTTCAAACTAAATACGATATTTTCTGTAAGGTATGACAAATGAATAACGGTTTAGTTTTGAACGGCAGACCGACGGGTAAAGAGTTGAAGGTCAAACGAGGTCATAAAGCGTAAAATAAGAATGTTTCAAAATAAATAAAACAACTGGAAGATGTTTTTATTGATCGTTATTGCAACCGTAATTGTTTGAAAATTAAAACCTTTCGGGCAAGAAGTCGATTCGTCGTTGCTGCACCCGTCTTTGTAGCAACAACACCGGCATACCTCCCCAGGTTTGCCTACGTCACACTCCGATGACGTAGGTCGGTTGGTGAAGATTTGAGGGGAATCGTTGAAGCAAGCGTTCGCCTGTTTGCATCGTTTGTTGATGCGCTTCGATTTGTT
Organism: Ascidia mentula; assembly: GCF_947561715.1. NCBI lineage: Eukaryota > Metazoa > Chordata > Ascidiacea > Phlebobranchia > Ascidiidae > Ascidia > Ascidia mentula. Next base: position 755,864 of record NC_138568.1, read on the forward strand.
CGGCAAATATCGGATCTCAGTCTGGCAGGCGAGCTGTGGGAATGAAATCAAGTTTATTGAATCCGGTCAAATTTAATCCGGAAGACTTCTGCCATGTTACGACATGCGTGGAATTTTTATGAATAATTCTAGCACATTTTACTTTTGTTTGGTTTAAATTAAAACATTAGTCTTTTTTGTCGTAATGTATACATATTCTTTATGTTTACTTATTGGTTTGCTTTTAAGATTTTTATTATTTAATTAAATGCGTTGTTCCCATCATAAAGCCAGGAAAGTTAATTGAATTTTTTGGATCATTTTCATCGTCTTCCGTGGTGGACGAAACTGAATCGGGTGCGTCCTTGACCAATTTCAGGCAAATTGCCAAACAATTTTCAAAATTGTCGCCCGACCTCATGACAAATACAACGTAATCACACCAACGTAATGGTTCGGGTTGAACGGGTGAACACGGAGTGATTCAATGTCGCAAAAAATCAACTCGGAAAGTAAAACTTAACTACGAAACGGTTTTGCCCTGAACTGAAGTTGTATGAAGAAGGCCAATGGAGTCCACGCGTATCCTCAGCAATAACCGTTTAAACATAAATGCAACAATAATATATACTATTTGCGTTACACTTTACCATAGGTTTTCAAATATTGCAATATTTAAATATTGCAATAACCATGGTTTCGACCCAGGGTCCACTTTTGTATGTGTCTCACGAGATTTAAATTACATTTTTTTATTCCGGTTAGTGTGAAAATAGCTGCAATTGCGGTAAACTGCAGCTCTGAAACATCCGAACCTGATTCTGGTGGCAAAGTTCCTGCCTTCCTTTCCTCAAACATTCCCGATGATTCGCAGCGTCCTCACAGACAAGACACACAAGTCCTAGAAAAAACTCATTTCAATTGCAACAAAGTTTACTTTTCTTAAAATAATATTTTTTTCTGATGCTGCCAGGCATAATTGAAAAGGCTCTTCTACCCTTCAACACAAACGTACACACGCAAAAAAATACCTTGAAGTTGTTGGAAATATCACCCAACGTGAATTGTGAACAATATTGAAACAAAACTATTTCCGGAATAAACACAGAAAAACTCACCTGACGTAATCGACCACAAAGCCACAAAAACCGCGGGTAACAAAATAAGCTTCATCACCATTGTTGTGCGACGTGAAATGTCGTTGAAATCAAACGAAGCAATTTCAAGTAGTTTTGTAGCAAGCAATTTAGCCGCAGGTCTGAGATTTTCCTGCTATCTCATAATTCGTCGCTTCCAACAATTTAGACTGTGGGAAAAGTTTGCTTTCTTGAACATACGGATACCCGGCCAGTTCTCCCAGTTCGTTTTTCTGATTAAACTACTTAATGTCAAACTTGATTTTAAGCACATTTCTCAGCACAATTTCTTTCCCCTTTGAAAATGAAACCCAGTCGTGTTGATAGCAATGCTTTCTGCTTCAAAATTTCGGATTCGAGAGAAAAGACAAGTTCATTAAAATTGCGATTAGTTATATTTAGGTTTTCATCCAAATGCAGGTGACAATTTGTTACAACGACCAGCGTTAGGCACAATCAAGATTGTGACGTCACAAAAACGAACACGGACGACGATGACAAAGCAAGTACACAAGTTATGGAACGTTTTATCAGAATCGATTAGAATCTACAAACATTAAAGAGCATGTTCCGAAACAAGTCGCGGCGACTTCGCGCGTCAAACAAAGGTGTCAGCCGGAGGTGAAATATAAACACAATATTTACAAAACGCCTTCTGACGTCACAATCATTCGCGACACGGATGACCGCATAGCGCTTGTTGCACCGACGGCAGGCGACCGGGAAGAGAATCGATGCCGTTTTCAACAAGAATAATCTGAACAAAGGGTCTTTGTTTAAAGAGCGAATGAACAAATATATTACGCCACCTTTTCCGCCGAGCCCGTGATTTGCAGGAGTTTCTGCATGAACGCCATCCGCTTGGTGGCGGTGTTGTCCGGTAATATCCCTATTACCAAAATCTAAAAGAGGATAAGTGCTTGAAAACGAACAGGCAGCTCATTCTTTACAATGTTTCACAAAACAAATTTGCATACTTTCACTCCACTGTCGCGAAGTTGACGCGCGGGTATTGTTGCGTCACTATTCTTGGATTCATACGTAGGAACATCGTAAACAATCAATATAAGGACATCGGGCACTCCTTCACGGTTTCCACTAAATGGATCCAGTGCTATTTTTTGCGCGTGATCGAGTGGGGCGTTCCAACTTGATCCTACACCATACAGTAAAGTAAAACCCCAACATAAAACCTAATTGACATCTGATCATGGGTTACGCCTGAGGGGAAATTTTGTCTTAGCAGATAACTTTTTCTACACAGGGAAATGGGGTACACGACCGGTTCTTCCCGAACAAGTACAGACAGACTTAAGCTACCAGACGATTCTAGTTGTCTAACTCCGCGGATTGCAACAAAATACCGGTTAGTACTTATTCTAATCAAATGTTTTAGGTAAAACTCAAGATTGATGCAAAAACACAAACCGGATCTTCAGGTTAACATTGGTAAAATGCTATTAAATTTACTCCCACCTTTTCGAGGTGACCAATCCTGTTCTGCCACGTCAGCCATCACCTCATTCGGATGTTGGAAATATCTTTGAGATGGGCTTCCAGAACGATCGAACTTCTCTTGAAAGAAGAACATCTTCACCTTCGTTTCAAATGACGTCAATCGAATCATTTCTCTGTGAATGCAAAAAATAACTGACAACACTGGCAAGTTAGCTTAACATTTGGTCCTTGTTAAAATTTATACTGATTGATTCCTAAAAAAATTAAAGTATTTTATATTTATTCATTTACTACTTTAAAACTTACCATGATGTGCGTTCTATAAAGATAAACAATAACGCCCCTACTAAGAAAAAATTATATTTAAATTGTTGTGCGGTTACCATTTTTACTGGCGGGGAAAATATTTTTGTTTTAATTGAAAAAAGTTTTGTTTTTGTTTGAAGTCTGTGATGGTTTTAAATATTTTAAACAGAATAAACATCATGTAGCGAATAAGCTGACCAGGTATGTGGGTTAATAAAATGGTAAGCTTATGCCTATATCCGATATATCAACAACAATACATGGGAAAAAGATGTGCAAAATATATTTTTGTTAGTAAATTTGTGTTACAAGAGTATTTTCCTGAATTTAAGCGAGATGAACTTTTGGTAAAGTACAGCAGAATAATACGAAGGCAACCAACGTTATAAGCTTGACAGAAAAATCCTTGACTTCACTCCATTGCTGTGATGTGTAACCAGATGATTGGATTCCAAGCACAAGGTCAACAGAACCATATGGAGGACAGGTTCCTTAACATAATGCTTTTTAGTTTATATGCAAAAAAGTAAAGCTTTTGAAAGGTATAACATGTACAAAGCAACATAAACAGATGTGTAGAAACCATAGCATTTTTAATAAACTGGCCAAATTTGCTAAATTTGTTTCTCCAACTAAAAATTGCTGTGGTTCTAAGCTTACTGTGCTGTTGTATGCTGTGTGATTTTGGTACACATTTTTCCCCATCCGAAATACTTTTTAAATGTAAAAAAATTGTTGAAATTGAACTTAATTAACAAAACATGTTAATTTTGTATGGCATGCAATTGTAATTGTGGGTATTTTTTTTTGAGGTTTTCAGTGAAATACACAAACAAAAATGTTAAAGGATTCTTACGTGCACAACAAGGTACTTCCCCTGTCCAGTAGGCCAACCCCTGTTCCCGTTTCTGACAACTTATGTCTTTCTCTCCGACCAAGTTGTAAGTTTCGTCACATGTAAAGTGACAGTGTGAGCTCGGGTGGTTCCCCCTGGAGCAAGTTTGGCCTCCGTTCACTGGGAAGCCTTCAATGGAAGGACATCGCGCTTCTTCTAGAGGTGGTGCGAACTGGATGGATTGCTCTATGATGGTAAATGCTATGTTACTAGTAAGTTGTGGTTGGTATGGTATTTGTGCCAATGCGACTTTTCGTCCATCGCAGTAAGATTGCTTCCTCGCGTACGTCTTAAAATAACTTTGAAACGCGAAAAAAAACTTTTGCTTTTTTTAAGCTCATAGCTTTTGATGCAGCCATTTTTCAAATACGCGGATTGTAATATAAATTGTGGTAGATTGATGGTAGATAAATACCCTGATCATTTCCTTTTAAACAACGTTCGTTGCACTTAATTTTCTTGCTTATTTTTGCAAAATTTTACGCAAAACGTTTTAGTTTTCTACTCCACATACATTTCCACATACATTTTGCTTATTTTCTCCACATACATTTTGCTTATTTTCGTTTTTAACCCTTTTGTGCTAAAGTCGTTCTTACCAGCTCGGCACGCGTCATATAAACCGGAGTTACATCTGTTCGTCTGACAACAACATCTGCAAACCGAGCTGAACGTTTTGCTCCCAATCTCCCAGACACACTGACGATTCGTCGCCTGGTACCTTCCGACGTCGTTCTGGTTCTTCAGGTTGACGCAGGCCAATGCTTGTTTGCATCGTTTAATAATCAGCATTCGTTTGGTTCCAACTTGTCGGCGGACCTCGGTCAGACAAACTTCCTATAGGTAAGAAATAAACTTTCCTGGTTAAGAAATGAGTTTTAAACGTTAATATCGTGGCTACTTAAACTACTTAAAGGTAGTTGTGGTGCAATTTGCTAAAAACAATGCAAAATCATGGCAGAAGCCTACCCGCTGGAAAATTATAAAAACCCTGGGAAGGCGAAGACGCCTGCGCATACTTTCCTATGAGTGGCAATAGAAAAAAAACATTGTTTAACTTACGTTTGTTCCGCAAGTTCTGATTCTGCCACTCCTTAAACATTGCTCCTCGGATCGAGAATTGACGCATACGTAACACACAAGCCCTGCAAATAATTGCGATGTTTTTACGTAGCCATAAAGCCAACCAATATCTGATAAATTTTACTTGCAACTTAGGTTAAGTTGTTGTCTTAAAGTCCAACAGAAAATCCACAAAAACATGCACGCCTATCAAATGATCAGCGAACTGCGGTTTTGTGTTCGGCGTTCGAGATCTTATCTCCGACACGACTTACCGTTTACTATGACGTCAGAAAGAGCAACCAACAAAAGCAAAGTGACGGCATAAATGCAAGTCATGTTGACAAATCACCTGAAACTAAATTACAAAGACTAGTTATTGATTCTATTGTGTGTCTGTTGTTCAGAAAGTTTTCAAACAGTTGTTCATTTTTTCATGTCAGATGCGGGAAAAACTGATACTAGTTCTTAATTTGTTTTTGCCGGCATCGCTTTTATGCAGGCTCATGACCAACCTGACCCAATTGCGTGCAGACATACGATTTCATTTTGCATTTTATGTAAGACACGTTTTGGCAAAACAACTCTTGTCATGCTAATATTAATAGCGGCCTGTCTCTGTACACGTTTTTGTGTTCTTTTTGTCACAACAAAATTCAACATTATTTTGGAAAACGCTTGTACTCTTGAAATAATCCTGGCATTGAAAATGCATTTTCCTCAACAATTCGTGACTAATAGGATCCAATTTTTCATAAACACTGGTATCTCTACCACTCCAACCGTAGCAATACCCGTTTGTCCTCTGATTGCTTTAACGTGCGGACATTTTCCCTTCTTCTCATGTGTGACCTTGAGATCGACCTCCCCCCTCCCCACAAAGAGCCAAGTTGTGTTTCGCGATCCAAGGCAGGATATGTTGAATGTCACGACTTACGCACGCGCCCTTGCAGAGTTAATGCACCGAAGGTTGATACCGATAAACATCGCGGCAGCATTAAACGCGCTGAACTTGACCAAAATTGCAAAAACCAAAACACGAATCCTCACTTTGTCGAATAGCTGCCATAATGTTTCATGTGTTCCAGATGGTGTTGAGAATGCTATACTGTTTTTTAAGCACATTTAAATTTAATTGAGCCTAATTATCTTAGCCGATAAGTACTGGCGGAAACATTTTATGTAGTGTAGTTTTCTTTTTTATAAATTAGTGATTTAAAAAAATTATTTATTGTAAATTAGTGATAAAATTGAATGATTACATTTTGAAACTTGACTCGTATATTTAGTTTAGTGCAATGTTTGTTTTCTGAGGGTGTCCATTGTTGTTTATAGATTTATGTTTGTTTTTTGTTAATATTTTGTTCCGTATGGAATCAGTTACCAAGATTTTATATCATATTCATTCGATCTTTCCTAATTAAAATTTTCCGTAACACAGCAGGGACAGTAGAGGTTTGTTGCGATAACAAACATGCTTACGTGGAAGCTGAACAGCTTTATCAGCTCTAACCCACAATAGAGCATAACCTCCATCGTCCTGGGCTGGGTTAGGGCTTGGCTATCGCTCGGCTATCGCTCGGTTAATCGCTGCTATTTTTGAGGAAGCGTTAAATGCCAAAAGTTGTGTGGAAATGTCAAATGTAACGTGTACGTCACCGAAAACATTAGGTCACGTTTTGAAACCATCTGCTTTGCAAAGCGAAACCATCAACATTTGCGCTCAATGTATGAGACAGGTTTTTGGTATTTCCTTTAACATAGACTCAATTTTACAAATCGAGATATCAGCGGTCTGTACCGGTTTGGTTTATAACCACTTTACAATCATTGAGAGATCCACACAATACTGCGCACTGTTTCGACCTTTAAGGTTTCATCAGTGAATTGGCATTTTAAGGAGCAAGCGCAAAGAATGCTGTAATGGCTCCAGGGAAGCTGTAGAAAAATCATTAACTGAATGACGTTTGAAGTCAAAGCTCACAAATGCCGAGCGTGAAAACATGCAAACCCCATACTCTGCGCTCAATCTTCGGGCACTTTCCCAAGTGTTCATGGACCCCCTGATGTGAAAACAGGTTGCATTTACCGCAATTGGACCCAGTTTACACGAAATAAGTACGCAGGTTGATTGAGCGAGAATGCGGATATACTGTATTTATTTTACCTGAATACTAGCGGATGTCGACATGAGCGCGAGTGTTCGCTTATTTTGTTTATTGCACGAAAACATTCATTGAATTGTTGCAAAGACTGCTTTTTCCACGCTTACTTTACATTTATCTTCATCTATAGATAAAAAATATTTCCGTTACGCCGTTCCGCTGTAAACGTGTGGGGACAGGGGTCCAGCAACTATTACAGTTATGGACCTGAGACTGACACGGCGTATTTTAATTATGTGCCATATGTTTGTGTGACATTTTCAGTTGCATGAATTTTTACAAATATAAATAACGCTTAAAAGTGAATTGCGTTTTTAAAACGTTGATTGACATTTCCGATACAATTTGTTACCGATCAATGGACGTCACTTCCTGTCACCAACTCTGCGCCATCTGTTTCCTCACGGGGGAAAATATTTAAGTGTGGGCATCAACTTGCATTACATGTGTCTAATTACACGAAGCTAACTACCGACTTCTAATATTACGCGGTAATATGTTGATTGTCTACAGAGTGTGGCTGATCAGAAACTTGACATCCTGTTCGTGATGTGATGACATTGGTGTCCGAGGCTGAAGTCACAAAATGACATTGACGTGGTTCCTTGCATTTTTGTTTATGCTTCAGGTTAGTTCCAGACTTGTGAAGAATTCAGTGCTTTGGCGTTTTTCGTTTCTACAAAGTATTACCGCAGCACTTACCTAACACAATTTCGCAATCTCGTGTCGATTACAGCTTGTCTTTTCAATGTTGGATAATTACTGCACTGCTGATTAACACAAAGTTCAACCCCCTAAGTTATCTACACGTTAACGTAAGCGCGCTGTAACATGTGTCACAAACAAGGTTAAGTTAAATCTTGTATTAACAATCACGTGATCAAACGGATTCACAACCTCCAATCCTCTGTCAGGCTTTTACTCATCGTCAGCATCTATTAAAATACAAAATATTCTTTAAAGCAGAGTTTCCGGGCAAAATGTTGAGAATCACCTGCCTTAAATAATCTTGCGCATTGAGTAGTTATCAACTACACACACAGTAATGTTGTTGTACCTTTCATGTCCTGCAATTCAAACAAGTCCATAAGCATATCTGCTGCCTCTTGGATGTCCGATTCTTCATCCCATGGCACGTCCACCCTGTTAAGTTTTAATTATTTGGTTCGCGTGGTGTTACTAAGCAACATGGCGCAGTTTAAAATTCCAAATATGGCATCGTTTACTTCAACAATATTATAATTGCATTATTTTTTTGAATTTAGGAAAACAAGTATTTTTTTACCCTCCGTTGTTGCTTGTTCGTCCGCCGGCACAGTGAACAACAGAAAACATGCAACTGGTTAAAATCAACATCCCCAAACAAAAAAGTGGAAACCTTCATCTCTATTATTTTCACTTAAAATCTCTATCAAAGAAAGTAGTTTTTAGTTTGCCTCGTGTTCAGATCCATACCCATATTATCGCTACTCAACCGAAGTTGATTTTAGTTTGTGAAAGTATCTGTGCCCCCGCCCAAATCCACACACCCAAATCGAAAAGTAACATGAAATTGTTCCCTTCTCACAGCCAACCCTCCACGCTACCTCCAACTAACATGACATCCCTATGTCACAAACTCAAGTACTGAAGCTTTGAGTAAGGATACGTTTTATTATCGGTCTTTGAATATGACATCCTGTTTACCGCTTGCTTTGCGGGAGTTAGAGTGTAGGGAAATGGTAAACAATCAAACACCAAATAGTTTCCTCATAGATGTGCTGAAAGTTTTCCCGAAAAAGATATCACTGAGAACGATGGAGCCCTGTTCGATACAACTAACTTAAAACAATGTTCACTTACAATTCAATAAGCCGCGGTTGAATTGCAGCATTCTGTGCGTTACTGCATGCACACTGAAGCTGCAATTGTGTTCATGGCACGGATGATAACGCGATGGCAAAATATATATCGCTTTGGGATTCAACTTATTTCCTTTCTAAATACTTTACAATGTTTTTTATTGTATATGTTTCCTACGACCAAAAAATTAAATTGTCCATCCTTAAATATCGTATAGTTTTTTCCTGATCTTCCGCAAGGATAATTTTTTTCTATCCATCCTCTGTGTAGGATTTCATAACTTTTGTGAGGCCTGAAAGTAGAAACGTGTATGTTGCTATATTTCGTGTGAAGTTCTGCGTGTAATTACAACATTCGCATACATACTGACATCAGTTTCAAGTACGCCCACCTTTGAATATTTCCCTCATTATTTCTGCGAATAATTTGTCCATTGTTTCATCTTCAACGAAGCATGAGTCCTAATTGACCGAAATCTTGTAATGAAAAGCACATGAAATCGCACCAAGCAACTCATGCTCCTGATCATGAATACTTTCTTGAATTATTTGAAGTCACGTGTCTCACCCTCCGTTATTGCTGTTTCGTGACGGAGTTGCGAGTCCATTAGAAGTGCCCAAAACAACTGGAAACCAATATTAGTCCGAATTTTGTAACCAAATTTGTCATTTTTGATTTCTATTTAAAACCTAAATGAAGTTTTCTTGACTTTTCGTAAACCACGTGACGAGAACTTGCTGTTATTTCGTTCTGTTAAGATAACGATGCGATTCTTTACTTGATAGAATTACAGAAGTGTGGTAAAAGTGGATGGTCTCGGTTGCAATATATGCGATAACTATAGTTGGTGGTAACGTAATTGAGCAGATCTCTGGACACTGCGCGTTTTCTACGTTTTTCTTAGTTCGCACGTGTTGTGCAGACTGACCATACAGGCGATTTCATGCATTGTAACCGTGGGTAAGACCACAACTCTGTACAGGTACTTTGAACGTCGTCCCTATCAACGTATATTGTGTTGATGCCGATCAACAACTACCTTGTTATTAGCGATTCTTGTTTGATATTACAGCGGTGAAAAGTAAAGTGTCTCCTTTAAGTGATGAAACCATTAGATTTCGCTTTTTAATTTTCACCGTATTGGCTGCACTTAAGCGCGTTGTCTTGGTGAAACGTCATCTAATTAATATTATTTTACCAGGAAAGATTTTTAATTGACTGAACATTATGCCTGATGGTGTCAGCAACAAGTTGCATTAGATTTTTAAACCAAATCATGGAAATTATTCAACACTTTCCATGTAACCTCAGCAACGACAAACACGTGTAACTTTGCGTAACTTGAATCAGTTTAATTTCAACTAAAATCGGCATTGACTTGTAAATTTGAGCCATTCCGTTGCAAATATTCAGCTTGCGTCGTCCACGATCAGAAACCATCATCTCCGTCATACTTATGAATGTTTTCGATATCTGCAAATTCGGAAACTATTTAAAATTATTTGTTTTTACGTTCGAGTGAAGTAAATGCCATGCAGCATGAAAATATTGTTCACCCGTTTTGTTATACAAACTATACAATTCTACTAACATTATGAAATACTACAAAAGTATTTCTATATACTTGTACTAAACCTTTTATTATCCGTGTGGTCATTATATCGGCGAGTGTTCTTTCTAACTCCCTCATTTCCATCTCATCCCACATAACACTCCATGAAGCTCCGTTACTAAAAAACAAAAATATTCGCACGTGTTTTCTCCAATTGGTCTCGTTTGCTTGTAGGGAACATTGAGAGTCGACCCTTTATGGACCTGCCTCAACCTAGTGCGATCGGAGACTTGTTGGTACAGGGTGATGATGAAAAAGTGGGGACTTAGGGAGGGCTCAACCACATACAAATCTGACAAGGACACAAATGCAATACCTACTGACTTGCCTCCTCCTGTCTAAAGTATACAGCCAAGAGGACAAAGTGTCCTAAACACTCATGCCAGAACATATGTTAATCAACGGATCAGCGACAAAATGTGTGACGCAATACTTAACGTTGCGTAATAACCCACCCTCCATTGTTGCTGGTGAGGATGGAGATTGCGCAACATTCTACAATCAAAATAAATCCAATCGCTATCGTGACACTGTTCATCATTTTACTATGACTTAATGATGAGCCTGAAAAGAGTTAAAACGTTGTTTTTTCACTTGAAGCAGTTTGTCCAATAATTTCATGGGATTACTTAATCAACCCGTCTCATTCAATATCTCCCTGTTTATTAATTTCTCGGCTATGTTGGCAACCTTTTTTAGCAGTTTTTAATCTAATCTTCCAAACTGTAAATCCACATAAAATTGTTTCATTTCCTGACCTTATCCACACTTTATCGATAAAACGCCTGCAGATTGTATGAGATATTGCGACAATCCAGCTTGGTATTTCTATCCAGGAAATTATTACGCTTGACATGAAATACTGATGACAAGCATATGTTGACACTAAGGGTGACACGAAGCGGGTGGTGGTTGACCAAGAAAAGCGAATTTGCCGTTCACCATTTGTTCATCCGTCACTTCACGCAATATAAGGTCGCAATCATTAAATCCGCTCTGCCATAAACCTTCGATATGTAGTAGTTTACTACTAGAAGCTAACTGCCGACTTCTGATATTTATTGTTAAATATGTTTAATGTTTACAGAAGTGTGGCTCATATATCCAGGATATTAGCTTCCTGTTCGTGATGTGATGTGATTGTCTCAGATGCTGGAGATGGAATGCTTGGGAAATATTGTTCAAAGACCTTGAGTTTTTCCATGTTTTATAAAAAGTAAAAACTCTTGATGGAAATCACACGTCTAAATCCTGGACGAAACTGAAAGAAATCTCACCTTGGTAAGGTTTGAACTCAAGGTATTTTGTATTCCGTGTCTACTGTGTTGTACTGAGTGATCTTAAAGCGATGTTTGCTAATCACACGCACCAAACAACCGCGGAGAATCCTGTTAAACTCATCCACTGCCAACTACCCATATTTTATTTTTGATTCATGTTGCCATAACAACGGTATCAAGATGTTGATGCGGAGTCCCCATACCTTGCACATAACATAATTTGCCCAATGCTGAGTTGTCCTATTACAGAAATTGGTCAGATCAACCACAAGCTCGGTAAAAATTATCCTTTTCTTGGTCATTTACCCCCTGCACCTTGAACCCTTCCAAACCCATGACTGACACGATACCACGTTTGATGCAACAGTTTAATCAATTAGCATACATATTATCAATATTTCTTTGCCAGGTTGCTTCACCCTCAACTTTCAGTAACCATCATTTTCGCCGTCTCTATTAACTCTTCTCATATCTAAAAAATAGTATTTCCTATTACAAAATGTATTTATTTAATTATTATTTACACAAGACGCTACTTTGGCTGGTTCTAAAGGCTTTAATAAAAGCACGGTGCAGTGGCCAGGAAACAAAATGTAAATAAATTAATATTCTTAGAACATAAAGCGCATCTGTTAACTTTCCTGGACCTTTTATCATTCGGTTCCTCATCATGTCAGCAACTGCTCTGTCGAAATCCGATATCGCATCCCACATAATCCTCCAGAAAAACCGAAGACTAAAAAAAACAACAAAAAACTTCGAACGCGCTCTTTTATACAGAAAAAAAGGTGAAACAGTTGGACTTGTGACGCAACAGTAACGTATTCTTTACAAATACAGAATTGTATGTAGCGCAATTTAACCCCACCCTCCATTGTTGCTGTGTCGGTAGGGAATACGAAACCTTCGAGATCTTCGAAATCTGAAGGAGTCGACACTGCATACCACAATCAACAGAAGCACGAACACTATCACCACGCTCTTCATTCTTGTTTATCGCTAGAAGAATACAAAACTATTAAACCTTGTTTACAATGTAAAATGATTAATAATTTTAAGGTAGTTACACAATGCTATGTACATTGCAAAAATCATTTTTAATCTACTTTCCTCCTCAACTTGTCCTTGTTTATTTATTTTTTGTTTATTGTAGTTGCTCGGCAAAGTTGGCAATATATTTGTAACACTTTCTATTTGTAATAGATTTTATATACCCTGACAATGTCTACACTCCACGGATAATAGACCTGCAGTTTTTGCGACATATTGCTGCAATCCAGCTTGGCTTTTCGACCCAGGAAGTTGTCACGCTGTTCGTGAAGTGACGATGGGACATATTGACTCCTGCTATGGTGGCGGTAATTATATTTTTATAATGTATTTGTTTATGTCGCGTGGCATCGCTCATACCATGGTATAAGGAACATGCATGGGAATTGATAAAAAAGTGTTTACAATATTGGCAACCGCTTTGGCAACGAGCCGAAAGAAGTGCAAACGATTATCAACGTTGAGCAATGGAAAATCTCACGAACTACTTTGTCTGCTACTGTAGAGTGCTTTATCGGCCTCATTTATTATACACATAAGTTTTCATCCAGTAGATTGTTCTATGAGTGATCTAGAAGCTGATAAATACTTACAATGTGTGAGGGATCTGGATCGTCGCATCAATCCAAGGACTTGGTATCATGTTTGTGATATGCTGGTGTCACGTACTGGACTATTGGAGAACTTACTTAGTAATAAAATGTCCCGCCGAGGCATTATGCGTTTTTATAACATGTTGCAATCCTTAACATAAGTTATTGGAAATATCTCATCCTAGTTAGGTTCAATTATACGTTTTTTACGTGCCAAGCTGCCCGGTAACAACGTCTCCTTGACCTTGCAGTTAGATCTACTGTGTGTTGATTTAATAATTGTAAGCAACGTATTTCCTTTTCTGAACAAGGCAGGCAAACACGTTTAACGCAACTTTTCCGTAGTATAACATTTTAATTAAAATAAAATTCGACATTGACTTGTAAATTTTGCAATTTGAACATTCTTTTGCTAGATAGCATGCCTCCTTGACCTTCAGTAGCCATCATTTCCGTCATTCCTTTGAGCTCTTCTGATATCTACAAAATATTAGGTTTGTTTTAAATACTTCCCAATTATTTTGATGATATGCGCGCTAACTTTGGACATCAGACGCTGCTCGCCTTTCTCAAACTATAACAGCATTGTGATGTAACTGAGGGCAGAATATTTATGTTTACATACTATTGGTTACGTTTGGATGGTTTAATATACTCTGATACGAGTGGATCAAATTAAATTTTAAATCTTAAAATTTTTAAAACCAAACCATGAATTGAAAGTTTCGCGCAAAATCCATTTCCTCACTCGGAAATAACGGATAGAATTATTTAATTAAACATTTATTTCATATTTTGTTTGTTTAGGAAGTGGATTGTTGACTGCTGATATTTGTTACACCTGAATGAAATGCTGCAAAACAGCATGCGCAAAATTTTGTAAGACTTTACATTCAACAAACTGCTATATTGTTTCTCATTATGGTTTTTAAAACTGATATTTGCGTTTGTATTAACTTTCCTGGACCTTCTATCATTCGGCTCCTCATCATGTCAGCAATTGTTCTGTCGAAATCTGATATCGCATCCCACATAATCCTCCACACAAACCGATGACTAAAAAACAACAAAAAGTTTTCTGCATTCTTTGTATAAGACAAGAGGTAAAACTGTTGAACTTGTGACGTAACAGTAGCGTATTATTAAAATACAGAATAGTACGCAACACAATTAAGCCCTACCCTCCATTGTTGCTGTGATGAAAGACACCCTTAAATGAGTCCACGCTACAGACCACAACCAACAGAAGTACGAACACTATCGCCACGCTCTTCATTCTTGTTTTTCGCCACAACTGCAAAACGTATGTTTACAAAGTAAATCGTTTAATGGTGTAACGGTTATTACAATGCTAAAAAAGCTACTCCTTTTTTAGTCAATATTTCCTTGTTAATTTGCTCGGCGAAGTTGGCGATCTATTTGCAAACACTTTCTTTGTCAAAACTAAAAATTCATCTACGGCTTATCCTGACTTTATTCACACTCCAATATTTACAAGACCTGCTGTTTTTGCGACAATCCAGCTTGCTATTTCTACACAGGAAGTTGTCACGCTGTTCGTGAAGTGACGATGGGACATATTGACTCCTGCTTGGATGGCGGTAAGTGAATTCTATTTCTGCAATGTTTTTATTCTGCTGCGTGGCATTAGTCAAACCAGATATAGGCAACATACAGAAAAAGTCTTTGACATTGTTAAGTACACAACATAGGCCTACATGGGTTCAAAAATATAAAAACGTCAACAATGGGACAACGTACAAAATGCTAACAAAAATAGTAAAATTCCATGAACAACCGGGGTTTCCGAGAATTTATGTGCTGTCCGTTGAAGTTTTAACTCAGATTCAATGTTAAAAAGATTTCATCACATTACGAAACAAATAATCGTGAAAAAGTTTTTGCGTAACAAAATGCCATGTGTTGTGAACCACGTGATCAGCTGTTTAAGACCAATAGATTCTGTCCTCGTCGTCAACCGGCAATAATTCCATATCTGTGGAAGTAAATTGATATTTGATTACTTTCTACACTGCATAATAAGTGCGCTGTAACACTTCTATAACCACGTGTTACCAACTAATATAACCAACTATTGCGTTGTTTATTCAGCAGAATGATTTCGCCAGCCAGTGATGTATTGTGGCACGCAGTTGGATTAGTGGGGAGTCATATTTTGCTTGTATGTTTTTGTGTTATTTAATGTCTAATATACGGAGCAAAAAGTGACCCCTAAACAGTGGAGCTTTACCGCCATTGTTTTTACCTTTTACGTTTACTCGTTTTTATTAACTCATATCGTTTAGCCTACGTTTAAGCAAAGAACACTGTTTTAAGTTTGTTCAACGAACCATATTCTTGTTTAGTATCCTCGTTCGACCGACCCACTTCGAGCTCTGTCAACTCACGAATAATTTCTTCAAACTTTTCCAACTTTTCGGCTTCTTTATCCCACATATTCTGCCAACCACTTTTGCTGGAAGCGCTTAAAACATTTTACAACAGTTCTATTTGCTTTGTCGTTTATGTCAGGGAGATACTCGCAGTACTTTATGTGTTGTCGGCACAAACGTCAATCTATTACTTAGAAGGAAATGGTTGATTTTATGTTACGGTTTGACTGACAGGATTCCGCAATGTCAACAACAGAACAGGAATCCATCACCTCATATATATTTTGAACAAAGTAAACAAAGGTAAGAAATTTCTTTGCTGCACCTGAAGAAGCGAGATCACGAAAGCTCGTGCTAATAAACTGGTTTCATAGTCAGTCCCTTATAGAAGCAGTGCACCAGCAAGCAATATATATTCAAAGGTAAGAAACTAATTTGTCTCGAATAACTTAGGTTTGTTTGATATTTCTTACCCTCCGTTGTTACTTGCGATGGCAGACATACTTGCTGCACACACAGATGTCTTCGAGATTTCGCACATTGAGATAAGATACAACAAAAACAAACCAACAAGCATGTTGCAAATGTTATGAGGTTTGTATTGTAATAGAAATTGTTAAAACCTTATTTCTGTCTGCAATAATAACAATTTAATTCCTGCCTGTCTGTTTCCCTGATAGCACCCAACCATCTTATATATTGTGCCAATGTTAGATGCATGAAATCCCAAGCACCTTTTGTGTACGCCTAACGTCATATATTTTGGCTTAATTGAAGTCGGAGGAAGGATTGTTGGTCTTAATACGGCCGCCAGTGTCGTGCAATCCTGCAGTGACTGCAACTTCCTCATGAAAGAGTGATTATGGCGGCTGTGGTTTGGAAGGAGAAGTGTTTGATCTGCAACGTGTTTATTACAAAATTGCCCAATGTTGGTGTGCATGTCTAGAAACATCGACGTTTAATCCAGCAGACTTTTGCACAACTTCACATTTACGTTTTCTGTAGCCTTTGTAAAGCTGCGTTACGTTGTGTCGCAAACTCTTAGGTGTGTGCCTACAAGTGCAAAAGCGAGCACAGTGCCACAGTCAGCAGCTGAAAAGGTGCATGTTTATACAATGGTGGAAACCCGCACTACCATTTCTAATTGAATCCAACAGGAATTACACAAAAAAAAACTATTTAAATATCCCGGCGCAATGTTTACCTCACAACTTCGTAAATCAACGATATTTGACAATGTTTTCTAAACCTGAACTAACGCAGTTATTTAAAACCACCCTGCAGGTGTAAGAACGTAGGTGACAAAGCTTCAAACAACCCACAAGTAGCAATTGATCGTCGTTTTCATTGTTAACCACCAACCTTAACGCTCTCTCTGCAACACAATATAAGGAAGCGGCATTTTGCATTTATTTATGTCTTGTAATTTGAATCCAGGAAGCCCTGACATTGGATGGGAATAAATCCGTCATGTGTACATAAGCACTGTCCATTGTGACTAACGCTTGTGAGCGGAAGTGGCAATGAATGGGTTGTCTCAAAATAGCCCGCTGTTCCTCATCACCATTCCCAGTAAAAATCGTTTTCTTGTTCCTATGTTGTCAATGTGTCAAATGAGCGTGCGCTATTCCAGCAAGATACAAAAAACGCGAAAATTTATGTCGTAATTTAAAATAGCGGCAATGTTATTTCGTTGAATTTCTTCTGTCATTGCGAAATCTCACAGAATATTTGAACGCTACGTAGCTGACTCCGTGCACCCGTCTTAACTTCCATCTTGTGAATCTAAAACCACGTTTCGCGGGAGGTTTTGGGAAGATAATCAACCACCACAAAAGCAACCGAGTGTATGTGGTGTCCATTACTTAATACGTAATCATAAGTTGCTATTTTGCACCAAATTCGCATCAGAAATGTTTTTTTTTATTATTAAATCGTTTAATACTTTGTGCAGTTGTAGAGAAAAAAATTTCTTTCACATTTAGAGAAAGTGAAAAACAATCAGATTCAACGGAAGAGATTTTGCCACTGAACAAATAGCTGGGAAAATGCTTCAAAGTTCTGATGTCTTCGTTCTTTCCTTCATCCCCAAGGTAGTTTAACCTTACGCACACAACAGGGTTAAGATGCCTAATGAGCTAAAATCCCTGACCGATTTATGCGAGTCACCTTGACGAAAGTTTCGGTGACTCGAAACTTTCTTTAAAGAGGGTGGTCACTATCATAAACTCATTGTGACGTAATAACAGCGATTTTGGTTGCTATACGATTAGATAGTCACATATGCACCGGACAAAGCACGCTGTTGATGAACCAAAATCAAACTTAAGACAAGCCTGTTGTCTGTCACTGCGACAACTTTTTTCAGCGTGTTTAACATGTCCCTGTGGACCCTTCGCCCTAGGAGGATTGCGGCTGTTGAATTGTTTCAAATGACGCTTGAAAATCATGATAAAGCGTGAAGGTGATTCTTGGGACAGTGTGTCTGCAACACCATGCAGGTAATACTAGGGACCTTACTGTTGTCTTTGTTCAAACATTATTTAATCAAAGAACGGATGAGACTAACGATTACCACGTGTACTTTAATTTCCTGTTTTGGTGAGTGACGTACTTCTTTAAACTTTGAAACCTCGGTGAAAACTGGTTATTGTTAATTTAGTTCTCCAAAACACCCAAAACTAAACACTTTTTATGGTAAATTGACTTTAATGTATGTGCAAACCATAACAATTGAAAGCTGCAGACAGGGTGTACACACTGATTCAAAATGTAAGGTTTACCAGTGCAGTTGTGGACTGTGGCACTGTGCTAGCTTTAACACTAGCGGGCACACTAATTTCCACTTTGTGGTACCTTTCGGTCAACGTCGATCCGTTTGGTTCTCTATACTGAATACCAAACAACAGAGACGATCCACCGTGGAGCGTGTTAAAGCTAGCATAGTGCAACAGTCAACAACTGCACTGATAAACTTTACAGGTCAAAACAGATTTTCGCTTCAAACCGTTGCCCCGCCCAATCTGTAATTGTTTGACGTCATACGCGTACCCTACGTCCCGATTCAGCCGGGACTGTTCTGGTTTACACACTATCTCGGCCAGTTGTTATAACTCGGTTATTTAGGCGATCAATTACAATGTCATGATATGGTCTATACAGTCACGTCTGTTAATTATGATTTTGTGTTTCATTTGCTCTAGTTATCAAACGTTGCAAGTCGGTTTTGGCAACTATTCAGTGCTGCAAGTGATGTTTATTTGACTGCCTCTTCGAAAGCGTCCTGTTGTAATGTTGTAAAATTTGCCTGTGATGTCATATGTTGCCCTCCCTCAAACAACAATTCATTGCAAACTTGTTTTTATTGCGTGAACTTCAACCCAGGTCGCTTTATTTAGTTTGCAGGTTTCATCTTGTGGTTGTCTGCAAAGAAGTTGATTTAATTATTTTGTGTCATGCATTTACATAGGTTAGAACGTAAAACTTACATTAAAACTATGTAGATTTATAATTCTTTGTCTACTGAAAGTTTATTTGGTCGTTACCTGATGCGTCTTCTGTTTCCCCTGCTTTGTTGGCGATTCCTTCTTCATCCCAACCAACAGATTGCCTTCAAATTAATATAAATATTATTGTGCGCAAACTCGGGTTTAAATAACACTTACCCTCCATTGTTGCTGCTTATTCCACCGCCTACGTTGATCACTGGTTGGTTCGCCACTGCCGGGAAAAGTCCATTTATTACACCGATGCACATCAGCAACACAAACACCTTCATATTGTTACTTGTCTTGTCAGATTTTTTACTGAAATGTTATAACAGGGTTCGTCCGAACTAAAGTTTTCCACGTTATGCTGTGACAACAACCCGGACTACTGGATTTTATCAAGCACTTTTCCTTCCTCTGTTTGATTGAAACCTTCCCGCGATTGTTAAGAACTAGTTGTTATGCAGACCCCCTATCGTGTTGCTAACCACAACAACAAATGCCTTGTTGTGTGCGGATCTGTTGCGTACGTTTCCTCATACTGAGTAGTTAAAAGTCTAAGCATTGCGAACAGCTGGCAACTGTAAAGAACGTTGCTTTTATCTGAGGATGACGAGTTATAATATTAAAAAAATACGTCAGAATATCAAACTCTGCTTGCTTGTTTTCATCCAAACCGATTCAAAACATATTTTTTTGACAATAGTTTATAACGTGTGTCAGTCTACAGAAGCCTCTGCGACCATTTTAGTTACTGTCTCCCGGACTCTGAGTAATGTATCACACTGTTTCCAGCAATACAAACACACATAACTGATGAATGCTTATTGTATTAAATCGAAGCTTAATGGGTCCTCCATGTTGAAAGGGTCTCTGTGGCCACCGTTCTTTTCAAAATCTAAAATAGTTTGTAATACGTTAAATTTATTTTCATAAAGTTCTGCTTTCGTTTGAAAGATTCTCAGAGTCGTTTTACCTTAGTGACGTAACTGGTCGACAAAGTCTTCCAGAACTTGTTGGCTGCAAATACATTTTTACATATCAGTGGTTTTGTGTTGGTTAGCAGCCTGGTGTCGTCTTACCTGTTGAAATTCATGGGGTTTCCTGCGTCTTCTTCTGCTTCTAACAAAAGTTAAAATGAATCAAAATATTAGATATCCAATGACACGCAAACAAATCAAAATCATTTCGATATTTTTCATTCTATTTCCAGAGAATATTAACCTGCATTTGAAAGGAACTCTTCCATCAGAGATTCAACTACGTTCCTTGGCCCAAATTCGTCCCACTCAGGCTTGTACCTGCAAACCAACACAGGTTTACTAAATTTATTCTGCTGGTTTCTTGCCAGTAACGGATGGAAGTATCGCAAAACAAAATGCATGCGAACAAACTCCATCCAAGACATTAGGAACTCGTGCGTATTTCGCTATGTCAGCCACCAATTATAATTATGATATACGTGCATATGTTTTTGCAAATTTTACCTTATTATAAACATTGTAATTTGGACACAAAAGAACTCATAACAAGTACTTTGTATTTGTGTTCTTAAACTCAGACATTACCTCCCAGTTCTATCCGGCTTTTTGAAATAGGCCGCCATCACCTGGTAATGTTGAAATGAGGCAAGCAGGGTTATCAACAATAACAAGTTTGATTGCATTCTGCTCCAGTTAGGAAACTTAAATATGAAAAATATGATGAAACAAAAACCCATATCTAACGCCAACGGCGAATTCATATTTAACTTCAATTCTCGATGCATTAAAAATTTTCCAATATTTTTGTTGAAAATTCTGTACATATTTTACCACCATTCGTTCCAGAGCCTTTAGTTAATTGTAAACTTGCGATACCTAATAGTTGTGGTAAACTTGCTGCAAATAATAATGATTATTATACTATTATATAATACGTACGTAGTCGCGTCTCGTTAGCGAACTGACTTTCTGCGTTGGTTGCTGCATTGCTTTGTATAGTGTCGCTTTCCTTTACCAGGATGGATGTTTTCATAATTGAACTTCTGCTTATTGTGCAGCACCAGCTTCTTCCCATTCCTGCCTCCATTGTAAGCATAGGAAGGTTGGGAAGGACGTGTTGTTGCTGACACGGGAAGCTGTCATGTGTTTACTGTGTTTCATGTAAAGCTTTAAGGTAAGCCCATGCTGTTTTGGATTAAGGCACTGCTGTCTCTGAGGCTCGTTGCGAAAGTGTGGCCCAAAAGTACGCAAATACTCCACTCCCCTCCCCTCCAATGCGGGTAAAACACTAACTTAAGCTGAGATAGATCACTGATTTTTGTTCCATTTGGTTATTTTATGACTTTCTTGTGCAAAATTTGTCAGTTTGTTTAGAAACGCAATAGTTCTGGTTTCGGGCTGTAGTAAGATGGTCGTATATGTTCTGTAATCAAACGCTAAGCAATGCTACGAAAGTTAAAATAAACGCTGAGCAATGTTACGAAAGTTAAAATAAACGCTGAGCAATGCTACGAAAGTTAAAATAAACGCTGAGCAATGCTACGAAAGTTAAAATAAACGCTGAGCAATGCTACGAAAGTTAAAATAAACGCTGAGCAATGCTACGAAAGTTAAAATAAACGCTGAGCAATGCTACGAAAGTTAAAATAAACGCTGAGCAATGCTACGAAAGTTAAAATAAACGCTGAGCAATGCTACGAAAGTTAAAATAAACGCTGAGCAATGCTACGAAAGTTAAAATAAACGCTGAGCAATGCTACGAAAGTTAAAATAAACGCTGAGCAATGCTACGAAAGTTAAAATAAACGCTGAGCAATGCTACGAAAGTTAAAATAAACGCTGAGCAATGCTACGAAAGTTAAAATAAACGCTGAGCAATGCTACGAAAGTTAAAATAAACGCTTAGCAATGCTACGAAAGTTAAAATAAACGCTGAGCAATGCTACGAAAGTTAAAATAAACGCTTAGCAATGCTACGAAAGTTAAAATAAACGCTGAGCAATGCTACGAAAGTTAAAATAAACGCTGAGCAATGCTACGAAAGTTAAAATAAACGCTGAGCAATGCTACGAAAGTTAAAATAAACGCTGAGCAATGCTACGAAAGTTAAAATAAACGCTGAGCAATGCTACGAAAGTTAAAATAAACGCTGAGCAATGCTACGAAAGTTAAAATAAACGCTTAGCAATGCTACGAAAGTTAAAATAAACGCTGAGCAATGCTACGAAAGTTAAAATAAGCGCTTAGCAATGCTACGAAAGTTAAAATAAACGCTGAGCAATGTTACGAAAGTTAAAATAAACGCTTAGCAATGCTACGAAAGTTAAAATAAACGCTGAGCAATGCTACGAAAGTTAAAATAAACGCTGAGCAATGCTACGAAAGTTAAAATAAACGCTTAGCAATGATACGGAAGTTAAAATAAACGCTGAGCAATGCTACGAAAGTTAAAATAAACGCTGAGCAATGCTACGAAAGTTAAAATAAACGCTTAGCAATGCTACGAAAGTTAAAATAAACGCTGAGCAATGCTACGAAAGTTAAAATAAACGCTTAGCAATGCTACGAAAGTTAAAATAAACGCTTAGCAATGCTACGAAAGTTAAAATAAGCGCTTAGCAATGCTACGAAAAACAATCTTCCTCCATACAAATGCTCGGCGACGATTTGTGATTTTTTATTTGTACTTCGAATGTGAATAAATACATTCCGAAAAATAAGATGGTGTCGAAATTCCTTCTTCAATCATCTCTGTGCGGAGTTTTACTTTGGTCTATGTAGGCTGTAATAAATGTTTGAGGCATGTTACAACATTTGTTACGTTCAGCCATTTGCCAAAGAACACAGAAATTCAATACTTACGTTTTGAGTATTATTAAGGCATCGTTTTAGTTCTTTTAACAGAGAAAACAAAATGATAAGCGCAGAATCGTTGTTCGTTACCAATTTGTTTATTAAATAATGTTTTTACCTTTGAAAAGATCCTGGTCAGACACCGACCACTCATCAAAAAGATCAAGCTCTTCCAATTCACTTTCATCATTGCTCTCCGCTCTGTAACGTAGTAATATAAGTAAAGCATTGTCGTGTCAAATATCGGATTACAAAAGTTGTTCATTGTGGTTGGTTTAAAGTCAGCATTAAGTTGTTAGAATGCGGTCACTACCAAAGTTGTTGATATTTCTTAAAACTGCCAGAAGATTGTTGCATATCGCTTACTCTTGTCCGTTGCAGTTATCCGTGAATACCATCCAGCACACAAGAAATATTATCACTAACTTGTTCATATTCTTGGCTCTTTTTCCATAGATTTCACACCAATTCTAACCAACTAACTAACAGCGGTTTGCTCACAACAACTCATTATATTTCGGCTGGTTTTTACTTCAAATGAACCGGACACGTCACGTTACATCCATATGTTGTATTGCAAACCTCTACTAGAACTCACGCTTTTTGAGCTGTCACTTAGTGCTTTGGAACAAAAATACTTTCAGTTAGTCACGTGATAAAAGTAGCGGGAAAGTCTTCTGCCTGTTGAGCTTGATGAAAACATATGTCGGTGTTAAAACGACACGTTGCATTTTGTATCGGAAAGCTCGGAACTTGGTTGTTGGCAAATGAAGTGGACACGTCACGCTACATACATATGTTGCATTGCAAACCTCTACTAGAACTGGTTTTATCAGTATCTGTATGGGTAACTTTGGAACATTACATGATGTTGAACACATTTGACACATTATGCATTATTTTTACTTGGCATGTGATATAACACACGATGACAAGGCGACGGATCAGAAGACAAACACCAATTGCTTCTTCGAAACGTAAACCAAGTTTTTGTCAATACAGGTGAGACTTTTCAGGGTTAATGGCATTTCAAACCACGATCCAAAACCGCTGCAGGAAAAACGTTTTCTTCGGCAGTAGGTCTGGGTTGGTATTAAGCAAGCTTAAATCTTCTTTCGTTGCAGACTGAAAACGGCGCTTTTCGAGCTGTTACGTAATGCTTTGGAACAAAAGTACTTGCCAATGTTTTCATTCCTTTTTTCCCGCGGTCGGCAGTTAGTCACGTGATAAAAGTAGCGGGAAAGTAGTTTCTGCCTGCTGAGTTTGATGGAAAATACTACTACACCGGGGCACAAAGTTTTTTCCAAACTTGACCCACATATAAGTCTGTGTAAAACAGAAATCTGTGCGAATTTTAATGATTAGGCGTAAACAGGGCAACCACCTGTTATTTTTGTTTATATATTTAAGTTGAAATACTACACGAAATCGTAGCGTTAATATTCGCACAGATTTCTATGTTACATAGGCTTATGTGTGGATCAAGTTTGGAAAAAACTTTGTGCCCCGGTGTAAAAGTATCTACCGAGTTTGATGGAAACATATGGCGGAGTAAAACGACACGTTGCATTTTCAGCGTCATCCATAGAATCATGTTGATGCTTCGTTTCGTCCTTAGCATCAACACGCCTATCCTCTCTGTAAATTGATTTTGTCACATATATCGATTTACTAGCAGTAGATTTCTTGGAGCATTGGCTTTGTACAAGAACGCGACACACTGCATGTCGTCATAAACAAGGCAAGTGCTTTTACAGGTTGTCGTGAAATTATGACAAGACTTGTCTTAATAGGCATGTGCCATCGGAGGTACGCAAGTTGCCCTGATCCTTGCGCGCTCTACGCTTGCGTGAGTGATTGACTGTGTGCTGTCGCGCACGTGTTCAGATAGTGTGGTTTTTCGTTCTTGTCCGGGCGTATGTACTGTTTTCTTTTGGCCTCTGTGTTTTGCAGTTGCTCCTTAGTTACAGTGACTTAAAGCCTCGTGTATGACCAACTAACTTCATAACACCGGTCTTGTTCAAAGCCTTGTTTGCGAATGAACATTGGGTTTTATTGTTACCCCCATGTAGTTTGGTTTTTATTTTTATTTATTTCTGCTTCATTTTGAGGAGTTTTTAATGTTTTTTGTACTTATGTGAATCTTATTTGCTTGGTGTTCTTTTGCCAACAAGCTAAACAATTTATAGACTCCAGTGCAATTGTTTGTTTTTGCTTTTGTTTCGCGGAACAAACTAAACTGAAACTGTTTAGAAAGGATCAATTGGTAAGAAACAGTATAGTACAAGGTATCACATTGTTGCTGTCGCGGATGGCTGATATTTCAAAGGATCACGTGGTTGTCACACATGACTTGCGTTTGAAAGAATCACTTGAGTAAAAAGCCACGTTGCAGAAACTCGGCTGTTCAACCTCGTAGCTTGGCAGCAAAATGACCCAAACGTTTACCAATGGGATTGACAAGTTTAACATTCATCATATTGGTTTTGTGACGAAAGCGGGTTTTCCAAACCAGCAGTTTGAAACTAAGTTTTAGACGAAATAAACTTGTCAGACGACATATGATCAACCACTGAGTGAGTTCCTCTTTAAAATGGAGGTAATTTACGATCATGCAGCAGGAATACAATTTGCCAACATGGGATTCCCCTTAGTTGAGATTGATGGTTGGTGCAACGTCAAAATGAATAATTTAACAGTGAAATTGTTCATATCCATAAACATCATATACAATCGACGTTCATATCCCAATGGCTTCCATCATTTTCACTAAATAGCGATATCTGCCTAACTACTTCCATCTGTTTTTAATTATTTCCAAACACTACATGAATTAATGGGCATTTTCCATAAACACCCAATGCAGGATGTTGATTGTAAAAACTAAATTACTCAAGTCTAAACGCTCTTTCAACAGCAACCAAACATGTTTATCATAACATGGGTGATTATAACACTGTTGCCTGATATAAATCTAATCTGCAGTGTGCGCTTTATTTAACAAAACTTACAATTAAGCGCTTTGTTTATAACCATGTTGTAGTTTTTCAATCCTTCCCATTAATGTGTGCAAAGGTTAAAACCAATTTTCTTTCACTACAGTTATGGTGGAGGATGTTTTGTGGTCAGTTGAATATTATCATGGTGAACCGTGGGCGAGACTCTAAGGCTTGGGGCCTTGCTGCAAGAAGGCAATATGCGATTTTAATATGGCTGGAAAACTGCTTTAAAATTACTTTTATTTTCATGCATAATATTTATTTCCAAATACACAGAGGGTAAACATATTTCCGCTTATACAAAAAAAATTGTCAGAATAGTTTCGCTTATATCGTTTCACTCAAGTAGAAAAGTGTTCCTTAATCTTCTAGATCTAAAAAAAATAACATTGTTCAGTGGCAAATAAAATCATTGGCAACGAAACGGAAATTATAATTATTTTGCAACTGTTGTAAGGTAACATACATACATCATCATCAACTGATTTTTATCCAAAATTAAACACAACAAACGCATTAAAAGGGTTGGGGCGGATGGAGTACAAATGTTGGCTGGAAGGTTGGTTTATTGTTTATTGCTGCTATGGTAAACAACTCCTTTAACAACAAGTATCAGAAATCACCTTCATCATTGACTTCGTAACGGCTAATCCAAGTTTTGTCATCCAGTAAGTTTTCATGTTCCAAGTCCGTATCCCGAGGGTCTACTTCTATACAAAATGTAAAAATGCACAAATCATTGTTTAAACAGCCACAAATGGCTCAATTACTTTCGGAAAAGTAATTCGTCACCGTATTTCCCAAAATATTTTTATTCCATTGCGTAATTAAATATGTCCACTTTAATCCTTTTGGATATAACAATGTATCATATGTGCATCTTACCTAGATCGCCCGCCCCGTCGCGACCAAAACTTTCCTCATCTAGTAAAGTTTCCTGATCAAAGATCGAATCTCCACTCTCCATTTCTATACAAGTTGTAAAATGCACAAATTATTGTTTAAACAGCAACAATTGCTTCATACCAGAGTAAATTTGATAATTAGGAATTTCCCCATAAGTTCATGCAAAAAATCTTGAAAAAATATTTCTGTTGAATCTGGATTTTCAATTCTAGAAATAATTTTAGCCTTTTTTCCTTTCGTTAACCACAAAGTGTACAAAAAAGGTATTTTAATGTCAATATTTATATATAGGACAATCTTACTACGAGCATCCCTCAGCACTGCTGCATATTCATTTGACACCTCCCCCAACTCATCTGTAACATTATAACGTGTTTAGCGCAAAGTACGGGCTGTGTTGCTTTGTCATTTCAGCATGGTATGGGACCTCTGGTTTATTTGTAACCACGGCCGTTTCTTGGCCAAATTCAGTACTTTATACGGGGTTGGCCGCGATGATAAAAAAAATAACATCCGTGAATTTTGCTTTCACAAATTGTGGTGACCTTGTTTTGGTACAAGTTTATACCAAGCCCCGACACAACACGTCACATTTATTACTTTACAGTATAACAATGTATCGTATGCACATCTTATACCTTCATCGCCAGTCGCGTCTCCACTCTCCATTTCTATACAAGTTGTAAAAATGCACAAATTATTGTTTAAACAGCAACAATTGCTCCATACCAGAGTAAATTTGATAATTTAGAATTTCCCCATAACTTCATGCAAAAAATCTTGAAAAAATATTTCCGTTGAATCTGGATTTTCAATTCTAGAAATAATTTTAGCCTTTTTTCCTTTCGTTAACCACAAAGTGTACAAAAAAGGTATTTTAATGTCAATATTTATATATTGGACAATCTTACTACGAGCATCCCTCAGCACTGCTGCATATTCATTTGACACCTCCCCCAACTCATCTGTAACATTATAACGTGTTTAGCGCAAAGTACGGGCTGTGTTGCTTTGTCATTTCAGCATGGTATGGGACCTCTGGTTTATTTGTAACCACGGCCGTTTCTTGGCCAAATTCCGTACTTTATACGGGGTTGGCCGCGATGATAAAAAAAATTACATCCGTGAATTTTGCTTTCACAAATTGTGGTGACCTTGTTTTGGTACAAGTTTATACCAAGCCCCGACCCTGATGTTGACTCATTAACTTTCACAAAATTTAAAAGGAACACTTTTTGCCACAAACTACACTAACCGTCAAAGTCATTTACTTTTTCTCCGTAAGAATCCCGGTTTTCAAGTTGGTCTTGTCGCCAAATCTGATCGAGCGCTGAAATATTAATTAAATTTTAAATAAATTGATTTTACCAATATAAATTCATCCCCATGCATTTCATTAGCGCTGTTTTTGTTGTTTCAGGTAAACAAAAAATCAAACCTTAATTTGCGATTAAAAACCTGTTCGTTAAGTTACTGTTTAGTATTCGTGTAAAAATGCGTTTGATTTGCCAAATATCGCTATAATATTTTCCCTGGCGGTTTATTAATTAAAATCAAAACTTTTACAACCACTGTGAAATTAACATTTTCGAAAATTAACAACACAACACGTCACATTTAGTACTTTACAATATAACAATGTATCGTATGCACATCTTATACCTTCATCGCCAGTCGCGTCTCCACACTCCATTTCTATACAAGTTGTAAAAATGCACAAATTATTGTTTAAACAGCAACAATTGCTCCATACCAGAGTAAATTTGATAATTTAGAATTTCCCCATAAGTTCATGCAAAAAATCTTGAAAAAATATTTCTGTTGAATCTGGATTTTCAATTCTAGAAATAATTTTAGCCTTTTTTCTTTCGTTAACCACAAAGTGTACAAAAAAGGTATTTTAATGTCAAAATTTATATATTGGACAATCTTACTACGAGCATCCTTCAGCACTGATAACAATTTCTTTTTCACCTCCCCCGACTCATCTGTAACATTATAACGTGTTTAGCGCAAAGTACGGGCTGTGTTGCTTTGTCATTCCAGCATGGTATGGGACCCTCTGGTTTATTTGTAACCACGGCCGTTTCTTGGCCAAATTCCGTACTTTATACGGGGTTGGCCGCGATCATAAAAAAAATTACATCCGTGAATTTTGCTTTCACAAATTGTGGTGACCTTGTTTTGGTACAAGTTTATACCAAGCCCCGACCCTGATGTTGACTCATTAACATCAACACGAAATTTTGCCGCACCAAAATCGGAAGAAACGCTTTTTGCCACAAACAACCCCACTAACCTCCAAATGCAAATCCTTCATCTCCGTCTGTTTCCCGTCTTTCAAGCTCGTCTTGCCCCCTCTGGTCGGGCGCTAAAATATTTAATTGAACTTTGAATAAATTGATCTTACCAATATAAATTCATCCCCATGCATTTCATTAGCGGCGCTCATTGTTGTAGTTTCAGGTAAACAAAAAATCAAACCTTAATTTGCGATTAAAAACCTGTTCGTTAAGTTACTGTTTAGTATTCGTGTAAAAATGCGTTTGATTTGCCAAATATCGCTATAATATTTTTCCTGGCGGTTTATTAATTAAAATCAAAACTTTTACAACCACTGTGAAATTAACATTTTCGAAAATTAACAACACAACACGTCACATTTAGTACTTTACAATATAACAATGTATCGTATGCACATCTTATACCTTCATCGCCAGTCGCGTCTCCACTCTCCATTTCTATACAAGTTGTAAAAAAGCACAAATTATTGTTTAAACAGCAACAATTGCTCCATACCAGAGTAAATTTGATAATTTAGAATTTCCCCATAACTTCATGCAAAAAATCTTGAAAAAATATTTCTGTTGAATCTGGATTTTCAATTCTAGAAATAATTTTAGCCCTTTTTCTTTCGTTAACCACAAAGTGTACAAAAAAGGTATTTTAATGTCAAAATTTATATATTGGACAATCTTACTACGAGCATCCCACAGCATTGATGGCAATTTCTTTTTCACCTCCCCCGACTCATCTGTAACATTATAACGTGTTTAGCGCAAAGTACGCCCTGTGTTGCTTTGTCATTTCAGCATGGTATGGGACCTCTGGTTTATTTGTAACCACGTCCGTTTCTTGGCCAAATTCCGTACTTTATACGGGGTTGGCCGCGATGATAAAAAATTAAATCCGTGAATTTTGCTTTCACAAATTGTGGTGACCTTGTTTTGGTACAAGTTTATACCAAGCCCCGACCTTGGTGTTGACTCATCAACGTCACCATCAAATTTTGCCACACCAAAATCGGAGGAAACGCTTTTGCCACAAACAACACCACTAAACACCAAATGCAATTCCTTCATCTCCGTATGTTTCCCGTTCATCAACTTCATGTGGCCACCGTGAATTGGCGTCATTCGGTGCTCGAATATTTAGTTAAATTTGACGAAAGCAAATATTTAAACTTATTTTTGTCCTCCTACATAACGAAAATTTTAAAATAGAAAACAATCGACCCGGAGGCAGACATTGTTGCGTTTTTCTTTTCAAATATCGCAATAATAGTTTTTTATGGTGGTTCAAACAATTAATATCAAATGTTTAACATCCATTGTGAATGTAGCATTTCCCCTTTTTGAAACGTAGTCGAACATTTGTGCACAGCGAAGTAGCAGAGTGTAAATTTGTGCACGAATCCTGTCTGATTATTTGCAAGCTTAACTCCCGAAAATCAAAACTTTTCCACCCATTGCGAATTTACATTTTCTATTTGAAACTCGACAGAGTGACGTCACATCAGGTATTTCTATAACTTACCGTCAAAATTCTTGAAACAAAGACACCAATTATTAAAACTGGAATTAATGTTCATTTAAAACTATACAGAACATTAATGCTACAAGAAATCTACCAATTAAAATCGCCCAGAAATCTGCTTAAAATTCATCAACGTTATTCCTAAACATTTTAACCAGTTGTGAAATCAACTATGTTCCCTTTAATACTTTAGAATATAACAATGTATCAGATGTGCATCCTACCTAGATCGCCCGTCTCATCTTTAAAAAAACAGAGGTAGTCAAGTTAGGAATGCTCTGTTATTACTCATTATCACTAACACTTCAATTCGATCTTACCAGACAAGACGTCCCCCAGTAGATCAATCTTCACAAATCTGCAAAAGGAAAACACTGCTTTGTACAAGGTTTGCCTAAATCGAGAATGCAAGTATATCAAAATGGATTGTTACGTCACTTACCGTCCTGTGACGCAATAGGCAAACAGCAGAACAACAACAATCGACTTATTCATGATCTCTCTTTTACTTTTAATCTGATTTTCTACACGTCTGAATACAACAATATGTTTAGGAGAAACTTAATTTGATACGAAGCTGAAAGTCGATGAACTGACGATGGAATCAACACCAAGTATAACAACTGTGAGTAGTTTCGTGCGTCTGTTTTTAAACGTGGCAAAGTGGATGTGGATGATTTAACACAAAACTATTTTCACTGGAAGTTTGTGATTGGTCGACAGGCAACAGTTCATCAAGTTTACAACCAACAGTTTATGGATTGGAATGTTGGAATGATGTGACAGCGTGATTTGCAACAGTTCGTCAAATTAGCGATGAAAGTGAAGTTGTTAATATGTGATGGCAATCACAACAGAAACCATCGTGTATGTTCGGATGAATCGATTAATCTCAAATACCGATGAAAAACCAATAAACAACACCGGATCGGTGAACCAAGCCACCCTGGTAGGCTGTCGATCGATACCGTATCTGTAGTAGCTGAGTAAAACTTTTAAGTCAATCTTTCAGACAGCTCTTTTGAAGATGTTTTTTCTCAAATATGTTTATTTTCAATGCAAAAAATTACTCAAATACTAAAAAACTTGGTTTCATTTTATCACGTTGATGACCAACAGTTTATGGATTGGATTGATGAGATAATGTGACAGCGTTGGTTGATTGGTGTTGAGTCGTTGGGATGTGATTGCAATTAATTACAGAGTTAAAACGTCGTTGCCCGGCAACCATCTTATGCGGCAACCTTGTGTGATATCAACTATGAAACTG
The DNA here is from genome assembly GCF_947561715.1 of Ascidia mentula. Taxonomy (NCBI): domain Eukaryota; kingdom Metazoa; phylum Chordata; class Ascidiacea; order Phlebobranchia; family Ascidiidae; genus Ascidia; species Ascidia mentula. The sequence continues at coordinate 787,950 of NC_138568.1, forward strand.
TATGAGTAATATTGGTGTTTGTTTACATGTGACCTGTTTCCCACGTATGCCTTTGACCAGAGGCACTATATATACGAATTGTATTTGCTTGTGTTGTTTGTGGAGGACGTGAAAGTGAATCCACCATTCTGTGGTGATACCAGGTAGTAACATACGATGGTGGGTAGGAGCTTTCCACGACAAATTGGCATTGATTAATGCAACGGAATATAAAAAACAATAACCAATACTAGAAAATGTAAAAAAAAACTGACCAGTGCTACGAAATATAAAAAAAACGCAAAATAAAGTGCTTCCTTTCTTTAATCATCTGAATGGTATTCTAGCGTGCCCTAGGTACACTGTAATAAACGTTTGTTGCATGTTATGACGTTTGTTAAACGTTCAGCCATTTGCTACGTAACTATGGAAGTCAAAAATTACATATACGCATTAGTAAGGTATCCCTCTGGTTCTATAATTTTTAAAAGTTAAAACTAACAGAAAAAAATTATCTACACACAACCAATGCTTATTTACGAGATTTTTTATTGAATATTGTTATTACTTCTTAAAAAATCTTCGATAGACAGCGAATTTTCATCAAAAGAATCAAGCTCTTCCAATTCACTTTCCTCATTGCTCTCCGCTCTGTAACGTAGTAATATAAGTAAAGCATTGTCGTGTCAACTATCGGATTACAAAAGTTGTTCATTGTGGTTGGTTTAAAATCAGCATTACGTTGTTAGAATGCGGTCACTACCAAAGTTATTAATATTTCTTAAAATTGCCAGAAGATTGTAGCATATCGCTTACTCTTGTCCGTTGCAGTTATCCGTGAATACCATCCAGGACACAAGAAATATTATCACTAACTTGTTCATATTCTTGACTCTTTTCACACAGATTTCAAACCAATCCTGACCAACTAACTAACAGCGGTTTACTCACAACAATTGCTTATATTGCATACTACTTATTATCATTTACTTGCAGCTCTATGGAAGATTTTTGTGAATGACCAGATTCTAAAAATATCCCGAACCGTCTAAGGTTTTGCGTATCAATAATTTCAAATCAAATAATGCAAACCTTAACCGTAAAATAATTGTTTGGTTTCTGGATGTGGTTTGTTGAAGAAGTGACCAATATAGTGAACGATGACAGCGGGCAGGGCAGAATAGAGATAACCATATGCTGTTTTTCTGTCAAACACTGAAAATCCAACCAAGATGTTATTAGTACCGACATTTGCGCCTTCAAATTGGAGTTTATCAGGTTTATAGCGCAGATAAACCACGTACTAAACCTACTTGTGTTGCAAACTGAAATCGTGCGCTTTTCAACCTGTCACGTAATGCATTGGAACGAAAATACTGTTTCATACCTGAAGTTAATCACGTGATAAGAGTAACGAGAAAGTTTTTTGCCTGCTTAGTTCGATGAAAACATATGTCGGTGTAAAAACGACACGTTCTATTTTGTATCGGAAAGCTCGGAACTTGGTTATTTGAATTCAACCGCTTCGTCCCAAAGTTTCATTACTCAGCAAAATGCTATGTTTTGGTGTCAAAAACTGCATCTGTTGTGTTTTGATTATAATTCCTTACTTTTGGGGGCGTAGCTGGAGCCGAATCCTGTTTTTCAAACAAACCAAGCTTTCCCATCAGCACAAAACAAGCAAATGTTTTTTGAGACGTTCCAAACCCACAAAAACAGCGGATGTGTTAAAAATAAAGAACAATGTGTATATTTTCTGGCAATTTACAATAACTTTTTGTAACTGCTGCACCTCCCGCCGTATGTTTTTTTTGCCTCCAGCACGCGAACAGTGTTGTCGTGTCCCTTTTTTCCTTTTTTGCTTTTAAATGTTGTTTTGTGATTAACCTGTTAAACCCTGATTAAGTGTTGCTGTATGGCAGACACAAGTAAAATGTTTTTCGAAGTATTTTATTATATTTTCACATTGGCGTTAATCAATTTTCCACTTTCAATCCACAAGATTGCCGGGGAAGCTGTCTTCCATGTGCTTGTAATCTGCGGGCAAACGATCCCTAATAAAGTCCTGACAGAAAACCTCTACAGTTGCTGTTGCTTCACCGCCAACGGTTGTTCTCAAAACTTTACTTTTGTGAAATTAATTAAACATCTGTTGACGATTAAAACTGATTTAATGTAACTTCATCGTAAACTGACGTTACAAATATTGTATCTTACAATCAGCATCATCCATAGAATCTTGTTGATGCTTCCTTTCGTCCTCAGTATCAACACGCCTTTCCTCTCTGCAGAATAAAATTTTAGTGTAAATTAAACAAAGTTTCTTAATTTGCAATTCAGCAAACTATTTGAGTGTCTCAGTTCTACCAGATCAGTGTTGTGTGATGCATACCTGGGGTGGCAGCTGTCTGTAACGACCATCCAACACAACAGTATTATAATAAGTGGTTTGTTCATGTCGTGCGTTTCCTCAGATAGATTGCAAACTAAACTTAATGCCTACTAACTAAAAGTAGAACTATTACGTCACTCTTCATACGTAAGTCACGTGACATTGGTAAACAAGTAAAAATACCACAAAACCTTAAAGATTTTACGTTTCACAGATTGATTTTCTTTTTGGGAGGTTTTCCGTTTCGGCCTCTGTTTAAACACAGCAGGTAGTCACGTGATAACAGGATGCGTCATTTCCTGAAAACTTCTCTGGCTTCAGGGTTTTGTTAAAGGCGAGTGCGCAAAAGAACACCCAGAACCCGATATCTCTAATGCATTTCGTTATGAAATTCAAACTTTTAACCCATCATTTGGTTTTGTGTCGTCAAAATTTATAATCATGTTTTACCGTGATTGGAATTTGGTCATAAAGGCTCTGCGGATTCACTAACTTAAGAAAGTAAATGAATTCCATATTACCGAGGTCTAAAACAGATAATCGTCGGCCTGAGGTTCGGCATGTGAAGGATTGAAAACTGAAAATAGGAAGAGAATGTGTTGAAATGTGAGACTTCGCTACAAAACAATCCAAGAAGATGCATTAAGGGGTCCATGAAACGAAATACAATTATTCCGAAAATCCACGTATTTTCCTCTGTTCATAAGGTTTCGCTGTCCACGTTTCCACTTCATCAGGTCACAACGGCAGTCAAACCTGCACCTCGCATTGTTTGCAATTGCGAAACCGCCTTTGTGATGCAATAATACATAATGGCTACTCTACTATTGCAAGTCTTGGCATTGTAGTATATGTGCTTTCTGCTGCAAAAGGCTACCTTTGTACGTGCGTGCTAGTGTTTCGACCATCACCATGTTGATTAAAACCTAATTTCGACATTTGCAATATGTTTCTTGCAAAGGGGTCCACAGCTTTTCAAAGAATGTTTTAGGGGTTCGTGATCCAAAAAAGGTTAAGAAACACTGGTTTAAGCGAAGCGCATTTGTTGAAACTTCCGTTATGAAACATTTGTTTAGGATCAACTGGTAAAAAAACAGCATGGTACAAGTGATCACATTGTTGATGGTTTGAAAGGCTGTCGCGGATGGCTGATATTTCAAATGATCACGTGGTTGTCACGCATGGATTGTGTTTAGCAAGAGTCACGTGATCAAAAAGCCACGTCGCAAAAATTTAAATAGTTCAAACTTTTAACCATGCAGGGTCTCAAGGAAAATTTCACATATGTTAATTTCTTTAATGCGCCGTGTCAGTCTCTGGTCTATGCCAACAGTACTTGCTGGTGCACTGTTTTCATGAGAGACTGACTGTTAAACAACTTTATCCGCACGAGCTTTCGCGAGCTTGATCTCGCTTTATCCGGTGCTACAAAGACACGTGACATTGGTATTTGAACCTGAAGACACGAGGTTATCAAAACAGTACCCCAGCAGAAAGTACTGTAATTATATGTCGCATAGTTTGTGACAAAAGCGGGATTTTAAACCAGTATTTTGCCTTTAACTTTAACACGAATTCCGTGCCACTGCGATGCGTATTGTATGATTCTGTTGTATTTTAACAGGCTCAGACAATTTTGATTGATTTTTAGAATGACTAATGAATAGAAAAATCGGTTTGACCATCCTGAATGTGATGACAGTGAACATTAGGGTTATTGTTTAAGCGGACATGCTGTTGGCAATACACAAATTGTGTCAATTAATTTTAACATCAATAAAATTATAATAAAAACGATACTTAAACCTATCTAATACACTTAAATATTGTGGACACTCCATATTCTGAACATGTTAGAAACAGTTTCTTTTCGAAACAGAGGTAATTTACAACCATGCAACAGGAATGCAATCTACTAACTGGTCGTGATACGGATATAATCAACATGGGATTCCCCTTAGTTGAGATTGATGGTTGGTGCAACGTCAAAATGAATAGTTTAACAGTGAAATTATTCATATCCATAAACATCATATACAATCGACGTTCATATCCCAATGTCTTCTATCATTTTCACTAATTAGCGTTATCTGCCTGATTACTTTCATCTGTTTTTAATTATTTCCAAACACTACGTGAATTAAAGGGCATTTTCCATAAACACCCAATGCAGGATGTTGATTGTAAAAACTAAATTACTCAAGTCTAAACGCTCTTTCAACAGCAACCAAACATGTTTATCATAACATTAGTGTTTATAACACTTTTGCCTAATATTAATATTTTTTTATCACAGGTGTTTAAACAGCTATGGTACAGGGGTTGCAAAATGCCAATTGACCAGTTGGGGACGAATAGTTGCAAATGAATTGCGATGTCACAACAGAAAAAGAGCATTTGTTTGTTGCTGGTACATAAACAGTTTGTCCGGGACAAATTGATTTCATAATAATATTACACTGTGTTCGCTACAACCTTTGCCTAACTGCTGAATAATCTCTTGGCGGCAGTAGTTTGGGACGTGAGGCCTTACAGTAGCTGAAAGGGAATTTAATCTGCAGTGTGCGCTTTATTTTACAAAACTTTCAATTAAGCGCCCTGTTTATAACCATGTTGTGGCTTTTCAATGCTTCCTACTAATGTGTGCAAAGGTTAAAACCAATTTTCTTCCACTACAGTTATGGTGGAGGATGTTTGTGGTCAGTTGAATATTATCATGGTGAACCGTGGACGAGACGCTAAGGCTTGAGGCCTTGCTGCAAGAAGGTAATATGCGAGTATTAACGGATACCGATTTTGATATACCTGGAATTTAATTTAAAGGTTCACTGATTTGCATAAGATTTATTTCCAAATACACAGAGGTTTAATATATTTCCGCTTATAATATAGAATTTTGTAATATATTTATAACATAGAATTCAGCACAGTCCGTCCTTATCGCTTCACTCAATTAGAAAAGATGTTCCTTAATCTTCCAGATCTAAACAAATAACAGTGTTCAGTATCAAATAAAAGCAATTACAATCAAATGGGCATTGTATAGTTATTTTACAAATATGGTAAGATAACATACTACATTATCATCAAATGATTTTAATCTGATAAAATTCACAAAAGGAGACCACATCAGGTATTTGCAACTTACCATCAAAATGTGAAGAATCTCTCACTAGAAACAAAAAAAAAACAGCAAAAATTAAACAGAAAAAAGTAAAAACTGTTCGACACATTAAAAATATAAATAAAATCATGGGGTATTTAAAAGTCAAATTTTTTACAGGGGAAAATCTGACTACGAGCTTCTTCCTCACCCGAAAGATCTTTCTTTATAGGTATCCACTTATCTGTAACGTTATGAACTGTTTTTTTTAAAATCTTTGCCAAAAACAATATTTTTTTAAATTAAAAGGAACACTTTTGCCACTAATAACACCACTAACCGTCAAAGTCATTTATTTCATGTCCGAAAGTATCCCGTCTTTCAAGTTCGTCTCGCCTCCTCTGATCAGGCGCTGAAATATTTAATTGAATTTTACGGAAATTGTTTTTCCAATATTAATTTATTTTAATTTTTTTGAAACGACAACAAAACTCACCTTCTTCATGGACGACCCAACTTTCCTCATCTGGGAAGTTTTCCTGACCAAAGTTCGAATCCAAAATCAAACCAGATTCCATGTCCATTTCTAAACAAATCTTTAATTCACAATCGCTTCATTTATTTTTGGAAAAGTTTGTGAAAAACACATTTATTTTTTTCTAATAAAAAGAAACACTTTTGCCACCAATAACACCCGCACTAACCGTCAAAGTCATTTATTTCATGCCCGAAAGTATCCTGTCTTTCAAGTTCGTCTCGCAGCTTCGGATCGAGCGCTAATATATTTAATTAAATTTTGAAGTGATTGACATTACCAATATTATTTTATTCTATATTCTTAAAGATTTTTACCCATTGTGAAATTAGCTATGCCTCTTTTATTACTTTAGAATATAACAATGTATCGTATGCACATCTTATACCTTCATCGCCAGTCGCGTCTCCACTCTCCATTTCTATACAAGTTGTAAAAATGCACAAATTATTGTTTAAACAGCAACAATTGCTTCAAACCAGGGTAAATTTGATAATTAAGAATTTCCCCATAAGTTTATGCAAAAAATCTTGAAAAAATAATTCTGTTGAATCTGGGTTTTCAATTCTAGAAATAATTTTAGCATTTTTTTCTTTCATTAACCACAAAGTGTACAAAAAAGGTATTTTAAGATCAAACTTTCGAATCCCAAATCAAACCAGACTCTATGTCCATTTTTAAACAAATCTTTAATTCACAATCGCTTCATTTATTTTTGGAAAAGTTTGTGAAAAACACATTTATTTTTTCCATAATTAAAAGAAACACTTTTGCCACCAATAACACCAGCACTAACCGTCAAAGCCATTTATTTCATGTCCGTAAGTATCCTGTCTTTCAAGTTCGTCTTTCTGTTGGGCAGCTGAAATATTTAATTGAAATTTAAAGAGATTGATCTTACCAATATTATTTTATTCTTATTCCATTTTAACGTTTTAACGCATTGTAAAATTTGCCTCCTTTATTACTTTAGAATGTAACAATGTATCGTATGTAAACCTGAACTTGATCGCCCGTCGCGTCTTTAAAGACATCATCTGGGACGACGCAATTTTAAACAAAACAGAGGTATTAAATTAAGAATGCTATGTTATCCCAGCATAGAATAAAACCCCAAGCTTATTACACACTAACTTGAGAACAAAAAAGCGATCTTACCCAATGGGGCACCCCCTGGAGGACCAGTCACATATCTGCAACAGGAAAAGAAAATTTTATACAATATGCGCCTCAATCGAGATCGCAAGTAAATCGAAATGGATTGTTACGTCACTTACCGTCCTGTGACGCAATAGGCAAACAGCAGAACAACAGCAATCGACTTCTTCATGATCTCTCTTTTAGTTTTAATCTGATTTTCTACACGTCTGAATACAACAATATGTTTAGGAGAAACTTAATCTGATACGAAGCTGAAAGTCGATGAACTGACGATGGAGTCAACACCAAGTAAAACAACTGTGAGTAGTTTCGCGCGTCTGTTTTTAAACGTGGCAAAGTGGATGTGGATGATTTAACAGAAATTTTCACTGGAAGTTTGTGATTGGTCGACAGACAACAGTTCATCAAGTTGTGGGATGATGTGACAGCGTTAGTTGATTGATGTTAGGTCGTTGGGATGTGATTGAAATTAAACACAGAGTTTAAATGTCATGTGTGGTCGGATGTATCGGTTTAATCTCGAATGCGTTCCTTTTTTATTTCCACGTTTATTCTCCACGTCCAGGGTTCGAACGGAAAAACAATCGTTTTGTTGCGGAATTGTCACCTTATTTTGTAATTTTTAAGTAATGAAGAAAGACATACGGAAAATAAAACTGATGTATTTTATTACCTCTGATGTGCTGCAGAAGTTTCACCAAAAAATTTTGACAAATATATGACGTATTGTGAAAAATATGAGGAGCTTTTCTGTGTGTTGGACATTGATGGTGTGTTTGCATTGAAAAGTGTAAAAGTGGTGATTCTTGTGGGCACAACACTGTGATTGACTGGTGCTGATGGAATGTAGTGGGAAGTGATTAAATAATTAATGTTGAATCTTCTAAATGATTTGATACAAGAGGAAAAAGGTTAGGACACACACTGTACGAATTAGTTTCTGTTATGATTTATACCATTTAGATTTGTTTGGCGTTGTTATAATTGTGAATTTCCTGTAGAGTTTTGACGTGTGAAAGTGATGAGTGAATATCTGAATGTTGGCACAACACTGTGGAGCTGATGGAATGTTGTGGGAAGTGATTATTCTCGACCCATCCGCAGGTTGATGTATGACAATGTGTGTTGTGAGCGTTCATTGGTTCTTGTTTCAGTTGCTGAGGAAGTTTTGAAAAGCGATAAAAACGATTAGTTTTTGGCATGTTAATTTTAATCGAAAGCCAAATTTTTCCAAAGTACGCGGTAGGCGACCATTATATTTCAAACCAACTTCAAATGAAGTATTTTTTCAACATTTTATTGAAACTAACAACGTGGTTCCAGTTGAGTCTTACTTGTTTGTCAAAGTTTGAAAATGCTGCATGAAGCCAAGCTCAGTGACCGTTCAGTCAGTTTATTTTACGCAAAACAAATCGTCCACTCATAGTGAAGTAATTTTTTAGCATTTTTCCACACGAAAGGATTTTCATTGCGGGTTCGAGTCCCACCATCTGTTGCAACCCAAAGAATTGTTTTCTCTTCGAAACGTAAAAATCGAATAAAAAAGTTTAAAATTTGGTTCTGCTTGTCGTAAACCACAAAATGTGAATTATTTTTGGACTGTCATGACCCCGTACTTTAAGTTTCTGTATATTCATACAACTACGCTCTTCATTCGTGCATTGAAAAGTCTAATCCAGCTACAATCATCTTTTCTAACTGATAGAATCGACGATATTGTTTTCAAGCATATTTATTTGCGGCTAAATACAAGTAAAAATAGATCCGTTAATCAAGATAACATGATTCCACATAGAGATCGTATCAATCATTTGGGGAAATCGTCTCTTCGTTCTAGAATGGATTTTTTTTATTTTTTATGAGGTTTAGTTTTAAAAGCAACGCACGTATAGAGTTCTAAATTGATTTCGCAACTCCGTAAATATGGCATGTTTGGGTAAAAAAATACGTTATTATATCCGACATTTTTCTTTTTAAATGTAAGAAATCAAAACTTGCACAATATTATTGGGCAAAACCTTGTCAAATACTTACAGGACTATTAGGTTTACAGGCTTCGCAGCCTAGGCATTGCAGCCTAGCTGGATCAGCCACTCTCTCATGACAAATAGAAGCGAGATAGGAAATATCTTGTTCCATTGTGTACCTTGGCAACAATATACCGAAGAACTGTCGGTAGAGTGTTTGATCTTGTTGATTTTTCAGATCTCGCTCCGACTTGTCGGGAAAATGTTCCTGATCCAGCTATACTGCAATGCCTTGGCTGCGAACCTTTTGATCTCGATACGAAACCGTGGTGGCCAAGTAAGGGCATGCACAGTGGGGCGATTTATAGTGCGAAAGCATGCAACATTACCACGTTGTGTATGAGTATACATGCATACAAGACTCAAATATTTAATGTTTTTTGCAACAACATCGAAACTCACCTTCTTCATGGACGACCGAACTTTCCTCATCTGGGAAGTTTTTCTGATCAAAGTTCGAATCCCAAACCTCAATTTCTGTACAAATTGTAAAAATGCACGAAAGATTCTCAATTCAGAAACAATTTGAGCGACAAAAAGTTCAAGAACAAATTCCTAAAAAACCCGATTGTAAGGATGGAGTGTTCTCCCTATGAATCTGGAGTAACATATCAAATGTACATCTGACTTGCATCGCTCAGTAAGTGACAAATAACGTTTGCTTAAATAGTCCCGAATTTTTCTTTTCGGGATTCTTCTTTGTTTAAAATTTCTATCGTGATATTTTCACTTAAAAATCCGCCGCCTTAATTCTCTTAACCACAAAATACATGAGAACAACACACTTCCAACAACGTTACTTTTTGCCATCGGAAATTCCCTAAAGCAGGACCTCAAACACCCAGGAACTCCTGTGCTTTTTGTGCAGCCCGTAAACCATTGTGAAATATCACATAGTGTATAGTTTTAAAGTATGTGGCCAACCCGAAAACTTGCTACGTTTATTCCAAAACCAAGATGGCTACACAATAGATACAAGGTTTTAAGGTAGTACGCAGATATATATGTTTCTTTTAAGTTTCAACCGCTGCCCGACCTCCAAGATATCGACAGAACACATGATTCAATGACTTTGCTATATTTGCAGCCAATATGGAAGCACGAATGAATGTCAACAACTTGTCATTTCCATTGAGGCCGTTTTTAGATTAATTAAGACTGAATACGTGAGAGGAAATGTGTGTGTTCCTATTATGTATTATGTGTGTTGTCATTTACTATGCGACCCTCGAGATACTTTTAAAGTTTTCATTTGTCTTCAGGGGAAATTTGAGACCCCAACCCCCAAGTTACACTGCATAACACATACCTCCATCTCCCATCGAGTCAACTTAAAAAAAAACAATATGTAAAAACTGGAATTAGTTGCAATTGAAATTTGTTCAGCACATTACCACAACTGAAATAAGTTAGGTGTACTACAGTAACGAGCAAATCAATCTTATTCCACTTTGACACACGATGAACTAAATCACGTTACGAAACGTCATCACTTACGTCCAAGGCCAAATCCTTTATTCCCGGCAGTTTCCCAAGCGTCAAAATGATCACGTAACGAGTCCCTCAACCCCAGATCTAGAATGTTTAAATACATTTAATAAAAACTTTCTTCATGATTTTTCTCTAAATTCCATTCGTGATCACTCGTTGTTGCGGTTGGATTTTAGTAATAAATACAAATCATTCTTTAACGACGAAACAAATGTATTTGTTTGTTCAGTTATTTAACTCAGGAAATTTGATGCTTTTGTTCTTGGAAAACGTCTTTTTGTGATTTAGTATTAATTTTTTATGATGGTCAACATTTATAATTCGATTGCGAAAAACAACTTTTATTCCCTTAAAAAAACATTAATATGATTTTACAATCGTTTGTCTAACGCTGTGTCATACCTCGAAACCTCCTTTCTCTTCCTAGAAATGAATGAAGAGAACATTAAATCAAGAATATTCAATCAACATCATTGAGATATCATTAAGACATGAATAAAGATATGTAAAAAAAATAAACAATTTATAAACGAGAAAATAAAACTATGACGGATTTGCGAAACATCTTGCGTCAAGCATACCAAGAGGCTGTGGTTTCAAATCCAACTGTTGTGTTTCCCTTTCACCTGTAAGATTATCAGTTGTTTGTCACACACTGCATACTGTTTTTTTTTTTCTGTTGTAACACCACGTGGTGAAACCAAAGCTTATTAAACACTAAATCGTCACCTTTTTCACAATATGCAATCTTACCATTTGAGGTGCCCCGTCGATAGGCAGAAAGAACTCTGTAACATAGAGAGGCAGTTTTGTGCAAATTGTCATGGTCGCAAAACAAAAGAAAAATCAATTACCGTCCTGTGACGCAATAAACAAACAGCAGAACAACAAAAATCGACTTATTCATGATATCTCTTTTAGTTTTAATCTGATTTTCTACACGTCTGAATACAACAATATGTTTAGGAGAAACTTAATCTGATACGAAGCTGAAAGTCGATGAACTGACGATGGAGTCAACACCAAGTATAACAACTGTGAGTAGTTTCGTGCGTCTGTTTTTAAACGTGGCAAAGTGGATGTGGATGATTTAACACAAAACTATTTTCACTGGAAGTTTGTGATTGGTCGATAGACAACAGTTCATCAAGTTGTGGGATGATGCGACAGCGTTAGTTGATTGATGTTAGGTCGTTGGGATGTGATTGAAATTAAACACAAGAGTTTAAACGTAGGCTTATCATATGTTTTACAAACCAGGACCTTTCAAACAAGCAGCCAAGTTAATTCGGTATCAATGTAATAATTTTGTTTGTGAACTTCCTTCATCTAAACTAACAATGTACACAGACTTACGAGTTTTCATTTACCAAGTCCAGAAATCTGGTTGAACGAATCAAAGCTTACACAAAACCAAGACCAAGTGAAAATGTGGATCGTTTTGGTTACCAGTAAACAACGATATGATGTTCGCCACAGGATGTTGATTATAAAGCTAATCTACACATGCATAATAACATATACCTAACATGACAACTGCTTTATAAGCATGGATTATACTTGACTGTAATTGTGCGTCCTCTTTGATAGAGATCGACACTTTGTACATTCTTTCCACTGGTATATTCAAAATCAAGCAGAAATTATATTTCTTTAAAGTTTTGGAGTATGATGACGTCAGTTGAATAATATATTCATCAATAATATCGGGGTGTGGCTGATCCAGCGTGACTGTGATGTCAGTAACATTAGGGTTGTGGAATATGCCTTAATTTGGTGATAAATGAGTCTCTGTTAGTTTAAACAACTACTCTCTGCATTCCTGCTGTACTAATGAGTCCAATTCAGATGCATTCACCTCTTCTAATTAATCCAATCAACGAAACTGTTTTATTTATTTACGACACAATGCAAGATGTTTGTTGTTCCGTTTATCAATGTAACAAGATGCAACGTAGGTCTCCTCTCACTATTAATAACGGAATTGATCGTCTCGGTCTAGAAACAAATTGATATCGTTCTCGAGGTTTAATTATTTATGCAACAGACGTAAATAATTTTTATACTGATGTTACAACTTAGTTGACTATACATAGTACAACAAACTACATTATTATTAGTTTTCACCTAATTTAACCAAAAATCCTCTGTCAAGTTACAATTTTCGGTATTAATTTTTCCAAACAGAGCACAGATAACCTTGGAAAAATTATTCTGTAAAATCTCCGTTATTTATTCTAGAAATAAGACTTGGATATTTTTTCACTCGTCAAGAAAATGGTAAACACAAAGAACATTACAAACCTCCATCGGGAAATTATTCATCTCCAAATCTTTCACTTCCTTCAAGTTCTTCCAGCCACCAATGTCGTATATAGGGCGCTATCAAATTTAATTTCACAAAGATTGTAATTTCAAATTTTTCTGAATTTATTTATTTCGGAACACTGATTGTTGTGTTTGGATTCAGGTAAATTGCAAATAATTCTCAGGTGACGAGTTAAACCTATTTGTTTACACCATTACAGAATTCTTGACTTTTGCATATGTTCTTGTAAAGTTATTTGCAAAACGATTCCTTAAAGTAAAAATTTTAACCTCATCAAAATACCTGAGTCAAAATCCATTACCAAATTTTGGGAATCGCGGAGTTAGGGCAAAATGTTAAATATCTACAAGACTCCTATATTTAATTATTATTTTACTTACATATTCCTTGATCAACAAACATAAGAACTTACGTGCTTCGTCATGGGTGGGAATATTACCCCCAACTGTGAAGTCTTCCAAATCAAAATTCAAATCCCGAGTCTCCATGTCTATAATTGTAAAACAGCACAAGTAGTTGTTTAAACAGCCACAATCGCCTCATTTACTTTCAGAAAGTTTGGAGTAAATTGAATTAAAAGTTTTCTGATACAGAAAAAAATTTTGGCTTTAGAAATCTTGACTTTTGCCTTTGTTCTTTTGAAGTTATCGCACAACCTTACGGTTTATATTTGAAAAGTGCCTCAGTAACGTCAGAGTACGACTGTATCATATATACTACATACCTTCATCGGCAGACGAGGGTCTCGCTTGTAAAAAAAAGAAACAAAATTGAGATATAAAAGCCACGAGATACGAAGAACAAAAGTTTACAAACACAAAAGACACTCTTGGTATCACCAATAAATCCATGATTTATTTTAAGGTCAAACTTTTTACACAATCTTACCAGGGTATAATTCACTCTCATCAAACAGATTTTTCTTCAACAAGTACCCCAACTCATCTGTAACATTATAACGTGTTTAGCGTATGGTACGGACTGTGTTGCTTTGTCATTCTAGCATAGAATAGAACCAGTAGTTTATCAGTAACCACGGCTGCCAAATCGTGCTCTGTACTTCATATATGGGTATAGCCTAGGGAGGCGGAGATCCAAAATGCTCACATCTCTAAATTTTGCTTTTACAAAAATTGTGGTGGCCTTGTTTTGGTACAAGTTAATACCAGCCCCGACCCTAGTGTTGACTCATTAACATCAACATCAAATTTTGCCACACCAAAATCGGAACGAACACTTTTGCCACCAATAACACCACTAACCGTCAAGGTCATTTACTTTATCTCCGAAAGTATCAGGGCTTTCAAGTTCATCTCGCTGCTTCGGATCGACCACTGAAATATTTAATTAAATTTTGAGGAAATTGATCTTACCAATATTATTTTATTCCAAATCCTATAACATTTTAACGCATTGTCAAATTTGCCTCCTTCAGTACTTTAGAACATAATAATGTATCGCATGTAAACCTGAATTTGATCGCCCGCCGCGTCTTTAGAGATTATTTCTTCACCTGGGACGACGCGATTTTAAACAAAACATTAAGAATGCTCTGTTATCCCAGCATAGAATAAAACCCCAAGCTTATTACACACTAACTTGAGAACAAAAAAGCGACCTTACCAAAAAAAGAATCCTCTGGAGGTGCCGCCACATATCTGCAACAGGAAAGTATTTTGTACAAAGTGCGCCTAAATCGAGAACGCAAGTAAATCGAAATGGATTGTTACGTCACTTACCGTCCTGTGACGCAATAGGCAAACAGCAGAACAACAGCAATCGACTTCTTCATTATCTCTCTTTTACTTTTAATCTGATTTTCTACACGTCTGAATACAACAATATGTTTAGGAGAAACTTAATCTGATACGAAGCTGAAAGTCGATGAACTGACGATGGAATCAACACCAAGTATAACAACTGTGAGTAGTTTCGTGCGTCTGTTTTTAAACGTGGCAAAGTGGATGTGGATGATTTAACACAAAACTATTTTCACTGGAAGTTTGTGATTGGTCGACAGGCAACAGTTCATCAAGTTGTGGGGATGGTATGACAGCGTTAGTTGATTGATGTTGACTCGTTGGGATGTGATGGAAATTAAACACAGAGTTTAACCGTCATGTGTGGTCGGATGTATCTGTTTAATCTCGAATGCAGTCCTTTTTTTTATTTTCACGTTTATTCTCCACGTCCAGGGTTCGAACGGAAAAACAACTGTTTTGGTGCGAAATTGTAATTTGTTTTTGTAATTTTTAAGTAATGAAGAAAAACAAACGGGAAATAAAACTAATGTGAAAAAAACTATGTACTTTATTACCTCTTAAACCTCTGTGTGCTGTGGTACACGTAGAGATTTGCCGCAAAAGTTTCACCAAACAATGTTGACAAAGACATGACGTATTGTGAAAAATATAAGGAGCTTTTTTGTGTGTTGGACATTGAGGGTGTGCTTGCAGTGGAAATGTAAACGTGTAAATTCTTGTGGGCACAACACTGTGATTGACTGGTGCTGATGGAATGTTGTGGGAAATAAATGAAAAATTAATGTTGGATCTTCAAAATGATTTGATTTCAGAGAAAAGAGGCGCACACTGTACGAATTAGTTTCTGTTATGATTTACACCTTTTAGATTTGTTTGGCGTTGTTATTATTGTGAATTTCCTGTAGAGTTTTGACGTTTGAAAGTTATGAGTGAATATCAGAATGTTGGCACAACACTGTGGAGCTGATGGAATGTTGTGGGAAGTGATTGTTTTCGAACCATCCGCAGGTTGATGTATGACAATGTGTGTTGTGAGTCGTATTCATATGAAGCTATAAGGCATATTTTGATCTTTAAGTGTCCTTACCACCATGCAAATATAACCCTCAAACTAATAAAGTCCAACAAAACATAAACGAACCACGATCACTTCCAGTAGCAGTTATGACTTTTCGGCAGTTTTGGGGAAAACAATTTTTAATAGTTTTTTCTGTAACACTGCTTGTGCTCTTGGTATTGCCCTGATGAGACTTTCTTGCTGCTCTCTCACGTTTGGAAATGCTTTTCTCGAATCGTGAGTTTATGTTCGTTTGCATTGCAGAACAACACACTTCGTTACTGTATTGACGATTGTGCAAAATGAGTCTAAGATACGATCGACAAAAAGTTTAAAATACGATCATCACTAAAATGTTTGGAAACGATAATATTTTTAAGCAGATTTATTCCCTAACATGACATGACAGATCATGCTTGTAGTAAAGTAGTTTTTAGTTAATTTTTCACTGAACTTTTCTCTCCGTCGGGTTCTTTACCAACAAACAACAGGACCATCCCTGCGTCGTTCGTCGTCTCGGAGGACCAGCTTTCGCCCGTATTCCTCATCAGGAATAATTTCTCCGGTGCCCAAATCTAAATAAATGGCTTAAATTGTACAAACTAACATAAACACATCACAATTATAGCCTGTAGTTTTATTCGCAACACATTGTGCAAAATCTCCAGCAAAATTATTGTTCTAAATCAATTAAGTTACAAACACCGTACAAGCAACACAACCCAGAAATGTTTTATGCAAACACATGACAAGCCATGATCGCCCCATCGCGAAAACTTACTTAGTTAGCTATCTTTAGATCATAAGATTCACTGGCGTCAGATAGAGCAGCCCAGCTGGTTTAAAACTAAAAAAACAGGCTTGATCCATCTTGGCTGCGATGTCAGTATAAACACAAATGACTACACAACCCATTGTGAAGTTTAAAATGACCCCCGGGAAGGTAAGTGTAACAACATACCATGTATATACAACATGCCTTCATTATCACTTGAATCTCTTCCTTCAGGGAGCATGAAAGATAGAGGAATTTGTTCCTCTTCCCACTGGTATATATCCAACGAATCTTCCTTCCCATCTGTAATATCATTAGTTGCTCAACGCACTCAGTGAACCGTGTAACTCTCTTGTAGTGGGCATTTTACACAGTAACACGTCACACGTACCATCTAGTAACAAACCATGTGAAGCAAATAGTTTTTGATTTTCTGCCACCTGGTCGCCTTGCTTTTCATCCGATACCACAAATCTGCAACGTATTTAAGATATTTGTAAAAAGTAAATAAAACTTTTTGACTTCCTCATGTTTCATAAATTCAGACTGGTTCGGAACTTTTGAAGGTCAATGAATGTGACCCAATGAAGCAGAGCAACCGGGAACAAAAAGCTTCACTCACCGTCCTGTGACGTAACAAGCAACTAGAAAAACAAGAACAATCGACTTATTCATGATATTTCTGAAATGAAAATTACGTCACCACCAAACCACTGAGAATGTTTTGCGTCGCTTAAAACTCCTCAATGTAGATTCAGCAAACAGCTAGTTTCCACTTTTTACACTGGAAGTCTGTGGCTTGTTGACACCCAACAATTCGTCAAATCGAGAGTTTATGAATGGGATTAACGGTGGAATGTTTGGATGTGACAGCAATTAAACCAGCTTAAAAACGTGATATTGGGATGTGTAAGTTGAATCCGGAAAATAGGAACTCCACGTGTCTTCATATCAACGTCCCAAGTATCAACAATATTGCAAGTTTGCCAGATGAAACCTTGAGGTTGCAAACGAATCATATGGAAAATTCCATAAAACCGCACCTACTTTTTTCTTGCAAATCGGGGTCATTACATGCGTAATTTGTTATCCCGGCAGAAGCATTAAAAAATAGCGCAAAACAGAGTACACTTTAAAATTAACGGGATTGGTCAGTTTTGAACCAAAAATGTGTTTTGAGAAGCTGACCCCAGGAAGTTACAAGTACTCTAAAATTTAGGTAACCATGAGCAAATTTTACAAGAAATTATTAACAGCAAACAATTCAATAAACCAACTAAATTGGGCATGAGTGGTTTTCCCACTCACACATACAAAACCTGAATATCTATGTCTGCTGCTGATCAACAAAACAATTCGTTAAACTTTTGTTGATGTAGCACAGGAAGCTTTGACATGCGACAAGAAATTATTACTTTGGTTATAAAAACAACAAAACGGTTCCATGGAACCACAGAAAAATAAAACAGAGAACAGTAACACGACCGGAAGTGCGTCGTCACGCATGAGTGGCATAGGTTAAATTAGGGCCACAAATAATCGGCATCGAACCTCGTTAGCAAATATTTTTCAATCTGTGTTTGTCATCGAGAGATTCAGCTTTGTGTAAAGACTTGTTGACCAAACTGTGTGATTTGTTTAAATACACGTGATAATGTTTTCGTTATTTACCTTTGCTTATCTATCCGGCAGAGGGAGCTACCGGACGGTCAACTTCAACACCCTTACACTGGCCGAAAAATTCCCTTTTACAAAAACAAATTCAAACCAGGGTTTCTCAAAACACTTTTGGATCTGTTCTTCTGGCACAAAATAAACGTACATTTTATTACCGATGTTTCGTCTACTATTAGGCTAGGCTTCCTCAGGGTTAGGGCATAAAGTGTACGTTCAATTGTGCCAGAAGAACAGAATAATTTAATTAACAATGAAGCATACAATTTTACCCTTGGCTGGGGATTAGCCCACCACACAAGAAAATCACAAACTTAAAAAAAACACGACTGAAACAGAGCTATATACAAATTTGATACTCCTTGTAAGACGAAGCAAAATTTTGAAACGCCGTGTCAGTCCGAAGGCGTGTTTAGTGACATTTTGGCCTCCAGCACCAATCAAGGTTCCCGCTTTTCGGCGTGGAGAGGCAACTTTGCGTTGTTTTCCACTCTCGAACAGATTGTAGTTGTTTTTGGTTGATGTGGACGTATGTAAGGTTGAGGAGTTTCTTAGAAAAGTTTGGTTGATTTTTCGGTGTGTTTTGGAACATTGAAGTTAGTTTCATGGTTTCAACAGTTGAGACAATGTTTGTAGGAAAGTTTGCCGTTATTCATCCGGGGTTCATGGTCATGTCGCTCCCTGGCAGTTCCGCTGTCGATCGCCTTCGGCGTGAGATATGAGCGCTCGCCATAGTGTTTCGGCAAGAACCCTTGGTTGAAGGCGTCTCCGCGCTTAGTGGTTGTTTGTTTGCCAAATTTCGGTTAATTTGTTAAGTTTAGCTGTTGTTGTTTTGCTGTTGGCGTTGTCTCGCCGTTATTCATCCGGGGTTCATGGTCATGTCGCTCCCTGACAGTTCCGCTGTCGATCGCCTTCAGCGTGAGATATGAACGCTCGCCATAGCGATGTGGCAAGTTCCCTTGGTTGAAGGCGTCTCCGCGCTTAGTGGTTGTTTGTTTGTTAAATTCCGGTTAATTTGCTAAGTTTAGATGTTGTTGTTTCGCTGTTGGCGTTGTCTCGCCGTTATTCATCCTGGGTTCATGGTCATGTCGCTCCCTGACAGTTCCGCTGTCGATCGCCTTCAGCGTGAGATATGAACGCTCGCCATAGCGATGTGGCAAGTTCCCTTGGTTGAAGGCGTCTCCGCGCTTAGTGGTTGTTTGTTTGTTAAATTCCGGTTAATTTGCTAAGTTTAGATGTTGTTGTTTCGCTGTTGGCGTTGTCTCGCCGTTATTCATCCGGGGTTCATGGTCATGTCGCTCCCTGACAGTTCCGCTGTCGATCGCCTTCAGCGTGAGATATGAACGCTCGCCATAGTGATGTGGCAAGTTCCCTTGGATGAAGGCGTCTCCGCGCTTAGTGGTTGTTTGTTTGTTAAATTCCGGGTAATTTGTTAAGTTTAGCTGTTGTTGTTTCGCTGTTGGCGTTGTCTCGCCGTTATTCATCCTGGGTTCATGGTCATGTCGCTCCCTGGCAGTTCCGCTGTCGATCGCCTTCGGCGTGAGATATGAGCGCTCGCCATAGTGTTTCGGCAAGTACCTTTGGTTGAACGCGTCTCCGCGCTTAGTGGTTGTTTGTTTGTTAAATTCCGGGTAATTTGTTAAGTTTAGCTGTTGTTGTTTCGCTGTTGTCGTTGTCTCGCCGTTATTCATCCGGGGTTCATGGCCATGTCGCTCCCTGACAGTTCCGCTGTCGATCGCCTTCAGCGTGAGATATGAACGCTCGCCATAGTGATGTGGCAAGTTCCCTTGGTTGAACGCGTCTCCGCGCTTAGTGGTTGTTTGTTTGTTAAATTCCGGGTAATTTGTTAAGTTTAGCTGTTGTTGTTTCGCTGTTGTCGTTGTCTCGCCGTTATTCATCCGGGGTTCATGGCCATGTCGCTCCCTGACAGTTCCGCTGTCGATCGCCTTCAGCGTGAGATATGAACGCTCGCCATAGTGATGTGGCAAGTTCCCTTGGTTGAACGCGTCTCCGCGCTTAGTGGTTGTTTGTTTGTTAAATTCCGGGTAATTTGTTAAGTTTAGCTGTTGTTGTTTCGCTGTTGTCGTTGTCTCGCCGTTATTCATCCGGGGTTCATGGCCATGTCGCTCCCTGACAGTTCCGCTGTCGATCGCCTTCAGCGTGAGATATGAACGCTCGCCATAGTGATGTGGCAAGTTCCCTTGGTTGAACGCGTCTCCGCGCTTAGTGGTTGTTTGTTTGTTAAATTCCGGTTAATTTGTTTAGTTTAGCTGTTGTTGTTTCGCTGTTGGCGTTGTCTCGCCGTTATTCATCCGGGGTTCATGGTCATGTCGCTCCCTGACAGTTCCGCTGTCGATCGCCTTCAGCGTGAGATATGAACGCTCGCCATAGTGATGTGGCAAGTTCCCTTGGTTGAAGGCGTCTCCGCGCTTAGTGGTTGTTTGTTTGTCAAATTCCGGTTAATTTGTTAAGTTTAGCTGTTGTTGTTTCGCTGTTGGCGTTGTCTCGCCGTTATTCATCCGGGGTTCATGGTCATGTCGCTCCCTGGCAGTTCCGCTGTCGATCGCCTTAAGCGTGAGATATGAACGCTCGCCATAGTGATGTGGCAAGTTCCCTTGGTTGAAGGCGTCTCCGCGCTTAGTGGTTGTTTGTTTGTTAAATTCCGGGTAATTTGTTAAGTTTAGCTGTTGTTGTTTCGCTGTTGGCGTTGTCTCGCCGTTATTCATCCGGGGTTCATGGTCATGTCGCTCCCTGGCAGTTCCGCTGTCGATCGCCTTCGGCGTGAGATATGAGCGCTCGCCATAGTGTTTCGGCAAGTACCTTTGGTTGAAGGCGTCTCCGCGCTTAGTGTTTGTTTGTTTGTCAAATTCCGGTTAATTTGTTGAGTTTAGCTGGTGTTGTTTTGCTGTTGTCGTTGTCTCGCCGTTATTCATCCGGGGTTCATGGCCATGTCGCTCCCTGACAGTTCCGCTGTCGATCGCCTTCAGCGTGAGATATGAACTCTCGCCATAGTGATGTGGCAAGTTCCTTTGGTTGAACGCGTCTCCGCGCTTAGTGGTTGTTTGTTTGTTAAATTCCGGTTAATTTGTTAAGTTTAGCTGTTGTCGTTTCGCTGTTGGCGTTGTCTCGCCGTTATTCATCCGGGGTTCATGGTCATGTCGCTCCCTGGCAGTTCCGCTGTCGATCGCCTTAAGCGTGAGATATGAACGCTCGCCATAGTGTTTCGGCAAGTACCTTTGGTTGAAGGCGTCTCCGCGCTTAGTGGTTGTTTGTTTGTTAAATTCCGGTTAATTTGTTAAGTTTAGCTGTTGCTGTTTCGCTGTTGGCGTTGTCTCGCCGTTATTCATCCTGGGTTCATGGTCATGTCGCTCCCTGACAGTTCCGCTGTCGATCGCCTTCAGCGTGAGATATGAACGCTCGTCATAGTGATGTGGCAAGTTCCCTTGGTTGAACGCGTCTCCGCGCTTAGTGGTTGTTTGTTTGTTAAATTCCGGGTAATTTGTTAAGTTTAGCTGTTGTTGTTTTGCTGTTGGCGTTGTCTCGCCGTTATTCATCCGGGGTTCATGGTCATGTCGCTCCCTGACAGTTCCGCTGTCGATCGCCTTCAGCGTGAGATATGAACGCTCGTCATAGTGATGTGGCAAGTTCCCTTGGTTGAACGCGTCTCCGCGCTTAGTGGTTGTTTGTTTGTTAAATTCCGGGTAATTTGTTAAGTTTAGCTGTTGTTGTTTTGCTGTTGGCGTTGTCTCGCCGTTATTCATCCGGGGTTCATGGTCATGTCGCTCCCTGACAGTTCCGCTGTCGATCGCCTTCAGCGTGAGATATGAACGCTCGTCATAGTGATGTGGCAAGTTCCCTTGGTTGAACGCGTCTCCGCGCTTAGTGGTTGTTTGTTTGTTAAATTCCGGGTAATTTGTTAAGTTTAGCTGTTGTTGTTTCGCTGTTGGCGTTGTCTCGCCGTTATTCATCCGGGGTTCATGGTCATGTCGCTCCCTGACAGTTCCGCTGTCGATCGCCTTCAGCGCGAGATATGAACGCTCGCCATAGTGATGTGGCAAGTTCCCTTGATTGAAAGCGTCTCCGCGCTTAGTGGTTGTTTGTTTGTTAAATTCCGGTTAATTTGTTAAGTTTAGCTGTTGCTGTTTCGCTGTTGGCGTTGTCTCGCCGTTATTCATCCTGGGTTCATGGTCATGTCGCTCCCTGACAGTTCCGCTGTCGATCGCCTTCAGCGTGAGATATGAACTCTCGCCATAGTGATGTGGCAAGTTCCCTTGGTTGAAGGCGTCTCCGCGCTTAGTGGTTGTTTGTTTGTTAAATTCCGGGTAATTTGTTAAGTTTAGCTGTTGTTGTTTCGCTGTTGGCGTTGTCTCGCCGTTATTCATCCGGGGTTCATGGTCATGTCGCTCCCTGGCAGTTCCGCTGTCGATCGCCTTCGGCGTGAGATATGAGCGCTCGCCATAGTGTTTCGGCAAGTACCTTTGGTTGAAGGCGTCTCCGCGCTTAGTGTTTGTTTGTTTGTCAAATTCCGGTTAATGTGTTGAGTTTAGCTGGTGTTGTTTTGCTGTTGTCGTTGTCTCGCCGTTATTCATCCGGGGTTCATGGCCATGTCGCTCCCTGACAGTTCCGCTGTCGATCGCCTTCAGCGTGAGATATGAACTCTCGCCATAGCGATGTGGCAAGTTCCCTTGGTTGAACGCGTCTCCGCGCTTAGTGGTTGTTTGTTTGTTAAATTCCGGTTAATTTGTTAAGTTTAGCTGTTGTTGTTTCGCTGTTGGCGTTGTCTCGCCGTTATTCATCCGGGGTTCATGGTCATGTCGCTCCCTGGCAGTTCCGCTGTCGATCGCCTTAAGCGTGAGATATGAGCGCTCGCCATAGTGTTTCGGCAAGTACCTTTGGTTGAAGGCGTCTCCGCGCTTAGTGGTTGTTTGTTTGTTAAATTCCGGTTAATTTGTTAAGTTTAGCTGTTGTTGTTTCGCTGTTGGCGTTGTCTCGCCGTTATTCATCCGGGGTTCATGGTCATGTCGCTCCCTGACAGTTCCGCTGTCGATCGCCTTCAGCGTGAGATATGAACGCTCGCCATAGTGATGTGGCAAGTTCCCTTGGTTGAACGCGTCTCCGCGCTTAGTGGTTGTTTGTTTGTTAAATTCCGGTTAATTTGTTAAGTTTAGCTGTTGCTGTTTCGCTGTTGGCGTTGTCTCGCCGTTATTCATCCTGGGTTCATGGTCATGTCGCTCCCTGGCAGTTCCGCTGTCGATCGCCTTCGGCGTGAGATATGAGCGCTCGCCATAGTGTTTCGGCAAGTACCTTTGGTTGAACGCGTCTCCGCGCTTAGTGGTTGTTTGTTTGTTAAATTCCGGGTAATTTGTTAAGTTTAGCTGTTGTTGTTTCGCTGTTGTCGTTGTCTCGCCGTTATTCATCCGGGGTTCATGGCCATGTCGCTCCCGGACAGTTCCGCTGTCGATCGCCTTCAGCGTGAGATATGAACGCTCGCCATAGTGATATGGCAAGTTCCCTTGGTTGAACGCGTCTCCGCGCTTAGTGGTTGTTTGTTTGTTAAATTCCGGTTAATTTGTTTAGTTTAGCTGTTGTTGTTTCGCTGTTGGCGTTGTCTCGCCGTTATTCATCCGGGGTTCATGGTCATGTCGCTCCCTGACAGTTCCGCTGTCGATCGCCTTCAGCGTGAGATATGAACGCTCGCCATAGTGATGTGGCAAGTTCCCTTGGTTGAAGGCGTCTCCGCGCTTAGTGGTTGTTTGTTTGTCAAATTCCGGTTAATTTGTTAAGTTTAGCTGTTGTTGTTTCGCTGTTGGCGTTGTCTCGCCGTTATTCATCCGGGGTTCATGGTCATGTCGCTCCCTGGCAGTTCCGCTGTCGATCGCCTTAAGCGTGAGATATGAACGCTCGCCATAGTGATGTGGCAAGTTCCCTTGGATGAAGGCGTCTGCGCGCTTAGTGGTTGTTTGTTTGTTAAATTCCAGTTAATTTGTTTAGTTTAGCTGTTGTTGTTTCGCTGTTGGCGTTGTCTCGCCGTTATTCATCCGGGGATCATGGTCATGTCGCTCCCTGGCAGTTCCGCTGTCGATCGCCTTCAGCGTGAGATATGAACGCTCGTCATAGTGATGTGGCAAGTTCCCTTGGTTGAACGCGTCTCCGCGCTTAGTGGTTGTTTGTTTGTTAAATTCCGGTTAATTTGTTAAGTTTAGCTGTTGCTGTTTCGCTGTTGGCGTTGTCTCGCCGTTATTCATCCTGGGTTCATGGTCAGGTCGCTCCCTGACAGTTCCGCTGTCGATCGCCTTCAGCGTGAGATATGAACGCTCGCCATAGTGATGTGGCAAGTTCCCTTGGTTGAAGGCGTCTCCGCGCTTAGTGGTTGTTTGTTTGTTAAATTCCGGTTAATTTGTTAAGTTTAGCTGTTGTTGTTTCGCTGTTGGCGTTGTCTCGCCGTTATTCATCCGGGGTTCATGGTCATGTCGCTCCCTGGCAGTTCCGCTGTCGATCGCCTTCGGCGTGAGATATGAGCGCTCGCCATAGTGTTTCGGCAAGTACCTTTGGTTGAAGGCGTCTCCGCGCTTAGTGTTTGTTTGTTTGTCAAATTCCGGTTAATTTGTTGAGTTTAGCTGGTGTTGTTTTGCTGTTTTCGTTGTCTCGCCGTTATTCATCCGGGGTTCATGGCCATGTCGCTCCCTGACAGTTCCGCTGTCGATCGCCTTCAGCGTGAGATATGAACTCTCGCCATAGTGATGTGGCAAGTTCCCTTGGTTGAACGCGTCTCCGCGCTTAGTGGTTGTTTGTTTGTTAAATTCCGGTTAATTTGTTAAGTTTAGCTGTTGTCGTTTCGCTGTTGGCGTTGTCTCGCCGTTATTCATCCGGGGTTCATGGTCATGTCGCTCCCTGGCAGTTCCGCTGTCGATCGCCTTAAGCGTGAGATATGAACGCTCGCCATAGTGTTTCGGCAAGTACCTTTGGTTGAAGGCGTCTCCGCGCTTAGTGGTTGTTTGTTTGTTAAATTCCGGTTAATTTGTTAAGTTTAGCTGTTGCTGTTTCGCTGTTGGCGTTGTCTCGCCGTTATTCATCCTGGGTTCATGGTCATGTCGCTCCCTGACAGTTCCGCTGTCGATCGCCTTCAGCGTGAGATATGAACTCTCGTCATAGTGATGTGGCAAGTTCCCTTGGTTGAACGCGTCTCCGCGCTTAGTGGTTGTTTGTTTGTTAAATTCCGGGTAATTTGTTAAGTTTAGCTGTTGTTGTTTCGCTGTTGGCGTTGTCTCGCCGTTATTCATCCTGGGTTCATGGTCATGTCGCTCCCTGGCAGTTCCGCTGTCGATCGCCTTCAGCGTGAGATATGAACGCTCGCCATAGTGATATGGCAAGTTCCCTTGGTTGAACGCGTCTCCGCGCTTAGTGGTTGTTTGTTTGTTAAATTCCGGTTAATTTGTTTAGTTTAGCTGTTGTTGTTTCGCTGTTGGCGTTGTCTCGCCGTTATTCATCCGGGGTTCATGGTCATGTCGCTCCCTGACAGTTCCGCTGTCGATCGCCTTCAGCGTGAGATATGAACGCTCGCCATAGTGATGTGGCAAGTTCCCTTGGTTGAAGGCGTCTCCGCGCTTAGTGGTTGTTTGTTTGTCAAATTCCGGTTAATTTGTTAAGTTTAGCTGTTGTTGTTTCGCTGTTGGCGTTGTCTCGCCGTTATTCATCCGGGGTTCATGGTCATGTCGCTCCCTGGCAGTTCCGCTGTCGATCGCCTTAAGCGTGAGATATGAACGCTCGCCATAGTGATGTGGCAAGTTCCCTTGGATGAAGGCGTCTCCGCGCTTAGTGGTTGTTTGTTTGTTAAATTCCAGTTAATTTGTTAAGTTTAGCTGTTGTTGTTTCGCTGTTGGCGTTGTCTCGCCGTTATTCATCCGGGGTTCATGGTCATGTCGCTCCCTGGCAGTTCCGCTGTCGATCGCCTTAAGCGTGAGATATGAACGCTCGCCATAGTGATGTGGCAAGTTCCCTTGGATGAAGGCGTCTGCGCGCTTAGTGGTTGTTTGTTTGTTAAATTCCAGTTAATTTGTTTAGTTTAGCTGTTGTTGTTTCGCTGTTGGCGTTGTCTCGCCGTTATTCATCCGGGGATCATGGTCATGTCGCTCCCTGGCAGTTCCGCTGTCGATCGCCTTCAGCGTGAGATATGAACGCTCGTCATAGTGATGTGGCAAGTTCCCTTGGTTGAACGCGTCTCCGCGCTTAGTGGTTGTTTGTTTGTTAAATTCCGGTTAATTTGTTAAGTTTAGCTGTTGCTGTTTCGCTGTTGGCGTTGTCTCGCCGTTATTCATCCTGGGTTCATGGTCAGGTCGCTCCCTGACAGTTCCGCTGTCGATCGCCTTCAGCGTGAGATATGAACGCTCGCCATAGTGATGTGGCAAGTTCCCTTGGTTGAAGGCGTCTCCGCGCTTAGTGGTTGTTTGTTTGTTAAATTCCGGTTAATTTGTTAAGTTTAGCTGTTGTTGTTTCGCTGTTGGCGTTGTCTCGCCGTTATTCATCCGGGGTTCATGGTCATGTCGCTCCCTGGCAGTTCCGCTGTCGATCGCCTTCGGCGTGAGATATGAGCGCTCGCCATAGTGTTTCGGCAAGTACCTTTGGTTGAAGGCGTCTCCGCGCTTAGTGTTTGTTTGTTTGTCAAATTCCGGTTAATTTGTTGAGTTTAGCTGGTGTTGTTTTGCTGTTGTCGTTGTCTCGCCGTTATTCATCCGGGGTTCATGGCCATGTCGCTCCCTGACAGTTCCGCTGTCGATCGCCTTCAGCGTGAGATATGAACTCTCGCCATAGTGATGTGGCAAGTTCCCTTGGTTGAACGCGTCTCCGCGCTTAGTGGTTGTTTGTTTGTTAAATTCCGGTTAATTTGTTAAGTTTAGCTGTTGTCGTTTCGCTGTTGGCGTTGTCTCGCCGTTATTCATCCGGGGTTCATGGTCATGTCGCTCCCTGGCAGTTCCGCTGTCGATCGCCTTAAGCGTGAGATATGAACGCTCGCCATAGTGTTTCGGCAAGTACCTTTGGTTGAAGGCGTCTCCGCGCTTAGTGGTTGTTTGTTTGTTAAATTCCGGTTAATTTGTTAAGTTTAGCTGTTGCTGTTTCGCTGTTGGCGTTGTCTCGCCGTTATTCATCCTGGGTTCATGGTCATGTCGCTCCCTGACAGTTCCGCTGTCGATCGCCTTCAGCGTGAGATATGAACGCTCGTCATAGTGATGTGGCAAGTTCCCTTGGTTGAACGCGTCTCCGCGCTTAGTGGTTGTTTGTTTGTTAAATTCCGGTTAATTTGTTAAGTTTAGCTGTTGTTGTTTTGCTGTTGGCGTTGTCTCGCCGTTATTCATCCGGGGTTCATGGTCATGTCGCTCCCTGACAGTTCCGCTGTCGATCGCCTTCAGCGTGAGATATGAACGCTCGTCATAGTGATGTGGCAAGTTCCCTTGGTTGAACGCGTCTCCGCGCTTAGTGGTTGTTTGTTTGTTAAATTCCGGTTAATTTGTTAAGTTTAGCTGTTGTTGTTTTGCTGTTCGCGTTGTCTCGCCGTTATTCATCCGGGGTTCATGGTCATGTCGCTCCCTGACAGTTCCGCTGTCGATCGCCTTCAGCGTGAGATATGAACGCTCGCCATAGTGATGTGGCAAGTTCCCTTGGATGAAGGCGTCTCCGCGCTTAGTGGTTGTTTGTTTGTTAAATTCCGGGTAATTTGTTAAGTTTAGCTGTTGTTGTTTCGCTGTTGGCGTTGTCTCGCCGTTATTCATCCTGGGTTCATGGTCATGTCGCTCCCTGGCAGTTCCGCTGTCGATCGCCTTCGGCGTGAGATATGAGCGCTCGCCATAGTGTTTCGGCAAGTACCTTTGGTTGAACGCGTCTCCGCGCTTAGTGGTTGTTTGTTTGTTAAATTCCGGGTAATTTGTTAAGTTTAGCTGTTGTTGTTTCGCTGTTGTCGTTGTCTCGCCGTTATTCATCCGGGGTTCATGGCCATGTCGCTCCCTGACAGTTCCGCTGTCGATCGCCTTCAGCGTGAGATATGAACGCTCGCCATAGTGATGTGGCAAGTTCCCTTGGTTGAACGCGTCTCCGCGCTTAGTGGTTGTTTGTTTGTTAAATTCCGGTTAATTTGTTTAGTTTAGCTGTTGTTGTTTCGCTGTTGGCGTTGTCTCGCCGTTATTCATCCGGGGTTCATGGTCATGTCGCTCCCTGACAGTTCCGCTGTCGATCGCCTTCAGCGTGAGATATGAACGCTCGCCATAGTGATGTGGCAAGTTCCCTTGGTTGAAGGCGTCTCCGCGCTTAGTGGTTGTTTGTTTGTCAAATTCCGGTTAATTTGTTAAGTTTAGCTGTTGTTGTTTCGCTGTTGGCGTTGTCTCGCCGTTATTCATCCGGGGTTCATGGTCATGTCGCTCCCTGGCAGTTCCGCTGTCGATCGCCTTAAGCGTGAGATATGAACGCTCGCCATAGTGATGTGGCAAGTTCCCTTGGTTGAAGGCGTCTCCGCGCTTAGTGGTTGTTTGTTTGTTAAATTCCGGGTAATTTGTTAAGTTTAGCTGTTGTTGTTTCGCTGTTGGCGTTGTCTCGCCGTTATTCATCCGGGGTTCATGGTCATGTCGCTCCCTGGCAGTTCCGCTGTCGATCGCCTTCGGCGTGAGATATGAGCGCTCGCCATAGTGTTTCGGCAAGTACCTTTGGTTGAAGGCGTCTCCGCGCTTAGTGTTTGTTTGTTTGTCAAATTCCGGTTAATTTGTTGAGTTTAGCTGGTGTTGTTTTGCTGTTGTCGTTGTCTCGCCGTTATTCATCCGGGGTTCATGGCCATGTCGCTCCCTGACAGTTCCGCTGTCGATCGCCTTCAGCGTGAGATATGAACTCTCGCCATAGTGATGTGGCAAGTTCCTTTGGTTGAACGCGTCTCCGCGCTTAGTGGTTGTTTGTTTGTTAAATTCCGGTTAATTTGTTAAGTTTAGCTGTTGTCGTTTCGCTGTTGGCGTTGTCTCGCCGTTATTCATCCGGGGTTCATGGTCATGTCGCTCCCTGGCAGTTCCGCTGTCGATCGCCTTAAGCGTGAGATATGAACGCTCGCCATAGTGTTTCGGCAAGTACCTTTGGTTGAAGGCGTCTCCGCGCTTAGTGGTTGTTTGTTTGTTAAATTCCGGTTAATTTGTTAAGTTTAGCTGTTGCTGTTTCGCTGTTGGCGTTGTCTCGCCGTTATTCATCCTGGGTTCATGGTCATGTCGCTCCCTGACAGTTCCGCTGTCGATCGCCTTCAGCGTGAGATATGAACGCTCGTCATAGTGATGTGGCAAGTTCCCTTGGTTGAACGCGTCTCCGCGCTTAGTGGTTGTTTGTTTGTTAAATTCCGGGTAATTTGTTAAGTTTAGCTGTTGTTGTTTTGCTGTTGGCGTTGTCTCGCCGTTATTCATCCGGGGTTCATGGTCATGTCGCTCCCTGACAGTTCCGCTGTCGATCGCCTTCAGCGTGAGATATGAACGCTCGTCATAGTGATGTGGCAAGTTCCCTTGGTTGAACGCGTCTCCGCGCTTAGTGGTTGTTTGTTTGTTAAATTCCGGGTAATTTGTTAAGTTTAGCTGTTGTTGTTTTGCTGTTGGCGTTGTCTCGCCGTTATTCATCCGGGGTTCATGGTCATGTCGCTCCCTGACAGTTCCGCTGTCGATCGCCTTCAGCGTGAGATATGAACGCTCGTCATAGTGATGTGGCAAGTTCCCTTGGTTGAACGCGTCTCCGCGCTTAGTGGTTGTTTGTTTGTTAAATTCCGGGTAATTTGTTAAGTTTAGCTGTTGTTGTTTCGCTGTTGGCGTTGTCTCGCCGTTATTCATCCGGGGTTCATGGTCATGTCGCTCCCTGACAGTTCCGCTGTCGATCGCCTTCAGCGCGAGATATGAACGCTCGCCATAGTGATGTGGCAAGTTCCCTTGATTGAAGGCGTCTCCGCGCTTAGTGGTTGTTTGTTTGTTAAATTCCGGTTAATTTGTTAAGTTTAGCTGTTGCTGTTTCGCTGTTGGCGTTGTCTCGCCGTTATTCATCCTGGGTTCATGGTCATGTCGCTCCCTGACAGTTCCGCTGTCGATCGCCTTCAGCGTGAGATATGAACTCTCGCCATAGTGATGTGGCAAGTTCCCTTGGTTGAAGGCGTCTCCGCGCTTAGTGGTTGTTTGTTTGTTAAATTCCGGGTAATTTGTTAAGTTTAGCTGTTGTTGTTTCGCTGTTGGCGTTGTCTCGCCGTTATTCATCCGGGGTTCATGGTCATGTCGCTCCCTGGCAGTTCCGCTGTCGATCGCCTTCGGCGTGAGATATGAGCGCTCGCCATAGTGTTTCGGCAAGTACCTTTGGTTGAAGGCGTCTCCGCGCTTAGTGTTTGTTTGTTTGTCAAATTCCGGTTAATGTGTTGAGTTTAGCTGGTGTTGTTTTGCTGTTGTCGTTGTCTCGCCGTTATTCATCCGGGGTTCATGGCCATGTCGCTCCCTGACAGTTCCGCTGTCGATCGCCTTCAGCGTGAGATATGAACTCTCGCCATAGCGATGTGGCAAGTTCCCTTGGTTGAACGCGTCTCCGCGCTTAGTGGTTGTTTGTTTGTTAAATTCCGGTTAATTTGTTAAGTTTAGCTGTTGTTGTTTCGCTGTTGGCGTTGTCTCGCCGTTATTCATCCGGGGTTCATGGTCATGTCGCTCCCTGGCAGTTCCGCTGTCGATCGCCTTAAGCGTGAGATATGAACGCTCGCCATAGTGTTTCGGCAAGTACCTTTGGTTGAAGGCGTCTCCGCGCTTAGTGGTTGTTTGTTTGTTAAATTCCGGTTAATTTGTTAAGTTTAGCTGTTGTTGTTTCGCTGTTGGCGTTGTCTCGCCGTTATTCATCCGGGGTTCATGGTCATGTCGCTCCCTGACAGTTCCGCTGTCGATCGCCTTCAGCGTGAGATATGAACGCTCGCCATAGTGATGTGGCAAGTTCCCTTGGTTGAACGCGTCTCCGCGCTTAGTGGTTGTTTGTTTGTTAAATTCCGGTTAATTTGTTAAGTTTAGCTGTTGCTGTTTCGCTGTTGGCGTTGTCTCGCCGTTATTCATCCTGGGTTCATGGTCATGTCGCTCCCTGGCAGTTCCGCTGTCGATCGCCTTCGGCGTGAGATATGAGCGCTCGCCATAGTGTTTCGGCAAGTACCTTTGGTTGAACGCGTCTCCGCGCTTAGTGGTTGTTTGTTTGTTAAATTCCGGGTAATTTGTTAAGTTTAGCTGTTGTTGTTTCGCTGTTGTCGTTGTCTCGCCGTTATTCATCCGGGGTTCATGGCCATGTCGCTCCCGGACAGTTCCGCTGTCGATCGCCTTCAGCGTGAGATATGAACGCTCGCCATAGTGATATGGCAAGTTCCCTTGGTTGAACGCGTCTCCGCGCTTAGTGGTTGTTTGTTTGTTAAATTCCGGTTAATTTGTTTAGTTTAGCTGTTGTTGTTTCGCTGTTGGCGTTGTCTCGCCGTTATTCATCCGGGGTTCATGGTCATGTCGCTCCCTGACAGTTCCGCTGTCGATCGCCTTCAGCGTGAGATATGAACGCTCGCCATAGTGATGTGGCAAGTTCCCTTGGTTGAAGGCGTCTCCGCGCTTAGTGGTTGTTTGTTTGTCAAATTCCGGTTAATTTGTTAAGTTTAGCTGTTGTTGTTTCGCTGTTGGCGTTGTCTCGCCGTTATTCATCCGGGGTTCATGGTCATGTCGCTCCCTGGCAGTTCCGCTGTCGATCGCCTTAAGCGTGAGATATGAACGCTTGCCATAGTGATGTGGCAAGTTCCCTTGGATGAAGGCGTCTCCGCGCTTAGTGGTTGTTTGTTTGTTAAATTCCAGTTAATTTGTTAAGTTTAGCTGTTGTTGTTTCGCTGTTGGCGTTGTCTCGCCGTTATTCATCCGGGGTTCATGGTCATGTCGCTCCCTGGCAGTTCCGCTGTCGATCGCCTTAAGCGTGAGATATGAACGCTCGCCATAGTGATGTGGCAAGTTCCCTTGGATGAAGGCGTCTGCGCGCTTAGTGGTTGTTTGTTTGTTAAATTCCAGTTAATTTGTTTAGTTTAGCTGTTGTTGTTTCGCTGTTGGCGTTGTCTCGCCGTTATTCATCCGGGGATCATGGTCATGTCGCTCCCTGGCAGTTCCGCTGTCGATCGCCTTCAGCGTGAGATATGAACGCTCGTCATAGTGATGTGGCAAGTTCCCTTGGTTGAACGCGTCTCCGCGCTTAGTGGTTGTTTGTTTGTTAAATTCCGGTTAATTTGTTAAGTTTAGCTGTTGCTGTTTCGCTGTTGGCGTTGTCTCGCCGTTATTCATCCTGGGTTCATGGTCAGGTCGCTCCCTGACAGTTCCGCTGTCGATCGCCTTCAGCGTGAGATATGAACGCTCGCCATAGTGATGTGGCAAGTTCCCTTGGTTGAAGGCGTCTCCGCGCTTAGTGGTTGTTTGTTTGTCAAATTCCGGTTAATTTGTTAAGTTTAGCTGTTGTTGTTTCGCTGTTGGCGTTGTCTCGCCGTTATTCATCCGGGGTTCATGGTCATGTCGCTCCCTGGCAGTTCCGCTGTCGATCGCCTTAAGCGTGAGATATGAACGCTCGCCATAGTGATGTGGCAAGTTCCCTTGGTTGAAGGCGTCTCCGCGCTTAGTGGTTGTTTGTTTGTTAAATTCCGGGTAATTTGTTAAGTTTAGCTGTTGTTGTTTCGCTGTTGGCGTTGTCTCGCCGTTATTCATCCGGGGTTCATGGTCATGTCGCTCCCTGGCAGTTCCGCTGTCGATCGCCTTCGGCGTGAGATATGAGCGCTCGCCATAGTGTTTCGGCAAGTACCTTTGGTTGAAGGCGTCTCCGCGCTTAGTGTTTGTTTGTTTGTCAAATTCCGGTTAATTTGTTGAGTTTAGCTGGTGTTGTTTTGCTGTTGTCGTTGTCTCGCCGTTATTCATCCGGGGTTCATGGCCATGTCGCTCCCTGACAGTTCCGCTGTCGATCGCCTTCAGCGTGAGATATGAACTCTCGCCATAGTGATGTGGCAAGTTCCTTTGGTTGAACGCGTCTCCGCGCTTAGTGGTTGTTTGTTTGTTAAATTCCGGTTAATTTGTTAAGTTTAGCTGTTGTCGTTTCGCTGTTGGCGTTGTCTCGCCGTTATTCATCCGGGGTTCATGGTCATGTCGCTCCCTGGCAGTTCCGCTGTCGATCGCCTTAAGCGTGAGATATGAACGCTCGCCATAGTGTTTCGGCAAGTACCTTTGGTTGAAGGCGTCTCCGCGCTTAGTGGTTGTTTGTTTGTTAAATTCCGGTTAATTTGTTAAGTTTAGCTGTTGCTGTTTCGCTGTTGGCGTTGTCTCGCCGTTATTCATCCTGGGTTCATGGTCATGTCGCTCCCTGACAGTTCCGCTGTCGATCGCCTTCAGCGTGAGATATGAACGCTCGTCATAGTGATGTGGCAAGTTCCCTTGGTTGAACGCGTCTCCGCGCTTAGTGGTTGTTTGTTTGTTAAATTCCGGGTAATTTGTTAAGTTTAGCTGTTGTTGTTTTGCTGTTGGCGTTGTCTCGCCGTTATTCATCCGGGGTTCATGGTCATGTCGCTCCCTGACAGTTCCGCTGTCGATCGCCTTCAGCGTGAGATATGAACGCTCGTCATAGTGATGTGGCAAGTTCCCTTGGTTGAACGCGTCTCCGCGCTTAGTGGTTGTTTGTTTGTTAAATTCCGGGTAATTTGTTAAGTTTAGCTGTTGTTGTTTTGCTGTTGGCGTTGTCTCGCCGTTATTCATCCGGGGTTCATGGTCATGTCGCTCCCTGACAGTTCCGCTGTCGATCGCCTTCAGCGTGAGATATGAACGCTCGTCATAGTGATGTGGCAAGTTCCCTTGGTTGAACGCGTCTCCGCGCTTAGTGGTTGTTTGTTTGTTAAATTCCGGGTAATTTGTTAAGTTTAGCTGTTGTTGTTTCGCTGTTGGCGTTGTCTCGCCGTTATTCATCCGGGGTTCATGGTCATGTCGCTCCCTGACAGTTCCGCTGTCGATCGCCTTCAGCGCGAGATATGAACGCTCGCCATAGTGATGTGGCAAGTTCCCTTGATTGAAGGCGTCTCCGCGCTTAGTGGTTGTTTGTTTGTTAAATTCCGGTTAATTTGTTAAGTTTAGCTGTTGCTGTTTCGCTGTTGGCGTTGTCTCGCCGTTATTCATCCTGGGTTCATGGTCATGTCGCTCCCTGACAGTTCCGCTGTCGATCGCCTTCAGCGTGAGATATGAACTCTCGCCATAGTGATGTGGCAAGTTCCCTTGGTTGAAGGCGTCTCCGCGCTTAGTGGTTGTTTGTTTGTTAAATTCCGGGTAATTTGTTAAGTTTAGCTGTTGTTGTTTCGCTGTTGGCGTTGTCTCGCCGTTATTCATCCGGGGTTCATGGTCATGTCGCTCCCTGGCAGTTCCGCTGTCGATCGCCTTCGGCGTGAGATATGAGCGCTCGCCATAGTGTTTCGGCAAGTACCTTTGGTTGAAGGCGTCTCCGCGCTTAGTGTTTGTTTGTTTGTCAAATTCCGGTTAATGTGTTGAGTTTAGCTGGTGTTGTTTTGCTGTTGTCGTTGTCTCGCCGTTATTCATCCGGGGTTCATGGCCATGTCGCTCCCTGACAGTTCCGCTGTCGATCGCCTTCAGCGTGAGATATGAACTCTCGCCATAGCGATGTGGCAAGTTCCCTTGGTTGAACGCGTCTCCGCGCTTAGTGGTTGTTTGTTTGTTAAATTCCGGTTAATTTGTTAAGTTTAGCTGTTGTTGTTTCGCTGTTGGCGTTGTCTCGCCGTTATTCATCCGGGGTTCATGGTCATGTCGCTCCCTGGCAGTTCCGCTGTCGATCGCCTTAAGCGTGAGATATGAACGCTCGCCATAGTGTTTCGGCAAGTACCTTTGGTTGAAGGCGTCTCCGCGCTTAGTGGTTGTTTGTTTGTTAAATTCCGGTTAATTTGTTAAGTTTAGCTGTTGTTGTTTCGCTGTTGGCGTTGTCTCGCCGTTATTCATCCGGGGTTCATGGTCATGTCGCTCCCTGACAGTTCCGCTGTCGATCGCCTTCAGCGTGAGATATGAACGCTCGCCATAGTGATGTGGCAAGTTCCCTTGGTTGAACGCGTCTCCGCGCTTAGTGGTTGTTTGTTTGTTAAATTCCGGTTAATTTGTTAAGTTTAGCTGTTGCTGTTTCGCTGTTGGCGTTGTCTCGCCGTTATTCATCCTGGGTTCATGGTCATGTCGCTCCCTGGCAGTTCCGCTGTCGATCGCCTTCGGCGTGAGATATGAGCGCTCGCCATAGTGTTTCGGCAAGTACCTTTGGTTGAACGCGTCTCCGCGCTTAGTGGTTGTTTGTTTGTTAAATTCCGGGTAATTTGTTAAGTTTAGCTGTTGTTGTTTCGCTGTTGTCGTTGTCTCGCCGTTATTCATCCGGGGTTCATGGCCATGTCGCTCCCGGACAGTTCCGCTGTCGATCGCCTTCAGCGTGAGATATGAACGCTCGCCATAGTGATATGGCAAGTTCCCTTGGTTGAACGCGTCTCCGCGCTTAGTGGTTGTTTGTTTGTTAAATTCCGGTTAATTTGTTTAGTTTAGCTGTTGTTGTTTCGCTGTTGGCGTTGTCTCGCCGTTATTCATCCGGGGTTCATGGTCATGTCGCTCCCTGACAGTTCCGCTGTCGATCGCCTTCAGCGTGAGATATGAACGCTCGCCATAGTGATGTGGCAAGTTCCCTTGGTTGAAGGCGTCTCCGCGCTTAGTGGTTGTTTGTTTGTCAAATTCCGGTTAATTTGTTAAGTTTAGCTGTTGTTGTTTCGCTGTTGGCGTTGTCTCGCCGTTATTCATCCGGGGTTCATGGTCATGTCGCTCCCTGGCAGTTCCGCTGTCGATCGCCTTAAGCGTGAGATATGAACGCTTGCCATAGTGATGTGGCAAGTTCCCTTGGATGAAGGCGTCTCCGCGCTTAGTGGTTGTTTGTTTGTTAAATTCCAGTTAATTTGTTAAGTTTAGCTGTTGTTGTTTCGCTGTTGGCGTTGTCTCGCCGTTATTCATCCGGGGTTCATGGTCATGTCGCTCCCTGGCAGTTCCGCTGTCGATCGCCTTAAGCGTGAGATATGAACGCTCGCCATAGTGATGTGGCAAGTTCCCTTGGATGAAGGCGTCTGCGCGCTTAGTGGTTGTTTGTTTGTTAAATTCCAGTTAATTTGTTTAGTTTAGCTGTTGTTGTTTCGCTGTTGGCGTTGTCTCGCCGTTATTCATCCGGGGATCATGGTCATGTCGCTCCCTGGCAGTTCCGCTGTCGATCGCCTTCAGCGTGAGATATGAACGCTCGTCATAGTGATGTGGCAAGTTCCCTTGGTTGAACGCGTCTCCGCGCTTAGTGGTTGTTTGTTTGTTAAATTCCGGTTAATTTGTTAAGTTTAGCTGTTGCTGTTTCGCTGTTGGCGTTGTCTCGCCGTTATTCATCCTGGGTTCATGGTCAGGTCGCTCCCTGACAGTTCCGCTGTCGATCGCCTTCAGCGTGAGATATGAACGCTCGCCATAGTGATGTGGCAAGTTCCCTTGGTTGAAGGCGTCTCCGCGCTTAGTGGTTGTTTGTTTGTTAAATTCCGGTTAATTTGTTAAGTTTAGCTGTTGTTGTTTCGCTGTTGGCGTTGTCTCGCCGTTATTCATCCGGGGTTCATGGTCATGTCGCTCCCTGGCAGTTCCGCTGTCGATCGCCTTCGGCGTGAGATATGAGCGCTCGCCATAGTGTTTCGGCAAGTACCTTTGGTTGAAGGCGTCTCCGCGCTTAGTGTTTGTTTGTTTGTCAAATTCCGGTTAATTTGTTGAGTTTAGCTGGTGTTGTTTTGCTGTTTTCGTTGTCTCGCCGTTATTCATCCGGGGTTCATGGCCATGTCGCTCCCTGACAGTTCCGCTGTCGATCGCCTTCAGCGTGAGATATGAACTCTCGCCATAGTGATGTGGCAAGTTCCCTTGGTTGAACGCGTCTCCGCGCTTAGTGGTTGTTTGTTTGTTAAATTCCGGTTAATTTGTTAAGTTTAGCTGTTGTCGTTTCGCTGTTGGCGTTGTCTCGCCGTTATTCATCCGGGGTTCATGGTCATGTCGCTCCCTGGCAGTTCCGCTGTCGATCGCCTTAAGCGTGAGATATGAACGCTCGCCATAGTGTTTCGGCAAGTACCTTTGGTTGAAGGCGTCTCCGCGCTTAGTGGTTGTTTGTTTGTTAAATTCCGGTTAATTTGTTAAGTTTAGCTGTTGCTGTTTCGCTGTTGGCGTTGTCTCGCCGTTATTCATCCTGGGTTCATGGTCATGTCGCTCCCTGACAGTTCCGCTGTCGATCGCCTTCAGCGTGAGATATGAACTCTCGTCATAGTGATGTGGCAAGTTCCCTTGGTTGAACGCGTCTCCGCGCTTAGTGGTTGTTTGTTTGTTAAATTCCGGGTAATTTGTTAAGTTTAGCTGTTGTTGTTTCGCTGTTGGCGTTGTCTCGCCGTTATTCATCCTGGGTTCATGGTCATGTCGCTCCCTGGCAGTTCCGCTGTCGATCGCCTTCAGCGTGAGATATGAACGCTCGCCATAGTGATATGGCAAGTTCCCTTGGTTGAACGCGTCTCCGCGCTTAGTGGTTGTTTGTTTGTTAAATTCCGGTTAATTTGTTTAGTTTAGCTGTTGTTGTTTCGCTGTTGGCGTTGTCTCGCCGTTATTCATCCGGGGTTCATGGTCATGTCGCTCCCTGACAGTTCCGCTGTCGATCGCCTTCAGCGTGAGATATGAACGCTCGCCATAGTGATGTGGCAAGTTCCCTTGGTTGAAGGCGTCTCCGCGCTTAGTGGTTGTTTGTTTGTCAAATTCCGGTTAATTTGTTAAGTTTAGCTGTTGTTGTTTCGCTGTTGGCGTTGTCTCGCCGTTATTCATCCGGGGTTCATGGTCATGTCGCTCCCTGGCAGTTCCGCTGTCGATCGCCTTAAGCGTGAGATATGAACGCTCGCCATAGTGATGTGGCAAGTTCCCTTGGATGAAGGCGTCTCCGCGCTTAGTGGTTGTTTGTTTGTTAAATTCCAGTTAATTTGTTAAGTTTAGCTGTTGTTGTTTCGCTGTTGGCGTTGTCTCGCCGTTATTCATCCGGGGTTCATGGTCATGTCGCTCCCTGGCAGTTCCGCTGTCGATCGCCTTAAGCGTGAGATATGAACGCTCGCCATAGTGATGTGGCAAGTTCCCTTGGATGAAGGCGTCTGCGCGCTTAGTGGTTGTTTGTTTGTTAAATTCCAGTTAATTTGTTTAGTTTAGCTGTTGTTGTTTCGCTGTTGGCGTTGTCTCGCCGTTATTCATCCGGGGATCATGGTCATGTCGCTCCCTGGCAGTTCCGCTGTCGATCGCCTTCAGCGTGAGATATGAACGCTCGTCATAGTGATGTGGCAAGTTCCCTTGGTTGAACGCGTCTCCGCGCTTAGTGGTTGTTTGTTTGTTAAATTCCGGTTAATTTGTTTAGTTTAGCTGTTGTTGTTTCGCTGTTGGCGTTGTCTCGCCGTTATTCATCCGGGGATCATGGTCATGTCGCTCCCTGGCAGTTCCGCTGTCGATCGCCTTCAGCGTGAGATATGAACGCTCGTCATAGTGATGTGGCAAGTTCCCTTGGTTGAACGCGTCTCCGCGCTTAGTGGTTGTTTGTTTGTTAAATTCCGGTTAATTTGTTAAGTTTAGCTGTTGCTGTTTCGCTGTTGGCGTTGTCTCGCCGTTATTCATCCTGGGTTCATGGTCAGGTCGCTCCCTGACAGTTCCGCTGTCGATCGCCTTCAGCGTGAGATATGAACGCTCGCCATAGTGATGTGGCAAGTTCCCTTGGTTGAAGGCGTCTCCGCGCTTAGTGGTTGTTTGTTTGTTAAATTCCGGTTAATTTGTTAAGTTTAGCTGTTGTTGTTTCGCTGTTGGCGTTGTCTCGCCGTTATTCATCCGGGGTTCATGGTCATGTCGCTCCCTGGCAGTTCCGCTGTCGATCGCCTTCGGCGTGAGATATGAGCGCTCGCCATAGTGTTTCGGCAAGTACCTTTGGTTGAAGGCGTCTCCGCGCTTAGTGTTTGTTTGTTTGTCAAATTCCGGTTAATTTGTTGAGTTTAGCTGGTGTTGTTTTGCTGTTGTCGTTGTCTCGCCGTTATTCATCCGGGGTTCATGGCCATGTCGCTCCCTGACAGTTCCGCTGTCGATCGCCTTCAGCGTGAGATATGAACTCTCGCCATAGTGATGTGGCAAGTTCCCTTGGTTGAACGCGTCTCCGCGCTTAGTGGTTGTTTGTTTGTTAAATTCCGGTTAATTTGTTAAGTTTAGCTGTTGTCGTTTCGCTGTTGGCGTTGTCTCGCCGTTATTCATCCGGGGTTCATGGTCATGTCGCTCCCTGGCAGTTCCGCTGTCGATCGCCTTAAGCGTGAGATATGAACGCTCGCCATAGTGTTTCGGCAAGTACCTTTGGTTGAAGGCGTCTCCGCGCTTAGTGGTTGTTTGTTTGTTAAATTCCGGTTAATTTGTTAAGTTTAGCTGTTGCTGTTTCGCTGTTGGCGTTGTCTCGCCGTTATTCATCCTGGGTTCATGGTCATGTCGCTCCCTGACAGTTCCGCTGTCGATCGCCTTCAGCGTGAGATATGAACGCTCGTCATAGTGATGTGGCAAGTTCCCTTGGTTGAACGCGTCTCCGCGCTTAGTGGTTGTTTGTTTGTTAAATTCCGGTTAATTTGTTAAGTTTAGCTGTTGTTGTTTTGCTGTTGGCGTTGTCTCGCCGTTATTCATCCGGGGTTCATGGTCATGTCGCTCCCTGACAGTTCCGCTGTCGATCGCCTTCAGCGTGAGATATGAACGCTCGTCATAGTGATGTGGCAAGTTCCCTTGGTTGAACGCGTCTCCGCGCTTAGTGGTTGTTTGTTTGTTAAATTCCGGGTAATTTGTTAAGTTTAGCTGTTGTTGTTTCGCTGTTGGCGTTGTCTCGCCGTTATTCATCCGGGGTTCATGGTCATGTCGCTCCCTGACAGTTCCGCTGTCGATCGCCTTCAGCGTGAGATATGAACTCTCGCCATAGTGATGTGGCAAGTTCCCTTGGTTGAAGGCGTCTCCGCGCTTAGTGGTTGTTTGTTTGTTAAATTCCGGGTAATTTGTTAAGTTTAGCTGTTGTTGTTTCGCTGTTGGCGTTGTCTCGCCGTTATTCATCCGGGGTTCATGGTCATGTCGCTCCCTGGCAGTTCCGCTGTCGATCGCCTTCGGCGTGAGATATGAGCGCTCGCCATAGTGTTTCGGCAAGTACCTTTGGTTGAAGGCGTCTCCGCGCTTAGTGTTTGTTTGTTTGTCAAATTCCGGTTAATTTGTTGAGTTTAGCTGGTGTTGTTTTGCTGTTGTCGTTGTCTCGCCGTTATTCATCCGGGGTTCATGGCCATGTCGCTCCCTGACAGTTCCGCTGTCGATCGCCTTCAGCGTGAGATATGAACTCTCGCCATAGCGATGTGGCAAGTTCCCTTGGTTGAACGCGTCTCCGCGCTTAGTGGTTGTTTGTTTGTTAAATTCCGGTTAATTTGTTAAGTTTAGCTGTTGTTGTTTCGCTGTTGGCGTTGTCTCGCCGTTATTCATCCGGGGTTCATGGTCATGTCGCTCCCTGGCAGTTCCGCTGTCGATCGCCTTAAGCGTGAGATATGAACGCTCGCCATAGTGTTTCGGCAAGTACCTTTGGTTGAAGGCGTCTCCGCGCTTAGTGGTTGTTTGTTTGTTAAATTCCGGGTAATTTGTTAAGTTTAGCTGTTGTTGTTTCGCTGTTGGCGTTGTCTCGCCGTTATTCATCCGGGGTTCATGGTCATGTCGCTCCCTGACAGTTCCGCTGTCGATCGCCTTCAGCGTGAGATATGAACGCTCGCCATAGTGATGTGGCAAGTTCCCTTGGTTGAACGCGTCTCCGCGCTTAGTGGTTGTTTGTTTGTTAAATTCCGGTTAATTTGTTAAGTTTAGCTGTTGCTGTTTCGCTGTTGGCGTTGTCTCGCCGTTATTCATCCTGGGTTCATGGTCATGTCGCTCCCTGGCAGTTCCGCTGTCGATCGCCTTCGGCGTGAGATATGAGCGCTCGCCATAGTGTTTCGGCAAGTACCTTTGGTTGAAGGCGTCTCCGCGCTTAGTGTTTGTTTGTTTGTCAAATTCCGGTTAATTTGTTGAGTTTAGCTGGTGTTGTTTTGCTGTTGTCGTTGTCTCGCCGTTATTCATCCGGGGTTCATGGTCATGTCGCTCCCTGACAGTTCCGCTGTCGATCGCCTTCAGCGTGAGATATGAACGCTCGCCATAGTGATTTGGCAAGTTCCCTTGGTTGAACGCGTCTCCGCGCTTAGTGGTTGTTTGTTTGTTGAATTCCGGGTAATTTGTTAAGTTTAGCTGTTGTTGTTTCGCTGTTGGCGTTGTCTCGCCGTTATTCATCCGGGGTTCATGGTCATGTCGCTCCCTGGCAGTTCCGCTGTCGATCGCCTTCGGCGTGAGATATGAGCGCTCGCCATAGTGTTTCGGCAAGTACCTTTGGTTGAAGGCGTCTCCGCGCTTAGTGTTTGTTTGTTTGTCAAATTCCGGTTAATTTGTTGAGTTTAGCTGGTGTTGTTTTGCTGTTGTCGTTGTCTCGCCGTTATTCATCCGGGGTTCATGGCCATGTCGCTCCCTGACAGTTCCGCTGTCGATCGCCTTCAGCGTGAGATATGAACGCTCGCCATAGTGATGTGGCAAGTTCCCTTGGTTGAAGGCGTCTCCGCGCTTAGTGGTTGTTTGTTTGTTAAATTCCGGGTAATTTGTTAAGTTTAGCTGTTGCTGTTTCGCTGTTGGCGTTGTCTCGCCGTTATTCATCCTGGGTTCATGGTCATGTCGCTCCCTGACAGTTCCGCTGTCGATCGCCTTCGGCGTGAGATATGAACGCTCGCCATAGTGATGTGGCAAGTTCCTTTGGTTGAAGGCGTCTCCGCGCTTAGTGGTTGTTTGTTTGTTAAATTCCGGTTAATTTGTTAAGTTTAGCTGTTGCTGTTTCGCTGTTGGCGTTGTCTCGCCGTTATTCATCCGGGGTTCATGGTCAGGTCGCTCCCTGACAGTTCCGCTGTCGATCGCCTTCAGCGTGAGATATGAACGCTCGCCATAGTGATGTGGCAAGTTCCCTTGGTTGAAGGCGTCTCCGCGCTTAGTGGTTGTTTGTTTGTTAAATTCCGGGTAATTTTTTATGTTTAGCTGTTGTTGTTTCGCTGTTGGCGTTGTCTCGCCGTTATTCATCCGGGGTTCATGGTCATGTCGCTCCCTGGCAGTTCCGCTGTCGATCACTTTCGGCGTGAGATATGAGCGCTCGCCATAGTGTTTCGGCAAGTACCTTTGGTTGAAGGCGTCTCCGCGCTTAGTGGTTGTTTGTTTGTCAAATTCCGGGTAATTTGTTGAGTTTAGCTGGTGTTGTTTTGCTGTTGTCGTTGTCTCGCCGTTATTCATCCGGGGTTCATGGCCATGTCGCTCCCTGACAGTTCCGCTGTCGATCGCCTTCAGCGTGAGATATGAACGCTCGCCATAGTGATGTGGCAAGTTCCTTTGGTTGAAGGCGTCTCCGCGCTTAGTGGTT
The DNA here is from genome assembly GCF_947561715.1 of Ascidia mentula. Classification (NCBI taxonomy): domain Eukaryota; kingdom Metazoa; phylum Chordata; class Ascidiacea; order Phlebobranchia; family Ascidiidae; genus Ascidia; species Ascidia mentula. Next base: position 830,824 of record NC_138568.1, read on the forward strand.
GTTTGTTTGTTAAATTCCGGTTAATTTGTTAAGTTTAGCTGTTGTTGTTTCGCTGTTGGCGTTGTCTCGCCGTTATTCATCCGGGGTTCATGGTCATGTCGCTCCCTGGCAGTTCCGCTGTCGATCGCCTTCGGCGTGAGATATGAACGCTCGCCATAGCTTCTCAAGTTTAGAAGATATTCATCTTTTCGTGGTAAGGACACTGAAACCTACTTTGATTTCTTAGCTCTTTTTGTGTCTTTGATGGCGACGTTGTGTTATTGAATTTTTAAAGGCAAATATTTATTTTTTCGATATTTAAGATTCATCCAATCACCACCAGAAGACGACATGATGAAGATTTGTAAAATAAAATATTTCGTTTTGTGTTGTTTGGGGGGAGGGAAGGGATGGGGTTAAAGGTCAACTCGTCGGAGGTGAAAGGTGTCAGATTGTAGTTTAGTTTAGAGATTGGAAAGGAAGTGATAGGTTTCGATTATCGCGGGATTAATAAGACATACTCATTATGCATTTATCTAATAGAGTACTTAACTAGAATATCCCCTAACTAACAATATATACCACCCTATCTATTTAGGCATCTATCTAATAGAGTACTTAACTGGAATAACCCCTAACTAACAATATATACCACCCTATCTATTTAGGCATCTATCTAATAGAGTACTTAACTGGAATAACCCCTAACTAACAATATATACCACCCTATCTATTTATGCATCTATCTAATAGAGTACTTAACTAGAATATCCCCTAACTAACAATATATACCACCCTATCTATTTATGCATCTATCTAATAGAGTACTTGACTAGAATATCCCCTAACTAACAATATATACCACCCTATCTATTTAGGCATCTATCTTATGGAGTACTTAACTGGAATAACCCCTAACTAACAATATATACCACCCTATCTATTTATGCATCTATCTAATAGAGTACTTAACTGGAATAACCCCTAACTAACAATATATACCACCCTATCTATTTAGGCATCTATCTAGTAGAGTACTTAACTGGAATAACCCCTAACTAACAATATATACCACCCTATCTATTTATGCATCTATCTAATAGAGTAGAGTACTTAACTAGAATAACCCCTAACTAACAATATATACCACCCTATCTATTTATGCATCTATCTAATAGAGTAGAGTACTTAACTAGAATAACCCCTAACTAACAATATATACCACCCTATCTATTTATGCATCTATCTAATAGAGTAGAGTACTTAACTAGAATAACCCCTAACTAACAATATATACCACCCTATCTATTTATGCAACTATCTAATAGAGTACTTAACTAGAATAACCCCTAACTAACAATATATACCACCCTATCTATTTATGCAACTATCTAATAGAGTACTTAACTAGAATAGCCCCTAACTAACAATATATACCACCATATCTATTTATGCAACTATCTAATAGAGTACTTAACTAGAATAACCCCTAACTAACAATATATACCACCCTATCTATTTATGCAACTATCTAATAGAGTACTTAACTAGAATAACCCCTAACTAACAATATATACCACCATATCTATTTGTGCATCTATCTAATAGAGTACTTAACTAGAATAGCCCCCAACTAACAATATATACCACCCTATCTATTTATGCAACTATCTAATAGAGTACTTAACTAGAATAACCCCTAACTAACAATATATACCACCCTATCTATTTATGCAACTATCTAATAGAGTACTTAACTAGAATAGCCCCTAACTAACAATATATACCACCCTATCTATTTATGCAACTATCTAATAGAGTACTTAACTAGAATAACCCCTAACTAACAATATATACCACCCTATCTATTTATGCAACTATCTAATAGAGTACTTAACTAGAATAGCCCCCAACTAACAATATATACCACCCTATCTATTTATGCAACTATCTAATAGAGTACTTAACTAGAATAACCCCTAACTAACAATATATACCACCCTATCTATTTATGCAACTATCTAATAGAGTACTTAACTAGAATAGCCCCTAACTAACAATATATACCACCCTATCTATTTATGCAACTATCTAATAGAGTACTTAACTAGAATAGCCCCCAACTAACAATATATACCACCCTATCTATTTATGCAACTATCTAATAGAGTACTTAACTAGAATAGCCCCTAACTAACAATATATACCACCCTATCTATTTATGCAACTATCTAATAGAGTACTTTACTGGAACAACCCCTAACTAACAATATATACCACCATATCTATTTATGCAACTATCTAATAGAGTACTTAACTAGAATAACCCCTAACTAACAATATATACCACCCTATCTATTTATGTATCTATCCAATAGAGTACTTAACTAGAATAGCCCCTAACTAACAATATATACCACCCTATCTATTTATGTATCTATCCAATAGATTACGTATCTAGAATAGCCCCTAACTAACAATATGTGCCACCATATCTATTTATGCATCTATCTAATAGAGTACTTAACTAGAATAGCCCCTAACTAACAATATATGCTACCAAAGGTAGCTATTGAAAGAGTACTTAACTAGAATAGCCCCTAACTAACAATATATGCTACCAAAGGTAGCTATTGAAAGAGTACTTAACTAGAATAGCCCCTAACTAACAATATATGCTACCAAAGGTAGCTATTGAAGGAGTACGTAACTAAAATGACCCTAACTAACAATATATGCTATCAAAGGTAGCTATTGAAAGAGTACGTAACTAAAATAGCCCCTAACTTACAATATATGCACACAAAGGTATCTATTTATAGAGTACGTTAACTAGAATAGCCCCTAACTAACAATATATGCTACCAAAATCTATCTATTTATAAAGTACGTAACTAAAATAGCCCCTAACTAACAATATGTGCTACCAAAGGTATCTATTTGTGTATCTATTTAATAGAGTACGTATCTAGAACAGCCCCCAACTAACAATATATACCACCAAAGGTATATATTTATGCATCTATCTAATTGAGTACGTAACTAAAATAACCCCTAACTAACAATATATCCTAATAAGAGTACTTCACTAGAATAGCCCCAAACTAACAATATATGCTACGAAAAGTATCTATTTATGCAACTATTTAATAGATTACGTAACTAGTATAGTACCCAACTAACACTGTATCCTACCATACGTATCTATTTACGTATCTGTCTAATAGATTACATAACTAGAATAGATCCTCTATTTGTGCAACTATCTAATAGAGTACATAACTAGAATAATTCTTCTATTTGTGCAACTATCTAATAGAGTACATAACTAGAATAGATCTTCTATTTGTGCAACTATCTAATAGAGTACATAACTAGAATAGATCCTCTATTTGTGCAACTATCTAATAGAGAACATAACTAGAATAGATCCTCTATTTGTGCAACTATCTAATAGAGAACATAACTAGAATAGATCCTCTATTTGTGCAACTATCTAATAGAGTACATAACTAGAATAGATATCCTATTTGTGCAACTATCTAATAGAGTACATAACTAGAATAATTCTTCTATTTGTGCAACTATCTAATAGAGTACATAACTAGAATAGATCCTCTATTTGTGCAACTATCTAATAGAGAACATAACTAGAATAGATCCTCTATTTGTGCAACTATCTAATAGAGTACATAACTAGAATAGATCCTCTATTTGTGCAACTATCTAATAGAGAACATAACTAGAATAGATCCTCTATTTGTGCAACTATCTAATAGAGTACATAACTAGAATAGATCTTCTATTTGTGCAACTATCTAATAGAGTACATAACTAGAATAGATCCTCTATTTGTGCAACTATCTAATAGAGTACATAACTAGAATAATTCTTCTATTTGTGCAACTATCTAATAGAGTACATAACTAGAATAGATATTCTATTTGTGCAACTATCTAATAGAGTACATAACTAGAATAGATATTCTATTTGTGCAACTATCTAATAGAGTACATAACTAGAATAGATATTCTATTTGTGCAACTATCTAATAGAGTACATAACTAGAATAATTCTTCTATTTGTGCAACTATCTAATAGAGTACATAACCAGAATAGATCTTCTATTTGTGCAACTATCTAATAGAGTACATAACCAGAATAGATCCTCTATTTGTGCAACTATCTAATAGAGTACATAACCAGAATAGATCCTCTATTTGTGCAACTATCTAATAGAGTACATAACTAGAATAGATCTTCTATTTGTGCAACTATCTAATAGAGTACATAACTAGAATAGATCTTCTATTTGTGCAACTATCTAATAGAGTACATAACCAGAATCGATCCTCTATTTGTGCAACTATCTGATAGAGTACATAACCAGAATAGATCCTCTATTTGTGCAACTATCTAATAGAGTACATAACTAGAATAGATCCTCTATTTGTGCAACTATCTAATAGAGTACATAACTAGAATAGATCTTCTATTTGTGCAACTATCTAATAGAGTACATAACCAGAATAGATCCTCTATTTGTGCAACTATCTGATAGAGTACATAACTAGAATAGATCCTCTATTTGTGCAACTATCTAATAGAGTACATAACTAGAATAGATCCTCTATTTGTGCAACTATCTAATAGAGTACATAACTAGAATAGATCTTCTATTTGTGCAACTATCTAATAGAGAACATAGAGTACATAACTAGAATAATTCTTCTATTTGTGCAACTATCTAATAAAGTACATAACTAGAATAGATTTGCTATTTTTGCAACTATTAAATAAAATACACAACTAGAATAATATTTATGCAACCTTATAATAGAGTGCATAATTAGAATGTATAACGTACAATATGTACTATCATACAAACCGATTTATGCAACTATTTTATGCCGTACTTGATTGGAATAGATCTAACTAGCGCAATATACTACGATACGAATCGTTGTATTTAACTATCTTATACAGTACACAACTACAAAAAAACTAACTAACATAACATCCTACCATACGAATCTATTTAAGCAACTATCCACTACAATCCACAACTAGAAAGTTCCAATCAACAAACATGCGAAAAGGATTCGTGCAACTGTGTAATGGGTATATTGAATAGTCAAATAAAATAGCTCTTACAATACATAACACCGCAAAACATATTTACCCAACCTTCTATTCTAGCATACCCCCAAATTTAAAGTTTTCTTATTGTACGAATTTATTGTGCATCCAACCAATATAATAGAATACCATTTTTTTTTCTTTTATCGGAAATGTCAACTGCCCTCGTTTCTTTCGGATGCGCTTTCATCAATGGTGTCAAACATATGTTGCGTCTATGTAAATAAAAATGTCAAAGAAAATATATGTGATTGGTTTAACTTTATTGAAATGCTTTATTTTCGAAACCATCGAGTTTGTCTTTGAATCGCCGTGTTTCAAAATTGAACTCTGAACCCAGTTTAGTTCATTTAAAAATCTTCAGCACCAACTGGAGTCAACGAGTTCATTGTTAAATCGACTTGTTTCAAAAATGAACCCATTGACCTCGGTTGAGTTCATTCAAATGTCTTCGGCAATATTTTGGGGGTTAACTAACACTTTTTCTGCCCTTTTTGCCAAATTCCACTACTCACACTAATGTCAAACTATAATTAAATTACAAAAAAGATTAGGTGCACACTGTACATCAGGATCGGATTTGCTTCCATTATCTGATGCACCATGTACATCAGAATTGCTCGCTTCAATCATCTGATGTACATCATGTTGATCGGGATCGGTTGGTTTCTTTATCTGGTGCTCCATGTACATCAGTACCGCTCGTTTCCATCATCTGGTGCACCATGTTGATCGGGATCGGTTGGCTTCGTCATCTGGTGCACCATGTTGATCAGGATCGGTTGGTTTCCATCGTCTGGTGCGTCGTGTTGATCGGGATCGGTTGGCTTCGTCATCTGGTGCACCATGTTGATCGGGATCTGTTGGCTTCGTCATCTGGTGCACCATGTTGATCGGGACCGGTTGGCTTTGTCATCTGGTGCACCATGTTGATCGGGATCTGTTGGTTTCTCTATCTGGTGCACCATGTTGATCGGGATCTTCGTCATCTGGTGCACCATGTTGATCGGGATCTGTTGGCTTCGTCATCTGGTGCACCATGTTGATCGGGATCTGTTGGCTTCGTCATCTGGTGCACCATGTTGATCGGGACCGGTTGGCTTTGTCATCTGGTGCACCATGTTGATCGGGATCTGTTGGTTTCTTTATCTGGTGCACCATGTTGATCGGGATCTTCGTCATCTGGTGCACCATGTTGATCGGGATCGGTTGGCTTCGTCATCTGGTGCTCCATGTACATCAATACCGCTCGTTTCCATCGTCTGGTGCGTCGTGTTGATCGGGATCGGTTGGCTTCGTCATCTGGTGCACCATGTTGATCGGGATCTGTTGGCTTCGTCATCTGGTGCACCATGTTGATCGGGATCGGTTGGCTTCGTCATCTGGTGCACCATGTTGATCGGGATCGGTTGGCTTCGTCATCTGGTGCACCATGTTGATCGGGATCGGTTGGCTTCGTCATCTGGTGCACCATGTTGATCGGGATCTGTTGGCTTCTTCATCTGGTGCACCATGTTGATCGGGATCTGTTGGCTTCGTCATCTGGTGCACCATGTTGATCGGGATCTGTTGGTTTCTCTATCTGGTGCACCATGTTGATCGGGATCGGTTGGCTTCGTCATCTGGTACACCATGTTGATCGGGATCGGTTGGCTTCGTTATCTGGTGCACCATGTTGATCGGGATCGGTTGGTTTCTCTATCTGGTGCACCATGTTGATCGGGATCGGTTGGTTTCTCTATCTGGTGCATCTAATCCTTCATCTAAAGTACTCAACCCTTTAGAGCCCAAGGGTATACTGAGCAATAACAAAAATAATGTTCAGCGTTTTGTTGCGTTAATGGGTCCAATAAACACATTTCATGAAAAAAATTTGAGATGTTTGACCGTTAACCCCCATTTTTTTGGAGCCAAAAATAACCTTAATTAGGTCCTTGTTGTTGCTACACAAGTTGTAACAGCTATATTTGAAAAGTTTTATAGGTCAATGATTATTTATACCTATAAACTTTGAAACAACCTACGCAAATAGCTAGCCTATATTACCATGCATAAAATAAAAACCTGACCCGAAATCGCAACAATAGATGATGCACGTATTATTTCTAGTATCATGTGATGCTGCTATGTAATAGTATTCATTGAAAAGCTTAAAAACATGATTCATAAAAATTCAACGTACCTGTCACAAATGCCCTGTGTCCGATGCAGGTTTATCACTAAATAAAAATAAATACATTTGAATAAAAAAAAAAAACTTAGTTGCAAAATTCTTGAAGTGCATGAAGGCCGACATTAAAGCGGTGTGTAATGTTACAAGCCTTTCTATGATTATTAGTTTGTTCTATTTTGACAATTCACGTGGAATCCAATATTTATTCAAGTTATAATGATGATAAGTAACTTTTGCGCCGACCAGCTTGACAATTATTATTTAGAGCCAAGACACGTGGAATGTTTTTCAATTTAACCTCACTACAAAAACTTTCAGGGTCAGATTAAAAGCATCGCTTGGGTGCAGCTTCCTGAAATGCGCGGACAGGCCTCAATACTACGCAGGGTGCAGCTTCCTGCAATGCGTGCGTAGACCTCAATACAACGCAGGGTGCAGCTTCCTGAAATGTGTGCGTGGACCTCAATACTACGCAGGGTGCAGCTTCCTGAAATGTGTGCGTGGACCCCCATATCGCAGCAAACAATGTTTGTGACAAAAAGCTAAAAATAAAAGCGGAAAATACATGGGTCGAATTGGAAGCAATTGAAAAATAAAATTAGACTGGCGAGTTTGCGTGGGCTGAACACATGAGCCTGAAAACTACACTGGATCGCCATATTGACTTGAAAGCGCTATTTTTGTGATCATGGGTTCCGGAATGTGTTGTGACGTTTTCGTGTTTTCGCTTTTTAAACCTGAAGCTTGGCAGGAGACAATTCGAAACTCGAAAAATCAATTGTTTAAAAAACAAAATATTTAACTATACCGCTATTTTTGTTGCCAGGCATACTAATTTATCAGAATTGCTCTTCTGGCACTTAGTTTCAAGTGCCAGAAGAGCAATTCTGATCAAACTATTTAATTTCACGCGTTTCCTGAAATGGGACCCTTTGGCCCCCACAAACCTCTTTAACAATTTCACTTCTTACGTGTGAATGCTTATCCGCTAAGCCGCAAGCGATAACCGTCTTAACGTGCCTACTCAACCGTGCAACTATGTACACCAGGTAAATGGTATTCCCCTATGTTTAACTGCGTGGGAATGTTTCGGTTCATTGCGAGACAACGAGGTCAGTTTATGAGATTTTGATAGTGGTTTCCATGCGGCTCCACCCATACTTTTGTATTTACACCGGTAAAAATTTGATCTTTACCTCGCAGAGGTTTTGAAATGGAGTCACGGGAAAATTCATTCGGCGATGATTAAACTTTTTAACATTTACGCATCCTTGCCTGAGTGACGTTTAACCTGAGAAGTGGGGAGAAAAGTTGTGGATACGAACATAAGTAACTTAATGGCCAAAGGTTAAACTAAATATCATATTAATACCTCTGAGGTTCAACCTCCAACACGCCCCCCTTGTGTAAATGCCACTTGTATCTGATACGTCACGGGAATCCAAAATCTCTTTTTTAGGTTATCAAAATAGAGCGCGGGAAAAAATGAAATATTTGGAATATGAAGTTGTTCGTTTGTTGTTGAGTTTTTCCTATGCTCTGTAAGCAGCTTTTCTTCGTGGCAGATATTAATTCTAAAAATGCAGAAAGAGTTTAAAGGCACCGAGCGACCAGAGAAGTTTCATTTGAGCATTTTCAAAATACACTCTAGGATTAACCTGCGAGTCTGAAGTCTGTTCAACAACCTCTAAAAATGAAAATAATGATTTTGGTGTTTCTGCTTCTGGTGTCGTCCACGATATCGGCAACAGCGCGTCGCTGCACAGGTGAAATTCATACGTTTTGTTGTTAAAAAATATACTCACTGTTTCTTTGTTGTTTCAGATCCGCGTTTAATGAAAAAGGTGAGTTTCATCAACAAGAACCAGAAAATAAAATCAAGTTAATCAATAACAGTTTGTGTCAACATATTCTCCCGATAGCTTTATTGATAACAAAGACTGAGTAACAGATTTGACAACTTCTGTGATTATATCTTAATCGGTTTTCAATTGATGTATTCCATCGGTATCGCTGAAAAAACGTGATACAAGTGCACTGCTTCCTAAACTGAACATGCTTTTACTGTATTCTAAATTTAAACTAAATTTTTTATCAAAAATCATGGACACTGCATAAACCACTACTTAAATGTTACTTCTAGACGACTTTAAATATGGACAGGAAATCATGCGAATTTGAAGTTGGCCAATGTTTAAGGTGAGTAAAAGTGGCAAAGAATCAGGAAAAAATGTGTATGTGGTTTAGTTGAATTACAAAGATTTAATAAATTCATTAAAGCTGGAAAAAGTACAGATTTTGGTCGAAAATGTTTAGAAAATCTGCTGGCAATTTTTTGTTCAACTTAGGAACACTACTAACGGATTTGGTCATAATTCTGAGAATAAAAAGAAACTGATGATGGGATAAGTTCTTGCCGAAACTTTTTTTCGTGTGAAACATGACAATGTTAACAACAGTATGGACCAGTCGTTTTACACTCAGAATTATTTAATTTGTTTTTGCAAAATCGTAGAAGTCAAAAAAGCAACACGTTGAGTAAAGCCATTAAGTAGAAACCAAAACGAAAGAAGCGTCCAAATCTTTGTTATGTTCGATTCTTGTTTATAAAAAAAACAGAGATCTTTGCGAAACTAACATCGCCATTATATTCCCAGCTGTCAACAGCTCCAAGGAAGAAGACTGAAATGCGAGCCGGCGCCTCATTGTAGCTAAACACAAACAAAGGAGCTTCACGGATGAACTATTTACACTGTTGATGCTTTGTTGTATCGTTGTCGTACATTTTGTTGCACATACATGTGTTTTTAACACATACATCTATTAGAAACAAATTTTCGTTGTGTTCATTGCTAAGGGGTATTTTGCCAGAAAATTAGTGTGATCGCGACCGTATGCATGTGGGTGCATATTGCATATCCTCCTTGCGTACAGATCTGAAGCCCATAGCAAAATACCTCTAAATTTAGTCGAAGTTATTAAACAAATGTTTCAACAATGCTATAAAAAATTGTGAAATTCAAAATCTCGATTAAAAGCAGTAACGAGTATGAAACGTTTGGTTTGAAGTAAAAAAAGTCGTCTTCTGATTCAGTAACTCCAGAAAAGCGTCCCAAAAGTGGAGAAAAAACAGATCACTTTACTTTCAACTGTGAAATTTGAAGCCGCAGGTTAACAAGTTCTCAGTTCGCCACAAAACCTTTACTCTGCCAACAAATTATCTTTGATTCAAGGGAGTTTGTAGAAACCGGTAAAGGGTCAGACCAGAAGCGTAAACAAAGGGCGTGGCAAATTTGGCTTGGCGTTGGTTTAAAAACGGCACGGGGACTAATTTTCACCCAAAGGAATGTTGGAAAAAGTGTCGCCGCTATTTGTTTTGAACACGTAATTCAACTTAAAACTTCTTTGCCGACATGTTTAGGAATTTAACCCTCAAAACGTCATACCAATGATAGAAAGCGTATACAGCAAACATGAGTTCTGCAGCACCTCCTGATTGGTCCATGCGACAAGGGTTTTTGATCTGAGGACCGCGACCCCCACGGAGCCCCTAGCTACTTTCCTGTGGTCGCAAATAGCTGAATTTTGCTTTTTCAAAAGAACTACAGACCGTTGAAAACATTAGGATTCGACAACGTAACACTGACGTGATGACTTTTACGAATAACCGATCAAATCCAGAGTAAATATGTAACAGATATTTAATATGAATTCCTGTTCATTGTGTGTAGAATGCTGTGGCATCACGTATGGGCGCGGATTAGATAGACTTGCTTTCATGAGCGATTGTCCGAAAACGATTGAAGCCACACCTTGTACCACACTTATCACTTTCTGCTCTGATTGTTCGCGATGTGAAACGAGCCGTTCTTCTTACCTCGCGAGCGAATTCCACGATTACATTCCCATAAATACTCCAAATGCACGGAGGCCGTTATTTGTTTTGGAAACTCACTCCCTTCGGAACAAATGACGCGACATCAACACGTGCGTTCACGTTTACCTCGGTTCTTTCCACAAAATATCAAATTCATTATTCACCGTAACTGATCTTTTGTTCGCTTCTTCAACGTCTCTCCTGGTGACGCACAGAATTATTTACATGGTGACCACAAAATAAACCAGTTGGTTTGCCGATTGTGAAATGCTCTATTAGAATCGAATAAAAAGGCAGATTGCGGTATTTGTAGTGGTTTATAAAATCTTGAGCGCGATTGCCTGTGTATCGCCGCAAAAATAATTATATCTGGTTGTGACGTGGACAAAGACCTGACAGGAAACAAAAATAGTTCCAAATCCTTCACAGCAACGCGACGCACGCCACAGAAACAAAGTTTACTTTGCTATTTTTTTTACCGCACTGTGACTTGAACCCAGGTCATCCTGTCAACGAATACCGAAAGGGTTTTCTTCTTACCAATATGTGGGACGCGGGGTTGACCTTTCACAAGTTGGTCATTCTTGGTTTGATATTTAAGCCCCTTCGGGTGGGGTAATAAGCTTTATCTTAACCGAACTTTCTGCGGCATTTCTTCATCTTATGTGTGCTATCACAGCCCATTAACCTCCTCGATTTAGGAAGGACGTAATCAAATGCCGCAAGTCGCTACTGGTAAAACACGACTTGATAAGCATAGAATGGCAACTGGGTGGGGTTCAAAAACAATGTTTCGCTTCAATGCAGATACTATGCCGTCAGGAGTATAATTGGCATTTCCTATGGGTCAAGTCTATCAATCAAGTTTCGCCAATGAGAAGATCCACTGCCAGCCCATTTCAACGGTTACTTTTTGCACAGTGACAAATTGCCGAACAAACCTCAACCACAGTGGAAAGTGCGGTATCGTGATGCTGGTGACGTTCAGGTCATTGACAGGAAATCAGTTCGTGGAAAGTCACTTCTGTATGTTTGGGTGGGGAACTAAAGGTTACACCCAAGCACAGTGTAGAACAAGTCACAGTGTAACAATCAATCTGACCTTGGAGTGACAATTGGTGTGACCTCATCGCCAGCGGTAGATAAGAAAATTCCTGAATTAAACCCTGATGGTTTAATTGGTGCGATTTTTATGCATCACGTTGTTCATGTGCGTGGTGACATCGTGTGCAAAATCAGTTTAAAACGTTTGTAAAGGAACAAAATTTAAACCCATTCATTTCGCATTTGCATGACACAAACCATGTATTCTTTTCTCTCAACCTGAGATTCTGTCTGTTAAAACTTGGAATTCAAAAATTGCATCGATTCCAATTTATTAACAATATTTACAAACGAATTCTCCCAACAAGCAAGAAAACAAAATTATGTTTGGGCGAAAAAACCTTTTTCACACACGATAAAGAGGAAAAAAAGAAAAAAAAAACACAAAAAAAACAACGAAAATTCTACTCCAAATTATCACGTGGTCAAGAGAAGCGCAAAACGGGAAAGTACCGTGTGGGGAATTCAGAGTTAAAATATCATGAATGGATATGTTTAAACATTTACGATCTGTTGAATTCTAAGCGAAATGTTTTTTGCAAAATGTGTGGAAAGATGATGTTGTGGGCTCGTGTGTTATGACTCGCGGGCGGATGAATTTCAACAACGTCACCTTTCGCGACCGACTCGCTTTCACGTCGTGACGCAATCACGCGTTTAATCATGAATTCACGAACGTGATCCACCCGCGATTCGTGACTACGTGGAAATATTCACTTCCTCCAAATCCTCGATAATTTGAATCAACTTTTTCTCTCCCTTCTGGGACATCCCCGCCTGAAGAAGTCAAAAAATAAAGTCATTGTGACGTAACAGTGTTGTTATAAGAATTAATCTTTATGTGGTAACAATGTTGCTCGGGTTTAAATCAATTTAAACCAGAATTTGTCTCAATCGCTAAATTTTGAACGGAAAAGTACATTAGGCGCCCGACTCGATAACCCTTGCGGTTTGTATTGCTGGCATTTTATGTTTTACGGTTTTTGTTCACTTGCGTGGCAGCTTTGCGAGCAAAAGCAAAATGATGAAATTTGATATTTTTATGATTCGGTCAACGGCCATCTTTACGTTCTCTAATATAAAAAGCAGAATGTCGCCACATGGTGTCGCCCCACTCACCGTCATACTCATAAAACTAAGAAACTTCTTCAACATAGAAATCATAGGCGTGAAGTCGGAGGTGCCTCTGAGATGAGCACGAATCGATGTGAGGTTTGCGCGGTTACCATGGATGAGACAACCGAGAACAAGGGCCGCGTGTGACGCCATAATCGAGTGTTCCATGTGTTCGTTCGCTTTGCTGAGGGCTGGAAAAGTAATTGTTACATCACAATGTTGGGAATATTTATTTAATCAATTATTTTAAGTGAAACGATTCAAAAATATTTTATAAAATAAATTTCCAACAAAATATGAGAAATCCACATGAAATATAGATATTTCTGTCTATTAGAAACCAACTTTTACGGCTGTTCAGCAATTGTTGCATCACAAACAAACTGTACGATCAAAAGTCAAGCGTACTTCGAACTCAAACACCAAACCACGATTATACAAAAGCTTCGACTTACTATCCTGCATCTGGGCTTTCTCCTCAACAGTCAGACCAGCTTCCGGGTTCCTAGAACGCACCGAATCTTGACTGCCACCTAGTGACTGTTCGTCGTCGGCCGGAACCCATTCCATGCCGTCCTCTGACTCCACCCAGCGGCCATCTTTTGGGTTCGATTTAAGTTCCAATTTCTGGGATCTGCAGAAATCAGAAGCCTCCTGGGATTACAAAGTGGTTGGGCAGAGGATTATGTCGCACCCCACACAAGTACCGCCTGGGAATGTTTTAACTTCACTAAAACCTGACCAGGAACACTTCTTAGGCGTGACACGAGTGAAACTTCAATGTCAATTTCAAATATTACTACAATAACTTTGTGTCAACGCTTCAAAACATGTTTCGCTTTATTGAGCATCATCAGTTCTTATTCAAATAGATTTGAATAGTTGTCATGGTAATATTTAAAGTACTGCCTGGATCGAACTTAAAACCTAAAGACAAATGACAGCCAAAATATTACGTTTCGTGATAAATCGTCACGGACAACAAGATAGACGTGCAATGGATTGTGTTCACGTGTCAGTATATGTTGTGGTGAGTTATAAATATTTATGTTACGGTTGTCAGTGAGATCACTGTGTGATTTTTAACATACATTATTATAGTTGATTCGTATAATCCAAAATTACTGATGGAATTTATCAAAATTATATTCGAATTAGGCAAGCATTCGTGTTCTGGCCTCTATTCAGCTATTCAGCAATATTTTCGAGTCAATCAAAAGCAGTGATTTATACAGTTTTCAAGCTTTCGTCTTAGATTTCTGTTTTATGATCTGTTGTGACAAACTTATTGAGGTCACTGCGCAAAGCCAGCCCAGCCCTTTTAAGGGCTGCGTTTGTTTTGAAACGAGAGGTGAGCTGCCAGTGGCCACCCCGTGCGTTATTTGTGGAGACGCACAACACGAAGCAAAAATGTTAAACCACGCGCAAATGTAGTTTCACGGCCTGTTTTTTCGGCCCGAAATGCGCCAACGGTCGATACCTTTGAAATCGACCCAAATTTCGGTGTTGAAGCCCGTTTTAATCCTGGGCTTGCCAGAGCTTTACAAGCTATTGAAACAGCTCAAAGAGAGCATTCCGGCTTTGGAGGGCGAATGGTTCTGTTGAACTGCGCATCCGCAGAAAAAGTCAAGGAGCTTGCTGCCACTATCTGAGCTAGTGACAAGACAGCTTACGACAATGCCCACTGTGACGACGAAATCGGGGTGTTTTTGTCGCAGGTACAACAGCGCATTGAAATGTCGGCATTGTTAAACTTTATGCCAAAGTTCGCCCCAGTCAAGAAAGGGTGGAAAGTTTATGGCGATGAAAGCGTCTATGGGTGACAATCGTGTCGTAATTATGAAGAGTTCAGTCTTGGCCCAAAACCATATTCCCGGGCGCCTGCGTCTGGGCAAAAAAAACTATCGAAGTAACTTATGAAGATCAGACCAAGTAATGTGGATTTTGTCACGAGATGTGCCATGTCAAATTGCCCAAGATTCGCTAACCATGCACAAGAGCAGCGGCTGCAGCTGCAGTAAAAGACCCAGGTGCTTAAGAGCAGCAAATCGAAGATAAGGGCAAGTCGACAGAGTCGGGTGCAGGTGCACTCGTCACAACGCAAGGTGTGAAGGCGTCAGAGGCGGCAGATAAGGTCGTCACAACTCCAGGTGTGACATCTGAAGTCACACCTGGGAACAAACAGGGAGTGACAGATGTTGCCACTGAATGTGCGCAGTCAACCGTGACAGATTTCGTCACAAGAAGCGGAGCGAAGTCTACAGAGGCGCAAACACCCTCTAGCGCCGCAACGTCCAATGTTGACAACAACAAGAAGACACCAGAGGGGGTACGTCGCGGTATCCAGCAGCCCGTGTTGGCTGATATCACCACAACAACAATGGTTTCCATGGATGCACCCGCTTACCCACATCATTTCCTCTTCCCGCAGGTGCAAAGCTCCTGAAAGAATAATATATCCACCCTCCTTGACCTTGACTTCCAACAAGATGTTTCCCAACACCCAATCCCATGGTCTTCTGGCTTAAGATTAAATTTAAATCCCTCATCCAGACCCGATCCAAACGACTAGCTCAACACCACCACTGAGACACGCTCTTCCTACACCAACAGTTTGAAACATCACGACAAATAGTAAACGACTATCCAACCCCACAAAACCTACTTCCAAGACCTCAAAAAGTTGCTGAACAAAACCTATATCTCTAAAACTGTGCCAAAATCTTACGTTTCCTGGTAAATCGTTACGGACAACAAGATAGACGTGCAATGGATTGTGTTGGCTTGTCAGTATATGGTGTGGTGTTATAGATATTTATGTTCCACTTATCAGTGAGCTAACCGTGTGATTTTCAACATACATTATTATTGTTGATTCGTACAATGGTGAATTACTGATCATACAACAGACAGACTGGTTCGGATTATGAGGAATTCATCAAACCTTGTTGCTTCGGAATTTTGGTTCCGTTTCGCTTCAACAGCCTTTTTCACTCCCTCCTCACCGAGTACTTCGTTGTCACGTGCCGCTGATTCGTGTTTGTAAAATAGCTGAAAAAATACAGGAATTCTACGTCACAATGTATTCTAAACATAACAATCACAAACTGTTCGCTGACATTCGCTCGTCAAAACACTAAAAATATAAAAAAGAAATAAAGTTTCGAAATTGTTTCACGATTTTAAAGAAAAAAAGGTTTATGTATGGAAGGGATTGAGCGCAGAACATATCGTGATACACAAGTGTGATGATGAAAACATCCAACAGCTGACGGTTAAAAAACACGTGTTCTGGGGTCAAGTTTACCTCAACCAGAGATGCCACTACATTAACCACGTTAGGGGCATCCCCTCCGCCGTGTCGGGGGAATTTCCCCGTTGATTTGATCTCCATTTTCATCAATGACATTCGGTTTTTGGCGCTGCTTTCAACCAGATTTACCAGCAATCCCAGACCCTGAGAAAAACATTAATTACCAGTGTAATTGGGAGAGTTTCAGGAATTGTACTTTGTTTATTAATAGGTTTACAGGCTTTGCAGTCCAAACATTACTACAATATTTAATATTAAACATTTTTTCCAACACTCCTCTAATATTGACAAAACGTAGGCGAGTTATACAAAAAATATCAAAATTCGGATGCCAATATTTGCTGCACTGCACATTATATTATTTTGTGATGCTATAGTAATAAAACATGTTTTCAGTAAATAATAAGGGGAACCAAGTGCTATATAACCAGGTTTGTGTGGAACTGGTATTTTGTCGCAACTTTACAAACAGTTCATAACCACTGTGCATGGCATTGTACAAAGGTTAAGGTTGCACACCAGAAGACTGGTTTCATATCTGTGGCTCTCCTTGAGATTAAGAGGAGTTGTTAGGATGCATTTAGTGATGCAAGGGATCATTTCCTCCTGGTCTCCCACCTTGTTGCTCACCCACTCTGTAGGGGGAAAATAAAGTAATTGAAAAATCTAAAAAAAACTGGAGAGACAATTTAAACAGGAGTGCTCCTCTGGCATAAATTAACAGAAAAATAAAGTCTGTTAATTTATGCCGAAAGAGCACTTCTGTTTTAATTGTAGTTTGTTTGGCAGCAAAAGTAGCACCATACTGAAGAAACAAATTCAACGAACAAGTGAAGGCAGAATGCCAAAATAATATAAAACAATTTGTTCAATAAAGCCTAATGGTGAACGGTTACCATTATCGTTGCTGATATTAACTAGAAGTCTGACAATCTGGGTGATGCAATTGTACAAGACAAGGTATGTTTGGTTGGGTTTTGTTGCATTTTCATCGTCATCAGCATCAAGCGATGAACCGGGGTGGAGAACCAACCACTCCTGACACAACTTCAACAACCTGAAGAATTACCAAGTAATTGAGTATGTAATGCATATCTTCATATGCTGATTATGTTGACATATGTACCTATGCAGTGACATGTACCTTATATGTTCATTTATCTTTAGTTATTTGGAACATCTCAACACAAAATGTTATTAAATGAGGAATATTTTTGTAAGATGAAACATACAGTACATAAATACATATAAATTATTAGTAGTATTTATTACTTTAAATAGAGATTACATTTTCCTACCTCCACAATATATTCTACATGGCACAATTTGGAGCGAACAAAACACAACAGATAATGTACTTACGTTGCCATCTTCTTGAGCAACAGTGCCCTCTGGTGAGTAACAAGGTACATGCTATTTCTGGGTGAGTTGACGATAGCGTTTTCAAGGACTTTCAGAATTCGTTCAAGGAGTCCCAAAGTTTGTTCGTACTTCTCACTC
Source organism: Ascidia mentula (assembly GCF_947561715.1). Classification (NCBI taxonomy): domain Eukaryota; kingdom Metazoa; phylum Chordata; class Ascidiacea; order Phlebobranchia; family Ascidiidae; genus Ascidia; species Ascidia mentula. The sequence continues at coordinate 849,025 of NC_138568.1, forward strand.
ACAACAGTGGAAGGGACCAACACATCAACATTGCTTTTCACTGAAAAATTTAAATTAAACAAAATTATGACCAAATAATTTGAAAATGACAAGATATGACTCTCACCAACAAACAAAACAGATAAAACCATGAATAAAGTTAAAAAAACAACAGCAAAAATCGTAAAAACATAAAATCAAGTAAAATTTTAATTATAAACTTTCTTTTAAAACTTCAAATGAACTATCAATATCAGAAAAATCTATATCAGAAAAGCACAGTTTAGTTTTTTACCAATGAAAGGTAGATTTAAAAATGCTTATTTATGATATTGTGATTGCAGAGCGACACCAAATCACACCAACCTAGTAAGATGATGTGATCAAGACCTCCTTTTATCCTAATCTCCTCACGAAACCACTCCGTTGTTCTCCGGGCTGTAAATCTCAACAACGCTTCACTTGCAAGTCGTTTCATCTACAATATCAAGATAAGAAAAGTATTCTTACTAACATTGACGGTTTGTTACAAAACAATTAGTTTTGTGTTTGAATTGGCTTTGATCAATGCTGAGGTTTGGAATGTAAGTAAAGAATAAAGTTGTTTTGTATAAGAGGATGTTGCCTGTGACACAAACCATTTATAACAGTGGTTTTCAAACCATATTTCATTATGTGCTGATGCATTGTTTGTGTTTCAATAGAACCATGTAACAATAAACATTTGGAGTTCTAAAATCACAAGCAGCAAGTTAAGTCAGCCTTCTGCAACTGACAATGCCAACTCTTCATTTAATTGCGCTGATTTAAAGACAAAAAAATGTCTGTGAATGTTGTAAAGTGGCTACTTGCAAAAAAATTTTGGAAAAACTGATTTTAATATTTTAGATGCTCTTAATGTTTGTAAATTGAACTCTCATCACTATTTGAGCATTCTCATTAAAAATTTTAACGAGGACAACTTTTCTTTTTTACTACGGCCGCTAAGTGAAAAAAGTATTAATAAGTGAACTAGAATAAAACACAAGATTAAACCTACATCAGCGTCCTTCCTAGACAGGAGGGCGTCACCCGATGCTTCCACCAACTCCTCAACTTTACTTCGGACTGAGAGAAAATTCTTCTCGTCGTCTGCGTTCCCATTTCCTGATTTGCTTTTGAAGAACTTGTACTTGGTCGGGTTCGCTTTCTTATTTTTTGCAACTGTAAATAATTATTCAAGGTTTCAAACTTCTTGGAATTATTTACACGTTTACATACTAATTCACAGTAAAAAGTTAAGTTGTTTACATGTAAATGCTGGTAAAAGATTTATAAATCAACACACAGCACACATTTCAGTGAATTTTTAAGCTGATATTAAACTTAATAATTCTGTAGTGCGGATGAGCGTAACTTTTGAGCTTTGCGGGGTTTGTGGTGATAATTTCACAGTTTTACACATTTGTTTACAAACCGTCAGTCGAACTGGAATCGTTCCTGTTGGTCGAATCCCGCTCAAGCGGATCAAGTAGTTTGAGAAGAAGTTGGAGAGTGATTTTGTCAATCTCCATCCTCCTATCCCGACTCAACATAAATAGGAGCGCAGAGGTTGCCAGAGCAAGAGCCTGTAATGGTCAACACCATGCTGATACAAGTGGATGTAACAAACTGGTCCAACTAAAAATCTATTGTTGATAAATTATAATCGTCAACATTAAATTGGGCTTTATATTTCTAATAAAAAACTAACGCTGCAAAGGTAGGTTAGTAAAAATTCAATTGTAGTTAGTAAGGACTGATTGCAGGCACATAACTGCAGATATTTGCATGCTTAAACTGGTCATGTCAACACTTTATCTTGCATAAATATTGACAAAAACCTTGTTCTCCGCTGCATCTTGCAGGTGTGAGAAGACTTTCATAGAAATATTATGTGCCCGGAGATAGAGACGGAAGTTGTGTTGTTGACACTTGGTTGCAAGGTTGGTCGCGGAAAGACACCTGAACACAAACATTACCAGCTCAGAAGATTTTATTTTATGGAACTTCAACATCTGAAGTTCAGCGATTAATTGATTGTTGATGACTGCATTGCAAAAGAGACAACAAAAATATCTGGCTGGGTGTTCATGAAACATTTATAATTATAGTGATATTTTATTACTATTACATTCAATGTCTTGTCCATTCACATTTTCATTGATTGTGGACAACCACAAGACAAAACACACCCCCAAAATATAGAGCAATGTTGCTTGATATGGTTTTGTTGGCACAAATGTTGATTTATGTTTAATGCTTATCGTTTATGTGCGTAGTAACTTTGCATGCAAAAGAAGGTTTGGTGACAAATAACAACAAAACAACAGAGAGAATAATAGCAAGAAGTTACAAAAGTAGTTGTGTTTACCTTGTTGAAATTGTCTGTGAAGGCTGCAATCCCTCCAGTAAATACTCAACCTCATCCTCAAACTCTTGGGCTTCACCTTCTTCAAGACAGCTCTGGTAGTTCTTCACGTGTTTCACTACGGTGAAGTACTAAATATACAATGTATGCACTTTTATGGAAATCTTGAACAACCAGTCCAGACCTAACCACAATTTGGTAACAATGGTGTAAGTTATCTGACAAGATTTTATTCAAATTTTTTTGAAAGTTCAGCAGATAGCAGAACATAAACATGACAAACCTCAAGGGCCAAGTGGTTCTGCAAAACTGCTTTTATTACCACAAAATACTTTTTACAAACTTACAGCTTTGGCATTTTTGTTGCACTTTATTGATGTCACAATGCTTTCTCCAACATTTTCAGGCCAAGTAGTTGAACGTGTTAGTTTTGGAACGACTTCTGAAGGTCCTTCACTTTTTAATTCAGGTTGCGATAGCGATTGTAAAGCAATGTCATCCTGCAAAAACACCACTGTAACAATTAACCATTAATCATATTTATCAACACAACAAGGATTAAAATACCCTCATGCTATAATTCAACTTCAAAAAAACCTTTTACAATTTATTATTCACTAGTGTGTTTACAACACAGCAATGTATTTGAAACAAGCACATGGCTATCTTGGACAATTTTTACATGCAACAGTCAAGAGCTCTATGTACTCACATTTAGCTTCGATCTGGTTGATTCTTCAGAATCTGTCATCCAAGGACGTGACTTATAAGATGGTTTAGCTGTTGAAACCTAAGTGTCAAAGAAAGTTATATAAAACACTTGCAACATTTTGTCTGTAATTTCATAAAATAACTTGTTACTCAATTAATAACTCACTGTCTTGTTGTCGGAATTTGCATTCAATTTTGAAAACTTGCGAAATGTTTTTTTCTTAACTGTTGAATTCGTACTTGAAGTTGAACTTTTATTGGGATCGGTCTAAATAAGATGGTTATATTAATTGTGTAAGCACTAATGCATCATCTTGCAATGTCTACAAACAAAATTCAACTTTACCTCAGTCCCAATAAGTGAAACAGGTGCATCTGTAAAGAGTGAGTTCTTTTTATCAGCAGATCCAGCGATTAAATGTTTGGTTTTTTGTTTTGTTTGGTCAATGCTTTCCACATCATATGGGTTTTTTGAGCAGTTTGAATTGTCATCACTACCTTTTCTGCTCTGCGAGTCCAACTTGTTTTTTTGCAGATCACAATTGTTTGCCTTTGCAGATTTAGTTGGGCTGGAATTTTTTCTGCCCCCACGTTGGATATTTAAAACCACTTTACCATCCACAGTTTTCATAGTGGCAGCTGTAATGTTTGGAAGAGGTTTTGACCCCTTTGTTGGAGATTGGTTTCCATGTTTAACAGCTTGTTGTGACTGCATTTCAACGTCTATATCACTGCTGCTGAACCCGAAGCAATTATCAAAGTCAGGACTTTGACTTTTGGTCTCCTTGCATCCAATTTCATTCATAGTTGGCAGATCTTCACCAAACAGAGCGTCAAACTTGGCTGAAGCAGACTTTTCGTTTTTCTTGAACATAACATCGTACTTGGTTTCGTTGCTCCTCCCTGTGTATTCCTTTCTGGTAATCTCAATACTTTCATCATCACTATCCACAACTGCTGTGCTACTACTTGATGTAGGAGGGGCCTTTATGGGTGATGTTGAACCAAAAAGTGCATCAAACTTTTCAGCTGCACTATTTCTTGTCTGTTTCGGGTTCTGAACTTTGGTGGGGGAAAGATTTGCGCCATTTACAGCGTACTCGATTTTAATCAATCTATTTGGCAAGGTTGACATAACAGCGTTTTCCACTGCAGGCTTTAAACGCTTTTTCTTCACTTCATCAACTTCAACCATAATTTTTTGCTGCCCTGGAGCAAATATGGCATCGAACTTGGCCTCTGCGGCCTCCTTGCGCTTGCGACTGTAAGTCCTTGGATTGGAAGACTTCATTGTTCATTGTAGATAAAGCAAAACTCAAATTATTTTAAAGGACTTTGACGTTCTGTGCACAAGTTTGTAAACCTGGCGTACAAAAACTGAAAAAAAATATTTCGTTTGGGAAACTGTTTTTTCCAGTGCGCTTGCAAAACAAATAAATTTCGTTGGTGTTAAAAGCGAAATTAAAAACGCTCAAAGCTCTTACAGCATTTCCTATTATATGATAAACCACACAATTCTGACAATAAATATTCTCTTTATAAAACACAGAGTTGATTAAACTTAACAGAACAATAAGTTGGAAATACCTACAAGTTCCCTTTCAAAGTCTTGATATAAAAAACGTAACCGATTGAAAGACATGTTTTTCTTATTGCGTTTATTTCATTTTAGGTATGTCATTTTCTAGACATTGTATGTTTGAAAAATAGCAACTTAATCACGAAAATGAAATCGGGTAGGAAAAAAAACAATTTCGTAAACTGGATATTTGACAAGATCAAAATACAAATCCTGTTGTAATGAGTAAAATAACATTCATTTTGGGCAATATATTTGACACAATCGCACAGTCTTGATTAGATTAGACACATGAGTGCATATTTTTCTCTGCGTCATTCTTGTTATTTTGTTTCCTTGGGGAAGGTGAATTATGGTAGTTTCTTGAAAACTTTTAGAAATTCAATTGATTGATTTCCGCCCGCACACGTTTGTAAAAATACTCGTGGCAGGATTCACAACTAAAGATAGGAGAATCCTTAAGGGAGGCCTTACGTGTCTCTGCCCGGTCCCTCTAAAAAAACCTTCGTAGGCATCGTAGGCATGGGCGTATCGTATCAAGGGGGGGATCCGAGGTGTTTTTTTTGGCAAAATCCCTGTGAGACCAGAAATTTTCTTTAACGTTGACCTAAAAACCGTCTCGAGCTTGCATTCGTGATTGTTTCTAAACAGAGAGCATTGTTACCGAACACTTTGGCATTGTTACCAAACATGTAGCATTGTTATGAAACAAGTGTCATTTTTCGTCAGTCTAAGAATGAAACGTCGTTTTTAGTGGTCACGTTGTTGTAATGGCAAGCGGTTTTCTTGTGTGTAAAGACAATTAGTTTAGTTGTCAAACACGTTGCCAATATTACGCATGTTGAAAACAACTGTTAGCGCTCGCAAATGTGCAGAGGAATATAAGGCCACTGCTTGGAAAATAGTTTTTATTTGCACTTTTCTAGATAACGTAATCACGCATTTGATCCCTTTTGGTTACAAATATATTCAAGCCTTTCTTTCAAAGTAGTAGTAATAAAACTACGGCGCAAGCATTACCGCAAAAACTCGCATCGAGTGTTCAATAGCGTTACACAATTGCGCAAGCCAGGAAGCCACCGTTTATGTGACGATTTGCGCCAACACTTGCGTTCGTATTGTGCAATGCTCGACCACAATTAACCTTAGTTTGCGGTAGACACTTAAACCAATTCACGGACGGGCGAAACATGAAGCGGAACCGTTTCATGCGTGTTGAAAGAATGGCGATACCTTCCCGTGTAAGTTCTTCAATTTGACAAACAATGTTGCTACCAAACCGGGCTTTTCGAAAACAACAGCATTTAAGGGAGTCCCCAGGGGCTGTATCGAGGGGAAGGAAGCAAAATAGGGTATAAAAAGGATTGGAATTTGTGTCATAAGATGTCATAAGGGAAAAGATGGATGCGAAGAAAGTCGAAGCGGTTTGCCTTGTTGTTGTTCTACTGTTATTCCACCACGCTGCAGCGACCCGCAGAGAAGGGAAATGTTGTCGTAGTGCCAGTAAGTCTTTATGATGTGTTTTTGCTGTCAATGGCTTCCTGCTTAATTCGCTATGCAGGGCGCTTCACGGAAAGAAGGGGTCCCGATGCAACAACGATATCACATAAAAATATTAAGTTGAACTCGGTCTTTACGATGAGAATACTTCAGTTTAAAAGCAATCAATGGTCTTCGTGGGCCCCGAATTGCTATTCGCGGGAACCCTAGACTTATATGAACCCTGGTGTGCCGCACCAATAACAGTCTCTGAACCAATAGGCGAAACTCCAGTGGCAACGCTAAAGGTTTGCAGATGGTAGGCGAGAACGTTTCAATAAAATTTAGGTGCAAATAAATGAAACAACGAATTACACGAATAACAAAATTGAATTGGAAAGCATGCACTCATATACGGAACGGTCCTAAAACGTTCGATCAAAATAGGGTTTAATTTCACATCCATTCGTGCCAAAATTGTTTTCCAAAACGTATAGGTGGTTTATGTCAGCTGGACGGGACTTGGTGGCAATCCATGTACATTTAAATGACTGCTGTATATTGAGCAAAGTTATGTCATATGAAGATATAACGCAGAAATAACGGCACAGAAAAGTCGATGTTTACATAAGCTTGGTTCAAACAAGCACAAAGCTTCACGAAAACCTAATTTTCTGAATCCAATTATGTTTGGTGTTACAGAGCCTACGTTTGCGGCAGGGAAACAAGACCAATCGGTATGTATTTATATATTTACTCGTATATCGTTTTAACGAAATTTGTAGTTTGGAAATTTGTGTTTGGTTAACATTTTCCGCACCACATTGCAGGAAGGAATTCAACCAAAGCACTTTTTGTTTTTTAGTTCACTGTTCGAAACGTGTGTTGGGGAAACAAAGAAGGTATTTTACAGAAGAATTACACTTGGAGGTAAGGGAAGTTTAGGCAAATTTTTGCTTCAAAACTTGACAAGGTGGCTTTTCCTTGACAAAATATATACCAATTTCTTCAATGCGCCGGGTCAGTCTCTGGTTTATGCTTGCTGGTGCACTGTTTTTGTATGAGACGAACTTGTAAATAACTTTATTAGCACGAGCTTTCGCGAGCTTTATCCCGCTTCTTCAGGTGCATCGAAATATGTGCCAAATTTATAAGTGCAAATAAGTCATATTGTTACGCCACTGGCACCGAGCCGACCGCTGTGTTGCAATTTTCGGTGCCCAACTGCGACGTACACTCTTAAAAAAACTTCGCTCATTTCTTCTCTCCGGCGGGAGGCAGCGAGCGAAATTCCCGCCACTCGCTTCAGGACAAGCGAAGCTTTCGCTCAACCCTTTTTTCTCGCATCGAAATAGGAGAACCTTTGTCTCTTTTTTAAAATCGCGCGCTCCGCAGCCGGCAACGTGATTGGCTGGCGCAAAAGAGGAGATCGAAATTGAATTTCGCCATTCACATATTTATTGCGCGAAAACTGCGGGATATGATTTTTGAAGGCCCGAGCATTATCACGAAGTTGGACGTTGATAGCGTAGGCTAGTCCATTTGAAACGTCGAAGGCAGAGATTTTGCGATTTAGTATTGAAGAGCTGCTACCGTTTTGAAGGATAAACAGTAAATTGACGATACTATGAAGAAGTAATTGAGAAGTAAGTTAATGTGTTATTTTGTATTAATAAATTATAATTAATCAGTTCAATAAAGATGGTCATCATTTATTATTTGCTGTAATATTTTGTTTGCAGCTATCCTTCCAAACTACTTAAAATTGAACCTGCAAAGTCAATGGCAAGAAGTTTTACAGCTTTGATGGGCAAAGTCAAGAATACAAAGGGCTATGTAAGTGTACTATAAATGCTGAACTTATTCTTTATCTTATATATATTTTAACATACATGCAGGAACATTATTGTGACGACAACATTCCACTTATGTACCGTGCCATAAGTGCTACATTTGATTACATAAGAATGGATATCTAACAGGATCACCCTTTCATATCATCTGTTGTGCTCAAATACCCAGGATTTGTTGATGTTGATCAAGGTGAATTGGTGTATATGTCTTGTTTATCAAGCTACTAACCATGCATTTTTTATGTTCAACCAGATCTTGAAAGAGTATCATTGGTAAAAGCCACATGCGAACAGAATTAAGAATGTTGGTCCAACAATCCTGCCAAAGTATGGGGATGAGGAAAAAGGCAGGCTTCAACATGGCCAAATATGCTTTGAACAAGTCCAAAGAGCTGTATGAATGGACCATACACCAGTGGGAGTTGGATGTGACATTCTCTTGGCGTTTGAAACACTTTTAGCCCTATTTTGTTTTTTTAATGTTGAATACTAACCACATTTTGCAACATTTTTGAGGTTAATTGCCTTGATATGAAAGCTAAGGGTGCAGTCCACTCTTTCAGTGTTATAATGTGATGTGTAATAACTGTATGTTCATTTATATTTACGAAAAATAAAACAGGATGTGAAAAAATGTGCATGTTGGGTGCAAAGTGAATCATTCAATAGCTTAAACGAATGAGTGAAGCAATCGCCGAAAACGCAGCAATTTAGTCATTCAATCACTCAAAACAGTGAGCGAAGTTGTTCGCTCATTTCAAACGAGCTTTTGTTTCACTCGCAGAATTTTTCGCTCATTTTTTTTTAGTGTGTATGCTGTCACCTCGGACCATTGTTCGCTTTACAAGCACATGTGTGATTGGTTTCAAAATAATCACAAAATTACCGTTTTGTGTTGCAGAATATGATCAGTATTTTTGGCGCTAATTTCCATAAACATGTATTTAATTTAAACTCGTGTTTTTCAGGTGCGAAAAAAAAGAATGCGAAACACTAGGAAAACTGCACTGCGAACTGCACTGCGTGAGAGCATAGACGACCAATTCCTTCCGCAATGAAGATGGAAAAGTTGTTTCTACATATAAACTTTGCACCATCCTACTATATATACAGCAGTGATTTGTATTCTCAATTTTCTGTGTACTCTCCCCCGCTAGATTAATTAACGCATCTAACACATCACACCAGGGTTGCTCAACACAGGCCACGCGAGTCACATTTGTCGTGCCATTGGTTTGAAAATTTTACGAGGGCTCATCTTTATCCAGAGAATGTTGAAAATGTGTCGACCTTATTTGAATGCTGTTTCAGAACCAAGAACGTTAAATCAAAGTTCTCTGCCAAAGGTTTTTTTTTGAGACATTAATATCTAAATAACACCACATAAATGTTGGGACACATGTGCGCTATAAAAATGCCACCCATTGCCGTTAGAATTCTGCACTCTGCGTTTTACCAATATGCTTTGCGGAATAAACAGAAAATAAACTTAAATTGTTTGAAACAAGATTGGAGTCGACTAGTTTATTTCTGTAGACTTTTTTTATAGATTCAACCAAAATTAAGCAAGCACTTTTTTATCGTGTTTGTTCAGATTTACGGCTGCTTGGGCTACACCAAAAAATATATTCACGTCTTCTTTCCCAGCAGCAGAAAAAAATTAACCAGCAAGGGCCGCAAACGATTGGGGTTTAACGATGTTTATTGGGAGGTTCTGCAGAGTTGGAATTGGTTTAAAAGCCACCGCACCACGTCAAGGTACCAACCCTCGCGGTGGGTCTCCTCTAAGTCAGTAGAGAGACCCTCGTTCGGCGCAGAACCACGACCGAAACGAGGAAAACAGACTGGCCCAGACTGGGCGTCATTTAAGATTTGTTCCGTGTGGACAATCATATGTTTCCAAATGCAAACGAACATGGATTGTTTGGAAATTATCAACATTGAACATAGATTCATAGATTCCAAGTGAAACGGAACGGTCTGTAAAATATAGAATGGTTAGAAAAAAAATATGGACATAGAATTCAGAAAAAAAGCAAAGCATCAACTCCTCGACAGCCTGAAAACCTGATTTAAATCTTTTTTTCTCGGTATAATACTACTAAAACTGACGGTGGCGATCCACGAAAGTTACGCAACTCAATCCGCCGAACGCCACAAACAGCATTGATAAATTGAACACCCTGGCAGCTGAACTAGTAAGGCACAACACCCCCCGAGAACTGGTCTAACTGGAAAAAAGGATAGAAAAGGTAGGGAGGATTAGGTTCGTTTTGAAAAAAAAAAAAAAACGAGACACAATGTTGGAAGTCCAGCCTCATCTCGAACTGTGATTGGTGGAAAACTCGTACACGATTCGAGCGCTGATTGGTGGCGTCACGGACTCGTACACGAACGTCGATTGCCGATTGGTGAAGAACGGACCGAACGTTGATTGGTGGAAAAACACATTTAAATTCTGCAAAAAAGTGGAACCGCCACCGTCCCTGTGCGTGCGACGTTTATGTACGTCGATTTAAACTAACCTTGCTTCAACTCTCTGATCTGACTTGAACCGCCGCAAGTTAAGCCTAGGAAATATGTAAAAAGTGAGTCGGTGTGTTTTTAACCACAGAATACTTGGACAAACGGAGATCTTACGGAACACCGCCCGCCCAGTTGTTCAGTGGTGATTCCCCCAAGGCGACAAAACCAAAAATCGAAGATTAGTTAAAGCTACTTAAATTATAAGTAAGCATAAATTAGTATCTGTTGAGTGAGAAGTGTGGATGTGGATGTGGATTATTTAAAAAACGGTAATGACCAGACGTCAGAAGTGGCCAAATTATTAACATTTAATGTTCCAAGCAAATTGCATTCAATATCAAAAATTCCATGTTCATGGATAAAATTTTGTTTTAGAAAAATCTCAAAGAGGTAAAACGTCTGGTCAAAAACCGTGTGACGCCGATCCCTATAGTTTTACTTTTAGAATAGGCGCACGCGCGTTTTTAAAAGGGACAATGACTTTAAGAGCGTATAACTGAACAACAACCGAGTCACTGCCCCTTGCCCATGGCCCCCCTCCCGACTCGAACGTTTGAGCGCATGTGGAGGAAAAAAATCTTTAACACTGGAAATTGCGCCCTAAAATGGTGGCTCGCCAACCGTTCGGGAGCAATGCTATGCCGGCCCCTTCTACACTACGTGCCAAAACTGGACGCCGTTGCAATAACGTTAATGGCATTTCATGCAGTCGGAGTAGCGGGTGTCCCTACTTAGTCAGCCTGCACCGCGGCCAGTGCAATGCGGTGGAAAAGCCGTGCCAAGTGGTTCTAAGCGCCACCTACATTTAAAACTAAGGCCATTTAACAACGCGCCACCCTTAACTACAGAGATCGAAATAAACTAAGGTCCCTAGTGGCGCGCGCACCCAAAAATATAACTACTTTATCTACGCTACTCTTAATTAAAGAGTGCCACCGTAGTTGTAAACCTAGGGCAATAACTGAATGGTGGCACTCCTAGCGACTTGGACCCGCTCCGCCGCCCAATTATTGTGTGAAGGCCGGTGTGGAGGAAGAAAAGTTTTTTGAGACCCGGGGGAATTGGGGGAGAGCAGGTCACTCACCCTGTGCGAGTTAGCCTAAGTTAAGCCTAGATTTTGCCACCCCGGGTAAATCACACGACCGACTCCTAGTAACAGACTGTTAAGTTATTTGAAGTTGAGAAGATTTGGCTGATGGAGGATGGGGGGAGGGTCGCAGTGGACTAAGGGTTCGATCGTTTCCGGTGTAGAAAATCTGCGGGCACACAAAAGTAGTCATAACACACATGGAATCTATAAAAATTAGTCACGTGTAACCCATTGACAACATGTGTTAAACTTCGCCATCAAAAGATAACAACAATGACTTACCGTTCAAGATCCGTGGTTGCTGCCTCGACGATGATTTTACTTGCCGCAAGATGTCGCTTTCGCTTCCTGCTTGGTCACACTTTTTCTTTGGTATGACGTCAACTTGGTACAGTTCTTTTTTTGATGACATCATGCTCTCTAGTTCATATTTGCATCCTTCCACGACGTCACGAGGTTGAGTTCATATCCCATTTGTGACGTCATATGGCGTACGTGCGTACAAGGTAACGTGCACAAATTGTCCAGGAAACTTCGCCGTTGCCGTTTTGATGTATGTGACGTACCAGCGTTACAATGTATGGCATGTAATGTATGTGACGTACACGCGTTACAATATATGGCATGTAATGTATGTGACGTACACGCGTTACAATGTATGGCATGTAATGTATGTGACGTACACGCGTTACTATGTATGGCATGTAATGTATGTGACGTACCAGCGTTACTATGTATGGCATGTAATGTATGTGACGTACCAGCGTTACTATGTATGGCATGTTATGTATGTGACCCGATGAAAACGTATGAGAAAAAATGACAGCAGACTTCGGCTTGCTAAGTGAAAATACGTTGGATTTTCCTTTTTTGTTCAGTTTAACCTGATGCTGTCTTTAATGTGCTTTTTCCTGCAGTTTTTTTATAACTTCGCGTTACAATGTATCACAAAAACTTACAGATTTCGGCTTGATAAATGAAAATACGCTAAATTTTCCTTTTTTTGTTCAGTTTAACCCGATGCTGTCTTTAATGTGCTTTTTCCTGTAGTTTTTTTATAACTTCGCGTTGCAATGTATGACTAAAATTTACTGACTTCGGCTTGCTAATGAAAATGCGCTAAATTTTCCTTTTTTGTTGAGTTTAACCTGATGCTGTCTGTAATTTGCTTTTTCATGTAAATTTCCTCTAACTTCGCGTTACAATGTATGACAAAAATTACAGATTTCGGCTTGCTAAGTGAAAATCCGCTAAATTTTCCTTTTTTGTTCAGTTTAACCTTATGCTGTCTGTAATTTGGCTTTTCCTGAAAGTTTTCGACAAACACGCGACACAATTATGTGACGTAACCGCGATACAATGTATGACATGCAAAGTATATGTGACGTAACCGCGATACAATGTATGACATGCAAAGTATGTGACGTAACCGCGATACAATGTATGAAGGAATTGATAAAACACCAGCTGAAAACTGAAAACACTAAACTTATGTTTTGCTACCCATCCTACATATTAACCTTTCCACGCAATTTCCTTTTTCTCGCCTCTTTTTCTCGTTTTAAATTCCTTCACAAAAGTAGCAACAAAATATGTTTAAAAACCCGTGCACTGATTTTTAAACACGTTTCGTGCTGTCAGTTTCTCGAGTTAACTAAGTTCTAGAATTTCACTTAAAACTTCCCGAGGTCCTTTCAACCAACGTAAACCTGCCTTATACGGGCAATCCTTTACATTTCAACTCAAAATCTTATTCTTTCAACTCAGTTCCTGTTTTGCAAAAATCTCTCGATCTTAAAGTTACTAAGCTTTCTCTGCGACTGGTTACCTTATAAATAATCTGCAGTAAAGCTTGATGGTAATAACCAAGTGTGGGGGTGGTGCGTGGTTACAAAGAACGTCAACATAACAAGTGTCCAATTATTGTTCGTAATTTCCGCATATTTTTCTTCAGGATTTCGAACCACATTTTGCTGCTCTAAAAAAATAAATAAATAAATAATTTTTCTTTTCTGGCATAGTTTTGAACACAGATATTAATTGCATAACATTCTTATATTCGTAATATTTGAACAATATTTGAATATTCCCACATTATTTTACAGTGACGCAACTTGTGACAAAATAATGCAGCGGTGAGTTTTCAGAAGCAACCACGTGGTTACAAGGTCATCAGACCGCGTGCTGTTAACTTATCGAACACGTGACATTTCTGTTGTTCTGGAATTCAGCGCAGTGGCAAAAGCGCAAATTCCATTCCAATCACAATCAAGCGCTGATTCTTAACGTCACCAAAAACGCGCGAGCAAAACGTGTTGCAAGACCCCGCGCAAATTCACATCGTTGTTCTATAATAATGCGGTTTGTGGCACTGCGAAAACCACGTGTTCTAAACCGCCTATCACAGGTCGCGAAAGGTGCATTTATTAAGCCAAAATTTTGCAACACATTTTTAAACATTTTGTTTTATCACGACATCTTCAATTTTAACATATTTTTTCGTTTCTCTAAAATAACATAAGTACAACAACAACAGTTAACAACAACAACAAATAATTGCCAACACCTTTTCTTTTTTATCTAGTAAAAAATCGCGCTTTTCAAACCAATGGGTTAAATACAAATAACGCCGGGCAGACCAACTTACTTCCATCAGTCGGTGGCCTCCAATCTTGTTTCAGGTGCAGTTGCTCGTTTGCAGGAAACCGATAAACGAAACACGAATAACTTTCATACGAGTTCTAAAACAATGTTGTTTTGTTAATTTAATTGTTTTTATACTTACATAGTTTTGTGTTTTCACAATTGTATTGCATGTGATACATTCAACGCAAAAATCTGGTGTTAAATTATCAAAATTGTACAAAATGTAAAACCTAGTTAATTGTTTTTAATGTAGCCTTACAAACCTCTAAGCATTGCTATAAGCATAACATTATGAATGAAATATTCTCTCTTACCTTAACATGAAACACCTCCTTCTCAGTTTGACTGCAGCCACGACTAAACGCATTCCAGAATATATCAAAACTCATTGTTTCGTCAACTCACTCAAGCGTGACAAATTATGACGCATTGTGTCTTGCAAAAAAGGTGGGGAATGCTATCAGGAAAAAAAGGTCAGGATTTCCTTTGGAACTTGTCCTGATAGAATTGATTTTGGTTGATTACCAACCACTATACCCATGGTATACACATCATGCTGGCTTAATATCGGAAGTAATATCATATATTACCGCTTAATATCACACAGATACTGCGATCATACGTTGAGTTAGTTGGTCCACACGAAAAACATTGTTTCAGGGGGTTTTACAAACGTATTTTTACTTTACAATTTAAAAACAGTGAGCATAAAAACGTTTCAAAACTCGACTGGAGTAAATCCCATAACGCACAGGTCTTAAAACATCAGAAATAGTCACTATTCTTCGTTTATTTATCAGATGTTGGCAGATAAGCTACAGAATATTTACGCCATTGATAAAACACCAACGAATTAAATAAAACTAAAAATGTATTCAAATGGATAAAACGTCCCAGCAAGTGCTGGCGCAGAACATTTTCGAATGATTCCCCAGAAACCCGAACGTATATTGCACAACCAACACGGAATACGAGCAAATCATATTTAAAAAATTGAGACTTCACACTTGAATAGACCTGGGGCATAACCAGCATAGCAAAGTTATATTTTCCCTTGCTCCAAAAATGCTGGTAATCAGATTAAAAATTCGACACAGTTCCATAAATTTGTTTTTTAACACTGTTTGATTTCGTCAAAGCTTAGATTTTTCGGAAAGTGCTTCAATCGCCAGTTTTGCAACATCTTGAGCGCAACCCCAGTGAACAGCAAACCCGTCCCCTCCATGTCCGTAATTGTGAATTACCGGGCAGGTGTTCGGAGATTTTCGGAAATCCGATTTGTTTCTCGGGTCACGTGGCCACCATTCCAGCTCAAGTCTTGCGCCTCCGTACCTTGCCGGCCTTATGCCGACGTCGATCCTCAGGACTTTCGCACCCTTGACGGCGGGAACGAGGGTCTCGCATCGCCGCATGATGCTTTCTGTATCGTCGGGGTCGACTTCAGTATCGCTGCGGCCTTTCTGGTAAACTCCTCCCAGTACGATGTCGTTTACACGGGGAAATACAACCGTCTCTCTGCCAGCTATCGCTTTATTGACCGAAGATACTTTCTCTATGCTGATGTATTGACCTAAAATACAGAGGTTTATTCAAGACAAGCTCTTTTTCCAATAGAATTAAACCCTGGACTTTTCACCGTCCTGATATTGCAGATGTCAATTTATTGTAAATGGAATGATATAGTTAATGTCATAGCAATATGTCAGTTATATATGCCAAGACATAGGCGCCTAGTTTTCATTTTTCCAGGGGGGGCGGGTATGTTATAACGTCATAATTTGTTACTATGACGTCATCAAGGATCGAAAAACTGTGTTTGAATTTCAATGCATGAGGCGTATTAACCAAAAGGGAGGCGTTAACGATGAACACAGGAGATCGGTCTACGACACAACCATTAAGTACCTGTACCTGTTGGCATATCATACTGCGAGACTGACGTTGCAACAACCGATGTCAGTTACGCAAGCGAAACTAGGTCAACATATTTTGTGTGCGTCGCGTAAGAAACACATTGTTTTTAGGTCTTTTTTCTTCGAACGTTGCAAATGCGACGAGTTACAAAGAGCGGACAGACGCGCGTAATATAGCCACTCGTTTTTTTTAGAAAAACCTGGGGGGGCCCCGCCCCCCCTGTCCCCCCGGACTAGGCGCCTATGTGCCAAGATATTTATCAGTTTCTTATTCAAATATAATTAATAGGATTTTGGTTGTTGATCTTAAGGCAGCATTTTAAAATAATAAAACAGTATTATACCTCTGATTGGAAATACAGTTGAATCGTTTGAAATCAGGCCACCATTTATACCAGCACAGTTTACAACAATATCAAAGTCATCAGATATTTCATCCAGGGCAGTAATTTTCCTTGTTTGAAAAGTCACTCTTTGTTCACCTGAGCTAAAAGACAGAAAACACTTATTATCATGTTTGCTTGCATAGAAATTACCTCTAAACTGATGGATGACCAAAACTCTACTTATACATAGAAAAAGAAAACCGACAGGTGTACACACTGTTACAAACTATAAGGTTTCATCAGTGCAGCTTGTGACTGTAGAACTGGACCAGCTATTAAACTATAGCAGGAAGAACATTTTCCATTTCGTGGTTTTAAGAACAAAATTGTGCAAAACAACAATGATAAAAGTTTGAGTATGAATGTAGTTTCAATACCACAGTTAACCAACCTGTTTTGCAAGCTGATTAGTTGGTTTCTCAACCATGGGAGATACAGAGAACTATCAATATTGTACGTTGGCATGCCGAAAATACTGAGCTCACTTCTAGGATTCAAAGGTGGAAACAATGTTTTCAGTGCTTCATTATTTGAGAGATGTTCCACATTTGCTTGTTGCTTGGTAACAGGGACTAACTTCTGAAGATTCCTTGCTCTTTCACTTACTACAGAATAAGCAAGGTTGAAATTGACAAAGTTTACCAATAAGAAACACCAAAGATTGTGTGAATGGTCACAAAGAACAACTTACAAACTTTATTTACAACAGAATTTATCTTTAAATTCTTGTATTAGCAACATACAAACTGCATTTACAACAGAATTTATCTTTAAATTCTTGTACTAGCAACATACAAACTGCATTTAAACCCTCTTTTCCTTCTTCGTGATAAAGAAGCAATAAATCAACTGGTCTAATTCCAGCTGATTCTGCTTTGGTCGGGTGCATTTTGCTGCAATAGTTGTGAGTAATCTGAAGCCACTCAACACTCTTTGGATGGTTTGATTCATCACGACGAAGACCAACATTTCCAAATCCATGCACACTGCAATAGATATCATATTTTTTGATGATTTTTGATATGAATGTTTGTTTTTACTATTTGAAAAAATTATAAGTTTTCGAGAAATAATAAGTTTGACCTCGTTATTCCTTTCCTTGTGGGAAAGTAATCTTCTGCAATCACTGTCAAATGACAGTTGGAAATGTTTTTGGCCAAACACAAAGCTGATGAAAGGCCAATGACCCCTCCCCCAATGACAGCAATACTTATAGTCATGCTGAACACACACTGTTCAAAATGTAAAATAGGTAAAATCATTTTCAGATATAAAGACATCAGTTATACAAACACAACTAGTGCAAAAACTGTGTTTAACCAAATCAATGTGTATTCTGCATCTTAAAAAATATCAGCAAAACCACTGATTAACAGTTGCATCGACAAGTAGGCGACATGTACGAATTTTTTAAACATCACGTAGCAAATGTTTAAAATGCTAAAGATTTATGAATCTGCGTTCCGTTGAGATTTTATTCAATATTAAACTTTTTTCTTTGACAAGCATTTACGCTGCACCTTTGCCAACGGCCTCCAGATACACAGTGCCAACTAAAAGATATGGGAGTTTGACGTAAGAGTTTCCGCTCGCGCGTTTTGTTTTTATTTAGCTAAAACCCGGTTAACAGGGATGAAACCAAATACAAACATAAACACAATACATACACAGCGCGTTTCGTGTATTGTATCAATACGGACATAGCCTGTGGTAAAAGATTGTAGCAATATATCAGACCTAAAATTGAATGGTTTCGCTTCTTCCTCTGTTGCAACTTGCTTATTATTGTTACGTTTACGGTCCATTGGTTTTTGATTTTGTTTTTCCAAAAGTCCCCTGTGTGAGTTTTTCTTTCTAAGGGTTTGTATTTCTTTTGTACTTTTACAACACATTTTGTCACAGGTTTATGTCAATGCGGTCGTATAATTTTAAATTGGCCGGAATTTATTCTGCGTGTCACAAACTGATAACAAGGTTACGTACAAAACAAACTGTTTATTAAAATGTAAGAAAAAAATATTAAAGCATCAAAACACAACTTGCAGAACCCCGTAAACGATTTGGTAACTTTGATAAACTCTTCCATTCGTCCTTCTCTGCGTCATAACTTGCTACGTCATTGCGGTGGTCAATAACCTTTGACCCGCAACCTCCCACAAGGTAGACAAGACCGTCGAGTTCAGCGCATGCGCACTCCTTGTCTCCCTGACAACAAAACAGGGTTTGAATAAAGTGTTCTATGAACCAGTGGTGGCATTCTAAAAACCGCTTATTTCACATGGCGTCGTGACCTACAGTCCATAAGACTAAGCAGTACAGAGAGTGAGCGTTGCTTCCATAAATTGCAGCAACACCTTGCAGCAACTCTATTTGACAATATGTTATCCATGCTGGGATTCGAACTCACGACCTAGTGTACAGAAATCCCAACCAGGATTTAACTACTTTGTTCAGGGAGTAAGGTTTGGCCAATCCAACAGCTACACTTTTCAACCATCAATCTATATCTTACCTGAAAGGATATCTTTTGCGCCACCTTATGCCACTGATCCTCCTGTGGCATATAACACTCAAGGGCGATAGAGACCGGCTCATATACTCCTTGATTTGCATATTCACCACCAAAGACAAGAATTTGATCTCTTACTGCTGCCATTGCATGACTGCTTCTCTGGGATCTCATTGGTGAAAGTGCCGTCCAGTGATTTGATGAAGAGTCGTACCTGAATAATAATTCAATATTCATCTTAATTATGTAACAACTGTGTAGCATGCTACAATCATTGCGTTGTGTCAACATGTACAAGTTCTACAACAGACTAAAATATGATGTACAGAGCAAACCACATTTATACACATTTACTCACTTCAAAAGATCTGTGGTTGATGATTTCCTGACAATACCTCCACTGGTGTAAACGCATTGTTTGTAGATGCAACCAGTGTGAGAATAACGAGGAAGTTTTAACGCTGCAACGAATTCCCACCTTGAAATCGTAAATGACCACAACTTAGTATTTGCAAAATATACTTAGTTTAATCACTGAAAGGCTGTAGTGCCCTACAACCCATAAGGCCTCATGCAGCTCAATTATAGCTCTTTCTATATTTAGTTTAGTTATTCAACATATTGATGTTTTTATTCCACAAGTTCATGCAGTGGAAAGACACCAATAATGTGATGAGGAAGAATGGATTCATTCCACTTTTACACCACTTCCAACACACAAGTTATTAAACATACAGTTTATAACAGCCTACTTTTTTGATGTGATGTTGTACTTTTCCACCGAAGTTCGAATTAAATTGTGACTCCGTCCACCAACTGCAAACAAACTCTGATCCACAGAACCAAGATAAAAATATGCCCTGAACAGAAAAAACAAAATCATCAAAACCCAAACCATTACAATTACTACGAGGTTACTATTTTCAAAAATATTCTCTCTTCTATACAAAATACTTTCTTATTATTTTCACACATTTACCACAGCCACCAAATCAGTCACTACCTTTCCTGCAACAAATCCTGCAGTGTTTCCCACTCATTTTTCATAGGGTCGAATCTCCAAGTGGACGAGGAACCTCTCACGGCACCCCTGGATGACTCCTCACCTCCAACAACATACAACAGGTTGTCCACTGCTACCACCTGGTGGTAGGACAGTGTGCCCGGCATTCGGGCAACTTCCTTCCAAGTATCTTCTTTAATGTTAAGTTCCCGGATCTGGAAATTGTCAATTTAAATTATTTTTCACGCTTACTCTGGACTTCTAAATTAAAAAAAATAACATGAAACATAAACTAAAAAACTATTTTTGCAACATGTAAAGTTTTTAGTGGCAACTCAGACACCAAGGATTTGCATGGAAACCAGTCTGGTATGATTTTTATTTAACTGTTTACTTAAATCCACTATATTTACAATGCAAGTGCTGACCTACAGTGCATATCTGGCCCTAAAAATCCAGCATAAAGAAAAATAAATGTGTGTTTTGTTACAGAAAACGTCAAAAATCCAAATCCAAATAACTGCAATATCATGTGAAACCCGGGGAATGATGAGTTTAACTTTGTCACAAAAGTTTAATTTTAATCGAAAGCTTAGACACTTTGTGCAGCAACCAAATTGTCCTACCTTTGCAGTAAACTGGTCAAACATGCGCCCTCCAGTGACAATAATAGCGTGCCGAGTTGGCATTATGACATCACCACCACCAGCGTGGATAGAACTTTTTTGTTTCAAACGGTTGAGAATTTTCTTTTTGTCAGCTCCCAGTATATCTTCCACCATTCCTGGTGAACAAAACAAATTGTATGCGACAACAAAGAGTAAAGCTCAGAATAGGAACATTACTCCATTTTGTTTATTGTAATATATACATGTGATGCCATGATGTTTAATGTTTAATAGTAGTATTACATTGCCTGGGCTGCCAAGCCTGAAAGCATCATGATCATGATATGTTAGCTGTGATCGCCAAGCAAGGACCTGCGCAGTGGGGCGACCCTGCTTTTTATGCCTTTGTGTGTAATTACTGTAGTATTACATGGACAGTACTACATTACCAACAACTTCAGGAACTATGAAAAAGCTCAATATTCAATGTTTTATTAGTGCTATTTTATGTTTCACAATCATTGTTCATAGTAACTTTCCATGCAAAATAATAATCATTTGACTATTTAAAATGTTGCATAATTTGGTATTGTAGTATTACGTACCAAATAATTCCTTGTTATCAATGACAATTGATTGAGTGATAACATATCCAGATAATGTAGATTGAGGGATCTTTGCATAGTTCAGGCTCTTCAATAATTTTACTGCAGATGCTATTCTTTCCTTCGAGTTCTATCAAAGGTCATTGGTTTTAACCTAACAAGTACAGCTGGTAAAGTGACAATGATTTGCATAAATGCACTGGGGCATGCCAAAATTTATGCTTTTTTATTTACATGACAATTAGGTTCACACAAAAGCAAGTTTTAAAAAACAAACCTACATATTTCTGCCACTTGACAATTGCATTGAACATTTGCAGCTCTGGAATGACACAGTAGTTCGATAATGTGCCATTGCGACTGTTTATGATGTCCTGGTAGTTAAAGAAATAAATATCTGTTTATGCAACACTATATTCATGGCAAAATAAGTCCTCTTACCAAAAACCATGGTAAGCATATATCTAGCAAAATGTGTAGGTCAAATACTCCGCCATGAAGCAATACAAACTATACATGGCGTTAAATGCACACCAAGAAACTGCTGCATAAACATTAATAAAACATCAACCACTCGGAACGAGTCGACCTCCTCCACTACCACACAAAGTGGGAGCAGAACAATCGTCAAATTCGACAACTATTGTTGACGAACAAGTTTCATGCTCAGAGGCCGACCCTGCAACTCATCATCGTGGTTGGAGGTCCGTCACATTAAAATGACGTTTTCAAGATACATACTATAGAAATGATCCCTAAAAGTATGATCTTAACTAAACCACGGCACAACCACAACCACTTTACAGCAAAATACTTTAAGTTTGTGGTGCGCTGACTCTAGCTGTCAAACTGGATGACCACAGAGTATTGAGTACATCGGATCATTTTTAAACCTTAAATAGATTTTCTAAGGTTTTAGTCTTGGGTGACAATTGTACCTGAAGTTGTTCCACAGTCAATCGCTGAAAGCAGTTGGTATCTATGAAGTTCACGAATTCCTTAGCGATCGTTGACAACAGAAAATCCTTGAAAATCGGCAGTTCCAATTTGTTGGAAAGATCAAGGAATGTTTGAAAAGAATCGAGCTCAAAACTGAAAAGTTCAAACGTTGATTAATTGTAATTTTTGGATAATAATTGGTTTGAATATTCTTTCATATTATCAGCATCTTGTTTTGCATGCGTGTAATGCACAGGCATAGAAATAACTTTTAAACACACAGTGTATAACTCATACTTATTCCATGGGGCATGTTCGATCAAGCAGTTACTTTTTATAATATGCACTGAATATTTATCCACGCATAATCTTATGACGTCACGTCAGTACCTGCTCATAATTTCGTTGAGACATCTACGCTTCAACGACGTCATATCTAATCTCACAGCAGCCTCTAGTACATCGGGGAGTTGTTGTCTTTTGGCGTCGAACACGGCGGTGTAGAGAAACTGCAGAACAGCCTCCATACTGGATTTGCTGATGGAAAAATCCAGTGTCACATCGGTGTGTTTGGGTGCCGGCGATTCGCGGTCGAATGACGCGTCTACATCTACTGTTACGTCATTGTTCTCCGTGAGATTTTCTGTAGAGGTTCGAAGCCAAGTGTCGTTTGAAGTAAGTTATTTTGCCAAAGAAAAATAAGGAATACCAAGAGACGCCATTTGCATAGTATACACAACAGAAGAAACACATTATAAGTGCACCAAAGTTTCAACTATCTTACCAAAGCCTTGTGACGAAACACCCAACCTGTCTCGAAAGTAGCCACTGGATGCCGCTAGAACGCACTTGTGGGAAGGGAATTTTAGTGGGGGCCCTTTCTCCGTTTCTGCACATTATGGAATCGGTTAAGATCCTTAACAAAGCATCAAGCACCTTTACCCACCGTTAATACAGATAGTGACGTCACACAGTGCTGAGTTGTTACGTAACAAGGAGAGTCCCTTTACTAGAAGGTTGATGTGTTCGTTCGAATGCTGATGAGGGAGGGAAATGATCCGGTTGTTACTAACTGACTTACTAGGTTTTGCTTTGGATGCTCCTGAACCTGTTAACGTAAGTTAAGGTAGAATCAATAACACAGCCTGGCTCTAAACTCATTTACGGTAAGAATAAGATAATTAGAACAATGTTTGCAAAAACTTCTAATTATGTCACTTCATGCCATTTTATAGAGAAGATGAAAATGAAACTGGGAAAATTACAATCCAAAAGGAACATTTCTTAGGTCAATTTTATACAATCACAGTAGATGACACAACAACATTAATAGCAAGAGACAAAGCTTTTGGGCCTTTCTCTAACAAAGGCCTGCAGACTTACAGTAAAGAAAAATCAAGTTTATGTGAAAGTAGGTTATTCAAGTCCCTATTTTCACGTATATTGGTGTTTCCAACACAAGTCATTACCAAGTCAAAAAACACAACAAAGTACTTACCCATTACAAAACCAATTAAAACAAGTTCCTGCCCAAATTCAAAAGCACACGAAGCAAAAAACACCAATAATTGCAAATAATTTCCAGACACTTTTTCATTCCGACAATTGTTCTGTGACGTAACAAGCAAAGCAGCAAGTGACGCAAATATTAAAAATAACTTTTGGGGAGCAATTAGTTTTAAGAGTAGAATACACACTTGTAGACCACTTTAACCCTCCAACGAGCTCGCCATGAGTCGACTTCAAACGGCGCACAATGCACGACTGTGCTCAACTCATGGAATGTGCTGTGCCAAAAGTTTTTTATTTCTTAGTCTGTCAGGAAAACCAAACTTTAGTTTCAATGCAAATGCTGAACATTTCTTGGTCCTTTGGAATTATAATTTCATTTCGTGGGATGAAATCATAATAGGGATTTAGTAAATTGTCAGCAGGGGATTACATACACCGTGAAATTGCTCCTACATACTCACAAAACACAGTTAAATTATATTGGGCGTGGTCTACGATAAATTGCACCTTGGGGCAATCATGATATTAGGGACAAACCCTTTGTATGACAAACGTTGTCATTAGACTGAGTTTTGCGATGTTGAGACCGTTTGGATTTTAAACTGGGCAACATTTTATTCTAGCCCTATGCCGAGCTACACAAACATGAATGCTCCATCATATATTGCCACCAAATAATATACTTTATCTGCTATTGCGGTATTTGGTTATTGTGGCGCAATGTCAATACCGTATTTCTACAAACTTTGTGGTGAAGTTGATTTTTGAGAATGATTCAAGGAAGCAAAAATCAAAATTGTTACTGCAAAAATGACCTTCAAAAGTTCTCTACTTGTCAATATTATCACACATGACGGAAAAGTAGAGAGTTTTATCAGGGAAATAGTCAATCATTAAACTTGACAGAGTTTGCGTGTATGATTACCAATGTACGCAACGACATGCAGCAATTTGGCAGCCATGCGCCAGACAACATCGCCAAGGCAACAAGCAAACCAGTACGATGAGCGATTCTATTTTGAAAGGTAAAGATTTTCAGAGTTTTTGTTAAAGTTTGTATTCCGTGGTTTAGCTCGAAAGGGTATGGGGAGCTGCAGATTTGGTTTGGATATTTATTCACCAACAAGATTTCAATAAATAAAAGTATAATTTTAAAGGGTTATATGTGGTTAAGGGTTTGATTAGAAGGTATCTTCACTTAGAATCATATCGACAAGTAGAGCGATGTTTGGTCCAATGTTGGTAAGCTACCATTGGTCAGGCCACAGTGTTCGATAAATAAGGTAACATTATTTGTGACGTATTTCTCGTCCTTCAGATCACAATCTGTTGGCTCAGATGAAGGAGCTGATTCCGGACAGAGCTGACAAGGCAAGAACGAAATAAAGCAACTAATATTTTAACCTAATTCCTCAGTTAATTTTGTGGTTGGAAAATACACTTGGATTAATTGTTCTTGCGGCAAAAACGACGATTTTGGGGCTCAAACATTTACGCTTGTTTTACACAGGGGTTCTGGGACCTGACGAAAACCTGGCCCTAACCAAGTATAAATACTGTCCTGTTGTTGCAGTGGCCTGACTTAAAATCAGCTCTGAGTGACGCCAGTGAGAAGATAATGACTTTGCCGGAGGGCGCACTAAAAGAGAAATTGTTGGACATCGCATTGGAAGTGGGCCAAGATTCAAGATACACAGTAAATATATTCCCCCAGATTCCAACCAGAATCTGGTTGTTATTAGGATTTGTTATTAATGTGTTTTTCTAAGGATTACGGAATCACTGCTCAGAGCTTTAAGGTCGTTATCAACTCTGGCTCCACGCTTGAAATCAGTTTACTTCTGAATCATACTGGAATGATTGAACGATTATCAAAAGTAAGGACTTTGCGTGACTTATGAAATACGCATTTCGTTAACGCCTGTTTAGAACTGTCATAATTCATTGCTAATGCTGCCAGGCAAATTTAGTACTGCAAGACAGCTCTTCTGGCGAAAATAGTTGTAAGTGTCAACGTTTTCGGTTGCTATGCAGCAGCCTTCATCAGGATGTGACGAAATGTATCTGTCTGCAGCTTTTACACAATTCATATTATTGGCTCCACATTTCTTTTAACTTAATGTTATCAGCACCTTCAATTTACGGAAGACGAACAGTCCAAAATTGATTTGTTGAACGCTCTGAAGCAAATCGTCACTGATGACGCAATTTGTCTCGTCATCGCCAAGTCTCCTCTGTTGGACAGTTTACTGGAAATAGGAGAAAGTACGTGAGAAAGTTAATTAAGGATTTTTCCAATCATTCCACCCACATAATATTAACTGTTTTTTACCACGATCAGAAACTCGATACGTAAACTTTTTGTTTGATAAGCGAGTCTATAGCGCCATCATTGATTTTGCCATTCGCTTCAAAGGGCAGTTTTAAATCTATTAACTGTTAAAACTTCTGGTTGTTCAAACCAGCAGTAGCCATAGGCAGGTCGGACCAGTTAAGTTTTGCACCCCTCAAGGCTGTGCTTCCTGGGCGGTTGTCCAGTTCACATAACTGACGCGCCCGCTTTGTCGGTAGCAATGTTAACAAATGTATACCTCAGGTGCGAATGTGGGTGAAGAGTTACAGAAAAACACTCAGGAAGTTCTACTGGCTCTGGCCATGTCCGAGAAGACAAAGGACATCAATAAGTTGCAAAGCAAGTACGCAAAACAAATGAACCGACAGGGGTAAGAGAAGATACAATGTGGCAACTTATTATGACGAAAAACAAATAACGTTAAGTGATATTTGTGAAAAGCGGTTAAATTTCCTCAGATTGAAGGAAATAGTGATGGCGAGACGTTACGGGAAAGCTTGGAGGGGGAAACTCCTCGCGAATTTACTGAAGCAACGAAAACAGCAGCGGGAACAGGAGGAAAAAGAGAAGAGGCAAAATGAGAAGGAAGAGGAGGAAGAAAGAAGACAAGAAGAGGAGGTGAGACGGAGGAAAGAGGAATCGACAGAAGACGTGACTCCGAAGCACATCATGATCAGCTACAGTCGGAAAGATTATGATTTCGCTGCCGCTGTAAGATTTCTATGCTCTGAGTAATTTGTAAGCATCATATCATGTTACCATTTACTTCAGCTAGACAAGGTCTTGAAGAACGCAGGTCTCCCGACGTGGATCAATCCGCAGGATGACTCAACGGACGTGTTGGAGATGCTGGCGGATGCGGTGGAAAACGCGTCGTGTCTCCTCATCGTTGTCTCTTCCCATTACGAGAAGGATTTCAGCTGTAAGATGGAAGCGAGATACGCTTACGAAATGGGGATTCCCCTGTTTCCTGTGAGAGTGGAAAAAGATTATCTTGTTAATGGATGGCTGGGTGAGTCTTGTATGAAAAGATGGATATTACGGCGCGGAAATAAAAGGACATGTGCGTTTTTTCAAACAAACTGAATATTTGAAACGAGCGAAATATATTTCAGATTCCATCACTACTGGGATGAGCTTTCATGAGTTTCTGAGACCCGAACAAATCACTCCGCAAAAATGTCGAGTTCTTACCTTGATCATCAAAAACTCTCTGCCACGAGACCGTTAACTCATCACTGTGCAAATTCCTTGTGGCATTCAGATTTGCTGCATGCAATGGCTGTTTGTGTGCAATTTCATTGTATAACTGTTGTTTAGTCGAGTGCTTCTTGTGATGTAAAGGTCAACACTTTGATGAATCTCGAGCGTTAAATTAGCATCGTTTGTATCGCGATTATGTCTTCAAATGATTGCACAACGAGAATAAAGCAATAATCCGAGCGAAGCAAGAAATTGATGCATGTTTGTTATGTGCATGTTTTTGACAGAAATTGATACATGAAAAAGTTGCAAGCTGCATAACGTCCTTGGCAATGAACTTATATTTGCCAGTTTAAAGCATGTAACCGTTGAACTTTGTCCACGTGAATTTGCTCGTTTGGCAAGGTCAAATGTTGTCTTCACAAACACTTAAACCGGGAGCTCGAAATTTAACAATTAACTTCAGGTTCAGACTGATTAAATATTACTACATGTCTGTGAATTGCACCCTGTCATTTATGCAAAGTCTGCAATGCATTAACTTAACATAAACGGTTTATCAGGTTTTTATATTCAGTTCACACGTGGTTTAATGCAGTTGTTCTGGGGTAACGGTAAGCAGATACTAAAAAAAGCGAAACTTAAGTTTGAACATTTACCGACTTTCAAAACAATGAAGCGCAACAGCGGAACATGACGTCAGATATCAGGTAGTAATTTTTCACTCACACATCCACAACAACAATATATTAAAGATAAAATTCCAACAAAACACGGGCTGAAGATCTTGGCACCTTGACGTCATCTGATCAAAAATTTGAACTATAGCAGAGAATTTTTTTTACCCAACCACAAAGGCTATATATTAGTCGGCCAAACATCACATTACTTAATGCATACATGCCGCCAACAATAACACTTTGCTGCAGCGTGAATTTGTGCGGTTCGAGGTAATGATTAACGATTACATTCCCGAAAGTTTAGTGAAACAAAGTGCAACAGCGAATCTCACTATGGTTTGGTCGCAGCAAACAAGCAAGCACCGGCAAAATGAGCAACTCAGCAATCAAAGGTAATTGCAGGTTTCTTTCTTTGTCAATTAATATAGGTTTCCCGTATATATGTGGGAAAGGTAATGTCTGTGTTTGTGGACAAAAATCTTCAAATATTGGACGTGTTGTTTGTCATTTCTGTCGTGTTGTTGCCTCGTTCATCGCATTGATGTTGTCCTAATAAAATGCAAGCTAAATGTTTTAATGTGTTTTAATTTTGACACAAGCTATTCTGGGGTCGATACGAACAAAAGTTTGAGAAACACCAATTCTGAAGTAATTGTTTATTTTTTAGGGCAAATGTTTCACAGTGAAATTGTACAACTTTTCCCGGAACGTGCAAAACAAGTATGAAAATAAATACTTTAACAATACAAGTGTGTTTCTTTGTGTTATTGTATGCATGAATAACTTGCGATAATGA
The DNA here is from genome assembly GCF_947561715.1 of Ascidia mentula. NCBI lineage: Eukaryota > Metazoa > Chordata > Ascidiacea > Phlebobranchia > Ascidiidae > Ascidia > Ascidia mentula. The sequence goes on from NC_138568.1 coordinate 877,784, forward strand.
ACCTTTCTAGGCCCAAATCGTGTGGTTAATGTCACACAGATATGTTCAAATACAAATGCACTGTGAGTTCTTCACAATTTACAATCTGCATTTTATGACAGTGGACATCGTTGAAAACAGCCTTACTGGGTGTCAACAAACTTATTGCCGGAATGCCGGAAGACGATCGGAAACGTAATCTGTTGAAAGTCGCGGTTTACATTGGACAGGACAAGGCATTTCCTGTAAGAAAAATAAACATAACAGAAAAACATAGATGAAGGCACGTTCATTAAAGTGTGTGTAAAGTTTCAAATTTAAATTACTAACTCAGCTATTCCGAAGTTGTGTTGCTGTTTACTCGGGTTTTACACGGATAATGTTTGTACACAGTTTGAATCCATGAACTACATCATTGTGTTTATAATCCGCAAGTTACAAGTGTAAATTTTGCCTAAACACTAATCAGATGTCGGTTGGTTGCTGTCCCAAATTAGAACGTTCTTACTTTTAAGGACTTGGAGCTTACGGCCATTTGTTTCATTATCGTGGCCAAATCGAAGTCAGAAAATGAAACAAAAACATTGGTTGGCAACAAAGAAACTCAACACAGACTGCTTAAAGTAAGTGGGCACGAAATATATACGAATTTGTAGAAAAAAATTGGGCGTTCAAAAACATAAGTGTTTTGCAGTGCTTGAAATCTAAGGAAGGTCAAGTGGCCAAAGTTGAAATATTGGATGCAGTAAACATAGCGGTTGTCGATGATAACAACAGTTACGTCATCACCCAATCCTGTCTGTTGGATTGGTTGGTTGAATGCATGGAATCAGGTACCATGCAAAGTTGTTGATTGTTTATGTGACTTTTCGAACACATCATTTGTTGCAGAACAAAAAGAAAATGTTCGAAACAAAGCTCAAGAAGTGATTATGACGTTATCAACGGTGGACAAAAACAAGGACATCTTGAATGCGAACAAAAAGTTGCAAAACATATTGCCAAAAGTTCCGACCGGTAATCCATCGCAGCAAACTAGGTATGAAGGAAGGCGTTTTATGCCGTTTATTGTGTATTTTGGGCGAGCCTATTTATACTCAGAAGGCTTCATACGTATACAACTTTTTGTTTTTTATTTCTATCATAAAGTATTTAAATATTATTACAAATATTTTAGCCAATCGAAATGTTGGGGTAGCCCTGCCATAGAAGATTCAACTGCAAATAAATCGATAGTGCGTTTCTTACATACTTATGCAACTGTGCGTTTTTGCACCAATTGTTTTGTGTCAGTTTTCAGCAAGTGGCAATTGCGAAGAGGCTCGGGAAACAATGGCGACAAAAAATGATTGCAAATATGTTGAAGAAATCCAATGAGCAGAGGGCGATAGAAGAGGAAAAGAAAAAAAGGGAAGAACCCAAAACTGAACAAACAAAAACGACATCAGAAAGTAAACACATAATGATCAGTTACAGCTGGGAAAACCAAGAAATTGCGACTGCTGTAAGTTATGAGGTTTGCAGGCTTTGCAGCCCAGGCATTGCAGCCTATCCTGTCAATCATGCCATTGCATGTAATATTACTGCTGTAAGTTATTGCTTAGTCTATTTGTTCTCTGTAGTTTGTCGAGCGAAAAATTATACATCTGTAGTCACCACATGATAACCAGGAAAAATGAGAAAGAATCTTATTTATTGATGATACATTTGCACAAAACAAACATGTTTAAACGCAAGTGTTTTACGTTAAAGTTTTTTTCCGTCTTATTCTTCTGTATGACTGAAATTTTAACTTTGTCAGCTGAATGAAGTTCTCACCAAATCTGGTGTTCCGACGTGGATTGATCGGCAGAACGACGGCATGGATTTGATGCAAATGCTCGCCGAAGCTGTTGAGAATGCCTCATGCTTGCTGGTACTCGTTTCGTCCCATTACAAATGCAGTGCCAACTGCAAGAGGGAGGCAAACTACGCTCACCAGATGCAGAAACCTCTCTATCCCGTACGTGTGGAGCGGGGGTATTCTCCGACCGGATGGCTTGGTAATAAAAATCATATCTTGAATAGAATAAAAAAAATAACACAAGAGATAATAGGAATTATGCCGCACACTTTGCCGTGTCACCTCTTGGCGGTCTGCATAGATATTGGGTCTACACAGAAGGAGCGAATTTTACGAATTTTAATTTTTTTGATTGCCTCAGGTATGATAATCAGCGGAATCAGATACTATGATTTCTATGCACCAGAAGATGTTACACCGCAAGCATGCAGACAACTCATCCAGGTTTTAAAAAACACTATCCATTCTGCGTGAATCTTTTAAAAGCATTTCTTTTTTCTGTTCAGAAATGCAAAAATGACTTACCGCCCTACTACCGAAACATGTACTTTTTTACTTATTTTTATGCAAAGCTGACTTTTATCACTATAAAAATGTGAAGTTTGCCTACAACAGATATTACCAAACCAGTACTTGCTATTTCTGTGTGATTTTCGTACATGTGTCTTGTACGCTATTTATCGTCGTCAGTGCAATAAATTGTGAAAAATGTCTTGATTGATTTGCGAAAAGGTGATATCAAAAGCTTTTTAGCAACTTTGACGTATGTTAATAATTGGAAAACGGTAAGATTTCTATCCCGACAGGTCAATTTTACTGCTCATCCGATTTAACAAGTATGCAGTGACAAAATCTCTTGAATCTTCGCGAGAATTTTCGCAATGTCCAAGCATTTAAAATGGATGAATCGAACGGTGATGGTGGTAAAGAGCGGTTCATCAGATATGGAGAAACCATGGGAGATTGCGTACAGCAAGCTCAATCGGCGTCTTCACAAAGAAAACATTTTACAAACCACCAAACGCAATCGCTACTACGAAAAGAATTGGATGCGGCGAAGAAGGCTTGCATATGAAGAATGCAGGTCGATTTATAACGAAGAAATGCACAGAAAAATGAAATTTTTAGGCATGGTTAACCATAGCCAGCCATGGCGAAGATAAGTGACGCACAAGATTTTAATTTTCTGAACTCTTTTGTACCATCACCAACTGATAGTTGTGTTTGTTCATGTGTCATGAATAAAATTTAACATGTCTTGAATTAAATATATCTGGTGGTTAACGGCAAAGTATGTATTCACAAAAACTTTATCATGTAAGCTAAGCATTTAAGTACAGCCACAGAAAGTGGAGTCCTGTTCAAATACTGCCATCATATTTATTGAGAAGTTCAACCATGTTGTAAAACAGCAGCATACAAAAATTTCCTATTGAAAGACACAATTTGAGATTGCTATAGATGAGCTTTCCTTTATCAGATCAAGTTTATCTGATGCAAAAAAAAACAAGCAACGGGAGTGAAAGAAAAACGAACAAAGAGTAACACTGATTCGATCAGAAGCAATGTACAAACAAGTTTTTTGTGAAACTCTCAAAATCCTGTTTGTTTAAAAACACTGCATGAACTTGCAACTGCCCTCATCATTTTTCATGGTTGATTTTTAGTAAAAGGCAGCAAACACAAAAGCAAAAGTGCAATCGGCAAAAATCTTCCATCTTCAAAAGATAAAAACAGTAAAAACGAGTGTTGCAAAAATTGCAACTGGGCAGTACACGATATATTCCAGGATTGAGGAAAACTGCTTCATAAAACAAACAGCTAAGAACATCATTATTACATTTATAATGCATCATTATGCTTTTCCTTTCGACAACTGAGAAATCTTCTTTAACAATTCATGATTTTTGGCCATAGCAGCCTCTTTGCTTTTGAGGAATTCATCTTCTTGACTTCGAAGTTTTGCTTGCAAGCTCCGTTCCTCTTGTAAATGATCAACTTTTAATCTGGAAATCTGTAAAAAAGAACAACATGATAAAACAACATTACATATTTGGATAAGGAAGGAGTTGAAACACAAACTAAAGACCAGGCATTTCCAAAATGTAAGGAAAGTTTACAAAATTTAACAATTTTACCTGCTTATCTTTTTCCAGGAGCAGTTGGTCTTTCTTGGTCAATTGTTTTTTGAGTGAACTTATTTCATCGCGTAGCTTGGTCACCATAACTATGTTGTTGTCACTGACAGGTGGCACACCTGAAATGGAAAACCCAACACTAATTAACAAAGTTAATGATGTTTCAACTGAATATACCAAATTCCAATGATGAACCATTACGCATTCTTTCAGCAGTTTTAAATAACATTGAGGGGGTGGGGGATGACTCATTATCCGATTTGCTGTCACCAGCTGATGCTGTCAACCTGTTGAAGAATGTTTTTGAGATCAGAGAAACAACAAGAATATTCCTGCAGGAAAACAAAAACTTTCAGGGTAATTTGCGCGCAGTAAATACCTGGGTGTACTCCGTTCATTATCCGACTTGGCTGTTTCAGGCGTTACCCGTTTCTCTGATGGTTGTGATGATTCTATTTTCATTTCAAACTTCTCCAACTTAGAATCTAAAGAACTTTTATTATGCTTGGATCCTTTTCCCCTGTCTTTATGCCTTTGTTCAGTGGCTTGTCTGCTGTTGTGTTGAGCTTTTTTTCGAAGTTCATCCCTGGAACTGCTTCTGTTTGACGTGGTCGGTCTCTCCTCCGATCTTGCACGCTCTGGTTTGTTTGTCTTTCTGTAATCCTTGTCTTCACCAAACAGTTCCTTCCATACCTGGTCACAGCTATTTGGGCTCGTTCCCTTTCCTGTTTTGTGTTTCTTAGCCTGAGAATGTAAAACTGGTTACAAACACAAAATAACAAACAATAATTCTTACCTCATTTTGAAGTGTGTGCTGATCATTTGAGTTTGCATGTTTGCGCTTACCTTTTCTTAAGTCCTTCTGCATTGTGACATAACAAAGCCAACACAATATCAGATCATTGATCTGAAAATCACGCAACCGAATAATCCCAATAGTTAAAAAATACATAAATGTTAATAAATACCCTTGCTTTGGAATGGTCAAATGCAGCTTTCAGATTGCATTTATGGCAATTAATTGGGGGGCCATATTTTTTTAAGCTACTGGAACATCTTTGACATTTATCTCCAATAAATGCTGATTGAAGTTTGCAATATGAACATTTTCCCGGCTGAATAACAAATTAGTGTAGTACTGAAATACAATTACAATGAAAATGCAACAGATAGCATGTGTTTGCCAATTTTCTGCAAGTTTCCACATACTGATGCAGTTTTGATACACATTCTGAGAACTGAAAATAAGATTTAAAAATAAAAGGTTGGAAACAAACCTCTCCTCTCTCTTGAAAGTTCTTTTCACACCGATCACAAATATCCTTATCTACAATATTTTTGTTCTTTAGGTCCGTTTGGCAAAATTTGCAGTTGGTCGCTGTATCCGTCTTTCCTCTTCTTTTTTTATCATCTTTTTTGGATACCTTAGTAAGGCATTCCTATAAACACAACCACAAACTCATGACATCTTCAAAAACGAAAAAAAAATTGTAACCAATTGGGCTTTATAAAAGTAAAGAAACCGAAACAAAAAATAATTGGTCTGGACTCACGCTGCAAATTTGCTGGTCTTCTGAAAGTTCGTCAAATCGAAACCATTGCAAGCACTTAGTACATGCGTACTTTGCCATAGCAGATTCTTCCTAATAAAACTTTAGCATTATTGTGCTTAATTGAAAATAAATTATTCCCGTTTAGTTTACAAACAAAAGATGGAATCTCGAATTCCGTCAAAACAAAATTCTCTGTCTCGCATCCGTGTAGCGAACGTTATTGTTACGACTCACCTTAAAGACACGGAACTTGTTTTTTATGCGAAGATTGTGTGACTTTTGTCATTTTTTCATTTATGTTGGCCATACTTTTAATGTTTTGCCCCCAAACTGAAGTAGGACTATTTCAAATGCCCCGTACACAGCAATACGACTTTTCGTACACACGTAATCCAGAACAAAACAACAAAAATTGTCTTTTGGATATTTTGTAATTAAAAAGTGCAATGCACTGGAACTAAACATAGACAATTTTAACTCTTAAAATGTAAGCACAACACAGTTCAGGTAATGCCGTACAAAACATACGACAACAAAGCACACAGCTAAAAGGCAATTAACTAAAACAACGAATATCAAGCACTGTATTGAGCCATAATAATATCCTCTTTCAACTATTAGATTTTGGTGACTTTCCAGAATACAAAGTCCCATCAGATATTTTGTCTCCACGTCTCAATTTACTGGAATGAAAACACCTTGGTAATGTTTCCACACAATTAGTCATAAGTGTCATACAGTATGGGGTAAATTGTCACTGCGTTGAAATTACAGACATTAACCAGGCACCTGTTTAAACTTGGCTCTTTATAACACACTGGTGCACTTCTTCTTGATGGCTTCGAAAAACACCTAAAACATAAAAATAATTTGATATTCAGATACAAAATTTAATTAAAATATTTACTATAACATAAGCAATAACATAAGGGCCTAATTTGTGATACTTTGCAACACAAAAAAGTTTTGTGGTCACGCACATTTAAATAAAACAAATTACCGATTATTAACATCAGAAAGTTGAAGGGATGACCTTTGTTTGTTGCCACCAATAACATTGGAGATTTTGTCTCCTAACTGTAAAGTAAATCGTAATTATAGGTAGTTTAAAGATACCTAAAATTACTACTGTATGTCTGTATTAATTAATTACCACAATCCTTTTCTCTGGGTTTGTCACAAAACTGTCATCACTGCAATTGAAGAAATCATCTAAATCTTGAGAAACTCTTTTGCACTTCTTCGCTTTTTGCTTTGTTTTGGGATTTACTTTATTCTCTGATATTTCTTTGACAGAAGATTTCACGGCCTTTTTGGCTTTTGCTCTTGGCTTTGTTTGTTTGCTTTGTTTTGACCCACGGACGTTTAGGTCATCACATTGTTTTGATCCAACTTCTATCACAGTTTCTCCAGGATTTGTCAAATCCATTGACTTCTGGCTTAGATTGGATTCAAAGGCAAAATTTTGCTGGATTTCCTTTGTACTGATTTCATCGACAGTAGTTTGTTCTTTTAAAGCAGAATTAGCGTCAGTCTCCATTTCAAATTCTCGACTGGTGAATAATGTTGACTGTCTGCGACTCTTTCTTCTGCAAAACGTGTAAGATGGACAGATTTTGTTAATTTTTTTTCCAATTCTACAGGATTTTATTGATTGGTTGTGGATACCACATTATATTCATTATAGAGTGAACTCTGCCATTACTCTGCCTTCTCACAAAATATTAACTGCAATACCTAAGATCTTAACCCAAGGTAAGTTATATCGAACTGTCTCTGGTTAATCTGAACTTACTTGTGTCGAATGTTGAACTCGGGACTTACAGTAATTTCATCGCAAACCTCATTTTCCTCCTCATCACAAAAATTCTCTCTGACTGCAGAAGATCCCGGGGAACTTGAAAAGAAAGAGTATTGGAAATGGTTTCAGTAGTTGAAAATGCGAAAAAAGCCATAATATTCTTCATGCTGTACTGATGAGACCTTACAGGTCGAAACAGAGTGTACACCGCAGATCTTAATGAATATTATGGTTTTTTTATGCTTTAGTAGTTTGCTTTGTGTATGACGAAACTACAGTTTTGGTGCCAGCACAAGGGGAGCAATGTGCAAAGTTATTCAAGCAATCTTAGAAGTTTGCAAACAAAATTAGAAAACAATAAATATTACCTTGGCAGAGTGCGTTCTTCTTTGTCTCCCCAAATAACAGTTTTCTCTGCAAATGATTTTTCTTGAATCATGGTCAGGTCAGGATTCCACTGCATTTACATAGAAATAATTGCAATTCTACGATATTTGAATTTTGATTAAAATACCAGAGCTAGTGACACTATAATGTTTCAAATTTATTAAACACATAATATGTTTACATTCAGTGTACCTAAATAACTGATTGACTTCAACTGGATGGCAAGCCAATGAGCACACAAGGGCACCAAGTCAGGAAAACCATAATATCATTTAGCATTTTTGTAGCAACAGCACTTCACAATCAACAACACTTCGTACAAATTTTTATGCAAACCTTATCTGGCTTTGCTCCTTGCAAACTTGACACAGAGTTGGATTTTACTTTTCTGGGTTGGGCACTGGGATGCAAATTCACTGATAAAAGTTTATTGTTCAGAAAGGGAAAGCATTCTTACCTAAATGCAAATTCTTCAATAACCTCCGTATTGTTGTCATGGGAACAGATGTTGGCCCCAGCAAAAAGGTCTTGAGCAGCGTGAATCAATGTTAGCAACCTGTCTTTCTCCACCTCAACACAAATATGTTATGAAACATGTTAAAAAATAAATACATATATATTAAACATATATATTTTGATCAGTGAAAAAGAAGACCTTGTTACTAAGAAACCTAGGTTTTTTTACATAAAATATGCTGTTGACCAAAATCATATATTTCTATGAGATAGATTAAAGATTCCATAGCATTCAATGATAACATACCTCAGTATTTTTGCATTGCTCACTAAGATTTTTCAAATCTACTTCTCGTGAATTTAACTTGATCCTCAATGCCATTTGAGTGCTCTGATTTTGAAAACAGCAATTTGCTTAAAACGAACGCAAGCTGCAGAAATATCATACCTGTAATGATCTGAGAGCATTTTCGAATTGATGTATTTGTTGTTTGCTTATTAATAATGCATTAACAAGTTGTTTGTTCTTCCTGGAAAGAGCAGATGCCTGCCGCATAACAAATGATTCCGCTTCAAAATAAGATGCTTATATTGTTATAAAAATTAGTTATAACAAAAAAAACTACAAGATCCATATCAAACATTTTGACCTAAAATATTAAATATACATATAAATTTTTAAACTTTGGTATGGAAATACATGACAACAAATAAACAATATGTAAAAAAGTTTCAAATCTGCATTGATCAAATAAGTTTAACACTTACACAATCCATGTCGTTTTTTGTGACGTTTGACGCCCAAAACACTGGTGCTTCTGTCGTGCGATTCATTAAGGAGACGTTCTCGTGTATTTCTTGCTTCTCTGGCTTTTTGAACAATTCCTCTGAATCTTTCACCAACTGGAGTATCGCTCTCAACGTCATCTTGTACCTCATCGGACATTTTTTGCTTCTTTTTATCAAAATATTCTTAGCGAAATCAAGGGAAAAATCAAAACAAAATCCATGACTCCACCAAGATTCAAGAGTTCATGTTATTATAATTTTAAACATGACACTACTTCCCATTAAACAAAGCACAATAACAAAATATTACTATTATGTGCAATACATATTATCATTAGTTTTAACAAGTAGCCTACATAAATAAAACAGAAAAAGTTATTTCAAGTTAAAATGCATGAAACATATGCAGTGTGCATGTAATACAAAAATTGCTTGCAGTTTCTTTTAGGCTATTTGTCTTTGTAGCTGTTATGTTGTCCCGTAAATGTACCAACAGTATTTCTTGTTTTTGGTTGAATTAAATTTCCCGCCTATTTTTTTAGTGTTTATTGTTAGATTTTTACATCTATAATTTCTACATTTGCTAACAAAGTACTGCATACATGTAGCTTTAAAGTTATAAACATTGCTATTTTTATCAAAATAACAATTTCTTTTGTACGTCTATTTGATATTTTGTTGGTTTGTTGCCACAAATTGTAACTGCTTTTATTGAAATTAATATTGTGAAACACTGAACTTGGGAAAATCCCCTTGGATTGCAAGCGGTGAACGTTTTGACAACAAACGTATTTGCTTGTAACCTTTACGTGCAAAAACAACACGTTAAATTGAAATGGAGAAAGAAAACTATCTAGGCCAACGTCGGTCTACCTACAAGGAAATAGTTAAAAAGGCCCGGGAAGCAAAGAACTCCAGAGAAAAGTCTGCACCACCGGCGAAGCAATTCGTCGCTTTTAGTCGTTCAAAAAGAATCAATTCTGCAGGTGATTTGCTCGTAAACATTAACTAGTTTACACTTTACTGATGTTCATCCCAATATCCTAAAAAATGTGACCGCAATTATTGCTCATCAGTTACTGATATACATATTTGTTATTAGCAGTAGCCTATATTTGTTATTGTCAGACTTGCTGTTAAGAGTATAACTTTAAATAACTCTGAAACATTATTTTATATATGAATCATTATAGCAAACTACCATTTGTACTCGGCAGGTACTTCATTTTTGATGAAACAATTGACTGCATTGTCTGATAAGAATAAACAATTGATGACGACATTGGTTCAATCTAAGCAACTTAACAATGGATTAGAACAATCCCTCCAAGATTTTCAGGTACATTTTGTTTATTATGAAGCAGTGACTTTTCTGGTTTAGTTGGTCAATTCAAAAGGTAAACAGATTTCCGTGTCTGTCATTGCAATAAACAAATTGAAAGCACTTTTGTTCAGAATTAAAATATTTAACAGTATCAATCAGAATACCCATGTCATGAAAATTGTTCCCAATTAAATGTCCTCACAAATGTTTTGTATTTTTATTTCTCAATTTATAGCATACACACATGGCAATGTTGATGAAGCTAAATTCAAGACAAGTCCAAGTTGAAAATCTAGAAGAGAAACTTTCCAAAACTCAGGTTAACTTTGCGTTCTCACTACAATAATTTGTAAATATTTGTATGATTTATTTACAATCATGATTGCAGAGTGAAAACAAGAAGCTGAAAACCATGTTGATAAATATAAAACAAATGCTGAATGAGGAAATATCAAGTGACATTGAAGAAGAAAACGCTAACACCAGTGCCTCCAACTGGTGAGTTTCATCAAGATTTTGCATTACTTTAGGTTATCTTACCAAACAATTCCGACATTTTTGATTGCAGCCCAAGAAAACCTGGTAGAATTCAAGTTATTTTTGGAAATGAGACTGAGAACAAGACAGAAGAGGTGAGAAATGATCTCTTCTTATAAATTTTCATGGGTTTAGTTCTGTGATATTTGGTTTACAAGTAAATAAATTATTTCCCTGTTTTACAATTATAGAATTGCGGCAATGAAAATAGTATATTTATAGTTCACGAATGCAACCTTGTTACCAAAAAACTTTAAATAAAATTTGATAAACTTGCAAAATATCAAAAGATTTAAACTTTGATTTGTTTTTCTACCAAAGTTTTTGTTTTGTAGTTTTCTATTCAAGAAGAAATTATGACACTTGATCAAAATATTTCCATTCATAAATCGTCATTTGATGAGGATGATCAATCCAATTTAACTTTAGAAAGGTTTGCTTTTTGTTTTTAAATGTAATTTTTGTAAAGAACAACAACAGCGACACCTTGTTTACTTTCAATAGACGCTCTCCAATTATTTCTGATTCCAGTTTTGATCCAGACAAGTTCATGTTTAACTTCGATGAGAACATTTGCGGGGATAAAGTGTCAGAATCCCCAGATTCAATTTCTTCCAACTGTCACAATCGACGTATTAATGATACTGCAGTTTCAAATGTTGGGAAAAAAAGAAAACAAAGTGGGGATTCCCCTTCCAATGAGTCAAGTTGTGAAGCCATGTTCCAAACAAACGATTCCAAAGATAAGGAGGACATGCAAACCCCTTTGGCACCAAGGATTTCTGCTGTAATGAGTTCTCGGACTACATCAGAACAAAATGACTGCGACGAACTGAATAATACAGAGAAAAAGATTCCAAAATCCAAAAAAAGTCGGCAGTCCAAAAGAGGCGCAAGAAAATCGCAGAAAGAAAATTTAGCAAATGGTGAAATCCAAAATCCAGAAAAACGTGTCAGGGTATGTATGCTTTAAATTTTCTGTAACATTTAAACCTATTTATGTGGAAAAAATATTGATTACAGTTGGACATTGGAGGAGAAGATAAAGAAAATAAATCATCAAGAAAAACTCTGCCCCTTCCTGAGAAGGAAAATAACAGGTGTGTTATGTTTACTGAATTTTGTTTTGTTATATGTTGGGTGTGGTTTAACCTTTTAACTTTTACCTGATCTTTAATATTTGTAAAACAATAAATAAATAAAAGGTTTGACATTTTCTTTTAGCATTCCCAACAGATACTCAGGGTCCGACATTGATTCTTGTCCAAATGGAAGAAGTCGAAGAACAAAAAATCGTGTCAACTATCTCGAACCTTCACTCACGAAGTAAGATTAAGATTATTTTGGAGACAGCAACACTTAAACTAGTCTTTTATAATGTAAAACACAGGATGTGATTCACTAAATATAATTCCTTACTTGGTTGTAACTTAAAAAAAAACTGCAAAGTTGTATTTTTTATCAAGGAAACTGCGACAGGGAGACAAGATGGGGGATGGTTGGCTTGCGAAGTGAAAACACTGCTGATATTTCTCATTGATTTCATGCATATGTATTTGTTTGCAAGAAGAGACAAAGAAGATGTTACTGTCCAATGTGGTGTAAAAACGCAACTCATTTCATTTTTACGTCAATATTTTCTTGATAATAAAGTGGTTCTCTTAACTTTCGAGTTATGTTGCAAAGGCAGAAATTTTTGGAACCAAAAACAAAGTTTTGGCAGGAACTTTTTTTTAACAAAGTTTTCTATATTTTAGTTGTATATACATAACAAACAGCTACTTTTAATACAAGGTCGAGGGCCCTTATTGCAAATCCCAACCACAGTAAACAGTCAATAAAAAATACACAAAATCAAAAAACAAATTATTTGAAACCTACAATATTAGGTAATTGAATTCCACCACAACAAAATATATCTGCTTCAGCAAATTAAACACCAACAAAATTTAACAACAGAAAAAACATCAGTCATATTCTTTTAAAAGCCTTCCAGCAATAACAAGTCTTTGAATTTCACTTGTTCCTTCATAAATCTCAGTGATTCTTGCATCTCTGTAATGTCTTTCAGCAGGCATGTCACTCACATAGCCCATGCCACCGAGTACTTGCATAGCTTGGTGAGCTGCATAGGTTGCTGTTTCAGAAGCAAACAACTTTGCCATAGCTGCTTCCTTAATGTAGTTCTGACCGGCATCCTTCAACCTCGCTGCTCTCCACACAAGAAGTCTGGCAGCTTCAATGCGCATTGCCATGTCTGAGAGCTTAAATTGCACAGCTTGCAATTTGCTGATTGGTGCACCAAATGCTTGCCGATCTTTGGCATAAGCAATAGCACAATCAAGTGAGGCTTGTGCAATTCCAAGACCTTGTGCTCCGATACCAATGCGACCAGCATCAAGTGTTGTCATGGCAATTTTGAATCCAAACCCTGGTTGACCGAGCAGATTCTCTTTGGGAATTCTGCAATCCTCAAATATCAGATTTGCTGTTGATGAAGCTTTTATTCCAAGCTTGTCCTCTTTCTTGCCAAGACTAAGACCTGGGGTTGGCATGGGAACAATAAAAGCACTGATACCTTTATGTTTTAAAGATTTATCAGTTGTGGCAAACACAACAGTAGCAGAGGCCTCATAACTGTTGGTAATCCAAGCTTTGGTTCCATTGAGAATCCAAGAATCTCCATCTAGAGTAGCATTGGTGGAAGCAGCTCCTGCATCTGAACCATTCCCAGGTTCACTCAAAGCAAAACACCCAATATTTGATCCGTCAGTGAAGGGTTGAACATATTGTTCGAGCTGGGCTTCATTGCCCCAAGCTTTTATAGGACCAAGGTACAGGGAGTTGTGGGCACTCATAATCACTCCAGCAGAAGCACAACCACGACTAACCTCTTCCATTGCAACAGCATATGCAAGGTAGTCCATTCCAGCACCTCCGAATTTTTCTGGTATGTCCATCCCCATCAAACCAAGTTCCCCCATCTTTTTTACCTGATCAGTAGGAAATCTTTTTTCCTTGTCAATTTCGTGAGCAATTGGTTTCAATTCGTTGCTGGCAAATTCTGCACATGTTTTTCGAAGCATTTGGTGAGTATCAGGTAGCTCATCGTTGTCAGCCAGGACAGATGCAGATCGAATTTGTGACGCACTTCGAAAAACTCTGGCAGACTTTTTAAGAGCACGAGACAAGTTTATCATTGAATGCATTTTGGCGAATTCTGAAAAAAATTAATTTCTGGAAATATAAGTTTTTCGCCAAACTTGATCCACATAAAGTCAGTGTAAAGTAGAAATCTGTGCAAATTTGAAGTTAGGTGAGAACAAAAGCAAACACACCTGTTATAACTTTGAATCAAAATACTACACCAATACATAACGTAAATATTTGCATAGATTCCTATGTTATATAGGCTTATATGTGGATCAAGTTTGGCAAAAACTTTGTGACCCGTTTTAATAGGATCTTCCACTGGTTTGGTGCCTTTGGTGCGGGGTGCGGTGGTAGCAAATATATGAGTGCCATGACACCTATTATGTATACATACATAGCTTTTACGTGCATAGTTATATGCTTTGAAGGTCATGACAGCTACATGGTCGCTGATTAAAAGTTACGTAACAAACGGACACGGGTAACAATGTTTTATCAACTGAAAGAGCAACTCTAGATAACTGCAAAAAACCTTTGACCCTTCGTCAGCAATTCTGAACGGCACTCAAGCGTAACTAATCGTCGAATTACCAAATGCAAAATCATGCCAATGCAACCAAATAATGTTTAATGAATAACGTATCTGACACTTATAATTAACAGACACTGATTACTAATTTCTTAATTTACTCTTTTTTTCCCGAACAGCTAACGTAAACGATGCATCAAACTGTGGGGAAAGCCCCATTGAGGGAATAACCACGTGAGAGTTTGCAATGATTGAAGATTAATGTTTGTTGACATCAAAAAAACAACCAAATACGAATACGAAGGAAATAGTTCAACATGTCACTCTTCAGCATACAAAGGTACAGTGCTATGTTATTTACGTTTCGTTATTTGGCAAGTAATTTTAGGAAGTTTTATTTTGTATCTCTTTTGTTCAATTCCCAAACTTTTCATGTACAGTTATTTTTCTTTAAATTTAATCTACGTTAATGCTATTATGATTATGGCCGACCAAATGTGTTAACCATTTACATATTTTTTCACTTGCCGCAGGTATACTGGAGACGTCGAGGAATCCAATGAAAAAGATCTCAAAAGGCGAGCATCAAAAAACCTGAAGCAAATTCGAAAAAAAGCCAAACGCCAAAAACTTCAATCAGTCAAAGTGAGTGAGGATGTTAAAGAAGATGGATTGGAGAAAGAGCTTGAACCTCAGGAAGAGATCGTGTCTCAAGAGGAGATTGTAGAAAATGAAGAAAAATCAGAAACTGAAGTTCCAGATGGAATTATATTGGATGACATGGTGGAAGTATCAAATCAGCAAAATCCTGTCCAAAAAGGAATCCATCAAGTTGGAGGTTTTACAGTGCTTGGGGAGCAGGAAATTGGGATTACACAAAAGGTTTGTCTTCAATACAGCGTAGCAATGTAAAAAATGAGACACGAAAAAAGCAAGAGATTGTGTATTGTACCAAATCAGTTGCATGAAGAAAATGCTATAAATTCCAAATAAGTTACTTTAAATTATAATCACATTTTGTATCTCAGGTTGCAAGAAAACTTCCTGACTGGCTTCTCCACCCTCATATAATTGATGATGTCACTATTGATGATGTCACTACTGCTAAAGATGAAACAAGGGAAGAACTTTCAACTCTAGATTCCCATTTGGTTAAAAATCTAAATGAAATGGGAATTCAAAGTCTTTTTCCAGGTAATATCTGTGACAGTTACACGAAAATATGAAGGATGTCCCAGGGTAAAGCTGATGAAACACACTTTTAATTTTAGTTCAGAAAGCAGTGATCCCGATGATCCTGAGAGACACCCACTATGGATGTGGGCCATGCATTTACCCTCCAAGTGACATATGTGTGAGTGCTCCCACAGGTAGCGGAAAAACTCTAGCGTTTGCCATTCCCATTGTTCAGGTAAGGATTTAAAGTAATAATGTCATTGACAAATGCTAGAAGTGTGGATTTCCAACAAAGTTATGTTTACAATAATTACATGTCATTTCATGCTAACAGACCTATTTTGGCAACAATTGCAAGTTTTTATCGATTTTTTCATATTGCTTTTCTAGTCTTTGCTCAATCGAGTTATGCCTGTCACTAGAGCCTTGGCAGTCCTCCCCACAAAAGAGCTTGCAGCACAGATTTATGAAAACTTTGCTGCTTTATGTCGAGGCACCCCTCTTAGATGTGTTCTTCTTGCTGGGACGAAGGGAAGCATTGGACCGGAACAAAAGGCACTTCTTAAACAAGGGTATTAACTTTAGTGTCAGAGCATTACAAGTTGTCTATGGCAATCAACTCCCATCAGCAGTAAAAATATGTTAAAATTTCGCTTTTATTTCAGGGTAAATGGAAAAATTTCATCAGCAGATATAGTCATTGCAACACCTGGCAGACTAAGTGATCATTTGAATCAAACTGAGAATTTCACATTACAGCACTTGAGGTAATCAAAAAAGTTTTAATTATGAAAGGATTAAGTAATTTATTTGCATAGATTTCTTGTGATTGATGAGGCCGATCGCATGATGGATCAGATCAAACAACAGTGGCTCCCTCTTGTGGAGGAATCTGTTTATCAGAATGGAAAAAGACAACCATTGTCTGTAGTTAATGTGAAAAGGTAAAGATATTTTGTCAATAAAGCATTTTGTTTGATGCCAATGAACTCACAATTGTAAAGGTTGTTTACACATTATTGCATGCATCTTGCTCATAAAACTGTGATCAGTTTATATTAAAATCAGCTATTGACTTCTATATATTGTAGATAGCAACCAAAAAGACTTGAGTTTAAATCAAAGCAGGGTATTGTATATTTAACTCCTAAAAAGAAAGTTTGATTCCTTTTATATAAAATTGCTTTTGTGTTTTTTTGCAGTTTAAAGCAGCCAAGGATTCCTGTGAGTATTTTCAGAAATGTATTTTTTCATACTCTTGACTTCAAACTCCTGATCTATTTATTTTAGTTACAAAAACTTCTGTTCTCCGCAACATTAAGTGCAGACCCAGAGAAGTTGGAACAACTCAACCTGTTTCAACCTAGACTCTTTACAGCAAGAATAAAGCCAAAATCCGTGGACAAAAAAAGTCAAATGGAAAATGAAAAGGATTTTGTTGGAAAATACACAACTCCAGTTGGATTGAAAGTAAGTTCAACTTGTGACTTTATTGCTGGATAGTGTAGGGAATTGCTTTAAAGATACATGCCATTATTGGTATTGTTTGACCTTCAATCATTCATGCTGTTGGGTTGTATGCCAACAAAAGTTTCATGAAGAATATTTTTTGTATTTTGGTTTGTAAAACCCCAAAAAAGTATATCATATATGCCAACATATTAAGTATCATTACCTTGTCTTTTTCATGAAAAACAATTGTATTTTAGGAGCACATGGTAGTTTGTACAGCAGGGGAGAAACCATTGGTTGTTATTCATCTTGCACTTAACTCTAATAGAGTTTTGTGTTTTGCTGGATCCAAGGAGACAGCAAGAAGATTGTCTGTTTTATTGCAGTTGTATGCCGAGGCTTCTGGTAAGTTGTTTGGAAGAGCAGAAAAGTTGAGGTAAAAAGATAAAAACACAAGTTTTCTACAGACAAGTCGGACTGTTTCACTTGTGCTGAATTTTCTTCTTATCTGAATGCTGCAAAGAGGACAAAAGTTTTGAAAGATTTTAGAGCTGGAAAAATAAACATGTAAGACTTCTGTTTCTATATGAAATGTATTTTTCAAATAATTGAGGTTTGTTTTTAATATTTCCTAAAAATGTTGGATTGTTTTCAACTAAGTTATGCTTATTTTTTGTGCAAGATATATGATAAACAAATTCCACATTAAACAGCTTGGTGTGTTCTGACTCGATGGCTCGTGGAATGGACATTCGTGGAGTTTCAAATGTTATTCTCTATGACTCACCGCCCCTCATCAAAACATACATACATAGGATTGGGAGAACTGCAAGGGCAGGAGAACCAGGAACTGCATATACCTTACTCCGCAAGGGAGAGGTTCGAGCTCTTTTGTTTAATCAAGTTTCAGTAAATAGAATTGCATGTTTCCGTGAATTGATGTTTTCATTCTCTTCAATGCAAAATAATCAACAATTTTGATAGTATGTTTGTTTTTATTTACTGTGAAAGAAACACATTGGTTTGAATTTAAAATCATCATGTATTTTTTGGTATTTATTGTTGGAAATAATTGTTACCTGACGTAACTCTTATTTTGTCTTCAAAAACAAAAGACTGTTTTTATAGGTTTTCCATTTCAAGAAAATGTTAAAAGAAGCTGGAAAATATGAAGTGAACGAATTGAAATTAACTCAATGTAATTTGCAAGAACTTGCTCCCGTTTATGAAAAAGTGTTACCCCTTGTTGCCGACAAACTAAAAGAAAACAAAAGATAGCAAAAAATTATTGTGGTTTTGTGCAAGATATGTAATGGATTCCAGCTACTGTTCTGGACAGTTCAGTTTCTGTTTTCTGTACACTTTAAAGTAAGATGGACATTATTACAAAACAGTAGTAAGAAGAGAAAGAGTTGATAGGGCATTTTTTGTGCGTTTCGCTAAATTGCCGAAGGTGTTTCGACGATCTGGTGGTATGAGAGTGCTCAAATTACAAGTTGGTTGCGTAAAACAGTGGAGCTTACGACCAAGCTGAAATTTTAAAACAATACATGATATCCAGTGACACTTTTTGTAATGAGAAGTGCGACTCCAGGTTCGAGAAACCGCGATTTCCAGCAGCGCCACGGCTCAAAGTTAGTGTGCCAGACTGACTGACTGATGAACCCACATGGCACGGTGTTGAATCGATTCCAACTGCGTGGTGTCACGCCTCACTAGACCAACCACGAGAAGAAGGCTGTGCGGTTTCCACTTTAAAACACGTGTTGTCGGCGTGTTTCAGATTAGATTTAGTGCGACTTCGAACGGAGCAATGCTCTCCTCTTAGAAGAAAAAGTACTGGTTTGTTTTGGTTTATTATGTCCTATCGTAACATTAGTGATATGTCAAGTTTCAACAATCGATTGGTAGCATTTTTAGAGGCAAAATCGGTAGTTTTCGGTTACTGGTTTGCTTCAAAACGTGTTTGTCTGTAATGAAAATTGTACACTACTACGACTTGAGTTGTAAGTGACTTAGGTCCCTGCATAAGCAATCGTATGAACGATTTACAATTGATGTCGCAAACACTTGTGCGGCCTACGGACGCTTGATATGTTACACGATATTAAACCATAGGAGAACTTTACAAGCAGTTGTTACCTTATGCTTTGAGCGTACATACGCTGGCTTGTGGTTCGTCGCTGTCAATCATCGGCTTCCGCGTCATAAGTTGCGTGTGTTGAACACAACAATGGTATTACGCATCGCACTCGCACATATATCAAGTAGCCGTTTGCAGAGATGACACAATGTTGGTGATAACAATGTCATACTCATGGTTTTTCATATTTCTTTTGTCAGGGTTTTTTTTTATTGCTGTCTAGTGGTATGAGTGCTAGAAGATCTACAACAACCATGAAATACATTTTAGTGTCTGGTGGAGTCATAAGTGGCATTGGAAAAGGTGCGCTGATGGCCTGTTTGTAGTTTTGGCAAAAAAGCAAACATTTTTAATAGTAATAATAAACAAATTTAATGTTTTAAGGTGTAATTTCAAGCAGCATTGGAACCATTCTTAAATCTTGTGGATTGCGAGTAACAGCAATAAAAATTGATCCCTACCTAAACATTGATGCTGGGACGTTTTCTCCGTACGAGCATGGTAGGTCGAACAGTCTGTATTTACTTTGCGAACCATGTTGTGCAAACAATGTGATGAAAGTAACTTATTATGTATCAAGGGTCAATTGGTTTTTGCTGACAGGTTTGATCCAACAATCAATCAAGGTTAAGCCCCATGCAAACTATTTTTAAACTGAATCCATTGTATGATTTAAATAGATTTGAGATACTTACGTTGTGTGACAATTTAAATTATTTTTATGTTCAGGTGAAGTGTTCGTGTTGGATGATGGGGGTGAGGTGGATTTGGACCTCGGAAATTATGAACGATTCCTTAACGTCAAACTCCACAAAGACAACAATATCACAACAGGTAAAAATTTCTTTCAAAAAGTCAATCTTGAAAAAACATCAATTGTTTTGTTGAATTGTTTCATATTATTGATATCAACCATTCAGGTTGTTAATGTTTTCCAGGCAAAATTTACCAACATGTTATCAGCAAAGAAAGGAAAGGAGACTACTTAGGAAAGACTGTACAGGGTAAATAATCTTCACATGATTTTTTTGTGTGCAACTATGTTGCATAAACCTATGCCTTATCTATAGTAATTCCACATGTAACCGATGCCATCATGGAATGGGTGGAAAGAGTGGTGAAAATCCCTGTTAATGGTGACCAGGAACCACCAGAAGTTTGCATTATTGAGGTAAAAATTGTTGTTGAGTGAAAACAATATGTTGATTGTGGTATTACAATATGTGTATTTTTTGTTGCAGCTTGGTGGAACAATTGGTGACATTGAAGGAATGCCGTTTGTTGAAGCTTTCAGACAATTTCAGTTTCGTGTGAAAGCTGAAAACTTCTGCAACATCCATGTCAGTTTGGTGCCACAGGTAAAAAAATAGTTATTGTGGGACAACCACCCATGCATATCAAGCTGGTGTAATTAGTTGTTGGAAAAATAAAGAAATAGTAACACATGATAAAATATGTGAATTATTGTATAGAAGGTTCAATGTAAGTGAATGTGTTTTACAGCCAAGTTCAACCGGTGAACAGAAAACTAAACCAACGCAACACAGTGTTCGTGCTTTGAGAGGTCTTGGACTTTCACCTGACCTCATTGTCTGTAGAAGTGTTTCCCCAATTGAAATGTCTGTCAAAGACAAAATCTCCAATTTTTGCCATGTTGCACCAGATCAGGTAAATAAGTGTTTCATAAAATAGTTTTTGCGACTCCTTACTGCAATGAAAAGTATTAGGATGAAGAAAACTTCTGTAAAAAGAGAAACACTAATTTCTAGTTTATCCCAAATTACTAAGTTGCCCTTCTATTAACCTCTGTAAAAGAACAATCTGTCAAATTTTGCATGCAGGTTATTAACGTTCATGATGTTTCATCAATTTATCACGTCCCGTCAGTGTTGGAACAACAAAATCTTTCCGCCTATCTTAAGAAAAGACTAAGTCTGCCGACATATCCAGCTAAATTTCTTCTTACCAAATGGAAAAACCTTGCTGAAAAGTATGATAAGATCAAAAACATGTAAACCAAAAATACGACAAAAACTTTGGTTTCTTAGGTACGACAGAATACAGAAGAAATGCACCATAGCCCTTGTTGGTAAATACACAAGGTTGGAAGATTCATACGCTTCAGTGATCAAATCTCTACGCCATGCAGCATTGGCTGTAAACAGAAAATTGGATTTATCTGTGAGTCCAGTGGTCTTGAATATTTATGTGGAAGATTTCAACCCTTGTGTTTTTCACAGATAATTGACGCAACTGATTTGGAGGGAAAAACCGAAAAGTCAGATCCAGTTTCTTACCATGAAGCATGGAGAAAGCTGTGCATTGCAGAGTAATTATAACATTGCCACATATTTAGTTCTGTGTGTAAAGCATTGAAAACTTTACTTTTTTGAAGATGAGCTGATAACAAAAGTCTCAATAGAAATATATAAACAGCATGTCACGTCGTACAACGCTGGTGTTATTAATAATGTGACAATCATGCTTTAAATATAATTAATAATTAAAAAAATGTCCAAACTAGACTAAAATTGATTGCAAGACGTAAATATCTCAATAAAAAACTCATTACAGTGGAATCCTTGTTCCCGGAGGTTTCGGTACAAGAGGAGTTGAAGGGAAGATAGCAGCAGCCAACTGGGCAAGGACCAATGAGAAACCGTACTTGGGTGTTTGTCTCGGACTTCAGGTTGCGACAATTGAATTCGCGAGGAATGTTCTTAATATGGTTGGTGAGTATTTGGTTCAAAATTGCAGATAAAAGTATCAAATTTTGCATCAGTTTCTTCAAAAATCTTCCCCAACAGAGTGTTTGTATACATGTCCTGCTAAATTGCTGCACTCTGACGTAGAATTTGTATAATTGAAAGGTTTTTAGTGACAGCAAAATATATATTTGTTTAGATGCTAACTCGACAGAGATGAACCCAGACACCCAACACCCTGTTGTAATCGACATGCCCGAACATAATCCTGGTGATATGGGGGGAACTATGAGACTTGGGAAGAGAAGAACAGTCTTTAAATCAGAGCATTCTGTACTGCGTAAGTGGAAGAAGTAAAATTGTTGTTGATGAAAAACTTGGTAATGTGATAAAATTTGAATTTGATTTAAGGTCAAGTTGTAATTGGTTTTAGATGCAATGCATAGTTATGCCAAATCTATAAAATAATATGCAACTTTAAAGCTCTTCTTGGTCATTGTCCTGACTCATGATGAACATCATTTGTGTGTTGACGAAAACATCAATCAAATAAATAGTTTTCTTCACAAGAAAAGTTTCAAAATTGACAAAATTGTGGAAAACAGAATCTTTCTAATAATATATTTTGTATTCAATGAGAGCAAACTGTTTACCATGCTGAAATACAACTCAAACAAACTTTGTTGTTTAGGAAAACTTTACAATGGATGTGATTTTGTTGACGAAAGACATCGCCACAGGTATGAGGTCAATCCCAGCTTTATTCATCTGTTCGAGGAAAAAGGTTTTAACTTCGTTGGTCACGATGAGGAAGGAATGAGAATGGAAATCATGGAACTTAAAGGTAATAAAGATTAAAAATATGTGATAAAGTTGAATGGGTTATAAATAAAAAGTAAAATTCCCAGAAGAATGCAAGTGATTGTGCAGTTATAGGTATTTATGTGGAACCTATATCGGTTTAACTGTGCTCCACATTTTCCTGAAAATTTAGTAAAATATAAATATCCCTATTTAAAATCATCTGCTCACCTACAAAATCCCATCTATCAACTGACTGGAACCTTCAACAAATTTAATGCTAATTTTTTTCAAAAATCCATTTGCAGATCATCCATATTATGTTGCGGTTCAATTTCACCCAGAGTTTCTGTCGAGACCTCTCCACCCTTCACCCCCTTATCTTGGTCTCCTTCTGGCGTCATGTGGAAAACTTCTCACTTACATCGACAAAGGAAACAGATTGTCGCCAAGGTAACATGTATGACAATTCTTATGGCAACAATGCATGTGCAACATTTGGGTTGATAGGATTGAAATTGGTGTAGTTCTGTTATTTTTGGAAATGTGTGATCACTTACCACAAACTGGAAAGTCTTTTTCTGGCTAGTTACCCTTTGTAGTTAGACACCAGCTGCACTGATTGGTTGAAATAGTGTGTGCACTGTCTATAGCTTACAAATCATTGTAGCTCATTACTTTACAGAGAAAGGCTGATAAGTGAAAATGACCCAGACACTTCGGACAACGAACTTGAAATGTTGAGATCGAACCTCTTGTTAAAATCCTAAAGCCAAATTGATTTGCATTTGAATACTTTCATCAATTCAAAATATTTAGCGTTGGATCACAGCTGTGCAATCCTAAATACTTCTCTTGCGCTTCACATTGCACAGTACATGTCGAAAGAGTGGTAACTTTGTACAGGTGTTACTTGTCGTGGGGAGTTTTGGGTGATGTCTTTTTTATTTCAGCTTTTTGTTGCAAATAAATTGTTTTTCTGATTGGACTTTGTATATCAGAAAAAATGCACCATTTAGTATTATTAGAAGGGATAGCCAAAAGGACATTGGGAGTAGTAAAATATTCAAGATTGCCATGCCATGAACTTCTTAGCTAGGAAAACTGGTCTTGTTTTGGTATATCAAAAGGTGTTCCTTCTCAACCCAACCACAACAGAAACCATTGTCTGCCTCTTCTAGACATAATATTTTTCAACAATGGCCAACTGTTACTCAATACTCTGCATACCTGTGACAAGAGGTCATTTGAACCTTCTTTTCAACTCCAAGGTAAAAGCTAAAAAAAGCTTCCTTTGATCAGGTAGGACAACAATGGCTCATTTACCCCAATAGTGAATTTCAAAGATTTATTTGAACTTCACTCATGCAATAAAAAGCATGGCCAACATTATAAATACTTTTGTGTAGCTACAAAAAAACAAACAAATGGAAAAACAAGTTTGATTTAAGCATTGGGTGCATGGTAAAGTTTGGAGTATACCGTGCAGTCACGCACATCAAATCCCTGCTCTGTTATGTAAATATTATTGGCAAGCTCGTTTATTTCTGGTTCAGTAGATGCAAGTGCTTTAGCAGTTTCCTCCTCAATATGTTGTTTGGCTTGGGTGTCAATGGCCTGGAAAAAGAATGTACATGGAGTCACTTATTTCATCCATGTTACGAAACTTCTTTTGGTTACATAAAGGTTTAAAATTTCTTCATGCTGATGTCCGGTACGGAACAGAACAAGCCAAATGGAAATAGGAGCCAATATATAATATTTGTCTTTTAAAAAATCAAACCTTGACTTCTTGTTTTGTCACAAATCCAGCTTGCATTATTTTTTCACGGAAACTTGAGATTGGATCAAGAATCTCTCTAACTTCCTTCACCTCATCACGAGTTCGGTAACTAGAAAACGGAAATTTAAAAATATAAACACAACACTAATAATGAAGAAATTTAGTTCTCTACATGTAATCACTCTGAAAATCTTCCTACTAGTATTATGCATCTTTACATTGCTTAGCGTCTGATGCTAGTGTTACAAAATAGTAATTACTTTTTAGTTGCTACCACCACTGCAATAACAACAACTTCCAATGCCGGAGAAACTTATTTAAGGTCTACATAACGTTTTCTACAATACAACTGTTTCTTCCTATGGCCCACCTGGTCCCAGGATCGCTCATGCTGTGTCCATGGTAACGGTATGTGACAAGCTCCATCAAAATTGGACCCTGACAAATATTTTTGGTGAGACAAGTTTATTATTGAGGGAAAGTTTAACTGTTTCATTTATTTTAAACAAACAGTCATATTGTTAAGTCAGCCTTTTACCAAGGAGAAAAACAGTGTTCAATTATCTGAATTAACAGAAAATGCCATTTTTGTATAAAGCGGGAGTTTATTTTAAAAATTAATACCTGGTTCACTGCATGATCCTTTGCAAACTTCGTAGCCTCCCTTACAGCCAATATATCCATTCCATCTGCCCTTATGCCTGGTATATAATCACCCCTGGTATAAAAATCAGTGCTTGCAGCTGCACGTGTTATGCTGGTACCCATCCCATATCTACAAAATATTAATACAGGTTTGTTTGTATCAGGAAAAATAATTTAATTTTACCCAAGAAATCAATTACGTTGAGTGGTTAGGAGAAACAATATGTTTCATACCCAGATGAGGTTAATCAACATTGCTATATTGAATGTTTGAGTGCCAATTTCGACTGTTATATATGACAACATTTTATGCAACAGATGAACAAAATATATACCTGTTGTTTTCACACACAAATATACAAGGTAGACTCCACAATTTTGCCATGTTGAAAGCTTCGTACAGTTGCCCCTGTTTAGATAAAAACACAATTAGTTGGGCCTGAACTGAAAGATCAAGTGCGTATGTAGTATTCTGATAAACGTAAGCAGTCATTGCTTTGCAGTCTGTAATGTAATGCGCCTTAAAGGTCACAAGCATTCATAGATACAACTTAACAATAGAAACACTTGGCAATAACATGCAAAGCAAGATTATAAAGTATTAAGTTGTATTAAATACTAAGCTACTTCAACACCACCTAACTAAAGAAAAGGAGTTTGAAGGAGTGGATAATATATAAAAAAAAACTACCTGGTTGGCTGCACCATCTCCATACAAAGTTACACAAACCGAATTTGTGTTTCTGTACTTGTGAGCGAAGGCCACACCAGCACCAAGTGGAACCTAATGTAAATATAGAAAAACACTTTGAATATTACTTTATATGTGTGATACCTCTGAAAACAAGTGATACACCCGTAGTCATAAATTTGCTACATATATATGTTGTGCATACAGAATCAGCACAAAAAGTGCAAAGCTAATGAAAGAATTGTCTGCACCACTGCACATCCAATGTATCATTAAAAATATGTATATATGTGTATATATATTATACCTGTGCCCCCACAATGCCATTTCCACCATAGAAATTGTCACTGTACATGTGCATGGAACCACCCTTGCCTTTGGCACAACCCAGCTTGCGACCTGAGAATAGAAATGTTAATAGAAAACAATCATAAACCATACGTGTAAATACAAAAATTAGACATTACCAAAAAGTTCTGCAAGCACTTTTGACACGGGTACTCCACGAATGTAAGCCCAGCCATGAGCTCGGTAAGCAGTGATTACATCATCTTTTGGAGTTAAACTTGCTTCAATTCCAACGCAACATGCTTCCTTAACAGCAAGCATAAAAGTTCAGAAAACCTGGTTGGTTTTAAAGTGAAAATTGACAAGTTGATTTATACACACCTGTCCATCATACAAGTGGCAAAAACCTCGAATAACTTTCTGTTTATAAAGTTGATCAGCTTTCAGTTCCATTCGACGAATTACCTGCATTTGTCTGTTCAAAATATGTCACTCATTAAGAAAACTTTCATGCAACAAACAAATTCAATTTCTGAATCAAAGATTTACATCAATACAAGAAATCCACTGCCTTACACTATCTAACATACGTATAATATTTGATGGCATCTTCTTTGGTGCAATTCAATGTAGTTTCTGGTCCTTGATCAAGTTTATGCAAATCAAACGGCTTGGCCGAAAACGAGGATTCAGTTGCATAGTTACGTTGAAGTGAGCAACTCAAAACCTGCAATCAACATTTTTAGATCTTTATCGCAAATAGAAAATTAATTTAACCAAAGGTGGTTTGAAAAAAAAGAAATCCAAGGGTATGCAACTAATTCAAGTTAATCTTTTATATACATAGTACATCTAATGCTCACAAGGATTAAAGGTTTACAAAACAAACCACCATACCTTTTGGTTTTGCTTTGCTGCCTGAAGCAGGCATGAGAGGGACTTTTGCAAAGCCATGTCTACAAGCAGTAATTAAAATTCCATTGCTAATATAACAATTACAAGGTCCAAGGTCCCAAGGTCTGCAAACATACAATGACAACTTCATGTAACATACTGAAGGGCGTGAAAACAGTTTACCAATAGTGAACAAAAACTTAATGTCAGTTTGCACCGTTCTAATACAGAGAAAAATTCCATTATTCCATGAAACACTAACAAACGACAGCAAATTATGCCACACAGTTAGGTGAACACAAACATTCACAATAAATGGTAAAACTATTCCAACAGATCAGTAAAGCACAATCAATTGTCAGTGTACGATGCAGAAACAGCCCCATAGATAACAAATTTTGGGACTTGGTAGACAAATGTTTACTTCTTCTTGGACACACCAACGGTACGACCACGTCTACCAGTGGTTTTAGTGTGTTGGCCGCGCACTCTGAGACCCCAGTAGTGTCGAAGACCTCTGTGGGCACGGATTTTCTTCATTCGTTCCAGATCCTCACGGAGCTTGTTATCGAGCTGGTTAGACAAGACCTGGCTGAACTTGCCATCGCGGGCATCCTTCTGTCGATTGAGAAACCAATCAGGAATCTTGTATTGGCGCGGGTTCTGCATGATGGTAACCACACGATCAATTTCATCTTCGGTGAGCTCGCCAGCCCGCTTCGAAAGATCGACATCCGCTTTCTTGCAGATTAAATTGCTAAAACGTCGACCCACACCTTTGATGGCGGTCATGGCGAACATAATGTTGCGCCTGCCATCAATGTTGGTGTTTTGGATACGCAAAATATGCTGGAATTTCTCAGGAATAACGAGAGCCATTTTTCTACTCACCGAACTTCACCAGCGCAAAGGCAAAAGAGGCCCCACAATGCACCGGTGCCGCACACATATCACGCTCTAGTGATTTATTGTGACGTAATAATATACCCCACGTGTTTACTCCTTGGCGTTAAGCACAAATTTTAAATGAATATTTGTAAAAATTGATGCTGCTCCAGTCACTTGAATGCGAAATAAACTTAAATCTTTCAAAACAAAGTTTGCATACCTCGAGTTAAATTTACCTCACTTCTACTTTGTTGAAAACAGAGCCCACCTCCAAAACATAAATAAAAACGCCTCATGTAAAATTGTAAATGCTCGGTGTTTAGTCAAGTGAAAACACATGCAAAATGCTTCGCTAAAATCAGTTTTTTTAGACGAGAATGCCTTCTAACAAAAGCAAAAGAGTCCAGGCTAAAGCCGGTCTTTGCGAAAAAACGACAAAATGTGACAAAAAGGTTGAAGAAAGAAAGACATCAAAACGACCGAAAGGAGCCAACTCAAATGGTGGATCGAAGAAAAAGATCAAAAAAGAAGAAAAATGTTCTTTACTAAAGGAAATATCTTCCAGTGAAAGTGTGTTTAATTTCTCCAGTCCTAAAGACTTTTTAAAGTCTCTGTTAGGCCTCGAATGTTCCCTAGAAACGTTTTTCACTGAATACTGGGAACAAAAACCACTGCATATTCCTGTGAACAAACGGATTGGCGACTTGGTAAGAGCAAAATACTATATAACTTCAAGTGTAATGGGATAACTATTTTTAACTGCTTTGCTGTTTAGGATACAACACAGAATGAAAAGGTGGAAAACTATGTGAAGCAAATATTCAGCCCCAAGATTCTTGAATCAATTGTTGAAACAAATGATGTGGAATATACTGTGGATGTCAATGCTTGTAAATTTGTTGGAGGAACAAGAGAAAATTATCAGGGGGATGGAAAAGTCCAGTAAGTCTGTTGTAATTGATATGTGTAATGTAGCCTATTTTATAAGATCTTTATTCCTTTTTTGTAAAGTTCTGGATTATGCTTTGCAACAGTTATAGTATATTTGTTTTCATGAAGAATTGGCGACATCAAAGATATTTTCGGTGATCAAAAGATGACGGTACAATTTCATCAGCCCCAGCGATTTCATGATGAAATTTGGAAGATTCAAGAATCTATGGAATCCTACTTTGGGTGCTTGGTTGGATCCAACATTTACATGACACCTGATGGAACACAGGGATTGGCCCCTCATTATGATGATGTGGAGGTATTTTACAAAACCCCCACCATTGTGCTTAGGCTATACATGGACAGTTACCATACTTGTATTGAAAGCAATTTTACTTATAACTGTGATGAATTTGCTTTGCATTCCCAGGTTTTTATTTTGCAACTTGGTGGAACAAAAGATTGGAAACTTTATTCACCAGTGCAAGAATTAACGAGAGATTGTAGTCCTGATCTTGATGAGGATGTTATGGACAAACTAGAACTCCTCATGGAGGTGACCATGAAACCTGGAGATCTTCTATACTTTCCTAGAGGAACAGTCCACCAGGCAAAAGTCAAGGATGGTAAAATCCCCCACAATCACATGGGTGCACTCAAGAATAATTGCTTTTGTTTGTTAGGCTGTGGTATGTCAACACACATTACAATCAGTACCTTCCAAAATCATTGCTGGGGTGATTATCTGGTGACAACTTTGCCACATCTTATTGATCGATGCACAGATAAGCATAGAGGATTTAGAAAAGGGCTTCCTGTCAATTACCAAGAGAAAGTAATGGAGGTTTTTCATTTAAATTATTATTTTTTATTTACCAAAAACTTTTCCAGGTTGCCAGCAAAGAGTTTGCGAGTCAGTTTCTAAAAATGTTGGATCAACTCAAATCTGCAGTTAGTGATGTCAGCATGGAATTTCAGAGAATTAACGTGATGACGTTAGATTTCTATGCAAACAGACTTCCACCACTGCATGCAAGCACAGACCCAGTCGGTAACAAACTACTTGTGTTGTTGATCAATTGATTGTGTAAAGATGACTTTTATTATGTTGGAACTACTTCATTATTTAGGAAAAATTCCCAATCTGAAGTCATCAGTGAAGTTTGTCCATCCTGGTCACGTTGTTATTTCAAGGGGGAAAGGTCTTGATGATGGGAATATATCAGATGAGGAGGAAGATGAACTTTTAGACAATGACTTCAATAATAATATAATTGATGAAGAAAATGAAGTATTTGTCTACTATTCAAACAACAATAAAAGAAAGCTACACATGCAGAAAAATTCGAACAAGGTAAAGTTCTATTTGTTTTACGTAATACATACAAAAATGCCAAAAAAATTCTTTAGTCTTCAAACTAGCTGTAAAATTTTGTCTGGCACAGAAATCAAAGAAAACAATTTAAACTTTTGTTTGTTTTCAGCCAAGTGGGCTTCGATTCGACATTAGCTGCATGGAACCGTTACAAAAGTTGAAAGCAAGTGGACTGGAATATGTCGACGTCCAAAATTTAAATTTACCTATTCACCTTGGACTTGATATGTTAATCGGTCTTTGGGCAGAAGGACTGATTGAATGCAAACCAGACACTGATTAGTTTCAACTTCTGTTCCTTTTATTTTCACTTCCAATAAAAAACAAACAGGTGATGGTAAATATTTGACATTAAAAGCTCATGGCAGATACAGATGCAATACAGTTGCTTTTTAGCAAAACCTTTAGATTGCAAAAAATGTTTCCCGTCTGCAAAAAAATCTTTGAAAACATCTCGGTCTGCAACAACCACATCACCACAAACACGACATTATTCAAAAAAGATTGCTATCTTCTTTTCTTTTGGCCTTTCTTGGATTTTCCCTGGCCTGATGCAGAGCTGGAAACCTCGCTTGCCCCTTTCTGTGTTCTGGTTTTTAACTTGGGTATCATGGAGCCAAGGAAAAGTAGCAGTGCCTTTTTGTTGGGAAATTGTTCATTCACCAACGTTCCATCTGGTTGTCTGAGCTGCACCCGTATTCGGCCTTTGTACAGCGCGTCACCTTTGTAAAGCTCTCTTGGGTGGATTTTGTTTGTCTCTACAACTGGTTTGAGTCCAGCAGATGTACAGACATCCCTAATTTCGTTGCACGTTGGATTTTCACATCCCTTCTCCTTGGGTACTCGTCTGCCATCTGCAATAGTTTTTTTGCTATTCAAGTAAGCAGGATAAATGCACAATTGTCCATCCAGACTGACTTGCGATGTTGAAGCCATGACTGCGAAAACTATTACACCACCTGAACAACAATAGTAACCTCTATTAAATATACATTACCACAATTATGTCAACTTACAACTAAAAGGGAAAAGATGTCTAATTTCTATTCCGTATTGTTGCAAAAAAGCGAAGCAGTGACGTGTGTACTCGAAAAGTCCGTGTAAAATTTTGTGTACTTCTTTGGGAATTTAAAAGTCAAAACCATTTTAAAATAATTTTGCAAAACTCGCTTATGAATTTTTCTTTTCGTACAATTATTAAAATATGTTTAATTCAATATTTCGCTGTATCGGCGCTTTACAATCACACTTTAATGATAAGTGCAAAATTAAGGAGTCAACAGCGCTGGTCGTTGCATTTTCACACAGAACCACTGTTTTAGTATATTTGAATTGTTTTTCGAAGTTATAAAGTAAACGTTCAGAGTAAAACAATTGTCTCCTCTTGTCTTTATTAAGGTTCAAAAAATATTTCAGCGCAATGTTCCACATGACTGCTCATCACAACATTACCTCATTTTAGCAACAAAACCTGGGGATTACCCGCCGAGGGGAACAAACTCTTCACCGAGGTTCAACAAAATGCAGTAAATTTTTGGATTTGTTTCCCTTCGGTGCGTGGGTGTCGAGGGTTTTTTTGAGGAAGTAGTCTGTCTGTCCTTTTTTCACCCATGTCGAAAGCTTTGGGAATTTAATTCACTTCTATTTTTACATGTCTTGCCTAATATAAGAGCAGTGTGTATGTGTATGTGTGTGTGGAAATTGGTTTAAAGCAAAGAGAATCAGTGACCACGTAGAAGTTTGGTTTTGTTGCAAAGTTGCACAAGTATCAAGGTATGTTCACTAGAAGCTTTTATAATCAACTTTTACAAATAATAGCATAAAAACTATAAGGAATGTATAACTTTGCATAATTTTAACTGTACTTTTAGTACAACGTTGGGCATTGCAGATCATGGCAGAAGAAGATTTCAAGACTTCTCTACGCCATTGGCTCAGTAGGAGGTTGGACCGCAGAGATATTTTCAACTTGAGATGGGAAGACCAGGATAAAGGAACATTTAGAATTCCCTGGAACAAACAGGGCGACCCCAACTGGGAAAAAGAATATGAATTGTTCAAGGTATCATGGTTTTCGAAAAACAATTCTAATAAAAAAAATTCATAAACGAAAACTAATCAGTTTTTTTTTCCAACTAAAGATACAAACATTTTTAGGAAATATACATATGTATATTTGTATATGGCTTTATCATACAAGAAACTTTTGCAACCTTGCTCATGTTGATTTTAATGCTTAAATCACATTAAATACACTGTGATTTCATGCCATTAAGCATAACATTGACATAAAAATTCACAGGATTGGGCAGTTCATCGTGGAACATACACAGATGATTTGACTTGGACAAAACTGAAAAGTAACTTCAGGAGTGTTCTCAGTAAATCAAATGATTTTGAACTGGTGAAAAAGATGGATTCCCACCAAGTTGGAAATTATTGCTTGTACAGGAGACTCACACACCAGGAGGCAAAAGGTCGAGTTTAGGAGCCTGAATTTATAGTAGTCAAATTGTAGCCTGTAAGTTCACGTTTTTTTAGTTTCTTGCGTTTATAATCATTTCACACTCCTTTCTAAGAAATCGAGGTTAAAATTAAATTACATGTAGCATTTTTTATCTTATCTTTATGGATTTTTGTTTTGAAGGAAAGTTTTATTTAACAGAAAAGACAAAAAAGAATAAAAAGGTCAAAAAGCAGTCTTCTCCACCACCTAAGGCACAAAGAGCCTCCACTGGCACCCCTAGCTCTTGTAGTTCCAGCCAACATACACCAGGTATATAGTGGATATACCTTATGTATATTAATGTTGACATTTAAAACTATTGCAGGTTCAAGTGGAATCGGGTCTCACCCTTCTAACTATAGCAACAATTCATCTCCAACTCAGGTAGCCAACATTCTTACAGAAAAATGCACATATCAATAAAATGTGATTTTTGGTACTGCAAAAAGCTTAGTCAAATTCTGACTTTTTTTTGGACAGGATAGGTTATATAAAATAATAAACAACTAATATTTTTAAGTGTCTGCGGGCTTAGAAG
Organism: Ascidia mentula; assembly: GCF_947561715.1. Taxonomy (NCBI): domain Eukaryota; kingdom Metazoa; phylum Chordata; class Ascidiacea; order Phlebobranchia; family Ascidiidae; genus Ascidia; species Ascidia mentula. Next base: position 911,091 of record NC_138568.1, read on the forward strand.
CAAATAACTTTTTTATTTCTTTCAGATCGAAGCGAATTGTCCTTTCCCAACATTCCGAGGTCCCGACAAAACCTCAAACAAACAATCACAACAATGCAATGAAACCCCGTATGTTGAATACAACACCTTGAATCAACAAGGACACGATTCTTTGTTCAATCAAGATGAAAATCTTCAACCACCACAACAAAAATGTGTTGTGCAGCATGGTCAGCAGCATATCCTTGAACAACAGTGTCAGATTCTAACACAGCAGAAAAAGCAACAAGAACAACTACTGCAACAGCAACATCAACAGCCTATGGTACAAGCACAGCAACCACCACATGCCATGGTACAACCACATCTAATGCAACAGGCCATGGTGCAACCACAGCTACTGCAACAGGCCATGATACAGCCACATCTACCACAACAGACCATGATACAGCCACAGCTACCACAACAGGCCATGTTACAACCACAGCTACCACAACAGGCCATGATACAACCACAGCTACCACAACAGGCCATGATACAACCACAGCTACCACAACAGGCCATGATACAACCACAGCTACCACAACAGGCCATGATACAACAACAGCTACCACTACAGGCCATGATACAACAACAGCTACCACAACAGCCCATGGTAAAAACACAGCAAAATATCTGCTTTCCTCCACAACGGGTTTCTCAACAGATTCCACAGCTTAATCTGCACCACAATAATGTACATTTCTATACTGGACAACCTGGGCAAGCTTCCCAACACTCAAATTATTCTGATCTACAATATAGTGATGTGTCACATCAAATTGATGAATCATTTCATGACACTGATGATATTTATGTGACTGCTGATTGCAAAATGAGGGAGGGTACATTCAGTCCTGTACCATTTGGTAAGTCAAACTATCTATCAACTTAAAATCTACTGTGCCATGATTCTGGAAAGCAGTACAGTAATTTGATCATTGCAGCCAATCTTTGTAGATTGCATTTCAGCATTGCGAACTCAGTACTCCTGTTGATACATTTTATAAAATTTCTTTTTAATTTCACTCTTACTGTTTAAATCTTGCATTTTTAATAGATGTTGAAGACTTTGCAAGTTTGTTCTCAGAAATGAGTGGAAATGTTCAACCCAACCACAATGGTAATATTATTGTTTTCCTATATTTATTTTTATTCTCAAACAAATTTCACCGATTATCCAGACAATCATAAACTTGTTTCCATATATGCTTTCTTCTGTTTGTTGCAGGTGTCAGTGACGCTACGATTACTTCTGTTACTCAAACTCCCAATACAAGTAATGTGTTTTTATTGAATTAAATGCCTGCATTGCTTGACTTTGTGCTTAACATGGATAAACTTAATAAACCCCATTTACAGTGGGTGATGATGATGAAACAATGACTTCAATCAATGCCACTCTACAAAATGCGATGAAAGACCTCAATCTGAATAGTGAGTTTGTATTGGATGATTGAATACTTAGTAATTAAAAAAAACACTTGTTTTCATGAAGATGAGAGTCTCAGTCAATTCGAGTTCACAGTAAGATACAGAACCAGACAGGTAATGAATGGACTCCTAAATCCTGAAGAGGAATGCAGACTTCATTATGGTGAAGGGTTCTTTCAAAAACTCAGCATTCTGACCACAAAGCAAGAGGTTCCACCAGATTTTAAGATACCATCAACTACACTTCCTAATGCAGGTTAAAAACCATTATTTTGCATTTTTACTATTTTAAGCCTTTACAAAATTAAACATGTGGTGATGTACCTCAGTCTGAAGTTGCCATGTATGGCCTTGTTTAACTATATTGGCAAAGGAGCCAAGGAAGTGTTTGTTTATCTTCCCCCTTATTTCGTGAATAAATCTAGTTCTCACTCAGACCAGTTGGGAAAAAATGGCTTTGATTCATTTTGACTGTGATGCCAGTAAACTTAATAATCTTGATTCAATAGCTAGGATTGTCAAGTAAACTGTTTTCACAGTATCTTATACTGTCATGTGACATCATGAAATTAATCTACACTGTTCTGGCTCTGAATGATTTATGCAAGCAACATAATCTTTTTCAGGACCAGATCGAAAAGTCCAAAATGTACTGAACATATTTGATCAAGGGATTGTATTTTCTGTTGAAGATAAAACGTTGTTCGCTAGAAGACTTTGCCAAGCCCATGTTTACTACTTTCCACAGGATTCAAGCAATGAAAAACCACTGAAACTTACACGAAATGAAAAAACTGTCATATTTTCCTTCAAGCATTTCATTCATGACCTTTGGCAGCATAAGAATAACCCCCTGAAACATGCACCGTTAACTACTGTAAGATTGTTCGTTGGCATTGTCCCTAAAAATGTTGAATCATTTACATTGGCCAGCATCACTTTCAAGCCCACAGTAGTTGACAAAATAAAGCAATTTGTGCTGGAGAGTGATTTCAGAAGTTTGGGGTTGAGTTCACAAAACTCTATTGATTATATACTTCGACAAACAGAACTTTTAAGCATGGGTTAAAAAAGTCAACTTAAACATTATGCTTGAAAACAAGTCATTAGTAAAGCGAAAAGTGTAACACGCCAATGGCAGTCCCAAAAACTGGTCTTTTGTGCATAAATGTACATTGCATAACAAAAAGTATATGTATATATGAGTGTGTATGTTGTATCCCATTTAGTAGTTTGTAAACGTTTTCATGCACTTTGATTTGTGTTTTTTATCGAAAAAACTTTCCTTTGCTCTTTGTTGATTTAATTTCCATGTATGATATAATATTGTTCTGCAAGTGAAGGACTTGATTTAATTGTGACATATATTTGTAGTGACAAACAGTGACGGATGAGTGCAATGTTGAATCATGTTTGAAATATTTGTACATCTGGAATTGATTGTGTAGAAAGGCTCTTTACGTGACTGTTGTAGTTTTTCTGATTGATCATTTTAAGTTTTTCTCAATCGATTGTTGTTTTGCAGGGATTAGGTTTATTTACACTGTACTACTGTCTGTTTTCTTCAAACCAATTTTTATTTCTGGACAACAAGATTGAAGGTATGCCCAGTTTTTCATTTTGAAGTACCTACATTAGTGATATTGCATGTATATCACAAGGTAAATAATGCCTAAAAGTTTGTCAATTTGGTTGAAACAGCATTAATTGCTATTGTTTTTATAATACATTTTTACCACCTGACTAAATTTCCTTTTCATGTTCAACTTATTATATGACTTAAACACATGAGATCACTCTACAGATGGCTTGCTCAAATGAACATACACTAAATCTGGTGCCATGGTTACTGGTACAGATTGAAAAGAAGATGATTCCAGGACTCCAATTTCACAAAGAAGATAAAAGTTTGATTCAAATCCCATGGAACCATCAAAATTCAGGGTCAGATTTAGAGGGAATTCTACACAGTGCCCTAAACCAATCTAAACACTTAAGAGAAAGGAAAGACCTGCATCAGCTTAATAAACAAATGAACAACTACAGGGTGTACCAAATTTTGACACTGGATGAAAGCTGTGGTATGTTTTTTTTTCAAATACTTTTGCTTTACTTACTGACTGTACATTGCATTATTGTATTATGTCAAATTTACTATTTTAGTATTGCCTGCATAAGTGCACCACCCAATACAAAACATGTCAGATATATTACTTAATCAAGTATTATTGTCAGCCCTGCATGCACTATGCTAAAGAAATCCAGCTGCAAAACAACTACAACTGATTCAAAACTAACCAGCAATACATTATGTAGCGTCCGATTCGTTTGTCTGATTAATAATTTTGAAATATAGTAGCAAATACTTAGATGTATTTGACAGAAATTAGGAAGAACACAGTCAATAGACACAGTAATGATGGTTCAAACAGCAGTCAACAAAGCCCAGCAAGCTGTGTTAGCTCTTCTGTTTCAACCGGTAAGCAAACACAATGTGCTAAAACCAACACCAAAATATCCACAATTTTACAGAAATTTCTCTGACTCCTCAACAAGCACAAATCAGTGAAGAAAATACTAATTTTGATGGAAATTTTTCCATGGATGTGGTTAGTTTTATGTCTGACACACTTTTGTTTGTAACAAACTGAAGAACTTTCATTTTACTGAAGTTAAGCTTTTTCATTAAAGTACATATGGACTTGTTTTGCAGGACTTACATGACGAGCTTGATCTAGATTCTATTACACCAATTCTGACTTACACAACAAACCCAGTGGAAAACATTCAGGATTCTGTTAATGTAAATAACCAACTGCAAGATGATCCCAGTCAATGTTTTGCTGATAGTAAAGCAGGAAAGCCCAGTGTCCTATATGTTGGTGCAAACTTGGATGATCAGCAAATTAGTAATGTACAGACATCTGATTGTGGTTTGGGTGATGTTGGTTATGTACAAACTGCACCAAGAAATCGAGGTTAAAATTAAATTACATGTAGCATTTTTTATCTTATCTTCATGGATTTGTATTTTGAAGGAAAGTTTTATTTAACAGAAAAGACAAAAAAGAATAAAAAGGTCAAAAAGCAGTCTTCTCCACCACCTAAGGCACAAAGAGCCTCCAGTGGCACCCCTAGCTCTTGTAGTTCCAGCCAACATACACCAGGTATATAGTGGATATACCTTGTGTATATTACTGTTGACATTTAAAACTATTGCAGGGTCAAGTGGAATTGGGTCTCTCCCTTCTAACTATAGCAACAATTCATCTCCAACTCAGGTAGCCAACAGAAAAATGCATATATTAACAAACTGTAATTTTTGTATTGCAAAAAGCTTTGTCGGATTGTGATTTGGGTAAATTTTTGGACAGGATAGGTTACATAAAATAATAAACAACTAATATGTTTAAATGTCTGCGGGCTTAGAAGCAAATAACTTTTCTATTTATTTTAGATCGAAGCGAATTGTCCTTTCCCAACATTCCGAGGTCCCGACAAAACTTCAAACAAACAATCACGACAATGCAATGAAACCCCATATATTGAATACAACACCTTGAATCAACAAGGACACGATTCTTTGTTTAATCAAAATGAAAATCTTCAACCACCACAACAAAAATGTGTTGTGCAGCATGGTCAACAGCATATCCTTGAACAACAGTGTCAGATTCTAACACAGCAGCAAAAGCAACAAGAGCAACTAACGCAACATCAACAGCCTATGGTACAAGCACAGCAACCACCACAGGCCATGGTACAACCACAGCTACCACAACAGGCTATGATACAACCACAGCTACCACAACAGGACATGGTAGCAGCACAGCCACCAAAACAGTCCATGATACAACCACAGCTACCACAACAGGCCATGATACAACCACAGCTACCACAACAGGCCATGGTAGCAGCACAGCTAGCAAAACAGTCCATGATACAACCACAGCTACCACAACAGGCCATGATACAACCACAGCTACCACAACAGGCCATGGTAGCAGCACAGCTAGCAAAACAGGACATGGTACCAGCACAGCAACCACAACAGGCCATGATACAACCACAACAGGCCATGATACAGCCACAGCTACCACAACAAGCCATGATACAACAACAGCTACCACAACAGGCCATGATACAACCACAGCTACCACAACAGCCCATGGTAGCAGCACAGCAAAATATCTGCTTTCCTCCACAACGGGTTTCTCAACAAATCCCACAGCTTAATCTGCACCACAATAATGTACATTTATATACTGGACAACCTGGGCAAGCTTCCCAACACTCAAATTATTCTGATCTACAATATAGTGATGTGTCACATCAAATTGATGAATCATTTCATGAAACTGATGATATTTATGTGACTGCTGATTGCAAAATGAGGGAGAGTACATTCAGTCCTGAACCATTTGGTAAGTCAAACTACCTATCAACTTAAAATCTACTGTACGATGATTCTGGAAAGCAGTACAGTAATTTGATCATTGTAGCCAATCTTTGAGAATTGCATTTCAGCGTCGGCGCTTGGTACTCCTGTTGATATATTTTACAAATTTTTTTTTTAATTTCACTCTTACTGTTTAAATCTTGCACTTTTAATAGATGTTGAAGACTTTGCAAGTTTGTTCTCAGAAATGAGTGGAAATGTTCAACCCAACCACAATGGTAATATTATTGTTTTTCTATAATTATTTTTATTCTCAAATAAATTTCACCAATTATCCAGACAATCATAAACTTGTTTCCATATATGCTTTCTTCGTTTGTTGCAGGTGTCAGTGAAGCTACGATGACTTCGGCCACTCAGACTCACAATACAAGTAATTTGTTTTTATTGAATTAAATGCCTTCATTGCTTGACTTTGTGCTTAACATGGATAAACCTCATTTACAGTGAGTGATGATGATGATGATGAAACAATGACTTCAGTCAATACCACCCTAGAAAATGCTATGAAAGACCTCAATCTGAATAGTGAGTTTGTATAGGATGATTGAATACTTAGTAAAAAAAACACTTGTTTTCATGAAGATGAAAGTCTCAGTGAATTTGAGTTCACAGTAAGATACAGAACCACACAGGTAATGAATGAACTCCTAAATCCTGAAGGGGAATGCAGACTTTATTATGGTGAAGGGTTCTTTCAAAAACTCAGCATTCTTACCAAAATGCGTGAGGTTCCACCAGATTTTGTGATACCATCAACTACACTTCCTAATGCAGGTTAAAAACCATTATTTTGCATTTTCACTATTTGCAGCCTATTATAAAATTAAACATACAGTGATCTGCCTGAGGCTGAAGTTGCCTGGCCCTGCTTAACTATATTGGCAAAGGAGCCAAGGAAGTGTTTGTTTATCTTTCCCCTATTTCGTGAATAAATCTAGTTCTCACTCAGACTAGTTGGGAAAAAATGGCTTTGATTCATTCGGACTGTGATGCCAGTAAACTTAATAATCTTGATTCAATAGCTGGATTGTCAAGTAAACTGTTTTCACAGTATCTTAAACTGTCATGTGACATCATGAAATTTTTCTACACTGTTCTGACTCTGAACGATTTATGCAAGCAACATAATCTTTTTCAGGATCAGATCGAAAAGTCCAAAATGTACTGAACATATTTGATCAAGGGATTGTATTTTCTGTTGAAGATAAAACGTTGTTCGCCAGAAGACTTTGCCAAGCCCATGTTTACTACTTTCCACAGGATTCAAGCAATGAAAAACCACTGAAACTTACACGAAATGAAAAAACTGCCATATTTTCCATCAAGGATTTCATTCATGACCTTTGGCAGCATAAGAATAACCCCCTGAATCATGCACCATTAACTACTGTAAGATTGTTCGTTGGCATTGTCCCTAAAAATGTTGAATCATTTACATTGGTCAGCATCACTTTCAAGCCCACAGTAGTTGACAAAATAAAGCAATTTGTGTTGGAGGGTGATTTCAGAAGTTTGAGGTTCAGTTCACAAAACTCTATTGATTATATACTTCGACAAACAGAACTTTTAAGCATGGGTTAAAAAAGTCAACTTAAACATTATGCTTGAAAACAAGTCATTAGTAAAGCGAAAAGTGTAACACGCCAATTGTAGTCCCAAAAACTGGTCTTTTGTGCATAAATCTACATAACATAACAAAAAGTATATGTATATATGAGTGTGTATGTTGTATCCCATTTAGTAGTTTGTAAACGTTTTCATGCACTTTGATTTGTGTTTTTTACCGAAAAAACTTTCCTTTGCTCTTTGTTGATTTAATTTCCATGTATGATATAATATTGTTCTGCAAGTGAAGGACTTGATTTAATTGTGACATATATTTGTAGTGACAAACAGTGACGGATGAGTGCAATGTTGAATCATGTTTGAAATATTTGTACATCTGGAATTGATTGTGTAGAAAGGCTCTTTACGTGACTGTTGTAGTTTTTCTGATTGATTATTTTAAGTTTTTCTCAATCGATTGTTGTTTTGCAGGGATTAGGTTTATTTACACTGTACTACTGTCTGATTTCTTCAAACCAATTTTGATTTCTGGACAACAAGATTGAAGGTATGCACAGTTTTTCATTTTGAAGTACCTACATTAGTGATATTGCATGTATATCACAAGGTAAATGATGCCTAAAAGTTTGTCAATTTGGTTCAAACAGCATTAATTGCTATTGTTTTTATAACACATTTTTACCACCTGACTAAATTTCCTTTTCATGTTCAACTTATTATATGACTTAAACACATGAGATCACTGTACAGATGGCTTGCTCAAATGAACATACACTAAATCTGGTGCCGTGGTTACTGGTACAGATTGAAAAGAAGATTATTCCAGGCCTCCAATTTCGCAACGAAGATAAAAGTTTGATTCAAATCCCATGGAACCACCAAAATTCAGGGTCAGATTATGAGGGAATTCTACACAGGGTTTGTGTTTGTTAAACGTTGATATGTTTGTAAAAGTTCATATGCATGTTAAATAAACTAAACTACAATAACTATGTTGTTAATTATGATTTCGGTAATACTAACAGGCCATGTTACCAATTCATCTACATGTTAGTGTTCAGTGTCTGCAAACAGAAGTGCTGTGTGGGTTTATATTTGTGGCATGAAATTTAATCTATTCACTGTCTTATTACCAGATGTGGGTTGAACGAAAAGGTGTGAAAATAAATCCCAACAGCAAACCAGCAGATGTCAAGGGATCGTTCAGGAGTGCCCTAAACAAATCTAAACACTTAAGAGAAAGGAAAGACTTACATCAGCTTAATAAACAAATGAACAATTACAGGGTGTACCAAATATTGACACTGGAGGAAAGCTGTGGTATGTTTTTTTTTCAAATATTTTTACTTTATTACTGACAGTACATTTTATTATTGCATTATGTCAAATTTACTATTTTAGTACTGCCTGCATAAGTGCACCACCCAATACAACACATGTCAGATATATTACTTAATCATGTATTATTGTCGGTGGTGGTGTACCTGCATGCACTATGCTAAAGAAATCCAGCTGCATAACAATGGAAACTGGAACTACAACTGATTCGAAACTAACCAGCAATACATTATGTATCGTCCGATTTGTTTCTCTGATTAATAATTTTGAAATATAGTAGCAAATACTTAGATGCATTCAACAGAAATTAAGAAGAAAGCAGTCAAGAGACACAGTAATGATGGTTCTAACAGCACTCAACAAAGCCCAGCAAGCTGTGTTAGCTTTTCAGCATCACCCGGTAAGCAGTCTCACTGTGCTAAAACCAACACAAAAATTGACTCAATTTTACAGAAATTCCTCCGACCCCTCAACAAGCACAAATCAGTGAAGAAAATACTAAGTTTGATGGAGATTTTCCTATGGATCTGGTTAGTTTTATATCTGACACACTTTTGTTTGTAATAAACTGAAGCAATTTTATTTTACTGAAGTTAAAGTCCTTCATTCAATTACATGTGAATTTGTTTTGTAGGACTTAGGTGACGAGCTTGATCTAGACTCCATTACACCAACTCTAACTTACTCAGCAAACCCGGTGGAAAACATTCAGGATTCAGTTAATGTAAATAACCAACTGCAAGATGACCCCAGTCAATATTTTGCTGATAGTAAAGCAGGAAAGCCCAGTGTCCTGTATGTTGGTGCAAACTTGGATGATCAGCAAATTAGTAATGTACAGACATCTGATTATGGTTTGGGTGATGTTGGTTATGTACAAACTGCACCACTAGGTGAGTGGGTTTACCAGTTATATTTCAACATTATCTAGAGAAAGTTAACACAAAGCTTGAAGAAAAGCAAAATAGGATGAAAAATTTGTTTGGCAGATTAAGAACTTTAATTACAATTCACGCAATTAGTTTAACAAAATTGTTATTTTAATAGATACTCAATGGGATAAGTCACGTTCTATTCTTTGGAATTACATGAATCACTGCACAATTTCAAATTTGTATGGTAAGTTTCAATTGTTATGAGTCTGAAGTCAATATATTGACACTTTATTATTTGCAACAGATCAGTTATCACTGTACACTATAACCTTACACTATGGTGACATCTGTGTTGGCAAAGGTCAATTTGATTTAGTTAATGAAATGCGACTTTTGTATGGAAGTCATGCAGAACAGGTTGGACTGCTACATGAGCATCATATTACAACTCCTGATCATTTTTTGAAGGATCCTTTGGAATTTCCTTTGTATGCAGGTAAAAGGTTTGAATTGAAAATATCCTTGCCTGCATGCCTGCCTACCTCTGTGCATGCCTTGCTGCAACTCAGTTTTCTCTAAGCATTAATGATGGACACAGTAGTATTTGTAACATCTGCTTCAGCATGATTAGCATATTAGCTTCTGCTTATCCATTCCGAAAATATCCTTCTTGTTGTATTTTACTCTAATTTGCCGGGCAAAAAACCTCAGGCTGTTATGCTACTTTTTACATGTGTGTTTGCCAAGATATGGAATTTATATGGTGTTATATGAAAAGCTACTAATATACAGAACAAATGACAAAAAACAACAGTGTAGCATGAATTGTTTTTTTGTGAAGGGTCAGATGAAAAAATCAAGAAGACCCTCTCCAAAATGGGCCAAGGGATGTTGCTTCAAAGCGACAATGATGGAAACCTGTATGGGACAAGGAACTGTGGAGCAGGAATTTTTCAGTATGATCAGAAAGATGAAAATGAACCAATTTACATGAAAAGAGGGGAGAAAGTCCTGCTTTTTTCACATCAAACATTCATTGACCAAGTTTTTGCACAAAATAAGACAGGGAAATTTCCAAAATCAATGAGGACCAAACGATTATTTTTTGGTTTTAAACCTCACACAATAGAATCAAAGGGTGTTGTGTCTATGACAATAATGCCAGAGTGTGTGGAAGAGATTAAGTCAACAATATTGGGCTCAGATTCGAGTAGTTTGGTTTTCAGTGAAAATTCCCTAGACAACATTATAGAGAAATTTCAACAAATGAAAGTTAAATCTGCCACAAATTGATGAAATACCCCCTGGATTCTGTCAAGTTGTAAGTTTACATTTTAAAAGTTAACGTTGTTAACAAGTGTTTTTAATATATGATACATTGTTAGTTTGTTGTGTAAATATTGGTGACTTTATTTACTGCATTACAAGAAAATGTATTTTAATTATTCCTGTTCTAGTTTTCTGTCAAGTTATTAGCAACCATTATACATGTCTTATTTTGCAGTCAATTAGCAACCATTCAACTTTTTGTGTATTTTATTCCTGTCCAGATTGTAGTGTATTTTGAATTATTGTGCTTCTTTTTCTGCCAAGGATACAACAATTTAAACAGGACTGCTCTTCTGGCATAAATTAACAGAATTTATTTTTCTGTAGTTTTGCTTACCATACAGCAAGACTTCATTGGCAAACGAAACAACGAAGAAAGTGCTGTTTAAATTCTAAATATGTGTAAATTTCTGTTATTGCTAATTAAATATGTGGTGTATTTAGTATTTTAAAGATTTGTGTATTGTCGAAAAAGTATTAATTAACGTGCAGAATGTTGTTTAAAGTGTTTATAACCACCTTTGTCTTCAATTTTATCAGGTTGCTATACTCGGTAGGCACTGAAAATTATTAAACGTTGAAAACTCACAAAGCAGGAAAACTGTTAAAGGTGTGAAGGTTGTTTTAAATTGAACAAAATGTTACAGGAAAAAAACTCCTCTTTTTATTTTGAGATTTTTTATCACAAAATAAAGTTCGAATTTTGTCGATGCTATGAACTGTGTGTTGCTTGAATTTATCAAACTCTGTTTGTGGGTTTATCTTTCAGATGGATTTGGAGAGTGAGCACGGCCTGACAATGAGACATTGGCTGATAAGACAAATAAGTAAGAAGGAGATTGAAAACCTCATTCGGGATCCACTCCATGAAAACATGATTCAAATTCCCTGGAACAAACAAGGGGAATCACCCAGTGAAGAGAAACTTTTTCGAGTAAACGAAATCGACCAGTAGTTTGTTTTGCAAGAAATGTATGCTTTTTGAACATTTACATGTAACTTGAAACACAGAAATATTTTTCATGCTAATACAATATAAGCTGATAGCAGAAGTGTTTCCTATATCCTTGTAATTTCACAAAAAATTGCAATTCGTGGAGGTCCAAAAATGAAGTAACACTTTCAGACTGGCAATCAAATTGGGTTTAAATTAACAAATGGTATTTTCACAGTTGTGGGCAGAGAGAAACGGCAAAGTTGTTCATCCTGATGCGAAACGCTCAAAGTTGAAAGACAACTTTAGGAATGCTCTTCACAAGTCAAATGATTTTGATGAGATGCCTGAGTTGCACGAGCTTAATAAACAATCTGGAAACTACAGAGTTTACACGTTGTTGTCAATGGAAGAAAGTAAAGGTACACTTGGCCCATATTTACTCCAATGATTTTTTGAATTTCTGAACTGTACTTTTGTGGTCTTGGCACTTAAAATTTCTAACATTATTTTAAGTTTTTCTTGCTAATTTAAACAATGTTTTCAATTGCTAAGTTTAACAAGCAAACATTATTTACTCCTACTTTTTGGTTACTAATAAATTATCTTCCTGAAACTTTTATAGCAAAGGCCCAAAGACAAAAAGAAGAAAAACGATTGAAAAAGTTGAGTTCATCTTCAAGCAAACATAGCCCCGCGTACTCAACAACGTCCTCTTCCACGCAAGGTACACAATATTACACTTGGTGTTTTATTTAACCTAAACTATGTGATACAAGCAGATACCCCAGGACTACCTGATGTACAACCATTTCAAGACAGCGAACACCAACCAATGGATTTCACTGTGAGTTATTGCTACAACGATGATATTCCTTGCTTGAAAATGTTTTTAAATTACATATTAATAGACAAACTAATTGCTCGTCATATGAAATCAAGCCAATTTTGTTGTAATATAAGTACTATTGTGCAGAAAAATAATTATATTTTTTTATTTTTATTTGTTTTTATTCATATTTGCAGGAATCTCCTGTTTTTGACCAACAACAACCTTCTCAGTACACAACTCTCCCTGCAAGTTACTTAGCTCCACATGCAAGTTTTACTGGAACTAACGATAGTCACCCAACAATGGCACAAGATGAAAGTAACAACTTTCAACAAGCCCATGCATCCAACACTTGTAAGTGCACAACCTGCACCACGTTTTGGGAAATAACGATACTTATTTAGTTTTTTTTACTTTTATGAAACAATATCTAGTTTTTTTTATTTGTAGTGGTAATAACATTGAACCTTTAGAAGTTATTTTTATTTGTAAAAGTAATGACTTTTTTTCTAGCATTGCAGGTCAATCCCACAGATTCAAAAGTTAAAATGCTGCTAAAGAAGTTAAACCTGGGAAATCATTGTGGTGAGAATGTTTCCTAAAAATATGTACATATTCTTCAAAAACTTTTCTGCTTTTTGACAAAAAATTTGGTGCAAAAATTGTGAAAAAAAATAACAAAAAAAGGTAGCATAACAATGGCATGTTTTAGATGATCTTGTGCTCTTCACTATCCAGTTGTATTATGACAGTACACCAGTTCAAACTTGGAGAATGGATTTAAGCAAACCAATTCGATTTCTTTATGGCGATGATGAAAACCAATTCGCTTACATTCTCTATCATAAGCAACTGGAAAAAGATGAGGAAATGCCAGAAGAATTTAAGTTTACACCCTATGAATTTCCCAAATATAATGGTTAGTTTCAAGTCAATATTTATAGTCTAAGTGTATGAAATAATCAAATAACTTTAAAACAAGCAACCCAACTCAACATTTTCCCAAATTTTCTTTTAGGTAAAAACCACCTTGTGGGTGATACTCTGAAAACAGCAGATCAAGGTGTTACTCTTCGAATTGATGACCACGGTAACCTCTATGGAAAAAGACTCTGTCAAGTGAGGGTTTATCATTTTGAACAAGGTCAGGAGTCAGAACGGAATCCAGTCAAGCTGGAAAGATACCAGGAAAAGAAACTTTTTTCATATGAAAATTACATAAAAGAACTTTGGGAATTTACTACTCATTCCAATTGCACGCCACGACCATCACCACAAGAGGTAAAAAAACTCTACTTTGGAATTGTCCCAACATCAACAGAGGCTAGTGGACTGATAACTTTGGTAATCACCCCTGAAGTTGTTTGTCCCATAAGAAACAAGCTTGTTTACAGAGACCAGTCAACACTTATAGCTATTAGTGACCCAAACAGCATCGACAATGCAATACGGGATGTTGTACAAGGCGTGTTTATGCAATAAGATTGTTTATATTGAACATAAATAATAATATTGAATGTTTTGTGACACCAATGTGAAGTTGTTTATATTCGCCAACATCATTGTCACATTCACATAAGGCTGGAATTAGTTGCTAGATGTTCATCAATATTATCATTCAAATAAAGTATTGCAGAAAGTTTAACCTGAATTTAAAGTGACTACCAATACGCACATATACAACTTAATTAAAACATAGCATGCTTAACTGTACCTGTCAAATAATGTAAATATGGTAGTTTTTTTTTCGTTTTTAATTTTTATACTCGGATTTGCTTCATTTTCTTTTAGCACTTGTATGGGTTTAAATTATGTGTGTGCCTTGTGGTGTAACAGCATGTTTTATTGATATGGTAAACTAACAATAAACAAGGATTGTGGGGGCAGGTTTGTTGCATCAGTGTTAATTCATTCCAATATTATCATGGTATACAACACAGATCACTTGTGTTGGAGATAAGAAAATCAGAGTAAAAGGACAGTACACAGTTTTGAAATTCCTGTTTCAAATATATGAACTGACATTGTTTATTTGTGTTTGGCAAAATCAATTCTAAAATTACAAAAGGTAAGAAAACAAAATATATTGCACTTTTTCATGAACTTCATCAGTAACTGAAGCAGGGTTAATTAAACTTGAGGAAGGTTGTATCTTTTTTACAGCGACAATAGAACTTTGTTGCATCACAACACGGCAGAGCTGAAGGTGATTTTGAATAATCGACAACAGTTGTGTTGTCAGTTTTTACATCATTGAGAAAATTGTCTCGAAGCTCGTTTGCATTTTTGATAATCTGTCAAAAAACAAGATGTTGCAACTTAACAAGATGTTGCAAGATGATGAATCATAAATTCCAGAAACAGAACCAATTAAAATAATCATGAGTCAGCGAATGCAGTTGAATAATTTTACTTCCAACACTTCTGAAAGCAACTGAATCACTGCATCATTCACCTCATCAATGTTTGGCGTGTTAGTTACATTTAATGCAACGCTTTCAGCTGGATCTTTTACAACATCAAACACAAGAGGTGGATCGTGCTCCACTACTGGGGCAAGTTTGTGATTGCAATCAAACTGGTACCCCCCAGTCTTCCAGAATACCTTATATTGACCCATTCTGAGTGTGTCAATTTCACCAGCGGGGGGAGTGTCACCACTGTTGGGGTGAAAAATTTCCTACAAAAATATATTTTCAGTTTGTTTTTCATATTTCCCCTCCCACACATACATTGATGCCTATTACACAATTTAATAACTGGAAGATGATCAGTGTTGCTAAATTACTGTACCTGTTGGACAGTCTTTAGTCCTTGACAGTATTTATAGAAAGCAGTCTTTAGCTCTTGGGAGTCATTACCCAATATTCCAGGAATTTAATATATGTCATATTCAAATATAACCTTATTCAAATAGAATCATAAAACAAGTATATAAATTAATGTTAACTATAAAGTAAAACAACTTGCTACAACCATGCACCTAACTCAATACAATCATACAATGCACTGAGCACCAACACTTTGACCATCACCAACCCACAATGTCATTCGGTCACAAGGTCACATGGTAAATCCATCCAAACCAGCAGGGTAGAATACAAGGTACAACAACAATTAAATTAACAATTAAATTAAGGTACAACAGCAACTAATATTAACAATCAGAATAATTACCTTAATATTAAATGTTTTTTTTAAAAAAATTTTGACAACATGTTTTTGTTAGCTAGCATCATCTGGTGGGACAACAAACTTTACCTTTCTTGCTGTGTCAGTTTTTCCCATTAAAAAGTCATTCAAATCGATTCCGTCAAATTTTCTCAAAGTTGGCATTTTCGCCCCTGCTGCGGCCACAAATGTTGGAAATATATCAAGAGTTGAAGCGAGTGCATCGCTCGTGGTGTTGGGCATTATTTTATTCGGCCACACGACAACTGTGGGCTCACGATGTCCTGCTTCCCATGTGCTGGTTTTAGCCGTGCTTCCACCCCCGTACGTGTCCTTGAGCCAACTACCAAGAAATGGTCCAGGACTTCCACTGCAAATATTGTGTAAAATGTAAAAAAAAAAAATCTAAAAACTTTCCGGATAGTGTCAGTACACAAGATCATAACACCCATGGATAAAGGCAGCAATAAATACTAATGCTTGATGTAATGCTTTATATATTATCTATGGATAACGAATCCCTTTTTAATCGAATTTCAGAATCATTCGCATTCTGTTGGAGCATAATTATAATTTATATCCAGTTTACCTTCATGAATAAGCTTGTATCCTTATTTCAAAATCAAGTGAGTGTCTGATATTCATAAACTTCTGGTCGGATACTTTACTTAAAATAATTTTACTGTGATGTCCAACCTGTATGGGCATTTCACCACCCACGGACCATTATCTCCAGTAAACCAAGTAAGTGTGTTTTCATAAACTCCACTTTGCTTCAAGGAACCGATAACTCGACCGATGACATCATCAAGTTCATGAAGCGTGTCCGCATAAACTGTGTCTACATTTGTCGAGTTCGAAAACCTGAACAGAGGAATGGATTTATTGCAGTCGAAATGTCCAGTGTTTACCATGTGCAGCAGGCATGGATATGTATGCAACACTATGAAACATGCAATAATAGTGACATACATGTAATGACTTCACGAGCTACTTTGCAGGCTTGGCAGCCCAGGCATTGCAGCCCAACTGGATCAGCCACTTTTTCCTGACAAGTCAAAGCAAGATTTCAAAAATCAAGCTCCCGGTGAGGTTTGAACTCACGACCCTGGGCTAACCATGCCCAACGCTCTACCAACTGAGCTACATGAGTTGTCCAATACAACATGAAACTTTTTCTTGAATAGCAATAAAAAAAATTCATGAAACAGTAAGAAACTGGTCAGATGTGTTATGTAATGACCCAACCAAGCTCATTGTACATATTTTATGCCGAAACAGTGGCCATCTGTACATATTTTAACTTGACACAACATACTTTTTACATTATTTACAACAACAGACATCCTAACCTGTCACTGTGTGCAAGTGGGACATGCATATGGGCAAAAGCCATGTAGAGTAAAAACGGTTTCCCAGACTTGGAAGCGGAATCAATAAACTTCTGAGCTTTTTCTGCATAATGATCACCTAGTGTTGTGAGGTTGGCTGGTTGCTCCACGATGTCGTAGTCCTCATATAACGGCAATGCAGTGTAGTAACTTGGACAAGCTACATGGGGTAAAAAGGTTTCATATTACAAATAACAATACATTGTCAACTACAAGGGAAACATTAAATATATCATTGCCATTACCATGGAGAGTAGTTTAACAACACAGACACGTACACGTTCCGACAAACTAAAGTTAAGTTTTAAAGCAAAAATTAACAAGAACAAAGCAAATATATTCGTTAAAATTAATAATTAGTGTATTTTACTTCAATTCACTGCATATTATAAATTAACCATTTTCACACAATAAGTTCAACACACATATTTAAAAATAATACCTACGTATTGCACCGTCGTTAAATTGCAGATCATATTTTGATTTTGGGCATTCTTCACATTCTGGGCTGTTGTAGGCCTTCACATCAACACACCCCATATCATTACTGTAAGGCAGACCATAGTAATAATCAAAACCTCTTGAACGTGGATGAAATTTGTGAGTCATTCCCAGGTGCCATTTACCTGAAAAATGTTGTCTCCTAAATTAAGATTTTTATGCAAAACAAATGTTTCTCTATATTTTATCAAACAACACAAAGTCGCCAAATTACTTCAAACTTGAAAAATGGTGTTGCTTATAATCGAAGATGGCTCACGTTTTTTAATGTTGAGATCATATTTTTCTGCCACTTTTCACATTCAATACCCATAACCTCAACAGGTGTTTATTGTGCAAGATAATTTATCTGACAATTGTGGATGATAGATTTGTTGGCAATACTATTACTTCAACTTGTGAACCAAACATTAGTTTTAAAATTAATGTGCGACATATAATTGAGTAAATGCGATAGATGTAATTTACCAATCATTCCAGTGTAATATCCACTTTCCTTTAAAACCTCTGCTAGTGTGGTTTCATTGAGGGGGAGTCCCCCTACAGACTCCTGTGCAAAGTTTTTGACGACTCCAGTTCGGAGTCCGATTCTTCCCGTGAGAAGTGCAGCGCGAGATGGGGTGCAAACGGATGCTCCAGCATGGAAGTCTGTTAGTCTTAGGGGTTTGAAAGTGGGTAACAATCATTAAAAAACTAATGGTAAAAGATTAAGATGCAGGCAGTAGTGCACACTGTTATGACCTACATGGTCTCATCAGTGCAATTGGTAACTGTAGCACTGCACTAAAAAAGAAGTTTTGAACACCTCAAAAAATGAACACAAACAGTATTGAAATAATGTAGGATGAATAAAGTGGCATATAGTATGAAACTATTTAAGACAATATGAAATACTCAAGGAACCTTAGTCCTTCCTCTGCCATTTTGTTGAGGTTTGGGGTCACATCCTTGTTGGGATTCCAGTTTGCTCCGAAATCTCCCCAACCGATGTCATCAGCAAACAATATCACAAAGTTTGGTCTTGCTTGGGAGCCAACATTCTGAAAGATGCAAAATATACAACAATCTTAGAATTATTTAAATATTTAGCGTCCAAACAGACCCACCTTTTCAAAAGTGATTGTGCATTCACAAATAGCAATCAACAAAAAGCTGATCACAATTTTGAGACAGTGAGTAGCCATGTTTAAATAAGGTGATACTTAACAACGGACCTGCATAGATGGAAATGACACTTAATGAATAAAACACAATAAAAATTTTCAAAATAATAACAAATTAAGTAAAAAACAATCAAACCAATACATTGAAGAATTATATAAAGCAAAACAAAGAATGTTTGAACTGCATCAGCTGACAGACACACAAAATGGTGGCATGATACACTAAAAAAACACAATGTTTACAAAGCATGTTTGAAAATACAGTGATTAAGAAAACTATAACATATAAAGAATATTGTTTTGTGACAACATGACAAGTCACAAAATCTTCAAACAAATAACTTGCATGCTTTCCACAGGTTGTCTGTATTTAAAGTGTGAATTTACCACTTCCTTTTCAAAACACAACTCAAAAATAAAATATTCAGTGAACATATCATCTATAAAACATCAAATGATTAATCCTGCATCAAACTACTACTGAACAATGATAATCAAACCAGGCAAGTTTTTCATGATGTTGCAAATTACAAATCACAGTAAGTGATGACAAGATTTAATTCCTCCAAAATATCGATTTCTAAACTGACGTTCATTTAAGGCAAAGTTGACCAGGTTATTTGATCTCTCTTGCATCTGCAATAAAACTGGGTTGGATCGCAACATGCGAGGGCGGAAGGAGAAGTTGAGTAATTTGCAACTGTCGTGTTGTCGGACTTGACATCCTCGAGGAAGTTGGAACGTAGAGTGATTGCATTTGCAACAATCTGTCACAGAACGTGGTTTAAAAACACAGACTCTCTGTGTTGTGCAGTGGAGTTGTCAAACTAACAACAAAGTTTGCAAGAAAATTTTACCACCTTCAAAAATTTACATAGAAATAAATCTCAAGTTCTAGTACATATTAATTAATAACTTATATTGTACCCCAGCACCACAAACCTCCTTCAAGTCAGGAGTTGATTCTTCCGTCAACTTGAAACTTTCACCTGGATCTTTCTCCACATCAAAAACAATGGGAGGATCGTGGACTACAAGAGGAGCAAGTTTTCCTGCACAGTCAGGCCAAGTCCCTCCTGTCTTCCAGTAAACTTTATACGGTCCCATTCTCACAGTGTCAATTTGACCATCCACCCCCGTGTCAAAACTGTTTGGATGATAAAGTTCCTGGAAAATAAACAGTTATGTTACGTTCACATCTTTGTCCCAACAAATTTTTTTTTCTTAAGATCTTGACCAAAATATGAAAAATATTTAAAAATTTACTTTGCTTGAAGTCACACATAGTTTTATTGGCACTATTTGCCTTTTTGTGCTATTTTCTCTCATAAACTTTAGGTGAATAAGATACAGTGGTATATGCGCAATTGTGATATTAGATATTGTCAGATGATTTCTCACATAATGGGCGGTATGAGTTTTTCCACTTAGTAAATCATAAAGATCGATTCCATCATATTTTCTATGGTGTGGCAGTTCAGCTCCTGCAGCTGACAATATAGTTGGAAATACGTCGAGGGCTGATGTTAGAGCTCCACTTGTTGTGTTTGGTGTCACAACATTTGGCCATGTGAGAACAGTTGGCTCCCGATGTCCTGCCTCCCAGGTCGAACATTTTCCAGTCGTTCCACCACCGTAAGTTGCATTTAACCAGGATCCAAGGAAGGGGCCTTGACTTCCACTGTAAAATATTGCTGGGATTGAAAACTCCACAGATGATTACAATATTTCCAAAAATAAACAGCAAGGAAACTTAACAGCCAACATTAAGAGAAACAAGATCACAAAGCACATTTTAGTACAGCAGTTTACAGCGAACTACTTATAAGTTGTAACATATGTTGTGGTGTTTTATGTTGACCTGGAGTCTGACATGTGCTGGTATTACAGGCAGCTTAGTTTAAATCGACAGCCAACATGTTACAACAAACTTAAGGGAACATGTGTGCTTTCAATGTTTGCAAAATGACAGTTTTAATACACGTCCAAACAATATTTTTCTCTTGTTTTTCAACACCAAACAAAACTGTACCTTAGTGGACATTTGGAACTCCATGGGCCATTATCCCCTGTGAACCATGTTAAAGTGTTGTCATAAACACCGTTCAGCTTGAGTGATTTTATGACACGCCCGATCACATCGTCCATTTCATGTAATGTATCAGCGTATACTGTCTTCACACTGGTTGAGTTTGTGAATCTGCAAAGATAGTTTCACTGAGGATTAAATGTGACTCCACGCGATCCAACATTGTTTGTGAAAATTTCTAAAACAATTTATATTAATGGAAAACAATAAATGATCATAATCTGTGCAATTTAGTCTAAAGCGACTTTAATCTTTCATCACCACAATCCCCCATCACTGCAAACTCCTCAGAAATTTAAGTTTAAGGACCAGCATTTATAATGCAGAAGGCAAAAGTTTTGGGTTGATTGAAACAGTACAGCTGGAGCCCTAGTTTGTACCACAATAATCATCAACAAAGCAAATTATTCCAACCTCTCAGCATGGGCTTGTGGGCAGTGCATATGGGCAAATGCGACGTACAGAAGGAATGGCTTCTCAGACTTCACAGCTGAGTCAATAAAACTTTGAGCTTTTTCAGCGTAATGGTCACCCAGGTTAATTAAGTCAGCTGGTTGTTCAACAATTTCATAATTCTCGTATAAAGGCAATGCTGAGTTGTAATTACGGCATTCTGAAATTTTATTTGGATTAACTGGGTAAAAGACTTATCAACTTTATGTTATTTGACGGAGTTCTATTAAACATGTAGCATAAAAATATAAGAATGAGCAGCACAGCTAAGTATTGCTGAGGAATCTGCCTTTGTGTCCAAACACCAGCAAAACCCCAAAATTAATAGCAGGCAGAAAGCACCAGGAAAATGTTGATTGTTTTACAGCAGAAATAACAATTGTCATCATATCAAAAAAAAGATTTACAAATGTTACTCATTGTACTTCTAATTACAAGTAATATTCTATCTTCACTATAGAACTAAGCTTATTAAGGCCCTGACGACCTTCGACTCACCAACTGCTTCACTGCTTCCATTAAAGTTTGAAGGCTCTTTTGGGCATTCTTTACATTCTGGTTTGTTATAAGTGGGAACATCAACACACCCCATATCATTACTGTAAGGCAGACCATAGTAATAATCAAAACCTCTTGAACGTGGATGAAATTTGTGAGTCATTCCCAGATGCCATTTACCTGGAATTTGTCCGTAGAAAAACAATCATGAATTCAATGAATACTTAAAAAGGTTTACACAGCTTGCAAAAGCGTTTAATAATTGTTAAATGAGATAGTTGTGAATTGTAATAAATATATTATAATACATCAATTGCAAAGGATGTATTCATATTGTAGCTTTCATGAAAAGTAACTTTTGCCACACCTATCATTCCAGTTTTGTAATCATATTTCTTCAAAACCTCAGCAACAGTTGTCTCATTAAGGGGGAGTCCCCCAACAGAGTTTGGTTCAAAGTTATGGACGATTCCAGTTCTGAGTCCGATTCTTCCAGTTAGCAGAGAGGAACGCGATGGTGTACAAACAGATGCTCCAGCATGGAAGTCTGTTAACCTGTTAATCAACATAAACAACATTCCATTACCTGTATTCACCTGGACAAATTGTACATTTACTGACCTCAATCCTTCCTCTGCCATTTTGTTGAGGTTTGGGGTCACATCCTTGTTGGGATTCCAGTTTGCTCCGAAATCTCCCCAACCGATGTCGTCAGCAAACAATATCACAAAGTTTGGTCGTGCTTGGGAGCCGAAATTCTAAAAGTTGCCCATGTATATTTTGATTAAAACTAGCTACGTTCACTTGAAGTTGAATCACACTCATAAGAAATGTTATAGGATTGTAAGTGTAAATTACTACTACCTATAATGCATGCAGTAAATAGATGCTACAGGAGGTATTGCACTTAAAATTTTTTGATCACCAAATCTAATAAAAATGCTTATCAGAAAAACTGAATGTTGAGGACATATCCACATCGTGAATATTTTATCGTCAATCTACACAAACTCCTTCCTTAAATTCAATCTGGTGTGTAAGTAATGCGCATAATTGACACCAATGTTAACTAAAATTATTATTTGAAACAGAACATTTCGAAAGTTTGCAGACCCACCTTTTCAAAAGTGACGGCGCATTCACAAATATCCAGTAACAACAAGCTGATCACAAACTTGATAAAGTGGTTAGCCATGCCTGAAAACAATTTGTGGACGCAAATGCACTTTGCACGGCTCCACTTTGCTTATATCTACAAATGCAATAATAACATTTCTGCCAAGTTAAAATGGGTAATTATAAAAAGAATTGTCCCAACAAAATTATACACATAAAGTGAAAAAAATTTTATCATTAAAGCCTGTAAAAACGTCAGTTTGTCCACGAAATAACGTTCGCCGAAAAAAATTCTTCGCACAAATTACTTTCCAATCTGGCATTTCAGAAGCACATAACCAAGCAAATACCACACATAACTAGGAAGACTTCAACACTCTACATAAACACCCATGTAACATCGGCAAGCTGTAACATCTTTATATTTATGGATGGAGGCCACAACCCTCGAAGGAAAGCAAACACGAATCTCGTGAGTTTTGTTTATCTTTTGGCAAAGTTGCACATGGGTCACGTGACTAGATGGTCAACGCGCATAGAAAACATATAAACAAAACTATCGCTTCCACTAAAAAATCTGCAAATTCCAGCCGATCCCAATTATATTTTCTACAAACTATTACAGCATATGAACATTATATTTACGTACAGCGCTGCCAGAGCATCGTAACCAAGCTGGATGAAAATCTGAATAAACAAGCTCCCGGTGAGGTTTGAACTTTCGACCCTGGGCTCACCAGGCCCAGTGGTTGGATTCAAATATTTTAGCTTACGGTTCCCTCACTAGCAGCATTTCATAGTAACTTCGGAATACAGTGCTCGAAGTGAAAAGTAGGTCTAAAGTTCGCTTAGGTCTCTAAATTACAACGATAAAATTGAGTTTGGCGAGTGGTCGGAGATCCTCGTTAGTCAGCGAGGAAATTCGAGAACACGACTCGTCATACCAAAAGTTGCGAGAACACGGCTCGTCATACCAAAAGTTGGCATAGCGAGGTGTGCTCGCCATGCCGACCCAGGTTCGCACTAACCGGTTGCATCCCACCACTGAACCAGGCCCAATAACATATCTACTATAGACATCAGCAGTTAAACAACGCATATTGTAGTTAAGTACACGGTTACGCACAACTTGCCGAGAGACCTGTGCAGTGGGGCGATCCTGCCTAAAGCCATACGATAGCATGCAACATTTCTACACAGCGTCAAATACATCAAGAAATAAATGCTTTCGATTTAGACATCAATATCTCGGCTATATAAGATCAACGTAGAAAAAAGGTAACACTTTATTTTCAAATCGACAGTGCTATATAATATCAACACGATTAACCGTATAGGTAGTGGATGTAGTTGGCATTCTGCAAGTACAAAAGAAATACAAAAACACATCTACTAAAAAGTGACACGTCGATTTTGACAATAAAACTAACAAATAACACAATTTGTTTCATAAAAGAAAATTTGTCGTCATTAGATTAGGGGTACAACATAATTATTAAATTACGGGTAGCAATAAGACCCATACATTATTGTTAGCTTATAAAATGACTTTATGAGGCTTGGCTTATGCTCGGCCCAATATCTTGAGACATCGGGGAAATACTCTGCTTTCCTCCAAGGTGTTGCTGAACCCCAAGAATGGAGTTGGTCCTTCTTGAGTTTCGGGTCATTCTCGACGAATGAGTCGACCTTCCATGTAACTGAGACATGTCGTCGTGAATTGTGGCCAGAAGCTGGGAGGCCCTTGAACTTGGAATGAACAAACAATGGAATATTTTACGCAAGGTGGCATAGTGGGGCGCAAAAAAAGGTGCAGAAATTTTTTTATGCGGCTTTTGTGTTTTTCGCACTGGTAAGTATGTTTTAGAGGAGTTGGAGCTTTTCCCCCTCCTCCGGACGCACATACAAGATGACAATAAACTCGCTATAGCCTATAATTACGAAACGGCTACTTCAAGGAATCCAAGCTGCACACATATTTAATCTTTAAACATGATGCAGGTATGCTGTCTAAATGGTATTTTGCAGACAGTAGTAACGTCTTATTTCTCTGACCATAAAACAAGCAATACCTGTGTGGATGACTTTGAGACCTTGACCCACTTGCATCTTCAGTCAGTGTGAGTAAGGACGAAGAAAGGTCTTTCGGTTGTTTCATGAAAGCTTGTGAAAGGCTTTGAGTTAGGGCGTGAAGAAACTCGGATTTGCTTTCTTTGTTTCTGAGATAAACAGCCGTAAGAATGAACATTATTGAAGAATAAACCCCAAAAGTTATACCCGGAGGAGACGATTTAGCGATGCTTTGGCCACGCCCAATTAATATGAAAACACCCCATTTTGAAACCTCTGACATACAGGAGTTAATATACCACAGTCGATGGTATCCAAAAAACGAATGGATGAATATTAGTGCGTTTTAGATAAAACAAGCCACGATAGTAAAATATAAGATTAATTTCAAATATAGGCACTGGTGTACACACTATTTCGACCTACAAGGTCTCATCAGTGTAGCAGGCTATATAGCCAGGTGTCACACAAATCACATTGAAGTTCTTAATTCTGTCTGCAGCTCGCTAATCGCTATGGCTAATTTGCTTCTACAGTACCACATCCTCTTTAGCTGCTTATTTTAAACTTTCCACATTACAGCCCCAGCTTCCAACTTACGGTCCTCCAGGAAGGCCGACTTTAATGCAGTGTTTCCAACCCTCGAGGAAGTCAGGAGAGAGCTTGTAGTTTTTCGTGTAATATTTGAGGACGTGAATTAATGATGGTTCGTTCCGACAGATGTGAAGCATTTGTCTCTCGGCAGTGTGGTCAAAACTCAAGTAACCCAAAGCTACTGCAGCAGAGCCTCGTACCTGGAAAGCCACAAGTAAATACTCAGGCTTCATTGGAAATAATCGTAATGAAGTAAAAATAACCTCGGCAAGTCTGACATACCTGGTCATTTGTTAACTGCAGAAGTTTACATAACTCCTCTACCGCATTGATCGACACCATGGCGGACGGAACACCTTCATTAAATAAATTATCGTGCAAGTGAGAAAAAAATACATGTAAAAAACAAATTGCTGAAAAACTAGTTGCAGGCATTGCAGCCTAGCTGTAAGTTCCCGGTGAGGTTTGAACTAACGACCCTGGGCTAACCAGGCATAACGCTCTACCAACTGAGCTACAGGAGATCAGTGGTTTCACGGGGTATATTGTGACCAAGGTACACTGGTGGGCAAGCGCACAACTTGCCAGGTAACCTTCACATATACGTAGGGCATCTCTACCACCGTATTAGAAAACGCAGATACGATAGCTGTGATCGCCAAGCAAGGACCTGCGCAGTGGGGCGATCCTGCCAATCATGCCATTGCATGAAATATTACTGCTGAAGAACTAGAGTGAGCCTAAATGTTGATCAGACCTGCCCTCGTGTGAGCAAGTCTAGCGATGCAATCGGATGCAAGCGCTCGGACATCATCATCATTCGTCTTTGACAGACGATCAATGATCGTTTTAATTCCTTCAGCTGAAGAGAAGGCAGGTTCTTCATCAGGTATTATTCGAGACAACACAACAACCTGAAAAAATTATTTATAATCATGGTCCTTTGAAAACAAACATAGCATTAAAACTATCTGGATATATTCTTCCTTCTAACCAGGGACTTATAGTATTTTTTTTACAAGATAGTTTCTCTCATGCAAATATTAATAGTTACAATTGCTATGCTTTAATGTTTGCACATTACCTGAAAAGCTGCATTAATTGCCGCCAGGTCATCATTTGATTTAAGAAAAGATGTGAAGTTGTTCCACCTGACTCCACCGCACTCCGCGATATCCTTCTGTTGTGGAACGGAGTTGAATGAGAATGTGGCCAGGGCATTTCCAGCCAGAATCTTTACTTTATCATTGCTTGAATAAAGCAACCTGGAAATGTGTTTTGAATTAACAACAACACTTAACTTCACATTTGAAATCAAAACCACATGTAAAGAAAATTATGCCTTGTCTTAAATATTGCCTAAACAAGTAAAAGCAATGACCAGTGATCTATTGGGTGTTCACTGGTTCAACCTATCAAGTGTAACGCGATTTTCACGTTTGTCAACAAACCTAATCATGTGGAGGAAGCTGAAATCAGGGTTTTCTCTGAGACTTGAAATATTTTCAGCGTTACCTGATAAAAACATGGATTTATCATCTTTTCTTCATTTCAAAGTAACAGTTGTATTATAACTTTACAACTAAAAAACATCTTTTGATTTGAACATAGGTTGAACTTTCAAAACCCAGCACCAGAAATCACATGTTAAGATAAATTTTAAACTAACCTAATGCGATAGTTCCAAGAGTGATGGCCGATTCAACTTGAATGATTTCAGCTCTTGAGTGTGCCATAAGAGCCACAAGAAATTTCAGCCCTCGAGACTGAGCAATTGTGTTTTGATTTTCTGTATTTGTTACATAACCTGGAAACAGAAAAAAACAAACATTCAACTCAAAAATAATATTCAAAAACACACAATATTGGTTAACTTTTACAATATAATCAACAAAACCAAATTTATGGTTAGACACATTATTTCCGGGTCTCTTTTGTATAGTGACTCCATAACAGCTATGTAAATATGTAAGTTTACTTATTATTGCGTTTATTAGTTATTACTGACCAATTCCAATACACAAGTGTCGAAGTGTTCGTATAACAGACGTCACCACATTGGAGTTTGACGATCGAAGTTGTCGAACAAGAGGTTGGATTCCATTTGCTTCAGCTATCGCCATTTGTTTGTTATGAGCCCCCTGCGCCAAAACACCTGCAAAAAGTAATGACGTGTTAATTTTATTTGGAACTTATCAGCAATATTTCGTATTTTGTTATCGTTGTAAAGAACTTGTTTTTATAATATGACTAACTGGTTAATTTCTGATAATGAATGTTTGGGTATCTTATGTATTTCAAATTTAACTATTAGCAACATACCCAAACCCTCAGCCCCGATGTAATTAAGGTTGTCTGCATGGGGTCCCGCAGCAGCCAGGAACTCAATTAAAAGGTTTACACCTGAAACAAAACATTCAATATTTAAGGTTAAAAATGTCCTGTATTACTTGCAAAAAAAAGTTAGTGAGCTTTGGACAGGGCAACTGATTCACCCTAATAGGACTCATCAGTGCAGCATTGGTGCAGATTTTGATGGCTCTATTAGTCTTAACACTTGCTTGCCATAAAATTTCCACCTTGATTTCCCCTCAGCGGGTTGTACTTGGTTTGGTATCTAGCAGTGAACAGAGACTGCATAGTCACCACAAAGTGGAAGTCTTGGCTATTCAGCTGGCAAGCTCTTTGTAAGTCACAGCAATGCTGCAATAATGAGCCGTAATATATCAAAACAATGGTCCTGCCTGTAGCTCACTACAAACATTATTAACAATATCGCTTCAAACAAATCATGTTATTTCAAAACCAAACCAACCCATCATAGATGCCATAGATCGCTTTTCATTTATATCTAGACCAGCAAGAGACCACAGAGTCAAAGCAATCGCCTCCTGCAGTGACAACGCTCTACTTTTCTTTAAAATTTGCATCAATGGCATCACAGCCCCCTCCTCGAGGATGTTTTTGGCAGCGTAAGGATTGTGGAGTGATAAACGATAAATGCTCTGCAGCAAAACAACACAAATTTGAATTAAAAAAAATCTGTGTCACTTCAATTAACACTTTTCATTTCTAACATTACAGAAGTATTGAAACAATTTAAAGTAAACTATGAAATGTTATAAATTTGAAAGTGTAGTTGATGTTTAAAGCACATATGTTACATGCTACATGAATTCACACCCATAAATGGAACCATTTTTTTGTCTTTCACACAAGAATTGCAATTTTTCAATAATTTTATTCCATTAAAGAAATCCATGTATATTTTGTAGTATGCTTTGTGGCACCAATAATGTTCACTTACATTAATAGCATTGGTTTGGAGATCGCGATACTTGTTAGCTCTGGAAACCATAATCAACGGAGAAGCACCCCCTGCATCGATGCACATGTTCTGGTTTTCTGTATTGTCAGCCACAATCTTGCCGAGTGTTTTTGTGAGCGCCATCAGAAGTTCAACACACGTCTGATATTCGTGATGTTCAAACAAACCATGAAGAACATCAAATATTCCTTTAGTGGCTCCAACAGCTTTCTGAAGAGCATCTGAAACCTCAGCTATGCAACCAATTGCGAGCACAGCATTGGAAAGTGCATTTACTGGCAGTCGGTCCGGATTGCCGAGAAGTTTAACAGCAACTTGTACAAGACCCGCGTCATGTACTTGCGTAGCAAGGTCATGTGCAGTTGCTGCTGTTACTTGTAGAATGCTGAGTGCAGGTGCACATGCTTCTCTATTCCCACGACTTATTATTGAAATCAAGGTCTTTATCCCTCCAGCTTTCGCAAGTAATTGTGGAACTACGGAATTGCGGACCATGTGGTTGAGAGCCATAATGTTTATTGCTTTCACATGATCTGAGGCAGAAGATTTGCAAACCTAAAACAAAATCAAATTATTTTACAATAATTTGAAAATTGTAATATCTAAAAATTTGTCAAATAAAATGGCAAGGGCAGCAATAAAACCCTAAAATATCAATTTATTCAAAGTCAAAATTTTTCAAACACTTTTTTGGTTAAGTTTCTTTTAACTTTTGTTGAGCATCTTGACAAAAGAGTTAAGCCTTCTTAAAGCCGACAATTCCACACTAAGAACACTTTGGTAAAGTGCTTCAGTCACCTTAACAATAGCTGGGATCCCTCCAGCCTGAACAAAAGGTTCCCAGTGAGGATTATCACATTCTCCTTCCCCGTGACCGTCTTTCATCAATCTCTCAAGGATCAATGCAGCCTACAAATTAAATAAACTCACATCAATAAAATGCTTTATGAACACTTAGTTTCTCACAGCCCCATTATATCAAAAAACAAGCACTAAAAATTATGAAACTCGAAACTTATTCTTAACCTTTTCTGATTCTTCATCAGTATTTGCAGATAAAAACTTTACAAGCTTTTTCCAAACATTAAGATCTGGAATATCGAGTTCAATGAAGTGATGAAGCAACTCCAGGTTTTCTGTCATCGCACAAATTTCCACAGCTCCATGGTTTTGAGCATCAATGGCATTCACTCGAGAACCTGGGGTTGAAAATTCAGAGAAAATCTATTCAGTTCAATTTATTTAATTATTGGAAATGAATTTGTTCCAGTTTCAAAACCTTTTTGTTCAGACTTAAGCTTTTAGCTGTAGGGCATCAATGGTTTTTGGAACAAAACACAAGATAAAAAAGTTGTTTTTTCAAGAATGTGTAGCATTAATGTACAAGCAAAACATTACACAAGAATAAAATGTGGCCACTAAACAGCACACCTCAGTAACAAAATACTCACCCAGTTCAATGAGCTTTTCAATACTTTTTGTTTTATTTCTTTCCACAGCGAGTAAGAATGGAGTTCGTTGCAAAGAATCTTTTGTTTCAACTTCTAAATATTCCTCATTCATCGTCACAAACTTTTCAATCGACATCAACAACTCCTTCTCTGCTGCCACACAGTGGTGAATCGCAGTCCATCCATCCTCATCAAATTCAATGTCCGACATATTTATTAAATTTTGTTCCAATGTTAACTTCAATTTTTTAATCTGTTTCAGAAATATTTTTTGCAAGTGACAAAATCCAGTGAAAAAGGACAAGCTATACTAAGGATAATTGCATCAAACTTGTGTGGGTGTTGAGTCATGAGTTAATGCAAGCAAATAAAAAACTAGTATTTCTTTTGAAAAATCACAACACAGAACTCATGACAAATCATAACTTTAAATCATTTCAATCAAAAAAGTCCAAATAATTAAAGAAAGTTGCTCAATACCGTTTACCATTAAACAACAGCTGGAGAAAAAGCTGACTTTCACGCAACAATCATTCAGGAATCTATTTAAAGTGAGCATCCATTGTAATACGATATCAGGAACACGCGTAAGACAACCATCGAAACAATAGAAGCTAACATATGACAAGACAGTGACGTCGGACACAAGAACAAAGACACAAAAGAACCAGATCATTGAGTTTGAGGGTTGACAAAACATGCACGGACAAGTCAATTATGATATTAAATACAACGCAGAATTTCCAAAAAAATGATTTAGAATTTGATTGGCAAGAACTCAATGATGAAATTCAGTTTCTGGTTGTCCAAAAATCCACCTATTTAATCTGACGTTCATGGTACAAATGATTTGTAATCTCTTAACAAATGGCCAGATCTTCACCTATTTCGGAGAAAATTTACCCCTTTTGCACATACTGGATTTGGGTGAGTTAGATCTCCTGCTTCAACCTTAAATTTCTTCGCTGTTTCTTTTACACGTTTGCTCATAACAAACTACGTACAGTTAGATTGCATAATTACATTGCTCTGTAGAATATTGTAACATTGATAGACTACAGCCACTATTTCTTTACCAACATCGCACCTCGTCTAGACAAACTTGGAGAACAATTTGAATCTTTCAGACGGGTGTACACACTGTTTCGATCTGTAAGGTCTCATCAGTGCAGCTTGTTACTGTGGCACAGGGCTAGCTGGTGGACTAATAGGCACACAATTTGGCTATAGTGCGTTCCACATGGTTCGTCTGTGTTGATTGGTACCTAGTTTGGTACAAAACGGATCGACGACGGACCTAATGGTACCACAAGGTAGAAATCTGTGTGCCTGCTAGTCTACCAGCTAGCACAGTGCCACAGTAACCAGCTGCACTGATGAGACCTTACAGGTTAAAACAGTGTGTACACCTGTCTGCAGCTCTCATTTAATTTAATAAGCTCTACTGTATACGTTAACAACTTCAGTCATTTATTGGTTTAGTCAACGCGCTTTCCAAGCACCAGATTGGAAAGTTTGCAGTTTGTGCAAGAACATAACTCATATAAGCCTAAGGTATAAGTTTTTTCTGCTTGGGATAATCTTTTTTTCTATCCAGTCCATACAAACCAACTTCTTGACATAAAAATTTCAAAAGTCGATCGAAATCATGAACTTATGGAAGTGGGTTTTCAAGACAATACTTGATGTTTTGCCGCAACACAGCTGAAATTAAATAAACCAAATCTTAAGGACACATTTTATCTGTTATCTTTAACCTTGATAAAGTGATTTCACGATAGACATTAAAAGCAATAAACCTTTAATGTGGCCTAAATATTTTTCTTGCAGCATTGCATGAAGCAACAACACACACAGCAAATGTTTGAAGCTTTTGATTGACAGCTCAACGCGTTGTCACCAACAACAAAATTCCCCAACTAGAGAATAATTTGATTTCTATAAAAAAATAATACTTTTGATCAACAAAAATAAAAATATTCGGAAATTTTTCAAAACATATAATTGCCCAAATATTTTTCACAACTTTTTATACGTAAT
Organism: Ascidia mentula; assembly: GCF_947561715.1. NCBI lineage: Eukaryota > Metazoa > Chordata > Ascidiacea > Phlebobranchia > Ascidiidae > Ascidia > Ascidia mentula. The sequence goes on from NC_138568.1 coordinate 943,744, forward strand.
CTGTTTACAGTATTATGCATTTATCTGCTATCAAATAAAATTGTTTTTTCTTGCAGCAAAAGCTGTGTAAAACCTTACATGCAAGTGAGTCCTGGGAGAACCATCACGTCCAGAGGAAGTGAAGACAATATCAATCGTGACCTCATGTTTGCGCAGTTTGATTAGAAAAAAAACATACAAATGATGGTCTCGTTACATTTTACTCGCTTAGGCATGCAAGTGCAGAAAATGTGTTTCAAATGTACTGAATATGCATTTGCAAACCGTTGGAATATCATTGACCAAGTGTGTGGTAGTACGATATGAGGACTTAAAACATTAAACCTATTGAATAGATTAGATAAGCCAAGATAAAATTGGCTGTGGCACAACCGTTTCCTATCAAACAACTATTACATCATGAATACGACTTGCATTAAAATCACCTTCACAAGTCAGGCGCCCTTGTGAAGGTGATTTGAATGCAAGTCGCAACAACAAACCTTTCGTTTCGTAACTTTTACTTTAATTTCGTTCCATGTTTTTAATCGCAGCCAATTAGTTACTCCAAATATATATACTACCCGCTTTTATCATGGATATTCCTGAGTTACTTCTGCCACAAATTCATAATGGACAATCATGTTCACTTAAACCCAATGTCGAGTCATAGACCAACACCAGCGGTTCAGTGGACCAAACATTTTTGACTGTTCGTGACACAGTTTGGGTGTCGCGAGCTCTTCTGGCCAACTTCCCCTCCTTCTTAAAGATATTGTGAAATTAAAGATTCACAAAATCATTGCCAACTCCACAATTCCCCGAATATAAGTATGACGCCGAGTGACAAAACAGGGCTACATATATTCGCCTTGGAATCACTAGCACAATTTAACAATCACTTGGGTTTTTCTCGGCAAAAAATATCTTTTCTCTTGCTATAGCGGTATTTTAAAAACTACACTTTATATAACAACGTATTTCGTAATAGAGGGGACTCTTCTGTCATCATCGTGTTTGTTACGGTTATAAACTACAATGCCAGTCGTCGGGTATAACTAATTCCATACCATTTGAATCTCAGTTTCCCAGATTTCAACTTCACTAATCTTTCTGACCAATTCAACAACACAACAAGTCAATATGAAAGCTTTTGTATCGGTAATACCAAGAATAATAACGTCACGTAACCACACGTAAGCCTCAACACAAAACAATAACGAATTGAAAATATACAAAGGCTTTGTTCGGATTAATGTCGGGCGATCAATCACATCTGATTATGACGTCACACAGAAAGTGTCGAAATTTTTGAAACTTGCCATATTTTTTCGACAGTGGAAATGTTGCGGATGGAAATGTGGGGAATACGGGCGTGCCGAGCTGGTGGGGTAAAATTATTTATCGGAAAATAAAAAGGTTCATACTTAGGAGGCGTAAAAGTACAAACTGCTGCATGTAACGATGTGAAAATACGCAAAAACCACCAGGGTTAGAAGATCGGATGAGGTTAACACTATATCTACGGTTACATCTATCACTAAGCAGCAACATCCAACCAATCCGCGAAAATTACGTCACGGTAAATATCGCATAGCGTCATTGCAACGTCATGGCTGAACAACATGGCCGTGACGTCATGATTAAAAAATCTTCCTGCAGTCCAGAGTCACAATTTTAGGGATATGTGCAAAAAACACGATTCGCTCGATGGCTCACGTCATCAACAGTGACGTCAGGATGCACTTGAGAAAGACCTTATGTGGCGGCGTATGGTGGGGTAATTTTGGTTGCTACGCAACGGCACAATGTCAGAGGTGGCAAAGATTGTCGGATGCCATGAATGCAACAAGCGTGTGTGATTTCTATGTACAAGGAAAACATCTTTTCGGCGAATCAGTGTGAAAACTGGGGAGAAATAATAAGCGACGAACCGATGTTGGTTCAGGAAGGCGTACTATGAGATTGCGGTGAGATGAAAGTCCGCATGACACGAACTTTATGCCGTGTTTGGCACAAAACACTAGCGACTAAGCATTGAGTGTTGACAAACCTTCAGATTTACTACGTGGAAACAGCAGACCGTGTCATGCAAACGATGGAATTAGTGAATGAATCACGTCATAGAGATGTTAAGTGCATTTAATATCTTCTCACAAATTACCGGGCGATTATCGCTAAAAACACACAACTTGGTGGCGCTATACACGACGTCGCTACTATGATTTCTATTTTTGCATAGCGACGTATGATGAAGTCGCCCATGCGTAAACGTCACGTACCACCGCCTGTGACGACACAGAGGTAAATGACGTCATGACGTGCGTTAAATTGACACAATATTTTAGTTGTTGTAGTCGGTTTGATGGTGTTGAATATTACGTAATCATGGACGTGCAGGCAACAGTTCAAAAATTACAATTTGCTTTTTGATGCGCGCCAGTGATACATTGGCCCAGATAGAATTGTTTACATGTTAAGTAGTGATAAAAGTCCTTGCTATTTGGTTCATTAGTGAATTTGCATAGATCGAAATGGTCACAAGTCAGTGGTTGTGGTTTACACAAGAGTGGAATGGGTTCAATTCTCAACACGTTCAGTGGGGTTAAAAGATTAAAATCAGTAGTTTTCAAATTCACACAAGCCATCACCAAACCGTATTAATGGCTGGATCTCCGAGTTTAGGCTTCGTTGCTATTTCGGTTAAAACAATGGCAAGCTTTTTTACTGGAAATATAAAAGTGTTGACGCTGGCACACATTTTGGTTATATAATATGTGGATCGGGTTGGGAATGGTTGAACCAGCACGCTGCTAATTCCTAAATCTTTGTGAATAATGTTTTTTACACTCAAAGGGGGATAAAATATAAAAGCAAAAAGTATAAACTTGTTTTTCCACTCGAGCAGTTGGGGAGGATGCAGCATGAAAAGTCTTTTCCTGATCCGACAGAAGTTCCAATTTCAACCAGAAAGCCTTTTAACTTCAGCCTGGCATGAAATATTTGTACATGACAGTGAATATTTCCATTTACGGAAAGTTTATGTTAACATGAGAGTTTTACAGGAAAGTTTATAAGTTTTGTCTAAGGTTTTTGCTGCATGAATTTGCCAGAACTGTTTTTTCAACCTACTTTGTAATCTTAACATAACATTGTGGACCGTGTTTAAAGATAAATAACCAAAAAATACTTCTTTTTTTTTAATCCAGTCAAGACCTGATTTTATAGAAAAACAATGAACAAATTTCCATTCAACCCCAAAACTTGAATAATTTGGTCTGAACATCTGTGGGAAATACTGCAGTTCCAAAGAGTAAAATTTTACCTGCAAAATCATCCTCTGGCTTCTTTCGTCTTCCAAGTCAGCATTGAGCTTTGCAAACTCCCTCCTATAAACAAAACAGAGAAATTTATACCGGGTCAACAGCAGGATGGTGAAAGTACCCAAGCAAACATTTCTCTTAATGCAGGTTATTTTTTTACTGTTACACACAGAAGTGGCAAAATGACCAACATCATACATAATATTTCTGAACCTAATCTTCAATTATCTCAAAAAAATAGTTGGTGGCTGCCACGGCAACTGTGCTTGTTGTAATGGTTTTATTCAATAAAGATTTTCGGTTTCAAATGGTTAGAAGTCTACAAAAACCAATAAATATGTCCTATTTCTTGGAACTCATAAGCATTCCTATGCGGAACCCCATTGTTGCGCCTCTGTTATGTACGTTACACCCATACAAGGAAATGGGAGTTGTATCGACACTGGGACGTGCAGACCTTGTTGTACGTGCAGAAAGTTGACAGTGGAAGAGATTGTAAAATATTATATCATTACACAGGCCCATGTTGATTAATACACCACACCTGTACTCTGCTTGCATCGCGTTCATCGCGTCCTTCAACAATCTCATTTCTTCCTTCATTTCTTCCATGTTTACAACTGATGGTTTTGCACCAGGCAACATCGGTTTAGCCTTCGGTGGTGGAGGTTTGGGTTTACTAGCAGCTGACGGCATCGGTTTCTTATCTAGTTGCTTGGGAGGCTGAAGGAAAAACAAAGGCTTAGAATGTACAGTGACATAAAAGCGTCTGGAACCATTTAAACAATACCTATTATGAAAATATAACAAATAATAAATCTCCCCTGGGTTTCTAACAGAAAAATCGAAATTCAGAATTTACACGATTAACATACAACAGAAGAACAAATATATTTAAATTCACTCCCCAGTACCTGCATGGCAACTTGTTTAACTGGAGGTTTCATTGCTTCTTTGCCAGTTTTGGTCCCGATCCTTCCTTCCAACTCAGCTTTTATATCAGATTGCTCTGAGTTGGCCTAAATTCAAATATACAACTTTAAATATATGTAGAGGGTTTGTATGTTGGTTGGATACGTTGCTCATGCGATGTTATGTTGTGGGGTTGAATGAATTTGTGTTAATTTAATTGAATTTAGAAAAAAATAATTTATGGGTGAAAAGGTTTAGGTGAAAAGATCAAGTTTTGTTTTAGTTTGTCATGAAAATGTTACAAACAGCTCCAATCACAAGTGACAATATTGTCAAATCTTAGTTCAGAAAATCAGAAATAAAAATTAAAGAAAATAAAAGGCTTAACATCATGCTGCAAACATTCCAACAAATATAAAACAAAAAGCATAAAAAGTTAGAACAGGTTAATTGCACTGAAAAATCGCAGACATTTGCCTAAAACAGAAAAAGATATTTTCAAGTTAAACTTAAATCAAATTTCCACAAAGATGTTTTATAATTGCAGCTTGCTGTAAAGCATACGGAAATATAAAAAACAGTGAAATTCATTTTCAGAATATTTATTTCAGAAGGTAAAATTTCCATAAGAAATTTTCAAACTTGAACAAACTACTTTTTTGGAAAGAGAAAAACAATGTTAGGAAGGTAAGATGTGATCATTACAATGTTAAATTGCTGAAAAAAACAATCATTTCATAATGTTAAATACCTTGTTACTTTCAACCTCTTTCTCCTGGGTCTTCATAGGAAGAAGTTTATCTGTGGATGGAGTTTTTTCTGGTGAAGGTGGACGAACTGGGGGGGTGTGGTTGGTAGTGGGAGATGTGACAGGTTTGGTTGGACCCGGTTTAGGTGACGTAGCTGGCATAGATGGCCGTCCTGGACCAATCTGGCCGCCAGACTTGGTTTTCTTTAACTGAGACAACCAGGCTGGGCCCGTTGTGGTCGCCGGTTCCGACGGAGTCTCTTCTTCTTTGCTGGGAGATACTGACATGGGACCCACAGGTTTTTTCTGGGATGAGCGGTTCCGTAGGTTTTTTAGCCACGAGGGGGCGTCACCACCTGCTTCCGTCCCCCCGGATGCCGGCATGACCTGGATTCCTCGCTTTGTGTCACGTTTTGGTGTGGTTTGGGGCTCTGCTGGTTTTTCATTGACTTCCATTGGTTCAGTTTCAGGTTCTGGTTCCGGCTCAGGTTCCTGCTTCATTACCTCCTCCTCTGCCTCTCGAGCCTGGACGTTTATTATGGTTCATGGGAAAAAGTTACGCAACAAAAAGATCTTTTGTAAAACCACGTCAAGTTTTATTTAACTGTCATTTGTGGGTCTTTGCTAACATTCAAAAGTCTCCCTGAAATTCTCTTATAATGGAATAATAATTATGTCCAATTCAAACAGGACAATTGATGTTTATTACGTAATAAACATCAATCATTGTTTTGCTAAAATAATCTCAGCTTAGTTGGATTGGGAGCTTAAACATATATAATTTTCCAATCCTTGTATGACAAAATGATAGAATATATAATGACACGCACAAGTCACACTAAACCAGCATGCAGACAATGAACAACAACATGACATAAAATTGAACTTAATAAAAGCGAATGTGGAACGTAAGATACTTTCATGCACCGACAACAACACCATGACATACCCGTTCTCTGCGACCCGCTGTGTCTGGTTTTCGCCGGTTTTTGGGGCCACCAGGACGTTTGTAGTGGGTTAACTTCTGGTCGTCTTTGGTCGAACTTACAACTGCTGCCACATCTGAAAAACAAACGGCTTTAATGAATTCATTTAAGACTAAAAATTTCCACTCTGGCCGATCACAAGTCACATTTTTGTGGAAATATCAAAAGCCATGGTTGGAAACAATCAAATTTGCTGCACTGTATTACAGGTAAATTGTTTTCAGTCACGATGTCATTGTTAACACCATGTTTATGCCAATATAAAGTTGAATTAGTGAAAGTCATCAGAAAATTTTATTCCAATTCTGCCACAAACTGGACATTCCACACAATACAATAATACACCAAACCCCTCTACCATATGTGAGAGTGAATGTAAACTGTTTATAGAATGAAAATTTCTAGCTGTTTTTACCATTTGTTTCATCACTCTGGGATTCATGAGCTGGTTTACTGCTAGCTGGGGGAGCCTAAACACATGTTAAAGTTAAACTTGTTGTCGATACCGTGCTAAAATGCTAAAATAAGCTAAGTACTGCATATAATTGTTTGTTTATTATCACTTAACCTAAACCATATGTTGGAAAGTGAACATTCTTTCACATCATCAATGGTATGAACAGAAATTTCAAAAACACACAATATATTAAATTGTTTGTAACCTAACGTTAAACTGAAGTGAACACATTGGATAAATGTTTTTTTCTATGGATGCACAGACACAAAAAGATATAGGTTTTCATAGGTAAGCATGCTTGTGTGGGAGTCAGTCATTAAAATAAACATATTCCACCCACAAAGTACGTGTTAATCATGTGCTATATCTGGTTGGAGAAGTTTTATAAGTATGGAACCACTTATGGCAACCTCACTTAACTTTTATGCCAGTTTTCGCATATATTTGCAGCCAAAATCAAAAACTAGTCTTCAAAATTATTTTTACATTTTCTACATATGAGGTGTTACACATACCAGTGGAGCCGGTCTCTTCAAGGAGTTTGTAAGTTGTCTAACTTTCGATTTTGTTGCAACTGGAACTTTATCTTCTGTCGACGTAAAAAATTAAAGTTCATCGTGTTACTCATTGGCGTTTTATGTTTTTTTTTTTAACACTTCAAAACATTTTGAGTCAGACTATTGATAATGTATTTGGTTTTACAACGTGGAAGAAAGTTTAAAAATTACCAGGTGGAAGCAGTGCTGACCCCCTCTTGTTTTCTGTTTTTGATTTTGGAGTTTTCGAATCAGCTGGCTTGCTTTCTTTGACAGTTTCCTTTGGAGAAGATTTCTGTCAAGGAAATTGTATTTCCTTGTATTACTTTCTGTTGGTGAAAATCATTCCAACATTCGTGATAGATATTTACTAAGCAAGAATTGTTATAACTGCAAACTATAGACTGAGGGTTAACAATGTAACAAAGATTGCTAACAAATTTTTCTAAAATCTGATCTGCTGAAATGGGACTGAACCCATGGATTGTTAACAGAAACACTTCTGTTTAGTGCAGTGGTAACATTGAAAACCTGTCGTGCTCACTATAATGGAGCCACTCACAAAATACAAATGAGTGCACTTCAAGTCTCATGACCACTTAAAACTTTTTACTTGGTTAAAGCCCTACTTTATTATGTGACTACACAAGTAAGCAAGGTAGACATCTATATTGAAGAAATTACTTAAACGTCTGCTTGTTACCTTGATTTAATTTAGCTACTGTCGAGTATGGACTGCAATGTGTTACCATGCTTTGACACAATTCACTTGTGAGCCAAAGTGACGGGAAGTTACAACAACATTAAATCGTAAAAATGTAAAAGGCCCCGTTATGACATCACAATGCAAACAGGTTTAATACCAAGTGAGTAAATATAATACCTCGGACTCTTCCTCAGCAACAGGTAACGGACTGACGAAATTATCAGGAAACACCCCCCGCCTTCTCCTTAAACAACATCAAATGTGTTCAAATGTGGTAATATATAACATGTTGTGAGTACATCAAGCTTAAGCTAATAAAGAGATGAATTTATGAAACTGATGATGGCTTCTCTTGGGGAGTAAATTTTGTAGGTAAGAAATTTGCTTTTAAATTTGAGAAAAAAGTTGGAAACCCATGGTATAATAGGTCTTTACATAAGGTTTAACAAATTTGTCATTACATTACTAAATGGTTGAAAGTAAAAAGAATAACAGCAAGGCTTCCGGGCAAGTCGAATTTTTTACACGTATAGAAGTATAGCATGGTTTAAGAGCCCCCAAACCAAAAGCAAAGAAATAGACCGCATGATATCCAACGCTTGACGTATATACTACACATGCGTCAATTTGACTCAATGAGTGTTTTCCTGTCTTGCTCCAAACACGTTTGTGATGACGAGCAAGCATGTTTGCGAACAAAGTTTCAGCCAACTGTCGGCATATTTTTGAGAAATGGATGAGACAATCCATACCACCCCATACACGGGGTATGAAATCATTGAAATTATTTGAAAATCTTTAAGGTCATTTACAGTGTTGATTGACATTACCAAGCATGTAGAATAAATTTACAAACTGGCAGCCACTTTAAGCGAGTCTTGGCAGAATACATAGACTTATTATCAGTAACAAACTAAAACAGGTTATTGGTTTGGCAATGCATTGAAGTCAGGGCACAAAAGTTTACCTAATTTTTAATGCAACATTGCTGGTATTAATGCTTTTGTTTCTTCTTAACTACAGATGGCCATGAAGCACAGGAATGTAATGTGGAATAGAGATACAACTTAATAGTGGATAAACTTACTTTCCATTTTCATCGACGATCTCACCAAGCCACCATCCAGCGTCCTGACTAGTTTTATCCAAAATTATCACAATATCATCTTTAACCAGAGTAAGCTCGTCCTCATGATCTGCTTCGTAATCAAAGGAAACTCGACATTTCTCCACTGGCTTTGATTTCTTGACACTTTGTATCGGAGGGTCAACTGGTTTTACTGGAGTGACAGGCGATGTTTTTTCCACAGTTTCCTGGAACATTATGTAAATGGAAACAGAACTACAAAGACATGGAGTTCACTCTTGATAACAGAATTAAATTACTTGAGTAACATAAATGACATTCAACAGCATGGGACAAATATTGTGCGACTCTAGCATTTTACACTAATGACCTGTTTTCCTAATTCCATGCCTATATATTATTTATCAATTAGTTTATTGTAAAACATGTGTAGTGGACAGTTGTTCAAATAGACAAACATTGGCTGTGCTTAAGACTCCATACTTAATTCAAGTGAGTAAATACTGATTTTAAAGTAAAATGACTTTAATCCATACCTTGGCAGCTTTCTCGTGATTCATCTTTTTTTCAGCGTCCGCTTCCCCGTATGAAGATTGTCGTAGTTTGATTGGACCCTCCCCAAAAATGTTCCCAAAACCAATTCCTTTCACCTGTTACAGAGTTAATTCGTCATACACTAAATCCCAACCTGGCAGAATCCATTCCACATAGTATAAGTCACAAGTTCCTATTATCCATAGCAGTGGACAAATAGGGATCCACAAATCTCAAAATCATTTAAATCGAGTTATTTCCATCACGAGCACAGCAGGTAGAAAAAGGTTTTCAATGAAACTCATTTAAATACGAATACATAGAGCGGAGATTAACATATTTTCTTGATCATGAATGGGAATATTGAAATTACCAGCTTCCAACAGCCGATAGCAAGTATTGAGTTTACGCAACCAGACCATCACACTGTTTCAGTAAACTGTTTAAAAGGCGGAAAAATATTTTTCTTACGACCCACATTCAATACCTAGAGACAAGCCATGTGATTTATCTCTTATATGTGACTGTTACAACTCCATGCTAACACACAAATGATGTCATGTTGTCACAAATATTGCACCACAGAAAGTTAAATGGTAATGTTTGTTAATATCAACAGTGTTGACATCACTTGTTTGTCCAACTAAAAACATCTAGTATTTGCCGATCTGGCCCACACACAATCAACCAATCATGTTTAATCTTACCACCAAATACACTTTTTACAGAGATTGCTAATCACCAAATATACAAAAAACCAACTGTTTCCTGGACTACTAATTTCATATTACAAGGGCTCATTTCACTCAACAATTATACATGCATTGGTTTTACCTTTTTTGATGGAACCTGTGTTGGTTCCTCTGGTTTAACGTCCTCTTGTGGTTGAGGTTCCGGGGTTGCCATGGCAGCAGCGGGCTCCACATGAACCACAGCAAAGTTAGTTGGGAAAACTCCTTCCTTTCCTTTACATTGGCCTCGGGCCCAGCCTTCCTCTTCCTGTATAGGAAAAGTTGATATTCGAAAACAAAACTAATTTGTACAACCCGAGTCAAAAGCCCATACAAAAAAATCTTGTTTGCAAATGCATACAAAAAAACACGACATTAAGATAATAAGGCATAGAAACATAAAGTATTTGAACATACAGATGTATGGGTATTTCCAAAAATCACCCACTTAAAACTAGTAGTTTTTGTGATAATCTCACATGTTTCTCACAACAATCACCAACACAAACAGAATTTTAAAATCAATTACTTCGATCTACTTCTGCACTATACATATACCTGTACTGTAACCATACAATAGTAAAACAGGATGCTCATATTAAAAAAAAATGTGTCATATGATGCAAATGTACACAATGATCACGAACTTCAATAATAGCTGAACAACTTCTGCATATAATTTACAGGTAGATGTTCACAGTGAAACTTGCTAATTATGTTAATCATTTACAAGCAAGCATATTTACAAAGTCTTTAACACCAATAATCGTTGACAAACTTACATCACACAAAACATCAACGATATCACCAACTTCCAGACTTAATTCATCATCATTGGTCGGTTCATATGTAAACGTTACTTTCATTCTCCGAAGCACTTCAGCTAATATGAAAATACAAAATTTTTATTTTAGGGCATGCAGTTTCAAATTATCGTGGCAGTTTCAAAATACGATGACAATATGTTCAATTTTATTTAAGTTAATGATTTACAGCTGAGTGCTAATTACACAGGTTCAAGTGCCAACAGTTTAAACAAACAAAGTAATGCATTGTCGCTATTAAGATTTGGTTTTAGTAAAAACTCTATTACAGCACACAGCAGTAGACACAAAGATCATTTTGAAAGCACTTATTTAAAGATTACATTAACAACCTTCTAACTAGCCGCGCCAACTCTGAGTGCAAGGTAATGACATGACTCAGTACAACGTACGGAAGATCATTTTAAGAAAAACTTAAAAGTCAAATATTAAAATGGCTTACTTTGTTAAACCGTGTTAACACTAAATAATTTCAATGGACATAATACTGTAAGTGTGACAAACGTATTTTGAAAGAATTGAACTCGTGTGTTTTTTTCAGGTTCTAAACCGATGATGGTGAATCCTTGTAACCAAAGGTTAATAAGAAAGTGATTTTAACAAATAATATAGCAGCAAAAATATTGCCGTTATACAAAAAAGATAGGTAAAAATGGTTGACAATAAAATGAAAGTGATTTTTGAAAGACAGCGTCAATATACAAGTGGACATAGTGACAGAAAAGATTTCATACAAATATTAAACAGTGCTGATTCGAACTACTTACTGAGTTAAAAACATTGTACATTTTCTCTGCAGAACAATACTGCAGTTAAACACAGGTTTCTTACAATATAATTATCACTAATGTTTCCCTCAACTCAGATGTGCAAGCATTGTTTTACACTTTAATGAATACATGTTATTAATCAGTTCTATTAGAAACTTAGGAAATGTTTAAAAAACACCATGTTACAATAGAATGTATTAATGAAAAAGCGAACTGTTTAATCATACTTAAATATCCACAAGAATTACCTTTCTTTTTTGTCTTGACAGTTTCCATCTACAAAAAATATAGAATGTCACCCAAGAATTTACATAGATTTATAGAAATAGTGATTGGCGAAGAACGGCTACAACATCAAATTAAGTTAACTTACTGTGCGTGATGTTTGTGAAGGAAGTTTTTCCTTCTATGACAACATAATAAAAAACATTCTAAACAACAGTCAGAAACTTTTTTACAAATTTCACATGATCAAAATATCCTGGATCAAAATAGAAAAATAAAGCATTTTTTTGTCGATACAATGTATACCGTATGCAGAAAAAAGTTTACATTAATACAAAATGTATATATGTTATTGTCAGTGATTGAACATCACTTAAATTGCATCGCATTTGCTAAAAATCAGATGCAAAAATTTGGCAATGATACCTTGACAAAGTTGTCAGGAAACATTCCTTTTCTTCCCTTCAAAAAGCCTTCGCACCACCCATCTTCAACCTGCTTTATGTTTGTGATTACATCACCCACTGATAAGGACAGTTCATCAGGAGCTTCTGCCTTGTAGTCAAACTGTACAATGCCTGCAGAAAGATTTGGTGCAAATTAATTTTCTGCCGATGATTTTTAATAAAGAATCGTCATGTTTACATTTTCTCTAAAAGTATTTCAATACACTTTAACCCTCAAACCTATGTAAATGTACAGGGGCAAACAACTAAAAATAAAAGCTAAAGCAATATTTTGCAGGTGCAAAAAACAGCATTTTAAAGTTGAGTGTAACAAACCCAAAACATGAACATTACTGCTCAACGCAAACTGTGTCTCTAAAAACAAAGCACACCTTTGAGAGCCATAGCAAGTGGTGAGCTCCTGAAAATTCATTCAGCAGCAAAGCATCAGCTTTAAACCAGATCTGTCAGTTAACGTTACAGAACATTTACTTAAACAATGCAAAAATACCTCAATAAACAAGAAACAAAAACGAGCATCTCTTAGCATTTAAAGGACACCCTACTTACAATGTACCAGATAATTAATCCGGTTAAGCATTTCAGGGCATCATAGCGGTGAAGGTAAAACGTAATACCGTATTAAAAGTATTGTTTAATTAGAGAGGTGTGCCTTTCAACCAAAACCAGTTCATCTTCATTGGTTAAAAATCAATCAACCGTTAACTTCAAAGCAAAAACATTATTTTTTAATAAACTACATCCGCTTTTACATAAATGCGTCTAAAACAAGTTCCTGTTTGCAACAATATTTAAAAAAATATTTATTTTTGTTCAGATACAATTTTGGTTGCATAAACGAAATCAAAAGCGTCTAACACTTAAAACATTAAATATGTTGCAGAACAGATTCCAACTAGATAGTACTACACTTTTAAAGTGCTGCGTTAATTGAAACTAAAATTTTAAAATGGTTGCATGAGTTGTTAAAACGAAAAAAAAACGAAATCGATAGAAATGTTTGAGTTATCTTAATTACTCCGTAAATATTACTACCATCAGTGGAATATGTTATCACGCATACAATTCCAGGTAATTGCCACAAACAAAAATAAACATTTTCCTGCAGTGTTTACTAATACTCATCATCGTATATATCACCTGAAAAATGGTTTGATTAACTGATAATCAAAAAGCTACCATAGACTTTATTTAGCGCTGATCGTTGCAACACCCACTTTTACTGGCATCTGATGGGACGTAATGTGATTTGAACAATTTGTTTACCTTCGTGCACCGCTGCTTATCCATGAAAAAGCGTTTTTTGCTGCATCGATATAAGATAAGTGTAAATCAAGCAGTTTACAGATTATTTGAAACCTTATCACAGTCAAACGTCAAATGGCCCTTGTGTGGCGTGTCTAACTAAATGATTGAAGGAAAATAAGGTTGTGTGTGTAAAGGTTGTGAGTGTTACGATGGCTAATCGTGTGGCAACCCCGTTTGGTGAGAAAAAAGAACCGTTTAATTATGGACCATGGACATTTGTTTCAAGCAAGAGTCACATTCTAAATTCTGAAGAAATTGAAAGGTTGGTTGTGAATACAAATGCACCAAACACTTATATAAACGCTGTATTTCAATCTGTTTACAGGTTGTGCAAGGATTTGGATATTCCACAGCTACCAGAGATGACTTTTGGCCACAACAAGTTTTTGATCAAAAACTCTGCTGGTTTTTCATTTGATTTTAACACAGTTGATGCTTTGCGACTTGTTGATAATAAACATGATGTTATGAAAGTTGCTGGAGCCAAAGAATGGATTGAAAGCAGGTGTGGTGTGTCACATTTTTGCCTCATAAATATAAATCTTTAATTTGTATTTTTCCCCAGAAAAAACAGTGAAATATCAGCTGAAACTGTGAAACCATTTGATTGGACTTTTACTACGAAGTACACTGGAACAATACATGATGACCAGCACAAAGTACAGGTGATGCATTCAAAACTTACCTAGGTTATGAATTTAAAACCAGCCTTAATTTTTATATGGTTTAAGTTTGTGATTGGCATTTTTACTGGAGGTGAATTGTTATTTTAGGTTTCCGAAACCTCCGACAGGATTGACATTGAACGGTTAAAGACAAGAGAAAAGATACTTTTCTTCGAGGAAATGATGTTATTTGAAGATGAATTGGCAGATAACGGAAGTGCACAGTTAACAGTGAAAATTGTGTGTCCCTGTTCGTCACATTTAACCCTGTACTAAATTGAACATCCATTATAGCGAGTCATGCCATCATGCTTCTTCCTACTGCTGAGGTTTTTTCTGAGAGTAGATGGAGTTTTGTCGAGAATTCTGGACACTAGATGGTATCATGAGTTTGGCACAGATCACATCATCCGTGAGTGCACGGAGAAGGAAAAGAGCTTTGAAGAAATGAGGGTGGGTGATATTATATGAATGTCAATAAATGTGGATCACATTCTGGTTATGTTGTCTCGGAGTCTAAATGTACTTAATTCAGAGTATGTGTTTACCTCTGGTAAAAACTTTTGAAATTTTAGGTGTAAAATGCATTAAAAAGCACCATCCAATAACAACCCGAAATATTGTTTGATTCCAGGGTATTTCTCCAGCAATGCTCACAGATGTTAACTACATGGACAGGATCCTGAAACCCATCAAGCAAGTTGTTGAAAAGCTTGAATTTCCTGGTGAAAAACACTGGAAAAATGAAACAAACAATATGGGTTCATCTTGCACTCTGCCGACATCAAGTGGTGGCACCGATAACACAAACTTGTCTACCAGAGGGAGCTGTAGTACCGTTTCATGATTGCCCTTTTTTCCTTCTTGTTTTTCTGTTCCATTCTGTTTTGTGCTAACATGCTTATTGTTTGGTAGACGTTGCGTTGGAAGGGTCTGACCACTTTAGGCAGATTGCAAATGTGTCCTGGTTATTCATTGGTACGAACTTCGCTGTGATTATGAACAACATCAAGTTTTTTGCTGTAACAAGCGCTAAAGTCGCATCAGCGTCTTGTTTTTGGATGAAATAAATTGTTGATTTTGCAAGAAACCTGATCGTCCTATTTTGCCGCGCTACCGGAAATTATGTAGTTCTGTACTTGACGGCTTCAAGCGTAAATTAAAGTGTAGACATTTGCAATGCGGTAAACGTCTATAGAAATAGCTATGTTACAGTTCTGCAAGGGTGGGACATTTTCTGCTTCCAGATAATTGAATTTTAAGTCGTTACTTTGTTTGGCGCAATCGGCTTTCTTGTACACAAGGGAACATGACCAGGGCTGCAAATAGCTGTGCCAGCGAAAGTTTCTGTGCCCCCAGATGAGGAGTTAGTGTATGCCTTCATAACAGCTTATCACTTGCGCACAGCAATAGGACTTCATTTGCGAAAACAAATGCTTTTCACCGTTGCTCACTTTGTGTTTCAGTGTGGGTTCAACATAAATATATGTAAAAAATGGATCGTTCTTCTTTCGAACCAGTGGTTGCCTATGTTTTCGCCTTTTTCCGGTTTTGCAAAACATGGTTTGTCACCCTGTGTTGTTGTTGTTGTCAGCGATGCACGCAGACCTCATCCATTCCAGGTAGGTGGCCGGTCATATAAACTTCAAAGTCAAATCAACAAAATCAAACTTAATGACTTTTTTTCATTTGTTTTTGAAAACTCGGTTTAAAAACTTTGGCACAGAAAGCAATGGATTTTGGCTCGTTCAAATTAAAAAAAAACACGAAACATTTGAACTATGATTTTAGAGGTTGTGGATGTTGGCGAAAAAAAATTCTTGGAAAAGTTTTAGTTTAGTTAAGCGTGCCATGAAAGATTGGCAGAATCAAAACAATCGTATTTTATGTACTTCAGGAAAGCAGGACGATGTGGATGAGAGCAGCAATAACACATCAGCGGACCACGGCGACGAAGGCGACAAATCAACCACCACAGGTTGCCCGACTGATTCTTTATGTAAAGATGTACACGAAAATTATGGAAGCGGTAATTATAATGTTAAAAAATTAGCGGAAATTTTCGTTTGTTTTAAATAAACCGTTATATTACCTGCACCATGTCTTGCGAAGTACGTTTTTGATGTGTATTTTTTTTTAAAAAGCATTGGACAGAGACGAAATCTACAATAGAAAATTAAAAGAAATCAACGGAAAAATTCAGGACTCGAAAAACAAAATTCCCGCTGACGGTAAAGTTGATTCGTAGTGAAAATTATTCTGTAACGTACTTTTACTTTAGTAAAACTTCTTTCTTATGTAGACACGTTTTACATAAAACAAGTTGGACCTATGATACACAGAGATGGAACAGTCACTGGGAGCTGGTCGAATAGTGCCCTTGTTCCGGATGAGCGGGTGGAAGAATATCGGGCACGTCTTCCGTCAAACTTTAGAGTAATCGGAAAAAATCAAGTTGGGGACAGTCTCACCGAATAAACACTGCTTTGCAATGTGAAATTTTTATTGCTGGTAGAAAAGCCAGTTTGGGACGATAATGAACTTATCTTCACGTTGACTTCCGTCCTGGAAATTTTTTAAACTTTGCATATTATTTCCGTCGCCCGAGTAGCCAGAAGTCTTACATTTACACCTATTATGCGCCATGACGATGTTGCTTGCTGTTAATTCTACAAATTCACACTCTTAATTCAGCATAAAACAAATGCAGAGCCGACCGATGCTTTTGGAACTTACACCGAAAATCTACAACATGGTCATTGTGTTGTCGGATGCTTTCTTCTCTAAAAAAATTCATGTTGTCGTTTGCTTCGTTCGTAAACCATCGTGTTGCCAGGTTATGTTTCACTACTACCTATTTTCACTCTGTTTCGTTTCAGTAGACAGAGTAGGCAGACTTGTGAATAAAATGAACAACATTGTCGAACAAAGCATCAGAGATCTGCAGAAAGAAACCATTCGGATCAAAGAACGATGTCACCAATTTCAACTAAAGATAAATGAAAAAAGGGCCGGTTTGTAACAAAACGGTTCATCTTTTGTCGTCTCTGGTTTTGAGGGATGTTTTTGTTTCAAATCTGGCTAAACTGGATGAGAGCGGACCGGAGTACTTTGAGGATGGATCGGAAAAAGGACAATGGTCACAGGTGATCTTAGCGCCATCATCCTTGTTAAAAGAAGAGGCAGCAAGCATTAAAAGCTAAACTTTGATTTCTACCCACGGAACAACTTTTATAAAATTGCCCAAACGAAAGATTTTCTTTTCTGTTCAAAGTTGCCGTTTTTTTTATAAACACCCTTGTTCTGTTTTTGTTTTTAAAATTTTGACATTTCACTCCAATATTTATTTATTCCAAGGATTCTCTGACAAAATCAGAACTTTACTTTCCTCACAGATTTTAAAAAACCATTCTTACTTTGATACATTTGGAAGAAATAGCAACAAATTGTTTACACGCTGTCCTGAAAATTGACATGAGATATGTCGCATTTGTTGTAGATATGTCGCATTTGTTGTAGATATGTCGCATTTGTTGTAGATATGTCGCATTTGTTGTAGATATGTCGCTTTTGTTGTAGATATGTCGCATTTGTTGTAGATATGTCGCATTTGTTGTAGATATGTCGCATTTTGTTGTAGATATGTCGCATTTGTTGTAGATATGTCGCATTTGTTGTAGATATGTCGCTTTTGTTGTAGATATGTCGCATTTGTTGCAGATATGTCGCATTTGTTGCAGATATGTCGCATTTGTTGTAGATATGTCGCATTTGTTGCAGATATGTCCCTTTTGTTGTAGATATGTCGCATTTGTTGTAGATATGTCGCTTTTGTTGTAGATATGTCCCTTTTGTTGTAGATATGTCGCTTTTGTTGTAGATATGTCCCTTTTGTTGTAGATATGTCGCATTTGTTGCAGATATGTCGCATTTGTTGCAGATATGTCGCATTTGTTGTGGATATGTCGCATTTGTTGTGGATATGTCGCATTTGTTGTAGATATGTCGCATTTGTTGTAGATATGTCGCATTTGTTATATATATGTCGCATTTGTTGCAGATATGTCGCTTCTTGCAATTTGATATCTCGCTAGTCAGCCAACCGTTTTCTTTTCATTTCAGATTTTATTTTTACGTGGCAATATTAGGCTCAAAGATGGGCGGCATTAATGAGAGTAAACTAAAGCAGGAAACACTTGAACAAGAGAGACGAACGCAGGAGCGATATGACAAAACCTTGCAGGATCGTGATGACGCGATTGCAGAGGAGAGGAAATTGGAGCTGGAGCTTCAGGAGCTGACCTTGAAAATGGGTAAACTCGAATGTCGTAGTCAACATATGGTTCAGGTCATGTCAATTGTCCTTTTTAAAAGTCCGTCTACGCTTCCGAAACATTTCGTTTTAATTTTAAACAACACCAAAATACCCTAATTGCGCAATAATATATTCATCGCGCGTCTTCGCTGCAAATAAAGAAACTAATATTAAAAAACGGATCAGTGGTTTGTGAAACATTCTTTTTGAGAAAGAAATATAATTTTATTCTAGTGGTTTTGCTCTTTGGCGCTGCAACGAACTTATAATTACCAGGCTACTCATCACATGAAGGCGGTCGTGCATTGTGTTCTTTGCATATGTGTGCAAGCGGGTCATGTTTCCCATTTGAGCTGATAAATTCTGGTTCATATTGCAGAGTGGATTGATTCCTTTGTTCTGGGTTGCCTGCGTTGCTGTTTAACGTTTGGTCATTCTAATAACGATTCTATTTCTATTGAGTGTAAGGGCATAGGATCATAAAAGGTAAATTAAGGAAATCTACGCGTAACCTATTGCGGCATACGTTACAGCGCCGCAGTTTCAGTTTAGTAAATTTAATTCTGGAACCTTCGTTTTTTGTGGCTCCCTATAGGTTTTCTGCACCGCTCAACATTGACTTAAACCTGTTGCGTTAATTTTGCCCCGTCCACTTTGGCTAACGGCCGAATTCCAGAAAACGCACGGTTGTTGTGATTCTGAGCACTAGTTGCATTCCACGACAGATAAATCCAATATACACGGGCCTGGATTGCGTTTCGGAAACCGTCAAGAAAAACTAATTGTTAATTTTTAAGTGTTGCATTATCGTGCAAATCACTCCAACAACGAAAATTATTAGCCGACTTGTTTGTAGATGCGGTGGAAGTGAAAATAAAAACGCCAAGAGTGACAGAGAAAGGGAAGCTGGTTGGAAAACTCAGTATGAGCTACAAAGGACCAACAGCGGGTGCAAACGTAGCCAAAATAATATGGAATTTTGCGAAAGAATCGACGTTGGGTAAATACGTCCTTACGGCTCTTTTGGAAGTCTGTAAGCTCATTTTTGCGAAAATGAAACTTGTTCCTGGAACAGCTTAAAAATTGCATCTAAACTCCATATGTCTCTCGCTTAATCAGGACTGTATTGGCTTCTGCAGGGTAAAAGCAAATGTGCACAAATACATGCACGTGCAATACACAACAAAAACCTGTAGTCACAATCAGCAATGTGACAAAAGAAAACTTTAGCAAACAATCAAAATGCACCTGTACTTACTTGGTTGCATAAAATGTTCATATTGTCGGAAAAGGTAAAAAAAAACGTGTTTCAACGAACTAGAAACCGATTCCTCGAACGGGATATCTCCGTTAGCCCAGCAACTAACTCCTCTCTCATGAATCTGGCGTCTCCCATCCAATCTGAACAGTCTATCTGACAACATTTTGTATCGTGTATGTTGAATATTGAAATCGCCAAGCAAACAAACAGACACACATAATTGTCAAATGCATTTTTCATACAACCGCATGATTAGCAAGTTTTTACTTGGCGATCAAAGCAAGCATTAGGTTCACAGGCTTCACAGCCCAGGTATTATTGCAGCCAAGCTGGATCAACCAAATCGGAAGCGGTTTCTTTCATCATGAATATTGTTATTTGCAGATCAACGAAATGTGTACAGACTTGATGGTCCCGAATAACTGCTGGACTCCTGCGGCATTTAGAAAGACACTATTGACGTCATACCATTGTCTTGTTCGAACAAAACAATCGAATTTTGAGCATGTTCACACCGACCCATGTTAAAAATGTTTATTTTGCTTTGACTGAAGGCAATTGCATCCATCACATTTTATGAATGTCAAATCGACACCGTCCCACTTTTCGTTTTCTGACTACGCTTGGATAAACACCTTGCTTGTTTCCTCGTGCACCCTCTTGACGCTGGTTCAAATAAGGACATACCTACGAAATAAAGTTTCTGAGTAAAGTGGCATTAGCCGTTGTCATCTTGTGATTTAGACATGTGCGAGGCAAAGTGACTTAATTTCACCGGTGTCACTATTAACATCCAACAAAATTATCTTACCCAGAGTGCGTTAATCGTTTCAAGATTTTCTAATGTTTCCATGTTTTTGTGTGCGTGGTTTTGATGTATTTTTATGCAGTTCGCCTTATTAGCGCGATCCTTATTAACACGCGTTCGATTGCTTCCTTCCAACTGTGCAGGAATTTCTTTTGCCCTCCCATGCACTGCTTGCAACACAGTGTAGTGCCTACTGGTCACAGTACTATTGCAACAGGTTGAAGTTGATTTTTATCCTTTGTCCATTCTGTGTAAGTTGCAAAGCTTCTAACGTTCTCTGTATTTTACCCTTTGCAATATACGCATTCTGTTTGGTTTCCGACTGATGGTGTGATTTGTTCCATTGAACTACCAGGCTTACACAACTAAAAACAGCTATGAGCCACAGCCGGGCATTTTTTCCGTGGGCCGTATGCTTAAGTTAATACGATTTACAGGTCGAACAACAAAGAAACCTTTACCATCGCCTTGAAAGGGTTTGAATAGTGCATTACGCCACTGTTGCACCAACGCACGAAATTTGATCTCGCAGCCGTTTCCTCAATTGGTTTTTTATGTATTGTGTGTAGAGAAAACATAGCACGCTTGTAATCTGCAAAACTTGAATCTAAAAAACTTTTCAAAAACCTAAGGCCGGGTCCACACTCACGCTTTGCGCCGGCGGATTCTTTGTTTGTTTCATTATACGCCGGCGTGCGGGCGTACGCTCGGGACAATGAAACAAGCGTGAGTGTGGACCCGGCCTAAAGGGTGCAAGACTACTCTGACGGCATCAAAGGGGTCGGGCAGTACAAAAAGATTGAAAATTTGGAGATGATCTCGGAGTTTGCAACCCACAGATAAACGATGAAATCTCTTCCTAGATGAAAACAATTTGCGTGTCATTTTCAAACTAATCGAGTTTAACACGAGTGTGGTTGTGCAACCCTGACTTAATAAATAAATTTGGACTGGATCTTTCACGTGGCTTTTACATTCCGAAAAGTTCCATCAGAAATTTCAGGAAACCGTCGCTGGGGAATAACAAGTATAATGTTACCAATAACTAGCTGCCAGGAAAAGGGGGAAGTGCAGCGTGCAAAGGTTGAGCTGGCCAGGAACGGTTTTCCACGAAACTGAACTGAAAAACAACGTTGGCGGGAACGGTCAAGTCCACGTGATGTTTTCAACACGGGTTTAACTTCGACATATGGCGACACCTAGCGGACCGGGCGTTTTCTTGAAAAGGTTGATAAACAGTGTTCGGTTAAAAACCATTTACTTGGCAACTAATTAAACAAGTCCTCAAGCGAATTTAAAACACACACTAAACAGTGACTGTTTAGATTAAATCACAAACACAAACGGTAACTATTCCAGAATAAAAAAACGACACTAACTTTTTGCTTTGACTCATTATTACAATGAGAATGTGGAGCCATCTTTACATATAACAGTGATGCTGACGTATCAGAACTGTCCACATCTACTTTAAAGTTATTTGTGTGTTGGCAAACATTCGAATGATCCTGCTGTCAAATGTAAAATGAAACAAATATTGTTTAAAAGTAACCTGTAAACTCGCAAGCCGCATGTTCGCGACAAATAGTGGACCTAGATATTTTACATTGTGTGGTGCAATCTCTGACATATCGTGTTTTAATTTGTGGCATTACCAAGGGGCGGTAATATCAAAATAAAAGGCCCACCGGGTGGAGCAAATGAGCCATGTTGATTTGAAATACAAAAAGGCGACCAAGGGGCCCGACCTTTATAACAAGTTTCGGAGCTTAAGGAGATTACCCTGGGGTATGGAAAAATTTACTAGAAAATACGGCCAACAGCTCATGTCAGGCCGAGGACGTAAGATTTCGTTTTCGTGCGCTACAATTCAATGCTTTAAAAAAGTTGCCATGGTTTGCTGTGTGTAAAGCACTCACATTGGATTGGTCGAAATAGTTGCGAGACACAAAATGCGTGCATATAAATGATAAACTTTACCAGTATTTGTACACATTAGCACATGGGTCATAATAAAGATGAAAAAAAAGATAGAGCGAAGTCACGTTGGCTATGTTTGTATGACCTATTCGAGAAAAAGAATGTGGGATTCTGTAAAACCGAAGGAACCGTCTCCAGGAAATATTTACAATTGTCAAAACCGGCTAATGTTTTGACACATTTTAAAAGCATTTCGAAAGTTGTGTTGTAAGTCTTCATGTTGTAGTGCATTATTTCCATAGGTTTGTCGTGCTAGTGTTTACTACTGGAATTAAATATGTATCAAGATACAGAAAAGCTTGTAACTTGAGGACCTAAGTTGCATTTTGGAGGCCTCAGACAAATGCATTGCAGTGTTGGTGAAACTTGCTTGTAAGAAAAATGATGTATCCGAAAATTATGAGACTGTTATCCCTAAGCAAGAACACTTTTCAGCAACGATTTGCTTTTTGCGTTTCAAAGGTCTTGGTTTTTGTTGTACGAAACGTTTTCGTTAAATTGCATAATTTTGAACGGAGTGAACAATTTTGGTCATTTTTAAAGCTCTTCTGATAAATTAAACGTTGCTATATTTGCCATGTTGTTTGCACTCACGCACTTTGCCCTGATAAACGTTCATTGTATGACGACCGAAACGTAGATCAAATAAATACTTCGCTTTACCAGAAGATCACTGAAACGGACTAATTATTATACCTGGTAGCATCAGCAGAAAGTTATGTAAACCTTTCTATTTTGCTGGGTTGTTTTATTGTAATGTTTATATGGTATATAACGTTTACATGATAGGTCGCAAACACATTTACCACTTGATGGCAATGCTGAGACACCCAGACATGCCCAAACGGCTTTTTTATCTACCAAAAGTTTTTTATCTAATTTGAATGTTTTGAATAATTTTTATAGCAAAACTAAACACCCGATGATTCAAACTTGCTCCCTCGTTTCCATTTGCAAACAGACTTTTTCCGACAATAGTTAGGAAGGGTATAAATACAAATGAAGCAGACTGGGCGACCTGTAAGGTCTCATCAGTGCAGCTGGTGACTGTGGCACAGATTAGCTGGTAGACTAGCTAGCACACATATTTCCACTTTGAGGTACCTTTTGGTGAACATCGATCCGTTGGGTGCCCTATGCTAAGTACCAAACAACAGAGACGAACCACAGGAAGCACACTGTAGCCAGTCTGTGTGCCTGCTAGCCTACCAACTAGTCTGTGCCACAGTCAACAGCTGCATTGGATACCTTACAGATCGAAACAGTGTGTACACTCTGTCTGCAGCTCTCATTTATTATGTTTTTTTCACAGAAATGAAGCAAGTTTTCTTATGGCATGGCACAAAACGTATACGGTCATGCGGTCACTGGCGTGTTTAATTTGTTAAGTATCATTGCGAACACAACTGGATGATGTAATTTGTAAACATCTATGTTGCGGTAAAACAATAATTATGTCCGTTGTTGTTTAAAGGTTCGTCTGGAGAACCAGACGGTTTGGTGAAACTTGTGTTTCAACCCAAGTTGTTGACAAAGCACTTAAACGTCCCTTTGGCTTTCACAGAGTTTAATCCATGACCACCCGACCCAACAACATTATATGACCTGCTTAAATAACGTTATCCTGGTATACATGCCCATGCGTGGGTCGTTCATTTCCGCGTTTCTCTATTAACGTGTTTTTGCAGTGTTTGTCCAAAACAAATCAATTTGCAGCAATTTTTTGGGGGGTAGGTTTACGAAACAAAATCCTTTTGGTCTATCATTTTACAGTTGTGGCGTATAGGGCGAACTGTGGCAATATTAGAAACATGTTTGCACCCGGTTAACATAATGACAGTAGAGATAAGGCTGCTTTCAAACAGGCTATCGGCATTTCTGCTGTGTGTACTCTTCTGCAAGGAGGTTAGCAAACATTTGTGACGTGGATACCCCCGATCACCAAGCAAAATGCAATTGTGGTGGTTATATTCCAGCTCTGCGCATAAATGCTGTTGTCGAAAATCCTTAAGTCATGGGCGGATCTATCTGCATCGATGGGTCACAGAAACACTTCTGCATTGTCATCGCCGGTGGAGGCTATTGGTATGTGGGTGCAGTCAACAGCTCGTTGTGATGCAATTAAACAAGTAATTCGCTTTACAACACGACACACAGTGGTTTGGTGCTATTTAACCAAATCTCCATCTCTAATTCAAAACTAAAACTACTGGGTAATCAGTATCTGAATCATATGTTATGGTATGCAGACGCTGTGTTATACCAGGTTGTAATTTAGCATCGGAACCCACAACCAAGTTCTTTTGTAAATCGGAATAATGATCTAAATTCTTCATTAGTTTAACGCTCCAAGGGATCTTGCCAGTCGTGGAGAGTGCAGCGTGGAATTGATATTGTTTCTTCCTTATGCTGTGAATCACCATCAAGTGATGATAAAAAGTCCAGTGGTTCCATTTTAGCAGAGTAGCTGACTGTATTTTATCAATTTGTTGAGAATTATGTCAACTTTTTTAAAAGAATGCATGAATTTAATTAATTTTTCAAACGAAGTAAAAACTGCTGTATTTGGGTCTACTTGCAAAACGTTTGGTTTGGTTAATTTCACCTACATTATAACATGCTATTGTAATACCCTGTTGATGACGAGAGTCAATCAAATGCGTTAATGATTTACCAATACCTAGTAATGGCCTTCGCGTGTGTTACGTTTGTTTTGTCCGATAAGAAACGTTTTCGTGCCATGCATGACGGTATAGTTAAATGATTTACGGGCAATTAACAATTACAAATGGAATTTTTTACACTGTTCAGATCTTGTGACTCAGTTGGTTTTTGTGCCAGATTCGAATTCTCGCGTTCGCCGCAGGGGAGTAGAATTACTATTTCTTAAACGTGGATTTTGTGAGAAAACTATTAAAGCGCATGTGACACGGAAAAATAAAACATGTTAATTATTAAACTCAGAGATGTTCATAACTTTAAAACATTTTTGGCGAAAAAAGTGCTTGATACGACAACTGGTTTCTGAGATACAGCTGATCAAAGTCGCATTTTTACCGCTGCGAACGAAATCGTGCGAAAGCGAGATTATTGTTGCGTGAGGTCATAGAAGGTGCTTCGGTCGAGCGCGAGTGCTGGCAGCAAGCCTTATGCGTAGGAATGGAAAACATTGTAAAACTGCTTTTAGCATAATATTGCATTAAACAGGGGACAAAAAGTGAACAAGTGCAATAAACGAATTTTGATGTAAGCAGTTTTCTACATTTTTTGGTTGACGTAGAACCGTGAAACTTTGGATATATGTTTGTTGTAGATGTACCATTAGTTTTACGCAAAGTTGTAATATGCAAAGTTGTCATATGCACGTCATACAAAGTTGTCATATGCACACGCCGTGTCATATGCACTTCAAGTTCTTCTTGCTAAAAAATATGTATTTCGCCAAGGTTTCGGTCGTTATTCGTCTGATCTTCATGTTTGTAAGTTTTTTGGAAACTTAGTATAATGATGTAAAGTTTTAATACAACGCAAACGATACGTTTGTAAAATGTAAAATGATGCAGGGCTTTTTAATACAATGCAATACTTATTGGGGTTTGTAGGGGTTGTGTGCGTTTTATTGGTTTGTGCAAAAAAATATTGACAAAAACTAAACCATTTTTGTGACAGAAGTGTTGCAACGCATGGCATGCAGGATCGTTCCACAGTGCAGGTCCTTTCTTGGCGATCACAGCTATCGTATCGAGCTCATTATGTTTACTGGCATCGCATCAAGGCAATACAGCAACACGAGCTTGATTTTTCTAATCTCGCTCCGGCTGGCCTGGAAAAGTGGCTGATCCAGCTTGGCTGCAATGCCTTGGCTGCGAAACTTTGTGACCACTTAAATGATTTAGGAATTTGCCCGAAAAATTTATTACTTTAACACGCATGTGATTATTGTTTCTTAAGAAATTAGAAATGGTTGTGGATTGCTGCTTTGGTGATATGAGCGGTAAGTATAAATAAATTACCTGGCAAAGTATAGTTTAATTAAGAGTCAATACACAATTGCTTTAGTATAAACGACATAGGATTCATGACACTGTGAATATTGCGAACATTCAACAACTTTTAAAATCATATGATAAGCAAAGTGGTCTGAAAGTCACACCAGCTGCACTGATGAGACCTTTTTGGTCGAAACAGTGGCCATCTGTCTGCAGCTTATACACAAATTTTAAAATGTTTTTTATCGTTTCAGTTTTGTGGTTTTTAACTTTGCAATACAAATATGAATGCAATTTTAACATTGGGGTTCTCTGGTATTTGCACTGTATGTTGGTGGTGCAAAGATTGCTTGAGAAACTTTTACTGGATGTGTGTTGAACGGTGGTTGCCCAACCGCACACATCCATGTAAGCAATTGTTTATGTATTGAAGAAAAATGTTCAAAGATTTTTAGAAGGCTGCTTACGAATTGTTTAGAAGTCAAGCTTCATAAGTAAATACCATAATTCTTAGACGATGGAAGGGAAAGACAACTTTCGGATTCCTCAGATGATGAAATGAAGAAGGAACCGATACGAGTACAACCCAAAAACAACACGCCTGAAGGTAAATCTAACGTATTATTGTGAAATTAGTAATGTTTCATATTTCTATCAACACGTTTAAAAGTTGCCAGCGTAGGGATGTTAAGAATAAAATCTTTTGCGTTGTAAGTTGCGTTGTAAGTTGCCAAACAGCTCTTTCTCAAGCGCGAGTATGTCACGAAACCAAACCAATTTTTTGTTGCAGCCCCCTGGTATTTAAGTGTAATATATAACATAATATATGCATGCACTTTGGGGCTTGGGGTTCTGTTATACTTGAACTGTATGTTGGCACAAAGATTACTTAAGAAAGTGTTGGATGGGTGTTAAACGGTGGTTAGGCAACCACACAAATCAAGTCTTTCATCAAGTCAAGCACATTTAGTAAATATCAAAATGTTTAGGGAATAAAGAAAAAGAACGTTCGGCTTCTTTGGATGATCGAAAGAAACAAGGGACGAAACAACCACTTGGAGGTAAACCCAATGTTTTATTTTAAATTTGTAGGCTTGGCAGCCCAGGCATTGCAGCCTAGCTGGATCAGCCACTTTCCACGACAAGTCGGAGCAAGATTTGAAAAATCAAGCTCCCGGTGAGGTTTGAACTCACGACCCTGGGCTAACCGGACCCGTTGGGCTACAGGAACTCAGTGGTTTCACGGGGTATTTTGAGATTGGTAATGTTTTACATTTCCATCGATATAATCACGGGTGTCTGTGGTCGCAAAAAAAGCACAGTCTATTCAGAAAATGTTGCAATTCCGTACTCCTGATCGAAACCGTTCATTTGGATTCGGTCGAACATATTCCAAACTAATTACAAACCTGACGAAATGATGTAAATCTCTGCGAAACAGTAAAAACCAGCTTTTTTATCTTGCTTCAAAACGATTAATATATGTGATTTCCTTTGCTATTTGTTTCAAAGCAATGGACACGGATGAAACCTACGAAAGAAAACTACGGGAAATCAACAGCAAAATACAGGAATCAAAAAAACAACCCCGCAATGACGGTAAGTGTTTGCAATCACTTACCGTTCAGGTGTTTTAAAATTTTTCTTCTAATAAAGTACAGCGTTTTCATGTTATAGACACAGTCCACATAACACAAGTTGGGCCCATGGTACACAGAGATGGAACCGTTACTGGAAACTCGACCATAACAGCTGTTGTTCCTGATGATCTGGTTGAGGAATATCGGGCCCGTCTTCCAGCAAACTCTACAGTGACCGGACAGAATTCAAAAAAATATCCCGGGGACAGAAAAACTGATTACAATCGCATATAGACTGAAAAACTATGTATCTACATATATGTATCTACATATGTGTGTGTGTGTGTGTGTGTGTGTGTGTGTGTGTGTATGGTCAGTTTTGAAAGTTGACGTTCCGGCAAGAATTTAAGGGAAAGCACAGTGGTTTATTTTTTCATGTAAATTCGAACGGTCCTATTATTTTTTTACCTTTTACTACGGTTTGTTATTTGAACCTATTGACAACAAATTTTTTTCTTTCAAAAACTTTGTGCGGATTCAAAGTATATCTTTTCTATTATTCGAGGTTTTAGTTTGCCAGAAAATTCACCCGTTTCCAAAGGCTGCGTGGCCTCCTAGAAATCGCCTCAACAAGAAATACGATCCAGAGAGATCAATTCCAAGCCCTTGGGTTTCCATGCTTACGTCAACAATAATTTTCTTACTGTTTGTTATTATTTAAATTTTGAATGCTAATGTATTGTTTTCACATTGAAGAATTATAACACACAAAAAAACAATTAACAAAACTACATAACTAAAAAGCGATACACTTCGTTTACAAGAATTTCTGTTTTCCGTTTTGGCACAATAATTGAAATCTCGCTTAACATTATTTTTTTTTGTATCTGTAGGTTAATTAGGCCAACTTGTTACAGTAGGTGACAAAAATGAGCAAGAATATTGTTGAGGACAAAATCAGAGATCTACAAGAGGAAACCCTTAAGATCAAAGAGCAATCGCACCAACTTCAACTACAGATAAATGAAAAGAAGGAAGGTTTGTAGCAAAGCCACTACAGAGTCTTATGGATATGTAAGACGTGTTTTTATTTCAGATGTAGCCAAATTGGAGGAGAGCGGACCGGAGTACTTTGAGGATGGGAGTAGAAAGGGACAATGGATAAAGGAAATCGATGCATCAAAGTCTGTACTAAAGGAAGAGGCCAAACAAACAAATTACTCTACAGCTGTAATTCAAAAATAAAAAAATTCTTGTTAAACAACTTAAATGGTTGACCGTTTGTTTATATTTGATACTTTGTTGCGTTAATCACTTATTTTAAAGTTAACTGCTTTATATTAACGGATCATTTGGTGCAAACTATTTATGTTTACTGAAAACAAAACAGAAATCTTTTCTATTTTGGTTGAAATGTATCATTGAATTCTTTGTTATTTTTCCCTTTCCATCCTGCTTTTTATCGTCTAATATCTTTTCAAACGTAAACTTTTAAACCTTCGTTTAGATTTTTTTTTAGCGAAGTAGTGTTAAGTTTAAAAATGGGCGGCAGTGAAAGTAAACTTCTCCAAGAGAGGTATGATAAAGTCCTTCAGGATCGGGACGACGCCCTTGAAGAGAAGAGGAAATTGGAACTTGAGCTTCAGGAGCTGACCTTAAAAATGGGTAAGCATCCGCAGTTTCTCTTTAATACCTAGGTTCCAATTGAAATACTAAACGTTAAATATCTCCAAACCATCTGATCACATTGGTCACAATATTCACGAGATACAAAATTTGCATGTATAAAGGAATAATGATAGATATATAACAATATGGTAATTCGTGGTTTATACTCATGTAGGTCCAAGTTTATATTAGGTGATACACATGAGAATGATAAAAGCCAATGTTGCCTTTTTTGTGGCTTAACCGATTGAGAACGTTACGGCCATTTATCAAGCGCACTTTAATTTCAAAACAACGATTCTTACTGGAAAAAAATACCACCCATTTTCAAACTTGTTTGCATGTTTGATAACCTGTACTTTTCTAATGCTGTAAGATTCCTCACAATCAAATCGTTTCCAACTTCCAGTACATGTTCGCAGATAAAGCTGTTCTTGTCATTAAAAGGCCAACCGTGTTAAACGATGGGAGATTGGTCGGAAAACCATCTATGAGTTACGATGGACCTGAAGAGGGAGTAAAACATGCGAGAAAAATGTGGGATTCAGTGAAGCCCGAAGAACCTTCTTCAGGTAATTCTTATATTTATAAATGTCCGCGTGGAAATCAATCATTAATTTTACTTGCAGTTCACACATCAGCGCGCAAACTTCTTGCTGGTCCCGACTAAAATCACTCAAACGAAGCTCTTGCACTTCTACAAACCATAGCATTAAGAAAATTCTTTATTCATACACTTAGTGCTTTTTATGTGCTACCCATCCAGCAACTACAAAAGTTACCACCACACCCCTGTCCTGTAGTGTTTCGAAAGACACCTTGGACGTTATTATAACCAGACTCGATATAAACAATAACTGAAATTTATTCACGTTTTTATACACAAACCAATTACACGTCGAATTTTTACAAACTGTAGTACTGAAAGTCATATCCATTGTCTGTGCTTTACATGGGCGCCTGACTCGATAACCTTTATGGTTTTATCGGTACCCATGCCATTTCATTTCCTTGTTTTTTGTTCGTCGCGTAGTTGCTTTTCTCGCAAAAATAAACATGATGATTTTTTTATTTTGTGCTGGTATTCTTAAAAAAGAAACCATGTACAACATCTTATAAGTTTTGCAGCCTTTAATGCTTCTGTTTTGTGCATCAACAGCTTTTTTGTCGTGTAGACTCCCTTTCGGTTTGTGTTCAATTTATTATGATGTTCCATGAAGTATATATTTCTATTTTTAATTTTCTACCAAAATTTTCTATTTTGTTACATAACGTATTATATCTGTTAACCCATAGAATACTAAAACATGGAATGGAAACTCTTTTCGTCACGCATGAGTAACACTTTACGCAAAATGAAAAATGCATTGGGTTAAATGCGATTTTGGCGTTTTTCGGCGGCGAAAAAGTCTAAGTTAATGTAACCACAAGAATTTATTTAAATGTAATTCAAGTAGTTTCATCCTTAATCTTTTGAAATATGTGGATGATTTTAATTATGACGCGCTATAATGCACTTTTTGACCGTGTGTTACAAGTCACCTTACAGACTAAAAAATTGTTAATACGTCTTCGCGTCAACCTCAAATATGACGTAAGACATGTAATTACGTCATACAAGTGATGACGTAATGTTTTAGATTTGCATATTTGCCTAAAAAGCAATCCTGGGATTCAGAAACCTAATATATGAACAAAACAGTCTGACCCAGAGGTCACATATTTGCAGTCATTATTGGGTATGTATCAAAATGTTTCATAACTCCGCTTTCTGTAAAGATATATGTTGGACAGATAGTACAGTACTACATGAAGTAGTTTTTGGCCCAAAATGTCAGATTGTAGCCTTTGTAAACCAGATAAAATGGGGTCAAATTTTGCTGCTTAATTTTAAAGATTGTATTCACTTGGTTAACCATACTTAAATCTGGCCGTTTTCATCTTTTGTGCAAATAATATTAAATAATAAATAAATAGTGGTAACTTGTAACTATCTAAAAAATATTGACATAATTAAATAAATTATTGTGCCATTTTTTATATTCCATTGGTTTTGAGCAATTCATGCCACATATGAGCCGATGCTCTGTGAATATTAATGAACTTGCTTTTGTTGTACTAGTAATCTACTTTATACATTTTTCCCACACATCACTGAGTTTTCTATTTGATTTCATTGTAAATATATGGTTGTATATTGGCATTTTTGTCCAAAAGTTCGACTTTTAAGTGTTGATTAGTCTAATATCCCTGAGAAGAAAACAAATCAAATTGGATGGAAATCATTTTTGTCAAACTATTGCACACATAACAGAAGTATATTTTTTTACTCTTATCATAACAGTTGGTTGAATGCTTATGACACAGTTGAAAATATGTAATGTTTTGTTGAACTAAACATAATTGACTTTTGTTTCAGCCAAATAGGACCTTTATATATTAAAAATACCCTTTTTCACTAGTCATTTTTTTTCTTCGCAGATTAGTTTTAAGTAAAACACAACAGAATTTGATTTAGATATGTATTAAAAAGCTTCTGAGAGAAACATGTCATGTTGAAGAAAAAGATGAAAGTTTTCAGAATTTGCTCGTATGCAAACACTTATATACAAGTTATAGTTGGTTTACATTGGAAGTATTCCCACTGTCCTTGAGTATTTGCAAGCAATCAACATATATTATGTCAAGGCGTTACTTTTTTAAACCCATATTATGCACAAAAATGTTGTTTTGTGTTGGACTTTACTGGCAACATTTGCACTCAGCAGTATGAACATGGTGTTGGCTAGGTATTTCCTGATTTTAATAATTTGGTTCATTATAATATCTTCCTCTCCATCTTCATCAAGATACAGGAATCGCAGAAAAAAGCAGCCATACTATCGTTTGTCAACTGTTTGTCAAATGCCCTGTTTTTGCAAAATAAATATTCCCAAACAACCGCATTACTGTGTGCAGAGATACTGTCCGAGAAAAAAACATAATTAGCAAGTAGTTGATTTTACATAACAAGCATAGTAGTTGACAATATTACTCGATTTAGCCTCCCAATGCTTGCAAACAGCAAAAGCGCGCAATTATTTGTTCATATTTTGACCCAAAAGGTAGTAGACAGCAAATCGCCGTAAAAAATGATGTGACCCGATTTATTCAAAATCATCCACATATTTCAAAAGACGAGGGACCAAACTTATTGTTTTTTAAAAAAAGTTTTAAATTTTGTTCTATTTAATGGGTTTCTAAGCCCCTTAAAAAACACCAAAATCGCATTTAACCCAATGCATTTTTAATTTCGCGTAAAGTGTTACTCATGCGTGACGGCGCACTTTCAGCGGAGTTTCCATTCCATGTTTTAGTATTCTATGGTTAACCCGACCTAATTTCCCAAAAGGCTTCTCAGACGTTGATGACAAAACCGCCTTGTTTGCTTTCTAATGGGTATTCCCTTGGTGGTTTTGTGCGTAGACATTCCTGTGCCTTCTTTTGGAAGGAGCTTTTCTCCCTTTTTCTTTGAATACTTTCTGAACGTCATTCAATTAATAAAGAGTTTTCAAAAAACAATGTCCTACTCGAAATTTCTCCCAAGACGTTTTGCTTCTGATAATAACCAGACTACTGAATTGCCACCCTGCGTAGATGATTGCTTTCAACTATGCGCTGTTTGTGGCCGGTCGAAGGAGTGTGCGATCAAAGTCAATAGACGACAAAACTCGGCACATGTAATTCATCTTTTAAATTGTAGTGCGTTAAATTGTATTGCTTTGATATCCATAACGTACAACAGGAATGCTATCCAATAGTTACAATTAAACAGGTGAGAGAGAGTCGATTCTACTGTACAATTAAAGCAAGCAGAAATGCACAAATGCTATTCTGTGTTCGCACCTGACAGAGTTTTCAATTAATAGAAAGTGAAGTTACTGTACTTGCTCTGTATTGCCCACTAGCGGGAGCCCCCACAGTTATCTACAACGTTTACGTCGCCAGGCCTGCAGTTTACCTTCATTAAAGGACTAGAGGTTACATCTAACCGTGACAAAACCCAAATGCAAACTAAATAAAATGTGCAAGATATGAAAATTACTATTTTCTTGTGCCAGAGGAGCACCACCATAAGTATCTTGCAACCAACTTTATCAAATGTAAGCAACGCTAATCTGTTGTGGTTGCGTAATATTCCGCTATCTTGTGTTTATCACTGCAAAATCTTAGAAGTCAACTTCACACAAACTGTTGTGGTGTTGTAAGTGGAGTTGCAAAATTAAGTTTGGAGATACCCGATATATATGAGAACAAATTTATTTTAATCCAAAACTACAAAACAAAAAACATCTGGTACCTGGTTTGCAGATTAACTTTAAACTATGTAAACATCTACGGTTGCAAGACAATTAAAAGTAACCACACCAAAGAAAAAAATTCGGATTCTCGAATATCTAGTCAATAAAGAAATATTTTCTGTTTTAATCCATTTTTGGTGATAGACTTATGAATTGTGGTAATTGTAGATTATGTTTGTGGCATTGTTTTCAGATAGACAATGGACAGACGTTTTAAACGTGTATACAAATGTCTCAGAAACTTTAGTTGCTGGTTTCCTGAAAAACTTCACATTTATTTGAGACAAATTGATCGTAACATATAATTACATCATAGTGTCTTGACAGAAAAAGTGCGGTGGAAGTTTTGCGCATGCTAGTTTAAAGCTAGAACAGCGCTACAGTCACCTTCTGCACTGGTAACATGCACAAGTAGTTTAATTTTCGTGGTCTATATTCTAATTTCCGGTAATGCGATATAGAACAAAATACATTTCACGTAATTGTGTAAGTACTGCGATCGTGGCCCGACAAACTTTCTAGGACAACACACGGTGCAACAAAACCAAGGCGTTTTGACGCACTTTCGAGCCAGCATTGGGGTTTAGTACCGAAGTATTTCGAAGGTTTCTGGACAGAAATCTTGAATAAACAAAACCTTAAGTGGGCCTCCATTAAAATTGTTCCCAGGTAAATTGGTTTTTAAATGTCAACACTAGGACCGGACCTAATGCAATTGGAATACAATATGTGACATTCAGTAAAGAGTGTAAATTAACTGCAAAACAGTCAAACCAATTTTAATTGTGTTTGAAGAGTGAAAGTGTACAACCCGCTTATTTAAACCAAATACCCAACACGTAAGTATAAATAAATTACCTGGCAAAGTAATAAAGAGTCAATGCACAATTGCTTTAGTATAAACGACATAGGATTCATGTCATTGTAAATATTGCAAACATTCAACAAATTTTGTTTTTTTATCGTTTCGGTTTTGTGGTTTTTAACTTTGCAATACAAATATGAGTGCAATTTTAACATTAGGGTTGTCTGGTATTTGCACTGTTTGTTGGTGGTACAAAGATTACTTGAGAAAATGTTGGATGTGTGTTGAACTGTGGTTGCGCAACCACACACATCCATGTAAGCAATTGTTTATGCACCAAAGAAAATGTTCAAAGATTTTTAGAAGGCAGCTTGCGAATTGTTTAGAAGTCAACCTTCGTAATTAAATACCATAATTCTTAGGCAATAGAAGGGAAAGACAACTTTCGGATTCCTCAGATGATGTAATAAAGAAGGAACCGATTCAAGTACAACCCAAAAACAACACGCCTGAAGGTAAACCTAACGTATTATTGTGAAATCAGTAATGTTTCATATTTCTATCAACATGTTTAAAAGTTGCCAGCGAAGGGATGTCAAGAATAAAATCTTTTGCGTTGTAGTTGCGTTGTAACGCGATGGTCGCGCAACTGTGAACTTCTAGGGTTTTAAGCCGATCAACAGAAATTGTTGCATGTCGGCCGCCAAAATCCAAAACAAACGTTTTTTTAGAAGTATCAACAATCTTGTAGGGACCCTTGTAAGGTGGGTTAGTGGTGGTCGATGAGTATCCTTCCATACGAATACGTACTTCGCAGTTAACGGCTTCCTCGGAAGTGCTCCTTTTTTAGCACCATGGCGAGACATTAATATCGGAATTTGGGTTCTCACTGACTGTCGGAGTTGTGAAAGCAAATGAGAGCGGTTTGTGATCAGTGAAAACCGTAAACGTACGACCTAAAAGGAAGTATCTGAAATGACGTACCGCTAAATTCAAAGCCAACAACTCTCGATCGAATGCACTGTACTTTGTTTCGCTGAGCGAAGCTGTGTGCTGAAAAAGGCCAAAGGTTTCCATTCGTCTTCAATAAATTGCTCAAGTACAGCCCCAACAGCTGTTTGTGACGCATCTACTGACAAAGCAGTGTCAGCCATTGCCTGAGGGTGGCTGAGAAGCGTGGCGTTCGCAAGCGCCTGTTTGGCTTCGAGAAACACGCGGTTGAGTTCATCAGTCCACACTACTTCTTATTTCTTTACCGCTATCGCTTTGTAAATGGGTGACATAATTTATGCCGCAGATGGTATAAAGCGATGGTAAAAGTTTATCATCCCATTGAACTGTTGTAGGTCCGCTAGGGTTGTGGGTCGCAAAATATGCTTACTTTTGATTGCAAAGACTTAGCTCCAGTTTTGTCGACTCGGTGTCCGGGAAACTCTTTTTCCGTTCGACCGAAATTAGACCGTTTGTGTATAAACAAGCATTCGGATGATCCTTCTGTCAAATCCCTACACGTTGAAAGACATATTGTTTAAAGCAACCTGCAACCTTAGAAGTAACGTGTTTGCAACAAAAGGCGGACCTGGACATTGTGCGTTGTTGTTTTTTTGATCACACGGGGATTTTAACCTGGGCACGAATCCCGATCAGGCTTTCATCTTTATATATGCGTCGGGCTCTTTTGACCAATGCTGTGGTGCTTTAACACACTGCGTTCGTTCTAAGATGTGGCAACACCAAGTGGCGGCAATATCAAAATAAAATGCCCACCGGGTGGAGCAAATAAAACATGCGCAAACGAACACATAGCTTTGATCAGGACAGTAGGTGGCGCGTTTGTTACATTCTGCGATGGCTGTTTTTTCTCCCTCTAAAGCACGCCTTGAATTATCGAAGCTCGTGTCTTGTTGTCATTTTGAGCTTCGGACAACTTTATTGTTGTGCTCATATGGTTTGTTCAGTGGGGTTGTATAAGTGTTGTTTTTTATTGTCTCGAAAGACGAAATTGTATAGATTCGGATTTTGGCGACCTGCTTAGTGTGGCTCACGTTGGAAGATTGGGTTTTGCTTCTCAATTACTTGTACAAAAAGTCTCGGATTAGAAAAAACCCGGATGCCATGCATGGTTTGGTTTTAAACCGAAAGTGATTTTGGCCGGTAATAAAATGACGTCCTTACGAAGCGTTTGGTTTATTACAAAACTTACCCTTTAACCCGGTTTACCTTGAAAAGAAAATGTAATTTGTTAAATTTGTATTCCGAACTACAATATTTAATACGTACAGGAATGGTCATATATTTCTTTGGTCACATTTAGGGTTATGTGATAAATAGGATGACGTGTCGACGATATTTGTTGAACGGTAGGTTTAATATTTGTTTGCTTTGGTGTCCATTAACTCGGGAACGTACCGCGATAAAATGCTCGGCTGCCTTTTCGAGAAAAGCAAGTCGTCTTACCGTAGCAGTTTTGTCAGCTTGCGATTAATTTGTTGGTGGAACATTAATCTTATTTACGCACAGACGAAGATTTGAATATATATAGCAATAAAGTCAACGTAAACACGTTTTGAAAAGCAACTATTAGTTTTTTACATCTTAACAACCAATCTGTTTATTCAATACTAACACTTTTGGGTTAGTAGCAAAATCATGCGAGTACTTCACAGTGTATTCTCACCTGTAGGCGTAAATAATACTTAACGAAATGTCAGACCTGACAGTACGCGAAATTTCAAGCAAAACAAAGGAGTCAAACAAAAGAAGCGAGGAAATACTGCAGCAGATGAAAAAATTGGAAAATGGTAAAACTTAACAAATTCATCTAAACTTAATATTGCTTCACCTTTTAATGACAGAAATACAGGAAACCGGTTTTGATGATGGCAGTGGCCAGAAAGAGGAAGAAATGTCAGGTAAAATTAACATTCTCTCCTAAAACTTGACATATTGGACGTAAAAAGTATACGCAAAGAAACAGCATCCACCAAGTAAACCAACAACCTACAGTATTTTGAGGATTATGTTTTTCAGGTTCATCGCATCACTCACGAAATCAGTTTGTCATGTTTGACGTGATTGAAAGCAAAGTAGTACGTACGACTTTTGCATGTAAAAAAACAAGTATTTTTAAGTGAAATGTTGTCATTGTTGGGATTAAATGTTTTCGTAATTCATGTTCTGTTCAGCACCTTACGTTAACCCACCATTTAGAGGGTCGGTAAAGATGGAGTTACACTGTTTGTTGGAGATTGCAAAGTTAAAATACCAGAGGGAGCTTGCACTGATGACGTAGATATCGTTCTCACCGCTTTCCACGGCGGGGAAACACAGCAAGTTAGATTAATGAAAACAACCCTAAATTATCACTTTGCCACTTTGTGAATTGATGCAGGATGGAATTTACCGGGTCAGTTCAATTCTTAGATGTGAACCTCATGGAATGAGATTTAAGAAACCGGTTGAAATAACACTTCCAACATGTTACCGAAACAACGATGATCTTCCAATCACAGCATATGTGAGAATACTACCCAGTATTGCCTATCCCAAATAGACAAACAATCTAATAAAAACATAGGTGAGAACAAGAACTGAACATGGAGATTGGAAAAATGTCATGAAATTATCAATGGACAGAACAACGCGATATTTTACTTTCAAAACAAGTCATTTTTCATTGTAAGGTTTTTGAATTTAAGCTTTATCTTTGATTTCATGCTGCTTTCTTATTGGTTTAAAGCTTTGACGTCATTCTTACCAACACCCAATGGTATCTTGGCTTGCTGAAGGAGAAGGCAATCCTTGTTGCCGTTCCTTCGTATGACAATGAAGGTGTACTGGAGATTGTTGCATCTGTTTATATTTGTGACAATGTTGGGGCAACAAAACAAATGGAAAACCTAAACTTTGTGTTTGACATGACTTTCTTGATGAGGTATCAGTGAATCAAATAACACTGTAGAACCAGCTGAAAAGTTTAATTGTAATGTTATTGTTTAGTTCAAACAACCAACAACTCAGAATTTCATTGAGTGGAAACGAAGTGAATGTGGAACCCAACGAGTATTTAATTGAGGGAGCTTGGAAGAATGCGAAGGACTTGACACAATTCCGGTTGACAAGTATTGAAAACTGGAAGATTGGAAGTAAACAACTTCAACTTACTCTGAGTTCTCTTAATTCGGATCATCCGAATATTAACAAACATCTCTTCATCGAAGGACGCAGTCTCAGTAAGCAGATTAGAATAGAAATAGTTGGATATATAATTTCACCTGTCATAACTTTTCATATTTTTGGAACCACGTCCTGGGAACACTACAAACATAACGACCACCGAAGTTGTGATTCATTCCTAAGTTAATATTTGTCATTCTTACTCAGCACGTACAAAACTTTGTAAATAGTGTGAGAAGACTTAATAATTATTTACCTGCATTACTTTGTGCGGTGTTTTAGACGAACAAATGAAGCAGCAGATTCAAAGCAAGGGTTTAATCATGGCAGCAAAGTTAATCTCCCTGCTGTTCAATTGCCACTGTCTGTACTCATATGCACACTTTCCCACTTTCTTATTGAATTGGACGGTCAAGTTTCGTAAACGTAGGGTTTTCTTGAAACAAATGCATGCGGTAAACACCATATTGACAAAATTAGCCACACTTACCGACAGTAGGGCCTTAACGCAGCAACATAAAGCGTTCGCTTTGTAACGTGTACTATTTACAAGGCGCAGACAATTTAAGCCACGCGAGCAATCAAGCTTCCAAGCGGCAGTGATTTGGTTGCGTTCAAGATGCAAACTTTGACGATAACATTTATATATTTATTATACCCTATTGTTAGTGCTTTAATTACAATAATTACTTACATAAAAAATTGCTTCTGGTGTCGTGTGGCTTAGGTGATTGGTTGGAATGACACTTTACCAGACAATCGTATGTAGTAAATTTCGTTGGTAAAAAGATGTTGATATGGCCACACAACAAGTTTTATAATTATATAAATTGTAAGCAAGGATATTGTAAAATTAGCAAGAATATTGTGATATTTGTGTGTGTTGTTGTAGACAAGACAGCATGCAGCGCTACCAATGTCGTCAGACAAGGTTCTTGTGCTTTTTGTAGGTGGTTTTATTGCCGCGTTACCTTCTATAAAATACCGCGTGAAAGGACCAAATGAAGTTTTATTGACTTTTTGTCAGGGAATTTGTATCGCAGAAAGAAGAGTTGTAAAGTGCTCCAGCCATTTGATGTAGGTAGCAACCTGGTGTTTCTCTGGTAAATGAGGAAAAGTCAGCCATAGTTTTGTCATAAGTTGTTTTTGTCAGTCCGTAAACACCGCAGTTTTGTTTTCGTCTTTGTTCCAAATATATTTTTAGACGTAATATCCCAAGAAACCTCAGTTGGTGAATGATTATGGGAAACTTTTTGAAAAGAAGAAAGGTAACTGGCTTTAATACATGGCAGATTTGATAAATTTAAAATTACGATTGGTTCCACTAGTTTGTTTTAAAGCGTGGTACAAGTTTTTACGCAGTGTAGATGTGTAAAATATATTAGTCTACTCTCCTTCATGGCCGCAATCATTTTGCGATGCGTCATCGATGCTTGCACGCATGAATATGGCGTTAATAACACTTACTTTGAATAGGGAAAGTC
Source organism: Ascidia mentula (assembly GCF_947561715.1). Lineage (NCBI taxonomy): Eukaryota > Metazoa > Chordata > Ascidiacea > Phlebobranchia > Ascidiidae > Ascidia > Ascidia mentula. Next base: position 984,408 of record NC_138568.1, read on the forward strand.
GTCGGCAACTAATCAGAAAGGACCAAGTTCAAGTGAAATATCCATATTATCAGTTACAAAATATAAGTTTTGTCCAGCCAACAATATATCGTTGGGTTTTTACCAAAGTTATAACACTTGATGGACATTACCAGGTAATTGTGCCCAACCTTTATTGAGCAATTATTGCCAACATCGGTCTCACGTCCGACCGTACACCGGATACCCAGGGTTCAAATCCCGGCGTGGCCCTAACAAAAATCAAACACAACTATTGTTTAATCTAGATTCAGAAACGCAATGTTGCGGCAGTTACCTGGTAATGCTGACTTCAAATTTAGGTTCTTCAACAAAACAAACCATGGGGAAGTTGTCGTCCGATGATCAGACACGACCACATGATAAATTGACTTTTGGTAAAATAAATTCATTACTAGTAAATTTATCCAATAAAGGGCACTGCAAATTGTTTGTTTAGGAAACTTTGTTCCATAATTCGGGTAATGCCGGGCACTGATGCACAAACTTGTTCATCTGTGCATGTTTAACTTTGCATTTTCACCAAATGGGGAATAATATTTTTCAGAAACGGTGGACCTGGTAGTGGAAGGAGAAATAAACAAAAAGAAGGAAGCTAACAAAAAAGGGAAGATATATTGGAAAAACAGATCAGAAAATAGTAAAACTCAACAAATCAATGTAAACTTAATATTGCTTTAACCGTTATATTTAATTGGCAGAAATGAAGGAAACCAGGGGTGATGATGGCGGTGGACAGAAAGAGGAAGAAATATCCGGTAAAAATCAACCATTTTTTCCAAAACCTTGCCATGTCAAACGAAAAAGAATCAGCTTCCATTGAACATTTGACAACAAAAATGATGTTTTTCAGGTTTTAGTTCATCGCAGCATTTGCAACATCGGCTTGCCGGCTTTGATGTGAAGAATAACAAGACAGTAAGTTGCTTACACTTTTTTGAGAAAGCATGGGAAATACTTTCTAAAACCGAAGGGTTACTCACCTTTCATACGTGACAGCTTTACCCACTTTTAAATTATTATAATATATTCACTTTACGGGCTATTTTGTTTATATTAAGTAAAAAATAATAGACAGCTATCCTTTATGGGTTCACCCAGACTTATTTGCTACAAGACGTCAACGCATGCATAACATTTACTTTGCATAGGGAAAGTCCTTGGATGATGAGAAAGAATCACATGAGCAATCAAGTTCTGGTCAAATAAACTCACTTGTATTTTTTTCCTATTAATTGTCATGAAATAAATTTTTGTCCATCGAAGGATATTGATTAGTTTATACACACAGTTTGGCATGCCACAAATTGTTTTTTTCTAAATACGTTTTTCTTCTAGCCACGGGAACCTATTATCTATAGTGTATGATTATATGAAAGGAAGTTATGGCAACAAACTCCCTAAAAAACTTGCTCCTGTCTGATAAACCAACAGCACGTATTTCGTCTTGTACAGAAGTCCCTGCTGTATACATATGCCACCATGAGAGACCAAGATCATATTCGATGATGGAACAAAATTTATCGATGCTCCCAACTTGTGGTATGGCGCTCAACATACAAAACAAAAGACCAACATCACATATTTGATGAAACTTTTGCCTTGTATAGGCTTGCGAGTTACAAGCATACCAAGATTCGTTCCTAACGAACGTCGGGAAAGAAGAGCAAGAATTGAACTTAACGATGCACTAGAAATGGAGGAGAGACTTGCAATGAGACTGGCTGAGTTGGAAAGTAAAACTCTTTTATGGAACTCTAAAATTTAAACTTTAAACATTTATTTTATTGAAACAAATACATTGAATTTCATACTCAAAATCATTCATTGTAACTGTGAAATGTACTAACTTACAAAATAAGGCAAAATCCTCGTTCATTAATTCAGTAACCAGCAATGTTACCAGGACAACGAAGGGAACAGATGGTTATTAGACCAGTGGAACAACAACCATTGCAAAGAAATCAAGAACGTCCTGAGAATGAATTAAGAAGAGATTAAGCAGAAACCTGACCAAACGGAATGAACACTTATTTTTTCATCTTTCTGAAGTTTCATGTAACTTTCTTAGAAAAAAATGTAATTATTGAAAGCTTTTTGTTCACCAATGCTTGTTGTTACTGTGCATTTACTTAATAATCCTTAATGACATTTTTCCATACGATAAATGTCAGAAATAGATGCTGAAATTGTCAAAAACAAACAAGAAAGAAATGTTCCAGATGATTCTTTTAGTATTTAGTTGATATACAGCAAACGCGAGACAGGAAGTTACTCACGGCACTTATTTTACTTGATGTGCCAGATTACTAGAAATCATGATTTTCAGATGACGTTGAAATCTGTGACGTCATTCTTACCAACACCAATCGTATCTTGGCTTGCTGAAAGAGAAGGCAATCCTTGTTGCTGTTCCATCGTATAAGAGTAAAGTTGTATTGGAGGTTATTGCATTTGTTTGTATTTGTTGCAATGTTAAGGCGACAAAACAAATGAAAAACCTCAACATTTCTCACTGAACGCTTACAAACTTAGGTAAGCAGCGAGACATTAGGTAGATGTATTGTATATGTGTACGGCCTTCAGCGATGTTCCCAATCGGTCCATTCACACAGTGATGATATTAGCACTCCACGCGACGACCTAAAAATTAAAATTTGGCCACTAAGTGGAACGAAAGCTGCGTTTTTCGTGGTGTAAAAGAACCGGATAATTCCGGTTGTTTCCCACATACGTTTCCAGATTTCCATCATTGTATGTCGAACACTGTGTTTGAACCTGACATGATGTCTCCTTCCTTTTCATTGAATTTTGAGGCGGATGCTTAGTGCCTCTAAAGCAATTGATAGAGTATTTTCCAAATTAACAAAACTCAGAACCACGTTTCCTGTGCAAGCCATTTCCGCACTATTGTGTTATGTTACAAATATCCTAAGCGCGTATTATAAGTAGATATGCTGGTATGACGAAATTAGTCTGTGTGTTAACCCTCAGAGTCATTTTCCTGTGACTTAACGTCTGAGTGACAGTGTGCAAGAGGTATGGTGGCCGAGGTCGTATCGTGCGTATATGTGTTGTTAATTTAAAGCAAGTGTTTGTACTCAATAAAGATGAGATACTTGCCAACAAGGTACAACGACAACCAGATGTCCATCACAAGTTAAAATGTCCATATTAGGATAGGGCGTTAACGGAAGTCACATGAGTGATGCTTGCTCTGGCATGTGACAAATATTCACAACCAATGCAGTAGCAAGCAAACTGCAGAGGAAGGTTTCATGAAGGCTGAACCACATATTGACGCGGGAATTTCTCTTCCTACTTCCTCGTGTATGATGATGTCACTGTTTATGATATTACAAGCTACATACACTCGCAATACTCGTAAATATATTACATTCATTGTTGTTTTAACACCATAGGGAAAAGCTGTTGAAATATTCGAGGTTTTGTGAACTTAAACCGGCAAATTTCTATCCCTTATGTTAGGGTATAAACCAGTGTTTCCCAACAAGTGGCACGCGAGCACCTTTCTGTGATTTGCGGATCTAGCTGGAATTTACAAAATCGCAAGTGATCTCAAAATGTGTGTTACTGTATCCCCAAGGTTACTTCGTAACACTCAACTAGGTGTTACGCGTCTGCGAGTCCCTGGGCAGCATTTATGTGGCAAAACGGCATGACAAGAGCTTCTTCGTTGCTTAAGACTGCAAAATTTGTGTGTCGTGAAAGCAAAGATTTTACAACCACTGTAACTGCTGTTAGCAGTCAAGCAAGCTAACAACGCTAAATGTGTGGAAACACTTTGTCCCACCAAGCTTGAATCTACCAGCCTTAGTTAAAGTCACGTGACAAAAAATGTCCATATTAGGATAAGGCCGTTAACGGTAGTCACATGAGTGATGCTTGCTCTCACATGAGACAAATATTTACAACCCATGCAGTATAGCAAGCAAACTGCAGAGGAAGGTTTCATGAAGGCTGAACCACACATTGAAGTGGGAATTTCTCTTCCAACTTCCTCGTGTGTGATGAAGTCACTGTTTATGATATTACAAGCTACATACATTCGCAATACTCGTAAATATATTACATTCATTGTTGTTTTAACACCATTGGGAAAAGCTGTTAAACAGTCGAGGTTTTTGTACTTAAACCGGCAAATTTCTATCCCCTATGTTAGGGTCTAATGCAGTGTTTCCCAATCAGTGGTACGCGAGCACCTTTCTGTGATTTGTGGATCTAGTTCGAATTCAAAAAATCGTAAGTGATCTCAAAATGCGTATTACTTCATCCTCAAGGTTACTTCGTAACATTCATCTGGGTGGTACGCGTCTGCGAATCCCTGGGCAGCATTTATGTGGCGAAAGGCATGAAAGAACGACTCCTCCGTTGCTTAAGACTGCATAATATGCGTGCCGTTGAAGCATAGATTTTACAATCACTGTAACTGCTGTTAACGGTCAAGCAAGCTAACAACGCTAAATGTGTGGACACACTTTGTCCCACCACGCTTGAATCTTCCAGCCTTAGTTAAAGTTACGTGACAAACCGGGATTGTGGCAACTATAGGTGGCACGCGTTTAAATTATTTTACCTCCAAATGGTACGCAACCACAAAAAGGTTGGGAATCATAGGTGTAAGGTATATTTTTTTATCAAATTATTGTGCTGAGATTAAACCACTGATCACATTCAATACGGCAATCTTTGCCAAACATCTTAAAGTATCGAAGTTGTTGGGAAGTTAAAAGGACATGCTGTACCGTTGAAAATATCTTTGACGTGTTAAATGATGCACAATGGTGAATGTTTCAAGTCATCAGATGACACTATGTGCATTATAGATGTGTTTTGTACAGGTCTGACTCTTCCTACACTTTCCACCATCCCACTCTTCCTACTGACAGACGTCGCAATAACGATTCGTCATCTGTTGTTCAACCAGAGCTGGTCGTGTCCGCAAAATACCTTGTAGTGTTTTTCTTCCGGGCTAATTGTCGTCGTGTTAAGCCTGGCTAAGTTTTTAGTTAATGTCCCGGAGGTGAGATATCGTAAGATACGTTGTTCAACACTTTGTTCACTCAACCACATCTTTTGCACTTCACCACATCTTGTTTGTTAATATGGAAGTTGCGTTTGCATAATTAAAAGTAAACCTCACATTGTCCTTGTTGTGGTGCTTCGTGTGACAAATATTGCATTTTATCGCAGGGCAAAATGTATCTATTTTTATTAATGTGGTTGGGTTTGATAACCTCTAGACAAATTACCCCCGCTTTTAATTTTGAAGCAAGTTGTTGTACTCGATAAAGATGGGATATTTAGTGAATTCTACACTGGCCAAAATGATACAACGACAACCAGGCCCATCACAAGTTAAAATGTCCATATTAGGATAGGGGCGTTAACGGTAGTCACATGAGTGATGCTTGCTCTGGCATGTGACAAATATTTACAACCCATGCAGTAGCAAACAACCTACAGTGGAAGGTGTCGTGTAGGCTGAACCACATATTGACGCGGGAATTTCTCTTTTTACTTCCTCGTGTGTGATGAAAGCGCTGTTTGTGATATTACAAGCTACATACAATATTCAAGGTTTTTGTACTTAAACCGGCAAATTTCTATCCCCTATGTTAGGGTCTAATGCAGTGTTTCCCAACCAGTGGTACGTAAGTACTTTTCCGTGATTTGCGGGTATATTTCGAATTCAAAAAATCGTAAGTGATCTCAAAATGTTTGTTACTTCATCCCCAAGGTTACTTCGTAACACTCAACTAGGTGGTACGCATCTGCGAGCTTCTGGACAGCATTCATGTGGCAAAACGCCATAAAAAACGAATTCTCCGTTGCTTAAGACTGCATAATATGCGTGCCGTTGAAGCAAAGATTTTTCAATCACTGTAACTGCTGTTAACGGTCAAGCAAGCTAACAACGCTAAATGTGTGGACGCGCTTTGTCCCACCACGCTTGAATCTACCAACCTTAGTTAAATCACGTGACAAACCGGGATTGTGGCAACTAGGTTGTACAAATTGTTTTACCTCCGAATGGTACGCAACCACAAAAAGGTTGGGAATCACAGGTGTATAGGGATATTTTTTTGTCCAATTATCGTGCTGAGATAAAACCACTGATCACTTTTAATACGGAAATCTTTGCCAAACATCTTGAAGTATAGAAGTTGTTGGGAAGTTAAAAGGACATGCTGTACCGTTGAAAATATCTTTGACGTGTTAAATGATGCACAATGGTGAATGTTTTAAGTCATCAGATGATACTATGTGCATTATAGATGTGTTTTGTACAGGTTTCACTCTTCCTACACTTTCCACCATCCCACTCTTCCTACTGACAGACGTCGCAATAACGATTCGTCATCTGTTGTTCAACCAGAGCTGGTCGTGTCCGCAAAATACCTTGTAGTGTTTTTTTTTCGGGCTAATTGTCGTCGTGTTAAGCCTGGCTAAGTTTTTAGTTAATGTCCCGTAGGTGAGATATCGTAAGATACGTTGTTCAACACTTTGTTCACTCAACCACATCTTTTTCACTTCACCACATCTTGTTTGTTAATATGGAAGTTGCGTTTGCATAATTAAAAGTAAACCTCACATTGTCCTTGTTGTGGTGCTTCGCGTGACAAATATTGCATTTTATCGCAGGGCAAAATGTATCTATTTTTATTAATGTGGTTGGGTTTGATAACCTCTAGACAATTTACCCCCGCTTTTAATTTTGAAGTTAGGGAAGCAAGTTGTTGTACTCGATAAAGATGGGATATTTAGTGAATTCTACACTGGCCAAAATGGTACAACGACAACCAGGCCCATCACAAGTTAAAATGTCCATATTAGGATAGGGGCGTTAACGGTAGTCACATGAGTGATGCTTGCTCTGGCATGTGACAAATATTTACAACCCATGCAGTATAGCAAGCAAACTGCAGAGGAAGGTTTCATGAAGGCTGAACCACACATTGAAGTGGGAATTTCTCTTCCAACTTCCTCGGGTGTGATGAAGTCACTGTTTATGATATTACAAGCTACATACATTCGCAATACTCGTAAATATATTACATTCATTGTTGTTTTAACACCATTGGGAAAAGCTGTTAAATATTCGAGGTTTTGTGAACTTAAACCGGCAAATTTCTATCCCCTATGTTAGGGCCTAATGCAGTGTTTCCCAATCAGTGGTACGCGAGCACCTTTCTGTGATTTGTGGGTATATTTCGAATTCAAAAAATCGTAAGTGATCTCAAAATGCGTATTACTTCATCCCCAAGGTTACTTCGTAACATTCATCTGGGTGGTACGCGTCTGCGAATCCCTGGGCAGCATTTATGTGGCGAAAGGCATGAAAGAACGACTCCTCCGTTGCTTAAGACTGCATAATATGCGTGCCGTTGAAGCATAGATTTTGCAATCACTGTAACTGCTGTTAACGGTCAAGCAAGCTAACAACGCTAAATGTGTGGACACACTTTGTCCCACCACGCTTAAATCTTCCAGCCTTAGTTAAAGTTACGTGACAAACCGGGATTGTGGCAACTATAGGTGGCACGCGTTTAAATTATTTTACCTCCAAATGGTACGCAACCACAAAAAGGTTGGGAATCATAGGTGTATAGGGATATTTTTTTGTCCAATTATCGTGCTGAGATAAAACCACTGATCACTTTTAATACGGAAATCTTTGCCAAACATCTTGAAGTATAGAAGTTGTTGGGAAGTTAAAAGGACATGCTGTACCGTTGAAAATATCTTTGACGTGTTAAATGATGCACAATGGTGAATGTTTTAAGTCATCAGATGATACTATGTGCATTATAGATGTGTTTTGTACAGGTTTCACTCTTCCTACACTTTCCACCATCCCACTCTTCCTACTGACAGACGTCGCAATAACGATTCGTCATCTGTTGTTCAACCAGAGCTGGTCGTGTCCGCAAAATACCTTGTAGTGTTTTTCTTCCGGGCTAATTGTCGTCGTGTTAAGCCTGGCTAAGTTTTTAGTTAATGTCCCGGAGGTGAGATATGGTAAGATACGTTGTTCAACACTTTGTTCACTCAACCACATCTTTTGCACTTCACCACATCTTGTTTGTTAATATGGAAGTTGCGTTTGCATAATTAAAAGTAAACCTCACATTATCCTTGTTGTGGTGCTTCGTGTGACAAATATTGCATTTTATCGCAGGGCAAAATGTATCTATTTTTATTAATGTGGTTGGGTTTGATAACCTCTAGACAATTTACCCCCGCTATTAATTTTGAAGCAAGTTGTTGTACTCGATAAAGATGGGATATTTAGTGAATTCTACACTGGCCAAAATGATACAACGACAACCAGGCCCATCACAAGTTAAAATGTCCATATTAGGATAGGGGCGTTAACGGTAGTCACATGAGTGATGCTTGCTTTGGCATGTGACAAATATTTACAACCCATGCAGTAGCAAACAACCTACAGTGGAAGGTGTCGTGTAGGCTGAACCACATATTGACGCGGGAATTTCTCTTTTTACTTCCTCGTGTGTGATGAAAGCGCTGTTTGTGATATTACAAGCTACATACAATATTCAAGGTTTTTGTACTTAAACCGGCAAATTTCTATCCCCTATGTTAGGGTCTAATGCAGTGTTTCCCAACCAGTGGTACGTAAGTACTTTTCCGTGATTTGCGGGTATATTTCGAATTCAAAAAATCGTAAGTGATCTCAAAATGTTTGTTACTTCATCCCCAAGGTTACTTCGTAACACTCAACTAGGTGGTACGCATCTGCGAGCTTCTGGACAGCATTCATGTGGCAAAACGCCATAAAAAACGGCCAAAAATGGTACAACGACAACCAGGCCCATCACAAGTTAAAATGTCCATATTAGGATAGGGGCGTTAACGGTAGTCACATGAGTGATGCTTGCTCTGGCATGTGACAAATATTTACAACCCATGCAGTATAGCAAGCAAACTGCAGAGGAAGGTTTCATGAAGGCTGAACCACACATTGAAGTGGGAATTTCTCTTCCAACTTCCTCGGGTGTGATGAAGTCACTGTTTATGATATTACAAGCTACATACATTCGCAATACTCGTAAATATATTACATTCATTGTTGTTTTAACACCATTGGGAAAAGCTGTTAAATATTCGAGGTTTTGTGAACTTAAACCGGCAAATTTCTATCCCCTATGTTAGGGCCTAATGCAGTGTTTCCCAATCAGTGGTACGCGAGCACCTTTCTGTGATTTGTGGGTATATTTCGAATTCAAAAAATCGTAAGTGATCTCAAAATGTTTGTTACTTCATCCCCAAGGTTACTTCGTAACATTCATCTGGGTGGTACGCGTCTGCGAATCCCTGGGCAGCATTTATGTGGCGAAAGGCATGAAAGAACGACTCCTCCGTTGCTTAAGACTGCATAATATGCGTGCCGTTGAAGCATAGATTTTGCAATCACTGTAACTGCTGTTAACGGTCAAGCAAGCTAACAACGCTAAATGTGTGGACACACTTTGTCCCACCACGCTTAAATCTTCCAGCCTTAGTTAAAGTTACGTGACAAACCGGGATTGTGGCAACTATAGGTGGCACGCGTTAAAATTATTTTACCTCCAAATGGTACGCGACCACAAAAAGGTTGGGAATCATAGGTGTAAGGTATATTTTTTTATCAAATTATTGTGCTGAGATTAAACCACTGATCACATTCAATACGGCAATCTTTGCCAAACATCTTAAAGTATCGAAGTTGTTGGGAAGTTAAAAGGACATGCTGTACCGTTGAAAATATCTTTGACGTGTTAAATGATGCACAATGGTGAATGTTCTAAGTCATCAGATGACACTATGTGCATTATAGATGTGTTTTGTACAGGTCTGACTCTTCCTACACTTTCCACCATCCCACTCTTCCTACTGACAGACGTCGCAATAACGATTCGTCATCTGTTGTTCAACCAGAGCTGGTCGTGTCCGCAAAATACCTTGTAGTGTTTTTCTTCCGGGCTAATTGTCGTCGTGTTAAGCCTGGCTAAGTTTTTAGTTAATGTCCCGGAGGTGAGATATGGTAAGATACGTTGTTCAACACTTTGTTCACTCAACCACATCTTTTTCACTTCACCACATCTTGTTTGTTAATATGGAAGTTGCGTTTGCATAATTAAAAGTAAACCTCACATTGTCCTTGTTGTGGTGCTTCGCGTGACAAATATTGTATTTTATCGCAGGGCAAAATGTATCTATTTTTATTAATGTGGTTGGGTTTGATAACCTCTAGACAATTTACCCCCGCTATTAATTTTGAAGCAAGTTGTTGTACTCGATAAAGATGGGATATTTAGTGAATTCTACACTGGCCAAAATGATACAACGACAACCAGGCCCATCACAAGTTAAAATGTCCATATTAGGATAGGGGCGTTAACGGTAGTCACATGAGTGATGCTTGCTTTGGCATGTGACAAATATTTACAACCCATGCAGTAGCAAACAACCTACAGTGGAAGGTGTCGTGTAGGCTGAACCACATATTGACGCGGGAATTTCTCTTTTTACTTCCTCGTGTGTGATGAAAGCGCTGTTTGTGATATTACAAGCTACATACAATATTCAAGGTTTTTGTACTTAAACCGGCAAATTTCTATCCCCTATGTTAGGGTCTAATGCAGTGTTTCCCAACCAGTGGTACGTAAGTACTTTTCCGTGATTTGCGGGTATATTTCGAATTCAAAAAATCGTAAGTGATCTCAAAATGTTTGTTACTTCATCCCCTAGGTTACTTCGTAACACTCAACTAGGTGGTACGCATCTGCGAGCTTCTGGACAGCATTTATGTGGCAAAACGCCATAAAAAACGAATTCTCCGTTGCTTAAGACTGCATAATATGCGTGCCGTTGAAGCAAAGATTTTTCAATCACTGTAACTGCTGTTAACGGTCAAGCAAGCTAACAACGCTAAATGTGTGGACGCGCTTTGTCCCACCACGCTTGAATCTACCAACCTTAGTTAAATCACGTGACAAACCGGGATTGTGGCAACTAGCTTGTACAAATTGATTTACCTCCGAATGGTACGCAACCACAAAAAGGTTGGGAATCACAGGTGTATAGGGATATTTTTTTGTCCAATTATCGTGCTGAGATTAAACCACTGATCACTTTTAATACGGAAATCTTTGCCAAACATCTTAAAGTATAGAAGTTGTTGGGAAGTTAAAAGGACATGCTGTACCGTTGAAAATATCTTTGACGTGTTAAATGATGCACAATGGTGAATGTTTTAAGTCATCAGATGACACTATGTGCATTATAGATGTGTTTTTTACAGGTCTCACTCTTCCTACACTTTCCACCATCCCACTCTTCCTACTGACAGACGTCGCAATAACGATTCGTCATCTGTTGTTCAACCAGAGCTGGTCGTGTCCGCAAAATACCTTGTAGTGTTTTTTTTTCGGGCTAATTGTCGTCGTGTTAAGCCTGGCTAAGTTTTTAGTTAATGTCCCGTAGGTGAGATATCGTAAGATACGTTGTTCAACACTTTGTTCACTCAACCACATCTTTTTCACTTCACCACATCTTGTTTGTTAATATGGAAGTTGCGTTTGCATAATTAAAAGTAAACCTCACATTATCCTTGTTGTGGTGCTTCGTGTGACAAATATTGCATTTTATCGCAGGGCAAAATGTATCTATTTTTATTAATGTGGTTGGGTTTGATAACCTCTAGACAATTTACCCCCGCTTTTAATTTTGAAGTTAGGGAAGCAAGTTGTTGTACTCGATAAAGATGGGATATTTAGTGAATTCTACACTGGCCAAAATGGTACAACGACAACCAGGCCCATCACAAGTTAAAATGTCCATATTAGGATAGAGGCGTTAACGGTAGTCACATGAGTGATGCTTGCTCTGGCATGTGACAAATATTTACAACCCATGCAGTATAGCAAGCAAACTGCAGAGGAAGGTTTCATGAAGGCTGAACCACACATTGAAGTGGGAATTTCTCTTCCAACTTCCTCGGGTGTGATGAAGTCACTGTTTATGATATTACAAGCTACATACATTCGCAATACTCGTAAATATATTACATTCATTGTTGTTTTAACACCATTAGGAAAAGCTGTTAAATATTCGAGGTTTTTGTGTACTTTGTACTTAAACCGGCAAATTTCTATCCCCTATGTTAGGGTCTAATGCAGTGTTTCCCAATCAGTGGTACGCGAGCACCTTTCTGTGATTTGTGGATCTAGTTCGAATTCAAAAAATCGTAAGTGATCTCAAAATGCGTATTACTTCATCCTCAAGGTTACTTCGTAACATTCATCTGGGTGGTACGCGTCTGCGAATCCCTGGGCAGCATTTATGTGGCGAAAGGCATGAAAGAACGACTCCTCCGTTGCTTAAGACTGCATAATATGCGTGCCGTTGAAGCATAGATTTTACAATCACTGTAACTGCTGTTAACGGTCAAGCAAGCTAACAACGCTAAATGTGTGGACACACTTTGTCCCACCACGCTTGAATCTTCCAGCCTTAGTTAAAGTTACGTGACAAACCGGGATTGTGGCAACTATAGGTGGCACGCGTTTAAATTATTTTACCTCCAAATGGTACGCAACCACAAAAAGGTTGGGAATCATAGGTGTAAGGTATATTTTTTTATCAAATTATTGTGCTGAGATTAAACCACTGATCACATTCAATACGGCAATCTTTGCCAAACATCTTAAAGTATCGAAGTTGTTGGGAAGTTAAAAGGACATGCTGTACCGTTGAAAATATCTTTGACGTGTTAAATGATGCACAATGGTGAATGTTTCAAGTCATCAGATGACACTATGTGCATTATAGATGTGTTTTGTACAGGTCTGACTCTTCCTACACTTTCCACCATCCCACTCTTCCTACTGACAGACGTCGCAATAACGATTCGTCATCTGTTGTTCAACCAGAGCTGGTCGTGTCCGCAAAATACCTTGTAGTGTTTTTCTTCCGGGCTAATTGTCGTCGTGTTAAGCCTGGCTAAGTTTTTAGTTAATGTCCCGGAGGTGAGATATGGTAAGATACGTTGTTCAACACTTTGTTCACTCAACCACATCTTTTTCACTTCACCACATCTTGTTTGTTAATATGGAAGTTGCGTATTTGCATAATTAAAAGTAAACCTCACATTATCCTTGTTGTGGTGCTTGGTGTGACACATATTGCATTTTATCGCAGGGCAAAATGTATCTATTTTTATTAATGTGGTTGGGTTTGATAACCTCTAGACAATTTACCCCCGCTTTTAATTTTGAAGTTAGGGAAGCAAGTTGTTGTACTCGATAAAGATGGGATATTTAGTGAATTCTACACTGGCCAAAATGGTACAACGACAACCAGGCCCATCACAAGTTAAAATGTCCATATTAGGATAGAGGCGTTAACGGTAGTCACATGAGTGATGCTTGCTCTGGCATGTGACAAATATTTACAACCCATGCAGTATAGCAAGCAAACTGCAGAGGAAGGTTTCATGAAGGCTGAACCACACATTGAAGTTGGAATTTCTCTTCCAACTTCCTCGGGTGTGATGAAGTCACTGTTTATGATATTACAAGCTACATACATTCGCAATACTCGTAAATATATTACATTCATTGTTGTTTTAACACCATTGGGAAAAGCTGTTAAACAGTCGAGGTTTTTGTGTACTTAAACCGGCAAATTTCTATCCCCTATGTTAGGGTCTAATGCAGTGTTTCCCAATCAGTGGTACGCGAGCACCTTTCTGTGATTTGTGGGTATATTTCGAATTCAAAAAATCGTAAGTGATCTCAAAATGCGTATTACTTCATCCTCAAGGTTACTTCGTAACATTCATCTGGGTGGTACGCGTCTGCGAATCCCTGGGCAGCATTTATGTGGCGAAAGGCATGAAAGAACGACTCCTCCGTTGCTTAAGACTGCATAATATGCGTGCCGTTGAAGCATAGATTTTACAATCACTGTAACTGCTGTTAACGGTCAAGCAAGCTAACAACGCTAAATGTGTGGACACACTTTGTCCCACCACGCTTGAATCTTCCAGCCTTAGTTAAAGTTACGTGACAAACCGGGATTGTGGCAACTATAGGTGGCACGCGTTTAAATTATTTTACCTCCAAATGGTACGCAACCACAAAAAGGTTGGGAATCATAGGTGTAAGGTATATTTTTTTATCAAATTATTGTGCTGAGATTAAACCACTGATCACATTCAATACGGCAATCTTTGCCAAACATCTTAAAGTATAGAAGTTGTTGGGAAGTTAAAAGGACATGCTGTACCGTTGAAAATATCTTTGACGTGTTAAATGATGCACAATAGTGAGTGTTTTAAGTAATCAGATGATACTGTGTGCAACATATACGTGTTTTGTACAGGTCTGACTCTTCCTACACTTTCCACCATCCCACTCTTTCTACTGACAGACGTCGCAATAACGATTCGTCATCTGTTGTTCAACCAGAGCTGGTCGTGTCCGCAAAATACCTTGTACTGCTTTGTTTTTCATTTTTCCGGGCTAAATGTTGTCGTGTTAAGCCTGACTAAGTTTTTTAGTTAACATCCCGGAGGTTAGATATCACGTGGTGCAAACACTTTGTTCAAATGTCGTGTTTACTGCACAGGGCAACAATGTCAAAATTACATCGCCATTATAACATATGCAACACCGGTAAACAGACTTATGTTTATGAAATTCGATACCAAAAAGGCGCAGGATTGATTGTTTGCGTGCTGTTGGTTTGGTGTGACAAACACTTACTTGAATGTGACAAACATTTTAACTGACGAAGCAACTGACGAACCATAGGTTTCCTGTGGGCTAACCCACAGTTTGACGTGGAATTCCTGTTTATCGCCAAATTGTATGTGCTCAAAAAGTTGCGTGTAGTTCTGCAACCTCTGTAGATATTCACTGGCAAACTATCGACATTTCACCAATGTTGAAAAAACTTGTAGAAGCAGAGACCTTACCACCGAGTCTAATGATATAAAATATTGTTGTTGTGTCAGAAACAGTTACCCGGGACTTGTCTGAATATTCGCAAAGATGTTTCATAATGCGTGAATAAATAAATTGACAAAAATCTAGTGGCTTAGGAGTCGACGAGGATGCATATGAGTTTCTTTCTTCTTTGCCCACATGAGTTTCTTCCCACTCTTCCCACCTCTTGACGTCATAATCCCTGTTTGTCACTGGAGTTCAACTGATGCTGGTAGAGTCAGGCTTGTTAGTATAAAGTCATGTTGAAATATCGATAAAAGATATATTCACTGCAAGCGAATCCCATTCCTTTTCGTTTGACTTATTTGTCCGCTTCACATCGATAACAGCACTGCATAGAAAATGTTGCCAAGCAAGTGCATTCTTGCTGTCGTCGGTAAAGAATGTTCAGTAAATACGAAAGCAAAGAAATATTGTCAACCGCTTGTTGGTGGTAACTTTGATTTACAATAACTTTTTTCGTTTGCTATAAAAATAAATCAGTATTCTCAAAACAACAAACATAAAACAAAAAGATTGCAAAACAAGAAATTTAACTTTTTTTGTTTCAGTCCACTAGTATTTAGGTGTAATATAACATTTTATATGAATGCACTTTGGTGCTTGGGGTTCTGTTGTACTTGCACTGTATGTTGGCACAAAGGTTACTTTAGAAGTGTTGCATGGGTATCGTACAAATCTATCTGCTATAATGTTGGTTCTTGCACCAAGTCAAGCGTTGGTAATGTTTTGCATTTCCCCACGAGTGTCTGTGGTCGCAAAAAAGCACAGCGTATTCAGAAACATGTTGCGATTCCGTACTCCTGACCGAAACCGTTCATTGAGATTCGGACGGACATATTCCAAACTAATTACAAACCTGACGAAATAATGTAAATCTCTGCGAAACAGTGAAAACCAGCTTTTTTATCTTGCTCCAAAACGATTAATATTTGTGATTTCGTTTGCTATTTGTTTTAAAGCAACGGACATGGATGAAATTTTCGAAAGAAAACTACGGGAAATCAACAGCAAAATTCAGGAATCCAAAAACCAACCTGGCAATTACGGTATGTGTTTGTTTCCAATATAGTTTGGGATTTGTTTTGTTTCATCAAGTACAGCGTTTTCATGTTATAGACACAGTCCACATAACACAAGTTGGACCCATGATACACAGAGATGGAACCGTTACTGGGGGCTCGACAATAACAGCTGAGGTCCCAGATGATCTGGTTGAGGAATTTCAAGCCCGTCTTCCACCAAACTCTAACGTAATCGGGCGGAATTCGAAAAAATATCTTGGGAACAGAAAAACTGATTAAAATCGCACGTAGACTGAAAAACTATGTATCTACGAATGTTTTTCTTTTCGTTTGTTAATATTTTGGAATGCTCGTGTATTGTTTTCACATTGAACCGATAATTATTCACTGCGTTTACAAAAATTTATGTGTTGAACAATAATTGAAATCATTAATTTTTTTGTATCTGTAGATGAAGTAGGCAAACTTGTTACAGTAGGTGACTAAAATGAACAAGAATATTGTTGAGGACAAAATCAGAGATCTAAAAGAGGAAACCCTTAAGATCAAAGACCAATCTTTCGAGCTTCAACTACAGATAAATAAAAAAAAGGCCGGTATGTAGCAAAGCGACTACATGGTCTTATGGAGATGTAAGACATGTGTTTTCATTTTAGATCTAGCCAAACTGGAGGAGAGCGGACCACAGTACTTTGAGGATGGGAGGATAGAAGGACTATGGATAAAGAAAATCGATGCACCAAACTCTGTGCTAAAGGAAGATGCCAATCAGACAAATTGCTCTACAGCTGTATTGTCAATAAAAAAAAAATTCTCATGAAACAACTTAAATGGTGGATCGTTTGTTAATATTTGATACTTTGTTGCGTTAATCAAGTAGTTTAAGGTTAACTATTTTATATCAACGGATCATTTATTACAAACTATTTTTGCATTTTATTCGTTCGTTTATTAATTTTCCAGAACAAGATGTCATAGAACAGGTTATTCCGTAAGTGCTTGTGAAAGAAATAACAAACTGTTTACTTCAAAGTTTACTGCAAATATAGATAATTTTGTTTTTCTATTTTGTTTGAAATGTATCATTGAATTCTTTGTTATTTTTCCCTTTCTATTTTGCGTTTTATCATCTAATATCTTTTTATACGTAAACTTTTAAACTTTCATTATAGATTTTATAATGGAGTATTATTAAGTTTAAAAATGGGCGGCAATGAAAGTAAACTTCATCAAGAAAAACTTGAACGGGAGAAACTTGAACGGGAGAGACTTGAACGGGAGAGACTTGAACGGGAGAAACTTGAACGGGAGAGACTTGAACGGGAGAGACTTGAACGGGAGAAACTTGAACGGGAGAGACTTGAACGGGAGAGACTTGAACGGGAGAGACTTGAACGGGAGAAACTTGAACGGGAGAAACTTGAACGGGAGAGACTTGAACGGGAGAGACTTGAACGGGAGAGACTTGAACGGGAGAGACTTGAACGGGAGAAACTTGAACGGGAGAGACTTGAACGGGAGAAACTTGAACGGGAGAGACTTGAACGGGAGAGACTTGAACGGGAGAAACTTGAACGGGAGAGACTTGAACGGGAGAGACTTGAACGGGAGAGACTTGAACGGGAGAGACTTGAACGGGAGAGACTTGAACGGGAGAGACTTGAACGGGAGAAACTTGAACGGGAGAGACTTGAACGGGAGAGACTTGAACGGGAGAAACTTGAACGGGAGAGACTTGAACGGGAGAAACTTGAACGGGAGAGACTTGAACGGGAGAGACTTGAACGGGAGAGACTTGAACGGGAGAGACGAACCCAGGAGAGATATGATAAAGCCTTGCAGGATCGTGATGACGCGATTGCAGAGAAGAGGAAATTTGAATTAGAGCTTCAGGAATTGACCTTGAAACTGGGTAAACAGGAAATCCACAGTTCTCTTTTATTACCTTAGGTTCCAAATGAAATACTAAAAGTTAGCTATCTCCAAACTATCTGATCACATTGGTCACAATATTCACGAGATACAAAATGGCTATGTATAAAGGAATTATGATAGATATATAACAATATGTTAATTCTTGGTTTAAATTCATGTAGTTCCAAGTTTATATTAGGTGATACATATTAGAATAAAAAACGGCCATGTTGCCTTTTTTCCGGTTAAGCCATAGGTGCACAACCTTTTTACTATTGCCGGCCGCAACACACACACTACTGTGTGCTAACGGCCGCCACTGAATATACTGCTTTTCCAACGATATACTCCTGATAATTACGACAAGTTGACGTGAGCATTATAAGAAAGGAATGGAAATGATTCCATACCTGAAAAATGTGCACTATTTATTATTTACATTTGCCAAATTATGTATATTACAATGTAATGAAATGTCGAATTATTCAATGACTGCCTTGTTCTTGCACGCTAGGTTCACGTCTCCATCATAAAATAATCCACTTCCCATTTGGGATTAAACGCCCTTTTCTCTTGTTTTAACAGCCTTTTACGTTTCAGCGACATGACTGAGCGATTCCACTGTTTAGCTTTTCGACAACTGTACATGCGTACATAACAATTCACCGATATACTATTGATGTTTTATGACGTCACCATATATATTGTTGCGCTTTGTCTCGTTTGCTGTGGCTGCACCAGTTACTACTCGCTACAGCGAACGAATGTGTATGACGCGGAAATGGAAATGGGCCTAACTAAAAGCTTAACTCTTGAGACCGCTAGAAAAACAAGTTTCAGAAGCAACGACGGCCGCCAATGCATACATTTTGATATAAATGTGCACGGCCGCAAAAAATAGCGTCCGCGGCCGCATGCGGCCGTACGGCCGCAGGTTGTGCACCGCTGGGTTAAGCCAATTGAGAACGTTACGACTATTTATCAAGCGCACTTTAGTTTCAAAGCAATGATTCTTACTGGAAGCACTCTTTCAACTTTATTTGTTAAATAAAACTTTACCAATCGGACAGCAGAAAAATACCACCCATTTTTGAAATTGTTTGCATGTTTTCATAACATGGGTTTTCGATTGCTGTAAAGTTCCTCACAATCAAATCGTTTCCAACTTCCTGTACATGTTCGCAGATAAAGCTGTTCTTGTCATTGAAAGGCCAGCCGTGTCAAAAAAAGGGACATTGGTTGGAAAACCATACATGAGTTACCAAGGATCTGCAAATGGAGCGCAACATGCGAGAAAATTGTGGGACTCCGTGAAGCCCGAAGAACCTTCTTTAGGTAATTTATACGGTCATAAATACCCGTAAACAATCATCATTCATATTTAACTTGCAGTTCACACATCAGCGCACAAACAACTTACTAGTCCCGACTAAAATCACTTCAACGAAGCTCTGGCACTTTTACAACTCATTACCTACAAGAAAAATTAAGAAGATTCTTTGTTCGTACAACTTGTGTTTTTTGTGTCGTACCGCTCCGGTCCGTACAAAATTAACACTCCACCCATGTTCAACAATGTTTTGAAAGCCACCGTAGATGTTATCATAACCAAATCTCCACTTAATATAAACAGTAAAATTTGAAAAATATTCATGTTTCAATACACGAACCAATTACACGCCGAATTTTTACAAATTCAATTCAATATCTGTTTTGGTTTTCATAAAAAAGCAACCGCGTACAACGGCGTAAATTATTATCTTGTGCCTAAGCTTTGCAGCCTTCAATGCTTCTGTTTTCTTCACTAACTGCGTTCTGTCTGTAAATTTTCTTTCGGTTTGTGTAAAATTTATTATGATATTTATAAAATTGAATGTTTTTTAAATGTTAAACCGTCCCAATTTCCAAAAAGGCTTCTCAGACGATGATGAAACAAAACCGTCTTGTTTGCTTTCCATGGGTAACCCTGGTGGTTTTGTGCGTAGACATTCCTGTGCCTTCTTTTGAAGGAGCGTTTCTCCCTTTTTCTTTGAATACTTTCTGAACGTCATTCAATTAATAAAGAGTTTTCAAAAAACAATGTCCTGCTCGAAATTTCTCCCAAAAGAAGTTTTGCTTTTGATAAAAACCAGACTACTGGATTGCCACCCTTATGCGTAAATTATTGGTTTCAGCTATGCGTACAACAGGAATGCAGGATCTAATAGTTACATTAAACAGATGACAGGTGAGAGGGAGTCGATTCTATTGTATATTTAAAGCAAGCAGAAATGCACAAATGCTATTCTGTGTTCGCACCTGACAGAGTTTTCAATTAATAGAAAGTGAAGTTACTGTACTTGCTCCGTATTGCCCACTAGCGGGATCCCCCACAGTTATCTACAACGTTTACGTCGCCAGGCCTGCAGTTGACCTTCATTAAAGGACTAGAGGTTACATCTAACCGTAACCGTGACAAAACCCAAATGCAAACTAAATAAAATGTGCAAGATATGAAAATTACTATTTTCTTGTGCCAGAGGAGCACCACCATAAGTATCTTGCAACCAACTTTATCAAATGTAAGCAACGCTAATCTGTTGTGGTTGCGTAATATTCCGCTATCTTGTGTTTATCACTGCAAAATCTTAGAAGTCAACTTCACACAAACTGGTGTGGTGTTGTAAGTGGAGTTGCAAAATTAAGTTTGGAGATACCCGATATATATGAGAACAAATTTATTTTAATCCAAAACTACAAAACAAAAAACATCTGGTACCTGGTTTGCAGATTAACTTTAAACTATGTAAACATCTACGGTTGCAAGACAATTAAAAGTAACCACACCAAAGAAAAAAATTCGGATTCTCGAATATCTAGTCAATAAAGAAATATTTTCTGTTTTAATCCATTTTTGGTGATAGGCTTATGAATTGTGGTAATTGTAGATTATGTTTGTGGCATTGTTTTCAGTTAACGGCCACCACTAAATATATGCTGCTTTTCCAACGACATACTCCTGATAATTTGATGTGAGCAATATCAGAAAGGAATGGAAATGATTCCATGCCTGCAGTTTCACCTAAGATGACCAGAGGCAACTATCTAATAGTTACGTGAGAGGGATGGAGTCAAATCAGTCAAATCTATTGTATATTTAAAGCAAGCAGAAAGGCAAAAGTACTATTCCGTGTTCGCACTTAGCAAAGGTTTCGCTTGATAAAATGTTGAGTTGCTGTAGTTACTCTGTATTGCCCACTAGCGGGAGCCCTGTAGTTATCTACAACGTCTACGTGGCCACTAAGTCTGCAGTTGACCTTCATGAAAGGACTAGCGGTTACATATAACCGTGATGAAATCCAAATGCAAACTAAATAAAATTCGCAAGATATAAACATTAATATTTTCTTGTGCCAGAGGAACACCACTACAAATATCTTGCAACAAACTTGTACTTGTAAGGAACTTTAATATGTTCTGGTTGAGTAATTTTCCGCTATCTTGTGTTTATCACTGCAAAAGCTTAAAACGCCAGCTACAAATGAGCTGTTCTGGTTTTGCAAATGGAATAACAAAATTAAATCAAAAAATACTTTTGATGAAGTTTGGGATTACCCGATACAATAAGAAATGAATTTTCCAACGGCTTCGAACCTTCAATCCAACAACTTCAGCACAAAAAACGTCGGATGCCTGGTTTACGGATTAACTTTAAAACTATACAAACAGCTACGGTTGGCAGACAATTAAAAGTAATCACACCAAAGACAAAAATTGGAATTCACGATTACCTAGCGAATAAAAGTATTCAGGAATCCAAATCTTTTCTGTTTTAGTCCATCTTTAGTTATGAGCTTATTAATTGTGGTTTTTGTAGGTTTTATTTGTCGCATTGTTTTCAGACAAACAATGGACAGACGTGTAGAACGTATAGAGAAACATCTCAGAAACTTTAGTTACTTCCAAGAAAAAAAAAAGTATTGTGTCTTGATAAGTGTATTAGAAATTTTGTGCCTGCTAGTTTCAAAAGCTAGACCAGCGCTAGTCACCTTTTGCACTGGTGACATACACAAGTACACCAAAAAGCATTTCCGGTAATGCAATGTAAAACAAAATACATTCCACATTTTATGCGTATATGTAACTTAAAAGTAAATTGCATTTACTGCAACGGCAACCCGCAAAAAAACAGTGGCACACCATCGTACACCTGTTGCTTGAACACCAGGCATTTGTGGAATTACTGCGATCGTGGCCCGATTGACCTTCGAGGGCAACACATCGTGCAACAAAACAAAGGCACATTGTGCGACAATAAGAGAAATTACTTGGACACCAAAAAGTAAATAGCACATGCATGGATTTACAACTTAATGGGTAACAGATTAAAAACATGTTTTTCTGCAGCAATTGATAAAAAGGACGTGAAATTTACATACAAGTTACTTCCAGCACATCGGCGTGGGATAACCAAACTTTTAAAGCAATAAACACGTGGCCTCGCCTCTTTTGTAAACAAAAAACGTACCTTGAAAAATCGTTCAGAGCCTGGTTTTGTGAAACTTCGTTGTAGCGTGGGCAATAAAAACGCCATGAAGGTAAATGTTTTCCACAACCTGGAGACTCATTTAATGTGTGTCTTGTGCCAAAGAAAGATTTATCGATTTACGTGACATTTACGATACCAACACGAAGGCATAGCCAAGCAATAAGAAAACTTTCTATGTTGGCGTGCCTATTCCTACATGTTCAGACGTACATCAAGCCATTAAATTTTGTTGGATGTTGCAATGCGCTTTGTTGCAACATTACGATAACATTCCTGTTATGGCCGATAAGTGCTTGTTTTCTCTGCCATCTTTCATCTGTTCCCAAGAAGTAATCTTTCAGATAATCATAATGTAACCGCAGCTTTTTCACTGGAAGCTGTGGTGTGCAGCTCATTTGCCGCTGTCTGCACTCATACTTTCCACTTGTTGATTTGATTGATGTGGTTTGTAGGCATAACCGCAAGGTTTTTGTACAAAAGTAACATAACTCCTCATCAACATTTGTAACAACCTTCAACACAGCACAAACGCACTTATCTGCAGTACGGCCTTAAAGCAGCTTCTAAACCAGCGCCTTCTAAAAAGTCGGCATTTAAAGCAAGAAAACCAATTAGTGTCACGTGACTAAAACACGCCGCAAAGCGTCAGTTACGTGGTTGTGTTCGAAACTAAACTTTCTTATTTGGGTGGCGATTGCACATAATATTGGATAAAAAACATCTGTTTAGAAATCGGATTGGAGAACGAAAGAAGGTTGCAGACAATAGTAGTCAGAGAGATTCCCCGCTTGCCTTTGGCCAATGCTTTGTTGACAAGAAGTTTATCAGCTTATGAAATCACTCATTTGTCAAGCAAACGTAAAAATCATCGTTTCTTTTTAGAATACATTGTGCGTTTTTGCAATGGAAGTTTTAATGCATTTCAGACTTTTATTCTTACATGTGTCCCAAACTCTAGACTATTTGTGACTATTCCCCAAAAGCAACTTAATGGGTGAAAGGTTGTTCTTTCCGCAGCAATTGCCGAAATATTTGCTAAAATTTACATGCAAGTTACTTCCAGCAGATCGGCGTTGGTTGAGCAAACATACTTCCCAAACTTTTAAGCAATAAATTCGCAACCTCGCCTCTTTTGTAAACGAAGCGAAAGGTTTTAATGGCGTACCTTTAAAAATCGCTCAGTGCCTAGGTTTTTGTGTAGCGTCGTTGTCGTTTGGGCAATAAAACCTTCTTGAGGTAAATATTTTCGACAATTCGGAGACTCATGTTATGTGTGACCTGTGCCAAAGACGTTTTTATAGATTTTCGCAACATTTATATTACTATACCAACACGAAGACGCATGCAAGCAATAAAAAATCTTCCTGTGTGGACGAATAACCTCCTGCTCTGCATATTCAGACGTTTTACAAAGCTATTGAATTTTGTTGAATGTTTAAATACGTTTCAGTGCAACATTACAATTCATGGTATGTTCGTTGGGGTATATTTGTTCTTTATATTTTTACAGATGGCTTATACTCAATATTATGATTATGTGAAAGTTGACTTTTACATAATCATAATATTGAGTATAAGCCATCTGTTTAGAAACCGTATCTGACATACAAAATACGGAGGACGTTTGCATTGCGTTTACCAACACGAAGACGTAAATAAGCATTGACAAAATTTTCTATGCTTACAAAGCGCTTCATATGTGTATTGATTAAATACAGATTTTAAAGTCTTTTTTGACAAGCATCGCCGTAGAGTAGATTTAACTTTTACTTAGCACCAAATAAGCGTAGTCTCCGCGTATTCCATGATTAACACTGTTTGTTGGCTCGTGAAACAAAATTGCTGAACCCAAGGTTTATCAACGTTTGGTGGCTTCTTGTACGAGACATCATATTATTGGGTGACCAGAAAGGTTATATAAGGTAGCAGCATTTATCAACTAAATATTTGTTTGACAATTCGATTGTGTGAAATGCATTCGCTGTGATAAACCCTTTCTTCGTCGTGTCAATATATCTTCATAACTAACAGTGGAGGTGGCAGCCAGCAGAAGCAAGAGAGATTTTCGACCCAATCATTGGTTACTTTTCGCCAAAATTATGTTGTCAACAAGTTTAAAATCTTATAAGACCTCTTGGCCTTTTAAGAAATTTATTCGTTTGTTGTCAAGCAAGTGCCAAAAACGTCGTGTCCAACTGCAAGGTGTGTGCTTTTGTATCAAAGGATGTTTTTGTGCACTTGAGATTTTTGCTCTTTATTGTCTCTCGAATAACTCCAGTACCATCCGTGACTATTTCCTGAAAGCGACTCATTGGGTAAAGGGTCGGTAAATTAGCATGTAAGTACTTCGGCGTTGGTTGAGCAAACATTCTACCAAAAGTTTAAGGCATTAAACCTGTGACCTCCCCTCTTTTGTAAACAAAGCGAAAGGTTAATGGCGTATCTTCAAAAATCGTCCAGAGCCTAGGTTTTGTGTAATTTCGTTGTCGTTTGCGCAATAAACCTTCATGAAGGTAAATGTTTTCCAAAACCCGGAGACTCCATTAATGTGTGTTATGTGCTAAGAAGTTTTTATTGAATATTCGTAACATTCACGTCGTGTTACCAACACGTTGGCGTACTGAAGCAATACGATAACTTTCAATGCCATGCTAATATTCAGACGTAAACCAAGCCATTGTTGACGGATGTTCTATTAAGCTTTAGTGCAACGTCACAATAATATTCATGTTATGTCTGATGAGTTTTTTTGTTCTTAACGTCTAGGAAGTCAACATTATACTGAACCCAAGGTTTACCAACGTTTGGTGGCTTGTTGTACGAGACATCATTTTATTGGGTGACCAGAAAGGTTATATTAGGTAGCAGCATTTATCAACTCAATATGTGTTTGACAATTCGATTGTGTGAAATGCATTTTTTGAAATAAAACTTAGTTTTCACGTCGTATGCCTTATACAGATACGTTCATAGTATGTCTACAAACCTATTGACGTTTGTGCAGTTTTGCATCGTCAAAATATAGTCATGCCTATTAGTGGCAGGCAATATTAGTCTGAGAGATTCAAAGCTTCAATGATTCGAACTTCTTGCCTTTGGCCACTGTTTGGTTTACAAAAAGTTTAACGGCTTTTGAAAACCACAGATTAGGCTTTCTCGATATATGTTCATTTGTTGTCAAGAAATCGTAATTAACGGTCGCGAGAAAGTCGTAGATCTACCCTTTTTCGTCTTGCTGCGCTTCAACGCTCTTAACTGGGTGAACGGAGCAAACCCAGCTCAGTTTCATAGCTTCGTTCATTTCCAGCTTGTGTAATCGTGCAGTCATTGTGGGATATTTTATTTCTTCGTCTTTAAGAATATTTTCTAAAGTTGTTTTTATTTTAAGTTTTTGCGGAAGATGAAAGTGTATTACTGACAAAGTATTATTTAATCAAAATCCAGTTTAAAATTTTCCTTCTGGATTACTTGTTTGGATTGGAAAGATTTATAAAGCCAGTAAATAAAAAGAAAGTTGTTGAAAGTTTCCAATTTGAGTAGGTTCAATAACTTGCGTATATACAAACATTTAAGCTCGTTTTTGCCAAACAGTTTTGTTAAATATGTTTTTGTTGTACCATTTTAAATTAAAGAAACAAAGCATAAAACCTACGAGCTTGTGTTCGTAGCGAGGGAAAGAAATAACATTTTCCTGTTGATAACGATGCTTGTGATGTGTTATATTAATTTCCCACTTCGACAGTGGCAGTCCTTGTAGTATAAAGCACGACATCTCATATGGCCATGTACGCGTTGACTTTATAATGTTTTGCAATTTGGCAAATCGTTATTAATGCTTAAAATCTCCAAGTTTTGTAAAATTACGTTATTGTGGGCAAAAATTAATGCACAAAAGTCATTTGACTAGAAGTTTGTTTATGTTGATTATGAGTCGTAAGATGCAGCGTTGTTAATAGTTGGTAACATGCAACAGTAAAATTATTTTTTTTTTTCATCAAGTTGCATTTAATTTGTGGAGGTGCTTCGAAATGACGAAAGAAATGTTAATGTTTGATTTTGTTGGTTTTAAAAAAACATGTTTATAGTTTTAAACCACCAGTACGCCAGATAATTTATTGTTTCATTTCGTGCATGTTAATTTCTCTTTTTGAACGGATTGTGAAATGGATATCTTGCTCAACTGTTGTCGTTGTTGCGGTAAGTAAAAGTGAATTACCAGGCAAAGAATTGTTCAAATAGGATTTACTACAAATTTTTCTTCAGGATAAGTGACAAAAAACTCTTTTCATCTAACGTTGAAAAGTTTGTAAAATTTAACTACAAATTAAGTACTTTTGTTTCAGCCCAATGGTATAAATTAATTTTAATAAAATATAATATATGGAGACCATTTGGAGGTACAAAGATTGTTTGGAAAACTTTTGCAGGATGTGTGTTGAAAGGTGCTCACAAAACCACACACATCCATGTAAGCAGTTGTCGATGTATTTAAGAAAAGTGATTGTGTTTTTGTTGGTGCTACAAAGTCCTATTTTTATTTGGCAATGTTGGGTCTTTCATCAAGTCAAACTTTCACATTTAGCATCAAAATTTTTAGCTAATGCAGGGGAAAGAAAACCTTTGGCTTCCTCAGTTGACCAAAAGAAGAATGGGTCAATACAAACGGAACCCCAAAGCAATAAGACGCTAGAAGGTAAGCATACACATGTAATCCAAATGATGGGGAGATCCTGCCTTGTCTTCAGCGAACCTCATGAGTCATGACAATATCACATTACCATATTTATATATGATTGTTGACATGCGCTAAACGAAGCGTTATTTGAAAACATTTTTCAATCCCGTACCATTGGCAAATCAGTATTATTAGGGTCACTTTTCTTACTTAAAAGCAATTAATACAGACGAAAGCCGCAAAAGAGAACTGCAGAAAGTTAACCGAGAACTTGAAGAAGCAAAAAACCAACCTCGCAAAGACGGTAAGCGTTTGCAATAATTTAGGAATTTGTTTTCAGTTTAAGTACTTTGAAATCAATGAGTTTTTCGTTGTAGACAAAGTCCACATAACAGAAGTTGGACCCATGATACACAGAGATGGAACCGTTACAGGAAGCTCTACTATAACAGCTGTTGTTCCTGATGATATGGCCGAGCATTATCAAATCCGTCTTCCATCAAACTTTACAGTGATCGGACAGACTTCAAAAAAATATCTCGGGGACGAAAATAGTGATTAAAATCGCACATAGACCAAGCAACTATATGTGTGTGCGTGTGTATATATGTATGTGTGTTATGTGTAACATTTGCATTATTGAATAATATGTTTCTCAATCGCTGTCAACCATAACCGTTTGTGGTTAGTGGTGAAAGTAAGCCGACTGGTCAAAAATTTCCCAAATATTTAGGAGAACCTTATAATCTTACACCGAGCAGATAACTTGCTCTCCATTCTTGTGTTTGTTGACTTTGTTCTACCGTTGGTTAATATTTTGTATTTGAATGCTCGTTTAATGTTTTCACGTACAGAAACAATAATTTTTCAGTTTTTTTACAAGGATTTGTGAGTTCCATTGTGGCACAATAATTAAAATCTGGCCTCACATTTATTTTATTTTGTATCTGTAGGTTAAATAGTGAAACTTGTTCCAGTAGGTGACTAAAATGAGCAACAATATTGAGGAAAAAATCAGAAATTTAGATAAAGAAACTCTTAAGATTAAAAAGCGATCTCACCAACTTCAACTACAGATAAATGAAAAGAGGGAAGGTTTGTAACAAAGCAATTGAAGAGACTTTTCGTTATGTAAGATATGTTATTATTTCAGATGTAGCCGAACTGGAGGCGAGAGGACCGGAGTACATGAAGAATGGAAAAATAGAAGGACAATGGAGAAGGGAAATTACTGCATCACTGTCTGTGTTAAAAGAAGAGGCCAATCAGATAACCTACTCCACAGCCTTAATCAAAAAATGATTTTTTTTATGAAACAACTTAAGTGCTAAAGTGCTATGTTTAATTTGTGTTTATAATCTGATCATACTTGAGATTTCAATCAATCGTTTCTTGATTCTGAAACAAGAGATTTTAGAATAGACTCTTTTGTGTCAGTCATGTGTGAAAGAAGTAACAAATTATAATTCACGGAAAATGCAGAGAACCTTTTGTATTTTGTTGTTTACGTTAAATATGTTGTTGGATTCTTAGATTTGTTTTTTTTCTTTCCATCTTATATTTCAACGTCTAATATATTTTTCTTCGTTTAAGATTAAAGTTTAACCTACCAGTATTAAGTTTAAAGATGGGTAGCAATGAGAGTAAACTTCAGCAAGAAAAACTTGAACGAGAGAGACTTCAACAAGAGAAACTAACGCAGGAGAGATATAATAAAGCCCTGCAGGATCGGGATGACGCCCTTAAAGAGGAGAGGAAATTGGAACTGGAGCTTCAGAAGCTGACCTTGAAAATGGGTAAACAGGAAATCCACAGTTTCTCTTTAATTACCTGAAGTAAAAAAAAAATTACAATACGGTAACTCGTTATTCATGCTTGTGTAGGTAAGTGTTCATATTTGGTAAAAACATAAAAGACAACTTGGAATAACAATATGGTAAAACCACAACGAGGTTGCGTTGTCGTTTTCGTGGAAAAGCCCATTACGAGCATTTATTTAACGAAGCGTACATTGGTTCTACCGACAGCTGGTGCTACCCAACTACGGTTATTTTTTTGTTTGCATAACTTGCTTTCAGTGTGTTCCTAGGTGTTTTTTAGTTATATTTTGTTTAAGTGTACATGTACTTTGCAGTAAGGTTCCTGATGTAGCCTTAGTATTAAAAAAGTTTTATAATCATAAGAAACACGTGGTTTAGTTTGTCTGCGAAATTCCCCTCATAATGAAATCATTTCAAACATCCAGTACATATTGGCAGGTAAAGCTTCTATAGTCATTGAAACGCCAGCCGTGTCAAAAGAAGGGACATTGGTTGGAAAACCTTTTATGCGTTACGAAGGACCTGCAGATGGAATGAAATATGCGAAAAAAATGTGGGATTCTGTGAAGCCCGAAGAAAGAAGACCAGGTAATTTTCACATTAGTAAAGATCCGCACAAAAATAATCCTTCAAGTTAAACTTGCAGTTCAACAAGGAGTGCTGAAAGAACTTGAAGGTCCCGATTGAAATCGACTCTATGCAGTGATTCTAACGATGCCATGGATGTCATAACGACCAGTCCATGAAAACAATAGTGTCCATTGCGACACATTTTAATATTTTGCATCCACATATTTAAGCATCTTCTTTTTTAAGGTGACATTAAAAGTGAAAATATCTGAAAACATGTTTTAGTGGCTTTACACTGCAGTTGAACGTTTTCATATGCTGTTGTGCTTTTTGTGCTATTCGTAAAATTTTAAAGGCTGGTCAGAAAGCTATGCTTGACTTGCATTTCGAAGGCTATTCCGCTCGTGGTGTTAAACGTAAACATTCCATGAAACTTTTTCTTAATTGTAAAACCTAAAGATTGCATGACACTGATACGTTCATAACTTGTATTTCTGCATAATGATGCGTTATAGTTCAATGAAATCCAAGTAAAATCACAAAAACACAAAACTTTTTGCTGTCTCCGCAATGATTAAAATAGTAAATAAATAAATAAACAAAACATGTTACATATTTCTAGGACAAGGATCTCAGACAAATACTTCATAAAATGTGATATAGGTCCTATATGTAATGGTTTCTATTTGTAAAAATGGTGCTAGAAATAAAGATTGGACAAACACTGTGTTGACAAAACGAGGGGAATCATAACTTAGTGTCAACCAATGTACTTTACTTTTGTCATGGGTGATTCCCCTACGTCGGCATTGCAGCGCTGTGCGAGGTTTCTCTTGTGGTTACGAGAAGAAAAAGAAGGCGATGTTGTTGTGTAAAACCATGTTGCTTCTTGCTATGCTGTGCTCGGTTAAGTGCAGCGTTTTAACGTTGGAACATATTTCTTGTAAGTTGTAAAAATAAACTACATCACAAAAAAGAAATCTTATTATGGCAGAAACGTTCAATTATAACCTATACGTTTGCCTTTAGTGTGCGGGTTTTTGTGTTTTACTAAATAAATTTTCCATCAAGAAGATACAACTTTGCAGCGTACAACTTTGGTTTGCCATCTTGGCTGCAATGCAATAACACAAAAACTTCGCCAAATAACATAAAAGGGTTTGTCTACTGACGTCTTGCAATCTCTTTTGTCATCTTTTCTGTAAAAATCATGACAAAACAAAAATCCTGGATCGGTAACAAATAATTTACATGACTGCATTACAAACGGTCGCCGTTCCAAGTTTATTCCTTGACCTCAATAAACTGGAGATAAAACTGGATCGAAGTCAGAAAAGGCAAATTTTGATTGCAAAATAATAGCTGTAATCGCCAAGTAACCCAGGCAGTGCGGCGACCCTGCCTTATAGTGTGAAAGCATGTGACATTACTCTGTTGTCATAAATGAAGGATCAAAAAGGAAAGCGGCAATTCCTTTAAAAGCATAAAAGTAAGCGAACAAAAGGTGCCTGGCTTACGGGTTAGAGACGTAAATTTCATACCGGGAATATTCAGCAACAGTCCTTTTATCCATCAAAACTAAAGTTGTATTTGTGCCGCTACTGCGAAAATAACGACCGCTATAAGCAGTAAAGGTTTTATACGAAAAATTGCAAAATTATGATATCTTAAGGTATTCGGATCCGGTTCGAATTTGAACAGATAGCGAATATAGATACTCGTCGGAGTCGGATTTGGACGTTCTTCGTTTTGGCACATCTGTAGTAATAAACTTTTAAGTTGTTGTAATTATAGTATTCCAAGGAAATTTGTAAAGAATTTGAGACAAATGTATGAAGACCAAATTAATTTTGTTATATACAGTTACATCATAGTGTCTTGGTAAGAAAAGTGAAGAAGAAATTTTGTGCATGCTAGTTTAAAAGCTAGATCACCGCTACAGTCAGCTTCTGCACTGGTAACATGCACAAGTAGACAGTGTTGGTATTTGTTGTTACCGAAAAAGCATCTGTTTCATGTTTAATTTTTGTGTTTTCTATTCTAATTTCCGGTAATGCAATATGAAACAAAATGCATTCTACATAATTGTTTGTAAGTACAAATAAAAGTAAATTACATTTTAATTTTACTGCAGGGACAACAGTGAACCACATCATCCAGATTATTTTTCAATTTTTTTGCAAACGTATCCGCTTAAAACGCACAACAAAACACAGGGACCAATGTTTACCTGGGGTTGTTGCCGCGCAAGCGCAGCTAATTACACGCTTTAAAGAATTGTGTACCTGTTAAGTACGTGATTTGCGGAGCCTTTAATGTTCCGTAATGCTTTTGTACGGTACTTTTGATTAAATAGGAAATAAACGATATTTGCGTTATAAATAGCAATTCACTCAATCGCCAGAAACAGTGCAAGTGTTTAACCTATAGTTAGTTACATAATTAACACCAACAAAAGCGTACACCTGTTGCTTGAAAACCTGGTGTTTGTGTAAGTACTGCGATCGTGGTCCCGATTAACCTTCAAGGTCAACACACCATGCAACAAAACAAAGATTTTGTGACGTTGGTGGTTTAGCGAGTCTCAATAAATGAATGGAACCTTGATCAAAGGCTCCATTTTGAGTTGGTTTCTGACGTATATGGACAAACATTTAAGCTCGTATTTCATATTCTTAAGAGTTTTGTTAAAGACTTGGTATGTGCATGATGCTTGATTGTGATGTTTTCATGAAACCGTTTAAAATTTGTGTAAAAGGGAGGAAGAAAATAAAGTTTGAAATGTCAACAGAGTATAAATTACTGCAAAACATCCAAACCAATTTTAATTGTGATTAAAGGGTGAAGGTGTACAACCCGCTTATTTAAACCAAATACCCAGCACGTAGGAACAAAGCGTATAACTGAACAGCCCGATATGGCGTTAATAGGAGGCGGTGATTGGAGTGAATGGTTACTTCACGTGTATGTGCTACAGTAAAAGAATTACCACAGATAAGTAATGACTTTTAGTTCATCATCTGATATATGAAAACTCCCAAATTGGACAATCCGACAGTGACTTGCTGCTGACTTGCAGCTGAATTTATCTTTTGCAGTGATCTTGGGCGAGAAGGAGCGAAAAAGACAAATATATGTTGCCTTTTGATTCTCTAACGGTGTACTAAATGACGTATTGGATGCTACAATACCATATATGACAAAATACAGTCTCTGACCAATTTATCTCAGTCCCGTTAAAGCATTTTTAATACCCAATTTTTGAAATGATGAACTCTTTTTAGGCAAATTTCTGCCGTCACAACTGTGCAGAATTAAGACGTATAATTTTTCAAACCGCTGACAGTTATTTTGCCATCGATATGTGTCTGAACCGTTGTCGTTGTTACAGTAAGTAAGAGTGAATTACCAGACAAAGTAAAAACCCAGTATAATTTATGACGTTAATGGGATTGTAAAACAATAAGGAGAAAAAGCTTTAAAGTATTTTTTTTTGAGTGAGTTTATCATGGCATGAAATATGGACACTATTTTACAATTTGGGTTATCAGGATTTTGCATTGCATGCCGGTGGTACAGAGATTGCCTGGGAATCTTTTGCAGGATGTGTGTTGAAAGTGGGTCGCGCAACCACACACATCCATGTAAGCAATTGTCAATGTATGTAAATAATCCTTTTCAAAATGTTAATATGAAAAATTGTAGTGAATGGAACGGAAAACGAACGTCTGGCTTTCACAGGTGATCAAACAAAGGAAGAGCCTGCTGTAGAACCCAGAAACAATCAGACACTTGAGGGTAAACCCAGCGTTTAATTTTATAGATGGTAATATTTTATATCTCCATCCATGTTCCATCGCCGGGTATGGATGGGCGTAAAACAAAACACACTGTTATTTGGACACAAATCTCAACTCCGTACTATTTGGTTGAAACCGTTCATTGGGATCCGGCGCATCCCTACTAATTTTTTCACTATTTGTTCAAATACAATAAACACAGACGAAGAGTACGAAAGACAACTACAGGAAATTGACAGAAATATTCAAGAATCAAAAAACCAACCCCACAAAGACGGTAAGTGTAAAATTTTTAGGATTTGTTTCATTTTTTTGAAAATAAAGTACTGAGGTTCCCACCATAGACACAGTCTACATAACACAAGTTGGAGCCATGATACACAGAGATGGAACTTTACTGGGAGCTCGATTATAACAGCTGTTGTTCCTGATGATCTGGTCGACGAATTTCAAACCCGTCTTCCACCAAACTCCACAGTGATTGGACAAAATTCCACAAAATATTTCGGTCGGAATAACTGATTAAAATCTCAATAACTATATATGTGTTGTACATAACATTTTCATTGATTGACAAATTTTTTCTCTAACCTTGTTCGCCAAACCCGGTTGTATTGCGCACGTATTGGCAACAAATGGTCTTTGAAAAACTTTCTGCAAATGGAAACTGGAAATATTTCATTTCCATTATCAGCGTTTTTAGTTTGCCGAAGAACTCATACAACGGTTGCGCGGTTTGCTGGAAGACTTTTGCAGAAAATGACTCCACAGGAATGACAATCTCTTTCCTATTTTAATATAACGTACGTACCATGGGCAGATTACTGTCATGTCCACGCTTATCCCAGGAACACCTGATTTTTCTACCGTTTCTTAATATTTATTGTTTAAACGCTCTCGTATTGTTTTTACATTGAAGATTCAAAAATCGTTGCGTCTGGGACAATTCTTTAATTTCTTTTGCATAAATTTGTGAATCCGATTTCGGGAAAATAATTGAAACCCGGTTAAGTTTAATGTTTTGTAGGTAAAGTAGGCAAACTTGTTCCTGTAGATAGCTAAAATGGACCAAATTATTGAGGACAATATCAGAGATCTGCGAAAAGAAACCCTTGAATTAAAAAGCCGATCTCACGAACTTCAACTGAAGATAAATGAAAAGAGGGCCGGTTTGTAACAAAACGATTCATCTTTTGTCTTCTCCAGTTTTAAAACTTATTTTAATTTCAGATCTGGCCAAACTGAAGGAAAGCGGACCGGAGTATAAAGAGGATGGATCAAAAAAAGGTCAATGGAAACGGGAAATCAAGGCACCAATGTTTGTGTTAAAAGAAGAGTCAGAAAAGACAAAAGCTCTGAAGCAGTAATCAAAATGTGATCTTCAATCTTTTTGCAGTGGAATAACTTATGAAAAACTAAATTGGTTTTAGTTATTGCGTTTTTACTGTTTACCTGAAAGTTGATTCGTATTAAGGGATCATTTGGTAAAACCTGTTCATGAAATTTTGATAATTCTCTTCAATCATTTTGACATAATTTGCAAAACAAAATGTTCTGGAATGGTCTTTCTGTAAGTAACTTGACGCGTGTGAAAGACGTAACAGACTGTGGTCATGTGAAAACTGTTTTGTTGATTTATTTAATTACGTTATTGTTGCATTTCTTCCTTCGAAATCTTGCTTTTCAACGCCCAATGATTTTACATTTTTCTTTTTTTTTATTTAAGTTTTACGTAGCGATATTAGGTTTAAAGATGGGCGGAAATAAAAGTAAACTTAAACGAGAAAAACTAAAACGAGAAGCACTTGAACGTGAAAAACGTGACCACGAGAGACGTGAGCAAAGGAGAATTGGAAACGAGAAACGAAACCAGCAGGAGAGATATAATAAAGCCCTGCAGGATCATAATAACGCTCTTGAAGAGAAGAGGAAATTTGAACTGGAGCTTCAGGAGCTAACTTTGGAAATGGGTAAATATACGGAGAAGATCAACAGTTTCTCTTTCGAAAGCTAGTGATTCTTAACAGCAGCCCTCTTCCAACCTTTGTCTGACTATCATCAAATAAAAATAAACCTATTTACAATTTTGCCGATAGGACAGCCGCACATTCCTACGTAGGCACTGGCAATGAATATAAAAATATTCTCGTGGTTTGTTTTTTCTGTATTGTTCAAATTAGCTGTGTTGCTTTTATGCTGCTTTCCTAAACTTTATAGGTTTCGCAAAAGTCTATACATTAAAAAGGTTTAGAGCGTGTTTTTGCGGAATTCCCCTTGCAATCTTCAAGTACATGTTCGCAGATAAAGCTGTTCTTACCATTGAAATTCCAAGAGTCTCAAAAGAAGGGAGATTTGTTGGAAAATTTACTATGAATTATGAAGGACCTGCAGAGGGAGTGCAATACGCGAATAAAATCTCGGATTCAATGAAGCCAAAGGGATCAAGTTCAGGTATTTTTGACATGTTTACTGAGGTAACACATTCATCATTCAAATTAAACTTGCAGTTCAACGGCAAAACCAACTTGATGATCCCGACTAAAATCCAGCAGTATTTTGAAAGATACCTCGGACGTCACTACACCCAGGCCTCGTAGTACTGGTAGTCATTTTAATTCTTTGCCCATTTTTGTTTTCATAGAAAAAGTAAAACAGTGCAATAATAAGTTGTTATATTGTACCTTTTTTGCAAGTTACACAGTCTTCGATGCTTTTGTATTATATTATTTTTTTCGTATAATTTTTTT
Source organism: Ascidia mentula (assembly GCF_947561715.1). NCBI lineage: Eukaryota > Metazoa > Chordata > Ascidiacea > Phlebobranchia > Ascidiidae > Ascidia > Ascidia mentula. Next base: position 1,020,546 of record NC_138568.1, read on the forward strand.
CGATTTGCGTAAATTTTATTATGATGTTTGATAAAGTGTATATATTCGAAGGTGCGCAGACAATTTATTAATCTGAATAAAAAAAATCCAAAGCTGATGTGTTGATTATTGCTAAGCAAAGGTTTAGAACACTAATGTGTGTTTGCTTGGCAATGATCAACATATTAGTTGTAGCTTTTCTATTTAGAGTATATATTCTAATTGCTGTTTTTAAATTCCATATTCTAATCGTTAAACCGACCTTACTTGCTCTCCCAGGGGCATTCCCCTTGTTTTTTTAAATGTAGACATTCGGTGCAGCTTCTCATGTGAGAATAATTTCCGCCTTTCTCTTTTCTGCTTATAGTATAGTATCGGATAACGCCATTTAATTAATAAACAACGTTTATACCACAATTTCACCGAAACGTCTTGGTGTAAATAGAAGGTTTTGTAGGGTTGGCAATTGACGTGATGCTGGTGAACAATTTGCAACATACATTTTTGCTAAGCTGATAGTTTTCCAGTGGATGCATTCCTACACGCGCATTAACCGGAAACTTTCACTGAAAATCTTTTTTATATATTAGACAAAATCATATTGTAATAAGACTGCCTGGTACTAATACGTTCATAACTGGTATTTCTACATACTGACGGTTGGCATATTCCAATGGAATCCATCACAGGGCGCAAAACTTCACAACACTTTTTGCTGTCTCTATTGATCAGAAGAGTATTTTTCTAGGACAAGGGTTTCAGCTAAAAGTTAAGTTACACATATTTCCAGTATTAGTGGCGAAGTGCATATACAACGCTCCACAAAATGTATAGGTCCTATATAGGGGGAAAAAACACTGTTTTGACAAAACGAGGGGAAACATAACTTATTGCTAACTACCGTACTTTACTTTTGCCATGGGTGATTTCCCTACGTTGACATTGTAGCGCTGTACGAAGTTCCTCTTGCGGTTACGACGAGAAAAAGGAGGCGATGTTGTACCTTCCAACGTTGTTGTGTAAAACCATGTTGTTTTTTGATACTGTGGTCGGATGAGTGCAACAATTGTCCGATTTGTTTAATCTTACAGCCAGACATGTCGAAAAATTTTATGTGTTTGCAAACCAAAAATCCTCTTGCGTATCTTGTGGCACTGTGTTCGTCTACATACAAGAGTTGCTCACCAGGCTGTTGAAACCAACATTTGCATGTTTTGCAAACAATCTCAAACAAAGAACATATTTCAAGGTGATTGCAAACCAACTAATCCAGACAACGCTGTACGAATATCAGGCGGTATTTACTGAGTCATTCTGTCATCTTTTCAAAGTAAAATCTAATTCTAGATATACGGGATGTTAAAGATAAATGTTGGAAAAGATATTAGGTGACAAAAAAGGACTATTCGTACCCAGCCCAGATGTACATGCACTGGATGAACTGCAGGGGAACCTGGTGTTCAAACCAACCAGACCAAACTGCAACGTATAACACGCTGTGCTTGGTGGCGGTACTCTCCAGTATACTTTACCAGAGGGTAAAATCTAATTGCAGATGTACAGAATGTTTCGTTTTTTGCGTACAATAAGCATAGCTGTCTCGGGTACCGCAACAAAACAACACAGCAAGAGTTAATTTGCTATGATTATGTTACATAAGAAAGACTTTAAAGATATAACGTTTGTGACAGAAGGTTAACATAATGTTGTTTACAACTTGTATCAATAAATCTGCAAATATGCAATTAAGTGTCCTTCCATATTCATTTTGTCCCATTTTGGTAGAAGTTCCAAAAACAAGATCAGCAATTGAAATCCAGTGCTGAATAAATACGACACACAACAACTGACTTTACAACAATTTGGGTTTTTTAACAAGTTGGATATAATGCTGCACGTACGTGACGAAAAAGGAACCAAAACCTTTTCCTCGTCGCCATACTTTACTTTTGACATGGGTGATTCCCCGTCACGTGATTATTGCAGCGCTGCACGAAGTTCCTCTTGCGGTTGCGACGAAAAGAAGTAGAGGCGAAGGATTCGATGCCTTGCAACGTTGGTTGTGTTAACCCTGTTGCTTCGTTGTCACACTGTGTTTGGTTACGAACAACAAATTGCTGACGTAACTGGTGTATGTATTGCGCGCAATACGGGACTATGCATGTATGTTTCAGGTGTTTGCAAAACCAATCTCACCAAATATCACTGCAACAATCGCTAGAGTGGAACTTGTTCGACCATTAGCCTGATTTTTTACAGCAGAGCAAAAACCAGTTCTAGAGATATAACGAGTTCAGTGGTAGATGTGACGTAATTAGCTGTATTGTATTCAAAAAACATTGTGTAGTGAAACACATCCATTTATATTGCTATAAGTTTTGCCCATCTTATTTCTAAAACCAAATTCTTAAAGTGTTATTTGGTGCAGATAGTTAGGCTGTGTTGTATAGTTGCAAAAATTTGTGAAAACGTAATGTTTGGGCATTTTTTATTGGCTACAGGCTTTCATGCCCTAAAAATATCATTCTTCATTACTTTGCAGAGTAGAAAAAGGCATCTGACGTTACAAAAACCGCAGACGGGAACCGAAACCTATCAGATTTCTTGATTACCGGGATCAATAATCGAGAGAGAGGTTCCTCTTGTTGTTGCAACGATATAAAGTTAGCGGCGCCATTGAACAAGTAGGAGGAACAAATAATGGTGGCTGGTAGTCGTTCATAACTGAGCTATAGCTTCAACTTACATGTTAATGCCTAAACGGTCTGATGATTGAAGCAATTGCTTGTAGACATTTGGCATGTTTTTATTTTCTTTAAGTGCAAGAATTGTAATTGAAATAAGAAAGGGATTTGCTTTTCTTTAAGAAATAAGTTTTGTTTCTACGCAATGTCTTGTAAGGTTTGTAGATTATTATGTTGAGGAGATTTTTCGTGAAAAAAATGCAGTTAGTGAAGTTGCTAATTGGTCACTGCGTACGTTGCGATTTACACCATTTACTGACACAACACACAGTCACACAGCTTCATTGCTATGTTATTTTGCTTTTTGAGTTAGTTGGTTTGTGACACTTCACCAGTTTGTGTGTCGTGGGTTCTTGACAAGGTAGGGAAGGTTAAAGTTGTAAAGTTCAATACGTTTTGAAAATTAGCACAACTTTACTCATTTTGTTGGCAGATTAGTAGACGGTAGTTGAAACCAATGTGTTTTGACATGTTCACTGTTCCTGATCAAGGTAAGTTGAGTGAATTACTGAAAAACTTGATCTAGTTCCGTATGACTTGATAAAACCCTAAAAACACTTCGTGGATTCTGAATATTTGACAATTTTGTTTCTTAATCTAATGCAAAATGCCGTTGCACAGATGACGGTAGTCATGGAAACAGGCCGACGACTCAACGACCTGAAGGCTCTTCTATCGACCGCGGCGTTCCAGGTACCAACGGTTACCATGGAAACAAGAGTGGTCGAGCCCCAGGTTTCGTCGATGACGCGAGAAACCAACGCCCTCACGGTAATCGATTTCCTCAATGGAATTTAGAACAAAACGCCCATTAGCCGACGTCACTGTTTTAAGCCCTACAGATGCCGACCAAAGACAGACTTTTACTTTGACGCAATTTGGGCATTTAACAAACTAACCAACGTAATTTGTTGCAACAGATGCTGACCGGAGACCGCTACAGCCGACCTACAGTTGGCGGCAGAGAATCTCGAATTTCATGTCGCAAAAATCAGAGGAGGATCTGAAATACGAAGCGGAAATAAGAAGACTTGACAGAGAAAGAGAAGAAAGATTAAGAAAAGCTTCGCAGGCTGATGGTGGGAAAAACGTCTTTCTCGGGGACAAATAGCATTTTTTTAACTTTGCACAAATATTAGCCGTAAATTGCATCACGTTTTTAAAATTATATCTGATTTCTTTAGATCGCATCCACGTAAAACAAACAGGACCGATGAAGCACAAAGACGGAACCACCACGGGACAATGGACAACATCCGCTGTCGTTCCGGATGAAAGAATCGGCGAAACTAAGAAGAGATTGCCGCGTGACGCTGAAGTATTCGGAAAAAGTCAAATTGGAAAGAACTAAAAACTGAACGCCTGTAACAAAAAATATTGACTTTGTGTTTCACGAAATACTTTTTGTTTAAAACGAATGCTTTACTTTGTAAAAGTGCAACCAATATTATCCTACTTGTAGGGTGTTAATTAAGTGACTATTATACCTACAATGAATTTTGGTCATCGCAGTGTTCAAATCAGAGTCAAACTATCGTTTTCAGCAAGCTTTAAAAATGTGTTTATGTTCGATCAATGAGGACGTGGTTATATACACATAATTCCCTGTGCTATAATACAATGTTGCCACTTCTTCCCAGCGTAGGTTACTCTGTTAAATTGTTCTGTGAAACTATCTGTGCAAAATGGGCAACGGTGAAGCAAAGCAGGTCGCTGAAGTCCGGAAAGATGTCATAAAAACAAAGAAGGAAACGATGGATCTGGAAGAGGAAACGGTGAAAATTGAACAACGTGAGTTTTTTGTGAGTTGTTGACCATAGGTAGAGTCCATTCTGTCCTGATCGGCTCATATTCAAATAACTAATGACGTAGATTCTTTTCAAAATTTTAAAAGATTACTCAATTTAGTCGCACACTTCAGAGGCATAATGCGAAACTCAACAGTGATGGTGTTACATTCCAGAGCACGTATAACAGAAAACTTTTTGAAGAATATTGTTTTGTTTGAGTTTGCAAACAAGGCTATCACCGCAATATAGGTCTTCGTGCAGCTCCGTGCAAGTCATTACTTAATTAATGTTTGAGAAAGACATATTTCATAAATGGTCCGACACGGTAAACATGTGCCCCAAGCGGAACCAAAACTAATCTGCATACAAGTTTCGTTGAACTTGTTTAGCGTGGGATGAATATGTCTGGGGCTTCGACAAAAGGGCACTTAACCTCCTCTTGAGAGCGGTCGTAAGCGGAACCAAAACTAATCTGCATACAAGTTTCGTTGAACTTGCTTGGTGTGGCATAAAAATTCCAACCTGTCGTGTTAACAATTTAAAGGCCTCTGTCGTTCGCAGACAGACTGGTGACTGCGTTTAAACTTTGTACTAAGACCCTGATGTTTCTGATGTCATATGAAGTGCTTCTCAAACAGTGGCGTTATGCTACAGGTCTTTGAGTTGTGTTGGTTGTCGGTCCATTGTAATTCGTCACACCCCAACGGTTCTTTTTGTACGTTATCATTTTGTCGAATTGTATCTCTTTAAACGATCATGAATTGTTGCTTTTTTGCAGAAAGAACAAAGATTTCTATGAAAGGTCCCGTGTATCATGAAGACGGGACTGAAAGCGGGCAATGGGAAGTTGACGCAAAAGTTAAGGGGAAGAACATGGAAGAGTTTGCAAACAACTTTGCTGAACAAAAAGCCATTAATAACAGTTAACCGCGTGCTTTAAAACTAAATGCTGCTTTAAAACTGTACTGCATCTTGGGTAATTTTTATGTGTGCAAGTGGATCTGTATATAGTTACTTTGACGTCACTATACAAACTTTGTTCCTAATTTCAATTTCTGTGTTAAGAAACTTCATTTTTGTTTTGGTTTACGACGTATATTATTGTGAGTGGTTTGTTTAACTACTTGTGTGCATGTTTGAAAATTGCTAATTAAATGGTGATTATAACGATGCCAAGCACAATAACTTACGTGACTATACCCTGTCACTATAAGTGCATTGCAGGTATAGGAAATACTTGATCTGATTAAAATTTAACAATGGGTGGTGGCCCATCTAAACTTGACCTTCAGGAAGCAGAACAAGATCGTGTGATGGAAGAGAAAAGAAAAGCGAAGTTACAAAAAGCTCACGCGGATTCAAGTAAAGGTTGGATGCAATTTAATTCCATCTATCTCCATTTCCAAAACAAGCTGGTCGCCACTTTAAGCAAACAATTGAATTATTATGTGGTAATGACCTTTTTTTGGTGTGAAGAGGAATACTTCTCCCTAATAAGGCGAATAGTCTGTCTAACCACGCAATATCACTAAACCGTATTTAATAAACCGAACTAAGCACGGTATAATATCCCTGTCTATAAAACAGCAATGTGTATGCACAGACATGGTCCACCTTAAGATCACTGAACCAAGGATAGAGAGGGATGGTAGAAGAGTTGGACAATCTTCAGCTGAATATGATGGGCCTGAGGACGGAGTAAAGGACGCTCTAAGAATTCAAACCACCCAGAAGCAAGCTATTGAATATGAGGCTAAGCAACGGGCAATATGCGACTCATAAAACCTTCGAAAACTCTGTTTGTTTGTTTGTTTGTGTGTGTGTTTTTGCTGTTGGCATATTCTTGTAGACCAATGGTGGGCAAAATGCAAATCTTCTAAATGTTTTTGTGTTTGACTGAATAGTAATGTCACTAATAATGGAGTTTCTTTCTTATTTTAAAGCTTGTTCCTTTTGACAATGTGTTGTTACAAATCGTGTTACTTTTGCACTTGTTTAATGCATTTGTGCAACACTTAATCTATACTTCAACTTTCTGTTGTTAATTGTTAACTTTTTAAATGGCCTTTATACTAATCAAAATTGCCCTGGTGGTATGGATTAATACATTATCACATTTTTCCCACTTGTACCCTAATCGTGTTTTGCCGACAGGTCTGTCTATAGTTGCTTAATCGTTAGAACTAATGACGTACTGCCGACGTCACAATGGGTAATGGCTACAGCGAAGAAGTGGAAGAGGAGCGCAGAAAAACAGCGAAACTGAGGGAAGAAAATCGCAAATTAGAAATTAAGTTGGAACAAGCTAAAAAAGGTAAAATGACGTAAGTATCTTCTCGAAGCTGTTTAAATAAAAATTGTTGTTTGCAGAACGCCAAACAAAGGTCACCAAATCACAACCAGTCAAGCGTGAAGACGGTTCGTACAGCGGACAATGGACGTTAGAAATCAAAGCGCAAGCTCCAAATTTAAAAGAAATCGCCGATGACTATGAAAAACAATTGAAGGCAATAAAAAACAAATGAAAAACTGTGACTGTGTTCATTTACGGAACATTAATATTGAAATTGCTCTCTATCGCCCTCTTGCTGTAACAATTTTTTTTTCTTTTAATCGATTAGTGGCATTTCTTTGCATTGTAATTTCATGTTCATTTAAATTTGGTTGATTCTGAACAAATTTTGGTAATTCTAAGCCACATTGCAGCATCAGTTAGTAGTGGCCAGAATAACCAGTGTTCGAATCCCAGTGCGGTAAAAATGTTGCAAAAAAATCAAAAATAGGGGCAAGTGAAACTCGTTCTTTAGCTGTTATGTTCGTCATGGTGAAATACTTCTTTAACTATTCCCCAAAAAATATCAACGAATCAGTGAAGTCAACATTTTAACATTTAAAATAAATAAGTCGTTTTCAAGCTTTGTGGATATCGACAGCAGGATGTTGGAGAGTTTGCATGGGGACAACATAAGCATTATAACCTACACGAACCAGAAGCGGATAGTTAATTCTCCAGAATTATCCAAGAAGTTTACCAGTTGCACTCAAATGCTAGATCACTTATAGCAGGTTGATTTAAATCTGTAGAACTTACAAAAGTTGAACTCATCATCCCGTTATGTACAGTGTAAGTCGCTTGGTATGTATCTTCCCGAAGCTGTTTAAATAAAAATTGTTGTTTGCAGAACGCCAAACAAAAGTCACCAAATCACAACCAGTCAAGCGTGAAGACGGTTCGTACAGAGGACAATGGACTCTCGAAATCAAAGCGCAAGCTTCAAATTTGAAAGAAATCGCCGATGACTATGAAAAACAATTGAAGGCAATAAAAAACAAATGACGAACTGTATGCTTGTCAGAAGACTGTGTTCATTTACGGAAAATTAATATTTAAATTGCTCTCTACCGTCCTCTTGCTGTAGCAATTTAATTTTTTTTGCTTCAATCGATTGGTGGCGGTTCTTTGCATTGTAATTCCATGTTTATTTAAATTTGGTTGATTCTGAACAAATTTTGGTAGTTCTGAGCTACATTGCAACATCAGTTAGTAGTGGCAAGGATAGCCAGTGTTCGAATCCTAGTGCGGTTAAAAAGTTGCAAAAAAATCAATGGAGCTAACAATAAGGAAAGTGAAACTCACCTCAAAGCTGTTAGGTTCGTCATGGTGAAATATTTCTTTAACTATTCCCTAAAAAGTATCTACGAATCAGTGAAGTCAACATTTTAACATTTAAAACAAATAAATCGTTTTTCAACTTTGTGGATATCGGCAGCAGGATCTTGGAGAGTTTGCACAGGGACAACATAAGCATTATAACCTACACGAACCAGAAGCGGATAGTTAATTCTCCAGAATTATCCGAGAAATTTACCAGTTGCACTCAAATGCTAGATCACTTATTGCAGGTTGATTCAAAACTGTAGAACTTACAAAAGTTGAACTCATCATCCCGTTGTGTACAGTGTAAGTCGCTTGGTATTTTATAAATATTGTGCTCCCGCTACACAAAAAGGCCAAACATGTGACTTGCGCCGACTCATACAGGTATCGTATTACACAACACGACAACTCTTGCTACGTCGGTCTACCGAAAACTCCAGAGTAATCCATACCGACAGCAATATATATATATAACCTCATTAAAAGTCCCGTGTAACAATGGAATGGAAAGTCAGTACACTGACCAAGCGGAGAAATAAACATTTTCACTCGCTCAAGGTTTGTTGATGTGAAATGGCATTTCAGTACCACAGTCTGTAGACGCTGGCGACGCTTACGTTGAAATGATGTTTGTAGTGATTTGCGAATAGTAAAAGTTTCTTTGTAACGAATTGGTTTATAATGTGTCTGTTGCTGCCAGGCATATTGTAATTTAATAGTCTATTATTCTGGTACATAAACGTAACTTTTATTCACCAACGTTTCGCCTGGTACAGCACACAACCAACCATTACCCTGAGAAAACCTTGTCGGATAGCAGGCGAAACGTCGGTGAATAAAAGTTACGTTTTAATGTGCCGGAAGAAAAGACTATTAAATTGCATTGGTTTATGTTTGAAGGTTTGTGAACAAATCACTTTAATTGAAAATGTGTCCGAAGCTTCTCGATCCTCGATATTGGTGTAAGTGTTATTTTAGTGGTGAAATAGGTTAGCGAACTATCCGTAACATATCTTGTATCCGGGTGCTTGTAAACGATACGCACCACATACGTAATCTGGCATTGATGTTAGGTGGAGGTGGAATAGAAAAGAAGTCAGAAAAACGGCCAGGAAGCTCTAGGTCGTATTTCACGCAAAAATCTTCGGCTGATCTCAAATTCGAGGCCGAAATTAAACGACTTGAAAAGGAGAGAGAGGAAAGAATCAGAAGTGCAAAGTTGACAGATGGTGAGATGGACTGGCTCTGAAATAGCGGACAATTGAACTTTTTCTATAAGCGAAGCGAGTATATTTGGAAACTGTACACACAAATAATTTGTATCACTCCGTTTTAAGTCTCTGGCGAGATCAGTAACAGAGGAAAAAAAAATTTAATAGCATTTTTTTGTGCTCACAAATTCACAAAATTTTTTTGTTTCAGAACGAATTCATGTTCGACAAACGGGCCCGGTTTTACAAAAAGACGGAACCAGTACGGGACAATGGACCACAAGCGCTGTCGCTCCAGATGACAGAGTTGATGAAGTAAGGAACCGATTACCGTCCGACGCAACAGTGATCGGGAAGACACAAGTTTCGAAGATTTAAAAATCAACAACATTTTCCTGAACTTTTGCTTTTCCTGATGCGTTTAGTTCTGAGAACAATTGCAATTTAATCCAAACTTTGTTTTTGATTAAACAGGTTTAAGCAGCCGAAGCTTTTTGTCAGCAAACCGTATTATTTTTGATTTTTAAATGCTTGTGTATTTTTGCATTTCCAGCAGACTTTTAGAAGTTTTAGTGTAGGTTTTGTCAGCGTTTGTAGTGATTGCGCAACATGGGCAACAACGAAACAACAGAAAGGAAAGTACAAGAAGTTCGCGACGACGTTCTGAGAACGAAAAGAGAAACAATGGATTTGGAAGTGGAAAGAATAAGAATACAAAAGAGTAAGTTAACAATGTCTTTCTATTCATTTCCAATTTAAATTTTCGCTCTGCTTTTATATTGCCACAATTGTAAACCCCTTGCAATGCAACCAACTATTTCCAAACCACAAAACAAAACCGAAACCGAAGGTGCATTTTCCCATCGTCGCGAGTCCCCTCCATTTGTGAGACTGGTGTAAACAATATATTTTGAAGCTCGAGTTACAAGTGAGTTAGTCATATCGGCGGTTTTCTGTTTAATAAAATGCCGCACGCGAGTAAGAAGCTTTTGTCCAGTTTCTGATGAAGATGAAACATGACACGCAAAAAACTACCTTAAGCTTTGTCTGCAAGGTATATTTATCACGGTTTGTCCTTCCCAACCTGACATGAATTCACAATTCCCTCAACGTACGCAAAACACATTTGTGCCTCTTCTACGTATTCTCCATGTTTCGAAATGTGTAAAATGTTTATAATACTGATTGAATAGTACGTCACAAATAAGTACCTTATTTGTTTAAACTTTAAAGGAAGAACAAGAATAGTGGTGTCTGGACCACAATATCACGAAGACGGAAGCCGAAGTGGTCAATACGTAATAGATGCAAAGACAAAGGGGCAAAGCATGGCTAATTTTGCTGATCATTTTTCTGATACGCAGCATCCTTCCATTAAGAATTGTTAAAAGCTCGGCCCGATGACACAGTTTTATCGGATCAACTTGAATATTTCGAAACCAATATTTGTCTTTAGTTTGAACTTAGAGATGTTTTAAATTTTCGTTTGTGTTGTGAAAATGTACTCTCCACTGCGGGGTTCAAACCCATGCTGTCCTGCTCATGAATTTCGATACAATTTGTGGATTGTTTTGACCAATATACCTTGTTGTATTTTTTCCCTATATTGTTTACCACACCGGAATTTAAAACTAGATTATCCTGACCACGAATCCTCATTCTACTTTGCATATGGGTCGGGCGCTTGACCGATGTTGCCATTCGTCCTAGAATAATCCAAAACTTTGTATCACTTGTATCGCCTCACGGTGGTCAATTAACTACAATAAATATTCCGCGTGATGGCGTTATAATCGTAAATTAACATTTTGTTCATGTTTTTCTGTGCGGGAAAAAACTTGGGCTTAATTTTTGTGGTGTTTCTGCCGAGTGCTGTTTTTCTGCTTTATTCAACTTAACAACATGCTTTATCTTGTGTGTATTGTAGGGCAGGATAATTATTTTAACGAACTGCTTTTCTCTGCGTCATGGGTAGCGGCGCGACAAAATTTGATTTACATCAAGCCCAACAAGACAGAGTGCACCAGGAGAGGAGACAAGCAAGACTTTACTTGGAACACGCAAGAGCTGACCAAGGTATGCGACTATAAGTAATGTAAAGCGCGCAAAAACAGAAATCTAAGTTAATTGTGAATAGATAGACCTTTTTTATAAGGCATCGAAATCACCAAACCGTCTTATGGGCAACAAACACTTGGTACCTGATTTAGCTTAAATTAAAAGAAAATAATTAAAAAAAACTTATAAGATATTTGTCATTATGTATTTTGTGATATAGATATATATATTTTCGCATATAGTTCGTCAGAATAAATAAAAACGACAAGCTTTTGATTGTAACAACAATTTTATAAAATTAATGTAATATGAAACTCAAATCAAAGTTACACTTTCAATGTTACTCAGAAATGGTGCACATGCGAATCACAGAACCAAGAAGAGGGAGAAACGGGCAACTTGTAGGGCAGCCCTCCTTCCAATATGAAGGACCCGAAGAATACCTACCACATGCCATGAAAATTAGAGACCTAAATCAACAAGCAATAACATACGCATACGGGACAGGAAACAAGACCATACGACGTTTTTGAAGCCAATAAGAAACAAATTTTGTGTGTGTGCTTTTTGACTACGGTTGTTACTGTTTCATACACTGTAATCTGTCATTGTATTATAGGCAATTAACAGGATAGACTTTGTGTTGCTATACCAAGAAATGTTTCACTTTCTTTTCAAAATTTGTAACTGTTTGTTACAGTATTACTTATTTTGTATTTTGCTCCTCAGATTTGACCTTTTTGGTGTTACTGTAGCTTTGTCTGCTTGAAGATAAACATTTAGGTGACGTCAGTTCGAAGTAATAATGGGAAACGGATACAATAAACAAGTAATAGAAGAGCGCAGAAGAGAAGAAAGACTCTACGAAGAGAACTTCGAACTGGAAATAGAACTTGAAGAAGCAAAGAGAAGTAGAACCTTGCCGTTTGCCTTATCAGCTATTTTATTAACTCATATTTTATTTTAAGGACAGCAAACTGAAATACGACAAACCCGACCAATCCGTTGTAGGGATGGAAGTTATAAAGGAGAATGGATGCTCGATGTTAAGACACAAGCGCCTAAATTACCACATATCGCTAATGACTATGAAAAGCAATTGCGGGCTCTTAGATACAAATAAGCAATGGAGATTATCACTGTTTTGCCTCCAACAACAACGGTAATCTGACTTACACCACACAACATCCTCAAAAATTGGGCAAAGTGTCGTCATTACAATACAACGTGCTTATTTTTCGGTCCTGACCGATGGTGATTCTGGTTATTGGGCTACTTGTAGCTACACAGTGTCAAGGTTAAACAAGTTATCCGAACGCAAACAAGGTTTATACGATAAAGTTTAAACAGACAAAATGAGTGCAACCTATTCGAAATTTATCTTTTGAAATACGTTATTATGGCGCAGAACAGAAAAACATGCTTGATCACTAGGAATTGATGAAAGGCCACGAACTCGGAGAGTGACAAAGACAAATTACTTCAGCCAAAAACTGAGTCAGTTGCGCACGTGCTGAAGTTGTAAATTACCCATGACGTCACTTTCGCGAGTGCCTTTTTCTCCCCGCTCAACAGCGTAAACAGCCACGAAAGCCGGCCTGGCGCGGAATGCCATACATTTAGCTGTTACAGACCTGATAGAGCACAAGCGACATGTGTAAGCTTAGGAGAATATTGGCTTACTTCTTTGTGTTGTTATGGTCAATTACAAGTTCGGTACTATCAGGTATGTGAATACCTCAACATTAAATTTTATATTGTTCGATGTCTGTGATTCATAATGTATTTCGCTACCCGTTTGTGGCAGTTGTTTACAATGTAGATAATTAACAATATAGTTTCCAATTTAGTCATTTCTTGTTGGATTGAGCACATTCATATACGTATAAATCCACGTTATGTTACAGCACCTGCAGATTCCTGTTTTCTTCATGATGATTTGATATTCTTGGTGGACACTTGTTGTGTAAACAATACACAGTATGAAAGTCTCAAAAATGAGTTAGCAGAATCTATGAATGTGTTTTCAAGACCTCTACCAAACGCCTATCAAGCAGTTAAAGTTGGTGTTTACTTGTATAGTAGTGGAAGCACCACTCCGAGGTTAGTTGTATATAGTAAAACAAATCTACTCACTAGAGCCAGATGTTTAGGAGAAATGCCTTTCACTACACTGGGTATTTTCAACTTATCTTTGTTTTAAAAGCCCAGAACTTCCGATAACGATACGTACCTACCCCATCGTCACTGTACACACGTGCAATGACGTCAGCTGTTTGCGTCGTACTGTGCAAAATAATATGATTCGCCCTGTGTTTCTGACGTCAACGACCAGTGTCGACGCCATAAAATTAACTGTTAAGGTAAGTTAGATTTCATTAGTTTAATTATTAATAGGGTAGTAAATAGAATTTTATACAATAGAGCGAAAATGGAGTATTTTAACATCATACATTTGCAAATATTCTTTTGTAGTGTAAGCCACAATCGCGTCTTGTGTTTCAGAATTTTCCGAGTTTAATATCAACGGAAACTAGAAGACGGACAATTGTTCTGATAACTTCAGGTTCAACTAACACCTTACAGCAAAGGTATTTTTCGTCTATTCCCAAGGAAGCAACTTCTGCCAAATTTACATGTGTATTATATTGTTTCAGTTATGCGTTTGCCAATTCTAAAAACATCAAACTATTCGTTGTCGTCGTTGGAACCAACATATCCACTCAGTTTGCTGCGTCGAATGACAGCGCTTATGTTTCAGAAAGTTTCAATTGTTCCACTTGTCAGTTGACGGCCGATCTACGATCATATCTCAACTCAAGTGATCATTGCCCTCCAGGTCAATTGTAGTTTAAAAAAGATTTATGTTTAATTCTGCGTGAATGAAATATCATCAAAAAAAGTCATCAAAATATTTTCTGGAAACGGAAATGAATTTGGCGGGAAGTTGCAACACGATGTGACGTAGTATAGGAGGAAGTCGTTACGTCGTCGGCGCCACATGACCTTACCTCTAAACAAGTGTTTAAAACATAATTTAATTCCACAAACACATATGATGGCTTCTATATTGGGTCATGTAACTTCTGTATTTTATTGCAGAACAACATTGGTGTGAAGTGCACGGTTGTCATGCCGACGCCCGGTGCCAGTGGAGATATCCTTTCTGCAACTGCGGGAATGGCTTTGTTGGAGATGGAAAATCTTGCGAAGGTTTGTTTTGTAAAAATCCAGTGGTAGACTATCATTAAAACTTCCAAAGTAGAAGTAATTCTTAGATTAGAACAACATATCCTATACGCAAAACATGGATTTAGTTAGGTTACCTGTCCTGCTTTGCTGTCAGAAGATTTCTATTCAATCATGACAAACTATGTGTTAAAAACCAGAGCAGGGTAAGAAAAGAGAGTTAAATAGTATTGAAAAATGAAACACAATACACAAACACACTTGTTCTTTGGGGGATAGATAAGGCTAACTTTTCAAGAGGCTTTTTTGACATAGATTTGCAAAACAGTTAAAAAAAGTTTCCCGGTCTGCAAAAGTATTGACCCCAACAATCTGAAAGAAATTGTTTTGATTTTTTTGGACGGTTTATGTATTCCTCTTTTTTACAGGATTGTATTTGCATGAGTTTTGGCAAGGTTTGACTCGTGACCAAACTGTGTACAAGAAACGAATTAAAAGTTTGGAGTGGGAATTAGAAACTGACTTTAAGCCACCCTATTCATTGGACAGAGGAAGCAGATACAAGGGTGTGAAAATTATTTCAGTGGAAGATTATGTTGCGAGGTTGGATTTTGTTTTGTATTCAAGGTTTTATGGTTGTTATCCAATCTGTTTGTGGCATGTGCACAACAAAAGTGTATTGCCACTTCCTTTTGCCTCCGGTATCGGCTAGTACATTTGTCTATTGTTTTAGGTACTATGTGCAATATGCGGGCATTTATGAAACTGTTGACACATTACTGCAACGATATGCAACAAGATTACGAAAATGGGAAAAGTATGGTAGCACTGTATTAGTTGGAATGCCACAACCAAGTATAATAGTTCATTTTAACATTTGTTTCAGTTCCTTTAACCACTTTGTTTGCAGTTCCATGCTTCCACAGTTATCCCAATCATATTTCTTCCTATTACTTTCCCAATGCTTTGGTCAACACAAGATCTTTATCATGGGCCAAGTGTCCACAAGGTATAGTTTAATTTAAATAGTTATATTATCTACACTGACTTGTATGTTTACCTTTTAGGATTTTCAGCTGCATCAATACAATGTGTGACACAATTCAAACCAACTAACTCAGGGGTTTTACTTGGAGCTACATTTGACCCAAACACATTAAATACAGTTTTTTGCAATGCTACTTTGTCCAAGGTAACTTTTTACACAATATTTTCCTTTACATTATCACACTGTTGATTTTGATTAACTTAATGATATTTTATGCCAATAAAGATTTCTTAGTCATGGCCTGGGATTTTATTTGAGAATTTTGTTATTAAATGAAGGCCAAACATGGCAGAAATCTTTCAGCTCCTGGTTTTAGTCTGTTATAAGCTTTTTTCTTAGATAAACATCAACAACTTCAACCTGTCTGAACTGGCAGTTACAACAGAAAAACTGCAGTTGTTAACAAGTGCAGATAGTTTAAGTGTTGAAGAACTAAATGCTGCCATAAACATTTTCAACTCAGTTAAAACGATTCTGCAGAATTCTGCATCCACGGTAAAATTCCCTAGTATAAATTACATGACACTCCTTGTCACTAATTATAAAAAAATGAATTTTCTATAAATGTTTGTCATAGTTTTAGCTAGAAGGGTGTTTTTGAATTACAAATATGCATTGCAACTTCAGTAAAACTATGCAGTAATCAATGTAACAATATTCAGTGTTAGAAATTACCATTTATGTGTAGGTGGATGCACATGTGTTGGCAAACTTGGTTAGTGCTACATCCAACCTTATCACAGGGTTGGAAATGAATCCTACTTACCATGCAGACCTCAAAATGAGGTATTCCCTTGTTGAAACGTTAAGTTTTTTTGCCCATGCTTTAAACAAGAGCGGAATG
Source organism: Ascidia mentula (assembly GCF_947561715.1). Taxonomy (NCBI): domain Eukaryota; kingdom Metazoa; phylum Chordata; class Ascidiacea; order Phlebobranchia; family Ascidiidae; genus Ascidia; species Ascidia mentula. The sequence continues at coordinate 1,037,067 of NC_138568.1, forward strand.
GTTGACAACATGTGGGAATTCAAATCTTCTCACATTGCTGTAAAAGTGAGTAAACCTTGCTGGAAGGGTACAAAAATGTGCATGAAGCAAAATATGATTTCAGACATGTACTGCCAGAATGGTGTGTAAGATTATGTGTTTAAACAGGTCCATGACATAGGTTATTCACAAAACCCAGAAGTATATTTTGCCCCTCGAAAACCAATCAATGATTACAACAACTCTTTGTACCCGCTTAATGCAACACTTGCTATAAAAAACTCACCTGCAGAAAGTATTCGAACATTGTTCATTTATCTCAACTCGACAACCACCAACAAACCTGATCTCTATAAACAAGGGGTAAGTGTGTTTCGTTTTTACTTACTGTAAACACGATTTGTATTAAAATTTAGTAAATATTTTTCCTGCTTATGTTGAAAAAAGACAGTCATTGTGTTTTTTTTAAATGGAATATTATCAGAGTGCTGGGAATAGGACTTTTATATACTTGATAATAATCATGGACAGAATCTTATAATTGTCAATGAAAATGAGAAAAAAAGCATTTCGAAAAAAACAGCTTATATTGCATGATTTTTTCAAACATGGTTTACTGATATCCAACTTGTTTCTTAGTTGGTTTATCTGTCACCTGGAGGAGCCCTCAACTATGCAGGGTCCAAGGCTGAGGTTACTGTGGAAATGCTTGATAACAATGAAACCTATGGAAGAAACCGAAACATTTATGCTCAGGTATGTCATGATGTTTTTAATGATCTTTCATGCTGCTATTACTACTACAGCATGTAACTGCAGCATTTTCACCTCAATAAATTACCCCCAAAAAATTAACTATAAAACAGTTGAATTGCTAATCGTTTTCAGCTCATGTCTAAAAAAATGTAGGAAGCTTAATTGTTTTAAAATACATATTTACATTACATTGGTATTTCTTCACTTTTATTCTTTTAATTAATCTTAGAATGCTCTTGTACGACTACAATGTGTTACTTGGGATAACGAAAAATCTGATTGGTCGACAGAAGGTTGTTGTCTTGACAGCAGTTTTTGGACACCTTATGAGTCAAGAACAGTTTGCAAATGTTCTGGAAGTAAAAAAATTGTTTCCATGCAATCAGTAAGTTTTTATAATGAGTTGTGAGTCTACATGAAAAAAAAAACAGATAAAGGAGATTTTAATAAAAAAAATAAAATAAAATAAAAAAAAAAAGAACTTCCCCAGAAAAGCTGATTATTGTCCAATTATGTTGAAAGTGTCTGTAATATTAATTTGTTTTTGTTTTGACAGACATCAACTGTTGTGGCTCCTATTGTAGAGCATTCACTTGTTACGATCATAGTTGGATCATTTTTTTGTTTTGTTGTCCTCGTTGTTTTCACATTCATGTTTCTTAACAGGTATGAATACATTTGAGAAAGTATAAAAAAAACTAGAAGTTGAAATATTTTGTAGCTACGTTTCTGTGCCAATTTAAAATCAAAGTTTTCTGTGTCAGTTTTTAAATAAAAATATTTATTACTTTCAGAGACCTGTTTTTATGCTTGTGGTCCTGTCCAATAATAAATTGCGAAAAAATGTATATAATACATACATATATGATTTCTTATTCATATTTTGTCCATATCACAACTGGTGTCATCTATGCATCATTCTTGTTCGCAGAAATACACGGAATTATGATGTTTTCTTCTTGAACCGAATGCTTTGCATCGCGATGGTTTTTGTTTATTTGGTGTTTATGTTCGGCGTTCCGTGTCGGGATCGGTTTGACCTCCATGGAAGTTGGACTGAGAATCACAGAAAGGAAAACTGGTCTGAGGGAGTCAGAAATACAATCCTCCTCCACCTAGGTCTTCTTTCCACTTGGCTGTTGTTGTCTGTGAACTCTTATTACACCTACAGGCTGACTTTTATTGTAAGTGAACGGTGTTATTTATTTTGGTTAGTACATTTTATTCCTTTGTTTATTTCATAAATTAAGGTATAAAGTTCAAGGTTTGGTGAGATTTGGCAAGCAGTGTCCATGTGTACTCAAAACATGCACAATTTATCCTGCCTCGTAACAGCAGCCCAACAATTCATTACTTACAGTTGTTGTTGATCTTTTTGCAGAAAAACCGTCCAACAGACAGCCAACTTTTATTCCCATTGTTACTTTTCGTGGTTGTGGGAATCGCAGTGGCAATTGACGCCTCCGTCTCCCTCGCATATTATGATTCGAGACTGGAAAATCACGACCTATGTGACACAAGTAAGTTGTACAAGGATTAAAAAACCATGTAGCTTTATCATCGTTTTAGTGGCTTTAGTAACTTTCCACTTAATGTAATCTTATAGAAAAATGTGGTTGTTTAGTAAATTGCACGCCACAAAAGCACCAAATATTCTCATAAAATATTTGATACATTCGCTTTAATTTCTTTCGGCAGAGGACATTCGTTTCCTCTCATCCACTTATCTATCAGACGACATGTGCTGGATCAGCGGTGGTTCTTTCTACGTGATGTCATTTCTGTGCTTGGTTGTGGCAGTTGGTGGTTGCCTGGCAGCCGCTATTCTCACATTTCGCAGTAAAGTAAGTTTCGTGGAAAAAAAACAGAACATTTTTGTCACGGAATGTGTGCGTTTATAAGAACGACAAGAGTTGCCTGATAAACTCATTTGATAAAAGTATGATGTTTTTGCGAGAAAAGCAAAAGTAAAATACGAAATATTTGCCAAACAAATATCACTCCAAAACACAACATCTGACGCCATGTTCCGAAATAAAAAAGAAGTACGAATAGGAGTTTACGAGACATCGAGATTTGCAAATCGAATGTGGCCTTATCTTATGTTTGTTTCAATACTTGTAGGTGGGAACAGAGAACGGCGGTCATGCCACGAAATTTAACGTTGTCTCCGCATTAATTCTGTCTCTGTTGTTTGGATTTTGTTGCGTGTTCGGACAACTCATGTTGGTTGCTGTAGATAATGAGAGCCGGAATACAATGGAGATCGTATTTGCAATCTTCACCTGTTTACTGGTAAGAATAAATTCGTCGTGGTTGATACTTACATTAGAGCTTGTATGTAAAGTAACTTAAGTGTTTTTTTAGGTTTTATTTAATATCATTTTGCTATTAAGCAAGTCTTGTCGTGAAGTTGTATGCCTGATGCAACATTGCAGCTAATTAAATGCATTTTAAACCTATGAAATACTTAGTCGGGATGGTAACTGTAAAACATTGTAAATAATGGGTTGTGGATAATTTAACTGAAATTTACGCAATTCTAAATTTATGATTACCAGGCTGTGTTCATTGTATGGTCGATGTGTGTTCAACCATGCAGAACGCCATGGACAGCGTTGCCCCCTCGCCAGTCTGCTACTCCACAAACCTATCCCATGAGGAACCGAAGAACTTACTGAGTTTCGTCAAATAAGTGTTGCAATCACTAAGTGTTGTTTGTTTTTATTACTTTAACATTTTATTGCAAGTTCTTTTTATGAATTTTGCTAATACACAATGTATATCGCTTTTTTGCCAATACACAATGTATATCGCTTGCTCATGTGTGTTTGTAACACACAACTTCTATCGAACATTGCGAGAACTGAAAGAAACAGTGCAGTTAGGCGTATGTGTGTTTAACTAGTAACACCCCTACCTCCCCCCTTACACAAACGCGCGCTGGACCAAAAGCCTTTTTTCTCATAACGCACGTTCCCAATATGCTGTTCAACTAGCAGTGGACGCATTGTATTAATATTTACTATTCCAAACTAATAATTAGTAAGTCATTTACTATTAAGGCCGCATCTCTCAATTAAATCCTAAAAATTGAGTTTTAGAAGTCATTTGTTATTGTGCACCTGGTTACAGTTTCTCTTGTTTGCCAAAAACAATTGCCGGGTCTGATGACTCATGAAGGGGGACTACTATTGCTGAACAGAAAAAAAATTGATTGCAGCTGCATTAAGACAGCACATTGGGGGGGTTTGCAAAGGCTAACTGCTAAATTGTCAGTCCAAGGGAGTGTACAAACAGCCCCGGTGGGGCCCCAAGACAATTACAAGACATCTAATTCTTCATGAATTGTTTAGAGGAGGGTTGGTGGCTTCACTTAAACGCAAATGGAGGTAACTTTCTGTGATTCATTTTTTTACAAAACAAACCTACACTTTTTTCTGCTTTTTTGGCCAAAATAATGGCCAACAGAGGGTCAAAATGCCCCCGGGGGAGCAGTTTAAGTAGTTATTTCCATTATAAATTTGGCCACAATTCCTTGCCAAGGGTCGGCACTAACAGAAAATCACAAATTGAACATACTTTCTGTGATTCATTTTTTCACAAAATCAACCTCAATATTTGGGTAGTTTTTCAGCTACATGTGCAACAGCACCCTCTACCAATTTACTGCCTGACTAATAACCCTGAAAACCAAAGTAAAACTGCCCCAAACACGCTGAAAATCGCCCTGGCAACAGCCTGTTCATCTGCGCTCATTCAACCAAAACACTGGCGCCCATGCATGACCCATTGCATTGTTACACACAATTTTACTCTGTTACGCAGGCCAGAGTTCGAGAAGGGCAATTCCCAACCGGGAAAGTCTTTTCCATAGAAATACAGAGATGCGGCCTTCAGTCGATTCTTTTCCGCTGAATTATGAATCTGACGCTCTTCTGGTGGAGAACAACAAATATACACCTTTTGTTTAAAAAAAGATTGTATTTTCTGACGTTTCGCCTGTACGTACGACTAGGCTTCTTCAGAGAATAAAACAAACACAGTAGCGAAGCGAACCAACAGGGCAAAGAAATTGAGCGACGAAAAAACAAAAGGGCGTAACAGCTAAAACACAGCGGGACATAATTCAATGGACAACATCGATCATGGGTCAAACCGCCAAACATGGGAAACAAAAGTCACGAATTGTTACGGGCGAAATTGCGGAACACGGGCGAAAGTACTTTTCCATCGTTCCGATTTAAAACATTCGGTAGCGAATTAATATAATAATTTTCCACAACCAACCGTTTTGCCAAAATTGTTTCATGTTTTAATACTTTTGCTTCCTTCCAATTGATACGGTGGTCGGTGTCAAGCATGTGGGCACATAGGGCAGATTTATTGGGTTCCATATTGCGTATGGCTGCCTTGTGTTCTTTAATACGGGACGTTAAATTGCGCTTAGTCTGGCCAATATACACAGTGTTACAATCAAGACAAGGGATTAAGTAAACTACACCGGTCATTTGAAGCATGGGAATACGGTCTTTAGGTTTGGGAAACATGTTTTCTAAAGTGCATACCGGTTTCATGGCAACTTTTACGCCAGTGGCGTTGAGTATTCTTGATATCCGCTCAGAAACTCCCTGTACATATGGTATGGAAGTGAATGCTGTATATGTTTGTGTGGGTTTGTTGTGTGTGTGGGGTGTGAGATTTAGGTTAGTGGGAAATTTGTTTAGTTTTAGAACGTTTCGAATGTGTTTGCGTTCAACCCTCCGAGTGTGTGGATCGGCAATATGTGTAATCGTTCTGTTATATAAGGTTCTGGCCACAGTGAGTTTTTGATGTTTCGGATGGTGTGAGGTGTATTGTAAGTAGCGGTTAGTGTGTGTAGGCTTGTAAAAAATGGAGGTGGTAAGTTTCCCGTCCGGGTTTGCAGTGACGTTTACGTCCAAAAATGACAGACTATGGTCATGTTGTGTTTCCCGGGTAAACTTAATGGAAGGTTCGATGCTGTTTATGTGGTTATGAAACCCTGCGACCTCGTCTTTTGCTATGATGACGTACGTGTCATCGACATAGCGGAGCCAAAGTCGCGGGGGTGTTTTGAAGGAAGCAAGAGCGGTTTGCTCAAGTTGTTCCATTATAATGTTGGCCAGAACCGGTGAAATGGGAGAGCCCATGGGGGTGCCAAAAATTTGTTGGTAAATGTCGTGTTTATATGTGAAAACAGTCGAGTCTAAGCACAACTGTAATGCCTCTTGGATGTGTGTTAACTTAAGATTGGTACGTTCATGTAGTGTTGTGTCTTGTTGTAGTTGGTCCAAGGATATTCTGAGCGCAACATCTGTCGGAATTGACGTAAACAGGCTAACGACATCAAACGATACTTGACACTCATGCGGAAGTAATTTATATTCAGAAATAATCTTTACAAACTCACTGGAATTTTTTACAGTAAAGTCAGTACTATTAACTAAAGGAAATAAAATTTGACTGATGAACTTAGATAGCTGGTAGGTTGGCGAGTTAACAAAAGAAACAATCGGTCTTAATGGAATACCTTCCTTATGGATTTTGGGTAACCCGTAGAACTTTGGGAGCACACCGTCGCTGCTGTGTAGTCTTCGATACTCCGGTTGGGATATGCAGTCTTCTGTCCGTAGTTTCCACACAAATTTGTTCAGTTTCGTCTCCAGTCTAGTACAAGGTGATTTGGCAAGTTTCTTGTAAGTTTCGTTGTCCGAGAGCATGGTAACAACTTTATTGTCATAATCTTGTCTGTCCATGACCACAGTGCAATTTCCTTTGTCAGCCTTGGATATGATGATGTTGGTGTCGTTCCTCAAACTCTTAGTTGCTTCCCATTCTTCTTTAGAAAAGTTTGAAGGTGGCAATTTGGCTTCTTTCAAAATCTTAGAAATTTTGCTACGGGCATGATCGGCTTCCGCTAGTTTATCTGTGCCCAGGCGTAGAAGAGCTGCTTCAGAGGCACTGATCAGATCAATGGTGGGTAATTTGTGTGGAGTGATGGCGAAATTTTGTCCCTTTTCTAACACTGTTGTTTCTGCTTTAGTTAAGACACGGGAAGAAATGTTTTTAATCCAAATTCCTTTTTGATCGGAACCTTGTTGTCTGTCTTTGTTTGAATTATCCAAAGATTTCATTTTGGTTTCATGTCTTGCTTCACATAAACTGGCTACTGCTTGTCGACGAAAATTTCCATACGAAACCAAGGATTCAAAAAGACTCGGGGAAAGATGTTCCTGGAGGTGTTTCTTCAGATTCTCCGAGGTCTTCTTAAGTTGCGAGATTTTTTGGTGAGAATTGGCAATGCGACATTTTAGCAATTGCCAACCGCAGTTTCTCACAAGTTTAAAAGCCTGTCTAGTCTTGTCCGGAGGAGTTAACCTTAAACTTTTTGGAAGAGTCCTGAGGTCTTTGCATCTATGATTGAACCGTAGGTGACTGTACTCCTTTTCAATCGTGCAAATTTCTTTGATGAACCTTCGAGCCGCTAAGAGCGTCGATTTACTGTTTTCTCTTCTGATAATACTGAAAACTGAAAATAGGCTTTGACCACCAGGTATCATAATGAATTATGAATCTGACGCTCTTCTGGTGGAGAACAACAAATATACACCTTTTGTTTAAAAAAAAGATTGTATTTTCTGACGTTTCGCCTGTACGTACGACTAGGCTTCTTCAGAGAATAAAACAAACACAGTAGCGAAGCGAACCAACAGGGCAAAGAAATTGAGCGACGAAAAAACAAAAGGGCGTAACAGCTAAAACACAGCGGGACATAATTCAATGGACAACATCGATCATGGGTCAAACCGCCAAACATGGGAAACAAAAGTCCGCATGAGTGTCAAGTATCGTTTGATGTCGTTAGCCTGTTTACGTCAATTCCGACAGATGTTGCGCTCAGAATATCCTTGGACCAACTACAACAAGACACAACACTACATGAACGTACCAATCTTAAGTTAACACACATCCAAGAGGCATTACAGTTGTGCTTAGACTCGACTGTTTTCACATATAAACACGACATTTACCAACAAATTTTTGGCACCCCCATGGGCTCTCCCATTTCACCGGTTCTGGCCAACATTATAATGGAACAACTTGAGCAAACCGCTCTTGCTTCCTTCAAAACACCCCCGCGACTTTGGCTCCGCTATGTCGATGACACGTACGTCATCATAGCAAAAGACGAGGTCGCAGGGTTTCATAACCACATAAACAGCATCGAACCTTCCATTAAGTTTACCCGGGAAACACAACATGACCATAGTCTGTCATTTTTGGACGTAAACGTCACTGCAAACCCGGACGGGAAACTTACCACCTCCATTTTTTACAAGCCTACACACACTAACCGCTACTTACAATACACCTCACACCATCCGAAACATCAAAAACTCACTGTGGCCAGAACCTTATATAACAGAACGATTACACATATTGCCGATCCACACACTCGGAGGGTTGAACGCAAACACATTCGAAACGTTCTAAAACTAAACAAATTTCCCACTAACCTAAATCTCACACCCCACACACACAACAAACCCACACAAACATATACAGCATTCACTTCCATACCATATGTACAGGGAGTTTCTGAGCGGATATCAAGAATACTCAACGCCACTGGCGTAAAAGTTGCCATGAAACCGGTATGCACTTTAGAAAACATGTTTCCCAAACCTAAAGACCGTATTCCCATGCTTCAAATGACCGGTGTAGTTTACTTAATCCCTTGTCTTGATTGTAACACTGTGTATATTGGCCAGACTAAGCGCAATTTAACGTCCCGTATTAAAGAACACAAGGCAGCCATACGCAATATGGAACCCAATAAATCTGCCCTATGTGCCCACATGCTTGACACCGACCACCGTATCAATTGGAAGGAAGCAAAAGTATTAAAACATGAAACAATTTTGGCAAAACGGTTGGTTGTGGAAAATTATTATATTAATTCGCTACCGAATGTTTTAAATCGGAACGATGGAAAAGTACTTTCGCCCGTGTTCCGCAATTTCGCCCGTAACAATTCGTGACTTTTGTTTCCCATGTTTGGCGGTTTGACCCATGATCGATGTTGTCCATTGAATTATGTCCCGCTGTGTTTTAGCTGTTACGCCCTTTTGTTTTTTCGTCGCTCAATTTCTTTGCCCTGTTGGTTCGCTTCGCTACTGTGTTTGTTTTATTCTCTGAAGAAGCCTAGTCGTACGTACAGGCGAAACGTCAGAAAATACAATCTTTTTTTAAACAAAAGGTGTATATTTGTTGTTCTCCACCAGAAGAGCGTCAGATTCATAATTCATTATGATACCTGGTGGTCAAAGCCTATTTTCAGTTTTCTTTTCCGCTGTTACTGACTTACAAGTTATGGCCAAACCTACAGGTTTCATATGTAGAATCAGTTTTAGTGAGGCAGTTCAAGTAAATCCGATGATGGGTATTTTTTTAACACACCGGGATTTGAACCCAGGATATCCTTGCTACGAATCTCGATCAGGTTTTCTTCTTGGTATATAACGGGTATTGACGGGTTAGGCTATCGAATTTACACAATACAACATCCTCTAACATTGGTTTCGCCATAAAATGCAACGTGCTAATTTTTTGGTCCTTTGGATTGCGTCAAGCAGAAGTTCTCCAAATCATCTATTCAGTGACATTTGAAAAAGACTGATGGTAGCTCGCCATTTTGGTTAAATCATAACAACACTTGCTTTTATTATCTAACTTTTTTTAGGGCTTTGTTTTTCTGTTGAATTGCTGTGGATTTTTATGATGCTTTGCTAAAATGCACATTGCAATATATTTCCTTCTTTGTAGTGACATTTACTGACACTATTTAAAAAAAGAAATTTACATTCTGTTTGGCGACAGAAGTCTGTATCAAACACGCAAGCTTGTGGTATTTTGTTTGTATACAAGTGTCTGCGACGACAATTTGCCCGCCAGGTGTCGACCTATTTCTGCTGACCGCATGTGTACACAAGATTTTGCGACATTTGCTCCTCATACGTGGTAACTCCGCCGCAAAAGTGAAAATTCTTGAAGTAGATTTGTACAAGCTGTGCAGGTTATTGCGTCGTACCAATTGTTTCCCAGTCGGCTGCTAATTGTTTGGGTTCACGTACATATACGAGCACCAGTTGAAAAACATACATAGACGTGTGGTTATAGTTTTGATCGTACTTTGTAATGGAGAGTGAGATTCCTGTGTTGGATTTTAAAAACTGTTTGTGCAAAAATCTTTCCAACGATGAAATAGAAGAAATTGGCAAAGAATTGACAGAAGCTTTTTCGGCTGTTGGATTCGCTTATTTAAGAAATACCGGAATTTCAAAGTGAGATTTAAGCGGCAGTGGTTCACTGCTTCTATTGAACTCCGCTTTGGTGACTGGCAAAGTATTTTTGTACAGGAAGTTTATTCAAGATGCAAGGGAAGCTTCAAAACAATTCTTTCTCAGCGATTCCGCCGCAAAATCAGAATTTAAACGGGACCCAAAAGAAAACTTTGGATATGTTGGTGTTGGAGGTGAAAGGTCGGTTTTTGTTTTTCATTAACACTCGCATAGGTAGCTGATGAGAAAATATTACTGTCACAACATAACCAAAAGTTGCCTTATATCAATACGTGTTATATGTACAACAACAGATCAAATAAAAGAAATGCTTTTATATAAAAGAATAAGTTTTTGCATTTGTAATGAATTATTTTTCTTGCAATGCAGCAAATTGAAATAATAACTATTACTACTCCTTGTATTAAATGACCCAAGATCTTAAAATCAGTTTTTTCGTGATTGTTCAATTATTTTTAAAAGAGGTTCTGGCAGATATTATTCTAATTGGCAGATATTATTTCTCTGTAGTGTAAATGCTGATAGACCAGGGGACTTAAAAGAGCTATTCAACATCTCTGGTTGGGCTTTAACCAGTTCCGATGTCAAATGGCCAAACAATTTATCTCCCAACCTTTTCACCTCATTTTCTTCACTCATGAAAGAATCCAAAAATCTGACCAACATTTTGTTGCATGTGTTAGCTGTTGGAATGGGTTTGGAGGTGGGAAACATTGAATTTGCAACTTCTCCAGTGGTTTAACAAAATTAAAACCTATTAGTAAACACAATATTAAAGACTTAAAAATGCAGACCAGCAAATTAAATGTGATTTACAGGATGAATTTTTCTTTCAAAAATGTCATCGGGAAATTCACACAAAGAGAAATCAGACAACATGCAGGTTGGTTTTCGTCAGTTTATCAATAAAATTGTTGCTGTGTTCCACAAGCACAACAAAAGTGCTTTTATAATAAACAAGCTAACAAACTTAATACTGAGAAAAAAATGCAAAGTACTTTATTGCAGAACTCTCTATTACCCTCCACTGACCATCCCTGTTAAACCAAATCAAATAAGGCTTGGTGAACATTCAGATTATGGATCTTTGACACTTTTGTACCAAGACGGCATTGGTGGATTGCAGGTATCTAAAATATATCAAAAACATTTCCTTGTTGAGACTTGTTATGGAAACGTACAATTCGTAGGTCATACTTTTCTAAATTATCAATTCCTTTTCCATGGTCGAGCCTTTATTTGCCAGCTTTGCAAAACCTAATCAAACATTTTCGCACATAAAGGTCAAAAATCTGGATGGTAAATATGTTGATGCAATCCCCATTGAAGACACAGTACTTGTAAATATTGGCGATCTACTGCAATCCTGGACAAGAGGCAAAATAAAATCAACGGTATTACATATGCTGCAAACAGTGATTGTTTTAAAATATATGAGTGTATTTTTCTGCAAACAATGAAATAGATTAAATATGTGACATTTTACAAACAACAAAGTATAATCACTGTTATAACAGAATGTTACGATATTGTTGATGATTAAATTCTCCAGAAACACAGAGTGCTAATACCTGAAGAAGAGATCAAAAAGAAAATGGTTCGACAATCTATTGTCTACTTTGTTCACCCTGACGACGATGTGTTGGTTAATATGCCATTGACCTACAAAGATAAGTCAAAAAATGTAACGGCAGATTCAGAAGAAGGAGAGGTAGCCATTACGGCACTTCAATACCTCATGCAAAAATTTTCTACATCATATTAATGTAAACTGCTATTACCTCAAAGTAAAAGTGTTGACAATGGTGGTCAGTTGCAAGTATAATTTGATGTTGTTGCACTTAAGTTTTAATTTTTAAGTATATATTTTATGTTGTCAAATTGCATCCTAAAAAATAAAAGAGTGGTTTTAAACATTTGAGGCACAGTGGGAATAAAAGGCAATAAACAAAAATGCTTTGCAGTAAAGGAACAGCATTTAAAAACAACATAAAATTTTGCTTCATCTAAGGTACAAAGCAACAAACATGTAATCATTATATAACTCCTTGCAATGACATGTTGGGCAAAGCGAGTGCTTATAAACAGGTCGTTATTTGACAGTTCATGTTACACTTCGCAAATACACATGGTGAGAACAACACAATTATATGCATGAACAAACACAAGTATATATCAGTAAATACTAGCAAATATAAGTGAACTGTCAAATACAATCTATCAGAATGATAAGAAAACAAATGGATTTGATTGCAGGTTGAGAAAACTGACAATGCATGGACACGAATATTTACACAAGAAAAGCAATATTTTTATAAACTTGGGTTCAGCAAAGTACACTTTTGTTACCATGTTGGGTTTTTTGTTGACAAGCAACACTGATTCCTTTGTGACGTGCTCCTTGACTTTATTATCTTTAAAATTTGTAATGTTCTAATATTACCATAAGATTATGTACAAATACGAATGGTGGTGATCCAAACAAAACTACTTAACTAATGCCTTAATGTAAAAAAACGGTTGCTAATCTGTGTAATCAATGGTTGGTAAAAAAAAATTACGAACTTTTCAATCTGCAACTGGATAAACATGCAAAAGATATATTCAGTTTGTCACTTATAATACATAGATTTGCTCCATACCCATGAATATCATGGTTTCGATTTCGCGTCTACAATAAGTCCGACGTCACCAAGCTGCAGGTAAAGATTGATTGAAGGGGTTTCTGAATACCAACTTGATCCAATCCTTGATCTCGGATCGGTTGATCCAGGATCGTGGATCAACCTTGATCGGGGATTGTGAATACCACCCTGACTGAAAATGCATTGGTTTAGATAGGAGTTATTTACTAAAACGCGTGTAGCGGTGCGGTCAATCAATTTGTGGTAATTTTTTGTTTGGGCGAAGCCAAAATTGTCGAAGATTACAAGTACCAAGCACCCAAAACGAAAAATTCATGTTTAGGCGGAGAAGCGTCTCGAATTAACGACAACTAGCGCGCCTGGTACGTAAATTGCATTGATGTGCGCGTTTACTGTCTCGTTAGTGGAAAAAATCGATAAACGTGTTCTACTAATTCTCTCTGTCACTTTTGAAAGTTCTGCAAAACATTTTAAAATTTACGAAATTTGACTGATTTAGTTGGACGCACTAACAAAAAACATAACATTAAGTGTCCGTCTGCTGTCAGTTTCGATATGATCAACACTCTTTCGCCGCACTTTAAACGCACAGCAGTCAAGTTCCTGCCAGACGCGCCAGTTGCCGTTTAATTCGAGACCCTTCTCGTATTTTCATCGTCTTGACATTTCCTTTCTGTACAGTTTTCGTGTTCATCTTTATGTTTTCGTTTTCATTTTTATCTTGTGTTGTTCAAGTAATCAGACCAAGGGTGACGCTTGGCACCGAAAACCTGAAGGTTCATCCAGCGCCCCCCTGCCCATACTCTCGCATTCCCCATCTTTCTATTGCTGAAATACTTTGGGCAAAAATAAACCAATGAATGAGAAAAAAGGTTAAATTGCTCCCAATAAATATATTGATGACATTTCTGCCTACAAATTTTCTTCATAGTATTGGATGGAACATAAAAACTCACCAAAATACCTTAAAATTATACCTGCTAAGTATAAAAAGACTGGCCCATACTGTTATTAACACTGTCATGTTAAAGACGTTTCGACAAAACTTATGTCATCATCAGTTTGACTGACGCGATTGGTGTAGCTCCATCATTATAAGGAGCTGACCTGACCGTCTAATTTTGTTAAAGCTGTTTGTGTCGGAGCAGTTAGCAGCCCACAAGCATTAATTTTTTTCGGAGTACCTGGAGGTTCCTTATGAATGAGTTCCTTATGAATCAAAAGGCTAAAAGAATCCAGAATCAAACTTTGGGATACACTGCGCGCTTCGTTAACCGCAATCTTTTTATTTGTTTGTTTACCTGACGTAATTTTGTTGAATCAGTCAAGAGAATCGGACAGTTGGGCTCAATGAACGATAAAAATTCTTCAAAATTCAGTGCTCAAAAGTAGTAATTTTGACTTGTGTTTTGTTGAAAAGAAGATTGCGGATTTATTTTGTCAAAGGAAATGCATTTCCACATCAAAATTTACATTTAAATTACATTTAAACATAAATTAATTTATATCCATTCAGGATTTGGAGGCTATTCCAGTTATTTCTTCACTTAATCGCCACAACTTCTGGCAGGACTCATTGTTTTGAACCAATTCATGAACATTCGGGTCTTCCTTGCATTCAGAAAAATACTTCCCGGACATGTTACACAGCGACCGCGAGAGGGAGCAATAGAGTGGTGTCTGGCAGCCTTCCTCGATGGTCTGTTGCATTGTAACAAATATAAATGCACCAAGTTGTACCAAACACAATGTTATGGTTTACCCACCTTGGAGTTGATCAGCATCAATAGCAACGCAAATAAAACAATCATTCTTCGATCGTCACTGAGTAGGTTTGTTCTTACAATTCCCGGATTTACAGAGTAAGCAGTTACTCCGCAGCCCTCCAATCTATTACGTCATGAAAAATTTCGTGTAAGACCTCAATCATAATTCAAACTGTTGTTGCGTTGCGAAAACGACTTACTTAAGTGTTGTCTATGTTCAAAGAAACGACATTTAAGCCTTCAATATGTTGTTTAAGGTTTCGAAGTTGCGCACAAGAATTCAGACGTCACATTCACCTTCGTGCAAGCTCAGCTGTAAACATCACATTCATAAGTTTGGAGTTGTTGTAGAGAAATCCCTGAGCTTTGGTTTGGAATGTACTCTTTTGACGCGTCTCCAGATACACCTTCACGTCATCAGGTTTCAAATAATCTAAATCCAAATCGGCATATTTGTGCATGAAGGAGCTGATGTTGATGATGCGAGCACAGGAGCCGGTTCTTTTCAATAAATCTGAGATGAAACATCGTTTATTGCCTTGTACATGTGTATTACTTAGCTTTTTCACATTATTAAGTACATTATGAACTCCTGGTCTATGATATAATAATAATTCAATTGCTTCAAAAAACGAAGCAAACGTTGTGGCGAAGTTTGAAACAAACTGTATGTACGGTTGTTTTTTAAATAGTCACATATATCCATACTTTCTGTTGCCGAGTGATGACCGATTTCGGCTGGTTTAAATTTAAACGAACAAACGATGTCCTTACAAATAAAATTTAATTGAACAATTTTGTGTTGTTCTTGGTGGATAAACACCCACTCTACAACACCATTGCACATAGTGTACCCAATAGATTAATACAAATGTTGATACAAAAAGCAGTAACCTTACCCAACAAAAGGTTTGTGAGAAGGAAATGGCCGAAGTGGTTTGTTTGGTATGTCAACTCGATTCCATCTTTAGTCTGAGTAACCGGTGATCCCATGACACCAGCGTTATTAACGAGAATATCCAACCTGGTTACCAACGAAAAAGGTATTTTGTTTGAACAGTCCCGACTAGTTTTGGTTTGCTGTAGGATAAGACTATTTAACTTTAATTCCCGTCTTGAGAACAGCCCTAATCAACTGGTCAAACTACGTGGATATTTTTGTTGTGATTACGTTAATATTAGTTTCATTTAAGTCCAAATTAAATTAGAAATAGATCGTTAGGAAGCGAAGAACTTGCTCCGGTGAGGTCAACGAGAAGGGTACATACGGAATCCGTGTAACTTTCAACTTCATAATAAATACGCACCGTTCTTCGCTGTTGACCACTTGGTTTGCGAATTTCCGAACCGAATCCAAAGAACTGAGGTCCAGAATTTTGAGCACCACGTTCGATTCGGCGCAATCAGCATCAGCCACTATATCCATACGCGCCCCCTCTCCTCTTAGTATAGAGCGACATGCCAAGATGACTCGAGCATTTCGCTTGGCAAACTCCACTGCAAGAGCTTTTCCAATACCTACGTTTTGGTCCAGTTCATGTAAATACTCAAGTCATTTCTATAGTTTACATAAAGTTGTTGAACCATTTGTCACCAATAACAAATCAATCAAATTATTGTTACATTGGAATACTTGTACTACGCTGAAACCCAGACACCAGGTGTATAGCAACGCTAATACAAACCTGTTAACACATATACTTTTGATTATAGGACAGAAAGGTCAAAACGTGTTTCATTGTTACAGTGTATGCCAAATGTTACGTAATAGTCAACTCATTGACCATCACAAAAACAAGGCAAAATAGGTTTTTACCCGAGTTAGCACCGGTGATTATCGCTGTTTTTCCGGTCATGTCGACATCTTCATCAAACCTTCCCCAAGTAGATTTAAAATACTGTCGTAGAATGAACATAAATGCAACAAAACCAAGAGCTAATGTTGTCAAGGTGTCCATGGCGGCTGCCTTAAAACTGTACTTCAAAGACACGATAAAACAGATTAGTTAAAGATCTCTGCAACTCGTCAAAACACTGCCTACATATCTATTGCTATCAACTGGCAACAGATTGAAAAGTTTACACAGTGGAATCCAAGTAATGCGTTGATTGAAAGCGTGGACACAAGCTTCCTGAAGCCATTTTGCGGGGCTTATTTAAACAATGAGCTTTTCCTGAAGGCTTATTTCTCTTCAAGCCAAGCGCATTTACTTTAAGACACATTTTGCCTTATGCGCTTCTATATTGCAAATGGCGTTTTGCAGCAGAAACAACTTTTGCAAGGTCAACTTTTTACTTTCTATACAAACTATGAGTACAGCATACAAATGACGAAAAAGTGCCGCCGTTATCATTTCATTGGCGACCGCAAAAACAGATTTTACCCGACTACTACTTTTCAACAGCAATTTTCGTTGCAATGTGATACACGAGTAAAAATGTCGCGATAATGTCACGTTCATCGTGCAAGCATTGGACAGCCTGAACCGCCCATTGCGTTATGGTTACGTATAACAGTTTCAAAATAGAAGTATTAAATGTGCCGTATCTGTCTAATGTCTACGACCTGAACTCTCTTGGTTTGGAACTCTTCAAGAAGATTGACATTTGTATTCTAAAGTACGCTAGCTTTTGCGAGTACCTCTCGCTTCATCAGATGTAAATAAACACAATGCGATACAAAAAAAACAAGCGCAAGACGGTAACCGTTATTTACAACTGATAAAGCGAGAGGTGCTCGCGAAAGCTAGTGTTCTTTAGAAAACAAAAGTTTAGAGTTCCAAACCAAGAGAGATCAATTCGCAAAACAAAAGTAACACGCTACTTTTTATGCTGTGAGATCGTCTGTTGTTCCATGCTAAGCCTGTCACACATTTAACTTTTACCTACAAACAGGTCCGCAGTTCTGAACTTTACCGCACATTTTCAATTAATGTTCCACACTTCCTGGAAAAGCTCATGTGTGCGGTAAAGCAGGTACTACTAATACCGCGTTGGCATTGTTTAATGTTTAACTAGTTCCAATAAATCAGGTTTAAAGATAGAACTTTGGTTGAGCCACAAGTCACCACAAAACATTATGACTTCCAATTCACGTATCAAGAAGCAAATTAACGCAACATATGCGTTTGTAAACGGACAGAGAGTTAATTTAAAATGTCAGCTTTAATCAAACATCAGTTTTTGACTACAAGTGACGGTAAACCGTTGGGTTCCAAACCTTTATGCACTGGCTACAGCCAAGAAGCGTTCAGGCCTCAACAAACTTCTGCGTGGGTTTCTGAACGTTGACTTGCTTTAGCTCATGTAATACATGACCTCTCCCAAATTTTAGCAAGCATTTACTACCAAGCATCAACACGTTTACTCATACATTTGTCGCATATTGACTGACTGTGAGTCGTGATCAGCGAATGCAATACACTTGTTTGCCCCTAAACCAAAGTATTAATAAATTATGATCAGAGGGCTCGGGCGCAGGCTATACATTTTATGTTGACTTTGTTCAAATACTATGAAATTGAATTGGAATACTTTAAAGTGTACGTATTAAAATAACTATACTTTTGTGCGAGATAAATGTGTATGGAGGTCAACGACACTGCGACAGCGTCACGTGATTCAATCACCAGGCCTACAATCGACCAAACATGTTATTCAAGTACATCCTGCTGATGAGGGCTGCTGCATAGCAACCGAAACGTCGATATTCACAAATGCGATTGCCTGAAGAGCTTTTTCGTATTGATGTTTTTTTCAGGATTCGAAATGTTTGCCAGATAAATGTTCCGAAAAATGCGGAATAAATACTTTGTGTTTTGCAGCATTGTAAAGCTTAGTCGCCTGCAAATGCCTATGTCCAACATAGCGGCTACGTATAATTGAAGTTTCGAAAACCTATTTGCCCACGGTGCCCTGCAAGTTTATTTAATTTGACAAACATCTCAAACTCGTCAAGTAAACGTTTCCCACCAAAATTGCCGGCCTGTCTTTATTTGACTTTGTTGTCATGAGTTTGTTGCTCAAAGACCTGGGGAAAAGGTTCACCAGCATTTGCATTAAACCAGATAGTAGCTCACAGAACCCTTAATAGTTGGTTATTGAACCCATATCGGTAATTGCTGGACACCTTAAAACTATGCACTTCTGCTGTTTGATACGTAAATTGAGGGAAACACCCAATCTGCGGGTTTTGACTGTGTGTAGCCACAATATGTTTTGTATGATCACTGCCATGGACTGTGCCGGTGCAAACACTTCGACATCGACCGAAAAGGTCCGTTCTAAAGCACGGCATAAGTGTTAATATCATTCCCCCGACATCGTCCCATCTGTTATTCGCGAAGGTATCGCGTCTCGTCGCGTCCCACATTTCAAATAGGTCACAAGCTTTCGCGCCTGGGCGCCACAAAGTCGTTTCGCAGGCGTTCGAATTACGCAGGGGCATCCGCTGGGAACAGGAGATTGTGTAATCCACGCGATGCCTTCCCTCGCCGAATTGATTAGAGTTAAAGTTTCAGACAAGGACAGAGGTTTAGAATCTAGTTACTCTAAGGTGTGTTTTCGTTTAACTTTTGATAGTTGAGTGCTTTGGATTGTAGGAAATACTGTGTATTTTTTGCCTAAATTGATGAAATATTTATCACAAATACTTCATTATAAGGCGCAGTTCCCAAAATTCGTCACAGTCTTCAGTTTGCAAACTGCTACAGCGGATTGCTTTCACGTAAAAACGAAAAAGTTTTTTTTCTGCCAAGAGGAAGGCAAAAGTGTATCAGAGAAATTAAATTATCTTCTCAAACCAGAAATAAGTTTTGATGCAAAATCGAATATCTCAAGTTCGAGTTTATTATTGGGAGTGTATGTTAATTTGTAAACTCTGCTCTTTTGGTTGAATAACATGTTGTTTTTCACTTACGTTCGCTTCCTTAACAATGCATAGCATAACTTTGCAATGCGACGGTGTTTCGAAAAATCAATAAGAAAGCTTAAGTATCCTGCTCAGATCAATAAACGTGGTTGAACTACATGAACAAGTGATGCCATTAGTGCTATACGCTTCCGTTGACCGAATATTCGCTTTAAGCTTCCCCAGTCTTCCACTTAAATCAACCAAAGAAGGCGCTGTGTGTGTCGTCATAGACATAAACCAACGTCATGATTACTCCTATAAGCGAGGCCAGCTACGAAGGTATACAGCCAGTCAGGGCCGGCACTATATTGACTTCCGCAGGTACCCCAATGGTAACATTTCCTGTTGTATTTTTAGTTTTCACTCTGTTTACGTCACATACCTTAGTATTTGAAGCGAAATGTACACAAATATCAGTGGCCTGTTCATCAACTTCACGGACTACTTTTCAATCAATCGGACTTCCGTATGTCATCATGGTACCTTCAACAACAGATGCTCTCATCCGGATGATATTCTACTTGAGGATCTCGTCGCCAGCATTCTCATACTCCTTATTGCTTACGTCACTCTGGCGTTTACGGCACAGCAATGCAGGAGAAGGCGACCCGGTTATCAACCACAGTCTCAATTTCTATGAGAAGTTGTAGTTTTTGTTCCTCGAAGCTTCATGTAACGGTGCCCCGTATCGACGAACTCTGAACGTCACCTTGGCAAAATTGGTGGAAGGAAGTGCATATTCACGTGGATACGAACTGTTATAAATGCAAAACAATGAAGAACACGTGACGACCACGTCCAAGGCGATGGCTTTGCATTGCAAAAATTTGACAAACGCGTATTGTGTAAACTAGTTTGTTACACACGTGGATTCCGAAAGTGCTTTCAGTATATGTGCAGTTACCTCCTTTACGTTGATGGCCCCAAACAAGAAAAGTTAAACAGATGTCTTTAAAATTTTACACAATTACGAAAGTTTCATGGTATCCATGTAGTTGGCATGTAAAGAAAATTGACTCCGAAATTTCGACGTGCAATTAACTGATGTTGAAAGCAGCAGATCATGACGTAATGAATGTTTTACGTCTGTCTCTGTGCTTTTTGTCGGTGCCAAATTTTAACGCTTTGTTTGTCGTGTTTGTGCAAGACATCAGTATAGTGATTAGGTGAATTATTCCAGCAAATAAAATTGAGTGCAATAGACGAGTTTACAGTCACTTTAAATATGTGCCGCGGTTAGCTTCGCAAAATTTACTTAATCGGATTGTTTGGTAAAAGTAAGCCGACTTGTCCCGGAACGATTCCGGTAAGAATCCAGCTATGTGTGCCCCTAAATAGTTTAACAATTAGTCTTCTATCAAAACAGTGCACCAGCAAGTACTATAGACATAGACCAGAGACTGCCAAGGCGCATTGAAGAAATTAACCCTAATGTTAGATATTAAATGTTAGTTTTTGTAAAGTAAATACTCGAAAGCTTGGAATATTTTGTCGTATGCGTCCACGTCTGCCTACAGCCTTCCTTTGAAAATTCCCCCGTTGCGAACACAACTTATACTGTTGAAGGTAGGATTTTGTTTGCAAAAGTTTCTACTGCTGTTTCTTCTATATTTCTGTCGTCATCAGTTAAAGTAACGTGTAAATTGTTTCAACAGTGTCTGGTAAGTTCAAACAAAATAAACTTGGACCTTACTCAGGTTTATAGGTCAGGTGACGTCAAATCGAACCACATGCTCTTTGCCCGTGCATGTACAAAATATTATTTTTAGGGCTAGTGTGATTCCAACGTGAAAGTTCGGTATTACGTATAAACTAGAAGTTTTTAATTTGAATATTATAATCAAATCAACGCAATGGTAATTAAGCCAAGAGTGTCGTCGTGCTCAGAATTCGCTGCGCAATTACAGTTTCGTGCATTCTAATGACAAAATACGATGACAGCAAACATCATTGTTTAAATATAGCTTAAAACCACATCGCATGTAGGATATGTATTCTGTATTCGGATTGGTCGTCAATATATTTGGATTTGGCTGTATATTCAAATATATTAATATTTGAATCCGGCACATGTCTTTAACTTTTTGGATCTATCAATACGGATCAAAGGAAACGTTCCATGGACCGAGTTGGCGTTGGCGTTGGCGTTTGCGTTTTTATGGGTTTTGCTTTGGCAAGTACAGCCAGGTGGCTATCCCACGTCACATGCAACCCGTCACCTACCTGTGCAAATTGCTGTGTGGCATACTGTGTCTCCGTGAGGAAATCACCTTTACATGGGCGCCCGACTTAATAACCCTTCATGGTTTTATCGGTGCCCATTTTATTTCTGATGTGTATTGTTCATCTGTGTAGTTGTTTGCGCAAAATATACATTATTGATTGATTAAAAATTTTGTCGAAGGAAGTACAATGCTGCCTGCATATAGTTTAACGTACATGGACATGTAAAGCAAAACCGGTTTACAGTCTTGTTTCGAATTTCTTGGAAAATTGTAGGAAAGTTACGTAGGTGCTACCGCTACGTCAATTCCACAACGAATTAGTTAAAAATTGGACGTACAATAAAATCCCGATGGTATTGTACACTTTATTATTTATTGTTCGCTTGATCAGGAAGTTATTACGGCCCCGTCGAGCACACAGCTGCGTTGTTGTTGTTGTTGCTATGCATCACCTTCAACTGAAACCAATGTTTTTATATTCCTAGAACCGACTTGCACAGGCTGATTCCTGTAGACACTTTCTGACGTTTTCTCTATTATATTACCAATGTTTTTGCTGATAAAGCCGGTTACATACATGATACGATTACATCGGTATAGTAGGGTTGGTCAACAACCAGAGGTAAATATTGTCCTTATAGCAAGTTGTAAAGCAGTAAGGACATTCCTAAACTCGTTATAATGTGGTAAACTTGCCATACAGTTATACAAATATTAAAGGAAGTACGTACAAAATTGCTCAAGTTGCAACACTGTGGAGATATCGAAAATATGAAACTTTCATTAAAACCGTGGCCGGCAAACCTTTACGTATTTACGAAAGCGCTCCTCAAGTCTCATCATTGACGTAATTCAGGTAGATATGTTCCCAAATGCAAGTATTTGGTGGTATAATTATATTGAAGTTAAGGACAAATGCACTTTTCTTAAATTGATCCTGCTTACGAGTTAAGGCCCGTTTACACTACAGACGATTCCGTGTTTGTTTTATTGTGCGCGCGTGCTGAGTTGTGCTGGGATGGGATGTGCTGGTCTGTGCTAGGATGTGCTCGCTTTTGCTCGACGAGCATAAATTCGGGCACAGTTGGGCACATTTCGGCACACATTGATGCGAAAGTGCAGCGCGACTGCCTAAAAATGTAGGACGTATATTATTTTAGTTGTAGTTGTGTGATGTGACCGCGTTTGACATGTGAGCGATTGTTTTGAGCGTATGAAATGGTGCCGTAGCTGCATTACAAAGCGGTATGTGGAATGGCGTCTCAGCGGGATGCTGCTGTGGAAAACCATTGTCCTGGTTCAATTATACCATCTTTGTTTTCATAATCTGTGGTGTTTGGTTCAATAAACTGTAGTGTTACCTTGCGTCGTAAAAAAATATGTAAAACAGTACATGTCTTAACTATGTAAAACAGTACATGCCCTTTTGTTCATAAATATCTACAGCCAATAGAAACAACTTCAATTTGTACTTATAATATCGCTGGCGAGGCAGAGAAATGCAAGGCAAGAGTGACATCCCTAAAAAATTATCAACGTAACTTGTCACTTGCACTTGTCGTGCTCGATTATTCCAGTAGTGTAAACACCGTGTGTGCCAGACTGTGCTGTGCCGTGCCAAACTGTGTTCGTGTGTAAACGGGCCTTTACCGACACGATATACATGTGCCGATGCTGCCACCAAGCGATTTAATAAGGTCACAAAGTGAAGGTGTAAATGTAAAAAACTGGAAGGTAATTCTAAAGGCACAAATTCCAACAAAATTAAAATCAAAAACCTTATTTCCTTCAACAATCGGCTTTAAATGAAGTAAAATGTATTTTCCCGGCACAAGAATAAATTGGTTTTGTTTTTGGCATGCGCTGTTGTACGTAAGTTCGAATACCGTAGCACCTGCACGAATTAAAACCGTTTTCCTGACAACATTACACGCCTGTGTTACGGATACGAATATTTATGCTGGGAGAATGTAAGTCATAATTTTTAAACTGAAACAAAGCCTAAAAATACAACCATGTCCATGAAACCAGAAGATTATGAAGAGTTTCAGCGACAGTTGGCTTTACAAAAAGAACTGCCTGAAGAAAGTAAGTGCGCGATTGCCAGTTGTGAAATATTGCTGTCAAGCTTTTAAATCCCCGTTGGCTGCTTTCCTTTTGTTTGTATAATCTTGTCGGAAATTGTTCAGATTAATATTTTAAAATATAACTGTCATCACTTTTTAAAACTTGACTTTCATGTGTATTTTAAAGAAAAGACGACGAAAACAGATGAAGATGGTGTTGAGTATGAATGGGATGAAGACAAAAAAGCCTGGTTTCCAAAGGTGTGCTTTTTGTCAACCATTGGACTTTTTTTTGTCATTAAGTTAACTGTTAAATGTGTTTTGTTCATGTAATTGTTGATGTAACAAGAAGTATTGAGGTATGAGTCAACCGTTAGACTTTTGAAAAAGTTTATTTTAGCCTTTTACACGCATTGTTGTCCCACTGTGCAACAGAAATGTTAATATTTCAGTTATCAGTCGATCAGATAGTAAAATACCAATCAAGTTACACCACAACTGAAGAAGAGGAAGCAAGCAAAGGTGATGACACCACAAAGTCTGCTACACCTGCTTCCTACATGGACCCTATGACCAAGACCAAGTATATATGGGACTCTAACTCAAATTCTTGGACCCCAGAAGTGTGTAACTATGCAGACAATTTTAAGTACACAGACCCACAAAGTGGATTTGTTTACAAATGGGATGCAGCTGCAAAATGCTGGCAATCCGATGGACAAATCATACAAGATAGTGGAAGTAGTGATGGCAAAGGTGGGTTATAAATAACTAATTTGAACTGTTGCTATGTGTTGAATAGTGAAATATGTATATATTCAATTATGGGAGCAGTTTTTTTTAATGTTTTACATGAATTAAAAAGGACTTTTTTCAAATAAACTTTTTATTGGGACTTTTTCACAGGGACTGCATATGTTCACCCTGAGTCCGGAGTGAAGTATTTGTGGAACGTAGAGGAACAAGTTTGGAAATCAGATGATGGAGAAGTCCTACTTCCTTCAACTGAATGGAGTAACCAACAATCGTAAGTTTACATTCACTGCTCATGGAGCCTCAGAGTATTTGTAGTGGGATACTCAAAAGTCTGGTCTTTATATCCATTGTATTTTGTCCCGACACATGTATTTGCACATATATGAAAACATGTATTTCTATGGGTAAAATCTGTTTTATATGAGACAAATATATTTTGCTACAAAGCATCGTGATGTATATTGTATATTTATGTTCATTTTGTGTAAGAATCATTGCTGGGGGGAAATACTGCAACTAAGTATAACAGTGAAAATGTACAGTTGTGATTTTGTGTAGATATACAGACCCTACATCAGGAAAACACTTTGTATGGGACAATGAAACGCAAGCATGGAAGGAAAGTAATGAAAAAAGTGAAGGAAAACAGAAAAAGAAAACAAAACCTGCTCAAAAAAGAGGAGCGTCGAAACCTGGTATGTCACGATCAACATAACTACCATCAACATGCATGATAGTTTACTTTATAATGGTCATTATCTCATTATAATTATATAAGTAACATGTGAATGTATTTTGCAGAATGGTTTGAAGTTGAGAAGGCCAAAAACACCAGTGTCTATGTTACAGGTATGACAGTTATGAAGTCACATAAAAAACATTACCATGTCCAAGTTTTATGTAGGATTTCTGTTTCTTCTGTCAGTGATGACAATAAATAACAGATAACAAACACTGGGTTTATTTAACCATTGTTTCACTTGGATGGGGATGTTATTTTAAAACCACATGCTGTTTTGTTGATCATTTTTATCATAATTTGGTTAGTTTTAAAATCGAATATAAAAACTATGGTACAGTAATATAATTTAATTTCTAAACTTTAAATTGTTGCACTTACTTTTTACTAATGTTCATTTTTCTAGGTCTTCCACCAGATTTCACACATGATGAGTTTGTTGCCCTCATGGGAAAATGTGGAATTATTACTCCAAATCCAATAACTGGGCAGCCAAAGTTAAAACTCTATTTGGACAGGATCGGTAACCCTAAGGGAGATGGGTTATGTTCCTACTTAAAGGTAACATAAAAAAAATCAAGGTTTTTGTTGTTATCATTTAACGTTTGTCACAAACAATGGAACAATTAGGTTTTTAAAAAAAAAACTTATTACAACATGATAATCTTTTTTGAAACCTTAATAATAACAACATTTTAGAACCTCAATTTTTTAAACTTGGTTCTTTTTAGTTTTTCCAAAATCAAGTTATATTTTTACAGTTAACTATGTCCCTTTTTTTTCAGAAAGAGTCGGTTGATTTAGCGATGCAGCTTTTGGATGGGACGGAAGTACGACGAGGACACAAACTCCACATAGAAGCTGCAGAGTTTCAGCTAAAGGGGGATTTTGACATTTCAAAGAAACCAAAGATGTTGAGCAAAAAAGAGAAACGGAAAATGCACAAAGAACAAGAGAAGTAAAATCAACACAAGCTGTTTTGAATAAGCGTAAAATATAAAAAATATACTTAGTGTGGTTGGTCTAACCCAGACATGTGGAAAATTGTGGCCAAATCTTGCCCATTGGGTCTTTCTATCTGGCCTCCAGGGTTATAAATTTGTGTTGCTTAGAAGCAATCTGAAAGCAATTAATTTTTCAAATCTGAAAACGCTTCAATGTAATTTCAGTCCATTGGTTATTGTAAAAAGTTCAGTTCATGAACTGTAGTGCAAAATACCTCATTCACTTCATACTTGAATGAACCACTGTTCGTCAGTCAAATTTATTTCAATTTTTGGCCTGTGGATCTAAAAGTTTTGCCCCTACTCTGTCTTCATGCAGGAATAATGTTGTGTTGGGTGCTGCAGGTTATTGGATTGGAGATTGAACCGCACAGAAGACAAAGTGTCAAAAACCGATCGAGTCGTCATTCTGAAAAACATGTTTGAAACGAGCGAATTCGAGGTTGGTAAATTTTAAATTCTGTAACCGCACGTGGGCGCCAGAAAGTCATAATGAAATATTTTGGACAAATTCAACATTGCTCGGCAAAACGTGATGTTTTGTTTCTGAATCACAATCTGACTGTTTTAGACTGCTATTGTTTTTAATAAGGGCCTTCGTGCCACGCCTGTCACATAACACAACTGCATGCCACACTGGCGGTGGCACATGTCATTCCCGGTCTTGTTATAGCGCCAAGTTAACCGACCAAATCAACACAAATCATGAAAGTAGAAAATCCTTCCGGAAGGCGGCCAGCTAAATTCTTTGATCAAACTCAGGCAATCCCGTGTGTTTCCTTCACTGGTTCGGTGCAGGACGATGTTTTAAAACACTCCACTCGTCCACCCGCGTACTTTAAACAGGATTTCAACCTTTTGGGGGCAGAATGAAAAATTTGGCCGCGCAAAACGTTTTACGTTTTCTTAAAAACGTTTAAAATTATTCAGAGGTTTTTGTCTGTAATGTTAAACAAAGTAACTGACCTTGCAGTCTGCGCAGCAAACAAAAACCAACCATGCTGCGAGTAGATAGTAAAACCAAATACATAGGTTAACAATAATAAATTAAATAATGTTGCCATACTTATTGCGAGCAATCGTCCACCTATGATTTTAAACTTTTCAGAAA
Organism: Ascidia mentula; assembly: GCF_947561715.1. Classification (NCBI taxonomy): domain Eukaryota; kingdom Metazoa; phylum Chordata; class Ascidiacea; order Phlebobranchia; family Ascidiidae; genus Ascidia; species Ascidia mentula. The sequence continues at coordinate 1,064,409 of NC_138568.1, forward strand.
ATGTTTTGCTGCAATTGTTAATATTTTTCTTGCAGGAGGATCCTGTGCTTATAACAGACATTCGCGACGATTTGAGAAAAGAATGCGAAAGGTTTGGTGACGTCAAGAAGGTCATCGTGTTCGACGTAAGCACGACTTCAAAATTTGCTGTAAAATCTCCCTCTGTATTCATACTGTAGAAATCGCCTGATGTTGCCAATCGGTAGCAGTTAGTAAACTAATTGCAAAACTAAGAGAAATGTGTGCGAAAGGGATGCGTCGGATCGAATATTTACAAAGCAAATCCTTCATTCAATGAATAATTATAAATTTTTTTTAAATAAATTTGTTGAGCAGAACAAGTGTTTTTAGGTCTTACTAATGACGTCATTAAATAATCTTATCATGTCAACAAATATTCGGATTCGGTCAAATATTGACTTAAGATACTCGGATTGAGCTAAACATTTCTTTTTCATTGAACCTTCTCTGTCTCCAAATGTCGATACCTAATTTTAGTGTTGTATCCCCGTGGTAGAGTCGCACAACACAAAATATATCAAGATAGGTTACGTCATAACGGCGTTAGGAATACGATACAAACCCAAGCCTTTCGGTGTATCTTTATCCTCATGAGCACTAACCATTATTTAAATTTACGTCAATTTTTTTCCATGAAGTAGGACCTGACCGTCGCCATCGCCACCTCCTATGACGTCATAGTGGTTCTGATCATATCAGCGATAACAGAAACACTTTGCAACCCCGGCTTCTGTTCGTTAGCAAGGGCATGAAATTGTTGGAATTTAAAAACCTGTGGCCGCCATTGTTCCCATGCAATCTGATACCCTCGTTGGACGCGCATTTTTAACCCTGCGGTCGGGACTCTGTGCTTGATCTTACGAGAAAGCTTTCCGAGCTTTGTTTGTTGTTTTCCGATAAAGGTTACCGTTTCCTTTGCATCTCCGATTTTGCCATTACATCATCGAATTCTGAAAGGGTTTTAGAGCTTAACCAGTCTTCCTAAAGATTTGTGGAAATTCGGAAAAACTTAAATATGCTTCTTCTGTCTGTGGAGAACGTAATTTTGTTTTTTCTCAATATTCTAAATTCTCATTTTTGGCAAAAACCTACAAGAAGTGTCATTTTGACTAAGTTTTTAGTTTGATTCCCTTTTTATTCTGTTTTTAAACTTAGCAAATTGACTATTAAAGTTTATCTGACACCGTACAAGTCACAACCAATAGATTTGTCGCGTAGTGCATTGAGGTTAACCAAGAACCCGCACCCCGAATTCCCGACTCTCTGAAACAACGGAAATACCGAACCCTCGTTCTGGGATCGCGAAACAGGGCTGAGCTTGTAATTCTGGACGTTTCGGTGGCAACAAAGGCACTTTGAAGTCTCGTTTTCCAACATTGGCAATTTTTTTCTATTTGCCCAGGTCGCGGGTTAGATTTTCCGGCTTTGGTTTGAAATTCTGTCCAATGTTGTTAATTCCGCAGTGACAATTCGACTGCGTTATTTAGGTGAATTACCTCATTACATTTTTGCTGTAAACTCGTAAAACCGCAAACCAAAATATTATAATGACACATTTAAAAGGTATATCCTGATGAAGGTTGTTGTATAACAGCCGTAAACCGAAACGTTGAAATGGAGCAAAGTATAACCCGAAGCGTCATTCTGTATTATATAGTAAAATTTTTCTTCAATCTTTTTCAATTCATTTCCCTAAATTGCACAAATCTATGGTAAAATGTCCCAATGTCAACTTGCCCTGTTGGACCAGGCTGGCTCAGAAAATCTCCATTTCTTAAGATTCATATGTATTCCTACGCACAGGTGTGTTGTGTCGGGAAGTGTTTGGTTACCCAGTGACGTAAGATTGTCCAGCGTGTGTGGTCGGACCGCACTTAGAATCAAGTTACCCAGCATAATTCCAACACGGTCTTGAACCCTATGGCATTGTTCTGCACCCAAAAAAACACAAAAGTTGTGCTGTTGTTGGACAAACCAGCGAAACAGAAATATGTGTTAGCTGTTCGTTGACAATTCTGTAATTTTGAACGCATCTCGCAGGCCCGATTCGGTCCGATATGGTCCGTTATTGGCCGGCGTCATGTTAGTATTGCGCTTGTGTTGGGTTTAACATCCCAACACACTGTTACCCTTGAAAATCAGTTATCACGCTCCAGATTGTCATGTTGTCAGACCTTGTTCCCCCGGTATATCATAACATACGTTTGATGCATTTAAACTTGACAAATAAACAATGCAACTTGCGCCGTAGGATGTTTTTATGTGCTCACAAACTCTCCACTGAACGCAGAACAAGTAATTTGGTCGAGAAGATTATCAGATTTCATCGTAGGAATGGGCGAACGATTTAAGTTTGCTTGCATTTCCTGCTTTAACGCGTGCTTAAGGCCTTGTGGTGTCGGATTCTTGTTAGCGCACGATCAAATGCGGTCCAACCACGAAAACATGAAACGTATTTTTGCATATTTTAAATTTATTGGAGAATTTTTGTCACCTGGTGTTTTGATTATTTTTATTGGAAATTGTTTTTCAAGATTATACGTTCTAACAAAAAAACCCAGGGGTGAAAATATTCTCCACTAATAACAAACAAATTAGCTCAAAAGCACGCACGAGCAGAATTGCTTGATTCAATTCAAACAGCACCGAATCAAGTGCAGCGAAACGCTCTTTAAGTGGTCTAGAAGCTAATCCCAAGTTGTAAAGGGATTTTGTGCCTTCCGCGCCCTGTTAAGCAATTACTGTTGTCAGTAAACTATGCGCTGCGCATTCTTCTGCTAGTGGATTATTGGAAGGGGGGTTGATGTCTGCCGCCCACACCCTTCGCGTTTCCACCTTCAACCCTTCTTCATGTTGCGAATCGTATGTTTGAACATTGCTTAAACCAGTAATTCCCAACCTTTTTGTGGTTGCGTACAACTTGGAGGTAAAACTATTTCGACGCGTACCACCTAGTTGAGTGTTACAAAGTAACCCAGGGGATGAAGTAACGAACATTTTGAGATCACTTACGATTTTTTAAATTCAAATTATATCTGCAAATTACGGAAAGGTGCTCGCGTACCACCGGTTAGGAGACCTTGGTATAAACTGATCAAAGACAGTTTGACCGCCATTTAAAAAAAAGCACCAATGTCTGTAAGAACCTGTGGCCGTTATTTGACACATTATTATCTTGTAAGGTTTGCTTCAAGTTTAATGTTTGTATTAAACAATCAAGGAAATACTCAACCTCTTTTTTGCTCTTTAGCGCCACCCCGACGGCGTATGTTCAGTCGCGTTTAAAGAAGTGGATGCTGCCCTCAAGTGTCAGAAGGCGTTGCACGGGCGCTGGTTCGCGGGGAAAAGTGTCGAAGCTCAAATATGGGACGGAGTCACGAATTATCAGGTGGGAAAATTTACAATTTAAGTTGATAATATATTGATGAATGTTGAATTTGAATAAGTACATTTACGTATCTATACCGAAGTAAGCGCAGAAAAATCAGATTTGACAAAATTTAATGTCAACATAATACGAGAGTATTTTACTGGGTTCAAAAAAAAGTCAAGTGAATTGCGCGACATTGGCTGACATAAGATGAGTTTTTTGCGAATAAATGCGATGTCAATTTTGTAATTTGTTTCCAACCGAACTCATTTGACCCAGATGGAAGAAACCGACAAAGAAAGAGAAATAAGGTTGAAGAAATGGGAGGAGTACCTTGACGGCGAAGATGGCGAGAGTTCGGATAAAAAAGGCACGGAGGAAGAGAATGCGAAAGAAAAAGGCACGCCGGAAATGGAAGGTGTCACGGAAGGAATTGATGACGTCAAGGGCAATTCCGAAGATGCGAAAGTCGTTGGAAATATTGAAGCAACAACAGCTGATAGCAAAGACTGAAAGACTATCGGTGTTTCGCTTTGTTGTCAAAACGAATGTTCCATTTTTTTTGTGACTGATTCCTGAAGCGAAATTTAGTTAAAAGAGGTGAAGATATGAAAAAATAAAAGCGGGTATTTGTATGACACGTGTGTTTCTGGCAACAAACCGTTTAACCGCAATCCTTCCATAAAAATAAACCATTGGTTCTGCCGAAGTGTACATATTAACTTTGAAACACGCTGAATGACCTCCACGATACTATTTGCAATGCAATGACGCCAGTTAACTGTAATTGGGTCTCGAACAGTAAAATGCCAACAATAATCATATACAGAATGATACACGCAACGGATGTGAAATTGAGGCCCGTTGTGTCTTGGAAGTGAGAGAAAATAGGTTGTCTATCACCAAGTAATCGGCAAATTCCATAAAAAAATTCAATTTCGTTGTCAATTAATAATACGATGTAGGATAAACGCCATGTATTTTTAAAAGTACAACCTTGTGCACAAATGTTCATTTTGTATTCCAATATAAAAGGAGTAACAAATCTGCTTGTAACTCCCAAAAATTCTGGGAGTAGTGTATTCTGCTTTCTACGTAAACCAGTTCGTTTATCACTTTGACATTCTCATGGGCGAAGGTAGTTTGACACGTATATTGGTTCGCCTCAAAACCTGAGACTGATGTTCAAGAGGCGTTGCTATCACTTGTCGCTCAATTGATATTTGCAAATCATCAGTACGGATGGTGCTACGGAGCCATGACTGTCTGGCGCGGGGCCCTAGAGGAAACGGGGGTCACGCCGGAGGCCGGATACAGTTACACTTTTTTAGCGGCGCCACGAACCTCCAAAGCCGGCAGCTTATCAGTCCACACCCCGGGGTCGTCTTCATTAAACGTCTTCGGTGAACCGTGCACCATACCCGGCTCCCGCTCGTGCGTCGTGCGTGCCTCGACCCGAGGTTATGCGTCTTTGATGTTTAATCTCGCGTTAAAGGATCCAAGTCCCGAAAAACCGTACCGAACATTTTGCTCGCGTGGCACGGGCTCCTACGGATCCTTTTCCCCACAAGAATGACCTCTAAATGTTACCCAGGTCAAATCGCTCGTGTTTTAGCCATCACAAAAACGCGCGGCTTTCAGATGCGACACAAACTTAACACTCAACAAGTAAGTTGAATCCAGACAGCTCCAGGGGTCAGAGGCCAAAACCGACTCAGATCCAACATTGCACTGCCTTGGTTTCGTGACCTTGAAAATCATTAATCCGACTCGGTTGAAAAACTGTACAGAAACCTTCTGACACTGCTTTGTTGAAATATCGCGCTTCGTCTGGCCACATTTTTAAACTTCAGGGCATATTTTCAAAGTTAAATTCGATCTTCAAAACAGTTGCACGGGTAAACATTATGATTCAACATGCAGTGTTCATTTTGACAGTGTTTGGTCATCGTTAATCGCAGCAAAACCCATTTCTTTTTTGTGCACATTTTGAATAAACTCCGCAAAAACCAGAGCTTCCACTCTGGATGGGAACACATAAAAAACAATTTACAAAAATGCAACACACGCGCATTCCGTAGAAACCCCTAAACCGCAACCATTTCAATAATTGGGTTTCTAAGTGTTTCGTGAAACCGGAGACCGCTGATATTCACGGTTTAAATTTCCACCTACAACTTTGCGGCCACATTATCTGTTTGTCCCAAGATCTCGCGCCTTTTCGGGACTGCTTCCACAGGCTACACACAAGTTCCCCAAACATCTCTGATTTCGATTGTTTTGAGCTGTCCACGCCGCCTACTTGACATTTTAACCGCCCGAAACACCTTTCAAACAGTTCGGCATCCGTCATAATGGCCTTCGGTGACGAAACAATGGACGGCTCTTAATTGTCGAACAGTGTCTTTATTTGCCCTGTGCGAGCTGACAAACGTCCAGACGTTGGCATTTTGACCCCATCGGGATTTGAGCGACAGATTGATTGAGTTGCGAATGCGTTTTCAAGCAGCCGTTTGACAAGCAGAATGGGTTGTACGCTTTGATACAGCACCATGGTGAGGATTAAAGGTGACGTGACATTCTTGAATATGCAGGAGCACCACCGCAATGCTTAATTGCCATGTAGTGATCTTGTATATACAACTTTTAACTGTGGCTGTCAACTACATGTCACTAAATTTTAATGATTAGCTCAAATAAGTCCAATACAACGAAAAAAGTTGTAGCGAATGATCTATAAAACATCATTGCGTCAGGAAAATAAGACATTCCTACAGTTTACCAAACAAAGCAGCGTAACGTCCTATTTTTTGACATGCTACGCAGAGACTCCAATTCAGGGAACGGACGGAATTGCAAATCAAACCTAGTTACTGGGTTTCTGCCTCTCGAGGTGACAAGCCTTCCTCGCTAATGAAGACGGACGAAGCGAAACTTGTCACAATCTTTCAATAGCGGCCACAGCTTGAAGGTAACCATCTCAAATAGCTGTCTTCTGTCTGTCGTTAACTGACTTTTTGTGTATAAAAAGACGTGTAAAACTTAGCGCCAAAGCAGCAGTGTTTCCTTTGCATCATTTCGTGAGACGAAGTGGTAGATGATAAAACGTCTAACATACAATAACTTATTGAAATTTCTGTTGCAAAAGTAACTGCAACATTCAATGTATAATTGTTAGACGGAGTTAAATGATTTATCATCCCAATAATGAATACCACTTTCAAAAACACAACAGAGATGATTTTCATCCAAATCACAGTAAAGTACAAAAGTAGGTATCCTGAAAACTTTATTTTGACATGTTTTTGTCACCATGAAAACTCACAAATTTAAGGTTGTTTGTGTTTTTTGCGCTGTTAACCAAAGCACTCATTTCGGCGACACCAGGCGTGAATAAATCCGACGGCAGCCAGAATCACAACCTAGTGATGTGAAAGGCCCTGACCAACATAAATATCAACAACGTCAACTTTCCTTAGACAGGATGACAAATGGAAAAATTTTACAATGTAGTAAATCCTACATCCACCACTTAAAGCAGTGTAAATGTGAGTTAAATATCGAGCGTCCGTGTTTAAAACACTTAGATGCGTATATGACCTTTGTGATTGATTTCAGGTAATTCACAATTTATTTTCAACGCGTTGCGAAACAGCTGAAATTAAGATTTCCATCTGTTTCAATTGTTAGAGGTGTTAACCAGAGCAACAAAATAAACTGGTGCGTTAACGAACTACACAATACAATTGTACCCTCTCGCTGGAGCAGCGCACACTTCCTGAGATAAACATATTTCCACTTCCAAATACTTGACATAAACATCAATTTCGGTGCGGAGCGACAATCCTGCTTGGCCAGCCTCGACCTATCTGCCCTCAGCTGTCAGACAGACTTGTGTCTAACAGCTGGAAGCCTAAACGTGGCCCAGAGGTCGAAGTTGGGTTACACCTGTGGTGTTTCCACTACAGTTAACATATCTTCTCACACCTTCAGCGACAACCAAAGGCCACTAGGTTGTGTTTCAGCCACATGCACATGGATGTGTGCTGTAAACAGCCTTAACTTGCTGTGCGATTCGCGAGGTCACATTTTCGCCCAACAAAGATGTCTCTTCGCGTTGTGGGAATTGCGCAGCAATACGACAGCAGCTGCTGTACATGTTGTTTGCTCATGCACTATGGTTGGTCTTGGGGTGACCCAAACACCAGATACCCAAGCCCCAACACCCAAGGTGGTCCCAAATTTAAGCGATACAATTTTGATTGTTGGTTTTGTGACATTTCAGACAAAACTGGACCAATTCAACTTCTACCTGTCAAACCGAATCGGTGACTGTTTTAATTGCGATGACGTTTTCTTTAGTTAAACGTGTTTAAATTAATTTCCTACCATGTGTAAATGTTTAAAGAAGGTCTTCCTTGGTTGTAACAAGTTTCCAAAACGAAATTGCATGACATTAATCCTTTTTTGTGCCATTTATAATCCCAGGTTTGAACCCGGGATGTCCTGGGCACGAATCCCAATCAGGTTTTCTTCTTGGTAAAGCGTCTCACACCCCCGCCCGTGGCGCCACAATTAAATCTTTGACTGCAGCAAAACTCCACCAAGCCCTTCAGGCAAATGTCATATCTCTTTAAGCCGGGAAAGCCCAACCCCACCAGTAGAATTGGGTCAAAATATCATCTTTTCGCTACTACGCCAACACGGAAAGGGTGTCAACGTTTTAAACTACTGAGACCACACCTTGAATTTCGTCCCCGAAATATAGGTGAAGTTGTTTTAACTGCAAAACCGTCGACTTTGTAACCTGATCCTTTTGGTGGTTCGTTTTGTGTTTAAATAGTTGCCAATATCAAAGCACAGACATATGAGTAATGTGTGTTGTTTTTAAAGTATTTGTCATGCATGAAATTTAGGCTAGGCAGGACGGACATGTTGCAATTACCTACGATGTAGCGTCAACGCAAGTAGGACCCATATGTTGACCCAAAACTTCACACATAATATTTTTTTGTATAATTTTCTTTAATTGTTGAACGACATGACGTTAAAAAAACGTTTTTTATTTCAAGTACACCGTTCCGTTTTGCGAACATACAACGGAAACCATTCAGTAAGCGCAGAGTCCTATTTCATTTGTCGTTTCGAGAAACTCGGACAAAATCACTTAGCAGCCCGATGAACGGTTTGACGTGTTGTTCGTGCCGTCCACGTTAAGTGTTGAAAGCTCAGAAAAATAACCGGCTTGGCCAAGCTATCCACGCTCCACGCGCCCAGTACAATTACAGCGCACTGCGAAATGCTGTCCTTAGCCTTGCAGTAACTCTTTGTTTATTACGGTAAACGGTTTCTTCGGTAACAATACAAGCAAGTAATCATGAAACGGTTATAAAACCACTTCAAACTTACAACATGCAATTTATGTGTATTTTTGACATTTAATTGTGAAAGCAGATTTTTGTGTTTTGGAAATATGTCGTTCAGACATCGCTAGACAATGCCAAATCGAAGACCAGATGATTCACATTCAAGGAGGTCATCACAAGAAATATGTTACTAATAGGAGAACTTTAAAAAGGTGCCTTCAAAGCTGTGTCCTTTGGCACGCATCCATCATTCAATGCAATTCACGCAGAGATTTCAGGCAACACCCAAAAATCACGCAACATAATATACAAAAGCCATCCTCTTTAAACAAAACCTTTCAAATTTACGATAGCAAACCCACAAGATCAAAATACTTCCAACAAGACAAGTCTATTACAAGATTCAATCGGGGGTTTTATGACGCAACAAAACGTTTTTCTTTGTATCGTCACAAAGCGTTACATGCTTGACGAGTTGGCTGAAGGTTAAATCGTTGCAAACGCGCACGGAACGCCATTCAATCAAATTGAAAACCATTCTTTTCCACCGGTGTGGACAATACCATCCTTGCCACACCTCGCTAAGAATTCCGTTTCGTGCGATTAGAAATGAAACGGCAAACCGAAAATAATTTTTCGCATGTTTTAGGGATTATTCGAGCCTGTAGCGGTCTTTCAAAGGCACAGCTAAATATTACTCGTAACTACTCAAAGCACATAAAAAAACAACAACATATAATATAAAATAATTATAAGCAAGTGGCATTTTCAGTAGATTAAACATTTAATCTTGATTCTACACGTGTAGGACATTATGTCAATGGAATATATTTACAAAAATGTCAAAAGAATCTTTCTTACATATTTTTAATTTTATCCACACAGCAAAAATCCACAAGAGTTTTCTTTTGTGACCAAAACTGCAAACAGGTTTAAGGCGCATGCAGGATTGAAAGACAAAATGTATCAAACAGCTTAGTAACATCCCCACACATTTTACACCGGCAACTTTTTTTTGTCGGCTTCTTAAATACAATCGGCCGCCACCACTTGTCGTTTATTCGCGGTGAGCAGTCTGGCGGTTGGTGGCAGGACGCAGTAAATTATTTAGCAAAAAGAAAATGGCGTGATTTTTGTGTGGTTGCAGTGTTTGGCCAACACAAGTGCGGAAAATACGTAATTTGTCTTATTTTATGTGGCAGTGTTAAAGTTTTTTCGTTGGTGCAGTTTTGAATATTTTTTCTACGGTATAACTTTTAGTGGAGTTTATTTTATGTCTTTGTTCGTTAAACTAGTCTTCTTTGTAAATCAATGGATTTATACATTATATATTTAGAGAGAACATACAGAGTTTGCATCCACATTTGCAACAAATTTATTTTTAAAATAGTAGAAAAATAACAAAATAACAAAATGCGAAGACAAAAATCTAACATCGAAGTACTTTTCTAAGAAAAAATCACGCACTTTATATCGTGTAATGCCGTGATCAGCTAACGATATTCCGGGATCAGCAGTTTTTACAAACTTTCAAGTCTGTGAGCAATCACAACGCGATAATCGCGCTAGCGCCAATTCAACGTATTCGATATCGCGTTCGACCACTATTTAAATTCCACACTAGTGAATCACGTGAACGCCGAAATTCGATTCTTTGTCGAGTAAACGGCGTAAAACAAACACAACTGGCAACATTTGCGATGATTCTCTCGACGAATTCGTTCATTTGTTTCACCCTCAGTCGTGCGGTAACTCCTGTGGTTACCCAGGGACACTTCGGGCCCCAGACTGACGGGTTGAAACAGTCAAAGTAATGCGTCATTTCGGGTTGAACAGCACCTAAAGGTAGAAACAAGTTTACGAATCGCGTTCAGTGTTCGATATATGAGGTTTGTTGCGCTGACACTTTCCGTAAATAGATTGTAGGCCGATATGGCGGCCGTTGTTTCTCGTAACTAGTTATAAATGCGAATTAAATGTTTGATATATAGTTGATGAAAATACCTGTCTTTTTTATTTTGAAACAGTTTTACTCAGTGAAACTGGATTATATTTTATGATGTGCGTTTGAAAGGGTAAATGATCTGTGTTGCCTTTTTATGGCCATCATTTATAAAAAGTAGAGTCATTAAGGTTAAGTATTTATATAAGCGTTCGCATGGTAAGGAAGCAACAAGATGTTTTGCATGTTTTGCAGGTGCAGAGTTGAACGTGATAACAGTGCCCGTTGTGTAATGCTGATAAAGTATGAGTTGTCTTGAGGTTTTGTACCAGCCTTATGCTGCTCACCCATACCAAGGAAAGCATTCGATTTATCAAACCGAGGTAAATATGTTCGTGAAGAAAATGTAGGAAATAACAGACAGTAAAAACAATCATAAGCGTGTTGTTCGCACTAATAAACTACGTTGTATTCTTGCAGAAATCACCATACAGTCCAAAACGAAATTGTTCAACATCAAGTGAGCGTGAATTTGTTGGCGGAAAAATGTCGTTCAAAAGTCCGTCGAGTTTCGGTGAAAACCACGAGAATTCGCCCGTGTTTTTTCCACCGCCGACGACCAACTACTCTTCCACGAGCAAGAAGACGGACACAAAGGAGTCTTGTCTGTTCGCGACCGACCAAACACAGGTGTCTTCATGTCGATACGAATCTCAATCAGACGCAACCCACCCTCCCCGAACAAGTTGCTATGACGACGCGTCGTCATCATCCATATTGACTTCCAGCGGAGAAAAACTTCTCACATTCGGCAACCGATCTCATCCTGACGGCGGGAGCATCTCATCTTCCTCCTCGTCAAGCGTTTCAACGGAAGCCGATCTCGCAAAGCGGTTGAGCCCGACATCTGAATTATCGTCTTGCCGTCTTCAGTGCCGCAAAACCCCGTCGGCGCGGCGGGTGAGTGCCCGATGTGTGATGTTTACCTACTTTGACGGAAACACGAGCGACGAAGTTGACGGTCACTTCACGAGAGCTCTAAGTGACGAATCATCTTCAAGCAAAGGTAACTTACATTGGCTTCTACCGTATAACGGTTAAATGTTTAAAAACGTATCTCAAATTGCCATTTAAAATGTGAAAGGTGTTTTGTGTTATTAAGGTCCTCACACATCAGAAAGTTCTTTAAAATGAGCAAAAAAACGGTTTAATGATGTTTCAGAATTATGCTAAATGTCATGTGAATATTATAGCCATAAATTAGGGTGACCTGAGTATTTGTTTGCGTATAATAAATCATACATCATGACTTGGGTATTTTAGTTGCGCCTGCTAAAATATAGTCGCCTTTTATTACTCATTTACGGCATGCACCTGATGTGGTTTTGTCAATGTTGTGGATGTGTAGTAATTAGCAACGTTTTCCTTTAACTGTTCAACCAAAGTCAGTTTTCCTTTAAAAGCGCGCGAAGCAATTAGCGACGCACGCCGCCCTTGTGAATTAATAATGACCGAGGTGAGCAGCAAACAATCACTTAACACCGGGCGCGCTTGTAATGGATTCAAGAACTTCACTCCAAGTGCCACGAAATCCGCTCCCCTTATAAATAATTTATTAAACTACCCACGTGGTGGCGACTTAGCCGGTTGAGCCGATGTGACGGACTGTGGCTTTAGAGAAGTAACTCACTACACAGAAAAGATTATCTTTTCGTGACTTGTTGCAATAAAAGGTCTGAATAAATCAAAATGAGCGCCGGGACGTTCTTAAATCACCAAGCTCTTTAGGGCAAGTGTTGAAAAAAAATGTTGTATAAAGTTTTGTTACGAAGTAGTGATAGTATACAAATAGAGACCTGTTAATGACCCTGGGAACCTCCAGATTAAATCATTTTTTTAATGGAGAATCACAGTGGAAGGCGATAAAAAAATCAGTGGCTCTCCGTTAATGCATTACTATTTTTGTCATTTATACAAAGCGCGTTTTTTGCAGAAGGAGCTTCTCCGATGATAAAAAGAAATTTTCCTCCCAGTTTCTGGAACTCGGAATATCGGCGCCCGCCCTCGAACCGACGATTTCCGATCGCTTTCAACGCTGGCGGCGCACTTTCCTCCCTCATTCCTGGATCCCGACCGCATCCCAACCCATTCAGTCACACAACAAACCCCGCATTTCTCGCGTTGGATCGCTTGGCACCCAACTTCGACCCCTACTCTTCATCTTGCAATTTCACGGGGTTTCAAAACCCCCTCCAGCACGCGGGGATCGGCGACCCATGGAACGCCTACGCGTCAATTTCGGGCCATTCTTCCTACACACATAGAGCGCTCAACGCCGTCGCCGGAGTTTCAGACTTGTACGGGCTTTCGGCTGCTGCAGTGGCGGCCGCGGCATCTCATTCGCTCGACCAGAGATATAATTCGTTGTTACTTCAGCCGTCGGCCAGTTTGCGGGCTGGGGCCACACTGGCAGCAGGGTTGTCCGCTGCGCGCTCATCCGGGGTCGGGAAGGATGCACACTTGTGGCCCGTGACCAGATATTCAGGTAATACTAAGAAACCCGGTCTTCTTTTGTTCGTCGTTGTTCTGAGCAAAATAATGTTTTAAAGTCGGTTGCTATAATTGTTGCCGTTAAAAAAAATATAACAGAAATTGCCTCTTTAACCTTGCTATGGTTCGTTGCTTAAAATATTCACAATAAACACGACCACAATTATTTTAATCATTACTGTCAAAATTTGTATGACTTTTATTTCATAATGGGTTAAGCAAAATGCTGAAGCAAGGAAATTGCGCACCAACTTTTTCCTTTAATTGTTCTTAGCGGTATTTGTTTTTCCTGAGATCTTAAACTCATCCATTGTTTGTGTAATTTTGCAGGTTTTCGATTTTGATCCAGAAGATTTCGGGTGGATTTTATGTCCTTCCACTGCCCTTGCGTTGTCCCGTCTTACACACATACAGAGATAGCATTCGATTTGCTGGTTCAAGTCTTTCATACGTCTTCAACGTCATTCCCAAATGTTTATCGTGTATTAGCGTGGAATAATACAGTATTGTTATGCTGCTGTTTACATGCGTGACGTTTTTTTTGCGGTGGCGTAGTAAGTTTATTCACCCTTGGAAAATTCAGATTAAATCATTTTTTTAATGGAGAATCACGGTGGAAGGTGATATAGGTAACAACAAACCACATTGGATGTTTGATTTTCACCAACGCCAATGGGCAAGAATCGGGGTCATAGGTTAAGTTGTGCTACGCGCGTTTTTCCGTGTAGAAAAGGATTGGTCTTGGTTGGTCAATGTCAAATATAGCAACAGTTCTGGGATGTTTTTTAATTTTTTGTAGCAAAATGGAGACAAAGACCCTGAGTATGGCATAGGTGTGACGTGGACAGTTGGGAGTTTGCGGGAACATTGCAAGCTGTTTGGTTTGCAAACCAACAAGAAAACAATGTCGGAACAGGTTGCTTTGGTCTTTTCCGCAGATATTATGGGTGTGCAGTAGAGAATTAAGTTGTTAAAATCACAAAGAAAAGCAATCTACACAAGTATTTTACGTTTTGTCTGGAAAAGAGCAACTCCTTGACCCATGTGATGACATTGCAAAGGACAATCTGCTGTGTCTAAATGAAAACGATGTCGATTTACGTGGGCAAAAATCTCCCAAATGTCAACCTATAAGCAGAGCATTTGAATACCAGGAGTCTGATTATATTAAACCTTTGAAACATATCATGGCAATATCATCAACATCAACAAAATAAAAATATTTTCAACCTCATTGCTTGTTCTACATATATACAATGATTGGCCAATTGTTTGGTTTTCTGGGCCTCCTACCAGGTGGCTTCAATAAATCACAACGTCTTACAAGCAACACCCTACAAATCTGGAAATCCCTGTCAGCCATCACAAAGTCGCCAAACAGTGGTGTGTCGCCTGCCTCTTCCATCAGAAACAAAATAAAACTGTCTTGAATTACATTTTTAGGAAATAATATATTAACTTTGTTGTAAAGAGGTTTATGAAAATGCTCGGATAGGTCAATATATTCAAGTCAATACTATGACTTTTTAGTTGCCCTGAAAGAAAGTTGGTTAATGTTGTTATGATTCTTGAAACCGATGAGCAAGAAATGCCAAATCTCAGTGCTAAATCTTGTTGCAACAGTTCAAATCAAAATCTCATCATCGAATAACAGACATATACAGATTTGTTTGCTTCTTATTGCATTGCAACTTGAACCTATCCAGTATTTCTTACCAACAGATCTCTTTTCTAGTAACTTAAAAACTGATTTCATTTTTTTGCAAAGTTTTACCAGTTCGTCAGTTGTCAGAAAGTTAAATCCACATCAGTGTTATTGCAATACATTTTGTTTCCGGTTCAAAGATATCACTTGCATCTGCAACTACCACCTGCACCCCAGATTGGAAAGTTTGCAAACTGCGCGGAGGATTTTTTTCTGTCGGTGGTGATTGCGCGGATTGTGCGCGGACTAGCGATTTTTTTGCGCGGATTGTAGTAGATTTTTTTGTTGTTTAGTGCACTGTGCCTTTAGTAACAAGCCTATTTTCCCTTTGACAAAAAACACTGGAATAATGTATTTTTAAGAACCGATTCATAATACTTTAATGTTATTAGCGTTTACTTGAATAAAATTGCACTTTTCACAGATGATTATATCCGCTTTTTGAGCGTCTGTGAGGTACAATGACTTGGCGTAGTTGCCACCGGTGGCGAAAGCTAGTCTGGAGGGTTGCGAGTTGGAATCCCGTGGTCTCAACTTTTTTTCTCCAGGAACTTATTAATGTTTAATTGGTGTTCTTCTTTCTGGCACGGAGCTACAACGCATTTAACCTAACAAAACCATTTGCCACAAACAACTGTGAAGCAAAAACAAGTGTTTCAAAACGTTTTAACTTTATTTACGCTTGATTTGTAACTTGCCAGTTGCCATCACGAAAATTTATGCAAGAAAGGGAAACTTTGGTTCCTAATTTTTTTGTCGTGTAACCACTTTAGAAGCAGCGCCATGCCTATTTTTACTCCGACGACCTTTCGATACAGGGATGAGTGCCATCCCATGTTTCTTGCTGCCTTTAACATAAAGTTTGGCCATCTCGTATAACGCCTCGTCACACTGGATTGCATGGGGCATAGAACAATCAACGA
The DNA here is from genome assembly GCF_947561715.1 of Ascidia mentula. Classification (NCBI taxonomy): domain Eukaryota; kingdom Metazoa; phylum Chordata; class Ascidiacea; order Phlebobranchia; family Ascidiidae; genus Ascidia; species Ascidia mentula. The sequence goes on from NC_138568.1 coordinate 1,080,286, forward strand.
TTGTTCTGTTTTTGAGAACTTCAAAACTTTTTTCCATTACTCGTAGAATGACTCGACAACTGCTTCAGTGCCTGTTTTTGCATACATAATATGAAAAACCAAGCAAAATTCCTGACCAATTTTCGCGTATAGCTCGGGGTCGATGTACCTATATGGCGCGGATAAACTTTCTTTCGTTAAATAAGGCAGCATTAAACGATCTTCCATCATCGAAAGAAACTTTGGTGAACGTTTTAGAAAAGAAGGAAAACTCAAGAAACCGAGTTGTAGAAACATCAATTTTAGAAAATGGCTCTTAGCTTGGGTCGCAATCTTCCGTCTTAATGTGATCAAACATTACGGCAAAGTGAGTTTGAAACATAGGCTAATCCCCAAACTACATCAAGTAAGGTTGACTGTAACCTCCTATATATGCGCGCAGAAAACTCGGCCCAAGAATTCAAAAACGCATGTTTTTTCAAAAAAAGATCAAATGGATTTCCAAATTTGACGAATGTGCGTAATTTCGCCATTATAAAATACAGATGGCAAATACTGCATTCACCCTTTTTTCGTTGTTCGTGATTTTCGAGAGAAGGAGAGAAAAAAATCAACGCTCAGGTCAGTGAAGCATATCCAAAGAGCCTTCAAACCGAACATTGGCACAGAACAGTTGGGGTCTTGGGGAAAAGTCATCAGTGTTGCAAGACTTGGAGCGATTTGTGCGCGGATTAATAATTTTTGCGCGGATTGCTAGTAAAATCACGAAAATTGCGCGGATTTTTGACCGATTTTGAAAATTCTGCGCGGAGGATAAATCCTCCGCGCACGACATATTTTCCAATCTGGCCTGCACCCAATACAGAACTTGGTTCAATTGTTTCCTGACATGTACTTATGTTGGGACTATTTAAAGTTGTTTGTTCACTGACACCACATAACTCAGGAATAAGGTCAGAGTTTGCAAGATCAGAACTTAAGCAGCTGTGCTTGTCAACCAGATGGTGGTTTCCTAGCTGTTATGACACTGGTTGTATGACCCATGTGTAAATTAGGAGCTAGATTTTGTGTTGTTGGCCTGTCTTTACCAAAGTGCTGTTTGGAGCAAATGCGAGTCAATTTGCATTTTTCAAAACCTTTTCTTTTAACACAATTCACCCATCAATCTACATCTTCTTTATGTTCTGATTTCGTTGGAAACGGGTGAAGTACGAATGGAAAGTCACATACGCACCGCAGCACCACAAGATTGCATTCATGAATTTCACACTGTTTAGATCTTCACTGACGCAGTTTTCTTCGATCGTTATTGCAGCCAATTACGCAACATTCGAATCCTGACATTCAGCTTAGAACCAAAGCCGCAATACAAACAAAATAAGTGATTATTTCCAAATCTTACTATCACACAGTACAGCACTTTCGTTCGCGCAGCACAACTTAACCTCTGACCTCGAGCTGACACTAGAGGCGCTGTTTTGGTGCAAATCATGTTCTACATTTTTGCGGTTTATTGTCGAGGGTAAGAGGTGCTTTTTGAAAAGAAACATGGCATGTCACTATGTTTGTGCAATGCGCAAAAAGTAAATAATGTGCCGGTGCAAGGACCTTGGAGATCACATGAAATTTTGAGCTTTGTTATAATGCTTTGGCATTTTCCGCGAAACAGAAAAATTCAACCCTGTTTATGTCTCTAAATTTGTACGTAAAATTATATTTTAAGCGAATCAGTTAATTATTGCACAAAAATGGAACGTAAATAAATGATACATAAAAAGTAAAAAGTTTTAATTTTGATGATGATTTCTATAGCCTCAATCACTCAAACACAAAGTCTTAAGATTTCAAAAGATGTTGCGTGCATGTTTACACTAAAATGTAAACAAAAGTTTTTGTTTTACTACAAATTTGTTAATTTTTATTACAAAAGTAGATAACGAATTTGTAGCAGTGTAGTGTTTGTGCATCGTTTCGTGTACGCGTTCACCAGAAGGCCAATATTCCTTATTTTAAAATAGAAAGTCTTTGTGTTTCAAAATATCGAAATTGTGTTCAATTTGCGAACTGCAACAATAATAATAATAAGTTTGGTTGCTTGCACGCGAAATTAAAAAGAAAGATGGCGACAGCAATGTACTTGGAGCAATACCTTGATAGTAAGTCATTAATTTGGTCTATATAAAATCAACTTCAATTCTACTGCATGCATTTCAAATACGTCTTTGTTACGTTAGGTTTGGAAACTCTTCCTTTTGAGTTGCAACGAAATTTTCAACTTATGAGACAGTTAGACCAACGTTCAGAAAATCTGAAGGTGAGTTTATTTGTTTTTGCTTACTCGTATTTCTACCGAGGATTTCTGGGCTGTACTTCCAAACATTTGTCTTGATTTGTATTTAATAGTACATAAATTTGGTGTGATTGGTGTCTATGGATCTCTGAAACGTAGCCCTTAGACACCTGTGGTCGGAGAGGTCGTGAATGGAAAGAATGACAAATTTTCGGATTTTTATTGGCAAAAAAAACTATATATACATTATAGGTCACTTTGCACAAAATCTGCATTGTAATTAACATTTGTTAAAAAATTTCTTAGGCAAATCCTGAACTTTCCAATCTGGCATGGGGTATTAATGTACAAAACTGTCTGTTTGTTGGCAGGTGGAAATTGACAAGATGACAGAGGAATATGTGATAGAAGCAAAAAACTTGCCACCCAATGAACGTGTTAAAAGAATAAAACAAATACAGGAGTCGTATGCAAAATGTCGCGAATTTGCTGACGATAAAGTTCAGTTAGCAATGCAGACATATGAAATGGTATATTTTGTAGGTTTGTTCATAAATAGTTGGCTAAGATCTGGTGTTTAATATGCAGGTTGACAAACATATTCGAAGACTTGATTCCGATTTAGCGAGATTTGAAGCCGATCTGAAAGAGAAATCAATTCAAGATGCAACTGGAACATCGAAGGTGACATTACAATGCTAGACTTATTGTCATTGCTATGGTAAGTCTGATTTACAATCATGTTGTTATTTAGGTTGATGTTGAAGCAACAGACAAAAAGCGTCGCAAGAAAGGTAGAATTGTTTCAGACGACGAAAATAAAAGTGCTCGAAAGCGTCAGAAGACCGGTAACTAAACATATTCATTATAGTAGTGTAAAAAACAAAATGTGTATGTTGAGTTATATAAAGAGTTACAACCAAATTTTGAAAAATTACTAGTAAGCTAGGTATTGTACACAACTTGCATTTCATGTGAAACATTTATTTTTAGCGACTGAAGTTCACTTGCCCACTCCACTTGCTGCAGCGTATCAACAATCAGATGTGTTGGACATGCCTGTGGACCCGAATGAACCCACATATTGTTTTTGCCATCAAGTTTCATACGGTGAAATGATTGGCTGCGATAATCCTGATGTAAGTAGTGGCTACATTTGTAAATATTCGGATTATATTTTAGTAATTTAATTAAATCCCTTTTAATTAAGTTGTTGCATGTCAAAAACAGGGACAAAATTTAGGTATAGGAACAGTATGACTGCCAATTGTGGTTGGATACAAAATATAGATCAACAAATAATTTTTTTATTCTCCTCGGCAAAGATTGATTTACACTAAGGTGCTAGCTATGAAACAGTAAACTAGAGTCATAGTGTAGTCAGATAAGTGTTGTTGTAATTGTATTCAATTGCTATTTACTATACTTTTTCTGTTGTATTTCTATTATATTTGAGCCATATGAATCACACATGTCATTGTAACCTTATTTTTTGTTTTTAGTGCCCAATCGAATGGTTTCATTTTGGTTGTGTTGGCCTTACTTCCAAACCAAAAGGAAAATGGTTTTGTAAAAACTGCCGGGAAGACAGGGAACGAAAGAAAAAATAAGTTGAACAAACACCATGCTTTTGTCTTTGTTATGTACTTAAGTCGTCAAAATCTACCAGTGTGATATGGAGTAACATGCTGAATTAAATGTTTTGATGTACAAATGCTTCCAAAACATCCTGAGAGCGTGCTGCTTTTTACATTTTTTGGCATGTATTTTTCTACATCGTACATGTGCTTTTTATTGCAATGATTTAAAATTAATTTGAACTGCATTTTGAGCAGAACATCCTAAATTGGTTTGAGGTGTGTAGAATTTTCAACAAGATTTTACGTGCTGTTGTATTTGTTTTTTATTCACCGCCAGTACTACATTATAAATATGCTGCTATGCGTTACAGTTGAAACTTGATGTGTGTATTGCTGATCGCACCTTTTTCAATACACAATTGACGAAGTTTGTGGGGTTTTGGAACTCCTGAACATTGGACACATTCACAAAACTTGTTGCAGTTAATGAACATAGTTTTATTGATTTTGCGAAAAGGTAAATTAATGGCTTTAGACAAAGATAAGTTGAGTTGAACAATGAAACACCAAAATGATCTCTTAAAAAATGACTTTTACAACTGTTAAATTGGTAATAACGCATCTTCTAGGTAATATTGTAATGTAAAAAACTACAGACACTGAATACAATAATTTGTATGAAAGTGTTTTTGAACACAAGATAAAATGCAATAAAAATATGTAACAATGATTATCACTGCAATATAACATGATAGATTACAAAAAACATATGGGATATCATTCCCCCAAGCAAGTGCTACCATTTACAACTGAAACTTTGTTTAAAAACAAAACAGGCACAAAGGTTTAAACAAGAGAAATTCAATAACACTACACAATTTTCTCTCCAGTAAGCATTTACAGTTGAATAAAACAATTACATCGAAACTAAGACTAACACAAGTGCTTGGTGCAAACTGATTGCATGCCGATACCAAAGTCACAAAAATAATTGGCACTGAATTTATACAAAGAACTTAAAAGGTAAGCGGTTACTGTTCCCTGGGACCTGGCTTATTTCGACGAAAAATTGCCACAGCAAATCATCATAAATACGTCACTCCGTTTTTGTAATTTCCTATTTCTGGTTTATTTTCAGTTTGTCCCCTGGTCCCGCTCTCATTGTCGTCATCCCAATGACGTGTCAGTTCGTTGACGTAAGCTCTGCCGTTAAGCCGAACTGAACCACGCTCGGTTCCGTTATTGTCGCCATCGCCGCGTTTGCTTCGTCGCTTGGGGGCGCCCTTTAACGATGCCTGGCCGCTTAGCGACCTCACGTGGCCGTTCGACCGTACAGAACTACGTTCGAATGTATAGAGAATGAATAATTTGGCTAAAATGGATTAGATTTTGTCATGACAGAAAATCCAATTTCCAAAAATTAACCGTGACGACAGCATTAGGGTTATTTAAATAAACTTTTTGAGTAACCTTTGTTCACACGTCAAGAAACAGCAACAATCCACTCACCCGTTCTTGTGTTTGTGGGAATTTTGATGTGTTGTATGTTGGTCGTCAGGTTGTGATACGGGGGGCATTTGAAAGGTGGAAGAATGGACTGGAGTTCTCACATACTGATTCTCAGGACATTCCACGAATTCTGCATCAAGCGCGTCCTCCTTCGACACCGCGTTCGTCCTGTGTTGTAATTATGTGTGGGAAATAAAGGCTTCGCCATTTGATAACCTTCATGGTTTTAGTGTTGCTATTTCATTTCTTGCGTTTCATTCACGTAAAAACAAAAGATATGATTTTGTCATTTCTTGTTCTACCATTAGGTATCTGAGATTGTCAAGCAAGGACCTGAGCAGTGGCACGATCCTGACAATCATGCGTATAAATGAAACATTACTGCGTTGTCTTGTTCTATCACGTTTACATTATAAGGATATAAACACAACTGCCCCGTTTTTTTAATTTGCTGGGAAAATATTGGGAATTATGCGAGCAACGAGAACAGGGACACGGAAATAATTAACAAACCATTCAACAGGATAATAAAAATAATTTCGGTTTAAGTACTAGAAACCAACTAACCCTGACTTTTCCAGCATGTTTACAGACGTGCGGTTTTACAGAGGAAAATAAAACCGGCTGTTACATAACAAACACTTACCTTTCTGCAGTTTTCCCTAAAACAGAATCAGCGAGAAAACCAAGTTGAGCATAGTTGATGTTTTGGGAGGTGGGCGTTTTGGGGATGACGAGCTGCAAAGACAATTATCGTTACTAAGTGAGGGAAGTTTCAACATTGATTCAAGTTGGGATATTTTTGTATTTAAACGTCGAATAATCCGCGTCAATAACGCATTTGTAACCAATCGAGGATTTTCAACTTAAATGAGAAAACAAGTGTTTGGAAAATGTAGATTCACCTCCACATCACTGGCTGAAGTTGCGCTGGAACGACGGATGAAGTTGTTCGTATACGGAGTCGAAACCGACTCTAACTGGAATGAACCGGTTTCGTAGGACGGACTGCTGAAACTCACAGCAGCATACCCGTTGTGAGCATGCGCAGTTTCGTCTAAAACCAAAAAATTGCAGTCGGTAAAAATCAACGATACAGATGCGCAGACGAAACGGAGAGGCTTATAACGTATACATGTGGGCGCTCACACAGTCGGCAGAGCAGCGGTTCGTCGTCAAACATGCTCCAGCCCTCCCAGACCCAAACGTACCGCAAATCAAATCAACATCTATTTTAGCGATGGTTGCCCACAACACGGAAACCCAACCTCGCGCCCAAGTTTACTCAAAACGCCCAAAAGTGGACCGGGCCGGATTGTGACGTCACAGATTAGCGCGGTCGGCGGAGAACGAAATGTTTGGGGATGAATTTTCGCGCTCGTTAGAAGGTCTCGTTGCCTAGTGACGGATTTAAAAGGGAACGGGGGAGGGCGTAATTGGAAAGGACGACACTCGGTCGAAATTCCTGCGTGCGCCTAATTTGGCTTCGGCGTCCGACGGTAAACAGCCCCATGTTGTGACGTCACATACCAATGCACTATGGCGTCACAATAACAGTTCGCTTGAATTGTAAATCCTGGCAAAACGCTTAAACACTTTAAACCCAAAACCATTTAAACACCACATAGGCATGTTACTAAGTGGTATTTTAACCTTTCTTTCTTACATTATCAGTTACGTCATACAACATAATAGTGACGTCATATTACTTGACAGTGGTACCATAACCTCGCGTATCAACATCTTACCTTCGTCAAACGCGAACGCGCGGTTGTCGAAGTATTGCACGGGGCGGGTTTCGAACACAGAATCTTCTGCATTCGGCGACATCGTCGAGTAATTTAACGAGTTGTTCGCGGCGACGGGGGTTTCCCCGTTCGAGTTGTCTTGAGCTGACAAGTCGATCTGAATAAACGACAAATGTTGACGCACATTTTCCAGGGATTTTTTAGGCACGGTATTTTTCCCACCTTGCAGTTTTGCAGGGTTTGTAAAACTTCTTGAAACGCGGGACGTTCGGCTGGTTCCATACTCCAACACTTCATCATTATCGCGTACCTTTGTCACAAACAAATCAAGTTTGTTGGCAAAAGAAACAGAAAAAGTCCTGCATTTAGCGTTGTTCATACTTGAAACGTATCGAAAATAAGAAAGGCGGCCAAAACAGCTTAAAAACCGCCTCAAACTAAAGACGCTCATTCACAAGCATAGTCAATAATGTGAAACTTTCAGAAGTTGGTTTCCGAAAGCTTCACATTACTTATTAACATAAATTGGTGTCGCTGATAGAATGGCAATGCCTATAAGAGGGATATATTCTGGCAAAATTAAGGAATCAGTCATTCACAAGTTAGGACAAATCTGAGAAACAAAAACGCTTGGATTTTCTGACACGTCGCCCTTCAAAATAACTCACAGGACATCGGGGCAATTGCTCGGTCTCTCCAACCTTCCACCGTCTTTGACGAAATGGATCACCTCCAAGTTGTTGAATGCGGGGTAAGGTTGTTGCCCGAACGTCATCACCTCCCACAGCAAGACTCCGAACGCCCTAGGAACAATAATAACCCCGTGTTATGTTGTGCACTCCAGACCTTTTCAATTCGTCACGTCTGAAACTGCTGTCGTTGCATATTTTTTTGAGGAATCAACTTACGCAAGATAAAAGCAGACATGCATAATCAGACCAAACTAAAATAAGAACAAGATCCCATTCTTGCATTGCTGGAAATTGGTGCAGAATAATCGATTTTATGTTTTGTTCGAAACATCACAACATCAGCCACTGAATTTTCGCGACATGCCAGCCTTAATCATTGCTAGAGAAAATCTGCCCCTCCCCAATTAGCGCAACCCATTATCGCCCTCTCCCCCCTAGGGGCCCGGAGGGGTGTGCATGTGGTCACGCTTGGTTGAGATCGCCGTGTCGTCACGGGTTCTTGACTCGTGGAGTCGAGTTACCAAACAACTCGAGTAAATGACTCGTTCTGTCATCGCGCAGTTCGATCGCCGTTTCAAACAATGGATTCGAATTTGGTTCCAGCGCACGCAACTTCCATTGATCATTACCAGGCTGAGAAGCGCCTTCTGATCTTGATTTATGTTTTACTCGGCTGCAAGACGCAGGTTGGGGGTTCAAACCCCACCAACAGATCCCTCGTGCTTTCCAGAGGTTTTATTTCCTTTTAAATTATTTTATTTTGCGGTGTACAAATTAATACGCTATAAGTGCAGCGTTTACCAAAATTTAAATTAATATGAAGCAGATATCTGGTTTCAATACTGGTGCTCTAAGATTTTGGGCAACAAACGCATGAGAACAGTCCAAACAGAACAAAAAACACCACGACAATCTTGGTGAAAAACGTCAACGTTTACTTGACGGGTCTGACGTTAAAATGGTGTCTTTTCAACTTAAATAACCTTGCAGAACGGACATGAAAGTTTGGGAAACACTGCTATGGTTTGTGCGTCGATGTTCAAAATATTGGCGAAAGTCGGTACGGGGCATTGTTTAGTTTGCGATATTTTCAACGCAATTTAAGTATAGCTTCATAGGATAGGCCATTTTGTATCTTTATTTCCTTTGAACCGTTTTCTTGTCAGTTAAGTCAGTTCATATTGAAAACCCATTAGGGAAGAGTTCATCACCTTCAAACCCCAAACCTTCAAAGTTTTCCGGCATTTTAAAACCGTTTTTTCTTCTGAAGTGCTTCAGATTTTGTAACCTGCCACACCCAGGACCAAATCAGGAAAAAAGCTTCTGTCAAGAGCTTGTTAAAAAGCAGGTTAAAATTTGAAAGGAGCAATTGCAGCATTAGAAGCCCCCGAACGCGAAATGTCAACTCTGGTTTCTTGTGAGTGGCGAGGTCATTCCAGGCGTTGGCATGCGTTCCTAAGTGTGGCCATACGTCTTCCAAAGGGGTTGGAGTTTTCATAATAAAAGTGGTTCGCACGCTATCTGCGACCAGGTGGCATTTTTTGGATGTCTGGTGTCCACCTGTGGTCAGGAAAGCACTCACCCCTCACAAACCGCTCATGGAAAACACTTTAGGGTCAAACTTAAACGTCCACCACTGGCGGAGTTACTGTGCATGCAAGCATATTACTTGGGGAATATCAACGCACAGTTATTCGTCTCATAGAGTTTGAAATTATTGCACCTTTCAATAGGTTTAACAAACTTTGAACAAAACTTTGAATGATATTGGTTTGTAAACAAAGGAGTCTGAGCATCAGATGCGACCGCAAATTTCTTTCCGATTTCACGTCTTGGAATTCCACAAACAATTCAAAATAATGACAAGCCAATAAAAATGTTAAAGGCGCCAAAAGTCTGACAAATCATCCACGGGCTGATGATATTTACACGGAGCGAGAAGTGACAACAATAGGATTGTAAACAAAACACGACCGTTTCGACGTTAACTTGCTCGATGCGCAACAACTCCATCAAGGTATTCACTAAAAACCCTGTGTTATGTCGCCGAGAGAGTCAACGCGCGACCCTTCGCCACGGATTAAAAGCACCCCGCCCTAACCTGTGCACGCAAGTCAATTGATCCGAGGCGGCGCAGTTACATTAACGCTTCCCGACGCTACGTCACCGGCAAGTCAAGTGCGCATGCGCGAAGATGAGAGGAATTGATGACGTGAGGACTGGCTCAGACAGCAAAGTCCGCTTATGTTAGTTTACATCAGGGTAACTTGACCTTTTCGTCCTGAAATGTTGACAATTGTTGATGGATTGTCCTCAGAATTTAAAATGTTACCTAACAGCTCTTTCTGTGAAAAGTAACTGAGAACGTATTTTGTTTTTTTCCGCATTTTAAAAACATGATTTGGAATAAAAACAATAATCAATTTCTTCAACACGATCAAAAAAACATGGCGAATTAGTGCTTAGTTTTTAATTGTCTTTATTTAAATAAATTGCAGAAATATGTATAAAAATTAGCATTAATTTGAGATTTGTTTAAAAGAAAATCTTGCAGGACCAAATTACCGCGTCGAAATTCTATCTATTTTTTCTACTGATTTTTCGGAATCGCTGAAAAATATTTCTTCACATTCTTGTCAATTAAATTTACCAACATTTTCCGACTACATATTCTGACATGGCTAAAATTCTGGTACAAATATTTGGGAGGAAAACAAAATGGCGCCGTGACTGCAGTGTTCGCAGATAGTTAAGCGTATATAATAAGAAAGTCGCAAAGTTTTATATCAATCTGCTTAACTCGCATGATAATGTGTGTGTGGAAAAATATCCACTTTTGATAAAAATATTTGTAATTGGTCAAATTGTTTGCGAAAGGGTTTAATGTGATGAAAGCAAAAAATGGGCAAAATCCAACATAACTCATTTTCCCATTTACATAACCGCCCCCCAATATACGTATCCGCATGTGGAAGGAAAAGACTTTGTCCAAAATGGCAGGTAATTGAGCAAAAGAACATTAAACGGAAACTGGGTCGTTACATTTGTTTGATGTCGGGATTCTGAGGTGCGCCGATTTGATGTTCGTCCGATGCTCTCAAAACTCTTAAGTTGGCAACGGATCGTGTCAAGTCTGTTTCCTGATCTCAGTGATTTTACTTGATACTTCGGTTGGTGGATGTTTTTGCTTCTACCGTTTCGCCACGTATTTTTTTGGTCGTGAATCAAGTCTTTCCGTTTGACGATTTTGGTTCATTGCATTTTCCCGTTTCCTCAAATCTAATTTCCGTGAAACTTGAAACCCACATCCCGCTTATTTAATTTTAAGCGAAGATTAACATCTTTACAACAACTGAACAATTCATATCCTTTGCTTTGCAAATTGTAAAGAACGTGATTTACCGCAACATCAGATTCTAACATTACAAACAAAGCATTCGTTTTCAACACTAAATTGGCCTGGTATTACAAGCTTGTATAGGGATACATAATTCGCCATATAGGCATCGTCAGTCCATGTGAAGGAAATACTTATTTATTAAAACATTGTATTAACGGTTACAATAATTTTTAAACTGTGCAGTAATCTTTTTGTTTAAAGATCTTTAAATGAAGTATGGTCGGTGTAAACCTCACCGCATAATTCTCAACAGCAAACATCAATTCCATTGTGTGTAAATGGCAAAAAAACGATACATGGGAAAGTAACGTGTTACCTTTGTCATGTGGGAACATTAGGTACATAGTCAGTGTACTCGTGTACCGACCGCACATTCGTCTGTCAACAAATATGTTAATGAAAAAGCTCGGCTTTGTGCGTCTCCCCACCCTACGACTTGACCCTTGACCCGACTTTCGCGGAACCATTGTTATGTCACGCCCGATCGGCGCCATTTACAACAATTCGGTTTTCGCGAGGAACGCTCGAAGTTTTCGGGAAAGCATTGGGATTTTGGAATGAGATTGTTTAAAGAACGAGCTCTGGTTGTTTGGAGTTTTTGGAGCTTTCGAAGGCTCGAAATTAAGAGCAGGCAATTTGTCTCAAGTGGGGACGACGAGGTTGACAAAAAACAATTTGTGACGACGTTGGATTTTTTTGCTTCTTGAGAAACAGCGAATACAAAAGTACTTCGGGGAATCATTTGAAATCCGGTCAATTTAACTGGAAATAATAGCTTTTGAATATTTGTACTTTTCAACACTTTGTTTCACAACCACTGTCTACAAAACGTATAAATTTGTAAGGGGAAAGAAAGTACTATACATGAAAATAAACAATGCCAAATGAATAAAACTATCTGGAAATTCAAGCAAACAACGACCTCCAGAGCAAACCCATGGATTACCGAATAGTCCAATTTGCCCGTCAGTAAAACGCTCTACGGGAAGGTGTAATGTTACCGACAACACAGATCAACGCATTCTCAACATTCCCCCTGTACTGGACACTGGAAGTGGTCACTCAACCCCCACCCCCACGTCACATACCAATCACTCCCCAGGTGATTACCCCATTAAACCCGCGTGACAACGGGGGCCACTTATCGCCCCCTCGGACCCCTGCTGTGGTCATTTGAGACATCGGGGCCCCTTTCCGGCCCGCTAAAATGACTCGGCCGACTTTGGAAGAAAAGGAAAATTACTTTTCTGGCGTTTGGAATTCTCAGGGTCGGGGAATTTCTTAAAGGAAAACCGAACAGTAAAACTTTCTTATGAATAAACAACAAAAAGGTTGCGAAAAATTTTTGCTATAAAACATTCCACAGTTTCAGGCTGTCATGTAATTTGTTTCTCGCAATTTTCAAGTCTTTTAACGACAATATTTCTCGATGTCCACGTCCATTACAAAAAAATTAACACGTTCCTTTAACAAGCGATGTCGTCACCATTAGAACAGTTTTGTGTGGAGGAATTTGCAAAGGAGTTCCCACCTGACCAAACAACGCGTCGTTTCCTCTTGAGACATGCGGATAATTTTACAGGAACGTTCGTTAACGAGTGTCATTACCTGGAGTTGTAAATCGCTGCTTGGGAAATTGTACAAGTTGAATGCTGGAAGGTTGGATAACTTGTATGCTTACGTATCCACTCTTTGTTTTTACAATTTGTTTTTAAGAATAATATCTTGCATAAATTAAAAAACATTACTAGAATAAATCGGTGTATAATTTTTTTTAAATGTATTCTTATTGAAGTTATACAATAGTCACGAGCCAATAAATTGATGTTAATTTTTTGAAAGATAATACATCGGTTTTATTTCCTACAAATTATATTCCTAAAAAAGTGATTCCGAAAAACAAAGGTTAATGGGGATCAGGGAAGTTTTCAAAGACATCAGGCTCTAAAAACAACATTTCCTTGCTCTGAACAACTACGTAAAGTTAACCCCAAATAACCTTTCGAAAAGACAAAAAAATTGCCTGGACGTTTGTGCCATCACAAACCGTCATAAAAAAATATAACATAACAATGAAATGAAAATACAAGGAAACACTCGAGACAGCTATAACTGAAATTTCACAAACCAATGAATAACTCACCAGACATCACTTTGAACTGTGTAGATCTTCAACGTAAGGTTCTCTGGCGCCATCCAGCGTACGGGAAGAAGTCCTTCGCCTTCCTTGTGATAATAATCGTGCCGGTAGATGTCGCGCGCGAGCCCGAAGTCACCGATTTTAACGACTCGGCTATTGGTTCGGAAAGCCTTCGTTGACACGAGACAGTTGCGAGCCGCCAGGTCCCTGGAATGTGGTTTAAAACCCCGTTAGTCTGTGACTTAATTGACGAGAAGGCGAATAGAATATCCAGCGATTTCTAAAGGGTTTCACCGAACACCAGGGTTTTATAACAAAATACGAAGGATTCCATGAGCTACTTTTTGGTTTAAGCAAATGCTGATGAACATGTCCCTCAAAACTTTGGGGTTCCTGGGTAGCTTAAATGACCTAAAGGTTTCCGTGCAGAGAAAAATTGGTGAAACAATGCCCTGGTCTTAAAAAATATATTTTTAACGAAATCAAAGAAAACGACAAAAATGTGCCGTTGATATGCGAAGAAGTGAAGCTATGCAACACAATGTACAGAGAAATAAAGGATATTCTACTTTCCACAATAAACCTAGATCTGCAAATATCCATCACAACACCCTCGATCGATTTTCTGCTTGGTATTTGGGTCCAGTTCAGCCAACAGTGCGCCCCATTTAAAAACATACCTGTGTATAAAATGTTGGGTTTCCAAGTACTGACACCCAGCGGCCAGATCAAGACAAATATCCAGTAAGTCCAACATCTCGAGTTTTGCCGAAAGAATCTGGAAAAAATTTAAACATTTTCTCAACATGTTTTGCCAAACAAACATGTTGTTTTAGATACGAAGTCACACTTTTAATAAGGAGACTCCGTTTTTAATTGAATATCTGTTGTGTTCTTAAACAATCGAAAATGAAATTTTCAATAAACTTAACCCAAACAATTAGTCAAAAAACTTTCAGTAAACACGATCTTTAACTGGAGTGAAAATAATTTAATGATTCGCCAAGCAATATTGTCGGCGACCAAATCAATAAACCAACTACGACACAACTTACCTGGGTTGGTCGAGCTTGCCTCAGATATTTGAGCAAATCCCCACCTTCCATCAGTTCTAGGATTAGAAGGTGAGGTTCGTTATCAAGACAAACTCCCAGTAGGGAGATGATATTCGGATGATCGAACAAACTAGAACAAAAATTACCAATGTTAAGAATGTTGCTTTCCATTTAGGACCTTTAGTCAGGCGGTCCATTGATGGTGGGTGCTGTTGAAAATACCGTTGAAATTGTACCAACATATTAGGGAGAATTTTGTGGAAAATTGAATCACATAAAATTTTCCCATTCGTGATGGTTGAAACAAATAACACTTTTTACAATACGACTCCAGTCCTATGGGGTTTGTTGCTTATATTAATGTAACAAGTACAAGAGAGTCATGTTGAGACATTGCTACAATACAAAATGTTTGAAATGTGGTAGAAAATAATAAACCCAACTTCAAATTCAAGAACTCACCTCATGAAATAGGCCTCCATCAGGAATTCGCATTTCTCGCTGTCGCTCGCTCCGTCCTTTAACGTTTTCACTGCGACCGGATATTCTATACCCGCCTCCCCACCTTTTACGTCGATCGCAATTCCTTTGTAGACCTGAAACAAAACGTACAGGTGAAATATAACAGTGAAGTTAGGTGCTGGTTCATACTTCCAACCGACAAATGGAGATTCTGGTCGGTTAAACATCACAAAACCCACAAATTCACAACAAAATACGAAAACTGTCACCCTTGATGGTAGATATGTCAACGAGATACAATATAACTTGGTGCAGCGGTACTCAAACTGTGCTAAGTCCTGGTGTATATAAGTTATGCATGAAACATGTCTGCGTTCTTTTGTAACTTTTACAAGCTACGTGACAAATACATTTCGCTTTAGGGCGAATAATTCCCAGAATAGATTGACAAGAATCCATCAAAGGATGTTGAAATAAGAAATCAAACGACAGCTTTTGTAACACAACACCCTCCTTACCTCCCCGAAAGCTCCACTGCCCAGAAGAATATCCAGAGCGAGCTTGTCACGTGGAAAGAGTGGGAGTTTCTTCATGTAATCGTCGGGCAAGTTGATTCTACCTTCATTGTTGGCAGCGGCCATCGCCAAACTTGTCATGTGACGTATCTGTGCCAATTCCATGTCCATACCGTAGTTGATGTGGATTGTAGCAATTTCGCCTGGAAGCTGTTTTCTGAAACGTTTGCGTCGACGACGAATGCTGCATTTGTAACCTGCGCAACAGCTTGAATGAATAGATGATTTTTAAGAAGTAGTTTCTACGACAACAAGCAGCCGTGTATTTTTGTCTGTGAGTTTGAAACTCAAAGTCAGGGTTACCGGAAATTAACCACGCTGTTTTTTATGTTGAAATCTTAGAAATTTCACCACATAGCAATCCAGAGTTGTTACAACGTTAGCAGAAAAAATAGTTAACTGGTACGAGAGAAAAGGTGTACGGACTTCCCAAGGAGGCAAGACATCACAAAGCAGAATAAACCAACACACATACATCTCACATAATAGAAATCATAAACTCACAGACAAATGCCAGTATGACGATCATCACGAAGAATGCGGTTCCAACAGACGAACCAATAACAATCCACTTGTATCTGCTGTCTGCCAATCAAACATGGTTTAGGAGAAGATGTGCAAGAATATGGTATAAAATCTGAATCATAAACAGATATGATGAAAACATTTGAGCAATTCGATTGTTGTTACACTTTTACTGGCAATAAAATCATTCTGTCACGTTTTATTGGCAAGTTTGTTGCATATAGTATGATTAAAAACCGCCCAAAAATCCATTAAAAAACATAAATTTTCAAAAAGTTTTAAGGAGAAATTAATCTCACTGTCGACTGGCAGGGTGAACTGATAAGGTGACGTCACCGCGCTCGAGTCTCCTCTTCCAGCTCCGTTGACCGCGTACACCTGGTGACGATAAAGAGCACACTTGAAATATGCCGGTAATTGATGTCACAGCTAAGCTACTTTCAAAACGGTAAATCCTTCGTCACATTAAGAAAGGTACTTACCCTAAACTCGTACCACTCATCCTGGGTGAGATTGGTGATCACCCACCTCCTCTCTGCTCGCACGTTCACCACAGTAGCAGTTCTCCACCTCCCGAACAAGTCCCTGTGGTGGTCCGGAGCAGAGCGGTTTCTGAAATATAAAAAAAACCTGTCTTTTAAAAACGACGAGGTGAGAGAGAGAGAGAGAGAGAGAGAGAGAGAGAGAGAAAGAGAGAGAGAGAAAGAGAGTTGTATCTGTCCAAATACTGGGTTTTTTTCAGAAGAATGTTTACACAGTAGAGCAAAGCAGCCAGGGGGTCCCTGTTTTGTCAAAGAAGTCTTTATTATTTTAAACAATTTGGAGTTTGCGGAACAAATAAATGTGTTCTAGTATCATGGCCGGCGACATTGCCATGCAAGAAATTAAATTCAACTCCATCCCAACAATGCAACCGTCCTGAAACTGACCTGGTCTCAATGACGTATTCGATGATGTCATGCTGGGAGTCACCTTGCAAGAGCGGTGTATCCCAACACAAAACCCCATCCGGTGTTTCCCCTTTTATGGTGACGTTGGTGGGTGAGTTAGGGGGGCCTTTGAGAGTGTCAGCTTCAACTTGGGCCGACGATTCCGCTACGCGACCGCTAACGTATCTGTGACGTCACAAAGATCGCTTTAATGGATTATTGGGAGCATCACACTTTACACGAACGATTTCGAACAGTTTTCCGTTAAAAAACAGGGTAAAATTCATAGTCAGCCAAAATATTTCGACCACAACATACGTGACTCTCGACTTTAAAATGTAACTCGTGTCGGCGATGAGGTCTGTTATCGTCTCATTGGTCGCACTGCCATCTAGTGGTAGACTCTCTATCCACTGATTTCTTTCCGATCTCTGCATGGAAACAACGCAGTCACCAAACAGCGCTGACGTTGCGGTAAAAATGTTTTGCTTGTGAATTGCATGCTTTGACTATTTCTATACTGGTATCGAATACGAAGCCAAACCGTGTCGCTACACAAATTATCACACACTTACTTGTGACCACAAAACCACGATAGACGAAACTTGTCCATGCCCATAGGGATCCCAAGTCACCGTAATAGTGTCGCTTGTGACGTCAACAATGCTCAGTGGTTTGGGGGCGTCAAATGGCGGGCAAGTTATATTGGATGAACTGTAGAGACCGTGAGAAGACGGACAATCAACGGGGATTACCCTAACCTGTGAGCGGTTTAACAATGATTTGTAACCAAGAGTTGGAAAAAACTTCTAATGGATTAAAAGTATCAGAAAATTCCGGAATGATTTGAATTTACAGGAAAAAATACATCGTTTTCTTGTACTTGGTAAGTTTTTTTTTGAAATAAATAATTCACTGAATTATATTTAGGTTTCTTGTAAATATTTGGGTTACACCAGCCATTGGGTTCTTATCGTAACAGCGTAGCTGGCTTACTTTTAGCGCTGGATAAATATATCTTATTTGCAAGCATGAAAAAGGTAAATCTGGTTTTCATTTTACCACAAGAGACAATGGTCTTCCAAATTACATGAAACTAAAGAACACGAACAAAGGAAGTCATGTAGGTTTTTGTTAACTAGTTGAGGAGCTTATGGGTGAAACAATCAGTGAAATACTAAACGTTTCAATTAAACAACTCTCCCCAACAACAATCAAAACAGATAACGTGGCAAGCAGTAATTATATAAATAACTAATGAGAATTAAGCCAAAACAAATCATGAAACTTATGAAAACACTCTGGTTTTGAGGAAAAGGAAGTATTTAACAAGGTGCCATATCACAAACAAAATCTTGCAAAGCAAAATAAACTTTATGGGAGAATTTCTCAGAAAGCTTTTGCCCCGAAGGCATTGTGATGAGCAGTTGAACATGAGACTTAAATTTCAAATATTTCACTGACATAACTAACCCCCTATTTTATGGAAATAAATAAAGCCATTTTGAAAAAGTAAACTCCTTAAAAAATGTTAAAATGGTAGTGTATGCATAATACATGTACATGATATATTGTTGTACCTCATAATAAAGTGTTTTCTGTGTTGATTTGGTAAAACGTAAAAATCCAGATGGGATTTGATGCAACCCATCAGCATCCAACACTTGATATTGAACATGTGCGGTGTTGAGTGTTGTAGGAACCTCCCACACTATCCAGACTTGATTAAAAGACTGAGGCAGACATTGAACATTGCTGGGTTTGGAGGAAACTGAAGCAAACGCAATACAGTTTTTGGTCTAACATTTTGAACACATTAGTTTCTAGCCAATGGTTTACTTTTGCCCGCTAAAATGTGTTTGAAGACTTACAAAATGATTACACCCAAAGTTTGGTGGTATGGTTCTTCCAATTTCAAAAAAATGTTACTTTTGCTAAGTAAATTAGTTTGCACACTTGTACATGTCAATGCAAACAATGATTTATTACTGGTTCATACAAACTTGGTCCAAAAATTTATACACATTTTGTAATACTATGAAGTACAATATATTATTGATATAACATGTAAAGAGGATACCATACCTCCACATGTTGTGTTCACAACCAATTGTTCTGATAGAGAGAACATTCTGGAATGTTGAAAGAGACGGTGTGCTGTAATTTGAACTTGATACCTCGTGCTCGGTAAAAGATTACTCAAATTTGCAGGAGAGTCACTGACTATTTCCTAAATATAGAAAGTATTAAATTACTTTATTCAAATCTTGACTTTAAATATTTCAAATTTTTGTTTACATTTTCTGTGCAATCAGTGCTACCAAAACAGCCAGAGGTTGTAAACTGCTGATGGAAAGTGGAGTACGACACTTGTGAAATATTGACATTCTCATATAATGAGCACTGTTTCAATGAGGATGTAGCAGTGTTGATGATAGATGAAATATTAAGGGAAACACTGCTACCACTGATTTCGTTAACAACAGGATGAGGAAGTGGAGTGTGAAAAAGATTACAAACTGCATCTGATAAAAAACAAATAAATTTTAAAAAAGTAATCATTTACAAGCATACACATTTATGTGGGTGATTAGCATAGCATGGGTTATTACAGGGGTTGGAGACCCATGGCATAGTGATTATTATCCACCTTGGTGTTCTTTATTAATTCCTGTAATGTTTCTCCATGTTAAGGGATGGCTTTGATTTGTCAAAGTAACCAAAAACTGCCCATCAGCACTCAGCCAGTTTAATCCATTCTGGTTTGCTAAAAGGCTATTGACTGAAAAAGACAACAAGCATTGTAATGAAATGCCTAAAAACACAAACACTAAGTGCCACTATACCTGTTTCATTTGTATCTAGAAGTTTTCTACATGTGCATGTGTTAGTCCAGTTTATAAACCAAATGTTCATTCCATTGCAAACATATATTCCAGATGGAAAACCACCAACTAAAAACATAATTTTATGTAACTACTCGCGCACCTACCACACAAATTTGGTCAAATAATTCACTCCTACCACTTTGAAAAAGGTCAAGAGCACAAGTAGTACCACTTAAGGCAGTCCGACATCGTCTTGACTGGCAGTGTGATACTTTTGCCACTACCGATGTGTCTGTTGTTCTTTTGTAACGCTGTATGTTGATGAACCTGTGGTGAAGCAAAACATGCCAAAGTAACATAAAACATTGTGGATTTGCGACATGCAGTGCAATTGTGATTCACTTTAATTGAAACTAAAAATGAACATTTTTATCAGGCTACTGTGCAGTAACTGTTTAAAACCAAATTTAGCATGTGTTCATGGTTTAAACTAACTAAGTAAATGAAATACTTGTACAGCAACTGGAATCAGTCATGCTTACATGCAAACATAAAGTCGCAAACAAAAAATCTGACACTTACAACAAAATTGGGTGAAGGTTCGGAACAGACCCAAGCAGTCGATCAAACATGCAGATGAATAGAAAAATACAAAATAATAATGATTGAAAAAGTGCAAACTAAATACCTTGTGACTCAGAATCTAAACCCACATCTATTGATATAACATTTGTTTTTTATTCACGAACTACACTGACTACAAAGACCTAACAATACTGCTTAATTTATCACACTTTGAAAGTGAAGAAGTGTAAAAACAGTAAAATATACCATTATCAGTTGCTTTGGAAATCCAGTCATTTTGTTTGCAGTTGCTAAAAATAAATTTATATTTTGAAAAGGTAAATAAAAAATCACAAAACTATTTTAGACTTACCGATATGACTATGCACCACAGCCATGTAGAATATAACACAAAACAAGTAGACAACGCACTGAGACATCCCAGGTTTGCATTGAGACATCCCACCACAATATCTCACATATCATGCATGTTGTTTTTTCATATTACTAACAAACTTTCAACAAAATTATGTATTATGATGACTCTCATAGCTTGAAAAACCTGGCTAATAAAACGACGCTATAAAAGTTAGCCGCAGTTTTCAAATATATGAGAAAAGCATATTCAGAGGCAGTAATGGTAATTTCCACAGTCACGTTTCGAAAAGGTTTAATTTTCATCCGGAAAGTCCCGTGTTTCTGACACGAATCAAAATGTGCACGCACCTAAGGTTACTATGGTTTACTACATATTTCTGTTCGACACGCATGATTGGCTACTGCAATGTAAACAAAAGCGAAATAAATAACCAAGGGCAATTTCACTTTAAATTGTGCCATATTGCCCAAATATGCTGCGACCCTGTAGCATTTGTTATGCTCTGTAACAAAATCATTTGTTACATGGTACCTCACTGTTCTTCGTATTTCATTTCATGGGTGCCAATATATATTATTTCATTTACGTGGTAGTTCACATTTGAAAAATAAATTGTTTTGTTAGGTGTATTAAAATAAAACACCTGTAAAATATATTGTTGCATACAAAAGGTTTGGGCGGACATTAATGTTTTTTTGACAAAATTTCTTTCCTTGGTTGGCGGATGAGGGAACATACCTTATTATTAATGGATGCGATCAACGTATTTTATTCGGAGTAATGTTCAAAGAGTGCCGCAGGCGAAGGTGTGAATCATAATCACGGGCAAATTACATGTTTATATTTTGGATAATTACGATGAAATGTTTCAGTTGTTTTTGTTTCTAGGTCACTGTTAAAGGCCGAGAATATTGTTGCCACAACAAACATTTCGTTACATTGCAGTTTAGCTACGAGTTTGTGCAAATTAGCAAATATGACTGAAAAATCCGCCCCAGAAAAAAAGACTGTGATTAAAAATGTGGACATGTGTGACGAGATGCAACAGGACGCCATTGATTGCGCACAACTGGCCATGGAGAAGTTCAACATTGAGAAGGATATAGCCGCGTACATTAAGAAGGACTTTGATAAGAAACACAATCCCACATGGCATTGTATCTGTGGTCGAAATTTTGGTAGCTACGTCACACATGAAACACGCCACTTCATATATTTCTACATTGGACAAATTGCAGTCTTGCTTTTTAAATCTGGCTAGAAAGTGCGAAAACTTATTGCATACAAATTATATGTACATGGATTGCAAAGCTTAATGGTGTCGCATGTTTTTGATGCTTGATATAAGATCATGGAATTTTTATTATTATTGTTTGTGTAACTTTTGTTGAAAGAGATTATGTGTGTTATTGTTTTGGAATTGAGTGCAACCAACCACTATGGTTTAGTATTGTTTGTTTTAACTTTTATTAGTTGTTTCAAAGTGCAATGTATTACTAGACTGCTATACACATTTAAAGTCTATTTATATATATTTCACAATCACAGAAAACAAATCTTTTCCCAAGTCACTGGTGCAGTACCATTTAAATCGCAAAAAAACAACTCTTTACCAATATTCTGTATCATATCTGTGCTTGCCATGCCTGTTTGCCATCTATGCGTGAATGTTAATTACCTTGAGTGTGCGAGGAGATTATATTGCCCTATGTTAGTTTCTACACTACTTATGCATTGTGTCTCAGGTTCCTACACAAAGTGATTTTGTCCCATTTCCTATCACAATCTAACATTAAAATAATTGTGTTATCAGTAGTTTGTTGAATAATGTTTTAATCAAGTTTAAACTTCTTCATCATATAAAAAAAGACGTCTTTGCACTACTTTGTAACATGCAAGCACTGGGTATCTTATAAACAGTACTGACAAATGCTTGTGGTCAATATCGCCTTTTATTGTGCATGCATTTATATACAGGTGTGAAGCTATATCCAGGCTCGTGGTGATCATGCAATAAAAGAGTGAAATCATGTGGGTTCTGAATATACAGGGTAGGCAGGGCTAACCCCAACTCCAGCCATGCACTAACCTTGTTCCAAATTTATGTGAATGATATAAAATGTTTGCCCATTGGAAAATTGTTGATGTGCATTAATTATCCAGTTAGTTGCATTTTGAGCAGGGAGGTAATATTGCTTGTGTATTTAGTGGCAACTACTGATGTATGTTATTTGTACCCGTTTTATGTGATACAAATTTGTTGGAGCTGAAACCATAATTCAAGTGCATTCGTTCTACAAGGAAATTTCTATACCACTTACTGTCAACACTGGAGGCAGTTTTGGTCGCGTTTCAATACCAGCATAAACCAGGCAAGACTGATAGAAAAATGCTCAAACAATTTTAAATATTAACGAACATAAGCGTTTATAAGAATTGCGTGCTGCATGACAAATTTTAAAAAAGTTGAAAAATAAACCATAAGTGAAACACAAATTCCATTGCATTGGAGCGTGCAACAAACAACACATTTTCTCTTGGGCCCTCAAAAAGCATAGGCAACGACCCGCATGCGACTTAATATGCGCGTATAAATAATAATGAGGGTTCAGGTGGATGTCCGTCGAAAGGTAATTCGTCTCATGTTGTTTCAGAAATATTCAGTTCTCGTTTAGATACGTGTGAATGCAGAGCTAGCCTAGCAATATACAACAAAAGAAATAGTGCGTTATAACGTTAGAATTGGTAGTTTAGTTTGAGATAAATTGATGTCACAAAAAAATGGGTCAAAACTTGTGAAATCAAACGTGAGTTAGGTTAATCAGCAGTTCCATGCTTCGATCAGCTATAACAACCCTCTAACGTATTCCTAAATAATTGAATGGAAATTGTGTGACCTTGCTTACGAAAGGCGTCAGGCCCTTACGTCGCACCTCTGCTGCGACTTTCTAAGCAGACAAAATGTTTAGGTTAAGTTCCATAATGTACCATTAAGTACGTCAAACACGTGTGCAAAAATATTCAACGTTTTAGTTCCATGAACGATTTCAAACCAAAGAATTCCTCAAACAGAATACAAAAAGGCAAAATAATATAACCACAAAGGATAGGGGTTTACTTATGCTTTCATAGACAAACATGCTTTACAGCTGTTCGGCTTTTAACGTAGTGACTTATTGATATTGCGCTGAGACATACAAGTTACGATTGCGGTACGGGTTATTGGTGTTGATAGTCATTACAGACCTTTTGAATGTTTTGTTTGATGCTGCTCCATATGCATCCTTCGTTCCGTCTGCGTTCTAGATGTGTGATGAATTAACTAGTGAAACATGCGTGGTGCTGCAAGTGATTGTTGACTTTTTGTTATTTGACCTATGTCGTGGCAGGATCGTCGCAACGCAATATGACAAGCACGTAGCAGATTGATATTAAGTTGGAAAATTGTATATTTTTGAATTAAATATCAGGGATGCACCGAAAGTTCGGTTTGCCGAATTTATTCGGCCGCATGCAACACTGATACGCAAAGTTTAGTACAGGCTAGAATCATTGTTCAAACTGTACTAGTGTGTTTTATTTGTTAATTATCATCGAAATCAACATTAAGCAGTTGGTACAGCATTCTTTAAGTGCCTATAAAAGGCTGTATGATAGGATCAGATCCATTCAAGCACATGTTTTGTTTAAATTTATTGCGTTTTTAAAGAGATGGATACCAAAATTAGTTTCGGTTTATTCAGCCGAATCTATTCGCAACTTTTGCCTCACTATTTAAATATCGCATTTGTCATAAATGGCTCATCCGTTAACTTTCTTTACATCATCCATGTTGTGATTTAAAAAATCCCCTCATAGGAATTTATGCGTGGTTCACTTAACTGGCGCGAAACGAAGTGTAAGGTGAAGATAGGTACGTACAATAGTACACTAGACCCTATTTTTCATATAGCATATACTCTAAAGCAATGGAAAGTCATTTGCTGGAATTTCGTGTCGAAAAAGACATTTTACTTGGGGAGAGTTTTGGTGAGTAATTAACGAGAGATAATAAACACTATCTTGAATGGAAACACCCATGATAATAATCTGCAGACTAACTTTAGCTTCGCCTATGTTGTAATGCAATTATGCGGCTTTTACAAATATTTTATTTTGAGCGGCGTATCAGTAAATTTTTGCAAAACTTATAAATCCTATTTTTCCAGTATATGCTCTGCTCGTAACTAGGAATTTTCATTGTTATCCACTCCTTCCCCAGTCTGCAGAATATGGCAGTTCCCGACGAGATCTTGGGCTTGCAAGACTAAATCTTTTCCCCTTAGCCCGCGTGCAGCAAAAACGATTAAACGCCTCTCTTTTAATTGTTTTATGTTTAGACATTCACATGCCAAAAAAAAGGCGTGCAGTCAAAAAAATTTGGCGTGCAAACAAAAAAAGTTTAAGAAAATCTTGCGCGTGCAGCTGCCATACTCTGCAGACTGGCTCCTTCCCAAAAAAACTGTTACACTACAACCTGTTACATTATTATAAAACACAATAACATTTGCTGTTCATGCATTACCAATGCAATCTATGATTATACAGTATTCCTTACATTACAAACTTTCTAATCTGGACTATATAGACCGTAACTAGTGTATGTGTCAAAAGTGAATAATTCTTTATTGTCATATTTCAAAATTTTTATTGTTGAAATGTGTCTAGATACTTTCTTGACGAATTTGGCTGAAACATTCACATCAAGTTTTGGTGAAACAGCAACCTTGATCACCAAACAAAGTTTTCCTAATGCAGAACATCACTTAATGATTCTGGCTGTATTTCGAACACATTCTTTACGGTAAATAGTCAGATCCAGATTCAGGCAATCGTTTTACAGTTAAAATAGTTGTTTTTGATGAATATTTCAGTACAATTATGGTACATGGAACATGTGATGGCCTGCTTACTATCGATGTGCATTCTTTGGCAGAAAATACAGCCATTTCAGAAGAGGTTACAAGCTAGTGATTAGTCGTTGCTATTATTCTCACATGTGCTGTTTAATATTTAAGGAAATTGATCAACTTCGAAAAAACATTGAAAATACCGAGGGGTTTGTAAAACGAAAAACTAAGAATTTTGACAGGTTAGAATTATTTAATTACACTGTCATAGATTTAATAGCATTGTTGCAACAAGTTTGTAGAGTTTTACTGGCTTGGGAGAAAAATACTTTCTTTGCAAACTAAAAGCAAATTATTTTTTTTGAATAAATTTGTTTTTTCACATATTAAATAAATAACATACTGCATTATTCCACAAAATATCACAGTCCGATATCCAGTTATATATGCTAACGTGTAAAGCAAGGTTTGGTCTTATTTTCCAGCCTTCCACCTATTAAAAGAGGAAAACCATTTAGTGCTTATGACCGACTGAGCTTCGGACCTTTTGTTGAGTATGATTTTGATGAACTTGTTTTTGATAAGGACTCCCCATATCAAAATGTCAGAATCTTGCATTCAAAAATGTTTGGAAACTGTCTTGTGTTGGACAATGACATGAGTAAGAATAAGCATAAATACTAATTAAATTGCTTGTTAAAAGCACTGCTGAGTTGTGTACGTTTTTCATTTTTAAATACTCGTTCAGGTTTTATGAATTGCAGAGTTTTGTGTAAACTTCAAAACTTTTGTAGAAACGTTATTATTTTTTAGCACTCAAGTGCCAACGCCGAAATATTTTAAACTCTCATTGCTTTTATGGAAAGCATTTGTTTAATTGTTGCATTTTGCATGTATATAATATGGTTCTTACATTTTATACAATGCAATAATCTGAGTTTCTCTGTTAATTGTATGATTACTTTTTTGTGCGATTAATGAAACAATGTTTTCTTCAGATTTGTCAGAGAGCGACATTGAATATACAATTGCAATTACTGGAGATGGTAAAGAAGATTATGAGGGCAAAGATGTCTTGGTGCTGGGTGGCGGTGATGGAGGAATTCTAAACTATTTGAGGCACAAGTAAGCACCATTCAAACTTTCTACATATACGTTTGTATTTTTATTAAGTTTTGTTGACTATTTGTAAAAATAATTTGACAGGCGGGCTAATATTTTATGTGGGAATAAATTGGACAAAGAGTGTTTACACCAGTTAGTAAACTTTACAGTGAGTAATGGTAAAACTGAAAGCAAAAGAAGTGCCAGACCATGTTATAGCTCTAAATTAAATATTGCATTGATGGTTGTATAGTGGGTGGCGCTTCTCGGTCGTCCCTTCCAATTAAAATAGGTTTATTATTTCAAGCCTTGTGAATCCAAACAGCATATGTTGCAGAGTTAGCATTGCATTAGGCTCGAAAAAATTCACATTAAATAGAATAAGATAAATGACCAAACGCCAGAATGCAACGCAGGCAGCCCAGAGCAGAGGAAATAATTTACTGGCACTTTTCACATGGAAAACAGAATTTGCTCGTTAATGATTATGTCGTTGCAGTATCCTCTGTAAGATTGTGTTTTGTTTTTTACTGCAGAGGTCCACGCATGGTAACAATGATCGACATCGACCGAGTTGTAATCGATGCAGCTAAAGTGCATTTGCGTGGAATATGCGGAGATGCAATGGACCAAGAGGAAGGTGAAAACTATAAGGTAAGTTTATGAAGATTTTAATGAAATTGATAGTAGTACATTAGTACCTTATTGTGATATGTATGGATGGAAAGTATATGTTTGCAGGTATTTTCCAATAGCAAAACATTTTTCCAACAAAAAAACTTTATTTTTTAGTTAAAGTTAGGGTTGTGGAGTCCACAACAAAATATTTAAGTTCTCCATTTGCTTTAAAGCGGCGGTAACTTTAGGCATATATTCAGAAACCTTGCATGCTATTTATTAGATTCAATTAAAAATATTTTTTTGCAACATTCTATTATCAGATTATTGTGGACGACTGTGTCAAGCACCTTGTAAAGTTTTCTCAATCTGATCGAAAGTTTGATTATGTCATCAACGATTTGACAGCAATTCCCATCAGCAAAGAACCTGTCGGGTCAAACTGGGACTTCCTGAGGCTCATCTTAAATTTGTCACTGGATGTGTTGAAGGATGATGGCAAATACTTCACACAGGTAAAAGTTTTTAAATAGTACTTTCTGCCTAATTGTTCAGATCAGTAACATTTAAATATCTGCAACTTCATTGTCATATCACATTTGGTTTTCCTTGCACGATTCTTATATAAACAGAGGCAAACTTTGATTTATTTTATTTAATCAGGGAAATGGATCTTTGAACTTGGAAAGTTTGGAAATGTATGAAAATGTGTTGAGAAGTCTAAAAACCAAAGTTGGCTTCAGCAAAAATAATGTTCCAGTTCCATCTTACATGGAAACGTATCCTTTCTACATACTTTCATTTAAGAGTTTGCAAAGGGATAAATGAAGGCCGTAAATGGTTTATTTGGTAACAAATGTTCTTGTTTTGCACATAATATTGCATTTTGGTAGAATTCAAAATATTTTCCTTGACCTTAATGATAAGATGGATGTTTTACACCTTGTGGAAAAGCAAAACCTAAGTAAGGAATGAGCTTTTAACGCAACGAAGCATTTTTAAACGTCGTTTGATTGTGTTTTGAGACAGAAAAACCACAATATTTTAGTGTACTTTCCTTCTGATGACAATTATCTGTTCATCTTTTTGTTCAGCATTGGATAAAAGCCTGTTTCTTAAAACCCATAAAAAAATAATAGTTTTTTTTTAATTAAAAGATCATGACCGAATATACCAACAATGTGTCTGTTTGAATCTGGAAACATAAACAATGCAACGAAAAACTTTCTTTTCAATTCAATCATAAAAACATTATCCCATTGTTAGTTGGAAATCAATCATATTATAATGTCAACCATTGTTTTGGTGCTTTGGTTGCTACTAAACACGTTTTCGTTATCACCCATTCATGCAAAAAACTTGTATTTACTAATTCAATATTATTTTACCAATAAACAGACAGCAAACTTATACTGGTTCTTGATGATTGTTAGTCACCAGAGTAACCAGTCAACCTTCTGCTTTTGAACACAAACTTAAATTAAAAGTTTATTACAGAAATGAAAGTGAAACGAAAGAAACGAACATGTGAGAAGGAGAAAACATGATTGTTTTGTTGTCACTAAATTTAAAACAAGATTTTGTTTGTATGCAATTACTTCAACAGTACTTGGCCAAATGTAGTAGTACATAATTTTAAAACTTAAAGATAAAACTGTCCAAGTATTGCCCAGGAAACATTGTCTGAAGTTGGAACACAAAAAACTTAGCAGTACTCCACACACTTCCTCATAATCAACATGTTCAGAAGTTGAGGTATCTTGGCGACATAGTTGTCCCCTACTTTGGAAACAAACTTGGCTTTCAATGTTTTTCCCTTTACCTCCCTGCACACAACCACGAAGTCATCACCCCAATCCTCCTGTCCGACTGGCTTTGCATCGAGCAACCGACATGGAACAGTAAACACCGACTCACTACAAAACATAGTAGGAAGCTGAAACACTTGGGACCTGTTTACTTGTGCTGAACACCCAAAGTCAAGGTACTTGACCAGAACTTGTTTCTCAGCAACTTGACTTACGACTGCACGGAACCAGTGTCCGTTCTTGGAGCCAACAGCACAAGCAATGCCAGGAGACAATGCCTCACCACTCAAACATCGTCTATCTTTTTCAAAGCATTGAACCATTTTAGTATTCATGTCCGTATACTTCTGTATGTCATTAGCCAATTGACAATATATTACTCCACTCTGGTCTGCAGCAGTAACATAAACTTTAAGTTCAACATCCATCAGAGGCAGTTTTGGGGGAATTGTTTTAGCCAAAACTAAAACAACCTTTTCTTCTTTAATGATGTCATCAATTGATTCATTTGATTCAGTCTTTAAATCCAAAATAACTTTTCCAGTAGCTTGATCAGTTTTGACAACAGTGGCCAAACATACAGAGTTCTCAAACTTTTTGAACTTGGCAATTGATTGTGTTGTCAACTTATTCTCTTTTCCTTTAACCAGGCAAGCTTCAAAGGCTTGCTTTGGCATTTCACGCAACTCCAAGGGTAGCAGTTTAAGTAGGGATGTGGGAACCATTTCAACATTTCCATAATCAATAAACAATACTTTCACATTGTCATCCACACATTCCAATACCTCTGTCCGATTCCATGCATTTTCTTTCTGGTATAACGCAGCACAAACTTGTCCTATTTTAGGAGGTTCATTCAGGGGTTTTAGTATTTTACCATCGGAAATATTCTCCATTTGTTGAACAAATTCAAACAAACTCTCTTGGATGATTTGGCAAAAAAATGAATCTGGAGAATTAACATGAGAAACCATGACATGAAAAACACCATCTGGTAGTTTAAGCTTAGCTGGTTCCTTATTTGTCTTTATGACTTCGCAGCTATCCATATGTGAAGAAACACTTTGCTGTGGTTGAGGAGTTTCCAGTTTTTCACAGTCAGGTTTCTCAGCTGAGGAGTCAGTAACACTTGTGTCGCTTGTTTTCGGTGAAGCTACTGGAAGAGTTTTCTCCAAAATACACACATCGGTTTTTGTGGACAACATCTCAAGCATCGAAACCCCACGGACTAAAATATCTCCAATCATGATTTCATCCTTAATTGTGTGGACGCAAGCAACAACCTTGAAATCATTTTGCATCACTGCGCTTACAATAAGCTTTGAGACGTCGTCAGACCAACTCTGCAGCCCCTTCAGTTTGCAGGGTATTGAAAATGCAGGCGTTTCATAGAAAAATTCCTCCAGCTTATAAAGGCTGGTCAGCTGTACAGCTTCCACATTTCCATGGTCCAAGTACTTTATCTTGGCCTTGTTGTTGTCAAGCAAATCTTCAAGCACCACTCTGTACCAATTGCCATCTTCGGAATAGACAGTTGCACAAACCATTCCAACAATATGTCGAACAATTAGAGTCTTCTCGCTCACAGCAAAATGATGGTTTAAGTCGATATGTAACTTTTCCATTTTTTCTTTATCCTTGGGATTATCCAGTTGACAGATGAAGGTTCCATCTTTTGGAGCCACTTCCACCACAGTAAGTGGGACTTTGTCCCCACTCTTGAACCTCTTCATCAACGGTAACAATTTTGGCAATGTGTCTTCTAATTCTTGAGCAATTGATTCGGGGTTAAGTATGTCAGGTTTGTCAATTTTTTGTTTGGTTTTGCCTTTACTTTTTCCACCGTTCTTTTCATCAATGAATTGCGTTGCACACCAGAGTTTAGCGGGATTTTCATTGCTGTCTCTAGGTTCATCTTGGTCACAACCTCCACCATTACTTTTCAGCAGAGGATTTCTGAAACTTCCATTGTCTACCTTTCTTATCAAGTCGTTCAAATCCTCTTCAATGAGGGGGCCAAGTTCTAGCTTTTGCAATAAAGTCAAGTATTTCTCATCGTCAACTTTTGGCGGTATTTCACGTCTTTGTTTCGCCCACTGAACTTTCAGGCTCAGGTCCCCCACCCTAAAATTATTAAGATTGGCAATTGCTTTTTCCGCTTCCCGCAGAGTGCTGTAGTTTACAAAACCGGCCCTGCCGTTCTGATGAGGTAACTTCAAGGGCAGAAATTTTACAGTGCGAACCTCGCCACATGTTCCGAAAAGATTTTTTACCCCCATCTCACTCAGTTCCATTGGAATGTTGATGACGTAAAGGCTGAATTCTGCTTTCCCATTTCGGCCTCCGATATTTGGGTTGAAACCGCGGTTGCAGAAATCTTCGTTCTGTGGATTCCATTTATCCATGATAACAGCTTATTGAACTTTTATGGGTCATAAAACCAACAGTGATGCAAATTCCTGCAAAATTACCAAGGAATTTAATCAAATATCACCATGCGACATCCGAGAAAAAAAATTGCGCACGCGGACTTTCGGATGGTAACCTGTCACAAGTTACCGTTCGCTGTTCATTTATGTAAAAGCAACAAATACCCACACGATGAATTTTCAAGCAAAGCCATAATGCTATTTTCATGTAGTACGAAGAAGAAAAATTGAATTTGCTTGTGAAATAATTTAAAATAAAAAAAGAGCAGAACTGTTTGGGAGTTTCCCTGTAGGTGCTCTTCTTGCCATATTAGTTACTTTAAAACAAAACGTAACGGCACACCAAATGGCAAAACCTTTAAAATTAAAATTTGCATTGTTTCTTTTTACAAAAATGTGTTGAATATTTTTTTTGTTAAATAAGCAACAGTAGTAGTTGTTTACTTGTGATCTTACTAATTAAACTTTCAAGTGTACTTTATTAGTTGGTGTCAAAGAAACATTTGCACTTGCATGCGTTGTGCGGATTTGTTTTGGTTTTGAATTCGCGGGCTTGCAGTAAATAAGTATGTCTGATCGCATCTTTTTGGAAGATGTGGTGAGATGTTGCCACTACTTGGAGTCGGACAAGGCGACAGATCGAAAGAAACATGCTGACAAATTAAAAAGTCTTCTGCAACACCCGCAGGTAAACTGTAAGAAAAGGATTTTTTAGGAAGATTTGTAAAATAGGATTGATTAGTTAACATATTTGCATTGTATCACCTAATTTTTTGGAGCAGACAGCTGTTTTTTTTATTTGACTCTGTGATTTATAAAATGTGCGAAAGCTTATTCACTTAAAAATTGCAGTGAATTGTTTTGATATGTTGTTTGTGAATGTATCCTATCTGACACAGTACAAATTATGTTAAATTATTTGTTGTGGCAGGTTCGTCGCATTTTAGATGAGAAATCAAATTCAGGAAAGGCAAAGGATGGGACGTACACATTTGTTTTCAAGTCTGTGCAAGGGTATGGTATTAACTGAAGACTTTCTGCTTGATTAATTTGAATAAACCTCAAATCTTATGGTGATTGTTCACAGTTACCTCTTAAAAGAGTCAGAGGCAGTACGAAATAAGTGGGACACACTTACTGTTGCTCTTCAATCTACAAGGAAAGTCAAGTTAGAGGAGATTTGCACATTGCTGAGGGTGGTCAGCAAAACTGCTGTCAAAAGTAAGTGATCTACAAAACAAAGCACTAATCAATACTTTGCTAACAAGTTAATAAACACCAATTTGACCTTTATACTTGATAAATTGTTTGAAAAATGATTTATATTTCAAGTGCAATGAAGCATGTTAATAAAAACCTTACTGTCATCTTAAACTAGATGGACCAAGACTGAGATGCAGTGACATCATAGAATCCATTGTTCTCATACTAACACGGAACTTTCAAAGTAAGTTGTTTGGGAAAACATACCTCGACATTCTGACCGAAGATTTGCTGATGCACAGAAAATATGTCAACCAGATTACATCAGAACAATACAAGAGTAGGTGGAAATTTTCCCACTACTTTAAAGATTTTATTTTCATGACTGATCACAAATTAAATTTATGTTTTCACCAACCTTGTGTACACATTATGAATATTTTACATGTATATGCAATATATTTTTTTGCAGATGTCCTTTCCTATTGCTGTAAGTGTTACACAGATCCACCAGGTCATTTGGGGTCAGTACAAATAGCAGAAGTTATAAAATCTTTGGTGGATTCTGTCACCTTGCGATTTGACCCATTTGATTTCAACTATTTATTTGATTTCTTTTCAACGACTGTTGAAATTGTAAGGTAAGGACATATGTTGAGCTTTAAATGTGTATGGGTTGGGGCAAAGACCATTCAAGCCATTACAGAAAATCTGTAGTAATGAAAACCTATTTAACCCTTAAGCATGCACTGTCATCCTAACATTATTTTATGCAATAATTTTTGATTACCCTGTGTAGAAAATCTGTTCAAGCCACTTTTGTTGAACATTCACTTTATGCATTGCACAAGTTCATCAAGTGGCAAGCTGTCGCTAATCAAGGAAAGGTTGTCTTGTTTGGACAACAGGTCATGTTGACGCTTGTGAGTTTAATGGCAAGCAAAAAAATATCCAAGTCTGCGCAGAAGTTGGTTATAGAAATCTGCCATCTCCAGGTACTATTGATGTTTAATAACATAAAATTGAAAGAAAGGTTTGCAAGTGTGTATATCAAGTATGAGTGTATATTATATATGAGAATAGAGTCTTGTTATATTACAGTTTAATTTTTGTTCAATTTACATCTTGTGGATTTACAGTGTATATTATATTAATGAAAAGTTTTTGCCCAAGAAAAACACATGTTTGGTTTCAGGTGACATTATTTGTAACAAATGGAGGAAAGGAGGATTGCTTTTATGGGAATTTATTGAATTCAGATGAGTGGTACAACATATTGAAATCGATTGTGTTGACAATCGAACGGCAAATATCTGCCTTGTCAACGACAAACAAATTTAACTCCAAGGTTGCATTTATTTTCGATTGAGATGGTTGTAATCTGCAACAAAATCTGAAATAAGTTTTGTTTTGTAGTTGAAGACGATCAACGTTGATGAAGAAATCTGCGCATTGGCTGCTGATTCCTTGATCATTTTGTTTCAAGAATTTTCCATGCATTCTAATAGTAACGATGACCAGGTAAATTTGGTTGTCAACATATTTATTCAATTGTATTTTCATATGACGTCAATTTACTGTGTGCTATTGTATTGTACAGTGTGAAACTTATATGTTGTTGTATAATTGTTTCATTGTAAAATTGTTATCTTAGGTCAAATACAGTGTTTTTTCTACAGACAATCAATACCACACAGTTTGTGAGCAACTTCAGGACTATTACTTTTTCACAACCTTCAAAAGTATTATCTCTTCTTTCAACCAACATTGTTGAAGATGTGGTTTGCTCTGTTTACTGGCTCCAGGTATAAATATGACTCCCTGCTTTTTATGTTTGGTCAATCACAATTTCATGTTGATGACATCATTTATTTGTTCTTAATATCACCAAAATTCAAAGTGTAGAAATCTGGATGCTTTTCTCCATTGTGATGTGCTTCAGATTTATAAAACCAAGTTATAATTTGTTTGCAAAAGCATACGAGCAAAATGCGATGTGCCTGTAATGCATTTAATTTCTTTATTCAGATCATATCCTTGTTTCTTCAAAAACTACGAGAACCATTGTCAAGTGATGAGGTGATGGAATTTGCCACTTCTTTTCATCAGATGTTTACGAACACAAAATCCCATTTTGTTTTGTGCAAAATATTTTCCTGCCTTTCTGCATTACTTTGTACCATTGAAGGGGATCTTAAAAGCAATGGTAATAAAAGTGACAACTCATTTACTTGTTATTTGATGTCTTTGGTGACTTCATATTCATACAAAATTATGTCTTGAACTAAATTCCAAAGAAGTATGTAACCAGTACTTTTTCAATTAACTTCCTTTATTTTTTGTCAGAAGGGAAAGCATCAGAAATTTGGGACAAGATTGTTGGGGCATCAATTCGCCACATGATGTCATCCTTGTCATCCAAAACCTCGACGGTGTTTGAATCATGCTGCAGATTTCTGTCCAAATTTCTTCTTGTAAACAAAACACACGAGCTTGCAATCTCAACTGCTTCTTTGTTTCCAAAAATTTGGCAAAGCTATCTGGGCTCTGAGGTGTTTTCTGAGTAAGTAAATCTTTTTTTCTAAAAATCCAATTTTTTAATGAAGTATTTGTGTTGTAGTTTATTTAGAATAAATCTGTATGATTGAACTTCTGGTTGATTGTATAAATACTTTCTTTATTTAACTCTCCAGATACTTCATTTCATTCTTGTGTTCTTTTCTGCACACTCATAACCTCATGGAAGTGTCATATCCTGACCATGGTTGCCTGGCAACTAGCATGGATGTGGAGGACCATCTTCTCAGTGCCATAAAAAAGAACAGACCGACCAGATTATCGCTGATTGAAAAATTTCTTGGACAAACTGAATTGGAAACCTCAATGTCAGCTGTGTGTCCATCAAACAAAAGCAGTTTTGTGCCACAATCACAGAGCATAGTAAACTCTAGTTTTTTATCTGGGGACAGAAGGCCAAGTTGTGAAGAAACTGTGTCTGTAAAAGTGATGAATATGTTCGTGAAGGGGGGTTCTATTTGTATGGAGTCTGTACCCAATGGCTGCATTGTAGCAGATTTGTTGATTTCTGTTTGCTGCAAACGTCCTTGCCTGTATTTTGATCAATGCCAAAAGCAGAAAATGTCTTCTTTGTCTGCGCCCGAAATCAATTCAAGGTATCACTGTTTAACAAATTAGGATTGACTTATTGCATGCATTGTTTAGTTAGGTGTCTTGCATTTATTATCTTCAAGCTACTTTGTAAACAAATTTAAAAGAAATGAAATAAGAAAAGTTTAATGTACAAAATACAAGCCAGTACACATGATTCAATACAATAAAAACTTACATTGTATAGAACATGGCCACATTCAGAAGTGGATCAAGACTCTGACCCCTAAACTATGGCACTTAAAAAAATGCTGCAGTCCCAGACAAATGGGCCTTTAAAAATTATAGTCATGCTTTTGTCTAACACCAAAACTATGCAA
Source organism: Ascidia mentula (assembly GCF_947561715.1). Taxonomy (NCBI): domain Eukaryota; kingdom Metazoa; phylum Chordata; class Ascidiacea; order Phlebobranchia; family Ascidiidae; genus Ascidia; species Ascidia mentula. The sequence goes on from NC_138568.1 coordinate 1,116,480, forward strand.
TGCAATAGGTGTGGGATAGTAACCACCCCCACCACTCTAAAGAGAACTTTTTGATCCAACCCTTGGCTACATTAGGACTGAACTTTCACTGTTAATCTTTACTATTTTCTTTTGCATGCCAGTTAAACATGTACGGTTTATTTCTGACAGATTGTCAAATGAATTTGTTCCTATTATTGATGTTTGTACAATTGTTCTCAATCAATTACGATCAGTTGCATTGCTCGCTGTTGAAAATCTAAAAAGCATGAAATCTCTCTTTTCTCTCAATCTCTTGCAAGTAATGCACGTTGCAAACTTGATGTTGAGTTTTACTGCAAAATGGAAATTTGATGGTCAGTGAATATGCATCTTTCATTAAGCTTTAAAAATTTTTTTTTTTTTAATTTTATAGAATAAGCTTTTACTTTTTTGATAAAATTACATCTATTGGATAGTGTTCCTATTGTAGATACTGTTACTTTTTAGTATTCCCCAGGCATGTATTAACATTTATGCAAAAAGCAACAGGTTGTAATGTTTTTTGAAGGTTTGAAAAAGCTCACCTATTCCAGTGATCTTCTTCTGACTTGTATATGTGATGAGTTAAGCAGTTCACTTGGCCATCAAACTACACTGGGACCTGAACTCACGAAAAGTATTCAAACTTTTGTCACCTTGCTTGCGAAACCCCTTCGTTTTTTGATTCAACATCAAAATTCACAAAGAAAGTCTCTAATTGTTGATGGTTTGAAAGTGGCTTTACAAACTTGTGGGAAGTTGATATCTAAAGTTGCAAATGAAGCAGTTACCAATATTGCTAGCCCAAAAGTACAAAATACATCGACTGGTAGTGACCTTCTTGAATCGGCGTCAGAGGTATCATTTTCTGATCATGCCTCCACCAGCTTGGAGTCAAATTCAAGCCGTTTTTCATATCGGAGAAAACGCTATGGGGAGAAACCAACAGATTCACCACTGTCTAAACGCAGCAACACTGACTCAAACTTGTCCTCTGTGGAACATGTAGAAGATACAAGCAAAAGTAAGATTGTTGCCAATCTTTTGTTTTATTTTTTTTTGTAAATTTTCTGAGCCAGGTCTTGCATGTTTTGTTGAAGTGACGTCAGATGATGCATCAGAGCTTTTCAGTAAATGCGTCACATTTTTCTGCCTGGTGGCAGAATTAACAGGGGACACTTCAGTTGTGAATGATGTTTTAAATACACTTACATCAGATGAGTTTGATTTGACTTCTGTGAAAAATATTGGTGCAGTAATTATTGCTATTGAGGTAAAAATTGTGTTAAAGTTTTTAATGCATTTAACACTTTTCACTACTATTTTAATTTTGCATTTTGAAGGAAATTCTAAGAAGTGTTGGGAAATTTAACTCTTGCCAACTGAAGAATGTCATCAAATCAATCCAGACAATATTCCAGCTGCATTACCAAGATGAGGAAATCTCGTCAAATTGCTTGGAAGTCCTTTGTTCACTTATTCCAACTTTGCAAATTCATAATTCTGATTCACAGACAGAATGGTATACCGGCAAACTTGGTTTTTGGGTGTTTTATTGCAAATTTGGGTTAAATTAAGGTTTTTAAGATATAAATGTTGTTAGATTAGGTCATAGCATGTATTTCAGGTAATTTGTTGTTCAGAGTGTTTGTAAATGTTAGTTTTACATTACTTTGCATTTTTACAGCATAGATGAGATTGTTTCATTGCTATCAATAATTAGTGATCAGATTTCCAAAGACAAATGTGGTCCAATGATGAAAGTTGGTTACATTGAGTGTTTGGTTCAACTCAGTAAACATTTAACTTTTGACAATTTGGGAACATCTCAAGATACTGAAGCAAGAAATATTGGTTCAGGTGACTATGGACCATGTTCCATTTGATTTTTGATGATTCCTTTGGTTTAAATATTTTTTAAATCCCTGAACAGTGTTCTCAAGTGACACTAATTCATACCAAGGTTTTGTGACACAGATTAAAATACCCAACAGACTTTAGTTTGACCTCATGACTGTTTTAGTTTTTTTATTTCTGAGCAGGTTATTCTTCTTCTAATAAACACATAGGTGACAAAATTAATTTTTTGATGCAGTTGTCAAAACACTTTGTGGATTCGCCTCATCACCCAATGGACTTGTCAGCAACTGTTCTTGGAAAGCCATCTCACAGATTGTTCAACATCAATGTGATCAGGAAGATGATCAAAATAAATACCAGCAGTTTTGTCAATATGTTTTTGCTTGTCTAAAAGAAGGTACAATGAATTTAGAATTTTTTTTCACGCTTAAACGATATTAATGAAATTGTGATGGCAAATGTTAATCCAAAAACTAAATTGGTTTATGTCATAATATTCCAAAACAATAATGTTGACTTATTAGATAGTATGTTGCATGTAAAGGTGTAATGGCTTTTATCTTTCAGTTAAAGTTGTCATCACAAGTGAAACAAGTTTTGCTTCAAGAAACTTGAACAACAATGAGTCATTTTACCTGAATCACATAAATTCGATCTATTCCTGCCTCCGTGCTTTTTGTGGCATCCTCCAACACACCGGTCATCCACTGGAAAAACAGATTGCAGAGGAAATATGTGTATTTTACTCTGAACTGGAAAAAAGCATTTCTGAAAGACATTCCACTGCATTAGATGATATTGGAAAAGTCTTTAAAGCTGTTTTGACAAATGTGAATAAAAAGTTTGAATACAGTAAGTCTTCCCAAATCACTCAGATTGTAAAACTTTGGGAAGTTTACAAATGATATGATTGTTGGTGGCAGTTTAAGTTCATTTTTTTAACCAACCTCTGTACCTTGACCTAAATCCTTATGTTTACCAAACACCTCTTGTTTTTTTTCAGGCATTCTCTCCCAACACCTTCTGTACACATTGAGTAAATGGGAATTTTCCGCAAAAAGTCTGTTCAAAAATTTTCCTATTGCATTGTGGGAGTGCCAAAATATGGAAAGTTTTTGCCGCAAGAACTTTGACCGAGTGTTTCCCATAGTGATGCTGAAATCGAGCAGGAATTTGGATGAAGTCATTGAATTGCTCCAGAATGTTCCAAGTCTGGATAAATTTAAAGAGGAATGTATACCACATGCTATTGCTGTTACTCTGCCTCTGCTATGTAAACAAGGTGATGACAATATATTTTTACTTCTAAAATTGTTTACGCAACAAATTATTGCTGAACAAAAACAACTCTTGGTTTTTATTACTTACATTGGGTTGTTAATCAAAAATATTTTACATGTAAGGACAGAACCACCGTTTACAACTGTGCAGCACAGACTTATTCCTGTACTTTTATCGCATTTTTATCTCCTTGACTGAGTTTATTTTCAATTTAGTAATTCGGTTTCTTCTGTAAACTGTGATGTTTAAATTTGTGCATGTTAACTTAAACAGTTTTTTTTACTTGACACACATCTTAAAGTAGATTTGTCACAATATTTGTATTTAATAAGTTTCTGCACCTGCATACTCCAAAGGTACTTCTGATCTGGCAATCTCAAACTCATCAAACGTGATGAATATATTCCATTACTTGATGCAATGTTGTGACTATGACCACGTTTCTTCACTTCTGCAATACTTCACTGCCCAAATCATATCTCACCTACTCACCATGCTTCCTATGACATCTCATGATGATGATCATGTGATTTTTCTTCATGAAAATCCTCCTGCAACTATAATTTATTTTGATGAAACTTCATTTGAAGGTGGGTTTGTTGTTGAAAAACTCCTTATAACAAATAAAATAAAGTCCATCTCTTTTGAAATTAAAAATGTTCCAAAAAAATATGACGTTGTTTGCTGAGGTTTAACCTTTTTTATTAGTGATCTTGCAAAGGTTTGTGAACCTGAGTCTCAAGGACACAAAAAAGCACGACAAGGAATTGAACTTGAAAATGTTGGTGAAGTTGATTGAAACTTCTTCCCAAGCTCGCATGCAAAACCTAATGGTTCACATGTATACGATGGTGAATGATGCACAAAATTTGACAGAAACTCTGAACAGAATTCTTGCTTACAGGTACTTGCTGTGTGAAGGCCAGAACCTTTTTTCTGTTGTTGTTGATAATGCATTCCATTTATTACACTCACTTCCAATATAATGTATTATTCGTATAACCAGCAACCCAGTTTAAGAACTACTAATTTAGATGGTTTGTCGGCCTAAAAATTGGGCATTTACAAAGTTATGTATGGTTTTAAATGTTTTGTATTGTTTTTCTGATACATATTTAAATCCTCTCAATATTTGCGTTTCATGATGAACCAAGGCATTTTTTGACCAAAAATGTTTTTTTATGCAGGTATTTTTTACAACTAATATTTCCATATATCAGTGATGATCATCAAAAGGAAATTGTCATTCATTCTGTCTTGCATTGTGTTCTCAACATATGCAGTAAAGCCAAGAGTAAGGTAACACTTTTCAAACTATCTATAAATTTCCTTTAGTTTATAATGTAGATTGTGGACACATAAATATTTCCTGGCATTTTGAATTGGAGTCAGCTGGTTTATTTGACAGAAAAATGAATTCGGACTACCACGGCATCACTTGTTTAATTTATATTTTGACATATTGGTGTCGCTGGTACAAGACAATGCCTAAATGAGGACTAGGTTCTGCTAAAACTAAGCAACCAGTATTTCATTTAACCTTATGATGTTGTTTTATTGTCTTTATCAGATTAGCAACCAATCTTTCAAAAGAAGCCAGCGACATCTCATTAACATCTGCACCATTGGCATAAACCTGATATTTACTTTATTCTCATCCAGTTTAAATGATGATTTGTCAAAAACCTGTAAATCTTTACAACAGCCAATGTTCGTTAATCCAACGATGCAAATCCTTGCCACCATTGCTCAAGTGCAAGTTCAACACAGCAACGAATGGAGTGCAAAACATTCCTACCAGTTAAAACAACTTGTTTCATTACTCTCAGACACAAAGTAAGGTTTTTTTACAACTGTTAAACTGTTTTAGGGTGGTCACAGCAAATATGTTTTTGTTCAACTCATAATTAAATGTGTTAATAATTTTAACATCCGCTAATTGCTGTCGCGGGTTTCAAGACAGTGCCACATCAGCGGCTACATTCTGTCCAATTTAGAGATTAGGTTAATATATATATTTTTTTAACAAAGTGAACTATCACTCGCACTTTGCAGGTCAATTTGCGATGCATATAAGAGATGTCTGCACGACTTGTTGGTTAATGAAGGTCATCAGAACCTTCACATGGAAAGTGAATCAACACTCGATACTCCCAAGGTTTGAAACCAATCTTTTGTGTACGGAGATAAAAATTCAGCTTTTTTTCAGATGAGTGACAGCAGTTGGGGAGAAAAAAATGTGGAAAGTCATGAGAGAAAATTAAATGACTGCGTTCACTCCATGGAATACATTCTTCAAAATGGTGTTTCAAAAGGTTGGCGACATGTACTTTCGATGCAATACAAGAAGATTGAAGTTGAATTGCTGCAAATTTAGGCAAAATGGACTTAACCTTCAGTTTTCGATGTTGCGACTGAGAATTGTTTTTATATGGTGATGTAACCACCACTACAGAAACTCTAAAATTTTTTTTACACAGAGAATTTATTTGTACTGGTCAGTTGCCTAAGAAATCTTGCAACAATTTTACCAAAGGCTTGTGGTAGTGAAGGTGGCATGTTTACAGACGATAGAGGAGGAAACACAATAAAGCAAATCATAATTTATTTATCACACATTTGTGACGATGACGAGGAGGTTAAGGTTGGGAAAGTTTATTTATGATATTTTATTGTTTTGGTTTTGTAATTTTACGCATCCTGCTGATTTCATTTGTTTTTTTATTTTGATTTCTATGCTAGGAATTAGTTGCAAAATGTTTTGGAGTCTTGGGCTTGAAATCAGTTGGGGACAGAGTGGTTCTCTTTGCTCCTGAAAGTAGTGAGTTTATTTATTTTGCTTCACATATTTTAGCTTCAAGATCTTTATTTTCCTGTTATGGTTTGGTTAATTTCGTATAAAAACCAAACATTTACTTTCCCCATACATTACCCCTGGTGATAACGAGTGTTTCATGAAAGGGCGCATTGTTTTTTATTAAAAGAACAAGAAAAGTCATTCAGCCAAGTCCTCTTGCAAATCTGGCACAATTGTGTCGATCCAAACCCATCCGTACAACTTGCTGCCACCGAGTGTCTGATTAATACTTTGCAACACGATTCCTCTGCTCTCATGGAGATGAAAAACACAAATCATCTTTGCAAGGTTGCGGAATATCTTCAAACTTTCAGGTGATTTTGGAGATTGTACTTTCAAACATGTACTTTCAACAAGTCCGTCTTAACAACAGATCAACAAAAAAATCAAACAAAAAACTTGAAGTCTCGGATCCATTCAATTTGCTGCGGGAAAAATCAATGTGGTCATGTGACCAGGACAGCTACTATGATTGGCTGTGCGAAAACACGTGGAAACTGGTGAAATGTTGTAAGACGTCACACATCAGGGCAATGGAGGGCATTTCAAGGTGAATATTGCGGACTTATGATGAACGGCGCTTTACACTTTCGAGATAACAAAGTCTTGTTGTATTTGTATTTTGACACTCAATGGATTAGTTGGGTTTGGTGAAAGAGCTTTATTGCTTGTCTCAAGTAGATAGTTTGTCATGTTAAAAACATCGTGTTATAAAGCAAGTTATACAAGACAAAACCTGAGTCACTTGTCCTTCTGTTGTTTTAGATATATTTTTATATTTCCCCTATAATTCGGCATCGTCAATATCACTAAAAAACAACGTTGTTTACGGTAAAACAATACGAAGAAACTGACATGAAGGTCTAAGGTCTGGTATACATTCTGTCAGTTGCTGCAGACTGGTGAAAACGTGAAAGCACAAAAAACTCTATCAAGATCAGATAATAAGACTGTCGGGAGATTTCTATACATGTTTTAAGACTTATATTTGTCATGAAGAAATCTAGAATAACAAAATGTTATATTTTTTTGCTTTTTAGGGTTTCGCCGAAACTATGTGAAAAACTCTTTCCTTTCGTATTCAGCGAAGTGGGAAAATCAAGTGCGAAATCCGCCGAGCTGATGGGAAAATGTTTGAACACAACATTCCAGTCGGCGTTGGACAGAGGTTTAACCAACTCTCCCCATTTTATCTTTTTGTATACGACAGTGTTTAAAATATATTTATCGCTTATTGGTCGAAAATCTGCTGACGTAGTACAGAGGCTTGTTGCTTCATTATATACACGAACTAAAGTAATTTGCTGTCGCATAAACAATGCCAAACCGAGGGCTAGATCCCTCTATAGTTATTAAGGAAGTCCTGGGTGGAAAATGTTTACGTTTCATGTTTAAGATGGACGGGAGATAAATCACGACCATCTGATCCTGATGTTGGGGGTCGTTCAACATCTTCGGGAGCAGGATAGGAAATCTTGTGAGGAGGATCATAAAGATGGGAGAAGATCACCCAAGGTAAATCTTCTTTGTCATAGATTCTCGCAGATTAAACGTATTGTTTTCAGTTACATCTTTTTTGTAATTTCATCATTAACTTTACCGAAGGGTTGTTAAAATGACCAAGTCTCTTGTCAATTGCTTTAATAAACTGCACTGCATTAAATTGTTTGTTTTTTTCTTAAATCTCCATTTGAAACCAACTTTATCAAACAAGTGCGTAAAACTGACCGAATCCTTGTGGTCATACACGAGTAAACTGTACTGTACTGATTTGTTCCAAAGAAATACTGACCATGCTACAGAGCAAGCAAAATAGTCTTTGGAAGTTGCTTAACTGTAATGTGGCTTCAACCCCGCATTCTCATCGTATTTCAGAAGGACAGTGGAAATGTGAACAAGATTGAAGTTGATTTCTTGTTGGCTGCAAGAGTCGCCACAATCTGCAAACGACCTTTCATGGCAATTTTGTTCGTTGAGCTGTGGATAGGTTGGAATTAGATGATTTTATTTTGTTTGATTTCTTGTTGTTTGGTTACTTATTTGTGCGTTTGCAGATAAACTTGAACTAAAGCTGGAAAAAGAAACTGAATCTGTAACAAGAGGTTTGTGATTATTCCACTTAAACTGGATTTGCTTTGGAGCTTGAGTCAGTCGAAATACACAACATATTTATACTTGTAATATTCTGGATTATAAACGAAAAAGCGTTGAAAAAAACGTTATTTTATCCAATGTTTTGCAACCGCAGGACGGGACCGTAAAAGTACGAACCGGGCTTTATCCTTCTCCGGTGATGCTTTTACCGAACCCAAGGAATCTACTTCGGACCAGAAAAAGATGAAGCAAATTCTATCGTTGAGATGTCAGGGTCTAAAGTCGCCCATTTCCATCTTACAAACTTGCGAACACGGTAAGAGTGGACACTGTAATGGTCGCAGCCGGAGGTTGGTATTGAAAACGGTAACGACCAGTGGTTCTTAACCCTATTTCTCTCATTCTAACTTCCAGTTTCAACGGAATCCTTATTTCCCATTAGTATTTAAATTTTTAAACTTTTATATATAATTATTTCATTTGCACTATATCTGTTATACTTGTGTCCCACCGGTTAAGAACCACTTGCATAGACGAAAACAAACTTATGTAAAGCATTTTTTGTGAGTAGCACCCCTAATAGTGTCAGCTACAAAAGTAATTGTTTTTCGCTCTGAACATTTTTTTCTATGCAGTATAAATAGTCATTTCCAATCAGTCTACGGAGCGGGTTTTCAAACCTCTCAAATTTTAACGCCTGCAGGTTCTGAGGCAAAGAACGTTCTCATCTCCGCTTACGACACGATTGGGGAATCGGACGGTTTGAACGGTTGTTATTCCTCGTATCCAATCAACCCTGTGGGCGACACAGCCCTCATCCATTTAAGTGAGAAAGAAGGTAAATGGTTGGAAGCTTTGAAGATGTACGACCTTGCTTCGTCCTCTGGTCGCGACGCTTCTAATAGGAAGGTATTTCGTTGTTCGCTTGTTGTTACAAGATTTTGATAAACGTGAAACTATTGATCCTCATCTTGGGGCAATGTTTTGACATAATCAGCCTGCATTTTCACTTGAATTATAAACTTTATTCCTGTGTCTTAAAGGTAACTTTGGGACATGTAAAATATTTTGTAATTTCGGGAAACGGTTTTTTGGGAGTGCTGGCGTTTTTTGGTAAACCACATTTAGCTGCATTGGTAGGATCAATTACGTATTTACATCCAGAGCAAGGTGGTGGAATGCTTACAACAGTCTGGGTTGGATCATTTGTGTGACGTTTACATGAGGGAGGTGGATGCGAACCCAGCGAGTGAACGGAAATATAATCTTGCGGACGCGGTACGTGGAAGGTGTTATCTTGATTTTCAGTATAGTAGAGATGTTCTGGTTATACTCTGGCTCTGCTGTCGACCAATAAAAAAGACTAAACCTTTGGAGCGTTTGTAGAAAGTCGGTCCGTTTTACCATGGCAGTAACTTTTTTGTTTTTTCCTTTTTAATTGTGTTAAGTTTTGTTTCGAATTGCGTGGAAGCATCTCAGCCATAGTGATCGGTGAGGTTGTAAGTTTTCCTGTTATTTTGAATAAAAATTAACTGGCAACCTGGCTACGTAACCAGATAGACCAAACTCACTCGCCATCTGTATTGGTGTAAACTGATGGGAAACAGTGTGCTTAGTATGCAGGTCACGAATCATTAATGCTTGCTTGCTTCCAAACAATCAACTATTTCATTTGCAAATCAGAATAGTATACAGTGATCTGCGAACAAGGCCACTGTTTACTGGATCGGTCTCATCAGGGCAGTTTTGGTTTGAAAAAACATTATAAGCTGCATTTCTTACACGTAATAACATTATATCCCACTTCCAGAACCTGGTTGAAGTTCAGTACAAAGCAGCTTGGCAATCTTGTCAGTGGGACGAATCTCTCCTTAACATAGAAGAAGTTTCTCAACCACTCGGATTCCACCAACATTTGCACCGATGTATGACGTCAGCATTTGATGATAATTGCAACAACTTTCACTCACTCTTGTCGGAAGCCAGAATCTCGTGCCTGAGGTAAATTTGGACATAAAATTAACCAACAACCACATGTGATTGCCTCACAAAATTCTATGCCTTTTGTGTATTTTGACAAATTGGATTTGAATTACATTAAAACGTTGATTTGGAGACAAACCAAAATTGTGTTTTCGCTTATTGTCGTTCGAAGCTGTTAAAACCCAGAAAACAGCTCACTTGAATGCAGAAAAAACGACCAGTAAATAAGTTACTGACGTCACGCTTTTTTGCAGCGAATTCGACGCCCGGCAACCGAATCACGTGATCACGTCTGATCTTCACACGGTTTCGTGTCGACTCCAGTCCCTCCTCGAAATAGAAAACGTCAAAAAGTAGGGAAAAACCCACTTACGATACTCTGTATTGCAATCTCTGTATTATTGAAACTATGTCATCTGTGGTCTGGAAGGTTGTCGGTATTTGTTTGCGATTTCAACCCACAGTTCCACTTTACGTGCTTTTAAAGATAGGAACAGTGGATGATTATAAGACAGCAGTGTCTATGCCCACAATTTTGTCAAGGAGGGTTTGTTTGAATATTTTCAGATGCCTTTCGGACGAAACCACCATAAGCGAATTCCTTCAATCCCTGAACGATTTCGATGAAAACAATTCTCGTAGATTTCGATTCGATGACGTAAATTTGCTACTTACCGTTCGCTCATCCGTTTTGAGTTCGTTGGCAGACAGGTAAGTTCTACGATCAGATTGTGCATGTGTTTAGATAAACCTCGCAACAGGTCTTTTCTAAGAATAAAATGACTGGCTCATACTGTTGAAAATATGTTTTATTTATTTAAAACCTTTCGGCAAGAACTCATGCCATCGGGTCTTTTCCAATCTCTTGCATCTTTCAGACTGGCTGATTTTATTTAAATTTACAAAAGCTCGTTTCATCAGACGTGACAACTTAACGCAAATGCACACTTAACGTATTTTGATCATGCCAGTGTCCACATTTCTATCCATGCCATATTTTTCACCCAGATATGCAGGCAGTGATTCGCGAGCCGCTGAAACCCAGAGTCGCCATTTGCTCACCTCAATGCGAATATGTTGCCAACACGACCGACTTCAAAACGCCCAAAAATTACTGCGCCAACTCAGTGACGTCACGTCGCGCTTGAGCGATGACGGCGACGCAGGTCACGTGACATGGACGCACAAGGTCAAGTTGGAAGGCGCCAAATTGTTGTGGACACAGAAGGTGTTTAAACTGTTTCTGAATTCACTTTGATTCTAGTTTATTAATGAGAGTTTACAATAAATTCAGTAAGTTCTCAATGTGAAAAGAATCTTGACGAATAGCCAAGGTCCTAACCTAAGGGCGACATTTTAGCATTAAAAATTGCTTTTTCAGGAGGTTCCTTTCGCACTTGCGTCTCTACAAAATCTTTTGAGTCAACTCGAATCTGCCGTGAACGAAACGAAGCGCTCATCCGACCTATCTTCCCTCCAATTGATGTTGGCGGAATCGTTACAAACTTACGGGGTTTGGTTGCACGAATCGAGATACGAGGGACCCTCAGTAATTATGGAAGATTACCTTGAACGGGTGGGAAGTCTATGTGGACTGTAAAAATTCCTGTATTAGGTTTTGCAGTGCTATAACTGTATTGAATCTTCTAAGGTATATTTTTTCATTTGTGGAGTTTTGCACGATCGTTTAGCCGTATTTTTGATATCATAGTTTATTTCGTCCAATGGTAGATAAAGTTGATCGTAAACCGTGGAAACGGTTGTAATGATTTGATTTACATGCAGTCTGTTTCGGTGGCGGATAAAGTTTATCAGTCAACAAATAATTCCGGCAGCTCGACAACTCACAACGATTCGCTCCAACTTTTAGTGAAGAATTATCACATGTTGGCAAAGTTTGCTGACGAACAATATCAACAGGTATGGAGTTGAACCTGTCATGTATAACGTGGCGGGAATTAAATTCCCTTTTCGCAACAACTACTTGCTATAAGTGCAAATACGTTGAGCTTATTAGTTTGAAAAATAACGCCAAACATGCCTTTGTGGCAATGCATACGCAAACGTTTCTTACACTATTACGTTCTTAATTATAATAATATCTTTTTTGGGGTTTTGTGCATTTTTCTGTCTGGGCAGTCACTATGATGTCATAATATGTTTCAGGTGATCAAGTACAAGAAATCAAGCGAATATGCACAGAAACGCGTCCTTGCTTCTGCTCCCAAACAAGAACTTGAAAGCATGCAACAAAGTGGACAGGCTCCAGCCAGAAAGTAGGAAATTCACAGATTTTCTGTTTCTTTACGTGAATAAAACACCACAATCTGGCGGCACTGCAGGGGGTTACGCTTAGTTTGGTACCCAATGGTTAATGGTGGCTTTACAGTCACCACAAAGTGTAAGCCTTGCTTGGCTATTTAACTGACAAGATCGTTGTATATCACACCATAGCTGCACTGAAGAGGCATATTAAGTTAAAACAGTGCCTTGTCTGCAGCTCACCATATGAAACAACACAGCTTGTGTTAAGGCAAAATTATGAAAGCTTCGCAGACGGAAGACATTTGTCATTTTCTGTCTGTAGGACACAAGTGATCGTCGACAAGAATTTGAACATCGACAAACAGGAACTCGCGAGAGTGGAAGAAAAATCCCGCGACTTCCTCTCGTCCGCCCTGCGCAGTTACATCCAATGCGTCCAGCTTTCAGACAAGCACGATATTTTAATGTACAGGTGAGGGTTTCCAAAATCGCTTCATTTTTATAAAATTTAGCCCAAAAAATAAATTGGACAACATCGCGCTTGCCTTATTCGAAACACGTCCAAATTGAATAAGTGGGTTTTGCTTTTGAACTAATTTGGTGAAAGTGGTTAATTAGCGGTTATAATTACAGTTTCGTGTTACTCTTAGTGTCTTGCAGTCATTTTTTATCACACCTAAATTAAAAGCGTATGTAATGGAGATTTCAGCAATACCAAGTTTTGTTAAAATTAGCTGCGTATTTGTGGAGATATCGATGTTTAAACTTTTCAAACGGGAAACACTGACTTTCGTTGTGGACAAAAAATGCGGCGGTGCACTGAAGTGACGTCACAGAGAAGCTTTGTTTTTGTGTATTGTATAAATTGTAAGGAATTGCAGCCAGCTTTTCACATACATATCTTCCAACAGAATCTGTGCCTTGTGGTTCGAGAACCCCAACATGACCCCGACCAACAGTTTAATGTCGACCAACCACAACAGCATTCCCTCATACAAGTACATACCCCTGTCTTACCAATTGGCGGCAAGACTAAACACAACTACCGGGGTTTTTCAAAATACTTTGAGAGAAGTAAGTCCTGGGGAAATTAAACTAAAGAATTATTCTGAGTTGATTCCAAGCTAAAATTGTTGTAAAATATCGAGGTTCACATGAAAATCTTTAATTTCTTAAGACTGTTGTTTGTACTGATTTTGTTTTTTAAGATATTGTTGCGAGTGACGATCGATCATCCTCATCACGTGCTCACCGTCATCCTTGCTCTTGTCAACGCCAAGAAAGACGAGGAATTTAATTCCAATCAGATGCCGTCCTCCAGAAGGAAATACAAAAAATCTTCGGTATGATGAATAAATAAATCTTCACGTTGATATTAAAATTATGTGACCTTTTTGGGGCATGCCTACAATGACGTCATTATTAGTGACGTTCGTCTGGCGTACACTGTGCCATTTTGGAACTGCGGTTGAAAACGTTCATAATCAAATTTGTTTTTGTTTCTGAAAGACTTTTACGTGGTTAAAGATGGTGCTTCATGTAACTAACGTCACTAGTTATGACGTGCCAATGACGAGTGAATTTATACACAATCATTTGTGACGTAATAATCACGTATCGAACGATTCAATTGTTTCAGAAGAAAGAAAACTTGTCATCCCGAGTCACAGCCGCCACAACATTGCTCTCGAAAATCCGACAACGTCGTCCAACCCTCGTACAGAACACTGAACTTGTGATGAACGCGTACATAGGTTGGTTCATTCTACATAACATATGAGTGTTGGTGAAGTTCCGTTGCAACGACCGAAACATCGAGTGTAATGATGAGCTTTTTGCCATAGGAGCTTTTTAAGTTCATTCTATACAACACATACGCGGAAGTTTGCCTGTGGTATAACCTGGAAAATACTTGTTATAGTCAGTTCATACTATAGGTTCGTTTTTTCTTTTTGTTGGTTTAACTGTTTAAAACCTTTAAGTACTCTAAAATCCTTTTATTGGTTCAGGATTTTGTATCATATTTCGACCTGACATAAAACAGTGCGCAAAAATAACATGGACGGTTACTATAACAACACGTCAGCAGCCTGTCGAAAATATATTTTTTCCGGCACTCAATAAAGTGTTGTTCATCATATATCTAAGACCTATTTCCTCATAAAAGCTCCAACATATTTGCAGAGTTTGCCAATTTTGACGCATCCCCGTGGAAAAGTCAACCCAACGTGAAGATCGAGCTGCCAAAGCACGTGACTTTAGCAAAGTTCGCCGACCCCTCGAAACCCTGCCCCGGATTCCAAGATGTTGTCATGCCGATATGTAACGCTACAGTGAGCAAGGATGCAGATTACAGCTCCACAAAAGGTGGGGAAGCCCCTATGTAGTTTTGGTTGCTCAATCAAAAATAACATTCGTAATATTTCAACAAATAAAGCGCTAGAAAAATGGAATTGAAACTTAAAATAAACCGAGGTGGTATGTTGAACATGACAGAAATACATATTGTGATATCATAAAATTATCGTTACTTCTTGGCATACACTCTAACTTGTCGTATGTTTCAAATAAAGCATGAACTTACTGCTAAACACAAATATATGTAAAGCGTTGTAGTGCTTTATTGCATTGCAAAGTTTAAGAATGACTCCGAGTCCACGCAACAACAGCGAGGAGAAACGCGGCGAAAAAAGGCAATTAATCCGCTTCGTTATAATGCGGTCAAGTGAGCGCTACAAATGCAACATTTTTGCGGTCGACTTTCTGCAGACATTTGCCCAAGTGTGATACTGTAAATGAAAAGTACCACAGAGTGGAAATTCTGTGCGTGTTAGTTTGCAGTTCTGTGTACAGGCGTGTCTGCAGCTTAGCGATTATTATTGATCATTTACTTCTATGCGTTATTGTGGTTAGTAAAATTTCGACCATCATCCGGCCTTTTTACATCACAGGTATTGTCACCTTCCGCTACATCAAACCTTACTTTGAAACTGTTGGTGGGGTGAATTTACCTAAAGTCCTCGTTGCTGTTGGATCGGACGGTGTTGCCAGGAAGCATTTGGTGAAGGGGAAAGACGATTTACGCCAGGATGCTGTTATGCAACAGGTAATATCCAGGCCATGGGAATTTAACAATAAAGTTATTTATAAGAGTTTTGAACAATAATTTTTGGTATGTAAACTGTGGTGCCAAGAATATGTTTCATAAGCTGCACTGATGAGACCTATCAGGTCGAAACAGTGACCCTGTATGCAGCTTATTTGAAGATTTTTATGTCACAAGATCGAAACAAGACTTTGTGCAACGCCACCGTCATAGTAAACCGCTGGCAATCGTTTACATTTCAGTGAAATGATTAGTCTCAAGTAATGTGTCAAAATAATATGGGTTAGATTCTAACAAAATTCCAATGTTTGACACATTTTTTTGTTTTTGGAGGTTATAATTTAGGTTAGAAAATGTTAATACATTTTTGTTCAATTTAATCCTAAATGCATAATTTTTCCCGATAATTTTAACAGGTTTTCGAAACGGTCAACAGCCTTTTACGCCAAGTCCATGACACTTCGGGGTTACGCATCCGGACCTACAGAGTCACACCACTATCCCAGAGGAGCGGATTAGTGGAGTGGTGTGGGGGAACCACCCCTATCGGTACCTACTTGGTTGGAAATTCGCAGCAGGTGAACCATGTTTTTTTTTACTAATCAAGAAAAATCAATAAATTTCCGAAATTAACTTTAGAAACTGACAAACTATAAAACAAAAACACGGATTTTTTACAAAAACTACCATGCCGTGACTTACGTTAAACACGCTTTATGTTATAACATACCGAAGTGGCATAAATTGAAGGCACTCAAAGTTCCTGAGGGGAAAATAGTAAGATAAACTCCACTTTATTGAGTGCGATACAGAAAAATACAAGTGAACACAATGAGAACTTAAAAATCTCGTGTTAGAACTTGACGCAACATTGTTTCCAATATTTCAGGTCGGGGCCCACCACCGTTATCGGCCCTCCGACATTCCTGTGATAAAATGCCGCAAAATGATTGGAAATATCGCGAATCAACCTCATGTCGTCAAGTTGAGCAAATACAAAGAAATCTGCTCATCTCTACGTCCCGTGTTCCGATATTTCTTCACTGAGAGATTTCTGGATCCTGCAGAATGGTTCGCCAAGCGGTGGGGTTTGAAGTTGTATTTAATATTATGGTCACCTATGTACACAAGACCGGTTAAACTGCGGCGCTCAATTAAAAAAGGAATGCTTACATTTCACCTTAATAAGACTTTCGACTTGACCTTGGTTTTTGGTTTCCATGGTAAATCGTGGATCTCCTTTCAACCGAGGGTCCCGATTTGGTCAAAATCGCTCTTTTTTCTTGTTTCGTAACAAATACGCTTTCATTGCGTTTGATATGCAATTGGTTTGTCCAATATAAAATGGCATTGTTGAAAAAAGGTGAAAAAAATGGAATAACACCAACAAAAAAACATTGAAACTTTGTAGACGTGCCTACTCCAAAAGTGTGGCTGCTTCGTCCATCGTTGGTTATGTTTTGGGTTTGGGAGATCGACATGTTCAGAATATTCTGATAGACTTTGAGACTGCCGAACTTGTCCACATTGATTTGGGTGAGACACAAGCTTGTTGTATGTTTGTCCAGGGTTGCATGTGCAATAGTTTTCATAAATATTCATCTGAAAAAGGCACAAAGACACACATAAGAAGGCAGCTGAAAAAATTAATTAATCGGTAAATTAAGTCATTTTTCAAAGATTGTTGGCTCACCGACTTGAAACACAAACAACGTTGACATTTTTTTCATTGACCAATTTTATTTCTTAAGGTGTTGCATTTGAACAAGGCAAATGCCTCCCAACCCCCGAAACTGTCCCATTCCGGTTGACCAGGGATATTGTGGACGGCATGGGTGCTACAGGAGTAGAAGGAATATACAGAAGGTACAAGAAACAAAAAGCATTTTGAACTTAAATACGGCCGTACATATTGTGACTATTTTTTTCCAATCCAATTTTTGGTATATGTTTTGTTGTGTAATGTTGTTCTCCGTGCTTTTTGCACATCCGGTAAATTTCAAAAACTACATTTACGGCCCGGTAATTCATAAAATCTCAGCTGAAATGCATTGAAAATAACAAAATTTAATAAAGCAATAGTAGGCAGGAACTTCTCGCCAGCAGAAATCTGTAAAAATAACATATTGTGTGAGACCTGCAAACAAATTAAGTAGTAAATAACAACAAATGACGCTGCCCAAAGGTGTTGTGAGCGAACAATGCAAGCAATGAGATCTTCGTATGACATCATAACCACCATTGTCGAGGTTCTTCTTTACGATCCACTGCATGAATGGACTCTAACCCCAAGCAAAGCTCAACATATACAGGTACAAACATGCCGTGCAGCATTAAAACATTAACTGCACATCTTTCGTAAACATACCTTAGTTACAACCTTGGGTTACACATACCGATATCTTTAGGCCGTAGTTCTGTAATTGACCGAATTTTTGTGCAATTTTAGCCTCAAGGGATTGATAACACCGAGATTTCTGCAACTAACACTTCTCTTTCGACGTTAAGCACAACTGCTCGAGACTTTATGACCAGGGCTGACGAACAGGAGTAAGATTGGTTTGGGTTTTGAAACGGATATATTGGTTTTTAGGGTCTTTGAAGAACTAAACAGCTAGCAGACAATAAAAACAATCCAACGTAGGTTGGTTTCGATTTAATGTAGCTGGTTTCAACTTGGACTCTTTGCTTTGTATCCAATAGAGTAGTGTGATAAGTGTGACAATTAAGAATCGTTGGAACGTTTTTTCTGTAAGGGTTTGATCAATTTCAACGTCAAACAATCCTTCGCACAACAATTTTAAACCCAGTTGGGTAAATAATGTTTTCAAGACATGAACAGCTCAACACCAACAAGCTGGCGGAGCGTGTACTTCTACGTCTCCAGGAGAAGCTCCGTGGACAGGAAGAAGGATCTGTGCTGAGCGTTTGTGGCCAAGTCAACATGCTTATTCAACAAGCGAGTGACCCTGCAAGGCTATGCCAGCTATTTGCCGGTTGGCAACCTTATCTTTAAAGCCCTCGTTTTTGTACACAAACAATTACCACTGACAACATTTCAGAGAATTTTGTTACCTTATTTGTTAGATTTCTTGGTACATGCGTTTGTTAAATTGTTGTCACCAAAAAAACAAATATCCTTTTATTCGGCCGATATATTTTAATTTGACGGTTTCAAAATATCAAATTTGTTTCAGAATGAATTGTTTTTGCTTCCGAAGGTTTTTATTGTGTTGCGCATGTTTAATTTCATCAAATTATTTTTCCCATGGGTTATTAAGATTTTTTCCATCTGTTCCAACTTACGTTCCAGTGTGGCAAATACTCGCAAGGCAAACACACAGGTTCTTGAGTCAAGTTTGTCATGGATGTAATTATGGCCTTCGTCTTGTGGTTGCTTGCCTTTATGTTATCTTGCGCATGTTGTTTCCAATGGCAATAAAATTAGTTGCCGAAAAAGTGCCAACGCAACCCCCTAGGGCCTTTTATACCCCCCCTGTTCGTCATGTGATCTTCCAGGAGGCTCAACAAGTACTTGTCTGTACAGTCTCATTCAGAAGCAAAATTTTTTTTTAAAACTTTGAAGAATACTAGATCCCTATGTGAGTCACAAGACCCATCAACGGCCATTGGGAAACAAGCGAAACAGTCGCCAGATGCATTACAGCATACCTATATAGGCACAAGGAGACAAATTACATGGGTACACGGGTCGCCTAAGGTAACCTGCACATAAATGTTAAAACCAATGTTTGGTTCGCAATCACAAGTATAGGAAAATCTGTTGTTCCAAATTGTTAGAAAGGCGGACAAACTTGTACAATTAACATTTGCGTAAGAGACAATTAAAGACGAAACTCAATGAACCACAAAGCAAAAAAACAATATCATTCGTGTTTCATTGAAAAAAAAAAACGCCCCTTGACTGTCCGACACATAAAAACATACAATGCAAATGCAACAATATTTCATGCAATCGCATGATTGGCAAGATCGTCCCACAGCGCAGGTCCTTATATGGCAATCACAGCTATCGTATTAAGATCATAGGGTTCACAGCCTTGGCATTGCAGCCAAGCTGGATCAGCCACTTTTTCCTGACAAGTTGGAGCGAGATTTGAAAAATCAAGCTCCCGGTGAGGTTTGAATTCAAAAGTGCAAATAACATATAGAAGTTGGATAAAGCACAGAAAAGTTTGAAGAATATTTACAGAGCATTTGGGAATGTATTGTGCTCATGACATGGGGTAGAAATGAATTTTAACGAATCTTCTCGTGGATTCGGTTCCACTCTTTTGTCCTCATGTTCAGCATAGAAGCGAGATCAGATTTGAAACCTGACGATGAAAAGTTTAGGATTAAAAGTTGAAGTAGGTCAAAGGTTATGATTGGATTGTGGTGTCACATCTACCCTGACGAGAAGACGATACGTTGGAAATTAATCGTGACGTGACGGTATATCGCCATGACACGATACAAGGCGTGGGTAATCACGTGACTTTAAGGATGAAAAAGGGGAATATTCTCCACCTCCTGTATTTACAAACAAACGAGTTCTCGAATTATTAACAGACTTTTTTAGAATTAATCGTTTTCATTCTACTTGGTAAGAGATACAAAAACGTGCATTGACCACAGACACTAAAAATTTTAAATCGTTGACAATATTAAAACTTGGCCAGAATGAAAAAATGCCTATTACGATACCGATGATATAAGTTAACTGAATTTTGAATGAGTTTTGTCGCCTGGTTGTAAATCTCTGGCCTTCATTCCAGTATTTAAAAATCACCCGATAACAGCAAGGTTTCATAATATTTATGTGGTATTTTGTGAAGTTCGATCATCAAAAGTTTCGTTACAAACTTTACTGACATGAAACGATAATCGTTACTTCTACACTAACATTGATACAGAGTTGCGGGAAATTATCAACGGTTACAGTCAAGTAACTGCGTTGGAAAGTTTTATTTGTACTTGAGGTCAAAATAAACGCTGTTACTGATATTGCTGGATTTTTGTGAACTCCAAATGGCGTACATGACTTTTAATAAATGTAAATTTGCAAGCACCCATATCTTACGTCGTATTGTTTGTGTAACCAAGTTGTAGTAAAGGAACAACCGACTATAAAAAATGTCGCAAGTGCATCAAACAATTCGGTAAAACTATTATTTAAAGTAAAAATGTTAAAATGCTTCTGGTTCTATAAGTCAGTTGAGATTGTTGAAATAAATCGTCGGACGTGGCCCTTAACCAAACAATGGTTTCACAAACATACAAACGAGACTGACTCTGATGCACCATCTCGCGGTTAAACATTTGCGGAAAAGACGCCAGTAGGTGGAACAAGAGGTTTCAGGGAAATATTCAAACTTCATGTTTAATCGATGAAGTAAGAGGAAACCAACAATAACAGAATTTGTAAACATGTTGCAAAAAACAAGATCTATAGAACTAAACATCGCCAGTGAAAAATACTGTAGCGAAACGAATTATTACAGAAGAAAGTGGTCCTACGCTGCTTGAAGCATATACCCAAATAACTTGACTCTCTTTTGCTGATTTCTCGCCATTGTGTTTAACCATTGTTTTTTGTCTTCTTGCTTAGCATTTTCTTCAATTGTACGCCTTTAGCGTCCTTTTTCAATAAAAAAAAAAATGTTTAATCGATGAACCTCAAGCTACAGTGGAAACTAAATTAATAAGTTTTCAAATTAAGCTAAATCTCAGGGCCATTGTGACCAACAAAAAGTTAAAGGATCTGAAGTTTTACATCTATTTGTAAATTACCGTATTGTAACACATTATTGGGAAAATCTATGTGGTTGGCTCAGTGCTAAACTTCGTGTCCCCTTGTATTTTTCTTCTTCGCATTAACTGTTCGGTATACACCAAAATAACACTATTTTTGAATGCTTTGTAAACTGCGCCCTTCTGTGTGCCCGATTTGTAATTTATCGATGCAAATACGCTAAGAGGCAACCAACAACAGCAGAATTTGTTAACATGTTACAATCAACAAGATCCACAGAATTAAACATAGCTAGTGAGAAACACCGTACCGAACCGAATTATTATACAAGACAGTGGTCCTACGCTACTTGACATGAAGCCTACCCATGTAACTTGACTCTTGTGCTGATTTCTCGCCATTATGTTTAACCCTTGTTGCCTTTTTTTGTCTTCTTGCTTCGCCTTTTCTTTAATTGTACGCCTTTAGCGTCCTTTTATCATATAAAAAAATGTTTTATCGATAAAACGTCATTAGGAAAACTTCTTACCAGTTTACGAGGGAGTTGATCTCCACAAAATAATTCCAATCGATCAATCATATTTACTTGCATTTGTTAAACCCAAATATAAGAGATGGATTGAAGTGGAGAGTGGGAGTTTGTGATGCATCTTTTAACCAAGAGCAGCAACAGTCAACTTTGGCTTCTACAATGCAACGGATTGGTTATTTCATACATCGTTTAACTATAATAACAGTAGTGTCGATGAAAGTTTTTTTGTGATTTAAAATTATTTCATGGAGCAAATATTTTGTGACGTGTACTTATTTCCATAAACGCAACATCCACTCAAACATAATAAAATACTTCTATTCAGTCAAGTTTGTTTGTGTGATTTTATTTTAAATCTTAAGCCACATAAACTGAAAATACATGGTAGGTATTGGGTGATGTTGACTTTTTTATATTAACCCAGTGGTGGGAACCTGAGGCTTGCACATGACACAAGCTTTAATACAAGACAACCCATGAGGTAAACATATTATTATCGTGTTAGTATCAAATAGCAATGAGAGTTTGTACGTGTAACAAATAGTTTTCATACTTACAGGGTCTGGCAGGTTATGAAATTTTACTTCGAAGTCTTCATCTATGGACCACTGACCGACTTTAAGTTCATCTTGTATATTGTGAACACACTTGAGAAAGGTTTCTGCCACATCACCACGTATGTGATTATATTTAAGATACAACTTCCTTATCTGAAAAGAAAAGGTGGAATTAGGAAATTAGTTTAGACAAATGTGTCATTAAAAGATGAAAACAAATATAATTGCTGGTAAAATAAAAAACATCGACCTATTGGGTTTCATCAGTGCAGCTAGTGGCTAACTAGCCAGACATAGATTATTCCATTTCGTTAGCACTACTGTCTGCAGCTCACTAATCATTATTGCCTCATTGCTTATGTTAATATTAATTGTTGTTGTACCTTATGTTTTTCTACCCTGCTGGTTTGGATGGGGTTTACCATGTGACCTTGTGAGTTGATGATTTTGAGGTCTATGTGCTAGTGCTTAGTGCATTGTGTAAATGTATTGCTATAAGTTAGGTGCATGGTTGTAGCAAGTTGTTCTGTTTAATTGTTAACATTAAATTGTATACTTATTTTATGATTCTATTTCAATAAGGTTATATTTGCATGAGACAAAATAAAAATCCCTGGAATATTAGATAATGACTCCAATGCCACAAGATACGGTCGAATCAAATTGCCGAAAAAGTTTAAACAGGGAAACAAAAATTCCCAGCAAAGAACTACAGGTTCTCCAAAAATAATTACATTGCTGTTACCTATGGTCGAATTGTACAAAAACATATACTGAAAGTTTGCCACACATTTCTACGAAAAAGGACTTTCTTTGGATATATTAATTAAAAATTATTTATCTGAATACGCATTTGTGCAGTAAAAAGAATGCAAAGTTTTTCATAATTAATAGATATTGCCTGTGAGTCTTGGCCTCTTGTACCCCCTTCCTCTGGACACAACTATGTATGTTGGTATCATGAGATGCAATATGGAAGGTGTCATTGAATGGGAAATGCATTCAGCACAGACGCATGTGTGCTTGTTTTGCACAGGTTTAGTGTAATGTTTAGTGGTCTTTAAATTTAAACAATCAGCCACGTAAAGGCTTAAAAGTTTTGTACAAAATGCAGTAGCATGTCCATATTTGCAAAAATATTCGGCCGAAACCAAATAATTATAAAAATCTTAGTTTCGGTCGAACAAATTCGGCAAACCGAACTTTCAGTGCATCCCTTATAGCTTCATATTTAAATAAATTTAGTGCATCACAAACGATAATCCAGAACATCCAAGTGTGATGACCCTAAAAAGTTTGGAAACCACTGGTCTAACATACAACTTACTGGTTTCTTAAGTTGTGATATGGAATTTGCAATCTTACAGATTCCACCACTTGTCATCTTACAACGCCCCAGAGACAGATCCTCAATCCACTGAATACATGAAGCAATAGCAGATGCACTTTCATCATCAACTGTGTTCGAATCAAGATTCAACGACGTCATCTGAAACAAAAGAAAAATTGCTGGAATCAGATTTTATGTCAACAATACATCATTGTATCAATTATGGCGTCACAGAACCAGAACAATCACTTGGTGAATTTAATCGTTGAGCTCTGGTAGCTCAGTCAGTTAGAGAAAGAACCCGAATTACACATGGCTCCAACTTAGTAACACGTTTGTGACTTGGGTCGCAGTTGTATACTTGCAATGCCATAAGAACCAGTAAAATCAAATGGCTTATTACAAAGAATAAACAAACTTATTGAAGATTTCAGATTGCTCTTCTACGTAAGATCAAGCTTTACAAACTAACAATGCTTGTGTCTCCGCTACTTTTGCAACAAAAGTTGGTTTGTGCAACTGTGCTTGCATCACCAAAAAAACTGAAATGCATGTTTAATGATGGCCCATGCGTCATAGTTTTGTATGAAATCTATTAAAATACAAAAAAAATATTGTTTTCTTTTAAAGTTGCCCCAAAATTAAAGTTGCCACCCTGAGCAGCCCAATTTTTATGTGAGCCAATAACTATTGGTTGTGAGTCCAGAACTACTGGATCCAACTCCCTGAAACCAAAATACACCCATGTATGCTGGTATCAAAACCAAAATATAAGATGTCATTTAACAGTGCAATTACAGTGTTTGTGTTAAAAAAACAAAACATACATTCAAACCAGGGGTGTGCAACCAATATTGATGTTTTAATATAACTTCATTTAAGATATTAACATAAATTTAAATACAGTTTTCGAAGCCCTTCCAGGTTTTCAAAAAGAGTGCAGGGTGTCGATTTATGCCTTTTTCGCCTTTTTCGCCATTCTAAGTGTTCAACACTCGATGCCTCTGTTCGAATAAATGTTAAGTTACCGGTATGCAGTACCACGGAGAGACAAATGTTATTGTTATCTACAAATGGTTATAAATTGAATTACTATGATAACTTGATTAAGCCTAAAATATCGGTCACGCCAATCTTCCAACATTCACATCGATCTTACCAGTTTTCTTTTTTCGAAGATTGGACGCAAACGATTCACCTATTCACATGTAGTTGTCAATTTTTTGCCGTACATTCTGGTGGCAAAAGTGGTTCGTAGACGTTGGTGCCAGTATAAGCCGTTTAATTTCAAAGCGCAAACAATTATTTGGGAAGAAATTTTTATTTTGTGTCACTATCAAACAGCAGCGTTTAACTGATCGGTTACGTAGTGTTGAAAACCTAATGGCATCATCGTTTGGGATCCCCACCCAAAATACATTTGTCTGTTTAGATGGCTAAATAAACGTACTCGCAACAAATTTTTGGACAAAATCCATGCAAAAATTGTCACCGAAACATGTTGCATTATTACGAAACAAGTACCATTTTTTCGTTAAATCGGACCTTAAAAAAGAGACATGGCAGCCTGCAACATGCAAGGTTAACTGTTTTGCCGTTATTTAAATGTGCTGTAAGTGCAAGAATCCTGTAATCGAAATAAGCCTGGCCGTTCTTATGCGTTAGTTACCAGATACGACATTTTTACTATTCGACACATACAATAATTTTTCTCAAGATGTTTGACACGCAATAAAAAATCGACGCCCTAAAAGAGTGTACAAATACTTTCCTTTTTTTTGCTAATTGCATTACTGTAAAAAATGTTTTAAGTCTGAATATTTCCGAAAGCAGAAATGCATGTCTTGTGGTGGTGCTTGCGCCATAGTTTCATTAACTTTTACCAGTTGAATCCGGTAAATCGCAAACTTGCCAAGCTTTCTTATGAGATTAAAATGCAGTATTATAAACACTGCACATAGTTAACAGAGAAGCAAATTTACACTTCTGCATCAAAAATAACATTGCTACCTGCATTGCTGTAATAATATAACTTTATTCACAACCTAAACTGACTCAAAAATTAATGTGTCACAAACAATTCCGGAACATTTGTGTTGTGGCCCCAAAAAGTTTGGAAACCACTGGTCTAACAAACAACTTACTGGTTTGTGAAGTTTTGATATGGAATTTGCAATCTTACAGATACCAACACTTGTCATCTTGCAAGCCCCTAGAGACAGATTCTCAACCCACTGAATACATGAAGCAATAGCAGATGCACTTTCATCATCAACTGTGTTTAAATCAAGATTCAACGACGTCATCTGAAACAAAAGAAAAATTACTGAAAATAAGTTCTTATGGCAACAATATCATTGTATCAATTATAACATCACAGAGGCAGAACAATGACTTGGTGAATTTAATTGTTGAGCTCCGGTAGCTCAGTCAGTTAGAGAAAGAATCCGAATTACACATGGCTCCAACTTAGTAACACGTTTGTGACTTTGGCCGCAGTTATATGCTGGCAATGCCGCGAGACGCAATAAAATAAAATGGCTTATTACAAAGAATAAGCAAACTTATTGAAGATTTCAGATTGGCCCTTCTAGGTAATGTTTTTAATGATGGCACATGCGCCATAGTTTTGTTTGAAATCAATAAAAATACCAAAAAAATATTGTTTTCTTTTAAAGTTGCCTGATGTCACCCTGAGCAGCCTAATTTTTATGTGAGCCAATAATCATTGACTGGGAGTCCGGACCTACTGGATTCCACTCCCCTAAACCTAGATACACCCATGTATGCTGGTATCAAAAGCTGAATATATAAGATGTTATTTAACAGCAATTAAAGTGTTTGTGTTGAAAAAACCAATATTAATGTTTTAATATAACTTTATTTAAACATAACATTAAATTTGGATTTCTAAGCCCTTCTTGGCTTTTATGAAAGAGAGTGTAAGAATACTTTCCTATTTTTTGCTATTCCATTACTGTAAAAAACGTTGCAAGTATGAATGTTTTCGAAAGCAGAAATGTGTGTTTTGTGGTGGTGCATGCGCCATAGTTTTCATAGTTTTTACCAGTTGAATCTGGTGAATTGCAAACTTGCCAAGCTTTTTTAAGCCAGAAGTATTATATACACTATACGTAGTAAACAGAGGAGCAAATTTACACTTCTGCGTCTAAAATAATGTTGCAACCTGCATTGCTGTAATATATAACTTTATTCACAACCTAAACTGACCACTGGTCAAACATACAACTTACTGGTTTCTTAAGTTGTGATATGGAATTTGCAATCTTACAGATTCCACCACTTGTCATCTTACAACCCTCCAAAGACAGATTCTCAATCCCCTGGATACATGAAGCAATAGCAGATGCACTTTCATCATCCACTGTGTTCCAATCAAGTTTCAACGATGTCATCTGAAGAAAGAGGAGTTAAAATTTATTATTGTAGTAGTTACTATGTGCTGAGTGGCCTTTTGCCAATGTCCTTTTGTGGTAACATGCATACAAGCATCACATTACTATTAGGTCAAAATATCAAAATATACAAAACACTACTTGCATATCTTAAACTTGCATTTAGTACGACAAACATGCTCACTTTTTAATACATAGAAAGTACTCTAACATTTTCTTCTTTTATTGCATTTTGTTATAACAATTATCGCTTGAGCTAACATAATATTAAGTTTTTTGATGAATCAAGCAGCTAAAACTCACATAAAAAATGTAAATAATAAACAGAACCAATTTATTAACTTCCCCTATTTTTGAAGACTTTACGAATTTAGCTAATATACCTTCTGTTTTATTGCGCCAGCAACTTCATGTATTATATTCCTACCAACATTGCTCATGGTAAGTTTAAGTGTTGGAGGAAATAAATGCAAAACACATGACAAAGCAAAAGCTCGTTCATCACCTTGAACTAGAAGCTGGTGTGGAATGGAATCAATCTGGTAAAAAAATATTAGTTTGGAATTGTTTACATAAAGTTTTTCATCCACTAAATATGGATATTTCCAAAAAAATTGTTTTTTTTGACACAGATGACTGGATAAAGTTGTACATGTTAATTTAACTTAAACATATCTAAAACCTTGTGTAAAATCCAGATTCACACACAACATTATTATAACAAGGTTTACAACCTCAAACACTGAATCAACAAATTTGGATGTTATGTTCTCTTTCTTTGCTGATGTCTGGAAAACAAATTAATCTTTGTCAAACACTACATATTGACAAACTACATTTTTCACATAGAATGTAAAGTAGAAAAGAAAGATTATCAAGCATTCTAAAAATATTTATTTGTTTGCAAATGCATCTACAATGGTAATTTCATCATTCAATAAATGTGTTTTTAAATTTTTCCTTGGCAAAATGTTAAGCGCTAATAACCTTTGAAATGCAAGGAATAAGATCACATTTTCCAATGTTACGGATGCCCTTATCTGATATTTTAAACTTGGATGTGTAAAGCTTGTTAACATTTTTGTGGACAGCTTCATCCATGATGAATGGTAATTGAGATTTTGAAACCAGAGTTCCACTGATATCCAAAGATTCCATCTGCAATAATTGAAACATGTGGTTTTACACAAGAAATATTTAAAAGCCAAAAATAGCGAAGTCTGTTAGACAGAAAAAAAAATTAAGAATACTTTTCAAAATTAAATTCCAGCGTATAATCATTCCATCGCATAAAAATAATGATATAATTTAGTTCAGAGGTCAGCAATTCACAGCTATGCAGCCACACATGGCTCCTTTACTTTACTTTTCTCGTTCTATATGGCAACATCATATAGAAAAAAAAACAATAATTTTTAGTTTGTGGAATAACTATACATAAAAAAAATATGCCTAACCACTTTTATGTTTTTGCAGATCCGAAATGGAGTTTCGTACAAAACAGTGCTTACTCTATTTAAACATTCCCAAATTGGTTAAATTAGTTGAAGTCTTGCTTTAAAATTAGGAATTTATGGAAGACATATCTTTATTGGAGAACCACTGGTCTAACATACAACTTACTGGTTTCTGAAGATGTGATATGGAATTTGCAATCTCACAGATTCCACCACTTGTCATGTCACAACTCTCCAGAGACAGATTCTCAATCCACTGAATACATGAAGCAATAGCAGATGCACTTTCATCATTAACTGTGTTCTCATCAAGTTTCAAAGACGTCATCTGAAAAAAGTGAAATTAAAAAAAATATTACATTGTAAGATTTACTTATGTAGCTTCACAAAAGACAAATAAATTTAGTTTTAAACACTTTATTTGCAAGGTGTGCATGGGTAAATTTTGATGATTATTCCTGTTTAAGTTTTAGTAGCATTTTTTCATATTTACTAAAAGCCTGCGATTGTGCATTATGCCTAAAACTGCTGTTTTAAACTTGTTGACTCAATAATTGTTCCATAATACTTCACCATCATTTCATTAAATTTTGTAAGTATTAATTGCGCAATAGAGGCTTGACAAAATACGGGGATTGAAAGAAAATATTCGTTGACATTGCGAAGAAAAGTTAACAACGTTGTTTGCATCAGCGCTTGATGCGTGTACGAATGAATACAGATAAAGAAGGATGCGGCGCCTTTTAATCTGCTTCTATGTTGGGTTGCAATAATTCCAAAAACTGGTTGCCAAAACTCCAAAAACGGTTCGCAATTTGCGAACTGCTAATTCAAACCTTGTACTTGTTTAGGAAAATATATTTTTATCCAGAATAATTATTGCTACTTTTGTATAACCATATAACTTAGCTGCCAATTAGGGCTAAAATTTCAGTCACAAAACTCGAAACAAATTACTGGTTTGTGAAGTTGAGATACGGAATATGCAATCTTACAGATTCCACCACTTGTCATCTTACAACCCCGCAGAGACAGATTCTCAATCCACTGAATACATGAAGCAATAGCAGATGCACTTTCATCATCAACTGTGTTCTCACCAAGATTTAACGACGTCATCTGAAAAACGTGGAATTAAAAAATAATACTGCATTGTAAGATTTCCTTATGTAGCTTCACAGAAGACAAATATTGAGTTTATAAACAATTTATTTCCAAACAACAGGTGTGTGTGCGTCATGGCCAAATTTTGATGATTATTCCTGTTTAGGCTTCAAGGCCTGTTTACACACGAACACAGTTTGGCACGGCACGGCACGGCACAGCACAGCACAGCACAGTCTGGCACACACAGTGTTTACACTACTGGAATAATCGAGCACGACTACGGGGATTTTCCTGTGATGAACACGAAACCGACAAGTGCAAGTGACAAGTTATGTTGATAATTTTTTAAGGATGTCAGGCTTGTCTTGCATTTCTCGGCCCCGCCAGCGATATTATAGCTACAAATTGAAGTTGTTGCTATTGGCTGTACATATTCTTCAACAAAAGGCATGTACTGTTTTACATAGTTAAGGCATGTACTGTTTTACATAATTTTTTACGATGCAAGGTAACACCACAGTATGTTAAACCAAACAGCACAGATTATGAAAACAAAGATGGTATAATTGAACCAGGACAATGGTTTTCCACAGCAGCATCCAGCTGAGACGCCGTTACACACACCGCTTTGTAATGCAGTTACGTTTCATATGCTCAAAACAATCGCTCACATGTGAAACGCGGTCACATCACACAACTAAAATAATATATGTCCTCTCCTTTTAAGCAGTCGCCTTGCACTTTCGCATCAATGTGTGCCGAAATGTGCCCAACTGTGCCCGAATTTATGCTCGTCGAGCAAAAGCGAGCACATCCTAGCACAGACCGGCACATCCCATCCCAGCACAACTCAGCACACGCGCATAATAAAACAAACATGGAATCGTCTGTAGTGTAAACGGGCCTTTACTCACATTTTTTCATAATTACTAAAAAAAATTAAGATTAATTGTTTGGGGAAATAAATTTTTATCCAAAACAATTGTTACTACTTTTGTATGACCATATAAGTTAGCTGCCAATTGGGGCTAAACTTTCAGTCACAAAACTCAAAACGACTTACTGATTTCTTAAGTTGTGATATGGAATTTGCAATCTTACAGATTCCACCACTTGTCACCTTGCAACGCTGCAGAGACAGATTCTCAATCCATTGAATACATGAAGCAATAGCAGATGCACTTTCATCATCAACTGTGTTCCAATCAAGATTCAACAACGGCATCTGAAAAACATGGAATTGAAAAATAATTCTGCATCGTAAAATTTTCTTATGTAGCTTCACAAGTGACAAATGTTGAGTTTTTAAACATTTTATTTCCAAACAACAGGTGTGCATGTGTCTTGGCCAAATTTTGATGATTATTCCTGTTCAAGTTTTAGTCACATTTTTTCATAATTACTAAAAAAATTTAAGATTAATTGTTTGGGGAAATAAATTTTTATCCAAAACAATTGTTACTACTTTTGTATTACCATATAAGTTAGCTGCCAATTTGGGCTAAAGTTTCAGTCACAAAAGTGAAAAAAAATTTACTGGTTTCTTATGTTGTGATATGGAATTTGCAATCTTACAGATTCCACCACTTGTCATCTCACAATTCCACAGAGACAGATTCTCAACCCACTGAATACATGAAGCAATAGCAGATGCACTTTCATCATCAACTCTGTTCCAATCAAGTTTCAACGACGTCATCTGAAGAAAGAGGAGTTAAAATTTATTATTGCATTGTAAGATTTCCAAATATTTAGTTTTTCAACACTTTGTTCGTAACAAGGGGTGCATGTGTCATGGCCAAGTTTAGATGATTATTCCTGTGTATGTTTCAGTCACATTTGTTTTATTTACTTAAAAAAATGAATATTACTTGTGTAGAGAAACATATTTTCGTCCAGAACAATTGTTTCTACTTTTGTATGTCCTTAAAATAAATTGGCTGCCATGAGTGGCTAAAATTTCAGTCACAAAGCTCAAAAACAACTTACTGGTTTCTTAAGTTGTGATATGGAATTTGCAATCTTACAGATTCCACCACTTGTCATCTTACAACCCCACAGAGACAGATTCTCAATCCACCGAATACATGAAGCAATAGCAGATGCAATTTCATCATCAACTGTGCGAAGTTGCAGCTTTCTCAACTGAAACGAATATTCACACTTATTTTAGTGGTGAACATGGTGCTGTAAAGCAAATTTATGTCTCTCTGATAATTTCAAAAGAAAGTTTTCTATGTTATTAAAAGGAGAATTTTTTTTCAATAATGTCATACCTGTATACGTTGACATAACTGATTCAACAAAACTTTCAAACTTCCATGATAAAAACGACAAGTTCCTAAAACTTTTATGTTGTACGATTTTGGGGATTTGTTTAAAACACCAACAATACTATAAACATCAGTTGGAAGTAATTTATCTTCTAGACTAAAAGTTACTGGCAACAAATTTAGACTGTCTTTATCAAATGCTTCGATGCCAGCTTCATGTAACCATGAGAAAATTCGCAAAAGCATTTTTTCCTCAACTTTTTCTTTTTGTAGTTCGTCGCGACAGAACACCTTAAGTAGGTTTTTTTTCTCAGCAACTTCTTTGTACTTTATGTTGCTGAAACAAACTTTTGCAACCTCATTAGCCTCATCATTACAAAGTCCGAAAACAAACTTTGCAACAACTTCCCATCTGTTTGTTTTTAGTTGGGGAAGCAGTTCAGAAAACTCATCAACACTCAAAAAAAAGACAAGGTAACAAGCAGCGAAATATTCCTGCCATATCAAATGTGAGAAGTAGCTCTTAATATCAGAATCCAAAAACGTCATGTTCCAATTCTCCTCAGTCACGAATGTTGTAAGAAGCCCCCTTAATGTCTCTGGCTCAATGCCTGCTTGTCTCAGGTCATCCTGAGTAAAAACAAGTTTGCTATCTTTAAAACCATTCCACGCTAATCTAGCTATTTTGTTTAAATATTCTTCTTTTTTAATTTCTTTTCTCCTGATAAAGTCCTGCTTAAAATAGTATCTGAATCCATTTGCAAAAACATGAGTTAGAGAGTGGTATCGGCTGTCACCACCCTCTTCAAGACTTTTCCAGATGACAAAAGCAATAAAAATGCATTTTGCTGGGACATAGCAAGAATATGAGAAGTTCGGATTGCTTTTTATGATATTCCACACTTCAGCACCCCTATCTTCACAAATCTGTTTGCAAAGATTTTCTTGCGATTTTTCATTAAGACCCATAACCTCAGCAACAAACATTGGTCGATGTTCTGCTTCAATTGAGAAAAAGTGCTTCTGCCGTGAAGTGAAAACTTTCTTTGCATCTTTGAGCAATTCACCCATCATGAGAGCATAGATATAAAGTAATGGATTATTCTCTTTTGTGGGATCGACTGCTTTGTATTTTAAATTCCAATCTGCTGCAGCTTCATCTAAGCCATCCATAGTAATAAATACATTTGCTGACTGTAGTACGTTGAGAAAAAAAGCTTCATTGTTTTTCTGTATTGGTGATTTTGTGTAGGAGTCCAACGATAATGAGTTTTTCAACAAAAAATCAACAAATGTTGTGGTAGTATCAAAGTCAATCTTTTTCACTGAAATGTAGAAACAGTATTGGGTTTTATTAAAATTCTCCATTGCACCATCCATTGCTTTTTCAGTTATAACCTTGGAAAGTGTGGTTTTTCCAATTCCTGGCTGTCCAATTAATGCAACAGTGTTGGAATATGCTGGCTTTTTCTGAATATTTGCTGCTGTTTCTGCTCTTACAAACAATTCCTCAACTGATACTTTACTGTCCTGTTTCAAGTCTACTCTTTTATATTCTTTTCTCCTGTTGTAATGTCCATCATCCTCATAGTAGGACTCTGTAGATCCGGCAGGGTTCACCGCTTTTGTTGGTTTATCTGTTATTTCCAGTGAACAAACTTCAATTTGCTGTTGAGTCAAAACATGAAAGCTTGTGGTTGTGCATTGGTCTTTAGCACTTTTTTGCAGCAAATCTTGAATCAGCTTGAGGTCATCTAAAATAAAATTATGACATAGAATTTCTATATGTCACATGTCTTACAAATAAAAAACATAGATTAAACACACAAGGATGTTTCATTCATTTGCAAGCTTATTCAGCTATCAGTTGATTTACAAATAACAAGCAAACAAACAAAACTTTATGTGATAAATCCTAAGTTGCTTGTTTTTTAAGTTTTGAAAAGATTCATTAAGCCATACAGCTATCAGAAGATTTTGACAGCATTATTTCTTATCAGCACATTAACAACTATTTATTACAACAAAATCTTGCCATATTTCATACTACCTACCCGGGATGATTTCATCAAGTTTGTTGCCAATTGAAGTGTTTCCAAAAATGTCTGTAATATTAAAGGCACCTTTAAAAAAAACCCAAAACAGAATTACTTTATAACTTACTTATATCACGCCCTGCTGTTTGAAATGTGGTGTTTCCTGTAAAACTACTATCGGTTACTTGAGCGATTGTTTGGGGATCAATTCCTTGTCCCCAGTTATGCAAAGTTGGTTGTGCACTTCGATCAGGAATCATTCCTCTTGGGTGCATAACAGCTTGATGGGAATTCCTCAATCGTGGTGGATAGTATTGGTTATAGAATGGATACCATCCACCAGAATGTTGGAAAGGTGAATATCCTGTGGAATTGGGGTAAGGTTGTTGTACATTGGTTGCCTGTGGGATTCCTTGACCTGGTTGAGTTGACTGAGGATTGTTTGTTTGTCCAACATCAAGAGGCAAGGTATCCTATAACGATAGAAAAACAAACATTATTATGTTTTTACTAGTTATGTGCTGCACCAGATCTGGGTACTTAAACCCCGGTCGGGTGTGTTTTCAGTATTCGCCCCCGGTCAGGTAATAAACTTGGATTTACAGGATGGCTGCAGAAGCATTTATGTCAAAACAAAGCAAGATTATTCCTTTTAGGACCTTCATGCACAAAATACTACTTGCTGGCTGGCACAATGATGGCTTGTTTGTTGCTAATTACATTCTTGCTTTATTGTGTGTTGTGCCTCAACAAGTTACTTAGTATGTTATAAATAAGTCTGGTGCCAAACCGAATGTTGGCTCAATTATCAAATCTGTGTGTACCTGAATTAAAGCCAATATTTATTAGAAAGTACAATAATACTTGGGTGTCATGGGTGATATAACGTTAAGCTTTTTTGGTGCTTTACCACATCATCTTTAATGATACCACACTGCTACAAACACTACCAAAACAGACGTATTTGTTTTTCCCATTGTTTTATCAGCACCTACATGAAAAATGTAATTGAAAAGACTTTTTGCTTGTAATGAAATACTGATCATTTAAAACCATATCAATTCATAGTACAAGTGTTACTAAAACACAAAAGTGCAAGTCTTATTACAACGTGGCCACTGAAAAAAGACGTTTCGTCCGTGAACTGACGAAAAATTACACTTGTTTCGTAACAATGCAACATGTTTGGTAACAATACCAAATGTTCGGTACCAATGCTCCCTGTTTGCAAACAATGGCGAAAG
Organism: Ascidia mentula; assembly: GCF_947561715.1. Classification (NCBI taxonomy): domain Eukaryota; kingdom Metazoa; phylum Chordata; class Ascidiacea; order Phlebobranchia; family Ascidiidae; genus Ascidia; species Ascidia mentula. Next base: position 1,151,633 of record NC_138568.1, read on the forward strand.
CAAGCACGATGCGGTTTTTAGGTCAACGTCAAAGAAAATTTCTGGTTTTCACGCGGATTTTGACAAAAAAATACAGTGGCGTTTGTTTAGTTATCACAAAAGACCAAAATATTTCACAAAAGGGGGGGTCCAGACCCCTCGGACCCCCCCCCCCTGGATACGCCCATGCAAACATGTAATTACATTATTACATTATCGTAATGTTTTTCCCTATAAATAGGCCATTGTTCCTTTGTATGGGTAATTTAGATTGTTGAAAGTTTACCAAAATGTGTTTGCAACTCAACTGTATCAAAACAATCGTAGCTTAAGCAACATACTTTCACGCATAATACTTTGCATAATACTTTACACACGAATATATTTGGAGTTCAAACAAAAGACAATTTTTGATTATTTATGTTAGCATACATTTGCAGAAAGGTTGCTGAATCTCAGCACAAACAAGTTGTTTCTGAAAGGATTTGAATGGTCCTCTTTAATTTGTTGGACACATGACAAACTAACATCAACAAAACTTATTATTCTTCACGCAGCAACTATTTGTGCTATGCAAAGTGGAGCCCATAATATGAATTGTGTATAAGCTGCAGACAGATGGCCACTGTTTCAATCTAAAAGGTTTCATACCACTATTCTTCCCAAATATTTCAAATACACAAGGTTTAGAACAAACCATAAAAGTTATTTTACATTCCACACAAATATGAATTCCAAATGTCAAATATTTGTTCCAAAAAATGATTTTCTTTATGTGTAAACACTACACATTTTTGCTATGCTGGTAAAACACATGCTTGGTTGGATTTGATCAATAATTATCCACATCTGGCTAGTCCAGGACTTTTTTATACAGTTGCTAGTGTTTTGAAGTAGTGATATATAGAAACTTTAGTTTGCCAAGTTCTTTAGGCCAAATCAACAATCTTGATGAATCTTTAATTTCAGTCAAACAATTTGTTCAAATTTGGCCAAAACCAATCTTCCATGCATACATACATTCTTGAACAACAGCAATAGCAAATGACTTATGATTGTGTAGCAATAATAAACTTCTTATTAAAACAGGACATTTTGGCTTTAAGTCATAGCATTAATCATCACCAAGACCATGCATATCCATTTCAAAAATGCTGACTTAAGAGGTTAGATGATAGACACTGATAAGCCAGTTATTGGTTTGTTTATACATTACTTGGTTTTTATGCACATTAGTACTATCTGTCTGCCAGTAAAACTGACAAAAAAATTTCAAACGTGAATATAAAGGTTCACCTGGTGTCATAAATGATTCAAAGCGGGAGTGATGTATGTAGTTTTAACCAGCAACCAAAATAACCCACCGAGCTACCCAAATACAACGAGAAATGTCATTTGGCAAAGAATGCCACATCCATTAATATTCAATCAATTTGAATGGTTATAAAAAACTCTTTTAAACATAAAATTTTAAAATTATTTTTTAAAGAAGTAATCTAGACATACCGGACTTGTTTGGTTCTGTATCATTTTAGAACTGTCACCATCATAATTCTGGTCCATTCTAGTTGTTTTTTGTGGCAACTCAAAACAGTTTTGATCAAATGCAACTCTTTTTCTCTTTAATGTGTGACAAAAATTAGTTTCCACATAGTTTAAATGGTTATAAAAACTCTTTTAAACATAAAATTATTTTTAAGAAGTAATCTGGACATACCGGACTTGTTTGGTTCTGGAACATTTTAGAACTGTCACCATCATAATTCTGGTCCATTATGCTGCTTTTGATGGCAACTCGTTGATCAAATGCAACTCTTTTGGTAGAAAAAAGAAATATAACAATTCTACTTCCACCTAAACTATTAATTAAACAACAAATCAAATGAACAAAATTTTGACATTGCATTTTCACCATCTAATATAGCCGGTCTAACAATAGCTTTAATGAAGGTGGGGGTCAAGTTATGACGTCACACACAAAATTACGTCACTGTGACGTCACTAACCGAAGATATACAACGACGAAATTTCTCACCCAAACGCACACCAGATTGGAAGGTGTAGCGAACACAGGTTTGTTTTTTGCGCGGAGGATTTCGATTCGGCGATCGCTAACTGCGCGGACGATCGCAACGTTTTTTTGTATGTTAATGCATTAGCTCATGAATATTGCGCGGATTATCGGTAAATTTTCCGATCTGGCACGCACATAACGCGGACCTCTTTCTTACAAGCATGCCGACTGCCGAGGCATCGCAATCGCAAGTTCGGCAAAAGGCACAACAGCAACGAAGAAGTACATTTCTACGCTTTATTGGGCATTGACTACATAATAAAACAAACCTCTGAGGAACTTGAATTTGGGTACGATCAACCACAAGGGTGCGTAAAAATTTGCAAAAAGTGCTAAAAATAATATTCATTAGGGAGCCTTTTTCACGCTGGATCCATCATCCATACATAGGAAAGATATGAAACGAAAATGATTTTTACTGGGGTTCGCAAAAGCCCTTTCTACAGTACAGCAAATAACGCAAACTTAGTTTCACAAAAGGAAGCCGAAAGGCAAGAGAACCTTCAACTCACAAAAAAACCTACCTAGAGAATCATCAACCAGTTAACGCAAACTTTCCCATTCCCAACAACGAACTGTTTGGTGATGAAGTAAACCAAACTTTTACCTGCGGAACGAACGCTTGGTGGTGGCAATAAAAATTCAGATCGCCATGAAAGTTAGTGGATGATAGGCAACATCGCTTAAGCGCCCGACCCATGTACCTAGAAGAAAATCTGGCCAACACTGCTGTGTCAAATATCGTTCGTTACAAGGACACTGTATTTGAAAGTTAATTGCGTGTTGTTGCCAAAAGTTGCAGCCTAACAATAACCAATTACAATACAAGTGCCTGTAATAATACGCTGTGCATTTTATTGTCGTAAAAAGCGCAGTTGGTGTTGCTTTCTGCTTTAATCAATTTAAAACAGTTAAAAACCAATTACGCTTTACGCCTCGGCAAGTGTCGAAATTTGTTTATCCAACATTATTTGCACAAACGAAACAATATTGCTGAATTTACATGAAAAAGACATCAGTATTAAATAAATTGTGCTCTTAAAACGGCAATTGTAAAGAAACACGTCGTTTTCGACTCTAGACGTGTCACCACTGGGTAAGTATTTTCTACATTAAACAACACATGGTGTGTGAGTTCTGATATTAAAGAACAGAGTTTATCCGCTCTGTCACATTATTTTGCATTGTAAAATTAACAAAAAGTAACTTTGTTCTATTATGACATCAAATGTAAGATCGAAATGTGTACGTGTTATTAAATTATCTGTGGAACGCTGAACAAACACTTGGTTGCCAAACCCGTCAATGTAACATTTACGTCAATCCTCTGTAGCCGTAGGTGAAGGCAGGGTTTTTCAAACTAGGTTTGTGGCGACTAAACGTGTAGGGTCGGTAAAACAGAAAGTGGAACTTACAATACGTGCACTGTTACAAATAACTGCCGCAGTGAATTGTTGGCGTCCTGTATGGGTAAGTATTTGCAGCATTAAAACATCACGTATAAGACAGAAAGTTCAACGACCGAGGCACAAAGTTTCGGAAAACATTCGCCATGTCTGCTTTTCCACGCGAACGCGCGATGTCGGTTTTGGCTGCGTGAATTCCAACAAAAAATTGGCTCACAATCGCCACCAAGTGTTTGATAGTACGCAGTTTTATTAGTGGACACTTTCCAACAATCAAGACCTTGCTTGATGAACTTGATCTGATTTGAAATGGTTTTAACGTTTGCAAAAATACATGAGCAATGTTCTTCAAATCGGAATCGAATTTTGAAAAAATCTGAACCTGATACTTTTAATTCTCATTCTGTTGTGCAAATATCGCATAAATCAAATTTGGTGAATGCAATCGTTTAAGATTTGTCAAAAACGTTAAAAAACGCGGAACAATGGCATGTCAAAGTATTGGAGACACAGACTCTGCTGCACCACCTTGTGGCTAAACAATTTATAACACCGTGCTCACTAGTGGAGCTAAAGCTCGTGATTGTTGGTTGGTTTTTGAATTCCTGGTTTTTAGCCACAAGAATTCCGGGAAATTGGCGGCATCAGTTAAGCGCCTTCCAGTAATATATAATTACGAAGTTAAATTAGTGCAATCAGGTCAAATTTCTATTGTGTGCGCAAATCAAATCTTACTTTCCCACATAAACTGCAAAATAATAGTCCATGTTATGGCGTTAATTATTTCCTTCGCTTCGGTTGCATTTTGGTTCTACCAGTTGCCCTTGTGGTGATGACGTAGCAATAATATATCTTGGTACATTTTAAGATGCATGCACTTTCATCATCAACTGTGTTACCATCAAGATTCAATGACGTCATCCGAAGAAAGGGGAGTTAAAAATTATTATTGCAATGTAAGATTTCCAAATTTTTAGTTTTTTAACATTCCATTCGTAACAAGGGGTGTGTATGTGTATTTTTAGTAGAATTTGTTTGTATTTACTTAAAAAATGAATATTACTTGTGTGGAGAAATCTATTTTCGTCCAGAAAAATTGTTGCTGCTTTTGTATGCCCTTATAAATTCTGCCATGAGTGGCTAAAATTTCAGTCACAAAGCTAAAAAACAAGTTACTGGTTTCTTAAGTTGTGATATGGAATTTGCAATCTTACAGATTCCACCACTTGTCATCTTACAACTCCCCCAGAGACAGATTCTCAATCCACTGAATACATGAGGCAATAGCAGATGCACTTTCATCACCAACTACATCAATCAAACTTTTTGTAGTTCGTCGCGACGGAACCCCGTAGTTTAAAGTCTATCACTGGATTTAGCTGCATACACAGTTATTGAACAATCTCAAACCAGAAGATGTTTCATCTGAAATCCTTTTTAACGTGACAGGGAACTTCGTTGAATCGCGGTCTAGTTTGCCACAAACAGGACCAAGTTATAGTGATTTCGTTTACAGGAAACGAACCAAAAGATTTTCAATAATTGTGCAACACCCTTTGTATCTTCGTTTAAAACCTTTCCATGGAAACCATGCAGCACTTGTAAGAAAATAAAGTATGCAAACGGAGTCAAACTTATGGAGGCGAAATTTAACTAAACAAGAACCAACTCTAACAGGTGAGGAATTCCTCAACAAACTTATAAAGTATACACAAATTTATAAAGTATAGTTGGAACTTGTACCTCTTTTCAGAATTCACAAGTCTCTCGTTCACTTGCCTGGCACTGGCAGTTGTCTTCTTGTAAATCCAAAAATACGCAACTGCCACAAACATGAAGGCCAGGAAGTTAAGAGTAATAATAGCGATAGAATATCCCTATGCCTTGTCGTTGGTTGTTACATACAGTTTGCTGATGCAAACACTGCTGCTGCTATAATATCTACACATAAACCATTTTGTTGCGATAAAACTTCGTGCTAAGAAAAAAAGATTTCGCGCGAAGAAAAACAAACCCCAAATATCCGGAAATATCAAATAGCTCAGTGTAATTGTAATCCCCTCAACGACAATTTCTTACTAGAGAAGTCGACTGCGACATTGTCAAAAAACGGATTCTCATTCATCCAAGCTTTGGTTTCAAACAAATGTTCAAGTTGAGTTGTGAGTGGAATAAAAGCAATTGTAAACGAGAATGCCCAGGAGAGGATAATGGAAAGGATGACTGTTTTCAATTCCGGTTTCAAGGATGCATCGAATGGCTGAAACACAAGAAAAACACATGTTTTCATTTAAATGAATAAGTTAGCAAGCTCAGTGGTCCTTTTAAAAAGAGGGACGGGGAATGCAGTTTGAATCCCGTCAATTGTTTTCCCTTTCTTTATCCTGCAGTTCCCAAATTGGGCAAAACTGCGTCATTTCAACAATGCTGGGGCATCCGGTTTAACGAAGTTGGCAACAGCTGACTTAACCGAATACAATTGTTTCACTTACGTTTTTCACAGCATAAAGTCGGAATATGGTCAACAGAACCATTGTAAACACCGATGTTTCGCTTGAAAGCAAAACCAATACCCCCATTGTGGTGCAACTTCCTCTTGATCTCCAAATAAGGTCATTGGCACAATAATCTCCGGAGTATTTGACACCAGCGGCGCCCAGCATGATCAGATAAACTCCCATGAGTAGATCAGAAACGGATAGATTCAAAACCAGCAGATGGTTTGTGCGAAATGCAGCAGATTGTGATTCTGTCGTCGCCAACGTCTTGCTTTCCATCACCATGACAACCTCAAAAACAAATTGTTTTTTTTACACACATCATCTTAATGTACAACGAGGCCAGAAAAAGCCTGGTTAAATTTACCAAATTTCCGGCAATGGCGAGCATCCCCATTATCCACACAATGGCTCGTAGAAATGGGTTTGCAATCAACTCTTATCGTGATGAAAATATGTTTTCGCTGATTACTTTTGTGTTTGTTGGGCACTCGTCTGACCAATCAGAGCAGTCGCCGACTCCATTAAACTTCTATGAATTTAAGAAAACTTCGTAAATTAAAGAAAACTTTTTAATTCGGTTTAAAAATCATGTTGCGAAATTACTGTGTGATGTTTAGTTAGTGAGCAGACTCACAACAAACTTTCCATAAACTAAACGGGTGGTAAAAAGATAAGAAAAAATCAAAGTAAATAAAATTATGTTAAATTATTACAATGTGTTTACCTTCTCCTTCTTAACGAACAATGGATCTTTGTTTTCGCAATAAAACCTTCCGTCATTTGTGCACTTTATTTCGTCACTTCGATCATCGCAGTTAATTGTGAGGTCACACACATCCGATTTGTTGACAGAAATCTAATGTTTAAGAAACGTTTTTTTGTTTCTGTCGCAGCGACATAAATGATGTGGAATTGTAAAAGTTATTAGTAGGGATGCACCGAAAGTTCGGTTTGCCGAATTTATTCGGCCGAAACTAAGGTTTTCGCAATTATTCGGTTTCGGCCGAATATTTCTGCAAAATTCGGCCGAAACCGAAACTTTTTTACTGCATGTAACGCTGATACGCAAAGTTTAGAAAAGGTTAGAATCCTTGTTTTAACTGTACGAATGTGTTGGTTGAAAGGATAAAAATCAAGTTATAGCAGTTAGAACAATACGCGGTTATTCTTCATGAGCCAAAAAAGGCTGTACGATAAGATTAGATCCAATCCAGCACATGTTTTGTTTAAATTTATTGCGTTGAAAGAGATGATATACCAAAATTAGTTTCGGTTTATTCGGCCGAATTAATTCGGCAACTTTTGCCGAATATTCGGTTTCGGCCGAATATAAAAATAGCTGTTTCGGTGCATCACTAGTTATTAGTAAAGCATGTATTTAACTAACGTTGTTGATATCATTGTGAATAAATAATGGGTATTGTGGGCAACAATACATAATAGTAAATAGATAATTAATGTTGGAAAATAAGTATTAAAAAAATCCCTTTACCTCTAATTAACAATGGAAATTAGTTGTTATTAAAACATTAGAACAGCAGTTGTAAACTGCAATGTAGTCAGCAACGGATATTTTTACTTTGGTTCCGTCCAACGCTGGACAGTAGAATCTTCCTTCCTTTGTGCACAATTCTTCTGGATATTCGTCACTTTTATCCTGGCAATCGATGAAACCGTCGCATACTTTGGACATAGCAATATTGAGAAGTCTGTCTGTTGTGACGCAGTGTTTCCGATGTGTGCAAAGTCTAGGATCTTCATCGTGGTCGAAACGTCGATATGTCCAACGATCGCCGATCCGATCACCGCAATCAACCATCGCACAGTAGTCTGTTGTCGAACCTCTTCCGCCCCCACCTCGCATCCTGTGAAAAACACATCACGTGGGTTTCTGGTATGTTTTTGTGCGAATATTTTGTTGCTCATGCTGAATGGAATATTTTGGTTAGGCCTATTATTTTAAACGAACCTTTTTATTAGATATTGTAGGAGCTTGTCAGGATTTCGTGGTTGTTACAAGAAAGGTTTCGTTAACAACGGCAACTGCTGCTCTAGTTCTGTTATTATTTCGAGCTGGAAATTACAATATCTAATATAGTACATTCTGTATTTTGGCAGTAGGCTACATTCTTCTGCCTGTTGGATGTGTGTGCTTGATTTTAATGTTTTCACTTGTTGTATCTTTGTTGTTTTTAGAATACTGATGATATTCTAAGTACGAAATATATGTTTTCTCACAATTACGTGTCTTGGATGATTGCGTAACAATCTAGGTCATTCCTAGTGATCACGTTTCCAACCTTATATATTTTCTATACCCCAAACTTCAAGGCTTTAATAATCCTAACTTTAGCATAGATTACCGTTTCAGTTTATTACGTTAAAATGCTGCTACCATCACATAAGCTCATTAACTGCATTCCACCAATTCATTCCGTTGTGTTTGGTGCTCTGTTCACTCGATAGGAACAAGTGAAATGCATAAACACAACGTTGGTTTCGCTTCGGGTTACTAAATGTGGTTTGTTCCATAAAGATGTAACAAACTACACTAAACAATACTTTAAGGTAACAAATAACCCGTTCGGACGATGTAGGTCAAAATCATTACGCGTTATTGGACACGCTTGTTTTAAATTAAAGTTTATGGAACAAGTTATAGTTAGTACTAAAGCGAGCTGCACTCTATTCTACGAGCGTGTATGTAAAACTAACGCAAAGCAGGAACACGCAACACAACATATCCGCTGCGTTACACCTCGCCACAATACACTGCATTGATGAAGGTCTAAGGAATTGCGCAAACAACTTAGTCCACATTATTTTATATAAACTGACTTCCGAATAAACATTAAGTTATGTATTCTCACTTACCGTACAGTCCCACCTCCCCTGTATGTAGTTGGTTGTTGTTGTTGAGCATTCGTTCTTCACTTCCTCATTCACACTGAAAATATTTGAATGTTTCGTTAACACGAGACCTATTTTCTGACTTCTGTATATTGTGTAATTGCCCCACATTCAATTGATGTCGGACCAATTTTCGGTAACCGGAACCAGCCGGATAATACACTTAAACTTACCGGATAACTGCAATAACATTTACGAGATAAAACCCACAGAAATTTTAAAAAATCTTGTTTTGGGGAAGCATGCAGCGTAAAACGTCACCTGCCGACGTGTTTAGGTTGTTTGTTACTGACTTAGTCAGTTGTGTGTTATACCGCACTCACTTAACAAGGTTATCTTGATTTGTGACGCAATTATACTATATCAATACAAGCAGAGCCATCATGAAGATGAACTGTATTTATAGCTGCTCAATACGCCTAAGGTTAGGAAAGGGTTTTATAGCATCCAAATACCGCAATGATGTAATAGGGAGGTTGAAGTAGCACAAACGGGTTGATTTTGCAAATTCCTTATTCTTTTTTGTGCGACTGATGATAAGCTATCCTTAACTCAGCATTCTTTGCAGGTAACAGCTATCTGTGTCGTATCGGCAGTTACACAAGCTTAAATAATGGGTAGGAAATTGCGGGATTCAATTTATCCGACAAGCCGTTCAGTCGTTTCCCCGTTATCGTTTGCAACCATCAACTCACTGTCATGACATGTTGTATCATTCAAGCTGACGAAGCAATATCACGTGTCTCAAGCGATACTGTCAAGAAGAACTCAAATTCCTTATCCAGGAATTGTATTTACGTGACTCTCTGCCCAAATTGTGGATGCATTCTTAATCCTGTAACTCGTTAACTTATGTACTTTTGATACCAACGGTGATAAAGTGCCTTATGATTAACAAGTCCTAACAATTTACGCCGGGAATGCCCCACGTGTCGATAAAACGTAATTTATCGAGGCAGTTGTTGACCCCTTGGCACGGATTGCTTGTGTCGGTTGCGCAACACGAAGTTCCCACTAATTGAATGTCGATTTTCGCAACGCCAAGATTAAACAAATTTTTCTTCACTTACTAATGAAACTTGCCACACTCGATTTTGCCAGATTGACAAAAACATTCGTCACTTTTATCCGGGCAATCAATGACGTCATCACAAACGCTTGACCTTGAGATGATCATGGGGTCGTTTGTACATTGGAAACATAACCGATGATTAAATGTGTGAGAACTACGAACATCCCTGTAGAAACACAAATTCCATGTCTGATAACAAGAGCGGAATTGTCATATCACTGTAGCTAAGTGTAAATAAAAATCGTACTATGTATTTGTAAATTCGTAATACTATGACAGAATTAACCGACACATACATTAAAACACAAAGATAACGCATCTATGTAAAAATGTTTTTACCTGACATCTCCATTTTCCGAGGTGTAACACAAATCAGATTTATCATCACAATCGGTAATGCCGTCCCATAGAAACATTTGCGGAAGATTGCATTTCCTGCCATTCCGAACACATTTGAATCCATGTCCATTATTCCAGTGTTGGAAAGCTGGACAGTCATTGCAAGGATCGCCATCACAAACAGTGGAACGTTTCCAACAAGCTGAATTCGGACACTGGAAGTGGGAGGGGCAGAGGTACTCACATGGGGAATTCCCCTGACAATGAGCAAGATTGTCGCAGATTTCATTTTTTGAGTTACAGGAAATGTTGGTTTGATCCATTGTGTTGTAACAGACTCCATTATTGTCGAAACAATTACAACGTGGTTTTGAACTATAATGAAAGTAATAGTTAATTTGCATCAACGAAATAAAAGGTCTTTTCAAAACTACCCAAAATACCCTGTATTGTTATTGCTGCACTGATGGGGGAATTTCCCATTACGACCGCATTCATCACTCATATCAGGGCAATCTATGACGTCATCACCAACACTTGACCTTGAGATGATCATGGGGTCATTTGTACATTTGAAACACAATCGTTCGTTTAGGGATGAAGCAGTATGAATATCTCTGCAATAACAAGTTTGTTTATGGATGCAATATTTTGCCACAAGCTATAAGTTATTGCCGTTCTTTTTAACATTTATGACCATTAAAATTTACAACAAAGCTCCTTTGACTAAATCTATATTCATCTTTGCAAAGGTTTCGTTTTCTGTTTTCACAGCAATAGGAAGAGTGAAGCCCAATAATAGTAAGAACAGGAGCACAGAGGGAGAGGGGAGACTGTGGCAGTGCTGGCGCATATGCAAAAAACAATCAAAAACGAAATACCTGACATCTCCATTCTCCGAGGTGTAACACAAATCAGATTTATCATCACAATCAGCAATGCTGTCCCATAGAAACATTTGCGGAAGATTGCAATTCCTGCCATTCCGAACACATTTGAATCCATGTCCATTATTCCAGTGTTGGAAAGCTGGACAGTCATTGCAAGGATCGCCATCACAAACAGTCGAACGTTTCATACAAGCTGAATACGGACACTGGAAGTAGGTGGGACAGACGTCACAAGGCGTTTTTCCAACACATTTGATTATTCCTTTGCAAAACTCCTTCACTCTTAGGGCGCATACTTTTTTTGAAGTTCCAAAGTCAAACTTGTTGTCGCAACTGTAACAAAAGTAATGTATTACGTCATATAACAATAGCTTCGCGAGATTTGTGTTTCCAAATGTTTAAACACGAAGAGTCTCCAAAGCTGATAATCTGTAAATGTTGTGGGTTTGTTTTAAAATAACCAAGATTATTACTTATCTCAACATGTAGATTCTTGAAACTGCTTGGGTGTTTTTGCTCGTCTATTACTACTTGGACAAATCAGATAACACGAATGTAGGGAACATATTTAAGTGCTTTCACCTTATGTAACGACTGGTTGGGTTTTTAGGATAAGTGCGAAAGTTGACCGGTTTCTCATCACTTTTGTCCCTGCAATGGGGGTGACGGTAATAATTATCACAAAACCACACAGCCCTTATCTTCATCCCATCATCGCAAGTGAACTCTGCAGAAAACACATGAACGTAAATCGATTTGAAATCATTCGTCAACATTTATAAACCCAAGTAAATGATATTTGAAACTTAAATTTAGCGAATAACTAAAAAAAACCTCTGTCTTAGAACCCAAAGGCTTTGGGTCTTGCTCTTCACCTAATATTCGTAAAACAATCCAAGATCGACGTTGACCGAAAGGTACCACAAAGTGGAGACTAGTGTGCCTGCTAGTGTGAAAGCTAGCACAGTGCCACACAACAGCTGCACTGATGAGACCTTACAGGTCGAAACAGTGCGTGTACACACCCTGTCTGCAGCTTTGCAATCCATGGTTGTTTGTGATTAACGCATGTTTGTCTGTAATAGCCAACCTACCTATGGGACATCCCCAATACAAAGTGGAATAACAACAAATATCGCTAGCTGAAGTGCGTCTGCAACCTGTGTTTGTTGTTGCGTGAATGAAACGTGAGAAATCAATAAATTGTTTTTTGATGTAAATTAATCGAATATTCTGTTCTTCCCACACGAACCGATGCCTCAAGGATCGGTGGAAATTCCTGGTTTAAAGCTGGTGGATTTTGCCCTCGTTCGTCAGACTTGGAACGCACGGTTTTTCCCCAGAAATACGAGGCCATTTATGCTTTATGATTATTGTTCGTGTGCGCATAGAAAATCTCGTGCAATATTTATTTGATTTTACTGGTAGAGATCAGTGCCGCAGTCCAAAGCTGCAGAATTCTAAGTTTTTTTTAACCCGAACTTTTTTTGAATAGATTGAGGGAGATTGCTATTGGGTCACCCCTATATGGTAGCTTAATACAAGTAATAGCAAAATGCATACTTGGTTCCTGAGCTGAAGTGAGTGAGATCAGGATTCCAGCAACAACTACCTTCAACCAATACCTGATAAAACACAAAGAGTTTGTATCTTACATTGTCATGTTCCTATATTGTCTTTGGTCTCACAAACCTTGCTCTCATGTTTAGTTTGAAGTCAACAAGACGGATCCCGCCCTGTCTCAAAACCTCCCTCTGACCAACCAACAATTGCAAATCTTAAAGGAACATTTTATCTCGTTAAAAATTATTAATAAAGAATCTAACATTTCATTTTACTCTCGTACGTGGTCGATGTTTGAAGAATTTTTTAGCAAAAAAACAACAAAATATTCTAACCCTACATGAAAAATATTTGTCAATCCCACGAATGTTTTTCGGAAATGATTTAAAACCACTTTCTCTACGTAAGCAATCTTCCAAGTTTTGGATGCGATTTCCAAAACCTAAATCACGGCAGCAACCAAACATAGACCGACATTTTTATACAAATGATTTATATTTTTTTTACCACCTGACATTTATAACTGGCATTTCCTAATCCATTTTCCTGCCTACGTTTGGTCAACATCCTGGCAAATTAAGACGTCGTTGTGTCAAATGAGTTTAGATACATTCAAAATTCCTAATAATCACTAACGTTGAAAAGGTTTTCCTCATCATTTGTCAATTAAAGCATTTTTATGTTGGAAATACGAATATCTTTATCGCCGGAGTAAAAAACGCACACAGCCAAATTGCTGTCAGGCGTGTTAGTTGCCGTTAATTCCAGACGTTTTTCTTCGCCTAAACGTTAATTTTCGTTTTTGGTGCTTGGTAATTTACATTCTTCGGCTGTTTCTGCTTTGCCTGAACGTAATAGTTTTTCCACAAAAGGATTTACGGCCGCGATACACGCGTTTTAGTAAATTACTCCTATCTGAACTAAAGCATTTTCAGCCAATCGTTACCCGCAGCATTGTGACGTCAGACCCATTGTTGACGCGAAGTCGGAACCATGAATAAGTTTTTTTAGTAACTTCCGGGCTCTTCATGTAGGGGAGGGCAAACCATTCTTTCCACTCAGACATGGGCTATAACTCTTGAGTCAATTTATCAAAGAACTCGACATATTCTATTTTACCACTTTGCATGCAAGTCACTCAATACAATCGAAACAAGTTTAGCTCCACTTTCTTCACACATTGCATGTGGCTCTCTTCAAGATGCGACAATATCTTTTTATCCAAATACTTCCAGTAATTTAACAACTCATCATTATCGTGTCTGTTGATGAATCCTTAGTGATGTTGAAGGATTTTATCAGCTTGTAAACTCTTATCTTGATTCAATACGCTCTCAAATGTTTTAAGTTTGGAATTTAAACCACGGCGCAGCAAATATTCTTTAACAATCGAATCGAAATATACAAGCCCATTCGTCCAAGACATTTTAACCCTTACCACTAAAATAATTTACCCAAGGGACGCTCTTTCCGCTATCATTTCAGCGAAATTAAAAAACGGGAAATCCGTAATTCGTCACGTATCACTACACACAATTGCACATTGCAAAACGACAACATCCTAAACTCAATACAGCCCCAAATAGCGATACAAAATCAGAAAAAAATTATGATAATTAGGGATACATTTTACGATTTCACATTCAAAACAGTCGTTTATCTGCAAATTACAACATTCCATTTGATTGTTGACGTCACAGGTAACAAAGGTTGTGTTCTGAAATATCCGAATTTCACAAAAGTTCCGCAAGGCATTTTAAGTAGCTTGTTTAATGGGACCACCCTCTTGCTTTTGCGTCAAAAGAGGCGAGGCGCCAGGCAGCTGTGGCTATTTGAAAAAGGTTTAGAACCATTCTGAATGTAAGGATAGGAGTGCAGATTGCTATACAAACCGGAACAAGACCAACTTGGATGCCTGGAACTGCGTTTCAAGAAATATTCTAGTAAATGTTTTGATTTCTAGCTGTTGAAATGTATTTCACCTGTAGGACCGTCGATAAAATGCCAGAGATACAGAAACACAAGAAAGAATTCAACTCCCAGGATTCTGATCGTCAATATCGGCTGCAAAATCAGCTTAAGTTAGTTTGATGTTTAAATGAAATAACCTGAATCTGTTATTGTTTCTATACGATACACGGTATGTTTGACAATGTTCTTGTTTGTATAAATCTCCTAATTTTTTTTATTTCTGCAGAACGTTTAATGAGAGATAGAAACACAAAAACCAAACCAAATTAGGTTAGCACTGCAAAAGGGAAGGTTACGGTTACCAATAACCTAAACATAAACTGCTTTGTGGTCGTGATAATGTGAGCCATTTTGTTGCTTGCATAGACGTGATTGAAAAAGGCACAAAAACTGAGGATATTTTCGACGATAAATACAGCGTGTATGAATGAAAATTATATTATTGAAAGCAGATTGTAAATATAACCATACTTTCCATTATAACTGCGTGTACAACAGTTACCTCGCTGTATCCGAACTTGAGCAGTGGATGAATCTTCTCTCGATTCGATTGTCCAACCAAAGCGCACGAGTACAAATGAACCCACGAGCCGACAAACAGTAATGTCGCACTGGTGAAAAATATATAAGCCTTTACAGGTAATCATAAAATAATTCACAGACTGTACTTAAGTTGAGCTAACAATCTGGGGCATGAGCGTCCAATGGGGGGTAGGCGGGGGTGGCAAGGGATATTTCCCCCCCATGAATACGAAAACCATACTCATACTTATCAGGGTGGAGAATCCGAAACATAAAAATCTACATAGCCCCAATTTTTTTCTGCGGATGCCAATGACCTGTAAACAACACAAAACGTGTATACGTGCATGGTTTGCAGCAAGACGGTATGGTCCGGGTAGAATTGAGACAGTTTTATCAAGAAACCGACGTTTCCGACTCGGTCCAGGACAAGATCTAAAAGCTGTCCGAACTTGCTGCACTAAAATTTATGTAAAGTGCATTTGTAAATCCATGCGGATTTTTACCAGTACAAACGATCGTCTATTTCCACCAATGAACAATTTGTTGTTGGGTTGGTAGCCGCGCGGTATAATTTCGAAATATACATTATGTGATGACGATACGTAATATGATAATGCACAGCGTATAAAAACAAGTTAGATGTCCGTAAAAAATGTAAACGTACTTGGTTATAACCCCTAGCAGTCGGACCATCAACAAAGTCAAGAGCAACATTCATCAAGTACAAACAACTGGCAGCCATGTAATGCTCCGACATACACAGAAATGACGAAGCTATGCACAGAATCCGCAAATATCCTACAAAAAAAAAAACACTTTTAAATTGAAAAAAGGAGTCATATTACACAAAGGTTGTAAAATTATTAAAAGTGCCGTATCAGTCCTTACATGTCACGAACTGAAAACGAACAACTGGGTACCTCTCGCGAAAGCTAGTGTACATTTTTAAATACAAAATTCAGTCTTCTTAAAAGAGTGCCAAATCAAGGGAGTTCAGTACATTTGTTGCAGAAATACTTCTGCATGAACATGGGACAAACTGAGAATACGCAGTGGCATCAACGTGGACACAGAACGATGTAAAAAAATTCTTTTAACAAACTTACCGATGATGTTTGGCCAGAAGAGAAGAACCCGAAAAGCTGATTTGTTGTAACCCATATTTTACGTTTTCTAAATCGACGCTACAAAGGCTGACTTTCATCAAAAAATGTCACAACAAAGGTTAGACGCAAAGATTCTGCACTTGTTAGCTTATAGTATGAGGCGTGCTGCAAAATGTTGAAAAACTTGTAGCACTATAACATACAATATGTTATGACAATTGCCGGAAGGCCTTACACTTATGATAATAGCTTGTTACCCAACTACGCAAACAAAACATTGTCTTTCTGAAAGTTGCAGCTTAGTTTGCTTATTAACCACATGACTGTTTATACTATGTTCACTCATTATGTCAAAACAGGAAGTACTTGATCAGTTAAACTCGACGCATTAGAAATTTATGTGAAAACTGCGCCAATGGAAACTATTATAGGCCGACAAATAATTGTGCTGCGAGTTTTGCTTTTGCGCGCGAATATATGGCACTGCTATATTATAAATGTGCTAACCCTTATGATTATATTGTACTGCATTTTTGGATGCGATATTTTTCGAGGCAGGATGTGACGTAACAGTTCGCATTTATTCATTACAACTCATTTTACTTATCCATGTTTAAATACGTCATCATTTAAGATTTCGCGGATCGTCATATTTTGTCCAACAAAGTTTGTGACAACCGACATGCAGTAACACGTGACATTTTTTATGTTATTGCTAATGTCTGTTGCATTGTTTCAAATATTACTGCGTTGCCGTATTTTTCTTGCAAAACTCCTTTTACCGGAACCGTTTTTCATCACAAGAAACGCCGTTAATCTCTTTGCCACTTTCGGCTTTCAACTCTCATATATGGAGGCAATAACTCTGTCGTTTTCGGAATTGCTGCCAGTTTTTTTTTCTATTTCACAGTTAGGACAACTTAGTCATAGGTGTGGTCCTATTGACGTTAATATCGTTGTCGAAATAATTGTGCTTGTTAGCACCCTCGCCTGGTCAAACCTAAGACGCGCGAAAAACAGGGTGTTCCCCAATTTATTTATTTGTTTGTCAATGATTTATGAAAAAAAATTTTCGTGTTTTTTTCACTTAAATCTTCGCCCCACAAGTTTGTGGAGGAAGGATAATTTTTAATCGATTTACCTCTTCGCTTTACTTACTTGTCAAAAACTGACTGTTTTTTTTGTGCAGAACCGATTACAGTTTGCCAAACAAGTAAAAAATGGAAAAACAAGTTCCAGATGAAAGACTAAAACAGGTTTATGTAAAAACGTAAATGCCGAAAAAACAATCAATTATTTTAAAACACTGTGTTTGCTACCAATCTGTTGATTAAACAAATTCCTTTACATCTCCTAATTGTTTTCAGGTAATTGAATTGACAACTGCTGAAATATGTGAAGAGGTGAAGTCTGAAACCGGTATTGAGTTCAGCAAACAAGTTATCCTCACTTTGGCACATCTAGCCTGGCGGTAAGCTAGCTTGTTTAAAGCTGTGGAAAGGCTACACATTTTTGTTGCTTCATATACCTTGTGTGACTGCTCACTTGCCCTATTTAATTTTTGCAAAAGGATTTATCTTCCGTGCACAATATTGTTTCCAGGCTGGCTTGCCTTGTCCATTTTTGTGGGCAAATATTTTTTTTTAGTTAACTTACCCCTTTGGATGTTTTCATACCGAATGGTTTCAACAAAAGTGTTGAGTCAATAAACCAATCTAAATTCGTTTCAATTTTTCCAAAGAAAATTTATTCAAACATCCTCTTAATGAGTAGCTGAGTAAAGCTACAGATACGGTATTGATCGACAGCCTACCAGGGTGGCTTGGTTCACCGATCCTGGGTTATTTGTTGGTTTTTCAACCTCTTCATGACATACAAGTTTTATTCGAGAAATGTGCAAACACAATACACAGCTAAAAGTTTATGTTAATGCATCACATGTTTGCCTTGTGTTTTTTTTGCCATGTAATTGTATGGAAGGAAATTTCAACATTAAAATGTAGTCTAACTTCATCCCACAGGCAATCGTCAGAGTTTGCTAGAGATTTGGAAATGTTTTCCCAACATGCACGGCGGAAAAAAATCAACCATGATGACGTACTCATGTTGGCACGAAAGACGCCGACACTTCACAAACATTTGTCGTCTTTCAAAACGTCAAAATAACTCATCTGCCCTTTTCACGAAGGTAATCTCCCAGCTTTTCCATGGCTTCCACGCACACAGAGGCAAACATTCGCTCTGTGTATGTTGCAACAATCACAAGGGAATTTGTGCGCACAAGAATAAGTCCACCTTCCCCAGGCTGTAACTAAAATGTTTTGACAGATGTATAAAATGTTCGACTAACTCAAAGTTCGCAGCAATTGTAGAATTAATGTACCCATCACCCATGTACTGAAAGGTATTTTTCACGATTTGTAGGATGGGATGGTATTGTATCATGGCAACATTTTTTTTTTAAATTTTTGAAAAATCAGGTGGTAAAAGTATTCAGCATCACCAGTTTATTGGAAAAAGAACTTACTGATTTTGCGTAAATGGAGTTTTTGTCCGCACGAATGCATTTGTAATTTTTGTCTTCAAAGAATATTCCTTCCTTTCTTATCGTTGAACAGCGCTTAAAGTCATCAAGTAAACTTATAACTTGATCCTTGGCTATCTGAAATGCAGTTTTGTATTTGTAAGTCAAATTATTTTGTACGAGGAAACTTATGAAGAGTTTAATGAATAAAAATTTTGGCAAAGGAATATCAACGCAACAAAATTGGAATAATTAAGTACGATCAGTTGTTACATGCTTTTTTCTGGTTTACATTTTCTGTTTATGTCTACTAATTTACTGTATCATAACATTGAGTACAATGCTTTGCAGATCGACTTGGTGGAGTATTTTTGTTCATGTTTAAAAGAAAAGTGTAAATTTCTGAAATTAATTTTCGGCAAACTACAAACAGCAAAGTTTAATTTATGCACATGAAACCCAGGAGACGCCGCCTTCTGTTCACCATCTTTCTTTTCAATAATTGCACATTTTTCAACATGTTCTGTTGAAATTAAGGCGTCGTGAAGAAGATTGTTCAGCTGATTCATCTTCACTCTGTCCTGATACACAGAATAATGACATTTACATTCATGTATTCTTATGTACAGATATTTATTTATGTAGATGAAAGTTTAAATTTTTGGACTCTTCTGCTAGCTTTATGGCCAACAAAGACTTGGTAGCTGTTTTTTTCAACAACTTCTGTGTAAATTCACAAGGTTTTCAGGTGATATACCGCAAAGCCTTAATACTTAATATATACTGCATTGTTCGTTGTTTCCTTAGTGATTTATAGTTATGATACCTATAAGCTTGGGGGAATATAATATATATATTTATCAATAGGAAACCTTATGAAGGGTTTATGTTGTTAAATATAATATGAATTAGTTTTAATTGTCCTGTTCTTTGGAGTTAAAAATTTGTAAAGTTGTTTTTCAAAATAAAAAGAATAAAAACGTTACTGGATCAACAAAAATAAACTCCATACCCGCCAAAATTCTTTTTCTGTAAAATCATACATTTTCGCCAACCTTTACTTGCTGCTTCACTTACCGGAACACCTTTGATCTGATATCGATCGCCTTCCATCCACATTGTTGCCATTTTGCTTCACAAAACTCTTGTATTTACAGTAAACACAGTTAACAAGCAATTACCCGAGATGCACTTCCAAGTCTCAGCCAAGCGTGTCTTGTTTCGTTGCTTAGTAACCAAGAAAATGGGACATATGTTTGTTTCTATGTTTTGTTGTATTTTTAATTTTTGCAATATGCATTTTATAAAAGTCAATGCAAAAATGTAGCAAATTAATACTTTTATTCTATAAAACCATAACATGGCAAATATGCACAATTCTTTGCTGATTGGTGTGTTCGATTTGAAGCATAATATTCGTAACGCAATTAATAGATGCCACAAAATTTGCAAATTAAAAATTTAAATACAATCAATTGTATTATTATTATATTATTTTTTTAAATTTCATACGAGCACGAAAAACTTTTTTTACATTATTTTGCCGCTAGTGGCGCCTTTTATAAGTCATAAATTACCATGGTTACTGCGCAAACCACTCGAGAGGGAAACTTTTTGTGATTATGGGAAAACAAAAAAATTGGAGAGATGTAAGTTGATGCCAAATACTTTCTTGGGCTTGGGAAAGTGTTTTGTTTGGAAGAATTCTGCGGGATCAGAGTTAATTTCGCGTCGGGTATTGCTTTGTAGTAGGTAAGTTTGCATTGTTTCGAAACCAATGTAAATAAACAAAATGATTAATGAAGAATGCATTTGAAATGAAACCTTTACAACTCAATTATCCGTTGTATTGATTATGCCAAGTATTAGTAATATTCTTTTTTCTGATTCAGTCAATTTTTTAGGGCATAGGTAGCGGAAATGAGCCGCCAATCCAATTTATCCGCAAGAAAAAGTGGTTCCATAAACTGTTTTGCTAGTGAATTGATTGATTTTGGCAATGGAGCCACAACATGCTTGGTAAGTGTATCCATGACCACAGCATGTGTTAAACATACAAAATTTGCATGCCATTAAGTGAATATTTGATTCATGTTACATTTACCAGTAATGCAGCAATTACAGTATGTACAAACAGCATTTTTGAAGGACATTTATTTAGTAAAGTCAATTGCAAGACATGACATAAAATTAATTGTTGCTGCACCTTGTACTTTTAGGATGGCATGGAATTTACAAAACCAAAAAGACTCGGATCATCACAAAGCCGTCCAAGTCGAGCAACGTCTAATACGTCAAGTGTAGGGAATTCACCACACATTAAGGTTTGTTGCTATGGTAATGTGAAGGCCGCATGGGCATGTGCAGCAGTGTATCTTGACCACAACATACACTCAATCTGTTAGGAATAAGGCGGATCCAGCTTAGCTGTGATGCCCTAATGTTTATTACCAAACAATAACACATGTTCTGATAAAACAATTTGACATTGTAAATACAAAGTGAACGTGGTGTCTGGATTTTGCTCTTGCTTCTTCCTATTTTGGTGATTTGCAACTTTATGTGTTGTAGGACTGGATAAACCAAAAGTCGCTGCAGAGAATAAGGGATCGACATAGTGCTGAAACATATGACACTCGGAAAATGTATAATGCAGTATTACACAATGAAGAAAACTTTGTGAAGGTATCTGCTTTCTTAGAAACAAATTAATATAATATTTTAACTCCCAAGTTTTTGTAGAACTTGGTATTATTAAACAATGAAAGCTTTTATAAATTATTTTTTAGTGAATTATATTTGCTTTGGCATAACTTATTGTATTTTATGTTCATAGGGAATTGATGAGCTTGTTAAACAGCAAGATTTGTTAAACATACGCAAAAAAGAACTCCTTTACAAAAAATGGCAAGAAAATGTGTACATTCCTTTGCGAAGACGCATTGAACACAAAATTGATGATGGTTTCGATAAAATTGATGGAAAACGGCGAATGGAATACCTCAAATACTTGCAGTACAAAAATAACAAGGTATGTTTTGAAGTAAATCACCCAATTTGTAGGAAAATATTTCATTTGGTTGTGTTGTGGCATGTCTTAGTAACAAACATTTTAGTTTTTTGTATTTTTGCACTGTTTGTCTTTGCAATTTATGCTTGATTTACCTATTTTCCAGTTATAATGTGGATAAATCTGGCTGTATAATACCTAAAACCTATAATACCAATAGAGTGTGCTATATTTGAAATTATTCAGTTAAGTTAGAGGTTTGTTGTCAGTTTGTGTTTAGTTGTACTTTGCATGTGTGACATCAACACATAATCTGCTTAGGGCAATGTATTCCTTGATACCCTGTCCCCAGAGGAATATGATCCACTGGTGATCTATGGCCCCAGCAGTGATGTGGCATTACAAGTAAAAACCGAGAGGCTCAGGGACCCATTGTTAATTTGTGAGCGCCGACAAAATGATGAAGATAAGGTGAGATCGGGTGACCACAGGACATTGTTGTGCAACAAAGGCATTCTTTGTCTCCTTTGTGTGGTGACAATTTGTTACAGACATGTACAAATATGTATCTTTCTTGTCATTGTGTAGTTTTTACACCAATGTGACACGGGTGACATTCTGCCCAATGCCGACATACAAAACATGAGATTACCGTCACCACCCATGGTTCCATTGGGCAGACAGGGAACCAACTGCATCAGTTGGCTATCTATGCCCTTGCGTGACATTGACAGCCCCATCCGGAGGTGGAGCAGGTACACCTGATTTTATTTTATTCACAGTTAACCACCTAACTTAACAAAAGTGTGTTATGTATCTACTACATGCATGGACTTGATCAAATTTAAAGTTGCAACACATTCTTGATTTTTAATATTTTTTGATGTAAATTGAGTCAAACAAAAATATTACCTTTGGAACTTTTCAGAAATCGGATGAGTGGTCGCGTGTACAGAACAGACATTGATTTTGAGAAATGGAGCAAAACACATTATGGGCCGGAGACTTCAGATCAAGAGTTAAAGATTCAAAGGAAGCGACGTTTTGAAATACCATCCACCATGCCCTCACCTCATATACTACAAACTTCTTTAACCGAACCAACAAAGCCCACAGTTCGTTTTGATTTGGAGAAAATTGCAACCTGTGATTAGTAGAATTATGCCAAATAGCTGTAATTCTGTAGGTCGAATCACTGCTCAAAATGTGCCAAGTTACTTGAATGTGCCAACAGTTTGCATGTTCATGTGCCTCCAAGTAACTTTAAGGGGTAATTACTAGCTGTGGAGTTAATGTTACCAAAGGAAAATTACACAGTACATTACAACTACCTGTAGGCCACTGACATTGTGTTTGCATTTCTGTTTAGATAAAATATTAAGGGGTAGAATTTGACATGTTTTCCTGTTCAGATTTTTATTTGCCACTGAACATAGGCCTCACTACAAACTAAAAAAATCATAATGTTTACTTGTTTTACCTGTAACCCATGTTACTGAGGCAAACCTACAACTGTAGTTACTGTTTTGTAACTTTCATGAGATTTTCTTGGGGTGGAAATATTTCAATCCGTTCTTTGTGCTATTCAATCCACTAGTGCCATGAAAAAACATTTAATAAAGTGCCAAAGTGAAAAAACAATCAAAAACTAAAAGCGAAATTCATAAATACAAAAAGTTGAACAATTTTACTTTGTTCTTTTCGTGCAGTTCTGAATGCAGCGACTTTCCCTTGGTTTGTCATCCTGAAAAAAATTGTGATGTGTCATACTTTTATTGTGTACACAGTGATACGATACCAGTTGTTCGTTGTCATGACAAATATAAATACATAAGTAATATGGCTACCAGTAATTGATAGTAGTTTTGTTGCATATTTTTGGCTTCAGCTTCAAATACATCTTTTAGGTTTTCAAATTCGTCTTCGTGTTTTTTGCTCATTGTCCGATTGCTGTAAAAACAAAAAGTTTTGTAATAAAACAATTATGACAAACAGTAATCTTTCTTCACCTTTTTGTAAAATGGCTTCCAAGCTTTTGCAACAAGTTTAAAGAAGTATCATCATTAAACTCTGTTGGCTTTAAAGTCATGACCTTTTCCTGTATATAAAAATACATTTTTCAAGCAAATATAAATGAAATCTAGTTTGACTAACCTCTAATTTTTGACTTTTAGCTTGAATGTCGTCAAGATCATTATTCCATGCGTCAATTAACTCTTGTGTTTTTTTATGGAAAGTAATGTTGACATTACTTCTATCTACATACTCACTCTGTGGTAAAACATATGTAAGTTATGGCAAAAAAGTTTAGGAAAGCAATGGTCTAGCAAAAATACAAATTAGGGATTGGAAGAGCTAATACAAACATATAAAGCTCTTAAAAGCATACTGCAAAGCTTGGAGGAAAGGTATTGATATATTTTTCCAACAATCGCTTCGTCTCGATATATTTTAATTTGAGGTCCTTTTGATCAAATTCTCTTGCTTGCTTCTCTGCCAACCGCTTCAACAAATTCTTGCTAAAATGCACGAAAGAATGATGATGGTAAAATAATTTTCAAAAATCGGCACACATTACGCACTCAGCTTTCATTTCAAACTATCTTCAAATTGTTTTCTCTTTTCGGTTTACAAACAAAAATGTTGTGTCGCCTGCTACCAACAAAAACAGGTCCTACACAGGACGAGACTAGCGGCAAATACAAAATATTCATCGACCAAAAATTTCAATTCTTATATTCCGGTTTGGATGTTCGAGAGGCTGCTGAAACCGCCCCAAACCGATTTGAAACTGAAATATTCCGGTTAAATCGGCCTGCAACCGGATATTTTTGTATCGGACAAAATCCAGAAAAACGAAAAGGGGTTTTAGACTTGATGTTTTTTCAAAAATCGACCAAAAATCTGTAGAGACGTGTATTGTTTGTTTGTTTGACTTGCGTGTTCAACTGCGAGATGCGTTTCCCTTAACTCCTGACTCCTCTTCGTAACTAACCAAACTTGTGTTAGTTTGTTTTATTCACCAAGACGATAGATATATGTTCAGAAATACAACTCAACCCCAGAGTAGAATAAACAAACGTGATTCTACGCCAAGGCGTACCAACAATGTAGAATGAATGGTGAATCTACACTAGGCAAAAGCCCAGCGCAGAGTGGCGACTCCACAATGTGGAATGAATTCGGGCTACAGAAACCAGAGATTTAAAGACAATTCATAATAACCGGTTTTGCGGCTTGCGTGCGAACCACGATACTTAATTACGTGTTACGAGCGATTCTCCTTGGGCAGTTCCGAGAACTGTGGTATTTATCTGGGCGGTACAAAACTGCAAGTCACTCTCCATTACCTAATGGAAAATTACGTAAATGTAAACACTACGTCATGCATAAACGTTACAATCATCTCTTGGATTCCGGTTTAAACCGATTGTTACATCGCCACTGTTTTATGTGATGTATTGATAATTAACGTCAGCACAATGTACCGTTGTTACGTCACAAATACCGTTGTTCCCGTAGAACCCCAGTGCCTGCCTGTACTGTTGTTGACTGAGTTTTGCTCTGGTTAGTTTTCTGCTGTATGAAACTAATATTATGTTCTATTTGAATAAGATAAATTAAGGCAATTTAAGTGCAAGTTGAATCTGCTAACGTTGTTTCCTGCTGTGTTATTGTTTGGGAAGAAGCCTATATTTTTGTGACTGGTTCCAAAATAGTTTTTGAATAAAGTTGAACCGTTCCTTTTGAAGAAGAAGCGTGTGCGTTAAGAACCATTGAGGAAAACCCGTCTGTTGCACTGTCCGGGCGCAACCAGTCACGCCCGTCTGACTGCCAAGGGCAGCGCAACATCGTTTCGAACTATTGGATTTATTCTCAGCCCGTTTCGAATTATTGGATTTATTCTCAGCCCGTTTTGAATTATTGGATTTATTCTCAGTCCGTTCCGAGCCATTTGGATTTATTACCATTGGGATTTATTACCATTCGAAATGTGTGATCCTGCTTCACCGTCTTCGTCTTCCACAGTCGAGAACCCGGCGGTTTTGCTAGTATCCAGCTGCGCGCACGCATGGCAACAATCTTGCCTGCATGTTAAAGAGTTAATGATGAAAATTGACAACGCTGTTCTTGTTAAGGATATACCTGCCACAGCTGGAGAAGTGTTTTTCCGACCTGATTAATGCCTATGCGCCGCTTGCTGAAAACAGCGAATTGGCTCTAGCAAGACAGGATTGCCAGCGCGCAAAACGTGAACTCGATTCTCGTGTTGCGGAGTGGTTTGCCAACGCCAAGAAGTCAACTGGGCGTCGGAAGACTATATCAAGCCGATCGTCGAGTTCACATGTTGACGTACATATCTCTGTTTCTTCCACCTCCTCGATTACCCGTCAAAGAATAGCCGCTCGTGTTAAACTTCAATTGGCTCGGGTGTCACAGCGTCAAGTCAATGAAGATTCTGAACTTGCAAGGCGTCAAGCAGAACTTGATGCTGAACGAAGAAGAAAACAGGTCGACGATGAGGTAGACATGGCCGAGGCTGAAGTACGTGCGTGGGAGGAAGAATCCATTGCTGGAGATCCCCTGCTGTGTGACCCAAGACATCCTCCCGTGACAAGTTCCTCTGTCGTGGGGCTTCGACCTGAGTTCAATAGTGCGCCGGTAAATGCTTACCAAACTGCTGTCCCTGTCGTACCACGGTCACACCCAACTTGCGTGGATACGAAGCCGTTTTTCCCGCAATCTGTCAGCGCACCCGTTGCTAAGTCATATCAAGGTCCTGATCCCTTTCCGTTGAACATACAGGATGTTGTCTCTCCGTCGCGTAGATACGTCCCAGAAGAGGACTTCATACAACAGCGAATCGTTTTGCCCCAGCCCGCGGTCAGAAAGTTTGATGGCGATCCGTTGAACTACTGGTCATTTGTTCGTGCTATTGAGTCCCATGTTCATAGCCGAACGAAGTCCCAAGATTCACGGCTAGTTTGTTTGTTGCAATTCTGCGAAGACTTCATTGCTGCTAAACTTGAGATCTACAGCAAGGATAAGATCTCAGGATACTCCAAAGCCCGTTCCCGACTTGAATACGATTACGGACAACCCCATATTATTGCCAACGCATGTGAACGCCGGCTCAAACAATTTCCGCCAGTCAAGCAAGGTCGACCAAAAGACCTGATGGAATTTTCTGACCTTTTAGAAAAGTGTCGCAGCTCACTCGAAGATATTGAGGAGTACGCGAGCTTGAACTCCTTGGATACGTTAAGACAGCTAATTCGAAAACTGCCGTTCCGGCTTCAAGAGAAGTGGATCGAACGTTCCGTTCAAGTGCTCGACGAGACTGGATCCCAAGCCGGATATCTCGCCTTTACCAATTTTGTCGTAGAGCGACCGCGCATCGCCAACTCGTTGTTCGGTGTCGAGGCTGTCTACGAAAGCGTGCACGCCTTTGTTCAGGTCATCGTTGCGGGAAATGCACGATTCGCAAGCCATGCTCGGTAGAAGGTTGCACTGGCACTTTTCACCACACAAAGTTGCATGGCGCCTTTCAGAAGAGGCGACCCGGCAAGATTACAGAGAACCCTGCCCCGAAGCCATCGCCGATAGAACAATCGGCAACGATAATGGAAGCTACAACGGACAACTGCGGAGTCTACCTCAACGTCGTTCCCGTAAAGGTCAGACACAACAACATCGAGGTAAATACGTACGCTTTTCTTGATCAAGGTTCTACGTCTACATTTTGCGAACAAGGTCTGATTGATAAACTTGGTCTGCAATCCAAGGATCGAAAGATTTGTCTGAGCACTCTGACAGATCAATCGCGAGTGTACCAAGGCTCCACTGTGTCCTTCACCGTCATGCCGCTTGATGACGGAGAGCCGTTGTTGTTGCCGGAAGTGCTGTCCATCGACAAAATTCCCGTGTCGCCAAATAGGATCCCTGATGCGAAGAAGCTTGCGGAGTTCAATCACCTCAAGGAGTTGCCCCTGCGTCGCCTGGAAGGGGGAACTGTGACGATACTGATCGGAGCCGATAACCCCGCAGCCTTCCACGTACAGTGTACACGTTCTGGACCGCAGGGGACACCTTGTGCTGTAAAGACATCTCTTGGCTGGTCACTCTTTGGTCCCGCACTTGGTTCGTCTGCAAGGAGCGAAGCACATGTCCGTTTTTTAAAGGTTGCACAAGTCATGTTCCAACGGGAGATAGAGTGTTTGTGGAAGAGCGACTTTGGCGACGGAACATCAGTATTCGACATACCCTCATCCAGGGAAGATCGAATTGTTTATGACACGATGAAGGCATCGGTGAAGCATCAAGATGGACATTTTGAGCTCCCATTACCTTGGAGACCTGGAATCGAAAAGTTGCCACCCAGCCGCCAGATGGCGGAAAAGCGAATGGTCGGTTTGAAAAGACGATTGTCTAACAACGATGTTCTGCGAAAGGGATATGTAGACACGGTGCAAACGTACATATCCAAAGGATACGCCGAAGAAATTCCCGACAACAAGGTCGTGACAGACAATCGCATCTCGTACCTGCCTCACCACCCAGTATTTAACCCACACAAGTCTGACAAGCTTCGTGTGGTCTTTGATTGTGCTGCCCGAAGCAGAAGCGTCTCACTGAACGACGCACTGATGCAAGGTCCTGATTTTGTAAACAGTTTGGTTGGCGTGCTAACCCGTTTTCGCTGTCAGCCAGTTGCCTTGATTGCCGACATCGAGGCAATGTTCCACCAGGTTCGGGTGGAATCCCGTGATCGCGATGCACTTCGATTTCTCTGGTGGCCCGGTGGAGATCTGACCTGTACACCGACGCCTCATCGGATGAAAGTGCACTTATTTGGTGCAACGTCCTCTCCGAGTTGCGCCACCTTCTGTCTGAGGCAGACCGCAGATTTATTCGGTAAAAACTTTGATCCACAGGTTGAATCCGTTTTGCGGCGCAATTTTTATGTGGACGACTGCCTCGCATCCGTCAAGGATATAGAAACTGCTATCGCTGTTCGTCTTCGTTTGAAAGACCTGCTAGCCAGAGGAGGATTTCGCTTGACAAAGTGGCTCTCTAACGAACAGCGCGTTTTGGAGTCGGTTCCCGAAAACGATCGAGCAAAGGTTGTGAAATCGCGTTGCCTCGATGATGCTACGCAACAGAGAGTCCTTGGTGTTCATTGGTCTGTTGCGGAGGACGCATTTCGGTTCAAAGTCAAACCGCCGAGCAGGCCGCACAAGCGTAGAGGAATCCTTTCAGCTGTCAGTTCACTTTACGACCCTCTGGGTTTCGTATCTCCCGTGATTCTAAGGGCCAAGTTATTGCTGCAGGACTTGTGCAGAATGGAACTGAATTGGGATGACGGCATTCCGGAATTGATATCCGATAACTGGAAGAGGTGGCTTGCTGAGTTGCCTCACTTAAGCAATGTTGTCGTTCCACGTTGCTTCAGGTCTTCGAAACTGAAACCTCCATTGAAGTATCAACTGCATCATTTCGCTGACGCATCTAAGTATGCGTATGGCGCCGTATCATATCTTCGCATCGAAGACGATCACAGGACAGTGATGTGTTCTTTTCTGATTGGAAAATGCCGACTTGCCCCGTTGAACACGAAGACGATCCCTCGACTGGAGCTCACCGCTGCTGTGCTCGCTGCGAGGTTGGATCGCCTCATGAGAAAGGAACTAGACTTGCCCATTGAAAGTTCAGTTTTCTGGAGTGATTCCACTGCTGTTCTGTTAAGCATTCGAAATGCAACCAAACGGTTTCCAGTTTTTGTCGCCAATCGCCTGGCAGAGATTGAGCGACTGACCGACATTACGAATTGGAAACACGTTCCTATAAAATTAAATCCCGCAGATGATGCCTCAAGAGGTCTACCCGCTGATGCCCTTGTCAATTCGAGTCGCTGGTTAAAAGGCCCAATGTTTCTCCTGGAGCCAGAAACCAACTGGCCGTCGCAACCGCCAAATGCTGCTGATGTTCCTGAGGAATTTAATCCGATGGGGAAGGCTGTAGCCTCCTGTACTGTTAACGTACATAAGCCGAAGCACCCCATGGATCGAATCATTGAACGTTACTCGTGCCTACATCGATTAAAGAAAGCCGTGGCCTGGTGGATGAGATTTAAGATGTTTTTGATACATCGAAGGAAATTATCAATTGTCCCGTCAACTAACATTGGCTTGTCTGAGTTGAAGATCGCCGAGTTGGAACTTGTCAAGTACGAGCAGCGGAAAAGTTTTGCTTTACTTCTCTCTGCATTAAGTGGAAATTCTCGACTGAAAAAGACTGACTGCAGTCGTTCCGTGTACAAGTTAAACCCTGTTCTGGTTGATCAAGTGCTCCGTGTTGGTGGACGTTTAGACAAAGCGCCGATAAGTTTCAACGCGAGACATCCTGCAATCATGCCCCATTCTTCGCATTTGACTGACCTATTAATCCTGGCCCATCATGAAAGAGTTGGACACTCCGGGATCGGACACACCTGGACTTCAGTTCGACAAGACCACTGGATCATCAAGGGCGGTGTTGCCGTACGGCGCGTGCTTGGAAAATGTCTGTCTTGTCGACGCCGCAATGCTCAACCGGGTCGGCAGATGATGGCCGATCTGCCGTCGGCTCGCTTGGGAATCGCTGAACCTCCGTTCTCCAATGTCGGAATTGACTATTTCGGTCCTTTTCTGGTGAAGCAGGGTCGCAGCGAAGTGAAACGTTACGGTTGCGTATTCACCTGCCTTACAATCCGTGCCGTTCATCTGGAAGTTGCCCACAGTCTGTCTACTGATTCGTTCATAGCTGCCCTTCGTCGTTTCATTGGGAGACGCGGAGCACCAAAGCATATCTTCAGCGACAATGGCACAAATTTTGTTGGTGCCGAGAAAATACTGAGAGAGTCGTTGCAAGCATGGAACCAGCTTCAAATCTCTGAATTTCTGCTTCAGAAACAGACGTCGTGGTCATTCAACCCTCCTGCTGCAAGCCACATGGGTGGCGTTTGGGAACGTATGATTCGTTCTGTTCGTCGGATCATGTCCTCGCTTGCTGGTTCCCAGGTGATGTCTGATGAAGTCTTGGAGACCTTGTTTGTGGAAGCTGAATCCATAATCAACTCAAGACCCCTTGTCCCGGTGACATTTGATCATAGGGACGAAGAACCGCTGACCCCGAATCATCTCCTGCTGATGAGAGGATCGCCCAACCTGCCTCCGACGATTGCAGAGAAAAAGGATTGCTATACAAGACGGCGTTGGCGTCAGGTGCAGTTTCTCGCTGACCATTTCTGGAAGAGGTTCGTGAGAGAATACCTGCCGGTTATCACTGCTCGTCCCAAGTGGCATGATGATTCTCATCGCAACTTTAAGAAAAATGATGTCGTCCTACTTGTGTGCGAATCTGAGTGCCGTTCAAAATGGGCGATCGGTCGAATCATTGAGACGTACCCCGATGAAAATGGAAGAGTTCGCATTGTGCTCGTTCGGACGAGCAGCGGTGTCTTTCGGCGCCCTATCACAAAACTGTGTCGCATCGTTGATTCTGATGAGACCTCCTCAACCTTTCCGAGCGATGTCAGCTCGGTTTGCTAGATAAACTCTGGGTAACTGCTCGGTTTTCTGAAGATACCTTTGGACACTCATTTCTCGCCGCGATACGCACGATATTGGCGATGTGTTTGTAAAAATGTTTCATGTCATTCCCACATTTTGGGGGGGAGTGTTACATCGCCACTGTTTTATGTGATGTATTGATAATTGACGTCAGCACAATGTACCGTTGTTACGTCACAAATACCGTTGTTCCCGTAGAACCCCAGTGCCTGCCTGTACTGTTGTTGACTGAGTTTTGCCCTGGTTAGTTTTCTGCTGTATGAAACTAATATTATGTTCTATTTGAATAAGATAAATTAAGGCAATTTAAGTGCAAGTTGAATCTGCTAAGGTTGTTTCCTGCTGTGTTATTGTTTGGGAAGAAGCCTATATTTTTGTGACTGGTTCCAAAATAGTTCGAAACCGCAGCGTCTTTGAATAAAGTTGAACCGTTTCTTTTGAAGAAGAAGCGTGTGCGTTAAGAACCATTGAGGAAAACCCGTCTGTTGCACTGTCCGGGCGCAACCAGTCACGCCCGTCTGACTGCCAAGGGCAGCGCAACACCGATTGTGATACTCATGCTTTTTCCTGGCAGCACGAAGTTTTGTAAAGTATTTGTGCGAGTTCATTTTTGAACCCGACGAGTTCATGGTTGAATTTAAAAATTAACTCGTTCAGTCTGGTTGAGTTTATAAACGGAATTTTTGAAAGTTCGTTTTTGGTCAAAGTGTTTATTGTTCGTTCGTTCCGTTTCAAAAAATAGAATGCTCATTTCTTATTGAACTCGGCTGTGTTTATTTAGGGGTCAATGAGTTCATGGTTGATTTGTTCTTTTTGAAAAACGAACTCATTGACTCCGTTTTAGTTTATTTACGTAGTCATTAAGTGCTGACCGTCGCGCTATCTAATTTTTTTGCAGTGTGTGATTTTCCAATACTGCAACGTTGGAGACATTGATGGTGTTTTTTGGAGCTGTCTGATGATAAAAACATTTTTCACATAATAGATTTATTGAAAACATGAATATTCAATACGCCAGCAACGGGTACAAAATTACAGATGAAAAAATCGTTCTTATTGTTCTTAACATATTTATCATTTACTATATACAATCACAGGAATTCCAAAGGTATCCAAAACGCTGAATATGTTGGGCATTTTCCAAAAATCGTTTTTTATTTATTCATAACAACAATAAAGCCATTTATACATTGGTCATTTATACACTCTTGTCAATGCAATAGAATAGTGAGAATTATAAACAGCTGCTTAATTTGAAACTTATAACGTTTTTGTGAAACTCTGCTACCCCAACTCAATTGATTGTATGCACCACCCGCACATCTTAAGACCGACAACAGCAGTAACAGGAGAAGGACGGTCGAATGAGAAAACTTGCTCGTTTTTCCACACGCAGTAAATGCGTTCGTCGGCCACGTAAAAGTGCAACTGAAAAGGAAGTGTTTAAATTTTTATAAGAAACTTGGTAAGGTCAGATTCGTTGGAATTTGAATAAAAAAGTCAGTTGAAAATTGTTTTATGCGTTGCTGGTTTGTTTGCAAAATGTTTTGCAATAATTACTAGTTTATTTAGTCTCCACTTCATACTGACAATGAGTTTCGTATTCCGTTAAACTGAGATAAAAATGTGGAAATTACATAAATATTACACAAGGGCTCAATTAACACCCTTTTGCAATTGTGGCACAGAAATGCAGTCTTAAGGCAGTCAGTCGACAAGAGATTACAAATACTTTTATTACACTAGTTTTCTTGCACACTCAAATCTTCAAACCCACCAATAAAATCCTTTAGCTCTGGTCACTCGGATATGACCATCAGTTGTTCTCAACATTTTATGCTTTGTGGTCACCAAGTAAATAAACTGACCAAACAAATCCATGAATATTTATGTAACGTAACCAGTGTAAACTCTTCTCGTGACACGGGGCCATTAGCTTGAATATGGGGGTTGGGGTTAGGTGCAGACATATCACGTACCACGTATAGGACGTTTTCTTTCCAACGAAATCCGTCGCTCAGTTTGGTTTCTTTTTCCTTCCCCTTCACGTTGCTGGCCAGGATGAGAATCTTTTCGTCGAATCTCGGGTTAAAGTGGAGAGCGATGTCGTCCGGACTTTTGTTCACCAAGAAATTGATAGCGGGCCTGGAATAAGCGAAATTTGTCGTAGGTAAAGGTTTCTTTTTATCTTGTTATTGTGTTTCGTAACATCATACGTTAGACTCTTTATACAATTGTTTTTTGTTGTATTTTTGTATTTACAAAGCATGAGTCGACGCCACGCACAAATTAAGACTGTTAAAGAGAGGATATTTTGGAAAACGAGCAATTTCTATACAATAAGCGTTGGATTGTGTCACAGGTTGCGTAACCAACGAATATAGGGCAAAAAAATATCACACTTCGCCGATCACAATAATTTTGTTTCATTGCTTTTTCACTGGAACAAATGTCGTTTTATGTTGGTTTAAAATTGCTAGTTTACAGGAAGAGCTCATAGAACATAATTCGGCCTAAATGTGCTCTTGCTACGAAAGTAGTAAAAAGAACAGAATTTGCTGACCTGGGTAGCATTGACTTCGCTTTCACTGTCAAGTATTTTCCTTGGAAAGCAAAATCATTTAATTTGAGGTCGGTCACCTGTAGATTTCATTTGAGAAGATAAGTACGAGGTCAGAATTACCAAGGTCAAAATTAGGTTACAACTGAAACTAATATCTTGGTATTATTACACCAATAAAGTCACACACAATAATCAGTCAATGCCATACACTGCCAAAGTTTTCTTCGATGAAAACAATCTTTGATAAATATTTGACTGGAACACATTCAGAGCAATTTCCACATAAACAAACCACGTCCGTCGCATCATCTTCGTCGTGCTTGACAAATTTAATTTTGCGTATTTCTATTCCGCCGATGTGCAACCCGGCATAATCGGCCACTTTCACACGATGTTTGAAGAAACAATCCTTTAGCACTTCCCCATGCCAGTAACTTCGTATCCCCTCGTTGGTAACTTTAAATTTCAGCTGCATTTAAACGAACGTCTTAGAAATGTCATCTAACTTGAAAATTACTCATATATCATGTTATTATGCTGACTATATGTTGGTTGGACAAATAAAAATATCAATTTGCATTCGGAAATAGAGGCTCAGAGATGTATTTAATCGTACCACTTGGTGTCGCTACATGTGATTTATTTATTCACATCACTGGGTGTCGCTACAAGTGTATATTTAATCACCTCCCTCACAATGTGCTTATCCAAGCAGAAAACCTTATTGCGCGGGATTTGCGTCTTGGACAACCTGGATTATTTGTCTCTTGAGGTAATAGATAAAAATTAAAATAACCATTCAATATTTTCGTCAATTGTCATTTTTAAAAGTATTTGATTTTACCATTGGTTTATTCTCAACCACATGTTGTTTTAACGTAAAATAAAGACTCACGGCTACGATTGATCCTTTCTGCCACTTGAAGTGGTCACCTTGTTCACACATCTGCTCATGCTGCCATTTCCAATTCACACAATTATTCATCACAATCATTTTCTCGTCGTAACGTGGATTGAAGTGGAATCCGATCGTGCCCGTCTGGTTTTTGACCGGCAGATGTACGTACGGCCTGTGCATGACAATTGTCGATAAAACTACAGTAAAAAAAATCGAACAGATTGGTTTAATTAGGTTATATTGAAAACTGATTCAAAAACAGTCACTTTTCATTCAGTTACTTTTCTTTTCCGAAAATCAAATCGTTAAAACACATAATTTTCTAGTGTATGCTTATCATTCAGCGGGAGATACTGGCTATGAGAACCATATTTATCGTTAGCACCCTTACCTGTCATCTACAGCTGCTCCTTTGACGCAGATTGTGTAACCAAGAGGTTTAAAGTTTTCAATGAAAAATTTCTGCATCAGAGAAAAACATTATGAGGAAGTACTTTTCCACTCAAACAATCTTTCAGGACCATCTTGCTTACCTTGTCAACCATTTTGATTTGTAAGAATCCTATACAAGTTGTGTTACCTAAACAATTGACATAAAATACGAAACTCTGAGCTAATTATTTACGTTGTTTCGGACAAACTTGCAAGATGAGTTATTTTTGTGAAATTTTATTGAATTTCCGGAGACTTTACCAACGCATTACACTGTGCGTACGTGTCTTGTCGTTTGAACTTAATTAAGACTCTTCTGGCCAATCAACTACTTATTATTTTCGTCGATGTTTCAGTTACTTGAAACAGAGAATATGTTCAATGCACGATTCAACTGAAAACAGAGAATACTTCGTGGAAACGACTTGTTTTCAACTGAGGAAAAATGCCAATTACAACAAGTTTACCCCTTCAAAATAAAAATTTTAACTTGTTTCTTCTTCTGATCAACTCGTTCTTCTAAGAGTGATTTCCATTACAGACAACCTGGACTTAAACAAAGAATTCCTTGCAACTGACCACAACAAGCTGCGCACTTGTCTACAGCATAATTACCTTTTGCCCGAAGCCAGCGTCTTTGCACGTGAATGCTAATTGCATTAGCGGTCTGCAGAGGGGCGAGCGATGGGCATTTTATAACAATACGCTTACTTCACTTTATGTTCATCGATAAATTGCAGGTTACAGAAGCAACAGGCATGAAACCGCTGAGTTGTATATGTTCAATGCCACAACAAACTGCGCACTTGTCTACAGCATAATTACCTTTAGCCTGAAGATGGCGTCTTTGCACGTGAATGCTAATTGCATTAGCGGCCTGCACGGAGAATCAAGCGATGGGCATTTTATAACTTCACGCTTACACCACTTTACGTTCGTCGATAAATTGCAGGTTACAGAAGCAATAGGCATGAAACCGCTGGGTTGTATATGTTCAATGCCACAACAAACTGCGCACTTGTCTACAGCATAATTACCTTTAGCCTGAAGATGGCGTCTTTGCACGTGAATGCTAATTGCATTAGCGGCCTGCACGGAGAATCAAGCGATGGGCATTTTATAACTTCACGCTTACACCACTTTACGTTCGTCGATAAATTGCAGGTTACAGAAGCAACAGGCATGAAACCGCTGGGTTATGTATGTTCAATGCCACAACAAACTGCGCGCTTGTCTACAGCATAATTACCTTTAGCCTGAAGATGGCGTCTTTGCACGTGAATGCTAATTGCATTAGCGGCCTGCACGGAGAATCAAGCGATGGGCATTTTATCACAATACGCTTACTTCACTTTATGTTCATCGATAAATTGCAGGTTACATAAGCATTACGCATGACACCGCTGAGTTGTATATGTTCAATGCATGCGCATGTAAGCAAATCCTGTTTCCCATGTGAACTGCTAAGTGCTAGTCCATGTTATAGCGTGAATTATTTCCTCTGCTCCGGACCGCCTGCGTTGCAGTCTGGCGTTTGTTCGTTCTAATTCTGATTCTAATTCTATCGTTTGCCATGAAAACTGCTTATGTAAAAAGAATTTAGGAGTTAACGTTCCCTGCCTGGGTCCACATTAAGGACCGAGGTTAGGCATAATTTGAGAAAATACAATAATATGTTCAGTGGAAACGTTGCAGCATCTGATTATTTTCTTGGGTGTTAAATGTTGTAGCTGAATGTACATGATAAGAAAATTATAACACGAACTGTATATGTTTATTATTAACACGCCTAATTAACATCGATATCATATTTCTGGTTAGGCATGAATGAGTACGCGGTTATAGGTATGGTGGTCTGTTATTAGTTTGCGTTTCCCACTGTGATGGACTCGACGCAAAAACCCTTGGTTAAAAGTCCAACAAATTCCTGGGCTGGCCCCAGATGCCGGAGGTAGTAGACATTCTTTTTATTCCAGTGGCAGAACGTGTACTCCGGCGTAATTTCAAACCTTAGCTGAAAAGATGATAAGTGTATGTTATTTCTTGTTAGCTTTATGACCAACAAAGGCTTTTGTCACATCTCTTTTCGTCCAACCTCGGGTTGAAATAGTGGCAAAATTTTTCCGTATTATTCTGCACAAGAAAGTCAATTGCAGACCTGGGAAAATCAAAATAATTGTGTTTGAAATTCCTGTTGCTGCCAGGCATATTGCATTTAAAAACGTACTGCTCTTCTGGCATAAACGTATTGTATTTTACGACGTTTCGTCTGCCATGCGGCGAGACTTCACCAGGTACGTCGTAAAATACAATACGTTTATGCCAGAAGAGCAGTACGTTTTTAAATGTAATTGTGTTTGTATTTTGTGCATCGCTGTATAGTTTAATTAGACAACATACAAAACTAAAAGTATATGTGGTCGCAAAGTTCAGATGTACAATATGGACCAACAAAAAACAAACAAACAAACTTTGTTGCCAATGGCTTTGCTTCACAACTTTTCCTCTAAATGCTTGATCTTTTATAACCACGTCAGTAATCTGAACAATATCCACAATTGTTAGCACGTAAAAATGAATAATTATTAAGTTCTGTCTTTTATTTCCTTCGAAATTTAAGATGAATAAGTGTTTCCGGCTATTATATATCGTGGATAGTGCAGTGCCAGCCGAAAACACTTTATGTAGGTAGTTATGTGGGTTTAACAAACTACAACAAGCTTGATCCTTTAGCGATTTTCAACTCTGGACTGAGGTTAAGTTGACTCCCTTAGGACATTAAAAACATTTTTTAACCTTTAGTTGCAAGTTTACCCTGTACGTTAAATATGTTTGTGACAATTAAGCCCCCTAATCTTTACAGCAAAAGTTGAATCAAGTACACGCATTGGTTTAAAAATATGACGCATTAAACGCAGAAAAAAGTCCGCTTTATCGCATTGGGCTGGGGTAAGATGGTTTACTTCTGCATTACGTTCTGCAATTAAGGTAAAACATAATATTCTATTTCAGTGTTTTTTTACTTACTTCGTCAGTTACGTTTGAATCGAGTTTCGCAAATCCTACGCTGAGAATCTGGAAACCCATTATTTGTAAACCAGAGTAAGTGGAAGGATCGGGCACAAGGTGACCAAAGAAGCAATCCCCCAGTTCCTCTCCATCCCAGTAACATTTAATACCAGCAGAAAGGACTTCGAACTTTAGCTGCAGCAAGAACATTAAAATGTTTTTGATTGATTCAAACTACTTTGATGCTACAATAAACGCGACTTGATTAAACGCGATGTGCTTTGTGTGCATATTTCCATTACGGAAGGTTTACCTCAACCACCGCGCCCTTTTCCCAACGGAATAAGTCCCCCTGTCGACAAATTGTTTCTTCTCCCTACGTTTCGTCCAGGCGGCTGTTCAACACAATTGTTTTCTGGTCAAAACGTGGGTTGAAATGGTAGCCGATCGCCGATGTGTCATTCCCAACCAGAAGGTTGACCTTCACTCTGTAAAGGGTCTAAGGTGGTTTTACTTTTGTTTAGTTCCAATATTTCGATATACGCGATGCTTGAAAGGTTGCAATAACCATAACTTTTGACAGGACCACAGTTAAAATAAAAAACAACAGTTAGAAAATTTGATCGCAACTATTTTAGGTAACAGTCTTTTCTATATGACCCATAGAATCGAAATTATTCGCAGCATACACAATTAAAAGTCTGTTTAATTTTCACCCTGCGTGCATGGGTTGTTACCTGTCTTCCACCGCTATTCCTTTTATCGAAATCGCTCGGTTGAGGGAATGGAGGTCGTTCACGTGGTACGAGGTTGCCTTGTGTAAAAATATAATACATTCAAAAAATATGCAGAAGACTTTTATGCGATCGCACGACTTTAAGGCAGGATCGCCCCACTGAGCATATGCTCTTGGCCATATCAGCTCTCGTATTCTTCACGGGCGTAACAGCCGAGCTGGATCAACCATTGTTACCAACTATATAAGATGTTTATATATTTAAAATACTATAGGAAGCATTGTGGTAAACAAATTCCCCGTCATCCTTACCATTTTGCTGCTTGTTTAGTGTTTGATCTTTTTGCTGCAGTATTCCTATACAAACTTTCAAGAAAACAGAAACATTAAATTGGGGTCAGAAAAAACCTTCTTTGGCCATTCCACTTTAATACAAATTATTTTGCACACAAGAAAATTTGCCAACGTGAAAAAATATTTCATTGGCAAAATATCTTTCGTGCGCGGTTAATACCAAAAATTGCAATGATTTACGTTAAAACACTGCACTGAAAATACGACGATAAACTGAATTAGATAAGATAAGGTAACGCTACCGTTGATAAAACAATATCATAGGGCGTTACTTTTGTCTGTTTTTGGTTTAAACGCGACTACTTGAATAATCGAACCCTGTTATACCCCTTGGCTGGCTATGTTTGTACGAAGCGTCGACCCAAGCAAGTTGCTATAATGTCGCCATATCATGCCGTCTGTCACGCAAAGGTCTTGCGAAATGCTAACCAGTAAACTAATAACATCTGTTCATACAACAATTTGTGTCGGTTCATCTTCTGATGTAATTGCCGACGTTGCTTGTGATGCTAATTTACTGAAAGGTATTGGCGACATTTTACCAGTAAACTAACAATTTCCGTCTTTATATGCTACATATTATAAAATAAGCCTTGCGTAATTTTATCAGTAATTTGACAGTTTCCGTTGGTAACATTTGTTTTCACAACGCAGTGTACAACGCAACATGGCGCGTTTTCTGTCATCCCGGTACAGGGTAAATTTTTGTTTGTGTTACTTATGAGTGCTGTCATCAATTATAATAAACACATTGTTTCTGTTAGGTGCATTTAGCTTTGTGCTGTTAAACTTTGCAATTGTCGCGGGCATTGTTAAGTGAAACTTTTAATGCCGAGTAAAACACGCCCATAGCCACTCACAAATAGAATGAATTGTGGATAATGACGTTCGAATATTGTTATTAGTGACTCTATTACGTCCAAGCCTAGTTACTGTTTATGCGTCAACAACACATGTAAGTATGTACAAAATATAATATTTCCACATTATTTTGCCAATTATTATTTTGCATATTGAGTTGCATGCGACGCTGCGAAAAAACGACCCGTGTTTGAACTAAGCGTCAATTGCACGTCGAACCTGAGATGTTTCGTTATAAATTAGAAGTGCAACCATTCCTGTTTGGAAAGCTGTTTTGATCGAACCGGAAACTTTGCAATGAATACACAGTGAGACAAAAAATGTCTGGTCACATGACTAACAGTTATTATTATAGTGTGGACACCTGTCTGCAGCTCTTATTGACTATTATGACTCTTTTGAGCATATTGTAGTGGTTATTGAGTGTATGTACGACACTGGTTGCAAATGTTTGCACAAATCTAAGAAATAGCACGGCATGGAACCTTGGCCATACTCCATGCTTTGTAGCACGGTTATGAGAGGAAAAACAGCAAGAGAAACCCATGGGTAGTTTGCCAACTATTTGCAACTATTTTAGGGACAAAGATATTACGGATTCAATACTTGATTTACATATCCGCACGAGACCAAGTTACGTGATCAACATTATGATACGTGTGTATATATTCTGTGCTGTTACGCAGAAAGTTGCGAAGCTGCGTGAGGCGCTGACGTGCCTTGGAACGTAGAAGAGATGTCACTGACGATAATGAAAATGTCAGCAGGATATGTCGTTAGTTCAGTGGCTCCTCACCCCAATACCTCTGTCTAATTAAAATGATGGTACACATTGAATAACAGCTTGCACAAAATCCATTCCACAGCACCAGGTGCCATTTGCTAAAGAGCACAAAAATACCCATGGTAACATTTCTATGGTAACATTTCATGGGTGATCTGCTTTACGTCACAAAGAAACGGATTGAACATTTAAATATCTGGGTGTCATTTTGAAACAGCGCCAATCGAACAAATGCACGTTTGCTTGCCGTTTTTGCTTGTTAGATTGAAATATAAAGTACTTCTATGAATTGCATATCTTCATTGGTGGAGCCTGTCTTTTCTGTTTTAGGGGAATGCTCACTCCATAACACGCTTCTGTTTGTTACGACTTGTTTAATAATATTTGAAATTACAGTTTGTTAAAAACCTCCATAGATAAAATTCGTTACTTCGCGGTATGTTTTAGCAACAATGTACGACACACGTATTCTTTAAATATGGTCTGATGGTATATAATGTTTGTTGGCTCGAATACTTATGATGATCCTGGCTTTCTAAAAGTATTTTTACTTTATTGCTGTGTCCTTACCAAAGTTTAAAACGCCATGCTTTAAATTTTTTTTAATAAACATCTTAAGATGTTTGGCCCAACTTGAATTCAGTGAATTTGCAAAAAAATCGACCCTTTAAGATAATGTTTTTTCACAATTCAGTTTTTCGTGAAATAAAAGCATCAACACAAGACTATCAGTTAAAAACAGGAAACCTGCATATGAAAGGAAATACACCATTCTATTCCATCGGGTGGGCGTTTGCGGTCGTCGCGCGTGTTTTGTAAAGTGGGCGTTTTTCGTCGCGCATATTTTGCATGACTAATGCAAACTTGCGTGCACGCTTTTGCGTAAGTGCGTGAGATGTCAGCGTGTGTGCATGGATATAAATGATGCCAGCGACGTTGAGGAGTTTGTCAGCGGTATTCTTCTCAGTGAGTGTTGTAATATGGTCTGTACGATCAGGATAAGTTTTTAGTGTAAAAAACTTTCGGCCTGAATATTTTGAAACGTTTAACGTTTGTCCGTTTTAGCAGATCGCTTGAAGGAATAGAAAATATTCGAAAAACTTGGACGCAACATGACGGTAAACACGCATGTAAACGATTTCGTTTAAACACTTTTACTAATGCTTATTACTGTGTCTGATATAGAAAGCAACTCCGTAGTTTGTCAAAGACATCTGTCCCCTTT
The DNA here is from genome assembly GCF_947561715.1 of Ascidia mentula. Taxonomy (NCBI): domain Eukaryota; kingdom Metazoa; phylum Chordata; class Ascidiacea; order Phlebobranchia; family Ascidiidae; genus Ascidia; species Ascidia mentula. The sequence goes on from NC_138568.1 coordinate 1,193,976, forward strand.
ATCGTTCGGTTACCATAAAAGGGCTGGTAGCGGAAGATAGGTAAGTTATAAATATTTCGTTACATAAATTTAATGTGATTCATAAAATAATAAATATATGGCTCAAGAATGTGAACATTTATTTTACAAAGTGATTATAGTTTAATACGAATATTTTTAGATAATTATTATTTGAGATAATTAATTTAAAATTTAGAGTATACTAAAGTATACAGTTCTTAGGGTAAGGGTGAACTTTCTTGTGGACAACCAAACCTCTACAATCGGTTTGCATTTCAACCCGCGCTTCGACCAAAACAAGATCGTTTTTAACAACTGCGATAATGGGGTGTGGCAGGAAAGTGAGACAAGTCGCGCCATGAACATAACGAACATGCAATCTGTGTCGGTAAGAATACGAGAGATTAAGAAGCGTGTTTGAATATTCACACACATGCCGCCTATTTAAGGCAGCGCGGCGATCCTGTTGTGACAGTTTGTTCTAAACTAAAAATAATAAAAAAAAACTAATCTCCATGCAAGACCATTTTCAAAAAAATGACAAAAGGAGTAAGAGATGTTTGCGGCAATAAAAGAGAACGATGTTATTTGTTGTAATTACTTGATGCTCATTTTTTCATGCAGATCAACCTGACATTTTGGCCTGACGCTGTATGGTCTTATTTGAATGGACAGGAATTGAGGGATTGCTATTTCATGTACCGTGTAGACCCCCAAACTTACAAGGGTTTGGAAATCTTTGGTTTACAAGTTAGCGAAGTAATCTTCGAAGAAACCAATCGTCCAGCAAATTCAGTAAGAAAAAGCCTTTGGTATAACAAACGTATAGGTTTTTAAAATAAACAACTCATATTTACGTTATACAAACTGCTACGTAAGGTTAAGTTTAAAAGTGTGAATTAACTACTTTGAAACCTTTTCCAGACCGATCTTCTAATTCAGGATCAAAAGTTTCGAGGTACAAAGGTGACCTTCAAAGCTAAGCCAATCGACCCAAGGTTTGTTTGAAAGTTAGGTGTGCATGTACGGGCCTTGGCGCAGCGCAACACTGCTCCCTCCCTTATAAGGCCTGACAAATCAATATTTACAAACTCTTTTTCAGGCCTGTCATTAACTTTCTTGTGGATAACAACACGGAGGAAATTGCCCTTCATTTTAGACCAAATCCTGACGTTCACTCAATGGTTCTTAACAGCAAACTTAATGGGAGTTGGCAACAGGAGGACATCGGACAATATTTTCCTTCGGACTACGTCGAAGTACATAGAGCTGTTGAAACTTCGTTGTTTTGAATTACGATTTAACTAAAACCTTTTGGATCAATTTGCATGAAGATATCACAAATAAATTCCAATGCCAATGATCCAACCTTGTGAAGATCAAGTTTATTTTGATTTAGTTTTCATCACTTCCAGTTTATTTGCGAATGAATTTAACCCACTGTTTTATATTGCACATGTTACTCCGCTTTGGGTTACCTTCTATCCGATTGCACGCTGCCAAAGTTTGAAAAGCTTTTCTTTTTCAGTTCATCTTCAATGTGCTCGAGGATTCCATCGAGTGTCAGCGCAAAGGAAAGGTTTTGTTTCGTTTCTTTAATCGTGCGCCGGTTTGGAACTTCGTCGGTCTTTCCACTCGGGGTTGGTCGATTATTTCAATTGCGGTGGAGCAACCATAACCAATACATACCTGTAGCCAACATATACTCTTACATATAAACCCGACGTATTTAATGATATCATTTGTCATGTACACTGTTCATTATTGCCTCTAATATTGGACATGGTTTGTTGTGTTTCATTGCATTTTAACAATAAATATATTTGGTTCATGTGAAGCAAGAGGTCATGCAAGACCACATGGAGCAGTCTCCACTACTTAGTGTTGCTTAAGGATTGTTTGTCGGAATCCACAACCGAGTGAATGCCGAAAACGACCAGATGAAACAAAATTGATTTTAATAAGAATGAGGAGAAAATAAACGTTACAAAAATCCCAGAGGTACCTTTGGGGTCCCGGAGAACCATTACACTTGAACCCCTGGACGCCTTGGCATTTTTGCCCCTTTGCAAACCCACCCGGCTACGTCAACGGTTCACAAAACTAAAAAACGTGTAGGAGAAGATTATATTTTAGAATAAAATCGGAAACAAGCTTGAGGTTAACATAGAAACGCCTGCCACTGTGTCACCACCTGCACTCTGTACAACTAACTGATCAAAACAATATTCTTTTACTCGCTCGCTATTATTTTGCCCAAAACAAACAAGAAACAATAATACGGAGAATCTGGCGGACATTTTCTTTCACCAACCATGGTTTAAATATATGGGCAAGAATAAATACTAGAGTTCATTTGTATTCTTTCCATGTCTAGTTTTATAATATCTTTTTTCTATTTAAATTTGTTGCGTTGTCACAGAAATTTGCAGTGGACAAGGCCGAGCTGAGTTTATTTATTTTCGACAAATATTAAAACAAATAAAATTTAAAAAACAAAATACGAGCTGGACGACTTCAATTTCCGGGTTAATTCAGCCAAGTCCATGTTTCTAGATTATTTAGCATAATATACAAAGCGCTTGTTGCTTATAATATTTACACACAAAAAAACAACTGTTTACTCCTGATTATGCTTGAGTATATTGGGTTATATGTTGTGTTATACAGATGGACATTTTCGGCGTTACTCAATCGCAATTGAACGCACTGTGAATCCATTGACGCAGAGACCAATTAAATCAGCCACTGGTACCCGATGTTCGAAACGACAAACAACTGAATCGTTCCAAATGCAGTAAAATCTGTCGTTCGTGACCATGATGCTTATCTGAAAGTATATAATTATGGTATTAAAGATGTTAGATGGGGTAGTGTGCGATACATACAGTATGTTGTGACTTCGCCGTATCGATCAATTATCTGTTTCTGAACCACAAACGTGGCCATAAAATTGGTCCTAATTTTTGTGACTATTCGATCTGTAATAGTTTGTTGCCGAAGTATCAAGCAATTCTGGTAAAACACGTACTTGAAGGTCTTCCGCCATATTCCAAACGATTTGCCTGAACAGTCCGAGTTGCCTTTCTTGCCATCTGCCATTCAGTTTGCTGTTGCGAACCAACATTTTTTCGTCAAATCTTGGGTTAAAATGCAGAGCGTAGTTGCCCTTGTCGTTGTTTACCAGGAAGTTAACAGCAGGCCTGAAAGAAATTAACCGTCATTTATTTTTGTAATCTTACATAACTTCTTTACGTGATTCAATTGAAATACAAGTAACGTGCTTCAATTTCTGAAAATAGCTGTTGCATCTTAACAAAATAAAAACTTTTAAGTTTGTTTTTTATGGTCAGGTATGGCTTAGCAGCCAGTTACGCATTGCAGCCAGTTGGTCCAGCTGAGATTGCCAAGAAAGGGCGTGCACAGTGGGGTCACTCTGTCTTGCCAATGTGACTTCGTGTTTGTTTTCGTGAATTTCGAAATAAAACTCAACAAACCTTGGTATGCGAGCTTTCCCTTTGAGAGTCAACGTCTTTCCTACGAGTGACAAATCGTCTATTTCGATGTTTGTTTCCTGAACCGTTTTTAAACTTGTTATTTGGAATTCGCAACGAGCAACACAGACATTATGTTAATGTAGGGTTAAAACAGGTTTAAATTGTTAAAATCTTTAGCTACGTTGTAATATGAGAACTTTATATCCAACAATTTAGATTTTGTTCGAGAGCTGCGGACAGGGTGTACACACTGTTTCGATCTGCAAGGTCTCAATGAATATTATAGGTCTTTTGCACATATAGATTTAGTTGATTTGGCAGGTTTAACAAGTTTACTTGATCTGCGACAGCTGATACGTTCTTGGTGACTTCAACTTTGCGTGTTTTCATTCCAAGAATTTCCAAACCGGAATATGAGGCCGGGTTAATACGGTGGGGGAAGAAGCAATCCTTTAATTCCTCCCCTTGCCAGAAACATCTGATCCCCTCTCTTTCGACCATGAACTTGAACTGAAAAAAAAATGGAAGTTATTTTCTAGTTCTCCAGAATTGCGAGAAGAGTGCAGTTTCGTAGCCAGTTTAAAATGTTGGTGGAGACCAAATATTTCGTGGGACGTGGCCACACGAAATAACAAACGACGATACGCGTGCTTGACAACAAATGAATAGGATTGTACAAGCGTAAGCAAAATAGAACCAATAATGTCTTTTTGTGAGGTGCAGACAGTTTTCAGTCAACCAAAACTGTACTAATAAGATACTGAAATTATGATTTTACATTTAAATCAACCCAAACTTATGAAACTTGAACTTAATATATTTGGGAGCCTTTACTTCTCTCTGGTTACACAAATTGAAGACTACAACGGCTATTACATCAAATTAGTCTAAAATTGTTGAACGTTTCTTAAATAAAAACAAGTTAACATACCTCAACGAACGACCCACGTTGCCACTTGAAAAAATCCCCTTTTCGTTTGACTTCTCGCTCTGGAAGCCACCTTCCATACTTACAGCTATTCAGAAAGATCGCTTTTATGTCATAACGAGGATTGAAATGGTATCCAATAGATCCCTCCTCATTGGCCACGAGGAAGTTAACCGCTATACTGCAAATGTTTCAAAAAATTTAGACAAACACTACAGCCCAAATAACTGCTCTGAAATTCATTAGCAAACGTTTCGACACCAATATTGTTTGTCTTAAAGATTCACAAAACCGTAAGTCATGTTCCTAAGTTTAAATTTTACAACACGAGGGATAAAAAAAACATATTTACTTTGGGTCTACAGAAAACCCTTTGACTGAAATCGTGTGGCCATAAGGCTTTATGTTCTTCATAACAAAACGAGTTGCTTTCTGCAATAAAAATAAGAACGTGAGTCATTGTTAAAATTAATTGCACATTGTTTCCAAGCTTGCCTCGTCAGACATTTTGATGCTGTTCTTCACTAGGGTTGAACAACTTAGCGTTTTCAGGATGTCTGCGAAAAGAAATGTAATTAATATAACAAAAATATTTGCAAAAGCGTTGAAGGTTACGAATCATAAAAGCATCGTACAAAAACAACCCCTAGATGCCATTTACCAAAGAAGACAAAACACACATAATCATTCAGAAAAATAAAAGCGTTTATATAATGAATGCACAGTGATGTCATACGCGTTATTGTTTTGTGTTTGTTACCTCACTACTGACACTCCCCCTTTTGCAATCGGCCAGACTGCAATCATAATATTGGTAATATGACAACAACGTTATACGCAATATTGCGAGTTTGTTTTGGGCCTAAATAATTAGTGCTGCATGAAATGTGTTGAAACCTGAAAATGCATTATTGGTCGACTGACTTTGAATAAAACGAATCAAACAGTTTACATGTCTTTAAATTATGAATTAATAATTTTTGCAACTCAACCGTTTGGTGTAAGTTAACCACTAACAAATTCCGTTAATAAAACTTGTATTACTTTACATTGCGTTTTCACTGCAATGCAGAATACAAAGAAGTTTACTTTGTACAAGCAACAGAGTCAATATTGTTGTTTTCAGTAACTTGCAGACACGGCCAGCACTGTTTAGACCTTGTGGGACTTATCAAGGCAGCAAGAGCCAACACTTCCATTATTAGTGAATACAGACAACCGCCAGGGGTGTACAGCCTTCAGGGGTCGCCCCATACCACAAACCTTTCCGGTGGGTTAAAAAAGTCATGCAATCTACCATGATAATTTGGTGAAACAGCGATTTGTTAGCAGAAAGTGATGCGATGGCGAAAACACTAAAACAGGCCTACGGTGCACAATGAGCTTGCATCAGTCCGGAAAGAAGCTGTGGATGACTGGCAACGGTCTTGACAGCTAAATAGACAATTGTGGTCGCCGTCAAATGTTTCGTAAAATCTTCGTTATTCAAACTTGTTGCGTTGTTAAATAAGGATACCTCGTGTACATTGAAATATACTTTTTTTTGTTTCGCAGCAACTTGTTTCGCAACATTTAACGTAAATCCAAGGGTCAGCTTCTAGACAATCACTTTTTGTTGTAAGATCGCCCATCCCGTTAATATAAGGTGAAATCTGTTTGTGTCGCTATTTGGCGGGAAAATAAGTTATGTTTTGTTAATCCGAGCTTGTTACGTTGTCGAATAAGGTTGCAATCAAGGCTGCAATTAAGGAGCATGGTTGGAGGTAAATGGCCTGCAATATTGCAACGAATTTGTAATTAAACAATGGTAATAGCTGGCTATGCTGCTGGTTATTCATCGCTGTGCACTGTGCTGATGCAGGGGAATACGACAGCATTGCGACGGGTTTGGCCTATGCATAAGCTGGAAATGCGTGTGATGACTCGGTCCTGTTATTCAATTTGCGCATTAAGTGACGCCCCATTAATTATCTGTTGCGCTTTGTCTACGTCACAAGAGATAAATAATCGTCATTTTCTAAAACATTGTGTGTGGTGTGACTTATATGATCCCTTTTTTCGGAGGCGAACAGCGAAAATGTCTGTAAATTTGTTCTTTTACTTGGCTGGTCCATCCAAAAACGCAATATCATTTCTAATTCATATTAAATGAAAATTAATCACGTTAAGAAGAGAAAACTAAACATTTCTTCGAAATGGGCACATTTGTTTTATCCAAGACACTGCTCGCAATAATAAGCACGGTATGTTAATTCTGTGTATGGGTTAGTTGTATTTATCAATGTTACCATTTACCCCGCTTAATATAAAACTGGTAGCATTTTCGCCACCTTGTGACAGCGCTAGCTTGTTTCATTTCAGTTGCCAAGACAATGGATGGGAATTTCAATTTCATTACTTTTTAATTTTGTATTACTGGGAATCTAAAACAAATTTGAAATCCTTCAGAGTTGAAATTATAACTTGCAACTGTTGGCTTAAAATCGTGTGGTACGCAATTCGTTTGTTTTTAATGTGTGTTTATTTAAGTTACTTTTACGAAAAGACTAAAAGGCTTCAGTGTTGCGACAAGGTCTAATTTGAAAAAAAGGTGTATGATAAGTGTGAAGTACAAGCTATACAAAGGCGTTAATAATAACAATAGACTTCCAGATGAGAAATATTGATGGTGTAAATTTAGCCAGGACAAACCAACATTTTTTATTTCTTATCTGTTAATTTTTTTCGCAGATTGCTGATAAAATTGCTAACAAATAATTTTATGTCTTTCCTTTCAATCAGGCTAACATGAGTCAAATAATAAATCATATTTTGTGGTTATATATACCATGTTTTAAGCATAAAACAACATCATTTTACATCAAATTCGTTGACGAATCTTTTGTGAAAATCAATTGTAATTTTTTGTTAAAAATGCCTCCCCCTGTGTGAATTTATTAACAAGGATAAATTCAATGAAATTTCTTTTAGGCAAACTGATTTTCCAGAAAAATGGGCCTCTGTGTTATATATATATACAATATAAAAACATGTTTAAACTAATGTTTGAAACTTAATTAAAGTAGATTACTCTAAAACTAATTCCAATCTTTTTGACAGATGCATGTTAGATTTTATTTTAATTCTTGACAATGAAACTTAAATTTCTTTGAGAGATGTTAGTAACATTTATTTTGTAAATTGTGTTGGACAAATCTGTGGTCTTGGTTTCTGTCTCACAATACAGATTGGTGTTTTACCAGCCTTTTGGTTGTTGTTATGTGCAATAAAATTATTATCAATCTGGCAAAAATAGAAAATTTGTCTATGGGTAAGTGTCAATCACATGCTAATCCTGCAATTTTATTGCTTCAACAGGAAATAGTCGTTGTGGTAAAAACAAAATGTTGGCCTCACAACGCCGCACTGCTCTTACTCATGCGCAACAAGAAAAACTGAGGGTTGAAAATCGACGAAAAGAAAACCTTCGTGATGATTTCATAAAGAACCTCCGCGATGATGAGCTAATTAAGGCAAATGTGGCAAGTGAAGACCGCGTCTCGGACAAGAGATTCATCAGACGTCTTCAGCGTGAGGAGCAGGAACGTTTGATGGAGGAAGCGATCATTAAAGCCGAGCAAAACAGAAGACAGCGGGAAGAACAGGTTGAACAGGAGGAGAGACTGGCAAAGGAGTTGGAAAAAATTAAATTGGAGAAGATTCGGGATGAAAAGATGCGACAGCAGATTCGAGACAACAGCCTCGAGCTTCGGGAGCTTGAGTCTAAGCTGAAAGCGGGCTACATGAATCGAGAACGGGCAGCTCAAATTGCTGAAAGGGAGGCAATTAAACTGCAAGGAATGCAGAGAGATGCCACGATTGCAAAACTGATGATGTCTGAACATGAAAGGGCGGAGAAGGCAGAGCAACAAAGAGAAATGGAGCGGTGGCAGGAAAGTGTCCGTTATCAACAGGAGTTGGAACGACAACTGGAGGAAAAAGAGCACAAGAAACAAGAGGCTTATGAAGAATTCCTCAAAGAGAAGCTCATGATCGATGAGATTGTAAGAAAGATTTATGAAGAAGACCAACGGGAGCAGGAAATGAGGTTTGAAAAGCAAAGAGCCACTCAGCGTTTCATTGAAGAGTTCAAAGAGAAGAGGGATGAATGGAAACGACTCGAGCGGGAAAGATTGGAGGAGGAAAATCGCAAAATTCTTCAGTTTGCTGACATGCAACAAGCCAGGGAGAATGACAGGATGGTTAAACAACAAGAGCAAGAGAATGCAAAGGCACTCGTACAACAACAACTTGCAGACAAGATTGCTCAGGAACAGAGTAACAAGGAGGAACGTGAGCAAATACTTCTTGATCTTTATCTTGAGGAGCAAGAAGAAGCGGAGCGAGAAAAAGAAAAGTCCGAACAAGAGAGAAAGCTCAGACAGAGAATCGAGCTCCAGGAGACGCATCGAAATCAGATGGAGTTCAAAGAAATGCGCATGGAAGCAGAGAGGCAAGAAGAAGAAGAGTTCAGAAAACAGATGCTCGCTAAATTTGCTGAAGATGATCGCATCGAGCAGATGAACGCTCAGAAGAGAAGGATGAAGCAGTTGGAGCATAAGCGAGCAGTGGAGGCCCTCATCGAAGATCGTCGTCGCCAATTCGAGGCAGATCGTGAACGTGAGATCAATGAGCTTCGCGAGGAGAAGATGATGCAAGCCATGAGAAGACAGATCATCGAAGAGGAAAGGCAGAGGCTGCTTAGAGAGCATGCCACAAAGCTGCTTGGATATCTACCAAAGGGCGTTCTAACCAGTGACAGAGACCTTAAGATGTTTGATGAAGCGTTCCAAAAGGCTTACGAGAAACGACAAGTTGACCCTTTTGGCGACGAATAAATGACTTCGGTTTTGCGTTGAAATAATAGGAAGCACGGTTGGCAATTTTTTTTCCATTTTTTGTTTTTTAAACTTTCCCAAAACGTTTCTTCATTCACGGTGGCTAAATTTTGCTCGAAAGTACATTTCTGTAACTGCGCTTTATATAATTCGCCAACATGCGTATTTATTCGACCATGTTATGACTGTGCCGTTATCCAGTAAGTCGGAAATACTTGCACTGCGTGCAAAAGCGTCATATTTTGTGACTAGTTGTTCATCTGTAATTAAAAGGTTTATGCTGTGGGTTGCATTTGTTTTTCCTGTGGTCAAGACGTTACAAAACACACACTTTGGCCTTAACTGACCGATATTTTAAAAGGGCGCCTTTAGCCAATTTATAGACGCCCAGTAGATATTAGCTCTGAAAGACCAGCCACATTTTATCCAAGTTATCTTTGTGCGTCTGTTTAATTGTTCCATTGTTTACAATTTTCATATTTTAAGCACCTCGGGACTGCACCACAACACTTGATTAATGTTTGTTTTCGGTAAGCCGTCCTCGGAAAACAGCTTTTCGTCATTTTAAAAAAAAATTATGAAAGTCAGCTCGTGAAGCAAAATTTCCGCCACTTTTTTGTGTGGAAACGTCGGCTTATAATTTTCTTTGTTGTTTTACCAGCGCACAGATCCTCTTGTATTGGGTCAAAAATAAATCTAGTACAAAATAAATTTGAAAAACAACAAAAACGGCAGCCCTCAATCGCTCTCTGATTCGTTGAGAACATTTTCACTCAAATTCGTCAAATCCTTGAGCAGCTGATTCACATCGGTTGACGGTGGACTCGGGTCGTTGTGAGTTTCAAAATGTACCCGTTTCGGAGGATCAAGTGACGGAGTGTCAACTACGGGTTTTCCCCGTGCTGCCTTGTAAGCTGCAACCAGGCCTTCCTGGCGCAATGTTGTCTGCAATAAAGTAGAGAAATGTAAAAAATGACTACAGGAATCAGCCTGTGTAGGTCGGTGACTGGCAGATCTGTCTTCACGAATAAATATGTTATATTCCTGGGAATCAAAAAGGAGTAAAAGACGATCAATGCCAGTATACTGCTACAATAAAGCAGTTTAGATAAAATTATTCGTTTAATTTTGTTAATAAACGTTTTAGATTTCATGAATAGTTCATACTGACCAACATCAGGGCGTTGTCTTTTTGTAGTTGGCACATGTCGTGACGTAATTTCCTTTCTTCAGTCAACCATGACTCCCGCTCTAATTCAAGCTGTTCATTAAAGCGTGTTTTCTCTCGGACTGAATTTCTGGGGGAAAAAATTAAATCAAACTCAATAATTTGTTGAACACATCGCAACATAGTTGGTTGGTTTCCGGCGGGTTGCACCTCATATGATTTGGCACTAAATTGGTTAACGGTGTCTGCATTGTCACCACAAAGTGGAAGTCTTGCTTGGCTATTTAGCTGACAAAACAGTTGCAAGTCACCATAGCTGCACTAATGAGACCTATAAAGTCGAAACAGTGGTCCTGGCTGCAGTTCACTATGTTTATTGGCTCTACATGTTGAGAACATTGTGAACAGGCTGTTTTGGGCGTACACCGGCACCCAATATACGCGATAAGACCCAACATATTTTTACGTTGGTTGTTCTACACAAAGAACCTCTGCATCAGAATTTATACCGGGTACAACATTGTGTGTATGCTCTAGTGAAAAAGAAACTATTTCATCGACGCTTGTGTAGCGAAAAGCAAGTAGAGTTAACGTGCAATGACACGAATCCACATATGTGGTGGTCGTAAGTGTGTAACTTGACATACCTTTCCGTTTGTCGCAGTGACACAACAGACTTCGTCAGCTCACGTTTTGCTTGTTTTAATTTGTTTTCCATTTCAGTCATGTCGTTTTCGTGTTTCGCGTTTTCTTCGGCAACCAGACGATCAATTTCTGTGAAATAATACAGGTTACTGCCAGTGCTGAATTAAGGCTCTGTTTCCAGGGCAAATTGTAACAAGTCGGCCTAACATACACATAAAAAAACTAAAACACACAACGACAAATTCATAATTTTTCGAAAGTCACGCTTGTGAAGGAATTAAACTTTCGATGTGTTGACCGTTTTCTTCTTTAAACCATGAACATAATTTTACGCGCGTGGTTTAGTGTTAGCAGAGACACAACGAAACACAGATACAACTTTAATTTAAATTCATTGCCCCTTTTTCAGTATTCGATATAAAAACATGATACAAATGGTAAAGAAGAATCGCCTTCATTTACTTCAAAGCTAAGTAATTTACTATTGTTAATTTGGCCGCAGTTACTTGGCGGAGTAAGCTTCAAAACATGTATTGAAATATTTCTTTTACCCGATTGTTTTTCTGTCCTTGCCTGCTTTAATTTATCATCTAATTGTCCGATTTTTACGTTCCTCTCCTCCAGAGTATTTTCACAGTCTTCCAAGTTTGACTTTAGTTCTTGTATTTCCTTCAAAGAAATCCCAAGCAATCGGTTACAACAGTGGTTCCCAAACCTTTTCGCGTGCGACGCGTTTGGAAAGATTCACGGCATCTTACGATGCAGAAGTGAAAATTTATCAGGTGATTTGCTCCAATGTTTACAATTTTCAATCGAAGAAGTCTAACTTAACTTTTAATTTTCCCCAATATTTTCCAAAAATTAGGATTTTTGTTTAAGTTGTCACGTGACGCCCTTGGAAACTTAAACAACGCACCAGGGACGTAAAGGCACACACATTGAAAACCAATGACTTGCGCACAGTTTTACTAGCCACGGTACAAAACAACTGTATTCGTATGTTAATTCACACAGTAGTTGCGTACCTCTTCATTCCTAACAATGCACTTTTGAAGTTCCTGATTGGAACGTTCCAATTCATTCTCCCGTCGTTTGGATTCCATCAGCGACTTTTCAAAATGTGCAGCGTCATGGGCCAATCTGTGACTCAGCATATCCCGTTCTTCCATCAGCTTTACAACTTCCACTGTAACTTCAGGCCTAAAACAGTCAACTATGACTCACAATACTGTTGTTCCATTTTTCTCTTTAAAGTAAAAACTATTTTGTACCTGGCCTCATCAGTTTTAATTGGTTGATCTTTGGTCACATGACTTTCCTTTATTCGTTGGACACGAATCCGCCACATGGTGTCTCTCCTCAGCAGGAGGTCTTGCAGTGTCCTCAATCTGATAAATTATTGGTTTGACCATAAATGTTGGGTTGGAAAAGTGAATTTACGACACAGCACTTGGAATGTTGGATATTGGAATTTTTTAGGACCAAATATCACTAGAAAATATTTGCATGTCATTTGAAACACCAAAATCTTCATGAATAATATAACACACAAAAGCACTAACATAAACCACCTTAATGACATTTGATTCCAAGTCAGCAACATGCTTTTTAAGGTGTCAACAATAACAAGTCTGAGGCAAGATTTTCTACCTGTTATTTGCGAATGCAAGTCGTTGTTCAAGTCTGAGCAAACCCTCCATACACTTGGAGAAGTTTGCCTGATAAACAAGTTGACAACCTTCACTCGCTCGGTGAATAGCATTCTTCATTTGTGCCAGCAAAAATTCTGCAACGAAATTATTGAAAGCTGTTACTTTTCACAAATACTTTTAATGTATACGTAAACTTCATGTTTAGTTTTTGTCTTGTTTTTAAATCCATATCAATATTTTTAAATGCATTTTACCATTCTGTTTTATTGCAGTTTTAAGATCCTCGTTTTCGATTGTAATTTTCTTATTGCTGCCCTCTAGTGTCTGTTGTATGTGTTCCTTTAACTGAAGTTGTGCGGATACATCCTCCACACGACTGGAAAGAATGCTGGATTCACGTTTCTGCTCTGTAAACCCAAAAGTTGGAAACTAAAATATTTCCTAAACTAACAATTATTTTTTTCTAACTTTTACCTTCCAAGTTGGTGTTTAGGCCTTTGATAATAAGTTTGTATTTTGATGCTTCGTCACGAGTTACTATCTCCTGTGACTTGCATTGAACCATTAATTCAAACACTTTAGCTCTCCATTCAGAAGTGACGACACCTGCTTTGTTTTGTCTGAAACAACAATTATAACTTGATATTGAATGGAAAAAAAAAGATTTGTGTGTCTGGTGTTTCATATTTAAAAATATAGTGGAAGTCCCAGCACTAAATATCGTAATCTTATATTTACCACTGAGTTATTCAGTCACACATTATGATTTTGTTGGTTTATGCCATTTATGGATTTACAGGATTTTTTAATTACAGGCCCACCAATTTGTTACATGGCAAAAATCCAACATGTACATGTAAGATATGTATGCCAGAAAAGAAAAAAAACAAATCAGTAAATCATGACTAATTTATTTTCAAGGGGTTTTAAATTTTTCTTTGGTTTCCACACCTGTGAACATCTGGGATTGCCCTTGTGTGGGCATTTATTGAGGCTTCTTGTGTTTCAAGAATCTTTGATACCGAATCAAATCTGATTTTCATCACTTCCAACGTCTTGACAAGTTCAACCTTCTCACCTTCCACAATCTGAACAGGGTTTTATTAAAAAAGTGTAGAAGGAAAAAAGTCAAGGTCATAACTAAACTAAACAACTGAAATTGTTGCCAGGAGGTGCAGATGCAGTAACTGAAGACAGCAGTTAAAAAATCAAAAACATTCTAGTATATATTACAGGATGTTTTCTGGGTTAAAATCTATTGACTTTCGTGTGGAACAAATATATTTCGCTATAAAGCATCTTCAGCGTCTTATTCAAATAGAATTAAAAGGGTGGAAATCTTTGCAACTATGGGTCAGGTATGGGGAGTGATTACCGGAATCGGTTATCAGGAAAATTCTAGTGTATTATTACAGTCCTCACAGTCAATCAAGGCAGTTTGTGAAATTGTACAGTTATAGCAGTTACAGTCAGACCTCGTTAAACAAAACCCTGAACAAATCTAACTTCTCAAAACAAATCAACAGTAGAACCTGATTTCTTTTAATGCTTAGGCTTTGTTATTTTTGGTTTGGTAATCTAATTACCCAACATTACTTGACAAAACAAAGTAACCCAGTGGTCCAGATTAACTGTATTTTACTTTATTTTTTTACGTACTTGTCAGATAGTTAGGCACAGTTAAAAACAACTGCTCTTTTGGAAGAACAGTGGCCTAAGATATATCTCAGTGTGCAAGAAACTATTTACAGACAGTAACAATTGATCCAGCTATGGTTGCGTTGTAAATTAACCCAATCCTTGATATAAAAATGGGTTTTAATGAAAAAGTTGGAAATTTGTTTTTTACCTGGATTTTATTTAAAAGATTCATTTTGTCTTCTTTCCACTGGCTGTTGGCTAAATTGTCTGCTTGTATTTTTGCCACATACGTCTTTAGTGTGTTTGTGTTTTGTTGTTCTATGTCAAAGTTTTTCTGAAGTTGATCACATTCTGCTTGTTTTTTGTTAAAAAGGTCAAATGAGTTCTGCAATCATATGAATTTCTGTGATGAATTCTGACAAAAAAACTTGAAAGAAACACCACAGATGAATGCTTTGTCAATAAATATGCCATCTAATACTAGGAATATTAACAAATATGCTATCTAATATGAAAAAACTAAATCAAACTGGAGTCTCGCCAATTACATCCTACTAAAAGCAATTTAAGAACCTTTTCGTCACCTGCAGCTCAGTTTGTAAATCGGTGTTTTGATTTTTTAAGATTTGCACGTTTTCACTTTCCCGCTCCACCAGCTGTCTTAGCCTCATGATGTCTTGATTGGATTTGGAAAGCTCTAATTTCTGTGCTTCCAAGTGTTCTATGTGTCTTTGATTTGTCTCATCCACAGACTGGTTTATCTGTATGCAAAGAACTGGGAAAAGTTAGATAAATTGTGCGTTTTACTTTTTAGTCTTCATATGAATTAAAAAATCTATATGCAATCGGGCAAATAACCGTTAGTAGTTTTGAAAAGAAAATTTTATTACCCACCTTGACTTTACAATCATTTTCCAATTGTGTTTTTTCTTTAGTCCATTCGTCCCTTTCTTCATTAAAACGTTTAATCATTTCTTGCTTGATGGTTTGGAAATTCTCCTCTATGATTTTGATCTTTTCTTCATGGTCCGATTTTAAGTGCGCAATTTCCCGGTTGTGCCTGATAACACGCGAAACCAGAAAGTAATTCGATAGTTTCCACACGGTCAGTCGGTGATCTCACCTTTGTTCCTGTTGCTTTGTTTCCATGTTCACATCTTGAATCTCTGTTTTAAGGGCATCGATTGATGCCAGGAGTCTCATATTTTCTTCTCGTGCAGATTTTTCTTTGGCAGCTATCAGTCTGCAATCTTCACGCTGGTTCATATTTACTTGTTTTTCTTCTTTTAGCTGTTTATCGGTGGTTGCAAGTTCCTCAGTTCTATAAATGACAAGGCAACAATTTTATGTGCTCAACACACATACGGGCTGCTAATATTCAAGACATTTAAAGTATCAGTTTGTGTTACCAAATGCCACAAAACGAACTAAATTTTTGGAACTTGAAGGTGAATCACCTTTTATTGAGCTTGATGGTTAAATCTGTAATATCAATTTGCAGACGTTCAATAAACTGTACTTGATGAGTGATAATGTCCAAATTGGAAGTTGAGGGTTTCTATAAAGTAACAAAAAAAGTTTTGCAACTGGCCGAATGCAATTGCATTCAATTTAGGCATCATAACTTACAACATTTACCCACTTCTAAGTATGTTAGTTTCATAAACCAAAATTTAATAAAATATAAACAGCCACCAGCATAAATATTAAACTTCATCTTAGCAATCAAGAGCCGCTTGGGTTAAAGAATAATCTTTATTCAACATACTTCCTTTTGTGTCAAGTGTGACTTTGCTTTGATGATGCTTTTTAGAGCTTTATTTTCTTCTTCCAACTCTTCAAGTACAGCATGTTGATTATCATTACCAGGTTCTGAAAATCTACTTTGCTTCATCCAACCATACCCAGAGTCAAAACGTGAAGCACTATGGCTTCTTGGCTGGTGGCAGAATCGTCGACTGACATTTGAAATGCCTCTTCTAGGTGCCAGTGATGGTCCTGCTTCAACACATTTGCGTGGATCAGGTTTGATAAGAAAATCGTCTGGTGTCTTGAGCACAGCCACAGGATCCTCATCTAAGTTTTCTTCTGGTTCAGAATCATGGGAACCGTTTGATGGAGGGGAAGAAAAATGAGAGGGTGGAATTAAATCCATTAAAACGACCTGTTTGGTTTTACAAGTTGCTGAAGTGCCCTAAAACACAGAAGAACACCTAAACAAGACCATGCAAACATACAAACGTTTTACAATTGTCTGTTGTTTATCTTAGCCCAAATTGGAAAAAATGTCATGCACAGTGGATATAATTTAGATAATGCATTACATATGAAAACTATTCTGATAATCAGTGCTTTTCTGCACAATCGACAGCCACTAAAAAATCTCCCACATAAATTACAAACTCTCCAATCTGGATCTTAGTCGAGAATGTCCAGATTTGACCAACAGCTTAGAAAAAATGTTACATTTTTGAAATTTTATTTGTAATCTGTATAAACCAATACATTATATTTTTCACATGCATACATTAAAATCATATTTTTTTCAATTTATATTAGTTAGGTTGTGCAACTGCAAAAGTACATGACACTTGTTGCCCAACCAACAGGTGCAACTAACTTGGAGTGAACCTTAACTACATGAAGATAAAACAAGAATAACCTAAAGCTACTGATATATCCAAAACGCTTAGGATTTTTAAGATCTTCCCGCA
Organism: Ascidia mentula; assembly: GCF_947561715.1. NCBI lineage: Eukaryota > Metazoa > Chordata > Ascidiacea > Phlebobranchia > Ascidiidae > Ascidia > Ascidia mentula. The sequence continues at coordinate 1,211,098 of NC_138568.1, forward strand.
ACTTGCTTTTAAAACTAGCACACGTTTGTTTTTTGTTGTCATTCGAAAGGTTAAAAGGTCGCAGTAAATGAAGCTGTAAAGTTAGAACTTTGAACAAATTTCTATGTTTTTAACAGATATTTTTTGGTTACCACACTTACACCTAAACTGAAAGTCGGGCGCAGATTCGACGTAAGCCTGGTTTGTGAGGTCACAAAGGCTATTGTCGTGCGTCGGTGCGTCAGTGCTGCTGATGATTTCTACTAGCTGAGTTTGTACTTCGCTGTGTGGGCACTTTAGGCAGTATTTGCTGCATAACACATTGGAATATTTGTAAATAAAATTAATCGTTCAGTAAAGAAGTTAAATAAGTCAAAAAGAAATAAAAAAATGTGGTAAATGCTGCAATTAACATTTTTATGCGCAACTGGTAAAACTGTGCACGTGTGTAGGATTGTAAAGCAGAGGGCAACTGATATCTGCTTATTTTTTAGGTAGAGTTTGTCACTTTTACAATGTTGGCTGGTTTACCTATAAGGCAATAATCTTTCAGTAATGTTCTTAACTGTTAATGCAGGTTTTTCTACACATCCAACGGATTTCGTGCTAGAAATAACATGTATTTTTGCGGAAAAAGTTATTGTCTGTTAAAAAATATTGTTGACGCAAGTAAGTTTCGGTCGTTTCGGCATTGTGTGCCAATGCCGAGGCATTTGATGATTTCTGAGGATATTCCTCAAACGTCGTAAGTTGTATTTTGTATAGTGGGCCTGTAAATTTGTTGAGGTTTAAGAAAATGATATATAACTTGCTTTAGCAGCAACGACCAAGAGACATTTTATGAAGTGGATTTTGCACACTCTAATACGGTGGAAAAGGTTAGTAATCTTTGAAAAATCGCCTTTTATGAAAGAGCAAATTTTTCCACTAGAGTTAATTATGAAATCCTGTGTTCAAAACAAAATGGAAAAATATATATATATATGTTAATGTTATGGGCAATAAATTAGGTTTGCATTTTATTGTTGACAGTGGTTTGAGTCTAAATGTGAAGCAAAAAATATGCTACACAAATTTGAAAAATCACTTACACTAACCTTGAAGCCCCCTTCAGTTAAATCTCATGGTGAGTTTTAATGGATTTACCTACTAAAACTCTTTTTTGATACTTTAGTGTTTTTTGTTTCATTTTTGAAGATTTATGTGAAAGCTATGTGCACTGGAATGATGCTGACATTCCATATATTGTTACTCAGTCAGAGTGCTGTGAATCACTTTGGCATTTTAACGGAAGCAACATTTGTCAATATGTGATCACCATTTGCGATGTTTTGGTTTTTCCGAAGTTTAAAAGAATGGTATTATATATATATATATATGCTTACTTAAATTTTGTCATGGCTGTATCATTGCCTTGATGTCTATGTGGTATGCCAATATGTTATGCACAGAACAAGCAAACACAGTACAACCTTGGAAAGGCAAGTAAAGCAATAAGAAACAGCCTCAATATCCAAAGTTCAATTGTATCACATGAAACAAGATTTTTTGTGAAACTTGTGAAGAATGTGTTTACACCAGAAACTCATTTGAGTAAAATGGTTAGTGAATAGTTTAGGTTAGCACAGTTACAGCATATGTGTATGTTTTAGTTAAGTAGATCAGAAGCAGCAGAGAAGAATACCAATCAAACTGTGCAGGTTGTTAAGACTTGATTGGCGCGATTAACATGTTGAAGTAAATCTAACTATTGTTGCAGTGGGCTTGTTCAATGAATCAAGCAAAACATTTAGTTGAGAAATTTGAAATCTCTACAATGACAAAGTTTATTACACTGTGGAAGAGGTCGTTTGGTATGACTTAGAAAGCAATAGAACTATATTGTCATTCAGTGTTCTTTTATGGGTCCTACAAAAAAGTTTATTGGGGTCAAATTTTTTCGTAGTGTATTTATTTGTATTTTTTCAGACATTTCAAAAAGTCGTCTAAATTGGGACAAAAGTACCAACACTCCTTATGTTATTTTACAAACTAAGGTGCTGGAATGTCAACATTCAAAAGACCGTAACATGGTAAAAAATCAAAGACGTCGTGTCTCAACTCCTGTACAGGTATATTTGACTTGTGGAAAATATTGTGATCCTCTTCTGTAATGCTTCCTTCTGTTTTTAGTTACAAGATCACCCAAATCCTTGCAAAAGGCATTTGTGTATTCAGGGAACAAAAAAAAGGAATTGTGGGGCAAATATTGTAATTCAGGAAATTTTAAAGTTCCCACAATTTCAGGTATTTTTAATTAGTTGGAAATGAATTGTTAGATGTACAATTACTTTAACACAACAAATGTTTAGATGATTTCAAAGTGTATACCCAAAATGAAAAAAATTAGTGTTATTATAAAAGATTTGATACGAAACAATGACAAGCAGTTGATAAAGGAACAGACTTGCAGTGTTTGCTTCCCCAAGGAGGATGACCATACAGGTCATGTTTTAGGGGAAGTAAGTTGTAGTGAAAGATTTGTAAAATTGTTAATATATCTAACTCAGCTAAATAAACATGATCTTGTATTTATTAGGCTGCCGGATTCCTTCAACCTGTTGATCAGAAAATAATTACCAAAATAGATCAATTGGTTACAGAAGGTGTAAGCAGTATCGAGGAAATTCTAAGAAGCCTAAAACATTATGTTGCCCATGAACTTTTTAAAAATGATACCCCACCATCTACTTCAAACAGGAGATTTTATCCAACGAAAAAGGACATTCAAAGTCATTATTACCGGGCATTTTGTAAACACAGATTTGCAAAAATTGATCAAACTAATGTCCAGTGCTTGGTGGATGAATGGGTGAAGTCAGGAGATGGTGATGACAATATATATTTCCGGCCATATATTGCAAACATGAAACCTGAAGTGATTGATGGAGAAACAGCACCAGTCATTAAATCTGAACAAACAATGCTGTTAATTCACCAGTTTGCTTGGCAACGTAGATTGCTTCTGCGTTATGGCCAAGAAATTTGTTTGATGGATGCTACCTACAAGACATCCAAATATGCACTTCCCCTATTTTTCGTCTGTGTGAAAACAAATGTTGGGTACCAAGTTGTGGCCAGCTTCATTACACAGAATGAGAGACAAATGGACATTGAAGAGGCACTGATAATATTAAAAGAATGGGCTCCTCAATGGCAACCATCATTTTTTATGGTTGATAAATGTGATGCTGAAATCCATGCCATTGAAAGTGTTTTTGCAGGTTCAATATCTTCATAAAACATGCATACCATATATGTCATTGTATTTTTTTATAGATGTCCGTGTCCTTATTTGCGATTTTCATCGTGAACAGGCATGGGAAAGATGGGTTAAAAAATCTGAAAATCAAGTAGGCCCAGACAAGGATGAAGTTTTATCATTTATGAGAGGAATTGCTAATGCTGAATGTGAGGAAAGCTGCGACAGAGCATTACATCTATTTCAGTCCAGTTCTGTATGGATAAACAATGTGAAACTGCAAAAATACTTCACAAATGTTTGGCTTAAAGAAAAAGAGGTAGATATATTTACAAAAGGTATATCATAGTGTCAGCTGCAGGTAATGAAATATTTTATGTAGCGATGGATGTGGCTCTATCGGGCAGACCAGTTAAAGGTTTTGATTCGCACCAACAATGGTGTCGAGAGACAAAACCGAGTTTTAAAAGAATGCCATGTGCGATTCAGGACAGATAAAACTTTGTCTGGCTTGATCACAATTCTGCACAAGGAATTCCTCCCTAATGCTTACGAGAAGTAAGTTACCTTACCTACAAACAATTACAGAATTTTTTTATATGTGAATGAAAATGGCAAATTAAATCCCATATCATAAAGATACAAGCAAGAAAACATGAGATCTTCTGGCGATTACAGAAGTTACAATACAGATGTTCCCAATTTTCTACGAAACCGCCCAAGGAAGTTGGTGAAACATTGCATTAAACGTATTATAGAGTCTGCAAACATTCAGGCAAGTTTAATATGTAAGAAAGAAGACCTGTTTACTGTGGTAAGCAGTTCATCTTCTGAAACATACACTGTGAAATTTGGCTCTAACAGTGATTTTCCAAATTGTACATGCCATGATTTTTTGCACAATTTTTTACCATGCAAGCATATGTTTGCAATATTTAATAAGTATGCAGATGTCGGATGGCATAGTCTGCCGGAATGGTACAGCAACTCTGTTCACATGGTTTTGGATCCTGCTGTTGTAAACAAATTGTCAGCTGAAACAGTTTCCAATTCTGGAGCTCAAACTGAAGAAATCATTTTTACCACTATGGACCAATCAGATTCCAACAAACCTGTAAACATTGAAGTACCGGAAAAAAACAGCAGTCACAAACAAAGTCATCAAAAGTTTATTGATGTGATAAAACATTTAATAGACCTTTCTTATGATGTCAATTCCCAAGTTATGGACGAAGGCATTTCTGATGCCAATGCCATGGTGGCTAAGTTTTCTAAAGCATGTTCTTATGATTCTGGGTTTAGAATAACTCAGCCTGTTCCTCTTAAGTCTTTGAAAAGGAAGCGGAAATCACCATTCTCTGAAAAAGGTTCCTGTGATAAATTGCCTCGCAAGCGACCAAAAGCGAATCCATTTTCTTCTCGAGTCGGGCAGTTTGCAAATCTCATGCGACCACTGCATCAAGTGGCCACTTTGTTTCCTATGGTGAAGAAAAGTGTAAAACAAAGAACATCACAGACAGCAAAGGCCTGTAACAAAAATGAATCTTCTGATGAGGATTTTATGGATGGAGTGGAGAACATAAAACCAGTGGTGCAAAAAAACATCACAGCTCATATTACATCAAATAAACCTACGAGTAGGATTTTGAAAAACGGCCCTCATTCAATTTCTCTGTTAGAATTGAAATCACTGGATGATGCGTTGCCACCTGCTGAAGTTAGTGAACTTAAAAAGCATGACAGCAGATTTAATGTTGGTTGGCTTTACGATGAAGTCATTAACAGCTACTTATGGCAAATAACCAGCATGTACCAAGACACACTGTATGTTTGTTCTACTGTGGCTCAAACATTGCAGAGAAAGGCTTCAATTAAAAAAATTTGGGAAGGTGTAACGTTTAAGGGCAAAAAAACAATTTTTATACCATGGAATCCTTCCGGGTTTCATTGGGTTTTACTTGTCATTGACATCTCCAACCACAAAATGCTTTATATAGACCCTTTGACAATGCCTGATGTAGAAACTGACAACAATGTTCGGACTGCACAAGATATGGTGAATTATCTTTTAACAACCAAATTTGGTTGGAAAATTTCCACTTTGGAAACTCCACAGAGAACAAAACAGCCTGATGGATCAAGCTGTGGAGTTATGATCTGTATGTACGCTAAATGGCTGGCAACTGGAGAAAGTATCAAACAAATTGTTTGTACGCACAGCTACAGATCAGAAATGTTAAAAGTAATCGTTGGAAAGTGCCTTGATGGCACAAATGATAAAGAAACCTGCAAAGCATGTGAATCTGAAAACAATGACCCAATGAATACTCTTTGGGTTGAGTGCACTCGATGTGGACAGTGGTTTCACATTAAATGTGTTGGTTTATCACAGAAACGTGCAGAAAATGATAAACATTTTGTGTGCAAACTGTAAATCGATGTTTACATCATAATTGTTTATGTGTATAAGCTGCAGCTTATACACAAATTCATATTATTGGCTCCACATTGCTTATAATTGTTTATATTTGAAACTTTCTTTCTGGAGGTAACGGCCTAGTTGAACGCAAGTGTGGTCAACCAACCAAATAAGTCTAAAAAGGCTCAACGTTCTACACAGGGTTGAGTTTCTGATAAAAATAAAACTCCCCTAATGTATGAATGTGGTTGACCGTTAGGCCATTACTTTGTGATGTGCCTGAACGCTTTGTGTGGTTGCCGACTAGCTAGTATGGGGTAACCCAATGCTAGCTGAACGCTTACATAAGTGTGGCTTACCTTAACTGGCCAAAACCAAAACTCCACCTTTAAGCTTTTTTTATTTAGTGAGCATTTTTGTTCACAATTGCCGAGCATATGCAATTTTATACTAATACTCAGTTTCATATGGCTACTGGCGAGGCGTCTGGGTTGAATCAAAAATGCCAACGATCACAAAACAGGATGCCTCTTTGGGCGTGATGGGAAATCCTGTGTTAACTTACAATAGCTGAAATCTAACAAGTTGATTTACAATTTTTTTTATAGGTTGAGACTTGGGGAGTATTTCTCTTCTTGAAGCACATGATTCCTTTTCGTATGTACAGCAAATGACCTGTTGTATTAAAATATTCGGTTTTAAACCTCAACCCATGGTAATCACAAGTAACCTTTCACTGGATCTGTGAGTACATTTTTGTTTCAGTTGAAATTACCGAAAATACTATTTTATGTATTGTCATAGTAACGCATCTGCACCTACTAACATATCTGTGCTGCTTTGACTTGTCACTGTGGAAATATGAAAATGTTTTAAAAAACCCAACTAAAGTAATCTAAATTATTTGCGAGTTTGCCATCTACCCTGCATTTAAAAAAGATAGCATGGCTTGTATTACCAGTTTTTTTCCTTCCTCAGGAGTGAAGCATGAACCGACAAGTTCATCCGAATTGTTGTTATCCTGCAATTGAAATAAAACAAACATTCCAATTTGTTTTTAAATAAACCAGTTGTAAACCTCGAATAACTTGTGCCTATTGAGTGTAGTATTTTGACCTTGGTATGCAGGCTTTGAAATAGCACGACGTTTGACCGTAATTAAACATTGACAAATGTAAAGGTTTTTTCCACAAGAACATACTTTTACAGAAAGTTAACAAATTAGCAGATGAAGCTAAAAGAAGCTGGAAACGGAATTGCTTTTAAAGTAATGGCTTTATATGAGATTAACCGTGTTTTAAAACGGTTAACCGGATTCGTTCGTAAGTTTAATTTTAAGACATTACTTCTTCTACACATACAGCATTGCGTCCTCGGCGATTTTATGCAACAAAGCGAGTTATTGTTAAGACACTGCAAACCAGTTGCGCATAAAAATGTTAATTGCAGCATTTACCACATTTTTTTAATTTCTTTTTGACTTATTTAACTTCTTTACTGAACGATTAATTTTATTTACAAATATTCCAATGTGTTATGCAGCAAATACTGCCTGAAGTGCCCACACAGCGAAGTACAAACTCAGCTAGTAGAAATCATCAGCAGCACTGACGCACCGACGCACGACAATAGCCTTTGTGACCTCACAAACCAGGCTTACGTCGAATCTGCGCCCGACTTTCAGTTTAGGTGTAAGTGTGGTAACCATATTTTTTGGGGGTCAAAAATGCGCAAAATGCCAATACACCGGGACACAGCCAGGTCCCAAACCCTGATCCACCTATACTGTTCACGTTCGAACATATGTGTTCTGCTATTACCGATTTATTGTTTATTTATTGACAACCTACTAATATCGGAATAAATCGTGAAATAAGCCAATGTATTTTTATTGAAGAATTTTACATGATGTCAAATTTTTGTGCGATCTCGATTGGAATAGTACGTGAATATATCACGGGCTTTGACATACGATGTGCGCACAACTTCGCAGATAAGTGTGCGACGGTTCTGCATCGCTGTCAAGTTTCGCACCACTAGCATGAAACATGACTTTGCACACCGCAAACCACCTTTAAAACGATCACAAATCGCAAGGATCCAACGCCACCCATTTTTGCAATCACGCAAAAAATTAACCCCGTTTAGTAACTGACAAATGACTCACTTTATCAACCAACACATGCGTGTGATCACGGGACTTTACGTTCAAGCCCGTTAAAAAGGAATGACGTCATGCAGAGAGTTGCCAGGGAGATGTTTTCTCTGCTTAACTTTGGTGCCGGGCGGAGGCCTCGTACTATCGGACGGATGTAGTTGTCACGAATCGGCGGCAATGTGGCATGCTGACGTGCCTTAATTTTACAAGGGTGTTGTTTAGTCTGCGTGGTAACATGGTCTAAAGCGACAGCAGAATTGTATGTTGTAGAGATTTGCCGCGTAGTGTGATGAAATTTAGGTATAATATTATGTGAATCATGTTTTAACAGTTTGCGTGGTGGATAACTAAAATTCCTCCCACATACGCCAAATTTAGCCTACATATCAGATGAGACTGCCCAGACAATTAACTGTGCAAAATACACAATTAAATGTAAAAAAAGTCTTTGAGGCATATGGGCAGTCATGCGGTTTGTCAATGTGTAACTAACCTACGTGTCCATGCTTGTTTTTGGGTTATAGTCAATGTGGTTGGTTTATTTCCCCATTGTTACTTTCTTTGCTAGATGTATTTGTGCTAAAAGGAAAGTGCTGGATTAAAACTTTAAATTTTGTTTTTAACAATTGAATTTTGTTCTCAATTTAGGTTTAAGATTCAAGTAATTTGTGCTTAAATTGTTTTAGTGCCTGTCCATTGATAACATGGCCCAAAATCCAGGTGTGTGTTCGCATTTTGAAGTTAATTTAAAAATAATTTTATATCATGTAAATTCACATTGTTTCAGGTTATCCTCCACCGCAAGGTGGCTATGCACCTCAGCAGGGCTACCCACCCCCTCAACAAGGGTATGGTCAACCAGGGTATCCCCCACCACAGCAAGGGGGTTACGCCCCCCAACAAGGGTATCCCCCACCCCAACAAGGATATGCCCAACCTGGGGGTCAACAACAGCAACAACAGTGGATGACCCAACCAACTGGTGTTTCTGGATGCCCCCCTGGATTGGAGTACTTAACACAGGTGCAGCTCTCAAAACAGGCATCATCAAACTTGGGCCCGATGGCGATTTGGGTCTTTCTTTTGAAATCATGACCAAAATGCTTACTAAGATTTTGGGCCTGCATATTGAAAAGTTTGCCAACCCTGGTGTAAACAAATTAATTTTTTCTTTTAGATGTTTGTATAAAAAATACTATCTTTGGGATGAACTGTTGTTTATCATCAATGAAAAATGCTCACCTATAAATATGAAGCACTTTTACAAAATATATGTTCATCTTTCCCAGGTTGACCAACTTCTGATTCATCAGAAAGTAGAATTGTTGGAAGGTTTGTGATTTTTTGCTTTGTAAATGTAGATTGCAAATCATGATGTTAATAAATGATTTTTTATAGCTTTTACTGGATTTGAAACGGCAAATAAATACCAAGTGAAGAACAGCCTTGGACAGAAAGTGTATTTTGCTGCAGAGGACAGTGACTGCTGTACAAGGTCAGATATTTCCTTGTATATTTATATATATATGCAGTATTGTATGGCTGTGTTTTGAGTATTTGTGCAAACAGTATATACATATATTTTTTAAGTATGGCAAACAGTACTTATATTTTTTAAGTATGGCAAACACTACATATATTTTATGAGTTTGGCAAACAGTACATATATATTTTAAGTTTGGCAAACAGTACATATATATTTTGTGTCTTGTTTTCCCACTTTAACTTATTGTGCATTTTTCTTCAGACAATGCTGTGGGCCATGCAGAAACTTTGACATGAAAATTCTTGACAATTCACAACGTGAAGTGATCCATCTTGAGCGACCATTGAGATGTGCGTCCTGCTGGACTCCATGTTGTTTACAAGAGGTAAATGCCAAAAAATATGAAAAAAATGTGCCATACAAAAATCAAAGAAAAATACAATAGTATTATATCCTTATAAAATGGTATATATGGGTTGTGTGTTTTCCATTGTTGACTTTGGTGTAGTCATGTGGACTGAAACGTAGACATAGTAACATAACCATGTCTACCTACATGTCAGTTGGGAAATGCCCTCAAATTCTTCTATTGTTACGGTAATGCTGGCTAAATTTAGGTTAGTTTACAATTGGGTATTGAGCAATAAGTTGTAGCTATAACAACAGCAAAGCAATTACAAATACTTCATGTGTGAAATGATTTTCAATAGCTGCTCACGTGCTGAGGTATTTTAAATTGGTCAATAAAAACTCGCTTACCACACCTTTTGTACCAGCCTAAGTAAGTGTTTATTTAATGGTGGGTTAATGTGTGCCTTAGGTCAATCAAACAATCCCAGTCAAGCACCATAAACCTTATGCTAACACTATTTGCTTGTCGTGCACTCTTAGTTAACTTTAAGGTCAATGATTTTAAAGATTGTTAAACAACCACTCAACATGACTTAAACTTGCTTTAATATTAATTTCTCAAATATTGGCATAACCTGATGATAACTTTCACTTGATGGAAGATTTGCATACACTTCTGTGAAACATAGTCTTCTATGTGTTCCAACACAAGTAATCAACCTGGTAATATACCTATATTCCAATAAAAATATTATATTATATATAATATAAGAGTTTTAATCATAATAACCACACTTTAATAATGTAGATGACTGTCTCGTCACCCCCGGGGACTGTAATTGGATACATCGAACAGAAGTGGGATCTCTTTCTTCCCAAATTCGACATTCTCAACGAACATAAGGAAGTTGTTCTGAAGGTTGAAGGTCCCTGCTTCACTTGCAACATGTGTGGCGATGTCGAATTTAACGTAAGTTGGGTTTCGGAAATTATCGCAATGCTTGCTGTGAGCTAGAAAGCAAATTATTTTCATTATTTGCACTACGATATTTTGTATTTTATCTAATTTCAAGTGGGCATAGTAATGTTTTCTACTGAACACTCACATGTGTAACATTGCATGGGTTGCCAATAGCAACAAAAATTATTGTTGCTTCATTTTTGTCAGGTTCTGACGAAAGATGAGCAGAAAGTTGGGAAAATCTCAAAACAATGGTCTGGCTTGGTGAAGGAATATTTTACTGATGCAGACAACTTCGGTGTCCAATTTCCAATGGATCTTGATGTCAAAGTAAAGGCATCCTTGTTGGGAGCAGTTTTCCTCATTGTAAGTTATTACAATTATTCCCCATGTTATTGTCTGGGAACTGGGACGCAATATTAAAAACTTACAATATGTGAATTAAGCAAGATGTTAAAATTCTTAGAATAAAGAGACTGACTTATACTATTGTTAACATATTCATGTTTCATGTAAGAATTATGAGCAAATCTGTAAACAGTGGTCCTAAGATGTTGAAAGTTGTGTAGATTAATTAGTGTACACATCCTATTGAGTTCGGGCTAGAACAGGAACACTGTTGTGTCATTATTTTGTCATAATTAATTTAATCTGCTGCTTTTTCATTTTTGATTAGAAGAATTTTTTTAAAAGTAAATTTAATAATGACTTTATAATGCGTGACCGCAGGTAAGCTGGTGGGAGACGACACCTCCACAGAAAGCAGAAACTTATTCCGATTCACTTTTGCCGTGAATTAATGTTCGGCCAGCGGTCTGTTACGTTTAATTAAATAAAAACTTTCTTAGGTTAAAAACCACAATCATAATGGGCACATGACGAGCGACAGTGACGTCTAGTCTGTAGCCTATATATGCTTGGTTTGCATGTAACTTATATCCTGAAAGACAAAGGACATCCTTGCTTTTCAGTTAGCATTTTAAATGCCCTTTAAACATATAAGCTAATAAATATATACTGTGAAAACCAGATTTTAATTGCACAAAATTCAAGCCTTTAGTTTTTTTGGAAAACATTTGTTTCTCAAACTATTTCTGTCTCAACATAAAATTTTACCAACAATCTTTTACATATTTGATCACTTTTACACCAAACATTAGGGCTAAAATGTGGTCAACTAGGTGTTTGCAAACTCACCCAAAACCTTTATGAGCTAATATGTTAAACAGCTTTTTAGAAAGCATGGCATTGAGTTTGATTGCTATGCCTGTGTTTTGTGTGTTGTGGAGTTAATAGCAGGCAAATCTTTTGATAGAAAATTGTTCCTGAGTATGTTTTGTTCACCATCTGTCATGTATTGAGTTTAGCCCTTGCTAAACAGAGGGGTATTGTTGATATTAAGTAGGTGATCTTGGCAAATACATGATTTTGTTGAACTAACACACTAGTGTTTAACAAATTATTTCTCCTTTTATAGCATCTTTATTTTAACAATGGTTTAACGCTAGGATTGACAAAGCTCCCATATTGAACTATTGATGGTTTAAAGCATTGTGTGTGACTTTTAAAGGTGGTAGCTTCAATGTTTACTTTGTATCCAAACCATTTTGCCGTGTCATAAAAAATTAATGAGTTGTGGATCGTCACCTGTGGGAAAAATAAACTGGGACTTACGAAGACATGCTGGGACATAAAAGAAATTTATGTGTGGACATGTGTAATTTGCTCAATATTTTATGGTCACTGTCACATAGATTCAGTGATTCTATGACAAACCAAAATGTTTGATGGTTACTTTTGTTTTTGTTTTCATACAACCAGATTTTAACAAAAATAAAAAACAAAAATTTTTAATATTTTTTACTTTTTTTAGGACTTCATGTTCTTTGAACAGACCAATAACCAGGACAACCAACGAATGGGAGTATGGCAGTAAAAAAAATAACTTATGTGGTTGAAAGTACAGAAAAATACAAAACTACTCACTTCAGAGCATAATCTAACACCCATTGCCTTATTTCTTGAATATGTGCTAATTACTCTCATTGTTATACTTACAAATTACTAGAGATTACATTCTCCTAGTGATCTTAGTACCAACATGTTAATGTACAATACGTTATATGTAGATGTGTTTTGATTGTATATTTGTTAAATTGTTCATTGCCTTGTTTTTGTTCCTAACTTTGATAATAGCCATACAGAGAGGAATTTGACTGAAAAATTAACATAGAAGCTGTTACTGGTTGTCTAAAATGTATGTGATGGCATGCAAAAATATTGCATTTTATCTGTCAACATTTCACAATATCTTGCATGCTTAACTACTGTAGTAATAACTTAGTTTGGCAAGTGACGTAACAGTAACAATTTATTGGCAAGAGACGTTGTTTCCTTTTCATACTTACACAACATAAAAATCTCGGCATCTGAGCACTTCCTATTAATTTGACAGGTTCCTTGTCATTTATTTGCAAAAGACATGCAGCACATATTATATTGTCCAGGTGTAGTGTATTTAACATAATGCATTCAAATTAGTTACTGTCCAGGATCGTTTTGTGCTATCTACCCTATAAAAAAAATTGTACAAAATTGTAGTATGACTTTGCCTAAAAACCTCACCACCATATTGTGATTAATGTTATTTTGTTCCGTTACTGTTTGCAGTAATTTGGCTCATTCACTCTTTCAATTAACATGAAGCAGCTGCAACATCTGTTCCGATAAACATTCCCAAATCCACTGTCTATCAAATTTTTCCTGTTTTAACTGTAGAGTTACTAAAGTCGATTACATAGATGTGCATGAATAAATGTTCTAACCAATGTGTATGTGCATTTCACACCATAGAGAACCAGTGGTTCATCAACTTTTTGTCGAAACAGCCTACTTTTGATTCTTCATATTCATTGCTTCCTACCACAATTTCAAGCCTTTAAATAAATCTACAACACAGGATTAGCATTTATTGGAATTATGGCAGTGCTAGGTGGGCAAATGACTTTATTCAGGTTCCAATGAACACATCCACAGTTTGGATCCTGAATGTTGTTCAATTTTATTTACTGTTAAGGAGGAAAACTGATTGCAGAAATAGTTTCAGACAATGGCTTGTATAATTATATTCTCCTGTATTAAAATTCACAGCACACCAGGGCCTGTTTCCTGTGGTATAGTTTAAGAAACCCTGTCACAGACGTGGATCCCAACACCTATTTCCATTCCAATGTGTGTTATGGTTAACAACTTTTTATTAGCTAGTGAAAAGCACAGGCACTGCGCGGTTCAATGCATACACAACACAATGATGTATGCGAAAGGTTAAGCACGTGTTAACTGAGACAATCTGTGAACATAACAGAAATAACTTTGAAGGCCAAACAGATCAAACTGCAACACACATATATATGGCACAATTGTAACATGCTAGAGAACATAAACAACATGGCACTTATATAGTTAGTGGAAGGACCTTTTATACAGAAGTTTGCCAGGTAATACAATGTTGAATTTGCTACAGATCGTGGTTTGGTCGCTTGTTTAGTCACAACTGCAGCAAACCAATCGATGTTATAATATTTTAGTTACTTTTAACCATTATCAACTCATTCAAGGGCAAGTGTTTAAACAAAGCATTTTTTGGCAATATAACAATACAGATATGGTTTTAAACACCTTGTTTTCAGTCATTGTTATCATATGCTGAGGTGTTGTTTTGCGGCCTAAATGTTGAAACTGTAACAATTTCGGAGTGTTTGTACAAAAATGTTAATGTTTTGCAACTGGTTTCAAGGTGTTCAAAAGAGAGGAAAGGTTTAAACAGTGTAATATCCCACTTTGAGTCATCCCACTATGTTTAGCAACATATTTTATACAAGGACTAAATAGAAATGCTAAATACGATCATCATAGTGTTCAAGCATAAAAAACGGAATACTGTCAAAGACGAACAAAATGAAAGGGTGAAAAATGTTTGCAACTTTAAAACTTATTAAAAGTTCATTCAACTAAGTACAAGCCTTTCATGCTAACTGCAAGTATTCATGTTAACAGCAAATGAAATATTATAAATGTGATTTAGTTACACAATAAATCCTGATTCATCAATTTCATCATCACTCAGCAGTTTTCGTTCAAATGCGTAAGTAAGTAGTTGTTCATGCCTTTCTTTTTCCTGTTTTGAGAGGATTGCTGTTGCCTAGATAATATAAAAAAAGGTTCCAATGCATTATTGCTTGATACAAAAATATTAAAGTACTGTCAAAAAACATGTAAATTTCTTTTTTTTAAATGTCCAATCCGGTTAAACGTAGAGGTGTAAGTTCCAAATCGTGGCCTGTCTATCGTCAAGAAAATAGGACTCTATTACTTTCTACACGGTAACGTTGGGAGCTTATTTCCGTTTCCTGCATAGTCAATGGGAACAATCTTTAATTGTCTTAGAACAATACAGTCGCTTTTGTTGCGCTTCCGCGATGCAAAAGCCTCGTCATCTCCAGTCTCAGTAAATCTTACAAACAATGATTATGATGAATTCGTTATTGGTACCGCACTGTAACATATCCGCTTTGAGACCAACCCGACTACAAAAGAGAGAGAATGCATCTCAGTTGCCATTGATAAACGTATTAACAACGTTGTCGTTGATGGGAAAAAAAATGCACCTCTGACAACAACTATACTGCTACTGAAAATAGGTTGTGACCACCAGGTATCATAACGAATTATGAATCTGACGTTCTTCTGGTGAAAAACAACAAATATACACCTTTTGTTTAAAAAATATTTTCGCTATACTGTGTTTGTTTTATTCTCTGAAGAAGCCTAGTCGTGCGTACAGGCGAAACGTCAGAAAATACAATCTTTTTTAAACAAAAGGTGTATATTTGTTGTTTTTCACCAGAAGAACGTCAGATTGATATACTGCTACTTCCGGATATTCGCACAAACAAAGGCTTCGCAAATTAACCGTATTCGTTTGCATCCGGATAATCGCACAAAAAGTTCGAACCATTAACCAGATTCGTCAGTATTAACAGTTTGGTAAAATTTTTTCATCGACATGAGATGGGAATTTGCCACAAACCTCATCTTTGTGTTGGTTGTCTTCATCATCAACATCCGGGACTACTTGCGCAGGAGCTGAATGTGCACGATAATGTTTCCATGACGACATGCTCTCGGTAAGTTTGGCCAAAACGTCAGCAGCCGTCAGACGTTGTTTTGGATCGAGGGTTAAAAGCCCTTGAATTATTTCGTTCGTGTTCACAGACACGGTTCCAGTTCTGAAAAAACACAAAAATTAGGATTGGTAATCGTTTTCTAATTGGCAAATGCGCCATTCAGACCCAAAATACGACATGTTGACATGCATATCTGAAAGTTTTCTGTATATTTTGAGCAATAAAATGAGTTACATATTTACTTTTGTAGTTTACATAATACTGCACATGCGAAAAAAAGCAAAATTCTTGTCTTTTGGTAACAATGGGAGGCAGTGAGAACAACTATTGAAAATTGATTGTTTTTACTTACACGGGTATCGAAAATTTCGCATGCTTAATTTTGCTGAAAAGAACTTTCGGTTTTGGATCGTAAAACGGAAACTGTCCGTAAAGCATTGTGTACAGTACGACACCTAGTGACCACATATCACTTGCCTTGCCAGAATAAGGTTTTCCTGAAATAAACAAAGCGAAAGTTAACAGGCGTACCCAATGAAGAGCAACATATTTTTTCAAAGAGATGTTATGATTTTTGCTATAATCTGGAATTGCGCAACAGCAATTCTTTGAAACGCCAGTGTTTCAGGGTGTTGCGAAATACTTGTTGCGCAACAGACCTGGTGAGCAAACAAAATTGTCTGGTTTCGCGCATTGTCGAAACTCCAAGGACCCATGTGGTTGACAAATCATATAAACCTAAAACACCCGATAGAATTTGAACGAATACGTGACCTTCGTATGAATACGTAAGGTGAACATCGAAAATATGAAGTCTGTATGGTATGGTTCAGGTAACCCGAGATTAGGAAATCGTTTAAAGTCTTTCATACCTAATGTTTGTTTCCAACGAAGATCACGGTTGTGCGTAACTTATGCACAGGATTAGCGACGTCAGATCGCGAGAAAAAATCGATTGACCGAAACTCACCGCTCAATACATCAGGGCTTATGTAAGCGGGACTTCCCCTTTGGTCGGTCAGCATTTCTCGTTCGTTGCTAAGGTGACAGCCGAGGCAGAAGTTGGTGAGGGTGACGCGGCGAACTCGCTTGTCCAAAACCATGTTGCCCAGCTTCAAGTCGCGATGGACGACGTTGATCTGCAAAAAGGAAAGGTTTACTGTATACGCCCCCTGTAGTATATGTTCACACTTATGTGGAAGCCGAATGGACGTCAAAGGAGAATGCAAACTGATAGGCGTAAATGCCATATGTGGGTGGGAAATAGTATCGCCAGCCACCAGACTGTTAATGTAGGTTCGCGCTATATGTTAGTGTAAAAACAGAAAATCAAGACATCGAAATTGCTCCTGCATGTGATGTTTTTCATGTTTTGGGCCTGGTGTGATGGATTTTGTTTGAAATATTAATGTCTCCTGTTCAATTATGCTGCTTGCCCAAAAAATGATTACATTGGTTATGGTGCTTGCATTCAGTGGAAACGGGTTGGTAATGTTATGCAAATGCTAGCTTGTTCACATGTTTTTTGGGGGATGTGTGCCACATCGAACATTCCCAGTTTACATCAACTTAATTTTGGGGTAAAACCTAACGTTGTAAAAATTGTGAAATAAAGGAATCTCACCAAATTTTTCAACTTAATTCAAATTTTATTTTTGCATGGGACAAAATGAAATGGCTTCATCAATGAAACAGTTTGTGATTGGGTAAAAAAACACCTTTTTCATTTTGTTGGAAAAAACTTTTTTATGAGTTGGTAAAGATATCGCTTAATCTCACAACTTTATGGAGTGTATAATACTTGCATTGGTTTTGGTCCAGATCTTGTAAACGTATATTATAACACAACTGTTGCCTCACAGCTTTCAATGTCAGTGGTTGCAAGAATTCAAAGCTTTATATACGAATATTTTAAACAAATGTAAATTACCATCATTCACGTTGTCATAGCAACAGCTCACCTGATGCAAGGAATAAACGACAGAAACTATAAGATAAAATATTCTGGTGGCTTCACGTTCACTCAGCCTCTTCGACTGGATCACATGTTGCTGGAGGTTGAGGTAATTGTTGGTCGTTGGATCCTGCTCGTGCTGCACCAAACAATCTAGAATTAATCCCACTCGAGGGATGACCGTTCCACTCTCTTCACTGTAAGACGAGTCCTGAGGACAAATTTCACATGCATCTGTATGAAGATGTTTATATGAAAAGGTATAAAGATGAACAGAGACAATACTCCTACACGTTGAAAATATGAACATAATAAATGTTAAGTGTGAGATGACCAAACATTTTCCTAAATTGAAATTTTTGTGCATTTCTCTAAATAATAAATCCCCATATGTAAAAGGGTTTCATTAACTTTGTTTTATAAAGGTAAGTTGAGACATCATGTTGTTTAATTAATATGTTCTTTTGTCAAATTTTAACATATAATTTATTCACCAACATTTTTCCCGCTATTGAACTAGACTTCATCGACATGAAGCTTCAGGTTTCTGTCAGTAAATAATGTGCAGGTGCACAGGAAGTCTTGGCATAAACTAGCACACTTTCAGAGTTGTTTCAAGAGAGTTTACCTTGAACAATCCGTGGTGCCGTATGACACCTGGGTGTGAACTGAGCAGAGTGAGAAGACTGTGTTCATTGTGAAGGAGCATTTTACCACTTCGCACTTCGCTTGTGTTCGAATTAATGCTCAGCAGCTGAATAAAGAAGAAAATTTAAATCGTTCTGTACAACTACACATACCCTCTCGGTTTGGAATGCTGCACATTTATTTTCCACATAACATTTTCAAAAATTTTTGCTTTACCTTAGCCATGTAGTATGTGCTGGTGTTGGCTTTTCGAACAAGATATTGGGAGACACATTTTACAGGGCATGGCCCTAATTTAGGACCTAAAAATCAGTTCAAATTTCTTCCCTTGAAAGACAGCAATAATATAATAGTAACTGCTAATAATGTATATAGTTATGTTACAACAGTTGCACAAGCATTGCACATGTAAAATTATTATTTTTTACCCACCAATGAGATAAGGACCAATTTTGTTTCTTTCAGTTTGTGGTTTTTCTGTCAGAGCAGGCACTTCGATGTGAACAGGTTCAGAAACAGTTTCAGTTTTTGTATTATCTGGTTGGCCATCATCTAAAAAACACACATAAATTTGACTAGCCTCATCTACAGATGGGTTAAGTCCTGAAATGTTTACAGCAATATTTGGTTATTTACCGGAACCGGAAGATGGTTTTTCATCTTCATTTGGCAAATCATTCCATATAACCTTTTTCTTGACTGCATTTGAGCGATTTGTTGCCAAGGATGATTTTAAAACACCAGGTACTGTCCCATTAGACACTGAAACTTTTCCTGCCGTTGACTGCAATACAGATGTAAGGTCTTAACTTTTGTAATACAATTTTAGCTACTTGTTACTCTTTTAATGAACCAATAATGCATCAATTTGCTTTGAAACATGAAACTTACAGGTTCGCCTTGAAGAGGTGGAGTTTCAGCAATTGTTTTGCTTGAAGCTGCAAAAATAAATACAAATTTAATATTTTCTTTTTCAATGTGATTCATATTATTTTTCATGCTACAGTTACTAATTATAATTATTGCTTTGCACTGAACCATACACTGTTAAATTCATTGTCATGGAAAACTTACATTGAAATTCAGCACTAGGTTTTGCAGCAGTTGATGTATTTGAAACCTCAAGACATTTCCGCTTAGTTGGGGGTTGTACTTCGGCAGCAAATTCCGTCAAAGAACTTCTTGCTTTTCTTTCCTGGGTAACAGTTACACTACAGTGGTTATTTTTAACTTCAAACGGAGAAGGTTGCAACGGAGAAGGCGAGGGCAAAGATACACCGAACATATTCCGCATTTGGTTTGAATATCCTGCACCCATCTCCCCCGCACTTCTCGCTCGCTTTCGACGTTCGTGGTGTAAAAATGAGTTCAATGCTTCGTTGTGAAAATATTGTGCTGCAGTCGAAGGGGCTGTAGAAAAAACATCATCATCGCCATCGTCGTTTTGAATAACTTGGGGGACTGTTTCTGACCCAATTCTGCCACGTTCAGGTAGCGGACAGTAGTTGGGTGGCAACTGAGGTGGATAGTAATAGGGTATGTGTGGAGCAACCATGGGAACACCTTGTATAAAAACTGGATGATACGTAGCGAGACTGTATCGTCGTGAATAGGGGTACGGAGGGGGTGCATAGCTGTTGAAGTTTACTTGGGCATTCACTGGATGAGAGCAGGGATATGGTTGATGGACAGACTGCAAAAGATTAACAACATAAGAGTTTGAAACCCAATTCCTTTTACTGTAGGTATGACAACATGGAAATCTTATGCGTTGTGGAGATAAAATATTAGGATAAGCGTCAATGGATTTGACAACAGCAACTTCCCACCTGCGCAAGTATGTTGGGATGAACAGCTTGTGAACATGTAGCATGTTGCTCATTGTGAGGTGCAGCAGAATTATGATCCTTGCCATCGTCTCCTATAAGTTTAACTCGGAAACGATTTCGACGGCGCAGCGACTTAAGGTGGTTCATTCTGGCCTCGTCCATGTTGCCTGGCTGCTCTCCGTCCCCGCCCTGGCTTGCCATACTTCGAAGCCGGCGGCCTAAGGCTAAAAGGCTTTGTGCACAAACAAAACAAGACCGAATTCCTCACATTTTACAGTAACTTTACAACTAAGCTTTACCACCACACTTTTACAGAAAACATAGAAGGCTTGCCCACAGCAGAAATCACAGCCTTTATTTTCTGTTGATGATGCAATTTATGATAGGATAGCAGACTAAAATTTATTTAATGCTAGAACATTTCCCCATTTTGTGAAGAGCGACATAAGTTTCCCTTTCGGGTCAAATATGCAAATTTCCCACATCAGTACGCCATATGAAGTATGCTAATTTATTTTAATAGAAATATCCTGACAAAATCTCCACCCTGAATTAGCCTATCTTCCATTATAAAACAACAAATATTTTAGTCCTTTTGCAATTAAGCTATTGTTTTAATCACCTCACGCTACAAACAATTGAAACATATTTTGAAAAAATTACCCGAAAAAAAACAGCAAAGAATCATTTGCATTCATCAGAAAGGTTTACAATTGTACACAACAAACAATACAATTGTGGTAACAATAGTGGCACTCCAGGAAATAAAATGCTGTTTATTGGTCCCGCTGGTGGTGGTTACAGGAACTATCGTTGGGCATTCTGACATTGGACCAGACTGGGTTAATCCGGTGGATGGCGCTGTACAATTCAAAGGCTCATCCACGTAGGGACGCGGGATGCCTATTGGTGTAGTAGAGTACGTCTAAAGACACAAATCACAAGTTTACTGGTTCGAATAAACTATAAAATTATCCGATATGTAGTGATACAATTAGGTATAGAAAATCGTGGTCTAAAAAATGCCGGCAAAATATTAGTTTAGAAGCCAGTTAACATTTATTGTACTAGAAAGTTCTTGAGGAAGCCCAGTTGGATAGCAGGCGTAACATCGGTGAATACAATTTACGTTTTCATGTGCCAGAAGAACAGACTATTAAAATACAATATGCCTGGCAGCAACAGCAACATCATAGGCTATTACATTTAGATCGTCCACAGGATGACACAAAACATAAGCTTTCATTCTTCTTGCTTCTTTCTCCAAGTTTGCAACCATCGCGGTGTTCCATGGCAACTGTAAGGTAACGGACCACATTAAGTCACAGCGAGGGTTCTATTTTTTTTACAAAAATCATTACTGAGTTCAAATTTTCCATGGCTGTCTTTCCAGCGTACTCGTCTGGAGCCGTTACCATGTAGTCGTTCAAATCAAGGTAGGAGAAGCTATCGTTTCTAATCTGTCTAAAATAAGCGGGAAATCTATTAGTCGTCCTAGGACCAACATCCCACAGTACATATATGACTGTAAAATGTAAAAGAAAAAAGTTAATTTTAACACGCAATTTTAATACATAATGTGACGTAAATTTTAAATTCCTTAAATTCCTATGTGGATTCTAAAATTTTGTAAATTCTGATGTAAATTCCAAATTACGTAAAATTTGACGTTAATTCTATCTAAAATCGCAGGTTTTAATTTACTCATATGATGTAAATCCGAAGTAGTTCATTAGCATGTCGAAATCAGGAGAAGCTTCGCAAAAGGAGAGTGACAACTTCGGATAAAAAAACACGAATGCCGTACACATTTCTTTGGTCGTATCCAATCCACCCTGTGTACATAAACACCTCGTGACGTCAATTATTAACTTAGGCTCACAAAGGGGTAGCACTTTATAAAAAAAGGGATTGATTGAGTTTTATTCGCTGGAAATGTCAAACTGACTTACAACTGTAATGCCAGTCATGTGTTTGGTTTCGTAATTGCACATCATCTGCAAGGTGTCGCCCTTTCGCACCACTCTTTCCTCTTGTAGAAACCTCGTTTCCTGGAAGTTGAAATCGTAATTTTTGTCGACCGCTAGCGGCGCAAGTTCTGTGTCATTTCTGTTGAAGGATAATTGCACTTTAAGTGGGTCAAAATGGATCTTTATTGCCCCTTTTAGTAAGCTGATTACAAAAATCAACAAATATTTCGGTTAAGAGTTTTACAAGATTTTACTTGCGCTTTGTAAACTTAAACAAACCACACACACTTATCGAACCCAAAAGTCACGTGACCTGATATGCTTTAATATAAGCTGACGTGGAAGCAAATGACCATGAAGGAGAACAGCGAACAGATTTATTGAATCCAAGCCCTGGCTATCAAGGACCTACAAACAAGTTATATCATAAACACGACAGCGGTAGTATTGATGAACGTATGAACAATGTTTACTGTTTTAGTTGCTTGCCCAAAACAAAAGGTTTACCCCACTGGTTCAAAAATATCTCTTTAATAAGGAGCTTTAAAAATTGCTACTCTCCCACACAAGTCGGTCTAAGCTTTCAAATGCCATAAAAGGGAAACTCCCTCAACCTTGCATAATAATGAAATAAAACCCTTTTCGCCACTGCACTTTTTCACAAACATTTGCTTAGTCACCTACGTGGTCAAGGCAAACTGTGGGGCATTCCCCGTAGCTCGTGTATGACTCAGCATTTGGGGGAATGACGTGGGAGATTCCGGAAACTGAGACACCGACTTCCATAATCCCAGCATCGTATTCCCGTAGATCGGGGGTGTAGACTAAACGAAGCCCGGATGAGTCAACGATATCTGAAAATAAAAATGTATTTTTGGGGGAAATTTTGTCCCCTCTGTCACCATTTAATACCCTTTGTGACGTAATAACAAAAATATTCATCCGCCAGTCATTTCCTCGTGGCTGGCCAATATACTTCTCTTCCTCGCAGTTTTGGGTGCAAGTTTTTGTTGCGCCATTTATCGAAGTAAGAAAAAATAACCCTGGTTCACAGCTGACAAGTTTGTTTAACTTTTTACGTTTGTATTCTTTTTTTTTGGACGATTTTTTTTCAGAAAAACCAACAAGACGAACTAGTAAAGAAACGGATATAAAACAGACTTCAATGATTTTTAAAGCCTATTTTTCTAACACGTTGGGATTGCGCGCATACAGAAATTATTCAAATTGAGGTCATTCACGTAACTACTGGAAACATACCGTCTTTTATCATTGGGTTGTCGTAGTGAATTTCCACCACCACATATTTGGGAGAATCTGCCATTCCGATCGGATATCCCACATGCTCCGGATAATAAAAGGCCTGCGAGAACAACAAGTAGTTTACTACGACAAAAATCACCATATAGAAAAGCACACAGTTCTTTGTTATTGGAAATTGCAACTCGCCCTGTTGTTTGCTTGTGGATACGGCCTTGTTGAAATACTAAATACTACAAACCCAAACTTCACTTACCCCGCCCCCTATATTCCATCCATGCATCATAAAAGAACAACCGGCAAAATCTGGCGGCATGTCGCTGCCCTGACATCTAGTGTTCGTTCCAACAGTTGATTCATCCTAAAATATTTTTGTCTTGAGTTACATGATGCAAAATTAATACCATTTAAAATTAGGATATATTTGTCACAAGCCCTGATCTGTTTCCAAAGTAAACTTTAACATGTTCTTATTCATCTATGCGTATGTTTGTTCTCCAACATTATGTTGATCAGATGTGACTTACCAAGTTCGTGTCGGGACAAGCGTACAAGATCATGTGATGAACATTTAGTTCGTTTCCCTTTTGAATAACTGGCTCAATCTATAGAAATAATATGTCGGTTGAATAACCACTGAATGTCAATGCCTCCAGTATATGGTGTATTAGGCATACCATCACAATGTGGTGTTTTCTGTCCAGTTGAGGTAACTTCAAAAACCTGCAGTTGTAGTAGGTCT
This sequence comes from Ascidia mentula, assembly GCF_947561715.1. Classification (NCBI taxonomy): domain Eukaryota; kingdom Metazoa; phylum Chordata; class Ascidiacea; order Phlebobranchia; family Ascidiidae; genus Ascidia; species Ascidia mentula. Next base: position 1,235,282 of record NC_138568.1, read on the forward strand.
TGACTGCAGGAACGGCAAAATTGTCGTTGAGCAGATCTGCGTGCAAATATGTTTCCCCACCAGGAAGTTTTGCTTCGTCTGAATTCGCTTGGTTCAGTAACAGCATGCTTTTAGTTCCTGCGAAAAGATGGCAAACCACAATTAAATACGACACTCGTAGACGATTTTGAAGGACACTGAGAGGTGTGTGTAAATGGGGTGATGAACTATTTTGGTTTACAAAGCGATAAATTCTGTTTTATTCCTGTAAAGGGCGACTGGTCTGTCCAAAAACGCAACATTACCAATGATCCGTATCAAACGAAGAAATAAATTCGTTTACACAAGAAAACACAAGCACACAAGCCCAAAATAAGCTCAAATGTTTGCATAAATAGACACAATTAATAAACAAGCACTGTATTGTAATCCGGTTACACCTCTTCTTTCCTGATGGTAATCGTTTGGTTGTAAATCGTCTTCAGCTGGATCTTGCAATCCCCAGGCATAAATCAACTTCACTGTGTCGGTCTGTAGATGATCAGACGTACCATGGTTATGGTAAGAGTGAAATAGTAAAAGTCGAATACAAAATGTTATATATATTCGGAAACAACCCGTTTTTCTGTTTTGGGCCACATATACAAGCTCGTAGGTATATATACCATGTCATAAATGCCACGTAATAACATCTGTGATTTTTGTACATAATGCAAGTAATTTGTTCAACGTCATTGAATTTATTGGCAGTAAAACCATTTCCCTACCGATATTTCCTGGTCCTGATTGTCACAAGCAGCCAGTTGTCTGCGGAACTTCAAAATCGTCCAACCATCACATTCACTTCCTGCAAGCAACTCAACATTCTCCACCGCGTCCACAGGAGGGTATGAATTACCGTTTGCACCGAATCTATCCTGCAGTTCAACAACGCAATTTTACACAAGTTACAATATTAAAAAAAGGGAATTTGATTTCTGGTTGGAATAGAAAACATGTAACCATGGATGTTAGGGACAGGTCTTTCCAAACCAAACACTTTTATTCGCTCTGGCTCTAGAAAACATTTGATCCCCCCTAAATTCCCAGGCTGGCAACGCCATTGGGTGTGACCCGGAACAACCATATTAACGATCAGCATCTTACAATATCTTAAACGTGAATCGCAACAAATCATGTAAAACAAATATGCGAGGCACTTGGCATTGCTAAACACACCCAATTTTGTTGAAGTAAGTACTGATACTGTAATGACAGAAGCGACTGGTAAACACAACTTCAGAAATGTACATAACACGGGCGATCAACCCATGCGTTTCATGTTGCAGTTTAAGGTATAATAGAGCAATACCTGATCACTTTACCACTTACGGTGATCATTGCCGTTCCGTCTTTAACCCAACCCACATTTATGTCTGCGTTTTCCATGGAACCAGAAGGGGAAATCCCTATTCCAACCCATCCGACGGTATTTCCGTGAACCTGTGACATCATAAATACCCTATTGTGTGACGTCACGCAACAATAAGATAACACTCACCTCAAAGGTGATGTGGGTTTCGTTAAACTTCCAGTAGAGGTGGATTTGTCCGTTCGGATCCAGAATTGCATCGTGGGAGAATTCCTCGCTTGGAGGAACTTGGGCGTTTGTGGCAGTCAAGATTATGCTTGCCAGCAATGGAAACCAATTCATCCCTTTAGTTTTTGTCTTCCTTGAAAGTATAAGAGCATGGAATTGCTGTAAATGAAGTTTTAATTTAGATCAGAACATTTAAACAGATTTTTGGAGTAAGTTAACAAAATCTGAAGAATTGGCAAATTAACAAGCAAAGCTGTTACAGACATACTTGAAAATACGTGATAAAATGCACCCTGTTTTCTGTGAAATGACGAAATAAAACTATTTACTGTGAAACTATTTATCAACATTTTGGCAATAGAAGCCTATTTCAGTTATTAACACGCCTGACAGTTTCAATACTAGATCGTGTCTTGTTCTACCCTGGCAAACCTCGTCAGTGATTAGCACCAAACGACATCACGTTCCGGAGACGAGGTTGCAACGATCAGATTTTACTGCAGTTCTGGACGACAGTTTAACGAGTTGGCAAACAAATAAAACAGCGCTTTCAATGCTATTTTCCCGACCTCGTCAACGGTAAAACACACCAAGCAAACGTAAATTGTAACCTTTCGTTAGTGGAATATTTGCTCATTGTGTCATTGTTTTGTTTTTTAACAAGGTCACGCTCGAACTCCCAGAGGTCAACGTTCTTGACATCACCGTTTTAACGACCTCAGCTATATGACAATGTTTGGAGAGACGGCTCATGTCGAACAAGCACGCCCGCACAACCAGTACAAAGATATGTGTCGCTGGAAACGCAAACACTGTGTGGGTTACGACATGTTTGAAACCCACTTGGAATCAATCGTAAAAATTAGCTCATAGAAATCGTAAAATGATGAAGTAAAAACAATAAACTTACCGTCATCCAAGTGTTTGAGTTGCCTGTGAGATGTGATTTGTTTACTGCCATAAGTAAATAAAGTCCTGCATCATGGACTACACTTCCATTGTTACATTGTTAAAAGTTTGCAATGAAATCGTCACGTCGATTTAAAAAAAGGCAAAAAAATACCTCGTGTTTGTTAAACTGTGACTTGTGTTGGTTTATGGGATGGGATTCTTAAACGTTAAACAGCAGGAAAACGTAGGTAGACCGGAACTTGTTGACGTCCCTCAACAATGCTGCAACAAACAAGGATTCCGCCTACACGAAGCGTGTGAATTGATCAAGTCTCAAAATGCAAACCAGTGCATGAGGGGTTCCCTTGCTTCAGCTACTAAAGAACACTAGAACGTCTTTTCTCAGACGTCTAACCTGCTTTACATGCACTTATCTATTTGCATCGAAAGAGTCTTGTGGGTCGATAGAAAGAGGCCTCCTTGTTATCCACGGTTCGGAGGGAGAACGTTTAGCACGAAAATAACTTTGAGGATGTTTAAGTAAACTTTAAACCACTGTTTTGTATGTTACCGTACTGTAAAGGAGACAGTTCGGAAAGGCTTGAGCAGGTTGACAGGGTCGCGTTTTGTTTATTTGTTGTGGGTTTTGCATGTACAAGTCAGGAAAGCATTTGCGTTGCACGCCCATTGTAACTTGTCATTATCACGCCAGCCATACGCAGAGAGATAGTTCGGATATATGCGTTTTGTGCCAAGACGTTTGTTTTTTACATCTAAATAGACGAATTTTCACCCTATAGAATACATTAGCGAGTCGGATATTCGATTACAGTAAATCCAAAAAACGCGTGTTTCCGGCATTGCATTATTACTGTGCATTACGCCTTGTACGACATCCAAAAAACCCTGACAATTAGGTGTTACGTCACGCACGCACGCACGCAGTGATAATGTCTGTCCTGTGATTATAAGATGTAATCATGAGGTCATGATGCAGTGAATCATCTAAAACTTGTTATGTATAAACAAAAAATACACGTTCTATTGTTTGAGGAAGTGTAGTACTTGTGCAGTCAAATAGTTTCGTCTGCAAATAACTTGATTTTTCAACAGAGATAGAAATAAATAGGAAATTGCACTTGACTATTCTTCAGCAGTAAGGTTTTAAAGCAATACAGAGATATGCAAGTCTGTGTATTTATATTGTGTTTATGCCTCCTCGCAAAAAACGCCTCAACTCAAAACATCGAAACCAGATCGGTAACTTTGATCAAACCGATTGGTTCGGCCAAAATCAACTTCGGGACGTCGATGGTCGTGACGTCAACAAGGTAAGATTAATGTTGGGCGAATGTCTGTCAAATCTGCTTGATATATGCATTATGCATGTATATACAGAGAGAGAGAGAGAGAGTAAAATTATGGTTGAAACTTGTGTTTTTTCGATTTCCTTAAAAGAACTGTCCATAACCTAAAAGGTTTATTGCAGTTCCAGTTCCCAAATTTACATCGGCGCTCCTCGGTACGGGTATTCCCCTAAATCGGTGAGTCCCGGAGCAGTTTTCAATTGTGTGTTCGGCGCTTTAAACCCTGGAGAAAAGATTTGCTCGAACAAAATCAACACAGGTTAGTTGACAACCGATTTTCGAATTGTCTGAATTTAAGACATTCTTAATTTTAAAATAGTTGTTTCGGAAGAATATGAACGACTTCCCGGCTTCTCAGTTATTGCCAATGTGTGTTTTGGACAAAGCGGTGGTCATTTCACAATAGAAAAATGTGCAAATGTAGGAAAGGAAAAATAAGTGTTAACAAGGGCATAAATAGGATTTGTTCGAGTCATCTCAACATCCTTGCGCATTGTTTATTTTCTCCAACGTTAGAAGCCATTTATGGCAATTGACTTGGGTGTCTGAGAATGGAGACGTGAAAATGCTATTGAAAGATGACTCAAACAAATCTTAGTTAGGCTTTTATTAACATTTGTTTGCATATTTTTTTTTCTTTACACATTTTTCTGACCGTTGTGAAATGATCACCACTTTTTTGATACTAATAAATTTATTTGAAACTATTTCAGGTAGAAAAGATTCCTTCGGATTGTCCATGACCAACACATTACCCCCGCTGGGGGCGCTGGTAAGTTGTACGAAACGTATTTTAACAATTAGGTTCGACGGTCAGAATGATTTTTGTGTCCATTGGTTGTTTGTATTCGCATGCTTTTGCGCCACTGCAAAGAACCAAACACAGCACCCACGAAAACTGTATATTTTACGTTGGTCGGCCCACTGATGCTGATTACAAAACTACTGTCTCATATACAGGCCTGCGCGCCGAGTTACACCTATGAGTGCCGACATGGAAATGCCCAAATCTGGATGCTTGGATCGTGTTACCAGCTGATGGGAAATATTATAAGGGAAGTAACCAACCCTTGCGAAGCAGGTTCGAGTCTTACTTACTTTAGCTCGAAAGTAACTGAGATTTTAACGCGTTTATTGTGAAAATCTCCCAAGTAAACAAAAACACACAGAAACAGGCTAACTTGTTGTAAATTCTCATTTTATTTGCGCTCATCTTAATGCAAGAAAGGCGAAGGAATATATAATATATATATTTTCATTGATTAACAGCAGCATTATTAACAGCATCTTAGCTTTGGCTTTTTTGTTCAAAGTTATTAACTCCACTCATTTTGCACCCAAGTATATTTTCATTGATGACTGTTTTTTGTTTGATTAAGGGATTATTGCTCGGATTAATTTCTTTGACAAGATTTTACCGGGTGATTATCCTGGTCCACATTTTAATTTTGTTTGCAGAAATCTCATGCCCGACGGCCAAACCTGGCAAAACAGTTGTTGATATCGTGTTTGTGGTCGACCATTCAGGAAGTGTCGGAAGCAAAAATTTTATAATAGGCCTGGAGTGGATAAACAAAGTTCTCGCTGGATTCAAGTAAGCGAAAGGTTTCAAGAAATTTGAAGCGTAAATTCATAACATTCATTGCTGAATACTGCTCTGGTAAATTTTATTGATAGCAATAAGTATTCAGCAATAAAACATGCCTGGCAGCGCCAGTAACAATTTACATAACATTAATTTGCGTTTTAGTGCTATTATGCAAACACGGAAAAAGCGTGTTTAATTAAACAAACCTGCTTCCAGCGCTTCCATTGATGCCGGAGACATAAGAGTTGGTGTTGTCAAGTACGGTTCAAAGGCCACAGTTTCTATCGGAATCCAGACCCAACCTTTTTCGGCATTAACAAGTATGTTCTAAACATTGTAATTCAGTTCGTTCCAAATTCCACGAACCGGTAACGCACTCATCCCTCACAAAACACTATACGATGTACACAAATATTCACGTTTAGAATTGAATTAGAGCGATTCGCTTGCTGGTTGCGATATATTAAATTCAAAGATATAAGTTATCTATAATAATATAGCGTTATCATCTTTTAGTGAGACGTTTACGTTTGGGATTTAAACAAATCGACAGTTATATTTTTAAATGTGAAGCAGCTTTACCTACAAATCTTTAATGCTGCCTGTTTTCAACGCTTCTTGTTTAAATTTTGACTTTTCACTGGATGATTTATGCACTAAAATCATAAAGAAATCTCCACACTTTTTTACTGACCATGAGTGTCGTTGTCATGCTTCTGTGGACCTGAGACTATAGAGATTGTCCACATAGTCACAAAACTATATATTCCTATTCACTCGCGTGCATTGGCAACGTCCTGGACCTAAAAATACTTTTTTAACGAGATTTAAACAAAAAAATTTTAATCATCTTTCAACGAGATCGTTGGTATCGCATGTTTGTGACCTGTGTTCGAATTCTCAGCCGTAACAAATTTAACAGTTTTTGGCGTTTGTTGACGTCAGCTTCGGTTCTGGATATTACATATGGAAGTGGGGGAACCGCAACACACTTGGGAATCGATTTAGCTGTGAATGAATTCAAAACAAAAACAAAAGCCTTCGAACACATTCCACGACTGATGATTATAATGACCGACGGTTACCCCAACAGCAGGAGCCTTGCAATAACTTCCAGTCAAAACGCCAGGTTTGCATTAATTAATTGCAGAAGTAATACCATACTTTCGCATAGCAAGGCAGGATCGCCCCACTGCGCAGAACCTTTCAGCATAATTAAAAGTTTTTAATAATGTGAAACATTTCAATTTAGGGACTGTTAAAGCTATAAAACGTACAAGTTAAAATCAGAAGCAATAACTTCTATTTAATTTTTTTGGCCTCATTATTGATTTGATAACGCTCCACGCTGTTGTATAAGTTTTGTGAATAATGACAAAACTTGAGTATTTTACATCACCCAATATTTCTTAAACATTATTTGGTATTGTGTAAGCTGCAGACAGATGGCTACTGTTTCGACCTTCATATTATTGGCTCCACTTTGCTTATTATTTGGTATGTCTCCCTAGGAATCAAGGAATAACCATAGTAGCTGTTGGTATCGGTAGTGGAGTGAAGCGGGCCCAGCTACTTGAAATGGCAAATAACAACGAAACACACGTATTGGAAGTTAGCGATTTTACAAAATTGGATACGATTCTTGGAACTTTGAAAAGCGTCATTAAGCAAACTGCTTCTGTGCAACTGGAAAGTAAGCAGTGAAGTTATTGCTTGTTACAAATACCCTAGCCAACACTAAATACTAAAAAAACACTAAAAAGGTAAGCAATGTCTAAATAAAAAAGTACAATTCTTTGGGCCAAATTGCCCAAGGTTCAGCTTGTTGTGGTCACGATCAAAAAACGCTACAGTGGCAGACAAAAAGATTGCTTTACATTTGATTTCCTGTCTTCACAAGCGTATTTTTGTCGAAGGCGCATGGCTATCGCCTCGTCTAACGACCAAAATTGCTATTAAAATGCCCCACAGTAAGGTTTTAACAATAACCGAACCCACTAAAGAACATATCCGGATCTTTTCCTGTTCCTGTTAATGTAAGTGTGGAAGGAACCTCTGGTCAATAATCTCTGTGTCTTGAAACACGTCTAAATTTCTATATTTATGATCAAGGTTCTGTGAGCAACCAAACGTCGAAATTCACCAGCTGCATTTTTGGCACCGCAACTTCTTCGACACCAGTAAGCAGTGTTTTTTTCAAGTTGTGACTAAAAATCGTATTTAAAATCATTTATTTGCAAAAGAAAAGAGTTTACCAGAAGAAAAAGTTATCTCGTGTATTTGCTGCAAAAGGGAGATATAATAAAGTTGTTGTTATTGTTGTCATTGTTGTGGGATTGCCTAAACCAGTGGTTTTGTACCTTTTATGCTTCGTGCTGTACGGTAACGCTCACCAGCTAATCTTAATTGCAACGCAATTAGTGCAGATTCCCCTTGAGTCCTACTGGGGCTTAGGCCATAGGATTTCCCTTTTAGGTTGCAGCAAGACACCAAAAATATACACCTTAAAAAATAAAAGTACATATTGTGCTACTCTGAGGAAGTCTCGTCGGATGGTGGACGTTGGTTTCAATAAACACTGCCAGCAGAGCAATTCATATTAATTAAAAGTACATGTTTTAAACTTCTCAGGACGGTTACGTGGCAACGGGGATGGCGGGATCGTACGACAGAGCAGGATCTTTCGCTTTCTACAATTCAATCTCTCGTCCAGCCGATCTTCTCAACCTCACCGGTCTTGAAACAATAATGAGTCCAGAGAACATCACTCACCTCAGGGATTCCTATCTGGGTAAGCAGCAGAAACCGAAACAAGTGCAACACAACGAAGTTTCAAGTATAATCGTTAAGATGTGTTTTTGTCCACAAACTGGAACCCTACAGATCTTCATAACACGAAGCTAAATAACCCAAAACCTTAACCAACCTGAAAGCTTGATATTTATTTAACAATCGACAGGATACTCAACAACAATTGGAAATTTTTCCGGCGGTGCACCGAGATTTGTTGTCAGCGGATCGCCAAGATATCATTCAAAAGGACAGGTGATCTTAAACATTTTTGTTATTACCTGTCAACTTTTCAAACAATAGCATACTGAAATACCACAATAAGTTGCAATTCCCAACAATAACAATATTGTTCCTTTTAAATGTTTACCAACATTCTGAGCTTGACTTTATATATTTTTGTAAGATTAACCTCTTCGTGGTATCAACATACATTTAGCAAATTACATATCAAAACAGCCTTCTTAAGTAGAAAAATACATTTTCGACAAAACACATCACTAAACTTGACTTGAAGGTCATCATCTTGGCGTCATCCGATATTCAAAATCCCACACATTATCACTTCTCCATCCATCCCCATGGAAGAATGTGGCAGATAGGAGCTTACTTCGGTCATTCAGTGTTGGCGTCAGATGTTAACGGTGACGGTTACGACGATCTCCTTGTATCAGCTCCTCTCTACTCTGAGCAAGTTAGCTATGATCAAGGACGTGTTTTCGTGTATATGAACGACCCAGTCAGTCCGGGTCCAAACAAATGGGTAAGTGCTTGTTTCAGTGGAACAAATTCCTCAAAGTAGACTTTAGATTTTGGGATTTTGGAGATTTTTTAGTGAGATTTTTGTATCATAAGAAAACAACATGTTAATAATAAAACCGCAGTCTTTTGGTTAGGTGGGTTCCAGCACGTTGATCTTGCATGGCAGCAAGGTTAATCGAGCGCGCTTTGGGTTTTCAATGGAATCCGTCGGTGACGTGGATCTCAACGGTTACAATGACGTCATCGTCGGTGCACCGGGTGAGACCATGACGTCATCCGGAAGTGGAGCAGTTTACGTTTATTATGCAAGCGCGAATGGGTTGTCCGACGCTTATAAACAGGTATGATTGAGTTTGTGAATTTTGTTAAGTATTAAAGACACTAAAAACACACGCACAAAATAATTTCGAAGTCACTTTGCATACAACTTGTACGTGGTTCGTCTTCTTTATGTAGAGAATAGAGGGAAGCTCCGTTGCGCCATCACTGGTGAACTTTGGTTACTCTCTGGGGAAAGTGGAGTCACGTGGTTCTGACTTTGACCACAACCTATACCCAGACGTGTTGGTTGGAGCTCCATCCAGTGACAGAGTAATCGTGCTGCGAGCCAGACCCATTGTTGACGTCACAGGGAGAGTTACAGTGCGCCCGGCGACAATCGACGTTAATAAGTGTCTAAATGACGTCACTAAACCATGTGCTGTGTTTGAGACGTGCATAAGGGCGTATGGAAGAAACAGAACATCGGCAGGGAGTTACGGTGAGGGGTCGGCTAATTTTGGGTTATATTTGAACAAACACCGACCAAGGTCGCATTGATACAATGTCTGTTTTGTGACGTCACAGAGTTATTTACGTCATAACGTGATTCACAGTATGTTAGTTCTATGCAAACGAACGTCAGGATATTCTGCGGAGATGAACAAATATCACCCTTTGTCATAACAATTGTTTTAGACATGGTTACGACGCTTTCGTTGGACAGTCTCAGGGGAAGCACCGACTCTCCGAGACTTGTGTTGCTAGGCAACGACACCACTTCATCACAAGTGTATGTGACGTCATCGGAACTATGTCGGAGTTATAACGCTCGACTCAATGTAAGTTTACTTTGTGTCATGCTGGTTGCTTGTAATTGGTGCGCATGTGAGTAAAGTCGTTATTTGCTTGATAGCTTTGTGCTCCTTCTTTAGAGTTTGGTTTCATAAAGGTGTAATAAAACTACTGACTACGTCTCATTAGTACAGGTTGTTGTTTCAAAAACGTTCTTCTGGTGTTGTGTTCATCCTGGAGAAATGTTCACCTGGTTATTTAGTTGTCAAGGTTTTGTTTAACTTCATTAATTGTTTTGGACCAGGTGGCTCAGCTTCTGAGAAAAGGGGGCTTAACCGACCCCATAAGAGTGACTTTTTCGTACGACTTTTCGAGTCAGCACCAAAACCGTCATATGTCACCAGTCATTGACCCACTTAGCGATAAATCTGCGCACGCTGATTGGCTAATCGACAACGGTTGTCATGGAAACAACTCCACGTGCACAAGCGACCTGACATTGGACGTAGCATACTCGTGAGAACTCGATTGTTTGTTAAGATTTAACCCGAACTAACGAGTTACAATCGTAGGATTCAACCGAGTAGTGAAGCCTACGTCATCAAAACTGGGGAGGACGTATTATCTGTGAGCGTTACCATTAGCAACCGCGGACCAGATCACGCGTTTTCCACAAAACTTGAGGTTGATTCTCCCATGATAAGAGTGAGCCAGGTAAACATTAAAACATTTAATAACTCGGGACCGAAAGTTGGACAACTTTTAACACTGAATCTCAACTTGAATCAGATTTTGCAGAAAATTTCACTCTAACATTTATTTTAAATCTGTGCAGATTATCTCTGCCTGCGCCCAGCTTTTAACCACAGAAAGCATCAACGGAAAAGCGGTGGTTACCCTTACGTCATCAGGATTAGTTATGCCTGTTGGCAGTAAGGTAGATATAGGCTACGTAGCAGAAGCGTGTATATAACAACACAAGCTTATGTCGGCAGTAATTAAAAGATACCTTCTGGCTGTGCTAACGACAGTCATGATTAAAAGTTAATATCTTGTTGGTTTTAGTGCTTGGTTGAACTACGTTACGCTTTTCAATCTCTGACCCGCAAAGCATCAGTGGACAAACTCGTTATACAAGGACAGGTTTTATCGGGGTAAGTTGACCAACATGCAAATTGTCGTTGTTACCTTTTTACTTACATACGTCACGCTTAATGCCACACACCATTTACATTCTCTATTTTAAGATTCATGAAACCCTTCGAAAATCTTCGAAACAAGTGTTTGGGAAATATATGTGTAAGAATATTTAAAACAAGAAGTTTTGTTTTTTAGATATGAAAACTCTGTCGATCCAAACCCTTCCAACAATAACTTCAACTTCGAGAGAAAATTAAAATACGACGTTAATCTCATAGCCAGCAGGTGAGGATTTGTTTTTAATTGTTCAAATGCAATACCAACTGCAAAGAGCATACATTGAATATATCCATATCTTCTTGTTAGCGACTGCTGCATAAAAACGAATAGTTGTTTATAATAAACGGCAACTTCACCACACTTATCATTAATTGCAGTCAAACCTCAACCGACTCCGTGATTTTTAATCACACAAGATCCCGAAAAATCATCAACTTCATCCACGATCCCGTGTTGCCGCCGGTCGAACATAAATTTACGGTATGAATGTGAACATTCGATGACTCAATCGCATGTGACACTTACATGCATGAAAGAGGATATGACTTACTTCCTGTGAAAAAATTGTAACCCTATGGACAATGATGAAAGTTTTAAAACATGCTTCTATCTTGTTACAGATTTACAATCGGGGACAGCAAATGCTTTCGTCCGCCAAACTTACTTTCAAGTGGACTGATAAGACTTTGAGCGGATACCAGCTGCTCTATTTGTACGACCTTGCTTGCTCCGTAAGAATACGAATTACCACTGGGACGAAACAAAACAGATGATTAAGTTACGCATGTAATTGTACGTTTCAGCCTCCGACGAAATGCATTTGCGAGACGAACAGGACAGTCAACAGCTTGGGAATTCCCCTGACAAACAACACGAAATTTAATCACTCTCTGCGATTTCCGCCGACTGACGAAGCGCCTTTGCCCAAAATACTGGTGGGTTTTTGTCCTTAGAGATAGAATTTGCTCAGTTGTCCGCAGACACGGAATGTTACCCGACTTTCCAAAACCATCCAGTGTGCATGATTTCTGGACATGGGTGCTGTTTACGATTGGAAAACGGACCAAAATATTTCATAATTTGGGTAACGATTCTTTCAGACTTGCGACAACGCGAAATGCGGAACAATTCTCTGTCACGTGACCGACCTGGAAGTGTTTACGTCACTGGTCGTGAAAGCCAGGTTTGTTGTTTGGACTCCATCACTCGTCGGGGTAAGTTTCGAATTGAGTCGAACATTCGTAAGATATATAGCCGTGTGTATTTGCATTGCAGAGTTACGTGGACAGTTCGTTAACATCAATGGTCGTGCTTGATACATCTTTATCTCCAATATTTCCAGCTCAAAACTATTTTTCTGAGGTGCACAAAACGATCAGTATCGTAATAAATGTATCAATATTTTTGAAAAAACCGTAGCCGTTCAGGTGAAATGTTGCATCACGTAAAAAAGTAAAATTATGTTTGGGGTGCTTTTTTATAGTGCCTGGTGGTTTTATGTATATTGATTTTGCATCTGTTTGCTATTGTTTTAAGCTTCTGTTTAACCATTTAGGTTTCCACCAATGTTAAGAATTACCAAGCCCTACAAGTTAGCCCAGTGTCGGAGGGAATAAACGTTGGGGTGATTATAGGTGGAGTTCTTGGAGCGTTGACGCTATTGGCCATCATAATTGCAGGACTGTGGAAGGTAGGTTTTGTAAGAAATGTTAGCCAGGAGACAATGTATTTTTAGTGTTGAATTTCGTGTTTTCTATGCTTGGGAGATTATCGGGTTGTAAGTCGGTAAATTGTAAGTACCTATATATACAAAAGTAGTTGGATAAGAAATATTATGTTCTGTATTCACTGTGTGTCGTACACTTATTGGCATTTGGTGATACCATGTGGTCGAAAAAGTTAAAAACTATGACAAATATAGCGCAATTGCAATCATTAAATAAGTGTGGGAAAAAAGAATTTCATTTAAACTAAAAGTGGGAATTTAGAGAAAAAGGGTTAAGAACCACTGTTGTAGTGTATTCGCTTTTCATGTTTTCTACTCGATGTTGCACTTCGTAACACAAAACCTCCTCTGTATATTGTAGATGGGTTTCTTCAAAAGCAAATACAGAGATATGTTGGAGGAAGCACGTGGTCAGGCTGATTGTGACGACACAGTGCAAGAACAAATCGACTGAAAGTAGAAGAGGAGATCGTTTGCAAATCTTACACAAATTTATCCACTGGTTAAACGCATTTTTTTCTATTTAAACATGAATTTACTTTTCTACGTGAATACTGTGAAGTTAGTTGTTCGTGTAACTTTCTGTTTCTCGTAATAGAAGTATATGTTTAAACGGTTTAACCCCTATGGTGAATGCTTTTTTTGTAATATCAGGATGTTTTTTTTTTAAACAAAGTAAAAGTTTGATTGCGCCCACGCTGTCTGTACAACAACGTTTTACCCTTTTAACATAAGCGTGTTGCGATGCTATACGTTTAATTAGAATGATTTTGGGGAGCTGAATATTCTTTCTTAAATTACATAACATGCGAGCATTATTGGCGTCTTCCCAGGTTTTAAAGCATTTGTATGCTAGACCCTAAGTATGTAATTTACTATGTGGGAGATTGTCAAGGACGGAAAGAATATTATGCCCCTTAATAAGTCACAAGGCCATAACTTCAAGTTTGCGACATTTTGAGCCAAGCGGCTTACCTAATGTACAACAAACCTTAGCAAGAACGTCAAACGAAACATGATAACTACAAATCGTCTACGATAGTACAAATTCGAAATCCTAAGTAATGTGCTTATGTTTTTTTCTTGTAGGTGCTTAGTTAATCCAGTGAGGTTTGGAATTACTTTTTGGAATTGTCCACTAATACGCCCACGAAAACGCGTATCAACAACATTTAACACAAAGCCAGTTACAAACGAAATATTTTAAATGAAAACCTGTAAATTCTTAATCATAACGAAGCAAATTGCAAGATCAAATGAAACAAAATACTTTAAGTATTACTTGATGTTATAAATTACGAAGGCGAAGGCAGTGAAGGCACATCAGCAGTTTGTCAGCACAGAAATTGCTAAAAACAAGTGCACAATATAACAAGCGGCCAGTGATGAAGAAATTGCAAAAATATAACATGTGAAGCGCACATATACATAAAAGGTTTACAAATATACAAATTATTTTAAAAGAGCAAATTAGTTAAAACTGCATATGAAACTAAATAATCTTCTCCGCAAAAGTAAACAAAATCAACACAGCCACCAATTAGTGGATGGTCTTACTGCTGGATAGCTACACAATCTACATTCGCACATACAACATGCTTCTGTAAAGTAAACAGTGAACGAAAAGTTACAAATAAGGCATCAGCGTTCAAAACAACCATGTTTACAACAAAACAGTTATGGCAATGTCGGGAATTCCCCTTTACTGATAATCGGATCTGGTAAAATCCACATTAGTCATTCTGCTTAATTTTCGTTTATGGATTCTTTGCTTTACATCTGCGGGTGATTCCATACCTACACCCCCGTGCACTGAAGAGTTTTAGTCATCTCCAGCTGCACTTTTAACATTCATCAGAAAATCCATCGTTGCAGACTTTAGCTGCAACAAAATGTCACCGGGGATTACTTAAATGTTTGCAATTCTGCAGTATTGCATTGCTAGGATAGGCCCAGATTTCGGCCAACAATAAAATTTTATTTATTTTTTTAAAGTACAATTGTTTGAATAGGGGGAAAATATGCAAAGTTATAGAACAGAATAATAGAACTGAGGTATATATTTGGCAAAAACATTTTAAATATATTTGGCAACACCATTGGTTTATAAATTTTCAAACTAAAATTCCTTCCAATATCT
Organism: Ascidia mentula; assembly: GCF_947561715.1. Classification (NCBI taxonomy): domain Eukaryota; kingdom Metazoa; phylum Chordata; class Ascidiacea; order Phlebobranchia; family Ascidiidae; genus Ascidia; species Ascidia mentula. Next base: position 1,250,357 of record NC_138568.1, read on the forward strand.
CCACAATACACAAGTGAGCACTAATATGCAAAACAACATACTTTTCCTTGAGCATGTGAAGCAATCTTTATCAAAGCAGAACAGGAAATATCACAACCAGACAGGGATATCTTTTCAATTTTATTGGCACATGATGCAACTTCATGTGCGCTTTCATCATCGATAGTCGTATTTTGAAGAGTGAGTGAAGAAAACTAAAATTGACATGCAAAAAAAATTAATCATACAATTTTTAATATGAAATGCTTGTTTTCTGAAGTAATACAAAAGTAATTAGCCATAAATTGTATTGTTATTTTTCATGAAAACATATATACGCATACCGGTTGTGGAAGGTGTAAGATGGCTGTAGCTATTGCCTTAAATGTTGCACTTGTAACATTACATGAAGAAAGAGTCAAACTGTTTGCCACATTAACACATGATGTTCCTATGGATGAACTTTCATCACATGCATTAACTCCACAAAGCGTCAGTGATGTCAACTGCAAAGCATATTGGTGCAAATTATTTGTGTATAAAATGTGCTTCTTGGACTTTATAATTCAAAATTTTCCAGAATAAATTTTACAGAATTTTTTTTCTGAAAATTAATGCATTGTAAACATGTGTAAAGTTTTCTTTTTTATGATGAGTACTGATTGCCAGAAAACAAAACAAAATATTTTTGTTGAGGCACTATACCACAAACATTGGGGCACATTAATCTATGCAAGAAACACAAAAAAGTGATCTAGTGCTGTTGAGTCACAAAAACTTCAGCCCTACAAACCTGGTACCAATGCCAATTACATACCTTATGTTCCATTGCGCTAGCAATTTCTTCTATTGCTAAAGTACTGGCATTTTTTATTGTAAGTTCCAGTGTTGGAGAAGAAAGGCAAAGGCCACATGACAAAGCACAAGCTTCTATATCACCATTAACTTCAAGCTGGTGTGTAGTGGAATCAAACTGCACAAGTACTTTCATAATGTTAGCAAACAGACTTCACATTGTTAAAAAAAAATTACAGCTATTCCAACCTCAAAAATTTGTTTTTTCTTTATATATTCTTTTTTGGTGGTCTAAGAACAAAAAAAAACATGTGAAAAAATGTAGTCAGAACAAATAATGTGCATCTTTATGCTTGCAGCTTACCACTTCACGATTTATAGTTCCGTCTGCTGTGACTGTATATTTTGTAAAAGTTAATTCTTTGATAAATGACAGCGCTCTGTCCAACTGTTGCAGAAAAGAGTTTGAAATCATGCTCCCACTGATGTCCAAAGAGTTTAGCTGGTAATGGCAATAATAACATCAAAACAAGTAAAAGTACCAAAAACACTGTTAAAGAAGTGCAGACAAAATCAAAAACATTTTTGATTGTTATTGTAATAGACCTTCACTTAGTTAGGTGCAAGATTGTTTTTTTTTATGGTTAGTGATATTAAACCTCAAAGTTAGATATAACAAATTGGAACCATGGCATTAAACTTACTTGATGGAAAGATTGTGACAAAGAAGTTGTGATTTTACACATTCCAAAACTGGAAATTTTGCAACCAGACAAAGAAAGGTTGTCAAGAAATGGAATACATGAGGCTACTGCAGTTGCCCCATCATCATTAATGTCTTTGTTATCAAGAATTAGTGATGACAGCTTTATGAGAAAAATAAAGTAGTTGGTTGTTACAGCGCTCACATTAGTTTACAGGTGAGTTGAATAACGGTAATTTGCATCCCTACTTACCTTTAGGCTAGAATCTAGTATTAAAGATGCAACTTTTTCAAAAATAACACTTGATAATTCAGATTCAGATAGATTGAGGCGCAGAGATGGAACCTGTAAACAATGAAGATCATAGGTGAACAACAACATAACATCAATTTTCCTTCAAAAAAATTTCAATTAAAGTTACAGTTTATGTGAAACTTTGGGTCGAATTTTGTTGTTTTTAATATGCAGAAATTCGGGTAAATTCTTAAAATGTTAAAAACGTACTTTGTCTTTAGGCCTAAAATTTTGAACAAATTTCTCCAGAAATTTTGCAGACTCAACAGGTTTATTCACCACTTTAATTGTCAACTGTCCTTGTATGGCAGCGGAATGATTGGCCAAGACTTTAATCACTTGCAAAGTAACTTTATCACTCATTGTAAAGTCCTGCCAAACAAAAATATAATAAAGATAACATGAAGTGAAACAAAGTTTGTAATGCAAAATGTCTAACCTGTAGACCATTTAGTTTCGTCAACAAACTTTCAAAACTCCCATGGTAAAATTTGCAACTTTTTGACATTTCTACGCTATAATCTTCAAGCTTACTGAGAACATATTTAATGCTGTGAACATCAGTTAAATAGATATTTCCAGATAATGTGAAATTTTTTGGCAGCAAATGAAAAAATTGTGTACAAAATGTTTCGTCACCAATCTCATGCAGCCATGAACAAATTTGCAAAAGTTTTTTTCCTTGTATTTTTTTTGTCAAATGCTTCTGAAACCACTTTCTGAGTAGGTTTTTTTTTTCAGCAACTTCCTCATCGTCGATACCACTAAAACAAACTTTTGCGACTTCACTGACCTTGTCATTACAAAGACCAAAAAGAAACTTTCCAACAACTTCCCATCTGCTTTTCTTTATTTCTGGAATAAGTTCAGTAAACTCCTCAACACTTGCAAAAAAGACAAGGTAGCATGCAGCAAAATATTCTAGCCATATTAAATGAGAAAAGTTGAACAGAGTTTCAAAATCTATTAAGCTCATATTCCAGTTATCTTTTGTAGCAAATGCATTAAGGAGCCCTGTTAAGGTCCTGGGATTGATTCCTACTTCTCTTAAATCAGAAGCTTCAAAAACAATTTTTCGATTTTTAAAGCCATTCCATGCCAATGCAGCTATTTTGTTTAAATAATCATATTTGCCTGTAGGTTTTATTTCATTCATAGGTTCCTTTGCTCTAAGATAGTCGTCCGAAAAATAGTACTTAAACCCATTTGCAAAAACATGAGTAAGAGAGTGAAAGCGGCCATCACCACCTGCTTTAAGACTTTTCCAGATGACAAAAGCTATAAAAATGCATTTTGCTGGGACATAGCAAGAATAAAGAAAGTTTGGATTGCTTTTTATGACATTCCAAACATCAGCACCATTATCTCTACAAATCTGGTTGCAAAGCTTTTCTTGGGATTTTTCATTAAGACCCATAACTTCAGCAACAAACAATGGTCGATGTTCTGCTTTAATATCAAAAAAGTGCTTCTGTCGTGAAGTGAAAACCTTCTTTGCATTTTGAAGCAATTCACCTCTCATAAGAGCATAAATATAAAGTAATGGATTATTTTTCATTGTGGGATCAATGGATTTGTACTGTTTTTTCCAATCTGTTGCAGCCTCATCTAAGCCATCCATAGTAATTAAAACCTTATCCGACATCAGTTTTTGAAGAAATGAAGATTGTTTTTGTTTTTTAATAGGTGATTGAAGGTAGAGGTCTGAAGATAAAGAATTTTTAAGCAAAAAATCCACAAAGGTTGAATGAGTTTCAAAATCAATTTTTTTTACAGGAATGTAAAAGCTAAAGTCAACATTTTCTACATCATCTAACTCGCCATCCATTGCCTTCTTAGTTATAACTTTGGATAGTATAGTTTTTCCAATCCCTGGTTGTCCTATTAAAGCTACAGTGTTTGTGTGCTGTGTCTGTCCTTGATCATTTGCTGCTTTCTCTGCTTTTGCAAACAGTTCTTCGACTGAAACTTTACTATCCTGTTGAAAATCAACTCTTTTATAATCTTTTCTTCTGTTATAATGTCCATCTTCTTGTCTGAATTGTGGCATAGATTTTTCTGTCTTTCTACGTTTGTTTGAGGGAGATCCACATCCTGCAGGGGTAACTTTTTTAGATGGCTGGTCAGTTATTTCTAAGGGGCAAACTTCAATTTGCTGTTTACACAAATTTGAAGAAAAACTTGTACATTGTTTGTCAATTGCCGACAGCAACAATCTTTGAATTTTGTTGTAGTCATCTGAAACCAAAAGACTTCAGCATCAAAACATCAAACAAACAGGAATGGTACTCTTACAACTAGCAATGGTTTGTGCATGTCTTTAACAAACACCAACCTTGCATCATGCAGTTACATAGGTGAGCTTTATGTTGCATGAAAGACCGTTAGGTGGTTTACACAAAGCATGCTATGTTTGCTAATTAGGAGAAAACTTTTCGGTTCAGTTAAAAGCTTACTTGCAGACAGTATAGACACAAAACCACTTTATGCAACCATTATTTTATGTATTTATGGTACGTCAATTCTATTTAAATTCGGACACCGGTTATCTGTTTGAAACTGTCTTATTATTATACAAATCTTTTGTGTATTGGTTGGCTGATTCAGATAATATTATCCTCTAACAAACTTTGTGTTGATCAGTTCTACTAGCCCTGTATTTTCTGGATAAGACATACAAGATTGTACAACATCAAACCAGTTTCAAACAGATAGCGACACATACAACTTACTTTTGCTTAGTTTTGCATGGTCATCAGCTGATGAGTTTCTTCCAAAATCTAAAAAAATTGAAGTAAATACAGTAAACAATGTCAAGATCTACAGAAATTAAGAAATTTTGCTCAGTGCTTACTAATATCCCGTCCAGCGGTATAGAAGCTGGGATTTCTGAGTATAGGTTCATTGATATTTGTAGTTCCCCCTGCAAATTAAATAAATCTGTAATAAAAACTTACAAATGTTTATTCCTTTTGTAACCTAACCTGAGGTTTGTTGATTGGCAGCAGAATACTGAGAATAACTGGGTTAATTTGAAAGAAACCTCAAAACACATGCAACAACACTTTTATAACTTACATGACTCAGGGGTCGCTGGTTTCCATTTTCATCTGAATCCATTTTTCTTTTTTCCAATCAACAATGACTTTAGATCATACAAATTCCAGATTATGCAAGTTTTAATGCAAAAAACAACAACAAAACAATCCCAGCAGTTTAACCTAATTAAACCAGCAACCCTATTTTTGAAGATTTTTTTTAAATTTACTCTTGTCTTTTTCGGTAGGCCTATCTATTCGTATTCGTATATGAGGCCTATATTATTAGCCTTCACAGTTCACACTGTAGCAACACGCATGTTTCCCTACTTAATTCTTTACACATTTGGAACACATACGGACCGAAGACTGCAGACGGTGTTAAGCTTTCCTGCCGGAGCACCCACTGGCTTTCTGGCATCCTGCTGGACAACACATTTTTTCTGACACTTTGTTATAAAACGCTCATTTCGTAATCCTTCAAACACTTCAGTCTAGCCCAGTCTAGCCCAGTCTAGGCTAGTCTTGCCTACTCGCTTAGTCGCTCGTATTCTCTCGGCCCTGTCGTTATTCTTGCCATCGCGCTGTAAACGTTCGCACGTTCTTTTAATAGTTAAATTCGCTGCAATTCAGTCACGTGTTAAACGTGCTTGAAACTAGTTAAACTTAAGCCACCTGGTAATTGCAATCGTGTGTTTCCATTAATAAAGAAGTCTGTTCACGGAGCTTTTAATTCAGTAGTCTATATCAGCAAGAACACGCAAACAGACTTTAGCTTTAGCAAAGCAGCGACTGGGAATCCTACTTGTACGCTGCAACACCACTCTCTGGCATTTGAAAGATTAACGCCTATAAATACCATTTGCATTATCATTTGACTTCCAAACACTGACGAAACATAAAATGCAGAGCTGGTTCAGAACTTACACTTTCACTAAACAATCACTTAAAAAGTAAAAAAATAAAAATAAAAAGAGAAACTACCGTGCACACCGTTTAGCACACTTACGTAGACAAGTCGGGTCACGAGAGAATTGATGTTTTGAAATGGAAGAAGGCAAATCTTCTCTCTCTCTCACACTTTGATGCTGTCGAGCTTTCTTTCTTGGCGCGTTGTCTGGCCTGGTATCGTGACCGTTGTACTTTTTTAAAGTTTTGTATAAATATAGGCGTTTAGATAATTGATTTAGGTTATTACATTAGTTTGGGTATTTAGTTAATTTTTGTTAGGATGAGATGAGTGAGATGGATTTACGGTTAGTGTACATACGCCGCACAATATTAATTCTACAAGAAAATAATTATGAAAAACTCTTACTTCTGCTTGATGCCTCACATCCTGGATGGAATCCCCGAGTGTAGGGCAGACGAACTGTTGATTCGTTAAGTTACCGCCAAGAAAGATCAGCCGTGTGTGTGAGAGAGAGAAAAAGAGAGAGAAGAAGAAGAAGGGATTTGCTTTCTTCCTTTTCAAAACATCAAGTCTCTCGTGACCCGACTTGTCTACGTAAGTGTGCTAAACGTGCACACCAGATGGTCCCACGGGGAAACACCTACTGGTTGTATTATTTGCCCGCCAATTTGTTTCTAGTCTCGGGTCAGACTTATGTGCGTTTTCGATAAGGTTGTAATCGACATCGTTCGACGCCAATTGTCAAAGAGTGACATTGTTTCAATTTGCATGGTCACTATCACGTTTTTTTTCTCTGTTGTAAAATTTCATACCTATTTGATGTAATACCAGAAACGTATACGTCTTTATGCCGGATATCTAAAACAACACATAGCTGTGGCGTCGGTTGTCAAAAAATCAAGGAGCTAGAGGCCTCCATAAAAAAATGTTGACGTACTTGCAGTCAAAGGTAATTTTTTGCTTATATTTGCAGCAATATTAAGATTGCAATGTACCAGAATGATGCTGTCCAATATCGTAAATTTATGCCAATGCAGCCATGCTTTTTCTTCTTACAGATTTACAATCAGGACCGCAAACGCTTTCGTCCGCCAAACTTATAGTTGCAGTTTCAACTCGAAACCACAGTGTGCGAGACCAACAGGAAGCACTTTAGAAGAATGCGAGTTGACTGAGAATGGAGGAAGTTGATGAAAAATACCAGAAGTCGTGCGATGACAAAATAAAAAAACTCCCAAACTAAAACATTTAAATTTCTTTGCCTATTGTTGTCTGGTTGCAAGCAGACAAATGCGCGTTGTGACGTCACAATGTGCTCACACTAACAGTCGCGACGATTGGGTCTGAGACAAAACATTCAGACCAACATGACGTCACGACACGCGTATATGTTGATAACCGCGGCACGGAAACGACACATTCCTCTACGAATGTTTTGGTTGAGGGGCCATATTTGCAGTGAAATTGTTTTGCTGATAAATAACAGAATTGCGAGAAGACAAAACGATTCGACAAATACAGATAATTTGTTTGAAAAGAAACAGAAAGAGTTTCGCGGGATAACTATTGCATGAAATGGCGTTTGATAAGTATTTTGTCATGCTCGTACAAATATACTAATGTGTCAGCGTTATAAGTTCTACCACATTTTTCGCAGATCAGGATTGAACAGAATTTCCTTGTGACCAAGGTGAATTATTAACAAACAGTAATAATCATGTCAACGGCAGTTTGAACATTTATTTATTGAGCGTAAACTTTTCTCATTTTCATGAGTATGATCATGGGGTCAGTGACCCCTTGATCGAAGGTATTGCTACTTTCACTTCCTTAATGGTCGCGAAACTGAGTAAGGGTTATTTACTCACATTGCACCTATCAGCTACCATACAAAAGTAAATTTAGTTTTAGTCGGAAAACGTAACAAGTTCAGTGAATTTTTTTTTTACCGTGACTTTCTCTTTCCAAGCTTTGTCCCTGCTAGCATAGCAAAGCGTTTGAAGTGTCATTAGTTTCGTAATACGAGGAAATCATTCAGTGGATTTATTGATAGGCAATAAATACCTTATTATTACTTTTCAACAGTAAGGTTGTAAAGCAATACAGAGATATGCAGGTCTGCGTATTTATATTGTGTTTATGCCTCGCAAAAACCGCCTCAACTCAAAACATTGAAACCAGATCAGTTACTTTGATCAAACCGTCTGGTTCGGCCAAAATCAACTTCGGGACGTCGATGGTCGTGACGTCAACAAGGTAAGATTATGATTGAGCGAATATCCATGAAGTATATTTTAACAATGCAAAAAATTTCTCTTTTTTATCAAAGCTTCGGTTGTAGCCCAGGGCCGTGAATTCAAACCTCACCAGGGTCTTGATAATTATGTATTGTCAGGATATTTATGGTGGTTCAAATCTTTAATTACAAATTTACTTTACTCGGATTTCTCACATCCGATTTTTTTCAGTCCCAGTTCCCAAATTTACATCGGAGCCCCTCGGTACGGGTATTCCCCTAAATCTGTTAGTCCTGGGGCAGTATTCAATTGTTTCCTTGACGCTTCAAAGCCCGGAGAAAAGATTTGCTCGAATAAAATCAACACAGGTTATTTGAAATTTTTTTGCGAAACTAGCAATGAAGTAGTTGCACTATACGTATACGTGTATATGTGTGTATTAAAACCAAGTTCCGGCTTTAAAATTGTTGCAAATATTTCAGGTAAAAAAGGTTCGTTGGGATTGTCAATGACAAACACAATACAAGAGCGCGGTGCGTTGGTAAGTTGCGTAAAACATTATTTTGAACCTTACAATTTACAATAATTTAAGCACCACGCTTTCCGTCAGTGAACTTTAAAGCATTGTTTTTTTTCTAAATTTAATCCGTTGTTTCAATTCCACGTGTTCACTGTAAATTTTTTGAAACCATAAAAATTAAGTCAAGTTAACAGTGATAACATCTTTGTATGGTGATACCCGTCGGTGCATTTAACACTGTCCAATGCTAATTATTAAGCTATAACTCATCCCTGTCATATACAGGTCTGCGCGCCGAGTTACACCTTTCAGTGTCCTCACGGAAATGCCCAAACCTGGATGCTTGGTTCGTGTTATCAGTTGGGAAATACCATAAGGGAAATAACCAACCCTTGCGAAGCAGGTTAGAGTCTTTTGCCTTTCATTGAATTTAAAAGTAACGATATTAAGAACTTGTGTCACCCGACTAAAACCCACATCTGAAGCAATATAAGTTACTACTTGTTAATTAATCCTGGGAATCAGTTGACTTAACGATTTCCTAACATCTGTCGGCTTCTCATTCATCAGACAAATATATTTCCTTCAAAAGACATCGTCGTGTCCTTTCCGTATGGAAGCGAATAGCGGACTCATAATTCTGAGAACAAACAGATTGGCACAGGCTGGCCAATAGTGCTGAAAACACTGGGCCAGTCTGTTTATTCCTATATTCTTTGCAGAAATCTCTTGTCCGACCAAGAAAACGGGAAAAACAGTTGTTGATATCATGTTTGTGATCGACGAATCTGGAAGTGTTGGACTCGATAATTTTCAAATTGCCCTTAAGTGGATAAACAAAGTTCTTGACGGATTCAGGTTGCTTGCTTTCTGTTGGAAATGATAACGTTTGTGTTCTTGATACAGTGTAGTTTCTTCACGAAAACAAACTTTCTCAACCGTCTTCCAAGAACAACCGCTATAAAAATATACAACCAACGCATTTTACGCCAACTATTGCTATGTACCGTAATAGATAAAACCTTTTGCGATCATATTCCAAAATGTACAAAAAGGCATTTATAAATGCCAAAACAAATTTAATCATAATGACGACAACAGTTTATAAGCGTTTAAAAAGTTTGTTTTATTAACTCAGTTTTCATTTTACAAAGAGTGTCTTTCTATATTCCACCACAAAACGTTTCATTTTCATTACTCAGTAAAAAATGGCCTACTTTTCCTCAGCGCTTCCATTGAAGCTGGAGACATGAGAGTTGGAATTGTCAAGTTTAACCAAGGAACTACATTGGCCCTCCCACTGCAGGCACGCAGTTTCTCATACCTAAAACGTACGTCGTAAAATGACTATTTTATTTATTTTACTTTGACAAACAGCTGGAAATTTAAATATTAAAAACACTGCCCTTTCTTCGTGAACACAAAGAAATGCATGGGTTTGTGTTGTCAGGTTCGGTTCTTGGCAGCGTAGTGTACAGTGGCGGAGGAACCAAAACACACTTGGGAATCGATTTGGCGGTGAATGAATTCAAAACAAAAACCAATTCCGCAGAAAATATTCCACGACTGATGGTTGTAATGACCGACGGCAACTCGAATATCCTTCAAGCAAGAGAAGCAAGTTTAAACGCAAGGTAAAACACACATTTATATTTTGCCTCGGTAGGTCAAGATATTAAAATTTACTAAATGTGAAACTATTTCAACAATAATTGTGTATTAAATTCCACAAAGCAATCTGTCAGTTTCACCAACTTGTATATAATTATATCGATACGGTGTGCGATCGACAACCTGCAAGGGGTTTTTGGTTTTTCATTTGATCAATTTTTTATTCTTTAATCACATATTTTATAAATAATACAAAAAATAATATTAATAAAAATAAAAATAAAAATAAAAAAGTGCAATATTCCCCACCTTCTTGCGTTTGGCAACTTGAGTGCAGAATTTTTTTATAGTGGTTTCTTTTATTACTAGACAGAAACTAAGGATGTCAATAGGCGAAATTAATATTTCTGTAAATAATCAAGATCTTATACTGGCGCTGATCGTCTTTTACTCGTTTTGGAGTTCTAGGAATATAATGTACTACTTCAACAAACGTTATTTTTTGTGTTCACAGAAATGAAGGAGTGATTATGGTGGCCGTTGGTATTGGACTTGGGGTGTATCGCCCACAATTGTTGGACATGGCCAATAATAATGAAAAACACGTACTGGAGGTTAGCGACTTCAACAGTTTGGATACGATACTAGGAACTTTGAAAAACGTTATCAAGGAAACTGCTTCGGTACAACTGGAAGGTAAGCTGTAACTTTTTAAATAGTTCCAGTTTTTCTCGACAACGCAAAATTGTTATGATAAGTTAATAGTCGAGTTAATTTGATTTACCAGATAGCAAAACATTTTTGAGATAAGCTATGACTAAATTGAAAACACAATTCACTGGAACTTACGGCGCGAGGGCAAAATAGTTGTTAAAGTGTACAACGTGTTTACGTTAATATCTTTGCTTGGAGAAAACTTAAGTACTGTTTTGGTTACCAAGGTTCTGTGAGCAACGAAACATCGAAATTCACCAGCTGCATTTTCGGCATCTCGACTTCCTCGACACCAGTAAGCAACTCATTTCGAGTTTAGGTTTTCAAAGGTTTACTTTCAACCTAGTTTAGTTTGATAAATCTTTTACACTAAAAGCTACACGATTGTTTGGGTTACACTTTTTACTTTGCAAAGAACTGTTTTAAACTTCTCAGGACGGTTACGTGGCAACGGGGATGGCGGGATCGTACGACAGAGCAGGATCTTTCGCTTTCTACAATTCAATCTCTCGTCCAGCCGATCTTCTCAACCTCACTGGTCTTGAAACAATAATGAGTCCAGAGAACATCACTCACCTCAGGGATTCCTATCTGGGTAAGCAGGGAATCAAATGTTGCATAGAAACTCCAAGCATTTAAATATCGTCATGGCCGAATCGCATGTTTTGGTTCGTATGACCACTACTTGTACGTACAGTTATCTAACTTTATAGCAGTTGAAAGTGAATAACTGCTAAACAATCGACAGGATACTCAACAACAATCGGAAATTTTTCCGGCGGTGCACCGAGATTTGTTGTCAGTGGGTCACCAAGATACCATTCAAAAGGACAGGTGATTTCTGCTTGTTTAATTCTTTATCCAATAACGAGTTGCAATACCACCATTAACTGCAACAGAAAACGTAACGTGAGAAGTCCTTGTTGTTTTGTATCCACCAGTCTATTAACAAGTGAAAAGTTTTCAATCTTTGTCAGTTGACCAATAAACAAGCTTTTTTTACCTTCAAAACTATCGGTCTCACATATAATTATGACGTAAACAGACGTCAGGTATTTGAAAGGAAACAAGAATTGAAAAGTTATTTTAACTGCGATATTTTGTACCAATCAAAAATCGAAACAGTAACCACAAAACAATATCAAAAACCTTTTTTATGTCTTTTCTCATATATTGGACCAACGTTAGTATTGTAAATATACAAGATACGTAACTGATCTTTAATATCAGGTCATCATCCTGGCGTCATCAGATATTCAAAATCCCACACGTGATCACTTCTCCATCCATCCCCATGGAAGAATGTGGCAGATAGGAGCTTACTTCGGTCATTCAGTGTTGGCGTCAGATGTTAACGGTGACGGTTACGACGATCTCCTTGTATCAGCTCCTCTCTACTCTGAGCAAGTTAGCTATGATCAAGGTCGTGTTTTCGTGTATATGAACGACCCAGTCAGTCCGGGTCCATACAAATGGGTAAGTGCTTGTTCACGGCTGTGGTTCATATCAGTGGGGTGCAGAGAGTGTGAATTATCATTTGGTTCAGTTATATAAATACTTCGGTCGTGTGATTCTAGGGCACACATTTATGTAATGATATTAACCGAAACATTGAAACTTACAATCTTTTTTATGCCTTGTAATACTAAATATGCCTGGCAGCATCAGTAATGAATTAAACCCTAGTCTGGAATAAGATAAAAAGGCTGATTGCAAAAATCGGACGATCATTACTTTGCCGCCATTGGGCGCCGTAAGCCAAAAACGGTTGCTGACCACTGCCGTAAGGGGTTGCGCAAAAACGCTGGCAAAAGGATAAAAGTTAAAAGAGATTAGACAAGTTTTTAACAAAGTGTAAAAAAATGTTTCAACTTAACTCATACATTCAGGGCCAGGGCTGTTAAAATTGGTTTTGCGCCAGGCCACGTGTTTGTGGCAAGTTTTATGTTGGCATTGCGCTTGGTTTAGAACTAGATGATGACATATTTTTAGTTGTGTCACAAGGATTTACCCTTAGTACAAAGTTAAATCGAGTCTTTGTCACGAAGTCGCAGTGTAACGAATACACTAATATGAAAAAATAAATTTAAAAACAAAACGAAAATATGTATTGTATCATTATTTGCAAAATTTAGATGAGTTTCGCTCTAGACTTTACCGAACAAGAAAAGTTATGGATTGCAACGTCCATATATAAATAAATTAAAACACAATCTTTTGGTTAGGTAAATTCAAACACGTTGATCTTGCAAGGGAGCAACGCTAACCGAGCGCGCTTTGGATTTTCCATGGAATCCGTCGGTGACGTAGATCTTAATGGTTACGATGACGTCATCGTCGGTGCACCGGGTGAGACCATGGCGTCATCCTCAAGTGGAGCAGTTTACGTTTATTACGGAAGCGCCAATGGGTTGTCTGAAGCTTATAAGCAGGTAATGTTTAGCGGGTAATATCCAGTGGATAATAAAATATCGCCATTCACAATAATAATAATGATTGTACTCGATCAGTTCCCATCTCATGCTTCACAACGACGTCAGTATTCCAAACTTGCGATTTTTCTGTCTACCAATTAACAAAATATCGAAAACATTTCTGTGCAGAGAATAGAGGGAAGCTCCGTTGCGCCATCACTGGTGAACTTTGGTTACTCTCTGGGGAAAGTGGAGTCACGTGGTTCTGACTTTGACCACAACCGATACCCAGACGTGTTGGTTGGAGCTCCATCTAGTGACAGAGTAATCGTGTTGCGAGCCAGGCCGATTGTTGACGTCACAGCGAAAGTCACAGTGCGTCCGGCGACAATCGACGTCATCAAGTGTCTGAATGACGTCAGTACTCCTTGTGTCGTATTTGAGACCTGCATAATGGCAAAGGGGAGAAATGTTACGTCGACAGAGAGTTTCGGTGAGGGATCGGCGAATTTCGGTGATTGCAAAAACTAATAATTCAAAAGTCCACCAAGGTCGTAGTGGGACAATGCTCGATACGTGAAATCACTTTCATTTGTGACGTCAGTTCCACAATTAGTTGACTTGGAATTGTACTTAAGTGTTATTTGGCCAGAATGAACCACTTTTAAGGAAAAACAATTGTTTCAGACATGGTTACGAGTTTTTCGTTGGACAGTCTCAGGGATAGCACGGAATCTCCGAGACTTGTGTTGCTAGGCAACGACACCACTTTCTCTCAAGATTTTGTGACGTCATCGAAACTATGTCGAAGCTACAACGCTCGAATAAATGTGAGTTTACTTTTGGTAATTGATGCATTGGTATTTGCTTAATAACTCCATGCTACTTTATGTTTGGTTTAATTACAAAAAAAATTGTTCAGTAAAAGCCTTAAAAAAGAGGAAAGACACGAATTGAAGATTCCAAAAATACATTTGTGACTTTTCATGATAATGCAAGATTATTTTATATTAAATATCATCAATTTTTCTAAACCAGGCAGCCGAACTATTAAGAAAAACAGATCCCATAAGAGTGACTTTTACGTACGACTTTTCGAGTCAGCACCAAAACCGTCATATGTCACCAGTCATCGACCCACTTAGCGATAAATCTGCGCACGCTGATTGGCTAATCGATAACCGTTGTCAAGGAAACAACTCCACTTGCACAAGCGACCTGACATTGGACGTGGCTTACTCGTGAGTACTCGATTGTTTGTTCAGATTCAACCCGAACTAACGAGTTACTATCGTAGGATTCAACCGAGTAGTAAAGCCTACGTCATCAAAACTGGGGAGGACGTTTTATCTGTGAGCGTTGCCATTAGCAACCGCGGACCAGATCACGCGTTTTCCACCAAACTTGAGGTTGATTCTCCCATGATAAGAGTGAGCCAGGTAAACATTGAAATATCTAATAACTCGGGACCGACAGCAAATAACAACTAGCAAGACAAGGAGGAAGTTCCTATGAATCAACTTTAGTCAAACTTTGCAGAAAATTTTGCTCTAACATTTATTTTAAATCTGTGCAGATTATCTCTGTCTGCGCCCAGCTTTTAACCACAGAAAGCATCAACGGAAAAGCGGTGGTTACCCTTACGTCACCAGGATCAGTTATGACTGTTGGCAGTGAGGTACAGATACGTAGCAAAAGCGTGTATAACAACATAAGCTTATGTCGGTGATTAATTACACCTTTGGCATTTAACTGTTTTAACAAAGATCATGATTACAAGGTGATATCTTGTTGGTTTTAGTGCTTGGTTGAACTACGTTACACTTTTCAATCTCTGACCCGCAAAGCATCAGTGGACAAACTCGTTGTACAAGGACGGGTTTTATCAGGGTAAGTTGAACAACATACAAATTTAAAGGTGGTCTGTCTACTTTTGGCAAAGGTACAAACCACACGTTTACAACTGCTGGTTTTACTTTTAATATTTTTTTTCAAATCCCGGTTAAACTTCCTGTGAATTGTTCAAAGTTTTCGAGACAATAAAATCTTTGTTTTTTAGATATGAAAACTCTGTTGATCCAAACCCTTCCAACAATAACTTCAACTACGAGAGGAAATTAAAATACGACGTTAATCTCGTAGCCAGCAGGTGAGGATTTGGGTTGTCTTGTCGTAATGCAATGACAGCGCTCGATCCCCTACACAATGTCCAAGAACTGAAACAATCGCTACAGTTGGTTGCCTTCAGATTCATTGTTTGCACATCACTAGCGTGCTTTGTCTGAGGCTTCGTGGTGATTTCCCCGTCTCACAACCAAAATGGCCATTATTGCCCGTTTTCACCACACTTATTGTTGTTTGCAGTCAAACTTCAACCGACTCCGTGATTTTTAATCACACAAGATCCCGAAAATTCATCAACTTCATCCACGATCTCGTGTTGCCTCCGGTCGAACATAAGTTTACGGTAAATATTATTGAACATAATTGTCTTGATATTGAATCCGATGTAATACATTTCTTTTGCTTCCTTTCTTGTTACAGATTTACAATCAGGGACAGCAAATGCTTTCGTCCGCCAAACTTACTTTCAAGTGGACTGATACGACTTTGAGCGGATACCAGCTTCTCTATTTATACGACCTTGCTTGCTCCGTAAGAATACAAATTACCACTGGGACGAGGCAATGAGTTTTAATGACATTCGCATATGTATCTGTTTTCAGCCTCCGACGAAATGCATTTGCGAGACAAACGGAACTGTCAATAATTTGGGAATTCCCCTTACAAACAACACGCAATTTAATCACTCTCTGCGATTTCCGCCGGCAGACGAAGAGCCTTTGCCAAAAATGCTGGTAAGTTACCATTTACTAATTAGTATTCCCATTTATATTTGGATTATTGCAATTTGGAAAATTCTCTGCCTGTAGAAGTTTTTGCAGAGTTTAAATATTTTAGCGATTTTTTCTTAAACACGTGATAAACTTACGTAACGATTCTTTCAGACTTGCGACAACGCGAAATGTGGAACAATCCTCTGTCACGTGACCGACCTGGAAGTGTTTACGTCACTGGACGTGAAAGCCAGGTTTGTTGTTTGGACTCCATCCCTCGTCGGGGTAAGTTTCGAATTGAGTCGAACATTTGTAAGATAAATAGCCGTGTGTATTTGCATTGCAGAGTTACGTGGACAGCTCGTTAATATCAATGGTCGTGCTCGATACATCTTTATCTCCAATATCTCCAGCTCAAAACTATTCTTCTCAGGTGCACAAAACTATCAGTGTTCTTACATATATGATATATAACAATATCTGCGTGTTGGAATCGTTGTTTCACATCAAAATAACGCGATACTTTGCGTAATGTTGTCCTTGCCAGTTTTTATTATATTTGCATGTGGATATTCTCGTCTGCATGCATTTGTTTTATTTTTTTGCTGTTAACGTTTAGGTTTCCACCTCGATTAAGAATTACCAAGCCCTACAAGTTAGCCCAGTGTCGGAGGGAATAAACGTTGGGGTGATTATAGGTGGAGTTCTTGGAGCGTTGGCTCTATTGGCCATAATAATTGCAGGACTGTGGAAGGTAGGTTGTGTTATGTATTATAATATAGTTTATTTTGTGTGTTGGTTTCAAAAAAGGCGTTACTTGATGTTTCTGTCTTGTATTTTAGATGGGTTTCTTCAAAAGCAAATACAGAGACATGTTGGAGGAAGCACGCGAGGCTGATTGTGACGACACAGTGCAAGAACTTACCGGATAATTGTCAATCTTTTATAAAATTTTCCACTGTATTAATGCAACATTTTCTACATGAATGTTCTTTTTTACTTGAATGCTGTGAAGTTTGTTTTTAAGTTTGTAGAATCCCTTGTTCCTCGCAATAAAACGCATGTATTTAAGCAATTTCAAGTACTAACGACATTGCTTGACTTTCAAAATGTCGAAGATAATAAACGTATTTGAAAATCATTTAAAATTTCTAAATCAGTCATGTGCTTCATATGCAACAGATCAGTTTTTCCAAAAAGGAAATAAAATTTTAATTCCAGGAACCAGCGAGCACTGACGTTTCCAACATTTAACTTGCAGGAGTTGATGGTTTGAGTAATTTTTTTTCGGTGCATGTGTTGTGCGTTCAATGAATGGATTATTTCCTGTCAGTTGAGGTTCTGTTTAAACCCTTTTCTGTTTCTACGTTCTGCATTGTCACGGCAAAATGCCATTGTCTTCAGTAACTCCGATAAAGTTACCGGGTTATAGGATGAAAGACCGGAAGTTCTGCATAGTGCGTTCCTTCAACTGAGATCATTTTCCATTCTGAGCAAGCAGTCAAGTAGTTGTCGCTTGCATAATAGTCTTTAAATAAAATCCTGACGAATATTTACTGATATTTTTAGGCGAATGCCATCGTCAGGTTGAGGTAATTTAACCAACTGTCGGAATTGAAAACAAGTAAATAACAACAAAACAAAGGGTTATTGACAGAGCAATGTTTGCTGCAGTACAAAGGTGCCCACTTTGGCGTTAGTTTTAATATTGGATTAGCTTGGTAAGCTTCACGAAATTTGTAGAATGTTTTCGCGATTTTTAATATTGGATGAATGTTCTTTTCTACTTGGATGCTGTGAAGTTTGTTATTATGTTTGTAGAATCCCTTGTTCCTCGCAATAAAACGCATGTATTTAAGCAATTTCAAGTCCTAACGACATTGCTTGACTTTCAAAATGTCGAAGATAATAAACGTATTTGAAAATCATTTAAAATTTCTAAATCAGTCATGTGCTTCATATGCAACAGATCAGTTTTTCCAAACAGGAAATAAAATTTTAATTCCAGGAACCAGCGAGCACTGACGTTTTTTAACTTGCAGGAGTTTTGTTGCCAAACCGAAACCACAGCATGCGGGATAAACATTGCAGGAAGTACAACGTAAGACAAAGTGGGCTGAGAAAGAAGGAAGTAGATTAAATACAGTGGAGAGGTAACAAAACCAGACTAAAACCAACAAAGTATTTATGTTACTGATTGTTGTTTGGTTGCAAACAGACAGAAACGAAGGTGTGGCCACACAATGTTTTGCCGCGAAAGTTTGGGTCAATACAAAATGTGTCAGACAAATACTTCATGACGTAATGACATGTGTATTAATTGACAGCTGGACATGGAAAGAGCAGCATGTGTTTAAGTTGGGACACAATTCTTGTAAATGATCTTGGTATCAGGTATTAATGAGGAAATGTTACAGATTTCATTCAACGTATAATGTGACGTAGTAATATGCTTGAATGAGTTTCGATGTAGCCATTATAAAGCAGGTTAACATGCTACTGCTTGATGAATCACAGTTTTAAAAAAATCGTCGCCTCAGAATTGTTTCCAAATTTGATGTTTTTTTATTTAGAAATAAAAACTACGTCATCGAAGGTTCGAGTAATTTGTTTTCGGTTTTTCGGTCTGTCAGTTGAGGTTCTGTTTAAACCCTTTCCTATTTCCACGTTCTGCATTGTCACGGCAAAACGCCATTGTCTTCAGCAACTCCGATAAAGTTACCGGGTTCCAAAATGAAAGACCGGAAGTTCTGCATAGTGCGTTCCTTCAACTGAGATCATTTTCTATTCTGAGCAAGCAGTCAAGTAGTTGTCGCTTGCATAATAGGCTTTAAAAAAAATCCTGACGAATATTTACTGATATTTTTAGGCGAATGCCATCGTCAGGTTGAGGTCATTTAACCAACTGTCGGAATTGAAAACAAGTAAATAACAACAAAACGAAGGGTTATTTGTTCACAATTTAGAAACAATTTCATTCAGTTGACAGAGCAATATTTGCTGCAGTACAAAGGTGCCCACTTTGGCGTTAGTTTAATATTGGATTAGCTTGGTAAGCTTCACAAAATTTGTAGAATGTTTCGCGATTTTCAAAACGGATTTTAATTCCTTTGGTAAATTTTCACTTCTGAGCAGCTCATTTTTCAGCTGTTGCGTTGATAAAAACGAAGTAGCTACCGTTCGAAAAAGTGGCGTCGAGTGACACTGGCGTCTCTTTGATTCCAATTTTTTTTCATCACTTTTTTAAAGCATGAGAATTATTCCGTGGTTTCCAGTTTGTATAATATTTCCGTTTGCGAGAATCTACTCGTGCTGACTTTACAGCTACGGCCTAGATAAAAACGAAAAATATCTTTTAATTTGTGACGGCTAAGGAATAATGCACTTCGCTGTTTCGACGTGACACACTCGCTCTATTTTCGGTGTCACACAAGCAAGCGAATCCGTTTTGTTGAACACAGGTGATGTGTTTTGGGAGTCATTGTGGCATTTTGTGAAGGTTAAATACGTCACTGAGATTCACATAAAGATATTTCATCCAGGAGAGAAAACAGTTTTGAAGCATAATTAATTGCGTAGCATTCCTTCGAATAAGAGAAAATCGTTCAAAGGAATTACCAATCGAAACTACTGCGACAGGAAAACATATGGGCAATACAGACCTTGATTACTTTTCAGTAAGGTTGTAAAGCAATATAGAGATATGCAGGTTTGTGTATTTATATTGTGTTTATGTTACGCAAAAACCGCCTAAACTCAAAACATTGAAACCAGATCGCAATTGTTTCTTTCTATTTTCACTTCCTTCATTGTCACGACAATGAGGTTTATGCACTACCGTTGCACCCATCAGCTACCATACAAAAGCAAATTTGGTCTCAAGTGAAAGTCGTTGTAAGTTCCGTGCATTGTGTTTTTTACCGTGAATTATACCCTTTCCAAGCTTTGTTCCCTCTAGCATAGGAAAGCGTTTGAAGTGTCATTAGTTGGATTTCATTAATAGGCAATAAAGACCTTATAATTACTTTTCAGCAGTAAGGTTTTAAAGCAATACAGAGGTATGCAGGTCTGCGTATTTATTATGTGTTTATGCCTCGCAAAAACCGCCTCAACTCAAAACATCGAAACCAGATCGGTAACTTTGATCAAACCGTCTGGTTCGGCCAAAATCAACTTTGGGACGTCGATGGTCGTGATGTCAACAAGGTAAGGTTAGGATTGTAGAAAATTATATAAAAATTACGGTTGAAAGCTGATTTACGTTGCTTGATGCGTTATGGCGTTACATTAAAATTAAAAACAATTTTATTCACTTTGATAGCCGCAAAGAATGTGACCGATATTTACGGGTAAAATAAGGCATGTAAGGCATGCACGAAAGCTGTCCATAAACTAGCATTACAACCGCTATTTTTCAGTCCCAGATCCAAAATTTACATCGGCGCTCCTCGGTATGGGTATTCCCCTAAATCGGTGAGTCCTGGGGCAGTTTTCAATTGTTTCCTTGACGCTTCAAACCCCGGAAAAAGGAATTGCTCGAACAAAATCACCACAGGTTAGTTGACAAGTTTCGAGACGTTGGTCTTGGAAAGGTGCAGAATTAATTTTCATGCAAACAAACGTTTTTTTTTGGCACATATAATTATTACCTTTGCTGGATGTGGCGCACGACACACTTAATATAATTTCCATAATGCTCAATAATAGGGCAACAATGTACATTCGAAAAGACTTTGAAATTAGTTATGATAGCTTTGTGAGGTCATGAATAAGTTTTTTTTTATACAATCAACAAAATTCGAAATCAAACCGTTCCACGTTCGGATTTTACGGTCCGCTAAGTGAAAAAACATAATTGTTTTCAACTTTACAGGCAAAAATGGTTCTCTCGGATTGTCCATGACCAGCACAAAGAATCCACGCAGGACGCTGGTAAGTTTCGCAAAACTAATGTTAAACAAAGCAAATCACGATAATTGATGCAACGCAAAAATTTTGATTTTTCCCTGTATATTTTTTGGTTAAATTCACTTCGCATCACTGCCATTCGAAAATTCAGAGATACCAAAATAAATGAACACAAGGGTAAACTGTATGTTCCAATCGGTTCGGTGAATCGAACACAAAGTGTTAAATACGAAACTGTATAACCCATCCCTGTCATATTCAGGCCTGTGCGCCGAGTTACACCTTTCAGTGTCCTCACGGAAATGCCCAAGCCTGGATGCTTGGTTCGTGTTATCAGTTGGAAAATACCATAAGGGAAGTAACCAACCCTTGCGAAGCAGGTTAGAGTGGACTACCTTTGCCTCAGGTCCAAAATGGTCAAGAAAACCTTAACATGTTTATTGCGTTAAGCTAACCACCATTGTGAAGCCAACATTTAAAACCGGCAAAAAGTTATACACGCTTTTGTCAGACTTTCACTATGATCTCGAATTTACGAATAACGAATTTCGTGTATTTTCTTGTCAAGATAAATGCAGGTTGTTGTAATATATTGGTATTCTTTTTGGAGATGGAACAAGCAGAATGTTGTGGAAACACGTGATGTTGCTGTGTACCAGTGTTTGAAAAGCATGTGTTTTTTTGTTTTCAGGGCTCTCTTGCCCGACCAACAAAACGGGGAAAACAGTTGTTGATATCATATTTGTGGTCGACGAATCAGGAAGTGTTGGTTCCAGTAATTACAAAATTGCCCTTAAGTGGATAAACAAAGTTCTCGATGGATTCAGGTGCGTTACCAACGTACACAAGTCTTTTTTAACAATGTGGTCAATGTCTTTTGTACAAAGCAGGCCATATTTCATGACACGCAATATAAGTTATTTTAGACGTCATAACAATACAAAATCTAAAATGAAGCGGTTGTTTTTTTATATTAAATATATTGCTACAAATAGTTGATGTAATCAGAAAAAATGTGATACGCCTTACTACAGCACGTTACCAGTACAAGAGCTGTAATATGGCGTTTCACATTTTTGTATGACTTAAAGAAACGTATTTTGCGTGTTGTATGACAATATCACAAAATAAAACTGTTTTGATTACCTTGTCGATCTATAGCATTTTTAATGGATCAGAAGTGCGTTTGATTTAAAAATTTGCAGCGCTTCTATTAATGCTGGAGATATAAGAGTTGGAGTTGTCAAGTATAACCACATAACTACATTGGCCGTTCCACTGGAGGCACGCAGTTTCTTCACCCTACAAAGTATGTCCTGCAAAACTGTCTGTTGTTAATTAATTTATTTTTAAGAAACAACAAGGAATTTACCCAGGAAAAGAACAACTAACTCATTTTTATCATCAGGTTTGGTTCTCAACATCGGGTACAAGGGAGGAGGAACCGCTACAGACCTGGGAATCGATTTGGCGGTGGTGGAATTCAAAAATAAAGCGAAAACTTTCGAAAATATTTCACGACTAATGATTGTAATGACTGACGGTCAATCAGACAGAGTGCGGGCGGAAACGGCAAGTCAAAAAGCAAGGTGTGTACTTTGTTTCGAAACCGTGTTGAGGAATAATAGTACGAAAAGGTAACCAACACATAAAATAGTTACGACGCATTGCAGTGAAATAAGACAATAAAATATATTTATATTCTGGTCGGATTGAGCAATAGAACTACTTTAACGCATTCGTGCAATTTGTGAATTACAGTAATATTCGTTACAAGGCTTAATATTTCTGAAACAATTTCATTTTTTTATTTCTTAATAGTCTGTTCTTCTGGCACATCTTGCATCCACCGACGTTTTGCCTGCTATCCAACTAGGCTTTCTCAGGGTGATAAGAACAGACTATTAAAATATAATATGCCTGACAGCAACAGCAACATTCTAATTCTGAAACATTACTTATTTATCCGGTGTTTGTAGAAAAGAAGGAGTCATTATGGTAGCAGTTGGAATTGGTAGTGGAGTGGTTCGTGAACAACTGATGGACATGGCCAATAACAACACAGAACATGTACTGGAGGTGAACAACTTCAGCAATTTGGATACAATTCTGGGAACTGTGAAAAACGTTATAAAGGAAACTGCTTCAGTACAACTGGAAGGTGAGCTGTAACATTCTTTATTTAATTTAATTTCCCCCGCCAACACAAAATGGTTATGACAAGCTAATGGTATTGATTTGATAAGTTGGGCATCGAAGCGAATTGTCCAATAAAGAGCTATTGGCCCGATAGTGTGTCTAGCGTTCTTATTGATTTCTCAGTTTATAAAATCAATTCCTATTTTTGTGATCAAGGTTCTGTGAGCAACGAAACGTCGAAATTCACCAGCTGCATTTTCGGCATTTCAACTTCCTCGACACCAGTAAGCAGTTGTTGTTTTGCAACCTAAGCCTTTATCGTATATTGGATATTTAATTTGTTACTTTCAAATCCTCCAGGACGGTTACATGGCAACGGGGATGGCGGGATCGTACGACAGAGCAGGATCTTTCGCTTTCTACAATTCAATCTCTCGTCCAGCCGATCTTCTCAACCTCACCGGTCTTGAAACAATAATGAGTCCAGAGAACATCACCCACCTCAGAGATTCCTATCTGGGTAAGCAGGAATCGAAACAGGTGCAACGTAATGTTATATATAGCCGCATTTGCATAGGGCATGTCCAATTCATAGTTAAAAAACAGGAGTCGGCAGGTCAAACTTGGCACGCGAGGTCATTATTCACATAGCACGCTTAGAGATTTACAAGTTTTGAATGTACAAACCTACCTCACTATATATTTTCCTTGTCCGGATTTTGTTGTGCAGGGAAGGTGCTTAAATGTCCAGGAATAAACAATTTAATTCTGAAAATTGCAACTAAGAAAAGGGTCAAAGGACACTGAAACACGCACTGAAAGGGTCAACATATTTCAGTGTGTGTATTGAAAACAGAGAAATTTCGAAATGCGTTATCAAGACTTTGTCATAATTTGTCAACTGGCACGCTGCAATCAAATAGATGCCGAACCCTGTTTTAGAAAAGTTGTTGTCAGGAGAGGTAGCCATAAAACCACATCCCAATCTTCCGGTAGCTAATACCTTGTAAAGTTGGAAAGTGAATAACTGCTAAACAATGACAGGATACTCAACAACAATTGGACATTTTTTCGGTGGCTTGTGGAGATTTGCTGTCAGTGGATCACCAAGATACCATTCAAAAGGACAGGTATTCAGTATCAGTTAAATGAAAACAATTTTTTATTCAATAACGAAATGAAATACCGCCATAACTTGTAACAGTCAGACACAGAAAACGGTATTTGTAAAGAATTTTGCTTTTACATATTTAACATCACTTCTTAGAGCTGACCCTTTTACTTTGATAACTTTGATCCTGGGTAACATATGATGCAATCCGATCAAACCCAAATAATTAACCTTGACTTGAAGGTCATCATCCTGGCGTCATCAGATATTCAAAATCCCACACATTATCATTTCTCCATCCATCCCCATGGAAGAATGTGGCAGATAGGAGCTTACTTCGGTCATTCAGTGTTGGCATCAGATGTTAACGGTGACGGTTACGACGATCTGCTTGTATCAGCTCCTCTCTACTCTGAGCAAGTTAGCTATGATCAAGGACGTGTTTTCGTGTATATGAACGACCCAGTCAGTCCGGGACCAAACAAATGGGTAAGTGCTTGTTCACATATATATTACAACCATGTTTAAGCAAATGTGAAAAACGCTTCAAATACACCAAATAAGCAGCATTGAAGTTTTTGTATTGGTTTATTGAAACCACAGCATATATTTAGGTTCGTTCCAGCACGTTTATCTTGCAAGGGAGCAACGCTAACCGAGGGCGCTTTGGGTTTTCAATGGAATTTCCCGGTGACGTGGATCAAAACGGTTACAATGACGTCATCGTCGGCGCACCGGGAGAGTCACTGACGCCATCTAAAAGTGGAGCAATTTACGTTTACTACGCAAGCGCCAATGGTTTGTCCGATGCTCGTAAGCAGGTATTGGTACAGTTTGTGACGTTTGACGAGGAATACGTGGTAAAACTGTATAGAAACATAACGACAAAACATTTCTATGCAGAGAATAGAGGGAAGCTCCGTTGCGCCATCACTGGTGAACTTTGGTTACTCTCTGGGGAAAGTGGAGTCACGTGGGTCTGACTTTGACCGCAACCTATACCCAGACGTGTTGGTTGGAGCTCCATCTAGTGACACAGTAATCGTGCTGCGAGCCAGACCCATTGTTGACGTCACAGCGAGAGTCACAGTGCGCCCGGCGAAAATTGATGTCATTGGGTGTCTAAATGACGTCATTAAACCATGTGCTGTGTTTAAGACTTGCATAAGGGCTTCACCGAGGAGGCCTTACAGAAGGAGATACGGTAAGTGTTTAGCAAATTTTGATGATAATTATAACATAAAAGTTTTAAGGTCCACAAACGTCGGCCAAGGTTGTTTAATTAAGGTCAAGGACTATAGACAGGTTCGTGACATCGCAATTTATTTTGCTTCATGACGTCATTCACGGCTAATCAGTTCTGCAGGGTTCAACTTCATCACTTTAATTCATAACATTTTTCAGACATGGTTACGAGATTTAAGTTGGACAGTCTCACCGAAACCACCGAATCTCCGAGAGTTCTGTTGCTAGGCAACGACACCACTTCCTCCCAAGAATATGTGACGTCATCGGAACTATGTCGGAGCTACAACGTTCGACTCAATGTGAGTAAACGTTGAATCCTTGTAATCGGTACGCAAAGTTGGTATTTGCTTGACAATGTATTTTCCAAACAAACCTGTTTATGCTTTCGAATGCGAACTTCGAAACGCGAACGGAGAAGGCAAGACTTCGGATTAAAGATTATCCTTATTTTCTTAACCAGGCGGCTGAGCTTCTGAGAAAAGGGGGCTTAACGGACCCCATAAGAGTGACTTTTTCGTACGACTTTTCGAGTCAGCACCAAAACCGTCATATGTCACCAGTCATCGACCCACTTAGCGATAAATCTGCGCACGCTGATTGGCTAATCGACAACCGTTGTCAAGGAAACAACTCCACGTGCACAAGCGACCTGACATTGGACGTAGCTTACTCGTGAGTACTCGATTGTTTGTTCAGATTTAACCCGAATTAACGAGTTACAATTAAAAGGATTCAACCGAGTAGTGAAGCCTACGTCATCAAAACTGGGGAGGACGTTTTATCTGTGAGCGTTACCATTAGCAACCGCGGACCAGATCACGCGTTTTCCACCAAACTTGAGGTTGATTCTCCCATGATAAGAGTGAGCCAGGTAAACATTGAAACATCTAGTAACTCGGGACCGACTGCAAATAACTACTAGCAAGACAAGGAGGAAGTTCCTATGAATCATCTTGGTTCAGACTTCGCAGAAAATTTTACTCTAACATTTATTTTGAATCTGTGCAGATTATCTCTGTCTGCGCCCAGCTTTTAACCACAGAAAGCATCAACGGGAAAGCGGTGGTTACCCTTACGTCATCAGGATCAGTTATGTCTGTTGGCAGTGAGGTAGATAGGCTACGTAGCAGAAGCGTGTATATAGCAAAATAAGTTTCTTTTGACAATGACAGTCATGATTGAAAGTTAATATCTTGTTGGTTTTAGTGCTTGGTTGAACTTCGTTACACTTTTCAATCTCTGACCCGCAAAGCATCAGTGGACAAACTCGTCATAGAGGGACGAGTTTTATCAGGGTAAGTCATGAAATAAAGCATTTTGTAGATATTACGGTGATTTTCCTAAAATAGAAGTTTCAAGGAAAAGTACTATTTTTAGATATAAAAACGATGTGGATCCAAACACTTCTAACAACAATTTCAATTTCAAGAGAGGGTTAAAATACGACGTTAATCTCATAGTTAGCAGGTGAGGATTTGGGTTGTCTTGTCATGATGCAATACCTACTCTTTGCAGCAAACATACAAAACCGTCTGCTACATTACGTTTTTGTTGGTTGCAGTCAAACTTCAACCAACTCCGTGATTTTTAATCACACAAGATCCCGAAAAATCATCAACTTCATCCATGATCCAATTTTGCCTCCGGTCGAACATAATTTTACGGTAGGAAATTGAACATTCGATGACTCAATCACATGTGACACTTACTTACATGCATGAAAGAGGATATGACTTATTTCCTATAAAAGATAGAAAGAAATTGTAACGCTTTGGACACACGGATGAAAGTTTTAAAACATGTTTTTTTCTTGTCACAGATTTACAATCAGGGACAGCAAATGCTTTCGTCCGCAAAACTTACTTTCAAGTGGACTGATACGACTTTGAGCGGATACCAGCTGCTCTATTTGTACGACCTTGCTTGCTCCGTAAGAATACGAATTACCACTGGGACGAGGCAATGAGTTTCAATGACATTCGCATATTTATCGTTTTCAGCCTCCGACGAAATGCATTTGCGAGACGAACGGAACTGTCAACAGCTTGAGAATTCCCCTGACAAACAACACGCAATTTAATCACTCTCTGCGATTTCCGCCGGCAGACGAAGAGCCTTTGCCAAAAATGCTGGTAAGTTACCATTTACTAAGTAGTATTCCCATTTATATTTGGTTTATTGCAATTTGTAAAAATTCTCTGCCTGTAGAAGTTTTTGTAGAGTTTTAATTATTTTGTCGACTTTTTCCTAAACACGTGATAAACTTACGTAACGATTCTTTCAGACTTGCGACAACGCGAAATGCGAAACAATCCTCTGTCACGTGACCGACCTGGAAGTGTTTACGTCACTGGTCGTGAAAGCCAGGTTTGTTGTTTGGACTCCATCACTCGTCGGGGTAAGTTTTCACTTTCTAGCGAAATTGAAACCTTTGTGCAATAAATCCGCGTGTATTTGAATGCAGAGTTATGTGAAAAGCTCGTTTGCATCGATGATCATACTTGATACATCTACTGCTCCAATATCTCCAGCTCTAAACTATACTTCTCAGGTGCAATAAACAATTAGTTTTGTGAATGTTATAATGTTTTTGTAACACAATCAAACCTCCGTGGTTTATAAAGTTGCTTGCTGTTATGTAAACGTTGCAGGTTTCAACCACAGTTGAAAGTTACCAAGCCCCAGAAATTAGCCCAGTGTCGGAGGGAATAAACCTCTGGGTAATTATAGGCGGGTGCGTAGGAGGACTGGTGGTATTGGCTCTCCTCATTGTAATCCTGTGGAAGGTGAGGTTGTGTGCAATGTTATGGTTTCTAATAACTTATAGGTGTGTTTCCAATTTTTTTGCGTTTGGGCATGACTTAAATGTGTTGGCGCTTTTATGCCGCTTATTCTAAACATCCGTGCATGCGTAATTTGCTATTAATGTTTTTTTTTTAGATTGGTTTCTTTAAAAGCAAATACAAAGACAAGTTGGAGGAAGCTCTTCAGGAGGATGCTGGTGAAGGCACAGTGCAGGAAGTTGAAGGATAAAGACACAGATAGTTTGTCCCAATTTGGATTGTTCAATGTATGATTGCATTTGTGAATTGAATGTGAATGTGCTTTTTGATCTGAATTCTGTAACGTTACTAATTTTAGGTCGAAACAGTGGCCATCTGTCTGCAGCTTATACACAAAGTTACTAATTTTGTTTAATATTTTTGTATTTTTCGCTGTAACTTCCTTTATTCCCCTAATCTCGCAATAAAAATATGTAGGTTCCAATGTAGGATTGTCATAATTCGAATTATTTTAATATTTTGTTTAAATTCGGTATTTTTAAACCGCTTTTAACTGTTTCTCATTCGCACACTGACTTTTGCTCGTGTTCCCGTGTTTGGAACTTTGACAATAATAACAGCAGTAATAACCTTGTTCTGCCTGGTCTTTGATATCGCCCCAAATATTTTGCGACTCTTTGCACAAATAAACAGACTTTTGAGTTTTAGTCTCTGTACACAGATCGGTTGAACTCGACATGGAGATCCTAGACTTAAACAGAAGAAACACAGATTTTAGTCTCATAAGAACGGTTTTTTATTTGGTTTTCACCAGCAGCTGTGAGGACCCTACAACATTATCGCATGTATATTAATGTTGTTCAAATTTATAGTTCTCATGAAATTGTATTTGTGAAGGCTTTCAAAAAGTAAAAATTCTATTTTTGTGTACTGAATACAACACGTTGTCTTGGCAACAACACTCATGCTTTTCAAACTTTGTAACACCCTGCAAAGGTACGTTTGCTGGACTTTAAAAATGCGGTAAACTGTTGCCAAATTTGCTGACAAATTATACTTGTCACTTTAATTTTATGCTTTTCATGCCAATAAACACGCATATAACTCAGCCGAAGCTATGCACTTGGCAATTCAAATGTTTTGATGTACTTCAAATGGAAACGTCTAAGTTGGCTTTAGACCTTGGTTGAAAATTTAGAAAAATTAAACGACTCCATTGGTACTCAGGCCTTTCCAACAGTAAATTTTGCTGAGGTACTTACAATGGGCTCCGTTAGCAATGGAAAAGAAAATCCTTGGGAGATGGATGCCAAAACCTACTTGGACAAAAACCGTATTCTGGACATGTTTGATAACATGACATCTATGCTAATTTATGCTCGACCAGGTAAAAACTATGTGATTTCATTTATTTTTACAAAGTCAGGTGCTCTAGTAAGTTGTTGGAAAAGGAAGAGTTTATGATGGTATTTACAATTGATAGCTTGATGCGAAATTCATTAGAAACAACATTTTCAACGATATAAATTGTGTAATAAAATAATCTGTGAAGAGACAAATCAGCGCCAAACTTGGATATAATTTGCTTCCCATAGCTAAAGTCTGGCCGCAAGTACTTGATTCAATTACTTTCTAAATATATATTTGTGAAATGTGAAATAAAAAATTCCAATTGTTTAATCAGCTTGAATCAAACATAAACCTCACCCACCTGCCAAGTAACCTTGTGACGTGCGAGCAAAAATAAGCAACAAAAACCAACCAAACATTTCAATAATTTCCGATGCTTCAACCTGGCGACTATACGTTTGAAGGAGCAACATAAGCGATCTGCTGTATACCGGAAAAACCTGGCTCACGCAAGATTATATTTACATACATTGCATGTTTGTTTCATTTCAACGCAAATCTTGTTGCGTCAGACCTCTGTATAAAGAGCAATATGCATCTAAGACTGTATAATGTACGGCTAGTTGTATGGCAGAAGCCTATTTCAGTCTTAATTCAAATGACCGTTGGCCGTTTTGTATGTTTTTTACATTTTTATTTGACTTCTATGCGTTTGTACATACCGTTCTACTTGCATCAGCACTACACAACTTGTTTTGTAGCCAAACTTTTAGTTGCAGTGGAAGAGTGAAAAATTCGATCTTACAACTTTCGTTCTTCGAGCTTTTTCCATCAAAATCCTATGGGTTAGATTTCTTATGTTTGAAGCCGTGTCAAACCTACACTCACAACCGATTCAAAGCCGTTTTAAAGGATCGGTTTATGAGTTTCGAAGAACAACAAATACAGTTTATATTTTTTCATTCTTTACAGAAAGTGCAAGAATGTTTGCACTTGCAATGAGTGCATGGGGGGGTTGCGAGCCATGGCAAAACCAATACAACATTACACAATAGAAATCACAAAACGCATAGAAATCGTAAATACAAAAGCAAAAGATCGCGCATACTGCAGTTGTGGTAACTGATGACGAGCGGTTTGTCAAATAACATTCGGTCCAGAAGAAAACAAAGCAATCGCGCGACCAAAACAGCAATTTACCAAGGATTATGGCCACGTTGTTTATACCATTTGCAACAAACAGGCCAGCCCGCATTTAAATAAGAACTTGTAAACTTTACAGCCAAACTTTATGTGTTCGAACAGCGTACTGTCAACCTGCAGCATACAAAGATATACACGGAAGATGCTTTCTGCTGATATCGTCCATATGTCACAGGGCATGTTGATAGTTTTGTGAATGTGCAAGAGTTGTATCGGTCAGCGTTTCATGTGATTTCAGGTCATTTTGAAGTCATTGGTGAAAAGAAACTCGTACATTATTAATACGGTGAAAGTGAACAAGTAGATTTTCCCATAAAACAACTCCGTCCATATCAACATATACCACTGTCATCCTCCTCGTTACTGGACAAGGGAAGTCCCCGGAATATCCTCTCTCACTCCTTCAAAGTCCACATCTTCCATGGATGCTCTTGTCTCCACCAATTCAATGGGTCTCCTCCAACCATCGGCAGGACGCTGGTCTCCGGAAGCGGAGGAGCTTGCTGTGGAGTTCCTCCCATCATCCGCGTCATCCACTATCAGCATGTGACGTATGCCGCTTCGTGACGGAAGAAATACGTCATCACTGCGATATGACGAGCAGATATCAGTGATAGAATCTTGCCGTGTATGAATGTTTATATATAGTATGACATTTAAATTCATTGTAACGGTGTAATGAACGCTTTGTCTTCTTTTAATTTTGTTTTTGTCAAACCTATGTAGTATTATATGCGCAAAGTGCCACAAAAATCAATGAGAGCTGCAGACAGGTGTACACGCACTGTTTCGACATGTAAGGTCTCATCAGTGCAGCGGTTTACTGTGCCACATGGCTAGCTGGTAGTGGCAATCTGTGTGTCGCTAGCAGCCTGAATATAGTGCCACAGTCACCAGCTGCACTGATGAGCCCTTACAGGTCGGAACAGTGTGTACAACCGTCTGCAGCTCTATTTAAAGTGTTTTGAAGAAACCACAGATATAATCGCAGTCTGTCTTTCGACTTGTGATCATGATCCACCAAACTGCAGTGTATTTTGCACATCTGTATTTATGCAAAAGTGCATGGTTTGCAAAGTAGGATTTCTCAGTTACCAACAAGATTTATTCCAAGCTACAAAGTCCATCCCGTGGGCGTGGACCACACCCCCCTCTACTGGGAACAACTAAATGAGTAAAAGGGAATTACCAGGACAACAATAGGCAAAGTCTCACCAGACTACTATATATAATTATGCTAGAAAAGAAAAGAAATGTGACATACTTGCTTTCACTGCCTCCTCGCTTTGCTCCTGCAAAAAGAAATTTTGATTAGGTCTGCGAAAATCCTACGTTGATAAGGCTTCCGCCGTTTGAATTAGGTTAAACTAATACACAGGATCCATAAATGTGATACTTTTCGCTTAAAAATATTTTAATGTTTATCTAAAGGCCATCCCAAATAAAGGCCTGCTCATTCTCACTTCTGCATTTTTTTACTCCGCACGCAATCCCGACGACGATAAGAGTTAACAACAGCACACAGCCCACAGCCACCCCAGCAGTGACCGCCGCTGGCGATTGAAATTGGGATTCTGCAAAGATCACAATCCTCTCAGTCACTTGCTGGTCACCAGAGTGACTTAACACGATTGTGTAGTTGCCCGCGTCCGTACTTTGAAACTGCAAAAAGGAAATAAACGAATGGAATCATTGACAGTTTTGACGTATATTAAATATAGGCTATGCTGAATATGTTAAAATTTTTTGAAAAATGATGCCTTTGTCAACAGGAGTGGTTGTATTGTAATTGTTGCCTTATTCCAGCGGTACCCTGAGTGGGCACTGTAGGGCAGTATTTTTCAACCTATTTGAGCCACGAAACATTTTTTTATTAAAATAATCTTGCGGAACACCACACTGTTGGAAATACTGCTGCATTATACTTAACCAACAACAGGCTCGCGCAATTACATTCTTATTATTACAAAACGAGTCTTATTGTTACACAACATTAAATGAAGCAATTTACGATGGAACATTCAAACTGGTGATATTGGATGATTACTTTCATAAAGCTATTTAAGCCCTTCGTGATAAACAAGTGATTTCCGACCCGTGTTCCAAGGAACATCAGTGAAACAACCGCATGAAGACAAGAAAAACATTTCGATTTGCTTAAAGTTTCGTTTTTTTTACATAACCTTGCTGGGTTCCATAGACAAAACAAATATAGTAAACATTGCAATGTGATCCATTGCAATTCACGAAGCATTTATATCCAGTGATATTTTAACTGCCAGGGCGAATCCGAAAGGAAAGCTCTTATCCTGTGCCTGGTAAGATTGTTGTTTACTTACGTTCTTAAAGGGAAGGATGATGAACTGCACGTGCTTCTTGTGGTGCGTCACAAAAAAATTCTTCACTTCCTTATCTGAAAACATGACGTAATCGTTTCGTCAAATAAAAATGGCTGCATTCATACATTCCTATGTCACGTGGTTGCCTCCAAATCATTTTCGAATGTAAATGATTATAATTTACTCGAAACTGAAACTTTGTTTGATAATATTTAGGCTGGTAAAACAGTGCAAAGATAATATATATTTGTTTTTGATTTGAACTAAAATATTGAAAATGATTGTAGTACAGCAATCGAAATGTCTGTATCATGACATTCTCGACTATTGCATTGACTATTTTGTATGTGTTGAAGACTTACAAAACCGTCAGTTATGTTCCTAAACTAAAATAGTTTAAAAAATGTAATTAAATTAACGTATTTATAAAAATGAAAATTTCATATTGAACGTATTACAGGAAATCCATTTGATACGAAAATGGTTAAAATTGGGTACCGGTAACAAAGTCTATGCGGACCGTCACCGGTTCGGTTGGCTGTTGGGAAACATTATAACAAGTTTGGAAGCAAATGCTTCGTCACCGCAAACAACGCCATACCTCCTTTGAATATCCGCACGTCTGAATCCTGCAGATTTCCTAGTTTGGAGTGAACAGGAAGCTCCAATATATCCGTGCTTCCTATTTTGAATGAGTAGCTGTGATGGATTTTGCCGAAACCTGAATCATCTGAAAGAACGACCCCGTGAGAAATAGTTTGCTTATAATAAGCACATGTATTTTGCAGATGATTCGTGAAACAGAAGCTACATAAATAAATTGTATTTTTGAATCAATATTATTGCAAAATTACCACTGATTCAACAGACTAGTTTTGTTGCTTTTATGAAATGGTGTGCCTTACAGAACGAAAACTCGCATTTTTTTACAATTTACCTGTAAAAGTTAAACGCAAAGAAACGAAGTAAACGTGAACCAATTCAACAGGACTCACATACTGTACGTTTAAAAAAAACTTACATTGCAACTTTAGTATCTTCCATGCAGTAGCCACAGATGATTTTTTTGACACATACTCGCATCTAACCGGAATTCCATCTTGTCTCCATGATAAGGTGGCGTTGGTCCAAGCAAGCTGGTGACGAATGAAGTATAAAGTCAATGTGTTTGATCAATCCCGCAGAAAGTATAAGATATCAGATCTATCTCTGGGGTTGTGTTTGTGTGTGTCTGTTTTCGTTTGTGTGAGTCTGTTTTGTTTGTGTGTATCTGTGTTTATGTGTGTCTGTTTTGTTTGTGTGTGTCTGTGTTTGTGTGCGTGTGTCTGTGTTTTGTGTGTGTCTGTTTTCGTTTGTGTGTGTCTGTTTTGTTTTCGTGTGTCTGTTTTCGTTTGTATGTGTCTGTGTTTGTGTGTGTCTGTGTGTGTGTGTGTGTGTCTGTTTTCGTTTGTATGTGTGTGTCTGTTTTCGTTTGTGTATGTCTGTTTTGTTTGTGTGTGTCTGTTTTGTTTGTGTGAGTCTGTGTTTGTGTGTGTCTGTTTTGTTTGTATGTGTCTGTTTTATTTGTGTGTTTCTGTTTTGTTTGTGTGTGTATGTTTTGTTTGTGTGTGTCTGTTTTTTTTTGTGTGTGTGTCGGTTTTCGTTAGTGTGTGTCTGTTTTGTTTGTATGTGTCTGTTTTCGTTTGTGTGTGTCTGTGTGTTATCAAAGCCTGCAAACTTTGTTTACAAACACTCGTCACAACAGCAGTAGCTTCATACCAGTGGACGTTGAACTTTCAGGTGGCCAAGATGCAGCACGACCTCGCTGTACTTTCTCGGGTCGGCGTTAGGGCAGAGAAACACCGTTGCAACTCCGGTTTTCAATGACAACGATTGTTCTTTTATGCTTGCCACGTTCACAAACAACCCTGCAAGGCACCGTTGTTTTTAGTGGAAAAGTGATAACAATAAAAAAAACGCTGAACAGTCGACGTAAATATGTGGAGTGCTTGCTGTCCGTTGGTTAATTCAAAGACCCAACTATAGATTAGAGTATTAGACGTCAAAATCCACGAAAATACTTCCACAAGCAACGTTTCAGCAAGGTCACTGTCACGTAACCTGAAGTCCTGCAGCCTTTTTTTAGTCCAGAAACCTTTTTTTAGTTTTAAATCCCCTTGATAGAACGCAACAGTGGGTGTGACGTCAGCCATTATTGTGTGACAACGTGAACTTGAATGTAACAATCACATCACAAACAGCGATCGACAGGCCTTTTTATTGGAGTGCTTGTAAGTTTGTACAACAGCAGTAAATCTGCAACTTATTTTCATATACAAGAAAATTTTAAATATGGATCCATATTCAGCAAAACAAATTATATTTTCGCATCTTACCCTTCCAACAAGCAACTGAATCGACACTCCATTTTCCAGTTGCTTGGCAATGCGCGTAGATTGGGGTCACGCTCGGCTGCGTATAATTACTTCCTTCTGTATGGAAAAGTAACCCCGATGTACATCTGATTTCCACTGTGCTGCTGTTTACCTCTTTGACCAGGGTGAAATCGCCCAGTTGGCTCGTGTTGAACGGTGGACACGCACTGGCCACGCTCACCAATATTAACACTGAATACAAACATACATTACGTCTTGTAACTTTGCTTTGTTGTGGAACGGTAACTGTTTTGTACTGTAAGTGAAAACGTTGCATTACCACCATAAACTCATTGCAACACTTTAGTGTATATGCCCTTCACAAGGTCAAACGAACCTTTAATTAATTCGTATACAGCAAGGCTGGGCAACCTTTTTTAATCACGGGCCATAAATTATAATAAAAATCGCCCAGCAGACTGTAACATTGCCCATGTCTGCTATAAAGGTACAAGCAATAACCAAAACAGATTGTCCAGACGCACAACCTCGGTGGAAATTATGCGATAATTTGAAGATTATTCCATATTACACAAAGTTTTTCTTGAGATGTTTCAATAAACTTACAACATGTCCAAATTCCGATGACAAGAAATGAACTCTTCCACATTGTTGGATTAATATTTTTGTTAGCACAATGTATAAACCTATAACATATATACAAACACATTTTGATTGTCATTTCCTTACTGCATATAGGATATTTTCTATAAGGTCCTTCTTTTCCACTGGCACAAAATTTCTGCCTCTAAAAAAGATACAAAGCCTGCTGTATCGCACAAGGTCACTGCGAGGTAGGCTGCAACATAGCAACAATCTTTGTTGGTCACCAATTACTGTCCATCGACAGTTGGAACGATGAAAAGCGTTTGTGTCATCGCATCTGCCAGCCGCAGCCTAAACACTTCGCTCTACTGCTGGACGGAGTGAATTTGTTCATAACACGAGGCCGGAACTTGCGTAGAGGATGCGTTCTTTTTGTAGTAGACGCAAAACCATTCGTGAGTTGACGGAGTTCGTAAAATTCATAGCCACATTTGTTTGCATGCAGGGTTTAAAAAATATTATTTCGAGCTTATGTTTAATAAAATTGACAATCTACCAGGTTTTCATGCGTGTTTTGGTTTTAAAACAACTGGGTTTTGGCGTTATAACTAAAACAAGATCTCACGCTTTCTCAAAATCGTTCGCAAAAATCGCAAAATAATTATATTTTTTAATAAAAGCCTCTGGAATGAAATAAAGGAAACAAACCTTCTGTATTCTCGATTGCGGTAAATTTCTTACAAATATGCAAGTTTTAAAGGAAAACCAATCATAACATTTCAAAAAAATGATTGTTGGAAAAAAAATGCTTGAACTAACGGTAAATAATGACCCTGTTTGTTTGTCTGTTTTGTTTTTTGATATTTCTGTGTGCATAGGTTTTAATCGGTCCATTGGTTAATCGGTTCAGCTTAGTAGTTTTGGGATAAGTGAAAAAAGCAAAAGTGCGCACTAATGATGCTTGACATGATGCGACAAAAACGGCAAAGGCTGAATTCAATCACGTGTTGTGTGTGCACTTTGAACACTCTGATTAACGCTCAACAAACAAACAGGCTGAGGAATTTGGCTAACTTAAAGAAGGTCTGGTATTCTGCCTTGTAAAAGGTTATAATTGCCATGAATCAGCTGGCAAGTTTATTTGACCGTGTTTCACAAGTGGTGACTGATCCTTTTGCCGTTAAAGAGACGAATGGAAGCGAACATTTACGATCCAATCTCGTCCAAACGTCCCAGTATGTGGCGCTTCACAGGATAAACGGATACTTTGACGTTATCCTGATCAACCCAAACACATCTTCCCAAATTTTCCGCCTATGTCATTTACCAGCCAGCAGAGAAAAAGAGGCCAGGCAGTTTTTTGTCAGTGTAGCTGAAAATATTTCTGTACTTTGCAAAAGCACTAAGGAGTGTTATAAAGCAAGCACACTTCAGACTATTTGCAACACATTAAGAACTCGCAATGTCTGGTCCCCTGCGCATATTGCCGTGGATGCAGGTTTAACTGGTGTATATCAGAAATACGGACCTCTGACGGAGTGGTTGGATAGTCAGGCTTGTGAAAATCACTTCACGCCACTACACCTTGCATGTCAACTAAAAAATAAGGTAATAGCAAAAGAGTTGGTTAGTGCAGGAGTCTCCTTGCAAAAATGTGATGATAATGGAAATACTGCAATTCACATAAGTGTGAACAATGGTGAAAAACAAATTTTGGAGGTTCTTTGTAAGAATGCAACTATGACAGCAATTAATATTTTGAATGGTGATGGTGAATCTGCTTTACACATTGCCTGCAAACAAAACAGATTTGAAGCTTGTAAAATTTTACTCAAGTATGGAGCTGATCCTATGGTCCCAGGCATAATCGGTTTTCCCATACATTATGCTCTTAAACATGGGTCATCAAAGTCGTTACAGGCCTTACTGGAGAAATACCCAGAGCAGGTCACTCAGCAGTGTCAAAAGCACGGAGGATTGCCATTGCATTGGTGTAAAACTCAAGAGGATGTTAATCTCCTGCTGAAGTTTAAATCACCAACAGATGTTCCAAGCAGGCAGTCCCATTTTCCTCTGCATGTTATGGTTTTGAGGAGTCGTTTGGAAGCAGCGGTTGCAATGATTTTAGGCAATGCAGATGTTAACAGCAGAGGTAAAAATGGAAATACAGCTTTGCATCTTGCAATTATCCATGATTATGTCATGTTGGTAAAAATGTTGCTTTTGTTTGGTGCTGACCATTCACTAAGAAATGACTTCGGTGAAACTCCAGGCCTTCTTGCTGTGAGAAGCAACAAACCAAACAAAGAGGCAATTGTCGAGATGCTTTCCTGTATTGGTGCACTTTCATTAGGTTCTCCAGTCCGTTCTGTAACTTTAAATAATGTTTCTTCCAACAACTCGATATCATTTAAGGGTGGAGAAAGAGTTTTATGTCTTGATGGTGGAGGTGTTAAAGGTTTGGTCTTGACTCAATTGTTAATGGCTGTTGAAAAAGCAGCAGGTAAGAAAACAAGGGATCTCTTTGACTGGATTGCAGGAACAAGTACAGGAGGTATTTTAGCTGTTGCATTGGCCCAAGGCCGCAGTGCAGTAGAAGCACAAAGGCTTTATTTTCGATTCAAAGACAAAGTGTTTACTGGGTCTCGACCATACAACACCAAACCGCTTGAGGAGTTTTTAAAGGAGGAATTTGGTGAGGACACAACACTTGACAGTCTGGGAAACGGAAAACCCAAAATTCTGATCACAGCAACACTGGCTGATCGCAAACCTGTAAAACTGCACCTGTTTAGAAATTATGAAACAAAAGTTCCAGAAGATAAAGTCCCCCATATTTCGAAGAAAGTTAGCAAGTCGGATCTGAAAAAACTTTTGAAAACACAAACATCTGATTGCTTCCAATTATTGTGGAAAGTGGGTAGAAGTAGTGGTGCCGCTCCTACATATTTTCGTCCAATGGATAAGTT
Source organism: Ascidia mentula (assembly GCF_947561715.1). Taxonomy (NCBI): domain Eukaryota; kingdom Metazoa; phylum Chordata; class Ascidiacea; order Phlebobranchia; family Ascidiidae; genus Ascidia; species Ascidia mentula. The sequence goes on from NC_138568.1 coordinate 1,289,423, forward strand.
CCTTGATGGTGGGTTGTTGTCAAATAATCCCACTTTGGATGCTTTAACTGAAATTCATCGGTACAACAAAGAAAGAGGCCAAAAGATGAATTTGCAAACAGTGGTATCTTTGGGGACTGGACAACTACCTACCTCATTGGCAAGGTGATTAAAAGCCCTCAAATATATACGTTTTTGTACTAAATTTTTTGTGGTTAAAACTTGATTTTGCCTTTGTTTTTAATCACTTCAAATCCTGTGTGCATGCAGGGTTGATTTTTGTGTACACATAAACAGTGTTGTTCTCTTTTTAGGTCGGTTGACATAATATGGCCGAGTAATCCCTTAGCTCTTGTCAACACAGCATTGGCTGGGATAGAACTGACTCAAATGATGGTTGATGTGGCTTGTGAAACAAATGGGCATGTTGTTGATCGTGCAAGAGCATGGTAAGTGTGTTTTTTTGCATATTTGGGGGATAATGTACACACTATTTTAAGTGCAAAAAATGTACTACCTTAGAAAACCAAACATTCTTTGAGAAATGTGGCTAAAAACATAATAAAAAAGATTTGGCCAGATAACTGTTATTCCTTTATGCTGTTTATAATACATTAAAGATTTGCCAAGCTTTGTGTATGTAAGTGTTCATGTTACAATTGTATCCAGTAAACAATTTATTTAATTGCTATTTCTCTTAGGTGCGAAAGCCTGGATGTCAACTTTGTTCGTCTAAATCCATCGCTTCCTGATGAAGTTTATCTTGATGAGGCAGATGACACAAAACTGCTGAATGCTATGTGGGAAACCCAGCTGTACATTCATTCAAATAAAGACCTAATTACTGCCATGGCACAAAGCTTGGCAGACAACAAAGTTAATTTTTCGGTCTGAATTGGCATATAATTTTGTTGTGTAATATCTACTTTCTTAGACTTTCATTACATTGTTAGAAGTTGGAGTAATGAATTCTATAACTATAAAATCTTGTAACCTATTTGAAAAATAAAATGTATTTTGGTCACCAAAATGCATCACAAATACTGCTCAAAATGCCATTTATGCTTGTGTTCAAGAGAACAATGGTTTGTGATTGGGCTTTTGCCATGAAAACAACATAGTATTTTAACTTGATCAGTGGTCTGCTTGTAGTAACTTCTGGAGAAGACAAATGTTGTAGAGCCATGCTTCTTATTTGCAAATATTTTATTGTCAGACTGTTTTTATGTTTTCTTTATTTAATTATACTTTTTTTGAAATTTTATCACAAGGATAATTACTGTGCATTGATTTTCACCCAAATGTCAACAAAGATATTTTTTTGTACTACTATACACCGAGTTGCTGATTCTCACATTTATTTTGCTGAATCATTTATGTTTTCACTGCTATTTCTAATGCCGATTCTCACATTTACTTGTACTGTGGTTCCAAGTTTCACGCATGTCTATACATAATATGTTATATAATACAGCATTGTTTGACGCTTTAACTGCCTTTGCAGGTCATCCGCATGAAACCGTGTAGCTCAATGAACACGGGTAGTGACCCGGAATCACGAGTTTGAATCTTACCGGTGACTTATGTGCCCCTATTTGTTACCTGCTTCAAATACCATCCACTGCTTCGAAATTAGCCGATATTTTTGCCAGATATAAGAGCCTGTCATCACAGGCGAACGTGACAAATGTCAAAAGAGATAGATGAGTTTGTGACATTCAACTGGAAAATGTTCAAAATTATCGGTGATATCGATGATTACGCACAGGTCATCTAGCAGCAAATGATGTTGAAATGATGATAGACTTTGCCAAAAGCGCCGTAGACTCAATAAAGAGGTGTGCTGTAACCTACATAATTCTCATTACATCACAGTCAATGTAAGAATACTTCTGTAGGTTTGTGCGTTCAACAAAACAAAGCGATACGTACTTTATGATCATGTGTGTTGCATACAAATAAAAATATAGGCCCACCCGTGAATGACAAAATAAATACATTCCAAACATATAGGCCTAGGTGCAATACGGTTGCTTGAAAGCTCCCCTCGTCTAGTTATAGACCAATCTTAACATCACATGAATACGCACGGTTAGTTTTGCAAAGTCAGGCATTTTTGACAAGTTGACTTAGTGTCGTGACATTTATGATGACAAGCCAATGCGACAACAAAAGTCGGAAGGATACATCAACACGTTCAACGTGGTGTATTGCGACTGCGCTTATGTCTAAACGCTTAAAAACACAGACAATATCCAGGCCTATAATGCTAGCAATTGATAAAGTTAAAAGTGATTTGATTTAACTGCTGGCTTTTAAGTAAATCGACTTTTTGGTCCTATGTGTGAGCTGTATCGCCAGAAAACGATCTTGGCTGCATCGATATCCTGGCTTTATTAAATACTTACACAGGCTACCACCGCTTTACTTTAACAGTATTAAGATGGGATTTCAACTTGGCTTGTGATTTTAGAATGCTCAACCTCGGCAAGACGAAATGTTGGTTAAATGCAATTGCTACTATATTAACAGTGCATTATTAATATTGCAGGCGTAAGGATGTGTCAATTGCATAAAGTTATCCAATAAGCGACAAAAAACCAATGTACCTTATTGCTTATTAGTCCGCTATTTAAGCAAGCCACGGATTATTATTAAATTGGTTTTGCTCCCCTGCAAATATTAAAAAATTCGGTGTAATGACGTAATAATTTGCTAGCTGCGGCGAAATGGCGTGGATTTCGTTCTTTTCGCAAAACCATCGAGGACCATGGGTAAGTTATTTAAGAGCTAAATACAACCTATTTTCTAGCATATACATCCTTATTCATAGCACATAGTATCTGTTAATTTTGAATTCTTTGAATCTAATTCATAAAATCCTGTCGTACTTGGCCTACGTTGAAAAAGAATAAAGAGTGAAATTAAGCAAGAGAAAAAAAAAACTTTTTTACTCCACACAAACACGGTAAAATTATGAACAACACTATTTCTTTTCAGGTAAGCCGAGCGGTTTAAGGTGTGCTCGTAAGTTAAGGAACAGAAGAAGAGATCAAAAATGGCATGACAAGGATTACAAAAAGTCCCATCTGGGAACAGCGTTGAAGGCTAATCCATTTGGTGGAGCCTCCCATGCCAAGGGAATTGTCCTTGAGAAAATGTAAGTTACATGTTTTTTAGTAGTTTGAAGTGATGAATTTGCCTCTATGCACATGTGCGCAGAGGATATATGTATATATAGAAAAATACTTGCCATATTCGTGTGAAAAATTTAGCTAATGCATGAAAATTGAAAAACATTCTAATATTTTTGGAGTTTTTTTGCCAAGCATATTAGTTTTTGCTTTGCAATGTGTTGTGGTTACTTGTAGCAAAATTAAAATGGTATTTTAACATATACTTACCTACTATTTTTTGTATAGGTGCTGTTGTGGCATTAGTTTGGAATTTTTGTCATACATATACTCGCCAAAAATGCAAAGCAAATTTTATACATATGAATGCCGGAATAGTTCGCAAATTAGGTATCCTGGATAAAATATCCCATTGTTGTAAAATGATGAGATTGAAAATTAAGTGTCCTGCATGGAGGGCGTTTTTAATTGATTGCACTTTGGAACATCATATATCCTAGGTTACCAAGATGCATTAGCTAGTGAAGTTTACATGGATTATCAGTAAAATTTATCTGTGTGGAGTGTCTGTACATGGCATTTGGGTTGGAAGTGTAGGATAATATTAAAGTGTATACTAAACTTACTATAATCCTTCGAACCAGATAACAAATCCTGGAGATCCAATTTTTCTGATGTATTATAATAAAGCTTCCATGGTCAAGTTCAGATGATTATGACATTTTATGATAATTTTTTCTGATGCCATAATAAACAATACCCATCATGTTGTGGCAGCCAGCACCACATTTTCTGCCTGTAAGTGTGGCATAACTTATTTTGCCTTGTATGTATTTCATTCAGCGACCATATGTGTACTCTATTGTTTTTGCCAACAGGCCAGAAATATTGTGAAACAAAGCTATAGTGACACCCCTGTGATTTAAAACAACAATTAAAACATAATAAACAGAACACACTAATTCGGACTGTGGGTTAAGAAACACTAGTCAGGAACAGGCTTTTAAAGAGTATCTTGCAACAGTATAGCACCTGTATTTTGCTCTTTTGACTTTAAACTGTATCATGTATTCTATTTTGCAGTGGTGTCGAGGCCAAACAGCCCAACTCTGCCATCAGAAAATGTGTAAGAGTTCAACTGATTAAAAATGGAAAGAAAATTACAGCTTTCGTCCCCAATGATGGTTGTTTGAACTATATTGAGGTATAAGGTTTAAAACTATGGTAGTAATTTTGTGTTGTTTCGCATATGCATATTTTCAATAGGATTTTCAAATATTTTTTGAACTAAAACAATTGATTACAGTTTTATAAATTTGGCAAAACATTTTTGTAGGAAAACGATGAGGTTTTGGTTGCTGGATTTGGACGTAGTGGCCACGCTGTGGGAGATATTCCTGGCGTACGTTTCAAAATTGTCAAAGTCGCCAATGTCTCACTTCATGCCCTCTTCTCTGGCAAAAAGGAAAGACCAAGATCGTAACTTTTTGCGAATGTGTTAACGCAAATAAAATCACACAAATAAAACTCTCTGTGAAAAAAGTCAACAATACAAAGACAGTCTTTCCTGCACCCATGTTACACATTATTCCGAGTTAGAGTGAATAGAAGTAACGTAAAAAACAGAACATGGTGAAATCATTTTAGCTGCGATAAGTCGCATGTGCGTCCTAAATAAAAATATTATGACCCTACAGAACAGTTCAGTCTCGCAGTACATATTTGTGCATTCCAGTATTATTTTTGCTGTTACTGCCTAAATGTCGACGAAGCTTTCGAGAGGCCTTGCTTCCTAAAAACAGTTTTGAAATTAAAAAACTGCCCACCTTCCTAGCAAACTGGGGCCTACATACTCACGCTTCTCTTAAAAATGTATCCAGCGTTATCCTGTTGGCTTCAGAACCGGGTGGGTATTCGTCAAAGCCGGTAATGCCAATTGTTGACAGAGCTGAACAAATGGTAATGTCAAAAAATCAAACTGGTCTTACATGAAACTGGCCATACCAGCAACAAATTGTTCCCTGGAAATATAACCGTTTTTGGTTGGATCAAGCATTCCAAATATGGAATTTAGGTTGCTGTCATCAAATAAACAGGGGTAGTACATTCCACTTTGTTTAGCAATTTTCAGTTTTTCCAATTGCTGAATCAGGTAAGTCCTGGGTTCATCTGTTGGAAAACAACTCTGTCATTCAATAAAAGTCGGCATACACAAGGAAAACTTAATTTTAATTTGATTTTTCCCGTCGTGATAGCAGTGTAAACATTAGTCTATGACTTGAACAATGAAAAAACTTATTAGAACAATTAGAACTTACTAGAGCACCTGACTCTGTGAAAATAAATGAAATCACATAGTTTTTACCTGGTCGAGCATAAATTAGCATAGATGTCATGTTATCAAACATGTCCAGAATGCGGTTTTTGTCCAAGTAGGTTTTGGCATCCATCTCCCGAGGATTTTCTTTTCCATCGCTAACGGAGCCCATTATAAGTACCTTAGCAAAATTTACTGGTGGAAAGGCCTGAGTAGCAATGGAGCCGTTTAATTTTTCTGAATATTCAACCAAGGTTTGAAGCCAACTTAGACGTTTCCATTTGAAGTACATCAACAAAATTGAATTGCCAAGTGCATAGCTTCGGCTGGGTTATATGCGTGTTTATTGGCATGAAAAGCATAAAATTAAATTGGAAAGGTTAATTTGTGAGGAAATTTGGTAACAGATTACCGCATTTTTAAAGTCCAGCAAACGTACCTTTGCAGGGTGTTACAAAGTTTAAAAAGCAAGAGTGTTGTTGCCAAGACAACGTGTTGTGTTCAGTATACAAAAATAGAGTTTTTACTATTTGAAAGCCTTCACAAATACGATTTCATGAGAACTATAAATTAAACAACATTAAAATACATGCGATAAAGTCTGTTTATTTGTGCAAAGAGTCGCAAAATATTTGGGGCGATATCAAAGACCAGGCAGAACAAAGACATAATTGTTGTGATTACGTGACAATGGAGACTTTTAATGCAAATGTTACAAACACAAGAACACGAGCAAAAGTCAGCGTGCGAATGAGAAACAGTTAAAAGCGGTTTCAAAATACCGAATTTCAACAAAATATTAAAATAATTCGAATTATAATTCTACAATGGAACCTACATATTTTTGTTGCGAGATTAGGGGAATAAAGGAAGTTACAGTAAAAACTACAAAAATATTAAACAAAATTAGTAACGTTACAGAATTCAGATCAAAAATGCACATTCACATTCAATCGACTAATGCAATCATCCATTGAACAATCCAAATTGGGGAAAACTATCTGTGTCTTTATTTATCCTTCAACTTCCTGCACTGTGCCTTCACCAGCATCCTCCTGAAGAGCTTCCTCTAACTTGTCTTTGTATTTGCTTTTGAAGAAACCAATCTAAGAAAAAAACATTAATAGCAAATTACGCATGCACAGATGTTTAGAATAAGCGGCATAAAACAAGCGCCAACACATTTAAGTCATGCCCAAGCACAAAAAATTGGAAAAACACCTAAATTATTAGAAACCATTATATATTGAGTGCAGGCTATAACATTGCACACAACCTCACCTTCCACAGAATTGGAATGAGGAGAGCCAATACCACCAGTCCTCCTACGCACCCGCCTATAATCACCCAGAGGTTTATTCCCTCCGACACTGGGCTAATTTCTGGAGCTTGGTAACTTTCAACTGTGGTTGAAACCTGAATATTTACATAACAGAAAGCAACTTTATAAACCACGGAGGTTTGATTATGTTGCAAAAACATCATAACATGTCACAAAACTAATTGTATATTGTACCTGAGAAGTATAATTTAGAGCTGGAAATATTGGAGCAGTAGATGTATCAAGTATGATCATCGATGCAAACGAGCTTTTCACATAACTCTGCATTCAATTACACGCGGATTTATTGCACAAAGGTTTCAATTTCGCTAGAAAGTGAAAACTTACCCCGACGAGGGATGGAGTCCAAACAACAAACCTGGCTTTCGCGACCAGTGACGTAAACACTTCTAGGTCGGTCACGTGACAGAGGATTGTACCGCATTTCGCGTTGTCGCAAGTCTGAAAGAATCGTTACGTAAGTTTATCACGTGTTTAAGAAAAAGACGATAAAATAGTTAAAACTCTGCAAAACTTCTACAGGCAGAGAATTTTCCAAATTGCATTAATCCAAATATAAATGGGAATACTAATTAGTAAATGGTAACTTACCACCATTTTTGGCAAAGGCTTTTCATATGCCGGCGGTAATCGCAGAGAGTGATTAAATTGCGTGTTGTTTGTTAGGGGAATTCCCAAAGTATTGATCATTCCGTTTGTCTCGCAAATGCATTTCGTCGGAGGCTAAAAATGATAAATATGCGAATGTCATTGAAACTCATTGCCTCGTCCCAGTGGTAATTCGTATTCTTACGGAGCAAGCAAGGTCGTATAAATAGAGAAGCTGGTATCCGCTTAAAGTCGTATCAGTCCACTTGAAAGTAAGTTTAGCGGACGAAAGCATTTGCTGTCCCTGATTGTAAATCTGTAACAAGATAGAAGCAATGTTACATTTTCCGAAACTCGTCAACCAAACGTGTTATGGAGGTTTGGGACCAAAAACGTGTGTGAAACGCTTTTGAAACCAAATATTCCTGTACGAACTTCAGTGTCATCCGTGCAATAGCTTTCGGTTCCTTTTACATTTAATATCGAAAACAAGGTGATGAACGTAAGCAATAACAATACGATACGATAATTTTAAATGTTTAGAATCTTCTTCTCTTCAATAATATTTACCGTAAACTTATGTTCGACCGGAGGCAAAATTGGATCATGGATGAAGTTGATGATTTTTCGGGATCTTGTGTGATTAAAAATTACGGAGTCGGTTGAAGTTTGACTGCAACCAACAAAAACGTAATGTAGCAGACGGTTTGTAGGTTTGCTGTAAAGAGTAGGTATTGCATCATGACAAGACAACCCAAATCCTCACCTGCTAACTATGAGAGTAACGTCGTATTTTACCCCTCTCTTGAAGTTGAAATTGTTGTTAGAAGTGTTTGGATCAACAGAGTTTTCATACCTAAAAGCAGCACTTTTCCTTGAAACCTCATAAAATGCTTTATTTCATGACTTACCCTGATCCAACTCGTCCCTCTATGACGAGTTTGTCCACTGATGCTTTGCGGGTCAGAGATTGAAAAGCGTAACGTAGTTCAACCAAGCACTAAAACCAACAAGATATTAACTTTTAATCATGACTGTCATTGCCAAAAGAAACTTATGTTGTTATGTACACGTTTCTGCTACTTAGCCTATCTACCTCACTGCCAACAGGCATTACTGATCGTGATGACGTAAGGGTAACCACCGCTTTTCCGTTGATGCTTTCTGTGGTTAAAAGCTGGGCGCAGTCAGAGATAATCTGCACAGATTTAAAATAAATGTTAGAGTGAAATTTTCGTATGACTCAAGTTGATTCATAGGAACTTCCTCCTTGTCTTGCTAGTTGTTATTTGTCGGACCCGAGTTATTATATGTTTTAATGTTTACCTGGCTCACTCTTATCATGGGAGAATCAACCTCAAGTTTTGTTGAAAACGCGTGATCTGGTCCGCGGTTGCTAATGGTAACGTTTACAGATAAAACGTCCTCCCCAGTTTTGATGACGTAGGCTTCACTACTCGGTTGAATCCTACGATTGTAACTCGTTGGTTCGGGTTAAATCTTAACAAACAATCGAGTACTCACGAGTAAGCTACGTCCAAGGTCAGGTCGCTTGTGCACGTGGAGTTGTTTCCTTGACAACGGTTATCGATTAGCCAATCAGCGTGCGCAGAATTATCGCTAAGTGGGTCGATGACTGGTGACATATGACGGTTTTGGTGCTGACTCGAAAAGTCGTACGAAAAAGTCACTCTTATGGGGTCTGTTAGGCCCCCTTTTCTCAGAAGCTCAGCCGCCTGGTGAAGAAAATGATAAGATTTAACAAAATGGAATCTTACCTTCCCCGTGAAAGTTTGCATTCGAAAGCATAAACAGGTTTGTTTGCTGAATACGTTGTCGAGCAAATACAAACTTTGCGTACCGATTACAAGGATTCAACTTTTACTCACATTGAGTCGAACGTTGTAGCTCCGACATAGTTCCGATGACGTCACATACTCTTGGGAGGAAGTGGTGTCGTTGCCTAGCAACACAACTCTCGGAGATTCGGTGGTTTCGGTGAGACTGTCCAACTTAAACCTCGTAACCATGTCTGAAAAATGTTATGAATTAAAGTGATGAAGTGTATCCCCGCAGAACTGATTAGCCGTGAATGACGTCATGAAGCAAAATAAATTGCGATGTCACGAACCTGTCTATAGTCCTTGACCTTAATTAAACAACCTTGGCCGACGTTTGTGGACCTTAAAACTTTTATGTTATAATTATCATCAAAATTTGCTAAACACTTACCGTATCTCCTTCTGTAAGACCTTCTCTGTGAAGCCCTTATGCAAGTCTTAAACACAGCACATGGTTTAATGACGTCATTTAGACACCTAATGACATCAATTTTCGCCGGGCGCACTGTAACTCTCGCTGTGACGTCAACAATGGGTCTGGCTCGCAGCACAATAACTGTGTCACTAGATGGAGCTCCAACCAACACGTCTGTGTATAGGTTGTGGTCAAAGTCAGACCCACGTGACTCCAATTTCCCCAGAGAGTAACCAAAGTTCACCAGTGATGGCGCAACGGAGCTTCCCTCTATTCTCTACATAGAAATGTTTTGTCGTTATGTTTCTATACAGTTTTACCACGTATTCCTCGTCAAACGTCACAAACTGTACCAATACCTGCTTACGAGCATCGGACAAACCATTGGCGCTTGCGTAGTAAACGTAAATTGCTCCACTTTTAGATGACGTCATTGATTCTCCCGGTGCACCGACGATGACGTCATCGTAACCGTTAAGATCTACGTCACCGACGGCTTCCATGGAAAACCCAAAGCGCGCTCGGTTAGCGTTGCTCCCTTGCAAGATCAACGTGCTGGAATTTACCTAAATAAATGCTGTGGTTTCATTAAACCAACATAAAAACTGCAATGTTGTTTATTTGGTGTATTTGAAGCGTTTTTCACATTTGCTTAAACATGGTTGTAATATATATGTGAACAAGCACTTACCCAGTTGTATGGACCCGGACTAACTGGGTCATTCATATACACGAAAACACGTCCTTGATCATAGCTAACTTGCTCAGAGTAGAGAGGAGCTGATACAAGGAGATCGTCGTAACCGTCACCGTTAACATCTGACGCCAACACTGAATGACCGAAGTAAGCTCCTATCTGCCACATTCTTTCATGGGGATGGATGGAGAAATGATCACGTTTGGGATTTTGAATATCTAATGACGCCAGGATGATGACCTTCAAGTCAAGGTTAATTATTTGGGTTTGATCGGATTGCATAATATGTTACTCAGAAGTCAAAGTTACCAAAGTAAAAGGGTCAGCTCTTAGAAGTGATGTTAAATATGTAAAAGCAAAAATCTTTACAAATACCGTTTTCTGTGTCTGACTGTTACAAGTTATGGCGGTATTTCAGTTCGTTATTGAATAAAAAATTGTTTTTATTTAACTGATACTGAATACCTGTCCTTTTGAATGGTATCTTGGTGATCCACTGACAGCAAATCTCCACAAGCCACCGAAAAAATTCCCAATTGTTGTTGAGTATCCTGTCATTGTTTAGCAGTTATTCACTTTCCAACTTTACAAGGTATTAGCTACCGCAAGATTGGGATGTGGTTTTATGGCTACCTCTCCTGACAACAACTTTTCTAAAACAGGGTTCGGCATCTATTTGATTGCAGCGTGCCAGTTGACAAATTATGACAAAGTCTTGATAACGCATTTCGAAATTTCTGTGTTTTCAATACACACACTGAAATATGTTGACCCTTTCAGTGCGTGTTTCAGTGTCCTTTGACCCTTTTCTTAGTTGCAATTTTCAGAATTAAATTGTTTATTCCTGGACATTTAGGCACCTTCCCTGCACAACAAAATCCGGACAAGGAAAATATATAGTGAGGTAGGTTTGTACATTTCAAACTTGTAAATCTCTAAGCGTGCTATGTGAATAATGACCTCGCGTGCCAAGCTTGACCTGTCGACTCCTGTTTTAAACTTTGAATTGGACATGTGCTATGCAAATGCGGATTTATATAACATTACGTTGCACTTGTTTCGATTCCTGCTTACCTATATAGGAATCTCTGAGGTGGGTGATGTTCTCTGGACTCATTATTGTTTCAAGACCGGTGAGGTTGAGAAGATCGGCTGGACGAGAGATTGAATTGTAGAAAGCGAAAGATCCTGCTCTGTCGTACGATCCCGCCATCCCCGTTGCCACGTAACCCTCCTGGAGGTTTTGAAAGTAAAAAAAATTAAATATCTAATGTACGATAAAAGATATTTAGTTAGGTTCTAAAAAAACTGCTTACTGGTGTCGAAGAAGTTGAGATGCCAAAAATGCAGCTGGTGAATTTCGACGTTTCGTTGCTCGCAGAACCTTGATCATAAAAATATGAATTCCGATTATTTTATTAACTGAGAAATCAATAAGAACGCTAGACACACTATCGGGCCACTAGCTCATTATTGGACAATTCGCTCCGATATGCCTCAGGAAAATTGAATTAAACAAACAATGTTACAGCTCACCTTCAAGTTGAACCGAAGCAGTTTCCTTTATAACGTTTTTCAGCGTTCCCAGAATTGTATCCAATTTGCTGAAGTCGTTCACCTCCAGTACATGTTCTGTGTTGTTATTGGCCATGTCCATCAGTTGTCCGCGAACCACTTCTCTACCAATTCCAACCGCTACCATAATGACTCCTTCTTTTCTGCAAACACCGGATAAATAAGTAATGTTTAAGAAATATTGAGCCTTGTATCATATATTTTTCACAACTTGCACGAATCCGTTAAAGTAGCACTATTACTCAATCCGACCAAAATATAAATATATTTTATTGTCTTATTTCACTGCAATGCGTCGTAACTATTTTATGTGTTGGTTACCTTTTCGTACTATTATTCCTCAACACGGTTTCGAAACAAATGTGCACACCTTGCGTTCTGACTTGCCGTTTCCGCCAGCTCTCTGTCTGATTGACCGTCAGTCATTACAATCATTAGTTGTGGAATATTTTCGAAAGTTTTCGCTTTATTTTTGAATTCCACCACCGCCAAATCGATTCCCAGATGTGTACTGGTTCCTCCTCCCTTGTACCCGATGTTGAGAACCAATCCTGATGATAAAAATGAGTTAATTGTTCTTTTCCTGGGTGAATACCTATTCGTTTCCTAAAAGTAAGTTAATTAATAACAGTCAGTTTTGCAGGACATACTTTGTATGGTAGAGAAACGGCGTGCCACCAGCGGAACGGCCAATGTAGTTCTGGAGGCAAACTTAACAACTCCAACTCTTATGTCTCCAGCATTAATAGAAGCGCTGCAAAGTTGGCAAACACTAAAATTACGATCCTGTAAGTCATACAGCTATTGTACTGGTGTCGTGCTGTAGTACTTTTCTGATTACATCAACTACTTGTAGCAATAATTTAATACAAAAAGCAACCGCTGCGTTTTAGATTTTGCATTGTAAGTTATGACGTCTAAAATTATTTATGTGGCATGTCATGAAATATGGCCTGCTTTGCACAAAAGACTTTGGCCATATTGTATGAAAAGACCTGTACACGTTGGTAACGCACCTGAATCCATCAAGCACTTTGTTTATCCACTTAAGGGCAATTTCGTAATTATAGGATCCAACACTTCCTGATTCGTCGACCACAAACATGATATCAACAACTGTTTTCCCTGTCTTGTTGGTCGGACAAGAGAGCCCTGAAAACAAAACAAAAACATATGCTTTTCAGACACTGGTACACAGGAACATCACGTGTTTCCACAATATTCTGCTTATTCCATCTCCAAAAAGAATACCAATATATTACAACAACCTGCATTTATCTTGACAAGAAAATACACGACGTAGTAAGCGGTGAAATGTGTGATAATTCATTGACATTCGAGATCATAGTGAAAGTCTGACAAAAGTGTTTATAACTTTTTGCCGGTTTTAAATGTTGGCTTCACACTGGTGATTAGATTAACGCAATAAACATGTTAAGGTTTTTCTTGGCCATTTTGGACCTGAGGCAAAGGCAGTCCACTCTAACCTGCTTCGCAAGGGTTGGTTACTTCCCTTATGGTATTTCCCAACTGATAACACGAACCAAGCATCCAGGTTTGGGCATTTCCATGTCGGCACTGAAAGGTGTAACTCGGCGCGCAGGCCTGAATATGACAGGGAAAGTTTGTAGAGTTTCATATTAAACACTCTGTGTTTGATTCACCAAACCGTTTGGAACATACTAGTTTACCCTTGCTGTGTTCATTTATTTTGATATCTGTGATGTTTCGAATGGCAGTGATGCAAAGTGAATTTAACAAACCAAAAAATATACAGGGAAAAATCAAAATTTATGCGTTGCATCAATTATAGTGATTTGCGTTGTTTAAAATTAGTTTTGCAAAACTTACCAGCGTCCTGCGTGGATTCTTTGTGCTGGTCATGGACAATCCGAAAGAACCATTTTTGCCTGTAAAGTTGAAACAATTATGTTTTTTAACTTAGCGGACCGTAAAATCCGAACGTGGAAGGGTTTGATTTCGAATTTTGTATAAAAAAAACTTATTCATGTCCTCACAATGCTATCATAACTAATTTCAAAGTCTTTTCGAATGTACATTTTTGGCCTATTATTGAGCATTATGGAAATTATATTAAGCGTGTCGTGCGCCACATCCAGCAAAGGTAATAATTATATGTGCCAAAAAAAAACGTTTTTTTGCATGAAAATTAATTCTGCACCTTTCCAAGACCAACATCTCGAACATTGTCAACTAACCTGTGGTGAATTTGTTAAAGCAAATCTTTTTTCCGGGGTTTGAAGCGTCAAGGAAACAATTGAAAACTGCCCCAGGACTAATCGATTTAGGGGAATACCCATACCGAGGAGCGCCGATGTAAATATGGGAAATAGGACTGAAAAATAGCGGTTGTAATGCTAGTTTATGGACAGCTTTCGTGCATGCCTTACATGCCTTATTTTACCCGTAAATATCGGTCACATTCTTTGCGTCAAAACCCTAAGTGGCTTGATGGGGCAATTGCAGACCTAACAAATTAAACCAAAGTTCTTAAACGCCATTCTTTTCTCGAGGCTATCCAAGTGAATAAATTGTTTTTAATTTAATGTAACGCCATAATGCATCAAGCAACGTAAATCCTAACCTTACCGTGTTTTCTTCACGACCATGGATGCCCCGAAGTGGATTTTGGCCGAACCAGACGGTTTGATCAAAGTTACCGATCTGGTTTCAATGTTTTGAGTTGAGGCGGTTTTTGCGAGGAGGCATAAACACATAATAAATACGCAGACCTGCATATCTCTGTATTGCTTTACAACCTTACTGCTTAAAAGTAATTATAAGGTCTTTATTGCCTATTAATAAATCCACTGAATGATTTCCTCGTATCACTCAACTAATGACCCTCTAAACACTTTCCTATGCTAGAGGGAACAAAGCTTGGAAAGGGTATAATTCACGGTAAAAAACACAATGCGGAAATCACCACGTCTTTCGCCTGAGACCAAATTTGCTTTTGTATGGTAGCTGATGGGTGCAACGGTAGTGCATAAACCTCATTGTCGTGACAATAAAGGAAGTGAAATAGAAAGAAACAATTGCGATCCTGTTTCAATGTTTTGAGTTGAGGCGGTTCTTGAAACGCTTTCCTATGCCAGAGGTCTTTATTGCCCATGTGTTTTTCTGTCGCAGTAGTTTCGATTGTTAATTCCTCTGAACGATTTCCACTAATTCGAAGGAACGCTACGTAATTAATTATGCTTCAAAACCGTTTTCTTTCCTGGAGGAAAAACCCTTATGATTTTCCATAGCAGTAACTCTCAGCATCCAGTGACGTATTTATCATTCACAAAATGCCACAAAAACTCCCAAAAAATATCCCCTGTGTTCAACAAATATGATTCGCTTTCTTGTGCAAACGGAAATATCAGACAAACTGGAAACCACGGAATAATTCTCATGTATGGTGCTATTTTGCTGCCATGCTGACTAATTAATCGGAATTGCTCTTTTGGCACTTTCTAAAGTGTTTATTGAAACCTTAAGTGCCAGAAGAGCAATTCCGATTAATAATTCTCATGCTTTAAAAATTTAATGAAATAAAATTGGAATCGAAGAGACTCCATTGTCGCTCGATGCCACTTTTTCGAACGGTAGCTACTTCGTTTTTATCAACACAACAGCTAAAAACATGAACTTCGCAGAAGTAAGAATACCAACGGAATTCAAATCATTTTTTGAAATCGCGAAACATTCCACGAACTTCGTGAAGCTCACCATGCAATCCAATATTAATCCAACACTATGCAGAACTTCCGGTCTTTCATTTTAGTACCCGGTAACTTTATCGGAGTTACTGAAGACAATGGCGTTTTGCCGTGACAATGCAGAACGTGGAAATAGCAAAGGGTTTAAACAGAACCTCAACTGACAGGAAATAATCCACAGGCGAACAGACAATTCAGTGGCAACTAGCCAACAGGTCAGCCGACCTTCATTTGAGACTATTTGCGCTAGCATCATTGCGACAAATTGTCAGGAAAGCCGAGTACCCTGCACTACCTTACACAGGCCTGCAACTATGAGAGTCAACGCTCCAAGAACTCCACCTATAATCAGCCCAACGTTTATTCCCTCCGACACTGGGCTTACTTCTAGGGCTTGGTAATTCTTAACCGAGGTGGAAACCTAAATGTTAACAGCAAAAAAATAAAACAAATGCATGCAGACGAGAATATCCACATGCAAATATAATAAAAACCGCCAAGGACAATATTACGAAAAGTATCGCGTTATTTTATGTGATACAACGATTCCAATAGGTAGATATTGTTTTATATCATATATGTAAGAACACTGATTGTATTGTGCACCTGAGAAGAATTGTTTTGAGATGGAGATATTGGAGATAAAGATGTATCAAGCACGACCATTGATATTAACGAGCTGTCCACATAACTCTGCAATGCAACACACACGGCTATTTATCTTACAATTTGAAACTTACCCCGACGAGGGATGGAGTCCAAACAACAAACCTGGCTTTCACGACCAGTGACGTAAACACTTTCAGGTCGGTCACGTGACAGAGGATTGTACCGCATTTCGCGTTGTCGCAAGTCTGGAGGAATCGTTACGTAAGTTTATCACGTGTTTAAGAAAAAGACGATAAAATAATTAAAACTCTACAAAACTTCTACAGGCAGAGAACTTTCCAAATTGCAATAATCCAAATATAAATGGGAATACTAATTAGTAAATGGTAACTTACCACCATTTTTGGCAAAGGCTCTTCATCTGCCGGCGGAAATCGCAGAGTGTGATTAAATTGCGTGTTGTTTGTTAGGGGAATTCTCAAAGCTTTGACATTTCCGTTCGTCTCGCAAATGCATTTCGTCGGAGCCTGAAAAACAGATAAATATGCGAATGTCATTGAAACTCATTGCCTCGTCCCAGTGGTAATTTGTATTCTTACGGAGCAAGCAAGGTCGTATAAATAGAGCAGCTGATATCCGCTCAAAGTCTTATCAGTCCACTTGAACGCAAGTTTGGAACGGCGGAAGCCTTATTATCAGTTGCCGAGTGCCGATGAAAGTAGAACAGTAGATGTAAGGAAGTCAAATAAAACAGTAAAGCAACACACAAAGCGGTCCACGGAAGACTGAAATAGGCTTCTGCCACACAACTAGCCGTACATTATACATTCTTAGATGCATATTTCTCTTTATACAGAGGTCTGACGCAATAAGATTTGCGTTGAAATGAAACAAACATGCAATGTATGTAAATATAGTCTTGCGTGTGCCAGGTTTTTCCGGTATACAGCAGATCGCTTGTGTTGCTCCTTCAAGCGTATAGTCGCCAGGCTGCAGCATCGGAAATTATTGAAATGTTTGGTTGGTTTTTGTTGCTTATTTTTGCTCGCACGTCACAAGGTTACTTGGCAGGTGGGTGAGGTTTATGTTTGATTCAAGCTGATCAAACAATTGAAATTTTTAATTTCACATTTCACAAATGTATATTTAGAAAGTAATTAAATCAACTACTTGCGGCCAGACGTTAGTTATGGGAAGGACATTATATCCCAGTTTGGCGCTAGTTTATCTCTTCACAGTTTTTTGAACATTTATGTCGTTGGAAATATTGTTTCTAATGAATTTCCAACTATTTCAGTGACGTCATACGGCATCGTCCCTGTTACGAACGAAACGACGCCATCTCACGTTTGGTCTGAGGGAATTCCAAGCATATCTTTTGAAATAAGCGCAAAACTCAACTACACACCAGGAGATAACCATACCTACGAGTGGTGTTTCAATATGGGATCTTTCACATTCTACATATTGAGAGCCTCCCCTTTGGGATATTGCGATGGGTCTTTATATCCAACGTTGTTTTCGCTCAACCTAACAGTTACAACTCACACCTGCCGGGGTAACTTGAATGTGGATGTGACATTTTTCAATCCATCGTCTGCTTCCATCGATCGGAATCTTTCCTTTGGGCTCACGCCCAAGTGTTTGGACTACATGGCGCCGCCAGTTCGTTTTAAAGGTATTTATTTATTGTGGAAAATATATATTTATGTATTGCAATACATATTGCAGGCGTTTATTAGAGATAATAAGAGCTTGCCGAAAAGTAACAATGCATAGTCGCTGTATTGGATTTGAAATGTAGTATCATCAAAAAAACAAAATATACAAAAATATTTATGTCTTAATAATACCTGAAGTCTTTTTTTTATTACGCTGGTATGTCGCATACTCAGTTTGTATTGTTGCTTTGAAAGCAATGATGGACGCAAAACACCAAAAAAACACGTCACACAAGGCGTTATAGCCAATATATGTTGTACGTTTTTGCACTAACTAAGTATTTGACGTAATGAGTAAAAGATGTTGTTCTTTGCCAGATTGCCAATTGCCAACAACTGCGCTGGGTGTTAAGTATCCGATACCCCGCTATGTTTACGGTACACAGGCCAAAGTGGCTTGCGCGCCATACCTGACCTTTTTCCGAGACAACAAAGGCACATTGCATGCCACTGCCGGCTACGTTGATCTCACATGCGGCCCCAACGCCAAGTGGCTTCAAGGAGATGTAATTTGTCCCAAAGGTGAAAAACACATATATCATTATTGGATTTACCTTGTTTGTAAATATACTTACTTTCTTGGGAAACAAAGTACACACAGTAAAGAAAAAAGAAAAAAAATATTGCAACACATTCGTGTACAAACAGAAAAACGAAATTTCTTTTTGTTTTCAAAACAACCTTTCTCAAAATGCATTATGTTAAAAATGATGTTTAGGTTGGAAAAAGAGCGTTCTCCATGAAACTTAGTGACGCATTGTGATTTTTGGTCCTTTTCATACTTTTTAGTATTTTTCTGCTTAGAATTATACAACGTTGGGACGTACGGCAAGGAAGTAGATGTCGACTTCAACCAATCACTCGTCCTCTACTGCTCCAATACAAACTACACATATGTTACACTCAGCTTCGGCGCAAACCTGTACAAGGATCCTAAGGTAATTGCTGCAGCATCATCGTAAATGAAATTGTTATTTTTTGCACCCTCTTCATAGTTTAATAGCTGTACTGAATGTTGCACTTAAATTTGTATTTCTGTTTTTCTGGCACAAATAAACTTTTATTTACCAACGTTTCGCTTGCTTTCAATTGGGCATCATCACTGCAAAGCCATCAATTGAAACAGAATAATTGAAATATAATATTACTGGTGGCAATAGCAACACAATATTTAAACCTGCATGGAAAGCACGAAGGTTGCTGTGTTCTATGACGTAACCAATGAGGTTTTCAGATTGCTTGGGTTAACGTCACTCATTCGGAGGTGAATATTCGCAAGATCGCAAAATGCCTTTGGGAAGATCAAACAGGGACGGTCGTGGCCACAAGCAATCCGATCGCAGTCAATTGTAAGAAGCGACCTTTTATGACGTCCTGTTGGTAAAATCAGAAACGTATATGAACATAAATGAAACGAGCTGTGCAGTTAATGATCAGATCAAATGAATAAGTCACAAAATAATTGCAATGATCCGAAAGTATTTTTCTACTTTGTATTTTCAGTTGCAATAAACTTTCAACAAACATTCAATGCCTCGTTTGGCGACAGTCCTACCTACGTCATCCAACTAAACATGACGTCAGCTAATATTACGTACAATGAAGTCAGCATCACAAACCCAATTGGTGAGAACAAATACTTTGTGTTGGAGGATATAAGAGTTGAATTTGTGCTTTATCGTGAAGGTCGTCCAGTCAGAACATTTTACATTCGTGTTGGAAAATACGGAAAACAAGAAGTTGTCCTAACTATTATAAAAGTAAGTTGGTAGCAACACTTACATCTCTGGCCCAATGCTAGTTGTCAGTTGCTATATTGTGTTCTTATTTTACTGGCGGCGCCGACTTTATATCACTATACCATTGATCCAAATTCAATATCAATACATATTAAACAGCAAGACGTATCAGTCTCTTTTTGCATGACTGCTCACCTGTTGAAACGTTTAGTATCTCACAAAATTGTTTCAAAACTTCCAGTCGCAGTAATTAAGCGCCAACAACATTAATAATTTTTCGGACCAGATTTCTTCAACTGACATCGGTAGCTACACATTACAAATAAACCATCCGTCCCTACCAACCAAAACCATTCATTTTCACGTCGATCTGGTCATACACGTCACCGTCAATGACGTCATCACGATAATTTCTGTTGTAAGTTCCTTATTATTTCTGGGTGTTGTGATTGGACTGACGATTCATGTTTGCAAGATCAAGGAGAAGTACACGGGTAAGATGACGTGGTTTAAATTTGTTCGAGTAAAGTTATGTGGGAAATTGTGTGTAGTTGAATACAATTCGATGCAAGCTAACGTCACAGTTCTGACGCCTTGGCGTCAACGGCAACGAGTGTAGTAATGTGAAAACAATAAATTACGCAAACGCAATATAGAAGCGCGAAGTGCACGTTTTATTTTTACACTTGCGATAAAAACACACATTAATTTTGACAGTTCGCAATGAACGATTCTGGCCCATACTCTCTATTCTAATCACGTGATTACAACCATTTCCATGCTTAGCTTTTGATGTCATTTATGAAAACAATTATTATTGGCATCAGACGTAGAAAATACTTGGCCATAAGAAGGATTGTAAGATGTTTCACCATATGATATGTTACTAAATTAAAACGTAAATTTTTGAGTCACAATAGTTTTTGCATTTCAGTCGTGCGTCATCCAAGCACAGGAAACACGTAAGTGACGTCATTTATTACAACACTTGCTTAAATATAATTTTCTCAGGCGCTGAGCCAAGGAAAGAAATGCATGTACGTACTTTCCGCCGTTTGATAATTTAATCATTTTTGTCCCTCATGCATTGAATTTGGGCACAGTTTGTTCCGAATATTAACTATTTTACCGGTCTTTATTTGTCAATTAAACGGCAAAAACACATTTTAGTTGACATAACAATTCTTGCGATTAAAATAACATGAAACAGGCAGGGTTAAACATACGACGTGCTTTTTTTCTCTTTTAAAAAATCAGTCTTAACAGAATATAAACCTCGTTTATTAGCGGGAAAAGTCAGGTCTTCTTACAACGCAACCACAAAATCCGTGCTACTGAAGATAGAATCATGACGTTGTATTATTTTATTGAACATTAATTTATAAAAACAGTGATGACGTATTTCTTCCATCGATATCGGGAAGCAAACCGATACCAATCGTCGACGTCGACGCTCTGTCACAACGATCCACGATCATTTCCTCTATGGGAACCGTTAAAATGCAGGAGGACAATTATGAATGGGAACGTGAACATCTGGAAAGGGGAAGCACCCGTCGGGCATTTTCTTATTCCAGCATGGCTGCCTTGCGGAGCCCACATTATATAGAACCGAACAACGCAAGGTTTGTACGTCCGTGGCTTACGAATATGTTGGACGTGTGTTTGGCGCGTGGGCGTCATGTTGAAAGGTGTTTGTAATTTATAACTGTTTTAAACTAGTTAGCGTAAAACCCATGGATTGATCTTGTAGAATGTCTCTGGCGTGTTACGTCATCATCTGTACGCTCAGCATTAAAACTGAAATCAAATCTTGATAACTGTGAGAGGACTTCCCCGGGTAACATAGCTTTTACATGTCATTAAAATTTCTATGACATTTACGTGTTGTTGCATTTGTTGTTATCTCCCATGATGGATTCGAACATTCGAACGTGACATCTGGCTAGTTTAGCCACGATTAGATTTTCTACTCGTCGCGTTGCTAGTTCGATACTTTGTGGTTGTTGTTGCAGGGGTGAAAGTAGAACGTTTTCTTTAATAATATGACTAAATCTATTCTATATTTTGTGGTATATTTCAGCTTCCCGTACGAGAATAGCAGCAGTCTGAGAACGACTCCTGCTGCTCCGGACGTAGGGTGCTTACAATCTGACGGTTACTTGAAACCGATCAACGTTCCCGAGTCTGAATACGTTTACATCACCCAGGGCACGCGAAGCGAGGAAGCCAGATACGAAAATGAGGTTTTTAGTCGAACGCATTCATACCAGGAGAGCGGAGAGGATCAAAACCAATACGTGTCATTAAGTTGAACGCTTCATATATTTGCAGTGTTTCCAAAAATAATCCCCGCAGATTTTTGTTTCTGGAATGTACACCAATGGGGTTCCAACAGGGCTCAATATCTAAGCCTAACAAGTTTGGGTTACTGGTATGTCCAACTCGTGGCTATTTTATCATGAAAATAATTTGCATTTAAGCACGCCTAATCGTATTTCGTTTCGTTGGAAAGTTTATATTTCCAAACCTAACACAGGTTCGCTTTGCCCCCATAAATGTTCGGTCCCGACCAACTTTTCGGGCTGGTTGCGCCACTGCATCACATCAAATCGTTTCAGTATTGAATATTATGTTGACAACAAATAAACAAGAATTGTACGTTTTTTCATGGGATTTTCGTACTCAAGGCTTGCCAAAGATTACCAGTACCTGGCAAAGGTAGGGTTAATACATTACTACGCAAAGGCGATTTTCTGAAATGGTAAGTTAATTATTACGACAGTGTATTTGTCGGCGTGGTTTGTTGTATAAATAAAAAATCCTCACTTTTGAGAAGACTAAACACTTTACCTTGAGTACAGATTCGATAAAAAGTTATTTAATTTTATTTAAGCAATACTTCAAAATGCATTAACTGTAATTTAAAACATGAAAATCATTCACAAAGCATATGCAAAAGCGCAATGTTTGTATATTTGCGAAACGGTACACTTTATGTCCCAACAAAAATTATGTGTAAATCGACTTGGTTTGTCCAAACTTGCCGGTTAAAATGCTCGTCGGACCTCAGTTACACGAAGTATTCGCTAACAAACTTCTTCTCCGAAAAGCATTCTTTGTCTGTGCTCCTCTGCAACCAACAAATCCTCCAATTCTTCCTCATCAAAATCATCACCGGCATCGGCAACAACTAAGAACGGGACTACGAGATTACCTACGTCCACCAGAGCGTGGCGATACTCGGCCGTAATGCGATTACTGTACTCGGAGGGGGCCCACAAAAACAAAACGAGTCGTCGCACCCACAAGCCCTGGAACTGGAACGCGAATTGAAAAAGCAGCAAGCAGCATTCGTCGGGGAAGCAGAATTCGAGAAGTTCGTCGAATGATCTCAGTTGTTCGAATCTCAACACGCTTTCGATCACTCCCAAGTCGAAGTTGATTTTCAGTTTGCAGATCCTGTAGTTCCCCGTACTTTGTGCTATGTTCCGGCAGTCAACTCGAGCGTCATGACTCAGCATATATCTGTTCACCATTTCGACTGCCAATAGTTCGAGATACCGCACCTTCTTGGTGTTTTTGATCATTTTTGAGCCGCGAGTGACGTAAATTATACGCGGTTTGTCGCGACGCGTGGTGCAAATTACGTCACCGCTAGAGCTTTTTGCTTCACAATGATGTTCTGAATTCCCACGCAGCATTTTTGCTCGGATCAGTTTTGCTGAGTTGTTTACAATCCTTGACAGTCCCATGCTACATCTGCCTCAATGCTTAGAGCATTTGCCAACACCCGCCAATCCACTACACAATCCGACAGAAGCCAATCCTACACAAACCCATACTTTTTGAAACCCGGGGGCGGGTGGTTGTTTTTTTGCCACTGCGTCACTGAGCTACGTCATTTGACGTTTGCAAACTGTCATATTACGGTTTAGTAAACAAACAAGTCGTTGCAACTGTAGTAATTGTGTGGGCGACCTTACATCGTACCAAACGGCATAGTAAGTAATAAAACATAGTGGGTAATGTTAACAGACCATAAACCAACTTCGGTTGGTGATAATCTAACACAAGGCTACGTATGTCTGCGTTTCATGATATGTACGTTAGTTATAGGTCTTGACCGACAAAGACCTTGAGTACGTGGTGCATTTAGTATAAGAAGATCCTTTGGCGTTTAAAGCGTAGAAACATAGCGTACTAATGTTAATAATAAAGGTAAAGTGGGTTTGGTCAAATCAATTTTTCATTCACTGCAGGATGAATTCTGCAAACAATGGATGCAAATATCACCTTGGAGGGTCTAAGAAGGTACTCCATGATATATTATCGGTCTGCATCTATACGTAGAGATCATATGCACAGTAACGACATTGTGAGAATGTAGGATAATATATTGGGCAACTTCACATTTTATTCGTAATATTTTGCGTTCATTGCGTTAATAAATTGCGTTTGAATAAGTTTCACGCAATGCCTGAATACAGGAAAAAGCTGGAACATGTTTGTAATGCATTTCTTCGGCTCGGTCTTGTGTGTAAACTTCTCCTCCGAGGTAAGAATTCATTCCGAAATATAAAGAGCGCCCACCAAGTGCAGCGACGGCCTACGAAATAAGAATGAGGGATTTTTAGGGAAACAACGCACAGAGTAGAGAGATCCTCACCTCAATGTGGCGATATGTTTCTCTTGCAGATCGTTGCAGGAAATATCAACGGAAGTCACAACACGGTCGTGTTTCCTCAAAAACTTGTCCAAGTAACTGGATACAAAACAGTTTAAGCCAAGCAAGCAGAGCTAGATACATAACGATAATTATAAATAAATAGAAAAGGCGGCAGCGTGATACATACATTTGTGCAACTCATCTGAAATACTGATTTTTTTTTGATAAAAATTGATCTTCTGGGACTTATGTACACATAACCCTGAGGAAGGCCAGCCGGATGGTAGACGGAACATTGATTTCAACAAACACTTTCGAAACTTAAGTGCCAGAAGAACAATTCTTACTAATTAATCTGTATGGCGCTTATGTACACATAACCCTGAGGATGGTACGTCGGATGGTGGACGGAACGTACAAAAAAAACTTT
The DNA here is from genome assembly GCF_947561715.1 of Ascidia mentula. Taxonomy (NCBI): domain Eukaryota; kingdom Metazoa; phylum Chordata; class Ascidiacea; order Phlebobranchia; family Ascidiidae; genus Ascidia; species Ascidia mentula. Next base: position 1,314,207 of record NC_138568.1, read on the forward strand.
CGTAACTTAAGTGCCAGAAGAGCAATTTCAATCAATTACTCTGCCTGACAGCAAGAACACCACTATACCAATTTACATGTTGGGAGAATTGGCTTTAGCTGACTGTACTATGTGAGCCAATGTAACGACCAGTGTAGAAAACGTAGGTAAAATAGTGTTGTCACTTACAAGGTCAGGTTGTGGTTGTTTTTCTCGTCAGTGACTCCACTCAGGTTGAGAACATCAACCTTTTCACGCTTCAATGATTCCAACCACTTGAAAACGCATTTGGATCCGAAACGATTTCCCGAAATATCCAATTCGCGAATGTTGCACAGTGCTGAGATGATAATACTTAGTAATTAGTAGTTAGTAACATTACTGATTTGGTTTTTGGCATATGGAACAAGAAAACCATGCGTTTATCTGCATACTTAAACATGTGGATGGATACAACGAAAGATATTGTTCAGTTAAAGGAGTTTTTAAACTTCACAGTATCCATTTTTAGATATTGATGCAACCAAGTTTCACCTTTTTGTAATATTTGCTGCGTTTCAGCGGTTTTGAACATGTCCTCGGTGAGGTAGCAATTACTCAAACTGAGAAATTTTAAATTTTTGATGCTTTCCAGTAATTGCACCAAATTTTCGCCTCCACGTAGAGGATTGTATGATAAATCCAACCTCGTCAAATCCTGTCGAGATTCATATCAATGTCCATCCAATAGCATACAATAGTTATACAACAGTCCACAGTTTATTATGTTGTTTTGTGTGTGAAATGAATGCAGTACTTAACTATGGGTGTCAGGTATGCTAAAATCATTTTGGTTCAATCAAATTTAAATTTATCAAACCGAAGTTTCGCTTCCATAGTTATTGAATAAATCAGTCTCTCATCAAAACATTGCACCAACAAGTACTATAGTCATATACCAGAGACTGACACGGCGCATTGAAGAAATAGTTATTCAACGTACTCCTAACAAACTGATTATATCAGGTGCATGGTTGCTTTATTGCATGACCAACGCAATCTATGACCACATAATACTTACACTGAACACCGGGCATTTCAACATCTTCCGCAATCCAACACCGGAGATATTATTACAAGCCAAGTTCAACTCAATCAAAGTCGCGTCGCTCGATTGTGACGTCACAGTTCGTAAGAGAGAACCGCACATGCATTGAACGCCGTCGTCCGAGAGTCGGTTGCCGGGCAACAGGATCCGCGTCACTTCCGGTTGACGGAGGGTGGCGAGCTGTCGTCATGACAACAAAAATTTACATAAGTCTTGATGTGCATCACAACGCTCGTAACCACACGCAGACAATAGAATATAATAAGTTTTCCAACGCAATTAAGGAGAAGAAAGACTGATATTCCGACAGAAATACTGAATGATATGCGACATTTTATGTAAGTTTCATCTTACCATTGGGTTGAGGCAAGCGAATCCGAACGCGAAGTCTTTGATCTCCAGGATAGTGGAGGATTCACATTCGCGACAAGCTGATGAGATTTTCGGAACAACCACTGTTGGAAACACCACAAAGTTGCACTTTACCGTTCAGCAACACAACATAATCTTTACACTATGAGCTGGTTGGACTGTCACAAGCACAAGCTAATTACAGTAGTGTATTAACATAAAATCAATAAATAAATAAACTAACTTTGTCACCATTTTTTATTGTTGAAAGTACAACACCTACTTATTCCGCTATTTTTGCACATTTCCGCGTAGCGCTGGGCGAACGGTGCAACGTTCCACGTGTCCTCCTTCGCTTCGATGACGTCATTATTGCTGATAACGTCACATATCTGATCGTCGGACAGGAGGCGGGCGCCGTCGCAGGTAAAGAGAGTGAGTTTGGGTCGAATTTTCGCCATGTTTGCGTACAAAGTCGAAGCGCGTTCTTCCAACCACGAGACCGGTTTGTTTCTGGGACGAGAAAGAAAAATATACAAAGAACTGGGAAAGTCTCTTAATTGTAGCAAAATTTATGGAGTTCACGCATTAGTCACTGCGTAAATAATTGCATCTACCTCCTATAATGAGTTGACCTAAAACCAGTCCGTTTTTTGGACACACAAATAACACGGCAATTGTTGTTGACAAAATACTGATATTAAAATATTTTAATTAAGGAACCGACGAACCATAGATTCACCAACATTGCAGTAAATCATTGAAATGTTGGTGTTTTGTTACTTCCACCAAAATAAATCGGTCAAATAAAAGTTCTCACCGGCCGGGAATTCCCACCAAAAATATGGTGTCCTTCACTTTGACCTTGACTCGTAGTGAGGAGCTAACAGGGGCGACCGCGGGTGTTGAAACGACAGGAGATGGCGTGGGTGACGGTCTTTGCGATGGTTGGACGACGTCATCCCCGTTAGTTAAATCTACAGGGTCGAAAGCGACTTCAATATTCGTCGGGGATTTTGTGTAAAACTCGGTAATTTTCGGTGTTATTTTTTTCCAGCCTCGCTTTGCCGCCGTGGAAGGTCTCTCCCACTTTGTAACTTCCAAGCGACGGGGCTTTTTCATTGGCTGGCGGAAAGGCGCGTCATCGTCCACGTCATCCTCAACCAACCAATCGTCGCCGTCTTGTTCGTTTTCACGCATCAACGACGACGAAGGTCCCGCCCTTTTTGCGTTCCTGCTTTGAGTTTGAGTGACAGGGAGTTTAGTGGAGCTCCCAAGAGCTGCAATCGACTCTTTATAATCGAGGACGCCGCTCCTCTTCCGCCTAAACTCCCTCTGCGTTAGATCCGGAAGGTGTTGATCCTCCTCCTCCTCCTCCTCCTCCTCTTCAATTACTCTCTGTGACGTTGTCGGTTCGGAGAAGCCGTCCTCATCTGCAAGTTTGAGAAGTTCGGCTCCGAGAAGGTCAGAATGATTACTTGTTGGACGCGAGGTTGAGCTTCTGTCATTTTGTCTCTGCTTCAAGATGGCGTGGAGTTGTTTGTATTCATGTTTTTTGCCTGGATCCATTTCATCTTTGTGTGTGTGATAATGGGCGATCAGGGTGTCCAGCGCCGTTCGTCCCTGGAAAAAAGTGGGCGGGTGATTGGCAGCAATGGTCAAGAGCCCGACCCATATACCAAGAAGAAAACCCGATCGGGATTCGTGCCCAGGATGTCCTGGGTTCGAATCCCGGTGTGGTCAAAAAAAATATTTATAGAACTAGTCATGATATTTAATTATGATATTTAACCTTAGTTTTACAAAAAAAAACAGACTTATTTAAAGCACAAATATTTTCCGTCGACATTGGACACAAAACACAGTTGATATTTGAATAAATGTGGTCAAGGTTATCAAGTTAGCCACGCATATAAATCTGTATCGTGGGAACGAAATATTGTCGTAACAAAAATATGAAAACTAACCCGGAAGTCCGGAATGTTCGGGTCAGCTCCTTTCCCAAGCAACATAGAAACAATAGCGAAGTGCCCGTTCGACGCGGCGTCCTGAATCGGTGTGATTGCGTCCTGCTGCTGTCCGCCGATCGCGTTGACGCTCGCGCCGTTGCTTAGCAACAGTTTTACGATCTCTGAAATCAAGAACACGCGCGATGTTGACTGAGTTGAGGCCATTAAACATCTGTTCCTATGTCGTTGGCCTTAACTATGGGAATGGATTGGAACAACACCGCACTGGGCACATTTCTTATATTAGTCAATAAACAGTAGTGACGTCAAACAACCGGTGGTGTATACCTTCGTATCCATGGTTACTTGCTTCATGCAAAGGCGTCCAATCACAGAAGTCACGCGGGTTGACAGGGTGGCCCTGAAGCGGAACGAAACACGTGATCACTCCAAGTGCGCCTCTCATAGTTTTTGGCAAAAAAATCAGCCGGAAAAAGTTTCGACCTCAGAGATCGTGACGTCACGTACCTGCTCGAGAAGTAGTTTCACTCGCATCACGTGACCCTCGATGCAAGCCCGGTGAAGAGGGGTTTCCCCTTTCTCGTTCTTTTTGGAGAAGTTTGGTTTTCGTCTCTTCCTTGTTACGTCATCACCGTCCGAGTCGTCTGACGAAATACCAGAGAAATAATGCTAGAGATGTGACTCCTATACATCTTTAACATCCTCAAACACACAAAACTGTGACGTTATTTGTAAAGTTTACATATAAACCGATCATAATGTTCTACTTTTGACGTTATCTCTGGCAAATGACCATGGGTTGTTGGTGGGTCATAAAATCGATTATGGTATTTTGTTGTAAAGCAGAACATATTAAACACAGACAGGAACCTAACAAACGCAAAAACATTTGTTAAACACTCTATTAATCAACCAACCATCATTAATTGGCAATTTTGACATCAATTCTCGTCAACGTACCGTCCGACACCTTCTCCATTTCAACACGCAGCAGCTCTTCGCTGTCGTCTAGCGGACAACTATTCTGACAAGTATCTTGCGAATCCTCGTCCACGTCATCAGCGAACAATCCCCATTTCGCTTCAAGGGCGGCGATTTTCGTGCCAGTTTCGGAGGCTTCGATTCTTTTTTCGTAGTTTTGTTGGGATTTCTCCAAAGCTGTCAAAGTCTGCAGCTGCATTAAAAATAATCAAAGAAATTGTGCAAAAAATACAATTTTCGGTGAATTGAGGTTCACACAGTAACTTGGCAATTTGCCTTGATGTAAGCATCATTACAATATACATAAACTTACCTGCAAACGACCGTTCCCGGAATCTGTGGCACATTTTAATGCTTTATCGTAATAACCTCGGACTATTTCGTATGAATCCCTCATTCTTTCGTAACAATTGGCCACGTGAGTAAATGTTTTGGCGCGCTGTATTTAAAAACGAACTTTTAAAAATGCTTTATGCTGCAACGAACAATCTCCACCTCTGTATTATCTTCATTCGATTCCAATTCCTTCTTAAAATATTCTATCGCCTCAGGGTATTCCCCCACATCAATAAGAGTAGTGGCGATAGAAAAGAAAACAGTGGCCCTGTGTCTTGTGGTGCAGTAAGACATTTCATGCAGAAGTTCTTCCTATAGATTTAGGTATACATATAATATATGTGAATACATATATTTATAATGTTTGAACAAATGAAAGCCCAACACGACAAGTTACATTATTAACATCTTGATGTAAGATGCGAAGCAACCTACTTACAGAAGGGTGTTTTTCTGGCACACAATTTTTTTTGTACTAAACAGCTGTGCTTTGTCATTAAACTGCATGCAGATACAACCTACATTGGCAAGAACACTATGGCACAAAATCACCAATATTGCAAACATATACATATCTAAAATTCATTTTGAAATAATACCTGCTTTGTATAATGTTTCACAGCCAACACATAGCACTCCAGTTTACAAAACATGTCAGCGATAGCTTCATGTAACTTAAAAAGATGGTCAACTTCTAAATCCTCATTGGTGATGTCAGCCTTGGTCTTAATCATTCTTAACACTGTGGAGATTCCAAACAACAAGTTACATAAAACACCACCACAATGCGATCAAATTTAACACTTATACACCTGTTTTAAGTTTGTCCTCAACTAAATCGCTTCCTGCATGGCCTTTCATACGATATGACTTTTTTAGGCAGGTTTTTGCAGCTTCCATATTATCCAAATACATATGTACCTACAAGACACAAATTTACAGTTCGGTTTCTATAAAGTTAAATTTTTGTCAAACATTGAAAGATCCAGAATGCATATTACATACGCTAACATATAAAGAAATTTGTATACATTCTTTTAAAGTTGCAAATTGGTATTACCTAACCAACATGCTATTTGTCACACTCCAACCTTACCTGAGCACAAAGATTCAACGACTCAAACAACTTCTGTTTATTTCCAGATGCTTTAGCAATTTTTAATGCTGACTCAGCATTTCTAAGAGATGCAGAAATTTGTTTCTGCTCGACGTTAATATCACACATGATGCGGTTGGCAAGATACAATTCCTCATTGGCATTGCATTTTCTAGAAAACAACATGTATATTGTACATGGTAAGCAGGTTACAATTACAACTTACACCCGTAAGCTAGTAGGTCGTTTTTACATATACCACAATTAACATTTCAAACTACCATGAAAATTTTACATTAAATTTTTTTTTCAATTATTATCATTATGATGTTGCAACTTGCAACAATATAAGTTATGAAGTCGGCAGAGGCAATAAAACAACTTAAATAATAAAGTGCACAAAAATAGTTGTTTTATTTACAATATTATTTACTACCCCATACTCAGCAAGAAAGATGGCCTTTTGGAAAAATTCACAGCAGTTTTTTGATGCTGCGGCTTTATCGTCACCGTCGGCAGCAAGAGAAAGTTGGTGGTGGCAGAGACCCAAGTTAATGTAACTCCTTATCTTCATTTCATGAAGTTCCTTGGATGAAACTTTTTCTTCCTCTTTTAGCTCAGATGTCAAATCCACACTCTGTGTGAGAAGACCAATGGATCTAAAACATTGAACAGAACTTGTAACGACATTCAAATAAATATTACTTGTTGGGACACAAAATGTTAAGGCCAACAAACAGGGCATGGCAGGCTGTACTTCAATACCAGTTACAACATTACCAGCAACACATCTTTAAAAAGCACTACATAAACATATTAGATATTTATTTTTGAAAATCTCTGAGGCTAAAATTTGTCTTTGTACAAAACCAATCTTGTTACAAACAAACAAATTTTCACACAGTTACCAAACACCCACTTTTTTAAAGCTTTGATGATTCTTCTGGGTGATGTCAGAGAGCGTGCTTGTTCCAAGTACGTTTGACCCAATGATGTGTTTGCCCTCTGCAACTCGACAATGTCACTCTCAGCAAGATCCAGGTGCTTTTTGTGATGAGAGATTGCAAGATCATAATTTTCCATCGCCAAGTAGACATCTCCTATCTGAATTGACATTTACGAATGAACAGAGTTATATTACCATATGCTGCTTAATACACATTGAAGCTCTTTTTACAGAAGCAATTGTTTGACACTTTTTTTAATAAAGTTAAGAAACTGCACCTTAGTCACCTCCATTGCACAAACCAATGTAAAGATTTTTTTACTAAATCAGGTTGGCTTAAAGTTTCCAAAAGTCAGGCATCTTTTAAATAATTATTTGTTTTTGTTTACCTTTCGATTGGCAACAGCTTCACCAACAATATCTTGCAGTGAGCGGCAAAGTGCAAGCTCTTGTTTGTGCATATTCAATGCTTCATCATGGTCTCCTATCCACAAGTGATTTGTTTAAATGCCGTACACAAGGGTTTCTCATATGAGGACCCCAAGGGATTCACCCATCAAGGTGGAATACAAGATGGTTCTCAACAACATTAGTTTCGCTGGTGGGTTGGAGCTTGTAGGGTCAGTGGTTCATTATGTTTATACTGACATTAAATAGTATGACCGTAACATTTTGACCGGCTTAATGGTCTAGAATTGGAGCGACACCAAAAAAGATATTTTTCACAGACAAAAACATGGCCAACATTTTTTACAGGACTGGTGGTCCACAGACAGAAACAAGTTGAAAACGGCCCCACACTTTATAGCATATTTCATCAACATTCGATGCCAAAACATACAACATACCAAGTATGACTTAAGTTACACAATCACATAAAATTATTTCAGAAACACTATTCACGAATTTGCTGGAAAACCACAAAACAAATTGGTGTTCGAAAAAAGGTTTACCAGCTTGCAAATACAAGTTTCCCAATGCATTACACCACTCTGATTCCTCTTTAAGGTTATTGGATTCCTGTGCTTTTAGCCTAAGTCTTTCACAACCTGAAACACAACATTTTCGTTGGTAAAAATTGCATTCATTTGGATTGTTAAATTGGTCCCTTTAACACTTGATTGAATGCAGATGGTTTTGAAAATGAAGTTAACGAAGTTAAACTCATTAAACTTACGTTTGATCTCCTTTTGTTGCTCCTTGTCCATCCCAATAAATGTCGTTTCCGCATTAAAGTTGAAATCAACAAAAAACTTCAACAAACAGTTACGCCTAGATTTATGAAATTGGTGATTCCCCTACATCGAATTTCGCGCCAAATATTTGTGTCAATTTTATCAATTAATTTTTAAGATTTCTATGTTTCCTTTTACATCGTTGCTTTTCGTGTCAATGTGGCATTAATAATTTTATTTAAAGTAATTTATGCGAATATATTTTGTCAAAACAGTGTTACTTGTCGTGTAATATGTTAGGTATCTCTCCACAAAAACGTAAAGTTAACCAGGCAAGTTTAGCGCACCAGTTTAAGCATGATTGTAACATGTACACTCTGTGTAGTGCCAGTAGGTTGGTTAATGGCCTGGTATTGTCGACAGGTCAAACTTCACCGGAGCATGATATTTGCTATATCGCTCCGATTTGTCATGAAAATGCTGCTGTGTTGTATTCCGGCCAGACTGCGCCTTGTCTGTGATAGTACAACTGTTCATCATGGTAGCTCAAGTAAGAGCCTTCGAACGCGTGATTGGGCATTGGCCTGCATGAGCATGCACTGGTTCTGTTGTAACTAAGGGTGTATTTTAAGCCGTGACACTTTGACTTGATTTAAAGGGTGTATCTTGCTTGATTGTTACATAACCACGACTGTCAAATAATCAAGCGTAGAAGGCACAATGTACACAGTATTGCAATTCAATCCCACATTTAAGCACCAGCATATATCATTGTAGCGCTACACTGTATATATTGTTTCTCGTTTATCCCCAACATCAGGCATTACACCGGTTGTCTTGGCAACACAAAGTGCAAATCTTCATCATCGACACGAAATCCTTCCATCTGCATTCCTCTGTACAAGTCTCAGTGCAACACCTTTCCACTCTGATCGTTGTTCCGTGGTTAGTCGTCACTTCGATCTGGAAATCGTTTGAAATATACTTCTTGCGTCTAATTATGTTACTGTTATAATGCAATAATACAGTATGGTAAATTTAAATTTATAAATTACCATATCTGCTTTTAATGTAATACTTATTTAGTAATAACTTTGTTGAATATACTTCGTGTGCCACAACTCAGCACCAAACAATTTTATCAAGTACAAGACGAAGTGTAAAAAGTAAAAAACTCAGGACACCTTGCAAAACTTGTCTCTGCTCTTGCATTGCTGTAACAGATCGTCGTGACTAGCAACGTTCAACAAACAATCATCATCAGGTCTGTGAACGCGTTTCTCGTAGTACAGACAGTCATAGCATGTGAGACTCGAATTGGATGAAGCTGCATTGGAACATGCTTTGGTGTCACAAAATTATTTCGTATACATTATCTCTATAATTTATTTGTTTTGTAAAAATATGGGGTTGCGCTAAAATGCGATTCAGTGACGCGATCTCTCAAACAATAGCCGGCCAGAGTGCGGATTTGAGGGTAAAAAATATGTTTAAACACCAAAAAGCTCATCGAGCCAACAACATAGTAGGCCACAATATAATTGAACACGAAACATTATTGGAATTGGTAAAAATTAAATTGAAAACTAAAAAAATGATAGTTGACAGCTTTTTTTCTTCTCTCAGTTTGAATTATTACTTATATTCACAGAAGTTAGTTCTCGTTAAATTTTTAATAAAATCCTCCTTATAAACAAAAACGTGACTCCCTCAAATTTTTCTTTTGGTTGAAAACAAGGGAGCGGAACCTATTACGCCCAATATTGATTCTTTTTTTAAACATTAAAACCGCTACAACTACGGTTACATCTTATGACTTGTTTATAATAAAATATAGGTTACGTGAAACACGCTACACAAACTAGCAAATCACAACAACATCATCAAAGGCCTATTATACCTGTTGCCGCCGAAACTGTCGTTAGAAGCGCCAAAGTAATTATAAAAGCATTTGACCAATCCATTCTAAAACACGTCGTACGGTGTGGAATCTCCTGCCCGCTGCTTTATAGACACCTTTGCCACTCGTGAATCCGTTTCCATTTCCGTGTGTTCTCATGACACCGCCCGCACTGTTTGTCTGGCATATGTCGACAGACGAACGAAAATTGTCAAAAGACGAATGGCAACATACAGTTGATGACGTAGCACATGGTTTGTCCCCCATAGCGAAAAGGTGTGACGATGTGTTTGCTTGTTTACACGGCTCTGGGCTGTCTGAATCAGAGCTGAGATCGATACACGTGAGAGTCGTTGGACATTGTATTAAAATTTCGCGAGCCGACATGTGACATATTGCGCAATGACACTGCGTTGGTCTTTGTAGTTCTTTGTGGGATTGTGGGTAAGGTGTGGTTGCGGCTTTTTTTGGTACATCTATAAAGAATTTGCCCACGTAATCCAACCAAATGATTTTGAAACCTACAAACTGTAACCAAATTTTGAACTGCTTGTAATATTTTCAAAAAACACAATATTTTAAAATATTATATTTGTTCATTAATTGTCAAACCATCTTTCGTAATTCCTGTCTAAAAGTGTTTCCGCGATATGTGTTGGGAACTTACTCTTGTTTACACGTTTAAGACATATCTTTTAGTTCCACTGGTGTGAAACATGGCAAGTTAAGTAAAAAAAATTTTTTTTAATGTCAACGTAAACCTAATTCATGCAGTCAACATGCAACGTTTAATAAGCTGGGAGTGTTTGACTGTTTGCAGCAGACATGAAAACGTACCCGATAGTTTACAGATCAGGGAAAACACAAACTAATTTAAACAGAGAATCAGTTTATTTTATGGTTTCTATTGCTCGCATATGAAAAGATCGGCAGCGCCTCTAGAAGCTTGGAAACATTTTACACTCTACAGTTTACAGCCTTGAAGAACAAATAACTTAAATAAATAAAAATTTAAAGAATGGGTTTGCTTTTTGAGCAAATCTTAACGTGTAGGCGTCGATGCTGCCAAAACTGTTTTCTGTTTCTTAACCAGATTTGTGACCATTCGTAATTCGAATACTGGTTAGGTAAATATGCTACTGGACGGTACTTTACCAAAACCAACAAATAATTGCGTTAATTCTCTTGCGGAACTACTTGCAAAATATACCCTTGTGGTTCATACAACATCACAAGCATCATCTACGTACCCCGAAACCACGTATTTTTGTGCCATTTTGAGGTTCCGAACGATGCCAAGGACGTGTTCGCGATGTGCTCAAGCGTAAAGATGGATTTCTACTCGTGGGGAAACTCTGCTTACGCATGCATTAGATCGACCGGGACGAAACAAGGTATAAAACTACTGCTCAGTTGCGACCCCTTGCGATAGTGTGTCTTTTGGTTAATTTCCACTTGGAGAAGTCTTTTTACTAGTAGAAAACATGATCGGAATCAATGTACAGAACGCGCAACTTCGCAGAAATCCATCCCTAACGTGTTTGTAGCTTCCAAGCACGATTTATTTGCCGAAATTTTGAAAAGTGTTCACTAACATCACACGATTTGTAGCTTTTACTGCGAGGTAAATAAAGGTTTTGCCCAAAACATGGCGTATCTATCAAGACGATAATCAATTAACCTCAACACAAATCCACACTAAATTACCGGGTGTTGCACCGGTAACATTTTGCTGGTTTTCTTATAGTGAAATTGTTATCCAATTTCCAGGTAACTGTGAACTACACACGAATGTTGACCGCAACCAATGCGCGGTGAAGCCACGAACATGCAGAAGCCTTTGATTAAGCGGGTTTGGTTTGGTTCGAGGTGATAATTACGAACTTGATCGTTAGTTCAAACCACAGCAAAACGGTGCGAGTTTTTAACCAGAAGTTCGTTTCAGAAATATACAGGCATGATTTTAAAAAATTTTAGAACGGTAAAAGTCAATGCGACAAAAATAATAAAACTACTTTGTTCTCATTAAACTTTTTGCTGCAAGTAGCAAAGAACGCACGGATTGACATCTGTGCGAAACAAAATCCATCGATCCGAAATTTGGATGCAAATCACCTGTAAAAAAAACGCCACTAAGGAACCAACTAATCTGATATGTCCTGATGAATATGATATGTTTCCATCTACAAACGTGCAGCGATCCGCTTCATTCAATCACGACCTGATCGACTCATTTGCATCGGACCCAGGTCCCACGTACAGATATTTAGTATCTGTATGATCACCAATGTCGAACATCAGTGGATCGTGCCAAAAAGTCGTGATGAATGGACTATGGTTGGAAGTGCCCACGCTCAGTCCTGCATTCACAACAGGTGATAATAACACCTTGATCAGGAGCTGCAGGGTCGTTTTTAGATTCTCCAACTCACGCAAATCGTGATGACCCCACTTAACCCCATCTAACCGGACCGGGGTCCTTAAAACAATAAACTTAATCTTCATGGATTGTTTCCTTGACATCATGTGGTCGTGGTTGTGAGATGTGAAGGAACGTTGCATCTGGTCGTAAATAGCATCATGATCTTACACAGCTACGCTCACCGCATGTTATCGTTTGCAAAAATTTTCCAAAATTCCTCCACGCTTCGTGTTTCACTGACGATGTCGATTCTTCTTTTAAATCGACGGCAACATTTAACTCAACAAGATTGGTAACCAGAGATTTACCGCACGCCGAAATCTAAGCTTAAATTTAAAATTTTCTTCGCTATTTTAAATGTTTTTGATGGAATTGGAAATAATTCCTCACATTAAACCTTAAAGTGAAGAAAACATATTTATAATGGTTTCCTTTTTTAAAGGATGACATAATTGCGTCGTCTGTTTGAATATTCTCTATACCATCATCCAACAATATTCCAGCCATCATTTCGCACATAATACCTATAATTTTCGACATCATTTACCGGTGCTCGATATCGGATTCTTGTTCCCATTCAAATAACAAAGGCAGCAATAGACCCAGAAAATGTTATGTAAGTGTAATAACCCCTACCCCCACGCATGACACGTTTCCAGGTAACATTTACGCGGTAGTTATGCCATATGAGTCCAACAATTTGCATACGGCCATAGACGAGGTAAAACCCGGCTGTTCCTCTATATTTTATATTACCGCGAATACAATGTAATATTTCTTTACTTTAAACGTTCATTGCAGGGAAATCTTTCTTGAAATGACACAGTCACCGTGACCAACGTCAGATTTTCGTGTCACCAATTAGATCAATACGTTCGTGACGCTGCAGTTATTGGTGATGGCGATACCAAGAATCGTTTCAGGCCAAACCGCTTCTGGGAAAATTTGTTTGTTTACATTTTCAATAACTCTATTTCCACATCCTTATATCAGGCGATTTGTAGGTGTGGAAATCACCTAACTTTGCCAAATCTTATTGCTGAATACTATACTCTAATCTTGTTACGTTGATCAGCATGTACATTAGGATATGGCGATTGGGGATAAAATAGGAATTTCTTTTGTAAAATATTAATTTATCACATTTCAACTCAAAGTTCAGGAGACATTCGTAAAAAGAAAATAAACCATGTTGATAACATGGACCCAAACTACAGATCTTAAAACTTCCTATTTGATGGATGAACGCTGAAACTGTAATGAGATGTTGGGTCTTTAGTCACATTTTTACCACTTCCCGACCGAAATCTACAAAGAATCGCATTCAGAAAACACAACAAAAATCTTGTTTGAGGTTTTCCGTCGCCGCGATAGAAGCTTCATTCACGAAAGTTTATCAACAACTTAATAACCGCCCTTGGCATTAAATGCCGTCGTTTCAAGTCTCTCCACCATGTCCTGTGGACGAGGAATTTCCGGTGCTCGTGACGTCATTTTTGCGCTGAGATGCTGCGGATTAAAACATGCTAAGAGAGAGACTCGAAGCCAAACACCGCCCACGCCGTGTAGCGTGGGAATTACTGCATTTCTAGCATGGGATAGATTAGTATTTACGCAGATTCAACTACTGATTATCATAGTAAAAGCTGCGCGCTAATTGCGTTCACACAGGACTTTATTTGTTGGCCATTTACTCACGTATATTCTGTAAAGTTTAAAACATGTCTTTTGTTTTTGTGATAAATGTGTGATCAATTTTCTCGAATTTGAATACACAATTTTTTACATATAAATATGGTAAATTTGAACAATGTCTTGTGGAATTGCAATGGTATTGAAAAATCTCTTTGGAGGTAACTTCTGTTTCTGAAAGCTAACATGAAAACTTACCCAGTCTTCAAGCAAACAATGTTTACCTGAACTACAAAAATTACCGATACTGAGGCCCAATTTTATGCACGCAGTCACGATTTAAAGCCAGAAAAATATTTGCGCCAACTTCCAATTACGGGCAATTGTGGGTAACCGTGGTAACGAATCTTTCCCAGCTGAGGTTAAAGGTCATCGCGGCGATCTCACGACCCGATAAGAACTGATTTTCAGGTAATGTCACTGTAGATAAATGCAGGCGATTCTCTTTGCTCGAAGCAAAGACTGCGAATATATTGATGAACGACAACAAGTGCTTGACTATTTATGTTATTTAACATTGGATTGAATCAGTTTGAAAAATGTGAGCGTACTAACCCTAGAAACATGCTTTGTACCCCAAAGTGCGTTTGAAAAGGACGATAAACCCTTGGAACAAGAACAGAGACGTTACGTTTGTTTTCATGTTTTGCACTGCGGTTGACTTGATCAACAACTTGTTGGAAATAAACCTGTTGTCTCAGATTTAACCTTTGATAAGAAGTAATCCGTATTTGGTGTTGAAACGGAGTTGTATAAACTGAACGCGTGGGTTGTGACGTTGTGAAACCAGATTATTTCTGTAAATGGAGATTGAGTTTGATTAAATTGTGGGATTTCATGCCTTTTGGGATTCAGGCTTTTGCTTCTTGAAAAGTTACGAAATAATGTATTTTCCACTGGTTTTCAGCGCAAGGATTGTTGCGGCATGGACAAACGATATAAAATGTTTCTAACAATTTCGTGAAAAAAAAATGTTTTCCGGACTCAACTCTAAGTAAACATAGTTCCACCACTGCGACACCACTTAAATCCAATAACGACGGCGTTCATGCCCAACCGCTGAAGTGAAAACCTTGCACATTCCGCTACCTTGCCGCTTGAGACCTGATCTTGGTAACCGGGGAATCGTACAATTACTGGTTGCCGGGGGCACTGCGCGTGCTTTACGGTGCAAAAAAAGTCGCTGTTTTTCTGCTTCAAGGGCGAAAAGCTATGAATGAAGTTGCGAGGTGTGAGTATATGTAGACTGGCTGAAAGGTTTGTGGTGCATAGTGCTACCGGATTATACTTTAGCTTGCACTTGAGAGCGCATGGTTAGCGGCATACATTGGTGCGTGGTCTCGCGTTTAGTTCGAAACAGGTCAGGTTTGAACGATTTTTTTGAGATGAACGATTCCACGTTTTCACTTCAGGGTGCGAAAAAGAAGAATTTCCAAGAGTTTTTTCATGTTTTGCTGTTAGGGAAACGATAAAATAAAATTTTCCAAAGTTTTACTATAGCATAATCTGGTCTTCAATTATGTATCACCTTGATTCCAGCGACATCAATTTGTCAAAATATGTACATAGTTATGTATGAAACAAATGTTTCAGTATGATGTCAGCTATTTTATTAGTTTCTGCATTGTTTTTATCTTTCTCCACATAAGTGGATTTTGTCGCATAGTGCTGACGCATGCTTGCTATTCCTAGACAATTTAGGTAATTTTGCTAGAATGGACATGAAAACACGTCAACTTTTTCAACTTTGTCTTATTCTTGGTTGCCTGAAGGCCGGTTTTACCCAAAGCGGTTGTTATGATTGTAAGTATTTTGAGATATGACATCAATATTAACAACTAACCGTGGCACACTTTTCACTTCCTCGTTTCTTTTAGTCAAAGTTGAAGACGACCTTGGATTGATCACATTCAAAACACGAACCTGGTATTCGGTATCGGGAAACGAGTCTGATTCTGGTACCAAGGTTTTGGCGCACATGGAATGGAACATTAGTGATTCTGGTATACAAGTGTGAAGCTTAATTTAACTCAATTAATCAGAAACCAGTTGTTGTCAGTTGAAAAACAAAGCTCTTCGCATTGTTCATCGCTATATGTATCAACGTACACTTTGTTTTATTTAACACCAAAAGATGCTCTCTGCCTTTTGATAAGACATGCTACCGCATATCAGCTGCCAAACAAATTCACGATAATTATTTGTCGTGTGGTTCGCCCATGTAGTAACGCGTGGCTTAGCCTGCGGCACGTGACAAATTTAGACCAATGAGATGTATTTTTGTGACATGCAAGACAACAACCACCTACTTTCTCCTTACACAAAAACATGCAACGCAGGTTTGAAACCTGACGGGTTCGCGGTTTTCTTCGGCGAGGACAGCGGCTCATTTTCTCTCAACGAAAAGTCTTTGCAACCAATAAATATATGTACAAGGTTTGGAAGATTTTGTCAAACTTTTAATTGTTGTTGTGTTGTAAATGTAACGGCGTTGTCGCTTTGTGTCTAGTGATGAACCAACAGCAAAACGTAACTAAGCATGTATCGGTTTTAACTATTGCAGTTTTCCACCTATGTTCTACATAAACCAGTTGTGCATCGGCGTTTTTAACTTTAATAATTCGAACTAACATGAATGACGACGTCTCCAACTGTCAGTTATTTCTAACTCTTCTATTTCAGACCAGGCCAGTTCTGGGTCGAGACCGGCAACCAATCAGCGTGCACCAACGTCACTACAGGGTGTCCGGCTACGACGTCAGAGTGTCTGTGCGTTGCAAAATGCCCTCTTTTCTACAATAGAGGCAGATATTGCGAAGGAAGTGTGTTTGTGGAAATGGACGGTTACATATCAGTACCAGGGGTAAGCACAGAAACTTGATTCTTCGTCAATTGGTCACGCGTTGCTTTGGGGGTTTTGCAGTCTACGTTTGAATGCCATATCACGACTCGTTTCTGTGGAAATTTTTCGAAATGCATAATGGAAAAATACGGGTTACAGAGTTGAAAAAAATACCTAACAAGCAACGTTATACTAAACATTACCCTGTCCTTGTCATAGTTTGCCCAAAATATTTTACAAGTGACAGTCAAAAAACTAAATGATATTTCTGCCATTGTGTGGTTCATTTCTCAGTAACAAACGATATTTTCTACAGAGCATCAGATACCTCGAGTTTGACGTCACACCAATTGTTCATAAAAGATTTAAATCAGGCATCGTCCCCTATTCCAGGTTAGTTTGACTCCAAATATAGAAACCCACTTTGCCTGCCGTGGAAACAAAGTTCATGTGGTTTTGTTCACGTGCAGACAGAATAGTCCGTTTGATTCGACGAAAGTTGATTTCCAACCTCTCACTTGCAACGATTTAGTGAAGACAAGTTCGTACAGAGAAGCCGTCGAGCAATGCTGTGGTAAGTGATCATTAGTGCGGGCATTTTTGACAGAATTATCTGCTTAGTTTTGTTCTTGCCTGACATATTCATACATGTGTCACTTTATAATAATGAGCATCATTACAAAAAATCCACATACTTATATCTTTTTTACATGCTTTTGTCGTTTACATAGAAATAGGTTTAAAAGATCGGGTCGTACGCAACATAACGTTCGGAGATCCAACACTCGACTTTAGGGAAAGCACCGTGTTGATGAATATGTCTTGGATGCTGCCTCTAGATCAAGAGGGATTGCTGCATTTTGACATCCAGCTTGGTTTTGATTGGCCAGCCAGCGTTGTCAAGCCAATGGTAAAAAAATACTCGAATTTATGGACATAACAATAAAAAAATGTTAGATTTCTTTGTTGACCAAGCATTTTCTATGTGTAATCCTGACATTAAACTAAAAATCAAGGTAAATTTTCAAACCAAATCCAGCAATGTTTCCTTACATAGAACCACACTTTTCTGTTATACCATGGGGACCAGAGTCAGTTGGCAAGTTGCCAGAACCACACTCACATCTACCAAATTACTCTGGTCGATCTGGTGCCTACGACCACCTTCCAATTGACCATTACTCCCAGATACGCCAAGCAGGGTTCGAGGAATGAGGGAACAGTTGTCACGATAACTGTGCCAGGTAAACACCACTGTTCACCACCAAATGTTCTTCGACAATAGTGCGATTTCGAGGCAACTCTGGCCGGTTGCAGCGGTATATAATAGAAAGCATATATAAACAACCAGTAGTCCCATGTAATAGGCTTGTTAAATCATTCAATTACATCATGAAATCATCTTGTAGCTTCCTTGAGGAGCACGAAAATCGTATGAAACTTACGATCGCTAAAGAACAGACTAAAAACGCTTTGTATAATTACAAGTATATAATTGGGCAAAACGTGTCAACACAAGTACCTTTGTCTTACAAAAGTCATTATCAATAAACATTACATATTTTTTTTCATTACAGCCATGAACTCGTGCAATCAAAGATATCGTTACTGCGACATTAATTCTAACTGCACCGCTCAGGACAAAACAGGTTTTTCGAGTATGAACGCAAGTTGTGAGTGTCATCCGGGTTACTCCGGCGACGGAATTAATCCTTTTTCAGGCAAGTGCTTACCACAAAAGCTTGTTTTTTATATTAGTGAAGACAATGATTTTTGAAAAAGCGTTGCTTGTACAAAGTAATCGATTTATCATCTTTCATAATTTTAACGCCACGAGTGAGAATTTTTATTTAATGATTCCAGTCGGATTCGGGAGTGGTTGCACCGACATCGATCGGTGTGAATTGGAGCCGAGTCCCTGCGACTCGAAGGCCCGTTGTCATGACAACCCGGCTCCTCTTCTGACCGCTAATTGCAGCTGTTTGTCGGGTTATTTCGGTGACGGGTGAGTGGCTGTTTGGTTTCTAGTTACCGCGCTGTCGTACCAGATTGTCAGTTAGTGTGAACTTGAGGTTGCACAGTAAAACCTAAAGCCATAACACAGAATTTGGGCCAATTTTGTAGGAACTTCTTCATGACTTTGGTGTCAATTGTTCAGATACGTCGATGGATCAGGTTGTTCTTCTATCAACCTCTACGCTCTGGCAATCGCATTGCCTGTTACTGTCGTTCTGCTCATCCTAATCATCGGCGTTGCATGGATGATTCGAACGCGAAAATTACGACAGGAAAATCTAAAATGGAGCAATTTCGTTGCCAATACTGCTTTGCAGTATTCAATACCATCCACCAACAAAGATCAGGTTAATACACGCAGAATATCGTACTATTATGCACTTGTTTTTTTGCTCCGCACTAAAAAAATACAAAGAAATATAAAAGCAGACATGAATTGTCATACCACAATCATAAACCGTTGTTTGTTGTAGATTGTTGTTAAAGTGCATCAAAAACACAAAAAACTGATACACTTTTTGCACATTCAAAGCAACTCTTCCAATACGATTTCTATTTTAACGGCCAACCAATACGATTTCTATTTAATTCTTTCCAGGGCGTCTGGATTCCAACATTCGGCGATAAATGGGAAGTTGCCCGAGAAAGAATTAACCTGGGTGAAATTCTA
Source organism: Ascidia mentula (assembly GCF_947561715.1). Taxonomy (NCBI): domain Eukaryota; kingdom Metazoa; phylum Chordata; class Ascidiacea; order Phlebobranchia; family Ascidiidae; genus Ascidia; species Ascidia mentula. The sequence continues at coordinate 1,333,670 of NC_138568.1, forward strand.
GGACGGGGTAATTATGGGGTTGTCTACAAAGGGGTGCTTACTCCCCTACAAAAAGACGAAGTCGGAAAAGAATTGGAAATTGCCGTGAAGTTTGTCAAAGGTTTGTGTGTTTTGTTTTTTATACGTATGTAAGAGCTATTTATTTAAACAAGGAAGTCCTAACTAATATGCTTTAATACATCATGTGCGCTTGCTTTCTTGCAGCTCATTCTCAAATTGCACTGATGATGGACGCAGTCGTGTTTGAAACGTTTGCACACAATGTATAGCAGCAAATTAACTTTGGATTTTTGTTTAAAATTAATAAACTAGTTTTTGGCACCAAAGAGTTATTTGCGTGACGCTTTCGCCTCTTGGCAATGCTTCTATTAAAGGCAACTAATGGTAATTATAGCGCGCGTGATTCACGAATGACAACAACTGATATAAGTTTACACAGAAGTTGAACTAAGAAAGCAAAGTGACCTAAGGCCGATTTGTTGCAACGTTCAGGGTTACTCTTAGCCAAATGCTGCTTATAATATCTCGTATTGATCGTCTGGAGTTCTGATACAGTCGTGATATTTAACAGAGGGTGCAAACGTCGAAGAAAAAATTTCCGATTTTTTGACTGAGATCGGCTTTATGCTCAACGTGGGGGAACACCCTAACGTGATAAAGGTGCTTGGATGTTCGACGACGCAGAAACCGATTTTACTCGTCACCGAATTTTTGGAATACGGAGATTTGTTGCATTTTCTCTGGGACTCGAGAGAAGTAAGATTTTTTTCAGTCTTTCATTAGTAATTATCCGAAATGGTTAAGGGGTATTTTTTTCAAATATGCATCATATAAATAGCTTAAAACTACGAATACAAAATTACAATTCACATCTATGTTATCCAATATTTCGTTACATGTGAGTGTTGCTTGTCTTGAAAAGGCGATACCATTGTTCGTGTAATAACCAAAAGCAATTTAAAACTTTTAAATGCAAAAAAATGTTCGTCATTACTTTATTTTGTTATCTATGCTTTGTCTTGGACTTCCAAGCAAAACTTTAGTGGACTTTACCAAACTTGTGTTTGTGCACAGCCTACCAAGTGCCTCGTGGATCCTATATACCACCTAACGGAGACGTCTGTGTACAACATGGCTCGCCAGGTGGCGCAAGGGATGGCCTACCTCACAAGGTCACGAATCATTCACGGTGACCTGGCGGCCAGAAATATTCTGATAGGAGAAGGACTTGTGTGCAAAATATCTGATTTCGGACTGGCGAATGACGTTTACAGGTATAACCATTCGTTTGTATAAACAGTGGAGCGCTTTTTCATATAGAGCTGGTTCCGTTAAAGTTGAAGTCTTGTCGGCTATCGCCGCATAGTTTAATTGGCAAGATATTTGGAAGTCACCACAGTTGCACTGATGAGACATATTGTGTTAAAGCAACTGAATCATCATTGCTTGGCACTCTTACCATAATTAGGTCAACATGTTGACCCTGTCTGCAGCTCACTATACAAAATATTCATTCTCTGCTGAAGGTAAATTTATATTGACTGCGTTGTGACGTAGGTACGGGGTTATTCGAGGTCAGACCGAACGGACAGTCCCGTTTAAATGGATCAGTCCTGAACGGATGATGTCAGGGAAAGTCCCTATTACAAGCAAGAGTGACGTGTAAGTGACAGTGACGTCATGTCCAACGAAGGGAAATTTTGAATACCTGTTTTTGGATAAATAACTGACTCTTTGCATGCTTAAGGTGGTCGGCCTCTGAAACAAATTAAAGGTTTGTGTTGAGAATTTTACAATTGCTTAAAAACACATTATTCCAGATGGTCGTTTGGGAATCTGATGTATGAGATGATCACCTTGGGCTGTATGCCCCACCCAGGGGTTTCGTCCGATGAGCTCTTCGATAAACTTAAGACGGGATACAGGATGAAACAGCCTGCCTCATGTGGCGATAAGATGTAAGGAATTAGTTTATTGATCTTAAACACGTTCTGACAGTCGTTCACAAGTCTTTAGTAATCGCGGACCCCTTTTAGAAATTCATTGAGTCTGCGCAGAAATGAATCCGATCCAAAAAAAGTTTTTGACACGAACCAAGTTTAAGTTTTTAAATAAAAAATAATTGTGAAGGAACAAGTGTCAAGAATTGTTTACTGAGAAAATTTATCTTTCTCATTCACTGAGGTTCGAAAACATTGCATTGGGCGGTTTTAAATAAATCATTGTATTCAGTGACTGGCAAATATGATCAACCACTTTTGGATTTGTAGTTCATTATATGTAAAACATCCAAAACTTAGCAGTTTTTTGTATGCTGTAGTAAATTAAGCAAAAACTGGAAGCTAAAAAGTTTATTTTTTGATAGGTTCGGGATAATGAAGAGATGTTGGAGATGGAAAGCGTCGTCACGCCCGACATTCGCCGACCTGGTCAGTTTGCTTGTACATGACGTGGACGACAAGGAACCTGTTGAATATGTGAACATCGTCAAAGTGGTTGACAATATTGACAAAGAGGTAACATTTATCACATAATCTACTTCACTTCTAATAGGTATATCCGAAAGACAGCCTTTGTCTGTCGAAATATGTTTTCTATGAAATAACGGACAATTAGTTGCGTGGGACAGCATTTATAAATAAACTTACAAACTATTTTGCTTTTTCCGATACATTTTATTTTGTTTACGATACTTTGGGGTGATACCTGTTCAAAGGTCCGTATACAAAATATATAATTTTTTGCCTACATAAAATCACTACTGCTGCAAAACGTCCTTTTGTTAATTGCAAGTAATGCAACGCACTCTCGTTTCCAGCAATACGACAACGAATTGGACAAGGAGACACAAAAAACCTCGGAATCCAAAGAAGAAGAAGTAAAATACAAAAGCAACCTAACGTACTACAACAAGGCTCTTATGGGGGACGACATGGAGAAACGGGAATTCGATAAAATCACTGATTTTTAAATCTACCTCTGTCTGTAAAACTCCTCATATTTGGTTTTGTATACCTGGTATTATCCTGTGTAGCGCAATGTCGGAGAGAATAATAGAAAGGGTAATTTGGAGTTAATTTTGTGGCACATAATTTTTCGATCCCGGTCCAGAAGCAGTAACTTTTTCGTTTTCCTGTTCTTGACCCAATTATCGTTTGTTCCAATTTTGTTGTTCATGGCGAAGCATTTTGTTATAAATAATTGCCAATGTTCTAAATAGGATCTTTGTGTTTTTTTTTTGTATTCGTATCTCACGCTATCGCGTCAGCGACCTTTTAAGACTGTTGATTTATTTGTGTTTTCCACACCACCATGCGCCGAAACATTTTTGATCAGTTTTTTCATCCCAAAAAAACATTTGCTTATGAAACAACTGTGGAATCAAAACGAACGATTTGTAACATGCAAGTTTTATTCTGGGTATAAAGTACAATAACTTGACGGTAAAGACGAGCCTGGTTGTGTGAAGATATGTGCTGAGATTTAAGTATGAATGGCGACATGTTATGAGATACCAAATGCCTTACAGGCCTGGCAAAATTACACCAAACCGACATTTGGAAAGCATAAACATTTCATGTACTTTTAACAATAAACACAGATTTTTTAATTGTTGGTCCTGTCGTCACTCAGGTGTCAAGTTTCGTTTAGGGCAGATGATCAGAAAATGGAATGACCGCACTCTGTACAATGAGAAAAACATAAATTAAATTCGAAAAAATAGTTTTTCTGCAAAATTTCCGTAAAACATGAAAACAACTTAGCTTTAATGTCTAGTTAACATAAAGAAAACTCCTCGTTATTTCGGAAAGTTACGCAGCCACAATTTGCTCAGTGACTTATGTTACTTACTGTGGCAGGTCGGAGCGGGGAATGCCCAGTTGTTACTTCCAAGACAGACATTCTCCTTGGCCCCGTTCACCAGACCGTGGGCACAAGAGTGGGGGACAATTTGACCTCCCACAAACGGTCCGCTGTCCATCACCATTGACAAGTTGTCGGTAGGTGGCGCAGTGGTGCAGACTAATACAAGTAGAATCATGTAACTGGCGGGTGATTGGGAGCATCGGTCAAGCGCCCGACCCATATACCAAGAGGAAAACCTGGTCGGGCAACGTGGCCAGGATATAGCGAACTATTTGGTAAGCGGATGCTTGGAAGAATGTACCAAGGCGCCTACAAGGAACACCCTCCCCAAAAAACGGAATAAACCAGGCTATAGGAATTAAAGACCCAGGCACTTAGTAGGTGTATCTTGCTGAATATGGGTAAACGCAAAAGCAACTTGTAAATAGTAGTTGTTGAAATAAACAAATCTACAGGTAGGTGTTATTAAACTTTGCTTCACTCTTATATTGATTCACTGTAAAGGTTATTTTTTATTCCAAGAATTATTTTGTGGTGACGTCATACTCCCGCAGAGGTTGCATGTTTTCCTGCAGTCTACTTGGACGTGAGTCAGATTGCACCAACCACGACTCTTGTACAACTGGCAAGTTGCGGGGGCGACATTGTCTGCGCAAGCTGCAAGCAAACATAAGGCCTTGTTCTTTTGTTTCTACATTGATACTAAAATAAAGCCTAATGACACAGCTATATCAAAATACTGCATTGATCCAAGTGCCAAAAAAAAAGTTACCAGGTACGCAAAATGGTGCCAGGTTGACCCAACTACCATTCATGCACATGTTGGTGTATTCTCCGACGAAAACGTAGCCCTCTTGGCACTGGTAGGTTGCCTTTTCTCCGTCAAAGTACGCACGGGATTCAGGATTGATGCCGTTGTTAAGTATCATAGGGGGTGCAGAACAGGAACCGTCTGACAAAAACGTGCACCAATGCACATGTGAATAAAAATAGAACCTCGGATAAAAAAAAACCTTCATCAGAAGATCAACTCATTTCTATTGGCATTGCAAGATATTAACCACAAACCGGGTTTTTACCGGTGCTGCATGCAAGAGTAGGATCCACGGACCACACCAGAATTCCCGAGCCATTTCGGGTGCATTGGGACATTGGGTCGCCGACCGACACTTTGTGTCCAGGAGCACTACACTTGTATTCAGCCATCGAGTTCACTGTAGGATTTGTTGACAGAAGCGTTCCAACAAAGCCGGCCACAGTTGGTAGTGCGGGGCATACTGAATTTGTATAAAAATAAGTTTATGAGTTTTTTTGTTCGCTTCCTTGTTGATATTCGTGAAGTTTATCTGGTTCGTTTTAATTATTTACTTTCCTTTTTTGGAAAAAATCTCAAAATATAGACGGTCTCATACGCAAAAATCATCCCAAATTTCTTTAGTTGTCACTTACAAGTGCTTGTTGTATGAAAAGAAGAAGGCTCATATAAATTAGTAGAAGGGTTAGGATAATTATTACTCGTAAAACACCATATTAGTCAGAGTGTGGTAAACAATGCAAGACATATTCGTACGTTCAAAACACACAGGTGCCACGTTTGAAGTCCACGTGTGGTTGAGTTGACATTCATTGGATGTGACGCCCACTAACAAGTAACTAGTGTTGCAATGGTAGGTCACCGTGTTACCTACTGTGTGTCCACCTCCCACTGGTAATCTAAAACCATTCTCGGCGATTTCTGGCAGGGGGGCGCAAGGTGTTGCTGAAATAGTGAAAATCACTAATGAACAAAACGATATTTCATGTGCGAGATTCACAAACGAGCATTGATATGGAAAGTGGCGCAAACTGCAAGAAACCACAAAAAGCAAAACACCATTAATGCTTTACCACAAAAATTCGCAAATCGAAAACAAATCCATCTGATTTCAAACAAAGCTTGTACTTTATTCTTTATTAAAATTAACCAAAACCAAGAAGCAATGAGATTTTAACAATGGTTTTCATCAACCTTTTTCAAAAAACACAGGTGCGCAAGTATTGCGGCTACAGAAACAGAAAAAAAAGTATTACTGTCGCATTCCAGTGGGTTGCAGGTTGCATAGCAGTTCGCTTGAGCAATGGGGTGTGAACACAAGTTCAACAATAACATCATCTGGCAAATATCGGCGTTGACGTCAGGACTTTGACAAGCTGAAATTGAATGCACATAAATTTACTCATAAAGCTTTGTCAACAGTTACTTGCGTTGCTTTTTATGTAATAATGACACGGAAAACAGATTTAGCAAACCGAAAATTTTTATTGAAACAAACTTCCACACACTTCACACTTACTCTGGCAATGTCCCGCAGCAAAAAGAGCTGCAAAAAACGGAAGAAACAGGATGTTCATGATTTCTATGATTTGAACAGTTTCAACATTTACAAACTGACACCAACAACAATTCGAAATATAAAATAACGTATATTATTGTATACTATTCTGTCATATTATACATTGTTTGGATGCTGTAATATTACATGCAATAACATGATATGCAGAATCGCCCCACTGCGCAGGTCCTTGCTTGGCGATCACAGCTAACGTATCGCGATCATGAGGTTTTCGGGCTTGGCAGCCCAGGCAAGTACCTTGGCCACAATATACCCCGTGAAACCACTGAGCTCCTGTGGCTCAATTGTTGGAGCGTTCGGCCTGGTTAGCCCAGGGTCGTCAGTTTAAACCTCACCGGGAGCTTGATTTTTCAAATCTCGCTCCGACTTGTCAGGAAAAAGTGGCTGATCCAGCTAGACTCCATGCCCGAAAACCTCATGATGGTTGTTTAGATGCTTTAAAGAAGATGTTTGCCCAAAAGTTGCCCGTGAAATGCTTCTGGTTTAACATCGACTTCAGCACTTTCCAGTACACTGTAAGTTACATCTTAGTTGGCATATCTACGCTGCCTGGTTTCTTCCAAGCCACCAAGTAGAAATATGTGCTTTATACTTCAGAATGCTGTCATACACTGCGGCAAGTTGAGTACTGCAACAGAGGCAAAGTTAAGCTCAAGTAGTCAGCAACAATGTTCAGCATAAAATCTACCAAATCGGGCGAATTAGCAAGGCTGAACAGTAGCAAGCACCTTTTGCAAACCAATAGTATTTTGAGTAACTACAACACAGGGCTGTCGAACACCCGATTAAATGTAATGCAAAGAGGAACTGATTTAGTTCAATACCGTTAGGGTAATTGTGGCGAAGGACGAGCATTGTAAGGGGTATGACAAACCGTTTCCACCGTTTCCGTTTATTTGTTACATGGCGTTTGGTTGTGTGAGCGTGCTGGTGTCGTGGTGTATATTGTTCACAGCTGCCTCCGTGATTGCGGCTATGTCGACATTAGTTTTAACAGCTGAAATGCATTGGCGAATATGTTATGTTGATAAACCTTGAATGGTGTCAAAGTTTCAACGTGGGTGTTCAAAGGTACTCATTTCGTACCCTGCATTGTATCATTTCGCACCCTGTGAAACATTTTAACGTTGATTGCATAGGAATGTGATTAGCCGCATTCCTTATGAGGCAAGTAATGGAATTTGATTATGCAACAAAGTAAGTTCGTGATTACACAACAGCTTTTGAACAACCGACAACATTCTACATAACAACAGCACGGGCTGTCCAGCACGCAATAAAATGTAGCACAAAGGATGAAGCAGCCTGCCTCATGTGGCGACAAGATGTAACGAATTAGTTTAATGATCTTAAACATGTTCGGACAGTAGTTTCCAACCTATTGGCAGTCGCGGACCCCTTATAAAATCTGGGCAAAAATTATTCTGATCCAAAACATAGTTGAACTTTTTTAAATAAAAAAAAATTAAGGAATTCTTTATTGAGAAGACCTTTCTTTCTCATTCACCAAGCCCTAAAAATGAACCCCCGAAAACATTGCATTGGGCGATTTTAAATAAATCATTGTATTTCGCGACTGACAAATACGAACAACCACTATTGGATTTGTAGTTATTCATATATAAAAACTTCCAAAGCTTAGCTTTTTTTGCATACTGTAGTAAATTACACAAAAACTGGAAGCTAAAAAGTTTTTTTTGGAAGGTACGGAATAATGAAGAGGTGTTGGAGATGAAAAGTTCGGTCCAAAAGCAGTAATTTTTCTTTTTCTTTTGTTGACCCAATAATTGTTCGTTTTAACTTTGTTGCTCATGGCGAAGCATTTTGTTATAAAAAATATGATCTTTGTGTTTTTTTTTGTATTCGTGTCTCACGCTATCGCGTCAGCGACCTTTTAAGACTGTTGATTTATTTGTGTTTTCCACACCTCCATGCGCCGAAACGTTTTTGATCAGTTTTTGATCAAAAAAAACATTTACCTATGGAACAACTGTGGAATCAAAACGAACGAGTTGTAACATGCAAGTTTTATTCTGGGTATAAAGCACAATAACTTGACGGTAAAGACGAGCCTGGTTGTGTGAAAATATGTGCTGAGAAATCAAGTAGGAATGGCGACATGTTATGAGATACCAAATGCCTTACAGTCCTGGCAAAATTACACCAAACCGACATTTGGAAAGCATAAACATTTCATGTACTTTTAACAATAAACACAGATTTTTTAATTATTGGTTCTGTCGTCACTCAGTTGTCAAGTTTCGTTTAGGGCAGATGATCAGAAAATGGAATGACCGCACTCTGCACAATGAGAAAACAATAAATTAAATTCGAAAAAAATAGTTTTTCTGCAAAATTTGCGTAAAACATGAACTTAACTTTAATGTCTAGTTAACATAAAGAAAACTCCTCGTTATTTCGGAAAGTTACACAGCTACAATTTGCTCAGTGACTTATGTTACTTACTGTGGCAGGTCGGAGCGGGGAATGCCCAATTGTTACTTCCAAGACAGACATTCTCTTTGGCCCCGTTCACCAGACCGTAGGCACAAGAGTAGGGGACAATTTGGCCTCCCACAAACGGTCCGCTGTCCATCACCATTGACAGGTTGTCGGTAGGTGGCGCAGTGGTGCAGTCTAATACAAGTAGAATCATGTAACTGGCGGGTGATTGTGAGCATCGGTCAAACGCCCGACCCATATACCAGGAGGAAAACCTGGTCGGGCAACGTGGCCAGGATACAGCGAACTATAATTTGGTCAGCGGATGCTTGGAAGAATGTACCAAGGCGCCTACAAGGAACGCCCCCCCAAAAAAACGGAATAAACCAGGCTATAGGAATTAAAGACCCAGGCACATAGTAGGTGTATCTTGCTGAATATGGGTAAACGCAAAAGCAACTTGTAAATTGTAGTTGTTGAAATAAACAAATCTACAGGTAGGTGTTATTAAACTTTGCTTCACACTTATATTGATTCACTGTGAAGGTTATTTTTTATGCCAAGAATTATTTTATGGTGACGTCATACTCCCGCAGAGGTTGCATGTTTTCCTGCAGTCTACTTGGACCTGAGTCAGACTGCTGCACTGTCCACGATCCTTGTACAACTGGCAAGTTGCGGGGGCGACATTGTCTCCGCAAGCTGCAAGCAAACACAAGGCCTTGTTGTTTTGTTTCTACATTGATACTAAAATAGAGCCTAATGACACAGCTATATCAAAATACTGCATTGATCCAAGTGCCAAAAAAAAGTTACCAGGTACGCAAAATGGTGCCAGGTTGACCCAACTACCATTCATGCACATGTTGGTGTAGTCTCCGACGAAAACGTAGCCCTGTTGGCACTGGTAGGTTGCCTTTTCTCCGTCAAAGTACGCACGGGATTCAGGGTTGATGCCGTTGTTAAGTATCATAGGAGGTGCAGAACAAGAACCGACTGTAAAAAACATGCACCAATGCATATGTGAAGAAAAATAGTATCTCAGATGAAAACTGCGATTGACGTTTGCTCACTGTTCGGTGGGGAATATCATATAGGATTACTTGTAATCGAGACAATAAACACCAATAAAAACACAGCAATGACCTCCATCTATCGACGTTTATCAGGAGATCAACTCATTTCTATTGGCTTTACGAACCACAAACAAGTTTTTTTTACCGGTGCTGCATGCAAGAGTAGGATCTACGGACCACACCAGAATTCCCGTGCCATTTCGGGTGCATTGGGACATTGGGTCGCCGACCGACACTTTGGCTCCAGGAGCACTACACTTGTATTCAGCCATCGAGTTCACTGTAGGATTTGTTGACAGAAGCGTTCCAACAAAACCGGCCACAGTTGGTAGTGCGGGGCATACTGAATTTGTATAAAAGAAAGTTTATGAGTTTTTTTGTTCGCTTCCTTGTTGATATTCGTGAAGTTTATCTGGTTCGTTTTAATTATTTACTTTTCTGTTTTTGTTTTATTATTTACTTTTCTGTTTTTGTTTTATTATTTACATTACTGTTTTTGTGAAAAATCTCTACTTTTGACGGTCTCTTTCGCCAAAGTTATGCCAAATTTCTTCAAGTACTTTAAGTTGTCACCTATAAGTGCTTGCTATATATCCAAAGAAGAAAGTCTCATATAATTTAGTAGAAGGGTTAGGATAATTATTACTCGTAACACACTATATTACTCAGAGTGTGGTAAACAATGCTAGACACATACGTACGTTCAATACACACAGGTGCCGCGCTTGAAGTCCACGTGTGGTTGAGTTGACATTCATTGGATGTGACGCCCACTAACAAGTAGCCAGTGTTGCAATGGTAGGTCACCGTGTTACCTGCTCTGTGTCCACCTCCCACTGGTAATCTAAAACCATTCTCGGCGATTTCTGGCAGGGTGGCACAAGGTGTTGCTGCAATAGTGAAAATCACTAATGAACAAAACGATATTTCATGTGCAAGAAACCACAAAAAGCAAAACACCATTAATGCTTTACCACAAAAATTCGCAAATTGAAAACAAATTCATCTGATTTTAAACAAAGCTTGTACTTTAATCATCATTAAATTTAACCAAAACCAAGAAGCAATGAGATTTTTTACAATGGTTTTAACAAAAAAACACTGGTGTGCAAGTATTGCGGATGCAGAAAAACAGAAAAAGGCATTACTGTCGCAATCCAGTGGGTTGCAGGTTATATAGCAGTTTTCTTGAGCCACGGATGATGTACACAAGTTGTTATCTAACATAAACTGGCAAATAGCGACATTGAGGTCAGGAGTTTGACAAGCTGGACCTGCACATAAATTTACTCATAAAGTCTTGTTAACGGTTATTTGCGTTGCTTTTATGTAATAATGACACGGAAACCAAGTTCAACAAACTGAAAATTGTTATTGAAACAAACTTCCAGACACTGCGTCTCTTTTTCTTGTTTTCCTCTCGTCAATGATGAGCGGTAAGTTTGTACGTAATTGGTGAAGATTTTTATAGATATATTACGACTGATGTCACCAGGCATGTTTTATTGCTACAATACGGCTCTTCTGGCAATAATTTGCCATTTTACACCTAATTATTTATATTTTTACATCCTGATGAAGGCTGCTGTATGGTGGCCTCGATACAAAGAGCCGTATCGAAGCAATAACGATTTTTATGTGTTAATGATACAGAAAACATATTCAGTCCACAGAAAATTGTCATTGAAACAAACACTTCACACTTACTCTGGCAATGTCCCGCAGCAAAAAGAGCCGCAAAAAACGGAAGAAACAGAATGCTCATGATTTCTATGATTTGAACAGTTTTAAAATTTACAAATTGACACTAAGAACAATTTGAAAATGAAAAATGACGTACATTATCGTATACTATTCTATCATATTCTACACTTTCCAATACACTGTAAGTTACATCTTAGTTAGCATATCTACTCTGCCCTGTTTCTGCGATGCCACAAAATACTAATTCAAAAGTTGTTTTTCTTTTTGTGTGCTTTATACGTCATACACTGCGGCAAGTTGAGTAATGCAACAGGGGCAAAAAGTTAAGCTCAAGTAGTCAGCAACATTGTTTAGCATGAAATCTACTAAAGCGGTTGAATTGGAAAGACTGAACAGAATCTCCTTTTGCAAACCAATAGCATTTTGAGTAACTGCAACACAGGGCTGCCGAACACCCGATTAAATGTAATGCAAAGAGGAACTGATTCAATACAATACCGTTAAGGTAATTGTGGCGAAAGACGCAGCATTGTAAGGGGTATGACAAACCGTTTCCGCCGTTTCCGCTTATTTGTTATACGGCGTTTGGTTGTGCGAGTGTGCTGGTGTTGTGGTGCATATTGTTCACAGCTGCCTCTGTGATTGCGGCTATGTGCGAAAACATCTGAAATGCATTGGCGAATATGTTATGTTTATAAACCTTGAATGATGTCAAAGGTTCATTTCGTACCCTGTATCGTATCATTTTGCTCCCTGTGAAACATTCCAACGTTGATTTCATAGTAATCTGATTAGCCGCAAAAAACAAATATTAGTCCATACTGGACTCTTTCCGTCAATAACTTTTTCGCCATAGTTAATTTTGGTTGGCGCGATGTAGTGTTGTGCAGATGTGCGCAAGTGTATTAAGTTTAAATCAGTATGGTGTCACACTTAGAATGGGTGTTCAAAGGTCCTTACTCATTTCGTACCTTGTATCGTATCATTTCGCACCCTGTAAAACATTTAAACGTTGATTGCACAGGAATGTGATTAGCCGCATTGCATATACAACCACGATTGTATTACGCAATGTGCAGTCTTAATTTGTACGTGCTATTGCCTGATGCTTCTTTCGAATACAAGAAAACAAATGCGCATGTCGCCACAAAACACAAACATTAGTCCATATTGAACACTTTTCGTCAATAACTTTTCCGCCATAGTTAATCTGAGATGGCGCGATGTAGTGTTGTGCAGATGTGCGCAAATGCATTGAGCCTAAATCAGTATGGTGCCAAACTCGGAGGCAAATAATGGCATTATGCAACAAAGTAAGTTCGTGACATGATTACACAAACTGCTTCTGAACAACCGACAACATTCCACATAACAACAGCACGGGGCTGTGCAACACGCAAATACCAAGGTAATTGAGGGGCAGCATTCATTGCAACGTGGCAAACCGTTTGATCCGTTTCCTTGTAACTGTCGAAAAGCTAGCTGTACGAGCGTCGCATTATCGTGTATTGTTCACTGCTTCCGTTCTGATCATTGTTACGCTGCCTCTCCGTTTTGACAGCAGATAACACGTAATTTTGCAGTCGGGCCAGTAGGTATAGGTCCTACCATCCCTCGCCCCTCCAAATTTACAAACTGCTGCAAATCGTAACATTGAACTCTGGACATTTCGTGCAGTTTTGGAAAGTAACGCATAACTTTCTGCACCCGCCTTACGTAAAATCGATTGTCTTAAAACTAAAAACAGAAACGTCATCCTCCTTTTCGAACCAACGGCAACCAGTTGGTTGTCGTTTAGCTACTTGTCAAGCAAGTGGTTTAATCCAAACACTTTTATGAGAATTGATTTCATTGGAGTCTTGGTACGTGATTTGTACAGATTTTTTAAATTGCTTTTGTTTAATAACTAGCAGCATGTTGGGTCAAAAAATATCACAAACTTGGTCCATGTGAGACTAAAGTAGATAAAGTGTGTTCACACAATAGTTATCTGCACTAATTTACACACAATAATTTTACAATAACCGCAAGCAAAAATATTTTCTCAAAATTGACTTAAACTACAGTATGAACAGCGTATACTAAGTTAAACCAACGTTTCGTGTGCCACGATGAAACAACGGGTCAGAATCTCCCGAATGCGGAGTTTGTCTGCGTCAGGCACACGAGGAAGTAAAGCAAAACTATTGGCTCCGTAACGCGAACGCAGAAATTTGGCCCTTGTGTGAGTTTCGTTTGGCGTGATGTCAATGACAAAGTGCAAAAATAATTATAAACTTAGTTGTCTGCTTCCTGGTTTCACTTTGGTCGGTTGAAGTTAAAACTGATCGTATGCCAACATGTGGCTGATTTTTTCAGAAAAATAATCTTCTTTTAGTAATGCACACAGAAACAACTTCGCAGTCTTGTTATTGTATCCGGACAACCAACATGCATCTCAAAGCCGATTCGAAGTTATTGTATAAAGCCAGAGGAAAGAGTGTATTGCTCGTAGCGGGTTTAATGCTGGTTGCTGTGGTAGCGACGTTCACTTACACTCATCAAAGTCTGAAATCGCTGAAGAGGTATTTGTGTCGTTACTATTTTATGACTGATTTGTAAAAGTTGAAAACAAGTAACGTTGTTACAACTGTAGGAAGGACATCTACTTAATATTATATCATGTATATTTTGTTCATTACAACAACTAGTTTAATTGCAAATATCGCAAGCAAGGTATTCTTTGAGCAAAGTTTTGCTTCGTCCGGCTATTTACCTGACAAAACTATATTGTCACCAAAGCTGCACTAATAAGACCTAAAGCACAATTAAACAGTAGCCATATCTGCAGCTCACTAAAGCAAAGTCTTCGTGATGAAATCGCAGTGATGAAAATATCGAGCAAACAACAAATGGAACACGTCGTCCGAAGAAGATCCGTGGTAAGAAAATACTATCATGCGTGAATTCCTTTGTGCAAAACCCTGTGTTGTTCATTAACGTTTACAGGTGGAAACCACTGCCCCACCGACGCTGGAGGCAAGCACTGGTGGGTAAAGTTTTGTATGAACTTATGTTCCAGGTTTAAGCTTACCGTATCGCTGCATATAATCACGTGACCGTGCGCACAGAACACTAGGATCGCGACAGCGACACCTCGCCCATATATAATCTTTACTAACAAAAGACAGAACGCAAGTTGACCACATTTAGAATTTAATGCAAAAAACTTTAAATATTCGCAGGTGTGACTTACGTCAGATGGGGGAGACGTGATTGCCCTGAGAAAGCCGACACCGATCTCGTATATCACGGTATGTCTCTTCTGTTAATCAAGCGTAACTTACAAGGAATTGCGTTTTTCGCTGCTCACAGTCAGCCTTACGACCTAATATTTGGAATGAAAATGCCCTTCAAAACATATACTGAGTTAAGTTTTGCTAGAAATGGACCATTTTAACGCCACGTTTTGCGTGACTGCAACAAAACTGATTTCGGAACATACTGAATGCCGTGTGAAACCGTAGTTTATTTCCTAACATATTTCCCTGAAAAAAACATCGTTAGATCTATTATACGTTATTCCAAAGTACCAATAAGTTTCTACTTCCAAACCAAAACTAAGATTTATTGTGGAAAAGTAGTGGCGTTCATCGTGTTTACATCAATAAGACGGAAAGATGCCGTAAAATACAATTAACATACAAACTGTTAGGTTACGTTGGTGGATCTCACTACAACCAGGCAGGTGGTGGTTCCGACTTTCTTTGTCTCCATCACAACGTCACCTATACATCTGGTCATTATTACAATGGACAGCAAGGTACTTGCTAAGCATAATAAAATCAGAAAGATTAATTTATATAAGTTACCCAAGCAAATGAACCGATAAAGTCTACGCATTACTAAAATAAAACATTACTCAAATGGTCATATAGTCTAATAAATGTAAGAAAATACGTTGTAATATGTATTTACATCGTGATAAAGCATGGAATTTACCAATAGATAATGAATTGATCGGCATGGAATCGTGACAAAAGGATTATGCTTTTAGCTGCAGCCCACATATGGGGAACCGAGTACCGAGACTCTAGTCGTAACTTTTACGGTCTATTCGACACGACCCTGATTGAGGAGAGATCTATGCTATACCAGGGTGTACCCTGTGCTATCTGCCTGAAGCGCAACAGTCCGACCAAAGTAGGTTTGCCGCTGATAAAATATTGTGTCATTACACAACTTAGACTTTTCCATTGGTTGCAGGTTATGATTCCTAGTCGGGAGACATGCCCGAAAGGTTGGAGTATCGAATATACGGGCTACATCATGACCGGTACCGACTCGATGAAGCATTCCTCGTCTCATTTGTGCGTCGACGATCGTCCGCAGGCTATTCCTGGCTCCCAGGGAAATCAACATGGCGCATATTTGCATATGGTTGAGATAAAATGCGGTTTCAATGTCCCGTGTGAGCCGTATGTTAACGGCAGGGAAGTGCGATGTGTTGTTTGTTCTCTCGACAGTAATTAAATTCCATCGGTCAGTGGGGGCATCTGCATTGTAATCATAGGGTGTATATATCTTGATTTGCTGCTATGTCTGATTTATCATCTTCACTTCTATCGCGTCCACAACTTTTCTCCGTGTGTCAATATGGAAGAAATGTTGCGAACTTTGGAATGCCAGGTCAGTATTGCCCAACTGCCAAGGTCTTTGCATAAATTATCGATTATTTGGTCCGTATCAAAATCAATCCAACTAAATTTACAGGTAGCGTATGACAATTAGATATACCAAATCTGTTACTCAGGCTGCATTGTGTCAATTTCATTCAACACAGCCGTGGTTTATCTCTTGATTTTAATTAACATGAACTAGAAATGAAAGAAAAAAATTTGTAATACTTGTGTTTTATGTGATTGGATGTGCTTTAGAAATAACCGTGGTTTCAAATGACATTGACCAATCAAGTTTATCTGCAACACTAATCATTTGATAATACGCAGAAACAAAATAAATCAAAACCTGCTTAAAGATTATGTTGTTCTCGTTGTTGCCAATCCAACGTATCGCGTCATTAATATGTATTTGAAATAAAAATGAGATTTGTCACCCGACTTGCGGTTACTTGATATTATCTCACAGTTCACTTGGTGGTGCAAGAGATCAAAATTTGTTGCTTGGTTTTTGACCAGGAAACACTAATGGTTTCCAGGCTACCGAAATCAACTTATGAATGAATGCAAAGTTCGAAACAAAATAAATTATATGGAAACAAAGCACTATATCTTTTAACAACAGGAACAGCCTGGCTGCTGTTGGGAATATATATCAGATCGAAGGCCTTAAGGGTTTTAAAATTGAAATAACAACAGTTTGAATATATAACAAAACACTTATGGGAGACGTTAATACTCATGTAACGCTGCTGCCACGACATATATTTAAGGAAATGTTTTACGTTTAAATGTTTTACATAAACATTTGGAAGAAATGTATGACAATAAACATTTTGTGCATCCAATGCCTATACTAGCTCATATGAATGCGGAGTATACGCAGAAATAAAGTCGCAAAGTTGTGTTTTTTTAGCAGCAAGTTACAAACGGTACGTGCATTAAATTCACTCATCGAAACATTTACTGTTGACATCACAGATGCCCAGGGTCGTGAGTTTAAACCTCAAATCTTAGGATCTTTTTCCGACTTTTCAGGAAAAACGTGTTGATCCTGCTTGTTTACAATCCCTTCGATGGCAGAAAACCCTAATAAATGCAGCTATGTGACAGGTTTAAATAAGACTTGTGCTGTCAAATACACCTTTGCTTTATCTATTTGGTTAAAGGAGTTCATAAACGGACAATGGGTGACGTAGAAACGCGTAGAGGCTTTGTGACGTAAGAAGTTAAACTCATCTGCCATTGCTATTAGCAATTTATCACCATGGCAACAAAGCAATACCGTGAAAACCTACGAACATCCGCTCAATATCATATCTGCTGGCGCGTCTACGTGTGTCTTTGCTAATGTGTTGGACCTTGCGTCACAAACAAAGGTCCTTAGAACACAATTGCGTTCAAAACGAGTCGTATTCTTACAAGAAGTTGGTTGGCAAAAACTGACTCATTGCTTAGCGAGGCTTGTGTTTATTATTAAAAAGAACTGACCGTTGGAGGGATTAAAGCACAAAGTGTCGTTATATAAATAAATAACTAAATCAAACCGTTTAACGACCACTGCTTCACTGAAGTTTCGTCATTAGCGACTGCAAACGTGAAAGATGAAGTTGTCATTAAACTAAGTATTCAACTATTAAATATCAAAATTTACTGCTATAAGTCACTGCAAACGTATCAACCTACCCTTCAACTAACTAAAATCTCTATCGTTTGAGCGTTGGTATACAAGACACGCTGCATTCTAACATGTCTATTCAGTCTGTTACGTGTTTATGTATAGGTAACATTTTAATGCCAGTTAGAATTGCCCGTTGTGGTAACAAAATTTCAATGATTGTGAAATGTAGTTGATGGAAAATAGAAAAATACTTCGTTGTCATAGAGAGAAAAGTATGAACTAAAATCGCTAATGTAAAGCTTGTTTGTGGTGTTATCAGTAGTGTGATTTGCAACAGTATATATCATTTTTTAAATATAATATTTGATTATACTTTATTTCCACGCTTGGAAAAGCAAATACATTGTATTCAAATGTTATTGGTACTCACGTATCCCGTTTCGTTAGGGGTTGCCTGGACAAGTAATTGAACATGTTTACGTTGGCAGACTGATACGCGGCTTTGAAAAGATTCCTATATTGCTAATTATCTGAGTTTATAACACGTGTATATAAAAAAGGTAACATTTCCATTGTTGCCTGTTCTGCGTTCTCACCTGAAGTACGTGTCAAGTTAGTAACTAAAGGGTAGAATGTTTGTGTTTTACTCTATTTACATAGAAACGAGCTATTGGGTGGATTGTGTATTGCTTGCATTGCGTGAAGTAAGACGTACAAAATGACTGGTCACGTGCTTAGGTCGTAAATCATAGTAAACAATACAGGTAACGTGTGCACTTATATTCCTTGTGTAAAGACCTAGGTCTATCAAATACAACAACAAGTGAAAATATGTCCGATCTTGTGTGCTGTTTAACAAACGTAAACAAAGAGTTTCAATACGATGTGTTGGAGTCAATCATCAACAAACCGGAACTACTCGATGTCCCAATTGTTATTTATTCCATTGCTGGACCTGAAAAAACTGGAAAATCGTATCTGCTTAATATTCTATGGTACTTGTTGAAGAACCAACACAATTACGTTGATGAGGTAATTAGATATTCCAATAAAATCCACTCTTTCATCAAATTAAGTGTACAGGAAATTGGTTTTCTTCTGTTTCAGGAAGTAAACGACAATGAAGAAATCCCACAAGTTTTTCAACTTGTACCAAATTTTACTTTTGAGACTGCTACAGCGGGCATTCATATGACGAAAGAACCTATCTTTATGTACGCAGATAACGCCAAGGTATTTTTGAAGTTCCCGTTTCTTGGTTAAACACAGGAAAATTAATTTCATTGATGTACCAGCAGCATTAGTTTAATGTGTCTATGTTAACTAACAGAGTTAGTGTAGCATTTGTTGTTGTAGATTGCAGTTTTTCTTATGGACACAGAAGGTTCTCAGGCTGGCGATAAAATAGAATGCAAGGAAGCGGACATCTTCACCATAAGTTTGACACTCAGTTTTATGCAAATCATAAACGTGAAGGGTCGTCTCAAAAATCGGGATTTTGATATGTATGCCGTAAGTTATATATGCAAAAATAGCAATAACATTGGAGGCTGCAGACAGGGTGTACACGCACTGTTTCGACCTGTAAGGTCTATCAGTGCAGTTGTTGATGTGGCACTGTGCTAGCTTTTACACTAGCGGGCACACTAAATTCCACTTTGTGGCACCTTTCGGTTGCCTTAGCACTATCGGTTACCAAGCAGATCCGTTGGCCATAGTGCGCCTCAGAGTGGTTAGTCTCTGTTGATTGGTACAAAGTATAGGGTAAGGATCGACGTTGACCGAAAGGTACCATAAAGTGGAAATCTGTGTGCCTGCTAGTAAAAAAGCTGCACTGATGAGACCTTACAGGTCGAAACAATGCGTGTAAACACTGTATGCTGTAAGTCTTCACCATATAGTGGTATGGTACATAGAAAGTTTTACCTTGATCATATATAAGGTATAAAATTATTGAACGTGCCGTATCAGTCTATATATATATATATATATATGTATATATATATATGAATTTTTTTGTTGAGAAAACATTTCGCATTATCCTGTTGACCTTTATGAAATAGATATATATATTTTGTTTTTTTTTAGGCTTTAACTCTTCACGCAATGGACACATCTGTTCTTCAGGAAAATACAAGGGTGAGTTTTTCGAGTTAATAATCATCGCTTAGAAAATTCAAGGTTGTACTCCAATTTCATTTGTCTTAAAAATATCAACTAACATACTCATATTTAAAGAAAAAACATTATAGAAAAACTCATTATATTGAACTGCTACCCACCTAAATTAACTTTTTTAATCCAGAATTTGACGCTGTTGATTCGGGACTGGAAAGATACACATAAATACCAACATGGCTTCGAAGGAGGAAACGCACATTTCCATGTAAAAAAAATAGCAAAGTTAAAGAAATAAAAACCGTATTTCAGATAAAATATTGTTGATGATGAATATTAGAACCACAAATCAACTCGGGTATAGTCATTTTCAGATAAGAAAGACTTGAAGAGACAATCCGAAGTCCTAAATTTATATTACGATAAAAAGGAATGTTGTCTAATGCCCTGCCCAGGACATCTGGTGGAAAATTCCTTTTCCAAACGCTTGGAAGGTAGAAATATAAAGCACGTTTGGGTTTTATTTTGATAGTTTAATCTAACTTATTATTACTGCAGCTATTCACAAACCAACATGGCTTAAATTGCTGGAGTTGAAAAACAATCTGTTTTCCACCTCAAACATACAACGAGCATTTAAAATTGCACCAAAAGGAAAAGAATTTCTCGCCATCGCTTGTCAGCTGAGAGAAACACTTTCATCACCAAGTAGACTTGTAGCGCCGGAAAGCTCGTTTCAGGTATTTGTTTCTGCACAATAGCTTTTTGGAATTTAAACAAGTGGTTAAAAAGCACCTTTGTTTAAATTCCTATAACCTACAAAAAATGCAAAATAGGAATAG
The DNA here is from genome assembly GCF_947561715.1 of Ascidia mentula. Lineage (NCBI taxonomy): Eukaryota > Metazoa > Chordata > Ascidiacea > Phlebobranchia > Ascidiidae > Ascidia > Ascidia mentula. Next base: position 1,354,391 of record NC_138568.1, read on the forward strand.
TTTTAAATATCCTGTCACGTATTCTTCTCTACCGGTTGTTTTGGATGAAAACAGGTGCCACCTGCGTTTCAGTTATGGGATGGGTTATTTAAAGTAGTACAAGACATATTGCATTTTGACAGTTTTAAATTGTTCTTACCTAAATAGCAACCATTGGAAATACTATTTTTAAGTTGCATTGGAAGCCAATAACCATAATTTAATGACATTGGAGGGGACATATTGACACATGCAGATTTTCAAAGTAATCTTTTGCTATCACCACATTTTTATTCAGAATTTTCCTGACTTGGTAATGAAAAAACGAGTCACTAAACGCTTCAAAAATTACATGGTCGACTTAACACAAGTAAGTGCACGGAAAATGTTGTTGCCAAATTAATTTGCATTTTTGGTTTTAACGCAAGCTTTTTAATATTTTTCATATCTCAATAATTTGTTGATAGGTTTTAGCGATTGAGGACGTAAGAAAAACATGTTTGAGACAAGTAGAGAAAATAGTAAGGGCAAGAATCACGGAAACATTCAGAGAAGGTGCTCCTCTTGGCAACCTAAGCACATATGTCGATATGTTGCACCAAAAATTAGATGAAGGGTTTGAGGTAAGTAACGTGACGAAACTTTTGGGGTTAATAAAATTTGTTGTTTTCCATATTAAAATAGCATTAAATATAAAATACAAACATACTTTAAAAGTATTGAAAAGCAGTTTTAAAACCTTGCTTACTACAACATGCGCAAATTTCATTAAATCGAATAAAGTTTAAGTATTATGCTTGTTAGGAAGCGCATATAGTGAGTTGCAATGAATTCCCCCTGCTAATGACCACGTCCACGTTAAAAAAAAAATTACTGATCAGCCCACAAAAGCTATGTAAAACTCACAAGCGAAATATATTTGTCCTAAAAAACAGTCAGATTTACCTTATGTTTTTAGCCAGTGCTTTGTCGGCATATGGTCATGGTACTTCCATATTTTTTTTCATCAGTGCATGACTGACAACGCAATGAAAAAAAAAGTCTCAAGATGCTTCGAAAATTACAAGAATGGCTTGGAAATGGTAAGATACTAAAAACCAGACATCATATTTTGGACTTACTCTTCATAATTTACGTTTTGTAAAATGCCTTTGCTGCTATCAGTGAAGCATAAACTGTGGTAGAATCCCTATGGTAAAGGGAGAAGGAAGAAGCAAAACAACGAAGCTAAAGTTTGTTGATCAGTAGGAGGTTTATGCAGATACAATTTAAAAGCAATTAAATGTTTTTTTTGCAGGAGTCTTTTGAAAATGAAGATGATTTGGAAAACATACACACAAACCATAAAGATATTGTGACGGCGACCTTGGAGGAAGAGAGTCTCGTTGATGACGTAACGCCGTATATTAACATGCTTTACCAACAAATTGACGAGGAATATGAGGTATAAATAAAGCTCATATGTCAACATTTATATGAAATTAATTAATAAACCTATTACTCGATCATATCATTTTTGCAGCATAGTGCGAAATAAAGAAACCATCGTAAATAAATTTTATAACTGTAATAGATGCACACTGGAAGACTGATGGGTATAAAGTTTGCAGAAGAATGGACTGCAAACATCAAAAAGGTGGTGGCATATTTTGTTTATTGCAATATAGTGACGGTTTATAATAACTAAGGATTGCAAATTTTATTGGAAATTACCAGTGATTGAATTGACTTTGTGTGCAAAAAAGAAATTTGATTTGATACAAAATTAAACATTACATTTCTTTTCCAGTGTTATTTATATTGTTACATATGTAAACGTTAATCAGATATGATTGTTTGTTTGAAACGGGTTCAAGATATACGTTTTAAGAATCAAGCAGAATAAGAATAAGATATATACAATAAATATTTTACAGAAAGGAAATTTCGTAGTGAAAGAGGTTTCGAGTTTTTTCGGCAAAGAGGGAAAAAAATATATAGAAAGGATTGCAGGAAAAATAAGAAACGAAAACTCACGACAAATCGTCTTGGAAGAATTTGTCGGAATGATGGACGAGAAGTTTCGTGAGGAAGTTGAACGTCGCATACGCAATAAATCCATAGCGAAGACCACCGGGGCAGCCTCCGTCGGTTTAGTTGCAGTGGGGTTGATGCTTCTCATCCCTCCATTGGGAGCTGTTGCTTCTACGTTGGTAACTGGAGGATTGATAGCAGGTGGTCTTGGTGCTGCTGGTGGTGCAGCCACCGGAACCCCTGCATGGTTAATTGATAGATTGGTTGAAAACCAACCGATTGATCCTCAGAACTTACTTCCACCACGTCATGACAACAATGAAATTGAAAATGAAAATAACGTTGGCGAAGTAAACGCTAATGACAATGTACAATTAATTCCGTAACAAGTGTTGTTTTACAATGCTATAGCATTGAGTACGCTTTGTATTCTCTTTCCAACACATTTATACGACGACGTTCATTATTTTTAAATATGCCAGCAGCTGTTTTTGCAGTAACCTTTGTTCGTCTGTGGTCAGTCCAATGCGGGTTTTTAAACGCTTGCTTGATCAGATACGGTTATAGCACAGACTGCTGCCCGGTGTGACAAGTGTGACTTATAATCGTTATATATATTGAAGCCCTGTCGGCATTAATTGAAGTGTATATATATAACTATAAGTGTATGTGGTTTATGAAAACATACAGAGATTTTTTGGCTTGTAAACTTTGCGTAAACCGAAGGTAGTTTCATCTTATGATCAAATATTGTTTTGTGCGTGTATCGAACGTTGACAAATATGCAGAAAAATATTTTTTTTACCAAAATTGCTGTTCTAGTGAAAAGCAAGACGCACATGAGAATCAAAAAAGGTTGCCCAATCGAGCTTGAAGAAGATGTCACGTATTTATCACTATGTCTATTGATGCTTGGAACATTGATATGTTTCTGTTTGTTGTTCAACCACCAGGATTCGAAAGAATCACGATCTTGGTTTTCATCTTGTCAGGTCGAGCGTCTTTTGACATGTTCTCTTCTTACTGGGTTTTGAACACATGATGCCTCCAACGTGGCGGAGAGACTGAAATCGACACGTTTACATTTTACTATCCCTACCACACAATAGCGAAGTCTTGCCTCTATGTGTGTGATTAACTAACATTTGGAGAATTGGTAGTAGGCGGTTTGCTTGTTCTATTCCCTCCACTTGGAGCTGCTGCAGTCGCTTTAGTTTTGACCACTTAGTTTGCCACCGCTGTTTGCAGCGTAGCACCTAAAAACAATTAATGTGCCAGGTTTACCATAATTAGTCACGACAAACGTCAACTGAGAGACATTCACGCAGCAGCAACTAAATTTAGCAAGAAACGACCTCTTTCGCTGTACTTACCACCATTACTCACCGTAAACGTCAAAAGGGAGACTAAACACATTAGCGATCAACTCTTATGACAGTATGAATAATGTTAGTGTTGGAGGACAGATAAGCAAAATTTCAGTAGTGTCTTTTTATCCAATAATAAAACTGTAACATTTAAGTACACAACAACACAAACCACTAAAACGTTTTAGACTTCTCTTCGGTCCAACATAAAGTAAAGCATTAATTTTGCCGTGTTAAAAGTGTAAGTTGAATCAAACCCCTGATGTACTGAGGACTGAAAACACACCTAAATATTATAGCCTGTTTTCAAAAATGGTAAATAAGTTTATTTTGGTTTGTACAATTAGATTGGTGTACACAACAACCAATTCAGTAATATAACTTAGTAGAGACTGGCTGGTGTATTGTTATAACTGGGCGTATCATCATTAATGACTGTATATGTTTAAGGAAAGACCATAAGGATAAAAGCAATTAACTCAGCAAAGAGCATTTTATTTAGTCAACCTATTCATGCTAATAGGCGCCCGGAAAAAGTCTGAATCAAACAATTGTGCATGTTGCAAATGAGTACAGACCGCAATTGGAACTGGGGTACAGTAAATGTGTTAGATTGTTCCGTACATGAAAATTTATGCCCAAGAAGAACGACAACTTACATCGATGACAAATGATTTATTTACTTCATAGTTTTATCTTTGGCAGTGATTTTGTTTGTCTAAAACTTTTCGTCGTGTGAATTAGATGCAAGCTTTGTTTCTAAATCACACGTAAAGCAAAGAAATTATTTCAAACTTTTTTTATCTTATCGGTTAGTAAAATGGGAAGAAACGTAGTGGAAACTATATTAAGATCACTGATAATTATGTCTCATTAGCGTCTAAAAAAGACTGATGTGACACAAAATGCTCGTCATCAGCTTTACTAATGGGACTACGTGGATGCAATAGTTACCTAAAGACAATGAATGAGTCGAGTTTACCTTAATTACTGACGGCAACTAAAAGCAACTAAATTTAGATAGAAACGACCTTTTATTCGCTGGACTTGTCACCATTAGTCACCGCAATAGGTTTAAAGGAGAGACTAAATACATCAACAATCAAACCAACAACGTTTCACGATATGATTCATCTTAGCGTTGGTGAACAGGCAAGCGAACTTTCTGTAAGGTTATTTTTTTTGATCATTATTCTATCTTTTTTAAACAGTGTCATTATAAGTACACGATAACATGCACCAACAACTGAAAGATTTTTAAACTTTTTTGGTCCAACATCCAGTACAGTATTAATTTATTTTCGTGTTTATGTATTGCACGGTGGTGGATTTTATGCTTACTTGCCTGTTGCCAGTAACTGCAATTACGCGTTTGTCTGCATGAGATATTATGAATGAAATCAGTTCAATCATATTTGCTTCACCTGTGGCCAATATTTCTTTAGAAGTTGGATCCGAACGCCTAGTGCGCGGAAGACTGAAAACACATTTAAAATAGTATGGAGTGTCTACACTACAAGAATGATCAATAGGTTTATCTTCGTACACAACAACCAATTCAGCAATACAACTCCGCAAGGACTGGCCGTTACATTGTGTTTTTTTGCCTGGACGTACCATTATTAGTGACTACAGAAGTCAAAAGCAAGAACTTGTGAGCCAAAGTAATTATACCATAGCAACAAACCGTCACAGCAAACGCCTCAATACCTGGCATCTACGTATATTTGTGCCTACGTATAATGTACGCGGCGGCCGTTAGTGTAACGGTTACTGGTGAATCGCAGTGTTTCGCATATATATATTCGATCAAAGCAAGTGGTTGCCTTTTTCCGTGTGGCAATATGCAGTGAATGACATCAACGGAAAGGCGTGTATGGCAGTAGAAACTTGTAGTGTCCAGAAAAGATTTGGATTCGATGGAATACATATAACTAATATTCGCTTCAACTCAGTTGTGCATGAATTTGCATGGCAGCTTCGTACAGTCCTATTTTCGGCCATAATTTCTAACGACAATGCCTGATTCTAAGCAGTTTGAGTATGTCCATATTATGTGTGTTAAATTAAACATGTCAAAAATAGTACTTTCCTGATTTTATTTTCAAACCATTTTCTCACTTACAGACATAAAAGTCGTGTACAGATTACGCGTTTTTATCAGTCACGTCCACAAATTACTTCGAGTGTTTTAGGGATTTTCCCATGAAGATTAAAATTTAAATAACTACAGCTTGAATATATATCAAAACACTTATGGGAGACGTTAATACTCATTTAACGCTGATACAACGACATATATTTAAGGAAATGTTTTGCACAAACGTTTGGAAGAAATATATGAGAATAAACTGTGAGAAGGTTATGGGGTCCAGAATAAATGAAAAAAACTTTGTCGTACGTCCAATGTCTGCAAGCTTATACGAATGCGGAGTATTTACAATGCCTTCGATGCCTGCAAACTTTTATAAATGCATCTAAATGCAACCTGTGACAGGTTTAAATAAGGTTCGTGCTGTCAAATACATCTTTGTGTTATTTTTTGGTTGAAGGAGTTCATAAACGGACAATGGGTGACGTTAAAATGCGTGGAGGCTCTGTGACGTAAGCAGTTAAACTCATCTGCCATTGCTATTAGCAATTTATCACCATGGCAACAAAGCAATACTGTGAAAACCTACGAACATCCGCTCAATATCATATCTGCTGGCGCGTCTGCGCGTGTCTTTGCTAATGTGTTGGACCTTGCGTCACAAGCAAAGGTCCCCAGGACACAATTGCGTTCGAAATGAGTCGTATTGTTGTAAGAAGTTGGTTGGCAAAACTGACTTATTGTTTAGCGAGGCTTGTGTTTTTTATTCATAACAACTAACCGTTGCAGGGTTTTAAGCGCAAAGTGGCGTTTTATAAATAAATGACTTGCGTAGTGCAGTTGATGGAAAAGAGAAAAATACTTTGTTGTCATAGAGAGCAAAATATGAACTAAAATCACTAATGTAAAGCTTATTTGTGGTGATTTTATCAGTAGTGTGATTTGCAACAGTATATATAACGTTTTAACTCATTCGATGTTATTATTGAATTGCGATTGGCAGAACACCCACAAAAATAACTTGGTGGCTCCTGTATTAGTCACAAAAAGGTAATGAAACAATGACTAGGTTTGTAAAAATGACGATTTGTGTAAATCGGTGCAGGCTGTTACACCGCCGTTGAGATCCCGCATCTTCCTCAGTTAAAATCTTACTAGTATCGTAATGTTACGTGTTACACAGTTACCAGCTTCGTAAGAGTAGCTATATCGTGAACAAAGCATATTTTTTCGTGATTTCAAAACTTTGTTGTCCATTGTGCGTAAATACGCCGTTGTGGGCAGTGTTGAATTGAGGTTCTGTGGGCTAAGTTGTAAAAGCGGCGAGAAAATAAAAATATATATACGGTATTTACTCGATTCTAGGGTCTTGTGGGTGAAAAATGTTCACTTCGGTGAAGTGACTTCACCGTGTTTTCGGTGCACGCACTTCACGTGATTATTCTGTTAACTTGCCTGCTACCAGTAATTGCAATTACGCGTCAGTGTGCAAGCAGCTTGAGTCAATATGTATTAAATTAGTTTCGTCCATTGTCCACCAGCGGCTTAAATTTCTAAAGAAGTTGGATCAAACGCTTAATGTACAGAAGACTTCAAACATATCTTAAATAGTACGGCGTGTCCGATGTCCACGTTGACAAAAAACTAAGTTTAAAAAATAACATCATAAATCTATTATTAGGTATGGATAGCTAGCGATAAGGTTTTAAGGCAAAAACATATCAATTTCAAATACGGCGACAAGATGATTTGTTGCTATATATTTGGTTAATATCAGACTACCTACGTGAGCACATATGTAAAAATTTAGGGCTGCATACCATTTGCCAGAAACTATATTCCTACATTATATTATTTTGTAGACGTTAATCGTGCGAGCCTCGAGGTAATTCATGAGTTTTCAAACGGCTCTTAAAAAGATTTGGGTTCAAACCCCCTGAATTTAACAGATATTAGCGAAGTAAGTGAAAATGGAAGAAACTAATGACTGCGCGGTGCAGATATCAAGATACTAAATGTTGTCAATAACAAAAAAGCGAAAAAGTAGGATAAACACCAGAGAATAAACTAGCAGCCCAACAAAAGTCTTAGAGAAATATTTAAGACAACTGTAAAATTCAAATTCCAGATATTAGGCATTGGAAAAAAACACTCTAATAAGAAAAGTCGAACATGACTGATCTTGTGTGTTGTTTAACAAACGAAAACAAAGAGTTTCAATACGATGTGTTGAAGTCAATCATCAACACACCAGAACTACTCGATGTTCCAATTGTTATTTATTCCATTGCTGGACCAACGAACACAGGAAAATCATATCTGCTCAACATTCTATGGTACTTGTTAAAGAACCAAGTTACTGAGGCTAATCAGGTACTGTGATAAAATGACGCAGTTAAACTTTACGGGGGAAGCTTATGTACCTTCGTTTTAGGTTGAAAGCGAGCATCGACAAATACCACAGCATTTTCTTTCCAAGTTTTCTTCCAAATCACAAACTGATGGAATTCATATGACGAAAGAACCAATCTTCCTGTTTACAAGTAGCGGCGCTCAGGTGAATTTACTGCTACCATATTCAAAAGTGAAATCTGATTCCTCTCTAAAGCTTAAAAACACTTTAACAATACGCAATTTAAGTATCACTATGTAAACGATTAGAGTCACGTTTGTTTCGACAGATTGCAGTTTTTCTTATGGACACAGAAGGTTGCCAGGCTGGTGATAAAATAGAATGCAAGGAAGGCGATCACTTTATCATAAGTTTGACACTCAGTCATATGCAAATCATAAATGTAATGAACAATTTAAAGTATCCGGATATTGATACATACGCTGTAAGTATTCACCAGATTCCAAAACTGTGGTTAATGTGGTATTTTGCATACATCGTATAGCCAGATAGTACATGCCTGGTAACTTTAATATCGGTATAAATCGATCATAAATAGTTTTGATAAATAAACTGTATATGAAGCAATAGACAAGAACCCAAAGGGCTACATATTACAGCTGTAGCTATTATTATTTGTTGAATACTTTCAAAATCAATTATTGTACTATTTTTTTGCTTTTTAGGCTCTAACGCTTCACACAGATGGCACATGTGCTCTTCGACAACACACAAAGGTAAGACTTCGTTTAAAAAAAATTAGGGTTGTGTTCCTATAACTAGCTTTCATGCTGTGCCTTTAAATATATATTTTAAATGTTTTAAATATATATATATATTTATACAAAATTTATGAAAAAGCTTTGCATATGGTTTATTATGTTCAGAATTTGACGGTTTTGGTTCGAGACTGGAGATACATACAAGAATACGATCATGGCTCCGAAGGAGGAAACAAATATTTCCAAGTAATAAAAAATACAAAAAATTATTTACGAAAGATTGGCAGACTAGCATGCAACTCTGGTATAGTCTTTTTCAGATAACAGTGATTACAAGCTTCAATTGGAATGCCTAAATTTATTCTACGATAAAAAGGAATGTTTTTTAATGCCTTGCCCAGGAGATCAGGTGGAAAATTCCGATTCCAAACGCATGAAAGGTAGAAATATACAAAAAAAAATTTGTACTTTGTTAGTTTATTTTTGCCATGTTATAACTGCAGACATACACCAAAGAGCGTGGCTTAAATTGATGGAGTTGAAAAACAATCTGTTTTCTTCTTCTAACATACAACGAGCATTTGAAATTGCACCAAAAGGAAAAGAATTCCTCGCCATCGCTTGTCAGCTGAAAGAAACACTTTCATCGCCAAGCAGACTTGAAGCCCCGGAAAGCTCATTTAAGGTGGTTGTTGGTGAAACCTCACGTGTTTTGAGTTTTAAACCATCAGGGTAGAAAGCCCTTGCAGAATGCTTCATGTCTGAGAGATGTAAAAACACAACCGCGTCATGTAATTTCACTGTGCCTTGATTTAGCTTTCAGTGGGTTTTGAGAGGTTCTGTTAAAGTTTGAGATGACTTTCACGGACAGCCACAAAATATATAATTATTAATAACCGTATGTTATTCGTTTGCTTTCCGTTGTTATAACTTAAAATTTCATGCAGACCGATCAACTTTTTTTACCTTGAGTTTCAGAATTTTTTTGACTTGGCGATGAGGAAAAAAGTCACTGCATGTTTGGAAAATTATAAGAAAAACATGAAACAAGTGAGATTCTTCCAAAACTATTGTATACTGTTCCGTTTTAAAAATTGTCTTGCAAGTTACTATATAATCATAACTTACAATTTTATTCTGGGAAATTTGGTTAGTTATGCTGTGCAAACAATGTTTTGATGACAGTTTCTTCTCATGGACGGCACAAATAAAAATGATTTAGAGGTAATTGATGAAGAGGAAAGATCCGATGCCACTGAAAGTTTGTTGGGAAATGCTCTTGTTGAGGACTTAAGTACATATGTTGAGATGTTACGACAACACATTGACGGCCAACGTGAGGTGTGGAGTTTTCTTTTTAAATACGTAGTTCATTGATGACAAATGTATGCTTACCACCACCACAACAATGTCAAACGAGTAAATATATGCTTATCTGCCTACTTAAAGGTTTAATTAGGCCACTTTTATCGGTGTTAAACTTGCTAATGGCGTACTTTTACTGCTTCATAGATGACTAAACAAAATGCACAAATTTGTCAAAAATGTGAAAAACAAAATTTACCTGTAACATGTAACATTTTGAAAACTTTAACCATTTAAAACCACTGTTATTATTTCAGTGTTTGGTCGACTACGCGATGGAAAAAAAAGTGTCAAGGTGTTTCAAAAACTATAAAGATAGCATGACAAAGGTATTACTGTGCATTTAAAAAGGGCATTAGAATACTTTTTTTTTTATTTGATGACCTTATTTGGTAGGCATAAAATTCACTGTTCATTAATTTGGTATAAGAAAGTGGAGTTTAACAATTTAATTTTTCAGAAAACCTTCGACAACGGAAATGATTTTGAAACTAAGTCGATGATCGAATCGTCTGCTACAAAGAAAACTCTAAACCAAGAAAACCTCGTTGATGACATCACTCCATATACCAGAATGCTACAGCAACGAATTGTTGAGGAAAACAAGGTATGAAGTCCAATAGCAAACAAGCAATGTTCAGTTGGCATTGATGCTTATTCAACTTATATTATGCTAATAGATTATATGTATGCTAATACACTTAGTGCTTGCGTTGCAGAAACTCTTGAACAGTGTTATAGAGAAACAGGTGGAAAATTGCTTTGAGCGTTACAAAAGCCTTATGGAAGATGTGAGTGGGGAAATGGTTTAGCGTCCATTTAACATAAACTCTCAGCATGGTGCATTTTATGAAGCAATTTTGTTGACCTAATACTTTTGCATTTTTTTGCTACAGTTTATCCAATCGTGTCCAGAATTAAAAGTTGAGGATATATTCAACAAACATGCCGAGAACAGCAACAGAACAACCTCACAATTAAAACGGGACAATCCGATCAACAAATGTTCGCCGTATGTTGACAAACTCGAGAACAAAATCTTTTCACAGTATGAGGTATTGTTGCAAAATTTGGAGGACACTTTCATACAATAACAGTTTTTCAAAAATATATTTGCTACAGATATACATTGGTCGACAGAAGGCCAGAGACTTTGCCAATGAATGGGCAAAAAATGTCAACCAGGTCAGAACAAGCATAAAATCACTTTAATGTAATATGGACATGTTTCTCACAATGTTACTGACAACATTGTATTAGTGGAGACTCGTGTGCTGGAAACTCTTACTATTTCCTTTACACTTTATTGCGGTAAAGTGCTTTAGTAACCTACTTAAAATGAGTAACTTATATTCGTATATTGACTGCAGTACTTGTTTGAATTGATAAACTGAAAGCTCCAACAAATATAAAAAAGTTAAAAAATATTTCATTTTTTTGTCGACGTAAAAATTTAAAAATACAATTCGCAGAAAGGAAATTTTAAAGTAGACCGGATTTCTCCATTTTACTTGAAAGAGGGACAAAAATACATCAGGGAGATTTTCGCGAGGATCAGAGACGAAAATTCACAACGAGAGGTCATCGAAGAATTTATCGATATGATGGAAGAAAAGTTTTATGAGGAGGTCGAGCGTCGCACAGGTCATACAAAAAGAACCATAGTCGCCGCTGCGGCCATGGGCGGTCTGTTTTCAGGGGGGTTGCTGGTATTTATCCCTGCATTGGGAGCTGCAGCTGCTGCTTCTGTGTTGGCCACTGAGGTAGCTGGAGGTTTAATTGCTGGCGGTCTTGGTGCTGCTGGTGCTGCAGCAACCGCAGTCCCAACATGGCTTTACCAAAGATTTCTAAACCGACAGGACGTTGTTCCTCCAGACTTGAGAGAGTACATGGAGGAACAACTTACGCACAGAAATAAAGCTAATAATAACGAATTTAAAATCGAAACTCAGGCGGCCACGGCTGAAGATGAAAATCATTTTCAGGCACATAAGGGAAGCGATAGAGAACCGTTGCTACGATAGAAGCAGTGTTGTAACAGCAAATTTCGGTGTTAAAATGGACGGGATAACTTTTCGCCAGCTATGTATTTATGTTTAACGTATATATTGCGAAATAATGCAATAAGCTGTATCAATCATGTAACACTAGACGGTTTTCTGATATTGGCATTGTTGAAAAAGACTTTATTGATTTCCTTTTGAAACACGAGCTGCATAAAATGTAAATATATGTGACACTACGTATTTATGGTCATTATATAACCTTATTACTCTAGCGCACCGGAAAAATGTTGCTGCAGTGTGACTTTCTGACTCGCCTATTTTCTTTTTCCCGCGTCACCTGTTTCGCTCCGTTAGTTTTGTATTATTATTTCTATAGTTACGTGTTTTTAAAAACACTGTCCGTATAAACGTGAACTTTTTGCATCTATTTTCATTTTTGTAAATGTTTGAAAAATCATTTACAATTGCTGTATCGTGTGATTTTTGTCTATAAATTTCATAACAGTGTATTGTTTGTATATGCCCATGATTATTACAATCTCGCATTTTTTGTGCTGAATACAAATACTTGGGGAGACAAAGTGATTGTTGCGTTAAAGCAAAACACCGTGGAAAACAGTATTTTGTGTATCCTCTGTGGCAAGCGGCCTTTCTGCCATAGCGCTGCGCTATAGCCCAACCTTTATAACTCAGGGTTTTGTTTTTAAATCAAAAGATTACCAATTATAAATGGCAGTGGGGTTACTATTAGAACAGTCAAAATTGTTTTTACCCGTTAAGCAGGGGAGGAAAGCCCACAGTAAACTGCCAAAAAAAACTATATTAAAAAGCTATTGGCGGCATTTGTTTTGCAGCTTGGCATCAAAATCGCTTTGGCCTGACGAAACCATAATATACTGAACAAAAAGCGGCATTTATGTAAGCAAGATCACATACGCCACCGAGCGACTTGACATGATTAAAAAACTTTCCGCCAGATAATGCTAGTTAGTTTCGCAACTTAATTTAGTTGGCATCGGACGGGCAAGTACTTAATAAACATTTATAAAACTCCAGCAAAGAGTAATATATTACAGGTTTTCCGCTAATAAACAACACAAGCCCCCAACCAAGACAAAGATATATTTGACCTTTTTATGCCGAAAAGCTACATTAAAAGATCATAAAACCGGTTAGTTGAGCAAATATTAAATACATTGCGTGGTGTTCAAGTTTGCGGTAACAAGAATGCGCATAAAATGTTGTAGCAGCAAACCTACAAAGTGTGGTGACTTCGCAGACATAGCTTACTTATAATCACATACTATGTGATTTACGCAAAAATATACACTATTTTATACAAATGGTATAGAAGCAAGTAACTGAAACTGTAGGCTACACTTGTTTCTAAATGTCGAACGCTCACGTCAGATGGTTACTCATTGGGTTTACTACGTTTAACGCCTCTATATTTACGTTTGCAGTCGCTGTTGTTAAATACCAAATTTAGCCAACTTATGTTAAACCTGTTCATACGACTTTTCCAGTTGTTAAGGATGAAAACTAGGCCTAAACCCTAAAAAATGCATAGGCACCAAATAATGACAGTTTACCCCTTCTATACTTTTATTTGTTGAACTTGTGTGTTTTGAGTATAATGAGGTAAACCCTAAAATTTTTGGTTTTAAATCTAACATTTATTACTAGTTTATATCAATTCATATTGTAAAGCTTGTGTGCAACCGACTTATAATACGTATGTTTTTGAACTTTGGAACGATATAAAACATGAAACACTTGTAAGGTTGTGTTGATGCAAAAGTTTTTTAACCAGGGTTTCGTGGTAAATTAAGCGGAAAGTGTTTGCAGGGCAAATAGTTATCTCCCTCTAAAAATCTTACACTTATTAACAAAATGTATGACGTCTGTTTTGTTTATTTTTCGTGGCATCCGCTTGGAGTGGAAGAGATGCATGTATCTTGGGTTCAATTGTATCTTGGGTTCCAGGACATCTTGGGTTCAAATCCTTTTGTTGTCAAAAAAATACAAAATAAAGTTTCTTTATCCGTTTATAAACACTTGTGCAGCGTGAATGTAGTCAAATGTAGTTAATCACACACATAGAGACAAGTCTTCGCTATTGTGTGGTAGGGATAGTAAAATGTAAACGTGTCTATCGCCCCCTCCGTCACCAAGTTAATCTCCACTTCCTCTACCTTCCTCGACATGGTACCTAACGTTCTGCTCGGTTTATTTGGAACTGAATAATGTTGAATGAGGTGACATGAGGTGTTGCTACCTTGCTTTACATTTCTACCCCTAGGCTGCTCCCTAATAGAAAAAGACCATGTACTACCATACTAACAAATATACATTCTTTAAATTGTCATGCGAAAGGGCAATGAAATCTGTTAAACAACCGACAATTTGCAGAAACATTACTTGTCATGTTACCTTAATAGATTTGCTTGATACAAACGGATATTCCTGTCTTGATAAATACATTGGATTGTGACCCCTTCTTAAGTACATTCGGTGAATCATAATTACAATATACAGTAAATTTTATTACAATACGTTCCAACTCACCGGACGGTGATTTATTAGAAAGAGCAAGCGTTTAAAATTTACAGCGTCAATAAATTTCATTGTTAATAAATTTAAACCTGAAGTTTCTGAGAGTGATTTCAGACTTCAAGATGGTAGTGCAGAGGTTTACTAATGGACAAGGAGAGTATTGCAACGATGATTAGCAAAATATATCAGGCGGATAATATCTCGGAAAATAAACACACTAGTTGCCATATGACGCGTCACAGATAAATAAATATTGTACAAAGCAATACAAAATCTTAAGCTTCATTGAGTGGATGAAAGGGCTACATCAAGAGATACATAACTTTTAAATGTTACTACAAAATAATTACAAACTGGATGTGGTTATTGTTAGCCCACTGCAAGTAAAACACAACGGGGAATTTAATTGCGAGAAAATACTATGTCCGCGAAAATTAGAACATTGTCCGCAAATTGGTTTTCTTCAAGAATTGATAGATCGGTTTCTCCAGCGGACTGGTTGGCATCCAACTCATCATCGACTTCCACATTTTGCTCTACGATTTGCTGGACTTCAGCAAATAATTTCATTAAATCTGGTGCCTCAACATCCTTCTCCGAGTATTTTGCTACAAGCAAGGATATAGGAGTAGAGAGTGCTGACGCAGCAATGTCTAGACCACCCGTTATTAAAGTGGTTGCCAACTCAGTGGCCAACACTGAAGCGGCTGCTGCAGCTCCAAGTGGAGGGAGTAGAACAAGCAAACCGCCTGCAACCAATCCTCCCATTGTCGCCCCAACCCCTATGGCTACTTGTTTCTTTTATGTTTGGCGCTTTATCTCGGCTTTGAAATTGACGCTCATCTATTCAACAAACAGTGAGAATGACTTATTGCGTATTTCATGGACCATTGTAACTTTCTTGAAACATTCTATGTACTTTTTTCCCTCTTTTAAGAAGTCTTTGATAATTTTGCTTTTTCTCAGGATAAATACCTGCCAAACAAACAGAAGGTTCCTGTTCTGTTTATACCAAGCATGGAGCAAACTTAGAAGCTTCAATTTTACAGAAGATCTAACTGCTTTATTGAACTAATAGACAACATTTAGGTTTATTATACGAACTTTTTGCATGTTATTCAGCCACTCCTCTGAGAAATTTTCGGCCATAAGGGTTCCCAGTGCCTCCTGTACAAAACGTGATATGGGTATTGAACAGAATACGCTTAATGCTGGCGGTTTAAATAATAAATATCTATTATATGTGTTTATTTCATTACATCATATCTTGTCTTTAACTTTGCCTCATGATCCGGTTTTATCGTGAGGGATTCAATGTTTCTTAAAGACTAACATGCTCTATTGATTTGTTTTGGGTGTTCTTCTAACAAGACATCAATTTCTTTCTCCGAAATACATGACACTTTCGCTGAATTCCATAACTGAAACATAACACAAAAAAGACAGAAATTAACAGTACTACAAAATTCGTCAATTTGCAAGTCTTTTCGATGCAACGCCAACCTTGGATTTATACAAAGTACTTACATTTTCCAACTGCTTTCTGTAGCTTTCTACGCTCTTGTTTATTTTAATTTTTACATGCAAGTCCAGATAACTCTGAACAAAATTCAAATGATTTATATTCAATATTCATTGTTGTAGGCTATCAAGAAATCAATTTTTAAACAAAAATATGAAGCAATAAAAGCAAAAGTAATGCTCACTGCAAACGAGCTTTCTGGTCCCAAGTCTCGTTCGGGCAACAAAAAACCTTCCTTCAGTTTTTTTCCCACTTCTATAAAGTCTTTCCCATTTGGTGCATTGGCATACGCTTCCTGTAAGTTTGATGCTGAAAAAAGATTTTGGTACAATTCCAGAATTTTGTTTCAAGCAACCTGGTTCAAATCTTTAAAATGCAATAAAAGAACGTTGTATTGATATAAGTAAGTATGGCATTGACACACTTACCACTTAAAAGATTCGATTCCGCTTGTTTCACTTTATTTCCCGGGTCAGGCAACAGAAAACAATCCATACTTTTGAAGAATTCTTTTAGGTACTTGCTTTGCATTTCAAGTTTTGGGTTGTTCTCGATCATCTACGTAGTAGCAAGATTATATGTTAAAACAAGAGAGGAGAAAAGATAACATTTGTGCAAAAAAGCCATATTATTACAAAGCTGCAGACAGGGTGTGTACACGCACTGTATCGACCTGTAAGGTCTCATCTTTGCCTTTTGCACTATCGGTTACCAAGCAGATCCGTTCGCTCCACAGTGGTTCGTCGTATCTGTTGTTCGACGTTGACCGAAAGGTACCACAAAGTTGAGACTAGTGTGCCTGCTAGTATAAAAGCTAGCACAGTGCCTCTCAACAGCTGCACTGATGAGACCTTGCAGGTCGAAACAGTGCGTGTACACACCCTGTCTGCAGCTTTGCAATAATATGGCTTTTTTGCACATATGTTACATTGGTGTTTTTGCCTTTTGCACTATCGGTTACCAAGCAGATCCGTTTGGCCATAGTGCGCTCCACAGTGGTTCGTCGTATGCACTGATGAGGCCTTACAGGTCGAAATAGTGCGTGTACACACCCTGTCTGCAGCTTTGCGAGAAAAGATAAATTTAAGTAAAATTATGTCATGAAACAGTTTGTAAAATCTGATGTTTTACTCTCAAAAGTTTTTTGCCATAGAGGCAGTCACAGCACGATAGAAGAAAAAAACAACAATGCATTATTGTTTTGAATTTCTCCTTTTTGGAATAAAATTACTGTAAGGAATCCTTGCTAACGTCGTTTTGTCAATGCAGAGTGGATTTCAAAATCACTGCTGCGTTTTCTGGTTCAAAATGTCCTACACAGGGTGTTTACTTACTCTATAATAATTGTTTCCACCGTTCAAACCAGGATCATGCTCAGCCAAATACATCCAATCCCGAACCAAGACCATTAATTTCTATCAAAAGAATGCTGTTTTTTTTACTATAAGAGCCCGGCATTCCCACGACAACAAAATTATTGATATTTATCCGACCTTCCTTTCTCTTTTAATTCCTTGAACATGTTGGGCAAAAAGAGTCAGGGCCTGAATGCAAAACAGGCTGTTTATAACCCTATGTTGCTTAAAGGCTTAGTTTGCTTCTGTTTTATCGAAACAAACTTACAGCGTACGTATCGATGTCCGGATATTTTAAATGATCCTTTAAATTTACAATTTGAATAAAGCTGAGTTGCAAACTTATAGTGAACATGTCGCCTTCTCTGCATTCAATCTTGTCTCCTGAGTTTATTCCTTGTGTGTCCATGAGAAACACCGCAACCTGTGAAACAGAGAGGAAACTATTTGCCATTGGGAAAGGGTTGCGTGATATTGTCATGCATTCTTATTACATTCGTTCACTTTAATTACATTTAGTGATACAAGTTGCATTTTACCGTAAAATAATTAACTTTTACCCACCTTCTCGTTTTTGTTTGTGAACCTGTAAACGGGTTTAGTTGTCATGTAAATGCCTTCAGTAAGAGCTTCTGTACGGAACTGGTGTTTAAATATTTCTGGAATTGGCGTTTGTGCATGTATCTCCTGAAATCAAAAATAAACGCTAATTTCAACTTTTTCCTTGATTTCTAACGTTACTTCATCAACTCTCTGCAACAAGTACCAGAACACGTTGAGAACATACGACTTTCCAGTTCGTTCGGGTCCAGCAATGGAATAAACAACAATTGGGACATCGAGTAGTTCCGGTTTTTTGATGACCGACTCCAATACGTCGTATTGAAACTCAAGGTTACCGTTCGTTAAACAGCACACACGATCAGGCATGCTTTCACGCTTTCTTGTATTTGATAGATCACCTAGATCTCCACATAAAGAAAACAAGTACACAAGTTACCTTTATTGCTTACTATGATTAACAACCTAAGCACGCCACCAGTCATTTTGTATTTTACTGCAGGCAATGTAAGCAATACACAAGTCAGCCAGTAGCTCGTTTACAAGTGCGTATCAATAAAATTGTGTTTGTGAAAGTGGGTTGCGGGAAACAAAATTATGTTCACGTTGTGTTCTTTAAAACATGGTAATAATGACCAATTATACTACAATACCGACTTTCATCCATGGAAAGCTTAATGTGAATTTGCCTACCGGTATGTAAGTTTTGGTCATATTATGCATCAAGCAAGTGATAACAGATAAACGAATTTCAAGCTACTACTGCGTGTAAATTATAAATCAACAAAATCCTTTGCAACGCTTTAAAAATTTACCTACTATTGACACGGATTTAAATTTTAAAACTGCCAGATGTTGTATAAAAACTACTGGGCAATTTTCCAGTTGATAAAGCTCTAGCCAAAGCATTCCCGATTTGGCTTTCTCCATTATGATTGCTGCTTTTTCGTAATCTATTTCAGCCGTACGCATTGTGCTGCCGTGTTGAATGCAAAGATGCCCATCCTGTACAAAGCTAAACAGAGCACAGCTAAATAGCCACCATATCTCACGATAGTCCTCGGCTCGAACTGCGCAAATAACGCAGCGCCAATAGCTGGCCGCCCACCCTCAGCGCGATGCGACAAACGCGGAATTCTAGATTAATTGCGGCGTCGCGATATTTCATTTCAACTTCATACCTCAAGCATATTGTTCTCATTTCCACTAAATTGTGCTGGATCCATCATATAAGGTACAACAACAACGACCTATTCTTACGAAATGCGAGTTGGTATATGTTTTGATTATTATCCTGTGTACATCCTGAAACATGTTTCGCCGTAATACAATTGAAAATGTGTACATCCTGAAACATTTTACTCATTATTTTATTTATTTACTGAAAATGCCAATTTAATTGTTGTGAGACTTGCATCTACATTTTCTTAGATTTCAATTAAATTGAAATTTTTATTATTTGTTTTGTTTCAGGTAAATGACTTTTTTCGGAAATGACCTTCTTTTAGTACCGCATTATTTAGACACAACATTTTACTTGTACATGAGGTTTGGAGGGAATTTTATTTTGTTTCTGTGTAAGTGCAATGAGGAGAAATTTCGCAAACTCGCACGTATGAGCGGTTGTTGTGCAAATGTTGGCGTACTGTCGCAATCTCGCTATGTTTACCAATGGTGATCGATAAGGTGTATAACAGAGGCATTGAGACATAGTATCAAAGTTAGGGGTAGGGTTATGAACTGCAAGCCCTCGAGCAAACAACCAAAAAAAAACTTATTTGACCGCAGAAACCTTTTTATGCGTGCCGAAAACCTTGTTTAAAGATCATGAAACCAATTACTCGATGCCAGTAACTACTCTTACTTAAAATCAGGCACAACGTAATTTGCAAAAAATCTTGGGTTCGAATTCCACCAATGAGTTATTTTATCTCATTTCGACTTTTCACAAAACCTGCGCTATATTTTTGTAATGTTGACTCACACCTCTATCTTCCAGTGTTGCTGCCAAACTACCACTGCATAAACTCAAGCACTGTCATCAATGGGCAATAATGTAAACTGATTATTGTCAACTGTTGACAATAATGCGATCGCTGAGATTGCCAGGTAAGGTAGCTATCCTTTCTTGGCGATAACATGACACTGCTGCTAGACTACGTAGTGCCACCATTTTTTGCAATGTTAGGATTTTTCTGCAAAAACAATTGTGATGAAACCTTCGAGAGGGACTTTTAACATCAGTTTAACAGATGTAGAAAGCTACACAAACACCTGGTGCTGTAAATAAATGAACAATGTTGACTATACAGACGATGATATCGATACAGGTGCACTGAAATGGAGAAAAAAAGAAATCAAACACAATGCAAAAAAAGTCTGCTGACGTAGTTACACCCTCGGAGCTGATAAATATTTACACGTTTTATGTCTTTTCGTGCAACATTGGTTCCAAGCGAGCTTCCACAACAAGTAGAATATTAACGGACCGGTAAGTACAGACTGAGGTTACAAGAATTAAAATTTTTTGAATGTTAAAACATGATAAAATGTGTTAGCTACTTTTGTAACTACACTGTACGTCTTTGCTAAAAAGAATTTACTTTCAAAAATCGTGGTACTACAATGAATTAAGAGGAAGATTTGGTAAAACAATTTATTAGTTGGTTTATGATACTCTTGATATTCTCAACAAATCTAACTATTCTTTCATCATTATCTTGTTCAATTTCCCCTGCATGATCATCGTTGATCGAACAAGCACCGATCCGCGAATCTTCATCATTTGTCTCTGAAGCACCGGTTTGAAACAAAGCGGTTGCAATGCCGGGCAATAACTTTGCAATGCCGGACAATAACTTCTACTAGGCTGGTTGGTGTATCATCTTGGACTTTCTATTGAAGTTTGTTGGTAAGAAAAAAAATTCTTCAACATCATTTTCAATTTTGCATACCGGACATGTAACCAGTAAAAAAACTGGGGTTTCAACCGTTCGGCAAGATTTTATGTAGTCGTTAGTGTTTGTTGCTGCAATACGGCTTTTGTTGCAAAACTTTATTGTATTAACGATTTGGCCACCATGCAGCAGCCTTTACTAGGATGTACATGGTGGTCGAAAGGTCGATATAATAAAATTATTGCCAGAAAAGCGGTATTGCAGCAATAAAACATACCTGACAACATCAGTAATAATTTAGTCAGTGTTTGTCTTTCTCGTAAACTTTACACTCAGTAACTTAGTAGACATTTACTAAGCAAACAAATTATGACCTTAAATCTACTGACCTCCTCTCAGTAAGTCTACGAACAAACTTCAAATAACCTCCTTTCACATGTTGAATCCCATAAATGTCGACGACCTTTTAATGTCTTTTAACTGTTGTTGCGTCGCCACGTTTTGTTAGTTTTGTATACGTTCTAAAAATACGTTCTATTTGTTTGGCAGGTATTTGTCCTGAGAAAGAGCAAAATAATTGATTCCTTCTTGACAGAGGGGAAAAAGGTACATAGAGTATTTCAAGGAGGTTACAATGGACGATGAAATACGCAAGAAGTCACTCTCACTGTTTGTTGATAAGATGAACGTCAATTTCAAAATCGAGGTGAAGCGCCAAATAAAAAAGAAACGAGTAGCCATAAGGGTTGGGGCGACAATGGGAGGAATGCTTGCAGGCGGTTTGGCTGTTCTGTTCCCTCCACTTGGAGCTGCAGCGGCCGCTTTACCGTTGGCCACTAATTTGGCAACCACTTTAATAACAAAACGTTTCGCGCCACGTCGACGAAGGTAGAGGAAGAGATGTTTAACTTGGTGACGGAGGGGGCGATAGACACGTTTACATTTTACTATCCCTACCACACAACAGCGATTAGTTGTCTCTATGTATGTAGTTAACTACATTTGATCCACCACGAAAGTGTCCAAATGGATAAAGTAACTTGCAGCTTGGCATCAAAATCGCTTGGGCCTTTGACACGAAACCATAATATCAGTGCAGCCGGTGACTGCAGTACTGAATTAAAAGCGTCATTTTTGTAACCAAGGTCGCTACGCCACCAAGTGACTTGACATGATTAAAAACCATTCCGCCAGATAATGCTGGAAAGTTTGAAAGTTTTGCAGCAGAGTTTAGTTGGCATCGGACGAGCAAGTACTGAGCAAACATTTTTAAACCCAAACGAAGAGTATTACAACTACGCAAATGTTTTGCTGGGAAAGATGTTTTCAACTATCATGAAATAATATGCAATCCTTGCTATCCTACAGCATTTTGTTCAATCATTTCGGCAATCTGAAGTTTGCCAAAACTTTAGAAGAAAACTTTTCATACTTATGACTGTGTCAGAGGTAGTATTTTGATATTCGGAAAGTGATCGGCACTGATGGTAATAGTTTGTGAAGTAAATTCAACTTTCTGTACAAAACGAAAACCTGACCTGATTGGTTTTATTTGATCGTTAGTGTTTGTCTTTCTCGTAAACTTTACACTCTTGGAGCCCGAAGCCCAGTCAATAACTTTGTAGACATTTGCTGAGCAAACCCATTATAACGATAAATCAACTGGCTTCCTCTCAGTAAGTTTGCGAACAAACTTTAAATAACCTCCTTTCACATGTTGAATCCTATAAATGTCGACGACCTTTTAATGTCTTTTAACTGTTGTTGCGTTGCCAGCTTTTGTTAGTTTTGTCATGCAATAAAACTACTTTACAACCTTTCCAGCCTCACGCTTAACTATTTCTTGAGCGAATGGTCTGCTGTATCAACCGAATGAGTTTCACTGCTTTTCAACAGTCTTAACTTTTGTCGTTACAGTAACTTTAACACGCACACTATTCTTTCCGCAATTGACATATCTAATAATTAACTTCCCTGTCAAAAAGTAAGCATGATTCCAATATATGATGATTTATGATAATGCATGACGCTTTGAAACAGTGCAAAAAGTTAACTCCAAGTCAGTACGTACACAACAACAAAGCTTTAAAATTGTATAAAGTTAAGTGGTATAGAACATATTTTGATTCACATTCTTATATTGCAAATTAAGAGAGTACATATATTGTTACGTAAGCGCATAGCGGGGATCGTAAAAAAGTTACTGCAGCAAGATAGGTCGATTCTAAACGTCACAGGTTCAAAATTGACGGTAAAAACAAATTAAACCAAGTCAGTTTATTTGCTTTATCAGGTCGGATATTTAATCGGTATAATGTGAGATTTACAAAATATGTTCCACACTTTTCACGCTAAAGATGCTATGAAAGATTACAGGCTTTCGCCCATTCGGTAAAACACGAGGAGCCGCATAATAAATCAAAATACACTGCGGCCCCTTGATGTTGTGAAGATCACAAAGCGAAATGTCCACATTTCCACACAATATAACAGTTCTCAAGCGAAAATGACAAAGTAGAAATGTAATACATCTGTTCCTACATGATATCGGACATTTTTTGTTTAAATATAATCTTTTTAAATTGTTTGTTCCAAGAAATTGGTAGTAATTTTGAGAAAAAGTTCCAAATCCTTCGCCATAATAGGAAATACGCATCCAGCCAATAAAAATATACAAAACACGTTAGGGAAGCATAATTAATATCAGCAGAGAAACTGAATTATTCTGTTTATAAAGTCCAATATATTGTGAATAAATGTGGTTTCTGTTTCTTCATCCAGATGATCATGAACCTGATCTTGCTCCACCATTTCGTTTTGCATTAGGTTTGTGATGCGTTCTTCCAAGTCGTTTCCTCTTTGTTTGTCCAGAAGTATGGAAGCAATGGTTGTCAATGTTTTCCCAGCAACTCTGAGGCCACCTTTCACTAATGTGTTGGACAAATCTTTGGCCAAAGCCGAAACGGTTTCTCTTTCTTCCGATGCTGGAAGTACACAAAACAATCCACCTGCAATCAAACCTGTGAAAGTTGCTCCCACGCCAATGGCAATGTTTTTGTTTCTTCTGTGTCGATGGAGCTCGTCGTGGAATTTCTTGTTTATTTGGGTTAAAAACTGTTTAATTAACATTGATCGGATATCTTTATCCATAATGACTTCCTCAAAGAGCTGAATGTATCTTATCCCCTCGTTTCGAAAAGATGAGACGATTTTTGGCTTTTTTTGAAAGATGTTTATCTGCAATTTTTTTTTGTTAAATACAATATCAGAAAATACACATCAGCACGAAAAACCTTATGAATGTTATCGGTCCATTCATTCGTTAACTGCTTTGAAATTTTGTGTCCAGTAGAAGTCTGAAAATAATGTTTTGGCCATCATTCAACTCTAAATATGTGGTTTGAGTCACACATGTTACGTATTGGAAAATAGATAAAGAAGAGAAAGTTGAAATGCACGTTTTAAAATCCCAGCCTAATGAATTAATAGGCAAAATTTATTTTGAAATTAAATGTTCTCTAAAAGGGTCCATTACGATTAATTGTATTGAATGCAGTCTGTACCTCGCATTGCTGTCGTAGTTTTGCATAATGACGCTTTTCCACTTCAAGTGGACAAATTTCTAACAACTTTTGACAAGCTTTATTTTCTTTTTCTTGCTGCTTTTGAGCCAAATCATCTCTCCTTAAATTCATGAACTGCAAAAGTAATTTTTGTACGCATATTGTATTAAGCATTTAAGAGTTTAAAGTACAGCAGAACTTAAATGAAATAAAGATTTGTCGGAATTGTTTTTCAGAATTAGGCGAAACTTCGGATTGTCCTTGGCTGTTTGTTTTAATGGTGGCGCTGTGAGCATATCGGTCAAAATTGTCTTACTTTGTCACGAAAAACACATTTTTGTAACCTAAAGATTAAATGTAAAACTACTACACGTGATATTAAATTTAGACACTCCTTGACAAATTTGTGCGAATTGACACTTACGCTGCAACGTCAAACAAAAATTTCACGCTGCAATAACTGCGGTTACTCGACCAATGTTACAATATTGTGAACAATGGAGTTAATCAAAAAACTAACTACAGGGGTTGTTATGAATAATCAAATAACAAGCACTATCCACTTACTTCCATCATGTCTTTATCATAGATTTCCACACACTGCGAAATTTTTACATCCACAAACAAATCATAAAAATTCTTCAAAAAATATTTTTTAGAATTGATTAAACTATAGCATTTGTTGTATTGATAAAGTGTTTTGATAACATACGCGGTATGAGCTTTCCGGTGCTGATTTAGAGTTTTCTGAAATTTTGTCTTTTAAACTTTTTGCAACTTGTAAAATACTTTTTCCACTCCGTCCAACGGTTAGGGCTTGTTGCATGTTAGCAACTGAGAAGAGTTTTTCATAGAGTTCCACAATTTTACGCCATGTTTTTCCATTTATATCTTTAACATGTAAAAAATCGTTATATGCAGAGCGAAAGCCAAACACGTTCACATTTAAACCAACCACTCAAGAGCGTGGAACTTGTTTTTTCAACTTCAACACCAGGGTAAGGCATCAGAAAGGCATCCTCATCCATAAAAAAGCTGTTCAGACATTCAAACTGAAGCTTTTTGTCAGTTGCCTTAGCCAGCATCTACAAAGTGGTAAAAATAATACATTCAGCCGTGCGAATTGAGCACATATCAAAGTGCACCGACAGATACATAAATTTTGGGTTTTTGTTATTTTAAATGCAATTATGTCGTGGCAGAAATGTTGAAACTTTCCAGGTTTTTTTTTGATACTGAACATGAAACTAAAAGTCATAATCTTCGTTACCGATCGTTTTGTAAAAACCACTTGCATTTTCTCTTTTACTTACTTTGTAATAATTGTTGCCACCATCGTAACCATGATCGTACTCATGTAAATATTTCCAATCCCGAACCAAAACCGTTAATTTCTGAAACAGGAAAATAACAAAAATACGTCATCTTTGAGGTAATGTAAGTCATCATAATTTAACCTTCTCATTCGCTGAAACCCCAAGTTCGTGATGTGCAAACAGCATGAGAGCCTGTTAAAACAAATTGACCAAACAAAAACTGTATGTTTAACCAAACTGTGTATAAATGCTAACAGCGTATGTATCGATGTCCTGGTAGCCGAAACGCTCCTTCAAATTAACAATTTGCATGAAACTGAGTTCCAAGCTTATGGAAAAGATGTCGCCTTCTTTGCATTCAACTTTATCTCCAGAGTTAATTCCTTGTGTGTCCATTAAAAAAATTGCAATCTAACGTACGAAGAAATAAACTTTACATTGGTTGAAAATTATATTACCTCAAAACTGATAAAAGTCGTATTCTATTGTACACCATACTCCATAGCGCAACAAAATAATACATACTTGTTTCCCATCTTTTGTAAATCGAAAAACTGGTTGAGTTGTCATAAAAATGCCTTCAGTAAGAGCGTCTGAACGAAAATTGTGTTTAAATATCTGAGGAAGTTCTGTTTCCGCAGCTTCTTCCTGGAATGAAATTTGTTGGGTTTCAAAAACTTAATGCACACTAACCGTTTTAAATAGATAGACAAGTCGTGCACGCCTTGCCACTGTGAATAATGGAAAACATCCTGTACAATTAGCACATTCATCTTAAAATAGACAATTTGCCTCAGTGAATTTAACTAATCAAAAAAGAAAAAAATAATCTTTGTTAAATGTGACTAGACTTATTTGGGAACATACCTCCTCCACTTTAGTGTACTGCAAGTTTAACAAGTACCAGAAAACGTTGAGAAGATACGACTTTCCAGTTCGTTCGGGTCCAGCAATGGAATAAATAACAATTGGAACATCGAGCAGGTCAGGTTTGTTGATGACTGACTCAAATACATCGTATTGAAACTCAAGGTTCTCGTTAGTTAAACAACACACAAGTTTCGCCATTTTTCCTGTGTATGTGGTAAATTACACATATTAATTTTTAGTTACTTAAAGACAAACGTAGCAAACTGTTGTGTAAATGTTTGTAATTTAGTAATAGATATAACATGACGGTTGGACTATTACATTTTATCTCTTTAATCGATTAAGATTATCTACAAAACCTTTTCTTTGCCCATGTTGTACTCACACGTAGGCTGACATTTCTAATCAGCGCTTATCTGACTTCAAACTCTCCAATCTTTATCGCTGTAAATTTTACAGCTTTTTACAACTTCCGCCTCCAGGAAAAAAGGTTCATGGCTTCATTGGATGCCAAAGTTCAAGTTTGATCAGTGTGTGTTTTACTAGCACGTGAATAAAGGGCGCCCTCTTGCAGTTCAAAAATAATTGGTTACTGTTGTATTACACAATTATTCATGAAAACCTCTCATTGACTCTTGAGCATTTATAAGCTGCGTAGCTCAAATGCCTAAAATTGCTCGTCTTTTCCTACTTATCATTTGCCATACTTGCTTTCGAATGTCCAGGTATTCCTGAAGGTTAGACAGGTTTTCCAAAGGGTAAAGTGTGTCCGGGGTGCTTAGGTTAGTGAGTTTCAACATCAGTTTAAAAGTCATTGCAACTAATCCATGTAATCACTAACCACACTTAAGTTCATGAAACTGGAAGGACCAAAAGGAATTAAATAAATAAATGGCTCCAAGTAACTGAAGTTAGTTGAAACATAGTACTATACAGAGTGTTTTAATACCTGAAAAAAAATCAATTTGCAACTGCATTGTTTTTATTTGTTTTAGGAATACCTAAAGCTTTCCGCTTTACTTATACTGTTTCGTATATCTGCCTCTTATTGCCACATATATGATGGACTTACTTCGTCGTCGATGTGTGTTGACACCTAGTGTTGAAATAAATGCTTACATTCGTCCGCTTGGTGGTATAAGAAATACAAAACAACGACAAACGCCGAATCTTCATGATATACCGCCCAGGAATAACGATCTTGTAGGTTTTCTCAGTGCATGGGTAGGGTAAATGGGTCAACAGTTAGTCGTCAACATTCCACTTAACTAAAAGACCTAGCAATCATTTATGAAGCTCTAACCAAAGGTAATAAATTACAATTGTTTTTGCTTTGTTGAATAAATGGAATATTTATACGACTGAATTCACATTTCTTACCTCCTGATAAAGGCTGTTGCATAGCAGCCCAAACGTCGAGAAACGTGGATAAAACAAAGTTTGCCAGAAGAGCAGTAATTAGCAATAAATAGTATTTTAATAAGAGTATTAATAAAGTAATTTGCTTTTGTCCACGGTTGAAGTTGAAGTTTAGCAATGAAAACCAAGTAGGCGGAAAACTAAATTTGAATACATATCGGCACCACCGACAAAATGTGGGGGTTAAACACAAATGATACATGCCAAAAATTCAGGTAAATACAGTCGCAAGCGATAAACTTATGATCGTAAATGGGAAGGCGATTGTTCAAAGGCATCTTTCATAAGAAAACGGCTTTGACATTTCCTAGTTCGAAACACCTTCGTGTGCGAGACCTTCATTGTTTCGTTTTCACGCGAGTAACTGCTGTATTGTTTCAGCATAGGCGCCGTAAATTTTTGTGATGCATTGATGCGCATCAGCCCTAAGGTGAACGTAAGTCAGCTGTAAAAAGTAAAATAAAGCGGGTAGTTATATTTGGATTCGACCTTTCCCTCAAAACGTTTCGCTTCAATACGCTTGTCTGATTACGATTGTGTCAGTTGATATCGTTCACTGCCAAAGTAAATACTGACAAAGTTCTGAACCAGGATGTTAATATATTTGGGCGAAACTCTACGCTCGCTTCGCTAGGAGAAAATGCCTTCACAATCTTTTGTGTGGTGCGTCATGATCTTTTGTACCAGGTTCAATTTTTAAGCTATCTATATCTCCAGGTGTGTTTATTGTGCTATTTACAACTATATGTCAGCCATTAGAAAGTTACTCGGTGTTTATTTTCTTTTTGTTAGGAACACCTCATGTCCCGAGTTAATCCCTTGTGTATCTTTAACAAAAACTGCTACCTAAATAAGGGAAAAACATTGTCATTTTTAGGGTCAGGGTAAAAATACCAACAAGTTTTAAAGCATATTCTACTTTGGGGCCAAGAGTAGGAAACCTCTTGGTTTATTTATAAAAAAAATCACATCACGAAAACAACACAACCACGTTTAAGTCACGTGGAAAGAAGCAATATGCGATATGCGCGTTTGCTTTCGAATGTTCAGGTATCCCTGCAGGTAAGGTGGGTTTTCCAATGGGCAAAGTGTCCGAGGAGCTTAGGTTAGTGAGTTTCAACATCAGTTCAAAAGTCATTGCCAGTAACCCATGTGATCACTAGTACAAAAAAAACATATGTAGGCGGAAAACAAAGTTTTAATACATTTCGGCACCACAGGCAAAAAGTGGGGGTAAATACAGATTATATATGCCTAAAAATTAGGTAAATAAAATCGCAAGCGATAAACTTATGATCGTAAATGGGAAGGCGATTGTTCAAACGCATCTCTCATACAAAGAAAGTAGCTCTTGTATTGTTTCAGCATTGGCGCCGTAAACTTTTGTAATGCATTGATGCGCATCAGCCCAACAATGAACGTAAGTCAGATGTAAAAATGAAATAAAACGAATATTTATATTTGGATGCGACCTTTTCTCAAAACGTTTCGCTTCAGACGCTTGTTTGACTGTTCCAATTGATATCGTTCATTGTCAAAGTTAAATCAAGTGTAAAAATGGCTCCAAACAAACGGCAAAGTAATGTATGGGCAAGTTGGCTCGATTTCTGCTGTATGATTGGGTGTTGGTAAAAACTGGCCCTGTACGAAAAGGCAACATAAAGTCAACGTTTACAATTAAAACGTCACATACAGTTTGCTTGGCAACTCCAGTACAGTTTTGCTCCAACTACTTGGGGATATTTCGGTGTATAACTAAATCAATACCAATGACACACACAACGTGACACACTAACATATGTATTTTGTAACTTATGAGCAGCGGTAGTATATTTTACATAAGTCACCTACGGACACGCATTACTGACGAAAATAAACCAAAAACAAATTTGTCTTATCATTATTGCTGTTAATTTTTTTTTAATTACAAAGCAACTGCCATGTCCTATAATGCATGCAAGAACCTTTGGTCACTAACAACAGCAACAGCAAAATAGTTTTTTTACACAAAGTTTAAGTCTCACTGAAAAAAAAACTAATTATTTTGTTGATAAATTCCTGTATTTTCTGAATAAATGTAGTTTCTCTTTCCTCATCCACAGTTTCATCGTTTTCGTTTTGCATGAGGGTTTGCATATGTTCTTCTAAGCTGTGTAGATCCCTTTTCCTATTCTTGTCCAGAAGTATGGACATAAGCGATGAAAGCGCATCCCCGGCAACTCCTAGACCTCCTTTAACCAAAACTTCAACTAGGTTTTCAGCCAACTTCGAAGCTGTGTTTGCTTCCCCTGTTGGAGGAAGCAAATTAAATAAACCTCCTGCAATCAAACCCGTGAAAGTTGCTCCTAAACCAATGGCGATGTTTTGATTTGTTTTTTGGCTTTGAAGCTCATCTTGAAACTTTTTGTTAATCGTCGTCAGTAACTGTTTAATTAGCAGTGATCGGATGCTTTTGTATGTGATGACTTCTCCATACAATTCCATACACATTATCCCTTCTTTCCAGAAAGATGTAAGAGTGTCTTGTCTGTTTCGGAAGAGTTTTATCTGCAAAAAAACAATTTTGGAAAAACTCAAATCATAAAAACATCAGACCATGATAAATATAAAACAAGTTAAAGTTCTCAGAACTTTATTTTTATTTGAATTCGAAACAAATAATACAATTCCTGCAATTTATGACCACATTATTAAGCAGCGATTGCACATTAATGAGGCTCTTATATACATTTAATAATTTTTAATACCACAAACCTTTCGAATGTTCTTGGTCCACTCATTTGCCAACTGTTTTGAAATCTTGCATCCGATGGTGGTCTAAAAATAGTGTTTTTCTGAGCTTCTGTAATCTATTTTCTATTGTTATTGTGGTTTTCTGACCACAAAATTTGCAAATATTTTTTGCGAAGGGACACTGACTTTGGTGTGGCATATATAGATACAAAACCCGATTTAACATAATAAATGTCTTTTTTTGCAATAGTTTTGACCAAGAAGTGTTTTAAAATAATACTTTCGTTTTGTAACGTTTGAAATGTGTACCGATCCTAAACAAACATTGAAGATTTGACAATATGCATTTTAGTTGGTGCTTGATGATTTTTTGTGAGTTTATATTTGTTTTACGTGTTCATCATGATGTTAGTACCTCACATAGCTGTCTCAGTTTTGTGACGTGGCGCTCCTCCACCTTTAATGGACAAATTTCCAGCAATTTTCTACATGCTTCATGTTCACTTTCTTGAAGCTTTTTTGCTAATTCATCTCTCTTCAAATCCAACAACTGCAAAACATGATTTATCTGAATAGTCATGCCTTCGATTTACACGTATCTAATAACTAGGTACTACTCAAAATTACAGTTTTAACTGCAAGATCTCAAATACACATTATTGCGTTGTCAGTACATATACAAAAAAGTGTTCTAAATTTGCTACACAGTACTGAACAAAAAACTGCATCCATATATGTACGAACACAATAGTTAACAAAGAAATTTTGTTTTGTTATTAGATCTGTAAACTTCCAATTACTTACATCCTTCGTTGCTATCTCGTAGTCTTCCACGCATTCAGAAATTTTTACATCCACAAACATATCATAAAAATTCTGAAAATTTTTTTTTATTATTTTTAGTTCTTCACGCCCCCATGCAAATGTTTTATTCGTATTAATAAGCGCAAAATACGTACACGATATGAACTTTCCGGAGCTGAAAATCTGTTTGCCGAGATTTTGTCTCTTAAAGTTTTTGCAACTTGCAAAAGGCATTCCCCATTCCGTGCCACTCCTACGGCTTGTTGTATTTTGGAAACTGAGAAGAGTTTTTCATACAGTTCCACAGTTTTACGCCATGATATCCCATTTATATCTTTCAATAATAATAAAAAGAACATTACAAGAAGTATCTGCAGCTGTTAACCAGGTTTTTATTTATACAAACCACTAAGGAGCGTGGAATTTGGTTTTTCAACCTCAACGCCAGGGTGAGGCATTAAAAAGACATCCTCTTCTATGTAGAAACTGTTCAGGCATTCAAATTGAAGTGTTGTCTCTGTTTTTTTAGACAGGATCTAATCCAGAAAATACCCAATTTGTAAAGGTTTTACATATCGTAAATGAATCACAATTCTCAAGCAATATTGAACTTAAAAGTTTATAAACAAAATTATTTATATCACAAGAAAACTACAATTTAATTTGAAAGCTATGAGAAAAAAGTTTTGATTTTGATGGCATTAAACTTTTTTGTTTACTTACTTGGTAATAACTGATTCCGCCATCATAACCGTAATCGTGCTGATGTACAAATTTCCAATCCCGTACCAAAAGCGTCAGGCACTAAATGGGAGGTATTATCAAAAATGTAGCCAACAGCAATAAAAAATAAAAAATTAATATAATATGGCAACTAATACGCACCTTTTCTTTTGCAGGCACGCCATTAACGTGTTGAGCAAAAAGTGTAAGCGCCTAAAAACACAATCAATTTAAACTTGTTTCACAGTATTACGTAATACATTGACTAACAGCGTATGTATCGATGTCCTGGTAGCCGAAACGCTCCTTCAAATTTACAATTTGCATGAAACTGAGTTCCAAGCTTATGGAAAAGATGTCGCCTTCTTTGCATTGAACTTTATCTCCAGAGTTAATCCCTTGCGTGTCCATTAGAAACACTGCAATCTAACGAACAAAGCAAAGAAAATCGCGTTGTTTACATGAGGATCATACATTTCTACTTTTGCTGATGATTGTGTTAGATTTTGGGGGGTTTAATCGTGATGAAAATGACGTACTCAACAATAATTTAATTACATCAAAAGCCAAACAGTATCATGAAACCAAACAGTATCATGAAGCCTAACAGTATATCATGAAGCCAAACAGTATCATGAAGCCAAACAGTATCATGAAGCCAAGCAGTATCGTGAAGCCAAACATTATCATGAAGCCAAACAATTGTTCATATATAAGTATGTTTCAACGTTTCGTAGTTAAAACATTTGTCATTTTGCATCACCACACAACACATACCTGATTTCCATTTTGCGACCACAGAAAAACCGGTTGAGTTGTCATGAAAATTCCTTTAGTAACAACTTCATGACCAAAATTGTGTTCAAATATCTGCGGAAGGTGTGTTTCCTCTACGTCAGTCCCCTGGAATAAGTTTTTATTCAAACGTAAGTCAAGCAAATTCACGCATCCATCGGCACAGCACTAAATGGATGCAATGAATGTTGATTGTAGCAGATGTAGACATTCGGTACAATATTGTTCGTAACTTCACTGTTGACTAACTTTGCAGGATAAAACAATATCAATATTGCCCTAATTTATTGTTTCTCACCTCATCAACACTACTGGTGTGACGTTTCTTCAACAAGTACCAAAACACGTTTAGAAGATATGACTTTCCTGTTCTTGTTGGTCCAGCGACACAATAAATAGCAATTGGGACATCGAGAAGTTCAGGTTTGTTGATGACAGACTCAAATACATCGTATTGAAACTCAAGGTCATCGTTCGTTAAACAACATACAAGATCAGGCATTGTTTCGTGTGCTAAAACTTATATTCTGGCAGGAAAAAATTTGACAGAACAGAATTCTTCACTTGTGTTTGTCACGCAATCCTCCACTCTGTGCCGGCGTTGGGCATTGCTGTCAGCTGTACCGATAAGTGCCTTTTTTGTTCGCCACGAAGAAAGGCTTTACGTTTCAGCGTGGGCAAAAAAGTTATGTTGAAATTCCTGACGATTTAAGTTCCAGCGACATCTGGTTTTTGTTAATCTTTATTTTATTGATGTCAAACTGTGTAGCTCGCAGGAAGAATCAGCAACACTTCACATAACGTATCAGTTCTTGCCGGTTGACATAATATGGATGTTGCAATTAAAAACTAGTTTAAGTTAAAACTGTCATCTGCCAATCCACAAGCTATTGGGGTGTTTCATTTGTGAAGCTTGGTGTTTAATACAATTAAACTATTCGTCTTTCAATAAACCAGATCAGATAAGTCCGCAAAACGTAAATAGGAATTACCAAAACTTTAGCTGTGTTGAATAGAAAATCAAGGCTTACTTACCATACACACTATTAAATCCCAAGATTATTCTTGATATCCTCGTGCAGCGCTTTGACATTTGTTTAGTTTATCATGATCCGTGGGATTGTAGAAAGCTTCAAATTTTGCCTTTTTACGTCTTTCGCTTCTGATAGTTGTCCATCCGGATCTAATACCGGGGATTTGTTCTGTTGGGGAAGTTTGAAATCCCGAGTCTCTAGCGATACTACCCAACCGTAAAACGTCGAGCCTGCGCAAAAAAGGGAAACCGCATACTTAGAAACCGCCAATGCTCAAAACCAGGCGCTTCCATGGGCTTGTTCTTGCCCAGGATTTTTGATGTCAATGTTTGTCTGGTGTTAAGTCACGAACATAAAACGGCTTAAATAAAGTTTTTTTTGTGATAGGCTCAGAGAAGGAATCGTTTTCTGCAAAACACAACGTTGATCATTAATGTACTAAGTCTAAACAATCGCTGTGTAACTCGTTTAACGTTGAGATTTATCGAAATGTTATACTGCCTATATTTTGATTTAGTTTTGGGATGGTGCTTTACGAAATTCTTACAACAAGGACAATTTTTTAGGGCTTTCAACTTCCGATCCATGTTCTAATGATCCGCGTGCAAACTGGCGTCAGACCCGAAGAAAAACATCTAGACGAAGTCTCTTCCTGTGTAGGATGTGAAGAGAACAAAAGGATTTATGAGTTCCTAACCAAACTCATGCGTGAATGCTGAGATATGGATGCGACGAAGCGACCGACAGCAGCAAAAAGTATTTTATTTCTTCAAAGTTTGTTTAAGATCTAAAAAAGTGTTCAAATCTATGCAAAAAAACATAAAAATTGTGACCTCATAGGTCGAAACAGTTTGTACACCCTGTCTACAGCTCCCAATTATTATGGTGTTTTGAACATATTTGAAGTGGGTTTACCCGAGTCGGTGGCACCATCGGTTACTAAGCAGTTCGTTTGGCCATAGTGCGCTTCACGGTGGTTCGTCTCTGCTGTTTGCTACTTAGTATAGGATAAGGATTGACGTTGACCGAGAGGTACCGCAAAATGGAAATCTGTGTGCCCGCTAGTGAAAAAGCTAGCACAGTGCCACTGTCAACAGCTGCACTGATAAGACCTTACAGGTCGAAAAAGTGTGTACACCCTGTCTGCAGCTCTAAAAAAGTATTGATATTTCAGTTTTGGAAAGTCTCGCAACCACATTTTCCGAAGTTGCTACAGCTGGAACAGAAGAAAAAGTATACCAGATTCGAAGCAATGTAAACAAATCAATTTCTCGATTCTCGCTGCGAGCCCGTTTGTCGGATTTTAAATACCCTTTCCGTTCCACCATAGTTCGGCGAACCAGGATGCATAATGTCATTCAGGACGGATCGAGAGCAACGTATACTCTGTAGACATCAGCATGTCCACGGTTAAATGTGTCCATGTGTTGCTTCCTTTTTGACATTATTTGTGTGTTAACAAGAATATTTTTTTATGTATGTTGAGAGGTGTAAGTTATATTTACAATTTACGCCACGATATTTGTGTTTGGTTGATTGTAATGACCATGAACATCTTTTTCACCAACCCAGGCATGTAAAGTGCAAGCATTTGCTCATTATTTGGTGACGGTAATGATTGATCTATTAGTAACACCTTTACTCCTTGTACAGAATGAAATTGGAAACAAATTATGAGTTTGTCACTTCGACATTTGTTAAAAATACAACATTTTAGACCAACTCTCTTTTTGGGGGTACTCTCAGATTGACTATTATTCCAGGCGATTAAATAAGCATAAGCTCTATCTGTTGCAATGTGCCATTCGTCATATTTTTAAAAAGGTTTACCAGAGGTTGGCTAGAATTCCGGGTGAAGGTTAAGAAGGAAAATCGAGGTGAAATTCTGAACAAACAACTTGCCTTGATGTGTCAGAAAAATTTGTTATAGGAATCGAATAATACTCTGAGAAATTTTACTGCAAAATAAAAGTTTAGGTGACTTTTCGACTGGGCAACAATCGACTTTGGGGCAACGAGCTTTGCAACAGAGGTCGAATAAATTCTAATGTTTAATGTTTTATGCAAAAAGCAAATTAATTATTGCAGAACGCTTGATAAATTTAAAACATGTAACAAAAATACAACAGTTGTGACACATATATCTAATTGTTTCCAAAGAAATTACAGCGTATGTTTCGTTGTCTTAAAATACCTATAATTGTTTACAAATAATTCACTAATTAACTGCGCTTACTGTAACGTGACAAACGAAACAATTATGGTTATATTAATTCTTTGAAATCCTAATTGGGTTTATTTCTAGGTAAGACTGTCGCTTTATGGTAAGGGAGTGGTCGCATACGCCACCCACTGAATTGATCTAACTAAAACACCTCCCGCTTGGTGGTGTTAGTAAGTTGTGCAGCATCTTTCAGTTGACATTGTTGGGTTAGCAATTAGTCAGATAACAAGCTGAAAACCTGATAGGGATTTCCACAAAGTAGGTAACATTTTTCTAATTTTTCTGATGCACAGATTCACAAAATCGCTAATTCGTGAAAATTCGATCGTATGCAAAAGTTGAAGCGTTATTGTTTTTGTCTAGTTGGCGATTTTTTTACATAACTGCGTTATTACTTCTTTTTTATCAATTTAATCAATTTAGCTGAGGAACAATTTCTGTTACTACCCTGTTGAAATGGAATTTGAATTCTGTCGACCGCAAGCGGTCCAGAATTGGCAAAGCAATTTTGTCTAAAAAAATCTCATTCGCCATGTGTAATTTGCTTTGAACAACTATTCTCTCCATGTATTGCGACTTTAGATCCAACCAATATTACGTGACAAACTTTTGTTCGTGTTATCATTAGGTTTACAGTTTGGGCGTTTAGTGATGCACATGAACAGCGGACAACGAGGCTTTAGGTTTTATGGTGTTGTTCGTGTTTGAAGAGCATTGTCAAGAATCGCGACACTGATGTGCAAATATTACCGGCTCTTACGGGTCAAAGAATGTTTAACTACAGATTGCCAGTTTGACAAACACGAAAAAAGCTCTACGTAACGACAGTAGTTCGTTTTTATCCCCGAAGAGTGGTCAACGCTGACGGTAAAAGTTTTTGTCAAATTTCTCTGCAGATGAAGGAAAAATCGAATCTAAATTTGTATGCGGGATTACTAGGATTTGTGTTCCTGGTGTAGTAAGCAACAACGTGAGTTAGGTAAAGGCGCCAGGTTTACTGGCTTTCCAGATGGCATGTTTGATTCTTACACTAAGTATTTTCACGTATTTAATTATTTTCGTTTCAAAATCCGTCCAATTTGACTGAAATCATCAATAAAAAATCATTTCAACTCTGCACTCCAGATATTAACCGGTCATAAAATTAATGTTTTTAAAAGCCGTTGAATTGACAAGCCGTTGAAGGATTCACTCTCGTAAACTCTGTTATCGTTTTACCCAACAATTCATTCCCTTTCAGGACAAGGACAGCGACAATTAAAGTTGCTCTTTTACGATTTTCTGAGCAAACTAACAATAGCCCAACGATAAACCATGTTTTGTCACGAAATTACAAGTAAACGCGTTGAAGCTCTTTAAAAATTTTTTATGTCGTTCAACTTCCTTTTGATCGCCACGAACACACGTTGGGTTTTGGAATGTAATAAAGTTTACAGCAAATTTACAATCTTTCCAACCGCACGTTGCACGTTTTATGACGTAAGCGGGGACTCATTAAATTTTATTGCTTTTCAACAGACTTAACTTGTGTCAACATAGTAACCAACCTCTTGAGGTAAATTTGCCAACCTCTTGAGGTAAAAACGAAAGCTTTGTTGCATCCTTTGCCTAATGTGACTAAAATGCTTGAATCCGTCGAAACTATAATTCGAAACACAATACAATTTCTTATGATTATGTTGTATCTACACAAGTTGGTAGAATAATATACAACATTTCCAAACGGTGCTTGAAGGTAATTTTTGGAAAGTGTTAAGGTACACTACAATATGTGCTTTAAAAATGTATGACGTAGTGTGATTCAGAATGTATGTTGCTGGGAAAGAGTTTTGCCACGTGCATGTCACAGCGGGTATCGTAAGAATGTTATTAATTACACAACCACATTGATATAGACCGATTCTATAAAAGGTAATCCATCACAGACACTACGTACAAAAGCGGGTTTAGAATTGCTGATTATGCCGCCAAAATAATCAAACACATCATTTTGATTATCAGGACTGACAATTATGTAATGCGATATTTACAAAAAGTTAAAAAGATACATAAAGTTTTTAATTGCTCTGGATACACGATAGTAGGCTACTGATGTTGGTCTACAAGAGAAGAAAGCAATCACAAAAGGGTATGTGCAGGTTTCCATGCAATAAATGTGCTTGGCGGCGAAATTGTGATGGTTGAAATGGGATACATATGCACTATATGATTACTTTTAACGATTTGGGATAATCTATTAAAAAATTTTGTGACTAAGCATCCATTTTTCACACACGTTCAGATGCAAACCACAATACCTAAAACAATTTACACAATTCACAAACACAAACACAATTCAAATCGAGCCAGAAAGAAACTGAATTATTCTGTTTATAAAATCCAATATGCTCTGAATAAATGTATTTTCTCTTTCCTCATCCAAATGATTAATATCTGGTTCTTCTTCCACAGTTTCGTTTTGCATTAGGTTTGTGATGCGTTCTTCCAAGTCGTTTCCTCTTTGTTTGTCCAGAAGTATGGAAGCAATGGTTGTCAAAGTTTTCCCAGCAACTCTGAGGCCACCTTTTACTAATGTGCTGGACAAATCTTCAGCCAACGCCGAAACGGTTTCTCTTTCTTCTGATGGAGGAAGTACACAAAACAATCCACCTGCAATCAAACCTGTGAAAGTTGCTCCCACGCCAATAGCAATGTTTTTGTTTCTTCTGTGTCGATGGAGCTCGTCGTGGAATTTCTTGTTTATTTGTGTTAAAAACTGTTTAATTAACATTGATCGGATATCTTTGTCCATAATGACTTCCTCATAAAGCTGAATGTATCTTATCCCCTCGTTTCGAAAGGATGAGACGATTTTTGGCTTTTTTTGAAAGATGTTTATCTGTAAAGTTATTTTGTGAAACTCAACAACAGAATAACTTATCATCACGAAAAACCTTTCGAATATTATCGGTCCACTCATTCGCTAACTGCTTTGAAATCTTGCAACCGGTAGTAGTCTAAAAATAAAACATTTTTGTCAACATGTGACCACTTTTCGTTTACATAGAGTTTATCAAATAAAACTGCTCTCAAAGAATTTTATTTTTTACAAATATATCAAATATAGAGCTAAAAACGTACCCTACGTTTCGAAAAGTGTGACCCTAATGATATGGATATTGAGAAAAATTGATGCTAAACTTTAACGTTCTAAAATCAAGTTTATTGCGACTTTTTTGTATTGGATGCAATCTGTACCTCGCATTGCTGTCGTAGTTTGGCATAATGACGCTTTTCAACTGTAAGTGGACAAATTTCCAGTAACTTCTGACAAGCTTCGTTTTCTTTTTCCTGGTGCTTTTTAACTAAGTCATCTCTCCCTAAATTCATACACTGCAAAAGCAACTAGCATTTGTCCCATATTGTGCTACAGAATCATCGTGCAAAAAAAACAATTCAATTTGATTTGTATTTGAAATTTGAAAAGATCTCTACTCACGTCTGTCATGTCTTTCTCAAAGGCTTCCACACATTTCGAAATTTTTACATCCACAAACACGTCATAAAAATTCTTAAAAAAATATTTTTTGAAAGTGAAAAAAAATGTTTTATCGGTGTTAATAAGGAACATAAGTACATACGCGATATGAGCTTTCCGGTGCTGATTTTGTATTTGCTGAAATTTTGTCTCTTAAAGTTTTTGCAACTTTCAAAAGACGTTTGCCGTTTCGCGCGACAGTTACAGCTTGTTGTATGTTGGAAACTGAGAAGAGTTTTTCATAGAGTTCGCCATGTTGTTCCATTTATATCTTTTT
The DNA here is from genome assembly GCF_947561715.1 of Ascidia mentula. Classification (NCBI taxonomy): domain Eukaryota; kingdom Metazoa; phylum Chordata; class Ascidiacea; order Phlebobranchia; family Ascidiidae; genus Ascidia; species Ascidia mentula. The sequence continues at coordinate 1,394,493 of NC_138568.1, forward strand.
CATATAAAAATCGTTATATGCAAAGCGGAAACCCAAACACATTTATGTCTAAACCAACCACTCAGAAGCGTGGAATTTAGTTTTTCAACTTCAACTCCAGGGTAAGGCATCAGAAAGGCATCCTCATCCATAAAAAAACTGTTCAGACATTCAAACTGAAGTTTTTTGTCACGTTTTTGAGCTAGTACCTAGAAAGAAGTGAAATTTTAAGTTAGCTATTACAATTTGACAATACGACTTGTTCCTGTTATTTACGTGATAATTTGACCTACAAATTTATTTATAATTTTATGGAGAAATAACATAGATGCTACAAGTCATAGCGTTTGGAATCGATCGTTTTGCAAATGTCGTTACACTTACTCACTTGGTAATAAGTTTTGCCCCCATCAGAACCATGAGCGTACTCATTAACATATTTCCAATCACGGACCAGCACAGTTAATTTCTGAAAACCGGGAAATAATATTAAATTTGCAACCAAGCAGTTAATTTAATCAAACCTTCTCTTTCGACGACACTCCAAGCTCGTGATGCGCAAAGAGTATGAGAGCCTAAAAAAGCAAATCACGTGACCAAACAAAATCTGTATGCATGACCAAAGTGTGTATAAATGCTTACAGCGTATGTATCGATGTCCTGGTAGCCGAAACGCTCCTTCAAATTAACAATTTGCATGAAACTGAGTTCCAAGCTTATGGAAAAGATGTCGCCTTCTTTGCATTCAACTTTATCTCCAGAGTTAATTCCTTGTGTGTCCATCAAAAAAATTGCGATCTAACATAAAAACACTTGGCATTGGTTGACAAATTGTAAATATGGCCCAAAACTAAAAATCACAGTATATTAAAATACACCTAAAAACACCGCCACCGAATAATACACACTTGTTTCCCATCTTCTGTAAATCGAAAAACTGGTTGAGTTGTCATAAAAATGCCTTCAGTAAGAGCTTCCGAACGAAAATTGTGATTGAATATCTGAGGAAGTTCTGTTTCTGCACCTTCTTCCTGAAATGAATTATGTTGGGTTTCAAAAAATTACAATTTTAAAATGTTATGCAAATCACGCGTTGGAAGGAAAATATCATACAATAAGCACTTTCAATATCAGAGAAAAAAATTGTATTTGGTAATTTAACCAAGCATTAATAAAACACACTAAATCTAAGTTTTATGTGAAGGGATATGTTTGGACAAAACCTCCTCTACGTTGGTGTGTTGAATATTCAACAAGTGCCAGAAAACTTTGAGAAGATACGACTTTCCAGTTCGTTCGGGTCCAGCAATGGAATAAATAACAATTGGGACATCGAGCAGCTCGGGTTTGTTGATGACTGACTCAAATACATCGTATTGAAACTCAAGGTTCTCGTTAGTTAAACAACACACAAGATCAGGCATGGTTTTGCTTGACAAAGTAAAAATAAAATATGATCACATAATTCTTGGTTGCAAAATATCTGGAGTTAATAACTGTGAAAAGGAAGGCCAAAGCTAAGATGCTGTTAATCATGTTCTAAGTAAACGTTTCGAACTCAACTGGGTTCATTATCAGTACTACTACATTGAACTGGTTGCAGAAAAGCGTCGGAGTAGTATAAGATACACAGTTAGGACAAATCGCGGGCATTACAAGCGATCAATCGTGGTACTTGTTCATCTCATGACATAACCTATGTATTAATTACTCTTTGCCACAAGTTTCATTTGTTACGAATAGAAACGTGCCATTGAAATTGCATTATGTTCGACGTTGCAGTAAAGTTTTTTTGCTTGCAGTAAAGGTCATGACGATGCTGAATTCCGACGTTAATTTCTGTAAGAGTGTAAACCTCCCTATGCGCATTTTGACATGTCCGCCTAAAGGGTTCAATCTCATTTTACCAAGTCACGTGCTGTCGCGTTTAATTCTGTCCAACTGAAAATTGTCTCGTAAATTGCCCTTGAGTAATGCAACAGGCAACTACCAAATGTCTTAGCAACGTCAAACCGCCTGGTTAGTCGCCAAGGATCTGGACATCATCATTAAAAGAATGTACGTTACACATTACGGGTTGCCAATACGTCGATCACGATTGATCAGCCACGATTTGTTTTAACTGGACGATCGCGTCTGATTTTGTTGTGATTTTCGCGAATATATTTTAGTATCGTTTGGCAACAATTCGCAAACTACTTTGCGAAACTCGACACAAATCGAGTGTTTTCCTGACGATCGTATTCTCTGCCATGTTGACCATCCCTGATATAGATTGTTGCATGAGTATATGGCCCGAAAGTCGCTAAAAGGAAACAAATTGCCGACAAAACATGACGATTAATGGGAAATTAGTCCAGACAACTTGAACAGGACATGACCAGCGTGATGTCATTAAAATTATGAATCCATGTTAAGGGCAGCCCGCCGCGATAGACACATCGGTCTTGTGATACAGATAGTAACTGCCTACACGAACATGTCAGTGCTGAAAGTGCAATGAGAAGAAACAAAGTCGCAAAGTCCCACGTATGAGCGGTTGTGCGTATATTGGGGCAGTGTTACAATCTTGCTATGTTTACCAGTGGTGATCGATGGCATAGCACCAAAGTTAAGGAGGTTATGGGTAGGGCAATTAAACTTCTAACGTCACTTGGCCTACACGCTTTTCTATGAACAAACCATTAAGAAAACGATACATTTGCGGCAAAAAAAACTTTTTATGAGTGCCGAAAAGCATTATTTAAAGATCATGAAACCAATAACTTGATGTTATTGACTACTCTTACTTCAAATTAATGGCAACGTGATTTACAAAAAACTTTTTGGGCTAGAATTCCAGCTCTCTTATTTCATTTCGACTTTTCACAAAACCTGCACTACATTTTGGTAATGCTGACTCACACCTCTATCTTCCAGTGTTGCTGCCAAACTACCACGATATACATTGAAGTAATGGTGATATCAAGACACTCCCAATGTGCTTTCACAAATTTAGCTAAACTTACTTTGTCGATTTACGTAACGATGTAGATCAAAACATTGTCCGCACAATGACTTGAGGTAAATCAATTAAAAAAAGTCGTAGTGAAATCACAGACACGACTGCGTTAAGTAACACCGATGATTATGCATTCTGACAAGAATATAATATTCAAGTTACCTTTCTCATAAAACTAGTAGAAATTAAGTCGACAAATTTATTGCACCTAACAATTTTCTGTCACAAAGCCCTTATTAACTTGAACATGTTGTATAACAAGCTCTATAACTTTAATACGCGTGATGCTAAACAAAACGGCGCGAGTGCAATTCAATTCTCCTCTCAAATAACGCCTGAAGGTCGCGTTTGACTAATGGTGGCAAGTCAGCAGTTTTCACGGGCCGTTACCGCACTGAACTAAAAGCGGCATTTTTGTAAGCAAGGGCCTTGGTCACATACGCCACCGAGTGGTTTGACATGATTAAAAAACTTTCCGCCAGGTAATGCTAGTTAGTTGAAAAGTTTCGCAACATAATTTTGCTTGCATTTGCCGGGTTGGTACTTAACAAACATTTATAAATCTCCAGCAAAAAGTAATATACAACTATGCAAAAATTTTGCTTGGACAGATGTTTCAACTATCATCAAATAAAATGCAATACTTACTACCCTACAGCATTTTGTTTCTATAAAATAAATCAAAAAATAATTAAACTTATTTGGCTTCAATCATTTCGGCATTCTGAAGTTTACCGACACTTAAAAAAATTTTTTTTAAAAAAATACTTATGGCAGAGGTCGTATTTTGATATTGGGAAAGTGGTCGGCACTGCTGGTAAAAGTTTGTGAAGTAAATTCATCTTTTACAAAACGAAAACCTGTTCTGATTGGTATGCAGGATAATATGGTCTTCAATTCCGTGTGTTGTCAGTGTAAACGTTTATGTCCTGTTAATTAGTCATAGATAGGAATTGCATTAATACGCCCGAATTGGCCGAAATTGATTGTTGAAAATCATTTTTATACCGAACATGTAACCAGTAACAAAATTGGGGTTTTCAAAAGCCACTCGACAAGGTTTTATTAATTCGTTAGTGTTTGTTGCTGCAACACGGCTCTTCTGGCAAAAAATTGCATTCGGCAACCTTTATCAGAATGTACATGGTGGCCGAAACGTTGATATAATTATAGCCAGAAAAGCAGTATTGCAGCAATAAAACACACCTGGCAGCATCAGTAATAATTTAGTTAGTGTTTGGCTTTCTCGTAAACTTTACACTCTTCGACCTAATGACAATCAACAACTTTGTAGACATTTACTGCGCAAACCCAATATAGCGATAAATCATCTGGCCTCCTCTCAGTCAGTCTGCGAACAAACTTCATGTAACCTCTTTTCACTTGTTGAATCCCATTAATGATCAATGTTTTATGTAGAAGGGAAGAAAATCATATATGTGCAAAAATTCCCACGATAATTTAGAGCTTCAGACAGGGTGCACACACTTTTTCGACCTGTAAAGTCTCATCAGTGCAGCTGGTGACTGTGGCACTGTTCTAGCTTTTATTAGCGGGCCACAGATTTCCACTTTGTGGTACCTTTCGGTGAACGTCAGTACGTCTAATGTATGATGAGAGTTTGATAACTTGGAATCGCCTGTATATACTCTATGGCTGACAGAGAGTATCGGATAACACAGAATGGTGATGAATAATCCTAAGTCGTCTGTCGTACGCCTTATGTAGCTCTTAATTATTATGGCTTCTTTGTACATGTTTGAATTCGGTTTGCCCGACTCGTTATCGGCTACCAAGCAGTTCGTTTTGCCAATGTTCCCTCCACGGTGGTTCGTCGCTGTTGTTTGGTACTCAATATAGGGTAAGGAATGATGTTGACCGAAAGGTACCACAAAGTGAAAATCAGTGTGCCTGCTTGCTCGGTAAATGTCTGCAAAGTTATTGATTGCTGTCGGGCTCGAAGAGTGTAAAGTTTACGAGAAAGACAAACAAAATTATTACTGATGCTGCCAGGCATGTTTTATTGCTGCAATACGGTTTTTCGGGCATTAGTTTTATTATATCAACGTTTCGGCCACCAAGCACATCCCGATTAACGCTGCTACATGCAAAAATAAAACTTTGTCAAACGACTTTTGAAAACTTCAGTCCTGTTACTGGTTACATGTTCTGTATGCAAAATTGAAAATGTGTTTTAACAATCAATTTCGGTCAATATGGGCGTATTAATTATGTTTTTTTAAGTGTATGTTTTATTTTTTATTGAACACGAACACGATACCACAGTACAGGATACGATTCGCCCGATGTTAACTAAATTATCCTACGTTTAAACTATCATAAACCAAATAATACATTTTTGCCGAATCTTCCTCGTAATTCATTGTATCACGATTTTTGTAAGTAAATTCTTTTTTGCAATGACGTACAGTGCAGTTACAAAGTAGCCAACACATTTTATCACGTTTTATCATTCAAACAATTGTAATTCATTGTAACTTTAGCCTGTACTCACCGGTCCGTTAATATTTTACTTGTTGTCAACAGACTATTTTTACATTGTGTTTGATTTCTTTTTTCTCCATTTCAGTGCACCTGTATCAATATCATCGTCTGTGCAATCAACATTGTTAATTTATTTACATCACCAGGTGTTTGTGTAGCTTTCTACATCTGTTCCTGCCGAAGGTTTTATTACAACTGCTTTTGCAGAAAATGCTAACATTGCAAACATGTTGACACGATGTAGTCTAACAGCGGTGTGTTTCGTGATATCGCGAAAGAAAGGATTGCTAACTTACTTGGCAATCTCAACTATCAGATTATTGTCATCAGTTGACAATAATCAGTTTACATTTTTGCCAATCGATGACAGTGCTTGAGTTTATACTGTGTTTTTTTGGCAGCCACACTGAAAGATAGTAATAGAAGTGTGAGTCTGGTAACTCACACTTCTATTACCAGAATATAGTGAAGGTTTTATGAAAAGTCGAAATGAGACAAGAGAGCTCATTGGTGGAATTCGAGCCCATGTTTTTTGAAAATTGCGTTGAGCTTGATTTTAAGTAAGAGTAGTCACTGACATCAAGTATTTGGTTTCATGATCTTTAAACAAGGTTTCCGGCACGCATAAAAAGGTTTCTGCGGTCAAATATATCTTTTTCTTTGTTGCTTGCTCGATGGCTTGCCGTTCATTATTAGAAATCAGTATGACATACAAAGGCGTGGAGGCCAACTGACGTGAGAAGTTTAATTACCCAACCCGAAACCTCCCTAACGTTGGTGCTATCCCTCCATGTCTCTGTTATACACGTGATTGATCACCATGCTAAACATAGCTAGATTGCGACAGTTCGCCAACATTTGCACAACCGCTCATACGTGGGACTTTGCGACTTTGTTTCTTCTCATTGCACTTACACCGTAACAAAATAAACAATTCCCTCGCCCGACCAACGTTACGCGTCACTTAGTAGCTAAAGGATACAACGATTGTGCCTTTCTCTATTCACATGAATGTTAAACCTTATGCACAAGTAAAATGTTGTGTCTAATAATAATGTGGAACTAAGGAACGTCATTTGCGAAAAAGTCTTTTACCGAAAACACAAATACAAAAAAATTAATTTCAATTTACCTTTAGATACTGTAGGTTCAAGTCTCACAACAATTAAATTGGCATTTTCAGTGAAAAAACAAAATGACGAGTAAAATATATTTTCAGTTATATTACGGCGAAACGTGTTTCAGGATGCACACAGGATAATAATTAAAACATTTACGTCGCATTTTGTAAGAATAGGTCGTTGTTGTGGGTCGGGCAAATGGGTCAACAGTTAATCGCCAACATTCCACTCAACTGGAAGACCTGACAATCATTCATTACCCTCCAACCAAAGGTAATAAATTACAATTGCTTATGCAGGGACATTCTGTTAAAAAAATAGATTATTAATAAAGTGATTTGCTTTTGTCTAGGGTTGATGCTGAAGTTGAACTATGAAAAACAAGTATAGGCGGAAAACAAAGTTTTAATACATTTCGTCACCACTGATGGCAAAATGCGCCGGTTAAAAACAAATAATACATGCCTAAAATTTAGGTAAATAAGTCGCAAGCGATAAACGTATGATCGTACATGGGAAGGCGATTGTTCAAACGCATCTCTCAACAAAAAAAAGCACCTTTGACATTTCCTTGTTCGAAAAACCTTTATGTGAGAGCTTGCAGAAGGAAACAGGGTTGAGGTGGATGGTCAGTTAGCATGCTTGCATGGTGAAAGAAAATGTATGATAAATAATCGTGGGCGGATTGACAAATAAGGCGTTGTTGTCAAACTGTATGTAGTTCTTTTATATCTATTGTTTAGGAGTAAACAACTGTACAACATAATAACTGTTTGTAGTTATAACGTAGTATGTGTAATTTACCTTTCGCATAAAAAAAAATGGAAAATTTGGCGTTACCGTATAGTGAACCAATCATTGGGTTTGGAAAACTGTTTGTTTGTTTACTTGTTGCCTCATCTTTGCGAAATTAGGCGGAATTGCGCCTTACAACTAATTTCAGTTACGTAACTGAAGTCGAACTTAGAGACCGGACCTTCTCAAATTCGGGTTCGTAACCCCTAGGGAAAGATGAAAAACGATTTATATGGGTCGCAAATAGTACACCAATGTCACACTAAATACCGCATTTATCTCCAATTATATACTAACATACCCCACAAAAAAGATATGTAGGTCCACAAAGCAAAACTTTCAATCCACTTATAAAAATTATTGACAATACCAACAATTATTTAATCGTAATTTTTTATATTCTTACTTTGTGCAGCAAAACCATGCCTGATCTTGTGTGTTGTTTAACGAACGATAACCTTGAGTTTCAATACGATGTGTTGGAGTCAGTCATCAACAAACCCGAGCTGCTTGATGTTCCAATTGTTATTTATTCCATTGCTGGACCTGAACGAACTGGAAAATCGTTTCTTCTCAACGTTTTCTGGCACTTGTTGAATATTCAGCACACCAACGTAGAGGAGGTTTTGTCCAAACATGTTCCTGCACATTAAACACAGATTTATTATTATTTTTTTTTTGTAATGTTTGGTTAAATTATCTAATACAAATTTTCTTTCTGATATTGAAAATGCTTTTATGGTATTTTCCTTCCAACGCGTGATTTGCATATCCTTTCAAAATTTTATTTTATTTCAAAACCAACATAATTCATTCCAGGAAGAAGGTGCAGAAACAGAACTTCCTCAGATATTTAAACACAATTTTCGTTCGGAAGCTCTCACCAAAGGCATATTTATGACAACTCAACCAGTTTTTCGATTTACAGAAGATGGGAAACAAGTATGTATTATTCGGTGGCGGTGTTTTTAGGTGTATTATAATATACTGTGATTAAATTTAGTTTTGAGCCATATTTACAATTTACCAACCAATGCAATGTGGTTTTATGAAAACTGAATATAGGTTGTGACCACCAGGTATCATAATGAATTATGAATCTGACGTTCTTTTGGTAAAACACAACAAATATACACCTTTTGTTTAAAAACGATTGTGTTTTCTGACGTTTCGCCTGTTCGTACGACTAGGCTTCTTCAGAGAATAAAACAAACACAGTAGAGAACCCACAGGTAAAGAACGTATGTACAGGCGAAACGTCAGAAAATACAATATTTATCAAACAAAAGGTTTATATTTGTGGTTTTTCACCAGAAGAACTTTAGATTCATAATTCAAGTGTTTTTATATTAGATCGCAATTTTTTTGATGGACACACAAGGAATTAACTCTGGAGATAAAGTTGAATGTAAAGAAGGCGACATCTTTTCCATAAGCTTGGAACTCAGTTTCATGCAAATTGTTAATTTGAAGGAGCGTTTCGGCTACCAGGACATCGATACATACGCTGTAAGCATTTATGCGCAGTTTGGTCATGCATACAGTTTTTGTTTGGTCACGTGATTTGAATTTTTAGGCTCTCATACTCTTTGCACATCACGAGTTTGGAGTGTCGTCGAATGAGAAGGTTTGGTTAAATTTACTGCATAGTTGCAAATTTAATATTATTTACCGGTTTTCAAAAATTAACTGTGCTGGTTCGTGATTGGAAGTATATCAATGAGTACGCTCATGGTTCTGATCAAAACTTATTACCAAGTGAGTAAGTGTAACGACATTTACAAAACGATCGATTCCAAACGCTATGACTTGTAGCATCTATGTTATTTCTCCATGAAATTAAAAATAAATTTGTAGGTCAAATTATCACGTAAATAACAGGAACAAGTCGTATTGTCAAATTGTAATAGCTAACTTAAAATTTCACTTCTTTCTAGGTACTAGCTCAAAAACGTGACAAAAAACTTCAGTTTGAATGCATGAACAGTTTTTTTATGGAAGTGGATGCCTTTTTAATGCCTTACCCTGGCGTTGAGGTTGAAAAACCAAATTCCACGCTCCTGAGTGGTTGGTTTAGATGTGAATGTGTTTGGGTTTCCGCTCTGCATATAACGATTTTTATATGAAAAAGATATAAATGGAACAACATGGCGTAAGATCTTGGAACTCTATGAAAAACTCTTCTCAGTTTCCAACATACAACAAGCTGTAACAGTTGCTCGAAACGGCGAACGTCTTTTGGAAGTTGCAAAAAGTTTAAGAGACAAAATTTCAGCAAATACAAAATCAGCACCGGAAAGCTCATATCGGGTATGTACTTATATTCCTTATTAACACCGATAAAACATTTTTTTCACTTGAAAAAGCTATGTTTTTTAAGAATTTTTATGACGTGTTTGTGGATGTAAAAATTTCGAAATGTGTGGATGCCTTTGAGAAAGACATGACAGACGTAAGTAGGGATCTTTAATATTTCTAATGCAAATCAAATTGATATTGCTTTTTTTAATATGATGATTCTATATCACAGTATTGGTCACATGTGAGTTGTTTTTGCAGTGTATGAATTTAAGAAGAGATGACTTAGTTAAAAAGCACCAGGAAAAAGAAAATAAAGCTTGTCAAAAGTTGTTAGAAGTTTGTCCACTTGCGGTGGAAAGGCGTCATTATGCCAAACTACGACAGCAATGCGAGGTACAGACTGCATCCAATACAATAAATCTCAATAAACTTGATTTTAGAACATTAAAATATAGCATCAATTTTCCTCATTTTCCAAGCCATTAGGGTGAAACTTTTTAAACTGTAGGGTACGTTTTCAGCTCTTTATTTAATATAATTGTACCAAATAAATTTCTTTGAGAGCAGTTTTGTTTGATCAACCCTATTTAAACGTAAAGTGGTCTCATGTTGACAAAAATGTTTTATTTTCAGACTACTACCGGTTGCAAGATTTCAGAGCAGTTAGCGAATGAGTGGACCGAAAATATTCGAAAGGTTTTTCGTGATGATAAGTTATTCTGTTGCTGAGTTTCACAAAATAACTTTACAGATAAACATCTTTCAAAAAAAGCCGAAAATCGTCTCAACTTTTCGAAACGAGGGGATAAGATACATTCAGCTCTTTGAGGAAGTCATTATGGACAAAGATATCCGATCAATGTTAATTAAACAGTTTTTAATACAAATAAACAAGAAATTCCACGACGAGCTCCATCGACACAGAAGAAACAAAAACATTGCTATTGGCGTGGGAGCAACTTTCACAGGTTTGATTGCAGGTGGATTGTTTTGTGTACTTCCTCCATCAGAAGAAAGAGAAACCGTTTCGGCGTTGGCTGAAGAATTGTCCAGCACATTAGTAAAAGGTGGCCTCAGAGTTGCTGGGAAAACTTTGACAACCATTGCTTCCATACTTCTGGACAAACAAAGAGGAAACGACTTGGAAAAACGCATCACAAACCTAATGCAGAACGAAACTGTGGAGGATGAACCAGATATTGACCATTTAGACGAAGAAAGAGAAAATACTTTTATTCAGAGCATATTGGATTTTACAAACAGAATAATTCAGTTTCTTTCTGGCTCTGTTTGAAATGTGTTTTGTAATTTGTTTTAGGTATTGTGGTTTGCATCTGAACTTGTGTAAAAATATATATTTTCTGACAAAAATTGTAAAAGATTATCCCTAAGCATTAAAAGTAATCATATTCCTATAATAACGCAAGTGCATATGTACAAATTTCTACCATCACAATTTCGCCGCCAAACACATTTATTGCATGGAAACCTGGACATTACGTTTTGTGATTGCTTTCTTCTCTTGTAGACCAACATCAGTAGCCTAGTATCGTGTATCAAGAGCAATTAAAAACTTTATGTATCTTACATAGCTGCTTTTACGTAGAGTACTGAATGGTGAAAAAGCCAAGCGTATATGGCAGCTTTTTGTATATATCGCATTACATAATTTTGAGTCCTGATGAACGAAGTGATGTTTTTGTTTATTTTAGCAATTCTGAACCCGAACCCGAACCCGAACCCGCTATTGTAAGTAGTGCCTGTGATGGATTGACTTTCATAGAATCGGTCTACATCAATGTGGTTTTGTAATTAATAACATTCTTACGATCCCCGCTGTCGACTAGCACGTGGCATAATTCTTTCAGAACAAAATACATTCTGAATCACTTAACTTCATACACTTCATACAGCACATATTGTAGTGTACCTTTAAACTTTCCAAAATTACCTTCAAGCGACGTTCGAAAATGTTGAATACTATTCTACCAACTTCTGTAAATACAACATAGTCGTTAGAGATTTCATTTTTTTTTAATTATAGTTTCGACAGATTCAAGCACTTGAAGTTAAGTGCAAGATTAGTCACATTAGGATAAGATGCAACAAAGCTTTCGTTTTTTCCTCAAGAGGTTGACAATCGTTACTTTATTGACGCAAGCTGAGTCTGTTGAAAAGCAATAAATTTTATTGAGTCCCCACTTACTTCATAAAACGAGCAACGTACGATTGGAAAGATTGTAAAATTGTTCAAAATATATTACATTCCAAAACCCAACGTGTATTCGTGGCCATCAAAGGAAAGTTCGGCGGCATTAAACATTGTTAAAAAACATTAACGCGCTACTCTGTACACCTAATGTCCTTTGGCTTGTCCTGAAAAGGAATGAATCCGCCCACGTATTTGAAACACTTCACGACCACACCAGGTTTTGAACCCAGGATGCAGGTTTTCTTCTGGGTATATGGCTCGGGCGCTTGACCATTGCTGCCGATTTTAGTTGTGGATCTAATACGACTCTTTACTGCCACTAGCTGTCGATATTTTTGGGAATGCAAAAAATCCTCATAAAACAAATTACGTAGGGAATGACTATAAAAGTAATATCATGTTCAGTTGACAAGCTTGTTGATTTCATTTCATGGTGTGATTACGGAACAGTAAGTTAGGATTCAATCGCCAATCAAGTCATATTAGCGAACATCACAATGATTACACAAAAATATACAAAGATAAAATGTTGGCCAATACCATTTTGTTTGAAAATGTTTATAGTTAACCGCTGTGCTCACCCTGGACGATTGTAAAACACCATGAAGCCGTTCTCTTATTTTTGTCAAGATTAAGCGCCGTTCCGATTCTACCAAAAATATATTCTAATTGTGAGCTGCCACCTTAAACTTATTGCTTTGATCCTGTTTTTATGAGGTACAAACATGCATAGTTTGTTATCAACATGCTTTATGATATTGTTTTTGAACGCGCTTGAGGTGTTTCATGTTTTCATCACATCAATATTTTCGTCGACATGTCAATTTACCCACAGGTTGAGTAATACAAAAATGGAAAACAAGTGACGTAGAACTGCGTGTGAAAAACATGTTTTTCATGCTTTGGTCAGTTGAGCAAAAGTGTGGTCTGGCAGGTGGGCTGGATTGCTAATTGTTGCGCTCTACCATGCCACAGAGTTACGCAAAACGAACTTACACACATATGAAATTGTGTATTTTGTACGTTGTAAATGACACTTTGACATAAACATAAATTTGCAGAACATTCTGCTTTTGTTATAGTTTTAACATTGCAGTAAGTCGCAAACTAAGTGACTTTTTCACTTTTGCCATTATTAGTCACTGCAAACGTCAAAGTAGAGGCGGTAAACGTAACAGCATCCAACACAGTCACTGGCGGCCATGCAAATGAATCAAAGCGTTAGCAGATGAGTAATTGCGCCCAAATGTGAAGGTATTGTCAATTACGTACTTCCACACCTTGTATATAAGTTAGATACATTTACAACAATAATGTCTTCGTCTGAGGTAGTTTAGATCAGCATTATGACATCTAGGTATGGTGCAGACAATGATTGCACAAAAATATGCAAAGATATAATGTTGGCCAACGCCTTTGGAGCAAAAATGTTAAAAGTAAGCCGCTGTGTTTTGTATAATTAAGCAACTAACGAAATCCAGCGAGAACCGGGAGTTTTAAACCAGAATCTACTACTAAATATTGTAACTCAGTCAAACCGCCACCTGACTGCATAATTAGTTGCAGAAATATATTTAAACTATCCTAACACACACCGTTACGGCTAACCTTGCCTGTTCCGCCGATGGAAAGGTCATAAAAGTCTTAGGTGTGAATGCTTTGGAACCTAAGGGATTTTTACTGCTTGGTCTTTTGAATATATTAAGTGATCTCCAGATAAAACGGTCCCCGCATCGATGTAGTTTCATTCAATCTGTGATGCATTTGTTGGTGAGGTTTTCACCTTGGACAATTGTAAAATACCATAAAGCCGCTTTCTTATTTTTTGTCAAGATTAAGCGTCGTCACGACTCTAACAAAAATATATTCTAATTGTGAGCTGCCGCCTTAAACTTATTGCTTTGATCTTGTTTTTTTTATGATGTAAAAACATGCACGGTTTGTAATCAACGTTGAGATGTTTGCAGTGTTGATCATTTTTATCTTTTTGTCGACATATACAAAAAAACGTTATCTATTACTTAAACATTTATCAAATCCTTGTGTTAAAGTTCTACATGAAAAAATTTTCATTGACGAAAAGGTAGAGATTAAATTCCACATATTAGATATATTTTCATGAAAAATTTGATAAATTTACCAAAGTGTGATAGATGGTTTTGGAACGCTTAATCTTTTTGCACACAGTCTAATTTTGCAATAAACATTTTTATATTGAACTGGCATCGTGCATTCCTTAAAAACATTTAAAGCCAAAAAAATATCCACTCCAAACACATAAAGAACTTATATTTTCAGCTTTTGTTTCAAGTAGTCATGGAAAAACAAATTCACGAGTGTCTTGATTACTACAAGAAACTTATGCAAGGCGTAAGTAATGAGAATGAACTGAAGCAAAAACGGCTACAAAAGCTTTTGAAAAATTTACTTGATAAATTTTTATGAAGCAAAAATGATTGCATAAGTCTACTTTTAGTGCAAAAACTTGAACGGAAACGATTTAAAGAAACGTCATGAAGAAAAAAGGGATGTAGCAATATCAAAGTTGTTGGAGGAAAATCCAATAAAAAAAAATTCGCCTCACATAAAAAGCTTGCAAAATGATTTGAGTGCGCAGTATGAGGTAAGCTACTCTAACAACGACTTCTACTGTTAAAAGATTAAATTGTTAGCGCTACTTAGGGTCGAAATGTAATTTAGCTCACAAATGCAGTAATACAGAAAAAAAAAACAAGAAATCAGCATCTTTACCCGATATTGACGTATGGCACCTTTGCCGATGTTTTTAATCCATTTGTCATTGAATAAATATAGAAAGCAGTCACAAACGCTGTAACCATAAAACAATATGATCACTTTTTTGCATGCAGTGCAAATATAAGTTATACACACTTAAACCTTTGTAGTTGACCAATACCCTGGTTTTAATTTCACAAGGTATATAACGTAAAAGGCGCTAGAATGAGATAGCGTTAAATATTTGATTAGTGGTGGATTTTGTGATAATATATGAAGTAAAAACGTTTTATTTTTCTATAATTTTTCTTCTAAATCAATAAGCTGATAAGAAATTCATGGTTGCACATCATAATAATAGAGCACACTCTGTAAATTGCATGCAACTGTTTTGTATCAAGGTTTACTGTGAGGATGTTCTGCGAAACCAAGTTGAAGAATGCCTTCGATACTACAGCAAACATATGTCTGATGTAAGTATACATTAAACTCCATATAGACCTGATAAACACTACTAAACACTAGCTACAAAAGACAGACAGGCAAAGAAAAACGATATTAATTTTTTAAGGTTTCACACTTGAACGGGAATGAATTAAGAGAACGGCATAAAGTTATAAACGACAAAACAATCATTAAATTGATGAAGCAAAATCCAATTCTAAATCATTCCGTGTACGTCGAACGTCTACAAGCAGGTGTAAATACAAAATATGAGGTACATACACAGTTATTATTCTAACTATATCTTTAAAATTTCAACGTTTTCATATGACTCCAAATATTTTTTAAAATACAAGCTCTCATAATTCTGCGAATGAACAGACCACTGTCTATGCCAAGGTTTTAATTTTATATAAGGTGAACAACTAAAGACACGCTAGAAGGAAATAGCGTTAAATATGATTAGAGATAGATTTGTGATAAATATTCGAAGTCGGGGTTACAGGTGTCACGTGACACTTTTTTAACGGTAACGTATATTTCATCAAGAAATTTTTCCATACTATTTTTTCTATCTTATTTTTTCTATACTATTTTTCTACACTATTTTTTCCAAACCAAAAAGTTATTTATAAGAAAGACATGGGTGCACATCATAACAATATACCCCACTCTTTAAATTGCATGCAACTGTTTTGTGTCAAGGATTGTCGTAAGGTTGTTCTGCAAAAACAAGTTGAAGAATGCCTTCGATACTACAACGAAAATATGCCTAATGTAAGTATACATTAGACTCCATGTTGACCTGATAAACATCACTAAACACCTAGTTGTAAAAGACATGCAGGCAAAGAAAGACGATCTTTCATTATTAAAGGTTTCACCCCTGAAAGAGAAGGAATTAAGTGAAAAGCATAAAAAGATAAACGAGGAAGCAGTCTCTAAACTGATGAGGCAAAATCCAATTCTAAATAATTCCGTGTATGTCCAACAGTTGCAAGCCGAAATACGTGCGGAGTATGAGGTATTTTTGTAAACTAAATTCACACCGACGGAAAAATCATTTCATCACTAGAACTTGTAGCTCTATAAAAGTTACCCTAACCGTATAGTTACAAATCTTGCCTCCTAACGTTTTCTTACAACCTGAATTAGTAGGTGTTGTGCAACATAGGTCATCAATTTAATGAAATCAACCACTGATTTCTGATTTAAACAGGGATTATAAAAAGTAAAGACGCATTTATTAACATTTCAGAAAACTTTAATAAAATCCACACTTGACAAACCACAACTGAATTTCCTAGTAAAACGTCTACAGCCTTGTTGGCCACTTCTTGTAACAAAAAGATAGTTTACCGAGGTATAAGAGATCTGTACTTAAGTATATTCCTCACCCTTCGTGTTCTAGAGATGAAAATATTAGCCTGTGTAAGAGATTTTACTTGCAACAGATACACATCGGGCGACACTTGTGCGTGGAATATTCAACTGAATGGGCAACCAAAGCCGACCAGGTAAACGTTAAACAAGTTATGAGAGTTGTAGATGTGTTAAAATTCCTGTATTCCTGTGCGAATATTTTCACATGGTCGATATCAGATATAAAAAAACTCTTTTAATGAAAATGTATTAATATCTCTTTATTTTGTTAGTTGCGGCGTTTGGTGGCATTTGTGTTGTTTTCGGAATAGTTAAAAAAGTTTATAAAGCAATAAACACATATTAACATGTATAATATAAAATATGCTTTGCAGGAAGGAAATTTCAAAGAAAGTGTTGTCTCCAAGTTTTTTTTAGAAGAAGGGAAAAAATATGTCCAGAAGATTTCCGAAAAGGTGACAAACAAAAGCTCACAGAAAGTGGTTTTCAACGAATTTGTCGAAACGATGAGCGAGAAGTTTATCGCAGAGATTAATCGTCGCGAACGCAATCGGAGACGTGCCAAGACCGCCGGGGCAGCTACAGGCGGTTTGTTTGCTGCGGCCTTTTCGATTCTTATCCCTCCTTTGGGAGCTGTAGCTGGAGCATTGATAGCGGGTGGTATTGGCGCTGCCGGAGCTGCGGCAACTGGAGGTTCCACTTATATTATCGATAAACTTGTGCAAAACAAAGTTGATGTCCCTGACTTATGGGTGTTCATTAATCCAATACTTGGTGATGAACAAACAAAAAGTAAAAGTATCTCAGTCACAGAGAATGATTGTGAGACCCAACCTTTACTTCCGTAGAAGAATGTTAGTTTGTAGCTTTACAACAAAGTAAACTTGTATCAAATCTTTTCCTTATAATTAAGTTTGATTTGAAGTTTGTCCGTTTCATAGGACACGTTTGAAGTAAATACAAATGTGTGCATAGTTCGTGTATAAATGTGCACAATTTTATATAAATGCACCAAAATTATGTAAAAGAGTTATGATTGCTTTATTTTAAGTTTATAACGGTTTAAACATTGTGTATTTTATTGTTGTGTTGAATAGCGTTGGGTTTAGCGCCACTGATTATGAAAATAGAAATGATAGACTTTATTTCTTCCATGTATTAATTTAGTGTGTATTTATGCTTTATTTCCCTAATAATTAATTGCTATACATTTCTCTACATTGCATATTATACTTTTATTTCTTGTTTATAAGTTTTCTTGGATTTTTTTGTGTACTTCTGTAATATTGTACGTGTGCACTAGTTTTGTTGCCGCTTTTAAACGTTTGGACAATATAAACCAAAACTGGTCTTCATTTTTCGAACAAGGAAATGTCAAAGACGCTTTCTTTTGATGAGAGATTCGTTTGAACAATCGCTTGCCCATTCGTGATTATTAGTTTGTTGCTTGATAATGTGTCGGCCTAATACTAGGTGGGGAGAAACATGCAAAGATTTCATAATTAACAAAACTAATTATTCCACAAAGGTCATATTGTCACTAAAGCCAAATTGGAGGTTGTTTTGTATGTGATGTACAACGTTGTTTCACACGCCTGATTGGCGCGGCCATTTCCTCCCTGACCTTACAGCAATTCCTTTACTTCTTTGGGAAATTACGTAAGGTAACAAAACGAAACAAATTATGCTACGAGTTTGTAACGTCAACATTTGTTAAAAAAGACAAACTACATGTGACGTAGTGTTTTAAAAGCCGTTTTACTTCTATTTACCAAGTGAAAATAAAGTAGTTTTAAAAATGCAAAGCTTGACAATTCACATTACCGGTTGTTAAACAAAATACACATCAACAATATTAGCATTCGTTTAACCATCCTTTGGACAATCTGCTCCAAGTGTTCCAATGTAGCCAAACCAACAACAAATTATTGTCATTGAAATGAAGTTGTGTGCGGGAGGAAGCTTTTAAACACTTGCAACTTTCACGGAACAAACGATAAAAGTGGATATTTTAAACGTTATAACCCACTTCCTTGAGCATTGGCAGCCAAAAAAAACCCGTGACTGTAGATTTATCTTTGGACTTTCGACATTCGGGATCTCGTGTCAACTTAATCGGGACCAGACAAACGTTATTAATAAAACAAAATCTGTGTTGTTTGCAGGCGAATGTGTTATAGTGTGAACACTGATTTGTTGGAGTTTGCACAGAAATGATGCGACTCAAAGTATATAACAAACGACTTCGAAAAGCTGATGGAACGTCTGTTGCAATCCTTGCTGGATTGTTGTTCATCATTCTTGTTGCTTCCCTCATGTTAGCATACGAAGCCAGATCCTCGCAACATAGGTAAGTTTTAAAAGCTTTTCGTCCGCTGCATGCACTGATAAATGGTGTAGATTAATTTACTCAGTATTTCAAACAAATGAAGGCGACCTGAAGGCTCGATGGTTTTTAGCACGTAACGTTTTTGCACTGCAACGGCTTTTTCTATTGTATTAGATCCCTTTGTAACGTAAAGAACAACACATAACGGCATCTATTTAGCTTTCAAGAGAAGGTTCAAGGCTTTGACCAGCAACAACAGGACGATCATGTTATCCACAAGCGTTCGTCAGAGGTTCAGTCAGCTGTTATTCATGGTTATCTTATTGTTAAATATAAAGCAAACATTTCTTTGTTGGATTTTCAGGATGATCCGCCTCAAACACTACAAGCAAACATCGGTATTATGTTAAAACTTTACTAAGTTACAGTCTTTACAAGAGTAATTTTTACATAAGTCAATACATACGTACATGTATACATACCTGCTATACGTAATCTAAAACTTTTTCAGCATAAAAGCCAGCACACATTCAACTAATTGTTTACATGCATACTACGGTTAAGAACTAATGCATTTAACAAAAAAAATTTTCAATGTATTACGCAGGTATTACATACGTCAGATGGGGAAGAAGGGATTGCCCTCAAAATACCAACACTGGCCTTGTTTACCACGGTGAGGGAAATATATGCTTTTTAGACTTTAGACAGTCTGGCCTTGTGCCACCAAGTTATGCACGAACTTTGGATGAACGTTTGGCTTTACAGGATACGCTGGCGGTAGTTACTATAATCACGTAGGAGGTGGATCTGATTTTGTTTGCCTTCATCACAACGTGACTTACACAGCTGGACATTACATCGATGGATCAACTGGTCAGTCCATGCATTACATATTTTATCAACCGCGTTTAGTTTAAATTTGTAAAAAAATGTAAAACCGCTTGGTTGAATGCGACTCAATTACAAACAACTGGTGATAAACTTTTAATACAATTTAACTGAAACAATGTATTTTTAGAAAATGCGTGTGATTTTAATCGACTTTTAGGAGTTAATTTAGCGTTGTAAAAATGCTTTTCAAATATTTTGTACATCCAGGTAGTGCGTGGATATACGGTGTGGAATACACAGATGGATCGTGGGCCCGCCCTCTTCTGGATCTATCACTAATTGAGGAGCAATCGTTACAACACCAGGGAGTGCCGTGTGCAGTGTGTCTTGTGCGCCAAAGCACAGCCCAGGTCGGTAGCACACTTTGTAATATTTTTAACTAACTGGCGTTTTTTTTCGTCTGTTTAAAACATATCCTGACTTCATTGTGACTTACTAAATCTGTTTAAAACATATCCTGACTTCATTGTGACTTACTAAATCTGTTTAAAACATATCCTGACTTCATTGTGACTTACATTAAAACAAAAACCACCCATGACAGTTTTTTATAGAAGTTTTCACATCCTAAGAATTAATGATCTCAAAAGTTCGTAATGTTTCGACCGAGCAAACAAGTTTCATCATTGTTGCAAGTGAAGCCATAAGAAATTACTGACAATCGACTTACGCTGTTGTAAATTTAAAATTTTTAGAGAAAACTTCCGTTTCGTGCTATTCTTACTTCCAGGCATTGTAATTTTAAAGAGCTGTTCTTTTATAATAGAAAACTTACTTTTTTACTTAAATCAACAAAATTTTCCCTTTTGAAAACCACAGCTGATGATTCCAAGCCGGGAAACTTGCCCCAAAGACTGGAAACTCGAATACACAGGATATTTGATGACTGGCTCAAGCTCGGTGAAGCATTCGTCTGGTTTTCTGTGTGTAGACGAGCAACCCCAAGTAATTCCAGGCAGCAAAGGGATTCAACACGGAGCTTATTTGAATATAGTACAGATGGATTGTGGTTACAACATTCCGTGTGAACCATATGTTGACGGCAGAGAAGTGAGATGCGTTGTGTGTTCGCTCCAAAACTAGTTTGCCTCAGACACATTTGTACAAAATTATTTAACAAGTTCAATACATAACATGTAGTTCATCGTTGCTTTTTATCTGTTGTACATATAACACGATTGAAACTGTGATTTTGTTCAATACAGCAACATTCCACCCAATGTTGTCGCATTATTTTGTCAAAACAGGAGAGTTGTTTCCAACAAACTCAAAGTCATCGTAACGTACTAGGTGTTGGAACGAAAGATATTTATGGCAACAAGAAATGATGCAACCAAATTTATTTTTGCATATCATGTTTCGTGCACCAGAACAGCAATGTTCAACAAGCGTTTTCAAGACACTGATTGCAAAAACCTGCAGGTTGTTGTACTAAAGCACAAGCGCCATGGACTTTACTATAAAAAAACATATAAAAAAAGTCTCCACGACATTTACCACCCTTGCTACAGTGTTTGTCAAGTATCAGAGGAACTTCTATATTTGTTATAGTGGCGGGTGAAACATATGAATAAAATATATAACATATATTATGTCCATCACAATAACAGGTCCCTGTGATATATGACAATACAATGAGCAAGGGTATTACAGTTTCTATGATGCAACCAAACTTTAGAGGATAAGATGAACAGTATTAAATGCAACATAGGTACAATGCTTGTCTGCAGGTTTACAAACGTATGTTACATACCTTTAAATACCGGTTTTTGTATATTTGTATGTCTTGTTGCAAGTTTTTTTCTAACGAATATGGCCGCCCTTAAATTAAGTTGCCTTTCTTCCCCCACTTTCTGTGATAGGCGTGTGCACAAATTACTTCAGCGTGTCCAGTTGTAGCATGTGCGCGGGAATCAAGGTTTTCAAGGGAACAAGGGATTTGCGCAATAAAGATTGGTGCTGATAATATTAGGAACAATGCGTACAGTTGAAACATTGACTTATTACCCTCAATATTTTTTTTTGTACAAAAACTGTTGACATTTTAATATATTGTACAATCATTCATTCTTGTTGGACCTAAAACAAAATATAACTCCTATACAAATAATCTAAGGTGCTTTAATTACTGGTAGCGTTATTCATGTCAAGGTCATTTTTTCAATAATTTATCTGGTTTTTTTTACCACATTATACCATGTCTTTTTGTAGAATATTTACAAACATAAAGCGAGAGTCTATTTAATTTGAGCAAAGTGTGCTTTTGGAAGCAGCTGCACATTCTGCAAAACCGTATTGGCATCTAGTGTTGCAGATGATACAGATTAGTTAAATTCGCATGCCAGCTATGGCGTTCATTCAAGAAAATATTCCACGTCACACAACGCCGTAGCTTAGCACCAATTCGTGACATGTGTCATGCCCTTCGCGAGCCATGTGTCACTGCACGCTTCAATACCAATATAACGTCTGTAGCACGAATGTGCGGCCGAAAATAAGCGTTTATTTCCATTACACTACTACAGAAGAAAGTATACACAGTATAGCTTGGCGCAGTTGACGACGTTAAAGTTTAGAGTTGGTAAAAGACTGTAACCGACCGAGGCAGACATGAGGTCAAGGGCGTTAATATTTACAATGTGTTGTTTTGTGTTTTTTCCCTCCGTGGAATCGCTTCCCCAACGTTTGTGCGGAAACAGTAGGTTGTTATTGTGTAAAATGTAAAAATGCTTGGTTCTATTTTATCGCGTGAAAATTTGAAAAAAAAACACATCTTTTACGACGCATGCCAAACTTGTTTATCTTTGAAGACAATTTACTGTCAAAATAAATCGTTTAAAGAGCAGCTAAGGCATTTTGACAAGACCTTCGTGTTATCTTGCAGGATTGTTGGATCGGGTCAAAATCAAAACAAAGTTTGTTCACTCATCTCAGTTCAACTCAAACGCAACCATTCCTCAACTCACGTTAACTGCTGAATTTGAAGTCATCGGAGCGGAACGTGAGTCACGTGACAACCTTTTAATACTGCTCCAGCTGCCGTTTAGAATTTCTTTTGATATGACCCAAAGATAGCTATCAAGCGGATTTTGCAATTCTACGTATTTTTCTTCTTTCAGTGATTGAACTTGATGGATTTCTGATTCACATGCGAAAGTCTTCGGATGGGGAAAGTTCGGAATCTCTTCTTCCGGTCAATGTTTGCAACCTCAGGTTTGATTTATAAGAGACTTTTACCATGGTTATCATTTCTGTTACTTTTGTAAAGTCATTCATTGCATTGATCAAAATAAAACAACGAAACGCCCACTTTGAAAAAAAACAGTAAAATATTTTTGTTGGACAGTTAGTTTTATTGCAATAAGAATGTTGAGGTAACACAACCAAAAGGCCTGCTGGAAATTTTAAATTCCAGCTTTGTTTAGACTCTGTCATGTTAAAACTTTACAAAACCGTGAGTTAAATCACGCAATGTTTTGGGTGAGTTACTACATTAAAAACTATTAACTTCATTGCTGAATAGGTCAAAGCAGTTCTGGGTGAGGTCAAACAATGCAACTTGTTCTGTTGCAACCGACTGTGCGTCCACCGGGGGTAGCTACTGCGCATGCCAACCGAACTGCAGTTTAATACCGAAGAGATTTTGCAAGGGAACTGAAGACTGGGTCGTGGATCACAACATGATAAGCATCCAGCCGGCAAGTGGTTTGCGTTCTTGCTTTAATTTCAGAGTTTAATTGCAAGGTTTGAGTGTTATTTTATGCCGCATTTCTACCGTATTTTGAACGATTATTTAAAACATTTTCACGTAAACAATAAGAGCCAACATACATCCAGCAGTCTCACATTTTGTTTAATATTGGACCGATAGAAAAAAACTTGAGGGTGATACCATTGTGACACAAGCGCGCAAACGTGCCAACTAAAACCACAGCATATCTTTGTTTAAATTGCAATAGGCCTCCATCACTAGCACAATCGATACACCTTCACATCACAATTTAATACGAGGCCAGATTGCTGCGTTATCCCAGCATGGTTAATTAAATCATTGGTCCTAACGCTTCCTATTTTTACAGAACGTTCGGATCCTAACGTTCAACACAGATTTCGATCAATCCTACGTGTTTACAGTTTATCCATACGCGGGGTAAGGACTTGTTTACGTTTGAATTTAACCCCAAAAGTTCCTCATTGCGTTTCCAGAATTTCAGTTGGAACGAAGCCGATAAAGAAATTTAATTCCAAGTCCCCGAGTTGCGTTGAAATTTTAATAAGGAAGGGAATGCACGCAGCGAACGCTGCAGAAATTTGCTGCAGTAAGTTCTTAAATACCGAATTTGTCAATTTTTTTTATTTTTTAAGAGCTATATAAACACCTTTATGTGTTATTAAAGGAGCAAACGTCACCGATTACACAGTCCGTGACGTAACTTTCCATCGGCCTGTAATTGACGTCGACAAGCAATCTGTAAGCGTCCCAATCCAATGGCTTCCACCAATCACGCAAGAACATATTATCAAATATGACGTTCGCATATCTTTGAGCAGGCGCTATTTTGTTAAAAATGATTCGGTAAGACCAAGCAATATTAGTCACGTCCTGACGTAACTGTGACGTCATTCCGTAGACAAACGTCACGAAAAGGATCTGGGGTGCAAAAGAGTGTTTCGACGCCTCGAGGACCTACTCTGCAAACCTGACCTCTCTGGCGCCCTCCACCGACTACCAAGTGCGAATATCGGTGTATCACTCTGGAAAAAGCACCTCATGCGTGTCGGGCATTTGCCGGGAACTGTTTAGTTTTCGGACACCGGGTGCGTATGTTTAGCACTATTGTCTCCTGTGCGATACCTACGATACCGATTGAGGCTTGGAAGGGGAATTGAGGTTAACAAACTAAAAGAGAGAACAACCTCCGTAATTACATGTTTAATATGCTAATTACAAACAGTCACATGAAGTTTAAACCATGAATGTAATGTAAATGTGGGGAAGTAATAATAAGTAGTTGAAGCATTCAACTTGAAGGTAATGGTGGCCTGTTTTAGACGTGAACATTTGCGATCGATCCTTGCACTTTTGCGACCGGCGCGCTCGTTGTCTTGCCAACAAGGAGAGTGCGTGGAATGCAACTTGTGTTTGCAGCGTCGGTTACCATGGCAACGGAATAGACAGAGGACGTAAGTGATACAAAAAACATTACAAGCTTCTTACCAACAAAATAACCGGTCAGAACAAGATGTTTCCACGTTGTGGCGACTGCCGACAAAAACCACCATACTGTTCCAAAGCTGCGGCTTGGCTAATTGTGTATCAACGGGGAAACGGGCTTAATAGAGCAGCATCCAAACTACGACAGTCATTACAACGTGAAATAGTCAGTCAGGGTTTGGAGAGTAATTTGCGAATTGCTGAGACCTAAAAGCATGAAAACAGTCTGTTTTTACGAAGCACATGCTGTACAACAATCTTCACTTAAACCTGTATGAGATTATGTGTGCAAGTTCCAACACGCATATGAACAACCGTATTTACACAGGTCGCTTTGGTTCGGGATGTGTTGATGAGGATTACTGCTCACCTCACCTAAACCCTTGTGTCGAGCACGCTCGCTGCACTGACAAACCCGCGCCTGCACGAGGGGCGACCTGTGTTTGTCCAAACATGTTTTATGGCGACGGGTAGGCATATTTCCTGAAACACTGTACAGAAATAAGTCACCATAATTGACAGGTTACCAAAACCGTAGTATTTTCTAAGATTTGTGCTTGCTTTCACAAGCAGTATCTTAGAAAATGGGCTTATTTCTGAGAAAATGTGTTTATTTTGGACTTGCGTGATCATATTTAGCTTCTAAACGTGTTTATTTGTTAGTGGTTATTAGTTGTTATTTGTCCAGTGCTGGGCGTTTTCTGATTGACTAACTTCAAAGAAGTCAAAATTATTCTGGAGAAAAACTAGAAATATCCTGAAATTCCGATATTTCGACATTAAAAAGCTTCGTGCTTATTCTTTAGTCCTTGTCGTTGATAGCCCTGATAACAGGGTTTATAGTTTGTTTTATGATTAATTTTACTATTTTTTAATTCCCAGTTAATATATCTTAAAGTGTTATCTACCGTATGTAAGTTGGACTCTCCTTAATGTTAGTGAAATGTTCAATCAAATCTCACACGCTAAGAACTGATTTTACGATTTTCCAATAATCACAGTTTCCTACGAACCGATTACATTTTAGACTCAAACTTGGATCGAAATGCGAGAGTCGTTTGGGAAAAATTGTCGTCATTTGTCTCACCATGGCAGTCGTTCTCTTGCTGATCAGTTTCGTCATTTCGAGGAGAATTTGGATACGAAGGAGACTCGCGCACGACATCAAGTGGTCGGAGTTTGTCGCCAATCAATCTCTACATCACAAAACCGCTTTGCTCGACAACCGTGACAAAGGGGTACGAATATCAGTAACATTCCAAGCGTATATCGCCTTAAGCATGCCTTCAGTTTTGGGGGTAATGTTTGTGTACAATGAAATAACGTAAGGTTACCATGCAGCAAAAACGTGACACATTTTTCCAATTTGGAACCAAATTATTATGACATATATTCTGTGTCGTGTTCGTATTATTCCGTTTTGTCTTCGCAAGTAACAAAAGCTTTCTTACGTAATAGGACGTTTGCATGCCGACGTTCGGAGAGCAACCGGAACTCGACAGAAATGACATCATTATCTGTGACGTCATCGGACGTGGTAATTGCGGTGTCGTTTACAACGCTTTCTACAAAACGTGCAAGGGAGTTAACGACGTAAAGGAGATGGTAGCTGTTAAGACGTCACAAGGTAAAGTTAAGACAAACAAGGTAATAAAGGGAACATGCCCCTAATACAAAGATGGTCCACGTATTTTAGTTACCCCAGAAATTCATTATCGACATTATCTTGCCATCGATTGATCGTTATATGTTACTCTCTATTTTAACCAAAAATTACTACAGTTCTAATGTCATAATTTAAATACAAGAACTTACGAATTTGGAATGTGACTAAGTTTCTTTTTACGCCCTAATAAGAAGTGGAGGAAGTCATGTGACAAGTCACGATCACTTCCCATGCAGATAAGACTGAAAAGTTGGTCACGACTTTTTTATGAATGGAATGTCTAACTTTAGTAAAATGCTGGACATGTTGAACCAAATAAGGTTCATGTATAACTTCTAAACTTTGTTTACATTTCGTGTCTTGCTTTAAGATAAGGCATCTCATCACGTGATCGACTTCCTGTCAGAAATCGGTTTGATGTTGAATATCGGTGATCACCCCAACGTCATCCGGGTTATCGGATGTTGCACCACCCAGAAGCCAATCCTCCTCGTAACGGAATTCCTCGTGTATGGAGATCTGCTCCACTTCCTCTGGGATGCAAGAGAGGTAGATTTAAGTGATGGAATGAGTCTGTCAATTAGGTGATATGAATTTTGTATATAAAAAGCTGACAGAGACTTGGCTTATGTAAGGTACTTGCAACCATTCAAACACATCCCTATGTGCAAAAAATGACAACGTGCTATTCACCTGTAAATAAAAAATACACAAGCATTTACATAAGGTTTGACATTACTGCCAAAAGTATAGAATACTGGACATTACAAATTCGTGCTCAGACAGACCTTCATCTTAAATGTTCCATCTAAATGCGTCAAAACATAAATGAATACAATATTGATGTAAAACGTTTTCCGGGCACTAAAAACACCTAATCCAACACAACATTAATGCATAAACAATGAACCATTGAAATCAGAAAACATAACAACCAAATATCTTTCTTCAGCCTGAAAAATGCGCCAAAGATCCAGCGTATCAGTTGACAGAACGGTCTCTCTACTACATGTCCCAACAAGTTGCTTCTGGTATGGAATATCTCACAAAATCAAAGATTATTCATGGCGACCTGGCGGCAAGGAACATCTTGGTGGGCGAAAATTTGGCTTGCAAGATATCCGACTTCGGCTTGGCAAACGACGTTTACCGGTAATTTCCCTATTTCGTTGTATCACGAATACAAAGCAAACTTATACCAACACATAGTATACAGCCTAATTGTGTATAAGCTGCAGACAGATCGCCAATGTTTCGACATTGCTTATCATACAACCTAATGTTTCAAACGGCTTCATTCCTTCCTTCCTATATATACATTTCGATGAAGTCGGTTTTTGTTTAAAAGTCAATGCGTTGAGCTTGACATTACCAAAAAGACATTCACGTTCATGGCCTTTTCTAAAGATCCCATCATTTCCAACTGTTGTTACAAAAATATCAAACGACCCTACGTATGAAACTCCAATTTTTCCAAGGTACGGCGTGATAAAGGGCCAACAAGAGCGTTGTGTTCCTTACAAGTGGATTAGCCCCGAGCGCATGATGTCTGGGAAAGAACCAATCACAAGCAAGAGCGATGTGTGAGTTATCATAGGACCGCCTAACGATAAGCGCCGCAGTCACTTACGTCACAAGTCAGTGGTTGTGACGAACAACACGCTTTGGCCAATTTGTAAACACAGTTGAGCGAAACCGTCGTTTAATTCAGTCGTCTTGATTCATCAACATGAAAGCCAAATTCTTTAATTGCAACCACGGCAGAGGAAAAAGTAAATGTAATATGTAAATTCTTGTTATTGTAATTTCAACGATTTGCTTATAGAATTAAGATTCTCCAAAACGAAACAAAAGATGTCTAGCCAAAAGTGCTCGCAGAGAATAAAGTTTTTATTGCCATTTTTTTAAATTATGCCTTAAAAATCAAACAGCTGGTCTTTCGGAAACCTGATGTACGAGATGGTCACGCTCGGATGCGCACCACACGCCGGTGTTTCCCCTGATGAGTTACTTGACAAACTCAAGTCTGGATACAGAATGAAGCAGCCCAGCACATGTACCTCTGCCATGTAAGTGATGCAGTCACAACATTACAAGGGTTTTGTGAATAATACAGTGTAGAAAAAAACTATCATCACTGGTTACCACTGGGATACACTCGAACATATAATTTGGCCGTGTTTTCGTCGTATTTATAAGTTAAGAGTATGTGGTTTAAATTTGAAAATAATTTGCGCGAAGTCTGTTGAAATGCTGTTGGAAGCAAACCCTGCCAAACCAACTTTGTTTAGCAGAGACGCAAGAAAATGATTAACTTTCCAATATGTCCGCAATCCATTTACCCCCTTTCAACTCCAGGTATTCCATCATGACGAAATGTTGGAAATGGCATCCGTATTCGAGACCATCGTTTACCGAGCTTGTACGATTGACAGGAGGAGCGATTAATAGAGTCCACACGCATGAGAAGAACAACATAATATAATCTGTAGCATGAAAACAATCGAAACGTCTGTAGCGTGAAGTTCTCAACCATTGTATTGGCTATCTTGTTTATATTAAAGATAATATAATGCGACATCAATTAAATGTACACAGTTGCTAATTCTCTTTTAAACTTGAGCTTTAGGCTTGAAGCAGGTTTTGTACTTTTAACTAATTTCTAAGTATTTTCGACGCCTTGTTTATTGTTCTTGTTCCATATTTTGGTTCCAATAAGTTTAGTGAATAACTGTTTTTTTGCAAGAAGTTTGACGCAACACTGTCACATAACTCAGCACAGAATGAGTGCAGAATCGGACGATTTCGTTTGTGCGAAATTAATATTCCTGTGTACTTTACATTAAAAGATGAAGCTGATCGCTCGCCACACTTTGCGAGTAGTTTATGATTATCTGTGAAGGCAGATCTGTCTCCACCACTAAACAGAATATACTGATACCTGTGGGCTTTATGACATTTTCCCTTGGGTGATGATGATGATCGTTTATTTACAAGTTGATGTTTTAAAATATCGAAAGAGACAAAAAACGTAACTTGAAATTAAGTTGAAGAAAGTCAGTAAAATGTACCGTTATAACCGTAAAGATTGATAAACACCTCAATTAACACAAACAAGCAAATTTTATTGTACATTACTCATCGAGTACTTGGGAGATTTATCAGTACGAAGCAGCCAAAAACATCAATTACAACTGTCATTCAGAAGTTGGTTCACATAAATGACCTAAGGGTTTATAGGAGAGTTTAGTAAATAAGATTATAAAGTGCGCTGTATCAGTCTTATGTCTACAACTGAGTTGTCCTGGATTGGCACCTTTTGAAAAGACTGACTTTGATATTATAACGTACACCAGCCTTCGTGAGTAACCCTCGCTTCATCAGGTGTAAGTGGCACAAAGTGATACAAAAACAGGAGCAAATTCGGGGAAAGATAAAAGGAACGTTGATACGAGTACGTTGGTTTGCTCCAGCGAAATCGTCCATTTATCATTCCCCGAATTTGCTCTTGTTTTTGTATCACTTTGTGCCACTTACACCTGATGAAGCGAGTGTTAATCGCGAAAGCTCGTGTACGACATAATTAAAAAGTCAGTCTTTTCAAAGAGTGCCAAAGCAGGACAATTTAGTGAATAAGATTGTAAGTAGCGGTGTTATGTTTACAGGTAAAATGGCAAATTTGTCTTTTCGCGTATCAATAAAAATGGAAAGGACCCCAAGGCAACATTTACAATACTTGATAAAAGTAAAAGCACTTACGTAAAGCAGTAGGAAGTTTCATTCGTTGCTACAAGTATTCAATTACCGAAAAGTCGTTTAATTTGCTTAACAAGCATTAATTACCTGCTACAAAATTACAAAAAGTCGCCAGCTAAATCTTTATGACGTCACACTAGATCCAAATGTCAGAAGTGCAATCGCCTCCAGGGTAGCGAATTTCGTGGGCGAGGACCGGACCACGTGGCTCGTTGCCAAAATCAACAAAGCAATTCCTGTTCAACCTGAGACCTCCCTTTTCCGTGTCAACATCGATTTGCAGCAGAAAGGATCCAGCCCTAGAGAATAAGCAATCACATTGCAAGATAGGTGACCAACTTGAGATAAGATTTCCAGGTAATTGTTCCAAGGTTTCAGAATGGCGTTTTTGTTCTAGTTTTGTTCAAAGTGTTTCCAGTTTATGCAACATACGTCCAAATTTATACCGAACCACAATAATGAACTGAATTGTCCTGCTTTGGGACTCTTTGAGAAGACTGACTTTTACATTATAACGTACACGAGCTTTCGCGAAGAAAACCCTCGCTTCGATAATAAGGAAGAACGTGTCCTGTAGTTACTGTTCGAAACGTTTACTCAAGGTAACATGATTAATAGCATATTAGCTTTGGCTTTTCTATTTCAAACGTGTCCTTACTTCATCATCTTAGGGTAGAACTGTTTGTCCCATCCACTGTACAAAGATGTGGTGACGTAAAGCCGTTTACCATCCAAGCTGAGTTGTAACATCTGTGGTCCTCCCTCTATCTTCTTGCCTCCAATGAAAGCGGGCCCTGGTTGAGCCGTAAGCTCCTGGTCCTCCGTTACCTGAATACAGTTGATTTCAAATATTACCATGATAACTTTGTGTCAATGCTTCTGTTTTTAGAAAACATTTGAATAAGAACTGATTCTGCTTAATAAAGCGAAACATGTATTATAAAATAAGAACACAAAGTTATCATAGTAATAATTGAAATCGACATTTTACTTGTATCACGCCAAAGAAGTGTTGCTGGTCAGGTTTGGATTTCGTGAAGTTAAAACCTTTTTTACTGAATACAGTTCCACAGAATAACGTTTGCGTTTAGGACTTTTATTCCTTCGCTTGAACGAGTGGGCCATGAATGGTTTTCTTAAACTCAGGCATTGGGTGACACAGAAAGCCACCAAGTGAATTGTTATTTACGCGGGTAAGAGCAAGCGTTTCAAATAACTACTGTTCGACGTCAGTGCTGTGAGGTAACTTGAGTTGCAGCAAGGCGCGCGGTAGAGCTTGAAGCGTGAGAATGCCTGGGTTAGCCTGTAACGTTTGGTTTACAGCAATGACCACAGCAGTTGCTCGAAACGTTTGCTCTCACGAATAGCATATTTGGCTCTGGCGTTTCTCTTCCGTATTATCGCACTTAAAAATGGTTATTTATTTGTCTGCTTTTTAAACTGTGTTAAGTTGGGCCAAAACTTGTACAGGGAAAATACCTTAACATTCCCATCCGAACAAATGCTTCCACCCAAAAAGATCTGCCCAACCAACTTCGGCCGACTTGTATCCGTGATGTCATACTGGCGAATGTCGCCGTGCAACCAATTCGAGAAGTAGCAGAAGCGATCGTCCATCGAGAGAAGGATGTCTGTGATCAGGCCTGCAAAAGTGGGAGTTGCATTCAGGGCTTCGTTAAAAGGGCCGAGTGTGGTCAATTCAAACAATCGACTCTTCTTGTTTCAGTGCATGCAAAAATGCGTGTAACCCTACTAACATATATACACAAAGTAACATATCGTAAGACAGAGGTCGTGGCTTATTTATTTGCGTTGTGTTGCCCTCCACTTCTCATTGGAGCATTATCTAGTCATGAACCGTGTGGTCATTTTTGGCTAAAGCGGCCGTGGGCGAAGTTTCCAAATATTTGCTGATGTTGATAATTAAACGAAGGGAGATTAACAGCTCGGCAGAAAACTCGTGTCAATGTTTGTGATACAAGATAAAATGTTCTGCGCCAAGAGTGGGTCAGGTGATAACGCTCAAACTGGTTATTCGACCTGAGGTAATGCAATTGGTGTCCAGATAGTTGCAAATTATTCTAAACAAGAATTTTTTGCTTCGCACCACGTAAATCTGATGTCAACACACAGGAAACAGCTACAAGCTAATCTGATATCTGACAATCAAACCAAAATGCTCTGACAATCAAACCAAAATGCCCTTGTCATTGATGAGAACTGCGCGGGATTCCCTGGTGAAAGTTTGAATCCAGGTAAAAATAATCTACATGCGCAACACAACATATTTAAGGCTTGGCGCGAACTGGGTTAAAGTCTACTTAATGTCACAGATCCATCCATCAACCATGAACCACCCACAGTTTGCCAACATATCTGCTGTTAAACTGGGATTAAACCACCTCAGTGCGATCAGGAAAAATACCTTTTCGGTTGTCTGTTATCTGTAAGGACGTCAATAAACCTGACGATTGCTTATGGGAAGTTTGCGAAGTCGATTTTTTCAAAAATACTTTATCTGAAATTAAACCGATGTTTGTTGCCTAATTGAAATACATGACAGTTGCAGCAGTTTCATGTAGCAAAGTAAACCGAGGGCCAGACACCACAAATTAATGAGCAATTAATGATCAAGCCGTCAATATAATATAGGATATATTTTTCACCCTTTACTGCTGCACAAAAGATCTAAAAGGGTTGTGGACATTTCTGCTTATGCAACAGGCAATACCTAGTATATCACACACACATTTGATCTAGATAAGTGGCTGAGTTTTGAGAATGCAACGTTAAAAGTTGTTGATCACATACAAAACGCGTGGTAAAAAGAATATGTAACCAAACAAGGTTGCGCGCGAGGGCGCAAACAACATCACGTGTTAAAAGAAGTCGAAATTAAAAACGTGTAAATGTCCTTTGTATTTCGCTCCTAATCAAAGTTTGTCAAGTGTTAACATTCAATAAGTTCTTTTGTTGGAATGGATCACGTAGGCAAGTCTACTAAAGCCCAACAAACCGTATCCGCAAACTGTATTTTGGCCGCATCGTCGGTCTTTAAACCACAAAAGCCAAGCAGTGCGTGCTGACTCTCCGGCAGAAAATGCTCGAAACAGCTAAGCAAGTTTGCCGAGCCAAGAAAAGGAGCCTCTTGAAAAACGCTGATACAACGAAAATTGTCGAACCGCGGTGGAAATGTCAACTTTGCGATAACTCGGCTTGTTTGTCATTGGGGAACTCCTATGAGGTCAAATTTAAACGACAAAGTATAAATGCGTCAAGGTGACCTTGACATCTGATAGAGGACTCACCTCGTTGCAGCTTACTCCCGCCATCGCCCACCATGCGTTTAGTATTTGCACAAATTTCAAGTTGCATGTTGAGCAAAAAGCGCTATTGACTGTTTAATTCGCACATTAAAAACACTCACAAAGACGTGGATTATGAAATAGTTAACATCAAGTATATTCATCGTCAACAGGATATCGTTACAGATATATCTAACATGTCTGACTGATAACATTACATGACGTAAGTGCTACCTTCAGTTGAAACCCGTTGACAAGTAATTAGGGCCCACAAACAAATATTGATCCGTCCAAACAAACGGCCTTTAAACACTACAGAAAAAATGCTGACATCGTGAGTTTATTTTTATCAAGAGGGTGAGCAAACACTATGGGAAGTTGTGTAAATGGCCGGTGGTGTGCAACAGGGTCCACAGTAAGCTTTGTTGTAAACCAAGCCTTTAAAACCATCGGTCAAGTGCTTGGCTCCGTGTACTAGATACATACGTCATTTAATGATCTCATAAAGCTCGTTGTGATGATCGAAATGATCTCAGAATAAACAAATAAACACAGAAATCCTTCAAGAGAAATAGAAAGAAGGACCTTGTGCACAATTAACCCCATTTAGAAGCGAAATAATCTTGCATTTGTTTTAAATCTGCCGGCTTTGGTATTAAATGTTAATGTCATACAACAGCTGTAGAGAAAAATGGTAAAACCAGCCTACGTAATGTAGAAAATCGTTGCTATGTTACTGACAGTTACAATAGAAATCCTACCAGGCATTACAGGAAGGGCCCATCCTTCGACTTTTTTTGGAGGAATGCTGATGACTTTGTCGGCTTTCCAATCCCCTGCCTACGTTTGATAAAGAATATTGTTTAGAAAAAGTAAAGATATGTGGCAAGACATATTTCGATAAATAGCAAATTAAGTACGTTTATGCATTTCGGCATAAAAATGAACTGCAGAACTGTTGGAGTTTGTTAACTGGGACGTCAAATCAGGCTGACTTCTTCGGCGAATCATAGAAATCATATAAACAACAAATTATACACATCTTTGCGACAAGAAATACCGCCACAAGGGTCAAAGTTTGATAAATCGATAAACAAAAATCGCGTCGTTTTACCGGAGTTTTGTGGAAGCGGAAGACGGTGCTGCTCAGCGCGCATCCGACGAATCCTTCGGTTGCTGACGGATCGTGGAGAAAGCGAATCTCAAGAGGAATCATTCCATCCGGACCGAGGTCGATATCCTGCATGATAATAAGTTTCACATTCGAACTTCTGGTAGTTTTATTATATTGACTTATTATCAAAATAAATGGTGTCGCTGATAGAGTACAATGTGAACCATAGGGCTAGATTCCGAAAAATCAAGGAACCAGAGCAATTGGGAGATGATCCCTGTGGATGAAACGATACTTTTCCATGGGGGTAATTTATAAGTTCACCCGCTAAACGCTCAATTTACCTGAATTCTTTCTCTTCTATTCCAATCCCACACATACAACGATCTGCAGTAATGTCCTGCAAAACGAGAAAAAATATAGCGTGTTGTGCAATAAGACGAGTGAACGTCTTTACATAAAATCAGCCGATCAGGAGATTAAACTCGAGGCCTATAGTGGCTCCAGAATAAAATATTTCAGACACAAATCAATGGTATGATCTTGAGATAAAGGTGAGAGTTTTTAAGATGTAATTGTTGAATTACCTTCTTCCACATCTTTGGGATTAAATCCACTCAAAAGTTTCTTGGGAGTTCCCCATCCGGTGCTTATCATGACGTTATGACGTGGTTGGTACCAGAAGTCGTATCCGAACTCTGTGTTGTTGCCCGGAAGCTCCCAGTTTCCTTGCAGCTCAAATGTCTCCGAGTCGAGGATGACGAAACCACCTGACACAAAACCCAGTCTTGGTTGAATGTTTTTAACCATAAAAATACAGTGGATATGGTTAATATACATAAAGTTTCCTATATAGGAATGGGAAATGTCGAAAACACAATGCTGTCGTTTACAGACAGATTTTGTGGAAATGTCAAATAAACAAGAACGACCGAAGCGTCATCCAAACAAGTAGTTTTCTTGCCAGAGGAGCTTTGAATTATTGAAGGCCTGTGCTTCAATGCAGTTCTTTTCTATAGCCTAACCATTAAGTCCTAATAGATAGAAGGAAAGAGGCATGTACAAAATTTCACCTTTTGCATTTCCAGAAGGATCCCCAATCGTACTGATCATAATTTGACCACCTGGGATACAATGGACTGTATGTGGATTGGCCAACCCAGTCTTGTGGAATATTTCAACAGGTTCCACAGTCTGCGAAGCCCGGTTAAAGTGACAAGTGACAAACTGGCGATTCTCAAAACATATTAACACGTTATTAAGGTTTACAGGCTTCGCTGTCCAGCAGGCATTGCAGCATAGCTGGATCAGCTACTTGCAAGATGCATTACTGCGATTACATGAAACATAACATCGACATTAATATGGCGTAACGCCAGTTCGGGAAAATTGCTTAGAAACACAATCCTGATCGTACCTTCGCAATAACCGGTTTCTTTGGGTTGCTTGTCACGTCGACCGCATAAAGCCTGCTTGACACGAGACCGGGCATGATGAAAAGGTTGCGACGTTTTGTCGGGTCGTGGAAACAACTGCTGCACGCATTCCATCCAGTGTGGTGGAGCTCATCCTTCATGTTCGGCATTTCAAGACGGTGTATGACCTACGTCAGGCGTACAGGTAAATTCTATGCACGTTTTCACCTTCGTTTACGTTGAACTTGTTGATAATTGATAACGTTTGGATTGGCTAAAACAGTATTTGAAATCACAACAAATACATTTGCTTTTAAGCCAAACAAAAGTGTGAACCTTCAGTTTGTAACCAAGGCAACCCAGGTGGATTATGAGGAAATCGACCTTTACACTTTTAGTGCGTTTTGTAACAAAATTCTGTTTGCAGAAATTTGTGCCCTAATTGCATTGAATGAGTTTGCAGAACTTGGCATCGCATCCAACAGATGGAAGCAATACTTCATGATAGCGGAAACAATTGGAAACTCAACGTTCAAATTACGCGCAGGGTTTTACGCCCGTCTGGAAATCTTTTATGCCCCCATGTATCAAACTGAGATTCTGCAATGACCAAATGCCAACTGACCACATTAATAGCAATTGCGACAACTAATTTAACTGTTCTAGCAGCAGTTAAGTCTGATTTAACTAATTCACCATCGAGAATGCATCTCTCAACAATTTTGTTTGTTATATTTTAAAATACCCACCTGACAGTATGTGGGAGAATTTTCGTCGAGATCCACGGTTGCCAAATAGTCAGGAGCGTTGATGTCAGTGTTCCTGCCAACGGTGGAAGAGAAATGTAAGCATAAATTCACATTGACTTGTTTACGGAATTTCGTTAACCACAACAAAGTTATGTTTAAACACCGTTAGCACTAAAGCCTACTCAGTTGGATAGGGAAAATACGTTTATTAGAATTGTGTTTAATTTTTTGAGCTGGCCCACTTGACCTGTTAGGTGTTTCATAAGATAAAGTTTTTTGTTGTTTACTATACAAAGAATTGTCCTTTTGTACCAAGAACCTTACAATTCTATACAAAAAAGCTTGCTGGCAGGTGTTAAATTTTGACGGGAAGTGTCCTTCAAGTGCCACATAATGGTATTAAAAAAAAAATCCTCCCAATCAGCAAGGTAATGCATAATAATACGCTGCTGGTTACCTGTAAATACAAGGTATGTAGAGTATTTTTTCCTTGGGCCCCTTCATGGCATCCTTGGGCGTTGCATAACCCGGACCCGTGGAGGCTCTGCAGCACGAAGGCTCCAAATGTTTGGCGATGGTTTCCACACGTTGCGCTAAAATCATTTAAAACAAAAAGCGACTTTGAATACAAATGCACAAGGCAGCAATTTCGTCTGCATTGCTGCATTGTTACAAACATAAAGGACAAAAAGTATTATTTTG
Organism: Ascidia mentula; assembly: GCF_947561715.1. Taxonomy (NCBI): domain Eukaryota; kingdom Metazoa; phylum Chordata; class Ascidiacea; order Phlebobranchia; family Ascidiidae; genus Ascidia; species Ascidia mentula. The sequence continues at coordinate 1,432,115 of NC_138568.1, forward strand.
TGAAGAAATGAAATATTTTATTAGGAGTTTTACGAATACAATGATGTACTTACACATGTTGTTGAACAGCAAATTCGTCAAAATGAAAGAGGAACAGAAAATTAGCAAAATCAGATTCTATCTCGAACAAACACCAACTAATTGGCTAGAAAGTACAAACGTGACACCATTGCTCACTAAATCAAAAGATTATTAACGGCCAAAAGATTTATGAACGGTTTAAATTGGTCTCCAAACTACATTTACAACAAGGCGCCGCTATTAACACCTCAAAACCAAGTGATCGAAATAACGTAATCAAAAAGGCAAATGGTGCGTAAGAGACTGCCACTATGTCTGCCACAATAATTGAAAAAAAATCCAATTAAAATACGTATTGGCGGACGTCCGGGAATAACGTTTGAAACATTGTTACGTGGATTTCCGGGTAGCGTGAGCGCGTTAAGCACCATGAGGTTGCTACCTACTTAGCATAGTGAGACATATAGCGATAATTACATCACGATGGAACTACCCATCGTGCTGAATTCCGGGAACCTTATTTTTGTGCTTTATTGATTTGGTGAAACTGGCTCACACAAACGTTACAAATTGTCAAACAAGCTTTAATTGCATTCACCCCAAACCATGCTAGAACGCCGCTCACAAACTTCGTCAAAATGCTTCGTCATGATGACTCGTCTAACAGTGCACGAGGCATGAAACCACAAACCCCGACTGAAGACTCAGCTTTCAACAACTTTGTTAATCGAAAATTTGCAGCCGAATTGAAACGAATGAAAAAGAAAGGTCACGATTAAAGGTGGTCGGCGTTGTACTGGAGAAAAGTTGATGGTTGTGAATTCAACCGAAAAAGACCAGAGGGCATACTGTTAGAGTACATTGCTGGTAAAATAACTCTAAAACTGAAGTGCGACTGGAAAAACCAATTTAAAGATTTTAAACCGCGTACTTGAAACACTTCGCGACGTAAATGAAACCTCATCTTGAAATTTACTCGTCAGGAATTTACAACGGTTCGCGGAACTCGACGCTGCCACGCCGACAAACCTTTTTTGTGCGAAACCCTTCGTTAACACCAGCAGAAACACAACATACTGAACGTCGCAAACCGTTTTAACTTTAACGTCTTATACATATATGAGGTAAAGCTTGGTGGCCTCCCATCAAAACCTACGACTGCTGCACACACGTCCGCATAAACAGTGCGCCCCTGTTCAAGTGGCCTCGGTTCGCTGCATACACATTCGTCAAAGTTTGTGCAAACAACGCCGCGAAACTCCAAGTCAGCACAATGCCAATTAAGCGCCGTGTTCTCTTCCGAAAACTGCCTGATCCGCGCTTGTCGAAATACAGCCCCAGCAACAAATGATCGCTTTCCAAATGCCTTCCAAAGATTGTGGTCGAACTTCCAAACACATCAGGCGTTCTCTCCATATCCTCCATTCGAAGGAGTGAGACGATAAACTTAGCATGAAGAAGGTATTCCGTCACGGTGCAATGCGCACTTGTGTTTGCCTACCAAGGAGGTATTGCCGACACCCGTTAGTGGCTGACATCTGCACCGGGTTAAACCGTTCCCACTTGTCGTTACAGGCGACAAACTGGTTTATGTAAAACAGTTTAAAATACCCCACCATTTGGAGGCAAATAAAAGAGGTGCCAAAATAATAGGCTTGTATGCTGTTTATGTGTCCATTTTATCGATAGCACGTGTCAATATACGCCTTACAGTTGAAGCATGACGTGGTTGTTTTTTCTGGAACTAGTGGTGAGCAACCTGACTCCTGTCTGCTCGACGGTTTAAGATTGTCAGAAATAGGTCAACGTTACGGTTTATGTTGCGACAATGCTGAAGCTTAACCTGTCGCATCATTCCACGCGTTACCTTGCACTGACAACATCCTGATCAATATCATGACAGTCTCACGTGAAAGGAAGCTAATCTTTCGACAGGTCCAATTATAATTTTCACTAAACTCCTTTAACATAATCAATACTTGTACCGGAACTACCCAAGTGGGTTAGGGTACAGTGCAAATCAGGTCCGCTGGCTTATTAACTGTAGTTGCCTCTGGCGTTTTATTGCACTGGTCAGTTTTGGGACGAAAACGTTTAATCACGTACACACTTTATAATTAGACCTGATTCTGTTTGCAACATAGGAAAAGCTTGATCGAGCTCGAACCAACGCATGCCGTATACATAACAAAAAGATTTCTGAACGTCTTTAAAACCCCATAAAGGACTCAAACTAAGACAAATATAATATGTTTAACATACCATAATGCTATAAACAAAATTAAAAGCTTATGGTGTTCGTTGCTTGGCGACTAATGCTCCTTGTGTAAATTTGAGCATGAATTGCTGCAGCCAACGCAAATCAGGATGAAATAAAGTTGTTTACAACAGAAAGACTATTTGAATAAGTGATACTGACGATGCCTAATTGTAGGCTAAATTGATTCCTAATTATAGGCTAAATTGATTCCTAACTGTATAGGCTAAATTTATTCCTAATTATAGGCGAAATTGATAACGACAAATGACTGAGAGTTTTTTCTGATGTAACTTGTCGAAATTATCAGATACTGAGTTTCTGATACTTTTATCACAGAGTCCTATCTGTTTGCAATGGAAACGTTTATTTTGGTAAAGATGAACAACAAACAATTAAATCGCATTTGCAAGTGGTAAAAACGATTCAACACAAAATGCAAAACGAATATAAGGTGGTCAAGTTGATTTTACTTCCTGTAGATTCCCTGCTGAAGCAACCTGAGAAACTCCTGGGTATCGGTGACGAATCTGTAGACGGCTCGAAATCCACCGGCCCGGATTTTGTCGTCGGTTTTGAACTCAACGCGAAGAACCCCAGCTGGTCCCACCGCGCTTATCCTAATGTAAAACCGGCCGTTCACTTGCACGATGCGACGAGATGTGGTCTCTGCCCCGTTCAGAATCTAACAAATTCGTTCTTAAGTAAGCAAGTGTTGCTCGATTGATTTGTAGTTGGATCCTAACATAGAATCTACATAGTTCTTTACTAAGATGCGATAATAAAAAAATACTTGATGAAAAGTGTCACCGGACAAATGACATTTTGATCCGATTAAAACCGTTGCAAGCACAGCACAAACCTTAATGGAATCAAACACGGGTTCGGTGAGGACTCCCAACAACGTAAGCGCCACCATGCGGCCGGCGGGGGCACGGATGACCCACGAGCAATTTTGGTTATTGTCGTATGGACCATTGGGCCAGTTCGTTGATGAAAAGTACTGCGGTTGGGCGGTGGCCATCAAATTATTCTCGCCACACGAGGACGCCGCAGAGTCGTCTGGGTTTAAAGGAGTTGTAGTTGAATTTGACGAGTTACATGTGAAAAAAGATTGAGAAAGAAGGTCTTACATTAGGTTTTTTGGTCATTTACAGCACCTGAAGAAGCAAGATAAAGCTCGCGAAAGCTCGTGCTATAATAAAGTTATTTACCAGTCAGTCTCTTACAAAAGCAGTGCACCAGCAAGCATTATAGGCATAGACCAGAGACTGACACGGCAAATTAAAGAAATTAAATTAGGTTTTTTGTAATAACTATTAAACTAGTAACTTCGCTATACAATCTAACGTGATCCAACTTCGTCGATCGACCTTTTTTTAAATATTTATTTTTTACTTTTTTCAAGTTCGTAAATCGCTCGGAATCCCCTTCCGACATTGATGTAATCAGTTGTGAAGTCAACGCGTATGACGTCATTGGATGACGTGAAGCGATGAAAGTTGAATGGACTCCCGCTGATGGTTCCCATTTTCGGGGAGTTACCGTCGGGACCGTCCCTAACCTGTCCGAACAATCGTTGTTAAACAACAACTCCCCTGCTCAATCAAAACTTTTTACGCATGAAGTACAACACAACGGATATTAGACTCACCACTATCCAGTCACAACACGACTCTGTGTGAACGTAAGGAAACCACAGGCGAATTTTCTGATTGGGATTCGCAGCCCGTACTATCCACGTACATTGAAGGTCATTGGTGTAACGTCGCCACGTGGTGGGGCTGCGGAACTCGGCGTGTCCCACCTCGGGTACCGTCAAATTGCCACCGCATGCTCCTGAGTGGAACACGTGAATTACAACAAAAGTAAAGTATTTATTTGTGCAAAACCAATAATAATAATATTAAGTGCGGCTTTATCTTTAGTCTCAAATGTCCTTTGCGGTTTTAGTTATGGGAAAGGTTTAAATTTATGACAATGGTGCTAACACCCGCGTCTGCTACCTTCACGGAACCAGGGTGGAAACTTTTTTGTACTCGGTTACATTTACAAGAAAAACTTGGATTTTTTTTAAGATTTTTGATGTAATATAATGACTATAGATTCCATACCTATCGGCAGTGGTGTCGGTCGTTTCTGCGGTGGTATAGCTGCAAAAATAATAAGTGTTTTTTTTTACCACACCGGGATTTGAACCCAGGAAGTCCTGGGCACGAATCTCAATCAGGTTTTCTTTTTGGTGTACGGGTCGGGCGCTTGACCAATGATGCCAATCACCCGATAATAAGTAATAAATGAAAATACCAACACAGTAAACGGCGCCACGCAGCGGGCGAAGTAAAACGGAAAACATTATTCCTCAAATCTTACTTTTACTCATTGTTTACCTAGCAACAAATTCATTGGTTTAATTATCAGCACGCACTCAAAAATGTTAGTGATTAATATTTAAAATTATCAGGCATTGATGTTCATGTAGTCCTTCGTCATCACAGCGCGCAAATGCACTTACGCGTGATTGCCATGTAGGAGGCGCGAAACCCGCTCATAGACTGTTTGTCGTCGCTTGAAAAACAAAGTAGAAATCTCCCCGAGGTTGACGTGTAAGGTCTTCTCGTACGTGGGTAAGTCCCTTTCAGAATAGTCACGAATCTGGGCGGTTTATCGAGATCATACAACTGGAAAATATTTTGATTGAAACAAACAAATTGTTTGAGGAGGGGCTATTAGGCTAATGTTCGTTATAACAGGAACAGTCGACTGAACTGTATTTTCAATATTTCTTGAAACTAACAGTGGTATTTATAACGTTAGTCTAGCTTTCTTAATCACTTAATTTAACGAGGTACAAGTTATGGATTAGACCCCGATAAAGACCAAGCATATAAATGTCATCAATATCTCCTTATAAGGGCATATTTCTATGACTTACAACGACTTGGTCACAGCACAGTTCGGTTGAAATGCTGTGGAAGAAGAGGCGAACTTGTTGATCGTTTGGAGCCGATATCGTCCAACAAATCGCCGAGTTATTCGGGTAGTTATCCGGATAATTGGGCGAGGTCACATTTTGTGCCGCGGCTTCGGCTTCGAGGAGGAATTCCTGCACGGGAACTGCAAAGTGGAAAAACAGCAAAGTTTTAATAATTGTTTTTTTCGTTAAATCTACACAACAAAATGGAACTCTCTGAATAAGAATCAGAATCACCAAACAGTCTTGTGGGCAACAAACACTTGGTATCTGATATTTTCGACACGTTATATCATAAAAAAAATTCATTTGTCGTTATGATCGTGTTTTTCTGGTGTATATGTTTCGATCACAATTAGCTATCGTCCGTATTACTGAAAAACAATGCGTTTCAAAACACGATTATAACGACAAATTTCTTCGGGCTTCTTCTTGTGTAACTTGTCAACACTGATAGATTTAGTTTATAATACGCCAAAGTTTATAACGGAGATGAATTTTGACACTGTCATGATGGATTTAAGTGGAAATCACCCGAGATGTACGTGGCATTGAATCCGGATGCGCTGACGGAATCATCCGAGCGGAACGTGACGAAAAATTCCTGAAACGTTGAAACGTAGCTCGCAGGTTCAGGGAGTTTCCCGCGAAGTGTTGCCAATATCGGTGAGTCAGCGCTGCCCCCGTCGTGTATCTGTTGAGGCAAATGTCGGCGCGTTATCGCAAGTACTGATTTTGACATCCGTAACCACTTTTCGCTTGATTATGATTTCTACCGCCTGTGTTAGCGTAAATTTGATTTAGATCGTTGAGGAATTAAAAAAAAAACTATTTGCATGGAGAATTTATCATTGAGAACAGCTGTTTGCGAAAAACTTGCACGGAACTGACTTTCTGGCGTAAATACACTTCAAACCCTCGTTGTATAACAGACGAAACGTAGGTAAAATAAAATGTATATTTGATTGTGCCTAAAGGTAGAAAATACAACATGCCTGCCAGCATTTGTAACACAATTTTTATGCAGATATATTTCTCAAACTTTTCGGTCACATCTTCGGACGCTCTCCAGAGCTCATCATTTGTAGGGTTTTTAAGCATTGCTTTACCGCTTCTCACGACTATGTTCGTTAAATCGGCTTACCGTGATGAGGTCACAACATCTTTCCGTGTCGATAACCTCAAACTTCAAGCGAACTTTTTCGCCGTCCCCAGCGCTGATTAACCAAGAACATTCGGTATCGTCGTCATACGGCAGAGGAAAGTTGTTGGTCGAAAAGCTAGCAGCCTCAGATCCGGCGACAACCTCGATAGCATTCGATCCAGTGTCTCTTCCTGTGTGAATGCCAGCATAAATCAAAAGTGATTGTAATTATGAATATAACCTGTGGACCCGACTAGATGCGCAGCTTTTACGTTATTTTGTTCAATTGTGACGACAAAATAATATTTAATTTTTTTACATTTGCTAACGAGACTGGCTGCAGGGAAGAACACGACTGAAGTTTTTCCTACTTTTCCAAAGCATTTTATAGGTTTTATTACGACCCTAAAGTATAACAGCTCCTTTGTTACTTTTCAACACGCCACATCCACGTATAAAGTTAAATACAAACTCTATCTTTCCCACAGGTTGAATACCATGGGTCATTTTCACGTTCTTAAAATAATCGGAACCAAAACACACGTGAAATAACACTTACGATCTCTGGCAGCGATTACACAAGACGTCAAAGCGAAGATCAGAGTTAAAGTTTTCATCGTTGCCAACTGCTCACGCCAGAAACCAGACCAACAGTCTGGCGAGCTAAACAGGATCGTCCATTTATCACGATTTGTCCGCACAGCGAGCCTGGAGCTATGTTTAGGTCAAACGTGTGTGAAAGTCGCAGTCAAAAGTTTACGGTAATTTGTTTCGGCTGCAAAAAGAGAAGACAGATGACGCGTGGTTGATTGCTCGCGCCAGACCTCTTGGCTCCTCCTGCAGATAGGGGTTCATTTTTTAACGGAAATACCGGTGTCACGTGATGTGGTGGAAATGTTAATGCCGTCGGCATTTCATCGCATTCGTGATTCATGGCATCTTGGTCACGTCTTTTCGTGTTTATTTCCGTTTGTTTCAGACGCAAACAAGTGTGCAGTGATTCGGCATAAAGAGATAATTATTTGTGAGTGGCAACTTGTCAAATCCGTTTTAATTGAATTTGTTGCGTTCGACGTTGAACCACAACATTAATTTTTTTTTTTTTTGATGTAATTGAACATGCGGTATTGATGATGTATTAAACGACCTTGTTTTCACAACGACCGAGGATTTTACTCAAAAGCTGTTGGAAGAATCTGTTAACGAGTCTTTGTTGGCTATAAAGCTATCAGCAGAGTCCAATCACGTAAACTCATATGCGTCACTTATTTTATGTTTGAGAGAACAATAACCGACCAAATATTCTCAGCAAAACCTTCTCACAGCAGAATTTCACCAAATGCATGGTTGTCACTCTTGTGGAAATTTATTAACCAACGATCATGTCAAAAAAACATCAGTTATTTCAGTTGCAAAAGGTGAAAGGGAGTACAAAGTCAAACAGGAACACATATTTCAATTTCCATTCTGTCTAACGTCGTTTCGCAACATTTCATGTACCTCAGATGAATAATCAGCGATAAAAGGATTTACCTTTTATGAAGCATGAAGAGAAAATAGATTCGATGAGACCAAACGATTTGATATTAAATAACTCGAGTGGTTTGTTTGTGACGTCATGATATCCAGCATGAATTTCGCTCGTTTGTACACGTGACTATCCAACATACCGTTCACACAAAACACCGTTAGTTGCCGTACATGGGACGTCGTCGAATTTATAGTCAAAATATCGGGCTATGACGGCGCAATCGGCATTGTTGTGGTTGTCAGGTTGATTCTCGGCCCAGTCCGTTGTTGCATTGGTTGCTATGGTACCGTCTCCCCATATGAAGGTGCCTTCCGTCGCCTCGTCGCTCAGGTCGATCCAAAAACCGTGTGAGTCGGCACACCTCTTCAGAATCTCGTCGACTACGAATCTGTGTTAATTCATCAACTTGTTACCACACAATCCATCTTTAACAAATTATCCCATGCTAAGTAAACAGGATTTATGACGTCACTTAAATGTAGCGACAATTTCTTTATTTGACGTAAACGTTAATTTTATTTTTTTTTTTTAAATCGTATGATTAAAGTTTCGTTTTTAAGTTAAAAGACAAACACCAGCACCAACTACGGCAACACAGTACGCGAGGCTAAATTCCATGCACAGTAACGGCCGTAACCGCTTTGTCCTTTAATTGTTATGAGCAAAAGCATCTTTTTCAACAATTTCTAAATGAGGTTTTATAATAATAATATCATAGCAATTTACTTCCGTGATGCTGGATCCCGCAGCGTGGCGTAGGCAACTTGTGCATTCTTATCGTGGCACACGAGCTCAGCTGTAGCGTACGGGACGAAAAGATTGCGGGGAGATACCCAATACTGATACCCATTTTGTCCGTTTATCCAGCCCGGTTCCTTTAGTTCTGTAAAAAAATCCGGAAAATTTTGGTTTTACGAAAAACCTGAATAGTCAGCAAACAGTTTTACAAAATTTACTTACTGTTGATCCGGACAATGAGAGCAGCAATTTGTTCTGAAATGAAATCGACTCACAATTAAACCTCTATCGTCCGTCAGAACAGCTATTAATTATTTTATTAATTTGGCTTTAGGGATTATTATAAAAAAAACATTAAAAAAATGAAATTATCATTTTTTGGCCACGCCGGGACTCGATCCCTGGATATCCTGGCCACGAATCCCAATCAGGTTTTCTTCTTGGAATATGGGTCGGGCACTTGACCAATGTTATATTGTTTACTTACCGTTGTCGGTCATAGAGGGGTCGAGGACGCCAGGGATCGGTGGGGGTGGTGGAGGTTGTTCAGTTGTAGGCGCCGCTGTGGTCGTCGTAGCGGCCTGCAAAAAGGCCCAATGATTAAGAAATAAACTTGCATCAGTTATATTAACTTGTATATTTATAATCAAGTATGTGTTGTAAAGCAGAAACTTCAATGTTCATTGTTACATAGTTCAGTTAATTTACATTTAGCAACTTTTTTAACAACTACTCAGGAGAAACTTTGAACAGTGAATGCAACTTCGTAAGCATTTAGAAGTTTTTTTTGTGCTTTTTGAAGCTACCGGGGGTGCTTCGTAAACAACGTTGCCTTGCAGATCACTCCAAATATTTGCGGTGTCGCCGTCTCTTTGCTTGCAGAAAGTCGGCACTCGACAATCGTAATACTGACCAGAACCACAAGTCCCCATTATTAGCCAAACAAAACACATTGTCGCCAATTTTAGCATTTTTATTCTATTTTTCAACTTTGTTTTTGCGACTTGCGTTTGAATCTGTAAGGTTGAAAGGCAGAACTTTGAGGTTTGAGTTTTAATCGCATTTAAGTCAAGTGCCGACTCCTGCAATCTGTATGCAATCTTTCGCGTTGTTAACTTTCGAATTTAAGCTAGATTTGTTGCCCATGTACCGTTGGAGCTTTAATTTGCTTGCGTGTCCATAAAGATACAATTCTTTCTGTGCCGCCAACGTTTCTTTTGCAGATTGCAGGAACCTTGCACCAGCGAAATTGCGCTGTTACAACTGCTACCAAACCGATGAATACCAGGATTTTAGACACAATAAACATGGTGCTGCTGGACAGGTAGCCTATATCAACACTCTTTTATTAGGATATTGACTGTTTACAGTGGATATTTTTTTAAATAATATTTAGAGGCAAGAATGGTTTGACGCACATAACTTTAATTACAAAATACGTTGAAGTTATTAGTTGTTTTCGAGCTGATCCTACGTACAGTTGATCTATTCCACACATGAAAACTGCGGCTAGAGTCCAGTTCTTCTGGACCAAACTTTCGAATTCTGCGGCCGTATATATAAGCAAAGGTTGAACGCAAACTCGCCTCGGCACCATTTTGTGCAAATCTTTGCCAAATTAGTGAAATGCCAGACCGGCGGCTCGGCGATACGACAAAATGTCAACCGCTGCAAAAACGGCTGACATTATGCGTTAACGACTGTATCTGCCGCCTGATTAATAGCTTTTAATTAATTAGTCGTTGTCAGTTATATAAAGATCTCGTTAGGGTACTGGATTGCGAACTTCTTCAAAAGAAACATAGGCCCAGTCCTGAACAGAAACATAAAAGTAACGTTCTTATTTACTTCAAAAATATTATTTAGATACAGTGGTTTGAACAATACGACATATACAGCTGTGACGACAATGTAACAAGGTACAAAATATTGATTGGTACAAAATGTTCCGAATTCCTTCACCGTGTAAGATTGCACATTTTCATACAACAGATTTGCGAGACGAAAACCCAGAACATCCTCGAAGATTTCGCATTTACAGGGAGAATTTATGTTGTTTCTGTCAAGGCCGGTTTACGTTGCAGTAATACTGAGCAGAAACGCATCATTCTCAAATCATTCAGGTTACTTGCAACGTTACATGTTTCGTGCTTTCACTTTCTCCATCTTGCCACGGATTTCAAATACGGCGGTGACGTCAACACGGACCGTCACGCTTTGTTCAGTCACGCGTCGCTGCACGTCGATGGGACCTGACGTCATCACCTCGTCGACTGTAGGCATTGGGGGCTCCACACATTCGGGAACAGTTTCGTCGCTAGAGGTCGCTCCCCCACCCCTCCATTCACGAACCATATTCTCGGTAACAGTAATAGGGCGGCCAAGCGACTGGCCAAGCAAACGGCATACCTCTAGCGCCTTCTGACGGGCGTTGGCAAGAGCTGTCAGACATGCTTGCTTTCTATAACACAACGCTATAATGGTCAATCGTCACACATACAAAATGTGGATATTTTAACATATCGCACACCTTTGCAAGATGCAGTTGCATTTTTATTAGACCTTGCTTTCTAGAGAAACTACCTACAGTTTTACCTGGTTGCTTCTAATCGTTGTTTGTCATGATTCAAAACAGGAGGAAGAACAGTCACACAGTTGTCAAGCTTCTCAATAAAAAGGTTGCTTAAGGTCAAACACTTCTGGAGGTCACTACAGTTCAACAAAGATAACAAAATTATTAAGTTTATATGTCGTATTATATGTCTCATTAAAAAAACTACTAGACAATATCCCTGGGTGCGTCATAAAAATTCACCTTGCAAATGTTGCATCAACTTGGGCTTCCATGTGATAAACACAACCTCCCAGAGGTCGACTGAGATTCTTGGTCACTTCCAAGTCACTTTTCTGCAAGTAAATATTATTAAATTAACAACAATGTTAAGCAACAAAATGACATTTGTATATACTTTTTTCCGCATATTTGCAACAAGCATTGTTTTTGTATTGAGCTGCACATTATTGGCTTTATTGCTTTTTTCTAGAATGCTACATTAATTTTATAAAAATAATGATTTTAAATATATGTCATGACAGATTGCAAGGTTCATGAGGATTTATTGGTGATTATTATTTGCATGAATTTCTGTCATTTGCTTGAGGCAAAAAATCACTTACATTAAGTCCACTATTGAGGAGTGTCTGGACCACATAGTCAAGCCTTCGTTCAACACTTGCTTTGGCATCCACAGCTTGCTCTTTTTTGTTTTTTATCACAACTGTCAAAATACTTTTATCTGGTGGAACTGTAAATTCTGCTGACCCGGACACCTACGGGACAACATAAACAAAACACACTGTAAGTTTTGAAAGACAAAACAAAGATGTCACAGTTGCTGTAACGACGTGACAAAACGTACCTCTACTTTTCTTTTAAATTTTTCGGGAATATTGTCATCGTTAGCGGTTATTATACGCGGGGTGAGGTTGGCAAATACATGACTTGGTTCAAATCCACGTTTTGTAGAACACATTTTTATATTTTTCTTCACTTCACCATCAGTAATAATTTAAAGATAACTGTTTGGGAATTCGTCTTCAAAACAAATAAATATACCGAACCAACACAGGTACAAAAAATACATTTAATTATAGTATACTATGATTTAACTATACTTTTGCCTAATTTTACATAATACTTATTTTTTTTTTATACCCTTTTAACGTGATGCACAAATAGTAACTTTTTGTCAAATCAAATGTTCAGATCTTTCATGTTACTGTTTAAATTTTACATACAGTTCAAAGGTTATTGATCCGAAAAATCCCGATGGCACAGCTGGGGACCATTGTTACATAAATATCACACTCTATATACTAGTAAACAAGCAATAATGTGGTTTCTTTGCAAAACGTGTGTGCTAAACATCATTGCATTAGTGCGTACATATTTTAACCTTGTTTAATCATTCGTTAGCGTGATCGTGATTGTCAGCAATTTTGTCATTGCGAAGTGCTGATTGATGTCGCAGGACGCGTTCACTGTGCACTGAAGACTAAGTTATAACAGTCAATATAACAGTTTTAAAGAAACGACTGCATCTTAAAAAAAAATTAAACAGTGTCTTAAAATTTTTTTATTTTAAATGAAATCCTATTGTTCAGACAGATGTGTTTTGTTTGATGTATTCTATTTGCAAAATACTAATAAGAATATTGTTTTGCAGTTGTTTTGTTACACAATTTGTTTGTTAATATTAATGTTCGGCCGCACACTTGGACTCACTAAAGTGGCATTGTTCTTAAATAATGGCACATAATGAATCAAGTAATGCATTAAGAATGGATCTGAAATCTTACATTAATATCAAAGAATTGCCATCCTGGGATGAGAGTGAGACTGAAATTGGGGACACCCATATTCCAACAGAAATTGTGGAAAACTCATTGAGTCATGGATTTGGTTTTTCAGTTTCGACCGACTTAAACAAAAAACTGTATCTATGGTATGGAAAATAAGTTCATCATTATTAATTTAAACTATGCAATAGTAAAATACAACCCCCCCTCCCTAAATGTTGCACTTATGCTACGGTTTACCAATAATCTGTGCAAAAACAATTACCTAATGCATTAACATATTAAAAATGTTCTTATAATCCATTGTTCATGCAATAAACATTCATTAAAAATCCACTCTGCAATTTACAAACTTTACAATCTGGTACACCCCTACCTTTGGTAATATGTACCTATACTTAGTTAAGGTTCCCAATTATGGTATTGTTTTATATGTAATACCAGCAAGTAAATGTAGTATTTGCTTTTAAATTCTTTCATAATCACCCATACACCTAAATTAAATGTATTGACCCTAAATTAAGGATAAACCCAATTGTGGATTATCTGTCTTGCTTTTCAGGAAAGGAAATGTTGCCCACTTGCAGGTGGATTGTCTTGTTTTACCCATAAATGAAGTATTACAAAAGGCCACTGTTTTTGCCATGGATATTTGCCAGGCAGCAGGGCCCGGTTTTGAAAGAAATCTTGACAACATAATGGAGTCTGGAGGTATACAGATTATTTTGCCTTTAGTTCTGTAATTTTTTGTTTGATACTAGCTCTGTGGCAACAAATTTACAATATAAATAACCGTGTCAAAATGCTGTTTATCGCAAAGAAAACGTGTTTTCCATTTCACTTTAGAGCTAATGCTTTTAGCGAAATATGTTTTGTTTGTAATGAACTGCGTTTTGGCACAAGGTTATTTATATCGTAATTTCGCAAATATGAAGTTTCCACCTGTGTCATGCACAACAAGTGGCGTTGGAAAAAGGTCGATTTCAGAAAGAAAATATTGAATGTTGTTATGTGGCAACAGGATAAAAGTTGTTTGTTGTTGTAGACATGCGGACTGGCAAAGTGTGTGTAGGAGAATCTTACGATCTTCCATGCAAAAAAGTTCTCCATGTCATGGAACCACGAGTTACAGACAAATTTCTAAGTGGCGTGGAAACAGCTGTACACAGTAAGCAAATATAAACAGTGTAGCCATTGCTGGATATCATTTTACCTCACAAACACTGATTAACCCTTGACTGGTGATTTTGTGGATTCCGGGCCTTGTTTACCTTCATAAGGTAGAATTTTGCCTTCATATATTAAAGATTTATTCATAACTGTAGTTCCTTCAGATTTAATTATGTTTTACAAAACTATTGTGTTCTTTCATCAGAGTGTTACCGCACAGCTCTTCAAGTAGCAAGTGAATGTTCAGAGAGGCAAACAGTGGCATTTTCGCCATTGTACAAAACGCCAGATGAGGAAATACAAATACAAATGGCTCATGCCACGATACGTAAGCCATGACACAAAAATAGGAATTTCCCTTTGGTATTAGTCATACAAACCAAGTTGACCTTAAAAATATGTTTACATAAATAAGAGCATGTATTACTCTCACATTATATGAATTTCAGCAAAATTTGTTACACTTGCAGGGACTCTGCGATGTTGCATGCATACACTTGACACAAAATTGGAAGCTGTTGTGCTAATAGTTGAAGAACAGCAGTGGGTAAGGCATATTTTTATCCAATGCAATGATTGAACCAAAATGAGTGTTTGTCTTTTTTAAAAGTTTAAATATTGAAACACTTTTTACCCAAAAAAACTGTTTGCCTGAATAAAATTATTTAATTCAGAAATAGTTTGTTCCAATTAAGTTGTTCAATTAGTCTTAAAACTAAATTACGCAACGCCGTCGTCATGTTAAGATTAAAATAGTGCCAAAAGCATAACGTTGTTCAAGTTACCACTTTGTTTTCTAAATACCATCATTAAACATGGGATAAAATTTTTGAAGGAATTGTATTCAAAACTGCTGCCGTTGTATTTTCCTCGGACGCAAAAGGAAGCAATAGAAAGTACCAACAGACTTCCGGATTGCCTGTTGGGCAAGTGGGGTGAAGTGGTCCACCCAGATCGACAAATCAGAATCACCGACCTCTCATCTGCAAAAGATGAAGAAACAGGTGTGGGTGTCGCTTTCAATACAAACCATTAAAGTCAAGCAAGACTTGCTCAAAAATCTCAGATGGTTATGTTTCAATCAATTCTTGATGCAAACTGTAACTCAAAGTGTTTGTGGCTTAAGATTAGCATGTTTTGTTTGTGACAAGACTGGCTTACAAAATATATTTTATTCCACTAGTCTATACAATTTAGGTAAAGGTGGTAAAATAATATGAATTCTTCTCAGAATGTGAATAGAATGTGGTGCATGATAAAAGTGTGTATAATATTGCTTGCATGCAATAATTGAAATCAAGAACATTGTTTTCACTCAATGGTCACTTGGGAAAAGTTTACTATGCATATTTTTGGCCAAAGCATTTCCAATAACAAAACAAACCACTCTTTTGACATTGTTTTCAGATGACAGTGCTTGTGACAACACATCTGAGACTTCAAGTGATTCAATCATCCCAGAAAATATGAATGAGCTTTCTTTCACAAAAATGTCTGGAGATCACGATGAAAAACGGAAGTTTCAACTTCGCATGCTCACAGGGGATCAACTGCTGAGAGCACAGGAAAGGATGTATGTGAGAATTATTATTTCAAAGTTGTGTTTCATAAACAGTGAAAAACTGCTGCAGTTTAAATACACACAGAATCCATAATAATGATTGAAGAACTACAATAATGACCGAACTGTTTTGTGTGTTCTGTTTTAAATTTAACTGTTGCTCTGAACTAATTGTTCAGCTAGCCAGGAATAGATTCTTTTACTTTATAAGGTGGTAAGATCCATTAAATAAACAAGGTACAGAACAACAGAGATAAAAGTGGAGCACACTATGGCCAATCTAAACTACTTGGTGACCAATTGTTCCAGGCACGGGTGTCACCCAAATGTTATGGAAGCAAACAAGCCATACTATTCAGCTGCAGACAGTAGTGTACATTGTTTCAACCTATTAGGTCTTGTCAGTACAGCTGGTGACTTTGGCACTAAACTAGCTTTTAAAGTAACATACACACTGTTTTCCACTTGGTATTACTTGTCAGTCAATGTCCATCCGTTGGGCAACCAACTAAGTATTTATTTTAATCCATATTTTTCACAGATATCGGCGATTGCTGAGATTGGCAAGAACCACTGACCTGTCTCCAATTGCTGCCACAAACGCTCTGTATATTTCCGGTGAAGACCACACAGGTTCTCCAGTAGTTGTACTTATTGCAAAGTACATGGACATTCCAAACCTTGATTTAGATCAGGTACATAAGTTGAAATATTGTCATTTTTGAGTTGACTAACACATTGTAATACCTGTGAGTTTATTCTAAGCATGTTTATGTTATCCTTGATTTGATTGTGACAAAATCAAATCAAGGATAATATAAGTGTGAAAGTTTTGGAACTTTTTGAAAATGAAACATTAAACATTTCAGGCCCTCTTATACTTTATACACATATTGGATTCCCTTGTAAACGACAACTACTCCCTTGTCTACTTCCATTCACAATCCCAAAAACACAATCGAGTTCCGCGTAAGTTTGTGCAGAAAGCTTACAACATACTCGACCAGCGCTACAAAAGCAACCTCAACTACCTCTATATTGTTCATCCAACATTCTGGAGCAAAGTGAGGGTTATTAGCAAATACGACAATTTATGTTTAATTTTTGCTATGTTTCGAACATAAGTTTATTCTACAAACAATTAGTGTTTTCATCAATTATATTGCCAACTATTTTGCAAAACTGTCACAAGATGGTTGTTGAATGTAAGATTAACCTGTATTACAAGATGATTGCAAGTAACAACATTACTATAACACAACTTGTTGCAATAGTTTTATTAGATTTATTTCATGTTATATGTGGATTTATACACATGGTATTCAGGTATTTACGTGGATGTTTACCACTTTTTCAACCAATGACATCAAAGGAAAAATAATTTACATCAAGAACATACCCCAGATCTACCAGTTCATATCTGCTGATCAAATTGATATTCCACCTTTCATTTGGGATCATGACATGCAGGTACGAGTTTAACACAAAAAAATGCACTGGCTTGGTTCAAGTAAAGTCGGCCATTTAAAGCCATAAAATATGCACAGATTGTGGTGATACAAATAACATATATCCTACATGATTATGTAACATTTTTTTTTATATGCTACTTCCCATTAAAAGATTTTAAAGTCAGTTTTTACCTTAGTGGGTCCCGCAGTATCATAGGGTTCCATAACAAAATCCATCTGGATTTAAGCAAAAACTGCTGAACATGAACCAGTGTTTAGTGCAGTGGTTCTCAATCTTTCTGTCCTGGCAGCCTTTTGATGGTGTCAGGGTGGTCGCGTACAACTTTAGATTTTTCGAAAATATTTTCTGCTAAGATTTAAGTCAAGGGTTTCACGTCACAATGCGTTTTGTTAGTGATAAAACAAATATGTGACTTGCTTTTGAAATTTTGCATGTTGTAACACTTTACTGTAAAATATGTTAACAGGTTTTTTTAAAAATAGAAGTTTATTAATTATATATGAAGGTTGCCATGAAACCCCTTAAAACCTCTACAGACCCCAGGACCCTTGGTTGAGTGCCACTGGTTTGTTGTTGTTTTTTTCAACTTAATTGACCTTACAGGGCTTATCAGACAAAGTTTAGAAAACTCTTCCCTAATCAAAATTAATAACTTTCAGACAAATCCAACTATTTACCCTGGCTTGCGTCGGAAATCTGCTTCAAATACACCACAGCGACAATCCACAAGCAGACCAGTGAACCCTTATGCTGCCTCATGATTAGAGACAAAATGAAAACTACCTTTAATTGCACATGTATGATTTTGCAATGGATCTGCAGTCCTTGATGGCAAGCTTGGTGAAGGAGGCGAACAATGTGAATCGTATCCATTATTGCGTTATCAACAAATATCTAGCATTGCTAAGGATATTTATTATTATTGCACTGTAAAAGACCCAATCAGGGTTTCCAAAAATATTCCACTTGTACTATCTATCACTTCTCTGTGTAACTAAATTGTTGTTTTGAGTGCTATCGAATATTAGCAAATTTATGTATTTGTTATCTTTCAACCAATCAAATATTCAGTGTTTTATAAATATTTGAGTTTTTGTGTCATTACATTTTGTCAAGGTCACCTCTAACTAAAATACATGAGGCACGCAAGATAAACAATTTCTCCTATTAATGTGTTGATAATCTTATTGAGATTTTTCATGACAGGCTAATACAGCAAACCATTTGATTAATACATTTTATTGAACATCTACAATAAAACCGTGCAATAATGTGACCAAGATCTTAACATAATTGTTACAAGTATTATTGTCGTTTCAGTTTTCAGTGGTGCAAGTGTTTTGCTTGCCAACTTTCTGCACAAATCATACTGTGAAGTGTTTTCTATTTTCCCAAATAAATTGCCGACATGTTAAAACAGTGGAACCAGTTGGTAAAAGTTGACAGTTGTTTGCAACATAAAATTTTACAAACATTTACTGCCAGTTGTTTGCTAATGTAACATCTTCCCTAGACATATGTTGAATAGTTCCAACAACAATCAACTAATTTTGTTTTAAGTTGATTAAAATTGATATTGACTGTTGCCTATTTTCTCCATTCTAAAGTGAAAATCTCGCAATACTCATGGACCTGGTAAGTTTATTGAAAAAAGAAACAGGGAGCCTCGCACATTGTGTATGAAGAGTATGGACCAGACAAGTTTTGCAATAAAACAATTGCAAATCAAACCAATTTTTAAATTGTGTAGTGCCCGATGTCTGCACAACCTTTGAGTAAACCACACTCCCATATGCGCCAGCCTTGCAACAAAAGAGCACAAAGAAAAAAATACAATAATAAACACTATTAGCCTGAAACAAAATTGTCTACAGGAAAAAATGAAAAAAAGAATACTTCCATAAAGTGTTTTGAGAGAAGATATATACATACATAAAGAAAAGGCATAATAACATCAACTTCACAGTTCCGACTTCCCTGGGGTTTTTTTCCTGGCACCAATCGGACAAGAAACTCCTGTTCCACCAAGACCACAGTAACCTCCTGGGTTTTTGGCTAAATACTGTTGGTGGTATTCTTCTGCATAGTAGAATTCACTTGCAGGCAATATTTCAGTGGTAATTTTCCCTCTGCCCTCGGCACTAAGCACCTGCATAATCTAATATGTTAATGTTGTGGTTTTGAAAGCACAAACATAATTTTTTTTAAATAGAGTAAAAATCAAATGTTGGATACAACACGTATATTCCCATGTGCTTAAATAATTCAAATACTGCATTATTTAGGGCAGTTGTTGTTGCCACAATTTAACAACAATTTTGTGTGGAAATAGAAAAGCACAAAAGGGGGGCATTTTTGTATTAAATGTGTCTGCATGATCAACAGATGAAAAATTACAGACTTTAGCTGCCAATTTAATGCTTACCACTAAACCCCAACTCTATATTAGGAGGTAGCTTCATGGCAAACAATAAAATAGGCGAGCTACAAATGACACAGCACTTCTCACAACTTATAAATGTCTTTGCCACCTTATCGTCAAACTTTATTAAAATTTACCTTTTGGTATTCTTCTTTTGAATTAAGTGCCTGCTTCTTTTGTTCCTCATCAAAGTAATAAATTCCAGATCTGTATTGAGTGCCATGGTCATTGCCTTGCCTCATTCCCTGCAGAGGGTTGTGGTTCTCCCAGAATACCTGCAAACATATGTTTAAATCACAGAATGCATCTAACTAAGATCTGAAAGTTACATTACCATTCAGAAAAATCCGCATGCTGAACCTCATGGTACAAATATTCAACAACAAGCAAACTAATGTGATTAAAGAATAAAGAAACTGGATCTATTTAAAAACCAAAGGCCCCTGGCAGGCTGTCGATCGCACACAGTATCGATATGATTATATGTTAAATTTCACAAAGCGATCTGTAGACAGCAAAAGCAAACTAATATCATGATATTGAAAGGTTTTACCATAATACTTATTTACAACTTTCAATGAAATCAGTTTGTTTTCTCTGTTGTTATGTAATTGCAAACAACAATAAACATGATCAAATGTGCTATATCACCGCTGTACAAGAAATACAGGTTTAAAATTAACTACCTTTAAAATGTTCTCATATGAAATTTGTTCAGGGTAGAATACGACTTGAACAACCTCATTGTGGTTGGTTTTCCCCCCACAAACTTCACGGTAGGTCGGGTTTCGGGTACTTCCACCACTGTACCTGAAGAGAAAAATAAGAGCATGTGACACACTTTACATTAAAGTTAGGGCAAACACATTGGATTTTGGGACCATGTCATTGCATAGCGGGAACTCTACCAATCTTTACATACATGTAACAGAACTTGTAGGTTTTGTTTGATACATGCTTTATTTATATTTTTTAATCAAATTGTAGCAAATCAGTCTCTATGCTTTTTGCAAATTATATATATATATATATATATCTTTTTATAGTGGAAAAACTCCTTTGGTAAAGTATCAAAATCATATGGGCAACAAAGATTGGTATCTGATTTTTTTCAACAAGTGATATAAAAAAAACTGTAGGTCATTTGTTCACTTGTTCAAATGGACTTAAGGTTTATCTTATATAACTTGTAGTGGTAGAGATTTTGTATTGGCCAAGTGGACAAAGATTTATTTCCCAAATGAAAACTAAACTTAGACCAAGATTAAACCAATAACTGTGTAGTTAAACATGAATACAACATACCCAACTTGTGTGGAATAAACGCCCTCTAACATCCAAAACTTTTTTTCAGCACCCCAGAAGCATCCCATTCCTATATTAAAAAAGCACAATCAATATTAGGTTCCAAAAAAATTTAAATCAAAAACTCTGTTACAGCCGTCCATCATAGCAATATATGTCATTGTTTTAAAATGATTTTTACATATTTCCCTGTCCTAGTTTCCAGGAAGGTGTGATGCTGCAGGATTAAATGTTTACAGTATGTTGTGTACACAATTTACACACATATATATAGAGCAGACAAAAAGTAAACCACAATCATCTTTGCAAGGAAATAAGACACAACACGGTGGTATTTAATATTATGGTTAAAAAAACTACGCAAAAATGTTGAATCTTGCATTGTATCAGCCAAGGCTTATGTTAAAATTGGGCTAATGAAGCACTGCACTAAATTCATAAATTATAGTATATATACATATCAGTGTCAGTCTCACCAAACATAGCATGCTTTGTTCCCTCTGGAAATGGTGGAATAAGGCTTGTTTTGTGCACAAAGTGTGTAGAGTTCTGCTTCGTCCATTTAGGGGCCTGTAGTCCATGCACAGGACAAAGTAATGATTTTTGTATTAGTAAAAATGAAATCTTGTGATAAGTCTATCACACACAACTTTTTTGGAATTGAATTAAGTAAAGCAACCACTTATTATGTATACTGCTAATCAAATTTCGTTATTTATAATTCAGTATGAAAATACCACAAAACAAATTATTATCATGAAATAATTTGCACAACAAATAAGTTTCAGGCTGAAATAAGTTGGTCATTACTAAAATCCTCATGTTGACCACAAAAATATGTCTTATTGAGTTTACAGCCTAACGAAAACGTAGTATCGAATATAAACAACAACAATCACATTTGCAACCTATCACAAAATCCATAAAAACTCAGAAAATTCACCTCCATTCTTCCCGGCAATGCTTCACTTTTTGATACGAACTCCTTTGAATAATTTCCACCCATTACAGCAACATTACGTAGAAGAAGTGACAGCGTTGAGAGACGAATCATCGCGTTACAGAAACCCAGACCCATTACACCCTACACTACGGGAAACCACCTGATACGTAATAAGACCGCAATGACCACGCAATTTTTCGTCACATGACCGTGTTTGTTTGGTAACGACTACTACATTTTCGCAATAAATGCTTATTTTTATTCGCCTGGCGCGATGTTTAACAAGTTTATCAGCCGATGACATGCGGTTTTTGAGCTTGCGCGTCATACAATCGCCGCGTTCTGCAGCGTCACTCCAGTAGGCTTGGGCTTTACTTAAACTTATTTAATATATTGATTGTCAATATTGCTATGCCGAATTTGTCTACTAGACCACACCTTCAACATTTGTTAATTGGTTTAAGCATGAATTGTCCAGTAGCAAAAATCTCAGGAGCATCTATAACCTTAGTATCCTCTTGACGTCAGAACGGGAACCATAGCGCCATAGCATGATCACTAGCTGCGGGAAGCATATGTTTCAATGAAGGAAACGTTTGCGTCGGTCATAATTCTGCGTTGCCTCCGTTCATGCAGTGATATCCAGCCACAGGTACCTAATTAGACTAAAGCCATCTGACAAGCAAAAGAGTATCTTCATTTACGGCGAAAATCAACCAAAATTATAGCATCTGAAATTGGTTACCTACTGTGTGAGCAATACTGCACATCAATTAACTATATGGCTGTGTAACTGGCTAAATTGTAAGTTTTTTTAGTATGAATGTTACGCTCCCAATCATCTCTTTCTTTAAAAATTATATATTTTTACCACCGACACGTGATCGTCTTCAAAATCGCAGACTTTAAACTGTCTGAAGACAAAACATGTAAAACCTCCCTTCGCCAGCTTAACAACAAACATGTCTTGGGCAACAGCACGCAACTGTCTACAACCTTCATTGGCTACGTGTCAAAACATACACGTGTGCGAAGAGACTTTTATATTGTTTGCAGATCTTCTGCATGCGTTCTCACGGCAAGAGACATAAGCGCAACCACACTTATACGGTGAGGTTGTTTGAGGACAAAGTTTTCGTACATTTTCAAGCTGCATCATAGAAATGTGTGAAAAACATAAAGCAACAATTTAATGATGCAATGGTGCTGGGATGACATATAAATAGAGTGCATAAGCTGCAGACAGATGGCCACTGTTTCAACCTAAAAGGTCTCATCAGTGCAGCTGGTGTAACTTTCAGACGACTTTGCTGACCAAACGGCCAAGCAAAGACTTCCACCTTGTGGTGACTATACAATCACCGTCATCCGTTGGGCACCAAACTAGGTGCAACCTTACGGAGAAAACAAGGTGGAAACACTATGGCCAAGCAAAGATTAACCAATAGTGCCGTCAGACCCCGTGTCACAATATTGGCTCCACTTTGCTTATATAAATACATATAACTTACGATGCAAAAAAACATTGACTGTTCTGAAAAATATCAAAAAAATTGGGGTGAGGAATAAGAAAATAACAAACAAAAATAACACTACGACAGGTAGTACAACAAATCAAAAATAATAAACAAATAAGCAGTGGGTGAATGTGTTTGTTCTGCAGGTATTACGATGAGGTAACAAGTTTCGGAAAAACGCGAAAAAGGTGGCACTTTATAAAGTTATAGGTAGAAACCAGTGTTAGTTGACGTCATGGAAGATAGCATGAACCTGAATTTTGCGACATGTACAACGCCATTGCACTTTTCCATTTCTCTGTCAAAATTTCGCCGTTATCGCTTTTAAAATTTTCAGTTGAAACAGCGACCCCACGCGGCTTCCGTGACGAAACCCGAGACGAGAAACTTCTGGCTTTTCTCAATGATTTCAAGTCTTCTTGCATTTTTTGACGTCCGTACGCGTCCACTTTTTTCCAGAACGTTGCGTTAAAGTAACGATAAAGTGCGAAGTCCTTGGTTAGAAACATTACATTTTATTTGTTAATTCTTCCACAGGGCTTTATATGCAGTGTGGAGATATACGGCTTGTATGATAAATCCGGACTATTATTGACACGTAGAGGCAGATCCGTTGACAACACTTATCAGCACAAGTTGATTCCCGTGACTTTATATAAAATTCTCCTACACTCGTAGTAGTTTTGGTGAACGGTTTGAATATTTGTCACGAACAAAGCTCCCCCACAAAACGTTTTTTTCTTTAATTTACCGGGTGTTTTTTTGTAGTAGCCAGCAGGCATGTATTATCATTGAACAATGAAGCTAAGAACCAGGATTCTGCTGTTCTAGTAAACGCGGGTTTCCATGCGAACAAATGCTTTTCAATAACTTCATACTTACAATATTATAAA
Source organism: Ascidia mentula (assembly GCF_947561715.1). NCBI lineage: Eukaryota > Metazoa > Chordata > Ascidiacea > Phlebobranchia > Ascidiidae > Ascidia > Ascidia mentula. The sequence goes on from NC_138568.1 coordinate 1,456,423, forward strand.
ACGACCGGAACTTCTTCTCATAATTCGAAGGTTCCAGTTCTGCTTTCTCGTAAGGTTTTCTGTTGACGTCTTGTGTAGCGAAATCGCTCCACTTCATACCAAGGAGATCCTGTAGAAATAAATTATTATAATTCTTCTCAACTTAAATACGGTTAAAAATGTGCACATGTTGGTTCTGCAAGGTCAAGACGAAACAAATTTCTATTTTGTCAAAACACTTTATTTCCTAATGTGTATAATGGTGGGTGCCGTTTGGTTGCGCACCAATAAGATTATTCTACACCTGATAAAGGAAGGAAATCTCCAGAAAGCTTATGTTGATAAAGTATTTTTTATAAAACCAGACATAAAACCAGATATTAAAAACAGAACAGTCAATTTAAAACTACTCCTCCTAGCTGAAGAACGTCGTATCTGAAGATTCGTCAGATAAACGGGTGCGTTAAGAACGCGGCAAATTAATAAAAGCTGAAAAAGTGATCATCAACCGGTGTTGATTTAACAAAATTAACTTACTTTCAGTAAAACCATGGATTCTTCCATATATTCGGTTATCATAACAAGGTCCATGTGTCTGCCGAGTTCTTCTGTCTTTCTCTGTATTTCCTTCTTATTTCGTAACATCGGGTCGAAACCGAGGTCGTGAGCCACAAAATTCTTGAATCTAAATGGGAAATATACATGCACAGAAATGCATGACGTTATTATTATTTAGCATAAATGTTGCTGTTAATTTTTGACAATAAATGCTAGTTGAATTCACGCATGCAATTGTTTTCGCAAGTTTTTTTTAATTTTTTTTTTGATTCGAGAAGGTTAAAAACCGCTGATATCGAATACCTGAAATACCACGGCACCGTATTGTTCAGCTTCCTCGTGCACTCCATCATGAAATCCTTGACGTCACTATCTCTCCCATGCAGTACATGCGCGATCGGCATCCCGAAACAGCTTGGCCATTTACCTATTTTAAACTTGGGAATGTAATAAAGGAAGGCAGATTTTAAAAAAATTATATTTTTTGGTGTTACTGTTTTAACACCTACTCTGTTTCTTGTGGTAGGAAATATTTCTACTTTACAGTATTGTGACAATTGTACTCAACTTTTCCAAAATGCAAATGTTGCTTATTATTAAGGAGATATGATTCGTAACACTTGCGCGACCGGAACAACTCAGCCATATTACCTTTTTTAATCGTGGGTCTGTAATAATGGTAGGCAGATTGAAAGGCATCCCAGGGTTGCCGGATGATGGTAAAATACCTAACGAAAGTGAAAATACTTGAGTCGCTTTGTGTGCTACATAAAGCTGTGAACTTGTTCCTGTTGCTGGCAGTGATTATCGATTGCGTCGCGTTTTAAAAACTAAAGTCAGAGCGACCGTACGCTCAAGACTAAAATTAATTAATGCTTGTGTTTAAATAATTTGCTGTGTTATTGTAGTTGACGTCACAACAGAAGCACAAATCGTTGCATTGTTCTCACTTACTTTGCATTTTTATTCACGCATTTCTTCATTTCGTCTGCGTTGAATCGGGTGTGGCCGTGCACAACGTCAACTCTTTTTGTCCGGGGTATCAAGAATTCGCACTTGAACCTTCCAGGGTATCCCCCAATGAATGGATAAGGCGCCATTGCAGCTATCTACAAGTATCAAAGTTGTAACATCAGTGAGCCTCATTATTTTATCGTCTTTTAAAAAACGGCGTCTAATCGATAGAATCCCGCTTGGTCTGGTATTTTCTTTCCCTACACAAAAATATTAGCAATTTTGGGACCTCTACAACTGATGCCTGAACCGCCACATAGAGCGTCCTGCAATGTTATGAAATGTAAAGATTATTCGATATGTTCCTTGAAACAAACATACTCTTACATTCGTGACGTTGTTGCGTTTCAGGAAGTTGGTCAGCACCCCCTTGAGAGTTGTACTGCCGGTTTTGTGTGTTTTAGCGAACACAAACGCCACTGAGTCATCCCCAGGGCCGTGTTTCAAAAGTTTAGTTGTTCCCACAACTGTGGAATATGCCCCGGTCTCACGAATTGCCTAAAAAAGAACAAAATGCAAAATCTATTGAAAGAAACAAGTTACTTTAAACGTGTATAAGAGAGGTATCGTAATTCAATCTCAGGCATAAGCTGCCTTATGGTGTAAAAGGCGTTCTAGATACTTACACTTCCACCCACTCGTTTCGTTTTGTCAAGTCTGTTATTCCAAACTTCATTTTTAAAGGCTGACCAGCAGACAAAACCTGCCAACGCAACCACAGTAAAGCATACCAGGCGTTTAAACTGCATGGCAATCGAAATTCAACCCAGATCCTTCATATGTTTCCTGTTTCAGTCTGTGCCTGCTGTGTATGTAATGAAAATAGGTTTTTGCTTTGCTATCAGTGTCTAACAGTCTAACTGGCGCTTGAAGGCCTTAAAAGTACTGATAATATATAATACAATAACACAGTATATTAGTTTTTACGTACGCTTACTCAGCAGCATTCGATTGTGCTTCAAATGCTCACAGTTTGAAATCCACCAGCGATAGACAAACGCTAATACAACAATAGATAGTTTCATGCCAAGCTGTAGTCACGTGATTCCGCTTGCCGTTACGCCTCGCTCCACACGACCAGATCTTATGATAAACATTACAAATAAAAAAAATTTCCATTTTATTTTGGCATTTGCAAAGTCGTTTATTGCTGGTTAAATTTCTGCAGATATTGTTCTAACCTTTTTTTTTACTTTTTAACGTATTTTACTTATTATTTACGTCAATCTATTGTTCAACTTAATTTTGTTCGATAGGTAATGTTTCAGAAATAATATAGGGCATTATAATAATCATAATATGTTGTAAAGGTTATATAAAAAGCGTCTCGAATATACGCTTGCACTATTTTCTTACTTGTTTAAAAAAAAAAATTCAGAAACGATTCATTCAAGGGGATTGACCTGCCGTGAAACACAACTATTTGCGCATAAAATCATTCGAAACCATTTAAACAAATTCATGGTCTTTGGTCATATAATTTTCATTCCATTTTTTGTCAAATAACTTGTCAAACATTCAAGTCTGAAACAAATTCCCGTTGTGAATTTCGTGTGTTACAAAAATCATACTATCACCTACCTACGTCCAGGCCCACCAAGCTTTTTCTCTTTCAAATCGGTTAATTTGTAACTCCAAAAGAAACGACTGTATTTTAATGATTACAAAACCCTCAGATCAGCTAAATTAGGCGTAACTACACTTTGTACACATAAAAGAAATGTTCAACTGCAACGTATGCCGCAATTGGTAATTTTACAGGTTAGGCGTAGAGTTTCTTAAAGTGAACCTCAATTTAGAGTTTATGATCCTTGACCCTCAAAGGACTGAGCTTGACCCTCAAAGGACTGAGCCTTATTGGGCTGAAACTTGGCAATTTCCTTTCTTCTGGTTTTCAAATAATTCAATCTTCCAATCAATGGTCAGAGAGGAAATGACCGCGCCGGTCAGGCGTATTAAACAACGTTGTTCAACATTTATTGATGGCAAAGCCAACTTGCGTTGACACAGTCAGACTTGGGCCAACGCCAGCAAAAACGATATACTGAAAATTACACACAACACAACGACCAATGCATTTTTACCCGTAAGCAATGGAACGGATCAAGACTCAAATAAAAGGTTTTACATTAGGCGGTAGTCTAGACTTTTTCTGCGTGACTACCGCCAACTTGTGAAAACTAGACGTAGAAATAATGTGGAGATGGATCACACACGGGAATGAACCGAACGGTAAAAAAGCAAAACGTGACAACTCATAAACGAGCTTTTCAGTGGTGTCGGTTTTGTGGCTTAATCTATTTCCTTCCTTCCTTTTGTTATTAGATCCCGTGATGTTCTCTCGTTCCATCTTGGAAGTCTTCCATATGCCTATAATTTGGAAGTTAATATGACGCTGTAGACGCCTCATTAACAAGAAAAATGTTACCAGCGTGTACTGATGTTGGTGAGAAAATTATTGTAGTGTAATTTGTGCGTTTTCTAAAGGAATAAATTGTCTCGAGCAATGACTAATGGGCAGTATGAAATAATTGAAATAAAATATTGGTTATATCATGTTTGCAGGTTCAAAAAAAATCTGTAAACAATGGGTAAATTCTGTGCAAACTTGGTTGTTTTTGCATTTGCATTTCTAACATCACTGGTAAGTGCTCTGCTATTTTTGACTATATGTGTATGTAATTGCTTGCAATTAATAAAGCTTATTTTAGTTCCTACAAAACTTATTTTAATCAACTTAACACAGTTTTCCTAGTTTTAAAACAAATAATTTGTTTCTTGGTTGAAAATGTCACAGTTGCTTGCAACGCTAACCCATGCTTTGTCCAGGTGTCTGCAGAACTTAGTAAAACTGAAGAGGATCGTTTGGAGTCTTTGCCTGGACACCTTAAACCATTTGGTTCAACTGGACCTTTCTTCGAAATCCACAGCATAGATGGTTTTCCAACTACATCCCAGTTCTTTAATGGTTTTGTTGCAGCATCTCTGCCACTTGTAATGAAAGGAGCAGCTACTATTTCACCGGCTTACACAAAGTGGTATGTTAATGTTGATAATTATTTTCTTTATTTTTAAGTCATTTAAGCCATTTAAATTTTTTTATCTTTTACCATCCAAGCGTTTATTAAATATATGTTATATTTTGTTGATATGGTAACTGGCATGTTTGCATTTTAATTTTGAATATTCCAGCATTTTCGCTAAAATATCCCACACTAATAAGTTTTAAATAATATAGGACAAACGAGTACCTGCTAGAAAAATCTGCAAATGATAAGAAGGTGGTTTTTGTTGAGGGTAGAAAAAAAGAAATTAGAACCGGGAGTACGTTCAATATGACATTCAATGAGTTTGTTGAAACATATCAGGAAAGGGACATGTATTGGGTGAACGAGGTTCCCCCATACCTGAGGTAAATTACTGCAAAATGTATTTTGTAAAAAAACGCTTTTATTAACCAAATTCTATTTTGCACAATAAACTACTATGTACATGGACCATAATATAAGAGTAAAATGGCACTGGCACCGATAAAACCATGGGTAATATTTTTTACACATGCTTAAACATGGAAAAAGGGTGACAAGAATATGCCTGATTAATTCTGTCCTTAAAATAAAGTTGTTTCATTTAGAGAGGATATCATCTTTCCTCCACCCTTGCAATGTGAAGAAATTATGCAGAACAATCTTGTGACAAATGTAAGCAAAGATGTGTGAATTGTTAATTTCAGACAATATACAAGCAAAAACAGTTAGCTTGTCGTAATTTTTATAGCATAATGGATTTAAATAAAGTTTTTGGTTGGATTAAAGTTTCTATTTTTTATCATCATTAATACACCTGTAAAACGTGTACATACTTAAATCACAAAATCCTTTTAGTTTCTGGCGTTGGTTTATCTTTTACACTAGGTTTTCATTAAAGATATTTGAACATAGTTCATTTAACTAACTTTTGCATGTTGCTACCGTTTTCCAATAACACAGTCCATGAACTCTACAGGTTATGTGGTTCAGCTCTGGAGGAACCAAATCAGTTGTTCACAGTGATGGTGTTGAAAACATCAATTGTCTTTATCGTGGAAATAAAACCCTTATATTTGTCAGTCCATTTGACACAGATGAGGTATCGTACATCTTACTTATTGTAGGCTTATAATTGCAGTAAAATTAAAAGCACAGAAAACGGTTGGTTAAAAAGAGATATGTATACATTCAAGTGCGTACAATTTCAAAATAGGTTTGTATGCATTTAACCTAGAAGAGTTTTCTTATCATAAGCTTTCTGTTTGATTTATTCTGTTTTTCTAGCACAATTAAGCACATACTATTATTCACCAACGCTTGCTTTCGCTTGCTTGTCAACTAGAATTCATCCTAATTACAAACATTTTGATTAACTCACACTTATTTCAATCTGCCTGGCACGTTGTTAAGGATTGGATTGAGAACGTCATAGATCGGTCAGAGGGAGGTTACTCGGGTTTGGATGTGGATGCTGTCGACTTCATACAATATCCATCGTTAGCGAAAATGAGATATGGTATCGTTAAAATGCAACCAGGAGATTGTCTGTACATTCCTTTCAACTGGTAGGTGGTTATACCGTATTTGTTAACACCTTCATGTGATAATATTCGATGTAATAATTTGTCATGCTTCAAGGATTGAGTGGGTAACACATTTAAATTGCTTTCTTAATATGTGCATGATATCCTCGTGTAGCAGACGGTATTCGCACAGCAAGGATCCAGCCAACATCCTGTATACAACCACCATATACCCTTGTCTATCCTGTATTAGTTATTGCGCATGCGGACAAGCACGTAGCCACTGTTCGGCGAATGGCGCGAAAACCCGCATTTAATGCAAAAATTGTTTACAGTTGTCATTTATTGTCACCAAACAATCTTTGCGCGTTACAAATAATTGCCGCTTGACCTTAAGGAAAAATAGTTATATTCGTTTCCAAGTCAATTTGAACTTTTAAATGCTTCATCATAAACCCAAAACATTGCCTTCACGCCACTAATGGTGCGTTAAATGTTCAGCCAACAATCCACGCTTTTCCCAAACTATTACTTTCTGACAATTTCCTCTTCACCCTCTTTCAGGGTCCACCAGGTTAACTCGTTCGGAGACAACTTGGCGGTTAATATTTGGTTCAACCACAAACCCCTTGACTACGTTGACCTCACGCCTGAAAAATGTGGCGACCATAGTGACATCACAATGGACCAGGTGACGTTCACAAGTTCCGAGACTTATGGAAATGATCAACTGATGGAAGAATTAGAAGGAGGTACGAAGTGTTTCCGTCCAGAAGTTTCAGATTAGAGTCGTCTGGCTTCTTATAAATTATTTATTTATTGCTGTAATACACCACCAGCTCAAACTTTCGACTTCCTATCGGAATAAATGATGTCGCTGATAGAGTGACAACGCTCAGTAGGGTTAGATTCTGTGTAAATTATTAAGGAACCCGTCTTAATAAACTATTTTTCTCGAATAATTATCGAATATTTGCCAGCATATAAATTATAATTAAAACGGTCAACCGTCCTTGTCAGTTGTTTTTCGTATTTTCTTATCTCCACCAGACCTTCAGCGTGCTTCAATTTAATAATTTGTACTTATATGCGGCAACCATTAAAAGTTTTTTTCGTTAGATTTAGACGCGAACGAAGAAGCCCCACCACCACCAGCGGAGCCAAAGAGCCCAATGTACAATTTATTTCTTTTTTTTTCTTCAAACAAATTTATTTTTTGAGAACAACAAACGTGGACACCGCTCGACCTGTTATAAGTCTCACCAGTGTAGCTTTGGTGACAACACGAAGGTCACCGTTTTACCACCTTATTGTTTGTCCCCTGGTGGTTGCGCTTAGTTTCATAACCAACGGTTGACGGCGACTGGATAGTGTCCTGTCTTCTTTTGTCGTATATATACGAACTATAGTTTAACTGGCAATATCTTTGGAAGTCACCAAAGCTGCACTAAAGAGACCTATTGGGTCGAAATCGTGGCCATGTCTGCAGTTTACTATAAACAATATTATTGCTCACATATAGTTTTTATTTGTTGCAGTGCACAATTTGTCGCCGACATTAGGGCTGGGATGGTGTTTGACCGTAAAGAGTTCAAAAATTTCCTTGCACAAGTAAGTTTTTGGAAGAAATGTTACAGTCGCAATCGTACTTTTGCCATTGCTGTTGAAGTCTGCCAATAAATAGCAGACAACTTTATTTCGGGTCAACACCTGCTTACTAAATTGAAGCATCAATATTTAGTTTAACAATGGTTTCTTGTAAATGCGCTCATCAAGTTAGCAAATAGATTAAAATTGCTTAGAACAGCCGACACAAAACGGTCTGGCTAAAATGGAATTCTCGGGCACAAAATACGACACGCGTATTTGAAACGACCTAAATTAACACTTGGACTGTAGCTGCGGGATGTCTTGGTTTGTCCGTTTGAGAACTTTACAATACTTTGATTTCTTGTATTTCGCGTGAAGGATCCTGAGCCCGCATGGAACAGCGAATGTCAGCAGGCTGTGGACGACGCTTTCAAGATATTGGACATGAATATGGATAATAACATCGACAAGACGGATTTTATAATCTTGGCAAAGTCGAAAGAAACGGTAAATTGCTGCAAGGTTCTAAAATGCTCATTCAGAATCAAGCATATCTGTTTGCGGCTTAGTAAACCAGCAGCAATTTTTATACAAAATTTTAAACTTTGGTTATAAGCAATAGTTTGACCATTTATGCCCTAATAGCATGTTGCACATATTTCTAGGTAAGAAATCTATTAAAATTATTTTTTTTAAACCCAAACAGACCGTCAAAGCCACTCTTCTGCTAATTAAAAAGAAAATGGATGTATTGCCGACACGTATTTTTAGAGCTCAACTGCAAAACGACAAGGTATGAACCGTTGTGAGCTAAATCAGCAATTGACAATAAAAACCGTTCTAATTTGTACTCTTCCCTGTAGAAGTTTACCTGCTTAAGTTTTGCCGCATGTTTGTCGCACTTATAGTAAACCTTTTCAACTGTTTAAATGTACAAATTAAAAACAAATGTTTCATAAATTCAGGTCCCCCCATCACGTAGATACACCGCATAACGTATTGGCAACTTTTTATTATGCTCGAGACCATTAACATATGAATGATTTGAGTTAAAATATTTTTATCCCACATGCACTACTCCAGAAATATTTTAAATTTTACAAAAATGCAACAATTTGTTTCCAATATAGGAGGTGATGAGATTGGTGATACGAAAAGGTGATGTGCTGTTACCGTACGCAAAAATCGTCTACGGAAAATACTATGAGCAGTTAATAACCCCATATTCTCGTAGCGAATTATAATGTGTTTCCAATGCTTACGTTGGTTGCTCTATCGTACACAAGGGTTACGTACTGCGAAAAAATGTGTGTCATTTGTTGTTTTCAATTTTTCTCCCAAAAAAATTTATAAGTTTATTTACCTCTTACCTAAATTTTGCCTTAAAGGAGCAGAATCAATCGCTCAAATTATAACATTTTTGTTTGTGGCGTATAGTGATGTCATAATGTTTTGTTTGTGGCGTATAGTGATGTCATAATGTTTTGTTTGTGGCGTATAGTGATGTCATACGTTCGCAAAAACGCCTGCTTTATCCGCCAGCATGCTCTTAGTTCGTAATTCATTGTAGTATGACCAGGCAACTTCAGTTTCTACCAAGTGCTATCTGTCTTCACTGTATTTTGTATATATTGTGTGTGTTTTACTGAGATTGGGGACTTTGCGTCCATAAAAGTTGATCTAGTACATCATTTTCATTCTGTCCGCGTCTTTTTTTTTTCACCAAACTGGGCAAGATTTCCAACTTCGCCTCTCGTTTCCTCCATGTTTTAATCTGGTTACAGGATTTTTTGGTGTCAAAAAGGAAAGTTAAAGTTCTCGCAAGATTACCTACTCCCTTGGCGACTAATCGTTACCCCTAGTAGTTGCGCCCAACCATGATAAACGCAGCAGTATGTAACTAAAAATTGTTTGATTTTTGAAAGTTTTTGCGTCACGTTTTCAGTATTTTACAAGATTATCGTAATTAGAAACACTTAAAGCACATCTGGGAGATAACTTACTCAATGACCGCTACAAAAAGATATCAAAACTGTTAAACATGTTGGTGTAAATAAAATCTTAGGATCACATCCAGAGAACGTTTGCAAAAATGTGGCCACGTGCACCACACAATATAGATTTATTCAATTAAACTTAGGCGAGTAAAACTATACAAGGGTAAGCAAAAATAAACAAAGCAATTTGAATTAGAGGTTGCATTCGTGGGCATATAGAATACGTTAGATTTGTGTAACCACACAAGGTATCACTCTATCTACAGTAGGTTATCTACACACGCTTGGCATTCCCACCATATGCGGAACACAGCAGAATCAAGCGTACAGAAATATACAAATGCATATCTGTCAGCGCACACACGAAGCACAAGCTCTACAAACTCAATGCAAAAAAATCGTAACCGAACCATTCCATAACGAGACGTATATCAGCATGATATGAAGTAGCAATCAAGATTGCGACGGCAAATAGCTTGTACGTTCCAAAATCTTGCCCAATTAATCCTCACAGGTATAACACCGACATTTGCGTAAAGCAACTCAACTCGTTTGTGTCTATTTATCACCTATGGTCAGTTCCACAAACTGATGGTGTCTTGTTTGGCGAAATATATTTTTTAAAAACACCAACCAACTGAGCTGTCCGCATGATCGCTGTGTTAAATTTACACAGAAATGCATAACAGCGTCATACATTTGAAAATGTCAGTTGTGGAAAACTCAATGTGGAATCTGCTGAAGGTAAAAAGAAGGGAGGGGGGATTTTTTTTGGTTTAATTTTGTGATTTTTTTACCAAAACCAACAAAACAGCTTATTTGACTTGAATAGATCGAAGTAATTGTACTTGTGAAGTTGGGGTCTGGTTGTTCGGTCTTCAAAAACCTACTTTGGATTATTATCAATGGAACGATTATGATAATATCTGGAACAAAACAGTGGCTTTGGCTTCAATACAGACCTATATGTGCAGTTATCAAAAAACAAAATCAACTTCCGGCAATTAAATGATAATTTCTGGGGAAAACAGTGTGGTCGGATTAAATTCTATCCAATAACCGAGATAAACGTGCATTGTACGGCAAACAGGAAAGTGGTTTTGGTGTTGCATCACTGCAACAAAGGAAGGTATATCGACGTCACAATTTACATAGAAGCCCCGGATGTTCACTTAGGTCACCTTGTAGTCACGATCTATGGAAATATTACCAGCTGCCATCTTCCGATTTCATCTGCAAGCGAGGGCTGTTTTCCGAGTAGAACTGGGAAAACCAGCGTCGGTATTTTGCGATCAAACTGTCTTCCTTCACTAATTGGGGTCTTGGACTGAAGGTTTTATTATTCCAAATCATGATGTCACGATCCACCTTCAAAAAACAATATTTGATTTTAAATTTTGTTCATTCAAACATGTCAGTCCCTAAATCAGTGTTTCTTAACCTTTTTTGGATCACGAACCCCTAAAACATTCTTTGAAAAGCTATGGACCCCTTTGCAAGAAACACATTGCAAATGTCGAAAAATTAAAATTCGCGGACAGCGAAACCTTATGGACAAAGGAAAATACGTGGATTTTCGGAATAATTGTATTTCGTTTCATGGACCCCTTAATGCATCTTCTTGGACCCCTTGGGGGTTCATGGACCCCAGGTTAAGAACCCCTGCCCTAAATGAAAGTGAAAGCACCCGCCATTAAGCACTTCCTCTGATACAGAATCAGCCTGGAATTAGTCAGAAAATTATCGAACAATGGACATTGTGACGTGAACCACCATGTGGCAAAAGCCGCCGTTTATTTAAAAATCCATATCTAACCCTACACATCGAGTCGATATTTGTCACGAGTTTCAAGTTTTCCAAACGCGGATGCGAAAAATGTTACGTTTACCTGAATATTAAAGCAATACAGCCAATAATGTTTTTTTTATTGTGAGCTGCAGACAGGGCCACTGTTTCAACCAAATACGGCTCATCAGTGTAGCTATGATATGAGTCTTTTCAGCTAAATCGCTGGAAAATGTTGTCCTTACCTGAACGGCTTCCATTATCAACATTATCTTTCCGACCCAGTTAGGCAGTCTCCACGTTGCGTATAGGTTGTGGGTAAGTACTTGGTGCAAAGGCTCGACAGGAGTAAGGGATTGAACAAAAACTCCGTCACCGACGGGACTTTTGAAATGCAGATGCACGATGCCGGGTCCAATCTGCAAATTAATTTGTTTGAGATTATAGTCTGGCTATACCATATTTGGTGATGAACAGTCCCTGAAGAATATATGGATATGCTTCTATTTTCTAGACACAAACACATTTATCATTCCAGACACGCGAATAATTTGGTGCCTTCCTGCAATGCCACTTTTCCGGGGTTGCTTTTGCGCACAAACAAAAGTTGACCGCTTTTTCGCGAATTACGGATTCATCGTTTATGATATAAAAATGTAACATTTACAAATTCCAGACACTTAGGCTTAGCGTTTTTTCTCAAAGCAAATTTGAACACAAATTTCTGGACGGGGAAAATTCGAACATACAATATTATACAACAAAGTCGATATTTATATACAGAACCGATAAACAATCTCCGACTGATTTCACGATATAGTTATGGACAATCCAATAGGAAGCGCAGTTTACATTGTATAACAGTATTCGTGTTCGCACTTAATCCATATTTCGCATGTTGTAAATGTGAATTGTTTTCACAAACGTCCGATATAGGTTGTATCACTGCTGTGCTATGGCACGTGTTCAGTTTGAAAGAACAATGGGCTCCAAAACCTTTAAGGAAAACCTCTTTTGAAGGGTATTGAAGAAAGGTCAACAAAAGTACGATTCTAACCGGCGAAAGTATTAGTTACGCATCGTGTAGGCGCCTGAAACGCAGTCAAAAGATTGTTCATAGCAACGGAAAAGAAACGGGCTCGCTTCAACTCAACTCGGCAAAAACAACGCGCTGATAACAGAAGCGTTTGTAATTCGACACCATAAGGCTGGTAACCGCATGATTTGGCTCGTAGTAAAGCTTGGAATGTCGGCCAAAGTTGATCCGAAGTTTGTTTACGTGGTAGAACGAGGGTCAAAAACCGACAGGTCAAACTAGAGACCAACAGAAAGCGGGCAATTTTATTTATGTATTCAATTATATTGCGCGCTCCTTGATTGAATACGTCATACTGTAGTTCTACTTGTTTAAACAAACAAAACGTTAAAGCCAATCATGATATATCACCCCCCGGACGCAACATTTACGTCCTTGCAAAACACGAAGCCAGCCGTAGTGCGCTCCACAGTGGTTCGTCGTCTCTGTTGTTCGGTACCCAGTATAGGGTACCCTGCAGATCGACGTTGACCGAAAGGTAACACAAAGTGGAGACTATTGTGCCTGCTGGTGTGAAAGCTAGCACAGTGCCACTCAACAGCTGCACTGATGAGACCTCACAGGTCGAAACAGTGCGTGTACACACCCTGTCTGCAACGAAGCCAGCAAGTAAAGAAAAGTAAGATGTGAAATTTCCGCCCCGCAAAAGCACAAAAGCGGCACAAATTTAGGCGCCTTTTATCTCTTTGTGACGCCCCCTTTGTAGGACACCAAAGCATGCGACTTTCGCCGACAAAATTCCTTTGAAGGCACTTGGGACGTAAAGTTAAGACACCGGAACTGAATGCCCGAAACACAACCCAAGCAAGCGAGTGGACAAATTTCTACATCAAAGTAAACATTGTGAGACTTTCAATCAAAATCATTGCTTTTTACTGGAACCTATGGGGCAACATATTAAAACCGTTTGAGATACTTTTGTCCCCTGCATCAATAAATTGAAGGTTTTTGTATTGGATTTAACAACAGGAGGTGTTTATTTAATACTGGCCGTGTTATATTCTCGTAAAATCCAGTTGTTAAATTCTTGGGTCGTGGTGCCCGGCCTTAAATTAATATCACAGGGTCCGGTTTGCGTTGAAGTTTTAGTCAAAGTGACATAAAAAATTAGCATGTTGACCTGGTAGACGTTGAGATACAGTTTCATCCACTTCCATCTTTTGAACACCAGCAAGTGGTGAGTCAGGTAAAACATGGATATGTGGGGCTTGTTCTCTTGGGGTCCTTTGCATTCTGCCTGTAAAAAAAACGACATGATTGATTTTCCACAATGGCGGAGTCTATAGTGGAACGGCAGTTGGATGCAAAAACAAGCTTTATGCAAAGTTTACTGTTAGTGAGCGGAAGTGATGATGAAGCTTTTAAGGGCACAAGACAAATCACTTCTTCAGGCGATAAATCTCTCCATGTTAAAAGCGTAGTCATTTCAACCATATTTTCACGTTGCTGTTCTTCCACCAATTAAGGTGAAATGCGGACATTCGTTTATTAATTAGTTCGCTTTTTTCGCGGCGGTTTGGCGAAAATTTATGCCAATATCGACTTTGTTTACAACCCCACTGTAGCTTCCGATGCTTATATGTCGTGTGGTGGGAAGTAGCATGTTGTGGTAAACTGGCACAGGTTGCACAGCAGTTGACACACAAACAATACATCGTACACAACGTCCATGTAAGCGGTGTAGTGCAATTGGGTCACACACAACATGTAAAATATTGCGAGCAGAAAATACTGCCAGGCACCACACAAGCCCGACGAGAGCGCGATTTTTCGGTCTGGTTTTACATGAAAAGTTATGCAAGACGAAGTTGATATGATAGCGGATATAGCGACCAGCAATGTTAATGCTGCTTTAATTTGCTTCACCTTAATCTTGTTTCGGTTGTTGGTCGTCACAGTATCAATGTGAAAACCTTTACAAAAACTGATAAATTGTCCCAAAACATTTTAACCTGATGGTTTTGCATTGTGATAACATAATGAAGTATAGGAGATGTTTCAATGTAAAATGTTGTTGCAAGATGAATGTGCTTATCAAACTTATACTTCCTCAACACCCCACGTTAAGGTTTCACTGTTTAATATTTACGTCTTCATATTGGCGGGGTCGTGCATTGGCATGGATGTGGTAAACTGTTTACAACCTTCATGTTAGATACGATCTACACGCACCTGATAAAACTAAGCAAAGAGGAAGTGATTTTGTTGCAAAAACCTTCCTTCGAAGTTCGCCCGGAGCAACGTTCGCGAGCTAACATGTGGGAGATAACGTTCCAATCAAAACACTTGTGCGGAGGCGTGACCTCCAATAGTGCTCAGCAGCCTAAATTTAGCTTTAATCTGCGTTTAAATTAAGCCCATCTATGCGCGCCACACGTGTGAAAATCCCTGTCGAAGACCGCCGTTACTTGCAGCTTGAACCAAACATTTCATTAAAAAAATCAAAGCAAAACCTAAACCACCGGCCATGACCAGAATAGGTTATTTTACAAGGATATACAAGGATAGTCCGGTATAAACAGAAATGCACCAAGGAGATTATCAGAATAAAGGACAAATAGTTAATGATATTTTACTTACACCCCAGAAAATAAAGAGCAAGATTTTTGGTCGCGTAATTTTACCTTGAAAATGTGTTCGATGAAATTCCACCAGGAATCGAATTGGGTTGACAGGTTGGCCCCCGAGCATACGTTGGGCACGTGAAGGTGGCCGAGATGGGCGAGGTCTGACCCGTTCTCTGGGACGTCCTGGCACAACAAAATAATCACACGTTACATGCAGACCTGTACCGATTATGAAAACGTCGAGATAGGAGGATACTTCCGTTTTTGTTTGTTTATTAGTCGTCTCGTTGCTTTGGTTTGCTTATTTTGAAGGTTGAAGCTGCGGTTAGCGTGCGTAATTGGGTTGTGTTGGATGCTGGAGGGTTGAGTTGCTTTAAACAACAACCATAAAAAATACTCCACAACAACTAGCAGTTTTTGGTACATGTCTAAAACAACTAAACAATCTCAATCATGTTTGCTTGTTTGTTTATTTGTTTGTCTTTCGTGTTGTTGAAATAATGTGAACACATGGTTGTGTATTATTGTATTATTACCGGACGATGTTGCAATCTTTGAAACAACAATTCTCCATTGAACCAGCGACAAACAGACTGGCAATCCCCGGAATATTTGCGCTATCTCTGAACTGCCGACCGGCAAATCACGCGTGCTTATACGGATCAACGAGGGAAAAAATAATCACGCGTGAATGAGCTTGTTACCGAGGTAACCTGGCTTCAAATGAAGCGTGACGGCTGGGATGCGAGGAAAAATGTGTGGAATTTTGAGGAAATTTTGTTGTTATTCAGCTGCAATGAAAATACATTTTGCCTTTCTTCATTGCGCAACTCATGGGTGGCATCAGAATACGAAGGCGGAGAATGCGTTTAAATTTATCATGAACTTTTTAACCGACAACAAAATACTTTGCGTAATTTACGCAGACAAGCTTATTAATAAAGCTCCTATATGCTGCACTGGATTTATCTGAACCTGTATGTGAGTGTTGGCATGGTGCTCCACTCTTCCTTTGTATGCAAACTTTCCATTGGAGATTGCATCGATGGTGGGGATCTCCCATTGAGGTTCAAGGCCATCACAGTGGTACCAGACATATATCGCGCCATTCACCTCCCTGCTTGGCCACGATTTCGTCTTGGCGAAGCTTGGAACTGAAACACGATTATAATATCACGTTAAATGAACACATATTGTCAGCTGGTTTCAACAGTATATGGCAGGATGTGGTATGGCATATCAGCACATAGCAGCGACACAAAGACGATTGTGACAATAATATTCCCCCATTAAAAGCAAAACATCAGGCGTTTATTTCCGTCTGCCGCAGTGTAGCTGCGTCATGCATCGGGCCCGCCTCCGTTGAGTCAAGCAAGAGCTTGCTATCTATCTGGGTATTTTCACAACTATAAACCGCGTTGGTAAAATCCCCACTTGGTCATTCCACGAGTATTTGTATGTGAACTTCATCCTGGAGTGGAAAAACCCATTCGGCGCCGGTCAGCGGTTCAATAAGTTTCGCTTCTTCCGCGTTGCAAGCATTTTTGTTAGGTGGTGCAATTGGAAGCAACTAAATCGCTATAATTGACGGTGTTTTGCCTGAAACGGTTTGGAGGAATTTCCCTATTTAAAACACCAACGCCACTGGGAAATGTTACATCCTCTCTTTATCGTGGCCGCATTTTCAATCAGTTCTTCTTATGTTAAGTATTTGTTTAAGTTAAGTATAACCAGCCATTGCTCGTGCATATTGTTTTTGTCTAATTAAACGCCACTGCTTTCTTTTTTAAACTAAGGTAACCTCTTTGACCCAGAGTAAACTTTTAACGCTCCGTTGATCGTGACTTGGCGTGAGTAAGCAAAAAAAAAACCACGAAACCAGACGTTTGGAAACGTGGTTATCTGTTCGCCAATCACTTTCGGCACGGATCACAGTCATAGCTTTCGGTATGAGCATCTCTTTCATTTTGCCGTCGAGGATTAGTTAAACAGTTTTACGCAAGGTCCACCTATGCAATTGTTACGTCATCGCGCGAAATGAAACAACGAATTGTGATACAAACTCACTTTTAGAAGAGTATGGAATGTCGGTACATTTTCCGTCCCCTGAGAAGGTCCATCCGTGGAAGGGGCATTCCAAGCAATCACCCTTCACCCTCCCTCCCATGGCAAGGTTCCCCCCCATGTGGGGACAGTAGGCGTCGAGAACGTGAGATTTTCCCGACTTCGTTCGATACACGGCAAAATGTTCGCCTGAAAACATTAACATGGCTGAACAATTACAAATTATCTTAAAGGTTGAAATATTGAGCATCAATTTCGCCTGTCCACCAATTAGTTGCCGTTAGTAAAACGAACAAAGTGATGGACTGCGTCACTGGAGACCACCTGAGTCGTTACTTGAACCGGACTTTTCGAGTTAAGTATAAAAACGGTTTTAAAATTGCTCGAAGACGGTCCTAAATTTGACCGTATCTATTGGCCTGTCCATGTTTTGATTTGTTGTCGTGCTAGAAGGATTTCAAAACTCGAATTGTGGTTCCTCCAGTGCACCCACAAATATTTATCGTTTCAAAATCGAAACCAACCGGAAAAAACACGCAAAAACGCAAATAACGTCGTACACACGCATTTTGAACTGATGATAATGGGCGGAAGTGACGTTTTACAAATAAAAACGACGTGCACTCGAAAGGAACGACCTGCGGCAATATGCAGATGCCTTTAAAACGAGTTCTCTAAGAAGATATTTTAGAAAATCACATATGCGGAATGAATGCCGAAATAAAAATCCAGCAATCGCGCTGAAAACCGGTACTTACCCATAGCCGTTACTTCCTTGACCTCGCCGCGACTCAACTGCTGGGTGTCCAATAACCTGAACCAACCGTTGGGATAAACAGGGGGAAGATCCTCTCCAATCTTCCTCCTCTTCCGCAACATGTTCGCCACCTCCCTCCTGGACATGGCACCTGCCTCATGACGGAGATATCTGCAGAAAAAACGTCAATTTTGCACGGAGGAAAGAAGTTTAATGTCTCCCTATTTGGCGTCGTTTTGGAACTATTGTTTAATGTGATTCGGCAACATTCAAAGACGACAGTTCACAATTTGACTCAAGGTGTTTTCAAAGCAATGCAAAAACCTTATTTTAAAGTTTAAATTTCGCCGCAAAAATCTTTCTTTCGCACCTATGCCCCTGTCTCAATGGAAGTGTATGAGGCGTCCTATTGTATAAAGGCAGTGGTAAGGCCTGCGCGGATGAATAGCCAATAGGAGGGTTGTATTGTTGTGATACGCAGACTCACCCAATAGATCCCAGTCTCCTCACACGATCCAAGGGACGGAATAACAGCACGTAGACGGAATAGATGAGTAGCGGTATCAAAACAAAGTAAAAAACGAGGGAGAGGAAAGCTTGGAACCATTTCAGACGAAGAAACAAGCTTAAGTCGGTCTCAGTCAGTTCTATGGTAACGCTGTGAGCGCCGGTTGCGTTGTGACTACCGTTTCGGGTCGCTGATTCCACTATTGTGTAGCTATTTTGCGCTATATCCTGCAAAGCCCCCAGCACCGGGTCGAGGACGTTGCTGTACAGCAGCTTGGGTAAATTCACAATCAGCCCGCTCATGTTGGGGCAAGATACCTAACCAACCGGATGCGGAGACACGGCGTTTCTGCAACAGACAATAAAGCGTAATTAATATACTGCATCCTGAATACACTACTGTGCTGCTTGAACAGAAGCACTGTCACTGATCTTGTCAAAACCAAACATATTCAATGCAAAACGCAACACCCATTTCCACCGCTTGTACAAGACACTCATGACCTGCAGGTATTTTAAGGTGTTACACACATACTCAATACCAATACGACGCCTGACAGCACTTGCGCAACTTGGTGGCACGTTATTAAGGTCCAATCTGTGGTTATAAAGTCGCAACAATAAAAATATTTTAGAATTCTCCCAACTGATACAAATTTACTCTTGTTTTCACTATCAGATGCACTGATAACTCGACATTGCAGTTAGTTGTATAGGAAATGACTTTACTGTCGTCTACTATCATACATAGTAAAAGTAACGGCGGCCCATTTGTTATAACTATCCCTTCACCATTTTCACCATCAGCGTCGCGCACAATGTATTGGACGGAAGTGAAATGTTGTTATAAAGAGGTGGCGCTCGCATTTAAACACAGCAAGTAGGTTACGTCATACCGACCAACAGACCGACCGATGAAATGCGTGACAACGATTCTCTTGCAACCGACCCATGAGTTTGTGGTTAACTCACTATGAAGCGCGAAGCTTGTTTACGAAATTGCACGTTCTAAGTGGTCACAGTCTGTGTTCATGTGGT
The DNA here is from genome assembly GCF_947561715.1 of Ascidia mentula. Lineage (NCBI taxonomy): Eukaryota > Metazoa > Chordata > Ascidiacea > Phlebobranchia > Ascidiidae > Ascidia > Ascidia mentula. The sequence goes on from NC_138568.1 coordinate 1,475,928, forward strand.
TTTTCACGACAGTGGCCAATTACGATTAGTTATGGTTGTCACGCCTCTGTGTTGTCAGTCAAATATTTTGCTACATTGCAATCAACGCAATTGCATCTAGATATTCCTTGCCGGCACGTACGATAATACTATGCATTTTTTATTGCAAAGAATTTGGCAAAGCAAAAACAGAGTAGACATGCTTAAAAAGGTTTGTGCCACCACAACGAGCTTGAATCCGCTACTGGTAAACAAAAGCTCTTTCAACAATATGCTCCATTACCGAAGGTTTCTTCGCGTTCCTTCAACACACATAAACACTCCCGACGCTTTAAAACCACGAACGCTGCTACCGCAAGCTGAAACAGCCGCCCAAGCTTCTGTAAAGTTGGAGCTTGTTTTTGAAAAGTTTCCGCATTTAAAGAGCAGTCGTGTTTACACAAAACAGCGTGGAAGACCGCTGGGATGTCTTGATAACGCCACAGGAAAGCCACAGATAGACACGTTCACGTCTTAATCGACGGGTGGTCAAAGTAGCAGAAAAGTTCGCTGCAGCAACAGAGTTGCAGATTGCACGGATGAAAGCATTCGCCTTTGCAAGAAGGAGCAACAAATTTCGATTAAGTAAATTAAACATCACACTAAAACGACTCAAAGCAAAATTGAGTATTTTACATCAAGGGCTTTGCTCCCTTGCATCCACGTTGTACTGGGGCGGTTATTAAGTTAGGCATAACAACATCACCTCCACAACAGCCGCGCAAACTGCGAAACGTGCTGCCGTTGGTATGTGAACAAACAAGTCACTCTGTTAGGGCCGAAGTCGGGTAATTTTGTTCAGTCAAACCAATCGGTACGACATAGCGAGGGCACGTATCACACTACTCTGGAATTTTCAATAAAATTAACGTTTTTTGTTCGATCTTCTCGAATTTAAAATGTGACATTTTCAATCACGCTGTTTTTTTTTGCTTCCGTGCTTGCCACAAATGATGTACACTTTCTCACCAACGGCCAAACTTATTCCGTCCACATATCAGTCCACGTTAACACAAATTTCGACACAGATTTTCTTACGTTGACTTACTATCTAATGTTTAGGATCCTGCACTCTGAATCTTTGATCAAATAATACAATATGTGGAATGTACCTTGTGCGGCAATATGGACTAAAACTTGAATTCTTATACGGTTTCGCAAAGGAATTCAATACGAAATGTTTTCAAGGTAAATATTGCGGTCGGTAGCTAACGAGACCAACAACACGTAATCAAGACACGACGTAACGTAACTTTCATTTCATCAAATCCTTTACCCCAAAACCTAGCGACGCCTGACCAGCATCTTCTCGAAGCTTCAACCTGACAGGGCGTGGGACCGCAAACACGACAACCGACTCGGTGCGCGGTGCCGGTCGACGAAACCGTTGTATCTCCCCTTCTCCACCCTTTCTTCTCGTGACGCGCAAACTCTTTTCACGTTCTGCCATCTCAAGCGAGAGAGTGTGAAAGAGGGAGGGCCCCGAACCACAGAGAATTCAGGCTTAGACCCCATTGCTGTGTCGTTACCGTTGCGCAATTCTTTCATAAACCTTATATTGGGTCATATTATGTGGACAGCGTTTGGTTAAAATTTGGTCGACGGCGATGACGTCACCAAGCGTGCGGGCACTGTTTTTTCGCTTGGCGAAACACGTTCAAATTACCAAAGGAAAAAGCTTAGTGGGGTAAAGGTTGTCGCAAAAACGCTGATGGCTGCAGACTGCATTTATCTATGGTTCAACTTTATCACACCTTCTAAACATGCAACTAGTAACAAACCTTGCCAAATTAACTGAACACTTGAACCAAGTAAACCATAATCACAATTGACTGTGTCAAAGAAACAACGAAAAGAGTGGAAAGTTTTACGTCAACAATTCTGGGAAGTTCGGCAACAGCGGCCCTGTTTTTGCTGCGGAAGTTTTTTCACCACCGAAAGCAGCTGAGAAAAATCTGAAACAAATCCCATCTCTGTAGGTGTGACAAAGGTCAGTGCATAACTTAGTTGCGAAGTTAGAGACTGATTTCAAATACGTACAGCGAAAAACTGACTGTGGCAGCGAGCCTTCTAAGATTCTTTCCCGTTCTTGACGCTTGACTGAAAAAACATAACAGATAAATTGTCGTACGCAAGCTTACAAACGGATGACTGACAACCTTTGATTGTCTTCTGAGCCCTGAGGACTGAAGCAAGATTTTAACGACCTGCGCACATCGTGAATAAAGTCGATAAACGACGGACTTGGCGGTAAACGATGCACTTCATGCATTAGTTTGAACTAATTTAAACGAGTTCGCGCTCGCGCCAGAGTAATGCTTTAACAAACCTACGCTCATCTGACAAACCACACCGGTCTACCACACACTTCCGAAGGTACTGTTGTTTACGTTACTTTACGGAAATCACAACACAGAGTTGAAAGCTTGCTCATTCCCTTCACGTGCTTTACAACACAGCATACAATATGCATGAACTCATACGTTTACAATGCGTCCGCTTCCGATGAAGCAGCTGTTCGCCTGTTGCACTGCGTTTATTCAATCCAAATCAGGCCAGAGAAAGGCAGACCTGTGGAAGCACACAACCCAAATAAAGGTTGCCTTCTTTGCCTTTCTAGGTAAGCGCAACTACTGCATGAAAGGTGATTTTAGCACAGATCTAAACATGGCCTGGTACGGACTTGTCAGAGGCCGAGACACACTAACGCGGCCCACGCCTGACCTTATACCAATATTTACTTTCGGTTTTGTAGCCTTCCATGATATTCTCTTTCGAGGCGCGACCAGCGCCGTTCGATATCTTTCTTTTCATTGTTGCCAAGCAAATGGAAAGCAACCAATAACACTGCTTGCAGAAATCAAAACCACCAGATCCCCGACATCATGCCTCCAGTCACGTCCACCGGCCAGCATTTTACGATCCCGAATTCACCTTGGGTTGACTTCGCGGAGGAAAGCACGTGGTGATATATGTGTTTGCCCTCACAAACATACATGCCGCGAGTCTATTGCTAGACACCGCTGATAGAAAAACACACACGACTCGACGGTGTATTTTTCCGATTGGGGCTCAATTACAGCCTCAGCTTCGCCCGCAGTTTCTCCGGTTAACGATTAACCGAGTCTTTTCCCCGTACCGTCTTCACAGATTTGGGAATTCGACTCGGTTCAGTGTCGCGTTTGATCAACGTTCCGCGCAGTTACACAGGAAAGCAGCATTCCGTCCCACACTCCATAGTTCTTTCGAGATTGCTGGAAACCAACGGACAAGAAAATCCCCATACACACACAGAAGCAATGTTTCGCGGCTCAAGTTATATACAGTGTGTAATTTAATGTCAGCTCAATTCCGTTTAATCATACAAGACGTTTTAAACACGTTTTAAATTATTTCTTTGTAAAACAAACAAGCCAGTTTTTAGTGCACTCATGTATAAACCACTCTTAAAGCCAACAAATTAAATCAACCTTTGCTTGTCTACGACTTTTAGGTTCTGGCCAGTTGGTAATCAGATCTCAAATTAAGGATATGTTTGTGGTCACTTACTTTGACCTTTCACCTCAGCTTCGTCCATCAAGCCTAAGTCGACCATCACTATGTAACAAAGCTCACAATTCGAATCAGTCGCGCGTTATTTTATCGATTTCAATCAAAATATCCGAATTGTTAGTATTGGCACACACGCTAATTGTGTGTGTAGGGTAATCAATCACTCCCAATCACTGAACAGTCAAAACCACATTTGTAAACAATCAGATTTAACACTCGGAGGTAAAATTTCGTTTCTAAACTATTTTAGACTTGTGTAAATGAATCAACACCAACCATATGCGCACCCTGAAGTTTCACATGGGTCTGAGTTTTGTCAGATTCTAATTAGATTGACCACAAATTTGCAAGTCACCGTCACCTGTCTCGTCTCGTCCGCACAATGGTTGTCCACATCAAGACTTGAAGGACTTCTACAAACCCCGAGTCATTCGTACACAAAGGGATATGTTGCCCCCACCACATCTGTGTCGCGATGATGCAAAATTAATATTTACAATAGGGCTCCCAATGTCGCCACCTTGCAGTTGGTCTCAAGCCGAACTTTCTAGTTCGAAAAGGTGAATGTCACCAAAACTTCGTTGCTGTAAAGTATTCGCCTTTTCTAAAAGTTTCTCATTACAATTAACTGTTGCAATAAAATATTATAACCGTCCTCCATAGGAGTAACGAAATATTTTAACTTGTCAAAAGAGCCCAAAATCAAGAAAACATTTATTCCCAAAATAGAGTGTTTATCGAAGGTGGTATGGGTATTCACAGCGCATTCCGTAGCAGAGAGTTATTACCTCCAGGCAAACATTATGTAACGGAATATAACTTAAAGCAGTAATAAAAATCAAGTTTTATTGACTCGACAAGTGGAAAGTTAACAAAATAACTCGTGACAGTCACGTGAAGTTTGCCTACCCACTTTTATTGACCACAACGACCAATTCGTCACAAAATACTATTCGTGACGTTTGACAAGCATTTTGCAAAATTACCTTCAATAATTAATCACGCAACTGCAAACTTGGCCAGGTCATTTTCTATAATTGTATTTTTTATGATGTTCGGGCCTATTTTCGGTGCCAGGGCGATTCTATGAAGTCATTAACTCTTTCACTGATCGTTTGCATCGGTCGAACTCATCACACGTCAGAACAAAGCGATTTGCAAATCAGCCTTCTTGTTCAAACCCAGCAGTTTACAAGTTTAAACCCGCATGCACAACGTTTTATAAAAAAAAAGGCGAAAATACTGTACGTGTAATACAGCATTATCGTTTATTCTGATATGCGTTGTTCAGTATGATGTTGTTAGGTTTCAAAAAACCTGTTTTTAAATTAAAACACCGGTGCAAAATATGTGCAAAATCTCTGGTATTTTGTAAACAGAAAAGCCCCCACGATGATAAAGAAAACATTGCCCTGCATGTCGCCTATGAGGTGAACAGATAACGCGAACAACTTTAACGCAGCGTACATTATAGGTATTTTCATCGCACTTTGTGTTTTGGTTAAAGATTTCACGAATATTGACGCTGCTTTAGGTGTGATAATGAGTCACACAATTGGTCAGAAGAGTAAACACAAACATTACAAGCATGAAACATGTTGTTTCGATTGAGTTGTTCATCTTGTTTGACCCGTCACCCGCAGATATTCCGTGCATAACGGAAGTTTAGCAAACTTTGCTGCGGTGCACCGCAAGACCACGCAAACCACTACAATACCAGCACTAGGCTCATATTATGAGGTGTCCAACCAATTGACAACAAACAATCGGTAATTATGACTCACAACCCTTATCCTTCAACGGTGCTCTTGCCATTTATTTTAGATATTCACCTTCATAAGCGTTCAAGTTGTTTTTGTGCAAAATTAATTTGAATTGAATAAAAAATTCGTGAAGTGCTAAAGGCAATTTAAAATGTACTGCTCTTCCGGCATAAAATTTACGTGCTGTATTATTACGACGCCCCTGAATGTTTTAGTGTGGTTTACTTTGAAATTGCGGTATCAATAACTGATGAAGTCTCGCTGAACGGCAGACGAAGCGTCGTAAAAATACAGCACGTATATTTAACGCCAGAAGAGCAGTACATTTTAGGTTGCAAAATGCCTGGCAGCAACAGGAGTTTCATATCTGCTATAAGCAAGACTGGACAATAAATAAGAAAACAACGTCCAAATTTGGTTCCAATATTAACACATGGTCCTCCAAAGCGCGGGTCTGATTTGGCAAAAGGGTCAAATGTGCCCATCCTGAATGGGCCAGCACAAGACCAAAATTTCCGGGCTGTTAATATTGTTGTCATCCAACATGAACACGCAAGCAACGCCGCTATCACAAAATATCATAAGGAACATCCGGGAAAATATAATTCCACCACCAAAAACACAGCACACAGCAAGTAAGGTTCCACAACTTGATCTCTCCTTGAGGCAAGCAACACAAAGTCACCTGACAAGCCGGCGGATTGTTAAGGAAGGGTAGAAGGTTCTCTATAAGCGTCGTATTGTGTAAAGGTAATAAGACCTTGATTGTTCTGTGGAAAATCACGAAAGGATTTACTTGTGTGTGCGCAAGTTGGCCGCCCTCGTCTTTTATCGCCCCTCCTTACAAACACGTGGATAAACATACATTCAGTCGGCGTTAAACTCGGATTACAACAGACACCTTTGTGTTCTTTTTACGAACTTTGTAAGGCTCAGAAATGCTTTATTAGGAATTCTACTTACGGCATTCCGTCGAGTTCACGCAGAAATAAAATTGCTGCAGCAAAGTGCAGAGTGCACAAAAAGTTGGATTTTGAACGGCAAAAGTAGGCTCACGTGACATAAAAGCAAATGAACGATGTTTCAAGCAGTGCAACGCTAACCATAAAACTACATTATCCATTAATTTATCTATCAAGTCCGAGATTGTAACGCAAGTTAACTTAATACCAAACCCACATTAAACATATTTTCATGACAAAACAAGCAAAACTGACTCAACACCAACACACACTCGGGATAACAAAGCTTAAATACGACAATACATAAATCTGTAATTCTCCTAATATTGCGTAGAGGAAAAAGAGTGGCGATCACGAAGTCGGGGATTTTTTATTTCGAGTTCGCCTCTCTTGCTCCCTCCAGTAATTCTCGGTCTGTATTTCGCTCATCCGCGAGAAGGCGCGCTCAAATGCGAATTCTTCTTCTTCACCCGAAAAAACGTTCAAATTCCTCGAGTCCTCTGACTGCAGATAAAATACCATTCAGTTTACAAAGGCCAGCCGACCACGTCATGAAAATCTGTATATTTTGTCAAAGGCAAACGACAATGTGAGCCAGACGTTATATTTTTGCACCTGGTCAATTTTAAGATCATCCAATATTATTGTTTCTCTTTGCATCACAGCTTCCTTCTGTTCGTCGGTAGCTTTGCTGAATATTTTACGCATCGGTGCCTCCGCTGACATCACAATGCCCACCTGTGACACATGAAAGTACAAGTTGTTGAAAATGTCTGCTACCGATTACCTGTTGGTCATAAAGCTATCACGAAATTTCAATAATATAAACTTTGAATGTTTGGGTTGCCAAGCAGTAACATTCGGCTTATTACTAATGACACTTTTGCAAGATAAAATGAATTTGGTATTTAAAAAAAATGGTTTCTGAACGTTTTCCGACGACAACGCTAGGTATTCTTCCGTCACGCACGAATAAACACATCACCTTTGCGTCATAAAACGTGTCAATCATTGTGATAAATCTCCGAGCCTCCGTTTTTCTGAAGATATTCATCTTGGGGACGTCTCGCACCAGCACAACGTCGAAGTGCTTACTAAGCTCGATGTAGTCAATTGCTCCGACGGGCTGCAAAAAAAACGACCAGTTCAAATATTTAAAACACTTTTAGTTCTGCTTTAAACAGACATTTCTAATACATCAACAGACTGTAACTGTATTAACTGTTGCAAGAAGTAACCTATTTTCATTTTTATCTGTAGGCTCCTGACTGATAACCATCATGGTTTAATATTACCCAAGCCTTTTATTTACAATGTTTATTGTTCATGTGCGTAGCTGATTTTTGTGCAAAACACAAATATGTTCTGCAGACAGATGGCCACTGTTTCGACCTAAAAGGTCTCTTAGGTCGAAACAGTGGCCATCTGTCTGCAGCTTATACACAATTCATATTATTGGCTCCACATTGCTTACAAATATGTTCGTTTGATTTTATCTATTATGCAGAAGAAAACAAATATACATGAATTCGTCGACACTTACTTGCATGCAAAGCTCTTCGAAGGTAAAATCCGCCACCCTCCCACAACACTTTGGCACCAATAAATTTCTATTCAATATCCTTAGTGTTTTGGCATCTGGTACTATTTCACCAACATATCCCTGTTTCACGACATGATATCGAAATATTTCATCCATATTTTCATCAACTTGAGGGTCTGCTGTTCTGCAACAGTATAAATGCAATGGATAAAAACTTATTTTATTGCAGCCGGTTAAATAACAAACATTTTAAATACTTGTCAGGAAAATTTGTACACGATCTGTTAGCTAACAAACTGTACCTTGAAATGCCAAAGCTAAGACATTTTAACACTGTTTTCATATATCTTTGGGTTTTGGGTTTTCTATTCAAGGTAGAACACTCCCAATATTTTGCACACAAACTTATGATAACATACTCACAATAAATATACTTTCCCATCACAGGGAGCTCCAGTCAGTCTGTAGTCGGTTGCTGAATCAATGAGTAGAGATTTGCAATTTTCCTTCAATGCATGAATGAATGGAATAAAGTTACTGCGCTGCAAACCTCCCTTGTATAGATCTGAAAATAATATAACTCAAACTATAATTTCCCCTTCCACAACAGTTATCACAATGGGTAAAAGGTTTTAAAGTCTATTTGGTTGGATTTAACTTGACTTACCATCAGGAGCTCTGTTGCTTGTGGCAACCATTATCACACCACTGTTAAAGAGTTCAGTGAAAAGGCGCTTCAGGATCATCGCATCAGCTATATCAGTTACCTGCACATGGATGAAGAGTTTATGTAATTATTTACCAACCACAAAAACCTAAATGGAAGCATTTGGGTTTTGTTTTGGGTAAAAATATATTTAATAAAGAACATATCACATTTGTTTACCTGAAACTCGTCAAAACACAACAAAGAAGTTTCAGTGCTAATTTCTTTTGCTACTGGACTGATAGGGTCGTAAGGCTGTGGCTTGGTACCATAATTTCTGGTAAGACCTTGTTTAAGCTTGTGAATTCCTGCACAAAAGTACAGTTACATGATCTGGTTTTTATGAAAGTACAACATACATAAAACAAGCATAAAAGTGCAACGAACTTACTCGAGTGAACATCTAACATGAAAGAGTGAAAATGAATTCTCTGCTTCTGTGGCACATTCACACAAAGATAAAATAGATCCATGAGCATTGTTTTTCCGGTTCCAACATTTCCATATATGTAAAGTCCTTTTGGTGTTTGTGACTTCTTTGAATTTGATCCGAAATACTGCAAGTAATATTTGGCTCATAAAAAAGGTCTTCAAACCTGTTTTACGAGAGGCCATATTTCCAATAACAATATAAATATGTAAACACGTCTGTTAACCTACACCCAAATTCAATTTGCTTAGGCATACTTGATATATAATATGTATGAAATTTCCTTACTTTCGAGAAAAATGTGTCACTTTCTGATGTTATTTCATATCCTTCTAAAGCCTCATGAAGTCTATCGAGTTCATCAATAACTGACAACTGTCTATCATCAATCTTAATGTAGTCAGAGGCGATGAGTGACTTATATATTGCACTTGGAGTTTGACCATGTTGTTCATCGGCTACAAATCTTTCTATGCTGAATTGTTCTTGAGGTATTGCAGTGCTGGTTTCAAGCTTTGTACATGTATGAAAAAATCGTTGCATTTTCCATCGTTTCGAGATGTTTTCTTGACAAAAAATTTATTGCGATCATAAACAATTATTCTGTATTAATAGTTTTTCATTGCACATTCATTTATTTTCAACAAAAAACTAACTAGTGTTTAATTAATGTAAATATAGGATAAATTTTTGGGTGTATGATTGTCATAAATATCTTCTTTTCTGTAACATAGGAGTTTTATTTTGTTTCTCAATCTTACCTGGGGTTAAACTAAAAAAGTGACGAGATTTTAAAATCCTCTTTCCATTACGGACACTCAAAATTAAAGTTCTCATTGCGTTGAATATTTAACACACACCATTAATAATAATGACCACCAGTTGGTCAACAAGAATTTAAAAACAAGACACAAGTAAAGTCAAGACATAACATAACCACTAAAGAAAAAACAAAAACATTTCAAACGTGAAAACGTGCCAAAGCTATTATACTTTTACTTAATGGCCTAGATCTCTAGAAAAACTATCAAACTATTTTTTCCTACATTTGTTGTTTCAATACAAAGACTGGCATTTTGTCGTATGTACTGATTAAGCTATATCTTATACTGGCGCATTACGTAAGAACAGGGTTGTCGTCACTCTTCTGATGTGCTTTCAAGATCGATTGCGTAATCACATCGACCTCCATGGTAACTCCAAAAACATGCAACACTGCAGGCTAAGTGGTGCAGAGCCAAACAGTATTGTTCGTCTGCTATGTGTTACGTGATTTGCACCACAAACGTATCCTACCAGCAATATACAAAACATATTTATTTGTTAAGATATATTCCACTTTACTTTTTCTGACAAAAAAGATAAAAGAAATTGATTGTCACTCTATGTTGAATTGTGTATGTTTTTAGACTTACCTATGTTTTAACTCAGAAAAGGGAAGATTTTCGGGGGATTTTATCACTTCTTCACTTAAAATAGAAATTTAGTTATTTGTAAAATATATTGGACCAAGGTTTCCAACGCAACGAGTCGGTTAACAAATTAAGTCAAAAGATTGAAGACTTGGCCGCTTGATGCGTCAATATTTTATTGTGTGTGTTTTACGAACCTCAAAATATGTTGTAATTTTTTTCATTGGTGGAATAACTGCTGATTTGTAAAGCCTCAATGCATCTATTTCATAGTATCTGCAACTTGAAGGGTTAAATTTATATTCCAGGATTATTAGCTACATATTCTTTCTCCCTGACGCAACACAATTCCTGACATATCAAGGAAAATCCTGTCGTACTGCATCCCTAGTGTAGGACTGTTAAAGGTTTTTGTAAAATGCCCGACTCGATGACCTTTGTGGCTTTGCCAGTGCCCACACTATTTTATTTCCTAATAACTTACGTGTATAGTTGTATTTTCGCGCAAAATAGAAATAATTAATTTTACGCAGGCAGGCCTAACCACTATTGGAATATTATGCTAACTCGTGAAGTTGCTTGGCGTGCCATGGTTAATCACCTCCGAATGTAGGAAAAATAAATAAAGGATATATGTTTCAATGCTGATGTACCCAATTTAACCTTAATCACGCATCACGCCAGTGTCCAGCAGAAAGAAGTTGTTGACAAACAACACAACCAAGTCGTAGCTTCAAATTTTATCCGAAATTTTCGCAGCTTCTGTAAATACAAAACTTATGTTGTAGATAATAAATTGTAAAGATTGTTGTCTCTGTCTTTTGTGTCGTTGCAAAAAAAGAGCAAAAAATGTACATTATCGTGCGCCCGGCATTATCACGCTGTTAACGTTAAATTATGCATGAAACACATTTTGTGCGAGGTATTTGGTCGCATGCAAACTTTTTCAATAATTAACTGAAAATCTAAATCGATCGAGAAAGGAAACAAATGGAAGTGTCAAATGAAATCTGAAAAAAAAACGATGTCATTAAACGCAGGTAACCTTTGTCCAGCGTCACACTCATTTATCAATGTAACCATTAACTCCCTGAGGGAAATTTGTATTGCAAAGCCAATCAATCCGATAGCAGAGCGCGAAAAAGGCGAAGCCAACGTCAGACCAACGGCAGCCCGGTGCGCGCGGGGTTATTTTAGTTCGATCTTTAATTACTAGAAGCACCTGCGATGGTGCATCTGTTTCTTGAGGCAAACACAGCAATGCATTAACGACTGCAGATCCGCCTTGAACACGACAAGAGAAATACAATGGTACGTATAAAAATTGATTTTATTTTTATATGAAGATAGTTAACATAGCATTTACCAAACGCAACTTTTTGTGATGCTAGAAATGTTCGACAGTTTTGTGGCCAGTAATTCGTTTAATGCGCATGCTCAACTTTTGTCCACGTGTACCAACGACATTGAATAACCTTGCACGTTACTTAGCGGTTAGTTGTTTTGTCTGCTCTGAAACATAGCACATCCATAGACGTTGTTTTTTCATCTCTGTATTTGAGTTTTGCCGTTATTGGGTGTAAGCAGTTCAAGATAGAAATGTTAGAGATGATTTCCAACATGGCTTTCGCGAATTTCCAGAAAAGTCTGGATTTGGTTTATTTTTCTTGTGGATATCAAAGCTACACATAATACGTCCCCAAAAGCAGTTTTTGACTTTTAAATTATAACCATTTGGCGCAACAAACAGAACTCCTAAAATATGTATAGGAATTTCCCATAAGACTTATGTTCAACAAATACTTGGTATCTGATTTCTTAACAAGTTATATATGGGAAAACCTAAGTCATTTGTATTTCTGTTATTTCTGATATATCAGTTTCGCCGTCGGTGTAATGTACATTTAAAGTCTACGTTGCCGCTCATTCCAATAATTTAGTTGTTCGAATTGTGTCCCATTCCCTATTCACAAAAAATTTGGAATGTTCCCACCGCAGTCAACGAAGCAAATCACCTCTCCCCAGCATACTCGTCCATTTAAAACCAGCGCGGCGAATCTGACCCAAAACAAGCAAGGAGCCTCAGTATAAACAAGAAAAACGTCACTGGATTGCTGCCGCTCGAAACGGCACAGACATAAAATCGATCAAATTCACAGCTTTTCTGACGTCAGCTGGTCTTTCTGGCCAATCAGCTCGCGGGAACGTTTGTTGTGAATGACAACGCGACCCGTGCGGCGACAATGGACGTGAATCGGATCCGTTTGTTAAGGGTTAGGGGGCAGGATGCTGTGGGTTGTGTGACATGGTGGTTGACTTTTGCAAATGGAGCCAAAAGAAACATTTTTGCAAGTGAAAGTCTTGTAATGGCGTGACGCTTCCGCAGGTGAAAAACAAAAGAATATATCCTACGTCTTCGTTCAAATGCGTGTACTTTGGCTTGTCAATGTTTTTTGCACAAGTCAAAGGCCTCCAGAATATGTATTGCAAAGCAAAAAAAACAACGTCCATTTATTGTGGACAACGTCCATTGGAAAGCTGGGGCGTCTCGGTCATAATAAAAATATCGTCTCATTCAACCCCTTTTTGGAATTTTGCAGGAGGTTTTCCTTCGAAGCCAATCGTTAAAGGGGGATCCCCGAAAAGCGTCAAAATATCACAGCTGGAGCGGACTCGGTAGGTGGGGCTGTGGAGTAACCCTGATGAAAATTCATAGACTGTCAATACAAAATACTCATCATTATCATCGCGTAGATTTACGTAAAAATATCTCTGGTAATTACATATTTCATGATTATGAATGTTTGTTTCATATGGTTTTAGACCTTGCACTGTTTTTTTATCGCAATGCTCAAAGAAAAATGCAAATTGAGAGCTTTGGTTTGCAGCCTCGTATAGGAAAAAAGTCCATTCAAAACACGCAGTTGCATCGAAAGTTTTTTCGTTTAAATTTTTATTATAACTCCTTGATGCAGAAAAAATAAAAGCAAGTCCTGAGGAGCCGCACCATTATTCGCCTCGCCTGCTTAAGCGTTCGATCAGCAGCAAGTAAGTGCTTGACTTGCTGTGTTTGCGGCAAAAATATCGCTTTCACGTCATGTTTCATATAAATATTAAGTATAAGCTTTATGCACAAAAGTTATGTTGCCAAAAAAGCTGATGCACGCTGACCTCTTATTTGGGTTGTCAGTGATATTTCATACAAAACAGAATCGATTTTTTTTATAATTGCAAATTTACACAGAGGTCACTCAAGGTCGTCGTCTTTGTCGTTGACCTCCAAGCAAAAGTCGACCAGCAGATCCGCGTCATGCATCGCTCATCAAACACTTAAGGCAAGTCATTCTTGTGTTTAACAAAACAGTTTCAAAAATGGTTGGAACCTATGCGGGAATTATACTGAATGGACTTTATTTGTTGGATTGCAAAGAAATGAACTAAACATACCGGATACATAAAGTATATCGCGCTGACAAAATGCTGTTCCTACTACATTGTATCACATCTTTGTACACTAGAATATAACAAATATGAAGGTCTAGGCCAGAGAGACACGCTGTTCGATCTATCCTGTCAAAGCAGTGCAAACTGTGCGTCGCGGTGACTTTGAGGGTCGGTTTTAATTTCCAAAGGCGTCACGTAACAATTTAAACAAAGAAAATTTGATTTTTTTAGGAAAAAATGGAGGCAACTAACTATGTTAAGTAAGCCTTTTGTAACTGAAAATTGTTAACATTGGAACAAATTGTCCTGGTTGTTTTATAATCGGTACGTCGAAAGGGGCGTGAAGCTTTTCAAAGTGCGCCCCACCCCAGTCAGCCAAAAACTTTTCCAATCTATAATACTTTGCAGGCAAGGATAAAGATAGGCACGGTTTTAATTTGTTTTATCTGTTTATTGATTTATTTGATCAACTCTGTCTCGGGCGAGGCCACAACCTTTTCGCATGTTCGTCTCAAACTTGTTTGTCAGAAAACCGATATTTCAATGAAAAATTCTCCGCGATGCCGAATTTAATCGATTCCGAGGTCACCTGGCTGATGCAAAATGCAGGGGACAAGCAGCAGGCGATTGAAAATGATTCAATTCGGAAACATATGATCGATTTTAAACGCACAACATCCTGTTGCATAGCATGCCAATGTGAGTCACACAATTTCTGTTGTATCTGTTCGCCTGGTATTCCATTCTGCTTCAGAAATTAACGCCTCCTGTGTTTATTTAACCAGGCATTACGCTGGAACATACTTTAATATCCGACAGGTCGTGTATTTTGTTTTTTATCCTCCAACGTAATATGTGTAGTTTGAAATAACGTTTCAGAACAATAAAAGGAAAAAAAATAATTTAATTAATTACGATTAGAGAAAGGTTACCAGCTTGGTTGGACAATTTAATGTCTTACCTGGTGTAATAAAATATGTCGATATGCTGCTGCCTTTACTATGTGTATTGTAGAAGCATACTTTTAGCCTTTCAGTACGTTGCCTGATTGTATTGATAACGATCGAAAACAGGAAAAAAAACAGTTCAATAGCAACAAAAGGGTATATGTGCTGCGCGCCAGCATTTTGAGGACGACTACTTATTCGTCGAATTCACCCCCTGAAAGCGCAAAGCCTATTTAACTGACGTGTAGACAAGGACAAACAAACATCTCTTCCGCAAGATAGTGAATGTGTGTGGTCTTGCGATAGCGACGTACTCACGTTAGCAAATACTTAGTACAAGATTTCCAACTAAAGAAACCAGGTTTTCCCTCTTTGGCCTTATCTACTGTATTATATGATGACAAGCATTATTATGTCACACAAGTTAATTGATGAGATTCTACTTTTACTTGTGACGTCACTGTTGCTCAACATGTGCTGCATCAGTACACCAGTAGGTACTAGGAAGTGCTTGTATGAGTTTCAGCTTCGTCGTACAAGAACATCAAAGCAGATTTTTTAGCATTTGCCGCTTTTTTGAGAGTTTATGGCTGACTAATTGAGTGCTTTTGAATTGTCTTGGATATGCGACCACGCGTTGAAATAACAAGAGGGCGCCTGAAGTTCGAGGCGGACGTTTCTGTTTGGTTTGAGTGTTCTCGCCTTTGAATATCTGCCAAGATAATCCTTCTTGGTGGAAGAGTTGTCCTAGATCGTTCAGTCAGATGTAGAATTGGAAAGGTATGGGTAGCAATAAAACCGTGATTAACTCTTGTTGGGAATTAGCTTTGAAAAGTTGCTTTAGATCGAGGTTTAGAACATGTTGTGAGTATACGCTATTCTCAAAGTTTGTCAAGGTGCCTTATATGCATTAATTTATCCAATAAATGTCAAAACTTAGTTTGATGAAGATGAACCCAGCTAACACGAATTTTTTTAATTGGATTTTTAACGTGACCTTTGTATTCAAACTAGAAAGTTTTGTATGCCACTGTAGTCTTCCAGCATACAAGGCACTCCACTTGATAAACCTTTCGCTGCCAGTCGATGCAAATGACATATTCAGGGCTTTGGCGGTGCCTTGATTTGATTTAGGCACGATGAAAGACTAGCAGGGACGAGCTATTTGCAGAACTAATCGATTTACTTCCGTAAAAGTGGTTTGATGCTTTCGGAAACTTCTATCCAAGTTGAGTTTGTGTGCATTACTTCTGGTCGCGTTCAGCGAGAAGCTGAAAATCTTGTTCTTTCGCCGTTTGGTAAACAGATCGAAGCGGGATTTGTTTTGGAAGATTATAATTCGATGTATGGTGTCGGTAGATGGAGAAATGCGGTCCAGTTTAGGTGTACAACGGTCCGCGCGCTGGCTGATGAGGCTTTCTGGATGAATTTGAAGATGCAGTCGAACAAATTGATCTCTGGTCATTGGCAGCCTTAGAATTCGCATAATTTTTAGGAGAGCAAAAAACAGTTTTCACGGACCAAATTTCGATTCCTAAAGAAGAATCTAAGAAAGTGGAGTTAAATCAAGTTATATTGAACAAGGCGTTTCCTTTCAGTCATAAGACCATACAGCAGACATATTGGTACAAAAAGTGCATGATTTTCCTATTGGGTAATTCTCGTAATCCACGTGAAAAGGTCTTTTGTTGCTTAGTCTGTCGACCCTGGCATGCTTTTAGTGTTATACACAAGTCCGTGTTGTTTCACAACCTGGGAACCTGGCGTAATTAAATCGATGAGGAGAATATGAACTGGTTTGACGTCAACAAAACATGTTTTGACATTCCTGTGAAGTGCCAGAGTAACAGTGGCCTGTTGTCTCAGCGAGAATTTAGTACATCATGCAAGAATTTACTTTTACAGCTTTAGAGAGGCTCATCATAAAATCGCCTGCCATAACAATCTACTCCTGTTCGCCAGGCAAGAACCACCATCAGTTTGCCTGCTTCCGCATGGTGCAAAGCTGCGCCATACAGATACATGTAAATTGTCGTCCGTGCAGGCAAAATTGTTTATTTTTACGATTTTCTTACGACTAATAAAGCGAGGAAAAGATTGTGTTTGAAAAGCAATAAAAAAATAGTCATTTTTAATAGCGCCAATATTCCTGAAAATCTCAGTTTAGTAAGAAAATACTGATATTGTACAATTTTTGGGAATTTTTTTTTCCGCGGAAAAAAATGCTATGTTATTTTTGACATAATTTTTCTTTACTTACAGGCAGTTGTGAAATAGTTGCAGGTTTCCAGGCAAAAATAAACAAAACTTATCGAGTTATACCCTGCATATGTTTCACCCAACTCAAATACTTCCTCTATCAGTCCTTTTTACATTCATAAAATTGTCCGCACAGCTGTTATCTACGTGTGTACACGTGTGCAGAGCATTAAATGATAAACGACATTACCCAATAAACCGGAAAGAGGCGGCGTCAGGGCTTTAGCGATGCCTTGTCAAACATTGTGGTGATGTCAGGGCGAAGGAAGCAGCTGAGCCAAGTTGTCAGCTTTGCGTTGTTGTTGAACTTGAGGGAAAGTAAAGTGATGTTATATAACAGTTAATAAGTCGGAAAGTCCGTGTGTGCAAGTACACCTGCATGTGTGTGATATTTTGTGCAAACGTGTTGGTGAAAACGGAAATTGTATCGAAGCGTCAACTTCTGTTTTCTTGCTTCCGTTTTAGCAAAGTTGACACCTACGGTTCAAAAAAATGTATTGCGGGGAAATTTATCCGTTATCAACTGATTGGTTTGATACATTTTCCTAAATTTTACGCTTACGTAATCGATACGTCGACAATGACCTCAGATCAGAGACAACGTCATCACTCAAACATATTGTTGGCCCCATGTGGGCCCAAACCCGTGTCCCCTTCCATGTGTGCGACAACTGGGCTTGTCAGCGTTCAAGAGGAGCCCGATGACGCAATTGGTGATTATGACGACGAGGTACGTCACAATGATATTAAACTTTCTGGGAGGAAAAGCTGCTAACACACATTTCAGTCGCATTCAGGATGGGGGGAAATATTGTGTTTGCTGAGTCTTCTTTAACTTTTGGTGGAGGTTAAGCTAACCAGAATTCTTGTACAATTCTTGTAACTACGGGTTCACACGTTGAACTGATCAAAACATTTATATTTGTACAGTTTAGGGTGTAACTAAAATTACGTTCCCTTGCACATTTTTAAGGCTAACGCTTTAGGCGGGTTACCTCCCATAAGATTAAACGTATAAACGTGTTGATGAACATTGACCATAAAGTGTAATAAAAAACAAGTATTCCCTAATGCCTCACTTCTTATTAAGCCCTACTATCAACTCTTTATGACCCCCTAGTACGGCGCACACGTTTATAGCCTTATGGTCAGCATGGCCGCTCAAACGTTCCATAGCATCATCGTTTGTGTGACGATTACGTGTCAGGTACCAACGATGCTCGATCGTTTGTAAACCCAATAAATGTGCTGAGAGTAATTGACTTGACATTTTTCCACCCTAACTCAGATGACATCGTGCGAATCACGTGACTTGATGTCCTGACAAGCAGGATAATGGCTTTAGATAAATTACGCTCTCACGTACGTCGGACAGGGCTTGTAATTTGAAACGAGGCGTCCCAATGAATCAAGCGTGCCAATCTACTGATAGATGACTTACCGTGTGGTATTTCATTATGCATATTTTTGCAACTATTACAACAAATTTCACTCAGAGTCAACTTGGGTGGGTCGTGAAACACCACTTTAAACCTGTATGTTACTCGACTGCATGTATGAAGTCGAGTAAAATGCAAATGCAAGGAAGTACTTGCAACACTTTGTCACGACCTTGTTTTGTGCGCATTGACTGCTTCCGACTTAGCACTAATCACCTCGTATCATGCGATAGGTTTAAATTTAGGCCTGTTGGCTTTTCCGTCAAGTCAAAAAAAGTTTTCTAAAAAATTTAGTTTTTAAACGACATTTATCTTGCAACGTTTTAAGACACGATTTCACCCACGCGCTTATGCAAATTTAGAACTGCTATTACTGTGACGCACGTACCACATTGCCAGATGCCCGAAGTGGGTTCCGCATAACCCTAGTGCTACATAAGAAGCCATACGTCTGTATGGTTTTAAGCAAAAACTCTTGGCCACCATATTTGTTGTTGGGGTAACCTGGCACTGTTTCGTGAACAAAAAGTTTGGAAACACTGCTGTCACTAACAGTAAACTAAATGCTTTGTTCAGGTTTTTGAGAGTGCTCCTTCCAGCGGCGACGTCAGGGCTGGATTTTCCGTCAGTCCGTCAGGGGGTGTGTCGAGGGGGCGTGCCGAAAGCCTTCAACGTTTGCTGGGAGGAAATCAGCGGAAATTGGCAACCAGAAAATCGATCGGATGCATCAACGTTCGGCAGCAGGGCGAACCGACGGTGAGTGAACAAGTTATAACCCGCCATGTCTTTGTGCTTAAAGAGATTTTCGGGGAAAATCTTGTTCCGTTACAAGTCTGTTTTATTTTTTCGTAAAAATGTAACACTTCTGTGATAAACTTCGTATAAACGGGACCTGGTGGGTTTAATTTTTAATATTACGAGCGCTTGTATTTGTTTTAAAGTTTCAAGTGGATTTGTTTTTCTTGTTGTATGTTTTTCCACTACTCTGCGTTCCCAGGATAATAACATGATACATGGGTGGAGCGCTCTTAACATAAAATTACGCATTTCAGTCGCGCTATAATTGCGTATGTGGCATTCAACGTCTAAACTTACCTGACACATTGTATACCTGAGGATTTTCGTCATCGTAGCAGACGTTCAGCAATAACAAGTTTGGTGTCTCGTCTGGAAACTAAAAAATGTGCAAGGATGTTGAAAAACGTATGTAGAAAAGGCTTTTTTTTTCAATTCAACGCGGTATAACTCAACATTGAGTTCACAAAACTGATCGTAATACCTGGTGTGTTAAAAAATGCGCAAGGCGACAGTGGAGATTGCCCCGTCCCAGCGTAACGCTCGTCATCAACACTTAATAACTGTATTCCCGTTTGCATGGTTGGCACTTGGCGGTTTAAACCACATTTTCTGCGTTAATAAGTCTGTTGTGAGATATTAAATATAGTCGGTATAGAGATAAGATTCGTCTGTCGCCGAGAAACTCTTCGACAACACTACAACTGTGGAATGTCTGGAACTCTGGAGTAATTTAATACCCTGAAGAAATTGGCGGGCAAAAGTAATTATGCGCCTTATTATTACCCAAATGCGCGCCGCCACGGTGGCAAAAATTCACTTGTTTCTCCCCTGGGTGGTCAACGTAAAACTGCTCACTGGATTCCGCGCATAACTGTCAACCCCAACAATGCCGCGTCCTGTCACACTATACTACACCCACCCGCTATTGTCTCACAATTAAATACCTGACGTCACGGAATCAAATGCCTTCAAGTGTTTTGTTACGATGACTGGGCGGCAACCGAAGGATTCGGCGGCTGTAGGCACAGAGGTTGCCACTGTGGACAGAAACAATTTGCGCCTTTGTATTTACTCGTTAAGGCAGTGAAAATGCGTTAAATCTTCGACTATTCACGAACCTAAGGGGGTGGAGTTTGTTAAGGAAAACTAGTTATGTTGGTTTACGAGCGTGTTGAATTGAGTGGACAGTGCTTATAGTTTAGTCTTATTGATTAGAGTTTCGCATTGAAGATATGTAGCGTAACTTTACACGTTAGGATTAACAGTAGACCGTTTTTGACGCCCAAAAACCGCCCAAATAACTGTAATGTTGTTGTATTCGTGAAAACTGTGACGTAACATTGCATAAGAAGAACGTGGGCATTGTCATGTGCCTTCAGTGGGATTACAGTTTGCTGAAGCTGAAGTTGAAACGTATCGGTGTTGTTTCTTGTAGGATGTCGCCATGGAGTTTATGGACGGAGAGTATTTGAGCGAAAATGAACTGAAACTGATGACGGTGCAAGCCCGCTTTCCAAACGATGACCTCAAACTCTTCGAGTGTTACTCTCTTTCTAGGGATTTACCCCTCAGTCGGGAGAGCTTTGACGGAACCAGCGACCACCAGGACAAGTTCTCTACGCCCGAAAAGGTTGGTCGGTTTTTCAGGAAGTTAATCTGATCACTGGTTGTTAATGTATTTTTTCTGTATATAATGCCTTGATTTAAGTACTGTGTTGGTCTGGTGCGGGGACATAGCTTTACCAACTATTAGCAACAGGAATGACACGTGTACGTCATCTATTGCTTAGTTAGACCCCGTCCAAATCGATTAGCAGAAGTCAATTTTGTCTTAAGAGCTTGGAGGTGCTGTGAAAGCATGAATATATCCACGCTTACTCCATTTGTTACCAAACCTGAACCAAAACGATGGACAGTAAAACATGAGCCACAAAACCCTATATTGAAGGCCAATGAGCAGTTAGGCTTCCAAAAGCGCCTACACACAATGCTAAGCGCAGTAAGGTATAGCGCCCACTACATACTTTAATTAGCAGCGGAAATGAGACAGAGTAAACATATGCACAGTGCAGTGGTAGTAGTAACAGCAACAACATGGTATTGTTACCATAAGGCCGGAGTCCAAATGTTGTTATTACGCTCTTGCGTATCTTATGTCAATGCACAAACATTAGTGCTACCTACAGCCGGATGCAATAAAACTGCGCCAACTGGTTACGTAAACAGCTGGCAGTTAGGCGCGCTGGGAATTGGTTGTTGACAGATAAACAACTCTTAACCTCAAAGTGCACTTATATATAAGAACGCCCCTGTTTATTTAAGAAACATTGCGTTGGTACTGTATATTCATGTGTGTGGCGTGTATTCCACAGCGAATATGAACCAATATAGACAGGGATCCGATCCATGCGAAACCGAAAATAATGACGTCTGAAACAAAAAACGAATTACTTTCAACGATGTTGTAGTTTACAGAAACTTCAACATAATGACCCTTTTTTTACTTCGCAATGTCAGAATGGCAAACAAAATTTGCCGGCAAAAAACACTGTAACATGGTTTGAACCATAACATATAAAAAATAAGGACACGTGTAGTTAAAACTGCTTAAAAATGAACGATATTAGACTACGACATAAGACTATCCGTCACACATAAGTAGAAACCCCACGACGGTACGCAACCCTGATTATACGTTAACATTTGTTGGACTTTAGTTTAAATCAACGGCATGCGGAAAGTACGTCTAAATCAGCAAATATGTTTACGTTATCTCAAATAGACCGTGTTGCATGGCTTCCATACCAAACTTTGTGCAAGAGAGAAAAAGAATGAATCCTCTCTTGTGTGAAGTTTTTCATAATCCAGCTTTACATCCAGCTGACCTCTGGAGGACGAAACGATTTCCGCCATTATTGCGTTTCTGCCGAACATACATTTTCAAGCTAATTTGTGCAAAATATTTTCAGAAGCCTCAAAACCAGGGCGACGAAATCGCCTCCCCCGCCAACTCCACAAGTAACAATTCTCTACAGCGACCACGTGCGGCCGACGGATACGTCGTGTTATCGCCACTACTGCAGGTAAGCGCTGTTTCGGTAAAAAGTTGTTTGTACGCTCCACATCCAGGTGGCGCGC
This sequence comes from Ascidia mentula, assembly GCF_947561715.1. NCBI lineage: Eukaryota > Metazoa > Chordata > Ascidiacea > Phlebobranchia > Ascidiidae > Ascidia > Ascidia mentula. Next base: position 1,498,339 of record NC_138568.1, read on the forward strand.
AAAAACGAAATGATTTGCTATGTTTAATTGTTCACTGTATTGCTTTGAGAAAGACGGCCTTGTCGACCCAGAGGTGTTTATTACTTCGTAGTCGAAACGTTGACTGCAACATATCTGTCAAATTACGTTGTTTAATTAACACTTTCCTATTCATTTATACAACAATTAACACCAGGCAAAGTGCGAAACATACGAATGGACACTAACTAGTATATGACACCACACACGCAGACAAACTGTAATGTCAAGGTATGCGTGTATGTGAAAGGTCAGTGCAAGGAAACCTCTGAAGGACGGCCAAAACCTGAAAATAGATCTGTTCTGACGGCCGCCCCCCTCGAAACTTTTACATTTTAGTCTGTACGGATTCTCCTAAACCGCCACAAATCCTCCGCATCTAATTCCAACTTCGCTTTTACGTCTGCCTGTGGTGCAAGTGTTTGCTGCGGGGATAAACCGTGTCCTCCCCTGTCAAAGGATGAGGGCTGATCCCTCGTCGAAACACAAGCCGAACTTCCGCACGGGTTTTGTTGCCTATCCCTGTGGCATCGACGAGAGAGAGAGAGAGGAGGTGTTATTGGCATTACCGCACGCTTTGCAAACGTATTATTTTGTGGGCGGCCACAGTGCAATCTAGAAGTTTCTTGTGACGTTGGGTCTGGGGACAGAGTACAACTGTAACACATGTTGCAACAACCTTCGTGAACTTATATAATACAGATATCCATGTTTGGTCTCTTTTGGCGCCTTATGGACTCGGTACGCATTAGCAGTAATGGGAAAAAAGGGTATATTTTACGATAAAAACAGTACGCACGGCTCAAAATAGGAAAACTTTTGTTCCTCTTTCACTCAAAACATGTGATAGAAATAACACAGTTCCTCAATACCCAACCGATGGAGTTTAATAGAAGTCGACCCACTTTATTTTCCGTCATAAATTCCCCATTTCAAGCGCGAACAGGTTTCGGGGACGAATATCGCAACAGTTGAAACACGCTTCCCCTAAATCCCCTGCTCTCTAAAACTGATCCATCAGCGTTCAATAAAGCAGACAGGAGACCTTGTTCAAAGCACGGCCACTGGCATCTGGCGGGGTCGGGCCTCGTTGCGCTTGACTGGCTCCAGAGACCGCGAGCTTTTTAGACGGAATCGCAAACGTAAACAAGCACAGGGAGTAATAACTTGCCTCCCGACTTTTATGAGTTGCAGTATCGCTAGTGCGCGCCGAGCGGGGTGGTGTGAAACGGTCTGAGCTCGAGGAAGGTTATGTGTATGTTGCAGATGAATGCTCGAGAGGCTAACTAACAAGGGAAGGACAATAACGTCGGAAATGCTTGATTTCCTTGGCGAATTTCAGCGAAACTATTTTTGCTTCAGTTCAGAATTATTTCAGACTGCCACAGCCTTTGATGTTAGCTTCCCTTTGAGCAGCCAGACCACAGGCAATCTTTGGTGAAAGTTGACACAGGAATAATCTGGAATAAGATATTGTTGCCACATTGCTTTGAAACCAACGCCTGTTTTTTCACTTCAACTAAACATCGACATCACTGGTTTGCTGACCAGACTTTGCTTCGGGTGCCGAGATATTAACTAATTAGTTGGTACAATGCCTGAACAGATGTTGCGGTTGGGGTAGTGACGAAGAAAACCTATTAGAAATTACGCCGTTGTCACCACCAATCTCGCTCAACGACGCTCAGTTCGTTAATGGTTTGGATTTGAAGTTTTTAGGATTAGGTTCGATAATCGATTTGAAATCGTCAAAAATATGGTCCCGAAACGTTAGTGTCTGGATCCTATCTTTTATTCGGAAACTATCTCCTTTCCATTGCGCACACTGGGAGAAGTTCGTTAGAATTTAAATTACATGCAATTAAATTGGGGATACACTCATACCTTGGGCTGTGTTGTACAATGTTCACATACATACGTCTTCATCGAAACCCACAAGCGAAAATATCACGAAAGAAATTTAATACGACAGCAGAATGACTCGGCGAAGTATTGTGCATTTGCCTTCAATGGAAATATTTAAGGAATTCTGGTTACACTTTTTGGGATATTTGCACATTCTTTAATATCGTTATGGAGAATGGACATAACCTGATTTAATTAAAGCCAAGAAACCGGAAACTAAGCTATTCCTTTAACGCGCACCCTGCATAACAAGTCATGTGACGTATTTGAAAGGGCGTTCGTCCTTGTGTCAAGTCCAGCTTGTCGTCACTTTCTCCTCGCATGCTGTTTCGACTGAACGTAGGCAGAACGAAAACCAAACCTTGTTACAAAACAAGTCGCCTCAACCGCAAATGAACGAAGCTTTTGAATGGCGCAAACCGTATCTTGGCAACTGCATGTAATGTAGTTCTGTTAGAACAGGGAACATCTGGTTTAGCCTGGGAAGGTGCGAGGGATTGGAATGTTAAGGTTGAGGGTAGATCAGGGGTGGATTTAACAGAGACATCCGTAGTTTTTTGTCAACCGTTGCGTCATTGGTTTCCAGTGTTTCCAGCCTTGTTTGTGTTACGTGGAAATACAGTGCAGGAACAATAATTTAGCGAAATGGTGCAATGTTTATCGGCCAGTTACATTACACTTACCTTTTATAGCAAAGTGAGTGGATACATGTTTTAGAGTGAAGTTGTGTTAGAACATCGTCGCACCGAACCAAGAGTTCACGAAGCGTTATTCGTTGCAATCTTCGTAAATACTTGGAACACTCGTCAAGCTGAATAATAGGATATTGTAATTACGTATCGAATTAATAAGGATGGGTGCTAATATTGGTACATCATAAAACAATTATAATAAGACAAGTGTCGAACAGTGGATGGTAGATTGTGAAGTGTCCCGTGGTGCTTTAATCAACTTAAACCCAAGTTATTTGTGTTTTGCTTTGTTTTTTTTTCTCATCCGAGCCCACAATCATTGCTTTTTTATATCACTGAAGTCAATCAGTTGAAACTTAAGAAGTTCGCAATATTAGGAAAAAGTTACAGCACTAACTTGTGGGGAGCTGTTTAACTTCGCATTAACAAGGCAGCTGGGATATCGCCGTGCTGGTTGCGGTCACACTTGTTGTCGTGTGCCGGTTATTTCTGCCAGTAAGTGTTTACACTGGGAAAATGCGAGGGCAATTTTCAACGGTCTTTCCTGCAATTTAGCCCTGAAGCAAAACTCTTGCGCGAACACTTGCTTCGGGGACATTCCGCATTTAAATTCTTCTACACTCTCTAAAAATGCCGTTCACGAAAGGTTGCCTTCAGAAATCGGAAATATTGGGGCAGGAAAGTTAGTTCGTCGCAACCGCAAGTCTTTTAAATGAAGGATCTGATTTAACTTAACTGACCATTCAATTGTTACGTGTTTTAGCTTTATGCGCATACACCTGTGGACTCTACGTCAACAGCCACGAATTCAGTTGACAAGGAAATATTTTTTTAAGCAATCAAGTATGTGTATTATGTACGGATTACCGAGGATAGCAAGGCTTAACACGAGGTTTAATATCAAGCTATCGCTAAACCAAAGTTTCTGCCGCTTAATTCAGATACTTAAACTTAGCATGACACCAATATTGAGCCAACAATCCTGTCTCGATCTGTCGTTTCGTCACTTGGGTTGTGCAGTATTGACGCGTTAACTTTAAATTACCACTACGCACGAATCAGTGATTATAACATTGCGTTCGTGCAATTCATGTCAATGTTTTTCGGTGGTATGAAGTTTCAGCGATTTATTGAGTATTGCAAAGGTATGTGAACTATGGAAGACTTTTCAGCATGAACAGAAATAATGCTACGCAATGCATTTGGTGACATGTATACCTTATATTACCATTATACCATGACACGTTAGTTGTCGTAAGTTTGGTTTGTGTTGGCCTGTATATCAGTGACAAGCAGAGAGCAACGCAGTTGGTGCAAAAATGCTAGGTTTAAGAATGTGTGAAGCGAAACCTTTTGGCAGTGCGGAAATTAGTCGCTCTCCAGCCACCTGCATAATCTTAAGGGACCGGTTGTGTCTCGTGGATATCGGCATATGGGCGTGTGTCATACAGAGATCTCGCACACACGGGACGGGCGAATTACTGAGGTCTGTTTCCGGTACATTAGTGCTTCAGTCTATAGATTTCAAAACTTCGTTCTGACTAAATCAACACGCAGTAAGATGGATTTCATCATTCTCAGAATCTGAAGACTTGTTGTAATCCACAAGTATATGAGGTAACGCAGTGGTGATCAAAGCTCATTCCGGCTCACCTTAAACCAGAGATGTGAAGATAATTAAGAACGGAAGTAGATTTGGGCCTTGAAGTAAGCACTTAACTTGTCAAGATTGTGACTCTGGAACAACACAGGTTTTGGCGTAATGGTCTGCTCGTAGATTGGAGGTCGGTTAACCTCAATCTTTTTTCTCTCTGTTAATTTTCCTTTTAAAGCTTGATAAACACGGACAAGCTGTTCCGATTGGACTGATATAGTGGACATTTCACAATGGGTAGAAACAGGTGATAAAATTGTGACGTTCCGACTTGGTTTTATCAATTGCACATATGAGGTTTTTCGGCTTCGTAACATCACTGAATATACATCTCGCAGATTTGTTTTAGTTAATCATGTTGTTAGGCAAAGTAGCGTGATTTGTATTGGAGAAAACGGTGCTCGTGGATTTAAATAAGAAACATGCACAAGTCAGCAAGCATACCTGAAAATCTGCTGGATGCACAGAGGGTAAGTTGACGTTATTGCATGTATGACTTTAGTGGAATCGAGGGATGGTATTTGGACCTCTTGATAGTGAATTACCTGGCGGTATACTATACCCACTATCCTAGATAATAATAATAATAATGTGTGCTCAAGCTGACTTAGTGGTCGCAATCTTTGGGTTGAATGAAACCGTAAAATGTAGAAACGCAATAGGCGTTGTATCGGAATCCACATGCTGAGATAGGAACTATATTGACTTACCAAAACCTCTCGCAACATTTGTCTGCGTTTTCCCGGTCTAACTTACCACCGCAAAGTCCGTGCATTTTATTTCTGTAATCCTGCGCTGAGATAATTGACCCCCAGTCGAGTGCCGTTGAAACGAAGGGGGATTGAGGCGACCATGCGATACGCCATTCGGTCGAAAAAAGCTGTTCGCCTCCCCAGCACGTATCCAGCGCGCTGCATCTGCATTGTATATCTGATACGCGTTAACCGCTGTCGCGTGCTTGTTGCGCTGTCAAGAAAAAGGTGCGACGAGAAGTGGCAGAACCCGTTGATAGTCTGTTGCGAACACAACAGTCTCTGCTTCATTCGGGCGCTGGCCTCTAGAAGTGTTTGGGCGAAGTTTGCTGGAGACGTTCGTAATACGTGACCCGCTTTGTAGTTTGTGACATTAAAAATGACGGAGTTTGGCCTCAGAACCTGGTAAATGAGTCGGCAAAATGAAGGGAGTTGTTGTGAGCTGTTTGTGTCCCAGTTTATCAGTTGTTCTGAGGTTATTCAAGTTATATGCAGGCGCGTTACTTGAACAACCCCAGTTGCTACGTTTAATACAGAAATTTTGTGTGATAACATTTCCCTGCTTTCCATGAAATGAATGGAAATATTTGCCTTCCTAATGTACTTTTGGTGATTCAATCACGCGCAAAACAACAATTCACAATCGAACCAAATGGACTTTTTAGTGGCGCTGAGGTTTGATGTTTACCCAAAAGAATGATGCGCAAAATTTGATCCAACTTTTTTCGGTACCTTAGCCAGTTGAATGCCAAGCTCTCGTATTGGCAAATCCAACAAGGGCAGATTCCCCGCATAGATAGTTTATTTTGTGTGGCATTCCGTGGCCACAAGCGTCGAGCACCCGACTACATTAACCACAACTAAGGGGATTTGTTTATTTTGCACTCCACTTAGTGGCTGTGTTCCTATTCGGTTAAGTAAAGGCGGTGGCTCCAAGCCAATTGCGTCTCTGCAAACAGCAACCAACAAACTGAGCTTCGTATTTTAATCAACACGTTTGCTTTCGACCGCAAAATGCGCACCACCAAAGCAAAATCGTTGGACGCTTGGGGAAACGTTATTAGTAAAACTATGCATAAGTTAATAAACAAAGTACGCACATCAGCGGAAGTGAATCAGGGGCGTTTTAAAAACCCGGAACGAAAATTCAGGTCGCAATTTCCTGCGCATTTTCGAGCGCACTCGTCCTAAATTGTTATATTTCTATGGTGATCGTTATGACAACCAAATTTGATCCCTGTGCGAAACAGTAGAGTTTTCTTAAAATTATCTGCGTTTATTTGTTAATTTTTTTCGGCATTGGTTTGATTTATTTGTTAAAATTACCAATTGTTCAATACTTGATCACATAAAATGAATTTATTTTTTCATTATCACATTATTACACCAGAAAATGTAGTCAAAGAGCCACAAAAACACAAGAAAGTTGCTGGTGATGAGTTTGTTTTTGTCCATTTTACATTTAAATAAACAGTATTGACTTGGAACCTAGAAGGTGCGGCCATTTCATCTTTCGCAACACAGATTCAATAAACATCTTAATGCGCCTCCACTCTCTCATTTCGCAGTCGATGACGCGGGTTCATTTGGGTTCATACCGGTCGCTTGCACCAGTTTTACCGACCGTTGACAGGCAGAGAGTTTTAAGTGACTCGAGTAGAACAGGTGCAGACGCCGTGGTTTGCTATGAAATGTAGGTGGAATACTATTGTCACTAACTGGACCGAAAACTTTCGAGTGATCTGTTTACGTTTTTACAAAGTCTGATAAACAAGAAAATGTGCCTCTGTCGTTCATCCCCCGTCGTTCTCATTCCTTCAATGCAACGCTTGTGTCGTCCTAATGCGATTGAACCTTCAAATACCCGTCGAGCTGTTTCTTGCAATGCAATGTCAGTGCTGCATAGTTGGCCATGGAGATGGATATTTTAGTTGTACAACGCGAAAATACAAAATATAGCTTTTGTGGTGAGATGACATGCCGGGATGTAGCGCGGAGTCGTAGCGAATAAACAGGCTGGTAAGCTGATACGCAATGCACGTATTTTACACGTGCTGCTAATGTGCGTCTGATTAATTGCAGAAGCATGGAAACACGAGAAGCAGAGACACGTCAGTAGCGTCAGGCCGTGACTAACTTTGTGCCATACAGGTATATATTGGAGTTATGATAGCTCTTTTGCGGATCTAAACATGTCAAATTGGCTTAGATGTTGAGCTATTCATCATGTTTTTAAGGGATTTATAGGCAAGGAATGATTCGCATTACGACTCTTGCATGTCAAAACATAATCGTGTAACGTGCGTAGGTAAAAGTATTAATTCCAAGTTAACTCTGTATTTTGTTTGAACACAACGCGAATTAGAAGTGTGTATATATACAAAAATATAGTGAAACGTAATGTCGGATGGCGTTTCATCTGTTACCACGATACATAGATAATACAGACGTTTTTGCCTTCACCATTAGCCCACAACTTTGACGTATATCGTCTTGTCCCTGGAATATGCCTTTGAAAGCAGTGCGCAGTGGCAACAAAATGTCAGTTTGTTTATGTTGGTAAATCCGGTCCGAACCAGCGAGCAACGCATTGCTTCACGTCCAAAAATCCGGCCCGCCATTACCTGTATTTAACGTAGAGTTATTTCATCCTTGTGTCGCGTGAAGTTTCCATGCCGGGAACTCTGTCTATCCAAACACGTGAATTTAGGCGTGTGAGGGAATGTAAGCAAGACCAAGTGTGGGCTTTTATTGCCAACCACATGACCGCGCTTTAATGCATTCTGGAATTGAACTGGAGCATGTGATTGCCTGTAACACTCGTGTATGAGCATGATGAATCAGAACCTGTGCCTTCCCACCGTTTTACCGTTTCAAAAACACACTGTATGTGTGAAACTGACAATTTTAAGCCGGGTAAAGGAGATATTTTGTGATATTTGCTAAACTTAACATGTTTCGAGCTGGGAAATTTTTATTAATTTTTATACGCAATAACCTGTTTTTGATTTATAAATCATTTATAGCGCTAACTTTTTTAATATGAGGAGCTCAACATAATGAAATGCTGATCAAATCTTTCTTACAAAAAGGGCCTAATTTCAATGTTTGGGAAATTATGAAGTTGCGATATTTTCGTTCCTCCCATTGTGCGTCAGCTTAAAAAAGTTGCTTCCAAAAGTGGAAAACTCTTGTCGGATTATTAAAAGTTAATTAAATCCCACGCGAAGAGAGATGTGGGTCAGAATTCCTGAAACCCGAGACGGAACACACGATAGCGTCGTAGTAAGCAAGACCTGAAACTCTAAAACAAACCTACACCCGCCCACGACAGCGCAACAAATCCCACATATCAATGTAAAAGATGGGCAGTGGTTGGTCTTCATTCCGCCTTCCTTTGATATTCCCCGCGCGATGTCCACATACCATCCATCCGCAATGACAACCGCACGGATCAACATCGCCGCGACGGCCCCTCGCCTGCTGACCTGGACCTTGTTTGCGGGCGCGGGTCGCGTTCGCGACAAATAGCGGGTCGCGCGTCACAAAAGACAAAGCGACAGTTTCCCATAGGTTTACATTACGCGGCTGGGGGATTCCCCGTGGCGCCCGATGATGTGTTGTGTGTGTTTATGCCTTGGGGCGGGAGCTGCGCGAAGTGGTCGGAGATGCGTTGACGTTTTCTTGCCCTCCTAATGTGCGCTGGATGCGTTTCAAGGTGCAAGGGCTTCGCGTGCGTCTCGGTACAAAGGCGAACGTAACCTGCTGAGAACATCGGTGACAGTCGAGGACATATACAGGTATTAGTTTTAGTTATTTTAAGTATTGAGCAAACGAGATACGAGGTTTGGATACTGAGAGAAACTTTAGTGTTGTTAGGAACACGTGGTTGCTAACGCATCGGAATATTGAAGTTGGATGAAAGTTTTAGCAGAGGAAGTTGAGTTTACTAAAGATTCGTCCTGACTCCCTTCGGTGTAGAATTATACCGAGTGACGTAAAACCACTACTGTGTTCGACAAAAGGCCCTGGTTGTGTAAAGTGACATAAAACTGTATTAGACTGAAATTGTCCTGCTGGGGCTACGCCGTGCCTACTAATAATAGTACTGTTTTGTTTCGTTTTCTAATGAAGAAAACTAAACTAATGCGTCTTTCGGTATGAAACACGTTAAAGCGAACGATTTCTTGTAAGATCTGTGGATCACCTCTTATGAAAACGACAAACGTAATTCACGCAAAGTAACCTAAGTGTGACTAAAATATGTTGGATCGAAATTCCACTAAAGGTCGTCCAATACATAATTTACGAAGTTGTTTGTCTCTGTCGCCGAGCTACAACATGGCGTCTCCCGCATTAATCAATGCACGACGTTCGAGTCTTATTGCTCGCGCGAATAAAAACGCTCTCAATCATCTGCCAAAGACAACACGCCGACAGTGGACGGTCGTAAGTTGGCGACATTTGAAGGCGCGCGACGCCCTATTGTTACGTACAGAATGTCGTTTATTAGAATTCGAGCGTGCTTAGGCGTGTGCCTCCTGTTCGCCACGATTTTATGAGCGTTGTTGTGTGGTCAGCATCGTTAGCGAAAGGCCTTGAAAGGTTCTGGTATCGTTGGAGAAACTGTTGATGATAATCTGAGGTTTTGGGTGAGATGACAAAGGCGCCGTTGTTGTGGCGAAATTTTAGACCGACTGCATCCATTTAGGCCATTTTTCCGTTTAATTGCAATGTTTGTTCTGCTCGCTGGCCGGTGGAACTCATGTCGTTGCCTTTTTTTAGTTCTAAGCAGCTTCTCTCTATAGTTTGATCGCATCTACTGATATTTTTGTCGCTTGTCTGAGTTCGATTCTCTTAGCAGTGGCTTAACGTGGTTGATTTTAGCAATGCGAATCCGCAAGTGGCCTTTGATCACGTTTTTGCCGCAGAAGATCTGAAGCAAAACAATTCTTTACAGTTTTGCAGATAAGCTTCTGTTGGTGAGGTAGTGAGCGGTTACGTAAAGTGATATCTGAAGTGCTTACATTGTCCACGTCGAATTGTGCGGATGCCTACGATTCGAACCACATTTTTCGTGTGTACAAAAACTTTGTTTCGGAATGTATTTTGCAACGTGTGTCTCCTTAAAACGTTCGTCGTTAAAAGAAAAAAAAAGAAAAAAAATGAGTGTGTACAGTTATATGCCTGTAATAGAAACATTTAATTGTCAAAACCCGCATAATCTCCACAATTTCGACATACAGTATTTATGGACAGAACTCTTAAAATAAGTTTGGCAATTTCGGACAGTCTAATGGTCAACGAAGACTTTGTATCCGATTTTTTAACAAGTTGCATAAGAGAAAAACCCAAGTCATTTGTCGTTATATTTTTCTGATATATCTATTTCGCCTACAATTCAAACAGTATTTATGGTGTGGATTTCGGCAAAACATCACGATTCGCGGCAATTCTCGTTAAAAGGGGGCACGCTCGATTTACGGGGTAGCGTAACATCTGATACAAGCTTGCAGTAAGAACATAAACAGCTGCAAACCCAACCAAATTCGGTCACAACTCAATCCCTCCCCCACGTCACAAGACGCACCACGCTCGACCGAACCTTTTTGCCGGATCGCGATACCGCAATCTTGTTTGTGACGTCATACACCACTTGCGGGTCACGCTTGCTTAGATCGGGTGACCGCAGCCAAGGTTATTAGCATTTGGCGGTTCCTGTAAGTGTTATGTTGTGGTCTCCGTCAAGTCTCAATCATCGGTTGAAATGTTGTTTGAATTCGACAGATTTCCAGTACAGGTTTCACGCGGGTTTACTTATAAAACTTGTGCAATGCCAGGTTCCCCGAACAAAGACATGAACTTGCTGTAACATACTGTGTGTGGTGTTATTTCTCTATTTTTTGTGCTGAATCACTCATTATAATATGTATTGCAATCAACCTGTGCCATCGAAATAACAGTTTTGGAAATGTTGCATATTTTTGCTCGCTGATCGGCCCTTTTTCATTAGTCGCGTGCCTTCGATCGTTTGCTGATTATCCAAAAAGGTTTTGTCAGCCAAAAGACGCGCCGACCTACATTCTGTCCAATTACATCTCATTAAGGCGCTAATCACGACTTTGCTCAACATGCGCCTACGGAAAGGATTCTGTTCCCTTTTATCGATCCAGAGACGTTGTTTTTGTGCTCTGGGAATTTTTTTAACGCTTGTTGACGGGCATTGGTTGTTTTTACATCGCTGGGACTGAGATACAGTCGTTGTCATGTTCTGAACTACATGTTTTCCGACAAGGAAATGCTCTTATATAACCACGGCGGTTGTAAGCGCTGTGTATTTGTGTAGAAAGTGTGGAAAAATGACAATGTAGATTAATTGTTATTTAGGTGCTTTGCTGACTAGACAATTGTTCTGTTTACTGGCCCCGAACTGGTAGCAAATATTTGTTTGTGTTCGCAGCTGGTCGTACTTTGTGTTGTGAGTAAGTTTTCGTAAATGTTTGCTTGAAAAACAGAAGACAATGTTGTGCCCCGCATCGAGTTGCAAATGCTGACACACAAACAGCACAACGGAACGAACCTTATTATACCGTAAGTTTACGTATGTTTGTCTGAATTTCATCAAAGTTTAAGTGCCTGCCACACCAAACTACATTCAACAAATATTTCTACTCTATGAAACACAACTTGAGCTTATAAACAAGCTTGTTTTTGTTGCTCGAGGTGAAACTAAAGTTAAACGGTTGAACGCAAGTCCAACTAAAACGGAAAGAAATATCACTCGTCACTTAAGACGCGGCAGCACTCGGCTGCCCGTAAATGTGTCTGCAGGTCGTTAGTCACAGGAAAATCACCACCAGCCACACGTCAGTAGTGACTTTCTTGTTTCAAATGACGGCCTAACCATCAACAACGCTTTGTGTTTTTTTTACCAAGTTTGAAAAGTTACAAACACGTCAATACTGGATTGTAGTTTTCAAATTTAATTTAAAACAAATTTAAACTATTTATCTTACATAATTTTGCCATGAAATGCGAGTAATTGGTGGAATAAGTATAGTGCAGCGCACAAAAGTTCACTGAATACCAATGCTAAAGTATACAGTGAGTGGGTGAGCAACCTAAATACCCGATTCAACCAATTATTTCACAAACCTTGTACCTCACGAATTACTGTAGCCATGCAACTCGAAAAACCGACCCCACGCAAATGTGTTCCACAAAATACTTTGCATTCGATAATGGGAGCATTTTGAAGGATGGTACTTTACTCAAAACACACCCTGCGTTTCCTAAATCTAAGCTTTTTTCCGCTTCAATTGCTCAAAATTTGAAATATCACGCTTGCCAGTCTGCTGGGTACCCTGTAAGCTGGCATCGCTTATTTTCCGTTGAAACCAGCGGGCGAGTACGGTTTGGGATATATTGCTTTGTATTATGGGGAAGTTTGATGCAAACACCGCCTCTGTCGCCTTGTTGTGTTTGCAAATCTCATGACACAGCGGTTCGACTTCGGTGGTCGTTTTGTAGGTGAACTTTTCATTGGGTGCGTTGCGTTGTATGGACTTAGCCCTGTGAGAATTGTACGTTAGGATGTGCCGGGTGACTTTAGATTCAAAACCATGCATTCGGACGCCGGTTAGCGTCAAGAAAACCTTCGCTAGGGAAACGGCGTTGGTTGTATGAGTGAAATTTCGGGGCAGTTATGATTGTAAGTTTTTTGTAAGCGTTTAGGTGCATTTGATTAACTTTTAGCCGCAGTTTTAATGTTTAGTATATACAGCTTTGCTCCAACTATACAGAAAGTTACCATAAACACGCCTATGACAACCAAAACTTTGTAACGCAAACACTGCACGATATATTAGGTTAACTTATTTCCGTCAACGTGTTGACTTATTAAAGTTAAAGCTAACCTTAATGTTTTCTATGTTTATTGCAGAACAAATTTAAGAAAATGGCGCAACGTCGTCAGTCCGCCCCCTCTGTGGTCATCCGGAGCGTCCTCAACCGATCGATGCGCTTGACTTCGCATTCCCATAACAACGGAGGCAGGTAAGCGTCCAGTCTCGCCTGAGTGAACACACTTCATCGCCCAGGCGTTCCCTTTTGTGTCCGGCACTGGTTTATTGACAATCTCGGCGGCATCTGTTTATTTGCATTGATTGACAGTTGGCGTTTTTCACTGATAGGCTCGGAGTAACTTCCCGGTCTGCCGAATGTTTATCGTTTGTGCACTTGTAATATACTGGACACATGTACTGGTCAAAGAATCTGTTCTTCTGGCACATTTCAACGTATACTTTTATTTACCGACGTTTTGCCTGCTATCGAATTACACCTTATCTGGTAAATGGTGCCGCGCATAAACGTGTATCACCAGAAACGAAAGAAAGGTGAACACACTAGCACCGCTTGCAACCTCAGAAGATAAGCTAAAAGGACAGATTTTTTGAAACTACAATACGCCTGGAAGAAATAGCAACACAATATTGGACAACGTTGAAACTATTTGAGTTTAAGATTGTTAAACGTCTCGATAGCGTTATGTATTGAGTTGGTGAATCTCGTAATCAGATTGCTACAGATCTGTTCAGATTGCAATATTCGACCTTAAAACTTTATGGTGGTCACTTCAAGGTCATTTACGAGAGAGGACAGCGACGAAGGTCATCCAATAGATTGCCTTCCGTTCGGATTTCGTACAACCAACCACGAACCTCCGATAAACTTGGCGGAACGTCAGTACGTGAGAGAGGGGAGGGCTCAACTGTCCGCAGGAAGCCACACCCAGGATCGATATCTGTTTCTTTTCACCGATATTCTCGTCATCGCCAAGTCGAAGTGAGTTCTCTTGTTTAAATTTCAAGGAAACGTAAGAAAGGCCGCGCGAAAATCTACAATTTCAAATCTGCCTTTTAAAGTTTTCCGTCGTAGGTTTTGTGTAAACGATGCAAATATTGCTTCGATTTGTTCAGCATTCCGGTTTGATCGTCAGTCGTATCACATGATGCAATCCGAGCGTTCCTATTGGGCGAGGCCGGGAAATTGTAAACCTCGGTCGGAAGTCGGCTCGTTCAGTGGCTACAAATTACCGAAAATTGCCACAAATAAAGCGCGTCTGTTGTCAAGGCTCATCATCAGTTACCACCGTTTTGTGCTTTCGGTTTGTCCATTATATTTGGAATGTTTGGGTGGAAATTTTGTTTCAACGTATTCCAGTTAGCCCTGCGGTTTTTATGCGGTTCTGTTACGTTAAAATTTAACAATTTTAGATCTTGGTTTCAACTAAAATAAAGCCCCAACATTTAATTTAAAGTCTAAACCGCGTTGCGCGTCAGTTGCAATCTCTTAAACGACTTGAACCAAACAATGGCGCTGATCCTATTCATTTAAACGTTGTTCTGTGATTGGTCAGTTAAGATCGCCATGGTGATTTTTCTGTACCGTTTCCACCCGTTATTTGTCGCGGTTTGATCTCAAACTCTGTTCATATCGCGGAAACTTAAGACTGAAAAATCCAACAGACGCCGCAGCATCGTTGGTGATCTGCCTATTTTCGCGCGCGATCTAATCTCAAAGCAGTCGCATTGAGCGCGTGTTGACCCTGATTTGGGGGTCTGCGTGATGAGATTAGGGGTGGATGGCACCCCCAGATCCAACTCAAAGGCGGCGGTTTATGAGATTTCCTTCCACCTGGGAAATCGTCGGAGGGTGTTCCGCTTGTTAATGGTTTACTAATGGTTCGTCGGGACTAAATTCACTTTTATCGGTTTGGAAAATCATTTTAAATTTGCAGGAAACAGTTTATGATCAAAAGTAACGAGTAAAAATGTGTTGTGTTTTACTATCCTTGTGATTTGCCTGTATTTGCTTCGACGAAAACAAAATGCCAATTTACCCTGAGGGGATCAAAGCGAGATTCATAGCAAGTGGATCGTTTTCATAATTCACTCAAGTGACGAAACCTCAAACACAATTTGTGCGTTATATCTCAACCTTAAAAACAATTCAATTTCCTCTGATCTAATACGGGCAAATAAGGAAAGGAGTCAGTAGTTTCGAGCAGTGTGACTCACCACAGTCACTTACTCACTTTATTGTTGCCAATCCTCAATAATGGCCGTGGCGTCACAATGAGTTAAATCCTGTTATCTTGAATCACTTGAGGTTACTTGCGGTCAAGTCAATGGATGTCATTGACCCCTTAATGTGTGCGACACCGGATGTTTTTTATTAAACCACTCATTTCTTTGGATTAGTGCGAAAATTAAAGAAACTGTTTTGTACTTTTTTTTCAGCAACCAATATCTTTTCAACGTACATAAAATATTTTGAATTACTTGTGCCGTAAAGCCCGTGGATAACTATTCGCAAAAAATATCGTCATACGTATTTCTTCCACATAAAAAATAGGTTTTAAAACTAAAAGCAACGATGCCTCTTCAGCTTTGTGTGTCATAAAGCCCACTTAAACGTATTCCAATAACTTTCGTGCAAAATAAACAAAACCATTCACTCTCAAGCATGCGCGAACTGAGGGCCAAGTGCTAATGCCCATCCCTAATAATAACTACTACCCCGCGATGCTTTCACGCCGTTCATCACTGTAGTAAATGGGTGTTTTCATTCCGTGCATTCCTGCCATAACTTTATAGCGGCGGCCCTTGTGGTCGGTAGAAGCTGGTCAAGCGTCCAACTTTCCTCTTTATGGTTAAGTGGACGAAGGTTTTAAGCATGAATCACTTGCCCTTCACAAACATTTTTTGAAAGCGGGTGATTATAAATTGTTCGTGTGGAATTCGGTTTAGGTTATCTTACGTTAGAGTTTGTCAACTGTTACTTTTATTCCCTTGTGAATGTGCGTTTTCATAACCATAAACAAAATGATTACATTGTACATCCATTGCAATGAAACAAAAACAATGTGTTTTGTTAATATTATCTTGAATCAATGACGGAATTGAATTGATAAGTCACTGCATAGCACTTAATATCGGAAGCGACATTAAAGTTAAGACAAGTGTTTGTCCATCAGTAACATTATTTTATTAACTCTACAGATCCACTTCCAACTATAAGATGAAAAATCGCGTAAGATTGTCCGAAGTTTGGATGAGCGCAGAGCGAATGGATGAGGTGAGCGAATCGACACGTACGACCGGCTGTGGATTTATCATTGGTTGGCCAACGACAAATTACGTGGCCACATTCAGGTAAATGGAATATGTTTTTTTATATCTGGATGTGCTACGGCAAACACCGATCGCTATCCATTTTACTGATGCCCTCAGTAGCCTAGTTATTCTCCCAAATCGGTTAACGATTGTATTAATAATGGACGTTGTAATATTTGGGTGTTTCGGTAAGGCTAAGGATCTGAAAGCAATTCTGTACCAAATAGTTTGTGTTTCGAATTGCATTGACAAGTAAACAGATTACAACTGGGACAGCATATATTTTTATATTTCGATGGCCTCGTAAAACGTAAACAAAATAACGAAAATTTGCTCATACCTCTTGCATAATCTCCCAAAGATTGTTAAATGTCCTTTGGGGTAACATTGTTACCATCCCCTAAATCAAACTGTTCAGATTTGACCTGGGTAATGACAACACAGTTAATTGGGTCCGCCCATGTTGCTCTAACCAAAACAACCCCGCTCTGCTTGGAAAGCCATTTACATTCCTCTGTGTTGATAATGACAGGATGTGTCATGGCTTGCACTTAATTACCCAAAACTAACGGCGCCGCCTTTCCACATAAACACAGTTGCAGAACGCCGCTATTGTGACGTCACTGCGTCTCTTGCCCCTGGCTAAATTTAAAATCGCGGGCCTGCAGTCGCGGTCACTTTTCGAATAACGGAACGCCAACGCCGAGCCATTATTCGGCGATATTTTGTTGGGTAAACACTGCGTGCGGTAGTGTGAACTTTTGTGAGGCGAAACACTGCTGCAACTCACAAAGCCGGTCATTGTTTCTGTGATAAGGCATAAGGATTAGTTTTCGGTTTTGTGCAGCGGGCATGCTCAAAAGCTGACGAAAAAGTATAATTTTTATGATAAAAATCACCATGAATTGTCCAAAACATTTTCTCGCTTGAACATATATATTCTGAGTTACAAATCTTAGCGCTTGTAATAACGTGCACTGGCTGTGGGACACAAGAGGAACCAGGTCTTAGAAAGACGTCGTAATTGAAAATGAGGGTCTTCCCACCTCAAAGACGGAATGTCACAGTTCCCATACATACCCACGCTTTTAACTGTTTTTGGAAGGTGCGACAAAGTGTCTTAAAATAGATGTTGGCAATTATATAAAGATGACCTGTTTGAAAGATTACTGGCGACGAAGTTAAAAGGGGCCGAAATCGTCTTGAAACCCATTGTTGTGTTTGCAAATCCAGGCGGTTTGTGGTGCGGTTCAACCAATCACACTTCTCGTTAGGGTCACGTGGTTGCAGCGTATGAAGGTTACGTATAGGTCGGTCATGGACAAAATAAACTACCTGCCGCATATTACCAGAAAACGAAATTTACTGATAAACGATGCTTTCTAAATTTATGTCACTGAGATGGTCGCAGTTAAGGCAAGAAATAATTCACAGAGACTTTATTTACATTACATTTCATTCCGACTTTCTTTTTGATTTGGGAATTTATGTAAAAGTTGTTTAGTAGACAGTTCGACTTCCGAAACGATTTATCGGTTTTTGTCCGTTTTATTTGCATTTCTTTTTTGTCAAAGATATGCTCTCCCCAATTGTATTTATGGTACAATGCTTGCATATTGCCCTTATACTTTGCATATATGTGCATCCTTTTCGCCTGTTCAGGCCTTTATATTCTGTCTTTTGTTTTTAGCTCCCCGGAACTGAAGGAAATGTGGTGGAACGATTTATCAAGGTAAGTCGCATTGTTTGGATTCGCATCGTTGGTCGTTGGTCAGGATACACCTGTCTTGTCTTGCGGTTTGATGTTTCGATAATTTAATTAAGTCGTTTTGGGTAAAAAAAACTCAAAGCAGTGTTGTTTTGTAAATCCAGCCATGCTTAGTTTGTGTCTTTCGAATATTGTTCAAACCACTTGTACCAGCCATGCTTAGTTGGTTGATCATAAAAAGTGTGATGATTACGTTTATGACTATATCGAATAATATTTGTGGCTTGCACATTGGAGCCCTAATCCATATGTTTACATGACTATCTTTGGTTTCAACATGGTTTCTGATATATGAAGTGTGTGTCTGGTTGTGTGAACATGTGTGTTTTGTGTCTTGTTGTTGTCATCACGTTTCAAGGAGAATTTACCTACAGTCAGCAACGCCTTCGGTTTTGACATCTGCCTTACAATTACCGACCTGCTAACCACCAGTAACATGCACACTATCTGCTTTTCTCAATCTGACGGCACGTTTTCACTTCCAATCTTACCTCCCAGACACGGGCCGGGCTTAATTACCATTCCCGTCGCTGATTGGCTCTCACCTCGGTCACGTGGCGGCCATTTCGGTCGGTAATCGCACCGAAATTACGGACCCGGTTCTTAAGCGATATAGGAAGAAGCCAATTGTTGGGAGGCGGTTGTCTAGCGCCGGTTATAAGTGGTTTTATGCTCAAGTACTGTCAAGCGACGAAGGCATAGTAACAGTATTCGGGTTCTTATTTTGCGCTTCGTTGCCCGACAAGCCAGTCGTTAAAGTTTGAAAGCGAACAAAGGATCTTGTATTTTGTTTAAAATCAATGCCCTATTGCGGAAGCAGTGGCTTACAGACTTCATACGACATTGGAAGGAACTGGTTCCTCTCATAAACTGCAATGAGGTAAAGATTTTGTTTATTTAGTTGAATTCAGTGACAGTTTGGTGGGATTTGTTGTTGAATGTTTTTTTGTAAAAGCAAGTTACTTTCCTCTATTTGGCTGTGTTTGAAGGTTGATTTTGTTTGTTTATGCACACACTGTTGTATTGTGATTGTTAGAGTTTTACATGGTGGTCAGAAAGTTGAATTGTTTGCGCTTTAAGTTTAGTGTTTTAGTTTTCTACATAAAGTTTTAAAAAAGTTTTCCTTCCGTGAAAAAGAGGCAACTTTGTGAATTGCCAGTCCAGGAACCTGGTTATTCGGGTGATTTTTGTAACTTCTATGTCCGTTTTAACGTAATACCTTTTTTTCCTCTGTAAAATATGGCTGATAAATGTTTCTTTTTCGCATTCAACTATAAAGAAAACCCTAAATTGTCGAAATAGTTGGTGCCGTGCACACAAAGAGCGCATCCTGTGAGCTGTGCACGCGCGAGCAGTTTGTTTGTGACGAAAACAATGCCGAAAGAAGCAAGGGCAGACGTCACGGTGGATGCTATTACAACTACCCACCGTTTGGGCCCCGGGGTAGATTTACCAAGGGGCGGCTTTGTTCCTGGGGTCAAACCGCTTCCGCTCCGCCTGTAGATCGATCTTCAAGTCAGTTTATCACTGGCAGCTGTTCCCTGTCCGCTCTGTGATTTGTTTGGATTGAGTGTCGATATTCTGTTGCCCGAAAACTCTTTTTAGTAATCGATGCTCATTCTAGGAACATGTCAGCCTTGAGTGATGGCTACGGCTTTCTGAAGCAATTGAATTAAGACTTGCAAAGCAGTGTGTTTGTTTTAAACGCATTCTCCGTCACGTGGAAGCAGTAAACGAGATACCGGATCTGTATTGAAATGTTTGTCTTTAAACCAATATTACAACCCCCAAGAAATGAAAAACAACTTGTGTCATATACCATACCCTTCTAATCTATACTTCATCAGAAATAATCGTACATGTTTTCCCTAAAAGTGTTCAAAGCCAATATACAAGCTATCCCAAAGGTACATTCTTATGCATGTTTTTTTCGTTTTGCTACTTCATTCGAGAAGTCCTTATACTTAGGGTTTCCCAAATCATTGTGATTTCCTACGTCATAGCGGACAAAAGTGCAGAGTTTAGCAAGTGGCGGAATGAATTGTCAAGTTCCGATGAGCACTTTCGCCCCAACTTCCCAGTTTAAGCGGGCTGCCGTGCGCACGTTTCAAACCCAAGGGTGGCAATTTACCTTTCGGGAACTCAGGAAAATCATTACCTGTCTTGCCGAGAAACGTCGCCTGGACGAGGAGAGTAATTTCACGGGATAATTACGAGACGTCAGGGGAAAATTGTTAAACGGCACAACGCCCTGTTCCGATTGGACTGTGGCGAAGAACCCTACCGGTTTCACAGGAGATGCGGTTGATAATTGTTTAAACAGAGTGTACTATAGTGACGTCGCATCGATGATGACGTGGGTATTGTAAAATAGATGAACAGTTTGAAAACAAAATATTAGTTTTTTTTTGAAAAAAAAAACGCTTTCTACATTGCAGAATAAACGACACCTCTTTGGATTAATGTTTTCACCTTAACTTCATAAAATTAACAAAACCTTTTTGAAAATTTTAATTTCCATGCAAAATACATTGCGTGCATATTATTTCCAGTCGAAATTACGAAGTGTTTACTTGAAACCTTGTACAAATATTGTACCGGGCAAGCGCTATCACGGTTAAGACTTCAAGTGTAGTCGTGTGTTATTTTTCACGTGCCCTCTGCCACTGTGTGGGAACACTTAAGAAAATAGCATGTATTTGTTTTCTCCGTGTGCAATTATCCGACCTTGCGGTTTTCGCCAAACGGAAAAGTGGTTTCTGGATCCGTGTCGTTGTTGTCGGGTCTGACATTGTAACCTTAGTGCAAAGTTTATTTGTGTATCGGGCTGGTGGAAGGTGATTTTCGTTTTAATGTAACTGTATGTTCATGTTCAGAATAATTTTTAACTATTTCAGTGACTGTTTGGAATGCATGGTCTTGGTATTTATCGCTATCCATTCTACAACTTTGGTATTTTTGCATCAAGGGACATTTTTTAATATTTGTTTTCATGATCTGGTTTTGACCCTTACTTGAAATCTGAATATTGCGATATCGTGTCAAATGTGTTTTCGGGAATAACTGGGATTGTGGACAATTTCGAGCAGTTACCGTTTGATGTGTTCCAGTCTTTTGTGCCGCGAACAATTTCGTTGCGAAATTACGCTCCAAACATTCAACATCTCACAAAAACAAACTTGGCACGCCGACCTACATTTACCGATCCGGGGACGGATAATTGGCCTCAAAACGACTCCGTCAAAATAGTTGTATCTCGTTATCTAACCCAAGTCGGGAGCCACGAACAATTGTGGTGTGGATAGTGTTCACCTTCAATCCAAGTGCATTTCTAGTAAAAAGTTTGTTTGAAATCTTCTAATGTCAAAATACTACGATCATAGAAGTTTTTCCTGCAACCATGGTTTCTTCATTGCCCTTTCAAAGCCCTGGCAGAAAAAAAACACTTTCAAAACGGATCTCAAATCGAGAAATAACATGTTGCTTGATCGGTGGAAAACAGTAAACATAAAAACACATAAAACACAGGAGGTAATGAGTTTCAAACTGGTAACAACCCACATAGATATCATATCTGGTGATCTGGGCAGAAACCAAAACAGTAAAATTCCTCTATCAGTCGTTAACATCTTTGTCTGTTGCCGACTTCAACTTTTGTTTTTAAAACAACCGCTCACAAGAAGTAGATTTTATTCAAACGACTTTATTCCAATGGGATCTGACGCCTCTGCGGTGGAGATAACAGAAAAACCGCAGTCTAGACTCCAGTCAGACCACAATAAAATGCCCCCTGTCATGGAGCCTGAAAGTTACAAAGAAACCTTTTGTTGTTATTTATTCTTCCTTGTTTGCTTAAATGTCTGATGTTTTGTTGATTTGCTTTGACTAAAGGACGAACGAAGTCATTGAGTTTTGCTGATTCGATATCTGGATCCTCGATCGATACTGACAAGTTGTTTAAGCTAATGGCCAACCAACATCGCAACAGTGTTTTGTTGGCGAGAGTTAGTTTGTATTTTCAAGATACTATGGTTGTGTGTGTAACAGAAAGTAGTTTGTGTTGGAAGATTATTCCTGTTTCACTAAGTATGGTTGTGTATGAAGCGTATAAATTGATCAAGTTTACAGTTGAATATCAAAAATACCGAATGACAGGATTCACTCTTAATGCCATCTTCAGTCGAAGGCGACCTGTCTCATTAAAATTGCTTGATTTTGTTTAAACTTATACCTTCACTATAAACATACCGTATGTGGAAAATAATGTGAATTGTTCCGTGCAGGTTGGTGGAGCAGAGTCGTGAAAGGGAGGAGCACCAATGTTTAAGCATCAGCGTCTCGTGTCAAAAACCCAACAACACTTTATCGGTGGGTAAAAAAATGTCAAAATGTATTTCTGACCGACGGTGATTTACCAAATGCACATTTTGACTGATGCACACACAGATAAAGTCAATTATTGATATTTTTGGTAATAATTGTACAAACGAGCCAACTTTTTTATAGATTCTCTATTTTATGAAACAATGAACGGTTTAAACGCAATTTTAATCAACAATTGGTTGCAGACAAAAGTTATGAGCACGCACAGTCAACAGACTGCCAAAGAAATGGTCGAACAATCGCTACAAGCGTTTGCGAGCGAGGTTGGTAGATTTTTCGTGTTTCTAAATTTTCCATTATCAGTATCATTATTTCTACTGAAATGGCCTACTACAACTGTTTTGCCTTCAAAGGGCGTCAATATCCACTCTGCATGACCATTGGTGACTTTAAACTCATCTCAATTCGCGTTTTATGATAATTTCAGGAAAGCAGTGACAACTTCCAAATGTGGGTAACAAGCGGAAAGGACAATTCTTCATATCCGTTAGTCGGTAAGTACTTGTACAAATCCGCAACTACGATTTTTCTGGGTCTTGAACTAAGTAGACTTTCTAAAGGCGACTTAGATATTAGTTTGAAATGACAAGAAACTTTAAATTTGCAAAAAACTGCTGCATTCAGCATCAAGCTTTCGTTTTTGGCAGTTTTGTCCAATCTGCGAAAAACTTGAAACAACATGACAGACATCCGTGCATTTGTGGCGCTTCGGGATAAAACGATTCCGACTCGAATCCCTCAGAAATACTTTTGAAAGCCCCAAAAATGCGAATGGGTGACGAGACGTCGTTTGCGTTGACAAACCCCACCCCCCTAATAGTCCCGCGCCCCCAAAATCAACGTCTGTTGCTTTTCGGGCTAAAGCCGTTGCTAATGGACTTTTCGTGTGGCTTTTTCCTCCTTTTATCGACTGCGGTAACTTGGAAAGGCACGATAACTTGTTCCACCTTTTCACGCAATCCACTGTTGAGGCTTTTAGTATTTGAGAGGAGCGAACAGCAGATGTTGGTTTGCCGTCGTTCGATTTTCATTGAACGTGAACTTTCCGATATTTAAACCCGCTTTCAATGTATTATGTGATGTCACTTGATGGTGTGCAGTAAACTTGAAAGAAAAAGCAGACAGTGTTGTGTACAGACCAACAACATGACACAGCTTATTACATTTTCAGTGGACACCGAGTTAATTCAAACTTTTTTCGGTAGGCCACGAGCGCCCTCACGCGATAAAAATGAGCTGCATCCGGGAGGCTTATGCCAGCACGTCACCGTCGCCATATGACGACATCAGTAGTGACATCATGTACCTATCCGTACCGGGCGAAACCTTGTCACCTAAGTACGAGTGTCAGTTTCATCTCCACGATCGATCCAGGACACCCAAGTTCAGTGCGGACTCCAAAGGTTGGTGGACGAAATTTGGTCTCCCTCAGTGAAATCACTTTCTTGCAATTTTTTTTCAAATTTATTTTTCGTCCCAATGTAGTCAATGTTAATTTAACTTGAATGTTATAGTTTTATGATCTTTTTGTTGGACTTCCCCACTTTAAATAAGAAAACCAAAGCTAAGATAAATTGCTACTGATCTGGTCAGACATGTTCTATTGCTGCAATACGACTCTTCTGACAATAATTGATATAACAAAATTATTGCCAGGAGAGCCGTATTGCAGTGACAAAGTTAGGATGCTGGCCATATTAAGCAAGTGTTTGTCCGGCACCTTATTTATTATTAGACGTTGTATTTGAAGTAAAGCGAATTAATTTGTTACCTTGGTTGAATTCCGCACAGATCAAGGACAGAAGCGTCTCGCCCGACTCAAATCAAAATCACCGGGTACGTTTTTCGGCTGGGCCAGAAAACGGAGCCTTTCGCGCAACAACAGTGGTCGCCATGGCGATCGCTCGACCAATCACCGTACGTATAGCGACTCGTGGGAATCGTATGACGAGCATTCAGGAAATCACCTCATCCCGTCCCCCACGCCCTCCGGTGCTTCAGACTGTAGCAGTCCAAAACTGTTTTCAAGGCCGCTCAATCAACTGGGAGAAGATGGCGAACTGCCGAGGCCAGTTATGGTAAGACAAGGATTTGTTTTAACTTTAAAGTTAACACAACAAGGAACACCAGGAGTATTACACTTCTCGCGTTAATGCTGAGTCAAATGAATGAAGAGTAATTGTAATAGTTGCTGAGTATAAACTAAAAAAATGGCAGACAGGTTTTAAGATGTTTAAAATCAAGGGTGGCTTGGTTCACTGATCCACTAGAGTTTAAACTATTGTTATAGTTTTTGACAAATAGTCGTTGAATGTAAAGCATTTACCTCGATACAATAAAATGATTGCCAGAAGTCTTGCATCAATTACGCACATAGCCCGAAAACATCCTTAACCCTGTATCTGTCGCAGACTTTGCTGGAGATACTAAGCAGGAAGGGACCGAACACGAACGGGATCTTCCGGAAATCTGCAAACGCAAGAGTAACTCGAACAGTAAAAGAATCCCTCGATCAAGGTTAGTCGCACCAATCTTGTTTAAATCAAAAGTGGGTGTTTCGTGAACATGTGAAACTTAATGTAACTTGAATTACATTTGTTTTGAATATGCATTATGTAATTCCTGCGTTGAGATACGAGTTATTGCTGATCTTTAAAGGGGAAAATCAATAGAAAAAATTTGTTGTCGTATTTAGAAGTCGATTGTGACCTCACAAACGTCCATGTGCACGTCATTGCCGCCCTATTGAAAGATTTCCTCCGAAACATTCCCAACTCACTTCTCGGATCCGAACATTTCCGAACGTGGGAGGGCGCCATGGAGCGAACAACTGACGAGGGAAAAATGGAAGCAGTCAAAAGGTAAATTTTTATGTTTATGATTTCCTACTCTTGCTGTTGTTACCCTTGATCAGACATTTATTGGAATACATATAATTTTCTTGCAGCCAAGTCGAATCGCTGGACGAATCGACGCGGACTCTCTTGTGCCACCTTACGGCGGTTCTTCACCGCATCGCTCAAAACTCGGAAGAAAATGGAATGACGTCATTTAATTTGGCTGTGTGCATCGCTCCCAGTCTTTTGTGGTTGGATTCGACCACAGATCTCAACGTACAAGCCTCGTGCTCGAAAGTGGTAAGTTAGCTTTGGTTGCTGTTGCACAATTAGCCATATTAATTATGACCCTGGACTGATAGAGGCAGCATTGCAACACGATGTAGTTTTCTATAGAGGTACTGCTTGGTACTCATTTATCACCGTGAAACAAACTCATTGGATTGTGGCCTCGTTCAGAAAGTCCATGTTCTTAATTGATGTTTAATTTGCTGGAAACCTATTTCAGATCCAGGAACTCATTCGGTTTATGATTGACAACTGCCAGCCAATCTTTGGCGACAAGATTTTACCCCTGCTTACCAGCAGTGAGGAGAATGAGGACGGTGCTTCCTGTAAAACAGGTAAGAATAACAGATACTTTGTGACTGTCGTGCCAGTGCTGTGGTAACACTTATAACACGAATACGCACACCCAGGGAAAATCTGGTATTTTGAAGACCCTTAGATCCTGCGTATAATTTAGCCTGCACAAATGGCTCTAACTGTCTCCTTGTGTGCTTTATGTTGCCGGCCGCTGCTAACATATGTGTTCAGACAATGACGTAATGCACATATTTATATACGCGTTCAACAGACGATCTTGCGCCCTCTGGTGACGAGCAGCGTCTCTTCGACGGAGATGTGGACGACACGACTGAAGACGACAAAGATGCAAAAGAGGACTCGGCTTTTAACGAATGCATCGGTCAATTTGATCGGGGAAGAGGAACCAGAAAACAGCTTCAGAGAAGAAGATCTGCCAGAAAAGTTCCAGCCTCAAACGTAAGTTCTCATAATGATTTGGTTGATACCAAGTTAAGGGTGTGCGTTTCTGCTCTGTGTGTTCAAAAAGGTTATTTAGGAAATAATAACCGCGGTGCCCAGGAAACTGAATGACAGACGATCAGTTTTAGTTTATTTTAAACACAGAAATGTTAATTTCGCCCAATGGCATCTTCACATCAAATCTAATGTGATGGAATTTTATGACCAATTCACCTGCAATCAATTGTGTTGAACAAAGATATTGAAGATTTGTTCATTGAACGTTCAGATTTTGCAATGCGAAAAACTCCTTATGTTTTCCTTCAGCTTAACATCGCTTCCTCGATGGACAGCTTAGACCAGGACATTCTGGAGGCGGAACTTGTAATGGACCGAGCAAAAACCGAACTACAGCAATCACTCGCCAAATATGAGTCTAAAAAGAAAACGTACTCCACCTCAAGCAGCGACGATCGTGCGTACCAACGACGTCACAGTGCTGACGTATGCAGCCTGAGCAATGACTCGGGATTTACCACCTTGAGTGGGGACGACGAGGAGACGCAATCTAGACGTCGGGTTGCGAAAGGTGACGACGCTGGAAACGAGAGGTCGATTTCTGGCGGACGCAGGAACGGAGACTCGGGGTTGGAGGAACTACTCGGTGCTAAACTTGACATTTCGGATTTGGCTGAAAGAGACCACGTGGTGCCACCAGCTAAAGATGATCACAGTAGAAGAAGATCTGAACCAATCATCCGTGGCGGTCAGGATAACCAGGGTAAAACCACACAGAGAATATTAACGCGTACATTGCAAATTAACGATGAAATGGAATTTATACAGAATTCCGAACTATAGCTTAGTGTGTTAGTTGGCAAAATGTCCGCAGCCACCGACTGTAATGATAAGACCTGGAGATGTTAAATAGTGTGAATTGCCTTCAGTTTAGTTTTATTTGTATTTGCAGGTTTGACTTCTGCACGAGAAGAGATTTTGTCTCAAACCAAACAGAAAGTCTTGAACGGTACAACAGCAGCAAGTAACAATAACAACAACAACAATAATAACAACAACAATAACAACGTACTCGCGGAAAAATATCTGCAGAAAATTCGTCAAACCAGTGTGGACAACATATTTTCAACCTCCCTTGCCGGTTTATCTCTGCCTGAAACCCTTTTCGAGGTAACTGACGACGGCCAAGCATCAACCGACGGGGAAGCGGGCGCTGAAAGACCGCAGACACTCAGCCTTTTTCCCGACCGTCGGCGGGCAAGTCTGGGCACAGCTTCTGACAAGGAAATGCGGACCTTTTACACCGGTGCTGTGAAACATGGCGGACGGCATTCTTCTCGGAGATCAAGTTACACTCACGGCTTTCTCGTGGAGAAGTTAACCCGACTGAGGTCATCGGAAAGGTCATCACGACAGGGCAAAGCGGACGAAATTTTTTACACCACGGGGTCCCTGGATCACAGGCCTTCGGAACCGAAGCAGGAAAAACCACTTTCTGACCCAGAGCCGTCGCAAAGTCCCAGAACCCCGGTCAAGGTACTTACTCCTGTAAGTCCGGCCGAAAAGCCCAAATCCGCTTTCGTACAGTGCGAGTACACAGCGACCTTTTGCGGCGGTATACCCAGCAACATCACTACCACCAGGTGTCGCTGCGAGTCGGATAAAACCAACTCGAGCTCCGGGGTTTCCTCTGACGCCTCAACTCCCACCAGGCGGAGAAGAAGTCGACCCAAGCTTAACGGGGCATTGAACAACGCTCTTAAAACCTCCAAAGCGGACGGGGCCAGTCTATTCAGCCTCAGCCTTCCTTCAACGACTTGCATAACAACGAACATTAACAATGGAACGATTGTTGTGACAGAACAACGCGAGGCAAAGCAAACTCAGTTGAAGAAAGTCCACTCATTGGATCGCCGGTTGCGCTCATCCACCTCCGTACCGGGACTGGCTACGTCGCCTTTGCGCAACCGTTCCGGCGGAAACTTTGACCGAACCTTGTCGGGTTCAGTGCGCGCCAGAATCAACGCGTTCAACCGCGGTGACGTCAGCAACGCTTCCAGGAAAGTCTCAGATACAGCGATACGCGATGCACTGCTTTTCCAACACCAGGAGGCGCGCAAGAGCTCCATGCCGTCCACATACGTAAAACTCGATTCGATGCTGGACGATTTTCCGGAAGACGAAGCTTCGCGGCGCGGTTCCGCGAGAAGACAAAGAAAAGAGAATTTGGTGACGCGCGATGGAGGGTTGTTCACAAAATCATCTCCAAGCGCCGCGACTGGAAGAAGAAGCCGCGATTCCCACGAGGAATGTGGAGAACGACAAAGACGACTTTCGGACGAAGCGCTTTTGACGCTTTCCGAGTCGCTGGCATTCGGAAATAGAAAGACGCCGCGAAGCAGTTTTTCGAAACCGAACGAGAACGCGAAAACTCCGGACACCGAGGTCGAGGGTTCGAATCCCGTGCGCCGCAGGTCGAGAAGAAAACGAGCTGCTCGTTCGTCCCACGGTGCAATCAACAACAATAATAACAACAACAATAATAATCATAACACTTTAAAACACAGCTTTTCCTGTGACGAAACTGTACGCTGTTCTCCTATTGTTTTTCAACTGAAGGAACTGGAAAACGCGGCAGAGTCTTACGTGTAGTTGGCACTAACTCTGCTAATATTTTTTGGACAAATGTAAACCTCTTTCATAAAGTTAAAAATTTTTGAAGGTCAAAATCTTATTCTTGGCCCACATGTGAAACTGCTTATAGGACTTTTGTGAAGGATATATTGGGTAAATAGTTATCCTGTGTAAACGTCGCAACAACGACAGTGCATCGTCAAGTTTGTTTTCATATCTGAAACATGCGCCAGAAAGTTTTGTTGTGTGTTTGTGGTTTTGCCGATATTTTGTGGCGGGCGTGTTTACCGTGGCGCTACGTTCCGTATCTACACTGTAACTTGCTTTGTTTGTTGTCCGGAATGAAACTGAACAATTTCGTAATTGTGTTGACACAAGTGCTTCGACTTGGTATAGCCCACAGGTATAGCCTGCCTTCCTTAATCTAGAAACACATTTCATAGTTTTTGATTCAATTTAAACAAGCATGTAAATGTCCAATATCACAAGCTCCGTGGATTTATTCTATTTTTTTTAACAGAATGCAAATTGCACAGTTTCGTTTCTGGAATCCCGTTCAGTTCCTCTCTCTCTTTTCTGTTTATTTTTGTATTCCGACTTCACTTTTTCTCAATCGCAATCATTCCTCTCTCGCCCACAACTTTTTCATTTTTTCCGTTCTTTATTTTCACGTCATCGCCACGCACCCGAAATCCACACAATTCAAAAAACTAACTTTGAAATGTCGTCACCATCACTGACGTCACATCATCGCCACGCTTCAATAAATTCCACAAGAAGGTTAAATGTGATCTTTTGTACGTAGTGGGTGATACGAATGCAGTTAATGCAGCGAATAAATTATGATAAACTACAGCAGAAGTTAATAATACTCCCCCCTGTATTAGGGTTGTCAAATATTTTTTTTAAGGACGCTGTTTTTCAATTCCAAACTTCATGAGTTGTTGTTTGCGATTCTGTACGTTTGGTCAGTTTTAAAGAACAAAGTCTGCAACTACGAAGCTGATTATAAGATTATAAATGCGTTTGGTCATCAAACAACATGAATTATTTTTGTGAAACCGTTTTAGGATGTGTCTCTGTTTCATTCAAAACAGGCTTATTACAGCAATTTGCTGCAGTGAATAAAAGGATTGTGTTTTTGTTAAGTTTTTACAACAACTTCGACTGAAACAGATCATGTTGGTTTGTCAATGATGGGAAGTTATTATTTTGCTGATAACCTTTCCCGTCAACGCGTCAACAACCGCTTCCGCAAATGAGTTAAATCAGTGGATACGACACGTGCTTTAACAAATTCCTGGCATCCCAGATTATATAATGTTCTGTCACGCGTGGGGACTGTAGCGGAACGGTCTGGATCTGCGCTAATGCAGACAGGTGACGATTACCACAAAGTGGAGGTCTTGCTTGGTTACCTGGCAAGATCGTCATAAGTAACCAAAGTTGCACGCATGCAACCTATTAGGCCGTAACAGCGGCCTTGTCTGCAGCTCATTATAAAAACGTATTAACGTAGGTTTCTATTTCGTCATGAATTTATGACGTTCTGCATTTATGCACATATGTTTTAATGACACCGCACTTGGTGATGTAGAAAATGAACGTATGTTTTGTGCCTTTCATCACCATATAGTGCTGCTTCTCTGGAAATCATGTTGTCTCTCACATTGGCGTTGACCAAGTTTAATATTCAAATAATTCATTGTTGGTGGTACAAGGCATATTTATTACTATAAGACGGATCTTCTGGCAAACCGCCACCAAAATACATATTTGTCACAGAGCGGTTACTGTAATATTCACCAACGGTCTTGTTGTAAAGATGTGTTTTGTTTTCAATAACTGGTAAATAGACACCTCGTCGCTTTATTATCCACAACGTCATCAACAACACGCACAAAGCACGGTAGCGTCACGCGTTAACCACGCAGTAATATTACGCTCAGCGCGTGAACACTTGCCGGAAATACCAATGCATACTTATGTGTTAAAAAACAGTCAACATCAAAAAATATCCAAGCAGTTCATAATATAACAACTCGACAAAATCACACTCCCTACGTTTCAATTTACACACATGGGTATAAATTTGTGTTATATGGCAACTTGTGTACATGTTAGGAGGAACTTTTAGTATTGTTTTTGTGAGAGTTATGTGAGAAAAAAGTTATGTGTACTGGTACCGTGACAACAAAGGTACAAACAGTTAAATATTTGGTAAGAAACATTGAAATGAACAAAAAATAGTAAAAGGCATTTTAATTTCCTAAATAGAATGGGTGCAAAATGAACATTACCAATATGCGCAAAACATTACCGTCAAAGCAACACAAGACAGCAATTGTGAAAATTTTGACTGGCAAAAATGGTGAAAAAGTTGAGCTAACAAAAATATTGAAGGAGAAAATATGAGAAGATATTCGTCATGTGTGACATCGGTAAAAAAATTTTGAACAGTTTTACTTCTACAAATAAAATAAGACACAACAGCAATGGCCGACAGCAGCACTGCCACCAAAAAGTTGCGCAAAAATAGTTTAGACACATTGAGAACGAACTCAAACTGCAATAATTTGTTCAGGAACTTGATTAGAAAGAAAATTTCAACGACGAAACAAACACCAATTGTAAGTTGTGCGATTGGTCTCACAGAATGGTGAAGGATTCCATGTAACAGAACTACAAATGCACCAGAGTAGAGGCTTATTGAACTAAGCCATGATGAACTTTCAACGCCTTCACGTTGCTGCACTGTGACCTTCAAGGGGAGTTCCACATTTCTGTTGGACATGGGTAATATTAATGATGTGTGGTCAATTTAATGTGTTGTGTACTGTGCACATTCAAAATACATTATCAAGAAAAATATCATAGCACATATATTTTAAGACCCAAATCAACAGTAAGTTGTATATACCATATTTCTATCTGTTTAGGACAATATATTTGATTGTGTATAAGCTGCAGACAGATGGCCACTGTTTCGACCTAAAAGGTCTCATCAGTGCAGCTGGTGTGACTATCAGACAACTTTGCTGACCAAACGGCCAAGCAAAGACTTCCACTTTGTGGTGACTATATATATTTGATGTTTGGAAATTTATATTTGGAGAGTGTACTTTAAGTAAACGTATTTTACTCAAAGTGTGGAGTAATAGACAATGCCCCTTTCTCTGTTTTTATTAAAAAAAAGGTTTACAGTCAGTGACCAACACATTTTAGTGTTTAACACTAACATTAAATTATTAGTTGACAACTTGACATACTTGATTTTGTTCTTATATTCTGCACACTTGATATCACATCTTGACTTGAGTTTATCCATCAAGCTTCGGACACGGGCTACAGTTTTTCAACTGTTCTAAATTCTATCAACCTTTAAACAAAAAACCTTTCATACTACTTTGTGTAAACAGTATATAGGCTACCACTACCCCCATACTCATTACTATTTATAGTCCTTATCAACATATTTATGGCGCAACAACTGCACAGGCTGTAGCATAATATTTAAAGTCATCAAAATGTCCCAACTATCAACACTGATGATATTAATTATGTACTAAAGACTAGGCCAAGAACCACTAAACTAGACTAGAGTCTTACGCAACACCAGTATCATGATACGATGCGTTGCTGGGCGGTGCTTGTACTGAGTTTGAACTAACAATTCACGAAGAAAAAGGCAAGCTCGACTCACAAACCGGCAGAAATTTTGACTGAGAGTAGTTCACTAGTGTTGCATAGAAATAGTATGTGGGTTCATGATATCTATGTAATCGAAGTCAACAATTCCACAGAAATGAAATTGTAAGTAATATTTTGTCTGCACGACCAACAAACACCTTAAAAGTAATACATTCAGACAAACAATTGTTAAGGTTGTTTAAATTAAAGGTGTAGTGAGGTACGTAGGCAAACCGCAGAACAAGCATTGTCCAGTTGACTGAAGCGATGTAGTGTTTTCTTGGAGTTACAAGCTATAAAGCAAATACACTTTGCTGGAGTTGTGCGCAAACAACCGTGAAATTCACGCGCCGGCACACGGCGAAAAAAATGCACCGACCAGTCTGAAAATATGCGCTGCGACAATATGCAGTCTCAGGATAGTACAATATACTGCAGTGCTGTGAATAGTGTGAATCCGTTGTTGCAAATGTGACAGTCAATTGCGTTGTACTATTGGCTGGAATGGTGCTGTAATTATATAAAATAACCTTTGTGGTAGAGTGACTGGTGAAAAACTAATACCGCAGCAGCCATTTGGCAAATAACTGTCAGTTTGCACACCGCAGACCTCACACCAATTTTTACATGAGGAAAAAAGAAAGCTGTGTTTGAAGAGCTGAAATTTGTTGCTTCAAGTGGAGCAATCAATTTAATTATATGATCTTAAATCTACAGTCTTTGTCCGATCCAAATTGGTGTTTACCAGTGTTGCATTACTAAAGCGACAGCAGACTTACAGAATAGCCGCTTTAACAATTTTGAAGTCACTTACACAGATACATTATGGCAATGTTTGAGAAAAGAAACACTAAAAGTTGTAACGAAGTATTGGAGGAAATATCGGCGAGAAACAACCTTGAAATCACAAGCAAAGAATTTCAGGAATATCTGGACGAAAATGACCCGATCTCACATCTCAGGGACGAATACATAATACCTCACACAATAGGCACAGGTTAATCAGTGTTGATATAGGCACAGGTTAATCAGCGTTGGAGCAAAATCTACAGGCTTAAAACGTATACGTTTTTCGGCATATCGTAAATTCTTCAGCTGCTTACTGTTTAAAGTTGAGAAATTCTCTTTTACTAACCAGTCGTTATCTTCAGCTGAAAGAACACCTTCGGACAAATGCATCTACTTCTCTGGAAACGGGTTAGGATTGCAACCTAAATGCCTGGCTGGAGAAATTTCCAAGGTAAGCCTGTAAAAGTAATGGCATTAATACCGGTTTTAACTCATTTGCTGATGAAATCATTTTATTATATTTACTGTAAGGAACTGAAGATGCCCATGGAGCAAAATATATATTCCTGATAAAAAGCCAGGCTGATCGTGTAGTAAAAAGCTACTGCTTTTTTTATGCTACTGATCGTTATTTGTTTAGATCCTAGATACGTGGGGAACCACCGGAAACGACTGTAGGACGAGGGGTCACTTGCCCGCCACCTGGTGTGACGATTACGTCACAGAAGGAATGGCACGGTTAGTTGGCGCTCATGTGGACGAAGTAAGATATGTGTGAATCGGGTGTCGAAAATCGGATAATTTTAAGTCAATTGTGCATTCTTATAACCAACCAAAATTATATCAAATTTTGAAAATGAAAAAAAACAAATTTTGTAGCACGCTTCATTTGATGTTTGACCAAGGAAAGGCCGAAATCACACTCATATATATTTTACAGGTGGCAGCAATGAACGGACTAACAGTTAATCTTCATCTAATGCTTGTCTCATTTTATCGACCAACTGCTAAGAGGCATAAAATCTTATTGGAATCGAAAGCCTTCACTTCTGATCATTACACTGTCGAGTCACAGATACGCATGAAAGGTTACGACCCACGTGACAGCATGATTATGGTTGCCAGGCGACAAGTACGTGTGCGAAGATCATTGAGTGACATGAGGTTTTTAAGCGTAAAACATAATTTAAGCCACATAGACAGGCGATTGGTGTTACCTAATTTTACATTGAGTTTCCTTCTGTAGAAATGTAGAGGCGATTTTCCTGTTCTACCTCTCAAAATGATACTTTCCCTATGTTAATAATAAACAGGAAAATGGCATATGGGAGATGGATGACGTCATCGCTATGATAGAGGAGCACGGACATGAGATTGCGTTGGTGATGCTGCCAGGGTTACATTTCCTTACAGGACAAGTGTTTGACATGAAGAGAATAACCCAAGTAGCTCACAGCAAGGGCTGTATGGTAGGTTGTGGGTTGGAATTTAACAACGAAAAAGTTGACTAGATTTGTTGACTTCGGTTAATCCGGATAAAAATTTACCGACACATTAATCCGGATCAGCCGAATCCTGTTTTGTGGGATAAAGATTGCTGTTTAGTGGGTGATTATGTGTTATCAGTATCATAGTAGATATTTCTTATCGACACTTAACAAACATGTATAAATACATGTGATCAACCTTAGGCAATTACAATACACACGCAAGGTTAGTTGCAGCCATCTTTTTTCAATAATATATGTTTATTGTATATTATGTATTTAGGATGCACAGATTTTTATAAGTTATCAACCTTGCCGATAAAACAACACAAGGCCATTGTGATCTCCTATATAGCGGCTAACAAACCTTTGGATTAGGTTGGTTTCGACCTTGCGCACGCAGTTGGTAACATCGAACTTCACGTGCACGACTGGGATGTCGACTTTGCTGTGTGGTGTACGTACAAATATCTCAATGCTGGATCGGGATCTGTCGGAGGCGCTTTTATGCACAGAGAGCACGCGAACAACGATTTTCCAAAACTAACAGGTCTTTGCAAGAGGTCGAAGTTGCTGTTGTTGTTTTCATCACCAGCCCATTTTTTGTTGTTGTGTTTATTGTGTTTACTGTAAGAAACTAAAGACGCCCACGGGACTAAATATATATTCCTGATAAAAAGCCAGACTGATCCTGTAGTAAAAAGCAACTGTTTTTTTAGTCTAACAGGTCTTTAGATGTTTCATTTGTGCTTCGTCGTCTAATATTATGTTGACGTTTTTTTTTATAATGACGAGACGTATTTATTTCTTAAATATATAAAATAACCCATAGAAATGGTGTCTCGCTTGGTGTCTTTGTCAAAATTTCCTCAATTAAATACAAACTAACGCGGATGAATATCTTCAGGATGGATTGGGCACAAATTAGAGACGAGGTTCGATATGACGAACGAACTGGACTTGATTCCCGGAATCCAGGGATACAGACTTACCAGCGCCCCCCATCTTCTGATTGCGGCCCTCCATGCAAGTCTGGCAGTGTTTGAGAAAACCAACATGTAGGAATTGATCGCGAAAAGCTTTTTGCTCACAGGGTGAGTCGTGTCGTCACGTGCCAACGTTGATGAAAAAAAATGAATCACCACAATGCACCATTGTCCCCAATATAAAAAAAACTACGGGAGGAACTTAAACTGAAACTGAGCGATTACTCTTCGTATTCTGTTTTATTCTAGTGTGCTTTTACATTTTCAATTTTTTAGCAAAAAGGTGTTAGAATTGCTTGAGAAACAGTTTAGCATTGGTTGAAATGTTCACCATCATCACACCAAAGCCTGAACCACATTTTTAGGTACCTGGAATATTTGTTACGCCACTACTTTTCCAAATCGGATGACCAGAAGGCGTACATAGAAATAATAACGCCCACAGTGAAGAGGGGCTGCCAATCATCGCTGATTTTTCATCAGACAGCCGTTAAGGTAGGAAGAAATCATATTTGAGGGAGCTGTCATGCATTTTTTCCCAGTGCTATTATACCATGTACCCTGGTCTATTGTTATAATATAAGTGCACGTTATCACGCGGAAAAGTGCATGTTATTTAAAGCGTGTTCACTCGGAAATTAGATCAGCTAATTTGTGGCAGAAATATATAAATATTTTGAAACATTTCATTAAACGACGCTTTAATGTCACAGAGTATTTATTGCACAGGTTCAAGAGGAACTGATAAAACACAACGTAAGTTGTGAAGTTCGCCACCCAGTGGTACGTGTGGCCCCAGCTCCAATGTACAACACGTTTCACGATGTGTTTCAATTCGTACAAATACTGAGGAAAGTTCTCTTGCAAGAAGAAATGTGTTGAGGCACCATATCGTTTTGTGTAAATATATAATGTAGGGGCACACATGACCACAAATTATATAATATTTTAAGCAATGTTATGTGATTTATTCACAGTGTGTTGTTGGAGATTGCGGGAAGTGACAGGGTTTACATGAGACCAAACTTCAACCGCATGTACCAGCATAAGTTTTAGATTATTTTGCCTTGACAGTCTTATGTGCGGTCAATTCCGCCGAAATATTTCATTCCATCACCGTGTTTCAATAAAAATTGCCTTTACACAAAACATTTCTGTCCCTAGAAAGGTTATTTGCATTTTGCGCATATTACTTGAACAGATTTTTTGGATTGGTAGTTTCTGATGGTCCTGTAATGTATTTGTAATTAAGAACATTAAATAATGCATAAAGGTCATATTGTTATGTCATTGATGCCAAAATGGTCGTTGTGTTGTGTGTAATTTCCCGTATACCGTCTGTGTTGGCGTTGGCTACAGTCTGACTATGTCAACGCAAGTTTGTTTTGCCTTCAATGTATGTTATACAACATTGTTTCACACGCCCGACTGGAGCGGCCATTTCCTCTCTGACCATCGTTTGCTTTTGCAAGTGCTGTGCCTGGCATTCTATACTTTATTGGTTGCCACGTAATTTGCTCGTGTGAAAAGGATGGAAGTTAACGTTGCCTGCCTTGTGTCTTCATATTGGCACTTGGTAAGAATAAAATTGTAAATATTATTTGGAAGATTGATTAGTTCGAAACCAGAAGAAAGGAGATTGTCAAATTCTAGCCTTAAAGCCTTTTAAGGGTCAAGGACCATAAACTCTAAAATGAGGTTCAGCTAGGAACTATATGCCTAAACTAAACGCTACCTATTGCGGCATACGTTGCAGTCCTGTATAAGCTACAAACCACAGGGTGCAACATAAAACGGTTTGTAAATATTGGACAGGAAATCTCATTCCGCAAGGCCTCATACCAGAGGAAATTATGACTCAAACAAGTCTTGTGTGTCCACATATATTAGAAAGGAGGCACGATCATTTGCTTTGAAAACTGAGCGATTTCTGTCGAAGAGATTGGGATACAACTTCGCATTTCTAAAACTCATTTCTTCCAAGACAATTTATTTTCTGGAAATCGAGTTTAGAATTTGTTTTGTTTTAATGACGACCAAACAGTAGTTAGCGTCTGTTTTTAACAAGGGGTCACAAATTTGTTTCAGCCCGATTGGGGAATTTGCATTGTGGCCAGAAATCCTCTCTTCAATCTAGTCCTCCATGTCATATGTTTCCTCTTCTTCTTCCCTGAATAAAACACAACGAGGATGTTATCAAAATTAAGTGTATTTTTTCGTGTTGTACTCGGTTCAAAACTGGCCGTTACGAAAGATCTACCCCGAATTTACTGCCGGGGCGGGTAGAGGTATGAAGGCATCCACTCGCTCATTTATTCTTATGTGTGGACTCGCTAACAAACAATTTCAGAATGACGGTTTAGGTGAATTATACCCGTCAATTACATGTACTTTTTTTTATACATATTTGTATAAATGTTTTTTAATGATTGGAATTTATATGTGATCAATCGTTAAAGAAGGCATCTGTGTGCATTTGATATTAAGAAACCGTTTTGGCTCGTTTTATTGGGATTTTGGTTCATCTGCAATCTCAATTCGATGTCCTACATATTGGGACGAGCATATGTTGGCAAATGAACAAAAAAAAATTAAATGAAGTAAAATGTTATTTTCTTCCTGTTGTCAAATTATTTTAACACAAAAACGAGTCTTAATTCAGACTTTTCAAAGTTAAACAAACGCAAACAAAAGTTCGCGGAATCTTAAGTACCCTTTTTTCATACAGCGCCGTTCAAATGTTAAATGTCTACCTATGGTCTTCGACGTCAAAGACTTCCTCTTCGTTTCCTGTTTTCGATGTAAAGTGACCACGTGGTGGCGCGTGTAAAATCTCCTCCCCAAACTCTTCCTCTTGCCTGAAAGTGAAAAAAATATGACCTATGACCTATGACCCGGTGCAACCGTCACATGATGACGTCTGTGCGTAAAATAATGTAACTTACCCCAAACCAAGATTGGCCGCCGCTATGAGAAGCACCAGAATCAGAACAGACTTCATTTTTCCTTGAATGAATAAAACGTTGTCTTCGAATGATCCACAAAAACAGTAGGTTGTAGTGGTTCACTATCCCCTGGAATATAATGATTTGCTGCCTATGTTTCGGCACTTTTAGCTCCGTTCAAAGGTCGGAACAGACGGTTATCCCCCTTTTTTCAACTACCACTTCCTACAGTCAAAACAATGATTGGAAAATTTTGTAGGAACACCCCGTACTTTGAGCAAATCCGTCGAGTTTGGACTGTAATGTCATTGGATCCTCATGCAGGGAGGTCGGACAACTTGCCTACTGTGGCATAATGTTGCTGAAGCACTGGCTCCTACGTACACATCCAAGCTCCAGATTTATATATAGGACTGACATACCGTGTTTATATTCAACTTTAAAGAAAATTGAAACGTACGTGCACTTCATAAATTTCTTTATTAACGTTGTATTTACGTGTTACAACAGCCACTACGAGAGGGGTGTGCATAAGGTGCAGCAAGTGCGGTGTATCAAATCCCATGTCATCTTAGTGGGTTATGAGTGGCAAAAGATGGCTGACGAATCGCATTGTTTGCTTTGAAACTTAGATATTTTTGTCATATAGACATGATCACTTATAATTTCATGTGGTCGCACCAATGACTTAAAGGTCGGTCTGGAAAACGCTCCCCGCATTTAACCGCCCGTGTAGCGGTTTACTTTGAAATACTTTGATACATCTGTTTCGGAAACATTGCCTTGTCAACTTAAACTCGCAGCAAAATATGTTCATGCTGGGCTTTGTTTTCATGAAAACGTTACTTCCGAAGATTTAAATGAAAACCAGCAACATTTATTGTTGCCATAAATGCTCACTCGAACTAAACGCTACACAGTTTTTCCTGTTTTTCATTAGAAATAAATCAACTTACTCAGCAGGCCCTGGGCTGCATGCCTATAAACCTTAATCAGCAGCATTCCCAACTATATGACTTTTGTCTCTGTTGTTTTCGGAGAAAGAGGGAATGACACGTGTTCTAACGCCAGATATCTGTTAAATATTACTAAAAGGCCTACCTAATAATTGTTATCCTAGACAAGTTTTTTTGGCCAAAATCATAGTTACGACAAGCTTGTTTATTGTTTTTCATCTGTTTCAAATACAAGCTGTTATTCCATTTTGTTGTGCAAGTTCGCATGGTGACTCAGAACCTCATCTTCAGGCTCTTCCAGATCATCTGTTTCCTCCACCCTAAAATACCTCACGGTAGACGAAGAAAAAAAATCGCAATAAATTATTTACCTTTTAGTATGTTATTTGCAGTGTGAAAACATATATCCTGTGTATCTGCAACAACAGGACAATTT
This sequence comes from Ascidia mentula, assembly GCF_947561715.1. Lineage (NCBI taxonomy): Eukaryota > Metazoa > Chordata > Ascidiacea > Phlebobranchia > Ascidiidae > Ascidia > Ascidia mentula. The sequence goes on from NC_138568.1 coordinate 1,538,492, forward strand.
CAACACCTGCTGTTTGCTGGAGTATCTTTATTTATAAAACCATTAGTGGTTTTTTCCTTATTCGACGCTGAATTCGTCCGCGTTTATTTCACGCATTTCAGGTTTACCGCAAAACCACTACGACCATGACACGCAAACTCTAATCTTAAAAATCTGTAACCTATACATTTGTTACATGTTGTTTGAAAAATATATCTGTTTATTAATTTATTTTAAATATATTTTGGTCAATATTGCAGATTTCGCTTCCGTGCAAAACCCTCACTGCAATTTAATACAAGATTTCAAGCGACGTTGCTGTAAACATGAGTTAAGCACATTGTCATATGGTTTGCTGTCAAAGTTCGGACGCGGTGTCGATATTCGGTTTCGGACGATTGAGTCGAATTCTGTCCGGTACATCCTTACCTTGCATGTTTTTGTCCACTTCCATCATCCTTTATTATCCAATAATCTTTATTCGACTCTCTAGAAGAGAAGACATGCAATAATACCTCCATACAGTCGAGGTTTGGGCGGCTTAATCATATTATTGAGTAGATTTAAATCGATATTTGCTGCTGCGTCTGCGAGAGCTTTGAAATTTGTATCTGGAGAACACGAATTAGAAAAATGAGTCTCCAGTTTTCCTATTTTACCAAAAAGGGCCACAAGGAAAGGTGGACATTTTGAAATATATGGGTTGATGGCTTATATCAAGCTTAATTGTATTTTAATTACAAACTATATTTTATTTAATTGTATTTTAATTACAACTAAACGTACCTTGGGTCTGTTTCAAACGATGGATCAAAGAGATGATTCAATCTGGAGCGTGACGAGTCTACAGGTTGATTAGGATCCTCCTCCACTTGGATCATCTTCTCATCAACATCGTGCTCTTCTCCGTCCCTGAACAAATAACATCACAAAGTTGTTTAACGCAAAGGCGTTCATGCTATCGTATACAAGGCATGAACCCACTTATATTTGGCGACCTCAGCTCTAGTATTTTGATCATAAGGTTCACAGGCTTCGCAGCCCAGGCATTGCAGCCTAGCTGGATCAGCAACTTTTTCCAGACAGACGGGATTTAAAAAATCAAATTCCCGGTGAGGTTTAAACTCACGGCTCTGGACTAACCAGGCCCAACGCTCTACCGGTTTCAGGGATTACATTGTGGTCAATATACACTGATTCCGCAACTTGCCAGGCGACCCATAACGAGCATGTTAGCAACATTATAATTTAATTTTGCATGTTGAATTCGGTGTTGGTTCATAAGCTCGAATAACTTACCCCAAGATTCGATTAAAGTAAAATACAACTTCATGTAACTTCGTGGTGTTTGAATATATTGTAGGTTACTGTTCGCTTCCATAAAAAAGCGGGAAAATTTGAACATAGTGCATTGATCCCAAGCATGCAGGCATTGTTTGCGATAACAATCAGCATTATTTGTTAGTTGTGATATATTGGTGTTGGCAAGTTTCATTGAACAGGCCACTAATCATTACACCTCGGTGTTGTTTTACAGAACAACAGTGCGTAGAAGTCGTTATTCAACCGCCCTACCTCGGGATATACTGTACGTTAGTGTATACACTGTGTATGCACACTAATAATAATGAACGAAACGGCGACCATAATAAAACGTTTTTTGCCAGAGGGGCCTTTTATGTAGATATTTCAGTGTGACAGTGTATGCGCTATTCCAGTGCAATATCCTATGTCATATAATGTCCAAACACGTAAAATTTCCAAAAGCTGATTGAATTGTTTCAATCACAACCAATAACGATTAAGCGTAACTACAGTGCCCCCGACAGGCTGTACTTAAAGGGCCAAAGTGGGCCCCATGGACAGACTCCCGACTCATTAATTGTTAGCTACGTGAGTGAAAACATATGGTAGTGTTGTGATTCGTTTCCCGGGCATACAACGCTCACACCGAAAAATAGTGTTTTTTTACGCTTGTGTCAACAAAAACAATTAGTTACATCGGCCAGTCTAAGCTATAATGCTGTCAAATTAATTGTGTTGCTCGTCGGTTTTAATGCTAGCACATGATACACAGATTTATAACATATTGAGAAAGTAAGATTTTTAGTATTGCACTAATTATGTTGTTCATGCAAAAAATAGTAATCAACAGTGAAAACTATCTTGATTCTCGGAAGAAAGCAACCTTCCCATGCGCTTCACATATATCCATAAGAAAACTTTTCATCGTCGCCGAGTTCGTGTAAAATGGCACCAATTACTTTTTACCTCGTTCTCAATATTGCGGGTGTGGTTCCCAAATTTCGCCACATTCCAAGTTGATTCCTCCTGTTTAAATCGAGTAAAGCAAGTAAAATATGACCTTCATACACGTTCTTACCCCGAACATAGATTTGTCGCCACTGTAAGAATCGCCAAGATTAAAACCAACTCCATGTTTACGTAGAGAAGCATCGACCTCGTATTGAAATATTCTTTAAAGGCACAGACAAGAACAGTATATACTGCGACCCACTTTCCCCAGACTAAAATAAGCTGTAACATACTTTGTGTCGGATTAGAAATTAGGAACATATAGGCTACGGTTTATCCGCCTTTTTTCATGCAGTCAAAAGAGTGGTTTGGTGTTTGTAAGGAAACCACGTTTTTCAGAGCAAACACATTTATAACCCACTTTTGGTTGCCATTCCACTGTAACCAAATGATCGTTTGAAATTGCAATGCATATTCATATGGTGATACTGCCAGGTATAAGATACGGAAGAATGCCGTTAGTCTGGCGTAGCCAAAGTCTACTTTACAGATAGAAGTTAAACTGAAGCAGTGACTTCTGGACAAAAGTCTTTCGAATTTGGCGCTCGACTTATGTTACACAGAATGATATGACGTATTGTACAGAATGTACTGGTCGTCAGAAGAAGTACAAAAAAAAACTTTTCCCTGAATCCTGATTTCCACCTAACGAATGTTAGAGTTTTTCCAATAAATTTATATTTTACCACGGAAGTAAATGTTGGCTATTTAGCTGGCAAGACGGTAGCTCGAAATAGCGATCCTCTCTGCAGCTCACTAAAATCATTATTAGCTCCATTGCTCACAAATTAAAATGTGACTTTAGAACCGATTTCCGTTATTTTAGATATGGAGTCCGACACCCACGTTGTCGCAAATGCATGTTGTAGCACGAAAGCCAACGTGCAGAAAAAGATAAATTCGGCACGCCACTACATGCATATGCGATGGTGCACGAAGCAGTAAATATGACCAACAAAGTGTTTATTAGCGAATTATTTTTGTACAAACAGTTGATACGTTTTAATCGGCACCAACATGTTAATGGCATTGGAACCAAATCCGTCGCATCCACGACAACTACATCTGAAACTGGCAGTTTTCTCAAAAAAAAAAGAATGTTTCTTTGGCAACGGTCTTCATGGCCTTCCTCCTTGTAACTGATCCTTGAGAGCAAGGATGCTGCGCCTCTGCTCATCAGGGAGCATCCGGATCTGTTCTGGTGTTAACTGGAGGACTTGCATGATCAGAGCGGCCTGGAAATACATGATGGCAAAATTGTAACTTTTTTATCCTATATATTTGATTGAATTTTTAAGTGTTAAAAGTGAACGAAAACATTGATCACAAAACTACACATTTTATTCACAATTTGACCAAAGTTGTTTTTTAGATTTGGGCATGTGTCTAAGATTGATTGTGAGCAGACTTTTTTGTACATATACAAATACAGAACTTCAGTTGATGCAAAAAATATAAAACAAACATTCACATTTCCACAATAATCGAACTTCCAATTTGTATCACAATGCAACAACGAACCTTTTCCTGATCCTGCTCTGCAGATGGATCCATAGGGGCATCCTCCTGAGCAGGAGGAGGTCTTCCTCTTCTTGGATCGCTTCTTTCCGGTGGTGGCGGAGGATGTCGTGCAGGATCCCCACCCATTCCTGGACGATCCATCGGAGGTCTTCCTCCACGATCCATCGGATGATCTCTCGGAGACAATCCTCGTTCCAGAGATGAACGCCCCCGCTCATGCGAGCTACCGCGTTCTGGAGGCCCACGATCGGGAAAGCCCCGCTCATCTAGTGGCAACAATTACAAGTTAACAGAATGTGTTATAAACTGTAAGACCTGCAGACACCCTCTTGGTGTTAGTGTCACAGTAGTCAGCAAAGTACTTGTAAAATGCACCAGAAAATAATTATATTCATGATTTCCAGTCAGTGGCCCATTTTAGTGTAAAAACACATTGCTTTAGAAACACTAATTGGACAAAGGTAGCGCAAAATTTGTCTGTGCATTTTTGTCCTTTGCACTTCTTAAACCAGCGAAGACAAGAACTAATTGATTTTCACAACTAATCTCCATGTAAGAATGTGGTCATTCTACCTCTTGGATTGGGTGGAAATCCTCGACCAAAACCTTCATCCATATGTGGTGGTCTGTGACGATCCATCGGGTCGCCCATACCATGATCCACGGGCACTCTTTCTATAACTCGCATGTCCACCTCCATTCTTCTTGGACCTCTGAATTATAAAATGTTTATCAGTTTTAAACATCATAGCATGTTTTTTCCAACATCAGAAAATTTTGCAGAACCATGATGTTTTGACTGTGGCAAATATTATCTGTAAGTAAACATTTTCCATTGTCAATTTTATGTTTGCCAGACTTAATACAACCAATAGTTGATCAGTGTCCATGCAACTTCACCAAATTTATTGTTCATTTATGTTGGGTATGAGCAAACTGGGGCCTTCGGTAAAATCATTGTTGGATCTGGCTGCCATTTTTTGTTTGCTTTTCAGTTACAGCATGTAAGCATTAATGATTGCAAGTCTGTTAGTTTATAAATTGTTGTGTAAAATCTCTTTGTACACATTTACTCATGTGGTTGAATACCAAATTTTTGATACTTTTTGGCCCACAAGCGGAAAAAGTTGCCCACTCCTAATTTTCGTTCTTGTTTATAAAAAATATTAAAAAGATACCATAGTAAAGAAGAGTACATATTTCTCAGGCCAAATAATGCCCTTCTATGTCCAACTTAATAGGCCATGGAACATCCTTTGCATCAGATGCATAGTATCACTACCAGATTAAACACGCAAATTCCCACCTATCTCCTGGGCCAACTTCCATTGGGTGCCCCCTACCAGGTGGGGGCTCTCTCATCCGTTCACCATCCCGGCCACCTCCGAGACCAGGCAGTGGACTGCCATTGGGCCTTGCGTCCTACATTCATTACAACAACTGGATCAATTAATGAAACAATTCATATAAATTAGTGGATAGCAATAATGACAAAATATTTCATTTCTTAAAAGCAAACACAAAACTTTGGTGACAAAAATTTGCTTACGGATTCTGGACGAGGACCTTCAGATGCTGGAATGAGAGGTTGAACTGGATTTTGTCTGTGCAGCATTTTCTACACGTAGAAATAGTATTATTAAGCAAAAAAACAATAAATGCACAATAATCAAAAATTTTTTCATTGAGACCTTTTAGGTCGAAACAGTGGCCATCTGTCTGCAGCTTATACACAGTTCATATTATTGACTCCACATTGCTTATCATTTTTGTCATTGTTTCAACATTATAATTTTTAATTTCAATAAAATATTTAGTTCCTTCTTCTGATTATTTTGTTGGAGCTGTTTCGTTACCATGGCAATTTCTGGATCCACAATCCTCATGACAACTTGAGCTTGCAACAAAGCATATGCAAGTTGTGGGTTTTGAAGCAGCATGTTTCTGGCCTCTACTGGGTTGTTTTAAATGCATTGCTACAACAGTTCAAAAACACAGATTAGCAAAATCGCAATATTCCTATAAAGTTCTCATGGATGTTTTGAAACATATATATTCTAAGATTAATTCGGAAGAAAAACAACAACAAAATATGTTGCCTTCATTTGTTTCATGAGCTCGAACATTTGTTCAGGGGGGAGGCTTGCAACAGCCTTGCTGATAGCTTCTGGGGCATCTTGAGATGGAGTTGGTTCCCCGTATTCCGATTCCACTGGAGGACCCATGGCCCTGAAGTGGTTCACTTCTTCCTGTAAACAAAACACAATGATTGGACATCATAAATTTGTTTGCTGCTAGACACACTACAATTTAAACAGACTCCTCTCCTGGCATAAATTAAAAAAGACTGACATCACTGGTTATTTGACCTTTTTCTCCAAAACAAATTTTTGGTCGAAATTGTTATTCAATGCGCATGGAAATTCAAAATGACAAGAACCAATGCATTATATAGCTAAACATCTGGACAAAAACAGTCCAAATACAAAACAAGGTTAGGTAATATGTTCCTGAGACTACAAAAAGACAATCAGCACCAGTGTATGACCAGACATTGGGTTAATGTTGCCAAAAATACGTTTGCAAAGAGTACAGTGTACATCAACACTCAGATTAACAGCAATTACCCATACCTGAAAGTTATTGCGGTTCTTTTCACTTGTTGCGTGATCAACTCTCAGTGGTCGACCGTGTAACTCCCTTCCATTAAGATTTCTCATCGCACTCATGGCAGTCTCCTGATCTTGATACTCAGCAAATCCATATCCCTTTGGCTTGCCAGACTCGCGGTCAAATACGAGGCTACATTAATATAAACATAATAATATAAAGTCATGAGTCTGATTATACTCTTGCAAATGCCTGCAGTCACACTCACACATACAAAAGCACATACCGAAAACTAATGACGTTGCCAACTCCATTAAAAATATCTTTCAGCTCCTCTTCTGTTGACTCATAAGGTATATTTCCAACTGAAAACAATTTTATGTCAAACCATTAATGTAAAAAAACCGACATTACTAACAGAGGAAAAATGCATGAATATAAGATATATATATACACAGAGTCTACAATTCTTACCAAATACGGATCTGACAGATCTTTCGTAGTCGACTGGATCACGGTCTCTTAAGCCAAACATTATCGTTTTCTGTCATTCGAGTCTTATAAAGTACAAAATAAACAAAGTAAACGCACACTTTCCTGCTGATCGTGACTAATGGTTTGGTGGAAACTGGCAATTTCTCATACGAAGTACTAGTCAGTAGTTAATGACATATACATGGCAGTCAAATATAAGGTGCGCGTTTCTTTAAGTTGAAATTTTATTATAAAGTCCTAATTTCTCTCAATCTAATAAAACGAAGCACCTGCATTTGCATACACACGCCGCAGCAACAGCGTTATTTCGGCGAAATGGAAATTGGTTAAAAGCGAAATTATTTCACGCATGAGTGAACACGACGATTGTGTTCATACAAATCATAAATTAACTCGTAACAAAATTAATCAACAAGATCTCCAATATTTATAAAACTTATGTAATTGCAATCTTAAAACACCTATAAAGTATATCGCAACGAAATGGGTTTGACCGCGGTCACGCTGTGTGAATCCCAGCATTGTTCGTCAAGGAAGATACTTTTACACCGGGTCACAAAGTTTTTACCAAACTTGATCCACATATAAACTTACGTAACACAGAAATCTGTGCGAATATTAAAGCTACGATTTTGTGTAGTATTTTAACTCAAATTTATAAACAAAAATAACAGGCAGTGGCCCTGTTCACGCCTAATCATTAAAATCTGCAGAGATCTCTGTTTTACACATACTTATATGTAGATCAGGTTTGGAAAAAACTTCGTGACCCGGTGTAGTAGTATTTTCCATTCGTCAAAGCGTACACTGCGAGCATTTGCGGCTTGTACCTTTGATAGACTTCAAAGTTTAGGTATAAAAAACATTGGTTATGAAACGCAAACTTTCTAACTGCGTCACACACGATGTTGGTAAAACTACTTCTTTACCGTGGACTTCAGAGGAATATCAATTTTATGTTTGGACTTACTGGTGACTTCTTTCTGCCACCATAAAAGTAGTTCTCAACAATTTTCTTCCGTCGATCGAAGAAGATTCCGAAGGCGGCGGACAGCACGAGGGTAACTCAAAATTTCACCACAAGTTTTAAGTTTCACACCCACCTTTAATTTTTTCAACACACCTTGCGACAACAACTATAAGGAAGTTTTTAGTCTATTACCACTTTCACGCTACAAGGTATACAACACAACACACACAACCAAAGGCAGTATTTTTAGCGAACTCCAATTGTTCCTAGTTTTATTCCCGAAAAGTACCGGAGACACTGAAACATTTCACCCCCTATCCTTGGTGATATTGTTGTAACAAATAACCTCAGCAAGGCATGATTGACAGGATCGCCCCACTGCACAGGTCCTTACATATTGAGAAAGTAAGACTTTTAGTATTGCACTAATTATGTTGTTCATGCAAAAAATAGTAATCAACAGTAAAAACTATCTTGATTCTCGGAAGAAAGCAACCTTCCCATGCACTTCGACATATATCCATAAGAAAACCTTTCATCGTTGCCAAGTTCGTGTAAAATGGCACCAATTACTTTTTACCTCGTTTCCAACATTTCGGGTAAGGTGCCCAAATTTCGCCACATTTTAATTTGATTCCTCGTGTTTAAATCGAGTAAAGCAAGTAAAATATGACCTTTATACACGTTCTTACCCCGAACATAGATTTGTCGCCACTGTAAGAATCGCCAAGATTAAAACCAACTCCATGTTTGCGTAGAGAAGCATCGACCTCGTGTTGAAATGATCTTTAAAGGCACGAACAAGAACAGTATATACTGCGACCCACTTTCCCCAGACTAAAATAAGCTGTAACATACTTTGTGTCGGATTAGAAATTAGGAACATATAGGCTACGGTTTATCCGCCTTTTTTCATGCAGTCAAAAGAGTGGTTTGGTGTTTGTAAGGAAACCACGTTTTTCTGAGCAAAAACATTTCCAACCCACTTTTGGTTGCCATTCCACTGTAACCAAATGATCGTTTGTAATTGCAATGCATATTCATTTTGTGATACTGCCAGGTGTAAGATACGGAAGAATGCCGTTAGTCTGGCGTAGCCAAAGTCTACTTTACAGATAGAAGTTAAACTGAAGCAGTGACTTCTGGACAAAAGTCTTTCGAATTTAGCGCTCGACTTATGTTACACAGAATGATATGACGTATTGTACAGAATGTACTGGTCGTCAGAAGAAGTACAAAAAAAAACTTTTCCCTGAATCCTGATTTCCACCTAACGAATGTTAGAGTTTTTCCAATAAATTTTACCCCGGAAGTAAATGTTGGCTATTTAGCTGGCAAGACGGTAGCTCGAAATAGCGACCCTGTCTACAGCTCACTAAAATCATTATTAGCTCCATTGCTCACAAATTAAAATGTGACTTTAGAACCAATTTCCGTTATTTTAGATATCGAGTCTGACACCCACGTTGTCGCAAATGCATGTTGTAGCACGAAAGCCAACGTGCAGAAAAAGATAAATTCGGCACGCCACTACATGCATATGCAATGGCGCACGAAGCAGTAAATACGACCAACAAAGTGTTTATTAGCGAATTATTTTTGTACAAACAGTTGACACGTTTTAATCGGCACCAACATGTGAATGACATTGGGACCAAATCCGTCGCATCCACGACAACTACATCTGAGACTGGCAGTTTTCTCAAAAAAAAAAGAATGTTTCTATGGCAACGGTCTTCATGGCCTTCCTCCTTGCAACTGATCCTTGAGAGCAAGGATGCTGCGCCTCTGTTCATCGGGGAGCATCCGGATTTGTTCTGGAGTTAACTGGAGGACTTGCATGATCAGAGCGGCCTGGAAACACATGATGGCAAAAGTTTTTACCTTTTATCCTAATATATATTTGATTGACTTTTTAAGTGTTAAAAGTGAAGGAAAACATTGACCACAAAACTACACATTTTATTCACAATTTGACCAAAGTTGTTTTTAGATTTGGGCATGTGTCTAAGATTGATTGTGGGCAGACTTTTTTGATACATATACAAATACAGAACTTCAGTTGATGCAAAGAATATAAAACATACATTCACTATTCATTTCCACAATAATCGAACTTCCGATTTGTACCACAATGCAACAACAAACCTTTTCCTGATCCTGTTCTGCAGATGGATCCATAGGGGCGTCCTCCTGAGCAGGAGAAGGTCTTCCTCTTCTTGGATCGCTTCTTTCCGGTGGTGGCGGTGGGTGTCGTGCAGGATCCCCACCCATTCCTGGGCGATCCATCGGAGGTCTTCCTCCACGATCCATCGGATGATCTCTCGGAGACAATCCTCGTTCCAGAGACGAACGCCCTCGTTCATGCGAGCTACCGCGTTCTGGGGGCCCACGATCGGTGAAGCCCCGCTCATCTAGTGGAAACAATTACAAATTAACAGCATGTGCTACAAACTGTAAGACCTGCAGACACCCTCTTGACGTTAGTGTCACAGTAGTCAGCAAAGTACTTGTAAAATACACCAGAAAATAATTTTATTGATGATTTCTAGTCAGTGGCCCATTTTAGTGTAAAAACACATTGCTTTAGAAACACTAATTGGACAAAGGTAGCGCAAAATTTGTCTGTGGATTTTTGACCTTTGCACTTCTTAAACAAATGAAGACAAGAACTAATTGATTTTCACAACTAATCTCCATGTAAGAATGTGGTCATTCCACCTCTTGGATTGGGTGGAAATCCTCGACCAAAACCTTCATCCATATGTGGTGGTCTGTGACGATCCATCGGGTCACCCATACCATGATCCACGGGCACTCTTTCTATAACTCGCATGTCCACCTCCATTCTTCTTGGACCTCTGAATTGTAAAATGTTTATTAGTTTTAAACAACATAGCATGTTTATTCCAACATCAGAACATTTTGCAGAACCATGATGTTTTGACCATGCAACTTCACCAAATTTATTGTTCATTTATGTCGGATATGAGCAAACTGGGGCCTTAGGTTAAATCATTGTTGGATCTGGCTGCCATTTTTTGTATGCTTTTCAGTTACAGCATTTAAACATTAATGATTGCAAGTCTGTTATGTTATAAATTGTTGTGTAAAATCTCTTTGTACACATTTACTCATGTGGACCGATCCAAAATTTTTGATACTTTTCGGCCCACAAGCAGAAAAAGTTGCCCACTCCTAATTTTCGTTCTTGTTTATGAAGAATATTAAAAACATACCATAGTAAAGAAGAGTACATATTTATCAGGCCAAATAATGCCCTTCTATGTCCAACATAATAGGCCATGGAACATCCTTTGCATCAGATGCATAGTATCACTACCAGATTAAACACGTAAATTCCCACCTATCTCCTGGGCCAACTTCCATTGGGTGTCCCCTACCAGGTGGGGGCTCTCTCATGCGATCACCATCCCGGCCACCTCCGAGCCCAGGCAGTGGACTGCCATTGGGCCTTGCGTCCTACAATCATTACAACAACTGGATCAAATTATGAAGCATATCATATAAATTAGCTGTGGATAGCGATAATGACAAATACATTTCTTCCATTGCGTAAGACAAAATACATTTCTTAAAAGCAAACACAAAACTTTGGTGACAAAATTTTGCTTACGGACTCTGGACGAGGACCTTCAGATGCTGGAATGAGAGGTTGAACTGGATTTTGTCTGTGCAGCATTTTCTACACATAGAAATAGTATTATCAGGCAAAAAAACAATGCACAATCAAAAATTTTTTTCATTGAGACCTTTTAGGTCGAAACAGTGGCCATCTGTCTGCAGCTTATACACAGTTCATATTATTGACTCCACATTGCTTATCATTTTTTTCATTGTTTCAACATTATAATTTTTAATTTCAATAAAATATTTAGTTCCTTCTTCTGATTACTTTATTGGAGCTGTTTCGTTACCATGGCAATTTCTGGATCCACAATCCTCATGACAACTTGAGCTTGCAACAACGCATATGCAAGTTGTGGGTTTTGAAGCAGCATGTTTCTGGCCTCTACTGGGTTGTTTTGAATGCATTGCTACAATAGTTCAAAAACACAGATTAGCAAAATCGCAATATTCCTACAAAATTCTCATGGATGTTTTGAAACATATATATTCTAAGATTAATTCGGAAGAAAAACAACAACAAAATATGTTGCCTTCATTTGTTTCATGAGCTCGAACATTTGTTCAGGGGGGAGGCTTGCAACAGCCTTGCTGATAGCTTCTGGGGCATCTTGAGATGGAGTTGGTTCCCCGTATTCCGACTCCACAGGTGGACCCATGGCCCTGAAATGATTTACCTCTTCCTGCGAAAAACACAATGATTGGACATCATAAATATTGTTGTATGTTTGCTGCTAGACACACTACAATTTAAACAGACTCCTCTCCTGGCATAAATTAAAAAAGACTGACATCACTGGTTATTTGCCCTTTTTCTCCAAAAAAATTTTTGGTCGAAATTGTTATTCAATGCACATGGAAATTGAAAATGACAAGAACCAATGCATTATATAGTTAAACATCTGGATGAAAATGGTCCAAACACAAAACAAGGTTAGGTAATATATTCCTGAGACTACAAAAGGACAATCAGCACCAGTGTATGATCAGACATTGGGTTAATGTTGCCAAAAATACTTTTGCAAAGAGTACAGTGTACATCAACACTCAGTGCAATTATTAACAGCAATTACCCATACCTGAAAGTTATTGCGGTTCTTTTCACTTGTTGCATGATCAACTCTCAGTGGTCGACCATGTAACTCTCTTCCATTAAGATTTCTCATCGCACTCATGGCAGTCTCCTGATCTTGATACTCAGCAAATCCATATCCCTTTGGCTTGCCAGACTCACGGTCAAATACGAGGCTACATTAATATAAACATAATAACATAAATTTATGATTAATAAAAAATTTTCTTCTGGCACTTAAGTTATGAAAATGTTTATTAGTGCTGGAAGAACAATTCCTAATAATTACTATGCCTGGCACCAAGAATTGCACTATACAATTTATATGTCTGAATATAGGACTACTCTTGCAAATGTCTGCAGTCACACTCACACATACAAAAGCACATACCGAAAACTAATGACGTTGCCAACTTCATTAAAATATCTTTCAGCTCCTCTTCTGTTGACTCATAAGGTATATTTCCAACTGTAAACAATTTTATGTCAAACCGTTACTGTAAAAAACGGACATTACTAACAGAGGAAAAATGCATGAATATAAGATATATGTAATATACACAGAGTCCACAATACTTACCAAATACGGATCTGACAGATCTTTCGTAGTCGACTGGATCACGGTCTCTTAAGCCAAACATTATCGTTTTCTGTCATTCGAGTCTTATAAAGTACAAAATAAACAAAGTAAACGCACACTTTCCTGCTGATCGTGACTATTGGTTTGGTGGAAACTGGCAATTTCACATACGAAGTACTAGTCGGTAGTTAATGACATATACATGGCAGTCAAATATAAGGTGCGCGTTTCTTTAAGCTGAAATTTTATTATAAAGTCCTAATTTCACCCAATCTAATAAAACGAAGCACCTGCATTTGCATACACACGCCGCAGCAACAGCGTTATTTCGGCGAAATGGAAATTGGTTAAAAGCGAAATTATTTCACGCATGAGTGAACACGACGATTGTGTTCATACAAATTATAAATTAACTCGCAACAAAATTAATCAACAAGATCTCCAATATTTATAAAACTTATGTAATTGCAATCTTAAAACACCTATAAAGTATATCGCAACGAAATGGGTTTGACCGCGGTCACGCTGTGTGAATCCCAGCATTGTTCGTCAAGGAAGATACTTTTACACCGGGTCACAAAGTTTTTACCAAACTTGATCCACATATAAACTTACGTAACACAGAAATCTGTGCGAATATTAAAGCTACGATTTTGTGTAGTATTTTAACTCAAATTTATAAACAAAAATAACAGGCAGTGGCCCTGTTCACGCCTAATCATTAAAATCTGCAGAGATCTCTGTTTTACACATACTTATATGTAGATCAGGTTTGGAAAAAACTTCGTGACCCGGTGTAGTAGTATTTTCCATTCGTCAAAGCGTACACTGCGAGCATTTGCGGCTTGTACCTTTGATAGACTTCAAAGTTTAGGTATAAAAAACATTGGTTATGAAACGCAAACTTTCTAACTGCGTCACACACGATGTTGGTAAAACTACTTCTTTACCGTGGACTTCAGAGGAATATCAATTTTATGTTTGGACTTACTGGTGACTTCTTTCTGCCACCATAAAAGTAGTTCTCAACAATTTTCTTCCGTCGATCGAAGAAGATTCCGAAGGCGGCGGACAGCACGAGGGTAACTCAAAATTTCACCACAAGTTTTAAGTTTCACACCCACCTTTAATTTTTTCAACACACCTTGCGACAACAACTATAAGGAAGTTTTTAGTCTATTACCACTTTCACGCTACAAGGTATACAACACAACACACACAACCAAAGGCAGTATTTTTAGCGAACTCCAATTGTTCCTAGTTTTATTCCCGAAAAGTACCGGAGACACTGAAACATTTCACCCCCTATCCTTGGTGATATTGTTGTAACAAATAACCTCAGCAAGGCATGATTGACAGGATCGCCCCACTGCACAGGTCCTTACATATTGAGAAAGTAAGACTTTTAGTATTGCACTAATTATGTTGTTCATGCAAAAAATAGTAATCAACAGTAAAAACTATCTTGATTCTCGGAAGAAAGCAACCTTCCCATGCACTTCGACATATATCCATAAGAAAACCTTTCATCGTTGCCAAGTTCGTGTAAAATGGCACCAATTACTTTTTACCTCGTTTCCAACATTTCGGGTAAGGTGCCCAAATTTCGCCACATTTTAATTTGATTCCTCGTGTTTAAATCGAGTAAAGCAAGTAAAATATGACCTTTATACACGTTCTTACCCCGAACATAGATTTGTCGCCACTGTAAGAATCGCCAAGATTAAAACCAACTCCATGTTTGCGTAGAGAAGCATCGACCTCGTGTTGAAATGATCTTTAAAGGCACGAACAAGAACAGTATATACTGCGACCCACTTTCCCCAGACTAAAATAAGCTGTAACATACTTTGTGTCGGATTAGAAATTAGGAACATATAGGCTACGGTTTATCCGCCTTTTTTCATGCAGTCAAAAGAGTGGTTTGGTGTTTGTAAGGAAACCACGTTTTTCTGAGCAAAAACATTTCCAACCCACTTTTGGTTGCCATTCCACTGTAACCAAATGATCGTTTGTAATTGCAATGCATATTCATTTTGTGATACTGCCAGGTGTAAGATACGGAAGAATGCCGTTAGTCTGGCGTAGCCAAAGTCTACTTTACAGATAGAAGTTAAACTGAAGCAGTGACTTCTGGACAAAAGTCTTTCGAATTTAGCGCTCGACTTATGTTACACAGAATGATATGACGTATTGTACAGAATGTACTGGTCGTCAGAAGAAGTACAAAAAAAAACTTTTCCCTGAATCCTGATTTCCACCTAACGAATGTTAGAGTTTTTCCAATAAATTTTACCCCGGAAGTAAATGTTGGCTATTTAGCTGGCAAGACGGTAGCTCGAAATAGCGACCCTGTCTACAGCTCACTAAAATCATTATTAGCTCCATTGCTCACAAATTAAAATGTGACTTTAGAACCGATTTCCGTTATTTTAGATATCGAGTCTGACACCCACGTTGTCGCAAATGCATGTTGTAGCACGAAAGCCAACGTGCAGAAAAAGATAAATTCGGCACGCCACTACATGCATATGCAATGGCGCACGAAGCAGTAAATACGACCAACAAAGTGTTTATTAGCGAATTATTTTTGTACAAACAGTTGACACGTTTTAATCGGCACCAACATGTGAATGACATTGGGACCAAATCCGTCGCATCCACGACAACTACATCTGAGACTGGCAGTTTTCTCAAAAAAAAAAGAATGTTTCTATGGCAACGGTCTTCATGGCCTTCCTCCTTGCAACTGATCCTTGAGAGCAAGGATGCTGCGCCTCTGTTCATCGGGGAGCATCCGGATTTGTTCTGGAGTTAACTGGAGGACTTGCATGATCAGAGCGGCCTGGAAACACATGATGGCAAAAGTTTTTACCTTTTATCCTAATATATATTTGATTGACTTTTTAAGTGTTAAAAGTGAAGGAAAACATTGACCACAAAACTACACATTTTATTCACAATTTGACCAAAGTTGTTTTTAGATTTGGGCATGTGTCTAAGATTGATTGTGGGCAGACTTTTTTGATACATATACAAATACAGAACTTCAGTTGATGCAAAGAATATAAAACATACATTCACTATTCATTTCCACAATAATCGAACTTCCGATTTGTACCACAATGCAACAACAAACCTTTTCCTGATCCTGTTCTGCAGATGGATCCATAGGGGCGTCCTCCTGAGCAGGAGAAGGTCTTCCTCTTCTTGGATCGCTTCTTTCCGGTGGTGGCGGTGGGTGTCGTGCAGGATCCCCACCCATTCCTGGGCGATCCATCGGAGGTCTTCCTCCACGATCCATCGGATGATCTCTCGGAGACAATCCTCGTTCCAGAGACGAACGCCCTCGTTCATGCGAGCTACCGCGTTCTGGGGGCCCACGATCGGTGAAGCCCCGCTCATCTAGTGGAAACAATTACAAATTAACAGCATGTGCTACAAACTGTAAGACCTGCAGACACCCTCTTGACGTTAGTGTCACAGTAGTCAGCAAAGTACTTGTAAAATACACCAGAAAATAATTTTATTGATGATTTCTAGTCAGTGGCCCATTTTAGTGTAAAAACACATTGCTTTAGAAACACTAATTGGACAAAGGTAGCGCAAAATTTGTCTGTGGATTTTTGACCTTTGCACTTCTTAAACAAATGAAGACAAGAACTAATTGATTTTCACAACTAATCTCCATGTAAGAATGTGGTCATTCCACCTCTTGGATTGGGTGGAAATCCTCGACCAAAACCTTCATCCATATGTGGTGGTCTGTGACGATCCATCGGGTCACCCATACCATGATCCACGGGCACTCTTTCTATAACTCGCATGTCCACCTCCATTCTTCTTGGACCTCTGAATTGTAAAATGTTTATTAGTTTTAAACAACATAGCATGTTTATTCCAACATCAGAACATTTTGCAGAACCATGATGTTTTGACCATGCAACTTCACCAAATTTATTGTTCATTTATGTCGGATATGAGCAAACTGGGGCCTTAGGTTAAATCATTGTTGGATCTGGCTGCCATTTTTTGTATGCTTTTCAGTTACAGCATTTAAACATTAATGATTGCAAGTCTGTTATGTTATAAATTGTTGTGTAAAATCTCTTTGTACACATTTACTCATGTGGACCGATCCAAAATTTTTGATACTTTTCGGCCCACAAGCAGAAAAAGTTGCCCACTCCTAATTTTCGTTCTTGTTTATGAAGAATATTAAAAACATACCATAGTAAAGAAGAGTACATATTTATCAGGCCAAATAATGCCCTTCTATGTCCAACATAATAGGCCATGGAACATCCTTTGCATCAGATGCATAGTATCACTACCAGATTAAACACGTAAATTCCCACCTATCTCCTGGGCCAACTTCCATTGGGTGTCCCCTACCAGGTGGGGGCTCTCTCATGCGATCACCATCCCGGCCACCTCCGAGCCCAGGCAGTGGACTGCCATTGGGCCTTGCGTCCTACAATCATTACAACAACTGGATCAAATTATGAAGCATATCATATAAATTAGCTGTGGATAGCGATAATGACAAATACATTTCTTCCATTGCGTAAGACAAAATACATTTCTTAAAAGCAAACACAAAACTTTGGTGACAAAATTTTGCTTACGGACTCTGGACGAGGACCTTCAGATGCTGGAATGAGAGGTTGAACTGGATTTTGTCTGTGCAGCATTTTCTACACATAGAAATAGTATTATCAGGCAAAAAAACAATGCACAATCAAAAATTTTTTTCATTGAGACCTTTTAGGTCGAAACAGTGGCCATCTGTCTGCAGCTTATACACAGTTCATATTATTGACTCCACATTGCTTATCATTTTTTTCATTGTTTCAACATTATAATTTTTAATTTCAATAAAATATTTAGTTCCTTCTTCTGATTACTTTATTGGAGCTGTTTCGTTACCATGGCAATTTCTGGATCCACAATCCTCATGACAACTTGAGCTTGCAACAACGCATATGCAAGTTGTGGGTTTTGAAGCAGCATGTTTCTGGCCTCTACTGGGTTGTTTTGAATGCATTGCTACAATAGTTCAAAAACACAGATTAGCAAAATCGCAATATTCCTACAAAATTCTCATGGATGTTTTGAAACATATATATTCTAAGATTAATTCGGAAGAAAAACAACAACAAAATATGTTGCCTTCATTTGTTTCATGAGCTCGAACATTTGTTCAGGGGGGAGGCTTGCAACAGCCTTGCTGATAGCTTCTGGGGCATCTTGAGATGGAGTTGGTTCCCCGTATTCCGACTCCACAGGTGGACCCATGGCCCTGAAATGATTTACCTCTTCCTGCGAAAAACACAATGATTGGACATCATAAATATTGTTGTATGTTTGCTGCTAGACACACTACAATTTAAACAGACTCCTCTCCTGGCATAAATTAAAAAAGACTGACATCACTGGTTATTTGCCCTTTTTCTCCAAAAAAATTTTTGGTCGAAATTGTTATTCAATGCACATGGAAATTGAAAATGACAAGAACCAATGCATTATATAGTTAAACATCTGGATGAAAATGGTCCAAACACAAAACAAGGTTAGGTAATATATTCCTGAGACTACAAAAGGACAATCAGCACCAGTGTATGATCAGACATTGGGTTAATGTTGCCAAAAATACTTTTGCAAAGAGTACAGTGTACATCAACACTCAGTGCAATTATTAACAGCAATTACCCATACCTGAAAGTTATTGCGGTTCTTTTCACTTGTTGCATGATCAACTCTCAGTGGTCGACCATGTAACTCTCTTCCATTAAGATTTCTCATCGCACTCATGGCAGTCTCCTGATCTTGATACTCAGCAAATCCATATCCCTTTGGCTTGCCAGACTCACGGTCAAATACGAGGCTACATTAATATAAACATAATAACATAAATTTATGATTAATAAAAAATTTTCTTCTGGCACTTAAGTTATGAAAATGTTTATTAGTGCTGGAAGAACAATTCCTAATAATTACTATGCCTGGCACCAAGAATTGCACTATACAATTTATATGTCTGAATATAGGACTACTCTTGCAAATGTCTGCAGTCACACTCACACATACAAAAGCACATACCGAAAACTAATGACGTTGCCAACTTCATTAAAATATCTTTCAGCTCCTCTTCTGTTGACTCATAAGGTATATTTCCAACTGTAAACAATTTTATGTCAAACCGTTACTGTAAAAAACGGACATTACTAACAGAGGAAAAATGCATGAATATAAGATATATGTAATATACACAGAGTCCACAATACTTACCAAATACGGATCTGACAGATCTTTCGTAGTCGACTGGATCACGGTCTCTTAAGCCAAACATTATCGTTTTCTGTCATTCGAGTCTTATAAAGTACAAAATAAACAAAGTAAACGCACACTTTCCTGCTGATCGTGACTATTGGTTTGGTGGAAACTGGCAATTTCACATACGAAGTACTAGTCGGTAGTTAATGACATATACATGGCAGTCAAATATAAGGTGCGCGTTTCTTTAAGCTGAAATTTTATTATAAAGTCCTAATTTCACCCAATCTAATAAAACGAAGCACCTGCATTTGCATACACACGCCGCAGCAACAGCGTTATTTCGGCGAAATGGAAATTGGTTAAAAGCGAAATTATTTCACGCATGAGTGAACACGACGATTGTGTTCATACAAATTATAAATTAACTCGCAACAAAATTAATCAACAAGATCTCCAATGTTTATAAAACAATATCTATACTTATGTAATTACAATCTTAAAACACCTATAAAGTATATCGCAACGAAATGGGTTGGACCGCGGTCACGCTGTGTGAATCCCAGCATTGTTCGTCAAGGAAGATACTTTTACACCGGGTCACAAAGTTTTTTCCAAACTTGATCCACATATAAGTCTACGTAACACAGAAATCTGTGCGAATATTAAAGCTACGATGTGTAGTATTTTAACTCAAATTTATAAACAAAAATAACAGGCGGTAGACCTGTTCACGTCTAATCATTAAAGTTTGCAGAGATCTCTGTTTTACACATACTTATATGTAGATCAGGTTTGTATAAAACTTTGTGACCCGGTGTAGTAGTATTTTCCGTTCGTCAAAGCGTGCAGTGCGAGCATTTGTGGCTCTGCATACAAGGACCAATTTATTAATGTTCCGGGCCATAGATTTTTTTTTAAATTGGCGTAGATTAGGCTTAGAGCATTTAGATCACATTACCATTGAGTTTTTAAAGACCTATAAAGTATATCGCAACGAAAAGGGTCTGACCGGGCAGCACTGTAAAACGACTTTATTGGTTTTGTATGGTTGTAGACTGGTCACTAGTTACTATAAATTCTATTACTGGTATTAACTCTCTAACAAGGGTAAGCTTCATTTATACCTCTACCAATTACTAACTCTAAACCAATAATTGAATCGAAAACCCATATTCCTATTCACGCTCATATTTTGCAAACCAGTGCAGGCCAAAAATACACAACCATCTGTTTCCTTAGTGAAGGCTTACATTCTTGTACCTTTGACAGACTTCAAAGTTTAGGTATAAAAAACATTGGTTATGAAACGCAAACTTTCTAACTGCGTCACACACGATGTTGACAAAACTACTTCTTTACCGTGGACTTCGGAGGAATATTAAATTTTATGTTTGGACTTACTGGTGACTTCTTTCTGCCACCATAAAAGTAGTTCTCAACAATTTTCTTCCGTCGATCGAAGAAGATTCCGAAGGCGGCAGAAAGCACGAGGGGAACTCAAAATTTCACCACAAGTTTTAAGTTTTACACCCACCTTTAATTTTTTCAACACACCTTGCGACTACAACTATAAAGAAGTTTTTAATCTATTACCGCTTTCACGCTACAAAGTATACACAACATACTCAACCAAAGGCCGTATTTGTAGCCAACTCCAATTGTTCCTAGTTTTCTTCCCGAAAAGTACCGGAGACACTGAAACATTCCCCCCCCCCGGGTGAAAATAATGTTGGGTGACGTCAGTCAAGCTTATCAAGCAGAAAAGCTTAGCTGCACAATGTAACCCACCTTTCAATACAACTTAACAGATGCCTTTTCAAATATCACTTCCCAACCGTAAGCACTTTGTATTGAAAAAGTATGTACAACATATGTCGGGGATTCCCCATAAGCAATTGGCAGCATCGGTTAAGCGCTGGGTGGCGACATCGAGCAGCAATGATCCACAATAACGATTGCACAAAAACCAACATTCAATGTTCAAATATTTACAACATAAACCTTCCACTTCCACCCGCTATAACTTCATCAAACCCATAGATAGATACAGATTTGTTTGAAGTAAATATAAAAACGTGCGCCGATAAAACCGAACAGTAGTTGGTGGAACATCGGTTGTTCTCGTCATCAAACATTTTAGTTACGAATATAAAAAAATCTTCGTTCAAAAACCGACAAAGGGTTGCAAGAATTCACGACATAATGTATCAGAAAACAATGTAATGTGGAAATACTCGATTGTAATCAGTCAAAAATTAATATAAGTCACACGTAAATGTTGAAAGTAATATTTAGTGCGGAAGTAAAAGTATTGTCACAAAATCTGTCGTTCAAAATTGTTAGGAAGGCAGATAACTTTGTACGATAAACCTCTGTTGACGGATTTACACAAGAGAGAAGTAAAGACGAAACTCAGAGCAGGAGACAAAAATATTCGTGTTTCAAAGACGTCCTTGATTGTAAGCAACACAAACAGTAAAACTTGGCGACAATTTCAACGAAACCAGATACATAGAGACGCATTTATATGTTTGGCAAAGAAGTAAAAATGAGAGTTATGGAGACAAACGGTATTAATACGTACATTGTAAATACAAATAACACACAGAAGTTGGATAAAGCACAGAAAAATGTGAAGAATATTTACAAAGCATTTGGGAATGTTTCGTCTTCGTGACATGAAGTAAAAAGGTTTATTGGTGAGAAGTGACAGAAATCCCTGTTGATTCTGGCAGCAAACAGCCTGAAGTAATATATTGTTACTTGTCGTTCAACAGAGCTCAGCGCATTTCTATCTTGGCAAGGTTACAGTTCAAGTAACTGCGTTGGAAAGTTTTTGTACTGGAGGTCAAAATAAACGCTGTTACTGAGATTTCAAGATTTTTGTAAACTTCAAATGCCGTACAGGACTTTTGATAAATGTAAATTTGCAAACACCCATATTTCACATTCTTATTGTTTGTGATAACGATGTTGTACTG
The DNA here is from genome assembly GCF_947561715.1 of Ascidia mentula. Classification (NCBI taxonomy): domain Eukaryota; kingdom Metazoa; phylum Chordata; class Ascidiacea; order Phlebobranchia; family Ascidiidae; genus Ascidia; species Ascidia mentula. The sequence continues at coordinate 1,560,943 of NC_138568.1, forward strand.
AAGGAGCAACCGACCACTAAAAATGTCGAAAGCACAGAAAACTACGGAAAAACTAACATTTGAAGTAAAAATGTTAATGCGCTTCTGGTTCTATAAGTCAGTTGAGATCATTGAAATAAATCCTCGGACGTCGCCCTTAACCAAACAATGGTTTCCGAAACATGCAGCCGAGGCTAACTCTGATGCACCACCTTGTGGTCAGACTGTTGCGGGAGATACGCCACTAGATAGAGCAAGAGATTTTACGAGTTTTGAATCCACTGCTTCACAACTTGGAAATTATCAATGTTTTAGCGAAAAAACGTCATTGAGAAAATTTCTTACGGGTTTAGGAGGAAGTTAATCTCCACAAAAGAATTTACAATCGATCAATCATATTTACTTGCATTTGTTAAACCCAAATATAAGGGATGGATTGAAGTGGAGAGTAGGAGTTAGAGATTCACTTCTTACCAAATTGTCAACTTAGGCTTCTACAATGCAACGGATTGGTTATTTCATGCATCGTTTAACTATAATAACAGTAGTGTTGATGAATGTTTTGTTGTGATTTAAAATTATTTCAGGAGGCAAATATTTTGTGACGTGTACTTATTTCCATAAACGCAACATCCACTCAAACATAATAAAATACTTCTATTCAGTCGAGTTTGTTTATGTGATTTTATTTTAAATCTTAAGGCACATAAACTGAAAATACATGGTAGGTATTGGGTGATGTCGACTTTCTTTATATTAACCCAGTGGTGGCAACCTGAGGCTTGCACATGACACAAGCCTTAATACAAGACAACCCATGAGGTAAACATATTATTATCGTGTTAGTATCAAATAGCAATGACAGTTTGTACGTGGAACAAATAGTTTTTATACTTACAGGGTCTGGCAGGTTCCGAAATTTCCCTTCAAAGTCTTTATCTATCTGTCGACGATTGACTGTAAGCTCATCTTGTATATTGTGAACACACTTGAGTAAGGTTTCTGCCGCATCACCACGTATGAAATTGGCGCGAAGATTCAACTTCCTTATCTGGAAATAAAAGATGAAATTAAGAAATTAGTTCGGATAAATGTGACATTAAATGTTTCCATTTTGTGTGCAATACTGTCTGCAGAGCACTGATCATTATTAGCTTTGCTGGTGCATACTTTTTTTTTACAAAAGCAGTGTTTTACAATTGCTTGTTTGTGTGATTGCGTTATCTTACTAAAAAATTTAAAAGTGTGTTTTTGCGTTGACACGTGCACCATAGTTTTCTTGCTTTTACTTTGGAAGATAATGCTTAAATATGGAGTCGAGTGGACGTGGAATCTCTGCTTGAACACCTGAATTCCATTGAAACGAGTATCGAGTTCACATTGGAACGTAAATACGTCGGGGTGATATCATTTTTTGATGTTTCCATTTGAAGCGAGAACCGGGGGCCTCTCCGCACAAACGTATACTGGTAACTGGCTTATTCCGACAGGTATCTGTCGTTTCGATTTGCGAACCCCATCGCCCACAAGCGTGCTGTAGTGCGTGCACTGTATACAAGAGCGGAAACCTTAGTTTCAGAGGAAGAGGCTCAAAAACAGGAGGTTGGTAATGTGCAGAGTGCGCTTTTAGCGAATGGCCACCCTCGTTCCACCCAGTGGCGAAACCAAGACTAAAGGTGACGAAGGGTGTGGTTGTGTTGTTATATATTTTGCAAGGCCTCCAGGTGTTTAAACGCCCGCCTGTCAGACCGCGTGCTTTGGTTTCGCTTCACAAAGATCGAACGGGAGATGCGTTCGATGCTGGAAGTGTGACCGCATACCCTGTGCTGACTGCGACGGCGTATACATTGGCGAGACTGGCCGCGCCCGACAAACAACGTAAAAGAAACACAAACGCAACGTGGCCAACCGCGGTTACAGCGTTGTCGCAACTTGTGGCGGATGCAGGTGAATTTGGATAAACGACAGTTTTGGACCAAAAAAAGACAAGTTCAAATGGATAAAATAAAGATAATTTCAAACGGATGTTTATCGAATAAATGCACCTGAATTGGCACTGAATGTTAAAAAGCAGACATTTTTTCCTTCAGTTTATCGGCACCTGGTGAACTTCCAAGGCATCGCAGATTATAATGTTTTTAAATTACGCCATTGTTTACATTCTGGTTTGTTTTAAATTACGTCAATGAAAGTGTTGCAGCTTCTGCGATACACAAATTTGTAAGTTTCGTGCACGAGCATATGAAAGAGAAAAAATCTGGAACGTCATAGGCTTGACTCTAATTGTCCAGTGTTCTTGTGGAGATGTGTGGTTGTACGTTGATGCGCATTTTCGGCTTGCTACTTCCCACCCCCAATTTATTATGTTTTTCGCGCTTTCTCGCGTTGTTTACACTCACGCACTTTGTCATACAGAAGGTCGATTGCATGACGGCAAAACGTCGATTAAATAAATTTTACCGCAAAGTTCAAAATTGATTAAATAATGCTTGAATATATTTCGAAAAAAATTATTTTTCACTGAATACGACAAGACAAAATTCTTGGCACACAAAGAATGATTTTTTCATATGAGTTTCCCAGCTAATAGAAATTGCTTGGTAGCGTGGACCTCTTGTACCCCTCTCTCTGTATACGACTATGCGTCATCCAGAATTACACATGGCTCCAACTTAGTAACACGTTTGTGACTTTGGTCGCAGTTATATGCTTGGAATGCCACGAGACCCAATAAATCAAATGGCTTATTACAAGGAATAAACAAACTCATTTTTGAATTCGGCCTTTCAGGTTTTTTTTATTGAGGGGAGTGTACAAATATCTTCAAAGAATATTCGTATTCGTATGTTGAGCGTTAGTATTACTGTTACTTGTGATAGAGTTTTACAAACTACCAATGTCTACGTCTGCCCTATTTTGGCAATAAAAGACGGTTTGTGTAACTGTGTTACGCTACCGAAAACTGAAACGCATCTTCAAACAGAGACCTTGTCACGCTTTTTGCATTGGAGGTGACATCACTTTCAATCAAGTGCCAAACCACTTTCCGCTTAACAGATTTAAAATAAAATTTCTTTTTTTTAAAGAATTTGGCGCTGATTAGCGCAAGAGTAATTAAAATCGGTAGATATTTCAGAAAAAGCAAACAGCGTGAAAAGGCCGGTGTTTGAAGTTCTGATGAAATACTTCGGACTTTGAATTCAACATTGTAATTTGTGAGAAAATACTGCTAACAAATTTTCCATTAATACGATGTAACCTATTGTAATACCAACCCAGACGAAGTTCGAATGATCGTGTTACAAGTTATCGTGGAATGGTAATCATTGGTGCGGAACGCTTTGGACTGTAAAACATTTTTTGATTCTGCCAGAATGACGATTGAAATTCAAACCAAGGTAGTGCAGCAAGTACTTTTAAACAGAATAAAGTTATGTGTGGTGAACGATTCCAGATTATCCAAGTGTGTCGTGACCCTAAAAAGTTTGGAAACCACTGGTCTAACATACAACTTACTGGTTTCTTAAGTTGTGATATGGAATTTGCAATCTTACAGATTCCACCACTTGTCATCCTACAACTAAACAGAGACAGATCCTCAATCCACTGAATACATGAAGCAATAGCAGATGCACTTTCATCATCAACTTTGTTCCCATCAAGAATCAACCACGTCATCTGAAACAAATGAGAAATTACTGGAATCAGTTTTTATGTGAACAATATCATTGTTATCAATTATGACGTCACAGCGGCAGAACAATCACTTGGTGAATTTAATCGTTGAGCTCCGGTAGCTCAGTCAGTTAGAGAAAGAATCCGAATTACACATGGCTCCAACTTAGCGACACGTTTGTGACTTTGGTCGCAGTTATATGTTTGCAATGCCACGAGACCCAATAAAATCAAATGGCTTATTACAAAAAATAAACAAACTTATTAAAGATTTTGAATTGGCTCTTCTGGGGATTTATAAAGGGGAGTGTACAAATATTGCGTAGGAATTTTCCTATTTTGTTATATCTCAAGCATTTGCCTTCACTATCTTTTCAATAAAAGACGGTTTGTGCAACTGTGTTACGTCAACGAAGCCTGAAACGCGTATTTTGCGGTGCTGCGTGCGCCATAGTTTTATTTGCTTACACTACTAACAAAGTTTTATCAATATTATGTAACCTGTTATAATATAAACCCAGAAGAAGTTTGAATGTCCGGGCAAAAAGTTCATGTGAAATAGTAATCATTAGTGCGGATCGCTTTTGTCGACAAAACACTTTTAGATTCGACCAAAATGATGACAGATTTCAAACCAAAGTAGTGTAACCAGTATTTTTGTTTTAATATAACTTTATCTTGAACAAAATAAAGTTAGGTTTGGCGAAAGATTCCAAATCATCCAAGAGTGTCATGACTATAAGACAGTGATTCCCAACCTTTTTGTGGTTGCGTACAACTTGGAGGGAAAACAATTTCGACGCGTACCACCTAGTTGAGTGTTACAAAGTAACCTAGGGGATGAAGTAACGAACATTTCGGGATCACTTGCGATTTTTCAATTCGAACTATATCCGCTAATACGGTAAGGTGCTCGCGTACCACCTGGAATGCCGTCGCGCACCATCGGTTGGGAAACACTGCCCTAAGAAGTTTGGAAACCACTGGTCTAACATACAACTTACTGGTTTCTTAAGTTGTGATATGGAATTTGCAATCTTGCAGATTCCACCACTTGTCATCTCACAATACCCCAGAGACAGATTCTCAATCCACTGAATACATGAAGCAATAGCAGATGCACTTTCATCATCAACTGTGTTCGCACAAAGTTCCAACGACGTCATCTGAAACAAATCAAAAATTGCTGGAATCAGTTTTTATGTCAACAATGTATCATTGTATCAATTATGACGTAACAGAGGCAGAACAATCACTTGGTGAATTTATTCGTTGAGCTCTGGTAGCTCAGTCAGTTAGAGAAAGAACCCGAATTACACATGGCTCCAACTTAGTAACACGTTTGTGACTTTGGTCGCAGTTATATGCTTGCAATGCCACGAGACCCAATAAAATCAAATAGCTTATTACAAGGAAAAAACAAACTTATTGAAGATTTTGAATTGGCTCTTCTAGGGTTAAATAAAGGACAGTGTACAAATATTGCGTAGGAATTTTCTTGTTTTGTGATTTTGTTATACTTCAATCGTTTGCCTTCACTAATTTTTCAACAAAAGACGGTTTGTGTAACTGTGTTAGGTCAACGAAAACTGAAACGCATATTTTGCGGCAGTGCGTGTGCTATAGTTTTAATTGCTTACACTACTAACAAAGTTTTTATCATTATTTTGTAACCTGTTATAATATAAACCCGGAAGAAGTGTTAATGTTCGTGTAAAAGGTCAATTGAAATTGTAATCATTAGTGCGGAACGCTTTTGTCGACAAAACACTTTTAGATTTGACCAAAATGAAGACAGATTTCAAACCAAGTAGTGTAGCCAGTATTTCTGTTTTAATAAATCTTCTTCCTAAATATAATAAAGTTAGGTTTGGCAAACGATCCCAAATCATCCAAGAGTGTCATGACCCTACGACAGTGATTCCCAACCTTTTTGTGGTTGCGTACAACTTGGAGGTTAAACAATTTCGACGCGTACCACCTAGTTGAGTGTTACAAAGTAACCTAGGGCATGAGGTAACGAACATATTGGGATCACTTACAGTTTTTTCAATTTGAACTATATCCGCAAATTACGGAAAGGTGCTCGCGTACTACCTGGAATGCCGTCGCGTACCACTGGTTGGGAAACACTGCCCTAAGAAGTTTGGAAACCACTGGTCTAACCTACAACTTACTGGTTTCTGAAGTTGTGATATGGACATTTTGTTAACTAATGTTTGGAAAAGCATTGGACGATCGAAGCTTGAGGCCACTAGCGTTGCTTACCGATCCGCCTCCGGTCTTCCCCTGAATATTATTATTTCATGCCGGTTGAAGGTTTACGTTCCAAATAAAGATATCACGAGGGTGCTTACGTTTTGCGTAACACGGCTTGACAATTGAGAGTATTCTGGGAAGAGACTACTTTAAGGAACTGAAGATTTTTCTGGACAACATTTTGTATGGAACAAGAAAGCTGTCCATAAAGTTGTTGTCTGGAATTGAATCGCATAAAGATGTCCAACAAGATTGCAAGAGAATTTGCATCGATTTTCCTAATTTGTTTAAAAAAAGGTTGGAAACGTTACAAGGCGTCGAGTTAGAGGTGCAGTTTAAACACAACCCAACTCCAGTATATCACAAACCAAGGCAGGTTCCGTTTGCTCTGCTTGACGATTTGAACCAATGTTACGAAGCAGGAATTCGAATCAGAAAATGGACGTCAGCAGGGGAACACCGGTAGTTCCAGTAAGGAAGTCTTCATGACCAGGTTGGATATCTGATAAAGTGCGTGGCGATTACTCGGTGACGGTTAATCCCCAACTAGACACACACCGCCCGCCACTGCCGTTACCAAGCTATTTGATGCAGCAATTGGGAGAAGGTTACGGTTTTACCAATATGACCTGGCAGATGCATACAACCAGGTCAGACTTGGTACCGAAAGCTGAAAGAGTTTAGCGCTTAGCACTCATCGAGGTGCTTTTCTTTGAAATGTTCTGCCGTTCGGAATATCGTCGGCACCGGGTTACTTCCAAAAGTTGATAAACGACATCACACATGATTTATCAGGTGTAGCGGTATTTTTTGGATGACATCCTTGTCAGTGGCTCTTCTAAAGAATATCATTTGCGGAATTTGCTTCAACTTAATGAAAAATGTCTACGTTGACGGTTGGAAAAATGCAAATTCGCACCATGGGCATCTTCCCACTATGGAGTGTATTGCCAAAGGAAGCAGAGTCGACGATGTCATAAAAATGCTCCCATCTGAAACTGTGTCGATCCTCCGATGATTTTTAGGTGCTGTTCAGTTTTACAGAAAGATTCTGCCCCCGGAGTTTTCAACAGTCGCAGAACCGTTGTACAGGCTAACGAAAAAGGCAGTTGTTGGAGTTTTTTCAGTTTCTTTTCAAACAAAAATTTATTTTGATGACTATCCACAAACCCTTGTCGTTGATTTTCAGACCGACGAAGGCTGTTTCAACGTTTGAAGCAAATCGTTTAGCAAAATGGGCGATGCTACTCAACCAGTTCTCTTATGATATTGAGTACAGAAAAACTTCCAACATTCACAATACCGACGCTCGTAGTCGTCTTCCAGCTGGAAAGTATCTCACATTTGATGATGAGGAAACCGCCGTTTATACGGATACGGTATGTTCGATTACTATCAAGTGAAGCCCGCAGACGTGACAGCTATATTTGTCCGGGGCTATGAGGTAAACTCAAGAAGGTTGGCAAAATTAACATTTCGACAAGGGAAGTTCGCTCAGTCGTTGCAGTCAGATTACAGATTCCTAAGCATCAGTCACGGTTGCTTAATGTACGGCTGCAGAGTTGTGAAACCTGCAAAACTTCAACCCGAAATTACCAAGTTGTTGCATTATGGTCACTTGGGAATGCAAAAGATGAAGCGATTGGTAAGAAAAGCTGATACAGGGTCAAATATTGACAAAGACATCATGGATACGTGTCGCAAATGCCACAACCGTGGCGAGCATCAAAATGCTTCACCGAAAGCTTCATTGTATCCTTGGGTTTTACCTGAAAAACCTTGGTGTCGACCACATGAGGGCCATGCCAATGACTTTATGGGTCACAATGGACGCGGAATGGGAATGGTTATTCGACTAGACAACTTCTCAACAATCAGCAAATGCGTACGAAGATTGACGCGCTTATACCTTCAACACTCATATTACTCAGGATAAATTGTCGAGAGAAACTTCAGACGCGAACTCGACAAAACATCGCAGTGCACGGACTGCGTATAAAGTAGGGAAGCCATGCTACGCATTGCACTACGGCTCAAAACATGACCGTGCACCATGTTGGGTTCCAGCTGTAATAAAGGAAATTCACGGAACCCGATCTGTTGCAGTGAAAGTGCTGCCACGCGGGCAAGTGTGCCGCCGCCACATTGAGCAACTGCGCCATGTGCTGTTGCTTGTGCGAATTTGAGCTTAATATGGACAGTTTTAATGAAGCATTTAAATTAAACAATCATTTTCGTAAACAGGTTCAAACTGTATGCATCAAGTGCAATCACTTGACTGTATTAAATTTTTCCTGAAATTGTTGTCTAAATATAGTTGAAAAAAGTCCACTTTAAATTTGGTGTGGCGAACGAATCCAGAACATCAAACTGTGTCATGACCCTAAAAAGTTTGGAAACCTCTGGTCTAACATACAACTTACTGGTTTCTCAAGTTGTGATATGGAATTTGCAATCGTACAGATTCCACCACTTGTCATATTGCAATTAAACAGAGACAGATCCTCAATCCACTGAATACATGAAGCAATAGCAGATGCACTTTCATCATCAACTGTGTTCCCAACAAGATTCAACGACTTCATCTGAAATTATTTCATATACAAATTAGTTACAAGCGGACAACTATTGATTTTTCCCGTGAATATTTTATCATAACTTCAAATATATCCGGGTTTCACATGAATACTGTTGTTAGTTTAAATTACTAAAAGTTGTCTTAATTTCCTGCCCCCCAACTATCCTTCATGTAAAACCAATTCCTTGATTCAACTACAAACTGGGGGATATGCCAAAACGAACACGAACCCGAAGATTCTGCAAATGGCAGCTTAATTTTAATATTTGTGTGAAGCTGAATAATAAGTGATATTCCAGGGCAAATATTTATTAGTGCGTATAATGATAGTTTTGTAATATAGCGTATTATAAAATTATATAATGCTATAACTTAATACCAATCATTTAACACCATTTTATAATTATGGTGGCCGCAAAAAATTATAATGTGGCTAATTTGTGGAAGTTTATCAAACTCCCTAAATAAAAAAGCCAAAGCTAAAGGTGCTGCTCATCATAATGCTGGTAAAGGTTTTGAACTCATACAGCATTATGATGAACAGCATTCTAGCTTTGGCTTTTTATTTAGAATATTTAACTACACAAACTTTGCACCCAATTATCAAACTGTGTTTGCAGAATTCTGATGTCTGTAATTAGTCGTAGCCTGAGCAACATACTTGCAAGCATGATACAGGCCAAGCTAATGGTGACGTCACACTTTACACACGAATATATTCATTTTGTGCAAAAATGTGTCGCATTATTTAAAGTAAAAATACTTTTATTTTGATGGCAAAGTTTTCAAGCAAATGAACAATAAACATGATACATAAAATAGCACCAATAAAACCATAAGGGTTATCATGTCAAGCGTCCATGTATTGCCACGAAACTTGAATCTTTGTCAATTTGGGCAACTGCAATGTGACAGGAAAAATCTCATGTGTGACTTCAAGATATTTATCGGTCACCACATTTCCAATATATAACAATTTGCTAAGGTTAAGGCATATTGACAAATGCTCAGTTTTGACCAATTCAGCAATTATACCTTCTGTTTTATTGCTTCAGCCACTTCTTGTATCCCATCCCCACTAACTTTTTTCATTGTAAGTTCAAGGGTTGGAGGAAATAAATGTAAAACACACGACAAAGCAAAAGCTTCTTCATCACCATCCACTGTAAGCTGGTTTGGAATGGAATTAATCTGAGAATAACATGTTGGTTTACACAAAGTTGTTTAACCACTAAATATGGATACTTCGAAAAAAATTGTTTTTTTTTGTCAACACAAATACTGGATAAAGTGTCATATGTTAATTTGACTTCAACATATGTAAACAAAGTAACCTAAGTAAAATCCAGATATACAGACAAGTTTATTTTACAATGCTTACAAACCTCAAACACTGAATCAACAAATTTGGTTGTTATGTCCTCTTTCTTTACTGAAGTCTGAAAAAACAAATTAATCGTCGTCATTCAGTACATATTGACAAATAACAGCAGGGCTGACATAGACTGTTACGTAAAACAGAAAAACTATCAAGCTTTTGAAAAATGTTTTATGTAGTTCTTTGTAAATGCATCTACAATAGTAGCATTCCCTCATATACTAAAAGTGTTTTGATTTTTTCTTGGCAAAACATTAAATGCTGGTAACCTTTGAAATGCAAGAAATAAGATCACATTTTTCAATCACATGGATGCCATTCTCTGATATTTGAAACTTGGACGTGTAAAGCTTGTTAACATTTTTGTGGACAGCTTCATCCATGATCAGTGGTAATTGAGATTTTGAAACCAGAGTTCCACTGATATCCAAAGATTCCATCTGCAATGATAGGAATATGTGGTTTTACACAAAAAACATTTAAAAGCCAAACAATGCTCTTGCTATTTTTAAAAAGGGCGATAAAAAAACTTTTAGGAATGCTTTTCAAAATTAATTCCAGCAACCCATTGTTCCCATGCAAATAATAACAACTGAATTTAATCAGTTAATATGTTAAAATTAGGATAAAAATTTATATTGTTTAGTTCAGAAGTTGGCAATCCACAGTTTTGCAGCCGCTTCCTGCTTTTTAGTTTGTGGAGTATCTCTGTAGGGATGGGCAATATAGAATAATACACTGTTCTAGAACATTCTAGAATAGTTAAATCGAATCCAGAATACCGAATCCTATTCTGTTTTTGTTTTAGCTTGTGCACTAAAGCAAAACATTTTTTTTACATGACTCCAACAACAAAACACAATCAAAGAATAAATTTATTGCACTGTAATAGATTTAGGCTCTCTATGTGCTTGCCTGCCAAGTGACAACGTAATTTTGTGGCTGTCAAACCTGCACGTCACAACCGTAGCACCTTATTTACTCGATTGTAAGCCGCGGCTTATAAAGTTGTTTAAGCAACCATTTGTGATTTTGACAATCAAGGGCGACTTGTATTACTCAATGTCAAGCGGATAATTTGTCTGCGGCTCTGATTTTCAGTGAAATTAACCTTTAACTCGCTCTGTCGTACCAATACTTTTTATCAAACACATTTATCAGCATACCTGACAATTTTAAACAACAGATTTGTTGACAATTATTGTTGTAGGGCACTGAACATTAACATTTACGTGCGGTTTACATTCGATGGTGGCTTATATAAATTTTTTAACGCTGTCGCATGCGCAAATACGGAAAGTTACCGTACATAGAAGATAAATAACGAAACCTTTTATTCGGTTTGAACACAATTTGGAAAAATATGCCTAACCAATTTAAACTTAGATTTTTGAGATCCGAAATTAAGTTTAGCACAAATCAATGCTGACTGGATTTAAAAATCCTAAAGTTGATGACTTCATTGCAGTCATGCGAACAGATGTTGAAACATACATATAGAACCACTGGTCTAACAAACAACTTACTGGTTTCTCAAGTTGTGATATGGAATTTGCAATCTTACAGATTCCATTACTTGTCATCCAGCAATATGGCAGAGACAGATTCTCAATCCATTGAATACATGAAGCAATCGCCGATGCACTTTCATCATCAACTGTGTTCCTATCAAGTCTCAAATACGTCATCTGAAATAAAAATATGTTTACAAGCCGTATCTCATCCAGCAAAAAAAAAAATTAAACATCCCGACTGGCAAAGATTTAAAAACTGTTATAAAACGTCACCCAACAGAGTGAAAGCTAAAAGTATAATGCAACTAGCAACGTTGCATAATGAAACTAAATTGGTTGCCGATGCTGTCATGTATGTTATTGATACCAAATGACCTTTTGGAAAAAAATTTGTACCTTTATCAGCAAGTACTACTTTAGGGCTTGTTGATAGTTGTCTAACAACCACAATAACAATAGTTTAATAAATATTACCAGTACTGGCATAAGAGCCTACAGTATAGAGTTTACAATACAAGTTACATCACAAAGCAGTACTGTGTGTGTAAATTACACTTAGGACACATCGTTAACCACAACTTTAGAGTAACTTGCATTCCATGTTTATAAAACATTGCTGTTTGCTACAGTTTTCTGAAGTCACCGACGATCACCAATTTTGTGTATGCATACAACTTACTGGTTTCCGAAGTTGTGATATGGAATTTGCAATCATACAGATTCCACCACTTGTCATCTCACAATCCTCCAGAGACAGATTCTTAATCCACTTAATACATGAAGCAATAGCAGATGCACTTTCACCATCAACTGTGCGAAGTTGCAGCTCAGTCAACTGAAACGAATGTTCACATATATCTTAGTGGTAAACATGGTGATGTAAAGCAAATTTATGTCTCATTGACAATTCCAAAAAAGTTGTTTTTAGTTCTTACAATAACAAAAAACTCTTAATATGATATAATGTCATACCTGTATACGTTGACATAACTGATTCAACAAAACTTTCAAACTTCCATGATAAAAACGACAAGTCCCTAAAATGTTTATGTTGTACGATTTTGGGGATTTGTTTAAAACACCTACAATGCTATGAACATCAGTTAGAAGTAATTTTCCTTTCAGACTAAATGTTACTGGCAACAAATTTAGACAGTCTTTATCGAATTCTTTGTTGTCAGCTTCATGTAACCATGAGAAAATTCGCACAAGCATTTCTTCCTCAACTTCTTCTTTTTGTAGTTCTTCGCAACAGAACCCCTTAAGTAGATTTTTTTTCTTAGCAACTTCTTTGTACTCTATGTTGCTGAAACAAACTTTTGCAGCTTCATTAGCCTCATCATTACAAAGTCCAAAAACAAACTTTGCAACAACTTCCCATCTGTTTGTTTTAAGTTGGGGAAGTAATTTAGAAAACTCTTCAACACTCAAAAAAAAGACAAGGTAACAAGCAGTGAAATATTCCTGCCAAGTCAAATGTGAAAAGTAGCTCTTAATATGAGAATCCATAAACGCCATGTTCCAATTTTCATCAGTCACAAATGTTGTAAGAAGCCCCCTTAATGTATCTGGCTCAATTCCTACTTCTCTCAGGTCATCCTGAGAAAAAACAAGTTTGCTATCTTTAAAACCATTCCATGCCAATCTAGCTATTTTGTTCAAATATTCTTCTTTTTTCCTTTTTTCCCCCCTGATAAAGTCCTGCCTAAAATAGTATTGGAATCCATTTGCAAAAACATGAGTAAGAGAGTGAAATCGGCCATCATGATCCTCTTTAAGACTTTTCCAGATGACAAAGGCAATAAAAATGCATTTTGCTGGGACATAGCAAGAAAATGAGAAGTTGGGATTATCTTTTATGACATTCCACACTTCAGCACCCCTATCTCTACAAATCTGGTTGCAAAGTTTTTCTTGGGATTTTTCGTTAAGGCCCATAACTTCAGCAACAAACAATGGTCGATGTTTTGCATCAATTGAGAAAAAGTGCTTTTGTCGTGAAGTGAAAACTTTCTTTGCATCTTTGAGCAATTTACCCATCATAAGAGCATAGATATAAAGTAATGGTTTATTCTCTTTTGTGGGATCGAATGCTTTGAATTCTAAATCCCAATCTGCTGCAGCCTCATCTAAGCCATCCATTGTAATAAATACATTTTCTGATATTAGCATTTTGAGAAAACAAGCTTCACTGTTTTTCTTTATTGGTGAATCTGTGTAGGAATCCAAAAATAAGGAGTTTTTCAACAAAAAATCAACAAATGTTGTGGGAGTATCAAAGTCAATGTTTTTCACTGAGATGTAAAAACAATATTGAGTTTCTTTAACATTCTCTATTGCACCATGCATTGCTTTTTCAGTTATTACTTTGGATAGTGTCGTTTTCCCAATCCCTGGTTGTCCAATTAATGCTAATGTGTTTGCAAATTGAGGCTGTTTTCTATCTTTTGCTACAATTTCTGCTCTAGCAAATAATTCTTCAACTGATACTTTACTGTCCTGTTTCAAGTCTATTGTCTCATAATCTTTTCTCCTGTTGTAATGTCCATCTTCATCACTGTAATATTCATCTTCATCACTGTAATATTCATCTTCATCACTGTAATAACCACCCTCATAGTAGAACTCTGTAGATCTGGCAGGGTTCACTGCTTTTTTTGGTTTATCTGCTATGTCCAGTTCACAAACTTCAATATGCTGCCCAGTCAACACTTGAAAACTTTTGTTGCTGCATTGGATTTTAGCACTTTTGTGCAGCAAATCTTGAATCAGCTTGAAGTCATCTAAAATAAAATTGTGACATAGAATTTCCACATGTTACAAGTCCACGATATGATAAATAAAAACATGGATTAACACACAAAATAGTATTTCCAGGATATTTTGTAAGAATATTCATCAATTAATTTATAAAAAAGTAAGGAAATGAACAAAACCTTACGATAAATCTTTTGACAGTTTTTAACTTTTCTCAGCACATTACCAACTACTTATGACAACAAAATCTTGCCATTTAGAATACTACTTACTCTCACTGAGTTCATCTAGTTTGTTGTCATTTGAAGTGTTTCCATAATTGTCTGTAATATTTAAAAAAATCTTAATAAACACCAAAACAGATTTCATCACTTACATATATCACGCCCTGCTGTGTGAAATGTGGGGTTTCCTTTGAAATTACTTTTGGATATTTCTGCGAACAAAGACATTAGTCAAACTTTTAAATGAGGACAAAATATTTGTTAATTACCTGTTTTGTTGGAAGAAAGTACTGAGCTTCCATGTGTCTATAAATGTAATTTTACTTTTCAATTACGAAAGTAACCCTAAATTGATTCGCTAAATTTCAGCAGAATTTCACCATTGAATTCACTTTAAAATGTCTTATCCGACACCAGGAACAGTTACAATGAAAAATATTGTGGCAAATAATGCCACAAAAATGATGAATATACCTATTTTATGTAGTAGTCTAGACATACCTGACGGCTCACTTGGTTCTGGCACAAATTCGAACTGTTACCATCATGATATTGGTCCATTGTAGTTGCTATTGGTGCAAAAAAAATTTGATCAATTTACCTTGTTTTCTTCAACATGTAATAAAAATTATTTTTTTGCAAAACGCAGTTCTTGTTCTTTCATCAAATATTCCAATCAACCTTACACAGGCAAAAATCTTTTCACATTAAAAAATAGAACTGTATATGTATCAACTTTAAACATGATGTGATACAGTTACTATGAGAACTCTTTACCATGAGGGTTTTGGGTTTGGTTGCCCACGGTTTGATTGTGACTCATTGGTGCTCTAGTATTTTGTGCAACTTCTCTAGGATTTACACCAACATTTTCCGAACGAGGTTGTTGAGTTTGTTGTGTAAAGTTTTGCCTGTAAATGGTGTTTTTCAATAAAACAAGTTAAGCACAATGAAGATGTGTTTCTACATACGTTGGGTGGGTGGGTGCAAGTTGTGATACTTGCTGGTTTTGAGCGATCACTTGAGGTTCAATTTCTTGTTCATAGTTACGCAAAGTTGGTTGTGCACTTCGAGTGGGAATCATTCCACTGGTGTGCATAATAGCTTGACAGGAATACCCCCATGCTGGTTGGTAATGAAACGGATGCCACCCACCAACATATTGGTGGGGTGAATATTCTATGGGATTGGGGTAAGGTTGTGGGGGTGGAGGAGTGTATCGAGTGTGGGGAGGGAGATTCCCTAATTGTGATGGATGGCTTTGAAGTGTTGCATCTGAATCTGCTGATATTCTTTGATAGAATTCTGTAAATTTGCATATTTTTAAATTTATTTCAAATGAAATTAGCATTACTTTGAACACAGTTATTATGAGAACTCTTTACCAGGAGGGTTTTGGTTTCGCACAGTTGGAAGATTATGACTCATTGGTGCTCTAGTATTTGGTGCAGCTTCACTTAGACTTGCACCAACATTTTCCGAACAAGGTGTAAAGTTTTGCCTGTAAATAGTGTTTTAAATAAAACAAGTAAAGCACAATGAAGATGTGTTTCTACAAACGTTGGGTGGGTCGGTGCAAGTTGTGAAGACACTTGCTGGTTTCCAGCGATCACTTGAGGTTCAATTCCTTGTGCATAGTTATGCAAAGTTGGTTGTGCACTTCGAACAGGAATCACTCCTCTTGGGTGCATAATAGCTTGATGGGAATTCCTCAATCGTTGTGGATAGTATTGGTTATAGAATGGATAATATGGATAGGGAGAATATCCCATGGGATTAGGGTAAGGTTGTGAGGGTTGAGGAGTGTATTGAGGGTGGCAATTCCCTAATTGTGATGGATGGCTTTGAGGTGTTGCATAAAGATGAGATGTTGATGGTACACTAAGATGTTGAGAGGTTACATATTCGTTGGGATGCCAAACATTAGATTGCTGGGGTATTTGTGGGTGTGGAAAGTATTGAGTTTGGTTGCAAGCTAGTACATTGGTTGCCTGTGGGATTCCTTGACCTGGTTGTGTTGATTGTTGATTGTTTGTTTGTCCAACATCATGAGGTAAGGAATCCTGAAACAATGGAAAAACAAACATTATTATGTTTTTACCAGTTATGTGCTGCACCAGATCTAGGTGCTTAAGGCCCCATATCAGTATTAATTCCCAAAAATCCAAGTTTTGAAGGCTATCAGCATAAACACCCATACTGAGTGATTTGCTTTTTTGCCCACAACAATTCCTGTGGTCGGTGACCCATGAAGATCTACTGGTACTATTCAAGAAAAAAAAATTGATTGCAGCTGCATCGGACAAAACACAGCAAGGATCTGAGGAGCCTCCAGGAGGATCTTAAGTCCTATAGGATAGCAAAAACAGCAAACGAAGCAACTTTCCTGTGCCCCTTTTTTGCCATTGCATAGAAAAGGGTTGGGGCCAACATTAAATAGCAATTTGGATGAGGTTTTTGTGATTCATTTTTTACAAAACCAGCTTTCATTATATGTGCAAAAAAAGCCATAATATTGCAAAGCTGCAGACAGGGTGTGTACACGCACTGTTTCGACCTGTAAGGTCTCATCAGTGCAGCTGTTGTGTGGCACTGTGCTAGCTTTTACACTACCAGGCACACTAGTCTCTACTTTGTGGTACCTTTCGGTCAACGTCGATCTGCAGGGTACCCTACTGAGTACCGAACAACAGAGACGACGAACAACTGTGGAGCGCACTATGGCCAAACGGAAGGCAAAAACATATTTTACAATGGTGTTTTTGCCTTTTGCACTATCGGTTACCTAGCAGATCCGTTTGGCCGTCGTCTCTGTTTTTTTGGTTCGTCGTCTCTGTTGTTCGGTATATTTGTTGATTTCAAACAAATGACAATTCTTAATTATTTATGTTGGCACACATTTACTAAATCTCAGGTTGCTAAATCTCAGAACAAACAAGTTGTTTTTGTTGAAAGGATTTGATTGCCTCTCTTTAATTTAATGCATATTACTCTTGATGTAGGGACTATTTTTACCATGCAGGAAAAAGACATGCTTGGTCAGATTTGATCAGTAATTATCCATATCTGGCCAGTCCAGGACTTTTTTGTAAGGTTAGTAGATTTTTGAAGTAGTGAAATATAGAAGATTCAGTTTGCCAAGCTTTTTAGGCAGAATCAACAATCTTGGTGAATCTTCAACTTCAGTCAAACAATTTGTTCAAATTTGGCCAAACCAAACTTCCACGCACACAAATATTCTTGAACAACAGCAATAGTAAATGGCTTATGATTGTGTAGCAATAATAAAACTCTTATTGAGACACATATTTTGGCGGTAACTCATGGCATTAATGATCACCAAGACCATGTATATCCATTTCAAATACTGACTTAAGAGGTTTGATGGTAGACACAGACAAGCTATTATTGGTTTGTTTATACATTAGTTGGTATATATGCACATTAGTACTGTCTGTCTGCCAGTAAAACTGACGTATAAATGTCAAACGTGAATATAAAGGTTCACCTGGCGTCATAAATGATTCAACGCGGAAGTGATGTATGTGGTTTCAACAAGCAAAAACCAAAATAACCCACCAAGCTACCCAATTACAATGAGAAATATCATTTGGCAAAGAATGCCACATGCATTAATATTTAATTTTACCCAAAACTCATTATAAAACATAAATTTAAATGGTTATAAAAGATCTATTAAACATAAAAATTTTTAAATTTATTTTTAAGAAGTAATCTGGACATACCGGACTTGGTCCATTCTAGTTGTTTTTTGTGGCAACTCAGAACAATTTTAATCAACTGCAACTCTTTTTCTCTTTAATGTGTGACAAAAATTAGTTTCCACATAAGTTTAAATGGTTAAAAAAAGATCTTTTAAACATAAATTTTTAAATTTATTTTTAAGAAGTAATCTAGACATACCGGAATTGTTTGGTTCTGGAACATTTTAGAACTGTCACCATCATAATTCTGGTCCATTCTAGTTGTTTTTTGTGGCAACTCAAAACAGTTTTAATCAAATGCAACTCTTTTTCTCTTTAATGTGTGACAAAAATTAGTTTCCTGAAAAACAGAATGCTTGTGTCTTGCATTAAAAATGAACAGACAAATATCCTTTAACGTTCCAATAAATGGCACTATATAACATAATACATTGTACATAATATGTAGCAGCACTTTATAACAAGTAAAAAAAAATAACCTAAACTAACAAATCAAATGGACAAAACTTTGACATTGCATTTTCACCATCTAATATAGCCAGTCTAACAACACCTTATTACATCACAATATTTGCCAATCCTTGCAAAAGGTAATCAGCAAAGTTACAAGATTGCATAAATGTAAGAAAAGATCGAAGAAAAAATCAACTTTTAAAAACATGCTGGTTTACTTCTGTTCAAACAACAACTACCTTTTTTATGCAACAATTTTTTGCACCTGTTTAAATTTTAACTCTTCAGAAACAGGAACTTAATCTTGTGACACACTAAAGCATTGTGGGTAATCCGGATTAATCTTTAACTAAATTTTATGAGGACTGCTGTACAAAGTGTGGTGAAAACGACATTTTGCTTGGATCGATATATCGATTATTTAACACCATATCAATTCGTAGTAAGAGTGTTAATGAAACGCAAAAGCACAAGCCTTGTGTTGATTGAAATTACAATTGACTTAACTAAATACATTATTACATGATAGTATTGTCATTCCTATCACTAGGCCATTGTTCCTTTGTACAGTAGTTTTGGTTGTTGGAATTTAACCAAAAGGTGTTTGCAACACAACTGTAAAAAAATCATAGCCATTGCAACATACTTGCACGCATAATAAAACTGCCAGTCGACATTTGTGCAACGAAACGCACTTTGACGACATCCAATATGTCAAAAAAAATTTGGAAAAAAAAGATATTTAGGGGAAAACAAATATATCAGGATATTTAACAATTATTTTTCACAAATACCGTCTTCGACCATAGAATACTAAAACACCAAACACATAATCTAAAGTAAACTGCAGATAAAGTTCACACTTATAAATAAGATTTTCGTTACTTACAACTGCGGGTTTTGTTTAGCTCACGTACTTGTGTATTATAAATATGTGAAAATAAATGCTTGCCATTCTTTTGAAGTGTACGATTACTCATACATAACGCGCGAACACTACCGACGCTGATTTGGTGATAAGCAAAAATCATGTTTGCGCGTCAAACCATAGAATATTGTACGTATTGTATGGACAAACGCCAAAAGCCTCTATTGTATAAAGATGAAGTGAAAACAGGGCAAAAAAATCAACAAAAAGAGCTAAAAACAAATTTTATTACGAGGCCTTTTTCATTCTGGATCCATCATCAGTACACTGGAAAGCCATGAAACGAAAGTGATTTTTACTGGGGTTCGCAAAAGCCCTTTCTACAGCACAGCAAATAACGCAAACTTAGTTTCACAAAAGGAAGCTGAAAGGCAAGAGAACCTTCCACTCATAAAACACACGCCCAGAGAATCATTAACCATCAAGGAAACTTTTCCATTCCGAACAACGAACTGTTTGGTGACGAAGTAAACAGAACTTTAACCTGCGGAACGAACATCTGATGATGGCTACAAAAATCCAGATCGCAATAAAAGTTAGTGGGTGATTGGCAACATCATTTAAGCGCCTGACCAACATACCTAGAAGAAAATCTGACCAACACTGCTGTGTCAAATATCGTTCGGTACAAGGACACTGTATTTGAAAGTTAATTGCGCGCTGTGTTGTTGCCAAAACTTGCAGCCTAACAAAATCCAATTACAATACAAGTGCCTGTGATAATACGCTGTGCATTTTATTGTCGCAAAAAGCGCAGTGGATGTTGCTTTCCGCTTTAATCAATTTAAAACAGGTAAAACCCAATTCCGCATTACGCTTCGGCAAGTGTCAAAATTTGTTTATCCAACAGTATTTGCTCAAACGAAGCAACATTGCCGAAAAGTAAAAAAGACATCAGTCTTGAATGAAATCTGCTCTTAAACACGCTTTTACTGACTCTGGACGTGTCACCACTGGGTAAATATTTGCAACATTAAAACATCACTTGGGCTGTAAGTTCTGAGACTTAAGTACAGAATTTATCCGCCCTGTTGCATTATTTCTACTTCGTAAAATTACCACAATGTTACTTTGTCCTATATTATGACATCAAATACGACATTGAAGCGTGTACATGTTATTGAATTATCTGTGGAACGCTGAACATACGCTTGGTTGCCAAACCCGTTGATGTAACACTGGCGTCAATCCTCTGTAGCCGTAGGTGAAGGCAGGGTTTTCCAAACTAGGTTTGTGGCGACTGAACATGTAGGGTCAACAGAAAGTGGAACATACAGTATGTGCACTGTTACAAATAATTGCTGCAGTGAATTATTGGCGTCGTATATGTTATTATAGATTATCAACCTTAAAAGCGCCAGCACTCGTCACGTACAAATATCTTGACAGTCCCGATTACCCAACAACCTTCAAGCCAGTTGGTATACAGCCTAACAAGGTAGAGACGAGCTCGCAAAGCTACCTGCTGTTGGCCGTTCAATTAAAGTTGTTTAAAGAGGTTGGAACCGGTTGGTCGTTTGACGAAAAAGCAAGACAATAAAATAAATGGGATCCCATTGGATTACAAACTACACAAACGTCACCCAGGAATCAGGTTTATCACAATAGGTGGCGGTAGTTGGTAAAATACAAATATACATCATGTGATCTCACCAACCAATCAACGATGCAAGAAGTACTTACGACCGAAACTTTCGGTTGCTGAGTGTTTTTGTTCCCTATGGGTAGATATTTGCTACAATAAAACATCACGTAGGCCGCAAGTTGAGCGACCAAAGTTAAAAAAAAATATTTTATAATTATCACGAGACAATTGTTTTGAGCTTTTAATGAGGCCAATGTGACATTTCCACTTCAAAACCTTGCAACACCACAATAATAAAATAAATGCTTAGACGACAAGTTTATTTAGTCTTGTAAAAAAAAAACTTGGGTTGTACTGTTATTAAGTATTTTAACCGTAATAGTTGGTCAATAAATATGTAACAAATTATATAACTTTGAAACACGTTTATTTAAATTAAACCACGATTGGTGTGAAAGGTTTTGTTTTCCCTGGTAAAGACAATGTATTCTACGCGGTAGTTGGAAAAAGGGCTATTTCAACATCATGTGATCGAAGCAATTAATTAACAACACAAGTACTTTTAAGGTCTGGCGCTAATTGACGTTCTGGCACCACTGGGTAAATATTTGCAGCATTAAAACATTACGTAGGCAGAAAGTTGAACGACTGAGGCACAAAGTTTCGGAAAACATTCGCCATGTCTGCTTTTCCACGCGAACGCGCGATGTCGGTTTTGGCTGCGTGAATTCCAACAAAAAAGTGGCGCACATTGGCGCCATCATGTGTCGAAAGTACAGTGTTTTCCAAGTGGACATTTTACAACAATGAAGACCCTGTTGGACTAACATTTTGACGTTAGCGTAGTGTCAGCAATGATCTTAGAGGTTAATTTCCGCTATTAATAAACAATAACGCAATAAGTACTAACGACCGAAGCTTCCAGTAGCTAGGTGTTGGTAAATATTTGCTAAAATAAAACATCACGCAAGCATAAAGTTGATCGACCAAAGTTCACGTAGGAAATAATTTATGTGCGAAGAAAAACTACATTAGCGCCATTTGTGTTAAACATGTGAACATAATAAAATAAATGTTAAGACCAGAGCCTCCAAAACCGGACCGATAAGTTTTGCTGCTTCCAACATCACACAAAATACAGGATGCAACTGCAATATTTCACAAACTACGCCTCCACACAACATGTGCACTGGGTCGCTGTATAGACTTGCACTGTTTTTCAGTATTTTAAGTATAATTGTTGGTCAATAAATATCTAACAAATTATATAACTTTGAAACACATGAGGTCGAGGTATTTTTTAAATCTAACCACGATTGATGTAAAAGGTTTGGTTATTCCTGGTAAAGATAATATCTTCTACGAAGCAGATCTAACACAAGTCGTCGCGGTATTTGGGAAAAAATTGCGATTTCATCATCATGTGATCGTAACAATTAATCAACAACACAAGTACTTTTACCAACAAGGTCTGGCGCTAATTGGCGTTCTGACATCACTGGGTAAATATTTGCAGCATTGGAACGTAGGCAGAAAGTTGAACGACCCAGGCACAAAGCTTCGAAAAACATTCGCCCTGTCTGCAAAGCAGCGACAGGGAATCCTATTGGTACGCTGCAATCTAACGCGTCACTAACAAGAGAGGAACTAACAACGCTTCGTTGTTTATTGACCAGATGAAGTTGTATGAAGAGATTGGGAACCGGTTGAATGTTTGAAGTTAAAACAAACGTCCCGATAATTTATCTGCGAAGAAAAACTACACAAGCGCCATTTGCGCCAAGACTGTGATCAACAAAAAATAAATGCTTGGACGACAAGTTTTTTTTGGTCCCAACATCACACGAAATGCACTGATTCACTACATAGGCTTGTACTGTTATCAAGTCATTTAATTATAATTGTTGGTCAATAAATATGTAAAGAAATTATATAACTTTGAAACACATGAGATCGAGGTATCTTTTTAAATCAAACTACGATTGGTGTGAAAAGGTTTGGTTATCCTAGTAAAGAAAATGTATTCCACAAAGCAGATCTGACACAGGTAGTCGCGGTAATTGGGAAAAAGTGCTATTTCAACATCATGTGATCGTAACAATTAATCAACAACACAAGTACTTTTACCAACAAGGTCTGGCGCTAATTGGCGTTCTGACATCACTGGGTAAATATTTGCAGCATTGGAACGTAGGCAGAAAGTTGAACTACCCAGGCACAAAGTTTCGAAAAACATTCGCCCTGTCTGCAAAGCAGCGACCGGGAATCCTATTGGTACGCTGCAATCTAACGCGTCACTAACAAGAGAGGAACTCACAACGCTTCGTTGTTTGTTGACCAGATGAAGTTGTATGAAGAGATTGGGAACCGGTTGAATGTTTGAAGTTAAAACAAACGTCCCGATAATTTATCTGCGAAGGAAAACTACACAAGCGCCATTTGCGCCAAGACTGTGATCAACAAAAAATAAATGCTTGGACGACAAGTTTTTTTTTGGTCCCAACATCACACGAAATGCACTGATTCACTACATAGGCTTGAACTGTTATCAAGTCATTTAATTATAATTGTTGGTCAATAAATATGTAAGGAAATTATATAACTTTGAAACACATGAGATCGAGGTATCTTTTTAAATCAAACTACGATTGGTGTAAAAAGGTTTGGTTATCCTAGTAAAGAAAATGTATTCCACAAAGCAGATCTGACACAGGTAGTCGCGGTAATTGGGAAAAAGTGCTATTTCAACATCATGTGATCGTAACAATTAATCAACAACACAAGTACTTTTACCAACAAGGTCTGGTGCTAATTGGCGTTTTGGCACCACTGGGTAAATATTTGCAGCATTGGAACATAGGCAGAAAGTTGAACGACCCAGGCACAAAGTTTCGGAAAACATTCGCCCTGTCTGCTTTTTCACGCGAACGCGATGTCGGTTTTGGTTGCGAGTGGCACACAGGCGCCAGCAAGTGTCAAAATTACAGTGTTTTGCAAGTGGGCTTTTTCCAAAAATCAAGACCCTGTTGGTTTAACATTTCGACGTTAGCGTTGTGTCATCGATAATCTTAGAGGTTAAGTTTCGCCTATAATAAACAAACTAGTGATTCATTAACAAAAATAAAATCCAGGCCACCTAATAACTTGGTGACATAAGTTAGCGATTAAAGATGCATCAATTATTGTTTTAAATTCATACATTTGAATTTTAACATTACAGACAACAGTTTCAAAATTCCGTCACACAAACAAATTATTGGAAGCCTAATTCGGAAACAAATTATCAACAAACCAACAAGCTATCAACAAATCTAACATGTCAACTCTCAACCACATTTACACTGATGACTTTTCACACAACGTCACCCTGGGAATATTAACTTACAACATATCTGATCATATGCCAGTATTTGCAGTAGTGCCCCAACAATCACAATTCCAAACCATCTAAAAAAGTACATTTTGACTTGGAACAGTTCATGCAAGGCATTCATTACATTAGAAACTGTCGTTGTTTGTTGACCAGATGAAGTTGTACAAAGAGATTGGAACCGGTTGAATGTCTGAAGTTAAAACAAACGTCCCGATAATTTTTCTGCGAAGAAAAACTACACAAGCGCCATTTGCGCCAAGACTGTGATCAACAAAAAATAAATGCTTGGACGACAAGTTTTTTTAGTCCCAACATCACACGAAATGCACTGATTCACTACATAGGCTTGTACTGTTATCAAGTCATTTAAGTATAATTGTTGGTCAATAAATATGTAAAGAAATTATATAACTTTGAAACACATGAGGTCGAGGTATTTTTAAATCAAACTACCATTGGTGTAAAAAGGTTTGGTTATCCTAGTAAAGAAATGTATTCCACAAAGCAGATCTGACACAGGTAGTCGCGGTAATTGGGAAAAAAGTGCGGTTTCAACATCATGTGATCGTAACAATTAATCAACAACACAAGTTCTTTTGCCAACAAGGTCTGGCGCTAATCGGCGTTCTGACATCACTGGGTAAATATTTGCAGCATTAAAACATCACGTAGGCATAAAGTTGAACGACTGAGGAACAAAGTTTCGGAAAACATTTGTCATGTCTGCTATTCCACGCGAACGCGCGATGTCGGTTATGGCTGCTTGAATTCCAACATAAAAATGGCGAACAGGCGCCACCAAGTGTTTATAATACAGAGTTTTGTTAGTGGACTTTTTCCAACAATCAAGACCATGTTGGGTCAACACTTTAACGTTAGCATTGTGTAAGCGATGAACTCTTTGGTTTTGAGGTTTTTTGTCGCCTATAATAAACAAACTGGTCAAATGATTGTTGACAAAAACAATATTCCATCTGTTGTTTTAGTTGTGGCATAAAATCCAGACCACAAACAAATGATTGAAAGCCTAATTGGGAAACAAATTATTAACAAACCAACACACACAGCACCCTCATGTAACATGTCAACTCTCGACCACATTTACACTGATAACTTTTCACACAACGTCACCCCGGGAATATCAACTTGCGTATTTGCAGTAGTACACATCACAATCAGAATTACACGATATCGAAACTCCACAAGATGACATACGACAATATTTTATAACAGAAAAAAAACAATACTACTGCCACTTAAAACTAGTATTTAAACAACAAATCAAACACAAAAATTGCGTTCTGTTATTTTCACTGTGTAAAATATCCGGTCCAACAGCAGCTCAGTACATACCATTATTTGTAAATATATTCAAAGGGCAATCCCGTAAAAAATTAAAAAGCAGTTTGCATAAAATTAAAAAGATAAAAAATAAATCTTTAAAAGGATGCTGGTTTACTACTTCTGTTCATACAACAACTACCTTTATTTATGCAACAATGTTTTTTGCACCTGTTTCAACACCAAAGAGACGACAAAACTTTTTTTCAGTCGTCAAAACTGTTTTGACACAGGTGGTCGCGGTAATTGGGAAAAAAGTGCGGTTTCAACATCATGTGATTGTAACAATTAATCAACAACACAAGTACTTTTACCAACAAGGTCTGGCGCTAATTGGCGTTCTTACATCACTGGGTAAATATTTGCAGCATTGGAACGTAGGCAGAAAGTTGACGACCCAGGCACAAAGTTTCGAAAAACATTCGCCTTGTCTGCTTTTTCACGCGAACGCGCGATGTCGGTTTTGACTGCGTGAATTCCAACAGAAAAGTGGTGCATTGGCGCCACCAAGTGTCAATAATACAAGTGGACATTTTCCAACAATCAAGACCCTGTTGGATTAACATTTTGACGTTAGCGTTGTGTAAGCGATGAACTTAGAGGTTAAGTGTCGCCTATAATAAACAAACCGATCAAATGATTTTGAAAATGAAAGCCAAAGCTAAAATGCTGTTATTCATTAGTAAACGTTTCGAACACTAACTGCATCACATCATGATTGTTGACAAAAACGATATTCCTTTCTGTTGTGAAACAACTTTAGTGCGTCCTGTTTCCATGCCAACACTCAATATCGATTGGACATTTACGAAAATATCAGCATTCAACCGTGTTATGGCTGGGGTGGAAATACTATAAAAATAAACGTCACAAGCCAACAACATTAATTTGCCATTTGTGTCGCTGAACCAGACTTTAAAATCAAATTAGATAAAGCTATCTTTATGGAGGTGGGGGGTGGGGGCTTTTTTACTTTGAAGTGGAAACATATAAAACGAAAGTGATATTTACTGAAGTTTGTAAAAGCCTGATCTTTACAATGCGCAACAAACGCGAGCTTAGTTTTACAGAAGGAAGCTGGAAAGCAAGAGAACCTTCTACTCATAAAACACCCGCGCACGTTAGTGAGTTACGACCATGTTAATAAGTTTCATGTTCGTTAATTAGGTATGCGTACATAAGTTTGACTTATGACACGGTTGGTTATGAAATGTATCCTATTAAGGTGCATGTACACTAATAGCGAACGTGCTGCTTATTAAAGCGCGCGTATCTTATTATTCCACATAGTGTCGCTCTTATTCGGATTTTGACACTGTTGGCCTAACGTGCACGTTCCTTGGGCGGGTGATTGGCAGCATTAACCAAGCGCCCGACCCATATACCAAGAATAAAACCTGATCGGGTTTCGTGCCCAGGACATCCTGGGTTCAAATCCCGGTGTGGTCAAAAAAAAAACCGTGCACGTTCCAGACACACGCATGTTATCTAAGGTACGCGTACAATACGACGAATTATGACACCGATGGCCAACCATATACACAACACATGTCTAATCATGTCACATAAAAACAAAGAGGATTTGGAGAAATATACAAATATTGAAATTGACAAGGTCAATACATGGATGCAATCCAATAAACTAACAGTTAATTGCCAGAAAACCAAGTTCATGCTCTTCTCCAGACGTAAACAATTAAACAACAAGTCATTTCACCTGAAAATCAATGGCATCGCGCTTGAACAAGCTGAGACAGCTAAATATCTTGGCATAGAGTTTGACAGTTAACTTTTACAATGGTCTGCAAAAAAATAGCTAAAAGCATTTTTTTTTGCTATTATGTACAAGCTTAGGCACCACATAGGCCAAGGCGCACTACGAACTGTGTATCATGCGCTATAGTATACTCTTATTTAAATATGGTCTTCTAGCATGGGGTTTTGCTAGTCCGTCACTACTACATCCTCTAGTGGTTGTGTAGAATCGGGCCATGCGCTTAGTAACCAATATTCCTTTTCGCACCCACACCTGGCAACTACATGCAATTCTGCCGATACATTAAATGCATAAACTACAACTTTCGTACACAAATACAAAAAAGTTCGTACACAAATACAAAAAAGTTCGTACGCAAATACAAAAATCAACGTTTGCCACTAGCTATAAAGAATTATTTTACACCAGTTGCTAAAGTTCATGCCCATACAACCAGAAGTCATACTAACCACAAGTAATTTCTTCCACGTGCGTCAAAGGAATTGGGCAAAAAAAACTAAATTACAAAGGCGTAGAAATACGAAACAACATTCCAGAATACATAAAAACGTTTAGTTTTGCCGGATTCCACAAAGCACTGCACGCATTCCTTCTCGATTCGCTTAACTTAAATTTACACAACACGTGGGCGTGGTAAACACCCCCAGGAATGTTATGGTTGAACCAAACGCGATATTCAATTAATCAAACAATTATCGAAAACTTGCTGAGAGCACTTGCCCAAAGTCCATAGACATGCCTAAAAATCTGTTCACACCGTTTAATGTCTTCTGTTTACGCAAAAAAATTCATTAATGAAAAATACGAATCACATTGTTTTTTTTAAAAAAAGGTTAACAAAAAAAATGCAAAATTTCCTATCTAATTGCCGCTTTCTGTTTTTCCTTTTGCAACGCCTGTACCTTGCAAAGGGCCGGTCCTATAACTAAGAATGGTTCCACCGGTCCCACGTCACCGTCTACGTTCAAATTGTCCACCGCAAGTTGTACTGATTTGTCGCTGACTTTCACGAAAATAAAATAAAATGAATTGAATTGAATATAGATGATCAACCTAAAAAGCGCCAGCACTCGTCATGTACAAATATCTTGACAATCCCGATTACCCCAGCAACCTCAGTTGGTATACAACGTAACAACGCAGATAAGAGCTCGCAAATAAGCTACCTGCTGTTAGCTGTTCAATTAAACTTGTTTAAAGAGGTTGGAACAAATATACATCATTACATCATAGCAACCAATCAACAACACAATAAGTACTTACGACCGAAACTTTCGGTTGCTGGGTGTTTTTGTCCCCAATGGGTAAATATTTGCTACAATTAAACATCACGTAGGCAGTAAGTTGAGCGAACAAAGCTCTAATAAAAATCTTTTATATTTATCACGAGACAATGTATAGATCTGTATTGCAATAAAGCTCATGAGCTTTTAATGAGGCCTGATGTGATATTTCCGATTCAAAACCCCGCAACACCACTGGTAAGATGACATAACGCGTCACTAACAAGAGAAGAACTCACAACGCTTTGTTGCTTGTTGACCAGATGAGGTTGTTCAAAGAGATTGGGAACCGGTTAAATGTTTGAAGTAAAAACAAACGTCCCGATATATTTTATCGGCGAAGAAAACCTAGACAAGCGACATTTGTATAAAAAATGTGACATTAATAAAATAAATGTTAAGACCAGAGCCTCCAAAACCGAGCCGTCAAGTTTTGTTGGTTCCAACATCACACAAAATACAGGAAGCAACTGCAATATTTCACAAACTACGCCTCCACACGACGCGTGCACTGGGTCACTGTATAGGCTTGTACTGTTTTTCAGTATTTTAATTATAATTGTTGGTCAATAAATATCTAACAAATTATAAGACTTTGAAACACGTGGGGTCGAGGTTTTTGTTTAATCAGACCACGTTTGGTGTGAAAAGGTTTGGTTATCCCTGGTAAAGAAAATGTATTCTTCGAAGCAGATCTGACACAAGTCGTCGCGGTAGTTGGTTAAATACAACAGCATTTATTTCAACATCGTGTGATCGTAGCAACACAAGTACTTTTACCAACAAGGCCTGGTTGGCGTTCTGACACCACTGGGTAAATATTTGCAGCATTAAAACATCACGTAGACACAAAGTTTCGGGAAAAAATCGTCATGTCTGCTTTTCCACGCGAACGCGCAATGTCGGTTTTGGCTGCGTGAATTCCAACAGAAAAATGGCACATTGGCGCCACCAAGTGTCGATGGTACAGAGTTTTGTTAGTGAACATTTTCCAACAATCAAGACCCTGTTGGATTAACATTTTGACGTTAGCGTTGTGTAAACGATGAACTTAGAGGTTAAGTGTCGCCTATAATAAACAAACTGGTCAAATGATTGTTGACAAAAACGATATTCCGTTCTGTTGTAAAACAACTTAGGTGCGTCCCGTTTCCATGCCAACACTCAATATTGATTGGACAATTACGAAATTATCAGCATTCAATCGTGTTATGGCTGGGGTGGAAATACTAAAAATAAACGTCACAAGCCAACAACATTAATTTGCCCTTTGTGTCGCTGAACCAGACTTTTAGATCAGATTAGATAAAGTTATTTTTATGGAGGTAGGGGTGGGGCTTTTTTACTTTGAAGTGGAAAAATATAAAACGAAAGGGAATTTTACTGAAGTTCGAAAAAGCTTGATCTTTACAATGCGCAACAAACGCAAGCTCAGTTTTACAGAAGGGAGCTGGAAAGCAAGAGAACCTTCTACTCACAAAACACACGCCCAGAGAATCATTAACCATCAAGCAAACTTTACGATTCCGAACAACGAACTGTTTGGTGACGAAGTAAACAGAACTTTTACCTGCGGAACGAACATCTGATGATGGCGACAAAAACCCACAGCGTAATGTCAATAAAGTCAGCTAGAGAATTATTCCCTACATTAAATCAATACCGCCTCCAGTGACAGAAGTGCATCTAATAAGCTTAAGGTTCTTAGCAACCGTTGCCAACTAATAAATTCCCAGTTGTTTAAGCAGTGTATTTTTACCCAACATGTTTCGTACAAACAATTTTACAAAAACAATAAAATAAATTTTTTCAATGGCAATTTTGCATTCGTGGCAACCGGATTCGGCCGCTAAGCTGGGTGATCAGACCTGGTATTGGGCCGCGTTCACCCAACTACAATTCATTTACTTAGTGCAAAATCACATTACATTGTAACCGTTCACATTCAAACGTTGCTGCTGTTCCGGCTACAGATAAGATACGCTTAAATAACATCGACGTGAGAATATATATATGTTAGCTTAGTGCTGGATTAACTATTTTTGCAAACTAGGCTACATAAATAGCTTTTTGATCAGACTTCCGAGTGCTTACCATCTCTGCAGAGAGACAACTTGTTCAACCAAGGAGCCATACAATGTTTGGACTTACATTTCGTTTAATTGAATTTATCTTTAAAAAGCTAAAATGATATACAAAACAGCATGTACAAGTTCAGTAAATAAAATACAATCCATGGTTCCAAAGTGGATCAACAATGGGCCTGAATTGTAGGAAACAGTCCGAAAGCAACAGTTATAAATCACATTCGACTACATTTCATTTAATTACTTTTAACTTTAAAAAACTACAACAACAGTGTTTATAAAACAAAACACAATTTATAAACATTAAATGTCTTTGAAAATAGATATAAAACTATACAGACCAAGAATGTCATTTGAGAACAAAAATGGAGCATCACCACAAAACTGAAAATCAGAACTTAAGCTAAACACTTGGAACTGTGATGTAAAATGGTAACCATCCTCCATAACTGAACAGGAACTGACAGGTATTTTTGCTAAAGCGTGATTCAGAGGAAGATTGGATTAAGAGTTTCCAAAACCCTTTCTACAAGACGATGTGATTTATTGACAACCTGACTACAATATTGAAAAGTTGTCCTTAAACAAGAATAAAAAAAATATTACATATTGGGTGATTTCAACACTAACATTGCAGACAACAGTTTTAAAATTCGGTCATACACACAAATGATTAAAAGCCTAATACGGAAACAAATTATCAACAAACCAACACACATATCACCCTCATCTAACATGTCAACCCCATTTACACTAATGACTTTTACACAATGTCACCTTGGAGATACTAACTTACGACATATTTGATCATATGCCAGTATTTGCAGTAGTATACACAACAATTACAAATATAGCTTAACCATCTAAAAAGTACACTTTGACTTGGAACAGTTCATGCAATGTATAATGTATATTTCCCACATATTGGAAACAGTATGACATGAGCAATTCCTGAAACACCTCAAAATCACTACCACCTAAAAAAAATGCCATTTCAAACTCAGTTGTTTTTATGGATATAGAGAATTTGGAGGTATTTAACACAATAACCTCCAGTCTTTATAACTTGCCAATAAAACAAAAAAATAAACAAAACTACCAGCTTCTGTCTTAGTACAATTTTTGTGCCAGCTGTACAACAACTGCTTTGTCACATCCACTTTTCCAAATATCCTAAAACTGTTAAAGGTGTTTTACACTTAATAAAGGAGGAAATAAACATGTCAGTATTAGCCAAACTTTTTAAAAAAGTTCAAACAGTTTCACGACATCCAATATGTCAAAAGAACTTTGAAAAAATGATATTTAGGGAAGTGGCCAAAATGAATATTAGGATATTTAACAACGTTTTTTAAAAATACTAAAACACCAAACACATAATCGAAAGTAAGCTGCAGAAATCGTTCTGTTCTGGGACAATATATGAAGTCCACAGACAAAAATAAGCTTTTCGTACTTTACAACTGTGGATTTAACGTAAAATTACGTTTCACTCCTGTGACGTTCCACAAACTCTAATATCAGATTTTTCAAAGTTCACACATGTCTATGGATGTCAGGAAAAAACCTACAAATTTTGCAAGACTCAACCAAAAAAATGTAAAGGTATCTGACTTGAATCAAACAGACTCTTACTTAATTGTCAGAAAACAAATATATCTAATTTGGAAATAACAACAAAATGCTTGTCTTTTGCATCAACAATGAACAGACAAAAATCTTTTAACATTTCAATAAATGGCACCTGGTTTTTTTTTGTGTCATTTGGCTGTCATTGACCCAATTTTTTTGAAATGTCACAAAAAATTAAAGCCATTTTGGACACAATGTCCCAAAGGAGATTCACTGGTAGAATATTCGTGCGTCTCATCAGTAGGCGAAAATGCCCTTTGTGTTGCCCCAGACGTCATTTTTATATTATATTCTGTGTCATAAAAGGCCAAAATGTCCTAAATTTTTGCTGGCATTTCAGTCATTTGACAGAAATTTTTTAGTGAAAAAAAAAGCTGGAATGGCACTACAGGCCTATGTATATAACCCAGGTTTGAAAAAATGTCATGCAAATACATCCTCTGCGCACTTTTATAACAATATTTTTAGCACTGTTATAACAATATTAACAATGCTGCTGCCACTTAAAACTAGTATAGTCAGTTGGGGTAATTATTGGACAGTTAAAGTTATGGGGTAATTAGCGGACGCCACCATAGAAAAAAAAACTATGGTTCCCTTAAACTTTATCTTGTACATGTGGTAAGCTGGAAGCCTCCCATGGTTAAAAATAACATGTGTTGATTCCTCTGTGAAACACTGATAAAAAAAAAAATTTTTGTAAGGGGGGTTTATTTCACAAACTTTTTCAAACTAAGTGGATATAGTAATTTGTTAAAATTTAACAGTGTTTTAATGATTTGAAATTTCATTTAGGAAATACTGGCAGGTCAAACCCTGAAGTTTTCAATGAAGGTTAACTCAAACCTCTACCTAGTCTGCCCTCTTAGAAAAATGCTTCCAATAATTACCCCATGCACATTTTCGCATTCCGGGGTAATTATTGGACAATGACATTACGTATTAATATCATGGTACCAACTGTTTTGAGTGGTTATAACTGGGATTATATGTAATTTAGGAATGTGGGATGTGGCCAATTCAGAATAACAACTTTGGATGATACGAATTCTAAGCTATTCGAATTCAAATTTTCACCTATTTTCTTTTCATAAACATGGCATCAATGGCATGTAACAATTAAAAGATTATTACACTCATGCAGACCTTCGAAAACAGTCAATTACATTATTATGCAACCAGCAAAATCAGAATATTATGCAGTATTTTAGATTCGATTCAACTATTCTAGAATAGTGTGTTATTCTATATATCCCCTTCCTGTATGTAAATGCAATAACCCCAATAAGAATGCCTAGAAAATACATACAAAAACAAACAAAAGTATGGAATAACAGGAATTTATGAGGAGCATAGACATTAACAAATCAGCAGTATCAGGAAATTAGCAGACATAAGAATATTGGCAAATTAGCAAGTAAACCCACACGATATGTAATATATCAGTGTCTGCACTTTATTTCCACATCTCATTGAACATAAGGTTGTAAACCTGTTTTAAATTCCTCTGAAACAGCATGGATTTGACAAGTGTAGTACACTGTCCAACAATTACCCCACATGTGTCCAATAATTACCCCAATTGATGGGGTAATAGTTGGACAGTAAAAACTTAAATTATCTGCCAACATAGTTGCAAGTGACTGATGCTTTCATTTTAAATCACAGCAGTGATGTATAAGGTTTTACCCAACACAAAGCAAAACGAAATAACTCTAGATTTAATGTAAAAATTTGCAACGTTTTTGAAAAACGTCCGTTAATTACCCCATTTGACTATATATAACTAAACAATAAAACAATCAGACAAATTTCGTTCTGGTTTTTTCACCGTTTAAAATAGATGGGTAACAACCATTTTTTACAGATCTAGTTAAAGGGCAATCATCAAAAAAATGTTATACATGTTTGGATATATTAAAAAAAAGTTTCAAGAAAAAAAAACCTTTATAAACATGCTGGTTTACCACTTCTGTTCATACTACAAAACGGTTAAACTGTTGTCTGTTCAACAACCTTTTTCATGCAACAATGTTTTTGCACCTGTTTTAACTTAAACTCGTCAGAAACAGGAACCTAATCCTGTGATACGCCGAAGTATTGTGGGTAATCCTGATTAATCTTTAACTAAACTTTATGAGGACTACTGTACAAAATGTGATGAAAAAACATTTTGCTTGGAATGAAATACTGATTGTTTAACACTGCATCAATTCATAACTTACGAGTGTTAGTGAAACACAAAAGTGTTGTTTAAAATTACAATTGATTTGACTAAATACATTATTACATCATAGTATTGTCATTCATATCCCTAGGCCATTAATTGTCCCTATGTACAGTGGTTTAGAAAGTTTACCAAAATG
Source organism: Ascidia mentula (assembly GCF_947561715.1). Classification (NCBI taxonomy): domain Eukaryota; kingdom Metazoa; phylum Chordata; class Ascidiacea; order Phlebobranchia; family Ascidiidae; genus Ascidia; species Ascidia mentula. The sequence continues at coordinate 1,595,857 of NC_138568.1, forward strand.
TGTTTGTAACTGAACTGTAAAAAAATCATAGCTTATGCAACATACTTACACACATAATAAAAATGCCAGTCAACATTGGTGCAATGAAACGCACTTTGACGACATCCAATATGTCAAAAGAACTTTGAAAAAATGATATTTAGGGGAGTGGCCAAAACGAATATCAGGATATTTAACAACATTTTTTACAAATACCGTCTTGGACCATAGAATACTAAAACATCAAACACATAATCCAAAGCAACTTGCAGAAATCGTTCTGTTCTGGGACATTATATGAAGTCCACAGTTAAAAATAAGCTTTTCGTTACTTTACAACTGTGGGTTTTGTGTAGCTCACGTACTTGCGTATGATAAATATATGAAAATTAATTGCTTGCTATTCTGTTGAAATGTAAAATAAATAGGAACAAAATAAATTCAAAGAATGAACGATTTTACGATTTTCACATACATAACGCGCGAACATTATCGACACTGATTGGGTGATGAGTAAAAATCATGTGTGCGTGTCAAACCATAGAATACTGCACTTTTACTTTTAGCATTCTGTGGACAAACACCAAACGTCTCTACTTTAAAGGATGAAGTGAAAACAGGGCAAAAATATTAGCAAAAACAGCTAAAAAAAAATTTCATCTTTTTTCATTCTGGATTCATCCTCTAACACTGGAAAGATATGAAAAGAAAGTGATTTTTACTGGGGTTCGAAAAGCCCTTTCTACAGCACAGCAAATAACGCAAACTTAGTTTTACAAAAGGAAGCTGAAAGGCAAGAGAACCTTCTACTCATAAAATACCCGCCCGGAGAATCATTATCAAGGAAACTTTTCCATTCCGAACAACGAACTGTTTGGTGACGAAGTAAACAGAACTTTTACCTGCGGAACGAACGCTTGATGGTGGCAATAAAAATCCAGAACGAAATAAAAGTTAGTGGGTGATTGGCAACATCGGTCAAGCGCCCGACCCACATACCAAGAAAAAATCTGACCAACACTGCTGTGTCAAATATCGTTTGTTACAAGGGCACTGTATTTGAAAGTTAATTGCCCGCTGTGTTGTTGCCAAAAGTTGCAGCCTAACAAAATCCAATTACAACACAAGTGCCTGTAATAATACGCTGTGCATTGTATTATCGTAAATAGCGCATCACACAAAATACAGGATGCAACTGCAATATTTAACAAACTACACCTCTACACAACACGTACACTGGACCACTGCATAGGCTTGTACTGTTTTTCAGTATTTTCTAGGGTTGTGCCAAGGCGAACCCGAACCCGAATAGATTCGCCGAATATGAGCACAGATTTCATATTCGTGCAAACCCGAATATTGCGCAAGATTCGTATGCGAATATTTATCGACGCATAATATGGTTGTGTGATACAACCGCCAAAGTTTTTGTCTTTTTCGCATGACCAATAACGGTAGCACACAGCTTATAACGCCACGAGAACTGGTGCAGTCGTTTTTGCTATTGGTTTATCACCACGATTGAACAAAACGTGACGAAAATATCGTCCCCCGGTGGTCTAATATCGTATTATAGTTCTGGGCGCCGCTCGTAGCACAGGTTTTCGTCACCAAAATACAGAAGCGCATTTGAAAACAAAAGAACGGAAGTCTTGCGTTGTTCAACATTATATTTGGTCAATCATGACATAACGGCTTTATTACGTTATGTCAATCAAAGTATCGTTTTTCCTAAACACTAGCGGCAAAGGTGATCGCACGAACCCGAATCTTTGTCCATTTGGCACATCCCTAATTTTAACCATAATTGTTGTTCAATAAAAACACACACAAGCCGATTATTAGTTTATTTGTGCATTAATTGGTATTTATTAAAGCATTATTGTTTTGTCCACTCCTGACAAAAGACCGTAAATCATTTGGAGAACTAACATAATGTTGGAACACGAAAAACTTGTCATGGTGAAGTAGTGTAGACATACCTGACTTTTTTGGTTCTGGTCTGTACTTGAATTGTTATCATCACAACTCTGGTCCATTCTGGTTGTTGTTGATGCCAAAGTAAATAGTTTTGATCAATTCTACTTTTTTCTTTAATGTGTGACAAAAATTAGTTTTCTGCAAAACAGAATGCTGTTTTTTCATTAATAATGAACAGACAAACATCTTTTAACATTCTAATAAATAGCACAATACTACAGAACAATATTTTAAAGAAATAAAAACAGATGGAAAAAGAAAAATAACAATGCTACTGTCACTGGAAACTAGTAAATTGCGACTGAAATATTAATATTGGAAGGTGATTGATTACCAATATTAACTTAGCAACACTAGTACAGTTACACCAAAGAGACGTTTGATGCCACATCTTGTTCCACTAGTAACAGCATAAAACACACTTTCAATGCCATTCACATCTGCTTTTGACAATATCCAATACAATGTATTAATGGAGAATGAAAAATTAGTAGTTGAATGAAATAGACAAAATTTTGACATTGTATTTTTACCATCTAATATCTAGCAACGACTTATTGCATCCCACTATTTGCAGATCCAGTCAAAGCAAAATCACAAATAAACTACAAGTTTCCATAAAATAAACTTTCCAAAACATACTGATTCATTAATTTTCAATGACCGAGGCACTAATGGTCTTAGTAGCGACATAAAATCCAGGCTACCTAATATACAAGCATCAAATATTGTTTTAAATTCATACATTTAAATTCTAACATTACAGACAACAGTTTCAAAATTCAGTCACACAAACAAATGCTTATTTGAGAAACAATTGCTAATTGCAAAACAAATTATCAACAAACCAAACCACACAGCACCCTCATCTAACATGTCAGCTCTCAAACACATTCACACTGATGACTTAACACACAACGTCACCCTGGGTATCTTAACTTACGACATATATGATCATATGCCAGTGTTTTTAGTAGTATACATCACAATCACAATTATTCCCAAACCATCTAAAAACATACATTTTGACTTGAAACAGTTTATGCAAGACATTCATTACATTGGACGCATTCTCCATATCAAATGTAAACACCCACCTTAAAGCAGATCACCAAGCTCCACACATAATACCAAAACTTCAAAAACATTGGAATACTAAAATTTGTAAAAAAAAACAACCACAATTCACATGTTCTGTCCTTGATAAAAACATTTAAATGTGCAAACCTATTGATATAGCAAATGCATTCAATATTTTCTGCATACTTTAAACAGTAGCCTATGACATCAACAAATCCTATCACCTCAAAATCACCACTAGACTACCTAAAAAATCACATTTTAAACAAATTTTGCAAGAATCATCAAACAAAGAAATGTAAAGATTTGGTATTTGGCTTGAATCAAACAGACTCCCACTAAATTATCAGAAAAACAAATATATCTAATTTGAAAACAACAACTGAATACTTGTCTTTTGCATAACAATGAACAGACAAAAATCCTGGAACATTATAAATGACACAAAAGGCATATGTTTTAAAAACAATATTTTATAACAGGGCAAAAAATAATTATAGCAATGCTGCTGCCACTTAAACTAGTAATTAAACAATAAATCAAACAGACAAATTTCATTTTGGAATTTTCACTGTTTAAACCGAACAACATCTTATTACATATATACCATTATTTACAGATCTAGTCACAGAGAAATCATCAAAAATATTTTAAACAAGTTTGCATATATTTAAATCCAAGAAAAAAGTAACCTTCAAAAACATGCTGGTTTACCACTTCTGTTCATACAACAATTGCCGTTATTTATGCAACAATGTTTTTTGCACCTTGTTTTACCTTAACTCATCAGAATCAGGAACTTAATCTTGTGACAAACCAAAGCATTGTGGGTAATCCTGATTAATCTTTAACTAAAACTGAATACAACTAAATGTTCAAAATGTGTTGAAAAAGTAACTTTGCCTAGAACGAAATACTGATCGTTAAACACCACATCAATTCATAGTACGAGTGCTAATGAATTACAAAAGTGTTGTTAGAAATTATAATTGATTTGACTAAAAACATTATTACATCGTAGTATTGTCATTCATATCACTAGGCCATTGTTCCCATGTGCAGATACTTATACCAAAATGTGTTTGTAACTGAACTGTAAAAAAATAATAATTACTTCAGCAACAAACTTGCATGCCTAATAAAACTGCCAGTCAACATTGGTGCAATGAAACGCACTGGGAGGACATGCAAAAAGTCAAAAAACTAAGAAAACATGGTATTTAGGGATGTGGTCAAAACCAATATTACGATATTTAACAACATTTTTGTATACAGTCGCGAGCATAGCATACTGAAACACCAAACACATAACCGAAAGTAAGCTGCAGAAATCGTTTTGGGACAATATGAAGTCCACACTTAAAAATAAGGTTTTCGTTACTTTACAACTGTGGGTTTTGTTTAACTCAAGTATATACTTCTGTATTATAAGTTTGTGAAAACAAATGCTTGCTTTTCCTTCGAAATTTACAATAAATAGAAAGAAAATAAATTCAAAGCAAGAATCAGCGATTAACTCATACATAACGCGCAAACATTCCCACCGCTGATTGGGTGACAAGCAAATATCATGTTTGTGTGTCACAAGCATCAAACGCCTCTATCGTATAAAAAAAAAATTGAAAACAAGGCAAAAAAAATTAAGAAAAAGAGCCAAAAATAAATTTCATTGGAGGCCTTTTTCATGCTGGATCTATCATCCATGCACTGGAAAGATATGAAACGAAAGTGATTTTTACAGAGGTTCGCAAAAGCCCTTTCTACAGCTCAACAAATAACGCAAACATAAGGAAGCTGGAAAGCAAGAGAACCTTCTACTCATAAAACACCCGCCCGGACAATCATTAACCATCAAATATACTGCTATTTTTGTTGCCAGGCATACTAATTAATCAGAATTGCTCTTCTGGCACTTAGTTTCTAAAGTGTTTATTGGAAACCAACGTTTCGTCTGCCATCCGGCGAGATTTCTTCAGGGTCTTCAGGGAAATAACCCTGAAGAAGTCTCGCCGGATGGCAGACGAAACGTTGGTTTCCAATAAACACTTTAGAAACTAAGTGCCAGAAGAGCAATTCTGATTAATTAACCATCAAGGAAACTTTTCCATTCCGAACAACGAACTGTTTGGTGACGAAGTAAACAGAACTTTAACCTGCGGAACGAACGCTTGATGGTGGCAATCAAAATCCAGATCGCAATAAAAGTTAGTGGGCGATTGGCAACATCGGTCAAGCGCCCGGCCCATATACCTAGAAGAAAATCTGACCAACACTGCTATGTCCAATATCGTTCATTACAAGGACACTGTATTTAAAAGTTAATTACGCGCTGTGTTGTTGCCAAAAGTTGCAGCCTAACAAAATCCAGTTACAATACAAGTGCCTGTAATAATACGCAGCACATTTTATTGTCGTAAATAGCGCAGTTGATGTTGCTTTCCGCTTTAATCAATTAAACCAGTTGAAACCCAATTCCGCATTACGCTTCGGCAAGTGTTCAAATATGTTTATCCAACAGTATTTGCACAAACGAATCAACATTGCTGAATTTTCATAAGAGGGACATCAGTCTTGAATGAAATTTGCTCTTAAACAGCCTTTTTCTGACTCTGGACTTGTCACCACTGGGTAAATATTTGCAACATGAAAACATCACTTGGGCTGTAAGTTGTGGGACTTAAGTATAGAATTTATCCGCCCGGTTGCATTATTTTTACTTCGTAAAATTAACACAAAGTTACTTTGCCCTATTATGACATCAAATATGAGATCGAATTGCGTACGTGTTATTAAATTATCTGTTGAACGCTGAACATACGCTTGGTTGCCAAACCTGTCGAGGTTAAGGCCGGGTTTTCCAAACTAGGTTTGTGGCGACTAAACATGTAGGGTCGGTACAACAGAAAGTGGAACTTACAGTATGTGCACTGTTACAAATAATTGCTGCAGTGAATCATTGGCGTCGTGTATGTTATTATAGAATATCAACCTTAAAAGTGCCAGCACATGTCATACAAATATTTTGACAGTCTCGATTACCCAGCAACCTCCCTGCCAGTTAGTATACAACAAAACAAGGTAGAGAAGAGCTCGCAAAGCTACCTGCTCTTGTCCGTTCAATTAAAGTTGTTTAAAGAGGTTGGAACCGGTTGGTCGTTTGATGAAAAAACAAAACAATAAAATAAATGGGATCCCATAGGATGAAAAACTACACAAACGTCACCCAGGAATCAGGTTTATCACAATAGGTGGCGGAAGTTGGTAAAATACCAATATACATCATTTGATCATAGCAACCAATCAACAACGCAATAAGTACTTACGACCGAAACTTTCGGTAGCTGGGTATTTTTGTCCCCTATGGGTAAACATTTGCTACAATAAAACATCACGCAGACGATAAGTTGAGCAACCAAAGCTCATATAAAAATGTTTTATAGTTATAACGAGACAATTGTAGACTTATTTCCACTTCAAAACCCCGCAGCACAACTTGGTTCAATGATATAACGCGTAACCAACAAGAGAAGAGCTCACCACGCTTCGTTGTTTGTTGACGAGATAAGGTAGTTTAAAGAGATTAGGAACCGGTTGAATGTCTGAAGTTAAAACAAACGTCCCGATAATATATCTGCGAAGAAAAACTACACAAGCGCCATTTGTGTCAAGACTGTGACAAAAAATAAATGCTTAGACGACAAGTTTTTTTGGTCCAAACATCACACAAAATACACTGGGTCACCATATAGGCTTGTACTGTTATCAAGTTTTTAATTATAATTGTTGGTCAATAAATATGTGAACAAATTATTTTACTTTGAAACACATGAGGTGGAGGTAATTAATGAAATCAAACCACAATTGGTGTAAAAGGTTTGGTTTTCCCTGGTAAAGAAAATATCTTCTACGAAGCAGATCTGGCACAAGTCGTCGCGGTAGTTGATTAAACACAACAGCACTTATTTCAACATCATGTGATCGTAGCAATAAATCAAAAGTATTTTCACCAGAACTCCAGACATTTATTAGCCTTCTGACACCACTGGGTAAATATTTGCAGCATTGGAACATAGGCAGAAAGTTGAACGACCGAGGCACAAAGTTTCGGAAAACAATCGCCCTGTCTGCTTTTCCACGCGAACGCGCGATGTCGGTTTTGGCTGCGAGTGGTTCCAACATCACACAAAATACAGGATGCAACAGCAATATTTCACAAACTACGCCTCCACACAACACGTACACTGGACCACTGTATAGGCTTGTACTGTTTTTCAGTATTTTAACCATAATTGTTGTTCAATAAATATCTAACAAATTATATGACTTTGAAACACGTGTCGTCGAGGTTTTTTTAATCAAACCACGTTTGGTGTAAAAAGGTTCGGTTATCCCTAGTAAAGAAAATATCTTCCACGAAGCAGATCTGACACAAATCGTCGGGGTGGTTGGTTAAATACAACAGCACTTATTTATCATGTGATCGCAACAATAAATTAAAAGCACTTTTACAAGAAATCCAGACATTTATTGGCGTCCCGACACCACTGGGTAAATATTTGCAGCATTAAAACATCACGTAGGCAGAAAGTTGAACGACCGAGACACAAAGTTTCGGAAAACATTCGCCCTGTCTGCATTTCCACGCGAACGAGCAGTGTCGGTTTTGGCTGCGTGAATTCTAACAGGAAAGTGGCACACAGGCGCCACCAAGTGTCAATAGTAAAGAGTTCTCTTAGTGGACTTTTCCAACAATCAAGACCCTGTTGGATTAACATTTTGACGTTAGCGTTGTGTAAGCGATGAACTTAGAGGTTAAGTATCGCCTATAATAAACAAACTTGTCAAATGATTGCTGACAAAAACGATATTCCGTTCTGTTGTAAAACAACTTAGGTGCGTCCTGTTTCCATGCCAACACTCAATATCGATTGGACATTTACGAAAATATTAGCATTCAATCGTGCCTTTTAATGAGGCCTGATGTGATATTTCCACTTCAAAACCCCGCAACACCACTGGTAAGATGATTTAACACGTCACTAACAAGAGAAGAAATCACAACGCTTGGTTGCTTGTTGACCAGATAAGGTTGTTCAAAGAGATTGAGACCTGGTTGAACGTTTGAAGTTAAAACAAATGTCCCGATAATTTATCGGCGGAGGAAGACTACACAAGCGACACTTGTGTCAAAAATGTGACAATAATAAAATAAATGTTAAGACCAGAGCATCCAAAACCGGGCCGACAAGTTTTGTTGGTTCCAACATCACACAAAATACAGGATGCAACAGCAATATTTCACAAACTACGCCTCTACACAACACGTACACTGGACCACTGCATAGGCTTGTACTGTTTTTCAGTATTTTAACCATAATTGTTGGTCAATAAATATCTAACAAATTATATGACTTTGAAACACGTGGCGTCGAGGTTTTTTTAATCAAACCACGTTTGGTGTGAAAAGGTTTGGTTATCCCTGGTAAAGAAAATAATTTCCACGAAGCAGATCTGACACAAGTCGTCGCGGTAAATAGTTAAATACACAATCACTTATTTCAACATCATGTGATGGTAGCAATAAATCAAAAGCACTTTTACCGGAAATCCAGACATTTATTAGCCTTCTGACACCACTAGGTAAATATTTGCTGCATTAAAACATCACGTAGGCAGAGTTGAACGACCGAGGCACAAAGTTTCGGAAAACAATCGCCCTGTCTGCTTTTCCACGCGAACGCGCGATGTCGGTTTTGGCTGCGTGAATTCCAACAGGAAAGTGGCACACAGGCGCTACCAAGTGTCAATAGTACAGAGATTTGTTAGTGGACATTTTCCAACAATCAAGACCCTTTTGGATTAACATTTTGACGTTAGCGTTGTGTAAGTGATTTTTGACAAAAACGATATTCCGTTCTGTTGTAAAACAACTTCGGTGCGTCCCGTTTCCATGCCAACACTCAATATCGATTGGACAATTACGAAAATATCAGCATTCAATCGTGTTATGGCTGGGGTGGAAATACTTTAAAAATAAACGTCACAAGCCAACAACATATATTTACCCTTCGTGTCGCTGAACCAGACTTTTAAATCAAATTAGATCAAGCTATCTTTATGGAGGTGGGGGTGGAGCTTTTTTACTTTGAAGTGGAAACATATAAAACGAAAGTGATATTTACTGAAGTTCGTAAAAGTCTGATCTTTACAATGCGCAACAAACGCAAACTTAGTTTTACAGAAGGAAGCTGGAAAGCAAGAGAACCTTCTACTCATAAAACACCCTCGCACGTTAGTGAGTTTCATGTTCGTTAATTAGGTACGCGTACATAAGTTTGACTTATGACACGGTTGGTTATGAAATGTATCCTATTAAGGTGCATGTACACTAATAGCGAACGTGCTGCTTATTAACGCGCGCGTACCTTATTATTCCACATGATGTCGCTCTTATTCGGATTTTGACACTGTTGGCCCAACGTGCACGTTCCTTAAAAGACACACGCACGTTATCTAAGGCACGCGTACAATACGACGAATTATGACACCGATGGCCAACCATACACACAACAATATTTGCAGATGACACATGTCTAATCATGTCACATAAAAACAAAGAGGTTTTGGAGAAATATGCAAATATTGAAATAGACAAGGTCAATACATGGATGCAATCCAATAAACTAACAGTTAATTGCCAGAAAACCAAGTTCATGCTTTTCTCCAGATGTAAACAATTAAACAACAAGTCATTTCACCTGCAAAGCAATGGCATCGCGCTTGAACAAGCTGAGACAGCTAAATATCTTGGCATAGAGTTTGACAGTTAACTTTTATGGGGTCTGCACATTACAATGGTCTGCAAAAAAATAGCTAAAAGCATTTCTTTTTTGCTATTGTGTACAAGCTTAGGCACCACATAGGCCAAGGCGCACTACGAACTGTGTATCATGCGCTATAGTATACTCTTACTTAAGATATGGTCTTCTAGCATGGGGGTTTGCTAGTCCGTCACTACTACATCTTCTAGTGTTTATGCAGAATCGGGCACTACGCTTAGTAACCAATAGTCCTTTTCGCACCCACACCTGGCAACTACATGCAATTCTGCCGATTCATCAAATGCATAAACTACAACTTTCGTACACAAATACAAAAAAGTTCGTACACAAATACAAGAAAGTTCGTACGCAAATACAAACATCAACGTTTGCCACTAGCTATAAAGAATTATTTTACACCAGTTGCTAAAGTTCATGCCCCTACAACCAGAAGTCATACTAACCACAAGTAATTTCTTCCACGTGCGTCAAAGGAATTGGTCAAAAAAAAAACTAAATTACAAAGGCGTAGAAATCTGGAACAACATTCCAGAATACATAAAAACGTTTAGTTTTGCCGGATTCCACAAAGCACTGCACGCATTCCTTCTCGATTCGCTTGACTTAAATTTACACAACACGTGGGCGAGGTAAACACCCCCGGAATGTTATGGTTGAACCAAACGCGATATTCAATTAATCAAACAATTATCGAAAACTTGCTGAGAGCACTTGCCCAAAGTCCATAGACATGCCTAAAAATCTGTTCACACCGTTTAATGTCTTCTGTTTACGCCAAAAAATTCATTAATGAAAGATACGAAACACATTGTTTTTTGAAAAAAAAGGTTAACAAAAAAAATGCAAAATTTCCTATCTAATTGCCGCTTTCTGTTTTACCTTTTGCAACGCATGTACCTTGCAAAGGGCCGGTCCTATAACTAAGTATGGTTCCACCGGTCCCTCGTCACCGTCTACGTTCAAATTGTCCACCGCAAGTTGCACTGATTTGTCGCTGACTTTCACAAAAATAAAAAAAAATGAATTGAATTGAATATAGATTATCAACCTTAAAAGCGCCAGCACTCGTCATGTACAAATATCTTGACAGTCCCGATTACCCCAGCAACCTCAGTTGGTATACAACGTAACAACGCAGATAAGAGCTCGCAAATAAGCTACCTGCTGTTAGCTGTTCAATTAAACTTGTTTAAAGAGGTTGGAACAAATATACATCATTACATCATAGCAACCAATCAACAACGCAATAAGTTACGACCGAAACTTTCGGTAGCTAGGTGTTTTTGTCCCCAATGGGTAAATATTTGCTACAATTAAACATCACGTAGGCAGTAAGTTGAGCGACCAAAGCTCTAATAAAAATCTTTTATATTTATCACGAGACAATTTATAGATCTGTATTGCAATAAAGCTCATGAGCTTTTAATGAGGCCTGATGTGATATTTCCGATTCAAAACCCCGCATCAACACTGTTAAGATGATATAACGCGTCACTAACAAGAGAAGAACTCACAACGCTTTGTTGCTTGTTGACCAGATGAGGTTGTTCAAAGAGATTGGGAACCGGTTAAATGTTTGAAGTTAAAACAAACGTCCCGATATATTTTATCGGCGAAGGAAACCTAGACAAGCGACATTTGTGCAAAAAATGTGACATTAATAAAATAAATGTTAAGACCAGAGCCTCCAAAACCGAGCCGACAAGTTTTGTTGGTCCCAACATCACACAAAATACAGAAAGCAACTGCAATATTTCACAAACTACGCCTCTACACAACACGTACACTGGGTCACTGTATAGACTTGCACTGTTTTCAGTATTTTAACCATAATTGTTGGTCAATAAATATCTAACAAATTATATAACTTTGAAACACATGAGGTCGAGGTATTTTTTAAATCAAACTACGATTGGTGTGAAAGGTTTGGTTATTCCTGGTAAAGAAAATGTATTCTACAAAGCAGATCTGACACTGGTCGTCGCGGTAGTTAATTAAATACAACAACACACTTATTTCAACACCATGTGATCGTAGCAACACAAGTACTTTTATCAACAAGGCCTGGTTGGCGTTTTGATACCACTGGGTAAATATTTGCAGCATTTAAACATCACGTAGGCAGCAAGTTGAACGACCGAGGCACAAAGTTTCGGAAAACATTCGTCATGTCTGCTTTTCCACGCGAACGCGCGATGTCAGTTTTGCTGCGTGAATTCCAACAGAAAAGTGGCACACAGGCGCCACCAAGTGTCAATAGTACAGAGTTTTGTTAGTGGACATTTTCCAACAATCAAGACCCTGTTGGGTTTCACATTTTGACGTTAGCGTTGTGTCAGCGATAATCTTAGAGGTTAAGTTTCGCCTATAATAAACAAACTAGTGATTCATTAACAAAAATAAAATCCAGGCCACCTAATAACTTGGTGACATAAGTTAGCGATTAAAGATGCATCAATTATTGTTTTAAATTCATACATTTGAATTTTAACATTACAGACAACAGTTTCAAAATTCAGTCACACAAACAAATTATTGGAAGCCTAACTCGGAAACAAATTATCAACAAACCAACAAGCTATCAACAAATCTAACATGTTAACTCTCAAACACATTCACACTGATGACTTTTCACACAACGTCACCCTGGGAATATTAACTTACGACATATCTGATCATATGCCAGTATTTGCATTAGTGCCCCAACAATCACAATTCCAAACCATCTAAAAAAGTACATTTTGACTTGGAACAGTTCATGCAAGGCATTCATTACAATAGAAACTGTCGTTGTTTGTTGACCAGATAAAGTTGTATGAAGAGATTGGAAACCGGTTGAATGTTTGAAGTTAAAACAAATGTCCCGATAATTTATCTGCGAAGAAAAACTACACAAGCGCCATTTGCGCCAAGACTGTGATCAACAAAAATAAATGCTTGGACGACAAGTTTTTTTAGTTCCAACATCACACGAAATGCACTGATTCACTATGTAGGCTTGTACTGTTATCAAGTCATTTAAGTATAATTGTTGGTCAATAAATATGTAAAGAAATTATGTAACTTTGAAACACATGAGATCGAGGTATCTTTTTAAATCAAACTACGATTGGTGTAAAAAGGTTTGGTTATCCTGGTAAAGAAAATGTATTCCACAAAGCAGATCTGACACAGGTAGTCGCGGTAATTGGGAAAAAGTGCTATTTCAACATCATGTGATCGTAACAATTAATCAACAACACAAGTACTTTTACCAACAAGGTCTGACATTTTCCGACAATCAAGACCCTGGTGGGTTAACATTTTGACGTTAGCGTTGTGTCAGCGATGATCTTAGAGGTAAATTTCTGCTTCTAACAAACAATATCGCAGCAATAAGTACTTACAACCGAAACTTTCAGTAGCTAGGTGTTGCAACTTGACAAATATTTGCTGAAATAAAACATCACGTAGGCATAAAGTTGAGCGACCAAATTTCACGTAGGAAATAATTTATCTGCGAAGAAAAACTACACAAGCGACATTAAGTTTTGCTGCTTCCAACATCACACAAAATACAGGATGCAACTGCAATATTTCACAAACTACGCCTCTACACAACATGTGCATTGGGTCGCTGTATAGACTTGTACTGTTTTTCAGTATTTTAACCGTAATTGTTGGTCAATAAATATATAAACAAATTAGGCATAAAGTTGAACGACCGAGGCACAAAGTTTCGGAAAACATTCGCCCTGCCTGCATTTCCACGCGAACACGCGATGTCGGTTTTGGCTGTTTGAATTCCAAAATAAAAATGGCGAACAGGCGCCACCAAGTGTCAATAATACTGAGTTTTGTTGGTGGACATTTTCCAACAATCAAGACCCTGTTGGGTCAACACTTTAACGTTAGCATTGTGTAAGCGATAAACTCTTTGGTTTTAAGGGTTTTTTGTCGCCTATAATAAACAAACTGGTGAAATGATTGTTGACAAAAACAATATTCCATCTGTTGTTTTAGTTGTGGCATAAAATCCAGACCACATAATAACTTGGTGACATAAGTTAGCAATTAAAGACGCATCAGATAATGTTTTAAATTCATACATTTAAATTCTAACATTACAAACAACAGTTTCAAAAATTCAGTCACGCAAACAAATGATTGAAAGCCTAATTGGGAAACAAATTATTAACAAACCAACACACACAGCACCGTCATGTAACATGTCAACTCTCAACCAGATTTATAATGATGACTTTTCACACAACGTCACCCCGGGAATATCAACTTGCGTAATTGCAGTAGTACACATCACAATCAGAATTACACGATACCGAAACTCCACAAGATGACATACGACAATATTTTATAACAGAAAAAAAACAATACTACTGCCACTTAAAACTAGTATTTAAACAACAAATCAAACACAAAAATTACGTTCTGTTATTTTCACTGTGTAAAATATCCGGTCCAACAGCAGCTCAGTACATACCATTATTTGTAAATATATTCAAAGGGCAATCCCGTAAAAAATTAAAAAGCAGTTTGCATAAAATTAAAAAGATAAAAAATAAATCTTTAAAAGGATGCTGGTTTACTACTTCTGTTCATACAACAACTACCTTTACTTATGCAACAATGTTTTTTGCACCTGTTTTAACACCAAAGAGACGACAAAGCTTTTTTTCAGTCGTCAAAACTGTTTTGACACAGGTGGTCGCGGTAATTGGGAAAAAAGTGCGGTTTCAACATCATGTGATCGTAACAATTAATCAACAAAACAAGTACTTTTACCAACAAGGTCTGGCGCTAATTGGCGTTCTGACATCACTGGGTAAATATTTGCAGCATTGGAACGTAGGCAGAAAGTTGAACGACCCAGGCACAAAGTTTCGGAAAACAATCGCCCTGCATGTCTGCTTTCCACGCGAACGCGCGATGTCGGTTTTGGCTGCGTGAATTCCAACAAGAAAGTGGCACGTAGGCGTCACCAAGTGTCAATAATACATAGTAAGTGGACATTTTCCAACAATCAAGACCTTGTTGGGTTAACATTTTGACTTTAGCGTTGTGTAAGCGATGAACTTAAAGGTTAAGTGTCGCCTATAATAAACAAACTGGTCAAATGATTGCTGACAAAAACGAATTCTATTTGAATAAGGCAAGCATACGTGTTCTGACCTCTATTCGGCGATATAGCAATTTATTCGAGTCTATCTATCAGCAGTGATTTCAAGCAGTATCAAGTTTTCGTCCTTAGATTTCTGTTTTATGATCTGTTGTCGTAGACTAACTGAGGCCACTGTGCAAAGCCAGCCCAGCCCTTGTAAGGGCTGCTATTTGTTTGATAGGAGAGGTGAGCTGCCAGTGGCCAGCCCGTGCGTAAGTTGTGGAGACGCACAAAACCAAGCAAGAATTATGAATTACGCGCAAGCGTTAGCTTCCCGGCCTGTTGTCTCGGCCGGAAATGTGCAAGCGGTTGACCCCTTTGCAACCGACCCCAATCTCGACGTTGAAGCCCGCTTTAACCCTGGGCTTAAGAAGCCAGAGCTGTACAAACTTTTAAAACAGCTTAAAGTGAGCATTCGGGCTTTGGAGGGCGTTATCCCTTACCCGAATGGAAAGGTGCTCTTTAACTGCTCTTCCGCTGACAAAGCCAAAGAGCTCGCTGCCGCAATTAGAGCTAGTGGCAAGGCAGTCTACGCCAACGCCCACTGCGACGACGAAATACGGGTGTTTTTGTCGAAGGTGCACCCACGTATTAAAATGTCGGCATTGTTAGAATACATGTCGAAGTTCGCCCCAGTCAAAAAGGGGTGGAAAGTCTATGACGACGAAAGCGTCTATTGTGGCAAGCGCGTCATTATAATGAAGAGCTCAATTTTGGCCAAAAACCATATTCCCGAGCGCCTGCGTCTGGGCAAGAAAATAATCGAGGTTACGTACGAAGGACAGCCCAAGAAGTGTGACTTTTGTCACGAAATGGGTCATGTTAAACGCGAATGCCCAAGTTTTGCAAAACATGCAGAAGAGCGAAAAGCGGCTGCAGCCGCAACGAAAGACGCAGGTGCTGAAGAACAGCAAGTTAAAGATAAGAGCGAGTCGGCGTTGGCGAGCGCAGGTGCGCTCGTCGCAACGCTCGACGAGAAGGCGCCAGAGGCGGCTGATAAGGCCGTCCCGACGCAAAATGCGAAGACCTCAGAGGCAGCTGATAAGGCCGCCCCGACGCAAAATGCGAAGGCTCCAGAAACGGCCGATAAAGCCGTTACAACTCCAGGTGTGACACGTGAAGTCACACCTGTGAATAAGAAAGATGTGGCAGCTGTTGCCACTGAAGATGCGCCGCCAACCGTGACAGCTGACGTCACGGGAAGCGGCGCGAAGTCTACAGAGGCGCTTACAACCTCTAGCGCCCCAACGCCCAATGTTGGCGAAGAAAAGAAGACACCAGAGGCGGTACAACACAGTATGCAGCAGCCCGAGTTGGCTAACACCGCTACAACTCCCAGCAACAACAACAACAAGACTTCAGAGGCGCAATCACCCTCTAGCGCCCCAACGTCCAATGTTGTCAACAACATCAAGACACCAGAGGCGGTACGTCGCAGTATCCTGCAGCCCGTGTTGGCTGATACCGCCCCAACTTCAACCAGTTCAATGGATGTACGCGACCAACCAATGGCGTCATCCACACCCAAACCAAATAAGCGGAACGAAGACGGGTTCACAAAAGTTCAATCCCGCAAACGCAAGAAAAGTCCAACTCCGTCTCCCCAAAAGAAGACGTCATGCTGCCACACAGCATATGCAGGCAAGGAGATAACATGTTTATGCAGCACAGCACATTTTAAATGCCGCTGTGGCACTTGGGCTCCCGAAGAAGCCTACCTTAGCCCGTCTCGTTGCACCAATAAAAGGTGCCAACGCCTGCTAATAAGCTGCACTTGTGGCGTCACGTATAATATAATGCCCGGGGAACAAGTAGTTTGTACCTGTAAAGCTAAAATTCCCAATGACTTTAACTCAACTTTTTATTAAATAAACCACCCCCCCTTTTGTGTATTTGTGTATTATGAATAAAATGGCGTCCTTTTTACGAATTTGCACCCTTAATGTTAACGGCCTAGGCCAGGCACCTAAGAGAAGAGCCCTGTTCCGGTACCTTTCCTCTTTGAACTTTGACCTTTTTTGCCTCCAAGAAACTCACTCTACTCCCCAAACCGAATCCCTGTGGAAGTCCGAATGGACTTCTGGCCCCATCCTCTTAAACTCGGCACCTCCGACAGGCTATGCCCAAGGTGGTGTCGCAGTTCTTCTAAACTCCTCCACACTTCAAATTCTCAATTCATTTTCTGACTCTGCCGGTCGCATTATTGCGGCCGACATCTCAACCCTAACCCATACCTTCCATATAGTTAATATTTACGCTCCCTCCGGTTCCCAGAATTTTACCCTTCGAAATAACTTTTTTGACTCCCTCTACCCTTATTTAACTTCACCCCACCCCTTAATTTTGGCCGGCGATTTTAATTGCGTCTTAAACCCCACCCTTGACAAATATCCCCCTGCACAGTCACGCCGGCCTAGCCCCCCTTTGATTAATTTATTATCCACCTTTAACCTCCAAGACTCCTTCCGCACTCTTCATCCCTCCCTTTGTCAATTTTCCCGTCGCGCCCCTGGTACCCAATCCCGAATAGATAGAGTTTATAATTCCCCTCCATTAATCCCTAAGCAGCATACATTTACTCCATGTCCCTTCTCCGACCACGATCTAGTTACCCTCACCCTCAACATCATTTCCTCTCCTCCCAGGGGCAAAGGCTCCTGGAAGAATAACACATCTACCCTCCTTGACCCTGACTTTCAAATAGATCTCTCCCAACATTATCCCCTCTGGCAAACCTTAGGTCCCTTACACCCCAATCCCATGGACTTCTGGCTTACCCTTAAAACTAAATTTAAATCCCTCCTCCAATCCCATTCAAAACGTTTAGCCCAACTCCATCGCACCGAAACCCTCCTCCTTCACCAGCAGTTCGAATCCTCCCGCCAAAAAGTCAATGATTACCCGACCCCACAAAACTTAGCCCATTTCCAATCCCTCAAAAAGTCCCTAAATAATACATACCTTTCCAATGCCCGCTCCTCACTTATTAAATCCCTCTCCTCCGATCCCCAATTCAAAAACATAGCCGATAAAACTCTCTATTCCCAGCTTTTCCCTTCACGTCGCAAACCCCCCATCCTCGAATTTCAAGACCCCCATGGACTCCCCCTAACAACCCCCAAGGAAATATTAGACCACACACGAAAATTTTACGCAGATTTATACACATCCCAACAACTTCCCTTGCCGCCCCCCAGTGACCAATTTGCCCAACTTCCCTCCAAATTAATCCCTGATCAGTACCTAGATTCCCTCTCAGCCCCCATCACAATGTCCGAAGTAAAAAAAGCCCTTTCCCTCTTTTCCCCTAACAAAACCCCCGGGCCCGATGGGCTCAGCATCGAGTTTTATACTCGTTGCTGGGACCTAATCGGGTCCGACCTTACCCAAGCCCTCAACTTCTCCTACCAAAACGCCTACACCCCATTGGAATTTAATCTCGGCCATATAACCATTATCCACAAGAAAAACGACCCCACCCTTTTGACCAATTACCGCCCTATTTCTTTACTTAATACCGACCTCAAAATCCTTCATAAAATCCTTAACCTCCGTATCAAGCCCTTTATTTCTTTAATTTTATCCCACAATCAATTTGCTACCCCCGGATCCTCTACCTCAGACGCAACCACACTTCTTCGCGATTTACACTCTCACGCCTCTCAAATTAATTCAAATTCGTTTTTCGTTTCTCTTGATTTCCAAAAAGCCTTTGACTCTATTTCCTTCCCATGGTTACTCTCCCAATTAAATCTTAAACGCTTTCCCCCTCTCTTTACTCAATATCTTTCTGCTCTTCACTCCAGCGCCCACTCCCGGGTCTTCGTCAATGGCTTCGCCACAAGGGATTTTCCCATCAGGAGAGGTGTCAGACAAGGAGACCCCCTTAGTCTGAACCTCTTCCTGATTGCTTTAGACCC
This sequence comes from Ascidia mentula, assembly GCF_947561715.1. NCBI lineage: Eukaryota > Metazoa > Chordata > Ascidiacea > Phlebobranchia > Ascidiidae > Ascidia > Ascidia mentula. Next base: position 1,614,816 of record NC_138568.1, read on the forward strand.
GTTACTCGTTGCCCTCCAAAACACCCCCTCTATCATTTCGACCCCTGTGCCATGCCGCAATATTCCCAAGGCAATTGCTTACGCCGATGACGTCACCCTCGTGGTGGCGCATCGGCAGTCCCTCTGTAACGCCCTGTCACTTATTAATAATTTTTCTAAATTCACCGGTCTTAAACTGAACCCCGCCAAAACAGAAGCAATTGCCATCCTCCACCCTCTCTCAGACGACCCCCTTTTAAATCAAATTAAATGGAACCCGGACAAAATTACACCGTTAAATATTCCCATCGGCGCACCCTCAGTAATAAAAGCGGCTTGGCGCCAAGTAATTACCTCTTTGCAATCCCGCGCCAAATCTATTAGCAACCCCTTTCTCACCTTCGATTCGAAATGCATTCTTTCAAAAACTATCCTTCTTCCCGAAATTTCGTACCTTGCTAAAATTTACCCCTTACCACCCCAGCAACGAGAGCGGGTCGACGGCATTGTGGCAAGCTTTGTCGGAGGCCCAAACCTACCAACCTTGCCTATTAACATCTTGGCAGCCCGCCGTGACCTTGGTGGTTACGGCGCGGCAAATATACCCCTATACGCTGATCTCTCCCTTCTCTTTACTGTAAAAAATTATTACAAACACCGAACCTTGGACACCCCAACAACTCCTCAACTCTCCCTCTTGGAATATCACCTCGGCCTCCCCTTATCAAATTTATACAGTTTTAGAATAAGAAATAACCTCCCCCACGCTTCAACACCCTCCACTCACTACCAATATATTCTTTCCCTCATCAATACCATCAAACCCACTGAACAAGACCTCCTTTGTCCCAAATCAAAACCCCTTTATACCCGCATAATAAACGATTCCCAACACCCATTCACTCATACAGACTGGACACAAATACACCACCCCATCTTCCCAAATTACCTCAAAACCTTTAATTATAGATTAGTCCACAAAATCCTCCCCTTGAAATGCCAGAAGTCCTATCTCCCCCTCGATTTAGATCCCCAATGCCTTTTTTGCAATTACCCCCTGGAAACCTTCAGTCACCTCTTCCATACCTGCCCCACTATACAGCCACTTTTATCCCTTGTTAAAAACACCCTAAATTCCCTCCTCAATAACACCTTTACATATTTTGACACCCCCACTTATTTAACTTTCCCTAAAACGCCCCTATCAGATACCCAGTACTCCTCAACCCTTGTAGCTCTATTAAATACATCCCTCACCCACACCATTTGGAAGACTAGAAATAAAATTAAACATGACCCCAGCCCTTTACTCAACATACCTCAACACCTGACCCGCACCCTGAAACATACTTTACGCTTTCGTTTAACATTACAACGGAATAGGACAAATGCCGATCTTGAAGGTGTCTTGGCCGACGTCGTTAACTATTTAAACTCAATTTATCTCCCCGGGCAACCAAATTAATTACTATTCAAAAAACATTTTGTCGTCTGCACTTGTAAACCCCCCACCCTTTTTTTTCGCACTTTGTGTCGTCGTTACTGTATATTTATTGTGTGTTTTCGTACATTTCGTTGTCATTTAATTGTGTTGTTTCGTAAATGCTTAAATTGTTTATTTTTCGTAGTACATGTTATCGTATTTCTACACATTTTTATTGTTCTATTTGTACTTTCCGCCCTCTTTCTCCCTCTCTGATATCTCTATATCATTTCTCTTTCTATTTTCAGTGTAGTTAATACAAACGTGTGTGATATTCGTGGTGGCGGCTGTTAGCCCGCCCGAATAAAATAGAAATGATTGCTGACAAAAACGATATTCCGTTCTGTTGTAAAACAACTTCGGTGCGTCCCGTTTCCATGCCAACACTCAATTTCGAATGGACATTTACGAAAATATCTGCATTCAATCGTGTTATGGCTGGGGTGGAAATACTTTAAAAATAAAAGTCACAAGCCAACAACATTAATTTGCCCTTTGTGTCGCTGAACCACACTTTAAAACCAAATTAGATCAATTCATTTTTATGGAGGTGGGGGTGGAGCTTTTTTACTTTGAATTGGAAACATATAAAACGAAAGTGATATTTACTGAAGTTCGTGAAAGCCTGATCTTTACAATGCGCAAATAACGCAAATTTAGTTTTACAGAAGGAAGCTGGAAAGCAAGAGAACCTTCTACTCATAAAACACCCGCCCGGAGGATAATCATCAACCAGTTAAAGCAAACTTTCCCATTACGAACAACGAACTGTTGGTGACGTAGTAAACAGAACTTTTACCTGCGGAACGAACATCTGATGATGGCGACAAAAAGCCACAACGTAATGTCAATAAAGTCTGCGGGAGATTTATTCCTTACATCTAATCAATACCGCCTCCAGTGACAGAAGTGCATCTAATAAGCGTAAGGTTCTTAGCAACCGTTGCCAACTAATAATTTTTTCCAGTTGTTTAAGCAGTGTATTTTTACTCAACATGTTTCGTACAAACAATTTTACAAAAACAATAAAAATTTTTACAAAAACAATAGAAAATTTTTTTCAATGGCAGTTTTGCATTCGTGGCAACCGGATTCGGCCGCTTAGCTGGGTGTTCAGACCTGATATTGGGCCGCGTTCACCCAACTACAATTCATTTACTTGGAACAAAATCACATATTTTGTAACCGTTCACCTAACCTTAAACGTTGCTGCTGTTTCGGCTACAGATAACATACGCTTAAATGACAACTACGTGAGAATATATGTACGTTGGCTCAGTGCCGGATTAACTATTTAAGCAAACATGGCACATGTCTTAGTTGCTGTTAAAAATCTAGGCTAACTTAATAACTTTATGATGTAAAGTTAGCGATTAAATTAAAATTACCTTTTATTTTTGATTAAATATTTCAGGCGTTTCACTTCACCATTATACAAAGTACTTTATATTATTTATCAGCTGTGTTAGTGAATATGAAATATAAAAACTAACCTGTACAAGCCGACACCGAGATACTCCCAGTCATAATAACGACACATCCAACGTGTGAGTAGTAAATGAACGGCGTTGACTGGATTGGAATCTGACTCTTGACCTCTGCATAACATTTGCTCGATGACAGCTTTTCGCACAAGTTTCACGAACAGAAATTGCTCAAAATGTTTAAACATCAGATTTACTAGCGCATTGTGCAAGCAAAAGTGATTGTTATTCACGAATAATGCGTATTATTAGCACTAATATGAGCGTTTAACTTGGCTTATGATGTCGAAATATTTGAAAACGCAAACCACTACAGATAAATTGGTAACATTGAAATTATATGGTTTATAAATGCTGATTATTATCAACACATGCGATTTGATCGCAGGTTTGGTCACAAATATTCTCACCTTACAGAAGTTGTTTCTTCGATATAAAACCAGGTAATCCTGAGCGAGAATCGACCGATCATCCAATTGCCTGCCCTAATTACAACTTACACTTAAACGGATGTGGTAGTGGTGGTGGGGATTGTGGTGTTACCCAAGTAGAGACTCCATGTAACTATTGGTCGAAATGTTGGTGTACGTTACATTGCATCCGGTGACTCTGGAAATGTGCAGTTATCAGTATAAGTGGGAAGCAGACGCTTGGAGTCGGGATCTTCTACGTTGATCAGACTTCCGAGTGCAAACCAGAGAGACAACTTGTTCAACCAAGGCGCCGTGCAATGAAGTGATGAATAATAGAAAATATTTTTTACATCATTCAAAACAAGATGAAAACATTCCGATTCTTCAACCTTTCAACGCTTCTATGATTGAGAATGTGATGAAACCGATGGTATGCGAACTTGAAGCACGCTGTCATCAAGACGATACCATCGTTAGCGTTGCAAATGTAACAAAATCGTTATTCTTTGGTCAAATTTATCAATCTTTAGTGATTTTATCGGATCGCAACGTTTGAAGTAGGCGTATACGCTACACATCCCCTGCACATAGCTATCAGCGTAATGATCATATTCGGGAAAAGAGCAGTACGGACAGCACTGCAAAACGACTTTTTGGTTTTGTATGGTTGTAGACGGGTCACTAGTTACTATAAATCCCATTACTGGTATTAACTCTCTAACAAGGGTAAGCTTCAGTTATGCCTCAAGCAATTATTAACACCAATGATTGAATTAAAACCCCATATTCTTATTTTCACTCATGTTTTGGAAACCAATGCAGGCCAAAAATACACAACCATTCGTTTCGTTAACGGAGAGTTACATTCTTGTGTCTTTGATAGACTTCCAAGTCAAGTATCGTTACCAAACTGACTGAATTAAACACGCTGCTTTGGTTTGTGAGATGCGTAATCCATCCATACGCGTCCAGAAGGTTGTTCGAAACCTTGAATCCAAATCAAAATCAAACTGCCATGTTTATCTCTTAAATGTAAAAAAACATTAGGTCCGAAACGCAAACGTCAACCCTTTCTAACTGCGTCACACACGATAAGGTTGGGGAACCACCTGACAAGTTTCTTTTAACTCAGGATTCAAATAAGCAAAGTAAACCTGATATATGGTGTTGAGTCGAAGGCGGTGAATCAAAGGAATGTAGAAGACGTGAGCAACCAATGTCGGTGCAACCATAGTTGAAGGAATACCAAATCGTCACCATTCCGAACAGGTTGGTCTCCGGTGGCAAAGCGAAGACGATGATTGCAGATATGAAGGTAACGGCGATGGAAAAGTCGACCGGTACCTGTTGGTAAAACTACTTCTTTACTGTGGACTTCAGAGAAATATCAAATTTTATATCTGGACTTTGGTGACTTCTTTCTGCCACCATAAAAGTAGTTCTCAACAATTTTCTTCCGTCGATCGAAGAAGATTCCGAAGGCGGCGGAAAGCACGAGGGGAACTCAAAATTTCACCACAAGTTTTAAGTTTCACACCCACCTTTAATTCTTTCAACACACCTAGCGACTACAACTATAAGGAAGTTTTTAATCTATTACCACTTTCACGCTACAAAGTACACACAACACACTCAACCAAAGGCCGTATTTGTATACAACTCCAATTGTTCCTAGTTTTATTCCCGGAAAGTACCAGAGACACTGGAACATGTCACCCCCTATCCTTGGCGATACTGTTGTAATAAATAACCTTAGGAAGTGGTAATGTTTCATACAAAGGCATGATTGACAGGATCGCCCCACTGCACAGGTCCTTAGGAACTATTAAGGTTTTCATGAAGAAAAAAACCATTGAAGCTTCAGCATGCACTTTCCGCAAAATATATCACGGCTCTTGGTAACGTTTTATTACACCTATATTATGTAATAGAACTCTACACGCCTTCACGCTACAAGTAAACCCAACACACACCTACTGTAGAGTTGATGTTGCAATAAATTTATTACCAATACTAATTAGCACAAAAATGTCACATTGTTATGTTCCTGGAGCCGACCTGAACCGAACTGAGTGTGATCAGTGAACTATATCGTTGCTGATGACGTTGACAAAATTATGATCATGCAGACGCAAGCTTGTTTCTGCCTTCAAACAGAGGAACATTATGTCAAAATTTTGTAGACCCGGATCGGACTCTTTAGTACCACCTTGTGGCTGAATATTTTTTGGCACCATGCCCACTAGCGATATTTGTTGTGTATTGAATTACTGCAACGCAAATTCGTTTTTCTTAAATTTTACGTGTTGCCATTTTTGGGAGGAAAACTTCTTACCAGTTTAGGAGGAAGTTGATCTCCACGAAATAATTCCAAACGATCCATCATATTTACTTGAATTCGATAAAAGGGAATCCTAGGAAGGAGTAGGCGGGTTATCTCTTACACAACGTCAACTTCCATTTACACAATGCAAAGCAACTTCTAGAACGTAATAACTCTTATATCTGAGGCTACTGCCAACATACGTGAAAGAATTCTCAAGCCGAAACTCTATGGCGAGCGTTCATATTTCACGCCAAAGGCGATCGACAGCGAAACAGTCATGGAGCGAAACGATAAGATACAGCTAACAACAAACTATGCAGTATTTTGTGATGTCATCAACCAAATCAATTACTAAACAATGTTTTTGTGCACAATTTTTCTCCAGACTAATTTTCCTAAAACCCGTTCCAATCAAAGCACGTAACTGTCAAATATTCTTCACTTAACCTTGACAAACAAGCAGAATTCCTCAACAAAACGCACAAAACATCAACCAAACATTTATACAAAGCAACTGCAAAACTACAATCTGTCCTAGAGTGGAAAACAACGCACACAAAGTTGCCTCTCCACGCTGGAAGCTGGAACCTTGATTGATGCTGGAAACACTAGACACTGACGCCATCAAAGTTACCTGTTCTCTCACACGGCGTAACAAAAGTGAATGTGGATTACATGGCGTAACAAAAGTGAAAAGTGGATGACTTCATGCTGCAATGGGTGGAGCGATATGAATTGTCCAAGTTGTCCGCATCTGGACGAGTTGCTTCATGTCACAGATTTTTATACTTGGAGTAATAAGAAACATGTGTTTCTAACTAATACGTACTATGTTGTCGGTTTACATGAATTGGCCCCAGATAATGCATTTTCTATCATGTGCAACCAAACATTATTCCTCAACAAAATGCATTAAACCAGCATAATTCTTGAAGCTTAATTGCAACGAAAACTCGAATTGGTGACGAAATTTAAGCAGAAATATTCAACATCGAAACTATTTGAAACTCACAGATCAGTTTTGTTTCAGTAACAGTCGATAAAGCGACATTTAGCGGCAAAATATATTTCCACAAACTTACACTAGACGTCGTGCTAAACAATACATCGGGTAAGAATAATGTTGGGTGACGTCATCCACGTTTATCAAGCAGAAATCCAGGATAACCTGGTTCCGAATATCGCTGTGGTAAAAAGGGTTAAAAGAAAAATGTATTGGGTGACATCGGGCAAATCAACACTTAAACATTGAAAAACAAACCTAATGAATGTCGGTCGTATCCCGGTGCTAGCTGCACAATGTAACCCACCTTTCAATACAACTTAACAGATGCCTTTACAAATATCACTTCCCAACCGTAAGCACTTTGTATTGAAACAAAACAAGAAGTACAACATATGTCGGGGATTCCACATAAGCAATTGACAGCATCGGTTAAACGCTGGGTGGCGACATCCAGCAGCAATGATTCACAATAGCGATTGCACAAAAAACAACATTTAATGTTCAAATATTTACAACATAAACCTTCCACTTCCACCCGTTATAACTTCATTAAACCCATAGATAGATACAGATTTGTTTGAAGTAAACAAAAAAAAAACTTGCGCCGATGAAACCGAACCGTAGTTGGTGGAAGATCGGTTGTTCTCGTTATCAAACATATAAGTTACGAACATAAAAAAATCTTCGTTCAAAAACCAACAAAGGGTTGCCAGAATTCACGACATAATGTATCAGAAAACAATGTAATGTGGAAATACTCGATTGTAATCAGTCAAAAATTAATATAAGTCGCACGTAAATGTTGAAAGTAATGTTTAGTGCGGAAGTAAAAGTATTGTCACAAAATCTGTCGTTCAAAATTGTTAGGAAGGCGGATAACTTTGTACGATAAACCTCTGCTGACGGATTTACACAAGAGAGAAGTAAAGACGAAACTCAGAGCAGGAGACAAAAATATTCGTGTTTCAAAGACGTCCTTGATTGTAAGCAACACAAACAGTAAAACTTGGCGACAATTTCAAGGAAACCAGATACATAGAGACGCATTTATAAGTTTGGCAAAGAAGTAAAAATGAGAGTTATGGAGACAAACGGTATTGATACGTACATTGTAAATACAAATAACACACAGAAGTTGGATAAAGCACAGAAACATGTGAAGAATATTTACAGAGCATTTGGGAATGTTTCGTCTTCGTGACATGAAGTGGAAAGGTTTATTGGTGAGAAGTGACAGAAATCCGTGTTGATTCTGGCAGCAAACAGCCTGAAGTAATAATTGTTACTTGTCGTTCAACAGAGCTTAGCGCATTTCTATCTTAGCAAGATATCGACGAGAAACACTGAACTTTAGTGTGGAATGGCCACAATATTACGATACCGATAATATAAGTTAATTGAATTTTGAATGAGTTTTGTCGCCTGGTTGTAAATCTCAGGCCTTCTTTCCAGTATTTAAAAGTCACCCGATAACAGCAAGGTTTCATAATATTTATGTGGTATTTTGTGAAGTTTGAGCATCAAAAGTTTCGTTACCAACTTTACTGACATGAAACGATAATCGTTACTTCCGCACTAACCTTGATACAGAGTTGCGGGAAATTATCAACGGTCACAGTTCAAGTAACTGCGTTGGAAAGTTTTTGTACTCGAGGTCAAAATAAACGCTGTTACTGAGATTTCTAAATTTTTGTGAACTCCAAATGCCGTACATGACTTTTGATAAATGTAAATTTGCAAACACCCATATCTTACGTCGTATTGTTAGTGATAACAAAGTTGTACTGAAGGAACAACCGACTATAATATTGCAAGCACAGAAAACTACGGCAAAACTATCATTTAAAGTACTATAAGTCAATTGAGATTTTTGAAATAAATCGTCGGACGTGGCCCTTAACCAAACAATGGTTTCCGAAACATACAAACGAGACTGACTCTGATGCACCACCTTGTGGTTAAACATCTGCCGAACATGCGTCAATAGGTGGAGCAAGAGATTTTTCCGGGTTTTAAAGCCGATGGTTCACAACCAATAATCGAAGTGGAAATATTCAAACTTCACGTTTTATCGATGAAACGACATTAGGAACTTCTTACTGGTTTAGGAGGGAGTTGATCTCCACAAAATAATTCCAATCGATCAATCATATTTACTTGCATTTGGTAAACCCAAATAAAAGGGATGGATTGAAGTGGAGAGTGGGAGTGAGAGATCCCAAATTGTCAACTTTGGCTTCTACAATGCAACGGATTGGTTATTTCATACATCGTTTAACTATAATAACAGTAGTGTTGATGAAAGTTTTGTTGTGATTTAAAATTATTTCATAAAACAAATATTTTGTGACGTGTACTTATTTCCATAAACGCAACATCCTCTCAAACATAATAAAATACTTCTATTCAGTCGAGTTTGTTTGTGTGATTTTATTTTAAATCTTAAGTCACATAAACTGAAAATACATGGTAGGTATTGGGTGATGTTGACTTTGTTTATATTAACCCAGTGGTGGCAACCAGAGGCTTGCACATGACACAAGCCTTAATACAAGACAACCCATGAGGTTAACATATTATTATCGTGTGAGTATCAAATAGCAATGAGAGTTTGTACGTGGAACAAATAGTTTTCATGCTTACAGGGTCTGGCAGGTTCTGAAATCTCTCTTCGAAGTCATTATCTATCTGTCGTCTGACTTCAAGTTCATCTTGTATATTGTGAACACACTTGAGTAAGGTTTCTGCCACATCGCCACGTATGTCATTCCCTCCAATAACCAACTTCCTTATCTGGAAATAAAAGCTTGAATTAGGAAATTAGTTCAGAAAAATGTGACATTAAATGTTTAGAACAAATATAATTGCTGGTAAAATATTAAAAACATCGACCTATTGGGTCTCATCAGTGCAGCTATGGATTAACTAGCCAGACATAGATTATTCCATTTTGTGTGCACTACTGTCTGGAACTCACTGATCATTATTGCCTCATTGCTTGTAGATATTTTTTTCAGAAAAAAAGAGTTTTACAATTGCTTGTTTGTGTGATTGCGTTATCTTACCAAAACGCTGAAAAGTGTGTTTTGCGTTGGCACGTGCACCATAGTTTTCTTGCTCTTACTTTGGAAGATAATGATTAAATATGAAGTCGAGTGGACGTGGAATCTCTGCTTGAACACCTGAATTCTATTGAAACGAGTATCGAGTTCACAATGGAACGTGAATACGTCGGGGTGATATCATTTTTTGATGTTTCCATTTAAAGCGAGAACCGGGGCCCTTCCGCACCAACGCATACTGGTAACTGACTCATTCCGACAGGTATCTCTCGTTTGGGTTCGCAAACCCCATTGCCCACAAGCGTGCTGTAGTGCGTGCATTGTGAGCGGAAACCTTAGTTTCAGAGGAAGAGGCTCAAAAACAGGAGGTTGGTAATGTGCAAAGTGCTTTTAGCAAATGGCCACCCTCGTTCCACTTAGTGGCGAAACCAAGATTCCTCGCCTAAAGGTGGCGAAGGGTGGGGTTGTGTTGTTATATATTTTGCAAGGCCTTCAGGTGTTGAACGCCCGCCTATCAGACAGCCTGCTTTGGTTTCACATCTCAAAGATCGTACATGAGATGCGTTCGATGCTGGAGGTGTGACCGCATACCCTGTGCTGACTGCGACGGCGTATACATTGGCGAGACTGGCCGCGCCCGAAAAACAACGTAAATGAAACACAAACGCAACGTGACCAACAGGTAAAATTTGGAGAAACGACAGTTTTGGATAAAATAAAGATTATTTCAAACGGATGTTTATTGAATAAATGCACCTGAAATGGCACTGAATGTTAAAAAGCAGACATTTTTTCCTTCAGTTTATCGGCACCTAGTGAACTTCCAAGGCATCGCAGATTATAATGTTTTTCATTTAAGCCATTTGTTTACATTCTGGTTTGTTTTAAATTACGACAATGAAAGTGTTGCAGCTTCTGCGATACACATTTGTTAGTTTCGTGCACGAGCACTAAAAAGAGAAAAAAATCTGGAACGTCATAGGCTTGACTCTGATTGTCCAGTGTGCTTGTGGAGATGTGTGGTTGTACGTTGTAGCGCATTTTCGGCTTGCTACTTCCAACCCCCAATTTATTATGTTTTTCGCGCTTTCTCGCGTTGTTTACACTCACGCACTTTGTCATACAGAAGGTGATTTTTTGATTTTTTTTCAAAGAATGATTTTTTTTCATATGAGTTTCCCAGCTAATAGAAATTGCTTGGTAGCGTGGGCCTCTTGTACCGCTCTCTCTGTATACGACTATGCGTGTTGGTATTATATGATGCAATATGGAAGGTGTCATCCCGAATTACACATGGCTCCAACTGAATTCGCCCTTTCAGGTTTTTTTATTGAGGGGAGTGTACAAATATGTTCAAAGAATATTCGTATTCGTATGTTGAGCCTTAGTATTACTGTTACTTGTGATCGAGCTTTACAAACTACCAATGTCTCCGTCTGCCCTATTGTAACCGCGTTACGCTACCGAAAACTGAAACGCATCTTCAAACAGAGACCTTGTCACGCTTTTTGCATTGGAGGCGACGTCACTTTCAATCAAGTGCCAAACCACTTTCCGCTCAACAGATTTAAAATAAAATTTCTTTTTTTTAAAGAATTTGGTGCTGATTAGCGCAAGAGTAATTAAAATCGGTAGATATTTCAGAAAAAGCAAACAGCGTGAAAAGGCCGGTGTTTGAAGTTCTGATGAAATACTTCGCACTTTCAATTCAACATTGTAATTTGTGAGAAAATACTGCTAACAAATTTTCCAATAATACGATGTAACCTGTTGTAATACCAACCCAGACGAAGTTCGAATGATCGTATTACAATTTATCGTGAAATGGTAAGCATTGGTGCGGAATGGTTTGGACTGTAAAACATTTTTTGATTCTGCCAGAATGACGATTGAAATTCAAACCAAGGTAGTGCAACCAGTACTTTTGTCTTACTTCGACTTTTGTTTTTTTAAACAGAATAAAGTTATGTGTGGTGAACGATTCCAGATTATCCAAGTGTTTCGTGACCCAAGAAGTTTGGAAACCACTGATCTAACATACAACTTACTGGTTTCTTGAGTTTTGATACGGAATTTGCAATATTACAGATTCCACCACTTGTCATCTTACAATCCCACAGAGACAGATCCTCAATCCACTGAATACATGAAGCAATAGCAGATGCACTTTCATCATCAACTTCGTTCCCACGAAGATTCAACGACGTCATCTGAAACAAATGAAAAATTACTGGAATCAGTTTTTGTGTCAACAATATCATTGTTATCAATTATGTCGTCACAGAGGCAGAACAATCACTTGGTGAATTTAATCTTTGAGCTCCGGTAGCTCAGTCAGTTACAGAAAGAACCCGCATTACACATGGTTCCAACTTAGTAACACGTTTGTGACTTTGGTCGCAGTTATATGCCCTGCAGTGCCACGTGACCCAATAAATTCAAATGGCTTATTACAAGGAATAAACAAATTTATTGAAGATTTTAGATCGGACCTTCTGGGGTTTATGAAGGGGAGTGTACAAACATTGCGTAGGAATTTTCCTATTTTACGATTTTGTGAAGCCTTAATCGTTTGCCTTCACTATTTTTTCAATAAAAGACGTTTTATGCAACTGTGTTACGTCAACGAAAACTGAAACGCATATTTTGCGGTGGTTCGTGAGCCATAGTTTTAATTGCTTACACTACTAACAAATTTTTATCAATATTATGTAACCTGTTATAATATAAACCCAGAAGAAATTTAAATGTTCGTGCAGAAAGGTCATGTGAAATGGTAATCATTAGTGCGGAACGCTTTTGTCGACAAAACATTTTTAGATTCGACCAAAATGATGACAGATTTCAAACCAAAGTAGTGTAACCAGTATTTTTGTTTCAATAAAACTTTATCTTAAACAAAATAAAGTTAGGTTTGGCGAAAGATTCAAAATCAATCAAGTGTGTCATGACCCTAAGACAGTGATTCCCAATCTTTTTGTGGTTGTGTACAACTTGGAGGTAAAACAATTTCGACGCGTACAACCTAGTTGAGTGTTACAAAGTAACCTAGGGGATGAAGTAACGAACATTTCGGGACCACTTACAGTTTTTTAATTCGAACTAAATCCGCTAATTACGGAAAGGTTCTCGCGTATCACCTGGAATGCCGTCGCGTACCACCGGTTGGGAAACACTGACCTAAGAAGTTTGGAAACCACTGGTCTAACATACAACTTACTGGTTTCTCAAGTTGTGATATGGAATTTGCAATCATGCAGATTCCACCACTTGTCATCTCACAATCCCACAGAGACAGATTCTCAATAAACTGAATACATGAAGCAATAGCAGATGCACTTTCATCATCAACTGTGTTCCCATCAAGTTTCAACGACGTCATCTGAAACAAATGGAAAATTACTGGAATCAGTTTTTATGTCAACAATATCATTGTTATCAATTATGACGTCACAGAGGCAGAACAATCACTTGGTGAATTTATTCGTTGAGCTCCGATAGCTCAGTCAGTTAAAGAAAGAACCCGAATTACACATGGCTCCAACTTAGTAACACGTTTGTGACTTTGATCGCAGTTATATGCTTGCAATGCCACGAGACCCAATAAAATCAAATGGCTTTTTACAAGGAATAAACAAACTTATTGAAGATTTTGAATTGGCCCTTCTAGGGTTTAATAAAGGGGAGTGTACAAACATTGTGTAGGAATTTTCTTGTTTTGTGATTTTGTTATACTTTAATCGTTTGCCTTCACTATTTTTAATAAAAGACGTTTTGTGCAACTGTGTTACGTCAACGAAGCCTGAAACGCATATTTTGGGGTGGTGCGTGCGGCATAGTTTTATTTGCTTACACTACTAACAAAGTTTTTATCAATATTTTGTAACCTGTTATTATATAAACCCAGAAGTAGTTTGAATGTTCGTGTGAAAGGTCATTTAAAATTGTAATCATTAGTGCGGAACGCTTCTGTCGACAAAACACTTTTAGATTCGACCAAAATGATGACAGATTTCATACCAAAGTAGTGTAGCCAGTATTTTTGTTTTAACAAATCTTCGTCCTAAACATAATAAAATTAGGTTTAGCCAACGATTCCAAATCATCCAAGTGCGTCATGACCCTACGACAGTGATTCCCAACCTTTTTGTGGTTGCGTACAACTTGGAGGTAAAACAATTTCGACGCGTACCACCTAGTTGAGTGTTGCAAAGTAACCTAGGGGATGAAGTAACGAACATTTCGGGATCACTTGCGATTTTTCAATTCGAAATATATCCGCTAATTACGGAAAGGTGCTCGCGTATCACCTGGAATGCCGTCGCGTACCACCGGTTGGGAAACACTGCCCTAAGAAGTTTGGAAACCACGGATCTAACATACAACTTACTGGTTTCTTAAGTTGTGATATGGAATTTGCAATCTTACAGATTCCACCACTTGTCATCTTACAATCCCTCAGAGACAGATTCTCAATCCAATGAATACATGAAGCAATAGCAGATGCACTTTCATCATCAACTTTGTTCCTATCAAGTTTCAACGACGTCATCTGAAACAAATTAAAAATTGCTGGAATCATTTTTATGTCAACAATATCATTGTTGTCAATTATGACGTCACAGAGGCAGAACAATCACTTGGGTGAATTTAATCGTTGAGCTCCAGTAGCTCAGTCAGTTAGAGAAAGAATCCGAATTACACATGGCTCCAACTTAGTAACACGTTTGTGACTTTGGTCGCAGTTATATGCCTGCAATACTACGAGACCCAATAAAATCAAATGGCTTATTACAAGAAATAAACAAACTTATTGAAGATTTCAGATCGGACCTTCAAGTTTTAAAGGGGAGTTAATAAATACGTATGAGGAATTTTCCTATGTTGATCTTTTGTATTACTGTTACTTGTGGTCGAGCTTTACAAAGTATCAATGCCTGCGTCTGCGCTATTTTTTCAACATAACACGGATTGTGTAACTACGTTACGTTGCCGAAAACTGAAACGCATGTTTTGCGGTGGTACGTGCACCATAGTGCGATTAAGCGATATGTGATTCGCTGAAGTATTTTCTTAGCAAAGGATAGGCTACGCTTTAGAATTTACAAGCCCTATGCAATCAACCACATTAGAAACTTAAACGCATGTTTTGCGGTGGTACGTGCGCCATAGTTTTAGGAATTTTCCTATGTTGATCTGATGTGTTACTGTTACTTGTGATCGAGCTTCACAAAGTATCAATGCCTGCCCCTGCGCTATTTTTTCAATAAAATATGGATTGTGTAACTGCGTTACGTTGCCGAAAACTGAAACGCATGTTTTGCGGTGGTACGTGCAACATAGTGCGATTAAGCGGTATGTGATTCGCTGAAGTATTTTCTTAGCAAAGGACAGGTATACGGTTCAGAATTTACAAGCCCTATGCAAATAACCACATTAGCCAATTACAATGGTTCGTACCTTGAAAGTGAGGCCTTGGAAATATTTGGAACCAAATAACGATATGAATAAATACGCATTTACGTAGTCGATAAAACTACAAACAAAATATTTTACATTTACAGTTGCCCGATGCAACCCTATTGACTTTTCAAACATTGTTGATACAGCTGAAAAATTAAATCCACTTAAAATTTGGTGTACAACAATGATTACTGAGGCGATTATGTCGTGATCGCATGGAAAATAATGGCATTAAAATCACCATACATCTGAACTATGGGAATAGATTTCGGGTTTTTGTCTGCGTCGGCCCAACTTTTGCAGAAAAGGCGTATTGTGTAACTGTGGTACCGAACACCAAAACGCATGTTTTGCGGTTGTTTTGTTTCCGCTTGAATATTCATTTCTGTTGCTGTACATGTAATCCTGAAGTTTGCAAAGCAAAGTAATATATAAGTTCGGACTTATACTGGATCCCACGTCCCTATACCTAGATACGCCCATGTATGCTGGAATCAAAACATTACTACACAAGGTGTCAATTAGAAGCAAATACACTGTTTGTGTTAAAAAAAACATACATTCAAATACTATGTCATGCTGGCTGAATCAAACAAATTTTGTCGCCGTAAGCGTTCCGCGTCAATGAGTACCATTTCACACGATCGTTTAACACAAACATTCAAACTTCTTCTGGGTTTACAGTATAACAGGTTACATTATATGGATAAAAAATTTGTTCAAAAACGTTATCTTATGACACACAAATAAACCGATGTTGAAGTCCACAGTATTCAACAGTAAATCAGAGTGACTTCAAACACAAGCCTTTTCAAGCTTTTTGCTTTGGGGGCGACGTCACTTTCAATCAAGTGCCAAACCAATTTCCGCTCAGTAATTAAAATCAGTAGAGATCCCAGACAAAGCAAACAGAGTGAAAAGGCCGATGTTTGAAGTCATTCTGATGGCATACTTAGGACTTAAAATTTAACATTGTAATTTGTTTGAAATCACTACTAACAAAGTTCCCATTAATATGATGTAACTTGTTGTAATATCAACCCACAAGAAGTTTGAATGTTCGTGTTACAGGTTATCGTGAAACGGTAATCATTGGTTCGGAACGCGTTTGACGACAAAACATTTTTTGATTCAGCCCAAATGATGACAGAATTCAAACCAAGGTAGTGAAACCAGTATTGTTGTTTTAATTCAACTTTTTATTAAACATAATAAAATTAGGTGTTGCAAACGAATCCAGATCATCCAAGTGTGCAGTGGCTCAAAAAAGTTTGGAAACCACTGGTCTAACATACAACTTACTGGTTTCTTAAGTTGTGATATGGAATTTGCAATCTTACAGATTACACCACTTGTCATCTTACAACGCTGCAGAGACAGATTCTCAATCCACTGAAGACATGAAGCAATAGCAGATGCACTTTCATCATCAACTGTGTTCAGACCAAGATTCAACGACGTCATCTGAAAGAAATTAAAAATTACTGGAATCAGTTTTTATGTCAACAATATCATTGTTATCAATTATGACGTCACAGAGGCAGAACAATCACTTGGGTGAATTTAATCGTTGAGCTCCAGTAGCTCAGTCAGTTAGAGAAAGAATCCGAATTACACATGGCTCCAACTTAGTAACACGTTTGTGACTTTGGTCGCAGTTATATGCCTGCAATACTATGAGACCCAATAAAATCAAATGGCTTATTACAAGATATAAACAAACTTATTGAAGATTTCAGATCGGACCTTCAAGTTTTAAAGGGGAGTTAATAAATACGTATGAGGAATTTTCCTATGTTGATCTTTTGTATTACTGTTACTTGTGATCGAGCTTTACAAAGTATCAATGCCTGTGTCTGCGCTATTTTTTCAACATAACACGGATTGTGTAACTACGTTACGTTGCCGAAAACTGAAACGCATGTTTTGCGGTGGTACGTGCACCATAGTGCGATTAAGCGATATGTGATTCGCTGAAGTATTTTCTTAGCAAAGGATAGGCTACGCTTTAGAATTTACAAGCCCTATGCAATCAACCACATTAGAAACTTAAACGCATGTTTTGCGGTGGTACGTGCGCCATAGTTTTAGGAATTTTCCTATGTTGATCTGATGTGTTACTGTTACTTGTGATCGAGCTTCACAAAGTATCAATGCCTGCCCCTGCGCTATTTTTTCAATAAAATATGGATTGTGTAACTGCGTTACGTTGCCGAAAACTGAAACGCATGTTTTGCGGTGGTACGTGCAACATAGTGCGATTAAGCGGTATGTGATTCGCTGAAGTATTTTCTTAGCAAAGGACAGGTATACGGTTCAGAATTTACAAGCCCTATGCAAATAACCACATTAGCCAATTACAATGGTTCCTACCTTGAAAGTGAGGCCTTGGAAATATTTGGAACCAAACAACGATATGAATAAATACGCATTTACGTAGTCGATAAAACTATAAACAAAATATTTTACATTTACAGTTGCCCGATGCAACCCTATTGACTTTTCAAACATTGTTGATACAGCTGAAAAATTAAATCCACTTAAAATTTGGTGTACAACAATGATTACTGAGGCGATTATGTCGTGATCGCATGGAAAATAATGGCATTAAAATCACCATACATCTGAACTATGGGAATAGATTTCGGGTTTTTGTCTGCGTCGGCCCAACTTTTGCAGAAAAGGCGTATTGTGTAACTGTGGTACCGAACACCAAAACGCATGTTTTGCGGTTGTTTTGTTTCCGCTTGAATATTCATTTCTGTTGCTGTACATGTAATCAAGGAGTTTGCAAAGCAAAGTAATATATAAGTTCGGACTTATACTGGATCCCACTCCCCTATACCTAGATACGCCCATGTATGCTGGAATCAAAACATTACTACACAAGGTGTCAATTAGAAGTAAATACACTGTTTGTGTTAAAAAAAACATACATTCAAATACTATGTCATGCTGGCTGAATCAAACAAATTTTGTCGCCGTAAGCGTTCCGCGTTAATGATTACAATTTCACACGATCGTTTAACACGAACATTCAAACTTCTTCTGGGTTTACAGTATAACAGGTTACATTATATGGATAAAAAATTGGTTCAAAAACGTTATCTTATGACACACAAATAAACCGATGTTGAAGTCCACAGTATTCAACAGTAAATCAGAGTGACTTCAAACACAAGCCTTTTCAAGCTTTTTGCTTTGGGGGCGACTTCACTTTCAATCAAGTGCCAAACCACTTTCCGCTCAGTAATTAAAATCGGTAGAGATCCCAGACAAAGCAAACAGAGTGAAAAGGCCGATGTTTGAAGTCATTCTGATGGCATACTTAGGACTTAAAATTTAACATTGTAATTTGTTTGAAATTACTACTAACAAAGTTCCCATCAATATCATATAACCTGCTGTAATATCAACCCACAAGAAGTTTGAATGTTCGTGTTACAGGTTATCGTGAAACGGTAATCATTGGTTCGGAACGCGTTTGACGACAAAACATTTTTTGATTCAGCCCAAATGATGACAGAATTCAAACCAAGGTAGTGAAACCAGTATTGTTGTTTTAATTCAACTTTTTATTAAACATAATAAAATTAGGTGTTGCAAACGAATCCAGATCATCCAAGTGTGCAGTGGCTCAAAAAAGTTTGGAAACCACTGGTCTAACAAACAACTTACTGGTTTCTTGAGTTTTGATATGGAATTTGCAATCTTACAGATTCCAACACTTGTCATCCCACAAAACTCCAGAGACAGATTATCAATCCACTGAATACATGAAGCAATAGCAGATGCACTTTCATCATCAACTGTGTTCTCATTAAATTTCAACGACTTCATCTGAAAGAAATTAAAAATTACTGGAAGTTTTTATGTCAACAATATCATTGTTATCAATTATGTCGTCACAGAGGCGGAACAATCACTTGGTGAATTTAATCGTTGAGCTCCAGTAGCTCAGTCAGTTAGGGAAAGAACCCGAATTACACATAGATCCAACTTAGTAACACGTTTGTGACTTGGGTCGCAGTTATATGTTTGCAATGCCACGAGACCCACAAAAAGCTCAATGCGCGGAAACCAACCTAAATTTGAAAGATTATGCACGCCGTATAGTTTTCCGTGTTTAACTGTGTGAATCTATCGTTTTGAAGTGGCTGCATTAGCGAAAAGTGTTTAGCATGAAGGTTAACTGCTTTAAAATTGTTGCACAACTTCATGGTGTTTAATATTTTTCTGACCTACTGAAAAGACATCATGTTGCACCAAGTTACTATTTTGCAAAAATACCAAGTGAGTTGTAACTCATCACCACTCACGAAAATTGCGCTGTGTAACGGCCCACAATGCTGCAAACAGATTGTGTTCCCCGACCAAGACAGCGATTGTCAATTAATGTAAACCCACTGCTGTAAGTAGCAAAAAACTGGAGTGAAAATACCTTCTGCTTTATTGCGCTGGTAACTTCTTTGATTGCAAATGTGCTGACTTCTGTCATGGTTAGTTCCAGTGTAGGTGGAAATAAATGCATGACACATGACAAAGCACAAGCTTCTTTATCACCATACACTGTCAGCTTGTGTGGAATGTTGTCCTGGCCCTGGGTAGATAAAAACAGCCTTTTCATTTTTAGCATAAATATTTTTTAAATGTAAATAAGGCACTTGTATATCTTGCTTACAGAAGTACAGGTTGCAGTCCTTGTTTGAGTTTAAATGATGTATTTGCAGTTGAATCGCCAAGTGGATTACATATATAGAACATTCATTCTTAACACGCTAAACGTTTGCGTCAGATCAAGCATCCCACATAAAAAGTAGTCATCCTATTTGATCATTTTACTAATGATGATTACTGATTCGCTTATTGTGATGTAGAATATTAATTAACAGCATTAGGCTTAAGAAGCTTCGACTATATTTTCGATGCATCATTGAAAGCTACTTTATTTTACTACCGCAAATGAAAGTAATGGTGGATGTAATTGTCAACACAAACAAACACATTTTACATAAGAGCCTATTCATACATAGGTTTACTTTCAAATCTATACAAACACAGTCTTTCATATGTATGTGGTCCCCCTATTTAAACAACAACTCGTTGAACATCAGTCTCAAATAGCACTATATGTAGGTATTGCATTGTTTTTTTACGTAGTTCAATTTATTTAAAAATTTAATGCTTCCACAGTTTTTAGCATATGAACATAAAATGAATTAATAAAAATTATATAGTTAAATCCAACACAGTAATGCCACAAACCTCAAACACTGATTTAATGTAAATTTGCATCAGCTCCTCTGAATTTGTTTGATTCTAAAATAACAAAAAAATAAAGTTTGATTTATTACAAGATATGCTGGAATGTTGTCAATACCGTTTTTACAATTTGTTTTTGATAATTGTAGATGCAAACCTGGTACCTTTGAAATGCATGGGATGAAATTATATTTTCCAACATTTTTGATACCATTTTCAGTTATTTTGAACTTGGACACAAACAACTCATCCACATTGCGAAGAAACGTTTCATTTAGGAGCAAGGGCAACATAGATTTAAAAATCACAGTTTTACTTAAATCCAATGATTTTATCTGTAAGAAGTTGAACATCATTAGTCATCAGATTGCTTCTGCCTTTTTGGTACATAGAGGTTCAGTCTTCTTTGACACTATTTCAGCACAACTGCAAATCAACAATGTGATTAAAACTTACAGGATTCTTTAATTTTGATATGTTGTCAGTGATGGTTTTAAATGTACTATCAGATATGTTGTAGCCGGATAAGTCCAAATGCTCTGTCATTTGTGCTACTTTAAATGCACATTCATCATCTACCTTGCACCCAATAAGTTTCACCGATTTCAACTGTAACAAACATCACATTAAGTTCTCTTCGTAAAAAAAGGTTAACAATCTATTTTATAAACCAGGTTTTGAAAATACTTTTATCTATTCTTTTGTTAGGTTTACAGGCTTCGCGACCCAAGCAAATCCCGCTTAGACTTGTAAGGACTTGTTATTTGAAGTGGCTGATCCAGCTAGGCTGCTATGTCTGGGCTGCTAAGCCTCTAAACCTAAAAACTTCCATATGATAGATGTTATTGCCAAGTAAGGAGTGGGGTGATCCTGCCAATCATGCCATTGCATGAAACATTACCATGTTATCTATTAGTTTGTTAACACTAACATTTTCAGGGAAATATGATTTAGTGTAAGATAGTATATAGTCAATTTAATTGGATAATTAATTTTGTTGATCAAACAATAAAGTAGATACAAATAAAAAATCTTACAGCCCACACCTTGCTTTTCAAAGACCTAGCAACTTCGAGAATTGCAAAGTTACTAATGTTCTCAAAAGTAACTTCCAGTGTTGAGGGAATTAAATGCAAACCACAAGAAAAAACACATGCTTCTTCATCACTATTAAGCACTATCTTATCTGGTGTGGATTCCACCTGGACAAAAGTAAACTTAGAAGGGTTTATTGCTTATATCTTGTTTTTGCAAACCTCAAACATCTGATTAAGTAGCATTTCATGAATCTTCTCCTGTTCCACTTTAATCTATAAAAGAAACTGTTTCCTGCATGAACCCACTTTTTATATTTTGTGATGAGCAACTTTGCCTCAAAAATCTAATTAATATATATCATACCAAACTAACATGCAACAACATCATTGGAAAGCAAGGTTTAATGGGTTTAAATTCAAAATTTACGTATCTTTGCTTAAGCTAGCATAGAAATAAACCACATGAACCAATTAAATATAACACATTTGCACAAAATAATTACTTGGGGTTTGTTCTCAAACAAGTCAACTTTTCCGAAAGCTTTAATCCCATTTTTTGATATTTTGAACTTTGTTACAATCAGCTTGTTGATATTCATTCTTGTTGAATTGAGGGAGATTATTTGTAAAATTGAGCTTGGAATGTAAACTTCGCTGATATCCAAAGAAAACAACTGAAATATATTCAACATAGTCTTTTTTAAGTGTTTTAAAATTCCCTGTTCTACTAATGGGTTTAGAGGGATGAATAACTTCTATAGTAAAGTTATACTGGGAAAGGTAAGTGAAACCTGAGCGCTGTTAGTCCTTCGCAACAGAGATTACATACCAATTGGTGAGCTATACAACACATGAATTTGAATTTTTAACATAAATTTTTGGCAACAATGATGCAAGGTATATAATACTGTGTGTGCCAGGTGTCTTAAAATTAAATTTTAAAAATTAAAAAAAAAAATTAAAAACT
Organism: Ascidia mentula; assembly: GCF_947561715.1. NCBI lineage: Eukaryota > Metazoa > Chordata > Ascidiacea > Phlebobranchia > Ascidiidae > Ascidia > Ascidia mentula. The sequence goes on from NC_138568.1 coordinate 1,637,298, forward strand.
CATTGTCACCTATTAAGGTAGCATAACATCAGTGTTATTACAAAACTTGTATACAGATAGCTTGTGTATAAAAACTTACTGGGTGATCAAGGTTTGTTATAGCACATATGATAAATGCAAATGCAGCACTGGAAACAGAGCAACCAGATAAACACAATGCTTCTGTGACATTTAAACATGATGCAAGTTCACTTTTATTTGTTTCATCAAATTCAAATCCTTTAAGCCATAAAGATGGTATCTGAAACAACAAAGCCAAACAAACAATACAAAACATTAAGAGTGTGAGTCAGTGAGTAATGGTAATCTTATGTGGATATGCAAGTCCAGCACTTAAGTTTTTACAATGATTAATAAAGCAGCCGACTCTTGCTGTGCATATATATATATATATATATATATATTTTGCAAAATAAAAAATATTATTGATAGAAAATATTTCATTGCAATATCGCTGCACACCAGGGCGAGTTATTTTATAAAATTGGTTTTATCAAGTTTATTTGGCTTTTGTTTCTAGATGTGTTTTGGGTGATGAAGAGTAAATTGAGTTGTGGGTCATTACACATTGACCTCTGACAAGTTTTTTTCCAAACAGTTACAAGTTTGTTTCAATAACAAAATATAATACTCAAGGTTGGTTATATATATTATAATGATACTTTTTTTATACATAAAAAAAATATGTATGTATTACTTCAAACGTACATGTGTCTATTAATTACGATGATATTTATAATTACGATAAAAAAATATGATAAAAAAAGGAAGGTCACTTACTTTTGTCTGCCCAGCTGGCTTAAAATTATCAGCAAAGTGTTTGAAGAAGTTTTTAGATTGGTTGGTGTCCAAGAAACCATTCTCTTGAGTATCAATTATTAACTGACCCTTAATTGATGAGCATTTTTGTGCCAAATCCTTTATAACTTGATTGGTTACTTTATGGCTAAATGTGAAGTCCTGTCAATGTTAACACAGAGTTTATTCAAAATGTCCAAAACCTAACAAAAATTTTATTGCACCAAAATTTTGCCACACCTGTATTTGTTGAGAAATTTGATCAAACAAAACTTCCAAACTTCCACGATAAAACTTGCAACCTTTTGACACTTTTATGTTGTACAATTTTTCTGATTTACCCAAAACAGAACCAATACTGCGAGCATCAGTTGAAGATATATTTCCAGATAACACTAATGTGTCTGGCAACAAAGACAGACATTCTGTGTAAAATGTTGGATCATCAACTTCACACAACCCTGAGCAAATTTGCAAAAGTTTTTTTCCCGGAACTTCAGCTTTCTGTAGTAGTTTATTGCAGAGCTCCTTGAGTAGGTTTTTCTTTTCAGTCATTTCTTCAAAGTTTTGCCTGTAAATAGTGTTTTAAATAAAAAAAGCACAATGAAGATGTGTTTCTACAAACGTTGGAAGGGTGGGTGCAAGCTGTGAAGACACTTGCTGGTTACGAGTGATCATTTGAGGTTCAATTCCTTGTTCATAGTTATGCAAAGTTGGTTGTGCACTTCGAACAGGAATCATTGCCCTTGGGTGCAGAATACCTTGATGGGAATTTCCCCATGCTGGTGGATGCCATCCTCCACCATAATGTTGGTAAGGTGAATATCCTGTGGGATTGGGGTAAGGTTGTGATACATTGGTTGCCTGTGGGATTCCTTGATCCGGTTGTGTTGACTGAGGAATGTTTGTTTGTCCAACATCATAAGGTAAGGAATCCTATAATGATAGAAAAACAAAGAGTATTATGTTTTTATCAGTCAACATCAAATTGCTGAAATACAATAGGACTATGTTGCGTTATCATGATGTTATATTTAAAAGTCATTTTAAAAGTAACCTTTGCAATAACTGTTTTAATGCCATTGGCTTATGACCTCCAGATAATAGCTAACAACCCCAACCCCCATATGTGTCACAACCACTCATACGATAAAAATACTCCTTTATTAAAGAAAGTAAGATTGTACAAGAGTTTACCTGATTGGGTTGCTGAGGTATTTGTGGTTGTGGAAAACTTTGGGTTTGGTTAAAAGCTGGTACATTGGTTGTCTGTGGGATTCCTTGACCTGGTTGTGTTGACTGGGGATTATAAGGTTGTTCAGGATGGGAATTCCCCTGTGCTGGTAAATGCCATCCACGATAATGTTGGTAAGGAGTATATCCTGCAGGATTAGGGTAAGGTTGTGAGGGTTGTGGAGTGTTATGAGGGTGGCAATTTCCTAATTCTGATGGATGGCTTTGAGGTATTGCATAAAGTTGAGATACTGATGGTGCACTAAGATGATGAGAGGTTACATCCTGGTTGGGTTGCTGGGGAATTTGTGGGTGTGGAAAGTATTGAGTTTGGTTGAAAGCTGGTACATTGGTCGCCTGTGGAAATCCTTGACCTGGTTGTGTTGACTGAGGATTGTTTGTTTGTCCGAGATCATGAGGTAAGCAATCCTAAAGCAATAGAAAAACAAACATTATTATGTTTTTACCAGTTATGTGCTGCACCAGATCTGGGTGCTTAAATTCTGGTCGAATATCAACTTGTTTTCAGTATTCGCCCCCGGTCAGGCAATAAACTTGGATTTACAGGATAGCTGCAGAAGCATTAATGTCAAAACAAAGCAAGATTATTCCTTTTAGGATCCTCCAGCACAAAATAATAATGGCTGGCTGGCACAATGATAGGTTGTTTGTTGCTAATTATATTCTTGATTTATTGTGAGTTGTGCCTCAACTAGTTACTTAATATATTATAAATTAGTCAGGTGCCAAACCGAATGTTGGCTTAATTTTCATATCTGTGTGAACCTGAATTAAGAGCAAATATTTATTAGATCGTATAATGATAGTTGGGTGATATAGCGGTTAAGTTTTTGGTGTTTTTCCACATCATCTAGACTAGAATGATACCATACTTCTACAAACACTACCATAACAGGTGTATTTGCTTTTGCCATTGTTTTAACATCACCTACGTGAAAAATGTAACTAAAAAGACATTTTGCTTGGAAAGAAATACTGATCGTTTAACACCATATAATTTGTAGTCTAAGGGTTACTATAACCCAAAAGCGCAAGTCTTGTGTTGTTTGAAATTACAATTAATACATACATTTAACATGTAATTACTTTATTATATCGGCTAAAAAAGCAAAAAAAAGTGTAGGTTTGTTTTGTAAAAAAATGAATCACAGAAAGTACCCTTCATTTGCAACAAAGTAAAGTCACTAACCCTCCTCTACACAATGCATTCAGAATTAGATGTCTCGTAACTGTTTATGGGCCCCCCAAGGGCTGTTTGTACCCTCCCGTTGGACTGGCAGTTTGGCGGTAAGTCTTTGTAAAACCTCCCCATGTGCTGTCTTAATGCAGCTGCAATCATTTTTTTTCTGTTAAGCAATAGTAGTCCCCCTTCGTGAGTCATCAGACCTGGAAATTGTTTTTGGCAAACAAGAGAAACTGTCACCAGGTGCATAAAAGTGAATGACCTCTAAAGCTCAATTTTCAAGATTTAATTGTGAGATACGGCCTTTAACTAGGGTATGGGTAATTTAGAATGTTGAAAGTTTACCAAAATGTGTTTGTAATCCAACTGTATCAAAACAATCGCAGCCTAAGCAACATACTTGCTCGCATAATGCTGGGTGACCAGGCCATTGGTGACGGCACACTTAACACACATGGCATGAATATATTTGGATTTCAAACAAATGATAATTCTTAATTATTCATGTTACCACACACATCAACAAAACATATTATTCTTCATGTAGCGACTATTTTTGCCATGCTGGTAAAACACATGCTTGTTCGGATATCATCAATAATTCTATACATTTGGCCAGTTCAGGCCTTTTTTTATAAGGTTAGTAGTGTTTTGAAGCACTGATATGTAGAAGCTTCAGATTGTCAAGTTTTTTAGGTTAAAATCAACAATTTCATGAATCTTCAACTTCAGTCAAACAATTTGTTGAAATTTGGCCGAAACCAATCTTCCACGCACACAAATATTCTTGAACAACAGCAACAGTAAATGGCTTATGATTGTGTAGCAATAATAAAACGCTTATTGAGACAGGATATTTTGGCGTTAAGTCATAGCATTAACGATCACCAAGACCACACATATTCCATTCAAAAATGCTGACTGGTTAGATGGTAGACACAGACAAGCTAGTTATTGGTTTGTTTATACATTAGTAGGTATTTATGCACATTAGTACTGTCTGTCTGCCAGTAAAACTGCTGCAAAAATGTCAAAACCTGAACATAAAGGTTCACCTTGTGTCATAATTGTGATTCAGCGTGGGAGTGATGTATGTGGTTTAACCAGCAAAAACCAAAATAACCCACCGAGCTACCCAATTACAATGAAAAATATCGTTTGGTAAAGAATGCCACAAGCATTAATATTCAATTTTACCCAAAACTCACTCTAAATATAAATTTAAATGGTTATAAAAGATCTTTTAAACAAAAAATTTTAAAACTATTTTCAAGAAGTAATCTGGACATACCGGAATTGTTTGGTTCTGGAACATTTTAGAACTGTCACCATCATAATTCTGGTCCATTCTAGTTGCTTTTGATGGCAACTCAGAACAGTTTTGATCAACTGCAACTCTTTTTCTCTTTAATGTATGACAAAAATTAGTTTAAGTATAAGTTTGAATGGTTATAAAAGATATTTTAAACATAAAATTTAAAAATTATTTTTAAGAAGTAATCTAGACATACCGGACTTGTTTGGTTCTGGAACTCTTTAGAACTGTCACCATCATAATTCTGGTCCATTCTAGTTGCTTTTGATGGCAATTTAGAACAGCTTTGATCAAATGCAACTCTATTTCTCTTTAATGTGTGACAAAAATTAGTCTCCTGCAAAACAGAATGTTTGTCTCTTGCATCAAAAATGTACAAAAAAATATCCCCATACATTCCAATAAATTGCACTATAAAAAGTAGTATATATTATATAATATAAAGCAGTACTTTATAACAGGTAGGAAAAGAAATATAACAATTCTACTTCCACCTAAACTAACAAATCAAGGACAAAATTTTGACATTGCATTTTCACCATCAAATATAGCCGGTCTAACAATACCTTATTACATCCCACTATTTGCTGATCTTTGCAAAAGGTAATCAGCAAATAAGTTACAAGAAAAAAAAAAGGTTTAAAACATGCTGGCTTGCTACTTCCATTTATACAACAACTAACTTGGTTATGCAACATTTACATCATAATAAAGTCATTCCTATCTATCACTAGGCCATTGTTCCTTTATACAGTAGTTTAGGTTGTTGGAATTTAATCAAAAGGTGTTTGCGACACAACTATAAAAAAATTCATAGCTCATGCAACATACTTGCACGCATAATAAAACTGACAGTCAACATTTGTGCAATGAAACGCACTTGGACGACATCCAATATTTTAAAAGAACTTTGAAAAAACTGATATTTAGGGAAGTGGCCAAAACGAATATCAGGATATTTAACAACATTTTTCACAAAAATAGCGGTTTTCAACCACAGAATACTAAAACACCAAACCCATAATCCGAAGTAAGCTACAGAAACGGTTATGAGACATTATGAAGTCCACAATTAAAAATAAGGTTTTCGTTACTTTACAACTGTGGGTTTTGTTTAGCTCACGTACGTGTGTATTATATAGGATATGTGAAAATAAATGCTTGCTATTCCTCCGAAATTTACAATAAATAGGAACAAAATAAATTCAAAGCAAGAATGAGCGATTATCTCATACAAAGACCCTGATTGGGTGATAAGCAAAAATCAAATGTGCATGTCAAACCCTAGAATATTGGACCTGTAGTATTCTATTGGACAAACGCCAAACGCCTCTATTGTACAAAGATAAAGTGAAAGCAGGGCAAAAAACTTAACAAAAGAGAATAAAAATCAATTACATTGCGGCCCTTTTTCATGCTAGATCCATCATCCACAAACTGGAAAGATATGAAACAAAGAGAGATCTTCATAATGCGCAACAAAAACTTAGTTATACAGAAGGAAGCTGAAGAGCAAGAGAGTTTTCTACCTACAAAACAACCGCCTGAAGGATCATTCACCAGTAAAAGCAAACTTTTCCATTCCGAACAACGAACTGTTTGGTGATGAAGTAAACAGAACTTTAACCTGCGAAGCGAAAGCTTGATGGTGGCAGAAAAATTCAGATCGAAATAAAAGTGAGTGGGTGACCCATATACCTAGAAGAAAATCTGACCAACACTGCTGTGTCAAGTATTGTTCGTTACAAGAACAATTTGTTTGAAAGTTAATTGCGCGCTGTGTTGTTGCCAAAAGTTAAAGCCTAACCAAATACAATTACAAAACAAGCGCCTGTTCTGAGACTAAAGTACAGAAATTATACGCCCAATTGCATTATTTTTACTTCATAAAAGTAACACAAAGTTACTTTGTCCTATTATGACATCAACTGTGGGATCAAAACGTGTACATGTTATTAAATTATCTGTGGAACGCTGAACAAACACTTGGTTGCCAAACTCGTTGATGTAACATTTGCGTCAATCCTCTGTAGCCGTAAAGCAGGGGTTTCCAAACTGCTGGGTTTGTGGCAACTGAACATGTAGGGTTGGTACAACAAAAAGTGGAACTTACAGTATGTGCACTGTTACAAATAATTGCTGCAGTGAATCATTGGCGTCATGAATGTTATTATAGATTATCGACCTTAAAAGCGCCAGCACTCGTTATGTATATATATCTTGACAGTCTGACTACCAGGCAACCTCCTAGTCAGTTAGTCCACAATGTAGCAAATTGAGAAGAGCTTGAAAAGCTAATGCTGTTGGCCATTCAAATAAAGTTGTTTAAAGAGGTTGGAACCGGTTGGTCGTTTGACAAAAAAGCAAAACAATCAAAAAAATGGGATCCCATTGAATGAAAAACTACACAAACGTCACCCAGGAATCAGGTTTATCACAATAGGTGGCGGAAGTTGGCAAAATGAAAATATACATCATGTGATCATGTAGCAACCAATCAACAACACAACAAGTACTTTACAACCGAAACTTGCGGTAGCTGAGTGTTTTTGTCCGCAATGGGTAGATAGTTGCTGCAATAAAACATCACGTTTGCAGTAAGTTGAGCGACAAAAGCTCATAAAAAAATATTTTATAGTTGTAACGAGACAATTGTGATATTTCCACTTCAAAACCCCGCAACACCACTGGTAAGACGATTTAACGCGTCACTAACAAGGAAGATACTTTTACACCGGGTCACAAAGTTTTTTCCAAACTTGATCCACATTCAGCCTATGTAACATAGAAATCTGTGCGAATATTAACGCTACGATTTCGTGTAGTATTGCAACTCATATTTGTATACAAAAATAACAGGTGGTGGCCCTGTTTACACCTAATCATTAAAATTCTCACAGATTTCTTTTTTACACAGACTTATACGTGTATCAAGTTTGGAACAAACTTTGTGACCCGGTGTAGTAGTATTTTCCCACTTCACAAGAGAAGAACTTACCACGCTTGGTTGCTTGTTGACCAGATGAGTTCTACAAAGAGATTGGAACCGGTTGAATGTTTGAAGTTAAAACAAACGTCCCAATAATTTTTCTGCGAAGAAAACTACACAAGCGCCATTTGCGTCAAGAATGTGATAAACAAAAAATAAATGCTTAGACGAAAAGTTTTTTTTGGTCTCAACTTCACACAAAATACACTGGGTCACTATATAGGCTTGTACTGTTATCAAGTCATTTAACTATAATTGTTGGTCAATAAATATGTAACAAATTATATAACTTTGAAACACAGGAGGTCGAGGTATTTTTTAAATCAAACCACGATTGGTGTGAAAAGGTTTGGTTATCCTGGTAAAGAAAATGTTTTCTACGAAGCAGATCTGACACAAGTCGTCACGGTAGTTGGTTAAATACAACAGCACTTATTTCAACATACTGTGATCGTAGCAACACAAGTTCTTTTACCAACAAGGTCTGGCGACCGAGGTACAAAGTTTCGGAAAACAATCGCCCTGTCTACTTTTCTACGCGAACGAGCGATGCGGCACAGAGGCGCCACCAAGTGTCAATAATACATAGTTTTGTTGGTGGACTTTTTCCAACAATCAAGACCCTGTTGGATTTACATTTTGACTTTAGCGTTGTGTAAGTGATGAACTTAGAGGTTAAGTATCGCCTATAATAAACAAACTGGTCAAATGATTGCTGACAAAACCGATATTCCGTTCTGTTGTAAAACAACTTAGGTGCGTCCTGTTTCCATGCCAACACTCAATATTGATTGGACATTTACGAAATTATCTGCATTCAATCGCAAAAAAAGAGAACCTTCTACTCATAAAACACCCGACCGGAGAATCATCAACCAGTTAAAGCAAACTTTCCCATTCCGAACAACGAACTGTTTGGTGACGAAGTATACAGAACTTTAACCTGCGGAACGAACATCTGATGATGGCGACAAAAACCCACAACGTAATGTCAATAAAGTCTGCGGGAGAATTATTCCTTACATTTAATCAATACCGCCTCCAGTGACAGAAGTGCATCTAATAAGCTTAAGGTTCTTAGCAACCGTTGCCAACTAATAAATTCCTAGTTTTTTAAACAGTGTATTTTTACTTTACATGTTTCGTGCAAACAATTTCACAAAAACAACAAAATGTATTTTTTCCAACGGCAGTTTTGCATTCGTGGCAACCGGATTCGGCCACTAAGCTGGGTGATCAGACGTGGTATTGGGCCGCGTTCACCCAACTACAATTCATTTACTTAGTGCAAAATCACATTACATTGTAACCGTTCACCTTCAAACGTTGCTGCTGTTCCGGCTACAGATAAGATACGCTTAAATAACATCGACGTGAGAATATATGTATGTTGGCTCAGTGCCGGAATAACTATTTAAGCAAACATGGCACATGTCTTAGTTGCTGTTAAAAATCTAGGCTAACTTAAATAACTTTATGATGTAAAGTATGCGATTCAATCAAAATTACCTTTTATTTTTGATTGAATATTTCAGGCGTTTCACTTCACCATGATACAAAGTACTTTATATTATTTATCAGCTGTGTTAGTGAAAATGAAAGGTAAAAACTAACCTGTACAAGCCGACACCGAGATACTCCCAGTCATAATAACGACACATCCAACGTGCGAGTAGTAAATGAACGGCGTTGACTGGATTGGAATCAGACTCTTGACCTCTGCATAACATTTGCTCGATGACAGCTTTTCACACAAGTTTCACGAACAGAAATTGCTCAAAATGTTTAAACATCAGATTTATTGGTACTTTACAAAGCATGCAAGCAAAAGTGATTGTTATTCACGAATAATGCGTATTATTAGCACTAATATGAGCGTTTAACTTGGCTTATGATGTCAAAATACTTGAAAACCCAACCCAAAGATAAATTGGTAACATTGAAATTATATGGGTATAGTTTATAAATGCTGATTATTATCGACACATGCGATTTGATCGCAGGTTTGGTCACAAATATTCTCACCTTACAGAAGATTTTTCTTCGATATAAAACCAGGTAATCCTGAGCGAGAATCGACCGATCATCCAATTGCCTGCCCTAATTACAACTTACACTTAAACGGATGTGGTGGTGGTGGGGATTGTGGTGTTACCCAAGTAGAGACTCCATGTAACTATTGGTCGAAATGTTGGTGTACGTCACATTGCATCCAGTGACTCTGAAAACGTGCAGTTATCAGTATAAGTGGGAAGCAGACGCTTGGAGTCGGGATCTTCTACGTTGATCAGACTTCCGAGTGCAAACCAGAGAAACAACTTGTTCAACCAAGCCGCCATGCAATGAAGTGATGAATAATAGAAAATATTATTACATCATTCAATACAAGATGTAAACATTCCGATTCTTGACCATTTCAACGCTTCTATGATTGAGAATGTGATGAAGCGGATGGTATGCGAACTTGAAGTACGCTGTCATCGTTAGTGTTTTAAATGTAACAAAATCGTCATTCTTTGGTCAAATTTGTCAATATTTAGTGATTTTATCGGATCGCAACATTTCAAGTAGGCGTACGCTACACATCCCCTGCACATAGCTATCAGCGTAATGATGATATTCGGGATAAGAGCAGTACGGACGGCACTGCAAAACGACTTTATTGGTTTTGTATGGTTGTAGACGGGTCACTCGGTACTATCCATTACTGGTATTAACTCTCCAACAAGGGTAAGCTTCAGTTATGCCTCAAGCAATTATTAACACCAATGATTGAATTAAAAACTCATATTCTTATTCTCGCTCATATTTTGCAAACCAATGCAGGCCAAAAATACACAACCATTCGTTTCGTTAACGGAAAGTTACATTCTTGCGTCTTTGATAGATTTCCAAGTCAAATATCGTTAGCAAACTGACTGATTTAAACACGCTGCTTTAGTTCTTAAGATGCGTAATCCATCCATACGCGTCCAGAAGGTTGTTCGAAACCTTGAATCCAAATCAAACTGCCATGTTTATCTCTTAAATGTAATAAACATTGGGTCCGAAACGCAAACGTCAACCCTTTCTAACTGCGTCACACACGATAACGTTGGGGAACCACCTGACAAGTTTCTTTCAACTCAGGATTCAAATAAGCAAAGTAAACCTGATAAATGGTGTTGAGTCGAAGGCGGTGAATCAAAGGAATATAGAAGACGCAAGCAACCAATGTCGGTGCAACCATAGTTGAAGGAATACCAAATCGTCACCATTCCGAACAGGTTGGTCTGCGGTGGAAAAGCGAGGACGGTGATTGCAGATATGAAGGTAACGGCGATGGAAAAGTCGACCGGTACCTGTTGGTAAAACTACTCCTTTACCGTGGACTTCAGAAGAATATCAATTTTATGTTTGGACTTACTGGTGACTTCTTTCTGCCACCATAAAAGTAGTTCTCAACAATTTTCTTCCGTCGATCGAAGAAGATTCCGAAGGCGGCGGAAAGCACGAGGGGAACTCAAAATTTCACTACAAGTGTTAAGTTTCACACCCACCTTTAATTTTTTCAACACACCTTGCGACTACAACTATAAGGAAGCTTTTAATCTATTACCAGTTTCACGCTACAAAGTACACAACACAACACACACAACCAAAGGCAGTATTTGTAGCCAACTCCAATTATTCCTAGTTTTATTCCCGGAAAGTACCTGAGAAACTGAAACATTTTACCTCCTTTTCTTGGTGATACTGTTGTAATAAATAACCTCGGGAAGTGGTAATGTTTCATGCAAAGGCATGATTGACAGGATCGCCCAACTGCGCAGGTCCTTAGGAACTGTTAAGGTTTTTATGTTGAATAAAACCATTAAAACTTCAGCACTTTCCGTTAGAGGTTACTCGCAAAATATTTCACGGCTTGTGGTAACGTTTATTATACCTGTATTATGTATTAGAACTCTACACGTCTTCACGCTACAAGTAAACCCAACACACCTACTGTAGAGTTGATTTTGCAACGAATTTATCACCAATATTAATTAGTGCCAAAATGTCATATTGTTATGTTCCTGGAGCCGACCTGAACCGAACAGAGTGTGATCAGTAAACTATATCGTTGCTGATGACGTTGACAAAATTATGATCATGCAGAAGCAAGCTTGTTTCGGCCTTCAAACAGAGGAACATTATGTTAAAATATTGTAGACCCGGACTCTGCTGCATCACCGTGTGGCTGAATATTTTTTGGTACCATGCCCACTAGTGAGATTTGTTGTATATTGAATTTCTGCCACGCAAAATAGTTTTCTTTAAATTTAATGTGTTGTCATTTTTGAGAGGAAAATTTCTTAACAGCCTAAGTGGGATTTGATCTCCACGAAATGATTCCAATCGATCCAACATATTTACTTGAATTAGATAAAAGGGATGGATAGGAAGGAGTAGGCGTGTTATCTCTTACACAACGTCAACTTCCATTTGCACAATGCAAAGCAACTGGTAAAACGAAATAAATCTCAAATCTGGCGCTACTGCCAACATACGTGAAAGAATTCTCAAGGCGAAACTCTATGGCGAGCGTTCATATTTCACGCCAAAGGCGATCGACAGCGAAACAGTCTTGGAGCGAAACGATAAGATATCGCTAACAACAAACTATGCAGTATTTTGTGATGTCATCAACCAAATCAAATACTAAACAATGTTTTCGTGCACAATTTTTCTCCAAACCAATTTTCCTAAAACCCGTTCCAATCAAAGCACGTAACTGTCAAATATTCTTCACTTAACCTTCACAACCAAACATTATTCCTCAACAAATCGCATTAAACCAGCATAGCAAGGAATTCTTGAAGCTTAATTGCAACGAAAACTCGAAATGGTGACGAAATTTAAACGGAAATATTCAACATCAAAACTATTTGAAACTCACAGATCAGTTTTGTTTTAGTAACAGCCGATAAAGCGACATTTAGCGGCAGAATATATTTCCATAAACTTACACTAGATGTCGTGCTAAACAATACACTGGGTAAAAATAATGTTGGGTGACGTCAGTCAAGCTTATCAAGCAGAAAGCCAGGATAACCAGGTTACGAATATCGCTGTGGTAAAAAGAAAAATGTATTGGGTGACATCGGGCAAATCAACACTTAAACATTGAAAAACAAACCTAATGAACGTCGGTCGTATCCCGGTGCTAGCTGCACAATGTAACCCACCTTTCAATACAACTTAACAGATGCCTTTACAAATATCACTTCCCAACCGTAAGCACTTTGTATTGAAACAAAACAAGAAGTACAACATATGTCGGGGATTCCCCATAAGCAATTGACAGCATCGGTTAAGCGCTGGGTGGCGACATCGAGCAGCAATGATTCACAATAACGATTGCACAAAAACCAACATTCAATGTTCAAATATTTACAACATAAACCTTCCACTTCCACCCGTTATAACTTCATCAAACCCATAGATAGATACAGGTTTGTTTGAAGTAAAAATAAAAAAAACGTGCGCCGATGAAACCGAACAGTAGTTGGTGGAAGATCGGTTGTTCTCGTCATCAAACATTTTAGTTACGAACATAAAAAAATATTCGTTCAAAAACCGACAAAGGGTTGCTAGAATTCACGATATAATGTATCAGAAAACAATGTAATGTGGAAATATTCGATAGTAATCAGTCAAAAATTAATATAAGTCGCACGTAAATGTTGTAAGTAATGTTTAGTGCGGAAGTAAATTGTCACAAAATCTGTCGTTGAAAATTGTTAGGAAGGCGGATAACTTTGTACAATAAACCTCAGTTGGCGGATTTACACAAGAGAGAAGTAAAGATGAAGCTCAAGAGCGGGAGACAAAAATATTCGTGTTTCAAAGACGTCCTTGATTGTAAGCAACACAAACAGTAAAACTTGGCGACAATTTCAACGAAACCAGATACATAGAGACGCATTTATAAGTTTGGCAAAGAAGTAAAAATGAGAGTTATGGAGACAAACGGTATTAATACGTACATTGTAAATACAAATAACACACAGAAGTTCGATAAGGCACAGAAACATGTAAAGAATATTCACAGAGCATTTGGGAATGTTTCGTCTTCGTGACATGAAGCAGAAAGGTTTATTGGTGAGAAGTGACAGAAATCCCTGTTGATTCTGGCAGCAAACAGCCTGAAGTAATATATTGTTACTTGTCGTTCAACAGAAAAATGTCGCAAGTGCTTAAAATAATTCGGTAAAACTATCATTTTGAGTAAAAATGTTAAAACGTTTCTTGTACTATAAGTCAGTTGAGATTGTTGAAATAAATCGTCGGACGTGGCCCTTAACCAAACAATGGTTTCACAAACATATATACGAGGCTAACTCTGATGCACCACCTTGTGGTTAGACATTTGCGGGAAACACGTCAGTAGATGGAGCAAGAGGTTTTAGGGGGTTTTAAAGCCGGTGGTTCACAACCAATAATCGAAGTGGAAATATTCAAACTTCACGTTTTATCGATGAAACGACATTAGGAAAACTTCTTACTGGTTTGGGAGGGAGTTGATCTCCACAAAATAATTCCAATCGATCAATCATATTTACTTGCATTTGTTAAACCCAAGTATAAGGTATGGATTGAAGTGGAGAGTAGGAGTTAGAGATTCACCAGTCCGAAATGTCCAACTTTGGCTTCTACAATACAACGGATTGGTTATTTCATGCATCGTTTAACTATAATAACAGTAGTGTTGGCGAAAGTTTTGTTGTGATTTAAAATTATTTCATGAAGCAAATATTTTGTGACGTGTACTTATTTCCATAAACGCAACATCCAATCAAACATAATAAAAATATATTCAGTCGAGTTTGTTTGTGTGATTTTATTTTAAATCTTAAGCCACATAAACTGAATATACATGGTAGGTATCGGGTGATGTCGACTTTCTTTATATTAACCCAGTGGTGGCAACCTGAGGCTTGCACATGACACAAGCCTTAATACAAGACAACCCATGAGGTAAACATATTATTATCGTGTTAGTATCAAATAGCAATGACAGTTTGTACGTGGAACAAATAGTTTTCATACTTACAGGGTTTGGCAGGTTCTGAAATTTCCCTTCGAAGTCGTCATCTATGTGTCGACGACGGACTTCAAGTTCATCTTGTATATTGTGAACACACTTGAGTAAGGTTTCTGCCGCATCACCATGTATGTCATTGCACGAAAGATTCAACTTCCTTATCTGCAAATAAAAGATGAAATTAAGAAATTAGTTCAGACAAATGTGACATTAAATGTTTAGAACAAATATAATTGCTGGCAAAATATTATGAAACATCGACCTATCGGGTCTCATCAGTGCAGCTATGGGTTAACCAGCCAGACATAGATTATTCCATTTTGTGTGCAATACTGTCTGCAACTCACTGATCATTATTAGCTTTGCTTGTGCATACTTTTTTTTACAAAAGCAGTGTTTTACAATTGCTTGTTTGTGTGATTGCGTTATCTTGCTAAAAAACTTAAAAGTGTGTTTTGCGTTGGCACGTGCACCATAGTTTTCTTGCTTTTACTTTGGAAGATAATGCTTAAATATGGAGTCGAGTGGACGTGGAATCTCTGCTTGAACACCTGAATTCCATTGAAACGAGTATCGAGTTCACATTGGAACGTGAATACGTCAGGGTGATATCATTTTTTGATGTTTCCATTTAAAGCGAGAACCGGGGCCCTTCCGCACAAACGCATACTGGTAACTGACTCATTCCGACAGGTATCTCTCGTTTGGGTTCGCAAACCCCATTGTCCACAAGCTTGCTGTAGTGCGTGCATTGTATACAAGAGCGGAAACCTTAGTTTCAGAGGAAGAGGCTTAAAACAGGAGGTTGGTAATGTGCAAAGTGCGTTTAGCGAATGGCCACCCTCGTTCGTTTCTGTGGCGAAACCAAGATTCCTCGCCTAAAGTTGACGAAGGGTGTGGTTGTGTTGTTATATAAGGGGTCCAGGTGCTTAAACGCCCGCCTGTCAGACAGCCTGCTTTGGTTTCACATCTCAAAGATCGTACGTGAGATGCGTTCGATGCTGTAGGTGTGATCGCATACCTTGTGCTGACTGCGACGGCGTATACATTGACGAGACTGGCCGCGCCCGACAAACAACGCAAAAGGAACACAAACGCGACGTGGCCAACCGCGAGTACAGCGTTGTCGCAACATGTAGCGGATACAGGTGAATTTAAAAGAAACGACAGTCCTGGTAAACTCCGCATAGAGTTACACTCGTCAAGGTTCTTAACACGCAGTTTCGTTTGCCTCGTATTTGCGATCTACAAAACCCAACACAAGCGAAATGTTTGTGACGAACGTGTGGAGATAGAATTTGTCCTTTGTGTAGAGAAAATTGATTATCGAGTTCGTCGCGAAAACATTTACCCTAAACAATGTTTCGTCCAGTTTTTAGATAACATTGTTCGCCGGCCAAAAAAATTGTTAACATTATAGACCCTATAACTTGTATAATATGGCGTTCAAACAACCTTGTGAGCTTAGCATTATTTACTCGCCGCACCCCCGTTGATGTGCAAAACTTTATGCCTGTGCTCACAAAGCATCGCAGATTTTCATTTGGTAAATATTTGTGTTAAATTAAGCCATTGTTTACATTCTTGTTTGTTTTAAATTACGACAATGAAAGTGTTGCAGCTTCTGCGATACACCACATTTGTAAATATTGCCTGGGAGTCTGGGCCTCTTGTACCCCTTCCTGTTTACGACTATGCGTGTTGGTATCATATGATGCAATATTGAAGGTGTCATCCCGAATTACACATGCCTCCAACTTAGTAACACGTTTGTGACTTTGGTTGCAGTTATATGCTTGCAATGCCACGAGACCCAATAAAATCAAATGGCTTATTACAAGAAATAAACAAACTTGTTTGAGTTTTGAATTGGTCCTTCTGGGGTCTGAAACAGGGAATTGTACAAATATTGTGTAGAAATTTTCCTATTTTGTTATACCTTAATCGTTTGGTAACAGATCACGGATTTACTCATACTCATAATTCTGAGAATAAAAAAATGGCCCATATTGTTATTAACATTGTCATGTTTAAAACGTTTCGGCAAGAACTTATGCCATTAACCGTTAGCCTTCACTATTTTTTCAATAAAAGACGGTTTGTGCAACTGTGTTACGTCAACGAAAACTGAAACGCATATTTTGCGGTGGTGCGTTTGCCATAGTTTTAATTGCTTACACTACTAAAAAAGTTTTTGTCAATATTTTGTAACCTGTTATAAGATAAACCCAGAAGAAGTTTGAATGTTCGTGTAAAACGGTCATGTGAAATGATAATCATTAGTGCGGAACGCTTTAGTCGACAAAACACTTTTAGATTCGACCAAAATGATGACAGATTTCAAACCAAAGTAGTGTAACCAGTATTTTTGTTTTAATAAACATTCTTCTTAAACATAATAAAGTCAGGTTTGGCGAACGATTCCAAATCATCCAAGTGTGTCATAACCCGAAGACAGTGATTCCCAACCTTTTTGTGGTTGCGTACCACTTGGAGGTAAAACAATTTTGACGCGTACCACCTAGTTGAGTGTTACAAAGTAACCTAGGGGATGAAGTAACGAACATTTTGAGATCACTTACAGTTTTTGTAAATTCGAACTATATCCGCTAATTGAGGAAAGGTGCTCGCGTACAACTTGGAATGCCGTCGCGTACCACCGGTTGGGAAACACAGCCGTAAGAAGTTTGGAAACCACTGGTCTAACAAACAACTTACTGGTTTCTTAAGTTGTGATATGGAATTTGCAATCTTACAGATTCCACCACTTGTCATGTTACAATTCCACAGAGACAGATTCTCAATCCACTGAATACATGAAGCAATAGCAGATGCACTTTCATCATCAACTGTGTTCCAACCAAGATTCAACGACGTCATCTGAAACAAATGAAAAATTGCTGGAATCAGATTTCATGTGAACAATATCATTGTTATGAATTATGACATCACAGAGGCAGAACAATCACTTGGTGAATTTAATCGTTGAGCTCCGGTAGCTCAGTTAGTTAGAGAAAGAACCTGAATTACACATGGCTCCAACTTAGTAACACGTTTGTAACATTGGTAGGTGTGATATGCTTGCAATGCCACGAGACCCAATAAAATCAAATATCTTATTACAAGAAATAAACAAACTTATTGAAGATTTTGAATTGGCCCTTCTGGGGTTTAATAAAGGGGAGTGTACAAACATTGTGTAGGAATTTTCAATTTTGTTAAACCTTAATCGTTTGCCTTCACTATTTTTAATAAAAGACGTTTTGTGCAACGGTGTTACGTCAACGAAAACTGAAACGCATATTTTGCGGTGGTGCGTGCGGCATAGTTTTAATTGCTTACACTACTAACAAAGTTTTTATCAATATTTTGTAACCTGTTGTAATACAAATCCAGAAGAAGTTTGAATGTTCGGGCAAAAAGGTCATGTCAAATAGTAATCATTAGTGCGGAACGCTTTTGTCGACAAAACACTTTTAGATTTGACCAAAATGATGACAGATTTCAAACCAAAGTAGTGTAACCAGTATGTTTGTTTTAATATAGCCTAACTTTATCTTAAACAAAATAAAGTTAGGTTTGGCGAACGATTCCAAATCATCCAAGTGTGTCATGACCCTAAGACAGTGATTCCCAACCTTTTTGTGGTTGCGTACAACTTGGAGGTAAAACAATTTCGACGCGTACCACCTAGTTGAGTGTTACAAAGTAACCTAGGGGATGAAGTAACAAACATTTAGGGACCATTTACGATATTTAAATTCGAAATATATCCGCAAATTACGAAAAGGTGCTCGAGGACCATCTGGAATGCCGTCGGGTACCACCGGTTGGGAACCACAATCTAACATACAACTTACTGGTTTCTTAAGTTGTGATATGGAATTTGCAATCGTACAGATTCCACCACTTGTCATCTTACAACGACACAGAGACAGATCCTCAATCCACTGAATACATGTAGCAATAGCAAATGCACTTTCATCATCAACTGTGTTCCCATCAAGATTCAACGACGTCATCTGAAACAAATGAAAAATTACTGGAATCAGATTTTATGTCAACAATATCATTGTTATCAATTATGACGTCACAGAGGCAGAACAATCACTTGGTGAATTTAATCGTTGAGCTCCGGTAGCTCAGTCAGTTCGAGCAGGTTTTCCCAAACTTTTTTGGCCGCGGAACCCTTATCTTACGTCAGATCATTTTTCCCACGTAATCAGTGGAAAATAATTGTCCACTATACGTATTGTAAAGCTTACGAAACCACTCAAGTTATAAATTACTGCAGTGAATGCTGCTTAGGCACTGTATGAAACGTACCAGTTGCGTTTTAAAAATATCTTTTAACACTTGTGTAACGGTGTTGCGTTACCGAAAACTAAAACGCATGTTTTGCGGCGGTGCGTGCCCCATGGTTTCATTAGCTTTTACCAGTCGAATCCAGTAAATCGCAAACAAATACAACTGCTGGTACAATGTTAAAAAACATCGACCTATCGGGTCTCATAAGTGCAGCTATGGGTTAACTAGCCAGACATACATTATTCCATTTTGTGTACACTACTGTCTGCAACTCACTTATCATTATTGCCTCATTGCTTGTACATATTATTTTACAAAAAGCAGGGTTTTACAATTGCTTGTTTGTGTGATTGCGTTATCTTACTAAAAACCTTAAAAGTGTGTTTTTGCGTTGGTACGAGCACCATAGTTTTCTTGCTTCTACTTTGGAAAACAATGCTTAAATATGGAGTCGAGTGGACGTGGAATCTCTGCTTGAACACCTGAATTCCTTTTAAACGAGTATCGAGTTCACAATGGAACGGGAATACGTGGGGGTGATATCATTTTTTAATTTTTCCATTTAAAGAGAGAACCGAGGGCTAAAGGTGACGAAGGATGCTTGTACATATATTTTTAAGAAATGCCAGGTTTACGAAATGCTACATCGCGTGCTTTGGTTTCGCCTTCCAAAGATCGTAAAGGAGATGCGTTCGATACTGGAGGTGTAACCGCATACCCTGTGCTGACTGCGACGTCGTATGCATTGACGAGACTGGCAGCGCCTAACGAACAACGCAATAGGAACACAAACGCGACGTGCCCAACCGCGGGTACAGCGTTGTCGCAACTTATAGCAGATACAGGTGAATTTTGGAGAAACGACATTTTTGGGTAAAAAAATGACAAGTTTAAACGGATGTTTATAGAATAAATGCATATGAATTCACGCTGAATGTTAGAACGCAGACATTTTTTCCAGCAGTGTATCGACACCTGGTAAACTCCCAAAGCATCGCTGATTTTAATGCTTAATAATTCAGTTAAATTACGTCATTGTTTCCATTCTGGTTTGTTTTAAATGGCATCGTTGAAAGTTATAGGCTTGACTCTGATTGTCCAGTGTGCTTGTGGAGATGTGTGGTTGTACGTTGATGCGCATTTTCGGCTTGCTTACACCTTTCGTCTTTCTTCTTCCCACACCCCTTGGCGTTTTTTCGCGCTTTCTTGTGTTTACGGTGTTGTTTACATTCACGCACTTTGTCCTAACAAAGATTGATTGCATGACGACAGAAACGTCGATCAAATAAATTTAACGCACGAGCTTCAAAAATTGATTAAATAATGCTTGAATATGATTGGGACCAAAAATCATTTAACTGAATACGAAGTTGTGTATGGAAAAAAGAATGCAAAGTTTTTTTTTTACGAGGTTTCCAGCTGATAGATTTTGCTTGGGAGCCTGGGCCTCTTGTACCCCCTCTGGGTACGACTATGCGTGTTGGTATCACGAGATGCAATATGGAAGGTGTCACTGGAGATGCATTGTTTGAAGTTTGGGTAAAAGTAAAACATTCATCTAAACTGGGGTTGTGCAACCTGTGGCTCGCGGATTGAAATTCTGCTGCCCGCTATAATTTAGACAAAAAAATTATTTTAAACTAGTCCTACTACGTAGAAATGTTCCACGACACGTCATCAAGCAATCAGTCATGCATGAAGGTTAATATTAGGCCCAAGCGTTGAGCATAGACGCGTGTAATACTCATTTCGCAAGGATAATTAAATTTCCTGCTATAAAGCCAAGTCTCATTTCACGTTAGAATCATTCTATTATTTTGTGCTATTTGAAAATACAACATTGGCGATGAGGAGACCTTTGAATTACTCTTAACTGCTGAACGGAAGAACACTATAGGGAATTTTTTTGAACTTGTATACATAAGCAGATGGACGCACAGGAGTGACGTCGCCAGGAGTTTATAATGGAACGTGAATATGTCGGGGTGATATCATTTTTTGATGTTTCCATTTAAAGCGAGAACCGGAGACCTCTCCGCACAAACGTATACTGGTTACCGACTCATTCCGACAGGTATCTGTCGTTTCGGTTCGCGAACCCCATCGCCCACAAGCGTGTTGTAGTGCGTGCACTGTATACAAGAGCGGAAACCTTAGTTTCAGAGGAAGAGGCTCAAAAACAGGAGGTTGGTAATGTGCAGAGTGCGATTTTAGTGAATGGCCACACTGGTTCGTTTCTGTGGCGAAACCAAGATTTCTCGCCTAAAGGTGACGAAGGGTGTGGTTGTGTTGTTATATATTTTGCAAGGCCTTCAGGTGTTTGAACGCCCGCCTGTTATACAGCGTGCTTTGTAAACTCCCAAGCACTGGCGTGGAGTACGAGACTTCGGCTTTCGTCGGTTTGAACCGTGGCAAAAATGAAGGCGCATTTCACTGCTGTTTAAACGTTCTTAACACGCAGTTTCGTTTGCCTCGTATTTGCGATCAACAATAACGCAGCACAAGCGAACGTTTGTGATGAACTTGTGGAAGGAAGAATTTATCGTTTGTGTAGAGAAAATTGACTACCGAGTTCGCCGCGAAAACATTTATTTAAAACCACGTTTTGTTTTGTCCAGTTTTTCGGTCGAAGATTACATATACCAATGGCCATAAAAATTGTCAACATCGAAGATCCTATAAACTGAATATTATTGCGTTCAAACAACCTTCTGAGGTTAGCATTAATACTCGCCGCACCCCGGTGATGTGCAAAACTTTACGCCTCTACTCCCAAGGTATCGTAGATTTTAATTAATTTATCTAGTTAAATTACTCTATTGTTTACATTCTTTGTTGTTTTAAATTACGTCGCTGAAAGTCTTGCAGTTTCTGCGATACACCAAATTTGTAAGTTTCGTGCACGAGCACTTAAAAGAGAAAAAATCCGGGGACGTCATAGGCTTGACTCTGATTGTCCAGTGTGCTTGTGGAGATGTGTGGTTGTACATTGATGCGCATTTTCGGCTTGCTTACACCTTTCGTCTTTCTACTTCACGCCTCCCCTTCGTGTTTTTCGCGCTTTCTTATCTTTACCGTGTTGTTTACACTCACGCACTTTGTCCTGAAGAAGTTCGATTGCATGACGACAGAAACGTCGATTAAACAAATTTTATCCCGTGAGTTTCAAAATTAATTAAATATGCTTGAAAAAATTTAGAACAAAAAATTTTTTAACTCCATACGCATTTGTGCAGAAAAAAAATGATATATTTTCATATAAGGTTGCCAGCTAATAGATATTGCTTGAGAGCGTGGGCCTCTTGTACCCCCTCCCTCTGAATACGACTATGCGCGTGGGTATCATTTGTTACAACATGGAAGGTGTTGTTGCGCTCACTTTACCGCATTAAAACGAAGCGGATTAAATTCCTTTTTTCGCCGCGTTTCTCTTTTGCGGGTGTTGCGTGGACTCGTGGAGTCAGTCGTAAACTTTGGCAATGCAATCAAGCAGCACAGCGCTTTAGTGTCATCTCGAATTACACATGGCTCCAACTTACTAACACATTTGTGATTTTGGTCATAGTTATATGCTTGCATTTTCACGAAAGCCAATAAAACTATTACAAGGAATAAACAAACATATTTTTGCATTTCACCTTTTAAGTTGTTTTATTAATGGGTAGTGCACAAATATGTTCAAGGAATATTCGTATTCATATGCGAAGCTTTTTTATTACGGTTACTTGAGAGCAAACATTACAAACCACCAATGTCTGCGTCAGCGCTATTTTTGAAATAAAAGACGGTTTGTGTAACTGTGTTACGTTATAGCGAAACCTGAAGCGCATGTTTTGCGGCGGTGCGTGAGTCATAGTTTTATTTGCTTTTACTTTGAAGTAAGGTCTGGGAAATATTGAAACCAAATACAGATAGGAATAAAAACGCATATTGGTAGTCAATGAAAATTCCAACAAAAATTTGTATTTGATATAAATTTGCCTGATGCCACCCTGAGTAAATTGTAAGTCAGACAATGAGTATTGCTTGTTAGTCCGGACCTACTGGATCCCAGTCACCTAAACCTAGTTATTCCCATGTATGCTAGTATCAGAAGATTGCTACACAAGGTGTCAATAAAAGCAAATACACTGTTAGGGTTAGAAAAACATATATTTAAATACTTTCGTCATTCTGGCAGAATCAAAAAAAATTTATCGCCATAAGCGTTCCGCGTTAATGATTACAATTTCACAAGACCGTTTAACACGAACATTCAAACTTTTTCCGGGTTTACAGTACAACAGGTTACATTTTATATATCGACAAAAACTTTGTTCCAAGAACTTGGTGCTAATTAGCGTAAGAGTAATTAAAATCTTTAGAGATCCCAGATAAAGCAAACAGCGTGAAATGCCCGGTGTTTGAAGTCATTCTGATAAAATACTTCTGACTTTAAAAAAATTCAACATTGGAATTTGTGAGAAATTACTGCTATTAAAGTTTCCATCAAAATGATGTAACCTGTTGTAATATAAACCCAAAAGAAGTTTGAATGTTTGTGCAAAAAGTTATCGTGAAATGGTAATCATTGGTGCGGAACGCTTTTAATGATAAAACATTCTTTTCATTCTGCCAGAATGATGATTTAAATTCAAACCAAGGTAGTGTAACAGGTATTGTTGTTTTAATTTAGCTTTTCCTAAACAGAATAAAGTTATGTGTGGTGAACGAATCCAGAACATCCAAGTGTGTCGTGACCCTAAAAAGTTTGGAAACCATTGGTCTAACATACAACTTACTGGTTTCTTAAGTTGTGATATGGAATTTGCAATCGTACAGATTCCACCACTTGTCATCTCACAATACCCCAGAGACAGATCCTCAATCCACTGAATACATGAAGCAATAGCAGATGCACTTTCATCATCAACTGTGTTCCAACCAAGATTCAACGACGTCATCTGAAACAAATGAAAAATTACTGGAATCAGTTTTTATGTCAACAATACATCATTGTATCAATTATGTCGTCACAGAGGCAGAACAATCACTTGGTGAATTTAATCGTTGAGCTCCGGTAGCTTAGTCAGTTAGAGTAGGTTTTCCCAAACTTTTTTGGCCGCGGAACCCTAATCTTACGTCAGATCATTTTTCCCACGTAATTAGTGGAAAATAATTGTCCCCTATACGTATTGTAAAGCTTACGAAACCACTCAAGTTATAAATTACTGCAGTAAATGCTGCTTAGGCACTGTATGAAACGTACCAGTTGTGTTTTAAAAATATCTTTACGGACCCCCGTGCAGTCATTGCGGACCCCAATTTCGGAACCCCTGAGTTAGAGAAAGAACCCGAAATGTTTGTGGAGATGTGTGGTTGAACGTTGATGCGCATTTTCGGCTTGCTTACTCCTTTCGTCTTTCTTCTTTCCACATCCCCTTGGGTTTTTTTCGAGCTTTCTTATATTTACGGTGTTGTTTACATTCACGCACTTTGTCCTAACGAAGATTGATTGCACGACGACAGAAACGCCGATCAAACAAATTTTTACGCACGAGCTTCAAAAATTGATTAAATAATGCTTGAATATGATTGGGACCAAAAATTATTTAACTGAATACGAAGTTGTGTTTTTTTTACGAGGTTCCCAGCTGATAGATTTTGCTTGGAAGTTTGGGCCTCTTGTATCCCCTCCCTACGACTATGCGTGTTGGTATCACGAGATGCAATATGGAAGGTGTCACTAGAGATGCATTGTTTGAAGTTTGGGTAAAAGTAAAACATTCAT
Organism: Ascidia mentula; assembly: GCF_947561715.1. Lineage (NCBI taxonomy): Eukaryota > Metazoa > Chordata > Ascidiacea > Phlebobranchia > Ascidiidae > Ascidia > Ascidia mentula. The sequence continues at coordinate 1,661,981 of NC_138568.1, forward strand.
GTAAACTGGGGTTGTGCAACCTGTGGCTCGCGGATTGAAATTCTGCTGCCCGCTATAATTCAAAAAAATATTTTAAACTAGTCCTACTACGTAGAAATGTTCCAGGACACGTCATCAAGCAATCAGTCATGCATGAAGGTTAATATTAGGGCCAAGCGTTGAGCACAGACGCGTGTAATACTCATTTCGCAAGGATATTCAAATTTTCTTCCAAGTCTCATTTCACGTTAGAATCATTCTATTATTTTGTGCTATTTAAAAATACAACATTGACGATGAGGAGACCTTTGAATTACCCCCAACTGCTGAACGTAACAAAACTATAGAGAAAATTTTTGAACATGTACAAAAGCAGATGGACACGCAGGAGTGACGTCACCAGGAGCAAATGAATGTAATGCTGAAGCTTATTAGAAGATGAATGTTAGGACGGAAACGTTTTATTGTTCGTGAGTGGTTCAAGTTCAGGAGTGGAAGCCAGGAGAAACCATAAGCACTGCGGACAAGATTCGTTTGTTCCGTGATTAACAAGACAATGTTAAAGGCTCTGTTTAAGGTTAAGAATGAAGAACTGAAGTTCGTTTTTGTGGAAACTGAAACAGTTTTTGGTCCTGAAAGGGACTCCTCCGTCAATAAGTTTAAAGGGGGCAAGACTTAATTTTCCGGGATACCTCAAAGGAATCGTTAAAGTGCCACAGGTGCGGGAAATCTGGACATTTTGCATTGGCCTGTCGTATTAAAAACTCGGTCTAACTTCTGCAAACGCAAAGGTCATCTGCAAGCTGTGTGTCGTTAGAAGACCCAGATTTCAAGTGTGAGGTTGGTGACCTCTGCTAACTGCAAAACGGTTCCAAAACTTGTATTTCTACTTGTTGACTTCTTCAAATCGTTCAAGGTGGAACTCGATACCCCTGCAGGTGGTAACATTTTGTTACCTAACGTTTTGAAAAGCACTGGACGATCGAAGCTTGAGGCCACTAGCGTTTCTCACCGATCTGCCTCCGGTCTTCCCCTGAATATTATTATTTCATGCCGGTTGAAGGTTTACCTTCCAAATAAAGATATCACGAGCGTGCTTACGTTTTGCGTAACACGACTTGACAATTGAGAGTATTCTGGGAAGAGACTGATTTAAGGAACTGAAGATTTTTCTGGACAACATTTTGTATGGAACAGGAAAGCTGTCCACAAAGTTGTTGTCTGGCATTGAATCGCATGAAGATTTCCAACAAGAATGCAAGAGAATTTGCATGGATTTTCCTAATTTGTTTAAAGAAGTAATATTTCATGCAAAAGCATGATTGGCAGGATCGCCCCACTGCGCAGGTCCTTGCTTGGCGATCACAGCTATCGTACGGGGTATATTGCATGAAATATTACTGCGTTATCTGATACGGTGGTAGAGATCCCCTACGTATATGTGAAGGTTGCCTGGCAACAGCAAACAGTGTACCTTGGCCACAATATACCCCGTGAAACCACTGAGCTCCTGTAGCTCAGTTGGTAGAGCGTTGGGCCTGGTTAGCCCAGGGTCGTGAGTTCAAACCTCAACGGGAGCTTGATTTTTCAAATCTTGCTCCGACTTGTCAGGAAAAAGTGGCTGATCCAGCTAGGCTGCAATGCCTGGGCTGCCAAGCCTGCAAACCTAATGATTGTTTAAAGAAGGGTTGGAAACGTTACAAGGCGTCGAGTTAAAGGTGCAGTTCAAGCACAACCCAACTCCAGTGTATCACAAACCAAGGCAGGTTCCGTTTGCTCTGCTTGACGATTTGAACCAATGTTACGAAGCAGGAATTCGAATCAGAAAATGGACATCAGCAGGGGAACACCGGTAGTTCCAGTAAGGAAGTCTTCATGACCAGGTCGGACATCTGGTAAAGTGAGTGGCGATTACTCGGTGACGGTTAATCCCCAACTAGACACACACCGCCAGCCGCTGCCGTTACCAAGCTATTTGATGCAGCAATTGGGTGGAGGTTACGGTTTTACCAAGAAAGACCTGTCAGACGCTGCCAGTTGAAAAAATGCAAATTCGCACCTTGGGCATCTTCTCACCATAGAGGGTAGAAAAGCAAGGTCGACGTATCATAAAAATGCTCCCACCTGAAACTGTGTCAACCCTCCGATCATTTTTGGGTGCTCTTCAGTTTTACAGCATGTTTCTACCCCCGGAATTTTCAGCAGTCGCAGAACCGTTGTACCGGCCAACGAACAAAGGCAGTTACTTGGAGGTGGCAGAAGAAAGAACAAGAAGTTTTCAAGCAATTCAAACATCTTCTTTCATCAGACAATGTTCTCACACATTTCGATCCAAGCCATCCGATTGGAATAGCATGTGGTGCACCCAGTATAGAAATTGGTGCAGTTTTATTTCATCGTTTCGCGGATGGAAGCGAAAGGCACAAATATTTCAAAAACAAAGGCTGAATGTCAGAGGAGATACAGCCATATCCAGAAGGAAGCTTAACCAATTGTGTTCGCCATTCGCAAGTTTTTTCAGTTTTTTTCAATCGAAAATTTATTTTGATGACTATCCACAAACCGTTGTCGTCGATTTTTGGACCGACGAAGGCTGTTTCAACGTTCGCAGCAAGTCGTTTGGCAAGATGGACGCAGCTACTCATCAAGTTCTCTTATGATATGGAGTACATAAAAACTTTCGACATTCACAATGCCGACGCTCGTAGTCGTCTTCCAGCTGGAAAGTATCGCACATTTGATGAGGAGGAAACCGCCGTTTATACGGACACGGTATGTGCGATTACTACGTTGAGTAATCAAGTGAAGCCCGCAGACGTGACAGCTATATTTGTCCGAGGTCATGAGGTAAACTCAAGAAGGTTGGCAAAATTAACATTTCGACAAGGGAAGTTCGCTCAGTCGTTACAGTCAGATTACAGATTCCCTTAGCGTCAGTCATGGTTGGTTACTGTACGGCTGCAGAGTTGTGATACCTGCAAAACTCCAACCCGAAGTTTTCAAGTTGTTGCATTATGGTCACTTGGGAATGCAAAAGATGAAGCGATTGGTAAGAACAGCTGATACAGGGTCAAATATTGACAAAGACATCATGGATACGTGTCGCAAATGCCACAACTGTGCATCAAAATGCTTCACCGAAAGCTTCATTTTATCCTTGGGTTTTACCTGAAAAACCTTGGTGTCGACCACATGAGGGCCATGCCAATGACTTTATGGGTCACAATGGACGCGGAATGGGAATGGTTATTCGACTAGACAACTTCTCAACAATCAGCAAATGCGTACGAAGATTGACGCGCTTATACCTTCAACACTCATATTACTCAGGATAAATTGTCGAGAGAAACTTCAGACGCGAACTCGACAAAACATCGCAGTGCACGGACTGCGTACAAAGTAGGGATGCCATGCTACGCATTGCACTACGGCTCAAAACATGAACGTGCACCACGTTGGGTTCCAGCTGTAACCCGATCTGTTGCAGTGAAAGTGCTGCCAAGCGGGCAAGTGTGCCGCCGCCACATTGAGCAACTGCGCCATGTGCTGTTGCTTGTGCGAATTTGAGCTTAATATGGACAGTTTTAATGAAGCATTTAAATTAAACAATCATTTTCGTAAACAGGTTCAAACTGTATGCATCAAGTGCAATCACTTGACTGTATTAAATTTTTCCTAAAAATGTTGACTAAATATAGTTGAAAAATTAAGTCCACTTTAAATTTGGTATGGCGAACGAATCCAGAACATCCAAGTGTGTCATGGTCCTAAAAACTTTGGAAACCACTGGTCTAACATACAACTTACTGGTTTCTCAAGTTGTGATATGGAATTTGCAATCTTACAGATCCCACCACTTGTCATCTTACAACCCCACAGAGACAGATTCTCAATCCACTGAATACATGAAGCAATAGCAGATGCACTTTCATCATCAACTGTGTTCCCATCAAGTTTTAACGACTTCATCTGAAATTATTTCATATACAAATTAGTTACAAGTGGACAACTATTGATTTTTCCCGTGAATATTTTATCATAACTTCAAATATATCCAGGTTTCACATGAATACTGTTGTTAGTTTAAATTACTAAAAGTTGTCTTAATTTCCTGCCCCCCAACTATCCTTCATGTAAAACCAATTCCTTGATTCAACTACAAACTGGGGGATATGCCAAAACGAACACGAACCCGAAGATTCTGCAAATGGCAGCTTAATTTTAATATTTGTGTGAAGCTGAATAATAAGTGATATTCCGGGGCAAATATTTATTAGTGCGTATAATGATAGTTTTGTAATATAGCGTATTATAAAATTATATAATGCTATAACTTAATACCAATCATTTAACACCATTTTATAATTATGGTGGCCGCAAAAAATTATAATGTGGCTGATTTGTGGAAGTTTATCAAACTCCCTAAATAAAAAAGCCAAAGCTAAAGGTGCTGCTCATCATAATGCTGGTAAAGGTTTTGAACTCATACAGCATTATGATGAACAGCATTCTAGCTTTGGCTTTTTTATTTAGAATACTTAACTACAGATACTTTGCACCCAATTATCAAACTGTGTTTGCAGAATTCTGATGTCTGTAATTAGTCGTAGCCTGAGCAACATACTTGCAAGCATGATACAGGCCAAGCTAATGGTGACGTCACACTTTACACACGAATATATTCATTTTGTGCAAATAATGTGTCGCATTATTTAACGTAAAAATACTTTTATTTTGATGGCAAAGTTCGCAAGCAAATGAATAATAAACATGATACATAAAATAGCACCAATAAAACCATAAGGGTTATCATGTCAAGTGTCCATGTATTGCCACGAAACTTGAATCTTTGTCAATTTGGGACATCCCTACCACATGCAACTACAATGTGACAGGAAAAATCTCATGTGTGACTTCAAGATATTTATCGGTCACCACATTTCCAATATATAACAATTTGCTAAGGTTAAGGCATATTGCCAAATGCTCAGTTTTGACCAATTCGGCAAATATACCTTTTGGTTTATTGCTTCAATCACTTCTCGTATCCCATCCCCACTAACTTCTTTCATAGTAAGTTCAAGTGTGGGTGGAAATAAATGTAAAACACACGACAAAGCAAAAGCTTCTTCATCACCTTCCACTGTAAGCTGGTTTGGGATGGAATTAATCTGGTAATAAAATGTCAGTTTACACAAAGTTGTTTAACCACTAAATATGGATATTTACAAAAAAATTGTTTTTTTGTCAACACAAATACTGGATAAAGTGTCATATGTTAATTTGATTTATACATATGTAAACAAAGTAACCTAAGAAAAATCCTGACTTACAGACAAGTTTATTTTACAATGCTTACAAACCTCAAATACTGAATCAACAAATTTGGTTGTTATGTCCTCTTTCTTTACCGAAGTCTGAAAAAACAAATTAATCGTCGTCATTCAGTACATATTGACAAATAACAGCAGGGCTGACATAGAATGTTATGTAAAACAGAAAAACTATCAAGCTATTGAAAAATGTTTTATGCAGTTCTTTGTAAATGCATCTACAATAGTACCATTCCCTCATTTACTAGAAGTGTTTTTAATTTTTTCTTGGCAAAATGATAAGCCTGGTAACCTTTGAAATGCAAGAAATAAGATCACATTTTTCAATCCTATGGATGCCCTTCTCTGATATTTGAAACTTGGATGTGTAAAGCTTGTTAACATTTTTGTGGAAAGCTTCATCCATGATAAATGGTAATTGAGATTTTGAAACCAGAGTTCCACTGATATCCAAAGATTCCATCTATAATGATTAAAATATGTGGTTTTACACAAGCAACATTTAAAAGCCAAACAATACTCTTGCTATTTTTAAAAAGGGCGATAAAAAAACTTTTTGGAATGCTTTTCAAAATTTAATTCCAGCAACCACTCATTCTCATGCACAAAATAATAATCACCCAAATTAATCAGTTTAGTAAACAACCATAACTTGAAAATTCATATAATTTAGTACAGAGGTTGGAAATTCACAACTTTGCAGCTACATGTGGCTCCTTTAGATTTATTTCTAGTTTCATATGGCAACCTCATTCAAAACATTTTTTTTAGTTTGTGGAGTATTTGTACATCCAAAAGTATGTTAACCACTTTAAACGTAGGTTTTGAATAACTAAAATTTAGTTTAGTACATAATCATGCTAAGTTTAGTACATAATCATGCTAACTTCAAACAGGCTTTAAACATTTCTAAGTTGTTGAATTAATTAAATTATGGGATGTATGTAAAACATATCAGTATGGATGTTTAAATATTGGAGAACCACTGGTCTAACATACAACTTACTGGTTTCTTAAGTTGTGATATGGAATTTGCAATCTTACAGATTCCACCACTTGTCATCTTACAACGCCACAGAGACAGATTCTCAATCCACTGAATACATGAAGCAATAGCAGATGCACTTTCATCATCAACTGTGTTCCCATCAAGATTAAAGAATGTAATCTAAAATACAAATATGTTGATGTTCTAGTTCATGACAAAAGAATTTCTCAGTGACAACATCCCCGGCCAGCAATGGTGGAAGTAACACTAAATGCAATCAATCCTGACATGAAATAATTGGTAAATCAAACTGTGAATATATATACAACTAATAATATTTTACACAACAGAGTGAAAGTTAAAAATATAATATAACAGGAAAAGTTTCCTAATAAAATTAACTTGATTGTTACCTAGTTTGGTAACCAACATATCGACGATTGACCAAAAGGTACCACAAAGTGGAAATCTGTGTGCCTGCTAGTCTACCAGCTAGCACAGTGCCACATCAACAGCTGCACTGATGAGACCTACAGGTCGAAACAGTGCGTGTATACACCCTGTCTGCAGCTCTCATTGATTATTATGGCTCTTTTGCGCATAAAAAATTAACTTGGTTTTTGATGCTGCCAGGCATATTATCAATACCAAATGCTCTTTTGGCAATAAAATTTGCAAATATTGACGATTTTGTTGTTGTACAACGACCTTTATCATGATGTACTATCAATTTTAAGCCCTGACAAAAGTTGTTGCCAATAATAAGAATGTCATTATTCAAATGTTTTACTGCCAAAAAAACAATATATGCCGACAATTCTAATCTAATTCAAAATGCCAAAAATGTAGTTGTCCAAGTCTGACATTGAACTCCCATTTACTGAGCTGACAGAAAATAAGGTTTAAAATTAATGAAATTTACTTGACAAATTAAGCAGGCAATACCCAATTAAAAAAGTAAATAATAATTTGAACCGACTTGCTACTTTCTCTTTAATTTGTGCATTCGTTAAAAATTCAGCAAATATACCTTCTGTTTTATTGCTTCAGCCACTTCTTGTATTAAATCCCCATTAACATTTCTCAAAGTAAGTTCCAGAGTTGGAGGAAATAAATGTAAAACACATGACAAACCAAAAGCTTCTTCATCACCTCTCACTGTAAGCTTGTTTGGAATGGAATCAATCTGGTAAAAAAATCTCAGTTTACACAAAGTTGTTCAACCACTAAATATGGATATTTACAAAAAAAATGTTTTTGTCAAGCATTTGTCAACACAAATGACTGGATAAAGTTTCATATGTTAATTTGAATTAAACATATGCAAACAAAGTAACCTAAGTAAAATCCTCACTTACAGACAAGTTTATTATAACAATGCTTACAAACCTCAAATATTGAATCAACAAATTTGGTTGTTATTTCCTCTTTCTTTACTGAAGTCTGAAAAAAACAAATCAATCGTTGTCAAACACTACGTATTAACAAACAACAGCAGGGCTGATGTAGAATATCAAGTAAAGCAAAAAAAAATTAAAAAGGTTTTAAAAATGTTTTATGTAGTTCTTTGCAAATGCAACTACAATAGTAATATTCACTCATTCACTAAATGTGTTTTTAATTTTTTTCTTGGCAAAATGTTAAATGCTGGTAACCTTTGAAATGCAAGAAATAAGATCACATTTTCCAATCTTATGGATGCCCTCCTCTGATATTTGAAACTTGGACATGTAAAGCTTGTTAACATTTTTGTGGACAGCTTCATCCATGATCAATGGTAATTGAGATTTGGAAAACAGAGTTCCACTGATATCCAAAGATTCCATCTGTAATGATTGGAATATGTGGTTTCACACAAGCAACATTTGAAAGCCCAAAACATCTTTTGCTATCTTTAAAAAAGGACGATAAACAAACTTTTAGAAACACTTTTCAAAATTAATTCCAGCAACCCATTGTTCCCATGCAAACAATAACAACTGAATTTAATCAGTTAATATGTCAAAATTAGGATAAAAATATATATAGTTTAGTTCAGAAGTTGGCAATCCACAGTTTTGCAGCCGCTTCCTGCTTTTTAGTTTGTGGAGTATCTCTGTAGGGATGGGCAATATAGAATAATACACTATTCTAGAACAATCTGGAATAGTTAAATCGAATCCAGAATACCAAACCCTATTCTGTTTTTGTTTTAGCTTGTGCACTGAAGCACAAAAAAACATTTTTTTTACATGACTCCAACAACAAAACACAATCAAAGAATAAATTTATTGCACTGTAATATATTTAGGCTCTCTATGTGCTTGCCTGTCAAGCGACAACGTAATTTTGTGGCTGTCAAACCTGCACGTCACAACCGTAGCACCTTATTTACTCGATTGTAAGCAGCGGCTTATAAAGTTGTTTAAGCAACCGTTTGTGATGCTTACAATCAAGGGCGACTTGTATTACTCAATGTCAAGCAAATAATTTGTCTGCGGCTCTGAGTTTCAATGGAATTAACCTTTAACTCGCTCTGGCTTACCAGTACGTTTTTATCAAATATATTTATCAGTGTACCTGACAAAGAAGGCTTATATTAATTTTTCAAATACGGAAAGTTACCGTACATAGAAGAGAAATAACGAAACCTATCATTCGGTTTGAACACAATTTGGATTCGGATAGTTTAAGATTCGAATCCTATGGATTTGCTATTCAGAATTACCCATCCCTACCTGAATATTTTAGTGTGGTTCCCTATCTCTGTATACCAAAAAAATATGCCCAACCAATTTAAACTTAGATTTTTGAGATCCGAAATCAAGTTTAGCACAAATCAATGCTGACTGGATTTAAAAGTCCTAAAGTTGATGACTTCATTGCAGTCATGCGAACAGATGTTGAAACATACATATAGAATCACTGGTCTAACAAACAACTTACTGGTTTCTCAAGTTGTGATATGGAATTTGCAATCTTACAGATTCCAACACTTGTCATCTCACAATATCGCAGAGACAGATTCTCAATCCACTGAATACATGAAGCAATCGCCGATGCACTTTCAACATCAACCGTGTTCTTATCAAGTCTCAAATACGTCATCTGAAATAAAAATATGTTTACAAGCCGAATCTCATCCATAGCAAAAAAAAAAATTAAACATCCCGACTGGCAAAGATTTAAAAACTGTTATAAAAAGTCACCCAACAGAGTGAAAGCTAAAAGTTTAATGTAACTAGCAACGTTGCATAATGAAACTAAATTGGTTGCCGATGCTGCCATATATGTTATTGATACCAAATGATCTTTTGGAAAAATATTGGTACCTTTATCAGCAAGTACTACTTTAGGGCTTGTTGATAGTTGTCTAACAACCACAATAAGAATAGTTTAATAAATATTACCAGTACTGGCATAAGAGCCTACAGTATAGAGTTTACAATAAAAGTTACATCACAAAGCAGTACTGTGTGTGTAAATTACACTTGGGACACATTGTTGCCCACAACTTTAGAGTAACTTGCATTCCATGTTTGTAAAACATTGCTGTTTGCTACAGTTTTCTGAAGTCACCGACGATCACCAATTTTGTGTATGCATACAACTTACTGGTTTCTGAAGTTGTGATATGGATTTTGCAATCATACAGATTCCACCACTTGTCATCTTACAACCTCCCAGAGACAGATCCTCAATCCACTGAATACATGAAGCAATAGCAGATGCACTTTCATCATCAACTGTGTTTCCGTCAAGTTTCAATGATGCCATCTGAAAAGGGAAATTAAAAAATATTATTGCCTTGTAAGATGACACTATGTAGCTTCACAAGTATTTGGTTTTTGAACATTTTATTCACATCATGGGACTGTACCATGTGCCATGGCCAAATTTTGATAATTATACCTGGTAATGTCTTAGACACATTTTTGCAAATTTACTGAAAAAAATGAATATTACTCGTGTGGGGAAATATATTTTTATCCAGAACAGTTGTTGCTACTTTCATATGACCATATAAATTAGCTAACAAGAACAGCTAAAATTTTGGTCACAAAACTCAAAAAAAACTTACTGGTTTGTGAAGTTGTGATATGGAATATGCAATCTTAAAGAAATTATCACTTGACATCCTACAATTCGCCAGAGACAGCTTCCCAATCCACTGAATACATGAAGCAATAGCAGATGCACTTTCATCATTAACTGTGCGAAGTTGCAGCTCAGTCAACTGAAACGAATATTCACATATTTCTTAGTGGTAAACATGGTGCTGTAAAGCAAATTTATGTCTCATTGACAATTCCAAAAAAATTGTTTTTAGTTCTTACAATAACAAAAAACTCTTAATATGATATATTGTCATACCTGTATACGTTGACATAACTGATTCAACAAAACTTTCAAACTTCCATGATAAAAATGACAAGTCTCTAAAATGTTTATGTTGTACGATTTTGGGGATTTGTTTAAAACACCAACAATGCTATGAACATCAGTTAGAAGTAATTTTCCTTTCAGACTAAATGTTACTGGCAACAAATTTAGACAGTCTTTATCGAATTCTTTGTTGTCAGCTTCATGTAACCATGAGAAAATTCGCACTAGCATTTCTTCCTCAACTTCTTTTTGTAGTTCTTCGCGACAGAACCCCTTAAGTAGATTTTTTTTCTCAGCAACTTCTTTGTACTTTATGTTGCTGAAACAAACTTTTGCAGCTTCATTAGCTTTATCATTACAAAGTCCAAAAACAAACTTTGCAACAACTTCCCATCTGTTTGTTTTAAGTTGGGGAAGTAATTTAGAAAACTCTTCAACACTCAAAAAAAAGACAAGGTAACAAGCAGTGAAATATTCCTGCCAAATCAAATGTGAAAAGTAGCTCTTAATATCAGAATCCATAAACGCCATGTTCCAATTTTCATCAGTCACGAATGTTGTAAGAAGCCCCCTTAATGTATCTGGCTCAATTCCTACTTCTCTCAGGTCATCCTGAGTAAAAACAAGTTTGCTATCTTTAAAACCATTCCATGCCAATCTAGCTATTTTGTTCAAATATTCTTCTTTTTTCCTTTTTTTGCCCCTGATAAAGTCCTGCCTAAAATAGTATTGGAATCCATTTGCAAAAACATGAGTAAGAGAGTGAAATCGGCCATCACGATCCTCTTTAAGACTTTTCCAGATGACAAAGGCAATAAAAATGCATTTTGCTGGGACATAGCAAGAAAATGAGAAGTTGGGATTGTCTTTTATGACATTCCACACTTCAGCACCCCTATCTCTACAAATCTGGTTGCAAAGTTTTTCTTGGGATTGTTCACTAAGACCCATAACCTCAGCAACAAACAATGGTCGATGTTTTGCATCAATTGAGAAAAAGTGCTTCTGTCGTGAAGTGAAAACTTTCTTTGCATCTTTGAGCAATTTACCCATCATGAGAGCATAGATATAAAGTAATGGTTTATTCTCTTTTGTGGGATCGAATGCTTTGAATTCTAAATCCCAATCTGCTGCAGCCTCATCTAAGCCATCCATTGTAATAAATACATTTTCTGATATTAGCATTTTGAGAAAACAAGCTTCACTGTTTTTCTTTATCGGTGAATCTGTGTAGGAGTCCAAAAATAAGGAGTTTTTCAACAAAAAATCAACAAATGTTGTGGGAGTATCAAAGTCAATGTTTTTCACTGAGATGTAAAAACAATATTGAGTTTCTTTAACATTCTCTATTGCACCATCCATTGCTTTTTCAGTTATTACTTTGGATAGTGTCGTTTTCCCAATCCCTGGTTGTCCAATTAATGCTAATGTGTTTGCAAATTGAGGCTGTTTTCTATCTTTTGCTACAATTTCTGCTCTAGCAAATAATTCTTCAACTGATACTTGACTGTCCTGTTTCAAGTCTATTGTCTCATAATCTTGTCTCCTGTTGTAATGTCCATCTTCATCACTGTAATAACCACCCTCATAGTAGAACTCTGTAGATCTGGCAGGGTTCACTGCTTTTATTGGTTTATCTGCTATGTCCAGTTCACAAACTTCAATATGCTGCCCAGTCAACACTTGAAAATTTTTGTTGCTGCATTGGTCTTTAGCACTTTTGTGCAGCAAATCTTGAATCAGCTTGAAGTCATCTAAAATAAAATTGTGACATAGAATTTCCAGTCCAAAAAAAAAAACTGAAATGATAAATAAAAACATGGATTTACACACAAAATATTATTTCCAGGATACTTTATTTATTTGTAAGATTATTCAACTATCAATTAATTTACAAATAAGTAAACTAATGAAACAAACTTGATTCAAAGATTAAAAAATATTCAGTTAAGTCATACAGCTATCAGGGGATTTTTAGTTATTGACTCTTATCAGCACATTAACAACTTATTACAACAAAATCTTGCTATTTTTCATATTACTTACCCTGACTGAGTTCACCATTTTTGTTGTCATTTAAAGTATTTTCCGAAATGTCTGTAATATTTAAGGTAACTTTATAAAACCCAAAACAGAATTACTTTATAACTTACTTATATCATGTGCTGCTATGAAAAATTTCGGGTTTCCTGAAAAAGTACTATCAGATATTTGTGCGATAGGTTGAGGATCACTCCTTTGTTCATAGTTACGCAAAGCTGGTTGTGCAATTCGATCAGGAATCATTCCCCTTTGGTGCAGAATACCTTGATCGGAACTCCCCAATCGTAAACGTTTCCTTTTAGGACTTTCCTGCACAAAACAATACTTGCTGGATGGAACAATGATAGATTGTTTGTTGCTAATTATATCCTTGTTTTGCCAGTGGTGTGATGCGTTGCACCTCAACAAGTTAATCAATTTTACTATTAATTAGAGACATGACAAACCAAATGTTAGCTTAATTTTAATATTCATGTGAAACTGAATTACTAGCAATAAGCAAGTATTTATTAGAGCATATAATAATAGTTGTGTGATACAGTGGTTAAGTTTTTTGTGTTTTCTCACATCATCTTTAATGATACCACACTGCTACAAACACTACCATAACAAGCACTTGTTTTTGCCATTGTTTTATCAAGACCAATGTACACAACATAATGAAAATGACTTTTTGCTTGTAACAAAATACCGATCGATAAAACTGTATCAATTTGTAGAAGGAATGTTACTGAAAGAAAAAAACGCAACTCATGTGTTGTTTGTAATTACAATTGATATGTCTACAATTGACAATTACAGTTGACATTTAGACTCTAAATGCTTTATTATGTCATAGTATTTCCCTATCACTAGCGCACATTGTTCCTTTGTACGGGTAGGCTCTTTGTGCGATTGATATCAAAACAATCGTAGAGTCTTAATTTTTTGGGTTAGCCCAAATTTATTTTGCTACTGTTTTTGTTGGAAGCAGTTTTCTTTAAAGGCCAACCAGGCAGCTGCAGGAGCTCAGTGGTTTCACAGGGTATATTGTGACCATAGTACACTAGTGTGCAGGTACACAACTTGTCCTACAACCTTCACATGTACGTAGGGTAGGGGGTCTTTACCACTATAATGTGACAACGTAGTAACGTTTCATGCAATGACATGATTGCTCCACTTGGCGACTACAGCTGTAATAATAATTAACACCATGTATATCCTTTTTAAAAATTATGGAAGAGGTTAGATGGTAAAAACACATATAAGTCAGTTGTTGGTTTATTTATGCATTAATTGGTATTTATTAAATCATCATTGTTTTTTCCACTCCTGACAAAAGATCATTTGGAACATAATATTGGAACACGAAACTAACATAATATTGGAACACGAAAAACTTGTTATGGTGAAGTAGTGTAGACATACCTGACTTTCTTTGTTCTGGTCTGTACTTGAATTGTTACCATCACAACTGTGGTCCATTCTGGTTGTTGTTGATGCCAAAGTAAAACAGTTTTGATCAACTCAACTTTTTTTCTTTAATGTGTGACAAAAAATAGTTTTCTGCAAAACAGAATGCTGGTTTTTTATTTATAATGAACAGACAAACATATTTTAACATTCTAATAAATAGCACAATAATATAGAACAATATTTTAATGAAAAAAAAACAGATGGAAAAAGAAAAATAACAATGCTACTGCCACTGGAAACTAGTAATTTGAGACTTAAATATTAATATTGAAAGGTGATTGATTACCAATATTAACTTAGCAACACTAGTACAATTACACCAAAGAGACGTTTGATGTCACATCTTGTTCCACTAGTAACAGCATAAAACACACTTTCAATGCCATTCACATCTGCTTTTGACAATATCCAATACAATGTATTAATGGAGAATGAAAAATTAGTAGTTGAATGAAATAGACAAAATTTTAACATTGTATTTTTACCATCTAATATAACCAGTCTAGCAACGACTTATTGCATCCCACTATTTGCAGATCCAGTCAAAGCGAAATCACAAATAAATTACAAGTTTCCATAAAATAAACTTTCCAAAACATACCGATTCATTAATTTTCAATGACCGAGGCACTAATGGTCTTAATAGCGACATAAAATCCAGGCCACCTAATATACAAGCATCAAATATTGTTTTAAATTCATACATTTAAATTCTAACATTACAGACAACAGTTTCAAAATTCAGTCACACAAACAATTGCTAATTGCGAAACAAATTATCAACAAACCAAACCACACAGCACCCTCATCTAACATGTCAACTCTCAAACACATTCACACTGATGACTTTACACACAACGTCACCCTAGGTATCTTACATTACGACATATATGATCATATGCCAGTGTTTTTAGTAGTATACATCACAATCACAATTATTCCCAAACCATCTAAAAACATACATTTTGACTTGGAACAGTTTATGCAAGACATTCATTACATTGGACACTGCATTCTCCATATCAAATGTAAACACCCACCTTAGAGCAGATCACCAAGCTCCACACATAATACCAAAACTTCAAAAACATTGGAATACTAAAATTTGTAAAAAAAAACAACCACAATTCACATGTTCTATCCTTGATAAAAACATTTAAATGTGCAAACCTATTGATATAGCAAATGCATTCAATATTTTCTGCATACTGGAAACAGTATGACATCAACAAATCCTATCACCTCAAAATCACC
The DNA here is from genome assembly GCF_947561715.1 of Ascidia mentula. NCBI lineage: Eukaryota > Metazoa > Chordata > Ascidiacea > Phlebobranchia > Ascidiidae > Ascidia > Ascidia mentula. The sequence goes on from NC_138568.1 coordinate 1,677,401, forward strand.
ACTAGACTACTTAAAAAATCACATTTTAAACAAATTTTGCAAGAATCATCAAACAAAGAAATGTAAAGATTTGGTATTTGGCTTGAATCAAACAGACTCTCACTAAATTGTCAAAAAAACAAATATATCTAATTTGAAAACAACAACTGAATACTTGTCTTTTGCATAACAATGAACAGACAAAAATCCTTTAACATTATAAATGACACAAAAGGCCTATGTTTTTATAACAATATTTTATAACAGGGCAAAAAATAATTATAGCAATGCTGCTGCCACTTAAACTAGTAATTAAACAATAAATCAAACAGACAAATTTCATTCTGGAATTTTCACTGTTTAAACCGAACAACATCTTATTACATACCATTATTTACAGATCTAGTCACAGAGAAATCATCAAAAATATTTTAAACAAGTTTGCATATATTTAAATCCAAGAAAAAAGTAACCTTTAAAAACATGCTGGTTTACCACTTCTGTTCATACAACAATTACCGTTATTTATGCAACTATGTTTTTTGCACCTTGTTTTACTTTAACTCATCAGAATCAGGAACTTAATCTTGTGACAAACCAAAGCATTGTGGGTAATCCTGATTAATCTTTAACTAAAACTGAATACAACTAAAATGTTAAAAATGTGTTGAAAAAGTAATTTTGCCTAGAACGAAATACTGATCGTTGAACACCACATTAATTCATAGTACGAGTGCTAATGAAACACACAAGCGTTGTTAGAAATTACAGTTGATTTGACTAAAATCATTATTACATCGTAGTATTGTCATTCATATCACTAGGCCATTGTTCCTAGTGCAGATACTTAAGAAAGTATACCAAAATGTGTTTGAAACTGAACTGTAAAAAAATAATAATTACTTTAGCAACAAACTTGCATGCATAATAAAACTGCCAGTCAACATTGGTGCAATGAAACGCACTGAGAGGACATGCAAAAAGTCAAAAAAACTAAGAAACTGAACGCGCGATGTCGGTTTTGGCTGCGTGAATTCCAACAGGAAAGTGGCACGTAGGCGTCACCAAGTGTCAATAATACATAGTTTTGCAAGTGGACATTTTCCAACAATCAAGACCCTGTTGGGTTAACATTTTGACGTTAGCGTTGTGTAAGCGATAAACTTAGAGGTTAAGTGTCGCCTATAATAAACAAACTGGTCAAATGATTGTTGACAAAAACGATATTCCGTTCTGTTGTAAAACAACTTAGGTGCGTCCTGTTTCCATGCCAACACTCAATATCGATTGGACATTTACAAAATTATCAGCATTCAATCGTGTTATGGCTGGGGTGGAAATACTTTAAAAATAAACGTCGTAAGCCAACAACATTAATTTGCCCTTTGTGTCGCTGAACCAGACTTTAAAATCAAATCAGATAAAATCATTTTTATGGAAGTAGGGGGTGGAGCTTTTTTACTTTTAACTGGAAACATACAAAAAGGAAGGTGATATTTACTAAAGTTCGTAAAAGCCTGATCTTTACTATGCGCAACAAACGTAAACTTAGTTTTACAGAAGGAAGCTGGAAAGCAAGAGAACCTTCTACTCATAAAACACCCGCCCGGAGGATAATCATCAACCAGTTAAAGCAAACTTTCCCATTCCGAACAACGAACTGTTTGGTGACGAAGTAAACAGAACTTTTATCTGCGGAACGAACATCTGATGATGGCGACAAAAATCCACAACGTAATGTCAATAAAGGATGCGAGAGAATTATTTCTTACATTTAATCAATACCGCCTCCAGTGACAAGAGTGCATCTAATAAGCTTAAGGTTCTTAGCAACCGTTGCCAACTAATAATTTTCTAGTTTTTTAAGCAGTGTATTTTTACTCAACAGGTTTCTTACAAACAATTTCACAAAAACATCAAAATGATTTTTTTCCAACGGCAGATTTGCATTCGTGGCAACCGGATTCGGCCACTAAGCTGGGTGATCAGACCTGGTATTGGGCCGCGTTCATCCAACTACAACTCATTTACTAGATACAAAATCACATTACTTTGTAACCGTTCACCTTCAAACGTTGCTGATGTTCCCGCTACAGATAAGATACGACAATATAATTATGTTGCCTTGGTGCTGGATTAACCATCTTGGCAAACATGGCACAAGCCTTAGTTGCGGACAAAAATCCAGGCCACCTAATGACGTAAATTGATAATATTGAATTTATTTAGTTATAGTTTAGTTTCACAAATGCTAATTATTATCGACACATGCAATTTTAACGTAGGTTTGGTCACAAATATTCTCACCTTATAGAAGTATTTTTCGAAACCAAGCTAGCCTGAGCTAGAATCGTAACTATTGTTCGAAAGATGTACGTTACATTACATACGGTGACTCTGAAAATGTGCAGTTATCAGTATAAGTGGGAAGCAGACGCTTGGAGTCGGAATCTTCTACGTTGATCAGACTTCCGAGTGCAAACCAGAGAGACAACTTGTTCAACCAAGGCGCCATGCAATGAAGTGATGAATAATAGAAAATATTTTTTACATCATTCAATACAAGATGTAAACATTCCGATTATTGACCCTTTTAACGCTTCTATGATTGAGAATGTGATGAAACCGATGGTATGCGAACTTGAAGTACGCTGTCATCAAGACGATACCATCGTAAGCAAATGTAACAAAATCGTTATTCTTTGGTCAGATTTATCAATCTTTAGTGATTTTATCGGATCGCAACGTATGAAGTAGGCGTACGCTACACATCCCCTGCACATAGGTATCAGCGTAATGATCATATTCGGGAAAAGAGCAGTACGGACGGCACTGCAAAACGACTTTATTGGTTTTGTATGGTTGTAGACGGGTCACTCGTTACTATCCATTACTGGTATTAACTCTCCAACAAGGGTAAGCTTCAGTTATGCCTCAAGCAATTATTAACACCAATGATTGAATTAAAACCTCATATTCTTATTCTCGCTCATATTTTGGAAACCAATGCAGGCCAAAAATACACAACCACCTTACTGGAGGCTTGCATTCTTGTGTGTTTGATGGACTTCCAAGTCAAGTAACGTTGGCAAACTGACTGAATTAAACACGCTGCTTTGGTTTGTGAGATGCTTAATCCATCCATAAGCGGCCATGTTTATCTCTTAAATGCAAAAAAAACATTAGGTATGAAATGCAAACGTCAACTCTTTCTAACTGCGTCACACACGAAAATGTTGGGGAACCACCTGATAAGTTTCTTTTAACTCAGGATTCAAATAAGCAAAGTAAACCTGATAAATGGGGTTGAGTCGAAGGCGGTGAATCAAAGGAATGTAGAAGACGTGAGCAACCAATGTCGGCGCAACCATAGTTGAAGGAATACCAAATCGTCACCATTCCGAACAGGTTGGTCTCCGGTGGAAAAGCGAGGACGGTGATTGCAGATATGAAGGTAACGGCGATGGAAAAGTCGACCCCTACCTGTTGGTAAAACTACTTCTTTACCGTGGACTTCGGAGGAATATTAAATTTTATATTTGGACTTTGGTGACTTCTTTCTGCCACCATAAAAGTAGTTCTCAACAATTTTCTTCTGTCGATCGAAGAAGATTCCGAAGGCGGCGGAAAGCACGAGGGTAACTCAAAACTTCACCACAAGTTTTAAGTTTCACACCCACCTTTAATTTTTTCAACACACCTTGCGACTACAACTATAAGGAAGTTTTTATTCTATTACCGCTTTCACGCTACAAAGTACACACAACACACTCAACCAAAGGCCGTATTTGTATACAACTCCAATTGTTCCCAGTTTTTTTCCTTAAAAGTACCAGAGACACTGCAACATTTCACCCCCTATCCTTGGTGATACTGTTGTAATAAATAACCTTAGGAAGTGGTAATGTTTCATGCAAAGACATGATTGGCAGGATCGCCCCACTGCACAGGTCCTTAGGAACTATTAAGGTTTTAATGTTGAACAAAACCATTGAAACTTCAGCATGCACTTTCCGTTGGAGGTTACTCGCAAAATATTTCACGGCTTGTGTTAACGTTTATTACACCTGTATTATGTATTAGAACTCTACACGTCTTCACGCTACACGTAAACCCAACACACCTACTGTAGAGTTGATTTTGCAACGAATTTATCACCAATATTAATTAGTGCCAAAATGTCATATTGTTATGTTCCTGGAGCCGAACTGAACCGAACTGAGTGTGATCAGTAAACTATATCGTTGCTGATGACGTTGACAAAATTATGATCATGCGGAAGCAAACTTGTTTCTGCCTTCATACAGAGGAACATTATGTCAAAATTTTGTAGACCCGGACTCTGCTGCACCACCTTGTGGCTGAATATTTTTTGGCACCATGTCCACTAGTGAGATTTGTTGTGTATTAAATTCCTGCCACGCAAATTTATTTTTCTTAAATTTTGAGTGTTGTCATTTCTGAGAGGAAAACTTCTTACAAGTTTAGGATATTTACTTGAATTAGACAAAAAGGGATGGATAGGAAGGAGTAGGCGGGTTATCTCTTACACAACATCAACTACCATTTGCACAATGCAAAGCAACTTCTAGAACGTGATAATTTTTCTATCTGGCGTTACTGCTAACATACGTGAAAGAATACTCAAGCCGAAACTCTATGGCGAGCGTTCATATTTCACGCCAAAGGCGATCGACAGCGAAACAGTCTTGGAGCGAAACGATACGATATCGCTAACAACAAACTATGCAGTATTTTGTGATGTCATCAACCAAATCCATTACTACACAATGTTTTTGTGCACAATTTTTCTCCAGACTAATTTTCCTAAAACCCGTTCCAATCAAAGCACGTAACTGTTAAATATTCTTCACTTAACCTTCACAAACAAGCAGAATTCCTCAACGAAACGCACAAAACATCAACAAAACATTTATACAAAGCAACTGCAAAACTACAATCTGTCCTAGAGTGGAAAACAACGCACACAAAGTTGCCTCTCCACGCTGGAAGCGGGAACCCTAATTGGTGTTGGAATCACAACACACTAACGTCATCAAAGTTACCTGTTCCCTCACACGGCGTAACAAAAGTGAATGTGGATTACATGGCGTAACAAAAGTGAAAAGTGGATGACTTCACGCGACAATGGGTGGAGCGATGTGAATTGTACAAGTTGTCCGCATCTGGACGAGTTGCTTCATGTCACAGATTTTTATACTTGGAGTAATAAGAAACATGTGTTTCCAACTAATACGTACTATGTTGTCGGTTTACATGAATTGGCCGCAGATAATGCATTTTCCATCATGTGCAACCAAACATTATTCCTCAACAAAATGCATTAAACCACCATAGTAAGGAATTCTTGAAGCTTAATTGTAACGAAAACTCGAATTGGTGACGAAATTTAAACGAAAATATTCAGCACCGTAACTATTTGAAACTCACAGATCAGTTTTGTTTTAGTAACAGTCGATAAAGCGACATTTAACGGCAGAATATCTTTCCACAAACTTACACTAGATGTCGTGCTGAACATCGGGTAAAAATAATGTTGGGTGACGTCAGTCAAGCTTATCAAGCAGAAAGCTAGGATAACCTGGTTTCGAATCGCTGTGGTAAAAAGGGTTAAAAGAAATATGTATTGGGTGACATTGGGCAAATCAACACTTAAACATTGAAAAACAAACCTAATGAATGTCGGTCGTATCCCGGTGCTAGCTGCACAATGTAACCCACCTTTTAATACAACTTAACAGATTCCCAACCGTAAGCACTTTGTATTGAAAAAAACAAGAATTACAACATATGTCGGGGATTCCCCATAAGTAATTGACAGCATCGGTTAAGCGCTGGGTGGCGACATCGAGCAGCAATGATTCACAATAACGATTGCACAAAAACCAACATTCAATGTTCAAATATTTACAACATAAACCTTCCACTTCCACCCGTCAAACCCATAGATAACTTCATCAAACCCATAGATAGACACAGATTTGTTTGAAGTAAATATAAAAACGTGCGCCGATAAAACCGAACAGTAGTTGGTGGAAGATCGGTTGTTCTCGTCATCAAACATTTTAGTTACGAACATAAAAAATCTTCGTTCAAAAACCAACAAAGGGTTGCAAGAATTCACGACATAATGTATCAGAAAACAATGTAATGTTGAAATACTCGATTGTAATCAGTCTAAAATTAATATCAGTCGCACGTAAATGTTGAAAGTAATGTTTAGTGCGGAAGTAAAAGTATTGTCACAAAATCTGTCGTTCAAAATTGTTAGGAAGGCGGATAACTTTGTACGATAAACCTCTGTTGACGGATTTACACAAGAGAGAAGTAAAGACGAAACTCAGAGCAGGAGACAAAAATATTCGTGTTTCAAAGACGTCCTTGATTGTAAGCAACACAAACAGTAAAACTTGGCGACAATTTCAACGAAACCAGATACATAGAGACGCATTTATATGTTTGGCAAAGAAGTAAAAATGAGAGTTATGGAGACAAACGGTATTAATACGTACATTGTAAATACAAATAACACACAGAAGTTGGATAAAGCACAGAAAAATGTGAAGAATATTTACGAAGCATTTGGGAATGTTTCGTCTTCGTGGCATGAAGCAGAAAGGTTTATTGGTGAGAAGTGACAGAAATCTCTGTTGATTCTGGCAGCAAACAGCCTGAAGTAATATATTGTTACTTGTCGTTCAACAGAGCTCAGGGCATTTCTATCTTAGCAAGATATCGACGAGAAACACTGAACTTTAGTGTGGAATGCCACAACCGACGACTATAAAACTATAAAAAAAAATGTCGCAAATACATTAAACCTTCAGTAAATTTAAAGTCAATAATGTTAAAGCGCTTCTGGTTCTATAACTCAGTTGAGATTGTTGAAATTAATCGTCGGACGTGGCCCTTAACCAAACAATGGTTTCCTTAACATGCAAACGAGACTGACTCTGATGCACCACCTTGTGGTGTAACGTTTGCAGGAAATACGCCAGTAGGTGGGGCAAGAGACTTTAAGGGGTTTTCAAGTCGATGGTTCACAATTAACAAGCGAAGTGGATATACTCATACTTAATGTTTCATCGACGAATCATCACTAAGAAAACTTCTTACCAGTTTAGGAGGGAGTTGATCTCCACAAAATAATTCCAATCGATCAATCATATTTACTTGCATTTGTTAAACCCAAATATAAGGGATGGATTGAAGTGGAGAGTAGGAGTTAGAGATTCACTTCTTACCGAATTGTCAACTCTGGCTTCTACAATACAACGGATTGGTTATTTCATACATGGTTTAACTATAATAACAGTAGTGTTGATGAAAGTTTTGTTGTGATTTAAAATTACTTCATGAAGCAAATATTTTGTGACGTGTACTTATTTCCATAAACGCAAAATCCACTCCAACATAATAAAATACTTCTATTCAGACGAGTTTGTTTGTGTGATTTTATTCCAAATCTTAATTCACATTTACTGAAAGTACATGGTAGGTATTAGATGATGTGGACTTTCTCTATATTAACCCAGTGATGGCAACCTGAGGCTTGCACATGACACAAGCCTTAATAGCCATGAGGTAAACATATTATTATCGTGTTAGTTTTCATACTTACAGGGTCTGGCAGGTTCCGAAATCTCTCTTCGAAGTCGTCATCTATGTATCCACTGCCGACTGCAAGTACATCTTGTATATTGTGAACACACTTGAGTAAGGTTTCTGCCGCATCACCATATATAGCATTATGTCACAGATTCAAAATCATTATCTGGAAATAAAAGGTGGAATTAGGAACTTATGTTCAGACAAATGTGACATTAAATGTTTAAAATAAATATAATTGCTGGTAAAATATTAAAAACATCGACCTAATGTCCACAAATCACTAAACATTATTGGCTCATTGTCTGCACATACATTTTTACAAAAAAATCCGGTTTTACGAAATGCCTCACTGAAAGTTTTACAAAAACGACAGTTTGTATAATTGCGTTATCTTATTAAAAGCCTAAACTTGTGTTTTTTGAGGTGACACGTGCACCATAGTGATCTTGTTTTTAATGTGGAAGATAATTCTTAAATATGGAGTCGATTGGACGTGAAATCTCTGCTTGAACACCTGAATTCCATGAAAACGAGTAACGAGTTCTGAATGAAACGTGAATACGTCGGGGTGATTTTATATTTTGATGTTTCCATTTAAAGCGAGAACCGGGGGTCTATCCGCGCAAACGTATACTGGTAACCGACTCAGTCCGACAGGTATCTGTCGTTTCGGTCCGCGAACCCCATCGCCCACAAGCGTGCTGTAGTGCGTGCACTGTATACAAGAGCGGAAAGCTTAGTTACAGAGAGAGAGACTCAAGAATGGGAGGTTGGTAATGTGCAAATTGCGATTTTAGCAAATGGCCACCCTCGTTCGTTTCTGTGCCGTCACCAAGATTTCTCGCCTAAAGGTGACGAAGGGTGTGGTTGTGTTGCTATATATTTTGCAAGGCCTCCAGGTGTTTAAACGCCCGCCTGTCAGACCGCGTCCTTTGGTTTCGCGTTCCAAAGTTCGTGCAGGAGATGCGTTCGATGCTGGAGGTGTGACCGCATACCCTGTACTGACTACGATGGCGTATGCAAGCTAGCCTGTGTTTGTTATATGTTTATGTTGATGCTTTATGTTTTTGTTCTATTTGAATAAGGTCTAATATAATGTTATAAATTGTACACTTGTGTGCATTTGTTGGATCCGTTGACTTCAAGAATAAGATAAGTTTTCGTCTATCATGAGACACAATAAGTAAGGTTTCATTGGAAATGCATTGTTTGAAGACAACATGAGTATCTTTAACTGGTCCTACTACGTAAAAATGTTTCCGGACACGTCAATAAGCAATTAGTCATGCATGAAGGTTAATAATAGGGCCAAACATTGCCCGACCCAAATACTAAGAAAACCTGATAGGGATTCGTGCCCAGGATGTCCTGTGGTCAACCCCGGTGTGGTCAGAAAAAGAACATGGCGCCAACTTAGTCATACATTTCTAACTTTGGTTGCAGTTGCTTGCAATGCCACAAGACCCAATAAAATCAAATGGCTTATTACAAGGAATAAACAAACTCATTTAAGATTTTGAATTGGCCCTTTTGGGGTTAAATAAAGGAGAGTGTACAAATATTGTGTAGGAATTTTTGTATTTTGCGATTTTGTTATACCTTAATCGCTCGCCTTTACTATTTTTTCTATAATGGACGGTTTGTGCTACTGTGTTACGTCAACAAAACTGAAACGCAGATTTTGCGGTGCTGCGTGCACCATAGTTTTATTTGCTTACACTACTAACAAAGTTTTTATAAATATTATGTAACCTGTTGTAATATAAACCCAGAAGAAATTTAAATGTTCGTGTTACAAGTTATCGTGAAATGTTAATTATTAGTGCGGAACGCTTTTGTCGACAAAACACTTTTAGATTCTGCCAAAATGATGACAGATTTTAAACCAAGATAGTGCAACCAGTATTTTTGTCTAATAAACTCCATTTTTAAGCATAATAAAGCTAGGTGTGGAAAACGATTCCAGATCATCCAAGTGTTTCATGACCCAAAAAAGTTTGGAAACCACTGATATAACATGCAACTTACTGGTTTCTTAAGTTGTGATATGGAATTTGCAATCTTACAGATTCCACCACTTGTCAGCTCACAAGCCTCCAGAGACAGATTCTCAATCCACTGAATACATGAAGCAATAACAGATGCAGTTTCATCATCAACTAGGCTCCCATCAAGATCAAACAACTTCATCTGAAACAAATAAAAAATTGCTGGAATCAGTTTTTATGTCAACAATACATCATTGTATCCATTATGACGCCACAAGGGCAGAACAATCACATGGTGAATTTAATCGTTGAGTTCCAGTAGCTCAGTCAGTTAGAGAAAGAACCCGAATTACACGTTGTAGCGCTCACTTTACCGCATTATAACGAAGCGGATTAATTTCCTTTCTTTTGCCGGGTTTTTTTTTTGCTGATGTTGCGTGGACTCATGCAGTCATCCATAAACTTTGTCAATGCAATAAAGCAGTACAAGGCTTCAGTGTCATCCCAAATTACACATGGCTCCTTAGTAACACGTTTGAATGACTGCATGAGTCCATGCAACACCAGCAAAACTTAGTGAAACGTTTGTGACTTGGGTTGCAGTTATATGCTTGCATTTCCACGGGACCCAATAAAATCAACCAACTTATTACAAGACATAAACAAACTTATTTTTGAATTCCCCCTTTTAGTTTTGTTTATGAAGGGTAGTGTACAAATTTATGTTCAAGGAATATTCGTATTCGTATGTTGAGCTTAAGTATTACTGTTTCTTGTGATCGAGCTTTACACACTACAAATGCTTGCGACTGCGCTATTTTTCCAATAAAAGACGGTTTGTGTAACTGCTTACGTCACCGAAAACCGAAACGCATGTTTTGCGGTGGTGCGTGCGACATTGTTTTATTTGTTTTACTTTGAAGTAAGGTCTTTAATATATTTGGTACCAAATACAGATATGAATGAATACGCATTTTTGTAGTCAATGAAAAATGTCAATAAAACATCATTTTTTTATCTGAAGTTGCCCGATGCCACCCTAAGTAAATTTTAAATGCTCAAGGTAATAGTTATTGCTTGGAAGTCTGCACTTACTGGATCCAAACATTAAAATTTGTTAAAAAAACGTTTTTTCACACAAATAACGATGTTGAAGTCCAAAGTAATCAATCAGAATGACTTCCAAACACAGGCCTTTTCACGCTTTTGCTTTGGGGGTGACGTCACTTTCAATCAAGTGCCAAACCACTTTCCGCTCAACAGTTATTTTAAAAATATCCCGAAATTTCAAGAATTTGGTGCAGATTAGCGTAAGAGTATTTAAAATCAGTAGAGATCCCAGATAAAGCAAACAGTGTGAAATGCCCGGTGTTTGAAGTCATTCTGATGGAACACTTAGCATTGCAAAATAATTCAACATTATAATTTGTGAGAAATCACTGCTAACAAAGTTTTCATCAATATTATGTCACCTGTTATAATATAAACCCAGAAAAAGTTTGAATGTTCGTGTTACAAGTTATCGTGAAATGGTAGTCATTGGTGCGGAACGCTTTGGATAAAATTTTTTTTTGATTCTGCCAGAATGAAGATTGAAATTCAAACCAAGGTAGTGCAACCAGTATTTTTGTTTTAATTTAACTTTTTTAAACATAATAACATTAGGTGTGGTTCCAGATCATCCAAGTGTGTCGTGACTAGTGATGTCCTCCGCCGGATCCGGGTACCCGGACCCGGCCGGATATTGACCAATTTTTAATACCCGACCCGGCCGGATAATACACTTAATTTTACCGGATAGTTAGGAAAGCATTTTTGTCCTAAAAACAGACAAACATTTCGCAAATTACTGATACTCGCCAACTTCCGTTTTTTCTGTTGTTTGTTATTTAGGTTTTTCGTGACGTGTTATACCATATTAATAAATGACCACGTTTATTTGTTCCACTTATGATAAGCTAACCTTAACATTGCATTCTGTTTGGCAATCAAACATTTTTGCCATACTGATAAAATACACGAAACGGTGTTTACAAACTGCCGGATCCAAATTATCCGGCCGGATTTGATTGACAACTATCCGGATCTGGCCGGGCCGGATAATTTGGAACTGTGAACATCACTAGTCGTGACCCTAAAATGTTTGGAAACCACTGGTCTAACATACAACTTACTGGTTTCTCAAGTTGTGATATGGAATTTGCAATCTTACAGATTCCAACACTTGTCATCTTACAACTTCCCAGAGACAGATTCTCAATCCACTGAATACATGAAGCAATAGCAGATGCACTTTCATCATCAACTGTGTTTCTATCAAGATACAACGACGTCATCTGAAACAAATGAAAAATTCCTGGAATCAGTTTTTATGTCAACAATACATCATTGTATCAATTATGACGTCTCAGAGACAGATCAATGACAGGGTAAATTTATTTGTTGAGCTACGGTAGCTCAGTCAGTTAGGGAAAGAACCCAAATTACACATGGCTCCAACTTAGTAACACGTTTGTGACTTTGGTCACAGTTATATGCTTGCAATGCCGCAATACCCAATAAAATCAAATGGCTTATTACAAGAAATAAACAAACTTATTAAAGTTTTGGATTAGCCCTTCTAGGTTTGTTAAGTGTACAAATATTCTATCAGAAATTTTCCTATGTTGATCTTTTGTATTACTGTTACTTGTGAGTGATCGAGCTTTACAAACAACCAATGCCTGCGTTTGCGCTATTTTTGAAATAAAATATGGAATGAGTAACTGCGTTACGTTACCAAAACTGTAACGAATGTTTTGCGGTGGTGCATGCGCCATAGTTTTATTAGCTTTTCCCAATCGAATCCGGTAAATTGCAAACTTGTCAAGCTTTTTTATGTGGTCAGCCGGTAAATTTTGTGCAATTATGTGTTGAGCGGTATGTGATTCGCTGAAGTATTTTCTTAAAAAAGGATAGCCTATGGTTCAGAATTTACGAGCACTATGCAATTAACCACATTAGCCAATTAAAAGGATTCGTACCTTGGAAGTATTTGAAACCAAATAACGATATGAATAAATACACATTTACGTAGTCGATAAAAATACAAACAAAATATTTTACATTTACAGTTGCCCGATGCCACCCTATTGACTTTTCCTAAAATTGTTGTTTAAATACAGTTGTAAAATTAAATCCACTTAAAATTTTTTGCACGACAATGATTACCTAGGCGATTATGTTGTGATCGCATGGAAAATAATGGCATCGAACTCACCATACAACTGACCCATGGTTATAGTTGTAAAACAAACAGTTGATACGTTTTAATCGGCACCAACATGTAAATGGCATTGGAACCAAATCCGTCGCATCCACGACAACTACATCTGAAACTTTTTTCGCAGTTTTCTCAAAAAGAAAGAATGTTTCTGTGGCAACGATCTTCATGGCCTTCCTCCTTGCAACTGATCCTTGAGAGCAAGGATGCTGCGCCTCTGCTCATCAGGGAGCATCCGGATCTGTTCTGGAGTTAACTGGAGGACTTGCATGATCAGAGCGGCCTGGAAACACATGATGGCAAAATTTTAACCTTTTTATCCCAATATATATTTGATTGACTTTTTAAGTGTTAAAAGTGAACGAAAACATTGACCACAAAACTACACATTTTATTCACAATTTGACCAAAGTTGTTTTTAGATTTGGGCATGTGTCTAAGATTGATTGTGGGCTGACACTTTGTACATATACAAATACAGAACTTCAGTTGATGCAAAAAATATAAAACATACATTCACTATTCATTTCCACAATAATCGAACTTCCAATTTGTATCACAATGCAACAACGAACCTTTTCCTGATCCTGTTCTGCAGATGGATCCATAGGGGCATCCTCCTGAGCAGGAGGAGGTCTTCCTCTTCTTGGATCGCTTCTTTCCCGTGGTGGCGGAGGATGTCGTGCAGGATCCCCACCCAATTCTGGACGATCCATCGGAGGTCTTCCTCCACGATCCATTGGATGATCTTTTGGAGACAATCCTCGTTCCAGAGATGAACGCCCCCGCTCATGCGAGTTACCGCGTTCTGGAGGCCCACGATCGGGAAAGCCCCGCTCATCTAGTGGCAACAATTACAAGTTAACATAATGTGTTATAAACTGTAAGGCCTGCAGACACCCTCTTGGTGTTAGTGTCACAGTAGTCAGCAAAGTACTTGTAAAATACACCAGAAAATAATTATATTCATGATTTCTAGTCAGTGGCCCATTTTAGTGTAAAAACACATTGCTTTAGAAACACTAATTGGACACAGGTAGCGCAAAATTTGTCTGTGTATTTTTGACCTTTGCACTTCTTAAACCAGCGAAGACAAGAACTAATTGATTTTCACAACTAATCTCCATGTAAGAATGTGGTCATTCTACCTCTTGGATTGGGTGGAAATCCTCGACCAAAACCTTCATCCATATGTGGTGGTCTGTGACGATCCATTGGGTCACCCATACCATGATCCCCATAGCATGTTTTTGCCAACATCAGAAAATTTTACAGAAGCATGATGTTTTAACTGTGGCAAATATTATCTATAAGTAAACATTTTCCATTGTCAATTTTATGTTTGCCAGACTTAATACAACCAATAGTTGATCAGTGTCCATGCAACTTCACCAAATTTATTGTTCATTTATGTCGGATATGAGCAAACTGGGGACTTTGGTAAAATCACTGTTGGGTCAGGCTGCCATTTTTTGTATGCTTTTCAGTTACAGCCTCTAAGCATTAATAATTACAAGTCTGTTAGTTTATAAATGTTGTGTAAAATCTCTTTGTACACATTTACTCATGTGGTTCAATCCCAAATTTTTGATACTTTTTGACCCACAAGCGGAAAAAGTTGCCCACTCCTACGATCTTGTTTATAAAAAATATCAAAAAGATACCATAGTAAAGAAGAGTACATATTTCTCAGGCCAAATAATGCCCTTCTATGTCCAACATAATAGCCCATGGAAAACTCTTTGCAGTTGCATAGTATCACTACCAGATTAAACAGTTTAATTCCCACCTATCTCCTGGACCAACTTCCATTGGATGTCCCCTACCAGGTGGGGGCTCTCTCATGCGTTCACCATCCTGGCCACCTCCGAGCCCAGGCAGTGCACTGCCATTGGGCCTTGCGTCCTACAATCATTACAACAACTGGATCAATTTATGAAACATATCATATAAATTAGCTGTGGATAGCGATAATGACAAATACATTTCTTCCATTGCATAAGACAAAATACATTTCTTAAAAGCAAACACAAAACTTTGGTGACAAAAATTTGCTTACGGATTCTGGACGAGGACCTTCAGACGCTGGAATGAGAGGTTGAACTGGATTTTGTCTGTGCAGCATTTTCTACACGTAGAAGTAGTGTTAGTAGGTAAAAAAAATAATAAATGCACAATATTCAAATATTTTTTTCATTGTTTCAACATTATAATATAATTTTCAATTTCAACAAAATATTTAGTTCTTTCTTTTGAATATTTTATTATAGCTGTTTCGTTACCATGGCAATTTCTGGATCCACAATCCTCATAACAACTTGAGCTTGCAACAAAGCATATGCCAGTTGTGGGTTTTGAAGCAGCATGTTTCTGGCCTCTACTGGGTTGTTTTGAATGCATTGCTACAACAGTTCAAAAGCACAGTTTAGCAAAATCCCAATATTCTTGTAAAGTTCTCATGGATGTTTTGAAACATATACATTCTAAGATTAATTCTGAAGAAAAACAACAAAAAAATATGTTGCCTTCATTTGTTTCATGAGCTCAAACATTTGTTCAGGGGGGAGGCTTGCAACAGCTTTGCTGATAGCTTCTGGGGAATCTTGAGATGGAGTTGGTTCCCCGTATTCCGACTCCACTGGGGGACCCATGGCCCTGAAGTGGTTTACTTCTTCCTGTGAACAAAACACAATGATTGGACATCATAAATATTGTGCTGATTTTGCTGTCAGGCACACTACAATTTAAACAGAACTCCTCTCCTGGCATAAATTATCATCCTTCATTTTCCTGACGTTTCGTCTGCCATGCATAAATACATACCTATGGTGGTGACCTAGCTAATGCATTGGTTCTCAAACTTTTACTCGAACAATGCATGAGGAATGATTCATTGCACTTACACAGTAATTATAAATCTACAAGGAGTATTTATTCCTTATGTTTGCAAGTTTTATTTGCATAAGACTGACATCACTGGTTATTTGCCCTCATTTTCTCCAAAACTATTTTTCGCTGAAATTTTTTTTCAATCCACATGTAAATTCAAATGACAAGACCCAATGCATAATATAGCTAAATATCTGGATGAAAATGTTCCAAAGGCAAAACAAGATTAGGTTAAATTGCATCAGACATCGAATTAATGTTGCAGTATATATATAATTGCAAAGAGTACAGTTTACATTAACACTTAGTGCAAATTAACAGCAATTATCCATACCTGAAAGTTATTGCGGTTCTTTTCACTTGTTGCATGATCAACTCTCAGTGGTCGACCGTATAACTCCCTTCCATTAAGATTTCTCATCGCACTCATGGCAGTCTCCTGATCTTGATACTCAGCAAATCCATATCCTTTTGGTTTGCCAGACTCGCGGTCAAATACGAGGCTACATTAATATAAACATATAATAAGCAAAGTGAGGTCAATAATATGAAACGTGTAAGCTGCATACGGAAGTCATTGCTTGGCCGTTTGGTCAGCAAAGTCGTCTGATAGTCACACCAGCTGCACTGATGAGACCTTATAGGTCAGAACAGTTGCCATCTGCTTACACAATAATAATATAAATTAATGAGTCTGACTATACTCGCAAATGCCTGCAGTCACACCATACAAAAGCACATACCGAAAACTAATGACGTTGCCAACTTCATTAAAAATGTCTTCCAGCTCCTCTTCCGTTGACTCATAAGGAATATTGCCAACTGAAAACAACTTTATGTCAAACCATTACTGTAAAAAACGGACATAACCGACAGAGGAAAAAAATGCATGAATGTAAGATATATGTAATATACACAGAGTCCACAATACTTACCAAAAACGGATCGGACTGATCTTTCGTAGTCGACTGGATCACGGTCTCTTTTTATTATTATGAAGTCCTAAAAATTTATTTCGGCGAAATGGAAATTGGTTAAAAGCGAAATTATTTCACGCATGAGTGAACACGACGATTGTGTTCAATCAAATTATAAATTAACTCGTAACAAAATTGATCAACAAGATCTCCAATATTTATAAAATAATATCCATACTTATGTAATTGCAATCTTAAAACACCTATAAAGTATATCGCAACGAAATGGGTTTGACCGCGGTCACGCTGTGTGAATCCCAGCATTGTTCGTCAAGGAAGATACTTTTACACCGGGTCACAAAGTTTTTACCAAACTTGATCCACATATAAGCCTACGTAACACAGAAATCTGTGCGAATATTAAAGCTACGATTTTGTGTAGTATTTTGACCTATATTTATAAACAAAAATAACAGGCGGTGCCCCTGTTCACGCCTAATCATTAAAATTTGCAGAGATTTCTGTTTTACACATACTTATATGTGGATCAGGTTTGGAAAAAACTTCGTGACCCGGTGTAGTAGTATTTTCCGTTCGTCAAAGCGTACACTGCGAGCATTTGGGGCTCTGCATAGAAGTACCAATTTAATAATGTTCCAGGCCATAGATTTTTTTAAAAATTGGCGTAGATTAGGCTTAGAGCATTTAGATCACATTACCATTGAGTTTTTAAAGACCTATAAAGTATATCGCAACGAAAAGGGTCTGACCGGGCAGCACTGTAAAACGACTTTATTGGTTTTGTATGGTTGTAGACTGGTCACTAGTTACTATAAATCCCATTACTGGTATTAACTCTCTAACAAGGGTAAGCTTCAGTTATACCTCTACCAATTACTAACTCTAAACCAATAATTGAATTGAAAAGCCATATTTCTATTCACGCTCATATTTTGCAAACCAGTGCAGGCCAAAAATACACAACCATCCATTTCCTTAGTGAAGTCTTACATTCTTGTACCTTTGATAGACTTCAAAGTAGGTATAAAAAACATTGGTTATGAAACGCAAACTTTCTAACTGCGTCACAAACGATGTTGGTAAAACTACTTCTTTACCGTGGACTTTAGAGGAATCTTAAATTTTATGTTTGGACTTACTGGTGACTTCTTTCTGCCACCATAAAAGTAGTTCTCAACAATTTTCTTCCGTCGATCGAAGAAGATTCCGAAGGCGGCGGAAAGCACGAGGGTAACTCAAAATTTCACCACAAGTTTTAAGTTTCACACCCACCTTTGATTTTTTCAACACACCTTGCGACTGCAACTATAAGGAAGTTTTCAGAAGTACCGCTTTCACGCTACAAAGTATACAACACAACACACTCAACCAAAGGCCGCATTTTTATCCAACTCTAATTATTCCTACTTTTATTCCCGGAAAGTACCGGAAACACTGAAACATTTTACATCCTTTTCTTGGTGATACTGTTGTAATAAATAACCTTAGGAAGTGGTAATGTTTCATACAAAGGCATGATTGACAGGATCGCCCCACTGCACAGGTCCTTAGAAACTGTTGAGGTTTTTATGTTAAACAAAACCATTGAAACTTCAGCACTTTCCGTTGGAGGTTACTCGCAAAATATTTTACGGCTTGTGGTAACGTTTATTACACCTATATTATGTATTAGAACTCTACACGCCTTCACGCTACAAGTAAACCCAACACACCTAGTGTAGAGTTGATTTTGCAACGAATTTATTACCAATACTAATTAGTGCAAAAATGCAATATTGTTATGTTCCTGGAGCCGACCTGAATCGAACAGAGTGTGATCAGTAAACTATATCGTTGCTGATGACGTTGACAAAATTATGATCATGCAGAAGCAAACTTGTTTCTGCCTTCAAACTGGGGAACATTTTTTTTTTTTTTTTTTTTTTTTTTTTTTTTTATTATTATTATTATTGCAACAACTACAACAACGACAGAGAAAAGAGAAACAAAACACGAGCTCAAGAAACATACGCTACTACACACATCAACATTAAATTACAAAGTATTCCATTTCAATTTAAATTCATTCACTTTATTAGTTCTTAATGCAGTTTTTTTTTCTGCTGCTCTAACTTGCTGTACTTGCCGTCGAAACATAGTAAAACAGGGTTGCACTTTGGCCACTTTACATTTGTAAATACAAAATCTTGCTATTAATAAAATTAAATTGATTAGTTTTTCCCGGTTCGTACTTCCATTTTCTGTACCAAAAAGTTTGAGTTTATCGGTGATAACAATTTTTTCCATTAATTTGGCATCTAGCCAAGCACTAACATCTTCCCAAAAATTTGCAACATTAACACACATACACAATATATGATAAATTGTTTCTGTTTCTAGTCCACAAAAAACACATTCACCCGTGTCTACCAGTCCGAAGCCAAATAACACGTCGTTCATTACTAATGCCCTCAAATTTACTTTAATTTGAAAAGATCTTAATTTCGTTTCCAGGGTGCATTTAAAATTATTTATATATATCGAGTGCCAGTGGGCTTCCGTTAGGATCAATTTGGTGGTGATTGCCCATTTATTTTGCTGCTTTCTTGGGGGTTTTCTAATTTTTGAAGCATAATATTCGTAAACTTGTTTTGCTGAATAAAACTTTTCATTTACATAGTCTCTAAGGCGGGTTAAAATAGTTGATCTATCTATTTCTATGTCGTAATTTGTTTCCCATTTTGTTGGTATGGCTTTTATGAGCTTAAGGTAATCTGTATAATTTTTGCTTAAATCTTCAAGCCCTCTAGTCTGTAGTTGTTTGAAATGGCAATATTGCAGGGATTCGTCAATGATTTGGTGGTATTCTAATATACCGCTTCGTATGAATTCATCAAAAGCGATTGGTTTTCCTTTAATCTTTATTTCTCTATTATACCATAGTACTTTGTTATAAACGGATTTGTTGCCTTCCGCCGCATGTAAACAATCACGCCACTCCCTAAGGGCCACCCAGAATGTACTTAATGGGGTTGCTGCTTTAATAATTTTGCTGTTTGCCGTGATATCACTGCATGCAATGCATACCATTTTGTTTACGGATGTTATATTTGTTTCGACAGTTTTCCATGGGGCCATAAAATTCGGGTTCAAAATTTTTCGTATCCAAGAAAATCTTTGTGCTTTTATGTACGACTCAATGTCTACCATATCTATTCCCCCTTCTTCAATCTTTCCGGATAAAACATTTCTGCTTACTCTCTCCCAGTTTGATCCCCAGATAAATGTAAACAGTTTTTTTTTAATGGATTTTATAAAACTTATGGGAATGGTAACCGGAATGACACTTATTTTATACAGTAGTTTGGGTATTATTAATGCTTTTAATATCGTAACTCTCCCTAAAAGTGAAAGGGATTTTGCCAGCCAGGGTTTTGTCGCAATTGACACTTCTTTTAGAATCGATCCAAAATTTATGTCGAAAATTTCAGGTTTATACAAGTTGACTGGGATTTTAACTCCCAAGTACTTTATGTGGTTGTCAGGCCACAGAAGTCCTTCCGATAAAAAGTATTTTGGTTTGGTCATTATATTTTTCCCGAAGTACATTGCATTGGATTTTGCCATGTTCACATAACACCCTGAATAATTACCAAAGCGGTTAAGTTCGTTAAAAGCTTCTTTGAAACTGCTTTCCTTTCCATCGAGAAAGATTAACGTATCATCTGCAAATAACGCAACCTTAATTTCCTGTTGACCTATGTTTACGCCCGCTATCCTTTTGTTATTTTGTATGGACAAATTTAAAAATTCTATACATATCACAAATAGAGTTGGTGATAGCGGGTCACCCTGCCTCACTCCTCTCTGCACATCAAAAGCGTTGGACATGTGATTATTATTTATGACCAAACATTTTGCTTCGGCGTAAAAAGTTTCAACCCACTTAATCAAAATGTGTCCAAACCCAAACTTTTTTAAGGCTATTTTTATAAAGTTCCAGCTAAGGGAATCAAAAGCTTTGTAAATATCCAAAAAGAGTAAAGCCGCAGACTCTCCCGCTTGCTTTACATAGTCCATAACATCAAACAGAAGTCTGATATTGTCCCCAATATATCTGCTTTTTACAAAACCAACTTGCTCTTTCGAAATTACTGAGGGGAGAATCTTTTTTATTCGCATATTAATAGTTTTTGCTGCAATTTTGTAATCAGCATTTAATAAGGTTATAGGTCTATAACTCTCCGGGTACAATGGGTTTTTTCCAGGCTTAGGCAACAAGGTAACAACCCCCCAGGCCATTTGTCCAGAAAAGGATCCAATTTTACAAGCGTAGTTAAATGCCTCTACCATTTTGCCGTTCAAACATTCCCAGAACTTTTTGTAAAACTCAGCTGGAAACCCATCTAGTCCAGGCGACTTATTGTTTTTCATTGATTTTAAAGCCCTCAGGCATTCTGCGGGAGTAACCTCACAATCACATGACTCGCGATCAACGTCGCTTAACACTGGCGTGGGAATTGTGTCCATATAGTGTTTCACGTTTTTATTCGTTTGCGCTGGGTTAGTTTCTTTTTTATAAAGATTTTCAAAATATTCTGCGAGTTGCTGTAGAATCGCAGTTTGATCGGTTTGTATGTCATCTTTATGCATTAATCTAGTTATTGACTTTTTCTCCATACGTCTTTTTTCAAGATTTAAAAAATATGAATTATTTTTTCCCCCGTATTCAGCCCAACGTACTCTGCTTCTCACAATAGCACTTTTAGTTTTGTCTTCAATAAGACAATCATACTTATCCTTCAGTTCTTGCCTTAACATGGTCGTCGCTTTATCGTGTGGCTGAGGTGCTATGTTTAAACTTTCGAGTCTTGTCTCAATTTCTTTTTGTTTTGCACTGGTTTGTTTACATTTTACGCTGGAGAATTTAATCGTATGTCCTCGCAGATTACATTTTAGGGATTCCCAAAGTGTTTGTGGTGATACAGTTCCATTGTCATTGAAACGTAGAAACTCTGCCACCCACGCTTTAACTTTGATACAATAATTTTTGTCATCGAGGAGGGAAGTATTAAATTTCCAATAACCTTGACCCCGCTTTACTTCATCTAAATTTATTTCTAGTTTAACTATGCTGTGATCGGAGCGGACGCTTGGGATCACTTCCGTGCTCCCACACTTTCCCAGAATATTATCGGTCACTAAAATAAAATCAAGTCTAGTGGCACAAAAAGGATTTTTTTGGATACGTGTGAAGGTTTTGGAATTTGGGTTTTTAACTCTAAAGACGTCATACAATCCAATGTCCTGCATTATTTCTATTAATTTTTTACTAGCACGCTTATTATTGTGTGGCGTTAAACTTCCTCCTTTATCCAAGTTGTTGTCAAAGACGCAGTTAAAATCTCCCCCGATTATGATGTTATCATTTTCAAACTCGTTGCTAAGAGTCTGAAAAGTTTTTCTGAAAAAGTTTGGGTCGTCTATATTCGGGCCATAGATGTTGCCTATAGTAAATCGAATATTATTTACACTGATGTCCAGATAGATAAAGCGGCCGTTTTCATCTACAATTTCTTTATGTTGCTTATACGACAGTTTTTTTGAAAACAGAACAGCGACGCCTCTACTGGTTGTAGTGCCGTGTGAAGCCACTATTTTATTGCCCCATTCTAACTCCCATTTTTTTAAGGTTCCCGGGGATGAATGTGTTTCTTGTAACAAAATTATATCAAACTTTTTCTGGCGCAACAAATAAAATACACTTCTTCTTTTCCGGTTATTTTTCAATCCAGCGACATTGTATGTTATGAACTTCAACATGATTGCAGAATAAGAGTGCACTTACTTTTGTATTAACCAGTAATATCCTGGCCTATATTTAAATCGTATTCAAATTCGTAACCACAGTTACATCTAAACGGTAAGCTGCGAGTCAGTGTTTTCAAAAAAATCTTATCACAACCACAGTGCACCACTGTAACGTCGCATGACATGTTGTCACAATTTTTGCTCATACCTTGTTTGGGGATTGCGTTTAACGTTTCGCATGAGCAGGAGACGGCCGTCTTTTCACATTGGTGGCATTCTAATAATCCATTCGCTAGTTTGTATTCAGGCTGGAATTTGTTGCAGCAAGGCATCAACGTCAACGTTAAACTGCATTCTGAGCATGTGGTTTTTTTCGTTTTCTCTTCTACTAAAAACGGTTCTGCATTGCCGGAACAACATGGATACACCACCACGTACTGATGCTTGCAATGTAAGCACCAGTATTGTGTTGTTTCTGCATGTAGTCCTCCTTCTTTTTCGCAATTCGGGCATATGACTATAAAATCAGCGTCCGAAACGCTTTTAGGAAGTTTGTTCCTTCCAGCATTCTGCGGGCTTGTGCTCTCACGTGGTCTTTTGGGCGTTGATTTTTGGGGCAAGTCAGCTTCTGGGCGTGTAATTATTTCGTTTTGTTGCTCCTGGTTTTCAGAGCGGTCAGTTCCTTGTTTTGTCTGGCCTTTAGGGTGACTTGCTTTTCGTGAACTCTGCTGTAGTTGAGTTTCTTTTGTTGGTTTGTCGAATTGTATTTCAGGATAGTCTTCTTTTCTCACCTCACAGTCCTTTTGTTTGTGGCCAATTTTGCCACAATACTTGCATGTTGATTCTTGTCCATTATACTTGACATAGAACTCAAATCCATCCACATTTATATAACTTGGTATTGGGTTTTTTTCCAGGTCTTCTTTTTTCATTGTCACAATTCTCATTCCAGTAAGTAAATTATTTTTGTCCTTTCGGTGGAACATCTTTTTTACTTCCCCATAACTGTCCTTCAGACCTTCAGCAATTAGTTCATTTGGAAAAGGGATGGGCACCCAACCAACAGCCACATTGATTAGGTCAGATTCATAAAGGCGTACCGTTTTAATGTTTTTTGTTCCTTGTAATGCTTCATAGAGCTTTACCACATTTTCTCTCGATGTGCATGTTACATCCACTTTGGTGCCTTTCATTTCTGCCACGCCAATGACGTTTTTCAAGTCATATTTTATTTCTTGAAATATTTTTAATATTTCATCTCTTGGTAATTTTGTAACAGTCACAAAAGTCAAACAGCAAGGCCTTTTAAATGAAGACTTGGCTGCCTTGCTTTTATTAGCTGCCTGAGCGTAGCTAGTTTTGTCCCTCTCCATTTTGCGTCCGCACCCGACGCGCGCAACTTTAGAATGAACTGGGGAACATTATTTTAAAATATGGTAGACACCGAGTCTGCAGCACCACCTTATGGCTGAATATTTTTTGGCACCATGCCCACTGGTGAGATTTGTTGAATAATGAATTCCTGCCACGCAAAATCTTTTTTTTTAATTTTACGTGTTGTCATTTTTGAAAGGAAAACTTCTTCCAAGTTTAGGAGGGAGTTGATCTCCACGAAATAATTCCAAAATAATTAAAAAATCTTCGTTCAAAAACAAACAAAGGGTTGTAAGAATTCACGACATAATGTATCAGAAAACAATGTAATGTGGAAATACTCGATTGTAATCAGTCAAAAATTAATATAAGTCGCACGTAAATGTTGAAAGTAATGTTTAGTGCGGAAGTAAAAGTATTGTCACAAAATCTGTCGTTCAAAATTGTTAGGAAGGCGGATAACTTTGTACGATAAACCTCTGTTGACGGATTTACACAAGAGAGAAGTAAAGACGAAACTCAGAGCAGGAGACAAAAATATTCGTGTTTCAAAGACGTCCTTCATTGTAAGCAACACAAACAGTAAAACTTGGCGACCATTTCAACGAAACCAGATACATAGAGACGCATTTATATGTTTGGCAAAGAAGAAAAAATGAGAGTTATGGAGACAAACGGTATTGATACGTACATTGTAAATACAAATAACACACAGAAGTTGGATAAAGCACAGAAAAATGTGAAGAATATTTACGAGGCATTTGGGAATGTTTCGTCTTCGTGACATGAAGTAGAAAGGTTTATTGGTGAGAAGTGACAGAAATCCCTGTTGATTCTGGCAGCAAACAGCCTGAAGTAATATATTGTTACTTGTCGTTCAACAGAGCTCAGCGCATTTCTATCTTAGCAAGATATCGACGAGAAACACTAAACTGAGATTTCAAAATCGTTGTGAACGCCAAATGCCGTAAATGACTTTTGGTAAACGTAAATTTGCAAACACTTATATCTTACGTCATATTGTTTGTTGAAAACAAAGTTGTACTGAAGGAAAAACCGACCACTAAGCGCAGAAAACTACGGCAAAACTAACATTTAAAGTAAAAATGTTAAAGCGCTATTGGTTCTATAAGTCAGTTGAGATTGTTGAAATAAATCGTCGGACGTGGCCCTTAACCAAACAATGGTTTCCTTAACATGCAAACGAGACTGACTCTGATGCACCACCTTGTGGTGTAACATTTGCGGAAAATGCGCCAGTAGGTGGGGCAAGAGATTTTTTCAAGGGTTTTTAAGCCGATTGTTCACAACCAACAAGCGAAGTGGAAATATTCAAACTTCATGTTTCATCGACGATACTTCATTAAGAAAACTTCTTACCAGTTTAGGAGGGAGTTGATCTCCACAAAATAATTCCAATCGATCAATCACATTTACTTGCATTTGTTAAACCCAAGTATAAGGGATGGATTGAAGTGGAGAGTAGGAGTTAGAGATTCACTTCTTACCAAATTTTCAACTTTGGCTTCTACAAAGCAACGGATTGGTTATTTCATACATCGTTTAACTATAATAACTGTAGTGTTGATGAAAGTTTTGTTGTGATTTAAAATTATGTCGTGAATCAAATATTTTGTGACGTGTACTTATTTCCATAATGGCAACATTCACTCAAACATAATGAAATACTTCTATTCAGTCGAGTTTGTTTGTGTGATTTTATTCCAAATCTTAAGCCACATAAACTGAAAATACATGGTAGGTATTGGGTGATGTCGACTTTCTTTATATTAACCCAGTGGTGGCAACCTGAGGCTTGCACATGACACAAGCCTTAATACAAGACAACCCATGAGGTAAACATATTATTATCGTGTTAGTATCAAATAGCAATGACAGTTTGTACGTGGAACAAATAGTTTTCATACTTACAGGGTCTGGCAGGTTATGAAACTTCCCTTTGAAGTCTTTATCTATCGTCCAACTAGTGACTAAAAGTTCATCTTGTATATTGTGAACACACTTGAGTAAGGTTTCTGCCACATCACCATGTGTCTCATTGACGTTAAGATTCAACTTCCTTATCTGGAAATATAAGGTGGAATTAGGAAATTAGTTAAGACAAATGTGACATTAAACAAATCTAATTGCTGGTAAAATAGTACAAAAAAAAGACCTATCGGGTCTCATCAGCGCACCATAGTTTTCTTGCTTCTACTTTGGAAGATAATGCTTAAATATGGAGTCGAGTGGACGTGGAATCTCTGCTTAGTGACACGTTTGTGACTATGGTCCCAGTTATATGCTTGCAATGCCACGAGACCCAATAAAATCAAATGGCTTATTACAAGAAATAAACAAACTTATTGAAGATTTTGAATTGGCTCTTCTGGGGTTTAATAAAGGGGAGTGTACAAACATTGTGTAGGAATTTTCCTAATTTGTTAACCTTAATCGTTTGCCTTCACTATTTTTAATAAAAGACGGTTTGTGCAACTGTGTTACGTCAACGAAAACTGAAACGCATATTTTGCGGCGGTGCGTGCGCCATAGTTTTATTTGCTTACACTACTAACAAAGTTTTTATCAATATTATGTAACCTGTTGTAATATAAACCCAGAAGAAGTTTGAATGTTCGTGCATAAAGGGCATGAGAAATGGTAATTATTAGTGCGGAACGCTTTTGTCGACAAAACACTTTTAGATTCGACCAAAATGATGACAGATTTCAAACCAAAGTAGTGTAACCAGTATTTTTGTTTTAATATAACTTTATCTTAAACAAAATAAAGTTAGGTTTGGCGAACGACCCCAAATCATCCAAGAGTGTCATGACCCTAAGTGAGTGATTCCCAACCTTTTTGTGGTTGCGTACAACTTGGAGGTAAAACAATTTCGACGCGTACCACCTAGTTAAGTGTTACAAAGTAACCTAGGGGATGAAGTAACGAACATTTAGGGACCATTTACGATATTTAAATTCGAAATATATCCGCAAATTACGAAAAGGTGCTCGAGGACCATCTGGAATGCCGTCGGGTACCACCGGTTGGGAACCACAATCTAACATACAACTTACTGGTTTCTTAAGTTGTGATACGGAATTTGCAATCTTACAGATTCCACCACTTGTCATCATACAATTCCACAGAGACAGATCCTCAATCCACTGAATACATGAAGCAATAGCAGATGCACTTTCATCATCAACTGTGTTCCCATCAAGTTTCAACGACGTCATCTGAAACAAATGAAAAATTACTGGAATTAGTTTTTATGTCAACAATATCATTGTTATCAATTATGACGTCACAGAGGCAGAACAATCACTTGGTGAATTTAATCGTTGAGCTCCGGTAGCTCAGTCAGTTAGAGCAGGTTTTCCCAAACTTTTTTGGCCGCGGACCCCTAATCTTACGTCAGATCATTTTTCTCACGTAATCAGTGGAAAATAATTGTCCCCTATACGTATTGTAAAGCTTACGAAATCACTCAAGTTATAAATTACTGTAGTGAATGCTGCTTAGGCACTGTATGAAACGTACCAGTTGTGTTTTAAAAATATCTTTTAACACTTGTGTAACGGTGTTGCGTTACCGAAAACTAAAACGCATGTTTTGCGGCGGTGCGTGCCCCATGGTTTCATTAGCTTTTACCAGTCGAATCCAGTAAATCGCAAACAAATACAACTGCTGGTACAATATTAAAAAACATCGACCTATCGGGTCTCATAAGTGCAGCTATGGGTTAACTAGCCAGACATACATTATTCCATTTTGTGTGCACTACTGTCTGCAACTCACTTATCATTATTGCCTCATTGCTTGTACATATTATTTTACGAAAAGCAGAGTTTTACAATTGCTTGTTTGTGTGATTGCGTTATCTTACTAAAAACCTTAAAAGTGTGTTTTTGCGTTGGCACGTGCACCATAGTTTTCTTGCTTCTACTTTGGAAGATAATGCTTAAATATGGAGTCGAGTGGACGTGGAATCTCTGCTTGAACACCTGAATTCCATTGAAACGAGTATCGAGTTCACAATGGAACGGGAATACGTGGGGGTGATATCATTTTTTAATTTTTACATTTAAAGCGAGAACCGAGGGCTAAAGGTGACGAAGGGTGCTTGTACATATATTTTTAAGAAATGCCAGGTTTACGAAATGCTACATCGCGTGCTTTGGTTTCGCCTTCCAAAGATCGTAAAGGAGATGCGTTCGATACTGGAGGTGTAACCGCATACCCTGTGCTGACTGCGACGCCGTATGCATTGACGAGACTGGCAGCGCCTGACGAACAACGCAATAGGAACACAAACGCGACGTGCCCAACCGTGGGCACAGCGTTGTCGCAACTTATCGCAGATACAGGTGAATTTTGGAGAAACGACAGTTTTGGGTAAAAAAATGACAAGTTTAAACGGATGTTTATAGAATAAATGCATATGAATTCACGCTGAATGTTAGAACGCAGACATTTTTTCCAGCAGTGTATCGACACCTGGTAAACTCCCAAAGCATCGCTGATTTTAATGCTTAATAATTGAGTAAATAATTGAGTTAAATTACGTCATTGTTTCCATTCTGGTTTGTTTTAAATGGCATCGTTGAAAGTTATAGGCTTGACTCTAATTGTCCAGTGTGCTTGTGGAGATGTGTGGTTGTTCGCATTTTCGGCTTGCTTACACCTTTCGTCTTTCTTCTTCCCACACCCCTTGGCGTTTTTTCGAGCTTTCTTATATTTACGGTGTTGTTTGCACTCACGCACTTTATCCTAACAAAGATTGATTGCATGACGACAGAAACGTCGATCAAATAAATTTTTTCGCACGAGCTTCAAAAATTGATTAAATAATACTTGAATATGATTGGGACCAAAAATTATTTAACTGAATACGCAGTTGTGTATGGAAAAAAGAATGCAAAGTTTTTTTTTACGAGGTTTCCAGCTGATAGATTTTGCTTGGGAGCCTGGGCCTCTTGTACCCCCTCCCTACGACTATGCGTGTTGGTATCATGAGATGCAATATGGAAGGTGTCACTGGAGATGCATTGTTTGAAGTTTGGGTAAAAGTAAAACATTCATCTAAACTAGGGTTGTGCAACCTGTGGCTCGTGGATTGAAATTCTGCTGCCCGCTATAATTCAAAAAAATATTTTTAACTAGTCCTACTACGTAGAAATGTTCCAGGACACGTCATCAAGCAATCAGTCATGCATGAAGGTTAATATTAGGGCCAAGCGTTTAGCACAGACGCGTGTAATACTCATTTCGCAAGGATAATTAAATTTCCTGCTATAAAGGCAAGTCTCATTTCACGTTAGAACCATTCTATTATTTTGTGCTATTTGAAAATACAACATTGGCGATGAGGAGACCTTTGAATTACTCCTAACTGCTCAACGGAAGAAAACTACAGAGAATTTTTTTGAACTTGTATACATAAGCAGATGGACGGACAGGAGTGACGTCACCAGGAGTTTATAATGGAACGTAAATATGTCGGGGTGATGTCACTTTTTTGATGTTTCTATTTAAAGCGAGAACTGGGGACCTCTCCGCACAAACGTATACTGGTAACTGACTCATTCCGACAGGTATCTGTCGTTTCGGTTCGCGAACCCCATCGCCCACAAGCGTGTTGTAGTGCGTGCACTGTATACAAGAGCGGAAACCTTAGTTTCAGAGGAAGAGGCTCAAAAACAGGAGGTTGGTTATGTGCAGAGTGCGATTTTAGTGAATGGCCACACTGGTTCGTTTCTGTGGCGAAACCAAGATTTCTCGCCTAAAGGTGACGAAGGGTGTGGTTGTGTTGTTATATATTTTGCAAGGCCTCCAGGTGTTTGAACGCCCGCCTGTTATACAGCGTGCTTTGTAAACTCCCAAGCACTGGCGTGGAGTACGAGACTTCGGCTTTCGTCGGTTTGAACCGTGGCAAAAATGAAGGCGCATTTCACTGCTGTTTAAACGTTCTTAACACGCAGTTTCGTTTGTCTCGTATTTGCGATCAACAATAACGCAACACAAGCGAAACGTTTGTGACGCACACGTGGAAGGAAAAATTTATCGTTTGTGTAGAGAAAATTGACTACCGAGTTCGCCGCGAAAACATTTGTTTAAAACCACGTTTAGTTTTGTCCAGTTTTTCGGTCGGAGATTACATAGCTCGCCGGCCATAAAAATGGTTAACATTAAAGATCCTATAACCTGAATATTATGGCGTTCAAACAACCTTGTAAGGTTAGCATTAATACTCGCCGCACCCCGGTGATGTGGAAAACTTTACGCCTCTGCTCCCAAGGCATCGTAGATTTTTATTAATTTATCTAGTTAAATTACTCTATTGTTTACATTCTTGTTTGTTGTAAATTACGTCGCTGAAAGTCTTGCAGTTTCTGCGATACACCAAATTTGTAAGTTTCGTGCACGAGCACTTAAAAGAGAAAAAATCTGGAACGTCATAGGCTTGACTCGAATTGCCCAGTGTGCTTGTGGAGATGTGTGGTTGTACATTGATTCGCATTTTCGGCTTGCTTACACCTTTCGTCTTTTTACTTCACGCCTTCCCTTTTTGTGTTTTTCGAGCTTTCTTATATTTACCGTGTTGTTTACACTCACGCACTTTGTCCTGAAGAAGTTCGATTGCATGACGACAGAAACGTCCATCAAACAAATTTTTTCCCGTGAGTTTCAAAATTAATTAAATACGCTTTAAAAAATTTGGAACAAAATTTTTTTTAACTCAATACGCATTTGTGCAGAAAAAAAAAGATATATTTTCATATAAGGTTGCCAGCTAATAGATATTGCTTGAGAGCGTGGGCCTCTTGTACCCCCTCCCTCTGGATACGACTATGCGTGTTGGTATCATTTGTTACAACATGGAAGGTGATGTTGCGCTCACTTTACCGCATTAAAACGAAGCGGATTAAATTCCTTTTTTCGCCGCGTTTCTCTTTTGCTGGTGTTGCGTGGACTCGTGGAGTCAGTCTTAAACTTTGGCAATGCAATCAAGCAGCACAGCGCTTTAGTGTCATCCCGAATTACACATGGCTCCAACTTAGTAACACGTTTGTGGTTTTTGTCATATTTATATGCTTGCATTTCCACGAAAGCCAATAAAACTATTACAAGGAATAAACAAACATATTTTTGCATTTCACCTTTTAAGTTGTTTTATTAATGGGTAGTGCACAAATATGTTCAAGGAATATTCGTATTCATATGCAGAGCTTTTTTATTACTGTTACTTGTGAGCAAACATTACAAACCACCAATGCCTGCGTCAGCGCTATTTTTGAAATAAAACACCGTTTGTGTAACTGTGTTACGTTATAGCGAAACCTGACGCGCATGTTTTTGCGGCGGTGCGTGAGTTATAGTTTTATTTGCTTTTACTTTGAAGTAAGGTCTGGGAAATATTGAAACCAAATACAGATAGAAATAAAAACGCATATTGGTCGTCAATGAAAATTCCAACAAAAAATTGTATTTGATATAAATTTGCCCGATGCCACCCCGAGTAAATCGTAAGTCAGACAATGAGTATTGCTTGTTAGTCCGGACCTACTGGATCCCAGTCACCTAAACCTAGATACTCCCACATATGCTAGTATTAGAAAATTACTACACAAGGTGTCAATAAAAGCAAATACACTGTTAGTAACATTTAAAATTGAATTGATAGTTAACTTGTGTCACGTGAAAGAAGTGCTGCTGGTTAGGTAGATTTCATTAAGTAAAAACATTTTATTGCTACACTGTTAGGGTTAGAAAAACATATATTTAAATACTATCATCATTGTGGCAGAATCAAAACAAATTTATCGCCATAAGCGTTCCGCGTTAATGATTACAATTTCACATGACCGTTTAACACGAACATTCAAACTTTTTCCGGGTTTACAGTACAACAGGTTACATTTTATATATCGATAAAAACTTTGTTCAAAAACGTTATGTCACACAAATATAACGATGTTGAAATCCGAAGTATTAAATCAGAATGACTTTAATATAACGATCCTTTGGGGGTGACGTCACTTTCAATCAAGTGCCAGACCACTTTCCGCTCAACAGATTTTGTAAAAAAATCTCTCTATTTGTCAAGAATTTGGTGCTAATTAGCGTAAGAATGATGAAAATCGCTAGAGATTCCAGATAAAGCAAACAGCGTGAAATGCCCGGTGTTTGAAGTCATTCTGATAAAATACTTCGAAAAAAATTCAACATTGTAATTTGTCAGAAATTACTGCTATTAAAGTTTCCATCAAAATGATGTAACCTGTTGTAATATAAACCCAAAAGAAGTTTGAATGTTTGTGTAAAAAGTTATCGTGAAATGGTAATCATTGGTGCAGAACGCTTTTAACGATAAAACATTTTTTTTATTCTGCCAGAATGACGATTTAAATTCAAACCACGGTAGTGCAACCGGTATTGTTGTTTTAATTTAACTTTTCTTAAACAGAATAAAATTAGGTGTGGTGAACGAATCCAGAACATCCAAGTGTGTCGTGACCCTAAAAAGTTTGGAAACCACTGGTCTAACATACAACTTACTGGTTTCTTAAGTTGTGATATGGAATTTGCAATCTTACAGATTCCACCACTTGTCATCTCACAAGTATCCAGAGACAGATTCTCAATCCACTGAATACATGAAGCAATAACAGATGCACTTTCATCATCAACTGTGTTCCAACCAAATTCCAACGACGTCATCTGAAACAAATGAAAAATTACTGGAATCAGTTTTTGTGTCAACAATATCATTGTTATCAATTATGTCGTCACAGAGGCAGAACAATCACTTGTTGAATTTAATCATTTGAGCTCAGTCAGTTAGAGAAAGAATCCGAATTCAGTCAGTTAAAGAAAGTTAACCCGAATTACACATGGCTCCAACTAAGTAACACGTTTGTGACTTTGATCGCAGTTATATGCTTGCAATGCCACGAGACCCAATAAAATCAAATAGCTTATTACAAGGAATAAACAAACTTATTAAAGATTTTGAATTGGCCCTTCTAGGGTTAAATAAAGGACAGTGTACAAATATTGTGTAGGAATTTTCTTGTTTTGTGATTTTGTTATACTTTAATCGTTTGCCTTCACTAATTTTTCAATAAAAGACGGTTTGTGCAACTGTGTTAGGTCAACGAAAACTGAAACGCATATTTTGCGGTGGTGCGTGCGCCATAGTTTTAATTGCTTACACTACTAACAAAGTTTTATCTATATTATGTAACCGGTTATAATATAAACCCAGAAGAAGTTTGAATGTTCGTGTAAAAGGTCATGTAAAATGGTAATCATTAGTGCGGAACGCTTTTGTCGACAAAACACTTTTAGATTCGACCAAAATGATGACAGATTTCAAACCAAAGTAGTGTAACCAGTATTTTTGTTTTAATATAACTTTATCTTAAACAAAATAAAGTTAGGTTTGGCGAACGATCGTAAATCATCCAAGTGTGTCATGACTATAAGACAGTGATTACCAACCTTTATGTGGTTGCGTAGAACTTGGAGGTAAAACAATTTCGACGCGTACCACCTAGTTGAGTGTTACAAAATAACCTAGGGGATGAAGTAATGAACATTTCGGGACCACTTACGTTTTTTTAATTCGAACTAAATCCGCTAATTACGGAAAGGTGCTCGCGTACCACCTGGAATGCCGTCGCGTACCACCGGTTGGGAAACACTGCCCTAAGAAGTTTGGAAACCACTGGTCTAACATACAACTTACTGGTTTCTTAAGTTGTGATATGGAATTTGCAATCATAGAGATTCCACCACTTGTCATCATACAAACCCGCAGAGACAGATTCTCAATCCACTGAATACATGAAGCAATAGCAGATGCACTTTCATCATCAACTGTGTTCCCATCAAGTTTTAACGACGTCATCTGAAACAAATGAAAAATTGCTGGAATCAGATTTTATGTCAACAATATCATTGTTATCAATTATGACGCCACAGAGGCAGAACAATCACTTGGTGAATTTATTCGTTGAGCTCCGGTAGCTCAGTCAGTTAAAGAAAGTTAACCCGAATTACACATGGCTCCAACTAAGTAACACGTTTGAGACTTTGGTCGCAGTTATATGCTTGCAATGCCACGGGACCCAATAAAATCAAATAGCTTATTACAAGGAATAAACAAACTTATTGAAGATTTTGAATTGGCCCTTCTAGGGTTAAATAAAGTACAGTGTACAAATATTGTGTAGGAATTTTCTTGTTTTGTGATTTTGTTATACTTTGATCGTTTGCCTTCACTAATTTTTCAATAAAAGACGGTTTGTGTAACTGTGTTAGGTCAACGAAAACTGAAACGCATATTTTGCGGTGGTGCGTGCGCCATAGTTTTAATTGCTTACACTACTAACAAAGTTTTTATCAATATAATGTAACCTGTTATAATATAAACCCAGAAGTAGTTTTAATGTTCGTGTAAAAGGTCATTTGAAATTGTAATCATTAGTGCGGAACGCTTTTGTCGACAAAAGACTTTTAGATTCGACCAAAATGATGACAGATTTCAAACCAAAGTAGTGTAGCCAGTATTTTTGTTTTAATAAATCTTCGTCCTAAACATAATAAAGTTAGGTTTGGCGAACGATTTCAAATCATCCAAGTGTGTCATAACCTTAAAGACAGTGATTCCCAAACTTTTTGTGGTTGCGTACAACTTGGAGGTAAAACAATTTCGACGCGTACCACCTAGTTGAGTGTTACAAAGTAACCTAGGGGATGAAGTAACAAACATTTTGAGATCACTTACGATTTTTTAAATTCGAACCATATCCGCAAATTACGGAAAGGTGCTCGCGCACCACCTGGAATGCCGTCGCGTACCACCGGTTGGGAAACACTGCCCTAAAAGGTTTGGAAACCACAGGTCTCAAAAACAACTTACTGGTTTCTTAAGTTGTGATATGGACTTTGCAATCTTACAGATTCCACCACTTGTCATCTTACAATCCTCCAGAGACATATCCTCAATCCACTGAATACATGAAGCAATAGCAGATGCACTTTCATCATCAACTGTGTTCCAATCAAGATTCAACGACGTCATCTGAAACAAATGAAAAATTACTGGAATCAGTTTTGATGTCAACAATATCATTGTTATCAATTATGACATCACATAGCCAGAATAATCACTTGGTGAATTTAATCATTGAGCTCCGGTAGCTCAGTCAGTTAGAGAAAGAACCCGAATTACACATGGCTCCAACTTAGTAACATGTTTGTAACCTTGGTCGCAGTTATATGCCTGCAATGCCACGAGACCCAATGAATGGCATTGCAAGGAATAAACCAACTTAGTTTTGAATTAGCCCTTTTGAGTTTTTTAATTAAGGGGAATTTCCAAATATCTTTACGGAAATTTCCTAATTTGTTAAACCTCAATCGTTTGCCTTCACTATTTTTAATAAAAGACGTTTTGTGCAACTGTGTTACGTCAACGAAAACTGAAACGCATATTTTGCGGTGGTGCGTGCACCATAGTTTTAATTGCTTACACTACTAACAAAGTTTTTATCTATATTATGTAACCGGTTATAATACAAACCCAGAAGAAGTTTGAATGTTCGGGCATAAAGGGCATGAGAAATGGTAATTATTAGTGCGGAACGCTTTTGTCGACAAAACACTTTTAGATTCGACCAAAATTATGACAGATTTCAAACCAAAGTAGTGTAACCAGTATTTTTGTTTTAATATAACTTTATCTTAAACAAAATAAAGTTAGGTTTGGCGAACGATCCCAAATCATCCAAGAGTGTCATGACCCTAAGTGAGTGATTCCCAACCTTTTTGTGGTTGCGTACAACTTGGAGGTAAAACAATTTCGACGTGTACCAACTATTTGAGTTCCCCAGGGGATGAAGTAACGAACATTTCGGGATCACTTACGGTTTTTTCAATTCGAACTATATCCGCTAATTACGAAAAGGTGCTCGCGCACCACCTGGAATGCCGTCGCGTACCACCGGTTGGGAAACACTGCCTTAAGAAGTTCGGAAACCACTGGTCTAACATACAACTTACTGGTTTCTTAAGTTGTGATATGGAATTTACAATCTTACAGATTCCACCACTTGTCATCATACAATACCCCAGAGACAGATTCTCAATCCACTGAATACATGAAGCAATAGCAGATGCACTTTCATCATCAACTGTGTTCCCATCAAGATTCAACAACGTCATCTGAAACAAATGAAAAATTACTGGAATCAGTTTTTATGTCAACAATATCATTATTATCAATTATGACGTCACAGAGGCAGAACAATCACTTGGTGAATTTAATCTTTGAGCTCCGGTAGCTCAGTAACAGCAGGGTTTTCCCAAACTTTTTTGGCCGCGGAACCCTAATCTTACGTTAGATCATTTTTCCCACGTAATTACTGGAAAATAATTGTCCACTATACGTATTGTAAAGCTTACGAAATCACTCAAGTTATAAATTACTGCAGTGAATGCTGCTTAGGCACTGTATGAAAGGTACCATTTTAAAGATATCTTTACTTGTGTTTTAAAGATATCTTTACTTGTGTAACGGTGTTGCGTTACCGAAAACTAAAACGCATGTTTTGCGGCGGTGCGTGCCCCATAGTTTCATTAGCTTTTACCAGTCGAATCCAGTAAATCGCAAACAAATATAATTGCTGGTACAATATTAAAAAACATCGACCTATCGGGTCTCATAAGTGCAGCTATGGGTTAACTAGACAGACATACATTATTCCATTTTGTGTGCACTACTGTCTGTAACTCACTTATCATTATTGCCTCATTGCTTGTACATATTATTTTACAAAAAGCAGGGTTTTACAATTGCTTGTTTGTGTGATTGCGTTATCTTACTAAAAGATTAAATGTGTTTTTGCGTTGACACGTGCACCATAGTTTTCTTGCTTCTACTTTGGAAGATAATGCTTAAATATGGAGTCGAGTGGACGTGGAATCTCTGCTTGAACACCTGAATTCCATTCAAATGAGTATCGAGCTCACAATGGAATGTGAATACGTCGGGGTGACATCATTTTTTGATGTTCCATTTAAAGAGAGAACCGGGGGCTAAAGGTGACGAAGGGTGCTTGTACATATATTTTTTAAGAAATGCCAGGTTTACGAAATGCTACATTTTTGCAAGGCCTCCCTAGTGTTTGAACGCCCGCCTGTCAGACCGCGTGCTTTGGTTTCGCCTTCCAAAGATCGTAAAGGAGATGCGTTCGAAACTGGAGGTGTAACCGCATACCCTGTGCTGACTGCGGCACCGTATGCATTGACGAGACTGGCAGCGCCTGACGAACAACGCAATAGGAACACAAACGCGACGTGCCCAACCGCGGGTACAGCGTTGTCGCAACTTATAGCAGATACAGGTGAATTTTGGAGAAACGACAGTTTTGGGTAAAAAAATTACAAGTTTAAACGGATGTTTATAGAATAAATGCATATGAATTCACGCTGAATGTTAGAACGCAGACATTTTTTCCAGCAGTGTATCGACACCTGGTAAACTCCCAAAGCATCGCTGATTATAGTGCTTAATAATTGAGTAAATAATTCAGTTAAATTACGTCATTGTTTCCATTCTGGTTTGTTTTAAATGGCATTGTTGAAAGTTATAGGCTTGACTCTGATTGTCCAGTGTGCTTGTGGAGATGTGTGGTTGAACGTTGATGCGCATTTTCGGCTTGCTTACTCCTTTCGTCTTTCTTCTTCCCACACCCCTTGGCGTTTTTTCGAGCTTTCTTATATTTACGGTGTTGTTTACACTCACGCACTTTGTTCTAACGAAGATTGATTGCATGACGACAGAAACGTCGATCAAATAAATTTAACGCACAAGCTTTAAAAATTGATTAAATAATGCTTGAATATGATTGGGACCAAAAATTATTTGACTGAATCTGCAGTTGTGTATAGAAAAAAGAACGCAAAGTTCTTTTTTTCCGAGGCTTCCAGCTGATAGATTTTGCTTGGGAGGCTGGGCCTCTTGTACCCCCTCCCTCTGGGTACGACTATGCGTGTCGGTATCACGAGATGCAATATGGAAGGTGTCACTGGAGATGCATTGTTTGAAGTTTGGGTAAAAGTAAAACATTCATCTAAACTAGGGTTGTGCAACCTGTGGCTCGCGGATTGAAATTCTGCTGCCCGCTATAATTCAAAAAAACTATTTTAAACTAGTCCTACTACGTAGAAATGTTCCAGGACACGTCATCAAGCAATCAGTCATGCATGAAGGTTAATATTATGGCCAAGCGTTGAGCACAGACGCGTGTAATACTCATTTCGCAAGGATAATTAAATTTCCTGCTATAAGGGCAAGTCTCATTTCACTTTAGAATCATTCCATTATTTTTGTGCTATTTGAAAATACAACATTGGCCTTTGAATTACTCCTAACTGCTGAACAGAAAAAAACTACAAAGAAATTAGTAGAAGATGAATGTTGGGACGGAAACGTTTTCGGCCTCTGTTGCGGCCAATTTTGCTAGGTTTGATCCGGAATGTGGGAGGATTAAGTGTCGCGTTTTATGACATTTGTAAACGCACGCGCTATACCGGAGGTCAAGTATTTCTCACCAACCAGTCTTCGACGATCTAAAAGCTAATCTCTGTTGTTGGATTTTTTGTTGCAAATTGTTGCATTTATGAAGGACTAGTTTGACCTAAAACGTTTTATTGTTCGTGAGTGGTTTAAGTTCAGTAGTGACTTGCAATGGAAGCCAGGAGAAACCATACAAGAATTCGCGAAGATGCTGCCACCTGTGATTTTGCTTTTATCAACGATCCACTGGACGAAGCACTGCGGACAAGATTCGTTTGTTCCGTGATTAACAAGACAATGTTAAAGGCTCTGTTTAAGGTCAAGAATGACGAACTGAAGTTCGTTTTTGTGGAAACTGAAACAGTTTTTCGTCCTGAAAGGGACTCCTCCATCAAGAAGTTTAAAGAGGGCAAGACTTAACTTTCCAGGATACCCCAAAGGAATCGTTAAAGTGCCACAGGTGCGGGAAATCTGGACATTCTGCATCGACCTGTCGTATTAAAAACTCGAGGTGTAATTTCTGCAAACACAAAGGTCATCTGCAAGCTGTGTGTCGTCAGAAGACCCAGGTTTTTAGTGTGAGGTTGGTGACCTCTGCTAACTGCAAAACGGTTCCAAAACTTGTAATTCTACTTGTTGACTTCTTCAAATCGTTCAAGGTGGAACTCGATACCCCTGCAGGTGGTAACATTTTGTTAACTAACGTTTGGAAAAGCATTGGACGATCGA
This sequence comes from Ascidia mentula, assembly GCF_947561715.1. NCBI lineage: Eukaryota > Metazoa > Chordata > Ascidiacea > Phlebobranchia > Ascidiidae > Ascidia > Ascidia mentula. The sequence goes on from NC_138568.1 coordinate 1,716,575, forward strand.
AGCTTGAGGCCTCTAGCGTTGCTTACCGATCTGCCTCCGGTCTTCCCCTGAATATTATTATTTCATGCCGGTTGAAGGTTTACGTTCCAAATAAAGATATCACGAGCGTGCTTACGTTTTGCGTAACACGGCTTGACAATTGAGAGTATTCTGGGAAGAGATTCCTTCAAGGAACTGAAGATTTTTCTGGACAACATTTTGTATGGAACAAGAAAGCTGTCCACAAAGTTGGTGTCTGGAATTGAATCGCATAAAGATGTCCAACAAGATTGCAAGAGAATTTGCATGGATTTTCCTAATTTGTTTAAAGAAGGGTTGGAAACTTCACAAGGCGTCGAGTTAGAGGTGCAGTTCAAGCACAACGCAACTCCAGTATATCACAAACCAAGGCAGGTTCCGTTTGCTCTGCTTGACGATTTGAACCAATGTTACGAAGCAGGAATTCGAATCAGAAAATGGACGTCAGCAGGGGAACACCGGTAGTTCCAGTAAGGAAGTCTTCATTGCCAGGTTGGACATCTGATAAAGTGCGTGGCGATTACTCGGTGACAGTTAATCCCCAACTAGACACACACCGCCAATCGCTGCCGTTACCAAGTGATTTAATGCAGCAATTGGGACGAGGTTACGATTTTACCAAGAAAGACCTGTCAGACGCTGTCAGTTGAAAAAATGCAAATTCGCACCTTGGGCATCTTCTCACCATAGAGGGTAGAAAAGCAAGGTCGACGTATCATAAAAATGCTCCCACCTGAAACTGTGTCAACCCTCCGATCATTTTTGGGTGCTCTTCAGTTTTACAGCAAGTTTCTACCCCCGGAATTTTCAGTAGTCGCAGAACCGTTGTTCAGGCCAACGAAAAAGGCAGTTACTTGGAGGTGGCAGAAGAAATAACAAGAAGTTTTCAAGAAATTCAAACATCTTCTTTCATCAGACAATGTTCTCACACATTTCGATCCAAGCCTTCCGATTGGAATAACATGTGGTGCATCCAGTATAGAAATTAGTGCAGTTTTATTTCGTGGCGGATGGAAGTGAATGGCCCATTTGAAATATTTCAAAAACAATCGCTGAATGTCAGAGATACAGCCATATCCAGAAGGAAGCTTTGGCAATTGTGTTCGCCATTCGCAAGTTTTTTCAGTTTCTTTTCAACCGAAAATTTATTTTGATGACTATCCACAAACCCTTGCCGTTGATTTTCGGACCGACGAAGGCTGTTCCAACGTTCGCAGCAAATCGTTGGCAAGATGGGCGATGCTACTCAACCAGTTCTCTTATGATATTGAGTCCAGAAAAATTTCACAATAATGCTGACATTCACAATAATGCTGACGCTTCCAGTCGTCTTCCAGCTGGAAAGTATCTCACATTTAATGAGGAGGAAACCGCCGTTTATACGGACACGGTATGGGCGATTACTACGTTGAGTAAACAAGTGAAGCCCGCAGACGTGACAGCTAATATGAAAGAAACGACCAAAGACCGGATTCTGTCCAAGGTCATGAGGTATACTTAAGAAGGTTGGCAAAATTAACACTTCGACAAGGGAAGTTCGCTCAGTCGTTGCAGTCAGATTATAGATTCCCTTAGCGTCAGTCATGGTTGCCTTATGTACGGCTGCAGAGTTGTGATACCTGCAAAACTCCAACCCGAAGTTTCCAAGTTGTTGCATCAAAGTCACTTATGAATGCAAAAGATGAAGCGATTGGTAAGAAAAGCTGATACAGGGTCAAATATTGACAAAGACATTATGGATACGTGTCGCAAATGCCACAACCGTGCCGAGCATCAAAATGCTTCACGGAAACCTTCATTGTATCCTTGGGTTTTACCTAAAAACTTTGGTGTCGACCACATGAGGGCAATGCCAATGACTTTATGGTTATTCGACAAGACAACTTCTCAACAATCGGAAAATGAGTACAAAAATTGACGCGCTTATACCTTCAACCCCTCATATTGGTCAGGATAAATTGTCGAGAGAAACTTAAGCTGCTAAATCGACAAAACGTCGCAGTGCACCGACTGCATATAAAGTAGGGATGCCATGCAACCCATTGCACTACCAATCCAGAACATCCAAGTGTGTCGTGACCCTAAAACGTTTGGAAACCACTGGTCTAACATACAACTTACTGGTTTCTTAAGTTGTGATATGGAATTTGCAATCTTACAGATTCCACCACTTGTCATCTCACAACCCTCCAGAGACAGATTCTCAATCCACTGAATACATGAAGCAATAGCAGATGCACTTTCATCATCAACTGTGTTCCCACGAAGATTCAACGACTTCATCTGAAATTATTTCATATACAAATTAGTTACAAGCATACAACTATTGATTTTTCCCATGAATATTTTACCGTAACTTCAAATATATCCAGGTTTCACATGAATACTTTTGTTAGTAAAATTAATAAAGTTGTCTTAATTTCCTGTCCCCCAACTATTTTTCGTGAAAAACCAATTACCTGATTCAACTACAAACTGGGGGATATGCCAAAACGAACACGAACCCGAATAGATTCTGCAAATGTCAGCTTGATTTTAATATTCATGTGAAGCTGAATAATAAGTGATATTCCAGAGCAAATATTTATTAGGGCGTATAATGATAGTTTTGTGATATAGCGTATTATGAAATTTATATAATGCTATAACTTAATGCCGATCATTTAACGCCGTATTATAATTATGGTGATTGCAACAAATTTCTGTAATCAGTCGCAGCCTGAGCAACATACTTGCACGCATCATACAGGCCAAGCTACTGGTAACGTCACACTTCACAGACGTATATATTGTCATCACTCAATGACACTCAAAGTTTCCACCGGTGTACCGACACTTGCTAGGAAATTATGCCGTTAAACATCGCGCACTCCAAAAACCATGACAACCCGTGTGGTTACTGATAATTGTACAGTGCAGGTGTGTCATTCGCCCTTTCTTATCGTTTTTTTCACTTCTTTTTCTTTTGTAGCGTTTTTTCTTTGTTTCTGTGCCTCAACTTTGTCCACATTGCTTAACTTACATTTCCTATCTTCTGATGAAGGCTGCTGCATAACAGCTAAAACGTTAAGAAACGTCGATTGGTGAATAATAAACTTGATACATAAAAAAGCACCGATAAAACCACAAGGATTATCATGTCAAACGTCCATTCATGACCACTAAACTTGAGTCTTTGTCAATTTGGGACATCCCCACCATACACAACTGCAATGTGACAGGAAAAATCTCATGTGTGACTTCAAGATATTTATCGGTCACCACATTTCCAATATATAACAATTTGCTAAGGTTAAGGCATATTGCCAAATGCTCAGTTTTGACCAATTCAGCAAATATACCTTCTGTTTTATTGCTTCAGCCACTTCTCGTATCCCATCTCCTTCAACATTTCTCATAGTAAGTTCAAGTGTGGGAGGAAATAAATGTAAAACACACGACAAAGCTAAAGCTTCTTCATCACCTTCCACTGTAAGCTCGTTTGGAATGGAATTAATCTGAGAATAACATGTCGGTTTACACAAAGTTGTTTAACCACTAAATATGAATATTTCGAAAAAAATTGTTGCTTTGTCAACACAAATGACTGGATAAAGTGTCATATGTTAATTTGACTTAAACATATGTAAACAAAGTAACCTAAGAAAAATCCTGACTTACAGACAAGTTTATTTTACAATGCTTACAAACCTCAAATACCGAATCAACAAATTTGGATGTTATGTCCTCTTTCTTTACTGAAGCCTGAAAAAACAAATTAATCGTCGTCATTCAGTACATATTGAGAAATAACAGCAGGGCTGACATAGAATGGTATGTAAAACAGAAAAACTATAAAGCTTTTGAAAAATGTTTTATGTAGTTCTTTGTAAATGCATCTACAATAGTAGCATTCCCTCATTTACTAAAAGTGTTTTAAATTTTTTCTTGGCAAAATGATAAGCTTGGTAACCTTTGAAATGCAAGAAATAAGATCACATTTTCCAATCACATGGACGCCATTCTCTGATATTTGAAACTTGGACGTGTAAAGCTTGTTAACATTTTTATGGACAGCTTCATCCATGATGAATGGTAATTGAGATTTTAAATCCAGACTTCCACTGATGTCCAAAGATTCCATCTGTAATCATTGGAATATGTGGTTTTACACAAGCAACATTTAAAAGCCAAAACTTGCTCTTGCTATATTTAAAAAAGGAAGATTAAAAATTTTTTTGGAATGCTTTTCAAAATTAATTCCAGCAACCAATCGTTCCCATGCAAATAATAACCACCCAAAGTAAACAGTTTAGTAAACAACCATAACATGAAAATTCATATAATTTAGTACAGAGGTTGGAAATTCACAACTTTGCAGCCACATGTGGCTCCTTTAGATTTATTTCTAGTTTCATATGGCAACATCATTCAAAACATTTTTTTTTAGTTTGTGGAGTATTTGTACATCCAAAGTATGTTAACCACTTTAAACGTAGGTTTTGAATAACTGAAATTTAGTTCAGTACATAATCATGCTAACTTCAAACAGGCTTTAAACATTTCTAAGTTGTTGAATTTATTAAATTATGGGATGTGTGTAAAACATATCAGTATGTTATATGCGCAAAAGAGCCATAATAATCAATGAGAGCTGCAGATAGGGTGTATACACGCACTGTTTCGACCTGTAAGGTCTCATCAGTGCAGCTGTTGATGTGGCATATCAGTATGGATGTTTAAATATTGGAGAACCACTGGTCTAACATACAACTTACTGGTTTCTTAAGTTGTGATATGGAATTTGCAATCTTACAGATTACACCACTTGTCATCGTACAACGCCCCAGAGACAGATTCTCAATCCACTGAATACATGAAGCAATAGCAGATGCACTTTTATCATCAACTGCGTTCCCATCAAGATTAAAGAATGTAATCTAAAATACAAATATGTTGATGTTCTAGTTCATGACAAAAGAATTTCTCAGTGACAACATCCCCGGCCAGCAATGGTGGAAGTAACACTGGATGCAATCAATCCTGACATGAAATAATTGGTAAATCAAACTGTGAATATAACTAATAATATTTTACACAACAGAGTGAAAGTTAAAAATATAATGTAACAGGAAAAGTTTCCTAATAAAATTAACTTGGTTTCTGATGCTGCCAGGCATATTATCAATACCAAATGCTCTTTTGGCAATAAAATTTGCAAATATTGACGATTTTGTTGTTGTACAACAACCTTTATCAGGATCTACTATCAATTTTAAGCCCTGACCAAAGTTGTTGCCAAAAAACAATACATGCCGACAATTCTAATCTAATTCAAAATGCCAAAAAATGTAGTTGTCCAAGTCTGACATTGAACTCCCATTTACTGCAGCAAACATGGTGACTAGTATATATAAAAAAATGCATCCAAATTTTTTCACGTTCAAAGTCTATTCCATTACATTACCTCACTACGGTGTATCACCAGTTATAAGAATTATCACTTGAGCTGACAGAAAATAAGGTTTAAAATTAATGAAATTTACTTTACAAATTAAGCAGGCAATACCCAATTAAAAAAGTAAATAATAATTTGAACCGACTTGCTAACTTCTCTTTAATTTGTGCATTCGTTAAAAATTCAGCAAATATACCTTCTGTTCTATTGCTTTAGCCACTTCTTGTATCTCATCCCTACCAACATTTCTCAAGGTAAGTTCAAGTGTGGGAGGAAATAAATGTAAAACACACGACAAAGCAAAAGCTTCTTCATCACCATCCACTCTAAGCTTGTTTGGAATGGAATTAATCTGGTAAAAAAATCTCAGTTTACACAAAGTTGTTCAACCACTAAATATGGATATTTCCAAAAAAATGTTTTTGTTAAGCAAAGCATTTGTCAACACAGATGACTGGATAAAGTGTCATATGTTAATTTGACTTAAACATATGCAAACAAAAAGTAACCTAAGTAAAATCCTGACTTACAGACAAGTTTATTATAACAATGCTTACAAACCTCAAATACTGAATCAAAAAATTTGGTTGTTATTTCCTCTTTCTTTACTGAAGTCTAAAAAAACAAATCATTCGTTGTCAAACACTACATATTGACAAATAACAGCAGGGCTTGTTAATATTAGTTGCTGTTGTACCTTAATTTAATTGTTGTTGTACCTTGTATTCTACCCTGCTGGTTTGGATGGATTTACCATGTGACCATGTGACCTTGTGACCGAATGACATTGTGGGTTGGTGATGGTCAAAGTGTTGGTGCTCAGTGCATTGTATGATTGTATTGAGTTAGGTGCATGGTTGTAGCAAGTTGTTTTACTTTATAGTTAACATTAATTTATATACTTGTTTTATGATTCTATTTGAATAAGGTTATATTTGAATATGACATATATTAAATTCCTGGAATATTGGGTAATGACTCCCAAGAGCTAAATACTGCTTTCTATGAATTCTGTCAAGGACTAAAGACTGTCCAACAGGTACAGTAATTTAGCAACAAGTGGTAGCAGAGGATCAGGAATAGAAAAAATATGTCAAAGAAGGTCCCACCTAAGTTCAAGGAGGACTTACCATATGTTTCATGGAGAAACAAAATAGAAATGTGGCAACTAGTCACATCAGTAGACAAAAAAGAACAAGCAATTGTGGTTCTACTAGATGCTTTGGAAGGACATCCCAAGGCTGAGAAGGCGGTTTCTGAGCTAACAAAGGAAGATTTGCATGCGATAGAAGGCATGGAGAAGTTGTTGGCAAAATTGGATGCATGTTTTCAAGGTGAAAAGGTTGATGGTGCATATAGTGCTTACATTGCTTTCATAAACTTTTCACAAAAAGATTTATCCATTGGTGATTATGTCATTGATTTTGAACATAAATATCAGAAAATGTGTGCACATGAAATGAAGTTGCCAGATGCTGTCTTGGCATTTAAGCTTTTAGAAGGTGCATGTTTAAACGAAACACAAAGACAATTGGCCCTAACTTTCGCACATGACATGACTTTTGATAAATGAAATCTGCTCTAAAACGAATATTTACCAGCAATGAATGTTCCACTGCTTCCAATTCAATTTCGACCAAAGAAGAGGCATTTGTGACAAAGAAAAGGTTTTTTTCATCCAATGATAAAGTTAAACCTAAGAAGAAGTTAAATCCTCTTGACAAATTTGGCAAAATTTCCAGATGTGTTATATGTGACTCCAAAATGCATTGGGCTGTTCACTGTCCACATAAGCAGAAGAAAGAATTTGTACAGTTAAGTGAAAAACTTGAAGAAAAAGTAAACTATATTCTGCTCTCAGAAACGAAGACCAATGAGATTCTGGTTGCTGACTCGTTTGGATGTGCAATATTAGATACAGCCTGCACAAGAACAGTTTGTGGGCAAAAATGGTTCAACACTTATCTTGAAGCCTTAAACAAAAACTTCAGACGCAAGGTAAAAGTAATTCAAGCTAAGTCTATTTTCAAATTTGGGGATGGTAGACAAGTGATATCTCATCAGCGAGCAAATATACCTGCACATATAGCTGGAAAATCTTGTAGCATTGACACCTCAATTGTTCAAGACGACATTCCCTTGTTATTGAGCAAAACATCACTTAAGAAAGCAAACACTACAATGGATTTACAACATGACACTGTTACAATGTTTGGAGAAAAGGTAAAGCTATTGGTTTCCAGTAATGGACATTATTGTTTGTACATTTTGCCTCGACGAATGAATAAGAATAACCAATGTGAAAGAATTTTACTGTTTGAAGATAAACTTTCCAAGTCAAAGCTCACCAAAGCAATTTTGAAATTGCACAAACAGTTTGGTCACGCATCCAAAGGCAATTTGGAGAAACTTTTAAAAATGCTAATTCTTGGCAGGAAGAATACACTCACATAATAGAAAGTGTGATTGATAGCTGTGAAGTGTGTAAATTACACAAAAAGCCACCTGCTAAACCTGTTGTTGGATTTTCATGGTCAGAGAAATTTAATGATGTTGTGGCTATGGATCTACATGAGCTGGAACCAAGTTTGTGGTATTTTCACATTGTTGATATGTTTAGTCGATTTAGTAGTGCAGTAATAATTCGTGACAAAAATGCGTCTACAATTGCAAAATGCTTCATGAAGTATTGGATTAGTATATTTGGGGCACCGCATAAAGTTTTAAGTGATAATGGTCTTGAGTTTAATAACTCAGAGTTTCATGATATGTGTGCTAATTTTAACATTGATATTGTGACTACTCCTGCTTATTCTCCGTGGTCTAATGGGTTGTGTGAAAGACACAATAAGATATTGACTGACATTTTGTGCAAAGTGAAAGCAGACATGAAATGTGATTGGGACATTGCACTGGCTTGGGCATTGAGTGCCAAGAACTCAATGATTAATAACAATGGGTTCAGTCCAAATCAGTTGGTATTTGGTGCCAACGCAAACTTACCTACAGTGTTGGTGAACAAATTACCAGCACTAGAAGAAAAGGCCAACAGTGAGAATGTTGGTATGCATATTGCAGCTTTGCATGCTGCAAGAAGAGCTTTTGTGGAAGCTGAATCGTCCGAGAAGATTCGGAAAGCATTGAGATCTCAAACCAGAAAGACTGGTGAGAGGTATGACATTGGTCAAAAAGTGTACTATAAACGTGATGGTTCTCCATGGAGAGGACCGGCTCATGTTTTAGGCCAAGATGGCCCTGTTGTTTTTCTACGACATGGAGGACAATATGTGAAAGTACATGTTTGTCGTATAGAACCTGCTGATGCGAAGATTTCTGTTAAGAAAACAAAGTGGAGATGACGTTGAAAATTACAGTTCGTCAACTGATGAAGAGGAGATTGTAGACAAGGAAGTTGAAAGAGATAACACAGCAAATGTAGATTCTCATGTGCCTGTTAAGGTTAAGGGCTCTCTTGTGAACAAAACAGTGCTGTTTAAGCAAAATGGAGAAGAGTTCTCAGCCAAAGTTTTAAGCAGAGCTGGGAAGGCCAAAGGGAAATACAAGAACTGTTTCAACATTGAGTACAATACTCCTGAGAGTAAGAAGGGTATGAAAGAATGGAAGAATTTTGAAGAAGTAGAAGATCTGGCTGTAACAAACAATGATTGTAATGTGGTTACAGAACATGTATACAGAGCTGTTTCTAATACAGTTTCATTTGAAGAAGCGAAAATGGCTGAGTTAAAAAGTTGGAAGGAGAATGGTGTTTATGAGGAGGTGGCAAAAGGTGGTCGAGGTTGCATTTCTTTGAAGTGGGTCTTGTCTCTTAAAGAAACTAATGACGGCATCAAACCTAAAGCAAGGTTAGTGGCCAGAGGATTTGAAGAGGTTAATCAAGATTACTTGGATAAGGAGTCTCCCACTTGCACCAAAGATGGTCTTCGGTTGTTGATGTGTATATCCAGACAAAGGGCCTGGAAACTGAATTGTATCGATATAAAAACTGCTTTTTTGCAGGGTGAAGCTTTAAATCGAAATTTACATGTTGTGCCGCCGAATGAGGCAAACTGTCCACCAGGCACAGTTTGGAAGTTAAAGAAATGTGTGTATGGATTGGTGGATGCTTCACGTTCATGGTATGACAGAGTAAAGCATTTTATGATTTCAGTTGGTGCAAAAATTAGTTTGTTGGATCCTGCTTTATTTTACTGGCATGACGGCAACAGTTTGCAAGGTATGGTGTCAGTGTATGTTGACGATTTTATGTGGATTGGGTCGAAGCAGTTTGAGAGTTCTGTTATTGAACGTATTCGTCAAACGTTTAAAATCGGCAAAGAGAATCAGAACAATTTTAAGTACATAGGACTGGAAGTAAACGAGGGTAAAGGCATGATCAACATAAGCCAAGCTGAATATGTTGAACAATTAAAGCAGATGAAGATCTTACCTGCAAGAAAAGAGAAACTCAATGATGAACTTTCTGTGGAGGAAAAAGATATTCTGAGAATGAAAATTGGTCAGTTATTGTGGTTGTGTACTCAAAGTCGACCAGACTTAAAGTTTTGATGTTTGTATGCTTGCATCCAGATGTAAGCATAGTACAGTAAAGGACATTCTTGATTGCAACAAAGTGATCCGAAAGGCTCAAGTATCAAAATCTGGGACACAATCAGAATTTGAAGTTGGTTGTCTATACCGATGCTGCTTTTGGCAATTTGTCAGATGGTGGCAGCCAAGGAGCCTATCTTTTATTTTTGGTTGGGGAAGACAACAAATGTAATCTTTTAAGTTGACAATCAAAGAGGATTAAAAGAGTTGTAAGAAGTACTCTTGCTGCAGAAACATTGGCAATGACTGATGGCATAGATGCTGCCATATACTTCAACTCACTCTGGTGTGAGATAATGCAGGGAATGCAAATGGAAACAAAGCTTCCAGTACAAGTGGTGACAGACAACAAGTCGCTATACACGGCTGCATAAACAACAAAGAATGTAGCAGACAAACGTTTGCGTATCGATGTTGGCTCTTTACGTGAAATGATAAATGACTGCGTCGTCACAGAAATATCATGGGTACCGACAAAAGAACAGTTAGCAGATTGTCTAACAAAGAAAGGTGCACAAACTGCAAATCTTGGAATAGTTCTTTCCACTGGTTGTTTTTCTTCAAAAAACAAAAGAGAGTGAGATTGTTAATATTAGTTGCTGTTGTACCTTAATTTAATTGTTAATTTAATTGTTGTTGTACCTTGTATTCTACCCTGCTGGTTTGGATGGATTTACCATGTGACCATGTGACCTTGTGACCGAATGACATTGTGGGTTGGTGATGGTCAAAGTGTTGGTGCTCAGTGCATTGTATGATTGTATTGAGTTAGGTGCATGGTTGTAGCAAGTTGTTTTACTTTATAGTTAACATTCATTTATATACTTGTTTTATGATTCTATTTGAATAAGGTTATATTTGAATATGACATATATTAAATTCCTGGAATATTGGGTAATGACTCCCAAGAGCTAAAGACTGCTTTCTATGAATTCTGTCAAGGACTAAAGACTGTCCAACAGGTACAGTAATTTAGCAACAAGTAGAATGTAATATAAAACAAAACAAAAATTAAAACAGTTTCAAAAAACGTTTTATGTAGTTCTTTGCAAATGCATCTACAATAGTAATATTCCCTCACTAAATGTGTTTTAATTTTTTCCTTGGCAAAAATATTAAATGCTGGTAACCTTTGAAATGCAAGAAATAAGATCACATTTTCCAATCTTATGGATGCCCTCCTCTGATATTTGAAACTTGGACGTGTAGAGCTTGTTAACATTTTTGTGGAAAGCTTCATCCATGATGAATGGTAATTGAGATTTTGAAACCAGAGTTCCACTGATATCCAAAGATTCCATCTGTAATGATTGGAATATGTGGTTTTACACAAAAAACATTAAAAAGCCAATCAATGCTCTTGCTATTTTTAAAAAGGGTGATAAAAAAACTTTTTGGAATGCTTTTCAAAATTTAATTCCAGCAACCACTCATTCTCATGCACAAAATAATAATCACCCGGATTAATCAGTTTAGTAAACTACCATAACTTGAAAATTCATATAATTTAGTACAGAGGTTAGAAATTCACAACTTTGCAGCCACATGTGGCTCCTTTAGATTTATTTTTAGTTTCATATGGCAACATCATTCAAAAATTTTTTTTTTAGTTTGTGGAGTATTTGTACATCCAAAAGTATGCCAACCACTTTAAACGTAGGTTTTGAATAACTGAAATTTAGTTTGGTACATAATCATGCTAACTTCAAACAGGCTTTAAACATTTCTAAGTTGTTGAATTAAATAAATTATGGGATGTATGTAAAACATATCAGTATGGATGTTTAAATATTGGAGAACCACTGGTCTAACATACAACTTACTGGTTTCTTAAGTTGTGATATGGAATTTGCAATCTTACAGATTCCAACACTTGTCATCTTACAACGCCGCAGAGACAGATTCTCAATCCACTGAATACATGAAGCAATAGCAGATGCACTTTCATCATCAACTGTGTTCCAATCAAGTTTCAACGACGTCATCTGAATTAAAAATATGTTTACAAGCCGAATCTCATCCCGCAAAAAAAAAATTGAACATCCCGACTGGCAAAGATGGAAGTGGCACTGGATTCAATCGCTCCAGGTATTAAGTAATTCATAGATTTAAATATGAATACAACTGTTATAATATGTCACCAAACGTAGTGAAAGCTAAAAGTATAATGTAACTAGCAACGTTGCATAATGAAACTAAATTGGTTGCCGATGCTGCCATGTATGTTATTGATACCAAATGATCTTTTGGAAAAAAATTGGTACCTTTATCAGCAAGTACTACTTTAGGGCTTGTTGAAAGTTGTCTAACAACCACAATAACAATAGTTTAATAAATATTACCAGTACTGGCATAAGAGCCTACAGTATAGAGTTTACAATAAAAGTTACATCACAAAGCAGTACTGTGTGTGTAAATTACACTTGGGACACATTGTTGCCCACAACTTTAGAGTAACTTGCATTCCATGTTTGTAAAACATTGCTGTTTGCTACAGTTTTCTGAAGTCACTGACGATCACCAATTTTGTGTATGCATACAACTTACTGGTTTCTGAAGTTGTGATATGGAATTTGCAATCATACAGATTCCACCACTTGTCATTTCACAATCCCCCAGAGACAGATTCTCAATCCACTGAATACATGAAGCAATAGCAGATGCACTTTCATCATCAACTGTGTTTCCGTCAAGTTTCAATGATGCCATCTGAAAAGGGAAATTAAAAAATATTATTGCCTTGTAAGATGACCCTATGTAGCTTCTCAAGTATTCGGTTTTTGAACATTTTATTCACATCATGGGAGTGTACCATGTGCCATGGCCAAATTTTGATAATTATACCTGGTAATGTCTTAGACACATTTTTGAATATTTACTGAAAAAACATTACTTGTGTGGGGAAACATTTTTATCCAGAACAATTGTTGCTAATTTCATATGTATTTCTTTAGCTAACATGAACAGCTAAAATTTTAGTCACAAAACTCAAAAACAACTTGCTGGTTTCTCAAGTTGTGATATGGAATTTGCAATCGTACAGATTCCACCACTGGTCATTTCACAATCCCCCAGAGACAGATTCTCAATCCACTGAATACATGAAGCAATAGCAGATGCACTTTCATCATCAACTGTGTTTCCGTCAAGTTTCAATGATGCCATCTGAAAAGGGAAATTAAAAAATATTATTGCCTTGTAAGATGACCCTATGTAGCTTCTCAAGTATTCGGTTTTTGAACATTTTATTCACATCATGGGAGTGTACCATGTGCCATGGCCAAATTTTGATAATTATACCTGGTAATGTCTTAGACACATTTTTGAATATTTACTGAAAAAACATTACTTGTGAGGGGAAACATTTTTATCCAGAACAATTGTTGCTAATTTCATATGTATTTCTTTAGCTAACATGAACAGCTAAAATTTTAGTCACAAAACTCAAAAACAACTTGCTGGTTTCTCAAGTTGTGATATGGAATTTGTAATCTTAAAGAAATCATCAATTGTCATCTCACAAGCCCCCAGGGACAGATTCTTAATCCACCGAATACATGAAGCAATAGCAGATGCACTTTCATCATCAACTGTGTGACGTTGCAGTTTAGTCAACTGAAACGAATATTCACATATATCTTAGTGGTAAACATGGTGCTGAAAAGCAAATTTATGTCTCATTGCCAATTCCAAAAAAATGTTTTTAGTTCTTACAATAACAAAAAACTCTTAATATGATATATTGTCATACCTGTATACGTTGACATAACTGATTCAACAAAACTTTCAAACTTCCATGATAAAATTGACAAGTCCTTAAAACTTTGATGTTGTACGATTTTGGGGATTTGTTTAAAACACCAACAATGCTATGAACATCAGTTAGAAGTACTTTTCCTTTCAGACTAAAAGTTACTGGCAACAAATTTAGAGTGTCTTTATCGAATTCTTTGTTGTCAGCTTCATGTAACCATGAGAAAATTCGCACAAGCATTTCTTCCTCAACTTTTTCTTTTTGTAGTTCATCGCGACAGAACCCCTTAAGTAGATTTTTTTTCTTAGCAACTTCTTTGTACTCTATGTTGCTGAAACAAACTTTTGCAGCTTCATTAGCCTCATCATTACAAAGTCCAAAAACAAACTTTGCAGCAACTTCCCATCTGTTTGTTTTAAGTTGGGGAAGTAATTTAGAAAACTCTTTAACACTCAAAAAAAAGACAAGGTAACAAGCAGCAAAATATTCCTGCCAAATCAAATGTGAAAAGTAGCTCTTAATATGAGAATCCATAAACGCCATGTTCCAATTTTCTTCAGTCACGAATTTTGTAAGAAGCCCCTCTAATGTCTCTGGCTCAATGCCTACTTTTTTTAGGTCATCCTGAGAAAAAACAAGTTTGCTATCTTTAAAACCATTCCATGCCAATCTAGCTATTTTGTTCAAATAGTCTTCTTTTTTCCCTTTTTTTTTTTTTTTTTTTTCCCTGATAAAGTCCTGCCTAAAATAGTATTGGAATCCATTTGCAAAAACATGAGTAAGAGAGTGAAATCGGCCATCACGATCCTCTTTAAGACTTTTCCAGATGACAAAGGCAATAAAAATGCATTTTGCTGGGACATAGCAAGAAAATGAGAAGTTGGGATTGTCTTTTATGACATTCCACACTTCAACACCCCTATCTCTACAAATCTGGTTGCAAAGTTTTTCTTGGGATTTTTCGTTAAGGCCCATAACTTCAGCAACAAACAATGGTCGATGTTTTGCATCAATTGAGAAAAAGTGCTTTTGTCTTGAAGTGAAAACTTTCTTTGCATCTTTGAGCAATTTACCCATCATAAGAGCATAGATATAAAGTAATGGTTTATTCTCTTTTGTGGGATCGAATGCTTTGAATTCTAAATCCCAATCTGCTGCAGCCTCATCTAAGCCATCCATTGTAATAAATACATTTTCTGATATTAGCATTTTGAGAAAACAAGCTTCACTGTTTTTCTTTATTGGTGAATCTGTGTAGGAATCCAAAAATAAGGAGTTTTTCAACAAAAAATCAACAAATGTTGTGGGAGTATCAAAGTCAATGTTTTTCACTGAGATGTAAAAACAATATTGAGTTTCTTTAACATTCTCTATTCCACCATCCATTGCTTTTTCAGTTATTACTTTGGATAGTGTCGTTTTCCCAATCCCTGGTTGTCCAATTAATGCTAATGTGTTTGCAAATTGAGGCTGTTTTCTATCCTTTGCTACAATTTCTGCTCTAGCAAATAATTCTTCAACTGATACTTTACTGTCCTGTTTCAAGTCTATTGTCTCATAATCTTGTCTCCTGTTGTAATGTCCATCTTCATCACTGTAATAACCACCCTCATAGTAGAACTCTGTAGATCTGGCAGGATTCACTGCTTTTATTGGTTTATCTGCTATGTCCAGTTCACAAACTTCAATATGCTGCCCAGTCAACACTTGAAAACTTTTGTTGCTGCATTGGTCTTTAGCACTTTTGTGCAGCGAATCTTGAATCAGCTTGAAGTCATCTAAAATAACATTGTGACATAGGATTTCCACATGTTACAAGTCCACGATATGATAAATAAAAACATGGATTAACACACAAAATATTATTTCCAGGATATTTTGTAAGAATATTCATCAATTAATTTATAAATAAGTAAGGAAATGAACAAAACCTTACAATAAATCTTTTGACAATTATTAACTTTTCTCAGCACATTAACAACTACTTATGACAACAAAATTTTTCCATTTAGAATACTACTTACTCTCGCTGAGTTCATCTAGTTTGTTGTCATTTGAAGTGTTTCCAAAAATGTCTGTAATATTTAAAAAAATCTTTATAAACACCAAAACAGATTTCATCACTTACATATATCACCCCCTGCTGTTTGAAATGTGGGGTTTCCTTTGAAATTACTTTTGGATATTTCTGCGAACAAAGACATTAGTCAAACTTTTAAATGAGGACAAAATATTTGTTAATTACCTGTTTTGTTGGAAGAAAGTTCTGAGCTTCCATGTGTCTATAAATGTAATTTTACTTTTCAATTACGAAAGTAACTCTAAATTGATTCACTAAATTTCAGCAGAATTTCACCATTGAATTCACTTTAAACTGATCAAAAATGTCTTATCCGACACCAGGAACAGTTACAATGAAAAATATTGTGGCAAATAATGCCACAAAAATGATGAATATACCTATTTTATGTAGTAGTCTAGACATACCTGACGGCTCACTTGGTTCTGGCACAAATTCGAACTGTTACCATCATGATATTGGTCCATTGTAGTTGCTATTGGTGCAAAAAAAATTTGAACAATTTTACCTTGTTTTCTTTAACATGTAATAAAAATTATTTTTTTGCAAAACACAGTTCTTGTTCTTTCATCAAATATTCCATTCAACCTTACACAGGCAAAAAATTTTTCACATTAAAAAATAGAACTGTATATGTATCAACATGATGTGATACAGTTACTATGAGAACTCTTTACCATGACGGTTTTGGGTTTGGTTGCCCACGGTTTGAAGATTGTGACTCATTGGTGCTCTAGTATTTTGTGCAACTTCTCTCTGACTTACACCATCATTTTTTGAACAAGTTTGTTGAGTTTGTTGTGTAAAGTTTTGCCTGTAAATAGTGTTTTTGAATAAAACAAGTTAAGAACAATGAAGATATGTTTCTACAAACGTTGGGTGGGTCGGTGCAAGTTGTGAAGACACTTGCTGGTTTCCAGCGATCACTTGAGGTTCAATTTCTTGTTTATAGTTATGGAAAGTTGGTTGTGCACTTCGAACAGGAATCATTCCTCTTTGGTGAATAATACCTTGATGGAAATTCCTCCATCGTGGACGGTATAGGTTATAAAATGGATGCCATCCATTATAATGTTGGTAAGGTGAATATCCTGTGGGATTGGGGTAAGGTTGTGATACATTGGTCGCCTGTGGGATTCCTTGACCTGGTTGTGTTGACTGAGGACTGTTTGTTTGTCCAACATCATGAGGTAAGGAATCCTATAATGATAGAAAAACGAACATTATTATGCTTTTATCTGTGTTTGGACCCGGCCTGGTAATAAACTTCGATTTACCAGATAACTACATTTACGACACACAAAACAAAGTTATTCCTTTTAGGATCCTCCTGCACAAAACAATACTTGCATGATGGCATTGCTAGGTTGTTTGTTGGTAATTCTAACCTTTATAGCTTTACCAAAGGTGTGTTGCGTCTCAACAAGATAATGAATTGCAATTTTACTATTAAACCAACTTCAAATGCATCAAAAAAAGTCATAATCAACACCAGGTACAGGGTATTAAGTGACTTGGTTGTAACACTACGTAGGCAGTAGGTTCGGTTACAATCTAAAATACAATGTGGCAATGAATCCCTCATTACTGCATATTTAATTTTACCAAAAGCCACTTCAAAAATGTGTTTAAATGTAAATGTTTTCAGCACTTTGGGCCAGTCTGTTTTTTCTTAATAGTTTAAGTGATTTCAAAAGATTTTCTTGACAATTTCATATTTAATTTATGAAGTGATCTAGACATACCTGACTCGGTTGATTCTGGTACATATTTGAACTTTTACCATCACAATTCTGATCCATTTTACTTGCTATTGATGCCAAATTGAAAAAGAGTTTATCAAGTCAACAAGTGCTACTTTTTTGTTTCATGTGTAATAAATAAAAATTTGTTTTCTGCAAAACATGTTTGTTTTTCTCATAAACAATAAACATTCTAATTAACAGAATACACAGACAAAAATCATTTTACATTTCAATAAATGGCACAATATATCAATATTTAAAAACAGGTTAAAAAAGTGCAAAAAAACAAACTACAGCAACTTGAAACCAGTAACAAGACTTTATTATACACTACTCAAATATAAAACTAAGTTAGTTCAAAAATTTGGCCAACAACAAACTATCACCCAAAATCTGCTTGGCTATTCCACAGATTGGAAAAAATGGATAAACCCCTCGCTCAACTTTACCGATAATCCGCACTATAAAAATTAGCTAATGCATTACCATGCGAAAAAACGTGTCGATCGTCCGCCCAATTAATGATCGCCGAAAAAAGACCTCGCACAAAAAACAAACTTTCCAATTTGGGCTATTCCTTCTAAACTTTATTGGGTAACTTGATGAAAGGTGCTAGTTTACCAACAATATATTAACATCAAGTACAATTACCATCTTTCTTTTAACCACATCCACAAATTTTAAGCACAATTAAAAATTTATTGTGGTGTTAAACTAGAAATAGGCCTATACTATCTAAGGGTGTTTCTAAAATGTACAATGTCGCTAATGTCGCTAATGGAGAGTACGTATTCCTATATTTTCTACGAATAAACTTCTTCAGTGATCTTTCTTTATATACAGAGTAGTAAAGAAACAAAAAGAAAAATTAACACAAATAGAAGAAGGCTAAGAAAAAAATAAACGTTTAAAATCATGCTGGTTTTTAACTATGTTCATACAACTACTACATATATTATTCAACACTGCTTGTGCAACTGGTTTATCTCTTCAGAAACAGGAACTTATTTAAAGTTTAAACAACAGTAAAATGCAGATTTAAAGTTTGAAACAGGAACCAAAAATGAAACAATCCCAAGTGAATCCGCAGGTATGTTTATCCCACTTTTACGTATAGAGGGCGCTATTCCTTTCTGTCTTGATGCATATTGACAACGGTTCATGATAAACTGCGTGACAGGTGAACAACGTAGCCTGGAAATGTAGTTCGATCGTTATAGCTGAAGTCAGAGGGGAAAGTATTTAACCAGAACAAGACTAACTCAAGATCCTTTAAAGTTCTTTCGATCTAAAAACTTACGACATTTAAGATATGGGAGACGAAATAATGTGAAGAATGTCGTTACAAATTAAAGATGTAACGTGTTGACAACTAACCTTCATCAGCGTCTTTTCGTTTTTTTATTAATTGCATTTGCACGGGTGTACAATTTGGCTGGGGACACAGACAGCATGCAGTCCTATTTTTCCCATTACCGATTTCATTCAATCATGTTTTGCCCAAACACAAAATTTAAAACATTCATCAAAATGGACGCTAAAGTACCCGGGAATATTTTTCATTGTGCAACAAAGAACAGACCGTGTCTTACGGCACAGCTTAAAACCCTGATCCGCATAAAAGTCCAAGTAACATACAAATTTAAACGACCATTACTTGTAAGATTAATTATTGTATTTCAATTTAAATTTATAACCAAAATAACAGGTGCCTGCTTTGTCAAAACATGTTATACAGACTTGTATGTGGATCAGTTTTGTGACCTGACTGCGTTATGGTGTAATAGTAGTTTCCTACCAGCAGCTACTACCAACCCAGCATCACGAGAGGCAGTTTCTGTTGTGTGGATGTGGACACGGTTGGTTGGTAAGCTTTACAACGAAGCTTCACCGTTGCTGAATAAGAATGGTCGCTAGAGTAGCACTGACCGGCTGAACACAGTAGCTCGGGGCGTTTAGCATCTAAGTGCGTTACATGAAGAATCAGCTTTAGGTGAGTTTGAACTTATAGTTTAGGCCAAGGCATGAATGTCTCATATACCTTGTAATACATGGTTGTAATGTGAGATTATTAACACGTTTTATGGATGAATTTACCAACTGACCCGACAAATAAAGACAGAAGGGAGCATTGCAACTTATCTTTTGCAGCGTTAACAAAGGTGCTTTACTTCAGTATCAACTTGCATGACGTTGGTGGTCAAAGGTTGTAAACGTAACAACGAACATTTTTCGTGGCAGGTGAAAAAAATTCGATACTATTTGAAAATGGATCGTCATAACTCTTTAATCTTGTCCGTGCTTTTTGTTAAAGTTTCAAACAGATCAGCAAGTAGTCGTAATGAAATTGATTTTCGCCGGCATGCCTAAAACCGGTACCAAGTCGATGAAAGCTTTACGGGTCTTGGGCTACACTTTGCATGATGCTTTTGAAGAATTCTGTTACAACAGCGATGGATGGATGGAAATTTTCTATGGGAAACATGATAATAGCGTGTTTAAAGAGATGTACAGCGATATTGACGCCGTCACCGACTTGCCAGCTGTTGCCACGTGGGATCAAATCTTAGAAGCGTTTCCCGACTCCAAGGTTTATTGACTGACTCGTTTCGCAGCCATGAAATTACAAATAAAATCTTATAAAACATATTACCGCATCACCATGTTGCTATGGTGACAAGCCATCTGATGATGTCATTTGAGTAAATAATGTGCCGGTGCTGTCCCTTTGTGAGGTCACATGACATTACAGTATCAGCGAAAAAGGTGTTCGTGGACCCCCTTTACATAGTCATGCTCCCCCTAAACTCGTATAAGTCGTGGTGGTACCCCCCTAGTGGTGTCTGATTGACAATACTCGTTTCTATCCATCGGTAGCGGTTTGGTTAGTCTTCTCAACCACACTACAGGTTTTTTAGAATGAAATTAATTTCATTTCGCTCAAACTGCGTTCCACAGATTAAAAACTTCGACAGGCATCTCCAAATGAGCAAGAAATCGCGTTTGAAAAGATTTCCACTGCATTTGATAGAACTAATGATGTTTTTAAAGGAGTTCAACGTTCTGGAGGTTTTTGAGATCTGAAAGTTTAATCCCTGGCACCTTTAAATGACTTCACCATGTTCTTGGTTAATATAACAAGTAGACACACCATCATATAGGACCGCATATAGGGCTACATGTCAAGTTAATATTATTTGTAGAAACAATGTTAACGCCTTCACAGGTTTTGCAACGATTTAAACATATTGTTACGACCGCTTGTGCGCAGCCTGGTCCTGCACTGTCGTCCCACTAGGCAAAATCGCGCCCACCCAACTTCATAAACAACAGGACAATCCACTCCTGGTCGTCTTGTGTATTAGGTTGCGTAGCGGTTTTTCTGCAACCACAACAATCATAAATAGCAGATTGTCACGTCACAATATACGTAGTGAAACAATGGACAACAAAATATGCCTCCTTATTCAGTTTACAAATTGTATCCACGTTAATCATTAATTTCAAATATACAAGACTCGGAAATTATGTCGCCGAGTCAAAGCACTTCACAAGTTCAAAACAAAAGGAAACGTACCAACTGTGGGGTGACCCAGGTCTGTACTAGCCTGCGGCTAGTGGTTCCACCAACGTTCAATTCAGATATAATAACGTTTTAACCCTTATTTTGACTATAAACCAGATATATAGTTAGCATTTTAACAACAGTACAATTCAACAGCAGCACAATCTCGCCCACAACATGTCGTCCTAAAGATAGCCACATGCGCGGATGAATACAAACACGGTGAAGGGTAAAATCAGCCAAGCGTTAATTCTCGCTGTAACATACCCCCCGACGATGTACGAACCCATGAGAACATCTAAACACACAAACAGCGAGAACGAAAACGAACGAACAAACAAACACTTAAGCCTTCATTATCAGGCACAACTTCGCGATTGGTCGCTTGAACGACCCGGCGTGTGTTTTCACCAAAGCACTGCGCACGAACCCGAACTTATCCGGGTACGTTTCGAAAATCCTTCCGGTTAACCATTTTCCTCGTGGGGCCGAAGTGTCCACCAACAGGACAAGATCATCAACCTCGAGGTTCCTTTCGGGAAATTGCCATTTCTGACGTGTCTGTAGCGTCAGTAGGTACTCGTTTGTCCATCGGATCCAAAACTGGTCTGCCAAATATTGGACTTGGCGCCAGTGTCGTCGAACATAGTTGTCTTCTTTCACAAATATTCCTGGTGACGACGTTTCTTGTCGCCCAATCAACAGTAGGTGATGCGGCGTCAGCGGCTCTCTGTCGGCCGGATCAAGACTAACAGGGGTGAGAGGCCTCGAGTTCAAGATGTATTCGACCTCGACGAGCAGCGTGCTCAGAGTCTCGTCGAAAGGCATCTGTTGTCCCAACAAGACGTTCAAAATTTCGCGCACTGAACTAATCATGCGTTCCCAGACACCACCCATATGGCTGGCGGCGGGTGGATTAAATGACCAGTCAACGCCCCACTGACGTAGACGTTCCTCGACGTGTTTTGGGTTCCATTTTTCCAGGGATTCGCGCAGTATGCGCTCCGCACCCACAAAATTTGTGCCATTATCACTAAATACGCGTCTGGGCTTGAGACTCGCGTGAGACTCGCGTATGATTAAAGTAGTAATATGATGTGCGTTTGGTAAGACAATTGGGTGCTTCAAGTCGAATGGTATTGGCGCCCTTTGCAGACGACCACCCACTCGCAAAACGCCATCAATCAAGACTGGACTGAGTCTGTACAATGCCTTTGACGGAAGTTTCTTCATAATCTTCTTCCTTTCACCGCGACCGACGTCTTCACACTTACACAGTGCATCCAATTCTTCCGAAAATTCCCATCGCTGGACATATTTAACAATCGCGATTTCCGCCCTTGCAAGATCAGCGACAGTCATTCCCTTAGACTGCGGTTCTCTTCGAGATTGAAGATAGTCCACAAACCGCTGGAGCCACACTACTGCCTGCTTTAACTTCTTCCATGAAGAATAGCGCTGAATCAAGTCATCAAACAAATGACGCTCCTCAGTAGCATGCAAAACCATCGTTTTCTTCGGCTTTAGGTTCAAATATTCTTCGGGCATGTCCCGGACGTTTATAGGATTCGCAGGCCAGCGACTCTCGTCTTTGTACAGAAACAATGGCCCGGAGAACCAACGCTTGTTTTCGAGAAAGGCCCTGACAGTAGACCCGCGAGATGCATCATCGGCCGGGTTCTTTTCAGTAGGAACATGCCTCCACTGCGACGCGTCCGACCCTTCTTCGATTTTTGCTAATCTGTTGGCGACAAAGGTACAAAAACGTTTACTCACATTGTTTATGCTTTGTAGAACTGAAGTCGAGTCGGTCCAAAAATAAAAGATTGTTCAACACTCAGATCAAGCTCCTGCCTAAAAACTTGATCCATTCTAACAGCAAGGGTAGCTGCCGTCAATTCCAATCTGGGTATGGAAACTGTCTTCAAAGGTGCAAGGCGAGCCTTCCCAGCAACAAAGGCACAATGCACGCTGCCTTGCTTATCAACCGTTCGCAAATACGCGACCGTCCCGTATCCACTGGAAGACGCATCTACAAAGTGGTGCAGCTCACACCTTTCGACTTCATGTGCGGTTGTCTGGAAGCACCTTTCAATCTTAATACACGATAGACGTGGAAGTTCAGAAGTCCATGCATGCCACCTTTTTCCTATATCAGGTGGAACTTCCTGATCCCAGTCATACCTTTCTTTACAAAGTTCTTGCAACAACATTCGTGCATGCAATATTACCGGTGCAACGAATCCTAAAGGGTCAAACAAAGAACTGACCATAGAAAGTATTCCTCTCATCGTTGCAGGCTTCTTCTTAACTTTGATGTCGAATTCGAACATGTCGGAGCGATAATTCCACAGCACTCAGCACACGTTCCTTGTTCTTCATATCAGCATATAACACAATTGACTGCACGGATCTATATTCGGCTGGGATTGACGACAACACAGCCTCGCTGTTGCTTACCCATTTTCTGAGCCGAAACCCTCGAAGTTGCAACAGATCCTGCAACTCGCTAGCCAATTTGATCGCCTTATCTTCAGTTTCGACGGATTTCAAACAATCGTCCACATAGAAATTTCGTTTCAAGGTTGCGACCGCTTCGGGACTAAAATTACCTTTATTATCTTCAGCCGTTTTTTGTAAACATAACCCAGCACAACAAGGAGACGAGGCTGCGCCAAATATATGTACCAGCATTTGGTAGTCTTTGGGTTCGCACGACAAATCGGCTTCAGGCCACCAAACGAATCTCAGCACGGATGTATCAACTTGGTCCACCCTCACCTGATGAAACATCGCTTCAACGTCAGCGACCAACGCTACTGGTTCCTAGCGAAACCGAACAAGTGTCCCAAAAAGGCTGTTGATTAAATCTGGTCCTTGTAAAAGCTGATCGTTTAGCGACGTATTCTGAAATCTGGCGGCACAATCAAAGACAACCCTCACCTTTCCCGGTTTCTGCGGGTGTGTCACTGGGTGATGCGGCAGGTACCAAACAGCGCCATCCTCCGGATTCTTGTCGTCGCTCTTTAAACGCCTGGCATATCCCTCCTTCAGGTAGGTATCCAACGTTTGCTTGTACTTTCCATGCAGCTGTGAATTATTTTCCAATCGCCGTTTTAAGTATGACAAACGCTTTATTGCCATAGAGCGGTTATTCGGTAGGTTTGGAGCACCTGGCCTCCATGGCAATCGCAGCTGATAATGTCCATCATGGTGCTTGACTGAGCCTTCCATCTGCTTCAATGCATACCTGTCTTCTTTCGACAGTGTCGTTCCAGGTGACAGCGCGGTAGGACCGAAGTCGCTTTCCCACATGCACTTTATTTGTTGGTGCAACATTTCGTCCTGTGAGTTTACAAAATTCACACATACCTGTGAATCATCTGAACCACGACCATGGCACGGACCCACAAGTGACCAACCAAGCATAGAACGCACGGCACTTGGCTCCTTTCGTCCGCCTCTTCTTTCATCGTTGATCCAGAACACCTCGGGAACGTTGGCTCCAATCAGCAACATTACTTCCCCATGGGGCAAAACAGGAAACTCCACATCGCGTAAATGAGGCCACCGCCAAAGCGATCCTTCTGGGACTTTGTTCGGAGAAACCGGCAAACTGTTTACACTCAAAACGTCATGCAATTGTACGGATTCCTTTCCATCAATCGACGCTACTGTCAGATCGACGGCCAAACCCTCCCTTTTCTGTGACCTATCACTTACTGTAGTCAAGGAGTACGTTGTCTTCTTCCCCACGACGTCTAGCTGCTTGATCAGCCTTTCATCACACAAGGTTGTTGTCGATCCTTGATCCAAAAAGGCATACGTTTCCAGCTCCCTGCCATTACTGCCCGTAACCTTTACCGGAACAATATTAAGATAGACGCTTTCCACATGAGTGCTCATACAAGTCCAGCTGACAGTTGCACTTGACGATGACGTTGTCTCCACTGAAGACTGCGTAGATGCTTCGCATACGGGCGCAGTTGAAGACGTCTTCCATTCCGTCCAGTGCAAAAGATTGTGATGCTTTCCGCGACATCCGCTGATCGTACAAGAACTTGGCAAACTACAAGTTCTTGCTATGTGGCCTTTCATAAAACAATTATCACACAGCCGAGCTTGATGAAGAAACTTCCTACGCTCAACGAAGAATTTTCGTTTAAATAAGTCACAATTCGCAAGGTCGTGCGATTTGCTGCACAGAGGACATCCTGATTTCTGAGTGGTGCTCGGTTCGAACTTTCTGTCGTTTCTTGGAGCAACCGATGTTGCGTTGGTCGATGCTCTTATCTTCGTCGGAAGACCTTTGTTACGCTTCTGCTGCATATCCCTGTCCTTCCGAGTCCTACCTAACATACGACCAAACATCGTGTTCCCAATATAAGCTTCATTCTTAACAAACTCAACAAGGTGACAGAAACGAGGCTCTTCCCCACTTCTTTTAATGCCGGCTGCGTGTCTACGCCATCGGCCCTGCATTGTGAACAGCAACCGCTTTACTATGTTCAACATATTTTCAAAGTTGTTGATGTCTGCAAAGTATCCCAGATGAGTCAGAGTCACCAAACCCTCCTCTAAGGCTCGTGCAAGTTCCGACAATTCGTCGGCATCATCGGATCTCAGGTAAGGCCAATGACCTAACTTTTCCACGTACGCACGTGCGATTACAAGAGGACGACCGTACCGTTCGTATAGCAACTCTCGGGCCTTTCTGTAACCATACGTAGGTTCCAGACCAATACAAAAGGAGATCATGTCATACGCTTCCTTACGACAGTACTGAATCAGGTAGTTCAGCTTTGCGCTGTCATAGTCTACGCGACGACCAATATTTTCGTCAAAGCTTATCATGAAACGCGTATAGATTAGTGGATCACCTTCGAAATACAACAATTCTGGTCTGGGAAGGTCCATTCCTGCCTTTAACACAGCAGCAACACGGTACAAGTCACTCACCTCCGGCTCATGATTCGCCACATCCGGTTTTGACTTAGGTTCACTGCATGAAGAGGTTGGACTGTCCATTACCACCTTCACCTCGTCGTTACCCTTGACATCGTCGGACTCAAACACTTGATTTTTCTCTTTTATTTCCGGCGGATCTCGCTGTAACAACTAATGTCAATATTACTAAAGCGCCAACACCAGAAGACTTACAGAATAGCCGCTTCAATAATTTTAAGGTCACTTACACAGATACATTATGGCAATGTTTGAGAAACGAAACACTAAAAGTTGTAACGAAGTCCTGGAGGAAATATCGGCGAGGAACAACTTTGAAATCACGAGCAAAGAATTTCAGGAATATCTGGACGAAAATGACCCGATCTCACATCTCAGGGACGAATACATAATACCTCACACAATAGGCACAGGTTAATCAGTGTTGATATAGGCACAGGGTGAATCTGTGTTGAAGCAAAATCGACAGGCTTTAAAACGTATACGTTTTCCGGCATATCGTAAATTCTTCAGCTGCTTACTGTTTTAAAGGTTGAGAAGTTTTCTTTCACTAACCAGTCGTTTTCTTCAGCTGAAAGAACACCTTTGGAAAAATGCTTCTACTTCTCTGGAAACGGGTTAGGATTGCAACCTAAATGCCTGGCTGAAGAAATTTTCAAGGTAAGCCTGTAAAAGTAATGGCATTAATACCGGTTTTAACTCACTTGCTGATGAAATCATTTTATTATATTTACTGTAAGGAATTGAAGATGCCCATGGAGCAAAATATATATTCCTGATAAAAAGCCAGGCTGATCGTGTAGTAAAAAGCTACTGTTTCTTTTATGCTACTGATCGTTATTTGTTTAGATCCTGGATACGTGGGGAACCACCGGAAACGACTGTAGGACGAGGGGTCACTTGCCCGCCACCTGGTGTGACGATTACGTCACAGAAGGAATGGCACGGTTAGTTGGCGCTCATGTGGACGAAGTAAGATATGTGTGAATCGGGTGTCGAAAATCGGATAATTTTAAGTCAATTGTGCATTCTTATAACCAACCAAAATCTAATCCAATTTTGAAAATGAAAAAAAACAAATTTAATAGCACGCTTCATTTGATGTTTGACCAAGGAAAGGCCGAAATCACACTCATATATATTTTACAGGTGGCAGCAATGAACGGACTAACAGTTAATCTTCATCTAATGCTTGTCTCATTTTATCGACCAACTGCTAAGAGGCATAAAATCTTATTGGAATCGAAAGCCTTCCCATCCGATCACTACACTGTCGAGTCACAGATACGCATGAAAGGTTACGACCCACGTGACAGCATGATTATGGTTGCCAGGCGACAAGTACGAGTGCCAAGATCATTGAGTGATATGAGTTTTTTTAAGCGTAAAACATAATTTGAGCCACATAGACCGGCAATTGGTGTTACCCAATTTTACATTGAGTTTCCTTCTATAGAAATGTAGAAGCGATTTTCCTGTTCTACCTCTCAAAATGATACTTTCCCTATGTTAATATTAAACAGAAAAACGGCATATGGGAGATGGGTGACGTCATTGCTATGATAGAGGAGCACGGAGATGAGATTGCGTTGGTGATGCTGCCAGGGGTACATTTCTTTACAGGACAAGTGTTTGACATGAAGAGAATCACCCAAGTAGCCCACAGCAAGGGCTGTATGGTAGGTTGCGGGATGGAAAACCTATTTAACAACGAAAAAGTTGATTAGATTTGCACACCTCGATTAAACCGGATAGAAATTTACCGACACATTTACCCGGATCAACCTAATCCGGTTTGTGTAACAAAGATTGCTGCTTGGTGGGTGATTATGCGTATTAGTATCGTAGTTGGTATTATCTTTTTTTTACAAACGTATGGAAATACATGTGATCAACCTTAGGTCATCACAATACACACACAAGGTTAGTTGCAGCCATCTTTTGACATATTTGCTGTTTATTGTATGATATATTTAGGATGCACACATTTTTATAAGTTATCAACCTTGCCGATGAAACAACACAATGCCATTGTGATCGCCTATAAACGGCTAACAAACCTTTGGATTAGGTTGGTTTCGACCTTGCGCATGCAGTTGGTAACATCGAACTTCACGTGTACGACTGGGGTGTCGATTTTGCTGTGTGGTGTACGTACAAATATCTCAATGCCGGTTGTGTTTTATCAACATTTTCTTAAATACAAACTAACCCGGATGAATATCCTTAGGATGGATTGGGCACAAGTTAGAGACAAGGTTCGATATTTGAGGGAGCTGTCATGCATTTTTTCCCAGTGCTATTATACCATGTACCCTGGTCTATTGTTATAATATAAGTGCACGTTATCACGCGGAAAAGTGCATGTTATTTAAAGCGTGTTCGCTCGGAAATTAGATCAGCTAATTTGTGGCAGAAAGATATAAATATTTTGAAACATTTCATTAAACGACGCTTTAATATCACAGAGTATTTTTTGCACAGGTTCAAGAGGAACTGATCAAACACAACGTAAGTTGTGAAGTTCGCCACCCAATGGTACGTGTGGCCCCAGCTCCAATGTACAACACGTTTCACGAGGTGTCTCAATTCGTACAAATACTGAGGAAAGTTCTCTTGCAAGAAGAAATGTGTTGAGGCACCATATCGTTTTGTGTAAATATATAATGTAGGGGCACACATGACCACAAATTATATAATATTTTAAGCAATGTTATATGATTTATTCACAGTGTGTTGTTGGAGATTGCGGGAAGTGACAGGGTTTGCATGAAAGCAAACTTCAACCGCATGTACCCGCATAAGGTTTAGATTATTTTGCCTTGACAGTCTTATGTGCGGTCAATTCCGCCGAAATATTTCATTCCATCACCGTGTTTCAATTAAAATTGCCTTTACACAAAATATTTCTGTCCCTAGTAAGTTTATTCGCATTTTGCGCATACTTGAACAGATTTTTTGGATTGGTAGTTTCTGATGGTCCTGTAATGGATTTATAATTAAGAACATTAAATAATGCATAAAGGTAATATTGTTATGTCATTGATGCCAAAATGGTCGTTGTGTTGTGTGTAATTTCCCGTATACCGTCTGTGCTGGCGTTGGCTCCAGTCTGACTATGTCAACGCAAGTTTGTTTTGCCTTCAATGTATGTTGTACAACATTGTTTCACACGCCTGACTGGAGCGGCCATTTCCTATCTGACCATCGTTTGCTTTTGCATGTGCTGTACCTGGCATTTTTATAATCTATTGGTTGCCACGTAAACTGCTTATGTGAAAAGGATTGAAGTTAACATTGCCTGCCTTGTGTCTCCATATTGGCACTTGGTAAGAATAAAATTGTAAATATTATGTGGAAGATTGATTAGTTCGAAACCAGAAGAAAGAAGATTGCCAAATTCTAGCCCCAAGGCTCATGCCTTTTTAAGGGTCTCGACCATAAACTCTAAAGTGAGGTTCAGCTAGGAACTCTATGCCTAAACTAAACGCTACCTATCGCGGTATACGTTGCTGTCCTGTATAAGCGACGAACCACAGGGTGCAACGGAAAACGGTTTGTAAATGTTGGTCAGGAAATCTCATTCCGCAAGGGCTTATACCAGAGGAAATTAAGACTCAAACAAGTCTTGTGTGTCCACATGTATTAGAAAGGGGGAACGATCATTTGCTTTGAAAACTGAGCGATTTCTGTCGAAGAGATTGGATTACAACTTCGCATTTCTAAAACTCATTTCTTCCACGACAATTCATTTTCTGGCACTCAAGTTTAGAATTTGTTTTGTTTTAATGACGACCAAACAGTAGTTAGCGTCTGTTTTTAACAAGGGGTCACAAATTTGTTTTAACTCGATCGGGAAATCTGCATTGTGGCCGGCTAGTTCTCCTCCATATCATATGTTTCTTCTTCTTCTTCCTTAAACAAAGCAGAAGGATGCAAAATTTAAGTGTATTCTGTCATGTCGTATTCAGTTCAAAACTGGTCGTTTCAAAAGATCTACCCCGAATTTACTGCCGGGGCGGGAAGAGGTATGAAGGCATCCACTCGGTCTTTTATTCTTATGTGTGGATTCGCTAACAAACAATTTCAGAATGACGGTTTAGGTGAATTATACCCGTCAATCACATGTACTTTTTTCCATTTTTTATTTGTATAAAATTTTGTTTTTTAATGATTGGAATTTATATGTGATCAATCGTTAAAGAAGGCATCTGTGTGCATTTGATATTAAGAAACCGTTTTGGCTTCTTTTATTGGGATTTTGGTTTATCTGCAATCTTAATTCGATGTCCTACACATTGGGACGAGCGTATGTTGGAAAATAAACGAAAAAAAATAAAATAAAGTAAAATTTTATTTTCTTCCTGTGATCAAATAATTTTAACAAAAAAACGAGCTACGTGATAGGAAACATATGATAGTGTTGTGATTCGTTTCCCGGGCATACAACGCTCACACCGAAAAATAGTCGGAAGAAAGCAACCTTCCCATGCGCTTCGACATATATCCATAAGAAAACCTTTCATCGTCACCAAGTTCGTGTAAAATGGCACCAATTACTTTTTACCTCGTTCTCAATATTACGGGTGTGGTTCCCAAATTTTGCCACATTCCAAGTTGATTCCTCCTGTTTAAATCGAGTAAAGCAAGTAAAATATGACCTTTATACACATTCTTACCCCGAACATACATTTGTCGCCACTGTAAGAATCGCCAAGATTAAAACCAACTCCCTGTTTGCGTAGAGAAGCATCGACCTCGTATTGGAAAGTTCTTTAAAGGCACAGACAAGAACAGTATATACTGCTACCCACTTTCCACACAGTAAAATAAGCTGTAACATACTTTGTGTCGGATTAGAAATTAGGAACATATACGGTTTATCCGCCTTTTTTCATGCAGTCAGAAGAGTGGTTTGGTGTTTGTAAGGAAACCACGTTTTTCAGAGCAAAAACACTTATAACCCACTTTTGGTTGCCATTCCACTGTAACCAAATGATCGTTTGAAATACCTGAAATTGCAATGCATATTCATTTGGTGATACTGCCAGATATAAGATACGGAAGAATGCCGTGAGTCTGGCGTAGCCAAAGTCTACTTTACAGATAGAAGTTAAACTGAAGCAGTGACTTCTGGACAAAAGTCTTTCGAATTTAGCGCTCGACTTATGTTACACAGAATGATATGACGTATTGTACAGAATGTACTGGTCGTCAGTAGAAGTACAAAAAAAAAACTTTTCCGCAAATCCTGATTTCCACCTAACGAATGTTAGAGTTTTTCCAATAAATTTATATTTTACCACGGAAGTAAATGTTGGCTATTTAGCTGGCAAGACGGTAGCTCGAAATACCGACCCTGTCTGCAGCTCGCTAAAATCATTATTAGCTCCATTGCTCACAAATTAAAATGTGACTTTAGAACCGATTTCCGTTATTTTAGATATGGAGTCCGACACCCACGTTGTCGCAAATGCATGTTGTAGCACGAAAGCCAACGTGCAGAAAAAGATCAATTCGGCACGCCACTACATGCATATGCGATGGCGCACGAAGCAGTAAATACGACCAACAAAGTGTTTATTAGCGAATTATTTTTGTACAAACAGTTGATACGTTTTAATCGGCACCAACATGTGAATGGTATTGGGACAAAATCCGTCGCATCCACGACAACTACATCTGAAACTGGCAGTTTTCTTAAAAAAGAAAGAATGTTTCTGTGGTAACGGTCTTCATGGCCTTCCTCCTTGCAACTGATCCTTGAGAGCAAGGATGCTGCGCCTCTGCTCATCAGGGAGCATCCGGATCTGTTCTGGAGTTAACTGGAGGACTTGCATGATCAGAGCGGCCTGGAAACACATGATGGCAAAAGTTTTTACCTTTTATCCTAAAATATATTTAATTGACTTTTTAAGTGTTAAAAGTGAACGAAAACATTGACCACAAAACTACACATTTTATTCACAATTTGACCAAAGTTGTTTTTAGATTTGGGCATGTGTCTAAGATTTATTGTGGGCTGACTTTTTTGTACATATACAAATACAGAACTTCAGCTGATGCAAAAATATAAAACATACATTCACTATTCATTTCCACAATAATTGAACTTCCGATTTGTATCACAATGCAACAACGAACCTTTTCCTGATCCTGTTCTGCTGATGGATCCATAGGGGCATCCTCCTGCACAGGAGGATGCCTTCCCCTTCTTGGATCGCTTCTTTCTGGGGGTGGAGGAGGATGTCGTGCAGGATCCCCACCCATTCCTGGGCGATCCATCGGAGGTCTTCCTCCACGATCCATCGGATGATCTCTCGGAGACAATCCTCGTTCCAGAGACGAACGCCCTCGTTCATGCGAGCTACCGCGTTCTGGGGGCCCACGATCGGGGAAGCCCCGCTCATCTAGTGGCAACAATTACAAGTTAACAGAATGTGTTATAAACTGTACCGCCTACAGGCATTCTCTTGGCATTGGTGTCACAGTAGTCAGCATACTTGCAAAATGCACCATAAAATAATTCACAGTCTGTGGTCCATTTTGGTGTAGATACACATTGCTTTAGAAACACTAATTGGACAAAGGTAGCGCAAAATTTGTCTGTGTATTTTTGACCTTTGCACTTCTTAAACCAACGAAGACAACAACTAATTGATTTTCACAACTAATCTCCATGTAAGAATGTGGTCATTCTACCTCTTGGATTGGGTGGAAATCCTCGACCAAAACCTTCATCCACATGTGGTGGTCTGTGACGATCCATCAGGTCGCCCATGCCATGATCCACGGGCACTCTTTCTATAACTTGCATGTCCACCTCCATTCTTCTTGGACCTCTGAATTGTAAAATGGTTGTTAGTTTTAAACAACATAGTAAAGCGTTTATTCCAACATCGAATTTTACAGAACCATGATGTTTTAACTGTGGCAAATATTATCTATAAGTACACATTTTCCATTGTCAATTTTGTGTTTGCCAGACTTAATACAACCATTAGTTGATCAGTGACCATGCAACTTCACCAAATTTATTGTTCGTTTATGTCGGATATGAGCAAACTGGGGCCTTAGGTAAAATCACTGTTGGATATGGCTGCCATTATTTGTATGCTTTTCAGTTACAGCATTTAAGCATTAATAATTACAAGTCTGTTAGTTTATAAACTGCTGTGTAAAATCTCTTTGTACACATTTACTCATGTGGTTCAATCCCAAATTTTTGATACTTTTTGGCCCACAAGCGGAAAAAGTTGCCCACTCCTACGTTCTTGTTTATAAAAAATATCAAAAAGATACCATAGTAAAAAAGAGTACATGTTTCTCAGGCCAAATAATGCCCTTCTATGTCCAACATAACAGCCCATGGAAAACTCTTTGCAGATGCATAGTATCACTATCAGATTAAACACGTAAATTCCCACCTATCTCCTGGGCCAACTTCCATTGGGTGTCCCCTACCAGGTGGGGGCTCTCTCATGCGTTCACCATCCCGGCCACCTCCGAGCCCAGGCAGTGGACTACCATTGGGCCTTGCGTCCTACAATCATTACAACAACTGGATCAATTTATGAAGCATATCATATAAATTAGCTGTGGATAGCGATAATGACAAATACATTTCTTCCATTGCGTAAGACAAAATACATTTCTTAAAAGCAAACACAAAACTTTGGTGACAAAAATTTGCTTACGGATTCTGGACGAGGACCTTCAGACGCTGGAATGAGAGGTTGAACTGGATTTTGTCTGTGCAGCATTTTCTACACGTAGAAGTAGTATTAGTAGGCAAAAAAAAAAAATAAATGCACAATATTCAAATATTTTTTTCATTGTTTCAACATTATAATTTTCAATTTCAACAAAATATTTAGTTCTTTCTTTTGAATATTTTATTATAGCTGTTTCGTTACCATGGCAATTTCTGGATCCACAATCCTCATAACAACTTGAGCTTGCAACAAAGCATATGCCAGTTGTGGGTTTTGAAGCAGCATGTTTCTGGCCTCTACTGGGTTGTTTTGAATGCATTGCTACAATAGTTCAAAAGCACAGATTAGCAAAATCCCAATATTCTTATAAAGTTCTCATGGATGTTTTGAAACATATATATTCTAAGATTAATTCTGAAGAAAAACAACAAAAAAATATGTTGCCTTCATTTGTTTCATGAGCTCGAACATTTGTTCAGGGGGGAGGCTTGCAACAGCCTTGCTGATAGCTTCTGGGGCATCTTGAGATGGAGTTGGTTCCCCGTATTCCGACTCCACTGGGGGACCCATGGCCCTGAAGTGGTTTACTTCTTCCTGTGAAAAACACAATGATTGCACATCATGAATATTGTGCTGATTTTGCTGTCAGGCACACTACAATTTAAACAGAACTCCTCTCCTGGCATAAATTATCATCCTTTATTTTCCTGGCGTTTCGTCTGCCATGCATAAATACATACCTATGGTGGTGACCTAGCTAATGCATTGGTTCTCAAACTTTTACTCGAACAATGCATGAGGAATGATTCACTGCACTTACACAGTAATTATAAATCTACAAGGAGTATTTATTCTTTAAGTTTGCAAGTTTTATTTGCATAAGACTGACATCACTGGTTATTTGCCCTCATTTTCTCAAAAACTATTTTTTGCTGAAATTTTTTTTCAATCCACATGTAAATTCAAAATGACAAGACCCAATGCATAATATAGCTAAATATATCTGGATGAAAATGTTCCAAAGGCAAAACAAGATTAGGTTAAATTGCATCAGACATCGAATTAATGTTGCAGTATATATATAATTGCAAAGAGTACAGTTTACATTAACACTCAGTGCAATTATTAACAGCAATTATCCATACCTGAAAGTTATTGCGGTTCTTTTCACTTGTTGCGTGATCAACTCTCAGTGGTCGGCCGTGTAACTCCCTTCCATTAAGATTTCTCATCGCACTCATAGCAGTCTCCTGATCTTGATACTCAGCGAATCCATATCCCTTTGGCTTGCCAGACTCGCGCTCAAATACGAGGCTACATTAATATAAACATAATAATATAAATTTATGATTAATAAAAATTTTCTTCTGGCACTTAAGTTATGAAAATGTTTATTAGTGCTGGAAGAACAATTCTTATTAATTACTATGCCTGGCAGCAAGAATAGCACTATACAATTTATGAGTCTGAATATAGGACTACTCTTGCAAATGCCTGCAGTCACACATACAAAAGCACATACCGAAAACTAATGACGTTGCCAACTTCATTAAAAATATCTTTCAGCTCTTCTTCTGTTGACTCATAAGGTATATTTCCAACTGTAAACAGTTTTATGTCAAACCATTAATGTAAAAAACGGACATAATCGACAGAGGAAAAAAATGCATGAATCAAAAAATGCACGAGTCCACAATACTTACCGAAAACGGATCTGACAGATCTTTCGTAGTCGACTGGATCACGGTCTCTTAAGCCAAACATTATCGTTTTCTGTCATTCGAGTCTTATAAAGTACAAAATAAACAAAGTAAACGCACACTTTCCTGCTGATCGCGACTGATGGTTTGGTGGAAACTGGCAATTTCACATACGAAGTACTAGTCAGTAGTTAATAACAAATACATGGCAGTCAAATATAAGGTGCGCGTTTCTTTAAGCTGAAATTTTATTATAAAGTCCTAATTTCACCCAATCTAATAAAACAAAGCACCTGCATTTGCATACACACGCCGCAGCAACAGCGTTATTTCGGCGAAATGAAAATTGGTTAAAAGCGAAATTATTTCACGCATGAGTGAACACGACGATTGTGTTCACACAAATTATAAATTAACTCGTAACAAAATTAATCAACAAAATCTCCAATATTTATAAAACATTATCTATACTTATGTAATTGCAATCTTAAAACACCTACAAAGTATATCGCAACGAAATGGGTTTGACCGCGGTCACGCTGTGTGAATCCCAGCATTTTTCGTCAAGGAAGATACTTTTACACCGAGTCACAAAGTTTTTTCCAAACTTGATCCACATATAAGCCTACGTAACACAGAAATCTGTGCGAATATTAAAGCTACGATTTTGTGTAGTATTTTAACTCAAATTTATAAACAAAAATAACAGGCGGTGGCCCTGTTCACGCCTAATCATTAAAATTTGCAGAGATCTCTGTTTTACACATACTTATATGTAGATCAGGTTTGGAAAAAACTTCGTGACCCGGTGTAGTAGTATTTTCCGTTCGTCAAAGCGTACACTGCGAGCATTTGCGGCTCTGCATAGAAGTACCAATTTAATAATGTTCCGGGCCATAGATTTTTTTAAAAATTGGCGTAGATTAGGCTTAGAGCATTTAGATCACATTACCATTGAGTTTTTAAAGACCTATAAAGTATATCGCAACGAAAAGGGTCTGACCGGGCAGCACTGTAAAACGACTTTATTGGTTTTGTATGGTTGTAAACTGGTCACTAGTTACTATAAATTCTATTACTGGTATTAACTCTCTAACAAGGGTAAGCTTCATTTATACCTCTATCAATTACTAACTCTAAACCAATAATTGAATTGAAAACCCATATTCCTATTCACGCTCATATTTTGCAAACCAGTGCAGGCCAAAAATACACAACCATCCGTTTCCTTAGTGAAGGCTTACATTCTTGTACCTATGATAGACTTCAAAGTTTACGTATAAAAAACATTGGTTATGAAACGCAAACTTTCTAACTGCGTCACACACGATGTTGGTAAAACTGCTTCTTTACCGTGGACTTCAGAGGAATATTAAATTTTATGTTTGGACTTACTGGTGACTTCTTTCTGCCACCATAAAAGTAGTTCTCAACAATTTTCTTCCGTCGATCGAAGAAGATTCCGAAGGCGGCGGACAGCACGAGGGTAATTCAAAAATTCACCACAAGTTTTAAGTTTCACACCCACCTTTAATTTTTTCAACACACCTTGCGACTACAACTTTAAAGAAGTTTTTAGTCTATTACCGCTTTCACGCTACAAAGTACACACAACACACACAACCAAAGGCAGTATTTGTAGCCAACTCCATTGTTCCTAGTTTTATTCCCGGAAAGTACCGGAGACACTGAAACATTTCACCCCCTATTCTTGGTGATATTGTTGTAATAAATAACCTCAGGAAGTGACAATGTTTCATGCAAAGGCATGATTGGCAGGTTTGTTTTAGTCACAGTCGATAAAAGCGACATTTACCGGCAAAATATCTTTCCACAAACTTACACTAGATGTCGTGCTAATCAATACATCGGGTAAAAATAATGTTGGGTTACGTCAGTCAAGCTTATCAAGCAGAAAGCCAGGATAACCGGGTTACGAACATCGCTGTGGTAAAAAGAAAAATGTATTGGGTGACATCGGGCAAATCAACACTTAAACATTGAAAAACAAACCTAATGAATGTCGGTCGTATCCCGGTGCTAGCTGCACAATGTAACCCACCTTTCAATACAACTTAACAGATGTCTTTACAAATATCACTTCCCAACCGCAAGCACTTTGTATTGAAAAAGTATGTACAACATATGTCGGGGATTCCCCATAAGCAATTGACAGCATCGGTTAAGCGCTGGGTGGCGACATCGAGCAGCAATGATTCACAATAACGATTGCACAAAAACCAACATTCAATGTTCAAATATTTACAACATAAACCTTCCACTTCCACCCGTTATAACTTCATCAAACCCATAGATAGATACAGATTGGTTTGAAGCAAAAATAAGCAAAAATACGTGCGCCGATGAAACCGAACCGTAGTTGGTGGAAGATCGGTTGTTCACGTCATCAAATATTTTAGTTACGAACATAAAAATATCTTCGTTCAAAAATCAACAAAGGGTTGTCAGAATTCACGACATAATGTATCAGAAAACAATGTAATGTGGAAATACTCGATTGTAATCAGTCAAAAATTAATATAAGTCGCACGTAAATGTTGAAAGTAATGTTTTGTGCGGAAGTAAAAGTATTGTCACAAAATCTGTCGTTCAAAATTGTTAGGAAGGCGGATAACTTTGTACGATAAACCTCTGTTGACGGATTTACACAAGAGAGAAGTAAAAGACGAAACTCAGAGCAGGTTAGCGTGATATAAGTTAAAATACCAACCAGCTCACAATTCACAGCAAAATGGCCTTAACCCCAGGTCATTGAGTGTGACGGCATAGAGGTTGTTTGTGAGCATAATGGCGCGGAGACTAAAATTTCACACCAAGTTTAGCTTCTAAAAGAGAATTGTAAAATGATTTTGACAGAATGAAGGAAATAACGCGTGCGACATCTAGAATATTGACGAACCACTTGTGATTTCATTGCCCATAAGCAGCACACAAGATTCACGCAATTATTCAACTCGTCTAATCACATACGACCTTTGTAGGTACATTAAATCATGAAGCGATTTAGACTTCGTCCAAATCATACAGGAAGCATTTCAATCGCTATATAAACGATTTAGTTTTGCAATGGTCGAGATCAAACAAGGAGAGGTACACTGAGATGTAAACGGCTAATAACTCGACGGACAAGGGTCAGACCGGGGACATGACTTAAAACAGATTCACAGATAGAGAGGGTTTTTTCTCTTCCATCTTTCCAGTTCAGGGAGAATTGTATTGTATTGCACATCAAGGAAGGAAGTCTCTGGGATTCTCTCCTATGTTAGCTATATACTACTCACGTGGAGTCGTTGTTCGTACACTTTAAAAAATGGAGGGGGTAAAGTTCTATATTGAGCGTCAACACGACAAGATGAGATCGCCTGTTTTAATTTAGCGTGGGACCGTCCTTACAATTGTGTACTGGAAACAGTTCATTTCAACAGGAATTTGTTTATTTCGTTTGACCTAAAAAATTTATCTTGCAAGACGTGTAATCTGCAACGAAAGTGCCA
The DNA here is from genome assembly GCF_947561715.1 of Ascidia mentula. Classification (NCBI taxonomy): domain Eukaryota; kingdom Metazoa; phylum Chordata; class Ascidiacea; order Phlebobranchia; family Ascidiidae; genus Ascidia; species Ascidia mentula. The sequence goes on from NC_138568.1 coordinate 1,755,677, forward strand.
GATGCAATCATATTGTTCCACCGGGCACTCGTCGAAGAAATTTCCAGAATAAAAATCCAAAAATATTATATGTTGCTGAATCTATAATGTTTACAGGTTTCGCAGTCCAGGCATTGCAGCCTAGCTGGATTATACACTTTTTCCTGACAAGTCGGAGCGAGATTTAAAACATCAAGCTCACGGTGAGGTTTGAACTCACGACCCTGGGCCAACCAGGACCAACGTTCTACCGACTGAGCTACAGGAGCTCAGTGGTTTCACGGGGTATATTGTGGCCAAGGTACACTGGTGCGCAAGCGCACAACTTGCCAGGCAACCTTCACATATACGTAGGGGATCTCTACCACCGTATAAAAGTGGCTGATCCAGCTAGGCTGCATTGCCGGAGCTGCCAAGCCTGCAAACCTCATGATCGCGATACGTTAGCTGTGATCGCCAAGTAAGGACCTGCGCAGTGGGGCGATCCTGCCATTGAATGAAATATTACTGCGTTACGAAAATTATCGTCTTTATCACGCAATATGATTCTCAATATATTTTGGCATGTTTGCACCTTCTGTTTTTTATAATACAAAATTCATGGCGTTTGTTGTTTATACATTTAATGTGACTATGGTCAAAGATAGACCCACATGAAATGTGCTCCCAACCCAAAACGAACAAAATTGTGTTGCAACCTTAGCAAAACATTTTATTAAACCCAATTTTCAAACATTGTTACAACAAACGTAGAATAGAAAGTCAGCTTCTGAATAAAATTGTTGAAAAATGTAATTGAATAAGCGATGTGATGTAGGTGAAGTAATGCGCGCTCAAATCAGAGTAAAATCAAATCAAATCATGTTTATTTTGCGCAAAAAATGCAACTACGATAATGCACAATAATATAAAAGGAAATGAAATGGCATGGGCGCCGATAAAACCATAAAGGTTATTGAGTTAGGCGCCCATGTAAAGGTGATTTTCTCACGGAGTATCACCGTCTACCGTAGGATCGCAGCCAGTCGCACTGGGGGGTGATGGGTTGCGACAGGCTGCATGTGACGGAAGGTGGCCACCCAGCCGTGCTGGCCAAAGCGAGAGAACTATGGGTTTAAACTTAGTTGATCTTTTGTTATTGCTTGAGCTCATGAAAATCACAAGTCATTTGTTCGATGCAAATTTAAATTCGATTTCGAATTTGTTTGCGAAAGTTTGTGAAACAAATCCAGTTTAGAGGTGGTCCGGCATATACTTTCGCCGATAAAACTTGGTCGCAAACTTTTCTTATTAAAAAACAATTTATACCATTCTACTACTAAATGAAGCAATAATTGGGCAAGAAAACCCAAAGCAGAGTCTAACATGAACGACAAGTTTATAAAAATAACACACCAGAGCATTAATACTACTAGCAGGAAGTTAACACCTTATCACACAATTCGGAAGAGAAAACAACATTCAGTAGTAGTGCAAAAACAAAACGAGTAGAAAAATCATGAGTTTCAATAAAACAGTGAACAATTGAGCATACAGTTCGTAGGTTGGTACCGAAACACAACAAGAAATTACACAAGATGCTGAAGCTCACAGGTGTGTGGGATAAATACAGCTGCAAAGGTTCCCGGCAGAAAAAAATTTATGAACAAGACTTCACAACTATCCGCTCGTCGACGGCTGCGCGTACCTTAGATAACGTGTGTGTGCCTTATTAACGAACGTGCACGTTATTTGAAGCCTCCAACAGTGTCAAAATCCCAATAAGAGCGACATACGCGATCGCATTCCAGGTGGTACGTGAACACCTTTCCGTAATTTGCGGATATAGTTAAAAATCCTTGAAAAAAAATTAAAAATTCGCAAGTGATCCCGAAATGTTCGTTACTTCATCACCTGGGTTACTTTGTAACACTCAACTAGGTGGTACGCGTCGAAATTGTTTTACCTCCAAGTGGTACGCAACCAGAAAAAGGTTAGGAATCACTGGCCCAAGTGATTCAGTCCATCTTGGTATAATTTATGCTACTTTAAAAAGAGCTTTTCTCGCATGCTGAACTAGAAGTTATTGATTCTGACGTCACAACTAATTTTATGTATGTCACAATGTGTCATCAATCAACGCTAAATAATCGCTATTCGAAAATGAGGCTTTTCGGTGGTATGGTTAACTTGTTTTTAACTAGAGTTTGGTATTGAAATATTGGAAATCAGACGAAATTGGTGTCATTCCACCAACCTCAACCATCGCATTAATTGACAAGCAACAAATAAATTCGTTATGTTTTTTGTCTGTTCTGTTGGGCGTTGTTAAATGACTAAGGTGTTTTGGGGGCGGTGCAGAAAAAAAGTTTGAGAAACACTGGACTAGAACTATACTAACAACAAAGAAAACGGCGCGAACTACAGATATCCACTAGATGGATACATGAGTGATATTTGCAAAAGTGAAAGCAGAAAACAAGAGCATATCGACGCCCATAAGCTGATGACAGTACATGTAATTTTACCTAGGATTATGACACTATCGGCCAACTTAACATGCGCGCACGTTAATAAGTTTCATGTTCGTTAATTAGGTACGCGTACATGAGTTTGACTTATGACACAGTTAGCCATGAAATCTATCCTATTAAGGTGCATGTACACTAATAGCGAACGTGCTGCTTATTAACGCGCGCGTATCTTATTATTCCACATGATGTCGCTCTTATTCGGATTTTGACGCTGTTGGTCAGATTTTGAATAACGTGCATGTTCGTTAATAAGGCACACGCACGTTATCTAAGGTACGCGTACAATATGATGAATTATGACTCCGATGGCCAACCATAGATGTGGGTGTTGAAGTTGACATTCGAGCCAACTATACTGCCAGATATATTTGCATTTTCAGTATTAGTTTCCAGATGGCAATCTAAAAATGGAGTGCAGATTTAATATTTATCAACATATGAGATTTATATGCAACACACGGGGACCCTACAAAAGGCAAACATCCACTGAAAAAATGAGATACACATTCAATAAATTTAAATGTTCTGTAAGGTAAAAGCATTTACCTGCTCTTCTTGATTCCATAGGAACACTTTCAGAAATTTTGTATTCCAACTCTTTGACTTTTGATTCAACCAACTTTCTTCCACTCGGAAATAATGATAGTGACAAATCTTTAGCAGTTTGTCTATATTTAACGACGTTGTGTAAACAACTAGCAAAGTGTTCTGCACCAACATCATCAATTGTGTTCTTGCCCAAGTTAATGGCTTGCATCTGTAAACATTAAATTCAAATTAGCTCCAGACAGTGTCAAACTATCAGGTCTTGCAAGTGCAAGTCTTATCAGTAAAACTGCATTTGTTTGAAAAATTACTACAAGCAAGACAACACAAATGCTATAACTGATTCACCAAACAAATGTACAAAATTGTCCAGATCACTAAACAAAGCAGTTTTCATATCACAAGTATTACCTTGCTTGGATTTTTTATGACTGCTGCAGACAACTCGCTTACTCCAACTCTTGTGACTCCACATCCATCTACATCGAGCTTTTGTACTTTATGTCAAAATTTGCAGCAGTCATAAAAAATCCAAGCAAGGTAATACTTGTGATATGAAAACTGCTTAGTTTGGTGATCTGGACAATTTTGTACATCAAGGTTTTGTGAATGGGCTTGCGGAAGTCCGATTTTATTTAGATGTCTATCCCATGAGCTGGTTCTGGGTTTGTCGTCATAGCCAGTCATAAATGCTGTGCATATACATCAAAATTAAAACTACGTTACAGCTAAACTTGGGGCAATGCAATTTGTTTGAACAAAATAATATTATGCTTTAAAGCAGGGTTCACCTAACTTTTTTCTCAAAGGGTTATACATATTTATATATATGTATGTACATGATGAGTGGATCCTACAAGTGTGGTTGGGTGACCCATAGTTGAAATGTTCCTTGTGGTTTTAAACATAAACACAGTAACATGTAGTGGAAAATTTTACCCCAGTGGATTACATTTCCCCTTTTCTTCATTATTAACAAGCAATGTTGGGTTTACCTTGTTGTTTTTTGTATTTATGCGATTGAAGTGTCATACTGCAGAATGTCTTGTTTCTGTGCTTTGTTGGGTGACACATATTGCTAGACCACTTAACACTGTCCTTGCAAAAGTTTAATGACTATTTCGGCTTTCTAATAGTTTATTGTTAAGCACCATTTGATGTTCAGCAAACCTAGCATCAAAGAATTCATTAACAACATAAAATACAGCATTTACTTTTGATGACAAAACTGGCTTTATTGTCTACATACAACTTACTGGTTTCTCAAGTTGTGATATGGAATTTGCAATCTTACAGATTCCACCACTTGTCATCTTACAACCCCGCAGAGACAGATCGTCCATCCACTGAATACAAGAAGCAAGAGCAGATGCACTTTCATCATCAACTTTGTTCCCACCAAGATCCAACGACGTCATCTGAAACAAACATGATTGTTTTATTGATAGTGCCTTGTGGCAAAACTTTTAGTGTAATTAGCGGCAAACAAATTTGTGTAAACAAGCTTAAAATGAAAAGGTCAAAAGAGGCAGTGGCATGGTACAATAGCTCACATTGGGTGTAATGTTCAAGTTAGACCGGCAAATTGAGTTTTTCATCAAATTTCAGTCTCAACAGTTAATAGCAAGTAACATCGTTGGAGGGCACCCAGGATATTTTAAAGTGTTATTTATTAAGAAAATGTTTTTTATAGTGAGCTGCAGACAGGGCCACTGTTTCAACCTTATATATCTCATCAGTGCAGCTATGGTGTGACTTACAACGATCTTGTCAGTTAAATAACCGGCAAGACTTCCATTATGTGGTGACTATATAGCCAGTAACCATTGGGAACCAAATTATTTTTCAAGTTCAATATCATGAAATATGCAGTTTAAAGTTATGTTCGATAGTAAATTGCTGGTTTCATGAGCTGCAATGTGATGGATTTTATTTTTACAACAAACTTATTCTTTAACTGTATGTCCATAAAAACAGTGCATTTTCATTCAAAAGACTGCATGCAACCATACAAATTCTGCTGCCTGTCATACTTTAGTGCGACAGACACAGTACTGTGAAGAACATACAAATGCTTGTAGACAGTCAGATATCATGAACACTGGTTGTCGATGCCACAATAAAAATAAATCTGCATTAAATCTTTCAATAAACCAATGTTTAAAAATATAAATTTGTATTAATTCCAATTCTTTACTTGCCAAAAATGTATTAAAAAAATACTATTTCAGATTTGATTCTTCTTTGTGGTTTTTCACATGTGTAATATTTAATGAACACAGACCCAGTTAACGTAATAAAATAAATTAACTTTGCAAACTGACTTTTCCAAACCAAAATATCTTACCCTTTGTTTGATTGCCTTGGTAACTTCTTGGATTGCAGAGTTACTGACATTTTTCATGGTAAGTTCAAGTTTTGCAGGAAATTTATGTATGACCCATGACAAAGCACAAGCTTCTTCATCACCATCCACTGTAAGCTGGTTTGTAATGGAAACCTGTGTACAATGTAACTAGATAAGTTCACTTATCCTTAACATGAGAATAATTAACTCTAGTTAAATCCTTTTAATTGTTGATAGAAGAACCAGATTAAATATTCCAAGTTTTCCAAAGTTCTGTATGTTAAGAGACATATCTCAATTTCACACAAATTAGGCCAAAATCTGGTTTAACTGAGGCTTACTGTATAATGTGTGCTATAAGGGTTGTCAGAATGTTAGTGATTACAAACTGTGCAAACACTCATTTAAATGAATAGTATGTCATATTTTGATTGATTTGCTATCTTTTAATAACTATTTAAGAATAATCAAACCTCAAATGCTTCTTCAATGTACTTTTTGACCAATGTATCAGGATGCAAACTCTACAAAGCATCAAAACACAATGTTTATTAGTGGATGGACCAATCCAAATGCTGGATGAATAACAATAGATTTGAATTCTATAAATTTTTAATTTCTTTTTCAGGTTTATCAACCAAACAATTACCTGTAGTACATCTGCAAACAGATCAACCTTTCCACAAGGTTTAATTCCATTCACTGATATTTTGAACTTTGTTACAGTCAGCTTTTTAAAATTTGTTTTTGCTTGATCCGAAAGCAAATGTAGGAAAGAATTTGAAACACAGTTTCCACTAATATCTAGACAGTTCATCTAAAAGAATAAAATTACATAAGTTTTATCACAGAATGTTTTATTTGGAATTATGACCTTTTCAATGTAAGTTTTAGCTTTTAATTTATTGTTAAAACTACAGATGAAAACAAAAACAATAAAGCAGTAGTTTAGAACCCATCAAATTCCTTGCTTATAAAATCAATATTTATTTATGAAACATTTAACTTACTTGATGTTGAGATCTTGATAAAGCAGCAACAATTTGACACAAGCTGGGACCAACAATATTACAACCAGACACAGACAGGTTTTTGATCAAATGAACAATTGATGCTATTGCAGATGCAACTTCATCATCGATTTTGTTGTTATCAAGGGTGAGGGATGTAAGCTATTACAAAGAGTTGCAAGTATTTTCTGGTTCATGTTTTTAGCCAGCACAAAAACTTACAAATGTATGTAGCTTCTGATTTATTGCTTATGTAAGTAATGCTAAATGTATTAGGTTTAATGTGCAACAAAATCAGAAACTTACTTGATGTTGAGATTCCAACAAACACTCAGCAATTTCATGCATGTTGGAGCCAACAATCTGACATCCAGACACAGACAGGTTTTTGATCAAATGAACAATTGATGCTATTGCAGATGCAACTTCATCATCGATTTTGTTGTTATCAAGGGTGAGGGATGTAAGCTATTACAAAGAGTTGCAAGTATTTTCTGGTTAATGTTTTTAGCCAGCACAAAAACTTACAAATGTATGTAGCTTCTGATTTATTGCTTATGTAAGTAATGCTAAATGTATTAGGTTTAATGTGCAACAAAATCAGAAACTTACTTGATGTTGAGATTTCAACAAAGCATCAGCAATTTCATACATGCCGGAGCCAACAATCTGACATCCACAAACAGACAGGTTTTTAATCAAGTGCATAATTGATGCTATTTTAGATGCAGCTTCATCATCGATTTTGTTGTTATCAAGGGTTAGGGATGTAAGCTATTACAAAGAGTAGCAAGTATTTTCTGGTTCAAGTCTTTAGCTAGCACAAAAACTCACAAATGTATGTAGCTTATGTTAGTCATTTTGCATGTATTTAGTTTTGATGTAAGTTTCTAACAAAATTAGAAACTTACTTGATGTTGAGAACTTGTTAAAGAATCAGCAATTTTACACACGCTGAGACCAACAGCATGATAACCAGTCAGAGACAGGTGTTCAATCAAGTGAGCATTTGATGCTATTGCAGATGCAGATTTTTTATCTAGTTCAATTCCATTTAGGATGAGGGATCTAAGCTGAACATAAAATATTAACTGAGTACCCTTTAGTTTGGTTTAAAACTTTTAATAACTTGCTTAACAAATTACATGAATGCATGATCATACCATTTGTTTTATTGCACTGACAACTTCTTGGACTGAAAAACTTTTGACATTTTCCATGCTAAGTTCCATTGCTGGAGGAAATAAATGCATGACGCATGACAAAGCACAGGCTTCTTCATCACCAACCACTTTAAGATGGCTTGGAATGGGATTTAACTGGTAACAATCAAATGAGTTTAGTTGAAATATTTTTAACCTGTTGATTATTATTTTTAAACAGGTAATTGCATTATCAAACATTAAAAAATATTTTCTGATATGATCTCTAAATTTTAAATGTATATTATGCCACTTTTTTATTCATTAATTTGCTTTCTTTTACTATTGATACATTACAGGATAAAAACCCAGGTTTAGCTTTGGCTTTTAGTTACAATTTCTGTGTGTAGAAATAATCTTATTGTCTATGCAAACAATTCTTAAGTTTTTTTTTAATATTTGCAAAAATAACCTAAATCGCAAGAGCATCTTTTAAAAAATAAAATATTTTTACTTCTTAAGAATATTTAACCTTAAATGCTTCTTCAATGTAGTTTTCAACCAACATGTCAGGGTGAAGCGAACTCTAAAAGATAAAATCACAATGTTTTAGTGGTAAATGGACCAATCTAAATGTTGTTAAGGTTAAAAGGGATTTATGTGCTAATGATTTTTTGCATCTTTTATAGGTTAACACACTTTAACAATTACCTGTGGCACATTAAGGATCAGTTCAAATTTCCCACAAGATTTAATTCTATTCCCAGATCTTTCAAATTTTGTCAAGATCAACTTGTTGACATGCGTTCTTGCTTGACCCAAAAGCAAGTGCAGAAATGAATTTGAAACACAGTTTCCACTTATATCCAAGGAGTCCATCTATAAGATTAATGTCATCTTAGTATTATAAAGGAAAATCGACTTGAAAATTACTAAAATGCTTTACAAAAGTAGTGTATGTTTTAAAAAGCTTCAGAAACGAAATTTATTTTTCATCAGAAACATTATTAGTATAGTAATAAACGTAAAACTAGCACATTGAAGTTATTATTGAATACAAAACAATTAACTTACTAGATGTTGACATCTTGATACAGCGGTAACAATTTTACACATGCTGGGACCAACAATATGACAACCAGACAGAGACAGATTTTTTATCAAGTGAACAATTGATGCTATTGCAGATGCAACTTCACCACCAGCAATATTGTTGTCATCAAGATTGAGTGATGCAAGCTGAAAAACAGTAGTATTCAAATACATTTCAAGCAATTTTCGCTTCAATACAACCAAAGTAACTTATCTGACATATTTTTGTGAAATATTCTAATTTTGAACATGTTTACACAGTTTAATATTTGTTGAGAAAATATTTTCCAACCTTGCAACACTATTAATTAGACATTAGGAACTGTTTCTTTTTATGTACTCAACTAAACAACAATCCAAGTATGCTTCTTCCATTGTAATAAAGTTGTATTTGTTGTTACCCTAGTTTTGTCTTCATGTAATTATTCACCATATATTAGAATTCTGTCTTCTGGTGTACACTTTACTTGGTGATGTTAGCAACTCTAACATGTATCTATAGCTTTGGTAATATTGCTTATTTTAGTTCTAATGTCCAATAAAATTAAAATCAATCAACTTACTTGATGTTCAGAACTTGACAAAGCATCAGCAATTTTACACATGTTTGGGCCAGCAATATTACAACCAGACAGAGACAGGGTTTCAATCAAGTGAGCAATTGATGCTATTGCAGATGCAGCTTCATCATTGATGTTGTTGTTGTCAAGAGTGAGTGATTTAAGCTGAACAAACAATAATATCAAATGCATTATTGCATAAAAAGAATCTGCCTAAGTTTAGTCTGTATGAATGCTTCTTCTGCATGTTGTACTACTGTTGCACATTTGTTGCCTTCCTTGCCAGAGCAACTTTTATGCAAATGGTTATATTTAAAATTACAAAAATAAATTTTGCCCTAGAGGATAAGTTTTCCCTTTGCTTCATTATTACCAAGGAATGATGAGTTTAACTTGTATATAATAGGCAAAGACTATTTCTGCATTATATTAGTTTTAATGTTAAGCACCATTTGGTGTTTGGGAAACCTAGCTTCAAAGTTTACATTAACAATATAAGATACAGCATTTACTTTTGATGACAAAACTGAAAGTTTTTTATCTACATACAACTTACTGGTTTCTCAGGTTGTGATATGGAGTTTGCAATCTTACAAATTCCACCACTTGTCATCTTACAACCCCGCAGAGACAGATTCTCAAACCACTGAATACATGAAGCAATAGCAGATGCACTTTCATCGTCAACTGTGTTTCCATCAAGATTCAATAATTTCATCTGTAACAAACATAATTGTTTTGTTGATATTGCCTTTTGGCAAAACTCAGATAATCAGGATGCAACAAATTAAAAAGTCAAGAGAGAAGATGGCATTGTTCATGCCTAAAAAATGCAAGTTGTGAATAAAATTAGTTTTAACTTGCATCCTTTTCTTAAACCATTTAACTAATCACAAAAAACACTTGTCATGACAAGTTTTAACAATCGTGTGCAAAACTAATATACCTTCTGTCTAATTGTTTCAGTGACTTTTGAGAATGCAAAGTTACTGACATTTTTTATGGTAAGTTCAAGTGCTGGACGAAATAAATGCATAACACAAGACAAAGCACAAGCTTCTTTATCACCATGCACTGCAAGTTGGTCTGGAATATAATCAACCTAAAAACAAATTCAATTGGTTTTTACAAAGAATTATATAATATTATCTTTGCAGAGATTCTTTAGACCAGAGATCCTCAAATTTAGGAGGTTATGTCCCTTACAATCAACTTACCCATGTCAAAATTTATGTAAACTGAAATATATTTCAATATCATACACATTGATATAATTATGAAATGCTGGACTTAAGTAGTCAATGTACTAGCACCACACAGTTGGTAAGTTTTTTGTTTTCTGTGATCACATTCATTTTTTTTAAGAATAGATCTATCATGAAATGGTTATGCCATTGCTGATTCTCATTCATTCCTTTGTGACCAAGAGGAACAAAAACAAGTTTTTTTTTTAAATTTCCCAAACCTGAAAGACTGATTTCACATATTCTTGTTGCTCATTTCCTTCTTTTAGTTGACCCTAAAAAAGTAGATGAGTCAATAACAAATTTAAAGTATAATTGCATATTAACCAATTAAACCTACTGTTTGGGCCTCTTATGTCCTCTATCTAACTTTTCTATACAAGCTGTTTTTTTACTTCCGAAATAGGTTCACTATAAAATAACTTGTACCTCAGAAACACAATGGAGCAAGTCACGTTTTCCAGCACTTCTTATGCCATTTTTTGAAATTTTAAACTTGGACACAAAAAGCTTGTGAAACTTGGACACATAAAGCAATGGCAACACAGATCTTGAAATTGCAATTTTGCCAATATCCAAAGAAGTTTTCACCTACCATGTAAAAATAACATTTTTTTGTATAGTTCATAAATTGGAGATTTGTTAAAAAAAACAATTGTTTAAATTTGTCAGTTTGTAAGTGTTTATACTTTGATAGAAGCCACAACAGTCACATACTTAACAATCACGAATCTTAGATCTATAAACAGCAAAACAAGATGGAGACTACATTAAGTAAACCACAATAACAAACACTCCGATTTGTTACACCCCAGAAAAGCATTTTCGCCACATCGGTAAAGTGCATGCTTGAATTGCAGTTAGCAAACTTCCAGACCCAAATTATCCGACCAGATTTAATTGATAAATAACTAGATGTAACAAAAATTTGCTAATATTAAATCATAGAAATTGTCGAAGTTTAACATGAGTAAGTTTTCATATAGCTGGAAATTAAAAGCGTAGTTTAAAAAAAACTAACAACCTACAAAATGGATTTTCATAGTTTGTATCACATTACCAAGAAATATCCTACTCATGGAGACTTACGTATTCAGACAATGCACAGCAGTGATGGAAACAAAGCTACTTCTTAAGTTTTTACCTTGTCTGGTGGTTCAAAAATTTTAACAAATTTTTTGAAGAGTTTATTGGAAAAGCTTTCATCATCAATAATCAATTTTCCAGTAATTGTAAAGCTATCTCTTGCTTCAATTACTTGGGTGGTCACATTTGTGCAAATGGATAAGTCCTGAGAAAGACAAATAAGTTAATTTGCATTTTAAAGATGTCATCTTCATCTAAATTATGTGTAATAATATATTGCCAAACCTGTATATGATTTTTCATTAGGTCCAGCAATATTTGAAAACTTCCATGATGGAATTTGCACCCTGCTGTAATTATAAGGTTATAGTTTTTTTTTGATTTTCTTAAAACACAACCAATACTATAAGCATCAGTTGGAAATATGTTTCCGGTTAAAGGCAGTGTTTCTGGGAACAAATTCACAATGTCTGCATAGAATGCTGTATCATCAATTTCATGTAACCATGAGCAAAATTGCACAAGTTCTTTTTCTTTAAATTCAGCTTTTTGTATAAAAAAAAGGCGCTTGAGTTGGTTTTTCTTTATAGACACTTGTTCATAGTTTCCCTGACTGAAGCAATCTTTTGTAGCCTTACCAACCTTGTCATTACAAAGACCAAAAATAAATTTTGTAACAACTTCCCATCTGCTTTTCTTTACTTCCAGAAGAAGTTCAGTAAACTCCTCAAGACTGGCAAAAAAGACAAGGTAACAAGCAGCAAAATATTCTAGCCATATTAGATGTGAGAAGTTGCTCATAATTTCAGAACTCATGATCTTCATGTGCCAGTTTTCCTTAATCACAAATCGCGCAAGAATCCCTGTTAACGTACGTTGCTCGATGCCCACTGCCTTAAGATCATCTGTACTAAAAACAAACTTTCTGTCCCTAAAGCCATTCCAAGCCAATTTACATATCTTGCTTAAGTACTCTTGTATCTGTTTTTCTTTGGGATAATCCAGCTTTGTTTTTTTCTCTTCTCTTATAAAGTCCTGATCAAAATAATATTTAAATCCATTTGAATAAACATTAGTAAGAGAGTGAAATCGGCCATCGCCACCTTCTTTAAGACTGTTCCAGATGACAAATGCAATAAAAATGCATTTTGCTGGAACAAAACAAGAATACAAAAAGTTTGGATTGCCTGTTACAACATTCCATACTTCATCTTTGTTATCTGTGCAAATCTGGTTGCAAAGTTTTTCTTGGGATTTTTTATTGAGTCCTGAAACCTCAGCAACAAACAATGGTCGGTGATCTGCATTAATATCAAAAAAATGCTTTTGTCGTGAAGTGAAAACCTTTTTTGCACTTCGAAGCAAATCACCTCTCATAAGAGCATAGATATAGAGCAGAGGTTTGTTTGCTGCTTTTGGATCAAAGTTTGTGTATCTTAATTCCCAATTAGCTGCAGCCTCATCAAGACCATCTGCTGTAATTATTACCTTGGATTCATCAAGTAGATCGAGAAATGATTTTTTGTTGTGTTCTGCAATAGGTGATTTGGCATAGGAGTTAGTTGGCAAAGAATTTTTAAGCAAAAATTCTACAAATGTTGTGGGAGTATCAAAGTCAATGTATTTTACAGAAATGTAAAAACAAAACTGAATCCAATCAATATTCTTCATTGTGCCAGACACTGCTTTTTTAGTGATAACCTTGGATAATGTGGTTTTTCCAATTCCTGGCTGTCCAATTAATGCAACAGTGTTTGCATATTCAGGCTTTCTTTTATTGTCAGCTAATTTCTTTGCTTTTGCAAAAAGTTCTTCGACTAGTACTTTACTGTCCTGTTTTAAGTTAATCTTCTCATAATCTTGACTCCTGTTGTAATGTCCATCTTCATCACTGTATTGTGGAATGCCTGCTTTCTTTTTACGATTGTTTGGAGGCTGTACTTCTTTTAATGGCATATCAGTTATATCCAAATCACAAACTTCAATATTCTGTTGTATCAACTTCTGATAACACACATGTCTGCATTTCTTTTTAACTGCATCAAGCAAAAAGCCCTGGATGACCAGTTCCTCTTCTGTAATAAAATTTTAAACATATTAGATTAGTCAAGATAGTTTCAAGGTGGAAAGTGTTAATAGGGTATTTGTAAATTACATTTCTATGCTTTGGATGAACGCAGCATTAAAACTGTGTTATAGTGTTAAAACACAGTACCAAAACAGCATTTCATTTGCTGATGTAAATATCCGATATTGAAACTATGTGGGTGAAGGCCACTTGTAATAAATATATTCAGACTGTATTATTTGTTTGCCTATACATCTATCAATTGTTCCATGAATTTGTGCAAAAAATAAATATTATTTCACAATCTATGTAACACAAAGTATCAAAAATATTACTTACTCTTGGTAACATTGCAAGCATTACTGCACTCCATTTATGTTGTTATTTGCCAGCAAACAAACTGTAGTGGTTGGAAAATTCCAATGTAGAAATGAATGCACAATTGTTCTCAACAAAATTCAAATTACTTTAAAGTGCAAAACTGGTTTACTAATTTATCAAATAAGGAACCTAGGGAATCAGAAAATTTACAGTAAGTTATGGAGCTAAGGAATGCAATGGAAGTAATGCACAGAAAGGGTTTTTGCAGCAAGCGAATAATAGAGATAAGAACATCAATATTATGTAAAACAGAGTTTCCCAAACTTGGTGCAGTAAAACATGACAACATGACAAGAAGAAACCTTATACACAGAGAAAAAAATTGAAAAGTTTGTATAATTTTAACAGATTAGATTTGTCCAAATCCATATATTTCAACTTAAAGAAGGTGGAAGGAAAACATTCACCACATGCTTGATGTCTGTAAGGAAGAATAGGAAGGATTAACAAAGGCACAATGTCTGTTCTAGGTCAGATATAAAAACACAGGCTCACCACATCACAACTACTACAAATAATCACAATTTCACTTTCTTGTTTCACATGATTTTTTTTGTATTTTCGGGTTCAAGCCTCATTTTCAAATTCAGCAGTTTGACTTTTTTTTGTTATGTACAGGGTGTATTTGTTAAGGCAAACCAACTATTTGCTGAATCATAATAAATTTCTGCATTTAATTAAAAACTATATAAAATTTTAGGAATACTAACCTACAACTAGTAAATATTTCGAAAAATAAGTAATTATTACATTAAAGACACCTGAAATGTAAACAATAGATTCTAAAATTACATTACACATGGATGTTATCACCAGAAGCTAAAGTTTAAAAGCTGCCGGTAAACAGAACCATACAAAACACTTTCATGTCGTTCAACGTTAAGGTAGTACCTGGGCTGGTATTGAATATTGCTATATAATCAACTATTTACTCTTGTTTGTGAATATTTGGTTTAAAAATCTGGAAGTTTCGTTCAAAAAAATTACTTCTCAAGTTTGAATTAAGTCTCTTGATTGAAGCGACTTGCGACCTTACGCAAAAGATTTCTATATACACAGAAGGTTAAGTAGGTGGTACTTAAAGCCACATATCAATCCTATAATCCTAAGCGAATATGATTTTTACCTTTCAAGCATAACAGAAAACACCTGATATGACGTCTCATTATGCAATTAGCATGTTTACAATATTTGTTCAAGAAAATAGAAAAGTCAGTGGTGAGGGACACTGTTTTTAGGAAATGTGGCAGTTGCAATACGTTTATTGTTACAGAAATTAATGTAAATATACACGACCAGAAGAAGTACGCCACCGCATTTGCTAAAACATGAAAAGTTAAAGCAACCTAGAGCTGCTCTGACATTGCAACAGCGATTTTTCATGAACATATAAAGTTTACTTTTTTTATCAGCGAAACATGGAAGACCTTTTACACCTTTTTATTCTTATTTTTATTTTTATACAGATTATTCTTTTTTTGTGATTTTATAAAAAATACAATAAATTTTTTGGCAAAAAATGCAGACAGGTGGTAAACTTCAACTGATTAAAATTAGCCCTCAAAAGTGACTCAAACCTTATTCAGTTTTAATCACTAGAGCACATTTATCAGATAAATGAGGCACAGAGCAATTTTTTAGCTTTTAATTGTTATATTTTTAACGTTGTGATTGTGCAGTTACGATTGGCAGGTTGTAATATGTATTATCAACAAACAAACTGATCATTCCTGAGGTTTTTTTACAATTTATAAGTTCATATTTTTCCGGTTTCAGGTTCAAGTCTAAGTGTAAATGAAGATGCAAATCCCGATTTTGCCTGGATGAATTTTTGTTCATAATCCAATCAGATGCTTACCTGTAAAATCCAGACCAGTTGTATTCCGGTTATAAACATGATTCATATTCTTTTCATCAGATATGTTTGGATGATGGATTTCGTCTTACCAACCAATGTTTGGTGAGCGTTGTAGTCTGTATTATTACCAGAACTCCAATTTAGGCTTCTGCGAATCACATTGTATGTCAGCTTTTTGCCAATTAATTTGGTTATGTGGGCTCTGGACGAACATATTGCCCAATCTAATGTTGTGCTTAATTTATTTAACATCATTTATGCACATCACTATCATCAGTGGACCTCAGTCGGTAGAGCAGTGGACTTAGTAAGAACAGGGCCATGAGTTCAAATCTCACAGGGAGCTTAATTTTATCCCCAAATAATGGCCTGTGCCATGGGGCGATCCTGCCTTGTCATGCAATTGCATGAAACATGTCTGTGTTTACTTAGTGTCATTATCTGTTACCAGGCCACTCAAGAGCGGGGACCACGAATTGCAAACCGGGGCCGACAAACACAATTGTTTGCCTTGAAACTATGGAAAATCCATCGTAAAGTGATCTTCAAAAACAGTCCTTGAACACCACATATTTTCTTTCAGTTCTTGAATACATGAGTTAATTTGACTTAACATGATCAAAAGTATGAAGGTTTGTTGTTTTCTGTACAACGATGTCATCCTCACCATGTCAATATAAACAAATACAAGGATATTTATTATAAGGGTAATCAAATGACAACTAATAACTGAGATCGTGACAGACAGTACAAGAAATATCAAACATGTTTGATAACTTGTCACAAATAACAAGGATGGGTAGTACATGTAAGTAGCAGCTACCATACTTACAGGGTCTTCCAGGTTGGAAAAAATTGTTTTGAAGTCTTTATCTGTGCGTCCCCATTGGACAACAAGTTCATCTTTTATTTTGTGAACAGATTTGAGTAAGGTTTTTGCCGCAACACCATGTATGTTATTGACACAAAGATCGAACTTCCTTATCTGAAAATAGAATGGTATATAAAGCAAAAGTACTATGTTTGACCAAATCTGTGTATTCAGTAAATATCACAACAGTTTGCAGAAAACGATATGTCAAAAAATACCCATTTTGCTTAAAAAAATGAGTTATTCTCTATAAAAAATTTATTTTCAGTCGAATGTAGATCTTTCATTCATCTGTTTGGCTCCATAAAGGCAGAAAGCTCAATTTGCAATAAAACAATAGTGCAACTAAATATATAATCAACATTTAACAAGTACAGTTACTGATAACTTCACATTAATACTGTTGACCCTACATAAAAAAAGTGTGGAAAAAAAATCTGCAATTCGATCAAATGCCTACTATCGAAAAAAGGTCTCACAAATTAAATTAAATTTCAGACTTCAATACCTCTTTTTTGCAATTAACCTTTGTCAAGCACTTCTTCCACTATTATGAGTAAAATGATTCCAAGAATGACAAAAAATACAGAATACACTTTTTAGTTTCATTTTGAAAGATATAATTAGTCGCATACAACTTACTGGTTTCTTAAGTTGTGATATGGAATTTGCAATCTTACAGATTCCACCACTTGTCATCTCACAACATCGCAGAGACAGATTCTCAATCCACTGAATACATGAAGCAATAACAGATGCACTTTCATTATCAACTGTGTTATAATCAAGATTCAACGATGTCATCTGAAACAAACAATAATGTTAAAATATAAAGTTGCTATTGCTGCCAGGCATATTATACTTCAATTGTCTGTTCTTATGGCACTTTGAAATGTAACTTGTATTGACCGACGTTTCGCCTGCTATCCACCAAGAAAATGAACCAACCAGAAAAAATAACGCTAACATGGCTTGTGAAATCACATGATGTTATTGAAACAACAGTTGTTGTAAAGCACCGGTTAATACAAGCACTGTTCCTTATCATTAACACAGCGATTGTTCTTGTGGATATGGAGCGCTTCTAGGAAAAGGCGCTTTGTATGATCCACCTCCCTTTCCAGAACTTTGGCCTTGTCGAAGGCAATCCGATGACCTTTTTAAGGCAGCATGCGACGATGCTCCTTAATTCTGGTTTTTAGGGCTCTTCTGGTTTCCCTGATGTAGACACCCTCGCACTCTCCACATGGAATTGAGTAAATCCATCCTTTTGGTTCCGCTGCTTCCATGGCAATGGGGTACGACAATATACTACGGAGTGTTGTATGGGGCCTAATGTAGACCCTAATCCCATAATCGGTCGGCATCCGCTGTAAAGTCTCAAGGAGTGTGGGGATATAGGAAGAACCACCGTACCGCAGGTTGGCGTCGGGTCTTTTGGTGTGACGGACGATCTTTCACGTGATATCCATGAGGGATATGAGTTTTCCAGCATCGGGCCTCGGATTTTATTGATCTTTTCGACAAACAAGATCATGTCTTAGAGATCAATATCATCTGAGACGCGCTGCGGGAAAAAGCCCAGGTTCTGAAAATGGAGGTGGATCATACAAAGCGCCTTTTCCTAGAAGCGCTCCATATCCACAAGAACAATCGCTGTGTTAATGATAAGGAACAGTGCTTGTATTAACCGGTGCTTTACAACAACTGTTGTTTCCCGCCCTTTTAATAACAACATGTGATTTCACAAGCCATGTTAGAGTTATTTTTTCGGATTGGTACGTTTTTAGGGTGATGGTTGTGGGCTGTACCATTACCCTGAGGAAGCCTTGTTGGATAGCAGGCGAAACGTCGGTGAATACAAGTTGTGTTTATATGTGCCAAAAGAACAAACTATTAAAAAAATAATGTTAAAATTTCAAACAATTTATGTATTTGTTTTCACAAAAACTCTTGATCAAGTTGCCTAATGTCCATGTATGCTGGTATTAAAATTTGAACACATGATGCCACTTAACAGAAAATACACTGTTTGACCCCAGAAAATAAAACATACAATCAAACCAGGGAAGTGAGAGAAACGCAGTAAAAATGAGTCACAAGCAAGAGTGTCGGCCTAATTAAAAAGCCAAAAAATCACAGGGATACCCGTCAGCCTTAAATATATATATATAAACATAGAAAACCTGTTGTTTTATTGTTTTGGCAACTTCTTGGATTGCAGAGTTACTGACATTTTCCATAGTAAGTTCCAGAGTTGGAGGAAATAAATGCATGACCCATGACAAAGCACAAGCTTCTTCATCACCATCCACTGTAAGCTGGTTTGGAAAGAAATCAACCTGAAAACAATAAAACCAGTTTAGTTAAAGTTCTTCTAAACCATTTTTATGTACAATTTAATTACTTGACAGCAGTACAATGTACAAAAAAAATTAAAAAAAAACAGTGCACCGGCAATTACTGAAAGTTGTCAAATGTAAATTTGGCAAAAGTTTGGCTTTTGTATGTAGCACATTTTTGTGTAATCTGCAACTTTTTATGTAGTTTTTTTGCAAAAAAAACAAAGCAATGCCTTTTACCATGTATACTTTTTCATTGGTGCAAAAAAAATAATTAGGAATAGATGAATATTTATGAACATGAAAAAGGGATTTCTAAACATTATTCAAACCTCAAATGCTGTTGTAAAGTAGATTTCAACAAGGGTCACAGGGTGCTCTAAACTCTAAAAGATAAATAGACAATGTTTTGTTGAATGCAAATCTAAATATTTATGTTATCTGAATACAGATGGCCACTATTTCGATCTACTAGGTCTCATTTTTGCAGCTTGATGTGACCTAATAGGTTGAAACAGTGGTATCTGTCTGCAGCTCACATAATTCATAATATTGGATCCATATTGCTTTTATTTATAATCTAAAATGTTTGGATCAAAATTCATTTGAGTGCACTGTATTTCTCTGAAGCAACAGGCTTTGGATCAATATAGTTTGTTGAAAGTGCTCCAAACACTTGGTTTCACGTACATGGCTAATACCAGTTTCCAAGATTTGGGTGTTACTGATATTTTATTCCTTCCTTACATTGACACACTTCAAAAAATACCTGTAGTGCATAAGAAAAGAGATCAACCATCCCGAAAGATTTAATTCCATTCTCTGATACCCTGAACTTTGTTACAATCAGCTTGTTAACATGTGATGTTGCTTGATTTGAAAGCAATTGCAGAAGTGAATTTGAAACTTGATTTCCACTGATATCCAGAGTCTCCATCTATCAGATTAATGCCATTTTAGCTTCATGAAAAGAATTTCTATATACCATGTACTATATAACAAGAGGGCCTCATGTTTTTAATGTCTTTTTTATTACAGTTGGATGACAAAACTACAGACTCCAAAATGTAAGTGTGTCAAACCACAAACTAACAGAAAAAGGTTATTTTCATCAAAATCCAAAACATTAACTTACTTGATGTTGAGATCTAAATAAAGCAGCAACAATTTTATGCATGGTTGGGCCAGCAATATTACAACCAGACAGAGACAGGTTCTTGATCAAGTGAACAATTGATGCTATTGCACATGCAGCTTCATCATCAGTTATGTTGTTATCAAGGGTGAGTGATGTAAGCTAATACAAAATAGCAATCATTTTGGTTTTAAATGTTTGCTATCACACAAAACATAAATATGTTTCCTATGGTTTTGTTTTCTTTTATATATCAGCTTTATATCATGTATAAGTTTAAGAAGAGTTCTCAAATGGCCTGAGTATCAGTTTCAATGTTAATAAAATGAGAAACTTACTTGACGTTGAGATTCCAAGAAAGCATCAGCAATTTTACACATGCTGGGACCAACAATATGATAATGAGACAGAGACAGGTTTTCAATAAAGTGAACACTTGATGCTATTGCAGATGCAGCTTCATCATTCAATTCAATGCCATTTAGGGTGAGTGAAGTAATCTGAATATAAAATATTAACAAATTCTGATTCAATTTGACGACAACACTACAACACAGACATATAATGATTTTAACGACACTTTTAATTTTCTGCCTTTTTCAGAATTGCCCCTGAATTTAACAATTTTATTTTGATGTTGAAGATAAAACTAGTAAGTTTTTTCGTCTGTGAACATCATTATCATGGCAACTAATTCAGCTGAGGTTTTTTACTTAGCATTCATGTTAAGTTATTTTTTATTAATTTTGTGTAATTAATAAACTGCCAAACTCAACCATAATGTAACAAATTCCACTATAAGATGTCATGTTATATAAATGCTTGTGTTATCACACCACACAGAAGTAAAATCCTTCATTTAATAAAAAGATTTTATAAAAATGGATGTAAACCAGTCGTTCTCTTTATTGTTTTCTTATTTAGTAAATCTGCTCCTGGGTGCCATGTTACAATATATTTTGTTTGCTATAAAAAGGCTACATAAGTTAGTTTCCATTGTAAAATGAGACAACATTTTTTAAAAACAGAGATTTATCAATCTCTTGGCACACATGTTGACATGTTGCCGTAGAACCCCTGATGATTAAAAATCCAAGGGTATAAACTTAATCCTACTTAAAATACATTTCACCCTGTTTTCTTTCGATATCTTGCCCACAAAAAATGCAAACCTTCTGTTTTATAGCATCCACAACTCCGTGGATTGCAGAGTTACTGACATAACCAATGGTAAGTTCCATTGTTGGAGGAAATAAATGAATGACACATGACAAAGCACAAGCTTCTACATCACCATCCACTGTAAGCTGGTTTGGGATAGAATCAACCTGTGAACAATCATAGAGGTCTGGTGGAGTTTTGGGCAATTACCACTAGATGGGTAAATTGAAGCAGTCACAAAAAGAACAACTTTATTCTTAACTACCGAAAAAATACATTACAGTTTGTTTAAAAATCTGGAAATAAAACTTTATCACATTAACTTTTTGTGGTGTCATTAAATCTATTTGTTTACAGCTAACGAACATTATAAGAAAAGATCAAGTTAATACACATTTTCAAAACTATAACACAATAAACTTTCCAAACCTCAAATGTGGATTCAATATACTTTTTCACCAATATTTCTGGCTCCATTGAACCCTGAAAAAAATATTTATTTACCACAGCATAAAAATGAACGTTGGATCTACAAGCAACAACTAAGCCAAAATCATATTTCTTTTAACCATCAAGAAAACAAACATATTTTATGCTACATACATGCTTTTACTAACACGGTCATACAATAATCATGCAATTGCTGTATATTTCAATTTATAAAATAAATTTTCATAAAAAAATACTAACCTGGATTTTTGGGAGAAAAATATATTCCTAATAATTGTTGCAGATTTTGTGTTATTGCAATGTCACTTTACCTTTATTATATCTGGAAACACATCAACTTTTCCACATGCTTCAATTCTTTTTTGTGATATTTTGAACTTTGTTACAATCAGCTTTTTAACATGGTTTAAAAGCAATTTTAGACAAGATATTGAAATTGGAAGTCCGCTGATATCAAGAGAGTCCACCTAATTAAAAAACAAAAGACGTAAAAATTAAAATGAACATATCTTTTGTAGTGCATGAGGAAATATTTTTTTTAACTTACTGGTTGGTCAAGCTTGGATATAGTTGTTGCAAGTTGTGTCATTGAAGTACAGCTTACTTTGCAACCACTTAATGAGAGACTTTTTGTAACTTTTGCACATGAAGCTATTGCATTTGCACTTTCATCACCAACTGTGAAACCTCTCAGCACCAGTGACCGCAACTACAATATTGTGGTTATAAAGCACATGTACACAGTGTAGCACAAAAATTATAATTTAGAACCAAACACAAGAAAGTAATAACTTTGTACATCAGTAGCAATTGCAGTTATGACAAAATCAAACAACTCTGTTGTTTACAGGTTTAAACTTATGTTCAATATGACCATTCAATGTAGATAAAGAGCTAACATAATGTATTATGAAATGCACTGTAATTGAGGTATTTCTCAAAAATTAAAAATACAATATGATGTATCTCAAATCTACCTGAAAACTAGTTCACTTACTTTTGTCTGGTCAGTTGGTGTAAAATGTTTAGCAAATGTTTTAAGAAATTCATCGACTGATTCTTCTTTCTGGGTATCAACTATTAACTGTCCCTTAATTGCTGAGCAAGTTTTGGCCAAATCCTTTATTACTTGAGCAGTCACTTTATGGCTGATTAAGAAGTCCTGGCAATAATAAAACAGAGTTTACTCATTTTTTAAGAATCTCAGATTTTATTGCTTAAAATATTATTCTACCTGAATATTGAGGCTTGTTTGATTTAACAAAACTTCAAAACTTCCATGATAAAACTTACAACTTTTTGACACTTTAATGTTATGAGACTTTTTTGTATCACTAAATACACAACCAATATTATAAGCATCAGTTGGAAGTATCTTTCCAGTTAAAGTAAATGTTTCTGGCAACAGATGAAGATTGTCTGTGTAAAATGTTGCATCATCAACTTCATGCAACCATGAGCAAATTTGCAAAAGTTTTTTTCCCTTAACTTCAGCTTTTTGTAGTTGGTCGTGGCAGAACTCCTTGAGTAGGTTTTTCTTTTCAGTCATTTCTTTACACTTTGTGTCACTGAAACAAACTTTTGCAACTTCACTAACCTTGTCATTACAAAGACCAAAAACAAACTTTGTAACAGCTTCCCATCTGTTTGTTTTTAGTTCGGGAAGTAATTTGGAAAACTCCTCGACACTTAAAAAAAAGACAAGGTAACAAGCAGCAAAATATTCTTGCCAAATCAAATGTGAGAAGTTGTTCATAAAATGTGTATCCAAAAATGTCATGTTCCAATTCTCCTCAGTCACGAATGTTGTTAGAATCCCACTTAATGTCTTTGGCACAATTCCTACCTCTTTCAGGTCATCAGAAGTAAAAACAAGTTTCTGATTTTTAAATCCATTCCATGCTAATCTAGCTATTTTGCTTAAATATTCTTCTTTTTTAATTTCTTTTCCCCTAATAAAGTCCTGCTTATAATAGTACTTGAATCCATTTGCAAAAACATGAGTAAGAGAGTGAAATCGACCATCACAACCCACTTTAAGATTTTTCCATATGACGAAAGCAATAAAAATGCATTTTGCTGGGACATAGCAAGAATACAAAAAGTTTGGATTGCCTTTTATGACATTCCACACATCAGCACCCTTATCTCTGCAAATCTGGTTGCAAAGACTTTCTTGGGATTTTTTATTAAGGCCCATAACTTCCGCAACGAACAATGGTCGACTTACTGGACTAATTGAGAAAAAATGCTTCTGTCGAGATGTGAAAAGTTTTTTTGCATTTTGAAGCAATTCACCCCTCATAAGAGCATAAATATAAAGTAAAGGGTTGTTTTTTTTGTGCGAATCCACACTTTCATATTCTAAGTTCCAATCAGCTGCAGCTTCATCGAGGCCATCCATGGTAATTAACACATTGTGGGAGTTTTTTAAAAATTCGTAAAACTGTTTTTCTTTGGTTTTTGAATCACTTAAATCACTTATGATAGAATCACTCAAGGCATCCGAATTCAACGAATATTTAAGCAAAAACCTTACAAAGGTTGTGGGGGTTTCAAACTTAATGTTTTTCACAGAAATGTAGAAACAATATTGGGTTTTATCAACATTCTCCATTGCACCATCCATTGCTTTTTCAGTTATTACTTTGGATAGTGTGGTTTTCCCTACCCCTGGTTGTCCAATTAATGCTACAATGTTTGCAAATCGAGGCTGGTTTCTACCTTTTGCTGCTGTTTCGGCTCTTGCAAACAGTTCCTCAACTGATACTTTACTGTCGTGTTTTAAGTCTATTCTTTCATAATCTTGACTCCTGTTGTAATGTCCATCTTCATCACTGTATTGTGGGATGACTGTTTTCTTTCTACGCTTGTTTGGAGGTTTATAACCAATGGGGTAAACTGCTTTAGATGGTTGATCTGTTATGTCAAGTGGACAAACTTCAATTTGTTGTTGAGTTAAAGTGAGAAAACTCTTTGATTTGCATTGTTTTTTAGCTGCTTCACACAACAAGTTTTCCATATCACTTTCGTCAACTGAAAAAAAATTGAGGTTATATATAACCAAGAATCAGGTTTAACATAACCTCTTTCAATGTTGGGCATTGTTAAATTTATCAGAATTGTTACAGTTTTCTGTTGAGCTTCTAATTCTTTTTGAATTAGTTAAACCTGATTCTGTTTAAAAATAATTGGTCCTGTTCAATGCATTCAAATTTTTTTTCGATTCAATATTGAAAACCAATGTATAGCCTAAGATAGTAAATCTAAAAAAGGTTTTCGTTACAAAACCAAAGAAAACATTAAAAACAAATTATCATAATACAAAAAACACAAAACCAATCTGTTTCACTAATTTCATCAATTTTTAAACATAAAATAAATTTACCAAGAGGTGTTGATGGAATCAGATTTTGATTTCTTTCATAGTAATGGTCTAAATTGTAAACATTTGTGAGAAAACGGTCTTTGTAACCACAATACCCATAAAATCACATACTATTTATGTTCACATCTCCACCAACACCAACAGCACTGCCATCAATTTTTGCTGCGTCTGTTGATATGATTTGATGGATTCCTTGGTTGCGCATTGTTTGAAGGTCATGGTTTATTGGTGTTCTAGTATTTGGTGTAGCTTCTCTTTGACTTACACCAACATTTTCCGAACAAGGTTCAAATTGCTGAAATACAATAGGACTATATTGCATTATCATGATGTTATATTTCATTTTTAAAAGTAACCTTTGCAATTAACTGTTTTAATGCCATTGGCTTATGACCTCCAGATAATAGCTAACAACCCCAACACCCATGTGTGTGACAACAACTCATAAAATAAAAAAAATTTTTATTAAAGAAAGTAACTTTGTACAAAGTTTACCTGGTTGGGTTGCTGAGGTATTTGTGGTTGTGGAAAACTTTCGGTTTGGTTGAAAGCTGGTACATTGGTCGCCTGTGGGATTCCTTGACCTGGTTGTGTTGACTGAGGACAATTTGTTTGTCCAACATCTTGCGGTAAGGAATCCTATAATGAAATGGTCAGATATCAACTGGTTTTCAGTGTTCAGACCCGGACAGGTAATAAACTTGGATTTGCTGGATGGCTGCAGAAGCATATATGTAAAAAAACAAAGCAAGATTATTCCTTTTAGGACCCTCCTGCACAAAACAATACTAACTGCCTGTCACAATGATGGGTTGTTTGTTGCTAATTATATTCTTGCTTTATTGTGAGTTGTGCCTCGACAAGTTACTTAATATATTTTAAATAAGACAGGTGCCAAACCGATGTTGGCTTAATTTTCATATCTGTGTGAACCTAAATTAAGAGCAAATATTTATTAGATCGCATAATGATAGTTGGGTGAAATAGCATTGTTTTATCAGCACCTATGTGAAAAATGTAACTAAAAAGACAGTTTGCTTGTAACAAAATACTGATCACATATCAATTTGTAGTACGAATGTTACTGAAACCGAAAAGGGCAAGTTTTGTGTTGTTTGAAATTACAACTGAAAAAAAACTTACATCGCAATGTTTTTCCTTATAACTAGATGTTTAAGTTGTTGAAAGTTTACCAAAATGTGTTTGCAACTCAACTGTATCAAAACAATTGTAGCTTAAGCAACATACTTGCAAGCATAATGCAGGGCGGCCAGGCCATTGGTGACGTCACACACGAATATATTTGGATTTCAAACAAATGACAATTCTTAATTATTTATATTAGCACACATTTGCAGAAAGGTTGCTAAATCTCATCACCAACAAGTTGTTTTTATTGGGGATATGAATGCCTCTCTTTAATTTGCTTGAGCATAGTATTCTTCATTACACTTCATGTAGCAACTATTTTTGCCATGTTGTTAAAAGACATGCTTGGTAGGATTTGATCAATAATTATCCATATCTGGCCAGTCCAGGACTTTTTTGTAAGGTTAGTAGTGTTTTGAAGTAGTGATATATAAAAGCTTCAGTTTGCCAAGCTTTTTAGGCTGAATCAACAATCTTGGTGAATCTTCAATTTCAGTCAAACAATTTGTTCAAATTTGGCCGAAACCAATCTTCCACGCACACAAATATTCTTGAACAACAGCAACAGTAAATGGCTTATGATTGTATAGCAACAATAAAACTCTTATTGAGACAGGATATTTTGGCGGTAAGTCATAGCCTTAATGATCACCAAGACCATGCATATCCATTTCAAAAATGCTTAAAGGTTAAATGGTAGACACAAACAAGCCAGTTATTGGTTTGTTTATACATTAGTTGGTATTTATGCACATTAGTACTGTCTGTCTGCCAGTAAAACTGCTGCAAAAATGTCAAAACCTGAACATAAAGGTTCACCTTGTGTCATAATTGTGGTTCAGCGCGGGAGTGATGTATGTGGTTTAACCAGCAAAAACCAAAATAACCCACCGAGCTACCCAATTACAATGAAAAATATCGTTTGGTAAAGAATGCCACAAGCGTTAATATTCAATTTTACCCAAAACTCACTCTAAATATAAATTTAAATGGTTATAAAAGATCTTTTAAACAAAAAATTTTAAAACTATTTTCAAGAAGTAATCTGGACATACCCGACTTGTTTGGTTTCGGAACATTTTAGAACTGTCATCATCATAATTCTGGTCCATTCTGCTTGCTTTTGATGGTAATTCACAACAGTTTTGATCAACTGCAACTCTTTTTCTCTTTAATGTATGACAAAAATTAGTTTAAGTATAAGTTTGAATGGTTATAAAAGATATTTTAAACATAAAATTTAAAAATTATTTTCAAGAAGTAATCTGGACATACCGGACTTGTTTGGTTCTGGAACTCTTTAGAACTGTTACCATCATAATTCTGGTCCATTCTAGTTGCTTTTGATGGCAATTTAGAACAGCTTTGATCAAATGCAACTCTATTTCTCTTTAATGTGTGACAAAAATTAGTCTCCTGCAAAACAGAATGTTTGTCTCTTGCATCAAAAATGTACAAAAAAATATCCCCATACATTCCAATAAATTGCACTATAAAAAGTAGTATATATTATATAATATAAAGCAGTACTTTATAACAGGTAGGAAAAGAAATATAACAATTCTACTTCCACCTAAACTACCACCTAAACTAACAAATCAAAAGGACAAAATTTTGACATTGCATTTTCACCATCAAATATAGCCGGTCTAACAATACCTTATTACCTCCCACTATTTGCTGATCTTTGCAAAAGGTAATCAGCAAATAAGTTACAAGAAAAAAAAAAGTTTTAAAACATGCTGGCTTGCTACTTCCATTTATACAACAACTAACTTGGTTATGCAACATTTACATCATAATAAAGTCATTCCTATCTATCACTAGGCCATTGTTCCTTTATACAGTAGTTTAGGTTGTTGGAATTTAATCAAAAGGTGTTTGCGACACAACTATAAAAAAATTCATAGCTCATGCAACATACTTGCACGCATAATAAAACTGACAGTCAACATTTGTGCAATGAAACGCACTTGGACGACATCCAATATTTTAAAAGAACTTTTAAAAAACTGATATTTAGGGAAGTGGCCAAAACGAATATCAGGATATTTAACAACATTTTTCACAAAAATAGCGGTTTTCAACCACAGAATACTAAAACACCAAACCCATAATCCGAAGTAAGCTACAGAAACGCTTATGAGACATTATGAAGTCCACAATTAAAAATAAGGTTTTCGTTACTACAACTGTGGGTTTTGTTTAGTTCATGTACGTGTGTTTTATAAATATGTGAAAATAAATGCTTGCTATTCCTTCAAAATTTACAATAAATACGAACAAAATAAATTCAAAGCAAGAATGAGCGATTATCTCATACAAAGACCCTGATTGGGTGATAAGCAAAAGTCAAATGTGCGTGTCAAACCCTAGAATATTGGACCTGTAGTATTCTATTGGACAAATGCCAAACTCCTCTATTGTACAAAGATAAAGTGAAAGCAGGGCAAAAAAACTTAACAAAGGAGAATAAAAATCAATTAGCCTACATTGCGGCCCTTTTTCATGCTAGATCCATCATCCACAAACTGGAAAGATATGAAACAACGAGAGATCTTCATAATGCGCAACAAAAACTTGGTTATACAGAAGGAAGCTGAAGAGCAAGAGAGTTCTCTACCTACAAAACACCCGCCCAAAGAATCATCAACCAGTTAAAGCAAACTTTTCCATTCCGAACAACGAACTGTTTGGTGACGAAGTATACAGACCTTTTATCTGCGGAACGAACGCTTGATGGTGGCAGAAAAATTCAGACCAAAATAAAAGTGAGTGGGTGACCCATATACCTAGAAGAAAATCTGACCAACACTGCTGTGTCAAGTATTGTTCGTTACAAGAACAATTTGTTTGAAAGTTAATTGCGCGCAGTGTTGTTGCCAAAAGTTAAAGCCTAACCAAATACAATTACAAAACAAGCGCCTGTTCTGAGACTAAAGTACAGAAATTATACGCCCAATTGCATTATTTTTACTTCATAAAAGTAACACAAAGTTACTTTGTCCTATTATGACATCAACTGTGGGATCAAAACGTGTACATGTTATTAAATTATCTGTGGAACGCTGAACAAACACTTGGTTGCCAAACTCGTTGATGTAACATTTGCGTCAATCCTCTGTAGCCGTAAAGCAGGGGTTTCCAAACTGCTGGGTTTGTGGCAACTGAACATTTAGGGTCGGTACAACAAAAAGTGGAACTTACAGTATGTGCACTGTTACAAATAATTGCTGCAGTGAATCATTGGCGTCATGTATGTTATTATAGATTATCGACCTTAAAAGCGCCAGCACTCGTTATGTATATATATCTTGACAGTCTGACTACCAGGCAACCTCCTAGTCAGTTAGTCCACAATGTAGCAAATTGAGAAGAGCTTGAAAAGCTAATGCTGTTGGCCATTCAAATAAAGTTGTTTAAAGAGGTTGGAACCGGTTGGTCGTTTGACAAAAAAGCAAAACAATCAAAAAAATGGGATCCCATTGAATGAAAAACTACACAAACGTCACCCAGGAATCAGGTTTATCACAATAGGTGGCGGAAGTTGGCAAAATGAAAATATACATCATGTGATCATGTAGCAACCAATCAACAACACAACAAGTACTTAACAACCGAAACTTCCGCTAGCTGAGTGTTTTTGTCCGCAATGGGTAGATAGTTGCTGCAATAAAACATCACGTATGCAGTAAGTTGAGCGACCAAAGCTCATAAAAAAATATTTTATAGTTATAACGAGACAATTGTGATATTTCCACTTCAAAACCCCGCAACACCACTGGTAAGACGATTTAACACGTCACTAACAAGAGAAGAACTCACAACGCTTGGTTGCTTGTTGACCAGATGAGGTTGTTCAAAGAGATTGGAAACCGGTTGAATGTTTGAAGTTAAAACAAACATCCCAATAATTTATCTGTGAAGAAAAACTACACAAACGCCATTTGCGTCAAGAATTTGATAAACAAAAAAAAAATGCTTAGACGAAAAGTTTTTTTTGATCTCAACTTCACACAAAATACACTGGGTCACTATATAGGCTTGTACTGTTATCAAGTCATTTAACTATAATTGTTGGTCAATAAATACGTAACAAATTATATAACTTTGAAACACAGGAGGTCGAGGTATTTTTTAAATCAAATTATCAAACTACGATTGGTGTGAAAAGGTTTGGTTATCCTGGTAAAGAAAATGTTTTCTACGAAGCAGATCTGACACAAGTCGTCACGGTAGTTGGTTAAATACAACAGCACTTATTTCAACATAATGTGATCGTAGCAACACAAGTTCTTTTACCAACAAGGTCTGGCGACCGAGGTACAAAGTTTCGGAAAACAATCGCCCTGTCTACTTTTCTACGCGAACGAGCGATGCGGCACAGAGGCGCCACCAAGTGTCAATAATACATAGTTTTGTTGGTGGACATTTTCCAACAATCAAGACCCTGTTAGATTTACATTTTGACGTTAGTGTTGTGTAAGCGATGAACTTAGAGGTTAAGTATCGCCTATAACAAACAAACTGGTCAAATGATTGTTGACAAAAACGATATTCCGTTCTGTTGTGAAACAACTTAAGTGCGTCCTGTTTCCATGCCAACGCTCAATATCGATTGGACATTTACGAAATTATCTGCATTCAATCGCAAAAAAAGAGAACCTTCTACTCATAAAATACCCGACCGGAGAATCATTAACCATCGGGCAAACTTTTCGATTCCGAACAACGAACTGTTTGGTGACGAAGTAAACAGAACTTTTACCTGCGGAACGAACATCTGATGATGGCGACAAAAATCAACAGGGTAATGTCAATAAAGTCAGCGAGAGAATTATTTCTTACATTTAATCAATACCGCCTCCAGTGACAGAAGTGCATCTAATAAGCTTGAGGTTCTTAGCAACCGTTGCCAACTAATAAATTCCTAGTTTTTTAAGCAGTGTATTTTTACTTTACATGTTTCGTGCAAACAATTTCACAAAAACAACAAAATTTATTTTTTCCAACGGCAGTTTTGCATTCGTGGCAACCGAAGTCGGCCGCTAAGCTGGGTGATCAGACCTGGTATTGGGCCGCGTTCACCCAACTACAATTCATTTACTTAGTGCAAAATCACATTACATTGTAACCGTTCACCTTCAAACGTTGCTGCTGTTCCGGCTACAGATAAGATACGCTTAAATGACAACTACGTGAGAATATATGTACGTTGGCTCAGTGCCGGATTAACTATTTAAGCAAACATGGCACATGTCTTAGTTGCTGTTAAAAATCTAGGCTAAGTTAAATAACTTTATGATGTAAAGTTAGCGATTAAATTAAAATTACCTTTTATTTTTGATATTTCAGGCGTTTCACTTCACCATTATACAAAGTACTTTATATTATTTATCAGCTGTGTTAGTGAATATGAAATATAAAAACTAACCTGTACAAGCCGACACCGAGGTACTCCCAGTCATAATAACGACACATCCAACGTGCGAGTAGTAAATGAACGGCGTTGCCTGGATTGGAATCTGACTCTTGACCTCTGCATAACATTTGCTCGATGACAGCTTTTCACACAAGTTTCACGAACAGAAATTGCTCAAAATGTTTAAACATTAGATTTATTAGCGCATTGTGCAAGCAAAAGTGATTGTTATTCACGAATAATGCGTATTATTAGCACTAATATGAGCGTTTAACTTGGCTAATGATGTCGAAATATTTGAATACGCAACCACTACAGATAAATTGGTAACATTGAAACTATATGGGTATAGTTTATAAATGCTGATTATTATCAACACATGCAATTTGATCGCAGGTTTGGTCACAAGTATTCTCACCTTACAGAAGTTTTTTCTTCGATTCGAAACCAGGTTATCCTGAGCGAGAATCGACCGATCATCCAATTGCCTGCCCTTAATTACAACTTACACTTAAATGGATGTGGTAGTGATGGTGGGGATTGTGGTGTTATCCAAGTAGAGACTCCATGTAACTATTGGCCGAAATGTTGGTGTACGTTACATTGCATCCGGTGACTCTGGAATCGTGCAGTTATCAGTATAAGTGGGAAGCAGAGGCTTGGAGTCGGGATCTTCTACGTTGATCAGACTTCCGAGTGCAAACCAGAGAGACAACTTGTTCAACCAAGGCGCCATGCAATGAAGTGATGAATAATAGAAAATATTTTTTACATCATTCAAAACAAGATGTAAACATTCCGAATCTTGACCCTTTCAACGCTTCTATGATTGAGAATGTGATGAAGCGGATGGTATGCGAACTTGAAGTACGCTGTCATCAAGACGATACCATCGTAAGCGTTGCAAACGTAACAAAACCGTCATTCTTTGGTCAGAATTTTCAATTTTTAGTGATTTTATCGGATCGCAACGTTTGTAGTAGGCGTATACGCTACATATCCCCTGCACATAGCTATCAGCGAAATGATGATATTCGGGAAAAGAGCAGTACGGACAGCACTGCAAAACGACTTTACTGGTTTTGTATAGTTGTAGACGGGTCACTCGGTACTATCCATTACTGGTATTAACTCTCCAACAAGGGTAAGCTTCAGTTACGTCTCAAACAATTATTAACTGCACACTAATGATTGAATTAAAAACCTCATATTCTTATTCTCGCTCATATTTTGGAAACCAATGCAGGCCAAAAAACACAACCATTCGTTTCGTTAACGGAGAGTTACATTCTTGTGTCTTTGATAGACTTCCAAGTCAAGTATCGTTGGCAAACTGACTGAAATAAACACGCTGCTTTGGTTTGTGAGATGCGTAATCCACCCATAAGCGGCCATGTTTATCTCTTAAATGTAAAAAAACATTAGGTACGAAACACAAACGTCAACTCTTTCTAACTGCGTCACACACAATAACGTTGGGAAACCACCTGATAAGTTTCTTTTAACTAAGGATTTAAATAAGCAAAGTAAACCTGATAAATGGGGTTGAGTCGAAGGCGGTGAATCAAAGGAATGTAGAAGACGTGAGCAACCAATGTCGATGCAACCATAGTTGAAGGAATACCAAATCGTCACCATTCCGAACAGGTTGGTCTCCGGTGGAAAAGCGAGGACGGTGATTGCATGTATAAGGTAACGGCGATGGAAAAGTCGACCGGTACCTGTTGGTAAAACTACTTCTTTACCGTGGACTTCAGAAGAATATTAAATTTTATGTTTGGACTTACTGGTGACTTCTTTCTGCCACCATAAAAGTATTTCTCAACAATTTTCTTCCGTCGATCGAAGAAAATTTCGAAGGCGGCGGAAAGCACGAGGGGAACTCAAAATTTCACCACAAGTTTTAAGTTTCACACCCACCTTTAATTTTTTCAACACGCCTTGCGACTACAACTATAAAGAAGTTTTTAATCTATTACCGCTTTCACGCTACAAAGTATACACAACACACTCAACCAAAGGCCGTATTTGTAGCCAACTCCAATTGTTCCTAGTTTTATTCCCGAAAAGTACCGGAGACACTGAAACATTTCACCCCCTATTCTTGGTGATATTGTTGCAATAAATAACCTCAGGAAGTGACAATATTTCATGCAAAGGCATGATTGGCAGGTTTGTTTTAGTCACAGTCGATAAAAGCGACATTTACCGGCAAAATATCTTTCCACAAACTAGATGTCGTGCTAATCAATACATCGGGTAAAAATAATGTTGGGTTACGTCAGTCAAGCTTATCAAGCAGAAAGCCAGGATAACCGGGTTACGAATATCGCTGTGGTAAAAAGAAAAATGTATTGGGTGACATCGGGCAAATCAACACTTAAACATTGAAAAACAATTTGTTGCTGAAGCTGCCAGGCATATGAACGTCGGTCGTATCCCGGTGCTAGCTGCACAATGTAACCCACCTTTCAATACAACTTAACAGATGCCTTTACAAATATCACTTCCCAACCGTAAGCACTTTGTATTGAAAAAGTATGTACAACATATGCCGGGGATTCCCCATAAGCAATTGACAGCATCGGTTAAGCGCTGGGTGGCGATATCGAGCAGCAATGATTCACAATAACGATTGCACAAAAACCAACATTCAACGTTCAAATATTTACAACATAAACCTTCCACTTCCACCCGTTATAACTTCATCAAACCCATAGATACATACACATTTGTTTGAAGTAAAAATAAAAAAAAACGTGCGCCGATAAAACCGAACAGTAGTTGGTGGAAGATCGGTTGTTCTCGTCATCAAACATTTTAGTTACGAACATAAAAAATCTTCGTTCAAAAACCAACAAAGGGTTGCCAGAATTCACGACATAATTGATCAGAAAACAATGTAATGTGGAAATATTCGATTGTAATCAGTCAAAAATTAATATAAGTCGCACGTAAATGTTGAAAGTAATGTTTAGTGCGGAAGTAAAAGTATTGTCACAAAATCTGTCGTTCAAAATTGTTAGGAAGGCGGATAACTTTGTACGATAAACCTCTGTTGACGGATTTACACAAGAGAGAAGTAAAGACGAAACTCAGAGCAGGAGACAAAAATATCCGTGTTTCAAAGATGTCCTTGATTGTAAGCAACACAAACAGTAAAACTTGGCGACAATTTCAACGTTTGGTAAAGAAGTAAAAATGAGAGTTATGCAGACAAACGGTATTGATACGTACATTGTAAATACAAATAACACACAGAAGTTGGATAAAGCACAGAAAAATATGAAGAATATTTACGAAGTATTTGGGAATGTTTCCTCTTCGTGACATGAAGTAGAAAGGTTTATTGGTGAGAAGTGACAGAAATCCCTGTTGATTCTGGCAGCAAACAGCCTGAAGTAATATATTGTTACTTGTCGTTCAACAGAGCTCAGCGCACTGAGATTTCAAGATTTTTGTGAATGCCAAATGCCGTACATGACTTTTGATAAACGTAAATTTGCAAGCACCCATATTTCACATTTGTAACCGACCACCAAAAATGTCGCAAATGCATTAAATACTTCGGTAAAACTATCATTTAAGGTAAAAATGTTAAAGCGCTTCTGGTCAGTAGAGATTTTTGAAATAAATCGTCGGACGTGGCCCTTAACCAAACAATGGTTTCCTAAATATGCAAACGAGACTGACTCTGATGCACCACCTTGTGATCTTACGTTTACAGGAAAATGCGCCAGTAGGTGGAGCAAGAGATTTTTCAAGCGTTTTTAAGCGATGGTTCACAACCAACAAGCGCAATCAACAAGTGGAAACGTCATTAAGAAAATTTCTTACCGGTTTTGGGGGGAATTGATCTCCACAAAATAATTCCAATCGATCAATCATATTTACTTGCATTTGTTAAACCCAAATATAAGGGATAGATTGAAGTGGAGAGTAGGAGTTAGAGATTCACTTCTTACCAAAATGTCAACTTTGGCTTCTACAATACAATGGATTGGTTATTTAATGAATCGTTTAACTATAATAACAGTAGTGTTGATAAAAGTTTGGTTGTGATTTAAAATTATTTCATGAAGCAAATATTTTGTGACGTGTACTTATTTCCATAAACGCAACGTCCACTCAAACATAATAAAATACTTCTATTCAGTCAAGTTTGTTTGTGTGATTTTATTTTAAATCTTAAGCCTCATAAACTGAAAATACATGGTAGGTATTGGGTGATGTTGACTTTTCTTTATATTTACCCATTGGTGGCAACCTGAGGCTTGCACATGACACAAGCTTTAATACAAGACAACCCACGAGGTAAACATATTATTATCGTGTTAGTATCAAATAGCAATGACCAAATAGTTTTCATACTTACAGGGTCTGGCAGGTTCTGAAATTTCACTTGGAAGTCGTCATCTATCCATCCCCAACCGACTAGTTGAATTCTCGGTCGACGAGTGACTATAAGTTCATCTTGTATATTGTGAACACACTTGAGTAAGGTTTCTGCCGCATAACCATGTATGTGATTCCATCCAAGGCACAACGTCCTTATCTGGAAATAAAAGGTGGAATTAGGCAATTAGTTCAGACAAATGTGACATTAAATGTTTAAAACAAATATAGTTGCTGGTAAAATATTCAAAAACATCGAACTATCGGGTCTTATCAGTGCAGCTATGGCTTAACTATAGCCAGACATGGATTATTCCATCTTGTGTGCACTACTGTCTGCAGCCCACTAATCATTATTGCTTCGCTTGTACATTTTTACGAA
Organism: Ascidia mentula; assembly: GCF_947561715.1. Classification (NCBI taxonomy): domain Eukaryota; kingdom Metazoa; phylum Chordata; class Ascidiacea; order Phlebobranchia; family Ascidiidae; genus Ascidia; species Ascidia mentula. Next base: position 1,792,198 of record NC_138568.1, read on the forward strand.
AAACATGGTATTACAATTGTTTGTTTGTGTGATTGCGTTATCTTCTTCCGCCTGTCAGACAGCCTGCTTTGGTTACACATCTCAAAGATCGTACAGGAGATGCGTTCGATGCTGGAGGTGTGATCGCATACCCTGTGCTGACTGCGACGGCGTATAATTGGCGAGGCTTGATCGCGCCCGACAAACAACGCAAAAGGAACAGAAACGCAAAGTGGCCAACCGCGAGTACATTTTGGTGTAGATACACATTGCTCTAAAAACACTAATTAAACACTGGTTGTGCAAAATTTGTCTGTGTATTTTTGTCCTTGGCACTTCTTAAACCAGCGAAGACAAAAACTAATTGATTTTCACAACTAATCTCCATGTAAGAATGTGGTCATTCTACCTCTTGGATTGGGTGGAAATCCTCGACCAAAACCTTCATCCATATGTGGTGGTCTGTGACGATCCATCGGGTCACCCATACCATGATCCACGGGCACTCTTTCTATAACTCGCATGTCCACCTCCATTCTTCTTGGACCTCTGAATTGTAAAATGTTTATTAGTTTTAAACAACATAGCATGTTTTTTCCAACATCAGAAAATTTTACAGAACCATGATGTTTTAACTGTGGCAAATATTATCTATAAGTAAACATTTTCCATTGTCAATTTTATGTTTGCCAGACTTAATACAATCAATAGTTGATCAGTGTCCATGCAACTTCACCAAATTTATTGTTCATTCATGTCGGATACGAGCAAACTCGGTCCTTGGGTAAAATCACTGTTGGGTATGGCTGCCATTTTTTGTTTGCTTTTCAGTTACAGCTTTTAAGCATTAATGACTGCAAGTCTGTTAGTTTATAAATTGTTGTGTAAAATCTCTTTGTACACATTTACTCATGTGGTCCAATCCCAAATTTTTGATACTTTTTGGCCCACAAGCAGAAAAAGTTACCCACTCCTAATTTTCGTTCTTGTTTATAAAGAATATCAAAAAGATACCATAGTAAAGAAGAGTACATATTTCTCAGGCCAAATAATGCCCTTCTATGTCCAACATAATAGCCCATGGAAAACTATTTGCATCAGATGCATAGTATCACCACCAGATTAAACAGTTTAATTCCCACCTATCTCCTGGGCCAACTTCCATTGGGTGTCCCCTACCAGGTGGGGGCTCTCTCATGCGTTCACCATCCCGGCCACCTCCGAGCCCAGGCAGTGAACTGCCATTGGGCCTTGCATCCTACAATCATTACAATAATTGGATCAATTTATGAAGCATATCATATAAATTAGCTGTGGATAGCGATAATGACAAATACATTTCTTCCATTGCGTAAGACAAAATACATTTCTTAAAAGCAAACACAAAACTTTGGTGACAAAATTTTGCTTACGGACTCTGGACGAGGACCTTCAGATGCTGGAATGAGAGGTTGAACTGGATTTTGTCTGTGCAGCATTTTCTACACGTAGAAATAGTATTATCAGGCAAAAAACAATGCACAATAATCAAAAAATTTTTTCATTGAGACCTTTTAGGTTGAAACAGTGGCCATCTGTCTGCAGCTTATACACAGTTCATATTATTGACTCCACATTGCTTATCATTTTTTCATTGTTTCAACATTATAATTTTTAATTTCAATAAAATATTTAGTTCCTTCTTCTGATTATTTTATTGGAGCTGTTTCGTTACCATGGCAATTTCTGGATCCACAATCCTCATGACAACTTGAGCTTGCAACAACGCATATGCAAGTTGTGGGTTTTGAAGCAGCATGTTTCTGGCCTCTACTGGGTTGTTTTGAATGCATTGCTACAACAGTTCAAAAACACAGATTAGCAAAATCCCAATATTCTTATAAAGTTCTCATGGATGTTTTGAAACATATATATTCTAAGATTAATTCTGAAGAAAAACAACAAAAAAATATGTTACCTTCATTTGTTTCATGAGCTCAAACATTTGTTCAGGGGGGAGGCTTGCAACAGCCTTGCTGATAGCTTCTGGGGCATCTTGAGATGGAGTTGGTTCCCCGTATTCCGACCCCACAGGTGGACCCATGGCCCTGAAGTGGTTTACTTCTTCCTGTGAAAAACACACAATGATTGGACATCATAAATTTGTTTGCTGCTAAACACACTACAATTTAAACAAACTCCTCTCCTGGCATAAATTAAAAAAGACTGACATCACTGGTTATTTGCTCTCATTTTCTCCAAACAATTTTTGGTCGAAATTATTATTCAATGCGCATGGGAATTCAAAATGACAAGAACCAATGCTTTATATAGCTAAACATCTGGAAGAAAATGGTCAAAATACAAAACAAGACTAGGTATTATATTCCTGAGACTCCAAAAGGAGTAAAAGGACGATTAGTGTATGATCAGATATTGAAATGTTGTTTTAGAAAATACTTTTGCAAAGAGTACAGTGTACATCAACACTCAGATTAACAGCAATTACCCAAACCTGAAAGTTATTGCGGTTCTTTTCACTTGTTGCGTGATCAACTCTCAGTGGTCGGCCGTGTAACTCCCTTCCATTAAGATTTCTCATCGCACTCCATATCCCTTTGGCTTGCCAGACTCGCGGTCAAATACGAGGCTACATTTACATAAACATAATAATAGAAATTTATGATTAACAAAAATTTTTCCTCTGGCACTTAAGTTATGAAAGTGTTTATTAGTGCTGGAAGAACAACTCTTATTAATTACTATGCCTGGCAGCAAGAATAGCACTATACAATTTATGAGTCTAAATATAGGTCGAAAATAAGAATTGTGCAAGCTGCATACAGAAGTCATTACTTGGCCATTTGGTCAGCAAAGTCATCTGATAGTCACACCAGCTGCACTGATGAGACCTTTTAGGTGGAAACAGTTGCCATCTGTATGCAACTTACACAATAACAATATAAATTAATGAGTCTGACTATACTCGCAAATGCCTGCAGTCACACCACACAAAAGCACATACCGAAAACTAATGACGTTGCCAACTTCATTGAAAATGTCTTTAAGCTCCTCTTCCGTTGACTCATAAGGTATATTTCCAACTGAAAACAATTTTATGTCGAACTATTACTGTAAAAAACAGACATAACCAACTGATGAAAAATGCATAAACATAAGATATACCTATATGATGTATATTATACACGGAGTCCACAATACTTACCAAATACGGATCTGACAGATCTTTCGTAGTCGACTGGATCACGGTCTCTTAAGCCAAACATTATCGCTTTCTGTCATTCGAGTCTTATAAAGTACAAAATAAACAAAGTAAACGCACACTTTCCTGCTGATCGCGACTAACGGTTTGGTGAAAACTGGCAATTTCACATACGAAGTACTAGTCAGTAGTTAATGACATATACATGGCAGTCAAATATAAGGTGCGCGTTTCTTTAAGCTGAAATTTTATTATAAAGTCCTAATTTCACCCAATCTAATAAAACGAAGCACCTGCATTGCATACACACGCCGCAGCAACAGCGTTATTTCGGCGAAATGGAAATTGGTTAAAAGCGAAATTATTTCACGCATGAGTGAACACGACGATTGTGTTCATACAAATTATAAATTAACTAAAAAAGTTAACAAACTTAATCAACAAGATCTCCAATATTTATGAAACAATATCTATACTGATGTAATTGCAATCTTAAAACACCTATAAAGTATATCGCAACGAAATGGGTTTGACCGCGGTCATGCTGTGTGAATCCCAGCATCGTTCGTCAAGGAAGATACTTTTACACCGGGTCACAAAGATTTTTCCAAACTTGATCCACATAAAGGCCTACTTAACACAGAAATCTGTGCGAATATTAAAGCTACGATTTTGTGTAGTATTTTAACTCAAATTTATAAACAAAAATCACAGGCGGTGCCCCTGTTCACGCCTAATCATTAAAATTTGCAGAGATTTCTGTTTTACACATACTCATATGTGGATCAGGTTTGGAAAAAATTTCGTGACCCGGTGTAGTAGTATTTTCAGTTCGTCAAAGCGTTCACTGCGAGCATTTGCGGCTCTGCATAGAAGTACCAATTTAATAATGTTCCGGGCCATAGATTTTTTTTTAAATTGGCGCAGATTAGGCTTAGAGCATTTAGATCACATTACCATTGAGTTTTTAAAGACCTATAAAGTATATCGCAACGAAAAGGGTCTGACCGGGCAGCACTGTAAAACGACTTTATTGGTTTTGTATGGTTGTAGACTGGTCACTAGTTACTATAAATTCTATTACTGGTATTAACTCTCTAACAAGGGTAAGCTTCATTTATACCTCTACCAATTACTAACTCTAAACCAATAATTGAATTGAAAACCCATATTCCTATTCACGCTTATATTTTGCAAACCAGTGCAGGCCAAAAATACACAACCATCCGTTTCCTTAGTGAAGGCTTACATTCTTGTACCTTTGATAGACTTTACGTATAAAAAACATTGGTTATGAAACGCAAACTTTCTAACTGCGTCACACACGATGTTGTTAAAACTACTTCTTTACCGTGGACTTTAGAGGAATCTTAAATTTTATGTTTGGAATTACTGGTGACTTCTTTCTGCCACCATAAAAGTAGTTCTCAACAATTTTCTTCCGTCATTCCGAAGAAGATTCCGAAGGCGGCGGAAAGCACGAGGGAAACTCACAATTTCACCACAAGTTTTAAGTTTCACACCCACCTTTAATTTTTTCAACACGCCTTGCGACTACAACTATAAAGAAGTTTTTAATCTATTACCGCTTTCACGCTACAAAGTATACACAACACACTCAACCAAAGGCCGTATTTGTAGCCAACTCCAATTGTTCCTAGTTTTATTCCCGAAAAGTACCGGAGACACTGAAACATTTCACCCCCTATTCTTGGTGATATTGTTGTAATAAATAACCTCAGGAAGTGACAATGTTTCATGCAAAGGCATGATTGGCAGGTTTGTTTTAGTCACAGTCGGTAAAAGCGACATTTACCGGCAAAATATCTTTCCACAAACTTAAACTAGATGTCGTGCTGATAAATACATCGGGTAAAAATAATGTTGGGTGACGTCAGTCAAGCTTATCAAGCAGAAAGCCAGGACAACCTGGTTTCGAATCGCTGTGGTAAAAAGAGTTAAAAGAAAAATGTATTGGGTGACATCGGGCAAATCAACACTTAAACATTGAAAAACAAACCTAATGAATGTCGGTCGTATCCCGGTTCTAGCTGCACAATGTAACCCACCTTTCAATATAACTTAACAGATGCCTTTACAAATATCACTTACAAACCGAAAGCACTTTGTATTGAAAAAAAACAAGAATTGCAACATATGTCGGGGATTCCCCATATGTAATTGACAGCATCGGTTAAGCGCTGGGTGGCGGCATCGAGCAGCAATGATTCACAATAACGATTGCACAAAAACCAACATTCAATGTTCAAATATTTACAACATAAACCTTCCACTTCCAACCGTTATAACTTCATCAAACCCATAGATAGATGCAGATTTGTTTGAAGTAAAAATATGAAAAAACGCGCCGATAAAACCGAACCGTAGTTGGTGGAAGATCGGTTGTTCTCGTCATCAAACATTTTAGTTACGAACATAAAAAATCTTGGTTCAAAAACCAACAAAGGGTTGCCAGAATTCACGACATAATGTATCAGAAAACAATGCAATGTGGAAATACTCGATTGTAATCAGTCAAAAATTAATATAAGTCGCACGTAAATGTTGTAAGTAATGTTTAGTGCGGAAGTAAAAGTATTGTCACAAAATCTGTCGTTGAAAATTGTTAGGAAGGAGGATAACTTTGTACGATAAACCTCTGTTGACGGATTTACACAAGAGAGAAGTAAAGACGAAACTCAGAGCAGGAGACAAAAATATTCGTGTTTCAAAGACGTCCTTGATTGTAAGCAACACAAACAGTAAAACTTGGCGACAATTTCAACGAAACCAGATACATAGAGACGCATTTATAAGTTTGGCAAAGAAGTAAAAATGAGAGTTATGGAGACAAACGGTATTAATACGTACATTGTAAATACAAATAACACACAGAAGTTGGATAAAGCACAGAAAAATGTGAAGAATATTTACGAAGCATTTGGGAATGTTTCGTCTTCGTGACATGAAGCAGAAAGGTTTATTGGTGATAAGTGACAGAAATCCCTGTTGATTCTGGCAGCAAACAGCCTGAAGTAATATATTGTTACTTGTCGTTCAACAGAGCTCAGGGCATTTCTATCCTAGCAAGATATCGACGAGAAACACTGAACTTTAGTGTGGAATGGCCACAACCGACGACCATAAAACTATAAAAAAAATGTCGCAAATACATTAAACCTTCAGTAAATTTAAAGTCAATAATGTTAAAATGCTTCTGGTACTATAAGTCAGTTGAGATTGTTGAAATAAATCGTCGGACGTGGCCCTTAACCAAACAATGGTTTCCTTAACATACAAACGAGACTGACTCTGATGCACCACCTTGTGGTGTAACGTTTGCAGGAAATACGCCAGTAGGTGGGGCAAGAGACTTTAAGGGGTTTTCAAGTCGATGGTTCACAATTAACAAGCGAAGTGAATATATTCAAACTTCACGTTTTATCGATGAAACGACATTAGGAAAACTTCTTACCGGTTTAGGAGGGAGTTGATCTCCACAAAATAATTCCAATCGATCAATCATATTTACTTGCATTTGTTAAACCCAAATATAAAGGGATGGATTGAAGTGGAGAGTAGGAGTTAGAGATTCACTTCTTATCAAATTTTCAACTTTGGCTTCTACAATACAACGGATTGGTTATTTCATACATGGATTAACTATAATAACAGTAGTGTTGATGAAAGTTTTGTTGTGATTTAAATTTATTTCATGAAGCAAATATTTTGTGACGTGTACTTATTTCCATAAACGCAAAATCCACTCAAACATAATAAAATACTTCTATTCAGACGGAGATCCTCTACGCATGTGAAGGTCGCCTGACAAGTTGTGCGCTTGCGCACCAGTGTACCTTGGCCACAATATACCCCGTGAAGCCACTGAGCTCCTGTAGCTCAGTTGGTAGAGCGTTGGGCCTGGTTAGCCCAGGGTCGTGAGTTCAAACCTCACCGGGAGCTTGATTTTTCAGATCTCGCTCCGACTTGTCGGGAAAAGTGGCTGATCCAGCTTGGCTGCAATGCCTTGGCTGCGAAGCCTGTGAACCTCTATTCAGACGAGTTTGTTTGTGTGATTTTATTCCAAATCTTAATCCACATTTACTGAAAGTACATGGTAGGTATTGGATGATGTGGACTTTCTCTATATTAACCCAGTGGTGGCAATCTGAGGCTTGCACATGACACAAGCCTTAATAGCCATGAGGTAAACGTATTATTATCGTGTTAGTTTTCATACTTACAGGGTCTGGCAGGTTCCGAAATCTCTCTTCGAAGTCGTCATCTATGTATCCACTGCCGACTGCAAGTACATGTTGTATATTGTGAACACACTTGCGTAAGGTTTCTGCCGCATCACCATATATAGCATTATGCCACAGATTCAAAATCTTTATCTGGAAATAAAAGGTGGAATTAGGAAATTATGTTCAGACAAATGTGACATTAAATGTTTAAAATAAATATAATTGCTGGTTGCTCATTGTCTGCACATACATTTTTACAAAAAAGTTGGGTTTTTCAAAACGCCTCACTGAAAGTTTTACAAAAACGACAGTTTGTATAATTGCATTATCTTATTAAAAGCCTAAACTTGTGTTTTTTGAGGTGACACGTGCACTATAGTGATCTTGTTTTTAATGTGGAAGATAATGCTTTAATATGGAGTCGATTGGACGTGAAATCTCTGCTTGAACACCTGAATTCCATGAAAACGAGTAACGAGTTCTGAATGAAACGTGAATACGTCAGGGTGATTTTATATTTTGATGTTTCCATTTAAAGTGAGAACCGGGGGTCTATCCGCGCAAACGTATACTGGTAACCGACTCAGTCCGACAGGTATCTGTCGTTTCGGTTCGCGAACCCCATCGTCCACAAGCGTGCTGTAGTGCGTGCACTGTATACAAGAGCGGAAAGCTTAGTTACAGAGAGAGAGACTCAGGCATGGGAGGTTGGTAATGTGCAAATTGCGATTTTAGCAAATGGCCACCCTCGTTCGTTTCTGTGCCGTCACCAAGATTTCTCGCCTAAAGGTGACGAAGGGTGTGGTTGTGTTGCTATATACTTTGCAAGGCCTCCAGGTGTTTAAACGCCCGCCTGTCAGACCGCGTGCTTTGGTTTCGCGTTCCAAAGTTCGTGCAGGAGATGCGTTCGATGCTGGAGGTGTGACCGCATACCCTGTGCTGACAACGATGGCGTATGCAAGTTAGCCTGTGTTTGTTATATGTTTATGTTGATGCTTTATGTTTTTGTTCTATTTGAATAAGGTCTAATATAATGTTATAAATTGTACACATGTGTGCATTTGTTGGATCCGTTGACTTCAAGAATAAGATAAGTTTTCGTCTATCATGAGACACAATAAGTAAGGTTTCATTGGAAATGCATTGTTTGAAGACAACATGAGTATCTTTAACTGGTCCTACTACGTAAAAATGTTTCCGGACACGTCAATAAGCAATTAGTCATGCATGAAGGTTAATAATAGGGCCAAACATTGCCCGACCCAAATACTAAGAAAACCTGATAGGGATTCGTGCCCAGGATGTCCTGTGGTCAACCCCGGTGTGGTCAGAAAAAGAACATGGCGCCAACTTAGTCATACATTTCTAACTTTGGTTGCAGTTGTATACTTGCAATGCCACAAGACCCAATAAAATCAAATGGCTTATTACAAGGAATAAACAAACTCATTTAAGATTTTGAATTGGCCCTTCTGGGGTTAAATAAAGGAGAGTGTACAAATATTGTGTAGGAATTTTTGTATTTTGCGATTTTGTTATACCTTAATCGCTTGCCTTTACTATTTTTTCTATAATGGACGGTTTGTGTCAACAAAACTGAAACGCAGATTTTGCGGTGCTGCGTGCACCATAGTTTTATTTGCTTACACTACTAACAAAGTTTTTATAAATATTATGTAACCTGTTGTAATATAAACCCAGAAGAAATTTAAATGTTCGTGTTACAAGTTATCGTGAAATGTTAATTATTAGTGCGGAACGCTTTTGTCCACAAAACACTTTTAGATTCGACCAAAATGATGACAGATTTTAAACCAAGATAGTGCAACCAGTATTTTTGTCTAATAAACTCCATTTTTAAGCATAATAAAGCTAGGTGTGGAAAACGATTCCAGATCATCCAAGTGTGTCATGACCCAAAAAAGTTTGGAAACCACAGGTCTAACATACAACTTACTGGTTTCTCAAGTTGTGATATGGAATTTGCAATCTTACAGATTCCACCACTTGTCATCCCACAAAACTACATGAAGCAATAATACATGAAGCAATAACAGATGCAGTTTCATCATCAACTAGGCTCCCACGAAGATCAAACAACTTCATCTGAAACAAATCAAAAATTGCTGGAATCAGTTTTTATGTCAACAATACATCATTGTATCCATTATGACGCCACAAGGGCAGAACAATCACATGGTGAATTTAATCGTTGAGTTCCAGTAGCTCAGTCAGTTAGAGAAAGAAACCGAATTACACGTTGTAGCGCTCACTTTACCGCATTATAACGAAGCGGATTAATTTCCTTTCTTTTGCCGGGTTTTTTTTTTGCTGATGTTGCTTGGACTCATGCAGTCATTCATAAACTTTGTCAATGCAATAAAGCAGTACAAGGCTTCAGTGTCATCCCAAATTACACATGGCTCCTTAGTAACACGTTTGAATGACTGCATGAGTCCATGCAACACCAGCAAAACTTAGTAAAACGTTTGTGACTTGGGTTGCAGTTATATGCTTGAATTTCCACGGGACCCAATAAAATCAACCAACTTATTTCAAGACATAAACAAACTTATTTTTAAATTCCCCCTTTTAGTTTTGTTTATGAAGGGTAGTGTACAAATTTATGTTCAAGGAATATTCGTATTCGTATGTTGAGCTTTAGTATTACTGTTTCTTGTGATCGAGCTTTACACACTACAAATGCTTGCGACTGCGCTATTTTTCCAATAAAAGACGGTTTGTGTAACTGCTTACGTCACCGAAAACTGAAACGCATGTTTTGCGGTGGTGCGTGCGCCATTGTTTTATTTGTTTTACTTTGAAGTAAGGTCTTTAATATATTTGGTGCCAAATACAGATATGAATGAATACGCATTTTTGTAGTCAATGAAAAATGTCAATAAAACATCATTTTTTTATCTGAAGTTGCCCGATGCCACCCTAAGTAAATTTTAAATGCTCAAGGTAATAGTTATTGCTTGGAAGTCTGCACTTACTGGATCCAAACATTAAAATTTGTTAAAAAAACGTTTTTTCACACAAATAACGATGTTGAAGTCCAAAGTAATCAATCAGAATGACTTCCAAACGCAGGCCTTTTCACGCTTTTGCTTTGGGGGTGACGTCACTTTCAATCAAGTGCCAAACCACTTTCCGCTCAACAGTTATTTTAAAAATATCACGAAATTTCAAGAATTTGGTGCAGATTAGCGTAAGAGTATTTAAAATCAGTAGAGATCCCAGATAAAGCAAACAGCGTGGAAAGGCCGGTGTTTGAAGTCATTCTGATGGAACACTTAGCATTGCAAAATACATCAACATTATAATTTGTGAGAAATCACTGCTAACAAAGTTTTCATCAATATTATGTCACCTGTTATAATATAAACCCAGAAAAAGTTTGAATGTTCGTGTTACAAGTTATCGTGAAATGGTAGTCATTGGTGCGGAATGCTTTGGATAAAATTTTTTTTTTGTTTTGCCAGAATGATGACAGAATTCAAACCAAGGTAGTGCAACCAATATTGTTGTTTAAATATAACTTTTTTAAACATAATAACATTAGGTGTGGTTCCAGATCATCCAAGTGTGTCGTGACTAGTGATGTCCTCCGCCGGATCTGGGTACCCGGACCCGGCCGGATATTGACCAATTTTTAATACCCGGACCCGGCCGGATAATACACTTAATTTTACCGGATAGTTGGGAAAGCATTTTTGTCCTAAAAACGGACAAACATTTCGCAAATTACTGATACTCGCCAACTTCCCTTTTTTCTGTTGTTTGTTGTCAAGGTTTTTCGTGACGTGTTATACCATATTAATAAATGACCACGTTTATTTGTTCCACTTATGATAAGCTAACCTTAACATTGCATTCTGTTTGGCAATCAAACATTTTTGCCATACTGATAAAATACACGAATCGGTGTTAACAAACTGCCGGATCCAAATTATCCGGCCGGATTTGATTGACAACTATCCGGATCTGGCCGGGCCGGATAATTTGGAACTGTGAACATCACTAGTCGTGACCCTAAAATGTTTGGAAACCACTGATCTAACATACAACTTACTGGTTTCTCAAGTTGTGATATGGAATTTGCAATCTTACAGATTCCAACACTTGTCATCTTACAACTCCCCAGAGACAGATTCTCAATCCAGTGAATACATGAAGCAATAGCAGATGCACTTTCATCATCAACTGTGTTTCTATCAAGATACAACGACGTCATCTGAAACAAATGAAGAATTCCTGGAATCAGTTTTTTTGTCAACAATATCATTGCATCAATTATGACGTCTCAGAGACAGATCAATGACGGGGTAAATTTATTTGTTGAGCTACGGTAGCTCAGTCAGTTAGGGAAAGAACCCAAATTACACATGGCTCCAACTTAGTAACACGTTTGTGACTTTGGTCACAGTTATATGCTTGCAATGCCGCAATACCCAATAAAATCAAATGGCTTATTACAAGAAATAAACAAACTTATTAAAGTTTTGGATTAGCCCTTCTAGGTTTGTTAAGTGTACAAATATTCTATCAGAAATTTTCCTATGTTGATCTTTTGTATTACTGTTACTTGTGAGTGATCGAGCTTTACAAACAACCAATGACTGCGTTTGCGCTATTTTTGCAATAAAATATGGAATGAGTAACTGCGTTACGTTACCAAAACTGTAACGAATGTTTTGCGGTGGTGCATGCGCCATAGTTTTATTAGCTTTTCCCAATCGAATCCGGTAAATTGCAAACTTGCCAAGCTTTTTTATGTGGTCAGCCGGTAAATTTTGTGCAATTATGTGTTGAGCGGTATGTGATTCGCTGAAGTATTTTCTTAAAAAAGGATAGCCTATGGTTCAGAATTTACGAGCCCTATACAATTAACCACATTAGCCAATTACACGGATTCGTGCCTTGGAAGTGAGGCCTTGGAAATATTTGAAACCAAATAACGATATGAATAAATATACATTAACGTAGTCGATAAAAATACAAACAAAATATTTTACATTTACATTTGCCCGATGCCACCCTATTGACTTTTCCTAAAATTGTTGTTTAAATACAGCTGTATAATTAAATCCACTTAAAATTTTTTGCACGACAATGATTACCTAGGTGATTATGTTGTGATCGCATGGAAAATAATGGCATCGAACTCACCATACAACTGACCCATGGTTATAGTCGTAAAACAAACAGTTGATACGTTTTAATCGGCACCAACATGTAAATGGCATTGGAACCAAATCCGTCGCATCCACGACAACTACATCTGAAACATGCAGTTTTCTTAAAAAAGAAAGAACGTTTCTATGGGAACGGTCTTCATGGCCTTCCTCCTTGCAACTGATCCTTGAGAGCAAGGATGCTGCGCCTCTGCTCATCAGGGAGCATCCGGATCTGTTCTGGAGTTAACTGGAGGACTTGCATGATCAGAACGGCCTGGATATACATGATGGCAAAAGTTTTTACCTTTTATCTTAATATATATTTGATTGACTTTTTAAGTGTTAAAAGTGAACGAAAACATTGACCACAAAACTACACATTTTATTCACAATTTGACCAAAGTTGTTTTTAGATTTGGGCATGTGTCTAAGATTGATTGTGGGCTGACTTTTTTGTACATATACAAATACAGAACTTCAGTTGATGCAAAGAATATAAAACATACATTCACTATTCATTTCCACAATAATCGAACTTCTGATTTGTATCACAATGCAACAACGAACCTTTTCCTGATCCTGTTCTGCAGATGGATCCATAGGGGCATCCTCCTGAGCAGGAGGAGGTCTTCCTCTTCTTGGATCGCTTCTTTCCGGTGGTGGCGGAGGGTGTCGTGCAGGATCCCCACCCATTCCTGGACGATCCATCGGAGGTCTTCCCCCACGATCCATCGGATGATCTCTCGGAGACAATCCTCGTTCCAGAGAAGAACGCCCCCGCTCATGCGAGTTACCGCGTTCTGGGGGCCCACGATCGGGAAAGCCCCGCTCATCTAGTGGCAAGAATTACAACTTAACAGAATGTGTTATAAACTGTACCGCCAACAGGCACTCTCTTGACATTGGTGTCACAGTAGTCAGCATACTTGCAAAATGCACCATAAAATAATTCACAGTCTGTGGTCCATTTTGGTGTAGATACACATTGCTCGAAAAACACTAATAAAACACTGGTTGTGCAAAATTTGTCTGTGTATTTTTGACCTTTGCATTTCTTAAACAAATGAAGACAAGAACTAATTGATTTTCACAACTAATCTCCATGTAAGAATGTGGTCATTCTACCTCTTGGATTGGGTGGAAATCCTCGACCAAAACCTTCATCCATATGTGGTGGTCTGTGACGATCCATCGGGTCACCCATACCATGATCCATGGGCACTCTTTCTATAACCCGCATGTCCACCTCCATTCTTCTTGGACCTCTGAATTGTAAAATGCTTTATTAGTTTTAAACAACATAGCATGTTTATTCCAACATCAGAAAATTTTGCAGAACCATGATGTTTTAACTGTGGCAGATATTATCTACAAGTACACATTTTCCATTGTCAATTTTATGTTTGCCAGACTTAATACAATCAATAGTTGATCAGTGTCCATGCAACTTCACCAAATTTATTTTTCATTTATGTTGGATATGAGCAACTTTGGCCTTCGGTAAAATCATTGTTGGATCTGGCTGGCATTTTTTGTATGCTTTTCAGTTACAGCATTTAAGCATTAATGATTGCAAGTCTGTTATTTTATAAATTGTTGTGTAAAATCTCTTTGTACACATTTACTCATGTGGACCGATCCAAAATTTTTAATACTTTTTGGCCCACAAGCGGAAAAAGTTGCCCACTCCTAATTTTCGTTCTTGTTTATAAAGAATATTAAAAACATACCATAATAAAAAGAAGAATACATATTTCTCAGGCCAAATAATGCCCTTCTATGTCCAACATAACAGCCCATGGAAAACTCTTTGCATCAGATGCATAGTATCACCACCAGATTAAACAGTTTAATTCCCACCTATCTCCTGGACCAACTTCCATTGGGTGTCCCCTACCAGGTGGGGGCTCTCTAATGCGTTCACCATCCCGGCCACCTCCGAGCCCAGGCAGTGGACTGCCATTGGGCCTTGCGTCCTACAATCATTACAACAACTGGATCAATTTATGAAACATATCATATAAATTAGCTGTGGATAGCGATAATGACAAATACATTTCTTCCATTGCGTAAGACAAAATACATTTCTTAAAAGCAAACACAAAACTTTGGTGACAAAAATTTGCTTACGGATTCTGGACGAGGACCTTCAGACGCTGGAATGAGAGGTTGAACTGGATTTTGTCTGTGCAGCATTTTCTACACGTAGAAGTAGTATTATCAGGCAAAAAAAAATAATAAATGCACAATATTCAAATATTTTTTTCATTGTTTCAACATTATAATATAATTTTCAATTTCAACAAAATATTTAGTTCTTTCTTTTGAATATTTTATTATAGCTGTTTCGTTACCATAGCAATTTCTGGATCCACAATCCTCATAACAACTTGAGCTTGCAACAAAGCATATGCCAGTTGTGGGTTTTGAAGCAGCATGTTTCTGGCCTCTACTGGGTTGTTTTGAATGCATTGCTACAATAGTTCAAAAGCACAGTTTAGTTAAACGCCAATGTTTCAACAAAGTTCTTGCAGATGTTTTAAAACAAATATATCCAAAGATTGGTTCTGCAAAAAAAAAAAAAAAAAAAAAAAATTCTCTTGCCTTCATTTGTTTCATGAGCTCAAACATTTGTTCAGGGGGGAGGCTTGCAACAGCTTTGCTGATAGCTTCTGGGGCATCTTGAGATGAAGTTGGTTCCCCGTATTCCGACTCCACAGGTGGACCCATGGCCCTGAAGTGGTTTACTTCTTCCTGTAAAAAACACAATGATTGGACATCATAAATATTGTTTGCTGCTGGACACACTACAATTTAAACAGACTCCTCTCCTGGCATAAATTAAAAAAAGACAGACATCACTGGTTATTTGCTCTCATTTTCTCCAAAACAATTTTTGGTCGAAATTGTTATTCAATGCGCATGGGAATTCAAAATGACAAGAACCAATGCATTATATAGCTAAACATCTGGATGAAAATGGTCCAAATACAAAACAAGATTAGGTAATATATTCCTGAGACTACAAAAGGACAATCAGCACCAGTGTATGATCAGACATTGGGTTAATGTTGCCAAAAATACGTTTGCAAAGAGTACAGTGTACATCAACACTCAGTGCAATTATTAACAGCAATTATCCATACCTGAAAGTTATTGCGGTTCTTTTCACTTGTTGCATGATCAACTCTCAGTGGTCAGCCGTGTAACTCCCTTCCATTAAGATTTCTCATCGCACTCATGGCAGTCTCCTGATCTTGATACTCAGCAAATCCATATCCCTTTGGCTTGCCAGACTCGCGGTCAAATACGAGGCTACATTAACATAATAATATAAAGTCATGAGTCTGATTATACTCTTGCAAATGCCTGTAGACACAACATACAAAAAAGTACGTACCAAAAACTAATGACGTTGCCAACTTCATTAAAAATATCTTTCAGCTCCTCCTCTGTTGACTCATAAGGAATATTTCCAACTGTAAACAATTTTATGTCAAACCATTACTGTAAAAAACGGACATTACCAACTGAGGAAAAAATGCATGAGTCCACAATACTCGCGACTATTGGTTTGGAGGAAACTGGCAATGTTATTCACATACGAAGTACTAGTCGGTAGTTAATGACATATACATAGCAGTCAAATATAAGGTGCGCGTTTCTTTAAGCTGAAATTTTATTATAAAGTCCTAATTTCACCCAATCTAACAAAACGAAGCACCTGCATTTGCATACACACGCCGCAGCAACAGCGTTATTTCGGCGAAATGGAAATTGGTTAAAAGCGAAATTATTTCACGCATGAGTGAACACGACGATTGTGTTCATACAAATTATAAATTAACTCGTAACAAAATTAATCAACAAGATCTCCAATATTCATAAAACAATATCTATACTTGTGTAATTGCAATCTTAAAACACCTATAAAGTATATCGCAACGAAATGGGTTTGATAGCGGTCACGCTGTGTGAATCCCAGCATTTTTCGTCAAGGAAGATACTTTTACACCGGGTCACAAAGTTTTTTCCAAACTTGATCCACATATAAGCCTATGTAACACAGAAATCTGTGCGAATATTAAAGCTACGATTTTGTGTAGTATTTTAACTTAAATTTAGAAAACAAAAATAACAGGCGGTGGCCCTGTTCACGCCTAATACTTATATGTGGATCAGGTTTGGAAAAAACTTCGTGACCCGGTGTAGTAGTATTTTCCGTTCGTCAAAGCGTACACTGCGAGCATTTGCGGCTCTGCATAGAAGTACCAATTTAATAATGTTCCGGGCCATAGATTTTTTTAAAAATTGGCGTAGATTAGGCTTAGAGCATTTAGATCACATTACCATTAAGTTTTTAAAGACCTATAAAGTATATCGCAACGAAAAGGGTCTGACCGGGCAGCACTGTAAAACGACTTTATTGGTTTTGTATGGTTGTAGACTGGTCACTAGTTACTATAAATTCTATTACTGGTATTAACTCTCTAACAAGGGTAAGCTTCATTTATACCTCAACCAATTACTAACTCTAAACCAATAATTGAATTGAAAACCCATATTTCTATTCACGCTCATATTTTGCAAACCAGTGCAGGCCAAAAATACACAACCATCCGTTTCCTTCTTGTACCTTTGATAGACTTCAAAGTTTAGGTATAAAAAACATTGGTTATGAAACGCAAACTTTCTAACTGCGTCACACACGATGTTGGTAAAACTACTTCTTTACCGTGGACTTCAGAGGAATATCAATTTTATGTTTGGACTTACTGGTGACTTCTTTCTGCCACCATAAAAGTAGTTCTCAACAATTTTCTTCCGTCGATCGAAGAAGATTCCGAAGGCTGCGGAAAGCACGAGGGTAACTCAAAATTTCACCACAAGTTTTAAGTTTCACACCCACCTTTAATTATTTCAACACACCTTGCGACTACAACTATAAAGAAGTTTTTAATCTATTACACGCTACAAAGTACACACAACACAGTCAACCAAAGGCAGTATTTGTAGCCAACTCCAATTGTTCCTAGTTTTATTCCCGAAAAGTACCGGAGACACTGAAACATTTCACCCCCTATTCTTGGTGATATTGTTGTAATAAATAACCTCAGGAAGTGACAATGTTTCATGCAAAAGCATGATTGGCAGGTTTGTTTTAGTCACAGTCGATAAAAGCGACATTTACCGGCAAAATATCTTTCCACAAACTTACACTAGATGTCGTGCTAATCAATACATCGGGTAAAAATAATGTTGGATGACGTCAGTCAAGCTTATCAAGCAGAAAGCCAGGATAACCGGGTTACGAATATCGCTGTGGTAAAATGAAAAATGTATTGGGTGACATCGGGCAAATCAACACTTAAACATTGAAAAACAAACCTAACGAATGTCGGTCGTATCCCGGTGCTAGCTGCACAATGTAACCCACCTTTCAATACAACTTAACAGATGCCTTTACAAATATCACTTCCCAACCGCAAGCACTTTGTATTGAAAAAAACAAGAAGCACAACATACGTCGGGGATTCCCCATAAGTAATTGACAGCATCGGTTAAGCGCTGGGTGGCGACATCGAGCAGCAATGATTCACAATAGCGATTGGACAAAAACCAACATTCAATGTTCAAATATTTACAACATAAACCTTCCACTTCCAACCGTTATAACTTCATCAAACCCACAGATAGATACAGATTTGCTTGAAGTAAAAATACAAAAAACGTGCGCCGATAAAACCGAACCGTAGTTGGTGGAACATCGGTTGTTCTCGTCATCAGACATTTTAGTGACGAACATAAAAAAAATCTTCGTTCAAAAACCAACAAACAGTTACCAGAATTCACGACTTAATGTATCAGAAAACAATGTAATGTGGAAATACTCGATTGTAATCAGTCAAAAATTAATATAAGTCGCACGTAAATGTTGAAAGTAATGTTTAGTGCGGAAGTAAAAGTATTGTCACAAAATCTGTCGTTTAAAATTGTTAGGAAGGCGGATAACTTTGTACGATTAACCTCTGTTGACAGATTTACACAAGAGAAAAGTAAAGACGAAACTCAGAGCAGGAGACAAAAATATTCGTGTTTCAAAGACGTCCTTGATTGTAAGCAACACAAACAGTAAAATTCGCGATAATTTCAAGGAAACCAGATACGTAGAGACGCATTTATATGTTTGGCAAAGAAGTAAAAATGAGAGTTATGGAGACAAACGGTATTAATACGTACATTGTAAATACAAATAACACACAGAAGTTGGATAAAGCACAGAAAAATGTGAAGAATATTAACTGAGCATTTGGGAATGTTTCGTCTTCTTGACGTGAAGTAGAAAGGTTTAATGGTGAGAAGTGACAGAAATCCCTGTTGATTCCGGCAGCAAACAGCCTGAAATAATATATTGTTACTTGTCGTTCAACAGAGCTCAGCGCATTTCTATCTTAGCAAGATATCGACGAGAAACACTGAACTTTAGTGTGGAATGGTCAGAATATTACGATACCAATGATATAAGTTAATTGAATTTTGAATGAGTTTTGTCGCCTGGTTGTAAATCTCAGGCCTTCTTTCCAGTATTTAAAAGTCACCCGATAACAGCAAGGTTTCATAATATTTATGTGGTATTTTGTGAAGTTCGATCATCAAAAGTTTCGTTACCAACTTTACTGACATGAAACGATAATCGTTACTTCCGCACTAACCTTGATACAAAGTTGCGGGAAATTATCAACGGTCACAGTTCAAGTAACTGCGTTGGAAAGTTTAATTTGTACTTGAGGTCAAAATAAACGCTGTTACTGAGATTGCTAGAATTTTGTAAACGCCAAATGCCGTACATGACTTTTGATAAATGTAAATTTGCAAGCACCCATATCTTACGTGGTATTGTTGGTGACAACAAAGTTGTATTGAAAGTACAACCGACCACTCAAAATGTCGCAAGCACATTAAATTTTCGGTAACTGAGTAAAAATGTTAAAGCGCTTCTGTGGTACTACAAGTCAGTTAAGATTATTGAAATAAATCGTCTGACGTGGCCCTTAACCAAACAATGGTTTCCTTAACATACAAACGAGACTAACTCTGATGCACCACCTTGTGGTGTAACGTTTGCAGGAAATACGCCAGTAGGTAGAGCAAAAGATTTTTCCGGGTTTTAAAGGCAATGGTTCACAACCAACAAGCGAACTGGAAATATTCAAACTTCACGTTTTATCGATGAAACGTCATTAAGAAAACTTCTTACCGGTTTAGGAGGGAGTTGATCTCCACAAAATAATTCCAATCGATCAATCATATTTACTTGCATTTGTTAAACCCAAATATAAGGGATGGATTGAAGTGGAGAGTAGGAGTTAAAGATGCATCTTTAACCAACAACTCTCAACTTTGGCTTCTACAATGCAACGGATTGGTTATTTCATACATCGTTTAACTATAATAACAGTAGTGTTGATTAAAGTTTTGTTGTGATTTAATATTGTTTCATAAAGCAAATATTTTATGAAGTGGACTTATTTCCATAAACGCAACATCCACTCAAACATAATAAAATACTTCTATTCAGTCGAGTTTGTTTGTGTGATTTTATTTTAAATCTTATGCCACATAAACTGAAAATACATGGTAGGTATTGGGTGATGTCGACTTTCTTTATATTAACCCAGTGGTGGCAACCTGAGGCTTGCACACGACACAAGCCTTAATACAAGACAACCCATGAGGTAAACATATTATTATCGTGTTGGTATCAAATAACAATGACAGTTTGTACGTGGAACAAATAGTTTTCATACTTACAGGGTCTGGAAAGTTCTGAAATTTCACTTTAAAGTCATCATCTATCCATCCATGACCGACAATAAGTTCATCTTGTATATTGTGAACACACTTGAGTAAGGTTTCTGCCGCATCACCATGTATTTCATTGCCGTAAAGTTTCAACTTCCTTATCTGCAAATAAAAGATGAAATTAAGAAATTAGTTCGGATAAATGTGACATTAAATGTTTAGAACAAATATAATTGCTGGTAAAATATTATGAAACATCGACATATCGGGTCTCATCAGTGCAGCTAGCGGCTAACTAGCCAAACATGGATTGTTCCATTATTTGTGCACTTTTGTCTGCAACGCACTGATCATTATTGGGTCATTGCTTGTATATTTTTGCGAAAGGCCGGGTTTTACGAAATGCGTTTTTGAAAGCTTCACAGAAACGACAGTTTGTATAATTGCGTTATCTTACTCAAAGATTAAACATGTTCTTTTGCATTAGCACGTGCACCATAGTTTTCTGGCTTTTACTTTGGAAGATAATGATTAATATGGAGTCGAGTGGACGTGGAATCTCTGCTTCAACACCTGAATTCCATTCAAACGAGTATCGAGTTCACAATGGAACGTGAATACGTCGGGGTGATATCATTTTTTGATGTTTCCATTTAAAGCGAGAACCGGGGGCCTCTCCGCACAAACGTATACTGGCAACCAACTCATTCCGACAGGTATCTGTCGTTTCGGTTCGCGAACCCCATCGCCCACAAACGTGCTGTAGTGCATGCATTGTATGCAAGAGCGGAAACCTTAGTTTCAGAAAAAGAGGCTCAATTGGTAATGAGCAGAGTGTGCTTTTAGCAAATGGCCACCCCGGTTAAACCAAGATGAAGGTGACGAAGGGTGTGATTGTGTTGCTACATATTTTGCAAGGCCTCCAGGTGTCTGGAGGTGTGACCGCATAACCCTGTGCTGACTGCGACGGCGTATACATTGACGAAACTTGGTCGCGCCCGACGAACAACGCAAAAGGAACACAAACGCGACGTGGCCAACCGCGGGTACAGCGTTGTCGCAACATGTAGCGGATACAGGTGAATTTTTGAAAACGACTGTTTTGGATAAAAAAAATGCCAAGTTCAAATGAATGTTTATCGATTAAATGCACATGAATTCGCGCTGAATGTTAAAAGCAGACATTTTTTCCTCCAGTGTATCGGCACCTGGTAAACTCCCAAGACATCGCAGATTTTCTTGTTTTTATCTTATAGTTGGTAAATATTTGTGTTAAATTACGCCATTGTTTACATTCTGGTTTGTTTTAAATTACGTCAATGAAAGTGTTGCAGCTTCTGCGATACACCAAATTTGTAAGTTTCGTGCACGAGCACTTACGAGAAAAAATTCTGTAACGTCATAGGCTTAACTCTAATTGTCCAGTGTTCTTGTGGAGATGTGTGGTTGTACGTTGATGCGCATTTTCGGCTTGCTACTTCCCACCCCCAATTTATTATGTTTTTCGCGCTTTCTCGCGTTGTTTACACTCACGCACTTTGTCATACAGAAGGTCGATTGCATGACGGCAAAACGTCAATTAAATAAATTTTACCGCAAAGTTCAAAAATTGATTAAATAATGCTTGAATATACTTCGAAAAATTTTTTTTTCACTAAATACGACAAGACAAAATTCTTCGCAGACAAAGAATGATTTTTTTTCATACGAGTTTCCCAGCTAATAGAAATTGCTTGGGAGCGTGGGCCTCTTGTACCCCCTCCACCTGTATACGACTATGCGTGTTGGTATCATATGATGCAATATGGAAGGTGTCATCCCGAATTACACATGGCTCCAACTTAGTAACACGTTTGTGACTTTGGTCGCAGTTATATGCTTGCAATGCCGCGAGACCCAATAAAATGAAATGGCTTATTAGAAGGAATAAACAAACTTATTTTTGAATTCGCCCTTTCAGGTTTTTTTTATTAAGGGGAGTGTACAAATATGTTCAAAGAATATTCGTATTCGTATGTTGAGCTTTCGTATTACTGTTACTTGTGATAGAGTTTTACAAACTACCAATGTCTACGTCTGTCCTATTTTGGCAATAAAAGACGGTTTGTGTAACTGTGTTACGCTACCGAAAACTGAAACGCATCTTCAAACAGAGACCTTGTCACGCTTTTTGCATTGGAGGTGAAGTCACTTTCAATCAAGTGCCAAACCACGTTCCGCTCAACAGATTTAAAATAAAATTTCTTTTTTTTGAGAATTTGGTGCTGATTAGCGCAAGAGTAATTAAAATCGGTAGATATTTCAGAAAAAGCAAACAGCGTGAAAAGGCCGGTGTTTGAAGTTCTGATGAAATACTTCGGACTTTGAATTCAACATTGGAATTTGTGAGAAATTACTGCTAACAAATTTTCCATTAATACGATGTAACCTGTTGTAATACCAACCCAGACGAAGTTCGAATGATCGTGTTACAAGTTATCGTGAAATGGTAATCATTGGTGCGGAACGCTTTTCACGATAAAACATTTTTTGATTCTTCCAGAATGACGATTGAAATTCAAACCAAGGTAGTGCAACAAGTACTTTTGTCTTAATTCGACTTTTGTTTTTTTAAACAGAATAAAGTTATGTGTGGTGAACGATTCCAGATTATCCAAGTGTGTCGTGACCCTAAGCAGTTCGGAAACCACTGATCTAACATACAACTTACTGGTTTCTTGAGTTGTGATATGGAATTTGCAATCTTACAGATTCCACCACTTGTCATCTCACAATTCCACAGAGACAGATTCTTAATTAACTGAATACATGAAGCAATAGCAGATGCACTTTCATCATCAACTGTGTTGTCACCAAGATTCAACGACATCGTCTGAAACAAATTAAAAATTGCTGGAATCAGTTTTTATGCCAACAATATCATTGTATTAATTATAACGTCACAGAGGCAGAACAATCACTTGGTGAAATTATTCGTTCAGCTCTGGTAGCTCAGTCAGTTAGAGAAAGAACCTGAATTACACATGGCTCCAACTTAGTAACACGTTTGTAACATTGGTAGGTGTAATATGCTTGCAATGCCACGAGACCTAATAAATTCAAATAGCTTATTACAAGAAATAAACAAACTTATTGAAGGTTTTCAATTGGCTCTTCCGGGGTTTATGAAGGGGAGTGTACAAATATTGGGTAGGAATTTTACGATTTTGTGAAGCCTTAATCGTTTGCCTTCACTATTTTTTCAATAAAAGACGTTTTGTGCAACTGTGTTACGTCCACGAAAACTGAAACGCATATTTTGCGGTGGTGCGTGTGCCATAGTTTTAATTGCTTACATTACTCACAAAGTATTTGTCAATATCTTGTAACCTGTTATAATATAAACCCAGAAATAGTTTGAATGTTCGTGTAAAACGGTCATGTGAAATGGTAATCATTAGTGCGGAACGCTTTTGTCGACAAAAGCACTTTTAGATTCCACCAAAATGATGACAGATTTGAAACCAAAGTAGTGCAGCCAGTATCTTTGTTTTAATAAAACTTAATCTGAAACAAAATAAAGTTAGGTTTGGCGAACGATCCCAAATCATCCAAGTGTATCATGACCCTAAGACAGTGATTCCCAACCTTTATGTGGTTGCGTACAACTTGGGAGCTCCGGTAGCTCAGTCAGTTAGAGAAAGAACCCGAATTACACATGGCTCCAACTTATAGTAACAGGTTTCTGACTTTGGTCGCAGTTATATGCTTGCAATGCCACGGGACCCAATAAAATCAAATAGCTTATTACAAGAAATAAACAAACTTATTGAAGATTTGGATTGGCCCTTCTGGGGTTTATTAAGCGCACAAATATTGTGTAGGAATTTTCGTATGTTGTGATTTTGTATTACTGTTACTTGTGATCGAGCTTTACAAACTACCAATGCTTACGTCTGCGCTACTTTTGCAATAAAAGACGGTTTGTGTAACTGTGTTACGCTTCCGAAAACTAAAACGCATGTTTTGCGGTGGTGCGTGCGCCATAGTTTTAATTGCTTACACTACTAACAAAGTTTTTATCAATATTATGTAACCTGTCATAACATAAATACAGAAGAAGTTTGAATATTCGTGCAGAAAGGTCATGTGAAATTTCAATTATTAGAGCGGAACGCTTTTGTCGACAAAACACTTTTAGATTCGACCAAAATTATGACAGATTTCAAACCAAAGTAGTGAAACCAGTATTTTTTTTTTAATATAACTTTATCTTGAACAAAATAAAGTTAGGTTTGGCGAACGATTCCAAATCATCCAAATGTGTCATGACCCTAAGACAGTGATTCCCAAACTTTTTGTGGTTGCGTACAACTTGGAGGTAAAACAATTTCGACGCGTGCCACCTAGTTGAGTGTTACAAAGTAACCTAGGGGATGAAGTAACAAACATTTCGGGATCACTTGCGATTTTTCAATTCGAACTATATCCGCTAATTACGGAAAGGTGCTCGAGGACCACCTGGAATGCCGTCGCGTACCACCGGTTGGGAAACACTGCCCTAAGAAGTTTGGAAACCACTGGTCGAACAAACAACTTACTGGTTTCTTAAGTTGTGATATGGAATTTGCAATCTTACAGATTCTACCACTTGTCATCTTACAATCCCACAGAGACAGATTCTCAATCCACTGAATACATGAAGCAATAGCAGATGCACTTTCATCATCAACTGTGTTGTTACCAAGATCCAACGACGTCATCTGAAACAAATGAGAAATTGCTGGAATCAGATTTTATTTAAACAATATCATTGTTATCAATTATGACATCACAGAGCCAGAACAATCACTTGGTGAATTTAATCGTTGAGCTCCGGTAGCTCAGTCAGTTAGAGAAAGAACCCGAATTACACATGGCTCCAACTTAGTAACACGTTTGTAACATTGGTAGGTGTGATATGCTTGCAATGCCACGAGACCCAAAAAAATCAAATGGCTTTTTACAAGAAATAAACAAACTTATTGAAGATTTTGAATTTGCTCTTCTGGGGTTTAATAAAGGGGAGTGTACAAACATTGTGTAGGAATTTTCAATTTTGTTAAACCTTAATCGTTTGCCTTCACTATTTTTAATAAAAGACGGTTTGTGCAACGGTGTTACGTCAACGAAAACTGAAACGCATATTTTGTGGTGGTGCGTGCGGCATAGTTTTAATTGCTTAAACTACTAACAAAGTTTTTATCAATATTTTGTAACCTGTTATAATATAAACCCAGAAGAAGTTTGAATGTACGGGCAAAAAGGTCATGTCAAATAGTAATCATTAGTGCGGAACGCTTTTGTCGACAAAACACTTTTAGATTCGACCAAAATTATGACAGATTTCAAACCAAAGTAGTGTAACCAGTAATTTTGTTTTAATATAACTTTATCTTAAACAAAATAAACTTAGGTTTGGCGAACGATTCCAAATCATCCAAGTGTGCCATGACCCTAAGACAGTGATTCCCAACCTTTTTGTGGTTGCGTACAACTTGAAGGTAAAACAATTTCGAGGCGTGCCACCTAGTTCAGTGTTACAAAGTAACCTAGGGGATGAAGTAACGAACATTTCGGGATCACTTACGGTTTTTTCAATTCGAACTATATCCGCTAATTACGAAAAGGTGCTCGCGTATCACCTGGAATGCCGTCGCGCACCACCGGTTGGGAAACACTGCATTAAGAAGTTTTGAAACCACTGGTCTAACATACAACTTACTGGTTTCTTAAGTTGTGATATGGAATTTGCAATCTTACAGATTCCACCACTTGTCATCTCACAATTATCCAGAGACAGATTCTCAATCCACTGAATACATGAAGCAATAGCAGATGCACTTTCATCGTCAACTGTGTTGTGATCAAGTTTCAACGACGTCATCTGAAACAAATGAAAAATTGCTGGAATCAGATTTTATGTCAACAATATCATTGTTATCAATTATGACATCACAGAGCCAGAACAATCACTTGGTGAATTTAATCGTTGAGCTCCGGTAGCTCAGTCAGTTAGAGAAAGAACCCGAATTACACATGGCTCCAACTTAGTAACACGTTTGTGACTTTGGTCGCAGTTATATGCTTGCAATGCCACGAGACCCAATAAAACCAAATGGCTTATTACAAGAAATAAACAAACTTATTGAAGATTTTGAATTTGCTCTTCTGGGGTTTAATAAAGGGGAGTGTACAAACATTGTGTAGGAATTTTCAATTTTGTTAAACCTTAATCGTTTGCCTTCAATATTTTTAATAAAAGACGTTTTGTGCAACGGTGTTACGTCAACGAAAACCTAAACGCATATTTTGCGGTGGTGCGTGTGCCATAGTTTTATTTGCTTACACTACTCACAAAGTATTTGTCAATATCTTGTAACCTGTTATAATATAAACCCAGAAATAGTTTGAATGTTCGGGCAAAAAGGTCATGTGAAATAGTAATCATTAGTGCGGAACGCTTTTGTCGACAAAACACTTTTAGATTCGACCAAAATGATGACAGATTTCAAACCAAAGTAGTGTAACCAGTAATTTTGTTTGAATAAAACTTCATCTTAAACAAAATAAAGTTAGGTTTGGCGAACGATTCCAAATCATCCAAGAGTGTCATGACCCTACGACAGTGATTCCCAACCTTTTTGTGGTTGCGTACAACTTGGAGGTAAAACAATTTCGACGTGTACCACCTAGTTGAGTGTTACAAAGTAACCTAGGGGATGAAGTAACGAACATTTCGGGATCACTTGCGATTTTTCAATTCGAACTATATCCGCAAATTACGGAAAGGTGCTCGCGTACCACCTGGAAAGCTGTCGCGTACCACTGGTTTCAAAACACTGCCCTAAGAAGTTTGGAAACCACTGGTCTAACATACAACTTACTGGTTTCTCAAGTTGTGATATGGAATTTGCAATCTTACAGATTCCACCACTTGTCATCTCACAATCCCACAGAGACAGATTCTCAATCCACTGAATACATGAAGCAATAGCAGATGCACTTTCATCATCAACTGTGTTCCCATCAAGATTCAACGACGTCATCTGAAACAAATGAAAAAATTACTGGAATCAGTTTTTATGTCAACAATATCATTGCTATCAATTATGACATCACCAAGGAAGAACAATCACTTGGTGTATTTAATCGTTGAGCTCCTGTAGCTCAGTCAGTTAGAGAAAGAACCCGAATTACACATGGCTCCAACTTAGTAACACGTTTGTGACTTCGGTTGCAGTTATATGCTTGCAATGCTGCGAGAACCAATAAAACCAAATGGCTTATTACAAGAAATAAACAAACTTATTGAAGTTTTTGGATTTGCCCTTCTAGAGTTTATTAAGCGCACAAATTTTGTGTAGGAATTTTCGTATGTTGTGATTTTGAATTACTGTTACTTGTGATCGAGCTTTACAAACTACCAATGCTTGCGTCTGCGCTACTGTTGCAATAAAAGACGGTGTGTGTAACTGTGTTACGCTACTGAAAACTGAAACTAATGTTTTGCGGTGGTGCGTGCGGCATAGTTTTATCTGAATTTACTGAAGTCAATAAAAATACAAACAAAAATATTGTTTTTTTATAAAGTTGCCCGATGCAACCCTGAGCAGCCTTATTTCTTGTGAGTCCGGACCTACTACATGCCACTCCACTAAACCGAAATGCGCCCCAATGCTGGTGTCAAAAGCAGAGGACATAAGGTGTCACTTGACGGCAAATACATTGTGTGCATTCAAAAACAAGCACACATTCAAACCAGGAGTGTGCAAACGAAAAGCAAACATTTTTTCGTCCAGTGTATCGGCACCTGGTAAACTCCCAGGGCATCGCAGATTATATTGTTTTTATCTTATAGTTGGTAAATATTTGTGTCAAATTACGCCATTGTTTACATTCTTTTTCGTTTTAAATTACGACAATGAAAGGGTTGCAGCTTCTGCGATACACCAAATTTGTAAGTTTCGTGCACAAGCACTCAAAAGAGAAAAAATCTGGAACGTCATAGGCATGACTCTAATTGTCCAGTGTTCTTGTGGAGATGTGTGGTTGTACATTGATGCGCATTTTCGGCTTGCGATTTTCCACCCCGGAATTGTTTGTGTTTTTTGTGCTTTCTTATATTTACCGTGTTGTTTACACTCACCCACTTTGTCCTAAAGAGGGTCGATTGATATTGCTTGGGTGCGTGGGCCTCTTGTACCCCTCCCCCTGTATACGACTATGCGTGTTGGTATTATATGATGCAATATGAAAGGTGTCATCCCGAATTTCACATGGCTCCAACTTAGTAACACGTTTGTGACTTCGGTTGCAGTTATATGCTTGCAGTTCCACGAGACCCAATAAAATCAAATGCCTTATTACAAGAAATAAACAAAGTTATAAAGGTTTTGAATTCGTCCTTTTGGGGTTTAAAAAAGGGAATTGTACAAATACTGTGCAGGAATTTTCCTATTTTGCGATTTTGTAATAGCGTAATCGTTTGGAAACAAATCACGGATTTACTCATACTCATAACCCTGAGAATAAAGAGACTGGCCCAAATTGTTATTAACATTGTCATGTATAAAACGTTTCGGCAAGAACTTATACCATTAATTGTTTGCTTTCACTATTTTTTCAATAAAATACGGTTTGTGCAACTGTGTTACGTCAACGAAAACCTAAACGCATATTTTGCGGTGGTGCGTGTGCCATAGTTTTATTTGCTTACACTACTCACAAAGTATTTGTCAATATCTTGTAACCTGTTATAAACCCAGAAGAAGTTTGAATGTTCGTGTAAAACGGTCATGTGAAATGGTAATCATTAGTGCGGAACGCTTTTGTCGACAAAGCACTTTTAGATTCCACCAAAATGATGACAGATTTCAACCCAAAGTAGTGCAACCAGTATTTTTGTTTCAATAAACATTCTTCTTAAACACAATAAACTTAGGTTTGGCCAACGATTCCAAATCATCCAAGAATGTCATGATCCTAAGACAGTGATTCCCAAACTTTTTGTGGTTGCGTACAACTTGGAGGTAAAACAATTTCGACGCGTACCACCTAGTTGAGTGTTACAAAGTAACCTCGGGGATGAAGTAACGAACATTTTGAGATCACTTACGGTTTTCTAATTCGAAATATATCCGCAAATTACGGAAAGGTGCTCGCGTACCACCTGGAATGCCGTCGCGTACCACCGGTTGGGAAACACTGTCCTAAAAAGTTTGGAAACCACTGGTCTAACATACAACTTACTGGTTTCTGAAGTTGTGATATGGAATTTGCAATCTTACAGATTCCACCACTTGTCATCTCACAACGCCGCAGAGACAGATTCTCAATCCACTGAATACATGAAGCAATAGCAGATGCACTTTCATCATCAACTGTGATCAGACCAAGATTCAACGACTTCATCTGAAAGAAATTAAAAATTACTGGAATCAGTTTTTATGTCAACAATATCATTGTTATCAATTATGACGTCACAGAGGCAGAACAATCACTTGGTGAATTTAATCGTTGAGCTCCGGTAGCTCAGTCAGTTAGAGCAGGTTTTCCCAAACTTTTTTGGCCGCGGACCCCTAATCTTACGTCAGATTAATTTTCCCACGTAATTAGTGGAAAATAATTGTCCCCTATACGTATTGTAAAGCTTACGAAATCACTCAAGTTATGAATTACTGCAGTGAATGCTGCTTAGGCACTGTATGAAACGTACCAGTTGTGTTTTAAAAATATCTTTACTTGTGTAACGGTGTTGCGTTATCGAAAACTAAAACGCATGTTTTGCGGCGGTGCGTGCCCCATAGTTTCATTAGCTTTTACCAGTCGAATTCAGTAAATCGCAAACAAATATAACTGCTGGTACAATATTTGAAAACATCGACCTACCAGGTCTCATCAGTGCAACAGTGACTAAGCAGCCACAGACATGGACTATTCCATTTGGTGTACTACTGTCTGTAACTCACTTATCATTATTGCCTCATTGCTTGTACATATTATTTTACAAAAAGCAGGGTTTTACAATTGCTTGTTTGTATAATTGCGTTATCTTACTAAAAACCTTAAAAGTGTGTTTTTGCGTTGACACGTGCACCATAGTTTTCTTGCTTCTACTTTGGAAGATAATGCTTAAATATGGAGTCGAGTGGACGTGGAAACTCTGCTTGGACACCTGAATTCCATTAAAACGAGTATCGAGTTCACAATGGAACGGGAATACGTCGGGGTGATATCATTTTTTGATGTTTACATTTAAAGAGAGAACCGGGGGCTAAAGGTGACGAAGGGTGCTTGTACATATATTTTTTAAGAAATGCCAGGTTTACGAAATGCTACATTTTTGCAAGGCCTCCCTAGTGTTTGAACGCCCGCCTGTCAGACAGCGTGCTTTGGTTTCGCATCCCAAGATCGTACAGGAGATGCGTTCGATGCTGTAGGTGTGATCGCATACCATGTGCTGACTGCGACGGTGTATACATTGACGAAACTGGCCGCGCCCGACGAACAACGCAAAAGGAACACAAACGCGACGCGGCCAACCGCGATACAGCGTTGTCGCAACATGTAGCGCAGTAATTCCCAACCTTTATGTGGTTGATTACCACTTGGAGGTAAAACAATTTCGACGCGTACCACCTAGTTGAGTGTTACAAAGTAACCTAGGGGATGAAGTAACAAACATTTTGAGATCACTTACGATTTTTCAAATTCGAAATATATCCGCAAATTACGGAAAGGTGCTCGCGTACCACCTGAATGCCGTCGCGTACCACCGGTTGGGAAACACTGATGTAGCGAATACGGGTGAATTTGGGGAAAACCGAGTTTAAAGAAGAAATATACAAGTTCAAACGGATGGTTAACGAATAAATGCACTCGCGCTTTAATGTTAAAAAGCAGACATTTTTACTTCCAGTGTGTCGACGCCTGGTAAACTCCCTAGCACTGGCGTGGAGTACGAGACTTCGGCTTTTGTCGGTTTGAACCGCGGCAAAAATGAAGGCGCATTTCACTGCTGTTTAAACGTTCTTAACACGCAGTTTCGTTTTCCTCGTATTGGCGATCTACAATAACGCAACAAGCGAAACGTTTGTGACGCACACGTGGAAGGAAGAATTTATCATTTGTGTAGAGCAAAATTGACTACCGAGTTCGCCGCGAAAACATTTATTTAAAACCACGTTTTGTTTTGTCCAGTTTTTCGGTCGGAGATTACATAGCTCGCCGGCCATAAAAATGGTTAACATTGAAGACTCCATAACTTGTATATTATGGCGTTCAAACAACCTTGTAAGGTTAGCATTAATATTCGCCGCACCCCGGTGATGTGCAAAACTTTACGCCTCTGCTCCCAAGGCATCGTAGATTTTAATTAATTTATCTAGTTAAATTACGCTATTGTTTACATTCTTGGTTGTTTTAAATTACGACAATGAAAGGGTTGCAGCTTCTGCGATACACCAAATTTGTAAGTTTCGTGCACGAGCACTCAAAAGAGAAAAAATCTGGAACTTTATAGGCTTGATTCAAATTGTCCAGTGTTCTCGTGGAGATGTGTGGTTGTACGTTGATGCGCATTTTCGACTTGCTACTTCCCACACCCGCTCCGCCTTCCCTTTTGTGCTTTTCGCGCTTTCTTATATTTACCTTGTTGTTTACATTCACGCACTTTGTTCTGAAGAAGGTCGATTGCATGACGACAGAAACGTCGATCAACTAAATTTTACCCCAAGAATTTCAAAATTGATTAAATATGCTTGAAAATATTTGGAACAAATTTTTTTTAACTCAATACGCATTTGTGCAGAAAAAAAATGATATATTTTCATATAAGGTTGCCAGCTAATAGATATTGCTTGGGAGCGTGGGCCTCTTGTACCCCCTCCCTCTGAATACGACTATGCGTGTTGGTTTCATATGTTACAACATGGAAGGTGTTGTAGCGCTCACTTTACCGCATTAAAACGAAGCGGATTAAATTCCTTTTTTCGCCGCGTTTCTCTTTTGCGGGTGTTGCGTGGACTCGTGGCGTCATTCTTCAACTTTGGCAATGCAATCAAGCAGCACAACGCTTTAGTGTCATCTCGAATTACACATGGCTTACTAACACGTTTGTGATTTTGGTCATAGTTATATGCTTGCATTTCCACGAAAGTCAATAAAACTATTACAAGGAATAAACAAACATATTTTTGCATTCGCCCCTTTAATTTTTTTTATTAATGGGTAGAGCACAAATATGTTCAAGGAATATTCGTATTCATATGCAGAGCTTTTTTATTACGGTTACTTGAGAGCAAACATTACAAACCACCAATGTCTGCGTCTGCGCTATTTTTGAAATAAATTACGGTTTGTGTAACTGTGTTACGTTATAGCGAAAACTGAAGCGCATGTTTTGCGGCGGTGCGTGAGTCATAGTTTTTTTTTGCTTTTACTTTGAAGTAAGGTCTGGGAAATATTGAAACCAAATACAGATAGGAATAAAACGCATATTGGTAGTCAATGAAAATTCCAACAAAAATTGTTATTTGATATAAATTTGCCCGATGCCACCCTGAGTAAATTGTAAGTCAGACAATGAGTGTTGCTTGTTAGTCCGGACCTACTGGATCCCAGTCACCTAAACCTAGATACTCCCATGTATGCTAGTATCAGAAGATTACTACACAAGGTGTCAATAAAAGCAAATACACTGTTTGGGTTAGAAAAACATATATTTAAATACTATCGTCATTCTGGCAGAATCAAAAAAAATTTATGCCCATAAGCGTTCCGCGTTAATGATTACAATTTCACATGACCGTTTAACACGAACATTCAAACTTCTTCCGGGATTGCAGTACAACAGGTTACATTTTATATCTCAATAAAAACTTTGTTCAAAAACGTTATGTCACACAAATATAACGATGTCGAATTCCGAAGTATTAAATCAGAATGACTTTAATATAACGATCCTTTGGGGGTGACATCACTTTCAATCAAATGCCAAACCACTTTCCGCTCAACAGATTTTGTAAAAAATCTTTCTATTTGTCAAGAATTTAGTGCTAATTAGCGTAAGAGTAATTAAAATCTTTAAAGATCCCAGACAAAGCAAACAGCGTGAAATGCACGGTGTTTGTAGTCATTCTGATAAAATACTTCGGACTTTATTGTAATCATTGGTGCGGAGCGCTTTTAACGATAAAACATTTTTTTTATTCTGCCAGACATTTTTTTAACATTTTTTTTTTATTACGATTTAAATTCAAACCACGGTAGTGCAACCGGTATTGTTGTTTTAATTTAACTTTTCCTAAACAGAATAAAGTTATGTGTGGTGAACGAATCCAAAACAAGTGTGTCGTGACCCTAAAAAGTTTGGAAACCACTGGTCTAACATACAACTTACTGGTTTCTTGAGTTTTGATATGGAATTTGCAATCTTCCAGATTCCATCACTTGTCATCTTACAATCATCCAGAGACAGATTCTCAATCCACTGAATACATGAAGCAATAGCAGATGCACTTTCATCATCAACTGTGATCTCATCAAGATTCAACGACGTCATCTGAAACAAATGAAAAATTACTGGAATCAGTTTTTATGTCAACAATATCATTGTTATCAATTATGACGTCACAGAGGCAGAACAATCACTTGGTGAATTTAATCATTTAGCTCCGGTAGCTCAGTCAGTTAGAGAAAGAACCCGAATTACACATGGCTCCAACTTAGTAACACGTTTGTGACTTTGGTCGCAGTTAGAGTAGGTTTTCCCAAACTTTTTTGGCCGCGGACCCCTAATCTTACGTCAGATCATTTTTCCCACGTAATCAGTGGAAAATAATTGTCCCCTATACGTATTATACAGCTTACGAAACCACTCAAGTTATAAATTACTGCAGTGAATGCTGCTTACGCACTGTATGAAACGTGCCAGTTGTGTTTAAAAATATCTTTACGGACCCCCGTGCAGTCATTGCGGACCCCAATTTCGGAACCCCTGAGTTAGAGAAAGAACCCGAAATGTTTGTGGAGATGTGTGGTTGAACGTTGATGCGCATTTTCGGCTTGCTTACTCCTTTCGTCTTTCTTCTTTCCACGTCCCCTTGGGGTTTTTTCGCGCTTTCTTGTATTTACAGTGTT
Organism: Ascidia mentula; assembly: GCF_947561715.1. NCBI lineage: Eukaryota > Metazoa > Chordata > Ascidiacea > Phlebobranchia > Ascidiidae > Ascidia > Ascidia mentula. Next base: position 1,826,772 of record NC_138568.1, read on the forward strand.
GTTTACACTCACGAACTTTGTCCTGACGAAGATTGATTGCATGACGACAGAAACGTCGATCAAATAAATTTGACACACAAGCTTCAAAAATTGATTAAATAATGCTTGAATATGATTGGGACCAAAAATTATTTAACTGAATACGAAGTTGTGTTTTTTTTACAAGGTTTCCAGCTGATAGATTTTGCTTGGAAGTTTGGGCCTCTTGTACCCCCTCCCTCTGGGTACGACTATGCGTGTTGGTATCACGAGATGCAATATGGAAGGTGTCACTGGAGATGCATTGTTTGAAGTTTGGGTAAAAGTAAAACATTCATGTAAACTAGGGTTGTGCAACCTGTGGCTCGTGGATTGAAATTCTGCTGCCCGCTATAACTCAAAAAAATATTTTAAACTGGTCCTACTACGTAGAAATGTTCCAGGACACGTCATCAAGCAATCAGTCATGCATGAAGGTTAATATTAGGGCCAAGCGTTGAGCATAGACGCGTGAAATACTCATTTCGCAAGGATAATTAAATTTTCTGCTATAAAGGCAAGACTCATTTCACTTTAGAATCATTCTATTATTTTGTGCTATTTGAAAATACAACATTGGCGATGGGGATAACTTTGAATTACCCCTAACTGCTGAACGTAACAAAACTACAGAGAAAATTTTTGAACATGTACAAAAGCAGATGGACACGCAGGAGTGACGTCACCAGGAGCAAATGAATGTAATGCTGAAGCTTATTAGAAGATGAATGTTAGGACGGAAACGTTTTATTGTTCGTGAGTGGTTCAAGTTCAGGAGTGAGTGGTTCAAGTTCAATTTACAAAGCCAGGAGAAACCATAAGCACTGCGGACAAGATTCGTTTGTTCCGTGATTAACAAGACAATGTTAAAGGCTATGTTTAAGGTCAAGAATGACGAACCGAAGTTCGTTTTTGTGGAAACTGAAACAGTTTTTGGTCCTGAAAGGGACTCCTCCGTCCATAAGTTAAAAGGGGGCAAGACATAATTTTCCGGGACACCCCAAAGGACACGTTAAAGTGCCACAGGTGCGGGAAATCTGGACATTTTGCATCGACCTGTCGTATTAAAAACTCGAGGTGTAATTTCTGCAAACGCAAAGGTCATCTACAAGCTGTGTGTCGTTAGAAGAACCAGATTTCAAGTGTGAGGTTGGTGACCTCTGTTAACTGCAAAACGGTGCCCAATTCCACTTGTTGACTTCTTCAAATCGTTCAAGGTGGAAGTCGATACCCCTGCAGGTGGTAACATTTTGTTAACTAACGTTTTGAAAAGCACTGGACGATCGAAGCTTGAGGCCACTAGCGTTTCTTACCGATCTGCCTCCAGTCTTCCCCTGAATATTATTTCATGCCGGTTGAAGGTTTACGTTCCAAATGAAGACATCACGAGCGTGCTTACGTTTTGCGTAACACGGCTTGACAATTGAGAGTATTCTGGGAAGAGACTCCTTTAAGGAACTGAAGATTTTTCTGGACAACATTTTGTATGGAACAAGAAAGCTGTCCACAAAGTTGGTGTCTGGAATTGAATCGCATAAAGATGTCCAACAAGATTGCAAGAGAATTTGCATGGATTTTCCTAATTTGTTTAAAGAAGTGTTGGAAACGTTACAAGGCGTCGAGTTAAAGGTGCAGTTCAAGCACAACCCAACTCCAGTATATCACAAACCAAGGCAGGTTCCGTTTGCTCCGCTTGACGATTTGAACCAACGTTACGAAGCAGGAATTCGAATCAGAAAATGGACGTCAGCAGGGGAACACCGGTAGTTCCAGTAAGGAAGTATTCATGACCAGGTCGGACATCTGGTAAAGTGTGTGGCGATTACTCGGTGACAGTTAATCCCCAACTAGACACACACCGCCAACCGCTGCCGTTACCAAGTGATTTGATGCAACAATTGGGAGTAGGGTACGATTTTACCAAGAAAGACCTGTCAGACGCTGTCAGTTGAAAAAATGTAAATTCGCACCTTGGGCATCTTCTCACCATAGAGGGTAGAAAAGCAAGGTCGACGTATCACAAAAATGCTCCCAACTGAAACTGTGTCGACCCTCCGATCATTTTTGGGTGCTCTTCAGTTTTACAGCATGTTTCTACCCCCGGAATTTTCAGCAGTCGCAGAACCGTTGTTCCGGCCAACGAACAAAGGCAGTTACTTGGAGGTGGCAGAAGAAAGAACAAGAAGTTTTTAAGAAATTCAAACATCTTCTTTCATCAGACAATGTTCTCACACATTTTGATCCAAGCCTTCCGATTGGAATAACATGTGGTGCATCCAGTGTAGAAATTGGTGCAGTTTTATTTCGTGGCGGATGGAAGTGAATGGCCCATTTGAAATATTTCAAAAACAATCGCTGAATGTCAGAGGAGATACAGCCATATCCAGAAGGAAGCTTTGGCAAGTGTGTTCGCCATTCGCAAGTTTTTTCAGTTTCTTTTCAACCAAAAATTTATTTTGATGACTATCCACAAACCCTTGTCGTTGATTTTCGGACCGACGAAGGCTGGTCCAACGTTCGCAGTAAATCGTTGGCAAGATGGGCGATGCTACTCAACCAGTTCTCTTATGATATTGAGTACAGAAAAACTTCCGACATTCACAATAATGCTGACGCTTTCAGTCGTCTTCCAGCTGGAAAGTATCGCACATTTAATGAGGAGGAAACCGCCTTTTATACGCACACGGTATGTGCGATTACTACCAAGTCAAGTGAAGCTCGCAGACGTAACCGCTATTATGAAAGAAACGGCCAAAGACCGGATTCTGTCCGAGGTCATGAGGTAAACTCAAGAAGGTTGGCAAAATTAACACTTCGACAAGGAAAGTTCGCTCAGTCGTTACAGTCAGATTACAGATTCCTAAGCGTCAGTCATGGTTGGTTAATGTACGGCTGCAGAGTTGTGATACCTGCAAAACTTCAACCCGAAGTTTCCAAGTTGTTGCATCATGGTCACTTGGGAATGCAAAAGATGAAGCGATTGGTAAGAAAAGCTGATACAGGGTCAAATATTGACAAAGACATCATGGATACGTGTCGCAAATGCCACAACCGTGCCGAGCATCAAAATGCTTCACCGAAAGCTTCATTGTATCCTTGGGTTTTACCTAAAAACTTTGGTGTCGACCACATGAGGGCAATGCCAATGACTTTATGGTTATTCGACAAGACAACTTCTCAACAATCGGAAAATGAGTACAAAAATTGACGCGCTTATACCTTCAACCCCTCATATTGGTCAGGATAAATTGTCGAGAGGAACTTAAGCTGCTAAATCGACAAAACGTCGCAGTGCACGGACTGCATATAAAGTAGGGATGCCATGCAACCCATTGCACTACCACTCCAGAACATCCAAATGTGTCGTGACCCTAAAACGTTTGGAAACCACTGGTCTAACATACAACTTACTGGTTTCTCAAGTTGTGATATGGAATTTGCAATCTTACAGATTCCACCACTTGTCATCTTACAATACCACAGAGACAGATCCTCAATCCACTGAATACATGAAGCAATAGCAGATGCACTTTCATCATCAACTGTGTTCCCACGAAAATTCAACGACTTCATCTGAAATTATTTCACATACAAATTAGTTACAAGCATACAACTATTGATTTTTCCCATGAATATTTTACCGTAACTTCAAATATATCCAGGTTTCACATGAATACTTTTGTTAGTAAAATTAATAAAGTCGTCTTAATTTCCTGTCCCCCAACTATTCTTCGTGAAAAACCAATTACCTGATTCAACTACAAACTGGGGGATATGCCAAAACGAACACGAACCCGAATAGATTCTGCAAATGTCAGCTTGATTTTAATATTCATGTGAAGCTGAATAACAAGTGATATTCCAGAGCAAATATTTATTAGGGCGTATAATGATAGTTTTGTGATATAGCGTATTATGAAATTTATATAATGCTATAACCGTATTATAATTATGGTGATTGCAACAAATTTCTGTAATCAGTCGCAGCCTGAGCAACATACTTGCACGCATCATACAGGCCAAGCTACTGGTAACGTCACACTTCACAGACGTATATATTGTCATCACTCAATGACAAGTTTCCACCGGTGTACCGACACTTGCTAGGAAATTATGCCGTTAAACATCGCGCACTCCAAAAACCATGATAACCCGTGTGGTTACTGATAATTGTACAGTGCAGGAGTGTCATTCGCCCTTTCTTATCGTTTTTTCACTTCTTTTTCTTTTGTAGCGTTTTTTCTTTGTTTCTGTGCCTCAACTTTGTCCACATTGCTTAACTTACATTTCCTACCTTCTGATGAAGGCTGCTGCATAACAGCCAAAAAGTTAAGAAACGTCGATTGGTGAATAATAAACGTGATACATAAAAAAGCACCGATAAAACCACAAGGATTATCATGTCAAACGTCCATTCATGACCACTAAACTGGAGTCTTTGTCAATTTGGGACATCCCCACCATACACAACTGCAATGTGACAGGAAAAATCTCATGTGTGACTTCAAGATATTTATCGGTCACCACATTTCCAATATATAACAATTTGCTAAGGTTAAGGCATATTGCCAAATGCTCAGTTTTGACCAATTCAGCAAATATACCTTCTGTTTTATTGCTTCAGCCACTTCTCGTATCCCATCTCCTTCAACATTTCTCATAGTAAGTTCAAGTGTGGGAGGAAATAAATGTAAAACACACGACAAAGCTAAAGCTTCTTCATCACCTTCCACTGTAAGCTCGTTTGGAATGGAATTAATCTGAGAATAACATGTCGGTTTACACAAAGTTGTTTAACCACTAAATATGAATATTTCGAAAAAAATTGTTGCTTTGTCAACACAAATGACTGGATAAAGTGTCATATGTTAATTTGAATTAAACATATGTAAACAAAGTAACCTAAGTAAAATCCTGACTTACAGACAAGTTTATTTTACAATGCTTACAAACCTCAAACACTGAATCAACAAATTTGGTTGTTATGTCCTCTTTCTTCACTGAAGTCTGAAAAAACAAATTAATCGTCGTCATTCAGTACATATTGACAAATAACAGCAGGGCTGACATAGAATGTTATGTAAAACAGAAAAACTAGCAAGCTATTGAAAAATGTTTTATGCAGTTCTTTGTAAATGCATCTACAATAGTACCATTCCCTCATTTACTAGAAGTGTTTTTAATTTTTTCTTGGCAAAATGATAAGCCTGGTAACCTTTGAAATGCAAGAAATAAGATCACATTTTCCAATCACATGGACGCCATTCTCTGATATTTTAAACTTGGACGTGTAAAGCTTGTTAACATTTTTGTGGAAAGCTTCATCCATGATCAATGGTAATTGAGATTTTGAAACCAGAGTTCCACTGATATCCAAAGATTCCATCTGTAATGATTGGAATATGTGGTTTTACACAAAAAACATTTAAAAGCCAAACAATACTCTTGCTATTTTTGAAAAGGGCGATAAAAAAACTTTTAGGAATGCTTTTCAAAATTTAATTCTAGCAACCACTCATTCTCATGCACAAAATAATAATCACCCAAATTAATCAGTTTAGTAAACTAGCATAACTTGAAAATTCATATAATTTAGTACAGAGGTTGGAAACTTTGCAGCCACATGTGGATCCTTTAGATTTAATTCTAGTTTCATATGGCAACCTCATTCAAAACATTTTTTTTAGTTTGTGGAGTTTTTGTACATCCAAAAGTATGTTAACCACTTTAAACGTAGGTTTTGAATAACTGAAATTTAGTTTAGTACATAATCATGCTAACTTCAAACAGGCTTTAAACATTTCTAAGTTGTTGAATTAATTAAATTATGGGATGTATGTAAAACATATCAGTATGGATGTTTAAATATTGGAGAACTACTGGTCTAACAAACAACTTACTGGTTTCTTAAGTTGCGATATGGAATTTGCAATCTTACAGATTCCACCACTTGTCATCCAACAACCACCCAGAGACAGATTCTCAATCCACTGAATACATGAAGCAATAGCAGATGCACTTTCATCATCAACTGCGTTCCCATCAAGATTAAAGAATGCAATCTAAAATACAAATATGTTGATGTTCTAGTTCATGACAAAAGAATTTCTCAGTGACAACATCCCCGGCCAGCAATATTGGAAGTAACACTGGATGCAATCAATCCTGACATGAAATAATTGGTAAATCAAACTGTGAATACAACTAATAATATTTTACACAACAGAGTGAAAGTTAAAAATATAATGTAACAGGAAAAGTTTCCTAATAAAATTAACTTGGTTTCTGATGCTGCCAGGCATATTATCAATACCAAATGCTCTTTTGGCAATAAAATTTGCAAATATTGACGATTTTGTTGTTATACAACAACCTTTATCAGGATGTACTATCAATTTTAAGCCCTGACAAAAGTTGTTGCCAATAATAAGAATGTCATTATTCAAATGTTTTACTGCCAAAAAAACAATATGTGCCGACGATTCTAATCTAATTCAAAATGCCAAAAGTGTAGTTGTCCAAGTCTGACATTGAACTCCCATTTACTGCAGCAAACATGGTGACTAGTATATATAAATAAATGTATCCAAATATTTTTCATCTTCAAAGTCTATTCCATTACATTACCTCACTATGGTGTATCACCAGTTATAAGAATTATCACTTGAGCTGACAGAAAATAAAGTTTAAAATTAATGAAATTTACTTTACAAATTAAGCAGGCAGTACCCAATTAAAAAAGTAAATAATAATTTGAACCAACTTGCTAACTTCTCTTTAATTTGTGCATTCGTTAAAAATTCAGCAAATATACCTTCTGTTTTATTGCTTCAGCCACTTTTTGTATTAAGTCCCCACTAACTTCGTTCATAGTAAGTTCAAGGGTTGGAGGAAATAAATGTAAAACACACGACACAGCAAAAGCTTCTTCATCACATTCCACTCTAAGCTTGTTTGGGATGGAATTAATCTGGTAATAACATATCAGTTTACACAAAGTTGTTCAACCACTAAATATGGATATTTCCAAAAAAATATTTTTGTTAAGCAAAGCATTTGTCAACACAGATGACTGGATAAAGTTGCATATGCTAATTTGACTTAAACATATGTAAACAAAATAACCTAAGTAAAATCCAGATATACAGACAAGTTTATTTTAAAATGCTTACAAACCTCAAACACTGAATCAACAAATTTGGATGTTATGTCCTCTTTCTTCACTGAAGTCTAAAAAAAAACAAATCAATCGTTGTCAAACACTACGTATTAACAAACAACAGTAGGGCTGATGTAGAATATCAAGAAAAGCAAAAAAAAAATTAAAAAGGTTTGAAAAATGTTTTATGTAGTTCTTTGCAAATGCATCTACAATAGTAATATTCACTTATTCACTAAACGTGTTTTTAATTTTTTTCTTGGCAAAATATTAAATGCTGGTAACCTTTGAAATGCAAGAAATAAGATCACATTTTCCAATCACATGGATGCCGTTCTCTGATATTTGAAACTTGGTCGTGTATAGCTTGTTAACATTTTTGTGGAAAGCTTCATCCATGATCAATGGTAATTGAGATTTTGAAACCAGAGTTCCACTGATATCCAAAGATTCCATCTGTAATGATTGGAATATGTGGTTTTACACAAAAAACATTTAAAAGCCAAACAATACTCTTGCTATTTTTAAAAAGGGCGATAAAAACAATTTTAGGAATGCTTTTCAAAATTTAATTCTAGCAACCACTCATTCTCATGCACAAAATAATAATCACCCAAATTAATCAGTTTAGTAAACTACCATAACTTGAAAATTCATATAATTTAGTACAGAGGTTGGAAATTCACAACTTTGCAGCCACATGTGGATCCTTTAGATTTAATTCTAGTTTCATATGGCAACCTCATTCAAAACATTTTTTTTAGTTTGTGGAGTATTTGTACATCCAAAAGTATGTTAACCACTTTAAACGTAGGTTTTGAATAACTGAAATTTAGTTTAGTACATAATCATGCTAACTTCAAACAGGCTTTAAACATTTCTAAGTTGTTGAATTAATTAAATTATGGGATGTATGTAAAACATGTTTAAATATTGGAGAACTACTGTCTAACATACAACTTACTGGTTTCTTAAGTTGCAATATGGAATTTGCAATCTTACAGATTCCACCACTTGTCATCTCACAATCCCTCAGAGACAGATTCTCAATCCACTGAATACATGAAGCAATAGCAGATGCACTTTCATCATCAACTGCGTTCCCATCAAGATTAAAGAATGTAATCTAAAATACAAATATGTTGATGTTCTAGTTCATGACAAAAGAATTTCTCAGTGACAACATCCCCGGCCAGCAATATTGGAAGTAACACTGGATGCAATCAATCCTGACATAAAATAATTGGTAAATCAAACTGTGAATACAACTAATAATATTTTACACAACAGAGTGAAAGTTAAAAATATAATGTAACAGGAAAAGTTTCCTAATAAAATTAACTTGGTTTCTGATGCTGCCAGGCATATTATCAATACCAAATGCTCTTTTGGCAATAAAATTTGCAAATATTGACGATTTTGTTGTTATACAACAACCTTTATCAGGATGTACTATCAATTTTAAGCCCTGACAAAAGTTGTTGCCAATAATAAGAATGTCATTATTCAAATGTTTTACTGCCAAAAAAACAATATGTGCCGACAAATCTAGTCTAATTCAAAATGCCAAAAAAAAGTAGTTGTCCAAGTATGACCTTGAACTCCCATTTACTGCAGCAAACATGGTGACTAGTATATATAAATAAATGTATCCAAACATTTTTCACCTTTAAAGTCTGTTCCATTACATTACCTCACTATGGTGTATCACCAGTTATAAGAATTATCACTTGAGCTGACAGAAAATAAGGTTTAAAATTAATGAAACTTACTTTACAAATTAAGCAGGCAATACCCAAATAAAAAAGTAAATAATAATTTGAACCAACTTGCTAACTTCTCTTTAATTTGTGCATTCATTAAAAATTCAGCAAATATACCTTCTGTTTTATTGCTTCAGCCACTTCTTGTATTAAATCCCCACTAACTTCGTTCATAGTAAGTTCAAGGGTTGGAGGAAATAAATGTAAAACACACGACAAAGCAAAAGCTTCTTCATTACCTCTCACTGTAAGCTCCTTTGGGATGGAATTAATCTGGTAAAAAAATCTTAGTTTACATAAATTGTTCAACCACCAAATATGGATATTTACAAAAAAAATGTTTTTGTCAAGCATTTGTCAACACAAATGACTGGATAACGTTTCATATGTTAATTTGAATTAAACATATGTAAACAAAGTAACCTAAGTAAAATCCTGACTTACAGACTAGTTTATTATAACAACGCTTACAAACCTCAAATACTGAATCAACAAATTTGGTTGTTATGTCCTCTTTCTTTATTGAAGTCTGAAAAAAAAAAATCATTCGTTGTCAAACACTACGTATTAACAAATAACAGCAGGGCTGATGTAGAATGTAATATAAAACAAACAAAAAATTAAAAAGGTTTTAAAAAATGTTTTATGTAGTTCTTTGCAAATGCATCTACAATAGTGATATTTACTTATTCACTAAATGTGTTTTTAATTTTTTCCTTGGCAAAATATTAAATGCTGGTAACCTTTGAAATGCAAGAAATAAGATCACATTTTCCAATCACATGGATGCCCTCCTCTGATATTTGAAACTTGGACGTGTAAAGCTTGTTAACATTTTTGTGGACAGCTTCATCCATGATGAATGGTAATTGAGATTTTGAAATCAGATTTCCACTGATATCCAAAGATTCCATCTGTAATGATTGGAATATGTGGTTTTACACAAGCAACATTTGAAAGCCAAAAACATCTGTTGCTATCTTCAAAAAACAACGATAAACAAACTTTTAGAAACACAAGGTTCACAGGCTTCGCAGCCAAGGCATTGCAGCCAAGCTGGATCAGCCACTTTTCCCGACAAGTCTGAGCGAGATCTGAAAAATCAAGCTCCCGGTGAGGTTTGAACTCACGACCCTGGGCTAACCAGGCCCGACGCTCTACCAACTGAGCTACAGGAGCTCAGTGGCTTCACGAGGTATATTGTGGCCAAGGTACACTGGTGCACAAGCGCACAACTTGTCAGGCGACCTTCACATGCGTAAGCATGGCATTACTTCTGCTTTTAGAAACACTTTTCAAATTCCAGCAACCCATTGTTCCCGTGCAAACAATAACAACTGAATTTAATCAGTTAATATGTTAAAATTAGGATTAAAAATTATACAGTTTAGTTCAGAAGTTGGCAATCCACAGTTTTGCAGCCGCTTCCTGCTTTTTAGTTTGTGGAGTATCTCTGTAGGGATAGGCAATATACAATAACACACTGTTCTAGAACAGTTAAATCGAATCCAGAATACCGAATCCTATTCTGTTTTTGTTTTAGCTTGTGCACTAAAGCACAAAAAAAACATTTTTTTTACATGACTCCAACAACAAAACACAATCAAAGAATAAATTTATTGCACTGTAATAGATTTAGGCTCTCTATGTGCTTGCCTGCCAAGCGACAACGTAATTTTGTGGCTGTCAAACCTGCACGTCACAACCGTAGCACCTTATTTACTCGATTGTAAGCTGCGGCTTATAAAGTTGTTTAAGCAACCATTTCTGATGCTAACAATCAAGGGCGACTTGTATTACTCAATGTCAAGCAAATAATTTGTCTTCAGCTCTGAGTTTCAATGAAATTAACTTTTAACTTGCTCTGGCTTACCAGTACGTTTTTATCAAACATATTTATCAGTGTACCTGACAAAGAAGGCTTATATTAATTTTTTAAATACGGAAAGTTACCGTACATAGAAGAGAAATAACAAACCTATTATTCGGTTTGAACACAATTTGGATTCGGATAGTTTAAGATTCAAATCTTATGGATTCGCTATTCAGAATTACCCATCCCTACCTGAATATTTTAGTGTGGTTCCCTATTTCCGTATACCAAAAAAATATGCCTAACCAATTTAAACTTAGATTTTTGAGATCCGAAATCAAGTTTAGCACAAATCAATGCTTACTGGATTTCCTAAAGTTGATGGAAAAATCCTAAAGTTGATGACTTCATTGCAGTCATGCGAACAGATGTTGAAACATACATATAGAACCACTGGTCTAACAAACAACTTACTGGTTTCTCAAGTTGTGATATGGAATTTGCAATCTTACACATTCCATTACTTGTCATCCAGCAATATGGCAGAGACAGATTCTCAATCCGCTGAATACATGAAGCAATAGCAGATGCAATTTCATCATCAACTGTGTTTTCGTCAAGTTTCAATGATGCCATCTGAAAAGGGAAATTAAAAAGTATTATTGCCTTGTAAGATGACCCTATGTAGCTGCACAAGTATTCGGTTTTTGAACATTTTATTCACATCATGGGAGTGTACAATGTGCCATGGCCAAATTTTGATAATTATACCTGGTAATGTCTTAGACACATTTTTTCATATTCACTGAAAAAAATTGAATATTACTCATGTGGGGAAATACATTTTTATCCAGAACAGTTGTTGCTACTTTCATATGACCATATAAATTAGCTAACATGAACAGCTAAAGTTTTGGTCACAAAACTAAAAAAAAACTTACTGGTTTGTGAAGTTGTGATATGGAATATGCAATCTTAAAGAAATTATCACTTGACATCCAACAATTCCGCAGAGACAGGTTCTCAATCCACTGAATACATGAAGCAATAGCAGATGCACTTTCATCATCAACTGTGTTTTCGTCAAGTTTCAATGATGCCATCTGAAAAGGGAAATTAAAAAATATTATTGCCTTGTAAGATGACCCTATGTAGCTGCACAAGTATTCGGTTTTTGAACATTTTATTCACACCATGGGAGTGTACAATGTGCCATGGCCAAATTTTGATAATTATACCTGGTAATGTCTTAGACACATTTTTTCATATTTACTGAAATAAATGAATATTACTCGTGTGGGGAAATATATTTTTATCCAGAACAGTTGTTGCTGCTCTCATATGACCATATAAATTAGCTAACATGAACAGCTAAAATTTTGGTCACAAAACTCAAAAACAACTTACTGGTTTGTGAAGTTGTGATATGGAATATGCAATCTTAAAGAAATCATCACTTGTCATCTCACAATCCCCCAGTGACAGACTCTCAATCCATTGAATACATGAAGCAATAGCAGATGCACTTTCATCATCAACTGAGTGAAGTTCCAGCTCAGTCAACTGAAACGAATATTCACATATATCTTAGTGGTAAACATGGTGTCTTAAGCAAACTTATGTCTCATTGACAATTCCAAAAAAATGTTTTTAGTTCTTACAATAACAAAAAACTCTTAATATGATATATTGTCATACCTGTATATGTTGACATAACTGATTCAACAAAACTTTCAAACTTCCATGATAAAAATGACAAGTCCCTAAAATGTTTATGTTGTATGATTTTGGAGATTTGTTTAAAACACCAACAATGCTATGAACATCAGTTAGAAGTAATTTTCCTTTTAGACTAAATGTTACTGGCAACAAATTTAGAGTGTCTTCATCGAATTCTTTGTTGTCAGCTTCATGTAACCATGAGAAAATTCGCACAAGCATTTCTTCCTCAACTTCTTTTTGTAGTTCATCGTGACAGAACACCTTAAGTAGATTTTTTTTCTCAGCAACTTCTTTGTACTTTATGTTGCTGAAACAAACGTTTGCAGCTTCATTAGCCTCATCATTACAAAGTCCAAAAACAAACTTTGCAACAACTTCCCATCTGTTTGTTTTTAGTTGGGGAAGTAATTTAGAAAACTCTTCAACACTCAAAAAAAAGACAAGGTAACAAGCAGTGAAATATTCCTGCCAAATCAAATGTGAAAAGTAGCTCTTAATATGAGAATCCATAAACGCCATGTTCCAATTTTCTGTAGTCACGAATGTTGTAAGAAGCCCCCTTAATGTCTCTGGCTCAATGCCTACTTCTTTTAGGTCATCCTGAGTAAAAACAAGTTTGCTATTTTTAAAACCATTCCATGCCAATCTAGCTATTTTGTTCAAATATTCTTCTTTTTTCCTTTTTTTGCCCCTGATAAAGTCCTGCCTAAAATAGTATTGGAATCCATTTGCAAAAACATGAGTAAGAGAGTGAAATCGGCCATCACGATCCTCTTTAAGACTTTTCCAGATGACAAAGGCAATAAAAATGCATTTTGCTGGGACATAGCAAGAAAATGAGAAGTTGGGATTGTCTTTTATGACATTCCACACTTCAGCACCACTATCTCTACAAATCTGGTTGCAAAGTTTTTCTTGGGATTTTTCGTTAAGGCCCATAACCTCAGCAACAAACAACGGTCGGTGTTTTGCATCAATTGAGAAAAAGTGCTTTTGTCTTGAAGTGAAAACCTTCTTTGCATCTTTGAGCAATTTACCCATCATAAGAGCATAGATATAAAGTAATGGTTTATTCTCTTTTGTGGGATCGAATGCTTTGAATTCTAAATCCCAATCTGCTGCAGCCTCATCTAAGCCATCCATTGTAATAAATACATTTTCTGATATTAGCATTTTGAGAAAACAAGCTTCACTGTTTTTCTTTATTGGTGAATCTGTGTAGGAATCCAAAAATAAGGAGTTTTTCAACAAAAAATCAACAAATGTTGTGGGAGTATCAAAGTCAATGTTTTTCACTGAGATGTAGAAACAATATTGGGTTTCTTTAACATTCTCTATTGCACCATCCATTGCTTTTTCAGTTATTACTTTGGATAGTGTCGTTTTCCCAATCCCTGGTTGTCCAATTAATGCTAATGTGTTTGCAAATTGAGGCTGTTTTCTATCTTTTGCTACAATTTCTGCTCTAGCAAATAATTCTTCAACTGATACTTTACTGTCCTGTTTCAAGTCTATTGTCTCATAATCTTGTCTCCTGTTGTAATGTCCATCTTCATCACTGTAATAACCACCCTCATAGTAGAACTCTGTAGATCTGGCAGGATTCACTGCTTTTATTGGTTTATCTGCTATGTCCAGTTCACAAACTTCAATATGCTGCCCAGTCAACACTTGAAAACTTTTGTTGCTGCATTGGTCTTTAGCACTTTTGTGCAGCGAATCTTGAATCAGCTTGAAGTCATCTAAATTAAAATTGTGACATAGAATTTCCACATGTTACAAGTCCAAGATATGATAAATAAAAACATGGATTAACACAAAATATTATTTCCAGGATATTTTGTAAGAATATTCATCAAATAACTTATAAAAAAGTAAGGAAATGAACAAAACCTTACGATAAATCTTTTGACATTTATTAACTTTTCTCAGCACATTAACAACTACTTATGACAACAAAATCTTGCCATTTAGAATACTACTTACTCTCGCTGAGTTCATCTAGTTTGTTGTCATTTGAAGTGTTTCCATAATTGTCTGTAATATTTAAAAAAATCTTTATAAACACCAAAACAGATTTCATCACTTACATATATCACGCCCTGCTGTTTGAAATGTGGGGTTTCCTTTGAAATTACTTTTGGATATTTCTGCGAACAAAGACATTAGTCAAACTTTTAAATGAGGACAAAATATTTGTTAATTACCTGTTTTGTTGGAAGAAAGTTCTGAGCTTCCATGTGTCTATAAATGTAATTTTACTTTTCAATTACGAAAGTAACCCTAAATTGATTCGCTAAATTTCAGCAGAATTTCACCATTGAATTCACTTTAAACCGATCAAAAATGTCTTTTCCGACACCAGGAACAGTTACAATGAAAAATATTGTGGCAAATAATGCCACAAAAATGATGAATATACCTATTTTATGTAGTAGTAGTCTAGACATACCTGACGGCTCACTTGGTTCTGGCACAAATTCGAACTGTTACCACCATGATATTGGTCCATTGTAGTTGCTATTAGTGCAAAAAAAAATTGATCAATTTTACCTTGTTTTCTTTAACATGTAATAAAAATTATTTTTTGCAAAACGCAGTTCTTGTTCTTTCATCAAATATTCCAATCAACTTTACACAGGCAAAAATTTTTTCACATTAAAAAATAGAACTGTATATGCATCAACTTTAAACATGATGTGATACAGTTACTATGAGAACTCTTTACCATGAGGGTTTTGGGTTTGGTTGCCCATGGTTTGAAGATTTTGACTCATTGGTGCTCTAGTATTTTGTGCAGCTTCTCTTTGACTTACACCAACATTTTCCGAACAAGGTTGTTGAGTAAAGTTTTGCCTGTAAATAGTGTTTTAAATAAAACAGTGAAGCACAATGAAGATGTGTTTCTACAAACGTTGGGTGGGTCGGTGCAAGCTGTGAAGACACTTGCTGGTTTCCAGTGATCAATTGAGGTTCACTTTCTTGTTGATAGTTACGCAAAGTTGGTTGTGCACTTTGAGTGGGAATCATTGCCCTGGTGTGCATAATAGCTTGACGGTAATAACCCCATGCTGGTTGGTAATGAAACGGATGCCACCCACCAAGATATTGGTGGGGTGAATATTCTGTGGGATTGGGGTAAGGTTGTGGGGGTGGAGGAGTGTATCGAGTGTGGGGAGGGAGATTCCCTAATTGTGATGGATGGCTTTGAAGTGTTGCATCTGAATCTGCTGATATTCTTTGATAGAATTCTGTAAATTTGCATATTTTTAAATTTATTTCAAATGAAATTAGCATTACTTTGAACACAGTTTTGTGAGAACTCTTTACCAGGAGGGTTTTGGTTTCGCACAGTTGGAAGATTATGACTCATTGGTGCTCTAGTATTTGGTGCAGCTTCACTTAGACTTGCACCAACATTTTCCGAACAAGGTGTAAAGTTTTGCCTGTAAATAGTGTTTTTGAATAAAACAAGTAAAGCACAATGAAGATGTGGATCTACAAACGTTGGGTGGGTGGGTGCAAGTTGTGAAGACATTTGCTGGTTTTGAGCGATCACTTGAGGTTCAATTCCTTGTGCATAGTTATGCAAAGTTGGTTGTGCACTTCGAACAGGAATCATTCCTCTTGGGTGCATAATAGCTTGATGGGAATTCCTCAATCGTTGTGGATAGTATTGGTTATAGAATGGATAATATGGATAGGGAGAATATCCTATGGGATTAGGGTAAGGTCGTGAGGGTTGAGGAGTGTATTGAGGGTGGCAATTCCCTAATTGTGATGGATGGTTTTGAGGTGTTGCATGAAGATGAGATGTTGATGGTACACTAAGATTATGAGAGGTTACATACTGGTTGGGTTGCCAAACAGTGGATTGCTGGGGTATTTGTGTGTTTGGAAAGTATTGGGTTTGGTTGAAAGCTGGTACATTGGTTGCCTGTGGGATTCCTTGACCTGGTTGTGTTGACTGGGGATTGTTTGTTTGTCCAACATCATGAGGTAAGCAATCCTGTAATGATAGAAAAACAAACATTATTATGTTTTTACCAGTTATCTGTTGCACCTTTGTTAACTGTGTTCGGACCTGGCCAGGTCTAAGCATTTATGTCAAAACAATGCAAGATTATTCCTTATGATTGGTTGTTTGTTGCTAATTAAATTCTTACTTTATTGTGTGTAGCGCCTCAACAAGTTACTTAATATATTATAAATTAGTCAGGTGCCAAACCGAATGTTGGCTTAATTTTTATATCTGTGTGAACCTGAATTAAAAGCAAATACTTATTAGATCGTATAATAATAGTTGTGTGACACAGTGGTTAAGTTTTTTGTGTTTTTCCACATCATCTTTAATGATACCACACTGCTACAAACACTACCATAACAGGTGTATTTGTTTTTGCCATTGTTTTAACATCACCTACGTGAAAAATGTAACTAAAAAGACATTTTGCTTGGAAAGAAATACTGATCGTTTAACACCATATAATTTGTAGTCTGAGGGTTACTATAACCCAAAAACGCACGTCTTGTGTTGTTTGAAATTACAATTAATACATACATTTAACATTTAATTACATTATTACATCGTAAGGTTTTTCACTTTAGGCCGCATCTCTGTATTTTTGTGAAAAAGAGTTTCTTGGTTGGGAAATGCCCTTCTCAAACTCCTGTGTAACAGAGTTAATTGCGTGTAACAATGCAATGGGTCATGCATGGGTGCCAGTGTTTTGGTTAAATGAGCCCAGATGAACAGGCTGTTGCCAGGGCGATTTTCAGCGAGTTTGGGGCAGTTTTACTATGGTTTTCAGGGTCATTAGTCAGGCAGTAAATTGGCAGAGGGTGCCGTTGAACATGTAACAGAAAAACTAACAACATGTTGAGATGGATTTTGTGGAAAAATGAATCACAGAAAGTATGGTCAATTTGTGACTTTCTGTTAGTCCCGACCCTTATCTAGGAGTCTAGGAATCTGGGCAAATTATTCGAGACAACGACTTTAACTGCTCCCATTTTGCACCCCTGTTGGACATTATTTCGGCTAAAAAAGCAAAAAAAAGTGTAGGTTTGTTTTGTAAAAAAATGAATCACAGAAAGTACCCTTCATTTGCAACAAAGTAAAGTCACTAACCCTCCTCTACACAATGCAATCAGAATTAGATGTCTCACAACTGTTTATGGGTCACCCCAGGGCTGTTTGTACCCCCCCCCCCGTAGGACTGGCAGTTTGGCGGTAAGCCTTTGTAAAACCTCCCCATGTGCTGTCTTAATGCAGCTGCAATCAATTTTTTTCTGTTAAGCAATAGTGGTCCCCCTTCGTGAGTCATCAGACCTGGAAATTGTTTTTGGCAAACAAGAGAAACTGTCACCAGGTGCATATAAGCGAATGACCTCTAAAGCTCAATTTTCAAGATTTAATTGTGAGATACGGCCTTTAACTAGGGTATGGGTAATTTAGAATGTTGAAAGTTTACCAAAATGTGTTGGCAACTCAACTGTATCAAAACAATCGCAGCCTAAGCAACATACTTGCTCGCATAATGCTGGGTGACCAGGCCATTGGTGACGGCACACTTAACACACATGGCATGAATATATTTGGCTTTCAAACAAATGATAATTCTTAATTATTCATGTTACCACACACATCAACAAAACATATTATTCTTCATGTAGCGACTATTTTTGCCCTGCTTGTAAAACACATGCTTGTTCGGATATGATCAATAATTCTCCACATTTGGCCAGTTCAGGCCTTTTTTTATAAGGTTAGTAGTGTTTTGAAGCACTGATATGTAGAAGCTTCAGATTGCCAAGTTTTTTAGGTCAAATCAACAATTTCATGAATCTTCAACTTCAGTCAAAAAATTTGTTGAAATTTGGCCGAAACCAATCTTCCACGCACACAAATATTCTTGAACAACAGCAACAGTAAATGGCTTATGATTGTGTAGCAATAATAAAACACTTATTGAGACAGGATATTTTGGCGTTAAGTCATAGCATTAACGATCACCAAGACCACACATATTCCATTCAAAAATGCTGACTTAAGAGGTTAGATGGTAGACACAGACAAGCTATTATTGGTTTGTTTATACATTAGTAGGTATTTGTGCACATCAGTACTGTCTGTCTGCCAGTAAAACTATTGCAAAAATGTCAAAACCTGAACATAAAGGTTCACCTTGTGTCATAATTGTGATTCAGCGCGGGAGTGATGTATGTGGTTTAACCAGCAAAAACCAAAATAACCCACCGAGCTACCGAATTACAATGAAAAATATCATTTGGTAATGAATGCCACAAGCATTAATATTCAATTTTACCCAAAACTCACTCTAAATATATTTTAAATGGTTATAAAAGATCTTTTAAACAAAAAATTTTCAAACTCTTTTCAAGAAGTAATCTGGACATACCTGACTAGTTTGGTTCTGGAACATTTTAGAACTGTCACCATCATAATTCTGGTCCATTCTGCTTGCTTTTGATGGCAACTCAGAACAGTTTTGATTAAATGCAACTCTTTTTCTCTTTAATGTATGACAAAAATTAGTTTAAGCATAAGTTTGAATGGTTATAACAGATCTTTTGAACATAAAATTTAAAAATTATTTTTAAGAAGTAATCTGGACATACCGGACTTGTTTGGTTCTGTAACATTTTAGAACTGTCACCATCATAATTTTGGTCCATTCTGCTTGCTTTTGATGGTAATTTAGAACAGCTTTGATCAAATGCAACTCTATTTCTCTTTAATGTGTGACAAAAATTAGTTTAAGTATAAGTTTGAATGGTTATAAAAGATCTTTTAAACATAAAATTTAAAAATTATTCTTAAGAAGTAATCTGGACATACCTGACTAGTTTGGTTCTGGAACTCTTTAGAACTGTCACCATCATAATTCTGGTCCATTCTAGTTGCTTTTGATGGCAATTTAGAACAGCTTTGATCAAATGCAACTCTATTTCTCTTTAATGTGTGACAAAAATTAGTCTCCTGCAAAACAGAATGCTTGTCTCTTGCATCAAAAATGAACAAAAAAATATCCCCATACATTCCAATAAATTGCACTATAAAAAGTAGTATATATTATATAATATAGAGCAGTACTTTATAACAGGTAGGAAAAGAAATATAACAATTCTATTTCCACCTAAACTAACAAATCAAATGGACAAAATTTTGACATTGCATTTTCACCATCAAATATAGCCGGTTAAACAATAGCTTATTACATCCCACTATTTGCTGATCTTTGCAAAAGGTAATCAGCAAATAAGTTACAAGAAAAAAAAAAAGTTTAAAACATGCTGGCTTGCTACTTCCATTTATACAACAACTAACTTGGTTATGCAACATTTACATCATAATAAAGTCATTCCTATCTATCACTAGGCCATTGTTCCTTTATACAGTAGTTTAGGTTGTTGGAATTTAATCAAAGGTGTTTGCAACACAACTATAAAAAATTCATAGCTCATGCAACATACTTGCATGCATAATAAAACTGCCAGTCAACATTTGTGCAATGAAACGCACTTGGACGACATCCAATATTTTAAAAGAACTTTTAAAAAACTGATATTTAGGGAAGTGGCCAAAACGAATATCAGGATATTTAACAACATTTTTAACAAATAGCGGTTTTCAACCACAGAATACTAAAACACCAAACCCATAATCCGAAGTAAGCTACAGAAACGGTTATGAGACATTATGAAGTCCACAAGTAAAAATAAGGTTTTCGCTACATTACAACTGTGGGTTTTGTTTAGTTCATGTACGTGTGTTTTATAAATATGTGAAAATAAATGCTTGCTATTCCTTCGAAATTTACAATAAATAGGAACAAAATAAATTCAAAGCAAGAATGAGCGATTATCTCATACAAAGACCCTGATTGGGTGATAAGCAAAAGTCAAATGTGCGTGTCAAACCCTAGAATATTGGACCTGTAGTATTCTATTGGACAAATGCCAAACTCCTCTATTGTACAAAGATAAAGTGAAAGCAGGGCAAAAAAACTTAACAAAGGAGAATAAAAATCAATTAGCCTACATTGCGCCCGTTTTTCATGCTAGATCCATCATCCACAAACTGGAAAGATATGAAACAACGAGAGATCTTCATAATGCGCAACAAAAACTTGGTTATACAGAAGGAAGCTGAAGAGCAAGAGAGTTCTCTACCTACAAAACACCCGCCCAAAGAATCATCAACCAGTTAAAGCAAACTTTTCCATTCCGAACAACGAACTGTTTGGTGACGAAGTATACAGACCTTTTATCTGCGGAACGAATGCTTGATGGTGGCAGAAAAATTCAGACCAAAATAAAAGTGAGTGGCTGACCCATATACCTAGAAGAAAATCTGACCAACACTGCTGTGTCAAGTATTGTTCGTTACAAGAACAATTTGTTTGAAAGTTAATTGCGCGCTGTGTTGTTGCCAAAAGTTAAAGCCTAACCAAATACAATTACAAAACAAGTGCCTGTTCTGAGACTAAAGTACAGAAATTATACGCCCAATTGCATTATTTTTACTTCATAAAAGTAACACAAAGTTACTTTGTCCTATTATGACATCAACTGTGGGATCAAAACGTGTACATGTTATTAAATTATCTGTGGAACGCTGAACAAACACTTGGTTGCCAAACTCGTTGATGTAACATTTGCGTCAATCCTCTGTAGCCGTAAAGCAGGGGTTTCCAAACTGCTGGGTTTGTGGCAACTGAACATGTAGGGTCGATGCAACAAAAAGTGGAACTTACATTACGTGCACTGTTACAAATAATTGCTGCAGTGAATCATTGGCGTCATGTATGTTATTATAGATTATCGACCTTAAAAGCGCCAGCACTCGTTATGTATATATATCTTGACAGTCTGACTACCAGGCAACCTCCTAGTCAGTTAGTCCACAATGTAGCAAATTGAGAAGAGCTTGAAAAGCTAATGCTGTTGGCCATTCAAATAAAGTTGTTTAAAGAGGTTGGAACCGGTTGGTCGTTTGACAAAAAAGCAAAACAATCAAAAAAATGGGATCCCATTGAATGAAAAACTACACAAACGTCACCCAGGAATCAGGTTTATCACAATAGGTGGCGGAAGTTGGCAAAATGAAAATATACATCATGTGATCATGTAGCAACCAATCAACAACACAACAAGTACTTAACAACCGAAACTTGCGGTAGCTGAGTGTTTTTGTCCGCAATGGGTAGATAGTTGCTGCAATAAAACATCACGTTTGCAGTAAGTTGAGCGACAAAAGCTCATAAAAAAATATTTTATAGTTATAACGAGACAATTGTGATATTTCCACTTCAAAACCCCGCAACACCACTGGTAAGACGATTTAACGCGTCACTAACAAGGAAGATAATACTTTTACACCGGGTCACAAAGTTTTTTCCAAACTTGATCCACATTCAGCCTATGTAACATAGAAATCTGTGCGAATATTAACGCTACGATTTCGTGTAGTATTGCAACTCAAATTTGTATACAAAAATAACAGGTGGTGGCCCTGTTTACACCTAATCATTAAAATTCTCACAGATTTCTTTTTTACACAGACTTATACGTGTATCAAGTTTGGAACAAACTTTGTGACCCGGTGTAGTAGTATTTTCCCACTTAACAAGAGAAGAACTTGCCACGCTTGGTTGCTTGTTGACCAGATGAGTTGTACAAAGAGATTGGGACCTGGTTGAATGTTTGAAGTTAAAACAAACGTCCCAATAATTTTTCTGCGAAGAAAACTACACAAGCGCCATTTGCGTCAAGAATTTGATCAACAAAAAATAAATGCTTAGACGAAAAGTTTTTTTTGGTCTCAACTTCACACAAAATACACTGGGTCACTATATAGGCTTGTACTGTTATCAAGTCATTTAACTATAATTGTTGGTCAATAAATATGTAACAAATTATATAACTTTGAAACACAGGAGGTCGAGGTATTTTTTAAATCAAACTACGATTGGTGTGAAAAGGTTTGGTTATCCTGGTAAAGAAAATGTTTTCTACGAAGCGGATCTGACACAAGTCGTCACGGTAGTTGGTTAAATACAACAGCACTTATTTCAACATAATGTGATCGTAGCAACACAAGTTCTTTTACCAACAAGGTCTGGCGACCGAGGTACAAAGTTTCGGAAAACAATCGCCCTGTCTACTTTTCTACGCGAACGAGCGATGCGGCACAGAGGCGCCACCAAGCGTCAATAATACAAGTGGACATTTTCCAACAATCAAGACCCTGTTAGATTTACATTTTGACTTTAGCGTTGTGTAAGCGATGAACTTAGAGGTTAAGTGACGCCTATAATAAACAAACTTGTCAAATGATTGTTGACAAAAACGATATTCCGTTCTGTTGCAAAACAACTTAAGTGCGTCCGGTTTCCATGCCAACACTCAATATTGATTGGACATTTACGAAATTATCTGCATTCAATCGCAAAAAAAGAGAACCTTCTACTCGTAAAATACCCGACCGGAGAATCATTAACCATCAAGCAAACTTTTCCATTCCGAACAACGAACTGTTTGGTGACGAAGTAAACAGAACTTTTACCTGCGGAACGAACATCTGATGATGGCGACAAAAATCCACAACGTAATGTCAATAAAGTCTGCGAGAGAATTATTCCCTACATTAAATTAATACCGCCTCCAGTGACAGAAGTGCATCTAATAAGCTTAAGGTTCTTAGCAACCGTTGCCAACTAATAAATTCCTAGTTTTTTATTTTTACTTAACATGTTTCGTGCAAACAATTTCACAAAAACAACAAAATGTATTTTTTCCAACGGCAGTTTTGCATTCGTGGCAACCGGATGGTATTGGGCCGCGTTCACCCAAATACAATTCATTTACTTGGTACAAAATCACATTACATTGTAACCGTTCACATTCAAACGTTGCTGCTGTTCCGGCTGCAGATAAGATACGCTTAAATAACTACGATGTGAGAATATATGTATGTTGGATTAGTGCTGGATTAACTCTTTATGCAAACTTGTCACATGTCTTAGTTGCGGTTAAAACTCTGTGTCCATAAATAACTTCAAAATGTTTAAACATCAGATTTATTAGCACATTGTGCAAGCAAAAGTGATTGTTATTCACGAACAATGCGTATTATTTAGTACTAAAATGAGCGTTTAACTTGGCTTATGATGTCGAAATACTTGAATAGGCAACCACTATAGATAGATTGGTAACATTGAATTTATATGGGTATAGTTTATAAATGCTGATCACTATCGACACATGCAATTTTATCGCAGGTTTGGTCACAAATATTCTCACCTTACAGAAGTTGTTTCTTCGATATAAAACCAGGTTATCCTGAGCGAGAATCGACCGATCATCCAATTGCTTGCTGCCCTAATTACAACTTACACTTAAATGGATGTGGTAGTGGGGGATTGTGGTGTTTTGTCGCCTGTCGCCTGGTTGTAAATCTCAGGCCTTCTTTCCAGTATTTAAAAAGTCACCCGATAACAGCAAGGTTTCATAATATTTATGTGGTATTTTGTGAAGTTCATTCATTAAAAGATTCGTTACCAACTTTACTGACATGAAACGATAATCGTTACTTCCACACTAACCTTGATACAGAGTTGCGGGAAATTATCAAAGGTTACAGTTCAAGTAACTGCGTTGGAAAGTTTTTGTACTTGAGGTCAAAATAAACGCTGTTACTGAGATTTCTGGATTTTTGTAAACTTCAAATGCCGTACATGACTTTTGATAAATGTAAATTTGCAAACACCCATATTTCACATTCTTATTGTTTGTGATAACAAAGTTGTACTGAAGGAACTTAAAGGGCCAAAGTGGGCCCCATGGACAGACTCCCGACTCATTAATTGTTAGCTACGTGAGAGGAAACATATGGTAGTGTTGTGATTCGTTTCCCGGGCATTCAACGCTCACACCGAAAAATAGTGTTTTTTTACGCTTGTGTCCACAAAAACAATTAGTTACATTGGCCTGTCTAAGCTATAATGTTGTCAAATTAATTGTGTTGCACGTCGGTTTTAATGCTAGCACATGATACACAGATTTATAACATATTGAGAAAATAAGATTTTTAGTATTGCACTAATTATGTTGTTCATGTAAAAATAGTAATCAACAGTAAAAACTATCTTGATTCTCGGAAGAAAGCAACCTTCCCATGCGCTTCGACATATATCCATAAGAAAACCTTTCATCGTCGCCAAGTTCGTGCAAAATGGCACCAATTACTTTTTACCTCGTTCTCAATATTACGGGCGTGGTTCCCAAATTTCGCCACATTCCAAGTTGATTCCTCCTGTTTAAATCGAGTAAAGCAAGTAAAATATGACCTTTATACACATTCTTACCCCGAACATAGATTTGTCGCCGCTGTAAGAATCGCCAAGATTAAAACCAACTCCATGTTTGCGTAGAGAAGCATCGACCTCGTGTTGAAATGTTCTTTAAAGGCACAGACAAGAACAGTATATACTGCGATCCACTTCCCCCAGACTAAAATAAGCTGTAACATACTTTGTGTCGGATTTGAATTAAAAAACATATAGGCTACGGTTTATACGCCCTTTTTCATTCAGTCAAAAGAGTGGTTTGGTGTTTGTAAGGAAACCACGTTTCTCTGAGCAAAAACATTTATAATCCACTTTTGGTTGCCATTCCACTGTAACCAAATGATCGTTTGTAATAGCTGAAATTGCAGTGCATATGGTGATACTGCCAGGTATAAGATACGGAAGAATGCCGTGAGCCTGGTGTCGCCAAAGTCTACTTTACAGATAGAAGTTAAACTGAAGCAGTGACTTCTGGACAAAAGCCTTTCGAATTTAGCGCTCGACTTATGTTACACAGAATGATATGACGTATTGTACAGAATGTACTGGTCGTCAGAAGAAGTACAAAAAAAACTTTTCCCTGAATCCTGATTTCCACCTAACGAATGTTAGAGTTTTTCCAATAAATTTATATTTTACCCCGGAAGTAAATGTTGGCTATTTAGCTGGCAAGACGGTAGCTCGAAATAGCGACCCTGTCTACAGCTCACTAAAATCATTAGCTCCATTGCTCACAAATTAAAATGTGACTTTAGAACAGATTTCCGTTATTTTAGATATCGAGTCCGACACCCACGTTGTCGCAAATGCATGTTGTAGCACGAAAGCCAACGTGCAGAAAAAGATCAATTCGGCACGCCACTACATGCATATGCAATGGCGCACGAAGCAGTAAATACGACCAACAAAGTGTTTATTAGCGAATTATTTTTGTACAAACAGTTGATATGTTTTAATCGGCACCAACATGTGAATGGCATTGGAACCAAATCCGTCGCATCCACGACAACTACATCTGAAACTGGCAGTTTTCTCAAAAAGAAAGAATGTTTCTGTGGCAACGGTCTTCATGGCCTTCCTCCTTGCAACTGATCCTTGAGAGCAAGGATGCTGCGCCTCTGCTCATCAGGGAGCATCCGGATCTGTTCTGGAGTTAACTGGAGGACTTGCATGATCAGAGCGGCCTGGAAACACATGATGGCAAAAGTTTTTACCTTTTATCCTAATATATATTTGATTGACTTTTTAAGTGTTAAAAGTGAACGAAAACATTGACCACAAAACTACACATTTTATTCACAATTTGACCAAAGTTGTTTTTAGATTTGGGCATGTGTCTAAGATTGTTTGTGGGCTGACTTTTTTGTACATATACAAATACAGAACTTCAGTTGATGCAAAAAATATAAAACATACATTCACTATTCATTTCCACAATAATCAAACTTCCGATTTGTATCACAATGCAACAACAAACCTTTTCCTGATCCTGTTCTGCAGATGGATCCATAGGGGCGTCCTCCTGAGCAGGAGGAGGTCTCCCTCTTCTTGGATCGCTTCTTTCAGGAGGTGGAGGAGGATGTCGTGCAGGATCCCCA
This sequence comes from Ascidia mentula, assembly GCF_947561715.1. Taxonomy (NCBI): domain Eukaryota; kingdom Metazoa; phylum Chordata; class Ascidiacea; order Phlebobranchia; family Ascidiidae; genus Ascidia; species Ascidia mentula. The sequence goes on from NC_138568.1 coordinate 1,853,219, forward strand.
CCCATTCCTGGACGATCCATCGGAGGTCTTCCTCCACGATCCATCGGGAGATCTCTCGGAGACAATCCTCGTTCCAGAGATGAACGCCCCCGCTCATGCGAGTTACCGCGTTCTGGGGGCCCACGATTGGGAAAGCCCCGCTCATCTAGTGGCAAGAATTAAAAGTTAACAGCATGTGTTACAAACTGTAAGGCCTGCAGACACCCTCTTGGTGTTAGTGTCACAGTAGTCAGCAAAGTACTTGTAAAATGCACCAGAAAATATTTATATTTATGATTTCCAGTCAGTGGCCCATTTTAGTGTAAAAACACGTTGCTTTAGAAACACTAATTGGACAAAGGTAGCGCAAAATTTGTCTGTGTATTTTTGATCTTTGCATTTCTTAAACAAATGAAGACAAAAACTAATTGATTTTCACAACTAATCTCCATGTAAGAATGTGGTCATTCTACCTCTTGGATTCGGTGGAAATCCTCGACCAAAACCTTCATCCATATGTGGTGGTCTGTGACGATCCATCGGGTCGCCCATACCATGATCCACGGGCACTCTTTCTATAACTCGCATGTCCACCTCCATTCTTCTTGGACCTCTGAATTATAAAATGGTTTTTAGTTTTAAACATCATAGCATGTTTTTGACAACAATTGAAAACTTTACAAAACAAGGGTGTTTCAACACAGGCAACATATTGTCTGCAAGTAAACATTTTCCATTGTCAATTTTATGTTTGCCAGACTTAATACAACCAATAGTTGATCAGTGTCCATGCAACTTCACCAAATTTATTGTTCATTTATGTCGGATATGAGCAAACTGGGGCCTTAGGTAAAATCATTGTTGGATCTGGCTGGCATTTTTTGTATGCTTTTCAGTTACAGCATTTAAGCATTAATGATTGCAAGTCTGTTAGTTTATAAATTGTTGTGTAAAATCTCTTTGTACACATTTACTCATGTGGTCCAATCCCAAATTTTTGATACTTTTTGGCCCACAAGCGGAAAAAGTTGCCCACTCCTAATTTTCGTTCTTGTTTATAAAAAATATTAAAAAGATACCATAGTAAAGAAGAGTACATATTTCTCAGGCCAAATAATGTCCTTCTATGTCCAACATAATAGCCCATGGAAAACTCTTTCATCAGATGCATAGTATCACTACCAGATTAAACACGTAAATTCCCACCTATCTCCTGGACCAACTTCCATTGGGTGTCCCCTACCAGGTGGGGGCTCTCTCATGCGATCACCATCCCGGCCACCTCCGAGCCCAGGCAGTGGACTGCCATTGGGCCTTGCGTCCTACAATCATTACAACAACTGGATCAATTTATGAAACATATCATATAAATTAGTTGTGGATAGCGATAATGACAAATACATTTCTTCCATTGCGTAAGACAAAATACATTTCTTAAAAGCAAACACAAAACTTTGGTGACAAAATTTTGCTTACGGACTCTGGACGAGGACCTTCAGATGCTGGAATGAGAGGTTGAACTGGATTTTGTCTGTGCAGCATTTTCTACACATAGAAATAGTATTATCAGGCAAAAAAACAATGCACAATCAAAAATTTTTTTCATTGAGACCTTTTAGGTCGAAACAGTGGCCATCTGTCTGCAGCTTATACACAGTTCATATTATTGACTCAACATTGCTTATCATTTTTTTCATTGTTTCAACATTATAATTTTTAATTTCAATAAAATATTTAGTTCCTTCTTCTGATTATTTTGTTGGAGCTGTTTCGTTACCATGGCAATTTCTGGATCCACAATCCTCATGACAACTTGAGCTTGCAACAACGCATATGCAAGTTGTGGGTTTTGAAGCAGCATGTTTCTGGCCTCTACTGGGTTGTTTTGAATGCATTGCTACAATAGTTCAAAAACACAGATTAGCAAAATCGCAATATTCCTACAAAATTCTCATGGATGTTTTAAAACATATATATTCTAAGATTAATTCGGAAGAAAAACAACAACAAAATATGTTGCCTTCATTTGTTTCATGAGCTCAAACATTTGTTCAGGGGGTAGGCTTGCAACAGCTTTGCTGATAGCTTCTGGGGCATCTTGAGATGGAGTTGGTTCCCCGTATTCCGACTCCACAGGTGGACCCATGGCCCTGAAGTGGTTCACTTCTTCCTGTGAAAAAACACAATGATTGGACATCATAAATATTGTGCTACTTTTGCTGCTAGACACACTACAATTTAAACAGACTCCTCTCCTGGCATAAATTAAAAAAAGACAGACATCACTGTTTTTTGCCCTTTTCCTCCAAAACAATTTTTGGTCGAAATTGTTATTTAATGTGCATGGAAATTCAAAATGACAAGAACCAATGCATTATATAGCTAAACATCTGGATAAAAATGGTCCAAATACAAAACAAGATTAGGTAATATATTCCTGAGACTACAAAAGGACAATCAGCACCAGTGTATGATCAGACATTGGGTTAATGTTGCCAAAATAACTTTTGCAAAGAGTACAGCGTACATCAACACTCAGTGCAATTATTAACAGCAATTACCCATACCTGAAAGTTATTGCGGTTCTTTTCACTTGTTGCGTGATCAACTCTCAGTGGTCGACCGTGTAACTCCCTTCCATTAAGATTTCTCATCGCACTCATGGCAGTCTCCTGATCTTGATACTCAGCAAATCCATATCCCTTTGGCTTGCCAGACTCGCGGTCAAATACAAGGCTGCATTAATATAAACATAACAATATAAAGTCATGAGTCTGATTATACTCTTGCAAATGCCTGCATACACAACATACAAAAAAGCACATACCGAAAACTAATGACGTTGCCAACTTCATTAAAAATATCTTTAAGCTCCTCTTCCGTTGACTCATAAGGTATATTTCCAACTGAAAACAATTTTATGTCGAACTATTAATGAAAAAAACGGACATTACTAACAGAGGAAAAATGCATAAACATAAGATATATGTAATATACACAGAGTCTACAATACTTACCAAATACGGATCGGACAGATCTTTCGTAGTCGACTGGATCACGGTCTCTTAAGCCAAACATTATCGTTTTCTGTCATTCGAGTCTTATAAAGTACAAAATAACCAAAGTAAACGCACACTTTCCTGCTGATCGTGACTATTGGTTTGGTGGAAACTGGCAATTTCACATACGAAGTACTAGTCGGTAGTTAATGACATATACATGGCAGTCAAATATAAGGTGCGCGTTTCTTTAAGCTGAAATTTTATTATAAAGTCCTAATTTCACCCAATCTAATAAAACGAATCACCTGCATTTGCATACACACGCCGCAGCAACAGCGTTATTTCGGCGAAATGGAAATTGGTTAAAAGCGAAATTATTTCACGCATGAGCAAACACGACGATTGTGTTCATACAAATTTTAAATTAACTCGCAACAAAATTAATCAACAAGATCTCCAATATTTATGAAACAATATCTATACTTATGTAATTGCAATCTCAAAACACCTATAAAGTATATCGCAACGAAATGGGTTTGACCGCGGTCACGCTGTGTGAATCCCAGCATTTTTCGTCATGGAAGATACTTTTACACCGGGTCACAAAGTTTTTTCCAAACTTGATCCACATATAAGCCTACGTAACACAGAAATCTGTGCGAATATTAAAGCTACGATTTTGTGTAGTATTTTAACTCAAATTTATAAACAAAAATAACAGGCGGTGGCCCTGTTCACTCCTAATCATTAAAATTTGCAGAGATCTCTGTTTTACACATACTTATATGTAGATCAGGTTTGGTAAAAACTACGTGACCCGGTGTAGCAGTATTTTCCGTTCGTCAAAGCGTACACTGCGAGCATTTGCGGCTCTGCATAGAAGTACCAATTTAATAATGTTCCGGGCCACAGATTTTTTTAAAAATTGGCGTAGATTAGGCTTAGAGCATTTAGATCACATTACCATTGCGTTTTTGAAGACCTATAAAGTATATCGCAACGAAAAGGGTCTGACCGGGCAGCACAGTGAAACGACTTTTTGGTTTTGTATGGTTGTAGACTGGTCACTAGTTACTATAAATTCTATTACTGGTATTAACTCTCTAACAAGGGTAAGCTTCATTTATACCTCTACCAATTACTAACTCTAAACCAATAATTGAATTGAAAACCCATATTCCTATTCACGCTTATATTTTGCAAACCAGTGCAGGCCAAAAATACACAACCATCCGTTTCCTTAGTGAAGGCTTACATTCTTGTACCTTTGATAGACTTCAAAGTTTAGGTGTAAAAAACATTGGTTATGAAACGCAAACTTTCTAACTGCGTCACACACGATGTTGGTAAAACTACTTCTTTACCGTGGACTTCAGAGGAATATCAATTTTGTGTTTAGACTTTGGTGACTTCTTTCTGCCACCATAAAAGTAGTTCTCAACAATTTTCTTCCGTCGATCGAAGAAGATTCCGAAGGCGGCGGAAAGCACGAGGGTAACTCAAAATTTCACCACAAGTTTTAAGTTTCACACCCACCTTTAATTTTTTCAACACACCTTGCGACTACAACTATAAAGAAGTTTTTAGTCTATTACCGCTTTCACGCTACAAAGTACACACAACACACTCAACCAAAGGCAGTATTTGTAGCCAACTCCAATTGTTCCTAGTTTTATTCCCGAAAAGTACCAGAGACACTGAAACATTTCACCCCCTATTCTTGGTGATATTGTTGTAATAAATAACCTCAGGAAGTGACAATGTTTCATGCAAAGGCATGATTGGCAGGTTTGTTTTAGTCACAGTCGATAAAAGCGACATTTACCGGCAAAATATCGTTCCACAAACTTACACTGGATGTCGTGCTAATCAATACATCGGGGAAAAATAATGTTGGGTGACGTCAGTCAAGCTTATCAAGCAGAAAGCCAGGATAACCGGGTTTCGAATATCGCTGCGGTAAAAAAAAAATGTATTGGGTGACATCGGGCAAATCAACATTTGAAAACAATTTGTTGCTGATGCTTGGTAATGTAAGGCAAACCTAATGAACGTCGGTCGTATCCCGGTGCTAGCTGCACAATGCAACCCACCTTTCAATACAACTTAACATATGCCTTTGCAAATATCACTTCCCAACCGTAAGCACTTTGTATTGAAAAAGTATGTACAACATATGTCGGGGATTCCCCATAAGCAATTGACAGCATCGGTTAAGCGCTGGGTGGCGATATCGAGCAGCAATGATTCACAATAACAATTGCACAAAAACCAACATTCAATGTTCAAATATTTACAACATAAACCTCCACTTCCAACCGTTGTAACTTCATCAAACCCATAGATAGATACAGATTTGTTTCAAGTAAGTATAAAAAAAACGTGCGCCGATAAAACCGAACAGTAGTTGGTGGAAGATCGGTTGTTCTCGTCATCAAACATTTTAGTTACGAACGTAAAAAAATCTTCGTTCAAAACCAACAAACAGTTGCAAGAATTCACGACATAATGTATCAGAAAACAATGTAATGTGGAAATACTCGATAGTAATCAGTCAAAAATTAATATAAGTCACACGTAAATGTTGAAAGTAAAGTTTAGTGCGGAAGTAAAAGTATTGTCACAAAATCTGTCGTTGAAAATTGTTAGGAAGGCGGATAACTTTGTACGATAAACCTCAGTTGACGGATTTACACAAGAGAGAAGTAAAGACGAAACTCAGAGCAGGAGACAAAAATATTCGTGTTTCAAAGACGTCATTGATTGTAAGCAACACAAACAGTAAAACTTCGAGAAACACTGAACTTTAGTGTGGAATAGTCAGAATATCACGATACCGATGATATAAGTTAATTAAATTTTGAATGAGTTTTGTCGCCTGGTTGTAAATCTCAGGCCTTCTTTCCAGTATTTGAAAAGTCACCCGATAACAGCAAGGTTTCATAATATTTATGTGGTATTTTGTGAAGTCCGATGATTAAAAGTTTCGTTACCAACTTTACTGACATGAAACGATAATCGTTACTTCCGCACTAACCTTGATACAGAGTTGCGGGAAATTATCAAAGGTTACAGTTCAAGTAACTGCGTTGGAAAGTTTTATTTGTACTTGAGGTCAAAATAAACGCTGTTACTGAGATTTCTGGATTTTTGTGAACTCCAAATGCCGTACATGACTTTTGATAAATGTAAATTTGCAAGCACCCATATCTTACGTCGTATTGTTTGCGATAACAAAGTTGTACTGAAGGAGCAACCAACCACTAAAAAACGTCGCAAGCACAGGAAACTACGACAAAACCAACATTTAAAGCAAAAATGTTAAAATGCTTCTGGTTCTATAAGTCAGTACAGATTGTTAAAATAAATCGTCGGACGTGACCCTTAACCAAACAACTTTTTTTGTATTTTTTTTATTTATTTACACCAGAAAGAACTACAACAACGACAAACAACAGCTCAAGAAACGTACGCTAATACACAAATCAATATTAATATTACAGAGTATTCCATCCACCAAACAATGGTTTCCTAAACATACAAACGAGATCGACTCTGATGCGTCACCTTATGGTTCAACATTTGCGGAATATACGTCAGTAGGTGGGGCAAGAGATTTTTCAGGGGGTTTTAAAGTCGATGGTTCACAACCAACAAGCGAAGTGGAAATATTCAAACTTCACATTTTATCGATGAAACTTCATTAAGAAAACTTCTTAACGGTTTAGGAGGGAGTTGATCTCCACAAAATCATTCCAATCGATCAATCATATTTACTTGCATTTGTTAAACCCAAATATAAGGGATGGATTGAAGTGGAGAGTAGGAGTTAGAGATTCACTTCTTATCAAATTTTCAACTTTGGCTTCTACAATACAACGGATTGGTTATTTCATACATGGATTAACTATAATAACAGTAGTGTTGATGAAAGTTTTGTTGTGATTTAAAATTACTTCATGAAGCAAATATTTTGTGACGTGTACTTATTTCCATAAACGCAACATCCACTCAAACATAATAAAATACTCCTATTTAGTCGAGTTTATTTGTGTGATTTTATTTTAAATCTTAAGCCACATAAACTGAAAATACAAGGTAGGTATTAGGTGATGTCGACTTTCTTTATATTAACCCAGTGGTGGCAACCTGAGGCTTGCACATGACACAAGCCTTAATACAAGACAACCCATGAGGATATTATTATTGTGTTAGTATCAAATAACAATGACAGTTTGTACGTGGAACAAATAGTTTTAATACTTACAGGCTCTGGAAGGTTCTGAAATTTCCCTTCTAAGTCTTTATCTATCCATTCACGAGAGACTATAAATTCATCTTGTATATTGTGAACACACTTGAGTAAGGTTTCTGCCGCATCACCATGTACGTCATTGTCGTAAAGATTCAACTTCCTTATCTGCAAATAAAAGATGAAATTAAGAAATTAGTTCGGATAAATGTGACATTAAATGTTTAGAACAAATATAATTGCTGGTAAAATATTCAAAAAACATCGACCTATCGGGTCTCATCAGTGCAGCTAGAGGTTAACCAACCAGACATAGATTATTCCATTTTGTGTGCAATACTGTCTGCAGAGCACTGATCATTATTAGCTTTGCTTGTGCATACTTTTTTTTTTACAAAAGCAGTGTTTTACAATTGCCTGTTTGTGTGATTGCGTTATTTTACTAAAAAACTTAAAAGTGTGTTTTGCGTTGGCACGTGCACCATAGTTTTCTTGCTTTTACTTTGGAAGATAATGCTTAAATATGGAGTCGAGTGGACGTGGAATCTCTGCTTGAACACCTGAATTCCATTAAAACGAGTATCGAGTTCACATTGGAACGTGAATACGTCAAGGTGATATCATTTTTTGATGTTTCCATTTAAAGCGAGAACCGGGACCCTTCCGCACAACCACATACTGGTAACTGACTCATTCCGACAGGTATCTCTCGTTTGGGTTCGCAAACCCCGTCGGCCACAAGCGTGCTGTAGTGCGTGCATTGTATACAAGAGCGGAAACCTTAGTTTCAGAGGAAGAGGCACAAAAACAGGAGGTTGGTAATGTGCAGAGTGTGCTTTTAGCAAATGGCCAAACTCGTTCCACTCAGTGGCGAAATTCCTCGCCTAAAGGTGACGAAGGGTGTGGTTGTGTTGTTATATTGTATTAAATTTGTCCTTCTGAAAATTTTCATAGGAGTGTTCAAATAGTTTTTAGCCATTTTTGCTTTAGTATTACTGTTTCTTGTGGTCGAGCTGCACAAACAACCAATGGTTGCGTCTGCTCTATTTTTGCAATAAAAGACGGCTTGTGCAACGTGCCCCATATATTCATTGGCATTTGCAAGTCGAATCCAGTAAATCGCTAACAAATATAACTGCTGGTAAAATATTAAAAAACATCGACCTACCGGGTCTCATCAGTGCAACAGTGGCTAAGCAGCCACAGACATGGACTATTCCATTTGGTGTACACTGTACACTAGTGTCTGCAGAGCACTGATCATTATTAGCTTATTGCTTGTAAATAATTTTTTACGCAAAGCAAGGTTTTTACGAAATGCCTTACTCAATCCTTTGCTAAAACGGCAGTTTGTATAATTACGTTATCTTACTAAAATGCTCAAACATATACTTTGGCTTGTGCACCATAGTTTTACTTTGGAAGACAATGATTAAATATGGAGTCGAGAGGACGTGGAATCTCTGCTTGAACACCTGAATTTCACAAAAACGAGTCTAACCGCGGGTACAGTGTTGTCGTAACATGTAACGGATACAGGTGAATTTGAAGAAACGACTGTTTTGGATAAAAAAAAAATGACAAGTATAAACAGATGTTTATCGAATAAATGCACACGAATTCGCGCTTAACGTTAAACAGCACATATTTTTTTCAGCAGTGTATCGACACCTATAGTAAACTCCCAAAGCATTGCAGATTTTAATGCTTAATCTAGCTGGTAAATATTTGATTTAAATTACGTTATTGTTTGCATTCTGGTTTGTTTTAAATGGCATCGTTAGAAGTCTTGCAGCTTCTGCGATACACCAAATTTGTAAGTTTCGTGCACGAGCACTTAAAAGAGAAAAAATCTGGAACGTCATAGGCTTGACTCTGATTGTCCAGTGTGCTTGTGGAGATGTGTGGTTGATGCGCATTTTCGGTGATGCGCATTATTTTGTGCTATTTGAAAATACAACATTGGCGATGAGGATAACTTTGAATTACCCCTAACTGCTGAACGTAACAAAAGTACAGAGAAAATTTTTCAACATGTACAAAAGCAGATGGACGCACAGGAGTGACGTCACCAGGAGTTTATAATGATACGTCAGGGTGATATCATTTTTTAATATTCCCACTTTAAGCAAGAGGTTGGTAATGTGCAGAGTGCGATTTTAGCGAATGGCCACCCTCGTCCGTTTCTGTAGCGAAACCAAGATTTGAAGCCTAAAGATGACGGAGGGTGTGGTTGTGTTGTAATATATTTTGCAAGGCTTCCAGGTGTTTGAACGCCCGCCTGTCATACAGCGTGCTTTGGTTTCGCATCCCAAGATCGTACAGGAGATGCGTTCGATGCTGGAGGTGTGACCGGATACCCTGTGCTGACTACGACGACGTAAATATTGGCTAGACTGGCCGCGCTCGACGAACAACGCAAAAGGAACAGAAACGCGACGTGGCCAACGCGATACAGCGTTGTCGCCACATGTAGCGCAGTAATTCCCAACCTTTATGTGGTTGATTACCACTTGGAGGTAAAACAATTTCATCGCGTACCACCTAGTTGAGTGTTACAAAGTAACCTAGGGGATGAAGTAACGAACATTTTGGGATCACTTACGATTTTTTAAATTCGAAATATATCCGCAAATTACGGAAAGGTGCTCGCGTACCACCTGGAATGCCATCGCGTACCACCGGTTGGGAAACACTGCCCCAAAAAGTTTGGAAACCACTGGTCTAACATACAACTTACTGGTTTCTGAAGTTGTGATATGGAATTTGCAATCTTACAGATTCCACCACTTGTCATCTTACAACCCCCCAGAGACAGATTCTCAATCCACTGAATACATGAAGCAATAGCAGATGCACTTTCATCATCAACTTTGTTGAAACCAAGATTCAACGACGTCATCTGAAACAAATAAAAAATTACTGGAGTCAGTTTTTATGTCAACAATATCATTATTATCAATTATGACGTTACAGAGGCAGAACAATCACTTGGTGAATTTAATCGTTGAGCTCCGGTAGCTCAGTCAGTTAGAGCAGGTTTTCCCAAACTTTTTTTCTCGGACCCCTAATCTTACGTCAGATCATTTTTCCCACGTAATTAGTGGAAAATAATTGTCCCCTATACGTATTGTAAAGCTTACGAAATCACTCAAGTTATAAATTACTGCAGTGAATGTTGCTAAGGCACTGTATGAAACGTACCAGTTGTGTTTTTAAAGATATCTTTACTTGTGTAACGGTGTTGCGTTACCGAAAACTAAAACGCATGTTTTGCGGCGGTGCGTGCCCCATAGTTTCATTAGCTTTTACCAGTCGAATCCAGTAAATCGCAAACAAATATAACTGCTGGTACAATATTAAAAAGCATCGACCTATCGGGTCTCATAAGTGCAGCTATGATTTAACTAGCCAGACATACACTATTCCATTTTGTGTGCACAACTGTCTGTAACTCACTTATCATTATTGCCTCATTGCTTGTACATATTTTTTACAAAAAGCAGGGTTTTACAATTGCTTGTTTGTGTGATTGCGTTATCTTACTAAAAACCTTAAAAGTGTGTTTTTGCGTTGACACGTGCACCATAGTTTTCTTGCTTCTACTTTGGAAGATAATTCTTAAATATGGAGTCGAGTGGACGTGGAATCTCTGCTTGAACACCTGAATTCCATTGAAACGAGTATCGAGTTCACAATGCAATGTGAATACGTCGGGGTGATATCATTTTTTGATGTTCCATTTAAAGAGAGAACCGGGGGCTAAAGGTGACGAAGGGTGCTTGTACATATATTTTTTAAGAAATGCCGGGTTTACGAAATGCTACATTTTTGCAAGGCCTCCCTAGTGTTTGAACGCCCGCCTGTCAGACCGCGTGCTTTGGTTTCGCCTTCCAAAGATCGTAAAGGAGATGCGTTCGATACTGGAGGTGTAACCGCATACCCTGTGCTGACTGCGACGCCGTATGCATTGACGAGACTGGCAGCGCCTGACGAACAACGCAATAGGAACACAAACGCGACGTGCCCAACCGCGGGTACAGCGTTGTCGCAACTTACAGCAGATACAGGTGAATTTTGGAGAAACGACAGTTTTGGGTAAAAAAATGACAAGTTTAAACGGATGTTTATAGAATAAATGCATATGAATTCACGCTGAATGTTAGAACGCAGACATTTTTCCAGTAGTGTATCGACACCTGGTAAACTCCCAAAGCATCGCTGATTTTAATGCTTAATAATTGAGTAAATAATTGAGTTAAATTACGTCATTGTTTCCATTCTGGTTTGTTTTAAATGGCATCGTTGAAAGTTATAGGCTCGACTCTGATTGTCCAGTGTGTTTGTGGAGATGTGTGGTTCTGCGCATTTTCGGCTTGCTTACTCCTTTCTTCTTCCCACACCCCTTGGCGTTTTTTCGAGCTTTCTTATATTTACGGTGTTGTTTACACTCACGCACTTTGTCCTAACGAACATTGATTGCATGACGACAGAAACGTCGATCAAATAAATTTTTGCGCACGAGCTTCAAAAATTGATTAAACAATGCTTGAATATGATTGGGACCAAAAATTATTTAATATGTATGGAAAAAAGAATGCAAAGTTTTTTTTTTACGAGGTTTCCAGCTGATAGATTTTGCTTGGGAGCCTGGGCCTCTTGTACCCCCTCCCTACGACTATGCGTGTTGGTATCATATGATGCAATATGGAAGGTGTCACTGGAGATGCATTGTTTGAAGTTTGGGTAAAAGTAAAACATTCATCTAAACTAGGGTTGTGCAACATGTGGCTCGCGGATTGAAATTCTGCTGCCCGCTATAATTTAGACAAAAAAATTATTTTAAACTAGTCCTACTACGTAGAAATGTTCCACGACACGTCATCAAGCAATCAGTCATGCATGAAGGTTAATATTAGGGCCAAGCGTTGAGCATAGACGCGTGCAATACTCATTTCGCAAGGATAATTAAATTTTCTGCTATAAAGCCAAGTCTCATTTCACTTTAGAGTCATTTTATTATTTTGTGCTATTTGAAAATACAATTTTGGTGATGAGGAGACCTTTGAATTACTCCTAACTGCTCAACGGAAGAAAACTACAGGGAATTTTTTTGAACTTGTATACATAAGCAGATGGACGCACAGGAGTGACGTCACCAGGAGTTTATAATGGAACGTGAATATGTCGGGGTGATGTCACTTTTTGATGTTTCTATTTGAAGCGAGAACCGGGGGCCTCTCCGCACAAACGTATACTGGTAACCGACTCATTCCGACAGGTATCTGTCGTTTCGGTTCGCGAACCCCATCGCCCACAAGCGTGTTGTAGTGCGTGCATTGTATACAAGAGCGGAAATCATAGTTTCAGAGGAAGAGGCTTAAAAACAGGAGGTTGGTAATGTGCAGAATGCGATTTTAGTGAATGGCCACCCTCGTTCGTTTCTGTGGCGAAACCAAGATTCCTCGCCTAAAGGTGACGAAGGGTGTGGTTGTGTTGTTATATATTTTGCAAGGCCTCCAGGTGTTTGAACGCCCGCCTGTTATACAGCGTGCTTTGTAAACTCCCTAGCACTGGCGTGGAGTACGAGACTTCGGCTTTCGTCGGTTTGAACCGTGGCAAAAATGAAGGCGCATTTCACTGCTGTTTAAACGTTCTTAACACGCAGTTTCGTTTGCCTCGTATTTGCGATCAACAATAACGCAGCACAAGCGAAACGTTTGTGACGCACACGTGGAAGGAAGAATTTATCATTTGTGTAGAGAAAATTGACTACCGAGTTCGCCGCGAAAACATTTATTTAAAACCACGTTTAGTTTTGTCCAGTTTTTCGGTCGAAGATTACATATACCAATCGCCATTAAAATTGTCAACATCGAAGACCCTATAAACTGAATATTATGGCGTTCAAACAACCTTCTGAGGTTAGCATTAATACTCGCCGCATCCCGGTGATGTGCAAAACTTTACGCCTCTGCTCCCAAGGCATCGTAGATTTTAATTAATTGATCTAGTTAATGTGATTAGTAAATCAAAACTGGATCAAAAAACCAAAGGCCCCTGGCAGGCTGTCGATCGCACACCGTATCAATAATAATGTATTAAAATCCCAAAACAGCGATCTGTAGACAGCTCAGATCGATTTATTGAGAGAAAAATATATTTCGCCTTAAACGGCATCATCAGTTTTTAGGCGAAATATATTTTTCTCTCAATAAATTGATCTGAGCTGTCTACAGATCGCTGTTTTGGGATTTTAATACATTATTATTGATCTAGTTAAATTACTCTATTGTTTACATTCTTGGTTGTTTTAAATTACTTCGCTGAAAGTCTTGCAGTTTCTGCGATACACCAAATTTGTAAGTTTCGTGCACGAGCACTTAAAAGAGAAAAAATCTGGAACGTCATAGGCTTTACTCTGATTGTCCAGTGTGCTTGTGGAGATGTGTGGTTGTACATTGATTCGCATTTTCGGCTTGCTTACACCTTTCGTCTTTCTACTTCACGCCTCCCCTTTGTGTTTTTCGAGCTTTCTTATCTTTACCGTGTTGTCTACACTCACGCACTTTGTCCTGAAGAAGTTCGATTGCATGACGACAGAAACGTCGATCAAACAAATTTTATCCCGTGAGTTTTAAAATTAATTAAATATGCTTGAAAAAATTTGGAACAAAATTTTTTTTAACTCAATACGCATTTGTGCAGAAAAAAATGATATATTTTCATATAAGGTTGCCAGCTAATAGATATTGCTTGAGAGCGTGGGCCTCTTTTACCCCCTCCCTCTGAATACGACTATGCGCGTGGGTATCATTTGTTACAACATGGAAGGTGATGTTGCGCTCACTTTACCGCATTATAACGAAGCGGATTAAATTCCTTTTTTCGCCGCGTTTCTCTTTTGCGGGTGTTGCGTGGACTCGTGGAGTCAGTCGTAAACTTTGGCAATGCAATCAAGCAGCACAACGCTGTAGTGTCATCTTGAATTACACATGGCTCCAACTTACTAACACGTTTGTGATTTTGGTCATAGTTATATGCTTGCATTTCCACGAAAGCCAATAAAACTATTACAAGGAATAAACAAACATATTTTTGTATTCGACCTTTGAGTTGTTTTATTAATGGGTAGTGCACAAATATGTGCAAGGAATATTCGTATTCATATGCAGAGCTTTTTTATTACGGTTACTTGAGAGCAAACATTACAAACCACCAATGTCTGCGTCTGCGCTATTTTTGAAATAAAAGACGGTTTTACGTTATAGCGAAACCTGAAGCGCATGTTTTGCGGCGGTGCGTGAGTCATAGTTTTATTTGCTTTTACTTTGAAGTAAGGTCTGGGAAATATTGAAACCAAATACAGATAGGAATAAAAACGCATATTGGTAGTCAATGAAAATTCCAACAAAAATTGTTACACTGTTAGTAACATTTAAAATTGAATTGATAGTTAACTTGTGTCACGTGAAAGAAGTGCTGCTGGTTAGGTAGATTTCATTAAGTAAAAACATTTTATTGCTACACTGTTAGGGTTAGAAAAACATATATTTAAATACTATCATCATTCTGGCAGAATCTAAACAAATTTATCGCCATAAGCGTTCCGCGTTAATGATTACAATTTCACATGACCGTTTAACACGAACATTCAAACTTCTTCCGGGTTTACAGTACAACAGCTTACATTTTATATATCGATAAAAACTTTGTTCAAAAACGTTATGTCACACAAATATAACGATGTTGAAATCCGAAGTATCAGAATTACTTGACACCAGACGCGGTTGACGGTTGGCGACGCGGTTTCGAAGCGGCGGGGGATTCACACCAGCCGGCGTCATGCCGTGACGGCGTCATTTTCTCGCTCGAAGCGTCTGACGGCGGAGTTAAATCTGATTTAACTTTTCCGTCAGCCGCGTTGATCTGAAGTTTGTTTTCGCAGGGTTTTTGACTTGTTATGATTAATTTTAGGTGGTTTTAGGTAATTCTATTTGTATTTGGAGTGTTTGGTGATTAAATATCAAAAATTAATTGATGTATTATTATTGTTGACAATGGCGAAAATTATTTTACGGTAATTAATTTTTTGGACTAATTAATTTTTTTGAAAACGTTTCTTTTGCGAAATATTATAGATTAGTGCCACTAACCGCATAGTTATTTGCTGTCCTAACTGTAAAAGCGAACCAAATAATACACATGTCGTATATATAAGCTCTGTGCATAAATATTACTAGATTACTAATTTAATTGTCGTATAATAAAACTAATTAAAATTTCCTATGTGATTAGTAAATCAAATCTGGATCAAAAAAACCAAAGGCCCCTGGCAGGCTGTCGATCGCACACCGTATCAATAATAATGTATCAATAATAATGTAGTTTTGGTAAATGGAGAAACTGATGATGCCGTTTTAGGCGAAATATATTTTTCTCTAAATAAATCGATCTGAGCTGTCTGAAGATCGCTGTGTTTGGATTTTAATACATTATTAAAATTTCCTATTGACGTTTTTGCGACACGCTGTAGATATCGACATGATTTGCCGTGTTGGCGCCAACCGCACTGCAGGTGTGAATCCCCTTGCCGTTTCAAAAAGCGCGGGAAAAATCCGCGACGGCTACGCATCGCCAGCCGCAACCGTCAACCGCGTCTGGTGTGCAGAGCCCTGTCACGTTCAATCAAGTGCCAAACCACTTTCCGCTCAACAGATTTTGTAAAAAAATCTCTCTATTTATCAAGAATTCGGTGCTAATTAGCGTAAGAGTAATTAAAATCGGTAGAGATCCCAGATAAAGCAAACAGCGTGAAAAGCCCGGTGTTTGTAGTCATTCTGATGAAATACTTCGGACTTTAAAAAAATTCAACATTGTAATTTGTGAGTGCGGAACGCTTTTATCGATAAAACATTTTTTTTATTCTGCCAGAATGACGATTTAAATTCAAACCACGGTAGTGCAACCGGTATTGTTGTTTTAATTTAACTTTTCCTAAACAGAATAAAGTTATGTGTGATGAACGATTCCAGAACATCCAAGTGTGTCGCGAGCCTAAGAAGTTTGGAAACCACTGGTCTAACATACAACTTACTGGTTTCTTAAGTTGTGATATGGAATTTGCAATCTTACAGATTCCACCACTTGTCATCTCACAATTCCCCAGAGACAGATCCTCAATCCACTGAATACATGAAGCAATAGCAGATGCACTTTCATCATCAACTGTGTTGTAATCAAGTTTCAACGACGTCATCTGAAACAAATGAGAAATTGCTGGAATCAGTTTTTACGTCAACAATATCATTATTATCAATTATTACGTCACAGAGACAGAACAATTACTTGGTGAATTTAATCGTTCAGCTCCGGTAGCTCAGTCAGTTAGAGCAGGGTTTTCCAAACTTTTTTGGCCGCGGCCCCCATTTTGTGAACATGGTTTTTCTCGGACCCCTAATCTTAAGTCAGATCATTTTTCCCACGTAATTAGTGGAAAATAATTGTCTCCTATACGTATTGTAAAGCTTACGAAACCACTCAAGTTATAAATTACTGCAGCGAATGCTGCTTACGCACTGTATGAAACGTACCAGTTGTGTTTTAGAAATATCTTTACTTGTGTAACAGTGTTGTGTTACCGAAAACTAAAACGCATGTTTTGCGGCGGTGCGTGCCCCATCGTTTCATTAGCTTTTACCAGTCGAATCCAGTAAATCGCAAACAAATATAACTGCTGGTACAACATTAAAAAACATCGACCTATCGGGTCTCATGAGCGCAGCTATGGGTTAACTAGCCAGACATACACTATTCCATTTTGTGTGCACTACTGTCTGTAACTCACTTATCATTATTGCCTCATTGCTTGTACATATTATTTTACAAAAAGCAGGGTTTTACAATTGCTTGTTTGTATAATTGCGTTATCTTACTGAAAGATTAAATGCGTTTTTGCGTTGACACGTGCACCATAGTTTTCTTGCTTCTACTTTGGAAGATAATGCTTAAATATGAAGTCGAGTGGACGTGGAATCTCTGCTTGGACACCTGAATTCCATTCAAATGAGTATCGAGCTCACAATGGAACGTGAATACGTCGGGGTGACATCATTTTTTGATGTTCCATTTAAAGAGAGAACCGGGGGCTAAAGGTGACGAAGGATGCTTGTACATATATTTTTTAAGAAATGCCAGGTTTACGAAATGCTACATTTTTGCAAGGCCTCCCTAGTGTTTGAACGCCCGCCTGTCAGACCGCGTGCTTTGGTTTCGCCTTCCAAAGATCGTAAAGGAGATGCGTTCGATACTGGAGGTGTAACCGCATACCCTGTGCTGACTGCGACGCCGTATGCATTGACGAGACTGGCAGCGCCTGACGAACAACGCAATAGGAACACAAACGCGACGTGCCCAACCGCGGGTACAGCGTTGTCGCAACTTACAGCAGATACAGGTGAATTTTGGAGAAACGACAGTTATGGGTTAAAAAATGACAAGTTTAAACGGATGTTTATAGAATAAATGCATATGAATTCACGCTGAATGTTAGAACGCAGACATTTTTTCCAGCAGTGTATCGACACCTGGTAAACTCCCAAAGCATCGCTGATTTAAATAATTGAGTTAAATTACGTCATTGTTTCCATTCTGGTTTGTTTTAAATGGCATCGTTGAAAGTTATAGGCTTGACTCTAATTGTCCAGTGTGCTTGTGGAGATGTGTGGTTGTTCGCATTTTCGGCTTGCTTACACCTTTCGTCTTTCTTCTTCCCACACCCCTTGGCGTTTTTTCGAGCTTTCTTATATTTACGGTGTTGTTTGCACTCACGCACTTTATCCTAACAAAGATTGATTGCATGACGACAGAAACGTCGATCAAATAAATTTTTACGCACGAGCTTCAAAAATTGATTAAATAATACTTGAATATGATTGGGACCAAAAATTATTTGACTGAATACGAAGTTGTGTATGGAAAAAAGAATGCAAAGTTTTTTTTACGAGGTTTCCAGCTGATAGATTTTGCTCGGGTGCCTGGGCCCCTTGTACCCCCTCCCTACGACTATGCGTGTTGGTATCATGAGATGCAATATGGAAGGTGTCACTGGAGATGCATTGTTTGAAGTTTGGGTAAAAGTAAAACATTCATCTAAACTAGGGTTGTGCAACCTGTGGCTCGTGGATTGAAATTCTGCTGCCCGCTATAATTCAAAAAAATATTTTGAACTAGTCCTACTACGTAGAAATGTTCCAGGACACGTCATCAAGCAATCAGTCATGCATGAAGGTTAATATTAGGGCCAAGCGTTGAGCATAGACGCGTGTAATACTCATTTCGCAAGGATAATTAAATTTTCTGCTATAAAGGCAAGTCTCATTTCACGTTAGAACCATTCTATTATTTTGTGCTATTTGAAAATACAACATTGGCGATGAGGAGACCTTTGAATTACTCCTAACTGCTCAACGGAAGAAAACTACAGGGAATTTTTTTGAACTTGTATACATAAGCAGATGGACGGACAGGAGTGACGTCACCAGGAGTTTATAATGGAACGTGAATATGTCGGGGTGATGTCACTTTTTGATGTTTCTATTTAAAGCGAGAACCGGGGGCCTCTCCGCACAAACGTATACTGGTAACTGACTCATTCCGACAGGTATCTGTCGTTTCGGTTCGCGAACCCCAACGCGCACAAGCGTGTTGTAGTGCGTGCACTGTATACAAGAGCGGAAACCTTAGTTTCAGAGGAAGAGGCTCAAAAACAGGAGGTTGGTTATGTGCAGAGTGCGATTTTAGTGAATGGCCACACTGGTTCGTTTCTGTGGCGAAACCAAGATTTCTCGCCTAAAGGTGACGAAGGGTGTGGTTGTGTTGTTATATATTTTGCAAGGCCTCCAGGTGTTTGAACGCCCGCCTGTTATACAGCGTGCTTTGTAAACTCCCAAGCACTGGCGTGGAGTACGAGACTTCGGCTTTCGTCGGTTTGAACCGTGGCAAAAATGAAGGCGCATTTCACTGCTGTTTAAACGTTCTTAACACGCAGTTTCGTTTGCCTCGTATTGGCGATCTACAATAACGCAACAAGCCAAACGTTTGTGACGCACACGTGGAAGGAAGAATTTATCGTTTGTGTAGAGAAAATTGACTACGGAGTTCGCCTCGAAAACATTTGTTTAAAACCACGTTTTGTTTTGTCCAGTTTTTCGGTCGAAGATTACATATACCAATCGCCATGAAAATTGTCAACATCGAAGACCCTATAAACTGAATAATATGGCGTTCAAACAACCTTGTAAGGTTAGCATTAATACTCGCCGCACCCCGGTGATGTGCAAAACTTTACGCCTCTGCTCCCAAGGCATCGTAGATTTTTATTAATTTATCTAGTTAAATTACTCTATTGTTTACATTCTTGTTTGTTGTAAATTACGTCGCTGAAAGTCTTGCAGTTTCTGCGATACACCAAATTTGTAAGTTTCGTGCACGAGCACTTAAAAGAGAAAAAATCTGGAACGTCATAGGCTTGACTCGAATTGCCCAGTGTGCTTGTGGAGATGTGTGGTTGTACATTGATTCGCATTTTCGGCTTGCTTACAACTTTCGTCTTTTTACTTCACGCCTTCCCTTTTTGTGTTTTTCGAGCTTTCTTATATTTACCGTGTTGTTTACACTCACGCACTTTGTCCTGAAGAAGTTCGATTGCATGACGACAGAAACGTCCATCAAACAAATTTTTTCCCGTGAGTTTCAAAATTAATTAAATACGCTTTAAAAAATTTGGAACAAATTTTTTTTTAACTCAATACGCATTTGTGCAGAAAAAAAAAGATATATTTTCATATAAGGTTGCCAGCTAATAGATATTGCTTGAGAGCGTGGGCCTCTTTCACCCCCTCCCTCTGAATACGACTATGCGTGTTGGTATCATTTGTTACAACATGGAAGGTGATGTTGCGCTCACTTTACCGCATTAAAACGAAGCGGATTAAATTCCTTTTTTCGCCGCGTTTCTCTTTTGCTGGTGTTGCGTGGACTCGTGGAGTCATTCTTAAACTTTGGCAATGCAATCAAGCAGCACAGCGCTGTAGTGTCATCCCGAATTACACATGGCGCCAACTTACTAACACGTTTGTGATTTTGGTCATATTTATATGCTTGCATTTCCACGAAAGCCAATAAAACTATTACAAGGAATAAACAAACATATTTTTGCATTCGACGTTTTAAGTTGTTTTATTAATGGGTAGTGCACAAATATGTGCAAGGAATATTCGTATTCATATGCAGAGCTTTTTTATTACTGTTACTTGTGAGCAAACATTACAAACCACCAATGTCTGCGTCAGCGCTATTTTTGAAATAAAACACCGTTTGTGTAACTGTGTTACGTTATAGCGAAACCTGACGCGCATGTTTTTGCGGCGGTGCGTGAGTCATAGTTTTATTTGCTTTTACTTTGAAGTAAGGTCTGGGAAATATTGAAACCAAATACAGATAGGAATAAAAACGCATATTGGTCGTCAATGAAAATTCCAACAAAACATTGTATTTGATATAAATTTGCCCGATGCCACCCCGAGTAAATTGTAAGTCAGACAATAAGTGTTGCTTGTTAGTCCGGACCTACTGGATCCCAGTCACCTAAACCTAGATACTCCCACATATGCTAGTATTAGAAAATTACTACACAAGGTGTCAATAAAAGCAAATACACTGTTAGTAACATTTAAAATTGAATTGATAGTTAACTTGTGTCACGTGAAAGAAGTGCTGCTGGTTAGGTAGATTTCATTAAGTAAAAACATTTTATTGCTACACTGTTAGGGTTAGAAAAACATATATTTAAATACTATCATCATTCTGGCAGAATCAAAAAAAATTTATCGCCATAAGCGTTCCGCGTTAATGATTACAATTTCACATGACCGTTTAACACGAACATTCAAACTTCTTCCGGGTTTACAGTACAACAGCTTACATTTTATATCTCAATAAAAACTTTGTTCAAAAACGTTATGTCACACAAATATAACGATGTTGAAATCCGAAGTATTAAATCAGAATGACTTTAATATAACGATCCTTTGGGGGTGACGTCACTTTCAATCAAGTGCCAGACCACTTTCCGCTCAACAGATTTTGTAAAAAAATCTCTCTATTTGTCAAGAATTTGGTGCTAATTAGCGTAAGAATGATGAAAATCGGTAGAGATTCCAGATAAAGCAAACAGCGTGAAATGCCCGGTGTTTGAAGTCATTCTGATAAAATACTTCGAAAAAAATTCAACATTGTAATTTGTCAGAAATTACTGCTATTAAAGTTTCCATCAAAATGATGTAACCTGTTGTAATATAAACCCAAAAGAAGTTTGAATGTTTGTGTAAAAAGTTATCGTGAAATGGTAATCATTGGTGCAGAACGCTTTTAACGATAAAACATTTTTTTTATTCTGCCAGAATGACGATTTAAATTCAAACCATTGAATTGAGCTTTTCCTAAACAGAATAAAATTAGGTGTGGTGAACGAATCCAGAACATCCAAGTGTGTCGTGACCCTAAAAAGTTTGGAAACCACTGGTCTAATATACAACTTACTGGTTTCTTAAGTTGTGATATGGAATTTGCAATCTTACAGATTCCACCACTTGTCATCTTACAACCCCGCAGAGACAGATCCTCAATCCACTGAATACATGAAGCAATAGCAGATGCACTTTCATCATCAACTTTGTTCCCATCAAGTTTCAACGACGTCATCTGAAACAAATCAAAAATTACTGGAATCAGTTTTTATGTCAACAATACATCATTGTATCAATTATAACGTCACAGAGGCAGAACAATCACTTGGTGAAATTAATCGTTCAGCTCTGGTAGCTCAGTCAGTTACAGCAGGGTTTCCCAAACTTTTTTGGCCGCGGACCCCATTTTGCGAACATGGTTTTTCTCGGAACCCTTATCTTACGTCAGATCATTTTTTCAATATAATTAGTGGAAAATAATTGTCCACTACACGTATTGTAAAGCTTACGAAATCACTCAAGTTATAAATTACTGCAGTGAATGCTGCTTAGGCACTGTATGAAACGTACCAGTCGTGTTTTTGAAAATATCTTTACGGACCCCCGTGCAGTCATTGCGGACCCCAATTTCGGAACCCCCGAGTTACAGAAAGAACCCGAAATATTTGTGGAGATGTGTGGTTGTACGTTGATGCGCATTTTCAGCTTGCTTACACCTTTCGTCTTTCTTCTTTCTACATCCCTTGGCGTTTTTTCGAGCTTTCTTGTGTCACGCACTTTGTCCTAACGAAGATTGATTGCATGACGACAGAAACGTCGATCAAATAAATTTAACGCACAAGCTTCAAAAATTGATTAAATAATGCTTGAATATGATTGGGACCAAAAATCATTTCACTGAATACGAAGTTGTGTTTTTTTTACGAGGTTTCCAACTGATAGATTTTGCTTGGGAGCCTGGGCCTCTTGTACCCCTTTGCTCTGGGTACGTCTATGCGTGTTGGTATCATGAGATGCAATATGGAAGGTGTCACTAGAGATGCATTGTTTGAAGTTTGGGTAAAAGTAAAACATTCATCTAAACTAGGGTTGTGCAACATGTGGCTGGTGGATTGAAATTCTGCTGCCCGCTATAATTCAAAAAAATATTTTGAACTAGTCCTACTACGTAGAAATGTTCCAGGACACGTCATCAAGCAATCAGTCATGCATGAAGGTTAATATTAGGGCCAAGCGTTGAGCACAGACGCGTGTAATACTCATTTCGCAAGGATATTCAAATTTTCTTCTATAAAGACAAGTTTCATTTCACTTTAGAATCATTCCATTATTTTGTGCTATTTGAAAATACAACATTGGCGATGAGGATAACTTTGAATTACCCCTAACTGCTGAACGTAACAAAACTATAGAGAAAATTTTTGAACATGTACAAAAGCAGATGGACACGCAGGAGTGACGTCACCAGGAGCAAATGAATGTAATGCTGAAGCTTATTAGAAGATGAATGTTAGGACGGAAACGTTTTATTGTTCGTGAGTGGTTCAAGTTCAGGAGTGGAAGCCAGGAGAAACCATACAAGAATTCGCGAAGATGCTGCCACCTGTGATTTTGGTTTTATCAACGATCCACTGGACTAAGCACTGCGGGCAAGATTCGTTTGTTCCGTGAATAACAAGGAAATGTAAAGGCTCTATTTAAGGTCAAGGATGACGAACTGAAGTTCGTTTTTGTGGAAACTGAAACAGTTTTTGGTCCTGAAAGGGACTCCTCCGTCAATAAGTTTAAAGGGGGCAAGACTCAATTTTCCGGGATACCTCAAAGGAATCGTTAAAGTGCCACAGGTGCGGGAAATCTGGACATTCTGCATCGACCTGTCGTATTAAAAACTCGAGGTGTAATTTCTGCAAACACAAAGGTCATCTGCAAGCTGTGTGTCGTTAGAAGACCCAGGTTTTTAGTGTGAGGTTGGTGACCTCTGTAAACTGCAAAACGGTGCCAAAACTTGTAATTCTACTTGTTGACTTCTTCAAATCGTTCAAGGTGGAACTCGATACCCCTGCAGGTGGTAACATTTTGTTAACTAACGTTTTGAAAAGCACTGGACGATCGAAGCTTGAGGCCACTAGCGTTTCTTACCGATCTGCCTCCGGTCTTCCCCTGAATATTATTATTTCATGCCGGTTGAAGGTTTACGTTTCAAATAAAGATATCACGAGGGTGCTTACGTTTTGCGTAACACGGCTTGACAATTGAGAGTATTCTGGGAAGAGACTCCTTTAAGGAACTGAAGATTTTTCTGGACAACATTTTGCATGGAACAAGAAAGCTGTCCATAAAGTTGTTGTCTGGAATTGAATCGCATAAAGATGTCCAACAAGAATGCAAGAAAATTTGCATGGATTTTCCTAATTTGTTTCAAGAAGGGTTGGAAACGTTACAAGGCGTCGAGTTAGAGGTGCAGTTCAAGCACAACCCAACTCCAGTGTATCACAAACCAAGGCAGGTTCCGTTTGCTCTGCTTGACGATTTGAACCAACGTTACGAAGCAGGAATTCGAATCAGAAAATGGACGTCAGCAGGGGAACACCGGTAGTTCCAGTAAGGAAGTCTTCATTACCCGGACATCTGATAAAGTGCGTGGCGATTACTCGGTGACGGTTAATCCCCCAACTAGACACACACCGCCAGCCGCTGCCGCTGCCGTTACCAAGTGATTTGATGCAACAATGCAAATTCGCACCTTGGGCATCTTCTCACCATGGAGGGTAGAAAAGCAAGGTCGACGTATCATAAAAATGCTCCCACCTGAAACTGTGTCGACCCTCCGATCATTTTTGGGTGCTCTTCAGTTTTACAGCATGTTTCTACCCCCGGAATTTTCAGCAGTCGCAGAACCGTTGTTCCGGCCAACGAACAAAGGCAGTTATTGGAGGTGGCAGAAGAAAGAACAAGAAGTTTTCAAGAAATTTAAACATCTTCTTTCATCAGACAATGCTCACACACATTTCGATCCAAGCCTTCCGATTGGAATAGCATGTGGTGCATCCAGTATAGAAATTAGTGCAGTTTTATTTCGTGGCGGATGGAAGTGAATGGCCCATTTGAAATATTTCAAAAACAATGGCTGAATGTCAGAGGAGATACAGCCATATCCAGAAGGAAGCTTTGGCAATTGTGTTCGCCATAGAGAAAACGTCAAAAAATTGACTACAGGAATCAGCCTTTGCAAGTCGGTGACCGACGGATCTGTCTTTACGAATCAATATAATTCCTAGAGCTCCAAAGGGAGTAAAAGACGATCAGCGCCAGAATACGATGTTTATTTCACAGAAATATTAATTTCGCCTATTTGGCATCTTCAGTTTCTGTCTAAAACAGAATAGCAATAAAAAATAAAAAATAATAAAAACCACAACAAAACAAAAACTCAACAATAAGTCCACTATCGGGACTGCCAAGACAAAAGCCGAAGCGGTTAAAACGATAAAAACTGTTTAAACATTAATATTTCTGTGAAATAAACATCGTATTCTGGCGCTGATCGTCTTTTACTCCCTTTGGAGCTCTAGGAATTGTGTTCGCCATTCGCAAGTTTTTTCAGTTTCTTTTCAACCGAAAATTTATTTTTTCGACGAAGGCTGTTCCAACGTTCGCAGCAAATCGTTGGCAAGATGGGCGATGCTACTCAACCAGTTCTCTTATGATATTGAGTACAGAAAAACTTCCGACATTCACAATAATGCTGACGCTTTCAGTCGTCTTCCAGCTGGAAAGTATCTCACATTTAATGAGGAGGAAACCGCCGTTTATACGGACACGGTCTGGGAGATTACTACGTTGAGTCAAGTGACGCCCGCAGACGTGACAGCTAATATGAAAGAAACGGCCAAAGACCGGATTCTGTCCAAGGTCATGAGGTATACTTAAGAAGGTTGGCAAAATTAACATTTCGACAAGGGAAGTTCGCTCAGTCGTTGCAGTCAGATTACAGATTCCTAAGCATCAGTCATGGTCGGTTACTGTACAGCTGCAGAGTTGTGATACCTGCAAAACTTCAACCTGAAGTTCTCAAGTTGTTGCATCAAAGTCACTTGGGAATGCAAAAGATGAAGCAACTGGCTAGAACAGCTGTATACTGGTCAAATATTGACAAAGACATCATGGATACGTGTCGCAAATGCCACAACTGTGCCGAGCATCAAAATGCTTCACCGAAAGCTTCATTGTATCCTTGGGTTTACCTGAAAAACCTCGGTGTCGACCACATGAGGGCAATGCCAATGACTTTATGGGTCACAATGGACGCGTAATGGGAATGGTTATTCGAAAAGACAACTTCTCAACAATCGGAAAATGTGTACAAAGATTGACGCGCTTATACCTTCAACCCCTCATATTGCTCAGGGAAAATTGTCGAGAAAAACTTCAGTTGCGAACTCGACAAAACATCGCAGTGCACCGACTGCATATAAAGTAGGGATGCCATGCTACGCATAGCACTACGAATCCAGAACATCCAAGTGTGTCGTGACCCTAAAACGTTTGGAAACCACTGATCTAACATACAACTTACTGGTTTCTTAAGTTGTGATATTGAATTTGCAATCTTACAGATTCCACCACTTGTCATCCAACAAAACCCCAGAGACAGATTCTCAATCCACTGAATACATGAAGCAATAGCAGATGCACTTTCATCATCAACTGTGTTCCCACGAAGATTCAACGACTTCATCTGAAATTATTTCATATACAAATTAGTTACAAGCATACAACTATTGATTTTTCCCATGAATATTTTACCGTAACTTCAAATATATCCAGGTTTCACATGAATACTTTTGTTAGTAAAATTAATAAAGTTGTCTTAATTTCCTGTCCCCCAACTGTTCTTCGTGAAAAACCAATTACCTGATTCAACTACAAACTGGGGGATATGCCAAAACGAACACGAACCCGAATAGATTCTGCAAATGTCAGCTTGATTTTAATATTCATGTGAAGCTGAATAATAAGTGATATTCCAGAGCAAATATTTATTAGGGCGTATAATGATAGTTTTGTGATATAGCGTATTATGAAATTTATATAATGCTATAACCGTATTATAATTATGGTGATTGCAACAAATTTCTGTAATCAGTCGCAGCCTGAGCAACATACTTGCACGCATCATACAGGCCAAGCTACTGGTAACGTCACACTTCACAGACGTATATATTGTCATCACTCAATGACAAGTTTCCACCGGTGTACCGACACTTGCTAGGAAATTATGCCGTTAAACATCGCGCACTCCAAAAACGATGATAACCCGTGTGGTTACTGATAATTGTACAGTGCAGGTGTGTCATTCGCCCTTTCTTATCGTTTTTTCACTTCTTTTTCTTTTGTAGCGTTTTTTCTTTGTTTCTGTGCCTCAACTTTGTCCACATTGCTTAACTTACATTTCCTACCTTCTGATGAAGGCTGCTGCATAACAGCCAAAACGTTAAGAAACGACGATTGGTGAATAATAAACGTGATACATAAAAAAGCACCGATAAAACCACAAGAATTATCATGTCAAACGTCCATTCATGACCACTAAACTGGAGTCTTTGTCAATTTGGGACATCCCCACCATACACAACTGCAATGTGACAGGAAAAATCTCATGTGTGACTTCAAGATATTTATCGGTCACCACATTTCCAATATATAACAATTTAATAAGGTTAACCCCTATTGAAAAATGCTTAGTTTTGACCAATTCAGCAAATATACCTTCTGTTTTATTGCTTCAGCCACTTCTCGTATCCCATCCCCACTAACTACGTCCATAGTAAGTTCAAGTGTGGGAGGAAATAAATGTAAAACACACGACAAAGCAAAAGCTTCTTCATCACCTCTCACTGTAAGCTTGTTTGGAATGGAATTAATCTGAGAATAACATGTCGGTTTACACAAAGTTGTTTAACCACTAAATATGGATATTTCGAAAAAAATTGTTTTTTTGTCAACACAAATACTGGGTAAAGTGTCATATGTTAATTTGACTTAAACATATGTAAACAAAGTAACCTAAGAAAAATCCTGACTTACAGACAAGTTTATTATAACAATGCTTACAAACCTCAAACACCGAATCAACAAATTTGGTTGTTATGTCCTCTTTCTTTACTGAAGTCTGAAAAAACAAATTAATCGTCGTCATTCAGTACATATTGACAAATAACAGCAGGGCTGACACAGAATGTTATGTAAAACAGAAAAACTATCAAGCTTTTGAAAAATGTTTTATGTAGTTCTTTGTAAATGCATCTACAATAGTAATATTCACTCATTTACTAAAAGTGTTTTTAATTTTTTCTTGGCAAAATATTAAATGCTGGTAACCTTTGAAATGCAAGAAATAAGATCACATTTTCCAATCACATGGATGCCCTCCTCTGATATTTGAAACTTAGATGTGTAAAGTTTGTTAACATTTTTGTGGACAGCTTCATCCATGATCAATGGTAATAGAGATTTTGAAATCAGATTTTCACTGATGTCCAAAGATTCCATCTGTAATGATTGGAATATGTGGTTTTACACAAAAAACATTTAAAAGCCAAACAATACTCTTGCTATTTTTAAAAAGGGCGATAAAAAACTTTTAGGAATGCTTTTCAAAACTTAATTGCAGCAACCAGTCATTTTCATGCAAAAAATATTCACCCAAATTTCAGTTTAGTAAACAACCATAACTTGAAAATTCATAGAATTTAGTACAGAGGTTGGCAATCCACAGCTTTGCAGCCACATGTGGCTAATTTAGCTTTATTTCTAGTTCAATATGGCAACATCATTCAAAATATTTTTTTTAGTTTGTGGAGTATTTGTACATCCAAAAGTATGCCAACCACTTTAAACTTAGGTTTTGAATAACTGAAATTGAGTTTAGTAAAAAATCATGCTAACTTCAAACAGGCTTTAAACATTTCTAAAGTTGTTGACAAATCAGTATGGATGTTGAAACACAGGAGAACCACTGGTCTAACATACAACTTACTGGATTCAGAATAAAATTTGCAAATACTGACATTTTGGTTGTTATACAACTACCTTTATCAGGATGTACTATCAATTTCAAGCCCTGACAAAAGTTGTTGCCAATAATAAGAATGTCATTATTCAAATGTTTTACTGCCAAAAAAATAATATATGCCGACGATTCTAATCTAATTCAAAATGCCAAAAATGTAGTTGTCCAAGTCTGACATTGAACTCCCATTTACTGCAGCAAACATGGTGACTAGTATATATAAATAAATGTATCCAAATTTTTTTCACCTTCAAAGTCTATTCCATTACATTACCTCACAATGGTGTATCACCAGTTATAAGAATTATCACTTGAGCTGACAGAAAATAAAGTTTGAAATTATTGAAATTTATGTTATAAATTAAGCAGGCAATACTCAATTATAAAAGTAAATAATAATTTGAACCGACTTGCTAACTTCTTAAATTTTTGCAGACATTACAAATTCAAGAAATATACCTTCTGCTTTATTGTTTTAATCACTTCTCGTATCCCATCCCCACTAACTTCGTCCATAGTAAGTTCAAGTGTTGGAGGAAATAAATGTAAAACACATGACAAAGCAAAAGCTTCTTCATCACCTTCCACTGTAAGCTTGTTTGGGATGGAATTAATCTGGTAATAACATATCAGTTTACACAAAGTTGTTCAACCACTAAATATGGATATTTCCAAAAAAATATTTTTGTTAAGCAAAGCATTTGTCAACACAGATGACTGGATAAAGTTGCATATGTTAATTTGACTTAAACATATGTAAACAAAGTAACCTAAGTAAAATCCAAATATACAGACAAGTTTATTTTACAATGCTTACAAACCTCAAATACTGAATCAACAAATTTGGTTGTTATGTCCTCTTTCTTCACTGAAGTCTGAAAAAAAAACAAATCATTCGTTGTCAAACACTACATATTGACAAACAACAGCAGGGCTGATGTAGAATATCAAGTAAAGCAAAAAAAAAATTAAAAAGGTTTGAAAAATGTTTTATGTAGTTCTTTGCAAATGCATCTACAATAGTAATATTCACTCATTCACTTAATGTGTTTTTAACTTTTTCCTTGGCAAAATATTAAATGCTGGTAACCTTTGAAATGCAAGAAATAAGATCACATTCTCCAATGTTATGGATGCCCTCTTCTGATATTTGAAACTTGGACATGTAAAGCTTGTTAACATTTTTGTGGACAGCTTCATCCATGATCAATGGTAATTGAGATTTGGAAAACAGATTTCCACTGATGTCCAAAGATTCCATCTGTAATGATTGGAATATGTGGTTTTACACAAGAAACATTTGAAAGCCAAAAACATCTTTTGCTATATTTAAAAATTGACGATAAACAAACTTTTAGAAACACTTTTTAAATTAATTCCAGCAACCCATTGTTCCCATGCAAACAATAACAACTGAATTTAATCAGTTAATATGTTAAAATTAGGATAAAAATTCATATAGTTTAGTTCAAAAGTTGGCAATCCACAGTTTTGCAGCCACTTTCTGCTTTTTAATTTGTGGAGTATCTCTGTAGGGATGGGCAATATTGAATAATACACTATTCTAGAACATTCTAGAATAGTTAAGTCGTATCCAGAATACCAAATCCTATTCTGTTTTTGTTTTAGCTTGTGCACTGAAGCACAAAAAAAACATTTTTTTTACATGACTCCAACAACAAAACACAATCAAAGAATAAATTTATTGCACTGTAATATATTTAGGGTTTCTATGTGCTTGCCTGCCAAGCAACAACGTAATTTTGTGGCTGTCAAACCTGCACGTCACAATCGTAGCACCTTATTTACTCGATTGTAAGCCGCGGCTTATAAAGTTGTTTAAGCAACCATTTGTGATGCTTACAATCAAGGGCGACTTGTATTACTCAATGTCAAGCAAATAATTTGTCTGCGGCTCTGAGTTTCAATGAAATTAACCTTTAACTCGCTCAGGCTTACCAGTACGTTTTTATCAAACATATTTATCAGTGTACCTGACAAAGAAGGCTTACATTAATTTTTTAAATACGGAAAGTTACCGTACATAGAAGTTACCGGATTTGGATAGTTTAAGATTCGAATCCTATGGATTTGCTACTCAGAATTACCGATCCCTACCTGAATATTTTAGTGTGGTTCCCTATCTCTGTATACCAAAAAAATATGCCTAACCAATTTAAACTTAGATTTTTGAGATCCGAAATCAAGTTTAGCACAAATCAATGCTTACTGGATTTAAAAATTCTGATGACTTCATTCCAGTCATGCGAACAGATGTTGAAACATACATATAGAACCACTGGTCTAACATACAACTTACTGGTTTCTCAAGTTGTGATATGGAATTTGCAATCTTACAGATTCCATTACTTGTCATTAAGCAATATGGCAGAGACAGATTCTCAATCCATTGAATACATGAAGCAATCGCCGATGCACTTTCATCATCAACTGTGTTCCCATCAAGTCTCAAATACGTCATCTGAAATAAAAATATGTTTACAAGCCGAATCTCATCCCGCAAAAAAAAAATTGAACATCCCGACTGGCAAAGATGGAAGTGGCACTGGATTCAATCGCTCCAGGTATTAAGTAATTCGTAGATTTAAATATGAATACAACTGTTATAATACGTCACCCAACAGAGTGAAAGCTAAAAGTATAATGTAACTAGCAACGTTGCATAATGAAACTAAATTGGTTGCCGCCATGTATGTTATTGATACCCAATGATCTTTTGGAAAAAAATTGGTACCTTTATCAGCAAGTACTACTTTAGGGCTTGTTGATAGTTGTCTAACAACCACAATAACAATAGTTTAATAAATATTACCAGTACTGGCATAAGAGCCTACAGTATAAAGTTTACAATAAAAGTTACATCACAAAGCAGTACTGTGTGTGTAAATTAAACTTGGGACACATTGTTACCCACAACTTTAGAGTAACTTGCATTCCATGTTTGTAAAACATTGCTGTTTGCTACAGTTTTCTGAAGTCACCGACGATCACCAATTTTGTGTATGCATACAACTTACTGGTTTCCGAAGTTGTGATATGGAATTTGCAATCTTACAGATTCCACCACTTGTCATCTCACAAAGCCCCAGAGACAGATTCTCAATCCACTGAATACATGAAGCAATAGCAGATGCACTTTCATCATCAACTTTGTTCTCACGAAGATTCAACGACGTCATCTGAAACAAATCAAAAATTACTGAAATCAGTTTTTATATCAACAATATCATTGTTATCAATTATGACGTCACAGAGGTAGAACAATCACTTGGTGAATTTAATCGTTGAGCTCCGGTAGCTCAGTCAGTTAGAGAAAGAACCGGAATTACACATGCCTCCAACTAAGTAACACGTTTGCAACATTGGTCGCACTTATTGAAGTTTTAGATCGGACCTTCTAGTTTTAAAGGGAGTTTACAAATATGTTTAAGGAATTTTCTTCCTATGTTGTGATTTTGTATTACTGTTACTTGTGATAGAGCAAGAATAATTTTTTTTCATATGTCGTTGCCAGCTAAAAGATAGATATTGCTAGGGAGCGTGGGCATCTTGTACCCCCTCCCTCTGAATACGACTATGCGTGTTGGTATCGTGTGCCGCAATATGGAAGCTGTTGTAGCGCTTTCCCTTTTTCGCCGCATTTCTTTTTTGCCGGTGTTGCATGGACTCGTGGAGTCATTCTTAAACTTTGGCAATGCAATAAAGCAGTACAACGCATTAGTGGTGACCCCGACATGTCAAAAACGTATATTTCTTGATATAAGATTTAAATTTAGATAGATGGCAGTGATAGTCAGAACGCTGTGGCGATTAGGCTTCCCACATTTTGGATGTCGTAGCCACGTGTTTGGTTCCAGGAAGCGGAAGCTCAATTTGCTTTGAAGAAAGTGACAGCTGATGATACCAAGTACTTTTATGTGGTGTCAGCTTCAGAATACAGCAAGTGGTTTGATCGATTTAGTTAAACAACCGCCGCAAGAAGACTAGTACACAACAATCAAAGAGTGATTGCTGACAACCTTTACTTTGACACCATCGCAAAGAGCTCAACAATTACTTCATATGCCACCTTTAGGCGACTGACTGCCAACCGCCCTAATGGACGAAATGCTGGCGTTGCTTGAGAGTGAGGAAACTTGTTTTCTGTTCAACGAATTATTCTTGGAAAAGATGCCCGCTGGCGTACGCACGGATTTGGCTGGAAGAGATTTTCCTTGCTCTCGCAGTTTAGTGCAACAGGCGGATGCTTTGCTATTGGCTTGTCGGAAAGACGAGGAATACGCAGTATTTAAGGTGCGACGCTTCATGTTCAGTCCTACTTCACCACAACAAGTAACAAACGCTCCCAAACTATGCTTTTACCACCGCCGTTTCGGTAAAAATGCACGTCAGTGTTGTCCTCCATGTTCGACGAGCAGCTTATGTTTTCTTTAACGAGCAGCTTAATTTTTCTAATGGACCGCATGTCTGGGCGCCACACAAACAGGTCCGGCAAAACCCTTGTGGCAGCGAACGGCAGCAGTATTCGGACGTACGGCTCACGTCTGATCTCGCTAAATTTGCCCGCTGGGAAGTTTAAATGGAATTTTGTTTTCGCGGATGTCTCGAGGCCACTACTCGGCGCCGACTTTTAGGAGCACATTCATAGTTAGATGATCTTCAACGACAGCGTTTGATCAGCGCACAAACGTTTGCCAGTGTTCCTAATCGAAAAGCCGGGACCTCAGTTCAACGCATAAATGCTCTCCCCTCAGACAAGAGTACGCGCGTTTGCTGGCCGCATTTCCCGCAGTTACAGCGCCTCACTTTTCTGAATTGCTTCCCACGCACGGAGTGCAGCATTTTATAACAACAAGTGGACCTCCAGTACACGCGCGTGCTCGGCGCCTTCCTCCTGAAAAACTTACTTTGGCCAGAAATGAGTTCGCCAATATGACAAAAATGGGAATTATATGACGCTCGTCCAGCCCCTGAGCTTCGCCGCTACACATGGTTCCAAAGTCTACGGGCGATTGGAGGCCGTGTGGAGACTACAGGCGATTAAATGCTGCTACCCAACCAGATCGTTATTCAATCCCTCACATTCGGGACTTTTCAGCAACTTGATGAATTCCTGCGCATGCCATTTGGTTTAAGAAATACCGCCCAAACATTTCAACGTTTAATGGACACAGTTTTCCAGTCTCTTGATTTTATATATGTGTATCTAGATGACATATTAGTAGCAAGCATAGGCGCCGAACACGGGTATGCCGCATACCTGAGAATCTGACCAACGTTCGTCATACGTTATTTAGATTCAGTCGGTTGTCACGGTTTACTTTCCCAAAGCAACGAGTTTCTGGACAGCAGGTAACAACGAGAGGTTTATTGCTTCCTTCACCAAATATAATACCACGAGGCCCAATTTGCCGCCACACCACAGGTTACTTAGTGTCACTGCGTATAGCATGATGTTTACCTCATTATGCGTAATAATGTCCATTATGCTCGCAGTAAGCACTAAGTTGAGCGTAAGCAGTAAACACAACAAGTTGTGACAGCGGTTTTATAGGGTCTTGGACCGAACCTTTAAACTGAAAATTATAGTTACGCCTGCGAAAACCAGGCACCTTGAACGGTGAAACTGTCAGCACGTGCTAGTCGTCTAAATTTATCTGCCGTCGGAAATCTCTTATTCAATGCGGTCTTACCGCACATAACCGTGCGTTCATTTGCAAAAGTGCTCGGCGGTAGAATTGCGTTGCGTGAAGTTTGTAAACTACAAGCCTTAACATAGTCCTACCCTATCTAGCGCCAAGAAAGATATTTGGCATTTTATGACGTCATATAATTTTGCATACCCGAAAAAATTTAAAAGTCGGCGCCTATGGTAGCAAGCAAAACACCTGCTGATCACTACAACCATTTAAAGCGACTTTTACAAGGTTGGCAGAGCATGGTCTAGTCATCAACGTAGCCAAATATCAGTTTAGGTCGACCAAATTGATTTTCTCGGTAACAGACCATCAAGGGGCTTCAGGAATTCGAAGGTATGATAAATTTCTATCACAAGTTCATACCAAACGCAGCTCGCATCATCTCCCCAATCTATGAAGCGTTTTCGGGCAAAGCGACACAGCTCGTCTGAAACAATCGCCAGACTTCAGCATTTGAAAAAGCGAAGGCAGCACTTGTGCCCGCGACGCTTTTACACCACCCTCTACCCCAAGCGCCAACTTCTCTCACTACTGAAGCGTCACAAACATCGGTTGGAGCAGTGCTGCAGCAATTCATTGATGGTGTCTGGCGCTCGTTAGCTTTTTTTAGTAAACGTCTTCGACCACCCGAAGTGAAGTACAGTGGAAGTACAGTGGATTTGACAGAGAACTTCTCGCTTCACATTTGTCAATCAGACATTTTCGCTACTTCCTGGAAGGTCGTTGTTTTGCCGATTACACTCTGACCACAAACCGTTGATTTTTGATTTCACAAAAGTTTCCCAACCTTGGTCTGCGCGACAACAGCGTCACTTGACCGCCATTTCCGAGTTCACTGCAGATGTGCGATACATCAAAGTAAAGCAGAATCAGGTTCCATATGCTCTATTCAGAGCCTCCATCGACTACACTGAATTTCCTTTGGACTTGCATTACTCCGCGCTTGCAACCGCGCAGCTTGATCCGTAAGTTCAAGCATACCACACGGCTGTGACCAATCTCAAATTTCAAGACATACAGTGTGGTATTTCCGAGGACACAATACTCTGTGATGTCTCCAAAAACGTTTCTTGCCCCATTGTACCAAGTCTAGGCAGCGACAATTTTTGTGTGCATGATTTGTCGCACCCATCTATTCGAGCCACCCGCCAGCTAGTTGCTTCTACATTCGTGTGACATGGGATGAAACAACAGGTTGGATTGTGGGCACACAACTGGATACAATGTCAAAAATAGAAAATCCAACAACATGTGCTTTCTCCGCCTGAAAACAACCTGTTTCCAAGGCTTGTTTTGCTCATGTTAATGTGGACATTGTCGAACCACTTCCGTCTTCACAGGGCAACATATATTTGTTTACAATGGTCGACCGCTTTACAAGATGGCCGGAAGCTGTTCCTCTTCCTGATGCTACCACGCCAACGTGTGCCAGGGCATTTGTTTACCACCGAGTGTCGAGATTTTGTGTACTATTGGACATCTCCTCAGACCGTGGTCCACAAATCACATCTGATTGATGGGAATCTTTCAATAGGTTTCTTGGTGTCAAGCTTCATCGCACGACGTCTTATCATGCCCAATCAAATGGTCTGGTCGAACGTTTCCATTCTCTGGTCGAACGTTTCCGATTTTATTGGTTCAACACCCACCGAACCGCCCCCGCGTCGACTTTCAACCGCTTTGAGGTCAGCTGTTGGGAGGTTTCTACCGACACCTATGTCGCGACACTTACATCCCAAAGAAAATGTTCCTAAGTCATTGGACACAAGCGCTTATGTATTCTTGCGCACAGACAAACATCGCCCGCCTTTGACACCTCCGTATGAAGGGCCATACCGGGAAATAGCTAGAACAAACAAAACGTTTACACTAGACTTTGGCGGGCGTCATCAGACAGTTTCTGTCAACCGTCAAAAAAACAGCCCACGTCGACCTGACACAACCAGACCAAACAGCTCAACCACCGCGTCGAGGAAGGCCTTGCAAGCAGAGTAGAGTTCCATTCACCCGGCAATCACCATTGCCACCCGATTCCTCTATTCAACGCACGCGCTCTGGTCGCATTACTCGCCCTCCGGCTCGGTTTTGTTTCTAAATTTTGTTGTCCGCTTCTGGCGGGGGGTTATTTAGCGCTCACTTTACCGCATAATAACGAAGCGTTGTTTTTTTTTCGGCGCGATTCTCTTTTGTTGGTGTTACGTGGACTCGTGGACCCATTCTTAAAATTTGGCAATGCAATAGTGTCATCCCGAATTACACATGGCTCCAACTTAGTAACACGTTTGTGATTTTGGTCACAGTTATATGCTTACATTTCCACGCGACTCAATAAAATCAACTAACTTATTACAAGGAATAAAGAAACTTATTTTGGAATTCCCCTTTTAGGTTTTTGATTAAGGGTAGTGCGCAAATTTATGTTCAAGGAATATTCGTATTCGTATGTTCAGCATTTGGTATTACTGTTACTTGTGATAGAGTTTTACAAACTACCAATGCCTGCGTCTGCGCTATTTTTGCAATAAAAGACGGTTTGTGTAACTGTGTTACGTTAGCGAAAACTCAAACGCATGTTTGGCGGTGGTGCATGCGCCATTGTTTTATTTGTTTTACTTTGAAGTAAGGTCTTTAATATATTTGGAACCAAATATAGATATGAATATATACGCATTTTCGTAGTCAAAGAAAATTGTAAATAAAATATCATTTTTTTATCGGTAGTTGCCCGACGCCACCCAAAGTAAATTTTAAGTGCTCAAGGTAATGGTTATTGCTTGGAAGTCCGGACCTACAAGATCCGAACATTCAAACTTCTTCTGGGTTTGCAGTACAACAGGTTACATAACATTGATGAAAAATTGTTAAAAAAACGTTATTTCACACAAATAACAATTTTGAAGTCAAAAGTATTAAATCAATATGGCTTTAAACACAGGCCTTTTCATGCCTTTTTCTTTGGAGGTGACGTCACTTTCAATGAAGTGCCAAACCACTTTCCGCTCAACAGATGTATTAAAAATCTTAAGAGTTTGGTGCTGATTAGCGTAAGAGTAATTGAAATCGGTGGAGATCCCAGATAAAGCAAACAGCATGAAAAGGCCGGTGTTTGTAGTCATTCTGAATACTTCGAACTTCAAAATAATTCAACATTGTAATTTGTGAGAAATTACTGCTAACAAAGTTTTCGCACCTGAAGAAGTTTGAATGTTCGTGTTACAAGTTATCGTGAATTGGTGCGGAACGCTTTTGACGATAAAACATTTTTAGATTCTGCCACAATGATGACGCATTTTAAACCAAGGTAGTGCAACCAGTATTGATGTTGTATAAACACAATAAAATTTGTTGTGGGGAACGAAACCAGATCATCCAAGTGTGTCATGACCCTAAAAAGTTTGGAAACCACTGGTCTAACATACAACTTACTGGTTTCTTAAGTTGTGATATGGAATTTGCAATCTTACAGATTCCAACACTTGTCATCTTACAACCATCCAGAGACAGATTCTCAATCCACTGAATACATGAAGCAATAGCAGATGCACTTTCATCATCAACTGTGTTCCTATCAAGATTCAACGACGTCATCTGAAACAAATAAAAAATTACTGGAATCAGTTTTTATGTCAACAATATATCATTGTATCAATTATGACGTCACAGAGGCAGAACAATCACTTAGTGAATTTAATCGTTGAGCTCCGGTAGCTCAGTCAGTTACAGAAAGAACCCGAATTGCACATGGCTCCAACTTAGTAACACGTTTGTTACTTTGGCCAAGTATTACGTTACCGAAAACAGAAACGCATGGTTTGCGGTTGTTTTGTAACTGCTCAGGTCTGAATTTTCATTTCTGTTGCTGCACATTTAATCCAGGAGTTTGCAAAGCAAAAAATTATAAAATTAAAGTTATAAGTTGGGACAAAAGAACAAAAGCTTGTATAATTGTCAGTAGATTCTTAGATCAAATGTTTCTGAAATTCCCAGACCTTAAACACTGTTTCTCATGGTTTTCTTTAGTTCAAAAAATGCAAAATTTATCCTTGCAATGGCGTGTCAACTTACTAATTATGCTACCTAGTTTGGTTGAAAGGCTTTTAAACTTGCTGAGTAAAATAGATGTGAAGTCATACCTTTTGCTTGATTGCACCAGCAACTTCTTGGATTGCAGAGTTACTGACATTTTCCATAGTAAGTTCCAGTGTTGGAGGAAATAAATGAATAACAAATGACAAAGCACAAGCTTCTTCATTACCATCCACTGTAAGCTGGTTTGGTATGAAATCAACCTGTATATAATAAAAACAGTTTAGTTAAAATTATTTTAAATCATTTTTATAGGCAATTTAATCACCCGATAGCAAGACAATGTATAACAAAAAGTTTCTTATTGCTTGAATAAAAATGTCTTATAAACTTCTTCAATATGCCTTTATAAAACAGTGCACCAGGATTTACTGAAGGTTGTTAAATGTCAATAATGGCAAGTTTGGCTTGTGTATATTAAATATTTATTAGAATTCTGCAACTCAATGATGTCGTTTTTTTGCAAACAACAATGCAATGCCTTTACCACATATACTTTTTTATTTGTGCAAAACAGGAAATGATTTTTGGGAAATGACGAATATTCATTGACATAAAAAAGGATTTCTAAAAATTATTCAAACCTCAAATGCTGCTGTAATGTAGGTTTCAACAAGGGTCCCAGGGTGCTCTAAACTCTAAAAGATAAACAGACAATGTTTTGTTGAATGCAAATCGAAATCTTAATTGATCTGAATACACACCTATATGCCAAAACAGTGGCCATCTGTATGCAGCTTACATATTTATGAAATTGGATCCATATTTGCTTAAATATATTATCTTAATTTGTGTGGATGAGAATTTATTTTAGTTTGTTGAAAGTGCTCCAAACATATGTTATTGGTTTCACGTACATGGGCATTACCAGTTTCTAAGATGTTGGTGTTACTGATATTTTATTCCTTCTTTACACACTTGAACAATTACCTGTAGTGCATTGGGAAACAGATCAACCTTCCCGCATGATTTAATTCCATTGTTTGATATATTAAACTTCGGTAAAATCAGCTTGTTAACATATTTTGCTTGATTCGAAAGCAATTGCAGAAGTGAATTTGAAACTGCATTTCCACTGATATCCAGAGTCTCCATCTATATTATTAATATCATCTCAGTTTCATGAAAAGAATGAACAGTGATGGTGATTTCAAAAATTGAAATATTGGGATCTACCCAAAACTGCAGATGCAGGCCTAGCGATCACTGCAACTTATTTTATAATACTAAAAAAAGCAGTAGCTTTTTATACAGGATCAGCCTGGCTTATAAATCAGTAATATATATTTCGCCCCATGGGCATCTTCAGTAACTAAAGCTACTGCTTTTTTTAGTACTGTGATGGTGATATGTTTTTGATGACTTTTTATTACAGTTGGATGACAAAACTACCAACTCTATAATGTCTGTGTGCCCAACCACAAACTAACAGAAAAAGCAAATATTCACTAAAATCAGAAGCGTATGTGATGTTGGAATCTTGATAAATCAGAAAAATCTTCACACATGCTGGAGTCAGCAATCTGACAACCAGCTGAATATGAATATTAGCAAAGTATGGTTAAAAAAAGTTATTAAAATTGCAGCACAAACACATAAAGCTTTATCAAAAATTTTAATTTAGATGTTTGGCACTACAACAAGCCTTTTCAGCAGAATTTGGTCTTTCTACAAAGGAATCTGGAAATTATGTGTTTTTCGTTTTCGAACATCATTACCATGGCAACTAATTTAGTTGGGGTTTTATACATAACATTCATGCTATGTTATTTTTATTAATTTTGTGTAATTAATAAACAGCCAAACCCCCAGATAAATATAAAACTTATTGTCTTCAACCATAATGTAACAAATTCAACCATAAGATGTCACGTTATATAAATGCTTATGTTATCACACCACACAGAAGTAAAATCCTTTACTTAATAAATTAATTTTAACAATGGATCTAACCCAGTTGTTCTCAAACATTTTGTTCTCAGATGATATATAAGTGGTCGTTGATTCCTTTATTTCTTGTTTAGTAAATCTGCTTTTCGGTGCCATGTCAAAATATGTTTTGTTTGCTATAACAAGGCTACATAAGTTTGCTTCCATTCTAAAATGAGAAAATATTCTTTAAAAACTGAGATTTATCAATCTTCTAACACACATGTAGACAGTGGCGCCAAGTTCGGGGAGGGTAGGCTCAACATTAAGTGACTGGAACAAAAAAATTTTCAGTGGTCATGTTGTTGCAATAGCATGCCGCTCAGTGGAAAACAATTTTTGCACTGTAGAACAAAACTAAAATCAATTCCGATTTCAAACACATTGCCAAAAAGTGCTACCAGACTACATGTATGTTTGTTTTTTTGAGTGTTTTCTTGACTACAAACACACACTTAATTCTTTTTGGTACCAAATTTATTCACCACCTTTTTTTCTGAGTAAAGGAAACGTATGGCGCATGTCTCATCACAAAAACTCGCATTTGAGTTTTCCATAATGTAATACAGTTCCACAAGCCACCGTTATGTATGTGTCCATTTCCAGTAGAGGAATTTCCCCGAAATTTGCCCCCCCCCCCACCCCCAATTAGGGTTAACACTAATTATGACATCACGAGGGGACCACACCCCCGGTGATTATGAAACTTGTCCCCTATGTATGTTGACATGCTGCAGACCCTCTAACAACACTTTGTGGACAATTAGGAACCATGGGCATAAACTTTATTCTACTTTAGATATAAAAAAATACTCTCTGCCTGGTTTTCTTTCTTGTTTTATAATGGGTCCACAAAAAATACATACCTTATGTTTGATAGCACCGACAACTTCTTGGATCCCAGAGTTACTGACATTTTCCATAGTAAGTTTCAGTGTTGGAGGAAATAAATGAATAACAAATGACAAAGCACAAGCTTCTTCATCACCATCCACTGTAAGCTGGTTTGGAATGGAATTAAACTGTGAAGAATCAAATAAGTTGAGTTTTGAGCAATTACCACTTCATAGGTAAATGTCACAAAAAATAAGAACCTTATTCTTAACTACTGAAAAATACATTCCACTTTGTTTAAAAAATTTTTTGTCGTATTAACTTTCTGTGGACAAGTAGCATTATTTGCTCAAAGTTTAAGAACATCATTAGTATGGATCAAGTTAATGCACATGTTTAGCAAAAAAAAGACAATAAACTTTCCAAACCTCAAATGTGGATTCAATATACTTTTCAACCAATAGTTCCGGCTGCAAAAAGAATATTTATTTAGCACAGCATAAAAATATATGTTGCACCGAGAAGCAACAGCGGTGTCAAAAGCTTATTTCTTTTAACCATCAAGACATCAAATATATTTTTTGCTAGATACATGCTTTTACTTACATGGTCATAACATAATTATGCAATTTCTGTGTAACAAAAGTTATTTTTCATAAAATATACTAATCTGGATTTAAAAAAAAACTATATTCCTAATAATTGCTGCAGATTTAGTTTTATTGCAATGTCACTTTACCTTTATTATATCTGGAAATACATCAACTTTTCCACATGATTTAATTCCTTTTTCTGATATTTTGAACTTTGTTACAATCACCTTTTTAACATGGTTGAAAAGCAATTTTAGACAAGATATTGAAATCGAAAGTCCGCTGATATTAAGAGAGTCCATCTAAGTAATAAAGACAAATCTAAAAATCAGGGCATGGGTTTTTGCCTTTTTGACCATTTCTAGTGTTCGACAGACGGTGCCAAATGGACAAAAAACAGGATACTGCATGCAAAGAGGAAACCTGTTATCAATACTAGTATAATTTGTAGTTGGGTTTTATCAAATACAATGTTTTTATTAACAATACGCCTGTTCATTTTAATGCGTTACTTTCTAGGCTTTTTTTTTTGGGTGCATACAACAATATATCTCTCAATGTTCGATACCTAATAAAAAATCGACACCCCGGTAAAAATTTAAATACAAACATTTATTTTTCAAAAACTTACTGGTTGATCAAGCTTGGATATAGCTGATGCAAGTTGTGTCATTGAAGTACAGCTTACATTGCATTCAAAAAATGAGAGACTTTTTGTAATTTTTGCTAATGAAGCTAATGTATTTGCACTTTCATCACCAACTGTAAAACCTCTCAGCACCAGTGATCGCAACTAGAATAAATATAATATATTGTTGTTATAAAGTACATGTACACAGTAGTGTGGCATAAAAATATAATTTAGAACAAAACACAGGAAAGTAATAACTTTGTAAATCAGTAGCAAATGCATTTAAGACAAAAACAGACAACTTTGTTGTTTACAGGTTTAAACTTATATTCAATATATTATATAACCATTCATTGTGGTAAAGAACCTGTGCCACATATTGAATAAGAATTTTTTTAAAAACATTTCTGCATGATACTTAAAACTACAATATGATGTATCTCAAATTTACGTGAAAATTAGTACACTTACTTTTGCCTGGTTAGGTGGTGCAAAATGTTCAGAAAATCTTTCAAGAAATTCGTAAGAGTCTGATGACTGAGCATCAACTATTAACTGCCCCTTAATTGCTGAGCATTGTTTGGCCAAATCCTTTATTACTTGATTGGTTGCAGCTGATTGGCTGATTGAGAAGTCCTTACATTGAATAAAAAATAATTTTTACATATTGTTAAGTTTTGGTTACTCAGATCAAGATATTATTATACCTGAATATTGTGGCATGTTTGATTTAACAAAACTTCAAAAGTTCCATCATAAAATTTACAACTTTTGGACACCTTAATGTTATAAGACTTTCTTGTATCAGTAAATACACAACCAATGCTATAAGCATCAGTTGGAAGTATGTTTCCAGTTAAAGTTAATGTTTCTGGCAACAACTGAAGACAATATGTGTAAAATGCTGCATCATCAACTTCATGTAACCATGAGCAAATTTGCAAAAGTTTTTTTCCCCCAACTTCAGCATTTTGTAGTTGGCCGTGGCAGAACTCCTTGAATAGGTTTTTCTTTTCAGTCATTTCTTTACACTTGGTGTCACTAAAACAAACTTTTGCAACTTCACTAACCCTGTCATTACAAAGTCCAAAAACAAACTTTGCAACAACTTCCCATCTGTTTGTTTTAAGTTGGGGAAGTATTTTGGAAAACTCATCAACACTTGCAAAAAAGACAAGGTAACAAGCAGCAAAATATTCTAGCCATATTAGATGTGAGAAGTTGCTCATAATTTCAGAATTCATTATGGCTAAAAGCAGGTATGTCAATTAATGATTACATTGTAGAGTTTGAACACTTGCACCATCGGCTAACATTGCATTACATGAAACTGCCAAATACTATAATGGCCTTCAAACTGCTAGATGGTACTAACTTAGGCCCAAGTGAAAGACAGTTGGCTCTCACAGTTGGCAGTGATTTGAAATTTTGTACAATGAAGTCAGCTCTAAAAAGGGTTTTTAAAAATCCTGAATCTTTTCAATCTGTTAAGGAGGAATCCTATATTGGTGGCTCAAAGTTTCTTACAAAGAAAAACACTTTTAAAAGTTCTTTTAAAAATAAACAAAATCCTCCTAACAAATCGGGCCGTTCCACTAGATGTAGGATTTGTGATTCTATCATGCATTGGGCGCCCACATGTCATCATAAAGATGGGGTACACTGTGTAGAAGAACTGACAAAAACTGACAAGATGTTAGTGCGGAACAATGTGAAGAAGTGGAGATAATATTGGCTACTGGTCTGTCTTCCAATGACATTTTTGTAGTGGAATCTTCATGCTCAACCATTTTAGACACTACTTGCACAAAGACTGTGTGGGTTAATCTTGGTTTGATGGGTATTGTAAAAACTGACCTTCTCAAAAATAAAATCAAAATCATTAACCAGCAATCAATCTTCAAGTTTGGAGATGGTAAAATGGTAATCTCCTTGAAGCAAGCCGTGATTCCTGCTTTTATTGCTGGAAATAGTTTATCTATTAGAGTGTGTATTGTATCGTCAGAAATCCCTCTTTCATTAAGCAAAGCATCTTTGAAAAGGGCATCAACTCAACTTGACTTATCTCAAGATAAAGTGACCATATTTGGTAAAAAAATCAAAGCTCACTTAACAAGCAGTGGTCACTACTGCATTGATATATTACCTACTTGCAATAATTCCAGAGAAAGTGATGATATCCTGATATTGGATAACTTGCCTCCAGACGAAGCTCTAA
The DNA here is from genome assembly GCF_947561715.1 of Ascidia mentula. Taxonomy (NCBI): domain Eukaryota; kingdom Metazoa; phylum Chordata; class Ascidiacea; order Phlebobranchia; family Ascidiidae; genus Ascidia; species Ascidia mentula. The sequence continues at coordinate 1,898,063 of NC_138568.1, forward strand.
AGTGCATGCGGAAGTTACATGTTCAATTTGGACATGCGTCAGAAGAAAACTTGATGAAATTATTGTAACGTGCAAAGGCTCGGAAAGATGATTTTTCTGAAGTAATCTGTTCTGTGATTCAAAATTGTGAAGTTTCTGCTTTACACAAACGTCCTGTTGCAAGACCCATTGTCGCACTTCCGTTGGCAAATAATGTAAATTAAACTGTAGCAATGGATTTGCATGAAATTGAGCCCAGTTTATGGTATTTGCATATGATTGATTATTTTCACAGTTTAGTTTGCCGTAATTATCAGAACCAAGTCTGCTTCAGTCATTGTAAAAAACTTTTTGAAATATTGGGTAAGCATTTTTGGTGCCCCAAAGAATGTACTGAGTGACAATGGCAGAGAATTTAATAACCAAGAATTCAGAGATATGTGCTCCAAGTTTGGTATTGAAGTAAAAACCACTCCTGCGTACTCTCCATGGAGTAATGGTGTTTGTTAAAGGCACAACATGATTATCACAGATATCTTGCAGAAGATCAAGCTTGATACAGGATGTGATTTGGAAACATGTCTTGTGTGGGCACTTTCAGCTAAAAACTCACTCGTTAACAACAATGGATTTAGCCCCAGTCAGATTGTTTTTGGAAGCAATCCAAGACTACCTTCTATTTTTACAGATGGTCTTCCAGCTTTGGAAGAAGGCTGTGGTACTGTTTGGTCGCATCTGTCAGTCTTGCATGCAGCAAGGAAAGAATTTATGGCAGCAAACTGGACAAACTTACAACATTGGAGATCATGTCCTTTAGAAACGAGATGAGGCAGAATGGAAAGGACCTGGCAAAGAGGACAAGATGGAGCAGTTATTTTTATTCGGCATGGTGGGAATTTTGTTAAAGTTCATGTTTGTCGAGTGCAGCCTGTGCACAACAAAGTGATTATACAGGAGTCTGGTGAACACCTTACACCACCAAGTATACCTCCTATCAGAGATAATGACGAAAAAGAAGTGAAGATGAAGATCCTGAGCCACAAACATCAACACAAAAACCAACATTTAACAGAAACAGACCATTGGGTAAAAACCTCTTATACAGAAATGTAAGCTTTTCCAATTTGGATGGTGTGGATTGTACTGCAAGTGTTGAGTAGAGCTGGAAAGGCAACTGGAAAATACAAAAATACATTTAACATTGAATTCATCACTCCTGGTAACCTAGCTGGAAAAACAACATGGGTTGATTTTGATAAAGTAAATGATTTGTCGGTGATGCCAGAAACAGTTGAAGTTGTCGATGAAATTTATAATTGTGATGTTTCTTTTCAAACAGCAAAAGAGGAAGAACTGAAAAGCTGGAAAAAAAATGGCGTTTATGAAGTTGTACCCAAGAAAAATCAAAAGTACATCTCTGTGCGGTTGGTTTGCACATTAAAAGAAAATGAAAATGGAGTAAGGTCAAAAGCCAGGTTAGTTGCAAGAGGATTTGAGGAAACCAATACAGATAGGGAATCACCTACTTGTTCCAAAGACAGCTTACGAGTTCTTCTGAGCATGGTAAGACAGCAGAAATGGAAAATTAACTCAATTGACATAAAAAACGCGTTTCTACAAGGGGAAACATTGGACAGGGATATTTTTATTAAACCTCCAAAAGAAGCAAATTGTTCTGTTAATGTTATTTGGAAACTACAAACTGCCTTGCTTGCCAATTGAAGTTTTCACAGACAATTGCTCCCTTTGTGCAGCTGTACATTCTTGTAAAAGCATCCTTTGGACGGGTAGGCTCTTTGTTGTTTGATATTAAAACAATCGTTAATTATTTGGATTAGCACAAATTTATTTTGATATTGTTTTTGTTGAAGAATTTTTGTTGAAAGTCCAACCAGGCAGCTAGAGGAGCTCAGTGGTTTCACTATATTGTGACCATAGTAAACTAGTGCGCCAAGTACACAACTTGTCCGGCAAACTTCACATGTACGTAGGGGATCTCTACCACTATAATCTGACAATGCAGCAATGTTTCATGCAATGGCATGATTGCCCCACTTGGCGACTACAGCTGTAATGATGATTAACACCATGCATATCCTTTTCAAAAATGATGGCTTAAGAGGTTAGATGGTAAAAACACACACAAGCCAGTTGTTGGTTTATTTATGCATCAATTGTTATTTATTAAAGCATTATTGTTTTGTCCACTCCTGACAAAAGACCGTAAATCAATAGGAGAACTAACATAATATTGGAACACAAAAAACCTGTCAGAGTGAAGTAGTGTAGACATACCTGACTTTCTTTGTTCTGGCCTGTACTTGAACTGTTACCATCACAACTCTGGTCCATTCTGGTTGCTGTTGATGCCAAAGTAAAACAGTTTTGATCAACTCAACTTTTTTTGCTTAATGTGTGACAAAAATTAGTTTTCTGTTTTTTATTAATAATGAACAGACAAACATCTTTTAACATTCTAATAAATAGCACAATAATATATAACAATACTTTAAAACAGATAGAAAAAGAAAAATAACAATGCTACTGCCACTGGAAACTAGTAATTTGAGACTTAAATATTAAAATTGGAAGGTGATTGTTTACCAATATTAACTTAGCAACACTAGTACAGTTACACCAAAGAGACGTTTGATGCCACATCTTGTTCCACTAGTAACAGCATAAAACACACTTTCAATGCCATTCACATCTGCTTTTGACAATATCCAATACAATGTATTAATGGAGAATGAAAAATTAGTAATTGGGTGGTCACAAATCAAATACACAAAATTTTGACATTGTATTTTCACCATCTAATATGGCAATGGCCTATTACATCCCACTATTTGCAGATCCAGGGAAATCATCAAATAAATTACAAGTTTCCATAAAATAAACTTTTCAAAACATACTGATTCATTATTTTCAACGACCGAGGCACAAATGGCACATGTCTTAGAAGTGGCATAAAATCCAGGCAGACACCAGTTTCAAAATTCGGTCTTACAAAGAAATGATTGAGAGCTTAAATGGGAAACAAATTATAACAAACCAACAGAAAATATTTTTGAAAAAGTTCAAACTGTTACAAAATACCAAAATGGTTTTCAGGCCTCCCACTCCACCAGCATGACTGTAGTAGAAATTTATGATCACATTGTTATAGCTAAAGACAAAAATTGCACAACACGCACAATTTTTCTTGATCTACCAAAGCTTTTGGCATGGTCAATCATCAAATTCTCCTGCAAAAATTACAGTTTCATGGATTGAGAGGTCAAACATTCCAATTTTCCAAAAGTTATTTACAATGCTGGCAACAATTCACCATCATTTTCGAGCTACATTAACACTACAAAATTCTCCAGTGGCGTTCCTCGGGGCTCAATTCTCAGCCCACTGCTGTTTTTAACTTTAATCGACGACCTGCCAAACTCCACAACCTTTAATACCAGATAATTCGCAGTTGACACATGTCTATAGATGTCAGGAAAAAACCTACAAATTTTGCAAGGCTCATCAAACAAAGAAATGAAAAGAGTTGGTATTTGGCTTGAATCAAACAGACTCTCACTTAATTGTCAGAAAACCAAATATATCTAATTTGAAAACAACAACAAAATGCTTGTCTTTAGCTTCAACAATGAACAGAAAAAAAATCCTTTAACATTTCAATAAATGGCACTTTAGGGCTATGTATATAACCAAGATTGGAAAAAATGTTATGCGGATATATCCTCTGCGCACTTTTACAACAGGGCAGAAAAATGAATATAACAATGCTACTACCACTTAAAACTAGTAATTAAACAACAAAACAAACGAACAAATTTCGTTCTGGTATTTTCACCATCTAAAATAGCCGGTCTAACAACAGCTTATTACAAACCATTATTTACAGATCTACTCAAAGAGCAATCATCAAAAAAATTTTATACACGTTTGCATTTATTTAAATAAAGTTTCAAGAAAAAATAAACCTTTAAAAACATGCTGGTTTACCACTTCTGTTCATACAACAATTGCCTTTAGGAACACAACTCACGGGTTTTCTCATAAAGCTGAGTATAAATAGACTGGCCCATATTGCTATTAACACTGTCATGTTAAAGACGTTTCGACAAAAACTTTTGTCATCATCAGTTTGACGAACCGTCTTTAACATGACAGTGTTAATAAGAATATGGGCCAGTCTATTTATACTCAGAATTGCCTTTATTTATGCAACTATGTATTTTGCACCTGTTTTACCTTTGACTCTTTAGAATCAGGAACTTAATCTTGTGAAACACCAAAGCATTGTGAGTAATCCTGATTAATCTTTAACTAAATGCTATGAGGATCAATGTACAAAATGTGTTTTGCTTAGAACTTAGAACAAATACTGATCGTTTAACACTGCATCAATTAGTACCACGAGTGCTAATGAAACACAAAAGTGTTGTTAGAAATTACAATTGATTTGACTAAATACGTTATTACATCATAGTATTGTCATTCCTATCACTAGGCCATTGTTCCCATGTGCAGATAGTTTAGTTTACCAAAATGTGTTTGAAACAGAACTGAAAAAAAATCATAACTTAAGCAATAAACTAGCGCGCATAATAAAACTGCCAGTCAACACTTGTGCAAAGAAAAGCACTTAAACAACATCCAACAAGTCATAAAAGAACTTTGAAAAAATGGTATTTAGGTGAGTGGCCAAAACGAATATCAAGATATTTAACAATATTTTTGTATACCGTCTTGACCATAGAATACTAAAACATGCTTTGACCAAATACCTAATGCAAAGTATGCAAATCACACAACCTTATTTTTAAGCAGTGGCTTTTACATAATTCAAAATAAACTGCAAAAAAATACACACTTAAAAATAAGGTTTTCGTTACTTTACAACTGTGGGTTTTGTTTAGCTCACGTACTTGTGTATTACAAATATGTGAAAATAAATGCTTGCTATTCTGCTGAAATGTAAAATAAATGGGAAGAAAATAAACTCAAAGCAAGAATGAGCGATTATCTCATACATAACGCGCGAACATTCCCACCGATGATTGGGTGATGAGCAAAAATCATGTGTGCGTGTCAAACAATAGAATACTGCACTTTCAGTATTCTATGGTCAAAAGCCAAACTCCTCTATTGTATAAAGATGAAGTGAAAACAGGGCAAAACAATTAGCAAAAAGAGCTAAAAATAAATTTCATTGGACGCCTTTTTCATTTTGGATCCATCATCCATACACTGGAGAGATATGAAAAGAAAGTGATTTTCACTGGGGGTCGCAAAAGCCCTTTCTGCAGCACAGCAAATAACGCAAACTTAGATTAACAAAAGGAAGCTGAAAGGCAAGAGAACCTTCTACTCATAAAACACCCGCCCGGAGAATCATTAACCATCAAGGAAACTTTTCCATTCCGAACAACGAACTGTTTGGTGACGAAGTAAACAGAACTTTTACCTGCGGAACGAACGCTTGATGGTGGCAATAAAAATCCAGAACGAAATAAAAGTTAGTGGGTGATTGGCAACATCAGACAAGCGCCCAACCCATGTACCAAGAAAAAAATCTGACCAACACTGCTGTGTCAAATATCGTTCGTTACAAGGATATTGTATTTGAAAGTTAATTGCGCGCTGTGGTGTTGCCAAAAGTTGCAGCCTAACAAAATTCAATTACAATACAAGTGCCTGTTTTTCACAAGTGAAAGTTAAACGACCGAGGTACAAAGTTTTGGAAAACATTCGCCCTGTCTGCTTTTCCACGCGAACGCGCGATGTCGGTTTTGGCTGCGTGAATTCCAACAGGAAAGTGGCACATTGGCGCCACCATGTGTCGAAATTACAGTGTTTTGTTAGTGGACTTTTTCCAACAATCAAGACCCTGTTGGAATAACATTTTGACGTTAGCGTTGTGTAAGCGATGAACTTAGAGGTTAAGTGTCGCCTATAATAAACAAACTGGTCAAATGATTGCTGACAAAAATGATATTCTGTTCTGTTGTAAAACAACTTAAGTGCGTCCCGTTTCCATGCCAACATCGATTGGACATTTACGAAAATATCAGCATTCAATCGTGGCTTTTAATGAGGCCTGATGTGACATTTCCACTTCATAAACCCCGCAACAACATTCATTATGTACGTCTTACTTCACGCGATGCAAGCAATACACAATCCACCCAATAGCTGGTTTGAACGTACGGTAAACTTGTGTTTATTATCTTAACTTGAAGCAAGATAATATTCACGTTACGTTCTTCAAAACGTGGACATGTTAACTAATTATGCTACAATACACACTTCCATCGATGGAAAGCCTAATATGCATTTACCATGTAAGTTTTGATCATATTTTGCAAGCAAGTGGTAACAGATAAACGAATTTCATGCTACTACTGCGCGTAAATTGTAAATCAATAAAATATGTTGTAGTGTTTTGAATAAACTTACCCACAACTGACACGGAATTAAATTTTAAAACTTCCAGATGTTTCATAGAAAACTCCTGGGCAATTTCCTTCGCCAGTTGATACAGCTCTAACCGAAGCAATCCCGATTTGGCTTTCTCCATTATGATTGCTGCTTTATCGTCACCCATTTCAGCAGTACACACTATGCTGCCGTGTCTGAAGTTCGATGCAAAGATGCCCATCCTGTACAAAGCTAAGCAGAACAGAGCTGCATAGCCACCATATCTCACGACAGTCCTCGGCTCGAACTGCGCAAATAGATCAGCGCCTAAATCACGTAGCTGACCGTCCACCCATAGCGCCATGCGACCATTGCGGACTTCTAGATTAACTGCGGCATCGCGATATTCCATTTCAACTCGAAACGTCAAGCGTATTCCTTCCCTTTCCACTACATTTTGTGCTGGATCCTCCATAGTAAGGTACAACAACAACAACCTACTCCTACAAAATGCAATTTGGTAAATGTTTTGATTATTCTTCTGTGTGCATCCTGAAACATGTTTTGCCGTAGTTTAATTGAAAAAGGTTATGGGTTTTGCAATTAAACTTTCTACATCATTTAGCCTCCACGTATTTGTACGTTACTCATTTCTAATAATGCCATTTTTTTCCATTTTATTTCTTCGTACGTTGTTCTTACGCGTAGTTGTTTTTTTCGCAAAATAAACATGATTTGATTTGATTTTTAAATTCCTACATTTGAATTCTAACATTACAGACAACAGTTTCAAAATTCAGTCACACAAACAAATGATTGAAAGCTTAATTGGGAAACAAATTAATAACAAACCAACACACATAGCACCCTCATCTAACATGTCAACTCTTGACCACATTTACACTGATGACTTTTCACACAATGTCACCCCGGGAATCTTAACTTACGACATATCTGATCATATGCCAGTATTTGTAGTAGTACACATCACAATCACAATTATACAATGCCAAAACTCCACAAACCTTGGAAAAAAATACTAAAATTTGTTAAAAACAACCACAATTCACATCTCCCATCCTTCACAACAACATTTTAATATGCAAACATTGATATAGCAAATGCATTCAATGTATATTTCCCACATATTGGAAACAGTATGTCATCAACAATTCCTAAAACACCTCAAAACCACTAGACTACTTAAAAAAATCCATTTCAAACTCAGTTGTTTTAATGGACATAGAACACAATAACAATGTTAAAGTCAAATAAAGCCACCAGTCTTTATAACTTGGCACTTGCCAATGAAATAAAAAAAATAAACAAAACTACCAGCTCCTGTCTTAGTACAATTTTTGTGCCAGCTGTACAACAACTGCATTGTCACATCCACTTTTCCAAATATCCTAAAACTGGCGAAGGTGACAAAGTTTCGGAAAACACCGAAACTTCCGAAACAAAGTTTCGGAAAACAATCGCCCTGTCTGCCTTTCCATGCGAACGAGCGATGTCGGTTTTGGCTGCGTGAATTCCAACATAAAAGTAGCACATTGGCGCCAACAAGTGTCGATGGAACATTGTTTTGTTGGTAGACATTTTCCAACAATCAAGACCGTGTTGGATTAACATTTCGACGTTAGCGTTGTGTAAGCGATGAACTTAGAGGTTAAGTGTCGCCTATTATAAACAAACTGGTCAAATGATTGTTGACAAAAACGATATTCCGTTCTGTTGTAAAACAACTTAGGTGCGTCCCGTTTCCATGCCAACACTCAATATCGATTGGACATTTACAAAATTATCAGCATTCAATCGTGTTATGGCTGGGGTGGAAATACTTTAAAAATAAACGTCGTAAGCCATCCACATTAATTCGCCCTTCGTGTCGCTGAACCAGACTTTAAAATCAAATTAGATCAAGTCATTTTTCTGGAGGTAGGGGGTGGAGCTTTTTTACTTTGAACTGGAAACATTCAAAAAAATGAAGGTGATATTTACTAAAGTTCGTAAAAGCCTGATCTTTACAATGCGCAACAAACGTAAACTTAGTTTTACAGAAGGAAGTTGGAAAGCAAGAGAACCTTCTACTCATAAAACACCCGCCCGGATAATCATTAACCAGTTAAAGCAAACTTTTCCATTCCGAACAACGAACTGTTTGGTGACGAAGTAAACAGAACTTTTATCTGCGGAACGAACATCTAATGATGGCGACAAAAATCCACAACGTAATGTCAATAAAGTCTGCGGGAGAATTATTTCTTACATTTAATCAATACCGCCTCCAGTGACAGAAGTGCATCTAATAAGCTTAAGGTTCTTAGCAACCGTTGCCAACTAATAATTTTCTAGTTTTTTAAGCAGTGTATTTTTACTCAACAGGTTTCTTACAAACAATTTCACAAAAACAACAAAATAATTTTTTTCAATGGCAGTTTTGCATTCGTGGCAACCAGATTCGGCCGCTAAGCTGGGTGATCAGACCTGGGATTGGGCCGCGTTCAACCAACTACAATTCATTTACTTAGTGCAAAATTACATTACATTGTAACCGTTCACCTTCAAAAGTTGCTGCTGTTCCGGCTACAGATAAGATACGCTTATATAACATCGACGTGAGAATATATTTATGTTAGCTTAGTGCTGGATTAACTATTTTTGCAAACTAGGCTACATAAATAGCTTTATGACGGAAAGTTAGCGATTAAATTAAATTTATCTTTTATTTTTGATTGAATATTTCAGGCGTTTCACTTCACCATTATACAAAGTACTTTATATTATTTATCAGTTGTGTTTGTAAATATGAAAGGTAAAGACTATAACCTGTACAAGCTGACACCGAGATACTCACCGTTGGTGTTCGTTACATTGCATCCGGTGACTCTAAAAACGTGCAGTTATCAGTATAAGTGGAAAGCAGACGTTTGAACTCGGGATCTTCGACGTTGATCAGACTTCCGAGTGCATACCATCTCTGCAGAGAGGCAACTTGTTCAACCAAGGAGCCATACAATGTTTGGACTTACTGCTGGTGACTTCTTTCTGTCACCATAAATGTATTTCTCAACAATTTTGTTCCGTTGATCGAAGAAGACCCCGAAGGCGGCTAAAAGCACGAACTCAAAATTTCACCACAAGTTTTAAGTTTCACACCCACCTTTTTATTCATTCAACACGCCTTGCGACTGCAACTATAAAGAAGTTTTTAGTCTATTACAAGTTTCACGCTACAAAGTACACACAACACACCTAACCAAAGATAGTATTTGTATCCAACTCCATTGCTCCTAGTTTTGTTACCGGAAAGTACCAGAGGAACATTATGTCAAAATATTGTAGACCCAAACTCTGCTGCACCACCTTGTGGTTAAATATTTTTCGGCACTATGTCCACTAGTAAGATTTGTTGTATATTGAATTCCTGCCACGCAAATACGTTTTTCTTAAATTTTATGTGTTGTCATTTGTATGAGGAAAACTTCTTACCGGTTTAGGAGGGAGTTGGTCTCCACAAAATAATTCCAATCGATCAATCATATTTACTTGCATTAGATAAAAGGGATGGATAGGAAGGAGAAGGCGGGTTATCTCTTACACAACGTCAACTTCCATTTACACAATGCAAAGCAACTTCTAGAACGTAATAACTCTTATATCTGAGGCTACTGCCAACATACGTGAAAGAATTCTCAAGCCGATACACTGTGGCGAGCGTTAATATTTCACGCCAAAGGCGATTGACAGCGAAACAGTCTTGGAGCGAAACGATAAGATATCGCTAACAACAAACTATGCAGTATTTTGTGATGTCATCAACCAAATCAATTACTAAACAATGTTTTCGTGCACAATTTTTCTCCAGACTAATTCTCCTAAAACCCGTTCCAATCAAAGCACGTAACTGTTAAATATTCTTCACATAATCTTCACAAACAAGCAGAATTCCTCAACAAAACGCACAAAACATCAACCAAACATTTATACAAAGCAACTGCAAAACTACAATCTGTCCTAGAGTGGAAAAAAACGCACACAAAGTTGCCTCTCAACGCTGGAAGCGGGAACCTTGATTGGTGTTGGAAACACAACACACTGACGTCATCAAAGTTACCTGTTCCCTCACACGGCGTAGCAAAAGTGAATGTGGATTACATGGCGTAACAAAAGTGAAAAGTGGATGATTTCATGCGACAATGGGTGGAGCGATATGAATTGTCCAAGTTGTCCGCATCTGGACGAGTTGCTTCATGTCACAGATTTTTATGCTTGGAGTAATAAGAAACATGTACTATGTTGTCGGTTTACATGAATTAGCCGCAGATAATGCATTTTCTGTCATGGGCAACCAAACATTATTCCTCAACAAAATGCATTAAACCAGCATAGTAAGGAATTCTTGAAGTCTAATTGCAACGAAAACTAGAATTGGTGACGAAATTTAAACGGAAATATTCAGCACCGTAACTGTTTGAAACTCACAGATCAGTTTTGTTTCAGTAACGGTCGATAAAGCGACATTTAGCGGCAGAATATATTTCCACAAACTTACACTAGACGTCGTGCTAAACCATACATCGGGTAAAAATAATGTTGGGTGACGTCATCCACGTTTATCAAGCAGAAAGCCAGGATAACCTGGTTTCGAATATCACTGTGGTAAAAAGAAAAATGTATTGGGTGACATCGGGCAAATCAACACTTAAACATTGAAAAACAAACCTAATGAATGTCGGTCGTATCCCGGTGCTAGCTGCACAATGTAACCCACCTTTCAATACAACTTAACAGATGCCTTTACAAATATCACTTCCCAACTGTAAGCACTTTGTATTGAAAAAACAAGTAGTACAACATATGTCGGGGATTCCCCCATAAGCAATTGACAGCATCGGTTAAACGCTGGGTGGCGACATCGAGCAGCAATGATCCACAATAACGATTGCACAAAAACCAACATTCAATGTTCAAATATTTACAACATAAACCTTCCACTTCCAACCGTTATAACTTCATCAAACCCATAGATAGATACAGATTGGTTTGAAGTGAAAATAAAAAAAAAACGTGCGTCGACAAAACCGAACAGTAGTTGGTGGAAGATCGGTTGTTCTCGTCATCAAACATTTTAGATACGAAAAAAAAAAATCGTTCAAAAACCAACAAACAGTTGCCAGAATTCACGACATAATGTATCAGAAAACAATGTAATGTGGAAATACTCGATTGTAATCAGTCAAAAATTAATATAAGTCGCACGTAAATGTTGAAAGTAATGTTTAGTGCGGAAGTCAAAGTATTGTCACAAAATCTGTCGTTCAAAATTGTTAGGAAGGCGGATAACTTTGTACGATAAACCTCTGTTGACGGATTTACACAAGGGAGAAGTAAAGACGAAACTCAGAGCAGGAGACAAAAATATTCGTGTTTCAAAGACGTCCTTGATTGTAAGCAACACAAACAGTAAAACTTGGCGACAATTTTAACGAAACCAGATACATAGAGACGCATTTATATGTTTGGCAAAGAAGTAAAAATGAGAGTTATGGAGACAAACGGTATTGATACGTACATTGTAAATACAAATAACACACAGAAGTTGGATAAAGCACAGAAAAATGTAAGGATATTTACGAAGCATTTGGAAATGTTTCGCCTTCGTGACATGAAGTAGAGAGGTTTATTGGTGAGAAGTGACAGAAATCCCTGTTGATTCTGGCAGCAAACAGCCTGAAATAATATATTGTTACTTGTCGTTCAACAGAGCTCAGCGCATTTCTATCTTAGCAAGATATCGACGAGAAACACTGAACTTTAGTGTGAAATGGTCAGAATATTACGATACCGATGATATAAGTTAATTGAATTTTGAATGAGTTTTGTCGCCTGGTTGTAAATCTCAGGCCTTCTTTTCAGTATAAAAAGTCACCCGATAACAGCAAAGTTTCATGATATTTGTGTGGAATTGTGTGAAGTTCGATCATTAAAAGTTTCGTCACCAATTTTACTGACATGAAACGATAATCGTTACTTACTGAGATTTCTAGATTTTTGTGAACGCCAAATGCCGTACATGACTTTTGATAAATGTTAATTTGCAAGCACCCATATTTTACGTGGTGTTGTTGGTGATAACAAAGTTGTACTGAAGGAGCAACCGACTACAAAAAATGTCGCAAGCACAGAAAACTACGGTAAAACTAATATTTAAAGTAAAAATGTTAAAACGCTTCTGGTTCTATAAGTCAGTTGAGATTGTTGAAATAAATCGTCGGACGTGGCCCTTAACCAAACAATGGTTTCACAAACATACAAACGAGACTGACTCTGATGCACCACCTTGTGGTGTAACGTTTGCGGGAAATACGCCAGTAGGTGGAGCAAGAGATTTTAGGGGTTTTAAAGTCGATGGTTCACAACCAACAATCGAAGTGGAAATATTTAAACTCCATGTTTTATCGATGAAAACGTCATTAAGAAAACTTCTTACCAGTTTAGGAGGGAGTTGATCTCCACAAAATAATTCCAATCGATCAATCATATTTACTTGCATTTGTTAAACCCAAATATAAGGGATGGATTGAAGTGGAGAGTAGGAGTTAGAGATTCACTTCTTACCAAATTTTCAACTTTGGCTTCTACAATACAACGGATTAGTTATTTCATACATCGTTTAACTATAATAACAGTAGTGTTGATGAAAGTTTTGTTGTGATTTAAATTTATTTCATGAAGCAAATATTTTGTGACGTGTACTTATTTCCATAAACGCAAAATCCACTCAAACATAATAAAATACTTCTATTCAGACGAGTTTGTTTGTGTGATTTTATTCCAAATCTTAATTCACATTTACTGAAAGTACATGGTAGGTATTGGATGATGTGGACTTTCTCTATATTAACCCAGTGATGGCAACCTGAGGCTTGCACATGACACAAGCCTTAATAGCCATGAGGTAAACATATTATTATCGTGTTAGTTTTCATACTTACAGGGTCTGGCAGGTTCCAAAATCTCTCTTCGAAGTCGTCATCTATGTATCCACTGCCGACTGCAAGTACATCTTGTATATTGTGAACACACTTGAGTAAGGTTTCTGCCGCATCACCATATATAGCATTATGCCACAGATTCAAAATCATTATCTGGAAATAAAAGGTGGAATTAGGAAATTATGTTCAGACAAATGTGACATTAAATGTTTAAAATAAATATAATTGCTGGTAAAATATTAAAAACATCGACCTAATGTCCACAAATCACTAAACATTATTGGCTCATTGTCTGCACATACATTTTTACAAAAAAGTCCGGTTTTACGAAATGCCTCACTGAAAGTTTTACAAAAACGGCAGTTTGTATAATTGCGTTATCTTATTAAAAGCCTAAACTTGTGTTTTTTGAGGTGACACGTGCACTATAGTGATCTTGTTTTTAATGTGGAAGATAATGCTTTAATATGGAGTTGAGTGGACGTGGAATCTCTGCTTGAACACCTGAATTCCATTAAAACGAGTAACGAGTTCTGAATGATACGTGAATACGTTGGGGTGATTTTATATTTTGATGTTTCCATTTAAAGTGAGAACCGGGGGTCTATCCGCGCAAACATATACTGGTAACCGACTCAGTCCGACAGGTATCTGTCGTTTCGGTCCGCGAACCCCATCCGGGTACCCGGACCCGGCCAGATATTGACCAATTTTTAATACCCGACCCGACCGGATAATACACTTAATTTTACCAGATAGTTGGGAAAGCATTTTTGTCCTAAAAACGGACAAACATTTCGCAAATTACTGATACTCGCCAACTTCCGTTTTTTCTGTTGTTTGTTGTTAAGGTTTTTCGTGACGTGTTATACCATATTAATAAATGACCACGTTTATTTGTTCCACTTATGATAAGCTAACCTTAACATTGCATTCTGTTTGGCAATCAAACATTTTTGCCATACTGATAAAATACACGAATCGGTGTTAACAAACTGCCGGATCCAAATTATCCGGCCGGATTTGATTGACAACTATCCGGATCTGGCCGGGCCGGATAATTTGGAACTGTGAACATCACTAGTCGTGACCCTAAAATGTTTGGAAACCACTGGTCTAACATACAACTTACTGGTTTCTCAAGTTGTGATATGGAATTTGCAATCTTACAGATTCCAACACTTGTCATCTTACAACTCCCCAGAGACAGATTCTCAATCCAGTGAATACATGAAGCAATAGCAGATGCACTTTCATCATCAACTGTGTTTCTATCAAGATACAACGACGTCATCTGAAACAAATGAAAAATTCCTGGAATCAGTTTTTATGTCAACAATATCATTGTATCAATTATGACGTCTCAGAGACAGATCAATGACGGGGTAAATTTATTTGTTGAGCTACGGTAGCTCAGTCAGTTAGGGAAAGAACCCAAATTACACATGGCTCCAACTTAGTAACACGTTTGTGACTTTGGTCACAGTTATATGCTTGCAATGCCGCAATACCCAATAAAATCAAATGGCTTATTACAAGAAATAAACAAACTTATTAAAGTTATGGATTAGCCCTTCTAGGTTTGTTAAGTGTACAAATATTCTATCAGAAATTTTCCTATGTTGATCTTTTGTATTACTGTTACTTGTGAGTGATCGAGCTTTACAAACAACCAATGCCTGCGTTTGCGCTATTTTTGCAATAAAATATGGAATGAGTAACTGCGTTACCAAAACTGTAACGAATGTTTTGCGGTGGTGCATGCGCCATAGTTTTATTAGCTTTTCCCAATCGAATCCGGTAAATTGCAAACTTGCCAAGCTTTTTTATGTGGTCAGCCCGTAAATTTTGTGCAATTATGTGTTGAGCGGTATGTGATTCGCTGAAGTATTTTCTTAAAAAAGGATAGCCTATGGTTCAGAATTTACGAGCCCTATGCAATTAACCACATTAGCCAATTAAAAGGATTCGTACCTGGGAAGTGAGGCCTTGGAAATATTTGAAACCAAACAACGATATGAATAAATACACATTAACGTAGTCGATAAAAATACAAACAAAATATTTTACATTTACATTTGCCCGATGCCACCCTATTGACTTTTCCTAAAATTGTTGTTTAAATACAGCTGTAAAATTAAATCCACTTAAAATTTTTTGCACGACAAAATAATGGCATCGAACTCACCATACAACTGACCCATGGTTATAGTTGTAAAACAAACAGTTGATACGTTTTAATCGGCACCAACATGTAAATGGCATTGGAACCAAATCCGTCGCATCCACGACAACTACATCTGAAACTTGCAGTTTTCTCAAAAAGAAAGAATGTTTCTGTGGCAACGATCTTCATGGCCTTCCTCCTTGCAACTGATCCTTGAGAGCAAGGATGCTGCGCCTCTGCTCATCAGGGAGCATCCGGATCTGTTCTGGAGTTAACTGGAGGACTTGCATGATCAGAGCAGCCTGGAAATACATGATGGCAAAAGTTCAACCTTTTATCCTAATATATATTTGATTGACTTTTTAAGTGTTAAAAGTGAACGAAAACATTGACCACAAAACTACACATTTTATTCAC
Organism: Ascidia mentula; assembly: GCF_947561715.1. Lineage (NCBI taxonomy): Eukaryota > Metazoa > Chordata > Ascidiacea > Phlebobranchia > Ascidiidae > Ascidia > Ascidia mentula. Next base: position 1,914,047 of record NC_138568.1, read on the forward strand.
AATTTGACCAAAGTTGTTTTTAGATTTGGGCATGTGTCTAAGATTGATTGTGGGCAGACTTTTTTGTACATATACAAATACAGAACTTCAGTTGATTTCCACAATAATCGAACTTCCGATTTGTATCACAATGCAACAACAAACCTTTTCCTGATCCTGTTCTGCAGATGGATCCATAGGGGCGTCCTCCTGAGCAGGGGAAGGTCTTCCTTTTCTTGGATCGCTTCTTTCCGGTGGTGGCGGAGGGTGTCGTGCAGGATCCCCACCCATTCCTGGACGATCCATCGGAGGTTTTCCTCCACGATCCATCGGATGATCTCTCGGAGACAATCCTCGTTCCAGAGACGAACGCCCTCGTTCATGCGAGCTACCGCGTTCTGGGGGCCCACGATCGGCGAAGCCCCGCTCATCTAGTGGAAACAATTACAAATTAACAGCATGTGCTACAAACTGTAAGACCTGCAGACACCCTCTTGACGTTAGTGTCACAGTAGTCAGCAAAGTACTTGTAAAATGCACCAGAAAATAATTATATTCATGATTTCCAGTCAGTGGCCCATTTTAGTGTAAAAACACATTGCTTTAGAAACACTAATTGGACACAGGTAGCGCAAAATTTGTCTGTGTATTTTTGACCTTTGCATTTCTTAAACAAATGAAGACAAGAACTAATTGATTTTCACAACTAATCTCCATGTAAGAATGTGGTCATTCTACCTCTTGGATTGGGTGGAAATCCTCGACCAAAACCTTCATCCATATGTGGTGGTCTGTGACGATCCATCGGATCGCCCATGCCATGATCCACGGGCACACTTTCTATAACTCGCATGTCCACCTCCATTCTTCTTGGACCTCTGAATTGTAAAATGTTTATTAGTTTTAAACATCATAGCATGTTTTTTCCAACATCAGAAAATTTTACAGAACCATGATGTTTTAACTGTGGCAAATATTATCTATAAGTATACATTTTCCATTGTCAATTTTATGTTTGCCAGACTTAATACAACCAATAGTTGATCAGTGTCCACGCAACTTCACCAAATTTATTGTTCATTTATGTCGGATATGAGCAAACTCGGTCCTTGGGTAAAATCACTGTTGGATCTGGCTGCCATTTTTTGTATGCTTTTCAGTTACAGCTTTTAAGCATTAATGACTGCAAGTCTGTTAGTTTATAAATTGTTGTGTAAAATCTCTTTGTACACATGTACTCATGTGGTCCAATCCCAAATTTTTTATACTTTTTGGCCCACAAGCGGAAAAAGTTGCCCACTCCTACATTCTTGTTTATAAAAAATATCAAAAAGATACCATAGTAAAGAAGAATTTCTCAGGTCAAATAATGCCCTTCTATGTCCAACATAATAGGCCATGGAAAACTCTTTGCAGATGCATAGTATCACTACCAGATTAAACACGTAAATTTCCACCTCTCTCCTGGACCAACTTCCATTGGGTGTCCCCTACCAGGTGGTGGCTCTCTCATACGTTCACCATCCCGGCCACCTCCGAGCCCAGGCAGTGGACTGCCATTGGGCCTTGCATCCTACAATCATTACAATAATTGGATCAATTTATGAAACATATCATATAAATTAGCTGTGGATAGTGATAATGACAAATACATTTCTTCCATTGCTTAAGACAAAATACATTTCTTAAAAGCAAACAGAAAACTTTGGTGACAAAATTTTGCTTACAGACTCTGATCGAGGACCTTCAGATGCTGGAATGAGAGGTTGAACTGGATTTTGTCTGTGCAGCATTTTCTTCATGTAGAAGTGAAGTAGGCAAAAAACAACAACAAATAAACAACAATCAAATATTTTTTTCATTGTGCTTGAGAATTGATTCTGGGAATCATTTCCCATTCTGTTGCAATTTGGCCCAGAAGATTTCCACCTTTTTCATGTGTCCTTATCTTATCTTCTCAACGCTTCCACCCGTTGCATGTGGCAGGTTTTTAGTTGTGTAAAGGGCGTGTTGTGAGGCAGTGGAGAGCCTTTACTTTATTTTATTTGAACCTAATTCTTAATTTGCTTTTATAGACACTGATGATGCTTTTAACGAAGCGAAATATATATGTCTAATTAAAGAAGTCTGAAAGATTTTAACCTGAAATGAAAGTTTCCTAGACAGTTTTTTTCATTGTTTCAACATTATTATTTTTAATTCAGCAAATATGTTTAGTTGTATTTCCTCTGATTATTTTATTGGAGCTGTGGTTTCGTTACCATGGCAATTTCTGGATCCACAATCCTCATGACAACTTGAGCTTGCAACAAAGCATATGCCAGTTGTGGGTTTTGAAGCAGCATGTTTCTGGCCTCTACTGGGTTGTTTTGAATGCATTGCTACAATAGTTCAAAAATATTTCAAAGTTTTAAGACATATATATCCAAAGATTAATTCTGAATAAAAAAACAAAAAGAAAAATTCTCTTGCCTTCATTTGTTTCATGAGCTCAAACATTTGTTCAGGGGGGAGGCTTGCAACAGCCTTGCTGATAGCTTCTGGGGCATCTTGAGATGGAGTTGGTTCCCCGTATTCCGACTCCACTGGGGGACCCATGGCCCTGAAGTGGTTTACTTCTTCCTGTGAACAAAACACAATGATTGGACATCATAAATATTGTGTTGATATTGCTGTCAGGCACACTACAATTTAAACAGAACTCCTCTCCTGACATAAATTATCATCCTTCATTTTCCTGACGTTTCGTCTGCCATGCATAAATACATACCTATGGTGGTGACCTAGCTAATGCTTTGGTTCTCAAACTTTTACTCGAACAATGCATGAGGAATGATTCACTGCACTTACACAGTAATTATAAATCTACAAGGACTATTTATTCTTTAAGTTTGCAAGTTTTATTTGCATAAGACTGACATCACTGGTTATTTGCCCTCATTTTCTCCAAAACTATTTTTCGCTGAAATTTATTTTCAATCCACATGTAAATTCAAAATGACAAGACCCAATGCATAATATAGCTAAATATCTGGATGAAAATGTTCCAAAGGCAAAACAAGATTAGGTTAAATTGCATCAGACATCGAATTAATGTTGCAGTATATATATATAATTGCAAAGAGTACAGTGTACATCAACACTCAGTGTGATTAACAGCAATTACCCATACCTGAAAGTTATTGCGGTTCTTTTCACTTGTTGCATGATCAACTCTCAGTGGTCGGCCGTGTAACTCCCTTCCATTAAGATTTCTCATCGCACTCATGGCAGTCTCTTGATCTTGATACTCAGCAAATCCATATCCTTTTGGTTTGCCAGACTCACGATCAAATACAAGGCTGCATTGATATAAACATAACAATATAAAGTCATGAGTCTGATTATACTCTTGCAAATGCCTGCATACACAACATACAAAAAAGCACATACCGAAAACTAATGACGTTGCCAACTTCATTGAAAATATCTTTCAGCTCCTCTTCTGTTGACTCATAAGGTATATTTCCAACTGAAAACAATTTTATGTCAACCGTTACTGTAAAAAAACCGACATTACTAACAGAGGAAAAATGCATGAATATAAGATATATGTAATATACACGGAGTCCACAATACTTACCAAATACGGATCGGACAGATCTTTCGTAGTCGACTGGATCACGGTCTCTTAAGCCGAACATTATCGTTTTCTGCCATTCGAGTCTTCTAAAGTACAAAATAAACAACGTAAACGCACACTTTCCTGCTGATCGCGACTATTGGTTTGGTGGAAACTGGCAATTTCTCATACGAAGTACTAGTCAGTAGTTAATAACAAATACATGGTAGTCCAATATTAGGTGCGCGTTTCTTTAAGCTAAAATTTTATTATAAAGTCCTAATTTCACCCAATCTAATAAAACGAAGCACCTGCATTTGCATACACACGCCGCAGCAACAGCGTTATTTCGGCGAAATGGAAATTGGTTAAAAGCGAAATTATTTCACGCATGAGTGAACACGACGATTGTGTTCATACAAATTATAAATTAACTCGTAACAAAATTAATCAACAAAATCTCCAATATTTATAAAACAATATCTATACTTATGTAATTGCATTCTTAAAACACCTATAAAGTATATCGCAACGAAATGGGTTTGACCGCGGTCACGCTGTGTGAATCCCAGCATTGTTCGTCAAGGAAGATACTTTTACACCGAGTCACAAATTTTTTTCCAAACTTGATCCACATATAAGTCTACGTAACACAGAAATCTGTGCGAATATTAAAGCTACGATTTTGTGTAGTATTTCAACTCAAATTTATGAACAAAAATAACAGGCGGTGGCCCTGCTCACGCCTAATCATTAAAATTTGCAGAGATTTCTGTTTTACACATACTTATGTGTAGATCAGGTTTGGAAACAACTTCGTGACCCGGTGTAGTAGTATTTTCCGTTCGTCAAAGCGTACACTGCGAGCATTTGCGGCTCTGCATAGAAGTACCAATTTAATAATGTTCCGGGCCATAGATTTTTTTAAAAATTGGCGTAGATTAGGCTTAGAGCATTTAGATCACATTACCATTGCGTTTTTAAAGACCTATAAAGTATATCGCAACGAAATGGGTCTGACCGGGCAGCACTGTAACTAGTTACTATAATTTCTATTACTGATATTAACTCTCTAACAAGGGTAAGCTTCATTTATACCTCTACCAATTACTAATTCTAAACCAATAATTGAATTGAAAACCCATATTCCTATTCACGCTCATATTTTGAAAACCAGTGCAGGCCAAAAATACACAACCATCCGTTTTCTTAGTGAAGGCTTACATTCTTGTACCTTTGATAGACTTCAAAGTTTACGTATAAAAAACATTGGTTATGAAACGCAACCTTTCTAACTGCGTCACACACGATGTTGGTAAAACTACTTCTTTACCGTGGACTTCAGAGGAATATCAATTTTATGTTTGGACTTACTGGTGACTTCTTTCTGCCACCATAAAAGTAGTTCTCTTCAAATTTCTTCCGTCGATCGAAGAAGATTCCGAAGGCGGCGGAAAGCACGAGGGTAACTCAAAATTTCACTACAAGTGTTAAGTTTCACACCCACCTTTAATTTTTTCAACACACCTTGCGACTACAACTATAAAGAAGTTTTTAATCTATTACCGCTTTCACGCTACAAAGTATACAACACAACACACTCAACCAAAGGCAGTATTTGTAGCCAACTCCAATTGTTCCTAGTTTTATTCCCGAAAAGTACCGGAGACACTGAAACATTTCACCCCCTATTCTTGGTGATATTGTTGTAATAAATAACCTCAGGAAGTGACAATGTTTCATGCAAAGGCATGATTGGCAGGTTTGTTTTAGTCACAGTCGATAAAAGCGACATTTACCGGCAAATATTTTTCCACAAACTTACACTAGATGTCGTGCTAATCAATACATCGGGTAAAAATAATGTTGGGTGACGTCAGTCAAGCTTATCAAGCAGAAAGCCAGGATACCCGGGTTACGAATATCGCTGTGGTAAAAAGAAAAATGTATTGGGTGACATCGGGCAAATCAACACTTAAACATTGAAAAACAAACCTAATGAACGTCGGTCGTATCACGGTGCTAGCTTGCACAATGTAACCCACATTTCAATACAACTTAACAGATGTCTTTTCAAATATTACTTCCCAACCGTAAGCACTTTGTATTGAAAAAAACAAGAAGTACAACATACGTCGGGGATTCCCCATAAGTAATTGACAGCTCCGGTTAAGCGCTGGGTGGCGACATCGAGCAGCAATGATTCACAATAGCGATTGCACAAAAACCAACATTCAATGTTCAAATATTTACAACATAAACCTTCCACTTCCAACCGCTATAACTTCATCAAACCCATAGATAGATACAGATTTGTTTGAAGTAAATATAAAAAAAACGTGCGCCCATAAAACCGAACCGTAGTTGGTGGAAGATCGGTTGTTCTCGTCATCAGACATTTTAGTTACGAACATAAAAAAATCTTCGTTCAAAAACCAACAAAGGGTTGCAAGAATTCACGACATAATGTATCAGAAAACAATGTAATGTGGAAATACTCGATTGTAATCAGTCTAAAATTAATATAAGTCGCACGTAAATGTTGAAAGTAATGTTTAGTGCGGAAGTAAAAGTATTGTCACAAAATCTGTCGTTCAAAATTGTTAGGAAGGCGGATAACTTTGTACGATAAACCTCTGTTGACGGATTTACACAAGAGAGAAGTAAAGACGAAACTCAGAGCAGGAGACAAAAATATTCGTGTTTCAAAGACGTCCTTGATTGTAAGCAACACAAACAGTAAAACTTGGCGACAATTTCAAGGAAACCAGATACATAGAGACGCATTTATAAGTTTGGCAAAGAAGTAAAAATGAGAGTTATGGAGACAAACGGTATTGATACGTACATTGTAAATACAAATAACACACAGAAGTTGGATAAAGCACAGAAAAATGTGAAGAATATTTACAAGGTTTCATAATATTTATGTGGTATTTTGTGAAGTTCGATCATCAAAAGTTTCGTTTCCAACTTTACTGACATGAAACGATAATCGTTACTTCCACACTAACCTCGATACAGAGTTGCGGGAAATTATCAACGGTTACAGTTCAAGTAACTGCGTTGGAAAGTTTTATTTGTACTTGAGGTCAAAATAAATTTTTGTGAACTCCAAATGCCGTACATGACTTTTGATAAATGTAAATTTGCAAGCATCTTACGTCGTATGGTTTGTTGAAAACCAAGTTGTACTGAAGGAACAACCGACCACTAAAAATGTCGCAAGCACAAAAAACTACGGTAAAACTAATATTTAAAGTGAAAATGTTAAAACGCTTCTGGTACTATAACTCAGTTGAGATTGTTGAAACAAATCGTCGGACGTGGCCCTTAACCAAACAATGGTTTCCTTAACATGCAACTCTAAAAAAAGGAGACAGACTCTAAAGCACCACCTTGTAGTGTAACATTTGCAGGAAATACGCCAGTAAAGCAAGAGATTTTTCCGGGTTTTGAAGGCAATGGTTCACAATTAACAAGCGTAATGGAAATATTCAAACTTCACGTTTTATCGATGAAACGTCATTAAGAAAACTTCTTACAGGTTTAGGAGGGAGTTGATCTCCACAAAATAATTCCAATCGATCAATCATATTTACTTGCATTTGTTAAACCCAAATATAAGGGATGGATTGAAGTGGAGAGTAGGAGTTAGAGATTCACTTCTTACCAAATTTTCAACTTCTTCTTCTACAATACAACGGATTTGTTATTCATACATCGTTTAACTATAATAACAGTAGTGTTGGTGAAAGTTTTGTTGTGATTTAAAATTATTTCATGGTAGGTATTGGGTGATGCGGACTTTCTTTATATTAACCCAGTGGTGGCAACCTGAGGCTTGCACATGACACAAGCCTTAATACAAGACAACCCATGAGGTAAACATATTATTATCGTGTTAGTATCAAATAGCAATGACAGTTTGTACGTGGAACAAATAGTTTTTATATTTACAGGCTCTGGCAGGTTCCGAAATCTCTCTTCGAAGTCTTTATCTGTCGACAAATTAGTGACTATAAGTTCATCTTGTATATTGTGAACACACTTGAGTAAGGTTTCTGCCGCATCACCATGTGTGTCATTGTACGAAAGATCCAACTTCCTTATCTGGAAATAAAAGCTTGAATTAGGAAATTAGTTCAGACAAATGTGACATTAAATGTTTAGAACAAACATAACTGCTGGTAAAATATTAAAAACATCGACCTATCGGGTCTCATCTGTGCAGCCAGACAATTTAGCCAGACATAGATTATTTTATTTTGTGTGCACTACTGTCTGCAACTCACTAATTATAATTGCTTCATTGCTTGTACATTTTTACGAAAAGCAGTGTTTTACAATTGCTTGTTTTTGTGATTGCACTATCTTACTAAAAAACTTAAAAGTGTGTTTTGCGTTGGCACGTGCACCATAGTTTTCTTGCTTTTACTTTGGAAGATAATGCTTAAATATGGAGTCGATTGGACGTGGCATCTCTGCTTGAACACCTGAATTCCATTGAAACGAGTATCGAGTTCACAATAGAACGTGAATACGTCGGGGTGATATCATTTTTTGATGTTTCCATTCAAATAGAGAACCGGAGACCTCTCCGCACAAGCATATACTGGTAACTGACTCATTCCGACAGGTATCTGTCCTCTCGGTTCGCGAACCCCATGACCCACAAGCGTGCTGTAGTGCGTGCATTGTGAGCGGAAACCTTAGTTTCAGAGGAAGAGGCTTAAAACAGGAGGTTGGTAATGTGCAAAGTGCGTTTAGCGAATGGCCACCCTCGTTCGTTTCTGCGGCGAAACCAAGATTCCTCGCTTAAAGGTGACGAAAGGTTGTGTTGCTATATATTTTGCAAGGCCTCCAGGTGTTTGAACGCACGCCTGTTATACAGCGTGCTTTGGTTTCACGTCTTAAAGATCGTACATGATTGCGACGGCGTATACATTGACGAGACTTGGCCGCGCCCGACGAACAACGTAAAAGAAACACAAACGCAACGTGGCCAACCGCGGTTACAGCAACGTCGCAACTTGTGGCGGATGCAGGTGAATTTGGAGAAACGACAGTTTTGGATAAAATAAAGATTATTCCAAACGGATGTTTATCGAATAAATGCACCTGAATTGGCACTGAATGTTAAAAAGCAAACATTTTTTCCTCCAGTTTATCGGCACCTAGTAAACTTCCAAGGCATCACAGATTATAATGTTTTTATCTTATAGTTGGTAAATATTTGTGTTAAATTACGCCATTGTTTACATTCTGTTTGTTTTAAATTACGTCAATGAAAGTGTTGCAGCTTCTGCGATACACTGAATTTGTAAGTTTCGTGCACGAGCAATTGAAAGAGAAAAAATATGGAACGTCATAGGCTTTACTCTGATTGTCCAGTGTTCTTGTGGAGATGTGTGGTTGTACGTTGATGCGCATTTTCGGCTTGCTACATCCCACCCCCAATTTATTATGTTTTTTCGCGCTTCCTCGCGTTGTTTACACTCACGCACTTTTTCATACAGAAGGTCGATTGCATGACGGCAAAACGTCGATTAAATAAATTTTACCGCAAAGTTCAAAAATTGATTAAAAATGCTTGAATAAACTTCGAACAAAATTTTTTTTCACTGAATACGACAAGACAAAATTCTTTGCAGACAAAGAATGATTTTTTTTCATATGAGTTTTCCAGCTAAAGGAATTGCTTGGGAGCGTGGGCCTCTTGTACCCCCTCCACCTGTATACGACTATGCGTGTTGGTATCATATGATGCAATATGGAAGGTGTCATCCCCAATTACACATGGCTCCAACTTAGTAACACGTTTGTGACATTGATCGCAGTTATATGGTTGCAATGCCACGAGGCCCAATAAAATCAAATGGCTTATTATAAGGAATAAACAAACTTTTTTTGAATTCGCCCTTTCAGGTTTTTTTATTGTGGGGAGTGTACAAATATGTTCAAAGAATATTCGTATTCGTATGTTGAGCTTTAGTATTACTGTTACTTGCGATCGAGCTTTACAAACTACCAATGTCTCCGTCTGCCGTATTGTAACCGCGTTACGCTACCGAAAACTGAAACGCATCTTCAAACAGAGACCTTGTCACGCTTTTTGCATTGGAGGTGACGTCACTTTCAATCAAGTGCCAAACCACTTTCCGCTCAACAGATTTAAAATAAAATTTCTTTTTTTAAGAATTTGGTGCTGATTAGCGCAAGAGTAATTAAAATCGGTAGATATTTCAGAAAAAGCAAACAGCGTGAAAAGGCCGGTGTTTGAAGTTCTGATGAAATACTTCGGACTTTGAATTCAACATTGTAATTTGTGAGAAAATACTGCTAACAAATTTTCCATTAATACGATGTAACCTGTTGTAATACCAACCCAGACGAAGTTCGAATGATCGTGTTACAAGTTATCGTGAAATGGTAATCATTGGTGCGGAACGCTTTGGACTGTTTTTTGATTCTGCCAAAATGACGATTGAAATTCAAACCAAGGTAGTGCAACCAGTACTTTTGTCTTACTTCGACTTTTGTTTTTTTAAACAGAATAAAGTTATGTGTGGCGAACGATTCCAGATTATTCAAGTGTGTGTGACCGTAAGAAGTTTGGAAACCACTGGTCTAACATACAACTTACTGGTTTCTTAAGTTGTGATATGGAATTTGCAATCTTACAGATTCCACCACTTGTCATCTCACAACCCCACAGAGACAGATTCTCAATCCACTGAATACATGAAGCAATAGCAGATGCACTTTCATCATCAACTGTGTTGTTACCAAGATTCAACGACGTCATCTGAAACAAATCAAAAATTACTGGAATCAGATTTTATGTCAACAATATCATTGTATTAATTATGACGTCACAGAGGCAGAACAATCACTTGAATTTAATCGTTGAGCTCTGGTAGCTCAGTCAGTTACAGAAAGAACCCGCATTACACATGGTTGCAACTTAGTAACACGTTTGTGACTTTGGTCGCAGTTATATGCCCTGCAGTGCCACGTGACCCAATAAATTCATATGGCTTATTACAAGAAATAAACAAACTTATTGAAGATTTTCAATTGGCCCTTCTGGGGTTTATGAAGGGGACTGTACAAATATTGGGTAGGAATTTTCCTATTTTACGATTTTGTGAAGCCTTAATCGTTTGCCTTCACTATTTTTTCAATAAAAGACGGTTTGTGCAACTGTGTTACGTCAACGAAAACTGAAACGCATATTTTGCGGTGGTGCGTGCGCCATACTTTTAATTGCTTACACTACCAACAAAGTTTTATCAATATTATGTAACCTGTTATAATATAAACCCAGAAGAAATTTAAATGTTCGTGCAAAAAGGTCATGTGAAATGGTAAACATTAGTGCGGAACGCTTTTGCCGACAAAACACTATTACATTCGACCAAAATGATGACAGATTTCGAACCAACGTAGTGTAACCAGTATTTTTGTTTTAATAAAACTTCTTCTCAAACATAATAAAGTTAGGTTTGGCGAACGATTCCAAATCATCCAAGTGTGTCATAACCTTAAAGACAGTGATTCCCAACCTTTTTGTGATTGCGTACAACTTCGGAGGTAAAACAATTTCGACGCGTACCACCCAGTTGAGTGTTACAAAGTAACCTAGGGGATGAAGTAACGAACATTTCGGGATCCTTTATGATTTTTCAAATTCGAAATATATCCGTAAATTACGGAAAGGTGCTCGCGTATCACCTGGAATGCCGTCGCGTACCACCGGTTGGGAAACACTGCCCTACGAAGTTTGGAAACCACTGGTCTAACATACAACTTACTGGTTTCTTAAGTTGTGATATGGAATTTGCAATCTTACAGATTCCACCACTTGTCATCTTACAACCATCCAGAGACAGATCCTCAATCCACTGAATACATGAAGCAATAGCAGATGCACTTTCATCATCAACTTTGTTGTAATCAAGTTTCAACGACGTCATCTGAAACAAATGAGAAATTGCTGGAATCAGATTTTATGTCAACAATATCATTGTTATCAATTATGACATCACAGAGGCAGAACAATCACTTGGTGAATTTAATCGTTGAGCTCCGGTAGCTCAGTCAGTTAGAGAAAGAACCCGATTTACACATGGCTCCAACTTAGTAACATGTTTGTAACATTGGTAGGTGTGACATGCTTGCAATGCCACGAGACCCCAAAAAATCAAATGGCTTTTTACAAGAAATAAACAAACTTATTGAAGATTTTGAATTTGCTCTTCTGGGGTTTAATGAAGGGGAGTGTACAAACATTGTGTAGGATTTTTCAATTTTGTTAAACCTTAATCGTTTGCCTTCACTATTTTTAATAAAAGACGTTTTGTGCAACGGTGTTACGTCAACGAAAACTGAAACGCATATTTTATGGTGGTGCGTGCGGCATAGTTTTGATTGCTTACACTACTAACAAAGTTTTTATCAATATTTTGTACTACAAATCCAGAAGAAGTTTGAATGTTCGGGCAAAAAGGTCATGTCAAATAGTAATCATTAGTGCGGAACGCTTTTGTCGACAAAACACTTTTAGATTCGACCAAAATTATGACAGATTTCAAACCAAAGTAGTGTAACCAGTATTTTTGTTTTAATATCACTTTATCTTAAACATAATAAAATTAGGTTTGGCGAACGATTCCAAATCATCCAAGAGTGTCATGACCCTAAGACAGTGAATCCCAACCTTTTTGTGGTTGCGTACAACTTGGAGGTAAAACAATTTCGACGCGTACCACCTAGTTGAGTGTTACAAAGTAACCTAGGGGATGAAGTAACAAACATTTTGGGATCACGGTTTTTTCAATTCGAAATATATCCGCTAATTACGAAAAGGTGCTCGCGTACCACCTGGAATGTCGTCGCGTACCACCGGTTGGGAAACACTGCCCTAAGAAGTTTGGAAACCACTGGTCTAACATACAACTTACTGGTTTCTTAAGTTGTGATATGGAATTTGCAATCTTACAGATTCTACCACTTGTCATCTTACAATTCCCCAGAGACAGATTCTCAATCCACTGAATACATGAAGCAATAGCAGATGCACTTTCATCATCAACTTTGTTCCAATCAAGATCCAACGACGTCATCTGAAACAAATGAAAAATTGCTGGAATCAGTTTTTATGTCCACAATACATCATTGTATCAATTATGACGTCACAGAGGCAGAACAATCAGTTGGTGAATTAAATCGTTTAGCTCCGGTAGCTCAGTCAGTTAGAGAAAGAACCCGAATTACACATGGCTCCAACTTAGTAACACGTTTGTGACCTAGGTGGCAGTTATATGCCTACAATGCCACGAGACCCAATGAATGGCATTGCAAGGAATAAACCAACTTATTTTTGAATTCGCCCTTTCAGGTTTTTTAATTAAGGGGAGTTTTCAAATATCTTTACGGAATTTTCTTCCAATGTTGTGATTTTGTATTACTGTTACTTGTGATCCAGCTTTACAAACTACCAATGCCTGCATCTGCGCTATTTTTTCAATATAACACGGTATGTGTAACTGCGTTACGTTACCGAAACTGAAACGCATGTTTGCGTTGGTGCGTGCGCCATAGTTTTAATAGCTTTTCCCAATCGAATCTGGTAAATCGCAAACAAGCTTTTTTATGTGGTCAGCCAATTAGGCGTATTATTAAATCACTGTTACTTGTGATCCAGCTTTACAAACCACCAATGTCTGCGTCGGCGCAACTTTGGCAACAAAAGACGGATTGTGTAACATGTTACTGAAAACTAAAACGCACGTTTTAATAAAAGGCCTATGCTCAATCAAATTCAGTGGTCACTGTTTTGCAATAGCATGTTGCAATACTTTTTGTCTGGTTTTCTTTTTGTAACTTATCCACAAAAAATACTTACCTTATGTTTTATAGCACCTACAACTTCTTGGATTGCAGAGTTACTGACATTTCTAATGGTAAGTTCCAGTGTTGGATAAAATAAATGTATGACGCATGACAAAGCAAATGCTTCGTGATCACCATTCACTGTTAGCTGGTTGGGGATGGAATCAAACTGAAAACAATTTAAGAAGACTGATTTTATCATGTGCAAACACTAATGTATTTAACGATTCTATTGTAAGTTTCATAACAGGAAGAAACATTTGAACAAAGAACACCCAATGAATTGAAAAAAGTTTTTTAAAATCATAAGAATTACAAGTTTTCAAACCTCAAATGCTGATTCCATGTACTTCTCGACCAACATCTTGGGATCCACTGAACTCTAAAAAAACACAAACATGGATTTTATAAGTATATGAATCAAGTTAAACTTTGGGCAAATGAAAAAGATTGAAATATTGTCAAAGTTTTAGTCCTTTAGGTTGCAGCACTTTACCAGAGGCAAATCTCCAAACAGATCAAACTTTCCACAAGATTTAATTCCATTTTTTGATACTCTGAACTTTGTTACAATCAGCTTGTTAACATGTGATGTTGCTTGATTCGAAAGCAATTGCAGAAGTGAATATGAAACCGCATTTCCACTGATATCCAGAGTCTCCATCTATCAGATTAATGCTATTGTAGTTTTGTGAAAATTATTTCTATATACCATGTACTATGTAACAAGGGGGGCTCATGTTTTTAATTCTCTTTACAGAATTTTTTTTTTCTCTTTTCTGCAGTTGGATGACACACCTACAGACTCCAAAATGTAAGTGTGTCAAACCACAAACTAACGGAAAAAGTAAATGTTCACCAAAATACAAAACATTTAGCTTACTTGATGTTGAGATCTTAATAAAGCAGCAACAATTTTACACAAGCTGGGGCCAGCAATACTACAACCAGACAGATACAGGATTTTGATCAAATGAACAATTGATGCTATTGCAGATGCAGCTTCATCATCAGTTTTGTTGTTGTTAAGGGTGAGTGATGTAAGCTAATACACAAAATAACAATCATTTTGGTTTAAAATGTTTGCTATCACACAGAACATAAATATGTTTCCTATGGTTTTGTTTTCTTTAATATATCAGCTTTATGTCATGTATAAGTTTCAGAAGAGCTTTCGAAGGGCCTGAGTATCAGTTTCAATGTCAAGAAAATCAGAAACCTACTTGATGTTGAGATTCCAACAAAGCATCAGCAATTTTACACATGCTGGGACCAACAATTTGATAATGAGACAGAGACAGGTTTTCAATAAAGTGAACACTTGATGCTATTGCAGATGCAGCTTCATCATCCAATTTAATACCGTTTAGGGTGAGTGAAGTAATCTGAATATGAAATATTAACAAAGTATATTCCGATTCAAATTGACTACAATTAAGCAACATTGTAATACAAACATGCTTAATTTTATTTACAATCTTAAATTTTTGCAACAAGCCTTTTTCAGCAGAAATTGGCGTTCAGTATAACAATTTTACCTCTATTTATTAGTGATGTTCCCAGTTCCAAATAATGCGGCCCGGCCGGATCCAGATAGTTATTAAACAAATCCGGCCGGATAATTTGGATCCGGCAGTTTGTTAACACCGATTCGTGTATTATGGCAAAATTGTTTGATTGCCAAACAGAATGCTATGTTAAGGTTAGCCTGTCATGAGTGGATCAAATAAACGTGGGCATTTATTAATATGGAATAACACGTTACGAAAACCTTTAATAACAAATAACAGAAAAATTTTACGTCGGCGAATATAACAGACTGGGTCCCAAAAACGAGTAATTTGCGAAATGTTTGTCCGCTTTTAGGACAAAAATGCTTTCCCAACTATCCGGTTAAATTAAGTGTATTATCCGGACGGGTCCGGGTATTGAAAATTGGTCAATATCCGGCCGGGTCCGGGTACCCGGATCCGGCGCAACACATCACTACTATTTATGTTCCAGGAAAATAAAACAAGTATGTTTCTTCTGTGACCATCATTGCAATGACAACTAATTCAACTGAGTTTGTTTCTCACCATTCATGCTATATTATTTTTTATTAATTTTGTGTAATTTTTGAACTGCCCCACCCCTTGTTAGGGGTCTATAAATAAAAAACTTAGGTCTTCAAGCATAATATAACGAATTCCACTATAAGATGTCATGTTATAAAAATACTTGTGTTCTTACACCACACAAAAGTAAAATCTCTCATTTAATAAAATGATTTCATAAAAATGGATGTAAACCAGTGGTTCTCAAATGATATAAGTGGTTGTTGACTCCTTTATTTCTTTTTATTAAATCTGCTACTGGGTTCCATGTCATAATATGTTTTGTTTGCTATAACAAGGCTACATAAGTTAGCTTCCATTGTAAAATGAGAAAATATTTTTTTAAAACTGAGATTTATCAATCTCTTAGCACACATGTAGACATGTTGTCGCAGAGCCCCCTACTATAAACATATCAAATTACTCCCTACCTTGTTTTTATTTTATGAACTTGTTCACTAAAAAGAAATACCTTTTGTTTTGTTGATTTAACTTCTTGGATTGCAAAGTTATCGACTCTAATCATAGTAAGTTCAAGTGTAGGTGGAAATAAATGTATGACACATGACAAAGCACAAGCTTCTTCATCACCATCCACTGTAATCTGGTTTGGAATTGAATCAATCTGAAAATGATAAAACCAGTTAGTAAAAAATCAGTTTTATTGGAAAAACAAAATATTTCCTATTGCTTGATTAAAAATGTGGGTCATTAAATGTAAATAATGGCAAGAGTTTGGCTAGAGCATATTTAATTTTTATTTGTAGTCTGCAACTTACTCAACACACTTTTTTGCAAACAACAATACAATGCTTTACAACACATTTACAAGTATTTAGGAAGTGAAGAATATTTATTGACATACAAATTAATTTTGAAACATTAACCAAACCTCAAATGCTGTATTAATGTAGACTTCAACAAGGGTCCCAGGGTACTCTAAACTCTAAAAGGCAAACAGACAACGTTTTGTTGAATGCAAATCTAAATCTTATGTTATCTGAATACAGATGGCCACTACTTTGATCTATTGGGTCTCATTACTGCTGCTAGGTGTGACCTAGTAGGTTGAAACAGAGGCCATCTGTCTGTAGCTCACATAATTCATAATATTGGTTTTATATAAATCTGTAATGAGTATTTCTCTGAAGCAAACAGGCTTTGGATCAATATAGTTCGTTGAACGTACTCCAAACATTGGTTTCACATATATATGCATTGTCAGTTTCTAAGATTTCAGTGTTGCTGATATTTTATTCCTTCCTTACATTGACACACTTGAAGAAATACCTGTGGTGCATGACAAAACAGATCAACCTTCCCGCAAGATTTAATTCCATTCTCTGATACTCTAAACTTTGTTACAATCAGCTTGTAAACGTGGAATGCTGCTTGATTCGAAAGCAATTGCAGAAATGAGTTTGAAACTTGATTTCCACTGATATCCAGAGTCTCCATCTATCGGATTAATGCTATTTTAGTTTCATAAAAATAATTTTTGTGTACCATGTACTATTTAAAAAGTGGGCCTCATGTTTTTATGTCCTTTTTACTACAGTTGGATGACAAAACTACAGACTCCAAAATGTAAGTGTGTCAAACCATAAACTAACAGAAAAAGTAAATGTTCACCAAAATCTGAAACATTTAGCTTACTTGATGTTGAGATTTTGATAAAGCAGCGACAATTTTACACAAGCTCGGGCTTGCAATATTACAACCAGACAGAGACAGGTTTTTGATCAAATGAACAATTGATGCTATTGCAGATGCAGCTTCATCATCAGTTTTGTTGTTATCAAGGGTGAGTGATGTAAGCTAATACACAAAATAATAATCATTTTGGTTTAAAATGTTTGCTATCACACAAAACATAAATATGTTTCCTATGGTTTTGTTTTCTTTGATATATCAGCTTTATATCATGTATAAGTTTCAAAAGAGCTTTCGAAGGGCCTGAGTATCAGTTTCAACGTCAATAAAATCAAAAACTTACTTGATGTTGAGATTCCAACAAAGCATCAGCAACTTTACGCACGATGGGATTAAGAGCAAAACCAGTCAGAGTCAGGTTTTCAATGAAGTAAACGCTTGATGCTATTGCAGATGCAGCTTCATCATCCAATTTAATACCACTTAGGGTGAGTGAAGTAATCTGAATATGAAATATTAACAAAGTATATTCTGGTTTAAATTGACGCCAATTAAATAACACTACAATATATAATGATTTTTATGACAATTTTATTTTCCTGCAACAATCCTTTTTCCGGAATTGGCCCTTAATTTTACTTAACGTTCTTTCCTCTGTGAACATCATGGCAATGGCAACTAATTTAGCTGAGGTTTTATACTCAGCATTCATGCTATGTTATTTTTATTAATTTTGTGTAATTAATAAACTGCCAAACCCCCAGACAATATAAAACTTATTGTAAAATGAGAAAATATTTTTAAAAAACTGAGATTTATCGATCTCTTAGCACACATGTAGACACGTTGCCGCAGAGCCCCTGATGATTAAACATCAAAGCTGTAAATGTAATCCTACTTAAAATACATTTCACCCAGTTTTCTTTTGATATCATGTCCACAAAAAATACAAACTGTTACGACTTTTAGCCTTGTGTTGATAGACTTTCTAATTGTCGCGGGTAAATTGCCATGTCAAATTTTAATGCCAAGTATAACACGTATACAGTTGCCACTCAAACATAGAATGAATAAGAAACAATGAACGTTGAATGCTTTACAAGTGATTCTGTTACATCACAAGCTTAATTACGATTAATGCGTCAGCATCACATGTTTGTATGTACAAGATATAAAGGCAATGTATATCACAAACCATATGCTTTATTGCACCCGCAACTTCTTCGATTGCAAAGTTACTGACATTTTCCATAGCAAGTTTCAGTGTTGGAGGAAATAAATGAATAACAAATGACAAAGCACAAGCTTCTTCATCACCATCCACTGTTAGCTGATTTGGGATGGAATCAACCTGTGAACAATCATAGAGGTCTGGTGGAGATTTGGGCAATTACCACTAGATAGGTAAATTGAAGCAGTCACAAAAAAGAACAACCTTATTCTTAACTACCGAAAAAATACATTACAGTTTGTTTAAAAATCTGGAAATAAAACTTTATCACATTAACTTTTTGTGGTGTAATTAAAACTATTTGTTTACAGCTAACGAACATTATAAGAAAAGATAAAGTTAATGCACATTTTCAAAAATATAACACAATAAACTTTCCAAACCTCAAATGTGGATTCAATATACTTTTTCACCAATATTTCTGGCCACATTGAACCCTGAAAAAAATATTTATTTACCACAGCATAAAAATGAACGTTGGATCTACAAGCAACAACTAAGCCAAAATTGTATTTCTTTTACCCATCAAGAAAACAAACATATTTTATGCTACATACATGCTTTTACTAACATGGTCATACAATAATCATGCAATTGCTGTATATTTCGATTTATAAAATAAATTTTCATAAAAAAATACTAAACTGGATATTTGTGAGAAAAATATATTCCTAATAATTGTTGCAGATTTTGTTTAATTGCAATGTCACTTTACCTTTATTATATCTGGAAACACATCAACTTTTCCACATGCTTCAATTCCTTTTTGTGATATTTTGAACTTTGTTACAATCAGCTTTTTAACATGGTTTAAAAGCAATTGTAGACAAGATATTGAAATTGGAAGTCTGCTGATATCAAGAGAGTCCATCTAATTAAAAAACAACAAACGTAAAAATTTAAATGAACATATTTTTTGTAGTGCATGAGGAAATATTTTTTTTTTAACTTACTGGTTGATCAAGCTTGGATATAGCTGTAGCAAGTTGTGTCATTGAAGTACAGCTTACTTTGCATCCACTTAATGATAGACTTTTTGCAACTTTTGCACATGAAGCTATTGCATTTTCATCATCAACTGTAAAACCTCTCAGCACCAGTGATTGTAACTAGAATAAATATAATATATTGTGGTTATAAAGCACATGTACACAGTAGTGCAGCACAAAAATATAATTTAGAACAAAACAAAGTAATTTGCACATCGACAGCATTGCAGTTATGACAAAATCAAACAACTTTGTTGTTTACAGGCTTAAACTTATGTTCAATATGACCATTCAATGTAGATAAATAGCTAACATAATGTATTATGAAATGCATTGTAATTGAGGTATTTCTGAGTAATAGTTAAAACTACAATATGATGTATCTCAAATCTACCTGAAAACTAGTTCACTTACTTTTGTCTGGTCAGTTGGTGTAAAATGTTTAGCAAATCTTTTGATAAATTCATCGTATGATTCTTCTTCCTGGTTATCAACTATTAACTGTCCCTTAATTGCTGAGCAAGTTTTGGCCAAATCCTGTATAAGTTGCATAGTAACTTTATGGCTGATTGAGAAGTCCTGGCAATGAAAAGATAGAGTTTACTTATACTTGGATTATCTCAGATTTTATTGCTTAAGATATTATTATACCTGAATATTGTGGCATGTTTGGCCTAACAAAACTTCAAAACTTCCATGATAAAATTTACAACTTTTTGAGACTTGAATGTTATGAGACTTTTTTGTATTACTAAATACACAACCAATGCTGTAAGCATCAGTTGGAAGTATGTTTCCTGTTAAAATAAATGTTTCTGGCAACAAATGAAGATTGTCTGTGTAAAATGTTGCATCATCAACCTCATGTAACCATGAGCAAATTTGCAAAAGTTTTTTTCCCCCAACTTCAGTTTTTTGTAGTTGGTCGTGGCAGAACTCCTTGAGTAGGTTTTTCTTTTCAGTCATTTCTCTACAATTTGTGTCACTGAAACAAACTTTTGCAACTTCACTAACCTTGTCATTACAAAGTCCGAAAACAAACTTTGCAACAACTTCCCATCTGTTTGTTTTAAGTTCGGGAAGTATTTTGGAAAACTCGTCAACACTTGCAAAAAAGACAAGGTAACAAGCAGCAAAATATTCTTGCCAAATCAAATGTGAGAAGTTGCTCATAATTTCAGAGTTCAGTATGGTCATATTCCAATTTTCTTCAGTCACAAATGAAACTAGAATCCCTGTTAATGTGCTTTGCTCAATGCCCACTGCTTTAAAGTCAGCTGCCCTAAAAACAGACTTTCTGTTTTCAAAGCCATTCCAAGCCAATTCACACATTTTGCCCAAATATTCTTGCTTATATTTTTCTTTCTGGCAACTTTCCATTTCTGTTTTCTCGCCCCTAACAAAGTTCTGCTTAAAATAGTACTTGAATCCATTTGCAAAAACATGAGTAAGAGAGTGAAATCGACCATCACCACCCTCACTAAGACTTGTCCAGATGACGAAAGCAATAAAAATGCATTTTGCTGGGACATAGCAAGAATAAAGAAAGTTTGGATTTTTTTTTATGACATTCCATACATCAGCACCATTATCTCCACAAATCTGGTTGCAAAGATTTTCTTGTGACTTTTCATTAAGACCCAGAACTTCAGCAACAAACAATGGTCGGTGTTCTGCTTCAATATCAAAAAAATGCTTTTGTCGAGAAGTGAAAACCTTCTTTGCATTTTGAAGCAGTTCACCCCTCATGAGAGCATAGAGATAAAGCAGAGGTTTGTTCCGGTCTGTGGAAACCACTTTTTTGTATCTAAGTTTTCAATCAGTTGCAGCTTCATCGAGTCCATCTACTGTAATTAACACATTTTTGGAATGGGTTAGTAGGCGAAGAAATGATTCTTCCTTGTGTTCTTTAATAGGTGATTCAGTGCACAAGTCGGTTGTCAAAGAATAGTTAAGCAAAAATTTCACAAATGTTGTGGGAGTATCAAAGTCAATGTTTTTTACAGAAATGTAAAAACAATATTGGGTTTTTTCAACATTCTTCATTCTACCATTCATTGCCTTTTCAGTAATAACCTTGGATAGTGTGGTTTTCCCTACGCCTGGTTGTCCAATTAATGCTACAATGTTTGCAAATTGAGGCTGGTTTCTATCTTTTGCTGCTATTTCCGCGCTTGCAAACAGTTGTTCAACTGATACTTTACTGTCCTGTTTTAAGTCTATTGTCTCATAATCTTTTCTCCTGTTGTAATGTCCATCTTCGTCGCTGTATCGTGGGATGACTGTTTTCTTTCTACGCTTGTTTGGAGGTTGAAATCCTGAAGGGTAAACTTTTTTCGATGGATGATCTGTGATTTCCAGTGGACAAACTTCAATTTGTTGTTGGGTTAAAGTTAGAAAACCCTTTGTTTGGCATTGCTTTTTGGCTGCTTCAAACAACAAACTTTTCATGTCATTTTGCTGATCTGAAATTAAAGCCAAAAAACATTTTCAATGTTGGATTAAAGCTGAGACTTTCACAAATCAAGCCATCATAAACTGCCTGATATGGAAATAGTGTCAGTGACTTATGTCACAAATTATAATACTCTTGTTGCCTAAGGTGCATCAGCACATTTTATGGAATTAGTTTTTTGTAGTTGGAGTAGTTTTGTGGCTCTGAATGTGATTCAATTCAGTGGAAAAAGCCTAATTAGGTCTTCGGATTCTTAAGATTGACTATTGCATAAAAATCTACAACATTTGCAAATTTTTAGGTGAGTTAGTTCTTTTTGAACATACAAAGCAATTGGGGATAAATAAATTAATTCAATATAAAATTAGAAGAACATGCATCTGTTTAAATAAAGCTAAAAATGCCAATGCATGAATCAGACAGATGAATAAAACGGTTATTCAAGCATAAAAGTGACTTTTCGGGATGACAGAACTCTTCCAATAAAGTAGCAACGTTATTTTAAAAATAACAAACACTTATTTTTTGATGTCACAATATACATAGTAGATCAATCTATTTGTTTTTAAGGCTTGGTATACAAGGAAGAAAAAATACACAAAATTTTATCAATTTGCACAGTATACATCTACTGTGTACAAATTTGCAAAATGTGGTTGTGTTGGCACCTGTTGCAGAAATGCCACAAACAAAACACATTTACCAACCAACAAAAACAAAAGAATCACCTGGACTGAGGGGTGTTGATGATGTTAAGTTTGGACCACTTGTATAATGTTGATCTGAATTATTTAAATTTAATTAAAGTCAACCAACTTAACCACATAAAAAATTGTACATACGTAAATCACCAATACGTATTAGGTTGGCAGTTTGAGCACCAACAATGCTATCCTGAATATTGGCTGACTGTGCTGATACATTTTGAAGAAAACCTGTGACGAAATTAAGTATGTTTGAATCTACAGAAGATTAATTGTGTAAGTCTTGTATTTAAAAATAGCATTGCTTTGTACACAACATGGTAAAGTAACTGTGAGTTAACACTGCAGTAAGTTTCGAAGGTGTTGCTACAAACCAAAAATATAATCTTAAGTTGTTTCTTTTCAAATGCAATAATTGTTCACAAACAGACAATTCACATGTTAAAAAGCTGTAAAAACTCTTAACCTTCAAGGTTTTGGGTTTCATTGTTCATTGTTTGAAGGTTGTGGCTCATTGGTGCTCTGTTATTTGGTGGATTTTCCCTATGATTTACACCAACATTTTCCATACAAGATTGTTGTGTTCGTTGCTGACTATGTCTGTAAAAAGTTGCTTTGTTGATAGAATAACAACTTACAGTGAAAGTAGAATGGGCAAATACACATACATTGGTTGGGATGAAATATGTTGCAGAGAAGCTTGAAGTGAACTCTGATAATTTGGACTCATTTCCCTTGGGTATAAAACATCTTGGCGAGGATTTCCCGATGCTAGTTGACAAAACTGGTTTGAGGGTGGTTGCTGCAAACCGTCTGGTTGATTGTGTGTGTAACCTGTGGGATTATTTTGAGGTTCTATGGGTTGAGGAACGTATTGAGGATATGGATGCCTCAAATCTGATAGACTGGGTGGGTTATACCATGATTGCTGCCCACCATAATTATGGTTGTTCATATAAACTGTGGGATTAGGGTAAGGTTGTGGGGGTTGAGGAGTGTATCGAGTGTGTAGGTGTCCCAATTCTGGTGGATGACTCTGAGATGTTGATGGTACACTACGATGATGAGAGGTTACATACTGGTTGGGTTGCCAAACAGTGGGTTGCTGGGGTATTTGTAGTTGCAGCAAGTATTGGGTTTGGTTGAAAGCTGGTACATCGGTTGCCTGTGACATTCCTTGACCTGGTTGTGTTGAATGAGCATCAGATTGTTCAGGATGGGAATTCCCCCGTGCTGTTGGATAACTCCCACCATAATATTGGTGAGAAGTATATCCTGTAGGATTAGGGTAAGGTTGTGGGGGTTGAGGAGTGTATCGAGTGTGTAGGTGTCCCAATTCTGGTGGATGACTCTGAGATGTTGATGGTACACTACGATGATGAGAGGTTACATACTGGTTGGGTTGCCAAACAGTGGGTTGCTGGGGTATTTGTAGTTGCAGCAAGTATTGGGTTTGGTTGAAAGCTGGTACATCGGTTGCCTGTGACATTCCTTGACCTGGTTGTGTTGAATGAGCATCAGATTGTTCAGGATGGGAATTCCCCCGTGCTGTTGGATAACTCCCACCATAATATTGGTAAGGAGAATATCCTGTAGGATTAGGGTAAGGTTGTGGGGGTTGAGGAGTGTATCGAGTGTGGGGATGCCCCAATTGTGATAGATGGCTTTGAGGTGTTGCATAAAGATGAGATGTTGATGGTACACTAAGATGATGAGCTGTTACATAATGATCGGGTTGCCAAACATTGGATTGCTGGGGTATTTGTGGGTGTGAAAAGTATTGATGATTGGTCGTCTGTGGGATTCCTTGACCTGGTTGTGTTGATTGTTGATTGTTTGTTTGCTCAGCACCAAGAAATGAAAACGAATCCTACAACAACATACAGTCTCATAAAAAAGTTTTCATTACTAGTAGATTTTAGAACAAAGTGACAAGGCCTTGTTTCCATTGGGACATTCAATGTTGGTTTCTACAAAATCTTTCATAATGATGTATTGATGTCCAGAAAAATGTTATAATTACCACAAATAAAGTTACTGACACAACCACAAGTAAAACTAGAAAAAAAGTAACAATATGTATTCCACGTAGCCACACATGCAAAAGGCTAGACAGAATTTTACGAGATACAGTTTCACCAAAAGTGCCTCTGTTGGTGCTTTCTTGCTCATATTTATAACACATAAGTTAATATTCAGGACATGAATTGTTACAAATTAAGAAATGTCACATTCAACAAGCTTTTTTTTTTTTTTCAATTGGGCCTTTTTTATTGTTTGCTGTAACTCTTATGTCTCCAGACCATTTCCGCAAAACTGTCTCTAGAATCCGGGATTTTGGAATAAAAATCACAATTTTGCAACACTTTCTATTTCTTAAATATATAAAGTAGAGCAGTTACCAGCATAACAAATAACCGATAGGACCTTTTTTCAACTTTTTTCAAACAACTAAATTTGCTTGTTGTGGGGTATGGTTGCAAATTAAATATTTTTGGTGAGTTTGAAATTTATTGCTATACCATTCTCTTGTGTTTTTTTCACCATCTTTACATTAGAAATTCTCACAAGCTTGTTTTTTATTCTGAGTAGCTCAAATTTTTACCAAATGAAGTTCTTGCCAAAAAAAGGGGAAAAAAGGCTTGCCATACCTGGTTTGCTTGGTACTGGTCATTGTTTAAACTTTCCTGTTCATAATTCCAATCCATTCAGGTTAATGTATATCAACAAACACAGCCATATTTGACTGATTCCAGTCACAAAAGGGCAACAAATGATGAATGGCAACTGAATCCAGAGTTAAGTCCATTATTCACAAGAGGCAAAAACAGTCAGAGGAGAACAGTTTTTATTCTTAATCCACTACATTTCGTTTAATTGAATTTATCTTTAAAAAACTAAAATGATATACAAAACACCATGTACAAGTTTAGTAAATAAAATACAATCCATGGTTCCAAAGTGGATCAACAATGGGCCTGTCATCACAATGCTGCAGAGAAAGACTGACTGAAAAAGCATTAGTTTAGATAAGAGTTATTCACTATAACTTGTGTAGCGCAACCCATTAATCTCACAGTTTTGTTAGACTCATCCGCCAAGTCGGAACCATGAATACCAGATATATATATATACTCATTATGCTAACAAAACATGGACCATCACCGCAAAAACTGAAAACCACAACTTAAACAAAATACTAAAGCGTTATTGTGATATAAAAGAGAAGGTGACCTTCAGAATTAAGAGGAACTACAACTAGATAAAAACAGGGTAATCCCCAGAAGGTCGTTTTGGAATTGTTTCCCTTCAATTTTAGCCTCGAACAGGCTTTTTGTTCTTTTACCACACCGGGATTCGAACCCACGATGTCGTGCCCAGGAATCCCGATTAGGTTTTCTCATTGGTGTTTAGATGAGGCGCTTGACCAATGTTGCAACCTTTCTGGGACTCTCAAGGACAAGCAGCTTGTTACCGACATCTACCGGTGTTACATCGCCACTAGTATGCTGTGTGTGTGTTTTCTATGTTGTGATTGTTTGACGTCATCTCAATGTGCCGTTGTTGCGTCACACGAACATTTGTCTTAGTACAGTGGTTCTCAAACTGTGGTACGCGTACCACTAGTGGTACGCGAGAGCTTTTTAAGTGGTACGCGAATTAGTCTACTCTATACAAATTGCCGCACTTTGCAGAAGCCAAAACCGCTGCAAATACAAGATGTCGGTTTTCTTTATTGTGTATTTGTGACGCAATAGCATCAACGTGGAATTGTTGCACTGTTGAAGTAATTCTGACATCGTTTATTCAACTGTGCAACAATTTCACGTTGATACTACTGCGTCACAAATGCACAATAAAGAAATCCAAGCAACTGGTGATATTGGCTAAATTGTTATTCGATGGTGGTATGTCATAACAGTTATGGTATAGTAATACGGTGGTACGCAGTGTATTAAAAAACAAATGAGCGGTACGTGATTGGAAAAAGTTTGAGAAACACTGTCTTAGTGGAACACTGCTGCCTGCCACTGCTGTTGACTTGTTATTGTCTACCAGTGCTGCTGACCTATTGTAAATGTATTTTCTATTTGAATAGCCTATTGCATAAAGATAATTTAAGTGCCATTGTTTTCCGCTGACTGGTTGATCTGAAACCTCCCGAAATTTGTAACTCTGGTGCTATAATAATTCGGTAAGCAGAATTTGCTTATTTCTGTGTGTTTGTTTTTGGTCGCTAATTCTACAACTGTTTATGTAGAAACCGCAGCTCCGTCAAAATAAAGCGGATTTGTTCGTTTTCTTGGAAGGGGGTTGCGCGTTACGACTATTGTAGAAAACCCCCTGTTGCACTGTCCGGGCGCAGGAGTCACGCCCATCCGCACTGCCAAGGGCAGCGTAACAACCGGTATAATATTTCTGTAAGAGTCGCTCGGTCCTTCTCACGCAGCGTACAACATTAAATAAAGTCTGACTCTAGCCTTGTGCAGCAGAAAATTATTGTGCAGCAAAATGATGATACTTATCAAATCGCATGTCTTTTTACACAGTAATTTAAGGAATTGGGTTCACTGATATCCCAGCCAGGTTGGAAAATCCTGCCTGGTTTTCTTGCATACGTTTTTATAAAGCAACTAAAATTACCACAAGTATGACAACGGATGATGCTATGTGATATGATGCTATGTGATATGATGCTATGTGATATAACTATCATACAGATGGTAAAATCAATCATTTAATAAAAACAAATCAGCAAACAAGTCACGAAATTCATGTGAGTTTTTCAAGTTCCATCCAAAGGCGGCGGAAAGCACAAGGGTAACTCAAAAATTCACCACAAGTTTTAAGTTTCACACCCCACCTTTAATTTTTTCAACACACCTTGCGACTATAAAGAAGTTTTTAGTCTATTACCAGTTTCAAGCTACAAAGTACACACAACCCACCTAACTTATGAACAAATACAAAGATTTCCAAAGGTCGTATTTGTAGCCAACTCCAATTATTTCCAGTTTTATTCCCGGAAAGCACCAGAGACACTGAAACATTTCACCCTTAGCCTGAACCTCTTCCTGATTGCCGTTGATTCGTTGTTCGCTGCTATCCAGAAGTAAACCATCCAAACTTAGTTGTGCACAAACAATCGTGGAAGTCACGCGCCGGCAGCAGAAATGTATCGACCACAAGGCGACAAAACGCACCGATCAGTCGGAAATTATGCTGCAGCAATATGCAGTCTTAGGATAGTACAATTTACTACAGTGCTGTGAATAGTATGAATCCGTCATGAGGTTTGCGGGCTTGGCACTCCAGGCAATGCAGCCTAGCTGGATCAGCCACTTTTTCCTGACAATATTACTGCGTAGTATGAATCCGTTGTTGCAAATGTGACAGTAAATTGCGTCGTACTATGGGTTGAATGGTGCTGTAACTGTGTAAAATAACCTTTGTGGTATAGAGTGACTGTTGACAAACCAATACCACAGCAGCCACTTTACAAACCCACAACCAATAACCGCAAAGTTTGCACACCGCAGACGTCACACCAATTATTTGCGGAAGGAAAAAAGAATGTTGTGTTTCAAGTGCTGAAATTCGCTCTGGCAAAATGAGGCAATTAATTTAATCATATGATCTGATAGCTTTGTACGGTCCAACTTGGTGTTTACTAGTGTCAACATTAGTAAAGCGCCAACACCAGCAGACTTACAGAATAGCCGCTTCAATAATTTAAGGTCACTTACACAGATACATTATGGCAACGTTTGAGAAAAGAAACACTAAAAGTTGTAACGAAGTTTTGGAGAAAATATCGGCGAGGAACAACTTTGAAATCACGAGCAAAGAATTTTAGGAATATCTGGACGAAAATGACCCGATCTCACATCTCAGGGACGAATACATAATACCTCACACAATAGGCACAGGTTAATCAGTGTTGATATAGGCACAGGGTGAATCAGCGTTGGAGCAAAATCGACAGGCTTAAAACGTATACGTTTTTCGGCATGTCGTAAATTCTTCAGCTGCTTACTGTTTAAAGGTTGAGAAATTCTCTTTTACTAACCAGTCGTTATCTTCAGCTGAAAGAACACCTTCGGACAAATGCATCTACTTCTCTGGAAACGGGTTAGGGTTGCAACCTAAATGCCTGGCTGGAGAAATTTCCAAGGTAAGCCTGCAAAAGTAATGGCATTAATACCGGTTTTAACTCATTTGCTGATGAAATCATTTTATTATATTTACTGTAAGGAACTGAAGATGCCCATGGAGCAAAATATATATTCCTGATAAAAAGCCAGGCTGATCGTGTAGTAAAAAGCTACTGCTTTTTTTATGCTACTGATCGTTATTTGTTTAGATCCTAGATACGTGGGGAACCACCGGAAACGACTGTAGGACGAGGGGTCACTTGCCCGCCACCTGGTGTGACGATTACGTCACAGAAGGAATGGCACGGTTAGTTGGCGCTCATGTGGACGAAGTAAGATATGTGTGAATCGGGTGTCGAAAATCGGATAATTTTAAGTCAATTGTGCATTCTTATAACCAACCAAAATTATATCAAATTTTGAAAATGAAAAAAAACAAACTTAATAGCACGCTTCATTTGATGTTTGACCAAGGAAAGACCGAAATCACACTCATATATATTTTACAGGTGGCAGCAATGAACGGACTAACAGTTAATCTTCATCTAATGCTTGTCTCATTTTATCGACCAACTGCTAAGAGGCATAAAATCTTATTGGAATCGAAAGCCTTCCCATCCGATCACTACACTGTCGAGTCACAGATACGCATGAAAGGTTACGACCCACGTGAGAGCATGAAAATGGTTGCCAGGCGACAAGTACGTGTGCGAAGATCATTGAGTGACGTGAGGTTTTTAAGCGTAAAACATAATTTAAGCCACATAGATCAGCCATTGGTGTTACCTAGTTTTACATTGAGTTTCCTTCTGTAGAAATGTAGAAGCGATTTTCCTGTTCTACCTCTCAAAATTATACTTTCCCTATGTTAATAATAAACAGGAAAATGGCATATGGGGATGACGTCATCGCTATGATAGAGGAGCACGGACATGAGATTGCGTTGGTGATGCTGCCAGGGTTACATTTCTTTACAGGACAAGTGTTTGACATGAAGAGAATAACCGAAGTAGCTCACAGCAAGGGCTGTATGGTAGGTTGCGGGTTGGAAAACCTATTTAACAACGAAAAAGTTGACTAGATTTGTTGACTTCGGTTAATCGAATAAAAATTTACCGACACATTAATCCGGATCAGCCAAATCATGTTTTGTGGGATAAAGATTGCTGTTTAGTGGGTGATTATGTGTTATCAGTATCATAGTAGATATTTCTTATCCACTTCTAACAAACATGTATAAATACATGTGATCAACCTTAGACAATTACAATACAAGGTTAGTTGCAGCCATCTTCTTTCGATAATATATGTTAATTGTATATTATGTATTTAGGATGCACAGATTATTATAAGTTATCAACCTTGCCGATAAAACAACACAAGGCCATTGTGATCGCCTATAAACGGCTAACAAACCTTTGGATTAGGTTGGTTTCGAACTTGCGCATGCAGTTGGTAACATCGAACTTCACGTGCACGACTGGGGTGTCGATTTTGCTGTGTGGTGTACGTACAAATATCTCAATGCTGGATCGGGATCTGTCGGAGGCGCTTTTATGCACAGAGAGCACGCGAACAACGATTTTCCGAAACTAACAGGTCTTTGCAAGAGGTCGAAGTTACTGTTGTTGTTTTTATCACCAGCCCATTCTTTGCTGTTGTTGTTTTTATTGTGTTCACTGTAAGAGACTGAAGATGCCCACGGGGCGAAATATATATTCCTGATAAAAAGCCAGACTGATCCTGTAGTAAAAAGCAACTGTTTTTTTAGTCTAACAGGTCTTGAGATGTTTCATTGGTGCTTCGTCGTCTAATATTATGTTAATTTTTTTTTCATAATGACGAGAGGTTTTTATTTCTTAAATATATAAAATAACCCATAGAAATGGTGTCTCGCTTGGTGTCTTTGTCAAAATTTCCTCAATTAAATACAAACTAACGCGGATGAATATCCTCAGGATGGATTGGGCACAAATTAGAGACGAGGTTCGATATGACGAACGAACTGGACTTGATTCCCGGAATCCAGGGATACAGACTTACCAGCGCCCCCCATCTTCTGATTGCGGCACTCCATGCAAGTCTGACAGTGTTTGAGAAAACCAACATGAAGGAATTGATCGCGAAGAGCTTTTTGCTCACAGGGTGAGTCGTGACGTCACGTGCCAATGTCGATGTAAAAAAATGAATCACCAAAATGCACCAGTGTCCCCAATATAAAAACACTACGCGAGGAACTTAAACTGAAACTGAGCGATTACTCGGCTTCGTAATCTGTTTTATTCTAGTGTGATTTTACATTTTCAATTTTTTAGCAAAAAGGTGTTAGAATTGCTTGAGAAACAGTTTAGCATTGGTTGAAATGTTCACCATCATCACACCAAAGCCTGAACCACAATTTTAGGTACCTGGAATATTTGTTACGCCACTACTTTTCCAAATCGGATGACCGGAAGGCGTACATAGAAATAATAACGCCCAGATGGGAGAGGGGCTGCCAATTATCGCTGATTTGTCATCAGACAGCCGTTAAGGTAGGAAGAAAACATATTTGAGGGAGCTGTCATGCATTTTTTTCCCAGTGCTATTATACCCTGTACCCTGGTCTATTGTTATAATATAAGTGCACGTTATCACGCGGAAAAGTGCATGTTATTTAAAGCGTGTTCGCTCGGAAATTAGATCAGCTAATTTGTGGCAGAAAGATATAAATATTTTGAAACATTTCATTGAACGACGCTTTAATGTCACAGAGTATTTTTTGCACAGGTTCAAGAGGAAATGATAAAACACAACGTAAGTTGTGAAGTTCGCCACCCAGTGGTACGTGTGGCCCCAGCTCCAATGTACAACACGTTTCACGATGTGTTTCAATTCGTACAAATACTGAGGAAAGTTCTCTTGCAAGAAGAAATGTGTTGAGGCACCATATCGTTTTGTGTAAATATATAATATAGGGGCACACATGACCACAAATTATATAATATTTTAAGCAATGTTTTGTGATTTATTCACAGTGTGTTGTTGGAGATTGCGGTAAGTGACAGGGTTTGCATGAGAGCAAACTTCAACCGCATGTACCAGCATATTTTTAGATTATTTTGCCTTGACAGTCTTATGTGCAGTCAATTCCGCCGAAATATGTCATTCCATCACCGTGTTTCAATTAAAATTGCCTTTACACAAAACATTTCTGTCCCTAGTAAGGTTATTCGCATTTTGCGCATATTACTTGAACAGATTTTTTGGGTTGGTAGTTAAGAATTAAGAACATTAAATAATGCATAAAGGTCATATTGTTATGTCATTGATGCCAAATTGGTCGTTGTGTTGTGTGTAATTTCCAGTATATCGTCTCTTCTGGCGTTGGCCCAAGTCCAATCATTTCAACGCAAATTTACGTTGCCTTCAATGTATGTTGTACAACATTGTTTCACACGCCTGACTGGCGCGACCATTTCCTCTCTGACCATCGTTTGCTTTTGCAAGTGCTGTGCCTGGCATTTTTATAATCTATTGGTTGCCACGTAAACCGCTTATGTGAAAACGATGGAAGTTAACGTTGCATACCTTGTGTCTCCATATTGGCACTTGGTAAGAATAAAATTGTAAAATTAAGTGTATTTTTTCGTGTTGTACTCGGTTCAAAACTGGTCGTTACGAAAGATCCGAATTTATTACCGGGGCGAATGAAAATGGGGAATTGTTAGCTACGTGAGGGGAAACATATGGTAGTGTTGTGATTCGTTTCCCGGGCATACAACGCTCACACCAAAAAATAGTGTTTTTTTACGCTTGTGTCCACAAAAACAATTAGTTACATTGGCCTGTCTAAGCTATAATGTTGTCAAATTAATTGTGTTGCTCGTCGGTTTTAATGTTAGCACATGATACACAGATTTATAACATATTGGGAAAGTAAGACTTTTAGTATTGAACTAATTATGTTGTTCATGCAAAAAATAGTAATCAACAGTAAAAACTATCTTGATTCTCGGAAGAAAGCAACCTTCCCACGCACTTCGACATATATCCATAAGAAAACCTTTCATCGTCGCCAAGTTCGTGCAAAATGGCACCAATTACTTTTTACCTCGTTCTCAATATTACGGGTGTGGTTCCCAAATTTCACCACATTCCAAGTTGATTCCTCCTGTTTAAATCGAGTAAAGCAAGTAAAATATGACCTTTATACACATTCTTACCCCGAACATAGATTTGTCGCCACTGTAAGAATCGCCAAGATTAAAACCAACTCCATGTTTGCGTAGAGAAGCATCGACCTCGTATTGAAATGTTCTTTAAAGGCACAGACAAGAACAGTATATACTGGGACCCACTTTCCCCAGACTAAAATAAGCTGTAACATACTTTGCGTCGGATTTGAATTAAAAAACATATTTACGCTACGGTTTATCCGCCTTTTTTCATTCAGTCAAAAGAGTGGTTTGGTGTTTGTAAGGAAACCACGTTTTTCAGAGCAAAAACATTTATAACCCATTTTTGGTTGCCATTCCACTGTAACCAAATGATCGTTTGTAATACCTGAAATTGCAATGCATATTCATTTGGTGATACTGCCAGATATAAGATACGGAAGAATGCCGTGAGTCTGGTGTCGCCAAAGGCTACTTTACAGATAGAAGTTAAACTGAAGCAGTGACTTCTGGACAAAAGCCTTTCGAATTTAGCGCTCGACTTATGTTACACAGAATGATATGACGTATTGTACAGAATGTACTGGTCGTCAGAAGAAGTACAAAAAAAAATTTCCCCGAATCCTGATTTCCACCTAACGAATGTTAGAGTTTTTCCAATAAATTTTACCCCGGAAGTAAATGTTGGCTATTTAGCTGGCAAGACGGTAGCTCGAAATAGCGACCCTGTCTACAGCTCACTAAAATCATTATTAGCTCCATTGCTCACAAATTAAAATGTGAATTTAGAACTGATTTCCGTTATTTTAGATATGGAGTCTGACACCAACGTTGTCGCAAATGCATGTTGTAGCACGAAAGCCAACGTGCAGAAAAAGATTAATTCGGCACGCCACTACATGCATATGCGATGGCGCACGAAGCAGTAAATACGACCAACAAAGTGTTTATTAGCGAATCGTTTTTGTACAAACAGTTGATACGTTTTAATTGGCACCAACATGTTATTGGAACCAAATCCGTCGCATCCACGACAACTACATCTGAAACTGGCAGTTTTCTTAAAAAGAAAGAATGTTTTTGTGGCAACGGTCTTCATGGCCTTCCTCCTTGCAACTGATCTTTGAGAGCAAGGATGCTGCGCCTCTGCTCATCAGGGAGCATCCGGATTTGTTCTGGTGTTAACTGGAGGACTTGCATGATCAGAGCGGCCTGGAAACACATGATGGCAAAAGTTTTTACCTTTTATCCTAATATATATTTGATTGACTTTTTAAGTGTTAAAAGTGAACGAAAACATTGACCACAAAACTACACATTTTATTCACAATTTGACCAAAGTTGTTTTAAGATTTGGGCATGTGTCTAAGATTGTTTGTGGGCTGACTTTTTTGTACATATACAAATACAGAACTTCAGTTGATGCAAAGAATATAAACCATACATTCACTATTCACTTCCACAATAATCAAACTTCCGATTTGTATCACAATGCAACAACGAACCTTTTCCTGATCCTGCTCTGCAGATGGATCCATAGGGGTGTCCTCCTGAGCAGGAGGAGGTCTTCCTCTTCTTGGATCGCTTCTTTCAGGAGGTGGAGGAGGATGTCGAGCAGGATCCCCACCCATTCCAGGACGATCCATCGGAGGTCTTCCTCCACGATCCATCGGATGATCTCTCGGAGACAATCCTCGTTCCAGAGATGAACGCCCCCGCTCATGTGAGTTACCGCGTTCTGGGGGCCCACGATCGGGAAAGCCCCGCTCATCTAGTGGCAACAATTACAAGTTAACAGAATGTGTTACAAACTGTAAGGCCTGCAGACACCCTCTTGGTGAAAGTGTCACAGTAGTCAGCAAAGTACTTGTGAAATGCACCAGAAAATAATTATATTCATGATTTCCAGTCAGTGGCCCATTTTAGTGTAAAAACACATTGCTTTGGAAACACTAATTGGACAAAGGTAGCGCAAAATTTGTCTGTGCATTTTTGACCTTTGCATTTCTTAAACAAATGAAGACAAGAACTAATTGATTTTCACAACTAATCTCCATGTAAGAATGTGGTCATTCTACCCCTTGGATTGGGTGGAAAAGCCCGACCAAAACCTTCATCCATATGTGGTGGTCTGTGACGATCCATCGGGTCGCCCATACCATGATCCACGGGCACTCTTTCTATAACTCGCATGTCCACCTCCATTCTTCTTGGACCTCTGAATTGTAAAATGGTTATTAGTTTTAAACATCATAGCATGTTTTTGACAACAATTGAAAACTTTACAAAACAAGGGTGTTTCAACACAGGCAAAATATTTTCTGCAAGTAAACATTTTCCATTGTCAATTTTATGTTTGCCAGACTGAATACAACCAATAGTTAACCAGTGTCCATGCAACTTTTTTTGTATGCTTTTCAGTTACAGCATTTAAGCATTAATGATTGCAAGTCTGTTAGTTTATAAATTGTTGTGTAAAATCTCTTTGTACACATTTACTCATGTGGTCCAATTTACTCATGTGGTCCAATCCCAAATTTTTGATACTTTTTGGCCCACAAGCGGAAAAAGTTGCCCACTCCTACGTTCTTGTTTATAAAAAATATCAAAAAGATACCATAGTAAACAAGAGTACATATTTCTCAGGCCAAATAATGCCCTTCTATGTCCAACTTAATAGGCTATGGAACATCCTTTGCATCAGATGCATAGTATCACCACCAGATTAAACAGTTTAATTCCCACCTATCTCCTGGACCAACTTCCATTGGGTGTCCCCTACCAGGTGGGGGCTCTCTAATGCGTTCACCATCCCGGCCACCTCCGAGCCCAGGCAGTGGACTGCCATTGGGCCTTGCGTCCTACAATCATTACAACAACTGGATCAATTTATGAAGCATATCATATAAATTAGCTGCGGATAACGATAATGACAAATACATTTCTTCCATTGCGTAAGACAAAATACATTTCTTAAAATCAAACACAAAACTTTGGAGACAAAAATTTGCTTACGGATTCTGGACGAGGACCTTCAGACGCTGGAATGAGAGGTTGAACTGGATTTTGTCTGTGCAGCATTTTCTACATGTAGAAGTAGTATTAGTAGGCAAAAAAAAAAAAATAAATGCACAATATTCAAATATTTTTTTCATTGTTTCAACATTATAATATAATTTTCAATTTCAACAAAATATTTAGTTCTTTCTTTTGATTATTTTATTATAGCTGTTTCGTTACCATGGCAATTTCTGGATCCACAATCCTCATAACAACTTGAGCTTGCAACAAAGCATATGCCAGTTGTGGGTTTTGAAGCAGCATGTTTCTGGCCTCTACTGGGTTGTTTTGAATGCATTGCTACAATAGTTCAAAAGCACAGATTAGCTAAACGCCAATATTTCAATGAAGTTGTTGCAGTTGTTTTAAAACATAAATCCAAAGATTAATTCTGAATAAAAATCAACATCAAAACTCTCTTGCCTTCATTTGTTTCATGAGCTCAAACATTTGTTCAGGGGGGAGGCTTGCAACAGCTTTGCTGATAGCTTCTGGGGCATCTTGAGATGGAGTTGGTTCCCCGTATTCCGACTCCACTGGGGGACCCATGGCCCTGAAGTGGTTTACTTCTTCCTGTAAACAAAACACAATGATTGGACATCATAAATATTGTTCTACGTTTGCTGCTAGACACACTACAATTTAAACAGACTCCTCTCCTGGCATAAATTAAAAAAGACTGACATCACTGGTTATTTGCCCTTTTTCTCCAAAACAATTTTTGGTCGAAATTGTTATTCAATGTGCATGGAAATTGAAAATGACAAGAACCAATGCATTATATAGCTACACATCTGGACAAAAACAGTCCAAATACAAAACAAGGTTAGGTAATATGTTCCTGAGACTACAAAAAGACAATCAGCACCAGTGTATGACCAGACATTGGGTTAATGTTGCCAAAAATACGTTTGCAAAGAGTACAGTGTACATCAACACTCAGATTAACAGCAATTACCCATACCTGAAAGTTATTGCGGTTCTTTTCACTTGTTGCATGATCAACTCTCAGTGATCGACCGTGTAACTCCCTTCCATTAAGATTTCTCATCGCACTCATGGCAGTCTCCTGATCTTGATACTCAGCAAATCCATATCCCTTAGGCTTGCCAGACTCTCGGTCAAATACGAGGCTACATTAACATAAACCTATAATAAGCAAAGTGGGGTCAACAATATGAAATGTGCAAGCTGCATACGGAAGTCATTGCTTGGCCATTTGGTCAGCTGCGTCAGCAAAGTCGTCTGATAGTCACACCAGCTGCGTTGATGAGACCTTAAAGGTCGAAACAGTTGCCATCTGTATGCAGCAGCTTATACAATAATAACATAAATTGATGAGTCTGACTATACTCGCAAATGCCTGCAGTCACACCATACAAAAGCACATACCGAAAACTAATGACGTTGCCAACTTCATTAAAAATGTCTTTCAGCTCCTCTTCCGTTGACTCATAAGGTATATTTCCAACTGAAAACAATTTTATGACGAACTATTACTGTAAAAAACAGACATAACCAACTGATGAAAAATGCATAAACATAAGATATACCTATATGATGTATATTATACAAGGAGTCCACAATACTTACCAAATACGGATCGGACAGATCTTTCGTAGTCGACGGGATCACGGTCTCTTAAGCCAAACATTATCGTTTTCTGTCATTCGAGTCTTATAAAGTACAAAATAAACAAAGTAAACGCACACTTTCCTGCTGATCGTGACTATTGGTTTGGTGGAAACTGGCAATTTCTCATACGAAGTACTAGTCAGTAGTTAATGACATATACATGGCAGTCAAATATTAGGTGCGCGTTTCTTTAAGCTGAAATTTTATTATAAAGTCATAATTTCACCCAATCTAATAAAACGAAGCACCTGCATTTGCATACACACGCCGCAGCAACAGCGTTATTTCGGCGAAATGAAAATTGGTTAAAAGCGAAATTATTTCACGCATGAGTGAACACGACGATTGTGTTCATACAAATTATAAATTAACTCGTAACAAAATTAATCAACAAGATCTCCAATATTTATAAAACAATATCTATACTTATGTAATTGCAATCTTAAAACACCTATAAAGTATATCGCAACGAAATGGGTTTGACCGCGGTCACGCTGTGTGAATCCCAGCATTGGTCGTCAAGGAAGATACTTTTACACCGGGTCACAAAGTTTTTTCCAAACTTGATCCACATATAAGCCTACGTAACACAGAAATCTGTGCGAATATTAAAGCTACGATTTTGTGTAGTATTTTAACTCAAATTTATAAACAAAAATAACAGGCGGTGGTCCTGTTCACGCCTAATCATTAAAATTTGCAGAGATCTCTGTTTTACACATACTTATATGTAGATCAGGTTTGGTAAAAACTTCGTGACCCGGTGTAGCAGTATTTTCCGTTCGTCAAAGCGTACACTGCGAGCATTTGCGGCTCTGCATAGAAGTACCAATTTAATAATGTTCCGGGCCATAGATTTTTTTAAAAATTGGCGTAGATTAGGCTTAGAGCATTTAGATCACATTACCATTGAGTTTTTAAAGACCTATAAAATATATCGCAACGAAAAGGGTCTGACCGGGCAGCACTGTAAAACGACTTTATTGGTTTTGTATGGTTGTAGACTGGTCACTAGTTACTATAAATTCTATTGCTGGTATTAACTCTCTAACAAGGGTAAGCTTCATTTATACCTCTACCAATTACTAACTCTAAACCAATAATTGAATTGAAAACCCATATTCCTATTCACGCTCATATTTTGCAAACCAGTGCAGGCCAAAAATACACAACCATCCGTTTCCTTAGTGAAGTCTTACATTCTTGTACCTTTGATAGACTTCAAAGTTTACGTATAAAAAACATTGGTTATGAAACGCAAACTTTCTAACTGCGTCACACACGATGTTGGTAAAACTACTTCTTTACCGTGGACTTCAGAGGAATATTAAATTTTATGTTTGGACTTTCTGCCACCATAAAAGTAGTTCTCAACAATTTTCCTCCGTCGATCGAAGAAGATTCCGAAGGCGGCGGAAAGCACGAGGGGAACTCAAAAATTTCACCACAAGTTTTAAGTTTCACACCCACCTTTAATTTTTTCAACACACCTTGCGACTACAACTATAAAGAAGTTTTTAATCTATTACCGCTTTCACGCTACAAAGTATACAACACAACACACACAACCAAAGGCAGTATTTGTAGCCAACTCCAATTGTTCCTAGTTTTATTCCCGGAAAGTACCAGAGACACTGAAACATTTCACCCCCTATCCTTGGTGATACTGTTGTAATAAATAACCTTAGGAAGTGGTAATGTTTTATACAAAGGCATGATTGACAGGATCGCCCCAGTGCGCAGGTCCTTAGGAACAGTTAAGGTTTTCATGTTGAACAAAACCTTTGAAACTTCAGCACTTTCAGTTGAAGGTTACTTGCAAAATATTTCACGGCTTGTGGTAACGTTTATTACACCTATATTATGTATCAGAACTCTACACACCTTCACGCTACAAGTAAACCCAACACACCTACTGTAGAGTTGATGTTGCAACGAATTTATCACCAATACATATTGTTATGTTCCTGGAGCCGACCTGAACCGAACAGAGTGTGATCAGTAAACTATATAGTTGCTGATGACGTTGACAAAATTATGATCATGCAGAAGCAAGCTTGTTTCTTCCTTCAAACAGAGGAACATTATGTTAAAATATTGTAGACCCAGACCCTCTTGTACCACCTTGTGGCTGAATATTTTTGTCACCTTTTCCGCTGGTGGGATTTGTTGTTTATTGAATTCCTACAACGCAAATTCGTTTTTTCTTCAATTTTATGTGTTGTCATTTTTATGAGGAAAAATATCTTTCCATAAACTTACACTAGATGTCGTGCTAAAAAATACATCGGGTAAAACTAATGCTGGGTGACGTCAGTCAAGTTTATCAAGCAGAAAGCCAGGATAACCTGGTTTCGATCGCTGTGGTAAAAAGAGTTTAAAGAAAAATGTATTGGGTGACATCGGGCAAATCAACACTTAAACATTGAAAAACAAACCTAATGAATGTCGGTCGTATCCCGGTGCTAGCTGCACAATGTAACCCACCTTTCAATACAACTTAACAGATGCCTTTACAAATATCACTTCCCAACCGTAAGCACTTTGTATTGAAAAAAAACAAGTGCAACATATGTCGGGGATTCCCCATATGTAATTGACAGCAACGGTTAAACGCTGGGTGGCGACATCAGGCAGCAATGATTCACAAAAACAATTGCACAAAAACCAACATTCAATGTTCAAATAT
This sequence comes from Ascidia mentula, assembly GCF_947561715.1. NCBI lineage: Eukaryota > Metazoa > Chordata > Ascidiacea > Phlebobranchia > Ascidiidae > Ascidia > Ascidia mentula. Next base: position 1,954,348 of record NC_138568.1, read on the forward strand.
TTACAACATAAACCTTCCACTTCCAACCGTTATAACTTCATCAAACCCATAGATAGATACAGATTTGTTTGAAGTAAATATAAAAACGTGCGCCGATAAAACCGAACCGTAGTTGGTGGAAGATCGGTTGTTCTCGTCATCAAACATTTTAGTTACGAACATAAAAAAATCTTCGTTCAAAAACCAACAAAGGGTTGCAAGAATTCACGACATAATGTATCAGAAAACAATGTAATGTGGAAATACTCGATTGCAATCAGTCTAAAATTAATATAAGTCGCACGTAAATGTTGAAAGTAATGTTTAGTGCGGAAGTAAAAGTATTGTCACAAAATCTGTCGTTGAAAATTGTTATGAAGGCGGATAACTTTGTACGATAAACCTCTGTTGACCGATTTACACAAGAGAGAAGTTGAGACGAAACTCAGAGCAGGAGACAAAAATATTCGTGTTTCAAAGACGTCCTTGATTGTAAGCAACACAAACAGTAAAACTTGGCGACAATTTCAACGAAACCAGATACATAGAGACGCATTTATATGTTTGGCAAAGAAGTAAAAATGAGAGTTATGGAGACAAACGGTATTGATACGTACATTGTAAATACAAATAACACACAGAAGTTGGATAAAGCACAAAAAAATGTGAAGACTATTTACAAAGCATTTGAGAATGTTTCGTCTTCGTGACATGAAGTAGAGAGGTTTATTGGTGAGAAGTGACAGAAATCCCTGTTGATTCTGACAGCAAACAGCCTGAAGTAATATATTGTTACTTGTCGTTCAACAGAGCTCAGCGCATTTCTATCTTAGCAAGATATCGACGAGAAACACTGAACTTTAGTGTGGAATGGCACAACCGACGACTATAAAAAAATGTCGCAAATACATGAAACTTTCAGTAAATTTAAAATTAAAATGTTAAAACGCTTCTGGTACTATAACTCAGTTAAGATTGTTGAAATAAATCGTCTGACGTGGCCCTTAACCAAACAATGGTTTCCTAAACATACAAACGAGACTAACTCTGATGCACCACCTTGTGGTGTAACGTTTGCAGGAAATACGCCAGTAGGTGGAGCAAGAGATTTTAGGGGTTTTAAAGTCGATGGTTCACAACCAACAAGCGAACTGGAAATATTGAAACGTTTTATCAAACTTCACGTTATTGAAAACGTCATTAAGAAAACTTCTTACCGGTTTAGGAGGGAGTTGATCTCCACAAAATAATTCCAATCGATCAATCATATTTACTTGCATTTGTTAAACCCAAGTATAAGTGATGGATTGAAGTGGAGAGTAGGAGTTAGAGATGCATCTTTCACCAATCAAGAACAGTTAACTTTGGCTTCTACAATGCAACGGATTGGTTATTTAATACATCGTTTAACTATAATAACAGTAGTGTTGATGAAAGTTTTGTTGTGATTTAATATTATTTCATGAAGCAAATACTTTATGACGTGTACTTATTTCCATAAACGCAACATCCACTCAAACATAATAAAATACTTCTATTCAGTTGAGTTTGTTTGTGTGATTTTATTTTAAATCTTAAGTCACATAAACTGAAAATACATGGTAGGTATTGGGTGATGTCGACTTCTTTATATTAACCCAGTGGTGGCAACCCGAGGCTTGCACATGACACAAGCCTTAATACAAGACAACCCATGAGGTAAACATATTATTATCGTGTTAGTATCAAAAAGCAATGACAGTTTGTACGTGGAACAAATAGTTTTCATACTTACAGGGTCTGGCAGGTTCTGAAATTTCCCTTTGAAGTCGTCATCTATGTCTCCACGATTGACTCTAAGTTCATCTTGTATATTGTGAACACACTTGAGTAAGGTTTCTGCCGCATCACCATGTATGTCATTCAAGTCAAGATTCAACTTCCTTATCTGGAAATAAAAGCTTGAATTAGGAAATTAGTTCAGACAAATGTGACATTAAATGTTTAGAACAAATCTAATTGCTGGTAAAATATTAAAAACATCGACCTATTGGGTCTCATCTGTGCAGCCAACTAGCCAGACATAGATCATTCCATTATTTGTACATTACTGTCTGGAACTTACTAATCATAATTGCTTCATTGCTTGTACATATTTTTTACGAAAAGCAGAGTTTTACAATTGCTTATTTGTGTGATTGCGTTATCTTACTAAAACCTTAGAAAGAGTGTTTTGCGATGGCACGTGAACCATGGGTTTCTTGCTTTTAGTTTGGAAGATAATGCTTAAATATGGAGTCGAGTGGACGTGGAATCTCTGCTTCAACAACTGAATTCCATTAAAACGAGTATCCAGTTCACAATGGAACGTAAATAAGTCGGGGTGATGTCACTTTTTTGATAGTTCAATTTAAAGAGAGAACTGGGGGCCTCTCCGAACAAACGTATACTGGTAACCGACTTATTCCGAAAGGTATTTGTCATTTGGGTTCGCGAACCCCATCGCCCACAAGCGTGCTGTAGTGCATTGTATACAAGAGCGGAAACCTTAGTTTCAGAGGAAGAGGCTCAAAAACAGGATGTTGGTAATGTCCAGAATGCGATTTTGGTGAATGGCCACACTGGTTCGTTTCTGTGGCGAAACCAAGATTCCTCGCCTTAAGGTGACGAAGGATGTGGTTGTGTTGTTGTATATTTTGCAAGGCCTCCAGGTGTTTGAACACCCGCCTGTCAGACCGCGTGCTTTGCTTTCACATCCTAAAGATCGTACATGATTGCGACGGCGTATACATTGACGAGACTGGCCGCGCCCGACGAACAACGTAAAAGAAACACAAACGCAACGTGGCCAACCGCGGTTACAGCGTTGTCGCAACTTGTGGCGGATACAGGTGAATTTTGGAGAAACGACAGTTTTGGATAAAATAAAGATTATTTGAAACGGATGTTTATCGAATAAATGTACATGAATTGGCACTGAATGTTAAAAAGCAGACATTTTTTCCTCCAGTTTATCGGCACCTGGTAAATTCCCAAGGCATCACAGATTTTCTTGTTTTTGAATTACGCCATTGTTTAGATTCTGTTTATTTTAATTAACGTCAATGAAAGTGTTGCAGCTTCTGCGATACACTAAATTTGTAAGTATCGTGCACGAGCAATTGAAAGAGAAAAAATCTGGAACGTCATAGGCTTGACTCTAATTGTCCAGTGTTCTTGTGGAGATGTGTGGTTGATGCGCATTTTCGGTGATGCGCATTATTTTGTGCTATTTGAAAATACAACTTTGGCGATGAGGAGACCTTTGAATTACTTCTAACTGCTGAACGTAACAAAACTATAGAGAAAATTTCTGAACATGTACAAAAGCAGATGGACGCACAGGAGTGACGTCACCAGGAGTTTATAATGATACGTCAGGGTGATATCATTTTTTGATATTTCCACTTAAAGCAAGAACCGGGGGCGTTTGGGCACAGGTGTAAACTGGTAACCGACTCATTCCGACAGGTATCTGTTGTTTTGGTTCGCAAACCCCATCGCCCACAATCGTGCTTTAGTGCGTGTACTGTATACAAGAGCGGAAACCTTAGTTTGAAGAGGCTAAAAACAGGAGGTTGGTAATGTGCAGAGTGCGATTTTAGCGAATGGCCACCCTCGTCCGTTTCTGTGGCGAAACCAAGATTTCTCGCCTAAAGATGACGGAGGGTGTGGTTGTGTTGTAAAATATTTTGCAAGGCTTCCAGGTGTTTGAACGCCCGCCTGTTATACAGCGTGCTTTGGTTTCGCATCCCAAGATCGTACAGGAGATGGGTTCGATGCTGGAGGTGTGACCGCATACTCTGTGCTGACTGCGACGGCGTATACATTGACGAGACTGGCCGCGCTCGACGAACAACGCAAAAGGAACACAAACGCGACGTGGCCAACCGCGATACAGCGTTGTCGCCACATGTAGCGCAGTAATTCCCAACCTTTATGTGGTTGATTACCACTTGGAGGTAAAACAATTTCGACGCGTACCACCTAGTTGAGTGTTACAAAGTAACCCAGGGGATGAAGTAACAAACATTTTGAGATCACCTACGATTTTTTAAATTCGAACTATATCCGCAAATTACGGAAAGGTGCTCGCGTACCACCTGGAATGCCGTCGCGTACCACCGGTTGGGAAACACTGATGTAGGGAATACAGCTGAATTTGGGGAAAAACGAGTTTAAAGATAAAATATACAAGTTCAAACGGATGGTTAACGAATAAATGCACTCGCGCTTAATGTTAAAAAGCAGACATTTTTACTTCCAGTGTGTCGACGCCTGGTAAACTCCCTAGCACTGGCGTGGAGTACGAGACTTCGGCTTTCGTCGGTTTGAACCGCGGCAAAAATGAAGCCGCATTTCACTGCTGTTTAAACGTTCCTAACACGCAGTTTCGTTTGCCTCGTATTGGCGATCTACAATAACGCAACAAGCGAAACGTTTGTGACGCACACGTGGAAGGAAGAATTTATCATTTGTGTAGAGAAAATTGACTATCGAGTTCGCCGCGAAAACATTTATTTAAAACCACGTTTTGTTTTGTCCAGTTTTTCGGTCGGAGATTACATAGCTCGCCGGCCATAAAAATGGTTAACATTGAAGATCCTATAACCTGAATATTATGGCGTTCAAACAACCTTGTAAGGTTAGCATTAATACTCGCCGCATCCCGGTGATGTGCAAAACTTTACGCCTCTGCTCCCAAGGCATCGTAGATTTTAATTAATTTATCTAGTTAAATTACTCTATTGTTTGCATTCTTGGTTGTTTTAAATTACGACAATGAAAGGGTTGCAGCTTCTGCGATACACCAAATTTGTAAGTTTCGTGCACGAGCACTCAAAAGAGAAAAAATCTGGAACGTCATAGGCTTGATTCTAATTGTCCAGTGTTCTTGTGGAGATGTGTGGTTGTACGTTGATGCGCATTTTCGACTTGCTACTTCCCACACCCCCTCCGCCTTCCCTTTTGTGTTTTTCGTGCTTTCTTATATTTACAGTGTTGTTTACACTCACGCACTTTGTCCTAACGAACATTGATTGCATGACGACAGAAACGTCGATCAAACAAATTTTTACGCACGAGCTTCAAAAATTGATAAAATAATGCTTGAGTATGATTGGGACCAAAAATTATTTAACTGAATACGAAGTTGTGTTTTTTTTACGAGGTTTCCAGCTGATAGATTTTGCTTGGGAGCCTGGGCCTCTTGTACCCCCTTCCTCTGGCTACGACTATGCGTGTTGGTATCATGAGATGCAATATGGAAGGTGTCACTGGAGATGCATTGTTTGAAGTTTGGGTAAAAGTAAAACATTCATCTAAACTAGGGTTGTGCAACCTGTGGCTCGTGGATTGAAATTCTGCTGGCCGCTATAATTCAAAAAAATATTTTAAACTTGTCCTACTACGTAGAAATGTTCCAGGACACGTCATTAAGCAATCAGTCATGCATGAAGGTTAATATTAGGGCCAAGCGTTGAGCATAGACGCGTGTAATCAGTGGCGGATCTAGGGGGGGTGTTTAGGTGTCAGAACACCCCCCTCAGCTTTTTGGCACATTGTTTCGTGGGGTGTGTAAGTGCGGTTAATTTCCCGCTACGCAGGAACGAACACCACGGTCAAGTGTTCGTCTCCGCTGTTTCTTTGTTTCTCGGTCGCGCGCGCTGCATTCACGCGGCGATGACCGCTTATGAAACAATCGTTTGTTGTGCCGTTGGTCAATTAACCCGTCAACCGTTTGTAAAAGCGCGACCTTATAAGTTTATTCATTTATGTTACAGTTTCCATACAGAAGACGCACTCTGCAAAAGTTATAATTGTTTGACAAAATTGCACCAAAATAAATGTAGCTAAACGAGTAGTTTGTATTTCGTCTGTTTTTTTATATATATATTTCGCAAATTATCTGCTGCTAAAACATCGATGTGTATTTGGTGGTGCACGTTCTAGACTAGACCATTACAGATCCGCTGTACACTAAGGTTAATTGTGGTCGAGCATTGCAAAATACTAACGCCAGTGTTGGTGCGAATCGTCACAAACGGTGGCTTCCTGGCTTACGCAATTGCGTAACACTTGGAACACTCGATGCTTGCGCCGTAGTTTCACCGTGTAATACTCATTTCGCAAGGATAATTAAATTTTCTGCTAGAAAGGCAAGTCTCATTTCACGTTAGAATCATTCTATTATTTTGTGCTATTTGAAAATACAACATTGGCGATGAGGATAACTTTGAATTACTCCTAACTGCTGAACGTAACAAAACTACAGAGAAAATTTTTGAACATGTACAAAAGCAGATGGACACGCAGGAGTGACGTCACCAGGAGCAAATGAATGCAATGCTGAAGCTTATTAGAAGATAAATGTTAGGACGGAAAAGTTTTATTGTTCGTGAGTGGTTCAAGTTCTCGAGTGGAAGCCAGGAGAAACCATACAAGAATTCGCGAAGATGCTGCCACCTATGATTTTGCTTTTATCAACGATCCACTGGACGAAGCACTGCGGACAAGATTCGTTTGTTCCGTGATTAACAAGACAATGTTAAAGGCTCTGTTTAAGGTCAAGAATGACGAACTGAAGTTCGTTTTTGTGGAAACTGAAACAGTTTTTGGTCCTGAAAGGGACTCCTCCGTCAAGAAGTTTAAAGGAGGCAAGGCTCAATTTTCCGGGATACCCCAAAGGAATCGTTAAAGTGCCACAGGTGCGGGAAATCTGGACATTTTGCATCGACCTGTCGTATTAAAAACTCGAGGTGTAATTTCTGCAAACGCAAAGGTCATCTGCAAGCTGTGTGTCGTCAGAAGAACCAGATTTCAAGTGTGAGGTTGGTGACCTCTGTTAACTGCAAAACGGTGCCAAAACTTGTAATTCTACTTGTTCACTTCTTCAAATCGTTGGACGACCGAAGCTTGAGGTCACTAGCGTTGCTTACCGATCTGCCTCCGGTCTTCTCCTGAATATTATTATTTCATGCCGGTTGAAGGTTTACGTTCCAAATAAAGATATCACGAGCGTGCTTACGTTTTGCCTAACACGGCTTGACAATTGAGAGTATTCTGGGAAGAGATTCCTTTGAGGAACTGAAGATTTTTCTGGACAACATTCTGTATGGAACAAGAAAGCTGTCCATAAAGTTGGTGTCTGGCATTGAATTGCATGAAGATGTCCAACAAGAATGCAAGAGAATTTGCATGGATTTTCCTAATTTGTTTAAAGAAGGGTTGGAAACTTTACAAGGCGTCGAGTTAGAGGTGCAGTTCAAGCACAACCCAACTCCAGTGTATCACAAGCCAAGGCCGGTTCCGTTTGCTCTGCTTGACGATTTGAACCAATGTTACGAAGCAGGAATTTGAATCAGAAAATGGACGTCAGCAGGGGAACACCGGTAGTTCCAGTAAGGAAGTCTTCATTACCAGGTCGGACATCTGATAAAGTGCGTGGCGATTACTCGGTGACGGTTAATCCCCAACTAGACACACACCGCCAACCGCTGCCGTAACCAAGTGATTTGATGCAACAATTGGGAGTAGGCTACGATTTTACCAAGAAAGACCTGTCAGACGCTGTCAGTTGAAAAAATGCAAATTCGCACCTTGGGCATCTTCTCACCATAGAGGGTAGAAAAGCAAGGTCGACGTATCATAAAAATGCTCCCACCTGAAACTGTGTCGACCCTCCGATCATTTTTGGGTGCTCTTCAGTTTTACAGCATGTTTCTACCCCCGGAATTTTCAGAAGTCGAAGAACCGTTGAACCGGGCAACGAAAAAGGCAGTTATTGGAGGTGGCAGAAGAAAGAACAAGAAGTTTTCAAGAAATTCAAACATCTTCTTTCATCAGACAATAATCTCATACATTTTGATCCAAGCCTTCCGATTGAAATAGCATGTGGTGCATCCAGTATAGAAATTAGTGCAATTTTATTTCGTGGCGGATGGAAGTGAATGGCCCGATTGAAATATTTCAAAAACAATGGCTGAATGTCAGAGGAGATACAGCCATATCCAGAAGGAAGCTTTGGCAATTGTGTTCGCCATTCGCAAGCTTTTTCAGTTTCTTTTCAACCAAAAATTTATTTTGATGACTATCCACAAACCGTTGTCGTCGATTTTCGGACCGACGAAGGCTGTTCCAACGTTCGCAGCAAATCGTTGGCAAGATGGGCGATGCTACTCAACCAGTTCTCTTATGATATTGAGTACAGAAAAACTTCCGACATTCACAATAATGCTGACGCTTTCAGTCGTCTTCCAGCTGGAAAGTAACTCACATTTAATGAGGAGGAAACCGCCGTTTACACGCACACGGTATGTGCGATTACTACTAAGTCAAGTGAAGTCCGCAGACGTGACAGCTAATATGAAAGAAACGGCCAAAGACCGGATTCTGTCCGAGGTCATGAGGTAAATTCAAGAAGGTTGGCAAAATTAACATTTCGACAAGGGAAGTTCGCTCAGTCGTTACAGTCAGATTACAGTTTCCCTTAGCGTCAGTCATGGTTGGTTACTGTACGGCTGCAGAGTTGTGATACCTGCAAAACTCCAACCCGAAGTTACCAAGTTGTTGCATCAAAGTCACTGAGGAATGCAAAAGATGAAGCGATTGGTAAAAACAGCTGATACAGGGTCAAATATTGACAAAGACATCATGGATACGTGTCGCAAATGCCACAACTGTGCCGAGCATCAAAATGCTTCACCGAAAGCTTCATTGTATCCTTTGGTTTTACCTGAAAAACCTTGGTGTCGACCACATGAGGGCAATGCCAATGACTTTATGGTTATTCGACAAGGCAACTTCTCAACAATCGGAAAATGAGTACAAAAATTTACGCGCTTATTCCTTCAACCCCTCATATTGGTCAGGGAAAATTGTCGAGAAAAACTTCAGTCGCCAACTCGACAAAACATCGCAGTGCACGGACTGCATATAAAGTAGGGATGCCATGCTACGCATTGCACTACGAATCCAGAACATCCAAGTGTGTCGTGACCCTAAAACGTTTGGAAACCACTGGTCTAACATACAACTTACTGGTTTCTTAAGTTTTGATATGGAATTTGTAATCTTACAGATTCCACCACTTGTCATCTTACAACCAACCAGACACAGATTCTCAATCCACTGAATACATGAAGCAATAGCAGATGCACTTTCATCATCAACTGTGTTCCGAACAAGATTCAACCACTTCATCTGAAATTATTTCATATACAAATTAGTTACAAGCATACAACTATTGATTTTTCCCATGAATATTTTACCGTAACTTAAAATTAATGAAGTTGTCTTAATTACCTGTCCCCCAACTATTCTTAGTGAAAAACCAATTACCTGATTCAACTACAAACTGGGGGATATGCCAAAACGAACACGAACCCGAATAGATTCTGCAAATGTCAGCTTGATTTTAATATTCATGTGAAGCTGAATAATAAGTGATATTCCAGAGAAAATATTTATTAGTGCGTATAATGATAGTTTTGTGATATAGCGTATTATGAAATTTATATAATGCTCTAACTTAATACCGATCATTTAACGCCGTATTATAATTATGGTGATTGCAACAAATTGTAAATTCAGTGGCTGATTTATGGAAGTTTATCAAACTGTGTTTGCAGAATTCAGATATCTGTAATCAGTCGCAGTCTGAGCAACATACTTGCACGCATCATACAGGCCAAGCTACTGGTAACGCACACTTCACAGACGAATATATTGTCATCACTCAATGACAAACAGCAAACTCTGTTTCCACCGGTGTACCGACACTTGCTAGGAAATTATGCCGTTAAATATCGCGCACTCCAAAAACCATGATAACCTGTGTGGTTACTGATAATTGTACAGTGCAGGTGTGTCATTCGCCCTTTCTTATCGTTTTTTCACTTCTTTTTCTTTTGTAGCGTTTTTTCTTTGTTTCTGTGCCTCAACTTTGTCCACATTGCTTAACTTACATTTCATACCTTCTGATGAAGGCTGCTGCATAACAGCCAAAACGTTAAGAAACGTCGATTGGTGAATAATAAACGTGATACATAAAAAAGCACCGATAAAACCACAAGGATTATCATGTCAAGCGTCCATTCATGACCACTAAACTTGAGTCTTTGTCAATTTGGGACATACCCACCATACACAACTGCAATGTGACAGAAAAAATCTCATGTGTGACTTTTTTCCAATATATAACAATTTGCTAAGGTTAAGGCCTTTTGCCAAATGCTCAGTTTTGACCAATTCAGCAAATATACCTTCTGTTTTATTGCATCAGCCACTTCTCGTATTCCATCCCCACTAACTTTGTTCATAGTAAGTTCAAGGGTTGGAGGAAATAAATGTAAAACACACGACAAAGCAAAAGCTTCTTCATCACCATCCACCGTAAGCTGGTTTGGAATGGAATTAATCTGAGAATAACATGTCGGTTTACACAAAGTTGTTTAACCACTAAATATGGATATTTCAAAAAAAATTGTTTTTTTGTCAACACAAATACTGGATAAAGTGTCATATGTTAATTTGATTTATACATATGTAAACAAAGTAACCTAAGGAAAATCCTGACTTACAGACAAGTTTATTTTACAATGCTTACAAACCTCAAATACTGAATCAACAAATTTGGTTGTTATGTCCTCTTTCTTTACTGAAGCCTGAAAAAACAAATTAATCGTCGTCATTCAGTACATATTGAGAAATAACAGCAGGGCTGACATAGAATGGTATGTAAAACAGAAAAACTATAAAGCTTTTGAAAAATGTTTAGTGTAGTTCTTTGTAAATGCATCTACAATAGTAGCATTCCCTCATTTACTAAAAGTGTTTTAAATTTTTTCTTGGCAAAATGATAAGCTTGGTAACCTTTGAAATGCAAGAAATAAGATCACATTTTCCAATCACATGGACGCCATTCTCTGATATTTGCAACTTGGACGTGTAAAGCTTGTTAACATTTTTATGGACAGCTTCATCCATGATGAATGGTAATTGAGATTTTAAATCCAGACTTCCACTGATGTCCAAAGATTCCATCTGTAATCATTGGAATATGTGGTTTTACACAAGCAACATTTAAAAGCCAAAACTTGCTCTTGCTATATTTAAAAAAGGGCGATTAAAAATTTTTTTGGAATGCTTTTCAAAATTAATTCCAGCAACCAATCGTTCCCATGCAAATAATAACCACCCAAAGTAAACAGTTTAGTAAACAACCATAACATGAAAATTCATATAATTTAGTACAGAGGTTGGAAATTCACAACTTTGCAGCCACATGTGGCTCCTTTAGATTTATTTCTAGTTTCATATGGCAACATCATTCAAAACATTTTTTTTTAGTTTGTGGAGTATTTGTACATCCAAAAGTATGTTAACCACTTTAAACGTAGGTTTTGAATAACTGAAATTTAGTTCAGTACATAATCATGCTAACTTCAAACAGGCTTTAAACATTTCTAAGTTGTTGAATTTATTAAATTATGGGATGTGTGTAAAACATATCAGTATGTTATATGCGCAAAAGAGCCATAATAATCAATGAGAGCTGCAGATAGGGTGTATACACGCACTGTTTCGACCTGTAAGGTCTCATCAGTGCAGCTGTTGATGTGGCATATCAGTATGGATGTTTAAATATTGGAGAACCACTGGTCTAACATACAACTTACTGGTTTCTTAAGTTGTGATATGGAATTTGCAATATTACAGATTCCACCACTTGTCATCTTACAACGCCCCAGAGACAGATTCTCAATCCACTGAATACATGAAGCAATAGCAGATGCACTTTTATCATCAACTGCGTTCCCATCAAGAATAAAGAATGTAATCTAAAATACAAATATGTTGATGTTCTAGTTCATGACAAAAGAATTTCTCAGTGACAACATCCCCGGCCAGCAATGGTGGAAGTAACACTGGATGCAATCAATCCTGACATGAAATAATTGGTAAATCAAACTGTGAATATAACTAATAATATTTTACACAACAGAGTGAAAGTTAAAAATATAATGTAACAGGAAAAGTTTCCTAATAAAATTAACTTGGTTTCTGATGCTGCCAGGCATATTATCAATACCAAATGCTCTTTTGGCAATAAAATTTGCAAATATTGACGATTTTGTTGTTGTACAACAACCTTTATCAGGATCTACTATCAATTTTAAGCCCTGACCAAAGTTGTTGCCAAAAAACAATACATGCCGACAATTCTAATCTAATTCAAAATGCCAAAAAATGTAGTTGTCCAAGTCTGACATTGAACTCCCATTTACTGCAGCAAACATGGTGACTAGTATATATAAAAAAATGCATCCAAATTTTTTCACGTTCAAAGTCTATTCCATTACATTACCTCACTACGGTGTATCACCAGTTATAAGAATTATCACTTGAGCTGACAGAAAATAAGGTTTAAAATTAATGAAATTTACTTTACAAATTAAGCAGGCAATACCCAATTAAAAAAGTAAATAATAATTTGAACCGACTTGCTAACTTCTCTTTAATTTGTGCATTCGTTAAAAATTCAGCAAATATACCTTCTGTTCTATTGCTTCAGCCACTTCTTGTATCTCATCCCTACCAACATTTCTCAAGGTAAGTTCAAGTGTGGGAGGAAATAAATGTAAAACACACGACAAAGCAAAAGCTTCTTCATCACCATCCACTCTAAGCTTGTTTGGAATGGAATTAATCTGGTAAAAAATCTCAGTTTACACAAAGTTGTTCAACCACTAAATATGGATATTTACAAAAAAATTGTTTTTGTCAAGCATTTGTCAACACAAATGACTGGATAACGTTTCATATGTTAATTTGACTTAAACATATGCAAACAAAAAGTAACCTAAGTAAAATCCTGACTTACAGACAAGTTTATTATAACAATGCTTACAAACCTCAAATACTGAATGAACAAATTTGGATGTTATGTCCTCTTTCTTTACTGAAGTCTGAAAAAAACAAATCATTCGTTGTCGAACACTACATATTGACAAATAACAACAGGACTGATGTAGAATGTAATATAAAACAAAAAAAAATTAAAAAGGTTTTGAAAATGTTTTATGTAGTTCTTTGCAAATGCAACTACAATAGTAATATTCCCTCAATAAATGTGTTTTTAATTTTTTTCTTGGCAAAATATTAAATGCTGGTGACCTTTGAAATGCAAGAAATAAGATCACATTTTCCAATCACACGGATGCCCTTCTCTGATATTTGAAACTTGGACGTGTAAAGCTTGTTAACATTTTTGTGGACAGCTTCATCCATGATCAATGGTAATTGAAATTTGGAAAACAGAGTTCCACTGATATCCAAATATTCCATCTGTAATGATTGGAATATGTGGTTTTACACAAGCAACATTTGAAAGCCAAAAACATCTTTTGCTATCTTCAAAAAAGGACGATAAACAAACTTTTAGAAACACTTTTCAAAATTAATTCCAGCAACCCATTGTTCCCATGCAAACAATAACAACTGAATTTAACCAGTTAATATGTTAAAATTAGGATAAAAATTTATACAGTTTAGTTCAGAAGTTGGCAATCCACAGTTTTGCAGCCGCTTCCTACTTTTTAGTTTGTGGAGTATCTCTGTAGGGATGGGCTATATAGAATAATACACTATTCTAGAACATTCTGGAATAGTTGAATCGAATCCAGAATACCGAATCCTATCTGTTTTTGTTTTAGCTTGTGCACTGAAGCCCAAAAAAACATTTTTTTTTACATGACTCCAACAACAAAACACAATCAAAGAATAAATTTATTGCACTGTAATATATTTAGGCTCTCTATGTGCTTGCCTGCCAAGCGACAACGTAATTTTGTGGCTGTCCAACCTGCACGTTACAACCGTAGCACCTTATTTACTCGATTGTAAGCCGCGGCTTATAAAGTTGTTTAAGCAACCATTCGTGATGCTTACAATCAAGGGCGACTTGTATTACTTAATGTCAAGCAAATAATTTGTCTGCGGCTCTGAGTTTCAATGAAATTAACCTTTAACTCCCTCTGGCTTACCAGTACGTTTTTATCAAACATATTTATCATATAACCTGACAAAGAAGGCTTATATTAATTTTTTTAAATACGGAAAGTTACCGTACATAGAAGAGAAATAACTAAACCTATTATTCGGTTTGAACACAATTTCGATTCGGATAGTTTAAGATTCGCATCCTCCGGATTCGCTATTCAGAATTACCCATCCCTACCTGAATATTTTAGTGTGGTTCCCTATCTCTGTATACCAAAAAAATATGCCTAACCAATTTAAACTTAGATTTTTGAGATCTGAAATCAAGTTTAGCACAAATCAATGCTTATTGGATTTAAAAGTCCTAAAGTTGATGACTTCATTGCAGTCATGCGAACAGATGTTGAAATATACATATAGAACCACTGGTCTAACAAACAACTTACTGGTTTCTCAAGTTGTGATATGGAATTTGCAATCATACAGATTCCACCACTTGTCATTTCACAACCCCCCAGAGACAGATCCTCAATCCACTGAATACATGAAGCAATAGCAGATGCACTTTCATCATCAACTGTGTTTCCGTCAAGTTTCAATGACGTCATCTGAAAAGAGGAAATTAAAAAATATTATTGCCTTGTAAGATGACCCTATGTAGCTGCACAAGTATTCGGTTTTTGAACATTTTATTCACATCATGGGAGTGTACCATGTGCCATGGCCAAATTTTGATAATTATACCTGGTAATGTCTTAGACACAATTTTTCATATTCACTGAAAAAAATGAATATTACTTGTGTGGGGAAATATATTTTTATCCAGAACAGTTGTTGCTACTTTCATATGACCATATAAATTAGCTAACATGAACAGCTTAAATTTTGGTCACAAAACTCAAAAACAACTTACTGGTTTCTGAAGTTGTGATATGGAATATGCAATCTTAAAGAAATCCTCACTTGTCATCCTACAATTCGCCAGAGACAGGTTCTCAATCCACTGAATACATGAAGCAATAGCAGATGCACTTTTATCATCAACTGCGTTTCCATCAAGATTAAAGAATGTAATCTAAAATACAGATATGTTGATGTTCTAGTTCATGACAAAAGAATTTCTCAGTGACAACATCCCCGGCCAGCAATGGTGGAAGTAACACTGGATGCAATCAATCCTGACATGAAATAATTGGTAAATCAAACTGTGAATACAACTAATAATATTTTACACAGCAGAGTGAAAGTTAAAAATATAATGTAACAGGAAAAGTTTCCTAATAAAATTAACTTGGTTTCTGATGCTGCCAGGCATATTATCAATACCAAATGCTCTTTTGTCAATAAAATTTGCAAATATTGACGATTTTGTTGTTGTACAACAACCTTTATCAGGATGTACTATCAATTTTAAGCCCTCACAAAAGTTGTTGCCAACAACAAGAATGTCATTATTCAAATGTTTTACTGCCAAAAAACAATATATGCCGACGATTCTAATCTAATTCAAAATGCCAAAAATGTAGTTGTCCAAGTCTGACATTGAACTCCCATTTACTGCAGCAAACATGGTGACTAGTATATATAAATAAATGTATGCAAACATTTTCCACCTTCAAAGTCTGTTCCATTACATTACCTCACTATGGTGTATCACCAGTTATAAGAATTATCACTTGAGCTGACAGAAAATAAGGTTTAAAATTAATGAAATTTACTTTACAAATTAAGCAGGCAATACCCAATTAAAAAAGTAAATAATAATTTGAACCAACTTGCTAACTTCTCTATAATTTGTGCATTCGTTAAAAATTCAGCAAATTTACCTTCTGTTTTATTGCTTCAGCCACTTCTTGTATTAAATCCCCACTAACTTCGTTCATAGTAAGTTCAAGGGTTGGAGGAAATAAATGTAAAACACACGACAAAGCAAAAGCTTCTTCATCACCATCCACTGTAAGCTTGTTTGGAATGGAATCAATCTGGTAAAAAAATCTCAGTTTACACAAAGTTGTTCAACCACTAAATATGGATATTTACAAAATAATTGTTTTTGTCAAGCATTTGTCAACACAAATGACTGGATCAAGTTGCATATGTTAATTTGACTTAAACATATGCAAACAAAGTAACCTAAGTAAAATCCTGACTTACAGACAAGTTGATTATAACAATGCTTACAAACCTCAAATACTGAATCAACAAATTTGGTTGTTATGTCCTCTTTCTTTACTGAAGTCTGAAAAAAAACAAATCATTCGTTGTCAAACACTACATATTGACAAATAACAGCAGGGCTGATGTAGAATGTAATATAAAACAAAACAAAATTAAAAAGGTTTGAAAAATGTTTTATGTAGTTCTTTGCAAATGCAACTACAATAGTAATATTCCCTCAATAAATGTGTTTTTAATTTTTTTCTTGGCAAAATATTAAATGCTGGTGACCTTTGAAATGCAAAAAATAAGATCACATTTTCCAATCACATGGATGCCATTCTCTGATATTTGAAACTTGGACGTGTAAAGCTTGGTAACATTTTTGTGGAAAGCTTCATCCATGATCAATGGTGATTGAAATTTGGAAAACAGTGTTCCACTGATATCCAAAGATTCCATCTGTAATGATTGGAATATGTGGTTTTACACAAGCAACATTTGAAAGCCGAAAACATCTTTTGCTATCTTTAAAAAAGGACGATAAACAAACTTTTTGAAACACTTTTCAAAATTAATTCCAGCAACCCATTGTTCCCATGCAAACAATAACAACTGAATTTAATCAGTTAATATGTTAAAATTAGGATAAAAATTTATATAGTTTAGTTCAGAAGTTGGCAATCCACAGTTTTGCAGCCGCTTCCTACTTTTTAGTTTGTGGAGTATCTCTGTAGGGATGGGCAATATAGAATAATACACTATTCTAGAACATTCTTGAATAGTTAAATCGAATCCAGAATACCGAATCCTATTCTGTTTTTGTTTTAGCTTGTGCACTGAAGCACAAAAAAAACATAAAAGATTTTTTACATTACTCCAACAACAAAACACAATCAAAGAATAAATTCATTGCACTGTAATAGATTTAGGCTCTCTATGTGCTTGCCTGCCAAGCGACAACATAATTTTGTGGCTGTCAAACCTGCATGTCACAACCGTAACACCTTATTTACTTGATTGTAAGCCGCGGCTTATAAAGTTGTTTAGGCAACCATTTGTGATTTTTACAATCAAGGGCGACTTGTATTACTCAATGTCAAGTCGATAATTTGTCTGTGGTTCTGATTTTCAGTGAAATTAACATTTAACTCGCTCTGCCGTATCAATACTTTTTATCAAACACATTTATCAGCGTACCTGACAATTTTAAACAACAGATTTGTTGACAATTATTGTTGTAGGGCACTGAAGTTTGCCTTTAACATTTACGTGCGGTTTACATTCGATGGTGGCTTATATAAATTTTTTAACGCTGTCGCATGCGCAAATACGGAAAGTTACCGTACATAGAAGAAAAATAACTAAAACTATTATTCGGTTTGAACACAATTTGGATTCGGATAGTTTAAGATTCGAATCCTATGGATTCGCTATTCAGAATTACCCATCCCTACCTGAATATTTTAGTGTGGTTCCCTATCTCTGTATACCAAAAAAATATGCCTAACCAATTTAAACTTAGATTTTTGAGATCCGAAAGAGTTTAGCACAAATCAATGCTGACTGGATTTAAAAATCCTAAAGTTGATGACTTCATTGCAGTCATGCGAACAGATGTTGAAACATACATATAGAACCACTGGTCTAACATACAACTTACTGGTTTCTCAAGTTGTGATATGGAATTTGCAATCTTACAGATTCCATTACTTGTCATCCGGCAATATGATAGAGACAGATTCTCAATCCATTGAATACATGAAGCAATCGCCGATGCACTTTCATCATCAACTGTGTTCCCATCAAGTCTCAAATACGTCATCTGAAATAAAAATATGTTTACAAGCCGAATCTCATCCCGCAAAAAAAAAATTAAACATCCCGACTGGCAAAGATTTAAAAACTGTTATAAAACGTCACCCAACAGAGTGAAAGCTAAAAGTATAATGTAACTAGCAATGTTGCATAATGAAACTAAATTAGTTGCCGATGCTGCCATGTATGTTATTGATACCGAATGATCTTTTGGAAAAAAATTTTTACCTTTATCAGCAAGTACTACTTTAGGGCTTGTTGATAGTTGTCTAACAACCACAATAACAATAGTTTAATAAATATTACCAGTACTGGCATAAGAGCCTACAGTATAGAGTTTACAATAAAAGTTACATCACAAAGCAGTACTGTGTGTGTAAATTACACTTGGGACACATTGTTACCCACAACTTTAGAGTAACTTGCATTCCATGTTTGTAAAACATTGCTGTTTGCTACAGTTTTCTGAAGTCACCGACGATCACCAATTTTGTGTATGCATACAACTTACTGGTTTCTGAAGTTGTGATATGGAATTTGCAATCTTACAGATTACACCACTTGTCATCTTACAACACACTAGAGACAGATCCTCAATCCACCGAATACATGAAGCAATAGCAGATGCACTTTCATCATCAACTGTGTTTCCGTCAAGTTTCAATGATGCCATCTGAAAAGGGAAATTAAAAAATATTACTGCCTTGTAAGATGACCCTATGTAGCTTCACAAGTATTCGGTTTTTGAACATTTTATTCACAGCATGGGAGTGTACCATGTGCCATGGCCAAATTTTGATGATTATACCTGGTAATGTCTTAGACACATTTTTTCATATTTACTGAAAAAAAATGAATATTACTTGTGTGGGGAAATATATTTTTATCCAGAACAGTTGTTGCCACTTTCATATGACCATATAAATTAGCTAACATGAACAGCTAAAATTTTGGTCACAAAACTCAAAAACAACTTACTGGTTTCTTAAGTTGTGATATGGAATTTGCAATCTTACAGATTCCATCACTTGTCATCTCACAATCCCCCAGTAACAGACTCTCAATCCATTGAATACATGAAGCAATAGCAGATGCACTTTCATCATCAACTGAGTAAAGTTCCAGCTCAGTCAACTAAAACAAATGTTCACATATATCTTAGTGGTAAACATGGTGCTGTAAAGCAAATTTATGTCACATTGACAATTCCAAAAAAATTGTTTTTAGTTCTTACAATAACAAAAAACTCTTAATATGATATATTGTCATACCTGTATATGTTGACACAACTGATTCAACAAAACTTTCAAACTTCCATGATAAAAATGACAAGTGCTTAAAATGTTTATGTTGTACGATTTTGAGGATTTGTTTAAAACACCAACAATACTATGAACATCAGTTAGATGTAATTTTCCTTTCAGACTAAAAGTTACTGGCAACAAATTTAGACAGTCTTTATCGAATTCTTTGTTGTCAGCTTCATGTAACCATGAGAAAATTCGCACAAGCATTTCTTCCTCAACTTCTTCTTTTTGTAGTTCTTCGCGACAGAACCCCTCAAGTAGATTTTTTTTCTCAGCAACTTCTTTGTACTTTATGTTGCTGAAACAAACTTTTGCAGCTTCATTAGCTTTATCATTACAAAGTCCAAAAACAAACTTTGCAACAACTTCCCATCTGTTTGTTTTAAGTTGGGGAAGTAATTTAGAAAACTCTTCAACACTCAAAAAAAAGACAAGGTAACAAGCAGTGAAATATTCCTGCCAAATCAAATGTGAAAAGTAGCTCTTAATATCAGAATCTAAAAGTGTCATGTTCCAATTTTCTTTAGTCACGAATGTTGTAAGAAGCCCCCTTAATGTCTCTGGCTCAATGCCTACTTCTTTTAGGTCATCCTGAGTAAAAACAAGTTTGCTATCTTTAAAACCATTCCATGCCAATCTAGCTATTTTGTTCAAATATTCTTCTTTTTTCCTTTTTTTCCCCCTGATAAAGTCCTGCCCAAAATAGTATTGGAATCCATTTGCAAAAACATGAGTAAGAGAGTGAAATCGGCCATCACGATCCTCTTCAAGACTTTTCCAAATGACAAAGGCAATAAAAATGCATTTTGCTGGGACATAGCAAGAAAACGAGAAGTTGGGATTGTCTTTTATGACATTCCACACTTCAGCACCCCTATCTCTACAAATCTTGTTGCAAAGTTTTTCTTGGGATTTTTCGTTAAGGCCCATAACTTCAGCAACAAACAATGGTCGATGTTTTGCATCAATTGAGAAAAAGTGCTTTTGTCGTGAAGTGAAAACCTTCTTTGCATCTTTGAGCAATTCACCCATCATGAGAGCATAGATATAAAGTAATGGTTTATTCTCTTTTGTAGGATCGATTTTTTTGTATTCTAAATCCCAATCTGCTGCAGCCTCATCTAAGCCATCCATTGTAATAAATACATTTTCTGATATTAGCATTTTGAGAAAACAAGCTTCATTGTTTTTCAATATTAGTGATTTTGTGTAGGAGTCCGAAGATAAAGAGTTTTTCAACAAAAAATCAACAAATGTTGTGGGAGTATCAAAGTCAATGTTTTTCACTGAGATGTAGAAACAATGTTGAGTTTCTTTAACATTCTCTATTGCACCATGCATTGCTTTTTCAGTTATAACCTTGGATAGTGTCGTTTTCCCAATCCCTGGTTGTCCAATTAATGCTAATGTGTTTGCAAATTGAGGCTGTTTTCTATCTTTTGCTACAATTTCTGCTCTAGCAAATAATTCTTCAACTGATACTTTACTGTCCTGTTTCAAGTCTATTCTTTCATATTCTTTTCTCCTGTTGTAATGTCCATCCTTCTCAAAGTAGGACTCTGTAGGCCCGGCAGGGTTCAAAGCTTTTACTGGTTTATCTGTTATTTCCAGTGGACAAACTTCAATTTGCTGCTGAGTCAACACTTCAAAACTTCTGTTGCTGCATTGGTCTTTAGCACTTTTGTGCAGCAAATCTTGAATCAGCTTGAAGTCATCTAAAATAAAATTGTGACATAGGATTTCCACATGTTACAAGTCCAAGATATGATAAATAAAAACATGGATTAACACACAAAATATTATTTCAAGGATATTTTGTAAGAATATTCATCAATTAATTTATAAAAAAGTAAGGAAATGAACAAAACCTTACAATAAATTTTTTGACATTTATTAACTTTTCTCAGCACATTAACAACTACTTGTGACAACAAAATCTTGCCATTTAGAATACTACTTACTCTCGCTGAGTTCATCTAGTTTGTTGTCATTTGAAGTGTTTCCAAAAATGTCTGTAATATTTAAAAAAATCTTTATAAACACCAAAACAGATTTCATCACTTACATATATCACGCCCTGCTGTTTGAAATGTGGGGTTTCCTTTGAAATAACTATTGGATATTTCTGCGAACAAAGACATTAGTCAAACTTTTAAATGAGGACAAAATATTTGTTAATTACCTGTTTTGTTGGAAGAAAGTTCTGAGCTTCCATGTGTCTATAAATGTAATTTTACTTTTCAATTACGAAAGTAACTCTAAATTGATTCACTAAATTTCAGCAGAATTTCACCATTGAATTCACTTTAAACTGATCAAAAATGTCTTATCCGACACCAGGAACAGTTACAATGAAAAATATTGTGGCAAATAATGCCACAAAAATGATGAATATACCTATTTTATGTAGTAGTCTAGACATACCTGACGGCTCACTTGGTTCTGGCACAAATTCGAACTGTTACCATCATGATATTGGTCCATTGTAGTTGCTATTGGTGCAAAAAAAATTTGATCAATTTTACCTTGTTTTCTTTAACATGTAATAAAAATTATTTTTTTGCAAAACGCAGTTCTTGTTCTTTCATCAAATATTCCAATCAACCTTACACAGGCAAAAAATTTTTCACATTAAAAAATAGAACTGTATATGTATCAACATGATGTGATACAGTTACTATGAGAACTCTTTACCATGACGGTTTTGGGTTTGGTTGCCCACGGTTTGAAGATTGTGACTCATTGGTGCTCTAGTATTTTGTGCAACTTCTCTCTGACTTACACCAACATTTTCTGAACAAGTTTGTTGAGTTTGTTGTGTTACGTTTTGCCTGTAAGTAGTGTTTTATATAAAACAATGGAAGCACAATGAAGATGTGTTTCTACAAACGTTGGGTGGGTCGGTGCAAGCTGTGAAGACACTTGCTGGTTTCCAGCGATCATTTGAGGTTCAATTCCTTGTTTATAGTTACGCAAAGCTGGTTGTGCACTTCGAACAGGAATCATTCCTCTTTGGTGAATAATACCTTGATGGAAATTCCTCCATCGTGGACGGTATAGGTTATAAAATGGATGCCATCCATTATAATGTTGGTAAGGTGAATATCCTGTGGGATTGGGGTAAGGTTGTGATACATTGGTCGCCTGTGGGATTCCTTGACCTGGTTGTGTTGACTGAGGATTGTTTGTTTGTCCAACATCATGAGGTAAGGAATCCTATAATGATAGAAAAACGAACATTATTATGTTTTTAACTGTGTTTGGACCCGGTCAGGTAATAAACTTCGATTTACCAGATAACTGCATTTACGACACACAAAACAAAGTTATTCCTTTTAGGATCCTCCTGCACAAAACAATACTTGCATGATGGCATTGCTAGGTTGTTTGTTGGTAATTCTAACCTTTATAGCTTTACCAAAGGTGTGTTGCTTCTCAACAAGATAATCAATTACAATTTTCTATTAAACTAATTTCAAATGCATCAAAAAAAGTCATATTCAACACCTGGTACAGGGTATTAAGTGACTTGGTTGTAACACTACGTAGGCAGTAGGTTCGGTTACAATCTAAAATACAATGTGGCAATGAATCCCTCATTACTGCATATTTAATTTTACCAAAAGCCACTTCAAAAACATGTTTAAATGTAAATGTTTTCCGCACTTTGGGCCAGTCTTTTTTTTCTCAGTAGTTTAAGTGATTTCAAAAGATTTTCTTGGCAATTTCATATTTAATTTATGAAGCGATCTAGACATACCTGACTTGATTGATTCTGGTACATATTTGAACTTTTACCATCACAATTCTGATCCATTTTACTTGCTATTGATGCCAAATTGAAAAAGAGTTTATCAAGTCAACAAGTGCTACTTTTTTGTTTCATGTGTAATAAATAAAAATTTGTTTTCTGCAAAACATGTTTGTTTTTCTCATAAACAATAAACATTCTAATTAACAGAATACACAGACAAAAATCATTTTACATTTCAATAAATGGCACAATATATCAATATTTAAAAACAGGTTAAAAAAGTGCAAAAAAACAAACTACAGCAACTTGAAACCAGTAACAAGACTTTACACTACTCAAATATAAAACTAAGTTAGTTCAAAAATTTGGCCAACAACAAACTATCACCCAAAATCTGCTTGGCTATTCCACAGATTGGAAAAAATGGATAAATCCCTCGCTGAACTTTACGAAAATTTACTGATAATCCGCACTATAAAAATTAGCTAATGCATTACCATGCGAAAAAACGTGTCGATCGTCCGCCCAATTAACGATCGCCGAAAAAAGACCTCGCACAAAAAACAAACTTTCCAATTTGGGCTATTCCTTCTAAACTTTATTGGGTAACTTGATGAAAGGTGCTAGTTTACCAACAATATATTAACATCAAGTACAATTACCGTCTTTTTTTTAACCACATCCACAAATTTTAAGCACAATTAAAAATTTATTGTGGTGTTAAACTAGAAATAGGCCTACTATCTAAGGGTGTTTCTAAAATGTACAATGTCGCTAATGGAGAGTACGTATTCCTATATTTTCTACGAATAAACTTCTTCAGTGATCTTTCTTTATATACAGAGTAGTAACAGAAACAAAAAGAAAAATTAACACAAATAGAAGAAGGCTAAGAAAAAAATAAACGTTTAAGATCATGCTGGTTTTTAACTATGTTCATACAACTACTACATATATTATTCAACACTGCTTGTGCACCTGTTTTAACTCTTCAGAAACAGGAACTTATTTAAAGTTTAAACAACAATAAAATGCAGATTTAAAGTTTGAAACAGGAACCAAAAATGAAACAATCCCAGGTGAATCCGCAGGTATGTTTATCCCACTTTTACGTATAGAGGGCGCTATTCCTTTCTGTCTTGATGTATATTGACAACGGTTCATGATAAACTGCGTGACAGGTGAACAACGTAGCCTGGAAATGTAGTTCGATCGTTATAGCTGAAGTCAGAGGGGAAAGTATTTAACCAGAACAAGACTCAAGATCCTTTAAAGATCCTTTAAAGTTCTTTCGATCTAAAAACTTATGACATTGAAGATATGGGAGACGAAATAATGTGAAGAATGTCGTTACAAATTAAAGATGTAACGTGTTTACAACTAACCTTCATTAGAGTCTTTTCGTTTTTTTATTAATTGCATTTGCACGGGTGTACAATTTGGCTGGGGACACAGACAGCATGCAGTCCTATTTTCCCCAATACAGATTTCATTAAATCATGTTTTGCCCAAACACAAAATATAAAACATTCATCAAAATGGACGCTAAAATACCCGGGATTTTTTTTCATTGTGCAACAAAGAACAGACCGTGTCTTATGGCACAGCTTAATTTGGAAATAAATGCTGACGTCATGTAGCGTCATATTCGGTATCCGAACATTACTGCACAGTCACACTACAGGCTTACCAGCAGGGAAATACTAATACACCATAACACAGCCAGGTCAAAAACCCTGATCCGCATAAAAGTCTAAGTAACATACAAATTTAAACGACCATTACTTGTAAGATTAATTATTGTATTTCAATTTAAATTTATAACCAAAATAACAGGTGCCTGCTTTGTCAAAACATGTTATACAGACTTGTATGTGGATCAGTTTTGCGACCTGACTGCGTTATGGTGTAATAGTAGTTTCCTACCAGCAGCTACTACCAACCCAGCATCACGAGAGGCAGTTTCTGTGGTGTGGATGTGGACACGGTCAGCTTTACAACGAAGCTTCACCGTTGCTGAATAAGAATGGTCGCTAGAGTAGCCATGACCGGCTGAACACAGTAGCTCGGGGCGTTTAGCATCTAAGTGCGTTACATGAAGAATCAGCTTTAGGTGAGTTTGAACTTACAGTTTAGGCCAAGGCATGAATGTCTCATATACCTTGTAATACGTGGTTGTAATGTGAGATTATTAACATGTTTTATGGCTGAATTTACCAACTGACCCGACAAATAAAGACAGAAGGGAGCATTGCAACTTATCTTTTGCAGCGTTAACAAAGTTGCTTTACTTCAGTATCAACTTGCATGACGTTGGTGGTTAAAGGTTGTAAACGTAACAACGAACATTTTTCGTGGCAGGTGAAAAAAATTCGATACTATTTGAAAATGGATCGTCATAACTCTTTAATCTTGTCCGTGCTTTTTGTTAAAGTTTCAAACAGATCAGCAAGTAGTCGTAATGAAATTGATTTGCGCCGGCATGCCAAAAACCGGTACCAAGTCGATGAAAGCTTTACGGGTCTTGGACTACACTTTGCATGATGCTTTTGAAGAATTATGTTACAACAGCGATAGATGGATGGAAATATTCGATGGGAAACATGATAATAGCGTGTTTAAAGAGATGTACAGCGATATTGACGCCGTCACCGACTTGCCAGTTGTTACCACGTGGGATCAAATCTTAGAAGCGTTTCCCGACTCCAAGGTTTGTTGACTGACTCGTTTCGCAGCCATGAAATTACAAATAAAATCTTATTAAACATATTACCGCATCACCATGTTGCTATGGTGACAAGCCATCTGATGATGTCATTTGAGTAAATAATGTGCCGGTGCTGTCCCTTTGGGAGGTCACATGACATTACAGTATCAGCGAAAAAGGTGTTCGTGAACCCCCTTTACATAGTCATGCTCCCCCTAAACTCGTATAAGTCGTGGTGCTAGTGGTGTCTGATTGACAATACTCGTTTCTATCCATCGGTAGCGGTTTGGTTAGTCTTCTCAACCACACGACAGGTTTTTTTACAATGAAATTAATTTCATTTCGCTCAAACTGCGTTCCACAGATTAAAAACTTCGACAGTCATCTCCAAATGAGCAAGAAATCGCGTTTGAAAAGATTTCCACTGCATTTGATAGAACTAATGATGTTTTTAAAGGAGTTCAACGTTCTGGAGGTTTTTGAGATCTGAAAGTTTAATCCCTGGCACCTTTAAATGACTTCACCATGTTCTTGGTTAATATAACACAAGTAGACACACCATCATATAGGACCGCATATAGGGCTACATGTCAAGTTAATATTATTTGTAGAAACAATGTTAACGCCTTCACAGGTTTTGCAACGATTTAAACATATTGTTACGACCGCTTGTGCGCAGCCTGGTCCTGCGCTGTCGTCCCACTAGGCAAAAACGCGCCCACCCAACTTCATAACCAACAGGACAATCTCTTCGAGATTGAAGATAGTCCACAAACCGCTGGAGCCACGCTACTGCCTGCTTTAACTTCTTCCATGAAGAATAGCGCTGAATCAAGTCATCAAACAAATGACGCTCCTCAGTAGCATGCAAAACCATCGTTTTCTTCGGCTTTAGGTTCAAATATTCTTCGGGCATGTCCCGGACGTTCATAGGATTCGCAGGCCAGCGACTCTCGTCTTTGTACAGAAACAATGGCCCGGAGAACCAACGCTTGTTTTCGAGAAAGGCCCTGACAGTAGACCCGCGAGATGCATCATCGGCCGGGTTCTTTTCAGTAGGAACATGCCTCCACTGCGACGCGTCCGACCCTTCTTCGATTTTTGCTAATCTGTTGGCGACAAAGGTACAAAAACGTTTACTCACATTGTTTATGCTTTGTAGAACTGAAGTCGAGTCGATCCAAAAAACATATCGTTCGACACTCAGATCAAGCTCCTGCCTCAAAACTTGATCCATTCTAACAGCAAGAGTAGCTGCCGTCAATTCCAATCTGGGTATGGAAACTGTCTTCAAAGGTGCAAGGCGAGCCTTCCCAGCAACAAAGGCACAATGCACACTGCCTTGCTTATCAACCGTTCGCAAATACGCGACTGTCCCGTATCCACTGGAAGACGCATCTGCAAAGTGGTGCAGCTCACACCTTTCGACTTCATGTGCGGTTGTCTGGAAGCACCTTTCAATCTTAATACACGATAGACGTGGAAGTTCAGAAGTCCATGCATGCCACCTTTTTCCTATATCAGGTGGAACTTCCTGATCCCAGTCATACCTTTCTTTACAAAGTTCTTGCAACAACATTCGTGCATGCAATATTACCGGTGCAACGAATCCTAAAGGGCCAAACAAAGAACTGACCATAGAAAGTAGGCTGCGCCAAATATATGTACCAGCATTTGGTAGTCTTCGGGTTCGCACGACAAATCGCCTTCAGGCCACCAAACGAATCTCAGCACGGATGTATCAACTTGGTCCACCCTCACCTGATGAAACATCGCTTCAACGTCAGCGACCAACGCTACTGGTTCCTGGCGAAACCGAACAAGTGTCCCAAAAAGGCTGTTGATTAAATCTGGTCCTTGTAAAAGCTGATCGTTTAGCGACGTATTTTGAAATCTGGCGGCACAATCAAAGACAACCCTCACCTTTCCCGCTTTCTGCGGGTGTGTCACTGGGTGATGCGGCAGGTACCAAACAGCGCCATCCTCCGGATTCTTGTCGTCGCTCTTTAAACGCCTGGCATATCCCTCCTTCAGGTAGGTATCCAACGTTTGCTTGTACTTTCCATGCAGCTGTGAACTATTTTCCAATCGCCGTTTTAAGTATGACAAACGCTTTATTGCCATAGAACGGTTATTCGGTAGGTTTGGAGCACCTGGCCTCCATGGCAATCGCAGCTGATAATGTCCATCATGGTGCTTGACTGAGCCTTCCATCTGCTTCAATGCATACCTGTCTTCTTTCGACAGTGTCGTTCCAGGTGACAGCGCGGTAGGACCGAAGTCGCTTTCCCACATGCACTTTATTTGTTGGTGCAACATTTCGTCCTGTGAGTTTACAAAATTCACACATACCTGTGAATCATCTGAACCACGACCATGGCACGGACCCACAAATGACCAACCAAGCATAGAACGCACGGCACTTGGCTCCTTTCGTCCGCCTCTTCTTTCATCGTTGATCCAGAACACCTCGGGAACGTTGGCTCCAATCAGCAACATTACTTCCCCATGGGGCAAAACAGGAAACTCCACATCGCGTAAATGAGGCCACCGCCAAAGCGATCCTTCTGGGACTTTGTTCGGAGAAACCGGCAAACTGTTTACACTCAAAACGTCATGCAATTGTACAGATTCCTTTCCATCAATCGACGCTACTGTCAGATCGACGGCCAAACCCTCCCTTTTCTGTGACCTATCACTTACTGTAGTCAAGGAGTACGTTGTCTTCTTCCCCACGACGTCTAGCTGCTTGATCAGCCTTTCATCACACAAGGTTGTTGTCGATCCTTGATCCAAAAAGGCGTACGTTTCCAGCTCCCTGCCATTACTGCCCGTAACCTTTACCGGAACAATATTAAGATAGACGCTTTCCGCATGAGTGCTCATACAAGTCCAGCTGACAGTTGCACTTGACGATGACGTTGTCTCCACTGAAGACTGCGTAGATGCTTCGCATACGGGCGCAGTTGAAGATGTCTTCCATTCCGTCCAGTGCAGAAGATTGTGATGCTTTCCGCGACATCCGCTGATCGTACAAGAACTTGGCAAACTACAAGTTCTTGCTATATGGCCTTTCATAAAACAATTATCACACAGCCGAGCTTGATGAAGAAACTTCCTACGCTCAACGAAGAATTTTCGTTTAAATAAGTCACAATTCGCAAGGTCGTGCGATTTGCTGCACAGAGGACATCCTGATTTCTGAGTGGTGCTCGGTTCGAACTTTCTGTCGTTTCTTGGAGCAACCGATGTTGCGTTGGTCGATGTTCTTATCTTCGTCGGAAGACCTTTGTTACGCTTCTGCTGCATATCCCTGTCCTTCCGAGGACCTAACATACGACCAAACATCGTGTTCCCAATATAAGCTTCATTCTTAACAAACTCAACAAGGTGACAGAAACGAGGCTCTTCCCCACTTCTTTCAATGCCGGCTGCGTGTCTACGCCATCGGCCCTGCATTGTGAACGGCAACCGCTTTACTATGTTCAACATATTTTCAAAGTTGTTGATGTCTGCAAAGTATCCCAGATGAGTCAGAGTCACCAAACACTCCTCTAAGGCTCGTGCAAGTTCCGACAATTCGTCGGCATCATCGGATCTCAGGTAAGGCCAATGACCTAACTTTTCCACGTACGCACGTGCGATTACAAGAGGACGACCGTACCGTTCGTATAGCAACTCTCGGGCCTTTCTGTAACCATACGTAGGTTCCAGACCAATACAAAAGGAGATGATGTCATACGCTTCCTTACGACAGTACTGAATCAGGTAGTTCAGCTTTGCGCTGTCATAGTCTACGCGACGACCAATATTTTCGTCAAAGCTTATCATGAAACGCGTATAGATCAGTGGATCACCTTCGAAATACAACAATTCTGGTCTGGGAAGGTCCATTCCTGCCTTTAACACAGCAGCAACACGGTACAAGTCACTCACCTCCGGCTCATGATTCGCCACATCCGGTTTTGACTTAGGTTCACTGCATGAAGAGGTTGGACTGTCCATTACCACCTTCACCTCGTCGTTACCCTTGACATCGTCGGACTCAAACACTTGATTTTTCTCTTTTATATCCGGCGGATCTGCCAAGCGTTAACTCGCTGTACCAACTAATGTCAATATTACTAAAGCGCCAACACCAGAAGACTTACAGAATAGCCGCTTCAATAATTGTAAGGTCACTTACACAGATACATTATGGCAATGTTTGAAAAACGAAACACTAAAAGTTGTAACGAAGTCCTGGAGGAAATATCGGCGAGGAACAACTTTGAAATCACGAGCAAAGAATTTCAGGAATATCTGGACGAAAATGACCCGATCTCACATCTCAGGGACGAATACATAATACCTCACACAATAGGCACAGGTTAATCAGTGTTGATATAGGCACAGGGTGAATCTGTGTTGAAGCAAAATCGACAGGCTTAAAACGTATACGTTTTTCGGCATATCGTAAATTCTTCAGCTGCTTACTGTTTAAAGGTTGAGAAATTCTCTTTTACTAACCAGTCGTTATCTTCAGCTGAAAGAACACCTTCAGACAAATGCATCTACTTCTCTGGAAACGGGTTAGGATTGCAACCTAAATGCCTGGCTGGGGAAATTTCCAAGGTGAGCATGTAAAAAGGCTTTATAGCGCACTTGCTAATGAAATTATTTTATTGTATTTACTGTAAGGAACTGAAGATATATATTCCTGATAAAAAGCCAGGCTGATCGCGTGGTAAAAAGCTACTGTTTCTTTTATGCTACTGATCGTTATTGTTTAGATCCTGGATACGTGGGGAACCACCGGAAACGATTGTAGGACGAGAGGTCACTTGCCCGCCACCTGGTGTGACGATTACGTCACAGAAGGAATGTCACGGTTAGTTGGCGCTCATGTGGACGAAGTAAGATATGTGTGAATCGGGTGTCGAAAATCGGATAATTTTAAGTCAATTGTGCATTCTTACCACCAACCAAAATTAAATCAAATTTTGAAAATAAAAAAAGAAACAAATTTAATAGCACGCTTCATTTGATGTTTGACCAAGGAAAGACCGAAATCACACTCATATATATTTTACAGGTGGCAGCAATGAACGGACTAACAGTTAATCTTCATCTAATGCTTGTCTCATTTTATCGACCAACTGCTAAGAGGCATAAAATCTTATTGGAATCGAAAGCCTTCCCATCCGATCACTACACTGTCGAGTCACAGATACGCATGAAAGGTTACGACCCACGTGACAGCATGATTATGGTTGCCAGGCGACAAGTACGTGTGCGAAGATCATTGAGTGACGTGAGGTTTTTAAGCGTAAAACACATTTTAAGCCACATAGACCGGCAATTGGTGTTACCTAATTTTACATTGAGTTTCCTTCTGTAGAAATGTAGAAGCGATTTTCCTGTTCTACCTCTCAAAATGATACTTTCCCTATGTTAACAATAAACAGGAAAATGGAATATGGGAGATGGATGACGTCATCGCTATGATAGAGGAGCACGGACATGAGATTGCGTTGGTGATGTTGCCAGGGTTACATTTCCTTACAGGACAAGTGTTTGACATGAAGAGAATAACCCAAGTAGCTCACAGCAAGGGCTGTATGGTAGGTTGCGGGATGGAAAACCTATTTAACAACGAAAAAGTTGATTAGATTTGTAAACCTCGGTTAATCCGTAGAGAAATTTATCGACACATTAATCCGGATCAGCCGAATCATGTTTCGTGCAATAAAGATTGCTGTTTAGTGGGTGATTATGTGTTATCAGTATCATAGTAGATATTTCTTATCCACACTTAACAAACATGCATAAATACATGTGATCAACCTTAGGCAATTACAATACACACACAAGGTTAGTTGCAGCCATCTTTTGACATATTTGTTGTTTATTGTATGATATATTTAGGATGCACAGATTATTATAAGTTATCAACCTTGCCGATAAAACAACACAATGCCACTGTGATCGCCTATAAACGGCTAACAAATTTTTGTATTAGGTTGGTTTCGACCTTGCGCACGCCATTGGTAACATCGAACTTTACGTGCACGACTGGGATGTCGATTTTGCTGTGTGGTGTACGTACAAATATCTCAATGCTGGATCGGGATCTGTCGGAGGCGCTTTTATGCACAGAGAGCACGCGAACAACGATTTTCCAAAACTAACAGGTCTTTGCAAGAGGTCGAAGTTGTTGTTGTTTTTATCACGCAGCCCATGCTTTGCTGTTGTTGTTTTTATTGTGTTTACTGCAGGAACTGAAGATGCCCACGGAGCGAAATATATATTCCTGATAAAAAGCCAGACTGATCCTGTATAGTAAAAAGCAACTGTTTTTTTAATCTAACAGGTCTTTAGATGTTTCATTTGTGCTTCGTCGTCTAATATTATGTTAACTTTTTTTTATAATGACCAGACGTATTTTTTTCTTGAATATAAAGAAAAACCCATAAAAAATGGCGTTTTGTCGACATTCTCTGAAAAGCACACTAACGTGGATAAATATCCTCAGGATGGATTGGGCACAAATTAGAGACGAGGTTCGATATGACGAACGAACTGGACTTGATTCCCGGAATCCAGGGTTACAGACTTACCAGCGCCCCCCATCTTCTCATTGCAGCTCTCCATGCAAGTCTGGCAGTGTTTGAGAAAACCAACATGAAGGAATTAATCGCGAAGAGCTTTTTGCTCACAGGGTGAGTCGTGACGTCACGTGCCAACGTTGATGTAAAAAAATGAATCAGCACAATGCACCATTGTCCCCAATACTTATAAAAAACTACGCGAGGAACATAAACCAAAACTGAGCGATTACTCGGCTTCGTATTCTGTTTTATTCTAGTGTGATTTTACATTTTCAATTTTTTAGCAAAAAAGTGTAAGAATTACTTGAGAAACAGTTTAGCATTGGTTGAAATGTTCACCATCATCACATCAAAGCCTGAACCACATTTTTAGGTACCTGGAATATTTGTTACGCCACTACTTTTCCAAATCGGATGACCGGAAGGCGTACATAGAAATAATAACGCCCAGAGTGGAGAGGGGCTGCCAATTATCGCTGATTTTTCATCAGACAGCCGTTAAGGTAGGAAGAAATCATATTTGAGGGAGCTGTCATGCATTTTTTCCCAGTGCTATTATACCCTGTACCGTGGTCTATTGTTATAATATATAAGTGCACGTTATCACGCGGAAAAGTGCATGTTATTTAAAGCGTGTTCGCTCGGAAATTAGATCAGCTAATTTGTGGCAGAAAGATATAAATATTTTGCAACATTTCATTAAACGACGATTTAATGTCACAGAGTAATTTTTGCACAGGTTCAAGAGGAACTGATAAAACACAACGTAAGTTGTGAAGTTCGCCACCCAGTGGTACGTGTGGCCCCAGCTCCAATGTACAACACGTTTCACGATGTGTTTCAATTCGTACAAATACTGAGGAAAGTTCTCTTGCAAGAAGAAATGTGTTGAGGCGCCATATCGTTTTGTGTAAATATATAATGTAGGGGCACACATGACTACAAATTATATAATATTTTAAGCAATGTTATGTGATTTATTCACAGTGTGTTGTTGGAGATTGCGGGAAGTGACAGGGTTTGCATGAGAGCAAACTTCAACCACATTTACCAGCATAAGTTTTAGATTATTTTGCCTTGACAGTCTTATGTGCGGTCAATTCCGCCGAAATATTTCATTTCATCACCGTGTTTCAATTAAAATTGCCTTTACACAAAACATTTCTGTCCCTAGTAAGGTTATTCGCATTTTGCGCATATTACTTCAACAGATTTTTTGGATTGGTAGTTTCTGATGGTCCTGTAATGGATTTATAATTAAGAACATTAAATAATGCATAAAGGTCATATTGTTATGTCATTGATGCCAAAATGGTCGTTGTGTTGTGTGTAATTTCCCGTATACCGTCTGTGCTGCCGTTGGCTCCAGTCTGACTATGTCAACGCAAGTTTGTTTTGCCTTCAATGTATGTTGTACAACATTGTTTCACACGCCCGACTGGAGCGGCCATTTCCTATCTGACCATCGTTTGCTTTTGCAAGTGTTGTGCCTGGCATTCTATACTCTATCGGTTGCCACGTAAACCGCTTATGTGAAAAGGATGGAAGTTAACATTGCCTGCCTTGTGTCTCCATATTGGCACTTGGTAAGAATAAAATTGTAAATATTATTTGGAAGATTGATTAGTTCGAAACCAGAAGAAAGAAGATTGCCAAATTTTAGCCCCAAGGCTCAGGCCTTTTAAGGATCTCGACCATAAACTCTAAAATGAGGTTCAGCTAGGAACTCTATGCCTAAACTAAGCGCTACCTATTGCGGCATACGTTGCAGTCCTGTATAAGCGACAAACCACAGGGTGCAACGGAAAACGGTTTGTAAATATTCGACAGGAAATCTCATTCCGCAAGGCCTTATACCAGAGGAAATTATGACTCAAACAAGTTTTGTGTGTCCACATATATTAGAAAGGAGGCACGATCATTTGCTTTGAAAACTGAGCGATTTCTGTCGAAGAGATTGGGATACAACTTCGCATTTCTAAAACTCATTTCTTCCAAGACAATTCATTTGCTGGCACTCAAGTTTACAATTTGTTTTGTTTTAATGACGACCAAACAGTAGTTAGCGTCTGTTTTAAATAAGGGGTCACAAATTTGTTTTAACTCGATCGGGAAATCTGCATTGTGGCCGGCTAGTTCTCCTCCATATCATATATTTCTTCTTCTTCTTCCCTAAACAAAGCAGGATGCAAAATTAAGTGTATTTTTTCATGTTGTACTCCGTTCAAAACTGGCCGTTACGAAAGATCCACCACGAATTTACTGCCGGGGCGAGAAGTGGTATGAAGGCATCCACTCGCTCATTTATTATGTGTGGACTCGCTTATGTGTGGACTCGCTAACAAACAATTTCAGAATGACGGTTTAGGTGAATTATACCCGTCAATCACATGTACTTTTTTCCATTTTTTATTTGTATAAAATTTTGTTTTTTAATGATTGGAATTTATATGTGATCAATCGTTAAAGAAGGCATCTGTGT
The DNA here is from genome assembly GCF_947561715.1 of Ascidia mentula. Classification (NCBI taxonomy): domain Eukaryota; kingdom Metazoa; phylum Chordata; class Ascidiacea; order Phlebobranchia; family Ascidiidae; genus Ascidia; species Ascidia mentula. Next base: position 1,989,161 of record NC_138568.1, read on the forward strand.
GCATTTGATATTAAGAAATCGTTTTGGCTCGTTTTATTGGGATTTTGGTTTATCTGCAATCTTAATTCGATGTTCTACACATTGGGACGAGCATATGTTGGCAAATAAACAAAAAAAATTAAATGAAGTAAAATTTTATTTTCTTCCTGTTATCAAATTATTTTAACAAAGACTTCCTCTTCGTTTCCTGTTTTCGATGTAAAGTGACCACGTGGTGGCGCGTGCCAAACCTCCTCCCCAAACTCTTCCTCTTGCCTGAAAGTGAAAAAGATACCTATGACCTATGAACCGGTGCAACCGTCACATGTTGACGTCGGTGCGTAAAATAATGTAACTTACCCCAAACCAAGATTGGCCGCCGCTATGAGAAGCACCAGAATCAGAACAGACTTCATTTTTCCTTGATTGATTGAAACGTTGTCTTCGAATGATCCACAAAAACAGTAGGTTGTAGTGGTTTACTATCCCCTGGAATATAATGAATTGCTGTCTATGTTTAGGCACTTTTAGCTCCAATAGTCGGAACAGACGGTCCCCCTTTTTTCCAACTACCACTTCCTACAGTCAAAACAATTTTCTAGGAACACCCGTACTTTGAACAAAGCCGTCGAGTTTGGACTGTAACATCATTGGACCCTCATGCAGGGAGGTTGGACAACTTGCCTACTGTGGCATAATGTTGCTGAAACACTGGCTCCTGCGTGCACATCCAAGTTCAAGGTTCATAGACAGTGTTTATATTAAACTTTAAATAAAATTAAAACATACGTGCACTTGATAATTTTTTTTGTTAACGTTGTATTTACGTGTTACAACAGGCCCTACGAGAGGGGTGTGCATAAGTTGCAGCAAGTGCGGTGTATCAGGTCCCATGTCATCTTAGTGGGTTATGAGTAGCAACAGATGGCTGACGAATCGCATTGTTTGCTTTGAAACTTGGATATTTTTGTCATATAGACATGATCACTTATAATTTCATGTGATTGCGCCTAGAAGGTCGGTCTGGAAAATGCTCTTCACATTTAACCGCCCGTTGAGCAAATACTTTGGTACATCTGTTTAGGAAACATTGCCTTGTCAGCTTAAACTCGCAGCAAAATATGTCCATGCTGGGCTTTGTTTTTATGGAAACGCTACTTCCGAAGTTTTAAATAAAAACCAGCAACATTTATTGTTGCCATAAATGCTCACTCGAACTAAACGCTAGACAGTTTTTCCTGTTTTTCAATGCAAATAAATCAACTTACTCAGCAGGCCCTGGGCTGCGAAGCCCATAAACCTTAATCAGCAGCATTCCCAACTATATGACTTTTGTCTCTGTTGTTTTTGGAGAAAGAGGGAATGACACGTGTTCTAACGCCAGACATCTGTTAAATATTACTACAAGGCCTACCTAATAATTGTTATCCTAGACAAGTTTTTTTGGCCAAAATCATAGTTACGACAAGCTTGTTTATTTTGTTTTTTATTTGTTTCAAATACAAGCAGTTATTCCATTTTGTTGTGCATGTCCGCATGGTGATTCAGAACCTCATCTTCAGGCTCTTCAATATCATCTAATTCCTCCACCCTAAAATACCTCACGGTGGACGAAGAAAAAAATCGCTATAAAGTTATTTAACTTTTAGTATGGTATTTTTAGTGTGAAAACATATATCCTGTGTATCTGCAACAACAGGATAATGTCAACACCTGTTGTTTGCTGGGGTATTTATACTAATAAAAACATTAGTGCCTTTTTTTCCTTATTCGACGCTGAATTCATCCGCGTTTTTTTCACGCATTTCAGGTTTAGCGCAAAACCACTACGACCATGACCCGCAAACTCTAATATTAAAAATCTGTAACCTATACATTTGTTACATGTTGTGTGAAAAATATATCTGTTTATTAATTTATTTTAAATATATTTTGGTCAATATTGCAGATTACGCTTCCGTGCAAAACCCTCACTGCAATTTAATACAAGATTTCAAGCGACGTTGCTGTAAACGTGAGTTAAGCACATTGTCATATGGTTTGCTGTCAAAGTTCGGACGCGGTGACGATATTCGGTTTCGGACAACCGAGTCAAAATCTGTCCGGTACATCCTTACCTTGCATGTTTTTGTTCACTTCCATCATACTTTATTATCCAATAATCTTTATTCGACTCTCTAGAAGAGAAGGCATGTAACAATACCTCCATACAGTCGAGGTTTGGGCGGCGTAATCATATTTTTGAGTAGATCTAAATCGATATTTGCTGCTGTGTCTGCGAGAGCTTTGAAATTTGTATCTGGAGAATACGAATTAGAAAAATGCGTCTCCAGTTTTCTTATTTTACCAAAAAGGGCCACAAGGAAAGGTGGACATTTTGAAATATATGGGTTGATGGCTTATATCAAGCTTAATTGTATTTTAATTACAAATTTTATTTTATTTAATTGTATTTTAATTACGACAAAACGTACCTTGGGTCTGTTTCAAACGATGGATCAAAGAGATGATTCAATCTGGAGCGTGACGAGTCTACAGGTTGATTAGGATCCTCCTCCACTTGGATCATCTTCTCATCAACATCGTGCTCTTCTCCGTCCCTGAATAAATAACATCACAAAATTGTTTAACGCAAAAGTTCATGCTATCGTATACAAGGCATGACCCCACTTATATTTGGCGATCTCAGCTCTAGTATTCCGATCATGAGGTTTACACTTACAGGCTTCGCAGCCCAGGCATTGCAGCCTAGCTGGATCAGCAACTTTTTCCAGACAGAAGGGATTTAAAAAATCAAATTCCCGGCGAGGTTTAAACTCACGGCTCTGGACTAACCAGGCCCAACGCTCTACCGGTTTCAGGGGTTACATTGTGGTTAAGAAACGCTGCTGCCGCAACTTGCCAGGCGACCCATAACGAGCATGTTAGCAACATTGTAATTTAATTTTGCATGTTGAATTCGGTGTTGGTTCATAAGCTCGAATAACTTACCCAATGATTCGATTAAAGTAAAATACAACTTCGTGTTACTTCGTGGTGTTCGAATATATTGTAGGTTACTGTTCGCTTCCATAAAGAAGCGGGAAAATTTGAACATAGTCATTGTTCCCACGCATGCAGGCATTGTTTGCGATAACAATCAGCATTGTTTGTAAGTTATGATATATTGGGGTTGGCAAGTTTCATTGAACAGCCCACTAATCATTATGCCTCGGTGTTGTTTTACTGAACAACAGTGAGTAGAAGTCGTTATTCAACCGCCCTTCCTCAGGATATACCGTACGTTAGTGTACACACTGTGTATGTACACTAATAATAATGAACGAAACGGCAACCATAATAAAACGTTTTTTGCCAGAGGCGCCTTTTATGTAGATATTTCAGTGTGACAGTGTATGCGCTATTCCAGTGCAATATCCTATAAGTCATATATGTCCAAACACGTAAAATTAAATTTTATACACAAGCAGTATGTTTCCAAAAGCTGATTGAATTGTTTCAATCACAACCAATAACGATTAAGCGTAACTACAGAGCCCCCGACAGGCTGTACTTAAAGGGCCAAAGTGGGCCCCATGGACAGACTCCCGACTCATTAATTGTTAGTTACGTGAGGGGAAACATATGGTAGTGTTGTGATTCGTTTCCCGGGCATACAACGCTTACACCGAAAAATAGTGTTTTTTTGCGCTTGTGTCCACAAAAACAATTAGTTACATTGGCCTGTCTAAGCTATAATGTTGTCAAATTAATTGTGTTGCTCGTCGGTTTTGATGTTAGCACATGATACACAGATTTATAACATATTGAGAAAGTAAGATTTTTAGTATTGCACTAATTATGTTGTTCATGCAAAAAATAGTAATCAACAGTAAAAACTATCTTGATTCTTGGAAGAAAGCAACCTTCCCACGCACTTCGACATATATCCATAAGAAAACCTTGCATCGTTGCCAAGTTCGTGTAAAATGGCACCAATTACTTTTTACCTCGTTCTCAATATTACGGGTAAGGTGCCCAAATTTCACCACATTCCAAGTTGATTCCTCCTGTTTAAATCGAGTAAAGCAAGTAAAATATGACCTTTATACACATTCTTACCCCGAACATAGATTTGTCGCCACTGTAAGAATCGCCAAGATTAAAACCAACTCCATGTTTGCGTAAAGAAGCATCGACCTCGTATTGGAAAGTTCTTTAAAGGCACAAACAAGAACAATATATACTGCGACTCACTTTCCCCAGAGTAAAATAAGCTGTAACATACTTTGCGCCGGATTTGAATTCAAAAACATATAGGCTACGGTTTATCCGCCTTTTTTCATTCAGTCAAAAGAGTGGTTTGGTGTTTGTAAGGAAACCACGTTTCTCAGAGCAAAAACATTAATAACCCACTTTTGGTTGCCATTCCACTGTAACCAAATGATCGTTTGAAATAGCAATGCATATGCATTTGGTGATACTGCCAGGTGTAAGATACGGAAGAATGCCGTGAGTCTGGTGTCGCCAAAGTCTACTTTACAGATAGAAGTTAAACTGAAGCAGTGACTTCTGGACAAAAGCCTTTCGAATTTAGCGCTCGACTTATGTTACACAGAATGATATGACGTATTGTACAGAATGTACTGGTCGTCAGAAGAAGTACAAAAAAAAACTTTTCCCTGAATCCTGATTTCCACCTAACGAATGTTAGAGTTTTTCCAATAAATTTATATTTTACCCCGGAAGTAAATGTTGGCTATTTAGCTGGCAAGACGGTAGCTCGAAATAGCGACCCTGTCTACAGCTCACTAAAATCATTATTAGCTCCATTTCTCACAAATTAAAATGTGACTTTAGAACAGATTTCCGTTATTTTAGATATGGAGTCCGACACCCACGTTGTCGCAAATGCATGTTGTAGCACGAAAGCCAACGTGCATAAAAAGATCAATTCGGCACGCCACTACATGCATATGCGATGGCGCACGAAGCAGTAAATACGACCAACAAAGTGTTTATTAGCGAAATTTTTTTGTACAAACAGTTGATACGTTTTAATCGGCACTAACATGTGAATGGCATTGGGACAAAATCCGTCGCATCCACGACAACTACATCTGAACTGGCAGTTTTCTTAAAAAAGAAAGAATGTTTCTATGGCAACGGTCTTCATGGCCTTCCTCCTTGCAACTGATCCTTGAGAGCAAGGATGCTGCGCCTCTGCTCATCAGGGAGCATCCGGATTTGTTCTGGAGTTAACTGGAGGACTTGCATGATCAGAGCGGCCTGGAAATACATGATGGCAAAATTTTAACCTTTTTATCGTAATACATGTTTGATTGACTTTTTAAGTGTTAAAAGCAAACAAAAACATAATTACATATTTTATTCTTGACCAAAGTTGTTTTAAGATTTGGGCATGTGTCTTAGATTTATTGTGGGCTGACTTTTTTGTACATATACAAATACAAAACTTCAGTCGATGCAAAGAATATAAAACATACATTCACTGTTCATTTCCACAATATGCAACAACGAACCTTTTCCTGATCCTGTTCTGCAGATGGATCCATAGGGGCGTCCTCCTGGGCAGGAGGAGGTCTTCCTCTTCTTGGATCGCTTCTTTCAGGAGGTGGAGGAGGATGTCGTGCAGGATCCCCACCCATTCCTGGACGATCCATCGGAGGTCTTCCCCCACGATCCATCGGATGATCTCTCGGAGACAATCCTCGTTCCAGAGATGAAAGCCCCCGCTCATGCGAGTTATCGCGTTCTGGGGGCCCTTGATCGGAAAAGCCCCGCTCATCTAGTGGCAAGAATTACAAGTTAACAGAATGTGTTATAAACTGTACCGCCAACAGGCACTCTCTTGACATTGGTGTCACAGTAGTAAGCATACTTGCAAAATGCACCATAAAATAATTCACAGTCTGTGGTCCATTTTTTTGTAGATACACATTGCTCTAAAAACATGTGATTAGTGAATCAAAACTGGATCAAAAAACCAAAGGCCCCTGGCAGGCTGTCGATCGCACACCGTATCAATAATAATGTATTAAAATCCCAAAACAGCGATCTGTAGACAGCTCAGATCGATTTATTGAGAGAAAAATATATTTATTATGCTCTAAAAACACTAATTAAACACTGGTTGTGCAAAATTTGACTGTGCATTTTTGTCCTTCAAATTTCTTAAACCAGCGAATACAAGAACTAATTGACTTTCACAACTAATCTCCATGTAAGAATGTGGTCATTCTACCTCTTGGATTGGGTGGAAATCCTCGACCAAAACCTTCATCCATATGTGGTGGTCTGTGACGATCCATCGGGTCGCCCATGCCATGATCCACGGGCACTCTTTCTATAACTCGCATGTCCACCTCCATTCTTCTTGGACCTCTGAATTGTAAAATGTTTATTAGTTTTAAACATCATAGCATGTTTTTTCCAACTTCAGAAAATTTTACAGAACCATGATGTTTTAACTGTGGCAAATATTATCTATAAGTAAACATTTTCCATTGTCAATTTCATGTTTGCAAGACTTAATACAACCAATAGTTGATCAGTGTCCATGCAACTTCACCAAATTTATTGTTCATTTATGTCGGATATGAGCAAACTGGGGCCTTGGGTAAAATCACTAGTAAAGAAGAGTACATATTTCTCAGGCCAAATAATGCCCTTCTATGTCCAACATAAAAGGCCATGGAACATCCTTTGCATCAGCTGCATAGTATCACTACCAGATTAAACACGTAAATTCCCACCTATCTCCTGGGCCAACTTCCATTGGGTGTCCCCTACCAGGTGGTGGCTCTCTCATCCGTTCACCATCCCGGCCACCTCCGAGCCCAGGCAGTGGACTGCCATTGGGCCTTGCGTCCTACAATTATTATAACAACTGGATCAATTCACATAAATTAACTGCGGAAAGTGATAATGACAAAACATATTTCTTCTAATGCTTGAGACAAAATACATTTCAAACAGAAAACTTTAGCGACAAAAATATAGATCTAATTTTGCCTACAGACTCTGGACGAGGCCCTTCAGATGCTGGAATAAGAGGTTGAACTGGATTTTGTCTGTGCAGCATTTTCTACACGTAGAAGTAGTATTAGTAGGCAAAAAAAAATAATAAATGCACAATATTCAAATATTTTTTTCATTGTTTCAACAATATAATTTTCAATTTCAACAAAATATTTAGTTCTTTCTTTTGATTATTTTATTATAGCTGTTTCGTTACCATGGCAATTTCTGGATCCACAACCCTCATAACAACTTGAGCTTGCAACAAAGCATATGCCAGTTGTGGGTTTTGAAGCAGCATGTTTCTGGCCTCTACTGGGTTGTTTTGAATGCATTGCTACAATAGTTCAAAAGCACAGTTTAGTTAAATGCCAATATTTCAACAAAGTTCTTACAGATGTTTTAAAACATATATATCCAAAGATTGATTCTGCAAAAAAAAAAACAAAAAAAAAATATGTTGCCTTCATTTGTTTCATGAGCTCAAACATTTGTTCAGGGGGGAGGCTTGCAACAGCTTTGCTGATAGCTTCTGGGGCATCTTGAGATGGAGTTGGTTCCCCGTATTCCGACTCCACAGGTGGACCCATGGCCCTGAAGTGGTTTACTTCTTCCTGTGAACAAAACACAATGATTGGACATCATAAATTTGTTTGCTGCCTTTGCTGCTAGACACACTACAATTTAAACAGACTCCTCTCCTGGCATAAATTAAAAAAAGACAGACATCACTGGTTATTTGCCCTTTTTCTCCAAAACAATTTTTGGTTGAAATTGTTATTCAATGCGCATGGAAATTCAAAATGACAAGAACCAATGCATTATATAGCTAAACATCTGGATGAAAACAGTCCAAATACAAAACAAGGTTAGGTAATATGTTCCTGAGACTACAAAAAGACAATCAGCACCAGTGTATGACCAGACATTGGGTTAATGTTGCCAAAAATAAGTTTGCAAAGAGTACAGCGTACATCAACACTCAGTGCAATTATTAACAGCAATCATCCATACCTGAAAGTTATTGCGGTTCTTTTCACTTGTTGCGTGATCAACTCTCAGTGGTCGGCCGTGTAACTCCCTTCCATTAAGATTTCTCATCGCACTCATGGCAGTCTCCTGATCTTGATACTCAGCAAATCCATATCCCTTTGGCTTGCCAGACTCGCGGTCAAATACGAGGCTACATTAATATAAACAAAATATAAATTTATGATCAATAAAAACTTTTCTTCTGGCACTTAAGTTATGAAAGTGTGCTGGAAGAACAATTCTTATTAATTACTATGCCTAGCAGCAAGAATAGCACTATACAATTTATGAGTCTGAATATAGGCCTACTCTTGCAAATGCCTGCAGTCACACTCACACATACAAAAGCACATACCGAAAACTAATGACGTTGCCAACTTCATTAAAAATATCTTTCAGCTCCTCTTCCGTTGACTCATAAGGTATATTTCCAACTGAAAAAAATTTTATGTCAAACCATTAATGTAAAAAAACCGACATTACTAACTGAGGAAAAAATGCATGAATCAAAAAATGCATGAGTCCACAATACTTACCAAAAACGGATCTGACAGATCTTTCGTAGTCGATTGGATCACGGTCTCTTAAGCCAAACATTATCGTTTTCTGTCATTCGAGTCTTATTAAGTACAAAATAAACAAAATAAACGCACACTTTCCTGCTGATCGCGACTATTGGTTTGGTGGAAACTGGCAATTTCACATACGAAGTACTAGTCGGTAGTTAATGACATATACATGGCAGTCAAATATAAGGTGCGCGTTTCTTTAAGCTGAAATTTTATTATGAAGTCCTAATTTCACCCAATCTAATAAAACGAAGCACCTGCATTTGCAAACACACGCAGCAGCAACAGGTTGGTTAAAAGCGAAATTATTTCACGCTTGAGTGAACACGACGATTGTGTTCATACAAATTATAAATTAACTCGCAACAAAATTAATCAACAAGATCTCCAATATTTATGAAACAATATCTATATCTATACTTATGTAATTGCAATCTCAAAACACCTATAAAGTATATCGCAACGAAATGGGTTTGACCGCGGTCACGCTGTGTGAATCCCAGCATTTTTCGTCAAGGAAGATACTTTTACACCGGGTCACAAAGTTTTTTCCAATCTTGATCCACATATAAGCCTACGTAACACAGAAATCTGTGCGAATATTAAAGCTACGATTTTGTGTAGTATTTTAACTCAAATTTATAAACACAAATAACTGGCGGTGGCCCTGTTCACGCCTAATCATTAAAATTTGCAGAGATCTCTGTTTTACACATACTTATATGTAGATCAGGTTTGGTAAAAACTTCGTGACCCGGTGTAGCAGTATTTTCCGATCGTCAAAGCGTACACTGCGAGCATTTGCGGCTCTGCATAGAAGTACCAATTTAATAATGTTCCGGGCATTAGATTTTTTTTAAAATTGGCGTAGATTAGGCTTAGAGCATTTAGATCACATTACCATTGAGTTTTTAAAGACCTATAAAGTATATCGCAACGAAAAGGTTCTGACCGGGCAGCACTATAAAACGATTTTATTGGTTTTGTATGGTTGTAGACTGGTCACTAGTTACCATAAATTCTATTACTGGTATTAACTCTCTAACAAGGGTACGCTTCATTTATACCTCTACCAATTACTAACTCTAAACCAATAATTGAATTTGAAAACCCATATTCCTATTCACGCTCATATTTTGCAAACCAGTGCAGGCCAAAAATACACAACCATCCGTTTCCTTAGTGAAGGCTTACATTCTTGTACCTTTGATAGACTTCAAAGTAGTTTAGGTATAAAAAACATTAGTTATGAAACGCAAACTTTCTAACTGCGTCACACACGATGTTGGTAAAACTACTTCTTTACCGTGGACTTCAGAGGAATATAAATTTTACGTTTGGACTTACTGGTGACTTCTTTCTGCCACCATAAAAGTAGTTCTCAACAATTTTCGATAAAAGCGACATTTACCAGGCAAAATATCTTTCCACAAACTTACACTAGATGTCGTGCTAATCAATACATCGGGTAAAAATAATGTTGGGTTACGTCAGTCAAGCTTATCAAGCAGAAAGCCACGATAACCGGGTTACGAACATCGCTGTGGTTAAAAGAAAAATGTATTGGGTGACATCGGGCAAATCAACACTTGAACATTGAAAAACAAACCTAATGAATGTCGGTCGTATCCCGGTGCTAGCTGCACAATGTAACCCACCTTTCAATACAACTTAACATATGTCTTTACAAATATCACTTTCCAACCGCAAGCACTTTGTATTGAAAAAGTATGTACAACATATGTCGGGGATTCCCCATAAGCAATTGACAGCATCGGTTAAGCGCTGGGTGGCGACATCGAGCAGCAATGATTCACAATAACGATTGCACAAAAACCAACATTCAATGTTCAAATATTTACAACATAAACCTTCCACTTCCACCCGTTATAACTTCATCAAACCCATAGATAGATACAGATTGGTTTGAAGCAAAAATAAGAAAAAAAACGTGCGCCGATAAAACCGAACAGTAGTTGGTGGAAGATCGGTTGTTCTCGTCATCAAACAATTTAGTTACGAACATAAAAATATCTTCGTTCAAAAATCAACAAAGGGTTGTCAGAATTCACGACATAATGTATCAGAAAACAATGTAATGTGGAAATACTCGATTGTAATCAGTCAAAAATTAATATAAGTCGCACGTAAATGTTGAAAGTAATGTTTAGTGCGGAAGTAAAAGTATTGTCACAAAATCTGTCGTTGAAAATTGTTAGAAAGGCGGATAACTTTGTACGATAAACCTCTGTTGACGGATTTACACAAGAGAGAAGTAAAAGACGAAACTCAGAGCAGGTTAGCGTGATATAAGTTAAAATACCAACCAGCTCACAATTCACAGCAAAACGGCCTTAACCCCAGGTCATTGAGTGTGACGGCATAGAGGTTGTTTGTGAGCATAATGGCGCGGAGACTAAAATTTCACACCAAGTTTAGCTTCTGAAGGAGAAATGTAAAATGATTTTGACAGAATGAAGGAAATAACGCGTGCGACATCTAGAATATTGACGAACCACTTGTGATTTCATTGCCCATAAGCAGCACACAAGATTCACGCAATTACTCAACTCGTCTAATCACATACGACCTTTGTAGGTACATTAAATCATGAAGCGATTTAGACTTCGTCCAAATCATACAGGAAGCATTTTAATCGCTATATAAACGATTTAGTTTTGCAATGGTCGAGATCAAACAAGGAGCGGTACACTGAGATGTAAACGGCTAATAACTCGACGGACAAGGGTCAGACCGGGGACATGACTTAAAACAGATTCACAGATAGAGAGGGTTTTTTCTCTTCCATCTTTCCAGTTCAGGGAGAATTGTATCGTATTGCACATCAAGGAAGGAAGTCTCTGGGATTCTTTCCTCTGTTAGCTATATACTACTCACGTGGAGACGTTGTTCGTACACTTTACAAAATGGAGGAGGTAAAGTTCTATATCGAGCGTCAACACAAGATGAGATCGCCTGTTTTAATTTAGCGTGGGACCGTCCTTACAATTGTGTACTGGAAACAGTTCATTTTAACAGGAATTTGTTTGTTTCGTTTGACCTACCTCGTGCTGTTCAATTGAAGACGAGATGGAGGGAGCGCTTTGGAAAAACCGGTACCCTTCTTCCTTTTTCTAGCGCTATCGTGATTTATCGCTCAGCTGTGTTAAAGAGATGGGCTTGCGGAAAAAACAATACATTGTTAGGACAGGTCGTGTACTAAGAACAAGGCTAAGGAAACATGAGTGCAATAGCGAGATCGACGACCCGAAAGCATGCTCAGAACAATGTGTTTCATCCTTTCATAAGGCAAAGGAGTTATTGCGGCAAAAGCCTTAAAAGATTAGTGAGATGCTGACAATTCAACAGGAGTCGTGTTTAAAAATCTGCACTCGATGAATACTTGATAAATTCACCTTACAACATGACCGGTGAAGTTACTTCACTCAAAGAAGTTGCACTCACTGTCACCTGCTGGTGTAATCAGTGAGCACTTCTTTTTGATAGTTTGCAGTTAGAAGTTTAGGCTATCTTTAGTAGGCTTTACTATTATGCGTTTCTATCTTCTCCAGGCTATATTTTAAAGGGTAATGACTAAATTAACTCCGTGACCTTTATCATTACATTATGGATGTTTACATGAATCATTTCTTCAAATACTTCTGATTTAAAAAAAAAAACCGGGCACTCGTCGAAGAAATTTCCAGAATAAAAATCCAAAAATATTAAATGTTGCTGAATCTATAATGTTTACAGGTTTCGCAGTCCAGGCATTGCAGCCTAGCTGGATTATACACTTTTTCCTGACAAGTCGGAGCGAGATTTAAAACATCAAGCTCACGGTGAGGTTTGAACTCACGACCCTGGGCCAACCAGGCCCAACGTTCTACCGACTGAGCTACAGGAGCTCGGTGGTTTCACGGGGTATATTGTGGCCAAGGTACACTGGTGCGCAAGCGCACAACTTGCCAGGCAACCTTCACATATACGTAGGGGATCTCTACCACCGTATAAAAGTGGCTGATCCAGCTAGGCTGCATTGCCTGAGCTGCCAAGCCTGCAAACCTCATGATCGCGATACGTTAGCTGTGATCGCCAAGTAAGGACCTGCGCAGTGGGGCGATCCTGCCATTGAATGAAATATTACTGCGTTACGAAAATTATCGTCTTTATTACATGATATGATTCTCAATATATTTTGGCATGTTTGCACCGTCTGTTTTTTATAATACAAAATTCATGGCGTTTGTTGATATGAAACCGTCTTTATTACATAATATGATTCTCAATATGGTCAAAGATAGACCCACATGAAATGTGCTCCCAACCCAAAACGAACAAAATTGTGTTGCAACCTTAGCAAAACATTTTATTAAACCCAATTTTCAAACATTGTTACAACAAACGTAGAATAGAAAGTCAGCTTCTGAATAAAATTGTGGAAAAATGTAATTGAATAAGCGATGTGATGTAGGTGAAGTAATGCGCGCTCAAATCAGAGCAAAATCAAATCAAATCATGTTTATTTTGCGCAAAAAATGCAACTACGATAATGCACAATAATATAAAAAGAAATAAAATGGCATGGGCGCCGATAAAACCATAAAGGTTATCGAGTCAGGCGCCCATGTAAATGTGATTTTCTCACGGAGTATCACCGTCTACCGTAGGATCGCAGCCAGTCGCACTGGGGGGTGATGGGTTGCGACAGGCTGCATGTGACGGAAGGTGGCCACCCAGCCGTGCTGGCCAAAGCGAGAGAACTATTGGTTTAAGCTTAGTTGATTTTTTGTTATTGCATGAGCTCATGAAAATCACAAGTCATTTGTTCGATGCAAATTTAAATTCGATTTCGAATTTGTTTGCGAAAGTTTGTGAAACAAATCCAGTTTAGTGGTGGTCCGGCATATACTTTCGCCGATAAAACTTGGTTGCAAACTTTTCTAATTGAAAAACAATTTATACCATTCTACTACTAAATGAAGCAATAATTGGGCAAGAAAACCCAAAGCAGAGTCTAACATGAACGACAAGTTTATAAAAATAACACACCAGAGCATTAATACTACTAGCAGGAAGTTAACACCTTATCACACAATTCGGAAGAGAAAACAACATTCAGTAGTAGTGCAAAAACAAAACGAGTAGAAAAATCATGGGTTTCAATGAAACAATGAACAATTGAGCATACAGTTCGTAGGTCGGCACCGAAACACAACAAGAAATTACACAAGATGCTGAAGCTCACAGGTGTGTGGGATAAATACAGCTGCAAAGGTTCCCGGCAGAAAAAAAATTATCAACAAGACTTCACAACTATCCGCTCGTCGACGGCTGCGCGTACCTTAGATAACGTGTGTGTGCCTTATTAACGAACGTGCACGTTATTTGAAGCCTCCAACAGTGTCAAAATTCCAATAAGAGCGACATACGCGACCGCATTCCAGGTGGTACGTGAACACCTTTCCGTAATTTGCGGATATAGTTACAAATCTTAGAAAAACAATTTAAAAATTCGCAAGTGATCCCGAAATGTTCGTTACTTCATCACCTGGGTTACTTTGTAACACTCAACTAGGTGGTACGCGTCGAAATTGTATTACCTCCAAGTGGTACGCAACCAGAAAAAGGTTAGGAATCACTGGCCCAAGTGATTCAGTCCATCTTGGTATAATTTATGCTACTTTAAAAAGGGCTTTTCTCGCATGCAGAACTAGAAGTTATTGATTCTGACGTCACAACGAATTTTATGTATGTCACAATGTGTCATCAATCAACGCTAAATAATCGCTATTCGAAAATGAGGCTTTTCGGTGGTATGGTTAATTTGTTTTTAACTAGAGTTTGGTATTGAAATATTAGAAATCAGACGAAATTGGTGTCATTCCACCAACCTCACCCATCGCATTAATTGACAAGCAACAAATAAATTCGTTATGTTTTTTGTCTGTTCTGTTGGGCGTTGTTAAATGACTAAGGTGTTTTGGGGGCGGTGCAGAAAAAAAGTTTGAGAAACACTGGACTAGAACTATACTAACAACAAAGAAAACGGCGCGAACTACAGATATCCACTAGATGGATACATGAGTGATATTTGCAAAAGTGAAAGCAGAAAACAAGAGCATATCTACGCCCATAAGCTGATGATAGTACAAGTAATTTTATCTAAGATTATGACACTATCGGCCAACTTAACATGCGCGCACGTTAATAAGTTGCATGTTTGTTAATTAGGTACGCGTACATGAGTTTGACTTATGACACGGTTAGCCATGAAATGTATCCTATTAAGGTACATGTACACTAATGGCGAACGTGCTGCTTATTAACGCACGCGTACCATATTATTCCACATGATGTCGCTCTTATTCGGATTTTGACGCTGTTAGCCAGATTTTACATAACGTGCATGTTCGTTAACAAGGCACACACACGTTATCTAAGGTACGCGTACAATATGATGAATTATGACTCCGATGGCCAACCATAGATGTGGGTGTTGAAGTTGACATTCGAGCCAACTATACTGCCAGATATATTTGCATTTTCAGTATTAGTTTCCAGATGGCAATCTAAAAATGGAGTGCAGATTTAATATTTATCAACATATGAGATTTATATGCAACACACGGGGACCCTACAAAAGGCAAACATCCACTGAAAAAATGAGATAGACATTCAAAAAATTTAAATGCTCTGTAAGGTAAAAGCATTTACCTGCTCTTCTTGATTCCATAGGAACACTTTCAGAAATTTTGTGTTCCAACTCTTTGACTTTTGATTCAACCAACTTTCTTCCACTCGGAAATAATGATAGTGACAAATCTTTAGCAGTTTGTCTATATTTAACGATGTTGTGTAAACAACCAGCAAAGTGTTCTGCACCAACATCATCAATTGTGTTCTTGCCCAAGTTAATGGCTTGCATCTGTAAACATTAAATTCAAATTAGCTCCAGACAGTGTCAAACTATCAGGTCTTGCAAGTGTAAGTCTTACCAGTAAAACTGCATTTGTTTGAAAAATTACTACAAGCAAGACAACAAAAATGCTATAACTGATTCACCAAACAAATGTACAAAATTGTCCAGATCACCAAACAAAGCAGTTTTCATATCACAAGTATTACCTTGCTTGGATTTTTTATGACTGCTGCAGACAACTCGCTTACTCCAACTCTTGTGACTCCACATCCATCTACATCGAGCTTATGTACTTTATGTCAAAATTTGCAGCAGTCGTAAAAAATCCAAGCAAGGTAATACTTGTGATATGAAAACTGCTTAGTTTGGTGATCTGGACAATTTTGTACATCAAGGTTTTGTGAATGGGCTTGGGGAAGTCCGATTTTATTTAGATGTCTATCCCATGAACTGGTTCTGGGTTTGTCGTCATAGCCAGTCATAAATGCTGTGCATATACATCAAAATTAAAGCTACGTTACAGCTAAACTTGGGGCAATGCAATTTGTTTGAACAAAATAATATTATGCTTTAAAGCAGGGGTCACCTAACTTTTTTCTGGGTTATATACATATTTAAGGGTTATACATATTTATATATATGTATGTACATGATGAGTGGATCCTACAAGTGTGGTTGGGTGACCCATAGTTGAAATGTTCCTTGTGGTTTTAAACATAAACACAGTAACATGCAGTGGAAAATTTTACCCCAGTGGATTATATTTTCCCTTTTCTTCATTATTAACAAGCAATGTTGGGTTTACCTTGTTGTTTTTTATATTTATGCGATTGAAGTGTCATACTGCAAAATGTCTGGTTTCTGTGCTTTGTTGGGTGACACATATTGCTAGACTACTTAACACTGTCCTTGCAAAAGTTTAATGACTATTTCCGCTTTTTAATAGTTTATTGTTAAGCACCATTTGATGTTCAGCAAACCTAGCATCAAAGAATTCATTAACAACAAAAAATACAGCATTTACTTTTGAAGACAAAACTGGCTTTTTTTCTACATACAACTTACTGGTTTCTTAAGTTGTGATATGGAATTTGCAATCTTACAGATTCCACCACTTGTCATCTTACAACCCCGCAGAGACAGATCGTCCATCCACTGAATACAAGAAGCAATAGCAGATGCACTTTCATCATCAACTGTGTTCTCATCAAGATCCAACGACGTCATCTGAAACAAACATGATTGTTTTATTGATAGTGCCTTGTGGCAAAACTTTTAGTGTAATTAGCGGCAAACAAATTTGTGTAAACAAGTTTAAAATGAAAAGGTCAAAAGAGGCAGTGGCATGCTACAATAGCTCACATTGGGTGTAATGTTCAAGTTAGACCGGCAAATTGAGTTTTTCATTATATTTGAGTCTCAACAGTTAATAGCAAGTAACATCGTTGGAGGGCACCCAGGATATTTTAAAGTGTTATTTATTAAGAAAATGTTTTTATAGTGAGCTGCAGACAGGGCCTAACTCGCATGTCCACCTCTATTCTTCTTGGACCTCTGAATGGTAAAATGTTTATTAGTTTTAAACATCATAGCATGTTTTTGACAACAATTGAAAACTTTACAAAACAAAGGTGTTTCAACACAGGCAAAATATTGTCTGCATGTAAACATTTTTCATTGTCAATTTTATGTTTGCCAGACTTAATACAACCAATACTTGATCAGTGTCCATGCAACTTCACCAAATTTATTGTTCATTTATGTTGGGTATGAGCAAACTGGGGCCTTGGGTAAAATCACTGTTGGGTCTCGCTGCCATTTTTTGTTTGCTTTTCAGTTACAGCATTTAAGCATTAATGACTGCAAGTCTGTTAGTTTATCAATTGTTGTGTAAAATCTCTTTGTACACATTTACTCATGTGGTTGAATCCCAAATTTTTGATACTTTTTGGCCCACAAGCGGAAAAAGTTGCCCACTCCTAATTTTCGTTCTTGTTTATAAAGAATATTAAAAAGATACCATATTAAACAAGAGTACATATTTCTCAGGCCAAATAATGCCCTTCCATGTCCAACAAATAGCCCATGGAAAACTCTTTACAGATGCATAGTATCACTACCAGATTAAACACGTAAATTCCCACCTATCTCCTGGACCAACTTCCATTGGATGTCCCCTACCAGGTGGGGGTTCTCTCATGCGTTCACCATCCCGGCCACCTCCGAGCCCAGGCAGTGGACTGCCATTGGGCCTTGCGTCCTACAATCATTACAACAATTGGATCAATTAATGAAACAATTCATATAAATTAGTGGATAGCAATAATGACAAAATATTTCATTTCTTGAAAGCAAACACAAAACTTTGGTGACAAAAATTTGCTTACGGATTCTGGACTTTTTTTGTCTGTGCAGCATTTTCTACACGTAGAAATAGTATTATCAGGCAAAAAAACAATAAATGCACAATAATCAAAAATTTTGTCATTGAGACCTTTTAGGTCGAAACAGTGGCCATCTGTCTGCAGCTTATACACAGTTCATATTATTGGCTCCACATTGCTTATCATTTTTTTCATTGTTTCAACATTATAATTTTTAATTTCAATAAAATATTTAGTTCCTTCTTCTGATTATTTTGTTGGAGCTGTTTCGTTACCATGGCAATTTCTGGATCCACAATCCTCATGACAACTTGAGCTTGCAACAAAGCATATGCAAGTTGTGGGTTTTGAAGCAGCATGTTTCTGGCCTCTACTGGGTTGTTTTGAATGCATTGCTACAACAGTTCAAAAGCACAGATTAGCAAAATCCCAATATTCCTATAAAGTTCTCATGGATGTTTTGAAACATATATATTCTAAGATTAATTCGGAAGAAAAACAACAACAAAATATGTTGCCTTCATTTGTTTCATGAGCTCGAACATTTGTTCAGGGGGGAGGCTTGCAACAGCCTTGCTGATAGCTTCTGGGGCATCTTGAGATGGAGTTGGTTCCCCGTATTCCGATTCCACTGGAGGACCCATGGCCCTGAAGTGGTTCACTTCTTCCTGTAAACAAAACACAATGATTGGACATCATAAATTTGTTTGCTGCTAGACACACTACAATTTAAACAGACTCCTGGCATAAATGAAAAAAAGACAGACATCACTGGTTATTTGACCTTTTTCTCCAAAACAATTTTTGGTCGAAATTGTTATTCAATGTGCATGGAAATTGAAAATGACAAGAACCAATGCATTATATAGATAAACATCTGGAATAAAATGGTCCAAATACAAAACAAGGTTAGGTAATATGTTCCTGAGACTACAAAAGGGCAATCAGCACCAGTGTATGATCAGACATTGGGTTAATGTTGCCAAAAATACGTTTGCAAAGAGTACAGTGTACATCAACACTCAGATTAACAGCAATTACCCATACCTGAAAGTTATTGCGGTTCTTTTCACTTGTTGCGTGATCAACTCTCAGTGGTCGACCGTGTAACTCCCTTCCATTAAGATTTCTCATCGCACTCATGGCAGTCTCCTGATCTTGATACTCAGCAAATCCATATCCCTTAGGCTTGCCAGACTCGCGGTCAAATACGAGGCTACATTAACATAAACATATAATAAGCAAAGTGGGGTCAACAATATGAAATGTGCAAGCTGCATACGGAAGTCATTGCTTGGCCATTTGGTCAGCTGCGTCAGCAAAGTCGTCTGATAGTCACACCAGCTGCGTTGATGAGACCTTAAAGGTCGAAACAGTTGCCATCTGTATGCAGCAGCTTATACAATAATAACATAAATTGATGAGTCTGACTATACTCGCAAATGCCTGCAGTCACACCATACAAAAGCACATACCGAAAACTAATGACGTTGCCAACTTCATTAAAAATGTCTTTCAGCTTCTCTTCAGTTGACTCATAAGGAATATTTCCAACTGAAAACAATTTTATGTCAAACCATTAATGTAAAAAAACGGACATTACTAACAGAGGAAAAATGCATGAATATAAGATATATGTACCAGATTGGAAAGTTTGCAAACTGCGCGGAGGATTTTTTTCTGTCGGTGGTGATTGCGCGGATTGTGCGCGGACTAGCGATTTTTTTGCGCGGATTGTAGTAGATTTTTTTGTTGTTTAGTGCACTGTGCCTTTAGTAACAAGCCTATTTTCCCTTTGGCAAAAAATATTGGAATAATGTATTTTTAAGAACCGATTCACAATACTTTAATGTTATTAGCGTTTACTTCAATAAAATTGCACTTTTCACAGATGATTATGATTATGTAGGGGTGACGTCATATACAATTATATGCGCTTTTTAAGCGGCTGTCAGCTACAATGACTTGGCGTAGTTGCCACGGGTGGCGAAAGGTAGTTGGACGGTTACGGGTTGGAATCCCGTGGTCATAACTTTTTTTCTCCAGGAACTTATTAATGTTTAATTGTTGTTCTTCTTTCTGGCACGGAGTTCCAACGCATATAATGTAACAAAACCACTTGCCACAAACAACTGTGAAGCAAAAACAAGTGTTTCAAAACGTTTTAACTTTATTTACGCTTGATTTGTAACTTGCCAGTTGCCATCAAGGAAATTTATGCAAGAAAGGGAAACTTTGGTTCCTAATTTTTTTGTCGTGTAACCACTTTAGAAGCAGCGCCATGCCTATGTTTACTCCGACGACCTTTCGATACGGGGATGAGTGCCATCCCATGTTTCTTGCTGCCTTTAACATAAAGTTTGGCCATCTCGTATAACGCCTCGTCACACTGGATTGCATGGGGCATAGACCAATCAACGATTGTTCTGTTTTTGAGAACTTCAAAACTTTTTTGCCCATCCGTTTCTTGTTTTTCCATTACTCGTAGAATGACTCGGCAACTGCTCGCAGTGCCTGTTTTTGCATACATAATATAAAAAACCAAGCAAAATTCCTGACCAATTTTCGCGTATAGCTCGGGGTCGATGTACCTATATGGCGCGGATAAACTTTCTTTCGTTAAATAAGGTAGCAATAAACGATCTTCCATCATCGAAAGAAACTTTGGTGAACGTTTTTAGAAACAAAGAATTTGACGAATGTGCGTAATTTCACCATTGTAAAATACAGATGGCAGATACTGCATTCACCCCGCTCGACCTTGTCCTTTTTTCGTTCTTCGTGATTTTCGAGAGAATGAGAGAAAAAAATCAACGCTCAGGTCAGTGAAGCATATCCAAAGAGCCTTCAAACAGAACATTGGTGTAGAACAGTTGGGGTCTTGGGGAAAAGTCATCCAGTGTTGCAAGACTTGGAGCGATTTGTGCGCGGATTAATAATAAATCCTCCGCGCACGACATATTTTCCAATCTGGTATATGTAATATACACAGAGTCTACAATACTTACCAAATACGGATCGGACAGATCTTTCGTAGTCGACTGGATCACGGTCTCTTAAGCCAAACATTATCGTTTTCTGTCATTCGAGTTATAAAGTACAAAAGAAACAAAGTAAACGCACACTTTCCTGCTTATCGCGACTATTGGTTTGGTGGAAACTGGCAATTTCACATACGAAGTGCTAGTCAGTAGTTAATGACATATACATGGCAGTCAAATATAAGGTGCGCGTTTCTTTAAGCTGAAATTTTATTATAAAGTCCTAATTTCACCCAATCTAATAAAACGAAGCATTTGCATTTGCATACACACGCCGCAGCAACAGCGTTATTTCGGCGAAATGGAAATTGGTTAATAGCGAAATTATTTCACGCATGAGTGAACACGACGATTGTGTTCATACAAATTATAAATTAACTCATAACAAAATTAATCAACAAGATCTCCAATATTTATAAAACAATATCTATACTTATGTAATTGCAATCTCAAAACACCTATAAAGTATATCGCAACGAAATGGGTTTGACCGCGGTCACGCTGTGTGAATCCCAGCATTGTTCGTCAAGGAAGATACTTTTACACCGGGTCACAAAGTTTTTTCCAAACTTGATCCACATATAAGCCTACGTAACACAGAAATCTGTGCGAATATTAAAGCTACGATTCTGTGTAGTATTTTAACTCAAATTCATAAAAAAAAATAACAGGCGGTGGCCCTGTTCACGCCTAATCATCAAAAATTTGCAGAGATTTCTGTTTTACACATACTTATATGTGGATCAGGTTTAGAAAAAACATCATGACCCGGTGTAGTAGTATTTTCCGTTCGCCAAAGCGTACACTGCGAGCATTTGCGGCTCTGCAAAGAAGTACCAATTTAATAATGTTCCGGGCCATAGATTTTTTTTTAAATTGGCGTAGATTAGGCTTAGAGCATTTAGATCACATTACCATTTAGTTTTAAAGACCTATAAAGCATATCGCAACGAAAAGGGTCTGACCGGGCAGCACTGTAAAACGACTTGATTGGTTTTGTATGGTTGTAGACTGGTCACTAGTTACTATAAATTCTATCACTGGTATTAACTCTCTAACAAGGGTAAGCTTCATTTATACCTCTACCAATTACTAACTCTAAACCAATAATTGAATTGAAAACCCATATTTCTATTCACGCTCATATTTTGCAAACCAGTGCAGGCCAAAAATACACAACCATCCGTTTCCTTAGTGAAGGCTTACATTCTTGTACCTTTGATAGACTTCAAAGTTTAGGAAAAAAAAAATTGTTAAGAAACGCAAACTTTCTAACTGCGTCACACACGATGTTGGAAAAACTACTTCTTTACCGTGGACTTCAGAGGAATATTAAATTTTATGTTTGGACTTACTGGTGACTTCTTTCTGCCACCATAAAAGTAGTTCTCAACAATTTTCTTCCGTCGATCAAAGAAGATTCCAAAGGCGGCAAAATTTCAACACAAGTTTTAAGTTTCACACCCACCTTCAATTTTTTCAACACACCTTGCGACTACAACTATAAAGAAGTTGTTAATCTATTACCGCTTTCACGCTACAAAGTATACACAACACACTCAACCAAAGGCAGTATTTGTAGCCAACTCCAATTATTCCTAGTTTTATTCCCGAAAAGTACCGGAGACACTGAAACATTTCACCCCCTATTCTTGGTGATATTGTTGTAATAAATAACCTCAGGAAGTGACAATGTTTCATGCAAAAGCATGATTGGCAGGTTTGTTTTAGTCACAGTCGATAAAAGCGACATTTACCGGCAAAATATCTTTCCACAAACTTACACTAGATGTCGTGCTAATCAATTAATCGGGCAAAATAATGTTGGGTGACGTCAGTCAAGCTTATCAAGCAGAAAGCCAGGATAACCGGGTTACGAATATCGCTGTGGAAAAAGAAAAATGTATTGGGTGACATCGGGCAAATCAACACTTAAACATTGAAAAACAATTTGTTGCTGAAGCTGCCAGGCATATTACTTGGTAATGTAAGGCAAACCTAATGAATGTCGGTCGTATCCCGGTGCTATCTGCACAATGTAACCCACCTTTCAATACAACTTAACAGCTGCCTTTACAAATATCACTTCCCAACCGTAAGCACTTTGTATTGAAAAAGTATGTACAACATATGTCGGGGATTCCCCATAAGCAATTGACAGCATCGATTAAGCACTGGGTGGCGACATCGAGCAGCAATGATTCACAATAACGATTGCACAAAAACCAACATTCAATGTTCAAATATTTACAACATAAACCTTCCACTTCCACCCGTTATAACTTCATCAAACCCATAGATAGATATGTAAATGCTAAAAGTAATGTTTAGTGCGGAAGTAAAAGTATTGTCACAAAATCTGTCGTTCAAAATTGTTAGGAAGGCGGATAACTTTGTACGATAAACCTCTGTTGACGGATTTACATAAGAGAGAAGTAAAGACGAAACTCAGAGCAGGAGACAAAAATATTCGTGTTTCAAAGACGTCCTTGATTGTAAGCAACACAAACAGTAAAACTTGGCGACAATTCCAACGAAACCAGATACACAGAGACGCATTTATAAGTTTGGCAAAGAAGTAAAAATGAGAGTTATGGAGACAAACGGTATTGATACGTACATTGTAAATACAAATAACACACAGAAGTTGGATAAAGCACAGAAAAATGTGAAGAATATTTACAGAGCATTTGGAAATGTTTCGTCTTCGTGACATGAAGCAGAAAGGTTTATTTGTGAGAAGTGACAGAAATCCCTGTTGATTCTGGCAGCAAACAGCCTGAAGTAATATATTGTTACTTGTCGTTCAACAGAGCTCAGCGCATTTCTATCTTAGCAAGATATCGACGAGAAACACTGAACTTTAGTGTGGAATGGCCACAATATTACGATACCGATGATATAAGCTAATTAAATTTTAAATGAGTTTTGTCGCCTGGTTGTAAATCTCAGGCATTCTTTCCAGTATTTAAAAGTCACCCGATGACAGCAAGGTTTCATAATATTTATGTGGTATTTTGTGAAGTTTGATCATCAAAAGTTTCGTTACCAACTTTACTGACACGAAACGATAATCGTTACTTCCGCACTAACCTTGATACAGAGTTGCGGGAAATTATCAACGGTCACAGTTCAAGTAACTGCGTTGGAAAGTTTTATTTGCACTTGAGGTCAAAATAAACGCTGTTACTGAGATTTCTGGTATATTGAGAACTTCAAATGCCGTACATGACTTTTGATAAACGTAAATTTGCAAACACCCATATTTCACATTCTTATTGTTTGTGATAACAAAGTTGTACTGAAGGAACAACCGACCACTAAAAATGTCGTAAGCACATTAAATTTTCGGTAACTGAGTAAAAGTGTTAAAGCGCTTCTGTGGTACGATAAGTCAGTTAAGATTATTGAAATAAATCGTCGGACGTGGCCCCCGAACCAAACAATGGTTTCCTAAACATACAAACGAGACTGACTCTGAAGCACCACCTTGTGGTGTAGCACTTGCGAGAAACACGTCAGTAGGTAGAGCAAGAGGTTTTTCCGGGGTTTAAAGGCAATGGTTCACAACCAACAAGCGAAGTGGAAATATTCAAACTTCATGTTTTATCGATGAAACGTCATTAAGAAAACTTCTTACCGGTTTAGGAGGGAGTTGATCTCCACAAAATAATTCCAACTGATCAATCATATTTACTTGCATTTGTTAAACTCCAATATAAGGGATGGATTGAAGTGGAGAGTAGGAGTTAGAGATGCATCTTTTACCAATCATAAACAATCAACTTTGGCTTCTACAATACAACGGATTGGTTATTTCATACATCGTCTAACTATAATAACAGTAGTGTTGATGAAAGTTTTGTTGTGATTTAAAATTATTTCATGAAGTAAATATTTTGTGACATGTACTTATTTCCATAAACGCAACGTCCACTCAAACATAATAAAATACTTCTATTCAGTCAAGTTTGTTTGTGTGATTTTATTCCAAATCTTAAGCCACATAAACTGAAAATACATGGTAGGTATTGGGTGATGTTGACTTTTCTTTATATTTACCCATTGGTGGCAACCTGAGGCTTGCACATGACACAAGCTTTAATACAAGACAACCCATGAGGTAAACATATTATAATCGTGTTAGTATCAAATAGCAATGACAGTTTGTACGTGGAACAAATAGTTTTCATACTTACAGGGTCTGGCAGGTTCTGAAATCTCTCTTCGAAGTCGTCATCTATCCATCCACGAGCGACTTCAAGTTCATCTTGTATATTGTGAACACACTTGAGTAAGGTTTCTGCCGCATCACCACGTGTGTCATTCCATTTAAGACTCAACTTCCTTATCTGGAAATAAAAGTCAGAATTAGGAAATTAGTTCAGACAAATGTGACATTAAATGTTTAGAACAAATATAATTGGTGGTAAGATATTAAGAAACATCGACCTATCGGGTCTTATCAGTGCAGCTAGCGTTTAACTAGCCAGACATACATTATTCCATTTTGTGTGCACTATTGTCTGGAACTCACTAATCATTATTGCCTCATTGTTTGTAGATATTTTTTTAGAAAAAAAGAGTTTTACAATTGCTTGTTTGTGTGATTGCGTTATCTTGCTAAAAAACTTAAGTGTGTTTTGCGTTGGCACGTGCACCATAGTTTTCTTGCTTTTACTTTGGAAGATAATGATTAAATACGGAGTCGAGTGGACGTGGAATCTCTGCTTGAACACCTGAATTCCATTGAAACGAGTATCGAGTTCACAATGGAACGTGAATACGTCGGGGTGATATCATTTTTTGATGTTTCCATTCAAAGAGAGAACCGGAGACCTCTCCGCACAAGCATATACTGGTAACTGACTCATTCCGACAGGTATCCGTCCTTTCGGTTCGCGAACCCCATTGCCCACAAGCGTGCTGTTGTGCGTGCATTGTATACAAGAGCTGAAACCTTAGTTTCAGAGGAAGAGGCTCAAAACAGGAGGTTGGTAATGTGCAAAGTGCGTTTAGCGAATGGCCACCCTCGTTCGTTTCTGTCGAAGGGTGGGGTTGTGTTGCTAAATATTTTGCAAGGCCTCCAGGTGTTTAAACGCCCGCCTGTCAGACAGCCTGCTTTGGTTTCACATCTCAAAGATTGTACATGAGATGCGTTCGATGCTGGAGGTGTGATCGCATACCCTGTGCTGACTGCGACGGCGTATACATTGACGAGACTGGTCGCGCCCGACGAACAACGCAAAAGGAACACAAACGCAACGTGGCCAACCGCGAGTACAGCGTTGTCGCAACATGTAGTGGATACAGGTGAATTTAGAAGAAACGACAGTCCTGGCAAGCTCCGCATAGAGTTACACTCGTCAAGGTTCTTAACACGCAGTTTTGTTTGCCTCGTATTTGCGATCTACAAAACACAACACAAGCGAAACGTTTGTGACGAACGTGTGGAAGGAAGAATTTATCGTTTGTGTAGAGAAAATTGATTATCGAGTTCGTCGCGAAAACAATTATCCTAAACAATATTTCGTCCAGTTTTTAGATAACATTGTTCGCCGGCCAAAAAAATTGTTAACATTATAGACCCTATAACTTGTATAATATGGCGTTCAAAGAACCTTGTGAGCTTAGCATTATTTACTCGCCGCATCCCCGTTGATGTGCAAAACTTTATGCCTCTGCTCACAAAGCATCGCAGATTTTCATTTGGTAAATATTTGTGTTAAATTAAGCCATTGTTTACATTCTTGTTTGTTTTAAATTACGACAATGAAAGTGTTGCAGCTTCTGCGATACACCAAATTTGTAAATATTGCTTGGGAGTCTGGGCCTCTTGTACCCCTTCCTGTATACGACTATGCGTGTTGGTGTCATATGATGCAATATTGAAGGTGTCATCCCGAATTACACATGCCTCCAACTTAGTAACACGTTTGTGACTTTGGTTGCAGTTATATGCTTGCAATGCCACGAGACCCAATAAAATCAAATGGCTTATTACAAGAAATAAACAAACTTGTTTGAGTTTTGAATTGGTCCTTCTGGGGTCTGAAACAGGGAATTGTACAAATATTGTGTAGAAATTTTCCTATTTTGTTAAACCTTAATCGTTTGGTAACAGATCACGGATTTACTCATACTCATAATTCTGAGAATAAAAAAATGGCCCATATTGTTATTAACATTGTCATGATTAAAACGTTTGGGCAAGAACTTAAGCCATTAATCGTTTGCCTTCACTATTTTTTCAATAAAAGACGGTTTGTGCAACTGTGTTACATCAACGAAAACTGGAACGCATATTTTGCGGTGGTGCGTGCGCCATAGTTTTAATTGCTTACACTACTAACAAAGTTTTTATCCATATTTTGTAACCTGTTGTAATACAAACCCAGAAGTAGTTTAAATGTTCGTGCAAAAAGGCCATGTGAAATGGTAATCATTAGTGCGGAACGCTTTTGTCGACAAAACACTTTTACATTCGACCAAAATGATGACAGATTTCAAACCAAAGCAGTGTAACCAGTATTTTTGTTTTAATAAATCTTCGTCCTAAACATAATAAAATTAGGTTTAGCCAACGATTCCAAATCATCCAAGTGTGCCATGACCCTACGACAGTGATTCCCAACCTTTTTGTGGTTGCGTACAACTCGGAGGTAAAACAATTTCGACGCGTACCACCTAGTTGAGTGTTACAAAGTAACCTAGGGGATGAAGTAACGAACATTTTGGGATCACTTACGGTTTTTTCAATTCGAACTATATCCGCAAATTACGGAAAGGTGCTCCCGTACCACCTGGAATGCCATCGCGTACCACCGGTTGGGAAACACTGCCCTAAGAAGTTTGGAAACCACTGGTCTAACATACAACTTACTGGTTTCTCAAGTTGTGATATGGAATTTGCAATCTTACAGATTCCACCACTTGTCATCTTACAACTCCCCAGAGACAGATTCTCAATCCACTGAATACATGAAGCAATAGCAGATGCACTTTCATCATCAACTGTGTTGTTACCAAGTTCCAACGACGTCATCTGAAACAAATGAAAAATTACTGGAATCAGATTTTATGTAAACAATATCATTGTATCAATTATGACGTCACAGAGGCAGAACAATCACTTGGTGAATTTAATCGTTGAGCTCCGGTAGCTCAGTCAGTTAGAGAAAGAACCCGAATTACACATGGCTCCAACTTAGTGACACGTTTGTGACTTTGGTCGCAGTTATGTGCTTGCAATGCTGCGAGACCCAATAAAATCAAATGGCTTATTACAAGAAATAAACAAACTTATTGAAGATTTTGAATTGGCTCTTCTGGGGTTTAATACAGGGGAGTGTACAAACATTGTGTAGGAGTTTTCCTAATTTGCTAAACCTTAATCGTTCGCTTTCACTATTTTTAATAAAAGACGTTTTGTGCAACTGTGTTACGTCAACAAAAACTGAAACGCATATTTTGCGGTGGTGCGTGCGCCATAGTTTTAATTGATTACACTACTAACAAAGTTTTTATCAATATTTTATAACCTGTTGTACTAAAAACCCAGAAGAAGTTTAAATGTTCGTGCAAAAAGGTCATGTGAAATAGTAATCATTAGTGCGGAATGCTTTTGTCGACAAAACACTTTTAGATTCGACCGAATTGATGTCATATTTCAAACCAAAGTAGTGTAACCAATATTTTTGTTTCAATGAAACTTCATCTTGAACAAAATAAAGTTAGGTTTGGCGAAGGATTCCAAATCATCCAAGTGTGTCATGAACCCAAGACAGTGATTCCCAACCTTTTTGTGGTTGCGTACAACTTGGAGGTAAACAATTTCGACGCATACCACCTAGTTGAGTGTTACAAAGCAACCTAGGTGATGAAGTAACGAACATTTTGGGATCACTTACGGTTTTTTCAAATTCGAAGTATATCCGCTAATTACAGAAAGGTGCTCGCGTATCACCTGGAATGCCGTCGCGCACCACCGGTTGGGAAACACTGCCCTAAAAAGTTTGGAAACCACTGGTCTAACATACAACTTACTGGTTTCTTAAGTTGTGATATGGAATTTGCAATCTTACAGATTCCACCACTTGTCATCTTACAATTAAACAGAGACAGATTCTCAATCCACTGAATACATGAAGCAATAGCAGATGCACTTTCATCATCAACTGTGTTCCCATCAAGTTTCAACGACGTCATCTGAAACAAATGAAAAATTACTGGAATCAGTTTTTATGTCAACAATATCATTGTTATCAATTATGACGTCACAGAGGCAGAACAATCACTTGGTGAATTTAATCGTGGAGCTCCGGTAGCTCAGTCAGTTAGAGCAGGGTTTCCCAAACTTTTTTTGGCCGCGGACCCCTAATCTTGCGTCAGATCATTTTCCCCACGTAATTAGTGGACAATAATTGCCCACTATACGTATTGTAAAGCTTACGAAACCACTCAAGTTATAAATTACTGCAGTGAATGCTGCTTACGCATTGTATGAAACGTACCAGTTGCGTTTCAAAAATATCTTTACGGACCCCCGTGCAGTCGTTGCGCACCCCAAATTCGAAACCCCTGAGTTTGAGAAAGAACCCGAATTACACATGGCTCAAACTTAGTAACACGTTTGTGATTTGGGTCGCAGTCATATGCTAGCAATGCCACAAGACCCAATAAAATCAAATGGCTTATTACAAGGAATAAACAAAATCATTGAAGATATTAAATTTGTCCTTCTAAAAATTTTCATAGGAGTGTTCGAATAGTTTTTAGCCATTTTTGCTTTAGTATTACTGTTTCTTGTGGTCGAGCTGCACAAACAACCAATGGTTGCGTCTGCGCTATTTTTGCAATAAAAGACGGCTTGTGCAACGGTGTTACGGTGCGTGCCCCATACTTTCATTGGCATTTGCAAGTCGAATCCAGTAAATCGCAAACAAATACAATTGCTGGTAAAATATTAAAAAACATCGACCTACCGGGTCTCATCAGTGCAACAGTGACTAAGCAGCCACAGACATGGACTATTCCATTTGGTGTACACTGTACACTACTGTCTGCAGAGCACTGATCATTATTAGCTCATTGCTTGTAAATATTTTTTTACGAAAGGCAAGGTTTTTATGAAATGTGTTATTCAATCCTTTGCTAAAACGGCAGTTTGTATAATTACGTTATCTTACTAAAATGCTCAAACATATACTTTGGCTTGTGCACCATAGTTTTACTTTGGAAGATAATGATTAAATATGGAGTCGAGAGGACGTGGAATCTCTGCTTGAACACCTGAATTTCACTAAAACGAGTCTAACCGCGGGAACAGTGTTGTCGCAACATGTAACGGATACAGGTGAATTTGAAGAAACGACAGTTTTGGATAAAAAAAAAATGACAAGTATAAACAGATGTTTATCGAATAAATGCACACGAATTCGCGCTTAACGTTAAACAGCACATATTTTTTTCAGCACTGTGTCGACACCTATAGTAAACTCCTAAAGCATCGCAGATTTTAATGCTTAATCTAGCTGGTAAATATTGGAGTTAAATTACGCTATTCTTTGCATTCTGGTTTGTCAGGGTGATATTATTTTTTGATATTTCCACTTAAAGCCAGAACCGGGGGCGTTAGGGCACAGGTGTACATACTGGTAACCGACTTATTCCGACAGGTATCTGTCGTTTTGGTTCGCGAACCCCATCGCCCACAATCGTGCTTTAGTGCGTGCACTGTATACAAAAGCGGAAACATTAGTTTGAAGAGGCTAAAAACAGGAGGTTGGTAATGTGCAGAGTGCGATTTTAGCGAATGGCCACCCTCGTCCGTTTCTGTGGCGAAACCAAGATTTGAAGCCTAAAGATGACGGAGGGTGTGGTTGTGTTGTTATATATTTTGCAAGGCCTCCAGGTGTTTGAACGCCCCCCTGTTATACAGCGTGCTTTGGTTTCGCATCCCAAGATCGTATAGGAGATGCGTTCGATGCTGGAGGTGTAACCGCATACCCTGTGCTGACTACGACGGCGTAAATATTGGCTGGACTGGCCGCGCTCGACGAACAACGCAAAAGGAACACAAACGCGGCCAACCGCGATACAGCGTTGTCGCCACATGTAGCGCAGTAATTTTCCAACCTTTATGTGGTTGATTACCACTTGGAGGTAAAACAATTTCGACGCGTACCACCTAGTTGAGTGTTACAAAGTAACCTAGGGGATGAAGTAACAAACATTTTGAGATCACTTACGATTTTTTAAATTCGAACTATATCCGCAAATTACGGAAAGGTGCTCGCGTATCACCTGGAATGCCGTCGCGTACCACCGGTTGGGAAACACTGATGTAGCGAATACGGGTGAATTTGGGGAAAACCGAGTTTAAAGATAAAATATACAAGTTCAAACGGATGGTTAACGAATAAATGCACTCGCGCTTAATGTTAAAAAGCAGACATTTTAACTTCCAGTGTGTCGACGCCTGGTAAACTCCCTAGCACTGGCGTGGAGTACGAGACTTCGGCTTTCGTTGGTTTGAACCGCGGCAAAAATGAAGGCGCATTTCACTGCTGTTTAAACGTTCCTAACACGCAGTTTCGTTTGCCTCGTATTGGCGATCAACAATAACGCAACAAGCGAAACGTTTGTGACGCACACGTGGAAGAAGGAATTTATCGTTTGTGTAGAGAAAATTGACTACCGAGTTCGCCTCGAAAACATTTATTTAAAACCACGTTTAGTTTTGTCCAGTTTTTCGGTCGGAGATTACATAGCTCGCCGGCCATAAAAATGGTTAACATTAAAGATCCTATAACCTGAATATTATGGCGTTCAAACAACCTTGTAAGGTTAGCATTAATACTCGCCGCACCCCGGTGATGTGCAAAACTTTACGCCTCTGCTCCCAAGGCATCGTAGATTTTCATTAATTTATCTAGTTAAATTACGCTATTGTTTACATTCTTGGTTGTTTTGAATTACATCGCTAAAAGTGTTGCAGCTTCTGCGATACACCAAATTTGTAAGTTTAGTACACGAGCATATAAAAGAGAAAAAATCTGGAACGTCATAGACTTAACTCTGATTGTCCAGTGTGCTTGTGGAGATGTGTGGTTGTGCATTGATGCGCATTTTCGGCTTGATTACTCCTTACGTCTTTTTACTTTACGCCTCCCCTTTTGTGTTTTTCGTGCTTTCTTACATTTACGGTGTTGTTTACATTCACGCA
This sequence comes from Ascidia mentula, assembly GCF_947561715.1. Classification (NCBI taxonomy): domain Eukaryota; kingdom Metazoa; phylum Chordata; class Ascidiacea; order Phlebobranchia; family Ascidiidae; genus Ascidia; species Ascidia mentula. The sequence goes on from NC_138568.1 coordinate 2,021,335, forward strand.
CTTTGTCCTGAAGAAGGTCGATTGCATGACGACAGAAACGTCGATCAAACAAATTTTATCCCGTGAGTTTCAAAATTGATTAAATATGCTTGAAAAAATTTGGAACAAATTTTTTTTTGACTCAATACGCATTTGTGCAGAAAAAAATGATATATTTTCATATAAGGTTGCCAGCTAATAGATATTGCTTGGGAGCGTGGGCCTCTTGTACCCCCTCCCTCTGAATACGACTATGCGTGTTGGTATCATTTGTTACAACATGGAAGGTGTTGTTGCGCTCACTTTACCGCATTAAAACGAAGCGGATTAAATTCCTTTTTTTGCCGCGTTTCTCTTTTGCTGGTGTTGCGTGGAGTCATTCTTAAACTTTGGCAATGCAATCAAGCAGCACAACGCTGTAGTGTCATCTTGAATTACACATGGCTCCAACTTAGTAACACGTTTGTGATTTTGGTCATAGTTATATGCTTTCCACGAGAACCAATAAAATCAATTAACTTATTACAAGGAATAAACAAACATATTTTTGCATTCGCCACTCTAAGTTTTTTTATTAATGGGTAGTGCACAAATATGTTCAAGGAATATTCGTATTCATACGCAGAGCTTTTTTTATTACTGTTACTTGTGAGCAAAAATTACAAACCACCAATGCCTGCGTCAGCGCTATTTTTGAAATAAAAGACGGTTTGTGTAACTGTGTTACGTTACTGGGAAATATTGAAACCAAATACAGATAGGAATAAAAACGCATATTGGTAGTCAATAAAAATTCCAACAAAAATTTTTATTTGATATAAATTTGCCCGATGCCACCCTGAGTAAATTGTAAGTCAGACAATGAGTATTGCTCGTTAGTCCGGACCTACTGGATCCCAGTCACCTAAACCTAGTTATTCCCATGTATGCTAGTATCAGAAGATTACTACACAAGGTGTCAATAAAAGCAAATACACTGTTAGGGTTAGAAAAACATATATTTAAATACTATCGTCATTCTGGCAGAATCAAAAAAAATTATAAGCGTTCCGCGTCCAAGTGCGTCGTGACCCTTAAAAGGTTTGGAAACCACTGATCTAACATACAACTTACTGGTTTCTTAAGTTGTGATATGGAATTTGCAATCTTACAGATTCCACCACTTGTCATCTCACAATTCCCCAGAGACAGATTCTCAATCCACTGAATACATGAAGCAATAGCAGATGCACTTTCATCATCAACTGTGGTCCCAAGATTCAACGACGTCATCTGAAACAAATGGAAAATTACTGGAATCAGTTTTTAAGTCAACAATATCATTATTATCAATTATGACGTCACAGAGGCAGAACAATCAGTTGGTGTAACAGCAGGGTTTTCCCAAACTTTTTTGGCCGCGGAACCCTAATCTTACGTTAGATCATTTTTCCCACGTAATTACTGGAAAATAATTGTCCCCTATACGTATTGTAAAGCTTACGAAATCACTCAAGTTATAAATTACTGCAGTGAATGCTGCTTAGGCACTGTATGAAAGGTACCAGTTGTGTTTTAAAAATATCTTTACTTGTGTAACGGTGTTGCGTTACCGAAAACTAAAACGCATATTTTGCGGCGGTGCGTGCCCCATAGTTTCATTAGCTTTTACCAGTCGAATCCAGTAAATCGCAAACAAATATAATTGCTGGTACAATATTAAAAAACATCGACCTGTCGGGTCTCATAAGTGCAGCTATGGGTTAACTAGCCAGACATACATCATTCCATTTTGTGTGCACTACTATCTGTAACTCACTTATCATTATTGCCTCATTGCTTGTACATATTATATTACAAAAAGCAGGGTTTTACAATTGCTTGTTTGTATAATTGCGTTATCTTACTGAAAGATTAAATGTGTTTTTGCGTTGACACGTGCACCATAGTTTTCTTGCTTCTACTTTGGAAGATAATGCTTAAATATGGAGTCGAGTAGACGTGAAATCTCTGCTTGAACACCTGAATTCCATTCAAATGAGTATCGAGTTCACAATGGAACGTGAATACGTCGGGGTGATATCATTTTTTGATGTTTACATTTAAAGAGAGAACCGGGGGCTAAAGGTGACGAAGGGTGCTTGTACATATATTTTTTAAGAAATGCCAGGTTTACGAAATGCTACATTTTTGCAAGGCCTCCCTAGTGTTTGAACGCCCGCCTGTCAGACCGCGTGCTTTGGTTTCGCCTTCCAAAGATCGTAAAGGAGATGCGTTCGATACTGGAGGTGTAACCGCATACCCTGTGCTGACTGCGACGCCGTATGCATTGACGAGACTGACAGCGCCTGACGAACAACGCAATAGGAACACAAACGCGACGTGCCCAACCGCGGGTACAGCGTTGTCGCAACTTATAGCAGATACAGGTGAATTTTGGAGAAACGACAGTTTTGGGTAAAAAAATGACAAGTTTAAAGGGATGTTTATAGAATAAATGCATATGAATTCACGCTGAATGTTAGAACGCAGACATTTTTTCCAGCAGTGTATCGACACCTGGTAAACTCCCAAAGCATCGCTAATTTTAATGCTTAATAATTGAGTAAATAATTGAGTTAAATTACGTCATTGTTTCCATTCTGGTTTGTTTTAAATGGCATCGTTGAAAGTTATAGGCTTGACTCTGATTGTCCAGTGTTTTTGTGGAGATGTGTGGTTGATGCGCATTTTCGGCTTGCTTGCACCTTTCGTCTTTCTTCTTCCCACACCCCTTCGCGTTTTTTCGAGCTTTCTTATATTTACGGTGTTGTTTACACTCACGCACTTTGTCCTGACGAAGATTGATTGCATGACGACAGAAACGTCGATCAAATAAATTTAACGCACAAGCTTCAAAATTGATTAAATAATGCTTGAATATGATTGGGACCAAAAATTATTTGACTGAATACGAAGTTGTGTATGGAAAAAAGAATGCAAAGTTTTTTTATGAGGTTTCCAGCTGATAGACGACTATGCGTGTTGGTATCATGAGATGCAATATGGAAGGTGTCACTGGAGATGCATTGTTTGAAGTTTGGGTAAAAGTAAAACATTCATCTAAACTAGGGTTGTGCAACCAGTGGCTCGCGGATTGAAATTCTGCTGCCCGCTCTAATTCAAAAAAATTATTTTTAACTAGTCCTACCACGTAGAAATGTTCCAGGACACGTCATCAAGCAATCAGTCATGCATGAAGGTTAATATTAGGGCCAAGCGTTGAGCACAGACGCGTGAAATACTCATTTCGCAAGGATAATTAAATTTCCTGCTATTAAGGCAAGACTCATTTCACGTTAGAATCATTCCATTATTTTGTGCTATTTGAAAATACAACATTGGCGATAACGATACCTTTGAATTACTCCTAACTGCTGAACGGAAAAAAACTACAGAGAAATTAGTAGAAGATGAATGTTGGGACGGAAACGTTTTCGGCCTCTGTTGCGGCCAATTTTGCTAGGTTTGATCCGGAATGTGGGAGGATGAAGTGTCGCGTTTTATTACATTTGTAAACGCACGCGCTATACCGGAGGTCAAGTATTTCTCACCAACCAGTCTTCGACGATCTAAAAGCTAATCTCTGTTGTTGGATTATTTGTTGCAAATTGTTGCATTCACGAAGGACTAGTTTAACCTAAAACGTTTTATTGTTCGTGAGATGTTTAAGTTCAGGAGTGACTTGCAATGGAAGCCAGGAGAAACCATACAAGAATTCGCGAAGATGCTGCCACCTGTGATTTTGCTTTTATCAACGATCCACTGGACTAAGCACTGCGGACAAGATTCGTTTGTTCCGTGATTAACAAGACAATGTTAAAGGCTCTGTTTAAGGTCAAGAATGACGAACTGAAGTTCGTTTTTGTGGAAACTGAAACAGTTTTTCGTCCTGAAAGGGACTCCTCCGTCAAGAAGTTTAAAGGGGGCAAGACTTAATTTTCCGGGATACCCCAAAGGAATCGTTAAAGTGCCACAGGTGCGGGAAATCTGGACATTTTGCATCGACCTGTCGTATTAAAAACTCGAGGTCTAATTTCTGCAAACACAAAGGTCATTTGCAAGCTGTGTGTCGTTAGAAGACCCAGGTTTTTAGTGTGAGGTTGGTGACCTCTGCTAACTGCAAAACGGTTCCAAAACTTGTATTTCTACTTGTTGATTTCTTCAAATCGTTCAAGGTGGAACTCGATACCCCTGCAGGTGGTAACATTTTGTTAACTAACGTTTTGAAAAGCACTGGACGATCGAAGCTTGAGGCCACTAGCGTTGCTTACCGATCTGCCTCCGGTCTTCCCCTGAATATTATTATTTCATGCCGGTTAAAGGTTTACGTTCCAAATAAAGATATCACGAGCGTGCTTACGTTTTGCGTAACACGGCTTGACAATTGAGAGTATTCTGGGAAGAGACTGATTTAAGGAACTGAAGATTTTTCTGGACAACATTCTGTACGGAACAAGAAAGCTGTCCACAAAGTTGTTGTCTGGAATTGAATCGCATAAAGATGTCCAACAAGAATGCAAGAAAATTTGCATGGATTTTCGTAATTTGTTTAAAGAAGTGTTGGAAACGTTACAAGGCGTCGAGTTAGAGGTGCAGTTCAAGCACAACGCAACTCCAGTGTATCACAAACCAAGGCCGGTTCCGTTTGCTCTGCTTGACGATTTGAACCAACGTTACGAAGCAGGAATTCGAATCAGAAAATGGACGTCAGCAGGGGAACACCAGTAGTTCCAGTAAGGAAGTCTTCATTACCCGGACATCTGGTAAAGTGTGTGGCGATTACTCGGTGACGGTTAATCCCCAACTAGACACACACCGCCAACCGCTGCCGTGACCAAGTGATTTGATGCAACAATTGGGAGTAGGGTACGATTTTACCAAGAAAAACCTGTCAGACGCTGTCAGTTGAAAAAATGCAAATTCTTCTTACCATTGAGGGTAGAAAAGCAAGGTCGACGTATCATAAAAATGCTCCCACATGAAACTGTGTCGACCCTCATTTTTTTGGGTGCTCTTCAGTTTTACAGCATGTTTCTACCCCCGGAATTTTCAGCAGTCGCAGAACCGTTGTACAGGCTAACGAAAAAGGCAGTTACTTGGAGGTGGCAGAAGAAAGAACAAGAAGTTTTCAAGCAATTGAAACATCTTCTTTCATCAGACAATGTTCTCACACATTTTGATCCAAGCCTTCCGATTGGAATAGCATGTGATGCATCCAGTATAGAAATTAGTGCAATTTTATTTCGTGGCGGATGGAAGTGAATGGCCCATTTGAAATATTTTAAAAACAATGGCTGAATGTCAGAGGAGATACAGCCATATCCAGAAGGAAGCTTTGGCAATTGTGTTCGCCATTCGCAAGTTTTTTCAGTTTCTTTTCAACCGAAAATTTATTTTGATGACTATCCACAAACCCTTGTCGCTGATTTTCGGACCGACGAAGGCTGTTCCAACGTTCGCAGCAAATCGTTGGCAAGATGGGCGATGCTACTCAACCAGTTCTCTTATGATATTGAGTACAGAAAAACTTCCGACATTCACAATACCGACGCTCGTGGTCGTCTTCCAGCTGGAAAGTATCGCACATTTAATGATGAGGAAACCGCCGTTTATACGGACACGGTATGTGCGATTACTACGTTGAGTCAAGTGAAGCCCGCAGACTAGGGATGTGCCAAGGCGAACCCGAACCCGAATAGATTCGCCGAATATTAGCACGGATTTCATATTCGTGCGAACCCGAATATTGCGCAAGATTTGTATGCGAATATTTATTGAAGCATATTATGGTTCTGTGATACAACCACCAAACTTTTTGTCTTTTTCGCATGACCAATAACGGTAGCACACCGCTTATACCGCCACGAGAACGGGTGTAGTCGTTTTTGCTATTGGTTTATCACCACGATTGAACAAAACGTGACGAAAATACCGTTGCGATTTTAGCAAAATCCCGGTGGTCTAACGTCGGAAGTTGTATTGTTCAACATTATATTTGCTCAATCATGACATAACGGCTTTATTACGTTGTGTCAATCAAAGTATCGTTTTTCCTAAACGCTAGCGGTAAAGGCCACTGTTCGTCTGAGGCATAGTATAGACTCGGTTGTTGCTTTCCAAAAGTGTAATAAACTTTGCAGAAATCAACTGTACGCAATTTATTTGTCGTATGATATCAAAACAATAGTTGGTTAAGCAACATACTTGCGCACGTGATGCAAAAGATCAACTACTATTGACGTCACACTTACATGCGAATATATTCGGGTTCGCACGAATAATGTTTCTAATTCTTCGGATTCGCACGAACCCGAATCTTTGTCCATTTGGCACATCCCTACCGCAGACGTGACAGCTAATATGAAAGAAACGGCCAAAGACCGGATTCTGTCCGAGGTCATGAGGTAAACTTAAGAAGGTTGGCAAAATTAACACTTCGACAAGGGAAGTTCGCTCAGTCCTTACAGTCAGATTACAGATTCCCTTAGCATCAGTCATGGTTGGTTAATGTACGGCTGCAGAGTTGTGATACCTGCAAAACTTCAACCTGAAGTTCTCAAGTTGTTGCATCAAAGTCACTTGGGAATGCAAAAGATGAAGCGATTGGTAAGAACAGCTGATACAGGGTCAAATATTAACAAAGACATCATGGATACGTGTCGCAAATGCCACAACCGTGCCGAGCATCAAAAAGCTTCACCGAAAGCTTCATTGTATCCTTGGGTTTTACCTGAAAAACCTTGGTGTCGACCACATGAGGGCCATGCCAATGACTTTATGGGTCACAATGGACGCGGAATGGGAATGGTTATTCGACTAGACAACTTCTCAACAATCGGAAAATGAGTACAAAGATTGACGCGCTTATACCTTCACCCCTCATATTACTCAGGATAAATTGTCGAGAGAAACTTCAGGTGCTAAATCGACAAAACGTCGCAGTGCACCGACTGCGTACAAAGTAGGGAAGCCATGCTACGCATTGCACTACGGCTCAAAACATGACCGTGCACCACGTTGGGTTCCAGCTGTAACCCGATCTGTTGCAGTGAAAGTGCTGCCACGCGGGCAAGTGTCCCGCCGCCACATTGAGCAACTGCGCCATGTGCTGTTGCTTGTGCTAATTTGAGCTTAATATGGACAGTTTTAATGAAGCATTTAAATTAAACAATCATTATCGTAAACAGGTTCAAACTTTATGCATCAAGTGCAATCACTTGACTGTATTAAATATTTCCTAAAATTGTTGTCTAAATATAGTTGAAAAATTAAGTCCACTTTAAATTTGGTATGGCGAACAAATCCAGAACATCCAAGTGAGTCATGATCCTAAAAAGTTTGGAAACCACTGGTCTAACATACAACTTACTGGTTTCTTAAGTTGTGATATGGAATTTGCAATCTTACAGATTCCACCACTTGTCATCACACAATCCCACAGAGACAGATTCTCAATCCACTGAATACATGAAGCAATAGCAGATGCACTTTCATCATCAACTGTGTTCCCATCAAGATTCAACGACTTCATCTGAAATTATTTCATATACAAATTAGTTACAAGCATACAACTAGTGATTTTTCCTGTGAATATTTTATCATAACTTCAAATATATCCAGGTTTCACATTAATACTGTTGTTAGTTTAAATTACTAAAAGTTGTCTTAATTTCCTGCCCCCCCATCTATCCTTCATGTAAAACCAATTCCTTGATTCAACTACAAACTGGGGGATATGCCAAAACGAACACAAACCCGAAGATTCTGCAAATGGCAGCTTAATTTTAATATTTGTGTGAAGCTGAATAATAAGTGATATTCCAGGGCAAATATTTATTAGTGCGTATAATGATAGTTTTGTAATATAGCGTATTATAAAATTATATAATGCTATAACTTAATACCAATCATTTAACGCCATTTTATAATTATGGTGGCCGCAAAAAATTATAATGTGGCTGATTTGTGGAAGTTTATTAAACTCCCTAAATAAAAAGCCAAGGCTAAAGCTAAAGGTGCTGCTTATCATAATGCTGGTAAAGGTTTTGAACTCATACAGCATTATGATGAACAGCATTCTAGCTTTGGCTTTTTTATTTAGAATACTTAACTACAGATACTTTGCACCCAATTATCAAACTGTGTTTGCAGAATTCTGATGTCTGTAATTAGTCGTAGCCTGAGCAACATACTTGCAAGCATGATACAGGCCAAGCTAATGGTGACGTCACACTTTACACACGAATATATTCATTTTGTGCAAATAATGTGTCGCATTATTTAACGTAAAAATATTTTTATTTTGATGGCAAAGTTTTCAAGCAAATGAACAATAAACATGATACATAAAATAGCACCAATAAAACCATAAGGGTTATCATGTAAAGCGTCCATGTATTGCCACGAAACTTGAATCTTTGTCAATTTGGGACATCCCTACCACATGCAACTGCAATGTGACAGGAAAAATCTCATGTGTGACTTCAAGATAATTATCGGTCACTACATTTCCAATATATAACACTTTGCTAAGGTTAAGGCATATTGACAAATGCTCAGTTTTGACCAATTCAGCAAATATACCTTCTGTTTTATTGCTTCAGCCACTTCTCGTATCCCATCCCCACTAACTCTGTCCATAGTAAGTTCAAGGGTTGGAGGAAATAAATGTAAAACACACGACAAAGCAAAAGCTTCTTCATCACCATCCACTGTAAGCTGGTTTGGAATGGAATTAATCTGAGAATAACATGTCGGTTTACACAAAGTTGTTTAACCACTAAATAAGGATACTTCGAAAAAAATTGTTTTTTTGTCAACACAAATACTGGATAAAGTGTCATATGTTAATTTGATTTATACATATGAAGTAACCTAAGGAAAATCCTGACTTACAGACAAGTTTGTTATAACACTGCTTACAAACCTCAAATACTGAATCAACAAATTTGGTTGTTATGTCCTCTTTCTTCACTGAAGTCTGAAAAAACAAATTAATCGTCGTCATTCAGTAAATATTGACAAATAACAGCAGGGCTGACATAGAATGTTATGTAAAACAGAAAAACTATCAAGCTTTTGAAAAATGTTTTATGTAGTTCTTTGTAAATGCATCTACAATAGTAGCATTCCCTCATTTACTAAAAGTGTTTTTATTTTTTCTTGGCAAAATGATAAGCCTGGTAACCTTTGAAATGCAAGAAATAAGATCACATTTTTCAATCACATGGATGCCATTCTCTGATATTTTAAACTTGGACGTGTAAAGCTTGTTAACATTTTTGTGGACAGCTTCATCCATGATCAATGGTAATTGAGATTTTGAAACCAGAGTTCCACTGATATCCAAAGATTCCATCTGTAATGATTGGAATATGTGGTTTTACACAAAAAAACATTTAAAAGCCAAACAATACTCTTGCTATTTTTAAAAAGGGCGATAAAAAAACTTTTAGGAATGCCTTTCAAAATTTAATTCTAGCAACCACTCATTCTCATGCACAAAATAATAATCACCCAAATTAATCAGTTTAGTAAACTACCATAACTTGAAAATTCATATAATTTAGTACAGAGGTTGGAAATTCACAACTTTGCATCCACATGTGGCTCCTTTAGATTTATTTCTAGTTTCATATGGCAACCTCATTCAAAACATTTTTTTGTGGAGTATTTGTACATCCAAAAGTATGTTAACCACTTTAAACGTAGGTTTTGAATAACTGAAATTTAGTTTAGTACATAATCATGCTAACTTCAAACAGGCTTTAAACATTTGTAAGTTGTTGAATAATTAAATTATGGGATGTATGTAAAACATATCAGTATGGATGTTTAAATATTGGAGAACAACTGGTCTAACATGCAACTTACTGGTTTCTGAAGTTGTGATATGGAATTTGCAATCTTACAGATTCCACCACTTGTCATCTCACAATCCCCCAGAGACAGATTCTCAAACCACTGAATACATGAAGCAATAGCAGATGCACTTTCATCATCAACTGCGTTCCCATCAAGATTAAAGAATGTAATCTAAAATACAAATATGTTGATGTTCTAGTTCATGACAAAAGAATTTCTCAGTGACATCATCCCCGGCCAGCAATGGTGGAAGTAACACTGGATGCAATCAATCCTGACATGAAATAATTGGTAAATCAAACTGTGAATACAACTAATAATATTTTACACAACAGAGTGAAAGGTAAAAATATAATGTAATAGGAAAAGTTTCCTAATAAAATTAACTTGGTTTCTGATGCTGCCTGGCATATTATCAATACCAAATGCTCTTTTGGCAATAAAATTTGCAAATATTGACAATTTTGTTGTTGTACAACAACCTTTATCAGGATGTACTATCAATTTTAAGCCCTGACAAAAGTTGTTGCCAATAATAAGAATGTCATTATTCAAATGTTTACTGCCAAAAAAACAATATATCCTGACAATTCTAATCTAATTCAAAATGCCAAAAATGTAGTTGTCAAAGTCTGACCTTGAACTCCCATTTACTGCAGCAAACATGGTGACTAGTATATATAAATAAATGTATCCAAATTTTGTTCACCTTCAAAGTCTATTCCATTACATTACCTCACTATGGTGTATCACCAGTTATAACAATTATCACTTGAGCTGACAGAAAATAAGGTTTAAAATTATTGAAATTTACTTTACAAATTAAGCAGGCAATACCCAATTAAAAAAGTAAATAATAATTTGAACCGACTTGCTAACTTCTCTTTAATTTGTGCATTCATTAAAAATTCAGCAAATATACCTTCTGTTTTATTGCTTCAGCCACTTCTTGTATTAAATCTCCACTAACTTCGTTCATAGTAAGTTCAAGGGTTGGAGGAAATAAATGTAAAACACATGACAAAGCAAAAGCTTGTTCATCACCTCTCACTGTAAGCTTGTTTGGAATGGAATCAATCTGGTAAAAAAATCTCAGTTTACACAAAGTTGTTCAACCACTAAATATGGATATTTACAAAAAAAATGTTCTTCTCAAGCATTTGTCAACACAAATGACTGGATAAAGTGTCATATGTTAATTAGACTTAAACATATGCAAACAAAGTAACCTAAGAAAAATCCTGACTTACAGACAAGTTTATTATAACAATGCTTACAAACCTCAAACACTGAATCAATAAATTTGGTTGTTATTTCCTCTTTCTTTACTGAAGTCTGAAAAAAAACAAATCATTCGCTGTCAAACACTACATATTAACAAATAACAGCAGGGCTGATGTAGAATGTAATATAAAACAAAACAAAATTAAAAAGGTTTTAAAAAATGTTTTATGTAGTTCTTTGCAAATGCAACTACAATAGTAATATTCACTTATTCACTAAATGTATTTTTAATTTTTTTCTTGGCAAAATATTAAATGCTGGTAACCTTTGAAATGCAAGAAATAAGATCACATTTTCCAATCACACAGATGCCCTCCTCTGATATTTGAAACTTTGATGTGTAAAGCTTGTTAACATTTTTGTGGACAGCTTCATCCATGATCAATGGTGATTGAAATTTTGAAACCAGAGTTCCACTGATATCCAAAGATTCCATCTGTAATGATTAGAATATGTGGTTTTACACGAGCAACATTTGAAAGCCAAAAACATATTTTGCTATCTTTAAAAAAGGACGATAAAAAAACTTTTAGAAACACTTTTCAAAATTAATTCCAGCAACCCATTGTTCCCATGCAAACAACAACAACTGAATTTAATCAGTTAATATGTTAAAATTAGGATAAAAATTCATATAGTACACTATTCTAGAACATTCTAAAATAGTTAAATCGAATCCAGAATACCGAATCCTATTCTGTTTTTGTTTTAGCTTGTGCACTGAAGCACAAAAAAACACTTTTTTTACATGACTCCAACAACAAAACACAATCAAAGAATAAATTTATTGCACTGTAATATGGCTCTCTATGTGCTTGCCTGCCAAGCGACAACGTAATTTTGTGGCTGTCAAACCTGCATGTCACAACCGTAGCATCTTATTTACTTGATTGTAAGCCACGGCTTATAAAGTTGTTTAAGCAACCATTTGTGATGCTTACAATCAAGGGCGACTTGTATTACTCAATGTCAAGCAAATAATTTGTCTGCGGCTCTGAGTTTCAATGAAATTAACCTTTAACTCGCTCTGGCTTACCAGTACGTTTTTATCAAACATATTTATCAGTGTACCTGACAAAGAAGGCTTATATTAATTTTTTAAATATGGAAAGTTACCGTACATAGAAGAGAAATAACGAAACCTATTATTCGGTTTGAACACAATTTGGATTCAGATAGTTTAAGATTCGAATCCTATGGATTCGCTATTCTGAATTACCCATCCCTACCTGAATATTTTAGTGTGGCTCCCTATCTCAGTATACCAAAAAAATATGCCTAACCAATTTAAACTTAGATTTTTGAGATCCGAAATCAAGTTTAGCACAAAATCAATGCTTACTGGATTTAAAAATCCTAAAGTTGATGACTTCATTGCAGTCATGCGAACAGATGTTGAAACATACATATAGAACCACTGGTCTAACAAACAACTTACTGGTTTCTCAAGTTGTGATATGGAATTTGCAATCTTACAGATTCCATTACTTGTCATCCGGCAATATGGCAGAGACAGATTCTCAATCCATTGAATACATGAAGCAATCGCCGATGCACTTTCATCATCAACTGTGTTCCCATCAAGTCTCAAATACGTCATCTGAAATAAAAACATGTTTACAAGCCGAATCTCATCCCGCAAAAAAAAAATTAAACATCCCGACTGGCAAAGATTTAAAAACTGTTATAAAACGTCACCCAACAGAGTGAAAGCTAAAAGTATAATGTAACTAGCAATGTTGCATAATGAAACTAAATTAGTTGCCGATGCTGCCATGTATGTTATTGATACCAAATGATCTTTTGGAAAAAAATTGTACCTTTATCAGCAAGTACTACTTTAGGGCTTGTTGATAGTTGTCTAACAACCACAATAACAATAGTTTAATAAATATTACCAGTACTGGCATAAGAGCCTACAGTATAGAGTTTACAATAAAAGTTACATCACAAAGCAGTACTGTGTGTGTAAATTACACTTGGGACACATTGTTACACACAACTTTAGAGTAACTTGCATTCCATGTTTGTAAAACATTGCTGTTTGCTACAGTTTTCTGAAGTCACCGACGATCACCAATTTTGTGTATGCATACAACTTACTGGTTTCTGAAGTTGTGATATGGAATTTGCAATCTTACAGATTCCACCACTTGTCATCTTACAACCCACTAGAGACAGATCCTCAATCCACCGAATACATGAAGCAATAGCAGATGCACTTTTATCATCAACTGTGTTTCCGTCAAGTTTCAATGATGCCATCTGAAAAGGGAAATTAAAAAATATTATTGCCTTGTAAGATGACCCTATGTAGCTTCACAAGTATTCGGTTTTTGAACATTTTATTCACAGCATGGGAGTGTACCATGTGCCATGGCCAAATTTTGATAATTATACCTGGTAATGTCTTAGACACATTTTTTCATATTTACTGAAAAAAAATGAATATTACTTGTGTGGGGAAATATATTTTTATCCAGAACAGTTGTTGCTACTTTCATATGACCATATAAATTAGCTAACATGAACAGCTAAAATTTTGGTCACAAAACTCAAAAACAACTTACTGGTTTGTGAAGTTGTGATATGGAATATACAATCTTAAAGAAATCATCACTTGTCATCTCACAATCCCCCAGTGACAGACTCTCAATCCATTGAATACATGAAGCAATAGCAGATGCACTTTCACCATCAACTGTGCGAAGTTCCAGCTCAGTCAACTGAAACGAATATTCACATATATCTTAGTGGTAAACATGGTGCTGTAAAGCAAATTTATGTCTCATTGACAATTCCAAAAAAATTATTTTTAGTTCTTACAATAACAAAAAACTCTTAATATGATATATTGTCATACCTGTATACGTTGACATAACTGATTCAACAAAACTTTCAAACTTCCATGATAAAAATGACAAGACCTTAAAATGTTTATGTTGTATGATTTTGGAGATTTGTTTAAAACACCAACAATGCTATGAACATCAGTTAGAAGTAATTTTCCTTCTAGACTAAATGTTACTGGCAACAAATTTAGAGTGTCTTCATCGAATTCTTTGTTGTCAGCTTCATGTAACCATGAGAAAATTCGCACAAGCATTTCTTCCTCAAATTCTTCTTTTTGTAGTTCATCGCGACAGAACACCTTAAGTAGATTTTTTTTCTCAGCAACTTCTTTGTACTTTATGTTTCTGAAACAAACGTTTGCAGCTTCATTAGCCTCATCATTACAAAGTCCAAAAACAAACTTTGCAACAACTTCCCATCTGTTTGTTTTTAGTTGGGGAAGTAATTTAGAAAACTCTTCAACACTCAAAAAAAAGACAAGGTAACAAGCAGTGAAATATTCCTGCCAAATCAAATGTGAAAAGTAGCTCTTAATATGAGAATCCATAAACGCCATGTTCCAATTTTCTGTAGTCACGAATGTTGTAAGAAGCCCCCTTAATGTCTCTGGCTCAATGCCTACTTCTTTTAGGTCATCCTGAGTAAAAACAAGTTTGCTATTTTTAAAACCATTCCATGCCAATCTAGCTATTTTGTTCAAATATTCTTCTTTTTTCCTTTTTTTTCCCCTGATAAAGTCCTGCCTAAAATAGTATTGGAATCCATTTGCAAAAACATGAGTAAGAGAGTGAAATCGGCCATCACGATCCTCTTTAAGACTTTTCCAGATGACAAAGGCAATAAAAATGCATTTTGCTGGGACATAGCAAGAAAATGAGAAGTTGGGATTGTCTTTTATGACATTCCACACTTCAGCACCCCTATCTCTACAAATCTGGTTGCAAAGTTTTTCTTGGGATTTTTCGTTAAGGCCCATAACTTCAGCAACAAACAATGGTCGATGTTTTGCATCAATTGAGAAAAAGTGCTTCTGTCTTGAAGTGAAAACTTTCTTTGCATCTTTGAGCAATTTACCCATCATAAGAGCATAGATATAAAGTAATGGTTTATTCTCTTTTGTGGGATCGAATGCTTTGAATTCTAAATCCCAATCTGCTGCAGCCTCATCTAAGCCATCCATTGTAATAAATACATTTTCTGATATTAGCATTTTGAGAAAACAAGCTTCACTGTTTTTCTTTATTGGTGAATCTGTGTAGGAATCCAAAAATAAGGAGTTTTTCAACAAAAAATCAACAAATGTTGTGGGAGTATCAAAGTCAATGTTTTTCACTGAGATGTAAAAACAATATTGAGTTTCTTTAACATTCTCTATTGCACCATCCATTGCTTTTTCAGTTATTACTTTGGATAGTGTCGTTTTCCCAATCCCTGGTTGTCCAATTAATGCTAATGTGTTTGCAAATTGAGGCTGTTTTCTATCTTTTGCTGCAATTTCTGCTCTAGCAAATAATTCTTCAACTGATACTTTACTGTCCTGTTTCAAGTCTATTGTCTCATAATCTTGTCTCCTGTTGTAATGTCCATCTTCATCACTGTAATAACCACCCTCATAGTAGAACTCTGTAGATCTGGCAGGGTTCACTGCTTTTATTGGTTTATCTGCTATGTCCAGTTCACAAACTTCAGTATGCTGCCCAGTCAACACTTGAAAACTTTTGTTGCTGCATTGGTCTTTAGCACTTTTGTGCAGCAAATCTTGAATCAGCTTGAAGTCATCTAAAATAAAATTGTGACATAGGATTTCCACATGCTACAAGTCCACGATATGATAAATACAAACATGGATTAACACACAAAATATTATTTCCAGGATATTTTGTAAGAATATTCATCAATTAATTTATAAATAAGTAAGGAAATGAACAAAACCTTACAATAAATCTTTTGACAGTTATTAACTTTTCTCAGCACATTAACAACTACTTATGACAACAAAATCTTGCCATTTAGAATACTACTTACTCTCGCTGAGTTCATCTAGTTTGTTGTCATTTGAAGTGTTTCCAAAAATGTCTGTAATATTTAAAAAAATCTTTATAAACACCAAAACAGATTTCATCACTTACATATATCACGCCCAGCTGTTTGAAATGTGGGGTTTCCTTTGAAATTACTTTTGGATATTTCTGTGAACAAAGACATTAGTCAAACTTTTAAATGAGGACAAAATGTTTATTAATTACCTGTTTTGTTGGAAGAAAGTTCTGAGCTTCCATGTGTCTATAAATGTAATTTTACTTTTCAATTATGAAAGTAACCCTAAATTGATTCGCTAAATTTCAGCAGAATTTCACCATTGAATTCACTTTAAACTGATCAAAAATGTCTTATCCGACACCAGGAACAGTTACAATGAAAAATATTGTGGCAAATAATGCCACAAAAATGATGAATATACCTATTTTATGTAGTAGTCTAGACATACCTGACGGCTCACTTGGTTCTGGCACAAATTCGAACTGTTACCATCATCATATTGGTCCATTGTAGTTGCTGTTGGTGCAAAAAAAATTTCAATTTTACCTTGTTTTCTTTAACATGTAATAAAAATTATTTTTTTGCAAAACGCAGTTCTTGTTCTTTCATCAAATATTCCAATCAACCTTACACAGGCAAAATCTTTTCACATTAAAAAATAGAACTGTATATGTATCAACTTTAAACATGATGTGATACAGTTACTATGAGAACTCTTTACCATGAGGGTTTTGGGTTTGGTTGCCCACGGTTTGAAGATTGTGACTCAATGGTGCTCTAGTATTTGGTGCAACTTTTCTCTGACTCACATCATCATTTTCTGAACAAGTTTGTTGAGTTTGTTGTGTAAAGTTTTGCCTGTAAGTAGTGTTTTATGTAAAACAATGAAAGCACAATGAAGATGTGTTTCTACAAACGTTGGGTGGGTGGGTGCAAGCTGTGAAGACATTTGCTGGTTACGAGCGATCATTTGCGGTTCAATTCCTTGTTCATAGTTACGCAAAGCTGGTTGTGCACTTCGAACAGGAATCATTGCCCTTGGGTGCAGGATACCTTGATGGGAATTCCCCCATGCTGGTGGATGCCATCCTCCACCATAATGTTGGTAAGGTGAATATCCTGTGGGATTGGGGTAAGGTTGTGGTACATTGGTCGCCTGTGGGATTCCTTGACCTGGTTGTGTTGACTGAGGATTGTTTGTTTGTCCAACATCATGAGGTAAGGAATCCTAAAACAATAGAAAAACAAAGAGTATTTTGTTTTTATCAGTCAACATTAAATTGTTGAAATACAATTGGACTATGTTGCGTTATCGTGATGTTATTTAAATGCATGAAAAGTAATTTTAAAAAGTAACCTTGTCAATAACTGTTTTAATGCCATTGGCTTATGACCTCCAGATAATAGCTAACAACCCCAACACCCATGGTGGTGACAACAACTCATAGTCATACGATAAAAACCACCTTTATCAAAGAAAGTAACTTTGTACAAGAGTTTACCTGGTTGGGTTGCTGGGGTATTTGTGGGTGTGGAAAGTATTGGGTTTGGTTAAAAGCTGGTACATTGGTCGTCAGTGAAATTCTTTCACCTGGCTGTGTTGACTGGGGATTATAAGGTTGTTCAGGATGGGAATTCCCCCATGCTGGTGGATGCCATCCACGATAATGTTGGTGAGGTGTATATCCTGTGGGATTAGGGTAAGGTTGTGGGGGTTGAGGAGTGTATTGAGTGTATTGAGTGTGGGGATGCCACAATTGTGATGGATGGCTTTGAGGTATTGCATGAAGTTGAGATACTGATGGTGCAATAAGATGATGAGAGGTTACATACTGGTTGGGTTGCCAAACAGTGGATTGCTGGGGTATTTGTCGGTGTGGAAAGTATTGAGTTTGGTTGAAGGCTGGTACATTGGTCACCTGTGAGATTCCTTGACCTGGTTGTGTTGACTGAGGATTGTTTGTTTGTCCAACATCATGAGGTAAGGAGTACTAAAATGATAGAAAAACTAACATTTTTATGTTTTGATATGTGATGTGCTGCACCAGATCTGGGTGATTAAACCCTAGTCAGATATAAACTTGTTAACTGTGTTCGGACCCGGTCAGGTAATGCACTTGCATATACCCGATAACTGTAAAAGCATTTACGACACACAAAACAAAGTTATTCCTTTTAGGGTCCTCTTGCACAAAACAATACTTGCATGATGGTATTGCTAGGTTGTTTGTTGGTAATTCTAACCTTTATAGCTTTACCAAAGTGTTGCGTCTCAACAAGATAATCAATTACAATTTTACTATTAAACTAATTTCAAATGCATTAAAAAAAGTCATAATCAACACCTGGTACAGGGTATTAAGTGACTTGGTTGTAACACAACGTAGGCAGTAGGTTCGGTTACAATCTAAAATACAATGTGGCAATGAATGCCTCATTACTGCATATTTAATTTTACCAAAAGCCACTTCAAAAACATGTTTAAATGTAAATGTTTTCAGCACTTTGGGCCAGTCTGTTTTTTCTCAGTAGTTTAAGTGATTTTAAAAAATTTTATTGGCAATTTCATTTTGATTTTATGAAGTGATCTAGACATACCTGACTTGATTGATTCTGGTACATATTTGAACTTTTACCATCACAAGTCTGATCCATTTTACTTGTTATTGATGCCAAATTAAAAAAGAGTTTATCAAATCAAGTGCCACTTTTTTCTTTCATGTGTAATAAATAAAAACTAGTTTTCTGCAAAACATGCTTGTTTTTCTCATAAACAATGAACATTCTAATTAACAGAATACACAGACAAAAATTATTTTACATTTCAATAAATGGCACAATATATCAATATTTAAAAACAGGTTGAAAAAGTGCAAAAAAACAAACTACAGCAACTTGAAACCAGTAACAAGACTTTATTATACACTAGTCAAATATAAAACTAAGTTAGTTCAAAAATTTGGCCAACAACAAACTATCACCCAAAATCTGCTTGGCTATTCCACAGATTGGAAAAAATGGATAAATCCCTCGCTCAACTTTACTAAAATTTACCGATAATCCGCACTATAAAAATTAGCTAATGCATTACCATGCAAAAAACGTGTCGATCGTCCGCCCAATTAACGATCACCGAAAAAAGACCTTCGCACAAAAAACAAACTTTCCAATTTGGGCTTTTCCTTCTAAACTTTATTTGGTAACTTGATGAAAGGTGATAGTTTACCAACAATATATTAACATCAAGTACAATTACCGTCTTTCTTTTAACCACATCCACAAATTTTAAGCACAATTAAAAATTTATTGTGGTGTTAAACTTGAAATAGGCCTACTATCTAAGGGTGTTTCTAAAATGTACAATGTCGCTAATGGCGCTAATGGAGAGTACGTATTCCTATATTTTCTACGAATAAACTTCTTCAGTGATCTTTCTTTATATACAGAGTAGTAAAAGAAACAAAAAGAAAAATTAACACAAATAGAAGAAGGCTAAGAAAAAAATAAACGTTTAAGATCATGCTGGTTTTCAACTTACCGTATTTTACGGACCATAAGGCGCAACTTAAATCCTTTTTTTTCCTCATAAATTGATCGTGCGCCTAATGTATGGATCAAGTAGTGCTTTATTGCCTACACTCAAAACCAGTACCGATACTATTATAAATAAACCACCGTCTTACACAATAAACTACGGTAAAAGCAACTAGCAACTGTGATATTCATACTATTGTGACTTGCTTACATTTATTACGTAACAAGTTTTTGTTTAATGAGCTTTATGCGGTAACCCATACTCCTTAAAATACGTTGCGTTCTATAGCCCGGTGCGCCTTATGTATGAACAAAAAACTAATCAAAGCAATTTATTGACAGTGCGCCTTATAATCGGGTGCGCTTTATGGTCCGTAAAATACGGTATGTTCAAAATTCAACACTGCTTGTGCACCTGTTTTAACTCTTCAGAAACAGGAACTTATTTAAAGGTTCAACAACAGTAAAATGCAGATTTAAAGTTTGAAACAGGAACCAAAAATGAAACAATCCCAGGTGAATCCGCAGGTATGTTTATCCCACGTTTACGTATAGAGGGCGCTATTCCTATCTGTCTTGATGTATATTGACAACGGTTCATGATAAACTGCGTAACAGGTGAACAACGTAGCCCCGAAATGTAGTTCGATCGTTTTAGCTGAAGTCAGAGAGGAAAGTATTTAACCAAAACAAGACTAAACTCAAGATCCTTTAAAGTTCTTTCGATCTAAAAACTTATGACATTAAGATATGGGAGACGAAATAATGTGAAGAATGTCGTTACAAATTAAAGATGTAACGTGTTCACAACTAACCTTCATTAGGGTCTTTTCGTTTTTTTAATTGTATTTGCACGGGTGTACAATTTTGATGGCGACCAAGATAGCATGCAGTCTTATTTATCCCCAATACAGATTTCATTCAATCATGTTTTGCCCAAACACAAAATTTAAAACATTCATCAAAGTGGACGCTAAAATACCCGGGAATATTTTCTTGTGCCCTAATCTACTGATGACAGTTGGTCGGGGAATCATAATATATTTTCACTCACAGATCAATATTTTACTACAAAGGTTGGGTCATAGCTTTTCACGTCACTTAATGCACTTGTTACGCAATAATGCTCTATAGTTTTAAAAGTATCATCTTCGTTTTGCTTAGATTTACGTATTTGACTGTTCTTTATCTTGTCTTTCTGGTCTGCTGTACAGGTATTTGTTGTAAGTAGTCAAGAGGCAGCAATACAGCAGTGGATTAATATTTGTAGACTATCATAATCATCCCCGCGCCATGCCTTAAAGCCATCGCCTACGGGGACGATGTCACGCATGCGGTGACCGCTTGCGACCTCCTTATTTTATCTCTGAACCTCGTTAAACAATTATCGGCAGTTTCTGGTCTAACTTTAAATCCCATCCCAGGCGATTTGCCATCATTAAACCCCCTTGTAACTTAACCCAACATAATATAACTTGGAACCGAGAGGCCATAAACCCTTTAAATATCCCAATCGGACATCCCGACTCAATCACCGCGGCATGGCGCAAATCCATATCTTCTCTACGTTCTCACGCCTCCACCCCTTTCTCACCTACAATTCGAAAAGCACTCGAACCAAAACTCTACTCCTACCCCAAATATCTTATTTAGGTAAAACGTACCCCCTCCCTCAGCGGCAGCGAGAAGCGGTCGACGGCATTGTGGCAGGTTTTGTTGCAGGCCACCAAAATCCCACCCTACCGTGAAAACCATGGCGGCGTCGTTTGGCCATGGTGGTTACCGCGTTGCCAACCTACCCCTCTATGCTGACCTATTTTATCTCTTTACTGTCAAAAATTATTACACGCACATATTACTAGACACACCCACAACCCACAAAAAGAATAACAGAGCCCAACTTAGTTTTATTCCTTTTACTAATTCAATTATTCATCTCCCTTTTGTAGAGTATTATATATTATATTGTAGTGCGTACCTTTATTGCGATTTCCCCTCTGTATTTGTAAAGTGTTTTTTTATATTTTGATAATTTTGTCAACTATCCTTTATTTGCGCTTGTGTTTCTTTATTACTCTCGCCTGGCATCTCTTCAGTGCCCTAATACACAATAAACATTTCACCCCCTATCCTTGGTGATACTGTTGTAATAAATAACCTCAGGAAGGGGTAATGTTTCATGCAAAGGCACGATTGACAGGATTGCCCCACTGTACAGGTCCTTCGGAACTGATAAGGTTTTTATGTTAAACAAAACCATTGGAACTTCAGCACTTTCCGTTGGAGGTTACTCGCAAAATATTTCACGGCTTGTGGTAACGTTTTATTACACCTATATTATGTATTAGAACTCTACACGCCTTCACGCTACAAGTAAACCCAACACACCTACTGTGGAGTTGATTTTGCAACGAATTTATCACCAATATTAATTAGTGCAAAAATGTCATATTGTTATGTTCCTGGAGCCGATCTGAACCGAACCAAGTGTGATGAGTAAACTATATCGCTGCTGGTGACGTTGACAAAATTATGATCATGCAGAAACAAGCTTGTTTCTGTCTTTGAACAGAGGAACATTATGTCAAAATATTGTAGACCCGGACTCTGCTGCACCACCTTGTGGCTGAATATTTTTTGGCACCATGTCCACTAGCGAGATTTGTTGAAAAATGAATTCCTGCCACGCAAAATCGTTTTTTTTTTAATTTTACTTGTTGTCATTTTTGAGAGGAAAACTTCTTGCAAGTTTAGGAGGGAGTTGATCTCCACGAAATAATTCCAATCGATCCAACATATTTACTTGAATTAGATAAAAGGGATGGATAGGAAGGAGTAGGCGGGTTATCTCTAACACAACGTCAACTTCCATTTACACAATGCAAAGCAACTGGTAAAACGAATTAACTCTTATATCTGGCGTTACTGCTAACATACATGAAAGAATTCTTAAGCCGAAATTCTTTTTTTCACGCCAAAAGGCGATCGACAGCGAAACAGTCATGGAGCGAAACGATAAGATATCGCAAACAACAAACTATGCAGTATTTTGTGATGTCATCAACCAAATTGATTACTAAACAATGTTTTTGTGCACAATTTTTCTCCAAACCAATTCTCCTAAAACCCGTTCCAATCAAAGCACGTAACTGTCAAATATTCTTCACATAATCTTCACAAACAAGTAGAATTCCTCAACAAAACGCACAAAACATCAACCAAACATTTATACAAAGCAACTGCAAAACTACAATCTGTCCTAGAGTGGAAAACAACGCACACAAAGTTGCCTCTCCACGCTGGAAGCGGGAACCTTGATTGGTGTTGGAAACACAACACACTGACGTCATCAAAGTTACCTGTTCCCTCACACGGCGTGACAAAAGTGAATATGGATCACATGGCGTAACAATAGTGAAAAGTGGATGATTTCATGCTGAGTGGAGCGATGTGAATTGCACAAGTTGTCCGCATCTGGACGAGTTGCTTCATGTCACAGATTTTTATACTTGGAGTAATAAGAAACATGTGTTTCTATCTAATATGTACTATGTTGTCGGTTTACATAAATTGGCCGCAGATAATGCATTTTCTATCATGTGCAACCAAATATTATTCCTCAACCAAACGCATTAAACCAGCATAGCAAGGAATTCTTGAAGCTTAATTGCAACGAAAACTCGAATTGGTGACGAAATTTAAACAGAAATATTCAACATCGAAACTATTTGAAACTGACAGATCAGTTTTGTTTCAGTAACAGTCGATAAAGCGACATTTAGCGGCAGAATATATTTCCATAAACTTACACTAGACGCCGTGCTAAACAATACATCGGGTAAGAATAATGTTGGGTGACGTCATCCACGTTTATCAAGCAGAAAGCCAGGATAACCGGGTTTCGAATATCGCTGTGGTAAAAAGAAAAATGTATTGGGTGACATCGGGCAAATCAACACTTAAACATTGAAAAACAAACCTAATGAATGTCGGTCGTATCCCGGTGCTAGCTGCACAATGTAACCCACCTTTCAATACAACTTAACAGATGTCTTTACAAATATCACTTCCCAAACGTAAGCACTTTGTATTTTAAAAAAAACAAGAATTACAACATATGTCGGGGATTCCCCATAAGTAATTGACAGCATCGGTTAAGCGCTGGGTGGCGACATCGAGCAGCAATGATTCCCAATAGCGATTCCACAAAAACCAACATTCAATGTTCAAATATTTACAACATAAACCTTCCACTTCCACCCGTTATAACTTCATCAAACCCATAGATAGACACAGATTTGTTTGAAGTAAATATAAAAAAAACTTGCGCCGATGAAACCGAACAGTAGTTGGTGGAACATCGGTTGTTCTCGTCATCAAACATTTTAGTTACGAACATAAAAAAATCTTCGTTCAAAAACCAACAAAGGGTTGCCAGAATTCACGACATAATGTATCAGAAAACAATGTAATGTGGAAATACTCGATAGTAATCAGTCAAAAATTAATATAAGTCGCACGTAAATGTTGAAAGTAATGTTTAGTGCGGAAGTAAAAGTATTGTCACAAAATCTGTCGTTCAAAATTGTTAGGAAGGCGGATAACTTTGTACGATAAACCTCTGTTGACGGATTTACACAAGAGAGAAGTAAAGACGAAACTCAAGAGCAGGAGACAAAAATATTCGTGTTTTAAAGACGTCCTTGATTGTAAGCAACACAAACAGTAAAACTTGGCGACAATTTCAACGAAACCAGATACATAGAGACGCATTTATAAGTTTGGCAAAGAAGTAAAAATGAGAGTTATGGAGACAAACGGTATTAATACGTACATTGTAAATACAAATAACACACAGAAGTTGGATTAAAGCACAGAAAAATATTAAGAATATTTACAAAGCATTTGGGAATGTTTCGTCTTCGTGACATGAAGTAGAAAGGTTTACCGGTGAGAAGTGACAGAAATCCCTGTTGATTCTGGCAGCAAACAGCCTAAAGTAATATATTGTTACTTGTCGTTCAACAGAGCTCAGCGCATTTCTATCTTAGCAAGATATCGACGAGAAACACTGAACTTTAGTGTGGAATGGTCAGAATATTACGATACCGATGATATAAGTTAATTGAATTTTGAATGAGTTTTGTCGCCTGGTTGTAAATCTCAGGCCTTTTTTTCTTGCATTTAAAAGCCACCCGATAACAGCAAGGTTTCATAATATTTATGTGGTATTTTGTGAAGTTCGATCATCAAAAGTTTCGTTACCAACTTTACTGACATGAAACGATAATCGTTAATTCCGCACTAACCTTGATACAAAGTTGCGGGAAATTATCAACGGTTACAGTTCAAGTAACTGCGTTGGAAAGTTTTATTTGTACTTGAGGTCAAAATAAACGCTGTTACTGAAATTGCTAGAATTTTGTAAACGCCAAATGCCGTACATGACTTTTGATAAATGTAAATTTGCAAGCACCCATATCTTACGTCGTATTGTTGGTGATAACAAAGTTGTACTGAAAGTACAACCGACCACTCAAAATGTCGCAAGCACATTAAATTTTCGGTAACTGAGTAAAAGTGTTAAAGCGCTTCTGTGGTACGACAAGTCAGTTAAGATTATTGAAATAAATCGTCGGACGTGAGCCTCAACCAAACAATGGTTTCACAAACATACATACGAGACTAACTCTGATGCACCACCTTGTGGTGCAACACTTGCGGGAAACACGTCAGTAGATAGAGCAAGAGGTTTTAGGGGTTTTTAAAGTCGATGGTTCACAACCGACAATGGAAATATTCAAACTTCACGTTTTATCGATGAAACGTCATTAAGAAAACTTCTTACCAGTTTAGGAGGGAGTTGATCTCCACAAAATAATTCCAATCGATCAATCATATTTACTTGCATTTGTTAAACCCAAATATAAGGGATGGATTGAAGTGGAGAGTAGGAGTTAGAGATTCACTTCTTACCAAAATTTCAACTTTGGCTTCTACAATACAACGGATTGGTTAAT
Source organism: Ascidia mentula (assembly GCF_947561715.1). NCBI lineage: Eukaryota > Metazoa > Chordata > Ascidiacea > Phlebobranchia > Ascidiidae > Ascidia > Ascidia mentula. The sequence continues at coordinate 2,046,930 of NC_138568.1, forward strand.
TTATGCATCGTTTAACTATAATAACAGTAGTGTTAATGAAAGTTTTGTTGTGATTTAAAATTATTTCATGAAGCAAATATTTTGTGACGTGTACTTTTTTCCATAAACGCAACATCCACTCAAACATAATAAAATACTTCTATTCAGTCGAGTTTGTTTGTGTGATTTTATTTTAAATCTTAAGCCACATAAACTGAAAATACATGGTAGGTAGTGGGTGATGTCGACTTTCTTTATATTAACCCAGTGGTGGCAACCTGAGGCTTGCACATGACACAAGCCTTAATACAAGACAACCCATGAAGTAAACATATTATTATCGTGTTAGTATCAAATAGCAATGACAGTTTGTACGTGGAACAAATAGTTTTAATACTTACAGGGTCTGGCAGGTTCCGAAATCTCCCTTCGAAGACTTTATCTATCTGTCGACGACGGACTGTAAGATCATCTTGTATGTTGTGAACACACTTGAGTAAGGTTTCTGCCGCATCACCATGTATGACACTGTTCCAAAGATTCAACTTCCTTATCTGGAAATAAAAGGTGGAATTAAGAAATTAGTTCAGACAGGTGACATTAAATGTTTAGAACAAATATAACTGCTGGTAAAATATTGTGAAACATCGACCTATCGGGTCTCATCAGTGCAGCTAGCGGCTAACTAGCCAGGCATGGATTATTCCATTATTTGTGCACTTTTGTCTGCAACTCATTGATCATTATTGGGTCATTGCTTGTATATTTTTGCGAAAGGCCGGGTTTTACGAAATGCGTTTTTGAAAGCTTTACAGAAACGACAGTTTGTATAATTGCGTTATCTTACTCAAATATTAAACATGTGCTTTTGCATTAGCACGTGCACCATAGTTTTCTTGCTTTTACTTTGGAAGATAATGCTTAAATATGGAGTCGAGTGGACGTGGAATCTCTGCTTGAACACCTGAATTCCATTAAAACGAGTATCGAGCTCACAATAGAATGTGAATACGTCGGGGTGATATCATTTTTTGATGTTTCCATTTAAAGCGAGAACCGGGGCCTCTCCGCACAAGCGTATACTGGTAACCGACTCATTCCGACAGGTATCTGTCGTTTCGGTTCGCGAACCCCATTGCCCACAAGCGTGCTGTAGTGCGTGCATTGTATGCAAGAGCGGAAACATTAGTTTGAAGAGGCTAAAAACAGGAGGTTGGTAATGAACAGAGTGCGCTTTTAGCGAATGGCCACCCTCGTTCGTTTCTGTGGCGAAACCAAGATTCCTCGCCTAAAGGTGACGAAGGGTGTGGTTGTGTTGCTATATATTTTGCAAGGCCTCCAGGTGTTTAAACGCCCGCCTGTCAGACAGCCTGCTTTGGTTTCACATCTCAAAGATCGTACATGAGATGCTTTCGATGCTGGAGGTGTGATCGCATACCCTGTGCTGACTGCGACGGCGTATAATTGGTGAGGCTGGCCGCGCCCGACGAGCAACGCAAAAGGAACAGAAACGCGACGTGGCCAACCGCGAGTACAGCGTTGTCGCAACATGTAGCGGATACAGGTGAATTTAGAAGAAACGACAGACCTGGTAAACTCCGCATAGAGTTACACTCATCAAGGTTCTTAACACGCAGTTTCGTTTGCCTCGTATTTGCGATCTACAAAACGCACCACAAGCGAAACGTTTGTGACGAACGTGTGGAAGGAAGAATTTGTCCTTTGTGTACAGAAAATTGATTATCGAGTTCGTCGCGAAAACATTTATCCTAAACAATGTTTCGTCCAGTTTTTAGATAACATTGATCGCCGGCCAAAAAAATTGTTAACATTGAAGACCCTATAACTTGTATAATATGGCGTTCAAACGATCTTGTGAGGTTAGCATTATTTACTCGCCGCACCCCCGTTGATGTGCAAAACTTTATGCCTCTGCTCACAAAGCATCGCAGATTTTCATTTGATAAATATTTGTGTTAAATTACGCCATTGTTTACATTCTTGTTTGTTTTAAATTACGACAATGAAAGTGTTGCAGCTTCTGCGATACACAAATTTGTAAATATTGCTTGGGAGTCTGGGCCTCGACGACTATGCGTGTTGGCATCATATGATGCAATATGAAATGTGTCATCCCGAATTACACATGCCTCAAACTTAGTAACACATTTGTGACTTTGGACGCAGTTATATGCGTGCAATGCAACGAGACCCAATTAAATCAAATGGCTTAATACAAGAAATAAACAAACATATTTTTGAAATCACCCTTTTTATGAAGGGGATTAACCTTATTGAAGATTTTAAATTGGCGCATCTAGGGAGTTTACAAATATTTTGCGGTGGTGCGTGTGCCATAGTGTAATGAAACTACAAACAAAAATATTGTTTTCCATTAAGTTGCCCGATGCCACCCTGAGCAGCCTAATTTCTTGCGAGTTCTTGCCAGACCTACTGGAAGCCACTCCCCTAAAACTAAGTACTCCTAAATGCTGGTATCAAAAGCAGAGGACATAACAGCAAATACATTGTTTGCGTTAAAAAAAAACACACATTCAAACTAGGAGTGTGCAACCTGCATTGCTGTTTTAATATAACTTAATTGAAACATTGACAAGACTGAAAATTTGGTTCTGTGAGCACTGAATGTTAAAAAGCAAACATTTTTTTCTCCAGTGTATCGGCACCTGGTAAACTCCCATGGCATCGCAGATTTTATTGTTTTTGTCTTATAGTTGGTAAATATTTGTGTTAATTTAAGCCATTGTTTACATTCTTGTTTGTTTTAAACGTCAATAAAAGTGTTGCAGCTTCAGCGGAACTCAAATTTGTAAGTTTCGTGCACGAGCACTTAAAAGAGAAGATATCTGGAACGTCATAGACTTGACTGTAATTGTTCCAGTGTTTTTGTGGAGATCTGTGGTTGTACGTTAATGCGCATTTTCGGCTTGCTTGCACATTTCGTCGTTCTTCTTCCCACCCCCAATTTTTTGTATTTTTCGCGCTTTGTTATATTTTTGGTGTTGTTTACACTCACACACTTTGTCCTGAAGAAGGTCGATTGATATTACTTCGGGGCATGAGCCTCTTGTACCCCTCCCCCTGTACGGTGTCATCCCGAATTACACATGGCTCCAACTTAGTAACACGTTTGTGAATTTGGTCGCAGTTATATGCTTGCAATGCCACAAGACTCAATAAAATCAATGGTTTATTAAAGGGAATAAACAAACTTATTAAAGATTTTGAATTAGCCCTTCTGGGGTTTAATAAAGGGGAGTGTGCAAACATTGCGTAGGAATTTTCCTATTTTGTTATACCTTAATCGTTTGCCTTCACTATTTTTAATAATAGACGGTTTATTGCTTACACTACTAACAAAGTTTTTATCAATATCTTGTAACCTGTTATAACCTAAACCCAGAAGAAGTTTGAATGTTCGTGCAAAAAGGTCATGTGAAATGGTAATCATTAGTGCGGAACGCTTTGCTGAAAAATCACTTCTAGATTCGACTAAAATAATGACAGATTACAAACTAAAGTAGTGTAGACAGTATCTTTGTTTCAATAAACCTTCTTATAACAAATAATAAGGTTAGGTTTGGCGAACGATTCCAAATCATCCAAGAGTGTCATGACCCTAAGTGAGTGATTCCCAACCTTTTGGTTGCGTACAACTTGGAGGTAAAACAATTTCGACGCGTACCACCTAGTTGAGTGTTACAAAGTAACCTAGGGGATGAAGTAACAAACATTTTGAGATGGCTTACGGTTTTTGAAATCGAACTATATCTGCAAATTACGGAAAGGTGCTCGCGCATCACCTGGAATGCCGTCGCGTACCACCGGTCGGGAAACACTGCCTTAAGAAGTTTGAAAACCACTGATCTAACATACAACTTACTGGTTTCTCAAGTTGTGATATGGAATTTGCAATCTTACAGATTCCACCACTTGTCATCAAACAAAACCCCAGAGACAGATTCTCAATCCACTGAATACATGAAGCAATAGCAGATGCACTTTCATCATCAACTTTGTTCACATCAAGATTCAACGACGTCATCTGATACAAATGAGAAATTGCTGGAATCAGTTTTTATGTCAACAATACCTCATTGTATCAATTATGACGTCACAGAGGTAGAACAATCACTTGGTAAATTTAATCGTTGAGCTCCGGTAGCTCAGTCAGTTAGAGAAAGAACCCGAATTACACATGGCTCCAACTTAGTAACACGTTTGTAACATTGGTCGAAGTTATATGCTTGCAATGCCACGAGACTCAATAAAATCAAATGGCTTTTTACAAGAAATAAACAAACTTATTGAAGATTTTGAATTGGTTCTTCTGGGGTTTAATAAAGGGGAGTGTACAAACATTGTGTAGGAATTTTCCTTATTTGTTAAACCTTAATCGTTTGCCTTCACTATTTTTAATAAAAGACGTTTTGTGCAACTGTGTTACGTCAACGAAAACTGAAACGCATATTTTGCGGTGGTGCGTGCGGCATAGTTTTGATTGGTTACACTACTAACAAAGTTTTTATCAATATTTTGTAACCTGATGTACTACAAATCCAGAAGAAGTTTGAATGTTGGAGCAAAAAGGTCATGTGAAATAGTAATCATTAGTGCGGAACGGTTTTGTCGACAAAACACTTTTGGATTCGACTAAAATTATGACAGATTTCAAACCAAAGTAGTGAAACCAGTATTTTTGTTTTAATAAAACTTAACCTTAAACAAAATAAAGTTAGGTTTGGCCAACGATTCCAAATCATCCAAGAGTGTCATGACCCTAAGACAGTGATTCCCAACCTTTATGTGGTTGCGTACAACTTGGAGGTAAAACAATTTCGGCGCGTACCACCTAGTTGAGTGTTACAAAGTAACCTAGGGGATGAAGTAACGAACATTTTGGGATCACTTACGTTTTTTTCAATTCGAAGTATATCCGCTAATTACGGAAAGGTGCTCGCGTACCACCTGGAATGCCGTCGCGTACCACCGGTTGGGAAACACTGCCTTAAGAAGTTTGGAAACCACTGGTCTAACATACAACTTACTGGTTTCTTAAGTTGTGATATGGAATTTGCAATCTTACAGATTCCACCACTTGTCATCTTACAATTCTCCAGAGACAGATTCTCAATCCACTGAATACATGAAGCAATAGCAGATGCACTTTCATCATCAACTGTGTTGTAATCAAGATTTAACGACGTCATCTGAAACAAATGAAAATTGCTGGAATCAGAATTTATGTCAACAATATCATTGTTATCAATTATGACATCACAGAGCAAGAACAATCACTTGGTGAATTTAATCGTTTAGCTCCGGGAGCTCAGTCAATTAGAGAAAGAATCCGAATTACACATGGCTCCAACTTAGTAACATGTTTGTGACCTTGGTCGCAGTTATATGCTTGCAATGCCACGTGACCCAATAAAATCAAATGGCTTATTACAAGAAATAAACAAACTTATTGAAGATTTTGAATTGGCTCTTCTGGGGTTTAATAAAGGGGAGTGTGCAAACATTGTGTGGGAATTTTCCTAATTTGTTAAACCTTAATCGTTGGCCTTCACTATTTTTAATAAAAGACGTTTTGTGCAACTGCGTTACGTCAACGAAAACTGAAACGCATATTTTGCGGTGCTGCGTGCGCCATAGTTTTAATTGCTTACACTAATAACAAAGTTTTAATAAATATTTTGTAACCTGCTGTACTACAAACCCAGAAGAAGTTTGAACGTTCGGGCAAAAAGGTCATGTGAATTCGTAATCATTAGTGTGGAACGCTTTTGTCGACAAAACACTTTTAGATTCGACCAAAATGATGACAGATTTCAAACCAAAATAGTGAAACCAGTATTTTTGTTTTAATATAACTTTATCTTGAACAAAATAAAGTGAGGTTTGGCGAACGATTCCAAATCATCCAAGTGTGTCATGACCCTAAGACAGTGATTCCCAACCTTTTTGTGGTTGCGTACTACTTGGAGGTAAAACAATTTCGACGCGTACCACCTAGTTGAGTGTTACAAAGTAACCTAGAGGATGAAGTAACAAACATTTTGGGATCACTTACAGTTTTTCAATTTGAACTATATCCGCAATTACGGAAAGGTGCTCGCGTACGACCTGGAATGCCGTCGCGTACCACCGGTTGGGAAACACTGCCCTAAGAAGTTTGGAAACCACTGGTCTAACATACAACTTACTGGTTTCTTATGTTGTGATATGGAATTTGCAATCTTACAGATTACATCACTTGTCATCTCACAATCCCCCAGCGACAGATCCTCAATCCACTGAATACATGAAGCAATAGCAGATGCACTTTCATCATCAACTGTGTTCTCATCAAGATTCAACGACTTCATCTGAAACAAATGAAAAATTACTGGAATCAGTTTTTATGTCAACAATGTCATTGTTATCTATTATGACGTCACAGAACCAGAATAGTCACTTGGTGAATTTAATCGTTGAGCTCCGGTAGCTCAGTCAGTTAGAGAAAGAACCCGAATTACACATGGCTCCAACTTAGTAACACGTTTGTGACTTTGGTCGCAGTTATTTGCTTGAAATGCCGCGTGACCCAATAAATTCAAATGGCTTATTACAAGGAATAAACAAACTTATTTTTGAATTCGCCCTTTCAGGTTTTTTTATTAAGGGGAGTTTACAAATAAGTTCAAGGAATTTTCCTATGTTGAGCTTTTGTATTACTGTTACTTGTGACCAAGCTTTAGAAACTACCAATGTCTGCGTCTGACCTATTTTGGCAATAAAAGACGGTTTGTGTAACCGCGTTACGCTACCGAAAACTGAAACGCATCTTCAAACAGAGACCTTGTCACGCTTTTTGCATTGGAGGTGACGTCACTTTCAATCAAGTGCCAAACCACTTTCCGCTCAACAGATTTAAAATAAAATTTCTTTTTTTTAAAGAATTTGGTGCTGATTAGCGCAAGAGTAATTAAAATCGGTAGATATTTCAGAAAAAGCAAACAGCGTGAAAAGGCCGGTGTTTGAAGTTCTGATGAAATACTTCGGACTTTAAAAAAATTCAACATTGGAATTTGTGAGAAAATACTGCTAACAAATTTTCCATTAATACGATGTAACCTGTTGTAATACCAACCCAGACGAAGTTCGAATGATCGTGTTACAAGTTATCGTGCAATGGTAATCATTGGTGCGGAATGCTTTGGACTGTAAAAAATTTTTTGTTTCTGCCAGAATGACAATTTAAATTCAAACCAAGGTAGTGCAGCAAGTACTTTTGTCTTACTTCGACTTTTGTTTTTTTAAACAGAATAAAGTTATGTGTGGCGAACGATTCCAGATTATCCAAGTGTGTCGTGACCCTAAGAAGTTTGGAAACCACTGGTCTAACAAACAACTTACTGGTTTCTTAAGTTGTGATATGGAATTTGCAATCTTACAGATTACACCACTTGTCATCTTACAATCCCCCAGAGACAGATTCTCAATCCACTGAATACATGAAGCAATAGCAGATGTACTTTCATCATCAACTGTGTTCTCATCAAGATTCAACGACTTCATCTGAAATTATTTCATATACAAATTAGTTACAAGCATACAACTATTGATTTTTCCCATGAATATTTTACCGTAACTTCAAATATATCCAGGTTTCACATGAATACTTTGTTAGTAAAATTAATGAAGTTGTCTTAATTTCCTGTCCCCCAACTATTCTTAGTGAAAAACCAATTACCTGATTCAACTACAAACTGGGGATATGCCAAAACGAACACAAACCCAAATAGATTCTGCAAATGTCAGCTTGATTTTAATATTCATGTGAAGCTGAATAATAAGTGATATTTCAGAGCAAATATTTATTAGGGCGTATAATGATAGTTTTGTAATATAGCATGTTATAAAATTATATAATGCTATAACTTAACACCAATCATTTAACGCCATTTTATAATTATGGTGGCCGCAAAAAATTATAATGTGGCTGATTTGTGGAAGTTTATCAAACTCCCTAAATAAGAAGCCAAAGCTAAAGGTGCTGCTCATCATAATGCTGGTAAAGGTTTTGAACTCCTACAGCATTATGATGAACAGCATTCTAGCTTTGGCTTTTTTATTTAGAATACTTAACTACAGATACTTTGCACCCAATTATCAAATTGTGTTTTTCAGAATTCTGATGTCTGTAATTAGTCGTAGCCTGAGCAACATACTTGCACGCATGATACAGGCCAAGCTACTGGTGACGTCACACTTTACACACGAATATATTCATTTTGTGCAAATAATGTGTCGCATTATTTAAAGTAAAAATACTTTTATTTTGATGGCAAAGTTCACAAGCAAATGAATAATAAACATGATACATAAAATAGCACCAATAAAACCATAAGGGTTATCATGTCAAGCGTCCATGTATTGCCACAAAACTTGAATCTTTGTCAATTTGGGACATTCCTACCACATGCAACTGCAATGTGACAGGAAAAGTATCATGTGTGACTTCAAGATATTTATCGGTCACCACATTTCCAACATAGAACACTTTGCTAAGGTTAAGGCATATTGCCAAATGCTCAGTTTTGACCAATTCAGGAAATATACCTTCTGTTTTATTGCATCAGCCACTTCTCGTATCCCATCCCCACTAACTTCGTACATAGTAAGTTCAAGGGTTGGAGGAAATAAATGTAAAACACACGACAAAGCAAAAGCTTCTTCATCACCTTTCACTCTAAGCTCGTTTGGGATGGAATTAATCTGGTAATAAAATGTCAGTTTACATAAAGGCTCACTACTGTGTTTGTTTTATTCTCTGAAGAAGCCTAGACGTGCTTACAGGTGAAACAGCAGAAAATACAATCTTTTTTAAACAAAAGGTGCATATTTGTTGTTTTTCACCAGAAGAACGTCAGATTCATAATTCAGTTTACATAAAGTTGTTTAACCACCAAATATGGATATTTCCAAAAAAATGTTTTTGTGAAGCATTTGTCAACACAGATGACTGGATAAAGTTTCATAAGTAAATTTGAATTAACCATATGCAAACAAAGTAACCTAAGTAAAATCCAGACTTACAGACAAGTTTGTTATAACACTGCTTACAAACCTCAAACACTGAATTAACAAATTTGGATGTTATGTCCTCTTTCTTTATTGATGTCTGGAAAACAAATAAATCGTCCTCAATCACTAAATATTAACAAATAACAGCAGGGCTGACATAGAATGTTATGTAAAACAGAAAAACTACCAAGCTTTCGAAAAATGCTTTATCTAGTTCCTTGCAAATGCATCTACAATAGAAACATTCACTCATTTACTAAAGGTATTTATAAATTTTTCCTTGGCAAAATATTAAATGCTGGTAACCTTTGAAATGCAAGAAATAAGATCACATTTTCCAATCTTATGGATGCCCTCCTCTGATATTTCAAACTTGGACGTGTAAAGCTTGGTAACATTTTTGTGGAAAGCTTCATCCATGATGAATGGTAATAGAGATTTTGAAATCAGATTTCCACTGATGTCAAAAGATTCCATCTGTAATGATTGGAATATGTGGTTTTACACAAGAAACATTTAAAAGCCAAAACTTGCTCTTGCTATTCTTAAAAAATGAAATAAAAATATTTTGAGAATGCTTTTCAAAACTTAATTGCAGGAACCAGTCATTTTCATGCAAAAAATAGTCACCCAAATTTCAGTTTAGTAAACAACCATAACATGAAAATTCACATAATTTAGTACAGAGGTCGGCAATCCACAGCTTTGCAGCCACATGTGGCTCCTTTAGATTTATTTCTAGTTTCATATGGCAACATCATTCAAAATTTTTTTTTTAGTTTGTGGAGTATTTGTACATCCAAAAGTATGCCAACCACTTCAAACTTAGGTTTTGAATAACTGAAATTGAGTTTAGTAAAAAATCATGCTAACTTCAAACAGGCTTTAAACATTTCTAAAGTTGTTGACAAATCAGTATGGATATTGAAACACAGGAGAACCACTAGTCTAACATACAACTTACTGGTTTCAGAATAAAATTTGCAAATACTGACATTTTGGTTGTTATACAACTACCTTTATCAGGATGTACTATCAATTTTAAGCCCTGACAAAAGTTGTTGCCAATAATAAGAATGTCATTATTCAAATGTTTTACTGCCAAAAAAACAATATATGCCGACAATTCTAATCTAATTCAAAATGCCAAAAAATGTAGTTGTCCAAGTATGACCTTGAACTCCCATTTACTGCAGCAAACATGGTGACTAGTATATATAAATAAATGTATCCAAACATTTTTCACCTTTAAAGTCTATTCCATTACATTACCTCACAATGGTGTATCAGCAATTAGACAGAAAATAAGGTTTGAAATTAATGAAATTTATGTTACAAATTAAGCAGGCAATACTTAATTATAAAAGTAAATAACAATTTGAACCGTCTTGCTAACTTCTTAAATTTTTGCAAACATTACAAATTCAAGAAATATACCTTCTGGTTTATTGCTTCAGCCACTTCTCGTATTCCATCCCCACTAACTTTGTCCATAGTAAGTTCAAGGGTTGGTGGAAATAAATGTAAAACACACGACAAAGCAAAAGCTTTTTCATCACCATCCACTGTAAGCTGGTTTGGGATGGAATTAATCTGATAATAACATATCAGCATACACAAAGTTGTTCAACCACTAAATATGGATATTTCAAAAAAAATGTTTTTGTTAAGCAAAGCATTTGTCAACACAGATGACTGGATAAAGTTGCATATGTTAATTTGACTTAAACATATGTAAACAAAGTAACCTAAGTAAAATCCAGATATACAGACAAGTTTTTTTTCCAATGCTTACAAACCTCAAACACTGAATCAACAAATTTGGTTGTTATGTCCTCTTTCTTCACTGAAGTCTGAAAAAAAACAAATCAATCGTTGTCAAACACTACATATTAACAAATAACAGCAGGGCTGATGTAAAATATCAAGTAAAGCAAAAAAAAAATTAAAAAGGTTTGAAAAATGTTTTATGCAGTTCTTTGCAAATGCATCTACAATAGTAATATTCCCTCACTAAATGTGTTTTTAATTTTTTCCTTGGCAAAATATTAAATGCTGGTAACCTTTGAAATGCAAGAAATAAGATCACATTTTCCAATCACATGGATGCCATTCTCTGATATTTCAAACTGGGACGTGTAAAGCTTGTTAACATTTTTGTGGACAGCTTCATCCATGATGAATGGTAATTGAGATTTGGAAAACAGTGTTCCACTGATATCCAAAGATTCCATCTGTAATGATTGAAATATGTGGTTTTACACAAGCAACATTCAAAAGCCCAAAACAACTTTTGCTATATTTAAAAAAGGATGATAAACAATCTTTTAGAAAAACTTTTCAAAATTAATTCCAGCAACCCATTGTTCCCGTGCAAACAATAACAACCGAATTTAATCAATGAGAGCTGCAGACAGGGTGTATACACGTTTGATACCCAACATATCGACGATTGACCGAAAGGTACCACAAAGTGGAAATCTGTGTGCCTGCTAGTCTACCAGCTAGCACAGTGCCACATCAACAGCTGCACGGATGAGACCTTTCAGGTCGAAACAGTGCGTGTATACACCCTGTCTGCAGCTCTCATTGATTATTATGGCTCTTTTGCGCATATAATATGATTTGGGTGAAAGCCGAGCCGATAGCGCTATTGGATCCCAAACAGTTGTTTGGCCATAGTGCGCTCCACGTGGTTCGTCTCTGTTGTTTGGTACCTAGTTTGGTACCCAACATATCGACGATTGACCGAAAGGTACCACAAAGTGGAAATCTGTGTGCCTGCTAGTCTACCAGCTAGCACAGTGCCACATCAACAGCTGCACGGATGAGACCTTTCAGGTCGAAACAGTGCGTGTATACACCCTGTCTGCAGCTCTCATTGATTATTATGGCTCTTTTGCGCATATAATATGATTTGGGTGAAAGCCGGGGTGAAAGCCGAGCCGATAGCGCTATTGGATCCCAAACAGTTGTTTGGCCATAGTGCGCTCCACGTGGTTCGTCTCTGTTGTTTGGTACCTAGTTTGGTACCCAACATATCGACGATTGACCGAAAGGTACCACAAAGTGGAAATCTTTGTGCCTGCTAGTCTACCAGCTAGCACAGTGCCACATCAACAGCTGCACTGATAAGACCTTACAGGTCGAAACAGTGCCTGTATACACCCTGTCTGCAGCTCTTATTGATTATTATGGCTCTTTTGTGCATATAATATGAATTTAATCAGTTAATCTGTTAAAATTAGGATAAAAATTCATATAGTTTAGTTCAGAAGTTGGCAATCCACAGTTTTGCAGCCGCTTGCTGCTTTTTAGTTTGTGGAGTATCTCTGTAGGGATGGGCAATATTGAATAATACACTATTCTAGAACATTCTAGAATAGTTAAATAGAGTCCAGAATACCGAATCCTATTCTGTTTTTGTTTTAGCTTGTGCACTGAAGCACAAAAAAAACATAAAAGATTTTTTACATGACTCCAACAACAAAACACAATCAAAGAATAAATTCATTGCACTGTAATATATTTAGGCTCTCTATGTGCTTGCCTGCCAAGCGACAACATAGATTTGTGGCTGTCAAACCTGCACGTCACAACCGTAGCACCTTATCTACTCGATTGTAAGCCGCGGCTTATAAAGTTGTTTAAGCAACCATTTGTGATGCTTACAATCAAGGGCGACTTGTATTAACTCAATGTCAAGCCGATAATTTGTCTGCGGTTCTGAGTTTTAATTAAATTCACCTTTAACTCGCTCTGTCGTATCAATACTTTTTATCAAACACATTTATCAGCGTACCTGACAATTTTAAACAACAGATTTGTTGACAATTATTGTTGTAGGGCACTGAAGTTTGCCTTTAACATTTACGTGCGGTTTACATTCGATGGTGGCTTATATAAATTTTTTAACGCTGTCGCATGCGCAAATACGGAAAGTTACCGTACATAGAAGATAAATAACTAAAACTATTATTCGGTTTGAACACAATTTGGATTCGAATAGTTTAAGATTCGAATCCTATGGATTCGCTATTCAGAATTACCCATCCCTACCTGAATATTTTAGTGTGGTTCCCTATCTCTGTATACCAAAAAAATATGCCTAACCAATTTAAACTTAGATTTTTGAGATCCGAAATCAAGTTTAGCACAAATCAATGCTTATTGGATTTAAAAATCCTAAAGTTGATGACTTCATTGCAGTCATGCGAACAGATGTTGAAACATACATATAGAATCACTGGTCTAACAAACAACTTACTGGTTTCTCAAGTTGTGATATGGAATTTGCAATCTTACAGATTCCATTACTTGTCATCCGGCAATATGGCAGAGACAAATTCTCAATCCATTGAATACATGAAGCAATCGCCGATGCACTTTCATCATCAACTGTGTTCCCATCAAGTCTCAAATACGTCATCTGAAATAAAAATATGTTTACAAGCCGAATCTCATCCCGCAAAAAAAAATTAAACATCCCGACTGGCAAAGATTTAAAAACTGTTATAAAACGTCACCCAACAGAGTGAAAGCTAAAAGTATAATGTAACTAGCAATGTTGCATAATGAAACTAAATTAGTTGCCGATGCTGCCATGTATGTTATTGATACCGAATGATCTTTTGGAAACAAATTTGTACCTTTATCAGCAAGTACTACTTTAGGGTTTGTTGATAGTTGTCTAACAACCACAATAACAATAGTTTAATAAATATTATCAGTACTGGCATAAGAGCCTACAGTATAGAGTTTACAATAAAAGTTACATCACAAAGCAGTACTGTGTGTGTAAATTACACTTGGGACACATTGTTACCCACAACTTTAGAGTAACTTGCATTCCATGTTTGTAAAACATTGCTGTTTGCTACAGTTTTCTGAAGTCACCGACGATCACCAATTTTGTGTATGCATACAACTTACTGGTTTCTGAAGTTGTGCTATGGAATTTGCAATCTTACAGATTCCACCACTTGTCATCTTACAACCCACTAGAGACAGATCCTCAATCCACCGAATACATGAAGCAATAGCAGATGCACTTTCATCATCAACTATGTTTCCGTCAAGTTTCAATGATGCCATCTGAAAAGGGAAATTAAAAAATATTACTGCCTTGTAAGATGACCCTATGTAGCTTCTCAAGTATTCAGTTTTTGAACATTTTATTCACATCATGGGAGTGTACCATGTGCCATGGCCAAATTTTGATAATTATACCTGGTAATGTCTTAGACACATTTTTTCATATTTACTGAAAAAAAATGAATATTACTTGTGTGGGGAAATATATTTTTATCCAGAACAGTTGTTGCTACTTTCATATGACCATATAAATTAGCTAACATGAACAGCTAAAATTTTGGTCACAAAACTCAAAAACAACTTACTGGTTTGTGAAGTTGTGATATGGAATATGCAATCTTAAAGAAATCATCACTTGTCATCCAACAATCCCCCAGTGACAGACTCTCAATCCATTGAATACATGAAGCAATAGCAGATGCACTTTCACCATCAACTGAGTGAAGTTCCAGCTCAGTCAACTGAAACGAATATTCACATATATCTTAGTGGTGAACACAGTGTCTTAAGCAAACTTATGTCTCATTGATAATTCCAAAAAAATGTTTTTAGTTCTTACAATAACAAAAAACTCTTAATATGATATATTGTCGTACCTGTATACGTTGACATAACTGATTCAACAAAACTTTCAAACTTCCATGATAAAATTCACAAGTCCCTAAAATGTTTATGTTGTACGATTTTGGAGATTTGTTTAAAACACCAACAATGCTATGAACATCAGTTAGAAGTAATTTTCCTTCTAGACTAAATGTTACTGGCAACAAATTTAGAGTGTCTTCATCGAATTCTTTGTTGTCAGCTTCATGTAACCATGAGAAAATTCGCACAAGCATTTCTTCCTCAACTTCTTTTTGTAGTTCATCGCGACAGAACACCTTAAGTAGATTTTTTTTCTCAGCAACTTCTTTGTACTTTATGTTTCTGAAACAAACGTTTGCAGCTTCATTAGCCTCATCATTACAAAGTCCAAAAACAAACTTTGCAACAACTTCCCATCTGTTTGTTTTTAGTTGGGGAAGTAATTTAGAAAACTCTTTAACACTCAAAAAAAAGACAAGGTAACAAGCAGTGAAATATTCCTGCCAAATCAAATGTGAAAAGTAGCTCTTAATATGAGAATCCATAAACGCCATGTTCCAATTTTCTGTAGTCACGAATGTTGTAAGAAGCCCCCTTAATGTCTCTGGCTCAATGCCTACTTCTTTTAGGTCATCCTGAGTAAACACAAGTTTGCTATTTTTAAAACCATTCCATGCCAATCTAGCTATTTTGTTCAAATATTCTTCTTTTTTCCTTTTTTTTCCCCTGATAAAGTCCTGCCGAAAATAGTATTGGAATCCATTTGCAAAAACATGAGTAAGAGAGTGAAATCGGCCATCACGATCCTCTTTAAGACTTTTCCAGATGACAAAGGCAATAAAAATGCATTTTGCTGGGACATAGCAAGAAAATGAGAAGTTGGGATTGTCTTTTATGACATTCCACACATCAGCACCATTATCTCTACAAATCTGGTTGCAAAGTTTTTCTTGGGATTTTTCGTTAAGGCCCATAACCTCAGCAACAAACAATGGTCGATGTTTTTCATCAATTGAGAAAAAGTGCTTTTGTCTTGAAGTGAAAACTTTCTTTGCATCTTTGAGCAATTTGCCACTCAAAAGAGCATAGATATAAAGTAATGGTTTATTCTCTTTTGTGGGATCGAATGCTTTGAATTCTAAATCCCAATCTGCTGCAGCCTCATCTAAGCCATCTATTGTAATAAATACATTTTCTGACATTAGTGCTTTGAGAAAACAAGCTTCATTGTTTTTCAATATTAGTGATTTTGTGTAGGAGTCCGAAGATAAAGAGTTTTTCAACAAAAAATCAACAAATGTTGTGGGAGTATCAAAGTCAATGTTTTTCACTGAGATGTAAAAACAATATTGAGTTTCTTTAACATTCTCTATTGCACCATGCATTGCTTTTTCAGTTATAACCTTGGATAGTGTCGTTTTCCCAATCCCTGGTTGTCCAATTAATGCTAATGTGTTTGCAAATTGAGGCTGTTTTCTGTCTTTTGCTACAATTTCTGCTCTAGCAAATAATTCTTCAACTGATACTTTACTGTCCTGTTTTAAGTCTATTGTCTCATAATCTTGTCTCCTGTTGTAATGTCCATCCTTCTCAAAGTAGGACTCTGTAGGCCCGGCAGGGTTCAAAGCTTTTACTGGTTTATCTGTTATTTCCAGTGGACAAACTTCAATTTGCTGTTGAGTCAAAACCTGAAAACTTTTGGTTCTGCATTGGTCATTAGCACTTCTTTGCAGCAAATCTTGAATCAGCTTGAAGTCATCTAAAATAAAATTGTGACATAGAATTTCCACATGTTACAAGTCCAAGATATGATAAATAAAAACATGGACTAACACACAAAATATTATTTCCAGGATATTTTGTAAGAATATTCATCAATTAATTTATATATAAGTAAGGAAATAAACAAAACCTTATGATAAATCTTTTGACAGTTATTAACTTTTCTCAGCACATTAACAACTACTTATGACAACAAAATCTTTCCATTTAGAATACTACTTACTCTCGCTGAGTTCATCTAGTTTGTTGTCAGTTGAAGTGTTTCCGAAAATGTCTGTAATATTTAAAAAAATCTTTATAAACACCAAAACAGATTTCATCAAACTGATGATGACAAAAGTTTTTGTCGAAACGTCTTTAACATGACAGTGTTAATAGCAATATGGGCCAGTCTATTTATACTCAGATTTCATCACTTACATATATCACGCCCTGCTGTTTGAAATGTGGGGTTTCCTTTGAAATTACTTTTGGATATTTCTGTGAACAAAGACATTAGTCAAACTTTTAAATGAGGACAAAATATTTGCTAATTACCTGTTTTGTTGGAAGAAAGTTCTGAGCTTCCATGTGTCTATAAATGTAATTTTACTTTTCAATTATGAAAGTAACCCTAAATTGATTCGCTAAATTTCAGCAGAATTTCACCATTGAATTCACTTTAAACTGATCAAAAATGTCTTATCCGACACCAGGAACAGTTACAATGAAAAATATTGTGGCAAATAATGCCACAAAAATGATGCATATACCTATTTTATGTAGTAGTCTAGACATACCTGACGGCTCACTTGGTTCTGGCACAAATTCGAACTGTTACCATCATGATATTGGTCCATTGTAGTTGCTATTGGTGCAAAAAAAATTTGATCAATTTTACCTTGTTTTCTTTAACATGTAATAAAAATTATTTTTTTGCAAAACGCAGTTCTTGTTCTTTCATCAAATATTCCAATCAACCTTACACAGGCAAAATCTTTTCACATTAAAAAATAGAACTGTATATGTATCAACTTTAAACATGATGTGATACAGTTACTATGAGAACTCTTTACCATGAGGGTTTTGGGTTTGGTTGCCCACGGTTTGAAGATTGTGACTCATTGGTGCTCTAGTATTTGGTGCAACTTCTCTCGGACTCACACCATCATTTTCTGAACAAGTTTGTTGAGTTTGTTGTGTTACGTTTTGCCTGTAAGTAGTGTTTTATGTAAAACAATGAAAGCACAATGAAGATATGTTTCTACAAACGTTGGGTGGGTGGGTGCAAGTTGTGAAGACATTTGCTGGTTACGAGCGATCATTTGCGGTTCAATTCCTTGTTTATAGTTACGCAAAGCTGGTTGTGCACTTCGAACAGGAATCATTCCCCTTGGGTGCAGGATACCTTGATGGGAATTCCCCCATGCTGGTGGATGCCATCCTCCACCATAATGTTGGTAAGGTGAATATCCTGTGGGATTGGGGTAAGGTTGTGGTACATTGGTCGCCTGTGGGATTCCTTGACCTGGTTGTGTTGACTGAGGATTGTTTGTTTGTCCAACATCATGAGGTAAAGAATCCTATAATGATAGAAAAACAAAGAGTATTATGTTTTTATCAGTCAACATTAAATTGTTGAAACACAATTGGACTATGTTGCGTTATCGTGATGTTATTTAAATGCATGAAAAGTAATTTTAAAAAGTAACCTTGTCAATAACTGTTTTAATGCCATTGGCTTATGACCTCCAGATAATAGCTAACAACCCCAACACCCATGGGTGTGACAACAACTCATAGTCATACGATAAAAAACACCTTTATCAAAGAAAGTAACTTTGTACAAGAGTTTACCTGGTTGGGTTGCTGGGGTATTTGTGGGTGTGGAAAGTATTGGGTTTGGTTAAAAGCTGGTACATTGGTCGTCAGTGAAATTCTTTCACCTGGCTGTGTTGACTGGGGATTATAAGGTTGTTCAGGATGGGAATTCCCCCGTGCTGGTGGATGCCACCCATAATATTGTTGGTAAGGAGAATATCCTGTGGGATTAGGGTAAGGTTGTGGGGGTTGAGGAGTGTATTGAGTGTGGGGATGCCCCAATTGTGATGAACGGCTTTGAGGTGTTGCATAAAGATGAGATGTTGATGGTACACTAAGATGATGAGAGGTTACATACTGGTTGGGTTGCCAAACAGTGGATTGCTGGGGTATTTGTCGGTGTGGAAAGTATTGACTTTGGTTGAAGGCTGGTACATTGGTCACCTGTGAGATTCCTTGACCTGGTTGTGTTGACTGAGGATTGTTTGTTTGTCCAACATCATGAGGTAAGGAGTACTAAAATGATAGAAAAACTAACATTATTATGTTTTGATATGTGATGTGCTGCACCAGGTCTGGGTGATTAAACCCTAGTCAGATATAAACTTGTTAACTGTGTTCGGACCCGGCCTGGTAATAAACTTGGATTTACCAGATAATTGTAAAAGCATTTGCGACAAAACAAAGTTATTCGTTTTAGGATCCTCCTGCACAAAACAATACTTGCTTGGTGCCATTGTTAGGTTGTTTGTTGGTAATTCTAACCTTTTTATAGCTTTACCAAAGGTGTGTTGCTCCTCAACAAAACATTCAATTACAATTTTACTATTAAACTAATTTCAAATGCATCAAAAAAAGTCATTATCAACACCTGGTACAGGGTATTAAGTAACTTGGTTGTAACACTACGTAGGCAGCAGGTTTGGTTACAATCTAAAATATAATTTGACAATGAATGCCTCATTACTGCATATTTAATTTTACCAAAAGTCGCTTAAAAAATATGTTTGAATGTAAATGTTTTCCGCACTTTGGGCCAGTCTGTTTTTTCTCAGTAGTTTAAGTGGTTTCAAAAGTTTTTCTTCATATTTATTTTATGAAGTGATCTAGACATACCTGACTCGGTTGATTCTGGTATACATTTGAACTGATACGATCACAATTCTGATCCATTTTACTTGCTATTGATGCCAAATCAAAAAAGAGTTTATCGAGTCAACAAGTGCTACTTTTTTATTTCATGTGTAATAAATAAAAATTTGTTTTCTGCAAAACATGTTTGTTTTTCTCATAAACAATGAACATTCTAATTAACAGAATACACAGACAAAAATTATTTTACATTTCAATAAATGGCACAATATATCAATATTTAAAAACAGGTTAAAAAAGTGCAAAAAAACAAAAAAACGTGAATACGTCAGGGTGATATCATTTTTTGATGTTTCCATTTAAAGCGAGAACCGGGGCCCTTCCGCACAAACGCATACTGGTAACTGACTCATTCCGACAGGTATCTCTCGTTTGGGTTCGCAAACCCCGTCGCCCACAAGCGTGCTGTAGTGTGTGCATTGTATACAAGAGCGGAAACCTTAGTTTCAGAGGAAGAGGCTCAAAAACAGGACGTTGGTAATGTGCAAAGTGTGCTTTTAGCAAATGGCCACCCTCGTTCCACTCAGTGGCGAAACCAAGATTCCTTTAATGCCCGCCTCCCAAGGACCCTACAAGGTTTTGAACAAAACCAATAAAACTTGACCCATTAATAAAAATGATCGTCCTTATGTAGTCTCGATTGATTGAATTAAGGCCGCCAAAGGTTTACTGGAATTACTAGAAACCCCTCAAAATGATCAAAACAATTCATTCGTTTCTCTTCGAAACGAAAGACAACAAAGGTGACTTCATCGCAACGGAAGCAAAACCTAGCTCACCCGCGCCTACAACCACGCGGGCATCCGGTAAACGCAAAGTCCGATTGCCTCCGCAGTTACAACACTACTCGCTACAATACTGGGCTCTCACGCCAACCCTTCCTGTACATAATTCTATTATTAACCATGTTTTGTTTCAACTGCGTTACTGCACTTGATTTTAATTTACTCATTTGTTCGCCTAAACAACAAATCGCTGAATGCGAGATATTGCACCCAAACACCTGTCATCGCCAACTGCTCAACATAACAAGAAAATGTCATATTAATGTTTCCGCCTCGATAGAAATTTAAAAGAAATACCGGTCATATCTTCTTCTGCCGTAGAAATCATAACTACAGAAACTTATTATTATTTTGGAGCACAAACCACCCACCCTGAAATGAAAAACGTCGATCCCCCAACCCCTTCTGAATGCCTATCGTAGAATAGAACTATACACGCTTTTCAGATCGGACAGTGAAAAAGGAAACCGGATGCAATTTACAAAACTAACAATAAAATTAACCACTAATACCATTGGTCCCGCACTACAACTGTGGTAACTAGGAATGCAATAATAACCAGATTCATGCACCCAATAACTAAACAAATAACCACCCCAATCATGTCCTTTGGTCACTGCAAAATCAGCACAGGTTCCTCAAAGAAAGTTGAGATCTTACTGATGTTTTTCAACCTGATTCAATCCAACTATCTTCTTAAAAAGTCCCGGATTCAAACCTCCCCCTGTGGGGAGTTACTTCTGTTCATGGAACTTTTCGACGGAAATTCGTGCTGATTTAAATTGCCCTCTACCGCCCTCCAACGGTTGTTCATACATATTTGTCATCATAGACCGGTTCACTCGTTTCCCAGCGACTGTGCCCTTGCCAAATTGCACCACTCAAACAGTTCTAAACGCGTTGATGCACCTATGGATTTCGTTATATGGGGTCCCAGAATAAATAACAACTAACAGGGTTTCCCAATTTCCCAGTGAAATGTGGAAAAATGCAATGACCTTCTTAGGTGTCCAGCACCGTTACCCGAAGTCACGACCCACATATTTGGATAAAATTTATTAACTGCAAAATGTTTATATGCGAGTAGATCATCATCAGCCACCTTTAATGCCCGCCTACCAAGGACCCAACAAAGTTTTGAACAAAACCAATAAAACTTGACCCATTAATAAAAATGATCGTCCATATGTATAGTCTGGATTGATTGAATTAAGGCCGCCAAATGTTTACTGGACTTACTAGAAACCCATCAAAATGATCAAAACAATTCATTCGTTTCTTTTCGAAACGAAAGACAACAAAGGTGACTTCATCGCAACGGAAGGAAAACCTAGCTCGACCGCGCCTACAACCACGCGGGCATCCGGTAAACGCAATGTCCGATTGCCTCCGCAGTTACAACACTACTCGCTACAATATTGGGCTCTCACGCCAACCCTTCCTGTACATAATTCTATTATTAACCATGTTTTGTTTCAACTGCGTTACTGCACTTGATTTTAATTTACTCATTTGTTCGCCTAAACAACAAATCGCTGAATGCGAGATATTGCACCCAAACACCTGTCATCACTGCTCAACATAACAAGAAAATGTCATATTAATGTTTCCGCCTCGATAGAATTTTAAAAGAAATACCAGTCATAACTTCTTCTGCTGTAGAAATCATAACTACAGACACTTATTATTATTTTGGAACACAAACCACCCACCCTGAATTGAAAAACGTCGATCCCCCAACCCCTTCTGAATGCCTATCGTAGAATAGAACTTTACACGCTTTTCAGATCGGACAGTGAAAAAGGAAACCGGATGCAATTTTTAAAACTAACAATAAAATTAACCACTAATACCATTGGTCCCGCACTACAACTGTGGTAACTAGGAATGCAATAATAACCAGATTCATGCACCCAATAACTAAACAAATAACCACCCCAATCATGTCCTTTGGTCACTGCAAAATCAGCACAGGTTCCTCAAAGAAAGTTGAGATCTTACTGATGTTTTTCAACCTGATTCAATCCAACCATCTTCTCAAAAAGTCCCGGATTCAAATCTCACCCTGTGGGGAGTTACTTCTGCTCATGGAACTTTTTGACCACTTGTACTTTTTGGTTATACGAAACAGATTTTTGATTCAATATACATGTTAACCCATCCAGGCTCTAGAAAAACCATCCCTCAGATTGGTAGCCGTTATGCTTGGCCGCATATGCTGAGAAAGGATATCCAGGTTTGGACTTGCTACCATTGTCAATTGACCAAAACTTACAGGCATAACAAATCTCAGTTGACGCAATTCCCACCCGTATCTGACAAGTTTCCAAGAATTCCTGCAGATTTAAATGGCCCTCTACCGCCCTCCAACGGTTGTTCATACATATTTGTCATCATAGACCGGTTCACTCGTTTCCCATCGACTGTGCCCTTGCCAAATTGCACCACTCAAATAGTTCTGAACGCGATGATGCACCTATGGATTTCGTTATATGGGGTCCCAGAATCAATAACAACTGACAGGGTTTCCCAATTTCCCAGTGAAATGTGGAAAAATGCAATGATCTTCTTAGGTGTCCAGCACCGTTTCCCGAAGTCACGACCCACATATTTGGATAAAATTTATTAACTGCAAAATGTTTATATGCGAGTAGATCATTATCAGCCACCTTTAATGCCCGCCTCCCAAGGACCCTACGAGGTTTTGAACAAAATCAATAAAACTTGACCCATTAATAAAAATGATCGTCCTTATGTATAGTCTGGATTGATTGAATTAAGGCCGCCAAATGTTTACTGGAATTACTAGAAACCCCTCAAAATGATCAAAACAATTCATTCGTTTCTCTTCGAAACAAAAAACAACAAAGGTGACTTCATCGCAACGGAAGGAAAACCTAGCTCACCCGCGCCTACAACCACGCGGGCATCCGGTAAACGCAATGTCCGATTGCCTCCGCAGTTACAACACTACTCGCTACAATATTGGGCTCTCACGCCAACCCTTCCTGTACATAATTCTATTATTAACCATGTTTTGTTTCAACTGCGTTACTGCACTTGATTTTAATTTACTCATTTGTTCGCCTAAATCACAAATCGCTGAATGCGAGATATTGCACCCAAAGACCTGTCATCGCCAACTGCTCAACATAACAAGAAAATGTCATATTAATGTTTTCCGCCTTGATAGAAATTTATAAGAAATACCAGTCACATCTTCTTCTGCCGTAGAAATCATAACTACTGACACTTATTATTATTTTGGAACACAAACCACCCAGCCTGAAATGAAAAACGTCGATCCCCCAACCCCTTCTGAATGCCTATCGTGGAATAGAACTTTACACGCTTTTCAGATCTGACTGTGAAAGAGGGAACCGGATGCAATTTATAAAACTAACAATAAAATTGACCACCAATACTACAAATGTGGTAACTAGGAATGTAATAATAACCAGATTCATGCACCCAATAACTAAACAAATAACCACCCCAATGATGTCCTTTGGTCACTGCAAAACCAGCACAGGCTCCTCAAAGAAATCTTACTGATGTTTTTTAACCTGATTCAATCCAACCATCTTCTCAAAAAGTCCCGGATTCAAATCTCACCCTGTGGGGAGTTACTTCTGCTCATGGAACTTTTTGACCACTTGTACTTTTTGGTTATACGAAACAGATTTTTGATTCAATATACATGTTAACCCATCCAGGCCCTAGAAAAACCATCCCTCAGATTGGTAGCCGTTATGCTTGGCCGCATATGCTGAGAAAGGATATCCAGGTTTGGACTTGCTACCATTGTCAATTGACCAAAACTTACAGGCATAACAAATCTCAGTTGACGCAATTCCCACCCGTATCTGACAAGTTTCCAAGAATTCCTGCAGATTTAAATGACCCTCTACCGCCCTCCAACGGTTGTTCATACATATTTGTCATCATAGACCGGTTCACTCGTTTCCCAGCGACTGTGCCCTTGCCAAATTGCACCACTCAAACAGTTCTGAACGCGTTGATGCACCTATGGATTCGTTATATGGGGTCCCAGAATCAATAACAACTAACAGGGTTTCCCAATTTCCCAGTGAAATGTGGAAAAATGCAATGACCTTCTTAGGTGTCCAGCACCGTTTCCCGAAGTCACGACCCACATATTTGGATAAAATTTATTAACTGCAAAATGTTTATATGCGAGTAGATCATCATCAGCCACCTTTAATGCCCGCCTACCAAGGACCCTACAAGGTTTTGAACAAAATCAAAAAAACTTGACCCATTAATAAAAATGATCGTCCTTATGTAGTCTCGATTGATTGAATTAAGGCTGCCAAATGTTTACTGGACTTACTAGAAACCCATCAAAATGATCAAAACAATTCATTTGTTTCTCTTCGAAACAAAAGACAACAAAGGTGACTTCAACGCAACGGAAGGAAAACCTAGCTCACCCGCGCCTACAACCACGCGGGCATCCGGTAAACGCAATGTCCGATTGCCTCCGCAGTTACAACACTACTCGCTACAATATTGGGCTCTCACGCCAACCCTTCCTGTACATAATTCTATTATTAACCATGTTTTGTTTCAACTGCGTTACTGCACTTGATTTTAATTTACTCATTTGTTCGCCTAAATCACAAATCGCTGAATGCGAGATATTGCACCCAAAGACCTGTCATCGCCAACTGCTCAACATGACAAGAAAATGTCATATTAATGTTTTCCGCCTCGATAGAAATTTAAAAGAAATACCGGTCATATCTTCTTCTGCTGTAGAAATCATAACTACAGACCCTTATTATTATTTTGGAACACAAACCACCCACCCTGAAATGAAAAACGTCGATCCCCCAACCCCTTCTGAATGCCTATCGTAGAATAGAACTTTACAAGCTTTTCGGATCGGACAGTGAAAAAGGAAACCGGATGCAATTTTTAAAACTAACAATAAAATTAACCACCAATACCATTGGTCCCTCACACAACTGTGGTAACTTGGAATGCAATCTTAACCAGATTCATGCTTTTAAAAACCCTATAACTAAACAAACAACTACCCCATTCATGTCCCGGTCACAGGACAATCAGCGCAGACATATGCCTCGCCCATTCCCAAGTTTATGTTTGTTCACCTCAAGCAAACATAAATTGCTTCAACCTTACCCCAGTAGCATCCACGACGCTATTGCAGCATCTAAATGAAAAGCAACAAGCCCATCACCTAGAAATACCTTCTCTCCAAATGTCCATCCACCGTTGGAAGTACTGTGCAGCATACTACTGCCTTCACAAAGATGCAATTTGCACTTACAGCCACCTTGTACCAGAACCTACTTGATGCGATCTTATCCAGCCCAAATTTCAGGCACAATTACGCCCCCCAGCCAAGTCTATGTCAAATGCCATTGGTTTTTATTTAAATGATTTAAATGATCAACTACGATCAAGTTTCCCACACGTAAATGCTGATATGCCCGACCTAGAATGCCAACTGCAATCTTATCTCTCATTACTACTAACAACTAATGCGTGCATTAACCCTTCCCTAACTTTATCATTGCTCACAGGGCAAAATAAAGCAGCCATAATAACTGGAGATCACAGATATAGGCTGCGCGTATCGAAATGTACGCCTCCTCCGCTTTTTGCAATGCCAGTACCACAACGCGCAACAGGAAATTATCAGAACCAGCAGTAGTTGGAGTTTTGTCAAACAAACCCCATACTTTTAATTTTGGTGCTGAATTGGGATATTTTCAATTTTGATAAGAGTATGTATTCCTATATTTTCTACGAATAAACTTCTTCAGTGATCTTTCTTTATATACAGAGTAGTAAAAAAAAGAAAATTTAACACAAATGGAAAAAGGCCAAGAAAAAATAAACGTTTAAGATCATGCTGGTTTTTAACTATGTTCATACAACCACTAAATATATTATTCAACACTGCTTGTGCAACAGTTTTAACTCTTCAAAAACAGGAACTTATTTAAAGTTTCAACAACAATAAAATGCAGATTTAAAGTTTGAAACAGGAACCAAAAATGAAACAATCCCAGGTGAATCCCCAGGTGTGTTTATCCCACTTTTACGTATAGAGGGCGCTATTCCTTTCTGTCTTGATGTACATTGACAACGGTTCATGATAAACTGCGTAACAGGTGAACAACGTAGCTCCGAATTGTAGTTCGATCGTTTTAGCTAAAGTCAGAGAGGAAAGTATTTAACCAGAACAAGACTAAACTCAAGATCCTTTAAAGTTCTTTCGATCTAAACACTTGTGACATTTAAGATATGGGAGACGAAATAATGTGAAGAATGTCGTTACAAATTAAAGATGTAACGTGTTCACAACTAACCTTCATCAGGGTCTTTTCGTTTTTTTATTAATTGCATTTGCACGGGTGTACAATTTGGCTGGGGACACAGACAGCATGCAGTCCTATTTTCCCCAATACCGATTTCATTCAATCATGTTTTGCCCAAACACAAAATTTAAAACATTCATCAAAATGGACGCTAAAATACCCGGGAATTTTTTTCATTGTGCAACAAAGAACAGACCGTGTCTTATGGCACAGCTTAATTTGGAAATAAATGCTGACGTCATGTAGCGTCATATTCGGTATCCGAACATTACTACACAGTCACACTGCAGGCTAATTACCAGCAGGGAAATACTAATACACCATAGCACAGCCAGGTCGAAAACCCTGATCCGCATAAAAGTCTAAGTAACATACAAATTTAAACGACCATTACTTGTATGATTAATTATTGTATTTCAATTTAAATTTATAACCAAAATAACAGGTGCCTGCTTTGTCAAAACCTGTTATACAGACTTGTTTGTGGATCAGTTTTGCGACCTGACTGCGTTATGGTGTAATAGTAGTTTCCTACCAGCAGCTACTACCAACCCAGCATCACGAGAGGCAGTTTCTGTGGTGGTGGTGTTGGAAGCTTCACCGTTGCTGAATAAGAATGGTCGCTAGAGTAGCACTGACCGGCTGAACACAGTAGCTCGGGGCATTTAGCATCTAAGTGCGTTACATGAAGAATCAGCTTTAGGTGAGTTTGAACTTATAGTTTAGGCCAAGGAATGAATGTCTCATATACCTTGTAATACGTGGTTGTGATGTGAGATTATTAACACGTTTTATGGCTGAATTTACCAACTGACCCGACAAATAAAGACAGAAGGGAGCATTGCAACTTATCTTTTGCAGCGTTAACAAAGTTGCTTTACTTCAGTATCAACTTGCATGACGTTGGTGGTTAAAGGTTGTAAACGTAACAACGAACATTTTTCGTGGCAGGTGAAAAAAATTCGATACTATTTAAAAATGGATCGTCATAACTCTTTAATCTTGTCCGTGCTTTTTGTTAAAGTTTCAAACAGATCAGCAAGTAGTCGTAATGAAATTGATTTGCGCCGGCATGCCTAAAACCGGTACCAAGTCGATGAAAGTTTTATGGGTCTTGGGCTACACTTTGCATGGTGCTTTTGAAAAATTATGTTACAACAGCGATAGATGGATAGAAATATTCGATGGAAAACATGATGATAGCGTGTTTAAAGAGATGTACAGCGATATTGACGCCGTCACCGACTTGCCAGCTGTTGCCACGTGGGATCAAATATTAGAAGCGTTTCCCGACTCCAAGGTTTGTTGACTGACTCGTTTCGCAGCCATGAAATTACAAATAAAATCTTATAAAACATATTACCGCATCACCATGTTGCTATGGTGACAAGCCATCTGATGATGTCATTTGAGTAAATAATGTGCCGGTGCTGTCCCTTTGGGAGGTCACATGACATTACAGTATCAGCGAAAAAGGTGTTCGTGGACCCCCTTTACATAGTCATGCTCCCCCTAAACTCGTATAAGTCGTGGTGGTACCCCCTAGTGGTGACTGACTGACAATACTCGTTTCTATCCATCGGTAGCGGTTTGGTTAGTCTTCTCAACCACACTACAGGTTTTTTAGAATGAAATTAATTTCATTTCGCTCAAACTGCGTTCCACGGATTAAAAACTTCGACAGCAGTCATCTCCAAATGAGCAAGAAATCGCGTTTGAAAAGATTTCCACTGCATTTGATAGAACTAATGATGTTTTTAAAGGAGTTCAACGTTCTGGAGGTTTTTGAGATCTGAAAGTTTAATCCCTGGCACCTTTGAATGACTTCACCATGTTCTTGGTTAATATAACACAAGTAGACACACCATCATATAGGACCGCATATAGGGATACATGTCAAGTTAATATTACTTGTAGAAACAATGTTAACGCCTTCACAGGTTTTGCAACGATTTAAACATATTGTTACGACCGCTTGTGCGCAGCCTGGTCCTGCGCTGTCGTCCCACTAGGCAAAAACGCGCCCACCCAACTTCATAACCAACAGGACAATCCACTCCTGGTCGTCTTGTGTATTAGGTTGCGTAGCGGTTTTTCTGCAACCACAACAATCATGAATAGCGGATTACCACGTCACAATGTACGTAGTGAAACAATGGACAACAAAATATGCCTCCTTATTCAGTTTGCAAATTGTATCTACGTTAATCATTAATTTCAAATATACAAGACTCGGAAATTATGTCGCCGAGTCAAAGCACTTCACAAGTTCAAAACAAAAGGAAACGTACCAACTGTGGGGTGACCCAGGTCTGTATGAGCCTGCGGCTAGTGGTTTCACCAACGTTCAATTCACATATATATAACGTTTTAACCCTTATTTTGACTATAAACCAGATATATAGTTAGCATTTTAACAACAGTACAATTCAACAGCAGCACAATCTCGCCCACAACATGTCGTCCTAAAGACAGCCACATGCGCGGATGAATACAAACACGGTGAACGACCCGGCGTGTGTTTTCACCAAAGCACTGCGCACGAACCCGAACTTATCCGGGTACGTTTGGACAATCCTTCCGGTTAACCATTTTCCTCGTGGGGCCGAAGTGTCCACCAACAGGACAAGATCATCAACCTCGAGGTTCCTTTCGGGAAATTGCCATTTCTGACGTGTCTGTAGCGTCAGTAGGTACTCGTTTGTCCATCGGATCCAAAACTGGTCTGCCAAATATTGGACCTGGCGCCAGTGTCGTCGAACATAGTTGTCTTCTTTCACAAATATTCCTGGTGACGACGTTTCTTGTCGCCCAGTCAACAGTAGGTGATTCGGCGTCAGCGGCTCTCTGTCGGCCGGATCAAGACTAACAGGGGTTATAGGCCTCGAGTTCAAGATGTATTCGACCTCGACGAGCAGCGTGCTCAGAGTCTCGTCGGAAGGCATCTGTTGTCCCAACAAGACGTTCAAAATTTTGCGCACTGAACGAATCATGCGTTCCCAGACACCACCCATATGGCTGGCGGCGGGTGGATTAAATGAACAGTCAACGCCCCACTGACGTAGACGTTCCTCGACGTGTTTTAGGTTCCATTTTTCCAGGGATTCGCGCAGTATGCGCTCCGCAGCCACAAAATTTGTGCCATTACCACTAAATACGCCTCTGGGCTTCCCACGTCGCCCAATGAACCTTCTGAAGGCATCAATAAACGAGTCGGTAGATAGCGAGTGCGCAACCTCCAAATGCACGGCACGAACAGTCATACATGTGAAGATGCAACCATACCTTTTGACTTCGCTTCTTCCCTGTTTGACAAGCATAGGTCCGAAGTAATCCACTCCAACAGATGAAAACGGAGGCTCGCCCGGAATCGTGCGCTCAACAGGTAAGTCAGCCATCATCTGCTTCGACACCGATGCATTTCTTTTTCGACAAAGTACACAATTTCCAAGGATTCTTCTCACTGCAACTCCACCTCGCACAATCCAGTATTTCTGACGAATATCTGACCAAGTATGCGACATTCCAGCATGACAAACATTCACGTGAGACTCGCGTATAATTAAAGTAGTAATATGATGTGCGTTTGGTAATACAATTGGGTGCTTCAAGTCGAATGGTATTGGCGCCCTTTGCAGACGACCACCCACTCGCAAAACGCCATCAATCAAGACTGGACTGAGTCTGTACAATGCCTTTGACGGAAGTTTCTTCATAATCTTCTTCCTTTCACTGCGACCGACGTCTTCACACTTACACAGTGCATCCAATTCTTCCGAAAATTCCCATCGCTGGACATATTTAACAATCGCGATTTCCGCCCTTGCAAGATCAGCGACAGTCATTCCCTTAGACTGCGGTTCTCTTCGAGATTGAAGATAGTCCACAAACCGCTGGAGCAACGCTACTGCCTGCTTTAACTTCTTCCATGAAGAATAGCGCTGAATCAAGTCATCAAACAAATGACGCTCCTCAGTAGCATGCAAAACCATCGTTTTCTTCGGCTTTAGGTTCAAATATTCTTCGGGCATGTCCCGGACGTTAAAAGGATTCGCAGGCCAGCGACTCTCGTCTTTGTACAGAAACAATGGCCCGGAGAACCAACGCTTGTTTTCGAGAAAGGCCCTGACAGTAGACCCGCGAGATGCATCATCGGCCGGGTTCTTTTCAGTAGGAACATGCCTCCACTGCGACGCGTCCGACCCTTCTTCGATTTTTGCTAATCATTTTCTGAGCCGAAACCCTCGAAGTTGCAACAGATCCTGCAACTCGCCAGCCAATTTGATCGCCTTATCTTCAGTTTCGACGGATTTCAAACAATCGTCCACATAGAAATTTCGTTTCACGGTTGCGACCGCTTCGGGACTAAAATTACCTTTATTATCTTCAGCCGTTTTTTGTAAACAGAACCCAGCACAACAAGGAGACGAGGCTGCGCCAAATATATGTACCAGCATTTGGTAGTCTTCGGGTTCGCACGACAAATCGCCTTCAGGCCACCAAACGAATCTCAGCACGGATGTATCAACTTGGTCCACCCTCACCTGATGAAACATCGCTTCAACGTCAGCGACCAACGCTACTGGTTCCTGGCGAAACCGAACAAGTGTCCCAAAAAGGCTGTTGATTAAATCTGGTCCTTGTAAAAGCTGATCGTTTAGCGACGTATTTTGAAATCTGGCGGCACAATCAAAGACAACCCTCACCTTTCCCGGTTTCTGCGGGTGTGTCACTGGGTGATGCGGCAGGTACCAAACAGCGCCATCCTCCGGATTCTTGTCGTCGCTCTTTAAACGCCTGGCATATCCCTCCTTCAGGT
Organism: Ascidia mentula; assembly: GCF_947561715.1. Lineage (NCBI taxonomy): Eukaryota > Metazoa > Chordata > Ascidiacea > Phlebobranchia > Ascidiidae > Ascidia > Ascidia mentula. The sequence goes on from NC_138568.1 coordinate 2,078,393, forward strand.
AGGTATCCAACGTTTGCTTGTACTTTCCATGCAGCTGTGAATTATTTTCCAATCGCCGTTTTAAGTATGACAAACGCTTTATTGCCATAGAACGGTTATTCGGTAGGTTTGGAGCACCTGGCCTCCATGGCAATCGCAGCTGATAATGTCCATCATGGTGCTTGACTGAGCCTTCCATCTGCTTCAATGCATACCTGTCTTCTTTCGACAGTGTCGTTCCAGGTGACAGCGCGGTAGGACCGAAGTCGCTTTCCCACATGCACTTTATTTGTTGGTGCAACATTTCGTCCTGTGAGTTTACAAAATTCACACATACCTGTGAATCATCTGAACCACGACCATGGCACGGACCCACAAATGACCAACCAAGCATAGAACGCACGGCACTTGGCCCCTTTCGTCCGCCTCTTCTTTCATCGTTGATCCAGAACACCTCGGGAACGTTGGCTCCAATCAGCAACATTACTTCCCCATGGGGCAAAACAGGAAACTCCACATCGCGTAAATGAGGCCACCGCCAAAGCGATCCTTCTGGGACTTTGTTCGGAGAAACCGGCAAACTGTTTACACTCAAAACGTCATGCAATTGTACAGATTCCTTTCCATCAATCGACGCTACTGTCAGATCGACGGCCAAACCCTCCCTTTTCTGTGACCTATCACTTACTGTAGTCAAGGAGTACGTTGTCTTCTTCCCCACGACGTCTAGCTGCTTGATCAGCCTTTCATCACACAAGGTTGTAGTAGATCCTTGATCCAAAAAGGCGTACGTTTCCAGCTCCCTGCCATTACTGCCCGTAACCTTTACCGGAACAATATTAAGATAGACGCTTTCCGCATGAGTGCTCATACAAGTCCAGCTGACAGTTGCACTTGACGATGACGTTGCCTCCACTGAAGACTGCGTAGATGCTTCGCATACGGGCGCAGTTGAAGATGTCTTCCATTCCGTCCAGTGCAGAAGATTGTGATGCTTTCCGCGACATCCGCTGATCGTACAAGAACTTGGCAAACTACAAGTTTTTGCTATATGGCCTTTCATAAAACAATTATCACACAGCCGAGCTTGATGAAGAAACTTCCTACGCTCAACGAAGAATTTTCGTTTAAATAAGTCACAATTCGCAAGGTCGTGCGATTTGCTGCACAGAGGACATCCTGATTTCTGAGTGGTGCTCGGTTCGAACTTTCTGTCGTTTCTTGGAGCAACCGATGTTGCGTTGGTCGATGCTCTTATCTTCGTCGGAAGACCTTTGTTACGCTTCTGCTGCATATCCCTGTCCTTCCGAGGACCTAACATACGACCAAACATCGTGTTCCCAATATAAGCTTCATTCTTAACAAACTCAACAAGGTGACAGAAACGAGGCTCTTCCCCACTTCTTTCAATGCCGGCTGCGTGTCTACGCCATCGGCCCTGCATTGTGAACGGCAACCGCTTTACTATGTTCAACATATTTTCAAAGTTGTTGATGTCTGCAAAGTATCCCAGATGAGTCAGAGTCACCAAACACTCCTCTAAGGCTCGTGCAAGTTCCGACTATTCGTCGGCATCATCGGATCTCAGGTAAGGCCAATGTCCTAACTTTTCCACGTACGCACGTGCGATTACAAGAGGACGACCGTACCGTTCGTATAGCAACTCTCGGGCCTTTCTGTAACCATACGTAGGTTCCAGACCAATACAAAAGGAGATCATGTCATACGCTTCCTTACGACAGTACTGAATCAGGTAGTTCAGCTTTGCGCTGTCATAGTCTACGCGACGACCAATATTTTCGTCAAAGCTTATCATGAAACGCGTATAGATTAGTGGATCACCTTCGAAATACAACAATTCTGGTCTGGGAAGGTCCATTCCTGCCTTTAACACAGCAGCAACACGGTACAAGTCACTCACCTCCGGCTCATGATTCGCCACATCCGGTTTTGACTTAGGTTCACTGCATGAAGAGGTTGGACTGTCCATTACCACCTTCACCTCGTCGTTACCCTTGACATCGTCGAACTCAAACACTTGATTTTTCTCTTTTATTTCCGGCGGATCTGCCAAGCGTTAATTCTCGCTGTAACAACTAATGTCAATATTACTAAAGCGCCAACACCAGAAGACTTACAGAATAGCCGCTTCAATAATTTTAAGGTCACTTACGCAGATACATTATGGCAATGTTTGAGAAACGAAACACTAAAAGTTGTAACGAAGTCCTGGAGGAAATATCGGCGAGGAACAACTTTGAAATCACGAGCAAAGAATTTCAGGAATATCTGGACGAAAATGACCCGATCTCACATCTCAGGGACGAATACATAATACCTCACACAATAGGCACAGGTTAATCAGTGTTGATATAGGCACAGGGTGAATCTGTGTTGAAGCAAAATCGACAGGCTTAAAACGTATACGTTTTTCGGCATATCGTAAATTCTTCAGCTGCAGTTACGGTTTAAAGGTTGAGAAATTCTCTTTTACTAACCAGTCGTTATCTTCAGCTGAAAGAAAAACCTTCGGACAAATGCTTCTACTTCTCTGGAAACGGGCTAGGATTGCAACCTAAATGCCTGGCTGGGGAAATTTCCAAGGTGAGCATGTAAAAAGGCTTTATAGCGCACTTGCTAATGAAATTATTTTATTATATTTACTGTAAGGAACTGAAGATGCCAATGGGGCAAACTATATATTCCTGATAAAAAGCCAGGCTGATCGCGTGGTAAAAAGCTACTGTTTCTTTTATGCTACTGATCGTTATTTGTTTAGATCCTGGATACGTGGGGAACCACCGGAAACGACTGTAGGACGAGAGGTCACTTGCCCGCCACCTGGTGTGACGATTAGGTCACAGAAGGAATGGCACGGTTAGTTGGCGCTCATGTGGACGAAGTAAGATATGTGTGAATCGGGTGTCGAAAATCGGATAATTTTAAGTCAATTGTGCGTTCTTATTATCAACCAAAATCTAATCAAATTTTGAAAATGAAAAAAAACAAACTTAATAGCACGCTTCATTTGATGTTTGACCAAGGAAAGACCGAAATCACACTCATATATATTTTACAGGTGGCAGCAATGAACGGACTAACAGTTAATCTTCATCTAATGCTTGTCTCATTTTATCGACCAACTGCCAAGAGGCATAAAATCTTATTGGAATCGAAAGCCTTCCCATCCGATCACTACACTGTCGAGTTCACAGATACGCATGAAAGGTTACGACCCACGTGAGAGCATGATTATGGTTGCCAGGCGACAAGTAAGTGTGCGAAGATCATTGAGTGACATGAGGTTTTTAAGCGTAAAACACAATTTAAGCCACATAGATCGGCGATTGGTGTTACCCAATTTTACATTGAGTTTCCTTCTGTAGAAATGTAGAAGCGATTTTCCTGTTCTACCTCTCAAAATGATACTTTCCCTATGTTAATAATAAACAGGAAAATGGCATATGGGAGATGGATGACGTCATCGCTATGATAGAGGAGCACGGACATGAGATTGCGTTGGTGATGCTGCCAGGGTTACATTTCCTTACAGGACAAGTGTTTGACATGAAGAGAATAACCCAAGTAGCTCACAGCAAGGGCTGTATGGTAGGTTGCGGGTTGGAATTTAACAACGAAAAAGTTGATTAGATTTGCAAACCTCGGTTAATCCTTACAGAAATTTACCGACACATTAATCCGGATCAGCCGAATCATGTTTTGTGCAATAAAGATTGCTGTTTAGTGGGTGATTATGTGTTATCAGTATCATAGTAGATATTTCTTATCCACTTGTAACAAACATGTATAAATACATGTGATCAACCTTAGGCAATTACAATACACACACAAGGTTAGTTGCAGCCATCGTTCGACATATATGTTGTTTATTGTATGATATATTTAGGATGCACAGATTATTATAAGTTATCAACCTTGCCGATAAAACAACACAACGCCACTGTGATCGCCTATAAACGCCTAACAAACCTTTGTAATAGGTTGGTTTCGACCTTGCGCACGCAGTTGGTAACATCGAACTTCACGTGCACGACTGGGATGTCGATTTTGCTGTGTGGTGTACGTACAAATATCTCAATGCTGGATCGGGATCTGTCGGAGGCGCTTTTATGCACAGAGAGCACGCGAACAACGATTTTCCGAAACTAAGGGGTCTTTGCAAGAGGTCGAAGTTAATCTTGTTGTTTTTATCACCAGCCCATTCTTTGCTGTTGTTGTTTTTATTGTTTACTGCAAGGAACTGAAGACGCCCACGGGGCGAAATATATATTCCTGATAAAAAGCCAGACTGATCCTGTAGTAAAAAGCAACTGTTTTTTTAGTCTAACAGGTCTTTAGATGTTTCATTTGTGCTTCGTCGTCTAATATTATGTTAATTTGTTTTATATAATGACGAGACGTATTTATTTCTTAAATATATAAAATAACCCATACAAATGGTGTCTCGCTTGGTGTCTTTGTCAAAATTTCCTCAATTAAATACAAACTAACGCGGATGAATATCCTCAGGATGGATTGGGCACAAATTAGAGACGAGGTTCGATATGACGAACGAACTGGACTTGATTCCCGGAATCCAGGGATACAGACTTACCAGCGCCCCCCATCTTCTGATTGCGGCACTCCATGCAAGTCTGACAGTGTTTGAGAAAACCAACATGAAGGAATTGATCGCGAAGAGCTTTTTGCTCACAGGGTGAGTCGTGACGTCACGTGCCAACGTCGATGTAAAAAAATGAATCAGCAAAATGCACCATTGTCCCCAATATAAAAAAACTACGCGAGGAACTTAAACTGAAAATGAGCGATTACTCGGCTTCGTATTCTGTTTTATTCTAGTGTGCTTTTACATTTTCAATTTTTTAGCAAAAAGGTGTAAGAATTGCTTGGGAAACAGTTTAGCATTGGTTGAAATGTTCACCATCATCACACCAAAGCCTGAACCATGTTTTTAGGTACCTGGAATATTTGTTACGCCACTACTTTTCCAAATCGGATGACCGGAAGGCGTACATAGAAATAATAACGCCCAGAGTTGAGAGGGGCTGCCAATTATCGCTGATTTTTCATCAGACAGCCGTTAAGGTAGGAAGAAATCATATTTGAGGGAGCTGTCATGCATTTTTTCCCAATGCTTTTATACCCTGTACCCTGGTCTATTGTTATAATATAAGTGCACGTTATCACGCGGAAAAGTGCATGTTATTTAAAGCGTGTTCGCTCGGAAATTAGATCAGCTAATTTGTGGCAGAAAGATATAAATATTTTGAAACATTTCATTAAACGACGCTTTAATGTCACAGAGTATTTTTTGCACAGGTCCAAGAGGAAATGATAAAACACAACGTAAGTTGTGAAGTTCGCCACCCAGTGGTACGTGTGGCCCCAGCTCCTATGTACAACACGTTTCACGATGTGTTTCAATTCGTACAAATACTGAGGAAAGTTCTCTTGCAAGAAGAAATGTGTTGAGGCACCATATCGTTTTGTGTAAATATATAATGTAGGGGCACACATGACCACAAATTATATAATATTTTAAGCAATGTTATGTGATTTATTCACAGTGTGTTGTTGGAGATTGCGGAAAGTGACAGGGTTTGCATGAGAGCAAACTTCAACCGCATGTACCAGCACAAGTTTTAGATTATTTTGCCTTGACAGTCTTATGTGCGGTCAATTCCGCCGAAATATTTCATTCCTTCACCGTGTTTCAATTAAAATTGCCTTTACACAAAACATTTCTGTCCCTAGTAAGGTTATTCGCATTTTGCGCATATTACTTGAACACATTTTTTGGATTGGTAGTTTCTGATGGTCCTGTAATGGATTTATAATTAAGAACATTAAATAATGCATAAAGGTCATATTGTTATGTCATTGATGCCAAAATGGTCGTTGTGTTGTGTGTAATTTCCCGTATACCGTCTGTGCTGGCGTTGGCTCCAGTCTGACTATGTCAACGCAAGTTTGTTTTGCCTTCAATGTATGTTGTACAACATTGTTTCACACGCCCGACTGGAGCGGCCACTTCCTCTCTGACCATCGTTTGCTTTTCCAAGTGCTGTGCCTGGCATTCTATTCCTATCGGATGCCACGTAAACTACGTGAAAAGGATGGAAGTTAACATTGCCTGCCTTGTGTCTCCATATTGGCACTTGGTAAGAATACAATTGTAAATATTATGTGGAAGATTGATTAGTTCGAAACCAGAAGAAAGAAGATTGTCAAATTCTAGCCTTAAAGCCTTTTAAGGGTCAAGGACCATAAACTCTAAAGTGAGGTTCAGCTAGGAACTCTATGCCTAAACTAAACGCTACCTATCGCGGTATACGTTGCAGTCCTGTATAAGCTACGAACCACAGGGTGCAACAGAAAACGGTTTGTAAATATTGGACAGGAAATCTCATTCCGCAAGGCCTTATACCAGAGGAAATTATGACTCAAACAAGTCTTGTGTGTCCACATGTATTAGAAAGGGGGAACGATCATTTGCTTTGAAAACTGAGCGATTTCTGTCGAAGAGATTGGGATACAACTTCGCATCACAAAAACTTATTTCTCCCAAGACAATTCATTTGCTGGAAATCGAGTTTAGAATTTGTTTTATTTTTTAATGACGACCAAACAGTAGTTAGCGTCTGTTTCAAACAAGGGGTCACAAATTTGTTTTAACTCGATCGGGGATTTGCATTGTGGCCGGCTAGTTCTCCTCCATATCATATGTTTCTTCTTCTTCTTCCCTGAATAAAACACAACGAGGATGTTATCAAAATTAAGTGTATTTTTTCGTGTTGTACTCGGTTCAAAACTGGCCGTTACGAAAGACCTACCCCGAATTTACTGCCGGGGCGAGTAGAGGTGTAAAGGCATCCACTCGGTCATTTATTCTTATGTGTGGACTCGCTAACAAACAATTTCAGAATGACGGTTTAGGTGAATTATACCCGTCAATCACATGTACTTTTTTTCATTTTTTATTTGTATAAAATGCTGTTTTTTAATGATTGGAATTTATATACGATCAATCGTTAAAGAAGGCATCTGTGTGCATTTGATATTAGGAAACCGTTTTGGCTTCTTTTATTGGGATTTTGGTTCATTTGCAATCTCAATTCGATGTCCTACACATTGGGACGAGCATATGTTGGAAAATAAACGAAAAAAAAAAATAAAGTAAAATTTTATTTTCTTCCTGTTATCAGATAATTTTAACAAAAAAAACGAGCTACGTGAGAGGAAACATATGGTATTGTTGTGATTCGTTTCCCGGGCATTCAACGCTCACACAGAAAAATAGTGTTTTTTTACGCTTGTGTCCACAAAAACAATTAGTTACATTGGCCTGTCTAAGCTATAATGTTGTCAAATTAATTGTGTTGCTCGTCGGTTTTAATGCTAGCACATGATACACAGATTTATAACATATTGGGAAAGTAAGACTTTTAGTATTGCACTAATTATGTTGTTCATGCAAAAAATAGTAATCAACAGTAAAAACTATCTTGATTCTCGGAAGAAAGCAACCTTCCCATGCGCTTCGACATATATCCATAAGAAAACCTTTCATCGTCGCCAAGTTCGTGTAAAATGGCACCAATTACTTTTTACCTCATTCTCAACATTATACGGCCAAAATTTCGCCACATTTCAATTTGATTCCCCCTGTTTAAATCGAGTAAAGCAAGTAAAATATGACCTTTATACACGTTCTTACCCCGAACATACATTTGTCGCCACTGTAAGAATTGCCAAGATTAAAACCAACTCCATGTTTGCGTAGAGAAGCATCGACCTCGTATTGAAATGTTCTTTAAAGGCACAGACAAGAACAGTATATACTGCGACCCACTTTCCCCAGACTAAAATAAGCTGTAACATACTTTGTGTCGGATTAGAAATTAGGAACATGTACGGTTTATCCGCCTCTTTTCATGCAGTCAAAAGAGTGGTTTGGTATTTGTGGGGAAACCACGTTTTTCAGAGCAAACACATTTATAACCCATTTTTGGTTGCCATTCCACTGTAACCAAATGATCGTTTGAAATACCTGAAATTGCAGTGCATATGGTGATACTGCCAGATATAAGATACGGAAGAATGCCGTGAGTCTGGTGTCGCCAAAGTCTACTTTACAGATAGAAGTTAAACTGAAGCAGTGACTTCTGGACAAAAGTCTTTCGAATATGGCGGTCGGCTTATGTTACACAGAATGATATGACGTATTGTACAGAATGTACTGGTCGTCAGAAGAAGTACAAAAAAACTTTTCCCTGAATCCTGATTTCCACCTAACGAATGTTAGAGTTTTCCAATAAATTTATATTTTACCCCGGAAGTAAATGTTGGCTATTTAGCTGGCAAGACGGTAGCTCGAAATAGCGACCCTGTCTACAGCTCACTAAAATCATTATTAGCTCCATTGCTCACAAATTAAAATGTGACTTTAGAACCGATTTCCGTTATTTTAGATATGGAGTCCGACACCAACGTTGTCGCAAATGCATGTTGTAGCACGAAAGCCAACGTGCAGAAAAAGATCAATTCGGCACGCCACTACATGCATATGCGATGGCGCACGAAGCAGTAAATACGACCAACAAAGTGTTTATTAGCGAATCGTTTTTGTACAAACAGTTGATACGTTTTAATCGGCACCAACGTGTTAATGGCATTGGGACAAAATCCGTCGCATCCACGACAACTACATCTGAAACTGGCAGTTTTCTCAAAAAGAAAGAATGTTTCTGTGGCAACGGTTTTCATGGCCTTCCTCCTTGCAACTGATCCTTGAGAGCAAGGATGCTGCGCCTCTGCTCATCAGGGAGCATCCGGATCTGTTCTGGAGTTAACTGGAGGACTTGCATGATCAGAGCGGCCTGGAAACACATGATGGCAAAAGTTTTTACCTTTCATCCTAACATATATTTGATTGAGTTTTTAAGTGTTAAAAGTGAACGAAAACATTCACCACAAAACTACACATTTTATTCACAATTTGACCAAAGTTGTTTTTAGATTTGGGCATGTGTCTAAGATTGATTGTGGGCTGACTTTTTTGTACATATACAAATACAGAACTTCAGTTGATGCAAAGAATATAAAACATACATTCACTATTCATTTCCACAATAATCGAACTTCCGATTTGTATCACAATGCAACAACGAACCTTTTCCTGATCCTGTTCTGCAGATGGATCCATAGAGGCATCCTCCTGAGCAGGAGGAGGTCTTCCTCTTCTTGGATCGCTTCTTTCCGGTGGTGGCGGAGGGTGTCGTGCAGGATCCCCACCCATTCCTGGACGATCCATCGGAGGTCTTCCCCCACGATCCATCGGATGATCTCTCGGAGACAATCCTCGTTCCAGAGATGAACGCCCCCGCTCATGCGAGTTACCGCGTTCTGGGGGCCCACGATCGGAGAACCCCCGCTCATCTAGTGGCAACAATTACAAGTTAACAGCATGTGTTACAGACTGCAAGGCCTGCAGACTTGACGTTAGTGTCACAGTAGTCAGCAAAGTACTTGTAAAATGCACCAGAAAATAATTATATTCATGATTTCCAGTCAGTGGCCCATTTTAGTGTAAAAACACATTGCTTTAGAAACACTAATCAAACACTGGTAGCGCAAAATTTGTCTGTGCATTTTTGTCCTTTACACTTCTTAAACAAATGAAGACAAGAACTAATTGATTTTTACAACTAATCTCCATGTAAGAATGTGGTTATTCTACCTCTTGGATTGGGTGGAAATCCTCGACCAAAACCTTCATCCATATGTGGTGGTCTGTGACGATCCATCGGGTCGCCCATGCCATGATCCACGGGCACTCTTTCTATAACCCGCATATCCACCTCCATTCTTCTTGGACCTCTGAATTATAAAATGGTTATTAGTTTTTAACAACATACCATGTTTTTGACAACAATTGAAAACTTTACAAAACAAGGGTGTTTCAACACAGGCAAAATATTTTCTGCAAGTAAACATTTTCCATTGTCAATTTTATGTTTGCCAGACTTAATACAACCAATAGTTGATCAGTGTCCATGCAACTTCACCAAATTTATTATTCATTTATGTCGGATATGAGCAAACTGGGGCCTTAGGTAAAATCACTGTTGGATCTGGCTGCCATTTTTTGTTTGCTTTTCAGTTACAGCATCTAAGCATTAATAATTGCAAGTCTGTTAGTTTATAAATTGTTGTGTAAAATCTCTTTGTACACATTTACTCATGTGGTTCAATCCCAAATTTTTGATACTTTTTGGCCCACAAGCGGAAAAAGTTGCCCACTCCTACGTTCTTGTTTATAAAAAATATCAAAAAGATACCATAGTAAACAAGAGTACATATTTCTCAGGCCAAATAATGCCCTTCTATGTCCAACAAATAGCCCATGGAAAACTCTTTGCAGTTGCATAGTATCACTACCAGAATAAACACGTAAATTCCCACCTATCTCCTGGGCCAACTTCCATTGGGTGTCCCCTACCAGGTGGGGGTTCTCTCATCCGTTCAACTCCAAGCCCAGGCAGTGGACTGCCATTGGCCCTTGCGTCCTACAATCATTATCAAATCATCGAAACATATCATATAAATTAGTTGTGGATAGCGATAATGACAAATACATTTCTTCCATTGCTTAAGACAAAATACATTTCTTAAAAGCAAACAGAAAACTTTGGTGACAAAATTTTGCTTACAGACTCTGGACGAGGACCTTCAGATGCTGGAATAAGAGGTTGAACTGGATTTTGTCTGTGCAGCATTTTCTACATGTAGAAGTGAAGTAGGCAAAAAAACAAACAATTAAACAACAATCAAATATATTTTTCATTGTTTCAACATTATTATTTTTAATTCAGCAAACATGTTTAGTTGTATTTCCTCTGATTATTTTATTGGAGCTGTGGTTTCGTTACCATGGCAATTTCTGGATCCACAATCCTCATGACAACTTGAGCTTGCAACAAAGCATATGCCAGTTGTGGGTTTTGAAGCAGCATGTTTCTGGCCTCTACTGGGTTGTTTTGAATGCATTGCTACAATAGTTCAAAAATATTTCAAAGTTTTAAGACATATATATCCAAAGATTAATTCTGAATAAAAAAAAAAAAAAAAAATCTTTTGCCTTCATTTGTTTCATGAGCTCAAACATTTGTTCAGGGGGGAGGCTTGCAACAGCCTTGCTGATAGCTTCTGGGGCATCTTGAGATGGAGTTGGTTCCCCGTATTCCGACTCCACTGGGGGACCCATGGCCCTGAAGTGGTTCACTTCTTCCTGTAAACAAAACACAATGATTGGACATCATAAATATTGTGCTGATTTTGCTGTCAGGCACACTACAATTTAAACAGAACTCCTCTCCTGGCATAAATTATCATCTTTTATTTTCCTGACGTTTCGTCTGCCATGCATAAATACATACCTATGGTGGTGGTGTGGTTGTAATTACCACTACGTAATTTTTGCAGAAACTGACGATGCTTACTTAGCGAAATCGATTTTTTACAAATAAATCTGCTGACTTCAATCTGAGCCTTGTTGCTTCATGATATATGCGAACCAAAGTAATTTGCTGTCGCAGATAATAAAACAATGCCTAACCGAGGGCTAGATTCCTCTACAGCTACAAAGCAAATCGTACCTATGGTGGTGACCTAGCTAATGCAATGGTTCTCAAACTTTTACTCGAACAATGCATGAGGAATGATTCACTGCACTTACACAGTAATTATAAATGTACAAGGTCTATTTATTCTTTAAGTTTGCAAGTTTTATTTGCATAAGACTGACATCACTGGTTATTTGCCCTCATTTTCTCAAAAACTATTTTTCTCTGAATTCTTTTTTCAATCCACATGTAAATTCAAAATGACAAGACCCAATGCATAATATAGCTAAATATCTGGATGAAAATGTTCCAAAGGCAAAACAAGATTAGGTTAAATTGCATCAGACATCGAATTAATGTTGCAGTATATATATAATTGCAAAGAGTACAGTTTACATCAACACTCAGTGTGATTAACAGCAATTACCCATACCTGAAAGTTATTGCGGTTCTTTTCACAATGTTGCAGTATATATATAATTGCAAAGAGTACAGTTTACATCAACACTCAGTGTGATTAACAGCAATTACCCATACCTGAAAGTTATTGCGGTTCTTTTCACTTGTTGCATGATCAACTCTCAGTGGTCGACCGTGTAACTCCCTTCCATTAAGATTTCTCATCGCACTCATAGCAGTCTCCTGATCTTGATACTCAGCAAATCCATATCCCTTTGGCTTGCCAGACTCGCGGTCAAATACGAGGCTACATTAATATAAACATAATATAAATTTATGATTAATAAAAAATTTTCTTCTGGCACTTAAGTTATGAAAGTGTTTATTAGTGCTGGAAGAACAATTCTTATTAATTACTATGCCTAGCAGCAAGAATAGCACTATACAATTTATGAGTCTGAATATAGGCCTACTCTTGCAAATCCCTGCAGTCACACATAGAAAAGCACATACCGAAAACTAATGACGTTGCCAACTTCATTAAAAATATCTTTAAGTTCCTCTTCCGTTGACTCATAAGGTATATTTCCAACTGAAAACAATTTTATGTCAAACCATTAATGTAAAAAAACGGACATTACTAACAGAGGAAAAATGCATGAATATAAGATATATGTAATATACACAGAGTCTACAATACTTACCAAATACGGATCTGACAGATCTTTCGTAGTCGACTGGATCACGGTCTCTTAAGCCGAACATTATCGTTTTCTGTCATTCGAGTCTTATAAAGTACAAAATAAACAAAGTAAACGCACACTTTCCTGCTGATCGCGACTATTGGTTTGGTGGAAACTGGCAATTTCACATACGAAGTACTAGTCGGTAGTTAATGACATATACATGGCAGTCAAATATAAGGTGCGCGTTTCTTTAAGCTGAAATTTTATTATAAAGTCCTAATTTCACCCAATCTAATAAAACGAAGCATCTGCATTTGCATACACACGCCGCAGCAACAGCGTTATTTCGGCGAAATGGAAATTGGTAAAAGCGAAATTATTTGTTCATACAAATTATAAATTAACTCGTAACAAAATTAATCAACAAAATCTTCAATATTTATAAAACAATATCTATACTTATGTAATTGCAATCTTAAAACACCTATAAAGTATATCGCAACGAAATGGGTTTGACCGCGGTCACGCTGTGTGAATCCCAGCATTTTTCGTCAAGGAAGATACTTTTACACCGGGTCACAAAGTTTTATCCAAACTTGATCCACATATAAGCCTACGTAACACAGAAATCTGTGCGAATATTAAAGCTACGATTTTGTGTAGTATTTCAACCCAAATTTATAAACAAAAATAACAGTCGGTGGCCCTGTTCATGCCTAATCATTAAAATTTGCAGAGATTTCTGTTTTACACATACTTATATGTGGATCAGGTTTGGAAAAAACTTCGTGACCCGGTGTAGTAGTATTTTCCGTTCGTCAAAGCGTACACTGCGAGCATTTGCGGCTCTGCATAGAAGTACCAATTTAATAATGTTCCGGGTCATAGATTTTTTTAAAAATTGGCGTAGATTAGGCTTAGAGCATTTAGATCACATTACCATTGCGTTTTTAAAGACCTATAAAGTATATCGCAACGAAAAGGGTCTGACCGGGCAGCACTGTAAAACGACTTTATTGGTTTTGTATGGTTGTAGACTGGTCACTAGTTACTATAAATTCTATTACTGGTATTAACTCTCTAACAAGGGTAAGCTTCATTTATACCTCTACCAATTACTAACTCTAAACCAATAATTGAATTGAAAACCCATATTCCTATTCACGCTCATATTTTGCAAACCAGTGCAGGCCAAAAATACACAACCATCCAATTCCTTAGTGAAGTCTTACATTCTTGTACCTTTGATAGACTTCAAAGTAGGTTCAAAAAACATTGGTTATGAAACGAAAACTTTCTAACTGCGTCACACACGATGTTGGTAAAACTACATCTTTACCGTGGACCTCAGAGGAATATCAATTTTATGTTTGGACTTACTGGTGACTTCTTTCTGCCACCAAAAAAGTAGTTCTCAACAATTTTCTTCCGTCGATCGAAGAAGATTCCGAAGGCGGCGGAAAGCACGAGGGTAACTCAAAATTTCCCCACAAGTTTTAAGTTTCACACCCACCTTTAATTCTTTCAACACACCTTGTGACTACAACTATAAGGAAGTTTTTAATCTATTACCGCTTTCACGCTACAAAGTATACAACACAACACACTCAACCAAAGGCCGTATTTGTAGCCAACTCCAATTATTCCTAGTTTTATTCCCGAAAAGTACCGGAGACACTGAAACATTTCACCCCCTATTCTTGGTGATATTGTTGTAATAAATAACCTCAGAAAGTGACAATGTTTCATGCAAAGGCATGATTGGCAGGTTTGTTTTAGTCACAGTCGATAAAAGCGACATTTACAGGCAAAATATCTTTCCACAAAATTAAACTAGATGTCGTGCTAATCAATACATCGGGTAAAAATAATGTTGGGTGACGTTAGTCAAGCTTATCAAGCAGAAATCCAGGATAACCGGGTTACGAATATCGCTGTGGTAAAAAGAAAAATGTATTGGGTGACATCGGGCAAATCAACACTTAAACATTGAAAACAACATCTAATGAATGTCGGTCGTATCCCGGTGCTAGCTGCACAATCTAACCCACCTTTCAATACAACTTAACAGATGCCTTTAGAAATATCACTTCCCAACCGTAAGCACTTTGTATTGAAAAATCAAGAAGTACAACATATGTCGGGGATTCCCCATAAGCAATTGACAGCACCGGTTAAGCGCTGGGTGGCGACATCGAGCAGCAATGATTCACAAAAACCAACATCCAATGTTCAAATATTTACAACATCTTCCACTTCCAACCGTTATAACTTCATCAAACCCATAGATAGATACAGATTTGCTTGAAGTAAATATAAAAACGTGAGCCGATAAAACCGAACCGTAGTTGGTGGAAGATCGGTTGTTCTCGTCATCAAACATTTTAGTTACGAACATAAATAAATCTTCGTTCAAAAACCAACAAAGGGTTGCCAGAATTCACGACATAATGTATCAGAAAACAATGTAATGTGGAAATACTCGATTGTAATCAGTCAAAAATTAATATAAGTCGCACGTAAATGTCGAAAGTAGTGTTTAGTGCGGAAGTAAAAGTATTGTCACAAAATCTGTCGTTGAAAATTGTTAGGAAGGCGGATAATTTTGTACGATAAACCTCTGTTAAAGGATTTACACAAGAGAGAAGTAAAGACGAAACTCCGAGCAGGAGACAAAAATATTCGTGTTTCAAAGACGTCCTTGATTGTAAGCAACACAAACAGTAAAACTTGGCGACAATTTCAACGAAACCAGATACATAGAGACGCATTTATATGTTTGGCAAAGAAGTAAAAATGAGAGTTATGGAGACAAACGGTATTGATACGTACATTGTAAATACAAATAACACACAGAAGTTGGATAAAGCACTGAAACATGTGAAGAATATTTACGAAGCATTTGGGATTGTTTCGTCTTCGTGACATGAAGTAGAAAGGTTTATTGGTGAGAAGTGACAGAAATCCCTGTTGATTCTGGCAGCAAACAGCCTGAAGTAATATATTGTTACTTGTCGTTCAACAGAGCTCAGGGCATTTCTATCTTAGCAAGATATCGACGAGAAACACTGATCTTTACTATGGAATGGTCAGAATATAACGATACCGATGATATAAGTTAATTGAATCTTGAATGAGTTTTGTCGCCTGGTTGTAAATCTCAGGCCTTCTTTCCCGTATTTAAAAGTCACCCGATAACACCAAGGTTTCATTATGTTTGTGTGGTATTTTGTGAAGTTTGATCATCAAAAGTTTCGTTACCAAATTTACTGACATGAAACGATAATCGTTACTTCCACACTAACCTTGATACAGAGTTGCGGGAAATTATCAACGGTCACAGTTCAAGTAACTGCGTTGGAAAGTTTTATTTGTACTTGAGGCCAAAATAAACGCTGTTACTGAGATTTCTAGATTTTTGTGAACTCCAAATGCCGTACATGACTTCTGATAAATGTAAATTTGCAAGCACCCATATCTTACGTAATAACAAAGTTGTACTGAAAGTACAACCGACCACTAAAAATGTCGCAAGCACATTAAATTTTCGGTAACTGAGTAAAAGTGTTAAAGCGCTTCTGTGGTACTATAACTCAGTTAAGATTGTTGAAATAAATCGTCGGACGTCGCCCTTAACCAAACAATGGTTTCCTAAACATACAAACGAGACTAACTCTGATGCACCACCTTTTGGTGTAACGTTTGCAGGAAATACGCCAGTAGGTAGAGCAAGAGATTTTTCAGGGGTTTTAAAGTCGATGGTTCACAACCAACAAGCGAACTGGAAATATTCAAACTTCACGTTATTGAAAACGTCATTAAGAAAACTTCTTACCGGTTTAGGAGGAATTTGATCTCCACAAAATAATTCCAATCGATCAATCATATTTACTTGCATTTGTTAAACCCAAATATAAGGGATGGATTGAAGTGGAGAGTAGGAGTTAGATATTCACCACTCCCAAATTGTCAACTCTGGCTTCTACAATACAACGGATTGGTTATTTCATACATCGTTTAACTATAATAACAGTAGTGTTGATGAAAGTTTTGTTGTGATTTAATATTATTTCATGAAGCAAATATTTTGTGACGTGTACTTATTTCCATAAACGCAAAATCCACTCAAACATAATAAAATACTTCTATTCAGTCAAGTTTGTTTGTGTGATTTTATTACAAATCTTAAGTCACATAAACTGAAAATACATGGTAGGTATTGGGTGATGTCGACTTTCTTTATATTAACCCAGTTGTGGCAACCTGAGGCTTGCACATGACACAAGCCTTAATACAAGACAACCCATGAGGTAAACATATTATTATCGTGTTAGTATCAAAACACAATGACAGTTTGTACGTGGAACAAATAGTTTTCATACTTACAGGGTCTAGAAGGTTCTCAAATTTCATTTCGAAGTCCTCATCTATCTTTTGACGACTGACTATAAGTTCATCTTGTATATTGTGAACACACTTTAGTAAGGTTTCTGCCACATCACCATGTATGTCATTGTACGAAAGATTCAACTTCCTTATCTGCAAATAAAAGATGAAATTAAGAAATTAGTTCGGATAAATGTGTCATTAAATGTTTAGAACAAATATAATTGCTGGTAAAATATTAAAAACATCGACATATCGGGTCTCATCAGTGCAGCTAGAGGTTAACCAGCCAGACATAGATTATTCCATTTTGTGTGCAATTTATGTCTGCAGAGCACTGATCATTATTAGCTTTGCTTGTGCATACTTTTTTTCACAAAAAGCAGTGTTTTACAATTGCCTGTTTGTGTGATTGCGTTATCTTACTAAAAAACTTAAAAGTGTGTTTTTGCGTTGGTACGTGCACCATAGTTTTGTAGCTTTTACTTTGAAAGATAATTCTTAAACATGAAGTCGAGTGGACGTGGAATCTCTGCTTGAACACCTGAATTCCATTGAAACGAGTATCGAGTTCACATTGGAACATGAATACGTCAGGGTGATATTATTTTTTGATGTTTCCATTTAAAGCGAGAACCGGGGCCCTTCCGCACAAACGCATACTGGTAACTGACTCATTCCGACAGGTATCTCTCGTTTGGGTTCGCAAACCCCGTCGCCCACAAGCGTGCTGTAGTGCGTGCACTGTATACAAGAGCGGAAACCTTAGTTTCAGAGGAGGAGGCTTAAAAACAGGAAGTTGGTAATGAGCAAAATGCGTTTAACGAATGACCACCCTCATTCGTTTCTGTAGCGAAACCAAGATTCCTCGCCTAAAGGTGACGAAGGGTGTGGTTGTGTTGCTATATATTTTGCAAGGGGTCCAGGTGTTTAAACGCCCGCCTGTCAGACAGCCTGCTTTGGTTTCACATTTCAAAGATCGTACGTGAGATGCGTTCGATGCTGTAGGTGTGATCGCATACCATGTGCTGACTGCGACGGCGTATACATTGACGAGACTGGTCGCGCCCGACAAACAACGCAAAAGGAACACAAACGCGACGTGGCCAACCGCGAGTACAGCGTTGTCGCAACATGTAGCGGATACAGGTGAATTTAAAAGAAACGACAGTCCTGGTAAACTCCGCATAGAGTTACACTCATAAAGGTTCTTAACACGCAGTTTCGTTTGCCTCGTATTTGCGATCTACAAAACCCAACACAAGCGAAACGTTTGTGACGAACGTGTGGAAGGAAGAATTTGTCCTTTGTGTAGAGAAAATTGACTGTCCAGTTCGTCGCGAAAACATTTATCCTGAACAATGTTTCGTCCAGTTTTTAGATAACATTGATCGCCGGCCAAAAAAATGTTAACATTGAAGACCCTATAACTTGTATAATATGGCGTTCAAACGACCTTGTGAGGTTAGCATTATTTACTCGCCGCACCCCCGTCGATGTGCAAAACTTTATGCCTCTGCTCACAAAGCATCGCAGATTTTCATTTGATAAATATTTGTGTTAAATTACGACATTGTTTACATTCTTGTTGTTTTAAATTACGACAATGAAAGTGTTGCAGCTTCTGCGATACACCAAATTTGTAATTATTGCTTGGGAGTCTGGGCCTCTTGTACCCCTTCCTGTAAACGACTATGCGTGTTGGTATCATATGATGCAATATTGAAGGTGTCATCCCGAATTACACATGGCTCCAACTTAGTAACACATTTGTGACTTTTGTTGCAGTAATATGCTTGCAATGCCACGAGACCCAATAAAATTAAATGGTTTAATACAAGAAATAAACAAACATATTTTCAAAAATCACCCTTTTTATTAAGGGGATTAACCTCATTGAAGATTTCAAATTGGCGCTTCTAGGGAGTTTACAAATATGTTTTAGGAATTTTCTTCCTATGTTGTGATTTTGTTTTGCTTTTACTTGTGATCAAGCTTTATAAACTACCAATGCCTGCGTCTGCACTATTTTTGCAATAAAAGCCAGATTGTGTTACTGCGTTACGTTACCAAAAACTGAAACGCATGTTTTGCGGTGGTGCGTGCGCCATAGTTTAATGAAAATACAAACAAAAGTATTGTTTTTTCACAAAGTTGCCCGATGCCACCCTGAGCAGCCTAATTTCTTGCGAGTTCTTGGCAGACCTACTGGAAGCCACTCCCCTAAACCTAAATACTCCTAGATGCTGGTATCAAAAGCAGAGGACAAAACAGCAAATACATTGTTTGCGTTCAATACAAACACACATTCAAACCAGGAGTGCGCAAACTGCATTGCTGTTTTAATAGAACTTAATTGAAACATTAACAAGACTGAAAATTTGGTTCTGTGAGCACTGAATGTTAAAAAGTAGACATTTTTTCCTCCAGTGTATCGGCACCTGGTAAACTCCCAGGGCATCGCAGATTTTATTGTTTTTATCTTATAGTTGGTAAATATTTGTGTTAAATTACGCCATTGTTTACATTCTTGTTTGTTTTAAATTACGACAATGAAAGTGTTGCAGCTTCTGCGATACACCAAATTTGTAAGTATCGTGCACGAGCACTTAAAAGAGAATATATCTGGAACGTCATAGGCTTGACTCTAATTGTCCAGTGTTTTTGTGGAGATCTGTGGTTGTACGTTGATGTGCATTTTCGGCTTGCTTACACATTTCGTCTTTCTTCTTCCCACCCCTAATTTTTGTATTTTTCGCGCTTTGTTATATTTTTCGTGTTGTTTACACTCACACACTTTGTCCTGAAGAAGGTCGATTGATATTACTTCGGGGCATGAGCCTCTTGTACCCCTCCCCCTGTATACGACTATGCGTGTTGGTATTATATGATGCAATATGGAAGGTGTCATCCCGAATTACACATGGCTCAAACTTAGTAACACATTTGTGAATTTGGTTGCAGTTATATGCTTGCAATGCCACAAGACTCAATAAAATCAATGGTTTATTAAAAGGGATTAAACAAACTTATTAAAGGTTTTGAATTCGCCCTTCTGGGATTTAATGAAGGGGAGTGTACAAATATTGAGTAGAAATTTTCCTATTTTGCGATTTTGTTATACCTTAATCGTTTGCCTTCATTATCTTTTGAATAATAGACGATTTGTGCAACTGTGTTAATTGCTTACACTACTAACAAAGTTTTTATCAATATTTTGTAACCTGTTGCAACATAAACCCGGAAGAAGTTTGAATGTTCGTGCAGAAAGGTCATGTGAAATGGTAATCATTAGTGTGGAACGCTTTTGCCGACAAAATACTTCTAGATTCGACTAAAATAATGACAGATGTCAAACCAAAGTAGTGTAGCCAGTAGTTTTGTTTCAATATAACTTTATCTTAAACAAAATAAAGTTAGGTTTGGCGAACGATTCCAAATCATCCAAGTGTGTCATGACCGGAAGACAGTGATTCCCAACCTTTTTGTGGTTGCGTACAACTTGGAGGTTAAACAATTTCGACGCGTACCACCAAGTTGAGTGTTACAAAGTAACCTAGGGGATGAAGTAACGAACATTTTGAGATCGCTTACAGTTTTTTAAATTCGAACTATATCTGCTAATTACGGAAAGGTGCTCGCGTACCACCTGGAATGCCGTCGCGCACCACCGGTTGGGAAACACTGCCCTAAAAAGTTTGGAAACCACTGGTCTAACATACAACTTACTGGTTTCTCAAGTTGTGATATGGAATTTGCAATCTTACAGATTCCACCACTTGTCATCTTACAATGCCACAGAGACAGTTTCTCAATCCACTGAATACATGAAGCAATAGCAGATGCACTTTCATCATCAACTTTGTTCCAATCAAGTTTCAACGACGTCATCTGAAACAAATGAGAAATTGCTGGAATCAGATTTTATGTAAACAATATCATTGTTATCAATTATGACATCACAGAGCCAGAACAATCACTTGGTGAATTTAATCGTTGAGGTCCGGTGGCTCAGTCAGTTAGAGAAAGAACCCGAATTACACATGGCTCCAACTTAGTAACACGTTTGTAACATTGGTAGGTGTGACATGCTTGCAATGCCACGAGACCCAATAAAATCAAATGGCTTTTTACAAGAAATAAACAAATTTATTGAAGATTTTGAATTGGCCCTTCTGGGGTTTAATAAAGGGGAGTGTACAAACATTGTGTAGGAATTTTCAATTTTGTTA
The DNA here is from genome assembly GCF_947561715.1 of Ascidia mentula. Lineage (NCBI taxonomy): Eukaryota > Metazoa > Chordata > Ascidiacea > Phlebobranchia > Ascidiidae > Ascidia > Ascidia mentula. The sequence goes on from NC_138568.1 coordinate 2,099,720, forward strand.
AACCTTAATCGTTTGCCTTCACTATTTTTAATAAAAGACGTTTTGTGCAACGGTGTTACGTTTTGCGGCGGTGCGTGCCCCATGGTTTCATTAGCTTTTACCAGTCGAATCCAGTAAATCGCAAACAAATACAACTGCTGGTACAATATTAAAAAACATCGACCTATCAGGTCTCATAAGTGCAGCTATGGGTTAACTAGCCAGACATACATTATTCCATTTTGTGTGCACTACTGTCTGTAACTCACTTATCATTATTGCCTCATTGCTTGTACATATTATTTTACAAAAAGCCGGGTTTTACAATTGCTTGTTTGTGTGATTGCGTTATCTTACTAAAAACCTTAAAAGTGTGTTTTTGCGTTGACACGTGCACCATAGTTTTCTTGCTTCTACTTTGGAAAACAATGCGTAAATATGGAGTCGAGTGGACGTGGAATCTCTGCTTGAACACCTGAATTCCTTTCAAACGAGTATCGAGTTCACAATGGAACGGGAATACGTGGGGGTGAGTTCATTTTTAAATTTTTACATTTAAAGCGAGAACCGAGGGCTACATCGCGTGCTTTGGTTTCGCCTTCCAAAGATCGTAAAGGAGATGCGTTCGATACTGGAGGTGTAACCGCATACCCTGTGCTGACTGCGACGCCGTATGCATTGACGAGACTGGCAGCGCCTGACGAACAACGCAATAGGAACACAAACGCGACGTGCCCAACCGCGGGTACAGCGTTGTCGCAACTTATCGCAGATACAGGTGAATTTTGGAGAAACGACAGTTTTGGGTAAAAAAATGTCAAGTTTAAACGGATGTTCGTAGAATAAATGCATATGAATTCACGCTGAATGTTAGAACGCAGACATTTTTTCCAGCAGTGTATCGACACCTGGTAAACTCCCAAAGCATCGCTGATTTTAATGCTTAATAATTCAGTTAAATTACGTCATTGTTTCCATTCTGGTTTGTTTTAAATGTGTGGTTGTACGTTGATGCGCATTTTCGGCTTGCTTACACATTTCGTCTTTCTTCTTTCCACATCCCCTTGGCGTTTTTTCGAGCTTTCTTATATTTACGGTGTTGTTTACATTTACGCACTTTGTCCTGACGAAGAAATAAATTTTAACGCACGAGCTTCAAAAATTGATTAAATAATGCTTGAATATGATTGGGACCAAAAATCATTTAACTGAATACGAAGTTGTGTTTTTTTACGAGGTTTCCAGCTGATAGATTTTGCTTGGAAGTTTGGGCCTCTTATACCCCCTCCCTACGACTATGCGTGTTGGTATCATGAGATGCAATATGGAAGGTGTCACTGGAGATGCATTGTTTGAAGTTTGGGTAAAAGTAAAACATTCATCTAAACTAGGGTTGTGCAACCTGTGGCTCGCGGATTGAAATTCTGCTGCCCGCTATAATTTAGACAAAAAATTATTTTAAACTAGTCCTATTACGTAGAAATGAAGGTTAATATAAGGGCCAAGCGTTGAGCACAGACGCGTGTAATACTCATTTCGCAAGGATAATCAAATTTCCTGCTATAAAGGCAAGTCTCATTTCACGTTAGAATCATTCTATTATTTTGTGCTATTTGAAAATACAATTTTGGCGACAAGGAGACCTTTGAATTACTCCTAACTGCTGAACGGAAGAAAACTACAGGGAATTTTTTTGAACTTGTATAAAAGCAGATGGACGCACAGGAGTGACGTCACCAGGAGTTTATAATGGAACGTGAATATGTCGGGGTGATATCACTTTTTGATGTTTCTATTTAAAGCGAGAACCGAGGGCCTCTCCGCACAAACGTATACTGGTAACTGACTCATTCCGACAGGTATCTGTCGTTTCGGTTCGCTAACCCCATCGCCCACAAGCGTGTTGTAGTGCATGCATTGTATGCAAGAGCGGAAACCTTAGTTTCAGATTAAGAGCCTCAAAAACAGGAGGTTGGTAATGTGCAGAGTGCGATTTTAGTGAATGGCCACACTGGTTCGTTTCTGTGGCGAAACCAAGATTTCTCGCCTAAAGGTGACGAAGGGTGTGGTTGTGTTGCTATATATTTTGCAAGGCCTCCAGGTGTTTAAACGCCCGCTTGTTATACAGCGTGCTTTGGTTTCGCATCCCAAAATCGTACATGAGATGCGTTCGATGCTGGAGGTGTGACCGCATACCCTGTGCTGACTACGACGGCGTAAATATTGGCTAGACTGGCCGCGCCCGACGAACAATGCAAAAGGAACACAAACGCGACGCGGCCAACCGCGATACAGCGTTGTCGCAACATGTAGCGCAGTAATTCCCAACCTTTTATGTGGTTGATTACCACTTGGAGGTAAAACAATTTCGACGCGTACCACCTAGTTGAGTGTTACAAAGTAACCTAGGGGATGAAGTAACAAACATTTTGGGATCACTTACGATTTTTTAAATTCGAACTATATCCGCAAATTACGGAAAGGTGCTCGCGTACCACCTGGAATGCCGTCGCGTACCACCGGTTGGGAAACACTGATGTAGCGAATACGGGTGAATTTGGAGAAAAACGAATTTAAAGATAAAATATACAAGTTCAAACGGATGGTTAACGAATAAATGCACTCGCGCTTTAATGTTAAAAAGCAGACATTTTTACTTCCAGTGTATCGACGCCTGGTAAACTCCCTAGCACTGGCGTGGAGTACGAGACTTCGGCTTTCGTTGGTTTGAACCGCGGCAAAAATGAAGGCGCATTTCACTGCTGTTTAAACGTTCTTAACACGCAGTTGCGTTTTCCTCGTATTGGCGATCTACAATAACGCAACAAGCGAAACGTTTGTGACGCACACGTGGAAGGAAGAATGTATCGTTTGTGTAGAGAAAATTGACTATCGAGTTCGCCGCGAAAACATTTATTTAAAACCACGTTTAGTTTTGTCCAGTTATTCGGTCGGAGATTACATAGCTCGCCGGCCATAAAAATCGTTAACATTGAAGATCCTATAACCTGAATATTATGGCGTTCAAACAGCCTTGTAAGGTTAGCATTAATACTCCCGCACCCCGGTGATATGCAAAACTTTACGCCTCTGCTCCCAAGGCATCGTAGATTTTAATTAATTTATCTAGTTAAATTACGCTATTGTTTACATTCTTGGTTGTTTTAAATTACGTCAATGAAAGTGTTGCAGCTTCTGCGATACACCAAATTTGTAAGTTTAGTACACGAGCATATAAAAGAGAAAAAATCTGGAACGTCATAGACTTAAGTCTGATTGTCCAGTGTGCTTGTGGAGATGTGTGGTTGTACATTGATTCGCATTTTCGGCTTGCTACTCCTTACGTCTTTTCACTTTACGCCTCCCCTTTTGTGTTTTTCGTGCTTTCGTACATTTACGGTGTAGTTTACATTCACGCACTTTGTCCTGAAGAAGGTCGATTGCATGACGACAGAAACGTCGATCAAACAAATTTTATCCCGTGAGTTTCAAAATTAATTAAATATGCTTGAAAAAATTTGGAACAATATTTTTTTCAACTCAATATGCATTTGTGCAGAAAAAAAATGATATATTTTCATATAAGGTTGCCAGCTTGCTTGAGAGCGTGGGCCTCTTGTACCCCCTCCCTCTGAATACGACTATGCGTGTTGGTATCATTTGTTACAACATGGAAGGTGTTGTTGCGCTCACTTTACCGCATTATAACGAAGCGGATTAAATTCCTTTTTTCGCCGCGTTTCTCTTTTGCTGGTGTTGCGTGGACTTGTGCAGTCAGTCGTAAACTTTGGCAATGCAATCAAGCAGCACAACGCTGTAGTGTCATCTTGAATTACACATGGCTCCAACTTACTAACATGTTTGTGATTTTGGTCATAGTTATATGCTTTCCACGAGAACCAATAAAATCAATTAACTTATTTCAAGGAATAAACAAACATATTTTTGCATTCGCCCCTTTAAGTTTTTTTATTAATGGGTAGTGCACAAATATGTTCAAGGAATATTCGTATTCATATGCAGAGCTTTTGTATTACTGTTACTTGTGAGCGAACATTACAAACCACCAATGCCTGCGTCAGCGTTATTTTTGAAATAAAAGACGATTTGTGTAACTGTGTTACGTTATAGCAAAAACTGAAACGCATGTTTTGCGGCGGTGCGTGCGCCATAGTTTTAATTGCTTTTACTTTGAAGTAAGGTCTGGGAAATATTGAAACCAAATACAGATAGGAATAAAAACACATATTGGTAGTCAATGAAAATTCCAACAAAAATTGTTATTTGATATAAATTTGCCCGATGCCACCCTGAGTAAATTGTAATCAGACAATAAGTATTGCTTGCTAGTCCGGACCTACTGGATCCCAGTCACCTAAACCTAGATACTCCCATGTACGCTAGTATCAGAAAATTACTACACAAGCTGTCAATAAAAGCAAATACACTGTTAGGGTTAGAAAAACATATATTTAAATACTATCGTCATTCTGGCAGAATCAAAAAAAATTAGAAGCGTTCCGCGTCCAAGTGTGTCGTGACCCTAAAAAGTTTGGAAACCACTGGTCTAACATACAACTTACTGGTTTCTTAAGTTGTGATATGGAATTTGCAATCTTACAGATTCCACCACTTGTCATCAAACAATCCCCCAGAGACAGATTCTCAATCCACTGAATACATGAAGCAATAGCAGATGCACTTTCATCATCAACTTTGTCCCAATCAAGTTCCAACGACGTCATCTAAAACAAATCAAAAATTACTGGAATCAGTTTTTATGTCAACAATACATCATTGTATCAATTATGACGTCACAGAGGCAGAACAATCACTTGGTGAATTTAATCGTTGAGCTCCGGTAGCTCAGTCAGTAACAGCAGGGTTTTCCCAAACTTTTTTGGCCGCGGAACCCTAATCTTACGTTAGATCATTTTTCCCACGTAATTACTGGAAAATAATTGTCCCCTATACGTATTGTAAAGCTTACGAAATCACTCAAGTTATAAATTACTGCAGTGAATGCTGCTTAGGCACTGTATGAAAGGTACCAGTTGTGTTTTAAAAATATCTTTACTTGTGTAGCGGTGTTGCGTCACCGAAAACTAAAACGCATGTTTAGCGGGGGTGCGTGCCCCCATCGTTTCATTAGCTTTTACCAGTCGAATCCAGTAAATCGCAAACAAATATAATTGCTGGTACAATATTAAAAAACATCGACCTATCGGGTCTCATAAGTGCAGCTATGGGTTAACTAGCCAGACATACACTATTCCATTTTGTGTGCACTACTGTCTGTAACTCACTTATCATTATTGCCTCATTGCTTGTACATATTATTTTACAAAAAGCAGTGTTTTACAATTGCTTGTTTGTGTGATTGCGTTATCTTACTGAAAGATTAAATATGTGTTTTGCGTTGGCACGTGCACCATAGTTTTCTTGCTTCTACTTTGGAAGATAATGCTTAAATATGGAGTCGAATGGACGTGGAATCTCTGCTTGAACATCTGAATTCTATTCAAATGAGTGTCGAGTTCACAATAGAACGTGAATCCGTCGGGGTGACATCATTTTTTGATGTTTCCATTTAAAGAGAGAACCGGGGGCTAAAGGTGACGAAGGGTGCTTGTACATATATTTTTTAAGAAATGCCGGGTTTACGAAATGCTACATTTTTGCAAGGCCTCCCTAGTGTTTGAACGCCCGCCTGTCAGACCGCGTGCTTTGGTTTCGCCTTCCAAAGATCGTAAAGGAGATGCGTTCGATACTGGAGGTATGACCGCATACCCTGTGCTGACTGCGACGGCGTATGCATTGACGAGACTGGCCGCGCCTGACGAACAACGCAAAAGGGAACACAAACGCGACGTGCCCAACCGCGGGTACAGCGTTGTCGCAACTTCTAGCAGATACAGGTGAATTTTGGAGAAACGACAGTTTTGGGTAAAAAAATTACAAGTTTAAACGGATGTTTATAGAATAAATGCATATGAATTCACGCTGAATGTTAGAACGCAGACATTTTTTCCAGCAGTGTATCGGCACCTGGTAAACTCCCAAAGCATCGCTGGTTTTAATGCCTAATAGTTGAGTTAAATTACGTCATTGTTTCCATTCTGGTTTGTTTTAAATGGCATCGTTGAAAGTTATAGGCTTGACTCTGATTGTCCAGTGTTTTTGTGGAGATGTGTGGTTGTACGTTGATGCGCATTTTCGGCTTGCTTACACCTTTCGTCTTTCTTCTTCCCACATCCCTTCGCGTTTTTTCGAGCCTTCTTATATTTACGGTGTTGTTTACACTCACGCACTTTGTCCTAACGAAGATTGATTGCATGACGACAGAAACGTCGATCAAATAAATTTTAACGCACGAGCTTCAAAAATTGATTAAATAATGCTTGAATATGATTGGGACCAAAAATCATTTAACTGAATACGAAGTTGTGTTTTTTTACGAGGTTTCCAGCTGATAGATTTTGCTTGGAAGTTTGGGCCTCTTATACCCCCTCCCTCTGGGTACGACTATGCGTGTTGGTATCATGAGATGCAATATGGAAGGTGTCACTGGAGATGCATTGTTTGAAGTTTGGGTAAAAGTAAAACATTCATCTAAACTAGGGTTGTGCAACCTGTGGCTCGCGGATTGAAATTCTGCTGCCCGCTATAATCCAAAAAAAATATTTTAAACTAGTCCTACTACGTAGAAATGTTCCAGGACACGTCATCAAGCAATCAGTCATACATGAAGGTTAATATTAGGGCCAAGCGTTGAGCATAGATGCGTAAAATACTCATTTCGCAAGGATAATTAAATTTTCTGCTACAAAGCCAAGTCTCATTTCACATTAGAATCGTTCCATTATTTTGTGCTATTTGAAAATACAACATTGGCGATGAGGATAAGTTTGAATTACCCCTAACTGCTGAACGTAACAAAACTATAGAGAAAATTTTTGAACATGTACAAAAGCAGATGGACACGCAGGAGTGACATCACCAGGAGCAAATGAATGTAATGCTGAAGCTTATTAGAAGATGAATGTTAGGACGGAAACGTTTTATTGTTCGTGAGTGGTTCCAGTTCAGGAGTGAGTGGTTCAAGTTCAATTTTAAAAGCCAGGAGAAACCATAAGTACTGCTTTTATCAACGATCCACTGGAAGAAGCACTGCGGACAAGATTCGTTTGTTCCGTGATTAACAAGACAATGTTAAAGGTCAAGAATGACGAACTGAAGTTCGATTTTGTGGAAACTGAAACAGTTTTTGGTCCTGAAAGGGACTCCTCCGTCAATAAGTTTAAAGGGGGCAAGGCTTAATTTTCCGGGATACCCCAAAGGAATCGTTAAAGTGCCACAGGTGCGGGAAATCTGGACATTCTGCATCGACCTGTCGTATTAAAAACTCGAGGTGTAATTTCTGCAAACGCAAAGGTCATCTGCAAGCTGTGTGTCGTTAGAAGAACCAGATTTCAAGTGTGAGGTTGGTGACCTCTGTTAACTGCAAAACGGTGCCAAAACTTGTAATTCTACTAGTGGACTTCTTCAAAAAAAAGGTGGAACTCGTAGTAACATTTTGTTAACTAACGTTTCGAAAAGCACTGGACGATCGAAGCTTGAGGCCACTAGCGTTGCTAGGCCACGAGAACGACCAGAATTCTTGTACTTACATAAGTTTAGAATACACGTTGAAATAACGAAAAAACAAATAAAAACCTTGCATATTGTACACTGCCGAAAAATGGTACTTGTTTCGTAACAATGCAACATGGTTGATAACAATGTCACGTGTTCGGTAACAATGCTCCATGTTCGGAAACAATGGCTAGTTTTAAAATAACGCGCTTATTCGCTGAACGTTAAAGCAAGTGTTGGTGGGTTTTTGCATGGATTTTGTCCAAAAATTTGATTCGGTTGCGTTTCTTTAGCCATCTAAACATACACATTTTTGGGTGGGGATCCCAAACGATGCTGCCATTAGGTTTTCAACACTACGTAACCGTTCAGTTAACACAAATTTCTCCCCAAATAATTGTTTGCGGTTTGAAATTAAACGACTTATACTGGCACCTCTTAGAACCAAGAAAAGAAAACTAGTAAGATCGGTGTGAATGTTGCAAGATTGGCGTGACCTATATGTTAGGCTTAATTAAGTTGTTATAGTAATTCAATTTATGGACTTTGGTTGACAACAATAGCGTTGATCTGTTCGTGGTACTGCATACCGGTGCTAACATAACTTAAAATTTATTCACGCCGCCCATGTCGAACAGTGGCGTCGCGTGTCGGACACTTAGAATGGTGAAAAAGGCATAAATCGACACCCTGACTGGCTGAATGTCAGATAAATTACAGCCAGATCCAGAAGGAAACTTTCGCAGTTGTGTTTGCTATTCTCAAGTTTTTTCAGTTTCTTTTCGTTCGAAAATTTATTTTAGTGACTGACCACAAACCCTTGTTGACGATTGTCGGACTGACGAAGGCTGTTCCAACACTCGCAGCAAATCGTTGGGAAGATGGGCGATGCTACTCAACCAGTTCTCTTATGATATTGAGCACAGAAAAACTTTGGACATTAACATAAATGCCGACGCACATTTGATGAGGAGGAAACCGCCGTTTATACGGATGCGGTATGTGCGATCACTACGTTAAGTAATCAAGTGAAGCCCGTGGACGCGACTGCTATTGTAAAAAAAGGGCCAAAGTCGTTTGATGGACTTACTTGAACAACCGCCGCAAGAAGACAAGTACGCAGCAATTAAGGAGCGATTGCTGACTACCTTCACTTTGACACCAGAGTTCAACAATTACTTCATATGCCACCTTTAGGCGACCGACTGCCAACTGCCCTAATGGACGAAATGCTGGCGTTGCTTGCGAGTGAGGAAACTTGTTTTCTGTTCAACGAATTATTCTTGGAAAAGATGCGCGCTGCCGTACGCACGGATTTGGCTGGAAGAGATTTTCCTTGCTCTCGCAGTTTAGTGCAACAGGCGGATGCTCTGATATTGGCTTGTCGGAAAGACGAGGAATACGCAGCATTAAAGGCGCGACGCTTGAGGTTCAGTCCTACTTCACCACAACAAGTAACAAACGCTTCCAATCTATTCTTTTACCACCGCCGTTTCAGTAAAAACGCACGTCAGTGTTGTCCTGCATGTTCATTTCGGGGAAACGAGCAAGCCGATCGGCTTTAGCTGCTGCGACGGCCGGCAAAACGAGCAGCCGATTTACTTACGTTTGACCTCACTAAATTTGCCCGCTGGGAAGTTTAAATGGAATTTTGTTTTGGAGGATGTCTCAAGGCCACTACTCGGCGCCGACTTTTAGGAGCACATTCATTGTTAGATGATCTTCAACGACAGCGTTTGACCAGCGCACAAACGTTTGCTAGTGTTCCTATTCGAAAAGCCGGGACCTCAGTTCAACGCATAAATGCTCTCCCCTCAGACAAGAGTACGCGCGTTTGCTGGCCGCATTTCCCGCAGTTACAGCGCCTCACTTTTCTGAATTGCTTCCCACGCACGGAGTGCAGCATTTTATAACAACAAGTGGACCTCCAGTACACGCGCGTGCTCGGCGCCTTCCTCCTGAAAAACTCACTTTGGCCAGAAATAAGTTCGCCAATATGACAAAATTGGGAATTATATGACGCTCGTCCAGCCCCTGGGCTTCGCCGCTACACATGGTTCCAAAGTCTACGGGCGGTTGGAGGCCGTGTGGAGACTACAGGCGATTAATTGCTGCTACCCAACCAGATCGTTATTCAATCCCTCACAATCGGGACTTTTCAGCAACTTGATGAATTCCTGCGCATGCCATTTGGGTTAAGAAATACCGCCCAAACATTTCAACGTTTAATGGACACAGTTTTCCAGTCTCTTGATTTTGTATATGTGTATCTAGATGACATATTAGTAGCAAGCATAGGCGCCGAACACGGGTATGCCGCATACCCGAGAATCTGACCAACGTTCGTCATACGTTATTTAGATTCAGTCGGTTGTCACGGTTTACTTTCCCAAAGCAACGAGTTTCTGGACAGCAGGTAACAACGAGATGTTTATTGCTTCCTTCATCAAATATAATATCACGAGGCCCAATTTGCCGCCACACCACAGGTTACTTAGTGTCACTGCGTATAGCATGATGTTTACCTCATTATGCGTAATAATGTCCATTATGCTCGCAGTAAGCACCAAGTTGAGCGTAAGCAGTAAACAAAACAATTTGTGACAGCGGTTTTATAGGGTCTTGGACCGAACCTTTAAACTGACAAATATAATTACGTCTGCAAAAACCAGGCACCTTGAACGGTGAAACTGTCAGCACGTGCTAGTCGTCTAAATTTATCTGCCGTCGGAAATCTCTTATTCAATGCGGTCTTACCGCACATAACCGTGCGTTCATTTGCAAAAGTGCTCGGCGGTAGAATTGCGTTGCGTGAAGTTTGTAAACTACAAGCCTTAACATAGTCCTACCCTATCTAGCGCCAAGAAAGATATTTGGCATTTTATGACGTCATATAATTTTGCATACCCGAAAAAATTTAAAAGTCGGCGCCTGTGGTAGCAAGCAAAACACCTGCTGATCACTACAACCATTTAAAGCGACTTTTACAAGGTTGGCAGATCATGGTCTGGTCATCAACGTAGCCAAGTGCCAGTTTGGCGTTGACCAAATTGATTTCCTCGGTAACAGACCATCAAGGGGCTTTAGGAATTTGCAGGTATGATAAATTTCTATCACAAGTTCATACCAAACGCAGCTCGCATCATCTCCCCAATCTATGAAGCGTTTTCGGGCAAAGCGACACAGCTCGTCTGAAACAAGACTTCAGCATTGAAACAGACTTCAGCATTTGAAAAAGCGAAGGCAGCACTTGTGCCCGCGACGCTTTTACACCACCCTCTACTCCAAGCGCCAACTGCTCTCACAACTGAAGCGTCACAAACATCGGTTGGAGCAGTACTGCAGGAATTCATTGATGGTGCCAGGCGCCCGTTAGCTTTTTTTAGTAAACGTCTTCGACCACCCGAAGTGAAGTACAGTGGATTTGACAGAGAACTTCTCGCTTTACATTTGTCAATCAGACATTTTCGCTACTTCCTGGAAGGTCGTTGTTTTGCCGATTACACTCTGACCACAAACCGTTGATTTTTGATTTCACAAAAGTTTCCCAACCTTGGTCTGCGCGACAACAGCGTCACTTGACCGCCATTTCCGAGTTCACTGCAGATGTGCGATACATCAAAGGAAAGCAAAATCAGGTCGCATGTGCTCTATTCAGAGCCTTCATCGACTCCACTGAATTTCCTTTGGACTTGGATTACTCCGCCCTTGCAACCGCGCAGCTTGATCCGGAAGTTCAAGCATACCGCACGGCTGTGACCAATCTCAAATTTCGAGACATACAGCATGGTATTTCCGAGGACACAATACTCTGTGATGTCTCCAAAAACGTTTCTCGCCCCATTGTACCAAGTCTAGGCAGCGACAAATTTTCGACATTGTGCATGATTTGTCGCACCCATCTATTCGAGCCACACGCCAGCTAATTGCTTCTAAATTCATATGACATGGGATGAAACAACAGGTTGGATTGTGGGCACACAACTGGATACAATGTCAAAAATAGAAAATCCAACAACATGTGCTTTCTCCGCCTGAAAACAACCTGCTTCCAAGGTTTGTTTACAATGGTCGACCGTTTTACGAGATGGCCGGAAGCTGTTCCTATCCTGATGCCACCACGCCAACGTGTACCAGGGCATTTTTTTACTACTGGGTGTCGCGTTTTGGTGTACCTTTGGACATCTCCTCAGATCGTGGTCCACAATTTACGTCGGATTTATGGACATTTTCAATAGGTTTCTTGGTGTCAAGCTTCATCGCACGACGTCTTATCATGCCCAATCAAATGGTCTGGTCGAACGTTTCCATCGTCAGCTGATTCACTGTTGGCTGTGCCTGGCGATTTTATTGGTTCAACACCCACCGAACCGCCCCCGCGTCGACTTTCAACCGCTTTAAGGTCAGCTGTTGGGAGGTTTCTACCGACACCTATGTCGCAACACTCACATCCCAAAGAAAATGTTCCGAAGTCATTGGACACAAGCGCTTAAGGAAATAGCTAGAACAAACAAAACGTTTACACTGGACTTTGGCGGGCGTCATCAGACAGTTTCTGTCAACCGTCAAAAAAACAGCCCACGTCGACCTGACACAACCAGACCAAATGGCTCAACCACCGCGTCGAGGAAGGCCTTGCAAGCAGAGTCGAGTTCCATCAACCACCATTGCCACCCGATTCCTCAATTCAACGCACGCGCTCTGGTCGCATTACTCGCCCTCCGGCCCGTTTTTGTTTCTAAATTTTGTTGTCCGCTTCTAGCGGGGGGCTCACTTTACCGCATTAAATCGAAGCGGATTAATTCCTTTTTTCGCCGCCTTTTTTTTGCTGGTGTTGCGTGGACTCGTGGAGATTTTTGGTCATAGTTATATGCTTGCATTTTCACGGGACCCAATAAAATCAACTAACTTATTAGAAGGAATAAACAAACATATTTTGAATTCGCCCTTTTAGGTTTTTTATTAAGGGTGGTTCACAAATATGTTCAAAGAACATTCGTATTCATATGTTGAGCTTTTGTATGGCTGTTACTTGTGAACAAGCATTACAAACTACCAATGTCCGCGTCTGCGTTATTTTTGCAATAAAAGAAGGTTTGTGTAACCGTGTTACGTTCGCGTAAACTGAAACGCATGTTTTGCGGCGGTGCGTGCGCCATAGTTTTATTTGCTTTTACTTTGAAGTAAGGACTCGGAAATATTTGTAACCAAATACAGATAAATGAGAGTTTTGATTTCTTTAAATCGCCTGTATAGTCTCTATGGCTGACAGAGACTCAGTAACGGATTAGTACAAAATATGATAAATAATCCTACGTCGGCTGTCTGTTTCAAGTTTCCGCGACATATATATTTCGCCTGAATGTACAGGCATAATCAGTATCGCTAAAAAACAACACAACAACGCAGTTAACCAACAGTAATACAGAGTCAGATCACCGCCGGCATTTTTACCGCTATCGTTTGCAGTTTGTTGTTCCCCCCCTTTTTTCTTTGATTTTATGTTTTATCGAGCGTCTCCACAAACAAGCCAAAGCCGACAGTTCAGTCGCAACTTACCCAACCGTTAAATCTGATTGTCAGTTTGTAAGGTATTTCTACATTTGTATTACTGTTGGTTATCTGCGTTGTCGTGTTGTTTATTAGCGATGCCGATGATGCCTGCAAACACAGGCGAAATATATATGTCGTAGAAACTTGAAACAGACGGACGACTCAGGATTATTTATCATATCAAATAAAGATAAATAAAAACATAAATATAAATAAAAGGAATAAAAACGTATTTTGGTAATCAATGAAAATTCCAACAAAACTGTTTTTTTCTTATAAATTTACCCGATGCCACCATAAGTAAATTGTAAGTTTCGCAATAATTATTATCGCTTGGAAGTCCGGACTTACTGGATCCCACTCCCCTAAACCTAGATACGCCAATGCTGGTATCAGAAGATTACTACACAAGGTGTCACTCAAAAGCAAATGCACTGTTTGTGTTAAAAAAACATACATTCAAATACTAAAGTTATTCAGGCAGAATCAAACAATTTTTTATCACCATAAGCGTTCCGCGGTAATGGTTACAATTTCACATGATCGTTTAACACGAACGTTTAAACTTCTTCCGGGTTTACACGACAACAGGCTACATTATATCGATAAAAAAATTGTTCAAATACGTTATTTCACACAAATATATCGATGTTGAAGTCCAAAGTATTTAATCAGAATCACTTCCAAACACAGGCCTTTTCACGCTTTTTACTTTGGGGGTGACGTCACTTTCAATCAAATGTCAAACCACTTTCCGCTCCACGGAATTTGTAAAAAAACTCTCTATTCGTCTCTATAAATTTTGTGCAGATTAGCGTAAGAGTAATTAAAATCGGTAGAGATCTCAGACAAAGCAAACAGCGTTAAAAGCCCGGTGTTCGTAGTCATTCCGATGAAATACTTCGGACTTCAAAATAATTCAACATTGTAATTTTTGAGAAATTACTAGTAACAAAGTTTCCATCAATATTATGTACTTGTTGTAATATAAACCCACAAGAAGTTTGAATGTTTGTGTTACAAGTTATCGTGAAATGTTAATCATTGGTGCGGAACGCTTTTAACGATAAAACATTTTTGGTTTAGCCCAAATGAATGACAGAATTCAAACCAAGGTAGTGCAACCAATATTGTTGTTTTTATTAAACATTTTTTAAGCGGAATAAAATTAGGTGTGGCGAACGAATCCAGAACATCCAAGTGTGTCGCAGCCCTAAAAAAAACTGGAAACCACTGGTCTAACATACAACTTACTGGTTTCTTAAGTTGTGATATGGAATTTGCAATCTTACAGATTCCACCACTTGTCATCTTACAATACCCCAGAGACAGATTCTCAATCCACTGATTACATGAAGCAATAGCAGATGCACTTTTATCATCAACTTTGTTCCAATCAAGATTCAACGACGTCATCTGAAACAAATGAAAAATTACTGGAATCAGTTTTTATGTCAACAATATCATTGTTATCAATTATGACGCCACAGAGGCAGAACAATCACTTGGTGAATTTAATCGTTGAGCACCGGTAGCTCAGTCAGTTAGAGAAAGAACCCGAATTACACATGGCTCCAACTTAGTAACACGTTTGTAACTTTGGTCGCAGTTTTATGCTTGCAATGCCACGAGACCCAATAAAATCAAATTGCTTATTACAAGAAATAAACAAACTTATTGAAGATTTTAGATCGGACATTCTAGTTTGGAAGGGTGTTTACAAATATGTTTAAGGAATTTTCTTTCTATGTTGTGATTTTGTATTACTGTTACTTGTGATCGAGCTTTACAAAGTATCAATGCCTGCGTCTGCGCTGTTTTTTCAATAAAATGTGGATTGTGTAACTGCGTTACGTTACCGAAAGTGAAACGCATGTTTGCGTTGGTGCGTGCGCCATAGTTTTATTAGCTTTTGCCAATCGAATCCGGTAAATCGCAAACAAGCTTTTTTATGCGAATAACCGATTAATTTTGTGCAATTATGTGATTGAGCGGTATGTGATTCGCTGAAGTATTTTCTTAACAAAGGATAGGCTACGCTTCCGAATTTACGAGCCCCATGCAATGAACATTAGGCAATTACAAGGATTCATAACAAAATATTTTACATTTACAGTTGCCCGATGCCACCCTATTGACTTTTTCAAACATTGTTGTTCAAATACAGCTGTAAAATTAAATCCACTTAAAATTTGGTGTACAACAATGATTACCAAGGCGATTGTGTCATGATCGCATGGAAAATAATGGCATCGAACTCACCATGCAACTGACCCATGGCAACTGACCCATTGTAGATTTAAAACGGTTACCTATAATAAATACCCCATAGGTTTAGCAGCTTGTTGCTGTTAACATATGACCCTTGTCAAATAAGTTTCGTTTGTAGTTTGACGCAACATTTCCACTGCTAAAATTAACTAAATCACCGTTACTTGTGATCGACCTTTACAAACTACCAATGTCTGCGTCGGCCCAACTTTTGCAACAAAAGGGGGATTGTGTAACTGTGTTACTGAAAACTAAAACGCATGTTTTGCTGTTGTTTTGTAACTGTTTCCGCTTGGATATTCATTTCTGTTGCTGTACATGTAATTCTGGAGTTTGTAAAGCAAAGTAATATATAATCAAAGGGCTATGCTCAACGTTAAGTGACAGAAACAAAAAAAAATATTTTCAGTGGTCACTTTGTTGCAATAGCATGTTGCAATACTCTGTATCTGGTTTTCATTTTCTTTTAATAACTTGTCCACAAAAAATACATACCTTGTGTTTGATAGCACCCACAACTTCTTGGATTGCAGAGTTACTGACATTTCTAATGGTAAGTTCCAGTGTTGGAGGAAATAAATGAATGACACATGACAAAGCACAAGCTTCTACATCACCATGCACTGTAAGCTGGTTTGGTTTGGAGTTAACCTGTAAACAATCAAATAAGTTGAGTTGAGTTTTCGGCAATTACCACTAGATAAGTAATGTGACCACATGACGAAAAATAACAACCCTAAACTTACACCAAAAAATTACATTTGGTTTAAAAATTTTGCAATGAAATTTTATCGTATCAACTTTCTGTGGATAAGTAGAATTATTTGCTCAAAGGTAAAGAACATCATTAGAAAAGTTCAAGTTAATGCACATTTTTAAAAAAATAACACAATAAACTTTCCAAACCTCAAATGTGGATTCAATATACTTTTCAACCAATATTTCTGGCTCCAATAATCCCTGAAAAATATTTATTTACCACAGCATAAAAATGAATGTTGGACCGAGAAGCAACAGCGGTGTCAAAAGCTTATTTCTTTCAACCATCAAGACATCAAATATATTTTATGCTACATACATGCTTTTACTGACACTCATACTATAATCATGCAATTTCTGTATCTTTAGATTGATAAAAATAGATTTTCACAAAAAAAAATAATACTCTGGATTCTTTAAGAAAAACATATTCATAATAATTATTGCAGACTTTGTTTTATTGCAATGTCACTTTACCTTTATTATATCTGGAAATACATCAACTTTTCCACATATTCCAATTCCTATTTGTGATATTTTGAACTTTGTTACAATCAGCTTTGTAACATGGTTGAAAAGCAATTTTAGACAAGATATTGAAATTGGAAGTCCATTGATATCAAGAGAGTCCATCTAAGTAAAAAAAAAATCTAAAAATCAGGGCGTTGGTTTTTGCCATTTTCACAATTCTAAGTGTTCGGCAGACGGCGCCATTGTTCGACATGGACGAAAAACAAACAAATAAAATTGTATCAGTATCAAAGTCCATCAATTGAATAACTAGTGTACAATCATACTTCTTCTTTAAACTTGTTAAGTCATGTAAACTATTTACAATTATTTGCTATTTCTGGACGTAGACTGCTATGTAGACTGTAAGAGACCCCTTTTGTGAAATACTTTGTTTGTTTTTTAGCTATATAAATGCATTCATTATTTATTTTTGTCCAAAATCCACGTAAAAACCATTTTTTTATCTAAAACCTCATAGCAACAAAACTGGCCATTTTTTCCAAACATGTTGCTCTGTTACAAAAAAAGTGCCATTTTTTAGTTAAATCTGAGCCAAAGAGGCATAGCAGGACACTGCATTCAATGATGAAACCTGTAATCAATACTACTATAATTTATAGTCAGGTTTTATCAAATACAATGTTTTTATTAACAATATGCCTGTTCTTTCTAATGCATTACTTTCTATTTTTTTTTCATTTGGCGCACATGATAATATGTTCGTCACCCAATAAAAAATCGACAGCCTGGTAAAAATTTAAACACAAACATTTCTTTTTTAAGAACTTACTGGTTGATCAAGCTTGGATATAGTTGTTGCAAGTTGCGACATTGAAGTACAGCTTACTTTGCAACCACTTAATGAGAGATTTTTTGTAACTTTTGCACAAGAAGCCATTGCATTTGCACTTTCATCACCAACTGTGAAACCTCTCAGCACCAGTGATTGTAACTAGAATAAATATAATATATTGTGGTTATAAAGTACATGTACACAGTAGTGGAGCACAAAAATATCTTTTAGAACAAAACACAGGAAAATAATAACTTAGTACATCAGTAGCAATTGCATTTAAGACAAAAACAGACAACTTTGTTGTTTACAGGTTTAAACTTATATTCAATATGACCATTCATTGTGGTAAAGAGCCTGTGCCACATATTGAATGACAATTTTATTAAAACATTTCTCCATGATAGTTATAACTACAACATAATGTATATCAAATTTACCTGAAAATTAGTTCACTTACTTTCATCTGGTTAGGTGGTGCAAAATGTTCAGCAAAACTTTCAAGAAAATTGTCAGAGTCTGATGACTGGGTATCAACTATTAACTGTCCCTTAATTGCTGAGCAACGTTTGGCCAAATCCTTTATTACTTCATTGGTTACGACTGATGGGCTGATTGTGAAGTCCTTACATTGAATAAAAAATATTTGTTTCATATTGTTAAGTTTTGGTTATCTCAGTTTAAGATATTATCATACCTGAATATTGTGGCATGTTTGATTTAACAAAACTTCCAAACTTCCATGATAAAACTTACAACTTTTTGACACCTTAATGTTATGAGACTTTTTTGTATCACTAAATACACAACCAATGCTATAAGCATCAGTTGGAAGTATGTTTCCAGTTAAAATTAATGTTTCTGGCAACAAATGAAGACAGTATGTGTAAAATGTTGCATCATCAACTTCATGTAACCATGAGCAAATTTGCAAAAGTTTTTTTCCCTCAACTTCAGCTTTTTGTAGTTGGTCATGGCAGAACTCTTTGAGCAGGTTTTTCTGTTCAGTCATTTCTTTACACTTTGTGTCACTGAAACAAACTTTTGCAACTTCACTAACCTTGTCATTACAAAGACCAAAAACAAACTTTGTAACAACTTCCCATCTGTTTGTTTTGAGTTCAGAAAGTAGTTTGGAAAACTCATCAACACTTAAAAAATAGACAAGGTAACAAGCGGCGAAATATTCCTGCCAAATCAAATGTGAAAAGTTGCTCATAATTTCAGAATTCAGGAACTTCATGTTCCAATTTTCTTCAGTCACAAATGAAACTAGAATCCCAGTTAATGTACTTTGCTTAATGCCCACTGCTTCGAAGTCAGCTGCACTAAAAACAAACTTTCTTTTTTCAAACCCATTCCAAGCCAATTCACACATTTTGCCCAAATATTCTTGCTTATATTTTTCTTTCTGGCAACTTTCCATTTCTGTTTTCTCACCCCTAACAAAGTCCTGCTTAAAATAGTACTTGAATCCATTTGCAAAAACATGAGTAAGAGAGTGAAATCGACCGTCACCATCTTCTTTAAGACTTTTCCACATGACAAAAGCAATAAAAATGCATTTTGCTGGGACATAGCAAGAATATAAAAAGTTTGGATTGCTTTTTATGACATTCCACACAACAGCACCCTCCTCTCTACAAATCTGGTTGCAAAGATTTTCTTGGGATTTTTCATTAAGACCCATAACCTCAGCCACAAACAATGGTCGATTTTCAGCTTCAATATCAAAAAAGTGCTTTTGTCGTGAAGTGAAAACTTTCTTTGCATTTTGAAGCAGTTCACCCCTCATAAGAGCATAGAGATAAAGCAGAGGTTTGTTCTGCTTTGTTGGAACCACTTTCTTGTATCTTAGTTTCCATTCAGTTGCAGCTTCATCGAGTCCATCTACTGTAATTAACACATTTTTGGATTGGGTTAGTATGCGGAGAAATGAGTTTTCCTTGTGTTCTTCAATAGGTGAAACAGCATAGGAGTTGGTTGACAAAGAATTTTTGAGCAAAAAATCTACAAACGTTGTGGGAGTATCAAAGTCAATGTTTTTCACAGAAATGTAAAAACAATATTGGGTTCTATCAACATTCTCCATTGCACCATCCATTGCTTTTTCAGTTATTACTTTGGATAGTGTGCTTTTACCAATCCCTGGCTGTCCAATTAATGCAATGGTGTTTGAATACTCTGGCTTTCGTTGATTATTTGCTGCTGTTTCTGCCCTTGTGAACAGTTCTTCAACTGAAACTTTACTCTCCTGTTTTAAATCTATTGTCTCATAATCTTGAGTCCTGTTGTAATGCCCATCTTCATCACTGTATTGTGGGATGACTGTTTTCTTTCTACGAAAGTTTTTCAAAATATTTGCTATCTTTCCCGGTTTATATCCTGCTGGGTGAATTTCTTTCGTTGGTTGATCCGTGATTTCCAGTGGACAAACTTCAATTTTCTGTTGAGTCAAAACTTGAAAACTCTTTGTTTTGCATTGATTTCTGGCTGCTTCAGATAAAATGTTTTGGATGCTCACTTGGTCATCTGAAAAAATTCCACCCAATGTTTAATAATGATTTTACGGAAAAGCAGTGATAGTTTACCCTGGCTGAGCTCTTCGCATTTAAGTTGCTGTGTGTTTGCATAATAATTATCTGAAAAAACACACAACATGAAAATTAAAACAAAACAATAAACAAGATACAAAAACATTTACTTATGTCTCCATGTGCAGCATTAATTACTGGATCACAAACAGTGGATGCAGTAAAATTTACGTCACCACCTTTCGGTGGATATTTTTTTAGATTTGTTTGATGCTTTGTATGCTGTGAAGTTTGTGTTGAAGATTGCAAACACAATTGTTGGTCTGAAACCTGTAAGTTGTCAAAACCACTTGGGTAATTTACGACATAATGCAACAAAATCATGATATTATCAAGTTACAAATCATACACAAACAAAGATTAAATGTATTTTTTTCATTATAATATATAAAGATCATAGGTCTAAAATTGTAGCCTAACATTTGTGGATGGAATAAACGTTCTGTGTTTGTGGGTGGGGAAAACATTGGTCACCTGTGGGATTCCTTGACCTGGTTGTGATGACTGAGGATTGTTTGTTTGTCCAACATCATGAGGCAAGGAATCCTATAACGATAGAAAAACGAACATTATTATGTATTTACCAGTTATGTATGGCACCAGATCTGGGTGCTTAAACCTTAGTCGGATATCAACTTGTTTTCAGTATTCAGACCCGGTCAGGTAATAAACTTGGATTTACCGGATGGATGCAGAAGCATTTATGTCAAAACAAAGCAAGATTATTCCTGTTAGGACAAAACAATACTTGCTGGCTGGCATAATGATAGGTGGTTTGTTGCGCCTCAAAAAGTTAATCAATTTTACTATTAATTAGAGATGTGACAAACCAAATATTAGCTTAATTTTAATATTCATGTGAAACTGAATTACAAGCAATAAGCCAGTATTTATTAGAGCATACTCATTTTTTCAAATCATCTCTAATGATACCACACTGCTACAAACACTACCATAACAAGCAATTGTTTTTGCCATTGTTATTATCAAGACCAATGTACACAACATAATGAAAATGACATTTTGCTTGTAACGAAATACTGATCGTTAAAACCATATCAATTTGTAGTAGGAATGTTACTGAAACAAAAAAGCGCAACTCATGTGTTGTTTGCAATTACAATTGATATGTCTACAATTGACAATTACAGTTGACATTTAGACACTAAATGCATTATTACGTCATAGTCTTTCCCTATCACTCCCATATATTGTGGCCAAGGTACACTGGTGCGCACAACTTATCAGGCAACCTTCACATATACGCAGGGGATCTCTACCACTATAATCAGACAACGCCATAATGTTTCATGCAATGGCATGATTGCCCCACTTGGTGACTACAGCTGTAATGATGATTAACACCATGCATATCCTTTTTAAAAGTGATGGCACCATGCATACCCTTTTTAAAAGTAGATGGTACACACACAAACACACACACACACACACACACACACACACACACAAGCCAGTTGTTGGTTTATTTATGCATCAATTGGTATTTATTAAAGCATTATTGTTTTGTCCACTCCTGACAAAAGATCGTAAATCATTTGGAGAACTAACATAACGTTGGAACACAAAAAACTGTTAGAGTGAAGTAGTGTAGACATACCTGACTTTCTTTGTTCTGGTCTGTACTTGAATTGTTACCCATCACAATTGTGGTCTATTCTGGATTTGTTGATGCCAAAGTAAAACAGTTGTGATCAATTCAACTTGTTTTCTTTAATGTGTGACAAAAATTAGTTTTCTGCAAAACAGAATGCCTGTTTTTTATTAATAATGAACAGACAAACATCTTTTAACATTCTAATAAATGGCACAATATATATAACTATATTTTAAAACAGATAGAAAAACCAAAAAAAACAATGCTACCGCCACTGGAAACTAGTAATTAGAGACTTAAATACTGAAAATGTAAGGTGATAGTTTACCAATATTAACTTAGCATCATTAGTACAATTACCCCCTTTCTTTTAACAACATAACAATTATATTTTATTTACCAGCATTGCACAAAACTTAAAGGTGGTAGCTTTGTTCACACCTGGACGTTAACATTCACATACATTTCTATGTCACACAGATTTATACATGGATCAAAGATGCCCTTGTGTTTTAGTATGTTCTGCTACAATAGGCCAGAGGTCCACAAACACTGTTTGATGTCACCTCTTGTTCCACTAGTAACAGCATAAAACCCACTTTCAATGCCATTCACCTCTGCTTGTGACAAAACCCAATACAATGGATTAAAGGAGAATTAAAAATCAGTAATTGTGTGGCAACAAATCAAATAGACAAAAATTTTGCCATTGTTTTTTACCATCTAATATAGCCAGCCTAGCAACGACTTATTACATCCCACTATTTACAGATCCAGTCAAAGCCAAATCATCAAATAAATTAAAAGTTTACCTAAATTTAAGAAAAAACAAACTTTTCAAAACATTCTGATTCATTATTTTCAAATCTGGTTATACAACAACAACCTTTTTTTCCACCTGTTTTACCTTTAACTCTTCAGAAACAGGAACTTAATCTTGTGACACACAAAACCATTGTGGGTGATCCTGATTAATCTTTAACTCAACATTTGCGCAATAAAACACACAAAGACAGTGTCCAATATATAAAAAAAATGAGGATCAATGTACAAAATGTGATGAAAAAGACATTTTGCTCAGAATGAAACAAAGATCATTTAACACCGTATCAATTCATAGTACAAGTGTTATTGAAACACAAAAGCTCTTGTGTTGTTGGAAATTACAATTGATTTGACTAATTACATTATGACATCATAGTATTGTTTTCCCTATCACTTGGCCATTGTTCCTTTCAGATAGTTTAGGTTCTTTGAAGTTTACAAAAATGTATTTGTAAATGAACTGAAAAAAAAATCCTAAATTAAGCAACAAACTTGCACACATAATAAAACTGCCAGTCAACATTTGTGTATGAAATTCACTGAGACGACATCCAATCAGTCAAAGAACTTTGAAAAAATGATATTTAGGGGAGTGGCCAGAACGAATATTAGGATATTTAACAACATTTTTCACAAATACCGTCTTCGACCATAGAATACTAATGTAAGCTGCAGAAATCGTTTTGGGACAATATGAAGTCCACAATTAAAAATAAGGTTTTCGTTACTTTACAACTGTGGGTTTTGTTTAGCTCACGTACTTCCGTATAATAAATATGTGAAAATAAATGCTTGCTATTCTTTTGAAATATACAATAAATAGGAAGAAAATAAATTTAAAGCAAGAATGAGCGAATATCTCATACATAACGCGCGAACATTCCCACCGCTGATTGGGTGATAAGCAAAAATCATGTGTGCGTGTCAAACCATAGAATACTGTACTTTTAGTGTTCTATGGACAAATACCAAACGTCTCTACTGTAAAGGATGAAGTGAAAACAGGGCAAAACAATTAGCAAAAACAGCTAAAAATAAATTTCATTGGAGGCCTTTTTCATTCTGGATCCATCCTCTAACACTGGAAAGATATGAAAAGAAAGTGATTTTTACTGGAGTTCGTAAAAGCCCTTTCTGTAGCACAGCAAATAACGCAAACTTAGTTTTACAAAAAGGAAGATGAAAGGCAAGAGAACCTTCTACTCATAAAACACCCGCCCGGAGAATCATCAACCAACTCAAGGAAACTTTCCCATTCCGAACAACGAACTGTTTGGTGACGAAGTAAACAGAACTTTAACCTGCGGAACGAACATCTGATGATGGCTACAAAAATCCAGATCGCAATAAAAGTTAGTGGGTGATTGGCAACATCGGTCAAGCGCCCGACCAATATACCTAGAAGGAAATCTGACCAACACTGCTGTGTCAAATATCGTTCGTTACAAGGACACTGTATTTGAAAGTTAATTGGGCGCTGTGTTGTTGCCAAAAGTTGCAGCCCAACAAAATTCAATTACAATACAAGTGCCTGTAATAATACGCAGCACATTTTTGTTGTCGTAAATAGCGCAGTTGATGTTGCTTTCCGCTTTAATCAATTCAAAACAGTTGAAACCCAATTCCGCATTACGCTTCGGCAAGTGTCGAAATTTGTTTATCCAACAGTATTTGCACAAATGAAGCAACATCGCTCAAAGACATCAGTCTTGAATGAAATGTGCTCTTAAACACGCTTTTTCAGACTCTGGACTTGTCACCACTGGGTAAATATTTGCAACATTAAAACATCACATGGGCTGTAAGTTCTGAGACTTAAGTACAGAATTTATCCGCCCTGTTGCATTATTTTTACTTCGTAAAATTAACACAAAGTTACTTTGTCCTATTATGACATCAAATGTGAGATTGAAACGTGTACATGTTATTAAATTATCTGTGGAACGCTGAACAAACACTTGGTTGCCAAACCAGACCAATGTAACATTTACATCAATCTTCCGTAGTATTTTACCTGTAATTGTTGGTCAATAAATATGTAACAAACTATATATG
Source organism: Ascidia mentula (assembly GCF_947561715.1). Taxonomy (NCBI): domain Eukaryota; kingdom Metazoa; phylum Chordata; class Ascidiacea; order Phlebobranchia; family Ascidiidae; genus Ascidia; species Ascidia mentula. Next base: position 2,124,312 of record NC_138568.1, read on the forward strand.
ACTTAAAATATGTAGAGTCGAGGTATTTTTTAAATCAAACCACGTTTGGTGTGAAAAGGTTTGGTTATCCCTGGTAAAAAAATGTCTTCTACGAAGCAGATCTGACATAAGTCGTCGCGGTAGTCGGCGTTCTGACACCAGTGGGTAAATATTTGCAGCACTAAAACATCACGTGTAAGTCGAAAGTTGGAACGACCAAGGCACAGTTTCGGAAAACAATCGCCCTGTCTGCTTTTCCACGCGAACGCGCGATGTCGGTTTGGCTGCGTGAATTCTAACAGGAAAGTGGCACGTAGGCGTCACCAAGTGTCAATAATACAGAGTTTTGTTGGTGGACATTTTCCAACAATCAAGACCCTGTTGGATTAACATTTTGACTTTAGCGTTGTGTAAGCGATGAACTTAGAGGTTAAGTGTCGCCTATAATAAACAAACTGGTCAAATGATTGTTGACAAAAACGATATTTCGTTCTGTTTTAAAACAACTTCGGTGCGTCCTGTTTCCATGCCAACACTCAATATTGATTGGACATTTACGAAAATATCTGCATTCAATCGTGTTTTGGCTGGGGTGGAAATACTTTAAAAATAAACGTCACAAGTCAACAACATTAATTTGCCCTTTGTGTCGCTGAACCAGACTTTAAAATCAAATTAGACAAAGCCATCTTTATGGAGGTAAGGGGTGGGGCTTTTTTACTTTCAACTGGAAACATATAAAAACGAAAGTGATATTTAATGAAGTTCGTAAAAGCCTGATCTTTACAATGCGCAACAAACGCAAGCTTAGTTTTACAGAAGGAAGCTGGAAAGCAAGAGAACCTTCTACTCATAAAACACTCGCCCGGAGGATCATTAACCAGTTAAAGCAAACTTTCCCATTCCGAACAACGAACTGTTTGGTGACGAAGTAAACAGAACTTTCAGCTGCGGAACGAACATCAGATGGTAACGACAACAATTCACAACGTAATGTCAATAAAGTCAGCGAGAGAATTATTCCTTACATCTTATCAATACCGCCTCCAGTGACAGAAGTGCATCTAATAAGCGTAAGGTTCTTAGCAACCGTTGCCAACTAATAATTTTTTCCAGTTTTTTAAGCAGTGTATTTTTACTCAACATGTTTCGTACAAACAATTTTACAAAAACAATAGAAAATTTTTTTCAATGGCAGTTTTGCATTCGTGGCAACCGGATTCGGCCGCTAAGCTGGGTGTTCAGACCTGGTATTGGGCCGCGTTCACCCAACTACAATTCATTTACTTAGTACAAAATTACATTACTTTGTAACCGTTCACATTCAAACATTGCTGCTGTTCCGGCTACAGATAAGATATGCTTAAATAACATCGACGTGGGAATATATTTATGTTAGCTTAGTGCTGGATTAACTATTTTTGCAAACATATTACATGTCTAGGCTACACAAATAGCTTTACGACGGAAAGTTAGCGATTAAATCAAAATTATTTTTGATTGAATATTTCAGGCGTTTCACTTCACCATGATACAAAGTACTTTATATTAATTATCAGTTGTGTTTGTAAATATGAAGGGTAAAGACAATAACCTGTACAAGCTGACACCGAGATACTCACCGTTGGTGTTCGTTACACTGCATCCGATGACTCTGAAAACGTGCAGTTATCAGTATAAGTGGGAAGCAGACGTTTGAACTCGGGATCTTCGACGTTGATCAGACTTCCGAGTGCTTACCATCTTTGCAGAGAGGCAACTTGTTCAACCAAGGAGCCATACAATGTTTGGACTTACTGCTGGTGACTTCTTTCTGTCACCATAAATGTATTTCTCAACAATTTTGTTCCGTTGATCGAAGAAGATTCCGAAGGCGGCGAAAAGCAGGAACTCAAAATTTCACCACAAGTTTTAAGTTTCACACCCACCTTTAATTCATTTTACACACCTTGCGACTGCAACTATAAAGAAGTTTTTAATCTATTACCAGTTTCACGCTACAAAGTGCACACAACACACCTAACCAAAGATAGTATTTGTAGCCAACTCCATTGCTCCTAGTTTTGTTCCCGGAAAGTACCAGAGGAACATTATGTCAAAATATTGTAGACCCAGACTCTGCTGCACCACCTTGTGGTTAAATATTTTTCGGCACTATGTCCACTAGTGAGATTTGTTGTATATTGAATTCCTGCCACGCAAATACGTTTTTCTTAAATTTTATGTGTTGTCATTTGTATGAGGAAAACTTCTTACCGGTTTAGGAGGGAGTTGATCTCCACAAAATAATTCCAATCGATCAATCATATTTACTTGCATTGGATAAAAGGGATGGATAGGAAGGAGAAGGCGGGTTATCTCTTACACAACGTCAACTTCCATTTACACAATGCAAAGCAACTTCTAGAACGTAATAACTCTTCTATCTGAGGCTACATGCCAACATACGTGAAAGAATTCTCAAGCCGAAACTCTATGGCGAGCGTTCATATTTCACGCCAAAGGCGATTGACAGCGAAACAGTCATGGAGCGAAACGATAAGATACCGCTAACAACAAACTACGCAGTATTTTGTGATATCATCAACCAACTCAATTACTAAACAATGTTTTCGTGCACAACTTTTCTCCAAACTATTTTTCCTAAAACCCGTTCCAATCAAAGCACGTGACTGTCAAATATTCTTCACATAATCTTCACAAACAAGCAGAATTTCTCAACAAAACGCACAACAAATTAACCAAACATTTATACAAAGCAACTGCAAAACTACAATCTGTCCTAGAGTGGAAAACAACGCACACAAAGTTGCCTCTCCACGCTGGAAGCGGGAACCTTGATTGGTGCTGGAAACACTACATACTGACGTCATCAAAGTTACCTGTTCTATCACACGGCGTAACAAAAGTGAATGTGGATCACATGGCGTAACAAAAGTGAAAAGTGGATGACTTCACGCGACAATGGGTGGAGGGATGTGAATTGTCCAAGTTGTCCGCATCTGGACGAGTTGCTTCATGTCACAGATTTTTATACTTGGAGTATTAAGAAACATGTGTTTCTATCTAATATGTACTATGTTGTCAGTTTACATAAATTGGCCGCAGATAATGCATTTTCTACCATGTGCAACCAAACATTATTCCTCAACAAAACGCATTAAACCAGCATAGCAAGGAATTCTTGAAGCTTAATTGCAACGAAAACTCGAATTGGTGACGAAATTTAAACAGAAATATTCAGCATCGAAACAATTTGAAACTCACAGATCAGTTTTGTTTTAGTAACAGTCGATAAAGCGACATTTACCGGCAGAATATCTTTCCATAAACTTACACTAGATGTCGTGCTAAACAATACATCGGGTAAAAATAATGTTCGGTGACGTCAGTCAAGCTTATCAAGCAGAAAGCCAGGATAACCTGGTTTCGAATATCGCTGTGGTAAAAAGAATTAAAAGAAAAATGTATTGGGTGACATCGGGCAAATCAACACTTAAACATTGTAAAACAAACCTAATGAATGTCGGTCGTATCCCGGTGATAGCTGCACAATGTAACCCACCTTTCAATACAACTTAACAGATGTCTTTACAAATATCACTTCCCAACCGTAAGCACTTTGTATTGAAAAAACAAGAAGTACAACATATGTCGGGGATTCCACATTAGCAATTGACAGCATCAGTTAAGCGCTGGGTGGCGACATCGAGCAGCAATGATTCACAATAACGATTGCACAAAAACCAACATTCAATGTTCAAATATTTACAACATAAACCTTCCACTTCCACCCGTTATAACTTCATCAAACCCATAGATAGATACAGATTTGTTTGAAGTAAATATAAAAAAAACGTGCGCCCATAAAACCGAACCGTAGTTGGTGGAAGATCGGTTGTTCTCGTCATCAGACATTTTAGTTACGAACATAAAAAAATCTTCGTTCAAAAACCAACAAAGGGTTGCCAGAATTCACGACATAATGTATCAGAAAACAATGTAATGTGGAAATACTCGATTATAATCAGTCAAAAATTAATAAAAGTCGCACGTAAATGTTGAAAGTAATGTTTAGTGCGGAAGTAAAAGTATTGTCACAAAATCTGTCGTTTAAAATTGTTAGGAAGGCGGATAACTTCGTACGATAAACCTCTGTTAAAGGATTTACACAAGAGAGAAGTAAAGACGAAACTCAGAGCAGGAGACAAAATATTCGTGTTTCAAAGACGTCCTTGATTGTAAGCAACACAAACAGTAAAACTTGGCGACAATTTCAACGAAACCAGATACACAGAGACGCATTTATATGTTTGGCAAAGAAGTAAAAATGAGAGTTATGGAGACAAACGGTATTGATACGTACATTGTAAATACAAATAACACACAGAAGTTGGATTAAGCACAGAAAAATGTGAAGAATATTTACGAAGTATTTGGGAATGTTTCGTCTTCGTGACATGAAGTAGAAAGGTTTACCGATGAGAAGTGACAGAAATCCCTGTTGATTCTGGCAGCAAACAGCCTGAAGTAATATATTGTTACTTGTCGTTTAACAGAGCTCAGGGCATTTCTATCTTAGCCAGATATCGACGAGGAACACTGATCTTTAGTGTGGAATGGTCAGAATATTACGATACCGATGTTACAAGTTAATTGAATTTTGAATGAGTTTTGTCGCCTGGTTGTAAATCTCAGGCTTTCTTTCCAGTATTTAAAAGTCACCCGATAACAGCAAGGTTTCATAATATTTATGTGGTATTTTGTGAAGTTCGATCATTAAAAGTTTCGTTACCACCTTTACTGGCATGAAACGATAATCGTTACTTCCGCACTAACCTTGATACAGAATTGCAGGAAATTATCAAAGGTTACAGTTCAAGTAACTGCGTTGGAAAGTTTTTGTACTTGAGGTCAAAATAAACGCTGTTACTGAGATTTCTAAATTTTTGTGAACGCCAAATGCCGTACATGACTTTTGATAAATGTAAATTTGCAAGCACCCATATTTCACATTCTTATCGTTTGTGATAACAAAGTTGTACTGAAGGAACAACCGACCACTAAAAATGTCGCAAGCCCAGAAAACGACGGCAAAACTAATTTCAACATTTAAAGTAAAAATGTTAAAGCGCTTCTGGTTCTATAAGTCAGTTGAGATTGTTGAAATAAATCGTCGGACGTGGCCCTTCACCAAACAATGGTTTCCTAAACATGCAAATCTGACTGACTCTGATGCACCACTTTGTGGTCAGACAGTTGCGGGAGATACGCCACAAGGCAGAGCAAGAGATTTTACGAGTTTTGAATCCAATGCTTCACAACTTGGAAATTGATCTCCACAAAATAATTCCAATCGATCAATCATATTTACTTGTGGATTGAAGTGGAGAGTAGGAGTTAGAGATCCCAAATTGTCAACTTTGGCTTCTACAATACAACGGATTGGTTATTTCATAAATTGTTTAACTATAATAACAGTAGTGTTGATGAAAGCTCGGTTGAAATTTAAAATTATTTCATGTATGAAATATTTTGTGACGTGTACTTATTTCCATAAACGCCACATCCACTCAAACATAATAAAATACTTCTATTCAGTCAAGTTTGTTTGCGTGATTTTATTTTAAATCTTAAACCACATAAACTGAAAATACATGGTAGGTATTGGGTGATGCGGACTTTCTTTATATTAACCCAGTGGTGGCAACCAGAGGCTTGCACATGACACAAGCCTTAATACAAGACAACCCATGAGGTAAACATATTATTATCGTGTTAGTATCAAATAGCAATGACAGTTTGTACGTGGAACAAATAGTTTTCATACTTACAGGGTTTGGCAGGTTATGAAATTTCACTTCGAAGTCCTCATCTATCTGTCGACGATGGACTTCAAGTTCATCTTGTATATTGTGAACACACTTGAGTAAGGTTTCTGCCGCATCACCATGTATGACATTCCCTGCAAGACTCAACTTCCTTATCTGGAAATAGAGGCTTGAATTAAGAAATTAGTTCAGACAAATGTGACATTAAATGTTTAGAACAAATATATTTGCTGGTAAAATATTATGAAACATCGACCTATCGGGTCTCATAAGTGCAGCTATATGTACATATTCTTTTACAAAAGCAGAGTTTTAAAATTGCTTGTTTGTGTGATTGCGTTATCTTACTAAAAAGCTTAAACATATGCTTTGTGGAGGCATGTGCACCATAGTTTTCTTGCTTTTACTTTGGAAGATAATGCTTAAATATGGAGTCGAGTGGACGTGGAATCTCAGCTTGAACACCTGAATTCAATTAAAACGAGTATCGAGTTCACAATGGAACGTGAATACGTCAGGGTGATATTATTTTTAGATGTTTACATTCAAAGAGAGAACCGGGGACCTCTGCGCACAAGCGTATACTGGTAACCGACTCATTCCGACAGGTATCTGTCGTTTCGGTTCGCGCACCCCATCGCCCAAAACCGTGCTGTAGTGCGTGCACTGTATACAAGAGCGGAAATCTTAGTTTCAGCGTGCAAAGCCGGTGTTTGAAATCATTCTGATGACATACTTCGGACTTCAACATTGTAGTTTGTGTTAAATTACTACTAACAAAGTTTCCATCAATATCATGTAAACTGTTGTAATATAAACCCAGAAGAAGTTTAAATGTTTGTGTTACAAGTTATCGTGAAACAATAATTACTGTTGCAGAACGCTTTTGACGATAAACCATTTTTAGATTCTGCCAGAATGATGACAGATTTCAAACCAAAGTAGTGCAATCAGTATTTTTGTTTTGATAAAATTTCTTCTCAAACATAATAAAGTTCGGTTCGGCGAACGATTCCAAATCACCCAAGTATGTCATGACCCTAAGACAGTGATTCCCAACCTTTTTGTGGTTGCGTACAACTTGGAGGTAAAACAATTTCGACGCTTACCACCTAGTTGAGTGTTACAAAGTAACCTAAAGGATGAAGTAACGAACATTTTGGGATCACTTACAGTTTTTTCAATTCGAAATATATCCGTAAATTACGGAAAGGTGCTCGCGTACCACCTGGAATGCTGTCGCCCACTACTAGTTTCAAAACACTGCCCTAAAAAGTTTGGAAACCACTGGTGTAACATATAACTTACTGGTTTTACAAGTTGTGATATGGAATTTGCAATCTTACAAATTACACCACTTGTCATCTCACAACCCTTCAGATACAGATTCTCAATCCACTGAATACATGAAGCAATAGCAGATGCACTTTCATCATCAACTTTGTTCGCACCAAGATCCAACGACTTCATCTGAAACAAATGAAAAATTGCTGGAATCAGTTTTTATGTCAACAATATCATTGTATCAATTATGACGTCACAGAGGCAGAACAATCACTTGGTGAATTTAATCGTTTAGCTCCGGTAGCTCAGTCAGTTAGAGAAAGAATCCGAATTACACGTGGCTCCAACCTAGTAACACGTTTGTAACATTGGTCGAAGTTATATGCTTGCAATGCCCCGTGACCCATTAAAACCAAATGGTTTATTACAAGAAATAAACAAACTTATTGAATATGTTGAATTGGCTCTTCTGGGGTTTAATAAAGTGTACAAACATTGTGCAGGAATTTTCCTAATTTGTTCAACCTTAATCGTTTGCCTTCACTATTTTTAATAAAAGACGTTTTGTGCAACTGTGTCAACGAAAACTGAAACGCATATTTTGCGGTGGTGCGTGCACCATAGTTTTAATTGCTTACACTACTAACAAAGTTTTTATCAATATTTTGTAACCTGTTGTAATACAAACCCAGAAGTTTGAATATTCGGGCAAGAAGGTCATTTGAAATAGTAATCATTAGTGCGGAACGCTTTTGTCGACAAAACACTTTTAGATTCGACCAAAATGATGACACATTTCAAACCAAAGTAGTGTAACCAGTATAGTTTGTTGTTAACGCTGCCAGGCATACTATTTAGTAATGAAAAGCTCGTCTGGCAAAAGAAAAACTTGTTTGTTCGACGTTTGCTTTCAGTTGTGGTCGCCAACATAGTTATGGAATCCGTGGAGCAAAGAGCGTTGTCAACGTTTTTGAGTCCCCCACGCTTGTGGCGACGTTACGTGGACGATACGTTTGTGGTTGTGCATCGCGACTACGTGGAATCGCTGCTTGAGCACCTCAACTCGATCGAAGCGAGCATTAAGTTCACCATGGAGGTTGAGCATGGTGGGATTTTATCGTTTTTAGATGTTTCTGTTGAAAGGGAAAACCGTGGGTCGCTCCGCACGAGTGTTTACCGAAAACCGACACATTCTGACAGGTATCTATCCTTCCGGTCAGCGCACCCTATATCCCACAAGCGGGCTGTAGTGCGTGCACTATACACCAGAGCGGACAATCTTGTTACAGAGAAAAAGGCCCGAGAACAAGAGGTGGGTAGTGTGCGGGATGCTCTTTTAAGAAATGGTTACCCAAGCTCCTTTCTGCGCCAAAAACCTGCATCCCTGCCTAAGTGCAACAAAAGTCCCACCGCGGGTGTGGTTGTTCTCCCATATTTTCCAGGACTTTCAGAGACCTTAAAGAGACTGCTGGAGGACTTTCCATCCTGGGTGTACGAGCGTCCTGCGGTTACACTACGCTCCTTGGTATCGCATCCTAAAGATCGCGCTGGTGGTGCGTTAGATGCTAGAGGGGTAATATACCGCATTCCATGTGGAGGGTGTGAGAAGGTGTACATTGGTGAGACGGGTCGCGCCCTACGAACACGTCTAAAGGAACATCAACGGGATGTTGGCAAACCCAATGAGGTGGCAGGGACGGCATTGTCGCAACATGTTGCAGCAACAGGACACACGGTTAATTTTGAGGACACAGTAATTTTGGACCGGAAAAAGGACAGGTACAAGAGGATGTTCATCGAGTCTGTTCACATAAACGCACATGGGTTCGCACTTAATGATAAGAGGGAAACCTTCTTTCCACCCGTTTATCGCAATTTGATAAACGGTCTGCACGACATGCCCCCTGGTTGAACGTGATGGTCTTGCGCACCTCGAGGCGCTATGCTTTAGACCTCGGTATCGTCCAGTTGGCGCGCATTTTCTATTAATGGTGTCCCACCCCCTCCCCGCTTCTTAGCTTGTGTTGTTTCTTTCGCCCCTTTTTTGCCCCTTTTTTGCCTTTTTGCTTTATGCGCGCGTGACTATTTATCACCGTGTGGGCGTTTTTACTTCATTATCCTGATGAAGGTTGTTGTATAACAACCGAAACGTTGAACAAACAAGTTTTTCTTTTGCCAGAAGAGCTTTTCATTACTAAAAAGTGTAACCAGTATTTTTGTTTTAATATAACTTTATCTTGAACAAAATAAAGTTAGGTTTGGCGAACGATTCCAAATCATCCAAGTGTGTCATGACCCTAAGACAGTGATTCCCAACCTTTTTGTGGTTGCGTACAACTTGGAGGTAAAACAATTTCGATGCGTACCACCTAGTTGAGTGTTACAAACTAACCTAGGGGATGAAGTAACAAACATTTTGGGATCACTTGCGATTTTTCGATTCGAACTATATCCGCAAATTACGGAAAGGTGCTCGCGTATCACCTGGAATGCCATCGCGTACCACCAGTTGGGAAAACTGCCCTAAGAAGTTTTCAAACCACTGGTCTAACATACAACTTACTGGTTTCTTAAGTTGTGATATGGAATTTGCAATCTTACAGATTACACCACTTGTCATCTTACAATACCACAGATACAGATTCTCAATCCACTGAATACATGAAGCAATAGCAGATGCACTTTCATCATCAACTGTGTTGTTACCAAGATTCAACGACTTCATCTGAAACAAATTAAAAATTGCTGGAATCAGTTTTTATGTCAACAATACATCATTGTATCAATTATGACGTCACAGAGGCAGAACAATCACTTGGTAAATTTAATCGTTTAGCTCCGGTAGCTCAGTGAGTTAGAGAAAGAATCCGAATTACACATGGCTCCAACTTAGTAACACGTTTGTGACTTTGGTCGCAGTTATATGCTTGCAATGCCACGTGACCCATTAAAACCAAATGGTTTATTACAAGAAATAAACAAACTTATTGAAGATTTTGAATTGGCTCTTCTGGGGTTTAATAAAGCGTACAAACATTGTGTAGGAATTTTCCTAATTTGTTAAACCTTAATCGTTTTCCTTTCACTATTTTTAATAAAAGACGTTTTGTGCAACTGTGTTACGTCAACGAAAACTGAAACGCATATTTTGCGGTGGTGCGTGCGCCATAGTTTTAATTGCTTACACTACTAACAAAGTTTTTATCAATATAATGTAACCTGTTGTACTACAAACCCAGAAGAAGTTTGAATGTTCGGGCATAAAGGTCATGTGAAATAGTAATCATTAGTGCGGAACGCTTTTGTCGACAAAACACTTTTAGATTCCATCAAAATGATGACAGATTTCAAACCAAAGTAGTGTAACCAGTATTTTTGTTTTCAATAAAACTTTATCTTGAACAAAATAAAGTTAGGTTTGGCGAACGATTCCAAATCATCCAAGTGTGTCATGACCCTAAGACAGTGATTCCCAACCTTTATGTGGTTGCGTACAACTTGGAGGTAAAACAATTTCGACACGTACCACCTAGTTCAGTGTTACAAAGTAACCTAGGGGATGAAGTAACAAACATTTCGGGATCACCTACGGTTTTTTAATTCGAAATATATCTGCAAATTACGGAAAGGTGCTCGCGTATCACCTGGAATGCCGTCGCGTACCACCTGTTGGGAAACACTGCCCTAAGAAGTTTGAAAACCACTGGTCTAACATACAACTTACTGGTTTCTTAAGTTGTGATATGGAATTTGCAATCTTACAGATTACACCACTTGTCATCCTACAATTCCACAGAGACAGACTCTCAATCCACTGAATACATGAAGCAATAGCAGATGCACTTTCATCATCAACTTTGTTCCAACCAAGATCCAACAACTTCATCTAAAACAAATGAAAAATTACTGGAATCAGTTTTTATGTCAACAATACATCATTGTATCAATTATGACGTCACAGAGGCAGAACAATCACTTGGTAAATTTAATCGTTTAGCTCCGGTAGCTCAGTCAGTTAGAGAAAGAATCCGAATTACACATGGCTCCAACTTAGTAACACGTTTGTGACCTTGGTCGCAGTTATATGCTTGCAATGCCACATGACCCAATCAAACCAAATGGTTTATTACAAGAAATAAACAAACTTATTGAAGATTTTGAATTGGCTCTTCTGGGGTTTAATAAAGGGGAGTGTGCAAACATTGTGCAGGAATTTTCCTAATTTGTTATACCTTAATCGTTTGCCTTCACTATTTTTAATAAAAGACGTTTTGTGCAACTGTGTAACGTCAACGAAAACTGAAACGCATATTTTGCGGTGCTGCGTGCGCCATAGTTTTAATTGCTTACACTACTAACAAAGTTTTTATCAATATAATGTAACCTGTTATAATACAAACCCAGAAGAAGTTTGAATGTTCGGGCAAAAAGGTCATGTGAAATAGTAATCATTAGTGCGGAACGCTTTTGTCGACAAAACACTTTTAGATTCCATCAAAATGATGACAGATTTCAAACCAAAGTAATGTAACCAGTATTTTTGTTTTCAATAAAACTTTATCTTGAACAAAAAAAAGTTAGGTTTGGCGAACGATTCCAAATCATCCAAGTGTGTCATGAACCCAAGACAGTGATTCCCAACCTTTCTGTGGTTGCGTACAACTTGGAGGAAAAACAATTTCGTCGCGTACCACCTAGTTGAGTGTTACAAAGTAACCTAGGGGATGAAGTAACAAACATTTCGGGACCACTTACGGTTTTTTAATTCGAAATATATCTGCAAATTACGGAAAGGTGCTCGCGTATCACCTGGAATGCCGTCGCGTACCACCGGTTGGGAAACACTGCCCTAAAAAGTTTGGAAACCACTGGTCTAACATACAACTTACTGGTTTCTTAAGTTGTGATATGGAATTTGCAATCTTACAGATTCCACCACTTGTTATCTTACAATCATCCAGAGACAGTTTCTCAATCCACTGAATACATGAAGCAATAGCAGATGCACTTTCATCATCAACTGTGTTCCAATCAAGTTTCAACGACCACATCTGAAACAAATGAAAAATTACTGGATTGAATTTTTATGTCAACAATATGATTGTTGTCTATTATGACGTCACAGAGGCAGAACAATCAATTGGGTGAATTTAATCGTTGAGCTCCAGTAGCTCAGTCAGTTAGAGAAAGAACCCAAATTACACATGGCTCCAACTTAGTAACATGTTTGTGACTTTGGTCGCAGTTATATGCCTGCAATGCCACGTGACCCAATAAAATCAAATTGCTTATTACAAGAAATAAACAAACTGAAAATTTCAGATCGGACCTTCAAGTTTTAAAGGGGAGTTAATAAATACGTATGAGGAATTTTCCTATGTTGATCTTATGTATTACTGTTACTTGTGATCGAGCTTTACAAAGTATCAATGCCTGCGTCTGCGCTATTTTTTCATCATAACACGGATTGTGTAACTACGTTACGTTGCCGAAAACTGAAACGCATGTTTTGTGGTGGTATGTGCACCATAGTGCGATTAAGCGGTATGTGATTCGCTGAAGTATTTTCTTAGCAAAGGATAGGCTACGCTTCAGAATTTACAAGACCCATGCAATTAACCACGTTAGCCAATTACAATGGTTCGTGCCTTGAAAGTGAGGCCTTGGAAATATTTGGAACCAAACAACGATATGAATAAATACGCATTTACGTAGTCGATAAAAACACAAACAAAATATTTTACATTTACAGTTTCCCGATGCAACCCTATTGACTTTTCAAACATTGTTGTGCAAATACAGCTGAAAAATTAAATCCACTTAAAATTTGGTGTACAACAATGATTACCTAGGCGATTATGTTGTGATCGCATGGAAAATAATGGCATCGAACTCACCATACAACTGACCCATGGTTATAGTTGTAAAACAAACAGTTGATACGTTTTAATCGGCACCAACATGTAAATGGCATTGGAACCAAATCCGTCGCATCCACGACAACTACATCTGAAACTTGCAGTTTTCTCAAAAAGAAAGAATGTTTCTGTGGCAACGATCTTCATGGCCTTCCTCCTTGCAACTGATCCTTGAGAGCAAGGATGCTGCGCCTCTGCTCATCAGGGAGCATCCGGATTTGTTCTGGAGTTAACTGAAGAACTTGCATGATCAGAGCGGCCTGGAAACACATGATGGCAAAAGTTTTTACCTTTTATCCTAATATATATTTGATTGACTTTTTAAGTGTTAAAAGTGAACGAAAACATTGACCACAAAACTACACATTTTATTCACAATTTGACCAAAGTTGTTTTTAGATTTGGGCATGTGTCTAAGATTGTTTGTGGGCTGACTTTTTTTTACATATACAAATACAGAACTTCAGATGCAAAAAATATAAAACATACATTCACTATTCATTTCCACAATAATCGAACTTCCGATTTGTATCACAATGCAACAACGAACCTTTTCCTGATCCTGCTCTGCAGATGGATTCATAGGGGCATCCTCCTGGGCAGGAGGAGGTCTTCCTCTTCTTGGATCGCTTCTTTCAGGAGGTGGAGGAGGATGTCGAGCAGGATCCCCACCCATTCCTGGACGATCCATCGGATGATCTCTCGGAGACAATCCTCGTTCCAGAGATGAACGCCCCCGCTCATGCGAGTTACCGCGTTCTGGGGGCCCACGATCGGAGAACCCCCGCTCATCTAGTGGCAAGAATTACAAGTTAACAGAATGTGTTATAAACTGTACCGCCTACAGGCACTCTCTTGACATTGGTGTCACAGTAGTCAGCATTCTTGCAAAATGCACCATAAAATAATTGTTCCATATTGGTGTAGATACACATTGCTCTAAAAACACTAATTAAACACTGGTTGTGCAAAATTTGTCTGTGTATTTTTGTCCTTTGCACTTCTTAAACAAATGAAGACAAAAACTAATTGATTTTCACAACCAATCTCCATGTAAGAATGTGGTCATTCTACCTCTTGGATTGGGTGGAAATCCTCGACCAAAACCTTCATCCATATGTGGTGGTCTGTGACGATCCATCGGGTCGCCCATACCATGATCCACGGGCACTCTTTCTATAACTCGCATGTCCACCTCCATTCTTCTTGGACCTCTGAATTGTAAAATGTTTATTAGTTTTAAACATCATAGCATGTTTTTGACAACAATTGAAAACTTTACAAAACAAGGGTGTTTCAACACAGGCAAAATATTGTCTGCAAGTAAACATTTTCCATTGTCAATTTGTTGTTTGCCAGACTTAATACAACCAATAGTTGATCAGTGTCCATGCAACTTCACCAAATTTATTGTTCATTTATGTAGGATATGAGCAAACTGGGGCCTTAAATTAAATCATTGTTGGGTCTGGCTGCCATTTTTTGTTTGCTTTTCAGTTACAGCATTTAAGTCTGTTAGTTTATAAATTGTTGTGCAAAAACTCTTTGTACACATTTACTCATGTGGTCCAATCCCAAATTTTTGATACTTTTTGACCCACAAGCGGAAAAAGTTGCCCACTCCTACGTTCTTGTTTATAAAAAATATCAAAAAGATACCATAGTAAAGAAGAGTACATATTTCTCAGGCCAAATAATGTCCTTCTATGTCCAACATAACAGCCCATGGAAAACTCTTTGCAGATGCATAGTATCACTACCAGATTAAACAGTTTAATTCCCACCTATCTCCTGGACCAACTTCCATTGGATGTCCCCTACCAGGTGGGGGCTCTCTCATGCGTTCACCATCCTGGCCACCTCCGAGCCCAGGCAGTGCACTGCCATTGGGCCTTGCGTCCTACAATTATTATAACAACTGATCAATTTATGGAACAATTCACATAAATTAACTGCGGAAAGTGATAATGACAAAACATATTTCTTCTAATGCTTGAGACAAAATACATTTCTTAATAGCAAACAGAAAACTTTGGTGACAAAATTTTGCTTACAGACTCTGGACGAGGCCCTTCAGATGCTGGAATGAGAGGTTGAACTGGATTTTGTCTGTGCAGCATTTTCTACACGTAGAAGTAGTATTAGTAGGCAAAAAAAAATAATAAATGCACAATATTCAAATATTTTTTTCATTGTTTCAACATTATAATTTTCAATTTCAACAAAATATTTAGTTCTTTCTTTTGATTATTTTATTATAGCTGTTTCGTTACCATGGCAATTTCTGGATCCACAATCCTCATAACAACTTGAGCTTGCAACAAAGCATATGCAAGTTGTGGGTTTTGAAGCAGCATGTTTCTGGCCTCTACTGGGTTGTTTTGAATGCATTGCTACAACAGTTCAAAAACACAGATTAGCAAAATCCCAATATTCCTATAAAGTTCTCATGGATGTTTTGAAACATATATATTCTAAGATTAATTGGGAAGAAAAACAACAACAAAATATGTTGCCTTCATTTGTTTCATGAGCTCGAACATTTGTTCAGGGGGGAGGCTTGCAACAGCCTTGCTGATAGCTTCTGGGGCATCTTGAGATGGAGTTGGTTCCCCATATTCCGACTCCACTGGGGGACCCATGGCCCTGAAGTGGTTCACTTCTTCCTGTAAACAAAACACAATGATTGGACATAATAAATTTGTTTGCTGCTAGACACACTACAATTTAAACAGACTCCTCTCCTGGCATAAATTAAAAAAAGACAGACATCACTGGTTATCTGCTCTCATTTTCTCCAAAACAATTTTTGGTCGAAACTGTTATTCAATGCGCATGGAAATTTAAAATGACAAGAACCAATGCATTATATAGCTAAACATCTGGATAAAAATGGTGCAAATACAAAACAAGATTAGGTAATATATTCCTGAGACTACAAAAGGACAATCAGCACCAGTGTATGATCAGACATTGGGTTATTGTTGCCAAAAATACGTTTGCAAAGAGTACAGCGTACATCAACACTCAGTGCAATTATTAACAGCAATTATCCATACCTGAAAGTTATTGCGGTTCTTTTCACTTGTTGCGTGATCAACTCTCAGTGGTCGACCGTGTAACTCCCTTCCATTAAGATTTCTCATCGCACTCATGGCAGTCTCTTGATCTTGATACTCAGCAAATCCATATCCCTTTGGCTTGCCAGACTCACGGTCAAATACGAGGCTACATTAATATAAACATAATAATATAAATTTATGATTAATAAAAAATTTTCTTCTGGCACTTAAGTTATGAAAGTGTTTATTAGTGCTGGAAGAACAATTCTTATCAATTACTATGCCTGGCAGCAAGAAAAGCACTATACAATTTATGAGTCTGAATATAGGATTACTCTTGCAAATGCCTGCAGTCACACTCACACATACAAAAGCACATACCGAAAACTAATGACGTTGCCAACTTCATTAAAAATATCTTTCAGCTCCTCTTCTGTTGACTCATAAGGTATATTTCCAACTGTAAACAATTTTATGTCAAACCGTTACTGTAAAAAACCGACAACATAACCAACTGATGAAAAATGCATAAACATAAAATATATATTATGTATATTATACACGGAGTCCACAATACTTACCAAATACGGATCTGACAGATCTTTCGTAGTCGACTGGATCACGGTCTCTTAAGCCAAACATTATCGTTTTCTGTCATTCGAGTCTTATAAAGTACAAAATAAACAAAGTAAACGCACACTTTCCTGCTGATCGCGACTATTGGTTTGGTGAAAACTGGCAATATTTTCACATACGAAGTACTAGTCAGTAGTTAATGACATATACATGGCAGTCAAATATTAGGTGCGCGTTTCTTTAAGTTGAAATTTTATTATAAAGACCTAACTTCACCCAATCTAATAAAACAAAGCACCTGCATACACACATTTCGGCGAAATGGAAATTGGTTAAAACCGAAATTATTTCACGCTTGAGTGAACGCGACTTTAAACGATTGTGTTCACACAAATAATGCATTAACTGGTGACAAAATTAATCAACAAGGTCTCCAATATTTTCAATACAATATCTATATTTATATAATTGCAATTTTTAAACACCTATAAAGTATATCGCAACGAAATGGGTTTGACCGCGGTTACGCTGTGTGAAAAATGCATACAAGGGCCAATTTAATAATGTTCCGGGCCATAAAATTTTTTTTTTTTTTGAACACCTATAAAGTATATCGCAACGAAATGGATGTGACCGGACAGCACTGTAAAACAACTTCTAAGCTTCGGTTATGCCTCAACCAATCATTAACTCCACAGCAATGATTTATTTAAAAACCCGTATTCTTATTGTCGCTCAAATTTTGGAAACCAATGCAGGCCAAAAAAACACAACTATTCGTTTCCTTAATGAAGAGTTACAGTCTTGTGTCTTTAATAGACCTACAAGTCAAGTATCGGCAATGTGACTGAATTGAACACGTTGCTTTAGTTTGTGAGATGCTTAATCCATCCATAAGCGTCCAGAAGGTTGTTCGAAAACTTGGATCCAAACCAAAATCAAATTGCCAGGTTTGTGTCTTAAATGTAAAAAAAATATGTTTAGACTTACTGGTGACTTCTTTCTGCCAACATAAAAGTAGTTCTCAACAATTTTCTTCCGTCGATCGAAGAAGATTCCGAAGGCGGCGGAAAGCACGAGGGTAACTCAAAATGTCATCACAAGTTTTAAGTTTCACAGGATGCAGGAGTTTTTAGTGTAGGCCTATTACCGCTTTCACGTTACAAAGTACACACAACCCACCTAACTTACCGACAAATACAAAGATTTCCAAAGGCCGTATTTGTAGCCAACTCCAATTCAATTGTTCCCAATTTTATTCCCCTTAAAGCACCAGAGACAGTGAAACAACCTTAGCCTGAACCTCTTCCTGATTGCTGTTAATCCGTTGCTCGCTGCCATCCAGAAGCACCCCTCAATCAAGTTCATCCCCGCGCCTTGCCGCAAAGTGCCCAAAGCAATCGCCTACGCGGACGATGTCAACCTTGCGGTGATCGGCCGCGACTCCTTTAGTTTACCGCTGAACCTCGTTAAACAATTTTCGACAGTTTCTGGTTTAACTTTCAATCCCATTAAAACCCAGGCGATTGCCATCATCAAACCCCCTTTGTAAGCTTAATTGCAGCGAAAACTCGAATTGGTGACAAAACTGAAACAGAAATATTCAGTATTGAAACTATTTGAAACTCACAGGTCAGTTTTGTTTTAGCAACAGTCGATATAGCGACATTTACCGGCAGAATATCTTTCCATAAACTTACACTAGATGTCGTGCTAAACAATACATCGGGTAAAAATAATGTTGGGTGACGTCAGTCAAGTTTATCAAGCAGAAAGCCAGGATAACCTGGTTCCGAATATCGCTGTGGTAAAAAGAGTTAAAAGAAAAATGTATTGGGTGACATCGGGCAAATCAACACTTAAACATTGAAAAACAAACCTAATGAATGTCGGTCGTATCCCGGTGCTAGCTGCACAATGTAACCCACCTTTCAATACAACTTAACAGATGTCTTTACAAATATCACTTCCCAAACGTAAGCACTTTGTATTGAAAAAAACAAGAAGTACAACATATGTCGGGGATTCCCCACAAGCAATTGACAGCATCGGTTAAGCGCTGGGTGGCGACATCGAGCAGCAATGATTCACAATAGCGATTGCACAAAAACCAACATTCAATGTTCAAATATTTACAACATAAACCTTCCACTTCCACCCGTTATAACTTCATCAAACCCATAGATAGATACAGATTTGTTTGAAGTAAAAATAAAAAAAACGTGCGCCGATAAAACCGAACAGTAGTTGGTGGAAGATCGGTTGTTCTCGTCATCAAACATTTTAGTTACGAACATAAAAATCTTCGTTCAAAAACCAACAAAGGGTTGCAAGAATTCACGACATAATGTATCAGAAAGCAATGTAATGTGGAAATACTCGATTGTAATCAGTCAAAAATTAATATAAGTCGCACGTAAATGTTGAAAGTAATGTT
Organism: Ascidia mentula; assembly: GCF_947561715.1. Classification (NCBI taxonomy): domain Eukaryota; kingdom Metazoa; phylum Chordata; class Ascidiacea; order Phlebobranchia; family Ascidiidae; genus Ascidia; species Ascidia mentula. The sequence continues at coordinate 2,143,399 of NC_138568.1, forward strand.
TAGTGCGGAAGTAAAAGTATTGTCACAAAATCTGTCGTTCAAAACTGTTAGGAAGGCGGATAACTTTGTACGATAAACCTCTGTTGACGGATTTACACAAGAGAGAAGTAAAGACGAAACTCAGAGCAGGAGACAAAAATATTCGTGTTTCAAAGACGTGCTTGATTGTAAGCAACACAAACAGTAAAACTTGGCGACAATTTCAAGGAAACCAGATACATAGAGACGCATTTATAAGTTTGGCAAAGAAGTAAAAATGAGAGTTATGGAGACAAACGGTATTGATACGATAAATACAAATAACACACAGAAGTTGGATAAAGTACAGAAAAATGTGAAGAATATTTACAGAGCATTTGGGAATGTTTCGTCTTCGTGACATGAAGTAGAAAGGTTTATTGGTGAGAAGTGACAGAAATCCCTGTTGATTCTGGCAGCAAACAGCCTGAAGTAATATATTGTTACTTGTCGTTCAACAGAGCTCAGCGCATTTCTATCTTAGCAAGATATCGACGAGAAACACTGAACTTTAGTGTGGAATGGTCAGAATATTACGATACCGATGATATAAGTTAATTGAATTTTGAATGAGTTTTGTCGCCTGGTTGTAAATCTCAGGCCTTCTTTCCAGTATTTAAAAGTCACCCGATAACAGCAAGGTTTCATAATATTTATGTGGTATTTTGTGAAGTTCGATCATTAAAAGTTTCGTTTCCAACTTTACTGACATGAAACGATAATCGTTACTTCCGCACTAACCTCGATACAGAGTTGCGGAAAATTATCAACGGTCACAATTCAAGTAACTGCGTTGGAAAAAAATTTTTTGTACTTTATGCAAACGCCAAATGCCGTACATGACTTTTAATAAATGTAAATTTACAAGCACCCATATCTTACGTCGTATTGTTTGTGGTAACAAAGTTGTAGTAAAGGAACAACCGACTATAAAAAATGTCGCATTAAATACTTCGGTAAAACTGTTATTGCAAGTAAAAATGTTAAAGCACTTCTGGTACTATAAGTCAGTTGAGATTGTTGAAATAAATCGTCGGACGTCGCCCTTAACCAAACAATGGTTTCCTAAACATACAAACGAGGCTAACTCTGATGCACCACCTTGTGGTTAGACATTTGCGGGAAACACGTCAGTAGATGGAGCAAGAGGTTTTAGGGGGTGTTAAAGCCGGTGGTTCACAACCAATAATCGAAGTGGAAATATTCAAACTTCACGTTTTATCGATGAAACGACATTAGGAAAACTTCTTACTGGTTTAGGAGGGAGTTGATCTCCACAAAATAATTCCAATCGATCAATCATATTTGTCTGCATTGGTTTACTCAAATATTAGGGATGGATTGAAGTGGAGAGTAGGAGTTAGAGATTCATCACTCCCAAATTGTCAACTTTGGCTTCTACAATGCAACGGATTGGTTATTTCATACATCGTTTAACTATAATAACAGTAGTGTTGATGAAAGTTTTGTTGTGATTTAAAATTACTTCATGAAGCAAATATTTTGTGCCGTGTACTTAATTCCATAAACGCAACATTCACTCAAACATAATAAAATACTTCTATTCAGTTGAGTTTGTTTGCGTGATTTTATTTTAAATCTTAAGCCACATAAACTGAAAATACATGGTAGGTATTGGGCGATGTCGACTTTCTTTATATTAACCCAGTGGTGGCAACCTGAGGCTTGCACATGACACAAGCCTTAATACAAGACAACCCATGAGGTAAACATATTATTGTCGTGTTAGTATCAAATAGCAATGACAGTTTGTACGTGGAACAAATAGTTTTCATACTTACAGGGTCTGGAAGGTTCTGAAATTTCCCTTCGAAGTCGTCATCTATCTTTCGACGACGGACTATAAGTTCGTCTTGTATATTGTGAACACACTTGAGTAAGGTTTCTGCCGCACCACCATGTATGTCATTGTACGAAAGATCCAACTTCCTTATCTGCAAATAAAAGCTGGATTTAGGAAATTAGTTCAGATAAATGTGACATTAAATGTTTAGAACAAATGTAATTGGTGGTAAAATATTATGAAACATCGACCTATCGGGTCTCATCAGTGCAGCTAGAGGTTAACCAGCCAGACATAGATTATTCCATTTTGTGTGCAATACTGTCTGCAACTCACTGATCATTATTAGCTTTGCTTGTGCATACTTTTTTTTTACAAAAGCAGTGTTTTACAATTGCTTGTTTTGTGTGATTGCGTTATCTTACTAAAAACCTTAAAAGTGTGTTTTGCGTTGGCACGTGCACCATAGTTTTCTTGCTTTTACTTTGGAAGATAATGCTTAAATATGGAGTCGAGTGGACGTGGAATCTCTGCTTGAACACCTGAATTCCATTGAAACGAGTATCGAGTTCACATTGGAACGTGAATACGTCAGGGTGATATCATTTATTGATCTTCCGCACAAACGCATACTGGTAACTGACTCATTCCGACAGGTATCTCTCGTTTGGGTTCGCAAACCCCATTGTCCACAAGCTTGCTGTAGTGCGTGCATTGTATACAAGAGCGGAAACCTTAGTTACAGAGGAAGAGGCTCAAAACAGGAGGTTGGTAATGTGCAAAGTGCGTTTAGCGAATGGCCACCCTCGTTCGTTTCTGTGGCGAAACCAAGATTCCTCGCCTAAAGTTGACGAAGGGTGTGGTTGTGTTGTTATATATTTTGCAAGGCCTCCAGGTGCTTAAACGCCCGCCTGTCAGACAGCCTGCTTTGGTTTCACATCTCAAAGATCGTACGTGAGATGCGTTCGATGCTGTAGGTGTGATCGCATACCATGTGCTGACTGCGACGGCGTATACATTGACGAGACTGGCCGCGCCCGACAAACAACGCAAAAGGAACACAAACGCGACGTGGCCAACCGCGAGTACAGCGTTGTCGCAACATGTAGCGGATACAGGTGAATTTAAAAGAAACGACAGTCCTGGTAAACTACGCATAGAGTTACACTCATAAAGGCTCTTAACACGCAGTTTCGTTTGCCTCGTATTTGCGATCTACAAAACCCAACACAAGCGAAATGTTTGTGACGAACGTGTGGAAGGAAGAATTTGTCTTTTGTGTAGAGAAAATTGAATATCGAGTTCGTCGCGAAAACATTTAACCTAAACAATGTTTCGTCCAGTTTTTAGATAACATTGTTCGCCGGCCAAAAAAATTTTTAACATTGGAGACCCTATAACTTGTATAATATGGCGTTCAAACAACCTTGTGAGCTTAGCATTATTTACTCGCCGCATCCCCCGTTGATGTGCAAAACTTTATGCCTCTGCTCACAAAGCATCGCAGATTTTCATTTGGTAAATATTTGTGTTAAATTAAGCCATTGTTTACATTCTTGTTTGTTTTAAATTACGACAATGAAAGTGTGTGCTTCTGCGATACACCAAATTTGTGAATATTGCTTGGGAGTCTGGGCCTCTTGTACCCCTTCCTGTATACGACTATGCGTGTTGGTATCATATGATGCAATATTGAAGGTGTCATCCCGAATTACACATGCCTCCAACTTAGTAACACGTTTGTGACTTTGGTTGCAGTTATATGCTTGCAATGCCACGAGACCCAATAAAATCAAATGGTTTATTACAAGAAATAAACAAACTTGTTTGAGTTTTGAATTGGTCCTTCTGGGGTCTGAAACAGGGAATTGTACAAATATTGTGTAGAAATTTTCCTATTTTGTTATACCTTAATCGTTTGGTAACAGATCACGGATTTACTCATACTCATAATTCTGAGAATAAAAAATGGCCCATATTGTTATTAACATTGTCATGTTTAAAACGTTTCGGCAAGAACTTATGCCATTAATCGCTTGCCTTCACTATTTTTTCAATAAAAGACGGTTTGTGCAACTGTGTTACGTCAACGAAAACTGAAACGCATATTTTGCGGTGGTGCGAGCGCCATAGTTTTAATTTGCTTACACTACTAACAAAGTTTTATCAATATTTTGTAACCTGTTATAATATAAACCCGGAAGAAGTTTGAATGTTCGTGCAAAAAGGTCATGTGAAATGGTAATCATTAGTGCGGAACGCTTTTGTCGACAAAACACTTCTACATTCGACCAAAATGATGACAGATTTCAAACCAAAGTAGTGCAACCAGTATTTTTGTTTTAATAAAACTTAATCTTAAACATAATAAAGTTAGGTTTGGCCAACGATTCCAAATCAGCCAAGTGTGCCATGACCCTACGACAGTGATTCCCAACCTTTTTGTGGTTGCGTACAACTTGGAGGTAAAACAATTTCGACGCGTACCACCTATTTGAGTGTTACAAAGTAACCTAGGGGATGAAGTAACAAACATTTTGAGATCACTTACAGTTTTTCAATTCGAAATATATCCGTAAATTACGGAAAGGTGCTCGCGTACCACCTGGAATGCCGTCTCGTACCACCGGTTGGGAAACACTGCCTTAAGAAGTTTGGAAACCACTGGTCTAACATACAACTTACTGGTTTCTTAAGTTGTGATATGGAATTTGCAATCTTACAGATTCCACCACTTGTCATCTTACAACCCCGCAGAGACAGATCCTCAATCCACTGAATACATGAAGCAATAGCAGATGCACTTTCATCATCAACTTTGTTGTCATCAAGTTTCAACGACGTCATCTGAAACAAATGAGAAATTGCTGGAATCAGATTTTATGTAAACAATATCATTGTTATTAATTATGACGTCACACAGCCAGAACAATCACTTGGTGAATTTAATCGTTGAGGTCCGGTAGCTCAGTCAGTTAGAGAAAGAACCCGAATTACACATGGCTCCAACTTAGCAACACGTTTGTGACTTTCATCGCAGTTATATGCTTATAATGCCACGAGACTCAATAAAATCAAATGGCTTTTTACAAGAAATAAACAAACTTATTGAAGATTTTGAATTGGCTCTTCTGGGGTTTAATAAAGGGGAGTGTACAAACATTGTGTAGGAATTTTCAATTTTGTTAAACCTTAATCGTTTGCCTTCACTATTTTTTCAATAAAAGACGGTTTGTGCAACTGTGTTACGTCAACGAAAACTGAAACGCATATTTTGCGGTGGTGCGTGCGCCATACTTTTATATGCTTACACTACTAACAAAGTTTTTATCAATATAATGTAACCTGTTGTAATACAAACCCAGAAGTAGTTTAAATGTTCGTGCAAAAAGGTCATGTGAAATGGTAATCATTAGTGCGGAACGCTTTTGCCGACAAAACATTTTTAGATTCGACCAAAATGATGACAGATTTCAAACCAAAGTAGTGTAGCTAGTGTTTTTGTTTTAATAAAACTTCTTCTTAAACAAAATAAAGTTAGGTTTGGCGAACGATTCCAAATCATCCAAGTGTGCCATGACCCTAAGACAGTGATTCCCAACCTTTTTGTGGTTGCGTACAACTTGGAGGTAAAACAATTTCGACGCGTACCACCTAGTTCAGTGTTACAAAGTAACCTAGGGGATGAAGTAACAAACACTTTGGGATCACTTACGGTTTTTTCAATTCGAAATATATCCGTAAATTACGGAAAGGTGCTCGCGTACCACCTGGAATGCCGTCGCGTACCACTAGTTTCAAAACACTGCCTAAAAAAGTTTGGAAACCACTGGTGTAACATATAACTTACTGGTTTTACAAGTTGTGATATGGAATTTGCAATCTTACAGATTCCACCACTTGTCATCTTACAATATCCCAGAGACAGATTCTCAATCCACTGAATACATGAAGCAATAGCAGATGCACTTTCATCATCAACTGTGTTGTAATCAAGTTTCAACAACGTCATCTGATACAAATGAAAAATTGCTGAAATCAGTTTTTATGTAAACAATATCAAAAAGTTAGGTTTGGCGAACGATTCCAAATCATCCAAGTGTGTCATGACCCTAAGACAGTGATTCCCAACCTTTTTGTGGTTGCATACAACTTGGCGGTAAAACAATTTCGACGCGTACCACCTAGTTGGGTGTTGCAAAGTAACCTAGGGGATGAAGTAACGAACATTTCGGGACCACTTAAAGTTTTTCAATTCAAAATAACTCCACAAATTATGGAAAGGTGCTCGCGTACCACCTGGAATGCCGTCTCGTACCACCGGTTGGGAAACATTGCCCTAAAAAGTTTGGAAACCACTGGTCTAACATACAACTTACTGGTTTCTTAAGTTGTGATATGGAATTTGCATTCTTACAGATTCCACCACTTGTCATCTGACAATCCCACAGAGACAGATTCTCAATCCACTGAATACATGAAGCAATAGAAGATGCACTTTCATCATCAACTGTGTTGAAACCAAGATTCAACGACGTCATCTGAAACAAATTAAAAATTGCTGAAATCAGTTTTTATGTCAACAATACATCATTCTATCAATTATGACGTCACAGAGGCAGAACAATCACTTGGTGAATTTAATCGTTTAGCTCCGGTAGCTCAGTCAGTTAGAGAAAGAACCCGAATTACACATGGCTCCAACTTAGTAACACGTTTGTGACTTGGGTCGCAGTTATATGCTTGGAATGCCACGAGACCCAATAAAATCAAATGGCTTATTACAAGAAATAAACAAACTTATTGAAGATTTTGAATTGGCTCTTCTGGGTTTTAATAAAGGGGAGTGTACAAATATTATGTAGGAATTTTCCTAATTTGTTAAACCTTAATCGTTTGCTTTCACTATTTTTAATAAAAGACGTTTTGTGCAACTGTGTTACGTCAACGAAAACTGAAACGCATATTTTGGGGTGGTGCGTGCGCCATAGCTTCAATTGCTTACACTACTAACAAATTTTTTATCAATATTTTGTAACCTGTTATAATATAAACCCAGAAGTAGTTTGAATGTTCGTGCAAAAAGGTCATGTGAAATGGTAATCATTAGTGCGGAACGATTTTGTCGACAAAACACTTTTACATTCGACCAAAATGATGACAGATTTCAAACCAAAGTAGTGCAGCCAGTATCTTTGTTTCAATAAACATTCTTCTTAAACATAATAAAGTTAGGTTTTGCGAACGATTCCAAATCATCCAAGTGTGTCATGACCCTAAGACAGGGATTCCCAACCTTTTTTTGGTTGCGTACAACTTGGAGGTAAAACAATTTCGACGCGTACCACCTAGTTGAGTGTTACAAAGTAACCTAGGGGATGAAGTAACGAACATTTTGAGATCACTTACAGTTTTTGTAAATTCGAACTATATCCGCTAATTACGAAAAGGTGCTCGCGTATCACCTGGAATGCCGTCGCGTACCACCGGTTGGGAAACACTGCCTTAAGAAGTTTGGAAACCACTGGTTTAACATTCAACTTACTGGTTTCTTAAGTTGTGATATGGAATTTGCAATCTTACAGATTCCACCACTTGTCATCTTACAATCCCCCAGAGACAGATTCTCAATCCACTGAATACATGAAGCAATAGCAGATGCACTTTCACCATCAACTGTGTTCGCACCAAGTTTCAACGACGTCATCTGAAACAAATGAGAAATTACTGGAATCAAGTTTTTATGTCAACAATACATCATTGTATCAATTCTAACGTCACAGAGACAGAACAATCACTTGGTGAAATTATTCGTTCAGCTCTGGTAGCTCAGTCAGTTAGAGAAAGAACCCGAATTACACATGGCTCCAACTTAGTAACACGTTTGTGACTTTGGTCGCAGTTATATGCCTGCAATGCCATGTGACCCTATAAAATCAAATTGCTTATTACAAGAAATAAACAAACTTATTGAAGATTTTGTATTGGCTCTTCTGGGGTTTAATAAAGGGGAGTGTACAAATATTGTGTAGGAATTTTCTTGTTTTGTGATTTTGTGATACTTTAATCGTTTGCCTTCACTATTTTTTCAATAAAAGACTGTTTGTGCAACTGTGTTACGTCACCGAAAACTGAAATGCATATTTTGCGGTGGTGCGTGCACCATAGTTTTATTTGCTTACACTAGTAACAAAGTTTTTGTCAATATGATGCAACCTGTTACAACATAAACCCAGAAAAAGCTTGTATGTTCGTGTAAAAAGGTCATGTGAAATGGTAATCATTAGTGCGGAACGCTTTTGTCGACAAAACACTTTTACATTCGACCAAAATGATGACAGATTTCAAACCAAAGTAGTGTAACCAGTATTTTTGTTTTAACAAAACCTTATCAGAAACATATTAAAGTTAGGTTTGGTGAACGATTCCAAATCACAAGTGTGCCATGACCCTACGACAGTGATTCCCAACCTTCATGTGGTTGCGTACAACTTGGGAGGTAAAACAATTTCGACGCGTACCACCTAGTTGAGTGTTACAAAGTAACCTAGGGGATGAAGTAACGAACATTTCGGGATCACTTGCGATTTTTCAATTCGAAATATATCCGCTAATTACGGAAAGTTGCTCGCGTATCACCTGAAATGCCGAAGCGTACCACCGGTTGGGAAACACTGCCTTAAGAAGTTTGGAAACCACTGGTTTAACATTCAACTTACTGGTTTCTTAAGTTCTGATATGGAATTTGCAATCTTACAGATTCCACCACTTGTCATCTGACAACGCTCCAGAGACAGATCCTCAATCCACTGAATACATGAAGCAATAGCAGATGCACTTTCATCATCAACTTTGTTCCTATCAAGATTCAACGACGTCATCTGAAACAAATTAAAAATTACTGGAATCAATTTTTTTGTCAACAATATCATTGTTGTCAATTATGACGTCACAGAGGCAGAACAATCACTTGGTGAATCTAATCGTTGAGCTCCAGTAGCTCAGTCAGTTAGAGAAAGAACCCAAATTACACATGGCTCCAACTTAGTAACACGTTTGTGACTTTGGTCGCAGTTATATGCCTGCAATGCCACGTGACCCAATAAAATCAAATTGCTTATTACAAGAAATAAACAAACTTATTGAAAATTTCAGATCGGACCTTCAAGTTTTAAAGGGGAGTTAATAAATACGTATGAGGAATTTTCCTATGTTGATCTTATGTATTACTGTTACTTGTGATCGAGCTTTACAAAGTATCAATGCCTGCCCCTGCGCTATTTTTTCAATAAAATATGGATTGTGTAACTGCGTTACGTTGCCGAAAACTGAAACGCATGTTTTGCGGTGGTACGTGCGCCATAGTGCGATTAAGCGGTATGTGATTCGCTGAAGTATTTTCTTAGCAAAGGATAGGCTACGCTTTAGAATTTACAAGCCCTATGCAATTAACCACATTAGAAACTTAAACGCATGTTTTGCGGTGGTACGTGCGCCATAGTTTTAGGAATTTTCCTATGTTGATCTTATGTATTACTGTTACTTGTGATCGAGCTTCACAAAGTATCAATGCCTGCCCCTGCGCTATTTTTTCAATAAAATATGGATTGTGTAACTGCGTTACGTTGCCGAAAACTGAAACGCATGTTTTGCGGTGGTACGTGCAACATAGTGCGATTAAGCGGTATGTAATTCGCTGAAGTATTTTCGTAGCAAAGGATAGGCTACGCTTTAGAATTTACAAGCCCTATGCAGTTAACCACATTAGCCAATTACAATGATTCGTACCTTGGAAATGAGGCCTTGGAAATATTTGGAACCAAATAACGACATGAATAAATACGTACTTGCGTAGTCGATAAAAATACAAACAAAATATTACACATTTACAGTTGCCCGATGCAACCCTATTGACTTTTCCTAACATTGTTGTTCAAATACAGCTGAAAAATTAAATCCACTTAAAATTTGGTGTACAACAATGATTACCGAAGCGATTATGTTATAATCGCATGGAAAAAAATGGCGTCGAACTCACCATACAACTGACCCATGGTTATAGATTTTGGATTTAAAACGCTAACCGGTATATAATAAATACCCTACAAGTTTAGCAGCTTGTTACTATGACCCTTGTCATATCAAGTTTGATTTGTAGTTTTACGCAACATTTCCACTGTTAAAATTAATTAAATCAATGTTACTTGTGATCGAGCTTTACAAACTACCAATGTCTGCGTCGGCGCAATTTTTGCAACAAAAGACGGATTGTGTAACATGTTACTGAAAACTAAAACGCATGTTTTGCGGTTGTTTTGTAACTGTTTCCGCTTGAATATTCATTTATGTTGCTGTACATGTAATCCAGGTGTTTGCAAAGCAAAGTAATATATAATAAAAGGGCTATGCTCAACGTTAAGAGACAGAAACAAAAAAATTCATTTTCAATGGTCACCTTGTTGCAATACTCTGTATCTGGTTTCCTTTTTCTTTTAATAACTTGTCCACAAAAAATACTTACCTTATGTTTTATAGCACCCACAACTTCTTGGACTGCAGAGTTACTGACATTTCTAATGGTAAGTTCCAGTGTTGGAGGAAATAAATGTAAGACACATGACAAAGCACAAGCTTCTTCATCACCATACACTGTAAGCTGGTTTGGGATGGAATCAACCTGTGAACAATTAAATAAGTTCAGTTGAGTTTTCGGCAATTACCACTAGGATAAGTAATGTGACCACATCACAAAAAATAACAACTTTTATCATATCAACTTTCTGTGGATAGGTAGAATTATTTGCTTAAAGCTAAAGAACATTATTAGAAAAGATCAAGTTAATGTACATTTTTAGAAAAATAACACAATAAACTTTCCAAACCTCAAATGTGGATTCAATATACTTCTTAACCAATGTTTCTGGCTCCATTGAACCCTGAATAATATTTATTTGGCACAGCATAAAAATAAATGTTGGACTGAGAAGCAACAACTATGTCAAGAGCTTATTCCTTTTAACCATCGAGACATCAAATATATTTTATTCTACATACATGGCCATACTATAATCATGCAATTTCTGTATATTTGGGTTAATAAAATAATATTTCATTACAAAATACTACCCTGGAATTTTTAAGAAAAATGTATTCATAATAATTATTGCAGATTTAGTTTTATTGCAATGTCACTTTACCTTTATTATATCTGGAAAAACAACAACTTTTCCACAGGCTCCAATTCCTTTTTCTGATATTTTGAACTTTGTTACAATCAGCTTTTTAACATGGTTTAGAAGCAATTGTAGACAAGATATTGAAATTGGAAGTCCGTAGATATCAAGAGAAGCCACCTAAAAAAAAATAAATGGATAAATCAGGCATCGATTTTTGCCTTTTTAACCATTCTAAGTGTTCGACAGTCAGCGCCACTGTTCGACATGGACGAAAAACATATGAATGATATTGAATCAACAGCAAATAGACTGTTTGAGTTTAATAAACGAAACATACATTTAAACCAGAGGTGTGCAACCTGTATTGCTGTTTTAATATAACTTTATTTTAACACTACATTAACTTTTGTGTTGCAAAGGAATCCACATCATCCAAGTGTGTCGTGACCCTAAGAAGTTTGGAAACCACTGGTCTAACATACAACTTACTGGTTTCTTAAGTTGTGAAATGGAATTTGCAATCTTACAGATTCTACCACTTGTCATCTTACAAGCCCCCAGAGACAGATTCTCAATCCACTGAATACATGAAGCAATAGCAGATGCACTTTCATCATCAACTGTGTTTCCATCAAGATTCAACAACGTCATCTGAAACAAATGAAAAATTGCTGGAATCAGTTTTTATGTCAACAATATCACTGTATCAATTATGACGTAACAGAGGCAGAACAATTACTTGGTGAATTAAATCGTTGAGCTCTGGTAGCTCAGTCAGTTAGAGAAAGAATCCCAATTACACATGGCTCCAACTTAGCAACAGGTTTTGAGTTATGTCAACATTTTGGTTAATCACATAAATCGCTGAAACTAAGTGCAACTATCTGGATGATGTGAAGTCTTTCAATTTAAAAAATCATTCTCGTAATCAGGCTTAAACTTTGTGTATCAAATGCTGTAGGCAAACTTGATTTTTCCTAAAATTGTTGTTTATAATGTGACCTTAAAAATTAAATTCACTTAAAATCTAGTGCAACGGAAGTGAATCTAGAACATCCAAGTGTGTCGTAAACCCTAAAAATTTGGAAACCACTGGTCTAGCAATATTTACAATAAAAGACAGTTTCTGTAACTGTGTTGTGTCACTGAAAACTGAAACGCATGTTTTTCATTAGTGCGTGCACCATACTTTAATTTGAATTTACTTTGAAGTCAATAAAAATGCAAAGAAAAATATTGTTTTCTCAAGAAGTTGCCCTAAGCCACCCTGAACAGGTTTATTTTTACGTGAGCCAACAGTTATTGCTTGCGAGTTCAAACCTACTGGATCCCACTCACCTAAACCTAGATATGCCATGTATGCTGGTATCAAAAGCTGAATATAAAATGTGTCATTTAACAGCAAATAGACTGTTTAAGTTTAAAAAACAAATAAAAAATTGCTGGAATCAGTTTTTATGTCAACAATACCATTGTTTCAATTATGACGTCACAGAGGCAGAACAATCACTTGGTGAATTTAATCTTTGAGCTCCGGTAGCTCAGTCAGTTAGAGAAAGAACCTAAATTATACATGGCTCCAACTTAGTATTTTTAAGGGGAGTGTACAAATAGTTTTTTTGTTTTACTGTTACTTGTGATCGAGCTTTACAAACTACCAATGCCTGCGTCTGCAATATTTTTGCAATAAAAGACAGTTTGTTTTGCGGTTGTTTCATAACTGCTCAAGTCTGAATATTCACTTCTGTTGCTGTACATTTAATCCATGAATTTGCAATGCGAAAATTTACAAAAAGAAATAAATTGGGTCAAAAGAGCACAAGCTTGTGAAATTGCCAGTAGATTTTTAGTTCAAATGTTTTTGAACTTTTCACAGCTTAAACACTGTTTCTCCTGGGTTTTTGCAGTACCAAAATGTAAACTTTGTTTTATTACAATGACATGTTAACTTACAAAACAAGCTACCTAGTTCGGTTGATAAGCTTATAAACTTGGTGAGTAAAAGAGATGGGTAGCCATACCTTTTGCTTGATTGCACTGACAACTTCCTGGATTGCAAAGTTACCGACTCTACTCATAGTAAGTTTCAGTGTTGGAGGAAATAAATGTATGACACATGACAAAGCACAAGCTTCTTCATCACCATTCACTGTAAGCTGGTTTGGGACAGAATCAAACTTTGAACAAACAAATTAGTTAAAAGCACCTTAATAAGTAACCTCAAATATAAATGGCAAAAATGAATTTATTGAAGTTGTTTTTGTGATTGAATAAAATGCTTTGTGCTAATAAACATGCAAAAACATTCTGAAAAGTTATTTTTTTTTAAATGTTGCAATGCAATTTTATCACATGACTTTTTTGGAAATTTTTTGTACACAATGAACTTTGCAAACCTCAAATGTGGATTCAACATATTTTTCAACCAATATTTCTGGTTCCATTGAATTCTAAACCAATAACAAATTTTAATTGTATACATTTAAATCTTGAAGATATCAAATACATTTTATGTTACATACAAGGTCATGGTCATACCATAAATCTGCAATATCTGCATATTTGGATAGATAATACTTTGTTTCACAAAAATACTAGACTAAATGTTTTTAAAAAATTTAGTCATATTAACTGTGGTAAACCATTGCTTTAGGTTTTATATCCAAGGCTTTGTTTTAAAGTTACTTTACCATCAATACATCTGGAAACACATCAACTTTCCCGCATGCTTCAACTTTACTTGCTGATATTTTGAACTTTGTTACGGTCAGCTTTTTGACATGGTTTAAGAGCAATTGAAAACAAGATTTTGAAATTGTATGCCCACTTATATCAAGAGATTCCACCTAAATAAAAAACATAAAAGTAAAGATTTAAACCTAAAAAGGCATTTATTGAACTTACAGGTTGGTCAAGCTGGGATATAGCTGTTGCAAGTTGTGTCATTGAAGTACAGCTTACTTTGCATCCACTTAATGTGAGATTCTTTGTAACTTTTGCACATGAAGCTATTGCATTTGCTTTTTCTTTATCAACTGTGAAACCTCTCAGCACCAGTGATCGTAACTAGAATAAATATAATATATTGTGGTTATAAAGTACATGTACACAGTTGTGTAGCACAAAAATATAGTGTGGAACAAAATACAAGCAATAACTTTGTACACCAGTAGCAATTGACAAAATTAGACAACTTTGTTGTTTGCAGGTTTAAACCTATATTCAATATAACCATTTAATGGCGCAAAGCAAAGTTACATAGTGAATTACATTGTAATTGAAACATTTCCAAGTTATAATTAAAACTACAAAATGATGTATCTCCAATCTACATGAAAATTAGTTTACATACTTTTGTCTGGTTGGGTGGTGCAAAATGTTTAACAAATCTTTTGAGAAATTCCTTGCACTCTATTAGTTGAGGAATCGAAATTTCCAGGGCATCAACTATTAAATCTCCCTTAATTGCTGAGCAAGTTTTGGCCAAATCCTTTATTACTTGAACAGTCACTTTATGGCTGATTGAGAAGTCCTGACATTGAATAAAACATAGTTGATCTATATTGTTAGGTTCGAGATACCTCAGATTTAACTGTTGCAAAATATTATTATACCTGTATATTGTGGCATGTTTGATTTAACAAAACTTCAAAACTTCCATGACAAAATTTACAACTTTTTGACACTTTAATGTTATGAGACTTTTTTGTATCACTAAATACACAACCAATGCTATAAGCATCAGTTGGAAGTATGTTTCCAGTTAAAGTAAAAGTTTCTGGCAACAAATGTAGGTTGTCTGTGTAAAATGTTGCATCATCAACTTCATGTAACCATGAGCAAATTTGCAAAAGTTTTTTTCCCTTAACTTCAGCTTTTTGTAGTTGTTTTTGGCACAACTCCTTGAGTAGGTTTTTCTTTTCAGTAATTTCTTTACACTTTGTGTCACTGAAACAAACTTTTGCAACTTCAGTAACCTTGTCATTACAAAGACCAAAAACAAACTTTGTAACAACCTCCCATCTGTTTGTTTCAAGTTGGGGAAGTAATTTGGAAAACTCATCAACACTCAAAAAAAAGACAAGGTAACAAGCAGTGAAATATTCCTGCCAAATCAAATGTGAGAAGTTGCATTTAATTTCAGAATCCAAAAACTCCATGTTCCAATTCTCCTCAGTTACAAACATTGCTAAAAGTCCCTGCAATTTCTTTGGCTCAATGTCTTCATCTTCCAGGTCATCAGAAGTAAAAACAAGCTTCTGATTCTTAAATCCATTCCATGCTAATCTAGCTATTTTGTTTAAATATTCTTCTTTTTTAATTTCTATTTCTTTTCCCCTAATAAAGTCCTGCTTAAAATAGTATTTGAATCCATTTGCAAAAACATGAGTAAGAGAGTGAAATCGGCCATCTCCACCCTCTTTGAGACTTTTCCAAATGACGAAAGCAATAAAAATGCACTTTGCTGGAACATAGCAAGAATACAAAAAGTTTGGATTGCCTTTTATGACATTCCACACTTCAGCACCCTTATCTCTGCAAATCTGGTTGCAAAGATTTTCTTGGGATTTTTCGTTAAGGCCCATAACCTCAGCAACAAACAATGGTCGACATTCAGGTTTAATGGAGAAAAAATGCTTCTGTCGGGAAGTGAAAAGTTTTTTTGCATTTTGAAGCAATTCACCCCTCATAAGAGCATATACATAAAGTAAAGGGTTGTTTTTTTCACGAGAATCCACACTTTCATATTCTAAGTTCCAATCAGCTGCAGCTTCATCGAGGCCATCCATGGTAATTAACACATGGGAGTTTTTCAAAAGTTTGTAAAATTGTTCTTCTTTGTCCTGTTCGTTAATAGAATCACTTAAAGAGTCCGAATTCAAAGAACTTTTGAGCAAAAATCTTACAAACGTAGTGGGAATTTTAAAGTTAATATTTTTCACAGAAATGTGGAAACAATATTGGGTTTTATTAACATTCTCCATTGTACCATCCATTGCTTTTTCAGTTATTACTTTGGATAGTGTGGTTTTCCCTATCCCTGGTTGTCCAATTAATGCTACAGAGTTTGCAAACTGTGTCCTTTCTTGATCTTTTGCTGCTTTTTCTGCTCTAGCAAATAATTCTTCGACTGCTACTTTACTGTCCTGTTTTAAATCTATTGTCTCATAATCTTGACTCCTGTTGTAATGTCCATCTTCATCACTGTATTGTGGGATGACTATTTTCTTTCTACGCTTGTTTGGAGGCTTCTTGTTTTTTGAAATATTTGCTCTCTTTCCCAGTTTATATCCTGCTGGGTGAATTTCTTTCGTTGGTTGATCTGTGATTTCCAGTGGACAAACTTCAATTTGCTGTCGAGTCAAAACTTGAAAACTCTTTGTTTTGCAGTGATTTCTGGCTGCTTCAGATAAAATGTTTTGGATGCTCACTTGGTCATCTAAAAAAATCCACCCAATGTTTAATAATGATTTTATGGAAAAGTAGTGATAGTTTACCCTGACTGAGCTCTTCGCATTTAAATTTTTGTGGGATTGCATAATAATGATCTAAAAAAACACACAACATGAAAAATAAAACAATAAATAATATACAAAAACATTTACTTATGTCTCCATGTGCAGCAATAATTACTGGATCACCAACAATGGATCCAGCAAAGTTTACGTCACCACATTTTGAAGGAGATTTTTTTAGATTTGAATGATGCTTTGTATGTTGTGAAGTTTGTGTTGAAGATTGCAAATACAATTGTTGTTCTGGAACCTGTAAATTGTCAAAACCACTCTGGTAATTTAAGAAATGCTGCAACAACACCAGGATATTATCAAGTTACAAATCATACATAACAAAGATTAAATGCATTTTTTTCATTATATTATATAAAGATTATAGGTCTAAAATTGTAGCCTAACATTTGTGGATGGAATATAGCATGGAATAAACGATCTGTATTTGTGGGTGGGGAAAACATTGGTCACCTGTGGGATTCCTTGACCTGGTTGTGATGACTGAGGATTGTTTGTTTGTCCAACATCACAAGGTAAGCAATCCTATAATGATAGAAAAACAAACATTATTATGTTTTTACCAGTTATGTGTTGCACCAGATCTGGGTGCTTAAACCATGGTCGGATATCAACTTGTTTTCAGTATTCGGACCCGGTCAGGTAATGCACTTGCATATACCCGATAACTGTAAAAGCATTTACAACACACAAAACAAAGTTATTCCTTTTAGGATCCTCCTGCACAAAACAATACTTGCATGATGGCATTGCTAGGTTGTTTGTTGGTAATTCTAACCTTTATAGCTTTACCAAAGGTGTGTTGCGTCTCAACAAGATAATCAATTACAATTTTACTATTAAACTAATTTCAAATGCATTAAAAAAAGTCATAATCAACACCTGGTACAGGGTATTAAGTGACTTGGTTGTAACACAACGTAGGCAGTAGGTTCGGTTACAATCTAAAATACAATGTGGCAATGAATCCCTCATTACTGCATATTTAATTTTACCAAAAGCCACTTCAAAAACATGTTTAAATGTAAATGTTTTCAGCACTTTGGGCCAGTCTTTTTTATTCTTAATAGTTTAAGTGATTTTAAAAAATTTTCTTGGCAATTTCATTTTGATTTTATGAAGTGATCTAGACATACCTGACTTGATTGATTCTGGTACATATTTGAACTTTTACCATCACAAGTCTGATCCATTTTACTTGTTATTGGTGCCAAATTAAAAAAGAGTTTATCAAATCAAGTGCCACTTTTTTCTTTCATGTGTAATAAATAAAAACTAGTTTTCTGCAAAACATGCTTGTTTTTCTCATAAACAATGAACATTCTAATTAACAGAATACACAGACAAAAATTATTTTACATTTCAATAAATGGCACAATATATCAATATTTAAAAACAGGTTGAAAAAGTGCAAAAAAACAAACTACAGCAACTTGAAACCAGTAACAAGACTTTATTATACACTAGTCAAATATAAAACTAAGTTAGTTCAAAAATTTGGCCAACAACAAACTATCACCCAAAATCTGCTTGGCTATTCCACAGATTGGAAAAAATGGATAAATCCCTTGCTCAACTTTACTAAAATTTACCGATCATCTGCACTATAAAAATTAGCTAATGCATTACCATGCGAAAAAAAGTTTCGATCGTTCGCCCAATTAACGATCGCCGAAAAAAGACCTTCGCACAAAAAACAAACTTTCCAATTTGGGCTATTCCTTCTAAACTTTATTGGGTAACTTGATGAAAGGTGCTAGTTTACCAACAATATATTAACATCAAGTACAATTACCGTCTTTCTTTTAACCACATCCACAAATTTTAAGCACAATTAAAAATTTATTGTGGTGTTAAACTAGAAATAGGCCTACTATCTAAGGGTGTTTCTAAAATGTACAATGTCGCTAATGGAGAGTACGTATTCCTATATTTTCTACGAATAAACTTCTTCAGTGATCTTTCTTTATATACAGAGTAGTAACAGAAACAAAAAGAAAAATTAACACAAATAGAAGAAGGCTAAGAAAAAAATAAACGTTTAAGATCATGCTGGTTTTTAACTATGTTCATACAACTACTACATATATTATTCAACACTGCTTGTGCACCTGTTTTAACTCTTCAGAAACAGGAACTTATTTAAAGTTTAAACAACAATAAAATGCAGATTTAAAGTTTGAAACAGGAACCAAAAATGAAACAATCCCAGGTTAATCCAAAAGGTATGTTTATCCCACTTTTACGTATAGAGGGCGCTATTCCTTTCTGTCTTGATGTATATTGACAACGGTTCATGATAAACTGCGTAACAGGTGAACAACGTAGCCCCGAAATGTAGTTCGATCGTTTTAGCTGAAGTCAGAGAGGAAAGTATTTAACCAGAACAAGACTAAACTCAAGATCCTTTAAAGTTCTTTCGATCTAAAAACTTGTGACATTTAAGATATGGGAGACGAAATAATGTGAAGAATGTCGTTACAAATTAAAGATGTAACGTGTTTACAACTAACCTTCATCAGGGTCTTTTCGTTTTTTTATTAATTGCATTTGCACGGGTGTACAATTTGGCTTGGAACACAGACAGCATGCAGTCCTATTTTCCCCAATACCGATTTCATTCAATCATGTTTTGCCCAAACACAAAATTTAAAACATTCATCAAAATGGACGCCAAAATACCCGGGAATTTTTTTCATTGTGCAACAAGAACAGACCGAACATTACTACACAGTCACACTGTAGGCTAATTACCAGCAGGGAAATAGTAATACACCATAACACAGCCAGGTCGAAAACCCTGATCCGCATAAAAGTCTAAGTAACATACAAATTTAAACGACCATTACTTGTAAGATTAATTATTGTATTTCAATTTAAATTAACAACCAAAATAACAGGTGCCTGCTTTGTCAAAACATGTCATACAGACTTGTATGTGGATCAGTTTTGCGACCTGACTGCGTTATGGTGTAATGGTAGTTTCCTACCAGCAGCTACTACCAACCCAGCATCACGAGAGGCAGTTTCTGTGGTGTGGATGTGGACACGGTCAGCTTTACAACAAAGCTTCACCGTTGCTGAATAAGAATGGTCGCTAGAGTAGCCATGACCGGCTGAACACAGTAGCTCGGGGCGTTTAGCATCTAAGTGCGTTACATGAAGAATCAGCTTTAGGTGAGTTTGAACTTATAGTTTAGGCCAAGGAATGAATGTCTCATATACCTTGTAATACGTGGTTGTGATGTGAGATTATTAATACGTTTTATGACTGAATTTACCAACTGACCCGACAAATAAAGACAGAAGGGAGCATTGCAACTTATCTTTTGCAGCGTTAACAAAGTTGCTTTACTTCAGTATCAACTTGCATGACGTTGGTGGTTAAAGGCTGTAAACGTAACAACGAACATTTTTCGTGGCAGGTGAAAAAAATTCGATACTATTTGAAAATGGATCGTCATAACTCTTTAATCTTGTCCGTACTTTTTGTTAAAGTTTCAAACAGATCAGCAAGTAGTCGTAATGAAATTGATTTGCGCCGGCATGCCTAAAACCGGTACCAAGTCGATGAAAGCTTTACGGGTCTTGGGCTACACTTTGCATGATGCTTTTGAAGAATTATGTTACAACAGCGATAGATGGATGGAAATATTCGATGGAAAACATGATAATAGCGTGTTTAAAGAGATGTACAGCGATGTTGACGCCGTCACCGACTTGCCAGTTGTTACCACGTGGGATCAAATCTTAGAAGCGTTTCCCGACTCCAAGGTTTGTTGACTGACTCGTTTCGCAGCCATGGAATTACAAATAAAATCTTATAAAACATATTACCGCATCACCATGTTGCTATGGTGACAAGCCATCTGATGATGTCATTTGAGTAAATAATGTGCCGGTGCTGTCCCTTTGGAGGTCACATGACATTACAGTATCAGCGAAAAAGGTGTTCGTGGACCCCCTTTACATAGTCATGATCCCCCTAAACTCGTATAAGTCGTGGTGGTACCCCCTAGTGGTGACTGACTGACAATACTCGTTTCTATCCATCGGTAGCGGTTTGGTTAGTCTTCTCAACCACACTACAGGTTTTTTAGAATGAAATTAATTTCATTTCGCTCAAACTGCGTTCCACAGATTAAAAACTTCGACAGTCATCTCCAAATGAGCAAGAAATCGCGTTTGAAAAGATTTCCACTGCATTTGATAGAACTAATGATGTTTTTAAAGGAGTTCAACGTTCTGGAGGTTTTTGAGATCTGAAAGTTTAATCCCTGGCACCTTTAAATGACTTCACCATGTTCTTGGTTAATATAACACAAGTAGACACACCATCATATAGGACCGCATATAGGGCTACATGTCAAGTTAATATTATTTGTAGAAACAATGTTAACGCCTTCACAGGTTTTGCAACGATTTAAACATATTGTTACGACCGCTTGTGCGCAGCCTGGTCCTGCGCTGTCGTCCCACTAGGCAAAAACGCGCCCACCCAACTTCATAACCAACAGGACAATCCACTCCTGGTCGTCTTGTGTATTCGGTTGCGTAGCGGTTTTTCTGCAACCACAACAATCATAAATAGCGGATTACCACGTCACAATGTACGTAGTGAAACAATGGACAACAAAATATGCCTCCTTATTCAGTTTACAAATTGTATCTACGTTAATCATTAATTTCAAATATACAAGACTCGGAAATTATGTCGCCGAGTCAAAGCACTTCACAAGTTCAAAACAAAAGGAAACGTACCAACTGTGGGGTGACCCAGGTCTGTACTAGCCTGCGGCTAGTGGTTTCACCAACGTTCAATTCAGATATAATTAATGTTTTAACCCTTATTTTGACTATAAACCAGATATATAGTTAGCATTTTAACAACAGTACAATTCAACAGCAACACAATCTCGCCCACAACATGTCGTCCTAAAGACAGCCACATGCGCGGATGAATACAAACACGGTGAAGGGTAAAATCAGCCAAGCGTTAATTCTCGCTGTAACATACCCCCCGACGATGTACGAACCCATGAGAACATCTAAACACACAAACAGCGAGAACGAAAACGAACGAACAAACAAACACTTAAGCCTTCATTATCAGGCACAACTTCGCGATTGGTCGCTTGAACGACCCGGCGTGTGTTTTCACCAAAGCACTGCGCACGAACCCGAACTTATCCGGGTACGTTTGGACAATCCTTCCGGTTAACCATTTTCCTCGTGGGGCCGAAGTGTCCACCAACAGGACAAGATCATCAACCTCGAGGTTCCTTTCGGGAAATTGCCATTTCTGACGTGTCTGTAGCGTCAGTAGGTACTCGTTTGTCCATCGGATCCAAAACTGGTCTGCCAAATATTGGACTTGGCGCCAGTGTCGTCGAACATAGTTGTCTTCTTTCACAAATAGTCCTGGTGACGACGTTTCTTGTCGCCCAATCAACAGTAGGTGATGCGGCGTCAGCGGCTCTCTGTCGGCCGGATCAAGACTAACAGGGGTGAGAGGCCTCGAGTTCAAGATGTATTCGACCTCGACGAGCAGCGTGTTCAGAGTTTCGTCGGAAGGCATCTGTTGTCCCAACAAGACGTTCAAAATTTTGCGCACTGAACTAATCATGCGTTCCCAGACACCACCCATATGGCTGGCGGCGGGTGGATTAAATGACCAGTCAACGCCCCACTGACGTAGACGTTCCTCGACGTGTTTTAGGTTCCATTTTTCCAGGGATTCGCGCAGTATGCGCTCCGAACCCACAAAATTTGTGCCATCTGAAGGCATCAATAAACGAGTCGGTAGATAGCGAGTGCGCAACCTCCAAATGCACGGCACGAACAGTCATACATGTGAAGATGCAACCATACCTTTTGACTTCGCTTCTTCCCTGTTTGACAAGCATAGGTCCGAAGTAATCCACTCCAACAGATGAAAACGGAGGCTCGCCCGGAATCGTGCGCTCAACAGGTAAGTCAGCCATCATCTGCTTCGACACCGATGCATTTCTTTTTCGACAAAGTACACAATTTCCAAGGATTCTTCTCACTGCAACTCCACCTCGCACAATCCAGTATTTCTGACGAATATCTGACCAAGTGTGCGACATTCCAGCATGACAAACATTCACGTGAGACTCACGTATAATTAAAGTATAGTAATATGATGTGCGTTTGGTAAGACAATTGGGTGCTTCAAGTCGAATGGTATTGGCGCCCTTTGCAGACGACCACCCACTCGCAAAACGCCATCAATCAAAACTGGACTGAGTCTGTACAATGCCTTTGACGAAAGTTTCTTCATAATCTTCTTCCTTTCGCCGCGACCGACGTCTTCACACTTACACAGTGCATCCAATTCTTCCGAAAATTCCCATCGCTGGACATATTTAACGATCGCGATTTCAGCCCTTGCAAGATCAGCGACAGTCATTCCCTTAGACTGCGGTTCTCTTCGAGATTGAAGATAGTCCACGAACCGCTGGAGCCACGCTACTGCCTGCTTTAACTTCTTCCATGAAGAATAGCGCTGAATCAAGTCATCAAACAAATGACGCTCCTCAGTAGCATGCAAAACCATCGTTTTCTTCGGCTTTAGGTTCAAATATTCTTCGGGCATGTCCCGGACGTTTATAGGATTCGCAGGCCAGCGACTCTCGTCTTTGTACAGAAACAATGGCCCGGAGAACCAACGCTTGTTTTCGAGAAAGGCCCTGACAGTAGACCCGCGAGATGCTTCATCGGCCGGGTTCTTTTCAGTAGGAACATGCCTCCACTGCGACGCGTCCGACCCTTCTTCAATTTTTGCTAATCTGTTGGCGACAAAGGTACAAAAACGTTTACTCACATTGTTTATGCTTTGTAGAACTGAAGTCGAGTCGGTCCAAAAAACAGATCGTTCGACACTCAGATCAAGCTCCTGCCTCAAAACTTGATCCATTCTAACAGCAAGAGTAGCTGCCGTCAATTCCAATCTGGGTATGGAAACTGTCTTCAAAGGTGCAAGGCGAGCCTTCCCAGCAACAAAGGCACAATGCACACTGCCTTGCTTATCAACCGTTCGCAAATATGCGACTGTCCCGTATCCACTGGAAGACGCATCTACAAAGTGGTGCAGCTCACACCTTTCGACTTCATGTGCGGTTGTCTGGAAGCACCTTTCAATCTTAATACACGATAGACGTGGAAGTTCAGAAGTCCATGCATGCCACCTTTTTACTATATCAGGTGGAACTTCCTGATCCCAGTCATACCTTTCTTTACAAAGT
Organism: Ascidia mentula; assembly: GCF_947561715.1. NCBI lineage: Eukaryota > Metazoa > Chordata > Ascidiacea > Phlebobranchia > Ascidiidae > Ascidia > Ascidia mentula. The sequence continues at coordinate 2,167,193 of NC_138568.1, forward strand.
TCTTGCAACAACATTCGTGCATGCAATATTACCGGCGCAACGAATCCTAAAGGGTCAAACAAAGAACTGACCATAGAAAGTATTCTTCTCCTCGTTGCAGGCTTCTTCTTAACTTTGATGTCGAATTCGAACATGTCGGAGCGATAATTCCACAGCACTCAGCACACGTTCCTTGCTCTTCACATCAGCATTTAACACAATTGACTGCACGGATCTATATTCGGCTGGGATTGACGACAACACAGCCTCGCTGTTGCTTACCCATTTTCTGAGCCGAAACCCTCGAAGTTGCAACAGATCCTGCAACTCGCTAGCCAATTTGATCGCCTTATCTTTAGTTTCGACGGATTTCAAACAATCGTCCACATAGAAATTTCGTTTCACGGTTCGGGACTAAAATTTACCTTTATTATCTTCAGCCGTTTTTTGTCAACAGAACCCAGCACAACAAGGAGACGAGGCTGCGCCAAATATATGTACCAGCATTTGGTAGTCTTCGGGTTCGCACGACAAATCGCCTTCAGGCCACCAAACGAATCTCAGCACGGATGTATCAACTTGGTCCACCCTCACCTGATGAAACATCGCTTCAACGTCAGCGACCAACGCTACTGGTTCCTGGCGAAACCGAACAAGTGTCCCAAAAAGGCTGTTGATTAAATCTGGTCCTTGTAAAAGCTGATCGTTTAGCGACGTATTTTGAAATCTGGCGGCACAATCAAAGACAACCCTCACCTTTCCCGGTTTCTGCGGGTGTGTCACTGGATGATGCGGCAGGTACCAAACAGCGCCATCCTCCGGATTCTTGTCGTCGCTCTTTAAACGCCTGGCATATCCCTCCTTCAGGTAGGTATCCAACGTTTGCTTGTACTTTCCATGCAGCTGTGCATTATTTTCCAATCGCCGTTTTAAGTATGACAAACGCTTTATTGCCATAGAACGGTTATTCGGTAGGTTTGGAGCACCTGGCCTCCATGGCAATCGCAGCTGATAATGTCCATCATGGTGCTTGACTGAGCCTTCCATCTGCTTCAATGCATACCTGTCTTCTTTCGACAGTGTCGTTCCAGGTGACAGCGCGGTAGGACCGAAGTCGCTTTCCCACATGCACTTTATTTGTTGGTGCAACATTTCGTCCTGTGAGTTTACAAAATTCACACATACCTGTGAATCATCTGAATCACGACCATGGCACGGACCCACAAGTGACCAACCAAGCATAGAACGCACGGCACTTGGCTCCTTTCGTCCGCCTCTTCTTTCATCGTTGATCCAGAACACCTCGGGAACGTTGGCTCCAATCAGCAACATTACTTCCCCATGGGGCAAAACAGGAAACTCCACATCGCGTAAATGAGGCCACCGCCAAAGCGATCCTTCTGGGACTTTGTTCGGAGAAACCGGCAAACTGTTTACACTCAAAACGTCATGCAATTGTACAGATTCCTTTCCATCAATCGACGCTACTGTCAGATCGACGGCCAAACCCTCCCTTTTCTGTGACCTATCACTTACTGTAGTCAAGGAGTTCGTTGTCTTCTTCCCCACGACGTCTAGCTGCTTGATCAGCCTTTCATCACACAAGGTTGTTGTCGATCCTTGATCCAAAAAGGCGTACGTTTCCAACTCCCTGCCATTACTGCCCGTAACCTTAACCGGAACAATATTAAGATAGACGCTTTCCGCATGAGTGCTCACACAAGTCCAGCTGACAGTTGCACTTGACGATGACGTTGTCTCCACTGAAGACTGCGTAGATGCTTCGCATACGGGCGCAGTTGAAGACGTCTTCCATTCCGTCCAGTGCAGAAGATTGTGATGCTTTCCGCGACATCCGCTGATCGTACAAGAACTTGGCAAACTACAAGTTCTTGCTATATGACCTTTCATAAAACAATTATCACACAGCCGAGCTTGATGAAGAAACTTCCTACGCTCAACGAAGAATTTTCGTTTAAATAAGTCACAATTCGCAAGGTCGTGCGATTTGCTGCACAGAGGACATCCTGATTTCTGAGTGGTGCTCGGTTCGAACTTTCTGTCGTTTCTTGGAGCAACCGATGTTGCGTTGGTCGATGCTCTTATCTTCGTCGGAAGACCTTTGTTACGCTTTTGCTGCATAACCCTGCCCTTCCGAGGACCTAACATACGACCAAACATCGTGTTCCCAATATAAGCTTCATTCTTAACAAACTCAACAAGGTGACAGAAACGAGGCTCTTCCCCACTTCTTTCAATGCCGGCTGCGTGTCTACGCCATCGGCCCTGCATTGTGAACGGCAACCGCTTTACTATGTTCAACATATTTTCAAAGTTGTTAATGTCTGCAAAGTATCCCAGATGAGTCAGAGTCACCAAACACTCCTCTAAGGCTCGTGCAAGTTCCGACAATTCGTCGGCATCATCGGATCTCAGGTAAGGCCAATGACCTAACTTTTCCACGTACGCACGTGCGATTACAAGAGGACGACCGTACCGTCTTCGGGCCTTTCTGTAACCATACGTAGGTTCCAGACCAATACAAAAGGAGATCATGTCATACGCTTCCTTACGACAGTACTGAATCAGGTAGTTCAGCTTTGCGCTGTCATAGTCTACGCGACGACCAATATTTTCGTCAAAGCTTATCATGAAACGCGTATAGATTAGTGGATCACCTTCGAAATACAACAATTCTGGTCTGGGAAGGTCCATTCCTGCCTTTAACACAGCAGCAACACGGTACAAGTCACTCACCTCCGGCTCATGATTCGCCACATCCGATTTTGACTTAGGTTTACTGCATGAAGAGGTTGGACTGTCCATTACCACCTTCACCTCGTCGTTACTGTCCTTGACATCGTCGGACTCAAACACTTGATTTTTCTCTTTTATTTCCGGCGGATCTGCCAAGCGTTAATTCTCGCTGTAACAACTAATGTCAATATTACTAAAGCGCCAACACCAGAAGACTTACAGAATAGCCGCTTCAATAATTTTAAGGTCACTTACACAGATACATTGTGGCAATGTTTGAAAAACGAAACACTAAAAGTTGTAACGAAGTCCTGGAGGAAATATCGACGAGGAACAACTTTGATATCACGAGCAAAGAATTTCAGGAATATCTGGACGAAAATGACCCGATCTCACATCTCAGGAACGAATACATAATACCTCACACAATAGGCACAGGGTGAATCTGTGTTGAAGCAAAATCTACAGGCTTAAAACGTATACGTTTTTCGGCATATCGTAAATTCTTCAGCTGCAGTTACGGTTTAAAGGTTGAGAAATTCTCTTTTACTAACCAGTCGTTATCTTCAGCTGAAAGAATACCTTCGGACAAATGCTTCTACTTCTCTGGAAACGGGTTAGGGTTGCAACCTAAATGCCTGGCTGGAGAAATTTCCAAGGTAAGCCTGTAAAAGTAATGGCATTAATACCGGTTTTAACTCACTTGCTGATGAAATCATTTTATTATATTTACTGTAAGGAACTGAAGATGCCCATGGAGCAAAATATATATTCCTGATAAAAAGCCAGGCTGATCGTGTAGTAAAAAGCTACTGTTTCTTTTATGCTACTGATCGTTATTTGTTTAGATCCTGGATACGTAGGGAACCACCGGAAACGACTGTAGGACGAGGGGTCACTTGCCCGCCACCTGGTGTGACGATTACGTCACAGAAGGAATGGCACGGTTAGTTGGCGCTCATGTGGACGAAGTAAGATATGTGTGAATCGGGTGTCGAAAATCGGACAATTTTATGTCAATTGTGCATTCTTATAACCAACCAAAATCTAATCAAATTTTGAAAATAAAAAAAAACAAATTTTGTAGCACGCTTCATTTGATGTTTGACCAAGGAAAGACCGAAATTACATTCATATATATTTTACAGGTGGCAGCAATGAACGGACTAACAGTTAATCTTCATCTAATGCTTGTCTCATTTTATCGACCAACTGCTAAGAGGCATAAAATCTTATTGGAATCGAAAGCCTTCCCATCCGATCACTACACTGTCGAGTCACAGATACGCATGAGAGGTTACGACCCACGTGACAGCATGATTATGGTTGCCAGGCGACAAGTACGTGTGCGAAGATCATTGAGTGACGTGAGGTTTTTAAGCGTAAAACACAATTTAAGCCACATAGACCGGCCATTGGTGTTACCCAATTTTACATTGAGTTTCCTTCTGTAGAAATGTAGAAGCGATTTTCCTGTTCTACCTCTCAAAATGATACTTTCCCTATGTTAATAATAAACAGGAAAATGGCATATGGGAGATGGATGACGTCATCGATATGATAGAGGAGCACGGACATGAGATTGCGTTGGTGATGCTGCCAGGGTTACATTTCCTTCAGGACAAGTGTTTGACATGAAGAGAATAACCCAAGTAGCTCACAGCAAGGGCTGTATGGTAGGTTGCGGGATGGAAAACCTATTTAACAACTAAAAAGTTGATTAGATTTGCAAACCTCGGTTAATCCTTACAGAAATTTACCGACACATTAATCCGGATCAGCCGAATCATGTTTTGTGCAATAAAGATTGCTGTTTAGTGGGTGATATGTGTTATCAGTATCATAGTAGATATTTCTTATCCACACTTAACAAACATGTATAAATACATGTGATCAACCTTAGGCAATTACAATACACACACAAGGTTAGTTGCAGCCATCTTCTTTCAATAATATATGTTAATTGTATGATATATTTAGGATGCACAGATTATTATAAGTTATCAACCTTGCCGATAAAACAACACAAGGCCATTGTGATCGCCTATAAACGGCTAACAAACCTTTGGATTAGGTTGGTTTCGACCTTGCGCACGCAGTTGGTAACATCGAACTTCACGTGCACGACTGGGATGTGGACTTTGCTGTGTGGTGTACGTACAAATATCTCAATGCTGGATCGGGATCTGTCGGAGGCGCTTTTATGCACAGAGAGCACGCGAACAACGATTTTCCGAAACTAACAGGTCTTTGCAAGAGGTCGAAGTTACTGTTGTTGTTTTTATCACCAGCCCATTCTTTGCTGTTGTTGTTTTTATTGTGTTTACTGCAAGGAACTGAAGAAAAAAGCCGGACTAATCCTGTAGTAAAAAGCAACTGTTTTTTTAGTCTAACAGGTCTTTAGATGTTTCATTTGTGCTTCGTCGTCTAATATTATGTTGACGTTTTTTTTATAATGACGAGACGTATTTATTTCTTAAATATATAAAATAACCCATAGAAATGGTGTCTCGCTTGGTGTCTTTGTCAAAATTTCCTCAATTAAATACAAACTAACGCGGATGAATATCCTCAGGATGGATTGGGCACAAATTAGAGACGAGGTTCGATATGACGAACGAACTGGACTTGATTCCCGGAATCCAGGGATACAGACTTACCAGCGCCCCCCATCTTCTGATTGCGGCCCTCCATGCAAGTCTGGCAGTGTTTGAGAAAACCAACATGAAGGAATTGATCGCGAAAAGCTTTTTGCTCACAGGGTGAGTCGTGACGTCACGTGCCAACGTTGATGAAAAAAAATGAATCAGCACAATGCACCATTGTCCCCAATATAAAAAAAACTACGGGAGGAACTTAAACTGAAACTGAGCGATTACTCTTCGTATTCTGTTTTATTCTAGTGTGCTTTTACATTTTCAATTTTTTAGCAAAAAGGTGTTAGAATCGCTTGAGAAACAGTTTAGCTTTGGTTGAAATGTTCACCATCATCACACCAAAGCCTGAACCACATTTTTAGGTACCTGGAATATTTGTTACGCCACTACTTTTGCAAATCGGATGACCGGAAGGCGTACATTGAAATAATAACGCCCAGAGTGGAGAGGGGCTGCCAATTATCGCTGATTTTTCATCAGACAGCCGTTAAGGTAGGAAGAAATCATATTTGAGGGAGCTGTCATGCATTTTTTCCCAGTGCTATTATACCCTGTACCCTGGTCTATTGTTATAATATAAGTGCACGTTATCACGCGGAAAAGTGCATGTTATTTAAAGCGTGTTCGCTCGGAAATTAGATCAGCAAATTTGTGGCAGAAAGATATAAATATTTTGAAACATTTCATTAAACGACGCTTTAATGTCACAGAGTATTTTTTGCACAGGTTCAAGAGGAACTGATAAAACACAACGTAAGTTGTGAAGTTCGCCACCCAGTGGTACGTGTGGCCCCAGCTCCAATGTACAACACGTTTCAAGATGTGTTTCAATTCGTACAAATACTGAGGAAAGTTCTCTTGCAAGAAGAAATGTGTTGAGGCACCATATCGTTTTGTGTAAATATATAATGTAGGGGCACACATGACCGCAAATTATATAATATTTTAAGCAATGTTATGTGATTTATTCACAATGTTGTTGGAGATTGCGGAAAGTGACAGGGTTTGCATGAGAGCAAACTTCAACCGCATGTACCAGCATAAGTTTTAGATTATTTTGCCTTGACAGTCTTATGTGCGGTCAATTCCGCCGAAATATTTCATTCCATCACCGTGTTTCAATTAAAATTGCCTTTACACAAAACATTTCTGTCCCTAGTAAGGTTATTCGCATTTTGCGCATTTTACTTGAACAGATTTTTTGGATTGGTAGTTTCTGATGGTCCTGTAATGGATTTATAATTAAGAACATTAAATAATGCATAAAGGTCATATTGTTATGTCATTGATGCCAAAATGGTCGTTGTGTTGTGTGTAATTTCCCGTATACCGTCTGCGCTGGCGTTGGCTACAGTCTGACTATGTCAACACAAGTTTGTTTTGCCTTTAATGTATGTTGTACAACGTTGTTTCACACGCCCGGCTTGAGCGGCCATTTCCTATCTGACCATCGTTTGCTTTTGCAAGTGTTGTGCCTGGCATTCTATACTCTATCGGTTGCCACGTAAACTGCTTATGTGAAAAGGATGGAAGTTAACATTGCCTGCCTTGTGTCTCCATATTGGCACTTGGTAAGAATAAAATTGTAAATATTATGTGGAAGATTGATTAGTTCGAAACCAGAAGAAAGAAGATTGCCAAATTTTAGCCCCAAGGCTCAGGCCTTTTTAAGGGTCTCGATCATAAACTGTAAAATTAGGTTCAGCTACGACTCTATGCCTTAGCTAAACGCTACCAATTGCGGCATACGTTGCAGTCCTGTATAAGCGACGAACAACAGGGTGCAACAGAAAACGGTTTGTAAATATTGGTCAGAAAATCTCATTCCACAAGGCCTCATACCAGAGGAAATTATGACTCAAACAAGTCTTGTGTGTCCACATATATTAGAAAGGGGGCACGATCATTTGCTTTGAAAACTGAGCGATTTCTGTCGAAGAGATTGGGATACCACTTCGCATTTCTAAAACTGATTTCTTCCAAGACAATTTATTTGCTGGCACTCAAGTTTAGAATTTGTTTTGTTTTAATGACGACCAAACAGTAGTTAGCGTCTGTTTTAAATAAGGGGTCACAAATTTGTTTTAACTCGATCGGGAAATCTCCATTGTGGCCGGCTAGTTCTCCTCCATATCATATGTTTCTTCTTCTTCCCTAAACAAAGCAGAAGGATGCAAAATTAAGTGTATTCTGTCATGTCGTATTCAGTTCAAAACTGGCCGTTTCAAAAGATCTAACCCGAATTTACTGCCGGGGCGAGAAGAGGTATGAAGGCATCCACTCGGTCTTTTATTCTTATGTGTGGACTCGCTAACAAACAATTTCAGAATGACGGTTTAGGTGAATTATACCCGTCAATCACATGTAATTTTTTTTCCACTTTTTATTTGTATAAAATTTTGTTTTTTAATGATTGGAATTTATATGTGATCAATCGTTAAAGAAGACATCTGTGTGCATTTGATAAGAAACCGTTTTGGCTCGTTTTATTGGGATTTTGGTTCATCTACAATCTTAATTCGATGTCCTACATTTTGGGACGAGCATATGTTGGCAAATGAACAAAAAAAAATTAAATGAAGTAAAATGTTATTTTCTTCCTGTTATCAAATTATTTTAACACAAAAACGAGTCTTAATTCAGAGGTTTCAAAGTTAAACAAACGCAAACCAAAGTTCGCGGAATCTCAAGTACCCGGAAAGTTTTTTCATACAGCGCCGTTCAAATGTTAAATGTCTACCTATGATCTTCGACGTCAAAGACTTCCTCTTCGTTTCCTGTTTTCGATGTAAAGTGACCACGTGGTGGCGCGTGCCAAACCTACTCCCCAAACTCTTCCTCTTGCCTGAAAGTGAAAAAAATACCATGACCTATGACCCGGTGCAACCGTCACATGTTGACGTCGGTGCGTAAAATAATGTAACTTACCCCAAACCAAATTGGCCGCCGCTATGAGAAGCACCAGAATCAGAACAGACTTCATTTTTCCTTGATTGATTGAAACTTTGTCTTCGAATGATCCACAAAAACAGTAGGTTGTAGTGGTTCGCTATCCCCTGGAATATAATGACTTGCCGTCTATGCTTCGGCACTTTTAGCTCCGTTTAAAAGTCGGAACAGACGGTTATCCCCCTTTTTTCAACTACCACTTCCTACAGTCAAAACAATGATTGGAAAATTTTGTAGGAACACCCCGTACTTTGAGCAGCAAAGCCGTCGAGTTTGGACTGTAATGTCATTGGATCCTCATGCAGGGAGGTCGGACAACTTGCCTACTGTAGCATAATGTTGCTGAAGCACTGGCTCCTGCGTACACATACAAGTTCCAGATTTATATACAGGATTGGCATACCGTGTTCATTTTCAACTTTAAAGAAAATTGAAACTTACGTGTACTTCATAAATTTCTTCATTAACGTTGTATTTACGTGTTACAACAGGCCCTGCGAGAGGGGTATGCATAAGGTGCAGCAAGTGCGGTGTATCAGGTCCCATGTCATCTTAGTGGGTTATGAGTAGCAACAGATGGCTGACGAATCGTATCGTTTGCTTTAAAACAAAGATATTTTTGTCATATAGATAGGATCACTTATAATTCCATGTGATCGCACCGACGACTTGAAGGTCCGTCTGGAAAATGCTCTCCACATTTAACCGCCCTTTGAGCAAATACTTTGGGACATCTGTTTAGGAAACATTGCCTTGTCAGCTTAAACTCGCAGCAAAATATGTCCATGCTGGGCTTTGTTTTCATGAAACGCTACTTCCGAAGATTTAAATAAAAACCAGCAACATTTATTGTTGCCATAAATGCTCACTCGAACTAAACGCTAGACAGTTTTTCCTGTTTTTCAATACAAATAAATCAACTAACTCAGCAGGCCCTGGGCTGCGAGGCCCATAAACCTTAATCAGCAGCATTCCTAACTATATGACTTTTGTCTCTGTTGTTTTTGGAGAAAGGGCAGAATGACACGTGTTCTAACGCCAGATATCTTTTCAATATTATATAACAAGTCTACCAAAAATTTGTTATCCTGGACAAGTTTTTTTTGGCCAATATCATAGTTATGACAGGTTTGTTTTTATTGTTTTTCATCTGTTTCAAATACAAGCAGTTATTCCATTTTGTCCGCATGGTGACTCAGAACCTCATCTTCAGGCTCTTCCAGATCATCTGTTTCCTCTACCCTGAAATACCTCATGGTGGACGAAAAAAAACGCTATAAATTATTTAACTTTTTTAGTGTGTTATTTGCAGTGCGAAAACATATATCCTATGTGCATCTGCAACAACAGGACAATGTCAACACCACGTGTTACAATTTCCGTGCAAAACCCTCACTGCAATTTAATACAGGATTCCAAGCAACGTTGCTGCAAACATGAGTTAAGCACAGTGTCCTATGGTTTGCTGTCAAAGTTCGGACGCGGTGCCGATATTCGGTTTCGGACAACCGAGTCAAAATCTGTTCTGTACATCCTTACCTTGCATGTTTTTGTTCACTTCCATCATCCTTTATTATCCAATAATCTTTATTCGACTCTCTAGAAGAGAAGACATACAATAACACCTCCATACAGTCGAGGTTTGGGCGGTCTAATGTTATTTTTGAGTAGATGTAAATCGATATTTGCTGCTGTGTCTGCGAGAGCTTTGAAATTTGTATCTGAGGAACACGAATTAAAAAAATGCGTCTCCAGTTTTCTTATTTTACCAGAAAGGGCCACAAGGAAAGGTGGACATTTTGAAATATATGGGTTGATGGCTTATATCAAGCTTAATTGTATTTTAATTACAAATTATATTTTATTTAATTGTATTTAAAGTACGACTAAACGTACCTTGGGTCTGTTTCAAACGATGGATCAAAGAGATGATTCAATCTGGAGCGTGACGAGTCTACAGGTTGATTAGGATCCTCCTCCGCTTGGATCATCTTCTCATCAACATCGTGCTCTTGTTCTTCCCTGAATAAATAACATCACAAAATTGTTTAACGCAAAGACGTTCATGCTATCGTATACAAGGCATGACCCCTTGGCGATTTCAGCTCTAGTATTCCGATCATGAGGTTTACACTTACAGGCTTCACAGCCCAGGCATTGCAGCCTAGCTGTATCAGTAACTTTTTCCAGACAGACGGGATTTAAAAAATCAAATTCCCGGTGAGGTTTAAACTCACGGCTCTGGGCTAACCAGGCCCAACGCTCTACCGGTTTCAGGGGTTACATTGTGGTCAAGAAACACTGATGCCGCAACTTGCCAGGCGACCCATAACGAGGATGTTAGCAACATTATAATTTAATTTTGCATGTTGAATTCGGTGTTGGTTCATAAGCTTGAATAACTTACCCAATGATTCGATTAAAGTAAAATAAAACTTCATGTAACTTCGTGGTGTTTGAATATATTGTAGGTTACTGTTCGCTTCCATAAAAAAGCGGGAAAATTTGAACATAGTGCATTGATCCCAAGCATGCAGGCATTGTTTGCGTTAACAATCAGCATTTTAAGTTGTGAAATATTGGGGTTGGCAAGTTTCATTGAACAGGCCACTAATTAATATGCCTCGGTGTTGTTTTAAACACTGAACAACAGTACGTAGAAGTCGTTATTCAACCGCCCTACCTCAGGATATACTGTACGTTAGTGTATACACTGTGTATGCACACTAATAATAATGGCCGAAACGGCGACCATAATAAAACGTTTTTTGCAAGAGGCGCCTTTTATGTAGATATTTCAGTGTGACAGTGTATGCGCTATTCCAGTGCAATATCCTATAAGTCATATATGTCCAAACACGTAAAATTTAATTTTATACACAAGCAGTATGTTTCCAAAAGCTGATTGATTTCTTCCAATCACAACCAATAACGATTAAGCGTAACTACAGAACCCCCGACAGGCTGTACTTAAAGGGTCAAAGTGGGCCCCATGGACAGACTCCCGACTCATTAATTGTTAGTTACGTGAGGGGAAACATATGGTAGTGTTGTGATTCGTTTCCCGGGCATACAACGCTCACACCAAAAAATAGTGTTTTTTTACGCTTGTGTCCACAAAAACAATTAGTTACATTGGCCTGTCTAAGCTATAATGTTGTCAAATTAATTGTGTTGCTCGTCGGTTTTAATGCTAGCACATGATACACAGATTTATAACATATTGAGAAAGTAAGATTTTTAGTATTGCACTAATTATGTTGTTCATGTAAAAAATAGTAATCAACAGTACAAACTATTTTGTTTGGCGGAATAAAGCAACCTTCCCATGCACTTCGACATATATCCATAAGAAAACCTTTCATCGTCGCCAAGTTCGTGCAGCAAATACTTTTGACCTCGTTTTCAACATTTCGGGTAAGGTTCCCAAATTTCGCCACATTTCAATTTGATTCCTCCTGTTTAAATCGAGTAAAGCAAGTAAAATATGACCTTTATACACGTTCTTACCCCGAACATAGATTTGTCGCCGCTGTCGCCAAGATTAAAACCAACTCCATGTTTGCGTAGAGAAGCATCGACCTCGTATTGAAATGTTCTTTACAGGCACAGACAAGAACAGTATAAACTGCGACCCACTTTCCCCAGACTAAAATAAGCTGTAACATACTTTGTGTCGGATTAGAAATTAGGAACTACGGTTTATCCGCCTTTTTTCATGCAGTCAAAAGAGTGGTTTGGTGTTTGTAAGGAAACCACGTTTCTCAGAGCAAAAACATTTATAATCCATTTTTGGTTGCCATTCCACTGTAACCAAATGATCGTTTTTTGTAATAGCTGAAATTGCAATGCATATTCATTTGGTGATACTGCCAGGTGTAAGATACGGAAGAATGCCGTGAGTCTGGTGACGCCAAAGTCTACTTTACAGATAGAAGTTAAACTGAAGCAGTGACTTCTGGACAAAAGCCTTTCGAATATAGCGCTCGACTTATGTTACACAGAATGATATGACGTATTGTACAGAATGTACTGGTCGTCAGAAGAAGTACAAAAAAAACTTTTCCCTGAATCCTGATTTCCACCTAACGAATGTTAGAGTTTTTCCAATAAATTTATATTTTACCCCGGAAGTAAATGTTGGCTATTTAGCTGGCAAGACGGTAGCTCGAAATAGCGACCCTCTCTGCAGCTCACTAAAATCATTATTAGCTCCATTGCTCACAAATTAAAATGTGACTTTAGAACCGATTTCCGTTATTTTAGATATCGAGTCCGACACCAACGTTGTCGCAAATGCATGTTGTAGCACGAAAGCCAACGTGCAGAAAAAGATCAATTCGGCACGCCACTACATGCATATGCGATGGCGCACGAAGCAGTAAATACGACCAACAAAGTGTTTATTAGCGAATTATTTTTGTACAAACAGTTGATAGGTTTTAATCGGCACCAACATGTGAATGGCATTGGAACCAAATCCGTCGCATCCACGACAACTACATCTGAAACTGGCAGTTTTCTCAAAAAAGAAAGAATGTTTCTGTGGCAACGGTCTTCATGGCCTTCCTCCTTGCAACTGATCCTTGAGAGCAAGGATGCTGCGCCTCTGTTCATCAGGGAGCATCCGGATCTGTTCTGGAGTTAACTGGAGGACTTGCATGATCAGAGCAGCCTGGAAATACATGATGGCAAAAGTTTTTACCTTTCATCCTAATATATATTTGATTGAATTTTTAAGTGTTAAAAGTGAACGAAAACATTGATCACAAAACTACACATTTTATTCACAATTTGACCAAAGTTGTTTTTAGATTTGGGCATGTGTCTAAGATTGATTGTGGGCAGACTTTTTTGTACATATACAAATACAGAACTTCAGTTGATGCAAAGAATATAAAACATACATTCACTATTCATTTCCACAATAATCGAACTTCCGATTTGTATCACAATGCAACAACAAACCTTTTCCTGATCCTGTTCTGCAGATGGATCCATAGGGGCGTCCTCCTGAGCAGGAGGAGGTCTTCCTCTTCTTGGATCGCTTCTTTCCGGAGGTGGCGGAGGGTGTCGTGCAGGATCCCCACCCATTCCTGGACGATCCATCGGAGGTCTTCCTCCACGATCCATCGGATGATCTCTCGGAGACAATCCTCGTTCCAGAGACGAACGCCCTCGTTCATGCGAGCTACCGCGTTCTGGGGGCCCACGATCGACGAAGCCCCGCTCATCTAGTGGCAAGAATTACAAGTTAACAGAATGTGTTATAAACTGTACCGCCTACAGGCACTCTCTTGACATTGGTGTCACAGTAGTCAGCATACTTGCAAAATGCACCATAAAATAATTCACAGTCTGTGGTCCATTTTGGTGTAGATACACATTGCTCTAAAAACACTAATTAAACACTGGTTGTGCAAAATTTGTCTGTGTATTTTTGTCCTTTGCATTTCTTAAACAAATGAAGACAAGAACTAATTGATTTTCACAACTAATCTCCATGTAAGAATGTGGTCATTCTACCTCTTGGATTGGGTGGAAATCCTCGACCAAAACCTTCATCCATATGTGGTGGTCTGTGACGATCCATCGGGTCACCCATACCATGATCCACGGGCACTCTTTCTATAACTCGCATGTCCACCTCCATTCTTCTTGGACCTCTGAATTGTAAAATGGTTATTAGTCTTAAACAACATAGCATGTTTTTTCCAACATCAGAAAATTTTACAGAACCATGATGTTTTAACTGTGGCAAATATTATCTATAAGTACACATTTTCCATTGTCAATTTTATGTTTGCAAGACTTAATACAACCAATAGTTGATCAGTGTCCATGCAACTTTATTGTTCATTTATGTCGGATATGAGCAAACTCGGTCCTTGGGTAAAATCACTGTTGGGTCTGGCTGCCATTTTTGTATGCTTTTCAGTTACAGCATCTAAGCATTAATAATTACAAGTCTGTTAGTTTATAAATTGCTGTGTAAAATCTCTTTGTACACATTTACTCATGTGGTTCAATCCCAAATTTTTGATACTTTTTGGACCGCAAACGGAAAAAGTTGCCCACTCCTACGTTCTTGTTTATAAAAAATATGAAAAAGATACCATATTTCTCAGGCCAAATAATGCCCTTCTATGTCCAACATAATAGGCCATGGAACATCCTTTGCATCAGATGCATAGTATCACTATCTGATTAAACATGTAAATTCCCACCTATCTCCTGGGCCAACTTCCATTGGGTGTCCCCTACCAGGTGGTGGCTCTCTCATCTGTTCACCATCCCGGCCACCTCCAAGCCCAGGCAGTGGACTGCCATTGGGCCTTGCGTCCTACAATTATTATAACAACTGGATCAATTCACATAAATTAACTGCGGAAAGTGATAATGACAAAACATATTTCTTCTAATGCTTGAGACAAAATACATTTCTTAAAAGCAAACAGAAAACTTTAGTGACAAAAATATAGATCTAATTTTGCCTACAGACTCTGGACGAGGCCCTTCAGATGCTGGAATGAGAGGTTGAACTGGATTTTGTCTGTGCAGCATTTTCTACACGTAGAAGTAGTATTAGTAGGCAAAAAAAAATAATAAATGCACAATATTCAAATATTTTTTTCATTGTCTCAACATTATAATTTTCAATTTCAACAAATTATTTAGTTGTTTCTTTTGATTATTTTATTATAGCTGTTTCGTTACCATGGCAATTTCTGGATCCACAATCCTCATGACAACTTGAGCTTGCAATAAAGCATATGCCAGTTGTGGGTTTTGAAGCAGCATGTTTCTGGCCTCTACTGGGTTGTTTTGAATGCATTGCTACAATAGTTCAAAAGCACAGTTTAGTTAAAAGCCAATGTTTCGACAAAGTTCTTACAGATGTTTTAAAACATATATATCCAAAGATTGGTTCTGCAAAACAAACAACAAAAACAAAATTCTCTTGCCTTCATTTGTTTCATGAGCTCAAACATTTGTTCAGGGGGGAGGCTTGCAACAGCTTTGCTGATAGCTTCTGGGGCATCTTGAGATGGAGTTGGTTCCCCATATTCCGACTCCACTGGGGGACCCATGGCCCTGAAGTGGTTTACTTCTTCCTGTAAACAAAACACAATGATTGGACATCATAAATATTGGGCTACTTTTGCTGCTAGACACACTACAATTTAAACAGACTCCTCTCCTGGCATAAATTAAAAAAGACTGACATCACTGGTTATTTGCTCTCATTTTCTCCAAAACAATTTTTGGTCGAAATTGTTATTCAATGCGCATGGAAATTCAAAATGACAAGAACCAATGCATTATATAGCTACACATCTGAATGAAAATGGTCCAAATACAAAACAAGGTTAGGTAATATATTCCTGAGACTACAAAAGGACAATCAGCACCAGTGTATGATCAGACATTGGGTTAATGTTGCCAAAAATACTTTTGCAAAGAGTACAGCGTACATCAACACTCAGTGCAATTATTAACAGCAACTACCCATACCTGAAAGTTATTGCGGTTCTTTTCACTTGTTGCATGATCAACTCTCAGTGGTCGACCGTGTAACTCCCTTCCATTAAGATTTCTCATCGCACTCATGGCAGTCTCCTGATCTTGATACTCAGCAAATCCATATCCCTTTGGCTTGCCAGACTCGCGGTCAAATACGAGGCTACATTAACATAAACATAATAATATAAAGTCATGAGTCTGATTATACTCTTGCAAATGCCTGCATACACAACATACAAAAAAGCACATACCGAAAACTAATGACGTTGCCAACTTCATTAAAAATATCTTTCAGCTCCTCTTCTGTTGACTCGTATGGTATATTTCCAACTGAAAACAATTTTATGTCAAACCGTTACTGTAAAAAAACGGACATTACTAACAGAGGAAAAATGCATGAATATAAGATATATGTAATATACACAGAGTCTACAATACTTACCAAATACGGATCTGACAGATCTTTCGTAGTCGACTGGATCACGGTCTCTTAAGCCAAACATTATCGCTTTCTGTCATTCGAGTCTTATAAAGTACAAAATAAACAAAGTAAACGCACACTTTCCTGCTGATCGCGACTGATGGTTTGGTGGAAGCTGGCAATTTCACATACGAAGTACTAGTCAGTAGTTAATGACATATACATGGCAGTCAAATATAAGGTGTGCGTTTCTTTAAGCTGAAATTTTATTATAAAGTCCTAATTTCACCCAATCTAATAAAATGAAGCACCTGCATTTGCATACACACGCCGCAGCAACAGCGTTATTTCGGCGAAATGGAAATTGGTTAAAAAGCGAAATTATTTCACGCATGAGTGAACACGACGATTGTGTTCATACAAATTATAAATTAACTCGCAACAAAATTAATCAACAAGATCTCCAATATTTACAAAACAATATCTATACTTATGTAATTGCAATCTTAAAACACCTATAAAGTATATCGCAACGAAATGAGTTTGACCGCGGTCACGCTGTGTGAATCCCAGCATTGTTCGTCAAGGAAGATACTTTTACACCGGGTCACAAAGTTTTTTCCAAACTTGATACACATATAAGCCTACGTAACACAGAAATCTGTGCGAATATTAAAGCTACGATTTTGTGTAGTATTTTAACTCAAATTTATAAACAAAAATAACAGGCGGTGGCCCTGTTCACGCCTAATCATCAAAAAATTTGCGGAGATTTCTGTTTTACACATACTTATATGTGGATCAGGTTTGGAAAAACTTCGTGACCCGGTGTAGTAGTATTTTCTGTTCGTCAAAGCGTACACTGCGAGCATTTGCGGCTCTGCATAGAAGTACCAATTTAATAATGTTCCGGGCCATAGAGTTTTTTAAAAATTGGTGTAGATTAGGCTTAGAACATGTAGATCACTATACCATTGAGTTTTTGAACACCTATAAAGTATATCGCAACGAAAAGGGTCTGACCGGACAGCACAGTAAAACGACTTTATTGGTTTTGTATGGTTGTAGACTGGTCACTCGTTACTATAAATCCCATCACTGGTAATAACTCTCTAACAAGGGTAAGCTTCATTTATACCTCTACCAATTACTAACTCTAAACCAATAATTGAATTGAAAACCCATATTCCTATTCGCGCTTATATTTTGCAAACCAGTGCAGGCCAAAAATACACAACCATCCGTTTCCTTAGTGAAGGCTTACATTCTTGTACCTTTGATAGACTTCAAAGTTTACGTACAAAAAACATTGGTTTTGAAACGCAAACTTTCTAACTGCGTCACACACGATGTTGGTAAAACTACTTCTTTACCGTGGACTTCAGAGGAATATTAAATTTTATGTTTGGACTTACTGGTGACTTCTTTCTGCCACCATAAAAGTAGTTCTCAACAATTTTCTTCCGTCGATCGAAGAAGATTCCGAAGGCGGCGGAAAGCACGAGGGTAACTCAAAATTTCACTACAAGTGTTAAGTTTCACACCCACCTTTATTTTTTTCAACACACCTTGCGACAACAACTATAAAGAAGTTTTTAGTCTATTACCGCTTTCACGCTACAAAGTATACAACACAACACACACAACCAAAGGCCGTATTTGTAGCTAACTCCAATTGTTCCTAGTTTTATTCCCGAAAAGTACCGGAGACACTGAAACATTTCACCCCCTATCCTTGGTGATACTGTTGTAATAATTAACCTCAGGAAGTGACAATGTTTCATGCAAAGGCATGATTGGCAGGTTTGTTTTCGTCACAGTCGATAAAAGCGACATTTACCGGCAAAATATCTTTCCATAAACTTACACTAGATGTCGTGCTAATCAATACATCGGGTAAAAATAATATTGGGTTACGTCAGTCAAGTTTATCAAGCAGAAAGCCAGGATACCCGGGTTACGAATATCGCTGTGGTAAAAAGAGTTAAAAGAAAAATGTATTGGGTGACATCGGGCAAATCAACACTTAAACATTGAAAAACAAACCTAATGAATGTCGGTCGTATCCCGGTGCTAGCTGCACAATGTAACCCACCTTTCAATACAACTTAACAGATGCCTTTACAAATATCACTTCCAAACCGTAAGCACTTTGTATTGAAAAAGTATGTACAACATATGTCGGGGATTCCCCATAAGCAATTGGCAGCATCGGTTAAGCGCTGGGTGGCGGCATCGAGCAGCAATGATTCACAATAACGATTGCACAAAAACCAACATTCAATGTTCAAATGTTTACAACATCTTCCACTTCCACCCGTTATACCTTCATCAAACCCATAGATAGATACATATTTGTTTGAAGTAAACATAAAAAAAAACGTGCGCCGACAAAACCGAACCGTAGTTGGTGGAAGATCGGTTGTTCTCGTCATCAAACATTTTAGCTACGAACATAAAAAAATCTTCGTTCAAAAACCAACAAAGAGTTGCAAGAATTCACGACATAATGTATCAGAAAACAATGTAATGTGGAAATACTCGATTGTAATCAGTCAAAAATTAATATAAGTCGCACGTAAATGTTGAAAGTAATGTTTAGTGCGGAAGTAAAAGTATTGTCACAAAATCTGTCGTTCAAAATTGTTAGGAAGGCGGATAACTTTGTACGATAAACCTCTGTTGACGGATTTACACAAGAGAGAAGTAAAGACGAAACTCAAAGCAGGAGACAAAAATATTCGTGTTTTAAAGACGTCCTTGATTGTAAGCAACACAAACAGTAAAACTTCGCGACAATTTCAACGAAACCAGATACACAGAGACGCATTTATATGTTTGGCAAAGAAGTAAAAATGAGAGTTATGGAGACAAACGGTATTAATACGTACATTGTAAATACAAATAACACACAGAAGTTGGATAAAGCACAGAAAAATGTGAAGAATATTTACGAAGCATTTGGGAATGTTTCGTCTTCGTGGCATGAAGCAGAAAGGTTTATTGGTGAGAAGTGACAGAAATCCCTGTTGATTCTGGCAGCAAACAGCCTGAAGTAATATATTGTTACTTGTCGTTCAACAGAGCTCAGCGCATTTCTATCTTAGCAAGATATCGACGAGAAACACTGAACTTTAGTGTGGAATGGCACAACCGACGACCATAAAACTATAAAAAAAATGTCGCAAATACATTAAACCTTCAGTAAATTTAAAGTCAATAATGTTAAAGCGCTTCTGGTACTATAACTCAGTTGAGATTGTTGAAATAAATCGTCGGACGTGGCCCTTAACCAAACAAGGGTTTCCTTAACATGCAAACGAGACTGACTCTGATGCACCACCTTGTGGTGTAACGTTTGCAGGAAATACGCCAGTAGGTGGGGCAAGAGACTTTAAGGGGTTTTCAAGTCGATGGTTCACAATTAACAAGCGAAGTGGATATATTCAAACTTAATGTTTCATCGACGAATCATCACTAAGAAAACTTCTTACCAGTTTAGGAGGGAGTTGATCTCCACAAAATAATTCCAATCGATCAATCATATTTACTTGGATTTGTTAAACCCAAATATAAAGGGATGGATTGAAGTGGAGAGTAGGAGTTAGAGATTCACTTCTTATCAAATTTTCAACTTTGGCTTCTACAATACAACGGATTGGTTATTTCATACATCGTTTAACTATAATAACAGTAGTGTTGATGAAAGTTTTGTTGTGATTTAAATTTATTTCATGAGGCAAATATTTTGTGACGTGTACTTATTTCCATAAACGCAACATCCACTCAAACATAATAAAATACTTCTATTCAGACGAGTTTGTTTGTGTGATTTTATTCCAAATCTTAATCCACATTTACTGAAAGTACATGGTAGGTATTGGATGATGTGGACTTTCTTTATATTAACCCAGTAGTGGCAACCTGAGGCTTGCACATGACACAAGCCTTAATAGCCATGAGGTAAACATATTATTATCGTGTTAGTTTTCATACTTACAGGGTCTGGCAGGTTCCGAAATCTCTCTTCGAAGTAGTCATCTATGTATCCACTGCCGACTGCAAGTACATCTTGTATATTGTGAACACACTTGAGTAAGGTTTCTGCCGCATCACCATATATAGCATTATGCCACAGATTCAAAATCATTATCTGGAAATAAAAGGTGGAATTAGGAAATTATGTTCAGACAAATGTGACATTAAATGTTTAAAATAAATATAATTGCTGGTAAAATATTAAAAACATCGACCTAATGTCCACAAATCACTAAACATTATTGGCTCATTGTCTGCACATACATTTTTACAAAAAAGTCCGGTTTTACGAAATGCCTCACTGAAAGTTTTACAAAAACGACAGTTTGTATAATTGCGTTATCTTATTAAAAGCCTAAACTTGTGTTTTTTGAGGTGACACGTGCACTATAGTGATCTTGTTTTTAATGTGGAAGACAATGCTTAAATATGGAGTCGATTGGACGTGGAATCTCTGCTTGAACACCTGAATTCCATGAAAACGAGTAACGAGTTCTGAATGAAACGTGAATACGTCGGGGTGATTTTATATTTTGATGTTTCCATTTAAAGTGAGAACCGGGGGTCTATCCGCGCAAACGTATACTGGTAACCGACTCAGTCCGACAGGTATCTGTCGTTTCGGTCCGCGAACCCCATCGCCCACAAGCGTGCACTGTATACAAGAGCGGAAAGCTTAGTTACAGAGAGAGAGACTCAAGAATGGGAGGTTGGTAATGTGCAAATTGCGATTTTAGCAAATGGCCACCCTCGTTCGTTTCTGTGCCGTCACCAAGATTTCTCGCCTAAAGGTGACGAAGGGTGTGGTTGTGTTGCTATATATTTTGCAAGGCCTCCAGGTGTTTAAACGCCCGCCTGTCAGACCGCGTGCTTTGGTTTCGCGTTCCAAAGTTCGTGCAGGAGATGCGTTCGATGCTGGAGGTGTGACCGCATACCCTGTACTGACTACGATGGCGTATGCAAGTTAGCCTGTGTTTGTTATATGTTTATGTTGATGCTTTATGTTTTTGTTCTATTTGAATAAGGTCTAATATAATGTTATAAATTGTACACATGTGTGCATTTGTTGGATCCGTTGACTTCAAGAATAAGATAAGTTTTCGTCTATCATGAGACACAATAAGTAAGGTTTCATTGGAAATGCATTGTTTGAAGACAACATGAGTATCTTTAACTGGTCCTACTACGTAAAAATGTTTCCGGACACGTCAATAAGCAATTAGTCATGCATGAAGGTTAATAATAGGGCCAAACATTGCCCGACCCAAATACTAAGAAAACCTGATAGGGATTCGTGCCCAGGATGTCCTGTGGTCAACCCCGGTGTGGTCAGAAAAAGAACATGGCGCCAACTTAGTCATACATTTCTAACTTTGGTTGCAGTTGTATACTTGCAATGCCACAAGACCCAATAAAATCAAATGGCTTATTACAAGGAATAAACAAACTCATTTAAGATTTTGAATTGGCCCTTCTGGGGTTAAATAAAGGAGAGTGTACAAATATTGTGTAGGAATTTTTGTATTTTGCGATTTTGTTATACTTTAATCGTTTGCATTTACTATTTTTTCTATAATGGACGGTTTGTGCTACTGTGTTACGTCAACAAAACTGAAACGCAGATTTTGCGGTGCTGTGTGCACCATAGTTTTATTTGCTTACACTATTAACAAAGTTTTTATAAATATTATGTAACCTGTTGTAATATAAACCCAGAAGAAATTTAAATGTTCGTGTTACAAGTTATCGTGAAATGTTAATTATTAGTGCGGAACGCTTTTGTCGACAAAACACTTTTAGATTCTGCCAAAATGATGACAGATTTTAAACCAAGATAGTGCAACCAGTATTTTTGTCTAATAAACTCCATTTTTAAGCATAATAAAGCTAGGTGTGGAAAACGATTCCAGATCATCCAAGTGTGTCATGACCCAAAAAAGTTTGGAAACCACTGGTCTGACAAACAACTTACTGGTTTCTCAAGCTGTGATATGGAATTTGCAATCTTACAGATTCCAACACTTGTTATCTCACAAAACTCCAGAGACAGATTCTCAATCCACTGAATACATGAAGCAATAACAGATGCAGTTTCATCATCAACTAGGCTCCCACGAAGATCAAACAACTTCATCTGAAACAAATAAAAAATTGCTGGAATCAGTTTTTATGTCAACAATACATCATTGTATCAATTATGACGTCACAGAACCAGAATAGTCACTTGGTGAATTTAATCGTTGAGCTCCGGTAGCTCAGTCAGTTAGAGAAAGAACCCGAATTACACGTTGTAGCGCTCACTTTACCGCATTATAACGAAGCGGATTAATTTCCTTTCTTTTGCCGGGTTTTTTTTTTTGCTGATGTTGCGCGGACTCATGCATTCATTCATAAACTTCAATGCAATAAAGCTATACAAGGCTTCAGTGTCATCCCAAATTACACATTGCTCCTTAGTAACACGTTTGAATGACTGCATGAGTCCATGCAACACCAGCAAAACTTAGTAAAACGTTTGTGACTTGGGTTGCAGTGAAATGCTTGCATTTCCACGGGACCCAATAAAATCAACCAACTTATTACAAGACATAAACAAACTTATTTTTGAATTCCCCCTTTTAGTTTTGTTTATGAAGGGTAGTGTACAAATTTATGTTCAAGGAATATTCGTATTCGTATGTTGAGCTTTAATATTACTGTTTCTTGTAATCGAGCTTTACACACTACAAATGCTTGCGACTGCGCTATTTTTCCAATAAAAGACGGTTTGTGTAACTGCTTACGTCACCGAAAACCGAAACGCATGTTTTGCGGTGGTGCGTGCGCCATTGTTTTATTTGTTTTACTTTGAAGTAAGGTCTTTAATATATTTGGTACCAAATACAGATATGAATGAATACGCATTTTTGTAGTCAATGAAAAATGTCAATAAAACATCATTTTTTTATCTGAAGTTGCCCGATGCCACCCTAAGTAAATTTTAAATGCTCAAGGTAATAGTTATTGCTTGGAAGTCTGCACTTACTGGATCCAAACATTAAAGTTTGTTAAAAAAACGTTTTTTCACACAAATAACGATGTTGAAGTCCAAAGTAATCAATCAGAATGACTTCCAAACGCAGGCCTTTTCACGCTTTTGCTTTGGGGGTGACGTCACTTTCAATCAAGTGCCAAACCACTTTCCGCTCAACAGTTATTTTAAAAATATCTCGAAATTTCAAGAATTTGGTGCAGATTAGCGTAAGAGTATTTAAAATAAGTAGAGATCCCAGATAAAGCAAACAGCGTGGAAAGGCCGGTGTTTGAAGTCATTCTGATGGAACACTTCGCATTGCAAAATAATTCAACATTATAATTTGTGAGAAATCACTGCTAACAAAGTTTTCATCAATATTATGTCACCTGTTATAATATAAACCCAGAAAAAGTTTGAATGTTCGTGTTACAAGTTATCGTGAAATGGTAGTCATTGGTGCGGAACGTTTTGGATAAAATTTTTTTTTGTTTTGCCAGAATGATGATAGAGTTCAAACCAAGGTAGTGCAACCAGTATTGTTGTTTAAATTTAACTTTTTTTAACATAATAACATTAGGTGTGGTTCCAGATCATCCAAGTGTGTCGTGACTAGTGATGTCCTCCGCCGGATCCGGGTACCCGGACCCGGCCGGATATTGACCAATTTTTAATACCCGGACCCGGCCGGATAATACACTTAATTTTACCGGATAGTTGGGAAAGCATTTTTGTCCTAAAAACGGACAAACATTTCGCAAATTACTGATACTCGCCAACTTCCGTTTTTTCTGTTGTTTGTTGTTAAGGTTTTTCGTGACGTGTTATACCATATTAATAAATGACCACGTTTATTTGTTCCACTTATGATAAGCTAACCTTAACATTGCATTCTGTTTGGCAATCAAACATTTTTGCCATACTGATAAAATACACGAATCGGTGTTAACAAACTGCCGGATCCAAATTATCAGGCCGGATTTGATTGACAACTATCCGGATCTGGCCGGGCCGGATAATTTGGAACTGTGAACATCACTAGTCGTGACCCTAAAATGTTTGGAAACCACTGGTCTAACATACAACTTACTGGTTTCTCAAGTTGTGATATGGAATTTGCAATCTTACAGATTCCAACACTTGTCATCTTACAACTCCCCAGAGACAGATTCTCCATCCAGTGAATACATGAAGCAATAGCAGATGCACTTTCATCATCAACTGTGTTTCTATCAAGATACAACGACGTCATCTGAAACAAATGAAAAATTCCTGGAATCAGTTTTTATGTCAACAATATCATTGCATCAATTATGACGTCTCAGAGACAGATCAATCACTTGGTAAATTTATTTGTTGAGCTACGGTAGCTCAGTCAGTTAGGGAAAGAACCCAAATTACACATGGCTCCAACTTAGTAACACGTTTGTGACTTTGGTCACAGTTATATGCTTGCAATGCCGCAATACCCAATAAAATCAAATGGCTTATTACAAGAAATAAACAAACTTATTAAAGTTTTGGATTAGCCCTTCTAGGTTTGTTAAGTGTACAAATATTCTATCAGAAATTTTCCTATGTTGATCTTTTGTATTACTGTTACTTGTGAGTGATCGAGCTTTACAAACAACCAATGCCTGCGTTTGCGCTATTTTTGCAATAAAATATGGAATGAGTAACTGCGTTACGTTACCAAAACTGTAACGAATGTTTTGCGGTGGTGCATGCGCCATAGTTTTATTAGCTTTTCCCAATCGAATCCGGTAAATTGCAAACTTGCCAAGCTTTTTTATGTGGTCAGCCGGTAAATTTTGTGCAATTATGTGTTGAGCGGTATGTGATTCGCTGAAGTATTTTCTTAAAAAAGGATAGCCTATGGTTCAGAATTTACGAGCCCTATGCAATTAACCACATTAGCCAATTACAAGGATTCGTGCCTTAGAAGTGAGGCCTTGGAAATATTTGAAACCAAATAACGATATGAATAAATACACATTAACGTAGTCGATAAAAATACAAACAAAATATTTTACATTTACAGTTGCCCGATGCCACCCTATTGACTTTTCCTAAAATTGTTGTTTAAATACAGCTGTAAAATTAAATCCACTTAAAATTTTTTGCACGACAATGATTACCTAGGCGATTATGTTGTGATCGCATGGAAAATAATGGCATCGAACTCACCATACAACTGACCCATGGTTATAGTTGTAAAACAAACAGTTGATACGTTTTAATCAGCATCAACATGTAAATGGCATTGGAACCAAATCCGTCGCATCCACGACAACTACATCTGAAACTTGCAGTTTTCTCAAAAAGAAAGAATGTTTCTGTGGCAACGGTCTTCATGGCCTTCCTCCTTGCAACTGATCTTTGAGAGCAAGGATGCTGCGCCTCTGCTCATCTGGGAGCATCCGGATTTGTTCTGGAGTTAACTGGAGGACTTGCATGATCAGAGCGGCCTGGAAATACATGATGGCAAAATTTTAACCTTGTATCCTAATATATATTTGATTGACTTTTTAAGTGTTAAAAGTGAACGAAAACATTGACCACAAAACTACACATTTTATTCACAATTTGACCAAAGTTGTTTTTAGATTTGGGCATGTGTCTAAGATTTATTGTGGGCTGACTTTTTTGTACATATACAAATGCAGAACTTCAGTTGATGCAAAAAATATAAAACATCCATTCACTATTCATTTCCACAATAATCGAACTTCCGATTTGTATCACAATGCTACAACGAACCTTTTCCTGATCCTGCTCTGCAGATGGATCCATAGGGGCGTCCTCCTGAGCAGGAGGAGGTCTTCCTCTTCTTGGATCGCTTCTTTCCGGTGGTGGCGGAGGGTGTCGTGCAGGATCCCCACGCATTCCTGGACGATCCATCGGAGGTCTTCCCCCACGATCCATCGGATGATCTCTTGGAGACAATCCTCGTTCTAGAGATGAACGCCCCCGATCATGTGAGTTACCTCGTTCTGGGGGCCCACGATCGGGAAAGCCCCGCTCATCTAGTGGCAAGAATTACAAGTTAACAGAATGTGTTAAAAACTGTAAGACCTGCAGACACCCTCTTGACGTTAGTGTCACAGTAGTCAGCAAAGTAATTGTAAAATGCACCAGAAAATAATTATATTATAATTATTATACTAATAATTATACTGGTTGTGCAAAATTTGTCTGTGTATTTTTGACCTTCACATTTCTTAAACAAATGAAGACGAGAACTAATTGATTTTCACAACTAATCTCCATGTAAGAATGTGGTCATTCTACCTCTTGGATTAGGTGGAAATCCTCGACCAAAACCTTCATCCATATGTGGTGGTCTGTGACGATCCATCGGGTCACCCATACCATGATCCACGGGCACTCTTTCTATAACCCGCATGTCCACCTCCATTCTTCTTGGACCTCTGAATTGTAAAATGTTTATTAGTTTTAAACATCATAGCATGTTTTTGACAACAATTGAAAACTTTACAAAACAAGGGTGTTTCAACACAGGCAACATATTGTCTGCAAGTAAACATTTTCCATTGTCAATTTTATGTTTGCCAGACTTAATACAACCAATAGTTGATCAGTGTCCATGCAACTTCAACAAATTTATTGTTCATTTATGTCGGATATGAGCAAACTGGGGCCTTAGGTAAAATCACTGTTGGGTCAGGCTGCCATTTTTTGTTTGCTTTTCAGTTACAGCATCTGAGCATTAATAATTACAAGTCTGTTAGTTTATATATTGTTGTGTAAAATCTCTTTGCACACATTTACTCATGTGGTTCAATCCCAAATTTTTGATACTTTTTGGCCCACAAGCGGAAAAAGTTGCCCACTCCTACGTTCTTGTTTATAAAAAATATCAAAAAGATACCATAGTAAAGAAGAGTACATATTTCTCAGGCCAAATAATGCCCTTCTATGTCCAACATAATAGCCCATGGAACATCCTTTGCATCAGCTGCATAGTATCACTACCAGATTAAACAGTTTAATTCCCACCTATCTCCTGGACCAACTTCCATTGGGTGCCCCCTACCAGGTGGGGGTTCTCTCATGCGTTCACCATCCCGGCCACCTCCGAGCCCAGGCAGTGGACTGCCATTGGGCCTTGCATCCTACAATCATTACAACAACTGGATCAATTAATGAAACAATTCATATAAATTAGTGGATAGCAATAATGACAAAATATTTCATTTCTTAAAAGCAAACACAAAACTTTGGTGACAAAAATTTGCTTACGGATTCTGGACGAGGACCTTCAGATGCTGGAATGAGAGGTTGAACTGGATTTTGTCTGTGCAGCATTTTCTACACGTATAAATAGTATTATCAGGCAAAAAAACAATAAATGCACAATAACCAAAAATTTTTTCATTGAGACCTTTTAGGTCGAAACAGTGGCCATCTGTCTGCAGCTTATACACAGTTCATATTATTGACTTCACATTGCTTATCATTTTTGTCATTGTTTCAACATTATAATTTTTTATTTCAATAAAATATTTAGTTCCTTCTTCTGATTATTTTGTTGGAGCTGTTTCGTTACCATGGCAATTTCTGGATCCACAATCCTCATGACAACTTGAGCTTGCAACAACGCATATGCAAGTTGTGGGTTTTGAAGCAGCATGTTTCTGGCCTCTACTGGGTTGTTTTGAATGCATTGCTACAACAGTTCAAAAACACAGATTAGCAAAATCGCAATATTCCTACAAAATTCTCATGGATGTTTTGAAACATATATATTCTAAGATTAATTCGGAAGAAAAACAACAACAAAATATGTTGCCTTCATTTGTTTCATGAGCTCGAACATTTGTTCAGGGGGGAGGCTTGCAACAGCCTTGCTGATAGCTTCTGGGGCATCTTGAGATGGAGTTGGTTCCCCGTATTCCGATTCCACTGGAGGACCCATGGCCCTGAAGTGGTTTACTTCTTCCTGTAAACAAAACACAATGATTGGACATCATAAATATTGTGCTGATTTTGCTGTCAGGCACACTACAATTTAAACAGAACTCCTCTCCTGGCATAAATTAAAAAAGACTGACATCACTGGTTATTTTCCCTTTTTCTCCCAAACAATTTTTGATCGAAATTGTTATTCAATGTGCATGGAAATTGAAAATGACAAGAACCAATGCATTATATAGCTAAACATCTGGACAAAAACAGTCCAAATACAAAACAAGGTTAGGTAATATGTTCCTGAGACTACAAAAAGACAATCAGCACCAGTGTATGATCAGACATTGGGTTAATGTTGCCAAAAATACGTTTGCAAAGAGTACAGCGTACATCAACACTCAGATTAACAGCAATTACCCATACCTGAAAGTTATTGCGGTTCTTTTCACTTGTTGCATGATCAACTCTCAGTGGTCGGCCATGTAACTCCCTTCCATTAAGATTTCTCATCGCACTCATGGCAGTCTCCTGATCTTGATACTCAGCAAATCCATATCCCTTAGGCTTGCCAGATTCGCGATCAAATACGAGGCTACATTAACATAAACACATAATAAGCATAGTGGGGTTGAAAATATGAAATGTGCAAGCTGCATACGGAAGTCATTGCTTGGCCATTTGGTCGGCAAAGTCGTCTGATAGTCACACCAGCTGCACTGATGAGACCTTATTGGTCGAAACAGTTGCCATCTGTATGCAGCTTACACAATAATAATATAAATTAATGAGTCTGACTATACTTGCAAATGCCTGCAGTCTGTCACACCATACGAAAGCACATACCGAAAACTAATGACGTTGCCAACTTCATTGAAAATGTCTTTCAACTCCTCTTCCGTTGACTCGTAAGGTATATTTCCAACTGAAAACAATTTTATGTCAAACCATTAATGTAAAAAAACGGACATTACTAACAGAGGGAAAAAAATGTATGAATTTAAGATAGGCCTATATACTTACCAAACACGGATCGGACAGATCTTTCGTAGTCGACTGGATCACGGTCTCTTAAGCCAAACATTATCGTTTTCTGTCATTCGAGTCTTATAAAGCACAAAATAAACAAATTAAACGCACACTTTCCTGCTGATCGTGACTTTTGGTTTGGTGGAAACTGGCAATTTCACATACGAAGTACTAGTCAGTAGTTAATGACATATACATGGCAGTCAAATATAAGGTGCGCGTTTCTTTAAGCTGAAATTTTATTATAAAGTCCTAATTTCACCCAATCTAATAAAACGAAGCACCTGCATTTGCATACACACGCCACAGCAACAGCGTTATTTCGGCGAAATGGAAATTGGTTAAAAACGAAATTATTTCACGCATGAGTGAACACGACGATTGTGTTCATACAAATTATAAATTAACTCGTAACAAAATTAATCAACAAGATCTCCAATATTTATGAAACAATATCTATACTTATGTAATTGCAATCTTAAAACACCTATAAAGTATATCGCAACGAAATGGGTTTGACCGCGGTCACGCTGTGTGAATCCCAGCATTGTTCGTCAAGGAAGATACTTTTACACCGGGTCACAAAGTTTTTTCCAAACTTGATCCACATATAAGCCTACGTAACACAGAAATCTGTGCGAATATTAAAGCTACGATTTTGTGTAGTATTTTAACTTAAATTTATAAACAAAAATAACAGGCGGTGGCCCTATTCACGCCTAATCATTAAAATTTGCAGAGATTTCTGTTTTACACATACTTATATGTAGATCAGGTTTGGAAAAAACTTCGTGACCCGGTGTAGCAGTATTTTCCGTTCGTCAAAGCGTACACTGCGAGCATTTGCGGCTCTGCATAGAAGTACCAATTTAATAATGTTCCGGGCCATAGATTTTTTTGAAATTGGCGTAGATTAGGCTTAGAGCATTTAGATCACATTACCATTGAGTTTTTAAAGACCTATAAAGTATATCGCAACGAAAAGGGTCTGACCGGGCAGCACTGTGAAACGACTTTATTGTTTTTGTATGGTTGTAGACTGGTCACTAGTTACTATAAATTCTATTACTGGTATTAACTCTCCAACATGGGTAAGCTTCATTTATACCTCTACCAATTACTAACTCTAAACCAATAATTGAATTGAAAACCCATATTCCTATTCACCCTCATATTTTGCAAACCAGTGCAGGCCAAAAATATACAACCATCCGTTTCCTTAGTGAAGGCTTACATTCTTGTACCTTTGATAGACTTCAAAGTTTACGTATAAAAAACATTGGTTATGAAACGCAAACTTTCTAACTGCGTCACACACGATGTTGGTAAAACTACTTCTTTACCGTGGAAATCAGACGAAGATCAAATTTTATATTTGGACTTTGGTGACTTCTTTCTGCCACCATAAAAGTAGTTCTCAACAATTTTCTTCCGTCGATCGAAGAAAATTCCGAAGGCGGCGGAAAGCACGAGGGGAACTCAAAATTTCACCACAAGTTTTAAGTTTCACACCCACCTTTAATTATTTCAACACACCTTGCGACTACAACTATTAAGAAGTTTTTAGTCTATTACCGCTTTCACGCTACAAAGTATACACAACACACACAACCAAAGGCAGTATTTGTAGCTAACTCCAATTGTTCCTAGTTTTATTCCCGAAAAGTACCGGAGATACTGAAACATTTCCCCCCCTATTCTTGGTGATATTGTTGTAATAAATAACCTCAGGAAGTGACAATGTTTCATGCAAAGGCATGGTTGGCAGGTTTGTTTTAGTCACAGTCGATAAAAGCGACATTTACCGGCAAAATATCTTTCCACAAACTTACACTGGATGTCGTACTAATCAATACATCGGGTAAAAATAATGTTGGGTGACGTCAGTCAAGCTTATCAAGCAGAAGGCCAGGATAACCGGGTTACGAATATCGCTGTGGTAAAAAAAAATGTATTGGGTGACATCGGGCAAATCAACACTTAAACATTGAAAAACAATTTGTTGCTGAAGCTGCCAGGCATATTACTTGTCGGTCGTATCCCGGTGCTATCTGCACAATGTAACCCACCTTTCAATACAACTTAACAGATGCCTTTACAAATATCACTTCCCAACCGTAAGCACTTTGTATTGAAAAAGTATGTACAACATATGTCGGGGATTCCACATAAGCAATTGACAGCTCCGGTTTAAGCGCTGGGTGGCGACATCGAGCAGCAATGATCCACAATAACGATTGCACAAAAACCAACATCCAATGTTCAAATATTTACAACATAAACCTTCCACTTCCACCCGTTATAACTTCATGAAACCCATAGATAGATACAGATTTGTTTGAAGCAAAAATAAAAAAAAAACGTGCGCCGATAAAACCGAACAGTAGTTGGTGGAAGATCGGTTGTTCTCGTCATCAAACATTTTAGTTACGAACTTAAAAAAATCTTCGTTCAAAAACCAACAAAGGGTTGCCAGAATTCACGACATAATGTATCAGAAAACAATGTAATGTGGAAATACTCGATTGTAATCAGTCAAAAATTAATATAAGTCGCACGTAAATGTTGAAAGTAATGTTTAGTGCGGAAGTTAAAGTATTGTCACAAAATCTGTCGTTGAAAATTGTTAGGAAGGCGGATAACTTTGTACGATAAACCTCTGTTGACCGATTTACATAAGAGAGAAGTAAAGACGAAACTCAGAGCAGGAGACAAAAATATGCGTGTTTCAAAGACGTCCTTGATTGTAAGCAACACAAACAGTAAAACTTGGCGACAATTTCAACGAAACCAGATACATAGAGACGCATTTATATGTTTGGCAAAGAAGTAAAAATGAGAGTTATGGAGACAAACGGTATTAATACGTACATTGTAAATACAAATAACACACAGAAGTTGGATAAAGCACAGAAAAATGTGAAGAATATTTACCAAGCATTTGGGAATGTTTCGTCTTCGTGACATGAAGCAGAAAGGTTTATTGGTGAGAAGTGACAGAAATCCCTGTTGATTCTGGCAGCAAACAGCCTGAAGTAATATATTGTTACTTGTCGTTCAACAGAGCTCAGCGCATTTCTATCTTAGCAAGATATCGACGAGAAACACTGAACTTTAGTGTGGAATGGTCAGAATATTACGATACCGATGATATAAGTTAATTGAATTGAATTTTGAATGAGTTTTGTCGCCTGGTTGTAAATCTCGGGCCTTCTTTCTAGTATTTAAAAGTCACCCGATAACAGCAAGGTTTCATAATATTTATGTGGTATTTTGTGAAGTTCGATCATCAAAAGTTTCGTTACCAACTTTACTGACATGAAACGATAATCGTTACTTCCGCACTAACCTTGATACAGAGTTGCGGGAAATTATCAACGGTTACAGTTCAAGTAAATGCGTTGGAAAGTTTTATTTGTACTTAAGGTCAAAATAAACGGTTTCACTGAGATTTCTGGTATTTCGAGAACTCCAAATGCCGTACAGGACTTTTGATAAACGTAAATTTGCAAACACCCATATTTCACATTCTTATTGTTGGTGATAACAAAGTTGTACTGAAGGAACAACCCACCACTAAAAATGTCGCAAATACATTAATCCTTCGGTAAAACTAATATTTAAAGTAAAAATGTCAAAACGCCTTTGGTCAGTAGTGATTATTGAAATAAATCGTCGGACGTGGTCCTTAACTAAACAATGGTTTCCTAAACATACAATGAGACCGACTCTGATGCACCACCTTGTGGTGTAACATTTGCAGGAAATACGCCAGTAGGTAGAGCAAAAGATTTTTCCGGGTTTTAAAGGCAATGGTTCACAACCGACAAGCGTAATTGAAATATTCAAACTTCACATTTTATCGATGAAACGTCACTAAGAAAACTTCTTACAGGTTTAGAAGGGATTTGATCTCCGCAAAATAATTCCCAGCGATCAATCATATTTACTTGCATTTGTTAAACCCAAATATAAGGGATGAATTGAAGTGGAGAGTAGGAGTTAGAGATTCGCTTCTTACCAAAATGTCAACTTTGGCTTCTACAATACAATGGATTGGTTATTTCATACATCGTTTCACTATAATAACAGTAGTATTTCATGAAGCAAATATTTTGTGACGTGTATTTATTTCCATAAATGCAACATCCACTCAAACATAATAAAATACTTCTATTCAGTCGAGTTTGTTTGTGTGATTTTATTTCAAATCTTAAGCCACATAAACTGAAAATACATGGATTGGATGATGTGGACTTTCTTTATATTACCCCAGTGGTGGCAACCTGAGGCTTGCACATGACACAAGCCTTAATACAAGACAACCCACGAGGTAGACATATTATTATCGTGTTAGTATCAAATAGCAATGACAGTTTGTACGTGGAACAAATAGTTTTCATACTTACAGGGTTTGGCAGGTTCTGAAATCTCCCTTTGAAGTCGTAATCTGTCAATCCACGACTGACTAAAAGTTCATCTTGTATATTGTGAACACACTTGAGTAAGGTTTCTGCCGCATCACCATGTGTGTGATTGTATCTAACATTCAACTTCCTTATCTGGAAATAAAAGATGAAATTAAGAAATTAGTTCGGATAAATGTGACATTAAATGTTTAGAACAAATATAATTGCTGGTAAAATATTATGAAAAATCGACATATCGGGTCTCATCAGTGCAGCTATGGGTTAACCAGCCAGACATAGATTATTCCATTTTGTGTGCAATACTGTCTGTAACTCACTGATCATTATTAGCTTTGCTTGTGCATACTTTTTTTTTACAAAAGCAGTGTTTTACAATTGCTTGTTTGTGTGATTGCGTTATCTTACTAAAAAACTTAAAAGTGTGTTTTGCGTTGGCACGTGCACCATAGTTTTCTTGCTTTTACTTTGGAAGATAATGCTTAAATATGGAGTCGAGTGGACGTGGAATCTCTGCTTGAACACCTGAATTCCATTAAAACGAGTATCGAGTTCACATTGGAACGTGAATACGTCAGGGTGATATCATTTTTTGATGTTTCCATTTAAAGCGAGAACCGGGACCCTTCCGCACAACCGCATACTGGTAACTGACTCATTCCGACAGGTATCTCTCGTTTGGGTTCGCAAACCCCGTCGGCCACAAGCGTGCTGTAGTGCGTGCATTGTATACAAGAGCGGAAACCTTAGTTTCAGAGGAAGAGGCACAAAAACAGGAGGTTGGTAATGTGCAGAGTGTGCTTTTAGCAAATGGCCAAACTCGTTCCACTCAGTGGCGAAATTCCTCGCCTAAAGGTGACGAAGGGTGTGGTTGTGTTGTTATATATTTTGCAAGGCCTCCCTAGTGTTTGAACGCCTGCCTGTCAGACCGCGTGCTTTGGTTTCACATCTCAAAGATCGTACATGAGATGCGTTCGATGCTGGAGGTGTGACCGCATACCCTGTGCTGACTGCGACGGTGTATACATTGGCGAGACTGGCCGCGCCCGACAAACAACGTAAAAGAAACACAAACGCAACGTGGCCAACCGCGGTTACAGCGTTGTCGCAACTTGTGGCGGATACAGGTGAATTTGGAGAAACGACAGTTTTGGATAAAATAAAGATTATTTCAAACGGATGTTTATCGAATAAATGTACCTGAATTGGCACTGAATGTTAAAAAGCAGACATTTTTTCCTTCAGTTTATCGGCACCTAGTGAACTTCCAAGGCATCGCAGATTATAATGTTTTTAAATTACGCCATTTGCTTACATTCTGTTTGTTTTAAATTACGTCAATGAAAGTGTTGCAGCTTCTGCGATACACTAAATTTGTAAGTTTCGTGCACGAGCAATTGAAAGAGAAAAAATCTGGAACGTCATAGGCTTGACTCTGATTGTCCAGTGAGCTTGTGGAGATGTGTGGTTGTACGTTGATGCGCATTTTCGGCTTGCTACTTCCCACCCCCAATTTATTATGTTTTTCGCGCTTTCTTATATTTTTCGTGTTGTTTACATTCACGCACTTTGTCATACAGAAGGTCGATTGCATGACGGCAAAACGTCGATTAAATAAATTTTACCGCAAAGTTCAAAAATTGATTAAATAATGCTTGAATATATTTCGAAAAAATTTTTTTTCACTGAATACGACAAGACAAAATTCTTTGCAGACAAAGAATGTTTTTTTTCATATGAGTTTCCCAGCTAATAGAAATTGCTTGGTAGCGTGGGCCTCTTGTACCCCTCTCTCTGTATACGACTATGCGTGTTGGTGTCATATGATGCAATATGGAAGGTGTCATCCCGAATTACACATGGCTCCAACTTAGTAACACGTTTGTGACTTTGGTCGCGGTTATATGCTTGGAATGCCACGAGACCCAATAAAATCAAATGGCTTATTAGAAGGAATAAACAAACTTATTTTTGAATTCGCCCTTTCAGGTTTTTTTATTGAGGGGAGTGTACAAATATGTTCAAAGAATATTCGTATTCGTATGTTGAGCTTTAGTATTACTGTTACTTGTGATCGAGCTTTACAAACTACCAATGTCTCCGTCTGCCCTATTGTAACCGCGTTACGCTACCGAAAACTGAAACGCATCTTCAAACAGAGACCTTGTCACGCTTTTTGCATTGTAGGTGACGTCACTTTCAATCAAGTGCCAAACCACTTTCCGCTCAACAGATTTAAAATAAAATTTCTTTTTTTAAGAATTTGGTGCTGATTAGCGCAAGAGTAATAAAAATCGGTAGATATTTCAGAAAAAGCAAACAGCGTGAAAAGGCCGGTGTTTGAAGTTCTGATGAAATACTTCGGACTTTGAATACAACATTGTAATTTGTGAGAAAATACTGCTAACAAATTTTCCATTAATACGATGTAACCTGTTGTAATACCAACCCAGACGAAGTTCGAATGATCGTGTTACAAGTTATCGTGAAATGGTAATCATTGGTGCGGAATGCTTTGGACTGTAAAACATTTTTTGATTCTGCCAGAATGACGATTGAAATTCAAACCAAGGTAGTGCAACCAGTACTTTTGTCTTACTTCGACTTTTTTTTTTTTTTTTTTAAACAGAATAAAGTTATGTGTGGTGAACGATTCCAGATTATCCAAATGTGTCGTGACCCTAAGAAGTTTGGAAACCACTGATCTAACATACAACTTACAGGTTTCTTAAGTTGTGATATGGAATTTGCAATCTTACAGATTCCACCACTTGTCATCTTACAATAAGGCAGATACAGATTCTCAATCCACTGAATACATGAAGCAATAGCAGATGCACTTTCATCATCAACTGTGTTGTAATCAAGTTTCAACGACTTCATCTGAAACAAATGAAAAATTACTGGAATCAGTTTTACGTCGAACAATATCATTGTTATCAATTATGACGTCACAGAGGCAGAACAATCACTTGGTGAATTTAATCGTTGAGCTCCGGTAGCTCAGTCAGTTAGAGAAAGAACCCGAATTACACATAACTCCAACTTAGTAACACGTTTGTGACTTTGGTCGCAGTTATATGCTTGCAGTGCCACGTGACCGAATAAAATCAAATGGTCTATCACAAGGAATAAACAAATTTATTGAAGATTTTCAATTGGCCCTTCTGGGGTTTAATAAAGGGGAATGTACAAATATTGCGTAGGAATTTTACTATTTTGTTATACCGTGATTGTTTGCCTTCACTATTTCTTCAATAAAATACGGTTGCGACTGTGTTACGTCAACTAAACTGAAACGCTATTTTGCGGTGGTGCGTGCGCCATACTTTTATTTGCTACCCATACTAACAAAGTTTTTTCAATATTATCTAACCTGTTATAATATAAACCCAGAAGAAATTTAAATGTTCGTGCAAAAAGGTCATGTGAAATGGTAATCATTAGTGCGGAACGCTTTTGCCGATAAAACATTTTTCGATTCGACCAAAAATGATGACAGATTTCAAACCAACGTAGTGTAACCAGTATTTTTGTTTTAATAAAACTTCTCCTTAAACATAATAAAGATAGGTTTGGCGAACGATTCCAAATCATCCAAGTATGTCATGACCCTAAGACAGTGATTCCCAACCTTTTTGTGGTTGCGTACAACTTGGAGGTAAAACAATTTCGACGCGTACCACCTAGTTGAGTGTTACAAAGTAACCTAGGGGATGAAGTAACAAACATTTTGAGATCACTTACGATTTTTTAAATTCGAAATATATCTGCAAATTACGGAAAGGTGCTCGCGTACCACCTGGAATGCCGTCGCGTACCACCGGTTGGGAAACACTGCCCTAAGAAGTTTGGAAACCACTGGTCTAACATACAACTTACTGGTTTCTCAAGTTGTGATATGGAATTTGCAATCTTACAGATTCCACCACTTGTCATCTTACAATACCCCAGAGACAGATCCTCGATCCACTGAATACATGAAGCAATAGCAGATGCACTTTCATCATCAACTGTGTTGTGATCAAGTTTCAACGACGTCATCTGAAACAAATGAAAAAATTGCTGGAATCAAGGTTTTTTGCCAACAATATCATTGTTATCATTTATGATGTCACAGAAGCAGAACAATCACTTGTTGAATTTAATCGTTGAGCTCCGGTAGCTCAGTCAGTTAGAGAAAGAACCCGAATTACACATGGCTCCAACTTAGTAACGCGTTTGTGACTTTGGCCCCAGTATTACATTACCGAAATCGAAACGCATGTTTCACGGTTGTTCAACTGCTCAGATCTGAATTTTCATCAATGTTTTCATAAATTGGGACAAAAGAGCACAAGCTTGTGTAATTGTCAGTTGATTCTTAGATCAAATGTTTCCAGACCTCAAACACCGTTTCTCATGGTTTTCTTTAGTTTACAAAGTGCAAAATTTATCCTTGCAATGGCGTGTCATTACTGAACATGCTATTTAGTTTGGTTGAAAGGCTTATAAAGTTGCTGAGTAAAAGAGATGTGAAGTCATACCTTTTGTTTTACTGTGCCGACAACTTCTTGGATTGCAGAGTTACTGACATTTACCATAGTAAGTTCCAGTGTTGGAGGAAATAAATGTATGACACATGACAAAGCACAAGCTTCTTCATCACCATCCACTGTAAGCTGGTTTGGTACGAAATCAACCTGTATATGATAAACCAGGTTAGTTAAAACTATTTTAAATCATTTTTATTGGCAATTTAATCACCTGATAGCAATACAATGTACAACAAAAAGTTTCTTATTATTGGATTAAAAATGTCTCATAAACTTCTTCAATACGCCTTTATAAAACAGTGCACCAGCATTTAAAACTTAAGGTTGTTAAATGTAAATAATGGCAAGTTTGGCTTGTATATGTTAAATATTTATTAGAATTCTGTAACTCATTCAACACGTTTTTTTTCAAACAACAATGCAAAGCCTTGTACCACATATACTTTTTATTTGTGAAAACAAATACTTAGGAAATGATGAATATTTATTGCCATAAAAAAAAATTCTAAAAATGTTCAAACCTCGAATGCCTTTTGAATGTAGATTTCAACAAGGGACCCAGGGTGCTCTAAACTCTAAAAGATAAACAGACAATGTTTTGTTGAATGCAAATTGAAATCTTGTGATCTGAATACACACAGCCACTACTTTGACCTGTAAGGTCTTATTAGTGCCACTAGGTGTGACCTATATACCAAAACAGTGGCCATCTGTATGCAGCTTACATATTTATAAAATTGGATCCATATTTGCTTAAATATATTATCTTAATTTGTGTGGAAGAAAATTGATTTGCGTGCACAGTATTTCTTAGAAGCAACAGGCTTTGGATCAATATAGTTTGTTGAAAGTGCTCCTAACATTTGGTTTCACGTACATGGCCAATACCAGTTTCTAAGATTTGGGTGTTACTGATATTTTATTCCTTCTTTACGTTGACACAATTGAACAATTACCTGTAGTGCATAAGGAAACAGATCAATCTTCCCGCAAGATTTAATTCCATTCTCTGATACTCTAAACTTTGTTACAATCAGCTTGTTAACATGTGATGCTGCTTGATTTGAAAGCAATTGCAGAAGTGAATTTGAAACTTGATTTCCACTGATATCCAGAGTCTCCATCTATATTATTAATAATATCTTAGTTTCACAAAAAGAATGAACTGTGATGGTGATGTGTTTTTCATGTCTTTTTTATTATAGTTGGATGACTTTAAAATGTCTGTTTACCCAACCACAAAGTCACAGAAAAAACAAATGTTCACTAAAATCAGAAACATACATGATGTTGAGATTTTGATGGAAGCAGCAACAACTTTACACATTCTGGAGTCGGCAATCTGACAACCAGCTGAATGTGAATATTACCAAAGTAAGTGCAAGGACCTGCGCAGTAGGGCGATCCTGCCGATCATGACATTGCATAAAATATTACTGTGTTGTCTGATATGGTGGTAGAGATCCCCTACGTATATGTGAATGTAGTTCCATTTTCAAACACATTGCCAAAATGTGCAGAGAGCAGAGACTTACCAAACTACCACATGTATGTTTGTTTTTTTGAGATCCATTTCCATTTAGAGAAATTTCCCCCGAAATTTGGACCCCCCCAATTAGGGTTAACACTATGACATCATGATGGGACCACACCCCCAGTGATTATGAAACCTGGCCCCTTTGCATTTTGCCGCAAACCCTCTAACAACACTTTGCGGAAAATTAGGAACCATGGGCATAAACTTTATTCTACTTCAGATATATCAAAATTCTCTCTGTCTGGTTTTCTTTCTCGTATTATAACTGGTCCACAAAAAATACATACCTTATGTTTTATTGCACCGACAACTTCTTGGATTGCAGAGTTGCTGACATTTTCGATGGTAAGTTCCAGTGCTGGAGGAAATAAATGTATGACACATGACAAAGCACAAGCTTCATCATCACAATCCACTGTTAGCTGGTTTGGGATGAAATCAACCTGCAAACAATCAAAGAGGTCTGGTGGAGTTTTGGGCAATTACCACTAGATAGGTAAATTGAACCAGTCACAAAAAAGAACAACCTTATTCTTAAATATTAAAAAAATAAATACATTACAGTTTATTTAAAAATTTGGAAATAAAAATTTATCACATGAACTTTTTGTGGTGTAATTAAAATTATTTGTTTACAGCTAACGAACATTATAAGAAAAGATCAAATTAATGAACATTTTCGAAACTATAAAACAACAATCTTTCCAAACCTCAAATGTGGATTCAATATACTTTTTAACCAATATTTCTGGCTCCATTGAACCCTGAAAAATATTTATTTAGCACAGCATAAAAATGAATGTTGGACAGAGAAGCAACGATTTCTTTTAACCATCAAGACAACAAACATTTTTTATACTACATGCTTTTACTGACATGGTCATACTATAATCACGTAATTGTAGAATTGGATTAATAAAATAAATTTTCATGAAAAAAATACTCACCTGGATTTTTTTGAGAAAAATATATTCCTAATAATTGTTGCACATTTTGTTTGATTGCAATGTCACTTTACCTTTATTATATCTGGAAATACATCAACTTTTCCACAGGCTCCAATACCTTTCTCTGATAATTTGAACTTTGTTACAATCAGCTTTTTAAAATGGTTTAGCAGCAATTTTAGACAAGATATTGAAATTGGAAGTCCGCTGATATCAAGAGAGTCCACCTAATTAAAAAACAACAAACGTAAAAATTTAAATGAACATATTTTTTGTAGTGCATAAGGAAATATTTTTTTTAACTTACTGGTTGATCAAGCTTGGATATAGTTGTTGCAAGTTGTGTCATTGAAGTACAGCTTACTTTGCAACCATTTAATGAGAGACTTTTTGTAACTTTTGCACATGAAGCTATTGCATTTGCACTTTCATCACCAACTGTGAAACCTCTCAGCACCAGTGACCGCAACTAGAATATTGTGGTTATAAAGTACATGTACACAGTAGTGTAGCACAAAAATATAATTTAGAACAAAACACAAGAAAGTAATAACTTTGTACATCAGTAGCAATTGCATTTATGACAAAATCAGATAACTTTGTTGTTTACAGGTTTAAACTTATGTTCAATATGACCATTCAATGTAGATAAAGAGCTAACATAATGTATTATGAAATGCATTGTAATTGAGGTATTTCTTAGTAATAGTTAAAACTACAATATGATGTATCTCAAACCTACCTGAAAACTAGTTCACTTACTTTTGTCTGGTCAGTTGGTGTAAAATGTTTAGCAAATCTTTTAATAAATTCATCGACTGATTCTTCTTTCTGGGTATCAACTATTAACTGTCCCTTAATTCCTGAGCAAGTTTTGGCCAAATCCTTTATTACTTGAACAGTCACTTTATGACTGATTAAGAAGTCCTAGCAATAATAAAACAGAGTTTACTCATTTTTTAAGATTATCTCAGATTTTGTTGCTTAAGATATTATCATACCTGAATATTGTGGCTTGTTTGATTTAACAAAACTTCAAAACTTCCATGATAAAACTTACAACTTTTTGACACTTGAATGTTATGAGACTTTTTTGTATCACTAAATACACAACCAATGCTGTAAGCATCAGTTGGAAGTATCTTTCCAGTTAAAGTAAATGTTTCTGGCAACAGATGAAGATTGTCTGTGTAAAATGTTGCATCATCAACTTCATGTAACCATGAGCAAATTTGCAAAAGTTTTTTTCCCTCAACTTCAGCATTTTGTAGTTGGTCATGGCAGAACTCCTTGAGTAGGTTTTTCTTTTCAGTCAATTCTTTACACTTTATGTCACTGAAACAAACTTTTGCAACTTCACTAACCTTGTCATTGCAAAGACCAAAAACAAACTTTGCAACAACTTCCCATCTGTTTGTTTTAAGTTCGGGAAGTATTTTGGAAAACTCGTCAACACTTGCAAAAAAGAAAAGGTAACAAGCAGCGAAATATTCCTGCCAAATCAAATGTGAGAAGTTGCTCATGATTGCTGAATCCAAAAACGTCATGTTCCAATTCTCTTCAGTGACAAACGTGGCTAGAAGCCCCCTTAATTTCTTTGGCACAATTCCTACCTCTCCCAGGTCATCAGAAGTAAAAACAAGCTTCTGATTCTTAAATCCATTCCATGCTAATCTAGCTATTTTGTTTAAATATTCTTCTTCCTTAATTTCTGTTTCTTTCCCCCTAATAAAGTCCTGCCTAAAATAGAACTTGAATCCATTTGCAAAAACATGAGTAACAGAGTGAAATCGACCGTCACCACCCTCTTTGAGACTTTTCCAGATGACGAAAGCAATAAAAATGCACTTTGCTGGAACGTAGCAAGAATATGAAAAGTTTGGATTGCCTTTTATTACATTCCACACATCAGCACCATTATCTCCACAAATCTGCTTGCAAAGATTTTTTTGGGATTTTTCATTAAGACCCATAACCTCAGCAACAAATAATGGTCGGTGTTTTGCATCAATTGAGAAAAAGTGCTTCTGTCGGGAAGTGAAAAGTTTTTTTGCATTTTGAAGCAATTCACCCCTCAAAAGAGCATAAATATAAAGCAAAGGGTTGTTTTTTTCGTGAGCATCCACACTTTCATATTCTAAGTCCCAATCAGCTGCAGCTTCATCGAGGCCATCCATGGTAATTAACACATTATTGGAGTTTTTTAAAAAATTGTAAAACTGTTTTTCTTTGGTTTTTGAATCACTTATGATAGACTCACTCAAGGAATCAGATTTCAACGAATATTTAAGCAAAAACCTTACAAAGGTTGTGGCGGTTTTAAAGTTAATATTTTTCACAGAAATGTAGAAACAATATTGGGTTTTATTAACATTCTCCATTCCACCATCCATTGCTTTTTCAGTTATTACTTTGGATAGTGTGGTTTTCCCAACCCCTGGTTGGCCAATTAATGCTGCAATGTTTGCAAATCGAGGCTGGTTTCTACCTTTTGCTGCTGTTTCGGCTCTTGCAAACAGTTCCTCAACTGATACTTTACTGTCGTGTTTTAAGTCTATTCTTTCATAATCTTGACTCCTGTTGTAATGTCCATCTTCATCACTGTATTGTGGGATGACTGTTTTCTTTCTACGCTTGTTTGGAGGTTTATAACCAATGGGGTAAACTGCTTTAGATGGTTGATCTGTTATGTCAAGTGGACAAACTTCAATTTGTTGTT
This sequence comes from Ascidia mentula, assembly GCF_947561715.1. Classification (NCBI taxonomy): domain Eukaryota; kingdom Metazoa; phylum Chordata; class Ascidiacea; order Phlebobranchia; family Ascidiidae; genus Ascidia; species Ascidia mentula. Next base: position 2,210,654 of record NC_138568.1, read on the forward strand.
GAGTTAAAGTTAGAAAACTCTTTGTTTGACAGTGATCTTTGGCTGCTTCAAGCAATAATTTTTCCATGCGACGTTGCTCTTCTGAAATAAAGTTAAACTTAAAGTTTGGCGATGGTAATAACAACAAAGTAGCTTGGCATTATGGTTGATGAGTTTGCTTTTATGGGATTTTTGAAGTTAGCTCAACCTCTTATTTAATTTTAATAAACAAATGAAGAAAATTTGATCCACAATTAAAAACATTTTCATTTCAAATAACTTGATTGATTTGTATGTGAAACTGGAACTATTATTTGGATTGTTAAGAAACCTAACCCAGATCTTCCACAACGAAAGTTTAAAGGTGAAAGATAACACACAAAAACTTTGACACAAGTATTATTGCTGCATTTACAGTTTCTCTATAAATATAACATGTTAACAGAATTTGCACATGTTACATGTCTAAGAAAAATAAACTGACAAAATAAATGATAAACAAAAACATGGATTAACACACTAAATATTATTTCAAGGATAGCTTATTCAACTATCAGTTGATTTATAAATAACTAAGCAACCAAAGAAAATATTCATTTTAAGCCATACAGCTATCAGGGAATTAGGACAGTTATTAACTGTTTATCAACACATTACAAACTTGTCACAACAAAGTCTGGCCATTTTTCATACTACTTACCCTGGCTGAGATCACCAATTTTGTTGTCAATTGAAGTGTTCCCATAATTGTCTGCAATATTTAATGTAACTTTATAAAACCCAAAACAGAGTTACTTCCTTACTTGTAACAAAATCTCGACCTGCTGTGTTAAATGTGTTTCCTGCTACAGTACTATCAGATATTTCTGTAAACAAAAATATTAGTAAAATTTTGAATAAGGACAAACTATTTGCATATTACCTGTTTTGTTAGAAGAAAGTTTTGAGTTGCCTTGTGTCTATAAGTGCATTTTTTTTCATTTCGAAAGCAGTCATACACAAATTTAAACTTACATTATTTTGAGTATCTTGGGCCTGGCCTCGACTTTGTACTGCTTTGTCTTCTTTTATAAACAATCCTTCATTTGATACTTTGTTGTCTTCCTTTACCGCAATTACCGCAGAATTCAGCCTTTTATTGGAATTGGAATTTCCATTTCCGCTGCTATCTTCTGTCAAAAGCAAAAAAATAACTTCATCGAACTGTTTGCAAACCCTGTAGCAAAGTTTATATCATGACCTTTACACAGAAATCTGGGAATATTTTTTGAGATTCGTTTGCTTTGTTCATACCTGATTGTTGTGGAGTTTGCTGCCCAATGTCTGGTGGATGAGGATTTCTATCCGATAATCTTTGGGTATTATCAACATATGCTGAGGAAGTAGATTCAATGCTTGGAATTCTATCAACTTGCATTGTTAAGGAACGTTGCTGGTTTCTAGAAAATGGAATGTAGAAACATATTTTTACCAAATACAACAGCAACTTACCTTGGACAAACACCCTGGTTGCCTACATTTGATTGCGTTCCATGATTATACGCACTTGTTTGACAAACAGATAAAAAATCCGGATTCTGAGAAACTGTTGATTGTTGAAAATACCCCGATGATTGACGTTTGATATCAAGCTCACTGTGAGAATTATAACCTTGGAGAAGGATTGGATTGCGGACATACCTCAAAGCAGATGTGTGAGATTGAGGTGGGACATTGCCATGTTGCGCAGAGGAAGGTGGAACTACTTGTTGCAAAACATCAACATAGTGAGGATTTGTTTCTTGCTGGAAACTGTTTTGAAAATTATGGAATAGTGGAAATCTTGAAGATTGGTTGAAGGAATGCAGAACATTGTTTGGGGGAACTGCTGAAGATTGCTGATACAATCGTTGATTTGGAACTTGGTAATTGTCAGGACCACTCAGGTAATTTATTGCACGCTGCAACAACATCAGAATATTGTCAAGTATCAAAACATAACATGGTTGAAAGCATAATTCACTTTCTTGCATTTGGAAGTCTAAACCCGTAACCTAACATTTGTGAAAAAACATACACCACAAAATCAGCAATGCTCAATTGCATGGAATAAACCTCAATGTGAAATTAACACAGTCCTACATTTCTCCTAAAAATATGAAACTGTAGATGGATAAAAAGAGATAATATTAAACAAAACACATTTTTTGACTTATGTTTGTTGTGCAAAAAAACTCTGACACATGTTATGTAATCACTGGCAACAAATTAAATTGTTGAAACACATTAGGACTATGTTGCGTTATCATGACATTATATTTAAATGCATGAAAAGTCATTTTTAAAAGTATATAACCTTTGCAATAACTGTTTAAATGCCATTGGCTTATGACCTCCAGATAATAGCTAACAACCCCAACACTCATGGGTGTGAAAACAACTCATACGATAAAAAAACACCTTTATTAGAGATAATGTATTAAAATCCCAAAACAGCGATCTGTAGACAGCTCAGATCGATTTATTGAGAGAAAAATATATTTCGCCTAAAACGGCATCATCAGTTTCTCCATTTACCAAAACTGCCAAAAAGGAAAAACAGAAAGGAAAAAGTCAAGAATCTAACGCAAAAAGGTTACGCAAGCTAAAAATAAATAAAAATTAATAAAAACTATAAAAATATTCGGGTTTCAAGCATTAACTAAAAAATTAGAGAAAGTTACTTTGTACAAAGTTTACCTGGTTGGGTTGCTGGGGTATTTGTGGGTGTGGAAAGTATTGGGTTTGGTTGAAAGCTGGTACATTGGTTGCCTGTGGGATTCCTTGACCTGGTTGTGTTGACTGAAGATTATAAGGTTGTTCACGATGGGAATTCCCCCATGCTTGTGGATATTGTTGGTTATAGAATGGATACCTCCCACCATAATATTGGTTCGGTAAATATCCTGTGGGATTAGGGTAAGGTTGTTGGGGTTGAGAAGTGTATCGTGTGTGGGGATGCCCCAATTGTGATGGATGGCTTTGAGGTGTTGTATAAAGATGAGATGTTGACGGTACACTATGATAATGAGAGGTTACATCCTGGTTGGGTTGCCAAACAGTGGATTGCTGGGGTATTTGTGGAAAGTATTGGGTTGGGTTGAATACTGGATTGGTCGCCTGTGGGATTCCTTGACCTGGTTGTGTTGATTGGGGATAGTAAGGTTGTTCTGGATGGGAATTCCCCCTTGTTGGAGGATAGTGTTGGTTATAGAATGGATAACTCCCACCATAGTATTGGTTCGGTAAATATCCTGTGGGATTAGGGTAAGGTTGTTGGGGTTGAGGAGTGTATTGAGGGTGGCAATTCCCTAATTGTGATGATTGGCTTTGAGGTGTTGCATGAAGATGAGATGTTGATGGTTTACTAAGATGTTGAGAGGTTACATCCTGGTTGAGTTGCCAAACAGTAGATTGCTGGGTTATTTGTGGGTGGGAAAAACTTTGGGTTTGGTTAAAAGATGGTACATTAGTAGCCTGTGGGGTTCCTTGACCTGGTTGTGTTGATTTTTGATTGTTTGTTTGCTCAGCATCAAACAGTGAAAACGAACCCTGCAACAACATACAGTCTCATAAAAAGGTTTTCATTATCAGAAGATTTTAGAACAAAGTGACAAGGCCTTGTTTCCATTGGGACACTCAATGTTAGTTTCTACAAAATCTTTCATAATGATGTATTGATGTCCAGCAAAAATGTTCATGAGCATAATTACCACAAATAATGTTACTGACACAAGCACAAGTAAAATAGTGACAAAGTGGCAACATGTATTTCAAGTAGTCACACATACAAAGGCTGGAGAATTTTACAAGATGGAGTTTCACCAAAATGCCTCTGTTGGTGCTTTCTTGCTCACATTAATAACACATAAGTTAACATCCTGAACATGAATTGTTACAAATTATGAAATGTCACAAAGCATTACAAAATATTTTCAATTGGGCCTTTCTTATTATTTGCTGAAACTCTTACGACTCCAGACCATTTCCACAAAACTGGCTCTAGAATCCGAGATTTTGGAGTAAAAATAACAATTTTGCAACACTTTCTATTTCTTAAATATATAAATTAGAGCTGTTACAGCTTGCTGTGAACGGTAGTTCTCTACTTGTTTGCCTTATACCAATAGGACCTTTTACAACTTTTTTCAAACAACTAAAATTTTTGTGGGTATGGTTGCAAATGAAATACTCCGGCCTACTTATAAGGTGTAATGGATAGATTTAGGGTGTGTCACAAAAATTATTGCTATACCATTCGCTTGTGTTTTTTTCACTATCTCTAAATTTAAAATACTCACAAGCTTGTTTTTTATTCTGAGTAGCTCAAATTTTAATCAAAAAAAGTGCTATAGGACGCATATTGGTGTTTCTATGAAAATTAGTTTTGGTGCTGGAAAATGCGCAAAAAAATCGGGCTGTATTTGTGGAAAAATGAATCGTTTAAGTGTCCAATCATTTGTGATTTTATGAAAGATCCATCTCATAACTACAAATTTTGATCGAAATTAGTCTACGAAAAAATGGTTTAGCCACCCCCCTAGGGCCATTTGCCCCCCTGGTTACTCAATATTTTGGTTAAATGAGCAACAAAAAATGGAACTGGATTTTGCAGAAAAATGAATCGTTCAACTACCCACTCATTTGCAATTTTTTTTTGTAAGTTCCATTCTCTATGCGATGGCATCAAATTTATTTGCTGAAAAAGTGTCAAAGCCCTCCCCCAAGGGCTGGGTATACCCCCCTGTTGGTTATATGATCTTCCCGGAGGCCCAACAAGTCCTTGCTCTGTACAGTCTCATCCAGGAGCAAAATTTTGTTTTTCAACTTAGTAGAATTTTAGGTCCCTATGTAAGTCACAAGACCCATCAACGGTCATTGGGAAACAAGCGGAATAGTCGCTAGATGCATTACAGCCGAGGGCCTTGAAAACAGGATTTCTCCAATTTAATACCCATATAGGTCCTATAAGTGTGCTCATACGAAAAATTTTAACTTTACCAAAAGCATGTGAAGTCCTGCCATACCTGGTTTGCTTGGTACTGATCATTGTTTGAACTTCCCTGTTCATAATTCCTATCCATTCAGGTTAATGTATATCAACAAACATGACCATATTTGACTGAATCCAATCACAAAAGGGCAACATATGATGCATGGCAACTGAAATCAGTGTTATGTCCATTATTCACAAGAGGTAGGAAACAGTCCGAAGGCAACAGTTTTTCACATTCGACTACATTTCATTCAATTGCTTTTAACTTTAAAAAAACTAAAATAACATACAAAACAGCATTAAAAAACAAAACACAGTTTATAAACATTATGTGTCTTTGGAAAATAGAAATAAAACCATACAGACCACGAAAGGGCGCAAGGGGGGTGTGGTTGGTATTTGTCCAATTAAAGAAGGTTCTTAGTTTTTTTAGAAGGCCAAATTTGATTTTATTCCATAGCAGGAGCGTGAAAGGTTGTTGGTTCAGAAGGATTTCATCTGCATACGTTTGTGCAAGGTTTTATGGCCGAAATGTATTCAAAACATGGGAAAATAAGGGGGGTATGGTTTTTGTTTTGCAAATTTGACAATCTTCTTGTTTTTTTAGAAGGTCAAATTTGGTGTTCTTTGATAAAAGGATTTCATAGGCAAACGTCGTTGCTTAAGAGTTATGCCATAATACGCATATGATATTCATAACCAATTATGAATATGTTTTTTTTTTTCATAATTTTGGTATCGTTAGAAAGGTCAGCCTATGAACTTTTACGTGTAAAAAAATCATGCTGCTACCTCATAGGGCGGCCGAGTAACCCGCATTCAGAGTTTTGTTAACTGGCGATTTCTTTTTGTCAACTAACATCCCTCTGGTCACACAGCAGTGACAGCACCCCTTATCTAACATGTCAACTCTCGATCACATTTACATTAATTGTCTTTTCACAAAACATCACAACAGGAATACTAACTTACAACATATCTGATCATATGCCATTATTAGCAGTAGTACACATCACAATCACACACAAACCATCGAAAAAAGTACATATTATGCTAAATCGCGAAAAGAGGCTCATGTTCACTGGGCGATTTGGATGACGTCAGCCATCTTATTTTTAAATCTGTTAATTGCATGTTGTAGAGCATTAAATTTCCGTTCTCTTGATATTGGTCAATATTGGCACCTATTACCACAACGCTGAGCAGACTTATTTGAATTACGCATGTACCGACATGTTTATTCGAGGTACATAAGGATAGAACATAGAATGACGACACAATGGGCGAATAAGCCACGAGGGAAGGAGAGTGAAAGAAAAAAGGCAATCTGTCCGGTTCGCTATAGGAGCGCAAAGGGAACGGTAAACGTAGTGAGAGAGACAGCTACGCCACTGTCATTTCGGAGAAATATTTTTTTTCAAAGAAATTAATTTCACGCAAGAGTAAAAACAACTTTAAAGGATTTATCATAAACAATACACAAGTATACACATCAATTAGAACACAACGACTATCCAAAAACAACAAATGTAAAAATGTAACTTTAACACTGTAAGGTTTGGACCTCACCTCACCCCGATTAAACAGTTTATTATCAGGCTGTGGGAATAAATCCCAAGCCGGCGAATAGCTTGTAGAGTCTCAGTAATAATACCAGTGTAACAGTAATGCTTTTGAACAAGTAGAATAGAATAGAATGGAATCAAATAGAATCAAATAGAATCAAATAGAATCAAATAGAATCAAATAGAATCAAATAGAATCAAATAGAATCAAATAGAATCAAATAGAATCAAATAGAATCAAATAGAATCAAATAGAATCAAATAGAATCAAATAGAATCAAATAGAATCAAATAGAATCAAATAGAATCAAATAGAATCAAAATAGAATGAATTTACAGGTACACACTGGGCTTTAAAGCTCTCCATACTGAGAGCTGATTGGTCAATAATGTCACGTGATATCATGAGGCGCTTGAAGTAATATAACAAAGAACATAGGTGTGATGTGACATAAGCATAGGAGAACATTTTATGTGGTAAACAGGATGTTGAATGAATCACTTTACTCGAGAATATTCGATGGCTAAACCATTTGGGTCACATTATGGGATTATGCAGGACATGTGCAAAGCTGCGCGCAAAGCATTACGCAATTCAAGCACTTGTTTCTGTGACGTATGTTACAACACCACCATGTTATTAATTCTGACTAATTTTTGTCCATACAAGGTATTGCAGCGTACCAATTGATTCCTTCAGCTTGCTGCTTTGCTGAAACTAAAGTCTGCAAGGCTTAGCTCCGCCTGCATCCATTCTGTCTAGTGTTCCAGTGTTGAATTGCAGGAAACATGCGCCGTGGTCAGAACTAGGCCAGGGAAAACATGCGTGTTGCCACAGTATATAGTGAGGCAGCAATACGAAAATTTGGATGCGAGCATGTGCAACGATCTTCTGATTACCAAGCTAAATTATAAAGTAAATCCTGTTTCCCATAGTTAGTTTCTGCTGAAGTTACCTGATGTTCTTCTTTAAAAGCGGTTCGTATGGACAGCATGACCAAAGGAAAGTAATAATACCATTCGTCGTTGTGGGTAACTGCTTTTTTTGTTGAAAGCTCTTTTAATTGTTCGATTGTTGTTTTTTTTCCACCAATCCATTTGATTGAGGCCTAAACGTCGTGGATGTGTTAGTTTTGATTCCCAAAAAGTCCATGGTAGCTTTCCATTCTTCAGAGGTAAATTGCGGACCCCTGTCAGTGGAAATAGTGTTTGGAACACCAACCATATTAACCAATGCAATAACATGAACGCGTCCGATAAAGTTTGTGTCTTGGTGTCTTTGAGGTGTATAGCCACCGGAACGAATATGTAGGCAAACCCTGCACTCAGTGGCAAAGGTCCAGCCAAATCTGTATTTACATGCTGGAACTTTGAGGAGACTGGAGGATAACGCGTGAATGGAGTGACACTGTGCCTTGCCGTTTTGTTTCTCTGGCATGTATAGCATGATTTTTCCTATAACTGAACATCTCGTCTCAGACCTGGACACACAAATCTGTCATAGATTTGTTTGTGTTATTTTAGGCCCTGGATGCCCCAAATTGTGTATAGCATCGAAAACATCCTTGTGAAGTCCTGGAGGAATGACTGGTCTGAAACTTCCTTCCTCCGAATCATTTCCTAAAATTATTTTGACCGAATTTGGTATTTGTTTGTGAACGAAATTGTTGTAAATCCCTGTAGTTAGTCTTCACCATTGTCATAATACTTTTGTTGCAATTCTATCTGTTTCCAGTCGATTAGGGCTGGCATGATGGAATATAGCATTTATTTGCGGACGTGACAATGCATCAGCAACCTTATGTAGTTACCATAGACCGTGTGAAGGTTGCAATAAGTCTACTTGATCTTTTGCAAGAAGAAAACAGGAACAAAAATCAACAACCGTCTTCTTCTGTTCCAGGGTCAAGTTCTGGGAGAAAGAAGAATTAACAACATGGTGAGAACAACCAACTCCAGAATGTGTTGTACAATACACTTCTAGGAACAGGCGTGTCATACCGCCACGCTATCTAAAAGATTACCAATGTGCCACGTAATTTCTTTTATAGCTTTCTGTGTTCTCTCTGTTGTGTGCAGTCCAGTTATTGTGTCTAACTTAACCATGTCTCCATCCAAAGGCACAACTAATCAAGACATGCATTGCTCGTATATTCAAGTTGAGTGATCATTACAAAGAAATGCCTGCCATAGCTTGTAATACTACTGCAACAATTACAGAAGACACATTTTATTTCTTTGAAGCCAAAGTAAGTTCTCCTGATTTCATAAATCAGGAACCTCCTCCAGCCGAATGTTTAATGTGGAATCACACTCTTCGTGCTCCTGGAATTAGGAAGTTTGATAGATTAACCGATACAATCTTTAAAAACGACAACCATGTAGTTCGTGACTACAGATGGCCTACGAGTACCAAGTCGGAAGTTAGCAATGCAATTCTAACTCGGTTCAAACTGTTATAATCCTATTACTATTCAAATACGAACCTTTTCAAAAGTTGGATCATTGTAAAATTCTTCATTGGCAGGTATGTCCAAAGTCCAATTGTCTCAAAGCGACTGTTATATGCAGTATTAACAAATTTGTAATCGAAACCACAAACTGCGAATTGCAATCACTAAAACGACTGAGATCAGTTCTGTTGAGAAAAAAATCTACAGGTGTTAATCCGTACACTCCGTTCCTTTTTTCTCTCGAATGTCAATTGCAAAAACTACTTTATACACTCTTAAGATCTCTGCGATATGGGAAACAGGATTTACTTTATAATTTAGCTTGGTAATTATAAGATTGTTGCAAATGCACAAAGCAGATAGTAGTGTAGTCGTTTGATATGGGCGAAAATTTGAAACCTTTCCGGTTCAAAGGATTCTTGAAAATTTTACAGAGAGCTTGCCTGAGGCATGCTGATGAACGTGCTATAAGTTAAAATACCAACTCATTTCAAACTTCAAAAAAGAATAAAAAAACTTTGTGACCCGGTGTAAAAGTATCTTCCAATTGGAGCTAAGGAACGGAAATAGTAAAGGAAAATGCCAAACTCAAAAATTTTTACAAAAAATGGTTTACCACAGCGCTTCACGCGTTTTGCTAAAGAACTCCTAACAAAACAATTGCATTTTCCGACGATGGTATATTAGAGGGACCCATACGGTAGCCACGCATTAAACGGGGAAATCCATATCGCCCCCTGTCCGTAAGGTAGAGGGACCCATAAATTCCTCACGGACAGGGGGCGATATGTATTTCCCCGTTTAATGCGTGGCTACCGTATTTAACTTGTTATCACTGGAACCATAACCACTCTCAATTAAAGAAACACTACAACTACGACGTTATTTAAACATATTTTTAACGCGTAGAAAGCATTCTTAAGTCATCAATTGTATTTTAGTCCAAAGCATTGCATAAAAAAATTGACAGACCGTGTTTATTTGTAGAAATAAAACAATTTAAATTAAACTGATATTAAAACATTTTTCTGTTTAGTGTTAATGCAATTCTTACAAAATCATGTGTTTAGTGTGTTTACAGTTTGCTGTAAAGTCCCCATTTGTGTAGTCTTCTTTTATTGCTAGTCTTTTGGTAAATAATCGATCTTCAACTGCTAATTTGGGATGATTTCTATTTCGTTTGTTATTAATAAGCGCCATCTTTGTGTGACGCAATACAAGTTATTTTCTGATCAGCTGACCAACCTGTGTTGTAAGTTTCTGAATCATAACGTCGCGTTAAAACTTTCTTTTCCAGTATTGCTCGGAGTTTATTTGCTGGATTGATATTTTACTGTTGCCTTTTTTTGCTGCAAAATTGTTTGAAGTTATTGGTGTACGTGTGTATCTTCATAAAAAAGAAAATGGATATCATAATAAAAGATGTTATTAACCCGGATGAAATAATGAAATTTGAACAAAAGTACAAGAAAGAAGAAGCAATGGGTTGTGTATTGCCTGAAACACAGTTTGAGTATGCCTGGTGTTTGGTGAGAAGTCCCTATGTTGACGATTGGAATACAGGCTTTGAACTTCTGAAAAGTTTATATGATTCCGGAGATGACATGGCCAAAAGGGATTACTTGTACTACATGGCAATTGCCAAGTTCAAGATGAAAAAATATGAAGATGCTTTGAAATACTGTGACGGTATACTTAAAGTGCAACCCCAAAATCACCAGGTCAAACAACTAAAGTCCTACATTGAAGGCAAAATGAAAAAGGAAGGACTACTTGGGATGGCAGTGATTGGTGGAACAGGTTTAGTGCTGGGAATAGGTGCAGCGGTTGTTGCTGCGTTGGCAGTTTCGTCAAGAAAATAACACCTGTGTTTTTATATATGTTTTTGCACTGTGAGATTGTGACATGAAAGCAGTACGTCCCTGCTGAAATCCACAGGATTATAGTGGACGTATATTGTGCCATGTTATTGTCAAGCATCTTATTTCTACCTTGTTGGCATTTTGTATGTGCTGTTTTTAAACACAAAAACTATTTTGTGGCCAAATTTATTGTCTTACCAGTGACACCAATTTATTAGCACAGGAATATATTTGTTTGAAATCAAATGTTTAAGATTGGAGTCAGCTAATTAATTAAAATTATTGAATTTTTTTTCCTTTATTGTCTTTTTGAACAATTAAAAATATATATCTAAATTGATGTTTTTCTTCATGGATTTATACATGGCATACATAAATTTTTGAACTCTTTGTTATTGCAATGTTTTGGATCAAAGTTTATTAAATAATGATAATTACACTACTTGTGACATATTGCTATGGTTTGTGTTATGTGTTTGCATATGCAATGTCAAAGTCGTTGTTGTCAATGTGGATGAATTTTGCTCTGCCAGAAAATACTTCATTACTTTAGCAAAACGATTCTGTAAACCTATGGCTTTGTTTAACTCCAACCTGACGTCCAGTTTGTCTGATTGGTTTACAAACAAGTTTCAAGCAACAGAGGAAGAAGACAAAGAAATAAATGACGAAAAGCCACAAGACGAGGAAACTGCCCCATCAGAAAATTTGGTATGAATTTTGAGTTGTAATATAAATCCATATTTAACTTTTAGTGGATTAGACATATGCAAAGTTTTAATACAGAAGAAAAAAGCTAATGCTGGTCAAATATGTGTTTATGATTTACAAATTAACTGTATTTGTTTACAGTGTATACTGTACTTTTCAATCTTTTGAAGTCTAATACTTACCATAATTCCAGCAAAAACAATAATGTGCTTGTTTGGTCAGTGCTAAGTTTTAAATTTGGTTTTTACAGGAAAAACAAACCAAACATGATGAAAATTCTGCTGAACAAACAGAAACTGAACAGAAACCAAACAGTGAAAAAGAAGCAACTGAAACTGAAAGTAAAGCAATTTTCTTATTTAGTGCCATTCCAAATAGTTTAGAAAAAAAGGATGTGCTGTTATTCATAAAACGTAAAATATTTTACATTCAATAGAATCTTCTGACAAGTTACTAGACATCGACACTGAACAGATGCAGAAAAAGTTGGCTGAAGAAACACAGAAGGTTGTGTCTTCGGCAATGTCGTTTGGAAGTATGTGTTTTAATCTGATGTCGAATAGGCACTGAATGAAAATTAAAACTGTTCCATTTTTTAGACTACCTCTTTGGTGTGGCTACAGAGGCCTCCAAGAAAGTATCAACTACTGTTAATGAAACTGCTCAAACTTTGAAGAAATCGGTTGAAGATACGGTAAAAGTTACATTGCAACAAAATAAATAATTTGCTTGCCCAAAACTTAAACTTCGATGCATAAGTGTATTATGTAAAATTTGCTCAAATCATATACAACCATTTAGGAGATTACGGAAATGTGTTTCATATTTATTATGTTATAATTTATTGCCATGATTATTTTTCAGCCAATTTTGGGAGATTTTAATCGGGAGCAAAAAGAGTTCATCCGACAGAAACGTGAAAAGCAAGGTTAACACTTGTTACCACTGCACATTGTGCCATTGAATATGTAAAATCTAAACTGTAAATATACAGGTGATGGTGCTGTGCCCCCATGGTGTGGTTATCAGGAAGAAGAAACAATGAAGCAACAGATCCTGGCACTTTCAACAGTAAGTTAACACTCAATCCTATAGATCTCAATACATTAGCGAATTTCACGCCCCTTTGCTTACATTTACAGCATTATTTGATTGCATGATGTGATATTTTTTTCCACTTACAAAACATTTTTTAAACTCAAAAGCACTTTTGTGAAGCATTTTTTTTGTTTGTTAAAGGATACAAGGAATTTTTTAAGAAGCCCCCCATCTGGTGTCCAGTTTAACTTTGAGTTTGAGCAAATGTTTCCCATCGCCAAGGCAACCTTGCAAGAGGACGATAACTTAAGAAAAATGAGATTCACACTTGTACCTACAAAGTAAGCACTTAATTTTGAGCAACACATGACAAATAGAAATGTAATGATATCTTGCCCTGTCATTTTTTGTGTGTTGTGATGACGTGTGATCGTACTAATATGAGATTTGTCATTTCCTGTAGGTTTAAGGCAGCCAATGCATCACTCCACCTTTGCGCATCATTGATTATAATTTTGTGGAAATTTGGCCTCTAATTGTTTACAGTCAGACTAAAACAAAAGTTAATTTTTATTCATTTGTGCTACAAAACTTGTATATATTTTGTGTACATCTGTGTATGCAAATAGACAACCTATTGTATAGGCTTAACAAACTGTGCATACATAATGGAATTTACCAGCATGTAGCACGAATATGGCTATAAAGAATATGTCAAAGAAACACCACATTTGTGCAGGATCAAAGAGGATATGTTTTGGCGTAACTACTTTTACCGGGTGTCTCTCATCAAACAATCTGCGCAACTCTCAACCTTGACAGAGCTGCAAAAGTCCGGAGTGCAGGATGCAGCTTCATCTGCTTCTTCCACATCCTCTCTTGTCATGGTTGGAAGCACGGCAACGGGAACCATGAGTCGTTCTAGCAGCAACAAGTCCCTTAACAGGTTTGCGTGGTTTTCATCTTGCTACAGTAGTTGTGTAAACATGCACTTGGTCCAGATCTGATGTGGAGAATGGAGCGATTGATGCAGAGGAATCCACCAATCTTAATGAACCAGAGGTAAACAACAGCTCATAATTGCATACTTGTGTTTCTTGTTTGTTATATTTAAAAATGTAGCTTCGTACACATACGCTGACTGTGCATAAGCAGGCAGTTTAAAAATTACATTCACAAGTTTGTGTTTCATAAACCTATCTCAGCTTTTCATGGGTAGTTGCTTTAAAATATCCTGCTACATATCACTGCCAGGAGCTCAATGCAGCAGAATTTGCCTCGGATGCATTTGACCCTTCAACTTTGAACCCGGATGACCTTGAACGTGAAATGCGTGAATTGGGAATGGACGATGGGGCGGCCAATGTACCAGAGTGGGAACAAGAGTTACAGAAAGAATTACAGGTACGGATTTTTTTGTAATATTTTATAATTCGGTTTTCAATTCGATTTTATTTTACACTAAAGAACTTGAACACACATGAACATTAAATTAGCCAAATAAAAATGGCATCGGCATTGATAAAGAAAAACATGAGGTTTATCAAGTCAGGCGCCCACGGTTAGGTTTATGACCTCACGGAAAACCCTCTGTCGTAGGATCACAGTAAGTCCCACTAGGGAACGGATGGGTTGTGACATGTCGCATTGTTATTATAACTACCTTTGCGCATTGATTGTCGAACATAAAAAATATTATTTTGTCACAATTTTCCCCATACAAGAATCAACATGATTTGGTACTTGTTGGCTATTGTCAATGCCTATGCACATCTTTCTGAAAATAAGGCATTTCTGGATTGTTGACCACAATGCTGCAAAATTTAGCACAATAATAGCAATACCCAAATTTTTGAAAAAAAGTCTCTTTTTTTAGGACTATGAGGTGGTAACTGGGGAAGACAAAGATGAACTTTGGGAAAAAGAAATTGATGATATGTTAAGTGCAGATGCTGCCCAGGAAAAGTCTAGCTAGCATTGTAGCCACTTGAAAACGATGCTTTGCCTCCTATTTTTAGATTTGCAATATATTTTGTCCATTCTATTATACAGCACTACATTGTATTGTTAACTATTTGTAATACTTAAGAATGTAAAGGTAAACGCTAGGAAAAAGTTTCATAAACTGCCCCCTGACTCTTAAATAAACAAAAAAAATTGTGATAATTTATAAAGTTGTGTTTATGTTGCTGTAAAAAGTTTGTAAGGTGCTGCAAACTACAATGTGACCAACATAATTAAAAAAATATTCAACTCAAATTTACCTTTGTGATGAAGATTATGGTCACACTTCACAGAATAATTTGTTTTCTTTGGTTAAAATTACCCCCTGTAATACTTTGTAAGGAAGAAGTTTTTTAGAATTGTAAATGTTCTTAAAATGTGCTGTATAGTTTGGCTGTCGGTGGCTTGCGCAAAAGATTGTACCAAGCTGCTTTTGTTCATTCTGCAAATTGCTTGTTAAATTTTTGAGTAATACACAAGTCAAGTTTATGTTGAAAAAGAAATATTTGATGCACAAAAATTAGTAAATGCATTTTATTAAATTCCACCCGCTTCTGCAAAAATAGAACGTTTTGATTTTAAAAAAAATTTATGTCAGTGAATCCCCTTGTCGCCATTGCATTAGTACATTGTTATAATTGTATCCAGCTTTCCAAAACCTTGGCGCGTGTGATATATTCATTAGGTGCAGCATGTTTGGACTTTTACTTTCAATATTTTTTAGCATGGCGGAATAAGTGGGCAAATCGAGCTCACTTGATGTCACTTCACGAAGAAACGCCGCCCATAAAAAATCGACGACCTGACAATTTTGTTAAAATCATGAGATTTTATTGTGACGCTCATCTCTCCTTCCGAAAAAAGAAATTTTATCACACAAATAAATTGACAGAGTCGAATTCGCAACTTCTGTACATAAAAAACAGCAGGAATATCCGCACGTGCGTTTGTGGTCTATTCTAAAAGTACGTTTGCACATAAAGGATCACGTACTGTCTGGTCTCTGAACAAAAAACAAAACATGCACGATCTGTGCTTGTATTTATTTGCTGTGGATATACAGTTGAGAGTCTTTTTCATAAAGTGATGTGGTTTGAAAACGTGAGACCTTCAACTTTCGCATAAATGAGAACTAGCCTGTGGCGCTTCGTTTCTCAATTCGCATTTAGGAATGTCTTGGTCAATGGAACACGTGCGTGCATCAAGTAATGTTACTTTCCGAAAATAATCGATTCAAATCACATAAATTCTTTGTTGGATCAGCGAAAATATATTACTTTGACAAAGAAAAACAAACAACCTATAATAAAAAAAATTCAACAAGCATCAAGTTTACAGTTGTAACAATCTACTTTCACCGATGATTTTAACAAAATATGCGGTAATATATTTCCGTGTGTACAAATATATTTTGTTAAGAAATGTGAAACAGAGTGTATAATTTAAATTGCAATGTAGTTGGGGATTCTTTCGGGAAGTAAATGCAGGTAAGGGTGTTCCAACTTGGCATTCCTCTCATTGATTTCATCGCCGTATTCATCCAAGTCTTTCTTGTAGTCTTGTTGTATTTTCAGTACCGCGTCTTCAGTAAAAAGCTTCTCGGGAAAGTTGCCAATGAAAGTCTACAAAGCACGGTTAGGTGTTTCATTATTCCCAACCTTTTTGTGGTTGCGTACCACTTGGAGGTAAACAATTTCGACGCGTACCACCTATTTATTGAGTGTTACAAAGTAACCTAGGGGATGAAGTAACGAACATTTTGAGTTTTTAAATTCGAACAATATCCGCAAATTACGGAAAGTTGCTCGCAAACCACCTGGAATGCGGTCGCGCACCACCGGTTGGGAAACGCTGCATTAGACCATAAGGGCCGACAGAAAAAATTTACGAAGATGGCGCGAATTTTGTCATTTTTTCGTGTTCAAAATTCTCCACCCTGAAAAATATGTGTTAGTTTTATTTAAGGGACGTTTTCCAAACCCGACCCCGCCCCTCCGTATACCCATGATTGCTTGTCATACATTTTAAGATTAATTACTATGATAACCTCATCGTCTGAGTATTGCGACAACACAAACGTGAAAACAATGTAGATCAGAGTGAGCTTGTGATCCGGCAAAGATTCCATGATTCTTTGCATAGAACCCTGCAAAAAAAACATAATATATTTTAAACCCTGCCTCGCTCACTAGTTAATAAAGCAGTGATTCCCAACCTTTTTGTGGTTACTTACCACTGGGAGGTAAAACAATTTCGACGCGTACCACCTATAGTTGTGAGTTATAAACAGTAAAAGTGGCTGACTAGCTTGGCTGCAATGCCTTGGCTGCTAAGCCTGTGAACCTTACAGCTGTGATCGCCAAATATAAAGGGCCTGCGCAGTGGAGCGACCCTGCCTTGCTATGCGAAAGCTTGGTATTACTTCTAGGGGACGAAGTAACGAACATTTTGAGATCACTCATGATTTTTTAAATTCGAACTATATCCGCTAATTACGGAAAGGTGCTCGCGTATCACCGGTTGGAAAACACTGAGCCAAATACAAGGTTGTAGATTGTCACCTCTCCTCTCTTGTGTGGAGGCAATCTCATTCCACCAGGCGAGAAGGGAGCGAACTTGTATGAGTCGAATTGGCCAAAGTTGACGGCGGCATGTTGCGCCGTACTTGTGAACATGATCGTCAAACAGATTTCAATCTAAGAACAACAAACAAGCATCCTGCATTGACTGATGTGTAAACTATCCATGACAATTCACCAGCAAGGCCTTTGTTTCAATGGTTGTAGGCATTCCTCTTGCGTTACCGTCTTGCCATCCAAACCCTTCTGTAGCTATGTCGTTTGCCCAGTATTGTATTTCTGTGTCCTCCAGTACATCCTGACATGTAAACGAAAATATCAGAGTTTGTGGATTGCTCTCGGAATGAGTCCAGAATATATTACGAAGGAGTTTGATAAATTTTTGGGTCATATTTTCGGTTTTTATGTATCAGTATGGACTTATTAAAGAAACAAAGCCACAAATTAAAACTATTTTATCCCAAAAAAAGCTTTAAAGACAAAACAATAAGTGACCAAACATCATGGCCACGTTTTACTGCAAACCACCTTATCACATTTATAATAATAATCGACGACGCCAGCCACGTATTTCTCCATAACCTTCCACAACTTGAGGGCATCATCTCTGTAATAATAACCTGGAAGAAGATGGGGATCTCCCACTCCTGCAGTGACATATATAGGCTGAGAGAGCGAGGTTACATTTTCCCTGTTCAACTTTTAACAGAAACAAACAATGGTGGGATTCAAATATTTTAACATCCGGCTCTCTCACTACCAACATTCCATATTAAACGCGGGAATACATTGTTCGAAGTGAAACATAGGCCAACATATACGGCGAAAACAATCGCTTTACGTTGGTCATTAAATACCAAGAACCGGTGCGAACCGGTTGAATCTCACCAGTGGACACAATAAACTGAATAGATCTAAACAGTGTGTATAGTCTGTAGTTCAATAATTATTAAATATGGCTCATTTGCTTGTATGTAAAAGTTTCATGTTCGAATCGCATCAGTGCAACAACTCTGACCAACACTAATAGCTTTATTTATTAAAAAATCAGCTGTATTTTAAGGCGAAATTTTGGTCGGTTTTGGAATCGATTTACGTCACCAAACCAGGTCTGTGCCTCACAGAGTGTCGAAATTTGCCACTTCTAGTTTCCATTTATGGTTACCCTTGATCACGTTTTGTAAAATAAATTGCTTTAACATATACGTAAGATTGGTAATTACCACATTTCTCAATCACTGTAGGAATGTGGAGGTCCTTGAACTTAAACGTGCTGAAGGTTTTTGATATTAGCCCGGTCGCAGCTGAAAAAAATAAGCGACACCGCAATTGATGAAATCCTATGCATGTTTTAAAACAAAATAAATGCGAGGTAAAGTAAATGTAGTTGGTTGTATTTACGGTGTACGATTTTACCGAATATTTTAAGTGCAGTATTTATATTCGATTTGGGAACATAACTGACGGTTTTGCAAATCTTCAATACAAACAAAATAGCCAATGCAATAGTCGAGAATGTCAAAATACAGACGTTTCGATTGCTGTACTACAATAATTTTCAATGTAAAATACAGGCGAGTTGGCAAAATGATACGGTGAAGTGGCGATAAGTAAAAAAAGGGGGACAGAAGAAGCGCAATTGTTGAGATTAAAAGCCGAATAGCGAGATGCAATCGAAACGCCTGTATCATGAAATACTCGACTATTGCATTGGATGATCAGAAAAACATGGATGTGAACATAAAACAGGGCCACAAACCACATAGCTCATATAACAGCTCAGCTAGAATTCATTTACAAACTTTTCGGTTGTAACCACAATCGTTCTACAATGCAGTTGTATAATCTATATTGGTAGTCCTGAGCACGAGCTATGTTTGTCAAAGTTGGTTTGCATCACTAGAGCTTTTACGTACGTATGCCCATAGATTTGTTTACAAGTGTGTCGTCAGGTACCAATGATAATCGGCCTTCCGTGTTGATCGCCACAACATTTTTGAGATGGGGTCGCAGAAGTTTATGGATCGGATGACAGCGGGGTAAATCCCGGAACACCCCCACAGCTACAGTCTCCATGACGCTGTGTGTGTGGAGGAAATGAACGACCCACTGAAAAAAAACTCGTGTCTTCAAGTAAGTGTTCGCCAACGCAAACCACCAAATTGCAATTTTCAAAAAATAAATATTTCATTGAAAGCATTCGGCGGTTAAACGATATTCATTTTCATTGAAATGATTTCATTCGATTTCATTTTTAATGTGTTTAAAACTTAATTGTTCAAGCAATGTAAATGCCCCATTCCATCGTTCCTGAGGAGAATTTAGCGTTTGATCGCAACACGGGCGCTCAACAAAACAGAACGCAGGGCTGCAATATTTTTGGGGATAACCATCAACATTACCTGGTGTACGCTGGTCATTGAGCATTTGTAATACATCTTCGCCAACAACCAGTCCTCCTTGCTATCGGCCGGTGTGAACAGGAATTGTCGATCACCGGGTACGAGCTGTATGGCGATCGGTACAAACTGTTTGTCCTCACGAACGTAGAACATACAGATGGAGTTGGGACAGTATATTTGTCTCCCATCGTTGGTCACGTTTCGTCGGACCCCGTTTAAATACTTGTTGCCATCGCATATGTAGATTTTGCCAGCCTAATTGTGCGTGGGATTATTTTTTTTTAAATATAGTACTTCATATAAGATACAGCCAAATTTAATCGAGATTACGTATTCGATACCTTTATTTCCTCTTGTAATGTTTTACCAGCATCAAATAACTGACCGACGTCATCATTCGTGACGTCAAACCCCTCAGGGAATTCTCCAGTGCAGCGGTAGAAACAGACTTGTGCCACTCCGTTGAGTATCGACCTGCCCAGCCCCTCGTCCGTGTCCCAACTGCAAAATCAAAACATTTTGAGACCTCGGTTACAAATTGCCGTATTGTGGGGCATGTTCACAGCCAACAATGTATACGAAACCAATAAATAGTAGTTCGGTCATAATGGGCAGTGTTACGCAATATGTGTTGAGCTTCACTGCAGGGACACCGAGCAAGCCAGTGTTTCCCAACCGGTGGTATCACGTACCACTGTTGGTACGCGATGGCATTCCAGGTGGTACGCGATACGCGATTTTCTGCTCTCCGGATGACCAAAAACTGATACTTTGAGGCACGATTTCATGGCAGCTTCCACAAATCCAAGCGTGCGTCAATGTGATGTTGGGAAGAATAACTTACTCTGTGGGAATGTTATCGGAATTCGCGGTTTTCAACGTCTTGTAGAGGCGGTGGTAGTCGGAAATTTCGCTCACTGGTGAGATAAGTGCTGTAGAAGTAATATTTGTTGGTTGGTTTTGTGAGAAAACACGGAATCGAAAATTGGTGGAAATGTTTTAATAATACATAACACTCTAGTACTGCAAAGCAGCAGACAGGGTGTGTACACGCAGTGTTTCGACCTGTAAGGTCTCATCAGTGCAGCTGAACCTCATACTGGGTACCGAACAACAGAGACGACGAACCACTGTGGAGGCCAAACTCTAGTACTGATGATGAACCCAGTTAGAGTTCGAAACGACTACTAACTTACTTAAAACGATCAATAGCATATTAGCTTTGGCTTTCTTATACAGACACATAACATCCATATACCCCAAAGTTTACTCTACTCGGGTAATGCAACGCTTCCTGTAAACATATGGCGATGTTTTAAATCTCCCCCCCCCTTTTTTTTTTTTTAAATCTCCCCAATCCCTTATACACCAGAAGCCAATTGACTCACATAGCGCCACCTGCCGGATAGCGTTCATCTTGGCGTCCGTCCGCGCGTCCTCTCGCATTTTCTTCCTGCTCTTGTTCTGCCTGAAAATCTTCGGCAGTTCGTCGAAGGAAGTCGCGTTTATGCATCGGGGAAATCCCCAACCGAGTTCGTCCTTGGCCACACGTGTGCACCAACCGAATGTCGACTGGTTGTGGGTGATTTCCTGACGCCGCTGTGATATCAAGTACGGATTGGTGGAGTTTTGTGGCAGAGTCGCTGCAGCGAAAACAACAGGTCGGTTTGAGTTCGTTAAGGAAACTTTATAGAAATATTAATGGTTGTTATTAGCACTGAGCCTGGCATACTTAATAATAATTTGAACAAGGTTCTGATAAAGTCTTGTCAAATACCGATCGAAACGTTGATAAGAACAAAAAGGGGTCAAAATCATTTCTATATAAACTGATGGGCGAGAAAAAAAAACGGATTTCATGTTGCAACGAATTTATGAATGCCAACCGTGATTAGTGCAAAAAGGCAATAATGTTGAATTACTAACGCCGACCGCTGTGTTGTGTGTGATTTGCAATACATCGTTTCTATTACCACAGGATCAAGCCTGGCCATGAAAACGCTAGCTTTAAAGCAGTGTAGTGTTTTTGAAATCTGTTCACACGCCCCGATGGCCTTTATCGTTTCCTCTCTAAAAATTGTTTACTTTTGTATGTCTGGAATATTCTATTCCGCATGTTAGGCACACCAACTGCAAGATTGAAGTCATCGTTGAATGCCTTGTGTCGTGTTTAACGGCGCTTTGTAAGAACAAAGTGGTTCGTATGATGTGGAAGACTGAGATAATTCAATTCCAGTAGAAAGTCAGGAGATTTTGTTGGCTTATCAGCAACAAAACTGTTGCCTTTAAATTGGACAATAAACAAAAAAGGACAATAAACGTGAGGACCACGAACCAACTCTACGACTAGCAGTTATCACTTAGTTGTGAAGCTATACCTAACTTGCCCATATCCACGTGTGGTTCGTAAATCAATAAGCAGTCCGCCAATATGCGATAAATGGCGAAAATTCTAATAATAAGTGGATTCTATTATTTCAACAAGATGGACACATATTTTTGCCAATTAAAAATGGCCACTCATGATAATATTGGAACGATGACGAATCACCTGTTCCTGTTGCGACTTCCGCTTTGTCATCAATCCAGTCGCAAATCGGAAACTGAGCGATCTGACCCTTGTACTTTACTTTGATGTTGTCGCACAGCCATTCGTCGGTCAGTGCGAAGTGGCTCAGTTCTGTCGATAAACAACAGCAGGAGTTTTTATTCACACCCCCGAAACTTTCAACAACCAATGAGAAGATATAGGTTCGAAAGTATGCAAATTTCCCGAGGTATGCAAGTTATTTTAAAACCCCAGTAGTATCCCCTTTAAAGCAATCACATACATGCATACGTTTAAGGCCTATTTTGTTTCCTTGTCAACTTAACCCTTGCAGTGTTTCGCCGACAAAAATTGTGGGAAACACAGCCCACAACATTTCTACCAGCAAACACATGTGACCCCCAAAAGGGTTACTTGTATTGTGGTGCTGTCCCACCAATTACCTCACAGTAATTTTAAACCCCACCATTATCGTAGGAGTGTCATCGTCGCCCCGTTTGGGCGTTGGGGGTTTGTTCTACATGCGGTTTATTCCATCAAATTATACTTGTATATTGGGGTGTTACTATAGTTTTATTTCGGGTATTAGAGGAAGTAATCAACCCAAATGCCCCAAACATCAAAAAGATATAAATTTCAAATATATAGTTTTTGTAATATGTTTGACTGAAACACTATATCACCACAAGTGCAAACTACGCGGGTGCGGTAAGATTGGAGTTAATAAATAAGAACGCCGACAAGTTGACCATTTTTAGGAGACATTTCAGACACTATCTAAGTTGCAATAAGGTGCTAAGAGGAGTGCAGCATTAAGTTTTGCAGCAATAAACAACGTAGAACGACAACAGCTATCACATTTTGCGAGGAACAACAAAACGACAACATTCAAAAAATCGGTCTCACTTATTCGCAAGATGATCGGCAGCCCAACATCCCTTGTTGTGATGGAAAAGTGGTTGATTTGCCCCCTCTCGAAATCGTCCAGCAACAAATTGTCGAGGTTAACGTAAGGAGTGCTTGACCCATCCTCCCCGACCAACGCCACTGTGACGTCAGAATCGGTATTCCCAGAGTAGGCGTCACCCGTCTGTGACGTAATGTATGCATATATGTACGCATTTTGAACGCATACAGGTGCAGAACATTGAAAATTATAATATGCGTAACTGCTTGGCAGTAATTTCAACGAGCTTTCATTACTGTCACCCTTTCAATAGTCAATAAATTAAAACCCAAATCGTCAAGGTATTAGATTATGCGTCTGACAATGCAAGTTTGAAAAACCAACATCAAACAAATTCTCGGATAGTTCAAGCTTTTAGTTTTTTTTCCGTTTGGAATCTACGACGTAACCACGTACCTTGACAATGATGTCGTACTTTGCCTTGTTACCGTTACTAATTTTACTGCTATCCCCTCCCATTATGACGTTTCCTGTTTTCCTAAATTGCTTAAAAAAGACCCTTAAATAACGTGTTAGAGGGGATTATCAGTAAACACCATCTGTGGGCGATTCACAATTACCCCGAACTTTTTATTTATTATCTCTGGTTAAATTCGTTGAGGTTATACAATACGCACATGAACCGTTCAACTGTTTATAATCTATCATGCGGCTAAACCTACGGATATCGACTACAAATAGTAAAGGAAATGTCAACCGGTCGATCGTCTGCGGCAAATCGTTTTTCACAAACTGCATCGGCTTCCTCGCAACAAAATATTTCGTGATTCGAGCTGAGTACGACAGTTTGCTTTTGCGTTGTGAAGCTATGTGAAATGGTATGTTCTCATCATGCGAGGTTTACTGCGTTAAACATCCGCGAAACATCAAATAACAGGGTAGTTACAACAACGTCCATCACTATATGACATCTGCAATTGCCAATATTCAGCTTGGTAAAGTGGGATTGGTTCCTTAGATGTGACACAACCAAAATCAGGCCCTAAATTAGGCATGTAGGTGATACCCAATTTATCAAGATACGTGTATTTTATTGTATGAGACGAATGCTTCGGTTATTATCCAACAGACTTGATTACCAGTTGCTGTTTTTTTTCTGCAAATAAGCATTTTGCTTCACAACGGTAAAAGAGTTTTTATCATATATTCTTGTTGTCACTTTTATCCCCTTTTCAGTTGGATAATTTTTATATGATATATGTGCTTTTAGGGGCATACATTTGCCTACCTAGAGACGTGTGTCTGCGGGTGTAGTTGAGTTCGTCGTCGCAACACAAAAAAGAATCATAAGATTCGCTTTACATTGTTATATCACGAGAAATTTATTATGAAGATGTACCGTAACATTTGCTGTATTATACAGATCAGTGGTTCTAAACCGGTGGGAAATATTTCATTAGTGGGAAAATATAAGGTTATAGATGGGTAAATAGTCGGCACCAAAATATACGAAACTAGTTGGAAAAGAAATATTAGGATTTGCATTCACGGTCTGTCGCACACTTATTTGCATTTAGTCACGCTATGCGGTAAAAATGCAATAATTAAATTCTAAGTTTCAATATTTAAATGTAAGTGGAAAACAACAATTCCGTTTTACCTGAAAACGAGATATGGGAGAATAAAGGTTAAGAACAACTGCTAATAGATAGAACAAGAATAAAGGCGACGCAAGTTAAAGCAAGCATGCAAAAGCTTGATTAAGTACAACATATTGACCGCTCCAACAGGAAGAAAATTCTATAAAGACGATATTTGGTTTCAATTCATAATTTCGATTTGGAACAGTTCGCACAAAACCTGCAGCATATGCTGTATAATTAAATCAATACATTAGATGAAGGACTGTTGTATAACGACCGAAACGTCGTCCAAACAAGCCGTTTTCTTGCCAGAGGAACTTTAAATTATTGAATGATATGCCTGGCAGCATTAGCAACAAACAATACATTAGATGCTATGTATGGTGGCAATAGGAATTAAATAGCGATGTAGTTTGGTATCTTCTCGGGGAGCAGATAAGTGTAGGGATGGGTCAAAGTAGCGTTCCTATGTTTCGTTTTTTCGCCGAATTCTTCCAGTTCCTCCCTGTAAGCGCTTTGGAGTTGCAGGATTTCTTTTTCGACAAAAAGTCTCTCCGGAAAGTTGCCGATGAAAACCTGAAAGGCAGAACTTCGTGAGCACACTGGAAATACATGAGCACTGTTTTACGGATTTACACATAATTTTAAGAGCAAAAAGGTTGGCCATGTGCATGCCTTTGCATGGGCCAGAGTCTCTTTATGTTCCAGAACATCAGCACCAGATGATTCTTTACTCAGCGTAGTTGAGCGTGGTTGAGCGTAGTTGAGCGTGGTTGAGCGTGGTTGAGCGTAGTTGAGCGTGGTTGAGCGTGGTTGAGCGTGGTTGAGCGTGGTTGAGCGTGATTCAGCGTGGTTCTTTTATTTTTTATTTCAAAAAGCTTAAATATTAATTTCGCCTAACGACTTCGTCAGTTTTATAAATCAACTGAACTGCTGATATTCCCTCTCCCCGACCACACAAATTAGATTTTAATGTGTACGACACGTCGGCCCTCAATCAAAAAGAAATAAAGTCTAGGTCAAAATGGTTAAAGATTTTCGGGTATATGCAGTACACACCTCGTTTGGTGAATATGAAGACAAAACGTAGCTAAATATGATGTAAGCTTGGCTCATTTTCATGTCAGGAAGCGATTCCATGATCTTTTCCATTGTAGCCTGCACGAAAAATTAATCACATTTAAAAGCCTGCATCATACGAGTGGATCGCGCCGGATTCAAGAAGCGGATATACCAGTGATAACACGAGTAACGCTGCAACAAATCGGCACGATTCAAGTACTTTGAGATCATAGGAAAATACCAAATCCAGCAAGCTGCTCTGGTGTGCCGAAAAAGTACAACAGTAATATAGTTTATATTATTGTAATTTTGTTATACGAAGGTAAACGTATTCATTAAACTTGTTTGTTTCATAAAGTTCTATTCTTGCTGCCAAGCATTGTAATTTTAAAGAACTGTTCCTCTAGCATTTTAGGTTACGAGTTTTTTATTCCAACCGACGTTTTTTAACCGTGAAGAAGTCTCACCAGATGGTTGACGAAACATCAGTTCTATTAAAAATTCTCGTAACCTTAGCTAGAAGAACAGTTCTTTAAACTTGTATGTTTGAGTCGTTATCGGTTCGTCGGAAGCCCGTGCGATAACGACCGAAATTGTCATATGTAGGCCAATATACACGGAATAGGAAAGTCAAAGCTAATATGTTAATTATTACAAGCAATTCGAGCAGCGAATGCAGATACGCAAAACAAATTCCAAGTTTTTTACACCATATATTATATATATTAATATATTAATACATTTTGTTCTGCATACTTCTCCTTTTCTATGAGGCGGCAATCTCATTCCACACGGGCAACTTGGTATGAACTTGTAGGTTTCAAACTGCCCGAAATTGACCGCAGCGTGCTGTGCAGTGCTCGTGAAAACGATGATCGCGCATATCTCGATCTACGAAAAAACAAATTACGACTGAGCGGGACAATTGAGCGATACCAGGGAAATTACACGGAGTCAAAAAAACAAAAGCCCAAACCATGGATAAAAATAAAAAATAAATAAAAACTATATCAACGCCAGGGACTTTCCCTGTATCAAATACCGAGTTTAAAAATAGATTTTATAACAAAAATGCTGAGCAGATGATTTAATAAAGTTCACCAATTTTTCTCTGGTTTCAAGTTTTTTGGGAATCCCCCTTGTGTTTCCGTCATTCCAGCCGTAACCTTCGGTGGCAAGGTCATTTATCCAAGCTTGCAATTCACAATCTTCCAAGATGTCCTGGACGCAACGGAAAGGATTAAAGTATTCAGAATGTGGTTCGTTTTTATGATCAAAGTAAGTGGATTTTGACATGAAGTTTATTGTTACAGGTACAGGTTTTATTTTTATCAGTTGCAGACTTGTGCAATGCTTTACAAAGTAAACAACCATGTAAGTTACCTACATTAGGCATGTAAACGAACTCCTAACACCGTTCAAACATAGACCACACACATATAGATGCTATTAGCAAAATATACTGAAGGTTAAATAAAACATTTTATATCGAAGATATCTTTTAATCGATGTTTGTTAATTTCTACACATGCTGGAAACTTTAGCACGGAAAATATTACAAGAGAAAGTCAACTTTGCAGAGAGGTCAGTTACCTCATCGCTGCTGTAGTAGTTTTTGACCACACCAGAAATATAACCTTCCATAATCTTCCATAACTCCAACGCATCATCCCTGTAGTAGTATTCGGACAAAATATCACGATCGCCCAAACCTACACGTGTTGCAACAACAGTTTTAATCCAGTTCAATATTATGAGTGTCTTTTAGGAGTTCCATGCAATTTTTTTCGACAAAAGTAAAAAATATAACAAAATAAAACGAAGTACAGTCGTTCGGCCATATTAAATAACCAAGAACAGTTCTTTAAATTTACAAAGACAGCAAGATTAGCACTAGCAATATACAATAACAATTACCCAATTTTTCCACCAGTTTCGGAATGCAAAGGTCGTTAAAGTTGAACGAAGCAAATACTTTTCTTGCCAATTCCGATGCCGCTGAAAAAACATTTCACCTCAAACTCAACAACATTTTTATGGCCAAACGCAGTCAGTTTTTCTGCGTAAAAGTCACCGCTGCCAATTTCTCGACCACGAAATTAATATGTTTATTTTTTGACCACACCGGGATTTGAACCCGTGATATCCTGGTCATAAATACCGATCAGTTTTTCTTCTTGGGATGCGGGTCGGGCGGATTACCAATGCTGCAGCAACCTTTGAAATTAAAATTTACTCACAGATTGCCAGTGCTTTGTTGGCAGCGCCCTCTGGTGCAATCAACACCTTCCTCGCGTCGGTGTTAATTGCCGCCACATTGCGTAAGTGAGTTCTCAGCAGTTTGTAAATCGGATGACAGCGAGGCAAGTCTCGAAACACGGTGATGGCAACCGTTTCCATGACACCGTGTGTGTAGAGGAAATGGTAGATCCACTACAAAAAGTACTTTTCGTCAAGAGAAATTTAGAATAAACCACACCATAACATCATACATGCTTACCAAGGACATGCGGTACAGTCTTGTGGCTCAGTAAATACTATAGCGCCCACTAACAACGTTAACCTTCACCAACCCAGCTCCGCGAGAAGGCAGTACAGCCGGTGCGGCGCACCAGTGCCCATACGAGCCTTGAGAGCCCACGAATATAATTATTGTTTAAAACTACTACCGCAAAGGCTTAAATCCAAAGTGATGCACAAAATAAAGTGCTTGCACTGTTCATGTCCCGTACTATTCACCAAAGCACGATAATTTAATTAAAATAATAACAACAATTGTTCCATGCAAGTCATATCAACAGCTTTTCTTCGATAATTTTTGTCATATCAACCATTACATTAATTAAAAACACTGACCTGGTGCACATTTCCAACCGCGCATTTGTAATACATCTTCGCCAACAACCAGTCATCCTTGCCATCGGCCGGTGTGAACAGGAATTGTCGATCACCGGGTACAAGCTGTATGGCGATCGGTACAAAATGCTTGTCCTCACGAACGTAAAACATACAGATAGGGTCGGCACATTCAATCTTATCTCCACCTTCTGTTTTGTTCCGTGAAATCCCGGAGAGCAGAGCACCCATATCGCTAATGAAGACTTTTCCCGCCTAAAGTTGGAGTCGAAAATTCGTATCTCATGAAAATATATTTTTTTTGTACGCTCAAGTGTCTTAATGATCATTGGAGAGCTATACAGTTACTTAATAATCATTGGAGAGCCAATAGTGCCGTCAGCCCCGTGTCACAACACACTAGCTGCACTGATGAGATCTTTTAGGTCGAAACAGTGGCCATCTGTCTGCAGCTTATACACAATTAAATATTCGTCTTTAACAATGACCACGAACATATTGACACGACTCGTGTCACACGAGTACAGTATAAGGTCTTGCGTACTTTGTAAAAATCATTACTCTGTATCCGATTCATTGACGAACCTGAATTTCATCCTCGAGCGTTTTTCCTTTTGCAAGAAATTGAGCCACGTCGTCGCTTGTGACGTCAAAGCCTTCTGGAACTTTATTACAACGCGAGATGCAAAGGGGGGCGATTCCATTTAACGTTTTGTGACCAAACCATTCATCCGTGTCCCACCTAATCGCAACAGGTATAAGTCATAAAATAACGCGATTAAATTTTGTATAAGGCCAAGTTACAACTTGTTGCTGATCACAACTGCTGAGGGTGAGGTAGTCACAAACATTCAATAAAAAGGTCATATACGAGTCTGGCTAAATCATGAAACCACCAAACAAACCGATAGTCTGCACTGCACGCTACAAAGTATGGTTGCACAGTACAGTTTCCTGTAAAACACCACCACGAATATGTGGTGTGGCCTTCAGAGATTAGCCGTTCGGAAGCAATTTACAATTTTCTTGTTTTTTTACTTACCCATCGAAAAGGGTGTTCGGAGTTTCTTTGTCAAGTCTTTTGTACAAATGGTGATAGTCATTGAGGTCGCTCAACTTGTTGAAGAGTTCTGGACGAAAAATTGAAACGCACGTGAAAACAACAACCCTTGTTGAACAAATCTGGGTGCGTTTTGACTAAAAATCAAAATCCTAACAATCCGCCAGGCGCTGTGTGGATGTAACGTCATGGCGTAAAAATAAATTCTACCAGTTATGGGTGATTTCAGTATTTTATACACACAAATTGTATTCATTCTTTTACCTTCTGTGAGTGTGCGTTGAGTTCTACCAAACATAAAGGCCACCTAAACATTAATTTTGATACCCAACCTACAGAAGCGATAACTCCAACAGTACACGACACGACGAATTGTTGTAAGTGGAAAAACAGGCCCAACTGCTGCTATAATAAACCGCATGATGAAACGGTTTGGTCATCACTATTCCCAATATATCTATTTGAATAAGAACTGAAGATGCTTTAATAAAAAGCGAAACATGTATTCTAAAACCAAAAGCGTGGACACAAAGTTGTTCCAGTAACATTTAAAATAATCCCAATATACATTAAAATTGAACTATTCAAAAGGTTTTTAGTTTTTTTTGCTTACGTCCGACCGTCTGAATCAACGCATTGGTCTTAGCTTCAAAGCGGACGTCGTTGCGCGCGTCTTGACGGATTTCATCCGCCCTGAAAATCTTTGGCAACTCCTCGAGCGACGAAGCGGCGAGAAACCGCGGCAGGTTATATCCAAGCTGCTTGTTTCCGCTAGGTGGCGCCCAGGTGAAGCGTACACGAGATTGGTTGATTTCCAAGCTTCGCTGGCTTTTCAAATGCACGTTGGTGGTGCGCTGAGGAAGAGTGGCTGAAAAAGTGGACGAGTTTGTTTAAAAAAGCCTGCCTTGTCGTGCCTGAAGCTGTCTGCGCTTTGACAGAGTGTGTGTCATTGTGACAGAGTGCACATAAACAAATGGATTTATCGGATAAATTTCGTGTGATAACGTCTGTCCCCCATCATGCATTATGCAAAGGTGCATTAAGGCAACGGTTTCAAATGTCTGTGTTACACCGAGACATGGGTTGTAAAATGAAATGGAAAGTTGTGGTTTTTAAAATGCTATCGTTTAGCCAAGTCGTGCTTTTGCGTTTGAACAATATATATAAAAGTTTTCTGCACGGTAAGCTTTCGAAAACCAAATGTCACTAAAGGTTTTACAAAAAAAATGCAGAAAACCATCCTCTAGTTTCTCTACTTGCTTGGTAATTGTGTCTTAAAGTTTGATTCCAACTGGGTTTTCTATAATTTTGTTTGTTAATTTGTCTCAAAAACATTCTTCACAGCTTATGAACTCTCACCTGTCCCTCTCACCACATCCAAAGTGTCCTCGATCCACTCGTAGACGGGAAACTCGGCTGTTTGCTCCTTCACTTTCACAACGACCCAGTCACAGATCCACTCGTCTCTTAAGCCCCAATGATGCAAACCTAAGTCACAATGATAAGCAAAGTGGAGCTAATAATATAAATTGTGTAAGCTGCAGACAGATGGCCATTGTTTCGACCTATAAGGTCTCATCAGTGCAGCATAGTCACCACAAAGTGCTTGGCCGTTTGGTCAGCAAAGTCGTCTGATAGTCACACCAGCTGCACTGATGAGACCATATAGGTCGAAACAGTAGCCATCTGTATGCAGCCTACACACTTCATCACAATTGACTTTTTATCCGTATTTTTTTCAATACACGCCGGGATTCGAACCCATGACATTATTCTGCGCAAGAAGATTTCCGCTTAAAAATGTGTAAAACGGGATTAAGTGTTTACTGCTGATATACTTTTATGATATTTCAACACGGGTTATACGGTTATTAATCAAAATCTACCAAAACTCGTTGACGAGGTTTGTACTACAATATATTTTTGCCTTTCTTTTACATAGCGCCCAGTAATTCAAGTGCTCTTAATCGAAGAAGATTTGATGAACAAGCATAGAGCTTCCATTAGACTTTCAGTACGAGTCAGTGTAACGTGTCTACTTAATGTTAATTATTTAAACATTCAAAACACAAAGGCGCCTAACAAAATAAAATTCACTCTGCTCCAGAAACTCAAGTAAGCTCACTTAATTTAAGCATGATGGGAAGACCGACGTCTGGAGCCGTTACTTTGAAATCGTCGACCTGACCGCTTTCAAAATCATCGTTCAAAAATTTGTCCAACTTTTTTCGTCCCGTCGTATTTCCGTCCTCTCCAATCATCTCAATGTAAACCGTCGAGTCGGTCGACCCTTCCGCGTAAGCATCGCACGTCTGTATACAATACAGTGCATTTTAAACATTTACCCTGTTGGTAATAGCAGGGATATTGCGCCGAAACTTAGTATTTCAAAATAGTCGCAGATGTTTCGCGGATGTATTCAGGAAATCGTTTAGGTCCACACAGATTATGGAGTTCGGAACAAAAAAAACTTTCTGCTGTGAAAAATCCTTGCCGAAATAGGTTAGAACAGTATTTTTCAACCTTTTTGAGCCACGGAACACCTTTTTTATTAAAATAATATTGCGGAACACCAAACTGTTGGAAGTATTGTACTTAACCAACAACAGGCTCGCGCAATTACATTCTTATTATTACAAAACGAGTCTTATTGTTACACAACATTAAATGAAGCAATTTACGATGGAACATTCAAACTGATGATAGTGGATGATTACTTTCATAAAGCTATTTACGCCCTTTGTGATAAACAAGTGATTTCCGACCCGTGTTCCAAGGAAAATCAGTGATACTAATAATTTTTTTGCGGAACACCTGACGATCTTTCACGGAACACCGGTTGAAAATCACTGGGTTAGAAGAGCAACAGGTAAACGATGTACTACAAAAACCGGGTGTGAACACGCATTGCAGGGAAGAGACTTTTACACCGGGTCACAAAGTTTTCACCAAACTTGATCCACATATAAACCTATGTAACACAGAAATCTGTGCGAATATTAACGCTACGATTTCGTGTAGTATTTCAACTCATATATTACCAAAAATAACAGGTGGTTGCCCTGTTTACACCTAATCATTAAAATTCGCACAGATTTCTGTTTTGCACAGACTTATATGTGGGTCAAGTTTGGCGAAAACTTTGTGACCCGGTGTAGTAGTAGTATTTTCCGCGTTGCTGCTGGCAATTTTCAGTTGCCTGCTTTGCATAAACGGAAGACTTCCACCAAAAACCCTCTTAGTTTGTTAATTTTAATTGCGGGGGGGGGGGGGGGGGGTGTCTGCCTTTAATTTCCTTTGGTCAGAACGAAGCTAAATAAATGCATTCTTCGATAAACGTAATCGTAACTGAATCTGTAATGCGATTTTTTGGTTATATGAGAGGTTTCTGAAAGCTACAAATTACAGTTAAACTTCTTCTTACCTTAATTTTGATGTGGTAAGTCGCGTAACCCTCTTTTTCGTTCGACTTCCACGATCCAAACATCTTTGACAGTATGCCACCCATGCGTTGCAAGCCTATACACCTATTATCGCCTTAACGCAACGCATATGATCAAATGACAAAGCTGCAACAAAGGCACTTTACGGTGTACAGAAAACCGGCAAACGTTGGTGTTTTGGCATTTTTATAACCCTCGCCCCGCACCCCCTCCATACAAAAACGCTAATTTCGCACAAACTTTTGGCGGAATTTGTGGTTTCTATCTCATGTTGACATGAACGGGTGGGGACCTCTTACGCCATTTATGGAGACAGTTGAACTTTATGTGGCGTTCAGTGGAGAATTATATAGGACAAGCGTTATTTAAAACAACTTTACGAAACATTTTCTGCGAAGTGGCCTTAGCTTGAGCTGATCTACGACTTTGCTTCGTAAAGTCATCAGTAGTTTGACCGTTGCTTAAACACTGAAACTGCAATTACTACGCAGTAATACAAATACGTTATCTGTTAATTATGGAATGACATTCCTGCTAATCATATGTGACAGTTTTTAAACACAGCAATTTACTAAAACACCAGCGTAAACCACTTCGTCCAGTCATATACTTTACGTTGCCCATGGGTCTTCTCTCAGATTATAGGTTAAGGTACCTGCCAGTCTAACGCGTCTACTTAATGTTAATTATTCAAACATGCAAAACACAACGGCGCCCGAAAAAAACGGTGTCCATCTACTGCAAAGGTTGCATTAGATCGACATTTTCTACGTGAGCTAGAAGTATTAAAACGCGGTTCCCGTACGTGCAAAGTATATGTGACGCACTTCTGTAGTCGGCGGACCCTAAATAACAAGATTTTGTCAGCGAAACTAAATGGCAAACCACAGCGGTCGCTTGAAGCCTCCAATGCTTGGCTGCTCGTGCGGTATTTGCCGTTCAAGCAAGACCCCCTCGTCTCCAGCAGTCATACTTCCGCTGTACTTCACTTATCTCTTTTCACGATTTTTAGAACTTCGCTTTTTTGTCTGGCAATTTACATTTTAGAAAACGCCGATTATCGACGCTTTGAATGGCAATCGAAATGACGATATATGCTTTTGTCAACGAAGTTGTTGCTACCTTTGTTGGTTGGAAAGAGAGTAAAGCTTCGTGATTTGACGCAAGTCGGTCATTATTTCCGTTATGCACCGTTGGTGATCAATCAGTGATCAGGCTTAATTGGCGGTAATAGCCAACCCCGCACTAATTAGAGCAAGCGGGCGGGCCGCAAGGACAAAAATTAGGCTTACAGAATATAAACTGAAGAAGGTGCGTTCAGTCATAAAAACACAAATGAAACCTGCCGCAATGGGTTTCGTCTCTTTAAAAAAATCTACATCGTACTTAAAAATAAAGGTAAAATTGTACTTAATAATATGAAGATTTTGTGTCCACCGCGGACGAACATTTGGACCAGCCAAGATCTGGTTATCTGCATTCCCGTGTAATTATCACATCGCCCGAAAGGTTCGAGTCGGCCCATGGCATTCAAAGCAGTTAAAAGAATTACAAACCTTTGTATTTCATTGAGTGCAAACTTTAATTTTAACAGACCACGGGAGGAAAGGTAAGAAGCCACATCACGCAACACAACATGAAAATTGTTGAATGTAAACACTACAGCACATGTTATTACCCACTACTACTACTATACTACCAAGCTTCCTTCCACTGCAACACTGAATTACTTCCCTGGCAAACCAAGCTTTTCATGACATTGTGCAGAACTGTGTCTACCGCGGGATAAGCGGGCTTTAGCCTCAAACCAGATGAACTTGAAATTGTTCTTCTCTATAACATGCACCACTGGTTAGGGACAAACATCGGTACAGTCACACTTGGAAAACATCGCACGACTGCTGGCTGCTGGTGTTTAAACTGCGTTGGCCACACAAACTGCGGCGCCGGTGTTGTAAACACGGTGATGACAAGTCGCAGTGCGTTTAAGAAAGACTGGACGAAGCACATTCACAATAAAGCATCGCCCTACCTCTGAGTGGATGAAAACTACATGTCAAAACACTCGATTCTGTTTAAAACGCCGTCTCATGTAGGTTATAGGCGTATGGAATTCTCACTAAAACGACGCCCTTCCTTGTCTCGTCTTTATGGTTCCAGGTCGCACTGAAAAGAAAAGCAGCCGAATACAAGTGGGCGTTATGCGTTAGCAACTTCACGTACGTTTCGGTTCAATGGCTTTCTGCCTTTCGCATGACGCCATTATTTTGTAACCGAACTTACTTTTAGGTACAAACCTGGAACTTGGTGTATATTCAAGTTTATGTTTTGCCACCCAAAACATGTAACCTTTAGTAATGCCCAAGCTATACGTAAAGAAATAAGAGAAGATTCTTGCCTCCCTCATATTGCGCATGTATACAGCAGCCAAAGTGAACTGCGATTTTTTATCAAACGGTTTCCAGAAACAGTTTTTAAATGTTCGTATAGAAGAACAAATATCTCAAAAATGTTGTTGACATGCCTTCAGGCCAATCCCTTGTTAATAAGCGCCACAGATATATCATATTTACATTGTGCAGGGGATCGACGCGAGTCGTGTGTCTAACCGAAGACGCTTTATAGCACGTATGTTTACCACATATACTCTGTCATATGAGTATTATGTACACACAGCAACGTGACTGAAGAATTTATATCGCGGCTATTCATGGGTCAGTTGGATGGAGTATTTGATAAATCGTGCAACGCAAGCAATTGATAAAACCATCAATAACAACATCAAACCGTTGAAAGCTGCAGACAGGGTGTACACACTGTTTTGACCTGCGACGTCTCAGTAGTGCAGCTGTTGTCTGTGGCACTGTGCTAGCTTTTACACTAGCAAGCACACAGATTTCCACTTTGTGGTACCTTTCGGTCAATGTCGATCCGCTGGGTACCAAACTGGGTAACAAACAACGAGACGAACCACGTGGAGTGCACTATGGCCAACGGAACTGCTTGGTATCCGACACCGCTACGGGCTCGGGTTCACCGAATATATGTGGGCAAAATAACCATAATAATCGCTGGGAGCTGTAGAAATGGTCTCAATGATAATTATGGCTCTACTGCACATTCATCAAACCGGTCCCCAACAGTTGTCTCACGCCATAAAGCCCCGTAGTTTTATTCTGTTTGACAGCACTGACTTCCTGCATCGCGTTGCTCTTATACGATGTATTGGAAAGTTAACACGCAATGCGACCCAGCGCCGCCTTTATTTGATCTCCTGCGCCCTCTTCCATCTCAATTTAAAACCGTTCACCGTCGTACTTATATCGTATGGTGGCCACATTGCATATGCACTCTTGGATACTTGCGACATTTTGAGTGTTTTCCAGCTTCCGAAAACGTATCAACAAATCTATTTTCTAAATCTTCTTCCAGGAATCGCGACACGGCCCATATGTGCCTTTCCTTTATCAGCAATATATATTTGATTCCACGTGAA
The DNA here is from genome assembly GCF_947561715.1 of Ascidia mentula. Taxonomy (NCBI): domain Eukaryota; kingdom Metazoa; phylum Chordata; class Ascidiacea; order Phlebobranchia; family Ascidiidae; genus Ascidia; species Ascidia mentula. The sequence continues at coordinate 2,247,276 of NC_138568.1, forward strand.
TGCGAATTGAGCGTATAATAGCCTACAGCCTTAATTCGAAGATTTTTTAACTTGGTTTAGAGAAATACAAATGCGCATTCAGACTTGTCATCACAACGAATGCAAAGACCTGAAAACGTTTTGCTTTCATCCGTTGCGTTGTGATGATGATCAGCGTCATTTATACAACCCTGTTAAGTAGTATAAATGGGACATCTGTAAAAGTTCTTGTAATGACGAGACCATTAAGGTGTAATTCAATGCTATCAGGAAAAAATGCACCGGTGCGAAGGTCTTGTTTGGAAACACATGAAATTATACCTGGAACCCAGGACCTGCGACAAATATCTCTTAGTTTCAAAGCAAACAATGTGATTCGTGGACCCCCATTTCCTATCCATGGACCCAATTGGCCATTATGGGCCCTGGTGCGCCGTACCGACCACACCGCCTATCAGGGGGCCTGCATGTGATTGGTTATCTTGTTTTGCTCCTGCATTTATTAACAGATATATGTTAAAAGATGGCTAAAAGTAGCTTATGTAGTTTTTTTGGTGCATTAAGCTTCGTGCGACCGTGAAGGTATTTTGCGAAATTGTTCGGCAATCAATGAATGGCAAGTAATTAATCCTCCGGGAATGAGGGCGACATAATTCAGCGAGCAAATTTAAATGCCACGACCCCGTGCTGTACAGGGAGGTACATAACTGGGATGTAACACAGCACCGAAATACAAAGGCCTACCCGGTTGCTCTCACCGGAACAGAACGTTGCTCTGGTGATTAATTTTCCGAGATTTGTGCTATCAGGTAATCGGGCGATCGAACAAGCAAAAGACAATGCGATTGTGTTGTGATAATGGGCACACTCCAAAGCCGGTTGCGTAACAATGGATTAGGAAGGGAAACAATCGGATGAAAAAATGTACGCGGAAGAAACCGGAATTCGTGGACAGGTTGGTACTGGACTGATTGCACCTCTGTTGCCTGATACGAAAACGTCATGGAATGAGGTTTCTCGTGACGTGTGTCCCAATATTCAGAGACCGTTCTTTGTGGGAAACTAAATCATATTTCTGTGGAGAAATAATTGAAACTTGCAGGTCTACACTTTGTAAAATTCACAAACCAATTTTTAGTGACCATTACATTGTTTTCTTGTCGTCCAATCCTACACTACAGATAACATTAATTTCGTTGCGTTAGATTATTTTCGCATTTTTTGAAATGTCGCGCCGTTTTGGAGGTTTGTGAATTATACTATCTCTACGCTTTTCTTATAACATTTAGTGTTATTTAGAATGTTTTTTTTTGCCCTAATTTTTTCAAATGTTTAAATACGATGTTTTTGTGGCGCAGAAAACGAATGATTTTAGCCCACAATAAAGTTTTTAGGAAAATACAGAGTGCGAAAACTGTTTTTAATGACCAAGAAATTGGCGAGGAGCAATAGGTTACTCTTCTAATTCCCACCACCCCCGTCGTTACCAAACCTGGCCAAGGCATGCGAGAAACAATGGCCGACTATCCGGTAACCTGCCTCTGTGTTATCAAGGACTACATACTGACAGAAAAGGTCACCAACTGGAATATGTAAGACAAATAAATTCAAGCGTTCAGGCCACTACGTGAGAAAGACACAGGTGATAAGGTCGGATAATCGCTTATCGACCCACGTTTATTTGAGTTTTGAAATATGGTCGCCAAAGTATGTTGAAGTCGACAGATGGTTTACAAACCGATCTTGGTACGTCTCCAGTGGCGGCGCTTGGCATTGTACCTGGAAGAAAAGGTTGCGTTTTGTTATTTTAAGCAAATTTATTTATGAATGAACTCGCATGGAAGTTTTTTCACAAATATCTATACCTAGGTGGCATTGCAAGCTGAACTTGCAAAGGTGGATTAGGAAAGCCAAGGTTGCAATGCTATTTAGCCCTCGGGTCACTACGTTCATATTATTTTTAACTAATATTTTGCATACCAAAATATTGACAAAGGTTTTTGTTCAAAAACAAAAACACTGTTTTATTAAAATTAATAATTGAAGCTGATAATTTTTAAAAAGTCTTTAAACATTATATTAGATAAAATTATAAATAAATAAAAATAAAATTTACACTGAGGATTTTTTTGAAAGTAACAATTGTTGTGCTACTGGCCAACATTTTTAAGAGTTAGTATTTTACCAACATGGGTTACTGTAAATAAATTGCTTTCCTGTTGCGTTTAATTAAAAAAGACAAATATATTGGCGAACTGACAGAGCAACATTTAAAATGTGTTATTTTTTTTCTTCCATGGATTTCTGATAAGTACAAAATTGACATTTTCTTATGGGTGATTGTAAACGATTTGTTTTCCTATTCCATGTAGATATTTGACAGAAAAAATTGGTTGACAAACTAATAAAAAAGCATCAACCAAAACTTAACCAAATAGATATTATCTGAACATGCTATAGATTCAAAATTCTAATACAAACCTAATCTTGTTGCCAGTCTTCATTCTCACCCACTGTGGGATCGGACGGTTCTGATTCTGCTTCTTGGCAAGAATCCTCTTTATTCTGAATGTTTTGTGGGCCGCCTGCAGCAAAAATAATTCAGCATGTTTGTGGAAACAAAACCGGGCATCAACAACACAACTGCCGCTACCATTACGACAATTTAAAGAACTTTCTTATTTATCGTATGCTACATAACAACGACGAAATTAGGCAAAATAAATACGTATCTTGTTGATTAAAATCTCGTATTTTCTTCGCATTATAAAAGGTTATCAGTGCTTTTGCAGCTAATTGTAAAACTTATCCGACCAAATCGCATGTTAAGACTGAGCAATCCTCGGTCATAAACACATAAATTACTGTCTCAGGCCCTGTCCAAAAGTTGACCACCGAAAAACTACAATTTCACAGCCAAAACGACAAAAATTATGGTGTTTTTGTCAAAAAACGTACCATTTCGTTCACTCGGGACTTCAGTCCAAAAAGACCGGAGTAGTCTCGAACCAGTCTCTGATCTAATTATGTCACGCATCGTTGCCCTCAATTTTTTTACATTTTCTGCAAAAACTAAGCATAAACAAGCCTGCATTTTGACAACTCTTTGAATAAAAATCTTTGAAATTTAAATAGGATGTTTTCGTTCTGCAGAATTATTTTGAAACCGATAATATGCACTGTGCTCGTTTGCAATTGTCTCTTAAATTGCACATGTGACGCGTTTTGTGAAAAGCCATATAGTTGATCAAATAATTTTACAAAATACTTAACCACAAAAACGTGTAACATGCAAACATCCTTGACAGAAATGTGTTTTCCAACCTTTATCATGAAAGTTGTGTCGGGGAATTACCTCATGACATCACCACTCATTGATACTTGACACTCGTTGGGAATGTGTACGTTCTCAGCCAATAGGAATCCCGCACAAAAGTCACGTGCTGGTTGCCCGGAAATTTTAAACGCGCTGTTCGAATTTAAATGGCCTTAGTTAAGAAACGTTCGTCAGAGTGTTTGGCCCTTTGAAAATTCGAGGACCACAAAAACATACAACGAGTCAAGTCGGTGAACACGAATCAAGATCAGGGGTTTATCAAAAGCGTAAAAAAACGTTACAGTTAAGCATTTTGAAACAACTTTGTTAGGGTTTAGCGTACGTAGTAGACTGCATTTTTACACTTATTATTAAAACTAATCTTATTTTTGGCAAGACTAGAGAAAAGCATCTATGAAGAAAACTTTGTCCATTACTGTTAAACAGTCTATGCATAAATAAGAAATCAGCAATTGCTTCAACTGTTTTTGTTGTGTGAATATTTTGACAACTAATATATGGAAGCAAAAGGTTCATTTGGGTTTTGGCATGATTCTCAAATAAACATTTTATAATTTGTTAAACTTTTTTATCAGATGAAAACAGGTAGACAGTAATGTATAGAAAGATATTGCCATGAATGCAAGTCTGACAACGTTGAATAAACAGAATTGTTTGACGGTATTGATATAAATTCCAAAACATATAATGATGGATTTTGATGAACCTGACTTGGAAGAATTGATTCAACATGATTTGCACTCTGAAATGAACAAAATATTGGATGAATCCAATTCTGACTCCCAAAACTCGCAGAAGATTGCCATGGCTACTAATACTATGTTGCCACATAGTCCCAACAATGAAAGACAATGTAAGATTATGATCATAAAATAATGGTTTATTTGGCCTTTTGGAGAGGTTTGAACAGTAGGAATATCAATCAACCATGTAAAAAATGAACATAGATAATCTATGAAATATAACATAGTATGCATGATATTCAATTCGTTTTTTCGAAATCATTGAATCACACCAAACATTTAATTTAACCATTTTTTCTCTTGTTCAGCACCATTACCACTGTGCAAAAATGGAAAAATGTCATCCCCACAAAGCATCGGCACAACTCAACATACAGAAAGCAATGGAATTTCCAACATAAAAATCACCAATGTTTGTTCAAGCCACAGGGAAGTGACTGATGCTTTTTCATGTCTTGGACCCATTCCACTTACTGCAGTTAAAAGTGAAATGTTGGCAACTGATTTCAGGTATCCATTTTAAACACTGCAATAAAATCACTTTTATTTACTTTGGAATAAATCCTTTTCGGCAGAACATAGTTATGCTGTAGTTACTTCAACTGCATATATGGTGTTTATAAATTTAATTTACCGATAAATTTAGTTCATGAAATTTTGTTCTGATATCAGTGGACATTTTTCTGTGGAACAATTCCCAACTTCTGGTGTGGAGGACCACATTGCTATGGACCTGATCCAAAAATCAGAACCCAATGATTTGTCCAATCTTGCTTGGCTCACGACAGTTGATGTCCAGGTAAAAAAAATCAATGACCATGCTGTGATTTTGTATTGTTCGAGCTACAAATAATATGGTGTTGCATTGCAGCAAGCTCTTCAGAGAGATACTGGTCTGATCTTGGACAGTGAAGGCGATAACATAGTTTCCTCCGGCCAAGAGCAGATCAGCTTGTCAAGTAAGACTGTACACATTAAAATCACCCTATCTTCTCTATAATTTTACATTACAAACTGTTACCAGATATTACTTTACCTTAGTTTTGCAATCAGCAGTAATAAACCTTTGAACTGTGTACAATATTCAATATACCTCAGTAACTTACATAATTTTAGGTGACATGCCATTTCCCACCACATTAACTGGAGCACCAAATCCAAATTTTTCTCCACAAACTGCTGGAAATGCACCAGTGTCTGTTGGTGGTGTGGAAAGTACACATGTTGGTTACAGGACACAACCCAGATATACTCCAATCCAACCACACCCAAATCATGATCGTATGTGAAAAATATTCAAGTTTTCTGCACATATATACCATTATGTACAGCAGATTATCATTTTGTAGGATATTTTCAGCTGATGAATGGAATATTAAGAATTGTGCATGTAGTAAACAAGTATGCGTATATTTACTAAGTTGCACTCTCTGTCTCCAATTGAAAAATACACACCAAACTAAAGCCTAACCCCCATACCACAGTTGTAACCATGTGCACTTCTTTTTTCAGAAACCCACCAAAGGTATTTACTGCACGGAGGTCACCAAACCAATCTTCATCACCGCACGTTGCTTCCAATGTCAGACCGGCCGGGACCCCACAGGTTCACCCACCATGGGGGCCATAATTCTGGGTATCACCCATACCCACCTCCACCCCCATATGGGGCTGCTGGGTTCAATCATGATGGTTATCACTACAACAGACCCCAAAACATTAACCAGAAGATTTATCCTAAACCTGTATATTCCTACAGGTGAACTTGCTTATAAATTATTTGTGTTAGAATACTGATTTAATTTGATTCTATGTGAATAAGAAACTGATGATGCTTTTAACGAAGCGAAATATTTATGTCTAGCATACAAGTCGGACAGATTTCAGCCTGAAACTAAAGTTTCCGAGATAGTGATTCGATATTTGTTACAATGCATAATAAACTGTGCACAAATATTTAGAGATTATTCGATATTTTTGTCATTCACGGAGGTTTTCTATTTTACCTGTGTGTGTAGTTCAGACATGCTCTATCTGTTCTGTATTGTGCATTCAATTCTTGTGAAATTAAAATTTTTTTTGCATTTTAGTTGCCTCATCGCGATGTCATTGCAGAAAAGCAAAACCGGTTGTTTGCCGGTTTCCGACATTTACAGTTTCATGATGGAAAACTTTCCCTATTTCAAGACCGCACCTGACGGCTGGAAAAACTCCGTACGCCATAATCTATCACTGAACAAGTGCTTCGAAAAGGTATTTGTAAAGAGTGGCAAAATACCAGCGTTTAATGAAATTTTTATGGACTGTTGACAAACAGTAATGCTTTACTGTTTATTTTTAGTTGTTCAAAATTTTTTGAATAACATTCGCCATGGCAAAATTGCCATGTGTTGTATGTTCGAATTGCAAAAACTGTAAAACACAGTGGTCTCATGACCTGTTGTGATCCTGATGAATATTATAGGTTGAAAAGCCCAACGGGACTCAAAGGAAGGGATGTCTTTGGGCACTGAACCCGGCGAAGGCCGGAAAAATGGAGGAAGAAGTTCAGAAATGGAAAAGGAAAGACCCTGAAGCTATTCGAAGGAGCATGTCACATCCAGGTACACTTTGAAAGAAATAGTCCACTGTACCCAAATGTTGTCTTGATAGCCGCGCATTTCCTGTTAAACTCTGTCAATTTTTCGTGTGACTGCCGCAAACAAATGTGGCTACAATGCAATTCGATTGATGAACAGTAGACAACCCGTGATCACCGCATTTGATGTTGGTTGCTATGTAGTTAGAGCGTTGTTATTTTTTGCAGTAACTTTTAATCTATAGACGAACACAGTGAAATTGTTTAAGCTGAGTTGTTGCACAAAATGTGTATCAACACCACTTAAACCAATCCCCAGTCTTCGATCGAATTACATGTGTTGCCATGCCGACCTCATGCTCTTATCCTCCAGACGAGTTTGACCGTGAAATGGAAGAGTTGCGAAGAGCGGATGAGGAAACAGCGAGGAGGAGGATGCTGAGTCTCTCCTCCCACGGTCTCTCCATGGCAACACCTCATTCTCACGGTTTTCATCCGGGTTACCAAATCCATCGCGATCCCGGTCACGTCCGACCGCACATGCACCCGAGCGGATCCGTTTCCATGCCCACCACGCCTCAGCATTTGTCACCACAGGCCGGGGCGTACAGGTTTGGGAGAGAATAATTCATGTTGGAATATAACAAGCATATAAAATATTGATATTCGGAGTACTTTGTTAATTATTAGCAGAAATAATTTACAGTTATACAAAAAAGTTTTACTTTTTGCGTTTTAATCTATCTGTAGAATATTTGTGAAGCATGACAAATAAACCTGATATTTTTAATGAGATTTCAATCTTTTCTGTATACTTGTAGGCATCCAATGACTCCTTCAGTACACCGGGCAATGTCCACAAATGCTAAAGCGTACGGACATGCCGGAAACCACGCTTCCGCTCATCCTAGACAACTTTTCCAGTTTCCCGCCGAACCGCAAGTCATGCCACTAGGTTTGTATCCCCTTTGTCTCTTGCTTACCAACCATTGTGTTTAAACTTCTACCACTTGAAGGCGCTCCCGAGGTGTCGAGCACACCAGTTGCTAAGGCAACCAGCAGTTTCACCGGACCCGGAACTCCTCTCAAAGCTCTGCCACAGCTTTCGTCACCAAACTCGTCATCGTCGACGTCATCGGGCACATGTGCGTTTTTCGGTTCGATCGCCGACTCGTTGTCGGCGGCGGGCGGCCCTGACCTCAACGACCTTGACCTTGATTCAAGTTTGGCCGATCTTTCGGCGCTACAGGTAGGTCTAAGCTTTCGCCTGTTGGTCAAAAGGTAACAAGAGCTCTGCCTCATTCTTTGTTGATCAACATTTCTGTTTGTTTCACAAGTTTGCACGCAATCTACCACTGATATCACAGAATCCATGTTAAATAAATTCTGTCCCCTAACAGGGTCCGTTCTGGGACGATGCAACTGGTACAGACACGCCACACGATGGCGCTAGCGACCCTGTGCTATCCGGTGACGTGTACGACGAATCAGATGCCCATCGAAGCGGAACCCAAACCTCGGCTGACTCCATGACCCCGACCTTTCACGTGATGCGCCAAAGTGCGCACTCCAGCGGCGAGAATGTCAACGGGGACGTGTTCCCGTCACGCTTCGGTGGAGATCTGTCCTACCTAGCAAGCACAGGCAACAACAAGCCCGTCATGCTTCACTGAAGTCTCGCGAAAAGCGCGGGAATCCACTTTCAAATGTCTTCTGCTGCAACAAAACAGGCTCTGAGTCATTTTAAGCTACTAACAAAGGTTAAATGCACAAACACAGGCTGCACAGGTCCGGCGAATGCGACCGCCCCCCACGGCTGCTGATTTTAACATTTTGCTGTGCAACAAAAGCTCATTCAATAGCGAAGCTAGCTAATACTTTCATGTAGTAAACACACAAACAAACTAGCAAAACATTCTCGATTCTACTGTGTGTTTTTTGTCTTATCTCACGCGTACACTTTTTTATTATTCAGAGATGTTTATTTTTCAACCGTTTATGTTGAACTTGTCTTCGGCCGTTGCAATACGTTCGTCCCCCGGTCTTGTTCCGTATACGAACTGTTAAAATATGAAATCTAGTTTATTAATTGGCTGCAACGTCATACGCTACCTGTTATCACGTGCCCCAAACATCTCGATTCGTGTTCCATTGAATATCCCGAGAAATAAGAAGCACCCAAAGTCGGGAATACTCAACAACAAAGTTTCTACAAATAGATACAAGGTTCATTTTTGTCGTTTCAGTCCCTGCTTTGCGCACTGTGAAACAATAAGCCTTTTCACGTACATCACGCACTGTGGCAAATCCAAAGCCAGTATCCACGTTCTTTTACTCTCACGGGCATTCCTGTGCATTACCAAACAGAGGTTTTCTATATGTTTTACAATAGATTTTACGCATGTCTATAAATTTTCTTTGTTTATCGCGAATCGATTGTCTTGCCGAAGATTCACACTTTTTTGTTTTATGGGAACTTCTCCGTGTACTTATATTATTCTAGTTCCACTTTTGAGTTTTGCCGCCTGCAAAAGCCTGAGCAAAGTTATCGTCTTTATTTGTTTAACCTATGTACTCACCGGTGTACCAAAGTTATACGTGGCAAGCCAACCAAATGTTGCCGGTTTTTAGTCGTTTTTTCCCACTGTGCGACCATATACGTCATTTTTCAATTTCATTTACGGTTGCTGAACTTATAAACTCTCTAGTTTGTCCAAGTCGCTGGAAATGCTTCCTTATTGGTATGTGGACAACATAATTACCACCACAGATTAAAAGGAAACATCTCTTGCCATTATAAATAAAAGTCACAGCTTTGCTCTAAGCGAAAGCTATGGCGACGCCTTACACGTTTTTCATCACCTTGCACTAATTACTTCATCGCACCTATTTCGAAGCAATTGTTGTTTCTTCACAAGAGTACACTTTATTTTTTATACATCACAAGCCATATATAAAGAAGCGCGTGTTGCTTCGGTGCATTCGCATAGACCGCGCAAATACGCATGTCTCCTCATATGGAATTGCACCAAACATAAAAACGAACGTTCCAAATACGCGACAAAAGTTAAACAAAGTTATTTTGAAATTCGATAAAATTATCCAACGCTTTTCCTTGCAAACAAGGTTCATTTTGTTCCACTGCTGCTCACACTAAAGTTACCACAAGCCGCTACATTTCGAAAGTTGTTTAAAAATAACGTTGTAAAATTAATCATGTTCTCCCTTATGCTGGTGTCAAATGTCCCCGCGTTCCAACCGTTTTTTTTCTGGCATGATTTGGCGAATTTTAAAATACCTTTAGATCACTTAGCTTTTAGTTCACTTGATTTTTGTCGCGCTCGAATAAAGTTTGTTCAATTTTTTTGTGACGTGTTTGTGCAAAGGAAAGCTTTTAGACAGCTGATAAAAACTTTCCCTACGCAGGCACCAGAGATTGTGTCATTAAGTGAACGCAAATAATTGAATATTCTTGTCGCAGAGCGAATTAACAGAGGACAAGCAACCAATTTTCCGTAATAACTGCTACGAAATTTGCCGTGGTTGGATGTAAGTCGATAACAGAACGTAGGGCTTTTATTATGTGCAACGGGTGGTGAGATTCAAATATTTTAGTATCCGGTCCCCTCACTAGCAGCATGGCACAGTAACCGCGGGAATACAATACGCGAAGTGAAACATAGGTTTACACATTCGGTTGTTAATAACCGGTTCACGTAGGTCATTAAATTCCAAAAAACGGCTGAATCAAGACTCTGTGTTCAACCAACCCTAACACTGCAACCAACATCTTGCCAAATTACTTTGCGCGCGATGTTAGCCGCTAAGATATCAATAATTTGCAGTGGAATTTATTGGAGCATTAACTCAGCAACAAATACGAGAATTGAACTAGAAGACAGACATACTCTCCATTGAAGAAATAGCAAGAGGATTACGGCCGGGGTAACATGTGTTCTTGGCTCTCTGTCTTCCGGATGTTGAAGATGGAACGAAATGCGGAACGAATTACAGATCTTCTGCGTCCCCTCTCTGCTCAACATCGGGATTTCCACATAATCATTTGTAAAAATACATCCTCACGGAACAAGTTTACCGCGCAAGTCTCCATCATACCACGTTCTCACAGTAAGTAATTGCATATTTTATAAAGTAAATTGCAGCAATGTTGTGTCCAACTCGTATTGGCCATTTGCGTTTGATAAAAACAAACTCAATCATTTGAGCTCCGTTAGTTTGTAAACTCACCAGTGGACATCATAGTCAAGCGGTCCTCCTCCTCCATCGGATCAAGTGCTGATGACGTCACTCGGCCGGTGATTGGTTCGTATGCGCAATCGCTCGATGACAACGAGCTGCTAGATCGGTCAACACCGCTGTCCTGGAACAAACGCATCGGTTTAATTGCGATGTTCCGATAGTCGAAGCATGCGGCAAACGTTGATCACGTTTAAACCGCCACTTTTATTGGGAAAATACTAACACACCGGGACACACATTTTTTTCCCACATATAACTCTGTGAAATATAGAAATCTATACGAACGTCAACGGTTTAAGTGTGAAAAAAGAAACCACCTGTTATAATATAGATTTGATTTGAAATACACTAAATTACGGCGTTGATATTCGCACAGATTTCTGTGTTACATAGACTTATACGTGGATCAAGTTTGGCGAAAACTCTGCGCCCAGGCGTATTAGTACTTTCCATTTTATTGTGGTCAAAAAAAAAAACGTTTTCTAAAAAAAATGAATACCAGGTCGTCGGGAAGAGCAAGGCGAACTTTCGGGGTATTTGGAGACGAATAGTTGGGGTTCGTGATGCAATTGTTGTTGTCTGAAAAAAAAAAGAATCAAGCAACGCTAACACTTACGTGGCGCCAACAAACAAATAATAGCAAATTGTCACAGATTCTGCTGTATTTTTTTCTCAGCTACTTTACTATGGGTAAATAGTTGTTAAATTATCAAGAGGACCTACCGATCCCTGGCATCTCTCCGACTCCATCTGTTCTCACAACTCGACGCCTTGTCGCTCGCCACTTGCGGCGCGGTTGAGCAGTGTAGTGCACTTCGAATGAATCCCGCGATTTTCTGCAAAATCAATGTGGTTTATCGGATAACGGCTTTGTTAATGAACCACTTCCTATAGCCTTACCAGGAATTGTTAAGTTTTCAATCTAAAATACCCAAAACCACAGAAAATTACAAACTTGCTAAACAGTCATTTCTCAAACGGAGCTACACTGATGAGACACAGTATGGTCGAAACAGTTCACAAAAATTACGTTTTGCAAAAGCGGGAATCTCAACTACTTACCAAACACACTTCTAAAAAATCAACAACCTTCGTAACTTACTTCGCGCAGTAGTAAACCATGTAACAGACGAATCCACCGATCAAAACAATAGCGACCACCACACCTAGAATCTTGCCCAAGTATGACGTCAGCACGCCGGTGATGACGTCATGAAGAGCGGTGGTGCTGGCGGGGGGTGCGGAAGTGGATCGATTGAAGAATGAAACTTTTGGATTCGGTGTTGCTTTGGAAGGTTCGGCAGAAATGGATGCAACCTCAGGAGATGGTTGAACTTGGGGTTGTTCGGTGGATGGGGGTGGTTTATTACAAGAGGTGAAGCCAGTGACGTTGTCGGGGCACTTGCATACAGCAGCTGGGAAGGGTATTTGTTACAGAATCTTTCAGAACCCTCAACGTAAATTTGATGAAATTTAATATGATGCCTTTTTACTGTGATTATAACACTACAATATAACTCTTGACTGAAGGTTTATCAAGTCGAAAAAACATATATGCCTTTAGCAACGTTACCATGCAAAGCGGTTGAAACGCAGCTTCCAAATTTTCCACAATCGAGTTCGGCGCATGTCCATTCAACGCAAGAAGCAGCGATGCTGGCATTCCATTGGCCGGACAAGAGACACGTGACCGAAAACTCTGTCGCCATTGGTCGGTCTGCAATCCGAAAAATGTTTGCGCGTACAACGTACAACATACAGAGACTTTAGATGTACTAACTGGCAACGTGACTCCCAGGCAGGCAGCGGAATCGAACAGTCACAGCAGTAGTTACAACCGGTTTTGTCATCGCCACTTCATCACCGACCGGTTGAACGTATCTCGGCAGTGGAGGGATCGAACAAGTCGTCACACTGAACTCTGTATCCTCGCCGTGACCAACGACATTGTTTCCTCCCGCAGTTATTTGTGTTTGGGTCAGTGGGGCTTGCGTGGTTGTAGTTGGGGAAGTGGTGGTCGAATCGGGAACGGTTTCTTCATTTTCTGTAATACCGAATGGAACTTGTATGGAAATGTGTTGGTATAACTTACTTTTGTCAAATTAAAACCGAATATTATTGGGCCTCTGGCCAAAACCGTTGGATCCTGTTTAATGTTCAGGCCTTTTCATGCTGCAGTCAAATGAAATTTGGGAACAAACTTTCTTTCTTTTACCGCATTTCTTGTAAGTGAAGTAGTCTATAATACAATAGTGTAATACTCTTTGCGAACTTTATCCTCACGTGGCCCATTGGCACTCATGATTTTAAATAGCTCCCGAGTTTAAATCCTATTAATGGAACAAAGTTTTAAAATTCCGTCCGGCCATTCATGGAACAAATAGCAAACAGCCGTGGTTTTACAACCGTTCAGAATTTCACACTCCATGCCCACCAGGTAACCAGCACTTTTGTTTTTATTCCAAACCCGCCGTAATAAAATTCAACTTACCGATGCAGTTGAACCGATCTGGAGCGAGAATCATTCCCTTCGGACACAAACAGCGCCATCCAGCGGGTCTCAGGGCACATGCGTGACTGCATTGGGCTGATGATTGGCAAGCCGTTGCCTCTGTGAAACTTTTGCGTTATTTCTATGAATGCAGAGAAATGTTCGTCATTTGAGGTGCTGCTGTACACTCTTATATTACTCACATTTGGTTTTTAAACAAGCATGTATAGGAAGTGGTTAGAGCGTTTGCTCTAAATCTAACCGCAATACCTTCGCTGTAGGGGTGGAGCGATGGATGCGCTACGTGCACAGCTAGAACACTAGAGGCGTCCAACCCCTTGTACAGTGGTTCGTGGTTGTGAGGATAACCTTCTGGCTTGCCGATCATCGAATCAATCCGCCAGATGTCGCCAGAGCTGTTGTCGCTAAACACGAGTCGGTTTTCGTACAACGTGAGAGAGAAGGGAGAACGCAAAGCCACGACGTCCATCGCACGCATAAGAAGAGTCTGCGGAAGGTTAATTTATGACGTTGGTTATTCCTGGTGACGCTTAATATCGCAGTGTTGTTCCTAGGTAACGTGTGGTTGCTATGGTGACGGCAAAAGTTGGTGTGTGAAAAGGATGAAAGTCCTTCAACGAGATGAATATCTTGAAAGATTAAAAGCCAAATCGAGCATTCAAGACCGGGAAATACAAATTGATTAGTTATAAACAATTTTCTTTGAATTTTAGAAATCTTGGTTTGACTCAAATCCCATTTCAACTGACGCTTACAAATATTAGGTCATTTTTGACGGCGTGATATCGGTAAAAGTTTCTTTAAAGTTTAATCAAAATTTTTGAAACCAAATATCTGCCCTGCTTAATCTTCCGTCCATCGCCTTCATTTCAATTCTGGCGTCCATCAGATTTGATTCGCTCCAGTAAACAACATCCGTGACGTAATCTATTGTGACGCAATGTATGGTGCGGACTTGCTCCACCTCGAAATCATGTGCGTCACTTCCGTCCATGTTCATGAGAACGATTCGCGAAGGTTCGAGGGTATTTCCCTGGTCCGCAACCAACATCACACTGCAACGTAACGTAATGTTTTCCACAAGAAAATTTTGCATTCTTAAACAAAGGGAGCATGTAAGAGACAAAATGAATGAGGAATACTTTGTCATTTTACCCTTTTTTCGGATGCAGCGCAATGGAAACCGGATCGTCAAACATTCTTATGTCGTATCCTTGCATGTTGTCGGTCGGCTGTTGCACTCTCAGGAGGGGAATAACTGTCACGTGACTTTGTGCGGTGACCGTACTTCTGCAGGCGACGTACAAGTTGGGCGTCATCCAGTCAAGAGCCACCGCGACCGCTGCCGAAACTGCGAACAATAACACAAAAGGCGTTACTATGGTGTATAATGGTAATGGCAGGTCATATTCGAATGTGTCTGTGTACATTGATCATCTCATTTGGTCAGTAGAAAAAAAAAACGAATAAAATGAACAGAACATGCCAACAACAGGGAACACATTTCTAATCCGTTATCAGGAAAGCAAATGATCGTTTTAGCACACACTGATACACATCACCTATTTGAAAAAATGTACCTGGTAAAACAATGTGATAAGAGTCGTCTGTACGCAGAAAATTCACATTTCCCGTTTCCATTTCAACCCAAATAAGAGAATTAGTGTTTGTGTCCACTTCCAGGCTCATCACACTGAACAGACAAACACATGCTAGTTATAATCCAACGTAACAGATGAGAGGACAGTAAACTTACTGAGGTCGACTGTCTGGCAATCGATAAACGATATTTTCTTGTGACTCGTCATCTCGCAAATCGCGGCGCAAAATGTGAGAACCGGACACGAAGTAAAGAAATGGCGGGAAAGCTGAGGAATACGGGAATGGAAAGAACATATTTTAAAATAATAGATACAAGAACAGCCTTTTACTTTACACAAGTGATATGGTCATATAAAGGAAATATTTTTGCTTCTTGTCAGGTTATATGCTAAATGCAACCTTAACCAACTAAAATAATACTTTTTTTACAGTATTATGTACTTTTTGCACCCACCGTTACTCAGCAAACACTTTGTTGGTTTCGAAGGATCCACCCTTCAATAAAACAAAACCTTTAAAAACGGTTAACATTTCTATGGTGAATTTACCTGTAGCCAGTAGCACAGCTGCACGGTTGGGTTGAACCCTCAACGTCACACACTTGATCGCATACCAGCTCATCCATGTAAACCTCATCATTCCACACCGTTAGGTTCTTACGTAAGTAGCAGGCGCTGCTCACGGCTTCGGTGACCACGACGCTATTTAAACTTTCTGTTAAATTACAAACTTGCTTTTATCACTTCCTGGGCCAATTGTTTCGCTTTCTTTTCTGTAATGATCTAAAGAAAAAGTTACAGATAATCGTGAACGACAGGGTTTGAAAACTATAGCAATGTGTTGTCCTGGCGTTTTATTTTTTGAATTAGAATTTGGATTTCTACCACTTACGGTTGCAGTTTCTCTCGTCTTCGTCATCTTCTTCACTCAGTCCATCAGCGCAGTCGCCCTCACCGTCACACAACCAGTACTCAGAGATGCAGATATTTGTTACGTTGCATCTGTCCACGCAAACAACACACTTGGACAAACCTTTAGCTAAAAACGCCTCCGAGTCGGAAAATAAGTTTCGAGCAATATAGAAATAAACAGAATAAAAAAACAGTATAGCTTCACATGCAACATTACTGCGTTGTCTGAATAAACAATTTCTTTTTTCATAACATACGTTTCACGATAGTCACACCAGCTGCACTGACGAGACCCTGTAGGTCGAAACAGTGTCCATCTGTAAGCAGTTTGCACAATTAGTTTCACTTTTTACCGGATTTCTCCTTGGGGACAAATGTATCTGGCGCAATCCGTTTCGTCCTCTTGGTGGCCGCAGTCATCTTCCCCATCACACACCCACTCTTGCGGAATGCAATCCATGTTACAGTAAAACTGGTCGCTTCTGCAGTACGGCGTTTCCTGTGACGCACAAATAACCGTTATACTGTTGTTTTACTTTGATAATCATAGTAAGTATATAGCTAAAGTGCATAAATTTAGTTATTCGGTGATTAGGAAGAAATTTGAAATTTCACGACCATACCTCGCAATTTTCTTCGTCGCTGCCATCCAAGCAGTCATGCACCATATTACATACCAGACCGTGAGGAATGCATTTGCTGTCGTTGAGGCACCGAAACTGCGTGTCATGGCAATCTACGTGATCTGTACAATCATTTTACAAGACCGTCAGACAATTAATGAATAAAAATAGCGAAGCTTGGCAAAATCAAAATTGATTAATTTCCCCAAGATAAGGAGTAACAGAAATTGAAATACTGATAGAGTGTCTACCACAGTTCTTCTCGTCAGTTTCATCATAGCAGTCGGCGCGGCCATCGCATCTGAATGATGAATGTATTATCTCGCCGCTACCACACCTCCAATCTCCTACTCCATCGGTTAACTCTGCAAAGACCTCGCTTTTTTATTTTACCACTATTAGATTACGTCAAAGAAAAAGCTGTTCTCCTGGCTACTACAATTATAAAGGCCTACAGTTCCACCCAATGTTTTTGGCAATAGTTGCCAGGTACGTTTGTTGTGGTGCCCAATGTTTTACTAATTCTGAAAGTTGTTTTGCATCACGAAGTTTCATTTGTAAATTTACTATATTTTTAAAGCATACTCACCATGCAGCCAACAAACAAAAACGGCGGCAATGAAAAAATGTTTAAATCCACTCATAGTTGGTAGACTTCGGATTTCACAACGCCAACAGGAACAAAAGAAACGAAAATGAATTGATACACCCCTCAAATAAACAACTGCTTCAGTCACCAATACTTGGGACTGATGGCGCCTTGTTCGTTCGGAAAAAATAAACGCGTTTGGTAATTGCTTGAGTTAACCCAAAAGGCCGAATTCGATCAGCAAGTTTTTGTAATTTTTTAAAAGAGGGCTCCAAACCTAACGATATTATCAACAAACGTTTTTGGAACTACAGTATTACAACTGAAGGCCAAAATTTTTTTGTCGGTAACCATTTTTGTTTAGGATGTTTTGTGTTTTTTAGCGTTAATTGAAGTTTCTTAAATGTTACCAATTCAGGTGTTTATTTATCATTTTCTTTCAACATGATCGAATCGTTGTGTGCGCGTTTGCTGTCGTCACGCTTTGTTGACCGTCCGTGATTAACTTTGTTGGCACACGTTGGGAGAGTTTGGTTTCGTTTTGTTATTTTGAAAACTTAAATATAAATGCGATACATGAATTTCGTGAATTTACGCAGGGAGTTAATGTACTTCCTTATTTTTCAGGCTCGCTTATTCCTTTAGATTACTTTGCTCTTCGAAATTACAAACTTTCGACAATTTATAAACTTTGCTGTAACTAAAAAGATAATTATTTTAGCACGCAAAGTTTACCAACTGTTTACCCTTAAATTATCTGGATATTCAGTTGAAAAGGGGAAACAAAGAAATTAAAGAAGATTTATTGTTTGAAGATCACGAAGAAAACCCCATAATCCACTAAATTGCAATGCTTGTTGCAAATTTTTCCAAAAAGTGGGTTAGGTTACTCCAAGAAAGTTTTTTGTTTATTATTTTAATCTGTTTTTTAGTATTTTTTGTCAAAGTTTAAGGTATATACATATGTACATTTTTTTAAGGTTAAGACTCCAAATTGCAAAGTTTGTAATTTGTACATCAAAGGATTTTTATCGGCGAATGTTGAGAGCATATATTAAATTTGTTTTGCAGAATTTGATTGATAACGTGGAGTTTGATGTTGGATGGTGCTTGTCTGTAATTCCCTTCGTTAATTTTAACCGATCGGCGGTGGTTCTTTCATGCCTACAATCATGTCTAGCAGTACCAAGAGGAAAAACAAACCTCTCAAGTACATGTTACATGTGTTTTGTGTTTGATTTATGATATATATGTATGTATATATATATATCGATAGTTTTCAGTTGAATGTTACTGCCCTGATCAAATTGTTTGTAATTGCTCGAACATTTGCATTGACCAGATAAATTTATTTCATATAATATTTTTAGATCTTCCAATAGATCAAAACTGAGCACGCAAAATTCACTTCCAGTAAGTTTTGTGTTAGTGTAGTAGTATTTTAACTGACAGAACAATTGTACTTTTTAATTAGTAAATGTTTACTACGTGAACATAGATATGGTGATGTAGGTGTATGAGCTCATTTTATGTGTTGGTTGATCACAAAGTCAGTAGTATTTGTTTGTGTTTTGCAGAGTGGTGAAGGGGCCTACACGAATCCAAGGCTTATGCATACAGTACTGTCTTTAATGGTAATCTTAACATCATGTCATTGTACTAGATATATACCAATCAGTCTCTATCAGGGCTTTTCAAACTTTGGGTTTCAACCCAGTTTGGATCGCCATATGTTATTTTGGGGTTGCTATATGTATTGCAAACAAAAATACCATCCAAGGTTTATGATGAGTGTTTATGGTTGTATTAAATTGTTAACACATGACATCAATGATTTGCTTTTTAAAAAGGGATCGCAGTGGAACAAAATTTCAAAATCCCTGTTCTTAAAAACTTGCATATATTGTTTTTCTTTAGGGATCAAAGTGCAGCGTTCAAGTAAAAAATGGTATGATTTACCAAGGAATTTTCCACACGGCCAATCCTACTGTAAGTTATTGTGTAGCTTGGTCTGGAGTTGTCCATTTAACTTGTAACAAAATGATATACATGCTATATTTCAGTTTTTTTGTATTATGTGTTAAACACCATGCAAATAACCAGCTACCCTTTATCTACATTATTGTAATACATAATTGAAGCAGCAAAACCTGAGTAACCCCTACTCATTTGGATTCTTTAATCCTCACGAACAATTTTACCATCTCTATCCTGCCATAACAGATGGTTTAAGAGCTGCATGCCATTGACATCTCAAACATCCTGCCATATTGTGAATCAGGCACATGTGTTTCAGACTGTATTTGATTTTTTGTCAGATGGATATTGTTCTTGGTGCTGCTCACCTTCAGGAATCGACAGACAACGGAGTGAAATCAGTTCACAGCACCCTTTCAACAAGTCCATTGCCGTCCAGTAACAAACTAATCGATGAACTGATATTCAAGTCAAATGATGTTGTCTGTGCTGTTTTCCAAGATGTGGATTTGAAAAGTGCAGAAGGTGAAACAATTACAATATTTGCATCATGTGCTCCGTGGCAAACTTACATATTTATTAGTGTAGGATTAAAACAGACTTAGTGAGAAAAAGGTTGATAGCAGTAAGTTTTCCCCAAAAATTAGTTGCACTTAGCTCCGTTTCACAATGCTACACAGTTACCTGTTTATGTTTTTTCTACAGTTCCTATCAAGTCAAATGGGGATGCACCACATGAAACAAGCTTGTCACCTGCTAATGGCGACCCGACACGGACCCTCGAACCGTGGGACGGAGGTGGTGATGCTTCAGCTGACGCAGATATTGGTGGCCTAGAGGTAAAAATGTTTATAATTCCTCAGTAACTATGAAACCAACATTACTTGTAATTAAATTTCTGCTCGCAAGAAATACAACTAATCTCAGTCACAAAAAATCTTGTTACCTTATCTGTGTGAATAAGAATGCATGTTAAACTTGTTACTTGCAGGATGATTTGCCAACTACAGCGGGTCAGAATGGGGGTTGGTGCCCGGAAGACATGTTTCAAACCAATTCACGGCGCTACGGTGTCAAAACCAGCTACAATCCAAGCTTACCGGAGTATACGTAAGTACTATAATTTTTTTCATAACTGATTTTTAAAAGTGAAAAAAAATTTGTTAAGCAGTTGTTTGTGATGTACAGTGGGGTGAAAATATGGGGAATTTGAATAATTTTCACATAAAAGCAAATTCTGTGCTATTGAGTCTCCACGATGCTGCCCTGATTAGACCAAATAGTGGCCCTGTATAAACTTAAAAGATTATCTCTCTGTTAGATCTCATTGGCAAATATTACCACATTTTCATCAATTTTTTTCCTCATATATTTTAGTACGAAGCTGCCAGAAGACGACTCCGAGGAATACAAAAAGCGAAAAGCTCGGGCAACACAGCTGGCAAACGAAATGGAGAAATCTCCCAGTTATCAGAAAAGAATAAACCTTGAGGTACAATGTTGTAGATCTTGCATCTGTTTTTTCCTTCTTCTCTGAAGCAAATCTAAACACAACTATCCAAAAATATGCATTGTTTGTAGCTCGAAGACAATCAGACAGAAGAGGAAAAATTCAGTTCGGTAATTCGCGACAGCAGCTCTTCGGCGCCACGCAGTGACAGGTCACGCATGGAGAGAAGTGATCGGCCTGACAGGTTTGCACTAAACTAACTAATTGTGTGTTGATCCAAAACCTAAAACTCGGTCTAAAAAGGTTTCCCCGTGCGCGAGGACGTGGAAAAGACACCAGTGGAGGTCGGATGGGTTATAGCAATTACATGGGCCCCGGAGGCATGCAGAGGAGCCAGCCTTCCTATGTTCCAAGAGAGCGTGCAAATACTCCAACCCACCCATCAGAATCACCTACAAGTCCTGGTTCTGGAAAAAGCTTTAGTAAAACTCCCATCAGTCAACAAAGTTTGCCTCCAAGGTAATATGTCAAAGTAGTACGTACCTTCTGTTTATTGATAGCTTGCCATTACCTCATTCTATGAGAAGTTAAAAGTTCAAAAACTTCTGCCAAACTAAGAAAGCCAAAAAACATTGAATATATTTCCAGGTTCACCAAAGGTCATGGAGGTGGTGGAATGTACAGAGATGAAGACCGCATCAACAAACCTCACGATCCGAGTATGCTGTTTGCTTTCACACATATATTTTAAAAGTTAACTGTTTGTAAAATGATTATATATGTGTATACATTATTTCTATGGTATTTCTTTGCAAATCCAAGTATGCAGCATTACGGTTGCCTTTTTCTATGCATATACACTTTATTTTTATTTATATAGTTCAAAAAATTGTGTCATTTTGTTGTAAGGTTGATGAATACCCACTTTTTTAGTTCATGTTTATTTTTTTCCATACATTTTTCTTTGCTGTAAACCTTGGTGTGGCCCAAGGCCTGCTGAATTGTGAATTCAAATGCAACTTTCTGGTTACATAACATAGTATGTGCTTGAGCTGTGGTTTTCTTATAAACTGTACTGAATATTATTGTGAGTGGAATGAAATGAATATATTTACAGGTTACCAAAGTGCATACAATGCAAACCAGCAACCCAAACCTCAAAGGCAGGGTTCTTCTTCATCAAGGAATTATCAGAGGAACCATCCCTCACCGACATCTGAATATTCATCTGTAAGTACTTTTTATAATAAACATAAATATTCATTGCACATGTGTTTTTCTGGCGAAATTTGTGAGTTTGTTGTGATGAAAGTAATTTTTTGCAAAATTGACAAAAAAAATTTATTGATCCTAATGTCATGATTTTAACTAAGAATTTTGACCAGGGTAGTATTGTTTTAAAAAAAAGCTGAACTGTATAAAATGTGATGTTGCTTGGCCTGGTATTATATTCCCCCCCATAACGTAATCCTATCACAGTGCATAACAGAACTACTCAGTATTAGCACAAAAAAAACAAAACAGATGTTCACAATTTTAGTCGCAAACAGTCAGTGAAACATCGTCTGGTCGTAACACTCCCCAGCAATCGTTGTCCAGGAACTCTTCTGCTTCTTCTGGCACTCAGCAACAAGTCGCATCACCCCAGTGGGGCAATAAACCCATGGGGGGTCCACCTACTGAAGTGCCCCACCCTTCGGCACCCCAAGCACCCCCGGGGCCGAATCCAATGTCAGTCCGACCTCGCTATCCAACTGGCAACAAAGGTAATAATTGACATTGATTGGAGTTTTGGAGTTAAATGATCAACTGACGATCCATGTTATTTACATTGAATACACATGAAAAAATGATCATGATAAGGTAGTTTGGTGCCTGGATAATTTTTTGTCAACTATTATGTACTTTTTTGAACTAGACAAAATATGTAGTTGAGCAAGCCGGAAGATCTGTACTGAGTAAATTTTTTGAGACTATTTTAAGATTTTAATCCGAAGACTTATATGTGTACAGATCAGTAATTCAAGTTTGTGATGTTGGACAAATAAGTATTTTCTCTTCAGTCTACTGTATCTTGCATGCACTTTATAGCAAAAAAGTTGTAACAATGAAGAAAGAAAGAGTTAATCATAATTAGCTGTAGAATGTTTACATGGCAGAAATGTTACGACAGACAGTGCAGCGTAAGCATATAGTCCCTAGGATCTTGGGAAGGCCGCCACAGCCACAAACAGAAAGGGGGCAAGCTCACGAAAGGAACTTAAATAAATCAGGTACAATTGGTTGAGGTATTGTGGGGTAGGTATGTATGTTATGCTTGAGTTGCAAACCTTAGTGCTTTACAGAATTAATCTGTTCAACTGAAGGTATTGATTTTTATTAAATTGTGATTTAGACTTGAGATAATTTAATTCAGGACAAGTGATTAGCTTCAGAACTTGACATGCAAGTTTAGCTGTGAACAAAGCCCTGACAGGTTAAATTAGACCAGATATGGCAAACTATGGCCAGCATCCAACCCTGTAGTTTACCATTTATTTGTCACTTAACACTGCTTATACTCTGGTTAAATATAATCTTTTTCTTGCTATTCATTTACAGTTTTTGAGCGTTATTTATTGTACATAAATAAATTTGTTTACAAAACTGTTGACTTTGCCACACTCACAAAGCCATTGGCCCACCTGTTGAATTAATGGTCGATGCATGTATTTTAAATTTGCCTTGTTTCAGATATGTCTTACTCATCTGCTCTGCGAAGCTCTGGATCCGCAAACAAAGGCCCACCAACCATGCAGCCCCCCTATACTGAAAATCGAATGCGGCAACCGTACCCCACTGCTGCTACCGTCCACAATGTGGGTCAAAACACGAAGTTCGTCTACTCAGTGAGAGGCAAGTAATTTTGAATTTCTTGACTGTTACTGTATTTCTTTTGCTTGGCAACGTATTTTTTTGTCTTGTGATGTTTGTTTTGTCGTTGCAATTTGTGACAAACTTATTCCAGTACTGGAATTGACTTTATGCTCTTGTATATCGTAATTGAGATTGGTGTCATTTCACATTTAACGTCCTTGACAGCCGGAAAATAAAACTTTTCGTGCTCTAGCGCTAGTTAAACATGCGCACAATCTTATACCACTGCAACATCTTAAACACACACCTCAACACAGGTCAGACTCCACCTACTGCAGCACAGTCCACAACACCCGTTCAGCCACCACGTGATATTCACCAACAAGCTGTCCACCCACTTCAACAAAACCAGAGTCAAGTTTCACCGAGACCTCAACTAAGTAGTGCATCACCACAGCAAGCCATCCCACAATACCCAGTGCCAGTTAAAGCACCAGCTGAGGGTGGTAAAGGTATGGATGAGAGTAACCACAATGGTTTGGATACAAAACGACTAGCTGCTTGTGTCTATTCTTATCGTGTTCATGTATAAACGTGTAAATTATATTAATGGACATTGTCGATATGGTTTCTTGCATTTTATTTCTGAACACATTTCCTTATTGATATTCATTTGACAACCCTCCCACCCCTTCATAACAGGGCTAACTTATTTGTATTCAAGCAGCCAAATGTCCATGTAGAGCTCCCAGGAATATTGATAACAATCTACAGTAAATATTTTTTGTTTAGAAAAGCCCGATTTGTTGTTTTCGAAAGAAACTTTGCCTTGCATAATTTGTAATACTAACCCCAGTGCAACGTAAATTTTTTATTCTACAAAATTATATTTACCCGCTTATTTTGTGCAAGTTGCACATACCTTGAGCATTTGTTTCAGTAACGTTTACGTCTGTGTAGCCCCCACCAAGGTTCTGACCAAGAAAAATTCGGAGGGGATTTCCCACTCCCGCGAGTCGGATTCTGGTAGAAACACAATGGAGGAATTGAAAGCTTTCCAAACTAACTTCAGGGTAGGGTGTCAACTATTTATTTCATAATAGGCTGCTCACATGTGGGCAATTGTAATTAGGTTGGCAGAAGTCTTTTGAAATGTAGGCTAATTTTAGTAACATTATGACAAAATTAAAATGCCTGGTGTTTGACTTCATCTCTGGCTGCAATTTCAATTCGTTGCGATGTTATGTGTTGAATTGTGGGATGATGAACTTCCATAATGTGTAATAAACACAAAATTACCCAAAAAACTGTAATTGTTCATTCAGCTGGAGCAAAAACCAAGCGGTGGCGATGCCAATAAGCAACAGATTGGGGGGAACATACAAAACAAACCAATGCTCAGTGGAAATAAACAACACAGCTACTCCAAACCCAGGACTCCATCAGCACAACCTCTTAACAGGATCCAGACACCACAAGGTAAGCAGTTTACTATACATATGTTATGGTTACTTTGCAAATTGAAGGTGTTTCATATATTTTAGGTAATTGTTGTCACTCATTTTTTTTAGTCCCATTAGAATAACGCAGTGTACTTAGGAACACTATTTAGTGATTTGCTCTTAGTTCTGAGAATAAGAGACTTTAAACTGATGATGGCTTAAGTTTTTGCCGAAACCTTTTTTCATATGAAATATGTCAATGTTGACAATAGTATGGGCCGGTCTCTTCATTCTCAGAACAGTGTACGTACGCATTAAAATTAAATAAAAATGTGAATTGAATTGTGCCAAGCACTGTTATGCTGTAATTGGTAAAGATAAAACCCACAGCAACCTTCGGGGCAACATATTCTCTTATATATTTGTCACTCTTGCTAGTTTGGAGGGATGAAATATCTGTAGCAGAGATATTGTTTTTGTCACAGAAATCGATATCAGTCATCTCTTTTTTATGTCCAGAATCTGCCGCTGCAGGAACACAAATACAACAAACATCAGTGGCACCTGTGTCTCAACCGCCCCCATCACAACCAGGCATGACGGTGCCACCACCACAACCCATACAGGTGGTACAGCAGTCCCCTGCTCCTGGGCAACCTATGCCACCAATGCAAGTGGCACCTCAAAACATGTCACAACCACCACCTGCCACGCACGCGCACATGCCACACCAGTCGATGGAGAGTGTGGAAGGAGGTATACTTCCCCACCAGCCAGTACTTCTGCTTTCAGGGCCTGGAACTGGGCCAATGATGATTCAACAAATGCCACAACAAATGACACAACAAATGCCACCACCGGTGCCGATTCTTCAAGCTGGTAAGTACGCATGGACAATATAAGCCAGGATTTTTGAGCAGGACTTGTACGACTAGTCAAGGCTGTCACCAAAATGATAATACTTTGAGCGGTGAAGTTCGTAAAAGCAAGGGTCATCAAAATTTTTCATCGGTGACTGAAAAAAAATGGTCAGGGTGGTACACAGACCCTACCGATGTAAAACCCTGACATAAGTAATGTTTAAGGTTTTAATTCTCATAATGCACACATTTATTTGTGTAAAATTGTTCCAGAGGCAAATACAAATTGCAATAATACTACTAATAGTAACTTAGAATTGTGCCTCCAAAATGCCATATCACCTAAAACAATTGATTTTTAAAAAGATTAAAAACAAGCAGAAAGCCCACATAGCTGCATGAAAGTTTGAAGATTTATAAAACGTGAGTTATGAATTGATTTGATTTTTAGTTGAGCAACCACAACCAGCCATTAACATCCACTCACCACGCTCATCGTCGGTTGGGCCAGCAGTGAACACAGTAAGCGCTGCCACTGGATTTGTATCACCTCAGCATGGAGGCATTTCATCAACAAGTGATCAGCCCTTACAACAACAACACAGTGGTAAATACATTTGTTTGTTATTATTTTTCTCAAAAAAAATCATAACAGGCGAAGTCTCTGTTATGAAGTAATAAAGGAAACCTTAGTCCGAAGTTTTTCCATGAATTGTTTATTTATTTTTGCATACATTGTTAACTGCAGTTGCACTATCAGTTTTGAAACCTATTTTCTTTTTAGGTGCAACCCAGCAGCAGATCCCTTCTGAAGCAGTAGTTGCACCATCTTCATCGTCTGGCGATGTCGGAACAGCACCACCAAGGGGTGAACAGACAGGAGGCCAACCTGCCCTTGGCTCGTCGGCAACATCTGAAGCCTCACCTGATTCGTAAGTAGTTTATTTTATGTCAAGCATAACTTTTTTCTGCCAAGTAAGCACAACTAGTACAGAGACTTTGCATTTGTAATAATGTACATGAAATTTGTAAAAGATGTTTCATATGTTAGGTGCACTAAAATCCACTTACAACTTTTACAACATAAATTTTATTTTTTAGACATCAATTGAATCCAGAAGCACCGCTGTTCAAACCAAGAACATTTTCGGTAAGCAAGTCCACAATTGTTGGAAATATTGTGAATTATCTTGATTGGGTAAATCATATCTCACATCCTTAATAAGGCTTAGCAATGCCTTTGTATGGAAATAATTTGTATGGAAATTGGTATTCCTGGTGGACTTTAAAGGTGCTGCACAGATAACTTTCTGCATCTAAGATAAGAACAGTCAATATCATACCGCCAAAGTGTGATAATTATTAAAATTGCGATTATATTCGAAACCAAGAAAAGTGAACTGGATTGCACCCGTTTTTTCAATCAGAATTTTTTTTAAATGAAATAATTTGTTTTGTTATTTTTGGAACAGAAGCCAAGTGGGTCAACAACTCCAAATTCACCCACGCAAGTCACATACCAGGTAAGCTTCATCTCGTACTAACAAGTCGATGCGAAATAACATCGCTCATTCTTTTGCAGCATGGAACAAGTGCACCAATTAGCTACATGTATAGGCCCACATACACCAAAGCTCTGGGTAAGAATTGTGGCTTAATTCTCGTTAAATGTATATTTGGTTTGCTGTATTGTTGGATTTATATATATTTTTGTCTGCTTTCCAAAAATATGTTGCATCCTCGTATGTCTTGTGAAGTTGAAGCACATTTGCATACTCTTTTCAGCAAAACTTATCATTAAGGGTGTTTGACGCCAGTTTTTTCATAATAAATGTTGAAAAGAAATTTTCGCAAATGAAGTTATTTTTGCTGAGCAAAACTTTTTTTAGTCGATCTTTGTGATCAGTTTTCCGTTACCGGGTCCTTGGTGATCCAGGGTACTTATGCTGATAAAAGTTATTTTATTATGAAGTTATTTTTATTTCAAAGTTGGCCAAACGCCCCCCACTATCATCAGCCCATCTGGAAACGACCCCCCAGTAGTCAGCCATCACATGACTCAAACTATTCAAACCATAGGAGGACCGCAATACCAGGTTAATAAAATAGAAAAAGGCATAAATAGATACTGACTATTATATTGTAATCAAAATATATCTATATTAGACACAAGATAACGACAATTATGGCTTCTCTTGTATAACTTGCTATAAACATTGTTGTGTTGATTTTTGGTTCCATCTTTGATTTTCTTTTAAAAATTCTGACAGCAATATTTGTTTTAGACTCAATATATTCTGGCACCGAATGCACACCACATCCCTGGTCAGGCCGGGGTTATGGCACAACCGGTAAGCTATGTTTTGTTAATTTGTTGTAGCTGACACTGTGCTCACCTTGTCAGACAGCAGTATTTGTTTATTTGGAATAACTGTTTTTATGGCATAAAAATTCCAAGATTTTTATTGCAACCAAAGTTTTGTCTACCATCTGACGAGACTTCTACAGAATAGCAGTGATTGTGTTTGACTAAATTAAAGGGGGATTTTCATGTTTGTTTTGCAGTACCAAGAGATGGGTCAGATGGTATATCAAGGTCATATGGTTCCGACGACGCCGAGGGCCGTTTACCCGAATGAGCCTTCAATGTATCCAAGTACGTTGCTGGTTTTTCATTATTTGTTACAAACTAAAAGAGCAAATAAAATTTTTAATACGAAAAGCATTTTTTCACCATCAAAATTCTTTTAAAGGCCTTGGAATGTAGGCATTGAAATACAACGTTTCGAAATAAGAAAATAAAACCGAACGCAAACAAGATTAATTATTCCAGCTTCAATTAAGTATTTAACACACATTTTACAGATTATGTGTTCCCACAACCAGCACCCCAGCAAGCAGTCCAACCTGGTCAGCAACCACAACATCCTCACCAACATCAACCACCCCAACAGCAGCAGCAACAACAACAACAGCAGCAACCTCAGCAAGCCCCACCAACCCAGCAACAGACACAGAACCAGCCAACACAACAATCACACATGGCTCAGGGCGCATACATTCAACCCCAGCCTCGACCACATTCGGCCCACACACCAAATCAGGTGAATTGACTAAAATATGTAGTGGTGTCTGTTGTAGTTTACACACAGCGTGTCACTAAGGTAAACTTTGCAGGGATCGCAAATGTGTTTTTGGAAAGGGCTGAAAATGCTATTAATTGATTTAGAACAAGTTTCTCATACAAAGCTGTATGCATCATACTGGTACATACATAATAAATCATTGTACCTCGAATTTATCCTGTCTTTGTTACATGCTTGGTGCACAATCTCATTACATTTGCCTTTATGTAGCTCTCCCATCAGTAGTTGTGAATACATAACTTCACAGCATTGCTTTGCAGAAAGTTTGTTATGTAACCAAAAAAACGGCAAATTATTTAATGCAGTACGAACATTTTCCTCTAGAAAAATTAAAATCCTTTCAAACCTATTTAATGTTTCGTGATGCAGGCTCTCCCCCCCACTAGCCCTGCCACAATGCAGCAGCCGACGCAACCAACAGGGGTCGTTCCCCCACCAATGCACCCCCCATCACAGAACGCTATGATTGCAACACCCCATGCCTTCTACCCTCAGCCTATGATTGGACATTCGATGCACGGTGCCCCTGCTATGGTTCCCAGCAGGTGGGTGCATGGATATGTGTGATTTAAAAGGAATCCATAAGTGACGCTGGGTGTGCTTTCCTTTCCATGTATATACTCGGGGTTGAGCAGGACAAGAAAATACATTGTTGATTATGAAGTGTAACATATGTGATAAACATATAGAGTGGGGTATTATATAGCAAATTTGTAAACTATTGTGCCAGCAGCCAGCATATATTAGTGGCTACATTGCTTTAAATGACTTACCCGCGGTAACCTTTCTCCTGCGTTCAGTCCCCACGGCTACGCGACCCAAATCAACCCAGCACGCTACATGATGATTCAGGGGAATACCCCGATTGCCCACAGCCCAAACCAGGCAGCTCAGCAGGCTTATGTTCCACAGAATGTTGCGACCAGCGCCCCGAATCATCCTCAGCAGTACACACCCAGACAAGGCTGTAAGTCAACTTTTCTTGTATGATTTTGAATATGTATTTCCAAGACAGGCAGGTAGGTTTAAATTTTATTTTTTACTAATCTGTCCTTCTGGCACAATTAGGGTGACTTTTATTGTCCCATGTTTCACCTGCGATCCAGCTGGGCTTCATCAGGGTAATGGTGCATCACACAGACATGTATAGCAGATGGAACATCGGTCAATAAAAGTCACCCTAATTGTGCCAGAAGAACACTTTAAAAAAATAATATGCCTGGCAACAACAGAATATAGCTAGATAAAAAAGGAAAAAATTTTAGGAACAACAAAATGTGTGTAAAGCCAATTCCTCCTGGTAAATTTGTTGCTATAACGTCCCAGTAGCACTTACAGCTTTGACCATTACCTTATTATATCCAATACACTTGAATAAAGACAACGTTTACCTTTGCAGACCAATAACCTGCCACACACATCTGCCAACAGCATTTCAACCAACTCCATCACACGCAAATAAGTCTCACTGGTTCTTCCCGACTTTCATCCTATCAAATGTATGGGGTTTTGGGGATATGCTCCCAGCGCTGTAACGCTCCAAGACATGGATATTATTGCGTCATTTTATCCGCTCAAGTAGCGACGTTATGTGCTGAAAGTGTGACGTCAGTCAGTCTGCTTTCTGAGTAGTTCGTCTAAAGTGTGAACCACAAGGCTGAGTTCGTGTTCGATTTTGTGAATAGTTTTTCGCCAACTATGGCAACCGTACGCGCACGTGGTCAGCTCCCGTTCGGTCACTTTTAACCGCAATCGTCCGGACGCAGACATCCAACATCAAATCTCTCCGTACACGAGTATGACTGCCTGAAATTATCGGCGATATTTTAATGATAAAACGGTATCTTTAATATCACTTACGGCATACGCGCGAAAACGCAAGTAGGCACTTTTTGCTTCCGACGTAAGCTCAATATATATTTTGTCCAGTGGTGTATTTTGCTCAACAACACACCAACCCTATGCAGTGCCCAAAACTGCCTCTCGCTTTGCAGTTGAGGGAATAAATTGCCGCCACAACATCGAAAATGTGAATAGGAAAAGAAGCGCCAAAAATTGACAAGTAGGTTACTCGGCGTTTAGTTTAGTTTATTGCCTTTCACACCCTCAAGTCATTTCTTGCCGTTCACCAGGCCTTCTTACGCGTCATAAATAATGCCGCGCGATTAAAATAACGTTGAATATCGTTGATTTCGAAAGTAACATTTTTTCGTTAATGATATGTGTTGGTGGGACCGCACATATCAACGTGATGAAATAGTGTTTTGCTTAGCAGCGTTTCGTCGCTTCTAAAATATAGACAAGTTAGCTTGCGTTCCCAATGTAATAGGTTACATTTTCATTGCATTACACACGGGCGTATTCTAACCCTCCGTTGTCGTATCTTGACCCTGCGAGAATTGTGTCGTCACAATCTGCTAAAAGTGACGTCAACTATTTATTGTCGGGTTTTTGTGTGTAAATTGTCTCGCCCCCTTTTTTTGGTATATTAGCCTCGTGGCTGTAGCGAAATGCGTCGCCTGAGCGTTCATCACGCTGTAGTTTATAAACTCGATGTAAACTGACCGAGCAGTCACGAACACCTTGTGTTTCCGGCTGTAGTTGACTTCATACATAGCAAAACTATTGCCCGCGTCGTGTTCATCATCGGTGCTACATATATTTATCGCATCCTCCTAGACAACGCCGCACCACAGCCCCACCTTGTGGTTCAGCGTATTTATTTTCATCTTCGAACGATTGAGTTTTTTTTGTTTTCTTGTGACCGTTTTCGAAGCCGCTGCTTTTTGGTCTGGAAACGACCACGCGGTCTGCGTGCCGCTATGGGCACCGTTTATTTTTTAACGCGTTTACAAAACGCGTCAGCGTTGGTCCAGCGATACTCGATGACATCTCATCTACGTCGAATGTTTGCGAGCGGTTATGACCGTGAGGGGGCGCGCAAGAGCGACGACTTTTTTCTTCAAATCAACGTTTGCGAAGAACTGTCGGTTTCCGCGCGAAATTTCGTTCTATTTTTGTATGGTTGTGCGAACTGGTGCGCGAAAACCGTGTTTGGATTTAGGAAAGTTGGAAACATGCTGAATTGAACGCCACAAGCATTTCATTTGGATTACTCGGTAACTCAATAAAAGAGACGATATACAAGGACCTCCGTTGTTTGTTGTTTTTTAAAGGAAGATAACTAACAAGTGCTTTAACGAAAGTTGTTAAAATTGCCGAAAACAACTAAGTAATAAACCCTGAGCAGAAGTTCTCAAAGACGGCGCCAAGTAAAAAAAAAATCATTCGGAAAGCAAAAAGCATTCTTGACCTTGGCAACCTGGGTTCAAATCCTATTATGGTGACAGAAAGAAATATGGCAGTTCACGTTTTGAATGTAAATTAATGTGAGAATTTTTCCATAATTACCCTTCCGAGCATTTACGAACATTTTTCTTAACATTCAGGGTTCATTCCACAATGCACATGTGGTTCATTCCACGATATATCGCCAATCTTTGCGGTAAACAGCCTTAATTTCCGCGGTCGTAAATTAAGG
The DNA here is from genome assembly GCF_947561715.1 of Ascidia mentula. NCBI lineage: Eukaryota > Metazoa > Chordata > Ascidiacea > Phlebobranchia > Ascidiidae > Ascidia > Ascidia mentula. Next base: position 2,279,682 of record NC_138568.1, read on the forward strand.
AACAAATAGTCATGACTTTGCAAAAAAAAGCTATTGAGTGTGGTGTCGAGTCATGAAAACAAACATTAACATTGCAAATTAAATGGGCGCGTCAGCATGACTTGCTAAAAGTTCGTAAATCCTCTGCAAACTTAACCTTAGTGCCAACTAACTTAAGTCAAAGCCCGGTAAAAAGTCTTTCTAATGCTTTGAAACATGTAATAAAGAGCGTGAAAGGATTTATTCAAAAGCAATTAAGATGCCCTTGTCAGCAGAGATTACCTTTCAAATATATCACATTAAATTGCACAGGAGATGTCTAGCGTTTTGGAAAAAAAACTCTTCAGTCTTTGATGCAAGAATGAATTTATTGTCACTCGCCGTATCTCTAATAATAAACCCTACTAGTATGGGCCCTGATGCATCCCCTCTTTCCCTGCATAATTTCCAACAATAAGATCAATCCGAAACAGGACTGAAAACCCAGCTTTTTGTTGGACATCTTCCGATCGTATGGCCCCAAACACCACCCAAGCAGAAATTTCACCCAATTTAGTTTTTCAACACACAGAATTGCGTTGCGGTTAAAATTGTATTTTCAACTTTAGCATTTAAAATAAAGCGACGCTGGTTGAAACAAGTCAATAAAGCTACGGAGGAACAGAAAGCGCGGAAATTCTCTGAGCAATATGTCTGGTTTTGACATTTCGCAAATACAGATATGAATTGATTGCCCGGGTGCACAATAACGCTAGTAATGATAAGACAGCTTTGCAATGAAAAGGGAAAACCCCGTAGATTTGAAATGAAGTTTTGGTTTGGGTACACGACTGTCCCCGAACTTCCGTAAAAACGTAAACAAAACACGCAATATAATTGATAAAAGGGACGCTGGAGCACTCTAAAGACTACAGTTGCACTTTTGTACACTCGACAAATGTATTGAATATGTTTCATGTTAAAAATCCCAATTCCCCATTGGAGCTAAAAAAAGCGGGCAATTAGACTGGCAACGGTATGGAGGGGGGGGGGGTTCACTTTAATGGCCAACAACAGACACTAAAAAACTTGCATGTTGTGTACAAAGTGTACAAGCATTGTGAGGTTGGCGACTCAGTGGCTCCCGTATTTCACCCGCTTCGTATTCGGCGAAGCATCATTTTTATCGAGCAGGGCCTGAATCTTTGGACGCACGTGGAGTTCCTTTGCTTGTTCCCATGTAAAGGAGTCACGGCCGAAGTGACCGTAGCAGGCAGTCTTGTGGTAAACCGGTTTGCGAAGCTCCAGGTCCCTGCACAAGAAAAAATGTCAACATTTTTTTGGACAAGAGAAAGAGAGAGAGATTGCAAGACCGGTTGCATTGTTTCTCCGAGCGATAATACCGGTAAATCACCCGGGGCGCTTCTTTGATTGATAAAATGTGAGCGTTTTTTTTGACAAGATTGAAACAAAAGGTGGGCCGGTAAATTTCATGGCAAAAAACCTTGCATGTATTAGACATAACGTCCTACCGCAAAACTGTGTATTGCACAGTAAATCAAGCACATAGATTAACCGTAAAATGGTACAGGCCAAGCGTTTCTCTGCCGATCACTATCCCAATGTAGGCAACGCCGATAGCGTGTTGTATTTCAACAAAAACCAAAACAAACAACCCTAGTTCCCACCATTAGCCCGCTGTGCTCAAAACATGTTTTGGCTTGCGTCTCACTAGATGGGCGTGCGAGTAACGGACTAAAGCATATCCGGAACATTCTGTCCGTCGAATTATTGCATGGTGAAGTCATGCCGAGTCATAGTTGTGGTATGACAGCAAAGCACGCGGTCCTATTTTGAAAAGTCGCATGAATTTACTAAACCAGCAACCGACCGTTTGTGCGGAAACCAAGCAAACAAAGTAACAGCACGCCCTGATTTAACCGACCAAATTAAACAAAAGTTACGTTTTCACAAGTGCTGTTCACGCCAATGCAAAAACAACGCGACAGATTGATGATAAGTGAAACGTGGATGGTAACTGCATTTTGTGATGTTACTTTTCCTTCCTCGCTCCAGTGTATAGGCGTGCAATTGCGCGTCTGCCGCCAATCAGAAGACGATCGTTATGTTACTACCATGTGGCCAGATTTGCAGCATTGTTGACTCCATAACATGGCCACTTAAATCTAATTCGAAAGCGACTCCCTATTCATATGCTTTTCAGCAGTAGAAACTTACTTGACAATAATGCCAGGTCGAAGATCGAAGTTGTCGTTGATCACGGTCAAGAGATCTTTGTCGCTTAGTTTCGATGTACCGTACGAACTGACGTACACGGACAGTGGCTCAGAGATGCCGATTGCATACGAAACCTGGAGGTAGAAATTAAACAAACATGAAACGATGCACTTGCAGAGTTGAAAGCAAGCCCGAACGGTTCCGGTGGAACAAACAGTTATTCGACGCTCTTAGCGGCTCGAAGGTTCATCAAACAAATTTGCACGATTTGAAAGAAGTACAGTCACCTACAGTTCAATCATAAGTGGATTTATGACCCGCTGTGTTTTAGCTGTTGCGCCCTTTTGTACTTTTTCGTCGCTTAATTTTTTTGCCCGTGGGTTCGCTTCGCTACTGTGTTTGTTTTATTCTCTGAAGAAGCCTAGTAGTACGGCGATACGTCAGAAAATACAATCTTTTTTAAACAAAAGGTGTATATTTATTGTTTTTCACCAGAAGAACGTCAGATTCATAATCCATTATGATACCTGGTGGTCAAAAACCTATTTTTAGTTTTCGGAAGAATTCTTGCCAAAACGGTTGATTTGTCCCAAACAGACACGAGTAAATCTAGTAAACTTTTTCATACATTTAGGAAATCTCACATGGCATGCGAAGAAACAACCGTTAATTTTTTCCTGTAGATTTGATCGTTTCGGTAAGAATATATTTTTACTTTCAACCCTGCTGGGAATTTAGTGTTTGTAACGAAAGTAATCCGAACAACAAGCCACAAATAACCTTTCGCCGAAATCAACTCGAAATTAAATGAGAGAGAGGTTAAGTTTGTTTGTCCAGAAACCACACGAGGTAACATTGGACCAGTTTTTACATCAGAGGACGCCAAATTGTATCGTGCTGCCGTCAACTGCGAAACTCTCATAATTTTCCCACCGCTAGCAAAACACGTAACAATCGTCGTGGATGTTTACGGGCCACGTCGGAGAAACACGTGTGTGATGCGTCACTAAGGGCTGCCAACAGTTTGCGATTTTCACATAGCGGCACAGACGCCACAACGAAACTTTCAGCAGCTCTTGAGAGAAATAACATACAGAATTAAGTGTTTATTCTTAACTGCCGTCACGCCTGGGTAACCAATTAAGTATCGAAATTGTGCTGCGTTTGCGCCAGCGCATTGCCGTTACTATCAAACGCAAATTTGCTAACGGCAACGACAATGGGCGCCGAGTGGCTGCAGGACCAACAATGCGGCTAAATAGGGACGTGGCGCCTAGCCAGAACCCGTTGACCCGGATAGTCAGGGTCTTGTTTGCGAGGTGTGTTAGGTGGTACGAGAGTTGCTTTGTCAGTGGGAATGATGCAACATGTCATAGTCGGCCAGACGCGTGCGCAAAACTTATTGGGATGACTCCCATGCCGACGTTTGTTATACAACAATGGGTGTAGTCAGATGCGTAACAGAAATGATGTATTTTTTAAACTAATTTACAAATAAACTAGACATAATCTACCCAGCTCTCAAACAATAACCTAAAACAACGACAAAGATCACTTGCCTGAACTAAGACGCGCCTGCAGAGACCTGCCTTGACGAGAGATTTGGCGACCCAGCGTGCAGCATATGCAGCCGACCGATCGACCTTGGAGAAGTCCTTGCCCGAGAAAGCGCCACCACCGTGGGCACCCCAGCCTCCGTAGGTGTCAACGATGATCTTTCTACCCGTCAACCCAGCATCGCCCTGTGTACAAAAATCAGTTACTCTATTGTCCTGAATCAACATGAGACAAAATTGAAATTATTCGTTGCTTATGTGTAATTTAATGACAACCAGCAAGCGTTGTTGAGTATGGAATGGTAGCGTAAGTGTCCTGCACGGACTAAGCTACAGGTTTGCCGTGCGAACAGCAGAGCCCACAGCCAAAAAAGCAAACAAATACGTTCACGCTGGAATTACCGACACAGCAGTTTGGCACTGCTCCCCTGAACTGTAACCTAGATCAGCACAATAAATTAAAAAGCAGCACACCAGCACAGTGAGCAAACAATACATGCACATGCAAAACAAACACAACAGCACAAAAAGACCGCTAATTAGGTGCCTGGTGCCACCTTACATAAGCCAACCGATTGTCTGATGCTTCTACGGAAACACGATTACCGTTGGAAATGTTTGTCCTGAGATCCACGATTGCAGAGAAAAGAAGGTGGAGTGTCTGGTTTGAATGCGAGCGTAGCACGACGAGCTGACCTACTTTTCGACCTGGCTTCCGTGAAACCAACGCCACGTTTTTGCAGATTCGATTTATTTGTGGTTAAATTAAAAACACCGCGCGACTTTATAACACTAACTTACCGATTTCACCGGGATTAGGAAGATACAAATGTGAAGGAATTAAAAAGTCTAGAAGCTTATAGGTCTGAGTGGCTGAGACGCCACGGACCTATGTCACAGACTAAAAACTACCGACTCTTTTGTAAAAATGGGAAGTCGCTTGTGAATAAATAATAACAACACAACGAAGCCAACAAAATAATAACTGCAGCAGTTCGAATATTTTGCGAGTGGATCCCGTTCTTTTCGACATGACAAGAAATGTTACTGTCCCATAGCGCCTCTAATAATCCTTGAGCTTGTGCGGTATCTGTATCGGTATACTCTTCTCCCAAGTGAATCCATCCCTGCCGAAGTGACCACAGGTACAAGTGCTTTGATAAATCGGCGTTTTCAAGTCAAGCCGCCTGCGAAAATACGGGAATACGGTTTGGACGGTGAACGTCACCAATGTGCCAATCGCTACAGAGGCTAACCCCCCTCTCTCTCACCCCCCCAGCCCACCTCTCCCACTTACTTTATGATGATTCCGGGACGAAGATCGAAATTGTGACAAACGATATCGTGAAGTTGATTGTTGGAGTATTTGCTCGTGCCGTAGCTGTGGACATACACGGCCATCGGCTCGGCTATTCCGATCGCATACGCCACCTGACCCAACAACGTACATACAGTATTTTCTGCCCGTGGTTTCGAACCAATGCCAACCCGGAGGTTATCGTATCACCTGCACTAAGACACGCTTGCAGATGCCAGCTTTGACGAGAGACTTCGCCACCCAGCGAGCAGCGTAGGCAGCTGAGCGATCAACTTTCGACGGGTCTTTTCCGGAAAAGGCGCCGCCTCCGTGTGCCCCCCAACCGCCGTAAGTGTCAACAATAATCTTACGACCAGTCAAGCCCGCGTCGCCCTGAATCATCACTTTTATGACTAAAAGACTTTCGCACACTCAGCAGCAAACAGAAAGCCAGTCGCCTCATTTGTCAGTTTAAAGGTGAAGGGGTGAGTGATATTTGTTAAAGACGAAAATTTGGGCGAGGTTAGAAGTTCAGCGAAATGTAAAGAGGCAAACAGTGTACTAAGTTCAAGGGCACTTGCTGAGCCCAGTAAAGCTGCTGCAATGAAATGCAAACAGACCCTGTGATATTCACAATAGATCCATTGTCTGACTTTGGGCATAAAATTTGGAACTTAGAGAAAGTTACACAGTTCCTGAAAAACATTAACGATCTAAAAACCACAGAGATTTGTGCTCATATCAGCTCAGGTCCTACTTTTGTTGGCTTTAACTTGACAAATATTTGCAAAGAAACTGGCACTGTCAGCGAAAACCAGCCAATGTCTATATTTAAAGTTAGGTGAGGGTTTGTTACACAAGGCCATGCAAACTCAGCAGTTAGAAAAAATGAAAAACAGGAACAATCATGTTTGTCACAGTTGCAGAGCATGCAGTTTGTTAGATGAAAATATTTTGCACACGAACAATTTCAATCCCACTCACCATTGGTCCCCCAATCAAAAATTGACCGGAAGGTTGAATGTGATAGATGGTTTTGTCATCGAGGTATTTGTTTGGTACTACTGCATAGATGACCTGCAACACAAGCAAACAAATTTTTACGCACACACAGATGTTTTGTTTCAAAAAAACTAAATTCTTTGCATCGCCAACAACTCTGGGCAGTATCATCATGTTTTATGTATGTACATTTATAAGGGACTGTATATATATATATATACCTATTTATTTATTTCAGAAAATGTTACCTTTTCTAAAATCTCTTTGCGCAAAGTTTTGACGTTCACGGTCTCGTCATGTTGTGTTGAGATAACAATGGTGTGAACCCTGATTGGAATAACAGCACCATCTTCAAGTTTGTGCTCAATGGTGACCTAAAACAATCAAACAAAGTCAGAATTTAAAGTAAAAAACAAATTACAAGCTGTGCAAAACTGTGTCAGTCCACTTTGAATGTCCTTACTTGGTGATCACAGCTATCGTATCAAGATCATTAGGTTTGTTGGTATCGCAGCAAGGTACTGTACCCAAGCCAGTAAATAGTGACGATCCAGCTTGGTTGCAATGCCTTGGCTGTGATACCAGCAAACCAAAGTACAGGCTGTGTTTAGAATTTTTCAACATAAAACTATCAACATATTCAAAAAGAATTTTACTAAAATGTACTTGGGTTTTAGAGTCTGGCCTTAGCCAGCCAAGTGTTCCATCTCTTCGCAATTCTGACAAACGAGCATTGAGGCGATGGGCAAGCATGATGGTCATGGGCATGCATTCCTCAGTCTCATCCGTCGCATAACCGAACATCAAACCCTGGTCTCCTGCTCCAATATCTTCATCCTTCTTGCCAATGTGGACAGCATCAGCAATTTCTATGCACTGTTGCTCAATTGCAATTAGGACATTGCAAGTTTTGCCGTCAAATCCTACAATGGACAAACAAAGGCTTATTCTTGTCCAAAAAAATGTGACAATAAGCAAGTAAATCATATGTTAAAATTTTGCATACCTTTGCTGGAATCGTCGTAACCGATATGTTTAACAGTGTTACGAATAACTGACTGGTAGTCGATAACAGCCTTCGATGTAATTTCTCCTCCAACAAGGATCATTCCAGTCTTTGCAAAGGTTTCTGCAAACAAGAAAATGTTTTCACTTGACAGATCGTGATATCACCAGCAATGTAAGGATTCAGTCTGGACTTCACTTACCGCAGGCAACTTTAGCATCAGGGTCAATTTTCAGATGTGCATCGAGGATTGCATCGCTGATTTGGTCACAAAGTTTATCTGAAATTTGCACATGGAAATGTTAGCATACATTTTCACTCTACACTGCAATTAATCTTGGCAAAACTAATAGGTGACAAGAAAAGTCTACCTGGATGCCCTTCACCAACAGACTCTGATGTGAAAAGGAAAGTTTCGTCACCATGGTGAGCGTTGATACCGTTGATGCCATTGACTTCCATTGCTTTGGAATGTAAGGGGGACTAAAATTCACCGAAATAAATAAAAACACCCTAGTAAAGCTATAAAAACAAAAGCTATATTGAAACAATAATAACAATCGTCGTACAGAATGATTGTTACGTTAACAAACTCTCTTTCTCATATCTTAACAACAGTTGGAGTGTATTTTTGGCAGACATGTTTGCCAAAACTCACATTTTCAGAACTTCTCAAAAATTCAGATTTAATACTCGCGCCTTGACTCACATGGAACCAAGGTGACTCAGCACAAATAACGCACGATCATGACTTCGGAACTTGGCGTCCAAACAATTCATTTGGCAAAAAGAAGCGAAAAATTTATCCACAATAGAATAACACAAAATTTTCCAACTGCATTGAAAGCTCAATTCCGCAATTTTTTGAAAACATTCTTCCCAAAAATTTGTCATACGCACACTCCGACTTCTTATCGCAACTGAGAGGGCAGAAGCATGGTTGTCGACGCTTTTATAGTGTTCGCGTTTTTCTAAACCGCAACAGTACAGGGAAAAAGGCAAATGTATATCTATGTTTCCTTTCCCAATTTTCCCAGTAAGCCATCCAAACTGGCAAAATTTCTACGTAAAATTTAACAATGCATTTTAAGAAGACCTCACATAACTATTTATAAAATCATTCACGAAAGGACTGACAGTTCTCTCGTGTAATTATTCTTTAGTGCAGGATAAATTGTGACTGTATTCGGTTGATTTGTATTTGAATAAACGCTTGATTTGCTATCAAAACGTGAACAATTACCACATTTAACACCAATATTAGGTTGAAATAAAACCGTTTTTGAATTGCATTTCATACGAAACGCCATCTTTAGTGAAGTTTACAAATTTTGCTTGAAGTAAATTACTCCTGTTATTTTGAAACGCTATGGACACTCTTTCACAGCAGACAGTTTCACAGGTAAAAGTTTATTGCTGAATTTCAAATAAAGCAGTTGCTTTATTTTTGAAGCATGCGCTATGTGTGCCAGCAATCAAATTTATTGCAATGTCATGTAGGTTAAAAATAATTATTTTTGAAAATCGTTGAAATAACAGCTTGGATTAAGAATAGGCGGTCGTGGCGTTTAGAATAAAGAGGGTTTTACATAAACAACATATATATGAGTGTAAAAAGAATAATCTATAATAAAAAACATGCGATAAGATTAATTATTTTGTTAATGCCACTGACCTGACCTGCACGAGTGTTTGAGGTTGCTTTTTAATATGCGATTGTCTATGATAATAATAGACACACAAAGTTACACGAAAATTTAAGCAATTTAAACCTTTTCTGTAAACTGTAACTTATTGCCGCAAATCCAACAGCTGCAATGTCTGATGAAATTAAACATCATCCGACAGTGTATGGCCTGTAGGCAATAACAAATACTTCATCTTGAAGTTATAAAAAGTTAAGTGTTGTAATTAGTGTAAATGATATGAGGCCAAATGAGGTCCGTAATTACATGGGCAGACTTTGAAATAAACGACATGTCTGAATTCAACGATAAAGGTGTCACCTGATGAAACTAATTATACCTCGCAAACGCTCGCGTAATTAAGTTTTTTTTTCAAAACAATAATCTCATTAAGCATCAATAATGCACTAGAAAAGTATAATTTCATTTCGCTTGTAAAATAACGTCTTTTTGAGCACAAACGTATGCCGATTTACCCAATTAAAATAGGTTTTATAAACAGACAGAATAATTAACATGTCATTTTTTTTCTTCTCGCAATAGACTTTTTGCCGGTTTATTATCTGACCATCGGCACAGATGATGGTAATAAGTTAACCTGCACTGTAGAAAAAAACACGTTTCGCGTTCATCGATTTAATGAACCCGCATGAACTCTACCTTGGCTAAGAGGACTTTCCTTTTGTAGGTGCTCCATCAAACATCTATTCGGTTAAAGGTGTTCTTTTTTTCTGTTCTTGTCGCGTTTTTTTAAAAGAGATATTGGCGGATTCAAGATTGTTTATTTTCGTCATCATATATTACTCACATTTTATAATAGTAACATATAAGGCCTATATGAGACGAAAAAGGTCCAACTAAGAACCAAAAATGGTGGAAGCGATGTACAAGTGCAGATCGGCGTTAGTAAAAAGAAAGGCTCGCGCTCTACATTATTGAATAAAGGAGCGATGCAGCGACTTGTTAGGATGGAGAGTTTGACGTGGATGTTATTACACAGATGAAATAAACAAAGCACAAGTTATAGCAACTATGCCTAAATGTGTTGGTGTCTAAACGCGGTTTATAAAAGGTTTCGCATAATCACCAGTTCTTATTCAAAACTGTTTCAATTGTCTTTCAATGTTGTAATTTTTAATTTAAAGTTTTTACCTGTGTCACGCACGAGTGGCGTTGGAAAAGGTTGATCTGAGTGCAGAGATGTTTTTCTGTGGTAAAAGAAAATGGTATTTCCAGATGGCCCGATAGCAGTTGAAATGTCAACTCACTTACAAAACTTCTTCGCCTGCAATTTATTCTTCAAATTTCGCCTTTATTTGTTTCTTTTTAGAATGAATGAAGCATTTCAGAATGAATCATTGACATGAAAAACAGCTGCAGGCACTTTTAAGTCTATTCTGTTCTCATAAATTAAACGTGGCATAATTTCAGTCTACAGTAGGAAGACCACAGGAAGCTTACCTGCAAGGCAACATCATTGCTACAGCAAATTTTATTTTTTAATGGAATTGAAATTTACTTTTACACAAAAAACGACAGAAAGGAAAACAGCAACTAATAAGAATATTGTAAGCTGCATTTGCATGTAATTGTGCGAAAAACAAATGACGAAAAACATAACCTTTTTTGGTTGGGCAGCCAGAATGAAGAGGGCGTTTAGGGATGTACTTCTCGTAAGCGTGTTAACTGCTCATTGTCTGGCCAGTGGAACAGATGACGACAACTTTTTAACCTGCACTGTTGGCTCAAGAAACATCGACACGTTTCGTATTCGTCGTTTGGACGAACCCAGTCCAACTGTGCCCAGGCTGAGAGGCCTGCCAGGTAAAAAGGGGCCAAGTGGTGCAGCCGGGCCCAAAGGGGAGCCGGGGCCTCCTGGTCAACCTGGAAGTAATGGTGATGATGGTCCAACTGGCCCATCTGGCCCAAAAGGTGGTCTTGGACTTAAAGGCGAACCTGGGCCACAAGGACCCCAAGGAAGTAGTGGAAGGGATGGTTCCAATGGTCGACCTGGTTATAATGGCGCAAAAGGCGATGTCGGTCCTCTTGGAGCCCCAGGGGCCGATGGGAAAGATGGACGTGGCGTTAAAGGTGCACAGGGTCCACCGGGGCAGGTAGGTCCCAAAGGCGATCGGGGATTGCAAGGAAACCACGGTAATACTGGACCCAAAGGATCACAAGGAAACAAAGGCAATACTGGATCAACTGGTGGAAATGGGCCGGCGGGTCCCAAAGGATCACGTGGCGTCGCAGGACCAAAGGGAGCAAAAGGTTCACGTGGAGGTACTGGTCCAAAAGGCCAAGCAGGTATAAAGGGGGCACGAGGTCCAATAGGCCCAACTGGTGCGAAAGGCGCAACTGGTCTGATTAACCAAAGTCAACTCACACAAATATTGGGTGAGTGTTGCATGCTCTGGACTGGTTGTATAGTGGGAATACAGATTTTGGTAAACTGAACAAAAGCACTTATAGCCAGTGGTGGGATTCAAGTATTTTAGCATTAGGTTTTTCACTTATAGCAGCATGCCGTAGTAACCGCGGGAATACACAGTGAAACATAGATCTGTACATACAGTTGTTAAAAACTGGAACAACAGGTTCGCGTGGGTTATTGAATGACATGAACCGGTTTGCAAATACCAGTTGAATCCCACCACTGCAATTATGTCTTGTTTCATTGCAAAAAAAAGCGTTCCCATAACCAATTCCTTTCTTGTTTTCATTGCAGGCAGAATCACTCGATTGGAGAAGGCAGTGTGTAAGTAACTTACGCATCAGAATGTAACTTTAATGACAAAAAACTTGAATGCGATGATTCATCGTGTAATTAAAGTGTCCTTGCGGCGCAAGTTAACGCAGAAAGTTTAACGTTGCCCTCAGGCTCCATGGTGAAAAAAAAACAAAAAAAATTCCACCTGTTCTCATAAACCGAACAAGCTCTTGCGTCTGGCGATTAATCTACAATTTTTGTCTGATTTTCCGCGGTATAGTTAAACACGTAATCCGACACAGATCGCGCATGTCGTGAAATTGCGGCCAAATAAAAGTCATGCGACATAAGATTCTTCAAAGAGGAGTCCTATCGCGCTGTTCCGACCTATTTTGTGGTTTTCAAGCATTATCGCCACAGTCGATGAGTTGTGTGCTTAACGTATTGGAAATAATTTGAGTGCATCACAGTATTCGCTTACGGGTAACATCTTGTTTAATTTTTGTAGTACGCTTTAAACAGTCGCAAAACAATTAACCATAGCTCATAATGAGGCTATTTTTTTTGTTTATTTTAAAACATGTTTTCGGTTCTCTGATTCGTTTTAAAGCGTTGACTAATTATTGAGCCCATATTTTTGCATGCAGTTGGCGTCTGGTCATCATGGTCGGGTTGGTCAAGTTGTAGTTCGACATGTTACGGGATTCGTCGACGCACAAGATCTTGTTCGGCTTTAAAATGCCCTCCTGGCTCGAGATCTCAGAGCGAGTCTTGTAACAAAAATCCATATTGTCTTCGATTCTCTGGAGGTTAGGATTACCATTTTGACGTAACGCAAAAGTTTATTTTCGCAAAGCGCAATTACCGCATATTCATTCGATGGTTATTGGCCACGGCGGCTAATATTTTTTTTGCCTTTTGTGCGGCTTCAAATCGAATAAATAGGGCACACAAATTAAAAATACAGAATGTGGTAATTTTCGTAAACCAACAAGCTCCGTTCAATCTTCCAAATTAACGAATAGTTTCAAAATACAAACATTTTCGTTGCTTGTAATGTTAAAACCTTTAAATATTGGACTATAAACGATCTAAATTCAATATATAGCCTTGCACCAAAACCCACATGAGTTTATTACAAAGATTTTATTTTTGCTTTTCAGGAAACAACAATATAAGAAGAGTTCCTTTAGAAGAAGAACTTAGAATTTTACAATAAAAAAAACCTTGGGAGGTAAAATAAAGCTCCCCGCGACTTCTTTGTATTTGCTTGTAGGGTTTGGCAGAGAACTTAACGCAGTGTAACCTAAGCCACAGGGCCGTCAGTTCTTTGAATTAGAAGGTTGGGTTGTGTTGGTGACCCCAGCGTCACAGAGCCGTCGGTTCTTTGAATTGAAAGCTTCAGGTGACATTGGTGATTTTTGCGCAACGGTTCAGTCGGTTCTTTGAATTGAGAGCTTTAGGAAGGGTTGCGATGAGCCCCCGAATGTCTGAAACGTAAGCTAACTTCCAGATGAATTGCTATTTCTCCAGATCTTTGTGAACATTATTTCCTAATTTAAGCAAACGCAACTATCTATTATACAAAAGACAGTTACGCCTAGAGCCAAGATCGAATACTGTGAACAATCAAATATGGAGGGCTTGCGTCACTGCAATCATCATTTTTGATACAATCAGGTTTAAACAGGCCAATATATTTGGAGGAAGCACGTTTAGTACAAAAGGCGAATATATCAGTGAAACAATGCACAAACTTGGTGCCCGGTTTACATGGGCTTGTAATCAGGTCAAGCATAGCTGGAACTCAATCTGTCGTTTTCCCACCAAGTATATTAACATGTTGAGAAAAGCTGATGCACAAGCTTACGGTTAAATATAGTTGTCGACGTATGTAGATTCATCACGATAAGTTGCAAACACTAACACCTGCAACCACTTAAGACTGCGATATCTACGATATTTCGACCAAACGGAACTTTACAGTGTTGTTAATGACATATAATAAAGATTTTCGCCGGCGGTATGATGACCTCTTTTGGTATACCGTGCCTGTTTATCAATACGTTGCTGTTGTACCAGCTGAAGAATATACAGCAAACGACACGCAACCTTGTGGACGAAGTAACCAATTTTCTACGAGCACTGTAATTTTTTTTGATAAAACACGGAATAAACTTGCAAGAACCACAAGAGAAGCTCGCGTACCACCGGTTAGAAACACTGACACAACCGAACAGATGCTATTAAGTGGAATTATACGCAAATTCAAATACGAGTAGAGCCACATCATTTGAGTTTATAAACTGAAATGAATTGGGGCAGTTGCTGAGTATAAACAGAAAAATCAAACTGACTGATGCGGCCTTTACAGGGCAAAATATATTTTTCTGATTTTTAAACATCGTATGAGCTGTCGGCCAGTTTCCTTTTTTCTGTTTATACCCAGCAATTATACATACGGTAATCGATCTAAAACCTGCCAGGATGGCTTGGTTCACTGATCCAGTCAAGTTTAAACTACTGATTTTCATCTATGAATTGGGGTATTCACCATTCACCTGCAGATGGGATAATCTGTGACGCCTCGACAGATACTAATACAGCGTGTCAAAATATGAATGAGCCAATATCTTTTAAGTACCCGAAGCGTCAAGTTTAACTTGTTTATTCAGACTGTAAGTTATAGGTTTTTGGCATCAAATCTTCGCAGCCGAATTATGCCTATTTCAGACTAGGGTCTTTGGATACACTGATACAGACCCAGAAAGATGTACTTCGCTTCACAGAATTCCTCCACTCTTTTGGTTGAGGATTCGTTTTAATGACTCGTCGACAAGAAAACGAACGGCGATGAAACAACAGGAGAAAAAAAACTCAAAAACAGCCTTATTTACACGGCGAGAGATAAAACGGATGAGCGAAAAGACCGCGTACGAAGAACCGCTTGTAACGAAAAAGTACAACGCAAAATATGTGTCCACCTTGCGCTTGCAAAACAACGTCTTTCGTCTCATTGAAAATTAGGATGTTTGAAACCTTTTTGTGTGATTATCCCGATCTGCACGAACCTTTTTCGGGCAGTGAATATTTGATCTGCGCACGGTGCAGAAGGTACGCGGTAGGCGCAAAAACGGCGGTAAACAGAGGACGCATAAAAAGTAACGACGCTGTGAACTTCATAGAGCGACTTAGACACCTTAACGTCAAGATAGAAGTAGTAAATTGCAAGGTTTAGTTTAGGCCGTGAGAGGGCGCTAGACAAACGCACGCGAGGCATCACGTGACACTATCTGTAGGAGAACGAGTTGGGCCCGTAGTAGCCTTGGCTTTGTGCAGGGTACGATCCGTAAGGTGGCGCTGCGGGGTAGGTGGGGTGAAGAGTTGGCCGAGCATCGTGAGACGAAAATGCCAACGAGCCGTACGACCCAGGGTGAGGGTAGGGGTCCGCTTGTCTGGCCCCAGGGTAACCACTTTGTCTGTCACGCTGCATTAGCATAGAGTTATGTTGATATGACCCGGAGTTTCCGTGGACGAACTTGTGCGCTTGCACGGACGTACTCGGGTACTGCGGGTCGAATTGGCAAGGCCCGGAACTGGGTCCGTAACTTGGGTAACTGCTGAAACCCCCACTGTAGGGTTGGTCGTAGGGGCCGGGGTATGGGTTCGTGGAGTGTTGCCGCGTCATACTCCCCCCACGCGGGTTCCAAGCGTAGCCGGAGCCGTAACCCGTCGCTAAATTCCCCTCAGTTGGGGGTGGGTAACGCGAAGAGTCAGATAAACTAGCCGGGGGAGTGGACGGCGGGGGACACGGGTCCATTTGAGTAACCACCTGCGGTTGGACGCTCGCCGGGCGATCTGGGTGGCCACTAGAGGGATACCGCGGTCTTCTCAAGGCTCTCTGTGGAGGTGTGAACGCATCTGTGTGGGTTTGTTGTGTAGTGGAGGTTGTCCTGGTCGAAAAAGTCGAGTTAACGCTCGTGGTGTGACTCGGTATATCCCGGGTCATATTTTGCAGCTTCACTAGTGCGTTGGGGTTGCTCCTCGGCACCGAAGGCGACAGATCTTGACTTGGAACGACCGATGGAGCGAGGGGACGACCCTCCTGGACGCTCTGGCTGCCGAAAGATTCATCGGCGTGTGGGAAGGTGCAATGCGGTGTGGTCGGCGTCTTGACCATCGCGGGGGAGCGCTGCTGCTGTTGTACCATACACGGCATGAGTTGTACGCTCTGAGGTGGAATAATCGAACCGTGACCGCCCTGGTTGAGGTTGGGCGAAGGCAGATTCGTGTAGGAACCCGCCGAATTGAGTTGTTGTCTGGCTTGTTGGAACGGCTCTGGACTCAGCATGGTTTGTTGTGGTTGCGGTGCGCCGCTCGGTTTCGGTGGAGTCCCTTGGCACGACGACATACCGTGGCTTGGAGGGGATGCGAGGTATTCGCTGCCATGGCCTGTGGAGTGGATGCAATTCGTTGATGATTGTTTTTTAATTGAACAACTCTAATTGAAACATTTGCGGGAATAAGTGGACATTTATTGAAAAACGCGACAAGTCAATATTTTTGGTTTTGTCAGTTTAAAAACACTTTTAATAGTTTCAACAACTTAGCACATCATGAACTACTACATACCTGAATCGTTGCTAGGTGCTGAGTACATGACACCAGGGGGCGCTGAGAGGTGAGGTTGCACAGCTACAGACATCGAGACCCCCCCATTAAGTGAGGCCTGGGCAGGGGCATAAGTCCCTTCTATGTGCTGCACAGAAGCAGTGGTGGAGATAGTATGGTCGCAACTTCCCGGATTCACGCTTTCCGGGGAGGTATACGGACTGCAGCTGTTGTTGCTCAGAGTTTCGTAACCGCTCGTTGATCCGGAGCCCCCGGGGACGTTGGACGCTCCCTGGAAACCGTGCGCGTGGGCCACCTGGGCCGGTATGGGGTTTACCGGTTGACATGGTGCCGGCATATTGGGGGTTGCCTGCGAGCTTGCGGCCGCGATTTGTGGAGGCGGTTGGTAATTTCCCTTAGGTGACGTCATCATGGGCTGTTGGGCACCCTCGTCTATGACGTCACGGCAAGTGGGGGTACCCGCGTCGGGGGCCATGCACGATGCCGTGAAGACATGCGTTTCCGTGTAGGGGTTGTTTGTGCTGTAAGCGTGCTGTGGTGGCTGTTGTTGTTGTTGCTGTTGGAAGATGTCGGGGGTGTAACTCCCACCCACTTCCTGTGGCTGAAACCCGCCCTGGGGCATCGAATCCGGGTATTCCCCGCTTTCCCGGTAGCTCTGGTTGAACTGACACTGGACTTGAGCCGCGAAACCACCTTGGATTTCGCCCATGGTTTGGTTGTCGTACGACTGCACCTCCATTCCACAGGACTGGGGAAACTCCCTGGGGTCTCCAGGTTGCACCCCGAACTGTTCAGGGGTCTGTTGTTGGCCAGACATGGAGCCGATTGGTTCCTCATTTCTGCCGCTTTGTGGAAACGTCTGTTGCGCGTCCTGGGGTACATCCGGTAGGTCCGATTCGATGTAACTGGTCGCAGCCGTAACAGCTGACTCATCACCGCAAAGCGCCGAGTCAGCAACACGATCTGCCAAGTCATCTTGTGACGTATGACGAGTAACTGGGGTGTTTTCCAATTCAGGACATTTGGGAGAGGGTCCGATTTGAAGGTCATGGCAATGCGGGTCTGGTATGTTAGACGCTTGTTGGGGTTGCATGGGGTCATCGTTGGGGCCGGTGTTTTCCCCTTGGGGTTGGTTAGGTGAAATGATAAACTGGTTTGACGACTGTAACGTTTGATCTGCCAAATAGAAAGTCATGTTGTTGTTTTTCTGTTCTCGACACAACTGCCAGACACACTAATCTAAAGCAATTTCGAGTACTTTGCAAGCATTCACACGTCTCACTTACCCACTGGTGACCCCGAACCGACTTGGGTAATGGACGCCACGGCAGCGTTAATTTCCTTTTCTTCCTCAGAAGTAGAGGAATGTTTTGATAAAATCCCCGACTGGGGCTGGTCTTGTGTCTGCGGATAAAATAAGACAAATTTATTAACAGATCCTATTCACACAGGAGCAAAAAACCATAACAGGGTCGCACAACTTACTGTGCGCGGTTGATGTCTGTGAACTTCCTCGTCTACTTGGGCATTAAATTCGTCGTTACGACCAACTTGCTTCTCACATTTTTCCTCTTTTGTCTCCTCCGCCAGGGCAGAGGAGGGTCTGACGTCGGCAACGGATGCGAAAACCGCTCCCATGCTTGATTCGTCCAAGGCCGGTGAGTTTAACGAGGCGGGACTCCTTCTAGGATCGGGGGATTTATTGTCAGGCCAAGCATCTCTGGTGCTGGCACTGCTGGATGTCACGCCTCTCGAGCTCCAGGTTGGTAGGGTCGGATCGCCATAACGACGCAATGCCTCTTCCTCAGCCCGAATTGTCGCAGTGTCGCTTTCACTGCTGGAGGAATCGCCGTCCGACTCTGAAGAAGATTGATGTTCACCTCGTGGAGGTTCGCCTGGTGGACTCGGACATGGAGACAGATGACTCTCATGAGCATCCTCATCCACTTCCTTGGGATCTGGTTGGCTGAATACGTCTTCCGGCATGTTTTCCTCTTCTGCCAACCTCTCTAGTATTGGAAGAGGAGAATTAGGAAGATGATCTCCATCTTCTTGTTCCTTGTCTTCCGAATAGGATGTGTGGTAAACTCCACTTGTTCGGTGCACGGTCAACTTCAAGCCTGGAGATTTTTTCTCCGTTTGTGGCGTTGCAATTTCCTCAGAAACTTCTTTCGGTTTCCTCTTAACCGTTGTCTTCGAGGTTGTCCCATCCTTTAAGGGATACTTTCTGGGTCTTCCTCGGCCGCGTTTGATACCTTCCACTTTCTTTGTGGCCTCAAAGCGTTTCAAGGCCCCCACATTCAACTTCTTCTGTCCCTCGGTTTGCAATTTGTCCTCGGTTTCAGATTCTTTTAATTCCCTGCCTTTTCGCTTCAGCATTTTCCGTGACTTTTCCCTCCACTGACTGTTGAATCGCGACGCCTCTTCATCCTTAACATCCATAAGCTCCTCATCTGTCGAATTATCTTCCGAAGATTCTGCCGAGGAGCAACTGGAGGACTCTGCATCAGAGGACGATGATGAAGAGTTGTCGTTGTCTTCGTCGTCATCAGGTCTGTTCATTTCACGGTAAGTAGTTAAGGATGGGGATTGTAGGTCAAAACGTCTGCTGGTGCGTTTGTATGCGTGCGAGCTGGCCGCTTTAAACGACATATTACTGAACGTGTTGTCCAGTTTAAACGGGTTGGAGTTGGATTGGTTGGCGCCCGATGCACCACTGCTTAAATTTGGGATCCAGAGTTTTGCGAAGGCCACCGTCCCTTCCTTCGGTTTCAACGAACTTCGCGCCGATTCACTCGTTTGCATGTGGGGGCTGTGTCCTAAAAAAGAAGAGCTGTGGTCGTTTCCCGCCTCTGTCGGCGCCTTTTCTTCGCTTGGCTCCTCATGCACTGGAGACGGTGGCAGCTGCGGCGGGAAATTGATCCGCGGTCGCCCGCGCGGACGTTTTTTCTCTTTAGGAAAGCCGAGCACGCCGCTCCTTTTGAGCGCACGGGAGGAGAGCACACAACTTGCAACGAAGTTTTCTCCTGCTATGGCTGATCTTCTTCTCTGTTTGGGTTCAGAATCGGGTGAGAGGAAGGGACTTTTCTTGATTTTGCGATTCAACTCCGCGTTTTCAGTTATTGGCTGACGCTTGGGTGGAGTCAGGGTGACGCTCGCGACCACCACATGGTTCGAATCGTTCAAAGCACTGTACAAGGTTCCCGCTTTGCACTCACTGCCTGGTGGCTTCTGGTCGCTTACAGCTATGTTGTTGTTGTTTGTACAAGCAGTAAGACCAGTGCCATCGTTCCTTCGCTGGAAGAAGTGATGCATTGTGGTCTGTACCGGCTTTTTCGGCGAGGCAGTGAGTTCCTGTTCCACCTCGTCAGCCACAAGCGGCGCTATACTTATGGGGACAATATTTTTCGGCCTTCCAGGTCCGGATCGCTTCACAACCGCGCCCATAGCAACCCGCCGTAGAGCGTTGACGAGCGGCTTCTTGATTTTCCGCTTGATGGCGCCCCACTGGTAGCCCTTCGACTTGCGGCGACGACGCTTGCGAACTTTCTGCACCAACTGAAATTTGGCTGGTGGTTGGGCTGTGGGTCGGTCGTTAGGCGCGGCTTCGACGTCATTGCTGTCAGCTTCGGGTTCTTGGTCCACAATTTCCCTGGAGCAATGAGCTTCGGCCATCGACGGAACATCGCCGTTCGTTTTACCTTCAGGTAAACATGTTGTTTAGGATGGGAGAATGGGTCGCAGTGAAACTGTCCAATGTAACCACTTTAAATTCGGCCCAAATATACAAGACTACCTTTAAAAAGGCGAGAAAATACTTAGGAAAGCAACGATTTTCATCTATATAAGAAGTGTTTGTGCAATCATATTAATCAATTTATCGATAACTTTACAGACACATTGGCAGACTGAACACGTTATGACATTGCGTAAACATCTGAAACATAAACCCCATAATAATATGTTCAGTGAAATATCAACCACAAACCTTCTTTGCTCGTTTCGTCTTCGGAATCCGATGAGAAATGCGGTCCACCAAGTCTCCACCCGCTACCATCCGTTGGTAAATCCGTATCACTTGCATCCAACTTTTCCGATGAATTCTGTGTCAGGCATAAACAACAATTTCACTCACGTTTTTTCACTTCCTTTGTCATATGTCGGTCTTTATGACCAAAAATGCCAGAAAAATAAAAACTTTTTTTAGTTAAAGATTGTTTCATTTGCTCGACCTGGCTCATTACCAAGGGCGGTTTTATGCTGTGCAATGCCCGTAACAAGCCGCACGAACAATTCACTCTTGTGCAAAAAAACACAGGAACTCACGTTTTTCTTTTTCTTCTTCACAACTTTTCCCCACGGATATCCCTTCACCTTCCTCCTCCTCTTCTTTTTCATCCCGGGAGATCGGAGGACACCTGGAGGAGCGAGAGAAGACGTGATCTCCTCCGTGTACATCCCCAGTCTATCCTCCACCAGAGGTCGCTTTCTCGGACGCCCTCTTTTCCTGTGCTCCGACGGGATAAAACCTTTCGCGATGTCCGCGTTGCTAGGCGAAGTGACGTCATCGGTCATGACGTCACTTTTGGGAGGGGGCTCGCGGGTTTGGTCGGATTTCGGGGGAGTTTGGGGGCGGTCGACAGAAGCCTGGGGAGAGGGGGCGACTTCAACGTTCTCTATGTCGGAGGAGTGGTTGCTATGGTGATTCCCTGAGGTTGGAGGCTCCTCGTTTGCTCCTGTTGTAGGAGGAGGAGGAGGTGGGGGAGGTTGTCTGCTGGTCGGTGAGAAGTTTAGACGAGATGTGGGGGAGAGAGGGAGTCGCTTCTCGGGTGTGTTCGAAGGCGACTGAAGTCCGGACTGTGGACACAATAGGGAGTTGAGTTCCGTCGCCATGGCAACCACAAGCAGAGGGTGAGATATTTGGAAGGAAGCGGACATAGTTAAAGTTATATAAATTAGTTACAAAGACTCTCGACTGAGCACAGTTGTTCATTTAAATGGACCAGGCAAATCGGATTAATATTTGGATGGAAAGTTGTAATTGTTCAGGTCTTACACACTCTATTCAATAAACATTGAAGAGACATTCTACTAAGCACAGTTGTTCATTTAAACGAATCAGGAAAACTCACAAACATGAGGGGCGAGGCGCATAGAAAATAATATTGATGTTCTCAAGAAAAGTTGATTTAAAACCTAATGAAACGTACGTGAAATAAACGTAGGAAGTTTACTGATAATTCATCCCTCACGGTTAACTTTGATAATATTACACTCACAGAATGCAAAATACGTGTTCTTGGGATACATATTCTATGGATCTGCAACACGGATAAGATTCGGAGTCGGCCGAATTCGAAACAAACATTTCATTACGACATAAATTTACATATTGGTGGTAAAAATTGCACGCACTGTTCGCATCTTTTCCAATGTCATTATTCGTGCGCTAAATTCGCTAGTGTTTCCTTCGTACAATTCTATTATCGTGTATTTTCGTCAATGTGCGACGGTTGTTTAAACTTTTGTTAAACACGTTGAATGTGGGATTTTCAGCACTTATATCACATACACCCGTAACGCTAGCCGGGTGGTTATTTTTCAACCGAGAGTCAGAAGGAATTGAAACCGTGAAGATTGAAACAAACCTCATCTGTCAGAAAGCTTGTGGAGGCAACGAGGGGAGTCCAACGCAGACAATCGGGGTCGACTTTGGGTCGCGGCGGTCTTGCAGGGTTGCTTCCTTGAGCTTGGCGCTTCTGTATGTACTCAGCTACGACTCGTCGTTTCCTCGAAAGATTAAATCTGCGAAGTTTCCAGTGTTTGTTTTGTTACTTGGACGAAACGACCGAGGGATTTCATGGAGCAGATGAACATTGTGTTTTTTCAGTAGGGTTCAGCATGTTAGATTCGATTATATGTTCGAACGAACCCGAGTAAAATTATAAACGAACACAAAACTATGCAATGTGAAAATATGTTGCGATTGGCCTTTATACCTCAGGACAACACGAGCGTTTCCACTTGTTCAACATATTTAAAACCTTTTTCAAAACGGTCAGCTGAAAATAACAACGCAAAGACTTACTTGTACTGAGCTGTCCCTGATTCACCGTTCATCATTTTAACTTTAATCATACCCAGTTTCTGGAGGGTGTTGGCAATATCATGCGGGCAGATACCTGCAAGTGGATTATCATGTTTTATCATCTGCGAATGGTAGATTTATAAAATACAGCATTAACCATTTGGTTAGGAATAAGTTGTTTTTTGTTATGCTGTTTTTCAGTGGGACATTTTTACCAACAAGTCTGTACTAAAGAAGGAAAAAAAGTCAGTTACTTGCATCAAATAGGCCTTACCTACCTTTCATGCCATGAGCTGGCTTTGATAATTTTCAAATTTGTTTCAAAATCTTTAAACAGGTTGAAACCAAACGGGGTTTAAAACCAACTACAACCACCCTCACATGTAATTATATTTGATCAAGTGCTTACCAGTGGACTTGCTTATATCCCGAAGTGAAAGATGTTTTTCATCGGTCTTCTTTGAGAGATACTCGAGCAGAGCAGAGCGCCAGTAGGCGTCGTAAGATACCTGGCCCAAGTCGGAAAGGGGCTTCTCCGGTGACCCAGCTTGACCTTCTTTGCGTGACAGCAAGTAACCTGCAGGTCGGGGTTACTCAAGGTTAGCCTCGAAAGCGAACATAACGAGGTCAAGATCAACAAGAATGAACTTACTGAAATCGATGAGGAACCTTCCGTATCCTTGGCGTTGGTATTGCGGCATCGTCATAATGCACGACACGTTGTATTTCTGCTGACAGTGTTTCTCCTAAAAAAAGGGGAAAAAATTTGTGAAACACTGGTGATGTTTTTCGGAGATTTTGATTCTCACCTTCGAAAAATAGCCGACCAGATGGCAACCCTTGGAGTCGTTTATTGTGAGACAATAGAAGGAGAATGGTTCCACGTCGTAATACAGCGTCTTGTGGTCGAGGAAGAGCTTTGCGAGCAGACATAGGTTTTGACAGTAGATCTGAAAGAGAAATTTTAAGAAGGGAATATCGTACCGCACTGGATAATATTCTCTCTGATTTGCGTTTTATCAGAAGTCTTTCATTCAAAGGTTGGGCAAGTACACGAAGGAAAATACGGTTGTCTCAACTATTTTGATACATACACTGTTGTGTCAAGTCAATGCCTTTACCTTGCTAACATTGCCATCCACTTCGAAGATTGACAATTGGTCGGATCTGTAGATCTCGTTCGCTGGTGGATGAAACCACTGACATTTCTTCGCGTGGCGCTGAAGGATTGCGTGTGATTTCATGTACTTGAGGCAAAACTCGCAGAGGTAGAGCTTCTTCAGCCTGCAAGAAAAATGCAAAATATGTGATTTTTATGGTCTATATGGTATCGTCTGCAGGCATTTTAGCGTTGTAATAAACGTGTATGTCCATCAGTTTCCCTACAGGCTGGGAAAAATACTACCTTTGTTATGTAGATTGGATTAACGACCAGTAAAACTAATAGCAAATCCGTTGCCAACGTTTAAAGCGCAAACAATGGTTACGACGTCAGTTCTTTCGCGTAAAACTATTTTTATTTCTATGGACCTAATGAAGTTTTATTGCCTGTGAACCCGTTCCAAGTCCTGGGAAAACGCAACTATATATGGCGTGCACACAATAACACACACGCCCAAATCGAAAGCGAAACATGATCCGTGCGCGCGTATTTATTAATAAATGTTAGTCAGTTACCAAAATTACCAAAAAAGAAACGCTCACAGATAAAAATATGCTCGGACGAAATAAGGCGGGAATCGATAATGCGAATATTTTAATCTTCTTCCTTGTTATGGGGAAGGAATGTGGGCGTCTTGATTCGTTGGATCTCAGCCAATAAGGTCGTTTTGATTATTTAACCTCACTCGTTTATTCAGGGCAGACCCATATATAGACTCCGCGCAATTGGACTCATTCCGAATTAGGAATAAGGGAAAGGAACGACTCTTGTACGGTTAGTGTTGCAACATTTTTTGTGATAAAACATTTACGCGAAACAATATTGTCTCGAAAGCACCAGAATTCAACGTTAAATATAAGCTGCTGTTTAAATCACCAACAAAATCAACCGAAAACGTATCTCGCGGACAATAATTATGTGACAAAAGAAAGTGGTTCAATTCATGTTTTGTGATGTGTTCTAAATATACATGCGGTCACGTCATCATGACAAACAAGATTTCATTCGAAACTGAAATTTTGTGTCAGAGCACGAAAGCAGAAAATCCTGCTTCTGCGCCCTCATTGCTTTCATCAACAAAACTCAATAAAGTGAAACGAAACCGCTGGGTATTTTAATCTCCATGTGAAGGATAAGGTATCGCCAGACCAACAACAACACCTTCAATATTTCATGGGGAAACTGGGGAAAAACACGTGTAGGAAAGGTTGTGATTTATGAAGCAAAAAGTAATGTGTTGTTGGAAACAGCGGTATAAATAATATTTAGTTGGGAATAGTAATATCGGCAACGTATAAACACTACTGGCTAACATGCACGTCATAATAAACTGAATATGTAATTTTTGGAATGTTTTGCACAAATAGCTTGGAATGTTTCGACCAAATATTCGAGTTTTAAAAGTTGTTAAAGGAAGCAGCATATTTTCCTATTTCGGAAAACTTCAGAATCAGGGTTCTATGGCCACCGTTAGTTGCTGACGCCGGCTAACTAAACTAAAAGCTCTTGACACTACATTCCCAGTAAAAAGGCAGATTTGTTGAAGAAATGTTCACAGTTGTTGCCACTAACCTGGCGTACTCCTGCGGGTAAGGTGACGAGTACCAAGTCTCAATCGAGTACTTCCCGAACTCGATGCTTTCCGGACATCTGACCGTCGACGGATCGGGGTGTTCCCCTTCTACGACACCAGTTCTCTGTCGAAAATTGGGAAAGACAACGAGATTAGGAACTTACAAAAAACGAAACCTTTGAATGAAGAAAAAAACGCAAAATTTTCCACATTTAAAACTTTTATAACAAACGAAATTTCGCGATTTTGCCTCGTTTCATCTGCTGTAAACAATAGTAACACACTGCAATGCGGACAAAAAGCACAAAAAAGAACACAAGGGCGCAGAAATGATCACCCGTGAGCCAACTTGTTCAATAAAATCTTAATACTGCTAGAGAATCAAAAGAGCATTGTGAAAACAACGCAGAAGTAATGCCATGCTTACGCATAGCAAGGCGGGATCGCCCCACTGCGCAGGCCCTTTATATTTGGCGATCACAGCTCTAATATTCTGATCATAAGGTTCACAGGCTTGTGAACTTTGTGAAAACAAACAACACCCCGAGCATAAAAAGACTGGCCCAACATAATGCTATTAACATTACCATGTTTAAAATCTGTGACGTCGGTCAGGTCGGCTCCTTATAATCATGGAGCAACACCAACCGCGTCATTTAAACAGATGATGGCATACGTTTTTGCCGAAACGTTTTCTCTTAAACATGACAATGTTAATAACAATACTCAGAATTATGAGGAAATCCGTGATTTGTGTTCCTAAACAATACTCTTTTCCTCATTCCTCATTACTTTAGGTTCCAGTTCGATGCCAGACCTGGCAATAGGTCGTGTCGTACGTTTTCACATCGCAATTTAACTGTGACATATGAACATGAACGCGAAGCGACATTCACTTATATAGAGGTCCCTTAAAATACATTGGGCGCTGGTAATAACGGACGGGAAGTCAACAAGCCAACTTACATGTAACGATTCCTCTCTCGCTCTGAAGAACATATTCTCGTCGGTTTCAGTGATGTTTGCCTTGCACGACTTGTCAGTGGCGTCTGTAAAACAGGAAACGTATAAACGCTGCCATCAGGCCTGTCATAATTCTGTTCCTGTCTCTAAACAATGAGGATTTGCATAGAAAGGACAACGACCGACCCATTGTGTTTAATACACAAATATCCGGCAGATTTTAATACTTGGGCCTACAAAAGTGCGATCACTCTATTTAAACGCAAATAGTCACAAATTTAGAAGTGCACTCTAGGCCACATAGTTGGTCATAACATGCAAGTCCACAGGATATTGTGTACCTTTTCCCACGGCGGACCCATCCTCTTTGCAGCCAAGTTCGTCTGAGCTGGATGAGGCCTTGGACGTGCGCTGCATGATCATCAGCTGTGTTGTTCGTGCTTGTGACGTCATAGTCTTCCTTCCGCCCATCGACGGCGTAAAAAATCTGGAAACAATAAAGAAATTAATGAATTTATTCCCGTTCCTCTGGTTTAATTTCACATTCTGAAGAACAAAAATTTTTAAACCATAAGTTGAAAAGTTTTGAGAAATGCGAAAAGGCATAGAGGCCAAATTTGTCAACTTTAACAAATATAATAAGTTCAATAACGACAGGAAAATGTTCGTTTAAAATAAGACATTGTGGCAATAATAAAAGTGTGCTTCGGCAACAGAAAGTCCTCATGCAAATAATGACATCAGGAATACAATACAAATTCTACCTGTGTGAATGTCAATAAAGGCAATTTATTATCCCACACTGTCAACAGTTCATATCACAAGGCAAGGATTGTAAAACCTACAGAGCAAACATTGCAAAACCCCGCAGCAAAGGCAATTACACCTTGAACAACATTGTCCTATCCAAAAAAACCTTTGTTTGGTCTTTTAGTGACGACAAACACTTCAAAATAATTTGAAAGCCTGTATTTGTGTAAACCTATACAGGGAGAACTGTAAATGATTTATTGCCATACACTAGGAATAGAATTGTGCTTGGAAGGTTACTCCACTGTTATTCTAAATGTAAAAATCACCTTGTCATTCCATCAATTAGACCTTTAGGCTTCTTGTTGAATGGTATCTGAAGGAGATGTTGACCACTTTCAGACAAAACTTCATGAGGTTTCTCATCAGTTCCTCCGGGAGAGTCTTAAAAGAATTCTTACATAGAAATTTGTTTGCTTAATATGCTGAATACTTTGTTATTTATATTACATTATTTATTCTCGCACAAACAACTTAAGCTGTCGTTTCAAACAGGGTACCTTAACTCGTTTAGGTTTGTGGCCCAGCATGCCTTTTTAATTCTGTAGACCCCTAATCACTGAAGAACGTTTTTGGATATTTTTGCACATACAAAAAATAAACTTCATTAATAAAAGTAATATTGTTAAAGAAAGAGACCCCCACGATAGGTCATTGTGGACCTTCCATGGACCCCAAATTTGAAACCCTGCTTTAAAACAATAATAATCAAATAACTACCAATTGTTGTGGGTAACTCTCCATTTGATGTTGAGTATGAGTTAAGTAATCTCCTCTGTGCATTAGAAGGCCTGCCAGGTCCACGGGAAGGTGTTTTCCCAGTTTCAAAACCCGACCTGCTTTGTTTCTTCTTTCTAATGGAATCGTGTCGACATAGCTCGCACACAAAAGAACCTTTAATGCAAAAGACTAAGATTAAAAAACTGTGCTGTTTAATTTTCACATTTTCTGTTCGAAATTGGTAAAATTGACCAATTTCTAGGCATGTTTTTTGCTCTATAGTTGTACAATGTATAATATTTTCAAGGAAAAATGTAACAATCACCAAAACAACCTGACTACCTTTTGGCATTTTGAATAGAGGGGGCGTGCAACACTCCATGTGGAATCCACGGTCGCAGGAGTCACAGAACAGCAAGTTATCCTGCAAAGCAACAGCATGAAAAATAAGAGATAAGAAACTGAAACTGGGTAAAATCTAACTTATTGCTTTGCCACATTCGTAATTTTCTGTTTTGCAAATAAATTGTAACTCAAACATTCTAATAATGTTTATATGTATGTATAATATATACATATATGGCATTAAGTGAAAATAAAAAGACTTAAGTTTTAAAAATACAATGCAAAATTAATAAAATCAATAAACCCTAACAATAAACTGTTGCAAAAAATGTTTCGGCAATATTATATTTAGAGTGAGCAGTATTCCAGAGTGTTGATAGAGGTAAAGAGGTGATGAACACACACTTCTTATATTGAAAGCAGCTCTTTGTTGTCAAATTAGCCGGTTAGTTTGGGGCATGGTGATGGTGTTTTTGACACTAAGTTGGGGCCAAGTTATAAAGTGAAAACACAAGCCCGGCACTTGGCAAAATACCACAATTTCGGTGAACCGCGTCTGCGAGATCAGAAGCGTGACCAACATGACCAAGCTGCTGTAAAAACGTGAATAGAATCGTTCAGTTTGTGTTGGTAGAGCACCTCCACACCTCACCTCGCCTCTAGGGGCTTCAGACAGACTACGCGCCTTTGAGCAAACACAAGTGTTTTTTTGAGGTTGTAACTGTGCGTGGAGTAGTGCTAAGAGTGTCACTTAATGCCACTTGTCTGCCGCTTGCCAATTGAAGCTGCCACCAGGGAAGGATCTAGTAGGCGTGTATAAATAGATATTGTGGCCTGGGTGAAGCAACCATTGAGTAAAACATGTCATGACTTGGATAACAGGAGAAACAAGATGAATTACAAATAAAAGGATACAAGGCTGTGAAAATTAAAATGACAAAACTCTGTGTTTTGAACGAATTAAAAACAAATAATTCATCTTGAATTCGGCTTTCACAAATAGGTGCATGGAAAAAAAGCTGTTCATATTCCAGTTGACAAGTGTTTGTACAATATTAAGCTACTGTTTAAAATCATTATTTCCTGGGACAACCAAAAGTCGAATACATCCACCTCTATTCAAGAAGTCAATTAAACTATGGTTGACATTTTTTGAAACAAAACACTTTCTCAGTACAATAAATGACAAAACTAACAAAAGTCATACAATTTGACAGGATCGGAATACTTAATTTAGTAAAATCACTGTTCATACTAAATTCAATAAATCAATGTCATTCAGTTTCGAGACACCACAGCCTAATACAGGGGACAATTAAATCAGTGAAACAAGGTGGCAGTTTTGTTAGCTTGGCATTAAAATGAGTGGGTGCATATGGCAATGGCCGGAAAATCAATACTGCAATGATCATAACAAAACAAACATTGGCAACCTCCTGCCCTGAGAGAGGTTCAGTGGTGATTCATACTGTGGAGGCGGTTGTTGGGGGCCACAGATATTTGTCTGGGCAAGTTTGTGTGTGTTTTTATCAGATTACCTATGGTGCAATAAAGCACCCAGCTGAGAAATTAAATAAATCACATCTCAAATTTACAAAAAAGTTTCTTTTTCAAATCAAAAAAAGAATATATTACGGCAAAATTATTGAATCAATTACTAATTGTGTGTTGTACGTCAGGTGAGCAGCATACAAAAAACTCAGCCAACAGCAAACTGTTTATGATTGCAGAACAAACAATGTAATTATAGGCCTTGAAAGTTTTAAGACATAACACAAATGTATCAGCAGGTCCCATGACTCATGTCATAATTAATTAAATGCCATGAACAAGACGGGACAAAGATTGAATGAAATGAAAGTACTGCCCAACACACATTAAAGTTCATTTTCAATGAATCATCCAAGAAGCATTCTTTATGTTTGACAAGTCTTGCTCTTACTCTTTGTAAATACACAATGATTTCTTTTGACAAATACTGACACACAGTAGTGAAGAACTGTCATGATTCATTAATAAGTAAGTTGAAGGGGTCTGTTTTAGTCACTACACATGTCACATGATGTAAAAAAAACTTTTATTGGGGTAGAACTTGATTGTATTTGTCTTTCAAACATCATCACATGGGCTGTTGTCATATATATTTATGTTATGTATAATGTTTGTTGATTTTTTTTTTGGCATTTGGGAAATTTCGAATTACATATCCTTGATGTAACTAAACTTGATTGAATTCGAAACAACATGAACAATAAAGTAAAGTACTTACTGCATTGCCTTTGGATCCACATACTTTGCAACTCTTACACTCTATGCATTGCCATTGCAGGTTGCGAACTTTTGCTGCAAGCTCTGAGGACAGTTTCATGCACGTTGGGTGGCCTGAAACAACACAATCACAACATATAATTATCCACTGCTGTTATATTTAGCTGATGGCAGTGGGTTAAATGATTTTGACACAAACCTAAATTAATAACTTGGCCTCCTGGCCCAGGTTTTATTTCAAGTCTTCGAAATTTTACAATTCGGCAGAAATTAAAAACGCTACATTGTTATTAATAATACAACATCAATTTACCAGGTGTAGTTTACAAACACACATGTACAGCATAAATCAATTACCACTATTTCCACAATCAATACATGACAGCAGGGGCTCCATGACGCCATCCTTGTTACATTGTGCAGTTCCACGGCAGTAACCGCACACTTTCATGGGTGCAGCGGATCCCTGAAATAAAAGGAATTGCATACGTTATTGGCAGAAAAATTGAAGTTTTTCTACAAATAGAGCTGCAGATTTTCTAAGTAGGTATGTAAGTCTACCTGTCAAAAAGGTAAAGTGAAATATATACACGCATTAAATACAATCGGCCCCTGAATACAGGGTAAATACGGTCACTGTGTCCTTGACGATCTATTTCCAACAACAAATCCCCAGCATTACGAACTAATTGATGTTGCCCGTTTATCGATTGGTTGTGCAACATACTTCTTGGGTGAAAAACCCGTTTGAACCAAAGCGACAAATCCTTTCATTAAAACGCTATTAGACGCACGAACGTCCCTTCACAGGCAACCGACCACGTGACACTCGTCGTCACATACGACCTCGTTTGACCCGCATAAACACAGCGCGAAAGGGGGTTGCGGGATTTACTTTAAATGGTTCAGCGGTTCACCGAAGTTAACCCGGCAGTTGAAAAGCGCCCTTTACGCTCGGGTCAACAAGTATTCGTTGAACCTTGACGTTTAATCGAACAACCAACGACGCGCATCAGACCTGGGAAGGGTTAACAGGCAACGCGACTCTCTAACTTGCAAATCGCGCGAGCGGCCAACAATCATGTCACACTAATATCGAGCGACTCGAATGCCATACGGAGGGTCTCTAGGGGCTTGACAGAGAGGCTGCGATCCGAAATCTGTCCAGACCACCTTGGTAAATAGAAATTAGCCGTCGATCGATAAAAAGTCGAGCAAGTCGGGACCGGACGCCTATCTATCTATTATTGAAGAAGCAATTTGGTTGGAATTGGGCCCGGAGCACAGCTTGCAGAAAAAAGAATGCGTAACACTGTGGCCCTCATCCTCTTGATTGTGGACGACTTAAGACGTCAAATCTGTGCGCCTGGACGTGTGTGATGACTTGTGGTTGCGGTTTTTAGGGCGACTTAATTTAATGCGCCGGAAGCCATGCAGGTCGCAACAGTTAAACCTCACCAGCGAATAAGACAGAGAGACACGTTTGCGCTTTCGAAAGAGGGGGAGTAATTGGTGTTTGTCGACTGTCAACCCAGTCACCACATGCGGTAAAAGGTTGTTTGTACAAGATAAACAAGTTCATGGCCCAGAGGAAACTTCAAACAAAGCCAACTGTGAGTTCGCTGAACACTAAATACTGGAGAACAACAAGGCAAAAAGTATACATCCCCCCATATGTTGCCTCCGATTTTGAAAAAAAAAACGAATCTCCGAACTTGTTTGCGCAAAAATATCATGATGACCTTGGCGTACACGCGGCGCGTATCCGGTATTGACCGGCTAAGAAAACATCACGTTTTGTCGCAAACAGAATCCACACGGCGAGTCGGGGAACGACGGATGACAGCAAGCCAGGGGTCGAGACGAGGTGACGTCGGAGACATCTGTCTTGATATTGTACTTGCACAGCTACCCGACTACATTATTCATGAATCTCTCGTCATCGCGGGCAAGTACTTTACGACGGTGCCATCCCATCGATCCCTGCCCTCGCGACTCTGTTTTGAGAATGACGACGAATTGCGCGCTTTGGTCTATTTAAATGTCCCGATCTCGTGCCAAATAACCAGAAAATGAACTCGTACCGGTGAGAAGAAGAACGTTTCGATATTTTTTTGAATAAACATGGTGATGGGTAACAGAGAGTGTCGACCAACATTATCGGTGATTTGAATTTCACAATTCCCAAAAAACAATCACAAGAGTACATGCAGACTTGTATGACCGAATATAACGCACGCGGAGACGAAATTCAGCAGACAAGTACGACATTGGGCCTCGCCAATTAGGAATCCGTAATTAAGGAGCTATTTGCCAATAGAAGTGCCGCAAATTGGGCGGTTCAAGAGAAAAAAACTTCCCCTCGGGCTAATGTGCAACTGTGAATCGTCTGTGGTGGCAAAAAAAACGACTCAAGCCGTCGGTGCGTGTAGAGAGACCGCATGAAACGCACGTTGGCCTTTTAACTTCAACATCGGATGTTTTTGGCATTTTGGCAACGGCGCACACCAGAACACACACGGGCATGAAGTCATAACAAACACGTCAAGTGGCCCGACCCTTGCGGTTGTATCAATAGTCTGCCTCGTAGTTCCAGGGAATTGGGATAAGCACGTCACGTGTTATTGGGGACACGCAAGAGAATAGACCGGGACGGTGTAAGGATGATTACAAGAGAGACAACGACGCCCAGGGCGTTCAACCAACCTTCCGCCAAACCGCACGACTCGATCCCACGGACTGGCGGCGGAAAGCAAAGGGTGAGAGCGGAACAAGAGTGACATCAACGCACGCGGTTTACGAAACAAACGACCTGGAATCGGGTTGCCCTCTCGTTTATTAGTTTGGAAAGCTTTAAGGTATACGGGCTGTACATTGGATGTTTGGGGTATATATGTCAATAGAATTTATTGAAGGCAATATTTTTCCGACTTGTGGGCAACCAGAAACAGAACGCGATCGTGATATATCACAAAAACATTGGTAAGGGCGGTATTTCCCCTTGTGCTGAACATTGAGAATTTCGGACGAAAGCAAAAATCTTTTTCACGTAATCTGGGTCATCAGGTCGGGCAGTTTGACCTGAAGCCCGTCTACCTCAGAAGCCGTTCAATCAAGACAGGTCGCACGAATTGCTGATCGCCGATAAGATAGGATAAGCGTGTAAGCAAGCTGCTACGTTGCCCGCCGTTCGCCTCAAACACCCCCGAGATGCGATTTCGGACGTTCAACCTTCCAGCCAAAAGATTATCTGTTCTGGCCAAGTTATCGCAAAATGCATCGATTGCAACCCAGGTGGTAACATTTTAAGCGAGGAAGTCGCTGGTTGGTTATTTGGATAAAAACACATTAGATCCCGGTAAACCGTGACGTCACGCACCTTGGGGAGCACTATGACGCAACAAAGCGCCGCAACAACATATTCAAGGGCGGTGAAGAGAGACAAAAACACCGCGATACAACCGTCAGCCACTTACGAACGTACCTTGAACACGTCATATGAATACTGGCTGAGTAAACAAGTCTACGGTCAGTTCGGTGTAATTTTTTGTTATGATTGTTGACGTTTTGTTGCTATGTTGCCTATGCGTTTTTTTTCTTCACGAGCATCGGGGATTTCACAACCGTCTCGGAAATTCTGTGACTTGCAGACAGATGGTCACTGTTTCGAGCTGATAGGTTTCATCAGTGGAGCTTGGTGTGACTGTTACTGACGATCTTGTCAGGCAATTCTCGAAAATGTGACTACGCAGTTTTGTTTAAATTTCTGTGTTAAAGGAGGAAGCACTTCTCAGGTTGTATTAGATTTCATCTACTTACTGAATGAATATGAATGGAGCAAATAAATTTATCCCGGGGTAATTCTGAAATCATTCGCAAACCCTTAATTAAGAGGTGCCATAATTGCCCCAGCCAACGATGCTCTCAACAACAATGACGCCCAAACCTACAATCAACTTAACCACGCACTGGCGCAAATTCATTTGGCAACAGCATATCATTAGTGGCGGTTGTCTACAATCATGGATACTCCATGTAAATAGCTCAGCACAAAAGATACAATCTCCCGTATCAAAATTGCGACTTGTGAAACCAATTGAGTAAAAAGTTGTAGAGTGTGATAGAAAACAGCTCAAAAGCACCTTCCAGACGTTGACAAGTACGTGCCAGCGCATGGCACATCTTGTAGACAACAACGCTAGCGCGAAGCCATACATCTACTTAAATGTCATGGGACGGTTGGAGTAAGCACGACAAAATGTCAACACGCAGAGCTGGCGTTAAAAACGGCGACAGAGATGCGCGAGAGACAGTTGAAGCGCGTGTCACACCACACACACGCAATTGTGGCTAATTGGTTTGGCGGAAAACTGTATTCGCGAGTAATTAACGAGTACCTGATATTCGAAGGCACTTTTAAGAAGCACAAGAGTCTACTTTAAAAGCCATATTGCCCGCAACTTACTTCCAGGAGCGTTATTTCGTCTGCCAAAGTTTAATTGTACCAAGGCTAACGGGCAAATATACACAATCCTGAATATTTGCACGTCCTAACCTCAGGAGAATGTCCAGTAAAAATTGGTATAGGGATTTTCTGTACAAGTGAAGAAATTTGAGAATCTAAATTACGTTATCGGCGAAAATAAAACGCCACAAGTACCAACATCCACAGAAATCTATTCCAATAATAAAACCTCACGAGGTCAGAGCGGCCGTAACAGACGCACGTAATTCGTGACTATTCATTTATAGAACTGTCAGTGACCCCAAGAGCAACGCCACAGATTCAAAACAAATTCCCTTCGACAGAGGGGGTAGCAGGTGAGTCACGGGACATATTGAGGTAGGATTTTAATATTACGCGCCATATAGTGACCGCCACCTGGCCTCCGGGGTCGCGAATGGCGTGAGTTATGCATTATTTATATGCATTTCCCATTGCTTTTTTGTGTAAAAAAAATCAGGCCAGTCTAACAACCATATCATTGAAGTCGTAATCACTCCAAATCAGGACCGCAGTAATTTGGTAATTCCGTGACGTAACAACCGGTCTA
The DNA here is from genome assembly GCF_947561715.1 of Ascidia mentula. Taxonomy (NCBI): domain Eukaryota; kingdom Metazoa; phylum Chordata; class Ascidiacea; order Phlebobranchia; family Ascidiidae; genus Ascidia; species Ascidia mentula. Next base: position 2,314,749 of record NC_138568.1, read on the forward strand.
TTTTGATCACGACGAAACCGTACAACATGCAACGCTTGTGATCCGTAGCCTCATTCTTAGGATACAAACCCCCAGGTGACGTCAACGACAAACCAAGCAGAAAGCTAATGTAGCAATATGCCAAACAAATAACTCGGCCGACGAACACCAGGTTAGCCGTAAGCAAAAACCCCAGTCCCAAATCGAGCCTTACAACCTCCTGTTGTTTCGCTGACTCGACTGATGATGCATATCCACTTCGCAAAACAGGGGAAGCACCGGTTTGGGTTTTTGTGGCACACCACCGCGTGACGGGTTTGTGGGTACTCAGAAAGCTGGCCCACGTACCACGTGGTCACAGGAGTGCTTGGCAATTTGCCAGTTCCTAACCATTCTCACGGAGGTGCGGTAATTTAAACGCCTCTGAGGCAATATTTAACCTTATTTGCACGCGGTATAATTTAGTACTTGTGCATGTTGAACACCAATAATATATATTTTTATAGAATTATTGAGCAGGTGATTCAGAGTTAAGAGCTAAATAAAAGCCAAAAACGTGACCCACAAAGGGCTTAGTCATTTCATGGGCCCATGGTTTGGCCCGGTTAACTAGCCATGGAAGTGTAAACAGCTTTGACATTTCTGTGGGCGCGCAGCACCACGTACAAGTACTGCGCGTCATTGCCAAACTTTGTCAGGGACAGGATACGTGATTAACAAGGGATGCACAATTCTTATCGCACATTTGTGGCTTAAAACGCGCGTAAAAAAGGATTGAATTTCCACAAATTTCGCCACAATAATAAGTAAATAAATATAACTAAGAAAAAACCATTGGAGAAAGGTAGCGTACGTGCGGGCAGATATTTTTGTTACAGCGGAGATTAAGATCATACGCCCGCCGTCGCCGGGTATGGTACATATTACCTCAATTATTACCAAATCGGTCACTTCAATTATACCGACAATGGCTGCAAACTTGTAACATTGGGGTATATTTAGCATGCGGAAACAGATTTACGTAGATAGCCCAAGCACAAATCCAAACGAAACCAGTGCGACAACAGCTCCTTTCCAACCTTCTCACACTCGTCGATATTAATATCACCGCTGAGAGCCCTTCTCATGGCGCGTAAAATGATCACTCATGCGCATCTACCGCCATTGTGACGTAAGATTGACGTAACAGTGCGAGTGAAATCGATTGCACAAGGACACGGGTGTAAGTCCTGTGACCTTCCTGGGGGGCAGGGTTGGTCACAGGGGAATTACGACCAGGATTATTTAAATGTTGTAAGATGTTTGTTCAATTACAGCATATGGGTGGGTGTTCTGAAATACCAGTGCCTGGTGGGAGAAAGTGATATTGGAGCGGGATAGCGCAGCGACACAAAACCACTTGGCTTGTATTTACACAACAACGATATCCCTCAATTGCCAAATCCGTAATTGCGTGTTGTCACGTGCACATTTATGATGTCATTTTATTTACGATGTTGTCTTGACAACAACAAATTTGTTATTTTTTGGTGTGCTACGCAACCATTCGTAACGAACACTAAATTGACTTGAACATGTAACCAGCAATTGGACTAGGATAGAAACAAGCAATTGCAATCAAGCCACGTTGATTTGCAGGACAGCTACTCAAAAGTAACGAGAATCACAAGCAACACCGGATAAAACTGAAATCGGAGTAAAAACAAATGAAATGAGCTGTTGGTTGATGACGTTTGCTCATGCGCAACCGAAAACAGGTCCAGAGGAAAACACTTCGTACGTAGACTGGGTTTGTAAGGGTTTAAGTCACAAAGCGAAAACAAGCGCGAAAGCGTGACTATTGCGGTTAGCAGCTGCCTGCTGTTTGCCAGTCTAAGCCGCGCAGATTTCGTTAGAAACTTCTAAAAAAGGCGTTTGTGGTGTTCTTAAACATGCCGCGTGTTTGTGCTAGTCACGTGTAACAAGATATTGTCTCTGCTCTGCTGTATGAGGCATCTTTAAGGCTTTGCGCGTGCTTTTCCCACAAAAGTTTACGCATACACCCGGAGCTGAATGATTGTATGCACAATAACATGAACACACATAAATATAAGTGGTTGGGGAACATCAACATATACATGTGAATGTATATCTTATGCCAATTGGTGTCACAATTAATGCTTCAGCCATACGAACTGAACAGGCAGGACATATATACTACATTTCAATAACAATAAAATTTCCGAGTTCTGACATTAGGGATATGGAGTTTCCACTAAAGGTCTACATTTGTCACCACCTAAACAAGGACTCACCTCAGTTGAATTACTTTCGTCCTTGGCTGGAATCGGGATGACTTTATTTGCTTCCGGAGAAACAGGAAGAGCATTGGGAGCAAGACGAAATATCAACCCATCCTTCATCAAACGGCCGGCATTTACAAGACGCTTGCAAGCTAGTCGCAAATGTCGGCTGAATTCAATTGCTGAAATCCCCTACAAAACATAGTTGCCATAGTTACAATAACTACTAGTACCAAAGCATGGTATTATTATTGACCTAAACTTACATCAAACCCTGGACTTAGTACATCTTCTACGCGGCATATGTTTACAAACTTGCTTGAACTAATCCTATCACTTTGTACCACATATATACATTGTGGAAAGACGGTGCATACAAAGGTCTACTGATCTGCTGATTAGTATTACCTCAATGTAGTAAGTTGTTTCCAGGTATCTGTCCATGTCCTTGATTGTAGCTCCTTCGGGTTGGGACAGTCCCTCAAGCGAGACTTGAACTAGTTTAATATAATCCAACACCTACATAAAGAAAGCAATAGAAAAACCAACCAGTCATTATGTTTGCACATATTGTCATGTAATTTATGATTTGTTTCATACAGAAACCGTTTAAATTCGACTCAAAAAGTTTAATCAAACAAGTCTGTTTGTAAGCAAGGATGTGTAAAACCCAAATACTGAGTAACACAGACGTGTGTATGCAAACCTGCAAAGTTCTGTGCCTCATTAAAGGATTTCTAGGAATTAGAGTCAGCTCGGGTGAAGCTATTTTTGGACTGGTAGGAGAAGACAGTGGACTTTTGTGAGTATTTGGTGTTGAGATTGGTGTGTGACGATGCTTTCTGTCTTTCCAGGACTTTGAAGCTCGGTCACATGCGCGAGGGGTCATCGTCTCAGGGTCACGATACGAGTATTCACCTTGGTTAAACACCTAAACAATAAAGTATATATATATATATAGGTTTTTCATTAATATCAGCTGGCTGGAAATTAATACACTGTGAACACTAAAATCTAAACGAAGCCATATTGGCACAGCAAACAACCAGTAGTATTTACTGGTTATTTCAGCTGGGTAGTAATTAAGAAACTCCAAACCCTAACCTCTATGTATACAATGATTTATATGGTCTATATAATACTGAACAAATCTAATGGTCTTGGTAATGAATCTAGTGTTACTTAGAGGCGGTTGCAAAAACTGCTCAATGTAAGAATACACTTGATTTAATTACCTACATATTTTTTAATTTTGTTTCAAATTGCAAGAAAAATTGTTTTAATGTGGTAGATATTGTTTGGCAGATAATAAAATAATCCACATATGGATGCAAAATTTTGCTGTTAACCCCGAAGTGTTAAATACTTTGAGAATTTTGCCAGATGATGACAAATCTTCAAGTCTATTGGTGACATCTTCGAGAGAACAGTCACGAGCAGCAGTTCGATTCATCACCCACTTGCTGATTCTTTCCAGAGAGGGTCGTTGTTTCTGTGATCTGATCTACAGGATTTAAATGATCAGGATATGAATACAACAAAAGACATATAAGATTTGTATTTGCAAGTACTTTTATGACATGGATATGCTGTTGTGCAGCATTCGAATTGAGAATATTGTGTAACTTTCTACAAGCAATTCGGACAAACTTACTCTGCGAATGGTTTCAATTATAGCTGTAGACAGTACATCCATTTCCTGTGAATCCTTATCAAATCCACAGTTACTGGTGGGGGATTTAGGTCCCAATGAGGAGGTTGATCCACTCCGGACCATTGTTAACCTTTAGGTTTTTGTCTTTTTTGTGTAACTCCAGAGAAGTGCGCGTAAACTATGGTTGCACTGATATAATATCCAAGTATGTTATGTCACTTCTCCGCACCTAAGTACTTTTTGTTTGGATGCAACTTTATACATCTTGCTCAGCACATTTGCTAGGTTTAAGTGAAACAACCTGTAAACAGCATAAAACTAACACAACACAATCTTACTCTGGTGTAAGCCTGTTTAGTTAACACAATATTTTAAGACAATCAACTGTTTGTTTACAAATGGCAATGGACCACATGCAGCGCACAGATACAGGAAACATATTGTTCATCCTAGCTATCAGCATGTATCCTGCACTGACACTACTGAATGTCACACTATGACAAAGTAATGGAAGTGTCAAGATGCAAAAATCACATCTACCTCATTTCGTCATGTGTACAAAGAATTTCTTGCAATTCCTGGTACCTGTCAATGTGTGACACAAACACTGAGGTGGAAATACATATGCCTCAGGCATTATGATACTTGTCATTTTCTCACCACAAACCAGGCAGTCATGGCTATATTCTGTATATTATGTGCAACACAATATTTTTAGTTTTTAAGGAAAAACAATGACAAGCAAAAAAAATAACGAACAAATACAGCAGTTTAGCAACCTTCCAATAAACAGGTTTGAAGTTAAAATTTGTAAGGTTGCAAACAGTATAAAGCATATCCACATTACATCATTGCATATTTACAAATTTAACATAATTAACAAGCAGCTCAAACACAGCACACATCTTCATGTAGTAAAATGACTGTAATTCAATGTTGTATATATATACACACAGGATTTAGAACAACACATAGTGATTATTTTATCTATTGGTTTTTATGTCTTTGCACAAACTTACATTCAATGTTGGACTTTACCATACTAGTAATACATTATTTAAATTTTCATTTGCCTCTAAAATGTGATAAAGTTATATAAATAAGTTTGCTTATTTGTATGCTTATTTAACCAATAGTTACATATTACATCTTCACACATTTAGAAAGCTTTATCAGGTCAACAAATACCGCCATGTAGAAACCAATTTTCCTGAACACTAAAGTTTGAAGGCGAAATTCTGATTTTACTTGTTTTCAAACACAATATTTTTTTGTGAAATTTTAAAACAATAAGGTGTTTATTAATAGTAACAAGATTGGTTTGTAACATTTTAAGCATCTAGTTAGATCAACTCGACTGTGGTGTTACAACATGACTATAAACATCATTCCAGAATACATCCTGTAACATGATGAAATAGGATTTCCAGTCTTTATCAACTATCATCAATATGCCTATGCAATCAAACAGTAAAGTGAGGGTTTATCCTAAGGAGATATCTTTCACCATCACTACATCATACATATTAGTTTGTTTATTTATTTTATTATGGTGGCATAGTAGCCTATACTATAAACAAAACAAGCTCGTTTTAATTATAAATTACCTAATTAATCCACTAAATATCAGGTGATTAGTTTGGTATCAGTTAAATCTACCTGACACTACTATAAAGCCCACTGATTACTATAAGTTCGCTTAATTTAAAGTCTCATAACACGAATAGTTGTCTATTAAAACCTGATCTATCAAAACTAATATTAACGTATACAGAAGCTTCCATAAACAAATAAAATCCATAGGCAGTAAATTATGCAACATAACGCAAACAACACAGTTTTCGACAACGCCATCCATAACTGCGCAAATAAAGCACAACCATTCGTTGAACAACTCCATTACCAGTGATGCATGGAATGACGCGATTTGAAAAAGTGTTTTTCCTGGTGGTCGCTTTTGTCGGTGAAGCAATTATGTGTCAAGCACAAAAGAAACCAATACAATGCAATTATTGTTAACCGCCATTGACAAACTGCAAGTACAAATTGTATGCTCAAGAACATTGCTAAGGGGACAATATTTTATTGTCACCGCCAACAAACAATATGACCGATATGACAAACGAATAAAATATCAAGCATAGAAATCGTACAATTTTATCAAGTCAAATTTCTGAAAATATCGCGAAGTTTCTGTTGCGAATATTGTAGTTGAGATAAAAACAATATGCAAACACACTATTTAGTAGCACACATGCTATATACAAAAAATCACTATTATTGCCAGACAGATTGTTCATTATAAAAATATTGCTAAACCCAACAAGCTAAAAGAAAAAAAAACATACCAGATACAATGTGCATGCAATACAATGAACCTTCTGGAGTTCTCTTGTATGATTTTCAAGTTTAATAACTTATACTTTTGCCAGACAAACTATAGTTTTGTGAGTTGGTCATGTTTACATCTCCACCTAAGAAGAAGAAGCTTAAACAGATAACCATAACTGACCTGCTCAAAAAACAACAACCCTCTGTCAATAGTAGGAACACAAGCGTTGCAAGGCTACAGCAGAAACGCATAGCATTGAAGAAGTTTCAGACAAAAACAGTAAACACTCTTTATTCATATTGTGTATTGTCTGTAAATTTTTTGTTACATTTTATTTTTGCTAATAAATGGGGATAGACTACTCTGCTAATCCAATTACTTAAATTTGTTTGTTGATTTAAAATTGACACAAATTGCAACAAAGGCATGTATGACAACTAAGCCATTGTATTGCAACTTATTTTTGAGCACTTTGTCTTTAACAGTCCACAGCTGATGCCTGCACTGTTCCTGAAAACAAATGCCAAGAGAGTAGTGAAATGAGCCAAGATTCTTCAGATAATTTGTTAGTTGCAGACAATGCAACATTAAGTGTTGAACACCATGAAACAGCAAGTGTTGATGAAAGCCTGAATTCAAATGCTTCTTGTGTTGGCAACCCAGCAGTGCTTGATGAAAAAAATTCTTTCGACTGGTTCGATTGTGAGGACCAATCAGGTTGTTTTAAAATACTATTTATAAATTTCTACAAAGTTATTGTTTTTAACATATTAATACTCTTTAATTTGTTTTTAATGTTTGCCAAGATATTAATTTTCTGTTCCTCATTAGGGATACGCGACAAAACAATACATGAAAGCAATGCTACATCTTCCAATCAAATTCACAGTGAATCGTCAAACACAGAGTCAACAGCAGATGGAACTGGGAATACTCCATCAGATGTAAATAAATGACTGTGATGTTCGTTTATTGTTTAACCAGCTTTAATATTTGTTCTTGCAGAACTTAAATGTGTCGTTATTTCGTTGTGTACAAACGTTTATATTTAGAAAATCTGTGATCCGACGGTCAAGTGGTTGGGAATTCCATACAATGATCTGAGCAGGACTTATCCTTCTTTGGGGGTGCTGCAGAGTTCAACAGATCATCATGTTCTTTTTGAGGTAAAAAAACATTCCCAACACAGTCTGCTTATTGCTGATGGAGCTATTTAAGCTCTGCCTATACCTTGGCATAATGAAAATAATACCAGGCTAATTTCAAACTATGCCCTAAAAATAAAAAAAATGGTAAATATACTGAGGTTTTTTAGGGGAGATTCAATGGAGTTTTTCCACCTGAGCCGTTTGACCATCCTTATAGTGATAGATGGGATGCTCACCATGTCAGATTGCCGAGCTCTCCAAAAAATCAGTATCCTGTTGATACTCCCAGTGAAAAAAGGCTCAAACACCGTTGGGAAATTATTGAGTCTTGTTTACTGATGAATATGAACAGCTCTATTGATATTGAAGTAGGTACTGGACACCCTTTATTATCATTTTCTGTGGTATTCATGTCAGGTGTTACCAACAAAAATTGATGCATGTATAATAATGTGTATGCTCTAAGTTCTAATGATGTTCTCAACTTGAACAGGAATCTATTTTGGTTTACAACACTCGATATTCTAACCAGTGGTCGTTCCGCAGTCTCCACACTTTTTTTACTGACTTTGTTGACACGGATTTTAGGAAAAAGTTTTTTGAAACAACCCTTCCTAAGATGGTTGAGCTTGCTCTTCAAATTCCTACACTTTTTCCAAAGGTTTACTCAACACAATCAACACTTAGGAGTTTAAACCATTAACTTGACCATACTAATTTTGTTTAGCCAATTCCCTTGCTTCGTCAGCATTATAATTGTCGTGTGACAATGACTCAACAGCAAGTTGCCTGTTTGTTGTGCAATGCCTTTTTCTGTACTTATCCAAGGCGTAATTCCAGACACAAAGATGCAGAGTATGCAAATTTTCCTTTGATCAACTTTAACAGGTAATTTTTTGGAGAATTGCAATTCGAATTACAGGCTTCAACAGACGTAACTTAATCAATGTAAACTTGTGATGATCAAAGCTACATTAAATCTTTTGGCATGTATTGTACAATGATTCCTAAATATTTCCAGCATTTTGCAAGGCGGAAGTCGGCGAGAAGAAGCAAACTTACAAAAAATAAGAACTCTGTTGCACTATTTTGAACGAGTGACTGACAATAGTAAGAAATATTGTTGTCACTTAGTGCAATTGATAAAATCTCAAACATTGCTTTGCATTTTCAGTGCCTACCGGGACAATTACATACGAACGAAGGGTAATAAACAAAGGGTTTCCACTGTGGAATCAAAGTCCATGCACTTTAGGCAAGCTTCATATCCGATGTGATGGAATGATCGAGGATGCAGAAGGTTTACTGCAAGTAAGTCATATTATATGTTACATACTTTGTGAAGTTAATTATTCAAGCTTTCAACACTGAATTGCAACTGAGGTATCAGTGATCTACAATGTGCAAAATACTTACCAAAGCATAACATAGTTTTTCAAACAAATCAATTTGAAAGTTTTCCATGCAATCTGAACATGTGTTCTAAAAAAATTTTTTTGAAAATCCTTTGTTTTGAATGCAAATAAATTTGTCAAAATATTAGATGGATTTCGCAAATAAATTCATTGGTGGAGGTGTTTTGCACACTGGTCTTGTCCAAGAAGAAATTCGATTTTGTATCTGTCCAGAACTTATCGCATCCATGCTTTTCATGGAAAAAATGAATGATAATGAATGCATTATAATCACAGGTAAATGCAGGTTATGTGTTTGTGATGAGATTAATTTTCATTGATTATAATTTACATGATGGCATTTGTTTTCTTTGCCTCAAAGCTCAAACTTTCAATCATTTTCAACTTGTACAAAAAATATTTTGTTGCACAGGAGCTGAAAGGTATAGTCAGTACAGTGGATACGCAGAGACATACAAATGGATAGGAAATTATAAAGATACTACAAATCGGGATAACTGGGGCAGACGTAAAACACAGATATTAGCCGTGGATGCCACAAGACATCGAAGGTACTACGCCTTTTAATTAATGAAAACTGTATAATCATTATGATATTTCTCCATGTAATTAACATTCATTCTTGCAGGTCATCTGATCAGTACGCAGCAGGGTCTTTGAAACGGGAATTGAACAAGGCTTACTGTGGCTTTTGTCTGGAAGATCCCGATTGTGCTTCAGCGGTTGCTACTGGCAACTGGGGTTGTGGAGCATTTGGTGGCAACCCAATTTTGAAAAGTACTATATGGTTTGATAAAGCTCCAGTATTAGGCTATATTAGTTTTACGAGCTTATTAGAAATAGTCATTGTGTTCAAGGTGTGGTGAAACAAAACATAGGTTGTTTTGTGTTTTAAGGTTTAATACAATTGATGGCGGCTGCAGCAGCGGGAAGAGAAATTTGCTATTTTACTTTCGAGGACAAAAAACTTATGCATGAAATTTATGACCTTTATTCATATATTATCAATAAAAGTTTAACAATCAGTAAGTATCAATGGTGTGTTGACAACAGAGAGGAAGTCCAAATGTATCTTTGTTGGTTTTAGGTGACCTTTGGTGTACCATATTCAACTACCACCGGGAAATTGTCCAAAATACTAAAAAGAAATTAAGTTCGAACGAAACTCTTGCATCTTATTTGAAAAGAAGACACGCGGAGTATGACCAGTCAACTGATGAATCTTTATAGCACAAAGAGAATAAAATTTTAAATTTATTGTCGTGTTTCATAATTATAAACAGTGACATAACAGTGCAGAATTCTAGAACGAAAAAACGTTTCACTAAAGCATTTGTGTCTTGCTTTTCTGCTTAGTAACCTCCAGTGGCCCAAGATAAGATCTTGAACTATTTCATTTTTACTCCCTTTCAAGAACATCCACAAACTCGCGTCACTTATTGCCCTTTCTTCCTCTGCGAGCAGCAGGGGTCTTTCTTGACTTTGTTGGTTTTGCATACTTGGCTTCCAGATCATCAAAAAAACTTCCCATCTGCTTTTCTCTGTCTGATTTTCTTTGCAAGATTAACTGCGTCAAATCACTGTTTTCACCTGTGGAAAGTAAAAATTCTGTTAAAAATGTTTTAAAATAAATGTAAATAAATTGCCAAATACCAATTCCAAGTTCTTTCATTGTTGCTTTCACCTCTGAAGCTTCTTTTTCATATTTCCTTTTTCTCCTGTTTCTTTTAGCTTTGGTCTCTTTTGCAAATTTATCAAAAGCTGGAATTTCTTTTGCACTGATGGCATCTTGCAGAATTTTTCTGTAAATAAGTTTTAAACACAAATTTTGAGGGCTATGTTTGATAAACAAACAAACGAGTTATTGTATTCATACTGTACCGGAATCTTTCCTCATCTTCAATCTTGGCACAAATCTGATTTTCGAAAATCAGATCCATGTCACCTTCGCATTCTACATAAATGGATTTTAGGTCCGTTGCTTCCTCATCGGAAAACTTATACTCCTCTTCAAACTTTTTCAAATCTTCGACAGTGATCTGAAAATATTGTTACCTTAAAACACCCAAATTTATAGATGCCAACACATGGATGTGGTCTTTACATGAAACATTGTTTTCCAGTACTGCGTCCAATTCTTGAGGTTTTCTTCATTTATTTCACCACTTTCATCAACTGTCCCTTCTCTGTCATAAACATCCCTGCTATCTTTATCAAGTAAAATTTTGGAGGCTTTGGACACAGTCTACAAAGTGCAACATAGGCGTTTTTTTGTTACACTTGCATACGCAACTGCTTATTTACTTTTTTGTAGCCACACGCAGGTTCTAAATAACTAAATACAATTTATTGTGAATAATCAAATGGTACCTGAAACTTTTTTGTGGCATTTTCTTGGTCATTCTTGCATCGATCTGGATGCACTTGAAGTGAAAGTTTTCTGTACGCTCGTTTTATTTCACCTTCCTTCGCATTTCTATTGATGGATAACAAATCATACAAGTTCCGGGTTTTGAAAAAGTTTTCACAATCATCTAAAAGACCCATCTTTCCTGTTGTATCGATCGAAAAGGTCAATTTGTAAATACCCCTGTTGACTGGGACGGGGAAATTTGTTGTTGGCGGGAGCAGACTCGCTCATGCATGTTAAAATAACCTTTTTTATTCTATGATTCTATCAATTAAACTGTTATTCTTTATTTTTTTAGTTTTTTTGCCAATGCACGTCTCTTTAATTGTCTGATACATTCATCGAATTTAAAAGCTTATTTTTCAAAGAAAAAACACCTACACAAGAAGTTGGAAATTATGAGCATAACCTTGACCACTGTATTGTTAAGCCATTCCCAGTAGTACTCTGCTTTTACGACATTTCTTGACTATGCAAAAGTATTACAATTTATGTTTCGTAAAAATACTGGGTTCAGTTTTTTTGTGAAATGGGAAAATTGACCTTTAGCGCCACCATGCGACCGTGCTAAACATAATAAATAACCACACACTGACGCTGTTAATAAACCGCTGTGTGTTCTCCAATTTACGCCTTTTTTAAGTTTCTTGTCTTCAGTCTTGAATGCTTTCTGTCAGACAAGTAAATGTGTGATTTCAAAAGGTTATGGTATAGCATAGCGTTCACTCTCAGAATAGTCAGTGTGTGATAAAGGCATACGTTCATTTTGTTGTTGTACAAGCTTTATATTTGTTTAAACCTATGTTTAACTACTCTTAATGCGTTGTTTTATTAGGTATTGTTTAGAAAAGAATGCCGAAGTCTGCAGCTCTGTTTCGATTTGTTTTTATCAAAGCATTGCCTGTCTCAGCAATGCGTGGGCAAAATGCCCTCCTTGCCCCTTTAAAAATGGAGATTTTGGGATATAGCAGATGCCTTACAACTTTTAACAACCATTTTCACAAAAGTACTTACAAATCCTTACCATCCCTACAAGTTGTAAGTGCCATTTTTAATTTTTGTATAGGCCTATATAAAGTATTCATTTTTGTTTACCTTAAAATGAGTCAGTTGCTAATTTTTTTGTCTTCTATTTTTTAGAAATGCAGTGCTTGTCGTGTGAGGAAATTTGGCACAGACTCCAGTGAAGGTTGTAAATTGATTTCCACTACAAACAATAAAATCAGCTTGCCAACCAGTTTAATAATGTAGCTGGTATTGTTTTTTCCTACAAAAACTTTCCAAGAATTTCATAATCTTACATTTTAGCGGAACCAACTTTTTAACAATATGTCATTTAACAGATGTGAAATTCACCTTCAGTCGTGGCTTACCAGTCATTAGTGTGCCGCTACCTTCTCGCAAAGAAATGTGCAAGTTTACACTTAGGCCAGTTGCAACAACTGTGGCAGATTTTTTGACTGACCTCAAAAACGAGGATAAAGGGGTTGATAGGGCTGTAATATTTACCGCAGGTAGGCAACCTTAAAGACATGAGAAAAGTGTTCTTTTTTGTTAGTTTTATTAAAAAAGAGAAAGCAGCTTGCATTGTAAATGTAAAATCATAATATGTTCCTGGTTTTATTTATTTTTGAGGTTGACACCTTATCAAATCCTCTTTTAGATGGAAGCAGGGTGGCAGGCTGCACAAGAATTGAGCATTTGCTGCAAGATCCATTTGTTCTTCATGTTAACGAGATAGCTTACAATGTTCAACCTCCAGAAATTGGTAAGTGCCTCAATACTGCTGATATGTTTGTTTGAATTGAGGAATAAAATGTTTTCATGTTAGTCTTTAATTTTGCCAGTTAATAATTTCAGTGAACCGACAAATTAAAGTGTGAAGGTGTATGCCACTTAGCCTATGGATGAACATTTATGTAAAGCAAAGTAGCACCAATGTATTTGTGCATATTATGAAGTTAAGAACATATAGTTAATATCAAGTAACACAGTTTAATTTTTAGTTACTTTTATATGAAGTATATGTATGTGTGTGATGTATACATGTGATATGTTTTGTTATATTTGCAGAACAAGCCTCAGAGGAAGCAAGTGCTAATTTAGATCAGACCAAAATCCTAGTTGCCCAACTCTATGGCCAACTCAACATAGAGGAACACCAACTAAAAAGGCAACAAGCCTTAGTGGAGAGACTTGATGAACTCAAAGCAGAAATTCTCCCCTTAGAACAGGTTTGCAAAATCAATACTAATGAGTCATAGTGAACTCATAATCTTCATTAAAGAATAGTTATCCAGTGTGTTTCACGGTGTTTTTTAGTCCATAATCATTATTTTTGTGTTTTAAGAAATGTAGAGTTATAATAAAATGTGTGGGTTTGCCCAAATAAATGTTTTACAATATTATGCCAGGAAGTCATTGTTAAAGTTATAGTTCTGCAAAACTTTATTCAATGTGTATGTAAGAAGTGTTTCGGAAAAACAACCCGTCCATAACAAGCTGAAAACCTTCCATATTTTTTAGAACAAAGTTCGACTTGCAAGCAAGGCCCAGTGGAGAACACATTTATTAATGTGGGGTGGGTTGGCATTAATGGGCACCCAGTTTGGATTACTTGCACGTCTCACCTGGTGGGAATATTCCTGGGATATTATGGAGCCTGTGACCTACTTCATAACATATGGCACAGCTATCATTATGTATGGGTACTTTCTTCTTACACAAAAGGTAAGACATCCGGTTGTTGTTTTTATTGCTGTTAAACCGTAAACCGTTGCAGAGGCAATAAAAGATGCCAGTAGCTTGGTTTGGGACGCTCACATTTGATTTAAGTGTTTTAGTTGGTAAACAGAAACATTTTCAACTACATCAAAAAAAACATTTGATAAACCGCAAAGAAATTTTATATTAATTGTAATGTTCTTAACTTGGTAACTAACTTTCATGCAAGCTAATCAGCAATTACAATTAATATCTCAAATGTTTTAAGAAAATTAATCGTGACACTAATGGTAGTAAATAATTTATGAGAAACCAATAATTTGGCCAAAGTGCAACATTTGTTCTTCGGTGCTTGAAGTCTGTGCCACTGTTGTGCTTGTGACTTATTGATTATTGGTCATGAAATTGGTTTCAGTTAAAGAGTGCATTGTGCTGTTTTGAACAGCCCTCTGGGAGATGGTTGTTAAACTAACCTGATAACTATATTGTTGTGATTCACAAAACCACAGTGTTAGTGAGATGACAGTCGACTGCTGTTGAACCACCATTATTTGACCATAGTAAAAACACATCAGCTTTGAATTGTAATTGTGAACATTAATTTAATTTTAACCATGACAATCATAAGTTGTCTTTAAACAAGTAAATTATTACCTTAATCAGGGGGGCAGCAACCCCTGGCCCACAAGGTGATTGTTTGCGGCATGCTGAGAGATTTACAAGTCCATATTCCAATACCCTTCCATGTTTCTTTGAAATATTACATGTTTTACACATGCTAAAATGTTAGCCAAGAGAGTCATTGTTATGTTTTTAAGTCAATTTTTGGAATTTGTAACTAGTACTGACCTCAGACCTATACTGTAAAGCTACATGCATTTCCATAGTTGTTACATGGTTACGCACGTACATTAAAGAGGCCTGTATAGATCTCATGGGAATTCAGAGGTAATCAGTTTTCAGTATGTGATTATCACATGTTCTATACACAGACTTTAAGTAAGGTTAGTAAACAGATATGATTGAGTGATGTGTAGTGGGTTTGTCTCGGCTAGGAACAATGTACATGAAGTGCTTAAAGTTGTATGGTCTGACTGAACCGGAAACAAGCCAGAAGGTCACATTTCTGTTCTTGGGAATTAATGCATGTTGGCATTGCAACACAGTTTACTGTCGCAACAAGTTGCACACAGGTGTAAAAATGTGCCTTTTAATTTCACAAGATCAAGAAAAGATTGTCCTTTATGTCATCAATAAAGAATTAGAAAAGTAATGATTTTTAGTATTTTGACCCAACTAAAATCCTTATTTCAAGCATATTAAGGTTAACTGGTTTGTAGAATTATATATATAGCTACAACGACCTTTCTACCAGAACATGATGTGTCGCACAGTTCAGTTTCAGCAAAGTAAGTTGAGTCACTTAACCTTTTACTGCAAAGTCCAGGTAGCGTAGCAGCAAATCGTACAGCTCAGTGGCAGAACCAATTGACAAGTGTGATTAATCACGCTCAAGCATGCCGGCATTTTATCATATAGAGGCGTTCACATTTGCCTTCCGCTCTGTAATTCGTCAGTAATGCAACGTTACCAACAAGATGTGTACGTCTCTTCCAAGACCAGTCTTTTTGTTACATCTCCAGCTTGACAGATTTGATTTACGACGTGAAATTAAGCTCACGGTCTATGAAGCATGTAGTATGGTTCCACGTTGAAAATATGTGAACTCATGATACTTTGGGAATAAAAATCACAAGGAAACAATCCAAACTGTACCAATTCCATGCGCTAAGTGGCATTGGAATGTTAAAAAACTTTCATTTTGCATTTCTTGCCTTAAATTGTAATTCAGATTTGACGACCTGGTAGTGGTACCGTTTGTGACAACACAGCAACACGATGCCAGCTCTCATTAATCTAGTTAATTATCTACAGCCAATATTGTATAAGTGTAAACATTGTTTGTTTATATTTTTATATAGGTTCTGAATCGACCCGTTTGTAATGTTTTGCCATCGATTCAACTTCTAAATGCAACGCTTCGTTTTCTTTTTAAACCCTTATTAAAGTCGCTATCGTTCTCAGACATTCCCAAACGTAGCGCAAGATCATTTCGTGTTTGGCTCTAATCACAATATTCAGTGAAAGTGGTGTTTTGGTTTAAATTAGCAGGCCGGACGCACCAGATGCGTATCTGGGTTCCACCATTTAAAGGTCGCAAACAAAAACTCAATAACCGCAGAGAGAGAGCGATTGACGTAATTAGTAAATGGGGGGAAAATCCTCGTGACTTTTACCACGCGTCGTACGTCACTTCATTTACTTGCCGGCCGATTGCAGTAAATTGATCGTAACCCAGTTTCGTTTTCTTCTCCACAGGAATACATTTACCCCGATGCCAGAGACAGACAGTACATGCGCTTCTTCTACAGACAAGCCGAACGAACCAAGTTCGACGTAAACAAGTAAGTATACATGTGTGTATGATATATAGGTAACAATGAAAATGTTTTTACCTCACAAAATCAAAACCTGACCAGCAACACTTCTTTCGCGTGATCTTCAAATATTACTATAATTAAACGTTATTATTGAATTCTATAGAATAAGTGATACCGACGATGCCGAATTATAGGGGAAATAAATATATCGAAACAACAGTAAAGACAAGTGACTTACGTTTGCTCTTATATAACCTGTATAGTTCTATGATATATACGAATAGAACGTGGGTTTTGTTTTCAAATCCGTGTTTTTGATCGATTCAATCAACTTCAACTTCAACCCCTTGTTTTGGGGATTTTTGTCCAATTCTACACCCCGAGAATATTATTAAACCATGTTTGGCATTTTCTCCATTCTGGGATTGCCATGCGACGGGATTTCCCCTGACATGGCAGCAATTTTCGTGTTCAAATTTATGTTAGTGAGAATTTTAAATAAAAGGACATAAATGTCCTGAGTGAATGTGGTACATTTTGTCACATGACTACCTGACTAAGTGTCGTCCATCAGCAGAACCTACCAGCTGTTAAAGCTGCGTTAAAACATAGGAAAAGGTTTAAAAACCAAAACAGGCGCACCAAATGTGGCACTTCCGTCGTTTGTTTTCACTTCCTTCAACGCGAAAGAATGGATACAGACTCACCGGTCTGATTGTGTTGCAGGTATAACCAGCTGTGCCAAGAAATCTGCCAAACAGAGCAGGATCTAAAAAGGCTGCGCGATCCTCTACAGTTAAACCTACCCGCTGAACCGATAAAAATTGAATTCGACCCCGAAGGAGAAAAGCCATGAGTTTGTGACGTCACGTTAGTGGGTTTGAAAATTTGCATATCTCGTCAACTGTTATGCAAAATATTGTGGGTCGTCAACTTGTTGCGGACCGGCATGATCAATACAACCGCATTTTGTTTAGGATGTTTTAGAGTATTTTATATGATGTATATGCGTGCAAGTGATAGTGTGTTTTAATTTTTTTGGTGTATTAGGGTTAATGTCCACAACAAGTTCGTTGGATTGGGGATTTTGAAACGTGCCGTCGAGTTCCATAATTTAAAATAATTTTGATCGGTAAATTTTATTCCACGAAGTAAAAGTGCACTAAAATGGTTTATACAAATCTCTTTTCATGTCATTGCGAGTTTTAATCGCCTTGCACTGCTTGTAGACAGTAACACCTACTCACATATTATTATGACTAAATTGCAATTGAACAGAAATATAGGTTTTAAATTATCGTTCTATGTACATCTATTAACCGATGTGAAACCAGTTTATGATGATGAGGTTTGCGTAATCCTAACACTTCTAATAGTAGCGTAGATGCAACCCCCTAACTAAGCAACTATTCACAATGACACAAAGCCATGTCATGGTGCGTTCAAATTATCAGGGAGTATATGATACCACAACGTGCTTTTGGTTTCCTTATCCAGAATTAACACATTTACCTGCTTGAATTGATTTTATGTGGATTCGTTTTATCAAACGCCTCTCGCAAGTTTTACAAACATAGTTTTGCCCAAAATGTCAACGGTTTTCCTCGGAATGCGAGTATTTTCGCGAAAGACGCGCTATTCGTATTCATGCCTCAAACGCCACGTGTTGGAGGAATTATTTTTCTAATAAGATTTTCACGTGAAGCGCTTTTACCGCTTGTTCACCCGCAAAGTATGTGTTTTGCGTTTTTTTATTCAAAAGCCAACAATTTTGTCAAACCTTTAATCGTATTTCACCTATTACAATTACCATCACAAAAAAACGTCAACGTCCGTCTCATAATTTCCTCACTGTGCACCTCTGTAACAACCCAAGCAAGTGATCACCACTTACTTAACAATAAAAAGCACCAACTAAAACCACACTCTCAAATCCGTATTCCATGCATAGATGATGTTCATCACCGAGCACAAATTGCGACCCTTTCCGTTTTTTAATCACTCGAACTAGACGATTTTTTGATGGTGTAAGACTTTGTCTGCGTTTTGGCAACGAATTTTACAAGATAACTTCTCGACTGGTGTCAACAAGCAAAAAATAGGATGTCGTCTCGTCCAAAACTGCACTTATACTGATGTGTTTTTATGAATGCACGTATTTTTGTACGGGATTATATTTTACTTGGGAGAATCGCTTTTCAAAATCGATGAAAAGAACGTTTACAAGGAAATGCACGATATCACCCCTAAGCAACGCCGTAGCTGTGTGATGTGTAGCTCTGGTAGAAGTAGTAGCTTGATGGTTGCAGCTCCCACTGTATTGCTCAGCCAGTAATTACGTTGTATCGGCTCACTAAGATGCCGATATCTCCTTATATCAATTTGCACCGCTCAATTTTTCACAAATAATCCGCTTTGCTTTTTGTTTGCGGCTTTTGTTGCTCATGCATGTGACGTCACAAAGCGGCCCATTGTATCTTCGCTTGGAATACAAAAACGAATTGATTATCTTTTGTGGCTTATGCAGACTTGCACCGTCTCATTTGCGTTTTTATTGGATCGCCACGTTGTCAAGTGACCGGATTTATAGGAAAGCTATATGACCTGATCGATCTTAGTGGTTTTAAACACGGCTCTTAACATTTTGTTCTGTGACCCTATAATAAAACCATACATTTCTATGCGACCCATGGAGGGTGGGCGCCTACAAGTCAATGTTAATGAAACAATACTCGCGTTATTTATCATAAACCGTAAGTATTGTTGTTTCGCAACACCAAAATTTGATTTGGCGACACCCAGTGGTGCCACAAGGCATAGTTTGGCAAGCGCTGTTCTGTGCCAGTGACATTCAAAAGTACACAGGCAATTGAATGAGTTCTTAATGAGGCAAAAACACACGGAAATAAACGTATTTTAGAGGAAAAAAGAGTTTCTTAGCAGGAAACTCCAATCCAGCTCGGCAGATGCGATTGGGTAGAACAACATAGATTCCTAATTATTTTTCTCCAATTTAACTCCTGGCAGCCATTTCCCCCGTGTTTTGGCATGTAAATTTACAAGATTCCTGCAAAAGCAAAGAGAGGTTTTGAAATACATACCCGAACGAAATTGTATCAAACTTAACAACACTGCAGCGAAGCAAAGAAATATAATGTAAAAATAACTGTTGGTTTTGCCAAAACATAACTGTCCAAAAACTACACAGCGTGTACAGGGCGTCGATTTTTTATTGCGTGTCGAACATCTTGAGCAAAATTGTGGTGCGTGTCGAATAGTAAAAATGTCGTATCTGGTAACTAACGCACGAGAACGACCATATTTCGATTACATGATTCTTGTACTTACATAAGTTTAGAATACACGTTGAAATAACGACAAAACAATACGCTGCGTATAGTTAAAAGTTTGCAAATTTCTTGCATATAAAAATTACACTCCAAGGAAAGTCAGATTTACCACCGGTTGGGAACCATTGGGTTGATCGAGACCATCTGCGAATGAACTAAACATTCACTGTACTGAAAATACAACTGATCTTACTTATATATGCTACAGGTACGGGGTATAACGAAAAAGGCGCCGTCGGTAGTTTTTGACAGAAATATGATTATAGGTCTGACAGACTATACGTTATGAAGCAAAAATTGGGACTTCTTCATACATTTCTGTCCAAAAGCACAAAGTGTTTGCGGGCTGAGCCGGCGGTTTTATTCAGAACACGCAAACACTCTCGGTTACACAAAGAGAAAAACCTATAAAGAACACGAAAATAAGTATGTGGTCAAAATAAGTTTTACTGAAACTAATTTCACTGTCACTGATGGAATCAAGTTTGGTTGAGAAACAAGAAGTTAGCGCTTGTCGAGGGATTTCTGTCGCACTTTGGGGAGTTCCTGAATCGTTTTAAGAGAAAAATTAGCATCAGAAAACAAATTTTTAAATGTTTATGTGAAACTGTTCGCAGTGTGATTGTTGGATGACGTCACTGTTGCCGAAAGACGATGGAGTAAAGAACGTGGAGATGATTTTTAAATACAAAAATCGTGCCTTCTTATATTTACAATAAAAATAAAAAGAAATTGAGCAAAAAAGCAAATTTAAAAAAGTTTGTTCCTGCCGTAAAACATGTTTTGAAATTGTGATTTGCACAAATATGCACAGCTGAAGAAATTAACTTAAACGTACATTGAGGAACAAGGTTTTGAAGGAGGCATTTTTACCTGCAGTATTTTGAGGTTGGGGGAAGCCTGGTTTATCAATAGGTTAGTAACGAAAGAACCAGAAATGGTGTTGGAAGTATTTATACAATACACAGAAGAAGCCAAACGCAGCTGTGTAAGCGAATCCTCTTTTACTGTTGGGTTTAAAAACCCTTGCTGGGCTTAACAATAGCAAGTATGTTATAAAATTACACTTTGCAAATACACGATTATGAGGGCTTCGAATCTCATCGTATGTTTACAACATGTTCAGTGCGCGTCCAATCTCCATCGACGATATAGAAAAAAAAATTTCAGCAGAACAAATTCCAACACCACACTGATAAATGTACGCTTCTCTGTCACGTGGAAAAACCATTCAAGCGTTTAGCACCGACTCTTTGTACTTCATGATTGATCTCTGACGTGAAAACCTCTCACGAACCATAATGTTGTACTTGGGAGGTGTGAGAAACAATCCGGACCTGCAGGGAACACATTTTGTTGGTCAAAACCAATTATGATTAACAGTTGGACTTATAGATTCGAAATAACAGTCAATGATGTTTCCAAAAACGTTGTGAGTGGTCTAACGGCCAAACTCTTGACATTGCATGGAAAATTAGCTCTTTAGAATGATAATAACCCACTTTCTATCAAATGTAAGTTTATTTAAAAACAAGTCCACAAATAACATATCAGTCGTTAGTCTTGGAAGAGGAAAGTAGGCTCATAAAGTTATACTAAGAATCAAGTCAGTCTTCTGCACAATATTGTTGAGATTTCGTCTGGCGCTTCGCCAACACATGCAGGCAAAGCATTTAACGAACCTGCTACAGTCTTCTGGTAACTGCCCGTTCACTGTAGGTGGTTTTAAGTGGAATCTTTGCAGGATGGTTACAACGTACAGGAACATCTCCATTTTGGCAATGGGTTCGCCGAAACAGTGTCTGACACCTGAATAAACGACGGCACGATTTAAATTCTAAATACTGAGCTAAATTTGTCAGGATATACAGTAGGACCGAGCTCTTTTTCAACCGCCAACCTATTTTGTCGATGTTAGCGCTGCTTTGCCCAGTACATAAAATCTAATTTCGTTCATGATATATGAGATCTGCATGAGATTTAAAGATTGCACTGACCAACCAGTACAAAAGAAAGCTCAAAAAATACAGAATGTTTCCACAGAATCCAGGGATGATGGTAAAAAAGGGTCTTATCCTAACGATTGAACTTACATGAAAAAATGACCAATTGTGTTTTCGTATACTATTTGGGGTTTCTTAAGTGATTAAAATCACAGTTTCTCATAACTACTTGGGACACACCAGCTGTTGAATTCTGCACTGATGGAATCTTACCTAGGGAGAACGGGGTAAGATAGGGCGAGGCTTTGAAAGTTCCGTTGTGCAGAAACCTCTCCGGTTTAAACACGTTGGGTTGGTCGAATAATTTCGGGTCGTGATGAACTGCCCAGAAGTTCGTGATCACCTGTGTGTCCTGTGACGCAACAATGGGTTTACAATCCTCTGTATGATGTTTGTATTTAACCGAGGCCGCCGGTCGCAAAAATACGGGACTTTATGAGACATGAATGCAGTGAGTGTATTAAGAATGACTTCACCATATGTCTATATATTAAACTTAGGCCACTTATATTTTATATTACACTAATCAGTAATGGATGAATACAAAATTAGCCAGGACAAAATGAGATGGCAAACTACGGTTCCCTTTTCTAAGACGATGTCTATTGAAAATTGGTCCTAGTATATCACGAACTGGCCCTTTGTTAACCTATGAAGCCGGTACGTCTGCAACATACAGCTACAGGTTTATGTAGATCCGGTTACATGTTCCCTTCTGTATTATTCTCATTATACCAAAGGTAACATGCGGCAGTTAGTGGTAAAACGTCAACACTCAGTGACACCAACTAAAGGAAGCAAATATTTTATTACACGAGAAGCACATGATATTGGTCTTACATTGCAAACTGCAAATATTTGCATAACATCTGTATTATAGTCCTACATTGTAGAGTAAATATTATTTATGTTATGTCAGTCTTGATGTTTAATAAATGTGTATGAAGTAAACCATAATGTGCATAATGATGTGCCTTCCCTCGCAATGTTTTCTATATTGAACTTCAGTTTTATGGTGAAAAAGTGTATGTTGTCAAAGTGTTTTAATTCTAAACGCGTTTTAACTGTTGCTGTTGCTGCCAAGCATATTATTTTTGTAATAATCTGTCCTTCTGGCACAATTATACGCTGACTTATATTCACCGAGCTATTACAGCTATAGGCTTGCTCAGGGTACATAAAAAATAAAATGGTGCAAACCTTCGGTATAAAGTAACCGTTGAGCGTGGTATCGATGATGGCTCTGTGGGCCAAAGACTGTGGGCCTGGAGTCCGAAGCCTCATTACCTCGTGAAAGAAAGCCTGAACATTTGTCGGTCGTTACAGTGGTGAAATGTTACTAGATATGTTATGTGCCTGATGTGATTAAACGTAACAGTTATGTTGTTGCGGTTACGCCCGTGGTTCCCGAACTGTGCGTTGCGATGCCCCTGTGTTTGAAAGGGAGTAATGATTTAAATAAAAAAAAATTCGGGAGGCAAATAACAAACTTAATCTGCGAGTGAAGAATTTTAAATCTAGAAACAAATCGCCTGATTTGACAGATTTATAATTAATTGCGTCGAAAGTGCGACGCACGCGAAGTAGTTTAAGAACCATTAGGTTTACGCCATTCGAATATATGAAAACTGAAAATTAGTTTGACCATCAGGCATCATGATGAATACTAAACTATTCTTTCTTCCGGTGAAAAAACAACAAATATAAAATAAAAAGGTGTGCATTTGTTGTTTTTTCACCAGGAGAACGAATGGTTTCATTCAAAATTTCTTTTATTTTTTACCCTGGTGTAATGCATATCCTCGTAGTGAGACCATTTTGCCCTCCCGTCCGGTCCAATAATCTGGTCGATTTCTTTCTGTATCTGAAAACGATAGATACGTCCCTATGTTATTCTCTATAACTTTTTGTATACAGAAGTATTTGCATGCAAGGTACGAAACAACAATCATACAAATAGCTCTGTGGATGTTTTGCTTAGATAAGCATATTTAACCTGAATGTGCAGCATCAGCTTTGGAGCTGCCAAAGGTGTAGGAACGGTTTTAAGTTAAGTTAGTTAAGTTTTAAGTTAAAACTGCAGAACTTTTGATGTGCTGGTTTCTGTTAAGAAATCTCACACGTACAGGTTCGTATGGCAAAGCCGTCGTACCATTGTGCAGTTTACTTAAGCCTAAGATTTCCGCCTTATCGCAGTGTGAAAGCTCACCTTCTTTTGACAAGCCGGTCTGTTTACAAGAAAGACGAACACCCAACTTAGTGACGACACGGTTGTGTCAGTTCCGCCGAAGAACAGATCCCTCGTGTAACCCAAGAACTCCCTGTCTGAAAAACAAAACAACAATATTTAATCCCTTTAAAAAAAACAGTAGCTTTTACTAAAGGATCAGCCTGGCTTTTGATCGGGAATTTATATTTCGCCCCATGGGCATCTTTAGTTCCTGGTGTGATTACTTTTTTATTGCGGGGCCTATGCATCTGCAGTTTTGGTTACATTCCAATTTTTCAATTTTTGAAGTCAGTATTTACTCACAACATTTGAAATGTAAAACCTTAACCACATTTCCCAATTTAACTCAAATTGGGGTTAACGACGGCGCAATAGTCACGCTTGACTTGGGTTACGATCTAATGAATCAGTTAGATTTAAAATTGTTTACGCTTGACCGAAGCTTGTGAGATCTGGAGGGGAAGCCATTGGTTTGAGGGTCATCCTTTTCAAAGGGGTTGTTTACCTTTCTTAAAGCTTCCCACACCTTTCAGGTTCCCTGCTTTAAGCATTCGCGTTTTTAAGGCCTGGATCTTCCTAATGATGGGCCCCGGACCATATTTCAAGGAATTTCAAAGTCACCAAATATTTCAGTGGCCAATTCATATCATGATATTGTAATGCGATGAATGCTCGGTTTACTTCGTGTTACACGAAAATGTGACAAATTTGTAGTTTGATAAGGCCTTCAGAGTCTCATAGGCTAGAGGTATGGCTACACAGAGAGCCCAAAGATTTGACCACATCGGCAACAACATGTGAATTGCCACATATGAAAATACTGACACATTTAACAGGTCTGTCACGACCAATGTCAACAAAGATACCACACCAATAAAATGTGATGCGAAACGAGTCCTCTTTTCAGAATAGAAAAGTCTGTACCTGTGAAAGTGGTATTTGGGTCGTCCTTGTGTTTAATCATTTCTTGTATGAAGTGGTCAGCAAAGTCCCGGATGTCGTTCGGGTCAAAGTTTTTCTTGTGTCTGGCGATAAGGGGGCGAAGAAACTCGTACACCTAAAAAAAAACCAAAAATCTCGAAAAACTGAAGAAAACAGCCGTTGCCATGGCTTCTTGTATGCTTCTTTAACGGTCAATGGAGCGTTTTTCGACGTGCTCACCTTTTCACGAGCTGCGTTTAAGTCTTTTGTGGCATTGGCGAAGTGGGGCAGGAACCGGAGGTACGGAGCGTATACCAGGGTCTGCGGACATTGAAAACTTTAAACTCAAAACTTAAACCTTTTTTTTCTGAATAAGGGAGCGAAAAATACAATTTCCAACCAAAATTCGTTTGACGTAATAACCGCGATTTTGGTCGCCAGACGAGCAATGTATGGGTCAGGCCGGTTATAAACTAAAGTCCACGCTAGTTATAAATAAAAATCAGTCTTAGGATAAGCGATTTGTTGGTTATTGCACTTTCACTCAGCGTTCAAAAATATTCTAAGAGGGAGGGGGTGGGTGATCTCCCCATTCGCCCCCTCCTAGATCAGCTCCTGATCTTAACTTACCACAAACGTATGGGAGTTTTTTGTGAACCAATCCACCAGAGGGCGGGCGCCACTCTGGAATTCTCCTTCGTAATCGAACGGTATCCGGTCACTGAAGCATAGACGACACACAATGTTGGAGGCCGAATGTATGATCAACTCCTGAAATGTCAGAAAAGTATAGCTGCCAGGTTTACCAAGTGTTTTAAGCGTTAAAATACTTATTATTTTTCGGGGTTAATACATTGACTGCAGTGGGTTTGGCCCCAACATTATTCAAACTTTGATTCAAAAATAAAAAATATGTACAACTTTGCATTGATTTTTTTTAACTATTCAAACGGTGTCAATAAAAGTAACGTCTTACGTAAAGCGGAAAGGCTTTTCCTTTTTTGGATTGGAGCACATGGCACATACTGAGGGCTTCTTCCTGCATAAAAATATAGCATATACCATTCTAATGTTGTCCCCACAAAAACATCGATTCGGTGAAAATGCGCTTTTGTGTTCCTATAATATTTTAGGCCTCGTGTTTAAAAGCTTCGGCATCGAAACGCATGACGTCATTTTTGTAAACACTCTAAATCCACGGATTTTTCCTGGATTCCTTTTAGTTGTCGTAACAAGTGTAAGCCTGTGCCATCACGTGCTATGTAATGTAAAATTTGATGCTCTTTAAATTGCCACTAAACGCGTTGCAGTGAAGTGTAACCACTGACGTCACATCACGCAGATTCGTAGATAATGTGGCTTCGATTCAAATGTGTGAATCCGAACCCGAAATATCTCCGTTTTTTAAACCACCGACCCGGGAAACGACTCAACAACTCGGTACCGACCTGCACCCAGCTCTCCATAACTTGCCCTGTGGATCCGAGCTTACGGAAGACGGCGTGTCCAAACTTCCTGTTGACTTTCCACTGCGGTCCGTCTGTGCCCGCGACTCCTACGTGAATGTATAGAGTAAGAAATCCGGATTAAGAGTAAGAAATCCGGAAGAGGAAGGTGCCAGCCAGCGGTTAATTATGGGTGGAATATGGAATTGTTCGCTTTGTTTCCCGATTTGAAAGGAACGAATTGCTCATTTTAAATTAGGTTGAACTGTCGATCAGTAAATCCATATTTTACGAATGGTACCCAATTTGCCACAGCTATTACAAATTTCCAAGGATGTTGCTCGCTTCATTACTATGAGCGGGCGGAATACATTCATCAAACGAGAACATAGTAGGACAAACGACTTACGATTTGATAGAAACGATATTGACAAAACCCACCTAAGTTTGCCTTTTACATTTACGTGCGGCTTACATTCGAGGGCGGCTTACGGTACGCGAAACAACTCTGCCACTGCTATAAATACAATGAAAACTGTCTATGGAATCGTACCCAGTTGTTCGGTAAATGCTTGGAACATGATGGAGTTTGGTCGCCCAGAGAATTCAGTTCCCTGTTTCACGAGTGCTTGGTGGAACGACTCGGGCGAACTGAGGATCACAGTGAGCTTGTCGAAAATCTTCACGCCCATAATCGGTCCGTACTTATTTGCCATGTCCTGCGAAAACACAAATGAAATCAGATATTCTGCCTTTTCCGTGCCAGAACGGCATTCTACCCGAACTTAACATTTATTCGATTTATAATTTCGAAAATAGCGCGCGGTTCTTTACACATTTTTGAAACCGTCATAAAGGTGAAGGTTTTTGAGATAGCGAAATTTGCGGCCGCCAAAGCTCGCAATATATTGAATAATTGACAGCAATTTTAATGGAAAACTCCAAGTTGTTTTGTTTTCTTTACTTTTTATATCTTGTTGTTTTTCATTAATATCGCATTTATTCATCAAAAAAGTGACGTCACAAAGTTTAAATTTTGCTCAGGGTTTGCTTCGTTATGTTGACATGAGCGAACCTGACCCGGTGAAATCACTTAGTCACGTGATTCCCAATATAGCAACAATAAAATACAAGAAAACTATTTTAGAATTGGACAAATGCCGGATTACGAAAAAACCCTGGTCATCCACTGACGTAGGCAGCGGACGATTCACGGGTTTGCGTCGCCGTCAACATTGGGATTAAGGAGAAAGTCGTTGTGACACATAATATTAAAAGGGACAAAGAAATAACAACAAGACTTGTGATCTGATCGTGAATTCGTTGTTGTTTTGCATTTGTTTTCGCAAGAATTTCGAACAAATATTTGATACTGGGACTTCAGGTAGCCTAGGTGATACGTTGTACTACATACGAGTGATTAAGGGCAAATATTGGGGATAAATTTGTTTGTCCAATTTGCAAAACTCGCACGCCTTTGTGTCCAACACTGTTTAAATCAAATGAAAAACAACCTAGCGCAAATCATGTTAGTATTGTGAGTATAAATTCCCTTATTTAACTGAAGTCCTTTGACATAAATATATATGCAATCGATTAGTCGTTGCGTACGGAACAATTGTATAGTATTACTTATATTAAACACAGTATGATATTTATAGCAAGTGTGACTTACCATCAAATCCAATTCTGGCCTGGAGGTGAGTTTGTAGGCCGAACCCACTATCGGGATCCCCAGGGGCCCCGGCGGGAAGTTTTTTGGGCGCCACAACCACTTGTAGATGACGTAGACGATGAGAAGGACGAATGCAAGAGGAAGGGAAATACCCTCCAACATTTTGTTGTCGGCGAAACTTGTTAACAACCTTAACTTGCTGTAAACAAATCTGTAAAAAAGTAAGTACAAGAAACGTTGCTTTTCGACATGGAATTCCTCATCATATTCAACAGTTGATTTCTAACCGTATTACTCCGAAAAAACAAACAAACAAAAACCTTGCATTGGTCTTACTGCAATAAAAACCTAAATGTTTGCTGATAATTTTCCACACTTAAAACTGTAGAAAATTATCTGTTGCAAAAGTGTGGTCCCAAAGGCAGACACTTCAGGTAGAAGTCTCACTTTTGATCAACCAAGCCTTGCGACCCTTCTTTTTGACCGGAGAAAATAATTGCGCGCACTTCACCGACACACAATTCGACTCCCAGCCTTTTTCTCTTGCTTTTACGTCACAGCTTTAACCTGTCCATTCGTTTTGATCATTAATCCTGTGTGTCTGGCTGAGCATAGGTATAGAACTTTCAACCACATGATGTGCGCGTGTCTCGCCACTATAAGCGCCGGTGTGGAAGAATGTAAACACAATTTTTAAGTTTTTAACATCGCAGGTTGCGTTAGTCACATCACGACATCCGCGTTGTCTTGTCCCCAGTGCTTTCTAAACCGAATTCATGTTGCATCCGTCTGCGACAGCACGGAAAAATCCCCGGACTTCATTCTCAACACAAACTCACAGAAATCGCGTTCAAATCACTTTCTGTTGCACATCACGCCACTACACTGCTACACGGCAAATTAGAACACACGCGTGACAACTTTTTTCCCTGCAAAGGACATCGGTACAATACAAGAAGTACCCCAACCTTTCCCCCGACCGGAAACCTTTTTATAAACAAAGTTTGTGATGCAACGTGTGGGCGATCAACCAATGCAGTTTGTGGAAAGCTCTATGCTACATACTGGAAAAAAACATGCTTCACCCACGGATAAATGACATATAGCCCGACTTTACGTACATATGGTGAAACACAGTTGCAAAACTACTCTAGCAGTTCTGTTTGTAAAACTACCTTAAAGTTCATACGAATGTAAACTACTTGTGGACGTTGCTTGATAGAGTTACAAGTTGTATGGCCGCTTTTTATTTCAGCAAAATCAGCACTGAAATATTTCGACATCCCGTTGTGCCAACGTGTTTCTGTAATAACTTTTACCATTCTGACAATAAACCTGCGTCGATTTTTTTAAGCCACCAAATAAAGTTTTTTAACTGGCTAAGTGAGCAAAATTTCCGGACAATATGGCGTGACCAATGTCTGACGTAAGGCTGCGCGATGAAGTCTGTTTGACAGCAGATGTCAACAATAAATTAATTTTCATTATGCGTGTGGACATAAATCGATGACTTTTATTGTTTATGGGCGTATGTCATTGTATTTCTTGTGTTATTTGTTCATCTGCGTAGTAGTTTTTGCAAAATACAATGATTTCATTGGATTTTATGAGTCATTCGGTGATTTGGTGCTTCAAGACCGACCTGACTTAACGATTGGGTATTACGCACACTACGCTCAAACATCTGTTGCATCTCAAACCGTTTATATAACTTAAACACAAATGTTCAAATGTTCAAAAGCAACGTATCATACGATTTGCACAACACATCAGGTGTTACGTAACAATTTGCATTTGTTGTTTCTGGAGATCAAAGCGTAAAAACCAATCATATACTTTGGAATGGAGCAATCTAATGTGGGTAAAATTAAAACACAAATGAACCGACAGCGTATGTATCGCGAAAATACATGTGCAAATTAACAGACGAAATTTGAACAAGGAAGAATGAGTAAGCGTAAACCATTTAAAATAAAACTTGTTTCAAGCATGGTGAGCGACCTTTTGTCATACATTTTTAACGCATAGTATCTGTTGCAGAATCACCAGTTCAGATACATATAACTTTAAAGGCAACAAAGGTATTGTCACACAAACTCAAATTATCGCATTACTCACCTTTGTGATAACACAACAACAACACACAAGTGACGATCGAATTAAAACGTACTAATGATTTTTCCGGTCGCGTCAATGCCGTATCCGTTTAAAATGGGACACAGTCAACAGTGTTACGTCAGTACACCCTCCCGTGGGACTGTTTAATGGGCGTAATGATTAACTGCACTGGCATTAAATGTGCGGTTTATGATAAAGCTCTGTATGCAACGTTAACCCTTAGTAAAATAACAAAAAATACAGAATACTTTAAAACTAATTGGACAGACAGCCATTGTACTGGCGGGTGATTATGTACATGTAATGATGGAATAGACTTATTGTTACGGCATTATGACGTCACTTTATTTAGTGGCTGAGATTGTTTCCTTGTATCTCTTGATGGACCTGGGACGCATGAAGCGATCGGAAACGGTCATGTGGAACTCCGGGGGTATCAGAAACTGACCGGATCTGAGAAAAAAAATAACGTTTCGTTTTATTGGTGTTGTTTTTAACGAGTAATTGCTGCTGTCCTTGTTAAAAACGTTAAAATTTGTTAACATTTTTGTCAATATTTGTTTTATTTTAGATCTAAGTACAAAATTTGGTTGAAGGCATTATTTTCTAGCTGTAATTTGAAAATAAATTCGACGAATTTACGTTACTAAGCATTCGTTTTTCAGCCAACTGTATCGTGCTGCTCGATCCCGTATGTTATTCAAGCTGCTACTTTTGCCCTTTTACCCGCGTGGTAACAATGTGGGGTCAGCAGATCTATCTCAATAACAGAAAGTGGGGTTGCATCGGTTAATTGTTACTTTTTAAAGCAAATGACGCACAAGTAGATTGAACTTCTTTAACAAACAACCATACGGTTTCACCTGATCTTAGTTGTCTGGTTTAATGGGGAAATTTTGATCTAACGTGAGCGACAATTGCTATCAAATCGATTTGACTGATATTAATTTAATTAATTCAAGGACGCGCCACGCGAGTAATCTATATATCTCAGGGCAGATGTCAGCAACCCATAACTCCAGTGCTACAGGCACCTCTTTCCTCTGTTGTGGCCACATAGACGAACAAGCTCATTTGGGGGAAAAATATGTGCAAAAGAAACAACATTTAACACTTTTCAATGTCATTGTTTCAATAATGTTGGTGCTTGGTGGATTAAAGGGTCAACACAAGCCCTGCCAACTTAAAACGTTTTATTTGGCTTCGAGTAAGTTTCAGTTTAGTGCAAAAAGGTGTGAGTGGCTATGGGTTGGCGACCTCTCCTATAAAATGTTGCATAATTCTAAATAATAAGGAATCGTTCTGTGGAGGTTTTGCTCATATCAAAGTGAGCAATAACTGATTAAGGCCTTCGTGGCAACGCTGGCTTGGTGTCAAATTTAAAGGTTACTATGGAGACAAGAGTATACCTGTGACAGACTTCGGTGATTGGTTCCGCGTCGTCCGATTCCGGGTTAAGGTGAAATCGTTGGAGGAGAACGACGATGAAGAAGAACATCTCCATCTTAGCGATCACCTCCCCCATGCAGTGACGAGCTCCTGTTAAGACAAAGCGGTTTAACTTCTAACTCACTTGGTGGCACAAACTGTCTTGTTATGCCGCATATTTAGACGTATGTGTTATTAACCCCACCCAGACCCCACTAAAGGGGGTGTGCAGTACAGGGCCATACCAGTGTAGGAGGTCATGATTAGCTACATAGGGCTAACTATAACACCAATTTTTGCTTTGAAAGTAATGGAATTATATTGTAAAGGTTGGGTTTCACCTACAATATCACGTTATCTCTAAAAACGTCTCAATGTGAGATTTATTGGTTGCGGATTGTCCAATTTTTTCGAAAAAGAGTTTTGTTATTTTCTGTTGGTGGTAACACTGAGAGCTTTATAAATTAGATTTCCAGGGTTATAAATTGTGACATGGTGGCGTGGGTTACAAGCATTGTGCCGTGTTGTTTGTCGCAATAAGCACACACGACAAACATAAGTTAAAGTTTCTTCTGAAAATATCATGTAGATTGGCGTCAAAACAACCTTTTAGACCATAAAAAAAACAATTGTGATTTAAGTAAAGTGAAACTGACCAATCGAGAACGGTATGAGGTTGGGGGAAGGCTTGAACTCTCCATCGTTGTCAAGGAAACGTTCGGGGTCAAACTTCTCCGGGTCCTCCCACAGTTTCGGATCGTGATGAATTGCCCAAAGATTCGGAATCACTTGAGTGTCCTGTTTTGGAAACCAACAATATAGTTATACGTCACTTATCTGAAACTCCAGTTTGTGGCATTTATAATAATGGCAGAACGCTTATTAAAACATGTTCTAAACTCTAAAGCAGCAACAAATAGTTCAACAACATTATATTATGCTGCAAGTAGTACTTTTCTTCCGTGCTAATTATACACATTAACATGGAAAATTGTAGAACGTTGTCCTTGCCTTGGGTATGCTGTAACCCATTAGTGTCGTGTCCTTTACCACCCTGTGGGCGACACCTAGCGGTCCGGGTGTTCGAATTCTCAACATCTCGTGCATAACAGCCTTTAAAATATCGACGGGATTTAGCTGTAAGTTGGGTAATGACAACGAAAACACTGAATATGACAACTAAATGCGTGCTGTACCTTAGTGTAATGCATGGTGTCCATATGAACCATTTTCGGGTGCCCATCAGGTCCGATGACCTCATCAATTTCTGTCTGAATCTGTATACAGCGTTATGTTATTTACCGAGGCTTGGCGGGCTATATTACCTGGATATACTAAACTGCTAGTTGTTTTCGTAAAGTTACATGTGATATGGGCTTGACGATATATTTTTTTGGATTTACCATGCGATGTTACTTATTTTGACACAAGCGAATCATGTTTGAAAACTTAGTGTCAGACAACTTGCGGTGTTTGAAAGGCGGTAAATAAATTTCCGAACAAGCTAACTTACTCTTCTTTGGACCTTAGGGCGGTTGATGAGATACACGAGAGTCCAACGCAGAGCAGCTACAGTCGTGTCGGTTCCAGCTAGAAAAAAATCCCGCACGTATCCAAGGAGATCGTCGTCTGCACAAAATGTTTTGTTGCACTGTCGGCTAAGTTATTAATTCGTATTATTTCGATATTTACGCGTCAAAAGGCGTTGAAAACAACTAATACACTCGCACACAAACTATTGGTGTGTATCACTGCAGGTTTCGAGTTTTGTGACTAACTTATATACAATCGAATTTGGTTTAAGTTCTAGTGGTTAGTGACCTACAGACATATCGCTATTTCGATCTTTTAAAGTATCATCAGCGCAGTTGGTGACTGAGTCTAACATCTACAGCCCACTGACCATGATGCTGCTTTTCTAATGGTTACTTGAAATAAAGTATCTGATGACATAAAGTAAAGATGCGTAGTGCGGTTGTAGTGATGTGAAAACATGTACCGTTGAAAAACGAGTTTTGATCATTTTTCGTCCTTTCCATCTCCTGCAGATAAGCTTCGACGAAATCTCTATACTCAGACGTGTCCTGGTGGCCGCGATGTTTGTCAATTAGAGGCTTCAGGAGACCGTACAACTGCAACAAAACGCAGTAGCAATATACGATAATCCACCTAAATATATAAGCCATCGTATATGTTATATACCTCCAAGTGGTACGCAACCACAAAAAGGTTGGAAATCACTGCCACAAGCCATCGTAACAAACAATTACAATCCCCTTTAAACATTTTTATCCCGCTCAGACGTGAAAAAAGTGTGTTTGATCAAGTTTGGCTGCGATTTCAGTAAATCTTGGGGTCATTTAGGCTTTACTTATTATCCGAGTGTAACCATTAATTTCAAGTCCCAACCTAAAGTACACCCATCCAAAATCGGGACGATACAAATTCAACGTTCATGAAATATTAAATGGGTGTTGTACCTTTTCCCGGGAATTGTGCAGGCTTTTCACCACACCTTTGAAGGGCGGGACATGCCTCAGATATGGAGCCAAGATCAAAACCTTTATTAAAATATTATGAGTTGAGAGTTTTGCTAAACGGTATCCAATCATTATTCTTACCTCTAAAATCTACAGGTCATATCTTATTGAAATAATAAAAAAAAATCTTTAAACATTTTGTTGCTGACGCTTCCAGGCATAATTTTCAATAAATTAAAAACTCTTCTGGCAAAAATAGTTTACCCCCTTTTTTACGGTTTAGTTTTATCGTCGTGTTTGCGTTTACGTGCTTGTCCTGATGAAGGTCGGTTGAATAACAACTGAATCGTCGACCAAGTAAATTACTTTTGCCATGAGAGCTTTGAATTTATTGAATAAAAAGACTCGATTTAAATTATTGTTTTTCTGTTTTTAATTTACGATGTGAAAAACCTCTTACAGCGACCGTAATTTAACCCTGCAACGCTGCTGGAGTAAACGGTAAAGCATGGGAAAATGCCACGGAAGCAGTCTCGTGGCGACCTCAGCAAAACAGGTCGACTCACCATAAAACTGTTGGAATTATCCTGGAACCAGTCGACGAGTGCACGAGAGGCTGATGTGAATTCTGCATCATTATACGGGAAACGTTCCCCCACCACCAACCTGCAAACCACGTTCGCCACTGCATGCATGATCAGCTTCTGCAATACAAAATATCACATGGTGTAGTAAAAACACATCATGATGTATAAAATTGTCATTGACGAAAAAGCTGTTGATTATTTTAGGGGTCATATCTCATTGAAGAATTATACAGTACGAGCCTTTGCATTAATTAAGTTTACATTATTATTAAAACCTTTGCAAACGCAATTATCTTCGCATTTTACGATGGCAAAAAAGCTGCTGACATTACTTGCAGTGGTCATTTAAAGCAATGCTTCCCAACCAGTGGGTCACGACCCATTGGTGGGTCACGAAGCTACTTCAGGTGGGACGCGAAGCATTTCTGAATGTTACAGTTTTCTATTAGATCACGAAATTATTGCTTTGTAATTGCTTTTTGTTCGTTTGGTCATATCTCATTGTGGGTCGCACAATAAAAATTGCATTAAAAGTGGGTCGCGAACTGAAAAAGGTTGGGAAGCACTGATTTAGAGAATTCTAAAATATAATCTGGTCAAATATATCGTTAAATTACATTTAAGTCAATAGGTAACTCACGTTGATGTTAAATGCTTTCGTGGAGAAAGTCGACAGTTCCTCACAGAGGCACACGGCTTCCATCTGCAAAAAGTCACAATTCACCCACACTTTTTAATTCTTTCTTTAGCACAGAAACTGACGATGCTGTCAACGCGAAATTAATATTTCTGTGGAATTTTAAATTCTAAATAACAGATAACAGATTGCATTGACGCTGATCATCATTCTTTGTGAATTGTTTTCACCCATCCTCGTTCGATCCACCAGTCGGAAAGATGAAGTAAATTACAAAACCGAATAAAAGTACGAAAAGCGGGAATAGAAGATTTAGATTCGACTTTTTCTCCCCAGTTTGATTGACATGTTGTCCGTTCTTACACTGGGATCACACCTACCTCGATCCACTCTTCCATAACCACCCTCCCCGCTCCCAACTTCCTCATCACAATATTCCCAAACTTCCTGTTTTCTTTCCATTTTGGTCCGTCGATTCCAGCAACTCCTGCAACAAGAATTCGAGTGATATTGATTGTGTGACACGTGGCAAGCCTCTCGAGTGACACGTGGCAGGCTTGTGTTATAATCCAATGAGTGCTGTGTCCTATTTGTTTGCTTTTCTGGCGAACGATATCGGTATCATACCGTTACAATGTTTCTAGCCTAAGCGTTTTTAGGTTGCCAGGGCTACGAAGCCTGTGAACCCAATGATCTCGATACGATATCTGTGATTGTCAAGTAAGGACCTGCGCTGTGGGGCGATCCTGCCAATCATGCCATTCCATGAAATATTACTATGTTCATAATAATCCCTTTGTATACAGAACAAAGTATACCGACACTACAACAAAGGGTCTGCTTCCAACAATTTTGATTGGACGCCTCATGTGTACCAATGCTGTCTGCACCAAATTTACCAAAACTTACCTCGTATATTAGTGAGGGTTTCGAACATAATGCTGTTGGGTCTGCCAGAAAATTCTGCCCCGTTCTTAGCGAGAGCTTCCTGTACGGCTTCTGTACTGCTAAGGACGATTGTAAAGTTGCACAGCATTTTGATACCCATCACCGGTCCGTACTTGTGACTCATTTCCTAAAAAATTGCACGCCGCTAGATGGGGCTATGGAGACCAACAAAGGGTATGTGTCGTTACATAAAACAGTATTCAAATAATTTTACGTTTTTAAACAATTAAATAAGATATCTGTGGCTACATACAGATTGCCACTGATTCGACCCATAAGCTGGGTGTGACTCTTAGAGGACTTTGCCGGCCAAACGGTCAGACAAAGACTTTGTGGTGACAATTCAATTACCGTCATCGGTTGTGCAACAAACTAGGTGCATCCTACTGAGATTGCTCATAATTAAAAATGATTTTGTTTGGTCGGAATTTATCCCCTACAGACTCTTCTTGTATTCCGTAACCTTGGAAACCGGATATTAATTGAAAACGGATTCTCAATCACGCTTCGCATCACTTTCAATTGAAATTAGCAGAACAGGATTCTCGAGTTGAAACGCTAACACTCGACGGTTTGCTATCGTGTTTTACAAGGTGGAAACTTGTCATAACTACTAGAAGCAACTCGCGTGTTTACGTCATGACGACGTTGTAAAAGTAAGCAAGACTATCTTCGTAATCTTGTCCTCTTATGTGCGTCATGCGTTAGTTATGTATGTAATAACTCACATACAAATTTACAGCAATATGTACGTGACAGGTGGTATTAAAAATAATTGGTTTAAATCCCGTATTGGTGTATTGCGGCCTATTCTGTTGCACATGTGATCCACTTTTGTAGTAATATATACCACTTTAACACTATTTTGCATGACAAGCAAATATACGACAGATATATAAACATATATTTAAAATAAGAGCTCGAACATTTATATACGTATATATGCAAATGGTCCAAACAAACGCACAGGCTAAACACGCTTATTGTTAAGCTTAAAATCACCTGTAAAGCAATCTCGGCTCTCTTTCGAAGCTTGAAGGCCGACCCGACCACGGGCAAACCGATCGGTCCAGGGGGGAAATTCTTCGGTCGTTTTCTCCACTGTCTCACGGCCATGAAGAAACCGACGACCAGGGCGAACACACAACTGTAGTATTGCAACATGACTTCTTGCGGAGGTCTCAACAGTGCAGCCTATAACGCCTACTTGTCATCAAATGATGTTTTAACAACTGTGGCAGGGTGGGTTTAGGTGTGCGGAGAGGAAACAGCAGGTGAGGATGCTGTCCATCTCTGAGACGTCCGGATCGAGACGAAAATTTCATGGAAATCGACGAGCATCGTTGTTATGACAACTCAGTGAAACTGCTGGGAAAATGGTTTGATGCAAAATTGGCGGCAGATCACAGATCGAAAATCTCCCCAAAAAGATTCCAAACTATTTGTGGGAAACCGTTTGAACCAACTGTGGAATACTTACAATGGAAGTTATATTATTATTGTGTATATTGTGTATTGTGTAAAATTCCATCACTCATTGTTACGTCACTTTGTCACCTACTAAATTTACCAAATGCTTTTTGTCTCTGTTGCTGCCCTACATCTACTCATCTAGGATTAAACACAGCGGCGCATTGCGTAGTTTTCTGTTGATTGGTGCCACGTAGCTGTAAGGGACGCCCATACAAAGCCATGTATCTCTTATTACACATCATGCGAGTATTAATTCTCGTGAAATGTTTAATGGTCTCGAATTACGGTAATCTAAAGGTTACAAGCAAAAAAATATATACGAAGAATAAGTTAAAGGATATAAAAATGTCGTGGCTTCACAAAGTCACCAGTCAAATAGCAAGTTGAAAAAATAAGTCGCTGTGATACATGCACACCACATGCACATATGGGGCGTTGTCGTACAAGTGCTTGACGCGAATGCAATAATAAAATGCACTGAATACAACTCAGCACATTGGGCGATGTAAGCACGAAATTCAGGATACAAATGTTGTCACATAGTAGAAGTTACATGACAACGACAGTATAATGTTGCACATGCGACGGAACAGGCATAGATTATAACTTGCAAGGTCTTGAAAGCAATAAGAGGAATGTATGGATCAGGGCATGCACAGTATGGTAACATCAAATACCAAATGCCGACACAACAACAAAACAAGCAACGTACATAATGTGCTAGCTAGAAAATTCTTGTAATGCAGATTACGCGAAACCCTTCATACAGTTTGTAGTGTTCCATGAAATGTTTCTAAACGCTTTTCCATTTCCTAAAATTAGTTTAATAAGAAACAAACACAGTGGTGCAACTTTAACAGCTTGCATGTAGCCCACAACGGCGCATCACAAGGAAACAACAATGGCCGTACGTATCTATTTTGACCGCACGTTAAAACAAAGTTTTTGGTAGTTTGTTCGTTTTGACGTTGCAAAGCCTAAACAACGGCAATTCAGCTGACAGCTGTTAATGTTTACTTAACGTTGTGACTTATTGCGGGTTTCTTGTCAAATTACTGTGTATAACCTTGCAGTTAGCAGACAAACATGCTTGAGAATCACTGAGTTAAATCGTTAAAGCATCACTGCGGAGAGCAGACAAACATGCTTGAGAATCACTGAGTTAAATCGTTAAAGCATCACTGCGGAGAGCATAACTATACGATATACAATGTGGAGCAGTTCTTATTGTCCGTGACAATTTTCCATTTCCGCTTGTGGAGGTCACTCTTCATTGCTAAGTATCGTGTTGCAGGTTTCGATTAACTGACTTCGGGGGCCTCGGTAGAGTTCGCGCCGTTGACGGAGTCCGCTTTCGTCCTTCCGACCTCAGCTGTGGTTTCGAACATCGCGTCGTCGTTGGCATGCACCTGGGGATTCCCCTCTTCGTCGTCGTCCAACTTTTTGTTCGTTCGTTTATCGGCTGCGTGGAAATAAATGAATATTCATAACACGGCGCTCTCGGGCGGAATTTCATGCGGTGCGAAGCGCACATGTTAGGTTTATTCAATTTATTTTTTGTCAATAATATGTTCTGCTCTCTGTATTTTGATTCCCACAAAATCTTTGGGCGCATGTAAGTTGTTTAAAATTTTGCTGTTCTTCTAGCGCAAAAAGGTTGACAACTACTATACTACCATAAGTGAATGGTTAATACAATCCTGTTCTTTTGGGTTCGCGCCAATTGGACAGGCGGAAAAATTTTACAATCTCCTTGCATTAAAAAAAAATAATCGCCTTAAAGCACAAAATCTTTATGAACAAAAAAGTATTTTGCAGGAACGAAACGTTGCGTGGTAAATACGCAAACCAATATGAATGCGGCGAAAGGCGCGTCGTGATAACAGATGCAAAGGTGAACGGCCGAGCGTCAGTTCATCGAGGCTCATTGTACACATACATTCAGTATGGCAAATATGTGTTTCTTAGATATCTCAACGGGCGCGGGCTGCCTTCTGTTTCACGGCGGTCGATAGAGTGTCGTTTTTCTGACGTCGTGCGTTTTGGAGGGTTTGTCAATAAGCCTTGCTCTGTTCGTTTTACGCGAAGAAATCACGTTCCCCGAATTTTCTTGCGTCACATACGAAGGCGACCCCCTCTAGTCAAGGATTCCAAGCAAAATGTATCGACCGTTGAACCCAAATAAGCCTTTTAGATTTGGATAGAACATTTTAGGTAAATAAGTTCCTATTAACACGATACACTGAATACAGTCACATGAGCTTGACATATATCGGAACCTGATACATACACCAACTTTCCAGTAAACGTAACCGAAATAATTAAAGTTTATACGCAGGATAACATAGGGTTCAAGTTTCAGGGGTGTTCATTTGGATGCAGGGCGTGCGTAATGACACCTGAGGTAAAATCTCACCTTTTTCTTTGATGGCATCACTGGAAAGACTGATAACGGTCGCCATGAAGGCCAATCCAAACAGGATCCAAAAGAGAACGCCCACTCTGTAAATGCTTCCATAGTCTTTGTCGGCATTGGATCCTGAAAAAATGAACCAAATCACACAAGGTAAGGAATAATCATAATTTTATTTTCATTTTAATAATCTGTCCTTCTGGCACAATTAGCGTGACTTTTATTATCCCACGTTTTACTTGCAAAACAGCTGGGCTTCATCGGAGTAACGATTATTAAAATATAATGTACCTGGCAGCAACAGCAACGGAATTATACATAGCCCACTATAACTCTACGGCCCGTCTTGGTAATAATTTTCCAAACAAAACATCTTGGAAACACGTACAACAGAGTGATAGTTTTGTTACCAATAATTCATGCTTTTCGTATTTTTGTAATGACAGGTGTACATTTTATTTTAGTTTAATTATTTATATTATTTAGTGCGGAGTTGTGTGGTTATTTGAGGATCTTGAATATTCATAAGGCATCTCTGGCAACCTTGACACACAATGTAAGCAATACGTCTTACTCCACTGGTACTGCGCCATTGCTTTACGCCCATTTATGTAACACATTTATGGACAAGGAGTCGTTATTAATTACTATCGGTGTAAACACTTGTAACGTAACGTCTATGAGCATTTTCACAAACTTCATTATTCCACATTAATGTAAAAAAACTTTGCACCACCACCTTGAGTGTTTTTAACTGAATTTAACCCAAGCATATGCTGCCTTTTAATTATAGTTATTGCGAAACAGAAACAACACAGTGTAAATATTGGACATGATATATCGATATTTCCACAGGATACTCCTTGACCACAATTGTCTTCCGAAACAACCAATACACCATGTCAATCATTATTTGAACTGTGATTGTTCTATTAAGCATGTTACACCATTTGGTTTTGCTTATCCTTTCCCAACACAAATTTCCATTTTCCAATTACAGCGATTCCTAAAATGGATTCCGCGGGACCGCTGGG
This sequence comes from Ascidia mentula, assembly GCF_947561715.1. Taxonomy (NCBI): domain Eukaryota; kingdom Metazoa; phylum Chordata; class Ascidiacea; order Phlebobranchia; family Ascidiidae; genus Ascidia; species Ascidia mentula. The sequence continues at coordinate 2,355,876 of NC_138568.1, forward strand.
TTTTAGTGACAAAACATAAAGGGTTCCATGAGCTATAACTATCTTGTTTTTGATCAAAAACTACTAAACATGTGCGTTAAAAACCTTTAGGCAACAAAGGCGTAAGAACAAGGTGAAAATATCCGACCAAAGAGTTTTGTTCATTTGAATTTTTTTGGTTACTTTGTCATAACCTTTGCATGGGTCCGGGGACAAAACAGTGTGGGGAAACACTGCTGTGTTCATTTAAACTAACTTCATGTGGACAAGTACAATTATGTTATACGTCACACGCACCTGCGACAAAATCACCGAATCCGATGGTGGTGAGCGTGATGAAGGAGTAATAAAAGGCTTCGTGGAAGGTCCACGTTTCAACCGCAGTGAAAATAAAGGCTGGAATAATTCCGAAAAATAGAACGAGTGCTGTAGCGGTGATGAGAACAACGATCAACTTGCGTAAGCGACGTCGTTCGACCTGTGGTGTGTTAAAAGTTGGAGTTAAGAAGGTCGGACGTATGTCCATGAGCACCGTGTAATTATGGGATTATGGTTTAAATAAAACAGCATTGCGGTATGTGGGAAATATTTCATATATTTTCTGTGCGGCGTTTTTAAAATAAATACTAGAGAAATAATGTTGTGTTTTACTTTACTACGCTTGTTTATATTTATACATATCTATACCTAAAAATAACGTTAATTTATCATCACAGAAGTAGCGACTTCTATTGCCTTTAGATTGTCAGCGCAATAACTTCGTACTGGTAATATTGCATATATCTGAATTTTCCAATAAAAGTACAATTTTGAAACTTTTAGATCCCCCAAAAAGGCTAAAATTTCATCGTATTTTGTGCGCAAGGATTGGGTTGAAAAGAAGTTAACACGAGGAAATATCAAAAACCCGAGTTCGCACTTGATAGCAAAACGCTGGCGGTAAACTTGCCTTGGATTCCAACTTCTTGTTCACATGCTCGAAAAGCTTCGCGAACTTATCTCCGATCGCTGAAAACATGATACCAAATAGTGGAATCCCCAATACGGCGTAGAAGATGCAGAAGGTTTGGCCGCCGGAAGTCCTGGGACTGATGTTCCCATAGCCTGGGGATATCAAGTGCGTTTTTCACTGTGATATTTACATTGTAATTTAACGGTTGTTAATGGTTTGTCGTTTGGTTATTTGCACTGTGATAAGTGATAAGTTTTTTGACCAGATGTAATTGCCGGTGGAAATTGTCATCCTGCTTCTATTAGATCATTATTATCAGATGAAGTCTTACGTAACAAATCAGAGGTATCAGTATCAAAGAGAATCTTCACGCGATTTCATCCCAACTATTTGAAGACACACTCTGTACACACCAGTAAAAGTACAGTATCTTTTATACACACTCATAAAACTATTTCGTTGTGATCCGGATCACACTTAAAGCTGAATTACACGAAATTTTGTTTGTTACTGGACATATATCGAGACAAACCTTTACTGGATTCGATCAACTTACCAATTGTGGTGATCACAGTCCCAGCGAAGAAAAATGCGTTGTGGTAATTCCAGTTGTGAGAACAACTTGGTGTTTGGTTTGAGTTGAACTGGACACCGTTCGCTGGCGCTTCTCTAATTACCTGCCATGGTAATATATTGAAACATGAGGAAATAAAACAATATACTGCACGGCGACGATCCCGCCTTGACATACATGTATTTTGTCTACCTTGTATGTTTATTTTGAGCAATACAAAATTAAATTCCAATATCAAGGCTTACAAAGTGAAATAATTAATATTTTAATACTCTGTTCTTCTGGCACACTAAAAACGTAATTTTATTCACCGACGTTTCGCCTGTTATCCAACAAGTCCCTGACAGGCGAAACGTCGTTCAATAAAGTTACGTTTTTAGTGTGCCAGAAGAACAGAGTATTAAATTACAATATGCCTGGCAGCAACAGAAGCATTATAATTAGTATTGTTTGGAATAGATATACTGTGATAACAAACACATTTTTGAATATTCACACCGACTTACCCTTATTAAGTTACGAAGATCAGTGCCAGTAAATGAGGTGTTCCCGGATATATTTGAAGTTACTTTGTCAAAAGCTGCTTGAATTTCATCCATAGTTTCGCTACAAGTCCGTTCCTCGTGAGCGAACTCGAGGGCCAGGAACACGGCAGCCCCAGTCAGAAGATAGATGAAATATAAAGCTACCAGCAACAAGATGTACTTCCAGCGCATTGTGAAACTTATTTTCGTACTTCCCTACCCGCAGAAAACAAAGATTTACACCTGTAAAGTCCGAATGATTTCCAGTCAAAATCAATAAAAAAACCCTGACAATCGGAGTACTACAGTAAAATCCACTATAAACAACTGAGGTCACAATAAAAAGCCACTATAAAGACTCATTTACAGCTACATCGCCATTGTGTTATGCAACAGCCATTTGGAAGTCAATACGTAGTTAATATAAATTTAAAACTTCCAGCTGACAAAAGTGTTAAGCTTATCACTGGGAACTTTTCGAAGTTTTGAAGCCTATTAGCTATGTGACTTTTGCAACTATCTTTCGGTGAAGTTAGCCAACCCACAATAGGTGCACCAGTTACTAATTATCTGACGTATCATGAACGGTTGTTGGTGAGATACAATGTGTTGTTCACCAAGCAACAGTGAATGAAATGTGACGACCAAAGGCTGCAGCTATTATACTTGAAAATAACAAGAACTGGCGCAACGTGCAAAATCGATAAATCCAAAAATACGACAGCCGAGGTTATTGTTCGTCTATTTACCTTTCCACGTGAACTGGCGATTGACCTGCAGTTCTTACCACGTGCAGCGTTCGCTGGTATAATGGCTTCGACGGGCTGTTAATCAGTTCGAAATATACTGAGCGGTTTACTGAAATCTAACACCTAAATGGTCTGTGATTGAAACAGACTAAAATTGCTACTACAAATCTTACTATATATTGGTAGCGAGCGATAACCAATCACTAAACCCTGGTGCAGTACTTAACTACTCATAATACCATGCACGTTTGAGGCTTTTCGTAATGCAGGAAATCGGATTACATCCAACAACTTGCTGTCAGAAACCGTGCTCGCGTTGCCAATAGTATCCGCACTTTAAACGTCCAGTCACGCTTCAAGCCGAACACTTTTTCCCCAGGCTGAGTGCGTAACGCTTCACTTCCTTCACATTCTATGGCATTTCCTCGCCGTGCCCGAGTGACCTTTCTCAACTCAACTATAGGCGCGCCTACTCTTTTATATCACGTAAAATTGGGAGGTGCAATTTATTGTCGCCCTTTGTTAGGCAGGCCACGTTCTTTGTGTACTGCCGTTAATACAGCTCTTACGCCCACTGTGGCTGACTCACATCATCGTTGCTACGTGTGAGGTCTCGTCACTCATACGTGAGCATATGTTGCATAAACCTCCTTGCAACCGCCCGTTGCCTGGTAACGACAGTTTACCGCTTTCCGGTTCGTGAAAAAGCATTGAAATAGTCGTTTGTATTAAGAAAACAATACACACGAATGTTAATTTATAATTTACGGAGTATGCTAGGTAACTTATCAGAATGGCGGGGGATTTGAATGTGCGTGTGGTCGACATGCTGTAACATAACTGCCACATACCTGTAAGCTGTATTACATATATAAGCTCTATGACATAGTAATGCCTGCGTGATGTTACAGAGGTTTGGCGAATTTTCGGCCGGTGAATCCTAAATGCGATCTTGTCCTAAGAAATTAGTTTAAATTGTTTTTGACCACACAGGGATTTGAACCCAGGATACTCTGGCCACGAATCCCGATCAGGATTTCTTGTAGATATTTGGGTCGGACGCTTGACCAATGCTGCCAATAAGCTTGGTAAGCGTTAAGGATGTGACCTCTAGCACCCACTAGCGACGACAAAGTAAATGAAAAAATTGCACATGTTATATTTTGTAACAAGATCCGAAATTTGGCTTTGCTTCGTTACAAACTTAAAAAGATTGTGAGAGAAACATGTTTGCATACTTAACAACATGTACTTTGGGTCAAATTTCTATTGCAGAAACTTTGAGGTGGTATATACACATTTTTATACTTTCGGAAATATGTGCACTTGTTTAAAATTGTATCAAATGTTAAATGGCGGGTGACATAACCACAACACTACCTTCCAAGACGCCTGCCACCACCCGAACCTAACGATCTCGGAGGTCCAGGTCTTTGGCGTGTGGCGCCTGCGGTGGATCTTTGGCTCATTTTTACAACAAAATACAGAAATCCAAGCAGCAATAATCCTTGCAAACCGAAGAAGAGTAGCACCACTATAAACATGACCGTCATTAAAGGTTCAACCACATGGGTCCCCACATTCCAACGGGGAATCCCCATTTCCAATAGTTTTTGATTCCAGGTGTCAAATATAGTGGGTCCGTTGTCGCCGTTGTTGAACACACCGGGCTGGCCTTGATGCTGTGGGTCATCGTTGGCATCATGATTCACAGTTCCCTTGAATGAAAAGTAAATATTATTGTCAAGATATTGTGGTAATGACATTGTTTTAGATTTTTTATGCATTCTTACATAACGATTTCTTGGACTGTTGTTGCTTTGTTGCACTCTTGGGTCATCGTCTTGTACAATTTCGCCATTAGCCAAAATCCTTACCATAGTTTATATTTATTTTTTAATATAACCACCTAAAAATAACAAGCAAAACATAAAATACATAATATTTATAAAAATATTGCACATGGAGCAGAAAAAAAAATTTAAAGGGAAAATATCTGGTTGACCAATTCTTCATCTTGAAACGCTTCAAGTTCGGAAGCAACAATACAAAGCTGCATATCTGACACACTGCAGTTGTCTTGAGAAATTATATTCTCGCACTGGTTGGATTCAAACATTGTAGGAACGTCTTTTGTTGTTGCATAAACCTGTTCCAACTCATTGGGTGATTTCTTAATTTCCTTCCGTGGAACTGACAGGGGTTTTAAATCGCTTTCAATTTTACTTTCTAAAGTTATCACTGCTTTAACAAGTTCATTATCACCAATAAAACTGGAGTTGGAAAACACTTCAGCGATGTTTTGAGGAAAAGGTACCCCATCGGATCTGTAGTCTGAGTTTCTACAATCTGGGTCATAACATTTCTGGTAACACTGCATAGTTTTGAGATCTGCTACATACATGATTCTGTTGCTTTTGTGTTCCCTTTGTACATTATGACAGTATCTTGATTTTTCAATGTCATAAAGTATTACATCAGTTGATGGAAAATGTGTCCATCTCTTGACATAACCATTTGGATTGTTAATCTTCACCAGCATCGTTATGTATTCAGCAAGACTCCTAAAATGACTATCATCCAATTGGTGGGCTTCAGGCGATAGTTTTTTGTCCATTGAGCCTGAAGTTCTTTGTGCATAGTTTTGCTTGGGCAGTGTCAAATAAGATTCACGTTTTGTTGAAATCGAGATAATTTTATATTCAGTTTCAGAGCAAACATTGGAAATGAGTGAAGCCATAAACACACATTTTTCTCTGGAAGATTGCTTAAGTCTGCAGTTGCTAAACTTTTTTCTCTTAGAAATACTGGAGTCACAGTAATGATACTTGCAACAACATGTCCCTATGTTGAGTGCAGGGTTTATTGGAAACTTGCTTTCAGGAGACAGTTTGAGCTCAGTTAGTTTACCCAGCTTGCTGGACATAAACAATCGAAAGTTCCGATTTTTTGTGTAAACACCTTCATCCACAAACAACACTTTACTCCCATCTGATTTTTTGGTCATTAAACTGTCATAATCCAAAGATGGGCAACAGGAAAATGTTGAGTCCTTACCTTTTCGAGCTGATAAGTGAGCTTTCAAATTTGCAGAAATTTTGTGGACAAAGCACCCACATTCAACATTATTTTTGAACACAGCTGAAGGCAAGTGGAAAATCAAGTGCTGGCTAAATTTGGCATCGGTGGTTGAGTCCAACACTAATACATTTTCTTCATTTGCATCAATGTCAAACATTGTTTTAATGCAGTGGCAAACATATTGAATCCAAACGGCGACCATTGCATTGCCATCCTTATCTCTGTTTGCTGTTCGATCAAATTCAAGGTCAAAGTATAAATGACAAGGTTTACCATCCTGTATTACCTCATAAAAATGTCTCTTTCCTTCGGGAATATCTTTATAATAAAACCAAAATTCGTCAAACCCGGATACGCCAAAACGTCGTGTTCCACTTTTGCTGCTACTTACATTATCTTTGTTTTCGACTGAAAATACCAGTGTTTGTTCACACCGCGACTGTGAAAAAAATATGGCTTCGTTCTGTCTGTAGAAGAGCGACCAAATAGGAGCAATGGCTTCTGTTTCGCATAACCTCGGTTTGTAACTTTCTCTTAAAGGATTTCTTTCAAATGTTCGACAGCGCTTTTCCAAGCGAAGTTGTCTGATCTTGCTGCTCGTCATGCTCGCATACAGATCACATCTCACATATTCTATATCGTTAATAAGCGATAAAGTAGGCTATGACAAAAAAATTTTGCAAAAGCAAACATATACTATTGAGTGAGTCAGCACTTTTATTGATACGTAAAGTAGTGATTCAGCTTGTTTTTGTAAAAAAAAAATAACTGATATTGGCGTAAACATGACGTGTAAAACAAAAAATTGATGGTTAAATCTTATTACTAAAAATAAATATGTAGGTGTACGTTTTGCTCCTATCCAATTTATGTAAGGTATTCACCAAATGAAACATTTTTTTCAGGATTCTTCACAAGCGAGCACCACAAATTAAACACTATCTGCTTCACAGCAGCGTTATATAACGAACTAAAGCTTGCTCAAACGGATGTGAGAGATGGTTCATGCTGTCCGGTATTCGATCGCTGATTGGCTGATCTGCTTCGATAGGTGAATCAAACTACGTCATCGCTGACGTCACGCCCTCTACCGCCCTCCCGATGCTTAGCGCTCGGTCGAGTGCCAACCCTTGTCTTCTTCTCGTAGATGTGATTGGTGGATAGAACGCACGTAAGGATAGAAATCATAATCTGCACGTCTTCTCTTCCAACTCCTCCACGAGAAACATCTCCACTCACATCCATATACTGGGCACTGCACGTGGCAGTGTGCCCTCATTTTGTTGCGTGTTATGTCTTGTAAGAACTGTTTACTCTTTCTGTGGCAAATATACCCAAATGACATTCTTCAAAACTACAGGGAGAGTTACTACTTTCGCATACCAGCATATGACACCGCAGTATCTTGAATCAAGCATGCCTCAGAAAAACCCTTATAAAATCGCATTCACCAGCACTAAAGACACGGTCAACCCACCTGTATGAAACAAACTTATTTGCAGTCCGATACCGCACCACATCCGACTTTAGTTTTTAATGGACTGCAAGTGGTTGTACAATTGCTTTCCAATTACCGCAAGATGACGCTATAGTTCAGTTCATCTTTGAAAATTCACGATTTAATCCCAAATGACTTGAGGAGACTGTCATTTCAAAATGCGTCTTAACACAGGGTTACTATTTCCCTTAACCAAAAAATAAGCACACTGCCATTGACGCAGCATGTTATGACTCGTTAAACTTGTGTCGCATAAATATGTGATATTTATGTAACCATTTTAAAATCGAGGGATAAAACACTACACTGAAAATTAATACAGAAATATTTGCCATTCAGTTTTTCAACCAGTCAATTGTTTAAATACTATAACTTCCAATTTCGAACAGTGTTGTCACAGTCATTAAAAATCCGCTCAGGCGCTAAGGATTCTTCACAAGCGAGCACCACAAATTAAACACTATCTGCTTCACAGCAACGTTATATAACAAACTAAAGCATTCTCAAACGGATGTGAGAGATGGTTCATGCTGTCCGGTATTCGATCGCTGATTGGCTGATCTGCTTCGATAGGTGAATCAAACTACGTCATCGCTGACGTCACGCCCTCTACCGCCCTCCTGATGCTTAGCGCTCGGTCGAGAGCCAACGCCTGTCTTCTTCTCGTAGATGTGATTGGTGGATAGAACGCACGTAAGGATAGATATCATAATCTGCACGTCTTCTCTTCCAACTCCTCCACGAGAAACATCTCCACTCACATCCATATACTGGGCACTGCACGTGGCAGTGTGCCCTCATTTTGCACCAACTTTGTCTCAACATTGCTCGGTAAGGCAACTTTACTAAATCTTCCAAAAGAGAAATTTCATCTATGAACCGAGCGTTTGCATTTTTTGTCCAATGACCACGGGTGAACGTAAACTAATTTTGCCGCAAGATGCTGCTCTAGTTCAGTTAATTTCTTTTTTAGTGTTTTTACGACTAAGATTGACCTCGTTGGGTGTTTGTATAAGGGAACATGTTGATGGTGACCAAACGAGAAGTTTACAGCACAAATGTCTGTCACTAATTGACAGAAAGGCTAACGTTTACAGCATATCTCGTGCAAAGTCTTGTTGTAAATGAACAGAATCTATTCCAGTAAATATGTCATTATTTTAACATAGAGCGGCCCAAATTGTTAGGTTGTGATGCTTCCAGCAACAATAAAATGCATGCAGTGAGGAAATGCTTGTGATTTATTTAAGTACATTTAACACGGAATATAAGAATGATGTACAATACTGCTCTACATGGTATCCTCAAAGTTTTGAAAAGTTGTTCGTTCAAGACAGAAAGCGCCACAAATCCTCACGTTTCCATTCTTAGTTGATGAATCCAAGTCGTATCCAAGTGAATTTGAAATATATGGTTCGGTCTGCATGGTATTCGTGAAACCAGTTGTTTGACGATTGCACTGTTTGAAAAACCAGAAGATTCATTTATAATCTCCACCACCTAAAAATAACAAAGGTGTTTGTTGCGCAACATTACGTAAAAGTGGAAGCGGGAAAATGCATTTGTGCCTTGAGCAGAGAATCCTACAGAACTTCATTTTTTTTGCAATGCAGGTTTGAAATTCAGCAAGGTTAGTTGGAAATTTCTCGTGGGAAAGTAGAGTGTACTTTACTGCATGATTTTAAGGTAGGCAATAAAGTTAAATCCAATGTTTTTGCTCAACTCTTCGGGATTTAGGTCAATATTGAAGTAAGCTGCCGAGTGATTTAACGCCTGTACTGAGATAATCTGATTTTCAGGGGTGCCCAGCATGGCGCTAAAACTTTTCTCGTGGTAAAGCAAAGCAGCTCATCGCTTTAATAATACTTATTATCCCTTGAACATCACGTTTTATGTAACATTGAAATTTAGGTTACATTGGATTATAAGAAAGTTGCAATTAAACTGTAGGTTATATATACTGCGTCTGTACCATTTTGCGTGGGTTCGACAATATGACTGATTGTTGTTTTTAATCTGAAAACAAGCTTTAGTAATGGACAACAGCAAATACTAATACTTGTTTGTCAAAAATCGTGCTTATTGCCTGCATGAGACTCAAATTTTATGTAGTGCTCGAACATATTAAAAAAATGTCTTTAAATTGCTTAATACTGCTCTTCTGGCAAACTTTATTGTATTTACGTTTCTCGACGTTTCGGCTATTATGCGAGAAACGTAAATACAATAAAGTTTGCCAGAAGAGCAGTATTAAGCAATAAAATATGCCTGGCAGCATCAGTAACAATTTACTGACTTTAAAGTTTCAAATATTGAAAACACACCTCTTGATGTGAAGCTAATGGGACTCCAAAGTGCAAACCCGCAGGCTTGATTGCGTCTCGCGCCTTTTTCGAGGTGTTAATTGGATGCAGGAAGTGTTGCAACGAAACAAGCCGCAACCTCGCGTTTCTTCTGATGTGTGTTTGCTTGGGTGCAGCCATTTTTTTTCGGCACAGCGTTAGTTTTGGCATCTTTGTCAGCACAAGTATTCAAAAAGTAGCGGTCATGCAAGAGAAGGTGATTTGGTTGAGTTTGTTATGCAACAACATGCCAGGTCCCTTGGTATAGTTAACAATTAATCGTAGCAGCTGGTTTAGTTGAATGTAATTTAGATAGGTGTGTGACATGCATCAAATTTTAACTGCTGCAGAATGCGGTCGTATTTGATCCATTTCTGAACTTGCTTGTTTGCATGTGTACAGCTGGTGTTGTTTGCGCAGTGAGACAACTAGTGTTGAGTCAGCAACTATTCTGTTATTTGGTGAAGACAATTCGCGAAAATGTCATAACGCGTATTTCTCCCGATCAAAAATCCAGTTATGTATCGACGCATGGTTAACGATATCGCAATACATCGTTTGAAGTCGAGACTCGGACCGCCGAGACAAGTCAAATAATATTGAAAGCTTGCAGTCATTTGAACCTGCTTGCCCTCAACACCCGCTGCTAAGGGTATTTGGTTCCACAGGCAACAAAGCGAGTATAAATCTTATTTGCGTAACACAATTTGCGCTGGCCTGCGACGCTACAGAGCCTCACAGCTTGTATGTGGGGCATCGCGCCACTAGGGCAATTAAAAGGAATCCCGCTGCGAATTGGTGGAAAAAGTTAATTCCTGTCGTTTGGGTTGAAAGAGCTGAGCAAGAGAAGCCGTGTGAATCAGTGAATGTAACTTTTATGTTGACTGGACTCTTTTTCTCATATGCGGTGAATGAGTCATGTTATATATTGGAGTGTTGGGCTGCGTGAAGTACTTTCTAGTGGCAGGTGATAAAAACATCGTTGGATTTTAAGAGTTAGTTTAACTTTGTGTAGATGTTGACAAGAAACAGCGAGTTTATTTTGTCAGAAATCTTCTGTAACATAGTTCCATTGTCCATGTTTCGTAAACATAATTTCATCCAAATAGTACCGTTGCTTTATGTAAACGTGAAGCACAAATGTATTTTTTTTGCCACGCAATTCTTCTGTCCAGAACACGAGTTTGATTTTCATGAATTCATGAATGTGTAAAGTGGTGATCGCGAGTTTTGCGTGTAACACATTCAGCTTGACAGGTTTAAGTGCTTTTTCAATATTGCGAGGTTATAATTTGTAGGAAGGCGCAAGCAAGAAAAAGATGAAAAGCTCGTACTTGCTTGCGCAATAATCACTTTCCGAGTCTGAACCGGCACAAAGGTCGCTGACGCATTCTCCGTTACCGAGACGCCTTTTTTGTTTTTTTCCTAGCTTCTCGTCGCTCCGTTTCGTTCTGTTCGGCAGTCTACGAGCTACAGTGCAGTTTGCGCGCTTGCATCCCGGATACAGCGCTTTCAGTATGTTTAGGGCGTTACGAAGAAACTATGTTTTTTTGAAGTTTTTCTCGCTTGTAGGCAGCAAAATAAAGCAAACGTTGTGCTCAATTAAACATGTCATTTTTTTTTGTTGGCAGTTTGTTTTTCCACAGCTACAGCAAACTCATTTACGACTTGCTCACCATTTTGTACATGTGCGCTGTGGTACGACAAAACCGTGTAACAAGACCCGTGGTTCATTGAACAAGTTTCCTCTGGTGGGTTTACGTGAAAGAACAAGAAGCGAAAAAACTTCGTCGCCAAAATGTGGCATTTAGTGGAGAAGATATCTGAACAGGTAACACGCGCCGTACCTTTATTGTCTAAATCGAAATTCGACACCAACACCATCAGTGTGGAAGTAATTTGTTGTACGAACTTAACTAGTTTCTGCCATGTGTGTAAGTTTCGAAGCATCGTTTCAATTCCCTTGCTCTAAGTCATGTTTTTGGAAGATTTTTCTAACGTAGTCGCGGACCAGGTAGGCTATAGAAATAACAAACAATTTATGAATTTTGGTTCAACCGTTATGTTTGTGATTATTTGATTCTTTTCATAGGTGACCAAGTACAGCACATTCCTGGGACAACTGTGGTACATTCTGGTCTTCATCTTTCGCCTGATTGTTGTGGTTACACTTGGTGGAGCAGGTTAGTCCGTTTTTATTTCCGCATTCACGCGACACCTTCTTGATTAATTGTTCTAATTGTGCCCGAGAGACAGATTATTTAAATATAAGATGCCTGGCAACAACAGCAACATAATATATTCTAAATTCATCGCCAACAAAAATATATGACGCGATTATGATATTTTCCAAAAGTAATGTCACGATTGTGCAACTTTCCAACGTGGATTGGTCGTATCAGTGAATTTTTAAGCGTTTTGCAGCCAGATTGCTTGTGGTTGGCAGCTTATTGCGTCATTCGCACTTACGTCACTTTTACCGTTTTTTTGTCCGCGCGTGGTTTTAACTTGCTCTGCGCCTAGGAAGGTCTCGGTGGTAAACAACGTATGGATTTGTCGCAAAATCGAGGTGCGAGATTCAATCAACTCCACATATCGTTGGAGATAAAAAAAAACGAATGACAAGATACGAGTCTCTCAAAACTCTATAAACAAAAAAAAGCATCTGAAAGCGAGAAAGACAACGCCCTGAATAGTACAAGTTGGTTGTTTATCACAAACCTCTGCAGATTTCAGGCCATTGTCCGGTAATAATCCATCGACACACATACTTAATAATGCGTCCAGTTTCCCCCCCTTCGCTTATCTCTACAACCGCATCAATGGACCACGAATGTAGGTCAGGCCCCGGGTCCACACCCTTTTCGTGGACGACCAATTGACCGTTTGTTCTATTATAACAATAACGTCGCTATGTGGCCCGTTCACCACTTGGGAACACATATTCCATTTCAAACCACACTCGGTTTCCGGGCCTAGAGGCGTTGAATGGTTCAAAAACTCGAGGGACCAGGCTTAAACCGGTTTCAACCGGTTTCAACCGGTTTTAATTATACGTGTATCAATGCAAGGCATGTGTACTTTCAAAATTTACTGTTTGTAAGAGTAAAAGCGAAAAGCCGAATTAATTTGAACATTATGAAGACTTTTTGTGGTTAAGAACCTTAAACCGCACTTGTGTAGTTTATCTTTGCAGAAACAAAAAAAATAATTAATTTTTGGAAGCCTCGTATTTATAATCTGCAAAAAGGATCGCATATTTTTCTGAAAAAAATCGTCGTCTGCGCATGAAGGCGATAAATTCGTCAACTGGCGCGTTAACTCTTTGGAAGAAAGCTGACTCCGCATTAAGTGTCAATACATGTTGCTGCATATGCAAACCATTGCAACATTAAACTGCGAGCTTGCAAATAACTTGGGAGTATTGTCACCTTATCGATCAGCATCGCCCGCGCATCGTGCTTTCTGCTGATAGATTTCGAATGTATCATCCTTACACTCCGTGTGTACTTCGAGCGGTTTGGGAACGCGCAGTTTAGGCTCTTGCCAAGCCCTCGAGTTGCGTAAGAAAAGCCTGCGCTAAGCTCCTTAAGAAGACTTTTCGGAAAATTTAAAGCGACTGTCTGGAGGGCCAGACGACTTGCCTGGGATACTGAAGTGTTTTTGTTTTCGTTTAAACTCGGCGAATCACCATCAGAAATGCGTTTTTTACTGCAACGTTTTTGTGATTTGTCATTATTGCAAAAATATTGTTTTCAAATGTCCCAAATAGCTCAAGTATTCGGATAGGTTTTAAAAATTGTTAGCTGCGCCGTTAAAATAAATTTTGTTTGAAACGAAAACATTTTAGAAGCATCGCTTGAGTGGGGTATGGCGACATTCGCGCAGTGGGTTGCTTTTATTTTACAAAGCTCTCTCAAGAAGTGAATGCGTCGCTCAGAAATCTCAACACGACTTAGCGAACGAGCAGGAGTGCCACTTTCTTGTGAATTGGGTTCTCCAGGCATTCTAAAACTCGATAAACCTGTAATTGGTTCATTGTTCTTTCGAATCGATCACATCGCTTGTCGTTGTTCGATACACAAGCGCTTATTGCTCGCGAAGCAGTCGCGAAGTCGCCAAGACCTGCTTCTGTGAGTTCACTTGCCCACTGGCGATGCTTCCACGTAATTTATTGACTGTCGTGTGGAAATTCACGACGCCGTCACACATTCCTGCCAAGTGCGCCACATACTCAATTGCCAAACACAAGTTTACGGAGATTGGTGACCATTTCAACTGTTTAGAATGCCCTAAAAACATCTTTGTTGCGTTTGAGGGCTGCTACATACGTCACCAAATATTAATATTTAATTATCAAACTTTGTGCATTATTATTAAGTTGCATTTGCACCCAAATATCGCAGCTTTCGCTAGGACTTACTGATGTCCCAAACGTGTCGCATACTTTTCGTCTCAATACGGCATTGGCATCCTGTAAAATTTTTCTGATAAAACATGCATAGAATGTGTTGAAAAGTACGTTTGGCGACAGGTGTGGACGTGAGTGTCTCTCAGCGTAACCCATATGTTACTTGTGCGCAGTGTATGGCGATGAACAGTCGGCTTTCAAATGCAGCACAGACGTTGTGGGTTGCCAAAACATCTGCTACAACGAATTTGCGAAGATATCACATATGAGATTCTGGGCTTTCCAAGTAAGTTCCACTAACATCGCGAAACAATGCTCATAGGGAGTTGCGGTGGTTACTTGCTCGAACTCATCTGTCAGTAACCTGCAATATAGCTCCAACATTTTTCGACGTTAATATTTCCATATTTAGAAGTATTTAAAAGTAAAGCAGCGAATATTCGTTCTATCATTGCCAATTTCAATATTTTGTGATAAAAAAGAAATTGGAATATTATTTGTATGAACTGTAATTTATACAAAACAACAACAAATTATTCAGCTGCTTGCGGTCGCGACGCCGACAGTCTTTTTCCATTTCTACTCTCTCTACATTTCTGGAGAGATTCAAAAGTTGAAAACGTCCGAAGATCAGCTGAAGCAGTTGGAAGATGGTGATGGGGAAGCTCTTCTCAGTGTAAGTCGCACAAATGTTGGAATCTCTTCGGCGCCAAGAAACGCAACCGTATTTTTGCACCATAGTAAACGTGGTATTGCGAATAACATGTGCAATTATTGGTAGCATGTTATGCACATTTGTGGCCACTCTTCCAGACACTCTTGAAGCTTGCAAAACAGCTTTTACACTAGCACTAATAATACCTCGCCCATTTAGCATCCATTAAACCTCCCAGAGTGCACGAATCAAAATAAAAAGCGCCATTGTCCATTACCCTCGTGACCCAGTAAGCAAGGGTAATTTCTCTTATTCGGACGTGATTGTTATTTCAAGTGGTTCGACTTGTTTACGTGTTTGTGTACTCTGCCCCTGCAACGACCGACCGACTCGCCAGGAGATGCCAATCTCGTGCGTTTGAGTTGAGCGTTGCAGACAAATGATCTCTCTGTTTATTTTTTCGACGATTTACAGACGCTTGTACCTCGTCAGCGCTTCTCATATATTTCAAAATGTCACGGCTAGACCTTTTCTGCGATGTTTTGTCATCCAAATAACGTTTTATTACGCAGTTTTTTTAGCCCTTCGCTGCTGCATGGAACCCTAAATTTGTTTCGTTGCGAGTTGTCTATTAATTAATGACTTCGCAATACCGAAGAAACATTTTTAAAGTTATTTAGCCGAACAATTATCAAAAGCGCCATACCTTCGCGAACTTATGCGGCGCAAACCGTGGTATTGTTTTTATTCTGACCCACCAAATAATAGCGTTTGTTATTATCTTGAAATATTTTGCTACGTTTTTTTACAAATGCTTGTATGATTTCTATGCAGAACGAGAAGGACATCCGCAAGATGACGAAACGTAAGAAGAGTATCGGCAACGTAAAAGTACGACGCGTGTATTCCGGCAATGAGCTGAAAGAGGTACACGTAACGTTTCACACTAATTAATACGGTGAAACTGTTGTTTATTGCTGGTGTTATAGGCATGATGTTACTTATGCAAAAGACAATATTTTATGGATTTTCACACGAGATGGTGGGGTTATTTTCCCATTTATAAAATTACTCAAACGTAATTTTGTTGGTAAATCCGCCATTCCTGATGTGTCGTTTCACGCGTGTGTGAAACCCGATAACTGTCAGCGGTTCGTGACGGTTTTAAACAATGCAAAGAGGCCTAATTTCTTGGAAGGCAAACGCGAAAAGTGGAACATTGAATTGTTAAATGTCGTCCAAACGCACAATGCCTTCACAAACCCCCAACAATAACAACAGGTGTTTCGAACAATTAAAAGTCGAACTTGCCAAAGTTGGCAAGTGTGTCGTTGCTCCATGGGAGCAGCTGGACGAAGTGGGCCATGGTCTTTCACAGACTGCCCATAATCCGTGAATTCACAGTTGGATTTTATGCGATTAAACACTCTGGGTTCACACGGGTGCAAAATATCCCACGGCTCAGCAGGAAGCACTCGTCCACCATTGGTGGGATATCGCTTTTCGTGTTAAGCGCGTTACGA
The DNA here is from genome assembly GCF_947561715.1 of Ascidia mentula. Taxonomy (NCBI): domain Eukaryota; kingdom Metazoa; phylum Chordata; class Ascidiacea; order Phlebobranchia; family Ascidiidae; genus Ascidia; species Ascidia mentula. The sequence continues at coordinate 2,372,164 of NC_138568.1, forward strand.
AAAAACAATCCGAGGTGTTTTGGGGCTCTTGGAGGATTGAATCGCAGTGATTTAATACACTCTCAGATCGGGCTTAGTGATATTCGTAATATTATGCTTATGATAAGCAATGTGGAGACCTTTTAGGTCGAAACAGTGGCCATCTGTCTGCAGCTTATACGCATATTATGCTTATGTTTACTGTCATGGGGGTATAAGTTGGCTGTTGTACGAGACCATTAATACGTCTAATATTTGTGGTTGAAATTAAAGTCGCATCCACCCTTTGGTATAAGTATACACATGTGAAAGCTCAATGGTTTTAAACGCCGTTATATTTCTTAATGTTGGATAAAAATTCGCATTTTTCCGCCAAATTCGTTTCATGGATGGGTGTAAACCACAAGAACCTTTCAAACCATACGCCATTTTGTGATTCTACAAATCTGGACGTATTTAAGAAGCAATTTGCGACGTCCCTTTTGCGGGCGTTCATCGAATTAGGACACTTCCCACCTCCTCGTAACACGAGCCACGATTTCAGCACGTGTTTCCCGCGTATCCGCCCCTGCTCAATCCAACAACCCGTCCATGCAGTCGATAATTTCGTCCGATTCAAATGACGTGGTTGCATTTATCTAACGATTGTTACAAACGGCGTGGATGTAATTGGTGTTTGTTTCACCAAACGTCCGTGAACACCCCCCAGTAGGGCAATTTGCGCTACCTGAAAAAATTTTCATACCATTATGGGTTTACCAAAGTTTGACTAACAAGTATTGCGGGTTATTTCCACATCCTTAAATGAATTGAAATCACCAAATGCGAATACGTATGGTTCATAGTAAGAATTCAATTATTTCCATTTAAATTCTGGCACTTCTCCCTTACTACTTTATGGGGTGTCAAAAAAATTACAAGATTTTTGTTGGAGTTTCATGTGGTAACCTATATATCGTAATGCGGGTTTTTACGTTTACCAACAGGTGCTTTACACAAACAAGATCCACTACGCCTATTACTTCAGCATCATCATTCGACTCACTATGGAGGGACTCTTCATATACATAGGCTACAACATCTTCAAGCTCATGGTATGATACATTTTCTGATTCACAATTGAATGTTTTCAAATAAGGTACACTAGTAAATCTTCATGTTTTTCAATATATGCTGCATTTTTCTCCAAAAATATCGTGATATTGTACTCTCCATGGCGACGTAATGATAAAATATCCAACTATCGATGAAGATTGTTACATTTCACTTATCATGTAGAAAAATGGCGATACAAATCCATCTTTTGAATCAAATGAACCCGTTCTTTGTCAGTGAAAAGATTATTCTTCATTTAATTAGTTTTGAGCAGATAAGGGGGATACTCTGTGCCTCCTATGTTGTTGTGCCCATTAAGAACGACTTCGCCTTCAAGGTCAACGACACAATTTGTCAAACAGTTCGCAATTTACCTCACGATACTTTCAAGCGATAAGGAAAATATCGCTATCGCCCCATTCCCAATAACCTCCACAATGTCCTCGTGGCGTTTCGCGATCAATCGAGCATCTTGCATCGGTGAGATTGGGCGATAGTCGATGTCCCTGATATGACGAATTGCGATTTAATTGATACTTCCCCACCTTCTCGCCGATCCGAGCCGGCACACGTTCGCACGATCTCTATATTAGGTCGCATTTTGCTTCCCGGAAGCGACCAGGGAGTGTTGTTTGTTACTTCAAGAGCAAAATGGTGGAAACTTCGTATGAAGGAGATTTGGCCTGAAATGTTTCATGTTTTTTTTTTTTGCTGAAGTTTGAAAAATCATTTTTAATTTTTGTGATAAATATAATTCTATAAATTATGTCTACCCGCTATGAAAACTTTTTTTTGTTAAAAGGAAACACAACTAAATAACTATTATTATGACTCTTTTGCTTTTATCGAAACAAAACAGTTTCGGAAATTTTATTTCTAAAAAGCAGCGCAATCAAACTTGATTCGGATTACCATAAAAAAAAACTCGCTTCTCTTCATGAGAAAAAAAAACGCATCAAACAATCTCACGATATTTCCACAGGTTCCCCTCGACCCAACTTGCGAATCTTACCCTGACAGCCCGATGTGCGCCAGGAACAACCCTTTCTATTTCCTATGGATGAAAGTACCTGCAATGTACAAGTGTACGGGACCTACTGGATCTGACGTCTACCACGCTTGCACGATGCACGTCCTAAAGGGTGGCTACGTTCCCTGCTTCGTGTCACGTCCATTTGTAAGTAAAATTTCTTCGCCAACTACTTTTCACATAAACAATCAATAAAATGAGTGCATTTATGGTGTGACGCACAACGATCTTACCAGCTAAATAGCCGACATAGTCCCCACGAAAAGTTGAAGTCTTGTCTTCTACTTAGCTGATAAGATCGTTATAAGTCACACCATAGCTGCACTGATAAAAATAATTAAGTCAAAACAGTGGCCATGTATGCAGCTCGCTATGATAAATATTCTTGTCTCTGTTGCTTAAACAGTTAATAAAATTTTGTGCTACTGTAAAGGATGGTATATGATTTATAGTAACTATAACCTTCGGGTAAAAATTTACGTGGATTTTATTAATCCAATATTTCGTCTGCCAACGTACTTGGGTATAAGGCAGGGCAGACAAAATGTTTCTTCAACAAAATTTTACAGTAAGTTGTGTCGATATAACGCATGGTAAGGAATTAAAACTAAAAACAGTTTTTTTGGAGAAATCTTTCGTTTTTTTCTGGACTTGTTTGTTGGGCGACTTTCTTTTCGTACCACACTATTGTCATTTCTTCACTTTACAAATGTACTCATAGAACCTACATAGTTGTTTCGACCTGACATAGAAATACAACCTTTTTACTTTTATTATCATCCTCAGGAGAAAACCGTGTTCCTCTGTTACATGGGAGTCCTCAGCGGAATTTGTTTCCTCATTTCGGCGATGGAACTCGGTCTCGTGTCCGTCAGGAGATTCTGGAAAGTTCGAAAACCAAAACACAAGTAAGTATCAAATGTACGCTGCACGATTTATCACCGGGGAAACATAATGCTCAGTGTTCAAAACCTTGGGAGTTTTTTTCTGAATAAAATCCATGTTATTTTCACCACTTGGCCACACTGTATGTAAGGCAATGCTGCAATGTAAGGCAATCTTTTTTTAAAAAAACATAATCCTGTAAATTTAAAAGAATTGACTGCAAAATAATTTTCAATTATCAGTCAGAATCCAATTATCAGTCGATCGTATACGCCGAATTTCCCAATCCTTATGGCTTCGATATTCGTATCTTTGTACGTGATCCCAATCACGTTTTTCTTCTTCCACTAAAGTTTCACCAGTTCTCGATTTAGGCATCTTTTCCGCGGTCACCCCCATCAACAGAGAAACGAATCCGTCTTCTACGGACCGGCACCGACCGCCCCCTCATCCAAATATTACGACGAAGCAAATTTCTACCCGAGTTTGGCCGTTCCCGTTCGTCTGGCGAGCAGTGAGTATGTATTTGGTCTTGTATTTTCTGTTGTTGTTGTTGCATGTGAATATGAAAGCCAAGGCCGTAAAGTTGCTGGTTAATACACAGTGCTCTGCTGTGTGTAGCTCATTGATTCAATAATACTGATGATGAACGCAGTATTAAGATGAATAATAGCATAATAGCTTTGGCTCTCATATTAAATGTAATTAACTCCACGTATTTTGCACCTAAATACGCAATGTAGTACGCAACTAACAATTTCGTGGCTTATAGGCTTACAAGGTCATTCGTTCATAAGTGTATTGAGCTTAGGTGTGGTATTTTTTGACGTATACACGGAGTGGGTCGTTTCACGTTATAAGCAGTTTAGTGAGATTAGCTTCCATTCTTAAATCCGTTTTTCCAATAAACGACCTCCGTGGCTTCCAATAACTGAAATTAAAACCTAAACACACAAACACGAAAAAGTGCTTAAATCCCTTGCCAGTCCCAACGTAAGCGGCCTTGCTCGTGTTCAACCTTGTAACGCGAAACCCACGATAGCCATCGTTCGCTTCATGAGCCGAATATTCGGCTGAAATGTACATTTTCCATTTTCTCGTTGCTTCGCTATCCACTAAGCGATCGGCGCAAAAAGCACTTTTGTGATTGTGCGCTGCCTCCGGTGAAATTGTTCCAGCAAACTTGCACCACATCTACAACTAATGTTACTACGCGATGCAACGTAGAGTGGGGCGGTTTACTTTAATACGACCTGTAGTCGTGTATCGCCACACGCGCTATTCCACGCGGTTGGCATTCAAACCGGGGATAATGGGGCGGGAAAATGTTAATCCTTCTGAAACGGGTTTCGGTCCCTTGTTCAAATTGACGTTTTTCAGCAAGTTCAACCAAGGTAACGTTTAAGTGCCGAAATTTTGGCGATGGAACTTTCCATTACCTTCTGGCATATATAAGCGTAGAAATCGACATAATATAATCTACTTTTATTTGTGTCAAAACGTCAGTTCCTTAGCAGCAACACCAACACAAAATTGAAAATGTGGTTTTGGGAATAAGTAAATTAACATTCTTGGAGTATATATTAACTTCCAAGTGTTGGTTTCCACTGGATACATCGAGGGACAGCGAATTTCGATAAATCGTTTCACAAAAACTTATCTTGTCGCGTTACCAACCGGACGTAATAGTCATCTCTGATAAAAGCCGAAAAATTAGTCAAACCCAGAAATCATCTTCATCTCCATTTCTCACAAAGTCAACCCTCTCTAATTGCCCCCATCCTCGTTTTGTTTACGCCGATACGACTGATAGTAGCCGATATATCGCTCGTACTCCCCCAGTCTCCGCAATTACCCTGTCACCTCGTCTCCTAGATGCCAACACGTATTTTGGCCCAAAACACCTTGCGGTTTTCAATGCTTATTGCCCCAACATGCACATGAAAGTGTTCGGCATGACTCCACAGCGTCAGCACCGTTCTTATCGCCAAACTGATAACTGAGATAGCGGCGCACGTGTCTGATTTTGCCGATGTAATATCCCAGGTTTGCGCACAAGAAACGACCGATGTCGTTTGTTTGACTGAGAATCCGTATATTCAGACAGCTTTTAATTTCCCTCCCGTATCTTACTGTAGCTTTTGTATCAACTGTTACATTTTCCAGTTCGTTAACGTCGTAAATGCGTCCTGATGTTAGAACGTGAGTAAAACATCCCACTAGAGAAGTTTATTGATGACGCGTTGTTAGGCAACATTGGTGCTGCCGTTTTAGTGCAGATTTTCGAAATTTTGTTTAGATGTAAGACCGATACAGAAACACAAAATCACGAACTAACCAATCCAATGCTGCATGGCATTAGAAAAATAAAATATTTTTCTCCATTTTTTAATTTATTTATTTTTGTATTTTATTAAGTTTGTTCAATAAAGTATGAAGCAAGGAAATGTTTTTTATTCAAAAAAAAAACATGTGTGCGGTAACAATGCCCAACATGCGCACGTTTTTAGTTAGTTTTGATTTCCGCCAACGATTTTTCGACACCGTTGTTGTTTTTTTTCGTAGGATTCCAAAACCCCCACCTAGCGGAAAAGCGAGTCCAGATAAATGAAGAGGAACGTCACAGCGACCGCGAAAACGAAAAGGAGAACATGTCCAGCACAGCTTCTGTCAAAAGTTACGTGTAAATATTCATCCGCGCACCACGAACACTGCACGTGCTTCCACGCTATTGTAACCAAACCGAAAATAATTTTTAGTGCCGAATATTTGTGACCAATGGGCCATCTCCGTTTCTAACGTGCCATCATTGTGCGTAAAGATATTGTGTTCAATTCGGGCTGCTGTGTTTCGTTGTTGCAATTTCTTTTTTTTTCTTCTGTTCATTCGCTTCCCTTGCAGCAAATTTTGAAGTCATTCCTTGAAATGTTTTTTGCCAACTGCTCCGTTTACAAGTTTATCCGCGGGCTGCTATGTTTTAACGAGTCGCAGCAATAGTAACGAATGTACTTTTTTTTATTTGGTTTTTCTTTTCAAAATGCTCAGCATCTGGTTTTTGGTGTAAACACTTTCACGTACTGCAAGCATCCTGTACTACACCCACACCTACCGCTGTAGAAGTGCCTACATACATAGCATAGCAGTTTTAGTTTTTTGTATGTCGCCAACACGAATAGTAGATTGTAAAATGTTTGAAACGACGCCTCAGGAATTTACAATAATCACTTATCTTATCAAAATAAACACACACATTTAAAACACACATTAATAAACACAACATTTGACTACACCCATTGAACGCCATACAAACAATCTGTTGCCTTGTTTTTATACAATGTACAGCGCTTAATCGCATCCACGTCTGCAATATTACATTGTACAAACCCACAATATGCGTTCGCCTTTCATTCCACGTGGTTCTGCCACTGTGTGGAGAATTGAGTGTCTTTCCCGGACTGTGATGATATCTGGCTCTCAGAGCGACTACGTGCTGCACGCAACTGGAATTCAGCCTATTTTGTTTCTTCGTTGATTTTCTTAACTGCTGACACTTTTACCAAAAATTCTGTGTTTTTCGTGCACGCTGGTGTCACAATGTATCGTAATCCCGATTCTCATGATGATGTTTTCGTTCTTTCGCGCAGTCGGTTTAGGTAACAGCCTGTACAAATTGTAAATAAACGTATTTGCACCGCAATTGGTTGATGCGCAAAAAGCCTTGGATTAAGATCATTTGCTGGGAAAACTTGTCTATCGAGTTGAACAGCAACAGTAAAATTAAGACGTGTTTAGTAAGTTTTTGTGCTTCTGCTCGACAAAAACGACTGCAATTAAAGTTATCCCATCTATATGAAATTACGCTCTATGACATTACAAGAGGTAAAGGAATTCGTGGCAAAAAATTTCAGAGGTTGTGGTTTTTGTCGTCCTGTATTTTAGCAAGCTTGGCGTTTATGAAACGACATTATGACGACACACAAGGAATGCGGAAACGCTAGCGGACGTCATTTGGAAGAAAAATTTCCAAAACCAGCCGCTAGGTGACGCAACACAGTGAAGCGAGAAAGGTTGAAGCACAGTGAGGCGTGGGAGAGGGAATGATGTCGTAACCCAAATAATGTTTTGTGCTACTGGGAATAGTCCATAGGAATGGATGCGTTGTATTAAGTTTGTAAACTTACGGGTTCGACCAGCAAGGGGGTAGAGCGCGATATTAAAGAATTATGTAGAATCACTGTTTTTGACACAACACACACGATAATACAATTCTTATTAACCACGCTCCACAGAAATGTACAGGCCCAATATATCGGAAAACAAGCGATATTGGGGATCTGTATTATTTAACTATAAACATGTTAGGTGGATTTGCAATGCTTTACGTGGAATCACAACAAACACGTAATAAATAGGAATAAAATCACTCGAAAATCCTCGCAAGAAGACCAGGAACAACTTTCAAGGGCCAAATATACACACAATCCGTCATTCTTTGTTCTGTGTTGTTATAAGCGCATCGTGTCTCTGTATATGACGTCACAAAACACTCGCAGCGACGGGAATTGAATTTGAAGGAACAACATTGGGGAATGCCTGGTGCGTTTGGGCAAAAACATCGACTACGACAGGTGGAATTTTTTGACAAACACTCATTGAAATCACCATTTCTTACGGTGACACCAAGTTCGAATATGAATACTAGAATATGATTGTTCGTTAATTGCTGCTTAATGCTGGTAAATCGATTCGTTTAAACGGTTGCAACGAACGAAACAGCCGCGATGTTGGAATATTTGACCATGGAAGCACATCACCACCTACGATCACAGAAATACACTTTTCAAGTTTTACAATTAAGAAAAAAAAAGACTGAAATGTCTTTGCAACGCTTTTCGAAATATTTAAGCATCTTACAGGCATCTAAAATCCATATTTTTCTATTAATTTTTTGTCGCTTGAATGAATAAAATACAGAAAAAATCATAACAAGGCGCCGTGTGCAAGAACGACCGACGTACAAATTCCGGAAGAGAGCATTTCCAATCACATGGAACATGGCGGTCACGTTACCTGGGCGCCATCTTGGCATAGGGCAGTTTAAACAGTTGTTCGAATTCCGCGATGAGGGTTTTGACATTTCGGCACACGGCTTCGATCACACGTGAAAATGTGGACGCCGACTGAGCGGGGAATTGTCTTTGGCACAAGACTGGAGTGGAACATTGATACAGGAAAAACGTTTACACTTTTGAAACTGGTTTTCGGCGGCGGTTTCATCAACTTACCCTGTGACGTGTTGTTCAAATATTACCGCTACATTGTATGACGTACGCATGATATGTAACTTCAACACTACACAGAAATATTCTGCAAAAATATCGGGCATATCGTTCACAAGGAGTGGTAACGACTAAACACACAATTGCTGGTGGGGAATGGTGTCGTTCCATAGCTGGAATTGTTGTCTCGGGAGGAATGAAAAAATATAAAATAAACACTTGCTCACAGAAAAATAATTTTCGGAAACACTGTTGCGCGTTATGGGAATTACGTGTTACGCAGCACGGGACATCTAAAAACGTATATAAACATCCAAAAGTGCTCCGGAAAACAGTCACCACCACTTAAATTTGAATTCAAAGATGGAGCGCTTGCAGTAGTTCTGTCCAATGATCTGCTTATCGCAAACCCCTATGCATCTGTGTTCAATCTCGTAACCTTTCTCAGCCAGGTCGTGTTTAATGCAGTCGATCAAGTCGTAGACGTCGGGAGTCGCCGTCCAAGGACCGAACGTAACACTGGCGTCGCACCTGTAACATACCGGTATTATTTTTCACACCGAAGATGAACACCGCATGCTGTGTTTTAAAGTTTGCTTAAGAAACAGTTGACGTTGTTACGGCTTTATTGCAAAGCAAAGAACGTTCCATGTGAATTTTCAATTTCCTGTTAAAAACAGAGCGTTTTGTAGAGTAAAAAAATAGCAGCTACACCGCTAATCAAATGAGAAGTACAACACAAAGAAAATGCAGTCAAAACCCGGAAATGACGTTTTATAAGCCTGGGGCAGAACAATGCGATAGCAGTTTCACTTACGTACTAATGCTGAATACACTGACATGTTTTCAGTCAACGGTATTGGCTATAAGGCGGAAGTTGTCCACCAATTGTGTGTTTTAAGGATCGCAGACATTATACCAAGTTCTGGCGCATTATCGTAAGTTAGCCACGTATAACTTTACTCTCAATTTGCCTTAAGGGTTGTAATATGGAGTTTTCGGGTAATGAATATAGCCAACACTTTTCCATCGTCCGTAAAAAATCAAGTAACATAATCACAAAATATTAAAAGTGATGCTTAAGTGTTGAAACATCAGAAATATATCAGAGATGAAGCAATGCAGTTAATTGCTCTGGAAGTGAGTCGAGGCAACCATAAACCGGTTATTGATCGTAACAGTGGGCGTGGTTGCGGGGCAACGATGTTCGACAAATGAAATACGACGTGTCGATCAACACACAGCCAACATGTTTGACTGCACAATATAAGCGTCATAACGCACCGGATGTAGGCTTCTTAAATAAACAAACAAACAAAAAAAAGACAAAGGAAAGATACCATATTTCCAAGTGAATTCTCTTTAAAACATATGGATGTATTAGATTAATTTGCACGAAATCACAGCTTTGGTACAAAGAGTACCCACTACATTGATATGATGCAAATAAAGCAAGGCAACCTCCATGGTTTAAATAGTGCAGCAACCGTTACTGCGGTACGGCTCAGTGCCACATTGGAATAAACACATGCTAATCACCCCACCAGCACTAAATGCAATGACTAATAGCTCCACCGCCGTACTCTTATTGCAAACGGCTTTAGGTCACGTAATTGCTCAGGGCGGCAATAAAATGACCTTATCGACCTTCACGCTATGAAAAGTGCAGCTAGTACTGAGGCAGAGTCGATAAAAACACCTGGTCTGCTTTCATTTTGGAAGGTTTTTTTTTGTTTGCCGGGCTATTTGGAACTAGGTACATACACTATTGATTTACTACACACACGGTTTGGCACATTTCTGTCTGAAATCATTTCACTACACCCTGTGACTGATTTAATGTGTAGGTTCATAAAATGGCATGCACCCTAAGCAAAGTATTGAATGCAAATAGTACATTCACAATCATAAGTGAAATAACTTAAGATTAACCAAGTGCTCACCTGTGCCTTTCATGCACCAAACGTTGGTTGTGTTCTCCTGGGACAAGTGGTGGGACACTAGAGGGAAGCTCCTCCTTGTGAACACAAACCTTTAGTCTCAATATTCGGTCAGGATGCAGGTTTGCTATATGCTGGGCTTCGGTCAACAAAAGGAGCAAGTTGGAATCATAATTGGGCACCTGAAAGCAATTTACATAATATGATCTGTAAGCAAAACAGCAACTATTTTGGTGATGGAGCATTCTTTGAATTGCATAAATTATTGACTATCACAGATAAAAGTACATATCAGATGAAAAGAGTAGACTCACATGCTTAAGAAAATTTTTCTTTTGTTTTTCACCAGCTATTGGTCTCAAAACGTCCATTGCGTCAATCATTGCATGAATATTGTAGAACTGAGCTTCATGGTACACTTTCAAAGAGATATTCAGACTTGGCAAACTACCTTCTCGGAGAAAGTCGAGGATGTGATGGAAGAGACTGCCATCACGATCGATAAAAAATCTAAGTGACAGGTCATTTATTATTTAATACCTTTTAAATCTAGTCCAAATGTCAAGTTTGCATCCAAGAACATTCGCACAAGTTGCACAAAATATTCAAATAAAATGACCGAAATATGAAACTCTTCTTTATTTTATCAGGTTACAATTTTCTGGGCCACACTAACAGGGATTAAAATGTTACTTAATACCAACAATAAATGTTTTTTAAGCAAGAATAGATACCAGTAAAAGTTTACCTTCCGTCCCTATCAGTGTTGATTCTATGACGTCCACTAAACATGGCAGACAGCATTGACTCTGGGTATTTTCTTAGTGTGGACAAACTTGTCGTATGAAAAACCCCACCCACATTTAACTCTATGACTTCCGGGAATGACTGTACAATAACAGAAAAAGTGTTACGAATCAACACAGTATCTTGTCCTCATTTACAAAAGAAAAAAGAGTACCAAAGGTTACAAAAACATATATCGTGCTTTCACTCTGCTACATATAGTCTAATATGTTTGATATATTGTAAGGTTTCTCAAACTGAGGGTCGCAGAAAAAAGCCATATGTGGAGGTGCCTTCATTTGTCACACAGTCTGTTGTTTACTGGGGGTTGCATAGGAATTTAAATTTATTTTTAGAAATGGGGTCATAATTCATAATGTGTCACAGAGCAAAAAACTGGAGCCATAGTGCAAGAATACTCAAGAAAAATGCCTACTGCACAACGACTTAATGTGGCATTATGTATGCAGTAGGTTTTAAACTTCCTAAATAGGAAAACCATTTTAAATGCCTTTTTCGATGCAACTTTGCACCACTTTGAACAGTTGCATGTTTAATCCACAGCAAAAAAAATACATTGTCAAAACCGGGACAAGTTAATTTATGTTTGCATTTATCAATTAACCCTGCAATAATTGTTTACTTCTACTTCGTTTTCATTCATACCTCAGTTAACATGTTTGGACTGGTAGTCATTTCTGTAGTGTTGTGGTTCACATCCAGAACTTTCACCAAATTCACTTGATTTTGCACCTGATTCAAATCCATGTCTTGCGTCTTGAACATCTGGGCTATCATTCCGTATGTCATTAACAGACCAGACGCATAACACGAAGCCGCTACGTGCAGAGAATTAACACGTAATACAACGTGATGACCTGTTGCAGCTAACGCTACATAACAAAACGCGCGACCTCTTCCACGGCCTTCGGCAGTAAACAAATCAGTCATGCGCAACGGTCCGTTGTAGACGTCACGTGTCAAAACATCGGATTTATAGGCGGCGAAAAAAATCTATTTAAAAAATATTTAAGTCTGCAGTTACCACTTCCAATATGGTATTTTTAATCTCTTAGACACTAGCATATGCGAAAAAAAACTAATTGCAACAAAATGATCCATATAAGTCAATGAAACATGGAAATTCAAGCGATCATTAATTTTATAATTAATTACTGCATTTTAATTTAAATTGATAAGCAAAAATAACAGGTGGCTGCTTTGTCCACACCTTACCGTTCGCACACATTTGTGTGTTGCATACACTTATATAGGCCCCTATGGATCAGCTTTTGCGACCTGCCTGCGTCGCCGCAGTGTAATAGCATTTTCCAGGACATGTAGCCATAAAAAACTTGCATCTACAGCGTTATTTTGAAAACAAGTCTCAGCCGAGAACAACATAAACATGGTCACACTTTATTCTGTATTTTTATTGTATATTTGCAATGGTAAAAGATGTTTTTCCCACAAAAACCGATGCCAAGTTGGCAAATGATTGGTCTTCAATTCATGCAGTCACAGCCGAAAAAAATAAAAACGAAAAAACAGTGACGCATATGGAAAACGCTATTCCTGGGTCAAAATGTAAAAGAAATCCGCCAGTTTTGTCTCGTTATTGAGTTCACACTGAAGTACAGAATAAAGACACGCCAGTGTACAAGTTTTTGTCACCATAGATTCAACTGAAAACTATCCTACAGAAAGCCCCAACCAGTTATCAGTATCCAGGGGTTCTCTGGCCACGCGGGGTTCGGTGTTGTGGGGTTCTGGGAGTTCCTTTGTAACTTCCAGCGGGCGTCCTCGGGCCCCTAGGGGTGTTTGGAGTCATACGTGGACTAGGGGCGTGCTGTTTTGAGGCCCATTCATGCGCAGCTCTAGTCCAGTCGGTGGGTGGTAAGGGAACAGATGATGGGGTGTTTCTGTGACAACAGTGAAGATGGACGTTTATATCAAGACAGCACAGAGGCAAAAGAGCATGAAAAGTATAAAGACTGAAACAATACCACGAATCCAATTATATAGGACACTGATGGTGGTTACAATGAGTGTTTTTTTTGCCCAATATATCGGTTGACATTAATCAAGGAGCTTAGACCTCAATAAAATATATTCCTCACTATATTGAAGCTTTAAGCAGCCATAGTAAGGACTCTCAGATAGAAGAGAACCAGTTAGCCCATACAATGGTAGAGAACTTCATGCAGACGTTTCGATTGTTTTCTACAATCATTTTCAATGCAAATGAAGGCAAACCGGCAAAACGGTACGTCGTCTAGCATTGTATGGGCTATCTTGTTTATATTAAAGATGTACAAAACCGTGAGTTATGTTCCAAAGGAACTAGTTAGATTAAAACTTTGGATTATTTCACAAATGTCTCACTTTGGTCTTGGGGTTCGTTTTGGGGCCGCACCGGCCGGTTGGGCCCATTTGGCTGGAGGTGCCTGTTTGGGTGGGTACATTCCGGCGGGGGACGCTTGAGAACGACCGTAACCCCCGCTCGGGGTCATGTACGGTGTGTTGGGGGTGTAGGGGAATCCCGCTTGCATCTGTGGGGTCTGCTGGTGAGGAGTTCCCTGTGGACATAACGACCTTAAGTGCTGGGATCATGTTGTTTGTTAGATAGACTGTTATATTTTGAAACCCGCATACAAGACGTTTCGGAGTATGTATAGAAAAAAGGGCCAAGCTAATTGAACACCAAGCTAAATTGAACCTAATCAAATCCCATTACGATACGCCACAAAATAGCATAAAAATATTGCACATGCGTTAGTAGTAAGCGCAGTAAGTCAACAGTTAAGAGGATGAAGTTGTTCGTTTTTACAACGAAAAATATGATTTACCTTGGGAGTTCGAGGGGTTTGTCGTTTACTTCTTGGTGTGCTCGGAGTGATTGACATGTTGACCGATGCGGAACCGGCAGGAGTTCGGGAAAGCAAGTGACCTGGAGGCGAACACATGTGTCAAAATTGCCCTGGGCAGGGTTGTTGGGAAGAATTAACATTTTCGAAGTTATGTTAAAGTTTTAAGGAAATAAAACTGTTTAAAAAGTCACTGGACTCTGCAAAGTGACAAAAACCACACCTTTTTTTCGAAAGTCATTTACAATTTTTGTGCTGCAGAAAAAACACACAAACAACATCTACAAAGCATTTCTTTCAATAGAAAACAGATCATACTCGGTATCGGGTCTCGGAAATGCTCTTTGAACCACTTGAAGAGGTGGTTGAGGTTGTTAAACATTTGCCCACGATAACGGAATCCGTCAGGTGTCACTGTTACGTACTCGTGCTTGGATCGAACCCGAGGCATGTATGAAAGTAGGAACTTGCCTGTGTAAAAATACACGTACGTGGTTATGGTGCTGGGTGTTAACATTTCAAGAGGTTAGTTATAATAAGACAATTACTTAAGCCCGTGGTTTCAAGCATTTTTTCACTTTTGCCTTTAAGAAGTATCTCGGCAGGCCAAACCAGATACAAAATGTGAGCTACTTACAGTTGTATTACCACTTAATTTAAGCTCGAATGCCAGATAGTGAAGCCAGAAAAAGGTTCTGCATGTATTAACCCACCTTGCACTACCAACATTCAGCCCTAGCCCACTAATGTAACCCATCACCTTACTGTAATATGCAAGTCACAACATGAACTCTCACTTGGCAAGCTTTTAGAAGCGGTCATTAGGTAGGGGATTCTCGAGGGCGTCGCCTTCTTCGCTTGCTTCAATAAATCCTCCATCATCTCTTTCTTCCCACCTACATCTCTGTAGTTCTTATGGTTGATCAAATCGCGTGCGTTCGCCGCCATCGGTTGAATGAAACGGGCGATAATCTCGTCCAAGTCTTCAAACTCCTGGAAACACAGGAAAAATTGAGTTTACAATCCTAATTGGAAAGCTGTGTCCTTAACAAACGGGTGACGCTCGGCATCGAAAACCTTAAGGTTATTCCAGCGTCCCCTGTCCACACTTTAACGCTTTCCGATTATTTCACAGTGTAATGTTAGTTGTCGTGTTTGGGCATAAATAAAACAAAAAAAAAAAAAAAATTAACTGTACAAAATAACCTTTTGAGGCAATAGCTGATTTGTTACATTACAAACATAAGACCTACATAACGTGCCATATGTCAAACGTATTAATAAAACCCATATGTCGTTATCAGGTGTTAAGCAAACAATACCTCATTGCCTATCCACAGCGACCTGCCAAGACTGAAAGCGTTCTCCTTCTTTTCCTCTCTGATGTCTATGTGGGCGCAAACACCCTCTGCTACCTTCCACGTGGCGGTCAGGTGATCGGAACCTGCAACGTGATTGGATGCATGGTAATCCTAACCAGTGTTGCAGACGGCAAATAGTAGACTTTTACAAATATTAAACGGGTGTCTCATTGATTAGGTTTACAGGCTTCACATCCCAGGCATTGCAGCCTAGCTGGATCAGACACTTTTTCCCGACAAGTCGGTGCGAGATTTAAAAATCAAGCTCCCGGTGAGGTTTGAACTCACAACCCTGGGCTAACCAGGCCCAACGCTCTACCATTACTGCGTGTCAAATTAAAATATTATTTTATTTCTCCAAAATTGGTGGCTTTTTAGGAGGCAGAGACCAATTAGAAACCCAAATTACCATCCATTCTGAAACAAACTCCGTAACAATTTACATGTACCTACCTTTGCTGCTCGGTCTGATAATTGTCTCTCCCTGGTCCATTTCAACCATCAACTTCTCGGCTTTTTTGAAGTCGATATTGTGGAAAGATGGATGGGCGATAACTCGCTTGATGTAAGCTGGCGTGAGAAGAAATTTATGTTAAAAGTTTTGGCAACAAAATCTAGTTTTGAAATGAAATAGAGACAAATAGCATTCAAGTCGCAGGAAATAAGATGTTGTGTTCAATGCAAACTTTATCACCACAGCTATATCTGTTTGGTTGATGAAAATAATTTATTTTATTGGATCAGTTCGAACCAAGCAGGCCATCAACCGCGCTCCGTATCGCTAAGTTAATAAAAACCTAACATAGAAGTACACGAGGTTTTTAAACCAAGTAATACCGAATTTTTAACGTTCATATACCGAAAATCGCCTCGCATTTTATTTCTCAATAAATTCGACAGATTCCGAGCCACAAATAAAAAAATCCCACACTGGTGACCCCAACACTTACTGGTTCGGTTCGCGTTCTTATTAGTGTCGTCACTTTTCTGTTTATCAGCGGTTTCAGCCTCGTAATCGAAGTAAGTGTCAGGTTCTTGTTTCCATTTCCCTTCGTCATCTCGCAGATCAGAACCACGACATGTTAGATCGACTTGGAATCGGTCGATGTCGAGTTTGATGATGCGGCAGTGGATTGTCATGCCAACCTACATATTTATGATCAGGTTATGTTATAACACATGTAAAGTTATGATGGGGAGGCGGTTAAGTAGGAACATCTCTTTAGCGTACGTAAAGAGGTATATTAAAATATAAGCAGCAGAGTCAATAATGTTTTTATGGTGAGCTGCAGTTATAATAATAATAGTTTGTGAAAACAAAACCATGATAAATTATCTGAAAAGAGAACACTTTTTCCATCAACGGCCTTTTATTAATCTTAAGAGAATTATCAAAATAAATTAGACATTACATAATTTGGGACTTTTAACTATTTTACCAACGCACAAGTACTGAAATTTACACACACAAAATCGCAACCCACAAAATAGCGATTGGTGAACACAGACATGGTAACCAGAAACCAACACAAAACTGGGTTTTTTTTCACTGAAAAATTTCTGTCAAATGACCGAAGCCAGCAAAAATTTAGGACATTTTCAATTTATTTTGGTCATTTACGTTATAATACTTTTGTTCGCAAAAATGTAAGCAACTTGAATAATCTACCAGCCAATTTCCTTTGGGACATTGTGTCTGAAATGGCTTTTATTTTTTGTGACATTTCTAAAAAATTGGGTCAATGACAGACAAATGACATACAAAAAAAACCCAGACACAAAACAAAACCAATTAAATGAATAGTTACCACAGATTCGGTATCGTAACCAACACTAACCTGAACCCTTTCCTCAGGATTATTGACGGGTTTGTCGCTCAATTTGTCGGTGGGAATAAACCCAGCAATTCCGTTCTCCAACCTAACTCTCACACCCACTGCCTTACCCGGGCATTCCCCGCTATCGAGATGAGACCAAACCTGTGAAGAAATAAAAATAAGATTTGTTTCTTCATAGAAAGGGTGAAGTTCGAAAAACCTTTGAAAGCATTCAGATTTTAACTGTGAGAAGTTGTAATATATACAGTGTACGTTTACTAGGCAGCAATGCATTTTTTTGTGTAATTTTTTTTTGTGTAGAGATAAGTTATAAGTTATTCTAAGATAAGTTATTATATGCAGTGCTCATTTACCAGGTAGCAATTTTTTGTGTAATTATGGCAAAAAAATCTAACTGAGAGTAGGCAGTTTATCCACAGGTTCCGAAATAGTCAACACACAAACATGTGGTATGAACAAGATTTGTTTTTTACCTCGCTCAGTTCGGCGAAACCTCCAGTTTTACAAAACGAGCAACTCCACAATCCCGTGTCCTCGTCCTTGTGCGGTTCCGCTTGATCGAGTTGCTCGGTCTTGGGGCGTCTGTGCGCAATACCCGTGACGCGACACGTGATCAGTTTCCCTGGTAACAAGGATTTTGAGTCGACTTCGAGCAAATATTAATTTACTCAAACGACACAACGGACGTATTGTGACAAAACAAACGCTCCGTCAAATGTGCATTTTTACTACTTGTAGGATCGGCTCGGAATTGAAATAATTCGAAACACGGTTTTGTTACCACGCTATCAAAGAAAGAATAACAGGTCATTGATTTTCTATCCCACCTTCACGGAACGTGGACAGGGACTCTTTGGTGACCATCTCGAATCTTTCTTCGGCAGTTGGAGGTTTGTACGGAGCGCGGAAGTCCTTGTAACGACTGTTCAGCTCGTTGCGTATGTCGTACAGGGTAATCCCCTTATTTCCGTAACCCTTGAATAAATACAGAATGAAGTTAATTGTTGTGAGCGGATGTCGGTCCAGTAATTCTTCGTTTATTGTACTACGTCATAACGCAACCAATCATAGGCTCAGAAGAGTTTTAAAAAATGGCTTTAAAGCCGTTATATGACAAAGTAGAAAACATTCGCGGGTTACACAGCAATGTTGCCCTTTATCCAGGACATTGAGTTTCCAATCTTACCTGTCTCTCCAGTTCTTCGGCAAACGCATCCAGATCCAAATCTTTCAACCTCTCTGGTGATTCGAGGATCTCGCTAAGAGCGGATGAGGGGTTCGCGTCCTCAGCCGATTCGTCATATTCCAGTGCGTCTACCGCCATCTTGCGGGCCCACTCGTAAGTTTCAGGGTGAACTCTCAGTCCGTCTAATATTTCTATGTAGGCGTCGGTACTGTCAATGAAAACAGAATGGTTGAAAAGCAAAGGTTCTTACTTGGAATGTGTGGATGCTACATTATTAGGGTTGGTTGTATAAGTAATCCTTTACAACAAGATCAGATACTGGGGAATTTGAAATAATCTTATCATTGCAACAGAAAAGAAATCGTGGAAACAGTGTGGTTACTTCAAAGATATGTCGGCGAGAGGAAAGGGTTAAGAATCACTGTTTAATGGGGAATTCTTTAACGTAGGAATATGATAAGGCGACTTGACGTTAAGGAAAACACACAACCCATGCTATCACAACAAAAGGTACTTCGAGACAGTTTTATGCATGCTGACAGACATTTTTTGTTAACTAAATGACTTTAAATATTAAAAAATTGAGTTCTAAACCATACACTGTAAATGCTGGCCCAGCAATCAATGTATACCTTCCGTCGTGACAATATGCACACTAAGCACTAGGTTTTGACAACAGGATCAGCCTGGTTGTTGTTAAATAAAGCAGTTATTGCCAACCTATGCGTATATTCAATTCACATTCTACCTGTCCTCCATAATTGTCTTGGTGTCGATTTTAATGAATCCGGCACAATTGATGAAGATCTTTGGTCCCATTTTACAAACGGTCACCAAGTTGGAGCGGTTTTCCAATTTGCCGTTTTTCTGTTTTAAAACCTGCAACGCATGTAACATAATATAGCGCTACGTCTCACAAGAAAATGAACAACACCATGAGTAATTTTGAATTATTTAATGCTTAGATACCAAAATTCGCCTCAAAATGGTTGGCATATTCACACCGCCCTGAAAAACTTTGTTCTCGTACTGGTGAAAATCCATACATTTACTACAAAAATATTATTTAAATGCGAAAATGGGTTTTACCTTGAGAAGATTGACCGCTTTTCTGGGTCCGAGTCCGCATACAAATTGTACGACGGTTGCCGTGTGCGGATGAGAGATGGCTCTGTTTACGTCCACACCAACTTCGTTTGCTCTAAACACGAATTCCTCCACTAAGGTCTCCAGAAGTTCGTCCTTCCCAATCTGGTCCTGTAATGACATAAGTGGAGTGACTAAGTTAGTACGGAAAAGCAAAGTTTATTTTTGCAAGTCCGTGACCACCTCATGACATACAACAATGTTTTTACAGCAATAGATGTAATAGTGATAAGTAAGCTACAGAAAGTGCTGCTGTCTCAACCTGGCACGTCTCTGGCATTCATATAAGTCCGTCAATAGTTATACAGCTGTGTCAGAAATTAATTGAAATCCTGTAAAGTTTGAGAAATAATTGGTCTCTTTCCATGAATGGGTGCCGTTTTACTATCATGGGATAAACAAATGAGAGTTTGATTTCTATGAATTGCCTGTAGTCTCTATGGCCGACATGGGCTCAGTTAAGGATTATCACATGGGATGAACAAGATATAAATTTTGAAATTGAGTTGTGGATTCTTTGGGAAATATAAATATATTGGTTTTGTTATAACCATGTATGACCATGTTGCTTTGGTGTTAGGAACTTTATTAACACAAGGCAGAGAGGTTTAAAATGCCTGCCTTCCATACTTTCTTCCAACGAGGCTCGAGTGTTTACCTGCTGAGAGTGGAGTTTAAGGCAAGCCAGGTCTTCATCAGTTGTACAAAGCTGCGAAAACTCGAGCAGGGGATCCTGAATTCGCCGAGCGAGTGAAATTGCCTGACGAAGTTCGTTGGGGAAATGACGGAAATCAGTCTAAACATAAACAACAGTTTCACTATGAAGAAAAGTAATGTGTGTTCGTTTGCACTGTACTCTATCGAGGCAGTTGTCAATGCTTTATTCAATATGTAAAAGGTAAACACGAATTGCTGCTAAACCAATTTGTGCCAACTGATGACATAACCGTATTATGACGTGTAACTCATGACAATTGCACGTCATAATAATACCCGGTAATACCCTATGTGCGGTTTAGGATTACTAAATTTGCTGGTATCTCCCGTCCAACGCATAGTTTACCGATAGCGTAACAGTGTTCGCCTGAAAACTACTCCATACCTGGGCTCTGGCAGTCGCAGCGTACACAGAGGAAAGCTCGTTATCCATCAGTTCAACCGCCACATTCGAAACAATACCTTCTTGTTCCAGTTCGGTGACGCACTGCTGCAAGTCCTCTTGTATGGAGGTAGCGAACCTGTTCATGTCAAGTCAATGTCTAATTATCAACATACGTCCATTATTCCAATAACTTCTGTACGTTGCCTATGTTGTTCAAACACAAAATAAGGTATAACAGGACAATTTTCGTTGTGTGGCCCTTAAACACATTTCCATGAGACCCCTTGCTCAGTTTACATTTTAATCATAAGGCACTGACAACTGACAGCGTCAAATAGTACCACAAGAGCAAATTTGCTTCACGACCCCAGAAAAGCAAACGCGACTCTTCATTGAGAATCCCTGTACGTTTTGGATACTATCTGATACATTTTGAAATATATCAGTAAAACCAAGTCGTTCACATCAAAGCTGACGGATAAACGGTATGACGCAATCAAGAACCTCGAACACATACCTGTCTTCCACTCCAATAACCACGACATGAGGTTTACGTTTTGTAATGAATTTCTTGATGGAATCCATGTCTTTCTGCTTGTCCTTGGCTTCACTCTCGATTGGGGAGTTCTTCCTGAATCGCATGCAGGGCAGTCGCAGATAATCCAATACTTCACCGTCACCCGCTATTATCGCTGCGAAGGTGGCCGTATTCCTGCAGTGTAACGGAGCAAGGACAATCACGGCCAAATGTTTAAAAACTGTTATAACATCGCATAATTTCTTAATAAAGACCGTTTTCAAAGAACAACCCCTTGAAAGACGAAATTATTTCAAGGTAAAACGATTTTTTCAAATTTTTCTTCCACAAGTCATTGAAAACCTTGGTGTTTACAAACTAAATGCAAGTTGCTTTTCATGACGTCACCTGTCCTCCGAATAGGAAATGCCCATGACGTAAGTTCCGACGCGTGTGTCATCTTCGACGTCGTCATATTCCCGCTCCTCTACTAAGTAGGGAGCGACGCCGAGGAAGCTACGAAGTCTTAAACCGCATTGCTGTGAAACACGTGCTTGTATAAATATGTGATAAGTTTTGAAATATTGCACAAAATATTTATTAATATATAATATGTGATGTATTATTATAAATTTCCCCCGGTTTTTGTAGTTTTATTCATCAGTTTAAAGCAAATTTAAGGGGAGAACAAACAAGATCAAACCAATTTAAATGTCGCCAAAAGATTAAAATAAAAGGAATTCACAAAAAAACGGATCGCAATTACGCTGATCGTCTGCCATTGAGCAGTTCGTGTCGTTAAAAATGTTAATAAATTTTGTAAAAGTACCTCCTTTATCCCATCTTTAGCTTCATTGCACAACACCGTTCTCATTTCCTTGGTAATTTCAACGTAGAGGATGTTGTTCAACATAAACTCGACAGACTTGCTACGTTGGGTATTCCACTCCTGCACTAAGTGGCTGAACTCGTCCTGCGAGGCAAATTAACAATTTCCATATGCTTATATGGATGAAATATTAACGTCAGGTGGATGATTGAAACATTAGACGGCAAACATAATACTTTGTAGGAAATACTTTATGTCCTAAGTTTTAAATGAAACAAACAAGAATAAAGCTGGATTGACCAACTGGAACATTTTATGTTAATTTTTCTTTTTTTTGCGTGGTTTTTTTAGTGATATCGACGATGCCGAATTGTAGGCGAAATATGTATATCAGTAACAACAGGAAGACAAATGACTTTTTTTCTCTTATATAACTTGTTTTTTTCGAAAAGCATAGAAATTTTGTTGGCTTCGTACTCACCCTGTAGTAAAGTTGCTTTATTTCCTCGAAGTAAGTTTGTGAAACGATGGAATCCTTCATATCGACGTGGAACTTAATGGTGAGAAGCCCCTCGCTCTCCGCCTGTTGTCAAACACAAGATTTCATCAAAAACTTAAGGTGACGGGAGTTATGACAGGAATTGTTTATTAGATGGAATAATATTTATACGAATCATTCCCCACATAAATTGCCATATATTGTGCAGCGGTATTACGCATTTTACTACATGTGGGCTTCACCCGTATCTGCTGATACCGCATCGAATAATTGAAATCAATTACAAAGTACACGACGGTGATAAAAAAGCTTCGTTTAAACCAGTGGTTCTTAACCGGTGGGAAATTACAGAGTGGTAGGTGGGTAACTACATTAGTCAGCACCGAAATCTACAAAGTATTTTGTTCTGTATTATGTATTGTACACGTAAAAGTATAACAGATAAAGTGAAAGTGCAAAAATTCTTCATTAAAAAATCTAAATACAAGTGGACAGTAAGGATTCTAAAAAATGGTTAAGAACCACTGGTTTAAACCTTTTTGCTTCGTTTATAAACATTTTAGACCATACATGGGAAAGTTCCTTCTACAATTTGTGTACAGTGCTCGCAACAAAGAGCTAAAAGTAAACAATAATGAACGCTTCTCACGTTCTGTAGTTGCAGAAACTGAGGTCCGGCCAATTCCTTCACAGGTTTGTTGCTCAACCACCGGAGTTTGTGGCAAGGATGAGATTCGTCAATTTCCTTCTTACCCTTCTTGGTCGGTTGCACAGTCAACTTTGCTCTCTCGGTAAAAGTTTGACGAACGCACTGACGTACCAGGGGCTCACGTGCCAGTTGCATGGCAACCATGTATCTGGCGCCCTCTAGCACCGCTTCTCTGTGGAAAAACACGTGTTGTAGAAAATGCTTTTAAAGGGGTTCGTGTGAAATATATTCGCATAAAGGTTTTTTGGATATCTTATTGCAAAAGGTATAGTTATGCAACATATGGAGTATCTGCAATAACTTTACAGTTTTAAACGAAGAATAATGGCTTTGTAACTTTTTGCGCGTATTCTGGCGTTACAATTACATACTGAAGTACACTCCCGCCAAATACGCGCCAAATCAGGACTTTCCAAACTTTTTGCGGTTGGGTCCTTCTTAACATGTTACAACTTTCCAAGCCTCTTTATGCTAAGCGGACAATATTTGGATTATTAGTTGAAAAGTGCAATAAAACGACTAAAAACTCCCAAGAGGGGAATACTTTACAAAATTGTACAACTAATATGTTCTTCTTTACAATAACCCGAAGTCCTGCCCGAAATCTTAGTAATATAGAATGGTTATTTCGTTATCGTTAAATGGTTAATTAGACGTTACTTGGTGCTGAATTGAGGGCAGACAAAATCTTCGGCAAGATCAAGTGGTTCGGCAGGATATTGTTCAGTCTCGTGTCTCTGATAATTATCCCGAAGATTTTCACCAAATTGTTCCGGGGTCAGACCAAACTTGTTGGCAACTCCACCTGTTGCAAAAGGGACGATTTTTTTTATTGATGAAAAGGTTTTGTATACCAATATAAATGTTGCAGTGTTTGTTTTTCGGTTATATTTTTTAAACGTTGTAGCTATTGTAGAAATATCGTTAAAAAAGCACTGCTATCACTCATTTTCCGCATCATACTTTTATAGGCAAACCGAAATTTGTTTTTAAATAACTTCTAGCCGCTGTGTTGACAGGTTTGTCCGCCTCTGGACATATGGAGAATGAAGGTTTCCTTCATCTTAAACTTAGCCTAACACAACAGTGTTTCTGTTTCCGCCCACCTAGCCCAGCATTTAAGCACACAGTGTACATGTCGCGACGTGAAGCCTGTTTCAGGTCCGATGCTTGCGTGGGTGCTTCACCCGATGGTGCTTCCCCATCTTCGGCTCGCTCCCGCTTGCGTTGGATTCGGAGCGCGTTCTTGTGAATGGAAAGTGAACACTCAATACTCATTGCACCACGGTGAAAGTCTCTGCGTTTACCTGCATTTTTGGTATATCCCTGCCATAGTGGAGTAAGAAGTGTCCGTACACATCTCTCAACTCCTCCATAGTCTGGACTGTCTGGATCCTGCAAGAAAAAGGATTATGTAATTGCCATTCAATGTGAAACAAGAAACATGACTTTATGTACATATACCAATACTTTGCAAAAGGATGTGCTGTAAGCATTGCCCACCTTTCATATTGGGCAACTTTTACAATGCCACAGTTGGAGAATTTGTTAAGGTTATTAGAATACATTCATATGAATTCTTATGATATGTCATAACCTATGCAAATTGGGTAAGAGTTTAAAGTGAAACTCCAGCGAGAAAAAGTTTGGATCACAATTTGCCCAAAAATAACATCGCAGCCAATTAGGGCAATATATCAGAAACAATGTGAATGCCATCAAAATCTTGCAGGAAACTCTTCCTATGGCAGCACAATAACTGCTTTACCTCTCAATATCAGAATCAGTGAGGGCACGAACATTATCTCCGAGTGGTTTGTCGGGATCAGCAGATATCTGCTCGTATTGAAACGTCTGCATCTTTTGCAGAAGTCGAGTCAGGTTTGCCTTTCTATTGTTAAGTTGTGTCCACTGGATAAAAACAAGTTAATGCTATTTATAATATTCGCTACTATATAACTAGTCCATACTATTTATTTATGTAGTGTTTAACAAGCTCAAACAGCCACTATGTAATAGTGTAACAGGCCTTAAGGGTCTTTTAACAGTAAGTAAAAAAAATTATACTGTCCATTTTTTATATTTATCGCATTCAAATTTAGACCAAGAAAATTCAATAAATATCTAAATAAACAACAGATTTTCATGATAAATACAAATTTTCCCTACCTTTTCATCCCAGTGGTAAATTTTGTTTAGATCGTGAATATTTAGTTCTGGCTCGATATACTCCTTCCTGTAGCAGGCAATGAAGGGAGCCTCGTACTGCTGGTTTCGCATGAAGTTAAGAGTGTCCTACAAACCATTTGCACACAATTTTGTTATCTAGATACAAGCTTGTGTTTATGACTATCTAGAGCAAATTGTCTTTTGCTAACCTGTATTTTGCCAACACAAGACAAAGGTTTTCTGTTAAGCGAAGACAAGGCTGAAGCACTGAAATTCGATCCAAAATCTTCAATGGCATCCTGTTGAAAATAACATGGATTACATATTTTGTTAGTTATATTATTACAGCACGTAGTGACAGCAGTATAATATGTACAGTGCATACACATGCATTTACCTGTTTTGAAAGTGTGGACTCAACAAAACAGTATTTATAAATCCATTCAGCTTCCTGTTCCAATTCGCTTTCCTCCGCTGGTCTGTATAACATTATAAAGAGTTAAACCACATTACTTTAGTATCCACTTCAGTGGAAAGTTGGAAGGCCAAGCATGTTTATACCAACCTGACAGGGATGGCTCTGAGTTGAAACCTTTCTGGAACATCTGTGTTTCTAATTTCCGCATCAATATCCGTGTAAAATCCCTTTTCAAGGGTGTCCGGTTCCATAACCTGGAGCAAAAACACATCACGTCTTTCATTACACTTCACTATATGGTTCCACATCCACATACATCAAAGATGGATTTCTTCTTCCGAGCTTTCTTGCTTTTCTTTTTTGCTCTTCTGCTTATTCCCCCACTTTCAACAAGCTCATCATCCTGGAATGGAAAACAACAAAAATGGAATACATGACAACACTATTTCCACCAACTGTTCAAACAGTGATCATAGTAAACAGTTCTGTTACAAATAAGTTTTGTAAAATATATTTCACCAGTAAAGGCATCATTAGTGTCTACAACTCCTGTGTCTACACAACCAAGAAAGGCAACATGACAAATAAGACAACGATATGTTATAAAAAGTAACGTTTTTTTTTTGTAAACTTAATAGTTTTTGTGAATTGATATTGATGGACAAACTTGCAACAATAAGAGCTACTCACTTGTTCGTCATAATACGTCTCTTCATCCATGTCATCGCCTTCATAATCCTCATTGTATTTTTCAAAATCAGCAAAGTCAAAAGCTCCCCCAAAGATATCTTGAAGGTTTTGTAGAGCACTGGATTGTAACGAAATATTATTTGTAATAATCAAACTAATTTAAATGCTAACTGAGTTGCCAAAAAAGCCTCATGGTCATTTTGCATTTGATGGGGTTTAATAGAAACCTAACTAACTGACTTGGTTACATTATATATACTGTATGTGCAAAAAACAAGTCTTACAATTTCAGTCAAATCATCTGATTATTTTTATGCAGAGTTGGCTGTCAACTTGAATGTAACATAACAAGTTTCAAATTTAAATAATTTCTATGACAGTTAGGGTACTTACGAGTCGCCCTTGCTTCGGCGTTTCCCCCCTTTTTGTGGCCTGCTCATTGGTTCTCCATTATCGTCCACAATAAAATCATCATAATCACTTTCCTCTGAGAGATCCTCCTCCTCGGCATCACCAATTATAGGCATATCTGGCTCGGAATGAGGAGCCTGAAAATGAACATAACCATAATTGTTATAATTGCTCCTAATATGTTATAGACTATCACTTACATATCAAATGTAAGTAGACATGTTGCTATGTTTAACTTTTTTTCAAATGACAAAGAAATAAAAAATGCTTGCAATTTAAATTTGTGCTTCTGGAAAACAACCACATAACCAACTTTATTAACATTATTCTTACAGGTACTGTATTGTCATCATCTTCAGCTCCATAGAAAAGCTGATCTTGGATGACATTTTTTGCATCCTGTTCAGTTTCTTCTTCATCTTCGTCCGATGAAACAGTTCGCAGGCGGGAGAACTTCTTTCTCTTTTTTAACTTAACACCCAGATTCTCCTCAATCAAATCAAAGTCGTCATCCTCAAGTCGGTGATCTCGCTTCCGTTTTCGCTCTGTGTGCATTAACAAAGAAGTTAGCTTCAATCCAGAACCAACATTACCCTGGGAAAAAATATATCATCTACTTCTAGAGACAGGGGGTTAATACTTTTTTCTGCATTTTCATCGTCTGATCCCTGGTCCTCATCTTCTGTTGAATCCAAGCTGTCATCATCACCATCATCATTTTCATCTTCATCATCATCAACGTCATCATCCACCAGACCAGCAATATTTCCAGTATCATCAACTTCCTTTTCCAAAGCTGCATAATCATTATTCATGAGTAAAGGCATATATGATTATTGAACAGTTAATGGGTGCAATATTGCTCCACCGATACATATATAATATAATTATGCATTCACATGGCAAGCAATGGTACTCTTGAGCACAGTAACACAATAGTATCAACATAGTAAAACTGCAATCATTTTTGCTATTCAAAATGTTTGATATGCAAACATATTGTGACAAACAGAAGAAAACAAAACATACAAAGGACCATTATTATGTATCAAAGTAAAAACTGCAGTCAATTGTTCATAAAGTTTCAATAAAAATGCTACTAAATCACCTTTTTCATTTTCTTCTTCATCTGAACTGTCTATATAACGATTTGTAGGTTTTTTTATTTCATAATCTTCGTCAGATGACTCCTCGGCTTCATTATCCATATAATCGGCCATATTTTTCAATTAGAACTCACTTTATATTGTTAAACTATTCTACAAAACAGTATCTTGCAAAAGAGGAAGCGTTTGTTTACGAATTGACACTACCGTTAGTACCGCATAAGCGAACATGCAGTTAACTGCGGCGTGCAAGAAACGAGCAACCTACTTTGCCAATTCGACTTCCATCTTACACTTACGACATGAATCACATTAACCTAATATTTTTCACATCCAAAAATAATGATTGTGGAGAAAGGAAAACACATTGTCGTCGTTTTTGATACCTCTCATACGATTTTTAAAAACTGGATGAGAAAAACATAACATAGACTGGAAGAAAAACAGTCTATTTTTAAAATGGTCATAAATGTTTAATGTGTGCACAATAACAACAAATATGTCGATCATACCTTTAGCACATCAAAATGACGTCCTTTACGGATTACACAAGTAAGCACAATCAGCAACAGAGGTCAGATGCACTACATTTCTTTTCCGTGATTGTTACTTGATTAAATATTAGTAGATAAGAACTTATCCACGCATATAATAAAAATACATTTTACTAAAACGAATAAAATGGAAATTTTAATTTATTCTGTTTCTACTTTTCTGAAACGCCGCAACAGAGTATTGCCGAACTGACTGAAGACAATTTTTGTGTGATTTTTAGTATTTCTTTCCATCAAAAAAGTGCCTGTGATTACTTCATGTTGTACAGTTTAACTCCATACCTAACCTGCACACTATAATTATTACGCCATACAAGACAAAAAGTGCATATCACAAAATTTTAGTACTTGTAAAATTATGATAAACGGTAATTTCGACTGAACAAGGCGACATAAAATTAAACTGTCACTTATTGTCCGTGTAAAACTAGAAAACATCCAAAATCTTGAAGTGCATTTCGATGTTTAGGGACTCGTCTTCAAAGTGAAGTTTCTCTACAAGGTCCAGTTGTCTTTCGCGCAGAAGTCTGACGAATTCCGCTTCGGATTCTCCTTTCCACGGCCGATGCGTGTCGCGAACCTGGTACGGAGAAACGTGGATATGAAACTTTGCCTTGGACAGTGGCGTAAGGACGAGGGTGTCCAGGACATCTGTATCGGTTACCCAAAGGTCCTTTTCGCCGCTGTGACCTCCGTCGAGCCAATACAATGACTTAATCCGGTTAAGAAAATCGGTGGTCACAGCGTTTTCTGACTGATCCTGATTTTTTAACTCGTACAGAAACTGATTCAATACAACACAACCTTTGCTGAAACCAACGAGGTATATACCTCCTTGTGCTGAATCAGGTTTCGTCGACAACCTTTCTGTCGCAGCGTTTAGAAGCTTTTCCAGATGTACAAAACCGTCGAAATCACTATCATGCGATGGTACACCCATGATAGACTCGCTTTTCACGAAATTCTTGTAGTTACAAATGGTCCCATACGCTTTCTTGAAAGGTGCCACCAGCCACACAGCGGCGCGTGGAAACTTTTCGCACAACGTGCACATAGTGCGCTCGTAGCACCAGTTTACAAAATCCCTAGCCATATGGTGTTGCAGCATGGTCTCCTTAAAATCTTGGACATCGCCAGGAAAAAATATGACAGTGTTCGTGGTATGTGCAGCAGTGGAGTCTATCTTGGGTGGTTGGTACAGAACAGTGTTTTTCCTCCCCATCACACCTTCCACTTCCTTGAAAACTGAAACATTTGCCATCTTACTTTTCAGTCGTATGCTGCAGTTTTGCAAAAAAGGATAGCGAAGTTTTCTAACCCATAGCATTTGTTTTCACTTACAAAACCCTGTAAAAATAGATAACACATCAAATAATCGTTAATGAAACAGGCCCACATCAATTTCAACATCTTGTGAGGAATCTGTGTCCTTCCTACACAGAACATACATATATGCACCCATTTTACCCTCTGGAAAGTGTGTATGAAAAGATGTGAAGCAGAGGAAATAACACTTCAGCAAATCTTTAAGACCACGAATCTTATTGTATAAGGTGTCATACATCACTATATGAAGCGGAAAAGTATCAGAACATTCATTGTTAAGTGGTGCAGCCTGAAGAACATTAACTTTTAACCACTTTTCAGGGTTTGTGTAAAATATATCTTGTTCACTGAGCAATTCCCTTTTGCCAAATCCTTCTAAATCAGGGTTACAGGTCAGAAACTGCATTGATACATTGTGGTGTATATGACTGTAATAGGGTGTGGAATGACAAGGCAAGAGAAATAAGACAAAATTGTTATGATCGACATTAAATGTGTTTATCTCTGCTCTTTGTCGCAAGAAACTCACAACCTTAATAGGTGAGGATTGATGGTAAACACCAAAATATAATGACATTGCAGAGTTTGTTGCAATTAGCCATGTTAACGCAAGTGCCTTGCCCTTCTTGGTGAATGTTGTGATAGAAACAGCACAAATAAAACATAATATAGGGAGCAAATTAATAAGAAATCGATGCTCTTTGTGTTTCACTAAAGAATACATCAGTACGGTTGACAAAGATACAACACATAATAGTTTGCAAACTTGCATTGCATTTTGTGTGTGGCTTGATGTGCAATTTAGAAAAAGTCTTGATTTATAGAGCAAGTACAATCCATGCAGAATAAAAGGCAAGTGAGTTGCACTTATAACAGGAATACCTTCTGTGATATACCAATGCCATGGTTCCTTGCCATAAATAGCCCCCTGCCCCATCACTACATTAAAGTGAAAAAAGTTATAATGAACAAACACCCATCTGCCATAAGCCAGTCTGTCAACAGCAGTGGAAAATACAAGAACAGTTGCTGCAACAAATATTGTTCTCAGAATCGCATTCCTCAAAGTGACAATATTGTTTGACAATCTGTAAAATAACCAAAAATACAACGGTGCCCACATTGATACACTTGTCGGTCGCAATACAACAGACAAACTTGCAATCAGAGTAAAAACTGACAACTTCTGGGTAACTTCCAGATGCATTTTGTTCAGATTCCAGGGGTAGGTGTAAATGGCAAAGCAAGCCAAACCAGTTTCTACTGTATTCATTAAGGTTCTTGTGGCACAGTAGAACCACATCCAAGAGGTGCACAAACTAACAGTTGACCAAATGGCAATTTCTGCTCCAAACCATTTTTTCAAAAACTTATAAAAATAAACTTCTGCCTTTGCACTCATAAATGCCTGGGCCAAACGGGGTACAATTACAAGCAGCGATGCATAATCCAGTTGAAGAAGTTTCAAACACTGGAACATGAATGCTATGACCAATGGATGCAAATAGGATCTTAAACCCACCTTCCATTCCCATGTTAGATATCCATATCCGTACACAAGGTTGTGAGCTACTTCGGTAGACTGCCAATATTCATCTGGAGCAAAGTATGTTTGGACACAGAAAATACTGAATAAGCGCAATCCAAATATCCAGTAGAACATATTGGACTCGCAAAGTGGTCCCATTGAGCCATTGTCCTGATTTTCACTGAATGTAGGGCTTTCGGGTGCTTCATTTTTCTTCTTTGATGAAAAGGGAGGTCTTTTGTGAACACTTTGGGACATCTTAATGATATTTGAAACAAAAAACTTATTTAAACATATCAGTGGTTAGTTTGATGGAACAAATAGAGAAAGAAAAGGGTAAAAAATACAGAGAAACAACAAAATATATTAGGCTACAGATCCCCAAACGTAAATTCCTTTAGCAGTACCTCATGCACGAACACTGAACGGAAATATATACGAATGTCTAAAGATTCTGAACCACAACAAACAAACAAACATGCACAATGCACATTCAATTTGAAATTCACTCAAGCATATCGGATTTAATCATGCATAAAATCCGAGAAAATTTTTTTTATTAAACTTATTTCAATGGTTTATTAAGAGTATACCGATATGTCTGTCATTTTATCACAATATTTGTTAATTTAGTAGAAAATTTCCATCTGTATTCAGTTTCTGCTTAATAAAAAAATTGCTTCTTATGCAATGATCAATTTCCCGAAATGTTTGCAAAGACTTTTACCTTTTCACAAAATAGTGGGAATTAACTGGATGGTTTATTTGCACAAATGCACACTCTCTATTCACATCGCTACACAAAATTGGAACTTAGTATACCAACGATCATTCTTCGGGCGAACGGGTACGTATAGCGCCAAAAAGCACACAAACCAGGGCATTTTGATTCAGTTTGCTACTTACACAAATTGCAACTTCATTTTGTCGATTGCCATGGTAACTGAACCAGGAAAAAACACAAAACATTTCTGATCGAAAAGGACACAAAAATCAAATCTCTCGCAAAACAATCGTTTGACATTACTTGGAACAATTCACTTATTTAAAGCATAGATATTCTTTGTACATTAAGACAAGGAATGAATATTATTAAACAATGGGAGGAAATGGCTCTGTTAACAGGGACTGCAGACAAAACAAATCACTTCTTGACGTCGCTCTTTTTTATCACTTCTCCGTCGAGCATGCGTTGGGCAATATTAGCAGCAACCGGGTCTGACATCATTGTTGCCACGGCAACGACCTTGTCGCCGCACGTGTAATAGGCACAGAACTTCCCGGCCGAAACATCGCCATCTATCACGATGTCATCATAACCAACACCATAACCTGCATATAGGCTGCAATTTAGAACTAGCTTAAAAGTGTAAACACAGTTGATATACACTAAGAACACATTTGATGAAGCATGATTCAAGTAAAACACAAGCAAAACACAAGCAAATTACAGTTTTAGTTTTTTAATGTATTTTACAATTTATTACCTGTATAACGGAGACTTTTTCCATACTGCTGTGTCCAGAAGAACGGTACTGAGTTGACCGGACACATTTCATCACTGGACACAACAATGTTGGTGGCAACACACCGACCATGGAAGTGAGCCATCTGCCAATGTTGTATGTTCGATGGCTGCCAATCTCTCAGCCTAATGGAGACAGTGTTTATTACAAATAAACTTCACGAAATATCAGTTACAACTTTTTTGTTAAATTTAGCACTATAAAACATGTTTCAGCTGGGGCATAGTTCTGTGCAATTTCTTGGAAGAGTTCTGTGTTATATCTGATTGTTTTCAACCAAATTTAAAGAAAACTATGTTATCATAAGCCTCACTGAAACCACTAGCTAAAATTAGCATCAATAATTTTATTTTCAAAGAAAAATTAGGCATAACTTACTTTTGAGGAAACATTGCAATGTCTCCTGCTGCATATATGTTATCAAACACCTCCCCATCAGTACCCGCTTTCAAAACACGCATGTGCTTGTCGACATTAACAAATCCATGGGAAGTCAAAGACATGCCAGTGTCCTTTAGGAACTCTGTGGATGGGATAACTCCAACACCAGCAATCACCAAGTCCGCCTGTAACATATTGAAACAGGTTGTGCGACGATTGACATTTATGATATCACAGCTGTTTGATCAAGACAGAAACAAGTGTATTTAAAAGTTGGTAAATGCATAACTGCTGTTAAACCGAATCAAGCATTTCACATTAAACAAAGTCCAAAATAGCAACAGTATAGTCAAACTCAACATTAAAAAGATATCACCAAAATGTAGCATTTTGCTGTTAATGTTGTGGGAAAAAGTTTTACTGTGAGTTGATTTGTCACTTCCTATTTGCAAAGGGAACAAAACCCGCAGTGAAGAGGACACAGTGATCAATATATAGACAGGATCATTAACAATCCTTTTATACTAGGTACATCGAAGCAATACAGTCAAATAATTGCCAACTCACCTCCAGAATTGAACCATCTTTTAAGACAGCTCTTTCTACTTGGCCATTGCCCTGAAGTTCTACCATGGATGCATTCATAAAGAAGTTCACACCCTTCGTCTCATGCAGTTTTTGCAAATAAAGCCCAACCTAAAGACAAAGTGAATTGAAGATATAAAAAACTAGTCAACATATTTCAACATGGCCCACAGTAATGAAGATTTGTGAATGATAATACAACAAAATTGATATATTAATAACACAGCCCCTGGTAAAGTATATGATAGAATTACTTACAAAATTAATGTTTATCGGGTACTCACATCTCTGCCAAGAACTCTTTCAAATGGAACACTGAAGAATTCGCACACACTGACTTTCTTTGCCTTCGACACAAGTGACGAAGCAACCTCCATACCAATGAAAGATGCTCCGCACACAACCACGTTCCTGTCTTTAGCAACCTTGATAATGGCATTAGCATCATCTGGGGTTCGCAGAACGTACACATTTTTTAAATCCCAGCCAGGAATGGGTAAAGTTCTTGGACGTCCACCTGTCAAGTACAACATTACAGCTGATATTTCGGCAAAGGGGCAATTTAGTTGTCAAGCATTTGCAAGGCATATTTGTGTACAACATAAAAAAAAAAAAATCTGTATGAATAAAATAATAATTATATATGCTTCGTAAGTTTGCTTGTCCTACAAAAATATTCCATGGTAATCTGAGAACAACAGGCATGACTTTAAACACACATAATACCTTCATCAATAATAAATTCCACCTTATGTTTAAGATGACCCTGGCCTACTAGTTCCCACATTACAACAAACAAGAGGAGGGTGGTGAGATTGGAGACTAATTAATATTTAACAGCCATGGCTAGGCATAAGCTTCCAGTGCACACCAAAATCTGGAGGCATGTTATTGTGAATTGATATTCTCATCATTGATCTATCATTGATGCATCACAGAAAAGACATTTTTTTCTGCTCACCAGTTGCAACTACAAGCTTGTCAAATTGTACTTCTTCCCCATCCTCAAACTTCACATACTGCTCCTCTGCATTTACCCCCGTTGCAC
Source organism: Ascidia mentula (assembly GCF_947561715.1). Lineage (NCBI taxonomy): Eukaryota > Metazoa > Chordata > Ascidiacea > Phlebobranchia > Ascidiidae > Ascidia > Ascidia mentula. Next base: position 2,406,954 of record NC_138568.1, read on the forward strand.
GCTTTTGCAGAAGAACTTTGATGTTCACAGCGTCGTAAAACTCCTGGGGCCGCATGTAAATCTTTTCTGGGTCAATATCCATGGCCTTGCTGAGCTTTGTTCTACAAAAACATTTAAAAGCAAAAAATACTGAAGAATGGGAAATATTTTTTGCAGTTATACCACCAATTTAGTGACAACCAATCAAACATATTTTAAATAAAGGTTTGCAATAATAAGCTTGCACTAATGTGTAAACAGAAACCATATAGATCATTATTTACACTGGAGCATATAAAGGTTACTCATTGTGGAAGTTTTGCATGCATATTATAACTTTCAGACATGTGCAACTGTCAGACATCATAATTGATTACTGACAATTTAATTGGACTTTTTCCTAATTGGTATGCACGAGATTGGCCAAAAACAGCGTGTTAAACTGAATGCAGTGTCCATCAAATTTCAAATATTGTTCTGTGTTATATATACTAATGTTGACCAGGTCATATAATGTAGTTTATGTTGATGCAATACAAGCATTATATTGTAATTACCTGTCATAAGGGAGATGGGATTCTTGGGTGGCGATAGTTATGCGGCCTGTGAAAGACTTTTGACGAAGAACTTCAGCACATGTGACTGAAGCTGGCCCCCCTCCAATAATCAGAACATGGGCTCCATTGGCGTTTTGTGTCTGTACCATTGTCTTGTATCGCTTATAGCTGCTCAAAGCGGCTTTTGTGGCCCGAATGACCACCTTATCACCATCTTGGATCACCACCTCATGTTTTGGGACACAATCCAAACCTGGATAATCTTCTATGTCACCAGTCCTGACGTTAAAGCATGCACCATGCCAAGGACAACGGACGTGGCCGTTTTTCAGCGCTCCTTTGACCAACGGGGCACCATAGTGGGTGCATTTGTGCCCGATAGCATTGTATTCTCCTTGGTCTCGCACCAACAATGCTTTGCTGTCGCCGATTGGAATTTCACGCATTTCGCCATCTTTCATTTCATCGACTTTGCACGCAAAGGCCTCGACAGTTTCTTCTTTAGTAGCGTTGCCTCCCATTTTTCTTGTAAAACTTTGTAGCCAGGACGATCTGAAAGCAGTTGGTCGGCCAGCAACTCGCCGGAAATCTACGGAAGTTGAACTGTAAAACGTGACTTTATTTACGAACGTCTGGTCTAATTTTAGTGTAGCGCTACGTGTCTGGAAGTAGAATCTCGCGCGTCCAACGCAAATACCCTTGCTGAACAAGAATGACTTGCAGGGGTTCATCAAATTGCAGCGCGGATTGGAAACTAAAGGAAACGCTCCAGTTCAAAACCTGCCTTTTTCTCGCTACTGAAAGGCGACCACAAAAGTCAACACAACACTGGACCTGTCACGTTTTTGTAAGTCACGTGTTATTTGAGTTTATTTTTCTGCCAACTCACATTCGCCGATGTTCTGATTCATCGGACTGGACGTAACATACAATAAAGTAAAAACGGGGAAATAAAAACACGTTTTTTATTGCGACAAAAACTGCCACCACTTTTAGCAAAACGACGAAATTTTGTCTTTACTCGATCGGGCATTGAAACCTTTGAGACTGTCAAGGGCTTGGAATCCCTGCAGGCCCGCCCAATATTTGGTTATCATCGCATAGCCTGCATACATTACCTTACCCCTCACCTAACCGTATATCGCGATGGCTAGTGTTAACTTTTGAGGACGGTTTAAAAGGATATGGCGCAACGCTAATGTGTAATGATGGAAAGTGTGTACCGGCCTACAGACAGCTGTTTCCGGTTTTAACGCAGACGTCCCGACTTTAGACTGGATGTGGACCATACATACCCAATTAATCAAAAGTTGATTCAAATATAGTCACGGATCGTAATCCGCACCCAAAAGCATTTAGCTGTATATTCCATTCTGCCCACATTCCGTCGGGCGATAAATTTGTTTGACAAACTCCTTGGAATTTTACGTTAAAGCTCGCGGAATTTTGCAGTAACATTTAATCCAGAAAACATTGGTTTCTACAATCATTGTTGATGGTTGGAACAACAATTAGTTTGATCCACACAATAACGTCATTCTGCTCACAACAGCACCACTTTATGTGCACAAATTAGGTTTAAATTAGTTTGATTTACCAATCATAAAAAGTATTTAGCGCAAAGCAAGACTGCCACCAAGTGAACGGGAATTTTTTTGACAATTGAGCACACGTGGGCAATGTTGACTTTTCTGCAATCGGCGTACGAAAATGGCCCCGGGCCAATTTTCCCAGCTATGTGGTTAAAAATAAAGCTGTTTAACGAGGAATTGCTTCTTCGTATGTATCTTAACATGGCCACAACAATTTCACATTCTGCACTGTCATAACCGTTCATCCGTTTGATTTCTTTTTTAGTTTTTCTTATTAAATCTTTGGTCCTTGCGATGCTGGTTTTGAGACTGGAAAAATTATGTTGACCATTGTCGTTGGTCGTGGGACACTTATCTTGCACAAGGACCCGGGAAATGTTATTTAAGTAAGAGGGTATTTGTGGTTTTGGTGTAGTTGCTTTCCAAAGTGAAGGGCAAACCAAAGCCTCTGTCTTGTCGCAAGTGTAACGTGAGAATTTCAACTTAGAATTGACCGATTGCACTTCTTCTGTAAAATATGTATCTTCAACAGTCAAAACCTTCCATTCGAGTGCAAAAGCATCATTTGTGTATTCGAAGTCAAAGCAAACGTTGTTTTCATACAGACCCCAGTTAGGGTGATCATTTTGGAACTGATACATGGATCTGCCACATGCTGAAAACATATCATGTTGGCATTTATCTGACTCAAACGTAAGTAAGGAATCAAATGGCAGAACTTCGAATTCATGCTGTTCGGAAGTCGTGAATATTTCAGCTCTCGTAGTCTTGTTATCCACTTGCTGAAAAACTCGACTGAGAATCGATCCGATCACAATTAAAGCAAATGAAAAGAATATTTGGGTCAACATGATCCCATTACCTAATTGTCAAAATACCTACGTAAAGCATTTGGCGATAAATTGCATCAAGTATTCCACAAGTAATTTTTAGCATACTGGGCGTGTCACAACGAACATTTGAAAAATATAGTTTTGAAAATCTCAAATGTAAGTGCCAAAAGTAGAAACATAAGGTACACGACCACAGCAGTCTGAATGATTGGTCTTCCCACACTGGAAACCTTTCCATAAATTCGGACAATCATTTCTCGCAGAGGTTTGGTCGCATCAACCAAAGCTTGTGACTTTTCTTTCAGTTTTTCCATTTTTTGTGATGATGGGTTTTTCGATACTTCACCAACATTTACATTCGCATCCCTGGCGGGTGATGGAAGACCTTCCTACTTGATACTGAAAAGTTATGACAGCTGTTACGAATATTACGTTTCCAACATTGCAAGTTTTGCAAATATGTGCAGAAAGTATCAGTGGAGTTTTCAAAGAACTAGGCACAACAATGCCATTGTTTCCGAACAAACATGCTTATTCTTTGTGGTCATTAAATAGTGCAGTGAAGCATGAAATTAATTTGAATTCTTCTGTGATTTCTGTGTTGTGGTTGGTGATCCCTGTGTTAAAACAAATATTTTTAAACGCCAGAACCATTAGATGCATTTTAGGGGTAATAAGATTCAGAAAGCGACAGGCTGCTGTTAATTGATGGACTGTGCTATTAGCTCTACATGTCTTTGCCTTCTAAATACATTGAATCGAGCGCTACAATCATTCAAAAGCCTTTGAAGAAATCAATACTGCAGGCAGGCCTTAGTAGAACGGCTGCGCTTAATTTCCCTGCGTTGAAATGGAGTCCTGCCTATCGATTACTGCCCTTGTTTAATGCGCGCGGCCAAGCCGCAGAAAAAATGTCTTGGCTTGCATTCTGCAAATAAACAAACGCATCCAGTCAAGTTTAAAGGCGGCAGACATTTTTTTGGAGTACATTGTTTAGTAGACCTTGTGAGTATTAGACTTTTATTAGGTAAAACTAAAGTTCAAAATGTGTTTGAAGAGTTAGTCTTAATTGTATGAGGCTGAATTAGTGAGTTTGCCTTTACTATCTGCTCGAGAAAAGACCAGATAGCAATTAAAACGCTTTCTATTTATTTTGTTCTTTTTATTATTAAGTGCATTTGTGAGACAGAAGGGACAACAGTTGCTACATGTGGTTTCCGCCCTGTAATATGTACACAGCATATCTAAGATGCGTGTTCGTTGTGCTGCTTCTGACTTCGGGTAAATTAAAATACTTTAAATTTTCGCATCCAAACATAAAGTTTGCGATGAAGGTTTGCTATTTTTGCTTGCAAATAAAAAAAAAATTCCATGCGGGTTTTCTTCTGCTTTTTTGACTTTTTTGATCATGGAAATAACAAGCATGCAGATATTATAAACGACAAACATCCCAGCAAATTTTCCACTGTTTGGTTAAATAGGCGACTGGTCTAAGACAGTGGTAGTGGGAACTATAGTTTGTGATGGGTGGGTAATTGGTCGGGACCAAAATATACAAAAGTAGTTGAAAAAGAAATATAATATTCTGTGCTCACTGTGTGTTGTACACTTATTGGCAATTAGTCACGCCAAGCGAAAAAGTTAAAAAAGTATAACAGATAGAGCAAAAATAAAATAATTAAGTTCTCAGTTAAAAAATTAAGCTACTTGTGGGAAATAAGGATTCGGTTTGAACTTGAAAGTGGGAAATGAGATAACAAAGTTCAAGAACCACTGGTCTAACGTTTCGCGAGTAACGCATGTTTATCTCGTTAAAGTTTCCGTATGGGCATCAAGAGACGAGGAACAATTGTACAAGACCCTGTTTGACGACTACAACGTGTGGATAAGACCAGTTGCCGATAGCAACGACAGCGTCATCGTGCGTTTCGAGTTGTACGTCTCCCAACTGGTGAAAGTAGTGAGTTTACCAAACTTATATCAATTTCTTTGTAATGGATCGAAGTGCGTAGCTTGCTACAATAACTGAAATCTGAATTGAAATCATTTATTAGGATTTTGAGGTTTCATTGTAATCACGGTCTGCAGAGTTTTAGAAAATTTATTAAATATAAAAAAAGTTTATTAATTAGGTTTATTAAATTTAAAATGACTTTTCTTGGGAGCAGTCCGTTAAGAAATGGTGTGTAAGTTATATGCCTGGTAAAAAAAGTTTTGTCGACTAGCGTGTTATTGTCTAACTACATTTCCAAAAGCGGAAATAATGAAATGAATGCTTCCAACAAAAGGTCTTTTTAAATTTAATAAATCTTTTTAACGTTCTATTATTGTTAGGACGAGATAAATCAGATAATGGAGACGAACTTGTGGTTGAAACAAGAGTGGGACGATCACAAACTTCAGTGGAAGCCGTCGGATTACGGCGGAGTAAAATATTTACGAATACCTTCAGAGAAAATATGGAAACCCGACATTGTTCTTTACAACACGTGAGCAAAGATATAAAATAAATATAGAAACTGTTTAGCAGCTGTAGAGGGATCTAGCCCTCGGTTAGGCTTTGTTTATTTATCTGCGACAGCAAATTCGTTTAGTTGCTACTATTACGTAATATTTGCAGAAACTTAGGATGCCTATGGTTACTTACATAAACGAAATCGATTTTTCAAAAATAAAATCTTCTGACGTAAATCAGAGGTTTGTTGCTTCACTATAAAATAGGAACTGGTAATAAATATAACTTAAAATCCTGATAGAAAAACCCGGACCCTGATGCATTATACCGATGATGCTAATGAATAACTTCCTATTGAAACGTTTAATTACCTCGTTGTTGCCGCTTGCATTTGTGAGTAAACTTTTTAAACACGTAAAGGCATTTTGACGTTGACAAAACGATTTTTTTGAATATGTTTTGTTATTAGAGCCGTTGGAAATTTTCAAGTGACACAAAACACGAAGGCTCTGTTGTCTTACAAAGGAGAAGTATCTTGGATGCCTCCAGCTATTTTTAAAAGTTCCTGCAGCATTGACGTCACTTACTTTCCGTTTGACACCCAGGTACAATGGCCATTTACTACACTTTAACATTTCAACATTACGTGTAAATGAATTTTACGAGCCACAAGTTTAAGCTGATGATATTATTGTAGAAAATAGACCAAACACATTTGCAATATTTTGAACTACTCAAGAAAAACTACCGGCAAACCGCTCTCTTGATACCTATTTAAGAACTCTTCATACCTATTTTGGTACTCTTCATACCTATTTTGGTACTCTTGATACCTATTTTAGAACTGTACTATGAAGTTCGGGTCATGGACATACGACAAGGCTCGGGTTGACCTGGTAATGATGGGGATAGAAGCGAACAGGAAGGAATATTGGGAAAGTGGGGAATGGGAGGTTCTGAATGTGATGGGATACAGGTTTGGCGCAACCGATTCAATACTTTATTTTTGAATTTTGTTGTTTTTGCGAGTATAACTGAGAAGTGTCGATTTCGTTTGTTTGGTAATTTTGCTAAATAAGCAAATACAGGTGGGCAACAACGTAGAAATTAAACGAATGTACCAGTTAAATAGTTCTTTTGGTTTGGAACTCTTTAAGGAGACTGACTTTTAAAGTACACTAGCTTTCGCGAGTACCTCTCGCTTCATCAGGTGTGAAAAACACAATGCGATACAAAAAAAAACAAGCGCAAGACGGTTAAGTAGTATACGTTAAAAACGTGTTTGTTCACTCAATTGTTAACAAACACATCAACGATAGGGTTTCGACAGTACTTTTTTGGACATGAAAACTGTAACTTTTAGATTTCAGTGAGCTTAAGACAGTTGGCCCCTGCTTCGACCCATAAAGTATCATCAGTGCAGCGTGCTTTTATACATAACTTTTAATAAATTGGCCGTTTGGTCAGCAAAGTTGTCTGGTAGTCACACCAGCTGCACTGATGAGACCTTTTAGGCCGAAACAGTGGCCATCTGTCTGCAGCTTATACACAATTCATATTATTGGCTCCACATTGCTTTTAATGAATTGTTCCTGATTCTGCCAGGCATATATAAATTTTAGTTTACAAAATCCTTGCACTAACACAGACACGAGAGAAAATACAACTGCTGTCCGGAGATTTATCCCGATGTAACTTACTCCTTCCACATCCGGAGGCTTCCTCTCTTCTACACAGTGAACCTCATCATCCCTTGTCTTCTCATCTCGTTCCTCACCGTCCTTGTCTTCTATCTTCCGTCGGATTGTGGGGAGAAAGTGACTCTCTGCATCTCTGTGCTCCTTTCTTTGACGGTTCGTCACTAACTATTGCAACTATGAAAAGTGATTACCAGGACTGACCTAGATTGTTGCACAATCAACCAAGATACTGGTTTGCATAATATTTACTTATATATCTATGTCAGTCCTGATAATCACTTTTTGCAAGAATTTTAGTTCCACGATCTCAAAACCAACAAAAATCGGCAGTGGAAAATCTCTGCTTTATATGTAAACATTTCCATAGAACTAAAACATAAGGGAGTTCTTTTGACGGATTTTTTAATTTTTTTTTGCAAAGGTAAGCTTGGATGAAGGAAACAAATCTATACATTTTCGTAATTTGAAATTCATTGCTTTATTTCTGACATCTAAGCTCGTCTTTGCTTTGATTAAATAAAAAATACTTTCAATATCAGGTGCGGTATTTAGGGTCTTTATCATAAATAAGTTCGTAATACTATGAAACATTTTCTAACTGAATGTCCAATCAACATCTTGCTATTATTTAAATTTTATTTCAATTATTTGCTGCATCTGAACATGCATTTTTCGCAACAAACTCTGCAATATCCGCTCTTCCTCTCATCCAATAAAACAGGTTTTCCTTCTCGTTATTACCGAGATCATTCCGTCTACGTCGCTGGTGATTCCCCTAATCGGACAGTACCTTCTTTTCACAATGATTTTCGTCACACTTTCGATCGTCATCACCGTGTTCGTTCTCAACGTTCACTACAGGTCCGAAAACACCCACACCATGCCGGAGTGGATACGGAAGGTGTTCCTGGAGATATTGCCGAAAGTGAGTCATCGTTTAGCTGAAACTGAACTCAATGTTGAAAACGAGTTAGGAATGAACCTAAATTTTTAAAGTTCCCATCAGTATTTTAACGTTTGTCATATGCTACAAAGTAAAGGGCTTCAAATATTGAAAAATTCTTAACCATATACTGCAGATGCTGGCCTAGCGATCGCTGTGTAACTTCAGTAATTGCAATATATGCACACAAAGCACTAGCCTGGCTGTAGTTTGGAAATATACATTACAAACAACTACCATTTTTTTTGTAGTAATCACTTAAATTCATATTTCTATCCTTTTGAAGCTTGTTCTCTTAATTGTACTCAGTACTGTTGGAATAACGTTGAAAACATTGCGTTTTACCGAATGTGAAACTGTGAGTTCTTGGCAGGTAATGTTCATGAAAAGACCGAAAAAACGAAAACAAGCGGTCCAGAAATTGGCGAAAAACATCATAAAGATTGAAAATTTAAAAAAGAGCTTGCACGTCGTTACCGAAAACGGATCCAAACCAAACATATCAGTAAGTCTTCCCCCTATCTAGTTACATGTGACAAATCTTTGATAGTAAAATGTGTGCTTATATTTCATTTTTTGTTGGTAAATAAAATAGTGTTTATTGAGACAACAACAAGTATTGGCTTTTTTAGTTTTTCGGGCCTAACAATGATGAGGGAAAAGAAATTGACTCCGATCTTCCTATGGAGTTAAAGCGGGCACTAGATGGCGTAACCTACATAGCAAATCACCTAAAAGTGGACGACGAATCAACAGAGGTAGGCTTACTTCACATATGCCATGCACTCCTTATGTAAAGCCAGTTACAACAGTTTTCATGCAACGTGGTTTAATTTAATTGGGTAAAAAAGCCAATAGTATTATTGTTGCAATGCGGCTCTTCTGGTACAGCGTTTTGCAGCAATAAAACATGCCTGGCAGCATAAGCAATGATTTATTCAATAGTATTTTGCTGCCACTGAGCGGGATTTCAAATGATATCAGGGCAATTTACTGTAGATCAGTGACGATGAGGACAGTAGTGACCAAAACGAGAGAAACTTCTTATTTTTGGAGAGTTACTGACAGGGTGTGTACACGCACTGTTTCGACCTGTAAGGTCTCATCAGTGCCGCTGTTGAAGTGGCACTGTGCTAGCTTCTACACTAGCAGGCACACTAAATTCCACTATGTGGTACCATTCCGGTCAACGTCGATCTGTTGGGTACCCTTTTTTGGGTACCGAACAACAGAGACGAACCACTGTGGAACGGATCTGCTTGGTAACCAATAGCGCTAAAGGCAAAAACACCCATGCAATATGTGCAAAAAGAGCCATAGAGCTGCAATTCTGCAATATTATGACTTTTTTTGCACACAACTTATTTTTATATTTTATAATTGGTCGCAACTGTTCGTCTGGGGTGATTACACTGCAATGCGGACCTGCGTTTATTGCTTTCAGATCGAAAATGACTGGAAATACGTTGGCATGGTGATCGATCGTATATTCCTATGGATCTTCATCTTCGTTTGCATCTTGGGAACCACCGGACTTTTCCTCCAGCCTATGCTGAATTCTTCACGCGGAGGAAGCATCCATGGAAACCACCACTAACAGCAGAGACGTGGCGTCCTATAGTAAACAATACAAAGTCTCTGAATTGTGAAAATATAGTGTGGAATTTCTTGCATGGCGCCATCGGATTTCGTGTATCCACATTTAAATCTGTATTTTCAATGTGACCTTGGGTTTGCAGGAAATAACGATATTTCACATGTATTTATTATGTTTTTATTTTTGACAAAAGCTCGAGGCAAGTAAGATACTAAGTTTACCCAAAGATGAATAGTGATGTTTGGAAACTTTGGATTACCAAAGCGAAAAGCATGCGATTGACACGCCAGAAATACGGCTTCCTGGCCTGCGCTTGTATATTTCATAGAAGTCATTACATGGGTTCTACAATTGTACTCTGGTGCAGAGGGATATATGGGTCACCAAATGTTGACTTTTTCGAGGCGCAAAACAAAAATACCATCTGAGTTTTATAATGGTCTATTGTTTTATCATAAATACCGTGTAGGCTAACCATCAAGGGTTGGCATATATATTTCTATTGCATCTGGGGTCACACAATAAATAAGTCTGTGAGCCACTGATTTGGTACAAATTCCTCACAGTATAACTTCAAAAACTTTTCGCTGTAGTTTATTTCATATGGAAAGGAGAGAACGTCAGAAGTAATTTCCATGTTCAGTAATAAAAGGGTTAACGTGTTGCTGAGGAAGGACCCAACGTCGCAAAGTGTTGTTTTCAGCTGAAAGAATTGGTTGACGTTTCAATTTTGATCCCCTGCCACTTGTCACAACTGTGTATAACGAACAGCAATATATAAAAACGGCAATATTTAGTAAGGTATAGCTACAAGTAACCTTGCCTGTGTTAATTCAAAAACACCACGGACAAATAAAGCGATAAAACGTGGGCACATTGAAGAACAAGTTTTAAATTAAGCACATGCGCACACACAATATAAAAGCGTTTGCGGAACAATAATGTGGTGGATTGCACGATAGTTGAACAGGCAAAAAGTACGATTTTCGTCACACAAGCACGTTGCAAAATTTCCCAAGCTCTATTCAATAGCAAATCCCCTTTAGGCTTCCATAAAATAAGCAACAGATCCAATAGAAGAGCAGACAAGAAAAAAACTAGTTTTTCCTTTAAACGCCACGCACAAGACTCACACCCATACAAGGAGTCAACGCTATTTTCTCATTCAACAAAAAGTATTGGAAAACTACAAATTCAGGAAATAATCGTCGTCGGCGTAACCTTCCTCATCGCGTCCATACTCATCCTCATAATCTTCCAATTGAGCAGTTGTTCTACGGTGAATTCGTTCAGCGTCCGCATTTCCGTTCAATATAGCCGCTATTTTCGGACTTACAGGATTCCAAAATGACGGAAACGAAAACGGATCCGGCTCTATAAAATGAAATGAGTTTATTTTACCGCCAGAAGCAATCGAAAATAGAGAAAAATGCTGATTTAACTTCATATTAATGGGATGGGCCAACTTGGAACCACAAGTAATTGTCGAGAAGCTTGGAAGTAACAAAAAACTTATGTAACCAATTTTATCAATAGGGAGGGGGGAAATATTTCGAACTATGTAAATATGCAGTCATCTGCCGGTACAGTTTCAATTCAAAATAATCGAATCTATACCTAGAGAAAAAAAAGCACAAATAAGACAAAAAAATTTTATTTTGTCAAAAACCTCGAGGACTTTAAAGAATTAACATTACTGCTAGAAAGTCGAAAGGTTTGCAGTTTCGTAATGACAAGAAATAGTTGATTAACCGTTTGGTTTGTTGCTATGGCAACAACACGACATTGCATTTTCGGGAGCTACCGCGTATTTAGCGATCCTGCCTTGCCAAGCAACCGCATGAAACTCTTATGTTACCTTTATACCTGTAGTATATTACATTAAGCAATACGCACCATTTCCGTATATACTGTAGTCTTCGGTCCCACTCGGTTCCACCAATGAAGCTGGAGTTTCGTCATCAACTTCTTCCGTCTCTACGTAATCATTTCCGCCATACTCTGACGTCACGTTGTCGGAGTGACCGTTCAGATATGCGTTGGGCAGTGTGTATTGGGACAGGATCGCAGTCTGGTTGATCAACTGGATGCGTTGTGCGTTCTCGTCTACAGCCTCGTTTGTTTCGCGAGCAATCTGCAGGATTTTTGCCAATGTCAATGTCGATTGAAGGTCAAAAAGAGTACAAATTTAAAACAACAGGACATAGGTAGGACACTGGATTTTCGGTAAACTATAATTGTCAACGCGGACAGACAACTTGTGCCGCATTTTTGAAACTTTCGACGTTTACAGGAACACAGACAATTAAATATAATTTCTACTAGGCGATAAGGAAAATGAGACCGCGATTCGTGTCCAGGATGACAAGGGTTCGAATCCCGGTGTGGCAAACCATTGTTGAAATTTGTTGCCACTATTTTCATGTAGATTTAATACTGCACGTATTCTAACCTAGCCCAGAAGCCTTTACTTTATATTGGGTTATAAAATACCTCGTTCAATATTTCAATGTTGTTTGTGAAGTAGTCAATGTGGTTACTGATGTTCATGTCCATTACTTTCATGTCGTTGTGGTATTTCTCCAACGTACGTCCGGATGTATCGAATGCAAGCTATCCGAAAAAATAATAATGTCAGGCTTTTCAACTTTGTCATCACAAGCCTTTGCACGTCAATACAGTATCTTGCAAGTTTTCTTGCAAATTTCACATATCTATCATAACTTACTACAGCCTTTATTCAGCTGGGCTTTAATGCTTTGGCTGTGACGCGATTTATAGTAACTTATGATCGCGAAACTGAAATTGTTACATGCTTGTTTGTTAGTAAGCTGTGTCGGTAGGACGTGGGACGCAGTGAGAACACAGTCATGATTTGAAACCTTACCATGAATTTGATTTTTCAGATTTCGCACCGACTTAAGGACAAAGTTGCTATGATGCCAGTGAATCTTTTTTGGTGATTGGGTACTCTTTATTTGGTACGTTAAGCAATGATTTTGGTAATAATCTCTTTAGGTGATTTTGGTAAATTAGGGTTAACTTGCCTGGAAGTCGGATAGGAGCTCGACGAGGTTGTCAACACTTCCAGACAGAGAATCGTTGACTTCAATCAACGCGAGTTCCAGAGTCGACAAGGAGGAAACCAAGCTTGCAAGCACCTGCACACTCTGTACAAGAGAACCAAGATCCAAATTAAACGGTATAAGGCATCATTGCTAACAATGGTACGGTTAAGGTGCTGACAAAATTTACGCTTTTATTAATTACTAAATGGAGAAATAATGTCGGGAATTTAACTTTATCGTGGAAAAATAATTAGTTCAATTCCTTATGTTGAATTCAAGCGGAAAATGTAAAGCAACAGTTGTAGTATAGCTGATTGATTCTGGGAATCATTTCTCCATTCTCTTGCAATCGCTGTGGCGATTTTCACTTTTCTATGGTTTATACCATAAGTCCGGGTCCACACTCACGCTTTAAGCCGGCGTATCTTTGTTTGTTTCAATGTCTCGAGCATACGCCCGCACGCCCGCGTATAATGAAACAAACAAAGAATCCGCCGGCGCAAAGCGTGAGTGTGGAGCCGGCCTAAACATGGAAAAGTTTATTTATAATTTAATTATACGTGGAATAAATGTTTCCATGTTTGGAACAAAAGTAATATACAGAGGTTCAGCAAAGAGATCACAACGTGGCACAAGAAATTACAAAACGAGGGAAAAAACTTTTCTCACAGTGAAGCTTTCCGTGTCGTTGAGCATCCCGATAAGTTGAGAATTATGCTGAACTCGACCCACAAGTTGTTGGGTCATGTTGTTCGTGATCCCTGTCTCTGCTTCCAGCGCCACAATTCGAGAATGCGCATTGCTAAGGTTGGATTCTATAAGGTAATGCACTTTTGTTGTAAATTGGTTTTGGAGCTGATAGAAAAAAAAAATGACAAAATGCAACAACCCAAAAAACTGTTTATATGAGAGAAAACGTAAGTCGTTTGTCTTTCTGTTTCTATTTCTGATATATATATTTCATCTACAATTCGACATCGTTAGTATCATTAATACCCATGATTCTATTTGACTAAGGTTTTTTCCTTATGTCACTAGTTCAAAAATCAGACACCAAGTATTTGTTGAACATAAGACTGTCGGGAAATTCCTATACATGTTTTAAGAGTTCTAAACCAAAATTTGGTCGCAATTATCCCCAAAAGGCCAGTCGTGCTGCAGTAGATTGGATTGAGCATTTTAATTGCCAGCCTCCAAGCCAGTTTAACAATATCATACTAATATATTTTCAAGACAGCGTATGACCTTACCAAGGGCATGGACTTTACTTTCGACCATGGGATCAACGGTGGGTTTACTCAGGCCTCGACTCAATCTCGCCTCCAGCAAACTAACTTGTCCCTCCATCCCATTTGTTCGGTCTCCCAACTCCGCTATTCTATCACGGCAAAATATATAGGAGTGTGAATACGGAAACGGAACTTCAAAATAACATACAAGCAAGTGGAGACAATAATACGATTTCTGTGGGCTGAATACAGATGGCCACTGTTTTGACCTATAAGGTCTCATCAGTGCAGCTGGTGTGACTCTTAAAAGACTTTTCCGACCAAACGTCCGGGCAAAGACTGACCATAAAATCACCGTCATCCATTGGGCACCAAACTATAGGCGCAACCTACGAAAATAACTGACCGAATGGTCGGCAAGAGTCACATAAAGCTGCACCAATGAGACCTAGGTCAAAACAGCGGTTATCTGGATGTAGCTCACATAAATTCAAAATAATAGTCTAAATGGAAAGGAGAATCATAATGTAAAGGGAATTGCCTCGAATCATGATCCCATTGTTTGGTTTGGAGAGCTTCAATTGTCTTTCTGTCCTCGGCGGCCACCGAAACTATCAGTGTGGTGCTCGCTGAAAGGGCGTGATCCAACGAGCTTACGCGACGACCGAAACCTTCCGCTGTCGAATTTAAGTGAGAGATCGCAACATCGTGCAGATCAACCTGAGTGTAGAAGTGGTTTCGTAGGCAGTGGTAATAAGTATAAGCAAAAGAGCCAATAATGTATTTTAGCGAGCTGCAAACACTGCTTTGAATTAATAAGAGTACTGAGTCTTGAGGGATTGGAAGATTTTCAAATACATCAATTCACATTTCTACCATTCATTACTTTAAAGGACAACAAAACGCATTCATTTGCATGGACAACGACGAAGTTTCATTGACTCACATTATGCTGTAACTTATATCGATCATAGTTAACACCAGAAGTTAACAGGTGAAATATTTATGTTATTATTGACCATATGCGGTTGAAGGATTTTAGGAGGAATATATTCTGCCGCCAATCAGTTCAAGTATTTGAAGCTGCATTTAAACTTAGCCGTGACACAGTTTGTTACATTCTGTGTTTGTGGTGTGTGTTTGTATGAAACGACGAAATGAGGTAAAACTTCGCCATTAGTGCTTACTGTTGACAAGAGGTAATCTAAGTCACGGCGGCTCGGCCCCTGGTCGCTCATCATTGCCTCGATTGCGATCTGTTGGAGTGAGAACGACGACAGAAGATTTGCCGAGGCTTCGGTGACGTTGCTCAACCGTCGTGTGAAGGTCGTTCCAAGGTCGGCCACGTCCGTGGTGAGTCCGGATATGCGGGAGTTTTGCTCCTGGAAGGCGTTCCGGATGTCGGTTAGTTGTTCAATGGAGAGCTGGATTTGCGCTTGGTGAGATTCCTCGAGTGAGCTCAGAGTCTGACCCTAAATGTGTAGAAACATAACGCGCATTATTGATAGTGTAGTGCACGCATTGGATGAATGACATAAAGTGCACTTGCCAGGCCTGTAATGTTCTCTTGCACCTCTGCAACATTGGCACGCAAGACTTCGGAAATAACGCGATTTTCGGATGAGATCCGATCGAGATCGGAAACGCGTCGGGCAACATCGGAAACGTTTCGGTCGAGATCGGAGATTGATCCTAAAGCGCCGGCTATCAAGTCCGTTTTGGTTTCCAGCACGGCCGCCTGGCGATAAAATGCAAGCAACGTAAATGCGGTTTCAAGTGCGGTAAAAATGCGGAGATATCACCTCATTCATCATGCGGACGAGATTTCTTTGCGTTTCGGCCGACCAGATCTCTAGCGCCTCCAGCGTCCCGTTTCGAATGACGTCATTGTCGTCGACAATGTTCAACCTCTGTATAATTTCGTTGATCGATTCCCAAACGCTCAACGCATTTTCGTTGAATTCCTGTGAATATTTTAAAACATATGGATATTTTAGGCAGCAGGACCTCCTTAGTGACAAAAGAATTGAGATGTTTAGATAAAATTGGGAGAATGTTTCAATATTAATAAATATTTCTGCATAAGCAATAGATACAGAAGTGATGAGACGTATTAATAGTGACCATGCCTGTCGCTCTCTATTAAATATTTCTGTCTACTTCGTCAACAAAAGGTTTTGCTCAGGCTACGTAACTTTTATCACTAAGAAACATCGGCGCGATATGACGAATAATCCACGGTAACATCAGCGAGATCGGTGATGACGCAAAACCCTGCTAACAGAACCTTTAGAATGACGATCCTCCTTCTCGTCAAATTGTTTCTTAGTTTTCCAAATAAAGTATGCTGTATATATGTTACATATACTTATGTGTTAATATTAGCTAAAAAAATCCACCATCTAAGCTTTCTACAGATCGCTAATTTTAACATATAAGCATATCGATACGGAGTGCGATCGACAACCTGCCAGAGGGCCTTTGGTTTAAATAGATTGAGTTTTTTTTTTCATTTGTAATTACATATTGCGAACAAATTGAACGGGTGTAAAAACAGAATCTCACCTCCTGTAGAGAAGTTGCCATGTCTGCAAGACTCGACACCAGAGTCCGATCGCTTTCCATCCACGTCATGAGGTTCGCGCTTCGCGTAGATTGTTCGGTAAGTCGCGCGCTGATGTTATTGAGGGATTCGACGATTTCGTAATTCAAACGGTCGAATTCGTGCAGGGATCGGTCGTGGCTGGAAAACAGCAATAGGTTGAGAAATTTCAAGGTCAGAACCAAACCAAAAACGTCCTTGACTTGTTGATAAATTCAGAACAGACGTGTGACCACCAAATGCCATCTTTGCGCTCACGACATTGTATATCATTTGAGAGAAATATTCCGGACACACATTAATTTTTTTGTGCAATATTCCGGACACATACACAATTATTTAATCTTCAACCGAAAAGTTGCCACACTTATTTGGAGAAATTTAAGCTATAGGTGACATATACACTAATTATTGACACGTGCCAACAGGTTACAATTCATACATACAGGTGAGAAACGGTGAAAAGTAAGTGACAGTGCAAATTTGTACGAAGCGCTGTGCAAACAGAAAATGAACGCAAGGGACGTGAGAGCGTGCCAAGTTCGACCGTGCGATGATAACATCTCAAGTCGCGAAAGTAGCGAGGAAATGCCGGGAGACCACTGAATTTCACAGTTAAAGAAGTCTGTTTCAACACAATTTCAAAAGATTTAAAGCACAAAAACAATTTCGAGACATTTTCAAGGACACACATATTTTTTTACCTCTTCTGTCCTCTGCATTCTTTTTAAAGACATGCAAAATTGTCATTAAATATGTTGCAGTGCTTGAAAAAAAAACATATCAGCTGGTCCACAAATGTTTGTACATTATCATAACTTGCAATTAATCCTGTACACTTTGGCATGGAGTGGACGTGTTTGCGCGTTTGAAATTTCGCAGGACACATTCCACACTTATTGCTGCAGACTTATTGTCCCTTACTTCCTGTCTGCAGTTGTACCACCGAGTTGGAAAAAGCGTGGGAATTTCCCACAGAACGAACAAGAAAACCAATCATGCAAGGAATTACAGAAAAATATTGGGAATAAAATCTCTGTCGAATTATGCTTTCGACAAGAAAAATTATACAAAATTTAATGCGCATTTTTTCAAATAACTATGCAGTTTTCGCACAATTGCCAACGTGAGTAAGCACTAACAAAAGTGCTGCATTATCCGACAGTCACTTAGCTAAGTTGATTTGCCGCAAATTTATTTAATTGCAGCATATTTATTGCTAGTATTAAGCCAGCTGTGACTAACAGGTGCAAAATGCAAATCCACAATCTAGTTAATGCAAATAGCAGAAGAGCGCGACGCTGTTGGACGCGTGCCAAGTCCCGAGCAAACACAGCGGGCTGGGAAAGTTTGAGGGAAACACTGGCGCACGCCCCGGGAAGGCGCTAGCGGATTCGGAAGTCAACGTAACAATCGGTCATTATGGCGTAATTGCCAAAGACGCAAACTTGAACTAGATGAGGTAACTGAAAATACGTCTCTGTCTAACGAAGTTGCAATCTGCATAATTTTCACTTTTTTGAAATTTTTGTTTTTTAGACTGTTTTACCATTTAAAAATTTTTTAAATTTATATCAACAAATTATTTCCCAAATATTAACTCTTCCATAAACACAAAACTACCTGCAAGCAAATGTTTACAACAGGCGGTCGACAAACCCAAATAAAAACATGAAGGGACGTACGTATATGCAAAACATTTTAAACTGAAAACAATCCAAACTCGGATGCTGAACGACAGCAAAAAAACACCACCAAGCCAGCACTCCACAGGCTTATTGTCCTGGGGTCATTGCCACATTTTCTCTGCAACGTTTAAGGTTTAATCCCGATGGAATTACATTCTGATGAATGAGCAAATATACATTCAAGTTCTCGTCCCACAAAACAAAACAAAACTTAATGTTTAGTGTGGCCTTGCAACTTTACTTTTTGACAACTGATGAAATGCCTGTATGTTCACAAAATGCATTTCTTTTGACACAAGTTTAGACAATTTAGATATAATATGTAAATCTTACAATATATCGTATATGCATTATATCGTATATCAATTAATTGACTTCCAATAAAGAATTATACAACGTGGTTTTACGGTTACTTTTAGTGCCTGGTTAGTACCAACGTCATACACGATATGACATCTCCTGGTGACCTTGCAGACGTATTGTTAGTGCGCAATTACCCCGCTTCCTGTTCGCATTTATAGTCCAAAATTTGTAACGATCATGGAAACGGAAATGATCTAAATACGAATTTTAATTGACAGAAAATTCAAGGTTCAGAGCTTCGTTAAGGCTCGATTAAAAAAATTGAGATACATTTGAAAAAGAAGACCAGGTTAATAACAAACAAGCAAGGGTTTCCACATTAACGGCTTTGAAAAACTTTCAAATGGAATATATTCACATTCGGTTCCAACAAAAAATATTCCTAACAAAATTCAAAAACGTTCGCGATATTCCAGTTACAGAATTGTCCTGGTAATTTTCATGGGTTCACAACAACATGTTTATTGACACCACGTAGTTGGAAAGTTGCAAGGTGCAAGTTCCAAAGCAAATTTGACCAGGCGTTCGGCAAACACAGGGCGCGCACGTCGCCGCTGGACGCGTGCCAAACCACGATCGCGACGTTCCACGACCTGGGAAAAGTGGGGAAGGAGATAATCGACGTCGCGCGCCGCGGGAAGGCGACAATGGAATCGGAAACGAACGTAACAATAGGTCATTACGACGTAATTACGAGCGCAGTGAACTTGGGAAAAAAGTTTCTGGTTTAAATACCCTCGCCCTGGCTGGAAGTTCATCAATTCAGCATTCAATCATCTATCTTCCAAGTAAGCAAAGCTATCAGAGAAAACGATGCATTCTATTCTTGCCGACCGTCCGTATGCTGCCTATGATCCAAGGGCCAGTTTGGCGCCTCACACCGGGTACCTCGGGCATCAGGGCACGTTGGAGAACCAGCATTTCGCTTTTGCCGCCCCACAGCCAACGTCGTACTACTCGGGGTACGGGGTATTCCCCCAATTACCCCAACAGCTGCACCCCAGCTCAGGAAACATTTATCATCGGGAACCACAAAAACCGACCAACTGCCTTCAAGAACCTGTCGCCTGCAAGTGGAAATCTCCGGACCAGAACATTTGCGGTATCGTCTTCCACGACCTCAATGACCTTGTGGGCCACGTGACCCACGACCACGTGGGCGGCATTGAGCAAACCGACCATACTTGCTATTGGGAAGGATGTTCCCGAACCGGCAAATCGTTTAAGGCCAAGTACAAGTTGGTGAACCACCTTCGCGTCCACACCGGCGAGAAACCTTTCGTCTGCAACTTCCCTGGATGCGGGAAAATGTTCGGAAGAAGCGAAAACCTCAAGATCCACCTTCGAGTTCACACAGGTGAGAATGGTGGAATGCTCATGTGTATCTACATTGTGGTGAATGGTTTGAACTGAATATGTTTCGCAGAACATGTTTTTAAATGTTATGTTCTGTTTCAGGAGAGAAACCATTTCCTTGCAAGTTTCCTGGCTGCGACAGAAGATTTGCAAACAGCTCGGATCGCAAGAAGCACAGCTACATGCACAACACCGAAAAACTCTACGTCTGCAAGGTAAATTGTGATTCTTCAACCCCAGTGTGTCGTTTTGACGAACTTTGTAAAGAGTCCGAAACAATTACACGAACTACATTTTTCATATGCTTTAAACGATTATTTCCTCATTGCAGTACGAAGGATGCGACAGAAGCTACACTCACCCAAGCTCACTGCGCAAACACATCAAGATGCATGAAGCCAACGGTGACGTCATGATTGCGTCACCGTCTTCTTCATCAAACGCGTCAATCGAAGCCCTCTCACCCATTCCAAGCCCACAAACCGGCAACGAAGCTGTAACCGTCAAGTCGTCCAGCCCCAAAAATGATGACGTCAATCCATCTTTCCCGACGTCATCACCCATAAAAGAAATCGGCCACTGGGATCAGCAGAGAGGGGACTTGTACATGCCATACAACCACCGCCAACAACACCCACATCAATACCAGCAGCCCATGGCTACTTTTCAACCATCTTTCAACCAGTTTTCCGCAGACAGTTGGTCCAACCCCAGTTTCGTTTTGGGAAATGGTTTCGGGCATTGACCTTCAACACAGTTCTTTGACCCCAGCTTGTGCCTATAACTCTCGTTTTCCGATACAATCATATATAATTTGTGAATACCTTGACAGTTTTTTTGCAGTTTTCCCTCGCATTTTTTACGATTATTTTGTGGCTTGTTCTAATAAACAGCAAAATTAAAGATTTCGTTTTCGAAGAAATTTTCATCAAAGCAGAATAAAACTTATAATCTAATTGAAATTTTTTTGTTTTCGATTTGTATGAGTCACTTTAAAAGATTTTTGATTTGAATATTAATAGTTTTGTGGCCAATAGTTTATTGTCTAGAAAAGAAAATATTGCCCGAACCAGGAATTTATGTTTCGCACCGTGTAAAAAATTAAATGTCATTCCTCTGCTTGCACGAGGACGTACAGAAAGTATAATAAGACAATTAAACGTTCTTAATCGTTCAATCAAACAATACGACAGACGCTTAATCTCATAGTGACGGAACAATGCATTTACGAAACCGGGGAAACGCAGGTGAACGTCAGGGAATTCGGATGCAGTCGATAATGACGTAACAATGAAGTAATTAAAAGCTGGAAATAGCTCGATGTGAGGCCTTTGTTTGCACAATTACTTTGGCTTGTGCGACAATATGAATTGACAATTGTCTGTGGCGTATTGAATATACGCGTAGTTTTTTTGTTTTGCCACACGGAGGTACTAAATAGACAGGTTTTGTTTAATGCTGTTGGCGCTATATTATACACAAGAAAGCGTTTGCTTGAGAACTTTTCTAAATACACACATGTTGGAATACTAATTTTTGAAACAGTCCATTTGCTTTCGCTATATCAATTCGTAAACCACCACTCAATCAGAATTCCATACATGAGTTATAGATAGACATAAATATATTAATTCTGTATACAGAAAAAAATGATTAGATTACCTTCTGGATAGCCAATGTTAAATACACTTGTTCAAGACACGAAATTATTTTTTATTTTCTTTCTTGTGTGAAACCAAGTTGCAACTTTTGGTACCACCGAAGGCGAGAAGGAAAATAAAAGAAGTAAATATTGGAGCACCATGGCTGAGAAAAATTAACCAAAGCCCGTAGAACAGAACAGGAAAAATACAACTAAAGTTTAAAAAGCAATGGAATAAATAACATCAAATTTTGTTTAAACACCTTCAAGTACTGCAGTTTAAAATATTGCTTGCAGAATAATTTCACACCAACTTGCGAAAAAAGATTGTTTCCAAATAATTGGATTCCATAAATTAATTTGATTCCGACGCAGCTGCGAAATCGCGTGTTTTTTCCCAACAATCCAGCAGTGGAACCCGAACATCGGCGCGAAAATTCGACGATTCCCGTCGCTCGAGGAGCGAAAGTCAAGTTTGTCGATTGACCGCGTCCTGGCGCGTGTCCGTTCGGTCAACAATCGTCGTAGTGACGTAACAATGGTCGCGTGTCGCGAACGATAAGCGTCCGGCGCGCGAGGAAGCGACGGAAGTCAGGTAATGGCAGTTATTACGGTAATGACATTGGGGCTGGGAAGCGGATGAAATGAATTTACGTCGAACAAAAGGCGTCTGGATCAACTTGTGGGAATTTCATAAACGCGACGTTGATGCGACTGAAATAAGAAACCTCCAGATTTCCGATCATGGCCTTGGTTAAACACGTGGCGTTAATAGGTGATATTTTTCATACATAATTTAAACGAAAATTATGGGGTAAACTGTATGTTTGTGGAGTCTAGAAACCAGCGATGAACGCACAGAATTATCGTCTTTGTTTCCCACACGACCGTTTTTTTGGACACGTCGTTCAAACAATCAAAATATTACAAAAAACTCCTAATTTTTAAACCAATTTGTATCCCATAAACGGTAAGCGCAAAAGTTCCTGCTGACCCAAGAAACGAAACGAAGAAATTTTGACAAGAAACGATTCGAAAAATTCATAAACTTCGTGAAACGACAACTTGTTTTGACCGCAAAATTCGCACGAGAATTGAAACTCGCAAAAACTCGCATGGAAAGTGCAAATAAACAACACGGTCAAGTGCAAACACGAGCAGCAGTGTGCTGGCCAACACCTCTCACCAACCCGCTACGCGCGCGCCAAGTCGCGTGCCGAGCTGGGGGTAATTAGTGAACAATGCAAACAGCGTTAGGCGCGTAGCGGGTTTGCGGAAGGGCGTAATTGGAGGTGAATGTTAAGAAGAAGGGAAGAGGAGACAGTGGGACGCGGGTATATAACGGTGAACAGCATGGTGTGAAGTCATCAGCTGTGGCTCTTAGTGGGCAGTCACAGCTTCCAGCCTATGTACGTTCATAGGAACGTTCAGTTTCATTTTGATTTTGTTCCGTCGTAATTCCGTTTAGAATTTTCAATGTTTATTTTTTTTCTCTCGGCACGAATTTACAAAAACATTTTTTCCAACATCTTCAATACTTTTCAACAGGCGCACCGCTAAACTAATTTTTCTATTTTGCAGATAACGTTGATCTTTATTACAAAGCAACTATCAAATCACTATGATGCAATCTTCAGTTGTTGCTGACCGTCCGTACGCTGCGTACGACCCACGAGCTACTTTCCCTGCTGCTCACGGGGCGTTTTTCCCGCAGCAAACAACTTACGAACCATCAGTGGTATTTCCCAGCCATCCGGCTATGTCTTACTACTCCGGCTACGGAATGTTGCCACAAATGGCCCAGAACTTGCCCCAAGCACCACAGGGGGGTTATTACACTCCACAGCAAATGCATACGGAAGGGCAAAGCACGGTTCTGCAAGAGCCAGTCGCCTGCAAGTGGAAAACAGCCAACCAGAACGGTGGTCATGTTTGCGGCATCGTCTTCCACGACCTTAATGACCTTGTGAACCACGTGACCCGAGACCACGTAGGCGGCATCGAACAGAGCGACCACTCCTGTTACTGGGATGGTTGTTCTCGCAATGGCTCAGCTTTTAAAGCCAAGTACAAGTTGGTGAACCACCTTCGCGTCCACACCGGCGAGAAACCTTTCGTCTGCAACTTCCCTGGATGCGGAAAAATGTTCGGCAGAAGCGAAAATCTCAAGATCCATAAGAGAACGCACACAGGTAAGGATCGCTTTTCCCCCCTGCTCATTAAAACGACGTGGTTGCTTTCTATGGAACATTAAGTTGTGACGTGCTTGAAAAAATCTAATTTCTCGTTTGTTTCAGGAGAGAAACCATTTCCTTGTAAGTTTCCTGGCTGCAACAGAAGATTTGCAAACAGCTCGGACCGCAAGAAGCACAGCTACATGCACAACACCGAAAAACTCTACGCTTGCAATGTAAGTATTTGAACCGTCTTTTGTTTAAGATCTAAACTGTTTTCAATTCTTTTAATTTTCCCGCCAAGCTAAAATATTCACAAACAATTCATTCTTGTTTATGTTCTCACAGTACGAAGGTTGCGACCGCACCTATTCCCATCCCAGTTCCCTACGCAAGCACATCAAAATGCACGAAAGTAACGGTGACGTCATCAGCACCAACAGCGATACGTCACCGTCTACGTCACCAAGCTCATCATGCGGCTCCCCTGACAACGTCCTGACATCTCTACCCCATCCCGCACACCAAGTAAACGAAAGTGCGTCGTCACCAATCATGGCGTCACCACCGATTATGGCGTCGTCGCCGATTATGACGTCATCGCCAACGTCAATCGCTCCCAAGAATGGGTGGCAGGATATTAATGGCTATGCAGCATATTCCAGTGAACAAAACGAGAATTCAACCCCGAACACGATGAACCAAATGTTTCCATATCAATCAGTGCAACCGCAATACGTGGAACCTTACTTTAATTTCTCATCTGCTGTGTCGGGATTCAATGAATATCGTTAACTCTGCCAGCGAGCGTTAATTTTTGTCCTTTTTGTGTTTATCTACATATTTATGACAATACAGCGAAGCACGAAAAGTTGGTGGTTGTGGTTGATGGCTCACTATTAGAAACAATAAACAACATAGAGACAATAATACAACAACAGTCGTATAACTGTATAGTGTTTGTGCTGATTTGCAGCGAATTTGGAAACGCTTTACAGGGTGTAACTTGTGAACTTTTAAATAATAGCAGCTATTGATAAATTATAAATTAGAAACTTGATCGCACAAGCATTGAATGCCCGCATACAAGAATCCATTGGAATGAACGTGTGACTCCAAAGTCAAACAGAAACATACCTCCGCAAGTGCATGTCCAAGGTTCCGATCCGTCTCGTGTTCTCCTCCGCAACCACCTCCGCTGACGTCACCGACGCTCTTATTCTGGCTGTGTCTTGGTTGAGGCGGGAGATGGAGGCGGTGTGGCTGTCGATGGATTCCATCAAGCCGCGTTGATTAATTTGAACCGATGCCATGGTAACGCCCTGGAGAGTGGTGAAACTTGGGTGAATCCAAACTTGACTTTATACAACATGCGTTTATGTAAAAATGGAATAGCGTGCAGTTATGTTGGGATAATGTCGCTTATAGAACAAAAACATCACGAGTATGGCCTACGAGAGGCCCCAAAACACCAACTTTGTAAATGTAAGGCCCCACGAACACCAACGTTGCCAATGTAGGGCCCCACGAAAAGGAAAAGAACACGAATGTTTGTCTAAAAATCTAGGGATTTGTATCTTAAAGGCCAGGTTCCAGACAAAGCTTATTATCTCAAAAAGAAAAACGTGCAATGGCATATTATTTCTCTCAAGGGCACGGGACATAATTTAGTTTGGGTTTCATACAGGGAAGGTAATTTTATTCATTTGAGCACATTTAGAAAGGAGAAACAGGTTTAGGCAACGGCGGACTTTTTTTTCAAGGACGTGGACAATGATATCACAAAATATCACAACATTCGCGGTAATTAACATCCCTATTCTTGAACACAGGCGCCTTTGGCAGTCTTAAAACTCTCCGAAACACATTTTTTCGTGTAGCCAATCAGACCATTACCTGGTTAATTCTGTCGCTTAGCACACGTTGTATGATGTCTGTGAAGTTTCTCATGATGAACCGCAAACCTCTCACTTCACGCAGATGTCTTTCGATCTGCGTCGAGATCGCATCGTCTATGTGTTCCTTTCCCTCTGTCAGTGATTCGTTCAACTGCACCACAACATTACGCACTGTGTCCAGCGCCTCGCCCTGTTCGTTGATGACGTTGTACACCTGCGGGTGACGTCATGATCACAGATTGTTTGGAACTAACCATAGAGATTTAACTGGCATGGAAACCAATGTATATAAAATAAGAATACGGAGTATGTATATAACACGTAGCTTTGCATCTTTAAACTGGTTTAAAATACAATGTAAACGGCTAATTAATTTATCTGGAACTTAAAAGCTCACACTATCGGACAATGTTGTTATATTTCGGTGCAGTTTGCGGTGTTCTGTTAAAGCTCTCGTGTTAAGCTCGATCGTATCCCGGAGATTCGAATCCGCTCGATGAAGATCCGATATCCAATCTAAGGTAAAGTTTTTTTTCTTTAAGCATTAAATACAAAGGAGTCATCAATGCAATTTCAAAACAATGCAACATTTTGCGCAAAAATCGTTAACTCTTCATTACTTTCTGCTTGATGAAGTTCATCGGACCAAACAAGGATTTCTGCTCTCAGGGTGGCATTGAGACTCTCTACCGCCATTAAGCGGGCGTCCTGTGATTGGTGATGTTGTCGAGCCGTAGCCTGAAAGTCTGTTAACTAAAAGCACAACAAAACGAAACACATTTAAATTTTAATTCCACGAATTTCTTGATACGATCCTAACCTGTGACGTCACGCGCCCTATCTTACGGTTGAGTTCATTTCGTGTGTGATGATGCGTGTCCCTCATTTCGTCGTGGTCGGTTCTCAACATTTTTATTGCGCCACGAGTGGAATTCCGGTTGCTTGCGTAAGCTGCGATATAATTTCTTGTTGCAGAAAGAAATGATACGACTACACAGCTTATCCAGCAAACACGTTAATGATTTGGTCACCTATGTTGAATGTTTGTCTATAACGCGAGACACAAAAATGAGTGAGTAGAACGGCCAATGAAGGCATACAAACCTGTTCTGTCGCTTTCCAGCGCTTGAGATAAGATCCCAAGTCTCATCTTGTTCCCGACAATCTGTTGTCCGTATTCTCTTAGGCTGGAATCAACCGCATTTAGTCTGGAAAGAGGTTAGATATGAGTAATAAAGTCTGCGATTACGTCATGTCGTATCTGGTTTTTCTAGGCCTCAATTTATAAAAATAAAAAAAAATGCGTGCCAAATACTTTTGGCGTATTATCTTAAATATAAATTCCAAAGCTAAGAATTTGCAGATTATCATGTCACTAATGCTGACGTTTCAAACATTCAATAAACTATGTTCATCACCATCAGTGCGACTAAAAAAAAGTTATTCAAATTCTGTGTCAGTGTCAATTTAATGAAACCCACAGACATATATTTCCTTTTCCTTAAGCAGACGAGTGTTTTATGCCCAACCAGAACCGTCATATGCTGACTTACTGATTAAAAAAAAAACTTTTCCATGGAACAAGTGCAATCATTACATTCAAACCTGCCGTTGGTGATGATATGCATTTCCCTGTTCTCAGCAATTTCCATTTCCAGCGTTCCGAGTCGATTGTCTATTACCAGTACCGTGGATCTCGTATTGCCGATGTTCCGTTGTAATCGACCAGCTCGCCGTTGAAGGTGAATCAGTGTGTCTTTGTGATCAGTGGCGTTCTTCTCCAACACCGAAGTCCTGTTTCAAACCGAAGTAAAGGAGTTTTGTTACGAGAACATTCTGCGCCACCTGACGATTACTCTGCGACATTGGTCGGCAACCCATTCCCAGGAGTGTTCGGTTTACAAATTATATCACGATGTGAATTTTTGTGCGTAGAATTAAACCTAAAAGTGCTGTAAAATTAAATCACTATGTTTTTAGTGTTTAACTTAGATTAAACCCTCGCACCCCCAAAAACTCAGCTTCAAAGATTGTTTCGCAATTTCTGTAAACTTTTTAAATAGTTACCTCAACTTTAAGAGACCTATTTGATTTTGAAGATGTTCATCCAAGGCAGTGATCTCCTCAACACGATCGAGAAACAGTTCGGATATACTCATGTTCACAGATAGAAGAATACCATTAAGTCTGTTAGTCAACGAGGTTTGGCCTTCTTGAAACTTTCCCTATGAACAACCAGATACAGACTCACACCAAATTATTTTAGTTTTGCGCTTACGACTGCAACCTAAATTAACAATACATGCTCTCTTTGAAGTGGGCACCGATAAAACCTGGAGGTTATAAAGTCAAGACAACAGTTGAAAGCGATTTCCTCACGGAGAATCACACGCTGACAATACGATCGCAAGCACAAGTAAAATTAACCTGACAATGTCATTATTCTGTGCAAAATGAACAGAAATAAGTCGCAGTTCGACCAGGATTGGACTTAAACTCTCTGGCAACAAGAGTAAACCACAAAACACCGAAGAAAACAGCTCCAAACTCCCACCTGATCATCAGCAACTCTGTTTAACTTGTTGTTAATCTCCACAAATGCTGCCTCGTTGTTGAGAAGATAACTTGTGATGGTTTGGGAAAGCAACTCCTGGTCTGACGTCACCTTTTCGTACGATGACGTCAGATCGCCAAGGTTGCGAACCAGTGACTGAAAGCGTGACGCTACGATGCGACGTAAAGAGCTCAAGTCTGACGTCACGGTGTGACGTAACGACATCGATGCGTTGTTGATTCGAAAATTGTGATCGTCAATATTTTCTTGCAAACGCTTTGAAAGAATTCGTTTTAAATTGTGGTTTTTAATTGAATTTAATAGGAGGCCCAAGCGCATGCATGTGAATTCAACAATCGTTGTTGTTTTGAAACTTGCTGTTAACAAAGTTGGATTAAAATTAAAATATCGTGTTTTGTCATTTTTCGTCACATAAAATGTAATTTAGCTAGTTCAGTGCCCTCGTAACCTCAAGTAATATACGCTCTTGACTCTCTGTACCATAAAGATATCGGTGAACTAAAATTAAGAATTTAAAAACCTAATATTCATACTGTAAGTCTCTCCCATAGCCTTCCCTCGGCTTGATTTAACCTCGCTACGTAGGAATTGAGCGTAGCGTATCTGTTGGACTGACGCGATACAGCCGATCTTAGTTGGTGGTAGGAACTGTTCAGGAAGATGACTGACTCGTAGATGGAATCACGCTGACCTGGGATTCCATTGCTTAAATGTAAAAAAATGTAAAATGAACGCTTTGTATTGTTACGGACAGGTTTATTAACATTTTTATGCTACTTGAACCCTTGTGCGTATATGGTCGCTAGTTTACTGGAGCTACAGTTATTATCATTTCTGATTAATTAGTTATTATCATGTATGTTAACATTCTTTTGTCATTAACAAGCTGTTTTTGTTTACACTTATTTGTGGGCATCGTCAGCGTTAAATAGAAAAAGAACTACTAAAGCAATCGACCATGAGTAGTGCATTGCATGTAAACTGGTTACAACATAACATATATGAATACAAAGAGTAGTTCAACTGATTTAAAAAGGTTTGGTCGTCTAAGCCAGTGCTGCCCTACTTGTGGGTTGCGAAGCATTTCTAAATGTTACAGTTTTCTATTAGATCACGAAATTATTGCACTATCATTACGTAACATTTATGCAACAATTGTTTTTTATTCGTTTGGTCATATCTCATTGTGAGTCGCACAATAAAACTTGCATTAAAAGTGGGTCGCGAACTGAAAAAGGTTGGGAAGCACTGGTCTAAGCAATCATACCTAGTACGACAAGCTTAATTTATGTCAACCAACCGCATGCTTTCTTCTAAATTCCGGATATTCCCTTCAACCGAATCAACTCTGTTTTCTACAGCGTTGGTGCGAGCAAAACAATCTTGTCTCGTTGAGCCAGCAAGTGTCCTTACGTCAGTCATGATATTGTTAAGTCTGTCAAATTAAAGCTTTTTTTTTAATATACGGCGCGGTCAATATTAGGAATATTTTGTTTAAATATGTTATTAAAATATTTGTTTTTGAATGTTTATTATTAGGATGACTCTAAAAGAACTGAACTGATATTTAAAATGTATGCAATGACGAAAAACATAAACGAATCTTGAATCTTAAATCTTAACATTTTTTTGTGACAATGTGATTACAGGACCAAATTAAACCAAAGGTCGTTTTTTGTGATAAAATTTAATTTGCTGATCAATATTTTGGTAAAAAAAATTATTTTGGTAAAAATTTTGAACATTGAAACCAAATTTTGTGGCTAACTGTGTTTCATTGACCGCAGTTGTGGTCACGTGATCTCTGAGCTCCTGTTGAAGATTTTCGACGTCGAATCGAGTCGACACCAGTTGTTGGATTTGCTTGGCGACGAATTCGGTCGTGGCTTGGAGGTTGTTCGTGTTGTCGGTCACCGAAGCCTGCAGTCGAGCCAACTCGGCCGCGTCCAACTGGCGAAGTTCATCAACTCGGGTTTGTAAATGATGGAAGAGGGTTGAATTGATGGCCGATGCGTGGCTCCGAATGCTTTCTGCAAAAAGAGCGTTGATGTTTAGGAGTAAGACAGAACTATGATTATCTTAAGTAAATGTCGTTTTTAACAAAGCGTTGTTTTGTTTAACTTTCAAATAACGTTTTGGACGAAACACCCTAGCAAGATGAAGATATAAACAAACATTACAATAATTTGAGAAAAAGGTCGCACAAGAAATTGAATCAATTATTTTTAGTCATATTTTACCGTGGATGTTTCGGTTCATGCGACTCGCCGATCTCTGGTGGTTAATGATTGTTTGCTGCAGACGTTTGATGACCAACCGCTGCATATCCATTTTGTGGGTCATCTCGTCAACTTTCCTGTTGTTCACCCTCACAGCTAACGCACTTTCATCAGCTCTGTTTCGAGCCTTTGAAAAAAACAAACAATAAACTGCACAGTGATTTTCGACATTTTAAAATTGTTTTTTCTTATATATTTTTTCAAGGTATATATTTTGAAGAGTATATTTGTTTTTCCAACGGAAAGAATCAAATGTACACAAAAAGTAACGCATAACGTGTTTAAATACTGGATGACATTTCCCAAGTGAATAGGTTTTCAAAAACTAAGTTTCTCACAAATATTTTGGAAACACTGCCGGCGTGAAATTCTCACAAGACCGCCTTTGAGTTTTAATTTCACCACTCGGAAACGGTAAAAACAACTATCGGTGACGCTATTCTTGGCCGGTAAAATTCCCAACAATCCTCAATCACATTTGTTACCTCGTGTATGCGTTCGCTCATCATGTCTGTTTTGCTGGAGAGAACAGCCACCGTTTCACAACACGTTCCTGCTTCATCCAGGATCCTCTGCAAGCCATCTATCTTCACATTTTGTGCCGCCACCACGTCCTTGACTCGTTTCAGTTCGGCTGCTTCACGAGCCGAAGACACGTCAAAAACCACATTCTTCGATCCGCTGTTTGGTGACTGGTTTGGAAAAAAATGATTATATGTATACATGTTTACGTTTTTTTTTTGTATGTTTAAATTAATACAAAACCAATTTAAATAAAGTTTCTCAAAAGAGGAAAAATTAAAAGTCAATGCCAAAGACGAAAGCTTTTCTACATGTAGTTAGATTGGCTTGAGTAAAACGCTAGGATTTACCAAGAACGCATTTCGTGTTGAAAACTAGTTTATCTATTGCTCTGCAGGCTATAGGTAATGAAAATTAGAAATATTGCAGAAAAACACCTGCCTTACTGAACCTGTTTTTATGTGCAGTAAAATGTTATGTAATTTACAACATTAAACAAAGTATATGCTGTCAGCAAAGTCGTCTGAAAGTCACACCAGCTGTCTGCAGCTTACACAAAATATATGCTGTTCAGACGCCCCAGAAACGCTACCACATGCAAACACTACGTTTACCCTTGCGGCAACTGCTGAAGAGTTCGTGCAAATAGTTTGGAGAAAACGAATCGATGCATCCTGGCGCTGATTCTTGGTGATGATCCTCATCAGATGATGCTGGAGGCTCGTGATGTCGATTGAACTCTTCCTCAGCATCACGTCGTGGGAGTCGAGTCTCGCTGCTTGGTTTCTCACCTCGTCCATCACATCGATAGGATGGCCTCCTAATTAGCAGCAGAAGGTAGAAACGTTTATCTTTTTTAAGAAGCTTTAACATTACATAATATAAAGGCGATTTTGAGTACAAAAATGGCGAAAACTTTTGCACTGTCCAAGAGGACCGGATTAAAGTCAATGGCGAATCTAAAAATTTTGCAAATATTATATTGCTGTTGCTACCAGGTATATTGTGTTTGAATTAATCTGTTCTTCTGGCACGCTTGAAGATTATACTTTTGTTCACCGACGTCGGCTCATCAAAGTAAAAATTTTGCTACTATCGTAAGTTGAAAGAAAGTATATAGGATCGCGATACAAATGTTATCCTTACTTTTGGAGCACTCTCAATTCATTTCCTTCAAACGAATAAGAAAATACTCAATTGGGTAAAAAGGATCTCTGGCTCATTACATACAATTTAACCACCGAAATCTACGTTTTATTACACATAAAAATCCATGTGGAACTGTCACTGGATGTTGAGGTAAACGAACAAAGAAAATACCTCTCAAGTTTTGTTGCCTCACCGACGAAACGTCGAGCTGCGGACGGAGCAAGGACTGAAGACTTGGAACAACTTCAAGAAAACTTGAACTTACTTCTCAATTAAACTTGTATAATAATTAAGTACAGCTATGTCAAACCGTTTAATTCGTTCGATGAGGTAACGCGTTCCACAGCAACCTGCATATCGTTCAGATCTCGCTGAAGCTGTGATACAGAACCCTGGATTGTGTCGATTTGGTCTCGGGTCTCTCGGTCTCTCTGTTGTCTGGCTGAGGCGTGATTATGCTCTGCGGACATTTTGAGCTTTTGTTGAAACTTTTTGAGCAATCAAAATTAATTCAGTCAATAAATGCAATCCATTTTGATAGGCCTTTGTATTTGTTTGCATACACGTATCGCAACAAAAATAATCTACAAATGTAAGTGCAATTGAAAGTTAATGTGATACACTAATTAGGGATATTAGTGGTACGGTTTCATGTACTCAAACTGCCTGTGAATGTAAGTTTCGTTTTGCAGACCGTCTATTTTAATGACAAGGTTATTTTTCGGCGGATATTTTAATAGTCGAGAAACATGTGTTTCAAGATTTAACCGGGGTTAAATTGAAAAATTAAAAAAAAAAATTAAAAAAAAAAATATATTTTAACCTGAAATTCGTCTGCTGGTTCCACTCAACGCAGCTTCAATTCTTTCCAGTCTCAGTTCGGTCGTTGATTTCCAGTTAGAAAGGGTTTGTACGTTCTGACTGAGTGTGTCTATTGTGGTTGCAAGATGCTGCATGGTTCGTTGCACGTAACGGACGGGATCCGACTGAAATTGCTGGGCCTGTCCGTTGAACAGCTGGACAAAATGAAAAGATTAAGCCACAGGTTCGGAAACCGTTAAAAGAGAAGTCTAACAGGGAACAGGCTACCGCTGCACATAATGGTATTGGCCAACTCAGTCGAATAAAGCAACTAGACCCAAAAAATATACACTTAAACTTATATTTAAAACTACTGTGGTTTGATTGGGTAAAAAAAAACTAGTTTCCATGAAATTGTTTGAACAAACCGGGTTGTTGTTGTTGGATGGTGGGGTCCATCTTGGTCGCCTCACCAACTTCGTAAGCTCGCTTTTAAGTTTGTTCTAAACACAAGGTAAGTTTGACTGCCAAAAAAATTCCAGTCCAAAAACTCAATACTGCTTCAAATAATGGCCATCCTACATAATCGTTAAGCGTTTATGGCAGAAGAACTCTGTCCAATAGTTAAATTTGAATTTTTAATGAATTGTCAATTTACCTCTGTTTGCAATTGGGCGTCCGTCAAACGTCTTCTACTGCGTTCACTATCATAAGAACGGTGTGAATACTTCCGACCCCTTAACATCCTTTGTCTACGAATGAACACGTGACTCGGATTCTATGTGAGCAAAGATAAATTTTAAGAATGTAAACATCTTCTTTGACCAGAGTTCCACAAGGGGATTTTCGGAAAGCTACAAATACCGAAAGGAAGTTCTCCTCGTAATAAGTACTAAATTTAAAGTTATCGTTGCATAGCTTAGGTCAATAGCTTGGGTCTTAGGAATCTTGCAAATAAATTTATAGAATTATATCACCCTCCGGAAATAAATGAATTTATTTCAGACGTTTCAGCAGATACTTAAGCTCGTTCGTTTGTTATTAAAGTTAGAACATTTCAGAATTCCGTTAAATGTGTGTCCCAATTTTTCTGCGTGGTCAAAATGAAATGATCAAAATCACGAAATACCCGTCCAAGTGGCTCGAGAAAGTTAAAGTTCATACAATGCAGCTACAGTTGGTTTATGGTTTGCGATAGCTTAACCCAAGTATTTCTTGGCAGAAACAAGCATGTGAACAGCGTGAACAGATTCGTTTGGAGACACAATTGTGACACTTCCATTTGACAATGACCTTGTCAGGCGAGACAGGCATCAAAATGATTCAATCAAATATACATTCACTAGTTTACGCTCGGCTACCAACAATCTTGTTTTTTCGCTGTCTCTGCCAAATTTATAACAAAGCATTACCTTGCGCTGTAACCGATACGAAGTATCACTTCCTTGTACGAGGCTGTTCGCTTGAAAGTGACACACGGCGATTACGAGTAACAGCAATATTCCGGGTAATTTCGAGTTCAATTGCATGGCGGCTTGTGGGAGTTACGTCATGCGAAGTAACGGATTCTGTTCCAAAGCAAAAGTATTTAAAATCTACAGATTGGAAATAGATTCCATTTTACCGCCAACGCAAGCTGTTCTGTAAAACATAATTGTGCTCAATTTATGGCTTAAAATGTCTCCTTGTTTACGTGATCTCGCTTTTCGCTGATAAGAACAAGGAAACACTTTCGGATACATTTTCAAACTTTAATCGCGACCGTAAAGTCTGTTCTTTCACTGGGGCCGAAATGTTTCGCGTAAACAGCCTTTCCACTGGTGTTGAAATGCAACACAAGTTTCATTTAAAATAATGTTATGAATAGCTTCGAATGTGACTGCCTGTAGGAGTGTATTTCACCGTTCGAGGAGGGCCTCTGAAAATTGTTTTGCTGGAAGCTATTTCGACAAAGACCGCACTCCCTTTGTTATTTTTCGAATAAGAGTCGTACCTATTCAGTTAAATCGGTCATCTTTTTATTACATTCCATATATGGTTCCTATATACTGGTCGGTCAAACAAACTTCACGAAATTAGAACATATTATGTCCTTGCAACAAAATTCTTGTGACATTTGACAGCCATCGTGGCGGACTGGTTGTATGAATTATTTGCCGGTTCTGATGTACTCGCGTAGAGCTGAAATGTTTTGATAGTGCGCAAATCGAATGTGTTTGGCGTGTGTGCCCAGCAAATAGGACAGCCGACATACGGGGCAACGCAATAAGGATGTATTGAATTCTACCTGTATTGTGTACAGCATTGTGATGGGTCTAAAGAACAGAAAATGCCCGAAATTAAAATTGCTGGATTCCCGTAAGTCGGGCACTCGTACTTTCCGACATACGTTTTGATATGAGAATTTAACATTTTTTACCGACTGGTGTCGAAAGTAAACCCCAATTGAATGAGAAAAGAAAACGTGGTAATTGCAACGCAAAGCAGAATTTATTCACAAACCGAGAGTCAAAGTGGACAGAGCGTTTCGCGGGCATCGTTGGAAAGCAGTTAGCAATTAGGCTATCGCGATAACAAGCTTGAATGTATTTGCGCAGTGCGACGGAAAGCATATCGCGTCGCTCTTTTATTGTCGCTCGGCAAACGAGGCCGCAAAACCAACACTCACCGTCCGTCGAGACCAGCCCTAAACGCCCGGCGTTGGGTTACCAGCCATTGAGAGGCAGCGCAAGCCAAAACTTGTCGGGCCGCGCCTTTGTACACAATAGTAGCGAGAGTGTATTCAAGCCAGGTACTACGGCAACCGAGCGGCAGTAACGAGCACGCTTGCTTGAGCCGTTCGCTCTGGATAATCATACAAAAGTCTCGGCACTCGGATGGCTATAACTGCGGACTGCGGCAAAGGCCTATTTAATAATTAACTAAATCTGACTTTAAACTGCAGTACCTTCTGCGTACATTTGGCTAGTGAACTGAGCTACAAGCAAGGCAGTTAACTCTGTCAACCAAGTCAGGCCGAGCAGACGCGGTAATCATGAGCAAGTTGCCTGCGAATGAACAAGCCCCCGGCAGTTGTTCAGTCCCCTAGGCGGGGTTCGCAATTAAACACTGTTGCGGCGTTGCTCCAGTAAATGTAGCTGGGCCCTAAAACAGGCGGCAATGTCAGGTAATTGGTGAACGATTGGCGCTGTTGCCTTCCTGCTTGTCCACTTTTGGAGGCATGTTTTCGTGGTCGACCCAACTGTTGTTTCACGAGCAGCTTTGGTCCCGGCGAATTTGGCATTATTAAAAGCTCCTTGGCTTGCATTTCAAAGCGGGCCCCTGGGAGGAAAAGTGTGGGAAAATACAGTAAATGGGGCGTCTTGCTATGAATAGCCTACGTCAACTGGGCAGAGGCAAATTGCGTTACAAACGTGACGGATATTGCTATATAAGCACATTACATGCAAATTTGGCTTGAAATTGCCTTGATTCAAAAATGATGCACATAAGTGTAATTAAAGTTACGTCTGAATTACTTTGGTGTCTGTCAAGCTTGATATTTAGTATCTAGTTATCAACACATTTTGTAGAATGGTAAGATACAAACTCGTACATTTTACTTTGTGGCCACATCGTAACAAAGGTTCAAATTAAGTGGTAATGTAAATTTATTCTATGTGGATAGTGCGGTGTGTGTTTCTTTGCATTGTGAAAAATCACACCACCACCGCTGCGAAATATTCAAGCTGCGTTGCCATGACAACAGTTCGCCGCCGCCAGTGTCGCCGTTGAGCTCTGTGTTTGCGCGAAACTATCGACTCGCCCGTCGCCTTTTGTGTAGAAACACTCGCGCGCAGCAGCATTCCTCTCAAACCAAGAGTGGCTTGGATTATATGTGAAGGGTTGCGCTTTCCTTGTGCTTCTACTTGGCGATCGCGGGTTCAAGTGGCCACTAATGCCACATTAGAAATGGGAAAATTGGCCTTTTGTTGTTGTTCGGATCGTTGTGACTAACTCTGCTAACCTATGTATACGTGTTGTGCATGCTTTCCTTTGTCAATGCGCCACTGATTGATTAAACCACGTTTGATCCACCAAGCGACCGAATCATTATTACGTTGAGAGCACAATGTAGATATTGCGCAATAGGTGGTCAGTGCCAAATGAGATGCAAACGTAAACAATTAGGGCGTCTCATAGTCTGATACGTCGGCTCGAAACAAAATACAACGACAAGCCAATAAAGTGATCAATACAGGAACGTTCCAAACAAATAAACGCCCTAATTAACGGCGATATTGACGATATAGATTCTTGTTTTGTTCTGGAGCCTCTACAGCCCAATTTTGAGTGTGTTCGGAACATTGAATATACGGAACGGATTGTTGTGGGTTGCCATGGTGACTTTATCATGAGATAATGTTTGACCTGACATACGAAATAGTAGGAGAAATTATTGAATGGTAAGTGGGCAGCATATGGTGCCGCACCGACCAACATTAATTTGATGTATGCGTAAGGCGATATCGCAATCATCCTCTTTATTTTTGTGGGGCATCTAGAAACTATAGCACAGTTGGGTTAACACGAATGCTACAACAATCGATTTTCAGTATTTACTCAAGTTTGTGCGGTTTACAATCGAAGGCGACATACAGTTTTTAATGTTACGCCGATATGTTGTCCGCGGTTCTGTGTTTCAATTAAATTCACCTTCACTCACTCCTTGGTATCGATAAGATTTTATCGCACAAGCTTATCAGCGTATCTGATAGTTAGTTGACATTATTGTTGTAGGGCACCTAACATCGCCTTTAACATTACCTTAGGGTTATTGAGGTCAAGTAACTTACAATCAAGTAAATACGTTATTGCGATAAGATAAAGCCCATGACATCTGAGGCAAGGCCTCGCAAACTGGAAGTAGAAACCCCGCAAAGGGTTGCCCGCCGGCTGTTGTGGGTCGTTAAAATTCCTTGTAACACAAGTACAACATCTAGTTATAGTATTTCATACAGTATTCAAGACTGTCGTTTATTTAAAGTGTTGCCCAAATGGTTGCTTGGTGTTTTTCGGAAAAATACTGTTTATTTTTCACGTAACACGCACAGCATTAAATCACTTTTGCTATGGAGCGCTTGAATTTTTTGTAAATCTTTGTTTGAATGTTCACAAACGTACACGGATCCAATTTCCTACACTCAAACCAACATCGCACAACAAAACATTATACGCTCGGGCGAGGTTTGTTAAAACAGATGCAAAGGCAGATTCCTGGGTACACAAAGCGCTGTTGTTTCAATGCGACGACAATGACGCTTTTAATCCCAAGCGGGAGACAACTATTGTGGAATTATTGGACGCGATACGACCGCGCGAATGCTTCTTCACTAACCTCACGCCTTTGTTGTTCATATATCCTTTACAGGGAATACCGATATAATACCTTAAGGCCGCGGTGAGCCACGAGCTCTTCGGAGAGGCTTTTGTACTGTAACACCCACTGTGGGCCGACAAACAAAGACCAACGCCCCATTCTCGACTTATCTGAAGTCGCGTAGGCGCATTATGACGTCACAATCATCATCGTCGAATTCGTCGTCCTCGTCGGCGGGGAGTGACAGCGACGGACGCGGTACACGCGAGCGACGATCGACAAGGAAAGGTAATTTTTTTGTCGCTTCAAGTGGTCGTTGAAGTTTGGGTGATGAGTAGGGGCGACGTTGAACGCTGAAAGATGCCGTGATATAAGTGTGCGATGATTTGTGGAAGGACCCAGTGTAATGATAAGGTTGCACAAAGATGCCTAGAGTGCAGTGCAGCATATTATAATGTGATTGCTTTTAACCGCTGAGAGTTGAGGTACCAATTTTAGAGCGTTGCTTGAAATTGATATCTGTGATTTATATTGCAATTTTGTACGTGAAGTTACAGCGAGTTCATGCATATGAAAAAAATCTTAAAGCTGCTCGTGATTAGCAACTGGCAAGTGTGCGTGGTTAACGTGAGGGATACTAATCATGATGAATATACATATACCAGTTATAAGTGCGTGTATCCTGCAAGACCATACCCGTTATTACTTGGACTTTGATAAGCTTTGGCGGCTAGTTGCTATGGCAACGAACAAGCCGAGTGTTAGTCAATTATTCACCTTATCCACTCGATTCACTGCACAAGACACCAATGTAGGTGGTGGTTGGTTTTACAGATCGGCAGATAAAAATGGCTGCAGCACTGGTGTTTTCGGTAGTGAAAAACTGATATGTTGTTAGTCAGCAGGCATTATATCGCGGGACTATCTCGTTGTTTTACGTCAAGTAACATTAACGCGGATAATTTATGGAATTTACAACGCAACAGTTTCGACAACCTTTAACACGCAGCGGTTTGTATATTTTCAGTAAAGCATTCCTCAAAATCAAAAGCAGCTGAACCGGTTACGTCATCAAGTGACAGCAGTGACGACAGCCATAGCGGAGAAAACAGCGTAACTCTTCTCGAATCTATCCTAAACGACAGCGCACCTACCACACAGGAAAGCGCCAACGCTCAGTCGTCGGCTAAGACCCCGAGCAAAGAATCTGAATACTATATTTCTGTAAGAAGCCCAAAAGAAAAGCCCCGACCGCAATCGGCTACAAATAAGTCGGCGCAGGCACCCGTTGAAATAGGGGAGAGGCATCCGCAACGGCCAAAATCAGCCAAGTACAAAACACGTCGATTGCAAAGAGGCGGCGAGAAGCACAGACCGTTCGTTTCATCCTCGAGTGCCTCATCTTTGTCGACCTTCGATGACGATTCAACTAGCCGAAGCGAAAGAGATTTTGGTATGAATTTCTTTATTTTTAGACACACAATATCTGTTGTAACTGTGTCTACAGCAAAGGGTAAGGATAATTAGGAATAACCCGTGTTTTGCGCAGTGTAATATAAACAAAAAAACCTGACGAAAAATAGTTAATCAGAAAAACATGTGGTTCTGACTTTTTTAGTCTTGTTTACGATGTAAAAGGCGGCTAATATTTTCGAACCCGCTTATTGGGTTTAGAAACGGATGCAATTTGACCCGGTCGGAAAAATGTTCTCATTCCGGCTTGTGTTGCGTGGGTTTTTCATCTTCGCTCGTGATAGGCAAATAGCACAGCTCTCGCATCCTACAACATGAATTGATTCAATGCGTTTTATTTTCAACAGATCAACTCAACAAACAGGAACAGATAGAATATCGAGCCAGGTTGTTACGGGAACTTCTTCTTCATCGCTACCTGGACTTTCGGCACAACCAGAGTCTGAATCACTACGGGAAATACTTTGAACGTCACAACAAAAAATCTCGCTCCCTTCAAGCTCCTCCTCGTCAAGGTAACAGGAGGAAGCACTTGGAAACGAGAGCTCTCTACGCATCCGGAAAACGTGCTCCGAAACCCCGACGGGAGGCTGCAGAGGAGTACGAGGAATCAATCAGGAGGGCGGCAAGAAGACTCGCGGGGGATCTAATCCGCACATACCAGGAACGTCAACTGGAGGAGGAAGAGAAGATGGAGGTGAAGAAAGCGCCGCGGCCTAAATCCGGAAGAGACGGAAAAAGAGGCAACGACGAAGAGAAGATATCGGATGAATCTGATAAGTCGACAAAGTCATTGGAGGAAAGCAAGCAGGAGGGTTCGAAACACGTGACAGTGGTTGCTCCTTGCGAGGAAGATCAAATCCCCACCGAAAAATCACCCCGCCGTAAAAAGGAGCAGAAATCTCCTATCTCAGAGCGCAAAAGCATTTTGAAACAAGATAAAACGACGCCGAAGAAGCCACCACGTCCATACACAGCTGTGATGGTTTCCTCACAAAAACGCAAAGGACGACGAACTCCCTACATCGCCCCTAGCGTGTATGATAAGCGTCATGAACCGTTGTACGACGAACAATTCACCTACTCCTACCTCACCGCTCTTCTTCACACTTTACGCTGTGACGACATACCGATTACGTCATATCCCGATGAAGCTCGGGAAAAACCCTCGAGACCCAAAACAGTCCCGACCCGACCGAGTACGGCTCATCCAGGGAGGAGGATGCGGAGAGTTGCTGGGAGTGGGGAAGAGGAGAAGAAGGGCGATGAGAAGAAGAAGGATGAAGAGCCCGGCGAGGAAGAACATCCACAAAATGGTTCTGAAACGAAAGAACAGAAAAAGGAAAGAGTAAAATCTGCACCTCAGGTCAGACCCGGATCTCATCCGATCAAGTGCAGCTGGAAACAAAGCAAAGACAATGGTCCAAAGAAACCTGAACCCAAGGTACTAGCTAATCTCAAATTCTAATTAAATTAGTCATACCGATGATGCCTGTAAATACAGGCGAAATATATATATACATAGACAACTTCAAACAAACGACTTAGGATTACTTAAAGGAATTGTTAAATCGGTTGCCAAGTCTTTGTTGGCTATAAAGAAAACAGGTGATTCAAAGTATACAAACTTTCATTTGTTTATAACTTTAATGCGAAAATACTCAGCCAATTCGCATCGCTTTAGTAAAAAATAAACTAGCGTAAGTGGAATGGAAAAGAAGGTGACAATGGGGATGAAGAGGGTGCTGAATGTTTCAACCA
Source organism: Ascidia mentula (assembly GCF_947561715.1). NCBI lineage: Eukaryota > Metazoa > Chordata > Ascidiacea > Phlebobranchia > Ascidiidae > Ascidia > Ascidia mentula. The sequence continues at coordinate 2,448,549 of NC_138568.1, forward strand.
TACAGATCCCATTAACAGCGGGTGACTTCTGACCATAGGCGATGTGGCTGCTGGCTGACCGAGGAAAACGATTCCACGTTGTTGTGACTTGGAACGTTATTGTGTCGAAAACAAGCAATAGTTGAAACCCGTGCACTGTCTGGTGTTCGTTTATCATAATTTAATTATTGATTAAAAATGACGTCATTTTTTTCTTTCCGCAGTATTCAGACCACCAGCTGAAGAGTACGGACAATCCTGTCGTTGCCGACTGGCTAAAGCGCAAGAACGCCCTCGCGCGGCGACAAAAATTCTATGCGACGCGACAGAATCGTGAAAAGCGTGAGAAGCTGATGGATGAATACAACCAGCGGGAAGACAAAAGAGAGTTGGCGCTTGTGGAGTATGAACGATGGAAAAAGAAGAAAAATAGGTTGGATAAGCAGTTATTGGTTATTCCAGACATGACCATCAAAGTTTTTAGTAAACTGTAGGTGTGAAATAAAAACTTTCCTCCATCGCAATATATTTCATGGTTCAGTTGCTTAGCAAACAACTTAAAAATACAAGTTTCATTTATGCTTTTCAAATTTCCATTAGTCTCTGTAAAGCGACTTAGATGGTATTATTTTAATTTTAAATATGAAAGAGAAAAATCCATTGCAGGGACATCCTACTTCGGCGCCGAAGGGAAATAGCGGTGACAAACGTTCAAACAGAAAAATCTTCATCTGATCTGAAACCTGGAACTGGTAGATTATTTATGTATGAGCGCTTGACGTTTTCCTGTGTCCTAATGCTGCGCCATTAGTAATTTTGTATCAGAAATCTTACGAACATGTAGTTACATCACCTTCTATCTACTCAAACTTTTTATTATCCAAACATTCCTTTTCACATTGATTCAGGTATGGCGTCATCGGAGGATCAACGTGACGCAACCGCAAAAACTAACGTGACGTCATTCTCCGACCTGCGAAGTTCGGCTGCTGCGGAGGTTGCCATGCCAACGCCCGCCGCCAAGACCCTCCGCACACCTGGAAAACCCCGCCCAAAATCGGCGCCAACAAACGTGTCGTTCAGTACCCCCGAGGCTACCTACGCGCGTAGGCCGTCACCTAGCAACGGCGCGAACCTGGTTCCGGTGAAATTCGACCTCACGAATGGGGGAGTGGAGGTTCTGGGTCACGTGGACGCGGGAAGTTCGAACTTGTCGGCGCGCGAGCCCCTCATCGGGAACAAGAAAAGTCCGACTGAGCGAAAGAGCGAGAATTTTCTGGAACAATTTATGGAGGTTATGTCCCCGAAATCGATGTTCGACGTACCTCCGCCGGGTACGTTTAATTCCCAAGAAAGCGACCCCATGGAAAAGAAGGAATCTTCCAAAACTGCGAAGAGGGACCAATACAATGACTGGGTGCGGCAGAAAACGAAGGGGAAAGAAAGAAGTTCGTCCTCCAAGAAATCGTTTCCGTCGGGCCGCAGGTCTCCGGATAAATCCCGAGACCTTCCTCAGCACGATCCACTTGATAATGAGTTGATTTCGGATCTCGCCAAACGGCGAATTAAGAAAATTTTGGACAGCAAAAAGGAGGTGGACACAGGGTTAGGCGAAAAGCGTCCTAGAACTGCTTCCGCTGTACCTGTGCAGTCGAAATCCACTAACAGCGAGGAGTTCAAGAAATGGCGATTGCGTGATGATTTAACCAAGGATCAAGTTAGCTCCTCGGCGCCAGTGCCAAAGACTAGGAAGTCACGGCGTCGAGACGCAGAAAGACCCGTGTTTTCTTATGATCGCAAGACGGAGTCGAAATCAGTGTTTTTCGAACGAAATCCAGTTGTACGTCGAGCTCTAAATCAGACTTAATCTTCAGCGTTTTTTTCTAAAGATTGTCAAAGTTTATACGGTTAACTATCAAATGCGAATATGTATTTTAAAGGTTTTCTCTCCCTTGTGATTTGTTTTTCAAATATAATTCGTAGATCACTCGTTTCAGTGTTTTTCTAGTTTGCTGGTACACTGTAATTTTGTTAAAATGTGTTGTTTCCATGAGTATTTTGATGACATTGTTGCTATTTTTTGTGTTTATTGTTCGATTGAAAGACCCATAGTGTAACGTTGTTCTGCTGGTTGCAGTCGGGGAATATAAGCGATGCATGGAAACCTTTTTTTGGCGCTGTTGTAAGTGGTTCTAAATGTATAATATGGATCTCATTCTCAGTGTAATTTAAAGGTCAAATACATTCCTCTTAATATAAGCTTCGTATTATGTCATATGAGCTTGTCATTTCAAACTTTCGTAAACGCACTTTATTAAACGTAATCCCGCAGCTACTTCTTGTATTCCATTTCCAGTGCTCTACGGCGCCACTGACGGAGACTTAATAAGATGAAGCGTTGTAAGACTTCTCAGTGCGTTTCAGAAGCAGGACTTAAATGAGCCTGTCCAATGTCTGTAATAACTCCACACAATAAGTCGTGTTCCAAAGCGCTTTATTACTCGAAACAGAAAAATAAGGGAAACGCAAACGCATGAGCATCAGAAAATGTGAAAATATCAACAGGTAATGTGTCCGTCAAGCTCCTTCATCATGTTGATCCATTCTGTTTTAGACAAATGAAACATTATGCAAAGGTTTTACTGCAATATAATAAATAAGGATAATGTTGTTACCATCAAAATCAATCACTTTGTCGAAGTTCTCATCGCCGTCACGCATGAGTTCATCCACTTCCCAGTCTTCGACTTTCTCACCCGTGTTTTGGAGCGCCACCTAGCGAGAAAACGTCTTAATCAGGTGTTTCTTTGACAAAGCAAGATTATTTCTTGCCTATACTTCACTTTATGAATGTGTGAAATATATTGTCATAAGTAAAGACTCCAGTCTGATTTTTACCTGTACTTTCGCGAGTTAAAACATAAATCAATTGGCGTACACAAAGTAATCCGTTCTTATTGGCCTATGGTTTCTACACAACGGTTTTCCTACTTTCATTTCATTCCAGCTAATGATGCCATCCGCGTCCTTGTCGTACCACCGGAAAGTTTCCTTGAGCAAATTTTTGAAATCTTTGCTCAGATCTTCCTCCCGTTTATCCTGGTTGCCATTCAGCTGCCTTGCCATGAAGTCGAGGAACTCATCAAGCGCCAAGTTGTCACCTGGCATTCAAGTAAATATTCCCGTGCGCTTTTTCCCATTAAATTAATATTGGAGTTTTGTTTCATGCCACAATAAGGCTGTGATTTTGGTCGCCTCAAACTATTTTGCCAGACCAAACCAAATGGCACGAAAATATTTATCTCGAGGCCTAATATATCGAAACAGTGACCGTCCGACTGCAGCTCATATTATTGGGTCTATATTGCTTGAATATTTATAACTTTACGTTACCTTCTGCGAAATCTCGAATAATTTCAGCTACCTCCTCGTCACTGGGACTTTGACCCAACATTCTCAACACCTTGCCGAGCTCCTCTGGACCCAACTTCCCATCAGGACTCTCATTGGTGAAAATTTCGAAAGCGCCAGTGCATTCTAACAACGCAGAGAAACAATATAATTGTTTGGAACAGTTCATGCCCTAAAAAATCATCACGTACCGTCCTTGAGCTGTTCAGGAAGCGACTAAAACAAAATACGCGAACAATAAGCATAGTTAGAAAATGTTGTACCTGTGTTTTAAGGTTTGACAACGTTTTTATCCAACTTACATTACTCATTAGTCATAAGTAATCACCAAACACCCCAAGGGAGTGCCTGATTATTGGCACGATTGCAAAATTAGCACCAACAAAACCCTTGCTTACCATTTTGTTGCTGGGCTGCCGGTATAGTCAGGTTTTCCAACGAAGTATACTTTTCCAATCTGTGCTGCCTTACCTGGCCGTCGCCGGCTTAAATACACCACAGTGCAAGCAGCAGACGAAAAAGGCGCTTAACGAGGTGCCAAGGTCATTTCGGACACGCGTACACGTCAGTGACGTCACGAGCATGTAGTGGTGACACTTTTAACATCTTGATCCGCAGTCGAGACTTACAGGAATGTTTTTCTCATTGTCCACTTGCAAATGGATAAAGCAATACATGGCGCGTAGTTTAGAGGTCCATAACCTTTGCCATACATCCCATGCAGTGATGCACTAAACCGGAACATCCACGTTGCCTTCATACCTATAACTTGTCTGGGATTCTACTGACAATTCACCACGCGCGAAACTAACCACGTGTTTCTTTTAAGTTTTTAGCACCGCATTGAAAGTCTGGTCGAGCGTGCATGAAGAGCCTAGCGCATAGAAAGTGGTAAATGTTATATCTTAATGTACAATCTGTCCAATTGCAAGCACGCATTTCTGCAGCGAATAAATTTGTTTGATCGACACCAACCCTTTTACATCACATGGCTTTAACCGAGCATTTGATTGGGTTAATCGTTTAACAGAGGAAGTGCGTAGGTCTGTGAGTGCTGGTTTTGTTCAAGTTTAGTTTATCGATGTGATACGGTTTGGTAATAGTTTGCTACAGCTTTACCGTCATGTTTTTCAAAAAATGAACAGCGTAGCCACAACTTACAAAATGTCTGTACAATTTCTTAGACACGAGTACAGGCACACAAAGATGCTTAGCGGTACGAAACGGCTAATTTAGGATGTCTACCTTGGTTACCCAGTAGCGCAAAATGATATCATGCTTTATGTTCCCTATGGTACTGAGCTATTGTGCCATAGATCAAGTACTACAGGCAGTACTGCTCTCAACCTTGAATTTTATGTTGTAATGTAAGTCGTAATGAAGTGTTGTGTAAGTGGGCGATCTGGCAGGAGTTTTGTAGACGTGTTTTCGCCCGGTACAAAACAGTTGCATTTTGCATGCCGCGAACCACCTCCTCTAAAACTACCGATTATCGCACAGAATTATATCAAAGCGGTTTTATAGTAGCCCGGGGGAAATATTGCAGGAAACTAGACCACGCATTTTGCCTGTGAAGCATCAAACAGTATATATGGCAGAGTTACTGAACGTAAGAGTTGTCCCAGCATGTTTTGCCGATTGGAAGGATATAAAACAACTTTTAATTGATCGAAGATGGGAGGAATTCAACCCCATGTTCCGTTGCGCAGTTTTTAGGAATGTTTATTTTCACGTAAGTCAAAAGTTATTGCAGCGCAAAAAGTCAGCAATCGCCTGATGCATATGATCATTTAATTAGCTAATATGCCCATGGCGTTAAAATTGCACTAAAAATATACACATTCGTGTTGAAAGCGTCTGTATATATTTTGCTATGATATGTTGTGTGATGACACAGAAACTGCACTTCTTTAGTTGTAACTCGTGTATCAGGGTTTTGCATTTACTCTGAGCGGCGTGTGTGCGACCGCAAGCTGCAGCGCTTGGACGAATTACTGCGCTTACATCCTACTTACGTATGCAACCTTTCTGCTAGCAACATACACGGCAGGTAGGCTTTATAACGAGGTTTTGATGTGCTGTTGAAAGTTTTTTTGTAAATGGGTGTTTAACCTAAATCGTTATATTAAACTCATGTTGGTTATTGGTGTCAAAAATATGTATGTTACTTGTCCTTAGTTAATAATTACTTTTTGTTCGTGTAATTGTATGTGGGAGTCTGTTCTTGTCAATCTTTCTAGGTATTGTGTAAGCTGCAGATGGCCACTGTTTTCACCTAAAAGGTCTCATCAGTGCAGCTGGTGTGACTATAAGACGACTTTGCTGACCAAACGGCCAAGCAAAGACATCCACTCTGTGGTGACTATACAATCACCTCCATCCGTTGGGCAGCTTACACAATTCATATTATTGGCTCCACTTTGCTTTCTAGATACGTTCCAACACATTAAGAATCGATTGTATGAACACACAACACTTTAAATTGTATAGTTTCTTACTATTCTTGTTGAAGACTCTAACGTTTTACAAGATCGCCAAACTATTTTACGTTGTAGCTGCCGTCTACTTTCACTTTGTGTGGATTCCGTGTAATCTGGGCGACGTGGAAAACGGAAAAGCGTTGCAGAGGAACTTCCTAGATCCCGAACGATGTGGAATGTGGATGGCAGTGGCGGACAAATCAAATGGAGGCAAGGAATTACTTGGAATAACTGGGATCGGATCAATCGGCGATCGTGTGCATTCTGTTATTGGGAAAGACAGTTCAGCATCAAAAGGAATCGAGCTGCAGGTTTGTTTCACTTAAAGGCTTTGTGTTCAAGTTATGTTTTAAATAATTATTTTGTCTAAGAAACAGAATTCTCTTGGTTTGCAACTCATCAAGAAGACTGACTTTTGTAGTATCCCGTTTTGTGCTTGTTTTTTTTTTGTATCGCATTGTGAAGAGAGAGGAAACTCGCGAAAAGTTAGTGTACTTTAGAATACAAAAGTCAGTCTTCTTAAAGAGTGCAACACCAAGAGAATTCAGTTCGTTTGAATATATTAACCGATAGCTTCGATGTCTGTCCGGACAGCTACCGATACAAAATGTCGATCCTCTTTTTTTCTTCAGCTATGAATTAAAAGTACTTTTACCCATAATGCTGTTTATTCTAATATGATGCATTTTCCTTTTGGTCGATAACATGACGAGATAACGTTGTGTTGTCCCATTACAATTGACCGAATTGTATCGTTAACCACTTTTCCGAAGACTATTAAAAATGTAAACTTGTATCGTCTATGTACCAGGCAGTGATGGTGAAACGGCAATACCGTGAGAAGGGGATTTTCAAATTGCTGATGAAAGCTGCATTGACGTGGGTAGAAGAACTGCAAAGAAAAGGGATGGACATTGGGTATTGTGGGCTCATGGTATTTAGTGAGCTCAAGGCTGCAAGAAGTGTTTACCTTAAGTATGACTTTGTCGAAGTCGGACGAACGAGCTTGCCTGCGCTCGGGGGGATTTTTAACATACCTTATGTAGTTTATATGAAACGGTTGTGACAATTGCGTTGTTTGTAACAGTGATTCTTGACCATTATGTTGCCGAAGCCCATTTGAAATAACCAACTGGTTCACCCAATCCCAACGCTTTCCACGACGAATATACAGTTATAAAAAAATAAGAAACGAACACCAATGATTCACTAGAACTGATATCGTAGAAAATGTTGCTGCAATGCGGTAACAACGACCATTTGGTGTGACTTATACACGTTTCACTTGTCTAGGCAATAATTTGAATGTGTGGTTACCCACAGAAAGCATACATCGTCACATAGAAACAACATGCCATATCTAGTATGTATGTACGTAGGCCTACGCTCATTTATATCCAAATTTATGTTAGGAAAGTTGTGACGGTTGTGTTATTACGAAATGACCCACAAACTGCGCCAATTACTGTAGATTAAATTTCGCTGTTAGATAAAAAAAATAGTTACAATCTTATAGTGCATGCGCGATATTTTGAGATTGTGGTAGTAGGTCCTATTTTGTCATTTAAGAAAGATATTTTCCCATGTTTTCCAGAAGGGATTTTCGGTAAATAAGAGAGTAACCACAAGGATGATATCTTAGTTGGCACTTATGGTGAACACAGTACTGTATTTGTGCTTCGTCGATGTTTACCAGCAGATTTATAGCTTTGACTTTCCTCAAATCATGCACTTGACGATTATGCAATTGATTTTGTATTCAAACATTTCTTTACTGATACTGCCAGGTATATATCAACAAAAAGGCTCTTCTGGAAAAAGTTATCGTAAATATTAACGTTGCGGTTGCCATGCAGCAGCCTCATGTAGGAAGTACTCGTATACATGTGTAAAACAGCGCGGTCAAAAGCCGGGGTGCATTGTAGCGAACACAGTGTAATATTAATATGGAAAATGTGGTTTTAGCATTGTTTATATCTGTGACCGGTTTCCCACGTAGAAAAGGACAACACAAACGTGATGCAATAATAATTACAGGCCGACCTGACTCCAAACCAATAACCTCTACTCTCCACTATTGTAACTTGCTGATCCGCATTGACATTTTTCGAGGGTGCCTTTGACCAGTGCCACTGTATGTTTGCGGGTTGAATCCAACCATCCTGTGGTGATTCCACACGATTCTATTACTTGTGGTTTCATTTGGAATGCTGCCGTAAGTTTAGACACCTCAATAAAAGATTGTTTACCTGATTGGTGTTGGATATACGGAATTTATAGAAGAACAAGCATTAAACGCAACAGCATAAACTGAAGAAGGATAGAAAAAACGATAAAATAAAGAATGATGGTGAATGGCGGGAAGGACACTAATAAGATTTAAGTAATCATCAACCACAAAAAGGTTGATGTGGTTAAAGTATTTTTCAGCTGAATTAATAACTGTGGCGTATTTCTATGTTAATTCCAATACAGTAATCTTGGTATAAATGGGTGCACTGACCCGGGACTGGGGCGTAGTACAAAAATATAACACTGCCGTATATCTGACTCCTGCTCTACTGTTTAAACAAAATCTGCAGACCTTTAAGATTTACCCTCCAATTTAATTCATTAAAACAACAAAACACATCGACAACTTACAAACATCGCATAGAAACTGGTCCCAAACAATAGCTCGTATAGTTAGGCGACAAACAACCCCTTTTTGCCTTGTCTCTATCTTGGTATTTTACTTGTCTCTGTGTGTCTCCCTCTCTCTTCCCCTTTACATGATGAATTTAAACGGGATATATAGCCAGAGTGAGTGTAGTTAATTGGGTTTAGGTTAAAGGAACACTACTTTAAAAAATGACGTTAGTGTTAAAGGTTATGACAAGATTGGTGCAGAACGTTTTAATGAGGTGGACGGAGCGCTACTTATGTCATCTAGCATGAATGATGAATTTTCGTTCGTTCTAATCGAGTTGACGTGAGTTTGGAAAGTGCCCGTGGCTAATTGTAACAGGTTGGTGTCGGGACAAAGCAATTGCGTGTTAAACAATAGCATCACGATACAGGGAACTGTTCTTTAATATGGCACGATAGATGCATGGGGCAATCAGTTACGAAGCGACTGCAACGAAGAACGCTGTCCCGTGCTGCAAGGTATGGAGAAAAAGACACTTATATCGCCATGCAGTTTTCTCCTGTTTGCAGATAGCATGTCTACAACAGGATCTGTCCACGGGCCTTTCTAATCGGATATACGTGCATTTGTTGAGAAAAATTACTGCATTTGCTTGTTGCTGATTTTCTTACTTAGATTTTTGATTGATAAATAAACAGTATTTAAATAAACTCTACTGCTGATAAAGCAAGAATGGTCGAACTGAAGGAGATAAAAGTTGTAACAGCGAGTGGTGGAGACTGGGAGGAGGTCAGACGAATTCTCGTTGCCCGGAATTGGGAGGAATTTCCTTTGCTGTACTCGCACACAGTCCTGGAAAATATTCCACTTCAGGTGATTTTCTGGGTTTTAGCAAGACTTAAAAATCATGTTTAATTTAACACAAAATAAGTAAATGGCATGGGCACCGTTAAAACCATAAAGGTTATCGAGTCAGGCGCCCATGTTTAAGGTGATCTCATCACGGAATATCACCGTCTGTCGAAGAAACTCAGCCAGTAATACTAGGGGTTGATGTAAGCTTACGACAGGTTGCATTTGATGGTAGATGGTCACCGGGCGGGATAGGTGGATTCCATCCTAACAAATTCTCGACTTATACTATAAGTAGGCTACAGAAGACCTACAATAACTTACATGATGAACTTCTCATTTCTCACCATTGTGTTGTAGTGTCTTCTCATCACCATAAGTTGTGGTGTCGCTTCCTACTTCACTCTCTGGAAGACCGTTTTGGCTTTTGCTATACTGACCTACGCTACTTTGCTTACAGCACTGTACTTGGCGGGTATGTATCTACACTAGGAATGAGGGATGTTAGCATATTATTTTACACTATCATGTACAATAAAATGATATTTATTGCCTTGATAACGTTATCAAGACTGTAAACAGAATTGTATTCGTAAGGGTATTATGGGCACTCTAGCACTGCAAGGTTAAAGCACTTTGCACGCGTTTGGCAAGTTAATAATTAAATTGAAAACGTAAGGGGCACGAAATGACAAAGCTCAAGTGCCAACAGGGTATGTTGGTAAAATCTCCACTCCAGAGAGTGAAGAGACTCATTTACCCAACCGCTTAACTCGTTGAAGTGACTACACCTGCAATGGCATAGGGGAAGTACACCCGCACACATTGCTGCCTGTTTAAGATGGCTCGTTAGGATTTACTTTTTGTGTTATGCCTAAATTTACTCTGTTTCCTTTGCCATATCATCACGACTCTTTCCCTGCTTTAATGCAACTGTTCAATTTTGGCTCGTCAGTCGCAAAGTTTCCCTCTCCTGCTGCAGATTAATGAACTCTTTTAGGAACGAAAAGCACTAGAAACGACGTGCAGCGCTGGTCTCATAAACAGATAATCTTGTTTCAGCAATGCTGTACATGCAATTCATTTGGATCCCATATGTCTTGAAGAAGTTTGGCAACGAAACTGCCTTTAGGAATATCTACGTTGACCCCAGACACTGTGATATGTGGTTGGCGGTCAGGCAGAAGACGGGTGAAGCTAGAGAAGTGGTTGGAATAGCTGGCATTGGTTTCATAGTCAAGGATATTGCCCGAATTCTTGGGGAAGAAAACGTTTCGAAAGGAATAGAATTGCAGGTGAGGAGTCACAAAAACATCATTGTGTTTTTCAGTCATCGACACTAGTACACCAACCATGGTTATTAATTTGTGATCTAGGCGTAATAGGCGATAGTTATAATTATACACGAATCTAGGTGTTGTTGTAAATATAACAGTGTTATGTATAACTGTTGTTACCACTGTTTCAATTAACAACAATAAATCCACAAGAATGATACCTTAGTACAATCACATATATATAGTTCGTCGTGTTTTAAAAAGATCCGACATGAAAATAAGAATTTGTTTCCAAACCTCATTATTCTACTATAGTAGATATACCCTTGCAGGCTGTGATGGTGAAAAAAAATTATCGTCGTTTCGGTGTGTTTCGGTTGCTCTTTGAATCAGCCATGGAACGACTGAAACAACTAAACAAGGAAGGAATGGACATCAGGTTTTGTGTACTCATGGTCTGGGCAAAACTTGAGGCTGCGATAAACATTTATCCCACATACGGGTTCACTGAGATTGATAGAATTTATTATTCTTTTTTCGTTGGACCCTCCCAACTTCCGTATATTGTTTATCTGAAACAATTATAGAGGACTATTTTCAGAAACAGAAATGTATGTAGGAATGTGCTTGCTAGTCTAAAAGGTATAGCTCAGTGCCACAGTCACCAGCTGCACTGATGAGACCTTACAGGTCAAAACACTGTCTAAAGCTCCCATTGAATATTATGGCTTTTTCACACATATAGAAATGCATGTTTTTCAAGTATAATACGAAGGTGATCGTTTTATTCATTTACATGTAATATTTATAAATATAGCAAGTATAACTTGAAGTCAAAAAGTCAGTTAATGAGCTGCGGACGGTTGCAAACACTTTTTCCACCTATGATGTCTCTCCAGTGCAGCTGGTGATCGACTTCGATCTTGACGGAAGGTAAATAGTCAGAAAGAGACCATGCCACTGGATTGCAGTCAAGCTTTACGGCACAGTGGAAGCCAATGAGAACTTACGGTGTGTAGCGAGCAACACAACCAAAGTAACTGTCTGACTGGAGTGTTGTTTTCTAATGCCTTAGACACACTCATCATTATACTCGACAATATACAGACACTTTCCGGTGGACATAACGTTACGCATGCATTTTGTTTTACCAACGTCATGGTAATCTCTGTCTTAATCAACATGTTGATAGACATGATGCCAAAGAGCTTTGACAAAACAAGCAGCAACGCTTAAGTGAAATAGGAGTAACTGCGCGCATTCTTCTTGAGAGACGCGAAAAACTGGAGTCTCATATAAACGAAACATGCGGACTGATAGCTACGATATAATGCATAATGCTAATGTTTAAAAGTTCCACTTCACAGCTGCTAGTCTTGAAATAAGTAAAGAGATGCTAAGTAGTATTCGTTATTACTTTATTGCGGACACTAAATATAAGTTCTCATACCAAATTTGCTCATATCTTTAGGCACTCTGGACGACGGGCCAAGATTGGTTGTTTTGAATCACGTGATTTAAAAATTTGTGTCATACAAAACTATTAGCGACGATACGTTTTGTTGGCTACCAGCGACGATACAGGATATTGCAAAAATTAGATATACAAAGAATTGGGTACAATACGTTGGGGGGGGGTCCGTGAACGCGAGGGAATTTTATCCTGTTGGATGGTGGCATGCCGGAGCATGGTGAGCATGGTGAGCTGGGGTTGGTTGGTGATGGTGGGTTGGTTGGTGGTGGTGGTGGGTTGGTTGGTGGTGGTGGTTGTCATGGTGGTGGTGGTTGTCATGGTGATTGTCATGGTGATGATGTGCCTCCTTGTGGTGGTGTTGATCGTGAATGGCATCGTAGGAAGGCGGGGCGTGAGAATAAGATCCCTCCCTGTACAACTGAAACCACAAAAATCGTATAAGGTTCTGTGAAGAACAAAACGTTACAGGTTCAACTCTTACGCACGTCAAAAAAGACAAACAAAAAATTCAAGTTGTTTGTGAACCTGGACTCTCGTTTGGCACAATTTAATGGCAGTTCTTGCTATGCCAACCACTGACAATTGTTGGAAACTATGAATAAATTATACGAAGGATCGAGAAAATAAACATGTCAGATATGTGCAGCAAATTTTGTTACTTGGAACTGGAATTACTAAAGGTGGAAACGAATTGTACCGCACTAACAGAGCATTTGTCGTACCGGGTTTACAACTCCATTGTCGTCGGTTGCCACAGTGGTGACAGTTACGGTCCTGGGTGTGCGTCTCGAAGGTTGTTGCCGGCTTCGTCGTCTACAGTATGCGCCACAACTTGCAAGGAGCATCAGAGAGACGACGATTGCGGTCCAAACCCCTATGCAATATATCAGTCCATTGTACACACCACATACTTAAAGTAATAGTTGAACTCAACTTGCCAAGCAATGTAACATATTTAACATGTAAACATGCTCTAGCATGGCAAAGGAGGGTTGCTTCACTACGAAAGACAGGCTTTACTTGGTGATATCAATTATCACATATAAATATTTATAAAGTTTTCAGAAAGATCTTCTTCTAAGGACAACATGTCTGGCAGCATCAGTAACAAATTTGGAAGGAGAATTTTAATCTTAAATGAGAAAAATACTGTTGGTACTTACACCACCATGTGTACCAAGCTGTGTAGGTGCAACAAAGTGCCACGCTTCCGTACCAACCGCAACAGTATCCAACCTCATCACCTTGATCTGCCATACGAATATAAAAAACGTTTTAGGGGTGACAATAAGTGAACAAATGTTTGGGCATACCTGGACAATAGTAGTTGTTGCCACAGTTCTCAAAGCCCTGAGGAACACACATAGTTGTTAGTTGTAATGTTGTTTACTTTAAGAACGTAAATCATTGCAGACATACGATTGATGCGTTTGTATTAGGCTATATGCGCAAAAGAGCCATAATAATCAATGAGAGCTGCAGACATCTGTGTGCCTGCTAGTCTACCAGCTAGCACAGTGCCACTTCAACAGCTGCACTGATGAGACCTTACAGGTCGAAAAAGTGCGTGTATACACCATGTCCCCAGCTCTCATTGTTTACATAGGCTATATTGTTTATCCGAAAGTTTATCAAACACTTCGCGAACGCTTGTAAGTTGTTGACGTGTTCTTGTGTGCAGGTTAGTTTTAACAAACGTGTGTAAGCAGTATTACAATGAACCTCGGGAGAACAGACATTTATCGTTTTATGAGTTTGTTTTTACTTGACCAAATTGGCCACTCACCGCGACAGCATTTATACAGACCAGAAGTACAAAGGTGATTAATCCGCGTTTGATCATCGCTATAAATTCTTGGTATCCAGTATAACCTTATAACTACCCTATGATGTACGAGGAAAATATTTTTACATGTACACCTCCAACACGAGGCTATTTCGTATTATTATTATCATTACATTTTCCTTCATCTGTTGTACAGTGCAACACCAACCTAAACTTTTGCCTGTGGTAAATGAATGACTTGCAATCAAGACTCATGATCAGACTCGTGACGGGTCCATAGTGATGTTAATGTTTAAACGTGTTTTTGTTCGACTTGCGTGAGGCCACATGAATAGGAACTTATGTGTGTGTCAGACATTTTGACTGAACACATTTCAAGCTCAAATACTGATATTCACAAAAATGGTGTAAAATAACGCTGGAAAGAGAATAACAACCAAGTTATTTCAAACACATCTTCAAAAATGTTCAACGAGAAAACGCGACGAATACTTTCAGTGACCATTGCTTAAATATTCACCGAAGCTGAAAAGCGTTGCATAAATTTCTTAAAAAAACGTACGGTGAAACATTGTGTGCTTTGGTGCATTGTCAACGATACACGGATAAACGAACTGGCAAAATAGCGTGCGGCAGTTATTTGAAGAGAAAAACGAAAATCCATCAACCCAGACACAATTGGTTGTGCATTGCGTAATCAGCAGAAAAAAAGTAGTACATAGTACGAGTACCCAATAAAACGACGTTTACTGCAAAAACATAGTAGACGAACATCTTCCGTGGTTTGTTACAACCAGACAAGTGATCAGACCTCGCATGTCGAGTGTGCAATGCAGCTCGCAAAAACAACGTTCTATTTAACAGTATTTGCATAACTTCGGCCACATTTGAGTCATGCAGAATAGTTTAAAACATCTTTATAAAACGCTTAAAAAGTGCTTCCAAAGGCGAGCGAGTTTCCGATGCAAGAATTTTTAATTGGAGGGAAGGATCTTTAATCGCCAGGTGTCGCCCTGGAGCACGCCTCTCTCACGAAACCACGTTACATTGTGGTTGGAGCAATCTCAACTTCACTTGTTGACGTGCTTGTGTTACAGATTGGTGATTGGTTTGTATTTCTTTGCCTTCCATGCGCATTTGGCCAGTTTGTAAAACTCGTAGCATCCGAAGCAGGCGAGACAGGACAGAGCAATACTCACCCAGAAAACTGCAAATGCAAAATACGTCACTACATAAAGATAATACGCTATTGAAACCAAACAGTTTAACGATGAACAGCTTTGTAGTAAAATAGTACAAAAGTTGGTGATGATGAACATAGTTGTGTCGAAACGTTTTGCTTTGACTTTCTTATTCAAAGAGTAATGTTAACCTTTCAATTGTACTCAATGAAAAGTTAAACCAGAACGATTATCATGAACTAATTTAACTTTTTAATAATCAAGTGGACGAATGCTTACACCATCTTGCGAACCACGGTGCACAACAAACAGGAAACTGGTTATCCAACACCGATCCGCAGCAGTAATTCCACCCTGCAAAACACACGTGTTTTGTTGCTAAAAGGTATTATGGACATACTAACTTTACTGTAAACGTTAGCTTACAACATGAAAACAAAAACTTGTATCTTATTGGTTTGGTCATTTTAAACAAACAATGCAATTGGCGCACAATTACTGTGTCGAGGAATATTGCATGCACGCTTTATTGACTAAGAAAGGTGTTGTGGGAATTGGCCTTATAGTCCAATAATTCTCTATTGGAGATAAAACGACAGTCTTACCTTCACATACATAACCATAGCCACAATCTTGCGATGCCTGAAAAAAAACAAGCACATTTAGAATAAGTTAAGCACTATACAGTAACAAATTACGGCAATATATTGTTTCAACACTAGAGACAAAATAAGGTTCATCATGTCCAAATTTTCCAAAGTTTCAAATGTTCTTGTATGTATTCAAACGGGATGTCTCAGGTAGCAGAATTTCGATTATATTCAACTACTTTTTCTATTCTACTCACGTCTGTTAAAGATGGCATGCATGTGATGACAGAGAAATGAAGAAAATTGTAAATCAAATCCATACAAGCAGATCTTGAAAAACTTCTTCAATCGCCTATCAACAAACTTCCTACACCTGTTGGCAACACAAGATATTGAATCAGAATACGCAGCGTCCAGAAAAAAACCTACATTAACAACCGTCTCATTCCGCACATGTGGATTCAAAATACACTAGATCCGACGCAAATGATGCCTAGGGCGCTGAAAGGCTTACTGAAAGGCTTGTTGCACGTTTTATGTGAAGACACTGAATTCCTGTTTAAGGAACGCGCAGAGAGCAATGGAAAAGTCCAATGTCCTTGGGCAGTTTCTAATATGTTCCAATAACTGACTTACGCCAGGCTCAGGGCGGCAACTAGTGGTATCTGTTCCTCATCCACAGTTTAGCGATAAGCGCTTCAAATTTTACCTGCTGTATTTATTTAAAATTATACTAAATTTTTCATAAGGTTACACTTTTGACCTTTCGCCTACTTACAAACTTGCTAGGTGAAGAACTAACGGTCGTATTTTAATTTTATTGACATGGTGCGTCATTTACGATATTTGTCAGACCGATTGCAAGGCGACGTCATTCATCAACTAAATACATGAAACAATTACACCGTTTGGGTTATAACCGAAATATTCCGATCACTTAAGGGCTGATGCCTGCTTTTACTCCGTAAGTTTTATTTTCATATTTCCATCATCTTCTGAGAAAACAAGTTTACGTCGCAAACAATCCCGGCAAACTTTTGTACACAACACAAATACTTTTGAAACAAAATCCGGAAGACCATGCAGTACGGGCTTAGAAACGCACACGTTTTGTGATACAAGTCACACCAATCACGTCTATATTTAGAATGGCGGGATCATAATTTCCCGGCAAGCCAGACATTCCCAATAATCTGTAAACTGTCTCGCTAGAAGAACATTTGACATTGAACACGTTTAGGCGTGCGTGTGCAAAGATTATATATAATAAGTACGCGACCAAACCACATTAAAAAAACCTCGATCTCAAACTGTCGAGATATCCAACACGGTTTCAGCGCGTTCCGCTGAAGTAGGTTTTCAAATCCCACACATTAAAAGCATTACGAGCAACGGTCGGTTTTGGTGGCTTGCAATCGCCCCGAGCTGCCTTGTATTTACGTTCAGCAGAGCGCGATTTGATATGCGTGCTTAAATATTATGCTTATCTTTTTTATATTAACTGCCCTGCACGCCGTAGTGCTGCTTTCTGCGAACATGTCACTACTAAAACGGTCGAGGAACGCGTTACTACTTCCTGTGATAGGATGTTTCATTATAAGGCAATATGGTGGGCACTGTGTTCAGCACTACTGGTTTTGAAACGAGCATTTCCTCTTTTCTGTGGTATATTATTATGGTACATTTGCTTGGCACATTCGTCATATTATTCCACAACTGAAAACCGAAATAAGCTATCAGGGCAAAAGTGTTTTTAGCGAGCTGTAAACGTAACGTCAGCTATTTGTGAAAAATTATTTAACAACTCTTTATATTCAACAAGGAATGACCTCTACCCATATATCATGCAAACATTTTGATACCTGGAACAGGCTACCTTGATTCTTTAAGACTGTCCAGGACCCTTGCTCAAACGCATAAACTGCCTATCTTTAAAAACCAGAGTGTATTAATTCCACCCATTTAGTTGTCAGTCAAAAGCTCTGAACCAAGCCAGTACTACTCCCGCAAGTTTCCTGGCGATTCCAACGCACACGTGCCTTCTAGAACCTTTTTATCCACTGACTTGGAGACCTCATATTGAAAGAAGGTTTGTCAAACATTGGCTGTTTGTTCTGCGTGAGACGTTACTGCTAACCATCGTCACACGCCGTCACTACAACCACCACTAACCGCCGTCTTTAGAGTAAAGTTCACAACGTGAGAAACGAACCGTTCTGGCACACTGACTGCAATACTTGCTTGGTATGACTTCGTCGTAGCTGTAAGGGCCGTCAGCGTTGGCGTCTTTAACGTACATACCCTCAAACGAGCTTGTCACGTTTAGCTCTGAAGCTTACGTCTCGTCACGCAAAGAGAAATTCTTGTTTTGTCCAACTCACATACCAAACCCCGGTAAAGGGCGTGTCGTCAAACACTACTGTCGTTTTTACTCATTTTAGGACCGCATACATATACATATATATATATATATATATATATATATATTATATTTTTTAAATCTCGAGGCAACACACTCTAATGATCCACCTTCACTATCTTTCACAGACTGTCAAGTCCACTGCAAGTGACCTGTTTGTTTCTGCCCTTACCACCAGCAAGAAGATCACGTGCACGAGATTTTGTGCAATCACATCCTTTGTTTGTCGTTGTATACAACAGTAACTATGGTTACCCTTGCCGAGGAGATACATTTACACGCTAAAAAAACGCCTAACTTCTATTCTCCAAACGACGTTTGTTGACAAGCACTAAAGCGTGACGGTTTCAGAGGTCACATGACGTTATTCTCGCCCAACAAACCGTGACGCTATTTTCAGAAAATTTAGGCACCTGACTGCTACTCACGTGAGTGCTATTGGTCGGCGGATTGATGACGAAAATTTTCGTCGCCACCGAATGAAGCAAGGGTGTAGTTTTATTTGAATGAGGTTTGGCAGTTATAGTCATGTGAGTGTTTTGTCATAATGACGATGGTGCACCAGGAAACGCGTTCGATAGCTTTTACAAATTTACGCGGCGTATCCAATGTGTGACGGTTTCTGCAACATTTATTTGCGATTCTGACCAAATGTAACGGCCAGAAGCAATTAACAAAGCGTACCACCATGCTTTTGAAAAACTTATCGTATTTACTCCATTGTAAGCCGCGACTTGTTAAATTTTTTAACCTACCGTTTGTGCGGCTTACAATCGAGGACGGCTTACATTAATTAATGTCGCGCCGCTATTTTGTCTGCGCTCTGTACTTTAATGAAATTTACCATCAACTCGCTCCATCGTACCAATACGTTTTATCCCCCAAGGTTGTCAGCGTATCTGACTATTTTAAACGACAGATTTCTTGACAATATTGTTGTAGGGCACCTAAGTTTGCCTTTAACATTTACGTGTGGTTCGTCCGGGGGCGGCTTAAAATCGAGGAAACACGGTAATCAATAACAACAACATACATCTGTTTTTAAAAGATTTGGTTATTGGCTGACTTATCATCACTAACGCTGCGTTGTTTTGCCGAAACATACAATATAGTACCACTGCCATACAGCTATTATAATAACGCACTGATAAGACCTTATTTTTAAAGTATAGGTCGAAACAGTGGGCATCTATATGCAGTTTACACTATTGTAATATTGTTAAAACACAAACCAAAAGTACATCAGTTTGTAATAAAACCTGCTTTAAAAACCAGAAACGGTATGAAGCAGTCTGTAATTGATGAAGGAACAAGCATTGTATACATTTATGGACAAACAGCGCACTGAAAAGGCAAATTACTTTGAAAACGAACATGTTTTTGTACATTTGTACGCATAAAAAGCATGCTTCCTACACATGTAAGTGCACAATCAACCAACATATGTACATATGACACGAAAAAGCGGAAAAGCTGGCGGGTAAATGATGATGCGACGGACAGAGGTGTAATAAAAATGACAGGACAAACACAAATTGTTTAAGATTATTATTTATCGTGTATTTCGTTCGGGATCCTTGCAACACAGAAGAGACAGAGGGCCGGTTTTTTAAACAGAAACTCATAATCCATGTCGATAATTTGGACAAAAGTCCAACGGAAACACGTAAAGCACTTTGAAGGATAAAAACAGATAAAAATAATCGCCTACAGTGAAAAAAATTAATTTTTGTTTTGTCCCAGTCAGTTGAGCTAAGTTGGGCGGTAAGTCGTGTAGGGGGGTGGGGCGGTTGCGGGCGCTTCGTAAGGCAGATACATATTCTTGAACGCTCCTGTCTTGCTGTAGTCCTGCGAATTCGCTATTTCTTGATACGTGGGCGGAAAATCGGGTGGGTGAACTGGCTGCAATGACAACGACGACAAAAGTTGAGGCAAAGTGTTCACGTTAGATAACAATTTGCTGCAGAAATATTTAAATATCAACATGACGAAATCGCCTAGTTAATTTTTGAGAATGGAAATTGCCTCCACAAGCTAACAGTCCAGAGTTTTTTTCGTAGCAAGAGTCGAAATGGGTGTGCAGAGAATGCGCAGGTTTTTGATATTTGGATAGAAGAACGCTTGTTTAAACATCACAAGACAAAGCGCTTCTCGGAACCAAAGCGAATATTTGTTTACAGGAACTTAGTTTCGTATTACAACCGCATTTCACCCGAGGCAACATTTAATACTTTCACCTGGGGGTGTGGTGGGTAGTGCAGACCTTCAGAAGCGCCGTGTTGATTGTTTGTGGTTGTTGTTGTCATCGCGATCGCTGTTTGTCTGTTTGTTCTGGAGGTTGCTCCAACCCTTCTGTTGTGCTTGACCTTTGACCTCTTGCACCAGTAGGTTATGCACCCGCTCACCAACATGATCGAAACAGCCAGGATAAACCAGAAGTCTACAAGGAACGCACAAAAGATTTGAAGTTTTGTTACATATTTTGACCGCAATCTCCTTACCGCCTCTAGCGTCCGCTAATATGTTATCTATGACCGCTTCTGGGTGTAGTGACCTGAGACCATGCATGCGTGGAAGTAACGCGAAGGACATGTGGTGTGAAGCGCTCGTTTGTTTTGGCCGTTTTTACGTTTTGAATAAAGGCATTTGTACCCTACTGGTTTTAAGCAGGTCCTACGAGCCTTGTAAAAGATAAACGTTATACAATTTAAACATTTTACACAACCGCCGCTTGTTGTTAATCAGATCTCGGTTGGAATAATTCCTGTGTGTTCCACTTTGTGTGAACGGCACTACGGTGGTGCCCAGCGTGTGTCATGTTTTATGCAAGTGTCGTAACCGCGAAACATGTCGGTCCTGCTACGCTCCATGACCGATTTCAAATAGGAATAATATATAGGAACGATTTAAAAGGGAAGATATGACGTTATTCACCACATCACACTCACGTATTTTACGCCAATTGCTCTCAATATAAATAAACATGATCAAACTTTAAGAGCGTCGTTAAGCCGCGGGGACATAGAAGCTATTCTGAACCATTAATAATTGAGAGGCGCAGCGTTTATAATTGTGAAATTTCATAGCGCTCGGTGATAAGTTGTCACACAGGGTTGGTCTCCCATTAAATTTACACGAGCCAACAGTCGGTGCCCGCTTGTTATTACCCCGCAAAATAACTTTCTATTTTTACGGCATATTTCTCGTTATTCCGTACGCTGGTTTCTAAAGTCACGATGACTGAGAGTTAGTTGTTAAACCCACAACTATGCTGCAGCACGCGTGATAACGCCTGACTCAATGGTGGTCGTGTTGGTTTTACCGATGCCATGACTCAGAATTTTGAAGTTATTGTTGATATGCTTCTCTTTTTTTAGGCTATTTTTTGTCATCTACATTGGTCACGAAAACATTTGAAACTAAACACAGCGTTCTGTAACATAAGTTACTACGTTATTTTAAGCACGTTCTTGTTGCTTTTTGCACATCATTTATTTTGCATAAACACTACTGATAATTGCGCAATTTATCGTTATAAGGGTGACTTAGGGTTAACTGCGACTTACACCATCTTGCGTACCACCTCCAGTAGTAACAGCACTTATCTCCGCAGCAGTATGCAACCTGGGTGAAGAAATCTGAAAACAGGAAAACACGTTAAATACCATTCAGTTGGGATTGGGTCGTATGGGAATTACCTCGGCAACGATCATCATCGCATCGACGGTTATTGCGGAAAGCCTAAACAACACAGAACCTGTTTAGTCGAACTTATGGCAATAGTTATAGATATAATTTTTTTACACATCAAAACTACATAAAAAAACTACATATTGGAGTTTTCTTAACGATATGTTGCATTCAGCTAACCAAGTAAAGCCAACGATACCAAGTCATGTGTTTTAGGTTAGAGACTGCTGTTAACACATTATTCTACAGTTCAGTGACTTAAAGCATTTCTTTGAAATCTATACTTCTTATGTTTCCGGACGAGTTGTTAAGATTTGAAGATTTGAAGATTTTGTAAAAGGTGACGCGCCCGAAGGAGGTTGGATTTAATTATTTGGCAGGGAATTGCTCTAATACTTTCTTTGTCAAAAATTCCCACTCAAAATAGGTGGCCTATCGGACAATGCGAATGATCACAAACTTCACAATGAGAACGAAGGGCTGAGCACATAGATACGGCTTTTGTGTGGGTAAAGTGGATGTTTTGATGTCTGAGCAACCGTTTGCCTAGCGAACACGGATCCCGATATTACAAAAGTACGTTGTTTTGTTCCCGGCTGTCTTTCAGCGTAGCGCTCCATTATACTAAGCGGTTTTCTGCGACTGAAAAACGAGTTTATTGTCCGTTATATGCTGTTACTCCTTTACATGTTTACGTTGTCAACGCTTTCCGTATGAAGCGCATAACCATGTGGTTCCCGTGTTTGTTTTGTTGTTGTTGTTGTTTTTGTTGTTTTAAGTCATAAGCTTATCGGTGAAAACGAGTAAAAACGTCACGTTTGTTGAAACAATACTAAACGTTGCATGTAATACAGTATCACCACACATTGATGCTACCTTATATATCCTTCTTGCAATTTAGGAGAAAGTTTTGACAAAGGTTTGGTTTCTGATATCTTGTGTACAAACTGGCAGTCAGTTTACTGTTGTTAGCAGTTCTTTACAACAAAGCTAATTACTAATTTGGCTTAAAAAATTAACTAATTTTAACTTACCAAAGCAGTACCAGCCTGGTATAGTAAGCCCACAACCAGATACCAGCTCATCATAAATCTATCGGCCAAGTAATTAAGTACAGTTCAAACTTAATCAGCAGTGTAGTTGTAACGATACGTAACCCACTGTTAAACGCTGCAACGAAAACATGCTGGATGTGATAAAATCGCAAAATGTAACAACTGGGGTACAAAAAAACACGCACAGCAGTTACTACTCAACGAATCGCACTGCCTTTAACTGAATACATTGACAAATGACCTTCCACTGCTAAAACTACCTCATGTTTGTCTGGTGCGGGTCCAATTGCGTACTTTTGCAACGTTTGAATTGTGCTGGTGTCAGGTAACGCACTGCGATCTCTTTTATGTTTATAGGGCCGCTGTAAAACCAGGCCAGAATAATGTTACGTGTCTGCTTTAGGCTGTTGATTGTTACGCAGTTCAACTGGCGTAAAACCAAACAAGTTATAATACTTGACAAGCTAAACTTACATATCGTACGTACACAGAACATATTCGCATATTCGCACTTACACTACTCACATTTGAACTTGCTAAACTCCCGAATACTCTGTCACAAATTACACAGCATGCACAAACTGTTTGACAGCTTTGTAACATTTGGCTCGCATTTAAAAAGCTGCAACTATTTTTTACGTAGTTGCCTTTCATTCGAACATCCTGCGTTTCACACATTGGAACTAAACTGGTAGCTGCTATGTGACTTAATAAGTAACGGTCCACGTAGTACCTGGGCTTGTGTTCGCTTACGCTCGACTGTGCGTAAAAAATGCGTGTCCTCACCTGCTATTTTCGTCTGCAGAAATGGAGCGTCCGCGTTGTCGTAAGCCACCATGATTTGGCGAATTCTGGGGAGTCTGTATTGTGGCAGGACAATAGGCTTTTCCCCATTGTACTGCGAGAACAAACCACCGTGGTGTTGTTTGGTCTCGGGAGCCAAACCAAAGTCACATTAGAGTTTCGTGTGCCTTTGTTCCTCAGCGCAAATGCTTTATGAGGTTGTTACGATACGCATGACTGAACAAAGAAAGTCATCTTTTCCTGTATACGCGCCCATATGTAATGTACTTTGAAAAATGGACGGTTTATTACATTGCTTTGAAACTTTCGATTTAAAATTGCCGCATTGGACGAGGTTTGCCAATCATAAACTTAGTAGTTCAGTTAGAATCGTTGTAGTGCTTTGCTTTGCGGTTGCAGCGAAATGTAATCAACACCACGGATTACACATGATTTGGTCGCAATTACCCGCTCTAATGGGCACTATAAATATACTGTACGTACGTGGATGGTCAAAATAAACCTGCCCTGAAACCGTTTACTACATATCACCATTATATCTTTTTGTCGGGTTCTGATTCAATAAACCTCCGTTTTTTCATTAATTATTGTGTATAAAATGAACGGAAACAGTTTATTGTGGTAAGGACTTCAAGCACACAATTAATTTATTTATATTTTTCTGTGGCCCGGCTCCAAAATAAAATTTGAATGGAAATCCTTCACGCGATCCATAAAGATCTTTTAAACCCCTTCGGAGTGTACAAATATATTTTTTGCCAATTTAATTATGATTTGTGAGTTGCAGAGGCTCTTTCGGTCAACAACGTTGGTCGAGGGTGTAATATAATAACAATATGGTACACAGGCGATATGACAATATAACGTTCAATATAACGATATGACAAAACGTATGGGATTTGCACTACTATAGCCTCAGTCAACACTTGCGTCATGAAAGTACGCATGCTTATTATCATCTGAATGACACCATTGACGAGTCGAAAAAAATAAACAACTTTCTTTTTCTCAATGCTGAAACTGAAAGTTGGCTGTTTCGGTAAAATAATTCTAACCGGAGGGTCGTACCGGCTGGTGTGCGCAAATATAGTTTTGTGAAACTTGAATTTAGTGAATTTATTCACTTACCTATAGTATACGAAGACGTAATGGTTTATTTTTTCCAGTAAATTCAATCGTTTCGGTCAGAATATTTTTTCCTTCAACTTATCTTCATATTGATTTGGATTGTAGGCGAAAATCAATTAAATAATGAAATAGCATTGAATGTGGGACAACGATGTTTGATGAGTCCAGTCAGCGACGGGAAGAATAAAGGACTTTTCAGATCAAAGCAAATTGTCCCACTAATATTTTCATTATTTTCTCCATAACCACAACTCAGGACACAGCGATCTTATCGTTGAATTAAACAACGTTTCAACACGTGGCTTAATCAGGTTTCGGGTGAGCGAAAACCAACAAATTTGATAACACAAGTGGACTACCAAAACCAATTGTGTAAGCTGCAGACAGATGGCCACTGTTTCGACCTAAAAGGTCTCACCAGTGCATCTGGTGTGACCTTCAGACGACTTTGCTGACCAAACGGCCAAGCAAAGACTTCCACTTTGTTGTGACTATACAATCACCGTCATCCGTTGGGCTCCAAACTAGGTGCAACCTCACGGAGAAAAAAATTATTGGCTCCACTTTGCTAACAAAAATCAAGACAACAAAACCCCATCTTTCTAACCGACGGAGAATCCAGACGTAATTAAGTTCGGATAAATGACATGGAAATACTTGAATGCTATAACCGTTAGATGGAGGTAGAGCGTCAGTACTTGCCAAATGGGAAAAAAAATTTGGAAGAAAGTGCAGTAGACAAACTTGCATTGTATTTTTACAGCCCACCGGTAGTGTAAGTAAACCGAAATGGTTCTAGTAAATTGTGTGGTGTTCTGGTGAGAATCTAACGGCTGGCGCAGTTATTTTTTGGTTGTGTTTTCCACTCACTGCAAGAATCTTACAAGTATACGAAATATTGTTTGGTCTCGGGAGCCAAACCAAAGTCACATTAGAGTTTCGTGTGCCTGTTCCTCAGCGCAAATGCTTTATGAGGTTGTTACGATACGCATGACTGAACAAAGAAAGTCATCTTCTCCTGTATACGCGCCCATATGTAAAGTTCTCAATTGAGAACTGAAACGTGTTTTGTTCATAACGACAGAAAAAAGCTTGACAGACGAACTTTCAGGCCAAAAAAAAATGCTCAAATAGTCGCCGTACGCGTACATTACACACAAAAATCACAGAAAGGTCGGTCTCCAGCGCAGTTCACACATATACTGGTTGGTCTACAGTGATTGACACGTTTACAGGGGGCGGATCAAGTATCTCCAGGGGTGGTGGTTATTATCCAATTCTGATTGTTACGCAATAAAAGCAATTTTGGTCTCTTGACCATTAAAATGCCAAGCATGCGTCAGACAAATCATGCCAGTGATGGACAAAAATCAATCTTAAGACAACCCTTTTGTGTGCCACATTTCAGGGGGGGGTCGATCGCCGCATTCGACTTCTCCTGGATCTACCCCTACATGTTTATTAAAGTCGTTTCAACAGAAACTAATGCAATGGTGAACTGATTTTACCTAAAAGGCCTAAATTTTCTACCGATTAAATGTGACAAACCAAAGTTCTTTGGGCTGTCCCGGTTTGTTCTCATGACTGTAAGTCAGTAACAAGCAGTACAACAAACGCGTTTAGCGCTTGACCGAAACTTTGTTTAACAAGTCAATGTTTACAAGTGAAATTATAATTACATTCCTAGAGGTGGAAGAGGTCCAAGGAGTATTAGGAAAACTATTTTACGAACAAACTTGTTCGCATCTTGCGTTCGATACAGAAACCAACGATTCTGTTACAGGTGTCGCGAACCAATAGAGAAAATCCAACACCCTTGAGCTTGTTTCCGTTTATGTTGCGCAAGGAAACAATCCAAACTTGCATGCAAATTGTATAGTATTGCATAGCGGCGCGCTACAGCGGCGGGCTGCATGCTTGCTGCAAACACACCGAGCGGGTTGTGACACGGCGTGTCGCGTGACTCACCCTGACTGAGAGCGGAAGAATCTCGAATGATAAAACCGCAAACAATCCGTGAACTCGCGCAACCTTTACACTGTTATGACTCGAAATCATTCTGGTCGTGGCGAAAGCTTGAAATGTGAAAGGTGACTCAAGTGCAGTGTGGTGATTGTGGAATACCGAAACACGGAATCGTGTGGAGGTTTGTCATGCCGAATACGCTAGGGGGATTTCTGGACATTGAGTTGTCTGCACTTTGCAGCTATAGTTCTTTTGTATCGTGATTAGGCTCATGCTATTGTAAAGTTCATTTGAATAAAAATGAGTTTGGGTAAATGGAGTTGGTTTACCAAATAAAAGCGCACATACTGCCTCTATTGATGGGACCGCAAGGGTGTTGGTAAAGCAGCTAGGATCCAATGATTGGTTGCATCCGCAAAAACTGTTTCCAATCCTTCTCATATGCTAAAAAAAGTTTAAATTAGACAAAGGAAGAGTGTCAAAATAATAGAGCACTAAGTGTGTCCAAAGCTCCCAGGGTTGGAATGAAGCTGTTATAGGATCCAATATTTAATGGCTCCGCTGCAACACTTGCTGTCCTGCAAAAATCTCCTTGTATAGTTTAATTGGGTTCGCTCGCGAATAATAATAATCGTTATACCTATTGTCACGCATATCGTGTGAAGAGGTAACAGATTTCTACTTTTCTATGCACGATCAAATCTCCCAGCAAATTTATTGGGCGCCAAAATCACATCGGGCCCGAATGAACCGAATGTGACGTACGGATGTGACGAAGGCTATTTGCATTTTACCTGCTTGGAAATGAAATGACCTTGCAGAATTAAGCACTCGGGTCCTATTTGGAGCCAATTTTGTAGCAAAGGAGAAAGATTGTTTTGGAGTGTTTGGCAGCCTATATAGATTTAAACCTTCTTCAAATCGCCATGCAAATAAAATCACCATTCAATATAAATAAACCCATACTTTTCCGCAAGGAAGTCAAAAAGTTGGTTCGTAAAGTAAACAAACATTTAAACTGAATAACTTCACAAAGATCCAAATACATTCGTGACCACTAAATATAACACAGGGTTATTTATAAGCGTGGCTTCCTACGACCCCGTAACCAGGCACTTTTTCATAAACAACAACGCGGCTTTTGCTGAAAACCCAAGTACAATGCAAAATGCAGATTATGACAAAATTCTTGTTGTGTTCGTGCAAGGGGTCCATGCTTACTTTGGCATCTGGGGCAAGTTTGAATGTAAAAAAAGAGAACCTATCTAAGTCACTTTGACCAATGGAGTGGCAATCCCTTTAAAAAAGGACGTCACAAAAATATTTTCAGCTTCAAAACTATAGGATAACTATGTTCAGCTATCACAGATGGAACGATTGCCTTATGACAATGGGTTCCCCCTCGTTTATCTTTCAACAAAAACAACCGCGCACTCAGATGCTGCAAACAGCCGACAGATTGCTGCAAAAACAATCGGCATGAACCGAGCATACCCGCGAGCCTAGCGCCTAACTATATCCTCTATAGAGGGGATTGCCACTACCGACCGTACATACCCTTCCGGTATAGAGGCAGCCTCAAACGATTGTACGCTTCAAACGACCAGCGGCTACGCGGGGTAGAACGGGTGCAAACACTGCAAGCCTAAATAGCGCGGACACAAAAATATCTACTCATATTTACAGCAGACAGCTGTTGGTAAGAGGGCGTGCATTTCCAACGTATGAGCTGATGTCATTCATCGGTCGAAAGAAACTCGGTTCAACCCCATCACTCGAAACCGCGCGAACCAATTTTTTCTCCCTCCACCACGTGACGCTGGACGTTTCCTTGGATGTGACAGATGTTGGGGTAATATGGAGTCAAGCGCAAAACCGCCTCATTTCGGGGAAATTTTTGGGTTCAACAAGTGCGTGTTAAAGGGGCACCCTGAGTTCTATTGTATTTTCGGATTTTCTACGAAAAGAAATTTCTTCCAAGTACGCAATCAAGTATAGGCTATGACTAAATGATTTTTACATCACTTTCGATATCAGTTCTTGGAAGTCACGAACATGTTCTAAAACGTTTGCCAATTTAAATGAGACGCATAATGACGTGGAATATGGCCATATGGACCGCTTTTTGTGTTTACCAGCTAGTGAAAGAATATGCTTAACGTTTGCTGCTTTAAACTAGAATCAGTAACCAATTTTGTGATTACGCCTTGGCGTTGCAGAGGTTTGGATGTTTCCAACCTTTAAGTCAATGCTTGAATCGCGTAAATAATTAATGTGCAATTCGCCAATCTGCTGCACAATATGCAAGGAGAAGGGCCGCGGTTTTTAGTGGAATACCTTCAGTATTTCTCTGTGTGTCAGACGAAAATACCAAGCAGTGTATGGTGTCAATTTTCGGTCACAACACTTTAACAGAAATTATATTGTAATAATTTAGCACGCTAACCAAATTTTGCTGATGAAGATGCTCCGGTATTTCCATTACCTTGTGACTGATCCATTTTTGAGACGGCCATTGGAAAAACCCGCAAGATAGCCACAGAGTTACACCAGCGGCTGTGTTTTTTTGTCGGGGTCTTCTGAACGCTCAAAATCATTTCCTGCAGTGCAACCATTTCGCCAAATTCTGATGCCGTGGAGATTTGAGGTTGAAGAGTTCAACATTCGGTTTAAGCCGGCACAGGAGCAACAATACGCTGTCACCTCGTCATGTGTCGCTTGCGCACTAAGGAAGTGCCAACAATACTGTAGATGCGAAACTCAAACGATCCCAAGTGTGGATTGAGTCTTGCAAACACCAACGGAAGCTGCAAGAAGCTTGCAGCTCAATAACCCGTTGCTCATGTTGTTGATTATCTTCGCAACGCGACCGCAAACGACAGCTGTGTTATCATGTGGATTGGGTTCATCAGATGCCCACTTTGAAGGGTTATTTGTTTTGAGAAGAATAAAATGGAAATATTATTTGTAAACTTTGCAACGCAGATGATTGAACTTAGCCCCCCCCCAACTTCCAAATTAATTGAAGCACAAAAGTTTTACTGCGTCAAGTTGGGAGTTCTGAAATATGGGTTTCCAGCAAATGTCTAAAAGTATACGAGAAAAAGTATTCCGAAAGACACTTTACAGTTATAATGTTACCTATGGCGTAAATGAAAGTTATGGGCTACAATCAGACTTAACAATGCGTCGACCCACTTTCTGTATCTCTAAGATACGAAGCAGGCGATTCACGTCTGGCATCTTTCCAAACCTCACACCCCCGGTCACGTCTTAAGTATAAGCAAGATCTACAGCCTCAACAAGTGGCAACAAGATATTTAGCCTGACAAGCGCCGTAACGAAGCCTTCCGGTATCATGGGCATGTAGGAACACGTGACACCAGCGCAGGGTAAAATGACGCGCTGGTTCGCGCGTGCAACGTCATTTCCGCTCACGTAGCGGCGCTGAACTGGTTCGACCGCAAATGCCTCTCTGCCCGCTCTGCTTCTGTTGCCAATCGCTCAAATAGGGCTCGGCGAACGTCTGAGCGATGAAGGGAGGTTTTTGACCGAGTCACGAGCCGGGGGAAGTTTTTTAGTGTCTTAGGCCAATTTGTGTTCCTTAGGTATCAGTTCCAGTTGTGGTTGAGCTATACAATAACTCAGACAAGTAACTGTTTAGACTCTGGTTGGCTAGAGATCATTGGAGTGCGTTATGCATAAGGAGAACCTCCCGTTGTATCGCGCTTAAGTGACGTGGGGTGTAAACAAAACAACGCAGAGAGTGTTAATTTAAAAGGCGTTCGATAAGTTATGAGGTTCGCGCTGCTTCGCCACTTTAACACCCGGCATTCCATATTTCCAGGTAATATCGTGACAACGCTTGTCGTTTGATCTTGGTTGGCGCTCGTCGCATAAAGACAGCCTTAATTGCCGGTTTGGTCGCAATAACTTTGGGCTTTGCGTCCGCGGGATCTCACACAACGTTCGAACTTGAGACCGCCCGCTAACGAAACATGTGCCCCAGGCTTGCGTTGCCAACGGCAGCAGCGAAAACAACACGGATTCCTGAAATATCGTCAGGGCCAGGCGAGTCCAAACCGCATTCAAACGAAATCTCCCTGTAGCCTGGTCTGGGCCTGTTCGTCTGCCATCGACCGGTCGGCCGGACTCAAATACTTTCAATGTGCGACTGAATTGCCCGTGCTTGCTCTCGAGTTGATTTGGGTACGTACGGTTTATCGGAACCGGTTTTTCACGGCAGGTTTAGATAAGTACCAGGTTTTTGAGAGCTTTGGCGTTTCGACCCATCAACGCGGTTACTAGTATGCAAATTAACTTTCAAGATTAATAATGCATTGCTGTGAAACATCAATGCAACCTTCGCAGAAGTAAGGTCATGAACACCTGTGTTTTATTGCTTTTTCTCATACAGATTACATTTCACAAAGGCAATGGAAAATATAACTTGTGTTGTGTATTTGCGTGGAAATTAACTTATCAGTGTCTGGATTCGTGAAGAGGGACTTTAATGTAATCACGTAGCGCGACCTTTGTCTACCGATCCCGCAGCATTTTGGCAAAGGTCAGATAAATAGTGACTGCAGCGGAACGTACAACCCCGCTAAACGCGCGTGCCTATATCAGCCTGCGTATATTACCACAGCAATTAATAGCCGCACGATGAGTGTAGAGCATATAGGAACTGTGCATGGACGTGCTAGCTATGGGCGTGAACTCACTGCGGGTTGCAACTGTTTTTAGCGTGGTATAATTAGGGAAATTTATTTCTCATTCACGTTACGCTTTTTGAGGAACGTTCAGGTCACAATTTGTCTAATTGCTTGAATGTGCTGTACATGTCTATAGGAGCAACGCGACCACTTGTTGTTGTCTTATATTAACTGCGGTGTGTTGTTTCCCAGTGCCCGGGCAAATATTTGTATTCGTGCCAGGCTCTTAGGCGACCTTACGACCTTGCGCAAAGGTCATCCCGGGTTACAAGAATTCCTGAAAGGCTGTGTACCTTGTAGTTTCTTCAGTCGTGGCGGATTTAACGAAGATCGGTTTGTTGGTTTGTTTAATATTTATTTTTATTGAAATTCAGGCTCGGTACAAGAAGTCTTGAATAGAAATGCGTTACATGCGTTTTACTTAGAAACGTGACAGATTTCAGTTTCGGTTACACATACAGGAGTCATACGGGTACGTGATTAAACTTGTGTTAAATCCAGGCGATGGTTCACAGCGGTGACGGCAAGTCACTCTGATCCGGTTTAAGCGTAAACTTAGTTTCACGCACTGTTAATATAGCGTAGTGCGACTGACTCTGTGTTAATTAATATTCGCGGTATAGCGGACATTTGTGTGACAAGTACCAGCAGCGTACGGCGAAGCTCATTTTGCCAGAACAGCAGCCAAACGAGGTTGGCGCGGACGCTTCCAAAACCCATCGAAAGGCTAAACTCCGTTGACCCGCCAGGCTAATGAAGAAACGACCCTCGCATAATTTTCGCCTTTAGCTTTAGCCTGGGCCGACTCGTCTGAATGCAGATGTGGAATTTCTCCTGTAGAGACGACTGGCGTTTCGCCTCTCTACCCTTTTTTTCTTTTCAGCCTCGCGTTCGGCAACTTCAAAAGCTGCGCGCTTAGGCTATCGTTTAGCAGAGCGGCGCAGCAAACTGTAGCAGTGGGGCATCGACTATTATTTTACAAGGTCGGCTTTGTTTGCATTTTACAGAGGAAAGGTGCATTTTGGTTCCGATTAGAATTTACAACTTTCATGACGCTCGTGAAACGGAAAAGATGCATCCGGTAATTTAAAGTTCAATGGGTTTGCGCCAAATCTTACTGGAAAAGAAGAAAGCATTTTAGACATTAGCGCGTTTAACTGCATTGCGCCACTCACAAAACCGCTGCTGGTGTAGCAGGAATACCTGTGCGTCACTGCGGAGGGAAGGTGGGACAGTGACCTTAGATGCGCGGTTTTCGCCATGTGAAACATCTTGCAGTGCTGGCAAAACGTTGCATCAACCAATGCACAAACAGGTAGATAAGTGGCGGGTTTCGCGGCTATTTAATGGGCCCACGACCCCACGTATTTGTCACGTATTTACTTACATTTAGTTGCAGCTGATGTGTATTAGTTGCGTGCACCACTTCAAACTGTAAGTAAAACAAACTATAGCAACCAAAATGTAAGCATAGAAAAAGTAATGAAATACAATAGAGGCTTTGCAATAGGACGTTACATAGAATGACGAAAGAATACCCAAATTTATTGATTTAACTTTGGTGTGCGGACATTTTGAAGCACATTCAACGACACTCAGGGGGTTCACGAACCCCGGGTTATGAAACCCTTTTATAGGGGAATAATACGCAAAATTCGGGTCGATACAGTTTGTTTAGTTGTATCAACTGAGTGGTTGTTTAATTAGGCGTTGTTCACCACTGCGGAAGTGCCAGGGATTTGTTTATGCTCGTTGTGCGTGCGCCGAACTTCCTCAAAAAGGCCAAAGCAGGTCGCCGAGTTCGAATGAAGTACCTCGGAACGAATCAGATACGCGCGCACGTACGCAGGTAAACTTTCACAATTCCCTGCCCAGCAAACCATGCGTGGACTGACTGCAGTTCAGCGAGGTTTGTTAAAGTTCGAACGCGAAGGCGTGCGTCATGGATTTGGAACGAGCTTACACGGGGATTCCTGTTTGGTTTCGTTGAAATTTTTACTTTGGAGACTGCAACATGATTTGACTTCTTCAGTGCCGAGTGTAAAGCGGAATTATTTTGTCGACAAGCCGCATTGACCTTTAACTGTTCTTTCCGTTCAAAGGCTAAGCCGCTGGTCGTGTAATGTCGTAGCCTTCCTTTAGAAATCGCGGTAACTGTGGCCCGCTACCGCCTGTTTCAACAGCCGTGTATACTGTATACACATAATTTAATGCGTCAAGGACAGGTAATGGTCTTGTATTTGCTCTAGTATAAGATGTGGCTCTCTTGAAATAAAATATATTCGACTATAAACGATAGTGGAATATATTTTGAATCGACGATTTTGTGAGACTTAGATCTTTCACAATCAAAGCGTCCGCAAGAATAATTTGTTGAAGTTACACCAGGAAAGCTTGAGATAATGCCGCCAACCATGTATTACAGAGTAGTAAAGATAATAAGGATCTGCAAAACAGTACCAAGGTATGTACCTTGGCAGGTATCGCACACTATATATTGATGTGTGTTTCCAAATGTATTGCAGAGTCCACAGAAATACAGACGCTTACAGCCATATTGCTTTACATTGTAGGCCTTCATAAAAAATCACTACAAGTTTTTTCAAAAACAAAATTGGCATTGTGTTTTTAGAAACAAAAACTAATGTCCAGGAACTGTCTACGGCACGCTGCAGTTCTTCATATGCATTTCGGTGCAGCCATTTTGCTGGTTTAGCGACAGAACCTAATTAAACCACAAGTTAGCGAGTCATGACAAGCAGGATCGAAAATAGTTGATTTCGGCGCAGGCTCGGCTAATCGTGATTGCACCGAACCGCTTCCGCTATTGCATCTTGGCGCTACTGCTTGCCACAGACTTGCTGAGTTTGCAGTTTTCGAAATGGTTAATCGTTAAATCCAGCTGAAACAGTGGTGAAAAATGTTGTTAGTTTTCAATTATGCAGTTAAGGTGTGCTTGGAGTAAAGCTTCAATTGCAACATTAAAGAAGTCTTTATAAAGTAACAACAAATCGCTAATCTCTTTTTCATATTTAGGAGCTGTGCAATAGGAAATAATCTGTATTTTGCAAAAGAAAAAATACCCCCAGAAAACACCATGAAGATCGTTGTGGCGGGAATGCCGAAGACAGGAACAAAATCAATCAAAGCGGCGTTGACGATGCTCGGTTACACAGTGTACGACGCTGAGGAGAATTTCGAGTACCTCCATGCGGATTGGACCAAGATAATGACCGTAGGTGGATCCACAGAGGACTTCCAGAGGATGTACGCGGATGTTGACGCCACTTGTGACGTTCCTGCGTGCTACTACTGGGAGGAGATGCATAAAGCGTTCCCGGACGCTAAGGTATTACGCGTTCTGTGCAATGTAAGACTGTTCCCTTGTTCTAGAGGTTAAGCTTTAATTAGAGACCGATTTGGTCATGTGAAAGTATCCAGGTTGTTGTGCATGATTTCTATGTCGCTTGTTGTGATTCGAGTCTGTTTTGTCAGCTTGGCGTATTTTTGTCATGCAGTCTGACATTTCGCTCTAAAAAATTGTTTGTGTTATCCCCGACAGCGCGTTCCATGCCAGGCATTTGAAAAGCGTTCGCGTGGAATCGGAATAGGCCAGCACTAAAAATAGTACAGGCCCAAGCAGGACAGAAAGCGGCAGTGGAAGTTATAAATAGACCTGTTATGTTTGCGCTACGGTAAGGTATCGCGGAATGTTAAACAAACCACGACGAACGCCTTCCCCGCGAACTACATCCATGGTGGTAGCAAACAAACCTCTTGTGACGGTAATTACGACATCCCTTATTATCTGGTAATTACCGATAACGTTTATTGACTTGTGGGGGTAACCTGTGTTTTTGTAGGGTCGATCTTAATCCTTGTCAAGATATATTTTGACCACAACTCTTGTCGCCAAAGACTTGTTTATATGAGCATAGGTCCAGTGTGATTTGGGTCCATTAGAAGCTGCCCCAGCTTATGATGCAATAAGCGTGCGCTGCATTCGTGGTGGTGGGTGGTTGAGCGCCAGGCTCCAAGAAAAAGCGATTCGTGATTTGCGTCGGTTAGGGTGAAATAAACATGTCTGCACAGGAAGAAAAAACAAGGATAGATAATGAAGGGTGTCGTGGGCTGTGTCATGTGTCACGTGTCAGGCCATTAGATTACATACAATATTTTATTGCATTGCTGGGGATGCAACAGGCTGCCAAAAATCAAGTACGGGTAACGGGGAACAAATCAGCAGCTCCAAGGGAGCAGGTTTGTTCAAAATATTAAGGCATTTGTCGTCTTACACCAACATCTCCGGTGCGGCAAGCCTCCAATCATCCTATAGACAGAGCCTCTGCCTTCCCGCACAAAGGCGCGCGGGTCTTCCGCTTCATAAAATAAATACATAACACAAGGGCCCTCGCGGAAGATTTACCTGTAGGCAGAGTTTCGCCTCATGCTTCCGTTTATCGGCGATGTTGGAGAAATAACAGAAGCACTCCTCTTATGCTTAACTGCACAAGGTGGGCGGTTACAGGAATAGTTTAGTTCTGTGGTTCGAGCGTGTGGGTGGTTACCTGTGTCAAGCGGTGAATGGCAGCTCTCTAATGCGGTTGCCTTTCGTTGTTAGGCTTGGCTTCATATTGCATTTATACCGCGGAGATTTTGTGCGGTTTTTCACTTGTTCTTTTCCTGGCGGAATCCTAGTTTTTTTTCTAGTTTTTTTTTGATAAAGTTTCCTTCCAATTCCTTTGTCGTGACAGTTTATCCCATATATTGCTTGACAACCAAGCAAAGCTGCTGATGCCGGCAAATTGCACCGCGTATGGTTTTGCCGCATACCTGATTCGCTACGGTCATACGGGTCCTTCCTGGAAATTTGCGTAAGACTTGACAGACGGTTAGGCGCCTTCGGGCAAAACCACATTGGCTTCTTGGAAATGACTTGAATTGTAGATCAGCTATCCAATGCGACCGGATGTTCAGCCAGGGCATATAATCACACTTGCCTCGTGTTTTCGAAAATCTTTAACTTTATTTAAAGATTTTTCGGTATGCAGAACTGTATTGGTGTCCATAACTCGGCTTCTAGTGGTTGTAGCATGGTATTGGCCAGGTAGACCCGTGATACTTATAGCAGATAGCATGTGTGCTTGACTTTACCAGTATCGCTGTGTGCTTATGCACTCGGAATTACTTGGGATTGAAGAACTATTGGCTCATTCGCCAGGTTCTACCAAACAAACCAATTTTAATTTTTGCTTCAACAGACACAATTAGACCATATCGCCCAACACAAAGCTTGCATGCAACATTGACATTCAATTCGACCATAGCGCCATCTATTGGTGTTGTTTTTAAAAAATCGTTTTTCCAACAGATCCTCCTGATGATTCGGGACTCGGAGGAGGAATGGTGGCAGAGTATGGATCGACAACTGAGGATGTTGGCGAACTGTGGACTCTATAGTCGCATGAGCACTCTATCCCCACACTGCGCCCGACTTCAGCGTTTCCTCAACACAGCAAGTAAGTTTCGATTTGCCTGATGGCAGTCATTTCCATTAGAGTGCCACTTTAGCTTTGTTGTAATATGAGGTATTAGATTGCCGTTTGGCTTTCGAGTCGCTGCACACAACGATTTGTGGCGTTCTTGATGAATTTCTTATGTTTACCGAGGGAAGAAAGCAAAAACATAGACGGGGGCCCACTTCCAGACCTCTCATCTTGTCGCATCTATCAAATAGCTGGGCTTGCAAAACATTCCCGTTTTCCTTAGGTAGGCAGAAAGTGTATTTTTATCCCAGCGACGAAAGACTTCCGTCAGCGAAAAACGTATACAGAGGAATGCGAACCTGGAGCAGGTCAAAGTTACGTCTGTTGTTTTGCTCGCAACTGACTTGTAAACATTAGGCACGATCGCAAGTGTCACCTCACAGCAGACTTTGACTTGCGTAACCTCCGGTAGAAGGTCGGCGGCTTACCATGCACACCTACACCACATTATGGTTAACACCAGTCACAGAACGCTTTCGAGGTTTACTCGGCAAACAAGACCCTCCCCCGTCGGTATTCGGGATTTAGGCTTCTAGTAATTATGTTACGACCTAGACTAACCCCGCATGGATAGCAGCCAATCAGCGCACAGCTGCCACCTCGCGTGACCAATGAAGCTTGAGACTAAAACTTGTAAACAAACTCGTACAAAAAAGTGCGCCTTTCATTGGCAATGTTGTTGTGTTGTCTGAGCCAGTTTATATGGTTTGTCGTTAACCTACCCGCTGTGGCGTGAGATGTGTTGACGAGAATGCAAGAGGCAAGGCACCCTGTAACTCGATCACGTATACGTTACAAACAGGCGCCATGAGTGACAGAACAAACTAACACAACGGGTAGCAGCAAACGTCAGTGACACTCAAAGTGAAGGAATGCGTGATAACAAGGAGGATGTAGCTCTGCTATTCCTTGAAAGGAATATACCAATGTCATGTTCATTTTCAACATGGGACTGTGTTGTTAGGGAAGTTGAACTCATCTTTTCCTAATCTTTTTTCCTGAAACAAATGAAGAAATAAGGCATTGGCAATAAACGAATCAAAGTCAAGGATGTGTAGTGTAGCTTGTTTACCAACAACGCGGTACAATCGAGTGCAATGCGTGGGGTCACTGTTGAACAACCACAACATGCCCAACCTGTTATGCAACGTATATATCCTCCATGCACTTCGTTCAGCACGCCCAACCTGTTATGCAACGTGTTTCCCGGAACAATGTTCCGCCATGTACTTCACATGACTTTCATTCGCTCAGTCTTGTTGTAAAGCAAAAGTCAAATATTGCTGTTTTGAAATGCGGCTTTGCAGACTCCACGAATAGTCTGCAGTCAAGCTTTTTCCTATGTTTGTTGCTTTACAGGGTTTTTAATTATAAAACCTTATGCTGTAACGAATGTAGGTGGATCTACAAAGTAAGTTTTTTGTTAGACTCTTATCATTTTTTTTATATTTTTGTAGTTCGCATTGCCTTTGGCTTGGCACCGATTTCTCCTTGGCAGACCTACGTCCCGAACGAGCAGTCGATGAAGATTGCCTACAGGAACCACAACGCACGAGTATTGCAGGTATGAAAAAGCGGGGGCGTCATGATCTTGCCAAGCGCCAAACACAATGCGACCTGAGCCACGAGGTCGATGCGTTTCCTGTTTGCGGATACTAAGCACTGCGACCTTGGGGCAGACCTTTCTATTGCGGTTTGATGTGCACTGCTGTGAGGACCGAAGGCACCCGCAATGCGTTTAGTAGGTTGTTTTAATGCTTTATCGAAACAAGAGCGAACACGTGTGCTGCCATCTTTCGGGTAATTCTTTTTTTCTGCACGTTTCTCGACTTTGTGGGAGAATATTAACGTATAATTTTTTCTTGTCTCCAATCATTAAAACTTGTTCATGGGTGACGAAAGTTTCCTTTCGATCTTTAACAAAAATCCAGTCTCATTATGGCGAAAGGTTTGAGCGACGGAAAAGCAAATGTCAATTTTTTCACTTTGTTTTGAATAGAAAAGTCAAAGCTAATATGCTATTAATCATCTTATGTAAAGTAGACGTTTCGAACACGAACTGCGTTCATCATCATTTTCCTTTTGTTATCAAGGAACCACGAAAGAAACGAGTAATGTTAGACATTGGCAAGATTACTTATGTTTACCCCATGTTACAGGTGGCGCCGAAAGACAAGCTTCTCGTGTACAAGTGTTCGGAGGGTTGGGGTCCCCTTTGTTCGTTCCTCGGGTGCCAAGTGCCCGAAGAAAGCTTCCCGCACAAGAACAAGCGAGGCAGCATTCTCAAGGAGGGAATGGAGAGTCCAAACTCTGGCTACCGGAAAATTAAACGCGAGATAACCATGTCGCTGTGCGCTGTAATGTGCGGGGTGGGTTATATTGCATACAGACTCGCCCAGGCCTCGTTCATGTTCGTCTAGCTACCGTTCCATGACTTTGATTGGATGCTGAAACACTCGTTGGTGTTGCTGCGGTCCCGGGTGCATCCGGGACATTTGTTGGCTCTTGTACTGCAGTAAGACGCGGGCCGTGAAGGACGGAAGTGATGTGCAGTATATTGTTTATTATTTGACACCAGTCGAAACCTCACTAGCAGCCTCTTATACCTACTGCAATGCCCGGATTTCGAATAGATTCAAGACTTTGTGTAAGTATCGAAATCACCAAACAGTCTTATGTGCAACAAAGACTTGATATATGATTTTACTACAGCTTCCACCATAAACCATTTAAGTATTTCCAGGATCTTATTTCAAGTTCAATATTTATTACCTTTGACATATGTTCCATCTCGTAATACCGTTGCGACTCTTTCTGTATATGGCCCATCGTTAAATAGGCACTTACTTACATTTTGGCTTTTGGCGTCAGGCTCACTTCTTTTTTTCCTTTTCTGCTGTTCGGTTTCTTTGCGTAGAGAATTCTGCCTATACCGAAATGCCTGTATTCAGTGACCAAATGTATCCTGCGCGTTCAATGTACCCCTAAGTTCCAATAGGTGACTAAAATGCGATACATCATTAGTGCCCCCCTCTTTTTGTTTAACAGCTAAAGTTTCATAACCACTTTTTGTAAAGAGTGTATGTTTTAGAATGCGTTTGTTCAAATGCAGGCCTTTTAGCAATGTTTTCACGTTCCAACAAAAGTTTTGTTCGTTCTTTTAACAATACACGCTTGTGCTATACATGAACTCTTGATATTTGTTCCTCATTTTCTTGTGATATGGATATTCTGATCGATTTTATAATTTTACTGTTGAATAAAAAATTACCTTATTGGAAATAAAACTAAACGAAAGTCAGTTTACGTATTTAAAGGCCAGATTGCTCATGAAACATAAGCATTCAGTATTACCAATTGAAACTTCCTGTTAACTTAAATTTAAACTTAAATTTGTTTAACAAATGGTAATTATTTTAAACAATGAAAATTTTGCGGCCACTTGGTTTTAAGTTCAAATGCGTTACACATAGAAAACAACAACAAAATATCGGTAAATCCCCTGTTGGTAAATTTTACCAAAGGCACCTTATTGGCGTTGGATCCTGCGACATGTTTAACGGGGATTGAATGGGTGGAAATTTGCGTGTTTCTTGCGTTAAAAGCTGCTTAAGTTTATTTTATCCCAATTTGTTTGAAACAAATATCCATCCGTAACCAGATGGCGTCTAGTACCAACAGCACTTCGAAACAAGGGGGCGCTACCAAAAAGAAAAAATCAAGTCAGTTAATGACGTTTCCCATAATTTTAGCTACTGGTATATAAAAAGTTATTGTTTTTCCAGAAGGAAAGCGAAGCAAAAACAAAGAAGCCAGTAGCAGCAACAATGCCAAATTCAAAAGACCAAACTATTTCATTGGAACCCGTTTTTCCAATCCAGAAATAGTTGGTATAAAAAACTTTATAATATTATTTATATTTTTATCAGCAAGTTGGCAAATAATGTTATGGACTCTGGACTAGATAACCCTTGTGGTTTTCTATGCCAATGCAATTTTCATATCATGTTCATTTTTCATGTGTATTGTTACAGGAAAAATTCTTGCAATTCAAGAACATATAAAATCGCAGAAGCCAGACCTAACAAATGCGTGCATTCCAGTTGCAACCACTCATGTTACACTGGCTGTTTTGCACCTGGAAGATGACACAGCTTTGGAAAAGTAGATGTCAATTGTGTGTTAACGCTTGTATGAAACTTTTGTCTTTATAAATCAGGGCTGGCAACATTCTTCTTGATTGTAAAGAAGAAATTTTAAATATATTGGAGAATGCAAAGCTCGAGTTGATTGCGAAAGACCTTGGAAACTTTCAGCATCAAGTTTTGTTTGCAAAGTTGCTTGAAGACAGTGGCCTCGACAATCTAATGCAAATAGCTGGTAAGAATTCAAACAAGATTCTTCTTTAATTCTGTTCGATTCATTGCAAACATATATTTTGTTGTATCATGCTGGTTCCTAACAGTTCTGGTATTCAAAGGTAAAACTCTTTGTACATAAGATGTCTACTGTGAATTAGGCCTTCATGAGATCCATTTTTTTTTCAGAGCTGATACAAAGAAAACTGCATGAATTTATCAACAAAGGAGATTCTTTCAAGCCCCACTTAACCATTTTGAAACTTTCAAGAATGAAACAGAAACATAAAAAAGTAAAGATGTTGTTTGGCAAATATAAATGATAACAGTACAGTGCAAGTAATTACAAGTATCTGTCACGGCAAGTAGGATTATTTCAAATATTAACAATAAGCTTGATTTTCAAAATCTTTTTGAAACAAAATCAACATCATCTGTTAGATCAAGAAGATTAATTCTAGTCTGTACAAGCCCTTTGCCAGTATGAATTTTGGAAATCAGACAATTAGCAGCATTGAGCTTCTGTCCTTGACAAAGAAAAAGCAAATGGATGGTTACTATCATAGTGATGCTGTAATTAACATTGGTAAGTAACAGTAATATACAGCAATAAAATACTAATATAACATAATTCAATTTCTTCAGTTTGTCGTGTCAGTCTCTGATCTATGACTATATGCTTGCTTGTGCACTGCTTTTATGAGAGACTGACTGTCAAACAGTCAGTCTCTTATGAAAGCAGTGCACAAGCAAGCATATAATATAACATAGTCACCCAAAATAACTCTCAAGTGTGATGGACGATCAGCATCGTTGTAATCTTTCTTTAAATTATTTTTGCATGGTTTTCGTTTAAGGCTGCTGGCTCCAGAAATGCCTGTATTAATATAGAAGGCTTTTAACAGTGTGATAAATTGCAGGTACCGGGGAAAAGCAAGTGGATGAAAGACTGAGTTTGGATAAATGGGCAGAAAGTATCGCAGTATGTTGTCTTACTACAGCAATGCTACCTAAAAACAAGAAACCACTACCAGACATTCATCAATACGCCGATGATCTCGCCAGATCGATTCTACAAAAATGTTTGTCAGAAGATGCAGGTGAAGTTTTTACATTAATAAGATGTAGCAAATGTCAAGAAGTCTTATTTATGTAGAAAGCAAATTTTCTGCCCCAATCTGCTCTCCCTAAAAACATTATGACTCTCGTGTATCCACAGGCCTGCTCCAGATGAAACAAAAACTACACAAGTTTCGACAGACAATAAACAGTGGCGAGATTTTGACACGCATTAAACAAGAAACCAGCGCCGACTATGGAGATACCTAACATCGGACTCAATTGCTCCATCATGCGGGCGATATTCTCGGTGTCGCTTCTAGCACGGTAGAAGGGTTGGTTGTCGAGGGGTTATTCACGAGGAAATCACGACGTGTTAGGTTGTAGGTTTAAAAGACACTGTTAATTGTCGAGCAAATAGTAACATTGGATTAGTGACCATGTGAAATTCTTTCGCTCGACATACATTTGGTGTAGGGTCGTTGGTGAAGTGAATAACGAATGTAAATACACCCCCATAAACCGTGTTTTACGCTGGTTTTATTTTTGCTTTGTGCGCAAAAGGAGAAGGAAAAGGTGCAGCAATTTCCCAACGATACAAAAATGATTATTGTCAGCCCAAAACTTTGGACAAAGTTTTTACAGGCGGCCCATTAGTTGAAAGCAAACAATTGTGCCACAAATTTACATTGAACTATATAAACATTTTGGATGGAAACATTTCAGTCAGAAGTATTGCGAACAAGAAAGGTAAACACTTATTATTCCAATTAATGTTGATTGAATCGGGTTCAAAATTCGGTAATCCAAGTTGTCGGATCGACCGTGTCACCTTTGGTTTTACGCCAGGTCAAATCGACGTTGCCGGACAAAGGGCACTATTTGATATGAGAAAACACTGGATGGTAATTTGCGCGAACTACAAAGGACGGTGTAATAAAATGTCGTTCAAGAATATAACGAGGCCATCCAACTCAGTACAGCCTGTGTTGTAAAGTTTAACGACTGATTTAGGCATCAGGATGTTCGGCGATTTACTGAGGCTTTCTCAGAAACCTGGGAGTTTGTAGCTTTTGCGAAACTTCTCTTGTGCTTCAGTCGACGTGGTCTGAATGCTTTGGTTTCTGGAAAGAAATTTAGGGCTATAAACTGTGCTGTTAGCGTCACTTAAAAACTAAAAAAAATTTACCGAGAAAAATAATGCAGCGTTGAGTTTATTGTAAATTGTAGCCACAATTTAAGGTTTGTTTTGGTTTTTAAATTATACTTGGTGGAAAAGTTCGCCTTTTTACAGAAAGAAATATCGTAACCTTAAAAAAAGTTAAGTTTATTTATTTGTGGCAGCCGTGTACAGTTTTTCCTGTTCTGCTAAAAAAATGGCAGGCATGCCAGGAATGATGGCGGCAAAAAGAGATATGATGGTACAGTTTGTTTTCGATGCTATACTGGAAAAAATGCAAGGAAGTAAGGAAGTACCCTTTACAATATGTTGATATTAAGTGGCGTTTGCCGGTATGTTGTGCTAACTTCAAGTATGAATGGTTAGCTATACAATTGCGAACACTATATAACACCACACATAACAAAAATATGTCAAA
Organism: Ascidia mentula; assembly: GCF_947561715.1. Classification (NCBI taxonomy): domain Eukaryota; kingdom Metazoa; phylum Chordata; class Ascidiacea; order Phlebobranchia; family Ascidiidae; genus Ascidia; species Ascidia mentula. The sequence goes on from NC_138568.1 coordinate 2,492,545, forward strand.
CAACGTCTCAAGTGCAAATCTCAATATTCAATATCTAAACACTGCTTAGCTCACAACCTACAGAAATGACAAGGATCTTAATTGCGCCAATGTGTGTTGGGGTACAACTTGCTCCTTCATGCCCTGTAGCTTACAAGCAAGAACATTTCAGTGACGCTGCACAACTAATGATTTTTCAGAGGTGGCAAAATGGAATATGAACATGATCATCGCAATATCTGTCCTGTTGGGGGTTGGAATTCTTCTTTCGTTGTAAGTAGAGATATCGGAATATCTTGTTTTCTAAGTTTTCTTGTCGCATCCAAGTCCGGTGCTAATGCAAACGAAAGTTTTCCGCCCAAAAATATACTGTATTTCTTTTTGATGCGATGAGATTCGAACCCACGTTATCCTGTGCTCGGATTTCAAACAAGTTTCTCACTTCGTGCGTGAGCGATCCACGTGACCAATTACCACATTGTGTTTTTCATAGGTTGTGGGGTAGAAGGCAGCGACGTCTTGGAGCAGAAAAGTTAAAGGCAACTGAAGACGAATACAAGCTGACTGCTGGCGAATCGATGGCTTAAAACTGTGTCGGAAAATCTTTGTGTAAATAACATTTGTATAATATCCGTGCGCTACTTTCGGTGCTGTTTTTACGCACTTTTATAAATTTTTATTTCGTGTGTAGTCGAAATGTCTAATTTTGCTCGAATAGTGATCTTGTTTCATGCAAAAAAGCATATTTGTATTTATTGGATTTCGTGTATCATGCCAGTGGTGCTGAATTTGGATTGGCCTATATCTCTTGGTTCTTATATGGTAGGGCTAAGTTCCAGAAAGGCAGCTCAAACCGTGTTTTACTCGTGTGAAAGTAATACTAGTTTTGTGCTGTGGGCTGGGGTACCAATGGTCCCAATTTCTTTCTGTGAAAATGGTTTACAACACACGATATCATGCAAATGTTGCTTAATTTGGATCAGGCTGGTTACCAAATAGTAGGGTTAAGTCCGGGAAAGATACACAAACCGCCACAATGATGTTTATCATAGTTCACGATTAAAACAACTGACTACGAGGCAGGACCCTAAAAGTTTTCCGCGAGCAAACTTGAAAAATCGTGTGTCGTGTTCAAAAAGATTGTAGGATACCCTTGCCAGGGCACAGACCCTTGCTATAGCCACCTTCACACCAAAAACGCTTCCACATATATACCTGTTATATACTGTCAATCCGTTAGTTGACATCTTACCACCATGCAACAGTCAATCATGGAGATATCGTGGACGGGTTCAACGTCCGCTTAACGACATGACGCGTTGTGTTTACAATGCAATAAAGTATAAAACTTCAGTCTCTACTCGAAAATCTAGAGTGTTTGCCATTGTGAGGTCATCAAAACATAATGCAAGGACGCCGCTCCCATAATTTCACAGTCCTACCAGTTTCAAGACATGATTGTTAATACTTTTTTTTAGCCATTTGACACCCAACAGGAAAACTTGGTTTGTTGGTCATTGTATCGATCAGCGGTAAACCGCTATTCGACTCGTCATGAACGAAACATAAAAATGATCTGTGTAAATGTAAATACAGCGACGTTTTACGGCCCACCAACTAAATATATATGGCTTACTACAAACACAAAGAGCCACAGACATACATGCGCTGTTTTGATTCCGGTTTGTAGGCTAGTATTGTTGTCGTTTGGCAAAAAGCAAAATCAGTTGTTTGTGTTATTCCGGTTTGTCCGACGACAGGTCAGTTGTCCACGTCTTTAAATATCTGGTACAGAGATGGTATTATTAAAATCTTACATACTAGTGGGAAGATAAAGTTGAGTGTTGCAAAGTTTTGAGTTTACCAACACTCTGTTTTATACTTGCACGGTTAAACATAGCGAAGACCCAAGCCCTTTATAGGAAAGGCCGTTTGAATTATGAAGGATGCGAAAGACGCGGTTTGCATTGACAAATAATTTTCAAACCATCATTGTCGCCAATGCGTGTGTGCGGTTTTGCTGTCGGCGTACTTTCTTAGTTTGCAAGCATAACACCAATAAACGCGGAATGGAATTTTTGCTACTTTAACTTCATAAACAACGATGTGAATTTTGCACATCTGTCTGTCATGCCGCCGAGTTACACAAGAACGACGTGAACACAAGCCACTGGCTCAAATTGGGCGCCACAGGCGTGGTTGTAATCCTTATTGATCACACCACCGCTGTCCCTTGCCACACGTAACGCGTCGCGATGTTCGAAAATACCCCTTAACCTGAACGCGCAACAACAATAGTTGCTTATGTCGCTTAATTGCGTTCCCACAAGAACAGGCTGGACCAGGTGCCGTCGGCCGCCGTTCATATTTTTGTCTGTTCGGTTTATTTTTAACAAATATCTGACGTAATATGTTATGTCATATGCGGAAAAAATCGTAATATGTTTAGTTAACGTACCAACAACAGCAACCAACGAGGCCAATCACACAACAACTATAGTTACGTTTCTCCGTGGAAACAAACTGATATAAATGCCTTTCGTGAGATATTATTCCAAAAATGCGCAACAGAAACCCGATAAATCGATTCCGGGTACAAAACATGCGCATCACCAACAACGCATTAACCGATTGGATAAACAGATCATATTCGCTTGCAGATCAACCCTGGATTAATCGTCGGACTCGTGTAATTTGAACATATGCGCCAAACATGCTGGGATAAAGCCTACACGCTTCACTAATACCAATAATCTGCATTCCATCAAATCACCTGCTCTACAGAATCTAAGTGTCATTTTCCTATTGCGAATCTGAAGCTTAATCTATGGACGTGCACATAATCGCAACAACAGTGAATTACATCAGCGAGGTGATTACGTCAATGCTGGCGGTTTAAAGCTAGTTACGTTGTGCAAAATGCTACAGGTTGTTTGGGAATAATTTCGTTTGGAAAACCTTACCATATATGAGTACAGACGAACGTATCATGAAAAATGGCGACATTGCATCTGTTATGAATAAACAGCAAATGGCTAAAGAAGAAATTTCTGTGGCAAACACAATGTGTTTGATTAAACGAGAATCTACGCTTGGTGATGTTACCATATCACATTTTGATGTTTCATGTTATTTTTTAAAATGATTATCAAGATTTTGTAGCGATTAATAAAAGACACTCTAACCTCGCGTCTTCGCGCGTGAAAAATTTACTCAATTGTAATGAGGAAAACCACTTTACAAACTATAATGTAAAAAGTGCTCCATCATCAGATTATTGTTTCCAACTGGTTTGAAAAGTTGTGCGTCACCACGAAAAGGGAAAAACTGTTATCTTTGCTCTGTGTGGAAATATATTTATTATTGATGGCTCATGTTTATGAGCGCCCCTACTTTAATAAAGCGTAAAGGTTATTTGGCTTTACGCACCCTGGGCTTATCGCTTTGAACGCCGAAACTAATTGCGGCACAAATGGAAGATTCTTCAGAGAGAACTGGTTTAATGGTTTCCCTGTAGTTAATCGTTGGAATTTTCTTATGTGGGTTCTGACTACGAAAAAACGCCTTTTCATGCAAGAAGAATGCTACCACGAATATTTCCGTTGCATGATAGTTAATATAAATGAGTTATGACACAATGAACTCCTTGTCATACGCAAGAAATTTTGCCTTTATTTTACTTGTCAAAATTTGCTACTGGGGTTTATAGCAAGAAAGTGGGGAAAAACTTAACAGCTTTTGTCAGTCATGCTGTTTTCAAAATAACCACTTTTAAGCGTGCAAACGTTTTGTAAATTTCAGTTGTCATCAGGTTTTGCCACTGTGAAAGTATATACAATGACTTTACATTTGCCCAATGTAAAAACAAACCAATTAATATTTAACGTATCCCACAGGCTGTACTACAATCGATGCCAATCAACCGAGTAGAAATTGCCTGGCACCATTTTAACTACAATCAATTCTTTCGTCATAATGGCATTTTCCATTGTCGAACAGGGCGATTATCGTCGATTAAGCAATGCACAACGATTAAAACGCTAATGGAATTAAATTTACGCATGTGGCCTGGCATACGACCAGCGTACAAATTAATATGGTGCTTTGCACAGCAAACTATGCCTGGAATAGAGAAAAATTTAGACATAATCAACGTTTTTCATCTTTAAATTTCTTAATATAGGGTATATACTTAAGTCATGCAGCTTACCAAGAACTTGTGTTTTGATAACGCCAAGCGGCACGATCGCATGTCCTTCTATATTACGCTGGATTGAAACGTTTCGTTTCTGAAAACTTTATATATCCAAAGATATCATTACCTTAATTTTGTGGTAAACACACATGTTTTTCTGTCAACGATTGTGAACTACTGTGTTCGTCAATAACAAACCTCACAACCCACCAACCACACAAGCAATAGGGGGTTATGGAATGAGATGCCATACTCTCTTTGTTGTTGTCTTTGTGAGTTTCATCTTCAAGAATGTTAATCGCTTTTCCATCTTTTGCCATCATGTTTTGTGTGACGTCCCTTTATCAGAAGACACCAACGCCCAAAAGGTTTGAAATAACCACCGATGTATAATCTTTTTCTGGTCGTTTTTATTTTAAGATACAGATAAATAGTAACTCCAGTTGTAGCTGTCATTTGCCGCTGGGTTAATGAAAAAACAAATGTGAATTGAAATCAATCTAACAGTTTGTAACTGGGCCAAAAAGAGAAATCCGAGTCCGAATCGAAGCAACACCACCATGCGGATAAAATAAGGAGGAGATTGGATGGAGTTGGGGGTCAAATACGTAATTGCTGTAAGGGGAGCAAAAACAAATCGACCGTTAATCACATTCAGCAATCCGTTTTCTGCCATAAGAACATATTTAGTCCCTTAATCACATCTTGCGTTTCGCCATATGTTGAAGTGGGATTTCGTCGAGGCGACGAAAGACAAAATGCAATTAAAATAATTTCGGCGGCAAACCAGTGGGCACCCGGCCATACTTGCTAATGCCTGTAATTCGAATTAAGCGGCATTTCGGCATATCGAGTGCCTTTGCTCGGCATTAACAAATTAAATGCAGTGCGGATGGCCGCACACGCCCAAGTCGCCGTTTTAATACGCGTGGAGACGACGTTTGTCAAAAGTGCTTGCGCATTCTGTTAATCGGTGCAACTGTAAGCCATTCATCGATTTGCGGTCCAGCGGGTTACGCAAAGAAATCTACGCAGATGAATTTCTTTTCGGAGTTAACTAGTGGTGGTGCTTCGTCTGTTAGAAACGCACGTCACCAGAAATACCGAGATCAGTCGGGTTCAGACGATTGTATGATACGTAGTTGCTCAACAGGGACTTTAGTTGTCAACATGAGTGTTAATCAGAAAGGCCAAATATGCTTCAGTATTGGAACGTATGGGAACATTTTCTTTGATATTTGCCGAGGAATAAGTTATGAAAGTGAATCCCACTGAGGCAGGCAATCAGATCAAACGAACGAGAGTACATGTTACTTTCAAGACATCTAAACAGAAATAAGTGCAGCATTTTCTTTTCATTCACAGTGAAACGAAAAACGCGCGCGTCAAACATAAAGCTGTTCAGTGTCCCTGGCGGTAAACTTAGATGAGGTTTATAATTGGAGCTGACAAGCAAAGTGGCGTGTCTGCCTAGTTGTAAAACACCACGATGGACAGCATTTAATAATTAATGCGAATTATTCGCTTTGGTTAAAGCAGTGGAGCTCCCGACGCACCGTCCGCCAACCGATATTTGACACGTACAAAATAAGGCTTAACGGTGGCTTTCGTTTAATTTAATTTCTGCTGAAAAAAACCTCACTTACGTCTATAACGCCTTAAAATATGAGATCAACGTGGATTTTGATCTTCAATTATAAAATAATGTAGAGGACATTTTTGAGCGATCATCAACGCAATTTTTTTTTAATTCCAAAAAATGCATAAACCAACTTTTACGCACACAAGAAGTCTCTTTGTGTGGGAGTTTATGCTTCTGTGTAAGCGAAAAAGCAACGAGTTTGTATTTGAAAACTGTCAACTGTTTCAATTTCAACGTCGCGTCTTGTTAACTTGACTTTGATGTCGGCTTTCCGCAGTGATTGGATTAGGCGAGTTATTGTGTTACGATTTACACGACTTCCCACGCAACCCAGGCATGGATTCCACAGGCGCCGAGACGACGTCGTCCCATTATGACGTAACAACGGTGAACGCGCCGTCGCCCGAAAAGGCATCTGCCGAAGCTCACTCTCTCGGCCAGTCTCAATCACCTGCAGACATGGAACGCACCTTCAGCGACAGCAAGGCAATGAGCATTCACGCGCAGACCGGTGGTGTATTAGACAGTGCTGCACTCCAGAGGCAATACACGGTAATGATGCTAAGCGCCGCGAAGTCGAAGTCGGAAGAGCATGATAATGCCGAACGCCCTTTGTTCGGTCACCAGTATGCCCAGCCCTTGTCTAAGGAAGTTTTCGGAGGTTATTTCGGTCAGTTATACCCGCCAATGTACGGTTTCCCGACGCCTGACATCACGAGTTCGATTTTGCAAAGACAGAACCAGTTGGCGGGATATCCTTACATGGTTGGGTTGAACGAACGCCAAACGCGGGCTTCGCACGAAGATGAAACAGCAAAGTCATCAAAGGTCATTGCTGAGTACGAGATTCCTTCACGAAACGAAATAAAACGAAAATTCGACGAACAACTCAACGGCAATCCGGAAAAGAAATCCCGCAGCAACAGCGCGCAAATGACAGCGGAGGAAAATCAACAACAACAATCTGATAAAACAGACGAATGGTCCAGCAGCTCTGACGACAACAAAAGTGCGTTGCCGAAACCCGTGGCTTTGAAATCATCTGTGAACCCGTTGCTCCATTTTAATTCAAACAGCAATCAATCTAATCGCCAGCCACACACTCACATGGATGATATCTCTCCATTTACGTTGGCGGCATCAAACGACAGCAAACCGATCGATGATAAATTCTTTCTTCCATTCGCGTGCAGCGAAAGCCACGGACAGAGGAATGTGGAAGTATCAAATGAACCCGGTAAATCTGCTGAACGAAGCGAGGGAAATTACGAGTCAATGCAAGCAGTGCCTGCAGCAGGGGAAACACGAAAACGATCACATGGCGAAGAAAAGGACGAGGAATTTTCACAACGGATGAAAACCGTTGGCGAACACAAAAGTCCACCAACAAAGGCCGCGACTCCCGCACCGAAGGACTTTGCCAGTGTAGGCGGATTCGAACGCGAACTGATGCTCGCCGCCATGTTGTACAGCGAGCAGTTGATGGCCACCCGCACGATGGATCAAGACGCATTGAGACAAATGTACGCACGGGCTTTGGACGGTGGACTGGCTTCGAACATGAAATGGATGCTTCCACCAGCTATGATGCTTCTCCATGCAAAAATCGCTGGAGAACGACCGGTCACCCCTCGCGAACGTTACCTTGACGACGACGATGATGACGTCGGAAGCAGCGCGGACGAGTTTGACGTTTGCAACGAAAGTGACTTGGACGCCGCGCAACCGCCTGCAAGCCCTCCGTTGGAACGTTCAAAAGACGACAGAAATAGCAATAGTAATAGTTTATTGGCAATGTATTCCCTCCTGGCGGAACGGGAAAGAGTCAAATGCGAGCCCGAAGTTAAAGACTTCAGCCAAAAGACGCTGGAGAGATACCTAAAAGAATCAGACCCCGCGACTGCATCCAAATCAACCTCTTTCAATGGCACAACACAAGACCGCTCCAAAGAAACTGCTCCGGGTTACCGTAACAATGGAGCGAACGACAAGAAAAATGGTTTGGAAGGAGCCCACCCCGCAATGGGAATACTTATGCAAGGTAATTTTTCCAATCAATATCGCTATGAAATTCACAGCTCGTTATAAAAGCGAACCAAAACTGACTACTTCACATCAACCTAATCTTATCGATTAAACTTCACGCGCAGGTGACAAATTTTGGGGCGGAGGACATTCGGGAGGAGCTCAACCACAATTTAAGGATGAGTCGCAATACCGGGGCACGACACCCAACGTCAGAAACGCAGGAGGTAAACGCATAAGGCAGTAAAATTTTTCGACACGAATTCACTCCATAAACAAAAAAGCATCGTACAAAGGTCAAAGTTTTGCCATCATTTTGCTGTTTGGTTTTTGTGAAGCTGTTTACTGATTTGGTTGCACGTATGACTTAATCATGTCATTACAATTATTGTTGTAATTAAAATCGCAATACTAATACGATATATTTAAAATAGCTCTATATGCCCTGTTTCTACTGAGTTAAATCAAACAGTGAGAACGAGGAATTACTATTACAGCACTGGCATTTCTTGGGCATCCTGGAAAAAGTTTTGTCATTTAAGCAACCGTGATCATTTACACCAACAGAAAAATCTCCCCATTCTTCCGACCCCGATAATAAGAAGAAACTGCGACGTAACAGAACAACTTTCACCACCTTTCAACTCCACGAGTTGGAACGAGCATTCGAAAGATCCCACTACCCAGATGTTTATAGTCGTGAAGAGTTGGCGGTGAAAATCAGCCTTCCTGAGGTTCGAGTCCAGGTACGTTATAACGCTAACCAAATCGCTGTTCGACCATAAGTACTTTTTTGTGTGTGGATTCCCGTTTAGACAACAAAGGGTGTTTTACGAAACTATACGCAAAAATTTGAAACTTCTGTTGCTGCCAGGCATATTGCAATTGAAAATGTACTGCTCTTCTGGACAAAAAATAACGTACTGTATTGTTGCAAGGTGCCCCCTGAATGTTTAAGTGTGGTTTACGTTGAAATTGCGGTTTTAAACCCTGATGAAGTCTCGCTGAATGACAGACGAAATGTTATAACAATATAGCACGTTAATTTTATGCCAGAAGAGCAGTATATTTTAAACTATATATAAAATTGTCCACTTCAGCATGAAAATCCCCCAGTAACAATTATATACGCATAAAACTCGCACAAGTAATGTAGACTCCCATACTCAACGCACAAAGTTAATGCATGTATATATTTGTCTCATGTAAAGGGCTTGCTTTCATTGGGCCAGGGTAGCTGCTTACGAAGTGGGTGACACAACACAACCTGATTTACCAGATATTTTCCTTCGATCTATTTTAAACTTAGGAGCAAAATTCTTTAAACCCGTGATCTTTAACATAAATGTCAGAGTTATGAATTAGTTAACTATAACATCTCATACATACGTGTATAATGACCACGAAAACGGAATTATTCAACGCTGAAAAATCATGGTACGTAAGTGTGAAATGCATACAAGATGGGCATATGGCAGCCACAAGCGGCAAAAGACGTATTACAGTATGACCTTAATCTCCTAAATGATTGAATTAGGAACAGCGTATTGCTAGTTATGGTTTTAATCGAAAGTAAACACGTGCTTGGCTATTATCACGTGTAAACTGCGATACCAACAATTGTGTGGGTGTTTTGTGGGCATAATTTAATCGATCCGTTGCACCTGAATCTGACAAATGGAATACATTTGTTGTCCGCGCCTCTTCCTCGCACAAAACGTTGCAAACACCTACATACATTTGGGGGAGAGGAAAAGGGAAGGGCACTTGGCAAAATGCAACCGCCAGAGAATCAACAGGGCGAGGGGGCAATCAACAAACGGTTGTATGGTGGCGATGATCGCACGCAGGGGTGCTGATGGGTCCGTAATTTGAAATGCATAATTAACGGCCAGTCGTAAAATTTGGCCCACCCCAAGTCATGGCCATTGCCTGGCAGACAAACAACTGGGTGGCATGCAAGGCATGGATAATTCATGGCACGCCAGCACAAATAATCAACCACTTACGGAGGTGGAAGACAGGGACTGTAATTAAACTTATCCTTTCTCAAAGCTTTAAATGCTACAAATGCTTATAATTAATTCATTTCGGGAACGAGAGCCTGATTTGATCTGGTTGAGTGTTTCAAAACCGGCTGTCAGTGTTGCCAATCAGGTCGCAGACCCATCTGTAAATGCATATACCGTAGGTCGAGGGGCATTTATTGTTGAGAGTGGAGTTTGTTGCATCAGCGAAGTGGCTTGGCTTTAAATTATGAATCAGCGCACAAACTTGAAAGCGTGAAAATCGGGAGTTTCATCTTGATTTCGGGACGGGCGAAGATGGGGGTTTGGGACAGTTACAACTCCTACATAATCCTACTCCTTGATACACCTTGCACGAACCGACCAACAAACAGTTTCGCAAACAAGTATTAATACTTCCACGGATCGCCCAGATAAAGTTTAAATTCTTTTTAGCTCGGGTTCTAATTCTACTATCTCAATAAACGCTCCACAAATATATTTTGCGACTCCATATGTCAGTATAAGTTACGACAGGGTGACTAAATGACGTGCAAACTTACAGGTGTGGTTCCAAAACCGGAGAGCGAAATGGAGAAGACAAGAAAAGGCGGATGCCTCCAGCCACGAGAGGGAGCTAGACAACTGCACACACACGACAGCACTCGGTGAGAATTAATAACAAAAAATTAGAAAGAATTGGCTATAATTAAGTATTTATATGTACCTCTGTTTAGCGCAACCACCCATATTGGCAGCCTTTGACAAGGTTTAAGAATTACAAGTGCAAAATGGCATTTGGGTTTTGTAACACTGTAGTAATGATATCAATATTATATTTTTTAGGATCAACCATGTCAACCAAACTAAATGCGGCACGACCTTACGTGGGAGACAATCAAAATTTATCCGCGTCACCAAAACGCTCCACATCGCCCACTAGCGAGTCAGCGACCAACCAATACCCAAGCGCACTGTCCATTCCCTTTTTGTCAGGAATGCTTTCAAACGCACGCGACGGTTTGTTTTCGAGCCAGGCAGCTGGAGTCTACGGCCAATTGAAACACGCTTCATCCGAAACTACGACCCCTACAAGCGGCGGGGCTTTCACCAGCTTGCCGTCGCCCTATGCGCTAAAATCGAAATTCCAATTGCCGCTGCACCTGCTTTGCGCTTCACAAGCTGCTGCTGGTGGTGGTTTTTCTTTACACGATACAGTCAAGGCGCGTGACCTTGACAAAATTGGGTTTTCACTTTCTGCAGAAACCGCCAAAGGAAAGCATGTCCAACAATAAAGAACGGTTTTTTGTTTGGCTGCGCAAGCTTTATTCCAAAACTCATTGTGTTTTCGTTGCTGTTCATTACTGCCAATTTTTGCCGTATAGATTATTGAGTGCTTAGTTCTGAGGCATGATATTTTTTCCAAAAAAAATACTGTGATAGTGGTTTGTTGTGTTTGAATACAAATCTATTGACAGTGAAAAGTGATGAAATGTTGCAATTAGCATTCCCTACTTTTCAACATTAAACAAAAATCAGATTAATCACTTACCACAAGATGATGCCTGCAACAATTGCTTGCAAACTTGGTGTGAGAGCAGCTTCCCAAAACGAACTACAAGCTTGCTAATTAACTATTTTTAATAAAATTGTTGCTAAAATTGTTAGAGTGCCAAAGGTTGGCTTTAAAAGCAAGAGTAACCCTAAAGACTACTGGGACTATTAAGTAAATCAATTATTGGAGTGCAGAATTGATAATAGTAAAGAATAAATCACACCTTTTTCATCATTAAAGTGCTGCTTTCCTGCAGGCTGCTAGACTGCCAAAACATATTGCTAAAAAGCAACAACGCCTAAACAACTGGAAAGCAAATATTTGCTGAGGTAGGTTATGAAGCGAAGTAGTTGTCTCATCATTAACGTAAACACCGAATTTTCTGTCATTGATTTACTTAAATTTAGCGGGAAACTGAAGACACTACACTCTTTCTTTATCCTTTCTTTCGTGCAATTTTGCTTTCTATTGGATGAGAGGCAACAACGCAAAAACTGTTTTTTTAAATAAGTTTTCTATGATAGCTTTTTAAAGAAACATTTTTTTTGTTTTCGAGATACTTAAAAAACATTTTTATGATTCCTGGTACTTTTATGTAAAAACAAAAGTTTTTTTTCATTTTGGCAGCATAACAATAAAAAACGATTATAAACGTTAGAATCACCAACTTGCTATTTTTTTGTCTGTCTACTCAGGTTTGATTTGATTTTTCTTTAATTAGTAAAATGTGCTTTCCTTTGCAATGTTTAAAGGTGTTGGAAATAAATAAAAACCTGGCCGACATAAAAATTTTAAATAAAAATATACAATTTGAAAGGTTAGGGAAAGTACCGTTTGGTTCCTAGTTACGGTCGGTAGGTGGCAGCAAAGAAAAATATATCCGATTTTCCGTAAAGGATGCTGTGATTTTAGGTAAAATGATTGATGACAAATAATAAAGCATTTATAAGTGATCATTTTGTCTTTTGTGACAGATTCTCATGAAGGTAACGACGTCTTTCTATTAAAATCCATTTTTAAATTATTTTTTATGAAATGAAACAACGATCTTATTACCATTAGGTCAATGGAAAATGCGCCAAGTCACCACGTCAAGCAGGAATATTGTGAAACGCGGCCAAACTATCGAAGAGGCCGAAAAAAAACATCCGTGCGGGTTTTTACTATTAACACTGAGTCAAGATTCCTGGTTGTCACTGAAATCCCAAGTCCATCACTAGAGTCAGACGTGATTAAATTATTCTCAGCATTTGGGACCTTGAATCATGCAAGACAACTGATTGATTACCCACAAGAAGAGTTTGTTAAGACCTATTTGGTGGAATTTCAGGACATTCAAGCTGCAAAAACTGCAAAGAAATTTACAGACGAAAAGTATTTTTATGGAGGAACGCTGCATGTTTGTTATGCACCGGAATATGAAAGTGTTAATGATGTCAGAGATAAGATCTTGCGCCGAAGACAATCCATCACAGTCAGAGTGAAGGTGTTGGAAAAAGAGTCAAAACAACTAATCAAAAATAAGCACCACAAAAATAGTGCCATCACAAATAGTGCTGCAGCAAAACAAACAGACAGCCAACACCAAATTAAGCCTGCTTATAATGTGCATGCAGTAGAAGATAACAATGACAATGCAATGACAACAACAGAGAGCAATGTGGTACAAGCAGTGTCAAAACCTCCAGAGAATGCAATACCTTGCAATAGGTTTGGCATTCCATTATATTTACCGCCACCTCCCCCTCCTCAAGATTTGCCAATGCTGAAAAATCAAAGACATAATCCTACCCACAGTATCCAACACAACCAAACCCACCCATTGTCAAAGAGCCTTAAAATTGTGTCGAAAGCCAAAGACCAACGAAAAACAAGCCTGAAAACCAGAAGTGGATATTTTCATCAAAAAACTGTGGCAGCTCTTGAAGCAAGTAGAATTATTGGACCAACTGGTTTGCATGCAGAGAGTGGTCCCATTGTTAAAAAAGTAAACATGAACTTTACACCACCTTCATTTGTACCTCGCAATGTCGATAAAAAAAGCTTTAATGAAGCAAATACTTAGCTTAAAAAACAATGTGGTCTTTTCCAAACTTGGTTACTTATGAATAATGGTTGTTGTTTTGTGTATTTGTTATTTGCAGTAGGATGTGTTTTCCGTTGCGAGAAAGTGCAGTCAAAGCTTGCTGCTTGCTCATCACAGCCAGACTGCCAACATTCTTTTATTTTAACAGTCGTATCAACTGTTGTTTAACTTAATACTGGTAAAAAATTAGCAATAAGAATGGCTAAAAAAGGAAAAAAGAAAGGAAAGGGAGGGGGTAAAGCTAAAAAGAAGAGCGGAAAGAAAGAAGATGAAATGACTTTAAAGGAAGCACTGATGGCCTTTCAGTAAGTGTCTGGTTTGTAAAGTGTCCACTTGAATCCCACTTCACTCAGTTAAACCAGCTTGATTGTTTTAAAGTGCCTTTGAAAACATATGTGATTGCACAGGCTCATATTGCTTGTCTTGCACTAATTTTTTTTGTAATTGAGATATAAATACCTGAATTGCATAATATATACTACATGTGATGGATATGTTTGCCATATACTTAGATACATAATTGGTCTATGAAATGTTTTTGTCATTGTTTTTGCCCATTTCTGTAGAAACTCTGCATAATAATTGTGAAAAAAAGCATTCATTATTTCTCATAGAATTCAAGTTAAAGAGAAAACTTCAGAAGAACTTCAGTTCGAAATAAAAGGCTTGAAAGAGAAAAACAAAAGATACCAAGAAAGGGTAATTCCCACATAATAATTAAATATATGCCTTTGTATTCTGTTTGCAATGCAAAGCCCAACATGTTTTAAACAGCAATTAACAAATCCTTATTTTTCCATAACACAGTGGGGAAATTTAAAAACTAGCAGAATCTTCCAGCTTATGGCTAACAAAAAATTGATATCAGATTTCTTTTACCTACTTTTCTGTACAAACATTAGGTCCTTTTTAAATAAGTGACACTGACAATGCATGTATGTAGGCAGAATATAAACAGTATCTGCATGGCAAATTGTGCATAAAAAGTGTGTTTGTCATAGAATGCAAGACTGAAAGATGAACAATTCATCCACATCAAGACCTTGCTCCGACAAGCCAAGGAACAGGAGCAGGAATTAGAGCAAAAAGAAGTTTACAACAGCGAGCATGTTGAACAAGCATTGAAAGCAAAGTGGGATGCTGCTCGCATTGAAGAGGACTCTGTAGATGGTAAATAAACAGTTTCTTCGTGTTGAGATCACGCCTCAGGTCCTTTCTGTCATAACAATCTTGCCGATGATGCAAATGTTCTCTCAGTTTTAAGCATTGATTTGTCTTAATGCTCAATGAAGATTATAAATAAAAGTTTCTGTTTGCTGGTAAATTACTTATTTTCAATTTAAGAAACAGATCCTTTATGTGTATTAAAACTGTGAAAAAACTGAACAACCTTCTAACCGTTACATCTACGTTTGCCATATATTTAGGTTGTAAAGATTCCTTTGTCCAGATGTTATGTTTCAAAAATGTTTTTTTCTTTTTCATTAAGAATTGAGATTAAAAATTGCTGAAACGGACAAACAAAATGAAAAACTTGGAGCTGAAGTTGATTTCTGGACAAGTTATAGTGATATGGGGGCTGAAGAACACAAAATGCAGGCAAGCATATCAATCAATATGTCAACTTCTTGAAAATAAAAAGTGGCTTGGCTGGAATTCTATTGTACCAGTTTAAAATATTATTGTTCTTCTTGTGCTGTTTCTGTGATTGTGACATAATTACACATAAGGTTGAAATCGTCAAGCGCCAGTTGCAACAGAATGGGAATCAATTAACAAAATTTCTTTCATGTCTTGGTGTTACATAAAATGTTCTTTATAGATCCACTTGTTGGAGTCAGAATTGGAAGATATGCAAAACAACTTCGATGACATGTGTGGTAGGATGGCATTCATTCAATCTTTACCACTCCTCCGACAATAAACATTTGCATTGTAGCCCATTTAAAGAAGCAACTTGATGCTGCCAAGATGGAAGTCAAAACTCACATGGACCGATGCATGGCTGAGCAGAAACACTTGGCATCTGAGAAAGCAATGGGGAAACTTGATCCAATCAGTGTGCAGGAAGTGCATGAAAATGAGTGGCTCAAAAATGAAGCAGAAGTCCACAGGTTTGTTGTAGTAAAATGATAAGAGATAAACTTGTCAGTGTTACCGTTATATATATATGTAGTGTAAGAGTTTTATAAGTTGAAACAAGTACATACCGGTCAATATAATTAAATAAACCACATCATTTCATTTTGCACAAAAAATGCGATGCTCACGCACAATACTACTTGCGAGACATAAAGTGGGGTGAGTATTGATAAACTTATTTAAAAACAGTCAGGGTATTTGTGACATATAGCATGCATGTGGTTCTGATGATTTTCATGACTTTCCAGAGCTCAAGAATGGCATTTAAGGGAAAGATTGCAAGACCTCGAACGGGAGAACTTGGAAATAATTAGTGAACTGCTTGACTGTAGACAGGAAGACCTAAAAATATCAAGGTAATTTTTCTTATATTATTAGTTGTAGAAGTTGGAAACAGTTGGAGTTAAACAAAAACTATGCTGTATAAGGTAGTGACATCACAGCCAAACTGGATCAACACCACGGACATATGTTCAAACTTCACTGGGAGCTTGATTATTTATATCTCTCTTTTACATATCTGGAAAAAGTGGCTTTGGTTAGGCTTGACGATGTCACTTTAGGATTGAAACCTGGAAGCAAAAATTGCCAGTTGAGGGAATTTGCAGTGAGATGATCCTGCCTTGCCTTGAGTGTAAATGGTTCCTACAAAAACCATGCCAAATTGTGTATTTTACACAAAAAACAACTGTGCAGAGATGAACAATATTCAAAAGAAATTAAATGTCAGGGTGCTGATAAAACCATATCGAGTCAGGCACCTACATGAAGGTGATTTCCACAGGGAAAATTACTGTCTGGCATGGGATCGCAGCAATGGGTTGCGACAGTTTGCATTTGATGTTAGGTGGCCATTTGGCTATGCAGGCTCAAGAATAACCCATTGAAACACAAAAGCCTACTGGGTTCACTGACTGTCCATGGTAGATACACAAATGCTTTACCTTTGTTTAGAAACTTCTACATGAACCAATTTCAAGATGGTGATGAACTGGTTGAGGAAAATATGGATGACATGGATTTAAAGCAGATGTCAGTTTACAATGATGGTGGAGTGACGCCCGATAGCTACAGTCCAACGCCACGGGGTAGAAATAATATTTGTTTAAAAAATAGGTGACATGCTAATATGCTGTGACCTGATAGAATTTGTAACATTAAAACTAATTTGGTTTTTGAGAATTGTCTTTTTCACTTTTCCTAATGAGGCTTATTGTTAGTGAAGTCTGGGTAGAGTTAGATGAATATTTTCTTATTGCCATAGCAACAGTATACACCTATAAATTACATTATGCATGGCAGTGATAAACCCACTTTTTTGTTCTATTTTTCTGTTTGAAAAAAGTTGATGTTAGAAGTTAAGCAAATCAACTAAAAAATGGCATTGCTGACAAATAATATATTTGTCAGCCATAGAGGATCGCCCTCGTAGTGCCATGCAAGCAGCTGTGGAGGACAAAGTGTTCTCTATAATGGATGTTCAACATGAAGAAGATGAAGATGACGCTCTTAACTTACAAAAAGACATGGTTAGTAAAGATTGTCCAGTTTATTTGTAGTTGATTTATAAAAGAGGGCTTGTACCTGCTCTGCCCGGTTTTGTGTATCTTCTTTTTATGAACTTTCAAAGTCCAATAGTTTTGCCAACAAGTTTGATATACATTAAATGGATACAATTCCCTAGTATAATGTGGTCCTAATGCTTTTCATTCCAAGAAATATTCATTTTTTTAACAGAAAATGCAAATGTCAAACCTAGATGTGTGTTTGTGCATGTGAATTAAGTATCTGCTCTCAATGAAATCGGCCCAACATCATGGCCTTGTGTCTTTAAACAGGAATACCTTCACCTTGGACCATTGGAAATCAAATTACTTTGTGTAACTGGTGAGAAGAAACCAATCTATGAAATGGATGATCGAGAGGAGATAGTTGATGGCACCAAAGCCGACTTGACTGTGACCAGACCCCGATGGCCGGTGGATCCACTGATGATACGAGCTGCTCTGGACACCTCACCATCTGAAATTATTGTTGCCCCCCAACCTTCAGAAAGTGCGAAAGTTTTGACTGTGTGAAGGGGTGTTTGTGTGATGTGTTGTATTATAAATCGACAAACCTACATATGACTCTTTCATGTCATATTTCACAAATCCCATAATAACTTTGCACTGTGTAGATATAACAGCCTTCTGTACAAGATGTTTTATTTTTTTTCCGTACTGTGAATAGTTCTTGTTAAACAATGCTTAGCCTCGCGAGTAGCACTTTTATGTGATGTGTTGTTGGTTCTTGTTTACAAGTTTACAGTTTTAAGTAAAAAGCAAACGTGGATCATATTACTAGCAACACATTTGAAGAATATTTTTGTGATAGGTTTCCTGTATGCATTCCGACATTCACTTTATAATGTCATGAAGTTTATTGACTCTTGCTTTGCATTTTCACTATTCATCAAATCCATCCACAACTTTTTGAATAGCTGTGCCGCTTGGTGTCGCCAGAGATTTTTGCTTCGTGCCCGCGCTTTGCGTTTCTCTCATCCGATCCGTCCGTGTACGAGTCCGCGAGGTCACCTGTCGTTCTCACAAGCCGTGTACATTGCACTGTGATGAAAATAAACACATGCAAAGTTTGCTTGGATCCCGTCGTAACAGCTTGAAGACTCGCACGGCGTAATTCACATACGTGGGAGGCTGCCACCTGCTTAACAGACGGGGCAGGTCTCGGTACGAATTCTGTCACCTGGCCCTGTTGACTGTTTTAAACTAATGACGTAACAATAGTTAATTTTGTACTCGTGAAAAAAACAAACAGAATGTTAACGCATTGCGGTTTCGGTTATTATATTGTGAATATTGCGCGCCTGTATATGACGTAAGAGAAATGTTTTTTTAAGTGTGGTAGAGTTATTTCGATAAAATCATATTGCTAATTAGTTCAGGTAAATATAAGCGACCGAATTAGTTCTACGAAAATACGCGTGTATGGAAACGATGACGTAACGCTTTTTGTCTTCGGAAGTAAATCAAATTTTATTTTCGCGATGCCAAGTAATCTTTGGCCACGGTTATGATGTGACAAATCAACACGCGTAAAGAGCGTGGCCGTTAAACTTAGTTCCGCCCCACACAAGCGGTATCGGGTGTGCTTTTCCACTTATTTATAGCCGGAGGACCGAACTTTGCTCTTACAGTAAATCTAGTCCACAGAAACGTGGCCACGCAGGTACATCTGACGGCATTGCCAAGGTTGGTTGACATACAGACGAACGTGAACCATTACAAAATGTTTTACTATGCAGACACCTTCATTAAAATCGTCTGGATCCCCGTTCGCCGGATTTTCCATTGTTTGCGAAGCCCCCAAAGGCAAAGGAACGAAGAAAAAATCAGGCCTAACGATCAAGGATGCAGATTTTTTTCCAACTTACTGCAAACCCTTAGCGACTTGCAAATTATCTGAAAGTGTGACCTCCCTAATGTGAGCAATGGCGTCTGCGGCCCTTAGCTGACACGTCGCTAATAAGGGCAAAAAGAAAGAGCACCTTATCGCACTGCAAACAGTTTTATAACGACGCCCAGAATGAAACAAGGGCCGTTGTCGACGCTTAGCCGCGTTGCTATATAGGATATTTTCTGCCCAAAAGACTCTTTCCCTTGAACGTCTGCCCCTCTGTTTGCCCATGTAGTTTGCAGAGCTCGGTCCGCCTCTCAAGATAACACTGTGTCAATAGCGTCCATGAGAACACGAATATCCGCACCCGACACCGTTATTGTACACGGCGGAACGGCGTGGAAACAGCAACACTTGGTGGTATGAGAAGGTCTGCACGTGTCGTGTTTCAAGCCTATATAAACGCATATTACCCAGCCAGTTTATGGAGAGGCAGTATAGAAGGATATAAAAATTTTTGGTGATGTTAAACTGACAAAACGTGGTTGCGGATGTTCAGCAGGATATTTCCTTTCTTGTAAAACGAAAATGCAAGCTGTTAAGTCTAGCTGTATAACATGTATGAACAGGGTTTGGGAACGTGTGAATCACAGAGGGGCTTATACGTAAATCTTCCCTCTGACTTGTACACGTGTTTGGTGATCTACTGGCAAAGCGTTTGCTTGTAGTTGGGTTCGCTTGGAAAAAAGAACCGTGTTCGGCAACTTTGTTCGATTTTCCCTTGCTCCAAAGACATGACATCTTCGCTTAATAGTCGAGGAAGTGTAATGTCTATGGAAGCAGTGCGATTTCGAAACTTACTACTCTAAAGATGAAAGCTGGACTTAGTGGAAGAAAAAATGACTGAAACAGTACAATGCTAATGGGTAAGGAGTCATTGAAACGGTTTACAGGGATCGGTACATACTGATATGTATATTATCTCCCCTCGTATAGTTGCATTTATAAGTGATATGGATACGAAACTTGTTCAGTTGCGGTACTTATTCCTTTTCATTTTAAAGCAAGATTTTGTCAACGTCACCAAGGTGGCGCGCCCTGAAAAGCGGTTATTTGATATTACAGGTTTGTTAATCATTTACCTTTAGTTGGTTTTGGCAGGCACAAGGATATCACGTTCGCCTTCAAGAGGAGCCGAAAATACCTGACGAACCGCTCAAGTTAATAATTCTGTTTGCACAAAACACATTGTTCCCTTGCTGTTCGTCATTTCCAAACTGTTTTGTTTCGTGCCGTTACTTGTGATCTTTAGTTGCAAAATTGTTCCAACATGCATCCACATCGAGGCGCTATTGAGCATCACGTGAAAAAACGAAATTCGCACAAAAGCTGTTTTTAATTAAATTTCAGCCGTTAGTTTAATTTTTTTTTCAAATTGGTGGCTGAAAAATATGTTTCCAACATATTAAAACCCCACTCCTTTTACTAATCCAAGTATGTCGCGACCAAACAGCTCAAAGTTCGTTGGAAGAATTGATTTAACACTGGTATTGAAAACCCCAATTCGTACATTTTTCTCTCCACGCTCCGCAATCCACACGAATAAAACGAATTATTTTATTTGTACAAGCGATGACGCGCCACAGGTGAAAATGCAAGTTCACACCGGTTCAAGTATATTATCGTTCAGACAATTATCACCACAGGGTCGATAAGACAAGCAGTTGCCCCAGACGATGATTGTGGGAGTCCAAACAAACCAATTGACTGTAAAGTTTGATGTAAAGCAGCTAAGGTAGCACGTATGATTCCGATTTGTTATGTTACACTTTCATTGATTTCTATTCTCGTGTTTATTTGAATATCCCACCCAGCGCCATTATTTAAATGCCCCGGCGAGACGTTAATATCGATCCGTAACAACCATAATACACGTTGCGCACAGAATAATAAAATGAACAAGAAAGGGTGTAAAATTTACCAGACGTGTTACCAGCCAGCCAGGTGCTACGACATTTGAAATAGAATCCACGTCAATAAAAATTGGAATTAGCGGCTGACAGTGATGGCAGAGCATTGCACACGAAAAACACAGTTAAATATCGGCGCAAACACAGTTTTTTTTACACCGTTGCGTCATACTGCAACGAATTTCATCTGACATTTCGGTGAAAGGTCGTTGGGGTTCAAAACAGAGAGTTTAGGAGCATTACAAGTACACCTGTTCCACATGGGCTTATATACTTGGACGTTCCCGGTGCATTATTGATTTCTGATGAGTAATTCATGTGGGCCTTGAATGGAAGGCGAAGCATGCGCCGTGAAGATTTCGGCAAAAAATAGGCGAAAATTGTGAATAAGTGAAACTTTGTCACATTGAGTTAAGCTTCAGATATTTAAATTATGTTCTCTGGAACTTATGAAATAAACAAGTAATTAACCAACAGAATGCAAAAAATTGTATGACCGAATCGACAAACGTGTCCTTTTTTCAACCCGTAAAAATCTGTAGTCCATGTTGATATTGGTATTAAAGCAGTTTTTCTTTAATTTGTGCTATGAAGAAATTTCGAGTAAGTGAAATTCTGAACTCATAAACAAATTCAGTGTGAAAACATAGGGCAAAAGTAATGCACTGAACTTACACCCATATTTGGAAATTGTGAGAATGAAACCTTTCAGTATTGGTAAATTTATATCAATACGTCATTAGGAAGCCTTGAAATGCAATACTTCCTTGGAATATAAGGAGAAAACGCACATGCAGGACCTAGTATGCCGCGATAAAGCAATAATCTTAGTCCTTATCATGCTACGGGTTAAAACGTACGATTTCGGACTCCCAAACTGCAAGCATTGCATGAATACAAAGTATCGTCTCTCGTAAGGTTGTACGCCTTTGCAGCTCACAAAATGACTCGGACAGTCGCCGACAGGTACGCAAGGAATCATGAAGGGATTGAAATAATTGGCAGCATCCTTTGGGAACTTTCTATCATTGAATCACCAGACAGACAGACAGGGCGCGACCTACACGCGCTTCGGACTGTCGCCGACAGTAACCTGATTCACAATGAGATTGGTGTTGGGCGTGGAAGTGCTCTGGCCACGGTTCACCTTGTCTTTGATGCTGGTGGTCGAGCTTTCGCGGACAAAGTTGCCCTTCACTTGACCGAAGAGCATCCTCACCAGTCGAATGTATTCCTTGCGGAATCTCCTGTTCATGATGACGTAGATGATGGGGTTGATAGAGGCGTTAAACCAGGTGAGATTGGACGCCATCATGTGGATACGTGGATCGATTGAAACGGTTCTGCAGCAAATACCGAACGTTAGAAAACAAGTTGTATTTCCTTAAGCATGTGGATACCTATAAAATGCTTAAAAATTTGGGCGGAAATGTTTAATATAGCGATTGACTGTCCAAAACTTATAACAATTATTAACATAAAATATCGACCGTTCAAACGAAGCTGTTTGTAAGTTTAATGTCACTTAAATTTTCGGTTACACATGTTTGCAGTTATTAAGATTTTGACGGAACGTAAGTTTTTAGTTTTAGAAAATCCTAAATGTAATAGTCTCAGTATCAGGGTATATTTATTTAGAAAGAAATATTTGTTTCCCTTTATTCATTCTGCAATAAGAATGTTAACAAATGAGCACAGGTCGGTGCCATAATGGACACCCGCACTACAGCGCTCCCTTATAAAAAGCCGCATCTGTAATTTATTCTTCGTATAATGAAAACATTGGAGATTCAAGGGTTCCTGTGGTCGACATGTCAAGCACCAAAATCAATGCGTTCATTCATAATTAATGAAACGTACTTGGGAATGAGGTTCACGATGACGCTGGGCAAGAACGTGATCATGAAACCAATGCAGATCGCCAAGCTGATGAAGAGCATCCTCATGTCAGACTTCCGGCTTCTGTGTGACAACATATGTGTTATACTCAGATGCATTAAAACGAAAGTTATACTGGGGGTAGATATACGTGTTTGAAATATTCATTAACGTGTTTTGCGCTTTGACCCTGTTGACCGAAAACCAATCTTAAATAACCAAACTTTATATTCTACAAAGAGGTAAAAATTACTACAGCTGCTTATATATTAGCATACGGCATTAGTACGCTGGATGAAAGTCAAGAACCGTGTTGGTATTTTATCTTGAAATCAGTCTTTTTAAATATGTTTTGAATAAAGTCTTTGTTTTTTCTGGTGTATATGGGAGCATATCAGCGGAAATTATTCCTAAATTTTTGAGTAAGTTTTGCTGAAAAATCCCCGGCTTACTTGGAGGAATGGACGCTCTGGGAGCTCATCTTCCTCAGCATCAAGTTCTTCTTTGATGCGTCCGAAGCTCTTCTCGAGTCCTTACTCTGCTTAGATGAAAAGAAAGTCACAATTTGTTTCTCTAAGGTTTCAAAGTTCGTTCCCAACACGGTATTCCGATATCAAACATATTTTTGCTCAATTCAATACGCCTTGCATATAGTATACAGACGTTGCATGCATGTGGGTCAAAAAAGATAAATTTTTATATCAGTATGATTTAGATATTGTGTCAACATTATTCACCTGTTTGTATTTGTAAGTGGTTTTAGGTGGTTAAGGTTATTTTTTTTATGTTTTTAGCAGCTATTTATTTTATTGCTAAATGCACATTTATCATTTCTCCCCAGTCAAAATATTTTGGACAAAAAGCATCGCAAATTTGGCTTTAAACAACGCACAATGCACATGCTGCAGCCAATGTACCAGCAAGCTGGAGCAATAAATGCAAAATATGCGTCGGTCTTTTTCAAGGAGATATTATGTCTGCGGTCTAAAATATTCATATCACGGTATTGAATGCAAATAAGCCACCCATGTTTCCTGCAAAGTCTGCAAACCACGCAAATTAAGCTACTTGTTTATACGTCCCATAGGTTGTTATCAAAAGCATGCATTAAAAACGCCCGACAAAGTTTAAAAAAATACAATCAGGTGCATACTAACATATTTTCAATAACTAAGTCATGGTTTTACCATATAGAAATCCCTTATTGAACGACGTTAAATTTAACTGGATTTGCGCCAGACAAAAACCCTACATACTTACAGGACAAATGTTCTTGGGAAAACGGTGTTGGGAAAACGATTTCACGGAAAGCAATTTCGTAAAGTTTATCACCTTTGTGGAACTGGAGTGGGAAATCCCCGAAGCAGAGACAGTGGCTTGGAGAGAGGGAGCGATGCGACTGATCGTCATGCTCTTCACCACCTTTTCTCTCTTCCTCTTCATGCGGAGGAAGATGAATCCGTACAGACTGATCATGATGGCCAGGGGAAGAAACTGGAACACGACGCGAGTGACCTAAAGTTGCAAGAATGTTGAGTATGCGTAGAATGCACAGAGTGGTGATCTTACATGAAACCGAAATAAAATAGTTTGACTGAATGGATTTTTCGCCACAGAACAAATTTTAAACAGGTTTTTGTACGATTTTTTGTTTTTGTGCAGTTTTTGACAGATTACAAAGTACGCCGAAGCGGTATAACAGCGGAAATGCGGAATATATATGTTTTACTTTAATTTTAATAATTACCTTTATAATGTAAATTCATGCCAGATGGTTAGTTACGTAAAAACCATACGAACCCTACTTAAACATGTCTATGAACAACAACAGCAGCAACACGCCAAGAACTTTGTTTGGTAAAAACACAATGTTTGCAAACCGGACGGTGAGTAATGCCTGGCGTCAAACAACGTGAATAAACGATTTTCGGTGCGGATAAAAATATTCAATTTTTGTTAAACCTCCGGTTGCTTGTTGCACCGAACAACTAATTTTAAAAATTATTTTTGTTTTAAAAAGACCGTTTCCTACAGTACATGACACGAAATCGGAGTCTGCCATTGGTCACAGCGCACATAATGGAGATGAATCTACATTGTGCACGATCTGTTATAGCAACATATACGCGCAAAGGTGCAATACGAGCAAGCCTGTATAAGTTCCTTGTTTTGAAGTGTTGGGGTTAACGACCTGTGAACAACACGCGGTGACCTAACCAGGAAGAGGTTGTTAAGAAAATTTGCTCTGCGTCTCCAAATGTCAACACTATACCGTGACTCATTCAAAGCAACACAGAATCCTACACCGCCAAACGTGACCGCGGTTATCGCGTTGTTTTGGACTTCGTTTTATAAGAAGGTCCACAGCCAAATATATAGAATTCCTCGACAAAAATAGGAAGGGACACACTAAGACGAGCGACATTATGTGAAAATTGCACTTATTTTAGTCAAGCCCCAACCCACTGTAATTTGCTTTGCACTTAAGTTTGACGCATAAGAAGGGTAATTGGTGGAAGTGATCGGGAATGCGAGGGCAGAGTCTCAAAAAAACAATTTTAAACATAAACAGCTCAGCATGATTAACCCAGTAATGGTCGTTCTTACTCCTGTAGATGATCGCAACATCAAAGCAGTCGAAATTGCAATTCGCACGTTGCTATCAGTGACATTTTTCCGCGTAATTTTATTAAAACCCAGTCAATAACCCTGACATGGCCTCTTCGGTCGTTATAGGCACCCCTGGAACCGTCTGTTATTGGTTCTCCCGCCGTTCCTCCTTCCGCTTTAGTCATGACAGTTTTATGCCTTAAACGATGGTGATAATGGGGCTGTTGCATAATGTCTGTATTTATATCACCGTAATTGCACAAAAACAATTATGCCGAGACAGTGGCAATGATTCTTGAAACGTATGACATGCAAAATGTTGGCATCACCAACCGCGTAGCGACGTAACCAACATAAAACCTTTCGTGGTACAATTTTATATTTTGCAAGGTGGTATATCAACCCCAAAATGTCACGTGGTACCTTTTGAACAAACATGTCATGTTTGCCACCTACCTTGTATTTTTTTTTGCTTCGGTAACCTATACTGGACGGTCACGTGACACCAGGCCCAGCAGTTATTAAAGATCGGCTTTTGCAATTTAAAATGTCATCTTGCCTGCATGTATGCGTTCCATCCGTTGGGGGGCAAGCAGATGAAGGTGCAGACGAACTGTTGCGGGTGGAATCCAGTCAATGCTTGGTTGTGAGTTTTGCACAGCGGATCCCAACCGATGAAGAAGGGAAAAAGGGAGATTGGAGCAAACGTCCAGCAGAAGACCAAGGTAAACACCAGCCTGTTGGAAGCAAAATTGTTAATCTTGGACTTCAGGTTTCACATGCGTTGGTAGCATTGTCACTAACATACACAAGTACAAATATATTCAGGGTTACCATCGGTTGGCCAAAAAACAGGCACGCTGCTCTTTGATATTGTTGTTAATTGCGTTAGGATGACGACAAATTGTAGAAACCTACACCGATAATTTAGTGATCCGTATTGGTGCGTTTATCACTGCGTGACATATCACTAACCACACATGTCATGAAACAATATGGCAACCTTGCTTATAATGCACTTAATTTCGCTTAACTTACACACTTTGGGGCGTTTCACACCGATTATAAAGATAAGCTCTGCATATGAGATTTGGTCTGTTGCATATTTTATTTATGAGAATTGACATCGCAACAGAGTGCTGGCGAAGAACTGTGGAGATAACGTGCGAACGAGAGCTAAATCCCATTTGTTTATTGCAGTGGAGTTTATCCAAAGTTGTCGGAGACCCTCTGTTCCTTAAACCCATAAACGCGGAAGAATCTGCCCATGTAATCTAATTGACGGAATGACGTTCATTCGCGTGGCCGCGCTACTAGGTAATCGATGATAGGTCAGAAGCATAAACCAAGTTGCATGTCCGTGGTTGGTAATGGCAATTTGGGTGTTTTAATTATGAATGACCGACTCCAAGAAATCATGCCTTGCCGCTTTTACCGGAACGAATTGTGAGGATTTTATGCATTTCACATTGTTGTTTAATTTGAAAACATACTTTGGAAAAGTGAAAAAAACGCAGAGGGGAATACGAGAGGGATTAGAAACGCTGCGGGGAGGTTTTGCCACTTGTGCTTCAATTGCGAACAAAATGCCCTTTGGGAAGAACCTGTGGTTTGCCATTGTGAACGATGACTTTATACATTGGACTTTACCAAGTTGCGTCTTAGTCACCGTCGGAATTCACCTATTTCAGTGGATTGTGTTTTGGTTTCATAAATATCTTTAGGTTTAAAATTACATGTTATAATGTTTTGTGATGGAAAATTCTACTTTTAAGTGGGGAAAAAAGTGAGCAAATACAATACATGTTGTCGCTTTTTATTTCATCAATAATTCTCGAAGTTGGCAGTTAATATAGCACTGGAAAAGGGCTTCACAATTAAATTGCGTGGCAATTCTCATGCATGATAGGTTTAAAATGCCTTTCTCACCTGTTGCGTCGGAATAGGTCGCGGTATTGACCGGGTTTCACAACACCAACGAACCGATTCACAGTGATCGCTATCAGGAACACCACTGAAGTGTAGCCACAGCAGAAATAGCTGTAAGCTTGCACTCGTGCAGAGAAGGAATCATTTCCAAACGGCCTGCGGTCGAAGAAAAGAAACACAAAAATGAGTGGTTAAGATAAACAGACGATACGCGAGCCACCGAAATTTCTCTGTTTAAATATTCATGCCTTTGAAACCAAGGTTCCAGTTTTTAAGCGAAATTGGAACCTCCACCACTTATATAAAGTGTGAGGGCAGATGACGCAAATGGTCTTGGGCTTAATTAGTTAACCATTGACGGGAAAGTACGATATAACAAAAAATCGATGCGCACGAAGCAAAATCCCTCATATAATCCCCACATTGATCTTGAACGGAAGGACATAAGCTTATAAGTTGAGTTCCGACGAATACATTCCTAATTTATAGTGACACCAAGTATGGAGGAATTTCACTTTACTTCGAAACGCAGGCGTTGAGTGGGTTTTTAAGTAGGAGCCTATAATTACATCAAGTGCGGCGCGCCTTATTCTACTGCGACTTAGATGACTCAAAACAGCCAGAAGCGCAGTTCGTGGTTGTATTTTCCACATCTACGCAGGGATGAGAAAAGACATGCGGGCGTGAAATAAACTTCAACTTTATCAGTAAATATCGCACCGGTTCCAACTTTCCGCGTTTTCCTGGCAGTGCTAAAAATAACTGAATATCGACAAGCGGTCAAACCTGCTGTTTCGGGGTTTGTTTGAAAGTTTAGATTCAAAACGACAACTCGAACGTGGCCATTTGCGATACCCGCGGTAATTTGATACGTCGACATTTCTTTGTGCACCCGGGTATGAGGACCAAAGTAAAAGCCGCAGGGTGTTGACTGGAAGCGAAAATTCGTCGGACAAAAATCACATGATGGGCGCAATAGGCCATTCAAATGGATCGGTTTCTATTTTTACTCCTATCACACAATATACGCAATATTTCTCGTATACGCAAGTCTGCAAGATGAATTGAGACTGAACTGAGTGAATTTTCTGTGGATTTGTTACTACCATTGTGGACATGACGGGCATCACGAATTCCGGAAGTGACGTAGCGGCAACGTCATTTCATATCAAACGTAAACGGAAATCGACTCCGGGAAGTCCCCCAAATACAAGGTGACATCGAGACGGATGAGAAGCAGAAGGGGAAGATGGGATTGTTACGTCATATTGTGTGCATCCGCTACTGACCGCGTACAGCGGTGACGTGGGGAGGGAAAAGTTTCCTGTTATGGTTTTTTGCGATGGAGTTACGCAACAAAGTGCATGGCCTGCCACATTGGCCGAACTTTTTCTTGGGTTAAATTAGGGGACGTGGGCAATGCACAAATATGTGTTAAGTAAGAAGTGTTTACGTAACGAATATAATGTTGTGCAGAATACATATTTCCAACCATTTTTAAAATTAAGTTTATCACCCAAAACTCAGGACCAACAGCAATCAACCCTGTGAGAAACAATCGTACAAATCTATCAAAATCGCGTCTAAAATGAAAAAATCAAACAATGAGCGATAACGTTTCCTTAAATTTTAAAACCTCGCCCTTCCGAAGATGAAATCAAACAACGCGACAATACGAAGAACACGACCACGCGATTTCTATGAGCGGGAAAATCACTTACCACTGCATTTGTACATATCCGGCAAGATTAAAGGGCAGCATCAGACAAGATGTGATGAAATCTACGATGCTAAGGTTGACAATGAATACGTTGAAGGTAGTGCGGATTTTGCGGTTTGACACGAAGGCCAGGATGGTCAGGAGGTTGCCGATTGTTCCAACCACAATCGTGAAAAGCGCAACGCAAATTCCGAAGTATCTGCAGGAGATCAGATATACGGTCAAATCGGTTGCAATTAAATGCGGTTAGTTAGGCGCCCTCGAATAGTCTTGTGCGGTGCGTTGCCATAGACTACAGAAACAAGGGGGAAAAACGAACAATTACAGGAGACAAGAGCTCACGCAAGCGCTCCTTGTGTTGTTTAATCCAGTTGCTCTTACGAATACAATCTCTCTAGTTCGGAGAGTCGGCGGCATATATCGTTGATAAATAATACTTTATACCGGACACCGTTGTCATATATCGGCGATTCATGATAAACATTAATGACCACATTGCAAGGTTTCATGTAGGCACATATAAACAATAGGCTATTCCACGTTTATGTGTTTCACAATATTTACCACGTTCAACACGTTCAACACTTGCAATAAATAATGAATTTCTGTTTTATTAATCTTGCAATAACGCAATTTTTTACCCATGAAATATTAAGTGAAACGTTTTGTTATGTTAATATTAAAGAGTTTTGACGAATAAAGCATATAGGGTCTTGTTGGTTATTAAGTCCTTGTTTTGAAACAATACTGGGCATAGCTTGGTAAGCCCGTGAGTCGAGTGCGGCATGCGCAAATAATCCTTTACATCGTGCGTCGATTAAATAGATACAAAACGCATATAGGTTGCAAACGTCAGCGTATTTTCAAGAGCGTAAGTGACACTGCACTTCCCCATTACACAATTCCCTGCAGTGCAGATCCGTCAGTTGACCAATGTCAGCACATGGTAATATCAATGCCACAGAGGAGACCAGTACAGGACGCAAAAGCACTCTGGGTACACGAGTGCCCAAGAAACGCACAGCTTAAAATTAAACCGTATGTATGGGTATCATCCGCATTGTGTCTTTATTGTAAATTAGTCACTTCCTACGCTAATCAAGCTTAAATTTGCAACAAGTCATTGGCATATGAATCATAAGTGGTATTGTCGAAACAGATTTTGTGATTTCATTCTTAAACCATCTGTCTGCAATCATTTTCAACTCGATCAAATTGTCCGATTTTTTCCACACAAATACCTTCAAGTTATTGCAAATCCACATTTACCTGAAGGAAGCCTGTTTGGAAAGGTCGGTCGTTGCGTTCAATGTCGCGTTCAACTCCATTCTCAATGTTGCTTGAATTTACAAACACCGTCAATACTCAGTAGCTTATGGCACGAATATGCCAGCTGCAAAGTAGACACAACACAAACAAAATTTAGCCCACCGACAACGGTCACGCCGGGATATCCTTTAGAACCCAATAAGTAGCTTCCTGGTTCACTGGGAAGCACCTTTCTTACTCCGAGTCTCGTGTCCAAACACGTCATTCGATTGTGGCACACGCCACGTTTAAATACTACCATTCAACGTCGATAAACTTTTTTCTCAAGGTCTTGCCGTTCAACGCCTGCGCGAAGAATGCTTTTCTTGAACCGGCGCAGCAATGCGTCAAGAAAAACGCTTACGTCTTCATGTACACAGGCGTCGGTGCATTCGGTGAAAAATGCACAAAAACAGCTGTTTCTTGAATGA
Source organism: Ascidia mentula (assembly GCF_947561715.1). NCBI lineage: Eukaryota > Metazoa > Chordata > Ascidiacea > Phlebobranchia > Ascidiidae > Ascidia > Ascidia mentula. The sequence goes on from NC_138568.1 coordinate 2,523,417, forward strand.
AGTATACAATACATAGGATTTCGCGATGATTTAATTAAGGTGCTGCTGATAAAGGGATAATTTTCCACACAATAGGCATTATTCAAACAATTCTTGCCGCCCTGAAAAGCTGAAATTGAATACCCTCATATGGGCAACGCTTCCACAAATCCGTCTATTTATTATTTTTAAAGCCAAAATGTATAACCAAGCACTGGCGCTAAATGGAAGGCCACGTAAACGAAAGCTTACTGGTAATCTTAATGCCATACACAAACTTGCTTGTTATTGTACAGCGCGGTTTGAACAGCGCAACGGGCATGACAAATGACGTTAGTGTCTATATTTCTGAACTAAATAGCTGACAACTGAGCGTTGACATCGTCATGCCTCAAGGCTTGTACTTCCGTACACTGGTTGTTGATCTAACGTCATACAAAAAGGAGGCCTTTAGTCGTGATTTGAGCAAAGCCGGTCGTGTCTTGCATGGCTTGTGACGCCCATAGCATAAAACGTTGATATTATAAACAATTTATGAAGGCTAGAAATTAATTTTTTGGTCGGTCCTTCCAATATTCGCAAAACTTATGGAAATGTGAATAACTTTAAAAGTAACTTAATAATCTGTTCTTCTGGCAAAGATAAAACGTAACTTTATTCACCGACAGGCGAAACGTCGGTGAATAAAGTTACGTTTTATCTTTGCCAGAAGAACAGATTATTAAGTTACAATATGCCTGGCAGCAACAAAAACATTATAACTTTAAAAGTAACAAAAAATACTATGATTGTTTTCCTAAGCAATCAAAAAAGTAAAAAAAATACTTAGTGTTGACACTACGACAAACAAAAACCTTTTTCCATACCAGCTTAAATTTTGTGCCAAACGCTTATGGGGGAGAGCACCGCATAAACCTTTCATAATGCGACATGGCATCGCATATATGCGTTACTTTCCCACTCCCATCAATATTTTAGTGTCTAATTATTTCTTTTTTTGAATTTCGTAACCGTTGCTTTTTTGCACTCATTAAATTTGACCTCACAGCGGGAATGTTTGTATGTTTAATATCCACCTTTCGGGTTTTTAAGTTTCAGGAGCTAAACTAAAATGTTCCTGGTATCTTTTTGCATGAAATGCAGCAGAAACAAACCCAACGATAAAAATCACTCTGAATTCGTTGCTATTTGACTTCTATTCAGTTTAGGAATCAACAGAAAATTAATTTCATTTTTTGTTTCCCTAAACTATCAAATATTACCAAGAATTACGTACAAATTTGGTCCTTGGAGCTAGATATTTCGACAAAATCTCTTGATTGGAGAAAGTATTGGCCGCAATAAAATATCTTGCTCTCTAGCGCTAGTTGTTATGACAACATTCGTACGAAGCCTACTTGTGAAGTTAACCAAAAGTTTTGTAGTTTCAGCAAAAAGATGTTGGATTTATTTTGTTGTCTCTAGGAATTTTATTTCTAAACAGCGACACACCAACATGACCACTGTTGCATCATCTCATGGCCCAACTGAGGTAGTACATTTTGGTAAATTTGGTGTAGTTTAATTTTTAACAATATAAGTTTAAAAGTAGGCCAATTGTATGCTCCATCCATGCTGGTTGCTGGGTATCTAACATGTAAAATCCGTGTAAGCTGTCCTATATTTAGCAAAACAGAAAACAAATTCAAGTATCTTGTGATATGTGCTGGCTTTCTTGAATAATATTTCCATAAAAAATAGAATTGATCATGTATTTGCTTGTATTTCACGAATGTCAAAGAACCCAACCTCCTCAAAACATAAAAAACACTAAAAAAATGCTTCTCTATAATGTTATTCCAGGTCATAAATGCCAGGCGTACTGAATCATTTGATGCACCTGCAATTTTGGACCTGGTAGCCCAACGAACCAATGCACAGTTTGGAAGAGTGAACATTGTGCACTTGATAGAGAAGTCCAATCTCTCTGTGACACTAAGCAATGAAGAAAATGAGGTAGCTCATACAAGAAACTTGTCATGCATATATTATGGTTGTTACGGTTGCAGTGTACAATAACACCTGATTTAGGTATTGGGATTTGCTGGATTTCTTGATCACCCACAAATTGAAGTGTGTGACCCTGCAAGTTGGGAAGCATGGATGGAGGACTTAAAATATTCTTTGACCTCAAAAACCTCCCCGCTAAATAGGTTTGGCTGTAGTGTTTTTTATTGTTGATGTTTTTTGTTGGTTCCTTCTTATAACTGTTTTTATGGTTGTTTCTTCATGTAAATGTTGTTGTGGCTAGTTTACCAGCTAGACCAGAGTCTTCAGCTGCATTACGAGACCTTATACGTTGAAGCAGTGTACATTACTGTATGTAGCTTACTCATCATTGGCTCATTTCCTTTCCTACTTTTCAATGTGTGGAAAATTTTCTTGACTCTTATGTATCACAACTATGCATAGATCACAAAGTTTTATACATACATGTTGTGTATCATTCATATATCTTCTTCCAGCTTGTTCCTACACTACTTTGTGGCAAGGGACGACTACACCATCGGATGTGCGAGTGAGATTGTACGGACTGTCTTTAATGCAGTGCCTGAACTGCAGTTTATATTTATCACTCTGAGATCTGACAACCACCTCGAGCCAGCTCTGGCTGAAATATTTCAGTCTGTGGATAAAGGTGTTCCCGGAGGTATAGCGATGTTACTTTTTTTGTTCTCTATGAACTATATAATGGCATGACTAGATTATTTTTACAGGACATCATTCGCTGTATGTTTGTCACCGCCATAACCACATTCCAGTACTACATATTCGAAAGGCCGTTGTTGAGGACCATGATGATCTTTTGCCGATATTCAAAAGACTCAACAATACACTCACAGAGGTTTTTTGATGTTATAAAAAGCAGGTTTTCAAAACAAAATATAAAGAGATAGGTTACTCTGGTTGAACAACTTAAATTTCATCACAGGCAAAGTGATATCTGTTATTCCCTGAAAATTTTGTTTGCTTGGGTTGACCCACACTCTTTTATGCATGTATTTTCTGTATCTCTACATAATGAGTTTAAAATAAGTTGGGTCGGTTGCCATGTGTTTATTGTTGTTTTTGTGTGGATTGTGCTACTACTATGTTGCATCACATGATGGCATCATTTACTTTTATTACAGGACTATGGAAATTACTTTCTTGCTGAAATGATCGAAGCACAAGACGAAGAAAACCATGCTGTGGTCGCTGAAGTTGGTGGAAAAGCAATTGGTTTCATGAGCATTTGTGCTCATGTAAATGTGGACTTTCTACAAGTAGGTTCTTTCCTATTTTGCATTTGGTGTGCTAAGCAATTTGATTTGAAACTTACGTTAAAATAGTCACATTTGAAATTTGGGAAATTGTAAAATGTAAAATATCTTGTTTTTGTGATGAAGCATAACAAACATTCAATTGATCATTGTTTTTGAGGCAAACTGTTCGATGGATTCAATTAAAAAAGATATGTTGTTTGTAGAAAAGCTATGAGCTTGATTCATTCCATGGCCTCTGCAAACCACATTCTGATGACATCCTTGAAAGAGAAAGGAAAGTAATAAAAGAGCCCACACCAGAATCTGTTCCTATTAAATCTGTGGTCTCCACACCATCTGTGTCTGCTGTACAAGAAGAACAAAGTGACAATTCTGTCAGATCAACTTCAGATGTAATGGGTGGGTGGAAGAAAAACTGAATATATTTTTAATCTTGGGGGTTTAAGTTTATATTTCATGAAATGTATCTGCTTGGTGAGACTGTTGTGTACACGGTATTTGATACATCAGACCGAAGTATTGAACATTAGCAAAATGGGGAATTGGAAATATTATATTTTCCAACTTTTTTATTATATTTTCCAAAGGTCCATTTCATGTGGTATTGTGGCAAAGGCATGAAAACGACTACAACAACACATAAATATTATGTTACTGTTGCTGCCATGCATATTATATTTTAATAATCTGTCCTTTCATTGTCCGACGTTCATCATCACATAATGTCCTAACTTTTAAAAAGAAATATTTCCAATATTCTGCTGACTCACAACTTTAACCAAAAATGAGCACAGTCATGTCTAACTCCCCATGTTTTTGTATGTAGTGGACAAGGAACGCACTGGGTCAGTGTCGGTGGCCACTGATCACGAACAAATTACACCGGCGCCTTCACAAACCTCCGTCAGCGGGTCAACCGTTGCCATGCAACCAAAACTTAGTGAGCTCCACATGGCTGGGGGCAGCACTACTTCCTTTATACAGGAAGAAAGCGCCGATGAGACAGAAGAAGAAGTTTTTCTGAGTAGCACTTCTTTTGTCACAGAGAGCGACAGAGAGGATTTCAAGGTGGGAGAGTTAGACGTAATATTCGCACTAAAAAAAGCCTGTCAAACGTCCTAGGGTCAGCTTCACAATAACCAATTTCGGTTCTTAGCTGGCCCATATGTTATATTGTGTTGGAAATACAAACAGAATTTGATAAATTGCAACTATCAGTACATTACGATGTAGAATATATTATTTGTGTGACAGCCAACGTACAAAGGCGACCCAAACGCCTTCTCCATTCAACTGTTCTGCATTGATGAACAATATGAAATGAGGTCATCCGATTTCCTGCCCGAAATATTCAGGTAACAAAATCTTACGGGGGATTGTCACTGAAAAAGTTAATTGGGTAACAGCTGTAACATGGTTAGATTGGGGTCAGTAAGTTAATTTGCGATTTTGTAGTTTTACTTGCAATGTTTGACCGGTTTTGTTATGTAGGCTTTTCCCGAAAAAGGATGTGGCTGTCATAACAGTCCCTCATCTGACGCCTGAATTCCCGCTCATCCAACAGTTCGTAAGAGTAACTCCCCGCTCTCGTGCCAACGTACCGCATGAGCTGTACGTATTTCATCGGTACGGTTTGATCAAATCGGATTTCAAAGTGCGCCTTGCTTGCACCAAAGATTACGAACAGGTAAATTGAAATTCCTTTGGACACTAAACCGTAAGTTGTGATAAGATGGAAACACAATCAGTGCCGGATCAAAGTGATACAAGTGGCAAATTGATTGTTGTTATTGTGATCAGTTTGCGATATTACCGATTTTGTATGGGTATGGATATGGATAGAGCGTATGTAGAAAAAATTTAAAGTTTAAAAAAAGCAAAAAATGTCATTCAGACAACAGGAATCAGTCTGTTTGCTATGTGGTACCGACGGATCTGTCCTGTCTTGTCAGATATCCAAAAATAACTCACAACGAGTGATGAACGATCACTGACGATGCCGCCAAGGCGAAATTAATATTTCAGTAAAATTTTAAATAAAATACCGCACTGACGCTGATCGTCCATCACTCTTTGAGTTATTTTGAAAGTTTAAAAAATCTTCTTTCCAGGTTGAAAAGCTTGTCGGCGGGATTGAAATGAACGAGAACCTTTTAGCCGATTTGCGACTTTTCAATTCAGCGCGCAGAGACCACGATGGAACAGAAATACAGGCGTTTGTGGCGGACTGTCTTGGTCAGGTAGGGGAGGGCTAGGGGCGTGCATTCTCACAGAACGAAAAGAGTGTCTTTACGAAAAAATGTTGGCATTGACGACGAGTGTTTGCTGTCGGAAGCAAATGTGTCGTTTTTGCAACTTGAACAAGCAAGTGTTAAATACGCATGTTGGTCAACACTAACATTTTCATCGATCATTACCCTGTGAATTATTGTAATGCAATGGTTCTCAAATTTCCGACAACATTAAGTTTAAGAACTTCTGTTGTAGCGCCAAAAATAAGTGTAATAATGACAATATTTGGGAAAAACGTCACAACCCTATCTGCATCGATAAACAGATCATACGAGAAAACTTTATCACTCATCTTCCTTCCGATCAGGTGGTTGGAATCTGCATCGTCCGCAGAGAAGAGGACATCGAGCACGTTCGCTCTCATTACAACGTAGAGGATTTCATTTATTTCAACCACTACCGACGCGACGAACACGCGCACCTCCACCACTTCGCTCTCAACCCCATCTTCCAGCATTATTCCAAGCATTTCATTAAGGAAGTCTTGCGTCAGGGGCACAAGTCGTGTGTGTATTATCCCGTCTATCCGCGCTACGCCAAGCGAGAGTGCCTCGAACGCCATTCACTGATCACTGGTAAGGAATACGGCATGTTCGATACAAATAAAATCGATACGAAGTTAGCCACTTTCCGTTTGTCTATTTAAGATATGTGTCTCTCTTATGTAAATACACCCAGTGTAAAATTTGACAAGTACGGTATAAGGCATGTTCCCCTGAGTTTGTTTAATCCGTTGCGCAAATTATTTTTTCGCCAAATGAATCTTTGCAATCACGTGATCCGAAGCAATACCGAATTCTTTGGCGAGTTTTTAAACCCTTTATTAAAGAAAAACACAAGTTATTTCTATCTTTCCCAACGTATTGCGGAAAAAAGTTTCTTCTTCAGTAAATTTAACTCATGTACTTCCTTACAATTACGTCAGGCATCAACTTCCTGGTTCCCGTGAGAGCGCGTCGACAGATCGAATATCCAACCACTGAGCTTGGAATAAACGCTCCTTCCGAGCGTGTGATGGCAGATCTTCCCCCTTACGCGCTTTACCACATCAACCGAAAGTTGACACTTGAACCAAAGGTGATCTAGACCACATCAGCTTTTTCTCCGTTTAAAATGTTCTAGTTCTCGGCTACAAGCCCCACGAGAGGGACGGGCTTTGGGATTTCTATGACACAACGACTTGTCCCCACAATCGCATGTGATATTCAAAAAACTGTCCACGCCACGACACATGTTTTCCACACAATACACCTGCTCCATTAAACAGATTTTTGTATAATTTTTCTGCATGTTTTCAATCCGTATGTTCATTGGCAACCCAGTAAACACCATCGAAACTGCTTCGTCAGTTGTTCGTGTTTTAAACTTAGAAAATCAATTTGAGTTTCATAAATTACCCAGGTGACCATCAACGCCCGTATAGTGGTGGTTGGAGCTTCTGACCTTGGACTCGCCTTCCTGGAAAGCATGTGTTTCTGCCCTCACTTGCGCTTCAACAACCTCACGCTCATATCGAGAAGGGGACTCCCCGACACGTTACGCTCCAACGCGCACACTTATTCGGAAGATGACCTGGCGCGACTTTCCCTGCGATCCTGGGTTAATGTGGTACAAGGTGAGGTGACAAGAGCGTGTATATGTCTGCGAAATACCATCGTTTGGCAACATCGTTTAAGCGCAATGCCTGTAAATCAACCAGAAAATCTGATCGGGGTTCGTGGCCAGGATATCATGGGTTCGAATCCCGGTGTGGGAAAAAAAACGCAAAACCTTGTAAATCCATATGACGACTTTTCAATATTTTTTTATTTGTTAGTGTTTTGTCTTGTATGTAATTTTATTCTGGCTATCGCAGGTTTTGTACCAACAGAATATTTTACAAGTTTTCCATTTTAAGTATGCACCGAAAATGCCATTGAATTCGATATGTTTCAAATTATTCAAACTTGGCCTAATTCTGCAGTAGATTTATAGCTCATTAACGTAATATTTTATGAAAGCGCCACAGCTTTACTTTTGTCTGATGTGTCATAGGCAACATGACTGGTATAGACCGTCCGCACAAGCAAGTTATAATGTGTGACGATACAAGAGTGTCGTTCGACCACCTAATTCTTTGTACTGGACAGCAATACCAGGTGGGTAGAGCAAAAAACGTCGTCAAAACAACATGCAACTTGCTTTTCATGTGTTTTTAAGTAAACTACACTGTGTTTTGTTGTAAATTGTAACTGGTGACTCTATGTACTCATTGCGAGCAAAATAAAATACTCAACCACTATTGTGCAATAACGTGACACTTGCAAATTCGTTAATCTTTGAAACTTTTGGTCAAAATGGTCAAATACGACATGTCACTGTTAAAAACGCAAGACAAAACAAATGCAATGCCAACGTTGTCTTATAGTTACAACTTTTTACATGTACTTCCAGATTCCGCAGCCAACAGGTGCTGACGTCGATGACATGGCAACCAACCACGACCTACCCACCAGCGCCCTCTTGCGTGCACTCGATCCCCACATTCCACCGCCTGAAAATGTGATGGCGCTGAACGACGACTGTGACGCAAGACTGTTATCTGCGTGGGCTGGTCAGCTCGTGACGAAAATGTTCACTGACGACAAGGTTTGTAGACTTCACAATAAACATATGTCGTAGTTGAATGAATAAAATACTGCAAAAAGTTGCATAACTTTTACGTTAGAACAATCGTAATTTCAGCGCAGGCAACTTGGGATCATTATTGTAGCCTGCAGTAGGCAAAATAAAACAACTTTGCCGTTATAGCTTGGTTTTGCCTGCAGTTATCTAGCAAGTTGACTTACCTGTTTCCGTTTATTCAAGTTTATCGTTTTAGTCTGCTTCTGTGGTTGTGTACGGTCGCACATTCGACGCCTACGCGGCAATTCAGCTCTTAATTTCCCGCGGAGTTCCCGGCGACCGCATCGTGCTTGTGCGCCCCCCGCCCCACTATTCTCCGATATCAGTAAGTGACGACGAATGCGACGGTGATCCGTTCAACGAACCTGTGGTTAGTGCAACCGTCATCCAGGCTTTCGAGAAGCTGGGAATCAAGGTTTTGGACGATCACGTGCTTGCTAAGTGGGATGTGGAAGCCACGCTCACTGGTAAGCCGTGGTTATGGGCTCCTTGCAGGCAGTATATTATCTGTTATGTGGGCAATGAAGAGTGCTTGAGATCCTACTAATTCGCGATAATGGTCGGAGATGTAAAACAGTTTTGATATTTTTCTGTTAATTGTTTCCTTTCCATTTATACACTACCAACTATTCTGTGGTTTTACGTTCCTAGTATACAATAGATATCAAAATCAGCGTAAATTTCACTTAAAGTGGCTCTCGGCAATGTTTTTTTCGTTACTTCAGGTACGAAAGTGACATCTCTCGGCTTCACTACCCCCGCTAAGCCTGTGGCGTCGCTCCCTTGCCTCGGGCTTGTTTCTCTTCATCCGCGGCGAATCGACACCTTCAGTTTCCGCGCAGCAAACGACTCGTGCCTGGTCTTCGACGGGCGACTAACCATAGACGCAAACTTCAGTACAAACGACCGCTCGATTCGGGCCGCCGGGCCACTAACAAAGTACGCCAGGCGGTACCACGCGGACGCATACTGGTCAAGGCACGAGAACTACAGGTGACTGAGTATATTCGTATGTGATGTTTCTTTATGTTGGTTTATAGCGTTAGCAAGGTGTGGTTTAGTACTCAACTCGTTATTGCAATCACAGATCGCAGTGCAATAGTTACCTGTTGGGCCAAGCAGTGATTCAAGCACGAAATAGTTAACTGCTTACGTGTGTTTTTACGTCTTTCATTGGTCTCTGTTCAACGCCCACCATTTTTCAGCTCGCGTGAAATTGGTTTTCGTCTGGCGATGTCCGTTCTGCCCATGTTCGATCCGACGCTAGAGGGCAGCAACGAGCTGCCACCCTTAACTCCGGCTACCACAGTTAAGCCCGAAACCCCCGGAACCGCTTTTACAACCGACAATCCACACGAGAAACTAATACCGGTTTACAACGAGGCAAAGGTACCCGATTGAGGGTTTGAAAATAATAAATATGACCTGATGTCTTTGTTAATGTAATAAACTGCAATTAATATTCAATTCCAAATATACTATGTTTATGGAGAAGATACGATCCAACTCAACAACTCATTAACATTTAATTTTGTAACAAATTTTGCAAATACGTTTTTATGAATCAGGTTGTCCACGGGGAACTACCTGGTGGTTACCGGTACTTGCACGTGCGTAAACCCGGTGAGCGACCTCCATACGTCACGCAGATGAACAATCCAGACCACGGCCGTGAAATTGTCACTGGGTCGCCAGAGACCGGCAACTACTTCCGTCTCCACATCAACCAATACCGTCGCGTTGAGACGATCACGTGCCTCGTCCTGCCAGGTGATTGGTCGGCGTAAGGCAACATAATAGTTGATAAAAAACTGTTTGAGAAATGTGTGCTTGAATTGCTGGTAAATATTAAGTCTTTCACTGATACGGATTGTTGCCACTCGATAACTGAATTTTGCTTCACCGAATAGTTGACTTGCAGCAGAATTAGTAATTGTTGTCTATGGACGACGTACTCTCTTTGTTTATGGTGAAATTTTCACTTAACATTCCCTTGGATAACATCAATACGTAGTAAGCAAACCGTACGCGACCTGTGATAATTGTGTTTGTGTTCAGGCAAGGTTGGGTTGCCGGTGAACAACCTGATCCGATTGTACGGAACTCATGAGAGATATCTCAACAACCTCCTATCCCGAGTGGACGAAGGACTCATCTCAGACCTCTTCCTCTTCTTCCGGGAGCCATGGTGCACCGCCCTCTTCCACGACCGATTCCAGGACTTCAGACAGGAGGTGAGAATATGAGAGAGTGCTGCGGATTACGTCTTGTTTTTTACGGTTGCGAACGGGAATAAATAGTGTCCTGAAAAAATAGATGTTTTATCATAGAATAAGTAACTACATTCTGGTCTATCTGTAGAGCAAATATGGATAAATTCCGGCCCCCGACTGAAATCTGGCCTCTAGGTCTGTTGTTATAATACAGTGTCACGTAACATCACTGTTCACACTGCGCCTTTTTTGTTTCCCTGAAACATATTTTTATAGTTCGTAAAAAGATTTGTTCATAAACTGTGGCGTAAACACTGTTTGCCCACAATGTACAAACATGGACCGCTGGTCCGTTTGTCAATTTTTTGGGATAATTTCTGACCCGTGATTCGAAACGTTTACCCATCCCTGCTGTATATAGAGTATCTAGAAATCTCTAAGAGTGTGATTGGTTCTCATTTACCTGATAAACACAGCGGGAAATCTTTGGGCTGGCGTTGAAGGAAATCTTTTACACAGATTTACTTTAAAATACAAAGTTTGTCGGTGCGCGTGGCGCTTATTGCTTGTGTTCATTGTTTATCGGCGTGGTAATTACCACAAAAGCGATCAAGCGATATAATTTCACCAGTGGGATTAGTTGGCGGTTGCTGATATGTATCAGGTTTTGAAACAAATATTTCGTATATAGACGCCTCAAGCATATCTGTGTAATCACCAGCAATTCACTCTACTTTGCTATAGCCTGGTCATATGTACTGTCGTAACAGGTTGAGGTTGTTTTTAATTCTTAGTCTATTTATTGTAGACGTTTATCAGTACTTTTCGGTACTTAATAACCGCTTATACTGTTTCGTGTGTATTTACTATACCGGAACTGGCAATGCCCATGGGTTGAAATATATGTTTTTATAATTTATACCATGTGGTGGTCCTGTTTAAAAGCGCGTGGTTTGTGTGTGTTATCTCTTAAAGAACGGTGGCCAACAGGTGATCGTCTGCAATTTGTGGTTCAAATCCTCATATTCAACACTAAAGTTACATGTGGAACTCTCAAAATATGTGTAGACAGTTATTGTATCTCCCGACAGTTATTCTATTTTAGTGATACCGACGATGCCGAATAGTAGGCGAAATCAGAAACAACAGAAATACAAACGACTTAGGTTTTTTCTTACATAACTTTTTAATATAAGTTACATTTCATCAAGGTGCGAGACTTGTTGGGGCAAACACCATCCGGTGCCGATACTTTGCCGTCGATTGAAGCCAACGTCCGTAAACTGATAGATGAGGATTTGGTGATCAGCGAAGAGCAGAGAGAGGACCTGTGTAGAAGCTACATATCAACTGGTCAGCGTAAAGCTACGGAAGCCAGACTCCTGAGCTTCCTCAGTTATAACTACTACCACCTTCCCATGTACGCCAAACCCGGGATGGTATAAATGTGTGTGTGGTTTTTCGTAGACCTTTTCGTGTATTCTGCGTTTTTATAAAATATGTCGCGCTTCTGTGATTTTTGCCTCGTGCTAATACAATATGAACAGTAACAGAACAACCTTTTTTGCAAGAATTTAAAGGTCTGTATCAAATTGTTAACTAGAGCCAAATAGCAGTGCAGTATACGCAAGTGTCAGATCGTTCACGAGGAAATCAAAAGAGTGGATGATTTTCAACGTTCCATTATTATACTTGAATATAACAAAGAAGTTACGCGTGGATAATCTTGTTCTTCCGAGCCAACCTTGGCACATGGTATAAGTTGGCTGCATGGAGACTTTACACCTTTAGTGTATGTTTTTCATGTTAACATCACCAGATTTCGTGCCTAAACACAAAACCATATGACTCAGAAAAACTTGGCACCCTGTAAAGTTGTTATGTATGTTGCTAATTAGGTTTTCGGTTGAGGTTTCTTCCCAGTAACATCGCATTTCTCCATTTCTCTTAACGCGTTACAGTATTAACAGATAATTTGTAATTACCGCCGCATTAACGATATTCGACCGCCGTTGACCGCAACCTGGTCACAGTTTTATTAAATCCAAGTGACTGCCGAGCCATGTTCAATAGCCCTTGACCTCGCACTTGGCAAAAGGGGAAAGCTCTTCTCCATTGTGGAGAGCAAACATATACAACGGACTTTGCGGCAAAACTACTTCCGCAAGCAAACAAATGCTGGGTGAAAGCAGTGTGGCCACTAACAGATGGTTTTCTACAAATTGTGACACCTGAATAGAATTGCTTCGTTGTTGAAATCATGGTGACGAATTTGAATCGACTGAACGATTGATATCGACTCGTACGTGATGGCGTTCTTTGCCCCTCCATTCATCTAGATAAAGTGACGTTTTTGAGTTTAACATACGCTTGCATAAACAATGCTGTGTGCTGATGCGGGGATTTGCCATTGCTTTAGGAACTTTCAGGCTGCATTCAACCATGAATGCCCAGAGGTAACTTGCACCTGTATTCAAACTCTGATCTTTCACCATTTCCGCAAAAAGCATAACAGGTTTTGTATATTAACTTACATGTTTTTTTCGAGATGTCTAAAAACGCGTTAACTTAATGGTTAATTGTCTTCAACAAGCTGACAACTAAGATCTATAAGCAAGGGTCAAACCCCTCAACAGCTTTCAGTAAGACCTCTTAGCTGCTTCAAAGTAAGGTGATGCGGTCGGGTGTATTCAGTGTAAGTAGCCCGAGTAACCGATTGGTTTGGAGGTTACACACCACGTCTGGCGGAACATGACAACCCTGTCTGTACAGGTTTTCCCACGGGCGTCCCACGGTTTATTTCACGTGAAACCGGGTTACGTGTGAAATTGACAGCGGTGTAGTGTGTACAGTATAAGCAGCATGGAAAGTTGATTGATTTTAATACTAGCCAAACTTTACGTACGCAAGTAACGCGCAGTAAATCTATCTAACTTACGAAAATAAAAGTTGCACGAAAATTGAAACTCATTCAAATCATGCAACAATTACAGGTCAACGCATTTTAACTCAGATTATTTAAAACAACATGGCAGATAAACATAACAACCAAATGTGATAAGGAAAACCACTTTCTCGAAACTTTGGATGATATCTGGGTTTATCGTATTCTTAGGCGGTTTAATTAAACCGATAACTTAACAAATAAATTAACGCGCGAAACTTCTTAAGGGCAGGAAATTAGGTCAGAGCACACCCACAGTGAAATTGGAGTCTGGATAACGTCCAGAAATCCGTAAGTAATCACTTCCATGCGGCCGGTGGTAATTGAGTGGTGTGGGTTTTATCTCACAAGGGAAAGGCGGCAAAATGTCAAAGCGAAATTGAAAGGCATCCGACTTCACATTTAATTAAACCGCAAAGCTTTGTGGATGGGTATTAATTTTGCTGCGAAACGTCCGATTGCAACTTACCAGCAGTAACCGGTATTCGTCAACATTAGGCGTTCTATGGTCAACTTGCAACAATTCCGGGAGCTCAAAAAAGGGCAACAAACGATGATCGTTAGTGTGATCTATTATTTAAAACAAGGAAATATAGATTTCGCCTAATGGTCAGTTCCTGTTTTATTCACGTACAACGACTACAACAAATCTTTGTAGGGAAAAATAAGCATTACTGCAAGTATTTTGCGTACAAAGCGATAATCTGCTGCAACCCAAAATGCACAGTGGAACACAAGGCGATCCTCCCACCACCGCCCGAATCACTAAACAGCTGAAAGCGTCTGAAACTTGTTAGAGGTCAGAAATTTGGAAGCCACACGTTTGCTTGGGCGACGTCTCGCGTTGCCTTCCAGACACAAACTAAACAACGCTGCAAGGGTGGTCCTCGGGGATTCCCCTTCGATGAATGGCCCAGCGGTCACCGCCAGGTCACGTGCTTCCGAATGCGCACGACGCTGCGCGGGGTTGCTGCGAACAAACCACCTGTTTACAGCGTAAGAAGACGTTTTGAACAAAAGAAAAGGCACTTTTATGACTATCATATATTTGGAAATAAGTCATCGGGCCCAGCATTGATTTTTCCGCATATTGTTTGCGCTGTAGTTGAATTGCGTGTCACCAATCACAGGTACGAGAAATATTCGCAAAGTGGAACTCACTGTGTGGCAAAGAACAATCTCTTTTGTCCAATTATACGACAGGAAAACGATGATCAAAGAGTTTCGCCACAAGGTCAACAAGGTGGTGCAAACCAAAATCGAAATTGCGCTTTTTATAATTCGCCCAAAGCATTTCTTCCAAACAGTCTCTTCAACGATCAAACACAGATGACAAATATATAATACATAACAAAGGTTTGAATGCACTACGTTTCAGAAATCACACAAAATGTATCGCAAATAAACCAATGGTGAAGATATAATATGCGGTGTTATTAATAATGCGATAGCCTCGGTAAACGGTTGGCCGTCAAACTTCGCCCAAGTAAAAAAGCACTGTTTGCAATGCTTTCCACAAGCTAAAATTACTTTGCCTTTTCTTCCCAATAATCGCACCCTCTTACCAGCTAAAAGACACGGCACATTCGAATTTCGAATGAACTTAGATCGCTCTCCTGCCTTGTACCCACTTGTTCACAGAGAAAGGCACTCGAGCCGAAAATTTTGCGATCGGACACTTCTTGATAAAATCCCGATAAAGCCTTTGTTGACAGGCACTCGGTTTCCCATCCGCTGTGCGCAGTCAATCGTGACGCACGCCGGTATATAATAACCGCGCGTCGTCGGGACCTCTTCAGTAAGCTGAAATGTCCGCCGGTGAAAGTAGAAACGGTCAGGTAATAACTTGCTACCGCCTGAGCAACAGTCAAGGCAAAACCACAGGTCCAATGCAAAGTAGACAAATATTACGCAGCGGTGAAACAGTTTGCGTTGAATTGCTATTTGTGCAGATGTAGCCGGTCCAGAGTACGACACATGAGAAGAGCAACAGACAGGTGCAATCGCTTTATGTCGCAGTTTTCTCGCGTATGCGCCAGCAGCGATGCCCGACTGAGCCCGGCAATAATGTTGGTGTTGTAAAAGTGCAAGATAGAGCGTTGCGTTGGCCTCCAGGTACCGACTTAGGTCGTGGGAACCAAGCAGTCTAGGAAAGGTTTAAACGGGCGTTTTGTCTGCGTTGTCGCTCTTAGCAACGGCTCAATGTTTGCGGCAAACCAAAATTACACATTGTATGATGTAAATTGGCAATAATAATTACGCAGTATATCGGATGCGTCATGGTCCGCTGGTCACTAAGGATAACTTATATTGCTTAATAACCTTCTCCGCTTAATGCTTGCCGCAATGCTGGAGATAAGTCACAGCTCATACCCGGTTGGAAATAGTATTAATCCAACTCAATGTCACCATCAAAGCAGTCCGCCCATCATATACCACTATGGTTCAACTGATGACATTAATTTTGAAAATGCTGTACTTTATCTTTAAAAATTTAAAGCCAACGGTTTTATCGTACTCATCCCGTATCGCATATTACCGACGACCTTGTGTGGATTGCATTACTGTTAACAATATTCACGTTTACATTTTATCACCATTTTTTTGTTTTTGCTTTCTTTAAAATATGTGACTTGGACTGGACCTGGTTTCGACATTGTATTTCTTCGTTGCTGCGTTCGTGAAAGTTGGTTGGTGTTGCTCAATTGGACTGCCTCATTACCTACCAAGCACTTGTGGTACCTCGTAACCAGACCTGTCATTAACCCAGCGCTCTCGTGTTGACTCCAATTGCCAATTTGTTGGATGAGGGGTAGTTGATTATCCCGGAGGACAACTATTTTCGGGTCAGAGTATAAAACGATAGCTCGGTGAGTCAGACGAAATCAGTCCGTAATTAGTCCTTTAATATTGCCTGAAACGGCAGTTTGGCTTTCAAAGTGCCTCGTCAGCTTTCAAAGGGTTCTTCGCAACGAAATATTAGCGCATTGAACGATAAGAGGTCGCTTTCGTTGATCTTGAGGTCGACGTAATTGTCTTGCAAGCGTTGTCCTGTCAGTCAGCGTGGGAACGAGGCACACGAGTGTGGTTAGTCTTTGGCCTTTGTAGTTATAATAGCTATATAGGCAGACGGGTGTGGCGACAACGCTGGGGCTGATCGCTGTGTTTCGTCGGTTAGAAGGCTGCTGCTTTTTTATTCTACGTGTAAAACTTTGTCGCCAGCCTACACGTATTAGGTATACTGTAATATGATTGCTTCGAATCGAACCCAGAAGGCTTATTTACACGAAAAATACTCGATTTTGCGCAATTGTTTTGTGGAACCGGTAACATTAATAAAATTTGGAATTGAGGAAATGTTTCTTTGGTAATTGAATACCTTAACACCCAACACTGCTTCCTATAATAACATTTTTAAACCAGTTGCCCGTGGAAGTAGGAATTAAACGTTGGTAAACAGAATACGATATACCTGTGACGTTTACACTTAGCAGAGTATGAGGCATCTGGTGGTTTTGCTTTAAAACCCAATCCAGACACAAGAATAAGGTTTGGAAAGGTGCTTCAGAATCTACGTACTCGTGTGACGTTCGCCTGAATTTTGTGTTGCCATCTCTTTAATCCTCCAACAAACACGATTAAATCATCACACGAGGTCGGGTTGTTGTTTTCTGCGTAAATTTCATGATGGTCGTTGTGTCATCTGCAAAACCACCGAAAGTTAGAATTCAGTCAAACGGTACAGCGTCGAAGTTACTCACAATATCATAAATCATCAAATTACCCTTTCCGGGGTTATGTACATTTTCTTAGTCTCGAGCAGTGTTTCCCATTTATTTTTTGCCGCAGAAGTTTGTTTAAGTTGACAAGAACCCCTAAACTTCGAAAGTATCGAGAAAACGTCAACGTTTCTCGCCAAAATGGTCGTAATTCTTTGGGTTTGGTTCTCGTGCGTTTGTTGCCCAACGGACATATTCGGCAGTTGTTGCATTTCAGCTGGTGTACTTTATGTTCAGTCATGGGACCCCGTAGGGTTTCTCTGCACCCACTTTGGTAATCGCTGGTACAACTGATTAGTGGTTAAGTTCAGTACAAATACAGCGAACATTTAAGCGATGACAGCTGGTGCATCCGATCCACTCCAGTATATGATAGCGTACGTGCAGATATCAGTGTGCGGGTTGATCCTAAATAAAACCACTTTCACACCAAACAAATTCGGCCAAGTAAAAATAGCGCATGCGACTTGTTTCTCAAGCGGTGCAGGGGTGGCTTCTTCCAACTATGCTTCAATATACTTGCGCGCTCGGGTGTGAAAGCGAGCATTAGGGGGCGTTTCTCCACTTGACAGCCACGCGCTGGGCGAGTATATCTTGCAGCGTTTGTAAACATGGCGAGCACAGACGACCACAGCAGCGTTGCTGGCATGAACGGGGCTTTGAATACGAAGCCAAGGTCGCCAAATACAGTGAGCGGATAGCAGTGCGGTGACTTGAATAGATCCAGTCAACGTTTAAATAGACGCCGGGCTTGTGCCGATCTAGAGTTGAGGCAATACCTGAATAGCTGCATACGTAAATGCAAAGATGTTGTTATTGACGCGCTTACATTTTCAATGCATGTATTTGCAGATACATTTTACGCTTTTGACAGCTAGTTTGACAAAACTTTGTCCAGAGAAAGACTTGCAAATATTTTTTGATTGCAAAGAATTTTATAAAGAAGAGAAGCCCTGACTTTACATGCAACTTACTAGCGACGCAGTATCACAGCAGGCGAGCGATGTTTCCCAATTGTCGAGCCTACGCGGCCAACGAAGGATTCAAGTCGCTTCTGGCGGTAAGTTGGCATTTTGGTCGATGCAAATTACTCTTCAAGCTCCACCGACTTCGACCAAGGGCGCTGGTAGAGGCAGATTTCTCAATGCAATTCGAAATTTTCTTGCGTTGCTGGACTGGGCAATCGGCAAAGAAAGCGATTGAGCTTTCGCAAACACTGGCGCACGTACCACCCTCGTACTTGGGTTTGTTCAGCGACCTCGTGAGCGCAGAGCAAATTTTAGACGGGCGTTCACCGCCTAACAAGTTTACGGCGTCGGCCATTGCCAAACTGGTTGCAGTTTGGGGATTTAAATAACAGAAACAAACCGCAATTGGACACGTTGCTATAATAATTTATATTTTTATGCATGAGGAGGGAAATGCTAAAACGTGGTTGCAAGGTTTTGCGCCACTTTAGCAGTTTCTTGCTTTGGTGCTTATCTTATGTAAATATTGACAGTTTTTAAATAAACCCAAATTTTTGTTTTCATTAAACAATTAACTAACCATAGTGCACACGTAATCAACTTGGGTTATTTCAGATTTGGCCACAAAGCATTACGTGAAATAAAAATGTTTACCAAATTTCGAAAGTCGCTTTCTTTAAAATCGGTGGCACTTCGCACCGCAACTATGTGGCCTTTGTGCCCCGTGAACGCCCAGAGAAAGCGGAGAGCCGCAGAAATCTCGTTGACTTTGGCCCCGACGCTTTTGAGGGCCACAAAATCAATCATTATAAGGCACAAGCGATTGCAGAGTAATCTGATCCACCGAAGATCAGCAAAATCAATCCAAAACCCACTTGACTGTGCGCTGATGCACTGCGGCCTTGTCATGCGTACTTACCGACGTGGTATCAAGGTGTTAAGCGACTGATTGACGTTCGAATTGACTTGAAGGTTTTTCTACGTCTATGTCGGTTGAAACACTGCTGTTCATTAACAGTCGGCGGTTTGATTGACAGCTGAATGTAAATTATTCCCGCGTGAAACAATTTGGGGGTAATGAAAACGGCATTTTATTTACGGAAGAGCAATTTTCAACGTTGCCCTGGCGCCCTAAAATGTCGGCAATCCATAGTGGGAAATAGTAGACATTGCGCTACAATTTGCAGAGCACGAATAGGATCCGGTTACGCAGTGAAGCCCCATTGGCGCCTCAGCGTGCATTTGCATGTGAAAAACATCTGATATTACCATTGTCTTTTCATACGATCTAAATTACTCACTGTCGCACTAAAGTGTCGACCATCACATTCTTCCCTCTTTGTGATGCAAGTATTTTTCGTTCTACAGATTATCTGGTTCGCGATCAACGCCCTTCTGTTCTACTACACGTTCATGTATTACTACACAGGTCCCCAGTTCTACTACTTGCATCAGATGCTTGGGGTAAGTTGAAGCAGCAATTTTTCTTATGTTTTATCGCTGTATTTTGTACATTACCCGAAGTTGCAAACCATTGAACTTGTTTTGTCGAGGTGTATCATCCAAGGACAAAACCACAATAATCTGTTGTTAGTCACCATAAAACGGAAGTCTTTGCCTGGCCGTATGGTCGGCAAAGTAGTCTAAGACCAAGCTGCACTGATGAGACATTGTAGGTCGAAACAGTGGCCATCTGTATGCAACTCACATCATAAAACACATTAATCTGTGTTTATGGCGGGAAAGCTGAAATAACCAGCATTTACTTTTCAGTATGGACTGTGCATTAGCCGTGCAAGCGCCGCCTGCATCAACCTCAACTGCAGTGCGCTGCTACTTCCAATGTGCAAGAGACTGATTACAAGATGCAGAGGATTTAACTTCGTAAGTTAACTTGATTTCTTTTACCCCTCTGTCCCTGCGTGGAATCTTATGTTGAAATTTAGCGTGTTTTGTTGAGCGCGGTCTCTATCTTACCATTTTGCTATTCGGACAAAACCGGCTGAGAAATTGTCGACAGTGTGAGAAATGATGAATGGAAAATGGGCATTAACGGACTCTCCACGAAGAAGAAAAGCACAAAAACGATAATCAATATTTGAGTCCAACCCCTGTGGGTAAAAGATTGTGCCGCGTTAAATAACTTACGCTCTGCCCACTGTTGACCTGAAACCGGTTTAATGCCTTTATGGGTTCTAAGTTTCTCCTGATGGCTGAAGATAACCAAGATATTCCACGTGTATTGTAGAAAAGGCAATTTCGGCATTAAAGTTGTTTAAAACATTCACCACGTGTTTATTTGAGAAGGGCGCCGTTAACGATCTTGCCCGGGTAATGTCCCCTACTTTCCCGGCAAAGCCGTTGCGCGTCAGCCCCAGAACATAAACAAGACAAACCGCGTTGTTGCAGCCGCACAGGTGGCATCTCACTTATCTGTGAGGATGTGGCGGGAGGGTTGTATCGTCGACGTTGCTTGCTATAATATAGGTACTGGGTTTTCATTAGGGTAAGGTTTTCAACAACGCACATTAACGGCCTTTCGGTTTGTTGTAGTGGCTTTGAACCTTTAATGATAATGAGAAGTATTGGTTTTTACGTCGCTGCGACTGAAAAATGCTTTGACAAGTGATGTCAAACACATGCAAAGACAAAATCACTGTAAAAAGCGCATTTCAGCAAAAACTTCGCTATTTTTGTTAACTAAATTCTTTGCCACATTTTTGTATTGTTGTGGGTTGAGCTATTTATAATTATTCTTGCCATTACGAAACATTATTTGAATGACAATTAATAATTTAGACCGGCGCATTTTCTTTGTTGCCCCAACGAGCGTCAATGGCCGTCAACAACGTGGTAATCACGTGCGCATCACGGATGAGTGCGCGCCCAAGGCAACACAGAACCGCGTGCGTCGGCATCTAGCGTAAACTTTCTGCCACTGTAAACAAACCGGTCACCGTTGAGGTGACATCAAGACAGCGGCAGGTGGATCCCCGCGTTTTGGTTTCCGATTTCCCGCCGATTTATTAAATCGTCCTGGTACCGAGATTTTCATGTGTGTCGGAACCCCATTGTCTTCTCGCAGTTCACCAATGACGCAAATCCTTCATTGTCCGGAGCGTTTGCCTAGGGGTGTTTTATGTGAACACCGGATTTTTGCTGAATTACGAGCTACGCGGGGGTTCGGAAGATTTCAAATCGCCCCTCGTTAAAGTATCGCGGAATTGCAAATAATTGTTTAGGGTGCTGTCAAACTTCATGCCTCTTGGGTGAAAGGATACTGATGATGCCGTATAGTCGAAATATATATAAATATTCTTGGATGATTGTGTAATAATTTATGGTTTAAAGGTGCGTTTGAATTAAAACTTATGGTACTTTTTCAGTGCTTCGGAAGGCAGATGAGAAGGATCTTGGATCGAAGTCGATCGTTTCACATCTATTGCGGATATCTGCTCTGCGCACTCGCAGGTTAGATTTGTTGCCGCTCGAAAGTGGCAGAAGTGATGTTTTCTACTATCTCAGGGTTTTTCCGAATTCGCAATATCATATTAGCTCGTTGTTACACATTTTAACACAAAATTGGACTTGCGCTCGAAACGTGTCACTTTTCCCTCCTTTTTTGCGATAAACTGTACACTGTAAATGATTGGGGCATGGAGTCTTGGCCCCACGAGCGATTAAATCGTTAACTTTTGACGTTGTAACTTGAGCTTGCGTGATGAATCTCGGCTTCTTGAGCGTCAACACTTCGACGCACCGTAGTCGGGCGCTAAATTGCCAGGATTATCCGATGAGCGAGGGAGCTAGTTTACGGCTCAATACGTTGTTACAGAATCGGCGCACATACGCTTATTAGGACAAGCACTTAAACACGCGACACGTGGAATGCTGACAAGAGCCAAAGTTGCGGGTCCGCCGAGCCGTCATGCGTGTTGTTTTTACAGTCGAAAGTGCGGATTCCAACCACTGCAATTACCGTGTCGCGCGAGTCAGGCACTGTCTCAATGCCGCGTTGCGTTCATCTTTCTAAATATGGCCTTAGCGCGTGGGCTGGTGACTGACAGGTGTCCCACTTGGGCCGTTTGATCGTTAAAGTGAAACATCTGTTGTTGAGATATGTCCGAAATGACATTTTCACCGCGTTTTTATCCGTTTTCGCGAACAGTCGTGGCGAGCAATTGTAGGTTATTTTGTGCCGCAAATTTGTTTGGATTTCTAGGGAATGTGTGCTGCAGTGTCACGGAACCATATTTATCATTGTGCCATACTTATGCCCTTTCAAAGACGACAAAATCGTTCATCAACGGGGTTTTAATTTACTTTCTCCTGCCGGATATTCGCGACGAAGGAAGACGGTCGTTACATAAAGTAAACACGTCTAGCGCAAATGTTGTTGTAACTTGGCAAATAATCGACAAGATGTATGTTCACATGTTACATGTCTACACCTGAGAAGTCACGTACGGTGAAACCACATGAGCTGAATTCGCAATACTTACCATTTCGCTCTCCTCTCAATTAAATCGTAACGTCACAACCAAGCATTGTTCAGTCATAAGTGCGCGTATTGTCTGGAAGCGTGGCACTTGAGGGCCAATGATAAGGCGGTCGACTGATGGCGCCCGGTGTACCGGTGATGGCCAAGTGGTTCTCCACAATTGCATAATGTCGTCATTGGTAATCCCCTTTTTCTCCAACAATATAAACACCGGTTTTGAAGCACAACAGTACATTTCTGAAATATTAACTTCAAATCTACGAGTGATTAACAAAAATTTCGCAAGTTGGACGGCTTTCGGGTAGTGTAATAATGTTTCTGGTTAATTCTGCTTTTGTCTCTGCGTAAGCACAGGCGAATTAGTTATATTTATAACCCCCGGTCTACTGTGGGAATATTAACATTCCAAACCATACGCATTGGTGCGAAGGTAAACTCATTAGTCGATTTTCCCGTCAAATCATTGGCTTGAGAATGTCAGGTACGAAAATACTGAAGTCATTAACTTATGATTTCTACCAGTAACCCCTTGTGTGCTTGTGCTCGAAATGCGAAAGCCTTCTTGGTCCATTTCCCTCAAATTGAGGATCGACTTACTCTAAAACTAGAAACAGTCCGCATTAGGATGAGAGTTAAAACCGTGAAAGACGATGCTGCACTTTCTGCGAGACGCCGGTCGATAATCTGTCTGTCAAAAGGTGTTGAATGAGGAGCTGCGAAACAACATGGAACTGATACACTCGTCTGACTCCCTCGTGTCAGAGTCGCCAGACGGAGAAACAGTAGCAGGAATCGATTTGTCTGGCTGGCTGTAGACGTGAACGTGGCAGCTGTGTGCATAAACTCGAAAGAAAATGGTTGTTATTTGCATAAATATCATCTGCATCAGGTTGTTTCGGGATCACGGATTGGGTCCGGGGTTAATGTTTTCTGTTGAGATGTTTCAACCAGGCTGAATTCATCTCTACAATTTTTGCGCAAGAAAGCGAATCGTTGGTCATGACTTCTCGTACCTCGTATTTTCCCCGCGTCCGACGGCCATCGACGAACTAAATCAGCACTTCGGTCATTTCTTGGCCAAGTGCTGACGCGTGGCAAACCCATGCTTACTTGCAACTTAAAGTTCCAAGATTGAGTGGCGCGTTATTCGTGCGGTCGCCGGTGCGTCAAGGGCCACTTGGTCTCTTTGTCTTATTGTTGACGTCATATGACAGACAGGTTAACGGTTGTGAAAGCGTTTTCGAAGTTTTGCTGGTTTGGGTTTGCCTGGGGTAACGCGATTGGTTAAAATGCCAAACGTCACTTAATGGTCAGACTACCCGCAAGACATGCTAAATATATTGATATAGATAATACTTAAAGGATAATTATTCTTTGTGTCGAATACAAGTGCTTATACAGCGTATTCGACGTAGTTTCAAGATAAATTCACCAGTAAGTTGTTTCGTTCGCGTAACCATCAAGAAATTGGCCGCAGTTAATAACACAGTCGGTATAAAATACGTTCATCACTTATGTGGGATGGTGAAATTATTCGGGTAAATTGATTTTTCACGGCAAGCCGCAAACTCGAACGAGGTCGCGGAAAATGAATCCCCCACCAGGGGCACCGTTAATCCCGCGACAAAGACGCCACCTGCAGCGGCCCGTTCCGCCGCAAGACATTAAAGTTCAGTCGAGTCAGCATCTCTGCCACATGTGTGCCACATTCAGACGCCAGACAAAACAATAATAATAATCACATCAACTGTGGGGAATGAACGTCTTTCACTTGGGATGAGTAATGGTGCTTCCCAAGTACCCTGAGAAAATCCTGTGTATATAAAATGGGGCCTCGGCCAGGACTCGTATCATTGCCACAAGGGCGTCTATTGTTCGAATCGCTTTATGATTCACCGCAAATCGAAATTGCCGCGCTCGATGTTGCAAGGTTGCGAATCGGCGGCCGGTGATTGTGTGTTCGCAGTGACGTAATGCGTTCCACTTGCCGCCTGCGGGCGCCAGACAGACTTTGAAGTAAATTTAATCAACGGCGGATTGATCGCTTGTCATATTGCAATGTCTGAGTGCTGCTGCATTGGATGCACATTTACATGCGGTTGTTTTATGCTGAACTAACCAAGTTGTCACCGTTTTACTCTTGTATCCCGTGACGGTTACAGTGTGCAATGTTTACACGCTGTAACGACTTCGCACGGCCACAAACCATTATACGACCTTGCATGTTTCCAAATCCGTTTTACAACGAAATCGAACCAACTTGCCACATCCACTACACCGCTGTGGCACAGAAAGGTTTTATTGTCCCCCCCCCCCCCAACTGGAGTGGCTTTTTCCTCTTTCGACCGCAGCGATTTCAACACCACAGCCCGGAAATGTGCAGAGTCTTCGTACAACCGCAGAGTATCTATTAAGCGTGACCTGCGAACACAGGGAAGTGCTCGACATCGACAGACACTATTGTGTCGTCATAGTACCACAAGGTGATACGGTGTTTATGTTTGAACGGAAGAAGACAACAATGGTGGCGGATAGATGGGGGAGGGGGTGATGCTGGAATTACGTAGCGCTTAAAAATAGTAACTTACACTTTCTTGGGCCGCCTATAGTTGTAATGATTGTGGTTTTGGTATTATGACACGGCATGACCGCGAAGACCTTTCTTTAGTATGGTTCTCTGCCTGAAATGTCATTGGTTTGGTTTACGTTGGTGGAGGAATCGAATGAAACATTCATGCTATGAGTTTGCATCATCTCAAGCGGGCCGGACGTGTCGCAATTTCACACAAGACAGCAAGAAAATTCACTTGCTTGGAGAGCACAAGGGCGTTCCACTTGTTCGACAATCAACTCCGAAATAACCATCGGAAGAAAACCCCGCCCTCATCCGTTCTCAGGCTCTTCTTTTGCGTCATCTGCACAGCAACAAAAGCCCCCATGGCAACTGAAGTTTGTTTACAAAACTGCACGTCACATTGCACAGGTGGCCCTTATATCCTGTCGTGTGACGTAATTTCAGTCTATTGTGACGTGTGAAAGGACTTTTTAACTATCTATTTCTGAGCGATCGACGGTTACAGAATTCACAATTTTCACATTGTTTCTTTTCGCTCGATAAATTCAAATGTTCCTCATTTGGTGGGTGGACCTTTGGACCACGCCTCGCTTCCGACATCGTCGCATGAAATCAGACGGGCGGAAATGCGAAGTACGGACAAACCATCGAGCACATCCATATTTACGCCTGGCACCCGATTCCGGAAACATTGCAAGGCGATGTAGGAATTAGCGGTAGACAATTGTTTCCCAGCGCAGAAGTCACTTGGCTTCTCCCGCTTCTATATAAAGCATGTGTGGTCTCAATGTTTTGATAAAACGTATCAACGAGTTGTCAGTTTCTCGTGTGAGTCATGGGTTAAGGCCTAATTGTTGTTCTTGCAACCCTCTGAACTGTTCAACCCGGGTGAGGTGTATTTGTATTACAACGCACGAAGAAAGTGGGCATCATTACGCGTGACCACTTGAAAAGATTAAAGCACTTTCGACATACTAATCATGAATTTATCGGGACGATTTTCCCATATTTACAATTTTCAGATAAGCAAAATTAACGTGTTAGTTGCCTCCATTTCCCCCCAAGCGCTTTGTTTTCATTGTTAAAATTGTCACGCGAAGGCCTTGGAAATTTAAAACTACGCACGCGACGCACAGTTTGGGAACGCACTGCCTTCACCCATTTCGAGTCGTTTTAGTGCAAAGGATTTCTTCGTGGGCGACGTGTAGTGTCACCAGGTGGAGTTCCAACTGTGTAACGATAAACCCCACTCAAGCGGGGTTAAGTCTCAGCGGCGTAAAGCGTAAAAACGCTCCCTGATTTCGCCCGACTAACCCTGGTGACAAAGCGAGGTAATTGTGGACACCTCAAACAACTTGAAAAACGGCCTCGAACTTCGTAAATTAATGTTTGGTTTCTGGGCGTTGGACGCTAGAAAAGATACACGTGGGTGTTTTCACCCAAAACACACTGTGGTGGGATTATATGGCTCAGTTTTGGACCCAGTAGTTATCTTTCTATTGATCTTGGTGACAAGTACATCGTAGGGTTAATCTAAATATAGCATGTTTCAATTAGAAACGCTGAGTATAGATTTCGTTATGACTGTAAATCAGTACATGGATATACCATGTTGCCTTGGCAGAACATAAGAACATCAAAGAGAATGGGCGGGATTGGGCTATAGCGGTTTGTTTGCCCTCTCCTGAGTCAAGCATTATGTTTTGTTCCGTGTCGTTGCCTTCAATAGTAATGGTTACTATATTGTGGTTATGCCCAGAACAAGGACTCGCATTTATTTTGAAACCGAAACGTTTTCATAACTTTTAAGTATTTCTATTAAACTATGTTGTTATTTTGCAAATTAATTTCATAAACTTTATTGTAAACACCCCTCGTTTTTTTCACAGCTGTCCATTGCGGCGCTCACGCCTACAACGCCAACTACTTCTCAAAATATTACAACAAACGCTATCAGGACCTGAACGTGGCCAAATACGCTAACCAGGTACGTAGCCACCAAGTAATGCACATATATTATATTACTGGAGCCGAGTTAATAATGTATGCATGTACTCTGTAGAATCCTGTTGTAATGATGTTTACAACCGTGGCTGGTATTACTGGCATAATGCTGGTCGTGTGTTTGATCCTAATAACCGTGTACGCTTCTAAGCCATTAAGGTAAGGTATTTTGGTTTTTAAATATAGGATTAAAATATAAAATATCCCAAAAAACTGATCGTTCATTTCTTTGTAAAATGACGATTTTAGTGTAATGGAAAATTTTAGCACTTTTGTGCAACACAAAACGAGGCCTCTAATATGAGAGTTTAAATGACATAGGAATGCTGTTTGTGCGTGACGTAATAGTATAATAATAAGTTGTTTTTTCTTATTTTCCAGGAAAAACAACCACAACCGCTTCTGGAAGTGGCATCATCTTTTTATCGCGTTTTACCTCATCTTGTTCCTACATGGTTTTGAGTAAGTATTTACACAAGCTGTCGTTCACAGTGGTTTATTCAAAGACATACGGTGCAAAATTACTCTGCTGTAACGTAACGTATTTTTCTTCGACACCTTGACGTTTTCTAAACCCAAGGACACACACGTGTTTAAACTGCGAACCATTTAAAGTCAAAACTTTGCTTAAAGCGAGAGCGTGATACCGCGTAATACCAGAATAACGTCAATGGTATCGGAACAAATAAAGTGATTGATGATTTCACAACGAAAGGCGCGCATTCCGCAAAAATAACCACTTCCATCGTACACAGTAGTAAACACATTCCTTCCGAGCAATTCACTTCAGGCAACGAAGTAACGTTTTTCTTTCTTTGCAGTGGCGTGATAAAGTTTCAAACCAACGTCCGGGAACATAGGCCTGGGTGTTTCGTGCATGCGAACCAAACCGGCGCCGGCAAGACGCCGCAAATGGTCCAACCTGAGCCTGAACCCTTTCCGGAACCGGATACCAACACAAAAAGACAAACGTCACCGAAAAGCATGAAAACAACTAAAAAAGCCGTGATGAAAGCCGACAAAAATGAGAGACGAATTGTTTTGCCGGAGCCAGAACCAGCGATGATGAAGAAAGTAGCGCTTGCCCATCACCATGCGGTCGCCGAGCCCGAACCAATGCCAGAACATGTAGCGGTAGAGAGCAGCGCCCAGAATAACACTGCAATTTACACGATTTTTGTCGAAGGATCTTGGATAGAAGTGGAAGAGTGCGACCAACCTCCTCCCACATTTGAGTCGTGCCCTAGAGAGGTAAGAAACATAACAGCCGCTTTTGATTCAAATCAAAAACATGCATTAGAATATATTGTTGGTCTTCGAACAGCCTCTTAACTCGTGCGTTTGACAAACAAAAAAGAATTAAAAGAAAAAAACAAAGCTTCTTTAATTAGACATATTTAAGAGGTATCTAATTGTTTCTGAAAGGTAATAACTTAAAATTCCACGTTTGCTTTGATTTTAGACGTGGATATGGCTTTGCTTTCCTCTGCTCCTCTACATACTGGAAAGGTTGCTTAGATTCTTCTACGCATCCAACCACGACGCAACCATCGTTAGTTACAAACTTCACCCCAGTGACGTCATCGAGTTGAGAATAAAAAAGAAAGATTTTGTCGCCAAGGCTGGTCAGGTGAGTGCAGACCACTTTTGTTAATTACTCATTTAAAGACGGTTGCGAAGCTTGCAATAGAACACAAGACCACAGCAAGATACCTGTACATGTACCGCTTTCAAACGGTTGAAGACAAATGTACTTCGCGCAAAATTACAATGAAAATTATCTAAATAACGCAATTGGTTGCAGAGCATTTGGATCCGATGTCCGCTCATTTCCAAAGTTGAATCCCATCCCTTTACCCTTACCTCAGTTCCAAGCTCGTCCGATCCGACCTTCAGCATCCACATCAAAGTGCTCGGTGACTGGACACGTAAGTGCACGCATGCATACTTGCAGTCTTTACTCACGCCCACGGACAATTGATCAACAAAGCGAGATTTCCGTTGCCATGAGATAATTGCTGTGCGTGAAATGTATAATGTAGGAGCGTTTGGAACTATATATTATTAACTTGCACTGATATTATATGGTTGCAAATATGTGTATAAAATATACACGGTGGTATGTTGTTTGAAACTCTGGAATATTACAGACTTCCATATATCGTATTTGTACGCGAATAGGAAGCGACTTGTTTATTATACACACACAATACGCATATTTCCTGACTCGCTAATGAAAGCAGTGGTTCGCACTTATATCAAGTTACGTCCGAAGGAGCGAACACAACCAACATTCTTGTGTCTACTTACAGGGGATTTTCGTGACGTCGTTACCAATTCAGATTGGAGCGTTTACAACAGTTCCAAAGAATCGCTGGCAATCGACCGTTCTGAAAAACACGATACGACACAAACTCGAGACAATCGTTCCGATTCCGTTTCCTTGCAAGTAGAAACGGAACCTTCACAGCCAGCAAAAGAATATGACGCCCAGTCTCTGTACGATAACATCGCCAATGAAAACGATCTGAGCCTTGGAGATCGGGCTACAAGACAGACACAAGGGGAAGACGTCTGTTTTCCTATTCCTTCGGATGTAAATAAGGAGGAAGCTCCACGATTTCCTAAGATTTTTGTTGAAGGACCAACTGGAAGCGCCATGGAAGACGTGTTCAAGTTCCGAACTGCTGTTTGTTTTGCTGGTGGCATCGGTGTGACACCCTTTGCTGCCGTATTGGACACCCTCAGGTAAATGGGGATACAGGTCAACATTTAGGGATTATTGCGCAACATTTGGGTGCAAAATACTTGGTGTTAATTACTGTGAATTTGAAAGCCAAAGCTATTATGCTGTTAATCATCGTAGACGTTTCGAACACGAACTGCGTCCAACATCAGCACCATTGAATTGCACAACATCTTACTCTATTTAAATAACTTGCCATTTTGTTAATTAAAACGTATCGTAAACTCGAAATAAAGTGAACTAGCGATCAGCTTTTCAGACAGTTAAGCCTTCTTTTTTCCAGATCTGATCCTTCGACTCTTCAAAACATGAAGTTAAAACGTTTGCACTTGATCTGGGCGTGTCGTGACGTCACATCTTTCGAATGGTTCGCAAATCTGCTTCACGAACTCCAGGAAAAGGTTAGAATCTTCCTCTAACTTATAAACTTAAAACAATCACGAAGTTTCTTGTCATTAAACAGCATTTATATGCAAATAGCCATAAAATTTTTTGTGGTTTGTTGGAAAATAAACAAGTGACGCTGTTGTGTTTTAGCTGTGGGCAACCTCCCTGCCTGATTTATTGAGCGTGAGTTTGTATTCAACCAATCCCAACACTTCAATTGAACAAGAAAAGAAGCGTTTCGGCTCGGACAGATGCCGATTGTTTGTCGGCCGACCGGAAATCAATCAAGTTCTAGAACAAACATCCAACTGTCACCCGAGGTGAGAGTCATCAAAATATGCCTTTTTCGGAAGACGTGTAAGCTGATAGTACATGCCATGGGTTGAGTTGGATAAACATTAAAAAAGAAAGCACAAGTACTTAATTTCAACTGACAAACACTACTTTTTAGGCCATGGTTTTGAAACATTCGTTTTAGTGGTGTTGTTTGACCAATAACTAAACCGAAACTGAAATTTTAATGTGTTTTTTTGTGCGTCAATGGAAAATTTTAACGGTTTCCTGATTTCCAAGAACGGAAAAATAACCGTTTTTGTTTGACGTCACGGGGATATTTTACTCGCTGACACCTTTATCCGCCATCTGTCGTTTAAACCTTTCAATTGCAATTCCGGAATCTTGAGTACACCGTCTTTTGTTATGCCAAATTTCACTTCGTGACCGCCACAAAGCAACCGCGACGTCCTGTATGTCCACGGCTATATGGCCGAACTTGCTTTTTGTTAAACCTTTCAGTGATATTTACATTCGCAATTCCTGTTTTGCAGACAAACGATTGGGGTTTTCTGCTGTGGCCCGTCCGGTTTGACATCTACTGTTCGTCGGCATTGTCTCGAATGTACCTCGTCCAACGGGTGCAAGTTCGTTTTCAACAAAGAATCTTTTTGAGATGTTCCATGGATGAAATTGGACGTCGACAAAATAAACAAATCTTGTTAATCGCGCAGTTCGTCCGCCCTCTTTACTTCAAGTCTGCTATTTATTTTTTACTTTATTAGTCCTTACACTTCCGCCTGTTTTTGCCTATATTTATTTTTCTATTTGTGCCTTCAAGTTCCGCAAACTGCCCTTGGCCCGTGGCCAATAATTTAAGGCTATTTATACGTGCTTTCTATTCACCACACCAAGTGCGGCGCATCCTCTTTTATCGATATATGCAGTATTATTATTTGTGCCTTCATTAACGTGCGCATTACACACTAGAAAATTCTCCCATCTCAATACGTACCGACACTGTATACATTGCAATACAGTTTCAGGGCTTACTTGAGCAAGCACGTGTGCCCACCTTTTATGTCTTGGAATGTGCAGAACGACATGCAATGGACGTGATTGACACTTGGAATAGTTATTTATGCAACGGGAGGTGTAGTTTGTACGCACTGTAATGTCTATTAAATACATTGCATCTCTCTAAAACCTATTTATTATGTACATGAATAAAGTGCACAAATTTCACAAATGAAACCAAAAAAAACCTACAGAATATTTCCATCACAAAAGTTATACCTACAAAAGTTATACCTAAAAAAAACTAAAATGAATGACAAGTAAAAACGACAGGGTAGTACAGAATTCAAAAACACCTGTTAGATACAACCTATATACACAAGTTGCAGTACAGTGGACAGTTGAAACTGTGATGACAAGTTTTGACCTTTTAATTTTCAGCTAATTTTACATGATTTTGACTCCAAACATTTGTCAACAAGAACACAAAAATCATACTCTGCACTTTATGCATTAAAAGGAGCCAGGGCTTGAGGAAGAAATGTCCCAGCAGGACCTTCAAAATGATATTTAAAGCTGTCAGTTGCAGGTGTGGTTTCTAAATTAAACTCAGCAACTGTGACACCCCTACTGGCAACCTCTGGAGCAAACATAGCTGCAGGGTAAACTACTGATGATGTACCCACCACAATACAAAGGTCACACTTATCGATTTGACCCATGGCATTCATCAAAACATTTCGATCCAAACCCTCGTGGAACCAGACAACATGGGGTCTCAATAAACCTTTACACGATTCACACCTCGGCAGTAGGTTTGCTGGGATTGCTGCATCTGGATTGGATGGATCTGGTTCTCCTTTGCCATGCAGTGCTTCACATATGGGACTGTCTCGGTTTTCTTTTACATCTCCACATTCAGTGCACCTGGTTTTAAACAGTGTGCCATGCAGCTCAATGAGATTTTTTGAGCCAGCTTTCTTGTGCAATTCGTCAATGTTCTGCGTCACCACAACAACAGTCTTTCCATCTCTTGTCATTCGCTCTTCGTAATCTGCAATGGCTTTGTGTGCTGGATTGGGCAACTTTGTATTCATGACTTCCCTTCTGTAGTGGTAGAACTCCCATACCAAGGAAGGATTTTCTCTAAATGCTTCAGGGGTAGCAAGATCTTGTGCTTGCCACTTGCGCCAGTAGCCACCGGCTCCACGGAACGTTGGCACGCCACTTTCGGCACTAACACCGGCCCCTGATAAGATCAGAACATGTTTCGCATTTTCCACCTCCGCGCGAAACGCGGCCAAATCAGAACTTGGGCGACTTTCATCAGACATAGTGTTAGAAGCTATGGATAAGACCTGGTTGCATAAACGTCTGTTGCGGACAAAGTTTACCAACAAACTACGCATAACACAAACAAAGTTAGCAAAGACGAGACAGTCTCCGCTGCAAACAGCACTTGCGGGAGCAAAACGTATCTGGCGGGAGCGTGAAACCCGGAACCTACTCAAGCGCATATTGTAAACTTTTTTCTTTTTTTTTTTTACAATAGAAATCATACCTTTAAACTGAGAATTTTTGGGGGGATTGGCTATTGTATTCACGTTTTAAATTTGTTGCAGTACCCACCATGACATTTAATAAAAAAAATTGTAACCTTAACGTCGGGTTTGGCAAAAGACCGAATCTAGTCATATTTGAAATCGAAACCTGCAAATCGTAAATCGTGTGACCAGAGGGATGTTAGTTGACAAAAAAAAAATCGCCAGTTAACAAAAGTTTGAACGCGCGTTACTCGGCCACCTTACGAGGTAGCGGCATGATTTTTTCACACGATACAGATCATAGGCTGATCTTTCCAACGATACCAAAATTATTAAAAAAAAATATATTCATATTTGGTTATTAATATCATATGCGTATTATGACATAAGTCGCGAAAACAAGATTCGCTTCGCTAAATTTTAAAGCATAACATTCTACGCGCTAAACCCTTTCAAACGATATCAAAACTTTTGAAAAATTCGCTGGGGCTTGTACAGAAAAATGAATTTATATTTTTGAAACATGAAAAAATATCGATTTTTCCTTAATAACTTTTTTTATCGTTATGGCCCAAGTTTCAATTTACAACCATACAAAAGCTCAAAAATCAAGCTTTCCAAAAATATTAAACATGTCTAAAAACACATTGAGCTACCGCTGTACGAGCCGAATACACTTCAACCCTACACCCCCCACTGTAAACACGGTTTAGGGGTGCTCTGGTGCATACTTTCGCCGATAAATGTTGCAACAAAGCGAGTCGCAAGCTTTTCTTTTGCACAAACCACCTTATACCATCCCACTATCGAATGAAATCAAAGTTGAATCAATTCAGTCAGAGATGCTATGCTAAATCCAACGATTACTTACTCAAACCCGACCGTCGCCCGCCGCTTTTTTAAACCGCCAAGCCATATGTATGGGCGTCACGTACTTTCACCGATAAATGTTGCTACAAAGCGAGTCGCAAGCTTTTCTTTTGCACAAACCACCTTATACCATCCCACTATCGAATGAAATCAAAGTTGAATCAATTCCGTCAGAGATGCTATGCTAAATCCAACGATTACTTACTCAAACCCGACCGTCGCCCGCCGCTTTTTTAAACCGCCAAGCCATATGTATGGGCGTCACGTACTTTCGCCGATAGGAAGATATTTTCAAACTCCCACCAAAGCTTTGCGTGCTCCCAGCAAATCATCAGAAAAAACAGGAAGTCACGTGTGTAGAAGTGAGCTCGATCGAAATAGTTTGGCACGGCGGTGCTGCGCGCGCAAAATGGAAGCGGCGAATTGTATGAATACGTCAGATTACGCGGAGCTTTCGGCAGACAATGTTTGGCTTAGTGACAAACATATAGATGCGGCGCATTGCGTATTACATAATCAGTTCCCAGGGATCGACGGCATGCAGAGCACGTTGGCGTACTCACGCGAAATGGATAGGGTACCGACGTACACCCCACAAAAGAAGTTTATCCAAATAATTAATGTTAATAGTAGCCATTGGGTAACACTTTCAAATATTTTCGCATTAAATAACCATACCATTCAAGTATATGACAGTCAGCCGGACAAGTATGAACCGGAAGAAAAATTCGTTATTTCTAAGTTGCTAAATTTAACAAATGCCAAATACATAAATCTGGAATTCCCAAATGTGCAAAAGCAATTTGGTTCAGGTAACTGTGGGGTGTACGCCATTGCATTTGCGGTCGCTTTATGCTTTAATCACCATCCAGAACATCTAAATTTTAACGAACCATCGCTGCGAACGGATATAGAAAAAATGTTGCGCAAAAAAGAATTTGAGCCTCTTTTTAAGATGAAGAAGCTTATCGTAAACAGAAGAAAGAACAGCGAGACGGTTGCGATTCATTGTAATTGTAGACTTGCAGAAAATAAACAATACTTTATTGAGTGTAGTAAGTGTAAAGAATGGTTTCATCCGGAATGTTTAGAGCGCTCCATACCGGATGAAGCTAAAATCGAGGAGGTGCCTTGGTTTTGCGGAAAATGTTAAAATATCCAGCGGGATATTATAGTATAGGCTTGTGAATGTAACAAATGTTTAACATATGTTTTAAGTATTTTACAGGCTGGTCGCTGGGTTGTTTGTGGCCTATTTGGCTCAAACACCAAGTCATCTGTGTACCTCCTCGTGGTGCGACTGGAAGCAGTTTCGGCTGACCAAACACAGAGGCGACTAAACTTTTAAACTTTATTAAATCGGAAAAATATTTTCATAAATTTTTAATTAACTAGAACTACAAAATTTGGCGGTTTAAAAAAGCGGCGGGCGACGGTCGGGTTTGAGTAAGTAATCGTTGGATTTAGCATAGCATCTCTGACTGAATTGATTCAACTTTGATTTCATTCGATAGTGGGATGGTATAAGGTGGTTTGTGCAAAAGAAAAGCTTGCGACTCGCTTTGTAGCAACATTTATCGGCGAAAGTACGTGACGCCCATACATATGGCTTGGCGGTTTAAAAAAGCGGCGGGCGACGGTCGGGTTTGAGTAAGTAATCGTTGGATTTAGCATAGCATCTCTGACGGAATTGATTCAACTTTGATTTCATTCGATAGTGGGATGGTATAAGGTGGTTTGTGCAAAAGAAAAGCTTGCGACTCGCTTTGTAGCAACATTTATCGGTGAAAGTACGTGACGCCCATACATATGGCTTGGCGGTTTAAAAAAGCGGCGGGCGACGGTCGGGTTTGAGTAAGTAATCGTTGGATTTAGCATAGCATCTCTGACTGAATTGATTCAACTTTGATTTCATTCGATAGTGGGATGGTATAAGGTTGTTTGTGCAAAAGAAAAGCTTGCGACTCGCTTTGTAGCAACATTTATCGGTGAAAGTATGCACCAG
The DNA here is from genome assembly GCF_947561715.1 of Ascidia mentula. Classification (NCBI taxonomy): domain Eukaryota; kingdom Metazoa; phylum Chordata; class Ascidiacea; order Phlebobranchia; family Ascidiidae; genus Ascidia; species Ascidia mentula. Next base: position 2,559,483 of record NC_138568.1, read on the forward strand.
AGCACCCCTAAACCGTGTTTACAGTGGGGGGTGTAGGGTTGAAGTGTAATCGGCTCGTACAGCGGCAGCTCAATGTGTTTTTAGACATGTTTAATATTTTTGGAAAGCTTGATTTTTGGGCTTTCGTATGGTTGTAAATTGAAACTTGGGCCATAACGATAAAAAAAGTTATTAGGGAAAAATCGATATTTTTTCATATTTCAAAAATATAAATTCATTTTTCTGTACAAGCCCCAGCGAATTTTTCAAAAGTTTTGATATCGTTTGAAAGGGTTTAGCGCGTACAATGTTATGCTTTAAAATTTAGCGAAGCGAATCTTGTTTTCGCGATTTATGTCATAATACGCAAATCATATTCATAACCGAATATGAATATGTTTTTTTTTAATAATTTTGGTATCGTTGGAAAGATCAGCCTATGATCTGTATCGTGTGAAATCATGCCGCTACCTCGTAAGGTGGCCGAGTAACGCGCGTCCAAACTTTTGTTAACTGGCGTTTTTTTTTTGTCAACTAACATCACTCTGGTATCGTGTGGGGGTAAATGTATTGCACTTAAAAAAGTAGCACACCACTCACTTTTATTTTGAAGGTTTACAGTGCGTAGTATCGTTGACATTGAGGATGTGTTACAAACCAAATTGAAAAAAATGCCTTGATTGCATTGAACTTAAGTGAAACGTTGGTAAACAACTTTTGAAACCAAGTCTTACACCTACATATATAATGATGTTATTGTTTTGCAATACTACCAAAACCTTTTTTTTTAAATTTTTTAATGCTGCTTTTCTGTGGTGCAATGAAAGGTAATTCACAACTAGAATGATTTTTCAATGATGCTTGAATTCTTGAAGAGTTATTATAGTGTGCAAAGACATGTCTGGAAAGAAACCAAATGCTTTGGCAGCAGTGAGAATGATGGTGGAGTCCGACGATGAGGAGGAAGAAGAAGATGCAAAATGTTGGTTTTTTCTTTTTGTAATTTTGGTTATTAGTCGTAGTGTTGCCTTGTGTGTAAAGCCATGAGCAAAAAACAATTTAAAAACACTGTGCATTTAGTGCCTAAGCCTATATGGTATATGACCAAGTTTAGACCAGATTGGAAAGTTCCTAATGTGCAGAAGTGTTTTTTTTTTTACAAGCGTTGATTACATTAACAAACCAATGTGTTTTGCATATATTTAGTTATTGGGTGAATTAGTTCTGATATTTGGAACAGGTGTTTGGGGGATTTATCAATGATTCTTTCTTATCAGCATCCTTGACAAATGCAAAATATTTATATCATATAGTAAAATATATTTGCATCACTATTGCTATTTCAAATTAAGATAATAATCGAAAAGTGCTAATCTAGAAAAAAAGATATTTAATTTTGAACTGACAGTTATTTTTTTTCATTGTTTATCCAGCACTCAGCAATGAGGAATTCTTACGTCTACATTTTGAATCCTCGCAACCTGAGCAACCAATAAAAAGTATTTTAAAGCGCAAAGAACTGAAGCAAGATATGTCTGTGATGGAAGTTACCCTCAAAAAGTATTTAATCTGTTATGTGCTGCTACCTTTTCCGGACAGCTTCTTGATAACCCCCTATGGTTCAAAACTGTTGGTACTCGTCAGTTTATTGTATACACTCGTTTTAATCATAACTATACTTGCCAATATGATGGGAAAAAATAAAATTGTCAATTACTATGGTTATGAATTAGCAGAACAACTCATTTTCTGTTTACACTGTCATTCTATAGAACCAACAATGGCACTTTGGAGAATGAGGAGTGCAGAAATAAACAGGACAGAACTTTAAACAACCACTCTCCACCACAAATTGGTATGTTAAAATATATCTCTTTGCATATATTTACATATAATGGTTATTGTTCGATCAAATAATCAGCAGGAGACCGCCAAACCAAAATATTGGTGTCTGCAAAAAACGATGAAGCAGATGGCAAGGTACACTTGTAATTTCATATGGCATGATTTGCTTTTCCCACATAACAAAATAAACATATTTTTGTGATGGTACAGGAAGAAGTGAAAGATGTGGAAATAAACGCAACACAAGAATGCAGCGAAGAGCCTGGTGGTACGATTTGTTTTGCCAATTGAATAATGTTGCTCAGTGGTAGAAGTTGGGGACAACAAATCTAATAAATATCCATGTGTATTTCTGTGTAGAAACCAAAGTCTCTTCCCAATCTGGTTCTGTTGAGTCAATTGCATTAAATAACTCAACACCATTGGAAAGCAAAGTGAAAAGGAACAACAACACTGTCACTCAGTCAGGAGATCTGTGCCAAACAAATAATGTGCCAACCAGTAACAATGTGGACACTTCTGTTGACATAGTACAAGACAATTTAAACGACACTGCCAAAGAAAATAATACATTAAGCCAAAAGAATACATCTTCAAATAGGTTTGTTGTTTCCATAACTCTTATAAAGAGAATTAACTATCTTTTTAAACAACAAAATTTTTCAGATTTTTTATGCGCATCACTGGACTGACGCAAGATTTCACCAAACGTGACCTCATGATATTTTTTGGTGTTTGGCCAAGCAATGGAAGTGATGGAGTCCGCATTATCACAGATAGGTGTGTGCACAGTACAATGTATGGTAGTTTGAAGATTAAACTAGTTCAACAAATGGTTTGGTTTTCAAGGATGTTGCCTCAGTTTTCAAGACGTTTTAGTGAATATTATTGTTTAGTAATGGAGAACGCAATGGGTGTGCATACTTCGAAGTTGAAAGGCAACAAGACAAAATGGATTTTTTGAGAATGTCAGGGATGCCTTTTAACACTCGAAAGATAAAAACTCAGCTATCCTCGGAGGCCCAAATGGAAAAGGATTGGGAAATAACTGAACATGCCACACTAGAAGTTCAACAATCACAGGTATCGTTTGAACTTTTTTTTATTTTAGTGATTCTGCCTGGATGACTTGTGTCAGACAACATTTGTTTATTTTTTAGGTTTGTTATTTTTTTGTTAGTCTGTTTTGTTTACCATTTAGTTTTGTTTTGATATTAGCAGTTTGATATAATTTAAACTTTTTTTTAACTAAAAAATATAATCTTTTATTGTGGTTATCATTAGCTTGATATTACCTAGAAAGAATGCCTGTAGACATGAGTTTTTAATTTTCAAGAAAGTATCATGTTACAGCAAATACCAACTACAGAAAGAAAAAACTTGCATTAAAAAGTTATTGCGATAGAGGAGCATCCATTCACAAGCATAGTTTGAAGTTGAATTAAAATACCTAATTTTTGTTGCTACATATCTATCTGCAGATCTTAATCCATCTCAGTGGCAGTGTATATAATTTAGCCAGTATTAAAAAGCGTCATTCTCTGAATTAGCAAAATTACGAGAAATAATAACCTTGTGTCAAAACACAGTTTATTACAAATTATTACAAAGTAATAATGACATGAGATTATTTATGTTGTAATTTTAAATTTGAAGTTTCCACCTGTGTCACGCACAACAAGTGGCGTTGGAAAAAAGTCTATTTTGGAACGAAAATATTGAAGGTTATTCTCAGAGATAGTCATGACAGAAGTTTTGATTTTGAATGTTAAAAATAAATTTTTTGGTTTATAATAGTAGGTACATTGAGTTTGATTTGTCGTTTGCTTGCTCATTAATAATTGAACTTTTTGTTGTTTTGTGAATAATAAATAAAACAATTTCTATATGAAACGGTAAAGTGAAAAATGCGTAAGAATTTAAAAAATACTCTCGACTGACTGATTACTGCCTATATTTTACGGCCTTGTATTGTTCATTTATTACATGGTTTTTAACAAACAAAGTTTGTTGTCGCTTGCCTGTTAAAAGTTTCTAGTAAATTTAATTTGCAACTGAAAAAAGTTTTATTCTCAAAACCACATTGTCAGTTAGTGTTATTGCTGACTTGGTGAGCAAAAGTATAAAAATGATTTTCAAGCACAAAGTTGCAGATACAGAATTGTCAAATTTATTGCAGAAGAATTTTGAATCAATGTGTTTTAACCGTTAAAATATTTGCTAGTCATACATGTGTTTTTTTGCAAACAAAATGTGGTGCACAAAGCAGAAGCAATTTCATCTTAGCTGATCATTTCGGAGTAGTTGAAAAACCTGTGTGGTTTTCACAGCAGTTGAGCTTTAAGGCACCAGGAACTAAACTTGTGAAAATCAATGACTGAAATTTTGTATTTGTGGGTAAAAAGCATTTGTTTTAAAACAATGATATATAAGTAGATGTACCAGTTGTTTAATCTAAAAAAAATTCTGGTAATTTTTATGTTGTGTAATGGGTTATTTATTATGTTTTTTTGCAATCAGTTTGTCCGTCTGTCTAACTTGAATACATCGTCAAGCAAAGAAGATATTGTCAAGGCCCTGGCAAAGTTCAAACTGAAACCAGAAGGTAACAAACTACACACAGTTGGGGTAACTTGTAAGTAATGGCTGTTTTAGAATGATTAAGTTGTAGTATACAGTGAAAAATTCCTATACATATATATGTACAGTATATTTAACACAAAAATTGCTTTAATTTGTATTTGTTGTTGGTTCAACAAGTTTGATGGGATGTGCTGTACATTATGACAACATTTAAACTGTCTAGTAAATGACAAGTGTGTATTTTGAGGCTCCGTGGAGGCCAGGATGCTGTCAGTTTTATATTTGATTTCATATTTTTGACCAGCGTAATTTTACAGCAGTTTGGTAGGTGGAAATTAAACTGATTTCAGATGGATTGATGTCCAGTCAATTTTCCACATCTTGTTGCAAAATACCTTCATGAGTTTTACCTGTTTATTGTGTGCATTTTAATAAACATGTCCAATTTTCAGACATTTTTATTTGTATTTATGTATGCATGCTCTTATAAGTTCTGCTTTTACATGATATATGTTGTTATAAGAAAGTGTTAGGGGAATATCTAGTTTGTTGTATGTAGCGGTACAGTACTTTTGTTTTCGCTATCTTATAACAATGCGTTTGAATTGAATAGCAGATATTTTTGATGGTACAATATCTGCCTAAAACCCTAACCCAAAATATGAGTTTCACAAAAATGCCTTCATGAACATTTTGTACAACAAACAGTTTTTCGCAAGCAATTAATTTGGCCTAAACAGTATTATGGCAAACAGTATTATGGCATCCCTAGGTTGGCAGAAAAACACACAGGAAACCAATGTGTGCTTGACTACATGCAAAAAAACTGCTAGATGTAATTTAGCTTTTGCGTGATATTTTTTAGATGTTTACTGCTTTGCACCAAACAAGGATACACAAAACAATGGCACAGTTTATATTGCTGCTGACTCATCGGAGGTTGCTGAAGAAATTTGCTCACAACCACAAACTATTGGAGAAAGGTTGAAAACTGTTATTTAGTGTGCCCCAGTCACTTATACATTTGCTATAAGTGTGTAGAAAATGATCAAGAAATCCTTGTTTCAGATCTGTTTTTGCTGCTAAAGTTCATCCGAATGTGTTTTTCGAGTGGTGTGCGAGTAACAAAGTTCCTCAAGACAGAGGTAGGTTGCCTTTATGTACCAAGTTGCATTTTTTCTTTACACAATTTTAACTCTGCTAAAAATGGGGTGTTGACTGTTTCACAGTTGCCAAGAAAACAGAAAAGCCGAAAGAGGAAAATGCTTCTGATTCCGGATCTACAACTGTTGGTTTGAATAAGAAAAATATTGATGCAGTTATTACACCCAAGGTAAACATAAAGGATTGGCTATTTAATACCTTTGTACTGCAGAAATGAATAATGTGTTGAATTCAAAACAACTCACAAAGAGTGATAGACGATCAGCCTTGTGAATTATTTTTGGATATCTGACAAGACAGGACAGATCCGTCAGTACCACATAGCAAACAGACTGATTCCTGTTGTTTGAATGACATTTTTCGCTTGTGTTGTAATTGTTGTGCATTTTGACTGGTTTTTAAAGTTGTATCATGCTTTGGAGAGTGGGTGCCTAAAGTAAAAATAATTTTGAAGCCAAAGCAGAATTGACAGTGTCATTGTACGTAAAAATACAATCAAGTAAATATAAGTAATGTTTTTTTTTCAGAATTCTGATGACAAGAAAAAAACAACAGTCAAGTCCACTACAAGGTAGACGTGCATGGTGTTGCTCACTGCAACCAATGTAATTTAACAATACTTTTGCTCTCTGTATTGAACCTAGTCAAAAACCCCAAGATCAAGGACCAAGACATCTGGCCCCAAACATAACACCGAGGCCCAATGGCCCATTTCCAATGCCCCCCCACCACATGGGGCCAATGGCACCCATGTGTCCTCCATTCATGCCTGGCCCCAATATGATGGGACCCCCAAGAATGATGCCAATGAGGCCAGGCGGAAGGCCGATGGGTCCAGGTCCGCCCGGCATGATGAGACCACCTGGAATGCGGCCCGGGCCACCAATGGGCCCAAGAGGTATAGACTATAAGTAGGAAGTGAGTTTTTTTCAGCAGACCCATGTTGGACGTAAAAAATATATTGGAGAAAGGTACAGAAGAACTGATTGCAAATTAAACGTGCGTCTAATTGTAACTTACAGGGTTCATGCCGACGATATACATGCGAATGTACAACTTACCAGAACAGGCGACTACAGAAGATATCAAGGCATTTTTCGCGCCTATAGTACCTGCCAAAATTGCCCAGGTATTACAGTTGTATTAGCTACAACCTTGTTTAAATTATGTGTGCTTTGCATTTCCCGGCCATAGACAATTATTTAACAAGGAACAGTTTCATGTACTGTCTTTTAAGTTTCTGAATCGTGTGAGATTTTAAATGCTAGGAAAAAATACATGAGTATGATCTGGTGGAATATTAAATAATCACTACCACGGAAATTTGCAACAGTTCAGAATAGCTTTAAAAAGGTTGAAAAAATGTGGAAATACCCGTCAGGGCTTTATATGAATTGATATATGTTTGCGCGCGAGGTCATAAACAAATCGTTTGTAACCTAGCGCGCGGTGGTGAAAAGGTTGCCTGCCCCTGACCTGTAATAAACTGGTATATTTCCTTCGTCCACAGAACACGGGCTACAACATCTTCGACATTGACTTTTACACACCAGATGACAACGCCATGGCTATCAGACGACAAGGAATGTTGATAAGGAAGAACGCCATCTCGTTGGAGATGCTTCCCGGCCCTCCAATCCCTCTACCCCCTCGCCACATTTCGCCACTGTTGAACAGAAAACGCGAGACGGAGTCGGTTCGAACGAGAAGACGCGAACCCTCGCCGAGAAGGAGCCGGAGTCCTCCACGTAATCGTCCCAAACGACGGGAATATTCTCCCAGACGTAGGAGTCCCGATCGTTACAACCACAGACGGAGTACGTAATTTCTGACGAAGATGTGCCCTCTTATACCTCTTGTGGAGGAAAATGCATAATATAGAAGAGTCGGTTCATTGGAATGTGATTTGTCCGGATTAGGCGATGTTTGTGATCTGCACACACTATCTGATTCTAGCTGGCTTAGTCAACCTTTTTTTAAGTTTTGTGTAGAAGTTTACTGACCTTCAATGTTTAATGAATGTTCCACGTTTAGGGAAAAGCCGATGGGAAGAAGACCGGAATCCGAAACCCGAGAAACGGAAACGAACGAATCAAGACGTCATCCCTGAGAAACGCGTGGAAACTATCATTGTAAGTTCACAACTTTTCTGCAAAAAATCCCAAACTTTGTGTGTTTCGAAAATACAACTTCGTGTACACTTCACTAGTGTAAATTTAAAGCAGTTTATAAACCGGATTATGGCGTTTCGCCCATACTAGCAAAGCCCGAGTTGGTGGCGTTTGGATATCCAGGGTTCGAATCCCGGTTTGGTCAAAATTGAAGCAAAATTCCTTTACATTTTTTACCCAATAGATGATTTGCTCACCTTTACTTTTGTAGGTTGAGCCCTTCCCGGAAGACCCTTTCAAGTACCGTCTTCTCCCATTTGATGCCACCAAACCTGCCGGACAATGTTCAATACAAGTCATGCAAGTGAGTGGGCGGCGCAGTAGTGGGACCACCACTTTGTATTGATACGTTCAGTGTGAATGTGAATCCCAATGCAAGAACATATTTCGCTGTACACCAAATTTTTGTCCCCGATATGTCTGGTCCTGTTGCTGTGGCGTCCAGGCATATCATATTTAATAATCTGGCACAATTACCGTGACGTTTATTGTCCGACGTTTTACCGACACAGCCAGGCTTTATCAGGGTGCTTTATTCTTGTTCGAAATTTTATAAAAAACTATTTTTCAGGGTTTCTTTTGCCAGCTCTGCCGCAAGTTTTACAATTCGGAAACTGCCGGGAAAGTCAGCCATTGTAAAACTAAATCCCATTACGACAAAGTCAAGGAACATTTACAGGAACTCAAGCGACAAAAAGAGAATCCTGGCTAAAAAAAATCGACGGTTTTGAGAATTTATTGCTGGTAACAATTAGTTGATGAAAGTATTTCTTGAACTTGTTGTATAATAAACTAATAAAGATTTTATTTGAGTAAGTTCCACAAACTAATGATGCTTCGAGGCGAAATATTTTCTTCTAAACATCATCTAACTGAGCTGTGTGCAACATCACTGAATTGGAATTAACGTAGAAATACATTTCATCGGTTTTAATTAATTCAACAGCGATATTTTTACAGGGATTCCTCGCAATCTTAATTCGACTTATTTGAATTTGAGCTACGAGTTCGGCCAATGAATGGTTGCCACGTCAACATTAGTGTAGCTTATGTCTTTCGTGCGATACCTTTTCTGAGTGTGTCAATAAAACCTTTAACAACTTCTTTCACAATAAACTACCTGTGCCATACATCCTCGGGGATTGCACACACGAATATTCTTGGAGTGGTCATATGAGGGTTAAATTGGTACCAAAAGCAAACAGAACCGAGGTTGTCACGAAGCCAACAGTTTTTTTTATTTACTTGCTACAAAGCGCTTCTCAGTATAAGGTTTTGTTGTGCGTTGTTCCAGTGACTATCCCTGGTGGTTCACTTTAAACAAGTGTCTGAATTTATTGCGCACATCTCAGCGTGACATTATCAATGGGCCTCTAAGAGAGATTTTTGAACAATTTAAAGTTTCTTTGGCCTGTCCTTGCTCTACCATTCGCTTGACATAAGGTCTGGATTCCAGAGAGACCGAAAATGTTCACCACCGAGATTTTGTACAACCGGCCCTGGTAGTGGGTCACAAGTTGTCATTCAAACATATGTAGACCAGAGATTGTCTGAGAAACCGTTGATCTAGAGACCTTTCTGCTTCTAATTTGAAACTGGAGATGCAAACTTCGGTCGCACTACAGATTCAGTTTATTTCAACAAAATTGCGAAAAAACACGGGTGTATTTAAGGCCATCAGATAACAAGGCAGGAGTTGATTTAACACTTCCGTATGTGGGAACTTAAGAACTTCTGGTAACATTTGCTCACGGGGTTCATTTTGAAGATGGCGGTAATTTGATACATGCTTGCAGCAAGTCAGTGGTCGCTCGGTGCATATACAGTAGCGCATATTATCATCACATGCTCAATGCGAGTTGATAGCTTTTTAAGAAGGGAAGAGGTGTAATAGACGAAGCACATAACACGGAATGAATTGAAAATTTGTCACGCCGACCAAAGTACGCACATAAGTGAAAAAACACACACCAGCAACGAGCAAATACACGCACAAAACCATTGCGCGCACATGAAAGAACGACATTGTAAAATCAGGAGCAGAGATTTCAAAAACAAAAATATCGTCTTACGGCATCAATATTCACATTTTGATATTTTTGCAAAGGTTGATACAGAACCTAATGCTGACAATATACATGCAACGTGCATTGCTGTAGTTCTTAGTACACAATAACAGCTGTATAGCTTGATGAATGAATACGAGTTCAAAACATAAGTTCGTCTGCAGCATAAATGAGTTGTAAGGAAATGGTTCCTTGGAAAGATTAAACGCAAAACCGTGAGTAAAAACTTATTTTTGCACCTGTTTGCTTTACGAAAGCGAAAATACTGCGCCGTTCAATACAGGCAACCGTCACACTAGCAAGCTGTCAAACAATACGCAAAAACACAGCATATCGAATTATGTATGATACACTAGCAGTCTGCAGGAGAACATGAAAACGATAAACACGTCAAAAACCAACGCTAAAAATACATACAAACAAAAAACCAGCGTAAAACTCGCATTGCTATTATCACAGTACAGCCAGCATATTTAACCAAGCAAAGAGGATAATTTTTACCCTTGGCTAGCAGGTCATACCGCCACAGTAGTCTGGGAGGTACGTGGTGCTATTGCCGAGCCACTCACAACAGTTACACGCCGTTGTGCTGTTTGACCTGTGTACAATTACAAAAATGTTGTTATCAGGTCTAACTTTATGTTCTGTTTTAATTTTTACCTTGCTCTAACAAAAAAAACTCACAATTAAGCAAGTGTTGTTGCGTATATTACTGGCAGGCATTGGAGATAACCACACACAATGCACTATTTCGACTTTATATATCAGATCAGTATCACTTGTGACTATAAGGCATCTGGACAAGTCGAAAGAGTCCATTGTCCGTAGCTGAACTATCGTGGTTGGCTCCTGTGTTAATTATTACACTTACGCGTATAAGTCCCTTGTGCAGCACTGATACAGTCGATCCGGCTCCGTATTCAACCAATCGGTGGTAGCCATTATATTGTCGCACACAATCGGACGTGGCACGTACAGAAATCCTAGAAATTGTAAATTCATTAAAAGCAACCGTATGGCCACCACACGGGTGTGGTAGAGAGCAAGTCATTTTATTGCAAAGTTTACAGATATTATTTGTTTCTCGTTGTAAATGCACTAAAAGCCTTTTCAAATAAATAAAAAAACAGTTCCAAAAGGGTTTTGAACGGTTACAAAAACCATATTACTGGCTGGACGCAAAAACGCAACTACTAAGTGTTGAATTATTACCCTTATTTTGCGCATATCACTAAAATAGTTCTTAGTTGAACAAAATATGACTGCACTCCCGTCCTGTCAGTCGTAGCCATTCGCTATGAATTGAAAAGTGTTCGTATTTTGTAGCAACACCAACCTGCTACACAGGCGTTCAGGAGGCTCACAAAAATCCCGGATATCAACGCCCGTATGATAATCTTCGCCATTTCGCTCTGTCTCTTGGGTGCCATACTTCCTGCAAACAGAAAACTGGGTTTATCGACCAACAATAACACAATGTGAAATTGTTTAGTTTTGATTTGTGTACAACTAACACAAATTGACAAACGAGCTGAAATTTAGAGTTTTTAAGTTAATTTAGCATCATTCCTGGCAGCGTTAGCAACAAACAGATTGCCTTTAGCACGTGACCGTTTATCGCCCAATCACATGGCTTTGAAATCCGCAACAACCATTTATTTCCTACATATTAGTGGAATGCACTTACCCAAGCCACCCAGCATAATACCGAGGGAACCAATGTTGGCAAAACCACACAGAGCGTATGTCACAATCGCTTCTGTTCGTTCGTCAACCCATTGTACGACTCCATCATCAACTCTCGCTATCGTACCGTTGTCTCTGTTGGATATGAGGCGAGCCAACTCTTCGTATGCGATGAATTCGTTGAGAAATATCTTGGTTCCAACTAGCTCAGCAGCCTACGTATGCAAAAAGAACATGGTTTCTTACCCCGGGATATATATTGACGTCTTGTAGGATAAAAAAAGGAGTATAACTTGCGTGATTTGAAATCGTGGATTACGTAACTTAGTCCAAACACTTCCAACAACAAGATTTTAACAAGGTCTTCAACAACACAAGTACCCTACAGACCCTACGGTCTACGTGGGAGGTCATTATTTGCTCATAAACGGAGGTTTTCCTGCCGCAAAGGCTTCACCTTTACAATCTGACGTCTTAACACCTGCACAAGGACCCCAGACCTATAGGGTTAAACGAGAAAACAACGGTTAGGAAACAACTTGAAATAGAAGTTGGAAGGTATTTAAGTTACCCGGAGCTTTCTGATCGGGAGGGTATTTAATCATTGTTTTGTACGTTTTTCGACTTTGGCAAGTTTAGTTTGTGTTTCAAAATACCAAAAACCACTCAACCCCTGTTTGCAGATCTTGCCTGACACAGCTAGATATGTCGTCGTTTGGTAAACGAGAATTACTCATTGCTTGTTGATTCAAATGGGGTTCAAGTACGTGGACTACTTTGCCTTAATGCATTCCGTCCAATGCCACGTCGCAATTTCAACGCAGTCACGTACAAAACGTCAACAAGTGGTGAATTAAACGTGCTGCTTGGATGGCGTAGACACAAAATTAACAGGGCACTTCTATTTGTTGATATATGGCTTAAGCACCTTAGGAATGGGGCACGTGTAAGAAATCATCCAAACAGGAGTGCAGTGTACTTAACTATCGGATTTCATTGTGAATAATCTACACGTAGTACATCGACATTTTGACTAAAAAATGTGCATCTCGTACAAAAAAATTCGGTGACTTCTTTATATATATTTTAAACTAAATTTTAGAAGTTTCAAACACTTTTCGTTTCCTTGCATGGGGGCTTATGACGCCTCTGACAAATATTTTGAAGTAACCGCGGTTCAAAAACAAACAGTGCGCATTAGGGCCGAGTATTTACTTTGTAGATCCCTGCAAGAAATCTGACAAACAAACCAAAGGTTAATCAGATAAACTTCAGCAAACATCCCAGCAAGGTTCCAACTTCCACGGGTCATCCATCAAGCGGGTAAATTATTACCGAAAGCGGATGAGAGCAGACAGCTGGATTTATTGCAAAATCGACCTTCTCGCGTGCAGAGTACAACATACAGGCTATACTGGTGTTTAACGGGCAGTGAACGACAACGATTTTCCGGTAGAGAGATGGGACTTTACGCGAATTTACAACCTATCTTGACTCGAATAACTTGTAAATCATATTATGCCCATGTTTTATGGCGAAAGCGTGCAGCAACTTCATTATTTCGCTCGGAGCGGCAATCATCCACTTTATGTTCAGGCTTATTGCATACTTTCGGAGACAGGATTTTACGACAAACGTCCGCCCAATGCGTCCAAAAGTTACCCTGGTTTTACGGCATCAGGCTAAGGTGAATGTTTACCTTGAAGCAGTCGTTCCAGCCTATCCCCATGAGGTATGTGATCGGCAGGAACACGTAGGAACACATCAGCTGCAAAAAAGGATATATTTGGATTGTGGAAAATACACTTGCAAAAGGCGACCACCCCAACAAAAGTGTTAATTGGGGGTGGATTACGCAACAGTCGAATGAAACGTCACACGCACCACAGACGGGAGGGTTGCAAGAACAAACAAACACTTTTGAACCTTTGTTTCAGAGGTTCAGTGCACAACATGACAAAAAGCTTAAATTGATTTACATTACATCCCACTTTTACCGAGCGTTCACAAGAACCAGTAAAAATTTAAAAAAAGGGTGTAACCAAGTTGTTTTGTTTCTAAAATAATTAAGAAAAACAACAACAGCATATGGTTATATTAATCACCTCAAAACTCAGTTCAGGAAAGTCTAGCAAACCTCCGAACCAACCCAGGAATCCGTTGATCGCAGCCAACAAGGACAGGAAGGCAATGAGATTTCCACCAATGTTTAGAACCAAGGGAATAGCTTGCGAAGTACCGACGAAAGCTGCTTCAATGATGTTTTTCTGGTCCCTGAATAAAAAGGTGAAGATTTAATTTACTGAGACAGTTATTCTCAGATCGTGCGTCTTTTTGAGTTTCTAATGGCGTCGCATAAAAATTTGCACTAAAAAAAAAAGAGTTAATGTTTTGGAGAAATGGAGGCAAAATGTAAACCTTCTTCATAGATATACAACTGTTAATCACAAGTGCGGTGAGTTTTTCCAAGTGCGTCGCACGCGATAAAGTTTGAGCACCACCGAACTGAGCACGAACAAAAATTGAGGTCTTACGTTTTTTCAAGCACCAAACCCTCGTTGGAGAAGAACTTCGATTTTTTCGTTTCGGGATAAACCAACTTCGCTGTAGCGAGAGCGCACGGGGCAGCCATGAAGCATGCAGTGATGACGTACACAGGTTGAATCTGTTAAAGTAAAGAGGGGTAACTCCTTGCACCAGCACTGTTACGACATTTTTGCTTTATGCGGTTACACCTGTTATTGTCGTGGGTATTGCGAAACTTTAATGCCAAGTAAAACACGTCCACGCAGTAGCCACTCACAAATAGAATGAATTGTAGCCAATGACGTTCGAATGTTGTTGCAAGTGACTCTATTACGTCACAAGCCTAATTACCGTCTATGCATCAACAACACATGCACGTATGTAGAAGATATAATGCGACAATGTATAACACACCACAAGCGCAACAACCATAAATAAGTAGCTGCAATGTGCTTGTGGCACTGGTTAATGTTTAACTGTCCTTCGCGAAGCAAGGATTGTTGTTTTAAGACTGTGCAACGACAGAGATTCGCATGTTTTACGGGATTGTCGCTACGTAACAAGCCAAGTATGTTTTCTGATTGGTTACTTCAAATACAAGTGGTCGGCGTTCATTACAGCTTCTGCTTTCAATGAAGAAAACCGTGGCTGGTGGAAAAAGACTTCGTGCGTTTGGCGAAACTTTCACAAAAAAGCATTTTCCATTTTGCAAAGAACGCAAAAAAATATGGAACAATTCAAAAGTCGCCAGAAGTGAATGGATATGTACATGTGGAATTGTTTTAAAAAATAGTTCCGCACGTAAAAAATATTTGCATTGCCTTTGAAATGAAGGGGGGGGGCAACACTTGGATTGTTCATTCACCAGAAAGTATAGAAGATTTAGATTTGCAAACGTACGAAAAATGTCAATGCAGTATTCAACATTTAGACATCTTTTTTCGAAGTGAAACTATGGCTTATCACATTCCAAGCGAACAGGTTGTTGACTCACGCCGAAACCGAGATACGCTCCAAGGACGCTCCCAGCAATAGTTCCAAAACCGGCGACCATGATGGCGTTGAGCTCAGAAGTCGTAAGGTCGTGGATGTAAGGACGAATCAATAACGGAGACTCGGTTTGCCCGACGAAGATGTTACCTGTGACGTGCAGAAAATCAAACTATTTAGAAACATTTCACATGAATTCATCGCACGGAAAATTATCTTTGGCTTTGTTGGAAGGTTAGAGTAAAAACCTATGCTAAACATTACAATCATTGGCTAGGCTGCGCCAAAAGCAAGTTTACATTACATTCTTATACCAGGAGCAGAGCAATCTAGCAATGGACTACAGTTTAAAATATATAAATGTAAATTAGATGCCTATGACATACATAATTGTTCAACGCTAACCAAGGCAACTACTGAGTAACGCAATTCACCCAAGACTTTGTATTTACCTGCCGCTACCATGGATTCTGTGGCAGAGGTATTAAGCGTCATTTGCATGAGCCAGGCTATCTTCAGAATGAGCCATTGCATCGCACCCAAGTAATACATGATGGAGATGAAGGCGCTGAAGTAGAGTACGATGGGAAGTACCTAAAGCAACGGATATTTTAAACCTTCAAAAAGTCTTCAAACATTTTAAAACATTGCAGAAAATGGTCTGAAATGTTGCTAGTGTCACCAATACATATAAAAATATAAATCATAACAATCTCAACTTTTCGTATGCGGCGGAATGTGATTATAGACAGATGTGCAGAATTTTTTGAAAATGAGAAAATATGCATGTTTCGTCGCACAGTACAAAATGTACTTTACAAATGCTTAAACTCTTTGTAACATTTCATTCTTTGAAACGATCACTTATGCACGCTTGTAGTGAACCTTGGCCACAATCAGCAACGTTACAAAACAGTACCCAGTACTTTTAACCGCAGTAGCACACTTTCAATTATTGTTGCAGCCCTTTCCAAGTACAGGAGATCCCCAGAATTGCAGCCACAAAACCAAAAGGAGGGCCGGCAAATGTGGGACGGCAACACGTTTTGTAAACGGTCGCTAATCAACAAGAGGCGTGCGGGATGTTAAAACAACATGGCTCGGAGAAAAGGGGGCGTTGCACCGAAACGTCATCATATCCAGTCGCTACAGGGAATGCAGGAAGGGTGCGCATTCAAGCTTATGGGTTTTTGAATGTTGTTTTATACAATGCTTTCACAACAGCTATTGCCATTGAAATACTGGAGAGTCTGGCAACCTTCAGCATATAAAAGAATCAGTCAGACCTTTTTTATGCCAAACTCATGCACACAAAACAAAATAAGTATGGCTGAACGATTTCAGCACTGGTATTATTAAAAAATGGTCACACCAAAAGTGTTTAATGTTTATTCACGTTACTGCTTTTCCCTCAATAATCTTTATTTCTCTATCCAGTGAGAACAGAAATAAGTGCATGTGGCTCCAGACACACTTGGAATAAGGCCAATTTCCATTGGTTTACCTTGAAAGCAAAGTAGTGATCCTCGAAGCTTTCCCCAAACACAAACTCAGCACCAGCATCCACGTAGTTGATGAATGTCTGGGCAAGGTTACCCAACCAGTTGAATGCTTCGAAGCCTGCCTCAGTTCGAAGAATAAACATTCCAAAGCACACTTGTATGAGATAACCCCAGAGCACAGGGCGCCATATCACCTGCAAAGCAAATCCCAAGAATTGATAGTTAAAGTAACATGCTTGCATAAGCTTTACATAAAATGAGAATTTTTTGAATAAATGTGTTCAAATACCTTTATATTTATTATTAAATAACAAAAAAACATACACGGTCAGGATATTTTGATGTGATGAAAAGACCAAACACAAACACAAGATAGCCAGCCCCTGACACCAGCTGTTCGGGTCTCTTTGACGTGTCCAACGCAATCCATACACCCAGCCCAGCAACAATAGCAGCTATGAAAATCCTAAGATTGCAAAAATAAAGTGTTTACATTCTGAACATATTTCAACTCCCTACAAGCACATGTGATATTTTATTTTAAGCATAAATTTTACTGCAATAAAAAGCATAGACAGACAATATTTACCCAAAACAGGAAAATAATAATTACAATAACATCAACCCACCATTTAATCCAGAACATGTTCTTGTCGATAAATTTGAAAACGGGATACAGTTTGTCACTTATTTCATCCCCATAGCGATCACGGAAAAATGCATAGATGTTGTAACCAATCACAACACAATAAATAACCAGCAAGGGCATGGCTCTACTGAGGTTGCGATCACATGCAAATCCCAAGTATACTGTGATACCTGAAACCAAAGGTCGTTTGAATATAAGAGTTTCTAAAAGAATGAACAGTGGTCCTAATTTAACCAAAATGATTGTATAGAAAACTGGTTTGCGGCACGGCAAAGCACCCACTTGTTTTCTGGTGTAATCAGTGGAATTTTGCAACTACACACATTTTTATTTTATTCAAAAAAATTTCAACATTAAAATTTATGTATGCATGGTAAACTTACCGATAAAAAATAACACCCCAAATATCTTGAGCAGAATGCTTTTGTATTTGCTTACAAACTGAGTTGCCAGCGTGATGGGAATGGTTAAATACCTAAAACAAAAATGGAACAAAATAAAATTAGTAATGGGGAATGTTACATGAAAATTAATCTGACATAAAAAGAATATCAAACAAAAGCATTTGGGAGCAAAAATATAAATCCTGATGAAGCCTCGCTACGTGGAAGATGACTCGTCATAAAAAATGAAATCATTTCGATAACTTGTATAATAAATGCAATTTTTATTTGCATATGTACGCTACATTTGTAGGTTAATTGTGTATACTTCAAAAAGGAGGCGGTTTCCGCAACATAATCATCATCTTCATCCTCAATATCAATTTGTGCATTGCATATGTCACTGTCTGAGCTGTCAGGCGTGGACATCAACTTCTTCTGGCTCGAATCAACTCCTTGCTCATCGCTCTGCAAAAAAATAGGACAATTCCTTAGATTCCATTTTGATCTGATTATTCCTTGCATGCCAAACTATGTAGTTTTTACCATATTAGCGTTTTGTGCCAATGCTGTGATCAGCTAGTCAGCAAAATGCATGCAGTTGTAGTGACGTTGCTGAATAGTTGTTATAAATGCAGCGATTGTGATTTTAATCTGAAGGGCATACAAGGATACTGGCCGACCTCTTTACAACATGTGAAGTGAGGGCATTACCTGATTAAAGAGTTTTGCAAACCAAAAGTAGTTTAAATAAACTCACAATCCCGTCCCTGAACAACTGAAAGGGATTAGGATGTTTTTTTTATCGTCGCATCAAAACACAAATAAATGCTCCCAAACCACTAATCTGTCAATAACCACTTTTAAGTCAAACTTGTAACACAACCATTTCCCACCATGTTGATAGAAAATGATGCAAACCCAGAAGAACTGCTGTCATTTTCCGTATTAGCAGAGATCATTGTTGAGGTAGAATATTGGTGGTTAATCAGAGGTGTAGCAGAATTGTTGAGGTCTGTTGCTTTTCCACAAATGTCTTCTACTGTATGTGGAATCTCGTGCGAGTTGTAATCAATGCCAATGTTGACATGTTTTTTGTGTGACGTAATAATACAGTCGGAATGCAGTTCATTTTGTTTAGTCATGGTCACTTTTGGCACCTTAGCGTCTTGAAGGATTGAGTATTGGCTATAGCAGCTTAACAAATGTCTTTAGGTAAATTTATTGCGCATATGATTGATTCCTGGCAACACAAGAGAACAATTTTATTAATAAACTGTAGCCTACACACTTAATGCTCAAAAATTTGTTTTTTTGAAAACACAGCTATATATTTTGGGTTGACTGGTTTTGTAAAAATGACTGCTGTTAAAATAGAATAGCTTACAATTCTTGCCCAAGAATGTGGAAACAAAACATTTCGCTAAAAAGATGAGCCCACTTTTTTAAAGTAACAACAGCAAGACTGTCTTACAAACCCTTTTCATACACTAAGTAAGTTTTTCTAGACCTGGGATAATTTCAATCGCCTCCATTTGTCACAATCCGCCAAACGAACCCCCACATACACAGGATAACACGGAGAGATTGTGATACAAACATTACCCTGCCCTAACTCAATAACATTGCTTGAAAACAAGCGCCCTTCCCATATTTTGTTCCACTCCCGCCAATAGAATTTAACTAGATTTGAAGCACCACGCGGGAAAAAGACCCACCAAAATTCGACTTTTGTCACGGAACGCCGGTTGGCAACACGTGTTACAGGTTTAAAGAAGAGTGTGCGCCGTAACAGAATAGTAAAACTTATCTTTACGACGTTTCACATGTAAGACTTTTGTGAAATTTTATTATTTATAAAGTTTCTTTACTTTTTTATATTTCTAACAATCTATATTTTGTGACGCAATGGACATTTGCTTCACAGCCATCACTTTAAAAGTGGGCGTTTTCAGTGTTTGCTAACCAATCAGAGTTGAGGATGACTAATGGGAGAAAGGCGCTTTGAAATACTACGAAACGCGGAAACATGAATGACCGCCGTTACTACAAGAAAAACGCTCGGGCAGCTGCGAGCTTGCTATGTCAGTTTACCTCGTTTGAAAGTTTTCCGCCAGCAAAATTCGAATTGCCGCTGTGCACAGGAGGGCGCCGCAAAGCAATTGGGTTTTTGGACATGTAAAAATCCACGAATATGGCTGGCGTCGATGAAGGAAATGTTTTCCAAGCATATAATTACTATGCTTGTCTGTATTAGCATACTGGGTTCACCATCAGTACTAGAGATTCTTATTCAGATTAAAGTTTTGTTGTTCTATCAATGTGATTGTTATTTAAATTTAACCTTGTGTCGGTTTTTTTGCAATTTTGCAGTTGCAAATTCAAAAGCGTCAATGAAAATAGCTGCACATCAAATATTTTTATTACCCACCATTTTCCCGCCATTTATATTGTGATGTAACAATACAGTTTTTCAGCTCTATTATCTGTCTATTTGTGTAGGCCTACTGCATATTGATATTGCTGGCAAGTGATGATATATTACAGAAAGTCCCGGTAGTTGTCAATAACACCTGTCAAATATGCAAATAAATACGGCGCGTGACACGTAATAAAGTTGCTTTTTACTGATGTTTTAAATAGGCGATCTTATCCGAGCGAAGGAAAAATAGCACGTCTAATCGGAATGTGGAATTGCCTTTATTTTAAGGTTAGTGGTTTAAATATTCTGTGTAAACTTCTTTGACACTAAAATTCATTTTCTTGTCTGTTTAATCCCATTATGAGTAAATTGATTTTTGTGTCAATAATGATTCAATTCATTCACAAGTAAAAAACAAAGGGTTATGCTGAGACCAACGTCTTTATCTATCGTTTGTTCAAACCAGAGTATTCTACAATTTGAAATTATAGTTTTGAGAATAACTAGACTGTTTTTATGATCCCACAGCATAAGCGTTTATTTTGCATAATATTGTGCCTGCTAATTTATAAGAATAGTCACACGGGGTAATTTTTTGCTTCCGTAAGCAGAATTTGCGTTGTCAAGACGACATGTCTACACCACAGATCCATTCATGTGCTGTAAAGGCCAGATAAAAGCAATGTTTCGAATAATAAAATTGTTTTGAAAGTTGTTTTTGTACCTCCATCTCCACCTACGGTATCAGGTGGGGTCAACTTACGTCAAACACATGGTGACACATCGCGCCTTGTACGTCACAGAAGGGAGTTCGCTTACGTCACCATAGAAACGTGCGCTATTTAATATTCTGTTGAAGAACCGCAAACCCCGTGAAGTATCAGGTACTTAACTTTGCTGTGGTTGTAGAAAGTGTTTACCTACTCTATTGCGTGGGCAGTGAAGCGGCAAAGATTTATGCTGGCATGTATAATGTCCCGTACGATAATCGGTTTAAATATCGTTTCTTCGTCTGATTCACGGGTCTATTGATGACGTTTTGGGGTTTTTTAAAGTTTGTTTTTAGCTAAATTTAAGAGTCATCAGCATCTGTAGGCAGGTGTATTATTTTTATTAAGTTCAAAGGCAGCCCCGTTGATTACACGACTTATAACGTTCGGGTTTAGAATTCTAACATACAGCCTTAATCATATATTGCACTGCTACAAGCGTGTTTAAAAACTCGGTGTCATTTTTACCTTTGGTTTTTTGTCCTCGCCATTAGGAACATTCAGCTTTTTCGCATCCAAAACCACGCCTTCGGAAATACCATTGCTGGGGGTACTAAAAGATGTGCTTTCTTCATCCTAAAGTATTAATAAATAGCAATTATCATCAATGCCACGACTAAAACTCAAACAATTGTTTAACATTCTTACTTGGAAAGCAGGATTATCCTCCCCTTGCCCGTCTTCTGGGTCGTCAACATTTACATATATTCCGTCCGTGTCGGCGAGAGGTTCGACGCTAAACGACGTACTTTTGTCCATGTGCACTTTCTTTTAATTACCAGGAGCTATTGAATGGTTTCTTCGCTTTAACAAAAGAATACCGACTGCTGTTTATTGCCTGCTGCGAGAAACCCTTCGATTAAATTAAATATTTCGACAATATTTACAAGCGGTGCAAGCTATACAACTTGCAGGTAGATAAAAAGAAACGTTCGAAATTATTCAAAAGATTCCACTCCCTTCATGCTACACTGCACATTTGACCTCTAAAATTTCACTTATTTTTATTGCGAACTACCCGGTCGCCAGACAACAATACAGAACCTGATTTAACAGGTCTGCTGACAAATGTTTGGGTTCGTCGGGTTTAAATCCCTCGGCGCCTTCTTATTTTCACGCAACTCATACCGGAGAAAAGGCACCTTTACAGCTTGTATGCGGGTACGGCAAAAGCGATAGATATCGACAAACAACTTTGACTCCACTAACCCCTCAACAAATTTACACGGGATATAACCACGTATGACTTTCCATATTTTGATTTTCAAATAAATTAATTTTAGACTCAAGCAAGACACAGCTTTAATGTGCAAATGGCCCAGCCGCTTTTACGTGATGGGGTTGTCAATAAAATATCTGTTATCACTAATTTAATGAAGGTTAATAAATATCACGTACAACAAGTGATTAGAACCTCTTAGTCAACATAGCGATTGCACAATCTCTGCTTGTCTGTACGAAGAAATGTCGATTTATGTTACACTCTAAATCCACTTTTCTATATATTCATTTGGCCATTACTTGACGTAATTTAGAATCCCTAGTAAATTATTTACCGGTTTTTAGCAATAGTTACCTTTGGTCATAGCCCTTTACCAATTTTCAAACAATTAAAAATTCCCCTGAAAGCAATTTAAAGCAGAAATAACACAAAAATGCATGACATAACAAGTAAACTTTATTTTCTTTAAACTGCATACAACGATTCCTAACGTGTTCACGGACCAAGTGATTTCTTTGCACACTTAACCTATCAGTGCTGAATTGCCAAAATGGCATGGAAGCAAGTTTGCCTTGCCAATGTGTTCTTTACTTGGTGAAGCGGATCGAATCATTCTGCAAATATTTGGACATCTTTTGTGTGCTGTAGCTACAGGTCGTTTGCGTTTGCAGCCCTGTATTCGGCCGCAAAGTCACTAATATCTTTAGCAAATTCTTTTTTATACAAATACAAAAGGGCTTCTCTCGCAAGATTGTTTTTCCTGAAGTTGATATGTTTCATATATGTTGCTTTTTTAATGGACGATGTTGTGAATGTTATATTTTGTGCAAAAAGATATAAATTCGTCTTTGTATTTTAGGTAACTTGCTAATTTTTTTTCATTTTGTTTCGCAAAGACATTTTTCTATCACAAAGTGTAGCCAGGTAGCTGGATACTAGAGATGTCAAATCACATTGAGATATATGGTTTATTTACATCGATATCGTCAACCACAACCGTGGAAATCTGAGTAGTGCATGTAGAGGTATTGTTTTTCTTTATCCTGAAACAAGAAAAAAAACACGTTTACGCATACGTTGTACTGGTTTCTGTGCAAAATCCCAGCTGTTGATTTGGCATTGTGAAACCATCGAAATCATTTGCGTAAATGGTATTTTAGAGTATAAAGCAATATAGTCTTGCGCCTACTTTCTTGTGCAATTTAGCCTAAAAATAATACTCACAGTTGAGGCACAGATATCTGACTCGGTAGTCATGACAATAGTTGGAGGACTGGTGTTCTCCTATACACACCAAACCATCTGCGGCACTAAGCTTCTCAAATACGTCACCAGTCTCACGGGCTGGTACCTGTAGATGAGTAGATTATGACAAACGCATCTCTAAAACCTATTTGGGCCACATTTCTTTATTTGTTGTGATAACGCACCCCGTTTAGTGTCTGTGCTTGTATGGCCACAGGTTTTGAGCATGCTCCAGCAAATGGTTCCTGGTCATTCCATAAAGGAGCACTGGGTGTGTATTGATCCGACCATGCGCTCCAATAGTCTAAGAAGATCGTTCTGTTGTCAATTTCTACATCGTCGGCCAAACCTTAAACACTTACTTTTCGATGCATCAGGAACCGGATAGTCGGTTGCGCGAATTAATCCGGGTGGACAGAGGAACCGGGCCTGGAAGTGTCCGTTAACTTTTCTCGTCTGCAACTCGATGGCTTTTCTGCACACATCCGCCGGACGGCGCCCGAGAGCGATTTCCAGCAACTCGGGAAGTGGTTCCTGTGGAGGTTGAACCACGTTGTATTCCGCCATTGGAATCCAAGCACTCCATTCCGCGTCCTCTGTGTACAACGGCAAATTGTATCGGGTTGTAATAGGAGGTTCCATTTATGTGTTTTACTCGAGTAAAAATTTGAGTTAATTAATCTGAATATGAATGCCAAAGCTATTATGCTTCTCATTGAGCAGAGGTTTTGAACGCAACTGGGTTGTTTTCTCCTCGACTTATAATTTTGCCTGGGTAATAGAAGTTCGGGAGAAAACTACATTTAATACAACATGTTGTAATGAAAATGTTGGCCGTTGCACAATTTTACGATTTCAGTCACAATCTTTCAGACCGACCTTTGTTAGGAAAATGTTTCTCGTCATTGCAATTTGTATATGAGAACAATTTGGCAAGTTCTTCTATTATGCCTTGCTCGCAATTCTGCCTCTGGTTTGTTTCTGAAACCAATTCCATCACTCGAGGCTGAACAGTCGTTACCTCGCCAGCTATGCACAGTAGATCGGCCAGTGAGACCCCTTTGATAGCAGTCAGTTGTTCTGGAACGAATACGACGTAAGTCTGGTTATCAATACTGAATTTCTTTCTACTGCAAACTGGTGATAAGAATGATATTGTAATTAAACATCCACTATTAAAAACGGTTGCAGATGGGCCCACTGGAAAGTTCACAAACACTGAAACCATTTTAACTAAAATCACGCCGAATCCAGCTTGGCCGTGATTGTCTGTGACTCAATATAGGCCTAAAGGAAAGATATTTGTAATTTTTTTTGTCAGGTAAAGAAATGCCTGCATTTGTTGTTTAACCTGGAGTAAATCGATCTGGATGCTCTCTGTTTTCAAACCAACGAATGTCACCAAACTTCAGGTCACGGAACTGCATTCCAATCAGACAAGCGAAAGTGTTGCCGACGGATCCTCCCTCTATAATGGTTTCCGATAGGCCGGCTGGAAAAAGGTCGATGTTCTGTACGTTGTTGCTGAGAACGAAAAAAAAGATTAGCATTTTGGTCAAATTAAGTTTGTCTTACATGTCAATGGGCAATGTTAAAATCATGTAGAAATGTTTATAAAAACCATTGAACTCCCACTGACAACTTGGATGGTTTTGGGATAAAAGCACAGAAGTTCCTGCAAAAAGTGATCCCTTTAGGACTGGCCTAGATTGCTTCTAAATCATCCCACCAAAATGTTGTTTTTGGTTAAAAACATGCACGTATTCGAGTCATCCGCATGTGCAAAAGGTTTGGTACTACATCGTATATGCGTATAAGATCGCAGCCGGTTGGCGTGACAAGCGGTTTGTTCCAACCTGCCGCGTCGGACCTCATCTTGGGCACACCGCCCGTGCTGACCAAGGCAAGACGCGATTAACAGACATTTTTTGCAACATATAAAAAAGTACTAAAAGTAGTTTTACTCATAAGCGTCAAGCAATTTCTGCCACTTTTCTGCGTCGATGTCGTCATTGTTTTCAGACAAACCGCATAGTTTTCTGTGCTCCATGTAGGATGGAATGCCGTGATCACGTCCTCTCTGAATGTTGAGAGCCAAAAGATCCGATCCAAATTGATCTGCAAAACGAATGTGTCACGTTTAACAAATAGAGAAAAATTGTTTGAAGATTAGCTTACCCCGAGGAAATCTTGTTCATTACCCTGAAGAAGCCTTGTTGGATAACAGGCGAAACGTCGGTTAATAACGTTTTTATTGTGCCAGAAGAACAGACTATTAAATTAGCTTTCTCGTCTGTCTAATTGTTAATGCACATATCAAATGCATTGGCCGTTAACAGAAAACTTTCGCTATAAACGACACATATAGGCTAGCCTTACTGATGTAAACATCACTTTGGCAATTTTTCTCAAATGGTTATGGGCTGTTTTGTTTGTGCTGAAAGTTTGTTATGTTCCTATCATGTAAAAACGGTCACCATCTGATGTGGTCTGCTATGGTTAATTTGGTTGAGTCACCACGCAATCACCTTTTACAATGAAATCCTTCCCCGAAACAGTATCGTGTACAAAACGTCTGTGCATTGTAAAGTAGATTGTCAATTGTAACTTACCGTTGGGTTTTTTGAACAGCTGGTCGGTCATAGCCAGAGCGAACTGTGGGTCGAAATGTGAGGCAGGGTCACTATTCATTCCCCGAAGTATTTCGCCGGCCCCGTCTGGTGAAATAATTTCCGCTGTGCTAAAATATCTGTAAAAATAGGCAGTAGAACGCAGGTATTTTAATGGAAATCGACCCCATCCAATTATTGAATGCAGTTCTCAATGCATGCTGCCATGTAAGAATTAGAAGTTAAACACACAGAACAGAGAAAATTGAATAATTTGGCGTTACCACCAAACCACACATAATATTACAGTCGCATGCTTCCTTTCCCCTGCTTACATGTCTTCCAAGGGTATGACGCGGGTAGTCACGTGATTGTGGTCACGCATGGTTGGGCTTCCTTGCACCATGGAGTGGCCAAACCGGAATGCTGCGGTTGTGAAACTGTTGTCGATCGAAGCGTCGTATTCGGGGTCGTAACCGTACCAGTAATCCTGTAACACGAAGGTCGGCCCACTTTATTCTCCAAGGAAACACCTGAATTAGCATTCATCCACACAACACATACGAAAGCAGTGTGAAATTCTCCGCGTAGCCTAACTATTTTTTCCAGGTAAACATCCAAGAAACGGCTGCTCTTTAAAGAATATCTTTCTCCAGAACCAGAACACTTACGTTTTTAGTCAGGCCAAGACGGAACCTTTTCATGTACGTTGGTCCGAGCACCAAAGGCAAAAATTCGAGGTAGTTAATTTGCTGCGTCAACGCTGCGACGATCTTTCTGCTAACCTGGAAAACATTGCAGCACCTTTAGCTATACTAACACAAGAGTTATACGAACATTCTTCTTATAGGCTATTTGATGGGCGCCGGACGTGATTACCTTAATGGTTTTATCGGTGCCCATGCCATTTTATTTCTGTTGTATATATTGTTCATCTGCGTATAGTTGCTTTTTGCCCAAAATACATTTGATTTGATTTTAATTTGATATTTGAGAGTAAGCTGCAAAAAGTACTAGTGAAGACCCCCACCTCATACAGTTTGTCACTGTCCCAGGTCGGGTTATACTGGGTTAGTTTGCGCACGAGTTCGTTGTGCAACCTCAGAAGGACAAGGTGGTCGACGGATAACGGCGGCTGTTCGTTCGCCCTCGGGTCTCCTGCAGTGACAAATGAACTGTTGTTGTGGGGCCAAAGGGGGATATTTATTTCATTAACAATGTATTTCTACGCAACGGCCGACATTACCCTTGGGTTGTTTGGTTTTAACCTACGGTTGATCTGCCTTTAACGAAATGCTGCATCATTTTTAGAATAAACTGAGTTAACACTAAAAAACAACACTTAAACTTTTAACACTAAAACACGTTCGCTTCACAACTGTGCAACTCCAAAAACAATAGTTACGGCTTTGGAACTTTACAAACGTGAGAATATATTTTTAAGATCAACAAGGAGAACGCTGTAAAACTGCACAATGTTCGGAAAAACAAGAAATCACACCTGCAGCAAAGCATGGAGTTCCAACCGGCCTGTGGATTGCTTGGCAGTCCATCGGAATGTCGCTCACCACTTGCGGCTGCAAGGGCAAACTTTCGGTGTTCGGCGAAGTCTGGTTTCCGACCTTAAGTTCTCCTTCACAGAGAAACGAAAGAGTTAGAAACTTTTTAAAGTCTGGGTCGCAGACTGTCGACGATGATTCTAGCTGGGGAAATATGTTCCACGCGAGTAAGGAAACCAGTTATATTTGTTCAGTATCGACCAGATCCATTGACTGACTGCAAGCTAACGACTGGTCGTTTCCGTTACCAGGATGTGCCCTAGTTAATTGGTCAAAAAGTGCCGTGATTAAATGGTCATTAAAAGAAAATTGATACAAAGAGATAACGTACAATCCGGCACGGCCTACAGTAAGTTTTTATAACTTTTTTCGGCCGAGGATGAATAAATATTTGATGCTTTCTGGAGAATTTGCAATAAAATAATTATGTAAGCATATCATGTACTTTTATAGCAAGCTGCCCTATTGGCTCTAATTTATATAATCGTAAAACCGTATGTTGTGGTTAACCATTATACCCGGTACTGTGTTAGAGCGCAGTGCCGCTGCCAATGAGTCATCACTGCCGTACACAAAGCTCGCATCGATGTACGCTGATTCCAAATTAATCTGTTCCCGTGGCACAAGGCTGCCTGCACAATATCAAACGGTTATGTCTCCTGGCAAAATATGGATATCGTCATACAGTTTCCTGCATAGGCCGCAGCGCTTCGTTTGAATACAATACATTCTTTCCCTCCTATATCTCTCATCGGGTCGCCAACAGCGATCGGAATGTTAAAGCACTCGTCACTGATAGGGTTGTTGCACGGGCAAGATAGGCTGGAATCTGTTGGTAAGAATTGTGGTCATAACAAGACGTTAGGTTCATCATGCTTTCCCAACAACACATATATCATTGTGTGTGGAACACAAAACAGAATGTTGAGTTCTACAATCACCTTTTAAATATGCTTTTGCTTGCAATGATTTCTTGAATAAAGCGTTAACGGTAATTTTCATTGGTAAAACATTTTACAGCCATATGGCAATCACCTACTTGGTGATGTTGTAGTTCATTAATCGATTTCTCAGATTCCACAATATATATTCCTTATTTGTATTCATTAGCGTTATGCTTACTTGTGTTCATTTGGGATCTGGCCAAGTCATGTGCCAAAAATTGACCCCAGGTTGGAAACACATTGGAAAACAATGTTGAGTTTGGTTCGCTTGCTCCTCTGATCGCCACGCTGACGGCTCGGGCCGAGGGGAGATTGCTTTTTCCTCTTGGCACGCCTGCCATAAGGTGGTAAAAGCGTTAGACTGGCCCAAATAAATGCTGTGCTTTCACGAAACCCGAACAGAATATACTTGGGCAGGGGACGAACACTGCGTATGATTTCACTCTTTCAAATACTGTATTTCACTGTTAGATTGGGAAATATTGTTCTAGCGTCAGCGTATGATGTTAAATTACGCATTCTGTCATATAAGGAATGCAGGAAATATCATACCAGCACCATCAAATTGAGCTTAGACGAAGGGTTATTGGCTACCTTGGGTGTCTTCGTAAGTCGGAGGCAGATACCTCTTCAACGCAATTCCAGCTTTGCCAGCATTTGGGTCAAAAGGATTATTACAGGATCCGTCAATCGTTGGATACATTCTGTAAAAAATCAGTTGCTTTACATCATTTTGATCTGAATCTCTAGAAATTAGGACGAACTGGCTTGGTGATATTCACGCATTTTTTTACAATTTAGATGACGTGCCTTCTATTTAGGCTATTTTGGTCTTCTTTTTAACCACAAAACAATATACATGGGATTACAATACATGTTATAAATGCTAGCGTTCATGTATGGCTATAGGCTATCTACCTGTTAGGAGGGCAAGTGATTTGGTTCAAACACGGTCGTGACGTCAATCCTCCTTGCAAAAAGGCAACAAAGGCAAAGTTAGGAAGGATTTAAGTTAGTATTCGTATAAATGTAGCTTAGTATTAGTATAATGCATGTATTACTACGTTACATGGTATGTAATATTAAACGAACATATTTGAAAACGAGCGAGCATTGAACGACAAATATTTAAAACTCATTAAATTCATACCTTCAGCCGCGTTCCAAATGGCCAGGAAGCTAATGAAAAGTAGCATCCTCATTACTTTAACGCAACAGCTTCACAGTCGGATTATTAACTGACTTACTCAACTTCTGTTTCAAGGTATAGAAAAACGTTTTGATATAAAACCTTGACGAGTTACAAAATATGATAATCAGTCCTAAGTCGTCTGTCTGTTTGACATATAGAAACTTGAAACAGACAGACGATTTAGAACTATTTACCATATATTGTACTAATCCGTTACTGAGTTTCTGTCAGCGATAGAGATTATACAGGCGATTCAAAGAAATCAAACTCTCACTTGATGAGTTAGAATGAATTTGCTGCACGCGATTCTTTTCGGTTAGAATACACGAAATTTATCACATAATGCATAGAATCCTACTCCCATCAACACAATTTGTTCTTGCAGACATCTACTTCGGTTGAATCTGACGCATCTTTTTGCCCACTGAACGAAACGTGGCATTTAAAGAACAGACAAAGCTTCACAACCCGACCGCGTAAACATTTTGAAATGCCACCACATCCCCCACCACACAATGGCACAAAACCAGCACACAATTGGACGGATGTGATGATAAATAGAAAGAAGCAACCATGTAGGAATAATAACAATCTGTTTTAAGTATTATTACGTTTTTACCCGTGCTACTGGATTTGAGTTTTATCAACTGTTTGATAGCAAATAGGGGATGCACCGAAAGAAAAGAATTTTTTCGGCCGAAACCAAGGTTTTTATAATTATTCGGTTTCGGTCGAATATTTTTGCAAAATTCGGCCGAAACCCAAACTTTTTTACTGCATGCAACACTGGTACGCACAGTTTAGTATAAATTAGAATCATAGTTCAAATTGTATTTGTGTGTTTCGTTTGGTAATTGTCATCGAAATCAACTTTAAGCAGTTGGTACAGCACTTTTTAAGTGCCAATAAGGTTGTATGATAGGATGAGAATAGGGATGTGCCAAATGGACAAAGATTCGGGTTCGTGCGAATCCAAATATATTGGTATGTCAGTGTGACGTCAATAATAGTTGGTCGTTTGCATCACGTGCGCAAGTATGTTGCTTCACCAACTATTCTTTTGATATCACACGACAAATAAATTGCATACAGTTGTTTTCTCCAAAGTTTAATAAACTTTTGGAAACCAACAACCGAGTCTATACTATTCCTCAGACGAACAGTAGCCTTTACCGCTAGTGTTTAGGAAAAACGATACTTTGATTGACATAACGTAATACAGCCGTTATGTCATGATTGAGCAAATATAATGTTGAACAATACAGGACTTCCGTTCTTTTGTTTTCAAATGCGCTTTTGTATTTTAGTGACGAAAACCCGTGCTATACGAGCAGCGCCCAGAACTGCAATACGATGTTAGCTACAAATCGCAACGGCATTTTCGTCACGTTTTGTTCAATCGTGGTGATAAACCAACAGCAAAAACGACTACACCAGTTCTCGTGGCATTATAAGCGGTGTGCTACCGTTATTGGTCATGCGAAAAAGACAAAAACTTGTATCACACAACCATATTATGCTTCAATAAATATTCGCATACGAATCTTGCGCAACATTCGGGTTCGTACGAATCTGAAATCTGTGCTCAAATTCGTAGAATCTATTCGGGTTCGGGTTCGCCTTGTCACATCCCTAGATCAGATGCATTGTAGCATATGTTTTGTTTACATTTATTGCGATTTTAAAGAGATGGATACCAAAATTAGTTTCGGTTTATTCGGCCGAATTTATTCAGCAACTTTTGCCGAATATTCGGTTTCGGCCGAATAAAAAAAAATGCTGTTTCGGTGCATCACTAATAGCAACCAATAAACTTGTGGGGTTACTATACGCTGTAGTCTCTTCCCGACCAATTTCGTTCGCAAGACATAAATACTTATATAAATAACGAAGTCCCCTGAAACTTCAAAAGCGTTAAGGCGAACATGAGCACCTAAACATCGCCGTTATTTTGTATTTTTAGCTATGTTTTTATACGCCTGTTGTGCAATAAGGTTTAGCGGACACCTTCACCCTATATGACAAGGGAATTGTGTGACGCCGAACTTGTAATTTTATACGAAATATGACGTGTTGGTTTTGTGTGAGTTTTGCTTAATATCGACCGCTACGATTGGTTTATAAAGTAGTGTACTTGAAGGTGGTAAGGTCTAGCTGGTAAAATGAGGTCCAATCTTTCTTTTTATTGATAGAAAGGCGTCATCTATATTATGTAATAAAGCTGACTGGAATGCACAAAACCTATTTTATCATTATTATTTTTTCAGTCGATGATAATCAAACAATAAACAACACACAAATCTTTAAAATTTTGACTTGGAGGTAGTTGACCTCAGCAACCTATATATGTACGTCCGGCCAGTTTCACCATTTTACTTTTTTAGAATTTAACATTTTTTTCCGTTTTTATATTAGAACTGATGACGCTGTGTAGCGAAACATACTTTCCTTAAAATAAATCTGCGTTTTGACACGAGGCAAAGGTTCGCTTGGTGGGCCGTGATATGTGCTGCTACAACAACAATAGATCTTGATAAACGGAGTAGCATTTATTTTCATTCACCACGAAATAAAATTCAACAACTGGTCCAAGTAAAATTGATTGAGTATTTACAAATCTCCCCGTCAATCTGTAAAACAAGAAGCATTACGTCAATACACGTAATTAGTTTGTGGCAACAACAAATCGGCTGTTGCTTCAGCGATACTTTTGATCTATGTAACGATGGTCAAACAAATTGTTGTCTTTAAAAAAATATCACAACTCAATAACGTTATTATATTCTTCCTTTTGTGCTACGTAGGTGCATGTTTATTTTATTTGCAGTTTATTATGACGCGTTTTACCATGAAAGGTAAAGTAAGCACTGTTCAATCCGTCTTGCAGGAAATATACAGTAAAATTTAAACAAAAACCAACCGTTTGGGCAGAGGTATCTCACACGATAATCGTAACATGAGTTGGACGGCTGGTGTTCTCCCAGGCACAGCAAGCCTTCTGTAGGACTTATCTTCTCAAATACGTCACCTGTTTCACGGGCTGGTGTCTGTGTGAGTACATACATACAAGTATAAGGAATCACCCCACAACGCATGCGTAACACATTCACGTCGGGTCAAACCTAACTTAATTGGTCCTTTGATATTCACAAACGCGGCCAGTAGAAATGGTGCACATGCACTATGTCCTGGTATTGCCATGTTTTGTGTAAATTCGTTAAATTCTCAACATAAATATATGTAAGGTTGACGAAAATAGAGTTGAAAACGCACCCCATTTACTGTCTGTGCTTGTATGGCCACAGGTTGAGAACATATTCCAGCGAAGGGTTCCTGATCATTCAGTGAGGGTGCAGCGGGCGTTTGTTGATTTGACCATTCGCTCCAATGCACTAAAAATTATCAAGGACAGAGCAGGATTTTATTGAGCAATTTAACAGATTCCCGTAAATCACGTGAAAGGTTGTCATAATTTAATAAATTCTACTGTCAGTCGTATCAGGTCTCATACCACTAAACTGCTATTTCCAGGCATTTTGTTTGAAACAAGTTTAAAGGAAGCCTATTTATTAATTGTGCCAATGCACCAGTAAAAAGTAATAAAATCTTAATTTTCCGTGCTCACCATGCAGAGCATCTGTAACCGGATAGTCGGTTGCGCGAATTAATCCGGGTGGACAGAGGAACCGGGCCTGGAAGTGTCCGTTAACTTTTCTTGTCTGCAACTCGATGGGTTTTCTGCATACATCCGCCGTACGGCGCCCGAGAGCGATTTCCAGCAACACGGGAAGTGGTTCTTGTGGGAGTTGAACCACGTTGTATTCCGCCATTGGGATCCAAGCACTCCATTCCGCGTCCTCTGCAAAAAATGTCGTTCGTTAGTCAAGTATAATTATACGCTGGATATAAACTATTTGTTAGTTATTGTTATCCTGTGTTGTCTTTGCGGTAACAATTCACAACCATATGCACAAAAGAGCCATAATAATTAACGAGAGCTGTAGACAGGTGTACACACTGTTTAGGGTGAAAGTCGCGCATATAATATGATTTGGGTGACAGCCGAGCCGGTAGTACTATTGGATCCCAAACAGTTGTTTGGCCATAGTGCGCTCCACGTGGTTCGTCTCTGTTGTTTGGTACTCAGTATAGGGTACCCAATGGATCTACGATTGACCGAAAAGTATCACAAAGTAGAATCTGTGTGCCTGCTAGTCTACCAGCAAGCCCAGTGCAACAGTCAACAGATGCACTGATGATACCTGACTGTGTGTACACCTGTCTGCAGCCTTAATTGACAACCATTTTCAGAAAATGTTAAAGACAATATCCCAACTTTAAAGTGTCACCTGTGGTTGGATAATGTTTTTCACTGCGACAAGACTGGGAGAAAAGTTTTGTGAGTCTCTCAAATTTTCCACTACTGCACTCCTCCCTTTGATTTCCCTCAGACACCATTTCCATCGCACGGGATTGCATGGATGTCAGCTCGTTGGCAGCGCACATCACATCGGCCAAAGTGATCTCCTTGATTGCGTCCAATTGATCTACAAAGTAATCATAAGTTAGTGAATGATTGTGGTTTCCTTAATAGCCTGGTGACCATCTCTAAAGAACTATGCAGCCTGCTGCAACGTCCTTGTGATCCTACGGCAGTCGGCAATTCTCCGTGAGGAAATCACCATAAACATGGGCGCCTGACTCGCCATGCTTTCGTTCGTTTCAAGTTTATTGATTGACAACAAGAGGTGTTCCTAAATAACCCCCTATTAAAACTCTGGTACAATGTCTTCGGCGGCGATAAATAAGTTGTCCACCGGTCACACTTTCCCCAGACCAACATCCCATGTCTGTCACGTGTTTAGTTTTTTATACCTGGGGTAAACGGATTTGGATGTTCCCTGTTTTCAAACCAGCGAATGTCGCCTAACTTCAGATCGCGAAATTGCATTGAGAGAATGCAAGCGAATGTGTTGCCAACGATTCCCCCATCCACAGATCTTTCGGAAACGCCTCCAGGGAAAAGGTCGATGTCTTGTGTTTGGTTCCTGTCAAGAAAATACGTGTCCTATATTGCAGTTTAGGCAATATTGCCTATTTGGCAATAACAGTGTTTCCCAAATTGCTTTGTCCGCGGAACACTTCAAGGTTACAAGAAACCCTCAAAACGTCAAGTAAACAAAAATGTTTATTTTCACCAAACTTATTGTTATTATTTTGTTTCGGTTTTGTTCTCATGCGTTTGTTGTCCAAAGGCTTACGGAAAAACCTCACCAGCACATTCTGTCTAAAAATAATTTAGAGTAGATAGTAGATAATGAAACCCTGTAGACGGGCGTATAGATAGACATAATCAGAGTAATGTCAGCCCAACTGCAAAATAACAACTTCAAATACAATTTTACGACACCTGGCAAAGTAACAAATAAGTTAACTCGTGACTCACCCGTAAGCTTCCAATAGTCTTTCCCACTTTTCTGCGTCAATGTCGTCGTTGTTTTCAGGCAAACCGCATAGTTGCCTGTGTTCCATGTAGGATGGAATGCCGTGATCACGTCCTCTCTGAATGTTCAGAGCCAAAAGATCCGATCCGAATTCGTCTATTAAGTACACGAAACTGTGTAAGCGCTATCATGATATTCTGGAAATGGTTTCTTTCTTGGTTAGAATGATGAATTGATTTTTTTCCAGTTTAATTATATAACCAGCTCTGGAAGTGGTCGACATAGAGCTCATTGAAGAACCCAGCAGACGTGTCTAGACAAGTAAAGGGCTATTGCACTACTGGTTGAAGCAGGTTCTAAACAAATACTGAGGAAGTAACGGTCGCACTGTTTGCAAACGTTTCAGTTTTTGTTATCACAAGGAAAACCTAACAAGTGACAAAAATTGTAACAGCAAAGGAGTTATTCACCGCCTTGATCCTTGAAAAGTCTGTCGGTCAACGCCAAACTAAGTTCAGGATCGAAACTGGAGGCTGGATCGTTGCTCAAACCCCTGACAATCTCCTCCACTCCGTCCTGCATCATGATCTGTTCTGTATTGAAAAATCTGTGGAAAAAAAAGAATATTTCAGTCAACATTCCAAGCAATGAAGTTCATTTTTGATCATGCATGTCAGAGGTGGCAAACTTGTCAGCGAATACGATTGACAACAAAACTTCCTAAATCGACTCATATACAACGCGTTTGTTGAAAGGAAAGGCCCGGTCGATCACGATCGACGTAAGTATGGGGACCAATCATGCTGCAAATAATGGATTAAATCATATTTTTATGAGAACAACTGGCATCGTCCTTTAAACGAGTTGAGGTGTTTTCCCACTGCTGCTTCCACTGCACAAAATCGTCATTAGAAACCTCATGTTCTCAGAAAGTTGAATGGAGTTTTAGGAGACTTACGCAGTGCCAAAATCTTTCAACAATTATATGTGCTGCATTCAGTTGTACCTGTTTTGCAAAGCTTCTCTCGAACGAACACAGATCATCTTGGCAAGGCATTTCACGCTACCCATATTCCCACCACCGAATTGGGCTGGTTCATTTTTTGATCTTATTGAAAAAGTTGTGTTTATACTCACATGTTTTCAAGTTTTAAAGTTCGAGCGATGTCGTAATGGGCGTCACGCATGGTTTGTCTTCCTTGTACAGCGGTGTGACCAAACCGGAATGCAGCGGTAGTGAAACTGTTGTCTATCGTTGCGTCGTATTGGGGATCATAACCGTACCAGTAATCCTGCAATAATATACATAACATGACAATTGATTGCACCAAATGCTTTAAAAGCCTGGAGATTTAAGCAGCAACTTACACTGGTCGTTAGTTTCAGTCGAAATCTCTCCATATATGTCGGACCGAGGACCAAAGGCAGAAACTCGTTGTAAGTAATCTGTTGCGTAACAGCGCCAACGATCCTCCGTGCAGTCTAATGTTGAAGTTAGAAATTTGTGTTGTTTACATTTGTCACATGGGTAAGTAACATATAGACATTGGCTTTGCACTAAGTCTTTACAACAGAAGGTGATAGTTTCTGTTGAATACCATATAGGGTGGCAGTTTTACCTGGTAAAGCTTCTCGTTTTCCCATAGCGGATTGTGTTGTGCGAGATAACGAACTATTTTGTTGTGCAGCCTTAGGAAGGTAAGGTGGGTTACGGATAAGGGCGGTTGCTCGTTGATGCGGGCGTCCCCTGTAAGAGGCAGAGTTAAAATAAGATACATAAGCTGTCAATAATATAATTACTGTGAGATGCATGCAGATGGCCATTGTTTCGACCTATAAGGTCTAAGACATTTACCCGCACCCAATGTTATTTGCGACAAAATGTTTCCATAATATTTTGTAAAATTAGTTTGTAAATCTGTTTTGATGTTACTTGGGTTTAAATAGGGGTCCTGGACATTCAGCACCAATTTTCTGAGTTTTTTTTAAAAGATCGATAACAAAAGATGAAAATTGTTTGTCTGTGGAATGGAAAATGGTTTCCGGAAATCGTTTAACAGGTTTTACAGAAGGAAGAACTTTCTCATTATCGAACCTGCAGCAAAACAAGGTGTATCTATTGGCGTGTGGATAGCTGGACAGTCCATTGGAACATCGCTGACCACTTGAGATTCCAGAGGGAGGTTTTCTGGATTTGATGACGTCACGTTCATCACTTTAAGCTCACCTTAGCGGAATGTTAGAGCATTATCTTTACGTCAACGACCACAACAAGACATATCACAAATACTTCCTTAGAATTTTGATGTTGGTCTTATGTATAGTTTAAAATTTGTGGTAATTTTTGAGGCTTCGTTCTACCATTAGGAAAATGAGCTTTAGGTTTTTATACCTTTCTCAAGGCGTTATAAATTTGACAAAACCACTTTCTTGTTTGATGTAGACAGTAAGTATTGGTTGCTTGATAGATGAAATATCCTCACCAGGTTCTGTTTCTGATCGTAACGCCGCCGCCAGTGAGTCAGTGCTTCCGTAAACCATGCTGGCATCAATGTAAGCTGACTCCAAATTCACTTGCTCCCGAGGTAGCAGTCGACCTGTGCACGAAAAGCCAGCATTGAATATGCAGGTTTCAATGTGTTTAAAACGTCATGGAATTGTATTTGTCTAAAACATTTTTTGGATATTTGTCTCTGGCTGAAATTTGGCAAAGTCAAAGTGCAACAGTTATTTTTCTCGGGCTCTCAGGACCTGCTTCAAGCCAGTAGGATATATGCATTTATTAAAACCGTAAAAGGCGATGAAAAGCACGCCCTTCACCAGACAAGTGGTTCGTGTTACTAACATACACGGAAAGGCAACATCCTTTTTTGACCACACCCACAAGCTGTCATAGAAATTACATGTATCCAGTAGAGGCGATAAAGATATTAGCAGATGAAAATGCGTAACAAAAGCACAAAATTGTTAAAGTAAACATGTTTCAAGCGTTAAGAATAATTTTGTTCTTACATGTTTCGTTGTAGGCTTGAGCGCTACGTACGAACACGATGCATTCAGTGCCACCCACATCTCTCATAGGATCGCCAACTGCCACAGGTATATTAAAGCACTCGTCGTTGATAGAGTTGTTACATGGGCATGTCAGATTGCTGTCTGTAAATGAGAACGCGAAATGTTGGTTATTTATTGTGTTTGAAACAACATGGCTCGATAACCACGCAATTTCCTATGCAGCCTGTCGCAAATCTTCGCCTTTCGAAGTGCGACTTGCGATCCTACGACGGTGATAACTGCAAGGGATGGGTAACTGACTCGATATCAATATATGGTTTTATATGTGGCCATGTTATTTTTATTTTTGCATGTTTATTGTCCATGTGTTGAGTTTTCGTGCAAAATATAAATGGTTTTTCTTTGAAAGGTGGAGGTTCAATCCAAATACATTTCTTTCCTTGCGAAATTTTGTGGAAATTGCACAACGTACCTTCACTCGCCTGACTTCTTGCGATATCGTGGGCTAAGAATTGCCCCCATGTGGGCAGGAGGTTTGAGATTTCGGTCGAGTTTGATTCTTCAGCTCCTCTGATCGTAAGGCTGATTGCTCGAGCCGATGGTAAAGAGTCTCTTGGGATTTCTGTGGCACGAAAAACAACATAAAAATACGTCATATTATCCACAGAGGAGATTAAAGTTCCACTCGCTAAGGATAAAGTTTGGATTAAAGTTGATCTAACCCTGCAAAAACGGTGTAAAACGTTTTGAATATATATTGTACGGTACAAGAGCAGAGCGCCAAACTCGACAAACTATTTTTGGAAGTCCAGTTTGTGAATGAATCAAGACTTGCGATATAAAAAAGAGTACCACGGTATTTTTGACCGTTTCGCCTCTTTAATCCTAAACTTACGTCATAAAAAACCTGGATTTTTGGCCAGCCCCAAGGCCCGTAAGTCCTAATGGTTAATCTGACACTGTTTATCACAAGTACAAGTACTGTCTTGGCCCATCATAATAAGCCGTTGCTACTGTTTGATGCTCGAAGGTACTTCGTAGTTTAACGTAAATACTTTTATCTCGCCTTACGGGAAACACTAAATCCGCATTAAACTGTACATGCAAGAGGATGCAGGTGTACACACCAACCTGTCTCATTACCACAACTATCTCTATTACACATTTATCCGTGGTGTTTTACCTTCATCGTCTTGGTAAAAGGGTCGAATGTATCTCTTAAAAGCAAGGCTGGCGCTTCCTCTGTGTGGATCCAATGGGTTGTTGCACGAACCATCATGAGGAGGATACCTGATTACATTGTTCAACGAGGTAGTAAAAAGTATTGGAAACACCTTCATTTTACTTACGTATGGTGACAGTTGACATCCTGCAAGCAACGTCTCGATGCCATTTCGCCTGCGATTGTGAACAGAGGTGCATATTCAGATGTACATGACATTAAATGGATCACTTTGTAACATTTTGGTTAAAATATATCAAAATAAACAAGTTTTTGAAAGCTTAACAAGTAGATTCAATCTCTCAACAAACGATAGCGTTTAAATTTTTTTATGTCGGGTTTTGATCCGAAGAAAGATATGTTGAACGAAACGACACCAAAAATCACTATTAATTAAATGAACAATGGATTGACATACTGGTTGCAGTGCGTTATAGGTCATGCCACATCTTACCAGCATTTCCATTCCACTGGGCAACACACCAGAGTAAAAGAAAGACAAATCTCATCACAGGAATCCAACAGACTACCTTGCACAAGATTAATTTAAGTGCGTTAACGCAGTTATGACGTTCACCTGGTGACAGATAAACAACTTTTTGCATCAAGTGCCAATATTTAGTACAAACACCAGTTATTTGGCACGAACTAGTTCACACTTTAGATATTGGAATGAACACGTTTACTTGGCTGCCATCATTATGGATCAAAAACCTTTTCCAAGCTGCATACATCTGGATAACGATTGGCTCGTATCCAAAGCATAGCTCGCCACATAATCAGATTTCATGAAACCACAGCTGACGTGTATCACAAATGTGGCTTGTCAGAAGCGACATCCCCACAACTCTTGTTCGTTTATTGTCCCCTTGCTTCTGTCGTCGAGCTATGCTTACGTGCGCTGGTTAGTAAGCCACGCAGCGGCCTCTATACTCCGGAAACCACGATGAATACAGAACATAGAACAATTGGTTGCGATTGCAATTACAATCCTTTGTGACACTGGCACGTGTATTATTATGTAGGATAATCGAGTAATCTTTGTTTTAAACGATGAACAACAAAACCACTTTTTGAATACTAAATGGGATTCTCAACCAACTTAATGCGTGTTTTTCAGAAACAACATATATTTCAAGAAAATTAGTAATGCAAGTTGCTTTTGTCAAAACACGTTTGTCAAATTTTATTGCGACAAGGTTGAATACCCACAATTGTACAGAGCACTATTTGTTGCGTCAATTATTGTAGGAGAAAATTGCAAACATTACAAAAGGCACGACATCCAAGAACACTCTTATCTGTACAATTTACATCGCACGAAATGTAATAGGCTACAAGCACTTGTTCTTTAAAAGTACAACAATAACAATTGTACACATCATGTAAGCTGACAGTTTTTTTGAGGAACAACAGGTGATTGAAACGAATGCACGGAAATTTTTCAAGCATTTTGAAATAATCAAACGTACGGAGTACAACAAACACAGTTTGTTATGAGGATAAATTACATTGCCTGAAAGGCTCTTTATCTGACATTTCTCATATGTTACTGTGGGGACATCGGTCCAGACCAGTTGGAACTGTATATAAAAGAGAAAAAACAAATATATGCTGCTTAAAGAGTGGATTCTTTTCCTTCAAGAAACGCCGACTCCATTTCACTTTCCTCTGCAATTGTCTTCGAGTCGTCGAATTGAGGAAGAATTGGAATGTATTTTGCGAATCTGAGGGTCAAAAGGAATTTCAGGATTTTTTTAAGTATAAATGTTTTAGACATAACAATACTTGACATGAAATTGTAAATTTACAAGAGGTCTTATCAATCTTAATTCGATTTGTTTGAAGGGGTTAAAAAACAACAAGCAATTTATTAAAGAAAAAGGTTTTCAATGTTCTCCTTGATAAGTACAGCAAAATAACACAAATGTCAGAACGAACCAATCACCTGAAATTGGTTGAGAACGGGAGGTCATAACACTTCTTTTCGTGTTCTTTCGCTGAACTGAGGTCACCGAAACCGCTTGCATGACAATGTAACCAATTTTTAAACCCTCGTTCCTTTTCAGTACCTGGAGAAGGTTTAACATTACAACAGTCGAACGGGAAAAAAGGGGGCCAAAATCAACCAAAAAGTCAATGGTGAAAGTTGTGCTGTTAAATATTCAATTAGATTTGCGGTCAACTATAGCTTCCAGCAAAAGATTTTAAAAGGGTTGCTTAAATTTTGTAACCGCAAGACTGCAAATAACCGGTTACTAATCCTATCACTAGACGGCGTGATAGACACTAGTCTTGGTAAATAACGTTAAAAACAGTTCGCGCAATTTCGGTGGTTTTGCTGCATGCTTTACAACAAACCAAGCCGTTAAAATAAGAGGATCCAGACCATAGTATTCTAACAAAACAACGAGATGGGAGGGCATATTGCTTTGTGCATTTGACAATCACTAATAAGTCACAAGCAAGTCGTGACCATACCTGGCAGAGTGTTATCAAAAAACATTCCTGTGAGTCCTCCGACCAGCATAGAGGACTGCAGAACGACGTTGAAGATGTTGTCCAACTCTGATATTCCCGTATCTATGGCACCGCGGTTCGCTTTCAACCATTCAGGTACTGAAAGACCCAGGAAGAGGGAAAAACCGATGATGAAAATATTCCTGAAAGAATTAGTCATAATAAATGCAATTCATGTCATAAAACATACTGCATTTTTAGGTGTGCAGCTTGAAGACTGATGAGGCCTAATGCGTCGAAACAGTGGCCCTGTATGTAGCTCACTGATAACAAATTGTGCTCCATTGTTTTCAGAGGTATTTTGGAGCATACAGAACTTCACTATACATCTGCTACAGGTGAATTTATTGTGAGGACATGGATTGGCGACCCATGCTTTAGGGGAACTGCACACAGAAGAAATTTTAAGCCGGAGCATTGCGGTATAAACAAACTCTCTAGGTGCCTGGTTGCTTGTACTAATATAGCAAAACAACGGGTAATTTTTCACAAAAGCCAGTTTTGCTTGGTGGTGCCGGCGGATCTATTGTTACTGGTCAGATATCCCACGTCGAACTTGGTGAGTAATTTTGTTTTGCTCCAAACAATGTCGAATTACGATCAATTAAAATTTTATTTCACATACCTGCTTGAATTGAGATCTACGTACTGTAGATTGGAAAGGCCGACTGCTGCTATCATCCCAAACAAAACCATAAACAAACCGCCTATCACTGGTTCTGGTACGAGCACAAAAATTCCTCCGAGCTTTCCGATGCAACCAAGAACAACAAGAATCAAACCCGCAATTTGAAGAACCTTTGATAAGAAAATAATGTATTAATGTTCCTTTCATTTGGTTAAATCCATTAAAAGATAACCTTCTCACGATGTGGAATACGAGATAATCCACATGTTACAGATAGATATATCTGGCGCTTGTATTGTGGGTAAACGTTAATGGAAATCCTACTGTGGTAAATTAACAACAATACATCTGGTATAACCCATCTTGGCACCATACATTACCCATCACCACCTGCCTATTTCAGGACACATGCCTACGTGCTTAGGCCTTATTTAGTCAACTTTGCGTGTTTCCAATCGCTTGTTGGCGCGTGGGTTACATCCCAACCCAGGTTTAATCATTAAATCTGTGTTGTTCACGCATGTATTTCAAATATACGAGATCGCTACAACGTGGTTACCAGTGCAAATAAAGGTCTTTAAACATAGTTGAAGTTGCGGATTAGCTGAGAATGTTCGCGTTAGCTTCCTTGTTCGCATTTCCGCAAACATCTGTTGGTCTACATGTAAACATGACCAAAAATGCCATCTCGACGGTTGAATTGTCAATATTCTGTTACAACGGTTAATAAGCTTCAACGAACTATAGCTCAAAGCAGGTATTGCGTTGGTCAACCTGCTTGTCGCACTGTCATGTTTGATGCATTGATGTGGTTTGCTGTAAATTGTGGGCGTTGACGATATATCCGCCCCTAACCCATAATATTACTTCAGCAAGACAATATTGGAGGCCGACTTTGATTGTAAATCGCAAAGACACATTTGAAAACGAAAATTATTATTCGATTTTGTTTTCTGTGATTGGTTTGAGATTTAGTAAACTCCAAAACCTCATTTGCATGAAAAAAAAATTAAAACTCCTACCTTTCTGCTTCCGACCCGCGTGATTCCAATAGCTGCGATGTTTTCGCTAAACGAGGTCGTGCCAGTCGTGGTTCCAAAAAGTCCCGAAAATACGCACCCGATTCCCTCCACAAGTATTCCTCTGTCATCACAAAAATCATCACGATTCACACAAAGCAAAATAAAACATGGGTAGGTGATTGGCAGCATAGGTCAAGCGCCCGACCCGTATATCAAAAAGAAAACCTTAACGGGATTCATGCCCAGGATATCTAGGGTTTAAATCCCGGTGTGACAAAAAAACAAAGTGAAGCATGAACTTTACCGGTTGATGACGTGCTTCGGAGGGGGCGGGGCCCCTGACAGTTTTGCGCATGCGTAGTAGTCGCCTATCGATTCGACGGTGGAGGCGAAAACACCAGCCATCATCCCGATCACACTTGCAAATGATACGCGGGGGACTCCCCATTGGAAAGGGTAAGGTACTCTGAACCTGAAGATATTTCAACTGCATTTTTTATGTCAATGCATGCTATTCTTATGGGTGGAGTTTGTGAATAAGTTTAACTTCGCGGTTTGGTTCAGCCGCGACTACTAAGGAAGTGTAAAGGCAGTGTTACATAAATTTGTTGCTGACGCTAGCAGACATAATGTTCAATAACTCAAGGCTCTTCGGGCAAATAATGATTAGTTTGGTCGACGTTTCGGTCGCTACGCAACCGACCTTCATCAGGACAAATAAACCAGACACAGAGATGACGATAAATGGTAACGCGTGAAAAGTTATATTGTCACGTTTGTTCGAAAGATAGTGAAATAACATTCATTATATTGTGCCACGTGCAGTGGTGTCAAAAGTTTGAGTTCGCCACCATGTTGTGATTGATGGGACCACATTATTACGTCATTGTAAATAAATTCCATGTGGTATCGTGTTTTTACGTTGGATTTGTTATGCCGATACCAATATGCCTCGATGCAAACATATCAGATATGGCAGTTGGAAAAAACAAAATAACTGATAACTAACAAATTAGTATTGAAATTGATGTTGTAAAGGCACTACTCACCATGGGCTGTTACGCAGTACATCCATTCGAAAATCTGTTCTTGCCACATGTTGTGGGTGGTTGGGATCTGCTGGTAACACTTTGGTGACAGTAAGAATCCAACACAACATCCAGCCAAGCACCAAAGCTATGAGCACCTGCATGCAATGTAACACAATAACAAATATTTTTTTAATCCTGGATATATCCTGGAAATTTTTTGTGTTTACGAAACATCAACCTCTTGATAATTTTACT
Source organism: Ascidia mentula (assembly GCF_947561715.1). Classification (NCBI taxonomy): domain Eukaryota; kingdom Metazoa; phylum Chordata; class Ascidiacea; order Phlebobranchia; family Ascidiidae; genus Ascidia; species Ascidia mentula. The sequence continues at coordinate 2,604,127 of NC_138568.1, forward strand.
CTTCATATCTTGTTATATCTTGGCTTAAAGCACTCTGAGTTGAAGCAGTTTCTTACCGGAAACATTTTGAATAGTTGGCACCTTGTCACGTGACACTTCCGCTTCCGGTCGAAGGCAGGAATCGGCACTCGACAGTTCTTGCAGTATTGTGACGTCACAATCAGCACTATCATTGTGCTAAAAACAGCCGCATGTGTGTATTCAACGTGTACACTATTCAGTTGAGATGAATTTATCGCAGATTGTAGCACGTTTTGACTTGGGTTGTAAATTCAAACAGTATACAGCCCGTGTAGGGGATTAATTAATCATAAGATGTTTTTTGAAGTATCGAGTCTTTGTTTCAATTCAAAACGTTCATGAAACGTTAAATGTTGAAACTATTTGGTGGATCTTCTCCAAAATTAAGCTCTACAATTAGAGAATTGATTACTTTGTAACTGGTTCCATTTTGCAGTCGTAACGAATGTACTTTTGAACACCTTGTTTGGATTAACAATGCCGACAACAAGAAAAACGTTCGTTCTATAGCGTAACACACAACCAATCAACAATAACGTGACAATATATGATATAGAAGAAACTCACAATAATGCGGTTCCCCAGTGAGTTGATGCGTGTGTGGGTGCGACCATAAAAAGATCCAGTCCGATCAATGCGATGGTGGGAGTGATGGTAAGAGGACCAACCAGACGGAGAATGAAACTGATCGAACCAGTTAAACCCAACAGCACCTCCGTAACCGCGGCTACAGCGATTGATCCTTGAATCTGCAAAAGATAACTTGATGTTGAAGATGTTGCGCCGCATAGATACTTCGTATTACGATTTATAACTGAGTAGATTTGAATTGATTACTTAAATTAGACAGTATACAATGCAAGTCACCAGTAAGGGTGTATTCGTCCAGCGCCGTAATCATTCAAGTAAATGAGTACTGCTATGCTGTTTTACTTAGGGGTAACTACGTGTACCTCTGCAACCCTCTTCATCCATAGTTGCTCTTCATCCACAATTTGTCCGTCAGTGTCGTTATACAAAGTCTTGGTGGAGTTAAACAAGCCCGCAGGCAATGGGTCAGGACACTGATTTTTTGGCAGGGCCAGCGTCGCGAAAGTAGCTGCCAGATACGCGAATGAACTTCCTTGCAGGATGGGCAATCTGCAAACAGGGAAAATGTGTGTCAAGGAGTCCCATAAACAAAGGGCCCAATAAAAAAAATTTGTTGAAACACTATTGTCTGTTCTTGAAACTTCAAGATGCATCGCATAAGTTTCTGCAGTGCTTTTTTGTCGTGTTCTGCTGTTATTCAATTATTAAATTCATTTAAAGTTTGCAAATATTTTTAAACGGACTTAAGACTGACAATCAGTTTAGTGTTGGACCGCACAATAACATTACCTGTTTCCCAGAGTTGTCTGCAAAAGTGTGGATAGCCCGCTAACAAAGAACACTGAGCTGATAAGCAAAGCTCGCGCGGTGTTCCCGACCTCGTTGTTGTTCAAGCAAATGTAAGAAGCAAGAAGTAGGGGAACACCCATAAGTCCACTGATAGACAGAAGGCAATGCTACACGAAAAGGTCAAGTGATAAAATTGTCACCACTGTTACTTGTTACTACGAAAATAAATCCGGGAGAGAGATATACGTTGCGTTGTTGTAAAATTTGTAAAAAAGATTTTCGTAATTAACTCGTTTCCAGGAAAAAAAAGCAGCAAAGAAACTCTATTTGCATGATCGTGGAAGTGTTGCAAACAATATTTAACTCGTGTATAAGCTGCAGACAGATGGCCACTGTTTCGACCTAAAAGGTCTCATCAGTGTAGCTGGTATGACTTTCAGACGACTTTGCTGACCAAACGGCCAAGCAAAGACTTCCACTTTTGTGGTGACTATACAATCACCGTCATCCGTTGGGCTCTTTTCTTATAATATTTAACTTAATTAACAAAATGTTCAAGCAAATACCTGCAAGCCAAACAACATGGATAGGTACCATGGTGGTGAGTCGTTAATAGAGTACAGAAGCCAGCTGTTGGCGTCCGAAAGTTTTGGTGTTTCTTCACATACAGTTTCGGATGCTGAACTGTCGTCTTTCTTTTGTTCTGACATTCTTATATTTGAACTTATTCCCCTAAAGCAATTCAGAATCCTTTACCTCGGTTTCTAAATGCTGTTGGAAAAAGTGCCTAAAGTAAAGAAGTTGGTGCTGTTTCATTTTCGCTGTTGCCGACCGTTTTCAAACACGTTTCACTCAAGCTTAAAAATCCTTTGATGTTCTGTACTTCAGACTTTGTCCAAGGGAATTGTAAAGTGTAAATTTTCGCTTTCAGTCGGTTTTATTAACACCACTGCCCTAATTCTGACAAACAACAAGTGAGGGGTCATCCGAGTCCGTCTGATTTGTCACTGCGCGCCAACACCAGAAGAAAACATGCACTCGCTCGTTCAAGCTGTGTTGAACCGTTCCTAATTGGCCGGCGTATTTGTCCAAGCCAGTTTGTGGTGTTATGAAACAGCAGTGAAGGAAAATATTCGACATGCTCACCATAAAACTCGAACACTTTCCATGATGATTTGCACGCTGATCAACAGTGAACAGGACTTAAATAGAACCGACACCTAGCCTTTTTCAACTGCGAAGAACCAGTGCGAAAAAAAGGTTCACAGTAAGGTCTCCACGAACTTTTTTTTAAAACTGCGGCGACCAACAGGATATTTGTCCAAGCGTGTGACATATGTTTTTGTGTATTACTTTGTTTCTTCGCCTCCGCGCAAAAGGTTCACGTATGTTGGGCGCATTCATTACAGTGAAAATGCTGACAAAGCGCATATCCTGCTCAATAGCGCAGAAGCCATGCATGCAGTTTCTACATGGAACGTTTTGCGCAGCGCAGCATCCAAGAGCCCCATTTCCAAAGACCGAGCGGAACTTTGCGCTGCGGGGAATATCTGCTGCCATCGCAAAATGCTTTTGTCTTTATCATGCACAAATCACCAAACAAGCGCCGGCAGATTATTGGATTAATTCGAAACACGATTAGAAATAGCGCGTTTTAAGAGAACATACAATTCTGCTCCGTCTCGATTATAAAAACGGTCAGTGGAAATGAACAACTTTTCGCATAAACTTTTTACCGTGAAATTTTGGGCAAAAAAATCTAATATTTTCTGAACCTTTCATCCAAACAAAATGATGCACATTGCCATCCTCGCAGTAAATCCTCGCATCAATCGTCGGACAAAAAAGTCACGTTAATCATGCCAGAAGGACAGATTATTACAATATCAGTACAACACTCTTATGGCCATTTATATCACTTTCTTGTATGTCGATTATTCTTGTGTTATAAATGTATAGCGTTGAACGCGATGTGTCCCCTTTGATGACTCATCGTGTTCTGACACGACAAAGAATGTTCGCCGCTTTCCACCACCTCCCACTACATCCTCATTCCATCCGAATAAAACAAGGTTATTTTGGCACTGACTGTATGGTAATAAGCAGGAACAAAACGTTGTGTTGACGAGATGATAAGAGATGTACTTTGCTCTAAATTCATCATGCTTTCGTAACAACATTGATATTGTGACGAAAACAACATTGACATTGTGACGTAACAACATTGATATTGTGACGAAAACAACATTGATTTTGTGACGTAACAACATTGATATTGTGGTTTGCCACGAAATAAATTTATTGCCAATTATTAACACCACTTCCTGACATGAAACACTTTTCGGTTTCACAATATATCTTACCTTCAGAATGACGCTATATGCAAAGTATACGACATTGTCGAAACGAATTTCATTGGGTGATTGCATCGAGGCTAGTAGAAATATTCACTGAAAAATGGTTGCGTGACGTAATACCCATATGCACACAAAAGTGATGATGCCATAATAACGATTCAAGGTTGCGTTATTTGAAAGTAGCTACGAAAGGTATACTGCTGCGTCTTACAATAAAGCACTGTCGGTAACGGTGGTCGGTATCCGCATAACACGAGGTATACGATATAAATACTCTGTCAACGTAATGAAGTTTGCTTTGTGCTTGTTCGTCTCGTACAAACCACACGGAAATTCCCGAGGGTTTCCCAGTATCCGGTTTCGGACAACTGACGCGATAATAGCTTTACCAGTTCCCAACATTGTTACCTGCGCCAGCTATTCCTAGAATCCTCTTTTGTGTTTAGTTGAAACCTCGGTGACAAACCTTCTCATGCCGACTGGCCGCCGTATTGCGGATATACAGGCTTGTACAAGCGCTGTTAATAATTAACGTAACAGTTTTAATGTTTTTGCAGAACATTAAACTAATTTGGATCAGTTCGAAACCGCGCACCGTAACACGATATATATTTGCATGTAAATATTCCAATATCGCGATTGCGCAGTCTTTGCACATTATTTCGACACTATCAAGTTACCCAACTTATTTTCTCTATTCAACCGCCCGAAACGTTGTTTAGGGTTGTTTTTTTTACCCTATTGCTTCTGGGATTGATTACCGGATAGAAGCACAACAAGAGACTTGGATCTCGTATTTTAACGCTTTTCTGCTGTGACAACGAACATGTGTAATTTCAATGAAAATATACAACAACCACATACAGGGGAACGTAGGCTATACCAACACCACAAACGCGGGCAACTCATTTGTAATTTTCTTGCGGAGCAATGAACTGTTTCCATAGTAATGGTCACTGGAGGCTAATACACATTTTTTTTTTTCGTTTTGTAACTGACCGAGTTGGGGCTGAACACCGATCGCCACTGTTACAGATACTCAACGTTAACAAATATTCAACGAAGGATGTATATGAGTGCAGCAGCTTTGGCGCAAATCTTTTTTGAGGCAGGACCGACAATGTGTGGTGCAACATTTTGCGCCGGGCGTTTATATACGTTGCACTAATTCACTTGTAAAGCAAGTCCTTGTTCATGTGGTACAGCAGTGATTCCCAACCTTTTTGTGGTTGCGTACCACTTGGAGGTAAAACAATTTCAACGCGTACCACCTAGTTGAGAGTAACCTAGGGGATAAAGTAACAAACATTTTGAGATCACTTGCAATTTTTCAATTCGAATTATATCCGCAAATTACGTAAAGTTGCTCGCGAACCACCTGGAATGCCGTCGCTTACTACCGGTTGGGAAGCATTGTGCTAGAGATATAACGATAATGAGTAAACGCAATTGTGTGTTGGCAACAAAACTAGATTTTATTCTTTGATTTATGAGGATTCCAGTGATAGTTACTGGACCCCTGCGGTATACAAAAATGCTGTCAAATTTTGCATCTGATTGCAACATGGTTATTACTACGGTAAAGGATGACAGAATAGTGACAACATAAAAAATGAAATAGATGCACCATGTCAACGACGGGAAAAGTATGGAAAACATATTTTTGAACAGACGATACGGAGTTAATTACACCAATACAAATGTTGTGCATTGTTGTTGTTTTTTGCAAGATCAACAAAATTTTGAAAACAATACACTTTTTCAAGGCATCCACCTCTTCATTTATCCTAAAATACACACAATTTGTTCGCCCTTATCGCTTTTTCGTTGTTTCACTTCTTCTTTCTTTTTAGCGTTTCTGTTTATGTGCCTCAAATCGTCCACTGTGGTAGACTTAGATACTTCCTCCTGATGAAGGCTGTTGCATAATAGCCGAAACGTCGAGAAACGTAAATACAATAAAGTAAGCCAGAAGAGCAGTATTAAGCAACACACAATTTTGCTAAGTTTTACCGGCATTACTTTATGCAAGGCAGCTATGTCCGGTTTAGCACGAAGCCCGGCAAACTGATTTAGTAAATTAAGCCCCGCAAGCTGGACTTGATCCGTTCCTTCTCTTTCGTTGTGAAACCACAGTTTTCGTAACTGGCGCATTGGATGTTGGGTCCGCACGCGATAAACGATTGCGTACATTCACTGGTCAAGTTGTTGCCGGAGAAATCCAGGAACCACATCTAAATAACATAATGCAGACAGAACCAATATTTATGTGATTGCTTAAAAAAGTTAGGCAGGAGTCCAGACTCTACACCACAGTTAACGCATTTTGGCGACAATACATTTGTAAATGGGAGCTGCAGACAATGCACATATTTTTAACCTATCAGTTCTCATGAGTGCAGCTTGCGACTGTGCAATCTCTGTATCTTACTTGTCATTGTTGGTTTGTGTATAAAAACGACACCTACTGGTTTAGTTAGACGATAAACTGCTTGAAACAGTCGCTGTGCCCCATGATATTCGATGTTGCACCCATTCAACAAGAGACTTTCCACGTTGTGAATGCATTCCGCCATAGACTCGGCACCCGCATTGCCAAACTTGTTGTATGAGAGACAGATTTTCTTCAACTGTAACAAAACAACCACGCCAACTTAAAATAGCCTGAGATTTTTGTAAATTATTTTCGCTAGGAATGTAATGCTACTTTAAATGCAAATCAATCCAGCCTTGGTGAAGGCTTTAATATTTCCGCTAGATGGGAGTAAACAGTTGTTTGAATGGTGGTCAGGCGATTGGCAATAAAGGCTGGAAAAACTAAGTTCGAATCCCGACGCGGGATTAAAACTCTTTGCAAACTAGTTTGACAGAAACGCAACGTACAGATTTGGGCAGGTTTTTGATTTTTTGTGAAAGTTGTTGCATTCCTTGGGGCCCAATTTTGCAGCAACTCAGGTCGACATCACACAGGTTGTGAATACTCTGGGCCACCACTGCAGCTCCAGTGTCACCCAGTTGATTGCCGGACAGATCAAGTACAGCCAACTGCGCGACAACGAAAAACAACATTGTTAAACATGTTGCAGGTTATCACACAGGTTCCGATAAAATCTTTACGTGACATGAAAAAAAAATGTTTTTCTACAGTGCATTGAAAGCAGTTTTATTCGTCACACGCTTTAATAATAGAGAAAGAAAAATGTTTGTACCGGCTTCTGTAATTCTTGGAAACTCGCGGAGATCGATTCCATCCCGCGGTGCCCGACTCCACAGTGGCTCATGTACACCTCTTCAAAATTGTGGAAGCAGTGAGAGAGGGATTCTGCCTCTGCATCACCAAGTGTAGTCCCATTAAGTTGCAGTCTGGTCATCTGACAAATGAAATCGCAGAAATATCGTCAAAATGCAAGAAATTAACTTCGTATCGGACAATAAACGACTGACAATTTTTATGAAAGAAAACATCCATAACAAAAGTTTGTTTACAGAGCTAGCCATGAGTGTCCGTATTGGAAGGTAATGACCACTGTTACACCAATGCTTTGTCCAATATCACCACAGATAAACACATACTCACACACACACACACACACACACACACACACACACACACACACACACACACACATACCTTAGTGTGCCTCTGTGCTTTTAAGGTGAAGGAAAGGTCTTCAACGACGGCTAGAGAAAGATGGGTGTTGGTGAAGTTAATAGTGTTGGGCAGATGGATGGAAAGGGCGGATGCAAGTTCTGCATCGTTCGCTTCGTGGGCGCAGCTAGACAATCTCAAAATACTTTCTTTGCTTTGATCGTTGCGACAAAAGTCTAGATGCTTAAGCAATTGTACTTTCTGATTTAGCTCAGATGACAAGCAAGAAGGGAATAGGACTTCGGTTTCTCTAGCAATGGTTAAATCGCTCAGGCCGAATGCGAACTTGGCAACAACTTCCCATCTGTCAGCAGTAAGTCGAGTATGCTCTTTCCGAAATTCCTCCAGCGGCATGATCATCATGAGGTAGACGGCAGCAAAGAATTCTTGCCATATGAGGTGCGAGAAGTACTTTTTCTTCTGTCCATCCAGTATGTTAAGTCTCAGACTTCCCCTAAGAGTGATCGATATGTTCAAGAAAGAGTCTGCAGTTGCGTCATCCAAGCCGACGCTTGAAAAATCGCGTGTATCGAATAACACCCTTTGTTCTCGAAAACCATCCCACGCCATTTTGGTAAGCTTGTCCAATGTACGAAAAGGTTTTTTCAGGTGTTCAGTTTGTGAGTAACTAACACATGAAGATGTAAGAATATGAGTGAGTGAAATCTTCTGAATGTCGCCGGTGTGGTTCATGAGATAGTGAACAGTCAAAATGTAGTTTACGGGCACGTAGCAATATGCAAACAAGTTGCTGTTACGAGTTAACGCGTGTATTCGTTCATACTCACTGCCACATATTTGCCGGCCAAGTTCTTCTTGGGATTGGGGTGTGAGTCCCTGTATTTCAACGACAAACTTAGGTCGACTGGAATGTTGAAGACTGTACAAGAGCGCTGGTCGCGATGTGAATATCTTACGGGCCTGTGGAAGCAGAGAACCACCTGCCAAAAGTTTGAGGTAGACTTCGGGTTTAAATTTAGAATGCAATGACCAGATGGGGAGCTTAGCGGAAGCTTGTGTAAAAACTGCCTCGTCTAAACCGTCGAAAAACATGACTACATTTTTGTCAGCAAGAATAATGCTGGTAATTGCAAACACGATTTCATCGCAAGTGTAATCCCATTCAGGTAATATGGTATGGAGAAGAAACTCCAATAAAGACATCTCTCGGTTGAAATTAATGAATTTAACCACTATGTAGAAGAAGAATGATATGGGGCCGTACATCTGGCTTGCTTGCAGGGCCCATTTTTTAGATAAAGTAGTTTTGCCAATGCCTGCCTGACCGACGACTCCGACCGAATTGCCATGTTTTTTCACGTAGTTCTGTTTTGCATTGTCCTGGTCACGCGAAAACTTCCTATCCGCGTCCCGCTGGGCCGTGATCTTCGCCCGGACAAACAGTTGGTCCGCTGTGATATCGCAGTCTGGGCGCTCGTACATTTTGGCCAGTTCCTCTCGGCGGTTGGCTTTGAACTGGTAATCGACACTGTGAGGTTGACTGGCTATGGAAAGGTTTACTGGCACAATTGGTCGCTGGGAAAATTCGGCTAAAGATGACTCGGTACTGGCAATTTCCTCCACTTTTTCTTTCAACGATGTCTGCAGTTCAATGCCTATAATATTATGACATCAGGTAAACGCTCCAAGAAGTTACCCAAAATGTTTTTATTCTTACCCATGGGGTCTGAGTAGTTGTCGTACCCGGATATTCGGTAAGAATTATTTTCTTGAGAAGATGTGGGTGATGTTGACGTATTAATAACAGCGTCAAGCGGAAAAGAATTCCGTTGTTGCATCACCAAATATCGTGTTTGGTTTACAATCAAAGGCTTTATAAGCACCGTTCCTTCTGTTGTAATGTTTTCATCACCTATTTGAATGTTCTGAGGCCTTGGTACCTATGTGGAAACAACGCCAAGAAATTTATAAATTAAAAAAATCTGTAGTATTTCTGTCTAGTAAAATCTGTACCCACCTCTTGGTTTACATCCACTAGCATTGTTACATCGGTCGATTCTGGGATTGGAATTGGTTGAGTTACAACGTCAGTCTGTCCTTGAGACGAACTTGAGGGAGCCAACTCGCGATTTGTTCCTTGATTTGAACTGCTTTGTGACGCATTGTCTTGAAGTTCCCTCCTGGCTCGTCGACTTTTAGATTTTGATCCATTTTTTAGTTTTGACGATTTTTGACCCATCTTAATTCGGTGTTAATTCCTTAAATTCAATGGCTTCCTTGAGATCAAAATATTTACATGTAGTTCTTGTTTACTGGAAATGTTGTCATATATTACTGTTAGCAACCCACAAAAGTGTAACTATTGAAACATGAGTCTACCTTTTCGATTTTCCTGTGAGAAAATTACTAAAACGGTTTAAACGCGAAGGACGCTGCCAAATTCGTCATTTCGGCTCTTTTGCACATGATCTTTTCTAATATTTTACGCCCAAGACTGCGTAAACTACGCAGAAGACAGACCCTATAGCGGTGACCAATATACTTGGCTGCAAAAGACTTTGATAAACGCGTGTTCGAAACGTCTACTCTAGTTAACATGAGGTTTGCAGGCTTGACAGCCCAGGCATTGCAGCCTAGCTGGGCTGTCAAGCCTGCAAACCTAATGATCGCGATACGATAGCTGTGATCGCCAAGCAAGGACCTGCGCAGTGGGGCGATCCTGCCAATCATGCCATTGCAAGAAATATTACTGCGCTAGTTAACATGATTAATAGCATATTAGCTTTGGATTTTCTATTTCAAGATTTTAAGCCCAATTTCGGGAAAATAACTTTTATTGCAATCGCTATGATACTTTTACGAATTATGGTTCGGAAATTGTCACAAATGCTTAAAAATCCTAGACACACATCAATTTAATCTGTCCTCTGGAACTACACTCACTAGATTTTATCATAAATTCGAACTCTGACGCTATACACACTTACTGGTACAAAGAGAGGACGCTTTCCCGGAACAGTTCAATATATGCGGTGTTCATTTTTTGTAAACCCGAGACTAACACCTTAAAAGGAAGTTGTTGCTTCGTGCTATATCGCCTTTCTATTACCAAAAACATTCCAAGCGTGTTTTATGATTAAATTAAATCTTAGGCGATCCACGCGCGAATACAAAAGATTGGCCATTGTACTGTTTCTATAACACAGCTGTGTTGTGATACTTAAGACCGGGCTGACATTTCGGTAACATTTGTATTTTTAATTAAACAAAACCATTGTTTACACCCTATAATTGGGGAGGGCATCGACATGAATAGAATATATCCTGTTACGTTTTGAAAATTACCGAAAAAAATAAACACTAACAATGTACAAGCAATTTCACGCCCTTCAAGGTCTTTTACTCTTATGTTATTGAATGGAATTGATAGCAATTACATCAAAGGAAAATAACGTGTTGTGACTTGACCCTTCAGAAATTTGCAAGTCATTATTACAATAGCTCGCTAGTAGTAATGTTCCCAGTTCCAAACTATCCGGCCCGGCTGGATCCGGATAGTTATTATCAGTCAATTCCGGCCGGTTAATTTGGATCCGGCAATTTGTTAACACCGATTCGTGTATTTTATCGGTATGGGCGAAAATGCTTGATTGCCAAACAGAATGTTATGTTAAGTTTATCTTATCATGAGTGGAACAAATAAACGTGGGCATTTATTAATATGGTATAACACTTCACGAAAAACCTAAATAACAAACAACACAAAAATCGTAAGTCGGCAAGTACCACAGACTGGGTCACAAAAACGAGAAGTGTTATCCGGTCGGGTCCGGGTATTGAAAATTGGTCAATCTGGGTACCCGGTTCCGTCGCAATAGGCATCACTACTCGCTTGTCTGACAAAGGTTACCGTGCATGATATCTAAGTCAAGAAATACTGTTGTATTGTTACCCCCTTTGAAATGCTTTTGTTTCATGTTTATTTAACATCATAATTTAAACAGCGTATTTCTTATGCATGAATCCCGGTAACAGATTTCGGATGTATATTTTTTGTTGGGGAAAAAATAATTTACAGGGAAAGTCCCAAAATTGAAAAAACACTTTACCACCTATTTTTTTAAATTACAAGGAAATAAAAGAAGTATGTAACATTTAAAGGAACGATTTGTTTTATTTTTCCGAGAAAGTTTTGCGTTCCACGCACCTTTTTCAACCTTGTAATTTGATTTGTGCAAACAGTCGATGGTGTAAAGTCCACCACAGTTGTCATGCTACATCAACCTTTACCTTATGTACACATCGTGACTGGAAGGTGCTGTGTACACAGTCCGATTGATGTACTGTCTGGTTTGTAATGCACATCCACCATGTTTCTTCTTGTTCTAGTTAGGTGTAGGTTATGTTGAAAGTTTGTGTTGTAAAGTTTTCACTAGAAAGGTTAGTTTATAGGGCAACTTTTGTTGAAATATATTTGAGTTTTAATTGTTTTATTGGCTCCTCTCTTATTTAATTCTACATTGCAACACTTGTATGATTACAGCGTAAGTTCCTAAGTAAAGGAACACACTAATGAGGTTTTCACAGAATTGGCTTGTAGTGCAATTTATTGGACAAAATCAGACATGGCTTTAAGTATTGAACCTAATCCAAGCATATTTGACGAGGTGTTAAAAGTTTCCGTGGAAGGTATGTTTACAAATAACGTTATCGATAGCAAGATCATATTGTGTACCTGTCTCAAGATGACCATTTTCGCTTTTTTTTCAGGACTCCATCCATTTCAGAATGTCACAATTTATACATATGTTCCCATGAATGAACGCTGTCACTATGAAAGCTTTGCACACTACAGAGCTTCAGAAAATGGTTTGTAAATATGTGTTTTTAATTGAAAGCTGTTTGCAATGCAATCATGTTATTATTAAAATGAGCTGCAGACAGTGCCACTGTTTAACATATTTTGTTCCATCTGTATTTGTTTTCTAATTACTCTATACAGCTAATTTTATAACTGTTTTTTCAGGGTATGTGGATCTTTTCAAAGACCAATGCTTTGGAGGGACATACAGTGGTGTGGAACCAATGGGATTGTTTTGGTCTTTAAAAGCTTTTGCAGAAAACATGGTAATCTTTTTATGCAGTTTTATGAAAAAAATCAGTTTGTAAACTGGCAATTTTAATTTTGACACACAAATAATCTGCTATATGTGTTTATAGGACAGGGTGGTGAGGTTCTTGAAGCGTGGTTGCCCTGAACCAGTTGTGTTCTACATTGATGTGTATAATGGTACAGTTTCGGATATAGAATGTCTGCGCAATTGGTCAATGAAAAAAATGAAAAAAACACTGGTGTCAGCTACAGCTACAAGAATGTACATTGCTCCTGGTGTTAAAAGAGTAGTGGTTCGTGAAAATGGTCTGGTTGGAACTATGTTCATTCCAAAAGGAAAAGGTCCTTTTCCAGGTAAAAAGCTTCAAACATATGGGTCTTTAACTAGAATTCAAGGTATTAAGCATTCTGTGTTTCAGGAGTTATAAATTTGTTTGGGGGTTATCCCGGTGTCCTTGAAACTAAGAGCGCTCTCCATGCAGCAAAAGGAATTGCTTCACTGACACTTGCATACTATGGGGTAGAGGGTTTGACACCAAGAGTGGATGACTGTCAGGACATTGCCTACTTTGAAAAAGGAGTAAAGTTTCTGAAAAACCACCCAGATGTAGATGGAAGAAATGGTATTGGCATTGTTTCCATCTGCAAAGGCTCAAATTTAGCACTGGCTATGGCAGTGTGTTTGGATGACATCCGTTGTGTTGTGTGGACTAACAATGCGGTAAATGCCTTCTGTGGTGAGATTGTCTACAAAGATTGGCATTGTCGCGACAGAGCCAAGATGGACGATACCTCCGGCGGTGAACATTTAGAAATTATTGAAAGCTGGGCTCGTCTAATGACTGACCGTGATGCGATTCAAAATGAGATCAAAATGGGAGAGGAATCTAAAAGCCTTATTCCTTTCCACCAGCGCCACCATGTGTCTTATTTGTTTATTGCCAGTCTTGACGACCACTGCTGTCCATCCTTTCTTACCATTCAGATGGCAGAACATATGTTGAAGGAAAGTGGTCACCCTGATTATGAGTTAGTCAGGTACGAGGGGGCGGGTCATCTATTGGAGCCACCATTCTCCCCACATCCTGTGTCTTACTTTCAACCTGGCGAGCCCTTCAACATGCGATTCATATGTGGTGGAAAAACCGACCTTCATTGCAAGGCACAGGAAGATTCCTGGAAACGGATTTTGCATTTCCTAAAAGCAAAATTAACCCCTAAACCGGAATCCAAACTGTGACCTTCAAAATTTTTTATATTATGTGATGATTTTTTGCAATTAAAATTGTGGACTGTTTTTGTAAATCACAAGTAACTGAAAATTGCCACCATGCTTTCATTCATTTATTGAATATAGCTGTGTTTTTTTCTGTTTCAGCGTTTTAATTGGTGCTTTTTACAATCACTTCTGCACTTTCTGTTTTAATGTAGTAGGCAATTTCTTGTAACAAAATACTGTTAAAATGTTATACCTCGTCATTGTTTAAGCAGCATCACATACTTGTAGTTAATATTGATACATTTTTGCAAATAAATTATACTTGCTGGACGTGTGTAAGTAGTGAATGTAACTACAACAAAAGGATGATAGAAATGCTGTTGGGCCCAAAAGGTGGTTTAAAATCACACCAAAACCAATGTTAGTGAACGAATGTTAGTTTTATATTAACGAGCTCAACTAATTTAAATGCACAAATGCAAGCCTTTGTCGTTTTTTGTCAATACTATTTGTATCTCATTTTCACATCGCGTCCAAACAAAAAAGGGCCATGATGTTGAACGTCCTGTTAACTGTAGCATCATTAAAGGAAAATCGCTTTACTTTTAGTCGTACTTATTTTGTTTATTTTTATCCCACAGGGATTCCAATCCGGGTTATCCACTCGGTATATGTGGGTCAGTGGCAACACTAGTTGTACGTATGATGCACGCAGGTGTCATAAGGTTTTTAGTTTACACAATTTATTTTGGAAAAGGTTGTAGGATATTAAGTTGTGGACAAGGTTAATTTTGTATTGAAGCTTTTTTTAAAAAACAACAAAAAGTAGTTACCAGAAATGTACCAATCATCGCAGTATATTTAGTATTGGCACACTTTTTCCGTAAACCCGCTAATATAAAAATAAGTAGCTTAATAATCGGTAAATAACAGTTTACTTGGAGCTGACTGTAATGGGTACAAATGTATGAACTAGAGCGTATTTGTTTACGCTATTTTGAGAACTTTTTCCGATATTTCTTTGATCACTTCCCAGCACTCATCCAGTTTGGAAACAGTAGAGTTGACCGATCCTGTTACAATTCTGATGAAATATTTTCCGTTGACATAAGACGGAGTGACGTAAAACCGACGATCGGCGTAAATTCCCTCGTACAACATTTTATTCATTTTGTTTGCTTTCTGAAAGAGGCAAATGGAAAAATTTTTTTCACAAAAATTTTGAATGGTAAAAGCAATACAAAATGACCAGACTATTATCCTCAATGCAAAGGACTTTGCAAACCAAACTCAAATGGAAAACAAAGGTTGTTCTAAACTTTCATCGTTCCCGAAACGTGACATATGGTAACCCACATAGGTTGCTGTCGGAATATTTAACAAACAATTGTCACTATTAACTGCAGTGGTTCGACTTAAATGTTATGAAAATTATTACTTTATGTATGTTTAACAAAATGTGTTATTATACAGAAAAGCGAAAGCATAGATAAATAAGTCAGTACATTACACAAGCAAAATGTGCTATTGTACGAGATAAAAATTCCGAAACAGTAACACAGACAACTGTTACCTCCAAATCCCAGTCATTACAAACCAACCGAAGACAGACAAGTCCAAGTGTGACCGAATACAACACATCGAAGCGCTCATCCTTTTTTACGAGTCCCTCGAAGTACTTCGCTTCTGCCACACCTCTTCTCACGTGACTTCGCAAACCTTCCAAACCAACCATGCGTAACACGAACCACAGCTTAATGGCGCGGAACCGTCGACCACTAGGAATTTGCCAATTCTGCAAATCAAAATCTAGTCAAAGGAACACTTTTCGAAAGTTTAAAATAAGGCTGTTAGCCACTATTCAAAAACAACAAAGATTATCCACTCTCAAAACCCCATGATTATGTGTGTGATCAATCAATCGAGTACTCGTATATTATATGTCAGCCAAGCTCATTTCGAAAAATGATTGAGAAACTCACCATATAATTGATTGTAGCGTCGTTTTCTTCGTGTTTTAGGTAGAGACGTTCAACATTTACAGCACTAATAACGTCCCTGCTATCCTTGAACCTTAACCAATCTTTGTTTAGGCAGCAAAATTATTGTTTATGTTGAATTTTACCATAGAGCTGAGCAATCGAAGTTGACCATCATTCCTTTGTGTGGGTTAAAATTGAACGAAGTCGTAAACTGAAAAAGGTCAACATTGATGAATAATTTATTATAAAAGTGTTTTCACCGTAGTGCTTCTTACCAAAGAAAAATATAAACACCTGTACGTAAGTTTTGTAAGTTTATTTTGTCCCCGGTTTCAGGCGCCACAATTTTGTGTTTGAAACCAATTTAAAATATCATTTTTACTACAATTTAATCAGTAAACCGGTGAAGTTTGTGTATATTGCGTATCATGCCAATAGAACATGCAAGACCAAGACATTTTTTTTTATTTGAAAACACATTGTTGTAATGTAAGTCCCACGCAACTGCCAACCTTCTCTGCTGTACAATACGCGTAGGGATGGAGAGCACTAACCTCCAAACCATCGGCGATATAACGAAATTCCGGACACAACAGAGCAACTCCTGCGTACGCAGCATCCACGTGCATCCATATTCCTTCTCTCTCACCTTGAAATCAAATACAAAGTCTTGTTGCAAAATATATTTCAGAATTCTTTGCTTGAGTATAGTGTATATTTATGTAGCACTAAGTTCTTCATGTCAACATGATACTTACATATCGGTCCGATTTCCATTAAGTTATCAAAGGAGCAACATGGTGTTGTTCCAAGGATGGCGCAGACCTACAAAAAACATCCACATATTATACATCACATTTGAGATATAGCAAAGAATCCTTTGTGTCACATTAAACATTTCATAGCTTACAGTCGTATTTTTCTTCAACATTCATGTACCAAATAAAAACATTTTGTTTTGCATTCAAGTGTGTTTCGCATCGTAACCAAATATGTCCAGAAATTTTTGTTTCTTCGCTATCTTTACGAATGCAAACTCACGTATGTTGGAATACGTCCATTCTTTTTGTCCTCGTCGATTGCTCGCTGAAGAGTGCTCCCTCTTAAAGAAGCATTTTCGTCACATCTCAAAACCCTCGTCTCCACCAAAGCTATTTTTCCTGTGCAGGAAATGTTGAAATAAAAACTTCATCAGCTGCAATGTGTGCTTTTGGACGAAGGTTTCGCTAATGGATACTAAGTTGCAGACAGTGTTTGGGAGTATCGAGTCTCATCATAGTTAGATAACTGCCATTACCATGCTCGTCACCAGTTGCAATGATGAGACCTGAATGGTCAAAACAGTGGGCATGCACTTCTTACCAAAACAAGCTATGAACTAAAAGGCGAATTGTACACCAAAAATATATGATTTAAAACATAGCATGCATTTGCTTGAGAAAATCTAACCGCTGGTCGTTCCGACCAAGAACATCCTGGGTCGTCTCAAATTCAGTAACAACCACGAAATATTTTCGTGTGTCTGCGGTAAAGCGAAGCAAAACCCCGGTTTTTTAGAGATTGAAAATAATACCTGCTCGTTCCACGGACGAATGGCAACATTCTGATGTGTATGCAACCAGCCGCTTGCTGATGTCGTGGACAGACTGGCTGGGATCTATGGATACCTGCTGGCGAATCGCTTTACTTCTTGCACTTAACAACGTTACAAGTGTAGCTTCGGTTGCTGATCCTACGAAACGGTTTCATATTTCAAAACATCGCCTATATAGATTTAATTGTAATTGCTAAAAACAATGTGTGTGGAAGTAATAAATAAGATGTTACCTTGTATAACGCCACCACCCGGCCCTTTTCCTTCGTGTAAGTAAAACTTGGGCAAGTCGAGAGCTTTAGCCAACCAATCCATCATCACTGTTTCAAGCTCAGTACAAGATGGCGACGAGGCCTAAAGACTCATAGATTACTACGGTATAAAGTAACAGCAGATCAGAGCGATGCGCAATAATAGTTTTTCGGCTATCTAATTAAAGTAAAATCGACTAACATTCAAGTGTTGTTTTGAACAGAACACATTTTTACCCAATTAAAGCCAACACAAGAGACTGCTCCGGATAACATGTCTCCAAGTAAAGCTGGATAGCTGAAAGCAGTTTGATAAAAGGCCATAAATCCAGAGGAAGTCCAGTGAGTCATTCCTTTCATGATCACACTTTCCAAATCCTTGAAGACTTCCGGCCACGGTTCTGCATCCTCCGGTGCATTTCCATCGACGAGAGATCTCATAAAGCCTGAAAAGCATGGTATGAACTTATGCCGGTTGTGATGCCTAAATAGAAAGAAATTCAGCTTGGATTTCTCCAATATTGCTTGCATTTTATACAGCAGTATAATATACCTAAAAACACAGTGAAACCTAAATAAAAAAATATCCCAATGATGTTATTGTTGGTTGTTAAATATAGAAAGCCGTTTGGTTTGTTTTTGTCAGATTTGTCAACTGCAGATACCCAAAACTGACGGCCATGACATGATCTGGATATTTATATCAGGATTAAAAATTGTGGCCTGTATTACTGAGTGCAAACATGCCTGTGCCCTTTTATATATTTAAACCAATACGAGGTAACCAAAATATCACCTGGTTTCACGTCAGGGAAAGTCTGTCTTTTTCCAACCGATGTATGATAGTCAACAATGTAATCAACCAGTCGGTAAGCAGCTTGGCGGAAGTCCTCGCTGTGTAAACCACGACGTGGATATGTTTCGTCTTCAGGTATATTCTCCTCACTTTCATTAGCTTGCGACATCTTTTTGGACAGTCGTTTGTTTGAATTTTTTTAAGAATTTTGTGACCTTGAATTAACACACTTTATAAGTAAGCATGGAGCCAATAATATGAACTATGTGAGCTGCATACAGATGACCACTGTTTCGACGAATAAGGTCATATCAGCGTAGCTTGGTGTGACCTTGGACGATCCTGCCGGCTAACATATTAACTTACTTACCAATGATATACGACATGCAAACTCGGCAAATTCCCACGTAACAAACGTTGCAAAGGTGAGGTGGAAGTTTACCAATTACCTGATAAGCGCGGGAATTTACTGAAAGCTTTGGACGTAAGACACGATTCGAAGTGAGCACACTTTTGATATAGCTGTTACTTACGGCTATGGAAAGTTTGAAAAACACCTTCATTGAAATATCGCTCTATGATTGTAAGCATTGAAAATCATTAAACGAGCTACCGGCAGCTATTGTTGACTACACTGTGTTTGTTTTGCCGTAAAGCAATCCCCGCCCAGCATCTGCCTATGACATAACACTCATCCATAAATCGATATTAATAAAGACTATTATATCATCGGTATAAAAAAACGGCGTCAGGACATCCCGGATTGTATTGTTTGATTCGGTGTTACCAGAAAAATATTTACGCACGAAATAGACTAGTGTTCACACCAACTGCAATTTCAGAATAGCACAACTTTCAGTCGTAACTATGAACACTTTCGTAAGTGCAGCGTTTAGCTTTAGTGCCCGTTGGGCAGACGTTACAAGAAAACAAGGTTGCAACAACACTACCTAGCAGTTCAGCGGGCGTGACGTTTTCAAAGACCCCACAGAGCGCCTTTTATCAAACCGTTCTACACAAGTTAAAATCTAAAACAAATAATTGTAAACACTTGTTGTCATTCGTTGCTCGCTAATTAACTGCACACTTCCACTGACATAGTCGATCAAGGTCTAGGTATTTATTATCAATCGCTCACACAGTTGAATACCCTGTAACGCTCATAGCGACTAAGCAGAGTGCCTGCAATGCGTTAAGGGAAACAAATTCACGTAACCGTGAACTGTGAAGTGTGAACCGGTGATGGCTGATTGGCTGTTGGTTGCGCTAATGTCACTTCGCTGTGTAAAAATGTGTTTATCCGAAAATCTCGAAAAAACATTACATCTGGATATTTTGAAAAAACATTATTGCAATAAATGCAATAATGGGACATAATACATATAAAAGGGACATAATACATTATTTTATTATCCGCCAACTGATGCTGTAACAGCCAAGCGATTACTTCTCTGAAAGGGCCGAAAACTATCGTGCTTTGTAAATAATTTCACTGTTTTGGGTAGCATGTAGTTTTAAGCTAAAAGTGTTAAATGTCAACAATTTGTTGTTATTAAGTTCCGTCGTCGCAATCCTGTTTTGCCTCTTACACAATTCGTGCAAAACAATGGGAGTTTGTGATTAACTGAGTTGGTGAAACCGTTTGAAAATTCTCTGCCACTTCCTGGCGTTACGTTATAATTGTAAACCAGCAACAGCACTAAGCATAAATAGTATCAGATTTATTAAATATTGTACTTCTAACTACAAAAATTGTGTGTGAGAGCCGTCCGCCGTAAACGACTTTGTTTTTTTATATTGACATTTCGTTGAGGTTTCGCAAACCTAAAAATAAAGCACCTACCCTTTGTACATGGATTTACAAAAAGTAATAATGGGTTCGCTAAACAAAGACAAGGACGAGATGAGCGTGACAGAAGTGCCGCGCTTGGGGATGCACAGCAATGATTTTCGCCAGGCAGCTCACCAAATGGTTGACTACATCATCAACTACAACGCAACACTCGGTGAAAGGCAGACTTTTCCAGATGTCAAACCAGGTACAGTGCTTTTATCAATGACACGCAGTTAATACTGCTATACGCTTCAATACGAAAACAACTTGGAAACTGTAACGTTTAATTTGAATAATTTCATCAGGTTTAAAAACAATTATTAATTTTTCCGATTCGTGCCCGTTACGACGGAACCCAAAAAATCGAATTATTTTCCGAAAATGTTCATAGGATTCATGAGGTCGCTACTTGGGAATGAAGCTTCTGTTAAACCGGAGAAATGGGCAGATGTTTTCGCCGACTTAGATGAAGTAATACTGAAGGGAATGACGCACTGGCAGTCGGCAGGATTCATGGCCTTCTTTCCAACTGGTAACAGTTATCCAGCGTTGCTTGGGGACATGCTCTCGGATGCATTGGCTTGTATTGGTTTTACGTGGGTACGTCGCACGTAAAGTGGCAACGATCAAAGAAAACAGAGCAGGGTTTGTTTTTCTTAGGCCTCGTCGCCCTCTTGCACTGAGCTAGAAACAGTGATGATGGATTGGTTGGCAAAAGCTCTCGACTTGCCCAAGTTTTTCTTGCACGAAGGCAAAGGGCCGGGTGGTGGTGTTATACAAGGTGCAAGCTATTGTATTATATCAACATATTGGCAGCATCGTTCAAACGTTCGACCCATTTATCTAGAAAAAAAGCTGATCGGGATTTGTGCCTTGGATGTCCTGGGTTCAAATCCCGGTGTGGTCACAATTGAAGGCTACATTAAACTTCACCCATTCTTAATAACATATTGACAAAAGTTTCCGTTCGATAAAGTGACTGTCTTGCATTTTGACGCAAAATGTAACATCATGAATTTCACAATGCACAGGAACAGCAAGTGAAGCCACACTCGTCACGTTGCTAAGTGCAAGAAGTAAAGCTATACGGGAGCAGTTGGCGTTGAATCCCAACCAGTCAATCCACGACATCAACAAGCGTTTGGTCGCATACACATCCGAGTGCAGTCATTCATCCGTGGAAAGGGCGGGTAAAAAGTTTAAAATTAAAAAAATATCGGAATCTCTGAACAGCCTTAAAAAAGTGTAGAAATTTGTTTCGAAAAGTAGAAGGCAATCAAGAGGCAAAAGGAAACTATATCCCACCATTTCATAAAGGTTAAATTATGGATCATTACTCACCACCACGTAATTCAATTTCTTCAATGCGCCTGGTCAGTCTCTGGTCTATAACTATAGTACTTGCTGGTGCACTGGTTTGATAAGAGACTAACTGTTAAGCAACGTTATTCGAACGAGCTTTCGGGAGCTTAATCTCGCCTCCCCAGGTGCTGCAATGACGTGACAAATAAAATGCAGTAACAACGCTAAAAACAAGAAAATAAACGCACGAAGAGGTGATCACGGTTGGTCAATTTGTGCCCTTAGCTTAGAAACTTAGGAAACAGTAACCAAGCTTCGTCATATTGCTTGACAACGAAATGTGTGTCTAGGAAAGATAGCTTTGGTCACCACGAGACTCCTGGAAACTGATGAAAATGCTTCATTGCGGGGGAATACCCTTGCTCGGGTTATCCAAGAAGACAAAAAGAACGGACGGATTCCAATTTATGTAAATTGCTTGAAGTTGCATTTTATTTAAATGTTTATCCCCTGTTGTTCAAAGTAAGCACAAGGTCCTTTGTTGTGGTGACGAAAACTCTTTATCTTCTCAGGTATGCGCCACTATAGGTACGACATCATGCTGCACACTCGACAACTTGCAGGAAATCGGTTCAATATGTGAGTGAATCCTTCAAATTACACAACATTAAACATAACACTTTAGGCCATGTACTTTTACACTCTCACGATTTTCCAACAATCATATTGCTGAAGGTAACCAGGAGAACATGTGGCTCCACGTAGACGCAGCTTATGCTGGAAGTGCCCTTTTGTGCCCTGAACTCCGTTATATCGCCCAAGGACTGGAGGTTAGTGTTCATGATGCTAACTACACAATGGATGTGTTTACAACTAAGTATTTTTAAACCGATGTTTGTTTCTGTGTTTATCATAAGGTTTATTGACTTCTCAGCCCAGGCAATGCAGTCTAGTTGGATCAGCCACTTTTTTCCCGACAAGTCGAGCGAGATCTGAAAAATCGAGCTCCCGGTGAGGTTTGAACACGCGAAAAGTGAAGAGTGACTAATCCAGCTAGGCTGCAATGTCTGGTCTGCGAGGCCTGTAAACCTCATGATCTTAACAGGAAAGCTGTGATCGCCAAGAAGGGCGGGGCGATCCTGCCAATCATGCGATTGCATGAAACATTACTGTATTTGTGTATTTACCGTGATATATTCACATAGATGGCCACGTCATTTAATTTCAACCCACACAAATGGATGATGGTGACGTTCGATTGTTCAGCTTTGTGGTAAGAGTTTTACTGATGTAGCGTTTACAGCAATGGATTTAGAATGGCTCTAATTAAAATCTTTTCTACAATACAAATATCGCCACTTCAGACATGTTTCCGGTTAGGAATAATTAAATAGTTTGTTGTATTCACAAAGACAATAATACCAATGATATTTATCATCAAAGTATTTTATCAATTCCTAAAGTCCATAAGTGCGTAATATTCAGGCGTAGTCGATTATAAACAGGGGTTATTAGCCAGGTACAAAGTGTTTAGTGTGATGTTTTGGTTTAAAATTACAGCTTTACCAAGTAAAAATTCTCAAAAATATTATTCCACTGTACCAAGCCCGGTACTTTTTCGTGTAAAGGTTTAAAGACTCCTCCCAGGTTGTGAACGCGATGAACATGGACCCGCTATATCTACGACACGACGAAATGGAAAATGCAATTGATTATATGGTAGGCTAACACTGCGTAGATATACGATTATACTTTGAGTTTGTGTTGTGGGAAAAAAATTATCGATAAAGTAAGGTAGGGTAGATTCAATATGCTTTTACACGAATGACTGGTAAAAAATTTGGCGAAGAAAGTCATCATAATGAATTATTCTCGCAAAGCAAATCTTTTTGCCCAATTGTGTACGCTTCAGACAGACGACCACTATTTCGACCTAAAATGGTCATCTGTCTCCAGCTTAGACAATTCTTTTGCTCCACTTTGCTTTTAGCCCAAGTCTGGCCGACACAATCTACCTGTTTCTGTCGATGTAAAGCCTTGATTTAAATGAATGCATTTTTTCAGCATTGGCAAATTCCTCTCGGGAGACGGTTCCGCTCCATTAAGCTCTGGTTCGTGTTACGCATGATTGGTTTGGAAGGTTTGCGAAGTCACGTGAGAAGAGGTGTGGCAGAGGCGAAGTACTTTGAGGGACTCGTGAAAAAGGATGAGCGCTTCGAAGTGTTGTATCCGGTCACACTTGGACTTGTCTGTCTTCGGTTGGTTTGTAATGGCTGGGATTTGGAGGTAACAACCGGTGTTTATGAATTTGTTGATGTCGACATTTTCTTTTCTGCACAATTGTACAGTTTGGGTAGCAGATGTTTCAAATTGTTTGACTCTGATATAGCAATTTCGTTTAGCACTTGATCGTAAAAGTATAACTCACACTTTTTGGTACCAGCAAGTTTTCAAAACCTTCGTTAGCTTTGCTCAGCCAACCATGCAATAGATTGTCATACAAATGTACTTTTGTAAATCGCAATAAAGTTTGCATGTTTGATTCCCTCCAGAGAAGCAACCACGTAAACAGGAACTTGTACGATGCAATTCACGCCGATAGGAGATTTTTCATCACTCCGTCTTGCGTCAAAGGAAAATACTTCCTCAGAATTTCAACAGGCTCCACCAACTGCTCCTTTGCTAAACTGGATGAATGCTGGGATGTTATACGTACATTGGCCGACGAAGTATTAAAGGATGCCTAAACACCAACAAAATCCAATCGTACTAACTTATTAGATTGAAGCAATACTATTCAAACTGTCTCATCACTTTAATTTGTTTCCACCTTGACAAGTTTTGTTTATTACTTTGCAAACTGTTTGCCTTTGATACATTGTTATTGCGTAAGCTGCAGACAGATGGCCACTGTTTCGACCTAAAAGGTCTCATCAGTGCGACTTTGCTGACCAAACCGCCATACATTTTTATATTTTTCAAATATAAGCTTTGTCTCCTACTGTTGTCTGGGCGGCTCTTGCATTGTTTTATTGTACTTATATTGATTGTACTTTAATTATCTTCTGATAATAAGTAAACGGATATTTATTTGATCGAATTTCGAGAAAAGAGCCCTGCCCCGTGTTGGGCAAAACTACATACATGTACAATAGCCTTATTTAACAGGGATGCAGTTTGCGTTCGTGTTTTATGCGTTGTATACCCAGAAAAAAACATGCTGCATTTGTTATTATTTTGATGTTTCTTGCACATGAATGTTTTCACATCTGACGTCACACAAATACTGTTTTGCTCATTGCGCAATAGTCGTGATTTCTATAGTCATACAAAAGAAAACATATTTTCGCCAAAAAGAAAGAATACACTATATCATTCACATATTCGCAATGATTAGATTTCTATTACAACGCACTATGTTGCATATGGCATCTCGATGGGAGCTGCGAATACCGCAATAATAATCTGTCAGCGCCTGTTTTGGTCTGGGCCGTGACGCAAATGCAGACAAAATTTTCTGCATTGTGCAGATACTTTTCGTTGCGCCTTGCACTTCGCATGTTGAAACCGTACACTTGTTAATTGTTTTCAAAACGACAGTAGTCTGTCAGTTATAAGTTCATACATGAACTTTCTCGAACGTCGGCGTGAGTTGGCAGCACTAAATATGGTGTCCGCCCCCATCAACGCTTTAACTGTTATAGATGGGCCCAAAAAAACTTGGCAGTGCGCTGGGAAAAAAATAATTCACAAGAACATGACAGGTGCACGCTTGAATAAGCACAAAAACCTTGAAAGTTGTCTCAGGTCTCAAACATGGTTCGAGAAGCTTTCTAAAAACGTTTTTTTGCCATTAGTTGCAGGTCAAAGAAAAAGGCGCATATTGCTTCTATACATGTGCCCATACCGTATCCACGTGCAACGCATTGCGTGAAGCGAAGTTCTGCAAGCAAAGTTTGCAAGAGTTTGGAAACTGCGTAAAGTGCCTGAAGCATATTTCAGAAGATGTTCATATTTATTTCGTACCAACGAAAACTTAAGCATGTTGCGGTCGGATTAGGAGGAGAGGTTGTAAACGCAATTTTTGCAAGCAAGTGGATTTTTTTGCAAAATTTGTCGATACACCCTGATGAAGGAAGGCTGCTGCATGGCAACCAAAACGTTTATATTTAGAAATATAATTGACAGAAGAACCATTTTGTATTGATAATATGCATGGCTGCATCAGTAATGAGTCTTTGCAATCGGATGGCGCACTAGTGGACGTTTTATTTGATTACGTATCGTTAATATTTTTATATTTTGCGATAACGCGATAGTACACCTTGCGATTCCACTGTTGAATGCCTGAAGTACAAAACGTATCGTTGTATTTAAACGTTTTGGCGAAACTAAAAAAAACAGTTGCAGCAAATTGTAAAGCAATTGTCCCTGTGTGTATACAAAGCATTATCAATTTCTTTATTTAACCTTATCAAATCATATGTATGTTGCGCAACGGAAAGCTAGGCTGATAAACATTACACAAAAAACGTGGTGTGGATTGGGGCACCGATAAACCACGTAGGTAATGAAGCAGGCGCCCTGAGATTATTTTGCATACTTGTACGCAACCAGGTAACTTTATAGAGTTCAAAGAGGTAAGTACATGCATACATCAGCTAATCTGCGCAGGTCCTTGCTTGGCGATCACAGCTATCGTATCGCGATCATTAGGCTTGCAGGCTTGACAGCCCAGGCATTGCAGCCTAGCTACGGTGGTAGAGATCCCTTACGTATATGTGAAGGTTGCCAGGCAAGTTGTGCGCTTGCGCACCAGTGTACCTTGGCCACAACATACCCCGTGAAACCACTGAGCTCCTGTAGCTCCGACTTGTCAGGAAAAAAGTGGCTGATCCAGCTAGGCTGCAATGCCTGGGCTGTCAAGCCTGCAAACCTAATGATCAGCTAATCTGTTTGCAATTTCGACTAATATAATTGAGCTGCAATATATTGCAATGTGACCAAAACTATTTTGATGCAAACTCGTAACTTTCCGTGCCTATATTGTCCTGCAGAACACCCCCACAGAAGTTTTGTCTTTAAACAATCATGTCTGAACAGAATCACGATGATTGTTCGCTGTCTAAAAGTGAATGTGAAGAAACAACCAAACGTTCAAACGATAACA
The DNA here is from genome assembly GCF_947561715.1 of Ascidia mentula. Taxonomy (NCBI): domain Eukaryota; kingdom Metazoa; phylum Chordata; class Ascidiacea; order Phlebobranchia; family Ascidiidae; genus Ascidia; species Ascidia mentula. Next base: position 2,630,756 of record NC_138568.1, read on the forward strand.
AATGGCTTCTGTATTCCCTCAACGATATACCACCATGGTACCTATCCATGTTGCTTGCGTTGCAGGTATTGCTTTTAAATTATATAGGTCCTAAATATGAATAAACTTTATACCGGTAGTCATAATTTATAATAACACTAGAGCAACCCGTATGGGTTAAAAGTACGACCATACTTATATACTAAACAACCACCTATTGCACACAGATACCCATACCGTTGTATTGTATTCTGTTGCAAAGGTTACTGGCGCCTGGTCCAGTAACATAATAAATACCATATCAGTATAACAAAAGCTGTATTGACCTGCGGCTTCAATCACTTCTGTTTATTATACTCGGATTGTCACAATTTTACCACTTGCACTTCCGCAGCACTACCTCCTGTCTATCAGTGGACTTATGGGTGTTCCCCTACTTCTCGCTTCATACATTTGCTTGAACAACAACGAGGTCGGGAACACCGCGCGAGCTTTGCTTATCAGCTCAGTGTTCTTTGTTAGCGGGCTATCCACACTTTTGCAGACAACTCTGGGAAACAGGTAATGTTATTGTGTAGCCAAACACTGAGCAGATTATCAGTTAAGTCCGTATAAAAATAGATGCTTGCAAATAATGTATGTGGTGAATGATAACGTTTTAAGAATAGTCATTATTGTATCAAGAAGTTCTATTAATTAGTGGCAACAATCTGCTTCGCCAAAACATGCCACAACGCTCACAAATTTGCTGCCTCTGAGTTAATGCAATTTCGTTTTGTTTGATGTATGTTATTCTTAGATTGCCAATTTTACAAGGAACATCATTCGCGTATCTGGCAGCCTCTTTCGCAACACTGTCACTTCCACAAAACCAGTGTCCAGATCCATTGCCTGCTGGCTTGTTTAACTCCACCCAGACTTTGTACAACGACACTGACGGCCAAATCGTAGACGAAGAGCAACTGTGGATGAGGAGGGTTGTGCAGGTAGGCGCAATAATCTGAAAAAATTTTCCTCCCTTGAGTTAACTGATATCTTGATGATAATGCAAGGTGACGCGTTAAATGGCTTTGCTAAACGAAGCACGCACATCTTTTCAACTACAAAATTCCGAGGAATCAACACATTATCTTTGTGTTATCCCAGTTGTTTTCAACCTTTTTTATCACTGTACTACTTTGACCAATACTCAAGGCCGAATCCACTAGAAATTCCCCTTCTGAATATGATCTCTATACCAGCAATAATAATTAGAGAAACAAATCTCTTATAATTGATAAACGATTTAGACGCTGATATCAAAATTGTACAATTCCATTTTTAAACAAAGTTCCTAATGGGGGATCCCCTCCCCCCGGTTGAGAACATGACGTGAGCTTTTGCAGATTCAAGGGGCGATCGCTGTAGCCGCGGTGACGGAGGTGCTGTTGGGTTTAACTGGTTCGATTAGTTTTATTCTCCGTCTGGTTGGTCCTCTTACCATCACTCCCACCATCGCTTTGATGGGTCTTGATCTTTACGTCGCCGCTCCCAAACACGCATCAGCTCATTGGGGAGCTTCAGTGTTGTGAGTTTTTCCCTGTATATTCACTTGTGTTACGATATTGTGCCGCCGTGCAATTGATGGTATTACGTTCAAATCGATTGAGCGATACGTTTTTTTCTGGTGACCACAACCTTAACAATTTCTCACTGATAAAAATTCTTAACTTTCCGGGTGTACGTTTTATGATTTCCGACATATTATCATTTCCTTCTAGTACAATGGCAGTGCTGATTGTGACGTCACAATACTGCAAGAACTGTCGAGTGCCGATTCCTGCTTTCAACCGGGAAAAGAAGTGTCACGTGACAAGATACCAGCTTTTGGGTATGTTTCCGGTGAGTGGTTCCTTGTATCCACACTGTTATCAATACACGTGACGAGTAAAAAACTTAACGTGTCCCTGTATATATGACAACCATTCACGAACAGTTTTGGGTTTTAAGCATTTAAAATCGTGTGTCGAAAAGCAGAGCACAGAGTTTTTTGGAAAGAAGAAAAATTGTTTGTACAAGTTCAAGGTCCCAAAAATACATTCATATCCGATACAGTTGGCCCCAGAACATGTCTGATTAAAGCTTACGAACTTCTATGTTACCTTACATGCAGGTGCTCATAGCTTTGGTGGTTGGTTGGATTTTGTGTTGGATTCTCACCGTCACCAATGTGTTACCAGCAGATCCCAACCACCCACAGCATGTGGCGAGAACAGATTTTCGAATAAATGTAATGCGTAACAGCCCATGGTGAGTTACCTCAATATAACAACATATTCAATATGGTCACGATTGCCCAAAAGATATCTATTAAATCTTCATGCCTGAGGTACCCGTATCGAGGTATCGGTAAAGGTTGTTCACGTTAGTATCGGGAACAACCTTTACCGATACGATATAGCACGTGCATATGGGGGGTTCGGAAGGGGGGAAGAGGGGGAAATTCTCAGAGAGAAAACCCTGGATACCGAAAACTAACACAAACTTAAAAGGAGAATCGGAAACACAAAAATCGCCCTTCTTTTCTGCGGTCACCCAAGGGTAATTGGAGGGATTACGATCGCATATGCAAGAATATATGAACACAGTGTCACTTTTTTACCATAAAGCTTTACTTAATGCTTCACGAGGTCAATAATGGTGACAGAACGTGACAATAACCAATTACCTTATGTGAAAACCACACGGCTGAGGTTGTGCTGATTTCCCCATAAGAAAGTACAGATACCGCTTACACACAAAAACATTAATAACGCCGTTCATACATTAAGGTTCAGGATACCTTACCCTTTCCAATGGGGAGTCCCCCGCGTATCATTTGCAAGTGTGATCGGGATGATGGCTGGTGTTCTCGCCTCCACCGTCGAATCGATAGGCGACTACTACGCATGCGCAAAGCTGTCAGGAGCCCCGCCCCCTCCGAAACACGCCATCAACCGGTAAATTTGAATACTTCATTTTGCTTTGTGTGATTTGGAGACATCTATTTCGTAACAGAGGGATATTCGTGGAGGGAATCGGTTGCATTTTAGCTGGAATTTTCGGAACCACCTCTGCTACGACCTCGTTTAGCTCAAATATCGCAGCTCTTGGAATCACGCGGGTCGGAAGCCGTAGGGTGAGTGTTTGGATGTGGCCATTTTTTTTCTTCATATGTAGAACCCCGCCCTTATACAAACCTGTTGCCAAATGGAGGTGCAAACATAGTAAGCACATGAATAAACCTGTCAAATTTAAATAAATATGTTTAGACCTCAGTGTCAGACTCTAATGTGAATTAGATCAAAAATTTATTGATAAAATCCAGCTTCGTTTCACAGTTTCTGGTCATAGTTGATTAACAGATGTTCGCGGAAATGCAAACATGTTAACTACGATTTATGTACTCGCTTATGTGATGTATAAACTATTTGTGATATAGTGTTTGGTGTTGTAACAAAATGATGCTTTTGTTTTCCTTACATTACCCCTGAAGTCATTTAATCGTTAATGCTTGAACCAGTGATTAAATGTAACATAGACATCAACAAGCTTCGACTGTGATACATATTGTTTTATTATATAAGGCCTAAAAACGTAAGCTGAGCCACGAAATACGCAGATTTAGAATTTGGGAACTTGCAGTACTGAACATGTCAACTTTTGACTAAATCCGTCCTTGGTTCAATTCTTGTTACAATATTTTCTTATCAAAGGTTCTTCAAATTGCGGGTTTGATTCTTGTTGTTCTTGGTTGCATCGGAAAGCTCGGGGCAATTTTTGTGCTCGTACCAGAACCAGTGATAGGCGGTTTGTTTATGGTTTTGTTTGGGATGATAGCAGCAGTCGGCCTCTCCAATCTCCAGTATGTGGATCTCAACTCAAGCAGGTATCACAGCGTTGTTGTTGACATCCCAATAAATGACAAAAACGAAAAAAATGTAGTGTTCAGGAATTGTCAAAGTATATTCATGTACTTAGTTGCAGTATAACAAAGCTTTTACTGAACAACGCTTGTTGTTTTTAATGCGCAGGAATATTTTCATCATCGGCTTTTCCCTCTTCCTGGGTCTTTCAGTACCGGGATGGTTGAAAGCGAACCGCGGTGCCATAAATACGGGAATATCAGAGTTGGACAACATCTTCAACGTCGTACTGCAATCCTCCATGCTGGTCGGAGGACTCACAGGAATGTTTTTTGATAACACTCTGCCAGGTATGGTCCCTGATCGGGTTTCCTCGCTGCCATTTATGACTTACGACGCCTTGACCATTGTTGGCAATCATTCGCCCAACAGCTCTTGGCCGTCTGCCGTCAAACTAAGAAAACACAATTCATAGTCACACCGGACTGCACTGATGAGACCTTATAGGTAGAAACAGTTGCCATCTGTATGCAGCTTACAAAAATCAAAAACGGTTCTTCCGTTCGGATCATGTAACATGTTGATCATTTCCCAGGTACTGAAGAAGAGCGAGGATTTAAAAAATGGTTAAACTTTCATTCAAGCGGTTTCGGTGACCTCAGTGCGGCGAGAGAATATGAGAAAAAATGTTACGACCTCCCTTTCTCAACAGATTTCAGGTAACAATCTTTTGGAATGGAAACTTACATGTGTTCTTACTTTACTTTTAAAAAAGACAAAGAAAGCCCATTCAGTAATAATAATTATTCGTTTGTTCGGTAAAGTGGAGGCTCCGCTTTAATCACTTAATGTACATTTTGATGCACATTATTTGGCTCGTTTTTGTCTTATATATTTGTACGTGAAAAATCCTAAAATTCCTCTTGATCCTCAGATTCGCAAAATACATTCCGATTCTTCCTCAATTCGACGACTCGAAGACAATTGCAGAGGAAAGTGAAATGGAGTCGGCGTTTGTTCAAGGAGAAGAATCCACTCTTTAAACAAGACATGCAAACACGCATAGGTCTCAACAAGACAACAAAAATTCTTTGGCCACACCGGGATTCAAACCCTATATATACTAACCAGAAATCCCGATCAGGTTCTTCTTGGTATATGAGATTGACCCATGATTAATGCTGCCAATTTCCCCCAAACAAGACGAAAACATTTCTGAGAGGTAGGCCTACAACCGATACCTAAGGAGGTCTTTAACGGCTTCAAGCAAAATAACATATAGAACCCTCACAGACACATTGCTGCATTTCATGTGTTTTCTTCCGAATGCATTCCCTTAGATCACCTGTAAAGTTTTTCATGAAAACTGTCCGCATTTATAATATGTAAAAAATAAAGTTTTTGTCTATATGATTGGACATGGAAATGTAGGCCTACAAAGAATAATTCATGTAAGATATAAAGGGTTGTTTTCTGGCACTCATATATATGTGGTTAAAGAACCCATTCAGATTCAAATAACAGCTTGTCACTGAAAATCCTGTTTCCCATGTGAACTGTTAAGTGCTAGTTCATGTGACATGTGAATTGTTTCCTCGCTGCTCTGAGCCGCCTGTGTTGCAGTCAGGTGTTTGATTGATCATTCTATTCTATGCGAGACTCTTGTATAGAAAAAATATTCTCAGTTGTTCCTTCCAATCAAAATATGTTTATTCTATTCTATACGAGAATGCGAATGTTAACTCTGTAACGTATACTGTTTGGATTCACAAGGCCTGAAAGAATGAACATATTTTGATAGGAAGGAACGACTGAGAATATTATATTACTGGAAAAAGTAACAGGAAGACGGGTTTGATGACCCGAGGTACATTTGCCTTAAAACAGACAATAAACTCTAAAGTGAGGTTCACATAGGAACTCTACGTCTAACCTATTCAAGCCTTACCTATTGTGGCATACGTTGCAACCTCAACAATACCTTACTTTACTGAAAGGGATGCTTTATTCGTGTTTTACGCGTGGATTAGTATTTTATGCAGCCAAATTGCGTCATATGTTACACCAGTAAATAAAATACAAACACCGTTCGGCTTATTGTAGCAAAACAGGGGTTTTCCCTTACGCAGTGATTAAATATTTTCTGATTTCTATAGTTGCGCATCAAAAAAGAAAATACCAACTTCTGAGCGATTTTTAATGTAAGAAGTTGCCTTCCTTCCATGATAAAAACCGTAGGTAGTTAATTTTCACGGAATATATGTTTGAACTCTAAAACAAGGGAAATTCAAAATCACAGTTAATCGTTGTGAAAATGGTTTTCATTCAGTGGACTTTCACCTCATTTCGTTTTGGAAATTTGTCAAGTTGCTGCAGGCAGGATAAAGTAAAGTTATCAAACATTTTAAGCAATATTCAATGTTGCTACTAACATTGCCGACTTTAAGATGTCGTTTAACGATGAGTTTCTTGGTTTGTAGACTTTTCATTTGCAAATGTTGCAGAGTAAAGTAAAATAGATCATGCAGCGGTTAAACAGACTTTACAGAATCCACAGGCATTTGTCTTCCTTTTCCAGTCAACTTCACACTGCTCCCAGGGCCACTGTAACTCCAGAAAACCAACTCATTGATGAAACAATTAAGATCAAAATTGATGGTTTGTTAACAGAGTGGTAATGATTTTAAATAATAATAATAACTTGTGCTAAATGCTTCTACAATTTAATTTATTTTTAAAATTTAGGAAAATGTTATCATGAGGCATGTATTTTCTTATAGGCTTGCCCCCATCCGAAGATGTATCACTGTATGCTTCTCTTAAAGTTCCCAATGACACTATTTATGAGAGTTTCGCTCATTACCGGACAACAGATGCAGGTATTGTGTTTGGTATATCCCAAATTGAAGAAAAATGTTGTGTGAAAGAAATCTGCTCAATGAACTTTTTGTGAAAGCAAATTAAAAACTTTTTAATCTGTAATTTAGAGACTGTGTATTATTTGTGGAATTGTTTTTTTTTTGTATATGCTTGAAATAGTTTTTAAATGCCACTGAAGCAGACAAGGTCATTAAAGCAGGAACATAGTTAAGTGAGATTTTGTACATATAGGAAGCATTGATCTTATGAATGATTCATCGAATGGGGGATCTTATACAGGAGTTGAACCTATGGGGTTGTTTTGGTCAATGAAGGGATATTCAGCTAAAGTATATTTTTGTTTTATAATTGCTTTAATTTGTGTTTCCAATTCTGAGAGGTGAAAGTAAGTCAGAAACATTTGGAACACTGTTCCAGAAAAAGAAATCTTAGATGTTCCTAAGAATTCAATGGCTTGTGTGGCCCAAATAGTTATGACAAACTTAATTTAATAAATCTATTCACATTTTTAGGAAATCCCACCTATTGTGCAAAAACACATTTTTTCATGTAATTTCAATCGTTCTGACAAAGTATTTTTTCTTACTTTCATGACTGCTTTTTTCTGTTCACAGAACCGACCTTTTCGATATCCCGCTGATAGCATAGAAACACCAATATACAAAGTGTCCATTCACAAGGGAATATTTTGTGATGTTGAGCAGCTGAGGGACTTAAAGCCCCAAGACCCAAATAAACTGTTTGAATTTAACATACCAAGACCCATCATGTCGCCTGGTATAAAGCGCATACCTGTGCGTGACAACGGTTTGGTGGGAACACTGTTTCTGCCTGCCGGTCCAGGCCCCCACCCTGGTATGTAAGATGTACGTTGCCGTAGTTACAATGTGCTTATATTTTATTTTTACTTTTGTCACAGGTGTGATTGTGTTGTTCGGTGGCTACCCAGGTGTCAGAGAATATAAAGGTGCTCTGTTGGCGTCTAAAGGATTTGCTTCTTTGGTGCTGGCATATTATGGCACTGAAAATCTTCCCAAATACTTTATCAACACCCTAGATCTGTCATATTTCGAAAGAGCCATTAGTTTTATGAAACAACATCCTGACATTCGAAGTCAGAATGGAATTGGTTTACTGGGGTTGTGCAAAGGAGCCCAGATTGCCATGGCGATGGCAACATACTTCACTGATATCCGTTGTGTTGTTTGGATAAATGGCAGCATTATGGCTGTTACTGGAAGCCTTAAATATAAAGACAGGGTCTGGCATGAATACCCTCCACATTCTATTACACCAAATGCAGAGGGCAAAATTGTGTTGCGTGACTGTTACCATCTACCACCAATGAGTGAAGTGCCCAAGTTCGAAGGGTATTTTCCTTTCGAAAAGAAGCACAACATCTCTTACCTGCTTATCGCTGGCATGGTTGACCAGTGCTCACCATCTGCATACCTCACAGAAGCAGCTGAAATGCAACTAAAAGAATCTGGTCACCCTGACTATGAGGCATTTTATTATCCAGGTGCTGGTCATATCTTAGAACCACCCAATTTTCCATTCTGTTTCGAAACATACCAGAAAGATTACAAGTTTACTTTAGAATTCGGGGGAGAACTTCCACATCATTGCAGGGCAGAGAAAGATGCATGGGAAAGACAGATAAAGTTTCTGTCTGAAAAGTTGAATTAGACCATGTCTTTTTTGTGAATTTTTTTACATTATTCTTTTTTGTTCACTCTCAGGTATCATGCCACAGTGAAAGTTTTGTAATGTAATAGTGGCATCTTAGCCCTGTTTCGCCCACGTTTATGTGGAAACACTTCCTAATTTCAGAAATATTCAAGTTTTTGTCGTTGTGCTAATTCTCTCAACGTACATGTGCTGTAGCAAAACAATGGTCCTTCTCATTAGCGATTGCCACAAAATATAATAGGTTATAGAGGAATCGCAAATATCAGTGTATTCTGCATGCTCTCAAACCGAATTTAAAAATAAATAGCATGGGAATAATGCGAACAGTGATTCGTTAAGATTTTGCTAAGAAACACTGGCACCAGAATCGTCAGGCTTAATGTAGATTTCTATAAAAAGTCCATCTTTGGAGAGTTAGTGCAACGTTGATCGTCGCTATTTGCAAATAAGTGTTGTTCGACGGTTTCGCATGTTTAATTGATGTGGAGATATCATGTCTTTAGATAACGCACTTCCAGCGATGTTGTATGGGAAATTGTAAGTTCCTGTTTGTGAGAACTGTTTTATTAGAATTTCTACCTTAAAGAATGCTAATAATTAGTGTTGTAATAAATGTCTAGTCCAATATTAGGCCCATTTGACCGAAACAACTACAATTGTATAAAAAATGCATTTTATTTGTGATAGATTGAAATAGATTTCCAAATGGGAAAATGTCAAAAGTGAATGCAGGATTCAACGTCTGGCATTAACGGCAACGCACAAAACAGCCAAGTTGTTGCCAGGCGCGCTAGTTGTTAATTTTGGACGTTTTTCTTCGCTTCTAATTTTGGACCCTGAATCGGATGGGGCTTTCACAGAATGTGCGTATGTATCCGCGATGCCAGAACGCCTGATTTCAACTTACTTCCGCGAGTTTACATTCACGTTTTTGGCAAACATTTGCTGTGCAACTTGCAGAACGCACTTCCGTCATAATTCGTGAACACGCAAAGTCAAGATGTCAGGCTAGAGTGACACAACGAAGAAATGACACGATATTTCAGTGAAATGTTGGAAGGGCTATAAGGCGATAAAGTGATTTACATTGACCTAAACGAGTTGTTACAAAAATTGCAGCAGCACAGAATTAAGTTTAAAGCATGTATGTCATTACTCTGAAACAGTTAATTGGCGTCAAAATATTGAGACATGCTTTTCCTCGGCATACCAGATATCAGAACCTGCATTCTGAACCAAGAGCAACTGTGTTGGGTGAAAACCGACTTTTGGATGAAAACGTTGATATCAAAATTCATGGTTAGCATTATGGCCGTCTAACTCGAAAACCTATATAGTTATATTATCATTTAGGTTTGCCAGCTTCACAAGATGTTTCATTGTATGCGTCCCTCAAATCCTCAAAAAACACATGGTATGAGAGTGTGGCACACTACCGTTCATCTAATGCAGGTAACATGGTGTTACCAAATCTCGTGTTCGAATTTTGTCATTCAGATTTAGTTTAGCTGTTTTGTTTTCAGGAATCATTGATCTGATGAACGATCCTTCCATTGGGGGATCGTACAGTGGAGTTGAACCTATGGGTTTGTTTTGGTCAATGAAACCCTACACCAACGATAATGTAATTATCCGATGAAACAAAATTGCTATCTTTTCAACAAGCCATATATTATTTGTAGAAACATCCTGTTCGTTACCCAAACACAAGCATTGAAACGCCAACGTACAACATATCTGCTCACGAAGGCAAACACAGTGAAATGAAATCGCTTAGGATGAAAGAAAGACAAAGGGAAATGCTACAATTTTCCGTACAAAGACCAATTGTAACCCCAGGTGTTACTCGTATTCCAGTGCGTGAAAATGGCTTGGTGGGAACCTTGTTTTTGCCTGAGGGCGAAGGTCCTCATCCAGGTAAATCGGTCGACACTTATATCCTTTTTTAGTGCAAAGATTCCTTTACACAACCAAAACTGTTTCAGGTGTTATATTTCTGCTTGGAGGATATCCAGGTATAAGAGAATACAAAGGTGCTTTATTGGCATCCAGAGGTTTTGCATCGTTGGTTCTGCAGTATTATGGAATGGAACATCTGAACGGATTATTCGACACATTTGATCTTTCCTATTTTGAAAATGCAATTGAGTTCATGAAACAACACCCCAAAGTTCACAGTCACAATGGACTTGGCATATCAGGATTTTGTATAGGAGGGTCTATAGCGATGGCAATGGCAACTTATCTTTCAGATATTCGTTGTGTTGTTTGGATTAACGGTGCCATCAGTTCTATACTCGGTGGTTTCAAATACAAAGACAGATTTTGGCCGCAATTAGCCATGCAACCTCCGAAAATAAGTAAAGGTGAATGTGCTAAACTGAAGGATTTGTTTCATTTGCCTCCAGTTGATCAATTTTCACATCTTCCGGGTTATTTTCCGTTTGAACGCCAACACAATGTATCTTATTTGCTATTTGCAAGCATGGACGACCAATGTGCACCAGTGACGTACTTCGCAAATGTTGCCGAAAAGCAACTGCAAGAATCAAATCATCCTGATTATGAGGTTGTTTGTTATCCTGGTGCTGGTCATGTTCTTGAGCCTCCCAATTTTCCTCTTTGCTCGGATAATTACCAACCGGAATTTAGTGGGGTGTTGGATAATGGTGGCAAACAACCATTCCATTGCCGTGCAGAAGGAGATGTCTGGAAACGACAGCTAAAATTTTTAACAGAAAAGCTATGTGATTGAAATTGTTTCTTGCTGTTGGTTTTGTAACCTCGTTTCATCTGAAAAGGAATTTCTGTAAAAATAAAATAAACATTTGTATACGAACACTGCATTACTGGACTTCACATATTTTAGTTTGTAAATATTTTTTGAAAATAATGAACGCGACCCAATATTGATCATAAACTTGTACAAATTTGCGCTGAGCCCTTGTTGAAAATGTAGATCATTGTTGATGTCAATTTGTGCATGTTTGAGTTGTTTTACCAAACTAACCGAAACAATGTAAATAAATACATAGTACTACATAAAATGAGTGATTCTAGAAACGGAAATCTTGCTCTCCCGTTTCGAAAGAAGTTGGCTTTTACTTTGCCAAATACAAACATAAGGGAATAAAAGAACACACTTCAACGTGCCATGAAGAAGCACACACGCATTATGCTACCTTTGGAAGATCAATAGCCGAGGTGACGTTGTTAATTAATATATTTCGGTATCTGCGCAACCTTGTCACACAAACAAGTTTGGTAGGTAACCAACTGGAGGAAGTCATGTGAAATTATATGGACCAAGTTTCCAACACAATTTAGTGAAACTGATTTAAAACTAAACCAAGTTTGTCAAGCAAACAACTTTTTCAGGAAACCGCAATTGGGTAACCAGGTTTAAGTCCAGCAGTTAGATTTGCCTGGTAACCAAGTTTGTCAGGCAAGGGCTAACCTTTGAAGATATCACATAAAAGAATATGCATACTCTGTAACCACAGTTTTGAGGTTGCTCGAATGGAATATTTTGTAGATTCAATGGAATATTTTGAAACAACAAGGTGATATTTCATGAAAATTATCCAAGTCTACCAAATCCTTATTGTCGTTTTAATTCAGGATTTGCTGCAAGTATTATAAGGATTTAAGCATGTATGTCAAAAGTCTAAGGCAGTTATTTTGCGGTAGAATACTGAGAAATACTCTTGCACTGTATACCAGTCACGACATGTACACTGAGCCAAGGGCCACTGTACTGGGTGAAAGGCGACTTATTGATGAAAACGTTGATATCAAAATACATGGTAAGTTGTATATCGAGGCCTGAACTTGATGATTCACATCTTATTCAACTTCCATGTTTTTGTTGGTTATTCATGAAATGAAAATTACTATTGGATTGCTTTTTTATTGTTTTATTACAAATAGGTTTCTGTAACCATACATGTGATGTCGATTGCTTACGATACACGTTTACATTATAACACATGTAAATTGGTCGCCACTTACACAGGTTTGCCAGCTTCACAAGATGTTTCATTGTATGCCTCCCTCAAAGTTTCAAACAACACTTGGTATGAGAGTATTGCACATTATTGTTCATCTAATGCAGGTAAGATGCCGTTGTGAGGTTCATGATCGACACCACATAATTTCTGTAGCTTCATTTTGTGACCGCGTTGGGTCTCAAATCACCGTTATCTCATCAAACCGTCCAAACCGTCAAATTCGGCCTTGTCTTGTATTTGTTTTATTTATAATATTGGAAGCCAATCTCTGATTTGCGTATTCGTTTTGCCCACATGCCTTTCTTTGTAATGCACCGCAAAATATATTTAATTCGTATAGTCCTCTAAACGAAACGAGAAGTTCTTTGGAGTCTTAAAGCTGCTATAGGAAAAAAAAAACTTTTATTGCAATAAAAGTTGGATAGAGGAAAGGTCTGCAACCTTTAGCATATAGTTTGACTTTATATACTGAACTTAAGCATAGTCGAAAAATTATTTCAAATTAGCAGGGCTTATTTTGAACTGACCCTTTTTCAGCGTCGAATTTGTATTAAATAAAACTTCTATAAACCGTAATGGTCCACCTAATTGCGCCGAGAGTTTTATTATCAAAGTTTATTGATACTATATAGAGCCAAATTAGAAGATTGCAAGGGCGACTCCGGAGTCATGTGTTTCCAGCCTTAGCTATAGAGTAAGATAGCTATGTAGAGATTGTTCACAATTTACGGTGCGGGACCCGCGACTGCAATGTAAATTGTGTTGTTCTTTGCACGATAAAGTTTGGATTTGGCTTTGGAGCTTGATCGAATTGCAACTTTACACTAAAGCTTTTCGCAAAACTTTTTACCAACAAGAAAGAAGAACACTGAGCGCATTTGTTATTCTCCTTTTAAATGTAATAGCGTAGCAGATAATATATGGACGTTACGGCGTGACAATGCGCAAAGATCAAAGTACTTGTATTGTTTTAGAAAGAAACGATATTTCTAACAACAGGATCGTTGTGCAGCAGTGTATTTACATGCTAATTTTGTTGTTTAAAACATCGGACACAAAATCTGGCCCGCTGACGTCTTTACCTGATAAAAATTGGCCCGCAATAAAAAAGTAAATCGGTACTGACGTTTACTTTTTCTAAATTGTCTGATTTTTCTTAAATATAAAAAACTATTTTAGGAAGCATTGATCTGATGAAAGATCCATCTATTGGGGGAACGTACAGTGGAGTTGAACCTATGGGATTATTTTGGTCAATGAAACCGTATACCAATGACAATGTAACTGTAAATGAATTAAAGTTTATGTTTTTCTAACAAAGCTACATGTAATGTGTAGAAACATCCTGTTCGTTACCCAAACACAAGTATTGAAACACCAACGTACAGCATAACTGTTCACGAAGGCAAACACAATGAAATGGAATCATTTAGGACTCAAGAGAGACGAGAATTAAATCAATTGCTGCAGTTTTCTGTCCAAAGACCAATTGTAGCCCCAGGTGTTAAAAGAATTCCTGTGCGCGACAATGGTTTAGTCGGAACCTTGTTCCTTCCACAGGGTGAAGGCCCTCATCCAGGTAATTAGGTCATCACTGAGTAACAATTGCTAATGTTTTTTAGACTTACAATGTATGAGCTGCAGATAAGAACTGCTGACATTGAGGAAGATGTATTACGTAAAAACAAGGAGCCAATAATGCTTAGTGAGTTTCAGATATGCACACAGGTTTGGTCACTGAGGTAGATGACTGACGGCGGTTGGTCTAACGTGGTTCGTACCCAGTTTGGTACCGCGACGTAAACTACAAAGTCACAATTGTGACACTTTAAAGTGGAATAGCCCCTCTAGCTATTTAGATGACAAGACCGTCGCCAGTGAAACAATGCGCATATCTCCACTTGTCACTGATTATTACTGGTACATTGTTGGTACGTGATGTATTTTTCTTAACGTCAAGATATGTTGGTCTTTCGGAGACCTGAACATAGACTTTACAATTTTTTAGGCGTTGTTGTCCTGTTTGGAGCTCACCCTCGTATAAGAGAATACAAAGGTGCTTTGTTGGCATCCAGAGGTTTTGCATCTTTGGTTCTGCAGTATTATGGGATGGAACATCTGCCATCATTTCTATCTACACTTGATCTTTCTTATTTCGAAAATGCAATGAAGTTCATGAAGCAACACCCGAAAGTGCGGAGTCAAAATGGATTGGGCTTATTAGGTTTATGTAAGGGTGGAAACATAGTAATGGCAATGGCCGCACACCTCCCAGATGTTCGGTGCGTTGTTTGGATTAACGGTGGCATCACTACCGTAACTGGTAGCTTCAAATACAAAGAACGGTTTTGGCCAGAATTGCCAATGCTTCCAGTCAAAAAAGATCAGGACGGTTGTATCATTCTTAAAAATTCTTATAACTTGCCTCCAGTTAAGCAATTTTCCAAACTTCCAGGCTATCATCCATTTGAAGAAAGGCATAATATAGCGTATTTGCTGATTGCATCTATGGATGACCTATGTTTGCCGGTAGTACATAGTGCAACGGTTGCTGAAAGGCATTTACAAAAATCAAAGCATCCTGATTATGAAGTTATTTATTATACTAGCGCAGGACATGCTCTTGAGCCGCCAAACTTTCCATTTTGCTCAGAAACTTACCAAGCGGATGTAAAAGGTATACTGTACTTCGGTGGCAAACAACCTTTACATTGTCGGGCAGAAGAAGATGCATGGAAACGGCAACTTAAGTTTTTGTCGGAAAAACTGAATCCTTGAAATTAGTGACAATTTCCAAAAATTCATCCGGTAAGAAGACGCAAGAACGTATCCGCTGAAATTGAACAGTTTATTATCTTTGTTATCAACTTTAAAAGTACTTAAACTTGATCATTTAGGCTGTCGCGTATAACCCCATAATAAAGGACGAATGAGTCGTGTATTTTAGAACACATACATTTTCTGCTTGCTGCACTTTAAATGTATAGAATTATGTTGGGAAATGTAACTTCCCTCAGTCGGCGTGTTGACGATTCTCCATGTCATTTTGTGTATGTTTGAGTGTTTAAATTGTATGTCTAATTAACTGTGCCAATGTAACTAAATGCGTGGTGGAGTGAACGCGTTGCGACGTAATATTATGGGATGTGGGACAAATGGTCCAGCTGTTGCAGTCGGTAATAAAATATTTTCGCATCTTGCACTACCAAGCTTGTTTGGCAACAGCTAACCTTCGAAGAGGCCACGTGACATAAGTTTAAACAGATACCAAACAAGAGGCTATATATGGGGCCAAAGTGAAAATATTGTTGCTAGTTTGGGTAATTGGAAGAGTTTTAATGGACAATGATGTAGTTTTCAGTGAACTGCAAACAAGGGCCACTGTTTCGACTAAATAGGCCTCATTAATGCAGCTTTCGTGAAATACACTGGCCTTGCCAAGCAACACTTCCACCAAAGGGTCAAAATAACTAAGCAAGATTTCCACTTAGTGGTCTATGCAGTCGCCGTCACCCATTGAGACAAACCATTGAGCCAATCACCAATTTTTCATATTGTAAACATAAGTTGTGACCTTCGATAAAAAATGGTACCTAAGCAATCATAACAACAATGAAAAGAATGGCCTATAATATCAAGATATGCAATGTTTCAAAAAATAATCACCTTAGCGAAGCAAAAATAAATGGCAAGGATGCAAAATATACACGTTTCACACAATTTTCTAAAGTGTGTTAATTTTGATTGGGATTTTGTTATTTCCATACCGAAAACTGCAGTTTTTTAGTTTAGTTTTTTCGAGAAAAAGTCCAGCTGTCGTTTCCATGCATCTTCTTCTGCCCGGAAATGTATAGGTTGTTTACCACCGTAATCCACCACCCCATTTAACTCCGGTTGGTAATTATCCGAGCAAAGGGGAAAATTGGGAGGCTCGAGTACATGACCGGCACCAGGATAACAAACAACCTCATAATCAGGATGATTTGATTCTTGCAATAGGTTTTCAGCAACCCTTGCAAAGTATGTTGTTGGTACACATTGGTCGTCCATGCTAGCAATTAGCAAATAAGCGATATCATGCTTGTGTTCAAACGGAAAATAGCCAGGAAGTTTTGTAAACTTCTCGAAAGGAGGCAAATCAAAGAACTTTTTGAACCTGACGTAACCATCTTGATCTTTTTTAAGTGGATGCATTGGAAATTCGGGCCAAAATTTAGTTTTGTATTTGAAGCCTCCGGCTACGGAAGAAATGGCTCCGTTAATCCAAACCACGCAACGAATATCTGGAAGGTAAGTTGCCATTGCCATAACTATGGCTCCACCTTTACACAGACCTAACAGGCCAAGTCCATTCTGGCTATGAACTTTGGGATGTTGTTTCATGAACTCAATTGCATTTTCGAAATAAGATAAATCAAGTGTAGATAGAAATGATGGCAGATGTTCCATTCCATAATACTGCAGAACCAACGCTGCAAAACCTCTGGATGCCAACAAAGCCCCTTTGTATTCTCTTATACCTGGATATCCTCCAAACATTACAATAACACCTAAAACACATACTTCCAATTTCTAAAGGCAATGAACTTTGGCATATTGAAAGATACAACATGCCACGAAGACTGACATTATTCAGTAAGTAAAGTTTCCAAGGTATTATTAGCTCTTTACCTGGATGAGGACCTTCGCCCTCCGGTAAAAATAGAGTTCCAAACAAGCCATTTTCACGAACTGGAATACGAGTAACACCTGGGGCTACAATTGGTCTTTGTACGGAAAATTGTAGCATTTCCTTTTGTCTTTCTTTCATCCTAAGTGATTTCATTTCACTGTGTTTGCCTTCGTGAACAGATATGTTGTACGTTGGCGTTTCAATGCTTGTGTTTGGGTAACGAAATGGTTGTTTCTAAAAATAATATATGGCTTGTTGAAAAGACAACAATTTTTATTTCTTGGCATAATTACATTGTCATTGATGTAGGGTTTCATTGACCAAAATAGTCCCATTGGTTCCACTCCACTGTATGTTCCCCCAATAGATGTATGTTTCATCAGATCAATTTTTCCTGATCAAAAGCAATAAAACGTTACGTAAAAATTTTGACATGTAAGCGAATATACTGTTCAATTAAATGGATTTTCAAATATTTAAATCCAATTGTCTGTGTTTCTGGAACTTTCGTTGAAATTATGCAATGTTTGGACCAACTGCTATACAAACTAATGAAACAAAAAAAAACGATAACATCTTGCACTTTGGCAATGTCGAACACGAAACAACGCAACATCATATTATACCTGTTTCCGATGAACAATAATGTGCAATACTCTCATACCAAGTGTTGTTTGAAACTGTAAGGGAGGCATACAATGAAAAGTCCTGTGAAGCTGGCAAACCTGTGTAAGTGACAATATTTAAGCCTATTTTCTCCACAAACAATGGTGTTATACAATCATACTAATCACATCACATTACTAGCATCTGATGTACTTCATGATTACAATAAAACTTTCGTAAAGTAAAACCCTATCCAATAACTGTTCTTTGCATGAAAAGCAGCAAATATGGTATAAAGTGGTAAAGTCCTAATGAAACCATCAATGGCTTTGGTTGGGCCAGCACGACCGGTTGACGACCTAACGTCCTCCCAGTGCGAATGGCTGTGATCCTACGTCAAACGGTGATATTCTGTGAGGAGATCACCTCAAACATGGGCGCCTGACTCGAAAACCCTCTTGGTTTTCTTGGTGCCCATGTTTTATTTTGCATATTTATTGTTCATATACGCACTTAAATTATTTTTACGCAAAATAAAAATGATTACCATGTATTTTGATGTCAACGTTTTCATCAATAAGTCGGCTTTCCCCCAATACAACGGCCCTTGGCTTAGTGTGCAAGTCTTGGTGACCGATATACCAAGATGCAACCTCATTTCTCAGCATTCGGACACCACATAACCTCCTCAGACTTATCAAATACATGTTTAATCTTAATCCTACAATGCTAAAATCACTACTAAAAAAACAATACAGGTAAGTTTCCATGCCCAAAAACGTAGAAATTTGCTTCATTTACAAGGGGCCTCGGTAAATTTAATTACCTTTGCCAATAACTGTTTTGTTTTAATCAGAACAACTTTACTCGATTTACTAGCTGGGATGTAAAATG
Source organism: Ascidia mentula (assembly GCF_947561715.1). Classification (NCBI taxonomy): domain Eukaryota; kingdom Metazoa; phylum Chordata; class Ascidiacea; order Phlebobranchia; family Ascidiidae; genus Ascidia; species Ascidia mentula. The sequence continues at coordinate 2,649,373 of NC_138568.1, forward strand.
CTTTTTCTCTGTGAGATCCGCAATTGCAAACAAGTGTTTCCCGTTAGAACTTGTCGCGCGTCTATAAATAATGGCCCAGTTGTTTTGATTTAATGGTAAAAAAATAATGGCTGTTCATTACGTTAAAACGATGCCAATCAATTAGCAAATTTTTGCAAACGACAACTGTATAGGTCGTTCCTTCTGGAAACGCAAATGCTCCGGAATAAGAAAACAAATGTATAAGTTATTGTTGCAAAAATTAACCTACAGCGCTGCAACGAAAAAAAAATTACAATACTAGTTTTGTATGTTTTCCACGTTAGATGTTGTTTCGTCATTGTCAATGACAATAAAGCAGAACGACGTAAGATCAACAGGTGCTGGTAGAGGTGATTGTGCAAAATACGTACAGTTGTTGTTCTTTGTTCTATCAGTTCAAAGCTACCTTGTTGGTTAGCCAATTATCTTCCTGTTAACTGGTTGAGAATTTCATACAAAAGGATACAATATACACTAAAGTCGTATGACTTGAGGTTGGATCAATTGACCATCCCGGAGTGTGCAATGATTTGAAGCTGATGCAATCGCGCAAAGGTGTTGCTTACACTCACACCGATTGAATCGTACGTACGATTTCTACATATGAATATCGTGATGTGGTAAGTTATTGAACCTGGGATGTGCAACACGTCGATGGAAGATCGATCGAACCTGATTTTATGTTGTCTTTACAAAATAGATAAAATTAAACTTAATCGACAATTTTTTGACGAACTCATTGTGAAAACTAAAAGTTTAATTCATGTTCGCATGATTGACACATTATGCTTAAGTTTCGGTATTGGAAAACAACTATAAGCAGACTACCTTGCAAAAGTCGACTCAAGCAAACAATTAAACACAATACAAAAACAATCGCCACAGGTAACATCAGGTTATTATTCATTGGGATTGATTCACACATACGTTTAGTGACGACGGAAGCTTTACTTGTTGATGTGTCGACGACTTTAAAGCATGTGTTTGGGCCGTGCAACCGTTTTTAATCGCCATACAACCTTTTATTTAAGCTCCATACCGCCACCTATTGTTCCAAATGTTGACAATAGTATGTCATGTGACCGTTTCTTGGTGTTGCTTATAACGTCATTAACCCAGTGCACTGCCTAACCTGTCGATCATGTAACGCAGTGCTTCTCAACCAGTGGGACCATGTGCACTAGTGCGGATATGAAAATATATTGAGCGGATGGAAAACATGCTGCTGATAAGTACGGATGAAATTCGCCCGTAAATAGTGTTTTTAGTATACGACTTTTTTCATATTTGGTTACCTAAACACTTAAAAAATTGTCCAGCACGATAAGAGTATAACATACACTAGGGGTGCCACTACGTTTTTACAGCATGAGCTGGATTTTGCAAATACCTAAAAAGGATTTTGCAAATACCTAATAACATGTTTTGTCTCCCTGCAGAGCCATCATTGTTCATAAAATGTTACTACGCAGACCACTATTATATAACGCCACACCCAATTCTCATCACAACTAGACTTGCATACTTGCAACATCAGCAAAACCAAAATCGTTGGAGTCTATATAGTATATACACAATATTTAATGAAACTTTCGTGGCATAAAAAAGTGCGGACTGTCTGTAAAAAGGTTGAAAGGCACTGATGTAACGTATAGCACGTATAATATTTCTATGTTACGTTGAAACAAAGAACATAGAGACAGCTCAGTTTACGTCTTGTTAGAAAATATATGCGAAACATGTCTGTTCACATGGTAAATATAATGAGGCGAAATCATTGAGGAATACAGACGGACCAGGCTTAAATCAGTTGCTGCAGTTTTCTGGTCAAGGACTGCAGCGTTCAATTAAGGTTCGGTCGGCTGCTATAACTGAAAATAAGTCTGCTATGCGTGTTCTTTAATTGCTGTATAGACTACTGTTTTTGGACTCCGTAAGCATACTTACTTTACAGAAAGGCGCGTTGCAATATCATTGTACCAAGCGCGTTAGTGACTGAGCGAGTAACTTCTACGGCGTGGCAGTTGGTTACTTATGTGTCTGAGACTATATAGTTGGGTGACAGAAAGAATGAGAGACTGTCAGAGTATTTGCCAACGGGTATTTAACAACAACAAAAAAGGTTTGTCGTCGAGTCGCATGTCAGAAGAATGCGCGAGTTCTTCAGGAAAGCCTAACTCCGTCTGAAGCCTTCGGTCCGTCATTGTTCCAAATGTGTGAAAAAGTTGGGAAACATGCGTGTTGCTACAAGACCAATTGTTGGTCTGTCAGGTGTTAATCGTAATCCGACTGTGATAATAGCTTGGTGGGAATCTTGTTTGCACAAGAGGTTGAAGGTCCACAGTGAGGTAACTATAAGCTACTAATGTTATTTTGCCACACTGAATGTCAGTTTCTCCCTACTGACGTAACACATTTTACAAATTTATTAATTTATATTCAGTAATTTTATTTTTTGCATCCCTGTATTGGAGAATAGAAAGGCGCTTTGTTTGTATCACTGATGTATATTAAACACTAATAGAAATCAGTGGTTAGTATCCAGAGGTTTTGCATCGTTGGTTTTTGCGCGGAAATGCGAATCCTACTGGACTTGTTACCTTGCGCGAGAGAAACAAGAAAAAGGGAAATGGTGCCCGACTTGTGTACGTACAACTCCTAATCAAGGTAAAAGGTGTTTGTTTTCAGATCCAATACACGGTAAGTTAACCTCACCAAGACCTTATCTGGTGTTGCGCGCGATGTACTTTCTTAATATGAGACAGTTATTTAGGGACAGAACACTTATCAATACAATTGCTAGGTATACCAGTCACGACTTGCATACTGAGCCAAGGGCAACCGTGCTGGGTGAAAATCGGCTTATTGATGAAAACGTTGATATCAAAATACATGGTTTGTATTACTATATTAAAGACTTATGACTAGATAAACCTTGCAGGTTATGTTTATTAGCATGTTTACTGGAAATTTATTCATCAAAATAAATTATTCATCATTATAAATCATTTTGGCCTAATATTGTTTGTCACATGCACAGGTTTGCCAGCTTCACAAGATGTTTCATTGTATGCTTCTCTCAAAGTTTCAAACAACACTTGGTATCAGAGTGTGGCCCACTACCGTTCATCTGAAACAGGTAAACCTTGTGAGTTCTGTTATGTTTGTCAACTTTTCTGTCATAGTTGCCAAAATTATTTTAAATGGTTAAGTTTATTTATTTTTTGCCAGGAAATATTGACCTGATGAAAGATCCATCTCTTGGGGGATCGTACAGTGGAGTTGAACCTATGGGATTATTTTGGTCAATGAAACCGTACACCAATGACAATGTAATTGTAAATCAATAAAAATTGTTTTATTTTCTAACAAAGCTACATGCAATGTGCAGAAACATCCTGTTCGTTACCCAAACACAAGCATTGAAACACCAACGTACAACATATCTGTTCACAATGGCAGACATAGTAAAGTGGAGTCATTTAGGAGTAAAGAAAGACAAGCATTGAATGTACTGCTAAAGTTTTCTGTTCAAAGACCAATTGTAGCCCCGGGTGTTACTCGGATTCCTGTCCGTAAAAATGGCTTGGTCGGAACCTTGTTTTTACCAGAGGGCGAAGGTCCTCATCCAGGTAATCAGACTGTCAATTGAATTTGCATGTTGTGTCTTCTTTTCCTGGCCTACCGAATTGCTGACCAAAGACCATGTCTTTTCAGGTGTCATTGTAATGTTTGGAGGATATCCAGGTATTAGGGAATACAAAGGAGCGTTGTTGGCATCCAGAGGTTTTGCATCATTGGTTCTTCAGTATTATGGAATGGAACACCTGAAACCGTTCGTGGATACACTTGATCTCTCCTATTTTAAGAACGCAATAGAATTCATGAAGGCACATCCCAATGTGCGAAGTCAAAATGGACTTGGCCTGTTAGGTTTGTGTAAAGGTGGAGCCATAGGCATTGCAATGGCCTCCTATCTTCCCGCCATCCGGTGCATGATTTGGATTAATGGAGGCATTAGTGCTATAACTGGTAGTTTGAAATACAGAGATAAATTTTGGCCGCAATTGCCAATGCTTCCAATCAAAAAAGACAAAGATGGTTATGTTAGGTTGAAAAATTTTTTTGTCTTGCCTTCTGTTGATAAATTTTCAAAATTTCCTGGCTATTTTCCATTTGAACAAAGACACAATGTTGCTTATTTGCTCATTGCCGGCATGGAAGACCAATGTGTACCAGCAGAATACGCTGCAATGGTAGCTGAAAAACATTTGCAAGAATCAAAGCATCCTGATTACAAGGTTCTGTATTATCCTGGTGCAGGGCATGCTCTCGAGCCTCCGAACTTCCCTCTTTGCACAGAAACTTACCAAACAGAACTAAGTAGCATGATGGTTTTTGGTGGGAAACAACCTTTACATTATCACGCACAACAGGATGCTTGGAATCGACAACTAGAGTTTTTGTCTACTAAACTAAATGTGTAGTAAAGAATGTTTTTATTGAAGCACAACAGTAAATACTATTTTTGTTATAAGATAGTGTGAAAATCTGTGTGCTTTAATCTTGCCCATAGATTTGTGCAATATGTATTTTTGGTTTGTGATAAATTTTGAAACATTTTATTCACAATTGGAATTTTTATTCAATTTTTTTTTTGTTCTTTGAGTGTCAATTACAATCAGTGTTAACAATTCATGCTTCAATTCACTTTGCCAGACTTGATGGAGGCCTACCATCAAAAAAAGAAATTTCAGTAAAAGCCCAAGGATGTCAACACAAAAAATCAGCCAAATCCAAATGACAGAGCAGCCGAGAATTGGTATATTGCTTTATACCAAATAGTCTTGATAGTGCAGGCTCAGTTTAAACCTTCCATGTATACTGACTTGTTGCTAAATTATCTCTTAAAAAAGTTGTGCCTCCTCGGTTTGTAACACATGCATATTTTCGTCCAAATATTAACTCATCAACAAAAATAACAGTAGTATACCCAGGGATGAGGATGGTTTTGACAGTCTTCCATCACCGAAAGTCCTACCTCAAGTTGGTAAGAAAGTCTCCGTCTGCCATCATGTTGGCTGCAGGTCGGATCACCGATGGTCTTTTTTCGGTCACATGGTTGATTTGATACAACATGAGATCAGGACTAATCTGTGAGACCAAATTTCGATCTGTTTATTTGTAAAAAAAAGTCGAAAATATATTGGGTCATATCAAATACGAGGCAAAAACAAAGATAATTGCTGCAATTACGCGTCAACGGAAACTTAGAAGAAGTAGCGCAAGTTGAAAGACGTAACGCAAGCGAGATAACAAAAGCGAAGGCGACAGGACAGAAAGACAGGATTTAAATGCAAAAGAGTATAAAGCGGTTTCGAAAAACCAAGTTAAAACAAAATTTGTGTTAAAAAGGCCCTTTCCCGAAAACGTTATTGTCCTTGCGCACCAGCGTAGCCTGGCCACAATATTCCCCGTTAAATCGCCGAGCTCCTGAAGTTCAGTTGGCAAAACGTTTTTGGCCCTTATTAGCCAGCAGAGTCGTGAGTTCAAACCTCACCGTGTGCTTGATTTTTCAGATCTCGCTTCAACTTGTCGGAAAAGAATGGCTGATACAGCTAGGCTGCAATGCCTGCATGGGCTGTGAAGCCGGTAAACCTCATGATCTTAATACAATCGCTGCGCAGTGGGGCGATCCTGCTAATCATGTCCTTGCATGAAACATTACTGCATTGTCTGATTATGGTGGTAGAGATCCTCGGCGTATATGTATAAGTTGCCAGGCAGATTGTGCGCTTGCTCGCCAGTGTACCTTGGCTACAATATACCTGTGAAACTCCAGTAGCTCAGTTGGTAGAAAGTTTGGGCCTAGTTAGTTCAGGGACGCGAGTTCACCGGAAGCTTGAATTTTGTGATCTCGCTTCGATTTGTCGGAAAAATGGCTAATCCAGCTAGGCTGCATGAATCTGGTAAACCTCATGATTATTAATATCAATTCATATTTCTGCATGTTCCCCATCGAAGCTTTCAAATATTCAAATGCTCTAAAAATTCCAGGCCGCCGATTTTGTGTTTTCAACTTATGTTATAATACACATATCATAATCATAACCGAATATTAATATATATTTTTACCACAATTTTGATATTATTCGTGTGGTGATCGAACGCAACGCTTACACGGGCGCGTGTAATTAATCGTGCCTTTAGAAAAAACCTGGATTCCGATTACTACTTTTGACTTTTGACAGAAAAGGTCAGCTTATGATCTATATATACCCTGTAAAAAAATCATACCGCTACCTCGTAAGACGATCAAACAACTCGCGTTCAAAGTTTTGTTAATTTTATAAGGGATAAGTAGGTTAAGTATGCAATATGCATGTTATTAGTCTGAGACAATTTTTTGGTGTCAAGTTACTCAGAAATATTGTTGCATCCTGGTGTACCAGTCACCAATACTTGCACAGTGGGCCAAGGGCCACTGTGTCTGGTGAAAACCGACTTATTGATGAAAACGTTGACATCAAAATCCATGGTTAGTTATTTATATTGGTGATAACTTATGTGTTTAACAATTGATGTGGGCTAAATGTAGTTTGTCACATGCATAGGTTTGCCAGCTTCACAAGACGTTTCGTTGTATGCATCTCTCAAAGTTTCAAACAACACTTGGTATGAGAGTATTGCGCAATACCATACATCCGAAACAGGTAGCAGGATTAAATATTATGATTTTTTCCGGCATTATATCACATTAATTCAGCTGGTTATTGTGTTTCTATTGTTAGGAAATATTAACCTAGTGAAAGATCCATCTATTGGGGGAACATACAGTGGAGTTGAACCTATGGGACTATTTTGGTCAATGAAACCCTACACCAATGGCAATGTAATCAGGAAGAATAAATGAAATATATTTGGTGGATATCCAGGTAGAATAAATCAATATGTTATGTAGAAAACACATCTTCGATACCCTAATACGAGCATTGAAGCACCAACATACAACATATCTGTTTATAAAGGCAAAAACAGTGAAATGGAGTCATTTACGATTACAGAAAGACCACGATTAAATCAATTGCTACAATTTTCCGTACAAAGACCAATTGTAGCCCCAGGTGTTACTCGTATCCCAGTCCGTAAAAATGGCTTGGTTGGAACCTTGTTTTTGCCTGAGGGCGAAGGTCCTCATCCAGGTAAAGGGCTAATTACTATGTAGACCTTGCCAACGTTGCCGAAACATACTTATGTCAGTTATTAAGTATTTTTGTTGTATTCTGAGTATATAGAAACTGGTCCATACTGCTGAGTCAGTTTCTCAGCAGTATGGGCCAGTTTCTTCACTTTAAGAATGATGGGTAAATCCGTTGTTAGTTTTCCTATGTTTTTGTTGTGTGTTTCTTAATTCCAATAATCTTTGTTCTTTGAACGATGAACACAAATTAAAAACTTTCCACAACTTTTTAGGTGTTATTGTTATGTTTGGAGGATATCCAGGTATAAGAGAATACAAAGGGGCTTTGTTGGCATCCAGAGGTTTTGCTTCATTGGTTCTGCAGTATTATGGAATGGAACACCTGCCATCATTTCTATCTACACTTGATCTTTCCTATTTCGAAAATGCAATTGAGTTCATGAAGCAACACCCGAAAGTGCAGAGTCAAAATGGATTGGGCTTATTGGGTTTGTGCAAGGGGGGATCTATAGCGATGGCAATGGCAACTTATCTTTCAAACATTCGCTGTGTTGTTTGGATTAATGGAGCCATATCTACTGCAGCTGGTGACTTGAAATACAAAGATAAGTTTTGGCCACAATTGCCAATGCTTCCTGTTAAAAAGGATGAAGATGGTTATGTCAGGCTGAAAAATGCTTTCGACGTGCCTCCAGTTGATCAATTTTCAGAACTTTCAGGCTATTACCCATTTGAGCATAGACATGAAGTGTCCTATTTATTAATTGCTTGTATGGATGATCAATGTGTGCCGTCAGAATACACTGCAAAGGTTGCTGAAAAGCATCTGCGAGAATCGAATCATCCTGATTATGCAGTTATTTATTATCCTGGTGCTGGTCATATTCTTGAACCACCAAACTTTCCACTTTGCTTAATAACTTACCAACCAGAATTTGGAGGAATTCTGCGTTTTGGTGGCAAACAGCCATTGCATAGTCAAGCAGAAAAAGATGCCTGGGAACGACAACTCAACTTTTTGTCAGAAAAACTAAATATATGATGAAAATTTTTGTTGTGCTACCACAAAAAAGTCTTTTCTTGTTTCATGTGACATGATATTGTGTACACCTAAATCATATTTGTAAATACATGTGCTCTATTTGATATTGTTCATAGCAAAGACGTACTTCGGCCCAAATTGTTGTGCTTTTGGGTATATATGCAATTTGCAATTAGGTCTGTATTCTGTCTCAATATGCAACATCACAATTAATACCTCATTAAAACTTCTTCCTCAATAAAAAGTGTTTTGTTCGTTTGTGAGTATTGGATGCCTTACTAATGTTGGAGTCATCTTGAGTTTAGTTAAGTTTTGTGGTATACAACAGGGTTATTATAGCATAAATCCTGCAATGGCGAGACCCTTAATTGCCGCAGCAGCCAACGGGAAGATGCATAAAACGGCCACCATAGAACCACAACAAAACGTGCTGAAAGTTTGATTTTCATACCAAGGGAAATTCCAATAAAATCCCCTTTCATGCAACCAATGTTTTTTTGTTGGGTTTGCCATAAAAGCAATCTTTACACACGATGTACATTTTGTAGTAGAATTCATACTTACTTACTTACAAAAATTATTTTTGACCTGACCAACAATGGTCTTGGCGAAAACGGCAGTTTCAAAAACGTCAATTTTGATTTTTGTATTAAGCTTTTTTTTTTTACATGCAAAAGTTTAATCCAGTGCTGGCCTACAGGTGTTGCAAGTATTTCGCTCAGCACACTGCCAGTGTAGATGCGTAATCAACGTACATTATAAAAATACATATTAAAAATACACATGTGTGTTCACTACACCAGGGTGCAAAGGTTATCCAGGTAGGTAGGTACACACTATGTCAACAAGGTGGACACTGCTATGTCATCCTTAAGGCTTATTTGTTAAATGCCTGTAAGAATGACAATAATATAACATATGTGAGCTGCAGACAGATGGCTGATGTCAAAGCTTTGTACAGTTTGGCAGGAAACAACAGCAGAAATTAGGTGTGAATAATTTTAACCTAAATACTTGTTTTTTTGTTTTTCTTCTTTTGTTTGTTCCTCTACGGTAGCGACATGCTAAAAACTACATTCACAATTTATCTAAACTTAAAAACATGTCTCCACGGGTTATTGTAAGCCCAGAACCAAGTCTTGCAGATGCTGAAGTGGACATAACTTGCTGTGGTAAGCAAACTTTTTCCAAACCCATAAAATCTGTACATTAACTCAGTTAAATATTTAGGTTTACCTGCAAATACTTTGGTAACATTAAGAGCAACATCACATTCAGGACAAAATGCATTTGAAAGTTATGGAGTTTTTCAAGTTAATGAACATGGTAGTCACAACTTTTGCAGACTTATAATTTTTTTCAGAAGTTTATAATGCTTAAAAGCTGTTCTGCAGGTGAAATTAATTTGGATAAACAACCATCACTTGCTGGGTCCTACTTTGGAGTTGACAAAATGGGGTTGTTTTGGTCTATGGACCCATCGCCATATAACGATGTACTTGTCATATATTATTTTCTAACATGTTGAAATAAATAGCTAACAATACCAAATTTTGTTTTCAACAAGGTTCAGTTTTCAAGGTTTACTGTGAAGGATGTTGCAAGGCCGAACATAATTGTCATTCGTGTGTATAACAAGCAGTTCTTCTCTATCAAAGATTTGATTTTATATGATGAAAAAAATGTTGTCGCAAGTTGTCAAGTAACCAGATTATACATGAAGCCAGGAACAAAACGTGTTGTTGTAAAAGAGCAAAATGTTAAAGGAACGTTATTTATTCCACCTGGCAATGGACCTTTTCCTGGTAAGTTGTGTGGATAACAAAATGAAGATAGTTTTACAGGCAGTTACCACTTCTGAATACATTTTTAGGGGTTATCTATATTCTGGGTGCAATGGCCAACCCAATTGAAACTCATGCATCATTAATGAGTTCACATGGTTTTGTAACATTCAATCTCAAGTATTTTGGGTTTAAAAATTGGGTTTTCAACATAGACATGACTCAAATGGAAAGTGCACTTAATTTTGTGAGAAACCTTGCTGTTGTAAAGTATGATGGAGGTGTATCTGTGGTTGGAGTGTGCAAAGGTGGACAGTTTGCCTTGTGCATGGCCGAATGTCTTGATGGCATAAAATCTGTTGTTGCCATAAATGCTCCGATAGCTCCAGTGCACAATTCTCACCAATACAAAAATAAAAGCTGGTCTACATTAGACACCGACGAGGTCACTCCATACACATTTGGCAAGCATGGTGCATTGCTTTCAAGAACTCTAATACCAGTGCTGACAGATTTTGATGAAGACACTCTTTCAAAATCATTGTTTAAATTTTACACAAGGCATGATGTGCCATGTCTTGTGGTTGCTGCTTTGGGGGACAGTAATATTCCCTCAGAACATTACTGTAACAAAGTGGAAAGATTGTTGAAAACTGCAAGACATCCCCACTATGGCATTCTCAGATATGCAGGAGCAGGACATTTACTTGAACCTCCTTACACCCCATTCTGTTGTAGGAGTTCTGGAAATCCGTTTACTGAACTTTTTGAATGGGGCGGCATTAAAATTCCTCACTGTAAAGCACAGATAGATTGCTGGAAAAATATAACTCATTTTCTTCATGATAATGCTATGGGGTTACCAACATCCAAGCTGTAGTGTTATTCCATCTCCATATATATGTGGTCCGAATAGCTGTTAACCTAATTTTCCATTGTTATTTATTTTCTTGTTAACTTCAAAAACATTTTGTGTTTTTTTAATATTCCTATGCAAATGTATTGTATATGTTTCATACTACTTGAAAATCAAAGCTGCATAAAACCTTCTTGTTTAACTTTTTAATGATCCTGTATAAAATTGTCATACTCTCTATACTCCATTTTCATGTTTAAGGTCTTCATGTCGGTTTTAGCTGAATAATAAATGTAGCATTTTGGTTCAGTGTGTTATAAACATGAATCCATGGGTAAGGGTTTACCCTGATCCAAGTTTGGCTGACTCAGCAGTGGACATTACAGTACATGGTATGCCATAACCTGTTTCACTCAATTTTTTAGTTTTGATGTTTACTTTGTATATTATTTGAAGGTTTGCCCCCTGGGGAGTTTGTCACAATTCAGGGCACTCAACACTCAGGACCTCATGCATTTGAAAGTTTGGGGGTGTATCAAGTTGCTGGCAATGGTATGCAATTTTTTTTGAAAGTTATGACGTTTTCTATCTGTAGTCACTTGTTGGTGTTTTTTATGCTTTTAGGAAGTATTGATTTATCACAACAAGAATCTATTGCTGGAACTTATCACGGAGTTAGTAAAATGGGTTTACTTTGGTCTATGGAACCTTCACCAAAAAATAAGGTTAGATATTTATATTATTTTAAAAAATTGTTCATTGGATCCAGACCAACTCCTTTCTTTCACTATGTTTTTGTGTTCTGCCATGGGAGATTTTGATTACTGCATTAAGTCATATTGTTAATGACGTTTCAGGTTCCATTTGCAAGGTTTATGGTAAAGGATGTTACAAAACCAAACATGATCACCTTTAAAGTTTACAACAAGCAGTTCTTCAGCATAAATCAGCTTCTGGAAAATAAAAATGAAAATGTTATTGTTGAATTCCAAATGACCCGTCTCTATATGAAGCCAGGAACCAGGCGTATTGTAGTTAATAAACCAGATGTAAAAGGAACATTGTTTATTCCTCCAGGAAAAGGTCCGTTTCCAGGTACTGTGCAAAATTTTTTAATGGTTTTATTTAAGATGTTTTGGAAAAAAACTTTGCAGCACTATGGGTATGTCTCTTTATTCTCAGAATTATGAGTAATCTGTTTCTGGTGTCCATAATTTACAAGTTATTTTTTAAATGTTTTAGGTGTTATGTACATTCTTGGTGCGATGGCCAACCCATATGAGACTCATTCCTCTCTTATGTCATCACATGGTTTTGCAGCATTTAATTTGAAATATTTTGGCTTCGAAAACTGGGAATTTCATGTAGACATGAAAAAATTTGAAAATGCAGTTGCATATTTATATGAACACCCTGAGGTGAAAGGTGGTGAAGGAGTGTCTGTTGTTGGGATATGCAAAGGTGGTCAGTTTTGCTTGTGCATGGCTGAGTGTTTGCAGGGCATTAAGTCTGTTGTTTCGATCAATTCAACAACTGTACCAATCCACAATTCTCACCATTATCATGAAAAACTGTGGCCCAGTATTGATCATGACAAACTGAATATAAGAAAGTTGAATAAAATTGGAGCTTTTGTGGGGAGAAATGAGCTTCCAGTGGTCACAGATTTCGATAATGAAACAATCTCCAAGTCTGTGTTTAAGTTTTACAATTGCAACCATGTGCAGTTTCTGATTATTTCCTATGATATACCTTTTTTTATTGTTGCTTCTTTGGGTGATTGCAACGTGCCATCAGAACATTATTGTAACCAAGCGGAGAACTTACTAAAAAACGCAAACCACCCACAATATTTCATCATGCGTTGCCCTGGAGCAGGTCATATACTTGACCCACCGTACACACCATTTTGTGCCAGGACCCAAGGAAAGCCATTGGCAAATTTAGTTGAATGGGGAGGTAACAAAGTTCCACATTGTAGGGCCCAGGTTTACATATGGAACAATGTTGTCCAGTTTTTGAAGCATTCCAGTATATCACAAGCATCCAAACTTTAATGGTGTAGTTTTGGCTCCTTCCAACTTGCCTCGTGCATTTTTCAGTGTTTTCAGTGTTGATATCTGTTGTTTTACATAGATCATAATTGTGGAATTACAAAAATCATGTTTTTATTATTACTTTGTTTTTGTTCAACTTTTGTGTAATTTACCTACTTGATTTATTTCAATTTTAACCGTGATAACCTTTTCAAGTACAACATGTTAATTTCTAAATTTTTGTATCAGAGTTCGAAAGGTTATGGGATAATTGACTCCTCGGTCATTGGATAACGTATGTGGGACGTTTTAGTACGTACTGAATTCACAAACTACATGCGCCACGCGTGTTTGCAGCAGGTCAGCAGGTGCTTCCTTTTGGTCTCATTAGTGGGAAAAATCACAGCATATTAAACAAAAAAAGTCTAAATCAAATCATAATCGTATTCTCCAAATTCTGTAGGTCACTTTAGAAAGTTATGCAAAAGATTTTAAAATTTACATAATTTTACTCACTTAGTTGAATGCATCAACAAAACAAAAACATAGGCTACCCATAAAACAAATAAGCTTAGTGTCTATCTGCTGTCAACTTTTAAATTTAGGGCTGTACTACATGAGTTGGTGAATAACTGTTATTTAAACTAATGCATTTTCAGTTCGTCTTTACGTGGAGCATTGTGACATCACACCCTTGTGCATGCGAATTTGGAACCATGGATTGTATTTTATTTACTAATTTTGTACATGGTGTTTTGTTTCTTTTTAGTTTTTCTTTTAAAGATAAATCCAATTAAATGAAATGTAGTGAATTGAGAATTAAAAACTGTTCTCCTCGGACTGTTTTTGCGTCTTGTGGATAATGGACTTAACACTGGATTCAGTTGTCATTCATCATATGTTGCCCTTTTGTGATTGGAATCAGTCAAATATGGTCATGTTTGTTGAATTACATTAGCCTGAATGGATTCCAAATATGATCAGGGAAATTTAAACAATGACCAGTACCAAGTAAACCAGGTATGGCAGGACTTCACATGCTTTTGGTAAATGCTTTTTTGTTAAAATTTTCCCCATAAGCACACTCCTAGAACTTCATTTGGTAAAAATTTGAGCTACTTTAAATAAAAAGAAAGCTTGCGAGTATTTCGAATGTAGAGATGGTGAAAAAACACAAGCGAATGGTATAGCAATAATTTTTCTGAGACACTAAAAATCTAACTATTACACCGTATAAGTTTGCCAAAGTATTTCATTTGCAACCATACCCCACTACAAGCAATTTTTAGTTGCTTAAAAAAAAGTTGTATATGTAAGGTCCTATTGGTGTAAGGCAAAAAAGTAGAGAACTACTGTTCACAGCAAGCTGAAACTTGTCTATATACAGCACGAGGATTACCCTTTTATTTGTGATGCTGGTAACTGCTCTAATTTAGGAACACAACTCACAGGTTTTCTCATAATTCTGAGTATTAAGAGACTGGCCCATATTGTTATTAACACTGTCATGTTAAAACAATACGTTTCGACAAAAACTTAACCTGCTCTAATTTATATATTTAAGAAATTGGAAGTGTTGCAAAATTGTGATTTTTACTCCAAAATCTCGGATTCTAGAACCAGTTTCGCAAAAATGATCTGGAGCCGTAAGAGTTAGAGCAAATAATAAAAAAGGCTCATTTGAAAATATTTTGTAATGCTTGTTGAATGTGACATTTCATAATTTGTAGCAGTTCATGTCCTGAATGTCAACTTATGTGTTATAAATGTGAGCAGGAAAGCACCAACAGAGGCACTTTTGGTGAAACTATATCTTGCAAAATCCAGCCCATTGTATGCATGACTACTTGAAATACATGTTGCCACTTTTTTACTTGTGCTTGTATCAGTAACATTATGTGTAGTAATTATTCTCATGAACATTTTTGCTGGACTCAAACACCATTATGAAAGATTTTGTAGAAACCAACATTGAGTGTCCTAATGGAATCAAGGCCTTGTCACTTTGTTCTAAAGTTTGCTAGTAATGAAAACTTTATGTGACTGTATGTGGTTGTAGGGTTCGTTTTCACTTTTTGATGCTGGGCAAACAAACAATCAACAATCAACACAACAAGGTCAAGAAATCCCAGAGGCGACCAATGTACCAGCTTTTACCCAAACCCAATACTTTCCACACCCACACATACCCCAGCAATTCGCTGTTTGTCAACCCAACCAGGATGTAACCTCTCATCAGCTTAGTGTACCATCAACATCTCATCTACATGCAACACCTCAAAGCCATCCATCACAATTGGAGAATTGCCACCCTCGATATTCCCACCCCCCACAACCTTACTCTAATCCCACAGGATATTCACCTCACCAACATTATGGGTCGCATCCATTCTACAACCAACACTATCCACCAGCATGGGGGAATTCCCATCCAGCTCAAAGCCACCAATTAGTGTTGAGGCCTTCTCACCCTCAAATCACTCCTCAACGTAATACCACAGTATACACACACAACCAACCACACGATTTGCAGCAACGATTCTATGGCCATAATCAGAATTTTGAGCAGCAAACACAACAATCTTGTGTGGAAAATGTTGGTGTAAATCAGAGGGAACATCCACCAAATGACAGAGCACTAATGAGCCACAACCTTCAAACAATGAACAATGAAACCCAAAACCTTGAAGGTGAAGAATTTAATTAGCTTTTCTTAAAAAGTGGATTGTCTGTTTGTGAAAAAATATTGCATTTTTAAAGAAACAACGTAAGATTATCGTTTTGCAGTGTTAACTCACAACTACTTCACCATGTTGTGTACAAAGCAATGCTATTTTTTACAAGTCATGCGCAATTAATTTTTGTGGATTCAAAACCACTTAATTTCATCACAGGTTTTCATCAAATTGTATCAGCACAATCAGCCATTATTCAGGAAAGCATTGTTGGTGCTCAAAATGCCACCCTAGTACGAGGCGATTTACGTATGTACAATTTTTTATGTGGTTAAGTTTCCTTCTGATAAAATTTAAACAATTCAGATCAACATTATACAAGTGGTCCAAACTTGACATCATCAACACCCCTCAGTCTCAGTCCAGGTGAAAGTTTTGTTTTGTCGGTTGGTAAATGTTTGTTGCATTTCTGCAACAGTTGCCAACACAAGCAAATTTTGCAAATTTGTACACAGTAGACACACACTGTACAAATTGACAAATTTTTATGTATTTTTACTTCCTTGTGTCCCACACCTCATGAAAAAAGACATAGTTTGAACTATATATATACTATTAAGCCATCAAAAAAAAAGTGTTTGTCATTTTTAAAACAATGCTGCTACTGTATTGGACAAGTTCTGTCATCCTGAAAAGTCACTTTTATGCTTGAATAACCGTTTTATTCATCTGTCTGGTACATGCATTGCCATTTTTAGCTTTATTTAAACAGATGCATGTTCTCCCAATTTTAAATTGAATTAATTTATTTTTCCACAATTGCTTTGTATGTTTAAACAGAACTAAACATCACCAAAAACTTTGTAGATTTTTAAACAATAGTTAATCTTTAGAATACAAAGAACTAATTGGGTTTTTTCCACTTAAACATTCAGTCAAAAAACTACTTCAACTAAACAAATAATTCCATAAGATGTGCTGATACACCTAAGGCACCAAAAGTATTATAATTTGTGACTTAAGCCACCGACACTTGTCCCATATCAGGCAGTTTATCATAGCTTGGTTTGTGATGGTCTCAACGTGAACCCAAAATTTAAAAACGTTTTTTGGCTTTAATTTCAGATGAGCAAAATGTCATGAAAAACTTGTTGTTTGAAGCAGCCAAAGAGCAATGCCAAACGAAGGGTTTTCTAATTCTAACCCAACAACAAATTGAAGTTTGTCCACTGGAAATCACAGATCATCCATCAAAAGAAGTTTACCCTTCAGGATTTCAACCTCCAAACAAGCGTAGAAAGAAAACAGTCATCCCACAATACAGCGATGAAGATGGACATTACAACAGGAATCAAGATTATGAGACAATATATTTAAAACAGGACAGTAAAGTATCAGTCGAAGAACTGTTTGCAAGAGCAGAAATAGCAGCAAAAGGTAGAAACCAGCTTCAATTTGCAAATAATTTAGCATTAATTGGACAGCCAGGGATAGGGAAAACCACACTATCCAAAGTAATAACTGAAAAGGCAATGGATGGTACAATGGAGAATGTTAAAGAAACCCAATATTGTTTCTATATTTCTGTGAAACACATCGACTTCAGAACCCCCACAACCTTTGCCAGATTTCTGCTTAAAAATTCCTTACCGTACACTTACAACAAATGTCCTGCTAAAAAACTCAGTGAAGATTCACTTCTTCAGTGGCTGTTTGACATAAAACATATTTTTATTACAATGGATGGCCTGGATGAAGCTGCAGCAGATTGGAGTTTAGAATACAGATATGTTGATCTTGAAAAGGAAAATGAACCTCTTCAGTATATATATGGTCTTATGAGGGGTAACCTGCTCACAGACGCAAAAAAAGTTTTCACTTCACGACAGAAGCATTTTTTCTCTATTAATCCTGAATGTCGACCATTGTTTGTTGCTGAGGTTATGGGCCTTAATGAAAAATCCCAAGAAAATCTTTGCAACCAGATTTGTGGAGATAAGGGTGCTGATGTTTGGAATGTCATTAAAGGCAATCCAAACTTTTCATATTCTTGCTATGTCCCAGCAAAATGCATTTTTATTGCTTTTGTCATTTGGAAAAGTCTTAAAGAGGGTGGTGATGGTCGATTTCACTCTCTTACTCATGTTTTTGCAAATGGATTCAAGTACTATTTTAAGCAGGACTTTGTTAGGGGAAAAAATATAGAAATTAAAGTTGAAGAATATTTAAACAAAATAGCTAGATTAGCATGGAATGGATTTAAGAATCAGAAGCTTGTTTTTTCTTCTGATGACCTGGAAGAAGTAGGCATTGAGCCAAAGACATTAAGTGGAATTCTAGCAATATTTGTAACTGAGGAGAATTGGAACATGAAGATTTTGGATTCTGAAATTATGAGCAACTTCTCGCATTTAATTTGGCAAGAATATTTTGCTGCTTGTTACCTTGTTTTTTTTGTAAGTGTTGACGAGTTTTCCAAACTACTCTCTGAGCTTAAAACAAACAGATGGGAAGTTGTTACAAAGTTTGTTTTTGGTCTTTGCAATGACAAGGTTAGTAAAGTTGCAAAAGTGTGTTTCAGTGACACAAATTGTAGAGAAATGACTGAAAAGAAAAACCTACTCAAGGAGTTCTGCCATAAACAACTACAAAAAGCTAAAGTTAAGGGAAAAAAACTTTTGCAAATTTGCTCATGGTTGCATGAAGTGGAAGATGCAACATTTTACACTGACAATCTTGGTTTGTTGCCAGAAACGTTTACTTTAACAGGAAACATACTTCCAACTGATGCTCATAGCATTGGTGGTGTATTTAGTAATACAAAACAGTCTTCTAACATTCAAGTGTCAAAAAGTTGTAAATTTTATCATGGAAGTTTTGAAGTTTTGTTAAATCAAACATGCCACAATATTCAGGTAGAATAATCACTTGATCTAATATAACCAAAACTTAACAACATGTAACAAATATTTTTGGTTTAATGTCAGGACTTCTCAATCAGCCATAAATCAACCAATCAAGTAATAAAGGATTTGGCCAATACTTGCTCAGCTATTAAGGGACAATTAATAGTGGATGCTGGGAAAATTGATATTTTTAAAAAATCAGACACCGACAAATTTCTTGAAAGATTTGCAGAACATTTTACACAGCCTAACCAGGCAAAAGTAAGTAAATTAAATTTCATTTAAATTTAAGATACATCATATTGTTGTTGTAACTATCATGCAGAAATGTTTTTAATAAAATTCCATTCAGTATGTGGCACAAGCTCTTTACTACATTGAATATCAGTTTAAACCTGCAAACAACATATTTGTCTGATTTTGTCATAAATGCAATTGCTACTAGTGTACAAAGTTGTTTGTGCTACACTACTGTGTACATATGTACTTCATAACCACAATATATTATATTTATTCTAGTTGCGATCACTGGTGCTGATTGGTTTCACAGTTGGTGATAAAAGTGCAAATGCATTGGCTTCATGTGCAAAAGTTTCAGAGCAGTTCTCATTAAGTGGGTGCAAAGTAAGCTGTACTTCAATGACACAACTTGCAACAGCAATATCCAAGCTTGACCAACCAGTAAGTTCTTGAAAAAAATATGTTCATTTTAATTTTTACGTTTATGTTTTATTTATTAGGTGGACTCGCTTGATATCAGCGGACTTCCAATTTCAATATCTTGTCTAAAATTGCTTTTCAACCATGTTAAAAAGCTGATTGTAACAAAGTTTAAAATATCAGAAAAAGGAATTGAAGCATGTGGAAAAGTTGATGTATTTCCAGATATAATAAAGGTAAATTGACATTGCAATAAAACAAATTTCTGCAATAATTATTATGAATACACTCTTCTTTAAAAATCCGATTTGTACTTTTTTTATGAAAATTTATTTTATCAATCAAAAGATACAGAAATTGCATGATTATAGTATGACCATGTCAGTGAAAGTATGTATATTTGATGTCTTGATGATTAAAAGAAATAAACTTTTGACATAGTTGTTGCTTCTTGGTCCAACATTCATTTTTATGTTTGCTAAATAAATATTTTTCAGGGTTTAATGGAGCCAGAAATATTGGTTGAAAAGTATATTAAATCGATATTTGAGGTTTGGAAAATTTATTGTGTTATTTTTCTATAAATGTGCATTAACTTGATCTTTTCTAATAACGTTCTTTAGCTTTAAGCAAATAATTCTACTTGGACCACAAACATCTGATAATAGGAAAAAATTTCATTGCAAAATTTTTAAGAAATTTTAATGTATTTTTTAGTAATTAAATTTGATTTTGTGACGTGGTCTATTTACCTATGTAGTGGGAATTGCTTTTTTGATTGGTTGCAGGTTGATTGCATTCCAAACCAGATTACAGTGGATGGTGACGAAGAAGCTTGTACTTTGTCATGTGTCTTACATTTATTTCCTCCAACACTTAAACTTTGTGTGAGTGGAGTCGGCAACTTTGCAATCCAAGAAGTTGTCAGTGCAATCAAGCAACAGGTATGACTGCACATCTCTTTTACTGACCAAGTTAATAAACTTTTTAATCAAACTAGGTAGCCTGTTTTGTAAGTTAACATGTCATTGTAATAAAACAAAGTTTGCTTTTTGGTACTGCAAGAACCCAGGAGAAACAGTGTTTATGGCGTGAAAAGTTCAAAAACGTTTAAACTAAAAATCTGCGGGCAATTTCACAAGCTTGTGCTCTTTTGACCCAATTGATTTCTTTTATTTTGTAAATTTTCGCTTTGCAAATTCTTGGAAATTGAATGTACAGCAACAAAAATGAATATTTAGACCTGAGCAGTTACAAAACAACTGCAAAACAAACTCTCTTTTATTTTATTGCACTTTTATTGTAGGCATTGGTAGTTCAAAAAGCTTGACCACAAGTAACAGTAAATTAAAAAACTATTTGTACACTCCCATTAAAAATACCTGCAAAACTCTTTTGTTTATTTCTTGTAATAAGCCATTGATTTTTTTTGGGTCTCGTGGCATTGCAAGCATATATCTGCGACCAAAATCACAAACGTGTTACTAAATTGGAGCCATGTGTAATTCGGGTTCTTTCTCTAACTGACTGAGCTACCGGAGCTCAACGATTAAATTCACCAAGTGATTGTTCTGCTTTTGTGAAGTCATAATTGATACAATGATATTGTTGACATAAAAACTGATTCCAGCAATTTTTTGTTTGTTTCAGATGACGTCATTGGATCTTGGTGGGAACACAGTTGATGATGAAAGTGCATCTGCTATTGCTTCATGTATTCAGTGGATTGAGAATCTGTCTCTACGGGGTTGTAGGATGACAAGTGGTGGAATCTGTAAGATTGCAAATTCCACATCGCAACTTAAGAAACCAGTAAGTTGTATGCTAAACCAGTGGTTTCCAAACTTTTTAGGGTCACGACACATTTGGATGCTCTGGGTTCGTTTGCATCACAAAAGTTGTAGTGTTAAAATAAAGTAAGAAGAGAAACCAAACGGCCAAGTTTGGTTGCACCTAGTTTGGTGCCCAACAAATGACGGTGATTGTATAGTCACCACAAGGTGGAAGTCTTTGCTTGGCCGTTTGGTCAGCAAAGTCGTCTGATAGTCACATCAGCTGCACTGATGAGACCTTTTAGGTCGAAGCAGTGGCCTTCTGTCTGCAGCTTATACACAATTCATATTATTGGCTCCACATTGCTTATCAGAGGAATCTTGGTTTCGCCACAGAAACGAATGAGGGTGGCCATTCGCTAAAAGCACACTTTGCACATTGCCAACCTCGTTTTTTAAGCTTTCCTCTGTAACTATGGTTTCCGCTTTTGTATACAGTGCACGCAGTACAGCACGCTTGTGGGCGATGGGGGTTTGGGAACCGAAACAACAGATACTGTTGGAATGAGTCGGTTACCAGTAAACGTTTGTGCGGAGAGGCCCCCGGTTCTCGTTTTAAATGGAACTATCAAAAAATGATATCACCCCGACGTATTCATGTTCCAATGTGAACTCGTTTTTTAAACTCAAACAGTTTGTTGAATGACATGTTCTATATTTTTTGCTTCTGTTACCAGCATACATGGTCGTATCTAGGTTTAGGGGAGTGGGATCTAGTAGGTCCAGACTCACAAGCAATATCTGTTAACACAATAACTGTTGCTTAGGGTTGGTTTGAGCAACTTTATGAGAAAACAATATTTTTCTTTGTATTTTTGTTGACTTCAAATTAAACTATGGAGCATGCACTGATGAAAAACATGCATGTCAGTTTTTAGTTATGTAACGCAGTTACAGAAACCATCTTTTATTGTGAAAATTGCCAGACCAGTGGTTTCCAAAATTTTTATGGTTATGACACACTTGGATGTTCTAGATTCCCTTGCGTTGCACTGGATTAGTGAATTTAATTTTTAAGGTCACATTATAAACTACAATTTTAAGAAAAATCAAGTTTGCCTACAGCATTTGATACACAAAGTTTAAGCCTGATTACGAGGATGAGTGTTTAAATTGAAAGACTCATAATCCAGATAGTTGCACTTAGTTTTAGCGATTTATGTGGTTAACCAAAATGTTGACACAACTCAAAACCTGTTGCTAAGTTGGAGCCATGTGTAATTCGGCTTCTTTCTCTAACTGACTGAGCTTCCAAAGCTCAACCATTAAATTAACCTAGTGATTGTTCTGCCTCTGTGACGTGATAATTAATACAATAATATTGTTGACATAAAAACTGATTCCAGAAATTTTTCATTTGTTTCAGATGACATCGTTGGATCTTGGTTCGAACACAGTTGATGATAAAAGTGCATCTGCTATTGCTTCATGTATTCAGTGGATTGAGGATCTGTCTCTGGGGGGTTGTGGGATGACAAGTGGTGGAATCTGTAAGATTGCAAATTCCATATCACAACTTGAGAAACCAGTAAGTTGTATGTTAGACCAGTGGTTTCCAAACTTTTTAGGGTCACAACACATTTGGATGCTCTGGATTCGTTTGCAACACAAAAGTTATTGGGGTGTTGAAATAAAGTTATATTAACAGCTGTACAAAGGCAAAAATGTCTGAATTTTCCATTTGTTTTTTTAATTAGGTGGCCTCTCTTGATATCAATGGACTTCCAATTTCAGTATCTTGTGCAAAATTGCTTTTCAACCATGTTAAAAAGCTGATTGTAACAAAGTTTAAAATATCAGAAAAAGGAATAAAAGCATGTGGAAAAGTTGATGTATTTCCAGATACAATAAAGGTAAAGTGACATTGCAATAAAACAAAATCAGCAACAATTATTATGAATATAGTTTTCTTTAAAAATCCAGGGTAGTATTTTTTATGAAACAATATTTTATCAATCTAAAGATACCAAAGTTGCATGATTATAGTATGACCATGTCAGTAAAAGCATGTATGTAGCATAAAGTATATATGATGTCTTGATGGTTAAAAGAAATAAAATTTTGACATAGTTGTTGCTTCTCATTCCAACAATTATTTTTATGCTGTGATAAATAAATACTTGTTTCAGGGTTCAATGGAGCCAGAAATATTGGTTGAAAAGTATATTGAATCGACATTTGAGGTTTGGAAAATTTATTGTGTTGTTTTTCTCAAAATGTGCATTAACTTTATCTTTTTTAATAATGTTCTTTAACTTTGAGCAAATAATTCTACTTGTCCACAGAAAGTTGATACGATAAAAGTGGTTAGATGTAGGGTTGTTTTTTTTTGTGATGTGGTCACATTATTTATCAAGTAGTAATTGCCCAAAACTCAGCTCAACTTATTTGATTGTTCACAGGTTGATTCCATCCCAAACCAGCTTAAAGTGGATGGCGATGGAGAAGCTTGTGCTTTGTCTTGTGTTATTCATTTGTTTCCTCCAACACTTTTCCTTGCCATTCGAAAAGTCAGTAACTTTGCAATCCAGGAAGTTGTGGGTGCTATAAAACACAAGGTATGTATTTCTTGTGTGGATAAGTTATTAAAAGAAAACCAGACAGAGAGTATTGCAACATGCTATTGCAAAACCATGACCACTGAAAATGATTGAGCATAGCACTTTGATTATATATTGCTTTGCTTTGCGAACTCCTGGATTACATGTGCAGGGACAGAAATGAATATTTAGGCGGAAACAGTTACGAAACAACCGCAAAACATGTGTTTTAGTTTTCAGTAACACAGTTACACAATTTGTCCTTTGTTGCAATAGTTGGGCCGACGCAGACGTTGGTAGTTTGTGTAGCTCCATTACAAGTAACAGTGATTTAATTAATTTTGACAGTAGAAAGGTTGAGCAAAATTTAAAATCGAACTTATATGACAAGGGTCACATGTTAAGAGTAACAAGCTGCTAAACTTGTAGGGCATTTATTATAGGTAAGCGTTTTACAACTATAACCATGGGTCAGTTGTATGGTGAGTTCGATGCCATTGCAACATAATCGCCTAGGTAATCATTGCCGTGCAACAAATTTTAAGTGGATTTAATTTTACAATAATTTTAGGAAAAGTCAATAGAGTGGCATCGGGCAACTGTAAATGTAAAATATTTTGTTTGTATTTTTATCGACTACGTTAATGTGTATTTATTCATATCGTTATTTCTGTCCAAATATTTCCAAGGCCTTACTTCTAAGGTACGAATCCTTGTAATTGGCTAATGTGGTTAATTGCATAGGGCTCGTAAACTCTGAACCATAGCCTATCCTTTGCTAAGAAAATACTTCAGCGAATCACATACCGCCTAATCGCATAATTGCACAAAATTTACCGGCTGACCACATAAAAAAGCTTGGCAAGTTTGCAATTTACCGGATTCGATTGGTAAAAGCTAATAAAACTATGGCGCATGCACCACCGCAAAACATTCGTTACTGTTTTGGTACTGACATGCAGTTACTCATTCCATATTTTATTGCAAAAATAGCGCAAACGCAGGCATTGGTTGTTTGCAAAGCTCGATCACTCACAAGTAACAGTAATACAAAAGATCAACATAGGAAAATTCTGATACAATATTTGTACACTTAACAAACCTAGAAGGGCTAATCCAAAACTTTAATAAGTCTGTTTATTTCTTGTGATAAGCCATTTGATTTTATTGGGTATCGCAGCATTGCAAGCATATAACTGCGACCAAAGTCACAAACGTGTTACTAAGTTGGAGCCATGTGTAATTCGGGTTCTTTTCTCTAACTGACTGAGCTACCGTAGCTCAACAAATAAATTTACCCCGTCATCGGTCTGTCTCTGTGACGTCATAATTGATACAATGATATTGTTGACATAAAAACTGATTCCATGAATTTTTCATTTGTTTCAGCTGACGGCGTTGTATCTTGATAGAAACACAGTTGATGATGAAAGTGCATCTGCTATTGCTTCATGTATTCAGTGGATTGAAAATCTGTCTCTGGGGAGTTGTAGGATGACAAGTGTTGGAATCTGTAAGATCGCAAATTCCATATCACAACTTAAGAAACCAGTAAGTTGTATGTGAGACCAGTGGTTTCCAAACATTTTAGGGTCACGACACACTTGGATGATCTGGAACCACACCTAATTTTATTATGTTCAAAAAAGTTAAATTAAAACAACAATACTGGTTGCACTACCTTGGTTTGAACTCTATCGTCATTCTGGCAAAATAAAAAAATGTTTTATCGTCCAAAGCGTTCCGCACCAACGACTACCATTTTACAATAACTTGTAACACGAACATTCAAACTTTTGGGTTTATATTACAATAGGTTACATAATATTGATGGAAACTTTAATAGCAGTAATTTCTCACAAATTACAATGTTGAGTTTTTTTAAAGTCCCAAGTATTTCATCAGAATGACTACAAACACCGGGCATTTCACGCTGTTTGCTTTATCTGGGATCTCTACTGATTTTAATTACTCTTACGCTAATCTGCACCAAATTCTTGAAATTTCGAGATATTTTTAAAATAACTGTTTAGCGGAAAGTGGTTTGGCACTTGATTGAAAGTGACGCCGCCCCCAAAGCAAAAGCGTGAAAAGGCATGTGTTTGAAGTCATTCTGATTGATTACTTCGGACTTCAACATCGTTATTTGTGTAAAAAAACGTTTTTTTAACAAATTTTAATGTTTGGATCCAGTTAGTGCAGACTTCCAAGCAATAACTATTACTTTGAGCATTTAAAATTTACTTAGGGTGGCATCGGGCAACTTCAGATAAAAAAATGATGTTTTAGTTACAATTTTCATTGACTACAAAAATGCGTATTCATTCATATCTGTATTTGGTTCCAAATATATTAAAGACCTTACTTCAAAGTAAAACAAATAAAACTATGGCGCATGCACCACCGCAAAGCAGTTACACAAACCGTCTTTTATTGGAAAAATAGCGCAGTCGCGGGCATTGGTAGTATGTAAAGCTCTATCACAAGTAACAGTAATACAAAAGCTCAACATAGGAATACGAATATTCCTTGAACATAAATTTGTACACTACCCTTCATAAACAAAACTAAAAGGGGGAATTCAAAAATAAGTTTGTTTATGTCTTGTAATAAGTTGGTTGATTTTATTGGGTCCCGTGGAAATGCAAGCATATAACTGCAACCCAAGTCACAAATGTGTTACTAAGTTTTGCTGGTGTTGCATGGACTCATGCAGTCATTCAAACGTGTTACTAAGGAGCCATGTGTAATTTGGGATGACACTGAAGCCTTGTACTGCTTTATTGCATTGACAAAGTTTATGAATGACTGCAAGAGTCCACGCAACATCAGCAAAAAAGAAACCCGGCAAAAGAAAGGAAATTAATCCGCTTCGTTATAATGCGGTAAAGTGAGCGCTACAACGTGTAATTCGGGTTCTTTCTCTAACTGACTGAGCTACCGGAGCTAAAAGATTAAATTCACCATGTGATTGTTCTGCCCTTGTGGCGTCATAATACATACAATGATGTATTGTTGACATAAAAATTGATTCCAGCATTTTTTTATTTGTTTCAGATGAAGTTGTTTGATGTTCGTGGGAACCTAGTTGATGATGAAACTGCATCTGTTATTGCTTCATGTATTCAGTGGATTGAGTTTCTGTCTCTGGAGTTTTGTGGGATGACAAGTGGTGGAATCTGTACGATTGCAAATTCCATATCACAACTTAAGAAACCAGTAAGTTGTATGTTAGACCAGTGGTTTCCAAACTTTTTTGGGTCACGACACACTTGGATGATCTGGAATCGTTTTCCACACCTAGCTTTATTATGCTTAAAAATGGAGTTTTTTTTAGACAAAAATACTGGTTACACTACCTTGGTTTAAAATCTGTCATCATTTTGGCAGAATCTAAAAGCGTTTTGTCGACAAAAGCGTTCCGCACTAATGATTAACATTTCACGATAACTTGTAACACGAACATTTAAACTTCTTCTGGGTTTGTATTATAACAGGTTACATCATATTGATGGCAACTTTGTTAGTAGTTTAAGCAAATAAAACTATGGCGCACGCAACACCGCAAAATACGCGTTTCAGTTTTCGTTGACGTAACACAGTAGCACAAACCGTCCATTATTGAAAAAATATTAAAGGCAAGCGATTAAGGTATAACAAAATCGCAAAATACAAAAATTCCTACGCAATATTTGTACACTCCCCTTTATTAAACCCCAGAAGGGCCAATTGAAAATCTTAAATGATTTTGTTTATTCCTTGTAATAAGCCATTTGATTTTATTGGGTCTTGTGGCATTGCAAGCAACTGCAACCAAAGTTAGAAATGTATTACTAAGTTGGCGCCATGTTCTTTTTCTGACCACACCGGGGTTGACCACAGGACATCCTGGGCACGAATCCCTATCAGGTTTTCTTAGTATTTGGGTCGGGCAATGTTTGGCCCTATTATTAACCTTCATGCATGACTAATTGCTAATTCACGTGTCCGGAAACATTTTTACGTAGTAGTTTCAGTTAAAAATACTCATGTTGTCTTCAAACAATGCATTTCCAATGACACCTTACTTATTGTGTCTCATGATAACCGAAAACTTATCTTATTCTTGAAGTCAATGGATCCAACAAATGCACACATGTGCACAGTTTATAACATTATATTAGACCTTATTCAAATAGAATGAAACATAAAGCATTAACACAAACATAGGCTAACAAGTAGATAACTCCACTCTAACACAAACAAATACTAACACCAACTGAGAAAGATCAGTGACAGTTCATGCATGTTGCCACGTAACAAAATCACTCATGCAATAAATTCAAATACAAAGAAAGAAAATAGAACCCTAAAGAAAAGTCAAATAAACACATTCAAAGAAATAGGTAAGGTTAACAATAACAACACACATATTCGTATCCAGATGCTGGGGGTACTAGAGACCCAGGCTCCCAAGCAATATCTATTAGCCGGCAATCTAACATGAAAAAACTATGCATCAATTTTACTACACAAATGTATTCAGTTAAACAAATTTTTTGTTCGAAGTGAGCATTATTTAATCAATTTTGAAGCTCTTGTGTTAAAATTTAATTGATCGACGTGTCTGCCGTCATGCAATCGACCTTTTTCAGGACAAAGTGTGTAAATGTAAACAACACGAAAAATATAAGAAAGCGCGAAAAACACAAAAAAGGGGATGGGAAAAAGAGCAACGAAGGGTGTAAGCAATCCGAAAATGCGCATCAACGTACAACCACACGTCTCCACAAGCACACTAGACAATCAAAGTAAAGTCTATGACGTTTCAGATTTTTGTGTTTGTGCACGAAACTTAAGAATTAATGTATCGCAGAAGCTGCAAGACTTACAACGATGTCATTAAAAACAAACAAGAATGTAAATAATGACGTAATTTAACACAAATATTTACCAAGATGAAAGCATTAAAATGCCTTGGGAGCAGAGGCGTAGAGTCTCTCACATCACCGGCGAGTAAATAATGCTAACCTCAGAAGGTCGTTTGCACGCCATAATATACAAGTTATAGGGTCTTTAACTTTTTGGCCGGCCATTTATGTGGTCTAAAAACTGGACGTGGTTTTGAATAAATGTTTTCGCGACGAACTCGATATTCAATTTTCTCTACAGAAACGATGAATTCTTCCTTCCACACGTTCGTCACAAACGTTTCGCTTGTGTTGCGTTATTGTAGATCGCGAATACGAGGCAAGCGAAACCGCGTGTTAAGAACCTTTCTGAGTTTAATCAGAAGAGAAATGCGCCTTCATTTTTGATGCGGTTTAAACCCGCGAAAGCCGAAAAGACGCGATGAAAAGCCGAACACCCCTGTACCCTGTACTCTACGCCAGTGCTTGGGAGTTTAACAGGTTTCGATACACTGGAGGAAAAAAATGTCTGCTTTTTGACATTCACCTCATGAATTCGCATGCATTTATTTAATAAACATCTGTTTAAACTTGTAATTTTTTTATCCAAAACTGTCGTTTCTCCTAAATTCACCTGTGTCTGCTACATGTTGCGACAACGCTGTACCCGCCGTCGCAGTCAGCACAGGGTATGCGGTCACACCTCCAGCATCGAACGCATCTCTTGTACGATCTTTGAGATGTGAAACCAAAGCACGCGGTCTGACAGGCGGGCGTTTAAACACCTGGAGGCCTTGCAAAATATATAACAACTCAACCACACCCTTCGTCACCTTTAGGCGAGGAATCTTGGTTTCGCCACAGAAACGAACGAGGGTGGCCATTCGCTAAACGCACTTTGCAATAATATTTGTTTTAAACATTTAATGTCACATTTGTCTGAACATAATTTCCTATTTCCACCTTTTATTTCTAGATAATGATTTTGAATCTGTGGCATAATGCTATATATGGTGATGCGGCAGAAACCTTACTCAAGTGTGTTCACAATATACAAGATGTACTTGCAGTCGGCAGTGGATACATAGATGACGACTTCGAAGAGAGATTTCGGAACATGCCAGACCCTGTAAGTGTGAAAACTCTTTGTTCCACGTACAAACTATCATTGCCGTGTGATACTAACATGACAACAATATGTTTACCTCATGGGTTGTCTTGTATCAAAGCTTTGCATGTGCAATTCTCTGGTTGCCACCGTTGGGTTAATATAAAAAAAAGTCGACATCACTCAATACCTATATTTAGTTTATGTGGCTTAAGATTTAAAATCACACAAACAAACTTAACTGAATAGAAGTGTTTTATTATGTTTGAGAGGATGTTGCGTTTATGGAAATAAGTACACGTCACAAAATATTTGCCTCATGAAATAATTTTAAATAACAACAAAACCTTCATCAACACTACTGTTATTATAGTTAAACGATGTATGAAATAACCAATCCGTTGTATTGTAGAAGCCAAAGTTGAATGTTTGTGATTGGACATATGACTAGTTTGATATATGACTAAGAAGTGAATCTCTAACTCCTACTCTCCACTTCAATCCATCCCTTATATTTGGGTTTAACAAATGCAAGTAAATATGATTGATCGATTGGAATTATTTTGTGGAGATCAACTTCCTCCTAAACCGGTAAGAAGTTTTCTTAATGACGTTTCATCGATAAAACGTGAAGTTTGAATATTTCCACTTCCTTGTTGGTTGTGAACCATCGGCTTTAAAACCCGGAAAAATCTCTTGCCCCACCTACTGGCGCATTTTCCGCAAATGTTTAACCACAAGGTGATGCATCAGAGTCTGTCTCGTTTGTATCTTTAGGAAACCATTGTTTGGTTAAGGGCCAACTGACCTACAGTACCAGAAGCGTTTTAACATTTTTACTTTAAATGATAGTTTTACCGAAGTATTTATTGCATTTGCGACATTTTCGGTGGTCGGTTCCAAATGTGAAATATGGGTGCTTGCAAACTTTCATTTATCAAAAATCATGTACGGCATTTGGAGTTCACAAAAATCTTAAAAACTCAGTGCGCCGAGCTCTGTTGAACGACAAGTAACAATATATTATTTCAGGCTGTTTGCTGCCAGAATCAACAAGGATTTCTGTCACTTCTCACCAATAAACCTTTCTACTTCATATCAAGAAAACGAAACATTCCCAAATACGTAAATATTCTTCATATTTTTCTGTGCTTTATCCAACTTCTGTGTGTTATATGTATTTACAATGTACGTATTAATACCGTTTGTCTTCATAACTCTCATTTTTACTTCTTTGCCAAACATATAAATGCGTCTCTATGTATCTGGTTTCCTTGAAATTGTCGCCAAGTTTTACTGTTTGTGTTTCTTACAATCAAGGACGTCTTTGAAACACGAATATTTTTGTCTCCTGCTCTGAGTTTCGTCTTTATTTCTCTCTTGTGTAAATCTGTCAACAGAGGTTGATCGTACAAAGTTATCCGCCTTCCTAACAATTTTGAACGACAGATTTTATGACAATGCTTTTACTTCCGCACTAAACATTACTTTCAACTTTTACGTGCGACTTACATAATTTTTGACTGAATACAATCGAATATTTCCACATTACATTGTTTTCTGATACATTATGTCGTGAATTCTGACAACCCTTTGTTGGTTTTTGAACGAAGATTTTTTTATGTTCGTAACTAAAATGTTTGATGACGAGAACAACCGATCTTCCACCAACTACTGTTCGGTTTTATCGGCGCACGTTTTTTTTATATTTACTTCAAACAAATCTGTATCTATCTATGGATTTGATGAAGTTATAACGGGTGGAAGTGGAAGGTTTATGTTGTAAATATTTGAACATTTAATGTTTTTTTTTTGTAATATCCTGGCTTTCTGCTTAATAAGCTTGACTGACGTCACCCAGCATTATTTTTACTCGATGTGTTGTTTAGCACGACATCTAGTGTAAGTTTGTGGGAAGATATTTTTCCTCACACAACGTGGTGTAGCAGGAATTCAATATTTTGCATGGCAGGAATTTTTGCGTGGCAGAAAAAACGAAAAAAAAAATTTAGCCACAAGGTGGTGCAGCAGAGTCCAGGTCTACCATATTGTTCCTCTGTTTGAAGGCAGAAACCAGCTCGCGTTTGCATGATCATAATTTTGCCAACGTCATCAGAAACGACATAGTTTACTCATCACACTCTGTTCGGTTCAGGTCGGCTCCAGGAACATAATAATATGACATTTTGGCACTAATTAATATTGGTGATAAATTCGTTGCAAAATCAACTCTACAGTAGGTGTGTTGGGTTTACTCGTAGCGTGAAGACGTGTAGAGTTCTAATACATAATATAGGTGTAATAAACGTTACCACAAGCCGTGAAATATTCTGTGAGTAACCTCCAACGGAAAGTGCTGAAGTTTCAAAGGTTTTGTTCAACATAAAAAACCTTAACAGTTCCTAAGGACCCGTGCAGTGGGGCGATCTTGTCAAGGTGGCAGGCGAGAGTAATAAAGACACACAAGCGCAAATAAGGATTATGTGACATAATTAACAAAATATACAAAACACGATACAAAGGGAATATCGCAATTAAGTTACACACTACAATATAATATAGAATACACTACAAAAGGGAGATATATATATTTTTGTTTTAATAACTAAATTAGTATAAGTTTTGATTAGGATGCTTTTCGAATTGTAGCGAAAGAGGTTTCTTGTTTTGGTCATAAAGTTATTTATGTAGCCTAGATTTTAAGGCCTCAATTAAGACATGTGCCATGTTTCCTTCAATAATTAATCCAGCACTAAGCCAACATATATACATTCTCACGTAGTTGTTATTTAAGCGTATCTTATTTGTAACCGGAAAAGCAGCAACGTTTGAAGGTGAACGGTTACAATGTAATGTAATTTTGTACTAAGTAAATGAATTGTAGTTGGGTGAACGCGGCCCAATACCAGGTCTGATCACCCAGCTTAGCGGCCGAATCCGGTTGCCACGAATGCAAATCTGCCATTGAAATAATTTATTTTGTTGTTTTTGTGAAATTGTTTGTAGGAAACATGTTGAGCAAAAATACACTGCTTAAAAAACTAGAAAATTATTAGTTGGCAACAGTTGCTAAGAACCTTAAGCTTATTAAATGCACTCCTGTCACTGGTGGCGGTATTGATTAAATGCAAGGAATAATTCTTTCGCTGACTTTATTGACATTACGTTGTGGATTTTTGTCGCCATCATCAGATGTTCGTTTCGCAGGTAAAAGTTCTGTTTACTTCGTCACCAAACAGTTCGTTGTTCGGAATGGGAAAGTTTGCTTTTACTGGTTGATGATTCTCTGGGCGGGTGTTTTATGAGTAGAAGGTTGTCTTATACTTTCCAGCTTCCTTCTGTAAAACAAAGCTCGCGTTTGTTGCGCGTTGTAAAGATCAGGCTTTTACGAACTTTAGTAAAATATCACTTTCGTTTTATATTTTTCCACTTCAAAGTAAAAAAGCCCCACCCCCACCTCCATAAAGATACCTTTATCTAATTTGATTTAAAAGTGTGGGTCAGCGACACAAAGGGTAAATTAACATTGTTGGCTTCTAACGTTTTTTTTTGAAGTATTTCCACCACAGCCATAACACGATTCAACGCTGATATTTTCATAAATGTCCAATTGATATTGAGTGTTGGCATGGAAACCGGACGCACCGAAGTTGTTTCAAAACATAACGGAATATTGTTTTTGTCAACAATCGTTTGACCAGTTTGTTTATCATAGGCGACACTTAACCTCTAAGTTCATCGCTTACACAACGCTAACGTCAAAATGTTATTCCAACAAGGTCTTGATTGTTGAAAAATGTCCACCAACAAAACTTTGTACTATTGACACTCGATGTCGCCAATGTGCCACTTTCCTGTTGGAATTCACGCAGCCAAAACCGAAATCGCGCGTTCGCGTGGAAAAGCAGACAGGGCGATTGTTTTCCGAAACTTTGTGCCTCGGTCGTTCAACTTTCTGCCTACGTGATATTTTAATGTTGCACATATTTACCCAGTGGTGTCAGAACACCGATTAGCGCCAGACCTTGTTTGTAAAAGTACTTGCGTTGTTGGTTAATTGTTACGATCACATGATGCGGAAATCGCCCTTTTTTTCCAACTACCGCGACCACCTGTGTAAGATCTGCTTCGTAGAATACATTTTCTTTACCAGGGATAACCAAACCTTTTCACACCAAACTTCTTAAAAGAAAATACCTCGACGCAACATGATTCAAATTCAAATAATTTCTTTACATATTTATTGAACAACAATTATAGTTAATTGACTTGATAATAGTACAAGCCTATATAGTGACCCAGTGTATTTTGTGTGATGTCGGACCCCCCAAAAAACTTTTCGTCCAAGCATTTAATTTTGTTGATCACATTCTTGATGCAAATGGCGCTTGTGTAGTTTTTCTTCACAGAAAAATTATTGGGATGTTTGTTTTTACTTCAAACATTCAACCGGTTCCAATCTCTTTGAACAACCTCATCTGGTCAACAAACATCGAAGCGTTGTGTTCTTCTCTTGTTAGTGACGCGTTAAATCATCTTACCAGTAATGTTGATGTGGGGTTTTGAAGGGGAAATATCACAATTGTCTCGTGATAACTATAAAATATTTTTATATCAACTTTGGTCGCTCAACTTACTGCCTACGTGATGTTTTATTGTAGTGAATATTTACCCATTTGGGACAAAAACCATTGGCTACCGAAAGTTTCGGTCGTTTAGTACTTGTGCGTTGTTGATTGGTTGCTATGATCACATGATGTATGATTGTTCCTGTTAAAATTTACGCAGCCAAAACTGACATCGCGCGTTCGCGTGGAAAAGCAGAGAGGGCGAATGTTTTCCGAAACTTTGTGCCTCGGTCGTTCAACTTTCTGCCTACGTGATGTTTTAATGCTGCACATATTTACCCAGTGGTGTCAGAACGCCAATAAACGTCTGGATTTCTGGTAAAAGTGCTTTTGATTTATTGCTACGATCACACGTTGTTAAAGCTGTTGTTTTTAACCAACTTACCGCGACGATTGTGTCAGATCTGCTTCGTAAAAGATATTGTCTTTACCAGGGATAACCAAACCTTTTCACACCAATCGTGGTTTGATTAATAAAAATATTCGACGTTTCGTGTTTTCAAGTTATGTAATTTGTTAGATATTTATTGAACAACAAATACAGTTAAAATACTGAAAAACAGTGCAAGTCTATACAGTGACCCAGTGCACGCGTCGTGTGGAGGCGTAGTTTGTGAAATATTGCAGTTGCATCCTGTAATTTGTGTGATGTTGGGACCAACAAACTTGTCGGCCCGGTTTTGGAGGCTTTGGTCTTCGCATTTATTTTATTATTGTCACATTTTTGACACAAATGGCGTTTGTGTAGTTTTTTTTCACAGATAAATTAACGGGACGTTTGTTTTTACTTCAAACATTCAACCGGTTCTCAATGTCTTTGAACAACCTCATCTGGTCAACAAACATCGAAGCGTGTTGAGTTCTTCTCTTGTTAGTGACGCGTTAAATCATCTTACCAATCGTGCTGCGGGGTTTTGAAGTGAAGTATCACATCAGGTCTCACTAAAAGCCATAACACGATTGAATGCAGATATTTGTCCAATCGACATTGAGTGATGGCATGGAAAGGGGACGCACCGAAGTTATTCAAAACATAACGGAATATTGCTTTTGTCAACAATCATTTGACCAGTTTGTTAATTATAGGCGACACTTAACCTCTAAGTTCATCGCTTACACAACGCTAACGTCAAAATGTTAACCCAACAAGGTCTTGATTGTTGAAAAATGTCCACCAACAAAACTCTGTACTATTGACACTTGATGTCGCCGGTGTGCCACTTTCTTGTTGGAATTCACGCAGCCAAATCCGATATCGCGCGTTCGCGTGGAAAAACTGACAGGGCGAATATTTTCCGAAACTTGTTCCTCGGTCGTTCAACTTTCTGCCTACGTGATGTTTCAATGCTGCAAATATTTACCCAGTGTGGTCAGAACACCGATTAGCGCCAGACCTTGTTTGCAAAAGTACTTGCGTTGTTGATTAATTGTTACGATCACATGATGTTGAAATAGCACTTTTTCCAAACTACCGCGACCACCTGTGTAAGATCTGCTTCGTGGAATACATTTTCTTTACCAGGGATAACCAAACCTTTTCACACCGAACTTCTTAAAAGAAAATATCTCGACGCAACATGATTCAAATTCAAATAATTTCTTTACATATTTATTGAACAACAATTATAGTTAATTGACTTGATAACAGTACACGCCTATATAGTGACCCAGTGTATTTTGTGTGATGTCGGACCCCCAAAAAAACTTTTCGTCCAAGCATTTATTTTTGTTGCACTCAGTCTTGACGCAAATGGCGCTTGTGTAGTTTTTCTTCGCAGATAAATTATCCGGAGGTTTGTTTTAACTTCAAACATTCAACCGGTTCCTAATCTCTTTGAACAACAAACATCGAAGCGTTGTGTTCTTCTCTTGTTAGTGACGGTTCCTAATCTCTTTGATCAACAAACATCGAAGCGTTGTGTTCTTCTCTTGTTAGTGACGCGTTAAATCATCTTACCAGTAATGTTGATGTGGGGTTTTGAAGTGGAAATATCACAATTGTCTCGTGATAACTATAAAATATTTTTATATCCACTTTGGTCGCTCAACTTCCTGCCTACGTGATGTTTTATTGTAGTGAATATTTACTGGGACAATAACCATTGGCTACCGAAAGTTTCGGTCGTTTAGTACTTGTGCGTTGTTGATTGGTTGCTATGATCACATGATGTATGTTTGTTCCTGTTAAAATTCACGCAGCCAAAACCGACAACGCTCGTTCGCGTGGAAAAGCAGAGAGGGCGAATGTTTTCCGAAACTTTGTGCCTCGGTCGTTCAACTTTCTGCCTACGTGATATTTTAATGTTGCACATATTTACCCAGTGGTGTCAGAACACCGCTTTAGCGCCAGACCTTGTTTGTAAAAGTACTTGCGTTGTTGAATAATTGTTACGATCACATGATGCGGAAATCGCACTTTTTTCCCAACTACCGCGACGATTGTGTTAGATCTGCTTCGTAGAATACATTTTCTTTACCAGGGATAACCAAACCTTTTTACACCAATCGTGACAAAGGTAGTCATTGGTAGGTGTTTTTGAAAAGTCATAGGGGTCAGATATACGTCGTGTTTTCCCTCTGCAAACGTGAGTCCTTGCATACGCGACGTAATTACAATTTGACAAAGAATAACAATAAATAACAAAGTTTAATGCAAAATTAAATTGTTTTATTTCTGCAAACAAACATGGCCTGTGAATTTCTTTATGCAATGTTTTGTACTGAAATACAATGGATGACTTGAGAATGCATTTTACCAAAGAACACTATACAAAGAAAGTTCAACTATGGTTCGGTTTAACCTTAATATACTCTGATGCAGAGTGACGAGGTTTCTGCAAAAGAATAAAGAAACAAAAAAAGAGGAGTCTTTGCACTACCTGGGAATCAACTCATTGTTCTCGTCGCGCATGAATGACACTTGGTGCGGTGAAAAAGGGATGTTTTGTGGTTAAGAGTTTGCATTCTGAGGTTAAGAAAGGTTTGTTTGGTATGCAAAATGGGTATAAAGCACTGCGCAGTTCCTGATTGCAATTAGTCAATTGATTATGCCAAGACTCAAGGAATTAGATGCAAAACGTTGTGTCTAGTGTACAATAGTACACCAGATTGGAAAGTTTGTTTTTTTGCGCAGAGGATTTTGTATGTTAATGCATTAGCTAATTAATATTGCGCGGATTATAAAGGTGACTCACAGTTTCATCTCGTTCTTGAAGCTTGACATTTAGTGCGTACATCTGTTTCATTATGTCTACAACAAGGCAAAATCTGCGAGCCAAGCATCTTCTGACAGTTTTTTCATTGACTTCTATTTCATTATTTTTTTTTTACACTACATGCCATTCTTTGTGAGTTGTGTGAAAATCATTGAAATTCATTAAGAAAGGGAAAAGTTTTGTGCGTTTGAAGTTTTGTCGACTGAAAAAAAAGTTTTGTCGTCTCTTTGTTGTTAAAACAGGTGCAACAAACATTGTTGCATAAATAAAGGTAATTGTTGTGTGAAAAGAATTAGTAAACCAGCATGTTTTTTTAAAGATTTATTTTTTTTCTTTTTAATTTTATGCACACTTGTATAATACGTTTTTTAATGATTGCCCTTTGAATATATCTATAAATTATGGCATGCAATAAGCTGTTGTTAGACCGACTATTTTAGACAGTGAAAATACCAGAACGAAATTTGTGTGTTTGATTTGTTGTTAAATTACTAGTTTTAAGTGGCAGTAGCATTGCTTTTTTTCTGTAATAAAATATTGTCATATGTCAGATTGTGGAGTTTTGGTATCGTGTAATTCTAATTGTGATGTGTACTACTGCAAATACTGGCATATGATCAGATATGTCGCGTATTCCCGGGGTGACGTTGTTTCAAAAGTCATCAGTGTAAATGTGGTCAAGAGTTGACAAGTTAGATAAGGGTGCTGTGTGTGTTGGTTTGTTGATAATTTGTTTCTCAATTAAACTTTCAATCATTTGATAAGCAATGTGGAGCCAATAATATGAATTTGTGTATAAGCTGCAGACAGATGGCCACTGTTTCGACCTAAAAGGTCTCATCAGTGCAGCTGGTGTGACTATCAGACGACTTTGCTGACCAAACGGCCAACCAAAGACTTCCACTTTGTGGTGACTATACAGTCACCGTCATCCGTTGGGCACCAAACTAGGTGCAACCTTACGGAGCAAACAAGGTGGAAACATTACGGCCAAGCAAGCTCAACCAATAGTGCGTGACTATCAGCTGCACTGATGAGACCTTTTAGGTCGAAACAGTGGCCATCTGTCTGCAGCTTAAACACAATTTCAATCATTTGTTGGTAAGGCTGAATTTTAAAACTGTTGTTTGCAATGCTAGGATTTAAATGTATGCATTTAAAACATTATCTGATGCTTCTATAATCGTCTATTAAAACTTATGTCACCAAGTTAATAGGTGCTCTGGATTTAATGCCCCAACTAAGACAACAGAATGGAATATTGTTTTTGTCAACAATCGTTTGACCAGTTTGTTTATCATAGGCGACACTTAACCTCTAAGTTCATCGCTTACACAACGCTAACGTCAAAATGTTATTCCAACAAGGTCTTGATTGTTGGAAAATGTCCACCAACAAAACTCTGTACTATAAACTTGGTGGCACGAATGTGCCACTTTCCTGTTGGAATTCACGCAGCCAAAACCGACATCGCGCGTTCGCGTGAAAAGCAGACAGGGCGATTGTTTTCCAAAACTTGTTCCTCGGTCGTTCAACTTTCTGCCTACGTGATGTTTTAATGCTGCACATATTTACCCAGTGGTGTCAGAACGACAATTAGCGCCAGGCCTTGTTGGTAAAAGTACTTGCGTTGTTGATTAATTGTTACGATCACATGATGCGGAAATCGCACTTTTTTCCCAACTACCGCTACCACCTGTGTCACATCTGCTTCGTAGAAGACATTCTCTTTACCATGGATAACCAAACCTTTTACACCAATCGTGGTTTGATTGAAAAAAATACCTCGACCTTATGTGTTTCAAAGTTATATAACTTGTGTACATATTGTTTGAACAACAATTATAGTTAAATGACTTGATAATAGTACAATCCTATATAGTGACCCAGTGTATTTTGTGTGATGTTTGGACTAAAAAAACTTGTCGTCCAAGCATTTATTTTTTTGATCACATTCTTGACGTAAATGGCGCTTGTGTAGTTTTCTTCACAGATAAATTATCGGGACGTTTGTTTTAACTTCAAACATTCAACCGGTTCCCAATCTCTTTGAACAACCTCATCTGGTCAACAAACATCGAAGCATGTTGAGAACTTCTCTTGTATAAGTGACGAGTTATATCATCTTGCCAGTAATGTTGGTGTGGGGTTTTGAAGTGGAAATATCACAATTGTCTCGTGATAACTATAAAATATTTTTATATCAACTTTGGTCGCTCAACTTACTGCCTACGTGATGTTTTATTGTAGAGAATATTTACCCATTTGGGACAAAAACACTCAGCTACCGAAAGTTTCGGTCGTTTAGTACTTGTGCGTTGTTGATTGATTGCTATGATCACATGATGTATGTTTGTTCCTGTTAAAATTCACGCAGCCAAAACCGACAACGCTCGTTCGCGTGGAAAAGCAGAGAGGGCGAATGTTTTCCGAAACTTTGTGCCTCGGTCGTTCAACTTTCTGCCTACGTGATATTTTAATGTTGCACATATTTACCCAGTGGTGTCAGAACACCGCTTTAGCGCCAGACCTTGTTTGTAAAAGTACTTGCGTTGTTGAATAATTGTTACGATCACATGATGCGGAAATCGCACTTTTTTCCCAACTACCGCGACGATTGTGTTAGATCTGCTTCGTAGAATACATTTTCTTTACCAGGGATAACCAAACCTTTTTACACCAATCGTGACAAAGGTAGTCATTGGTAGGTGTTTTTGAAAAGTCATAGGGGTCAGATATACGTCGTGTTTTCGCTCTGCAAACGTGAGTCCTTTGGCTACCGAAAGTTTCGGTCGTTTAGTATTTGTGCGTTGTTGATGGGTTGGTATGATCACATGATGTTTGTTTGTATTTTACCAACTACCACTACCTATTGTGATAAACCTGATTCCTGGGTGACGTTTGTGTAGTTTTTCATCCAAATGGGATCCCATTTATTTTATTCTCTTGCTTTTTCGTCAAACGACCAACCGGTTCCAACCTCTTCAAACAACTTTAATTGAACGGCCAACAGCAGGTAGCTTTGCGAGCTCTTCTCCATCTTATTACGTTGTATACCATATTTGTACATGCTGACGAGTGCTTGCGCTTTTAAGGTTTATAATCTATAACAACATGCACGACGCCAATATTTCACTTCGGCAGTTAGTGCACATACTGTAAGTTCCATTTTCTTTTGAACAGACCCTACATTCTCAGTCGCCGCAAACCTAACTTGCAAAACCTGCCTTAACCTACGGCTACAGAGGATTTACGCAAATGTTACTTCAACGAGTTTGGCAACCAAGTGTTTGTTCAGCTTTCCACAGATAATTTAATAACATGTACACGTTTTGATCTCACAGTTGATATCACAATATAGCACAAAGTAACATTGTGTTAATTTTACGAAGTAAAAAAATAATGCAACAGGGCGAGTAAATTCTGTGCCCAAGTCTCACAACTTACAGCCCCCTTCTCATGAAAATTCGGCAATGTTGCTTCGTTTGTGCAAATACTGTTGGATAAACAATTTTCAACACTTGCTGAAGCGTAATGCGGAATTGGGTTTTAACTGTTTTAAATTGATTAAAACGGAAAGCAATATCCACTGCTCTTTTTACGACAGCAAAATGTGCAATGTATTATTACGTGCACTTGCATTGTAATTCGTTTTTGTTAGGCTGCAACTTTTGGTAACAACACAGCGCGCAATTAACTTTGTAATAAAGTGTCCTTGTAACGAAGTGACGTTATGCCTATTGGTGACATATGTCGCAACAGCTAAAGGTGCGGTGCCTTTGGAGGGATTTCTTACTACAATTTCATAGGCGTAGAAATGCGAATGTTTTTTTTGTTTTTTACAACGCTTCCGGTGGCGTCGATGTACATTATGTCGTCCTTAGTTCGATCGTGAAATATTTCCAAAGATTGTTGGGACCACAGCATTATACTAGGCGACGTGTTAACGTGTTGTAAAGTACCGAGTAGTTTATTCTTCTCATGCGAAACAGAACTCTTTTGCTTATCTTGAATCGAAATAAGCGCCTCCACCTCATTACCCGGTGGTACATCGATTTTAATGGCCGCATTTCTTGCTTTTTGCAAAACGTATTTTGACGGTATGTCATCTCTATTACCAGATGCCACAACATCCGCATTTTACAATTAAAATACCGCATGGAAGTGCGTTTCTGGTTCCAGTGCTGATCGATTACAACGAAACTACAATACGGGTTACTGGTTTTTATCCCATATCTTATAATGTCAGGCCAGTCTTTACCTGTGCAGCGTCTGTTGCGAACGGATTCAAATAAAATACTTTTATACATATTACACAAATACAATGATGGTGGTAAAATTGTCTTTCCGGTCGAACTGTAGCCAAAGTTACAAGTGAAAGATTGATTTTTTTATGACGGTCATAATTAATATTCGGTCGGTAAACATATTCCCCCCACTAATTAGAAGACAAGTTTGGTATCGTTGGAAAGGTTTTTCAATGAGCTTTACAATGGTGGTGAAATTATTTTTCCTGTTGTGCCTAGAAAAAAAGTTATGAGCGGAAAACTGTTTTTTGGGGACCGTGGTTATGAACAATATTCGGCTGATAAACATATTTCCCCACGAATGAAAGGACAAGTTTGGGATCATTGGAAAGGTATTTGTGTAAGCTTTGCAATGGTAGTAGAATTGTCTTTCCCGTCGAACTGTAGCCAAAGTTATATGCAAAAGACTGATTTTTGTTATGACGGTAATATTTAATATTCGGTCGGGAAACATATTTCCCCCAAGAAATCGCGCACAAGTTAGGTATCGCTGTAAAGGAATTTTAAAGAGCTTTCCAACAATAGTAGAATTATCTTTCCTGTCGACCTATGAAAAAAGTTTTTGCGGATTTATGACAATGCATATTAATATGCGTTACAAAATTCGCTCGAAATTAATATTTCTTTTTATATTTCCATAAATTTTGTGTCAATCTATGGATCTTGCCACAAAAATTTTGGGAATCCATTGAGAAACAGCAGAGTTATGTGCGTTTGAAGTTTTGTCGACTGGAAAAAAAGTTTTGTCGACTAGCGTCTCTTTCAGGGTTGCCAGGGTGGCGGTATTCCCGCCCAATTGGGCTGGTTTGCAACATCGAGTTGCGGGTTATTTTTACGAGTTGCGGGTTGCGGTTTATTGGGCGGGTTCGCCAATGACATTTTCAACCCCTATAATCATGCATTCTGGCACTAATGTCTCATACCAAGAGTAAACCAATGCGTTCATTTCACGACAAACGAAACAATCGTACGGCGCAGAGAGTAATAATGCGTTCAGAGAAACACGCAGTGGGTGGGTGGGTGCGACAGAAACTTGAACCATGCAACTGGAGTCGTTTTTGCAAAGCAGCAATGGTGCGGAGGAAATGTTATTTTTGCAAACAAATTTAAAAAATATAGTGACCAATGAACTAAGGATTGCTTGAGGAAACAATGCAGTCAAGAGGTCTTTCGTGATGTGTAAGTTTTTTTGCAATAATGCTTACAGCTTTCACGTTTGATCGCTTTACGTATGCGTATGACGAAACTACGGAATACAGATGTACGAGGTTTTGTAGTTCTAAATAGACATGTATTGATTGATTTCGTTTTTTAAAGTTGTTGGTTTCAGTTATATTATGACCCAAATTCATCGAATATTGCAACGTTTTTGCTATGTATTAATTTTTCTTGCAATTAAAGAAAACGTAATAGGTGGCGCCATGGTCAGAACCAAATGTGAAAAAACGTAACCGCGGTAGGTAAGCTACCGAGTGCGACAATTCACTAACAGTTGTCGATTTCAAGCTAAGTCAGAGTAAAATTGGGCTGGTTTTGGGCTTGTTTCAGAAATTTATTGTTTGGGCGGTTTTTGGGCTAGTTTTGACAAGGCATTGGGCGGTTTTAGAAAATTTTACCTGGCAACACTGGTCTCTTTGTTGATGGATGTTAGTTGACAAAAAAAAACGCCAGTTTGCATGATTTTTTTCACACGATACAGATCATAGGCTGACCTTTCCAACGATACCAAAATTATTATATATATATTGTTTTGGATGAGTAAAAGTTATATAAAACAAACGTAAATAACAGAGAACTCATAAGGCTTAGGTCAGCGGAAAATTCCGGTCACTAGAAGCTGACCAAGATAAATATAGAGTGACGTGCGTTAATGAATGAATGTTGGTTAAACAATTAGAAGCGATAAAATAAAATTTTAACTACACGTTTCATTGCACAAATGTTGACTGCTAGTTTCATTATGCGCGCAAGTATGTTGCATAAGCTATGATTTTTTTCAGTTGTGTTGCAAACACCTTTTTATTAAATTCCAACAACCTAAACTACCGTACAAAGGAACAATGGCCTAGTGATGGGAATGACAATACTATGATGTAATAATGTAATTAGTCAAATCAATTGTAATTTGAATCAACACAAGACTTGTGCTTTTGTGTTTCAGTGACACTCGTACTATGAATTGATATGGTGTTAAATAATCAATAGCCTATATCGATCCAAGCAAAATGTCGTTTCACCACATTTTGCACAGTAGGGCTTATGAAATTAAACAGTTAAAACAGGTGCAAAAAAATGTTGCATAAATGAAAGTAGTAAACCAGCATGTTTTTAAAAGTTGATTTTTTGATCTTTCCTTACATTTATGCAGTCTTGTTACTTATTTGCTGATTACCTTTTGCAAGGATTGTGAAATAGTGGGATGTAAAAAGCTAGTTAGGCCGGCTATATTAGATGGTGAAAATACAATGTCACAATTTTGTCCATTTGATTTGTTGTTTAATTGATAGTTTGGGTGGCAGTAGAATTGTTATATTTCTTTTTCTGCCTGTTATAAAGTGCCGCCATATATTATGTTTTTTGTAGTGTAATTTATTGGAATGTATGAGGATATTTGTCTGTTCATTTTTGATGCAAGAAACAAGCATTCTGTTTTGCAGGAAACTAATTTTTGTCACACATTAAAGAGAAAAAGACAAAACTGTTTTGAGTTGCCATCAAAAGCAAGCAGAATGGAGCAGAAATATGATGGTGACAGTTCTAAAATGTTCCAGAACCAAACAATTCCGGTATGTCCTGATTTTTTCTTAAAAATAAATTTAAGATTTTATGTTTGAAAGATCTCCTATTACCATTTAAATTTATGTTTTACTATAAGTTTGGGTAAAATTGAATATTAATGCATGTGGTGTTTTTTGCCAAATGATGTTTCTCATTGTAATTGGGTAGCTCGGTGCGATATTTTGTTTTTTGCTTGTTAA
This sequence comes from Ascidia mentula, assembly GCF_947561715.1. Lineage (NCBI taxonomy): Eukaryota > Metazoa > Chordata > Ascidiacea > Phlebobranchia > Ascidiidae > Ascidia > Ascidia mentula. Next base: position 2,694,051 of record NC_138568.1, read on the forward strand.
AACGACATACATCACTCCCGCATTGAATCATTTATGACACCAGGTGAACCTTTATATTCAGGTTTGACATTTTTATGTCGGTTTTGCTGACAGACAGAAAGTACTAATGTGCATAAATACCAAATAATATATAAACAAACCAATAACTGGCTTATCTGTGTCTATCACTTAACCTCTTAAGTCAGTATTTTTGAAATGGATATGCATGGTTTAGGTGATCATTAATGCTATGCCTTGACGCTAAAATATCCTGTCTCAATAAGAGTTTTATTATTGCTACTCAGTCATAAGCATTTACTATTGTTGTTGTTCAAGGATATTTGTGTGTGTGGAAGATTGGTTTTAGCCAAATTTAAACAAATTGTTTGACTGAAATTGAAGATTCACCAAGATTGTTGATTCCGCCTAAAAAATTGGCAAACTAAAGCTTCTTTATATAACTACTAACACTGCTAACCTTATAAAAAAGTTCTGGACTTTTTAATTATTGATTAAATCCGACCAAGCAAACAGGTGCTATATGAAAAATAATATGCTTTGTTAATGTTAGTTTGTCATGTATCCAAGTCTATTACTTGACAGAATGCGAATACTGAAAACAAGTTGATATCTGACCAGGGTTTAAGCACCCAGATCAGTGCAGCACATAACTGGTAAAAACATAACAATGTTTGTTTTTCTATTGTTTTAGGATTCTTTACCTCATGATGTTGGACAAACAAACAATCCTCAGTCAACACAACCAGGTCAAGGAATCCCACAGACGACCAATGTACCACAAACTCACTCCAATCCCACAGGATATTCACCTTACCAACATTATGGTGGATGGCATCCACCAGCATGGCGGAATTCCCATCAAGGTATTATGCACCGAGGAATGATTCCTGCTCGAAGTGTACAACCAACTTTCCAGAACTATGAACAAGGAATTAAACCTCGAACGATCGCTCATAACCAGCAAATGTCTTCACAGATTGCACCCACCCATCCAACGTTTGTAGAAACACATCTTCATTGTGCTTTATTTGTTTTATTTAAAACACTATTTACAGGAAAAACTATACACAACAAGCACAAACTTCGGGCAACCAAGGAATCCGTCAAACCATATTATCAGAAGCAGCAACAGTTGTTGGAGATGTTAAACAAGTACATAGTATGTGATTTTTTGGGTATTGTGGTTACAAAGACTGGTTTCTCACAAAAGTTTACAATTTAGACCATTACTATGGAGGAAATCCAAATCTGATTCCATCATCAGCTCTTAATAGTGGTAAATTTATTTTCGGTTCTTGGTTGATAAAATTTGTCAATCAGCACAATGATAATTTATTTTTTGTTGTTTTTTGTATCATGATGTACCTTTTAATGTTTATCTTTAATTTGAAAGGAAAGCCTTGTTTAGTTTTACCATTTCAGGCTACATATTAGTTTCTAATTTTGAATCAGTAAGCCAAGTTTGGTTGCTTTGAGAACCAATTGCTTTTACACAGAATCAAATTTAATTAATTTAAAATTTAAAACTGGAAAATAAAAGTTCAATAGCAAACTGCCGAAATTTAATGAAGCCCAACATTGTGTGGGCTATATCCTTCGGTATTGTACCGGATTAATTTACATTGGGCTTTTGTTATTACAGGTGACCAAGCATACATCAAAAACATTTTACATGAGGCTGCTAAACAGCAATGCATGTCAAACAGTTTTCTTGATTTAATTCATCAACAAATTAAAGTTTGTCCACTGGAAATAACAGATCATCCATCAAAAATTGTTTACCCTCCAAACAGGCATAGAACGCAATCATTCACCCCACAATACAGTGATGAAGATGGACATTACAACAGAAGTCAAGATTATGAGACAATAGTCTTACAACAAGAGAGTAAAGTATCAGTTGAAAAACTGTATGTAAGAGCAAAAACAGCAGCAAATGATAGAAACAACAGTAATTTCGAATATGGTCATTACAGTGATGAAGATAGTGATTACTGTGATAAAGATGGACATTACAGTGATAAAGATGGACATTACAGTGATAGAGATGGACATTGCAGTGATAAAGATGGACATTGCAGTGATGAAAGTGGATATTACAGTAATGAAGATGAACATAACAACATGAGTCTTCACAAGCCAGATTATAAGACAATAGACTTAAAACATGATAGTAAAATATTGATTGAGGAATTATTTGCTAGAACAGAAAAAGCAGCAAATGATCAACAAAAGCCAGAGTATTCAAACACTATTGCATTAATTGGACAGCCAGGTATTGGAAAAACCACACTATGCAAAGAAATGACCAAAAAAGCCATAGATGGTGCAATGGAGAATGTTAACGAAACCCAATATTTTTTCTACATTTCATTGAAAAACATTGACTTTGGTACTCCCACAACATTTGTTGATTTTTTGTTGAAAAACTCTTTACCTTTGGACTCCTACACAAAATCACCAATACAGAAAAACAATGAAGCTTGTTTTCTCAAAGCACTAATGTCGGATAGTGTATTTATTACAATGGATGGCTTAGATGAGGCTGCAGCAAATTGGAATTTAGAATACAAAGCAGTCGATCTTACAAAAGAAAATAATCCATTACTTTATATTTATGCTCTTATGAGGGGTGAATTGCTTAAAGATGCAAAGAAAGTTTTCACTTCACGACCGAGGCACTTTTTCTCAATTGATGCAAAACATCGACCATTGTTTGTTGCTGAAGTTCTGGGTCTTAATGAGAAATCCCAAGAAAATCTTTGCAACCAGATTTGTGGAGACACTGGTCCTCATGTGTGGAATGTCATAAAAAGCAATCCAAACTTTCTTTATTCTTGCTATGTCCCAGCAAAATGCATTTTTATTGCTTTCGTCATCTGGAAAAGTCTCAAAGAGGGTGGTGGCGGCCAATCTCACTCTCTTACTCATGTTTTTGCAAATGGATTCAAGTTCTATTTTAAACAGGACTTTATTAGGGGAACAAAAAGAGAAATGAAAAATGAAGAATATTTAAACAAAATAGCTAGATTAGCATGGAGTGGTTTTGAAGATCGCAAAATTGTTTTTACTCAGGATGACCTGAAAGAAGTAGGCATTGATCCAAAGAAGTTAAGGGGGCTTCTAGCAACATTTGTGACTGAGGAGAATTGGAACATGAAGTTTTTGGATTCAGAAATTAAAAGCAACTTCTCACATTTGGTTTGGCAAGAATATTTCGCTGCTTGTTACCTTGTCTTTTTTTTGAGTGTTGAGGAGTTTTCCAAACTGCTTCCCGTACTTAAAACAAACAGATGGGAAGTTGTTGCAAAGTTTGTTTTCGGACTTTGTAATGATGAGGCTACTAAGGCTGCAAAAGTTTGTTTCAGCAACATAAAGTACAAAGAAGTTGCTGAGAAAAAAAATCTACTTAAGGGGTTCTGTCGCGATCAACTACAAAAAGGAAAAGTTGAGGAAAAGATGCTTTTGCGAATTTTCTCATGGTTACATGAAGCTGGCATCGAAGCATTTGATAAAGATTGTCTAAATTTGTTGCCAGTAACTTTTAGTCTGAAAGGAAAATTACATCTAACTGATGTTCATAGTATTGTTGGTGTTTTAAACAAATCCCCAAAATCGTACAACATAAACGTTTCTGGGACTTGTAAATTTTATCATGGAAGTTTAAAAGTTTTGTTGAATCAGTTATGTCAACATATACAGGTATAACAATATATCACATAAAAAGTGTCTTGTTATTGTAAGAACTAAAAACTTTTTTTAGAAATGTTAATGAGCCATAAATTTGCTTTAAGACACTGTGTTCACCACTATGATATATGTGAACACATAACTGAGCTGCAACGTCATGCAGTTTTTTTCATTTCAGATGACATCTTTGAAACTTGATGGAAGCTCAGTTGATGATGAAAGTGCATCTGCTATTGCTTCATGTATTCAGTGGATTAAGAATCTGTCTCTGAGGGATTGTGAGATGACAAGTGGTGGAATATGTAAGATTGCAAATTCCATGTCACAACTTCAGAAACCAGTAGGTTGTTTTTGTGTTTTGTGACTGAAATTTTAACTGTTCATGTTAGCTAATTTATATGGTCTTACAAAAGCAGCAACAACTGTTCTAGACAAAAATATATTTCCCCACACAAGTAATATTCATTTTTTTAGCAAATATAAAAATATGTGTCTGAAACATTAACAGGTTTAATCATCAAAATTTTGCCATGACACGTGGTACACTCCCATGATGTCAATAAAATATTCAAAAACTAAATATTTGTGAAGCTACGTAAGGAAATCTTACAAAGCAATAATATTTTTTTCCTCTTTTTTTCAGATGGCATCATTGAAACTTGACGGAAACACAGTTGATGATGAAAGTGCATCTGCTATTGCTTCATGTATTCAGTGGATTGAGAATTTGTCTCTGGGGGGTTGTAGGATGACAAGTGGTGGAATCTGTAAGATTGCAAATTCCATATCACAACTTCAAAAACCAGTAAGTTTTATACGTACACAAAATCGGTGATCGTTTGGTGACCTCAGAAAACTGTAGCAAATAGCAATGTTTTACAAACATGGAATGCAAGTTACTCTAAGGTTGTGGGCAACAATATGTCCCAAATGCAATTTACACACACAGTACTGCTTTGTGGTGTAACTTTTAATGTAAACTTAATACTGTAGGCTCTTATGCCAGTACCGGTAATATTTTTTGAACTATTGATGTTGTGGTTGTTAGGCAGCAACTTTCATCAGGACTTAAAATAATACATGCAGATAAAGGTACCAATTTTATTTCCAAAACATCATTTGGTATTGATAATATGCCTGACAGCATCAGCAACCCATCTAATTTCATTATGCAACTTCGCTAGTTACATTATACTTTTAGCTTTCTCACTGTTGGGTGAAATATTATAGCAGTTGTATTCACATTTAAATCTACGAATTTTTTCATACCTGGGGCGATTGAATTCAGTGCCTGTTCCATCTTTGCCATTCGGGGATGTTGTCACTGAAAACTTTTTTTGTCGTGAATGAGAACACCAACATTTAGCTTGTAAACATAATTTCATTTCAGATGACGTCGTTGAATCTTGGTGGGAACACAGTTGATGATGAAAGTGCATCTGCTATTGCTTCGTGTATTCAGTGGATTAAGAAACTGTATCTGGGGGCTTGTAAGATGACAAGTGGTGGAATCTGTAAGATTGCAAATTCCATATCACAACTTCAAAAACCAGTAAGTTTTATACGTACACAAAATTGGTAATCGTTTGGTGACCTCAGAAAACTGTAACAAATAGCAATGTTTTACAAACATGGAATGCAAGTTACTCTAAGGTTGTGGGCAACAATATGTCCCAAATGCAATTTACACACACAGTACTGCTTTGTGGCCTAACTTTCATTTTAAACTTAATACTGAAGGGTCTTAAGCCAGTACCGGTAGTATTTTTTGAACTATTGATGTTGTGGTTGTTGGGCAGCAACTTTCATCAGGACTTAAAATAATACATGCAGATAAAGGTACCAATTTTATTTCCAAAACATCATTTGGTATTGATAATATGCCTGACAGCATTAGCAACCCGTCTAATTTCATTATGCAACTTCGCTAGTTACATTATACTTTTAGCTTTCTCACTGTTGGGTGAAATATTATAGCAGTTGTATTCACATTTAAATCTACAAATTACTTCATACCAGGGGCGATTGAATCCAGTGCCTCTTCCATCTTTGCCAGTTGGGGATGTTGTCACTGAAAACTTTTTTTGTCATGAATGAGAACACCAACATTTAGCTTGTAAACATAATTTCATTTCAGATGACGTCTTTGAAACTTGATTGGAACTCGGTTGATGATGAAAGTGCATCTGCTATTGCTTCATGTAGTCAGTGGATTAAGGATCTGTCTCTGGAGGGTTGTAAGATGACAAGTGGTGGAATCTGTAAGATTGCAATTTCCATATCACAACTTCAAAATCCAGTAAGTTTTGTATATGCACGAAATTGGTGATCGTTTGGTGACCTCAGAAAACTCTAGCAAACACCAATGTTTTACAAACATGGAATGCAAGTTACTCTAAGGTTGTGGGCAACAATATGTCCTATGTGTAATTTACACACACAGTACTGCTCTGTGACATAACTTTCAATGTAAACTCAATACTGAAGGTTTTGAGTACCGGTAATATTTTTTAAACTATTGATTGTTAGGCAGCAACTTTCATCAGAACTTAAAATAATACGCAATGTGGAGCCAATAATATGAATTTGTGTATAAGCTGCAGACAGATGGCCACTGTTTCGACCTAAAAGGTGTCATCAGTGCACCTGATAGTCACACCAGCTGCACTGATGACACCTTTTAGGTCGAAACAGTGGCCATCTGTCTGCAGCTTATACACAAATTAAAATAATACGTGCAGATAAAGGTACCAATTTCATTTCCAAAAGATCATTTGGATGTAATATACATAGGCGTATTCAGGATTTTTTAAAGGGGGGGTCCAAATGTTTTTTGGGATTTTCCTGATTTTCAGGTGTAAACTAAAGTTAATTGTGGTCGAGAATTGCAAAATACGAACGCCAGTGTTCGCGCCAATTGTCACAAAAACGGTGGCTTCCTGGCTTGGGCAATTGTGTACGCTATGGAACAGTCAATGCAAGTTTTTGCGGTAGTGCTTGCGCCATAGTTTTATTGCTACTACTTTCAAAGAAAGGCTTGAATATATTTGTAACCAAAAGGAATCAAAGGTGGGCTTACGTTACCAAGAAAACATACAAATAAAAACCATTTTCCAAGCAGTGGCCTTATATTCCTCTTTGCAACTTTGCGAGCGCTAACAGTTGTTTTCAACACATGTAATATTGGCAACGTGTTTAACAACTAAACTAATTTACTTTCACGCAAGTAAACAGCTTGCCATTACAACAACGTGCCCACTAAAAAACGACCTTTCGTCCTTAGACTGACGAAAAATGACACTTATTTGGAAACAATGCCAAGTGTGCGGTAACAATGCTCCCTGTTTGGAAACAATGGCGAATGCAAACATGATGCGGTTTTTAGGTCAACGTTAAAAAAAATTTCTGGTTATCACACAGATTTTTACGAAAATATACAGTGGCGTTTGTTCAGCTATAAAAAAACACACCAAAAATTTTCCCAAAAAAAGGGGGGGGGGTGGTCCGGACCCCTTGGACAACCCCCCTGGATACACCTATGGTAATATATATACCTGGCAGCATCAGCAACCCATCTAATTTCATTATGCAACTTCGCTAGTTACATTACACTTTTACCTATCCGTTAACAGTTGTATTCACATTTAAATCTACCAATTGTTTCATACCTGAATCCAGTGCGACTTCCATCTTTGCAAGTCGGAAATGCTGCCACTAAATTTTTTTTTTTATGATTGAGAACACTAACATTCAGCTTGTAACATTTTTTTCATTTCAGATGACTTCTTTAAAACTTGGTGGGAACAAAGTTGATGATGAAAGTGCATCTGCTATTGCTTCATGTATTCAGTGGATTAAGAAACTGTATCTGGGGGGTTGTAGGATGACAAGTGGTGGAATCTGTAAGATTGCAAATTCCATATCACAACTTCGGAAACCAGTAAGTTGTATGCATACACAAAATTGGTGATCGTTTAGTGACTTCAGAAAACTGTAGCAAACAGCAATGTTTTACAAACATGGAATGCAAGTTACTCTAAGGTTGTGGGTAACAATGTGTCCCAAATGTAATTTACACACACAGTACTTCTTTGTGACATAACTTTCATTTTAAACTCAATACTGAAGGGTCTTAAGCCAGTACCGGTAATATTTTTTAAGCTATTGATGTTGTGGTTGTTAGGCAGCAACTTTCATCAGGACTTAAAATAATACATGCAGATAAAGGTACCAATTTTATTTCCAAAACATCATTTGGTATTGATAATATGCCTGACAGCATCAGCAACCCATCTAATTTCATTATGCAACTTCGCTAGTTACATTACACTTTTAGCTTTCTCACTGTTGGGTGAAATATTATAGCAGTTGTATGCACATTTAAATCTACGAATTACTTCATACCTGGGGCGATTGAATCCAGTGCCTCTTCCATCTTTGCCAGTCGGGGATGTTGTCACTGAAAACTTTTTTTTGTCATGAATGAGAACACCAACATTTAGCTTGTAAACATAATTTCATTTCAGATGACGTCTTTGAAACTTGATGGGAACTCGGTTGATGATGAAAGTGCATCTGCTATTGCTTCATGTATTCAGTGGATTGAGAATCTGTCTCTGCCATATTGCTGGATGACAAGTAATGGAATGTGTAAGATTGTGAATTCCATATCACAACTTCAGAAACCAGTAAGTTGTTTGTTAGATGAGTGGTTCCATATGTATGTTTCAATATCTGTTTGAGATGTTTTCCACACATCAATTATTTTAGGATTGTTTAAATCCAGTAAGCATTGTATTGTGCTAAACTCGATTTCAGATCTGCAAAATCTAAGTTTATATTGATTAGGCATATTTTTTGGTATATAGAGATACTCCACAAACTAAAAAGGAGCAAGCAGCAAGCGGCTGCAAAGCTGTGAATTGCCGACTTCTGAACTAAACTATATGAATTTTTAATCTTATGTTTATTATATTACTGATTAAATTGAGTTGTTATTTTTTGCATGGGAACAATTGGTTGCTGGAATTTATTTTGAAAAGTGTTCCTATAAGTTTTTTATGATCCTTTTTTAAAAAAAATATTTAAAGATGTTTTTGGCTTTTAAAATGCATGTGACATGGAAAAATCAAACATGTTAATAATTAAACTATGAGATGTTCAAAATTAGCTTGATATGGTGACTGGTTTCTGAGATACAGCTAATTAAACTTGCATTTTTAATGAAATCGTGCAAAAGCGAGATTATGGTTCTGTGAGGTCATAGAAGGCGCTTTGGTTGTGCGAATGCTGGCAGCAAGCCTTATGAGTAGGAATGGAAAACATTGTAATACTGGTTTAGTGTAGTTTTGCATTAAATAAGGGACAAAAAGCGAACAAGTGCAACAAACGGATATTGATGTGATTTTGAGTGCAGACAGATGGCCGCTGTTTCGACCTATTATGTCTTATTTAGTTTTACAATAATAAAATAGTTACTGGGACAGGGTGTTTTGTTGTTACAGCATTTATGATCTCTAACGTGATACATGAACTTTTGAAAAGACGACAGAGACAAACCATCAATTTAGCAATGTCGTTTTGTCCACTCACAGCAAAATATAGAAGTAGGGTTATTGAATTTTAGGGCTGGCAAAGACTGCCAGGAAAGGCCGACCAAATTAGCTGTTTATGCAACACAACACTGTTATTCTGTCATAATACCACTTTTTGCCTGGCAGTAGCGTTGCCTATGAGTTCGAGTCGTAAATGATTTATTTAATTGCCACAATCAACCACTAATATATTTTTCGAAATATAATTCGTAACTAGAAATGTTGGAATAATCAAATTTAAGTCAAAACAAAGGTGAGGTTAAAGTTACCCAAAAATGACGTCATGTAATGTCACTGAGCAAAGAAACACTCCATCCTGTCTTATCGAAGTGCAGAGTAATGTCGTTTCTGCTATACCCTTTGGTCTTCTGATAATTAGGGACAAATAATCCTTTGGTTTGTGACGTAACAGTGAAATATTTTTGTGTGATGAAAAACCCTGTCCTGACCTTTGAGGCAACGTATTCTGTGGATTCTCCTATGTTTGGAACTATTTAATATCTGCAATATAAGGTGCCTTCTCCTATCTAAACCATGTATTTTTTCGACGCATGCGCCTTATGTGATGTCATTTCCGCCGCAGCGCAAAAGGTTATGATTTTTGGTCGCCATTACTTTTCGTGCAGTTTTCTACATTTTTCAGTTGACGTAGAACCGTAAAACTTTGGATATATCTTTGTTGTAGATGTACTTTTAGTTTTACGCAAAGTTGCCATGGCCGTGTTATATACACTTTAAAGATTACTTGTGCAAAACCACATATTTTAATCATTAAAGATGGAATCTTTGGATATCAGTGGAACTCTGTTTTCCAAATCTCAATTACCATTGATCATGGATGAAGCTTTCCATAAAAATGTTAACAAGCTTTACACGTCCAAGTTTCAAATATCAGAGGAGGGCATCCGTAAGATTGGAAAATGTGATCTTATTCCTTGCATTACAAAGGTTACCAGCATTTCTTATTTTGCCAAGGAACAATTTAAAAACACATTTAGTGAATGAGGGAATGTTACTATTGTAGATGCATTTGCAAAGAAGTACATAAAACATTTTTCAAAAGCTTGATAGTTTTTCTGTTTTACTTTACATTCTACGTCAGCCATGCTGTTATTTGTCAATTTGTGGTGTTTGACAATGATTAATTTGTTTTTTTCAGACTTCAGTAAAGAAAGAGGACATAACAACCAAATTTGTTGATTCAGTGTTTGAGGTTTGTAACCGTTGTTTTAATAAACTTGTCTGTAATTCCGGATTGTTTTCATATGTCTAAGCCAAATTAACATATGAAACTTGATCCAGTCATCTGTGTTGACAAATGCTTAACAAAACTATTTTTTTGGAAATTTTCATATTTAGTGATTGAACCACTTTGTGTAAACTGACATGTTATTACTAGATTGATTTCATCCCAAACCAGCTTACAGTGGATGGTGATGAAGAAGCTTTTGCTTTGTCGTGTGTTTTAAATTTATTTCCTCCAACACTTGAACTTACTATGGACGAAGTTAATGTGGATTTGATACGAGAAGTGGCTGAAGCAATAAAACAGAAGGTATATTTGCTGAATTTGTCAAAAAAGGGAATATGGCCTTAACCTTAGCAAAGTGTTGGAAAATGTGGTGACCGATAAATATCTTGAAGTTACACATGAAATTTTTCCTGTCACGTTGCAGTTGTGTGTGGTAGGAATGTCCCAAATTGACAAAGAATCAAGTTTAGTGGCAATGAATGGGCGCTTGACAAGATAACCCCCTATGGTTTGTCGGTGAACGTGTCAAGTTTATTATTCATGTGCTTCAGAACTTTTCCACCAAAACGAAAGTGTTTTGACTTTAAACAATGAGAAACTTCATTGGCGCAACCCGAATATATTTGTGTGTAAAGTGTGACGTTACCAGTAACTTGGCCTGTATCATGCGTGCAAGTATGTTGCTCAGGCTGTGACTGATTACAGACATCTGAATTCTGCAAACACACTTTGATAAACTTCCACAAATCAGACACTGAAATTAAAATTTGTTGCAGCCACCATAATTATAATACGGTGTTGATCGGTATTAAGTTAAATGTTACCCTTTTTCGTCCCCTGTTTTGTTGGTACTGATAGCATTAGTTGTGGTGTGGTATCGTTAAGGATAGTTGGGGTGTTGGAAATTAAGACAAGTTTTAGTAAATAAAACTAGCAAAAGTATTCATGTTAAACCTATATATATTTGAAGTTACGATAAAACATTCACTAGAAATCAGTCAATAGTTGTACAATTGTGCCTTATTTGTATATGAAGTAATTTCCTTTTTTGAAACATTTTTCTTTGTTTCAGATGACGTTGTTAAATCTTGATGGGAACACAGTTGATGATGAAAGTGCATCTGCTATTGCTTCATGTATTCAGTGGATTGAGAATCTGTCTCTGCGAGGATGTAAGATGACAAGTGGTGGAATTTGTAAGATTGCAAATTCCGTATCACAACTTAAGAAACCAGTAAGTTATTTATGATATTTGGTTTTGGAAATTTGGGTACAAAATACTTGTGGCATATGATTTTGAGAAGGAATTTCAAAGTTACTGTTGTATTCGAAAAGAAGCATCTGGCAATAGCACGTACAAATTAAGACTGCACATTGGGTGATGCAATTGTGGTTATATAGGGAATGTGGTTATTCACACTCCTATGCAATCAACGTTGGAATGTTTCACAGGATGCGAAAAATGTCACACTTACTGACCACAACAGTTACTAGCTTATTAGTTATCATTGTGGTTGTGGTAATGCAAGCACATATGTTTTTGACACTAGACTATGTTAATTATCAGTGCAGTAATATATTGTGCAGGCCATGCCCAGCAGTGGACTAGGAAGTAAGGCAGACCAGAACTAGGCACAACCAAAACTAATCCCAATAGATTCAGAAAGCTTTTCAGACAATGCATTTCTATTGAAATTTTTCATTGAACTGCGTTTACACGGTTTCTGAGATACAGCTAATCAAACTCGCATTTTTACCGCTGCGAATGAAATCGTGCAAAAGCGAGATTATTGTTCTGTGAGGTCATAGAAGGCGCTTTGGTTGTGCGAATGCTGGCAGCAAGCCTTATGAGTAGGATTGGAAAACATTGTAATACTGTTTTAGTATAGTTTTGCATTAAATAAGGGACAAAAAGTGAACAAGTGCAACAAACGGATTTTGATGTTATTTTGAGTGCAGGCAGATGGCCGCTGTTTCGACCTATTATATCTTATTTAGTTTTACAATAATAAAATAGTTACTGGGGCAGGGTGTTTTGTTGTTACAGCATTTATGATCTCTAACAGGATACATGAACTTTTGAAAAGACGACAGAGACAAACCATCAATTTAGCATTGTCGTTTTGTCCACTCACAGCAAAAGATAGAAGTAGGGTCATTGAATTTTAGGGCTGGCAAAGACTGCCAGGAAAGGCCGACCAAATTAGCTGTTTATGCAACACAACACTGTTATTGTGTCATAATACCACTTTTTGCCTGGCAGTAGCGTTGCCTATGAGTTCGAGTCGTAAATGATTTATTTAATTGCCACAATCAACCACTAATATATTTTTCGAAATATAATTCGTAACTAGAAATGTTGGAATAATCAAATTTAAGTCAAAACAAAGGTGAGGTTAAAGTTACCCAAAAATGACGTCATGTAATGTCACTGAGCAAAGAAACACTCCATCCTGTCTTATCGAAGTGCAGAGTAATGTCGTTTCTGCTATACCCTTTGGTCTTCTGATAATTAGGAACAAATAATCCTTTGGTTTGTGACGTAACAGTGAAATATTTTTGTGTGATGAAAAACCCTGTCCTGACCTTTGAGGCAACGTATTCTGTGGATTCTCCTATGTTTGGAACTATTTAATATCTGCAATATAAGGTGCCTTCTCCTATCTAAACCATGTATTTTTTCGACGCATGCGCCTTATGTGATGTCATTTCCGCCGCAGCGCAAAAGGTTATGATTTTTGGTCGCCATTACTTTTCGTGCAGTTTTCTACATTTTTCAGTTGACGTAGAACCGTAAAACTTTGGATATATCTTTGTTGTAGATGTACTTTTAGTTTTACGCAAAGTTGCCATGGCCGTGTTATATACACTTTAAAGATTACTTGTGCAAAACCACATATTTTAATCATTAAAGATGGAATCTTTGGATATCAGTGGAACTCTGTTTTCCAAATCTCAATTACCATTGATCATGGATGAAGCTTTCCATAAAAATGTTAACAAGCTTTACACGTCCAAGTTTCAAATATCAGAGGAGGGCATCCGTAAGATTGGAAAATGTGATCTTATTCCTTGCATTTCAAAGGTTACCAGCATTTAATATTTTGCCAAGGAACAATTTAAAAACACATTTAGTGAATGAGGGAATGTTACTATTGTAGATGCATTTGCAAAGAAGTACATAAAACATTTTTCAAAAGCTTGATAGTTTTTCTGTTTTACTTTACATTCTACGTCAGCCATGCTGTTATTTGTCAATTTGTGGTGTTTGACAATGATTAATTTGTTTTTTTCAGACTTCAGTAAAGAAAGAGGACATAACAACCAAATTTGTTGATTCAGTGTTTGAGGTTTGTAACCGTTGTTTTAATAAACTTGTCTGTAATTCCGGATTGTTTTCATATGTCTAAGCCAAATTAACATATGAAACTTGATCCAGTCATCTGTGTTGACAAATGCTTAACAAAACTATTTTTTTGGAAATTTTCATATTTAGTGATTGAACCACTTTGTGTAAACTGACATGTTATTACTAGATTGATTTCATCCCAAACCAGCTTACAGTGGATGGTGATGAAGAAGCTTTTGCTTTGTCGTGTGTTTTAAATTTATTTCCTCCAACACTTGAACTTACTATGGACGAAGTTAATGTGGATTTGATACGAGAAGTGGCTGAAGCAATAAAACAGAAGGTATATTTGCTGAATTTGTCAAAAAAGGGAATATGGCCTTAACCTTAGCAAAGTGTTGGAAAATGTGGTGACCGATAAATATCTTGAAGTTACACATGAAATTTTTCCTGTCACGTTGCAGTTGTGTGTGGTAGGAATGTCCCAAATTGACAAAGAATCAAGTTTAGTGGCAATGAATGGGCGCTTGACAAGATAACCCCCTATGGTTTGTCGGTGAACGTGTCAAGTTTATTATTCTTGTGCTTCAGAACTTTTCCACCAAAACGAAAGTGTTTTGACTTTAAACAATGAGAAACTTCATTGGCGCAACCCGAATATATTTGTGTGTAAAGTGTGACGTTACCAGTAGCTTGGCCTGTATCATGCGTGCAAGTATGTTGCTCAGGCTGTGACTGATTACAGACATCTGAATTCTGCAAACACACTTTGATAAACTTCCACAAATCAGACACTGAAATTAAAATTTGTTGCAGCCACCATAATTATAATACGGTGTTGATCGGTATTAAGTTAAATGTTACCCTTTTTCGTCCCCTGTTTTGTTGGTACTGATAGCATTAGTTGTGGTGTGGTATCGTTAAGGATAGTTGGGGTGTTGGAAATTAAGACAAGTTTTAGTAAATAAAACTAGCAAAAGTATTCATGTTAAACCTATATATATTTGAAGTTACGATAAAACATTCACTAGAAATCAGTCAATAGTTGTACAATTGTGCCTTATTTGTATATGAAGTAATTTCCTTTTTTGAAACATTTTTCTTTGTTTCAGATGACGTTGTTAAATCTTGATGGGAACACAGTTGATGATGAAAGTGCATCTGCTATTGCTTCATGTATTCAGTGGATTGAGAATCTGTCTCTGCGAGGATGTAAGATGACAAGTGGTGGAATTTGTAAGATTGCAAATTCCGTATCACAACTTAAGAAACCAGTAAGTTATTTATGATATTTGGTTTTGGATATTTGGGTACAAAATACTTGTGGCATATGATTTTGAGAAGGAATTTCAAAGTTACTGTTGTATTCGAAAAGAAGCATCTGGCAATAGCACGTACAAATTAAGACTGCACATTGGGTGATGCAATTGTGGTTATATAGGGAATGTGGTTAATCACACTCCTATGCAATCAACGTTGGAATGTTTCACAGGATGCGAATAATGTCACACTTACTGACCACAACAGTTACTAGCTTATTAGTTATCATTGTGGTTGTGGTAATGCAAGCACATATGTTTTTGACACTAGACTATGTTAATTATCAGTGCAGTAATATATTGTGCAGGCCATGCCCAGCAGTGGACTAGGAAGTAAGGCAGACCAGAACTAGGCACAACCAAAACTAATCCCAATAGATTCAGAAAGCTTTTCAGACAATGCATTTCTATTGAAATTTTTCATTGAACTGCGTTTACACGGTTTCTGAGATACAGCTAATCAAACTCGCATTTTTACCGCTGCGAATGAAATCGTGCAAAAGCGAGATTATTGTTCTGTGAGGTCATAGAAGGCGCTTTGGTTGTGCGAATGCTGGCAGCAAGCCTTATGAGTAGGATTGGAAAACATTGTAATACTGTTTTAGTATAGTTTTGCATTAAATAAGGGACAAAAAGTGAACAAGTGCAACAAACGGATTTTAATGTTATTTTGAGTGCAGGCAGATGGCCGCTGTTTCGACCTATTATATCTTATTTAGTTTTACAATAATAAAATAGTTACTGGGGCAGGGTGTTTTGTTGTTACAGCATTTATGATCTCTAACAGGATACATGAACTTTTGAAAAGACGACAGAGACAAACCATCAATTTAGCATTGTCGTTTTGTCCACTCACAGCAAAATATAGAAGTAGGGTCATTGAATTTTAGGGCTGGCAAAGACTGCCAGGAAAGGCCGACCAAATTAGCTGTTTATGCAACACAACACTGTTATTGTGTCATAATACCACTTTTTGCCTGGCAGTAGCGTTGCCTATGAGTTCGAGTCGTAAATGATTTATTTAATTGCCACAATCAACCACTAATATATTTTTCGAAATATAATTCGTAACTAGAAATGTTGGAATAATCAAATTTAAGTCAAAACAAAGGTGAGGTTAAAGTTACCCAAAAATGACGTCATGTAATGTCACTGAGCAAAGAAACACTCCATCCTGTCTTATCGAAGTGCAGAGTAATGTCGTTTCTGCTATACCCTTTGGTCTTCTGATAATTAGGAACAAATAATCCTTTGGTTTGTGACGTAACAGTGAAATATTTTTGTGTGATGAAAAACCCTGTCCTGACCTTTGAGGCAACGTATTCTGTGGATTCTCCTATGTTTGGAACTATTTAATATCTGCAATATAAGGTGCCTTCTCCTATCTAAACCATGTATTTTTTCGACGCATGCGCCTTATGTGATGTCATTTCCGCCGCAGCGCAAAAGGTTATGATTTTTGGTCGCCATTACTTTTCGTGCAGTTTTCTACATTTTTCAGTTGACGTAGAACCGTAAAACTTTGGATATATCTTTGTTGTAGATCTACTTTTAGTTTTACGCTAAGTTGCCATGGCCGTGTTATATACACTTTAAAGATTACTTGTGCAAAACCACATATTTTAATCATTACAGATGGAATCTTTGGATATCAGTGGAACTCTGTTTTCCAAATCTCTATTACCATTGATCATGGATGAAGCTTTCCACAAAAATGTTAACAAGCTTTACACGTCCAAGTTTCAAATATCAGAGGAGGGCATCCGTAAGATTGGAAAATGTGATCTTATTCCTTGCATTTCAAAGGTTACCAGCATTTCTTATTTTGCCAAGGAACAATTTAAAAGCACATTTAGTGAATGAGGGAATGTTACTATTGTAGATGCATTTGCAAAGAAGTACAAAAAACATTTTTCAAAAGCTTGATAGTTTTTCTGTTTTACTTTACATTCTACGTCAGCCATGCTGTTGTTTGTCAATTTGTGGTGTTTGACAATGATTAATTTGTTTTTTTCAGACTTCAGTAAAGAAAGAGGACATAACAACCAAATTTGTTGATTCAGTGTTTGAGGTTTGTAACCGTTGTTTTAATAAACTTGTCTGTAATTCCGGATTGTTTTCATATGTCTAAGCCAAATTAACATATGAAACTTGATCCAGTCATCTGTGTTGACAAATGCTTAACAAAACTATTTTTTTGGAAATTTTCATATTTAGTGATTGAACCACTTTGTGTAAACTGACATGTTATTACTAGATTGATTTCATCCCAAACCAGCTTACAGTGGATGGTGATGAAGAAGCTTTTGCTTTGTCATGTGTCTTGCATTTATTTCCTCCAACACTTGAACTTACTATGGACGAAGTTAATGTGGATTTGATACGAGAAGTGGCTGAAGCAATAAAACAGAAGGTATATTTGCTGAATTTGTCAAAAAAGGGAATATGGCCTTAACCTTAGCAAAGTGTTGGAAAATGTGGTGACCGATAAATATCTTGAAGTTACACATGAAATTTTTCCTGTCACGTTGCAGTTGTGTGTGGTAGGAATGTCCCAAATTGACAAAGAATCAAGTTTAGTGGCAATGAATGGGCGCTTGACAAGATAACCCCCTATGGTTTGTCGGTGAACGTGTCAAGTTTATTATTCATGTGCTTCAGAACTTTTCCACCAAAACGAAAGTGTTTTGACTTTAAACAATGAGAAACTTAATTGGCGCAACCCGAATATATTTGTGTGTAAAGTGTGACGTTACCAGTAGCTTGGCCTGTATCATGCGTGCAAGTATGTTGCTCAGGCTGTGACTGATTACAGACATCTGAATTCTGCAAACACACTTTGATAAACTTCCACAAATCAGACACTGAAATTAAAATTTGTTGCAGCCACCATAATTATAATACGGTGTTGATTGGTATTAAGTTAAAAGTTACCCTTTTTCGTCCCCTGTTTTGTTGGTACTGATAGCATTAGTTGTGGTGTGGTATCGTTAAGGATAGTTGGGGTGTTGGAAATTAAGACAAGTTTTAGTAAATAAAACTAGCAAAAGTATTCATGTTAAACCTATATATATTTGAAGTTACGATAAAACATTCACTAGAAATCAGTCAATAGTTGTACTATTGTGCCTTATTTGTATATGAAGTAATTTCCTTTTTTGAAACATTTTTCTTTGTTTCAGATGACGTCGTTAAATCTTGATGGGAACACAGTTAATGATGAAAGTGCATCTGCTATTGCTTCATGTATTCAGTGGATTGAGAATCTGTCTCTGCGGGGTTGTAAGATGACAAGTGGTGGAATCTGTAAGATTGCAAATTCTGTATCACAACTTAAGAAACCAGTAAGTTATTTATGATATTTGGTTTTGGATATTTGGGTACAAAATACTTGTGGCATATGATTTTGAGAAGGAATTTTAAAGTTACTGTTGTATTCGAAAAGAAGCATCGGGCAATAGCACGTACAAATTAAGACTGCACATTGGGTGATGCAATTGTGGTTATATAGGGAATGTGGTTAATCACACTCCTATGCAATCAACGTTGGAATGTTTCACAGGATGCGAATAATGTCACACTTACTGACCACAACAGTTACTAGGTTATTAGTTATCATTGTGGTTGTGGTAATGCAAGCACATATGTTTTTGACACTAGACTATGTTAATTATCAGTGCAGTAATATATTGTGCAGGCCATGCCCAGCAGTGGTCTAGAAAGTAAGGCAGACCAGAACTAGGCACAACCAAAACTAATCCCAATAGATTCAGAAAGCTTTTCAGACAATGCATTTCTATTGAAATTTTTCATTGAACTGCATTTACATTTGTATTTTTGTGTTTTTTTGGGGGAAAAATAGATTTGTGTTTGCCCTGGCTCTAACATGGTGGAATCATATATTTGTACTTGATTTAAAATTGCTTGTATTGCTTTTTACCTTGAATTGTTGTTTCATTTCGATAATACCTCAACAAATATGTTAGTTCATGGTACTGCAACTGTTGCACACAGACACAAATCCAATATTTAAATGAAACACTTTTTAGCCAATATAATGATACAATAAAAATTTGTGACAAACTTTTGTGTTTGCCTTGAAAAAACAACTAAAAAATGCTTTTTTGATCGATTATAGTCGCGTTTTGTACAAGCAATCTTATTTAAGGGCGAAATAACCTAAATTTTATATCATGTAAGATATGGATGTTGTGTCACCTTGTTGTTAACTCATAAGTTTGATTTGAAAATTTAATGTAATAAAATTTAAAACATTGCATTTGTTTTTTGGTTTGGATTTATTGATATTTGGCATTTATCTTGGCAGATGCAAAGACTAAAAGTCAGCGATAACCCATTTGGAGATGAGGGAGCTAAGATTTTAGCTACTTGTTTGCATCAAGTAGAACAACTTGATGCGAATGGATGTAAAATTACAGGATATGGAGCAATCAAGTTATCTGAAGCAGTTAACAAAATGCCATATTCGGTAATATTCTTGGAAAATGTGGCGATCTGGACATTTATGCATTCCTAAATCCTTTATTAGCGAATTTCTTAAAAATCTTGAATATTGTAATTTTTTAAACCTGATAGTTCAAAACTTTGCCACTATTTGCTGCTTATCTATGTTTTTCTTTAGATGCAAGCTATTTTCTTGAACAGAAATAAAATT
This sequence comes from Ascidia mentula, assembly GCF_947561715.1. Taxonomy (NCBI): domain Eukaryota; kingdom Metazoa; phylum Chordata; class Ascidiacea; order Phlebobranchia; family Ascidiidae; genus Ascidia; species Ascidia mentula. Next base: position 2,713,930 of record NC_138568.1, read on the forward strand.
GATGATGTTGGTGCTGAACACTTTGCTAGTTGCTTGCACAATATTGTTGATTATCAACAAACTGCTCAGAATTTGTTTCAATCATTGTCTCCTGATGGAAAAAAGTTGATTGAAAACAAACTGAAAGAGTTAAAAAGTCGTGTAAGAAAGTGCTGCAAATTTTAAATAAAAATAAATTAAATTTCTCTAAAATTTTTGTCCTGACATGTAATTTATATTCCGTATGTACATGCATAGGATGACTATAAGCTGGTAAATTTTACTTCATCACATGTTGGGAAAAAAGGAGGTAGATTAGAAGTTGGTGGTTGTATTTTGGAAATACCTGAAGGTGCTTTGGATGAACAAGTACTTTTAAAAATGACCTCATATTATGGAAAGCGAAGTGAAACAGTAAATACTTGAAATATGTAAGAAACAAGTTTTTTTATTTAAAGTGTTTTTTAGAATCAAATTACTCCTATGCTTAAATGTGAACCCAACCATCTAAAGTTTAAAAAAAAAATTTCTATCACTCTACCAACTTCTTTTTTGGTGAAAACACGTCAATTGATTGTGGTAAGTTTTTTTTTTAATTCAAAATAAGATGTAACCATCGAATACCATTGAATACTGAAGGTAAATGAAAGTGTTGATGGGCTGAAATGGACTGAGTTTGAAACCAATATTTATCAAAATACTTACAAACATCAGTTCTACACAACTCATTTTACATGGTAAAAATATTAAGTTTGGCGGTATTTAGGGTTGATTTAATTGTTGATGTTGCACAGGTGGGAAGCGCAGTGGCGAAAACTTTTCTATCCCCCAAAAACAAAAAAAGTAAAAGGGGAATGGGAAAAGGAGTCGGGGGATTTATATATTTCAATATATGACTACCATTGTAAAGAATGGGATGCTGCTGAAGGAGGACTGAAGTCAGTGTTGTTACCAGAAACTTTCAAAATAAGGTGAGGATGTCAGTGAGTGCGTCTTGCAGCTTCTGTTTTTTTATTGTTTCCATTATTTTAGCAAATCTTCATCAAACAAAGATTCTGTCTTGGGGGTTAAATGCCCAGAAGGAATTGAATGTGATCCACAAACTTGCGATTTGCCTGATTTGTATAATGAACCTATCATGAGAGAACAGATCACACTGAAAAAAACGAGTACAACAGAACATAATGTAAAGTGTCAAATTTCAATAACCCATGGTGATAAGAAAATATATGGTAAAGGCAATAGAGGGAAAATTCGTAGGGATTTGTTTGCGACAAAGGTAAGTAAAAGACTTGTTTGGAGAAAAATTGCTTGTTAAAAAATATTTTTTGAAAAAGATTGAAAGTGCTGCAGAATCCAGACAAGCAGGTAAGTTTAAACACCAGTTTTAACAAAAATACTAAATAACATTTTGCTGGGAAAGCAGCAAAGTTAATCTATCTTCTGGACTTACATCAAAGCTTACTTTTGCTAAATCTCATAATAACTGTACTTTATTTTGTGAAGGGACTTTTAATATAACGCTACAGAAGCAAAATACCAATTGATTGTATTTTTGCTTCTGTAACAAAAATACATAATGTACACATCGCAGGGTTGCGTCATAAGGTATTAGCAACATCAGCCACAATTGATGATAGTATTGTTGGTGCTGGATGTGTCACATGATATTTGTGCTTAACATGTTATATTTATAGGGAAACTATAAATACAGCAATAATATTTGTGTCAAAGTTTTTGTGTTATCTTTTACCTTTAAACTTTGGTTGTAGAAGATCTGGGTTAGGTTTCTTAACAATCCAAATAACATTTCCAGTTTCACATACAAATCAATCAAGTTATTTGAAATGAAAATGTGTTTAATTGTGGATCAAATTTTCTTCGTTTGTTTATTTAAATTAAATAAGAGGTTGAGCAAACTTCAAAAATCCCATGAAAACAAACTCATCAAGCATAATGCCAAACTGCTTTGTTGTTATTACCATCGCCAAACTTTTTTTTAAAAAAATTTTTAAACACATTGTTGCTCATTGCAGCACATTGCCTCTAAGTGAACTTACCACTATATGAAATTTAAAAACTTTTTTTAAAGAAAACCAGTTTTCCTGAGCTTATTTACATATATTTTTTTTGCAGGTGGTGCGACAAATTTGAGTGGCAACCTTCAAGGAAATAACAATATCTACACAGCAAATCAGATGCTCAGTAAGCAATGTTTTCCCTTATTTGATCTGGTTTTTGTTTTTTGTCTCAAAATGTATTTTGGTTGTTTGTTAGTAAACACAAGGAAATAGGACACACTTCCATCCGAATTCGTTCACCCTGCAAGACATAAACTGAGGAAGAAAGCAAATATTTCAAAAAACAAGAAGCCTTCAAGCAAGCGCAGAAAGTAAACAATCAACCCACAATACAGTGATGAAGATGGGCATTACAACAGGAGTCAAGATTATGAAACAATAGACTTAAGACGCAATTTAGACGCATTTGGAGTTCAAAAAAATCATAAAATCTCAGCAACAGCGTTTATTTTGACCTCAAGTACAAATAGAACTGTCCAATATTCTGGCCATTCCACACTAAAGTTCAGTGTTTCTCGTCGATATCTTGCTAAGATTGAAATGCGCTGAGCTCTGTTAAACGACAAGTAACAATATATTACTTCAGGCTGTTTGCTGCCAGAATCAACAAGGATTTCTGTCACTTCTCACCAATAAACCTTTCCACTTCATGTCACGAAGACGAAACATTCCCAAATGATTCGTAAATATTCTTCACATTTTTCTGTGCTTTATCCAACTTCTGTGTGTTATTTGTATTTACAATGTACGTATTAATACCGTTTGTCTCCATAACTCTCATTTTTACTTCTTTGCCAAACACATAAATGCGTCTCTATGTATCTGGTTTCCTTGAAATTGTCGCCAAGTTTTACTGTTTGTGTTGCTTACAATCAAGGACGTGTTTGAAACACGAATATTTTTGTCTCCTGCTCTGAGTTTCGTCTTTACTTCTCTCTTGTGTAAATCCGTCAACAGAGGTTTATCGTACAAAGTTATAAACAATTTTGAACTACAGATTTTGTGACAATACTTTTAATTCCGCACTAAACATTACTTTCAACATTTACGTGCGACTTATATTAATTTTTGACTGATTACAATCGAGTATTTCCACATTACATTGTTTTCTGATACATTATGTCGTGAATTCTAGCAACCCTTTGTTGGTTTTTAAACGATTTTTTTTTTTATGTTCGTAACTAAAATGTTTGATGACGAGAACAACCGATCTTCCACCAACTACGGTTCGGTTTTATCGGCGCACGTTTTTTTTTATATTTACTTCAAACAAATCCGTATCTATCTATGGGTTTGATGAAGTTATAACGGGTGGAAGTGGAAGGTTTATGTTGTAAATATTTGAACATTGAATGTTGGTTTTTGTGCAATCGTTATTGTGGATCATTGCTGCTCGATATCGCCACCCAGCGCTTAACCGATGCTGTCAATTGCTTATGGGGAATCCCCGACGTATGTTGTATTTCTTGTTTTATTTCAATACAAAGTGCTTACGGTTGGGAAATGGTATTTGTAAAGGCATCTGTTAAGTTGTATGGAAGGACGCATATTGGTATTGTTGCGTTTTATTGCGTGTTCTTCTGTAAACTCCGTAATCCGACACCAATCAGGAAAAACAATCTTGTATTAAGATGGCTGAAACGTACGCAGCAGTCCAAATGAAACCACAAGTAGAAATGGAATGGAATGGAATGGAATAATTATGCAAGCCAATGTGGCCCATATAAAGCATGAACACAAGTCACAAGTGCCCGCTAGGCATGTCAGGGCGGACCAACAGGTTACAGCACTTTATAGTCCTTTATTGTTTTAGAGCCAGGGCGGTCGTTGTTTAAAGGTCTGTAATTATTACTGTATCACGTTTAGTTTGACCTTTGTACGTGGAAACCCGGTCACGAATATAAACAGTTCCAATATTACAATTTTCATATTAATATACACTGTGTTCGCTACACTTGCCCCTTCGTGCGAAATGTTTCATTCTCAATTTAAAACCACACCAAAGTTTTGGTAACAAAGGTAATTGTCGCAATCAATTCCAAAACCGACGCAACACACACAAAAATAAAATTGCTTGATGCATGTGGAATAAACGATCACAAGTTGCGTCGACGTTGTTATTGATTCCGATGTTTGGTGTGGTCTCGCAGGGTTCGTGGGCTCGTACAGTTCAAGGTTCGAATTTGTTGTGCTGAAAAATGAAAACAAAGAAAGAAGAGTATATTCACAAAAATAAGGCGTTTATGAAAATTGCGTGCTGCGTTAGAAAAAAAAAAATAGATTGAGATTATAGTGTACCACAATTCCATCGCATTATAGCTTGCGCAACAAATGCTTGCATTTTCTCTTGGGTCGATAGAAAAAATAAGTATGTATAAGTGTGTGTTCAGAAAAGAACGACCCGCATGCGGCTTAAAAATGCGCGTATATATATATTATAACGGCTCAGCTGTATGGCCCTCAAAAAGTAATTGGCTCATATCTCGTATATGTAAAAAGTGTTTATCAGTTAGTATATATGTAAAAAAAATGCTGGCCTTGCAAAAGCAATAAAAAAAAATGTAATAAGTCCGTTATCCTCAATGCCTTTTGGAATAATGCTGTGGTAAAAGCACGTCACACCATACAGGTAGTGAGCTTCCGAAAATAATGGGCTTACGCGAGTTATTCGTCCTCTCGTAAAATATTTACGCTACAAGAAAATGTCATAAAAGAGTAGACGAGGACTAAGTTTGTGGCACTAGTGTGGTAAAAAAAATGTTTGTTTCGGAAAAAGCAGCAACAAATGTCATAAACATAAAAATGGTAGCTTAGTTCAAGTTAATTCATGTCACAAAAAAAATGAGGGCCAAAAACTTTAAACCGGAATTAAGTAAATTATCAGTTTCATGCTTCAACTAGCCATAACCCCTAACTAAAAACATGCAAGGATTTTTTCCTAAAGGGCAAAAAAAATGCTGTAGTGTTGTGTGTGTATATCTGCGACCTTGCTCAGCGCTATTTGCGTCAGGCCCTTAACTGCGCCACCTCAGTGAGGGTTTTCTATAAGCAGACAAATGTTAGGCTAGGTTCCACAATTCACCATTAACTACCATCAACACGTATGCAAAAAAATCAACTTATGTTTAGGTGACAAGATTTACGTCAAACTAAGGCTACATTTTTTAACAGAAAATACAATATAGGGCAATAATATGATAACATAACCACGAAGGATAGGCGTATTACTTGTGTTCACAAAACTTAACAAAACATGCTTTGCAGCAGTTCGGCTTGAAAAACGTATGTAGATAAAATGTTTCAGTTACAGTACCGGATCAAAGTAGGAGTGGTAGGCGAGGTCTTCCATCGATGTGAAAATTCCATGTCCATATCCGAGTAGTATTTTGGGAAATGTTCAAGTCCATAATCCAAAACATTGTTCTTCAGAAGTTGTAAAAACCTTGAAAGATCCTCAGGAAATCCGAATAAGAAAACGATGAAATGTCCACCAAGTTGAAACGAAAGATGGTGTGAGTATCGTCGTCAGCCAGAAATGCCACAATCAAACGAATGAAGGGAAAAAGGGAATGTTTTGTTGATTCCGTGCCTCAAAAGATCCAAACAAATGAGCAAACCAAACAATAGCTCTGTCTTTAAGAAGATTGATAAGAATGGACGCTGTTTATCACCGTACGTTTCAAAATAATTTGCAAAGAGTTTATCGGCTCAAGAGTTATCGCCGTCTTCAAGATAATAGTTGTTGCAAGAGGTTATTTTTGCCTCGGTTGTTGAATTCGTGAGATTTGTCTTCAATAGATAAGGAACGATTTTGTACTCACGGTTTTTGATACCTCCAGTTGTTGAAATAACAAGATCACGTCGAAGTGGAACCAATGTTGCGTTTAAATGCGTGTTCCTCTGTAAACTCCGTAATCCGACACCAATCAGATAATCAATCTTGTATTAAGATGGCTGAAACGTACGCAGCAGTCCAAATGAAACCACAAGTAGAAATGGAATGGAATGGTATATTCATGCAAGCCCATGTGGCCCATATAAAGCATGAACACAAGTCACAAGTACCCGCTAGGCATGTCAGGGCGGACCAACAGGTTACAGCACTTTATAGTCCTTTATTGTTTTAGAGCCAGGGCGGTCGTTGTTTAAAGGTCTGTAATTATTACTCTACCACGTTTAGTTTGACCTTTGTACGTGGGAACCCGGTTACAAATATAAACAGTTCCAATATTACAATTTTCATATTAATATACACTGTGTTCGCTACAGGGTTGCTTATAGTGGAGGCGTCACAACGTAGAGAAGATATGGATTTTCGCCTTGCCGCGGTGATTGACTTGGAATGCTTATTTAAAGGGTTTGGGATATTTAAAGGGTTAATGGCCTCTCGGTTCCAAGTTATATTATGTTGGGTTATAAGTTACACGGGTGGTTGGTGAGGGCAATCGCCTGGGTTTTAATGGGATTTAAAGTTAGACCAGAAACTGCCGAAAATTGTATAACAAGGTTCAGGGATGAAAGGGAGTCGCGAGCGGTCACATCATGGGTGACATCGTCCGCGTAGGCGATTGCTTTGGGTATTTTGCGGCAACGCGCGGGGATGGACTTGATTGAGGGGTGCTTCTGGATGGAAGCGAGCAACGGATCAACGTCAATCAGGAAGAGGTTCAGGCTAAGGTTGTTTCACTGTCTCTGGTGCTTTCCGGGAATAAAACTGGGAACAATTGGAGTTGGATACAAATAAGGCCTTTGCAAATCTTTGTATTTGTAACAAAGTTCAAAATATCAGAAAAAGGAATTGGAGCATGTGGAAAAGTTGATGTATTTCCAGATGTAACAAAGGTAAATTGACATTGCAATAAAACAAAATCTGCAACAATTATTATGAATATTTTTCCTAAAAATCCAGGGCAGTATTTTTACATGAAAAATTATTTTATCAATCAAAAGATACAGCAATTGCATGATTATTGTATGACCATATTAGTAAAAGCATGTATGTAGTATAAAGTATGTTTGATGTTGTGATGGTTAAAAGAAATAAGCTTTTGACATAGTTGTTGCTTCTTGGTCCAACATTCATTTTTATGCGTTGGTAAACAAATATTTTTCAGGGTTTCATGAAGCCAGAAATATTGGTTGAAAAGTATATTGAATCCACATTTGAGGTGTGGAAAGTTGATTGCGTTATTTTTCTAAACATGTGCACTAACTTGATCTTTTCTAATAATGTTCTTTAGCTTTATGCAAATAATTCTACTTGTCCACAGAAAGTTGATATGACAAAAGTAGTTAAGTTTAGGGTTGTTATTTTTTGTGATGTGGTCACAGTACTTATCTAGTGGTAATTGCCGAAAACTCAACTCAACTTATTTGGTTATTCACAGTTTAATTCCATCCCAAACCAGCTTAAAGTGGATGGTGATGAAGAAGCTTGTGCTTTGTCATTTGTTATTCATTTATTTCCTCCAACACTGGAACTTACCATTAGAAATGTCAGTAACTCTGCAATCCAAGAAGTTGTGGGTGCTATAAAACATAAGGTTTGTATTTTTTGTGGACAAGTTATTAAAAGAAAAAGGAAACCAGACAGAGAGTATTGCGACATGCTATTACAAAACCATGACCACTGAAAATGATTGAGGATAGCCCTTTGATTATATATTACTTTGCTTTGCAAACTCCTGGATTTTATGTACAGCAACATAAATGAATATTCAAGCGGAAAAAGTTACAAAAAACAAAAAAATGCAAAACATGCCTTTTAGTTTTCAGTGACCATTACATAATCCGTCTTTTATTGCAAAAGTAGCGCGGATGCAGGCATTGGTACTTTGTAAAGCTCTGTCACAAGTAACAGTGATACAAAAGATCAACATAGGAAAAGTCTGATACAATATTTGTACACTTAATAAACTCTAGATGGGCCAATCTAAAATTTTTAATTTGTTTATTTCTTGTAAAAAGCCATTTGATTTTGTTGTGTCACTTGGCATTGCAAGCATATAACTGCGACCAAAGTCACAAACGTGTTACTAAGTTGGAGCTATGTGTAATTCGGGTTCTTTCTCTAACTGACTGAGCTACAGGAGCTCAACAAATAAATTCACCAAGTGATTGTTCTACCTCTGTGACGTCATAGTTGATAACAATGATATTGTTGACATAAAAACTGATTTCAGCAGTTCTCATTTGTTTCAGATGACGTCGTTAAATCTTGATTACAACACAGTTGATGATGAAAGTGCATCTGCTATTGCTTCATGTATTCAGTGGATTGAGAATCTGTCTCTGTGGTATTGTAAGATGACAAGTGGTGGAATCTGTAAGATTGCAAATTCCATATCACAACTTCAGAAACTAGTAAGTTGTATGTTAGACCAGTGGTTTCCAAACATTTTAGGGTCAAGACACACTTGGATGCTCTGGATTCGTTCGCCACACCTAATTTTATCATGTTTAAAAAAAAGTTGAATTAAAACAACAATACTGGTTGTAGTACCTTGGTTTGAAATCTATCATCATTCTGGTATAATCCTGAAATGTTTCATCGTCAAAAGCGTTCCTAACCAATCATTACCGTTTCACGATAACTTGTAACACAAACATTCAAATTTCTTCTGGGTTGATATTACAACAGGTTACATGATATTGGTGGAAACTTTGTTAGCAGTAATTTCTCACAAATTATAATGTTGAATTTAAAGTCAAAAGTATTCCATCAGAATGACTTCAAACACCAAACAGAGTTTTTCATGCTGTTTGGTTTACTGGGATCTCTACCGATTTTAATTACTCATATGCTGATCAGCACCAAATTCTTGACAAATAGAGAGATTTTTTCCCAAATCTGTGGAGCAGAAAGTGGTTTGGCACTTAGTTGAAAGTGACGTCACCCCCAAAGCAAAAAGCGTGAAAAGGCCTGTGTTTGCAGTCATTCTGATAGAATACTTCTGACTTCAACATCGTTATATTTGTGTGACATACCGTTTTTGAACAAATTTTTTATCGATATAATGTAACCTGTTGTACTTTAAACCCGGAAGAAGTTTGAATGTTCGTGTTAAACAGTCATGTGAAATTGTAGTCATTGACGCGGAACTTTTATGGTGATAAAATTTTTTTGATTCTGCCAGAGTGACTTTAGTATTTGAATGTATGTTTCTTTTTACACAAACAGTGTATTTGCTTTTAAGTGACACCTTGTGTAGTAATCTTTAGTTACCAGCATACATGGGTATATCTAGATTTAGGGGAGTGGGATCCAGTAGGTCCGGACTTCCAAGCAATAAATTTTGGCTAACTTACAATTTGCTCAGGGTAGCAAATTTATATGAAAAAAGCAATTTTTGTTGGGATTTTCATTGATTACCAAAATGCGTTTTTATTCCAATCTGTATCGGATAATCCCCATTTTTGAAACGTGGGACGTTTTAGAGACAACACATTGTATGGTGTCCTCGGAAATACCGTACTGTATGTCTTGCAACTTGAGATTGGTCACAGCCGTGCGGTATGCTTGAACTTCCGGATCAAGCTGCGCAGTTGCAAGGGTGGAGTAATCCAAGTCCAAAGGAAATTCATTGCAGTCGATGGAGGCCCTGGATAGAGCATCTGGGACCTGATTTTGCTTTCCTTTAATGTATCGCACATCTGCAGTGAACTCGGAAATGGCGGTCAAGTGACGCTGTTGCCGCGCATACCAAGGTTGGGAATTTTTTGTGAAAGCAAAAATCAACGGTTTGTGGTCAGAGTGTAAGCGGCAAAACTGCGACCTTTCCGGAAGTAGCGAAAATGTCTGATTGACAAATGCAAAGCGAGAAGTTCTCTGTCAAATGCACTGTACTTCACTTCAGGTGGTCGAAGACTAAAAATGGGTAACGGTCGCCAGACACCACCAATGAATTGCTGCAACACTGCTCCAACCGATGTTTGTGAAGCGTCAGTAGTGAGAGCAGTTGGCGCTTGGGGCAGAGGGTGGTGTAAAAGCGTCGCGCGCACAAGTGCTGCCTTCGCTTTTTCAAATGCTGAAGTCAGGCGATTGTTCCAGACGAGCTGTGTCGCTTTGCCCGAAAACCCTTCATAGATTGGGGACATGATGCGAGCTGCGTTTGGTATGAACCTGCAATAGAAATTTGTCATACCCGCGAATTCCTGAAGCCCCTTGATGATTGTGGGACGATGAAATTGCTGGATTGCTTTCACGTAGTGAGGCAGCGGACACGCACCATGCATATTGACTCTGTTACCGAGAAAATCAATTTGGTCGACGCCAAACTGACATTTGGCTACGTTGATGACTAGAACATGCTTTACCAACCGTGTAAAAGGTCGTTTTCAATGGTTATAATGATAAGCAGGTGTTTTGGCTTGCTACTAAGATGTCATCTAGGTACACACATACAAAATCAAGAGACTGGCAAACTGTGTCCATTAAACGTTGAAATGTTTGGGCGGCATTTTTTAACCTAAATGGCATGCGCAGAAATTCAAAAACACCGAAAGGTATAATTACCGCCGTTTTGGCAACATCCGCGGGGGTAACTGAAACTTTGTAGATCGCGAGGCAGACGAAACTGCGTGTTCAGAACCTAAGTGTAATTAGAAAAGAAATGCGCCTTCATATTTGCTGCGGTTTAAACCAACAAAAGCCAAAAAGACGTGATCGAAAGCCGAACACCCCTGCTCCCCCGTACTCTACACAAGTGCTTGGGAGTTTACCAGGTTTCGATACACTGCGAGGAAAAAATATCTGCTTTTAACGTTCAGCGTGAATTCATATGCATTTATTCAATAAACATCTGTTTAAACTTGTCATTTTTTTTATCCACAACTGTCGTTTCTTCAAATTCACCTGTGTCCGCTACATGTTGCGACAACGCTGTACCCGCGGTTGGCCACGTCGCGTTTGTGTTCCTTTTGCGTTGTTGGTCGGGCGCGGCCAGTCTCGCCAATGTATACGCCGTCGCAGTCAGCACAGAGTATGCGATCACACCTCCAGCATCGAACGCATCTCCTTCACGATCTTTGGAATGCGAAACCAAAGCACGCGGTCTGACAGGCGGGCGTTCAAACACCTGGAGGCCTTGCAAAATATATAACAACACAACCACGCCCTTCGCCACCTTTAGGCGAGGAATCTTGGTTTCGCCACAGAAACGAACGAGGGTGGCCATTCGCTATAAGCGCACTCTGCACATTACCAACCTCCTGTGTTTGAGCCTCTTCCTCTGAAACTAAGGTTTCCGCTCTTGTATACAGTGCACGCACTACAACACGCTTGTGGGCGATGTGGTTCGCGAACCCAAACGACAGATACCTGTCGCAATGAGTCGGTTACCAGTATACACTTGTGCCTAAAGGCCCCCGGGTTTCGCTTTAAATGGAAATATTGAAAGTAATATCACCCCGACGATACTTGTTTCAAAAACACATTTAATCTTTCATGAAGATAACGAAATTATACAAACTTTCGTTTTTGTAAAGCTTTTAATGAGGCATTTCGTAAAAGTTTATGTGGAAGCAATTAGGCAATCATGTTCAGTGAGCTGCAGACATTGGTGCACACGAAATGGAATAATCTATGTCTGACTAGTTGGCCGATAGCTGCACTGATGAGGCCTGATAGGTCGATGATTTTAATATTTTACCAGCAATTATATTTGTTCTAAAGATTTAATGTCACATTTGTCTGAACTAATTTCCTAATTCAAGCTTTTATTTCTAGATAAGGACGTTGAATCTTGGAATGAATAACATACGTGGTGATGCGGCATCAGAAACCTTACTAAAGTGTGTTCACAATATAAAAGATGAACTTAGAGTCTTTCATCAAAACATGGATGAAGACTTCGTAGGGAGATTTCAGAACCTGCCAAACCCTGTAAGTATGAAAACTATTTGTTCCACGTACAAACTGTCATTGCTATTTGATACTAACACGATAATAATAATATGTTTACCTCATGGGTTGTCTTGTATTAAAGCTTGTGTCATGTGCAAGCCTCAGGTTGCCACCACTGGGTTAATATAAAGAAAGTCAACATCACTCAATATCTACTGTGTATTTTCAGTTTATGTGGCTTAAGATTTAAAATAAAATCACACAAACACACACTGAATGGAAGTATTTTATTATGTTTGAGTGGATGTTGCGTTTGTGGAAATAAGTACACGTCACAAAATAATTGCTTTTCGAAATAATTTCAAATCACAACAAAACTTTCATCAACACTACTGTTATTATAGTTAAACGATGTATGAAATAACCAATCCGTTGCATTGTAGAAGCCAATGTTGAATTTGTAAGAAGTGAATTTCTAACTCCTGCTCTCCACTTCAATCCATCCCTTATATTTGGGTTTAACAAATGCAAGTAAATATGATTGATCGATTGGAATTATTTTGTGGAGATCAACTCCCTCCTAAACCGGTAAGAAATTTTCTTAAATATCGTTTTTTCGCTAAAACATTGAAAATTTCTGAATTGTGAAGCAGTGGATTTAAAACTCGTAAAATCTCTTACTCTACCTAGTGGCGTATCTCCCGCAACTGTCTGACCACAAGGTGATGCATCAGAGTCAGTCTCGTTTATATGTTTAGGAAATCTTTGTTTGGTTAAGGGTCACGTCCGACGATTTATTTCAATAATCTCAACTGACTTATAGTACCAGGAACGTTTTAACATTTTTACTTTAAATATTAGTTTTGCCGTAGTTTTCTGTGCTTGCGACATTTTTAGTGGTCGGTGTACTTTCAGTACAACTTTGTTATCACAAACAATACGACGCAAGATATGGGTGCTTGCAAATTAACATTTATCAAAAGTCATGTGCGGCATTTGGCGTTCACAAAAATCTAGCAGTCTCAGTAACAGCGTTTATTTTGACCTCAAGTACAAATAAAACTTTCCAACGCCGTTACTTGAACTGTAGCCGTTGATAATTTCCCGTAACTCTGTATCAAGGTTAGTGCGGAAGTAACGATTATCGTTTCATGTCAGTAAAGTTGGTAACGAAACATTTTACGATCGAACTTCACAAAATACCACATAAATAATATGAAACCTTGCTGTTATCGGGTGACGTTTTAATACTGGAAAGAAGGCCTGAGATTTACAACCAGGCGACAAAACTCATTCAAAATCCAATTAACTTATTTCATCGGTATCGTAATATTCTGATCATTGACAATATATTACTTCAGGCTGTTTGCTGCCAGAATCAACAGGGATTTCTGTCACTTCTCACCAATAAACCTTTCTACTTCATGTCACGAAGACGAAACATTCCCAAATGCTCTGTAAATATTCTTCACATTTTTCTGTGCTTTATTCAACTTCTGTGTGTTATTTGTATTTACAATGTACGTATCAATACCGTTTGTCTTCATAACTCTCATTTTTACTTTTTTGCCAAACATATAAATGCGTCTCTATGTATCTGGTTTCGTTGAAATTGTCGCCAAGTTTTACTGTTTGTGTTGCTTACAATCAAGGACGTCTTTGAAACACGAATATTTTTGTCTCCTGCTCTGAGTTTCGTCTTTACTTCTCTCTTGTGTAAATTCGTCAACAGAGGTTTATCGTACAAAGTTATCCGCCTTCCTGACAATTTTGAACGACAGATTTTGTGACAATACTTTTACTTCCGCACTAAACATTACTTTTAACATTTACGTGCGACTTATATTAATTTTTGACTGATTACAATCGAGTATTTCCACATTTCATTGTTTTCTGATCCATTATGTCGTGAATTCTGGCAACCCTTTGTTGGTTTTTGAACGAAGATTTTTTTATGTTCGTAACTAAAATGTTTGATGACGAGAACAACCGATGTTCCACCAACTACGGTTCGGTTTTATCGGCGCACGTTTTTTTTATATTTACTTCAAGCAAATCTGTATCTATCTATGGGTTTGATGAAGTTATAACGGAAGGAAGTGGAAGGTTTGTGTTGTAAATATTTAAACATTGAATGTTGGTTTTTGTGCAATCGTTATTGTGAATCATTGCTGCTCGATGTCGCCACCCAGCGCTTAACCGATGCTGTCAATTACATATGGGGAATCCCCGACATATGTTGTACTTCTTGTTTTTTAAATACAAAGTGCTTACGGTTGGGAAGTGATATTTGTAAAGTCATCTGTTAAGTTGTATTGAAAGGTGGGTTACATTGTGCAGCTAGCACCGGGATACGACCGACATTCATTAGGTTTTTTTTTTCAATGTTTAAGTGTTGATTTGCCCGATGTCACCCAATACATTTTTCTTTTTCCCACAGCGATATTCGAAACCCGGTTATCCTGGCTTTCTGCTTGATAAAATGGTCTGATGTCACCCAGCATTATTTTTACCCAATTTATTGTTTAGTACGACATCTAGTGTAAGTTTGTGGAAAGATATTTTTCCTCATAAAAATTGCAACACATGACATTTAAGATAAACGAGTTTGCGTGGCGGGAATTCAATATACAACAAATCTTACTAGTGGACATAGTAACAAAAAATATTCAACCACAAGGTGGTACACAAGAGTCCGGGTCTACAAAATAATGTTGCCCTGTTTAAAGGCAGAAACAAGCTTGCGTTTGCAAGATCATAATTTTGTCAACGTCGTCAGCAACGATATAGCTCACTGATCACACTCGGTTCGGTTCAGGTCGGCTCCAGGAACATAACAATATGACATTTTTGTACTAATTAATATTGGTGATAAATTCGTTGCAAAATCAACTCCACAGTAGGTGTGTTGGGTATACTTGTAGCGTGAAGGCGTGTAGAGTTCTAATGCATAATATAGGTGTAATAAACGTCACCACAAGCCGTGAAATATTTTGCGAGTAACCTCCAGCGGTAAGTGCTGAAATTGCAATTGTTTTGTTCAACATAAAAACCTTAACATATCCTAAGGGCCTGCGCAATGGGGCGATCCTGTCAATCATGCCTTTGCATAAAACATTACCACTTCCTAAGGTTGTTTATTACAACAGTATCACCAAGGATAGGGGGTGAAATGTTTTTTTTTATATTTATTAGGGTACTTGAAAGGTGGCAGGCGAGGGTAATAAAGAAACACAAGCGCAATAGTTGACATAATTAACAAAATATAAAAAGCACTATACAAATACAAAGTGGAAATCGCAGTAAAGGCACACTACAATATAATATATAATACTCTACAAAAGGAAGATGAATAATTAAATTAGTATTTTCATCTCCCTTTAAGTTTTGGTTAGGATGCTTTTCGAATTCTAGATGAGAAAGGGGTTGCTTATAGTGGAGGCGTGAGAACGTAGAGAAGATATGGATTTGCGCCATGCCGCGGTAATTGAGTCGGGATGTCCGATTGGGATATTTAAAGGGTTTATGACCTCTCGGTTCCAAGTTATTATGTTGGGTTAAGTTACACGGGGGTTTGATGATGGCAATCGCCTGGGTTTTGATGGGAATAAAAGTTAGACCAGAAACCGCCGAAAATTGTTTAACGAGGTTCAGGGTTGAAATAAGGGACTCGCGGTAGATCACCGCATGGGTGCCATCGTCCACGTAGGCGATTGCTTTGAGGCATGGCGCGGGGATGATTATTATAGTCTTCAAATATTAATCCACTACTGTATTGCTGCCTCTTGACCACTTACAACAAATACCTGTACAGCAGATTTGAAAGACAAGATAAAGAAGATTCAAATACGCAAATCTAAGCAAAACGAAGATGATATATTTAAAACTATAGAGCATTATTGCGCAACAAGTGCGTTAAGTGACGTAAAAAGCTATGAACCAACATTTTTAGTGAAATACTGATCTGTGAGTGAAAGTATATTATGATTGACCCGACCAACTGTCATCAGTAGATTAGGGCACAAAAAAAATTCCCGGGTATTTTAGCGTCCACTTTGATGAATGTTTTAAATTTTGTGTTTGGGCAAAACATTGAATGAAATCTGTATTGGGGATAAATTGGACTGCATGCTATCTGTGTCGCCATCAAAATTGTACACCCGTGCAAATACAATTAAAAAAAACGAAAGACCCTAATAAAAGGTAGTTGAAAACACGTTACATCTTTAATTAACGACATTCTTCACATTATTTTGTCTCACATATCTTCAATTTGAAAGAACTTTGAAAGATCCTGAGATTTTGTTCTAAAAAGTTTTGATTAGTCATGTTCTGGTTTAGTAATTTCCTATCTGACTTCAGCTAAAACGATCGAACCACATTTCGGGCTACGTTGTTCACCTTTTACGCAGTTTATCATGAACCGTTGTCAAAATACATCAAGACAGAAAGGAATAGCGCCCCCATGCGTAAAAGTGGGATAAACATACCCGGGGACTCAGCTGGGATTGTTTCATTTTTGGTTCCTGTTTCAAACTTTTAATCTGCATTTTATTGTTGTTGAAACTTTAACTAAGTTCCTGTTTTTGAAGAGTTAAAACAGGTGCACAAGTAATGTTGAATAATATATGTAGTAGTTGTATGAACATAGTTAAAAACCAGCATGATCTTAAACGTTTATTTTTTCTTAGCCTTCTTCTATTTGTGTTAATTTTTCTTTTTGTTTCTTTACTACTCTGTATATAAAGAAAGATCACTAAAGAAGTTTATTCGTAGAAAATAGGAATACATACTTTTGTAAAAATAGAAAATATCCTAATTCTGCAGCAGAATTAAATTCTATTATGGGGTTTGTTTCACAAAACGCCAACTACATTACATAGTGTTTCTAGTTTAACACCACAATAAATTATTAATTGGGCTTAAAATTTGTGGATGTGGTTAAAAGAAAGATGAAAATTGCGCTATTGATGTTAATTTAATGTTGGTAAACTGGCACGTTTTCATCAAGTTATCCAATAAAGTTTAGATGGAATATCCCAGATTGGAAAGTTTGTTTTTTGCGAGGTGGATTTTTTTTTCGGCGATCATTAATTGGGCGGAAGGTCTAAAAGTTTTTCGTATATTAATGCATTAGCTAATTTTTATTACGCAGATTATCGGTAAATTTTCGTAAAGGTGAGCGGAGAATCCATTTTTTCCAATCTGTGGAATATCCAAGCACATTTTGGGTAATAGTTTCTTGTTGGCCAAATTTTTAAACTAACTTGGTTTTATATTTCACAGTATAAAAAAGTCTTGTAACTAGTTTTAAGCTGCAATACTTTGTTTATTTTTTGTCTGTGTATTCTGTTAATTAGAATGTTTATTGTTTATGAGAAGACAAGCATGTTTTGCAGAAAACTAGTTTTTATTTATTACACATAAAAGAAAAAAGTAGCACTTGTTGATTTATAAACTATTTTTCAATTTGGCATCAATAGCAAGTAAAAATGGATCAGAATTGTGATGGTATCAGTTCAAATGTGTGCCAGAACCAACCGAGTCAGGTATGTCTAGACTACTTCATAACACAAATATGAAATTGCCAAGAAAATCTTTTGAAACCACTTAAACTACTGAGAAAAAACAGACTGGTCCAAAGTGCTGAAAACATTTACATATAAACATATTTTTAAAGTGGCTTTTGGTAAAATTAAATATGCAGTAATGACGCATTCTTTGCCAAATTATATTTTATATTGTTGTAACCAAACCTACTGCCTACGTAGTGTTACAACCAAGTCACTTAATACCCTGTACCAGGTGTTGATTATGACTTTTTTTAATGCATTTGAAGTTAGTTTAATAATAAAATTGTAATTGATTATCTTGTTGTGACACAACACACCTTTGGTAAAGATATAAAAAGGTTAGAATTGCCAACAACAAATATGACAATGGTCACAACCAAGTATTGTTTTGTGCAGGAGGATCCTAAAAGAAATATTTTATTTTGTGTTTCATAAATGCTTTTACAGTTACCTGGTAAATCCAAGTTTATTACCAGGCCGGTCCGAACACAGTTAACAAGTTGATATCTGACCTGGGTTTAAGCACTCCAGATCTGGTGCAGCGCATAACTGGTAAAAACATTGTGATGTTTGTTTTTCCATCGTTATAGGATTCCTTACCTCATGATGTTGGACAAACAAACAATCCTCAGTCAACACAACCAGGTCAAGGAATCCCACAGGCGACCAATGTACCAGATTTCAACCAAACCCAAAATTTTCCTCGACCACAAACACTCCAGCAATCCGCTGTTTGGCAATCCAACCAGGATGTAACCTCTCAACATCTTAGTGTACCATCAACATCTCATCTTTATGCAACAACTCCAAGCCATCCATCAGAATTGGGGAATCCCCACCCTCAATACACTCCTCAACCCCCACAACCTTACCCTAATCCCACAGGATACTCTCCTTGCCAACATTATGATCCAATCCATAACCAACACTACCCACGGTGGGGGAATTCCCATCAATGTATTCTGCACCCCAGGGGAATGATTCCTGTTCGAAGTGCACAACCAACTTTGCGTAGAATTGATCCTCAAACAATCGCTGAAATATCTGGTAGTACTTTTACAGGAAACACCACATTTCACGCAGCAGGGCGTGATATATGTAAGTTATTAAGTAATTCTGTTTTGGGTTTCATAAAGTTACCTTAAATATTACAGTCATTATGGGAAACACTTCAATTGACAATGGTGAACTCAGCCAGGGTAAGTTGTATGAAAAATGGCAAGATTTTGTTGTAATAAGTAGTTGTTAATGTGTTGGTAAGAGTTAATGACTGTCAAAATCCCCTGATAGCTGTACGGCTTAAATGAATTTTTTTAAAGCTTTAAATCAAGCGACTTAAAACTTGTCACAGGGTTTTGTTCATTTGCTTGCTTATTTATAAATCAATTGATAGTTATAGAATAATCTTACAAATGAATAAAATATCCTTGAAATAATATTTAGTGTGTTAATCCATTTTTTTTGTCATTTATATTTTTAGTTTATCTTTTTTAGACATGTAACATGTGCAAATTCTATGTCATAATTTTATTTTAGATGACCTTCAGCTGATTCAAGATTTGTTACAAAGAAGTGCTAAAAACCAATGTAGCAACAAAAGTTTTCAAGTTTTGACTCAGCAGCATATTAAAGTTTGTGAACTGGACATAACAGATAAACCATCCAAAATAGTTCAGCCTCCAAACAAGCGTAGAAAGAAAAAACATTACAGTGATGAAGATGGACATTACAACAGGATTCAAGATTATGAGAAAATAGACTTAAAACAGGAGAGTAAAGTATCAGTTGAGGAACTGTTTGCAAGAGCGGAAATAGCAGCAAAAGATGGAAAACAGCCTCAATTTGCAAACATTGTAGCATTAATTGGACAACCAGGCATTGGTAAATCCACACTATCCAAAGTAATTACTGAAAAAGCAATGAATGATGGAATGAAGAATGTCAATAAAACCCAATATTGTTTTTACATTTCTGTGAAAACCATTGACTTTGATACTCCCACAACATTTGTGAAATTTTTGCTTAACTATTCTTTGACAACCGACTTGTGCACTGAATCACCTATTAAAGAACACAAGGAAGAAGCATTTCTCCGCCTACTAACCCATTCCAAAAATGTGTTAATTACAGTCGATGGACTCGATGAAGCTGCAACTGAATGGAAACTTAGATACAAGAAAGTGGTTTCAACAGAGCGGAACAAACCTCTGCATTATCTCTATGCTCTTATGAGGGGTGAACTGCTTCAAAATGCAAAGAAAGTTTTTACTTCACGACAGAAACATTTTTTCTCAATTGATGCAGATCACCGACCATTGTTTGTTGCTGAGGTTATGGGTCTTAATGAAAAATCCCAAGAAAATCTTTGCAACCAGATTTGTAGAGATGAGGGTGCTGACGTATGGAATGTCATAAAAGGCAATCCAAACTTTCTGTATTCTTGCTATGTCCCAGCAAAATGCATTTTTATTGCTTTTGTCATCTGGAAAAGTCTTAAAGAGGGTGGTGACGGTCGATTTCACTCTCTTACTCATGTTTTTGCAAATGGATTCAAGTACTATTTTAAGCAGGACTTTGTTAGGGGCGAGAAAACAGAAATGGAGAACTGCCAGAAAGAAAAATATAAGCAAGAATATTTGGGCAAAATATGTGAATTGGCTTGGAATGGCTTTAAAAAAAGAAAGTTTGTTTTTAGTGCAGCTGACTTCAAAGCAGTGGGCATTGAGCAAAGTACATTAACTGGGATTCTAGTTTCATTTGTGACTGAAGAAAATTGGAATATGACCATACTGACTTCTGAAATTATGAGCAACTTTTCACATTTGATTTGGCAGGAATATTTCGCTGCTTGTTACCTTGTCTATTTTTTAAGTGTTGATGAGTTTTCCAAATTAGTTCCCCAACTCAAAACAAACAGATGGGAAGTTGTTACAAAGTTTGTTTTTGGTCTTTGCAATGACAAGGTTACTGAAGTTGCAAAAGTTTTTTTCAGTGACACAAAGTTTAAAGAAATGACTGAAAAGAAAAACCTACTCAAGGAGTTCTGCCACGACCAACTACAAAAAACTGAAGTTGAGGGAAAAAAACTTTTGCAAATTTGCTCATGGTTGCATGAAGTTGATGATGCAACATTTTACACAGGCGATCTTCATTTGTTGCCAGAAACATTTATTTTAACTGGAAACATACTTCCAACTGATGCTTATAGCATTGGTTGTGTATTTAGTGATACAAAAAAGTCTCATAACATTAAAGTGTCAAAAAGTTGTAAATTTTATCATGGAAGTTTTGAAGTTTTGTTAAATCAAACATGCCACAATATTCAGGTATAATAATATCTCAAGCAATAAAATCTGATATAATCCAAGTATGAGTAAACTCTGTTTTGTTATTGCTAGAACTTCTTAATCAGCCATAAAGTGACTGTTCAAGTAATGAAGGATTTGGCCAAAACTTGCTCCGCAATTAAGGGACAGTTAATAATTGATGCCCAGGAACGTTTTCAAGAATCAGGGGAGCAATTTTTCAAAAGATTTGCTAAACATTTTGCACCAACTGACCAGACAGAAGTAAATGAACTGATTTTCATGTAGAATTAAGATATATACATCATATTACAGTTTTGCTATTACACAGAAACACTGTAATTACAATGTATTTCATTATGCATTATGTTAGCTCTTTATCTACATTGGATGGTCATATTGAATATAAGTTTAAACCTGTAAACAACAAAGTTGTCTGGTTTTGTCATAACTGCAATTGAATAGTTATTACTTTATTATGTTTGGTTCTAAATTATATTTTTGTGCTACACAACTGTGTATATACATGTGCTTTATAACCACAATATATTATATTTATTCTAGTTACGATCACTGGTGCTGAGAGGTTTTAAAGTTGGCGATGAAAGTGCAAACGCAATTGCTTCATGTGCAAAAGTTACAAAGAATCTCTCAATAAGTGGATGCAAAGTAAGCTATATTTCAATGGCACAACTTGCAAAAGCTATATCCAAGCTTGATCAACCTGTAAGTTCTTGAAAAAAATATGTTCATTTAAATTTTTACGTTTTTAGTTTTTTAATTAGATGGACTCTCTTGATATAATTGGACTTCCAATTTCAATATCTTGTCTAAACTTGCTTATCAACCATGTTAAAAATCTGTTTGTAACAAAGTTCAAAATATCAGAGAAAGGAATAAAAGCATGTGGAAAAGTTGATGTATTTCCAGATATAATAAAGGTAAAGTGACATTGCAATAAAACAAAATCTGCAACAATTATTATGAATCTGTTTTTCTTTCCAGGGTAGTATTTGGTCATGAAAATTTATTTTATCAATCCAAATATACAGCAATTGCATGATTATTTTAGGACCATGTAAAGCATATGTGTATTATAAAATATGTTTGTTGTCTTGATGGTTAAAATAAATACGATTTTGGCATAGTTGTTGCTTCTCGGTCCAACGTTCATTTTTATGCGTTGGTAAACAAATATTTTTTCAGGGTTCAATGGAGTCAGAAATATTGGTTAAAAAGTATATTGAATCCACATTTGAGGTTTGGAAAGTTTATTGTGTTATATATTTGAAAATGTGCATTAACTTTATCTTTTCTTATAATGTTCGTTAGCTTCGAATTTACACCACAAAAAGTTCATGTTATAAAATTTTGTTCCAAATTTTTAAACAAACTGTAATGTATTTATTTTTTCAGTAGTTAAGAATAAGGTTGTTCTTTTTTGTGACTGGTTCAATTTACTTATCTAGTGGTAATTGCCCAAAACTACACCAGACCTCTATGATTGTTCACAGGTTGATTCCATCCCAAACCAGCTTACAGTGAATGGTGATGTAGAAGCTTGTGCTTTGTCATGTGTCATTCATTTATTTCCTCCAACACTGGAACTTACCATTAGAAATGCCAGTAACTCTGCAATCCAAGAAGTTGTGGGTGCTATAAAACATAAGGTATGTATTTTTTGCGGACAAGATATCGAAAGAAAACGAGTATTTTAAATAGGATTAAATTTACGCCCTTGGTTTCAATCATCAGGGGGTCTGTGGCAACATGTCAAAAAGTGTGCTAAGAGATTGGTAAATCACAGTTTTTAAAAGAATATTTTCTCATTTTACATTGGAAACTAACTTATGTAACCTTGTTATAGCAAACAAAACATATTGTGACATGGCACCCAGGAGCAGATTTATTAAATAAGAAAACAATAAAGAGAATGACTGGTTAACATCCATTTTTTTGAAATCTTTTCATTAAAAAAAGGATTTTACTCCTGTGTGGTGTTATAACACAAGCATTTATATAGCGTAGCATCTTGTGGTGGCATATGTTACATTATAGTTGAAGACAATAAGTTTTTTATTTATTGGGGGTTTGGCTGTGTATTAATTACACAAAATTAATAAAAATAACATCGCATGAATTGTGAGTAAAAACCCTCAGCTGAATTAGTTGCCAGTGCAATGATGTTCACAGACGAAAAAACTTACTAGTTGTATCTTCATGATAGAAATTAAGTAAAATTGTTAAACTGAGGGCCAATTCTGGAAAGGACAGAAAATGAAAATTGTCGTAAAAATCATCATATGTCTGTGTTGTAGTGTCGTCGTCAAATTTAATCAGAATATACTTAGTTAATATTTCATATTCAGATTACTTCATTCACCCTAAATGGTATTAAATTGAATAATGAAGCTGCATGTGCCATAGCATCAAGTGTTCACTTTATTGAAAACCTGACTCTGACTTCTTATCAAATTGTTGGTCCCAGCATGTGTAAAATTGCTGATTCTTTCTTGGAATCTCAACATCCAGTAAGTTTCTGATTTCATTGACATTGAAACTAGTTCTCAGTCACCTTGAAAGCTCTTCTGAAACTTATACATGATATGAAGCTGATATATCAAAGAAAACATAACCATAGGAAATATGGAATGGTGATGAATAATCCTAAGTCGTCTGTCTTTTATAATTTGTAATCGACATATATATTTCACCTGACTTGCAGGCATTATACTGTCATACTGATGATGCCTGCAAGTCAGGTGAAATATATGTGTCAATAACAAATTATAAATGCAGACGACTTAGGATTATTCATTACCATTCTGTGTTATCCGTTACTGAGTCTCTGTCCGCCATAGAGAATATACAGGCGATTCCAAGAAATCAAACTCTCATTCATAGGAAACATGCATATGTTTTGTGTGATAGCAAACATTTTAAACCAAAATGATTGTTATTTTGTGTATTAGCTTACATCACTCACCCTTGATAACAACATAACTGATGATGAAACTGCATCTGCAATAGCATCAATTGTTCATTTGATCAAAAACCTGTCTCTGTCTGGTTGTAATATTGCTAGCCCGAGCTTGTGTAAAATTGTTGCTGCTTTATTAAGATCCCAACATCAAGTAAGTTAAATGTTTTGGATTTTGATGAACATTTATTCATCCAACTGTAATAAAAAAAGACATTAAAAAAAATGAGGCCCAGTTGTTACATAGTACATGGTACATAGAAATTCTTTTCATATAACTAAACTAGCATTAATCTGATAGATGGAGACTCTGGATATCAGTGGAAATCAAGTTTCAAATTCACTTCTGCAATTGCTTTCAAATAAACCAACATCACATGTTAACAAGCTGGTTGTAACAAAGTTCATAGTACCAGAGAATGGAATTAAATCTTGTGGGAAGGTTGATCTATTTGGAGATTTGCTTCTGGTAAAGTGCTCCAACCTAAAGGACTAAAACTTTGATATTATTTCAATCTTTTTCATTTCCTCAAAGTTTAACTTGATTCATACACTCATAAAATCCATGTTTGTGTTGTTTTAGAGTTCAGTGGATCCCAAGAAGTTGGTTGATAAGTACAGAGAATCAGCATTTGAGGTTTGAATACTTCAGACATACCTATAATTATTATGATTTCAAAAATCTTTTTTCAATTTATCAATTTTCTTTGTTTAATATTTCGTCCTGTAGGACAAGGTGAAACTTAAAACAAAATCAATATAGTAAAAAAAATATTATTAGGTTGATTCCATCCCAAAGCAACTTATAGTGGATGGTAATGAAGAAGCTTGCGCTTTGTCATGTGTCACACATTTGTTTCCTCCAACTCTGGAACTTACTATGAGTAAAGTCCGTAACTCTGCAATCCAAGAAGTTGTCAGTGCAATAAAACAAAAGGTATGCATTTTAGGTGGACAAGTTAATAAAAGAAAACCAGGTAGAGAGTATTTTAAGTAGGATTAAATTTACGCCCTTGGTTTGCAATCATCAGGGGGTCTGTGACAACATGTCTACTTGTGTGCCAAGAGATTGATAAATCTCTGTTTTTAAAGTATATTACTCATTTTGCAATGGAAACTAACTTATGGAGCCTTTTTATAGCAAACAAAACATATTGTGACATGGCACCCAGGAGCAGATTTATTAAATAAGAAAACAACAAAGAGAATGACTGGTTAACATCCATTTTTATAAAAAAATTTATTAAATGAAAGATTTTACTTCTGTGTGGTGTGATAACACAAGCATTTATATAACGTGACATCTTATGGTGGAATTTGTTACATTATGGTTGAAGACAATATGTTTTTTATTTATCGCCCCCCTAGAAAGGGGAGCAGTTGAAAAATTACACTAAATTAATATAAATAATATAGCATGAATGCTGAGTAAAAAACCTCAGCTGAATTAGTTGCCATGGTAATGATGTTCACAGAAAAAAAAACATACTACTTCTATCTTCATGATAGAAATTAAGTAAAATTGTTAAACTGAAGGCCAATTCTGGAAAAGGCTTGTTGCAGAAAATTGAAATTATCGGTAAAATTATATATGTCTGTGTTGCAGTGTTATTTAATTGTAGTGAATTTGATTCAGAATATAGTTTGTTATCATTTCATGTTCAGATTACTTCACTCACTCTAAACAATATTAAATTGGATGATGAAGCTGCATCAGCAATAGCATCAAATGTTCACTTTATTGAAAACCTGACTCTGACTTCTTATCATAATATTGGCCCCAGTGTGGTTAAATTTGCTGCTGCTTTTTTAAAATCTCAACATCAAGTAAGTTCTTGAATTTTTTGATACTCAGTTAATTTATACATGATATAAAGCTGATGCATTTAAGAAAACAAAATCATAGGATACTTATTTATGATTTTGCATAATAGCAGGAATTTTTAACCAAAATGTCCTAATGTATTCTTACTTTTTTTCATAAGCTTTCATCACTCACCCTTGATAGCAACGAAATTGATGATGAAGCTGCATCTGCAATAGCATCAAGTGTTCACTTGATTAAAAACCTGTCTATGTCTGGTTGTAATATTGCTGGCCAAACAATGTGTAAAATTGTAACTGCTTTATCAAGATCTCAACATCAAGTAAGTTAAATGTTTCGGATTTTGATGAAAATAAACTTTTTCTGTTAGTTTGTGGTTTGACACACATACATTTTGGAGTCTGTAGTTTTGTCACCCAACTGTGATAAAAAAGACATGCTAAAATGGCATTAATCTGATAGATGGAGACTCTGGATATCAGTGAAAATCAAGTTTCAAATTCACTTCTGCAATTGCTTTTAAATCAAGCAACATCACATGTTAACAAGCTGATTGTAACAAAGTTCAGAGTATCAGAGAATGGAATTAAATCTTGCGGGAAGGTTGATCTGTTTCCTCATGCACTACAGGTATTTCTTAAAGTGTGTCAATGTAAAGAAGGAATAAAATATCAGTAACACCAAAATCTTAGAAACTGTTAATGTCCATGTATGTGAAACCAATGTTTGGAGCACTTTCAACAAACTGTTTTGATCCAAAGCCTGTTGCTTCAGAGAAATACAGTGCACTCAAATGAATTTTGATCCAAACATTTTAGATTATATATAAAAGCAATATGGATCCAATATATGAATTATGTGAGCTGCAGACAGATGGCCACTGTTTCAACCTATTAGGTCACATCAAGCTGCACAAATGAGACCTAGTAGATCGAAATAGTGGCCATCTGTATTCACATAACATAAGTATTTAGATTTGCATTCAACAAAACATTGTCTATTTATCTTTTAGAGTTTAGAGTACCCTGGTACCCTCGTTGAAATCTACTTTACAACAGCATTTGAGGTTTGAATAGTTTTTTGAAATCCTTTTTTAATGTTCATAAATATTCATCTATTCCTAATTATTTTTTTGCACAAATGAAAAAGTATACATGGTAAAAGGCATTGTTTTGTTTTTTTTGCAAAAAAACGACATCAATAAGTTGCAGATTACACAAAAAAGTGCAATATAGAAAGGCCAAACTTTTGCCAAATTTACATTTAACAACTTTCAGTAATTGCTGGTGCACAGTTTTTTTTAAATTTTTTGTTGCACATTGTACTGCTGTCAGGTAATTAAATTGTACATAAAAATGATCTTTAACTAAACTGGTTTTATTGTTTTCAGGTTGATTTCTTTCCAAACCAGCTTACAGTGGATAGTGATGTAAAAGCTTGTGCTTTGTCATGGATCTTACATTTATTTCCTCCAACACTTGAACTTACCATGAAACATGTCAGTAACTTTGCAATCCAAGAAGTTGTCAGTGCAATCAAGCAAAAGGTATGACTACACATCTCTTTTACTCACCAAGTTTATAAGCTTATCAACCGTACTAGGTAGCCTGTTTTGTGAGTTAACATGTCATTGTAATAAAACAAAGTTTGCATTTTTGTACTGCAAAAAAACTAGGAGAAACAGTGTTTAAGGTGTGAAAAGTTCAAAAACGTTTCAACTAAAAATCTACTGACAATTACACAAGCTTGGGCTCTTTTGACCCAATTTATTTTTTTTGTAAATTTTCGCATTGTAAATTCTTGGATTGAATGTAAAGTAACAGAAATGAATATTCAGACCTGAGCAGTTATTAAACAACCTCAAAACAAACTGTCCTTTATTGCAAAAATGTCGCAAACGCAAGCATTGGTAGTTTGTAAAGCTCGACCACAAGTAATAGTAATACAAAAAAATATTTGTACACTCCCCTTAAAAATACCTGTAAAAATATTTTCTTTATTTCTTGTAATAATCCATTGTTTTTTTGGGTCTCATGGCATTACAAGCATATAACTGCAACCAAAGTTACAAACGTGTTACTAAGTTGGAGCCATGTGTAATTTGGATTCTTTCTCTAACTGACTGAGCTACAGGAGCTCAACGATTGAATTCACCAAATACAATGATATTGTTGACATAAAAACTGATTCCAGGAATTTCTGATTTGTTTCAGATGAAGACGTTGGATCTTGATGGGAACACAGTTGATGATGAAAGTGCATCTGCGATTGCTTCATGTATTCAGTGGATTGAGAATCTGTATCTGTTTAATTGTAAGATGACAAGTGGTGGAATCTGTAAGATTGCAAATTCCATATCACAACTTAAGAAACCAGTAAGTTGTATGTTAAACCAGTGGTTTCCAAATTTTTTAGGGCCATGACACATTTGGATGCTCTGAATTAATTTGCAACACAAGTTATTGTAGTGTTTAAATAAAGTTATATTAACAGCAATACAGGTTGCACACCTCTGGTTCAAATGTATGTTTGTTTTTTTGAACACAATCAGTGTATTTGCTGTTAAATGACACATTATATATTCAGCTTTTGATACCAGCATACATAGGTGTATTAGGTTTAGGTGAGTGGGATCCAGTAGGTTCGAACTCACAAGCGATAACTGTTGGCTCATGCAAAAATTAGGCTGCTCAGGGTTGCTTAGGGCATCTTTATGGGAAAGCAATATTTTTCAATGTATTTTTGTTGACTTCAAAGTAAATTCAAATTAATCTATAGCGTACGCACTGACAAAAAACATGCGTTTCCGTTTTCAGCGACGAAACACAGTTACAGAAACCGTCTTTTATTGTAAAAATTGCTAGACCAGTGGTTTCCAAACTTTTTAGGGTTATGACACACTTTGATGTTCTAAATTCTCTTGCGTTGCTCTAGATTAGTGAATTTAATTTCGAAAGGTCACATTATAAACAACAATTTTAGGAAAAAGCAACTTAGCCTACAGCATTTGATACACAAAGTTTAAGCCTGATTATGAGGATGATTGTTTAAATTGAAAGACTTCACATAATCCAGATAGTTGCACTTAGTTTCAGCGATTTGTGTGATTAACCAAAATGTTAACATAACTCAAAACCTGTTGTTAAGTTGGAGCTATGTGTAATTCGGGTTCTTTCTTTAACTGACTGAGCTACCGGAGCTCAACGATTGAATTCACCAAGTGATTATTCTGCCTCTATCAAGTCGTAATTGATACAATGATGTTGTTGACGCAAAAACTGATTCCAGGAATTTTTAATTTGTTTCAGGTGATGTCGTTGAATCTTGATGGGAACCCAGTTGATGATAAAAGTGCATCTGCTATTGCTTCATGTATTCAGTGGATTGAGAATCTGTCTCTGGGGGGTTGTAAGATGACAAGTGGTGGAATTTGTAAGATTGCAAATTCCATATCACAACTTCAGAAACCAGTAAGTTGTATGTTAGACCAGTGGTTTCCAAACTTTTTAGGGTCATAACACATTTGGATGCTCTGGATTCGTTTGCAACACAAAAGTTAATGTAGTGTTCAAATAAAGTTATATTAAAACAGCAATACAGGTTGCACACCTCAGGTTGGAATTTATGTTTCGTTTTTTAAACTCAATCAGTCTATTTGCTGTTGATACAATATCATTCATCTGTTTTTCGTCCATGTCGTACAGTGGCGCCGTCTGCCAACACTTAGAATGGTAAAAAAGGCAAAAATCAACGCTTTTTCCTTTTTTTTTTTTACTTAGATAGAGTCTCTTGATATTAATGGACTTTCAATTTCAATATCTTGTCTACAATTGCTTCTCAACCATGTTAAAAAGCTGTTTGTAACAAAGTTCAAAATATCAGAAAAAGGAATTGGAGCATGTGGAAAAGTTGATGTATTTCCAGATGTAACAAAGGTAAAGTGACATTGCAATAAAAGAAAATCTGCAACAATTATTATGAATATTTTTCCTAAAAATCCAGGGCAGTATTTTTACATGAAAAATGATTTTATCAATCAAAAGATACAGCAATTGCATGATTATTGTATGACCATATTAGTAAAAGCATGTATGTAGTATAAAGTATGTTTGATGTTGTGATGGTTAAAAGAAATACGCTTTTGACATAGTTGTTGCTTCTCGGTCCAACATTCATTTTTATGCGTTAAATAAATATTTTTCAGGGTTTCATGAAGCCAGAAATATTGGTTGAAAAGTATATTGAATCCACATTTGAGGTTTGGAAAGTTGATTGCGTTATTTTTCTAAACATGTGCACTAACTTGATCTTTTCTAATAATGTTCTTTAGCTTTATGCAAATAATTCTACTTGTTCACAGAAAGTTGATATGATAAAAGTAGTTAAGTTTAGGGTTGTTATTTTTTGTGATGTGGTCACATTACTTATCCTAGTGGTAATTGCCGAAAACTCAACTCAACTTATTTGGTTATTCACAGTTTAATTCCATCCCAAACCAGCTTAAAGTGGATGGTGATGAAGAAGCTTGTGCTTTGTCATTTGTTATTCATTTATTTCCTCCAACACTGGAACTTACCATTAGAAATGTCAGTAACTCTGCAATTCAAGAAGTTGTGGGTGCTATAAAACATAAGGTTTGTATTTTTTGTGGACAAGTTATTAAAAGAAAAAGGAAACCAGACAGAGAGTATTGCAACATGCTATTACAAAACCATGACCACTGAAAATGATTGAGCATAGCACTTTGATTATATATTACTTTGCTTTGCAAACTCCTGGATTACATGTACAGCAACATAAATGAATATTCAAGCGGAAACAGTTACAAAAAAAAAAAAAATGCGAAACATTCCTTTTAGTTTTTAGTGACGCCGTTACATAATCCGTCCTTTATTGCAAAAGTAGCGCGGATGCAGGCATTGGTACTTTGTAAAGCTCTGTCACAAGTAACAGTGATACAAAAGATCAACATAGGAAAATTCTGATACAATATTTGTACACTTAATAAACTCTAGATGGGCCAATCTAAAATTTTTAATTTGTTTATTTCTTATAAAAAGCCATTTGATTTTGTTGTGTCCCTTGGCATTGCAAGCATATAACTGCGACCAAAGTCACAAACATGTTACTAAGTTGGAGCTATGTGTAATTCGGGTTCTTTCTCTAACTGACTGAGCTACCGGAGCTCAACAAATAAATTCACCAAGTGATTGTTCTACCTCTGTGACGTCATAGTTGATAACAATGATATTGTTGACATAAAAACTGATTTCAGCAATTCTCATTTGTTTCAGATGACGTCGTTAAATCTTGAGTGGAACAAAGTTGATGATGAAAGTGCATCTGCTATTGCTTCATGTATTCAGTGGATTGAGGATCTGTATTTGTATGGTTGTCGGTTGACAAGTGGTGGAATCTGTAAAATTGCAAATTCCATATCACAACTTAAGAAACCAGTAAGTTGTATGTTAGACCAGTGGTTTCCAAACATTTTAGGGTCACGACACACTTGGATGTTCTGGATTCGTTCGCCACACCTAATTTTATTATGTTTAAAAAAAAGTTGAATTAAAACAACAATACTGGTTGCACTACCTTGGTTTGAAATCTATCATCATTCTGGTATAATCCAGAAATGTTTCATCGTCAAAAGCGTTCCGCACCAATGATTGCCATTTCACAATAACTTGTAACACGATCATTCGAACTTCTTCTGGGTTGATATTACAACAGGTTACATGATATTGATGGAAACTTTGTTGGCAGTAATTTCTCACAAATTATAATGTTGAATTTAAAGTCAAAAGTATTCCATCAGAATGACTTCAAACACCGAGTTTTTCATGCTGTTTGGTTTACTGGGATATCTACCGATTTTAATTACTCATATGCTAATCAGCACCAAACTCTTGACAAATAGAGAGATTTTTTCCCAAATCTGTGGAGCGAAAAGTGGTTTGGCACTTAGTTGAAAGTGACGTCACCCTCAAAGCAAAAAGCATGAAAAGGCCTGTGTTTGCAGTCATTCTGATAGAATACTTCTGACTTCAACATCGTTATATTTGTGTGACATACCATTATTGAACAAATTTTTTATCCATATAATGTAACCTGTTGTACTGTAAACCCGGAAGAAGTTTGAATGTTCGTGTTTAACAGTCATGTTAAATGGTAATCATTGACGCGGAACTTTTATGGCGAAAAAATTTGTTTGATTCTGCCAGAATGACTTTAGTATTTGAATGTATGTTTCTTTTAACACAAACAGTGTATTTGCTTTTAAAGGACACCTTGTGTAGTAATGTTTAGTTACCAGCATACATGGGTGTATCTAGATTTAGGGGAGTGGGATCCAGTAGGTCCGGACTTCCCAGCAATAATTATTGGCTGACTTACAATTTGCTCAGGGTAGCAAATTTATATGAAAAAAGCAATTTTTGTTTGAATTTTCACTGATTACCAAAATGCGTTTTTATTCCAATCTGTATCGGATAATCCCCATTTTTGAAACGTGGGACGTTTTAGAGACAACACATTGTATGGTGTCCTCGGAAATACCGTACTGTATGTCTTGCAACTTGAGATTGGTCACAGCCGTGCGGTATGCTTGTAATACCGGATCAAGCTGCGCTTTTGCAAGGGCGGAGTAATCCAAGTCCAACGAAATTCAATGCAATCGATGGAGGCCCTGGATAGAGCATCTGCGACCTGATTTTTCTTTTCTTTGATGTATCGCACATCTGTAGTGAACTCGGAAATGGCGGTCAAGTGACAGTGTTGTCGCGCAGACCAAAGTTGGGAATTTTTTGTGAAAGCAAAAATCAACGGTTTGTGGTCAGTGTAATCGGCAAAACTGCGACCTTCCAGGAAGTAGCGAAAATATCTGATTGACAAATGCAAAGCGAGAAGTTCTCTGTAAAATGCACTGTACTTCACTTCGGGTGGTCGAAGACGTTTACTAAAAATGGGTAACGGTCGCCAGACACCACCAATGAGTTGCTGCAACACTGCTCCAACCGATGTTTGTGACGCGTCAGTAGTGAGAGCAGTTGGCGCTTGGGGCAGAGGGTGGTGGAAAAGCGTCGCGCGCACAAGTACTGCCTTCGCTTTACAAATGCCGAAGTCAGGCGATAGTTCCAGACGAGTTGTGTCGCTTTGCCCGAAAACGCTTCATAGATTGGGGACATGATGCGTGCTGCATTTGGTATGAACCTGTGGTAGAAATTTATCATACCCGCGAATTCCTGAAGCCCCTTGATGATTGTGGGACGATGAAATTGCTGGATTGCTTTCACTTAGTGAGGCAGCGGACACGCACCATGCATATTGACTCTGTGACCGAGAAAACCAATTTCGTCGACGCCAAACTGACATTTGACTACGTTGATGACTAGACCATGCTCTGCCAACCGTGTAAAAGGTCGTTTTGAATGGTTGTAGTGATCAGCAGGTGTTTTGGCTTGCTACTAATATGCCATCTAGGTACACACATACAAAATCAAGAGACTGGCAAACTGTGTCCATTAAACGTTGAAATGTTTGGGCGGAATTTTTAAACCCAAATGGCATGCGCAGAAATTCAAAAACACCGAAAGGTATAATTACCGCCGTTTTGGCAACATCCGCGGGGGTAACTGAAACTTTGTAGATCGCGAGGCAGACGAAACTGCGTGTTCAGAACCTATATGAGTGTAATTAGAAAACAAATGCGCCTTCATATTTGCTACGGTTTAAACCCACAAAAGCCGAAAAGACGTGATCGAAAGCCGAACACCCCTGCTCCCCCGTACTCTACATAAGTGCTTGGGAGTTTACCAGGTTTCGATACACTGCGAGGAAAAAATATCTGCTTTTAACGTTCAGCGTGAATTCATGTGCATTTATTCAATAAACATCCGTTTGAACTTATTATTTTTGTATCCACAACTGTCGTTTCTCCTAAATTCACCTGTATCCGCTAAATGTTGCGACAACGCTGTACCCGCGGTTGGCCACGTCGCGTTTGTGTTCCTTTTGCGTTGTTGGTCGGGCGCGGCCAGTCTCGCCAATGTATACGCTGTCGCAATCGGCACAGGGTATGCGATCACACCTCCAGCATCGAACGCATCTCCTGTACGATCTGTGGAATGCGAAACCAAAGCACGCGGTCTGACAGGCGGGCGTTCAAACACCTGGAGGCCTTGCAAAATATATAACAACACAACCACGCCCTTCGCCACCTTTAGGCGAGGAATCTTGGTTTCGCCACAGAAACGAACGAGGGTGGCCATTCGCTATAAGCGCACTCTGCACATTACCAACCTCCTGTTTTTGAGCCTCTTCCTCTGAAACTAAGGTTTCCGCTCTTGTGTACAGTGCACGCACTACAGCACCCTTGTGGGCGATGGGGTTCGCGAATCGAAACGACAGATACCTGTCGGAATGAGTCAGTTACCAGTATACGCTTGTGCCTAAAGGCCCCCGGGTTTCGCTTTAAATGGAAATATCGAAAGTAATATCACCCCGACGATACTTGTTTCAATGGAATTCAGGTGTCCAAGCAGAGATTCTACGTCCACTCGACTCCATATTTAAGCACTATCTTCCAAAGTAAAAGCAAGAAAACTATGGTGCACATGCCAAAACACATTTAATGTTTCATTAAGATAACGAAATTATACAAACTTTCGTTTTTGTAAAGCTTTTAATGAGGCATTTCGTAAAAGTTTATGTGGAAGCAATTAGGCAATCATGTTCAGTGAGCTGCAAACATTGGTGCACACGAAATGGAATAATCTATGTCTGACTAGTTGGCCCATAGCTGCACTGATGAGGCCTGATAGGTCGATGATTTTAATATTTTACCAGCAATTATATTTGTTCTAAAGATTTAATGTCACATTTGTCTAAACTAATTTCCTAATTCAAGCTTTTATTTCCAGATAAGAACGTTGAAACTTGGAATGAATAACATACGTGGTGATGCGGAAGAAACCTTACTAAAGTGTGTTCATAATATAAAAGATAAACTCATAGTCTTTATTCAAAACATGGATGAAGACTTCGAAGGGAGATTTCAGAACCTGCCAAACCCTGTAAGTATGAAAACTATTTGTTCCACGTACAAACTGTCATTGCTATTTGATACTAACACGATAATAATATGTCTACCTCATGGGTTGTCTTGTATTAAGGCTTTTGTCATATGCAAGCCTCCGGTTGCCACCACTGGGTTAACATAAAGAAAGTCTGCAACACCCAATACCTACCATGTATTTTCAGTTTATGTGGCTTAAGATTTAAAATAAAATCACACAAACAAACTCGACTGAATAGAAGTATTTTATTATGTTTGAGTGTTGCGTTTATGGAAATAAGTACACGTCACAAAATATTTCCTTCATGAAATAATTTTTAATCACAACAAAACTTTCATCAACACTACTGTTATTATAGTTAAACGATGCATGAAATAACCAATCCGTTGTATTGTAGAAGCCAAAGTTAAGTGTTCGTGATTGGTAAAAGATACATCTCTAACTCCTACTCTCCACTTCAATCCATCCCTTATATTTGGGTTTAACAAATGCAAGTAAATATGATTGATCGATTGGAATTATTTTGTGGAGATCAACTCCCTCCTAAACCGGTAAGAAGTTTTCTTAATGACCTATCATCGATAAAACATGAAATTTGAATATTTCCACTTCGCTTGTTGGTTGTGAACCATCGGCTTTAAAGCCCCTTAAAGTCTCTTGTCCCACCTACTGGCGTATTTCCTGCAAACGTTACACCACAAGGTGGTGCATCAGAGTTAGTCTCGTTTGTATGTTTAGGAAACCATTGTTTGGTTAAGGGCCACGTCCGACGAGCTATTTCAACAATCTCAACTGACTTATGGAACCAAACGCGTTTGAACATTTTCCTTTAAATGTTAGTTTTACCGTAGTTTTATGATGCACTTGCGACATTTTTTATAGTCGGTTGTTCCTTCAGTACAACTTGGTACCACAAACAATAAGACGTAAGATATGGGTGCTTGCAAATTTACATTTATTGAAAGTTATGTACGGCATTTGGCGTTTGTATAAATAAAGTACAAAACAAAATTTTCCAGCGCAGTTACTTGAATTGTGACCGTTGACAATTTCCCGCAACTCTGTATCAAGGTTAGTGCGGAAATAACGATTATCGTTTCGTGTCAGTAAAGTTGGAAACGAAACTTTTAATGATCGAACTTCACAAAATACCACATAAATATTATGAATCCTTGCTGTTATCTTTTTAACGGTGACTTTTTAAATACTGGAAAGAAAGCCTGAGATTTACAACCAGGCGACAAAACTCATTCAAAATTCATTCTGACCATTCCATAGTAAAGATCGGTGTTCCTCGTCGATATCTTGCTAAGATAGAAATGCCCTGAGCTCTGTTAAACGACAAGTAACAATGTATTACTTCAGGCTGTGTGCTGCCGGAATCAACAGGGATTTCTGTCACTTCTCACCAATAAACCTTTCTACTTCATGTCACGAAGACGAAACATTCCCAAATGCTTCGTAAATATTCTTCACATTTTTCTGTGCTTTATCCAACTTCTGTGTGTTATTTGTATTTACAATGTACGTATTAATACCGTTTGTCTCCATAACTCTCATTTTTACTTCTTTACCAAACATATAAATGCGTCTCTATGTATCTGGTTTCGTTGAAATTGTCGCGAAGTTTTACTGTTTGTGTTGCTTACAATCAAGGACGTCTTTGATACACGAATATTTTTGTCTCCTGCTCTGAGTTTCGTCTTTACTTCTCTCTTGTGTAAATCCGTCAACAGAGGTTTATCGTACAAAGTTATCCGCCTTCCTAACAATTTTGAACCACAGATTTTGTGACAATACTTTTACTTCCGCAATAAACATTACTTTCAACATTTACGTGCGACTTATATTAATTTTTGACTGATTACAATCGAGTATTTCCACATTACATTGTTTTCTGATACATTATATCGTGTATTCTGGCAACCCTTTGTTGGTTTTTGAACGAAGATTTTTTTATGTTCCTAACTAAAATGTTTGATGACGAGAACAACCGATCTTCAACCAACTACTGTTCGGTTTTATCGGCGCACGTTTTTTTTCAAACAAATCTGTGTCTATCTATGGGTTTGATGAAGTTATAACGGGTGGAAGTGGAAGGTTTATGTTGTAAATATTTGAACATTGAATGTTGGTTTTTGTGCAATCGTTATTGTGAATCATTGCTGCTCGATGTCGCCACCCAGCGCTTAACCGATGCTGTCAATTGCTTATGGGGGAATCCCCGACATATGTTGTACTTCTTGTTTTGTTTCAATACAAAGTGCTTCGGTTGGGAAGTGATATTTATAAAGGCATCTGTTAAGTTGTATTGAAAGGTGGGTTACATTGTGCAAGCTAGCACCGGGATACGACCGACATTCATTAGGTTTGTTTTTCAATGTTTAAGTGTTGATTTGCCCGATGTCACCCAATACATTTTTCTTTTAATTCTTTTTACCACAGCGATATTCGAAACCAGGTTATCCTGGCTTTCTGCTTGATAAGCTTGACTGACGTAACCCAGCATTATTTTTACCCAGTGTATTGCTTAGCACGACATCTAGTGTACGTTTGTGGAAAGATATTTTGCCGCTAAATGTCGCTTTATCGACTGCTACTGAAACAAAACTGATCTGTGAGTTTCAAATAGTTTCGATGTTGAATATTTCTGTTTAAATTTCGTCACCAATTCGAGTTTTCGTTGCAAATAAGCTTCAAGATTTCCTTGCTATGCTGGTTTAATGCGTTTTGTTGAGGAATAATGTTTGGTTCCACATGATAGAAATGCATTATCTGGGGACAATTCATGTAAACATAGTACATATTAGTTGGAAACACATGTTTCTTATTACTCCAAGTATAAAAATCTGTGACATGAAGCGACTCGTCCAGATGCGGACAACTTGGACAACTCACATCGCTCGTGCTTTGATTGGAACGGGTTTTTGGAAAATTAGTTTGGAGAAAAATTGTGCACGAAAACATTGTTTAGCAATTGATTTGGTTGATGACATCACAAAATACTGCATTGTTCAACTCCCTCCTAAGCCGGAAAGAAGTTTTCCTTATAAAATAACAGCACATAAAATTAAAGAAAATCGAATGATTTGAAAAGTCTTGGACAAGACCACCTCATGAACGGGGTCTGACATCTTCCATAATGAAGGAAGTTTTAGGTATAGCGATTGGGAGAAGGATTGTGTCAATTTTGTAGAGATGTTTTTTATTGCGAGTTTTCCCTATTGTGTGGGTAAGGGTGGTGTTTAAAATAACAATAAATAAATGGTTCTCTGGGGTATTGTCAAAAAGAAACTTGGGTAAAACCAAATAGATGGGTTGATTAAAATAATATTGGTTGCTGGGTAAGAGTGCGTTTAAAACATAACTAAAGTGCGGAGTGTTTGGATTTTGGGGAGGGGAAAAAATAAGTGCTCGAATGTTTCATAACTTTAAGAACAGAGGGTTCATCACGAATTGTTGTCTAAAAGAAAGGGTGCAAAAGAAGGGGTAGTAATTGAAACGTATGCCGGTAACTGAAGGTTTTAAAAAATTGGGTGAAAAACGAAAGTGAACTAAGGGCAATCAGTAAAATGAGAAGTTTCAGGTGTAGGTTTTGGTAAACGTAAATATTAGGGTTTTAAGTTAGAAGAAAGTAATTCAGATTCCATGGGGGATAGATTTTTAACTAACGAAAGAAGGTGTTGATAGAAGGGGGGAGGTGTAAATTATTCTTATTCTTAGGTTCCAAAGTTTTGAGAGGGGGAGTCCGATATTATTTTGAACAAAAAAAAGAGCGGGGATTGTGGGTGTGTCTGGTAATCTGCGCTTGTAATAATTTTTGACAGTAAAGAGATAAAATAGGTCAGCATAGAGGGGTAGGTTAGCGAAGCGGTAACCTCATAGGCGTCGATTTTTTAACGTTTTGTAAAATATTAAGGGTGACATTTCCAGGTTTTAGAAACACGCAAAAAACATTTCGTCAGTCGTAACGCCCTAAACGTAGGCAAACGACGCAAATTCCGTTTCGTGTCACTTTGTTTTTACACCGAATCATGTTGTTGTAGCATTATGTTTTAAATACTTTAATTATCGACACACTTTTGTTTCACTGGGTCTATTGCAGTAATTATGAAATAACAAACAAATATATTACGCAACAGTGCCAATTCTTACCATTATGCCACAACAACTGCTGCGCTGCGTAACAATCCACGAAACACTTGTGTTTGTCATGATTTTTAGGGTGTTAATACAGGTCGTTTGAAACTAGCTTAACGCATAGTATAATGTATGTGGTTTTTCAGACAAAATTTTTTAATTTAAACAGAATCCAGGGGTGACAATGCATTCGTTGTCACCCCTGTTTGTTTGTGAGGGGTGACATGTCACCCCAGTCACCCCTAAATCGACGCCTATGGGTAACCTCCATGGTTGAACGACGCCTCCAGGGTTTTGGCGGGTAGGATGGGATTTTGGTGGCCTGCAACAAAACATGCCACAATGCCTTAGACCGCTTCTCGCTGTCGCTAAGGGAGAGGGTACGTTTTACCTAAATAAAATATTTGGGTTAGGAGTACAGTTTTGGTTAGGATGCTTTT
The DNA here is from genome assembly GCF_947561715.1 of Ascidia mentula. NCBI lineage: Eukaryota > Metazoa > Chordata > Ascidiacea > Phlebobranchia > Ascidiidae > Ascidia > Ascidia mentula. The sequence continues at coordinate 2,753,174 of NC_138568.1, forward strand.
CGAATTGTAGGTGAGAGTTGGCTACAAATACGGCCTTTGGAAATCTTTGTATTTGTCGGTAAGTTAGGTGTGTTGAGTGTACTTTGTAGCGTGAAACTGGTAATAGATTAAAAACTTCTTTATAGTTGTAGTCGCAAGGTGTGTTGAAAAAATTAAAGGTGGGTGTGAAACTTAACACTTGTAGTGAAATTTTGAGTTACTCTCGTGCTTTCCGCCGCCTTCGGAATCTTCTTCGATCGACGGAGGAAAATTGCCTACACATGTCTCTGTCCTATATGTCCCTTGTCCTCTCTCTTGTCCGTATGTTCCTATGTTTTTGCGCAAAAGATATGCGACTTTTGTAGAAAATGCATTCAGTGCTATTTTTTTTGAATGGTTTTAGAGCTAATATATCTCTATTGTACCAAGATTCAATTTGCATCTGCTTCCTAAATGGCCTTGTGCTGATCCTGTTTGTGGCAAACACTTCTTAAAATGATGTAATTACATGAAACAATGGTTTTGCTTGGTGTTTGTGTAACGACCAAACGTCATGCACTCAATTTCAAAACTAATGAAGCGATGATACCAACACCGATACGACTTTATGCTTCCTTCTTGTACATACAAGTTTTTTGTCTCGATTTTGGATTTGAAAATGCACAGAGCGGATTTATTTATCCCTTGTTGACTTGTGGAGGCCCAAGCTTCCGCTGGTGTGTTTTTACAACCGTTACTCACAGTCTGTTTGTGAGAAGATAATACCAGAATTCAACATTGGAAATAAACTTTTTAGGACATCTTATAATAACAATTGTATTTTTCCCAGTCATGACAATGTTTACAATTTCGCAAAACTACTAATTTATTGCATTGACGAGTTGCGACCTGTACTTGCAAAAAACATATGCATTTGATTTAGAAGATGGAACTTGATAAACTCACATGATTTTCGTGATTTGTTTGCTGATTTGTTTTTATTAAATGATTGATTTTACAATCTGTATGATAGTTATATCACATAGCATCATCCGTTGTCATACTTGTGGTAATTTTAGTTGCTTTATAAAAACGTATGCAAGAAAACCAGACAGGATCTCTTAACTTGGGTGGGATTTCAGTGAACCCAATTCCTTAAATTACTGTGTAAAAAGACATGCGATTTGATAAGTATCATCATTTGCTGCACAAGGCTAGAGTCAGACTTTTTTAATGTTGTGCTCTTCGTGAGAAGGACCGAGCAACTCTTACAAAAACATTACACCGGTTGATGCTGCAGTACCACTTGTTTCGCGGTCGGCTTGCTGCTGTGCTGAAGCTAAAGTCTGCTTGTGTGTTCTTCTTGTAGTCTACTAAATTTAATACTCCGTGAACAGACTTATTTATTTAATTGAAAGACACGTTTGCAATGTCAGGCGACCAAAGGTTTAATTTGTTCCAAGCGCGTATAATGCGAGTTTAGCACATGACTGAATTGCAGCAAATTTACTATAAAAAAAACGTGCGACCGTAACAGCGCGATGGGTAGAATAAAAACAGGCAGAGAGAGAGCGATGACCACGAGGGCGTTTTATAACAAAGTGTCTGAAAAAACGTGGTTTGTCCAGCAGAGTATATCAGTAGCTTGTTTAAGCTCTGCAGGAACTCCGCCTGTATCCTTTTCGTCTGGTGGTCCAGTGTTGAGTTTCAGGCAACATGGAAAATACTACTACCGCGGGTCACAAAGTTTTTCCCAAACTTGATCCACGCATAATTCTGTGTAAAACAGAAATCTGTGCGAATTTTATTGATTAGGCGTGAACAGGGACACCGCCTGTTATTTTTGATTAAAAATTTGAGTTGAAATACTACAAGAAATCGTAGCGTTAATATTTGCACATATTTCTATGTTACATAGGCTTATATGTGGATCAAGTTTGGAAAAAAACTTTGTGACCTGGTGTAAAAGTATCTTCCAGGCAACATGCGGAGTGGTCAGAACTAGGCCAGGAAAAACATGCGTGTTGCCACAATTTCGGTAGCAAGCTGCTTGACCTTGAGAGGCCCAGAAAGGTAACAACTTCGGCCAAGCACCCGACCTAAATACCAACAAGAATCCTAATCGGGATTCTTGGGCAGGATATCGTGGGTTCGAATCCCGGTGTGTTAATAGAATAAAAAGCCTGTTCGAGGCTAAAATCGAAAGAGAAAAAATTCCAAAACAACCGCCTGGGGATTACCCTGGTTTTCTCAAGTTGAAGTTCCTCTGAATTCTGAAGATGGGTCACCTTCTCTTTTATATCACTTTAGTATTTTAAGTTGTTGTTTTCAGTTTTTGCGGTAATGCTCCATGTTTTGTTAGCAGACGGCATTCTTTGTCTGTATAGTTTTGTCGTTTATTTCGAAAGACCTATAATGAGTGTAGGTTTCCGGATTTCGGTTTGTACTGCTGGGGATAGCCGAGATATTAGGTGTGGTGCTAAAAATACACCAGACTCGCTATATGATATCGTGTATTCATGGTTTCGACTTCGCGGATGGGTCTGACGTCACAATGCTGCAGGTAAAGATTGTTGGGTTTATGTTATGTTTACTCAGTGATAACACAAAACCTAACTATGACTCCAAAAAGACTCCAACACTGTGCAATTAGTAATTACTGGGTTGTATTAAAATTAATAAAGCCTTCGAATATTCACAATAAAAGATGCAATTTTAATGATGCAGTTCGAGTAAATCCAATGATGTGAGTGAGACAGTAAAAATGTTCAATGTTAAGGTTCAGAAACTGTCTGGCTTTGCAGCCCAATCGTTCAATTATATAGACTCAGTTTTAGGCGAGTTGACCGGGTAAAAATGTCATAAAACAAACGTAAATAACAAAGTAAATTGTTACTGATGCTGCCAGGCATATTTTATTGCTTGCCAGAAGAGCAGTATTAAGCAATAAAGTGAATAACAAAGAATCGTAAAAATTCCGGTCACTAGAAGCTGATCAAGATTAATTTTTCTCACGTGCAGGAGCCGGCTTATCAGATTAATAACGCACGAGTATCGTGACTAGGCGAATTAAAGAGTGACATGCGTTAATGAAAGAATGTTGGTTAAACAATCAAAAGCAATAAAATACAATTTTCATTATCTTCTAGAAGATTGTCGAAAAATGCATTAGTTTAGATAGGAGTTCTTCAATAAAACGCGTGTAACGCTGCAGTAAAATCATTTTCTGGAATTATTTTGTTTTGGCAAAGCCAAAATTGTCGAAGAATATAAGAACCAAGCACTAAAAAATAAAATTTACGTTTGGTTGAAGAAAATCGTCTGGAATTGGACGCAACTAACCTGTTCTGCATGTTTACTATTGAATAAATCGCAGCATATGAAACAAAAAACTCTGAATCAAATTATAAACATGTTTTCCAAATTCTCTAGGTCACTTTAGAAAGTTTAGCAAAACATTTTAAATTTCCAAAAATTTTCTGATTTAGTTGTACGCTCTAACAAAACTGTGAGGTTAATGGGTTGTGCTACACGAGTTTTAGTGAATAACTCTTGTCTAAAGTAATGCAATTTTGGTCAGTCTTTATCTGCAGCATTATGCGTCAGACCCTTTGTTGATATGAATTTGGAACCATGGATTGCATTTTATTTACTAAACTTGTACATGTTGTTTGTATATCACTTTAATTTTTTAAAGATAAACCAAATTAAATTAAATGTAGTCGATTGAAGATCAAAACTGTTACCCTTTGACTGTTTCCTTCCTTTTATACACTGGATTCAGTTGCCATGCATCATTTGTTGCCCTTTTGTGAATGGAATCAGTCAAATATGGTCATGCTTGTTGACATACATTAACTTGAATGGATTGGAATTATGATCAGGAAAGTTTAAACAATGACCAGTACCAAGCAAACCAGGTATGGCAGGACTTCACATGCTTTCAGTGAAGTTAAAATTTTTCCTAAAACACACACTTTTAGTATATACTTTTTTCGTAAAAATTTAAGCTACCATGAATAAAAAGAAAGCTTGTGAGTATTTCCAATGTAGAAATGGTGAAAAAACACAAGCGAATGGTATAGCAATAATTTTTCTGACACACTAAAAATCTAACCGTTACACCTTAAAAGTAGGCCGAAATATTTCATTTGCAACCTTACACCACTACAAGAAATTTTTGGTTGTTTGAAAAAATGCTTCTTTAATGTGACATTTCATTATTTGTAGCAGTTTATGTCCTGAATGTCAACTTATGTGTTATGAATGTAAGCAAGAAAGCACCAACAGAGGCATTTTCGGTGAAACTATATCTTGTAAAATTCTGTCCAGCCTATTGTATGCATGACTACTTGAAATACATATTGCCACTTTGTCACTATTTTACATGTGCTTGTGTCAGTAACATTGTTTGTGGTAATTATTCTCATGAACATTTTCGATGGACCTCAAAATACATTTTGAAAGATTTTGTAGAAACCCCAACATTGACTGTCCTGGAAACAAATATCTTGACCCTTCGTTCTAAAATCTACTAGTAATGAAAACTTTTTTATGAGACTGAATGTTGTTGTAGGATTTATCTTCATTTCTTGATGCTGAACGAACAAACAACCAACAATCAACACAACCAGGTCAAGGAATCCTACTGGCAACCAATGTACCAGCTTTCAACCAAACCCAAAATTTTCCTCGACCACAAACACCCCAGCAATCCGCTGTTTGGCAACCCAACCTGGATGTAACCTCTCATTATCTTAGTGCACCTTCAACATCTCATCTTCATGCAACACCTCAAAGCCATCCATCAGAATTGAGGCATCCTCAACCTCATTACACTCCTCAACCCCCACAACCTTACCCTAATACCACAGGATATACTGTAATACCACAGGCTCCTTACCAACATTATGGTGGGAGGTATCCATTCTATAACCAACAATATCCACAAGCATGGGGGAATTCCCATCGTGAACAACCTTATAATCTTCAGTCAACACAACCAGGTCAAGGAATCCCACAGGCGACCAATGTACCAGCTTTTAACCAAACCCAATACTTTCCACACCAGCAGATTCCCCAGCAATCCAACCAGGTTAACTCTTGTACAAGCTTACTTTCTTCAATAAAAATGGTTTTTATCGTATGAGTTGTTCTCACACCCATGGGTGTTGGGGATGTTAGCTATTATCTTTTTGAATTAGCTATTATAATATTATGCTTTTTGAAATGACTTAAATATAATGTCATGATAAAGCAAGATAGTCCTAATGTATTTCAACAATTTAATTTGTTGTCATGTGTCAGACTTTTTTTTGTGCATCAAACATAAGAAGAAAAAAATTTGTTTAATTTTATCTCTTTTTGTCCATCTACAGTTTCATATTTTAAAAGAAATGTAGGACTGTGTTAATTTCACATTAAGGTTAACATTTCACTTAAACTGGATAAATCATTTATTCCATGCAATTGAGCATTGGTGATTTTGTGGTGTATGTTTTTTCACAAATGTTAGGTTACGGGTTTAGACTTCCAAATGCAAGAAAGTGAATTATGCTTTCAACCATGTTATGATGTTTTGAAACTTGACAATATTCTGATGTTGTTGCAGCATGCAATAAATTACCTGAGTGGTCCTTACAATTACCAAGTTCCAAATCAACAAATGTATCAGCAATCTTCAGCAGTTCCCCCAAACAATGTTCTGCATTCCTTCAACCAATATCCAAGATTTCCACAACACCAGAATTTTCAACACAGTTTCCAGCAAGAAACAAATCCTCACTATGTTGATGTTTTGCAGCAAGCAGTTCAACCTTCCTCTGCACAACATGGTAATGTACCACCTCAATCACACACATCTGCATTGAGGTATTTCCACAATCCAACCCTTCTCCAAAGTTACAATCCTCACAGTGAGCTTTATAGCAGACGTCAAACTCCCCCTTCATCATCGGGGTATTTTCAACAATCAACAGTTTCTCAGAATCCAGATTTTTTATCTGTTTGTCAAACAAGTGCGTATAATCATGGAACGCAATCAAATGTAGGCAACCAGGGTGTTTGTCCAAGGTAAGTTGCTGTTGTATTTGGTAAAAATATGTTTCTACATTTTATTTTCTAGAAACCAGCAACGCTCCTTAACAATGCAAGTTGATAGAATTCCAAGCATTGGATCTACTTCCTCAGCATATGTTGATAATACTCAAAGATCATCGGATAGAAATCCTCATCCACCAGACATTGGGCAGCAAACTCCACAACAATCAGGTATGAACAAAGCAAACAAATCTTAAAAAATATTCCCAGATTTCTGCGTAAAGGTCATGATATAAACTGCTACTAGGTTTACAAACAGTTTGTTGAAGTTATTTTTTTGCTTTTCACAGAAGATAGCAGCGGAAATGGAAATTCCAATGAAAGGCTGACTTCTGCGGCAATTGCGGTAAAGGAAGACAACAAAGTATCAAATGAAGGATTGTTTATAAAAGAAGACAAAGCAGTACAAAGTCGAGGCCAGGACCAAAATACTCAAAATCATGTAAGTTTAAATTTGTGTATGACTGCTTCTGCTTTCAAAATGAAAAAAAATGCACTTATAGACACAAGGCAACTCCAAACTTTCTTCGAACAAAACAGGTAATTTGCAAATAGTTTGTCCTTATTCAAAATTTACTAATATTTTTGTTTACAGAAATATCTGATAGTACTGTAGCAGGAAACACATTTAACACAGCAGGGCGTGATGTGGTTACAAGTAAGGAAGTAACTCTGTTTTGGGTTTTATAAAGTTACATTAAATATTGCAGACAATTATGGGAACACTTCAATTGACAACAAAAATGGTGAACTCAGCCAGGGTAAGTAGTATAAAAAACGGCCAGACTTTGTTGTAATAAGTTTGTAATGTGTTGATAAAGAGTTAATAACTCTCCTAATCCCCTGATAGCTGTATGGCTTAAAATGAATATTTTCAAAATTTTAAAACAAGTGACTTAGGATTTATCACATAACGTTTCTTTGGTTGCTTACTTATTTATAAATCAACTAGTAGTTGAATAAGCTATCCTTGAAATAATATTTAGTGTGTTAATCCATGTTTTTATTTATCATTTATTTTGTCATTTCAGTTCATTTTTCTTAGACATGTAACATGTGCAAATTCTGTGTCATAATTTTATTTTAGATGACCTCCAGCTGATTCAAGATTTGTTACAAAGAAGTGCTAAAAACCATTGCAGCAACAAAAGTTTTCAAATGTTGACTCAGCAGCATATTGAAGTTTGTGAACTGGACATAACAGATAAACCATTCAAAATAGTTCAGCCTCCAAACATGCTTACAAAGAAAACACACTACAGTGATGAAGATGGACATTACAACAGGAGTCAAGATTATGAGACAATAGATTTAAAACAGGATAGTAAAGTATCAGTTGAGGAACTGTTTGCAAGAGCGGAAATAGCTGCAGAAGATAGAAAACAGCCCCTATTTACAAACATTGTAGCATTAATTGGACAACCAGGTATTGGAAAAACCACACTATCCAAGGTAATAACTGAAAAGGCAATGGATGGTGCAATGAAAAATGTTGATATAGCCCAATATTGTTTTTACATTTCTGTGAAAAACATTGACTTTGATACATCCACAACATTCGTAAAATTTTTGCTTAACTATTCTTTGACAACCGACTTGTGCACTGAATCACCTATTAAAGAACACAAGGAAGAATCATTTCTCCACCTACTAACCCAATCCAAAAATGTGTTAATTACAGTAGATGGACTCGATGAAGCTACAACTGAATGGAAACTAAGATACAAAAAAGTGGTTTCAACAGAGCGGAACAAACCTCTGCATTATCTCTATGCTCTTATGAGGGGTGAACTGCTTCAAAATGCAAAGAAGGTTTTCACTTCACGACAGAAGCACTTTTTTGATATTGAAGCAGAACATCGACCATTATTTGTTGCTGAGGTTATGGGTCTTAATGAAAAATCCCAAGAAAATCTTTGCAACCAGATTTGTAGAGATGGGGGGGCTGAAGTGTGGAATGTCATAAAAGGCAATCCGAACTTTTTATATTCTTGCTATGTCCCAGCAAAATGCATTTTTATCGCTTTTGTCATCTGGAAAAATCTTAAAGAATGTGGTGATGGTCGATTTCACTCTCTTACTCATGTTTTTGCAAATGGATTCAAATACTATTTTAAGCAGGACTTTATTAGGGGCGAGAAAACAGAAATGGAAAATTGCCAGAAAGAAAAATACAAGCAAGAATATTTGGGCAAAATGTGTGAATTGGCTTGGAATGGCTTTAAATACAGAAAGTATGTTTTTAGTGCAGCTGACTTTAAAGCAGTGGGCATTGAGCAAAGCACATTAACTGGGATTCTAGTTTCATTTGTTACTGAAGAAAATTGGAACATGAAGTTTTTGGATTCTGAAATTAGGAGCAACTTTTCACATTTGATTTGGCAAGAATATTTCACTGGTTGTTACCTTGTCTTTTTTTTGTGTGTTGATGAGTTTTCCAAACTACTTTCTGAACTCGAAACAAACAGATGGGAAGTTGTTGCAAAGTTTGTTTTTGGTCTTTGCAATGACAAGGTTAGTGAAGTTGCAAAAGTTTGTTTCAGTGACACAAAGTGTAGAGAAATGACTGAAAAGAAAAACCTACTCAAGGAGTTTTGCCATGGCCAACTACAAAAAGGTAAAGTTAAGAGAAAAAAAAGTAAAGTTAAGGAAAAAAAACTTTTGCAAATTTGTTCGTGGTTACATGAAGTTGATGATGCAACATTTTACACATACTGTCTTCATTTGTTGCCAGAAACATTTACTTTAACTGGAAACATACTTCCAACTGATGCTTACAGCATTGGTTGTGTATTTAGCAATACAAAAAAGTCTTGTAACATTAAAGTTGCAGAAAGTTGTAAATTTTATCATGGAAGTTTGGAAGTTTTGTTAAAGCAAACAAACCACAATATTCAGGTATAACAATATCTTGATCTGAGATAACCAAAACTTAACAATATGGAACAAATATTTTTATTCAATGTAAGGACTTCTCAATCAGCCAATCAGCCATAACCAATGAAGTAATGAAGGATTTGGCCAGAAGTTGTTCAGCAATTGAGGGGCAGTTAATAGTTGATGCTCAGTCATCAGACTCTTACAAATTTCTTGAAAGATTTGCTGAACATTTTGCAACACCTAACCAGGCAAAAGTAAGTGAACTTATTTTCAGGTAAATTTGATATACATTATATTGTAGTTTTAACTATCATGCAGAAATGTTTCAATAAAATTGTCTTTCAATATGTGGCACAGGCTCTTTACCACAATAAATGGTAATATTGAATATAAGTTTAAGCCTGCAAACAACATAGTTATCTGTTTTTGTCCTAAATGCAATTGCTACTGATGTACAAGTTATTACTTTTAATTATATTTTGTGCTACACTGCTGTGTACATGTACTTTATAACAACAATATATTATATTTATTCTAGTTACGATCACTGGTGCTGAGAGGTTTTACAGTTGGTGATGAAAGTGCAAATGCAATAGCTTCATTTACAAAAGTTACAAAAAGTCTCTCATTAAGTGGATGCAAAGTAAGCTGTACTTCAATGACACAACTTGCAACAACTATATACAAGCTTGATCAACCTGTAAGTTCTTAAAAAATATATGTTTGTGTTTAAATATTTACCTGTGTGTTGATGTTTTATTGGGTGTCGAACATTGAGAGAAAAATTATCATGTGTGCCAAATAAAAATTAAAAAAAGCCTAGAAAGTAACGCATTAGAACAAACAGGCATATTGTTAATAAAAACATTGTATTTGATAAAACCTGACTATAAATTATGCTAATTTTGATTACAGGTTTCATCTTTGTATGCAGTGTCTTGCTATGCCTCTTTGGCTCAGATTTAATGAAAAATGGCACTTTTTTGTAACAGTGCCACATGTTTGGAAATAATGGCCAGTTTTGTTGCTACGTTTTACTGCGAAGCGTTTTCGATAAAAGAATGCGGTTTTCAACAAAAAATAAAATAAATAAATGATGAATGCTATGTGGTTTTAGATAAAAATGAGTTAGCTTTTACGGGGATTTGGGACAAAAATAAATAATGAATGTGTTAATTAGCTAAAAATGAAACAAGTATTTCACAAAAGGGGTCTCTTATTGTACAGTAGTTATTCAATTGATGGACTTTGATACTTTTTATTTGGGACTGTCTGTCGAACACGTGTCGGCCCTAATTTTCACGTGTCGGCCCTAATTTTTAGTTTTGTTTTTACTTAGATGGACTTTCTTGATATCAATGGACTTCCAATTTCAATATCTTGTCTAAAATTGCTTTTCAACCATGTTAAAAAGCTAATTGCAACAAAGTTCAAAATATCAGAAGAAGGAATTAAAGCATGTGGAAAAGTTGATGTATTTCCAGATATGATAAAGGTAAAGTGAAATTGCAATAAAACAAACAATCCAGGTTGGTATCTTTTTGTGAAAAATTACTTTATTAATCTAAATATACTGAACTTGCATGACTATAGTATGACCCTGTCAGAAAAAGCATGTATGTAGCATAAAGAATGTTTGATGTTGTGATGGTTAAAAGAAGTAGGCTTTGGACATAGTTGTTGCTTCTCAGTCCAACATTAAGTTTTATGTATAAGCTGCAGACAGATGGCCACTGTTTCGACCTAAAAGGTCTCATCAGTCACCACAAAGTGGAAGTCTTTGCTTGGCCGTTTGGTCAGCAAAGTCGTCTGATAGTCACACCAGCTGCACTGATGAGACCTTTTAGGTCGAAACAGTGGCCATCTGTCTGCAGCTTATACACAAATTCATATTATTGGCTCCACATTGCTTATTAAGTTTTATGTTTGCTAAATAAATATTTTTCAGGGTTTAATGGAACCAGAAATATTGGTTGAAAAGTATGTTAAATCCACATTTAAAGTAAGTGGAAAGTTTAATGTGTTATTTTTCTAAAAATGTGCATTAACTTGATCTTTTCTAATAATTTTCTTTATCTTTAAGCAAATAATTCTACTTGTCCACAGAAAGTTGTTATGATAAAATTTCATGCAAAATTTTTAAACCAAATGTAATTTTTTGATGTAAGTTTGTTATCTAGTGGTAATTGCTGAAAACTCAACCCAACTTATTTGATTGTGCACAGTTTAATTCCGTCCCAAACCAGCTTACAGTGGATGGTGATGAAGAAGCTTGTGCTTTGTCATGTGTCTTACATTTATTTCCTTCAACACTTGAACTTACCATGACAAATGTCAGTAACTCTGCAATTCAAGAAGTTGTGGGTGCTATAAAACATAAGGTATGTATTTTTTGTGGACAAGTTATCAAAAAAAAAAAGAAAACCAAACAGAGAGTATTGCAAAACCATGACCACTCAAAATTATTTTTTTTCCGTCACTTAACGTTGAGCATAGCCCTTTGTTTATATCACTTTGCTTTGCAAACACCTGGATTACATGTACAGTAACAGAAATGAATATTCAAACGGAAACAGTTACAAAATAACCGCAAAATATGCATTTCAGTTTTGTGTAATTCAGTTAGACAATCCGTCTTTTGTTGCAAAAGTTGCGCTGACGCAGACATTGGTAGTTTGTAAAGCTCGATCACAAGAAACAGTAATACTAAATCATATTAATGGAAGAAAATTCCTTACACATATTTGTAAACTCCCCTTTAACTAGAATGTCCGATCTAAAATCGTCAATAAGTTTGGTTATTTCTTGTAATAAGCCATTTGATTTTATTGGGTCTTGTGGCATTACAAGCTTATAACTGCGACCCGAGTCACAAGCGTGTTATTAAGATGGTGCCATGTGTAATTCGGGTTCATTCTCTGACTGACTGAGCTAACGATTAAATTCACTAAGTGATCGTTCTGCCCCTGTGACGTCATAATTAATACAATGATATTGTTGACATAAACACTTTTAATTTGTTTCAGATGACGTCGTTGAATCTTGATTACAACACAGTTGATGATGAAAGTGCATCTGCTATTGCTTCATGTATTCAGTGGATTGAGGATCTGTCTCTGGAGGGTTGTGACATGACAAGTCGTGGAATCTGTAAGATTGCAAATTCCATATCACAACTTGGGAAACCAGTAAGTTTTATGTTAGACCAGTGGTTTCCAAAGTTTTTAGGGTCACGAAACACTTGGATTTTCTGGATTCGTTCACCACACCTAACTTTATTCTGTTTGAACAAAAGTTGAATTAAAACAACAATACTGGTTGCACTACCTTGTCTTGAATTCTGGCAGAATCCTAAAATGTTTTATTATCTAAAGCGTTCCACACTAATGATTACCATTTCACGATAACTTGTAACACCAAAGAACACAATACCAAGGAAGGTCAACTCATTGTTCTGGTCACGCATGAATGATACATCAAATGCGGTGCAGAAGGAAAGTTTTGTGGTTGTGTAATTGTGTAATTCTGAGGCTAGGAGATCTCGTATCCAATTGCTTGGTTTCCCATTCAACGCCATCAAGTGAGCTTGCACTCATGTTTCGGTGCATTATGCAGCTAACGAGTTGCTGACGCCCTCAACAAAATACTTATGAGCATCGCTGCACATCAATGGAAATTTTCCGAAAATTTCATCATTTTTTAGTCAATCAAATAAGATTCCAACAACTTCTTCGCAAGGGCTGTACCATTTTCATTTGAAGTTAAGAATAGAGCGTCCGCGATTGCAGTTAAATTTTCGTGACGGAAACTGGTGGCGGACTGCAACGAATTGGACTTAAAATCAGTGTCTTTCTGTTACTGAAGTATCGCATTATCCATATTTTCGAATAAAGTATCCCTAATGACCTCCTCTGGCAAATCCAACTGGTTTTCCATTGTTTTGTTGAGGTTACGCGTATTAAATAAAAGAAAATATGATATTTTTCACCACGTAACTGTGCAGTGAAACGTATGTCAGGTAAGTCTAATCAAGTGTTACTCAAGCGTGACGGTGTTAAACGTCATAAAAGAACAAACAGTAGTTGGCCTTCCTTTTTATAGTGTTCTAACACGAACATTCAAACTTCTTCTGGGTTTATATGACAACAGGTCACATGATATTGCTGAAAACCTTATTAGCAGTAATTTCTCACAAATTACAATGTTGAAGTAATTCTGATGTAATGCTTCGGAATTCAACATCGTTATATTTGTGTGAAATAACGTTTTTTTAGCAAACTTTATTATCAATATGATGTTATTGTTGAACCCAAACAGTATATTTTCTGTTACATGACACCTCATACATTAAGCTTGTGATACCAGCATACATAGGCGTATCTAAGTTTAGGTGAGTGGGATCCAGTAGGTCCGGACTTCCAAGCAATAACTATTACCTTGAACACTTAAAATTTACTCAGGGTGGCATTGGGCAACTTCAGATAAAAAAAATGACATTTTAGTTACAATTTTCTTTGACTAGGAAAATGCGTATTTATTCATATCTTTATTTGGTTCTAAATATATTAAGGACCTTACTTCAAAGTAAAAGCAACTAAAACTATAGCGCACGCACCACCGCAAAACATGCGTTTCAGCTTTCGGTAACGTTACCCTCAGTAACACTGCACAGTGCATCATATGATACCAACACGCATAGTCGTATTCAGTGGGAGGGGGGTATAAGCGGCCCAGACTCCCAAGCAATATCTTTTAGCTCGGAAACTTACATACAAAAATCACTCTTTTTCCGCATAATTGTGTATTCAGTTAAAAACAAATTTGTTCCAATTACATTCAAGCATTATTCAGTCAATTTTTAAAGCTCTTTTGTTAAAATTTGTTTGATGACGTTTTTGTCTTCGTGCAATCGACCCTCTTCAGGACAAAGTGTGTGAATGTAAACAACACAGTAAATATAAGAAAGCGCGAAAAACACAAAAAATGGGGTGGAAGAAGAACGACGAAATGTGTAAGCAAGCCGAAAATGCGCATCAACGTACAACCACACATCTCCACAAGCACACTGGACGATTAAAGTAAAGCCTATGACGTTTCAGATTTTTCCGTTCTGGGCGGGCGTTCAAACACCTTGAAAAATATAGCAACACAACCACACCCTTCGTCACTTTAAGGCGAGGAATCTTGGTTTTAGCGCAGATACGAACAAGGGTGGCCATTCGCTGAAAGCACACTCTGCACATTACGAACCTCCTGTTTTTGAGCCTCTTCCTCTGAAACTAAGGTTTCCGCTCTTGTATACAGTGCACGCACTACAGCACGCTTGTGGGCGATGGAGTTCGCAAATCGAAACGACAGATACCTGTCAGAATGAGTCGGTTACCAGTATGCGCTTGTGCGGAGAGGCCCGCGGTTCTCTTAAAACTAGCAAAAATGATATCTCCCCGACGTATTCACGTTCCTTTATGAACTCGATACTCGTTTTTCAGGTGTTCAAGCAGAGATCCCACGTTCACACGACTCCATATAGAAGCAATATCTTACGAAGTAAACGCAAGAAATCTATGGTGCACACGCCACCGCAAAAACACACGTTTAATCTTTCAGTAAGATAACGCAATTATACAATCTGTCGTTTTTATGAAGCTTTTAGTAAGACATTTCACAAAAAACAGCTTTTCGTAAAAATGTACATGCAATGAGCCAATAATGATCAGTGAGTTGCAGACAGTGGTGCACACAAAATGGAATAATCTATCTATGGCGAGTTAGCCGCTAGCTGCACTGATAAGACCCGATAGGTCGATGTTTTTAATATTTTACCAGCAATAATATTTGTTCTAAACATTTAATGTCACTTTTGTCTGAACTAATTTCCGAAGTCTTCCTTTTATTTTCAGATAAGGAAGTTAAATCTGGGATGGAGTGACATATATGGTGATGCGGCCGAAACCTTATTCAAGTGTGTTCACAATATACAAGATGAACTTATAGTTGGTCGTGACTGGATAGATGGCGCCTTCGAAGGGAAATTTAAAAACCTGCCAGACCCTGTAAGTATGAAAACTATTTGTTCCACGAACAAACTATCATTGCTATTTGATACTAACACGATAATAATATGTTTACCTCATGGGTTGTCTTGTATTAAGGCTTGTGTCATGTGCAAGCCTTAGGTTGCCACCACTGGGTTAATATAAAGAAAGTCGACATCACCCAATACTTATAGTTTATGTGGCTTTAGATTTAAAATAAAATCACACAAACACACACTGAATAGAAGTATTTTGTTATGTTTGAGTGGATGTTGCGTTTATGGAAATATATACACGTCACAAAATATTTGCTTCATGAAATCACAACAAAACTTTCATCAACACTACTGTTATTATAGTTAAACGATGCATGAAATAACCAATCCGTTGTATTGTAGAAGCCAAAGTTGACATTTTTGTAAGAAGTGAATCTCTAACTCCTACTCTCCACTTCAATCCATCCCTTATATTTGGGTTTAACAAATGCAAGTAAATATGATTGATCGATTGGAATTACTTTGTGGAGATCAACTCCCTCCTAAACCGGTAAGAAAATGTCCTAATTATTTTTTTCGCAAAAATATTAAAAAAATTTTTGAAGCAGCGGATTTCTAACTCGTAAAATCTCTTACTCAACTCCCACAACTGTCTGACCACAAGGTGGTGCATCACAGTCAGTCTCGTTTATATGTTTAGGAAACCATTGTTTGGTTAAGGACCACGTCCGAGGATTTATTTCAATAATCTCAACTGACTTATAGTACCAGAAGCGTTTCAACATTTTTCACTTTAAATGTTAGTTGCACCGTAGTTTCTCTGTGCTTACGACATTTTTAGTGGTCGGTTGTTCCTTCAGTACAACATTGTTATCACAAACAATAAGAATGTGAAATATGGGTGTTTGCAAATTTACATTTATCAAAAGTCCTATACGGCATTTGGAGTTCACAAAAATCTAGAAATCTCTGTGACATCGTTTATTTTGACCTCAAGTTCAAAAAACTTTCCAAACCGTTTGTAATTTTCCGCAACTCTGTATGAAGGTTAGTGCGAAAGTAACGATTATCGTTTCATGTCAGTAAAGTTGGTAACGAAACTTTTGATGATCGAACTTTACAAAATACCACATAAATATTATGAAACCTTGCTGTTATCGGGTGACTTTTAAATACGGGAATGAAGGCCTGAGATTTACAACCAGGCGACAAAACTCATTCAAAATTCAATTAACTTATATCATCGGTATCGTAATATTCTGACCATTCCACTCTAAAGTTCAGTGTTTCTCATCGATATCTTACTAAAATAGAAATGCGCTGAGCTCTGTTGAACGACAAGTAACAATATATTACTTCAGGCTGTTTGCTGCCAGAATCAACAGGGATTTCTGTCACTTCTCACCAATAAACCTTTTTACTTCATGTCACGAAGACGAAATATTCCCAAATACTTCGTAAATATTCTTCACATTTTTCTGTGCTTTATCCAACTTCTCTGTGTTATTTGTATTAACAATGTACGTATTAATTCCGTTTGTCTCCATAACTCTCATTTTTACTTCTTTGCCAAACAAAAAATGCGTCTCTATGTATCTGGTTTCGTTGAAATTGTCGCTTTTGGCTGTTTGTGTTGCTTATAATCAAGGACGTCTTTGATACACGAATATTTTTGTCTCCTGCTCTGAACAACCGATCTTCCACCAACTACTGTTCGGTTTTATCGGCGCACGTTTTTTTATATTTTCTTCAAACAAATCCGTATCTATCTATGGGTTTGATGAAGTTATAGCGGGTGGAAGTGGAAGGTTTATGTTGTAAATATTTGAACATTGAATGTTGGTTTTTGTGCAATCGTTATTGTGAATCATTGCTGCTCGATGCCGCCACCCAGCGCTTAACCGATGCTGTCAATTGCTTATGGGGAATCCCCGACATATGTTGTACTTCTTGTTTTTTTTGATACAAAGTGCTTACAGTTGGAAAGCGGTATTTGTGAAGGCATCTGTTAAGTTTTATGGAAGGGCGCATATTCGTATTTCTAAGTTTCGCCAGCGGGAAATGCCCACCTTGTTGTTCTCTGTCAAAATTGAGAATGGTGTCACAAAGCAACCAGTGATGCATGGGGGTAAATCTTACGGATGAGTTAGCACGTGTGCTGTTGCTAGGGCGAATTTCGTGGGGGATTTGAATCCGGTCGCTAATTGGTGCCATAGAAAATTGAACTGAAAATACAGCTAAAACAGGCTATATTTACAGAAAAATAAATTGTTTAAAGGCCCATTCATTTGTGGTTTTATAAAGGACGGATCCATCATCTACGCATTGTGATCAAAATTGGTCGCCGGACCGGTGCATTTTTGGCCCTTGTGGGCATTTGATCCTCCCGGTCGGACATTATTTGTAGTAAAAAGAGCAAGAAAAAATGTAATTGGATTCTGCAGAAAATCGTATAAGTTCTTTTGTGGTTTTGAGCAAGGCCCATCTCTACTCTACGCAATAGCATCAAAACTAGTGCTGAAAAAGTGCCTAAGCAACTCCCCTGGACTTTTTATATTCCCCTTTTTGTAGGTCACAAGATCTTTTAGGAGATTCCACAAGTCCTGGCTGTGCACAGTCTCATCCATGGGCAACAGTTTTTAATTTGAAGAATATTAGATCCCTGTGTAAGTCACAAGAACCATAACGGTCAATGGGAAACAAGAGGAACAGTCGCCAGGTGAATTATTGCAAAGGGCTTTGGGAACAGGATTTATTCACTTTGGGAATTCACTTTGGCTTTGGGAACAGGATTATTGACTTGAGATTCAGAAACTATCACAACATAGGTAAGTCAGCTGATCAGAAAATAACTGTATTGCGTCACAAAGATAAAAACGACTTGCGTAGACAGGAAGATACTTTTACACCGGGTCACAAAGTTTTTTCCAAACTTGATCCACATATAAGCCTAAGTAACATAGAAATCTGTGCGAATATTAAAGCTACGATTTCGTGTAGTATTTCAAGTTAAATTTATAAACAAAAATAACAGGCGGTTGCCCTGTTCACGCCTAATCATTAAAATTCGCACAGATTTCTGTTTTACGCATACTTATATGTGGATCAAGTTTGGAAAAAACTTTGTGACCTGGTGTAGTAGTATTTTCCGCGTAGACAAGTCCGGTACGACGAAAAAAGAAAGAAGGCAAATCACCTTTTTTGCATATCTCTTTCACGCATGCGATCAGATGGGGCTCTCGCAATGAGGCTTGTGTTGTCCTTTCCCAAAACGATCGTGAAAAAAAAGCAGTAAAGATAATGAATTTTTCTCATTACAAATTTCAAACTGATCTGCTGCAACACTAGGGGCCCATAAAGCTAAATCGTGTGCCCAGATGCTACAAGCTGCTTTTCGCGCGCGAGAGAGAGTCTTTGCACGTACCGGACTTAATTGTCTACGTGGGAAAATACTACTACACCGGGTCACAAAGTTTTTCCAAACTTGATCCACATATAAGTATGTGTAAAACAGAAATCTGTGCGAATTTTAATGGTAAGGCGTAAACAGGGCAGCCGCCTGTTATTTTTGTTTATAAATTTGAGTTGAAATACTACACGAAATCGTAGCGTTAATATTCGCACAGATTTCTATGTTACTTAGGCTTATATGTGGATCAAGTTTGAAAAAAACTTTGCAACCCGGTGTAAAAGTATCTTCCTGTCTACGCAAGTCTTCTTTTCCACATAGGTTGCGCTTTTATCCATACCAAACGAAATAGAAATCACTCTGAATTAGCAGTTCAAGACCAAATATTTACCAAAAGACTGTCAGTAAAAGAAGACTGCATACAAAGGTAATTTACATCCAACTGTAAAAACACTAAACACATGCTTTTGTAAGAATTGCAACAACACAAAACAGAAAACTGTTTTATTATGGGGTTAATTAGAATTGTTTTATTTCGGCAAATAAACACGGTCTGCGAATTTTTTTATGCACTGTTTCGAATTAAAATACAATTTAAAGAAATGACTTAAGAATGCATTCTGCCAGTTAAAATATGTTTTAACGACGTCATAGTTGTAGTGTTTCTATGATAATTTTTCTGACACATGGAGCCGTGTGAAGAAATTTCCCCGGTCCTCCTTTTCGCTGTGACAAGATGGTGAGTGGGTAGTTGAAAATAATCTGGGAAAATCTGGTCTATTTGAGGTTTTAGTTCTGATATAAGAAAGTAATGTCGAAGATTTTTACAAGTTAAAGAATGATAATGATAAAGAAGTTGGCATTACAACAAAAATGTCTTATAATTGCGACTTGTACATTAGCATCGGTTGCTACCCTCGGTAGATGCAAAATTTTTCAAAACGTTTTGTTTTAGGCGCGTGGACCGAAAAAGCATCTGAAGCGGCTTAATGCCCCTAAGCATTGGATGCTCGATAAACTGACTGGTGTCTTTGTAAGTATTGATAAAATTGCTGTAACGTTTTTATTTGTATGCAAGATTGTTTAGTAAATGAAAAAAAATATGAAAAATTATGCCAGTATACAGTAATGTTTGTATGTGATGGTTAAGTCATAAAAGTAAAAATGAAACAAAACGTCTTTAATTTTCTGAATAGGCACCCAGACCATCTACTGGCCCTCACAAATTGAGAGAATGTCTTCCTCTGTGTATTTTCTTGAGAAACCGTCTTCACTATGCTCTGACCTACACAGAGGTCAAGAGGATTTTAATGCAAAGAATGGTTAAGGTTGATGGAAAGGTCCGAACTGATGTCACCTATCCTGCTGGTTTTATGGGTAAGTTGATTATTAATCTAATAATGAGTTTCGAAGAAAATACTTTTTTCGGTGACTGTTAATTGCGCGGAGGATCGCAACGTACTTTACAATATGTATGTTAAAAAACTATAATGACACACTTCCTTTGCAAACAATTTCCACTGTTGCAATGAATGAAACCAATAAGAACTACATTGTTACATTGTGCTTTGGTGTGATGAGTTTACTTCTGGTCCGTGTTTTTGACATGTCATGACAACAGAAGAAGTACTGACCAAGCAAAAATGTGACTTTAAAGAATTGTCATTTATGAGAGCTCATGACCACTTGGGCAAATGTTATGATAGAAATTAGGATATTATGTATGTTACCTTTAAGTAACATTACAGTAAACTCTGAAGCGATGTAAACATAAGCAGTTGATATTTTTATCAAACAAAGTAATTGGATTTTATGTTTGTGGACCAAACAGATTTGTTTTTTGTTATTGGTTATTTGTTTTCCAATTGTTCATACTGTGCAAAGTAATGTCTTTTTTTGGTTTTAATACAAATTCTTTTAAAAACATCTCGATGTAGTAACATTATGTATGTAATAGCTGTATGATATTTTGCTGACTGGGCTTGTTTATAAATTGCTTTACATATATCATCGACAACACTTTATGGTTTAGATGTAATCACGATTGAGAAGACTGGTGAAAACTTCCGTCTGATCTTTGATGTGAAAGGACGCTTTGCTGTTCACAGGATCACCAATGAGGAAGCGAAGGTAAAAAAGTGCAACTCTGTTGTAATTAAGCATTTTTTGTTTTTACTTTTTTTTCGATTAAGATAAGTTGTTAATTTGTCCAACATAGGGTTATATTGTTTAGGACTATCAAAAAGGCTAAATATAATAAAAAAAAATAGAAAAACATTCATAAGTGACAGCTAAGTTATGGAATGAAAGTAAAGCTTAGTTATGGAATTTTTTGGTAAAATTGCTCAGGCCCATGTTACATTGTGCTTGGGTGTGATGAGTTTGCTTCTGGTCCGTGTTTTTGACAATGTCATGACAACAGATGAAGTACTGACCAAGCGCAAAACTGTAAAATAATTTGTATCTTTGCACTGAACGGCCTAAATATACTTTTACTGTTCTTTGTTCAGTACAAACTCTGCAAGGTGAAGAAGGTTGGCACTGCACAGAGGGCCATCCCCTACCTTACTACTCACGATGCAAGAACAATTCGTTATCCCAACCCTGACATCAAGGTCAATGATTCAGTCGTCGTTGATATTGCAACAGGAAAAATCACTTCATTCGTTAAATTTGACAGCGGTAAGATTTTGTGTTTTGTGATACAGATCTGTCGTGTTTGAAAATATAATTTTAGTCAACACAGAAAACCATAATAGCAGTGTAAGTTGAGCTTTTGTAACTTGTTTTACAATTGACTAGTATATTCCAAGTTATCTTTACGTGCACATTTACTTAATGAACTACCGTTTAAATTAAAGAAATAATGGAAATCCACATGGCATGGACACTAAATAGCAATAAAACTGTTTAAGGTTGTAGAATCTGGGGGTTATTGGCATCTCTAAACAGTGAAATGCTTATGACAAAATTTCTTTGGTTGTCCAGGTCAAATGTGTATGATAACCGGAGGTCACAACTTGGGTCGTGTTGGAATTGTCCAACACAGAGAACGTCATCCTGGCTCTTTTGATATTGTCCACGTCAAGGACAGCCAAGGACACACTTTCGCCACCAGGTTGTCGAATGTGTTCATCATCGGACAGGTCAGTGTGCCAGGAATTTCCAGTAAACTATGTTTTGCATTTGGTGTGATGAGTTTACTTCGGTCCGTGTTTTTGATGTTACCATGACAACAGCTGAAGTACTGACCAAATGTGACCGTGTTAGTCCTTTGGTGTGATGCCGCCACGGCGGACGTGCGGTTTCAACCAATGTTCTTTATGCTTGTTTAAATCTGTTTGTTATGCCTATTGGAATTTTTTTCTGTGAATTGTTTCTCGTTGCCAGGCCAACAAGCCGATGATTTCTCTTCCTCGGGGCAAAGGAATCAAGCTCACCATCGCCGAAGAGCGCGACAAGAGGCTGGCATCCAAGTAAAACTGCATAAGCACTCTGCTATTACGTCCAGTGCTTCATGTTGAAATAAAAATTGAAGAGAAATATGTATGTGTTGCACAGTTGAGAAATATGACTCGGGGTTTTGCTTTGGTTGTTCTTTGAAGAACCTTCTCCACACGAAAGTAGTGTATGCTACGTGCGCACATTTGACCTAATCTTGTCCGACATTTTCTGGGAGGCGAGAGTGTTTATGACCTGTTTTCGATAAGTTTAGGGAGTGCGAGGCATTCTTTACTAAATCCAACTTAATATCAGCAGTCAAAGTTGCCCCCTAATAAATGTGACAGGTTGCAACACGATTATGAAAAAATACTTCCGCGTGGAACTGAATTAAATATTACTGATCCTTTGCTAAAACATTAAAAGAGGCGTTGGCTATATTTTTTTCACTAATTGGAAATATTGGAGTGAACGGATCTCTTGTACAAACTACTAGGTTTGCATAAAAATACTACGGACCTTGCTACTGAGAAAATAAACCCAACAATAATCCAACCGAACCATTTCTTTTCGTTGTTGCACACGCGCATACCAGCAAATAAATGTACAAAACAACCATAAAATTCCCGTAGAATGCACATAAGCGAGGAAAAAACAATATTTTTATACCACCAACTTCGTAGGGAGCCGTTTACTCACAGAAACAAGACAAATGAATATCCGGTAAAGGCGATAAAACGTTCTCTATCGAAACATCATTGGCGTCCTACACAGCGGGCATGTGGACTGGTTACTGGTGTCAAACCATTTATACAAACATTCGGCGTGATACTTTTTGTGACAAGTTTTACATTCGAGTTTGGGTAAAGACTGTGCATTACTGCTGTGAACAACCGAGAAACATATCATGCATTCCTCAAGACCGTCCAACCGTTTATCGACCTTTTGTTTCCACAGCAACAGAGCATCCATTATGGTGCCGTTCTGATGCTGCAGGAGCATAGTCATTTGGAGTATCCAGTATCGCCACTGGGTGGCAGCCACGCCTACACGCTTGACAGTGTTCACCTGCACTGGAGTTAGAGGATGATTGACAGCTAACTGAACCATAATCTCGAAACTGGCATCCATAACTTCGTACTTTGCCACAACTTCTCTGGTAGCAAGTCGTGACCTCACTGTGATGTCCTGATGTTGTTTGGACTGTGAGACATTCTTCAGTTCAGCTCTGCATATCACAGGGCTCACATACCTTGATGTATAGGAATCCACATTTGCCCGGTTGAGCTTGTCAAGATTGTTGTACCAAGAGCGAATCAAAACTGGCACATTGCTAAGAATGTCCCTGTACAGGAGGCAAGCCAAATGCTGAATGAAGTCCAAATCAAATTTTGTATTCGTAAAGTCTGGTTCCATTTCAAACATATTTAACTTGATTTGCTTCTTTCCTACGTTGTTCTCTTCATAAACCAATGGCACATCTGGCAGTATAACCCACAAATTTTTGAGAAGATTTTCCAAATTGGTTACAGGGTCTTCATTCATAGATGTTATGTAGTCCGATTTATTTTCAGACAACAGAAAACTGGCTGCATTCACTGTTAGCCTTAATGTAAATAAATATGATAGGAGAAGAAGAACATCACCTTCCTCCAGCACAGGCAAGCGACATTCAACAATCGAAATTTCTTCTTCAGTATCATCATCACTCTCCGACTGATGTACATCTATTTTTGTTGTCTCTTGGAACTTAAACAAATCCCACACATGCTGTATTGCGTCATTAGCAGTATGAAGTACATCAATGAAACTGCCAGGCACCTTAGCTTCTTTGATACTGGACACATCATCCATTGTAAACAGGTTCCGAATAAGGACACACAAGAGCTTGTATGATAGTGCCTGTACTTTCGGTGTATACTGTGTGGGCTTTCTGTAAACAGAGCACAGATAATACAATAACGTTTGGACAGACTCTGATAAACTGGAACCGGGATACAAATATGGCTTGAGGCGACCAGCTGCACTTTCAAGGGAATCCATTGAGACTTTGACCAAACAATCAAAGAAGCAGATCACAAGGATGTCATGAATCCTGATTTCATTGAAATTTAACTGCATGAAGATTGTGATGAGATTGACATTAGCAGCAGGCTCAAAAAATTCTTTCCATTCATTGGTGAGAGTGCTAGGCAATGTTGGGTCCTCAATAGCACTTTGAGATGACAGAAAATCACCAAGCGCTTTAAGAAGCTTGCAAGCTGCATGTAGCAGCATAAATACAGGTATACTCACTTTGCCCGGAGCTTCGCAAGTTGAGCACACACTTTCCATCCACGAAACAGTAGAGCATTGATAAAAGTCCCACATGTCGTTATGAATGCTTGACACACACGACACTACTGTAAATTGTAAAAATTGAGCAATAGCTGAATTGTACAGCAATTGTTTGTTGTTCACTTCTTTAAGATCACAGTCAAATAGAAATAAATCGGAGTAATCAGATTTCCATTCAACAATCAATTGTAATATTGATTCAATTTTCTCTTTGTGACCAGTGGATTGTTCATTCTGCATAAGTTTAACAAAGCAAATAATACCTAGTGCCATTGAACATTCCCCTTTAACATCCTCCACATAACACAGATCATTGGACAGAACAATTTTGCAAAGCCAGTTTACGACCAAGTTCTTCCGTGAATTTTGCGGAAATGACCTGATAAACACATTAATAACTGTGGCTAGCTTTGAATCAAGTTTATCCAATTTACTCTGTTTGTCCAGAAGCAATTGATATAAATCATCTTCAATGTCTGGATTCGATAGACCCAACAAGTAACCAAGGCATTCAAACCAGCCCCCACCTTGACTTACACTGTAGCCAATAACTTTGGAACAAATGTCAAGAAAGAAATCATTATGTTGCATGAGATTCTTGTGCAGTACTGTAAGTTCATCGTCAGCATCACTAACAGCGTTCAAAAATACACTTTCTATGAAAAGATCATGAAATGAATGCAATGTCATAATTTGAAACACTTCTGGGAATAGCTGGCAGCCCATGACAACTGCATTCAAAATCACACCAAGCTTTCCATTATACTTGGTTGATAATTCTTTATGATAGACGTTATCTGAGCAAACATCAAGAGAAATACAGTCACCACTCAACAAAGATTGTGCCTTGATCCAGTTAATAGAGTCAATGCTTGAATGCCATTTGCCAAATACATCTGAGCTTGGTATAAGTGCAAGTAACCAGGATACCACATGGTGTGCAGCGAGGTCATGTTTTGAATACAGTTGTAAAATTGTATTGACTATGTTTCCTATTGCTTCAGTCCTGTCATCGTGTAGCACATGACTAATAACTTCAAGAGACAACACATCTAGATACCTTTCTGGAAGCAACACCGTTTGTAGCAATTTATTTAAGATATCCTGGAAGCCAGCAAGGTTCAACGTCAGTTCAACGTCATCGATAGTTGCTCTTAACAACAACTTCAGACCCATTTTTACATGCTCGTACACTGCGTCAATAAACTCCAGATCTTTGGCATAGTTTTCCACTGCATTTGCTACAAGATGGTTCCATGCATAAACTGATGCAGGCCCTTTGTTCATGGAAAGTTGATTTTCACTGCACTTTAATAGCAGCAAGGCCTGCTTTCCAAACAAAACAGGAATAGTTGTGTTTTCCTTGCCAGCTACTTTCTTTTCTACAGCAAGAGACAGTAATTCCCATTCTGGCAAGTTGATCAATTCAGACTCATCAGATTTAGTGTTAATTAAACTGACAAGATAACCCACTAACAAGCACTGTTCATCCATTAACCACCTCAGATAGGAATTTCCATTGGCATTCTGGGCATTGGAAATGAGCAGTTGGCCCAGTTCAGTGCACACATTAGGAGTATTGAAATTTGAAAACATGACATTCAAAATCTCAGATGCCTGGTTTGCATTACAAAAGCTTACACAGGAAAACAGAGCTCTTGCAGTGTTCCGTGCATCAACAGTGCTGTTCTCCAGGACACATTTATTAAACAGTGGAACCAGTAGATCTTTTAAAATGGCATAAGCACTGTCATGTGAATTTTGGACTGAATCTACCAGGCTAGCTTGATTGGCCACAAGCACCAACAACTGTCCAGAAGTAAAATTGCCCAGGGCTGAATTGAGAAGGCTCAAGGTTTGACATGAAGTGAGTTCATCCAATGATATGAAATATCTTATCCAGTCAGAAAGAAACTTTTCAAATTGTTCTAACAAATGGGAATTGGAGACACTTTTTGCTTCCGATTGATGTGAACTTGGCTGTTTTCTTTCATCAAACTTAACCTTCTGTAATTTAGGCAGGGTCTCTTCTTTATGGCATGCTTTGTCCACAGCTTGCAGAAATTTAAGGTAAGCGTCCAGGGCATCAGTTGTCAGATCATCCTTCATCTCTGATTTGTCAACCAATGAGCAACCTAGTTCAAAAATAAACTTCCACATGACCTTGCATACCGATTGAAGATTCTCTGGTCTAGCTGATGTTGCAGATTTCTCTGCCAATGTGCCAACCGTGGTTGCAATCAACTGGTGCAGTGGATTTACAAGATACGAGTGAAAATCGTTTTTTCTGATTGATTTCTCCAGCAAGGGAAAAAGCTGGAATTTCAAGACATGGTTAGCAACTTCCCAGTCTGGCACTTCACATGCTTCCACTGACTTCCTTAAAATGTATTGCATACATTCAATGGTGGCTGTGATGACAGCATTTGTTTCACTGGCACTCTTTGAAATGCTTCCACATTCCATGCCCAATTGAAGACATGTAAAAAACTCTTCATAAACCGGAATCACAGCCAATGTTGGCGGAAACTTTGAAATGGCAGGCAACAGGTATGGACATATGTAACGGGCGTTTCCATAAAAACCAGCCTTCAGCATGCCCCACAACTGTGGAAGGAATCCTTTTCTTACATCCACATGTTCATGCCAATCAGGAAAAGTTTTAATGAGTTGATCGGCTGCATCCCATATAGCTTTACTGACCAACGGATTTGGCTCATTCAGCTTACACAAGACAGATCTAAGTGCTACAGCTTTATGTGTTTCAAGTAAGTGGGGCACTGACTGACACAGAGCACTTAAAACACAGTAAAAAGCTGATCTTACTCCTGGCGACTTGTGCTTGGCAAACTTCCAAATTTTGGCATTACCCAAAATCTTGTCCACCAATGATGATTCAAAATTATTGTCACCAACTTCGAAAAATTTTAAAAAGCAAGCAAGCGCGCCAAGACTGGATGCAATCTCACGATATACATCCGTATCATCACTTTCAGAACTCATTGCTTTGACATTAACAAACATTCCTGTGAACAAAGTTTCTATAATCTGTTCTTGTCCGAATATCACAGCCTTCTTTCGCTTGTCCTCAGTTGGAAAAGCTTTCTGAAAAGCACTAACAGCAGCAGACGCAGCAGGAGCATAGGAGTCACACTGGGCTATCCACCATGCCCCGATAATGTTCTTTAGATGTGGGGCAATACTCTTTCCAACTGCAGACACCAAGGCACAAAGAGCACATTGTATAGCCTCTCTTACTCTGCGATCACAATCTGTTGATAGTTTGTTGTACAATCGGGGCCAGTAGGGAAGTACACTGCTGGTTGCTGTGATGTCTGAGCTCCCACACAAGTCACTGAATTCAGATAAGGCTTTCAATTTGGTTGTAACATCTCGTTTTGACAGTTTACACAAAGCTACTTTGAAATGGGGATCAATTAGGCATTCTGTATCTTCCTCAAGAGACTTCAAAATTGGTATGTAACCCAGGTCACCAGCGAGAGATTCAAATCCGACCAAGTTATCTGTGGATAGAAAGTTTGCGGCACGACCACTGCTTGAAGGCTTGATGTTGCCTTTCGTCCTATGGCTTTGCCCCTTTGGCTTTCCCATGGTGTTTGTTATACAGCTTAATGCGACTGCAAAGAAAGGTTTTGATTAATGATAATTTTTATATATTACAATTTCCATAATTTACAGCATAGTTAACACCGTCGTCATTTCGGCGAAATAAAAAAAAAATTCTACGAAAATTATTTTACGCATGAGTGAATACAGCTCAATTCAAGTTTCTATGAATTTAAAACATGTTTTATTCGTGATTCAGAAATGTAACTAACTAAAAATCCGCAAAAAAACAAATACAATCAGAGGAAATAAACAAAAAATTGATAAAATATTAAAAAATTTTACAAATGAAAGCAACATGGACCAGACTATACCAATTTTACATACAAAAAGCAACTGTTAATGTAAACCAAAAATCAATCACTTTCCGGGACATAGAATTTCCTATGAATTTGCACAGGGCTTGCCTAGAGCATGCTGGTGAAGGTGATCTAAGTTAAAATACCAACCGGCTCCACAATTCCCAGCGAAATGGACTCAAACAAAGGTCATTGTGTGTGACGGCATACAGGCTGCTTGTGAGCGCAATGGCGTCAGAAACATCTTGACAAAAAGCGAAATTCAAACACTTTCCGGGCCATAGGATTTCCTATAATTTTGCACAGGGCTTGGCTAGAGCATGCAGGTGAAGGTGATATAAGTTAAAATACCAACCGGCTCCACAATTCCCAGCGAAATAGATTCAATGACAGGTTATTGTGTGTGACGGCATACAGGCTGTTTGTAACCGTAATGGCGTCAGAGACATCTTGACAAAAAGCGAAAATTCAAACACTTTCCGGGCCATAGGATTTCCTATAATTTTGCACAGGGCTTGCCTAGAGCATACAGGTGAAGGTGATATAAGTTAAAATACCAACCGGCTCCACAATTCCCAGCGAAATAGATTTAATGACAGGTTATTGTGTGTGACGGCATACAGGCTGTTTGTAACCGTAATGGCGTAAGAGACATCTTGACACATAAGCGAAAATTCAAACACTTTCCGGGCCATAGGATTTCCTATAATTTTGCACAGGGCTTGCCTAGAGCATACAGGTGAAGGTGATATAAGTTAAAATACCAACCGGCTCCACAATTCCCAGCGAAATGGACTCAAACAAAGGTCATTGTGTGTGACGGCATACAGGCTGCTTGTGAGCGCAATGGCGTCAGAGACATCTTGACAAAAAGCGAAATTCAAACACTTTCCGGGCCATAGGATTTCCTATAATTTTGCACAGGGCTTGCCTAGAGCATACAGGTGAAGGTGATATAAGTTAAAATACCAACCGGCTCCACAATTCCCAGCGAAATAGATTCAATGACAGGTTATTGTGTGTGACGGCATACAGGCTGTTTGTAACCGTAATGGCGTAAGAGACATCTTGACATACAAGCGAAAATTCAAACACTTTCCGGGCCATAGGATTTCCTATAATTTTGCACAGGGCTTGCCTAGAGCATGCAGGTGAAGGTGATATAAGTTAAAATACCAACCGGCTCCACAATTCCCAGCGAAATGGACTCAAAGGCAGGTCAATGTGTGTGACGGCATAGAGGCTGCTTGTGAGCGCAATGGCGGCAGAGACATCTTGACAAAAAGCGAAAATTCAAACACTTTCCGGGCCATAGGATTTCCTATAATTTTGCACAGGGCTTGCCTAGAGCATACAGGTGAAGGTGATATAAGTTAAAATACCAACCGGCTCCACAATTCCCAGCGAAATGGACTCAAACAAAGGTCATTGTGTGTGACGGCATACAGGCTGCTTGTGAGCGCAATGGCGTCAGAGACATCTTGACATAAAGCGAAATTCAAACACTTTCCGGGCCATAGGATTTCCTATAATTTTGCACAGGGCTTGCCTAGAGCATACAGGTGAAGGTGATATAAGTTAAAATACCAACCGGCTCCACAATTCCCAGCGAAATAGATTCAATGACAGGTTATTGTGTGTGACGGCATACAGGCTGTTTGTAACCGTAATGGCGTAAGAGACATCTTGACATACAAGCGAAAATTCAAACACTTTCCGGGCCATAGGATTTCCTATAATTTTGCACAGGGCTTGCCTAGAGCATGCAGGTGAAGGTGATATAAGTTAAAATACCAACCGGCTCCACAATTCCCAGCGAAATGGACTCAAAGGCAGGTCAATGTGTGTGACGGCATAGAGGCTGCTTGTGAGCGCAATGGCGGCAGAGACATCTTGACAAAAAGCGAAAATTCAAACACTTTCCGGGCCATAGGATTTCCTATAATTTTGCACAGGGCTTGCCTAGAGCATACAGGTGAAGGTGATATAAGTTAAAATACCAACCGGCTCCACAATTCCCAGCGAAATGGACTCAAACAAAGGTCATTGTGTGTGACGGCATACAGGCTGCTTGTGAGCGCAATGGCGTCAGAGACATCTTGACATAAAGCGAAATTCAAACACTTTCCGGGCCATAGGATTTCCTATAATTTTGCACAGGGCTTGCCTAGAGCATACAGGTGAAGGTGATATAAGTTAAAATACCAACCGGCTCCACAATTCCCAGCGAAATAGATTCAATGACAGGTTATTGTGTGTGACGGCATACAGGCTGTTTGTAACCGTAATGGCGTAAGAGACATCTTGACATACAAGCGAAAATTCAAACACTTTCCGGGCCATAGGATTTCCTATAATTTTGCACAGGGCTTGCCTAGAGCATGCAGGTGAAGGTGATATAAGTTAAAATACCAACCGGCTCCACAATTCCCAGCGAAATGGACTCAAAGGCAGGTCAATGTGTGTGACGGCATAGAGGCTGCTTGTGAGCGCAATGGCGGCAGAGACATCTTGACAAAAAGCGAAAATTCAAACACTTTCCGGGCCATAGGATTTCCTATAATTTTGCACAGGGCTTGCCTAGAGCATACAGGTGAAGGTGATATAAGTTAAAATACCAACCGGCTCCACAATTCCCAGCGAAATGGACTCAAACAAAGGTCATTGTGTGTGACGGCATACAGGCTGCTTGTGAGCGCAATGGCGTCAGAGACATCTTGACAAAAAGCGAAAATTCAAACACTTTCCGGGCCATAGGATTTCCTATAATTTTGCACAGGGCTTGCCTTGAGCATACAGGTGAAGGTGATATAAGTTAAAATACCAACCGGCTCCACAATTCCCAGCGAAATGGCAGGTCATTGAATGTGACGGCATAAAGGCGATTTGTTGTGATATGTAATAAATTAGCCTATTTTGTGTCAGTATGCCGGTATTGGTATAAAGCCACTACACCACGTCAAGGTTCCGGCAATCGTAGTGGTTTTATTTTGCAGATAAAACTACATTTGGATGCAATCACATCCAAATGAAGAAAAGAACTGATCTGAAATGTAAACATATTGTTTTATTCTGAAATTTATAACAAAAACATAACTGCTAAGTTAGTTCACATGCATTGATATGTTCCTATACATTGGTTTAGAACCATATGGTAGTCAGGCATCCCCTTCTGAAAAACTGTTGTTTATCTTAAATGTATTTCGAATGAACGCGGAAACAACAAGTATAGACAATAAGATGGCTGGCAAATGTAACAGTGTCCTTTTAAACAAAAATCGATGGTTTGGAACCGACCCTTCTACACGTTTCCTCGTATGTACAGCCACTCGTACTCATTAAATAACAAATGATGGCCTCAAAGTACAAAACGTTGTTTAGGAAAAAATTTACATCAAGTATTTTGTCCATCACCATTTCACTCAACATGCTTCCTTCCACAATCAAACCTGGT
Source organism: Ascidia mentula (assembly GCF_947561715.1). Taxonomy (NCBI): domain Eukaryota; kingdom Metazoa; phylum Chordata; class Ascidiacea; order Phlebobranchia; family Ascidiidae; genus Ascidia; species Ascidia mentula. The sequence continues at coordinate 2,784,709 of NC_138568.1, forward strand.
TTCAAATCTCGGCCGCAAAATGATTCTCGGAAAACCTGACTACCAACAAGTCGTTGACGCACGAGACGTCGACAAAACGAATATTCCACGAATCGCATTATATTGCTCATTTCATCCTGGGAAATTGTAAGGGGGGAAAAATTTTTGTTGTACTTTATCAACATATTTTTTTTACCATGGTAATATAAACATAGGCGGTAACATTCTGGTAAATTTTTTGCTTGTTGAAATGATATTAATAAAGCCGACTTTATTTTGTTGAAAATAAGGTCATATGATTGTTTTCTAGCAGAGTTTAATTCAGTAACATTCGAAATTACAATATTTCTTCCATCTATGTATTGCTCCAAAACAATATTTGTTTGAATAATGCGATCCGTAGACTTCGCTGCCGACGCGTTGAAACATCGTGGCTTGCGACGGACAAAAATCTTAGGTTGGGCTGGGGTGCTGGATGAATCAACACCGGTCTTAACTTTTTTGTAAAATAATATGCAACAACCCGTAAGTATCCTTTCTTTAACACTATTCCATGCGACATGTTTTACAGTGTCGTCATTAAATTCTGTCAAATGAAATTTATTGAATTTGTACGTCAAATAATGGCCTGAGTTAACACTGGATCCAATATGTACAACAACAGACATAAGCTTAAACGAAACTCCTTGTTCAAAACGCAACAATTCATCTGGGACTATACGTTTATTACTTTTCTTGCCACTTATATTCCTAAAAACAACAATGCATAATACGTCTGTTGGACTTTTGAGCTCACTGCTAATCTTCTTCTCTGTATCCAAATTACAGTGGGAACAATGGCTGATGGCAACGTTGTGAAATTCAGTTTCACAATATGTACTGAGATTACTGTTGTCCGGGATGTGATCGAACAATGGCAACGTAAGTACAGATTGCTCATTCTGAAATTTCGCCTCGTTGCCACATGTCTTGCAAGTTTTTGATGTATGATACTTAAACGACCAGTTTAAACCACAACTCTTTATTACGGAAGCAAAATTAAAAAGCATTAAAAATTCAGTGGGGTCCTGCTGCTCATTTAAATTAAAATTAAGGTGACTACAGACGTCTTCGACCAATTTCAAGTATGATGAGGAATCAACGTAGTTCTGTGCAAGATGATAAACTAAGTGACCAATCCTACTTTCTATCGTGGCTTTACGGGGAAAAACACAAGGGCGATCTAACAAACATTGAAGAGCTTGTAACACAGAATTTAACCAACAGTTATTATATAAATTTGGAAGACCGGGCAAAACTAGCTTGTTTTTAACAATCCAAGTATTTAATTTATCACTGCAACTGATCGATTCCTGGACAAGCGCAAACACAATCCAAATACGATATCGCGCAACGTCGAACTCAATCTTATCAATCCCAATTATGTTGTTTGCAATTTTTTCTACGGTGAAACATACACACAAACCGCAACTAGACAGATCACTCTGATATACAAGTGAGTCGGATTTAAAAGTAAGGTTACGACCGGTTATTGAAACAAAAATCGGAATTAAATATTTTCTTACTAAAGGCGTGAGTTCTTTTCGCGGACTTCCAGTAGAATCATAAAGAACCATTTCGTTCTCAAAATGTTTAAACCACAAAATCACAAAATGCCCTTCAAAAAGAACTGGAATGAAAACATGCTCACACAAACGTTCGTTATGAAACATGCCATGAAGTGCTTTGCGAATGTTTTTGAATTGTTTGCCCTGCAAAATTTCTCCCGCTGTAATAGTTGACACAAACCCAAAGGCGCCAGTCATACGTAAATTACAATAACGGAGTGTTCTGGAAATATAACAGTCTACAACGTTGTCCGTTAACCAACCAATTGTTAAGTCACTGTGTGTATTCGCCGGGTTTTGAGTTAAAGCACAATAAGTTTTCCCACGAGGTCTACTGCAAAGGGAACACAAATCTAACCACGAAACTGACTGACGACAGGGCATGACGAGGGCGGTGTCAAAAATTGAAGTTGGGGTAAAAGGTATATGATGCCAAACGAAATCTGCAATTTTTTTACAGTCAATAAAACTATCATGGAATTTTGGACAGACAGAGAAAAATGGCATTGGCGGGGTGCACTTAAGTGTTAACATTGGTTGTGGGGAAAGTGATACTTTGTTTTCAAATTTTACACGTTTACACATAATTTCCGATGAGTAAAAACTGGTTTTGTTTCTTTTCCTCTTTTTGAACTTTGACTCCACAACCAATGTACGTTTGGCGGTTTTAATATTATTTGCTTTTAAAGGGGATTTGTTCGGTTGTTCACGAAAGCTCAACATAGAATCTGCAAAAAGTTTTTGTAAAACTTTAATAGCATCATAATATTTGGAGACAAAATCGTCTATACGAGCTATTCTTTTTCCATTGAATATATTTGTTTTTAAATCACCGAAATGCTCCTCAATTATTCCTTGGGTTTTGTTATTGCGTAAAACTGTTTGGTGTACACAACTTTTCATGACGTTACAGTCTGTGGAATAAGTGTAAAACATTTTCGCCTGCTCGTCACTAGTTTTGCCTTCGTGAACATGCCGTGACAAACCCCCAAGCATTATCTTTGATGTTGCACATATTCTACTTAAAACCACTTCAATTACACGTTCACAAAAACTGGGATTGCAATAAAGATTGTTTTTTATTTTTGTTTCGTTTTGTTTGTACACATGTGAATTTAAAAATTCATCTAATTTGCGTTTGTATCGACAACAAAATGGAGATTGTTTTTCCTGTAATTTGTCAGTATGTTTATTACAAAAAGTGTAGTCCGTATCCTCTTTCACGCCATTGTCGTCGTCAGTCATATTGATACTGAATTTACCAGAAATTACCATTGATGTTAGCCGATTAAAATGTGTCTGAAGTAATGAGGATGATGTTTCGCAGTTAGTCAACACAATAAAACTTTCCACAGCAATGTCTAAGTCTGCAATCGTCTCACAATTAAAAAAAACATTGAGCCAAAACAAGTAAGTTTTTGACAGTTTGGAACTTTTGCAATGTTTGCTGCACAACGACTTCGCTGCTTTCATTGCATGGCTATAACAATTGTGAACAACAGTTTTTTTTAGGTCGCCGTAATTTGGAACTCCTGTCGCAATGCGGTAACAACGGTTATAATATTCCAAACGAGATTCTCTACAAAACGCTTTCAAAACTGCGTTCCACATTGCCATTGAGCCATCAATGATAAGCAGTTTTGGCTGGCGGGACACACTACAGACTTTGATACAATCAAAAAGAAACGTTTCCAAAAAGTGACTTATCGAAATTGCGTCATGGTTCGTTGTCACGCAAGTTGCAACTGGAAGCGGTGTGCAACCTTTGCTTGGGTTTCTAATTAACAAAGTATAAACTTGAAAGTCTTTGTAATTTTCCATCCGGCGCAACACGCTTCCAGTGGCATCAAAATACACAACGTCCACAGCGCAAATTCGGTTAAACGTTTTCAATTGTGCGTTCGTGTACATCGTTACCAAAGGAGGATGTAAACGAATGCAACGTACAAACTTTATATCATCCTTTTCCATTTCTAAAAGCTTTACGTACAAATTTACAAACCATAATCTACTGTGCTTGTTTCCGTGGCTGTTTTCGCTTTTGATGTTATTTAAAACTGATTTCGATGGAAAATAAGTATGGGCGCCTAACCAACGTTCTTCAGGACAAAGTTTGTCGAATAATTTTCTGTGCTGATTTACGGCAGTTTGATTTTTCAACTCTTGGCGAATTTTGTCCCTCAACAAGCCACTTATGCGTCTACTTTTTCTACATCCAGGTTTATGATTACGCTTACCAGATATTTCAACCCGTCCTTCGACCTTGTCTACAAATGACCAAAATGTTACAACAAACTTAACGCCACACATGCAATCTTCACAGCTTTTATGGGCGCAATACAAATTTATCCAACCTTCCTTGTTACAGTTTTTATCCTTAGCAATCGCCTCAAAGTTTAACAAATAATTGTTTGACACATTCGGGACACAACCGGCATACATCTTTCGAATTTGTTCAACAGCAATATCAACATACAACTCATTACCAAAATGGTGATTGGATCTATTTTCGACCAGGGATTGCCACTCCTGCAAGGACAACATAAACATGCCACTAACATTAACATTTGCACTGTGATGAAATTTTCGCTGAATGTCCAAACTTACTCCACCAAGTTCATTAATTACATCACAAGTTTCTTTGTTAGGAGAATAAACACATGCATTATCGTTTTCGGCTGCAATTTCTCCACATAACATCGTCGTAATATCGTCTCCGAAACTGTTGTTATCCAAACCATCAAAACCACTATGGTGGAGTTCAATGTTTTCCTCAGAAGCAACGCATGATGCCTTTTCCTCTACAGATCTAGAAGCAACCGGTGTACTAGTTTTAACGGGGAACTCAAGGTCAACAGCGAAAGTCTCAAAATCAAAACTACGACAGGTTGTGTCAGCGGAAGACGCATTCGGAATTTTATCGTTAGGCGAAAGTTTATTGTCGCCATTTAGTGAAACTTCACACTGTTGTGTTCTATGTGCAAAGCAAGATTGAGATTCAAGATGAACGCCAGAACATACCAAATTCGAGCACTTCCACTGGTCTTTCGTTAAAGTTACTGCGACGGACGATTTGTCAAACACGCATTTGGGATGAAACCACTGCAGACACGTTTCACACTCCACCATTAATGTACCATCGTAGGGCATATTGCAAACACAGAATAAAGTTTCATCAGGTACAGGCGTACTAGCTGGTGACAAATTTTGGGATATTTCCAAGTGATGCGTTTTTTTGAAACCCGTTTGAACTTTTTTGCGAAATTCACTGTTTGAAGCCCAAAACTTTTTTACTTTTAACCTGTTTTTTTCGCTCAAACCAAGTTTACAACATTTCAAAACCTCCTTAACGGCCTTGTTTGGCAGCCTTGACGTCCTTGGATATTCATGCAAACATTTAACTAGAGCTTGAACAGCTCCAAAAAAATTGATTTCCTCGTTTCGTGGTGTGGTTAAGGAGGTGGAACCGCGGCGTGGAGCCAACGACTTCTTAATTTCTTTTTCATTAGCCTTACAAAACTGGAACAGCTTTTTTAATCGCTTGTTAATTTCAACTCCCTCCCATAAATTGCAAGAGCACAGAAAATTAAAGCCAAGTGTTTTTGTGAATTGTTTACGTCCATAAAAGTCCAAATATCGGCAAATTACTTTAATTTTTCCATCACGAGTTTTATACTTGCCACCACCAGTTTGCACCAACCGTCCAGATAACCGCAACGGTAACAATAAAGCAGGTACGCAAGCATATCGCTTTCGACCAGGCCGGCTTCTCCAAATTACTCGACGAAAACCAGGAATAAACGAAAAACAGCTGAAGGCGCAATCAATCACATATCCAAAACCAACCGAAGACAAACAGTACTGCATAAAAAAAAGGTAGAACACAAAAAAACTGAGGATAGTGTAAATACCTCGTTTGAAGCCATCGAACGCAAATCCAAACAACTTTCCTATTGTACGAACGGCTTTAGCAGTCCCGCTGCGCTTTGCTTCATTGTCGACTCGGCCATGGGAGCCAACAGCTTTAGCCGACGAGTCACGAACGGCTTTAGCAGTCCCACTGCTCTTTGCTTCATTGTCGACTCGGCCATGGGAGCCAACAGCTTTAGCCGACGAGTCACGAACGGCTTTAGCAGTCCCACTGCTCTTTGCTTCATTGTCGACTCGGCCATGGGAGCCAACAGCTTTAGCCGACGAGTCACGAACGGCTTTAGCAGTCCCACTACTCTTTGCTTCATTGTCGACTCGGCCAAGGGAGCCAACAGCTTTAGCCGACGAGTCACGAACGGCTTTAGCAGTCCCACTGCTCTTTGCTTCATTGTCGACTCGGCCATGGGAGCCAACAGCTTTAGCCGACGAGTCACGAACGGCTTTAGCAGTCCCACTACTCTTTGCTTCATTGTCGACTCGGCCAAGGGAGCCAACAGCTTTAGCCGACGAGTCACGAACGGCTTTAGCAGCCCCACTGCTCTTTGCTTCATTGTCGACTCGGCCATGGGAGCCAACAGCTTTAGCCGACGAGTCACGAACGGCTTTAGCAGTCCCACTGCTCTTTGCTTCATTGTCGACTCGGCCATGGGAGCCAACAGCTTTAGCCGACGAGTCACGAACGGCTTTAGCAGTCCCACTACTCTTTGCTTCATTGTCGACTCGGCCAAGGGAGCCAACAGCTTTAGCCGACGAGTCACGAACGGCTTTAGCAGTCCCACTGCTCTTTGCTTCATTGTCGACTCGGCCATGGGAGCCAACAGCTTTAGCCGACGAGTCACGAACGGCTTTAGCAGTCCCACTACTCTTTGCTTCATTGTCGACTCGGCCAAGGGAGCCAACAGCTTTAGCCGACGAGTCACGAACGGCTTTAGCAGCCCCACTGCTCTTTGCTTCATTGTCGACTCGGCCATGGGAGCCAACAGCTTTAGCCGACGAGTCACGAACGGCTTTAGCAGTCCCATTGCTCTTTGCTTCATTGTCGACTCGGCCATGGGAGCCAACAGCTTTAGCCGACGAGTCACGAACGGCTTTAGCAGCCCCACTGCTCTTTGCTTCATTGTCGACTCGGCCATGGGAGCCAACAGCTTTAGCCGACGAGTCACGAACGGCTTCCTTCATGTTCTTTAGCCGCATGCAGTCAACGACGGAACCGAAACAGCTTAGGGGTTTGTATTTTCTTCGTCCGTTGAGTGATGGACTGGAGTGGAAAGAGTTGTTTGGAGTTGCTTTTTTTGGACAGACGTTGACGGTTGAAACTGTTTAACAGAAAATAGTTTGAATTGTGTCAAAATAAATTTGTTTCGTAATTTGTACTGCAAATTATTACAATACGAAATGGGAAACCATTAGATTATATGCTGCATTGAAATTATTTTGGTCATTTTTATCTCACCAACTGAATCTTCCACAGCCAGAAGAGTATGGACATGTTCTTCAAGACTGTCCATGTAGTGGCGCAGCCCTGCGTCTGAGAGATGGAGTTTATCGCTCCAGTTCCCTCGATCGTTGGAGATGTTAAAATCCAAGAAGCTGAGCCCATACTCCTGAGCAAGGTTGCACAGTACCCGGTTGACTTGTGGAACGCAGTCTTTGTGAAAACCAGATTGTTTCAAGATTCCAGCCATCACAATCTTAAACGAACATCATAAAAAAATGACTTATACCATTGAATATATTTCTAACCAAAAGGGGGAGTACGTTTATGTTACGCAAACAGACAAAAAATACTGGGGCCTGTATTCCTATTATTTGCTACGTGTTTAACAACTAAACTAACGTTGCTTACACAACAATAAACCAACCTGGGACTGCGGGTACGTTTGTTGGCACACCTCGATCAGCTGTTGAAAATCAGTCCCGATACTGTTATGGTGGTGATCAGCATGCCGAGAGACCAGGTCGTTCGTACCAAGAGCCAGAATGATAAAATCAACTGACTCGAACCTTTTCCCGTACATGAGTTCCTCCGCCCCATGGTTCAGTGTTCCCCCTGGAATAGAAATGGCACTTAAAGTAAAAAGTTTACTTATCGCCGATACCACCTGGGGGCAGACAATGTTCCTCCCGTTGCTATCGGTCACCAACAACACGGAAGGAAGTGGTGACCCCTCAGCAAGGAGGTAACATGTCTGCTTCCCGGACACTCCAACTTCATATTTCTTGGGCGGCGTTCTTCTTCCCATCGTCAATTGATCTTTGCTCCTCAAACACAGGACTGTCGTGGCTTGTTGAGAAATGTATTGGATACTGAGGTAGGCGGATATGGATGATGTCTCGGATAGCAATGGATGATAATAGAGCGTTTCGCAAGTATAGTTTTCTGCAAAATTATCAATTTAAATAAAACAGATCCCGTCAGCACAGATTGCATCGTTTCAAAGAGTGCTTAACTGCGTCTCCCAGTCGTTAACCACTCTTCACACTTAGCTACATCTCCCATACTTCAATTACGTCAATTAACAGATGAAAGGTATCATTTTAATTCAATACGATAGGAAAGAACTTAAATAATTCTGCTTTAAAAGACTTAAAATAGTTTTAAACTTTCTTCACTAAGTTTATGTAAAAATCAAACCATCATTGTATGCATCGCGGTAAGCTTCTCCAAGGCAAATATAAAGTTCTACACAATCTTATAGTCACCTACACGAACAAAATAATCAAAAATCTTCAAACATCTACTCACCAAGGTAACAAATAGCAAGTGAACTTTAATAAAATTTTGAACAAACTTCCGGTGTAATTGCTGTGACGTAACAAAGGTTAAGAAAGACGTCCATTGGGCAATTTAAAATAGGAGCAAAAGAGGAGCAATTGCTCCGACCAATCAGACAACACAAAATTACATTGAAAACATTATGAAAATGATAATGAGGAATATGGAGAAAACACAACATATTTCATAACGTTAAACATCTTCAACGCCACACCCAACTACAAAACGATAGTATTAAGCTAGGTAAAAGATGAGGAAAAGTAAGCCGCTTTCAGACAATTTTGCTGGGAGTTGTGGAGCCGGTTGGTATTTTAACTTATATCACCTTCACCTGCATGCTCTAGGCAAGCCCTGTGCAAAATTATAGGAAATCCTATGGCCCGGAAAGTGTTTGAATTTTCGCTTTTTGTCAAGATGTCTCTGCCGCCATTGCGCTCGCAAGCAGCCTCTATGCCGTCACACACAATGACCTGCCTTTGAGTCCATTTCGCTGGGAATTGTGGAGCCGGTTGGTATTTTAACTTATATCACCTTCACCTGCATGCTCTAGGCAAGCCCTGTGCAAAATTATAGGAAATCCTATGGCCCGGAAAGTGTTTGAATTTTCGCTTTTTGTCAAGATGTCTCTGCCGCCATTGCGCTCACAAGCAGCCTCTATGCCGTCACACACAATAACCTGTCATTGAATCTATTTCGCTGGGAATTGTGGAGCCGGTTGGTATTTTAATTTATATCACCTTCACCTGCATGCTCTAGGCAAGCCCTGTGCAAAATTATAGGAAATCCTATGGCCCGGAAAGTGTTTGAATTTTCGCTTTTTGTCAAGATGTCTCTGCCGCCATTGCGCTCACAAGCAGCCTCTATGCCGTCACACACAATGACCTGCCTTTGAGTCCATTTCGCTGGGAATTGTGGAGCCGGTTGGTATTTTTACTTATATCACCTTCACCTGCATGCTCTAGGCAAGCCCTGTGCAAAATTATAGGAAATCCTATGGCCCGGAAAGTGTTTGCATTTTCGCTTTTTTCAAGATGTCTCTGCCGCCATTGGGGTCACAAGCAGCCTGTATGCCGTCACACACAATGACCTTTGTTTGAGTCCATTTCGCTGGGAATTGTGGAGCCGGTTGGTATTTTAACTCATATCACCTTCACCTGCATGCTCTAGGCAAGCCCTGTGCAAAATTATAGGAAATCCTATGGCCCGGAAAGTGTTTGAATTTTCGCTTTGTGTCAAGATGTCTCTGCCGCCATTGCGCTCACAAGCAGCCTCTATGCCGTCACACACAATAACCTGTCATTGAATCTATTTCGCTGGGAATTGTGGAGCCGGTTGGTATTTTAATTTATATCACCTTCACCTGCATGCTCTAGGCAAGCCCTGTGCAAAATTATAGGAAATCCTATGGCCCGGAAAGTGTTTGAATTTTCGCTTTTTGTCAAGATGTCTCTGCCGCCATTGCGCTCACAAGCAGCCTCTATGCCGTCACACACAATGACCTGCCTTTGAGTCCATTTCGCTGGGAATTGTGGAGCCGGTTGGTATTTTTACTTATATCACCTTCACCTGCATGCTCTAGGCAAGCCCTGTGCAAAATTATAGGAAATCCTATGGCCCGGAAAGTGTTTGCATTTTCGCTTTTTTCAAGATGTCTCTGCCGCCATTGGGGTCACAAGCAGCCTGTATGCCGTCACACACAATGACCTTTGTTTGAGTCCATTTCGCTGGGAATTGTGGAGCCGGTTGGTATTTTAACTCATATCACCTTCACCTGCATGCTCCAGGCAAGCCCTGTGCAAAATTATAGGAAATCCTATGGCCCGGAAAGTGTTTGAATGTTCGCTTTTTGTCAAGATGTCTCTGCCGCCATTGCGCTCACAAGCAGCCTCTATGCCGTCACACACAATGACCTGCCTTTGAGTCCATTTCGCTGGGAATTGTGGAGCCGGTTGGTATTTTAACTTATATCACCTTCACCTGCATGCTCTAGGCAAGCCCTGTGCAAAATTATAGGAAATCCTATGGCCCGGAAAGTGTTTGAATTTTCGCTTTTTGTCAAGATGTCTCTGCCGCCATTGGGTTCACAAGCAGCCTGTATTCCGTCACACACAATGACCTGCCTTTGAGTCCATTTCGCTGGGAATTGTGGAGCCGGTTGGTATTTTAACTTATATCACCTTCACCTGCATGCTCTAGGCAAGCCCTGTGCAAAATTATGGGAAATCCTATGGCCCGGAAAATGTTTGAATTTTCGCTTTTTGTCAAGATGTCTCTGCCGCGCTCACAAGCAGCCTCTATGCCGTCACACACAATGACTTTTGTTTGAGTCCATTTCGCTAGGAATTGTGGAGCCGGTTGGTATTTTAACTTATATCACCTTCACCTGCATGCTCTAGGCAAGCCCTGTGCAAAATTATGGGAAATCCTATGGCCCGGAAAGTGTTTGAATTTTCGCTTTTTGTCAAGATGTCTCTGCCGCCATTGCGTTCACAAGCAGCCTGTATTCCGTCACACACAATGACCTGCCTTTGAGTCCATTTCGCTGGGAATTGTGGAGCCGGTTGGTATTTTAACTTATATCACCTTCACCTGCATGCTCTAGGCAAGCCCTGTGCAAAATTATAGGAAATCCTATGGCCCGGAAAGTGTTTGAATTTTCGCGTTTTGTCAAGATGTCTCTGCCGCCATTGCGCTCACAAGCAGCCTCTATGCCGTCACACACAATGACCTGCCTTTGAGTCCATTTCGCTGGGAATTGTGGAGCCGGTTGGTATTTTAATTTATATCACCTTCACCTGCATGCTCTAGGCAAGCCCTGTGCAAAATTATAGGAAATCCTATGGCCCGGAAAGTGTTTGAATTTTCGCTTTTTGTCAAGATGTCTCTGCCGCCATTGCGCTCACAAGCAGCCTCTATGCCGTCACACACAATGACCTGCCTTTGAGTCCATTTCGCTGGGAATTGTGGAGCCGGTTGGTATTTTAATTTATATCACCTTCACCTGCATGCTCTAGGCAAGCCCTGTGCAAAATTATAGGAAATCCTATGGCCCGGAAAGTGTTTGAATTTTCGCTTTTTGTCAAGATGTCTCTGCCGCCATTGCGCTCACAAGCAGCCTCTATGCCGTCACACACAATGACCTGCCTTTGAGTCCATTTCGCTGGGAATTGTGGAGCCGGTTGGTATTTTAACTTATATCACCTTCACCTGCATGCTCTAGGCAAGCCCTGTGCAAAATTATAGGAAATCCTATGGCCCGGAAAGTGTTTGAATTTTCGCTTTTTGTCAAGATGTCTCTGCCGCCATTGCGCTCACAAGCAGCCTCTATGCCGTCACACACAATGACCTGCCTTTGAGTCCATTTCGCTGGGAATTGTGGAGCCGGTTGGTATTTTAACTTATATCACCTTCACCTGCATGCTCTAGGCAAGCCCTGTGCAAAATTATAGGAAATCCTATGGCCCGGAAAGTGTTTGAATTTTCGCTTTTTGTCAAGATGTCTCTGCCGCCATTGCGCTCACAAGCAGCCTCTATGCCGTCACACACAATGACTTGCCTTTGAGTCCATTTCGCTGGGAATTGTGGAGCCGGTTGGTATTTTAACTTATATCACCTTCACCTGCATGCTCTAGGCAAGCCCTGTGCAAAATTATAGGAAATCCTATGGCCCGGAAAGTGTTTGAATTTTTGCTTTTTGTCAAGATGTCTCTGCCGCCATTGCGCTCGCAAGCAGCCTCTATGCCGTCACACACAATGACCTGCCTTTGAGTCCATTTCGCTGGGAATTGTGGAGCCGGTTGGTATTTTAACTTATATCACCTTCACCAGCATGCTCTAGGCAAGCCCTGTGCAAATTGATAGGAAGTTCTATGTCCCGGAAAGTGATTGATTTTTGGCTTACATTAACAGTTGCTTTTGGTATGTAAAATTGGTATGGATCCATGTTCATGTCCATGTTGCTTTCGTTTTTAAAAATTTTCGTTACTTTGTCAATTTGTTGTGTTTTTCTTCGGATTGTATTGTTGTTTTTGCAGATTATAAGTTGGTCACATTTCTGAATCACTTATGAAACATGTTATAATTTCATAGAAATTTGATTTAAGCTGTGTTTACTGATGCGTAAATTAAATTTCGTGAATTTTTTTTTTATTTCGCCGAAATGACGACGGTTAGTTAACCATTCCACACTGAAACCTCAAAAGCAAGTGGAACTTCGTTTTCACAAGGGAAACTCCCGAATTACGTATCATAGCGTCTTTCCTCTCATTCGTTGTAATGTCTTGCGCAACTTCTTTAAATTAGTTGTAATACCTTCCGCGGCGTGGCTGTTGTCGAAATTTAAGATTCCTCTTTTTTCTGACAGGATTCAAAAGTTCTTTTTGTTGTACAGTTATTTAAATGCGGTGAGTTAATATGGCAATTGCCTTTTTTTTATTGGAAGTATCTTACAAAACAATGTGCGCAGCAATCAACCAAACAGGCCGCACGTTGAAACATTTTTTTTCAACGAACGGAATTTAACTCTTTTTACATTTTTGCTACAATTCGTTGTATTTCACCAGATGGGGTTAAACCAGTTGATAAGCAGAGAGAGAAATAGAAAACAGAAGACACTGACAGAAAACAATAGTTCTTTTTGCATCCTTTGCATCACAGGATTTTCTTTCCGCATCTCATCCAAAACCTTCGAGCCCTTGTTTTTGTGTGGAAAAGGGCGGTCGGGTACTGGGACGTCCAAAAAGTTGCAAAGGGGTTCCCAGCCTTCTTTTACTTCATAAACCAGCAGCTGATTTTTTGGAACTGTCTGCAATAGATGTGACATGATATTATAAATAACAGAACAACTGCCGTAATAAACATAAGTTAGGAGGGCTGAAAAATAATAGTTTCCTTTGATGCTGCTGCAGCATTATGGTGTTATAGAAATTAAAAAAGGTAAACTTTTTTCTGAAAAGGATGTGGGATGCCATTGACCATCTTGGTGAGGTGGACATGAATGATGTTTACTATTATGAGCTCCTTCGACAAAAATCCAATGCACAAAAGACAAAGACGATTCTGTTGGCGTGTTTTCCAATTTAATAAGCGTTCGAAAGTCATCTTGAGAACCCAATATAGCCTACCTCTAAGACATGCTTCTCATGCTTTCTTTTGAAACGCTTCAGTTCTTCCTCAGGGTAGATTGTGAAGCTCGTTCCGGGCCAATTGGCACCGGTTCCCATATGACGACCTATAAACGAAACGTAACTCGTTTCCGACAACTTATTTTTCGTCCTCTGTTAACTTTGACATTGTGCTCGCCTTCAGTCACGTTAAAAAGATTTTTACTACACTACGACACAGAATGAACACTAAAGGTTATCCTATAGGTACGTCATTGAAATCACCTTGAAACGTTAAGTTCTTACCGACTCTTGTGATGTGGCACTGGGCCTTGTAACCCGTGTAGGTGATAGCTCGGACAAGTCGAAACATTACATCGGTATTGAGTTCACCAAATTGTTTCACGACGCTTTTTGTCCAACTTTTTTCGTCCCGCGAAGTTAAAATTACCTGCGAAATTTATTGCTGACACAGGGTTAAATAATTGTACGCAAGAATGACGAAGCCCTGTTTAGTTAACAGAAAGCGCTACATTCACAAAATGACACGTTAGGGCTGCTACACAAAAGTACACGTTAGTGATAAACAAAGGAACAACCTTGGAATCAGGAAACGCTTTGAAAATTTCCTCCCAGTGAACATTGCACGGGTTGTCAGTCACCGCATCGACACTTTCATACATTCTTCTCGTGACCTCAATTTTGAAACCTCCCTCAATCTGTGTTTTCCAATCGTCCCCAAGGTAATAGAAATTTTCCAGCCAATCATATACCTCGTAACCTAACAATGTCAGCGCCGCGCACATTGTTTTGGTTCCGGTTTTTTCCAAACCGGCTACAATAACTTTCATGGCGGTAGTAGCAGAGCGTAACTTATTTGAGAATGATCTGACCACAAATGTTTATACGTTGTTAACAGAACGCATCTGATTAAAAATGATAAAACAACATATGTTTTATACGTCAATAATATAACTCGTCTTTTTAGTAACGTGCTTCCTGCTTACTTTTGGTTACATTTAGCTGTCCAGCAGGAAACTGGTGTGGTTAATTATTTACTACAAAACTCAGCGGTCCAGCAATATCTCGTATGTCTACAAGTTGCGAACTTACGACCATCTAGTCTATTTACCACAGCCAAACTGGATATAAATACCATTATTTTTTGTACAATTGCTGCCAGCAGCTACTGAAGTTTTAACAATCTTATAAATTTGCCCTTTTTTGAAAAAAAATGTGCTCGTTATGCTGACCAAGAGCCTTAATTATTTTTCTCATATAATTCAACAAATAAGTTTTGCATTAACACATAACCATAGCTTTTAAGTTTTCTATTTAGTTTGGGTTATATTTAAATTTAAACCACTTTATATATTTCTGGCCAACCATATTTGAACTGGACATTATAAGAAGGTCAGGAGATATTGGGTAAGGGGTTTTCCCAAGCTGCTCTTAATTGTGTCGAATCATCGTGACAACCTATTTGCTGAGTCATGTGACAAAGCTTCGAAAACGAACGTGAAAGGTCACAGAATGTATTTTTTGCGCTATCATGGAAAATTTTGTGACCGGTTGAGCGTGTGGTCGGGTCTACTCTCAAACAGTCTGGCTTGGTTTTCTTGGGCATGTGTGTCAGCAAAATAGCGGTTCCAAAGTTATATAATATTGTGGAGCACTTAGCATTATGCTAAAATATTTTTTTTTTCAGTTTTTCGTTGGTTATTTTATTTAGTTGATGCATGAGGTATAGTGTATAAAAAGGTCACATTGGAAAGTTCACAATATCCGCAAAGGATTTTTCTATTTGATTGCGCAAACAATCTGACGTTTTTGGTAGGTGAATGCATCAGCTAATTTTCGCCTAAAAGATTTTTGTTCATATCACATTTTCCATTCGGGGTTATAGGAAGTGCCAGAACAGTTGGTGTTTAGAGAAGTAAATGATTTATAAAAACACACATACTATAGTTATGTTTTTTGGTACCTTCATCTGTTATGTATAGCTAAGAATGTATCAATACATGAATTAATCTATTAATTTGAAACAGTAACTAAGGGATAATTTAATTAATCACTATGTCAGCAACTAAAGTAGCAGTAGTCACTGGCAGTAATCGGGGAATTGGTCTTGCCATTGTCAAGTTGCTGTCAACTCGTTTCCATGGTGATGTCTATCTAACTGCTAGGAACATAAGCAAGGGCAAAGCTGCTGCAAGTGCAATAAATCAAGAAGGTCTGTCTGTTAAAGTACAACAACTTGACATTGACAACACAAATAGCATAAAAAATCTGCATGATTTTATGCTCAACAAATACGGAGGTATCGATGTGTTAATAAATAATGCTGGAATCAAAATGAAAAATGATGATGCTAACCATGCACGGCCTGTTATGAATACCAATTTCTTTGGCACCATGAACATAACAAAGAAGATGTTTCCAATTATAAGGCCTAATGGTCGTGTTGTTAACATTGCCGGGTTCATTAGTACCATGGCCATGAAAAAGTGTAGCCCCGATGTTCAAGCTCTGTTCCGCTCCGATTCCACCACTGAAGAAGAGTTAATAAAGCTAATGGATGAGTTTGTTGAGCTTGCTGAAGTTGGAAAACATGTTGAAAGAGGGTTTGCTGATATGCCGTATGGGATGTCGAAAATAGGTGTTGCAGTATTGAGTAGAATCCAAGCTCGGGAGCTGCGTGCAACAGGTAGAAATGATATTTTGCTCAATTCTTGTTGTCCTGGCTGGGTCAGAACCGATATGGGTGGACCAAAGGCTCCAAAAAGCCCCGAGCAAGGGGCTGAAACCCCTGTACACTTGGCTCTTTTGCCTGATGATATTGGTGAACCACATGGTAAATACATTTCAGGCAAGAAAATACAAAAGTGGTAGAATCTTAAAAGGTCAAGAGCAACTTCGTTAATGACTTTCTGTATTGCTACATTCTTGCCAGTGTTTTGTTCACGGTTGAGATAAAAAGTGTTATTTTTGAAATAGTTTTTCTTTATTTTTTGCTGCTAAGAAACATATTGCAGATATTACAAGCAAAGTTATAATAAATGATACATTTTTTGCTTGCAGGGTTTATTTTTTGTGACAATACATAATAAACAAACCTTTGTAAGCTCTCCTGCATAAAGTCATATTTTGCAATTTGTGATTAAATTTATGAAACCAGTAGAAAAAATGTCCCTTTCCAAAGTTGCAGTGGTGACAGGAGGTAACAAAGGAATTGGTTTTGCCATTGTGCAAGAATTATGCAGAAAATTTAATGGTGATGTGTTCCTGACTGCCAGAAGCGATGCTCGCGGAAAAGAGGCGGTACAACAGATATCAAGTAAGGGCATGAAAGTACAATTCCATCAACTTGATGTTAATGACCTCGGAAGTATACAAACACTGCAAGATGCAATTACAAAAAGCTATGGTGGCATTGATATCCTGGTTAATAATGCTGGAATTTTATTTAAAAAAGAGGACCCAACACCTGTTGCGGAACAGGCACTGGCCACGCTTCAAACAAATTATTTTGGAACACTTAATGTTTCAAATTGCTTACTTCCAATCATGAAAAAGGGGGGTAGAGTGGTAAACGTGTCAAGCCAACTGTGCTTCACGGCTTTGCAACAATGCAGCAATAATTTGCAATCAGTGTTTCAATCAGACTCCATAACTGAATCAGAGCTCAGTGAAAAAATGCATGAGTATGTGGAGTTGGCCAAGACAGGCCAACGAAAGGACAAAGGATATGCGGTCTCCTCCTATGGAGTTTCAAAAATTGGAGTGACAGTTTTGTCGAGAATTCAAGCAAGGGAAATGGTTGCACAAAACAGGGGTGATATCCTCATCAACTCTTGTTGTCCAGGTTGGGTCAAGACTGACTTAAGTAGTCCTATGGCAGAAAGAACACCAGAGGAAGGAGCCGATACCCCTGTATATTTGGCACTTCTACCAGAGGGTGCATTAGAACCACAGGGTGAATTTTTGCTTGACAGGCAAATTCGTAAATGGTAGAAACATTACATGTAGATATAAAACAAAAACGTTAAGAAAGTTATGTACTAACCACCAAAACTTGCAGGTCTTCATAAATAAGCAAAATATTGGTGTTTTTGCACAGACATTTTTTGCTTTCTGTTCAGAGATGTTGCTGCAAATTTATTTTCTTAGTTGTATGCTAGAGTGCAATTAGTTTATCTTTTGTTAGAGTTTAATTCTATCACTTTCAAACCATTTCAATCATACATTTATAGTACTGCTTTTTGTGTACGTTGCACATTTAAAATTTTCATGTTTATTACCTGACTCGCGATCTGTGTTTTCTTTACCTTATGCAAGCAATGGTGGTTATTTTTATTCATATTGGTATTTTCATAATTTTGCAATTACTAAATTGCTTCAATTATAAAACATTTCTTCTAACTAAAACAATTACTTTTTAATCCACTTTACTAGAGTATAGAAATTTCTAGTCAATATGTCAAAAGCAAAAGTGGCTGTTGTTACTGGTTCCAACAAAGGAATAGGGCTGGCAATTGTTCAAGATCTTTGCACCAAATTCAAAGGTGATGTTTATCTGACTGCAAGAAATGTGGAACGTGGCCAAGAAGCTTTGAAAAGCCTGGAGAAAGAAGGAATAAAAGCAAAATTTCATCAGTTGGATATTGATGATGAAGAGAGCATCAAAGCCTTACATGATTACATGGTGTCCACATACGGTGGTATTGATGTTCTGATTAACAACGCTGGTATGGCATACAAAGGTGCAGACCCAACTCCATTTGGTAAGCAGGCTAAAGACACCATCGCTACAAACTTCTTTGGCACACTGAATGCAAGCAACATCCTGATTCCAATTGTTAGACCTGGTGGAAGAGTGGTCAATGTGTCAAGTTTTGTAAGTGCTATGGCATTGAAGAAGTGCAGCCCTGAACTACAAAAGGAATTTCGCTCTGATACTATTACAGAGGAGCAGTTGATTAAAAGGATGAATGAGTTTGTTGATCTTGCTGGGAAGGAAACCCATGAGAAAAATGGTTGGCCCAACACCGGCTATGGTGTGTCAAAACTTGGTGTGACTGTTATGTCAAGAATCCATGCAAGGTTGTTGCGTCAACAAGGTAAAGATGACATTCTGCTGAATGCATGTAATCCAGGCTGGGTTCGCACAGATATGGCTGGCTCTAAAGCATCCAAATCACCAGCTGAAGGTGCTGAAACACCAGTTTATCTGGCTCTATTGCCCGAAGGTGCAACTGAACCACATGGGCAATTTGTGTCAGATAAAAAAGTGCAAGAATGGTAGTTTAACATTTTGCCTTGAAAATAGAATGCAGAAATGGTAATTCACAATTTTGTTAGTTTAAAATAGTGATTTTTTTAATTCCTTACATTTAAAATAAATAGCTGGGCCTGTTTGAACTGTGTTATTATGGTTTCCACTTGAACAAAGCATGAACTATTTTTGTTTTTACCCTAAATGCAACACAGAAATGCCTGTAACCAGAGTAAATGTTGGCTTTGTAAAAATTGTACATGGTGTTTTGCTTGTTTTATCACATGCAAATTAAATTCTTCATTTGGCGTATTGTTGTAGCCAGGTACATCTTTATCCCTTTCATTTTGAAAATGCACTTGTCCAGTATATTTTTGGATTTGTATTATTTTTTTAACTAAAAATGCCGAAGTTCCAAAGAAACTATGAAACTGTTTATTTTTTGATTTTGGTATTTCAATGTTGTCCTGGCAATTTTTTTTAACACAATAAACAACCTAATTCAGATCAGAAATATGCATAAAATTTGTGTATATCATTTGTTTTGCTGGCACCGCACTTGGTCATTGCAGATAATTTTTCCTGACCAGTTGGATCGAAATCTGAAATCAACCTCCCGGTGAGGTTTAAAGTTACAACCCTGGGCTAACCAGGCTCAACGCTCTTGGCCGTATCTCAATTCATTATGCAAGCTTTTGGTGGCTATTTTTTCATATTGGTATTTTCATTAAATATACAATTACCAAATTGCTTCAAATATAAACCATTTCTTTAAACTAAAACCATTACTTTTTGATCCACTGTACTAGAGCATAGAAATTACTAGTCGATATGTCAAAAGCAAAAGTAGCTGTTGTTACTGGTTCCAACAAAGGAATAGGGCTGGCAATTGTTCAAGCTCTTTGCACTAAGTTCCAAGGAGATGTGTATTTGACTGCAAGAAATGTCGAGCGTGGCCAAGAAGCTTTGAAAAGCTTGGAGAAAGAAGGAATGAAAGCAAAATTTCATCAGTTGGATATTGATAATGAAGAGAGCATCAAAGCCTTACATGATCACATGGTGTCAACATACGGTGGTATTGATGTTCTGATTAACAATGCTGGTATGGCATACAAAAATGCAGACACAACTCCATTTGGTAAGCAGGCTAAAGATACCATCGCTACAAATTTCTTCAGTACACTGAAGGCAAGCAACATCCTAATTCCAATTGTAAGACCTGGTGGAAGAGTGGTCAATGTGTCAAGTTTTGTAAGTGTCATGTCATTGAAGAAGTGCAGCCCTGAACTACAAAAGGAATTTCGCTCTGATACTATTACAGAGGAGCAGTTGATTAAAAGGATGAATGAGTTTGTTGATCTTGCTGGGAAGGAAACCCATGAGAAAAATGGTTGGCCCAACACCGGCTATGGTGTGTCAAAACTTGGTGTGACTGTTATGTCAAGAATCCATGCAAGGTTGTTGCGTCAACAAGGTAAAGATGACATTCTGCTGAATGCATGTTGTCCAGGTTGGGTTCGCACAGATATGGCTGGCCCTAAAGCATCCAAATCACCAGCTGAAGGTGCTGAAACACCAGTTTATCTGGCTCTATTGCCCGAAGGTGCAACTGAACCACATGGTCAATTTGTGTCAGATAAAAAAGTGCAAGAATGGTAGTTTAACATTTTGCCTTGAAAATAGAATGCAGAAATGGTAATTCACAATTTTGTTAGTTTAAAATAGTGATTTTTCTAATTCCTTACATTTAAAATAAATAGCTGGGCCTGTTTGAACTGTGTTATGGTTTCCATTTGTACAAAGCATGAACTATTTTTGTTTTTACCCTAAATGCAACACAGAAATGCCTGTAACCAGAGTAAATGTTGGCTTTGCAAAATTGTAGTTGGTGTTTTGCTTGTTTTAATTATAACATACAAATCGAATTCTTCATTTGGCATATTGGTGGGGCTATGTTCATCTTTATCCCTTTCATTTTAAAATGCACTTGCCCTGTATATTTTTGGATTTGTATTTTTTTTTAACTAAAAATGCCGAAGTTCCAACAAAACTATGGAACTGTTTATTTTTTGATTTTGGTATTTCAATGTTGTCCTGGCAATTTTTTTTAACACAATAAACAACATAATTCAGATCAGAAATATACATAAAATTTGTGTATATCATTTGTTTTGCTGGCACCGCACTTGGTCATTGCAGATAATTTTTCCTGACCAGTTGGATCGAAATCTGAAATCAACCTCCCGGTGAGGTTTAAAGTTACAACCCTGGGCTAACCAGGCTCAACGCTCTTGGCCGTATCTCAATTCATTATGCAAGCTTTTGGTGGCTATTTTTTCATATTGGTATTTTCATTAAATATACAATTACCAAATTGCTTCAATTATAAACCATTTCTTTAAACTAAAACCATTACTTTTTAATCCACTTTACTAGAGCATAGAAATTTCTAGCCAATATGTCAAAAGCAAAAGTAGCTGTTGTTACTGGTTCCAACAAAGGAATAGGGCTGGCAATTGTTCAAGCTCTTTGCACTAAGTTCCAAGGAGATGTGTATTTGACTGCAAGAAATGTCGAGCGTGGCCAAGAAGCTTTGAAAAGCCTGGAGAAAGAAGGAATGAAAGCAAAATTTCATCAGTTGGATATTGATAATGAAGAGAGTATCAAAGCCTTACATGATCACATGGTGTCCACATACGGTGGTATTGATGTTCTGATTAACAATGCTGGTATGGCATACAAAAATGCAGACACAACTCCATTTGGTAAGCAGGCTAAAGATACCATCAATACAAATTTCTTCAGTACACTAAAGGCAAGCAACATCCTGATTCCAATTGTAAGACCTGGTGGAAGAGTGGTCAATGTGTCAAGTTTCGGAAGTGTCATGTCATTGAAGAAATGCAGCCCTGAACTACAAAAGGAATTTCGCTCTGATAGTATTACAGAGGAGCAGTTGATTAAAAGGATGAATGAGTTTGTTGATCTTGCTGTGGAGGGAAGCCATGAGAAAAATGGTTGGTCCAACAGTGCCTATGGTGTGTCAAAAATTGGGGTGACTGTTATGTCAAGAATCCATGCAAGGTTGTTGCATCAACAAGGTAAAGATGACATTCTGCTGAATGCATGTTGTCCAGGTTGGGTTCGCACAGATATGGCTGGCCCTAAAGCACCCAAATCACCAGCTGAAGGTGCTGAAACACCAGTTTATCTGGCTCTCTTGCCCGAAGGTGCAACTGAACCACATGGGCAATTTGTGTCAGATAAAAAAATGCAAGAATGGTAGTTTAACATTTTGCCTTGAAAAAAGAATGCAGAAATGGTAATTCACATTTTTTTAGTTTAGAATGATCATTTATCTAATTCCTTACATTTAAAATTAATTGCTGGGCTTGTTTGAACTGTGTTATTATGATTTCCATTTGTACGAAGCATGAACTATTTCTGTTTTTCCCCAAACGCAACAGAAATACCTGTAACCTGAGATAATGTTGGTGTTGTACAAATTGTACTTGGGGTTTTGCTTCTTGTTTCACATACTAATTGAATTCGGCATATTGCTGAACAAGGTACATCTTTATCCCTTTCATTTCAAAAATGCACTTGCTCAGTATATTTTTAGTTTTGTATTATTTTGAAATGCCAAAGTTCCAATGAAACTGGTTTTTTTGAGATCTGGTATTTCAATGTTGTCCTGACAATTGTTTTTAACACAATAAACAACATAATTTAGATTAGAAATATACATAAAATTTGTGTATATTATTAGTTTCGCTGGCATCACAGTTAGTCATTGCACCTAATTTTTCCTGACACGTTGGATGGAGATCTAAAATCATCCTCCCGGCAAGGTTCAAGTCACAACTCTGGGCTGTAACAAGGCCCAATACTCGAGGCCAGTGGTTCTTAACTGGTGAAAAATGGGAAATTTAACATATATATAGCGAAATTTGCAACAATTAAATTCTTTGTTAAAAAATCTAATGGGAAATAAGAATTCCGTTAAAACTGAATGTGGGAAATGAGACAAAAAGGTTGGAACCCCTGGTCTAGACGGTATCTTAATTAAATCCCACTAATTAAGTTTTGGAGTTGATCTGCATTAATTAGGAATGTGTTGGACCGAATCTGGATGTTAGAATTCGGCCGTACAGTAGGTGTTTTTTTAATTTTGTGATTCCCTTTTTTCACTAAATTCGCCCTATGTTCAGGCATTTTTTCAACCAAAGTTTCAATAACACCCACCACCAATAGAGTTAGCTTAAAATCGCCTTAGCAACCGCCAGTGCAACTGTGCTCATTCAAGCTAAACATTGGCACCCATGCATAACCTATTGCATTGTTTCTGTAACGTAGAAGAGTTCGAGAAAGGACATTTCACATGATTTTTAAAGTTTTACCCATCGTAAATTTAATATCGTTTCTTCCCAGCACAAGTTCCCAACGGCGATCTTCCAGTAAATATAAGAATTGCAATTTTTTTTCTTTTCATGTGACTCGACAAAGGCAGGCATAATTACCATCTTGTTACGTAGCAGTTGACGTGGCAAGCATGTAGAATGGACACAAGTTCGGTAAAGCGAACGAATGTGATGAAATGACTTGCCAGCGAGGCGTGTGAACATATTTTAAAACACTAAACTGCGTTTACGCTAGCACGGTTGTCGCAAGTGACGTAACATTATGGCTATTTTGCACGCTCTTGTGATAACAGTTATCAAGTCCTTGAAGTGTTAATTTCGAGCATGCTTTTTTCAATTAAGATTCGCATTTTTTAACTTTGCTTCCGCAGAGGACACCAAACAATTTTGTGCTGTTGTTGTCTTTTGGGCACTTTGAGAAACAACACGCAATTGCATATGTTCAACACAGTTTATTAAAAATCACGATTATTCAACACACTAATTTTGAGATTTTCTGGATCTCATTTGATTTGTTTGCCTTTGGGTTTGAGAACACCAGTTGGGGCGATGTCACCGAATCTGCAGAAAACAAACAATATTAGCATTCGTAAAAAACATGCAATAAAATCAAAAAATATTTTGCACACTTTACTTACCCCAAGCACAAACTTGTTGCCAAGGCGAGAACGAGGAGAGACAGAAGAAGATGAAGATTTATCTTTTGGTTCTGCAATAAAACCAAACATTTAACATGGCGTACTGAAAGAATACAACCGCTTTTGTGCGTGAAAAACACCTGAAATTAAAAGGCACAAAATCGCCGTATATGGAACAAAACACAAAACGTTTAAAGGTGGTGTTTCGTGGAACACAATCACTAACTCTTCTTGTACGGTAACTTGATGTTTTTTGTAATTAATGCAAACATAATGTTTCTGAAAAGCGTTTTATTGCATGTATTGCAGAATTTGGTTAAGATGTAGTTTTATTTGTGTACAAACCTCCGCCCCTCCAGTACGTCTTGAAGTGTCACCCTCCCACCACTTTGATCTGCATTTTAAAAGATTGGAAAAGAAAAATTGGTAACTTTCTTCAAATTTTTAGGCAACTCACCCCAAGCAATAGCTTGCTAACGATGCCAGAAAGAGAATCTTCAACACAAGCTTCATACTTTACTTTACAATTTAGCGTCACGATTGGTCAGGAATATACGAAGTAAGCAAATGGCTGACAACTAAACAAAATCAACCTTCTTATTCTGGTGAGTTTAGGACAATGTGGCGTTTGGGCCGCCAACCATGCTGTATTGTCTTGCTTAGTCAAAAAAAGTTTCTTGCAAGGGAAGTCGGTTTATTGTTACACCATGGGTCTAATTACCACAACCGGAAAGGTTATTTGAGGTTAATAATCCTGATTACTGCGAAAACCTATCGCTTTACTTGTTATTTTCCTTTTAGCCACTTGCAAAGCTTGTAGCGGGAAAGCGGTTTGCGGTGATATATTGGTCACCAGGGTTTGCCTTGCTCTACAGCCAATATATTTAAAAAAGGTAATTTGTGCCACTTCTTGCCGTCTTTATGTAAAGTGGCCGCGGGGACACATTCGCTGAAAGTGCTGGTACAGTTTTTGTGTGCTTACATACTACATTTATATTTGCTGATTTCTTCAAACAAAAGTTCCATCCTACTGAATCAAGTTTATAACCGCGTTTTTTTCAGATAATTGCCCTAATTGTGACGTTGAAACGGATTGATATATTGAACTTAAACATTAGTTTTTGGTCTTTTGTCACTTCACATTATAACACGCTGACAATACTTTTTCGCCAAGATTTATTTAACTCAAAATTTTAACACACAAGTATTTAAGACATCAGAGCAACCGCATTTTTCGCAGGCACGGATTTGGAATGTGGAACACCACTGGGGGCGCTGTCACCAAACCTGTACAAAACAAGTAACAACAAATCGGTCAAAGCAATGGCAAAAAAACAAAACGGTATTCCACACTTAAACTTACCCCATGCACAAACTCGTGGCGAGAGCAAGAACGAGTAGAGACATCAAGAGCGGAATGTTTATTGCTTGATTCTGTGATAAAAGTACTTATAGTTTAATAATGCACATGGATAATAATGTAACACATTTTGTGCGTGGGTGACGCGACTACATTATGCTTGAATAAGACATATACTTATCAGTGTTATCAAACTGTTTAAAGTATAGAAATTAAAAGTCGCAAAACACTCGTACTCCGAACAAAACCGAAACCA
Source organism: Ascidia mentula (assembly GCF_947561715.1). Taxonomy (NCBI): domain Eukaryota; kingdom Metazoa; phylum Chordata; class Ascidiacea; order Phlebobranchia; family Ascidiidae; genus Ascidia; species Ascidia mentula. The sequence continues at coordinate 2,810,053 of NC_138568.1, forward strand.
TACATATATTATGCATAGCATAAACGTTAGTACGTGCGGCAAATCACGAATTAAACATCAAATTAAGCCTGACGGTGTCTAAACGAATCGTTATCGAGAACCTAACATATCCAACCCGATCTCATAATACGCTTGTTTTTTATATAAAGCAGCCTGCGCCAAACCCAAGCATGTAAAGAGAATGTTCAAGTTGTTCTATAACAAAAAAAAAAACAAGCAATAATTTGATCCTTGATCAAATGAAAGTAATTACATTTGATGTTAGAGAAATAAACATATATCTATAAAACTATCGAGCAGAGACCTGTTGTTGTTGCGAAAAAGTAGAATGGAAAATACCAATAAACATTTACATACCTCCGCCGCTGAAGTTCTTACCGGTGGAGGCACTTTATTTTCGTCGAGCCACCACTGAAACCTGCATGTGTATAGTTTTGTCAAAATTCATGCGTAACCTACTGAACTGTTTTATGCGACTCACCCCAAGCAATGGCTTGTCAACAAAGCGAGAAGGAGAACATTCAAAATAAACTTCATACTTTTCAAAGCTAATTTTGGGATGAGGCAACAGCAGCGTAAAAAGGCCTTGAGAATGAACGAAGTTGGTTTAATATATGGCAACAAAATCCACCTCCACCTTCTCGCAACGACTTGCTGCGTTATGAAAAAAGTTTCTCTCAAGGGAAGTCGCCTATATTATTACAGTGGGTCTAATTACCACGGAGGAAATATTAATCAAGGTTTTTTTGGCGTGGGAACACGGGTTTGTAAAACAAACACCTCGCCTGCAAGCGTGCACAACCTGCAACACTATAGGTTAAAATTTACTGCAAAAGTAATATTATACTGCAGCGTTGCGTGATGGCTAATGTGTTGTTCGTTATTTGGCGCCACTAGTGGTATTTTGCCCCTCATTGGATTTGCGCCGGTGTTTCAACAGTATAGTGAATTACCGCAGTTGCCACGTGCGTGTTTATTTTGACTCGTGTTTGCATAATGCCGCGTTTTTACTATCTTGGGACAGACAGTACAATGGATCCCTGAAGAAAAACTAAAATATGGAACTGCTTCAATGCGGCTGTAGATTTCCGAAATCACTCAGCCTCAAAGCAAACGATAGAATTTATCGGCTTTCCCTTGATATTTTCGCCTGATCTATCTAGTCAGTCAGACTACCGAGGAAAGACTCTGATTGTATCGTTGCGTGAGTCTACTGCCTTCTTTTGAACTCATATTGAATAAATATGTACGTTTTATTGCGAAAAGAGAAAAAAGGCAATGACACAGCAGTTACTGCCGGATATGAACATAATGCACTGTGTCGATCGTTACATTAGTACCCCGAAGTTATTATATTGAACAAATTTATCGACAAGCAGCTCTGGTGATGCAAAGAAACCGCGCACGCAAAGTAGGTTACTATTTTGTAAAAATTATTATATTTTATATATGTGCAAAAAGAGGCATAATAATCATTGAGAGCTGCAGACAGGGTGTACACATTGTTTCGCCCTGTAGGTGTCAATAGCTGCACTGATGAGACCTGCAGCTCTCAATTATTATATTTTGTTCTGGAATATTTTGTGTTCATGTGCTGAAAAAATGTGGAAAGAATACGTATTGCGGTAGAAAACGTTAACGAGGCACCTTTTTATAATTTTAACAGAAAAACCAACCAGAGCAGGTAAGATCCGGTTAAATCAGAAACATGATTCTTACGTCGACAATGATTGCTTACTTTACAATGTACCATGTTGGATGTGTATCGAGTTTCAACATATCAACAATTGACCAACATAAGCGTAAAAAACACAGCTTTCAATACAAAACTGAACACCTTTCAATACTGGCTTGGCACCTTGGACAGTAGTATATGGCAGGCGAGTTTAGGTAACACTCTTGGCATAGAATTAAATGGCAACACTCGAGGGCAAGAACGTTGGCTGCGCGTTCGGTACAACGGGTACACTTGATGCGCGAGAGGCGTTCCACATGCTGTGCGTGTGTTGTCGCAGCAGCTTCTGCGAAAAACAGCAAGAGATTTCAATAGTAAAAAGGCCGACCCACATTGTAGTTAGCACTGATACGATTGTTAGTCGCGGGCCAGCAATTTTCTTTAAAATTATGAATTTATCCGAAGAAATTGTTTTAAACTCATCAACATTACAATCTTTGCAATCCGCCTTATTAGGAAGAAACTAAATCTCCGTTTATAGAAATGTTTGTTATTTTTCGTGAAATACCTTTTTGACTTTTAAACAAAACCTGTAGGTTACAAATCGTATTCACTTGAAGCGAGGCTACCGCAAGTTACATTCATATCAATAACGAAGGGAATAAATTGCCTTTGGTTGGCGTTAACACTACCTTGATCAATCTCCCTGTGGCAAACGTCTTTGTGCCACGTGGTCGGGTCATTAGCGTGGCGCAGATAGTCAGTTTCCTTGTGGCAACTAAAATTTTGATATTGCTATTTTAAGTATGAGTAAAAGCTAAGAAGATAAATATTCGTCAAAGCATTGTAATTTTGACTTTTTTTACCTATCCAAGTGAATGTGAAAAGAAGGTTAAATCAATATTCGTTACGTAAGTCTCGCATTCAGACTTCCAAAAGCGAATTTATACCTGTAACAGGCCAATGTGTACTCTGCCCCAAGATAATAGAGTCCATCTTTGGCAAATTTGGTGACATCAGTGTATTGAAGCGGAAAATTCATAAAGGTTCCAATACGAAAAGAAAACCTTGCCACTGAAACAAGATAACGTATTTTTGAAATAAGTTTGCAGCAATGTTTTTTAAACTAACAACGTTCTTTTTGAGGCTTAACATAAATTTGGATAGTTTCTTTAGCATCAAAATATAAATATTTGCATCAAAATATGTAGATTAAAAATACCACGAATGGACGAACATCCATCACCGTGAAACTTGCGAGCCATCACATCTTCGCCGTTATTCAGATTCTTTGAAACGAACTGGCACCTGAGTTTTAAATTGAGGCATGTTTGATGACACACAGGTTTATCTTTGTAATTTGGTTTCAGAAAACACGTAGAACGTATAAATAATTTTGCTGAAAAAGGGGAAACGAATGATCATGATTGATGACACACTGCTTTTATCTATGTTACTTTGTTCCACATACACACCGAGTGTATGCATTTTACGATGCAGGCTTTCATAGGTCATATTAATCACATACTTGATGCATTGAATTTCGTCATTTCGTCCGGTGGAAACGAAATTTAACCGAGCAAGTTGGTGAGCAGGGAGAGCTGCATCATTCGGAAAGTAAAGATAAGTCAGAAGGCGAAGTTGCAGATTAGTCTCGAAGTCGACGTTGTTCGGTTTTTGCATACACAGCATCTATTCATGCATTATGTAACGAGACAATTAGAACATGCTATTCTATGGCTAAAAACACATTGTAGACATTGACGTATAGGTTCAACTAACGGCAGTGATCATAAATGAGCCAGAGGTTTTCACAAACACATCAAACGTTTGTAAATTTGCTTGGTGGCGATTTGAGGGCTCAAGTTGAATCTTGTCTATTCGTCTAACGCGGCTTGAAACGTTTATTGTCTCTAACGCCAACAATGTACTTACGGCCTGTGATACTTGCTGCCGTGTCTCCCAAAGTGTCACAAAGATTCTGTGAAACGTCTCGGTGAAAGCAGCGAGAAGAAAACTGGATCTGGTGCGATTTCCCAGGCGGGCGACGAAGGTGAGATCACCGAGAAGTTGGGCAGCAACAGCAACGTTTTTAACGGTTTCGGAGGTGAGAGATCCTACACAAAGGGGATCACATTAATTATCGGGAAAATGATATCTTTTTTGTTGTAATCACACCTTGCAAAGAATTTTTGAGGCCTTGCTTCACAACTTCGGCACGTCGGGCGAAGTCAAAACCTCTGATATTGTGGAGTCCAGCAAAATAAAGCCTTCCTCGGGAAGATAGGAGGAATGAGCAGATATGCTTTAGACCCCAGTTGTTGGGGCTTGACATCACAATCTCCAACGAACCTTCAGTATCTGTGACGGCATAAACAGCAGCAAGAAGAGGGCTGCAATTGGGCGAGCCTGACATTACATTTGCATATTCATCTGTCGCCAATCGTGATGTGTAGCAGAAGTGCTCAGTTCTTGTCAGATCCATTGGATCAACAAGAGGCGGATTTTCGGGGATTGAAATGTTTAGAGAGGCGATCTCAAAAAGTACGTTGTATGGTCTTTCGACTGAGTTGATTTGAATGTCCTGTACCATGGCATTGACTCGGTCGGAGAAAGCCCACTGGCCAGATTCTGTGATAAGCGACATCATGGTTTTCTGTTGTCAACCTCACCGATTCCTAACTTTTCATTCAAATGAGTCTAAAATGAAACAGACGCAATCATTATATTTAGGGCAAAAATAATGACACCGTATTGACACAATACAATAGTTTTGAGGAACTGGCCTTCTGTCACAATAAACGTGAAAGTAACTTATATGAAAAAACAATGAACTACTCCGGATCGATGAACCCTGTAGGCTGTCGATCGATACCGTATCTATAGTTGCTAAGTAAAACCTTTTTAAGCTCTATGTAAGAGCTGTCTGAAAAAGTTTTATTCAGCAATTATACGAAAAAATCGATAGCGATAATAATCGAAAGGAGAAGAGCTCCCCACAGCCATGAGACAGAATGTGATTACGAAGAGCAGCAAACCCCAACGCCCCAATCTTCCCCTTGCTTATAAGATGTGGACTTTTATTTGGACTTGTAGAATTTTATATCCGGTCACACTGTTTCCGGTTTTGCCCAAATGCCGACAGTTTGGCATATCATGATATATAGGTGCAGTTTCAAAATTAAGCACACAGATTGCAAACCTAATTGTGTTCCTAAACCTGCGTATACAAGAGGTAATGTTTCACAAAATATGCAAACAAGCTAAAAATATCAAAAAAGCACGTCTTATAACAAAAATATTTCAGGTAGAAAAGACACCCAGAGTGTTTTGGATAGAAGAATGCAGGACAGTTTTAGTGAGACAATACATACAACTCAAGCAAGCAGCACTCTAAGAAAAGTTTGCTGGCAGCATTAAGCACCACATAAACTGTTTTTTCGGCCATGAATAGCTGAGTTGATTTTTGGTGATACAACTCATTGATTTTGATTGTGCTTCATCTGGTCTCTACCATTACCCAGTATGGTGCATTTGTACCATGGTGCCATATGTCAAAAAAGCAAGCAAGTTAGCACCTTTTTGTGTCGTGGATGTAACAAGTAGAAGAAAAAACAAAAATTTGCAGGTCTGTAAGTAAACTTTGGAAAAAAATGTGAAATAGACAGTTGCAAGTGTAACACCATAAACAAACAATGATGGCACAACACTCACGTTAAAAAGAATGGCACAACTTAAGAAGGTTTCGAGAATGCTTAGATATACAAGATTGACAAGTAAGAATTTTTGTACACAAAAAGGTTACATGAAATCGCAGCTATGTCGTATATGTATATGTGTTGGCTTTGGGCATACAATCGACGAAAAGGTTTTGGGAATGCAAATAATTTTAGCTATGTAACAATGCTATAAACAAAGTTGTCGGTAGCAGCAAAGACAGTATCAGATGTAAAATAATATTCAGGTATTAATGTTGCGAATGGGCGACAGATTTAACCATCAAATCCCACTTGGATTTGGAAAAATGCCACATTACCAACCAAGTTTTACGGTTAATTTTGAAAATCAACTCAAAAAGTAACAAAGAGTACATGAAAATTTCAAATATAGCTGATTACTTATCGGATCTTTGCTATAGTAATTATAAAACAATTGGGCGGTCGAAGATCACATACGGTAGAACTTTTGACAACATTTGCTAAACTAGTGAAAAATTCTTGAACGAGTTGTACCTATCGATTTCAGCACCTTCTCGTTATTAATAGTGAAATTCCGCCAGCGGAGAAACAGTGAAATGTCGATCGTGGAATTTAACCCAAACCAGCGGAAAAACGGGGCAACAGGAGAAGCAGCTTGCTGTACCAGGCAGAGGTCTACAAATACGGTTTGCTCGGAGGAAAATGAGTTGTTTTTTTTGACGAGGGTTCGAATCCCGACATAGTTAATGAGATCGTCCTGAAGTTACGTGGCATTCATAGGCGTTGGTAGAGTTTCCGAAAGTATTGCACAGGAACTTGACAACGTGGGCAGCGTGTGTATGGTGATGGCAAGCTCTCGAAACAAGTGTTACACGACACTAGATGGCAGCAGAGGAAACACATTACGTTGGCTGGCGCGACTCGGCATTCGCAGCAAAGTAGTTGGGAGAGAATTATTCGTTGATTTTCGGTGAGCTCAACTGAAAACAATAACCAGTGTCACTTTAAATATCATTGTTTAACCTGTTTAGTACAGATGTCACCACTCAGTTAAAGTACCTAGTCAATTGCATTTGTACCAAAACCCTAACGCGATTTAGTGCACATGAAAAGGGAACAAAACATTCGTCGAAGTGCGGTTTGTACAGTTGACTGACGTTGTGTCAGGCTAAAACATGAAGACCAAGTGAGGCATGAAGGCAAAGTCGGGTTTTGCGAAATCGGCAGACATAGCTGACACGCACGGCTTGTTTTCAAAGTCTTGGCTATGACGCATTAAGTTTAGACCCTCAAACTTCCATGCGAGGGAAAACGGACAAAAACATGTCGAGAATTTTAATGAAGGATTTTCCCTATTGCCAAAATTCGAGAGATCGTTTGCGCAAAACGTGTTGAATTTGAAAGCTGTTATTTTGCAACAAACAGTGAAAAATCTTACTGGTCAATGGAGTCCTAGAAATTGGACATAAATCCAGGTGGCAGTTTGCAATGTTTGCGGATGTAACAGAATTCATGTTGGTAATTTGGTGACACCTAAAACAGAATAAGGGTAAGCAAAATACATTTTATCGTCCTGAAAAAGAAGTTACACTGGCTCCAATCCGAATTAACTAAAAAACACACATAGCTACCATGATAGACCAGCTAGTTGTGTTGGCCTTTTCTTTGCTTCTAAAACTAAACTTTACCGATAACATTGCATGTGGTAGCCATCTCCCAGGCAAAAAAGTCCCCACAGGGCGAAATTTCGTCCATCCACCCACGGTATGTCCAAAAAAGTTGACAGCCGATACGCCAATCGGGTTTCTGTGGAAAAAATGACGGGCCATTATACGTATGTTGTGATACTCGGTAATTTTGTGTCATTTCATGTTACACATGTAAGGGAAGGTTACAAAAATAGAAGCTTACTTCACAGAATAAAATTACCGCAAACAAGGTAACTACTTTGAAAGAACTTTTAAGACCTTTGCCACATGTTAGTTCTTTTCGAAAGGATATAAAAATGTTTTGTACCATTAATCCGGGTTTCTCTAGAATTCAAGCAACCAGAAAAATGAAAACTGCCCGAAGTAGGGTCGCAATTTGCAGTCAAATCCACAGATTCATAGTTGCACCTGTGTAAAGAATATTAACTTTATAAAGACATATTTTTGAAATTAAATAAATGCTATTATTGTTTATTGATTGCAATGTCCATCAGCAAGTATTGTTTGAACACGTTTAATGCTCAAACACCAAAATTATTCGGATTTTTCTTAGTTCTTTTAATGGTTTTCAGATGGCTAAACTAGTTTCAAAATCATTCCCGTGGTTTTTCCCATTTTACTTGTACAACAAGCTACATTAAGCCTACCAGTGACGGTGAATTAAAGCAAAACAAAGTCCAAAAAATTCGTGCCAACAGATTCCCGAGTTTACCAAAGAAACAGTCTAGCTAAGATATTTTTTGCTCCCATACACTATATAGGACAAAAATTTGGAAAAAATGTTCAGCATTTTTGTGATGGCACTTATCTGGATTAATCGAGGAAATTGTATTATCTTATTTACCCTATTTTGATACATCGGAATCAACAAAGAGTGTCTCGAAACGTTTAAGTACTTTTAGACACTTCTCCCTGGAGCAGCTGCAAGCTTTAAAATCTCGGACATGACAGAAAAGGCAACCCTGTGGTATAGCTCACCATATGCAACAGATTTTATCCTTCCAACAAGTAGATATGAATCCAAGCCTTGCTAGTTGATCACCCTGTACTCCAGCCTCCGGAGGATACTTCAGGAACGTCAAAAGACGGAACGTCAGCTTCGTGACGTCACCTTCTGGTGGTTGCATGTTGAACTGACAACAAGACATATGTTTGCACGAGCACCTTTTAAGAATTGATTGGCATTGTGGGATTGACACGAGGGTGTCCATGGTTAATAGAGTTATACGCTTTTGTACTCTTGTGTTGGGGTTTAACACAAGTCCACTGTGGGGCCATTGGATGCAATACAAACCCACAGTTTGGTGCAAACAGCTTTTCAAAGCGAGAGCGTCAGAGATTTTACGAAACGATTGTCACTGAAACTAAGGAGACAGGAAATAAGTCTGGGAAACTATGCATAAACCAACCATCCCGTAATTCCTTGGTCTTTTAGCAGAGTTGGACAAAATGCGTTCGATTGAGTTGTAGAATATCTCGTTCCCTTGTTGTGGCAATCCAAGACTTCTGAGATGAGTAATGAAGGTCATATTGCCGGTGAGAGCCGCAGCCAACACCACGTTTACCAGCAGTTCGGCTGCGACTGGCTCGTTGCCACTTTGAGACACTAAAAAACACAAGAAAATGTAGTTTAGAAAATACATAAACCTAGAATTTGTTTTTAAACCAGTTATCGGCCTTGTTCAAAACGTTCAATGGCAATGTTTTTGTTTCTATGAATTGTTTCATTGTTCTGCCTTATATTAAATGAACAACGTGCCAAATTTTCCTTACCCACATCTGCGATAATCTCTTTTAGAAAGCGTTGAACAAGGTCACTCATCCTCGTGAATCTATGCTCAGGCACTTTGTGGCAATGTAGACCAGAAACAAACAATCTTCCTTCAGGTGAAGTCAGAAAGCAGGTCATATGAATCAGTTTCCAAGGAGTCTCACGACCATTGAATACTTTTGGCTGCTCTTCAGGTTTGCAAAATACGAGCAAGTACAAAGCGGCGAACAGCTGTACGTTTAATGGCGCATCGGGGTTGCGATTAATAGCTGCATTTGCAAGCCGTTTGGTTTCCTCATCAAAAATTCGCTTCAGACTAGAAATAGAGGTTGGTTCTTCAAACTTGTCCGTCATGTATTTGTAGAATGAATTGTAGGCTTGAGGTACTTGGTCTAGAAAATTCAGCAACGCCGCCACAGCCATTTTAATGTTGGGATAAGCTATTATTGGATGACAAAAGCTGCAGGAAGCACATACAACACAAAGCCTACCCCTGTAGAAAACCTGCGCAAAAAAAGCAAAGTTTAATATCTGACACAAAATAAATGCAGCGGACAAGGCATTCAAAGACCAATACTTTGTTGGTATTTAGTTAACATTGGGTGATATTTATTTAAACATTACCACGTTTGTTCACAAATGCTAAAGAAAGTGATAAGTTCATAGATTCGGGCAGCCGACAAATTCCGCTAGGAGGAGTTGTGTGAATGTTTTTACGTAAGCACAGAAATCACAACATCAATTTGTTAAATGAAACGATAAAAACAGAAAAATTCCAACAATCAATCAAAATTAAGAAACAGAAATACAAGCAACCAAAATTCAACAGAAATGCAAACAAACAACAAGCAAACTTCTAATGCATTTCTCGGTAGCAGCAAAGATAGTATATGAGGTGAGCGTTAGCGATAGGTATAAACTGGTTAATAAAATACAAGGCATTTGGTCCCTGTACCTAAAACGGCACACGAACTAATTGTCTCGGTCAAATAAATTAATTGGCGGAGTAAAGTTGTGAAACACAGAGGTAGGATATTTGATTGACATGAAAGTGTAAATTTTGTCTAACCTACATTGACTACCGCACTGGTTGAAAGCAGTCTCAAGAGTCCACCACAAACGACAACGCGGGTAGAAAAAATTTGCTGCTTGCTGTGCTTGCACGAATTACAGAGAGTTTGTTCGATGCCTACGAGTTCTCGTAGAAAAAGCAATACATTTCTACAAGCCTATGGCAATTTGGGCAATGTGAACATGTCGATGAAAGTCTTGCAAAACAAGAGTTGCACACTGATAATTGGCAGCAATAGTACGACAGGATAACATCAGCTGGGCGACTCCGACATTCACAGCAAACGCTTCGGCAAAGAATGATCGGTTGTCCGTTCATCTTCCCCCCTAAAAGAATTTTTGATCACTGATACTGGTAATTGCTTTATCTGTAAATTTTTATTTTTAATTACGAAATCGAGACCACTGACCCCTGAATTCATATCATAGCTCATCCAACATGTTGGAATTGAGATAAGTATTTACAGATTACTCGGGGGACGTAAACACATTGCCCACGGCGAGGCTCGAACTTCTAATCTTCGGCATTTCGGGTAGACGATGCAAACTGACAGTTGTTGTTTGAGATTAACAGCGCATTTAGTGGTTAGCAAAATTTAGGAGCGAGGGTGGGGGGCAATTCGGCGCATTCATATTGTTGCTTTTTTAATCGCGAAATGATAGAAAGTTTTATAATTATTTTGTAGGTTTAGAACATATCAAGTCAAAGCAACAAAATAAAAGAAAACTACACAAGACAGAGAAAGGCAAGTTGTTGCCGATCCTGGCCATGTTTCGCTTGAGCGAACAAGAAACATTTTCCGAGAAATCCTGACGAACGAACGAGTTCGTGACTACAACGTGAACCTGATATTTAGATACTCGTTCAACCGTTAAACGTGAATTGTTGTTCATTCAACCGTGCCTCTTAAACAGAGTGGATTTCAAATTGGATAAGGCCCTTGCTTGTCACAAATCAAAGTAAACCCTTTTATATTTTAAACGCCCACTTGTAAACCAGACAAAGTTGATCAAGGCAAACAGACAAACACACTTGCAGTAACGTCACGGTTACCTGGAATTGGACAGAATTGTTTGTGACAGTTGGCCGGGATAAGATCGACGCTTAAATCTGTGATTTTTCGACACCTACAAAATAAACAAAATATTACTTGACCACCTAAGTAGTTTTATTGAAACAAATGGTATATACACTTGAACATACATTAAAGAACTAATGCGAAAGTAATTTTTGGCAGGAATATTTTTTATAAAAACTTAAAGCTTACCAGTAGCATTTAACACGACCATTATCATGCAAGTAAAATAGACCTCCACTGGCAAATGCCAATCCATTTACTTCGGGAAGAAGTACAAAAGAAGCCAGGCGATAATCCAATCTCTCCTCTGCCAACAAAACAAGGTTTAGTAGCTGTATCTAAATATTCTATATGAGTTTGTCATCCACACACCGTTATGATCAAACAGGACTTCTCCTTTGTTTGAACATCCATCCCAATGAAAAGCCACTGAAGTTGGATCACAATTCCCAGTCAAATCCTCAGAGGAGTATTTGCATCTTAAAATGACAAAGAAAAAAAACATGAATAAATAAAACTTGTACAAAACCAACAGGAGGAGCCAGTCTACTGAAATAATATTATTTGGTTGAGGCAAAAACTGGCGATTCCATTTATTGTGAAAATTATACTGTTCCTGTTTTCTGAGTAAAATGTATTTTGACGTTGATAACATTTCATCATTTCTAGGACATGTGGGCAACATTTGGGACATTCCTAATTAACTGCACACAGTGCCGTTGCTTTCAACGAGTTTAATCAATGAAGGTGGCCAGGCGGAGGTCAATGCCAGTTGGCATGCATGATCTATGTATGACTACCAAGCTGCACTGATTGGACCAGACAGATCGGAATAACCGCACTTTCTGCAGTTCACATATCACGAATCAATATTTTTTGTCCATAGGACTAAATACTTTCGGAAGAAATCCTTTTTACAACCAGCCTACAAGAAAAATTTGTTGTCAAGCCACACTTACATCACACAACGAATTTCATCATTCCTGCACGTAGAAGTGAAGCCAAGTTGGGCAAGTTGTTGACCAGGGATTCCGGCCCATTGAGGATATTTCAGAAACGTTAAAAATCGAAACGTCAGACTTGTTACGTCACCACGCGGAGGCTGCATGTTATACTGAAAAACCAACACATATATCCTACTATAAGGTTTGCATATATGGCGGCGTAGGGGAACTATAAAACAAGTGTGTCTTTCTGCGTTAAATGACATGCAGAAATACCGTTTAGGTTACGCATTCTCCACCAGCCAAGTTTTTTTTTGAATATTTTCGATTGGGATGAACTAGCGATTTAGGCGTCATTTATATGTTTACTACATATAACCCAGAGCAAAGTCAGAGACGGTATAGTGTTATTTTTTTATTACGATTTTGAAACTCTATGTACGTATTGAGCCATTCTACTCTTGAAAAAAATATACAACCAACACATTATTCAGAAACACAAAAAGCATGGCACAAAAAGCACTCATAGCAATTCCAAATAACCTGTTTACTGCTGGGTGGCCTTAAAGCGGTCCTGACATGGTGTAAAACGTGTCCAATGAATCTGAAAAAAGCCTCGTTTCCTCGCTGATCTAAACCAAAGTCCCCGAGGAACGTTACAAGGCAAAGGTCATCCATCAGCGCTGCAGAAATGGCTACATTGGTTGCTTTTTCTGGTGAAGTATCGTCTGCATTACAGCAATCTAAAAAACACGTACACGTTGTTTAAAAAAGAATCAATTATCAGCGAGTAATACCGGATATAGTGCACTCCAAAAATCCTCTAATGAGTGACGTCGTATGCTTGTATCTGTGTACTGAAATCTTGTTGCCATGGAGACCAGCCACGAACAATCTACCTTGAGGCGAAGTTAAGAAACATAAGATGTGAATCAGTTGCCAAGGAGTGATCTCCTTATGCAAGGTTTTTAAAAGGTCTTCAGGCGTTGGTTGGACGAGGATGTACAAGGCTGCAAGAAGTTGGACATCAAATGGTGTCTCGTCGTAAAACTGAAAAGCGACTCTTGCAGCAGAGGCGGTGTGATTGTAGAATTCTTCCTTCAGTTCTGTGAAAAGTCGAATCCCTTCTAGTTTTTTTGACATTTGTTGATAGAAGGCATCGTAAGATCGTTGAACTTTCTTGGGAAATTCTACCCAATATTGAAAATTGTGATCCATTGAACAAGTAAAATTGTTTACTTTATAAAAGCCTATTACCTGTATGGAAATGTGTTACATTGCTGAGGAATGCAATTTCCCTAATTATACCAAATAAAAACGCAACTTCAGCATGCTTTAGTCCACTGAACAAAAAAAGCATTTTGGAAAATCTTTAGAAAAAAGGCTATTGTTTTGTGGCGCTATTTCTCCTTCTTGTTTCTCTCCTTCTTGTGGCATGTCAGAAGTGTAGTGGAGGCGGAGGTTATGCAGGGAAAATGTTATTTTGACCCACTTACAGCAGATTAAAAGGAAAAAAGGTGGTTTGGCATAGTGTAGCTTAATGGTTGTGTGCCATGTTTTGATAGAAGGGGAGGTGGGAAAGAGGAAGTGCAAGCCCTTGAACTCTAGCCGTCTAAAATATACACTGGAAAAATATAAAGTTTCGTTGCTGAAAGACAGCAATTCTTTTCTCAACTATGAAGATGTGCTGGTTTTTACGCGGTTTAGGCAGGGTTTCTGCTTCAATCAAACTTCTTTACCACTCTTTAAGTCTCATCAAATTTGTTACTATTGGATGAGTTTTAAATGTTTTGTTTAAACGTTTTGAAGGTATGAAGATACGTGGCTTTGTACGGTTTTGTATCATACACCTATATGACAATGAAACGAGAAAACAATCTTTAACCTTGAGACTAAAGTTACTTTGAAACAAGTTTCAACAACTACCTTTGCCTGGTAACCAAGCCCACAAGCAAAGGGTGTTTTGTGCAGTGACGTGAATCAATAAGCTTGATAGCATTTAATTAGCTTGGGTAAAAAATACACGCTTGGTACTTTTGCCTGTGACCATTACCACCAGTTTACGCGATGAATACTTAGTTCTGGTTTTAGAACATTTTGTACAACCGCCCGTTTTGTACACGTCGCACTGAATGTGAAATAAAAATCCAACTAGACGAACCAAAGAGTTACAGTTACATGTCACAAAGCTAGTTTAATGTTTGACTTCCACAGACAAATATTTACTAAGCCCTATTGGACAAAGAAATTTTGCCAAAGAATGAATGATCAACAAACTTTAACGAGACGTGTCGCAACTTGTCGTTTTTCAGCTCTGCTGCGCCACCGGTGGCAAATGCAAACTGCTGGGTTGTTGGGTTGAAGGCGCTGCTGATCGTCTGGTTCAAGACCTGTTATAGCACCAATTCTGGGTTTTTCTGGGCGGGTGATTGGCAACATTGTTTTTTTTTATCTTTCATCAAAGCAATCACCAGTAATATTGTCCGAATGGAAAGATGATCACATAAGATTTCTTTTTCTTCTGTTTCCAAAAAATATTTTTTTTTACATTTTTCACATTCCTAAACCTTTAGTCTGTCAACAAAATGCAAAAAATACTACGTTGATAAGGGTTTAGTTATTAAGGGATGCCCAAATTGTAATCGACATTTTGTCGAACAAATATAATCTATGTTGCTTTTATCAGTATCTGTTTTTGTAAGGACTTCATTGCGGGCATTTACTAGCATCGTGAACTGAATCACCACATCGAAAAAATGCATTTGCGATGAAGGGCGCATCATTCATAAAATTAAACATTTTTCTCTTGAATGTGCTTCCACCAACTGGAAAGCGTTAAGCTGACTCCACCCTTGACAACGCACATCATCATGATCATTAGTTTTAGAGATAGTGCGACATTTTACTATGATATATCGTTTACGTACCTCCAAACTACACCATTTGTTAGACTGCGAAACTTGGTAAAGTCTAATCAGTGCTTTGTAGATCAGCGTGCCTTTTTTTCTTTGAACCGCCCTCTCTCACACATTTAGCTTCTGCTTAAATCAAAAACACCTTGCCCGGCGACTACTATTTATTTAACACTGACATGATGGTAACATTCCCACTAAACGCTTTTGCCAAAACAGGCTTAACCGAATGAAAGCAAAATCTCTGAGGTAGCTATATTTGGCATAGGCATAGTTATTGTCTAACACATGGTTGTAGAAAATTATCAATGGAAATGCTGTATCTTCACAGAGCAAGAGCAACAGGGTAATGCGAAAGGACAAATGTAGTTACCTCAGAGATTTTGCTTTTATTCGGTCGAGCCTTTTTTTAAAAGAGCGTTCAGGCCTATATATTTCTCGGTTGGTAGTTGGCGACAAGCGAGCACCCAGCGGTGATAGATCAATGTAGGTTGGGTGTATTTGTTAACCACCTTTTTCGTGTGGATTCTCTCAGCCAATCCGATGGGCGCATTCAAGTATCCGCCGCTTTCAAACGGTTGTTAATGAAAGCGTGATATAGTTTGTGTAGGAAGGGAATTTGGAAGAAACTTTGAAAATAATTTTCCAGGTTAATTTACATTGGACATGATTGATGTATTTGATTGGTTAAGAGTTATATGTGCTAGATATGCAAGTCCTTAAATTGTCTCAAAACTTAAAAAGAAGCATTGGAGCCAATTACGATTTTGAGCTGCAGATATAGGAATAGTGTGTCTCGAATTGAAGACGACTGCAAAACCTACAGATTACCGGTTTGTCTGGGCTTGGCTACAGTTAGACCCTCGTCAGATCTACGTTGGACAAAATAACATTGTAGCAACAAACAAGAAAGAATAATGTTATACTTTGCTATGAGTCAAAGCTTTAATTGCCTATGTTTAAAAAGCACAAGAAAACAATTATAGTTCAATAATAACATTTTGGATGTTGTTCATTGTTAATTTTGTCGGGCAATCTCTGTTTGTTGCTAAGATTTGGCTTGAGACCTTTTGAACCAGTTATTTGTAAAATTGGAGTTTATCTTTTTGGTTCAGCTTTAGTGAAAGAAGAGAGGTTTTGTTTTGGAAACATTATTGGAGATTTCATTGCTTCGACACCAAGGTTACAAGTGCGTGTGCTGTGTAGTAACAAAAAGTTATATTATTTATGAGCAAAGTGGAGCCAATAATATAAATTGTGTAAGCTGCAGACAGATGGCCACTGTTTTGACCTAAAAGGTCTCATCAGTGCAGCTAGTGTGGCCGTTTGGTTAGCAAAGTCGTCTGATAGTTACACCAGCTGCACTGATGAGACCTTTCAGGTCAAAACAGTGGCCATCTGTCTGCAGCTTACACAATTTATAATATTTATATTCTTTTAGTTGAAAGGAAAAGATTTGGAACAGGATAGAATCTTCTAAAATTTAATTTTTATTGTTGCCACATTTGCCTTTTCAGCCTTTTTTGTGTGAATCACAAAAAGGTAGCAGTGTCTTTATGTCGAAAACTAGTTGGTTGTAAACAGATTAATAATATTTTATACAACTCTAGAGAATAACATACGAAGACCAAAAACTTTTGACTTTTTAGACAAAGAAACTTTTGACAAAGTTAACACAAAGCCCTATTTTACTTCAAACTAAATTTTGCATGAATTGAAATGTATCTAATGAACTAGGAAAAAATACCTTTCTCGACTCAGAGATCAGCATTTAAATTGTTCAAAAATAACGCTTTCAAACGAATCCGTGGGTTAAGTTCCCGAAATACTCCAAAATATAAAAAAAAATCCATATGGTGATCAAAACAGCGTGTTTAGTTTAATTTTTGACAAAGATTTATACATAAAAGACAAGCAAATACAATACAGAGCGATAACAGTCCCAGTCGTCAGCATTCGCCATTTTTTTCTACACTTCTTCTCCCAGTTTGCCTCAGCGCAGGCTTTTATATCACTACTTGCAGGTATCCCGCCACATTCTTAGCCAACCAGAGTTAAGCCTTGGCTGGTTTGACCGTAGGTAACCTCGGTGCTAGATACAGATGCACTGTGGGTAATTGGGAAGTTGGCCACATTTTTTGTTAACGTTTTGCGAAATGGTACATAGTTCCAAATATAAAAACACATTCATAAGTCGCAGAATTTCGTTTAAACGACCTGCAGGCAATCCAGTAAATAGAAAAAAACAAAAAATGTTTAATATTCAATACTAGTATGGTTGCTTTTTCTTTGACAATTTTAAGCGTACAAATATTGTGTCACAGCAAACAGAACACGTTGCTCATTTACCCAACCTGTTGGTGCGTGAAAAGAACTGAAATCGAACTGTCAGAAATGTTGAGCAAGATGTAGCAAAACGGATAGTGGTAAAGGAAAAAGAGGATTTGCATTTTGTATGGTTTTAAAATTTAAAAACTTTTCTGATAAACAGCAGGACTTATTCGAGTTTCACTTGTTTTAATGTTCTTGCTGTAAATAAGCTTTTCATTATATTCAATCATTGTTTTTTGCATTATTTAAGGTTTGATTCAGGTTGTTTCATTAAAAATAGAAACATAGTTTCGGTGGTTTATTATGTTGTTGGTGTTTTTGTGACTTCTTCACCTAATATTGTTTTGTGATTTGTAATATAAGTTTATGACAATGTGTAAAATCTACAGTCCAAAAGCTTTAAAACTGTAAAGGTATTGTGTACGTTGCAGACAGATGGCAACTGTATCGACCTGGAGGTCTCATCAGTGCAGCTGGTTTGACTATCAGACGACTTTGCTGACCAAACTAGGTGCAACCTTACGGAGAAAACAAGGTGGAAACACTATGGCCAAGCAAAGCTCAACCAATAGTGCCGTCAGGCCCCGTGTCACAATAACAAAGTGGAAGTCTTTGCTTGGCCGTTAGGTCTGCAAAGTCGTCTGATAGTCACACCAGCTGCACTGATGAGACATTACAGGTTGAAACAGTGACCATCTGTCAGCATCTTACACGATTCATATTATTGGCTCCACTTTGCTTATCATGTAAAGGTAATGTCTTCACAGTACCTATAATTCCCATACATCTCAGACAAAACATACTTGCACAACAAAAACTTGTGTTTGTAGACGAATATTCCACAAAATTAACTATGACATAAAACTTTTGAAACCGACTACATAAACAATCAAAAACAAACTTACAAAATTGTGTCAAGAACAACGTGCGTATCCTTGCTAAATGTTCAACAATTCGTACACAGCCGCTAAACTTTCTACTAATTAAAGCGTTCAGTTAATAGCAAAGCTTTCTGTGAAGTTTTTCTAATTTTAGCATACCAAGGAATACGTGTTTTGACGTTATATTGCAAAAGTATAATAAACATGCACTTGTTTAAAGTACAAAGTTTACAAGCCTGGATACGGGGCGCTGCCGGATACAACTGCCTGAAAAATTTGAGATGGGCACAGTGACGTAATTTTCGTCGCAACTAGTGCTAAAGAGCCGTTTTTAACTTCTTGAACTGCCTCCGTTTGCTGGGCTGGATGTCAACAAACTGTGATTAAAGCGTTTGATCGCAAACCGATTATTACTAAATATGAAAAAACGCGCACATTTTAGGAGAACCATCTAACACTTAGGTATACAAAAAACATTTTGACTTCGCTTATACGTTCAACTTTTCTGTCAGTCCGATTGTTTTACCTTAATTGAGGTTCAATGGTTTACCTTCTTTGTATGAACATTTGTACAACCCTACACAGCGTCCGATCAAATTACTTGTTTTAGTCAGAGTCTGTTGGTATAGTGTGAGATAAGCAACTTTCTTCGAATACAGACTACTCCAAACTTGCCAGGCAACTGAAAGTACACGTGAAGGTCGTTGCGCAGTAGTTGAAGCGCTTGTTTAAATACATTTAAAGCAGGCTTTAGAGACCATATGTGGAGACGGTAGCGCTTGTATTCTATTGGGCTTTTATGTAATTTCCTTATTGTTTTTGCTTCGGAGAAAGGCTTGTAAGGTAAAGGTTTTAGTATACGATAGAGGCCGCTGGCAATCTTAGAAACATGTTGGGCCTTTTTTGCTCACGTGTGGCGACATACAAAACCGAAACTAACTTATCTCAAAGCAATTCAGTATATACTTTGGACAATGCTCCACATAAGCAGTTATGACCCTCGTGCTAGCCTATGTACTGTTTAACTTGTCATTCTATTAACAAACTGCGTAAATTGATGGCTTAAATATTTGTATTGACCATAACATTTTGTTAAAAAAGGATATTGTCCCAAACCTTGTAAACCGACGGCAGTAGGCATATATTATGTGACGAGAAATAAAAACTAAAGTATTATTGTTTATTCATAAATATGGGTAGCGGGACACATTAACAGCTGGGTCCTTTTCAACATTTAATAGGAAAGATTCGCAATAAAAACTGCAAATGAAATGATCCCAAACACCAACAAACCAACCTGACTAAGACATAATGCAAAAAATCGTATCTGTTTGTTTCTTAACATTTAGCTTGATTTTTTTACAACTAAAGGTTTTTGTGGTCATGTGCAATTGTAATGAAGTTGGTGTTGGATTTATAAAATTTGCCAATGACGTTGATTTTTTTGCAATTTTCGCCATTAATTATGTAAGTGGTCGTAAATGGTAAGTTTATATTTGTTGTTTTTATTCGGCAAAACAAAGTTTTCCGTTTTGTCAGCAATTAAATACAAGATTTGTGATGTGAGCAATGCTTGTAAATTGTAATACGCGGAGGCAGGATTTTAATAACTTTATACCGATATGGCCGCAAATTTTCAGCTTAGGATTTTTCTTGTAAATACTTCGTTTGACTTCGTTTATACGTTCAACTTTTCTGTCAGTCCGATTGTTTTACCTTAATTGAGGTTTATGGGTTACCTCCTTTGTATGAACATTTGTTCAACCCTATACAGCATCTGATCAAATTACTTGTTTTAGATTTTACTGACAAATGTTAGAGGTAGTAGTTTCAGTGACTTCCAAACGCCATTGAGTCAGAGTTTGTTTGTAGTGTTAGACAAGCTACTTCGAATACAGACGTCTGTACTTCGAACTTGACAGGCAACTGAAAGGAAAGTTGAAGGTCGTTGCGCAGTAGTTCTTTAGCGCAAGTGCTTTTTAGCGCTTGTTTAAACAGATTTGAAGCAGGCTATATCTCTATAGAGACGATATATGGAGGCGAGCGCCTGTATTGTATTGGGCTTTTATGTAATTTTACAATTATTTTTAATTCGGAGAATTTGTACTAACATTTAATTTTATAGTTTGTGTTAGTACAAGGCGAGTTGTAGTTGTCCATCAGATTAAATGCTCTGTTTTATAACTAAGCTAAAAGCTATCAATTTTTCACGGTTAAATGCATAAAACTGATCCATATCAAACGTACAACGCGTTCAAGACGGCAAAAAAACATTTAGCATAAATATGTCTGTGGCAATATTATATATTAAGAACAAGCGGCTGCTGCTTACCAGTGTGCCAACTAACCTCTGGATTGGCGTATTGGCTAAAACACTAGCTCTACACTGCTTTCATGGCACCTAGTTAAACTGGTGTTGCATTTTTTTCTGTGGTAAGATGTAACTGACTGTGAGCGCAAACAAAGAGGCTTGAACCGTTTACAAGTCACCAAAAAAATAAACTTTGCTTTTTTGAAACTAACACTAGTGTGCACTTCGAATGTCATAGCTTAAGCCAATGAGTTGCCAAGTTGTAGCTAATGAAAAAAAACGACAGTTTAGATGGAAGGAGCTTGATGTTGAAGAATAGCATGGCAAACCCAGGGATATCGCTTCTGTTTTTACTGCCGAATGGTGTAAACCGAACAAAGGCGTAACTGACTCCGCTATATTTGTTCTTGGCGTGTGACGAGAAAGAAAGGAAAGGGTTTTGTTTTCATCGTCGATTTCGACACGGAATAATAGGTTTAAATTAACATCAGACAGGGGTTATATAATAAATTTCAACATGCAACTGTTGTAATCAACACTATATTCGACTGGCGAACTGGCGAACTTTCAGACAAGCTGTTGCCAATTATTCAAGGTCGGCTCTTTATGCATTATCTCATGTTTTTTTTCTAGATTTCTTTTTAACAGGCTTTTCAATAGATATTAGGATGTTAATAATATTTGGAAGAGCTATCTGTTAAGTCCAGAAAGGAGGTATTTTGTGCACGGTTCAGGTAACTTTGCTGAAACATTTGGCGTTAAAATACAGATGGGAATTTGTTATATAAGTTCTTTGCAATTCATGTTTCTAATTACGCTGAGATATAAATTTGAAACAGTAATTTCTTATATTTTGTCATTCTGAACTAACCTAAATGTGTTAAACGATACCTCAGTAAAATCTTACGGTAAAACCGTTTTTAGACAGATAATAGTTAATTGGATCATATTTTTATAAGTTACCAGTTTCGACTTGCTTTTAAACTAAGTTCACGTTCTGTGAATTGTTTATGCAAGCTTTGCTTATGAACACGAAAAATAGAGAACGTGACACAGGAACAAATACGAGCGCAGCCTGCTGAAATTTATTGATTCCTTTATTTTGTTGTGATTATTTTGGTAGAAAATATCATACTAACTAAAGGTTTTTGTGGTCATGTGCAATTGTAATGAAGTTGGTGTTTGATTTATAAAATTTGCCAATGACGTTGATTTTTTTGCAATTTTCGCCATTAATGATGTAAGTGGCCGTAAAAGGTAAGTTTATATTTGTTGTTTTATTCGGCAAAACAAAGTTTTCCTTTTTGTCAGCAATTAAATACAAGATTTGTGATGTGAGCAATTAGATATAGCACTTGTGATTTAGCAAAAGAGATATAACCTGGCGTATTAGAACGCTCAGCGGGATTTTAATTAGGTGAACTTAAACAAAAACTGAACATTCCTTGCTTTCCATAGCATGCAAAATTAATTCAACAAGAAAGTTTTTTTTTTCAAGAATTCATCTTTTCTGGCGTAGCCACACTTAAACTTAACACCCGAAACTTTGCTGATCTCCATCCAAAACGAACACCTCACGTCTACCGTGTGGGAATCTAGGGATCAAATATAAATCAAACAGAATATCTGCAACTGCGAGTTCTGGTACAGTAGTGACCCGTTTCCTAGCAACCTAATATAAATGTAAAGAACGTTAATAAACGTTTAAGCGTTTGGGAACTGCATTGGAAGTTTTCAGATTGACCATTTAAGCGACCTTATCGAGCCTGCACACAACGCACTATTAAATTTGATTTTACGCCAGGTGTTGCAAACAAAGCTTGTAACACTGTCTAAACTCTAGCTATGTCGGCGCCGCATCTAGGAAGCTACACAAAGGAGAATTTACTTAGCCGAACCCTCACATCCGAAAAATCACACCCCAAAGTTATGCACAACCAGCACAGGCACGTCAAACGTGGAACGAACGTGGTATAATCTGGGTGGGTTGTGGGTTGTTCGCTCAGGTCATGTGTCTGTTTCCAGTAAGCGAAGCGCTTCCTAGCGGAACACGCAAAAATGTTGATGTATTTCCAAATTAATGTGCAATTATGTTTCCACAAATACAAATTTGGAGGCATAAGGAGAATGTATTGCTTGACCATATATGTTCCTTTTTTAACCATTGATCCATGTTCTCGTTGGATATATCACGCAAAAAGCTACGAATTTAACTTGCGGGCCGAAAAAACAAACTGCCGTGCTTGACATTGCCACACTGATTGGGAGGCCAGCACCGAAAAATAAAAAAAAAACATGCAACAAACCTCTTCTACGCGAACTTTAAGCGGCGATTGCTTGTGAACAACGTTGACAACTTGCCGTTGCGGATTGGAAGTCAACCATTCACCGAAGGTGGCTTTGTCATGGGTAGGGCATAATCGCGCTGTGCGAGTCCCGCGAATTGTTATCAACGAACCGTGGCGGGATCAGGCCTCAAGCGATTGGAAGTCCAAATACCATTAACCCGATCGACCGTTTAAACAAAGAATAAGGGCTTGCCGGTATTTAGCACGTGGGGAAAACAAAACCTGTTTGTTTTCGTTAAGACAAAGTAAATATCTGCTGAATAAATGCTTTAATAAAATTGTAAGTATCCCCAGAATATCAGAGAAAACGAAAAAACGAAATGCTGTCATCAATGACTTTGTCAGTTGATTTAAAACTACTTATATAAAGAAATTTGACACGCGTCTGATTTTTGACCTGGTAAAAACCTTTGCGAAACGTTTCTTTTTACGGTCTTGCCTGCACATCAGTTACACGAAGGTTACATCTGAAAACTTGAAAATCACTTAATTTAAATACGTTGCAATCCTTAACTTGACTGAAACGAAGAGGCCGTAAGAGTCTTGGTGGTACAAAACATCAAATGACCAAAAAGCTTTAAAGGATTTCCATTGGAAAGGGGAGCGGTATAGGCGATGGAATTCCCTGAAAGTTTTATGGCCCTTTGATGTTTAACTCGGCAATCTTCGCTGTAATACACCTGTTCGCATGACTTTTTTAACCTAATGGGTCAATAGTCTAAGTCTAAAAGCTTTGCACTAACTGACTGCAATGCAATGCGGAAGCCTCTGTCTCCAGCATGGAGCTACTCTCAAATGACGCAATCTGTACCTTTGCGGTAGGGCGTAAAAATATCAACCAATCAGACGGCAGAGAGCGAACAAAGCGTGGTGTGTGTCTTTCTCAAAAACACTCGTAGCGTTGGAAGACTTTACTCCTGAGCTGCTCACGCAATAATTATTTGTCTGTATTTGCAAAACGCATGTTGCATATAGCAAACTGTCAACAGGGAAAAATCATTTTCCAAAGAGCGATATGGCAACCCTGTTTCTAACTCCTCAAACCACCGCCTTGTGAATAGATATTGAATTCTTTGTTAACAGCTGAAAAAGTCCATACTGCAAAAAGATGCCAGACTGTCACGAACTTCAATATCTACAAAACGAACAATACACATAAATGTGTTTGTAATAATTCAGTCAATGTAACACTTGTCAATTTGGCCCAAGTATTAACAGCAAACAAAAAACTGCTCTAATTCGATTGTGCTAAGCTGTCATGTTGCTGAACCGCAATTTGGACAACCCTATTCGCGTGGGGTTCTTGTGTAACGAGCGCACCCTTGCAGTTTTGCAGTCATCCACACGTCCCTTTGTTTCATGCTTGCACTTGCTGGGTGTCGTAACCGCCTCTGATTAAAGGCTGCGTTTACACATACCTGTAGCTTATGACGTCATGACGTGTAACCATCGGCGGCAGAGTTTACACAACTAGCGCTGCGCCAGCCACTGAGACGGCAGTAGCAAACAACGCCTATTTTCAAACAACCATTCCCGCGAAGGCATCAAGCGTCTTTGTTTAACAAGGAGCACTTTAACGCTACCGTGCGCTGCAAGATAAACCTCAACACTTGCGCGTGGTACAACATACTTATTATTGTTGGACGTCATAAGTACAAAACATGTTTTATCTGGTCCCGAAGACTCACGACGATCCAGTCAGCTAAATAGCCGCAACAAATATATACACCTTTTGTTTAAAAATCTAAGAGGAAAAGGCACGTCTTTTGATTATTGTTTGATTCGGGGCATCCTTGGCGCTTAATCTGACGACGAACGAATCCGGCCGGCAGCAAAAATTAAACCCAGATTGTTTTCCACAAGGGTGAATTTTCTAGAATGCACATGACGTCAAACAAACTTGATCTGCTGTTTCAGGCGAGCGCGTTTTGATTGAAATCCTGCCATACAACTGGGTAATTTCAACACCTTATCTAGTCTCTTCAATATATATATGTCGCTTATGCACAAATCATGTCAACGTACAAACAAAAGCAGCACGTGCAAGGGTCGCGGCCACTTGTGAAGCAGTCTGGGACGAAGGGCGTGCGTTTGCTGCCACGTCACAAAACAAAAAAGGCAACTTTTCCGCCCGGCCGGCGAGTTGGATAGCTTCCTGGTTTTGTATTGATCTGCAGTGCCTTCGGTTTACCCACACCGGGCGTGTCGAATTACGCACAAAACGCGCGGAGGTAATTCACAAAATCGCCTGTTTTAAATACTGATTTATTTCTAAATGACGACCGTACAAACTCTTTTTAAAAGGCTTGTGCCTGTCACGCTTTGTTTAAATAAACTTTTATTTGCTTTCACATTTTGCAATAACAGAAGCGAAACTACAGCGTTCAGTACGATACGTAAAGTCGATATCTTAGGTCGGTACTCGGTAAAGATAATGTCAACTATCTTGGTCATGGTTCAAAAAACAGCAGTCAAGCTTGTGGTTAAATGTGTTGATCCCACAGCGGTGGCCAACGAAATTCCGCAGCAAAACGAACCGTCGCGACTCTGCCTGGTGAAATGGCGCTCGCAAGGTAAACATTATATTATCGGTAGCGACGGAAACCTACAAACAGTTGGCAAGGCTTTAACGCGAGGTTTGGCGACACAACTGTTCTCATATAAAAACTGCTATTTCAGCAACTAAATTTTCGGGTAAGCTGAGTTTACAAAAAAAATTACAAGCCTATATTTTCTCCTCGTAGCCCTCAAGCAGATTTGACGTTCTCCCCAAAAAAACAAGTGAATTTACTCAAACTATTTTCCAACTAATCTTTTCGCTTTAACTATCACGCAGTGCCACAACCACCTCTTCGCCCCGCTTAAACATTAATCACACTCGTCGTCGACCCCTTATGGCTGCTAATTGGGCCAAGGTGGCTTTCCAAACGAGAAGAAACTGCCATTGCCGCACCGGTGTGTTAGTTGTGCAAATATAGGGATTTTCCGTTCGCGTGGGTGTGGACAAATGACTCATAATGGAGACCGCATTGTGCGTAACTACGCAACTACATAAGGTTCTTTTACACAATGAAATCCTTGACATTTGTCAAATTTGCATCGCTGCACTGAAACCGGAACTGCGCACTGCGTTGCGATAAAGGTTACATTAGAGTTTAAGGGGTCGCCGTACAAATTCTCTCTGGGCCCAATTCCTGCGCTGCCAAAATATGTTTTAATATGTGACATAGATTTATTTATGGTAAACTGACATTTTTCAAATATCATTGAGATTATCGCATCACTTGCTTAGGGATAATTTTAAATTCCTGTTTTTTTTCTTAACAGGTGTTTATTAGGAATCGTTATGTTTAAATTGCCTAATTTTGTTGCATATTTCTGTTGAAGAATTTTGAATGAAGATTTGAATTTGGTTTCCATCAACATTAGAAAAACATAAAAATTTGTGATGGACGTAAGAAACTTGTCATTCACATGATATACAGTTATGTAGCGTTTGTGTAACTCCACTATTTCTGTTGTAAGTGGAAAAATGAGGTCAGTTTTTCGTGTTGTCGTTTATGATGAAAGTGTAGGACAGATGTTGATTGACTGCTACGTCCACAGGTAAAAAAGTACGTTTTGTGTAAAAAATTTAAGCATAATGACCGAAACGAACAACACAAAATGCCATGAATTTGCGTAACACATCTACCTGAGCTACAGACTTTCGTAACCACTTAACAAAAGTTGAAGAAAAATTCTCCCCTTAAATTCTATATACCAACGGCCAATGATATAAAAGGAAAAACAAATAAGATTTCGCAAACAAAGCTGCGGTAGGCGACAATTCCTTGATATAAACTTAAAACGCGGCCCCATATGAACGCATGCGTAAAATCACACAATAAACCTTCTACAATCCCATTCGTCTTGGGATGCTAGGCATGCGACATGATTGGAGGACAGGTCATTACAATAAAAAAAATAACGCGAGGCAGATGACCTTTTTTGAAGGGGAAAGAGGCCAAATCCTCTGATCGGCCTAAAAAGGACCGTCTAGTGTCGCATTATGTCACTACCATTTATTTTGTAAGCACTTTTTGACACAAGAACTAGGCGCGTTTGACAAAATACGTCCAGCATTGGCACGTTTTCTTAAAAATGTTGGTTTGTATGAAACCGTCCGTGACAATATTAACAAATCTTAGTAAAAAACACGGTATGGCAACCCTGTTTTTAACTCAAATCACGGTTCAAACTTTGAGCTATTCACAGGAAAAGCCTATCTTCATGCAATTTAGCTGAGATCCGAACTCAGATATTGTTTATTTCAAATATTAAAATGAGATTGACAAAAGTCAGCATAATTCTACCTTTCATCATCTTACAATTATAATTTCAACACTCCAAAAGTAGATACCATATGTTAAACGAAGCACAATAACAGTATGTCAAAACTGGGTTATGTCCGCTATCTGCGGCTGGGCAACATAATTACAAATGTTATTAGCGTGTGCAGTGGAGAACCCCAAGTAAATTAAATCCCCACAGAACAAACAAGTGAAACATTTGTTGTTACCGTCTGTGCGCTAGATATCGTGAGAATAACGCTATCAAAATTTTCTACGCTAAACATTTGGTCAAGGCTTCCGACACCTTTTTCAAGACGAAGACCTAATCGGTATACCAGGCCAGGATATCCTCGGTTGGAATTCCGGTGAAGTAAAACAAAAATTTACATTTTCTGGGGCATTGTAAGTGCAGACATTTATTGCATCACCAAGTTTTGAAGAAAACCTTAGGACCGACGTCATTACAATGTAACATCACAAATAGTAAGACAAGGCATCACATGTTTTTAGAAGATTTATTTTGGAATAATGTTGACGTGCATAGTTTAATTCTTTATATCGATAGATTATATAACCTTGGGCATAGAATGATATTTTTATACTCCGCTTACCTTGATAATTTCCTAAGGTTGCTGCCATTGGCTGGGACTTCTGTACAACAACAACGCAGTGCAAAGCAACAAACTGTACTTCGAAGTATGGGATGGACGTACAAAACATATTTTCCTACTCGCATAACAAGTTAACAAGTTGCTGTTTTATGACCAATCGTTATAAACAAAAGATATCAGCACAATTTTCGTTTGACTGGGTCGTAACGCAAGCGTCAAACAAACTTGAACTGTTGTTTCAGGCGCGCGTTTTGATTGAAATCCTGCTATATAACTGGGTACTTTGCACAGAAACAAATTATCTAGTTTCTTCAATTACCTATGTCGCTTATGGTCAAATCTTGTCAACTTTATATACAAACTAAAGCAACACGTGCAACGGTTGCCGCCACCTGTGAAGTAGTCTGGGATAAAGATGTGTTTGCTGCCGGTCACAAAAAAGGCTGATTCGGCCAGACGGGCGGGTAGGAAAGCCCTCTGGTTTTCTATTGACCTATGGTGCTGTGGCCAACGAAATTCCGCAGCAAAACGAGCCGTCGCGACTATGCCTAGCGGAATGGCGCTAAAGGTAAACAGTAGCGACGGTAATTACGAACAGTTGGTAACGTTTACGCGAGGTTTCAGCGCAACTGTTTCTCTGCATATTAAAAATGCCATTTCAACAGCCAAAGCCAACTTACCGTTGCGGGAACGCTGAGTTTGTAACAATAGCAAGCATCTATTTTCTCTTCGTAGTCCTCAAGCAACTTTGACGTTTTTATAAAAAGAAGTGCAAGTGAATTTACCTAAACTATATACTTACTCTCACTTCATACTTACTATCTCGTATTGCAAATTCTGCCTCTACGCTCAAACATAAAAGCCTGATCGCTTATGGCTGCTAATTGACCCATGTCCTCCACACTGGAGGCGACTTTGTAAACATGCAGATAGAACAATTGCCGCACCGGCGCGTTTGCTGTGTAATCCTTAACTATGGGAATTTTCCGTTTGCGTGGGTGTTTACAAATGAGTCCGGATGACGACCGCATAGTGCGTACTAGGTAAAATATATAGGTTTCTTTTACATAATGAAATGCTTGCCATTTGTGGGACTGGCAGCAAAAACTTATACTATTAACGAAACAACTCAAGCGAAGAAAACTTTAACGAAAAAACTTAAAAACGTAAATTACAAATAATCCTTGTTGTTGTACAGTGTGGCCACAGACGCCAAAGCAACTGCGCGATTAGGCTGTCGTAAGCTGCATAGTTCCACAACCCCAAAATGATTTTGTTTGGAAAACAATTATGTTTTGCTCAAAATACCATGACATCAGAAAACTAGTAAACCATTTTCTTCGACGTCAAAAATACTATCACACATGTAAGAGGAAGCTAACTGTTAACGCGTGGCCTCACATTTAATCTACCAGCTACATTCCTTTTCCATTTGACATATTCGGCAAAAAAGCCTTTTTGGTTGAACTATGACTGTTTGGGCGAAGGTCTCTCGTTTATACAGCTTCTGTTACAACGTTCGCAGTCCCGACATATTTTCCCACGTCAGAAGTTGCCGAGCGTAACCGACGCCTTGAAGGTCACCTTGACAAAATTAAATGCCCACCTCCGGCAGCATTTAAAGATACGGTAACCAGCACAAAAAACATGACCGCGAAACAGACGCTCTAACCAGGGTAAGTGGACTTAAGAAAAAGATAAAAACAATTATTATTGTTGAAAACGGGGGATTATCGCTACGCAAGCCCTTGGAGACTCGAATACTTTTGAAACAGACTAGAGTTTTACCTAACTTGGCTCTAATCCAAAAAAGCCCGTTTACTTGCTATTGAGACAATGTCGCTCAGTAAAATACAAAACACCAGTAAATGACCGGTAAATCCACTTTGACTTACTGACAAAAGGTGTCTTACGATAGTTTACATTCAGCCAAATTCCCGTTGACAATCCTCGAAACTTTGCTCGCAATTTGCAGTCTGTACAAGTCAATCTGCATGGTGACATCATAAAGGTTTTACGTTTCACACAACTACGGCGCTCGGTAAGTGGGGAAATAAACAGTAATACGCGACTGTACACAAAGTAATAATGTTGTCCTGATGACATGTCATCAAAACGAAAACACACTTGCACTGATGTGCCGAACAATATCCCTCCTAATCAGCTACTATGCGCTAGTAGCTTATCATAAAGCGTGTTTCCTATCTGATTGGAAACACGTCTGCGGGCAGGTGCTTCCTGTTTTTACGTGCGCCAAACAATGCACCAAAAGCAAATTGTGCAATTCGTGCACCAAAGGCTAAAAACGAGGTTTTCTCCACCCTACACTAACTGCACTGATTTAAGTAAACATTTACAATTGCCTTCCAAACAAACCTTGCCAACATGTGTCAAACTTTCCTGAACAAAACTTCAATTACAAAAACAATTACACCAAAACATGTCGCCAAAACGATTCTGTGACAAATAGTGCGAGATTTAACATTTATAATTTCCATACACTTGTTTCCGCTGTGTTTAAATCAACTGAACAACTAACTTTCAAAGTATGTTCTGAGGCGCAGTTTTCCCTTTCAGTAGCCTGAGCTGAGTGACGCTGTTCTTGTGTTGTGACTCTTGCGACACACTGAAAAAACGAAAAAGGCGCCATCGCAGTCCAGCTGATTTGGCGCGTGTTTGCGGCCCGCTTTTTTCCTTCGCTGTTGGCGGGTCTTTATGCGTTTTCTTCCCGCCGAACCGTTTGTTACTCTCGGTAGTGCCGCATTTATCGTTGCCCTGACACTCAATTTGCCAAATATTAACTTTTCTGCATTTTTGGGAGGTCGAGGCGGAATCGGAGATTAAAACCACTATACTTTGTTTCGCTTTTTCTTTGATTTAGACTGCGATTTTAGTCCAGTATACCCTAACTGTATGTGCAATATTAAAACTTTATTCAATCGCTTGACCAAAGGGAACTAAAACTCCTTCGTTTAGAGATATCCGGGTGGCACGGATTACTCAGAAGGCGTCCAATATACCTCACCGATTCTGAACATTCCATTCAAGCTCAAAAGAAAACATTGGATCTATATTTTCAGCCACTACACTTTTATATATTAACCAACAAACGCTCTTTTTACCATTTTGAAACACACACCAAAAGTTCATCAGCAAAACCTTCATTAATTGACTAGCACAACGACAGCATGGTGTAAAAATGCATGTGCGTTTATTAAATTTGACTGGCGAAGAAGTCAAAACCGCGAGAATGGGCGTAACCTATAGTCTGAAAACAGTGGTACATCCCGGGTTTTGCTGGTTGTCGCAATCACAACCACAGCGACCTTCGACTAACTAGCCAGTAGCATATGTTAAACTTATAGCTTAAGAATTACTGTACAAGTAAGAAAGGATTTCCCTAACCCAAATCGCTATGCCAACTACATATCACATAACTAATAAACATGCGAATAGGTTGCAGCCGCCTTTGCTCTGGCATCCAGTCTGACAAACCAGATTGTTTTGTGTTAAGTGCCGCTCTCTGAACAAAGGTGGCGGGTTGCCCAGCTGAGGCGTGGGTTTATTTCCGCGGGAGGGCAAGGGTCCGCAATAGGATTAGATTGTTACTGTTTTAAACAACCATTAGTTTTTTCATATTCTGTGCACGGCGTTGTAACACAGGTGTTAAACTTCTAGAAGTATTCCCAATTGAAACTAAAACAACTGAGCCTTAATGTTGCATGTATTGCGCTGTATAAATAATGAATAAACTATTTTATCCACCATTGAAAATAACAAACAATTAGCCAAACAATATCACCACATAATACGGCTAGTTTTGTAAACGTGTACCCCTCCTTCAACTCTACAATCAACTAGCTAACTTACATTCAATCCAATCCAAAGGATACAGACCAACTGCACTAGTTTAATCAATTACGTTCCTTGAAACTAGTGACGACTGACAGCTAGCAAATGATCCCTGGAGGTAAAAATAACCGCATCACGCAAAAATCGCTGTTTTGAGATGGAACTTTAGTTGAAGTCTTGGTTTATTTCACAGGCTTATCGCTACGGTTTCTTGTGATGTGACACAGTCGTGTAACCTTCACTTGGTTTGTCAACACACGCGACTGCTCATAATATCTGTGTACACAAAATGCAGGCCTGTTTACTCGGGGTTCCGATAAGTTACTTCGGCGCATAACAAATAATCAAAAAAGCTGATAGACAAAGGACGCAGTTTTAACGAGTTCCTCTGTTTACGCAACTTTTTTGCAAAGTATCCACCCACAAATTATTTCCCACGGCAAAACCTGAAAGTACGACTTTTGGTATCAAAGATTACACCTAGATGCACTACAGGCGGAAAGTAAATGATTAACACTCGCGACTGAACAATTGCTAGTAGTTCATTTGGGATGCAATCTTGACCGACCAAACCATACCGCTATATGTGAATACAGGCTCTACCGACGACCAAAATAGTTCAAAACTTGGAACAGCTTTACTGCCAGGTCATTTCCGGTTAATCAAGTCCAGGCGTGCCATTGTGGCCTTTTGCGGGTAATAGAATGCAACGTTGACACGCGTTGCTGTCAGTCCGCACCACCAATCCAAGTTGTTACGCGTTCTACGGTATTGTGAAATACGCCGATGTGGCTTCGTTGGTTCTTTGTACTCCTGGCGGGAGCACTTGGCGGCGACTTTTCAATGAATTGAGAGAGCGGTTGCCCCACCGGCACGCGTTGCGTAAATTCCCCACTATGTAGGGGGGGGAGGGCGTGTCGGTTTCCGTGGGTGTCGACAAATGAATCTAATGGCGACAAATCAATCGTTTCAACATCTCGACACAGCTAGCAAGATTCGGATAACCTGAAAGTATTTTCCGCTCAAAACTTAGGCGTGATTTGTCAAAAAAAAATTACACTCATGCTCGGAAACAAAATCCTAAACCTCGATAACAACTTGCGAGGGCGTGACCTAAGGAAAGGGCGTTTATTCCAACGGCCGCATTTAAGATTCCGTGTTTTCGCTTTTTATTTCTTGCAGTTATTTGCTCTGGTAATTATAGTTCCAAAGCACAGAGATAATAAATTTTGCACCTTTGGTACGGCAAAAATTTACGCAATATTACGTCACCAAAGTGCTGATTGTAATTTCATGCCTGGTTCCAAGCAATGAAATGTAGCGGTGTTGAAGGAAAGGTATTTCGCTTCAACGATTCTAATGTAAACTCCGTGCAACAAAACGTGTTGAGGTAAATATATTTAGCAAATAAACCGTCTTTTGTTGAAATGTTGTTACCTCCTAAATTCGTCATTTGGTTTGACGTCAGAGCTCAGATATTTCATGGACTTAATGCAACGTTTCCGTTACGGTAGCAATTTCTGAGGCTTGGTGCCAAGCACATCACAAAGCTATGCTTGGCTTAATGTTGATTGATGGTCAATTCAATATAATGTTCACATTCTGACGGTAACGGTTATAACGCTTAGTGACAGGCAAGCGATTGGATGTTATGCAATGCTAACCAGTCAATAAGAAGATAAAACAACGCAAAGGGTTTAAAGTTAAGGTTTCAACAAAGAAATATATCGAGATGGATATTTTTTCAGTGACAGATCTGGAATACATTGATTAGGTTGTGTAAGACTAAATTTACCGCGAAACAGACGCTCAAATCAGGGTGAGTGTGTACTTGAGAAAAAAGAAAAAAAAATGTTTAAGCGGCGAATAGGGGGGTTATAACTATATTATCTCGTAATGTGGCACAAATCGCGCTGCTATAAACACCATAACCAATCCAAGCGGTTATGCGACAGTATTAAAGCTTAAAAAGGTGTTGCACTAAAAACGAGTTTTTTTCCACCCTGTATTAACTGCGCTGATTTTAATAAATAACTTGCCTTTTGAACAAATCCAAACGATTTCACGCAAACTCTTATTTAGGTAAGTGTATCTTTTGTGTTTGAACAATGGCAAGCGGATTTGAAGTCAAGCATCGTGCTGTGACCCGTGGCAAAGTAGATAGGCTTGTTGAGCAGTAAGGACCTTAGAATCAATCGACAGACCACAAAAACCTTGGCTACAATTTGCTCGTAAAGTTTGAATAATTTTATGCCGTTTAGACAAATCTGACCCTAAATTAAATACGTCAGTAGGCTGCAAAACTTAATACCAAAAAATCTTAAGTTATGTGCTTTAAACGCACATGCCTCATTGTCACTTAAGATTTTATTCAAGATAAGATCAACCACTACTTTCCAAAAATTACACAATAGGAATGATGCGCCGCCCTGCAATTCTAGAAATTCTATACGGAAGCGAAACCTTACTGTTTGAGAAATTCTCGAAGAGGAAATGCCACCTAAAATCTTACTGGCCGTCTAATAAGTCATGTTTCGGAACGAACAATAAACGAAGAGGCGGTGGTTCAAAGCAAGATGTCAAATAAGGAGGGCGATTGCGGGGCCGCTCGTTAATTTTATAAATCGTGCGCAAAAGGGTTTACGTTTACTTTTTGTGTCCCCATAAGGCAATGTCGATTACATTCGATTTGGGTGCAGTCCAGAACAAAAATAAATATTAACTTTTCGAAATTTTCGTTTGCAAAACCGACCGGAAAACGCCAGTTCGGGCCGGTGTGTGTGATAAGAAAAAGAATGTACGGGCGGTGAATGGCTGCTTATCAGTTCTTTATCGAGAACGACCTTTTTTACATGTAGACTGACAACACGTAATATATACGTTTGAATAGCTTAGCTTTGTCGTTATAATAGCTTAGGTTTTAATAGCCTTCATTAGCTTAGTAATGCCTTTCGTTGCGACTAATCATGTCCAGGCAATCCATCATTTTTGATCAGGATACAACGTTGCCACGCGCTTGTTGCTGGGTGCGGGTTTGGAGCTCAATATACGTTGATTGCAGCTGTGCTATATTGGCAAAAGCAAGCAAAACCGAAAATGTAGTATGACAATCACAAGTACATTAAATATGTTGGTGGGTTTATCATGTTGGTGGGTTTATCACCTACAATGTGCACGTTCCGCAGCATTGCTAATTGAGTTGCGCCAGGAGCCAAGATACTAAAAAAAAGAAATTATCTAATGACGTTGCTAAGCGGAATAACACATGACAAGTCGGAGCACAAACTTTACCAGTTGAATCTTTGCAAAAATTACAACCGACTGGCATAGCAATAACATGGCAGAAAACAGAGACCCGCGCGCGACAAGTGGACATAAGAAACAGATAAACGCGTACAATATAAATGCAAATAAGCCATCCAAACTTACCCATCACTCAATAATCAGGCGCACAATGTACATTCAACTACATTGGACATAAAACAGCTAGGCCGGGAGCACCGCGTTGAATTACACATTGACTTCTACAACCGTTAAGCCATAACAGCGCACAGAGAGCATCCACTGCTTCCTACGAACATTAAATGACTGACAAATACTAAAGATTGCGATAAACTGGCCAGCGCTTAGTCTGCATTTGTCCTTGCAATTGACAATACTTTTCATGTGATAAAAAGAAACAAAATGTATTTAATAACTCTCCAAACGCTGGCGTAATCAAACAACGCGTGCGCATTAAAAGCGAGCAATCTGTGACTTCCTATTCCTGTCTGTGAATGAGCCCCGGTAAATGACGAACTTATTTCGCACGCAGGAGAAGTTGCCTAAAGAAGGCAATGACGCGTGGGGTCAGTCTGCGCTTCACCAACCTCGTAGGCAAACGATACGAGTATATTGTTTCACTTCCATTGCTGTCGTGTTGGCTTATTGCCGGAATGCGAACTGAAATAACAAAAACAATGCTCTCCCAAATGCCATCATATATCTGTTTACCAACAAAATTAATCCGATGTTTGGTTGCAAAAATATTATACTGATTAAAACTTTTAAAGCAAACCGTCATCTCGGTAAAAGTGAAGCAGGAACTTCCTCATATAACTACCACCATAATAAATTGGGTCCTAACATGTACCAGTCTGCAGTTTCAGTTTACCACGCGCCCTGTCAGGTGGTAACACGGATCTAAAAATAATCCCAGATAAAGTGTCTGAAAAATACGTAGGCAAGTGTGAATGCACAATCGACGGCATTTGCACTGATCTCTTGCAACCTCGGAAACTAGCCAACGCACTTTGGCAGGAAACGAGTGTCGACACAAAAAACAGAAAGCACGCTGCAGCCGCCAAACATAAAAAATTATATTCTGTTCTGATATTGTCTTGTAAAATTAAACAAACTTAACGATCTCTCAATCGTGCGCACAATGTACATTCAACTACATTGGACATAAGATATCTTATATCTAGGCCGGGAAAACAGTGTTAAATTACATATTGACTTCTGCAAACCGTGGTTAAGCCATAATATCGCACAGAAAGCATCCACTGCTTTCTACGAACATTAAATGATTGACAAATAGGAGTTTAGCGGCGTTTGGCAACAAACATAACGAGAAAAACATTAACTTAAGAATGTGATAAACTGGCCTGCGCTTACTCTGCATTTGTCCTTGCAAGTGACAATACGTTGCATGTCATAAAAAGAAACAAAATGTGTTCAATAACTTTCCAATCGCTGGTGTAATCACATCAATCAACATGCCAATGTTCTCTATTCTGACTGTCTGCGTTCTTTGGCAACGCGTGCGCATTGAAAGCGAGCGGTCTGTGACTTCCTATCCCTGTGAAATGAGCCCAAGCTGATGAACAAATTATTTCGCGCGGAAGAGATGGCACCTGAAAAAGGCAATGACGTGTGGAGTCAGCCCCCGTGTTTACCAACTTCGTAGTGCGAAGACATTGTCTCAATTCCATTGCTGTCGTGTTGGCCTGTTGGCGGAATGCAAACTTAAATGACAAAAACATTGCTCTCCCCAATGCCATCAGATATATGTTCACCAACAAAATTAATCCGTCGCTTAGTTGCATAAAATATTATATTGATTAAAACTTTTAAAGCAAACCGTCATCTCGGTAAAAGTGAAACACGAACTTCCCCATATAACTACCACAATAATATATTTGATCCTAACATGTACCAGTCTGCAGTTTCAGTTTACCACGCGCTCTGTCAGGTAACACCGATCTAAAAATAAACATGAGTCCCAGACAAGGTGTCTGAAAAATACTTTGGCAAGTCTGAACGCACAATCGTCGGCATCTGCACTGTATTCACACAAATCACAAAAGATGACTCACTGCCCTGCACCTTTTCACAGGTTGTGCCCGGTTCTGACTTTGTGCACATGCTCCTGCGCCTTTTCATAGGTTGTGCACGGTTCTGACTTTGTGCACATGGTTGCTCTTTGATAGACACATCAGCCTTTTCAGTCAAATGTAGTTCGCACTGATGATAAACGCAATAATGTTCAAAACGTCTGCATAGCTACAATGCTATCAGCACTTTTTTAGCCCTTGGAGATTGTATTCATTATAAAACCCTCCAATCATTTTGCACATAGAAATACCTAAATTTCCCAAAATATTGGAAACCACCTTGACTAAAATGTAAACTTGTGGCATATTTTTATCGATTTTGTTAAACTATAAACTTTTCTTAAGATGTTAGGCGGACGAAAGCGTAAATACTACGCTTTCATCATTACGCAAAAATGTTTTGTACATTATTGTTACACCCCTATTTGACTAAAGTTGTGGTAGGTGTTGGCAATTTGGCTACAGATATGAAACATCTGCCAAAAGACTCATATTTTACATCATGGCCATTTACTTATATTAGTGATTGTTATTTACCGTCTTGACGATGGTCAGCAATCAGCGGTTGATGTCGCTTTCGCTCCTGAACTTTATCACGAAGAAAAAGTAGACGTCATTTCCTTTTTGTTTACTTCCTTATTTGCATCAGTTATGGCAGTAATAATCATGAGGGCGTTGACACTGGAAAATCAGTAGAAAAGGATTATTAACTAGATTGAGCGGTGATAAAATGGATTGATTTTGATACATGAGGCAGAAAGCAAATCATAACATCAATAAGATTGTTTTTGGTGCCCATTGACCATCCTGTAACAACTTAACTGCCTCTCTTAGTGAGAGTTTAAGAATATTCTTATGTTAACAGCTTTGGCATGTCTCTTAGCGTATAGGCAGGTTGCTGCCGTTTTGTTGGTGGCTAATGCAGCTACCGACCTTTTTTTCCAAAACCGTATAACTTTTCACCCATTCTTATTAGGTTTCGTGAAAAGTACGCGCATATTAGATTTGGATTTTATTAGATTGAATCTAATAGGTATTAATGAATACTGCTGTATGCGTGTAGAAGCAAACGTCATATTTTGTAATTGTTGAGGTTTTATGATACAACACATCTTTAATACGTAAGGGTTGGACTGATCACTTATTCTTTTACGTAAATGGTTTGTTGCAACACAATGTCCTGTTGGAAAGAGCATAGGAGTACTTGTTATCAAACTATGATACTATTTTAAACCTTGAAAAACTTGGTACTACTTAATGCAACTTTGCACATACTGCTGACGACTGTGGTTTTATGGTGTTGTCTATTTTTAAGGTATAAACGTAAGTTTTGTAAAGTGTATCTCACATAATGAAACAAACAACAGCCTGAAGTTAAAATGGAAACCTCGAGGAACATGGAGAACAACATTTCAATGACCGATGACGACCGTTTTGAAATTAATCGTTGTATACCTAAACAAACGATCTTCAGCTGTTCAGTGCCTGTTAGATGCTATACACATGTGTTCCTTGAGAAACTTCACACGGTTAGTAAAAGCGAAATTTGGTCTGGCACTAATGCTGCAAAATATTTATATTTGTTTTATTTGCGGCAATCCTAGAAACTTCTCGACTCTTTTTTATCGACATGGCCACCGCTCAAACCGCAAATTCAAACAGACGAAAACACGGACAAACAGGAATTCGAAGAAACGGTCACAAGTCAACTATACAAGAATAAAAACTCCGAGGTAAAATTACTTATCTAGCTAAGCTGAATGTTCTCTCTGTGACATTATTTTTCTTTTTGTTTAGTTTGACAAGCTTTTCAGAATGCTACAGCGGCGGAAAAGTAGAGTTGAACATTCACGTTTGCTGTTTTGTGAGAGATTTCCTGTACGAATTTTTATTGGTTATAATTTTGATTCTTTTTACTAAATTATTAACCATAGACCTAAAAACTATGAGTTGCTTGGGTACATTTCACGAAAATATTATCTCTTTACATGTTTATTATCAATATTTAAATGGATATCGTATTAAAGTGATTTATGCAAAATAAATTACACTCCTAATTGTGTTTCTTGTTCGAAAGTTCCTGATAAATTACTTACAACGCGCACTAAAAATTTCGTCAGAACTTGTCTTGATTTTAAAACGTTTACGAAATCGGGGATATTTTGTGTTACATCATTCCCTTATATTACAGATATGGTCAACAAAGTATGCCGATTTGCGCTTGGAGGAAGCTCAAAGAGCTTTAGATGACAATAAGGATGTGAAGGTCATTGTTCAGTTTAACCACCTATAGGCTATTCATAATGTGTAGATAGGGACTAGGAGCAGTACATTAATGCAGTTACAACATTGCAATGCTAGAAACGTTGTAGGCACGCTATAATGATGGTTCCCTTTACATTATGTAGGCTAAGACACGTTACGTGTGATTGCATGTCAGTACATTAAAATTACCACGAGCAAACTTTAGTGTTTCTTTTTAGTCACATTTTCCCCTTTTTTGACGAAGAAACCTAATGTTTCGTTTTATTTTTAGGACGAAGAAAATGTCAATACTAAGAAAGCCTTTTCGAAAATCTGCTGTTTTCGAGATAGGAACAAACCAAACCCTTTATTTCACTGCCCTGGTAGAAACGGTGAATTCCGAGGGTGTAGTTGCGACCCAGAAGTTAAAAAAGGTAAAAATAGTGATAACCTTTCTCCCTCATCCCGACATAACAAACAACAAAGTTTTTGATGCAATTTACACAGAGGACGACTACAGAAGCTTCATTTTGTTGCAAATAAAAACAATTTTACAACCGGAGGGAAGAGGAACCATGTGTCCGGAGCTTGGGGGGCTCCAGTGGGGGCTTTCATTGGCTGGGAGCACCGTAAGATGCTCGATTGTTAATATTTAAAAGAGCGATTTAATGCAACACAAAGCAAACTTAATCTATTCAGTCGGCAGTATGAAATAAATGGATTGCATCATGCCCGTTTACCCACAAAAAGAGTATTTTCCTTCCATAAAACATGAAATAAATGTGAATATGCTGATACCATATAACTCACATACGTTTTAGAATGATGGACCACTGGATTTTGTTGATGACATACGCATTTTCCCCCAGGGCTTACATCGCAACCACTATCTCGACTCGAAGTACGAAAATTCTCTTTATTTATATGGTTTGATTTAAATGTTACAATACCATTAAAGGTGTGACTTATGGAAAGCCCCATGTAAAAAAACGTATATGAGGCACCTTACATAACATCGTAGCATGTGCATCTAGCACAGGGGTTCCTAAACCAGGGTCCGCAGCGACTTCATGGGGGTCCGATATAAAAAAAACATAAAACATAATTATTGGTAAGTTTTATACAGTGCGCATCATCACTGCTGTGATCATAACTGAAGTGGTTTCCTAAGTTTTGCAATACGTTCATTGCACAATTACACTTTTAAACGGTTCTTGCACTATCCTTGTATCTAACGACTTAAAAGTTGTTCAAACTCAATGGGCATATTGTACGTAGCGCACCTAGTATACTCTGTGCACCCTGCATACCCAAAGCACCAAAAGACCAAATGTTCCTGGCGCACATAACACACCCACCTAGCATACCAAACTGTACATAATGCACCTAGTAACGCACCGAATAGACATAGTGCAATTAACCTGCAAATTGTACAAAGCGCACCTAATACACCCAAGTGTACTTTGTACACCTAGCATACCCAAAGCACCAAAAGACCAAAAATACCTGGCCCACATAACGCACCCACCTAGCATAACAAAATGTACATAGTACACTTAGTAGCGCACCGAATAGACATAGTGCACTTAACGTGCAAATTGTACATAGCGCACCTAATACACCAAGTGTACTTTGTACACCTAGCATACCCAACGCACATTTTAAACCTAACAAATCATAATGTTTTGTTAGGTTTAAATGTGCATAACGCACCCTGCGCACCAAACCGACTAGATGCACCTTGCGCACCCATAACATGCAAAACGTACATTACGCATTTAGTATACCCAACAAATCTAGTGCACACAACGTGCATATTGTGCATACCGCACCTAGTATACCAGTGGTTGCCAACTTTTTTGTCCTGTGCACCCTTTTAGTCAATATTCAAATCTAATTCCCCCCTACAAATTTTTTCTCAGCTCATAAACGGCAAATGCAGCAATAACACATAGCACAGACAACCAGTAAGAGATTAATATTGTGACTCAAATTATTCCCCCCTACAAATTACAAAATTCTCCCCTAGTGGGGAATTTCCCCCTGGTTGGGAACCACTGTAGTATACCATACTCTACACACCTAGCATACCCAAAGCACCAAAAGACCAAATGTACCTGGCCCACACAAGGCACCCACCTAACCTACCAACCAAA
Source organism: Ascidia mentula (assembly GCF_947561715.1). Classification (NCBI taxonomy): domain Eukaryota; kingdom Metazoa; phylum Chordata; class Ascidiacea; order Phlebobranchia; family Ascidiidae; genus Ascidia; species Ascidia mentula. Next base: position 2,851,355 of record NC_138568.1, read on the forward strand.
CCTATCATTCATATACACCTACCATCAGTGGTGGGATTCAAAGTTTTTGTCAGCCTGTTCTTTCACAAACGTCATATTTTTCACCAGGTTCTAAGATGCAAAAATCCATTGACAATAACCAACGATGCTAACCGGTTCGCTGATCTCACAAAATTTCGTGAGACGGTTCTGTAGAACCGGTGCGAACCGGCTGAATCCCACCACTGCCTACCATACCATATATATATTGAACACAAAGCACATGAAGAAACGTAAATAACACCTTCAGCATCAGTAGGGAACATAATGTATCTATACATGATGTACACACCGTATTTTACTCGCATTGAAAACAAGCTAATACTTAATAGATATTGACATTTGCAGTTAATCCGGTTACAATTTGTTTCAACAAATACGAATAAAAATTCCAAGCGTAACAAACGCATCCAAGCGAAACATCGATGTTTGATGCGAAACAAGAAAACGCGACACAGTTTCGTGTTTGTTAAGAGATGAGTAGCTGCGTTTATGTCGCCGTGCCAACAACGATATCGGTTAGGAAATATTTCGAACAAAAAATAGTTTGAACGCCGATAACTTCACTGGGTAACGCCAGCAATCAGTTTCAGACATCAGCATACAGATATATGATATAGGCTATATATCATATAGCCTACGCCTTACGACATGTGTAACACATAGCCTATGTGTAGAGTAGACCATCAAAACAAATTCAGCAATATCAAAAAAACAAATATTTTTGAATGTAAATGGCCTACCCTACACGATATGTATAATTTAAAGCATTGTAGCAGCCTCTCAATAAAATTGTTGTGCTAAAAGGTTAGCAAGTGGTAAAATTATTGAGCTAGATTCTGCGTGCAAATTCTTATCCTTGGAAGGTTTATTCCAATTCACAAAGTACACAACTGAAACCATTGCATTAAATATTACTGCGTTATCTGATATGGTGGTTGAGATCCCCTACGTATAGGCCTATGTGATTGTGAAGGTTGCCTGGCAAGTTGTGCACTTGCGCACCAGTGTACCTTGGCCACTGTAGCTCAGTTGGTCGAGTGTTGGGCCTGGTTAGGGTCGTGAGGTCAAACCTCACCAGGAGCTTGATTTTTCAAATCTTGCTCCGACTTGTCAGGAAAAAGTGGCTGATCCATCTTGGCTGCTACCAGATTGGAAAAAATGTCGTGTGCGGAGGATATATTGTTCGCGCAATTAACAATCGCTGAAACGAAATCCTCCACGCAAAAAACAAACTTTCCAATCTGGGGCTTCTATGCCTGGGCTGCCAAGCCTGCAAACCTCTTCACCTAGAAATGTTTTAAATCAACTTTAGTTTTAAATAAATTTGCTTTGCCCAAGTATAGTGCAGTAATACTTGTGTATGGTGTTGTGTAGTGCTCAAGTCAAGACTACATATTGCTCCTCAGATTCTGACCAATTGGAAATGGGTGAGTTAATGTCAGCTTATATAAAATACTAATATGCATAATAATTCCATTTATTTATTTCATCATAATTTTCCTCTTAAAAATTGGTATTTTATAGAAACACATCGAAAAGTTCATCCCTGCTCGGATACAGATTCAACCCGATTTTTTTGCCACAACAATTTAACGAAACCAGGTAAAAGTAATATCAAGTTATTTAAAACCAGTTCACGTTTATAACCATAGAAAATTGAAATAACTGTTAAGTTAGAATGACCCAATAAAGCTATTTTGATATTGATATTAAAATACTGTATTAAAATCCTCACTAACGAACACAAGTCATGCACAAACACAAGCCCAAACGACATATAAAAACTGAAATATTTAATTGGGATTTTTATTTGATTTGGTTGATTCCATAGCAAGATGTGTTGTTATATTTTAAAGTGCATGTCATGGCAACTTTGTGTAAAACTAAAGGTACATCTACAGGACAACAAACATACTTCTAAAGTTTTTGGGTTCTATGTCTACTTAAAAAAAACAGTGGCCATCTGTCTGCAGCTCAAATTAACATCAAAATCCATTTGTTGCACTTGTTGTGCTTCTGTTTAATGCAAAACTTTACTAAACCAGTTTTCCAATTTTTCCATTTGTATGCCTGAGGCTTGCTGCCAGCACTCACATGAACAAGTACAATAAACAACTAAATCACCTTCTATGTCAAGCAACAATAATCTCAATGATGTGCAAAATGTGCATAATTCAATTTCTTCAGTTTGTCGTGTCTGTCTCTGATCTATGACTATATGCTTGCTTGTGCACTGCTTTAATAAGAGACTGACTGTTAAACAACTTTATTCGCACAAGCTTTCGCGAGATTGATCTCGCTTCATCAGGTGCAGCATAATGTACATAGTACACCTATTAGCACACCGAATAGACACAGTGCACTTAACGTGCAAATTGTACATAGTGCACCTAGTATACCAAGCATACTCTGTACACCAGGCATTGGTTTGGTTTATTCCATAGCAAGATGTGTTGTTATATTTTAAAGCGCATGTGACATGGTCATGGCAACTTTGTGTAAAACTAAAGGTACATCTGTAAGACAACAAGCATACTTCCAAAGTTTTTCGGTTCTATGTCTACTTAAAAAAAACAGTGGCCATCTGTCTGCAGCTCAATTTAACATCAAAATCCATTTGTTGCACTTGTTGTGCTTCTGTTTAATGCAAAACTTTACTAAACCAGTTTTAAAATGTTTTCCATTTGTATGCCTGAGGCTTGCTGCCAGGCAGTGGCGGATCTAGGGGGGTGTTTGGGTGTCAGAACACCCCCCTCAGCATTGTGCTATATTGTTTTGAGGGGTGTAAAACTGCGGTTAGCATTACGCAACGCAGGAGCGAACACTTCGGGCCAGTGTTCGTCTCCGAAATTTCCTTGTTAATCAGTCGCGCCCGCCGCGTTCACGCGGCGATGACCGTATTCGAAACAATTATTTGCTGTGCCGTTGATACTCGAAAACCGTTTTTAAAATAATTATTTCTGCAGCAGTTTCAACACAACAACTACAAAAGTTATGTTGTTTGTTGTCACAACGCAAAGAAATCAACATAAATTACATGAAAAATGGCTTTGAACAACTATTTTAATTTTTGCCGATTTTTTCCACGAGCGCGGAAATTATGTCGCTACAGTATTTGATAAGTGCAAGGCCACTTAAACGTTCCTGCCCCATCGTACAGATTAAAGACTATCTGCGAAGATTACAAAAGACCGTTTAGCAGAAGCAGTTGTTACTAGAAGCGTCCAGAATATCTAAAACGTCCGTCGTTACGGTGGCCACGAAGAGGAAAACACTGCGTACCGCATAACCTGATGGTTGACACAACTTTGCCAAAAATTCGCTGTAGAGGCTGCTCACCAGAGAAATACTTGAACAGCTTTGACTGATGCATGTTGCTACATTGTTTCGGTTTCGATTAAACTTTACTGGACAAACTAAATTATTTTGCGGCAAGTGCTGCAGCATTTTATTGCGTTCTCCAGAAAATGTGACGTAATAATCTACAAACGAGAATCCCCCAATTGTCGCAAAACAGTGATACTACAGGAACAAGGAGATAAACTAATGACATTTCCAATCAGGACATTCTCCAGATAAGCCTCGCTCGCGACAAACTTCTTGCGATATTGTCCTGAATCTAATTACACGCAACGAAGACGGAAATAGTCTAGCGCTAAGGGTGTTTTTTTTCACCGCCAGATACCCATTTTAGCCTAAGCCAAACGCGATTATTGGCGTAGTTTAGCAAACCAAACGAGATTATTGGCGTATTGTAGCCTAAGCCAAACGCGAAATTGGCGTGACCAAACTCGGACACCCCCCTCATTTTTTTTCTACATCCGCCACTGCTGCCAGCACTCACATTAACAAGCACAACAAACGAATAAATCACCTTCTATGTCACGCAACAAAAATCTTGCTTTTGCCTGATTTCGTTCACAATGGTTCAAACACAACTTTGATCAGCTGTATCTCAGAAACCTGTGGCCGTATCAAGCTACTTTTTTCACCAAAAATGTTTTAAAATTATGACTATCTCTTAGTTTAATTATTGATATTTTTTATTTTTCCGTGTTGTATGCACTTTAAACAGAAAAACCAGAAGATGACCCCACTAGCTCAAAGCTTTTTTCTGTGCCTGACAAAGAAGTTCATGGATCAGAAACACAAGACCACAAAGTATTTGTGGAGTTCGCATTCGATGCTGAAGCAAATTCAAATGGTTTGTTAAAACAAGATAATCATATGTTTTGGTACAGCAAAAATACAAAGAATGAAATTTGTGATATCATAGATTGCTTTAACTCAGGCCAAATAATTAGTAAATACAATTAAGTTGACGCAGAAGTACGCATGTGAAGGTCGCCTGACAAGTTGTGCGCTTGCGCACCAGTGTACCATGGCCACAATATAGCCTGTGAAGCCACTGAGCTCCTGTAGCTTAGTTGGTAGAGCGTTGGGCCTGGTTAGCCCAAGGTCTGGAGTTCAAACCTCACTGGGAGCTTGATTTTTCAGATCTCGCTCCGACTTGTCGGGAAAATGGCTGATCCAGATTGGCTGCAATGCCTTGGCTGCGAAGCCTGTGAACCTTACAATTAAGTTGTTTTTATTTCGGCTCTTTATTTAAGCTACAATAAATTTTTTGAAATCTGGCCGCCTTTTTCAAGTTTTTCTTATTTTGATTCACTTTTCAGAAAAACATAAAATCGAAATTCAAAAACAATCAATTGGAAGTTTTGTTTGGGATCAAATATCAATTAAATCTGTTGATGAGAAATTGGAAGATAGCTCACAAGATGTGCCCGGCTTTATGAAAGCACTTTTAAACACATTTCTACAAATTATTGATGATTGTCGTCCACTATCAGAAAATGATTGGATATCTGCCAAAACTTGCTTTTTGCATAAATTGATGGAACTGTGTCACAAAGCCTATGAGAAAAAAGAGCCCTTAACCCTTGCAGAAGCAATTGCCTCTGCTTTGCACATTATCAATGCTTTATCAATTTCTAAATTTGATGAGTTTGTTCTTTCCCAAAAAGAGAACGACAACTATTGGAAAATTATGCCCTTTTTGTGCTTTTGTTTGGCAAATCAACATTTTGCTGTGCTTGCAAATCCGAAAAAATCAAACAACAAAGATTGGTATGATACCAAATGTGATATCCTTGCAAAACATCTTAACAGTCTAGCCGCAGGTGTGTACAACTATACTCTGTTCCAATATTACCCTATCCCTACACATACAAAACTATTGAACATTGCATGAAACATTACTATGTATATCATATATTGACACTGTTTTAGGCAAACGCTTTACTCAAACTGAAGAAAATTGTATATACCTGCTTGAATGTGCTCAGTTGATTGGTGATAATTTCCTTGTAAATGAAGTTTCATCCAAAATGCAACAAAAAACATTTTTGTACAAAACCTGTTCCACAACATGCAGAGAAAAAGAGGAAAAGTTGCCACAAATTTTGCAGCTGGTAATGTTCTATAATCATACGCAGTATTTGCAGAATCACTTTGAAATATAACAAAAATATTGTTTTAGGTTGACCATGATGGCAATATCTATGACCGGTAACACTAGTTTCTGCCTTTTAAACTTGCGCAAAGTGAACTCACTCAATAGATTAATTTTACACACAGAGCCAGAGATCCACCAGGCCAAAGAAGTGTTTACATTCCACCCGGCGACTCAAACCGTGAATCCTACAGACTTTCAACTTTCATCAAATACCCCCAAGAAGTACCAGTTAATCCTAGACATTTGGCTTCTGCTGGTTTTTACTACACTGGTTACAAAGATCGTGTCAAATGCTTTAGGTATGAAAATATTTTTTTCTTTTTTTTTTGCTTCATTTTTATGTCTATGTCTACATATTTTTTCTGCAGAATTAATCACCTTTTTGCTTGACATCGTAATACTGCGGTGCTTTATTGTTATGTCTACAATTTTGTTAAACTTTTAGTGCGTTTAGTTTTGCACTGTTAGTTTTAAAACTTAACCCTTGCCACTTGACCTCTTCGTAACTAAATACGTCTGACTGCGAAAAGTAAAAAACAGTGTCGTAGCGCCGTTTAGTGGGCAAAGTTTTTTTACTTTCTGTTACGAGTTATTTGTTTTGAAAACCAGATACTGGTGACAACAAGCATACTGTTTGTATTGTGTAATTTGTGTCTGTTTTTGTAAATACATCATCATTTCAAACACATTTTATTACTTTGTTGTTTTTATTTAGATAAAAAAATTTATATTTTGTTTTGTTGCTGTGTTTTTTGAATGAACTTATCTAACATTCTTAGAGCTTTACCATCCCTTCTAACATAATAACTGTTGTCTTAAAGTTGTGGTCTTTGCTGTGAAAACTGGGTTTTCGGAGATGATGTAAGATCGGCCCAATGGCACCGAAGTGATTGTAATTTTGTCCGTGGCTTGGACAGTGACAATGTCCCCATTGGTGAGACCATGTGAATGTTGTTATATCAAAGGAAATGTATGGTTGTTTGTTTGGATTTTAATTCAACTAAATTGTTTATAAAGGTGGAGGAGGCCTGGCAAGGTTTATGGTTCCACCAAAGCACCATGATGGAAATATTGCCATGGAAACAGCTCCAGTAAGATTTTGTCAGACAAAAACAACATTTTTGTGACTTATTAGTATTTGTCAGCTTTTTCAAGCAATTGGTTTGAAATGAAATGTGCTATTACTTCCAGTATTCCAATACCCAGGCATTAAATATTTATCACGTTTTACAGCCAGCAAACTTTACTGCATCAAGTGGAACAGCAAGAAATGTCCAACAGACTTCACACCAACCATCTGCGGGATCAGTACTTCTCTCTTCATCTTGTAAATATTGTAGAAATTAGTGGTAATCATCTGACAGTTGATAAATAAGTCATAATCTTCACAGCAAACCAATCAGTCCCAATGCAAACAGCCAGACCAGTGCAGAGAAATCAGGCGCCATCATCTGTCTTTCAGGTGAGATAAATCATTTTAAATGCGTGATTTGTGTTGTGCAGTAATGCAGGCCAATTTCCTTCTGGCAAGTTGACTGTGTACCATAAGGAAGTATCATTTCAAAAGTTTTAACTGTGCTTGTTTGTGACTATAGATTGTGGAATTTGCCACAATTCCGTCTGCCTACCATGAAAACTTTCTCAAAAATCTTGATTTAAGAAAAGAATCTGAAAGACTGTAAGTTGATCGAGTGGCAGTGTGTTATGTAAACACTTGCAATAGCATAAACCTCAATCATTCAAAATTTGTTAAAAAAAACAAGAATCATTTAAAATTTGTTAGGTGAGTTGACACTGCACAATCCTGTGATTACTTTTTAGTCGTACTTTCGAGCATTGGCCATCAGAGACACCAACAGTTTATCCAGCCGACTTGGCAAAATCAGGATTTTTCTACTTGGGAAACCTGGACAGGGTTCAGTGTTTCTCCTGTGGTGGAGTCTTGAGAAACTGGAACTATGGAGATAACGTGAATTCTGAACACCGTAGACACTTTCCACACTGCAAGTATGTATCATTTACTAGCACATAACATGCCCAGTAGCTGGCCAATTGCACATAATATATATATATATATATATGTATATATATATATACATTGTTCTTCCTAAAAGACATTACTATCTTTTTATTGTTTTCCTGGTTATTACCAGAAAAATTTACCAACAAATGGAGAAGCATATACAACCAAGAACTCAGTGTCCTGAAAGCTGCTTTTTGTGTAAAATAAAAAAAGATTTCAAGGTTAAAATTTTCTGTCATTTGGATTTTTGTTATAAGTCAAGCATATTTCTGTAGACTGTGTCAAGGAGCGGAACCAAGGAATGTGCCTTTAACCCCAGATGAACGAGCAGCTGCTCCACCCCAACAGATGGTATTTCATGAACCACCAGATCCTTCTGAGAATGAAGCAGTAAGCAGTACTTCTTTATACTTGAACTCAACTGTTTTATGAAGGATCACAATATGTGAAACCAAACATTCTATAACATCATGGTGTACTCCATAATATTGTGAATAAAGCTGTAGGCAGTACTTCGTCACCAGTTTACAACAAAAATCAAGCCGTATATAAGTGTCTGTAATGTTGTAAAACTGTGTGGGACATGATACATCACTTCCTTGTTTCGTATTAGTTCAGTTGCCAGAGTGTAATCTGACGGCACAAAATACAACCCATTCTCCAATGCATGCACTTTTGTAAGCTTCTTACACCATTGTTGCACACCATAATATGTACCTGGGTATTTTTCCAGTTATTTTTGCCAATGTTGTTGACAAGATTGTGTCTACATTGAGTACTTCGCAGCCAGGGTGGTTGAATAAATGTTAACTGCTGCTGCCAGCTTCGTTAATGATTTTGTTTTCGGTCCACGATGCACTTAATGCATATTTAATGAAGTTCCTCCTTCACCATTTCAGAGAGATTTGCGCAACATGTTTCAATGTCAGTTCCCTGTCAGCCCTCACATGAGAAATGAAGACACCAGACTGGAGACATTTGACCAACGTTGGCCATCAGCTCAAATTAACGCCACACCTCGACAAATAGCAAGAGCTGGTTTCTTCTTTTTAGGTAAACTTATACATTTCTATACACTAAACAACACTAGCAGCGGATGTATGCATATTTCTGAGAATAAACTAATGATGGCATCAAGTGTCTTATGTTATTGGGACAAGATAGTGTGTTTATTCCACCTTTGGAATAAAGTTTCCATGCAGTATTATAATTAAATATTTATGTACATGATTTGAAGCAGTATGTCACAACCAACTTAACTTTACCTTGTTTGAGGCTTTCTTCGGGTAAGTGATTGAATGCTGTTCCTCAAAAAAGGGATTTTGTGCACCCAGAGAATAACAAATACATAATATTCTCTTTTTAACAAAATATGAAAGTGGTGAAAAATTTAAAACACAAAAGTTGTCTTATAAAGCAAACCACCATATTTCTTAATATGAAGCACTGATTCCTAAGTATTTGTTCAAGTAAACTCAAACATAATTCCTGTCATATAGGAGACAGAGACCGTGTGAAGTGCTGGTATTGCAACGGAGGTTTACAAAACTGGGACCAACAAGATGAACCTTGGACCGAACACGCCAAGTGGTTTCCAACGTAAGTTCGAACCTTTCTCTGTGCCCAAACCCCACAAAAGCATCAGAGCATTCAGAAAAGGACAATAGTACTTTTTCTAGGCTGGCAAAATGTACAGCAGACATACAGATTTGTCTGGTGTTTTACCATGGGGAAACCCCTGCTGGTACAGTTTATGGTGATGATATACTGTCATCTCCACATCACTTCCTGTGCTGCCTTATTTAGTCATGAAACGTATTACAAACACATATATAGCTCATCCTCTATGGTTTACCATTTTGTTGCATTAATTTTATTTTACAATTGTTATTCTTGCAAAAGGTTGGAAGCATTGATATATTCATAGGATAAATGAATATTTGACAGCTTTCTAACTTAACATTAAATATTATAATGAAATCCATAATGTATTTAGAATCAAATGTGTATTCATCATCACTTTTACAACAACAATTTTATTCAATCCAATTACTTCTCCAGGTGCGAATTCTTGCTGCAAAGAAAAGGCCCAGATTTTGTCCACAGGATGGTGTCCATGTTTCCTAACCTGCCCCGACCACTACTTCGTGGCCCCTATGACGTACCCCCAGCAAACCCAGGAAGAAGAATTCAATATGGAACAGCATCTGCCAGGGCACCCTCCCCACCACCACCTATTATTGACCCCCAGGTAAGTTCATTCTGTGCAAGGTTGTCTCTTAAACAGTGACTAGGATTGATTGAAATTGGGGGTGTTCATAAATTTGACTGATCAATAACTTCTAACAACTAGAAAACACTTTATATTTTGCTTTGTTCTTTCAACTCTGTTGTTTGTCATGAAATATAATCAATTATCATTAAAAGTGTAAACAAATATATAACTGTGAATAATAGCTGGCATGTTTGTTGGTCTGTATTCAAAACCCAAAGTTGTTTGCTTTAATTCTTTATACATAACTTCAATATTGAATTCATTTCTTGGTTACTTTGATTTGATTTATTGTGAAATCATGTTATGACTACACACAAAGAAAAAGCTGTTAAGTTGATAAGGAGATCAAGAAACCATTTAACAAAACCCCTCCCATGGATACCAAAAGCTTGGATCTCACTTTCTACAAAATTGCTTGGTTTCTTTCTACAAAAAGAGGTGTAATCGTGCTGTCAATGGCCTTCTGGAAACAAATATTTTCGACAACTACTTCCTGACCTGTGCTGTGAATACAAATCCAAAATTTGTTAAACCTGAGCAAACAATGCCACAAAGTCTACAAACATTTGGATGAGATTGTGACACCAGAAAAACATTCCTAAACCAAACAATGTTCCTTCTTAAGCAAGATACAAGTCCACTTTGGAGATTATGCAAATTTGGAGCAGCATTGTTACACCTTAGTACGATACTACATGTTCAACATCTCATTTGCAAATATCCCTTTGCAAAACTCCACATGTTGATCGGTCAGAAAAGGTTTGGTTTTCATTCTCTTGATTGCTATGGGAAAAAAATCCTCGCATCGACAAATGTTTGTCAAAAGAGACTTTGCAGTTTCAGCTGATCTCGTTGCATTCTTTGCAAATTCCAAAGTTTGCCTCGCCAAACTATGTTCTAGGGGGTATTTGATTCATGAAAATTGTCACTTATTCAAAAGCAAATCAAGCATATCACATGTTTGTTTTATTTTGTTATTAAACTTACATTTATTTTGGTATTAAAACTTTCAGGTGTCAAAGTTTATTGATTTTGTCTGTGTTCTAATCAAGTTCTGTTTATTTAGGCTGAATTACAACGAGAACGTCAAAAGATCCGCGATGCAATGAATTCTGAAATTGTCAAAGCTGCAATCGAGATGGGATTTGAGCGAAAAGTAATTCGACATATTGTTAAAAGGTAACCCACTAATTCACTCATATCTTCCAGACTTGATTATGTGCATATTAATATTTAGTTATATTTTTATTTGCTACTGACAAAATAATAAAAATTATGAATATTTTTATGAAAGCATGAAATTAATTTAAATCTAACATTCTCAAAAACACCCGCAGGCGAATCCGTCGATCAGAAATGTGCACCACAGTTGCAGAGTTAGTGGATGACGTCACAAGCAACACAAGTGACGTTTCCGACAGCGATGATGATGATGATGAAACACCCGCAAAACCAACATCTGCAAAAGTTCCAGGAACAGGTTTGTCAATCTTTATCCTCTTGGAAAACCTTCACTCCGGAAAAAACACTGAAAAATTGCTCACAAAAATATCTAAAAAAATTTGATATTTTTTTTAATGCATTGAAATAGGTTTACTGGCATCGCAGCTAAACTAGATCAGCCACCTATACCATGAAATATATCGAATTAATATTTTGCAGTGGTAAGCATCAAATATGTGGGTTGACACTTAGGCATTTTATATAAAGATACGGTATGTATAAAGACTGATACGGCATGTTTAATAATTTTAAGCGTTTTTGAGATTGATCCAACATAATAAAGTTGTGAGCTTTTAGAAATACACGTCACTTTAAAAGAATGCCTGTGTTATTTGGAAAGTATTTTACAATATTTGTGTAATAGGTGGTCAACCAAAATCAATCCAAGGCTCCATGGTGGCACAACCTTCTGGTAAGTTCTTTTTTATTTCTTGGTTAAATTAAATTTAACAAAACCTTTAATAAATATCATATTTGAATGATTCAGGTTTCACTCTGCCCATTCTTAATGTAAAACTACAGTGTAAAGATCATTCCAACATTGGGTTGGAATAATATCTGTGAATATGGATTTATTGAGAACATTTTGACCCGCTTCTTTTAAATCTAATAACAATTTTGTTTCAGTTCTTTGTTTCTCTGCTTTTTTGTCTCAGTTGTAGCAAAGTAATCAGCAAAGAAAATTTAGGGGTCAGCTGAGGCTTGGGTGGTTGTCAGTACAGAAAAAGACAAGTTTAGTTGTTAGTTTAGAAAAAATTGTCTTTTCTTTATTTTCCGCCCATTGAAAAAGACGCTCAATGCCCTCCTAGAAGATTGATCGAAATTAGGTTATAACCATTAATCTAATATTCTTATTTGTACTCGTACGATAGCCCTTTAACTAGAAGTAGATTTTATACAACTAGAATACAATATTATCCTATCTATGTTCACTCTAACACTAACCTAGCTGGTGTCATAGCTTATCATGTATGCCAAATACTAATTCGCATGCGGTGTTGTTGCTTGCACTGTTTTGTTGTCTAACACTTCAATGCATCCTCTCTGGATTCACATGTGAAGCACCATGAAAGATTGGAATTTGAAAGAACCAATATTTGATCGTCCATTTATTGTTTTGTTAATACCTTTCACTGTGTGTTGCACCTCTTTTTACTTGTTGTGAGATTATTGTTGTGTTTTATTTGTCGCATTTTGTGTTCAATGTTTTCACATGTAATCACTTTTGTGGAATTGCAGAAAATCGCATTTAAGACAATTCGCGAAATTTTTGTTTTTCAAATTTTGCTAGTGACCAACATAGCAAAAAAAATCTAAAGTGTGCTCGATGGTGGCTTGAAATGATAACACATTAAAGAAATAATTTGTTGGCTGGCTTCCGCAACCATAAAAGGCAATAGTCATAGTTATATTAGTAGTGCCAACATGCAAGGCATTTTTAAGGATTACAAAGAGCATTTTTTGTTAGAAGCAAATTTAGAAATTAAGTGGGTGTATCATTGCCTGAACCTTTGTATGAGTGTGGTGGAAACTAATCTTACTGCATGGTGGAAGGCTCTGCTTAAAAACATCAGCGAAATAGCTTGGGTTTAAACATTGCCAAGGATCTCACAAAATATGTTTTACCTACAACCAAACAAATATTTGCTGGCATGGCCAACTCCATTTTCTGCTTGTGTCTACGATCATCATGCTCGAAAGACTTTTTCACTACTGGGAACTTATGTCTTCTTCAATAATTGTTAATAGCGAAGGCCAGTTCATTAATTCAGTTTGGAGTGGTGACCTTGTAACTAACTCAGTTGCAGGGTTCAAGCACATTCAGGTCAGGGCTATTTGTTTCGAAAAAGGTATGATAACAAGTTTGGTGAAGATGGTTTGCATTCCAAAGTCTGTAGTGATCAAAGAGAGATAATGCACAAAGGAAATATATAAGTTTGTGGAGTTTAAGGTCTTGTTTCCATACATACCTTATTAAAGTCTAGTTTAGTAAGGTAGGTATTACATGAAATAAATTATAAAGTTCCATATTTCTAATGATGTATATCAGCCAACAAGGTTTTGTAAAGTTTAACGAATTGCAATAAAAACCAATCACAATGCCACAGACAGTGTGTTAGTTTAAAAACAATGGTTAAGGTTGTAAATACATTGGAAGAACAATTTATTGAAGGTAAAGTTTAGCACACATGTTTATATTGGCAAGGTTGCAATTGTAATAGATACAGAATGTGCAAAGGGTTTTGTTTCCTTAGGTTTCAAAAAAATATGGACAAAATTATGTCCTGTCTATGTTTTACTGTATGACAGATTTATTGAAAGAAAAAAGATAGATGACATAATAGTAACAGAGAGTTATTGCAAAAATGATATATTTGTTAATCTCCACACTAATAAGCACTTATCAATGTTTATGATTTGTTTGTTTGTTTGTTTACTCCAAAGTTGGCTGTATTGCAAGTTTCTCTATTTTGATACTTTCAGGTCTGGCTGCTGCAGCACCTAACGAGCCAACATCTATGGAAAGTGAAGGTACAACTTTTATACTATTCATGGTTTATTTAGAGTTGCATCTACACGAGGGAAAGTGCTGCTTTTAACAAGTATTAGCTGCATATGTATAAAGTATAAGTCATTAGTGAAGTCCTACAAGGAAAGTTATGACTTTCAGATTGTGCCATAAAAATTATGTTGGCACATGGTTGATTAACCTCTATTTTTATTGCTGGTCAAACAGAACCATCCCCATTGGAAGCAAACAAGAGTTGCAAGAAGAAAAGAAAACATATATAACTAAATTTTAAACAGCATTCAGCACCAAATGATGACCTAACCAAAAAGTGCATAGAATCACGATAAAATTACCCAAAATGTGCTAAATTTTACACTGGCTAATGACAATGCATTTCTTCCCTTACTACACAACCTAAAACTCTAAGGCAACACAACTGCTGAAAATCTTGATTCTTCATATTCTCGGTCAAACAGAGCCATCACCATCGATGCAGGCAAGAATTCAAGAATTGCAGGAAGAAAGAAAATGTAAAATCTGTCTGGACAACGTTGCTGATATAGTCTTCGTTCCATGCGGTCACTTGTGCAGTTGTGGTAGATGTGCTGAAGCTTTGAGGAGATGCCCGATGTGCAGAATGAAAATTGAGAAAGCGATCCGCACATATATGTCCTGAGGCAGTGGGTGGGTGGGCAAAAAAAAAAAAAAAAACTTTGTAAATACATAGGCTTGGTGAAAAGGAAAATTTACTTTTCCAGAGACATTTGCATAGTAATTAAGTGTAATCCGTTATACCTTAGCACAATTTTCTTGCAACTTCCTCCTGTGCTAAAACTTAGTATTTGCAAAAAATCTAATGACCATCTTCTTGGTGCACACAGGAGGTGGTGTTGCGTTTAATGATTAGTTTCATCAACAAACAAGGAAGTTTACTTAATTTTTCTGTTCACATCACTTATTTTGCTTTGCTGTTAGTGTGTATATTTGTTATGTTGTCTTTTGGCGCTTCAAATAAGTCATAAAAGAATACTCAATTGCTTGGCAGTACCTACAGATAATTGTAAATACACAGCGTTGTTTCTTAGTGTTTTGATGTTTGTGTAGCTGATCTTGGACATTGTCAATTCTCATTGTACAAACAAAAATCATTATTGCTGAAACCATTTGTTGTAAAAATTATACTCACATAAACTAAGTAGTTGGTCTATTATGGGATAGGCTTTTCATTTAATCGTGTCAGAGGAAATAGGGGTTTCATCAGATAAACTACAAAATGTTGCTTGGTTTTGATATACCAGAAGTCGCCAACCTTCAGCATACAATAAGTCAGTTTGAACTTAATGAGTCTCGCAGCCATGAAATTTACAAAGATTCTTTTAACCCCTGCACAGAATAAGCGCCGCCGTGCATAGCCTACATTGTCAGCACCGAAAACTTGCACTTGGCTCCATGCAGACCCAAAAGCGCAAGTGTTGTAAATGTGTTCACGTTATTGTTTTTTATCCTAAACTAGTTTGTCGTTGTTAAAGTGTCGGAACATGGGGATTAAAAAGCTGAGTAGAGTTTTGAATTCGTGGGTTGCTGATATCTGTACTGTAACATTTGGTCACTTGTGACCAGGGCTGCCAGATGTTCACAACACTTGACGGCCAATTTTTTTTTCTCTCACGGCCAAAATTCGGCCAAATCACGTTAAAAGTTTGATGATTTCTACAGAAACGACTATATAGCCGGAAATAAATTCGTAAATTGTATGTTTAAAACACTGTTATCTATGCTTATAAGTGGTTTCAAAACCGGTTATGTTGCTAAAGCATTACGATTGCAGCATAATTCTTCACAAACTCAGTCACGATTAGTTTATGACGTAACAATTTTTCGGAGACATATTTATGACAACACAATCGTCCACAAATCTATTGATAACCTGAAACCAGCAATGCCTTTTGTGGATATATATAGTACCAGGTGAAATTCGGCCAAATATCTGCCTTACGGCCAAACGATTTTTTCGCGGCCAAGCCGATTTTCAAACGGCCAAATTTCTGGAATTTGGCCTTGAAGACGGCCAAATGGCAACCCTGCTTGTGACTGCACGACGTTTAATTTGCAGCTCGGAAGCGCCACCTGTCGAAATAGACTCAAAAATATCCTTGCCACTAGATGAAGTATGGAGAGCAATTTTAAACATTCGCCGACAACCATTTCGATATTTGGGGTCGAGGAAAGTTGTTTTTATAAGTTTTATTTCTACCTTTGTTTTGTATTTGCAAGTTTGTATTAAAATTAACGACAGCGTCATGTTTTTACGAATTCACTGTGCTTTTGCAACTATTGTTAAAATTTTTAATTTTGGGTGCTAGTGAGAATATTATATCACAGGTGCTCATGGCACTCCGGGGATTATAAGGTCGCTGCATCCCTTTCGTCTCCTCCAGAAACAATCTTCGGAAGTTCACCCTTGTCGCTTCTGACACTACCTTGGCAACTTGAATTAAATTCGAAGTTGAGCAAGAAAAAGGTAAATTTGAAATTGTGTTAATATTGGATTGGAATATCGAAAATGTTGTATTAATGTGGCAATGTTTTACTTTTATCAAAAAGTAAAGGGAAGTTTTCCAAATGAGAAAAAAGGCTGTCCAAACAAAGGTGAACTGTTTAACCACCTCGTTCAGCAGGCAAAGTGCAGCTGTCGGATTTTTTTTTTCATTAGTTTGCTTTTGGATTACTAATTGATGGAAGATGACTTGTATGAAAAAACGCAAAAGGTTGACGGAAAATATTAAGCACGACTCAGCCCAAAAATGTCTCAAAAAAGATGTCAGTATTTCGCACTTTTTGCCAGCGAGTCTTTTTTCTTTGATACATTTTAATACAGCTACAATATGACCAAGAAATTTAAGTTGGTTGAATATTGAGTGATGGAGAGATGGAGATTATCATGGGAGTGTGAGGAAAGTGTTCTGCAGAATAGCTGAAAGAAAGAAATTTTGAATACATTGTAGTTTGAAACCTAAAACGTGGGTTACTACTGAAATTGCACTTCTAAAAATGGCAAAAGCATGTATTTTGTACTCTTTTAACATTGGCTGCCATCGTTTACGCAGCTGATTTACATCGATGGCGACATCGCTTGCTTGGCAAACAAAACGCAGCGATTAAATATTTTACAACGAAAACCAACAGTAACCCTTGTCAGTGGAAAAGTTGCCCCACGGTCATCAGAGGTCAGTAAAGAGTTTTGTTATGTGGCCGTTCAATCGGTAAACGGGCCTGGCGCCTTTTGGCAACATCGGTCAAGTGCAAGACCCACAAAGAAAACTTGATTGGGGTTCATAGCTGAAATATCCTGGATTTGAATCCCGGTGTGGTCCAAAAATATTAAAAAATCATTTTTTTTAATTTAAAGTTGTTTAAGGTTCTTACTCTCGTGTTTGCGAAACTGGCGAATATCAATGTTTGCAAAACCGACGTAATCGGTGTGTGGTCACATGTGCAAAACCACGCGCGGACGCACTTGCGGGCGATATTCTGGTTCAATATCACCACCACAAAAATATATGGTAACATGCAAAAATGTACCGCAAAAAGCTTATGACCAGCAAAGATTCAACGAAACGGTTACACATGGGATGACCTAAATGTTTTGTGTGAGCGTACTAGACCCATTTGTTGATATGCCTTAATATACCAAAACAACACTTGACAGTTACCTTCCGATTTTGCGAAAAATTCATCACTTGGCACAAGCTGTAGAAATCACACCTTGTCAACGCAGAAAAACAGTGACGGAATAATTCTGTACACTGCTTTTGCAATTGTATATTAATGCTGTTTGCATGTAGTTTCGCAGAATCAACAAAAAGCACCTGAATTTGTTTTCACAACAACAACTCGGTTTTAGCGTATATTATCATTTCCGGTAATCTGACGTGTAATATAGGCTAGCACAATAAGTAAAATTGTCTGACTTTTCATAATTTGTTTAAATCTCAATTTCTAAACAAGTAAGCAAAGCATAAATTATAAAGCTTTTAAGATTGTAGGCTGCATAATACCTTCAACTATAAACAGGAAAAACTATTTGAACAATCTAAAAAACTTTCCGGATATGGTGCAGTTCAGGGACCACACGGAAAACATATTAGTCGCAATTTTTGAATGAAAAACTTCAACGCAGCGGGAATTTGCCTTTTTCCTTTCAACTTTAGCATTAAGGATAGGCCTCATCGGTGTTACGCTTTGTTAAGCCATTACCCACGTTCATCTAAACTTCCTGCCAATTTTTTTTTTGTTTTTAGAAATAACGTACTTGATCATTTTGTTCAAAGTTAAGCATTTCTCAAATAAACCTTTCATGTGGAAGCCGTTAAAGCCAAACGTCAATCCATGCATTGATGCGCGACAGTGTAGAGTTACTTTGAATTTCAGTGTTCCGTGGAGACACCTGATGGCGTTTAGGTGGTGGCTAACATCTAGGCCCTAAATGTATTTTGTAGTTTAATTGCTGGATTGATCAAGTCTGTTTGTGAAAATCGAAATAGAAATATACGAACTTGGGTTCCGTTCGTCTGGAGAAAAAAAACGGATTGGATTTGTCAGGTTTTGTATGAGGGCTTGTAAGCATACTGAAGTTAATTAACTACTGTTTGCCTTCAATATAAATCACCAGTTCAGTTGCGTGATGTAAACTTCGCGTATTTGCTAGGGTTATAAACCTACGAATACGTCGTATAGTAAAGGAAAGTGATTGAATCAGTTGGCAACTGAGGGCTGTAGGTCTAGGTATTTCTTAGGTTCATTTCGTGCAGCAGTTTTGGTGTTGGGATACGAATTTGTACACCTGCTTTTTACATGGATTCGGTTTCAATGTTACTTTGATTTATATTTATATACAAATGGATAGACGCTTGTGTTGAACGCAGAGTTTCGAGGGCATTACCACAGTTAGTATGGAATGCATCGAGTCCTTTCAAAAACCCTGCTTGGTCTTAAAAATGGTGCTGTTGAATTCATATTTCCATTTCTCACGACTTTTTTGTGGTGTAAAAGGGTGTGTGTCAAGCTATGATGAGGCCATACACTAAGATAACACAATCGCATTTGGCAGCAACCTTAAACCAAACGTTCGATGTTTGTAAACGTTTGTTTTCGCGTTGGTATCGGGTTCTTGTATTGCGACATCATTAAATTAAACCAGACAAAGGTAACACAATTGTCAAAAACAAAGGAACCTAACCAGCAGGGGTTTTGACTGTTGGTTTTCCAGTTCCCTAACTAAACTGTACAGTGACTGATATTTGGCAAAACTTGACGCTTGCTTGAAGCACCTTTCTAGAAAATCTCACTTGGCTTTCAAAAACAAGAAATAGACAATTCTGCACTAACGCTTTATGTCGTTTATATGTTTTCTATGTCAAAGAATATTTTACTATTTAAAGGTTTTGTCCCACTACCAACTTTGCGTGGTTTTGCTCCTTGTAAAACCTATTCCATATTTACTCTCCGTTCTACGTCAAATATCCCACTGTGATTTCAACACACTAATACAAACTGCTTAAACCTCTATTTGCTTCAAGAAATAAAGCCCAAAATTTAATAAAAGTTTTCCTGCTAGCAAATCAACCATAAAACTTCCCTAGAAATGCTGTCACACAAAACATGCATTAAAAATCGTTTCTAAACTTCAAGCACGTATGCTCGAGATATAACACGCTACAATGAACGCAAGCGACGTTATGGAAACTATTTAATGGACGCACGCGCACACCCTACGCGTGGGCCATCACACAAACCGCAAAAATGGAGGCGATGATTGGCGTCCGAAGCAGTTTTGTGCAGTTGAGCAAGCTTTTTCTTTCGTGGGGTCTGAGTGTACATGATCGGACGCAAAGTAGACTTTACCCTATTGTCCTGTTTCTGAATATAATTCCACGAATGTGTATTATAGCCTCGTGTAACAATGAAGATGGCTTTACAATCGAACGCACATGAGGAAGACAATATTTTCCTGTTAAACTGCAAACCAAACTTGTGCTTTACGGAACTTCTGACTTGGCGTAGTCAAGGAACCTTATTTTGTATTGGGCTTTTAGCTTGACAGACAATTCGACAAAGATAGCGAAACGCCAAGTAATATTGTAAATGACTTGGCGTTTCGCTATCTTCGTCGAATGGAGTAAACCTTTTTTTATTAATATTTTTTTTACTCTTGAGAGAAAGGTAATAAGTACATAGACAGCAAACTATACCAAACTCGCTAATGCAACATTGATCAGAGCTGTTTCAAATTAACAATCAGTTTTGTATTTCTCCAGAACCATAGGCTACATCTTTCATTTAGGGCTTTTTTTCTGTATAAACTGTGTAAGTGAACAACTGTTGCGCAAATTTCGGCGAAAATTGAACACCCGGGAATTTTTGATAAACACGACACATGAACCATCGGAACACCATTACTCAAGGATTCCACCATCTACGTTTAGCACACAATGTACGAAGATATGTCCTTTGAGCTACAAAATGTTAAACATTCTAGCAACACTGAACCGAAGCACCAAAGGAAATGAACAGTGTGGACTTTTTATGTATAAATGTGAAGTAGATCAAAATTAGTTTTGTTGATCTTTCCAATGTTATCAAAACATATTGCGGCACTTTTCTTGATAACACAGTATTTTGCAGCGGAAAACCCACGATCATCGAAGATAATGAGTTAGCCGCGCAAAACCTGTTTTAGGCTTTAAGCTTAACTGTAGAAGTGTTTTGGGCAAAACCTCTTAAATAACATAGCAATGGAGAAAAAATTCTTAAGTTTATCCTGTTTTGCCGCTAAATCTGTGCAGAATATAACCACTACTAGCTACTTCCAATCTTATGAGCTGTATGCTATTACTGCCTAATCTTTTGGGGGCCAAATTAATTTACCATTTATAAATTTAAGTGACAGTGACGTAAACGTTTTATGCTCATTAACTATAATGGGCCAAACGAATGAGCATGAACACAATAATGCGGAAAACATACCCACTCACACAATTCACGAAGGGCCAGAAGAGATACCCTCTTATCTTATTGGTGGTGGGGCTATACTTCATTCTTATGAAAAAATATATCAAAACGAAATGTCTTGTTTTAAGGTCAGTGTTTAAAACTATTTAAATAAGATAAGGATAGCAGAATATTATTTTATTTTTCAAATTGTTGATGATATTTAAAAATAAATCCTGTCTTTCTTCTTTGAATAGTGTAGATTTTGTTTCTTTCTAAATGCATACTAACTTGCTTGTTTGTTCAAAGGCGAAACCATTATTGCGCCCGGAATATGATCTACCTGACTTTCCAGAACACTTGGATACTGAAGCAAATAAGCATGATTTGGTAAATTACGCCGCTGCAATATAGGCTAAAAACAAACACACAGCAGTGGCTCTGCGACGACTTAAATGTATTTCACTGTGAATACGCTATAACGCTATATATTCGTCATCGGTTGACTGATAAAATTGTGCATGGTCGTTGAACATATTTCTTTGTAGACTTATTTGCCACAAAAAATATTAATCGGTTCAGACGAATTTAACTTGTCTCTATATCGCTATTATTTCACTTGTTATCTGTAAAAATTGCGCTTTGATGCAGGTGGAATCAACAATCACGGACATGCTGGATGAAACCAGATTTAAAATTTTGTCCCCTTTTCAACCTGCTCGGGTAAATCCTAATGGTTCTCAATTAAAAGCAAGTTCATTTTGAATCAAATACAATTATTGCCTTTTCAACTATAGACCGTTTGCCGTTCTGACCATTAGCATTTTTTTATTATAGTTGTGGTCATTGCAACATTCACATCAAAGCGACATTAATTTTCAAAAACAGGTATTTTGTTTTTGTAACCTACTCTGAAGACTTTTATTTTCGCAAAACATGGTATAGATTGAATCAAACTAACAGCAAATATTATCTCATCATTTTGGATTTTGGTTTACAGAATATACCAGCACCATCTAAAATTTCTGAGCATATTGCTGACCAACTCATGATATACAACTATGGACTAGAGGTAAATTTAAACTTGCGTACTTTCGCGCATAAGGACGTTTAATTAAAAACAATTAACACACATAATTTTTTACTAAAATGTCAAAACGGCCGCACTAATAACGTGGCCATTTTAAAAACACTTTTGGCAAATTATACAACATTTTAAAGTGAATATCGACACTTTTGTTTAGTCATTAGGCCTACCTTCCAACAATGTGTGTCATAATCCTGAGTGTACCATGTTTCACTGCCCCGGTAAGAAAGGGGAGTTTCGTGGATGCAAATGCGACCCCGCAATCAAGAGAGGTAAAGTGGAATATTACAACAACACACACTGCTTCTGACTGTCCGATATTTTATACAGAGGATGATCATCGTAGCTTCGTTCTGTTGCAAGAAAAAACAATTTTGATACCCGAAGGCAGAGGATTCTTGAGTCAGGGCCTGGGGTGCATCCGGTGTTTCGTTGGGATCGTAAGTAAATCCCTTCGAATTACGTAATAATCAATTATAAATACACCACCAACGTGTCAATAGCGGAATTACAAACAAGCATAGCCATTGCGAAAGGTATTGTATAATGAGTTGTTGTTTAAAGGCTACAAAACAATGCGAATCTACTGGCACGTTTTGCCGATAACTTTAAATGACGCTAATAGGTTACAATGACTTAGTCAATAAAAAGCGCGTGTTTAAATGTTGCAACTTTTTGCCAATATTTGTTGTAAATTTGCCTTGCAGAATCCCGACGAACCGGATGTTAATGACGTCAAACTTATTAAACCCTGCGAAGGCCCACGTCATCATATTTGTTTAAACTTGTGGTATGTACTTATACCTTTCATCCTTTAAAACTTCCGTTCCCAACAGGTCCTTTGCCTTAAAGCTTTTTTGGTTGCTTGTACATTCTTATCTCTTGTTTTCTTGTGAAACGTGTCCTATACTTACATAAAAAACAAACTCCCTGGTGGGAAATTCCCTTTCGGTTAATGTTTTTTTTTATTTTACTCAGTTCATGTCGTCAAGTAAATGTTTTTTGTGATTGCTTCTCAAATTTTGGTCAAAAAGAAACAAACCCGACAAGTAAGTTACAATTTTCTTTCCAATTTGCGTTTGAATTCTGAATTATTCTTAAAGTAACATTATTTACCTAACAGAACTTCAACAAAGAGAATTCTTTGGTGATAATACACAACAAGATGTAACTCCATGTTCAGATGATAATGACCCAGTCAACAATATGAACCGAATTTTTTGTGATACAGATTGTACAAAATACGAATCACATGGTAATATACTAACCCTAACAAAAATATACTATTACCACTAAGTGCAGTAAAATGTGTAATTTTATATCTTTCTGCTGCACTGCGTAATAAACACTTGATCCCCCATGTTGCACTTATAGAAAATGGGGACATTGGCAAAAGAGCAATTTTGCTTGACTTGAAAAATAATAATTTCAATGATAAAATCTGTGACAAGTCATTTGTGGAAGAAAGTGGTAAGTAATTAGATAGCTTTATTATTAGTGCACTACAAACACAAACAATTAAAAAAAAATCGGTACAGTTCAGGAAAAACCAACAACAGTTGGAGGTTACATGTGGAATACAATATCTTTACCTTCACTCAAAGAAAAGTTTGATACCAAACAACAGAATGTGGAATGCTTTATTTCTGCACTTTATAATCAGTTTGCATTGATTGTTGATAGTCTTGACTTCCAATCTAAAAGTGATTGGGTTTCTTGTGCAATATGTTTTTCGTATAAAATTGGAAAGTTATGTGAAGATGCTTATCAAAAGATGGGACCCTTATCCTCTGCAGAAGCAGTAGCATCTGCTTTGCACATTGTAAATGCTCTGTCAATATCCAAGTTTGATGAGTTTGTTCTTTCTCATAGAGAAAATGACAACTACTGGAAAATTATACCATTTGTGTGTTTGTTTTTATCAAATCAATCTTTTGCTGCATTTTTACTTCCAAAAAAGCCAGACATACACTGGTATGACACTAAATGTGACATTCTGGCAAAGTATCTCAACAGCCTGGCTACAGGTATGTAATAACTTGCTCTGTGGAACATAAGCTCACATATACATTAATTCATTTTATTTAGGCAAAAAGTTTACCAAAAATGAAGAAAACTTGAAATACTTGATTGAGTGTGCCGAGTTGATCGGTGATCACTTTCTTGTGAATGAAATCTTGTTGAAAAGCCAACAACAAAAGTTTTTACACAAAACCTGTTCCATAACATCTGGAGAAAAAGAAAAAAATTTGCAACAACAGTTGAAGCTGGTAACTGTATAACTGCCACAATCAAATTTTGGGCTATAATTTTTCTCTTTTTTGAAGGTTGACCCTGATGGCAATATTTATGACAGGTAACACAGTGTTAGACTTATTGTGGTCAAACTTAGGTTTGCTCCCTCATACATGATTTAACACACAGAGCCAGAGATCCACCGGGTCAAAGAAGTGTATACATTACTCCTGGCAATTCCAACGAAGAATCTTACAGACTTTCAACTTTCATCAAATACCCCCAAGAAGTGCCAGTTAATCCTAGACATTTGGCTTCTTCCGGTTTTTACTACACCGGTTACAAAGATCGAGTTAAATGTTTTAGGTATTAAAAGTGTGTGTGGTGATGGTTTGTGTTGTTAAATAAAGAATGACTTGATGAATGAAAAATAAAAGAAAGAATTGCTTTGTTTGTTTTATTGTTGCATAAATAATGACTGATGTGTTTTATAAATAAAAAACCTTAATGGGAACAGTTTGGGTTATCATGGAAATGGAGTTGGTTGCATTATTCATTAATCTTTTTTTAGCTACACTGTTTTTGCTTTAGTTTTTTTTTTTGAAAAATTTGTTCAATTATTTTAGTGTTTTTATTTCATTTATGCACTTTTGTTTAACCTGTATCCACCATTATAATCTAAGGAAATGTTATTTAAAGTTGTGGTCTTTGTGCTGAGAACTGGGTTTTCGGAGATGATGTGAGATCGGCCAAATGGCACCGGAGTGATTGTAATTTTGCCCGTCGATTGGAAAGTGATAATGTTCCCATTGGTATGATCATGTGATAGTTATGATAGCAAATGGGCTGCATGCATTGTGGGCAATTTGGATTCAACAGATTTTTAACAGGTGGAGGAGGTCTGGCTAGGTTTATGACTCCAATGAAATACGATGGAAATGTTGCCATGGAAACAGCTCCAGTAAGTTTTGTATGAACAGGTTTCTAGCTCTTATCTTGATATGTTTACAAATCTTGTAAAATTTTAATAAATAGAAGTGGGATTTTCAAACAAATCTCGGCAACAGTAGCATGTTTATAACCGGTTCACTGATCTCATAAAATTTCGTGAATCCCACCACTGGTTTCATGTATTACTTTTACCTTGGGCATTCCCAGGTACTAAATATTTATCACATCTTACAGCCAGCAAACTTTACTGCATCAACTGGAACAGCAAAAAATGTTCATCAAACTTCACACCAACCATCTGCAGGATCAGTACTTCTCTCTTCATCTTGTAAATATTGTACAACTTAATGGTAATCATCTGACAGTTGATAAACAAATCATAATTTTTTCAGCAAACCAATCGGTCCCAACGCAAACAGCCAGACCAGTGCAGAGAAATCAGGCGCCATCATCTGTCTTTCAGGTAAAATAAGATAAAGTTATGTTATGTGAAATGATTTTATTTTGTGCAACATTTCAAGGTTTCTTCTTTTCTTGCAAGTCGAAAGTAAGATTTTAGTAGTTTAACTGTGCTTGTTTGTGACTTTGTAGATTGTAGAATTTGCCACAATTCCGTCTGCTTACCATGAAAACTTTCTCAAAAATCTTGATTTGAGAAAAGAGTCTGAAAGACTGTAAGTTTATCAAATAGCAAGTATATAGATTTAATCACTTGCAGCATATCTTAATTCCTGTTTACATATGCCAATCCTGTGATTATTTTTTAGTCGTACTTTCGAGCATTGGCCATCAGAGACACCAACAGTTTATCCAGCCGACTTGGCGAAATCAGGATTTTTCTACTTGGGAAATCTGGACAGGGTTCAGTGTTTCTCCTGTGGTGGAGTCCTGAGAAACTGGAACTATGGAGATAATGTGAATTCTGAACACCGTAGACACTTTCCACACTGCAAGTGTGTGAACTTCTTGCAATTTTCAGAAATACATAATGTTGTCCAATACCTTGGACGTTATGTTCAACTTTATCCTTTTGAACATTGCAGACAATATTACCACTCTTGTTGCCTGAAAAATTTGTGCTATTATTTGCAAATACTATTTCTGTAGACTGTGTCAAGGAGCGGAACCAAGAAATGTGCCTTTGACGCCAGATGAACGAGCAGCTGCTCCACCCCAACAGATGGTATTTCATGAACCACCTGATCCTTCTGAGAATGAAGCAGTAAGCAGTACTTTATTATAATGAAACTCAAGGCGAATGTTTTTCATGAACACAATCTGTAGCCAAATACCAAACATTGTTGAACATTGTGCTTACTGTTACTGTATAAAACAACTTTGTATACACTGGTGCTTGTACATCCACTGAAGTTGTAAAGTCGATTGTTAAATTTTTTTGAACCATATCCTAGTTCCTCTTTCACCATTTCAGATAGATTTGCGCAACATGTTTCAATGCCGGTTCCCTGTCAGCCCTCACATGAGAAATGAAGACACCAGAATGGAGACGTTCGACCAACGATGGCCATCAGCTCAAATTAACGCCACACCCCGACAAATAGCAATAGCTGGTTTCTTCTTTTTAGGTAAACTTGTCCATTAAGTTTCGAGCTATATCTTTAAAAGTGTCTTATCAATCTACTCCCAAGTTGGATCTAATTAAATTCAAATAGAATGAAACTAGGACAACTGTCAACACTAAATTTTATTGCATTCTATTGCCAGTGTAAGTCCAACATGAAGAATTAATTCATATTTATGCTGCGGAACTACAACACACATGATTTAACCAAGTCATAATTTATGACATCTCCATGCTAGTTTGGAAACCGTGTTTTGAAAATGGGTGTTTTTTTCCACATAAATCATTCAATTTGTATTTTATTTACCTTGAAACAAAGGCCAATTTAAAATAAGTGTTACAAGGCAAACGTTTCTTATGAAATTTGTTTTTCGATAAATTGTTTGCATAAAGTCTTGACAATTCTCAAAGTAAAAGCTTTATTTGCAGGAGACCGAGATCGTGTAAAGTGCTGGTATTGCAACGGAGGTTTACAAAACTGGGACCAACAAGATGAACCGTGGACTGAACATGCCAAGTGGTTTCCAACGTAAGTTAAAACATAAGCCAAAATCTCAGGACACAGTTCAGAAATGCCAGCAAGGACAAAAGAGGATTTGGTTGTTTCCCCAGTGTTGGCAGAATGTACAGCAGACATACAGATTTTGCCATGACTTTACCCTGGGGAATCACCTGTTGGTGTGCTTACCATTGCACAACACATCACTTCCTTTCAACTAAATTAGTCATCCAGATATTGCATCATATGAATTCTTTCAATATTATTCTACCATGTCATATTACTATGTTGAGTCGGTCTATTTTGGGTTTGTTATCTTTGCTATTAAGCAATTTTGCCTGATTAATGAAGTTATTGTGTTGCTGCCAGGCATATTATATTGTAATTAATCTATTCTTCTGGCACTTTTATTCAACAAAAATTCACCTGCTGTTCAGCTAGAAAGCTAATATTCTAGTTTTTGTGCCCAAATATTATTAATCACTATGATAAATCCTTGATTAATATAATAATATTGTGAAATTTTTGTCACTTTGCACATTTTACCACATATACCTAAAATATTTATAAAGTGTTCTCTACGATTTTTACTGCAATAAAATCATATATATTTTTCCAGATGCGAGTTCTTGCTGCAAAGAAAGGGTCCAGACTTTGTCCACAGGATGGTGTCCATGTTTCCTAACCTGCCCCGACCTCTACTTCGTGGCCCCTATGACGTACCCCCAGCAAACCCAGGAAGAAGAATTCAATATGGAACAGCGTCTGCTAGGGCACCCTCCCCACCACCACCTATTATTGATCCCCGGGTTTGAATTATAAACTGTTGAAGGCGCCAAGTAACTGAAGCAAAGCAACAACAAAAGTCGTTCTTTGCTTATTGTATTGTGGTTCCTTATTTCTCTCCAGGAAAAATGTGTTTTGTTAATAGACAGGTGGAACCTGTATTGTACAATCCACTCCTTTGTTGTTGTTGTTTTTCTTGTGTTCCAATCAGGTTTTGTTCATTTAGGCTGAATTACAAAGAGAACGCCAAAAGGTCCACGATGCAATGAATTCTGAATTTGTCAAAGCTGCAATCGAGATGGGATTTGAGCGAAAAGTGATTCGACATATTGTTAAAAGGTAACACACCAATTTACTCATAGAGTACACACAGCGTATGAATTTTTCCTATTTTCAGTGTACATTAGGAAATAATTATGCTTTTCAAGCAGGATATCAAAATTAAACAAAGTATACTGTGAAAACCTTGGCAGACGCATTCGACGATCAGAAATGTGCAACACAGTTGAACAGCTTGTTGATGACATCACAAACAACACAAGCGATGCTTCAGACAGCGATGATGATGATGAAGAGGGAGAAACCCAGGCCAAACCTACGTCTGCAAAGGTTCCAGGGACAGGTGTGTCTCCCTTTGAAGACATGTTCTGTGTCACTGTAAATATGCTCCTAAAATCCACCAGTTGCATAGCCATAATTGTTTTGTGTTTGCCAAATAGTTTGGAGAAAAAGAAATGTTGTATTGTAAAATATTTTTTTGTGAGCATTGTGAAGTCTGTTTTACACTTTTGCCAATAGGCAATATGTCTTCTCTCTATGGATGCCAACTATTCATTTTGAGCCAATTTCGTAAATTCAGTTTAGGTGCAAAGACTGTCGATCAAACTTATAAACTCAGCAGCATATAATAAGCAAATAAAAGTAAGTTTCTGCGTTAAAGGGATTGACACAGACTACCAAAATAGCCATTATAAATGAAACAGAATATATTGGACAATGACACCAACAACACAAAATCAACAACAACAAATATATACACATGGCAGTTATTTAGTTGGATTCTTGTAAAAGTATTTCTCTAGTGTAACACCAAAATAACATTTTGGTTGAAATTTTACTGGTATTTGTGTTCTGGTTTAATTGTTCGCAAGCTGGCTTTGTTACAAGTGCAACATTATGGTACTTTTAGGACTGCCCACTGCATCTTCCAATGAACCAACATCTATGGAAAGTGAAGGTATACGTCTTAAGTTATTCTATGCCTAATTGCAATATTAGTAGTAGCTATAAAACCTGCAGATTTTAAATTGTGTGCAAATAATACTTTCTTGTTGCGTTCATATATGCGTTCAATAGTTTTTTTGTTGTGTTCCTGTTGGTTACAAGTTGATTCAGGGCAGAATCAGGGAATTTGCCTTTGGAAAATTGTGTAAAGAAGTGTTGGAAACAATAATATTTAAACATTTTTTTTATCTTGGTCAACCAGAGCCATCACCATCGATGCAAGCAAGAATTCAAGAGTTACAAGAAGAAAGGAAATGTAAAATCTGTCTGGACAACATCGCTGATATTGTTTTCGTTCCATGCGGTCACTTGTGCAGTTGTGGTAGATGTGCTGGGGCTTTGAGGAGATGCCCAATGTGCAGAATGAAAATTGAGAAAGCGATCCGCACATATATGTCTTGAGGTAGGTAGAGGGTCAGTGGGCCATATCAATATATGCAAAAAAACTGTGTACAGATAACTATGCATGCATATGCTTTGTCAAGAAACTGTGGTATTCAGTGTGCTTAGTGAAATGTTTCATTTATATTTTGCAGAGTTTTTCTGTGATCACCAAGAATGGTGTGAGTACTTTTGTGTATATCTCGGCCATACTTGGTTGTCATACTGATCCTCCAGTAATGAGTTTGATGAAAAATTTTTGTTATTTTAATCAAGTCGTTGAACAACAAAGTTTATCTGCTATGATATGCAGTCATAAACAGTACCCCAAATTGGTCAAAAGTGCTCAATCTATTTATGTACAAAAACACATACCTAATTCTTCCTTTTTATCTTTTCTATATGCAAGTTTTTTTACTTACTTATGTAAATAGCATTTTGTTTCCTGTGGCATAGAGAGTCAGTAAAGCTTTTAGTTACTATATTTAAGCGAATTAGTTTGCTAAAGCATATAAAAATAAATAAAATTAGCTAATACACGTTTGATGTAGAACAAAGCTTTTCAGGATGATGGGCCACAAAATGCATTTTCTGTGTTGTGTAACAAATTCTATGTAATAGAGACAAGCTTAAAAAGCACTTCTGTACAGTGTCAAGAAAAAAATAAATGTACAACTGATTTTGTTCAATGTGTTAATACCTTTTGACTTGCTGTGTAAATTGTATAATGAAGCACTTGTAGTTCTCATACAAAAAGTGGTAGGTGACATAGTGTTGCTTTTGGTAGTTTTGTGAGCAGAAGTGTAGAACAGACAACAAGGCTTACGTCAGTCAGGTTGAAATTGTGATCACTGCTGGAATGTTCTGGAAACAAAGTTTATAGCCACCCCACAAATTTGTTTTTGCGCAACAGCGCCATCTACGAAAAATTAAACTGTTTTTTGTTCATTTTGGGGACTGAGAATTTGCAATGCTTTACAAGTTTCATACAGTATCTTGTAACCCGATATGTAGTCCGAAATTTTGTGTTACTATGTTGTTTTTACCGCTGTATGCAGAAACGGTGTAACATGAAGTTAAAAGTTTGGCATAAAGTATATTTGGTAATTCATTCTTTTAGACGAAGAAGGGACAACTTCGGCCACAGCTACATTCCTACGAGTTCCAGAGGCCGGATAAAACTAACGAAAAGAGTAATATCCGAATTTGGAGACTTACAACCACCGTTCATCAACAGCCTGGATATATGTTGATGTTCACCAAGTAATTAAATTAACAAAGTAACCCTTTTTACAACCCGCCATGGTTTGTTAAATATGAATTGTTGGCGTGTAACTATAAACAGAAATCCTTTTTGTCTGACCATAAAGTGGTTAACCATAAGCTGCACTGATGAGACCTAAAAGGTCGAAACAGTTGTTGCACTGTCTGCAGCTCGCTAGTCACTAATTTAATATAAATGTCTTCAGCAAATTTTCCAAAAATAAACAAGTGTAATGCCAACGAGTGCTTCATTGGATCTTTGTGAGTATGATTGTTATGTTGTTTACATACCCTATATCCAATCAGAGCAAAGCGCAACCTACTCAACAGCACCACCTGCCGGAAGATGAAAAACGAAGCATCGTAAAGCACGACTCCAGAATTTACGTTTTATTTTTGCAAAGGTTTTATTTTCTGTAAAAGCTTTTGCACGAACATTAACATGTGCATAAGTTCGCCTGAAAACGGAACACGGTTTCTCACATTGAACGCAAATACATGGCAAGGTTGGACCGAGAGATGGCTTGTAGAAAAAACTTAAAAAACATACAAGACAAATCATGATTATGGTTTACGCTCGAAATACAGGTTTTGCGTGTGGACAACAAAGGTCAGCTGCAACAGCAACACGTAGATGACAACAAGGTCATGCCATCCTGATTTAGGACCAACTTTTAACTACTGAAGCGTTGCTTACTGGTGCTTAAAATAAAACAAATGCTCTTTTCGCAGGATTAAAGTGGTCGTAGTGGAATTCATGGTAAGACTCCCGAGATAGGACCGGACAAAATACAAGATGTTGGACAATGCTAATTTCATGACCTCTCCCGAAACCACTAAAACGTCGCTCACCCAAACCCAACGGCAGAAAACGACAAGAAACTATCCAAGGCGAGTTGCTTTTATGTTAAAAACTTCACTGGTGATTAGACATGTGTCATGGTCACGCGCTTCATGATATAAATATATGGTGCTCGATTGACATTTGATGGTTCTCGAGCGCCCTCTTGTGTGTTGCAAAGAATTTGAGGTGGAAAGTTTGATACAAAGGTGTTGTGTCGACTGACGAGGTTTCACGGACCTGATCTGAACCCAACATTTACCCCCTTTTCAACGAGCATATGTTTAAGTTGGGACATGCGAAGGAGCGCCTCCGGTGTGGGCACGAAATATATTTTTTTCTTCTCGTTCTCCACACTAGAGGGTGACGGAGATCCGAATAAGTTCCAGGAGGGTTTGACTTCGAAAGTTCGACGTTCAATGCAACCGCTACGAACCAAAACCTGCACATACATCGGATTATATAATATCAGTCTTGTGACACTTAACTGTACTTTTCTGATTTTGCTAAAAAGACTGGAAATAAAAGTCAGTCTTTTTAACAGTTCCAAACCAGAAAAGTACAGTTCATATATATTTAGCAATAAATACCATTGTCGTATACATTTATTTCAAGACAGGATAAACCCGGGAAAGCTAGATCAGTTTGTATTTGAACAAAGTTTTGTATTTGTTTTTTCTTGCTGCAATAATGAACAGCAAAAAGTCTTTGTATTTAATTGTTATGTTTTAATGAAGGAAAGTGGAAAGTTAAGTTGTAAAACTTATTTTGTTTTACAAACAATACACTGACGCAGCCACTTCGATAATGTGTTTTTGTTCTGTGGAGGGCCTTGCCGGGGCATAAGATTTTTGATTGGGTAAAATCACTACAATAATAAAAACATTGCAAACTTGATCAAAAACACAAACAACGAATTCCGTACCTCGATAATTTGTAAGATTTCTATCTTCAGCATGGGTTGGCTAAAATGGAGCGTGAGGCATTCGAGCGTGACGCCAGGGTGCCACAGAATCTGAAAGATAATGGCCGTGCATTGGAACACTTACCGACGGCTTTTATTTAACGATATTTCTGTTATTTTCCTTTTTTTATAAGTTGAGCTTCACACCAAATACAAGTGCAACCTCAGCATTCCAGACTACTTTGTTTAAACAAACAACGTTTTCCGAGATGTCCGCATTAATGAAATCAAAAAGTAATAACGCCAACTTATATTTCACAAAATGAAATACGTTTCTGGTAGTTTTGTCTCTAATAGAGGCGTTTCTATACATGCTTGGCGCTCGAATTAAACGGTCTGACTCTATTTAAATAAAAAATTCAACAATATGCAATAAGACAACGATCAACTTAAATACTCACGTGACTAAACACTCCGTTTAGAATGAGACAAGCCGTCTCGATTTGAATCTCCGCGCATGCGTTGTGCCAAGGGCGACAGATGAATGTGATTGGGTCAAAACTCCCCGGATCCAACCTATCACAACACGCCACGTGTCAATGTGAGAAGTTTGGACTTACTGACACAGCACAAAAAAATAAATCTTACAGACTCATGGAATCTTCCGTTGAAACTTCATTGCTTGTGCTTGCCTCTGACGTCAGAGAAGCAGTGACGTCATTGCTAAATCAAGTCATAAAATGGCAGACATTTTTTTGAGCAATTTGAAATTGTAATTTAATGATGCCTATCAAAAAATCGTGATTTAAGCGCGTCCAAAAACTATCGTTTATGTTTGAGCAGTGTTTCCCAATTTTTTTTTTGTCCAGGGACCCCTAAAGCCTTAGGAGACACGTTCTGCAGTTTTTGCTTAAAACTAGATTTTAAGAGCTCATGTGACTCTTCATATTTTGTTTGGAACCAACACACACGGAAAACTCTGTGCTAGAGCACCAGAGAGTCATCTTTGCCTCAAAATACACAAACAACCTAATGTTGGTAAGTCACATAAGCGAGTGAGGAGCAGTTCAAACATAGTTATCTTGTTGGAATACTGAGCCCAAGTTTGAAACCCGAAGCACTCACTTTAATGATGCAGAGTCCGCAAATTCCTGCCGAAGTTTTTCCGCCAATTTTTCTTGACTTCCCTTAAACTTCAAGCCCACCACACACCACTTGGTGGCGTGTTTGCACGTTACGACACGCCATCTGAAACATTCACAAACAATTTTGAAATGTTAAAATTTTCTTCTGGAAATGTTTGTTTGTCGTATTAAACGTTTCGCAAGTACAAAATAATATCTTTCTAAACTATAAAAATTACTGATCACCGATAAACTTATCGGTTGTACTTTGACAGTCAGCATTAAATTTGCTAGAACAACTTTTTGAAAGAATTTTTGAACTGATTCAATGCACTGTGTAATTCACACGAGTAATCAATATTGTTCTCACTCGAGCTTTCCGACCAGATACAGGATGGAATGTTCGCAAAGATGTTCCAAACATTCATCCAAAGACTTTCTGCTGTATCCTCGCCCCTCACAAAACTCTGGCTGCACCTTCGAGACGATCACACCTGCGGTATTTTGAACATGAGATTCGGATAACTGTTACAATTTGTTAGTCCCAACCAATACATCACATAAACGTTATCTCAATATATAGCACATAAACAAAATCTTGTAATTTTTTTGGAAAACACTCGCACCCAGAACACCAGCTTCTTCCACAAATCCGACCAACTCCAAAGCCAGAACATTTAAACCCAGTTTGTTCCGCATCGCCGCGTTGACGTCACGCCTCACTGATTCGCTGAGATCTTCCCCGATCACGTGAAAGCTTGACGTCACAGTTCGGCTACGTAAGGTTTCCAGCCCTCTACGCAACATGGTCTCGGTGTCAGGGGTAACGAGGGGTTTTTCCTCGCCCTTTTGGGTGCGGTTGCGCAGGGTGACCGTGCACGGGACCAGGGACACGAACCCCCGAAAGAAAGAGGGAAACTCCCGGGATTTTAAAGGAGCTTCTTCGTCGAAGAAAGCGTGTTTCTTTTACAACAAAAAAGATTCAGACTAAAAGTTGATAGAAAGGTTGGATGGGAAGTTTTACCGAGTCGAGAGTAGCTTGCGTGACGTCATTGCTGTCGTCATCATCGCCTCGTTTCCCAACAGGAGTGCTTGATATGGGCGGCCTGCTGAAAGTGTACAAGTGTGGTGGTGTGGTGCTGGAATTAAGCTGTGTTCGCCGAGAACAATAACTTACTTGTTCGAGAAGTTCTTGGAAAAGAATGCGATATTTTCCGGTAAGTCGAGGTCAGAATGAATTTGGTCACTCAGCAGACAAGCTGTGATAACACGGAGTTAAACAATAGTCACCTTTACAAGGGCGTCTAAAACCAACCAAACAACTTACTTGCCATGAGCACCACAGCGCTGGTGCTGGACTTTATTCCACAAACCAAAGGTTCGTCGTTTTTGAGGAGTTCGGTCGTTTCTTTCGTCTCGTCGTATACAGGACCCAAAAGTCGGTCCTCAAAATATCTGTAAATGTGACAAAAAACTCTGATAAAATAGTCTGTGTTACGTCACAAAGCAAATAACTAGAAAAGGCAATAAACAAACCGGTATCGACAAATAGTTACGAAAGATGTGAACATGGTCACCCGTGCAATAAGGTTCTTTTAGGTGTTTATGTAGACATTCAGTTTTATTTTGGTTCGACATTCACAAAATATTGACATGGCAAAAGACGCAAAAAGATGACGAAATAAAAAATTAAACCACCAGGCCAAGAACGAAAAGATCACTGGTGTTTTAAAGGTTATACCTGTAATGAGCTTTAGACAACCG
This sequence comes from Ascidia mentula, assembly GCF_947561715.1. Taxonomy (NCBI): domain Eukaryota; kingdom Metazoa; phylum Chordata; class Ascidiacea; order Phlebobranchia; family Ascidiidae; genus Ascidia; species Ascidia mentula. The sequence continues at coordinate 2,886,895 of NC_138568.1, forward strand.
ATATCCGGGAACACGAAAAGAATGCTTGGTTTGGAATCCTCCTTCCTTCCGAAGTTTCAGATTTCCTGCAAAATTTTATGCAAACTTTCATCCACAAAAAAACTAGGCGATATTCTGGAGTCGCAAAAACAAAAATATCACCAAGACTTTTACTGGGACGTGAAATGCGTTAATTGTGTTAACGTGTAGGTTTTCCATAGAGGGATAGTACAACAACTTCTTTCAAATGGGGTTTGTCGAAACGTAAAAGCTTACCTGATGCGTGTACAACGTCCCAGGCGCTGCGTACAAGTTTGTCCGGGTATTTCTCAAACACCTTGAACGCCTAAAGGAGGAACGTAAAAAATAATGCTGTAATATCACTGAATACCCGCAGTCAACTTCTATGTGAATACTCGCCTGGTACTTGCTGTATTTGTCCTCCAAATACAGAGTTGCGTATATTAAGGACTCAATCGCACATCGTTCAACATCGGATTCCGTTTGCACGTCCGATGTCGCCCGACATTTTCCGAATGTTTCCGAACTCTGGTTGGCATCGTACTTCATCGTGTTATATCTTAGAGTACAGGTTTGAAAGTTTTCGGTATAACAGCATTATAATAGCAATAATTGATACAAGTGCATAGGGATACGAGTATCTCCATATGATACCTTCTGTTTAGTTCTTCTATGGTGTCAGGTATGGCAACATCGCATAATGCTGGGGCTCTTGTTAATCTCGTTTGCAGGCGGGTAACCAAGGTCTTAAACAACTTGGACAAGTTCTAAAAATTCAAAAAAGGAAAGGTATTGAGTCAGTTTTATATAATACATTGAAAATACACATAATATACGCAGCAGACAGAATATCTGTTTCACCACAACTACAGAATATTAATATCGTAAGTGTCAAAGGTGGGAATCGAACCACAAACCTCACGCAGTGAAGCCGGAGGTTGCTCGCCAGTGGTGAAAAAGTCTGAGAAAGCAGATTTTAAAAATTCTTTATCTGCCATGACGTCAGCAACGGATATTCTGCAAAATAACCCACGCAATTTAAGAGCAAGCGCGTCGTTTTACCATAGAACAAAGGCGCCGTCTAGCGGTAATAAAAATTCGCGATTTCATTGACTCTTACTGGTGAGATATTCGATTGTGGTCGTTCTTCATTATGACGTGGATCCGACGTCCGCATGCGTACGACGTCTTGTCACGTGACTCAGAGCAATTCGTCCGCAAAACGTCACGTACAGCGAGAAGGGGAATCACCTTGAACTTCGGGGAGATCTGTGAGTTTTATGCAAAGAATCAGAATAATTGCTGTAAAAGTGAACAAAACTATTGGATTGAAGATTTCAAAAAAACAATTTTATACAAAAAAGGGTTCTTGAAATCGCACAAAACAAAAGCATTGCTTTCAGTTGTTTTCCAGCAGCCTGAACGGTAAAAGTTTCTCAGGGTTCCTTACCACGTTAGTGATAACAGTGGACGCTATCTTGCACACAAGCAACATTGCATCTTCGTCTGGGGAAAATATCGACCTCGGTCTTCCCATGGAAGAATCTACAAGAAGTTTGAGCGACGCAACATCTACAGGATCGACGTATTTCTGTTGAGTAATATGGTTTGTGTCGAGCTTGGGACGTAGTAATGTATGGAACATGAATTTTTCTCAATTTTTTTGAAACACACAGCTTTTGGAGCATGCTTTCCGAGTGTTTAGAGGGGTGTGTTAACACAAGTTGCAAATCAACAAGCTTTGCTGCGATTTTTGATGGAAATTACAAAATTAACTCAAATCGCGAAACAATAACGACTCAAAAGTTTAAATGAGAGTAAACGTCTGTCAAAGCTCCTTGCCAACACTTGAATAAAAACTCAAGTCTTATCACCACCTTCCGAACTCTGTCCTGCGTCTTCCTCTTCCTCTTGTTCGGAGGTTGAGGAGTGGATTTATCAGTGGATGTTGTCGTCTTCCTCTTGTTCCCGCGACCTCCCTACAATCGTTCGAAAAACGGGCGTGAGTTTATCTGGATTTCACCAAAAAATCTCCAGGCAAAAAATATGCAAAAAGCCAGCAGACAACGCAGTAATGTTTCATGTAATTCTATGATTGGCAGGATCGTCCAACTGCACAGGTCCTTGCTTGGAGATCACAGCTACGTTATCGAGATAATCAGGTTTACAAGCCATTTCTTGTAAGTATTAAATGGGATGTGCGAAACGCATTGAGTTAACTATACGAAATAGAAAGAGCTAATAGGCTAGTCACAGAGTTGCAACGTTTTCGCGTAAATCATCAGAACTAAACAGGAATTAATGGTTTTTACTGTAAAGAAGGTAGATTCCGTTTTAGAAGGAAAACGTGCATTGACAGTGCTGTGCAACGTACCACGGAAATAACTTGTTATCTTAAATAATGCTTTACCCCGTCCTTAAGTATGGGCAAAGGTGGCATTATCAAAAAACCTTCGAGATTTTTTATAACTTCACGGCAGAGTCCGCAGAGGACACCAAACAGTTTTGTGTTGTTTTTTTGTCTTTTGGGTGATGTAACATAGTGACTATTTTGCGCACGTTAAGAATTACCAAATCCTTGCAACACCACACCCAAGTCTTTAATTATTGGAAGTTTTTATCACGCACAGTTGTCATGGTACGGCAGTGTTGACGGGTCTGGTCCAACAGACACAAAATGATAAAAATTAACAGGGGATTCACCTTCACTCGATCGCTCCTCCCCACGTTGCTTTCCGACACCAAATCATAATCAGCTGCAAACAACAATTCATTCAAAATGTAGTGTAGTGCATACTTATACAGTTTCGAGTGCGCCAAAATCGCTAAAGTAAGCGTGGTTATATGCGCAAACGTCTAGGAGACATTTTCCAGTGATTCCCAACCTTTTTGTGGTTGCGTACAACTTGGAGGTAAAACAATTTCGACGCGTACCACCTAGTTGAGTGTTACAAAGTAACCTAGGGGATGAAGTAACAAGCATTTTGAGATCACTTGCGATTTTTCAGTTCGAATTATATCCGCAATTTGCGGAAAGCTGCTCGCGTACCAGTAGTGGTAAACGTACCCCCGGTTGGTAAATACTCTTTTAACTGGTGAAAAACTTACATTCTGTACTGTCTGTTTGACTTTTCCCGCCATCAGACTTCTTCGGTTCTGAAAAACAACATGCTGCAGGTCTTACAACAGTGTATACGTTCGTTGGTTTTAGATTAATTCTAACACACGTAAAGCCCTGCAACATCTCAGGTTTGTAAACCTCTGCAAACTTGGCGTACCTGGAATTCCTTCCGAGTGCTTGGTCTTCCGTTTTTTCTTCTTTGTTGCGTCACCATCAACTGACCGCCTCCCTCTTTTTTCGCCTATTGTGACGTAGCAATGAAATATTAACTTTGAATTGTTTTTTGGTTACAACGCTCCCGACATTACCATTGTACAAGGTTCAATGGCTTACCTGCTGAAACTCGCTTTTTGGGCGTGGATCCAAACAACTTGATTTTGGAGTTTGTCAGTCTGGGTAGCCTGGAGACGTTCTGTAACAATTATTACCATTCTAACAATACTCGTGGATTTTTTTTAATCTTCCAATCTTCAGTGAAAGATAACAGCAATTTTTCATCTCAAAAAGTTACTGTTTGAAACTTGAATAAAAACAAGGCCTTGGGACTATATCAGTCAACATCCCTATAATGTGTTTTTGAGATTCCCATTTTTTATACATCATTTACTTCCACTAGATGGAGCGGGAGTCATACAAAGTAAAGCATCTTAATTTCCAAAATTAATTTGACTGAATTTTGTTTTAAACTCAAGTTTTATGTGAATAATTGTTGAATATTTTTATGTTATCATTGTCAGTATAGTCCAAAGTTGCTACCAAACCTTAGAACATTCTTGAAACTTGGGAATTATACGGAATATGAAAGCACTACAAACGTGTATTACCTTTCCGTTAACGACAGCTTCAACTTCGCCATTTTGCGGGGCGACCTGAAATTACGTCACAAAGTAAAAATCCGAAATTCTACGCGAGTTTAACAAACGACCCCACCTTCTTCGTCTTCATGCTGCGATACCAGTTACGGTAGAGATGCGAGAATAAGGAAGAATCGAAGCCACAAGCTCCCTTGCCGTCACCGGGAATCGAACCGTCGTCCCTCGGCAGATGGTTGGGTCTATCATGATTGTTAGGTGCGGGGATTTATTAAAGATTGTTGAGGTCGTGGCTACAGACGAAGGCTTGTTTCGACTTACCTGCTAACGTGTTCTTGGATGAATTTCTTCAACATGACTCCGTATCTGTGTTGATCAACGTTATTTTCGTTGTTTTGATTGACACCTGCACAATGACATTGGTGAGTGATACAAAGTGTTGTGTTACATAAAATGTATTAATGTCCATGTGCAAGTTCACTGCCAGTCATCCATTGACACCAAGGTCAAGACATAGGCGAAGGTGATGAAAATTGCCGTCACACGTGCGATTATGCGTTAAATTGTTGTTTTCCGATTGCAACATGCGTAGTAGTATTTCACCATCTCCCAACCATGGCGCAATCGTTCCATTCAATACTTGTAACATAGCGCTCAGGCCATTTCGTGTAAGCTAGCCTTATTAGCCTTGTTTTTTTTAAAGCGTCTGTCATTGCGACATACTTTCACATTGTGGTAAAGTTAGTTTGAGTGATAAACAGGTCTTTTTAGTCACGGTTACAAATATGAAGATACCTTGAGGGCAACATGCATCGCTATTCGCAACATAGTCATTTTACGTAATTATAAACCACTAAATGAACAAGAAACTGTTTGTGAGTCACCGGTTTACAGATTGGGAAATGACTCAGAGAATCAGTGGGAGGAAAGTAACTGTAGTTGTAATCACAGAAGCGGAAGATTACCTAAGGGAGTTATCAGACAAATGTCCTTCATTCTGTCCCAGAATTTTTCGACGTCCGCCAACGATTCCAGTTTGTAGTCAATCTTTTCATACGAAACGTTATCCGAAGTTTCCATGTAACTAGAACGCAATTTAAATAATGTTACTTGTAAATTAAAAAATGTGAGTTAGTTTAAACTATTACCCTGTCTGCATGCATCTATGAAGGGAATGGCATGATTAAAAAAAACGCACACAAATAACAAGTTTCTACAAATATTTGTTCAGTCTGTCGGTTTAATTCAGTCCCAACAGCAAAATATTCAAACCATCAGAAAACTAATTACAGAAACAACCCGAACTTTGTTTACCAAGGATTTAATACTTCGTATCTACTCTATTGGAGTATTGGAGAAGGAATAACGTGCTCTGATTTTCCAAGATATAGTGGTACGCTGTTGGTTTGAATAACAACAATGCAGGCTGGAAAGTCGTATAAGGATCTTATCGTGTCTTTCCATGGGTCAAGTGCGACTAACTTCCCAGGTAACAGTTTTCAATGTAAGCTTACAGATTTTAATTCTCGTGTCGCAGTTGTATTAATCTGTTTTGTCCCTTAACTGTTTTGTGTTAAAAGAAAATCCTTAACTGCCCTGTGTTGTAACATGGTAAAGTCCCACCTTTGTTCTGATGGAGTTGTGTCCATCAGGGCAATGTTTTTGTGAATGTAAACCATCTCCTATCAAAATGTTTCAAGGTTGATTACGATTTCCACAGAAGATAAGCACATGAATTACCTCCTCCTTTTTCAGACACTTGGACTTGCTGGTCTTCATGTTGCTGAGTGTCGCAAGACCCATGAAACAGAGCATTTCGATGACGTTTATGAAAGAAAACAGGTATTTCCTGCAAGACAAAGTCTGTTGTGAACATAATCATAATTTCATTCTTCCGCCAGAAGCAATCGAAATTCGCACAAAACAGATTACACATTATATTAACGGGATGGGCCAGATTATAACCAAAAGTGATTGTCGAGAAGCTGACCCCGGAACAAACTATGGTTAACAGTCCCTTTGAAATGCTGTCGTTAAACATGCTTTTTTCGAAATCTTAATAATGATATTCCTGTAATGAAGTAAGCCACAATGTTTTGTTCAGTGGAGAAACGATTTGCGGAAAACGATGTCAATCAAAAATTTTATAAAATTGGTTAGATTGATTTCCAAATCTGCTCATTCCAGGAACAGAGGAGACAAAACCATTAATGTGTAACATTGTTTGGAGGGTTCTTGCATTGGGCAAGGAGACTCAACAAATGACAAAAGAAAACCTTGTACCTCTTGTGTAATAATAATCCTTTAGTTTTTTCAGGCAGATGTCGAACAAGTGTGTGTTTCTTCAAAGGGTCTTGAAGATATTCTTCAATCCCCTGTATCTGGACAATTAACAAATTATTTACAATAACACAAAAGAGTAACTGATGAACTTGCACAAACTAGCACAGACAAAAAGTTATTAAAACCGTATTTTTTGGTATTTTAATTAATTTGCTTTTATAAAACAACTTTTTTTTTTCAGATCTCACTCCGACTTGTCGGGAAAAGTGGCTGATCCAGCTTGGCTGCGAAGCCTGTGAACCTTATTGTGAAGATTGTTGAATAATAAAGGTTACCTTGTAATTATATCTTTGGAACTGGCAGATGAGGGACAGGGGTAAGAGAAAGCCAGCTTCACCAACTTGAACCCAACCTGGTCCAAAATCCGGGTGTTGTGGAATTGGAGGCAAAAATCTGCCACACACAACAGCAGTACAATTTAATGCAACAATATACAATTGGCTTTAATATTACTTTCTGGTGTATATTGTGTATCAGACAAGAGGTAAACTATATTTTTATAATACGAGCAAAATTAGTCACGTGAATTTTTACCCAATAACAGAGAGACTAATTTTATTGCTACTGAGTTGGTCTGATGTGGATTGCTATGTAAATTGCCACACTGGCTAAAGGCCAAAATGAATAGCTCTGGCTGCTAAAGCAAGTGTAAGCTTTACATGGTCAAATTATTCCAAGTAAAATATTAAATAGCATTACAGGAACATAAAAAAACAAGATTAAAATACCAAAAAAATGACAAAAACAAACCTCTTCCAGGACAACTCATGATTGTAGACTTGAACCTTGTCATAGTCGATGGGTTTCTGGTCACAATCGCTACTAACTTTGTTTGGATGGTCGTACGCAAGATACCACAAGTAGCTGTGTATCGCCTGCAAATTTGAAAAGAAATAAAAAAATATTTTAAATGTTATCAGAAGATTTAAGCCTGTCAAGTTGTAAATGCAGTTGCCAACTAAAGGTCCTACAGAAGACGTTTTTACAGGAAAAAGGAGAATTTTTCAATACTGTTATCTGAATATGTGCCTTAATTGTTATACTAATAACCATGCACTGTATATACAAATTCATAAGATACACATGAAAGCTTGTCATACTTTAGCACGAATATGCTTGGGTTGAAACCCCATCTCATGGTAATCAATGCTTGGCAGCAAATCTTCAATCTTCACAGATTCTTCATGGAAGCTGATACTGCTGATCTGGCTGAAGGGCCTCTGAAACAATATTTACAAGTATTGCTTGTTGTCACCGAAAACATTAACAATACAAACAAATGATATATCCGTTTGGCCATAGTGCACTCCACAGTGGTTCGCCGTATCTGTTGTTCGGTACTCAGTATAGGGTAGCCTGCAGATCGACGTTGACCGAAAGGTACCACAAAGTGGAGACTAGTGTGCCTGCTAGTGTAAAACCTAGCACAGTGCCACACAACAGCTGCGCTGATGAGACCTTACAGGTGTGTGTACACACCCTGTCTGCAGCCAAGCAAATGTTAATTCTTGAAAATAGTAGAAACGACACAAATACCAAACAATAAAGTCATTGCTTGTTATCAATTGTTTATCCAACTATTACTTATAAATACATTGTAAAGTTTGGAAACAGAAATTTCCATACATCAGAATTGCAAATTTCTTTGGCAACATTTCTTGTTGTTTTTTTCGTTTCATTGGAGAGAACTCGGAACTGAGCTTGCTCGAGGGCTGTGTTGAAACGTGAGGGGCTGCAGTCCAACGACGTCACAAAATCAACCTGAAAAAAAGATATTTTCTATTGAACTTGCATGAAAATAACAAATATGTTATGACTAACAGCATGTTTGTTATGACAATCATGCCACAACCCAAAACAAATATTATTTTTGTCAAACTTATGCTTATTTATCTCTAACATGTCCAGTATGATGAAATAATCACTGCTTTACCAATCTTTGAAATCTTTAAACAAAAGCCCAAACTTTGAGAACATTGTTTCAAAATATTCTGCAGCATACGTCTTGGGTGACTTCATTTGAAGTTACAGGTATCACGATGTACTTGAGCAATCCATCCGTGTGCATTTTCTCAACTGTCCTCGCCACTGTTTTCTTGCATATCTTTGTGGTTTCACCTGAAGAATATTTTTATAAATAGCAACATGGTGTGCATGGGAAAATCTGATTTTTTGGTACAGGGTTCGCATTAGCGGTAAAAAAAAACGTATCGCAGAAATGTTATAACCTAAATTCCAATACTCAAACTTGTACGCGATTTGCATTACGCCTAAAACCTGCTGTTTTAAACTTGTTGACTCAAAATTTGTTTCGTAATACATCGCCATCATCTCATTAACTTGCGCAATAGAGGCTTGACAAAATACGAGGATTGAAAGAAAATAGTCGTTGACATTGCGAAGAAAAGTTAACAACGCTGTTAGCATCAGCGCTTGTTGCGTGTACGAATGAGTAGATAAAGAAGAATGCGGCGCCTTATAATCTGCTTCATGTTGCATCGCAACAGTCTCAAAAGCGGGTCGCAACAACTCCAAAAACGATTCGCAATTTGCGAATTGTAAACTGCTAATTCGAACCCTGTGGTGGATTAACAAAACATTCCAAAACACTGTGGGCTAATAAAGACAAACAACTTAATGTAAAATTGACAAATTTAACCAATTAAGCATCTACCCAATAATTCTATTAATGAAAAAAAATTATATTAAGATTGCTTACACCTGCAACATTAACTTACACATACAAAACACCAAAATAATTAACAAGATATCAAATGAAATACAGGTAAACTTCACAAAATCTTGATAACGAAGAAGCAAACATAAAACGCAACAAACCAAGTTTTGTTTCCTCCACAAGAAGAAACTTGTGGATCGGGAAAAGACCCTCGATGACTTTTTGCTCGTTAACAAAACTCAAAATCAGGTTTGTCCTCCTCATCCTACGTGTGGTGAGTTGATTCATTCTCTTCCCCGTCTGTGTCGGTGTGTCCTGTGGAACACACACATATATTTAACTCACAGAAGTGGGAGACACTGATTATCATGAGACAAAAATTTTAGACAATTAATTTAAGAGCAAATTTTTTTTTTAATTTCTATTTTTGATAATTTTTGAATTTATAAATGTTTAAATTCTTAGTTTTACTAATTTATAACATATATAATATACAATCTTTTATTACTAATATTTTTTAAAATACAAAGTATTTATATTCCCTGCAAAGTTGCAGACGATAGTTTTTGTAATAACTTTACTCACAGTAGACATTTGCTCACTATACGTAGAATCATCCAACTCCTGAACAATAATTATTGTCAGCATTATTTGAAACAGAACAAAAAGACTATTTTTAACACAATTTTGTTAAAAAAAGAGCAATTTGTGCCTTACAGAAAAAGATACGTCTCCTGAAGTGGTGGGCAGAAGCTGAGTCATCTCTTTCACAATGACACTGCAATAAAATGGACCATTGTAAAACTTTTTTCATCCCTGAGTTAGAGGCAACAAAACATTTAGAACAAAACTTACAGAGAGGTGTTTGGTGATTTTATTTCTGTTCCAACAGCGCTCAAGTCCAGTGTTTTATTCATGGTTCCTTCTTCCTCATCAACACTCATTGCTTCAAACACCAAAAAACAGTAAGACTTTCGTTACCACCATGTTTCAACTGGTGGTTTCAATCTCATTAAATCTATTTAGTTAAATATTACCGGATATTTCCAAGTTTTCTTGCATTTTCTTCCGTTCAGCCAGGAACTGTTTGGTGAGAGCACTGTTTTGTGCGAAGGTATTGGCGATATATTTCTGAACACACACTTTCCCCCGTTCCAACATTATGCTCTGCACAAACACAAGGTATATGAACCCCAAAAAGGTGTAACATTCACAAAAAGCTGTAGACTAGATCAAGGCCATTGAAAGAAAGCATTAGCAATCATATTTTCTAAATGAATTTCTTATTTTAAAACTTACTTGCTTTGGCATGAATTTTCAAGTAAACACAAAGTTTAAATTTAATCTACGTCCAGTGCAAAAATATGTGTACGTCACTTACCCTTGCATGACCAGATTTATTTATCTTCCTGCAAATATGTCGACCTTCTAACGTGCCATAACCCACAAGCTGGTTAAGCATCTCCTGTTGGGAGCAACCCTCTTCACCCAATGACACCACTATAATAAAAAACGTAAGTTTACAATCCAACTAAAGATGAAATATGGCAAAAAAAGACAAAAAGTTTGAAGCCTTTGTAGTATACAAACAGCTCATTTCACAACGTGTACTTATTACATATATACCCTTTACATTTACAATTAATATGAATGTTTTTAACATGTTGACAAAACTCTTACAATATCTGAAGCCTTGAAGTACAACAGGAAGCTCGGCAACCAAACCCACGTTTTCATCACCAGGTGGCGCAACAGCCTCTTCTCCGTCATCTTCAGTTTCTTCCACAGCTGGTTTCAGTGCATCTTTCTGTAGAACAAAAACCCTCATATGAGTCTTGATGAATGCTGTGTGCCGAAATATTGGAGAGCAGTTATATTTACAAAGTTTTCACATTTAAGTTTCGTTAATTCAGATATTGTTGCAAAGGCCAATAAGAGCAGTCTCTCAACAGACATGGGTTATGCCCTTGTAGTTCACTTCTGTGTTTCGAAAAAGCAAAATTAAAAAAAAAGTTCATAAAAAAACTGTTGTTACTTTGATAAGTCGTAGTTCCTTAAAATGATGCTTTTGTTTTTTCTCCTTGCTTATTTCTTCAATTACTCCTTGTGAAATTAGCTTTTTCTTCAATTGCCTGAAACTTGGCTTGGGCATTTGCTGCCAAGCATAAGAAATACCATGAATATCATTGATACAACTAGTGAAATATCTTACAACCAATCGTACCAACATTTGAGAAAGATTTTGTAAAGACATGGTCTTGTCGACTGCCATCTCCAAAGCATTGCACAATTCGCTGGATTTTTCATACATTGTAGATTTCAGTACAACTTTAAAAGACTTTAGATGAAGAAGTATTTGCTGATACAACTTGTTATTTTTGTCCGGTCTACACAATGCAAAGCAGTTAAACACATGTTTAAACTTTATTTGTATGGTTTTATATACAATATACATACCTTCTGTAAGCATATGATTGTTTCGTGACTAAACCCTTCGGAATTAACGATTTCATTACATAGTGAATGTGGGATGCCTTTAAATTTCTGCAAATAAGATGTGTTTGAGATCTGTTTAACAGCAGTAGGGTTTTTCACCAACTTATCAAAAGTTTATGGTAAATCATAACGGTTAACGGCTCTCACTTAAAAACAGTATTGTTGAGGACAGTTTGAATTTCACCCTGATATCGCGAGCGGCCGATCCTTTCCAATATGCAATATTCCAACTCTGCCAGTTCTTCAATAACCTAAAAGTCAAAGAAAACAAAAAAAGAACAAACTCAAGACAAAGCAATTTGCAAAAACATTATAGGAACAGGTTTACCAAACTCAGTATTATTTAACATTTTTAGAGGTCAATAAACGATCCATGGCCTACAAGAGCATCCATATCATACCTGAGGATTTACACCAGGGGGCAGCAAAGCTGCTTCTCGGACGCTCTGCGATGCTACAGCCACCAATTGTTGATGTCCGAACCTGTCAAAAGTATATGCACCACTATTTAGCATTTATAGTGAACGGACCTATGATATTAGCAAAACCTTTCTATGGCATCTTCCATTGCCATTTTTGTTTCTTTAATCAATCCAGTCACATCAAGCCTTGTTTTGTATTCTTTGCAAGATCCCTGGACACAGCACATTTTTAAAATTTTGTATATAATATATATACAAGGAACAAACACTGCTTATTGTGCTGCAAAATATTATTCAATGAAAACATTTATTGTGTTGCAAGTGAGTTTGCAATGCTGGGACCATAATATGTGATTTATTCTTTATTACCTTGATTAATTGATCTGTCACTGGTTGAACAGGGTAAACATCAACAAGTTTGTCAAGTTCGTCAGGGGCAATTGCTGTTGTGCTTCCCGTTTTGGGATCCCTTCCTGAATATCTTGAAAAATTGTTGATCATTAAACATATGTTACGTCTCAAAAAAACAAGACACATTTTGTTTCCAGTTGCGCAAATATGTTCACCATATATTTGCTTGAAAACATGTTTGTTTGCACATTTTTGGCGTACATTATAGGTAACTTTAAATCATTGCCTTACATATAGCACATCTAAGATGCTTATAAAACTATTTCAATTTCACAATAAAAGTTGTTTTGATGCAAACCTGTTGAAAATATCAGGTTCGTTTCTGATTTTATCCAAAACATAGAACTGGATTTCAACATGGTCAACCAAATACAACCATAAGCTGGATTTTATTGAGTTGGTCAGAGTAACGGGAATTATCTTTTCTCGCTTGTTTAGTCGAAGCCAGAGAGTGGGTAATGTAATGCCATCGAGACCCTCCAGTGCAACTTCTTGCAGACATGTTGCGAAAATATCCATAACTTTTCTTAATTTCATTCTCTAAACAAGAATCAAGTCATCTAAAACATAATAAAACTAAAACAGGGCCAAGCAATCGACCAATTCATTGTAAATATGCATAATTGTAGTTTATAAAAGATATAAATTATTGTGAAGCAACTGTAATTTGGAAAGTCTTATGCCAATAGTAAAACAAACTGTGGAAGGCTGCAGAGCATGGGTTCTAGTCCCACCAGAAGCATAACTTACATTTCATAGCACAACAACACAATTAACATATCAAATTAACAAGAAATTTGTACTCAATTTGTATAAATTTTGTGGCAATAGAATAACGAAATTGCAATCAAGCTCTTCCTTTGCAAAATCAAGCTTTATAAATGTTAACAGCAGTTTCCACGTGCAGGAAAACAAATTATTTAAATCTCAGAAAACAACACATTTGGTAACCAAACAACACTAAACTCTCCACGGCCAGTTTTGAGCAAAACAGTTTTATTTTTATTATTATTTAATGGCTGTGATCCAGCACAATTTTGTTACGGGTTCGAAACCAGCGTGAAGCGTCGCCATCTTGGGTGGGATTTCAACCACTGCCCTTCCGAAATTGACGGTCACGTGACATAGACTGCCGTTTTTTTTATTCAACCGATGCATTTTTAAGAAGAAAAAGGTAATAGCGTTATCATAGTATACTTACATCATGGTATACTACACATATACCATGCTTTCAGTGTTATAGAATTTGTTTGAATTTTGCCGCCGCAGTAAAAAGTACACTTTGTGGTATAGTTAAGCTTTCGGGATCCTGATCCTGATAAGAGGACTCCTATGCAGTTCATTGCGGTTTTTATGAAATTTTTCTGTATATGCCAGTTAAAAACGTGCCATTTAAGATTTTAAAAACAACATGCATTACATTTTGTTGTAGAAATATAAACAAATTATTTCTTATTTAAGGGGGTTTACCGTAATTGTAAAGTAACATTGCGCCCTCTATCAATGTAAAGTTACTACGCTTTGCGGTAACAAAAATATTGATTTTGTTTCCAAAACTATTTAACAATACGAAAACTTCCTCAGGGATTTTTTTAACTGTACAATCACTGCGGCCAACTTCCTGAGTGAAACTGTACCCTTCTCCTATGTGATTATACTGTAGCCGACTTCCAATTCCGTTTCGGATTTGCTAAATGTGTGATTTCCTTAAAAGGTCATTAAATACCGAAGAAACTTTCCTTGGGGATTTTAACCATGTATTCATTTGAAGTTTTTTTCCACCCTGTTTTGGAAACTTGACCCGTTTGTATGTACGCACTCGTCGCCACGCTGTGTTGTGGACAAGAGGTTCCGGCTTTTGGACTGTGGTGAAGCCTTACTGTCACTGACAAAAGCGTTACACTACAAACTGGGGATTGTTCTAGTGTTTTTATAGGTTATAGGGCGAGGTATTAAAGGAGGGAGCAGGGTCGACGCCAGACTATGTCAACTTTTAAAGCTTCGCTGCATAATGCACCCTATTTCACTTTAATCAGTCTTCATTAAAGAAAAGATACGGACTTTTCTGGGATATGTAACCCTAAGTGCTGTTTTTATATCCGTGTTACCTTGGCAACAGATTTTTTTCCAATTTTGACCACACCGGGATTCGAACCCAGGATATTCTTGCCCGGAATCCCGATTAGATTTTTTTCCCGATATTTGGGTCAGGCGCTCGACCGATGTTGCCAATGGTAACAAACAAGCCCCCTAAAGTTTGAGCGCAAGTAAAAAAAAATTCCACTTGTGAGTATAGAAATCGTAATCGTCAAACAAGGAATTCCATCCCGGTTTCTGGCGCATTTCAAGACACATTGAGCAAATATTTGTTTAGCTTCAAGACTTGGCGAACGGCGGAGCTATACCAGCCCGGCGCTTTTTTCTTTCAAGACGCGCCGATTCTGAGGTGTAGTGCTGGCATTGCCTGATGCTGGGGCTTTCATACGCCCTCGCTTTTCGGAATAGTTTTGTAAAATACGGAAGTATGTTCATTACCTCATTCACATAATCCAAGTCGTCAGTTTCTATTAGAAAAGAAAACACAACCGAAATCATGACGGCCACCGATTATTGTCCTGTAGCCTAATATATATAAATCGCAAAATATTGTTCAAACTTAAATAACCAAGGTTTTAAACACGACTGATCAATCATTTATTGTTCTGAATCTGTGAAAAGTTGATCTCTTCATCGACCATTGTTCATACAATAGAAACCTTCTGTAAAGTGTGACGACATAATGTGTGACATCAATGACAGTTCTTTTCACACGGTTAGCCGATATCGTGCGAATATTCCGCTCTGCGCCTCTAACACGGGGAAGTCCCTTTTGGTGCTAGACAAGACGTCTTAAGAAAATCCCCAAGCCCAGAAGTCATATCACATCCTATGGAAAAGTGAAATGAAGCGTTTAAAACCGCGGGAGCGCCGGCATGGAATCACAACAGCAAGACAACTGCTCAACAGACACGGAGATCTACTGCCAAGGAAAATTTGAAACAACATCATGTGTTGCAACGTTTTAAAGGTGCGTCGCTGTGATGTATACGAGTGCATATACGGTATCGGCAACTTAAAATCCGCTCTTGCCGCGTTGATTTTTTTGAACTGTTTTTTTTTATACCCATTTCCGACGGAAAATGTGTATTAAATAAACACCCTTACTTTATAGCTAATAAGATTTATTCATGCGGATCTAATTTCATAATGTTCCCGCTGCACAAATACAAATTTTGAAGTTGCCGGCAACAACAAACAGTAAAGCGCTTAACGTAGACATAATCAAACCTCATGTGATTGCTGGTCCCGAGTAATGCAACTTTTTGATTTTTAATCAAAACGATCTTGAGTCACAATAATTTCCTCAACAAATAACTTTGCTTTGACAAATGTTTAAAATTCTTCATTTTCTCAGATTGCTTTTCTCGGATTCGTTTTGGTTTTACTGCTTGGGGTGGTTTCGTGCAAGAAATCAAAAGCTTACGAAAAGAATATCCTTACGGGACTTCTGCAAATTGTTGACAGCTCCTCAAGGGAGTAAGTATGCAGTTTTTTCTAGCAGTATATCTTTTCGAAAATCGAAATGTTGTTCGACATACTTCTAAAATATCGCACTGGCTTTCGCTTTAAAGAACTAAAACCCAAACACGTTAAAAGTAAATTCGCATCACTGCTTCCTGGACTAACATAAAACATCCGAGGTTGGTTTTATAGCGAACCAGCATAAATATGAGTCAAAAGTATTTACTACGGTTCTTTAGGCAACAATTTATCGCCTCTAAATCGTCACCACCATTGTTTAAAGTAAGGCGATTGCGCCTAAAATTGCAAGTGACTTATAATTTCGTTTCCTCTAATGAAAGTTGTCCCTAAAATGATTTTGTTTTAGGTTTTTGGAGAACCACAATTGTCGTGTGTTACCAAGCAGCAAAAAAGACTTCAAAGGCAGAGGTGTGTTAAACTATGAGTACGTTTTGCTTCATTGCGACAACGTTGAACACCCGACACGCACGATGGCCGTATGCGGCAGGAGTTGCAAAAAAGGCTGTGGACGACCCTTGAGGAAGGCTTTCAAAAACGCAGAAAGAAGACAAGTTAAAAAGGCGGCGAAAAGAGCTGAAAAGTTTCTGAAGAAAAACTTCAAACCTAAGCCTGTATTGAGAAAGCAACTCTACATAGAGCGACTGAAACAAGGAGAAAATATAACATCGCATTGGGTTTCACTACCTGTGGATTTTAGGTGCGTCTCCAGAACCGAAAATATGACCGACGGCAAATGATAACGTGTGGATTGAACAGTCATCTTCTCTCGTATGCTCGCATCTGTGAAAATGTATTACTATTGGTGTAAACATTGATGTACTAACATTGATAACATCGAGTTTGCTTTTTTTGCGTTTTGCTCTTCTAAATTATTTTATTTATTTTATCGTTTGTCTTCACCACTGTTGCAAACTTTTTATTACATTTCATATTTCTGTGTATACCATCCTCCTATGCAAAGTAACCCAAAAAATCGTTTTTTTAAGTTAACTTCGTACCTCCACTAAAAATATTTATTTGCGTCCGTATTTATTGAAAAATACAAAAAAAAGCTTTCAAGTCGACTGCTTATATTACAGTACCTTTGCACGCGACATATGTGTTTGCCCGGGGAGGTAGCCTACAGTGTATTCAGAATTTACAAAACAGTTATGTGGAGATTGTGTCCAATGGCATTTAGGGTTGTAGTACATTTATGTGCTATTATATAGCTGTTGTACTAAATATCCAAGAATTTACAAAACACAACTTTCTCCTTTAAATGATTTTCAGTGCCGAACTTGCAGTTATATTCGAAATGTACAAATATAATTACACGATAATCACACTAAAAAAACACCGAGCTGCTTTATTGAGTTGAAAAAATTTATGGGGTTTCTTATCTACATTGTTCAGTCGTAACCACATGTAACTATATCAACATATTTGCAACTAAAATAATCATATGATAAGCAAATTGGAGCCAATAATATGAATTGTGTAAGCTGGATACATATAGCCACTGCATAAAATAATCATGTATAGTTAAGTGTCAAACTCCAATTAGTTTTTTTCCCAAAGCTACGAAGTAAATGAAGAGCAGCTTCACTTGTAGCTATTTTGAAACGTAATCAAACAAGTGGTGCTGTATCCCGATATATAAAACTGCAACGAAAAATTTTAAGCGAAAATAAAACTTGAAACCGCCCAGCTCTCTCTTCTGCAAGACATGGCGTCATCACTATAATAATCGCCGGGTTTTTTAAAGCTTTCGCTTTTTGGGAAACTTTTGTGTCATACGGAAGTGGATGTTACTTTTATTCTCTCGCTGAAGTTCCCAGTTCCCTTTAAAAATATTGGTAATAAACCCAATCGCAGTCATCGATTAAGTACCACTAATTACTGTTGAAATTCAAATATACACTGCAAATAATCCACCGCATGACGACATGACGACAAGTTTGCGTATAATAACCATAACTGTGTATCAATACATGAAATACGCATGCGTATCCGCGACAACTTGTTTTATTTTTTTCAGTTGACAAAAGTGGTTTCCTATCGTACAGTTTTCTGCCAAAACGGTTTAGATGATTTGGTTCTTGTTCTTTATGCTTCACGTCCCCTAATGTCCGGCCCCATCTGGTGAAAAGACAGCTCTTGGGTAAATCCCCAAGGCCAGAAGCCATGTCATACGAAACGGAGAGTTGGAATGGCGGCCTTAAAACAATGGACGGGCCTGCATGAGGAACATTGCATTGAAGAAGCTGCTCAAATATACAGATACGAAATCTACTGTCAAAGAACAATTGAAACAGCGTTATGTATAGCAGTGTTGTAAAGGTACGTTTCCTTGTGTTGAGTGTATACGTAAGGTGTGGACTATGAGATTGTGCGTGACAGTGCTACAGGTTGAACCAATACAAGTTGGATGAAAGAGTCAGGACTATCAACTAACCTGTCTATCTTGAGCTAATCGATAAACGGCATTTACGTCATAGAATTATTCGTGCACAAATATTTAACATATTAAAGCTTGGACAGGTGACATACATTCGTTTCGAACCGGTTTTTTTTATGTTTTCTGTCAGATATAAACCTACACACGTAAAAGTATCGTAAAAGCAAGTTAAGATAATTAACTTAAATTTGCTGGAGCATGTCAACCTTACAGGGGATTTCCCGGTATTTCCTCGCCCCAACTTAGACATTAAGTCATTGACCCGTGACACGAACGCCGCCCAGAGCTGTAAATGTTTTGCTAAACTGTTTATAGTGCAATCTTTGCAGGCGCTGAGTGGAAAAACTTGTTAGTTTTCCTGTTGTTTTCCATCAGGCTGACTTAGGCTGAAATGTTGAAATTTTCTTTTTTCGCAGATCCTGTTTTTCGGATTTGTTCTGGTTATTTTGCTTCGGGCGGTTTCGTGCAAGAAATCGAAAAAAGTGCGTGCAAATGAGAGAATCCTTAGCGAGCTAATGCAACAGGTGGACAATTCGTCCAGAAAGTAAGTTTTGTAGAGTTTCTGTTAGTTGTCGATAATCGCAATACAATCCAATATATAGCTTTGCTATGACCGGCTGACTTTTTTAAGGTTATCTAATCCGTAGCTATAGTTCCTGTACAGCTAAAACATATCCAAGGGAGATGTTGTGATAAACTTACGTACACATGTGTCACTTTATGAACTGTGATTCTTGTCGCGATTGTCCGGTTTCCGTTGAAAGTAGAAAAAATCTGGTTGCTTTGATAAATAAACTGTGCCTAGTTTTTTTCTCACCACAAACTCTTTTTAGTTTTTTGGAGAACCACGATTGTCACGTGCAGCCCATAGCCTCAAGCAAGAAGTATGAAAAGAGAGGGCTGTTGAAATTCGAATACGTTTTGCTTCGCTGCAAAAACGTTGAGCATGGTATACGGAAGATAGCCGTATGCGGCAAAAGTTGCGAAAAAGGCTGTGGACGACCTTTGAGGAAGGCTTTCAAAAACGCAGGAAAACAAGATAAAAAGGCGGCGAAAAGAGCTGAAAAGTTTCTGAAGAAAAACTTCGAACCTAAACCTGTATTGAGAAGGCAACTCTACGTAGAGCGCCCAGAACAAGGAGGAAATTTAACATTTCATTGGGTTTCACTTCCTGTGGATTTCACGTGTGAACCAAAAGAAAACATGACTTTCTAATCTCCTTTTCGTGCAATCCCGTTCTATAATCATTTCACACTATTGCAATAAACAATATACATGCTCAATTGATGTATATATATGACTAACGGTTAGAAAACATATATTTTGTTCGTCTGATTCATTTTTTATTTGTTTACCTTTGGTGTTTATCTGTGTTGACAGTTGTGTGACATTTATTTATCTCTTCTGTGGAATTCTATGCAAAGCAAACTAAAAGCTTGTTTTTAAAGTTGACGTCGTTCTCTGTCGTTTCACTGAAATTTTTTTTGTATTATTTTCACCCGAAATTTTTCTACACGTATTTATAAAAAATAAATAAAATGATTTTCAGTATTGATGGTGGCAGTGTTTCGTTGACTCATAAGTTAAACTGCGATAGACATAGAAAAATACATTAAAACGATTTTATAGCGCAGGTCGTGTTGTCGCATTGGACTTTGATGAGAAATATACAGAGACTGAACGAGCCACTATTGCTTGCGACCCCAAGCAAACCTTTCGCGTAAATTCCCTGTTATGGCGACGCTTTGATAAAAAAAAAAACTAACGAAGTATAATGTGACCTCTCTGTACGTATTCGTTAACATAAAGGCCAGCGAATGGGGGAATTTAAAATCACCTCGCGGTGTAGGCGTTTTTACGACTATCCCCAGAGAGCCGAATCGGCCGCATTCCGCCAACGCAATGACGTGACGCAAGTACCCAGAAAGCCCCACAGACGTGAGCTGGCTAAAGGGCGAGGTAGTTCATTCAGAAACCGACACCCATATTGTTACGTTATTTGCCGACGAGACTTCATGAGTTGTTGGCCGAAGCAGCGCGGCAAACAACCTGAAACGGAACCTCCTATTTGCGGCGTAATGATGTAAGCTTATCACTTTGTAACTTATTGATATTTACGCATGGTTGTTCGGGCCGGGACATGCCAGTGCAACAGCCGCAACTTTCCTCTTCACACGCCTCCGCGCAATCACAAAAATAGCTTGTTGCTGACGCTTCCACGCATAATAAAAATTAACCCTAAAAGCTTTTCTGGCAAAAAAAACTTGCCGTTGCGGTTGTCATCTGACAGAGTAAGCAAGAGAACTAAGTAGATTGCGAATGATCGTTCCAAAATATTTCGTGTGCAACCCAGTATTTTATCTGATAAAGCGATGTAAACATATGATCTATTCGCTGTTTTTTACCGCACTTGAATTCTGGCATGAATCCCGATCTGAGTTCTCCCACTGCGCACGTGAGCGTAGGGCCTTGACTGATGTTACCAATCGTCAAACCAAACGTAAAAATTAAACACGAAAGATATTCTGCGACCTTCATGTGGCCATCATGCGACATTTACCATGCTAAATTTTGCAGTACCTAATAAAGTTAAAATAGAAATGTAATTATTTTTATATTTTAGATATATATCGTAGGCAGTCGCACTTGACCATTTACTACCATTTCAATTTAGCTTTTACTTCCTTGTTGTTTAATACATCGGTAATTTTAAAATTATCGTACGATGGATGTAAAACGATTTCGACAAAAAATCCATGTTACACGATTAAACGTGATAAATTCCGTGAATATTTTATGGTGGGAATCCTGTTAAACTATCACGTTTAAATCACAACAGTTGACACCAACAAGGGACCATAAAATTTCCTCCTCTGGTTTGAATCGTTTTTACCGGCGACGGTGTTACTGGGATTTGAACCCAGATCACATTTTTTACACGGCTCAAGGCGAGTGTGAATTTGACAATTGTCTGACACATTTCAAACATTGTGATAGTAATAGCCTGGGACCGAATGCTTCAGGTGTGTTTGACCAATGCGGCGAGTCTTTTACTTCGCAAATTCTCGTCAAGCTGGTTGGAAAATTAAAAAAACTCTATTTGTGGAAAGTTGATTAAAAGCAGACACATTCAGTTAGCTGTTAGCAGTTGTGATGAACACAGAATAGCGTTCGAAACGTTTGCTTTCCATTCCTACCAGCAGACTTACAGCTCTAGATTTCCTTTTTAAACTTATATTCTGGTCTTTAATTTCAAATGAAGTACAAATATTCTACAGACGAATTTCTGCCTCAATGAAGGAAATCGCATCAGTCGGTTGACGCCGCCGTAAAGTTTATGTTTCGAAGGACGAACGATCGTTACAGCGACAAGACAAACAAAATTTGATGCGCAACACCTTTGTAATGATTGACATCACTTTTAACTGCTGCAAAAACTGCCTCTGCGCTCATCAATAACACAGTCAGTTGTATATCTTGTCAAGCGGTATTTCCAGCCGGTTATCATTTAATGGGTGGCACTTGGTAGTATAAATACTACAACCCAACGAGTGATGGCATGCATTTCTTCCAGTGTGACAAGAAATAGAAAAGTCAACGTTGGGGTTGAAGCAAAATACAAAGACCTAATTTACTATGAGTATCAAGGTAAGGCTGCACGCAGCTATGTTCATTGATGTACTCGTTTTTGTGTTTATATGTATATAAATATAGATGTTCAAAGTATGCAACTGAAAACAAAACGCATGTGGGAACATAATAAGTTTTACAACGGCCGAAGTTAGCCTTAGTTTCAACGCAATGCAAAGTGTTAAAGTCCAGCTGTTTTCAGCAAATAACCAAGCTGAAAATGGTTTGTATATTTTGCAGATTTTAATCTTTATTTCTCCGGTTGTTCTGTTGGTTTTTGGAGTCGCAGTCAGAGCAACTCACTTTAGTCTCTTTCAAAAAGCAACGAGGGGAATGGACCATTATTCAAAGAAGTAAGTCTGGAGGGAGTTTGGGAAATATATTTCGAAAAAGTTAAAACGTTTTTGGATCGATTAAGTGAAACAAAAAAGTCTCAAACAAAAGTAGAGTATGAAGAAATTTTTGTCCACGTTTAAAAATACAACAAAATACATAACCCTGAGTAAGTCTCGCCGGATAGTGGACGAAACGTTGGTTTCAATAAACAGTTTCGAAACTTAAGTGCCAGAAGAAAGTTCTATTAATTACTATGCCTGGCAGCTAAAATAGCACAACACTAGTTTAGTACATGTTCAAACACAGTTTAATAATTGGAGTAAATATCATGTGGGTCAAGTTTTTTCACAAACTTTTACATTCTTAGTTACTTTCGTCAGCATCGCTGTCACGTGATCCCCCTCAACACGACCAAAGTCATCAACGGATTCGCTAGGTGGCGCCACGCATTATTCCGGTGCCAAGTAGGCGATATATGGACAGTTGTGTGTGATTTTACCTGCGTGGACCCGGTGTTGGACCGGCCTTTAGGCCACGAGTTCGTGGGCAAACCGGTATTCCGCTTTGTGGAAGTTGACACGTCGACAGACGGCAACAAAACTACTGTTGAAGTTCCGCATGCTTGTCAGTGCGTTAGCCACGAAGGAAGCGTTTGTTAGTTTTGTTGTTTTCTTGTGCAATTTCACTTATCGTTTTCATTAATGAAGGGTTGGGATGTTTGTGAAAAGTGAAAGTTTTTTTTTAGATATTTGTTTTTTATTTTTATCCAGCAAGTGATATTACTGGTAGAAGCCTATGTTTTTTAAGGACTCTAGTGCCTCGTCTTTCATGTTTGCTCATATGTTAATAAATTCCATGATTTATCTGCAGTTGTTGCGTCACACTTTATTGGAACACTAATGTCAGGAGCAATGCGCGTTTATTTCATGGAAGAAACTACACACAATAAACATAACACCAGCAAAAAGTAAAAAAAAATACGATTCGGCGAAAAAACATTAAAAACAAAATGCAACCGTTACACTACATAGCAAAAAAATTATTATGAAAGAATTTGCAGAAAATATAAAAACGAAATGTAGTGGCAAGTTTGATGGACAGAACCATTTAATACTTTATATATAACAACGAAATGTAAATGTAAATGCTTCGTCTTTGGCCTACCCCGACAGGTAGCACGGCTCACATCGGCAGGAAAGCGGCAAAACAACATTACTAACTTTTCCATCTCTGTCCATGAATGTATACCCGGAATTAATAGGTCTGTTACACATTCCGCTTAAATAACATTTTCCGTCGCATATCATTGCTGTGTAGAACGATCTTTCCAGATGGCTACAGCGAAGTCGAACACTCGTACCAAAGGGGTCATATCTTAAAATCCGTTTTGCTCTGCATCTATAGTCCTTCAGTATCCTAAAACGTCATCAATAACTGTAATTAAATGAGCCAATTCTGGAGGTAGAATTGATTTAAAGCTTTGTTGTGTATATAAATGAACAGTATCGATTTGGGTAATTGATAAAGCCCCGTAGTCATTACCCAACCTATTAAACGTCCACGACCCAATTTGACCTTGAAGTGCACAGGTAGATTTGAGGGACGATAACGTTGATATCCCGACCGGTTCCTCACCGAATAACTTACACTTATTGCAACAACAAAACTCAACCGTAGGAAAAGTTCAAATTCTCACCTGTTTGTTGACGGGTCCAAGTTTTTTGTTAAAGATTGATAGAGGCGTCTGTTCGCTACAGCGAATCCAACAAGAGCAAGTACAAGAACAAGTAAAGGGGCAATCTGAAAAACATTAATTAAAATTAATTCATGAATCACTCGTTGGATTGGCGCAAAAATTCGGCCATCAGCTATATTCCAGCTGCCAACTTTTGGTGGCCAAATAATGCATTTACCAACTTTTCCACAAAATTATAATAACGAAAATACAAGCATGGCCTTTCAAAAAGACAGGCAGCTTATTTTCATCGTCTGATTTCACATCGTAAAAAAACGTTTCACATCCTGTAGCTTTTACCTTTGACATTTTTGCGATATCGTGGACGTTGTTTCGATAGTCTTGATATCAGTAGATTTTTCACTTTTAGCGATGAAATTCTGAATGGTAAGGGACCTATGTGGGGTCGGCATTTTATATACACTGGTACGACTCCAGATCATGGGGATTATTTTAAAACCCAGCAGTAGCCGCCTACAAGACTATTTTTCTTGTTTGATAGATAAACTAGAATAAATTTTGACCACGAAAAAACCCGAACCCGGTACAGTGTAACATCACCCACATTTTTAACGCTTGATTGGGCAGCGCCAGCCATTACGACCAGGGGAGATCGCTTCTGCCCAGTTCTGAAAGTTGACTTTTTGAGTTGGGTCAATGTCTGCCTCGTTTTTTTTTCGCCCTTTCCCAAGTACAAAACTGGCGATGCAACGAAAGAAAACGCAACTGTATGAGAACATTTTTCTCGACAAGTCTCTTTTCTGAGAGAAAACGTTACGCAATTTCCAGTTTAAAGATGCACACTTTTAAATGCACCTTGTACGGACGATACGAAACTGTGAGAAGAATTTAGATAGCTGTTTGTCCGCACATCATAGAGCAAGATCATTTTCATCACTACTTCTTTGCATTACTCATCTTCTTCTGTGTTCGTGTTATCTCCACGTTTTTGTTTCATCTCTTGTGTTGTTTAGGTAATCAGACTTCGGGTGACATTGAAAATTTTCAGGTTATCCTAACGTTTCTTTTTCCACACTTGCACGTTCTCTATATCTCTTTCACATTGTTCAATATTTGTTATGTTTGGGCAATAAGGAAACGAAGGACTGATTTTCCAAACACCGAACCGCCTGCTTGAAAATGCCTGGAAAGAATGTTTCAATCCACACTTTGCTGCTCTAACCTCTGTGCCCTCAATAATTTGCTGAAACCTTTGCACCCTTAGCCCTGAACCTGATATTTGATGAAAGCGTTATGTATGTATCATGTTTCGTAAAACTGGTCAAGAAATAGCATAAATAAAGGGTCAATACTACAAAACCATATCAAAGTCACAACACGAAAAGAACAGCACTAAAAGTAAAACAATAAATAAAGAATAACGTCATATGAAATCACAATCTTATCAGAGGGAGAGATCATACAGTATATCAGGAGGAAGTTTGTTACTTAACCTAAATCGCGCCAATCAACACACACATTGGCACGAGAACGGAAGCGTCATTGTTACGTCAGCGGTAAGCGAATAGATGTCGCGTCTTGCAGGAGTTCTGTAGGTGAAGTTGACGGCCCGGTTGCGGCAGTTTGGATTCACTGGACATTTCTTGTTGCATAATATAACTGGATAGTTGGATCGAATCATGTTGTTGCAGTACAAAAGAAATCTAGTGCCGTACAGGTCCTCGTTCGGAAACAATGATCTACAGTTGTGGATCGTGATATACCTTCAACAATATTGTGCTTATGTTATTCACATTCTAATCAGTTGTTCAATTGTTTCTTAATAAACGAGTATCGATTCCACTTTGTCCATTCCGTTATGACTAAGTTCTATGGCCATTGCCTTTTAAGGAAGGTGTATATAGGCTTCAAAAAATTTGTGCCGCAAACAGAACCGTATTAATAAATTTAGTGGTACTACTTTCAATACATTCCTTTCTGGGGGAATATTTCACAGCGATTAGTAAAAAATCTGGAGTAACTATGTTGATAACAGTATGTGTTTGAAGTACCTGCGTGTTTCGGAATCAACACTTTCCTTCAAACGAGACAATAACAGTTGATTATTCGCTACAGCGAATGCAAACCCGATCAGAAGAATGATGAGAAATAACAGAAACTGGAAGAAAAACATAAAATTATAAATTTCACAAAATAATCGAATACATCAATTGTTGTGAAAAAAAGCAATGTCTTGCCTTTCAAACGAATTAAGCCAAAAACTGAATAATTCTGTCCTGCAGAAAACAAAACACCGCATAACACTTTAAATATTCTTACTTCTCAAATACGCTGCAAATTATGAAATTAATTGGAAAAATAAGGTTTACCTTGGCCATCCTATTTCAATTTTGTAATATTTGAAGTTGACTTGGTCTTCGGATTTTGCGCCTCTTGGAGAGTATGAAATTTCGGACAGATCAGGGTCATTTTTATACCGCCCGCGGCGTGGCGATCCATTGTTAGCGAATATTTTTTGGAGATTTTATTCCAAAGGCCTGGGCGTGACAAGTGAAAACCCCACAAATGCTTCGTTGCTTAACAAAGGATTACGGAGACAGTGAAAGTCAGGTAATGTCGTATGGATTCTCCTAATTGAACGGAATATGTCGCATAACGTAAATCCAGATACAAGTTTCGAATTTTGAATGCCTGTAATCGATTCAGTGTAATTTCTGAACTTTTTGGGTCGGTTTCAAATATCCAATTGCGGTTTTTACCGTCCCCTCCTCCTTATCCAATCTGTTCCATTATACCTGTTCCGAGTTTTTATTGTTTGAGGGTAAACGACGAAAACAAACTGAATTGAATTGAATTTGGAAATCTCCTAAAACTATTTCCTTTTTTTAGTTTTTTGTGCCTACTTTTATGCAGGCAGCTATGACTGGGTTTTGGCCAAAATTGGATCACCCGGTAGTCTTATGACATCACTTGTAGCGATAGGCGTCGACTTTTTAACGTTTTGTAAAATATTAAGGGTGACCTTTTTTGGTTTTAAAACCACGCGTCAGTCATAACACTAAATTTTAAACACTTTAATTACGAACCCCCTTACTGAAAGCGGCACATTTTTGTTTCACTCGGTCTATTGCAAATTTAGTAATGACGAAGTAACAAAATCACGAGACACTTGTGTTTGTCATGATTGTGACAGTGATAATACAGGTCGTTTGAAACTAGGTTAACGCATAGTAGAATGTATGTGGTTTTGATTTTTAACTTAAAACGAAATGCACGGGTGACAATACATGTGTTGTCACCCCTGTTTGTTTGTGAGGGGTGACATGTCACCCCAGTCACCCCTAAATCGACGCCTATGCTTGTATCTATGCGACCTATGCAGAAAAGTTGTAACTTAAAGGGATATATAAGTATTCTATAATATGCCAATTCATGTGTGGTTCAAGTTTTCTGCCCTTGTTAAAAATTAACGTGGTACTTCCATGGTTAAAAGTTTCTTGCAAATGCGACTGCCAGCAAATAATATTTACTGAATTAGCAATTTAAAAAACATCTTAAATCAACAAAATGGTTTCAGTATTTAACGTTTGCAGCGGATCACCGCGCGGTGTTGAGTTGGGGAGAAAAGCTGTAATTTTTTGCTTTTTGTTCATTTCAGGTTCACATGGTTTGATTTAACATCAGGTTTCACTTTCCCGTAATATTTGAGTGGGCCATAATGGGGGTTTGCGTTTCCTCCGTACACCAAATCGGTTCCGTTCTTTTTTTTGTTTCAAGGCGTGTTTCGTTGCATGGTTCCGTGCTGAAATCAACGCGGATCCGACAAGTATGGAAATTTGCTTACGTATCGTGGGGGCGGACGAACTAGATTTCCTAATTCTGCAATTTCGCATCTAAATCTAATAAAGTGGAAAGTCAGCCACAATAAATTCTCATAACAGGATTCGATTAAAAAATTCCCCTTGCTTTCAAATGCGAAAATTCCTCATTTTTCTTACATGTCGTTTGTGCTTGTGGCGTTTGAATAATTTCGAACAGTGCTCTATTTTTGCAAGTTCCTAAACATGAAAACTGGAGGACAGATCGCGGGGATACCTAGCCTTGGACATGTTCCATCACAATTAGGTAATGTTAAAACACTTTTGAAAAGACTGTATGTCTCTATCACACGTTACCAGGAAGTTTAGAATTAAATCATGTTATATGCTAAGAAAGTTATAAGTAAAAAAATTTAATTTAACAGTGAAACTAAGTTTTTCAATTTGTATGTGAAACTAAGGTTTTATATCAGAATGATTAAATGATTAAATACAGTTATTGTCGGTTGATTGTATGTTTAACAACGTATTCTTGCGGTTTGAACAAAATCTAACACCTTCTGGTCTATGGGCATGCTTTACAACTTCCAACTAAATAAAATTTAGGAATTTAGTCCATGATTTTAAAAAATATAAGCAATTTTTTTTAACAAAAACGTCTGCTATTCCCGGTCTCCTCTACGTGAAAAACTTTTGCTTTGCTTACAGAAACGAAGATGTTTCAATCCTTGGGATCGCAGAAAACAGCTGATATCAACATGCGCAGTATCCAAATTATTTACATTTTTTTAACGGGGGTCAATGTAAAATGATAAAACTTCGTCACTGAAAGTAAGTCAAAAATTAGGTTTGCAAAAAGACAACTCCTACGGCGTTTTATTTGAACGTTTTCTGATTTATTAATTGCCCCATAAGTTATGAAGGTTTTATTTTTGCAAGGAGAGTTCTGTGCATGCATTTACAATACGATTTCTATGCTTTTTGCCGGGAATAAATTTTATCTCTATGGTTTGTTTGTTGTTACTGCTGTTTTTATTATGCACTGAGAGTTAGCTTTGAAGTGTTTTTGTCATTAAAAATTACAGTTACTTACGGTACTATTTTTTTCTAATCTATTACAAATTTTTAGCAAAGCTTCCTTCAATTTATGCCAATGCTTGCTATTAGTTATCACTAACACTCAGTTTTGGTTATACCAGCCAGAATCCTGTTTAGTTTGTGGAAATGTAGTGATTAGTGAAGTAAACTATACTTTGTTTTGTGCTTCATCCACTTTGAAATGTACTTCAATGGAAAAGGACTGTCCGTATATAATCTGATTGTAAATTAGTTTAGCAACCTGCAATTCCGTTAGGCTTCAGCCTAAACCTCATGTAGACCATCATTAAACCCAGTTAGTATTGATAAATAAAACATTAAATCCTTATCCTGTATCCAGATCGGAATGTTTGTAGTTTTGGCAGAGAATTTTAATGTATTGGTTAATTGTTTTCTGCATGGATTGTAGATAAAATTTCAAAATCTTGGACAGTAAGTGCCTTGGACATTTACTTGAACCCTTTGTTGGTTGATATAGGATCATTAATGATAAATTGGTTCAACGCATATTCCCTGACAAGGAGTTTGTTGGTACATAAATGTGTTGGTAGTGTTTAGTGTCATTCAGTAGCCAGCTTGCTGCGAATTTTTTTGATTAAAAAATATTTAAAATTGAAATTTGTTCATATCGAGAATTAAAATGATTTACATTTGGAAGTAAGTTACAGGAACCCAAAGAGAGTGGTTGCCATGTTGTTAGCATAAAAAGAGGAAGCTTATTAAGAATGATTGTAAGCGTAAGTTGGTATAATTGAAAACAGGTTTTTATACTGTTTAAAACAATAAAACTGAGAACAGAAAAAGAACCAAAATAAGGGTTGATCCAAAATTTGGAACACAATATTACAGCTAGAAATTCTTCCCACCAAGATCGTTTTGTTGTGATTGCATTCAGGCGGAAAATTGCCCCCGCAGTTGATACTGGGCATTAAATTTCTCAACACTTTCAAGTCAGAGATCTTTTCTCCTACGGTCAGACGAGTTCGCCTAATTTACTGCAGAATACCGACTTAACCACGAAGTGTGTCATCGAGTTTGGCGACCTGTTGCGTCTCATTTATTTAAACGGCGAAGAAGCGTCGTAAATTTGTAGAATTAGAGCGCCTATGGGGTTTGGGCGTTGGTACATTGGTATGCGTACTTGGTGGTTGATTTGTGTTTGCACACTTGCTCAAATAGTGACGTACGTCAGCAACAATTATTGATTACGTTTACGCATGGGTTTTATGGTCAGTTATTTGGTGGCTATTAAATGAAAAGGCGAACACTAGAACTTATTGGCAATAATGACAAGTAATTTCGTTTTCCGTAAGCAAACATGTATGTATTAATCAAGAAACGTTAGTCAAGTTGGGCAAAGAACGACACTATGACGTCATCTCCCTTCGACACAGGCCAGCTATTTTGACAACGTAAAAAACACGTTTCCATGAGCAAACAGGTCCAGTGACGCCGGAGATACGGAATGGTGATAGCACAGCACACAAAGGGTTTCTATCATACTTATTGACATATGGATTCCTGTTAACATTGCAATGTGTCAGGCTGGGAGAAAGTCAAGTTCTGTCAGACAATTCAGGAATTTGCCCTTCAATACTATAGTGTGTACGAGACAGCAAGGAGTAAGGTTACTGTAACTTGACAGTAGTGGTGATAATTGTAAAGTTCATTAACTCTTATCCAATGATATACATAACAAGTTGCATTGAACAATTATGAGTAATGAAACTAGTTTGAGGAATTCAGGGCAGGGCTTTTTACTGCACTGTCCAGCAGCATGATTAACGAGTCCCAGTTTGCGACGGCTGTGACGTTTGTTTAAATAATAAATATTTGTTTCTCCGCCAGTGGGTCGCTTGTTTTTATTCAACGACGCAGAATGCCCGTTTGGCATTTGCTGCACGTATTTCCGTCGCCATGATCAAGAAAGCTGAATATAATTGCACTGTTGTATTGTTGTAGCCAAGAACGAGGAAAGATTAGACGGAAATAGTTGAATCATTTGATCTTTGACGTGTTTATGTTTCGTCACAATGTTTTTGTTACTGCAAAGCCCCTGCTCAATAACAGAATCCTATTAAAGTAGTGCGCGGAGTAGTTCTAGTATTTTAAAATAACACAAAGATGATTTAAGGTCTGAAGGAGTTGATTAAAGTGCAAAAAAGGCAGCACCATGGAAAATGCCTTTCAAAACTTAAGACTTATTCATGTCATGTAAACCGTATCGTTAAATGACGTAAAGCTATTGATCAGTCAAAATATTTGACAAGTGGGTGCTGTTGCGATCAAGTGGAGTCCAGTGGCTTACTCGACATTCCGCGTCCTGTCAAGAGATAAGAGAAGCATATTGGAAGTTCCGTCTTCAAAGTCAAACAGCGAAGTTCACAGTTTCGAGTGCAGTCGAAAAAAGTACAATAGTAGCAAGTGGAATTTTCATATAGCCGCCCGGCTCCGTTTAGATTTTTAGTGTCAATACGTTTCGAAGTTGTTTGCTTACTTGTGGGCAATTGGTATCATTAAACTAACAGTTGTTCAGTCTTGTTTATTCAACCGTTAAATGGTCGTCATTGCCACCCAATAAGATTTTACGGGGCATGATTAACGTAGGAATCAGTTTGTGACGTCAATAGGCGTACTTGTGTTTTGAATAATGAGCAAATGGGAAGTTGTTGACATAACGAGACTTGATCTTCGTGAAAAATAAGTTTGCTTCTGTTACACAACAGTGTTAAATGAGTTGTTTCCTAAGAAGGGGGTTAGATGTTGTTAAAAAATAGGCTATTGTGCGTGGTAAAGCCCTGTGTTTTAGTTGGGACATGATTTTAGTGTCTTGTACACCTCATAACTTGCAGCAAGTTGTATTTCTTGGTCATAATTTATCGAATGAATTTACAACGGTGCTTTGGTTGTGTCAAAATTGTGTCACTTCTGTGCACTTTTTAGCAGCCAACACTCAATGCAGCAAGCTGATTATAGAATCTCATGCTTAATCGTTGGTGCAAAGCGCACTTATATTTTAATTAAGCACCAGTCACATTACACATGAGGTTAGCAATTGCCTCTAATCCCAATCTCGTGAAGTCAAATTTGCCTGAGGCAGAAGCGGCTGGATTTGTGCACTCTGCGGCCTACGTCTTCTGGGAATGGATGAACGATCGCTTGTAAAGATCGCCACGAACATCACTCTTATCATGTACAAATACCGCGCCTCTGTGAATGTAGTTTCTCGGGAAACGAGGTTTCTTATTATAGGTTAAAGTTGCCAAAATTACATGTGAATGTGTGTGCATAAGAGCAAAATTTAGCGACCTTTTGCATTTAGACATGGACAAGATACTGCGAAAATGCGTTGTGGCTTTATTATTTCTAGGGTGTAGAATGGAGACACAGTTTAGTCTGTGTGAGTTGTTGAAATATCGCCTTCTTAAATGAAACCAAACCTCCAAGCGAGATCGAACGAAGATTCGATATATTCTGCAACAGTTGGTCACGTTGATTGCTGCAAGTTTTACGTCAAAGATCGGTATCGTATGGCGATATTATCGAGGAACTGTAACTCAATATCGTTGACGTATGGCAACAGGAAACCAGATATAGTTTGACAACTTTAAAAGATTTCTGCAATGTTAACGTTAACCTTTTTTTACGTCGCTGTATCCACACCATGATTTAGTAATGCAATTTTTATTGTTTTGCCGAAAATGGCAATTGTTTGGCATGTATTGGTTCGCCTGTATTGTATACTGTATAATGTGATGCATGCTAAGTCAAAACGTATGTCTGAAACAATTTTGAAACTCAGAAGGTCTATTTTCTGTGAAAAATTGCCATGTATGTCATTTTATGTTGCTGTCGCACTTTGTTTTCCGGAATTCTCCGAGTAGTCGGAACGCTTTGTCCAACGCGTTAATAATATAACCAGTAAATAGACTCAACGCCATATGTTGTGGGTCAGTATCCATATATGACATCATTTCTTCGGGTAATGACTCAATAATGTCTAAAGAAACTGCTCCGCTTTAGGAACTGACAGTAAAATCTACCAGACGGTTTTTTTTTCGAGCGAGCAATATGACTTTAAACGCTCCACTGGCGTTTTTATTAAACTAAAATCATGTGCGCCATAAGACAAAAAAGGTTTGAAATGGATACCATAGACTTTTTTAGTACACGTGTTGTGAATGTCGTATCTGTTCGGTGGTATTTGATACCATCCGTCAACTATATTTTTGTTTTTCAAACTCGCAATGTTGGATTTGCATGATGTTTTTAATGCAACACTTTTAGGAATAGCACGCTACCTAGTAGAAAGCATACTTCTATTTGTATGGCGTGATTATGGGCTTTTAATCCTTATTCATGGGCAAAATATCCCGCCACTTATCCCACCCAAGCGGAAATTGGGTTGAAAATATGTCTTGCCACTTACCAGAATCTGTCAATTTATCGAATGCGGCGTCTCGAAATTGTAAGAGGCGTCCCATTTAGTCCACTTGTGCTATTACGCCCACTGTTCGTGTGCTTTGCCAGTCAGCGTCCGAGGACCGCAGAGACGATTAAATACCTTTTTCGCGCGTTGAGTGGCGAAGCGGAGGAAAATTGGCGTCCCTTTATTTTTCGTCGCACTGTTTCCCAGATGGATGCAAAGTGCTTGCGTTTTGTTTTTGCAGAAAGTCGCAGTGGCTTCGCCCTAATGTGCGGTATGATACTAGAAATTACGTGGTCGAGGCCTTGCAGTGAGCCTACGTTCCAAAATATGTGCAGAGGCGTCGCAAACATTTTTATTTAAAAGTATTGTTTAGGGGCAGTTAATGAAGTGCACTGATGAGACATGTTACGTCGAAACAGTGTGCACATTCTGCAGGTAGCTTTTTAGCATTTTGTTGCGAAATACTTGGAGTTAACTACATGAAATAGAAAAGCCAGAGCTAATATGCTAACCATAGCAGAGCAAATGTTTCGATCACAGCTGTGTGGCTTCATCAACATGATTTATCGCGTGTTTTGCCGTGTTGCCAGATTATTTAGGTGATGGGGAGTTTTTGTTTCAAACAACGTTTTCACCCTATGGGAGCAAAGATGAGTGGCAGAAACCAGTATTGGAATTTGTTTTACCTCCAGTATTCAAATCTTAGATAAGTTTATTTGTATTTCGTGCTGTTTAGTTAATGTCGCACCCACACCTCCATATAGAAAAAGTATAACTCAAAGCATGGCTTTGGGCTATGACTATCGAGACCGCTTTCAGTTTGACGTTTGCTAATTCGCACGAAGACTCGCCCTTTCTAATTTTAGCTGCTTATGATCTTTATGCTTGTGTTCTGCCACACAAGCGCGGACATGAGGTAATTTGTGAGCGTAATATCGTAATTTTGGCTGTGACGATGCCACCCAACCCCAATTGACTGCGTTTGACGTAGAGGTGGATTTTTTGTTTGGGTTTAATTGGGTGTTGTGTCTGGATTCGTTGGGCATTATGTGAGTAATTGTTTTTACGCACAAATAGTGTTCAAAGAAGATGTGAGAGCTTGAAGTTTTCAGTGCAAATACGGATGAAATGTAGTCTTAATAACCCGTATTAACATGCCTAAAATAAGTTTCAACAATTACTTTTCCAATGTAGGCTATACTTGCAACTCCACTGAAAAAGCGACATTTTTAACAAATATTAACCGCATGAAAGCAAAACATGTAGGAGGTGCCTTCGCCGCTACGATTGTCGGTTGCTTCCCGCAAAGCAGCAATATATCATCGTTTCCTGAGTTTCAGACCTTTGCGACATCGTTTTCCCACCAGATCCTTCAATACATTCGATATCCGGGCGTCCACAGCCCATTCGCTTGTCGTCTACCTCATATCCTTTCATTATTGGCTTGTAGGTGCAGCTTATTCACGCAGCTTTTCAGGCGTTTTGGCGGCAAGACTGCAGGAGTAGTAAAGGGTTTTAAGGCATTTACCTTTTTCAATAAAAGAAACTGTAATGTTCTAGTACAGACATAAACACGTATTTGGGTAGGACAGTTTCAAATACCGTTTTAACTCTGTTTGTACAAATGCATTCATCAGTGAGTCAATTCAAGTTGGTTTAAGTCGTATATTGTCGTTTGGCTTTGAAGGTTTTAATAATTTCGCCAATTAGGTGGAACTCAGGTAGAGTTATGCGTTGGCGAACATTTCACAAAAGCCCCTCGCGAAATGGCACTAATGGGGGTCCAAGGTCGCTGAATCAGTGCACAGAGTGTCTCATTAATTATTTAGTGTTGTACGCGTTTTCCACACGTCTTGTAACAAAATAAAGCCTTGCTATTATTTTCAAGTGTTGCTTGATCAATAGCCGAAGTAACTTTTGTTTTAGTTCTTGTTTCCCTGAATATTGTTGTGTTTGTTTGCAGAGTTATTGTTGTGTAAATATCCCCCGCGTACCACCGATGCCACAGTCAGAAAAATGAGATTTTCGGACATTAAAAAATTCTGGGAATCACATTTGGGAAGTTCTTCGACACCGCGCAAAGAAACACAACAAGCGGCTACTACCACACTTACCCTCAAGTCGGATTCGCGAAATGTTGCCACCAGACCACGCGCCGAGACCAGCCCAAGCTGTTCCTCATTGCGCAAAACCTGTCTTCCGCCTCCCAGTCATGCAACGTCCGTCGTCAGACAACCGCCTATGTCACAAAAAGGCAGTGACGTAACCGCGGATAGAAAAACGGATTCGATGGCTAAGTCATCGCCACAAAAGTGTACAGTTAAAGCTGAAGTTATTTCAGCAGAGCCCGCGCCCTGCGCCAAACGCTCTGTTGCGCGGCGCAGAAAAAGTAGTTACAGGAAAAGGCAAAGACACGCCGAAGTTGACAACATGGAAGGCTCTGCCACTGTTAACAATTTGGTAAGCCGTTTCATGGACAAGGCAAATTCAAATTCGAGCTCCGAGCAGGTTGCTAAATATAGCCAGGTGACCAAGAAGCACTTAAAGAAAGCTGCAGAGGCGTCTGGAGCAGCCATTTCCTCCGCACCAGCTTCGGTGAATACTTCACCAGTCAGAAATTTTGTGGATAGAAACCCGAAGGGGAACGTGAAATTCAGTCAAGTACAAAACTTCTGGCAGATGCGAGAGAAAAAACACCACAAGAAGTCTATGCAAGAACGAAGGTTTGTGTTTTTCATGTTATTGTTGTTTCTTCAGATGCGTGAGATGTTATGATATGCGTTGGTTGTTGTGCAAACGAGTAAATTTTCCACTTTCATTTTAATGTGATTTCACAAATTCTTTCAAAAAAGTTTGAAGTGGTTGTTGATGTTCAGATCAAGTTGTTTAAAACAAGTTTTTTTGTGTGTTTTCTGGTCAGTAAAATACTGTAAGTTTATAGATTTTGTGCAATATGTGAACAATTAATAATGTCCCCTTTAACTGACAACAAACTGACAGAACTTAGACTGTCGCTTGTGTTGTGTAGGTGCGTTGTGTGTGGGTGCTACCTGAGTAATTGCCAGTACGAACAAGAGGGGGCACTGTATTGTGAAGATGACTTTTGGAACAAGTTTGGCCAAAGATGTACTTCTTGTGGGGGCATCATTACTGGTCCAATCATGGTGAGTAGTTTCAATGGCTGCATTAACATTTTGGATACACACAAAACACAACAACATTTTCTGCTTGTGCTGAAGATAAAATACAGTACAAATGATTTTTGTTTGTTTCAATTTAAAAAAATGTAAGATTATATTTTTCTGTGGTGTAGTTGTCCTTGTGGTTGGCAAAAATAAAATCTTTCTGTAGAAATCTACTGCTGGTACGAAAATGAAACTTCCCATTGTTTCAGTTACGCTTGCATAACGCAGCTATTTTGAAGTCATTGTCTTTGGTCTTCTGCAGTAAAACAATAGGGTCAAGTAGGCATTCCCTCTATATTAAATTCAGCATCTTCATGCATGCTTCATTAAGTAGTGCGATGAATAATGCAAGCGTTGTATTCATGAGTGGTAGGAAACTGACGTATGCCATAGCTTCTCGGATATGAGCAATAGTGTTCCTACTACTTTAAGCGTACAAGCCACGCACCTTGAAATCAAATTTATTGCTTTAAAACCGTTGTGTATCCATACTGTTTTACTGTGCAACTAAAAGAGAAATACTGGTGGTTGCAATTATTGCAGTTAATAATATTTTTTTTAATTCAAAGATTCCTGGAACCACAAAAATTTCCACGAACATTTAGTATTGTGGGACATTGTGCCCTACAAGTTCCTATTGCCGTCCAGTGTGTAATGCGCTATTTTTGATTTGATAGCTTCCGATTTGCCAGTCTTGAATGCAATTAACAATGCCATTTGGCTCTGTGAATTGTTTTTCAATACGATTTGCAAATGTGCAAAAATTGCAATGAGATGCATTTTTGCTTCGCAAAAAAGAAAACATTAATTATGAATGTTTGTTGTTGTTTAATGTGTTTCAACTTTCTGTTTTTTTCCAGATTGCTGGAGTTTACCGATTTCACCCAGAATGCTTCACATGCAGCTGCTGTGTGAAATGCATTTCTGATGGAGATCTTTATGCATTGGTGCTGTGCCATGGTACCACTGAAAAATCAGTTCTGTTTTGTGTAGATTGTTACCAGGTAATATTCCAGTCACTTTTTCGGCAGTAATATTCAAGTTGAACCTTTTTTTATAAAGTTAAAAGTTGAATGCATTTTGTTTTCAGGGCCTCACCAGTGGAAGTACAGAAGAAAGCCACGATGAAGCCAATAAAGACAAATGCACTGTCATAATGGTCGTCCATTTTGTCCCACTCCCAGAAAATGAAACAATACCACGTGACAAAGGTATACATCTATATTGACCTGTTAAAAAAGAGAAAAAAGTCATTTCTGTTGTTTATAAATTGCATTTCGCTTACAATTCGACATCGTCCATATCACTAAAAAAACAATTTGGATTGAAACAAACCGATAGGTTTTCTCTGATATAACTTGTTAAAAAATCAGATACAAGACTGTCAGGAGATTCTCATCTATATTGGCCTCTTACATTTTCTTTGTTGGGTTTTTTCCTATGGTTAAATCAGGGTTCCCTATACAATTAACTGTGCATGGTAAATCATAGGGCAGTTGGTAAAAACCTACTAGTGAAGATGACTCAGTAAGTTTATATAGAAGAAATAGTAATACCATGCTAACAAATGTGATATCAGACATTTGCGATGTCACGGTAGCTACAGCTTGTGTAATGTGTAATATTTCAGTTTCATTATTAGACACCTCATGCATGTATATGCTGCATTCATTTTGCAAGAATGTGTTCTTTTAAACCTTACAATTGTGTGTTTTCAGATGGTTACGGCATTAGTGTGCGGGATTCCCCTATTGTGGTACAACCAGACAGCAACGCCAATCAAGTTGTCAGCCAAATTGTCTGCTGGTAAGTTTCGTATTGGCAGCCACATGTTGTGCACCACAGTCCAAGGCCTTAAATAACCAGGTGAATTGTGCATTTATTTCAGGTTGTCTAGAGAAAATGGTAGTTCAATTTGTATTGGTGACAAGTTACTGCAGGTCAATGGTCTGGCCGTCGACCACAACGCGCTTGATCTGGTAAAGTTTATGTTTTGTTTCATGGCTTTTGCATACATTTGTTGATGCCACACTACCTCAAAACTGCTTTTAAAAAAGTCACTTTGATGCTGTCCTATCCTCTTTCAATTAAAACTAAAACAAATAGCAAGTTGTGTCCGTTTTCAAAAAAAATATACAAGCTTAAGATATTTTCTTGATGTTCCGTTCCAGATCGACCGTCTCGCCGATCCGGGAAAGCCCCTTCTCATGACTGTGCAGCGTGACGTCACGCTCTCCGCCGCTGCTTTGGACGCGCAGGGCAGCTGCAGGCACAGAAAGGTGGCCGATCTTGAGAAGCTTTGCGAGCCATTGCTGCCTGTAAATGATACCACGGACGTTGTGAAAGATCAACCGAAGTCCAACGTAATTCCGGTGCAGCCTGAAGACCCGTCCTTAACCTTGACTTGCAATCCCTTCGCATTGGGAGAGAGTTCAGCTCTCTGCTGCGCTCAACCTCTTTTGGACGATTCTGGGATCACAAGTTTAAGCGCAATGCAAGCCAAAGAATTACAGGTGAAAGGCGAAGTTTTTGTGTAAACGTTGGCACATCAAAGGTTGCTTTTTTAATTTTTTTTTTGTAGAATTTGGCTGCAAAATTTTGGTTTGCTTACAATTGCTGTCTGTTTCATAGCTTGTTTCAATAAACCTAAAAATTCACCAAAGCTGCGTCAGCATGCTCATGAAAGTTTGCATTCACTACGGTTTTAGGCGACGGATTCTGACAGTTTAAGCGATGAGCAACAACCAGAGGAAGACATTTCACTTAGCGATGCTGACAGCGCCGTAGACTCGGGTGTTGAAGATCCGATATCGGATGAGAGCACGCAGTCGTGTACGGCAAAGCTCCCGGATGAAGCTGGGGCCGAAATTCAATCTCTCAGCGACAGCGAAGAGGAAAAAGAGACTTCTACTTCTATCACCCCAGACGAGAAGTCCAAAGTCGAGGATACGGACACTAAAAAACCCCCTTGTGACTTCATAGCGATCCCCTGTGACGTCACAGTGGAAGAAGGGAAGGCAGCGAGGTCCAAGTCGTTGCCCCCGATTTCACCGAGGGAAAAACGAGGCGGTGTTAGAAGGAAACCGACGAGAGTTGATTTGCTGAAGAAAGAACGGAGTAAAAAGACCAAGTCCAAAGCGGAGTCGGTAATTACCAATGTTTGCTTCGTGCCGTAAAACACGTAAACGAAATGCGAATGATACATGCGAAATCGAGCAATCATCCTTAACCATTCAACTGTATAGCGTTCATTGTTTAAAATAAACGACTTTATAAACAAATCTTTACAAACATATTTTTAGCAAATAAAAAGGCAATGTAGGACTCTTGTCGTCCTTTATAAAGGTTTTATTTTTGTCCACATCCAATGATGATTTAATTTTTTTTAATCGTCTCATGTTTAGGCTTCAAGTCCAAGGAGAAGCAACTCGTTACGGACGGGAGCAAGCGTCATAATAAGAAAAACATCTCCAAGGTAACGTGGCAGCGAAAAATATGTCGACTGTACTAACACGTATTGTGATAACGCTGCACGCTCTGCACGTTCTTTGTAAATAAATAAATGAAGGTGTGTGCATACAGGAAGTGTTCGACACACAGCTTGTTGATCAATTGAGCGAGTTGTTATGTGTAACGCGCAACGTGCATGCTGTGAACAAAGCGGCGCCGTTTTATGGATGCTATCAGTCCAATGGTGTTGAGAAGCATATATGTTTTTAATGCAGGAAATCGCCTCTGTCTGTATACAGCCAGCAAGCTCCACCGGCGATGATCTTCAACCAGTATAAACGACCTTGTAACGGTGGCACCGATCTGAGTCGCTCCGAATCGATGAGAATTCATGGAAATCAAACAGGCCGTACACAGAGGTATGAATGCACATTAAAGCGCCCACTATAGAACATTGCTTACTAGTCAGACTACCTACTGCCTTAATGGCTTGAAAGGTATTTTAGCCCACACAGGAAAGTAACTCACGGAGCTGCCTAGTTTTGCTTCATAATGAACAGCCCTGGGTGTTTCTTTAAACCTCTTACTCATCTTCCGTTTTCTTCTAAGCAATCCTTTAAACATAATCTAGCAACTGCAACCAATGTAAAAAAAAATTTGTGTGACTTTAGGGTGTTTAGACCTTGTGACCTCATTCTCGGCGAAGTTCTCGGTCAAGGTTTTTTCGGCAAAGCGATCAAGGTCACTCACCGCGATACTGGAGAAGTGATGGTGTTGAAAACTCTTAACTCTCTCGACGAAGAAGTGGAAAAGTCCTTTCTGAAAGAGGTTCGTTTTTATTCCATTATATAAACTCTGAACACGTGCATTGCACATTTCCTATATCGGTTACGAAACTGAAAACAATGGCGGCGCTTTGTGGAAACGACTAAACCCCCCGAAAGTTACATCACAAATTTCGACCACGAATAAGGTTTTGCTTTCGTCAGGTGAAAGTGATGAGGAATTTGTTTCACCCGAATGTTCTCCACTTTATCGGGGTCCTGTACAAAGATAGACGCCTCAACATTATCACGGAGTTTATCGAATGTGGCACTCTGAAAGGTAATGTGACCGAACTTGCATTTTGTACAAAAACTCATATGAACCAAAGCAGTGCTTCCCAATCTTTTCGTTCCTTTTCGTTAACGCTATTTTCTTAATTTCTATTTTTTTAAATGTTTTCCTTCTTTTCGTTAACTCTGATCTTTTCGCTCGTATGTGTAAACGCTATTTTCGGTTTTTCGAAAAATTTGACCCTAATGAGTTTCGTGCCTGCATTGTTATACGTCACAATGCGCCTTTGTTTTCCGAATAACAACATTACAATCCGTTGCTGTGCTTAGGAATGATTTTGTTGGAAACTACTAACAACAACATTTACTCTAATGTCTGACAAACACTGAAACGAAATTGATTTTTGTTGGCAGACTTGCTCACAAATGAAATGGAAGACTTGCCGTGGTCCCACAGGGTTCGTTTGGCACGTGACATATCATCGGGGATGTCGTATCTGCATTCGATGAACATCATCCATAGAGACCTGAATTCCAATAACTGTTTCGTTAAGGAGGTTAGTACGACTTTCGTATCTGATTTCCGTGTAATTAATCTGGAAAATCGGAAATCGTGAGTACATTTAACCGCGTGTATCGAATGCTCATATCGGGCAATCGGAATGTTGCGGGTTCGAAACTCATAAGAGCGTGATTTTGTATCGGCTTGAGATCTATCTTTGATGCCACGAACCCCATGGGGACAGTTTCATTTTTGTGGCTCCACGTGGTGGGATCACAAACTTGTCGTTTTCATGTTTCGTTGCTAAGTCAATCTGTCAAACAGCTCTTAAGACTATTGGTTGGGCTTTGCTTGGTCATAGTGTTTTTTTTTTCTTGTTTTCTCCGTAAGGTTGCACTAAGTCCTTGCTTGGCCGTTTGGTCAGCAAAGTCGTCTGAAAGTCACACCAGCTGCATTGATGAGACCCTTTAGGTCGAAACAGTGGCCATCTGTCTGCAGCTTACACAGCTCTTAAGTTGTTTAAAATCAGAAAAATATATCTGCCATTATCAATTTCTGCGGAATGCAAAACACAAATACAACGTGGTTCACTGATTTACTGATCCAGTAAAGTTTAACTACTTACTTTTCATTAATTTCGTTGAATTTGCCTGACGCGATATAAGATGTATTCGAAACAACTAAATTTCATAAATCCACAATTGATGTCATTAGAACGGGACGGTCGTGGTCGCCGACTTCGGACTAGCTCGGGTGCTTCCCCGACAAACTGCGTCACTGGGCCGGAGAAAACGTTACACAGTTGTCGGCAATCCTTACTGGATGGCGCCAGAGATGATTTACGGGAACGTTTACGACGAAAGTGTCGACGTCTTTTCTTTCGGTGAGATTCACTTTCTGATGACGCTTTCGAGAAGTTCATTGTTTAAGGCTGCAAACTTTTGTTACGACACAAAGTGCGATGGTTTCTATGCTGAGACTCTATTTATAGATGTAGGGAATTTCGCGCGATATATGAGCAATTACCTAATGCGGGTTTTGAGTCACAACATAACTGATCATACAGTTAATATAAAGATTGGGCCATTTATAGACAGCTACTCGAGGCCACTTCCACTAGGAATGGGTTTATACTCTGATAAATGTTTGTGACGAATGCATTTGTACTAAAATACTTTCGTCCTTTAAAGTCATTTTTTCGTGACTAATAACAGAAAGCCTTAACTAACGCGTTTTCGCAAAATTCCAGGTATCGTTTTATGCGAAATTATCGGGAGAGTCGAAGCCGACCCTGATTTCTTGCCGAGAAGTTCCGACTTCGGGTTGGCGGTGGAAACGTTTTTCAACAAGTTCTGTGACGGTTGTCCGCCATTTTTCTTCGCCATCGCCGCCCAATGCGCCAACATGAATCCAGAGGAAAGGTATGATTCGTCACACGAAACCGAAAAATACCGAGCTACTAAATTTGAGTGATGCTGTCAGTACTCCTTGAAAGTTATTGGAGCTTGTATTCTAATTCTACAATGCCGGAACGCTCTGGTGTAGAATACCCGGAAAATTTAGCTAATACTCAGTGCAACAATTTACTAGGAACCAGCTGTTAACTGTGCCTCCCATTTAAATGGAATTGTTAAAACAACAAACAGAAAGGATATCATTAGAGTATTTCCATTCTTTCCTGCACATAAACCACTTGACTTTACCAACTGAAGCTCATTGTCAGTATTGCGAAACGTATCACAAAAACAATTGCGCACTAACTCCTATTTGGGTTAACTCATTCTCGCGCTTTTCCTATGCAACCTTTTAATTATTTCCGACAGACCTTCATTTTTACGCCTTGAGTCGTGGTTTGACATGTTGGCTATGA
Organism: Ascidia mentula; assembly: GCF_947561715.1. Lineage (NCBI taxonomy): Eukaryota > Metazoa > Chordata > Ascidiacea > Phlebobranchia > Ascidiidae > Ascidia > Ascidia mentula. Next base: position 2,930,268 of record NC_138568.1, read on the forward strand.
GGGAGATCATGCCCCACCTTCCACACCTCCCAAAACTCGACGACATCATCAGCCATCTTTATGAACATTACGATCTACATCTGCCCGACAACCTGTACTTATGCCCTGCGAGCCAAGATGAGATCTTGGTTCGCTCTTCTTCGGTCCTGAGCTCATCTACTTCGGTGGAAGGGAGATCCAAGAACACTGATGAAGATGTGCTTTACGGGACCGGGTTTTTCGCCACCTATGAGGCAAGCGACAAGCTGTGACTGCACAAAGTTTTCTGATTGGCCGATGTGAGCCACGCCCATTTTTCTTGACCAATAGTGTTCCTCCAAAGCACTTAGTGTTAAACGAGAAAAGGTGGAGTTCTAAAAATGGATTTAACGAACAATCCAGTTTCACTTTAGAATAAGAGTTGCATCATCTCAGCTAAGCTACCTCATACTATACTTCCATCAACAGGGTAATATGACGAAACAATAAAAAACTTCAGAGCGAAGTCCAACTAATTTCAGCACTTATATTTTTATATCTGTAAATTCATTTCGCTAACTTTCGGGATTTGGAATAACAGCTGCCGGCCGACTACCTTAACATATGCCGCACGTTGTCATGCTGGATATAATTTGTTACTAACTCAATTCTGCTCTAATGCCACAAACTTACCCTGTACCACACACTGTAAAAACGCCATAACGATCAACTACCATTGTGATGCAAATCTCAACAAATAAAAACAATCAACGATTGATTAACTTCAAAATTATACAACTTTAAATAGTGTCTGTCCGATCCCTTTGTTTGTCGTTAAAACCCTTGTCAAGTGTACTCATTTTTAACACTGTACTCTTAACTTCCAGCCCTGCGTTACGGTCACGCTCCTTTGGGCACCGTCGCGCATGGGTAATCATCATTGCCGATCAGTATTATCGTGCACAAAAGGCACTTTTTCACATGAGAATTGTGTATTCCAACGCATTCCAGGCCTTGTCAACCGTTTTTCCCTTTATATTGTACTCCATACATACCGACAGTTGGCTTAACATCCCCACTGACGTTAAAATGTCCTTCATTTGGTATTTTTTGCAAAGAAACGATGCTTGTTCTATTACCCTGTGAAAGTTTCACGAAAACATTCTCTGATTCTTTATACGGTTTTCCGCAACAACTTGTCAATTATACGACGTTGTTTTTTGTGACTTTCCCTGCTGTTTTTTATGCATTTGCACTTTTTCCCACTGCTCTCGTAATTCCACCGCTGCGGATTTATTACGTTCCTTTTTTCTCGGCCGCTGGCGGTCGCTCTCTCGTAAACCCCTGCATTGGTAAACGCGTTTTTTTTCGCGACATTCTGCAATAAAATGTTGCCAACTTGTTACATCTTGTTGCGTTGTGTCAAGCAATGGGTAAATTCGAGAAAAGCATAGTTTTTCGACCTAAATAGCTTTTGAATTGATTGGATGCATCAGCATTTCAATGCATTTTGTCGTTTCGCATAAACACAGTTTTACAGAAACCTGAAGTATTTGTATCATTTCATGTTGCTGCAGACATTCCGTGTTCAACGTGAGTCCAATTTGCTCGTTACGTATGACGACAAGCCACAATTTAACGCAATTAGGTAACGTTCCGCTTTGCCTCTGTTGCGCCACGCAGCTCCACAACGTCGGGAATTGAAGGGCAGGGGAATCCCCAACGTCATGAGCGGGCGTGTTTCGCGTAACGGAATTTTGTGGGTTCGCGTCGATGGTGCAGTGGAACGCGCGAGGCGGCTTCTGGCGTTCGGAAGTCGGCGGCTGGTTAACGATTAATATTTCTTGTGCGTTGGGCGCCGGGGAAAGACTGTCGTCATCTTGCCGTTGCAGTGTATGACGTAACAATTAAGGGTTTTCAACTGTAGAGAATTTCGAATTAAACGCGCTTGTAATTAATTTTGTTCAAAAGTTTAGGTCAATGCTACTTTCGTGGCTACTTGGTTACAAGTATATTTGATATTATTGCATGGGACCAAAACTTTATTGATTCCGGGGGAGAAAATGGGAGACTTTTAGGGATGGAATTAAGGCTTGTCGCCAAGACTTGTTAGCTTGAAAAAGTTGCGTCTTAAGTTCATATCCAGCCTAATTAAAGCTTCAAATAAACATGGTCTGAGTTCGTGGCGAAAATACACAACCCGATTACAAATTTCATTAACTAACTGCCAAAAGCGTTAAAAATAGTAAGGGCAATTAAAGTCACAGATACGCTCTGTATACAACATGTCCAACTTTCGGGTGTTGCAACATGCAATTCTGGGAGTTACGCCCCTCAGACAAAAGCCTTAATTTCCCACGTTGTTGAGCCAATTTTTATCATTCAATAGACGCCCACAGAGGAGCGAGTGTGGGGATGCCCCTTTCCTGCGGTACGTCACTCCGCACCTTGGTGGTTGTGGAGAAGTCATCGCAAACCTGGTTCTGGTTATTGGCTTGGGGTAATCCTCACCGGTTCGCCACAGAGTTCCGTGCATGGGGCAGTGGTTATGAGAGGCGCCTGAAACTGGAAATCCTCGTTGACATAATGTGGAGGTCAACGTCACTCCCTTAACATTGAATTAAGTTAACTTTTCTGTGCTGGTAATTACATGAAAATTATGATTTCAACATGTTGTTTCTCCATCTGGCAATTGGGCTCCGTCCAATCAGCATTTCCAAGGGTTTTACCAAACTCTTGGCAATGCCACGTGTAATGGATCATTCGCTTGACGTTCCAACACACACACATTTACACCTTATAGTAAAACGTAAACGGGAAAGTGAACCGTGAATGAATTCCTATTGTTTGCTCACAAGCGCGTTTGTTTGCTCATTAAACTTTCTGCCCCCTATGCAAACACATGGCAGTAAAATTCCTGCTTTACACAGATTGGAACCTGACTTTTTATCTTATGAATCACCAGGAATCTACACTAAAAAATATATATATATGCCGGAACACGTTTTTAGTCATTTACATTGTTGTGCAGCTACAACAGCTTGAAGCTAAACTCGAGGCTGTGGGTGGGTATTCGGAGTTAGTTTTCAGGAGTATACTGACGTCACTACAAGCATTGACTAAAGTTTGACATGATGGAAGCCGAAGCTGGCTTGGGAGGTGTGCTTAAAAAGCTCCATGTACAGTTGTATATAACTTCTAAAGGCAATTACGTATTTATTACGCTTGCGTTTTAATTTGGTTGCATTGACAGAACGGTTGAATCCTTAAAAACAAGAACTGATTCGACGTTACGCAACTGCCGTTTCGGTCGTATAGATGTGTCGGATATATTGCGAATTTATGACAACACGCAAAAAAGGCCAGTTTTATTCCGTTCCTTTACAGTGTGAATTGAAAATTGGAAGAAAAACTTCCGTCCAGCCGTTTTTGAGTAGCCAGCGTCGTTTTTATAGCTGACATGACAGAAACTGGTCACGTTAATTGATAAATTCGGTCGAAAGCGAGCTGATGTGACGCCTGGAAAAGAAACAGAAGAAGGTCAGTTGCTCAAGCGTATCTGAAGAAGCCCCGACCGGGAGTTTCCCGTCAGTCGTAGACGTTTCAGTGAACTGCAATATATTTCGATCAGTTTCAGGACTTTCCAGGTCGAGAAGTGATATAAGATGCGGGTCGTAGGTAGACAGCGACATTTGATCTGCGAGCCTACAGAGGAAAGACAAAAGCCAAAGATATCAAGTATAACATAGAAAATCAAGAGATTATCACAACCATTCAGAAATATGAACCTACCGGTAAGTTCGTTTAGTGTTTTTTAGTTTATGTTACATGGGTTTCATTGACCTGTCTCTGTGTCTAATTTTGTAACCCAGCTGTTTCAACAACATGTGGCCATTGTGGACAACAAGTGGTCATTGTGAGAAACAATCGCAGGACAATGGGGTGGGCGCATTTGGGAAGTATTTTGTTTCAGGGTAGAATAGAATATTTCGCTTCTCGCACCTGAAGTTTAACATTTGATTTCCCCCTTTTTGCTTAATTATCGAATTGTGCGAGATAATGTAGGAAAAAAATACGAGATGACGTAAAAAGTAAAATTTACAAGGCTTGACCAAAAATTTACAAAACCTAAAATCAGTTGGACAAAGATTTCTTTTGATAAGCAATGTGGAGCCAATAATATGAATTGTGTATAAGATGCAGACAGATGGCCACTGTTTCGACCAGTGGCAATCTCTCTGCAGCTTATACACAAAGATTTCTTTTTTCGTTCGTTCAGCGCAAGTGTCACCCTAAAATTACCTGGCTTGTAGAAAATACTTCTACGTTTAGGAATATAAGTTATATTTTAAAACAAACCGCTTGTTGGGCTTTAGGGTGTGTAAATTTTTTCAAGCAACAAAAGCACTGTGGCAGGAAAAAATGCTCCGACATGTTTTCTTTAGTTTCTGCAAATTTTTGCTTTCCTCATGAAATAACTCGACATTTTCTATCCTCATTTTCCCGATCATAATTGTTTGTCAGGGAGGACTTCTTCGGATTTATGTTTTGCAAAATAATCGTGCCGAAAACCTCATGCCAGGAAGCAAAGCAGTCTTCAGAATAGAACATGGTGACGTCAGTTACGTCACTTGTTTTATGAACACACAGTTCTGTCGAAACGACTTTGAAACAATTGGGTTTTCGTCACATAAGCGTACACACTTTCGATCCTAATTCAGGTTTTGAATAAATCTGGACTAGGCCGCCTTGGATTAAAATGCATTACAATGCTGTTTCGAAATGTTTCAAAAAACCGATATAAGAAATTCCCCTGCATTTAAAATCTAGATTCTGTTTCCACAATACTAAATGCCAAATCGAATGATTTAAGTTGCGTTACGAAATAAATTAGTGGCGGTGCTTTTGGGTGTCAGTGTCTGGCTGACTAATGCATTGTATAATTTCGGCGTACCTTTATTACGTAACAATCAACATTCGGCAAGGCGCTGCAGCAACCTTTAGACTTCCATTCGTGCTAACTGCATTCTTTCCCATGTGGATCCGCGCAATTTGCATAGATTACGTGGCCTTCTGTTTTTAACTTCACGTATGTTTAAGGCTTCACGTTGAGCGCCCTAATATGGTGTCTGCAAGAAAACCCCTTTCAAAAAACCAACACTACACAAAAGAAATTGTGTTCCTCGGTTCGTTAAAATAAACGGGGAACTGATGATTTTGTATAGTAGGGTGCGTGTATAATGCTTATGAAACCCGCTTTGCCTTACGTTACACATTACCGACAACAAGGAACCAACATAAGGAGATTTTGCCAACATCAGTTACACTGATATAACACATCTACAACTTCCTATTTACAGAACTTGATTTTCTCTTTACAGATTCTCGTATCGTCAATGTTCTTTTTCTGCGCTGCTGCACAAACACCGGACGGGCGGAGCAATAGGCTGTTCCACGCCGCCACAAGGCATCTCACGAACGACGACAGGAGGTAAGTTTTCGTTTTGCTTCCTGGTAAATTCCGGCCCGATTTCCGTACTTCCTCGATCCACTTTCCATTTTTCGGTCGTGTTTCACGTTAGGTAATGGCTTTGTACGTCCAACTACAAACTCCCATGCCACTTTTCACAAGATATGTTTCCACGTTTTGTATAAGACCCTGTCGACTTATTAGAGCTCGCGAGCTATGGTGCCAGCAGCTAGAAAAAATAAAGTATCTTCATACCAAAGGGCCTATAATAAGTAACAGCGCCGGCAAGAAAACGTTTAGCAAACAAAAATCATTCACATATCCACATGAATTAAATACGCAACTTTTGTATGATTTTACCTGTGTCGGGGAACGGTTTATAACATTCGGCCCCTAATTTCCAGGTTCCTCTGCGAACACAATTGCCAGGTTCACACGACTCGAAGACGCAATGAGGGCGGGCCGTCGAGATGGACGATGGCTTATTTCAAGTGTGACAATATGGAGCAAGCCATTGTCAGTACAGTGATATGCGACAGGTTCTGCGTGAACCCCGTTACGTGCACACGAATGCGGAAATACGTGAACCGCCCGGTTACGTACAACCTTCGCTTTACGACCAGACGGGACGAGACGCGGATAATTCCAATACAAGTGGCTTGTAACTGTCAGTTACGCAAACCACGTCCTACTTGTCCAACCAGGAAACTAAGAAGACGGAACCGAACGTAATCGGCCACATTTTCTCCCCACTCCCTTCTCTCTATGGAAATATATGCTTTGCTAACTATATTTTTTTACAAAACTGCTACTGTCGCAAGCAAGTTACATCAGTGCAATATACTTTAACTTATTTGCCTAACGAACAAATCTAACAATGTTTGGTTTTTATATATCCGCCCTACCCCTGTGAGTTGCTGTTTTTTTTACGCTTTGCCGATTCCTATACACATCTTCAGAACCCAAATGTTTGCTTGCTTCTTTTGTTACTCATTTGCATATTTATTTCCTCTTCCTTGTCGATGTTATGAAACTGTTACACATTTTTCGTTCTATTTTTGTTATAAATTATGAATACACATGCATTTAACACACCCAAAGTTGCCGACCTTTCGTAAAAGTTAGGTTATGTTATGAAGTAAGAAACGTGTCATCGGTTTTTGAGTCTGAAAGCTGATATTTTCAGAATTTTTTACAGGTCGTAGGAATGTGTATGTTTACATACAATTAAAAACTATGCGATTGTCCAATGGTTCAGAACAGTACTTCCAAAATTTTTTTGGTTGTAGGAGCCAAATGCAAAATCTTTCCGAATATCGATACCGAATCTGAATATTAACTTCGAATCCCACGTTTCTTTCCCTTTTACACACATTTAAGCAATGCTACTCAAAAATCGCGCATTATCTTTGGGATTTTACACAAGAATAGAACTATACTACGCTAACACCGAAAAAGTTTACGAATAAGAAACGACATCAGAATAAAACTATGTTGCTGCAAAAAAAATACAAATAGTGCGTTTGATTTTACCAATGTGTACATTTATGACGTAATAAAATAAGTATTCGGTTTCGGTCCGGATTTGGCCGAAAATATGGTGCAAGTATTCAAATTCGCCAAAATCGAATCTTATCTGCTTTCCCTTGTAAAAACATAAGCCTTAAAAGAGTAACAACAAAGCATTTTTAATTTTGAAACTTTGTGTTGTAAAATGAATGTTTGCTGTTCTGTCGGTAATGATTTTCGCATTAGAAGAATGGAAAGACTAATAATTGGAAGCCGTAGTTGAGAATCACTGATTGTAAATATCAGAATGTCGACAAGAAAGAAAACAGGTTTCATTTAAATTAGCCCCACAAGTCACAAAGAACATCAGTCTTTCAATCTGGAAAACTTGATTGCAAACAGCCTATGTTAATGTTGTGTATATGCCAACACATGTTACACTTTTAATTTGGTACGCATTTTATCGACTTATTTGGCAGCGAATTCACAGTGTTTCATTGATGATTTAATGACGTACGTTATCATACACGGAAATTTTTGTATCAATCTATTGAAATAAATTGTAATCTTGTCGCAATATTGCATCACGGACATCGGTTGCTAATATTAATTTGCCTTCTTTAAGTTCATCTGGTTCTGAGTGTTGCAATCGATGCCAAACCCAACGGGAACCAAAAATAAATTTATTGCCAAAAGTAGGACCCGGAAAAATAAAAATAACAAACAAATTTAACAGCGTGTATAAGTTCAAAAGTATTTTTGACTTAGAGACCCAGAAATTACAAACGCCGTGACTCGCAATACGTCCACACAATGTATATTAAGTAGAAAGAACGTGAAAAACGTCAACAAACGTATTTAATGTGAAGAAAGTAAATTCAAAATGTAAAGATGCAGAGAGCGAAATCGGGCCCGAATTAGACCCGAACAACCCTGTCCGACTTTCTTGCCTTGTTCATTATCTTGACATGACTTTGGGGTCTCTGAAAGGTCAAATATTTCAACGGGATTTTCCCCTTGTCTGAAAAAGTTCTGTTCTTTTATTGCACGCCGTCTTTATACTCACATCGCGTTAACTATAAGTTTAGTTCTGTTTTCGCTGTTGTGTCGCTTTTTTCTGTTTTCTTCCACATATTTTGTCTTGTTTCTGTTTAGAAATTATACCCTCAAATTTACATTGCACCCAACCAATTTAACATTGTTGTCCTACGCTGCAGGGATATGTCCAAAGTAGGGCGTGTTTTAAAAGCTTTGAAATTTAGAATTTGCATGATTTAACACCAGATGTCTGGTTGTATTGTTTAACCGAAATTCACCGAATAGGTGTTTGTTTCACCTTTGAAATGTCCTTCGGGAATGATGGGTCGACAAAAACAGACTCTTCATTGTAATGAACGCGATTATTGCGAGATCAAACCAGGTTAATTCAAAACCGACGTATTTACTTGGCAGGTTATTCGCTTGGCTCAGAATTAAAACCTTTTCCACAAATATTCCCAAATGTTTTTAAAAGATTGATTACAAGAAACAGCATTGATAGTTGCGCCATTAAGTCTTTTTACGTATTTAATGCAACAGTTTTTCATCATCTATTTGATGACGTGCGCGAGTATTTTTCCATCGACATGGTGAAATTGTTTTGCCGTTTCCGTTACAAATAGTGAAAACATTAATGATTATATGGGTTATTTCCATCCGAGTTGGCGTACGTTTATTTATCGTGACGTGAATCAAATGATGATGGCCTCATGCTTTCCTCATAAAAGTTCTTTCCCCATGGGATTTACCGCCTAATCATTTTGGAGGCATTACGAATTTTTTAAACTATCCATCTGGACTTTTACAATTTCAACCGTTTTTGTGGGGAGGAGAATATTGGAGTTTACTACGAAATACAGCTGCGTTTTCATCATTTACGTTTAGATTAAAAACACGCTGCAGCAGTGGGCTGCTCGGATTTTCCGCTGCATTTTTTCCGCTACAAGTAACGGATTTTCCGTAGCCCCTGTCACAAAAGGAATTCCCGCGTAATTTGTTATTTGCCTGAATTCCGTTGGACCCCGATATGTTCGAAGTAATTTAAACACCCTGGAGTTTGGAACCCAACTCTGCCCACGCGCCGACCGGGGTCCATTAAAATGTGGTGGAAAAAGCACGCGGACGCATTAAAAAAGCGGTAAAAAAAATACCGCGACCGCCATTTTCTTTAGCCCACGCAACGCCCACACTAGCTCTGGTACCAACCGGTGCTTCCCCTTCCACGAAACTGTTCTCCGCTTGTCGCGAGTGACTAGGGTTGAGCGCATTGTGTTGGCACGCATTTTTTTGAATGAAGCCCGCCTACGTGTTGAAATGCTCTGCTCAGGGGCTTGGTTGTTTCCATTAGGGCTCAGCGAGGCGTTTTGTTTGGTTTTTATCCGGCGGTTTCTCCTAAGGCACTCAGAGTTTACCTTTAAGGCAAACAAAGAAAACAATGCACCTGTCGGCCCATTCCGCGGGTCAGTATTTACGTCCGTTGGATACCATTGATTGTTGATGTCATCTGCCGTTTCACTACCTATTTGCACACAACTTATTTGTACATGGAAATTTGTTGTAACAAACGTACACAATTTGAATGAACATTAAGCATTTTTCGGGGACTTTTAGATTATTTTACCACAACTCCAGTGTTCTTTTCCAACGTTTTGGCAACACAGCGTGATTTTGGGAAATTTCATTCATTATTTTTATACCGAAAGTGTAACCACCAAAACTCCCGTCTGTTACTTAATTGACTCAACGAGTAAAAACTAAACGAGTGCAAAAAACGACCCAGGGCACGAAAAAACGTCACAATCGAAAAACGTCATGCAAAGTGTCCGCCACAGCAATCTTAACAAAATTACCCGCAAGGGTTGAATCTCAAAACGGAAGTTGCAGTGCCGCTCGATCTGTGTATTGCACCGTTGTCAAAATATCCCCGAAGCGCTTCTGTAGTTCTTGCTTCGCTCCGTCGACTCCCCGAGTCGGTGAAGCACATCGCGTAATGTGACGTAAGCCGGTGTCCGAGCTATAAATGTCGCCCCACGATCTCAACCACCATATCGACTTGTTTACTTTACCGGACCGCAAAGCATAGATCAACATTTGCTCCGAGTACACACAGAAGTGGGAATTACTTGCAACGAAGGACAGTTATTTGTGTTAATATTTCGAACTTGCAAAGCGTGCACTATTAAAGGTGAGTGGCTCGAAATGTGTGCGTTCGTCATTGCACGAATACACTTTGTTTAACGCAACAAACAAACTTTGGTCTTTTCCGACCCTTGCCTTTAAAACGGAGTGTTTAAATTGCATAGCGCCCTATATTTCGGCACAGGTCCGATTTAAGTAAACAGTTGTGTGCTTAATAGTAAATAAAAGTCAAATAGTCGCCTGTAATAATTAAACAGAAATAAATAACCTTATGTAGCAAGTGGTAAATACACGCAACAACGAGCCGTGTTCCACAGTGACACCACTAATTTCATAATTCGTCAGATTGCAAAGTGTTTATGTTGCAAACATTTTACTTCAGATGCTCCAAAAACTTGTTCTTCTCTGTGCTATGACCTCTTGTTTGTTCGTCGATTCCAATGCGTCCAAGAGGAATATTGCAAACCGGATTTACAGGATGGCACAGTTGTCTCCAAGGCAAATACAGTACGTCAAATATCGTGATGATAAATAATAATGATAATGAAACAAATTGGGTTTTACGTGTATTAAAAATGAATCGTAATTGGTTTCGGTTTCATGATTACATTGAACTTTCCCATATTTTTTTTCGCTTTAGTAAATTTTTCGCAATCAATTATATTATTTTTTAATCTTTTGTTGAAAAGGTTTTGATTTTCTCCTTCGTTTTATTTAGCCAATAGTGCCGCCATAAAGTCGTAAACCACAATACAGTTCCTCAATTGTCAAACGTGACATATAAAGTAAACCAAACAAACATATACGACTTTCACAGGTTCTTGAACGATCACAACTGCAAAGTATTCCCGGTTGAGAGAAGAAGTCAAACTCTAGGAATGTCCCGTTGGACAGAAGCTCGTTTTAAGTGTGACAACTTGGTTGACAACCCGTCCTGCGTTTTGTGCGACCGATTTTGCATCGGCGAAGACGGGTGCAGCAGAGCTATAGGCTACGTGAATCGCCCAGTGTTAATCACGCTTCCTTTCCAAAGTCGCTCTAATGTTACCCGCCATATTCCGGTACCTGTTGCTTGCCACTGTCTGCCGAAGAAAGGCACGCCCGGTGCTTCCAGAAGATGCGAAAACATTACTGAGTAGAATTTCTCACTATACGAAACCGGAAAACGTTCTATGCATTTTAACAGTGTCCCGTAGGTCAATTTCCTTTCGTTTTTTTGTTTGTTTTACCTTTTTTCTATCGTTTTCTTGCCAGTTTTCTTTCGAACAATCGCATTTCCAAACTTTTCCAGTTTTACTATTCTTATATAGCAACTACATGCATTTAGTTTTTAAATTTTGCATTTCCAACCAGTGCGTTTCACTGACGATGGTGTTCCACATGTGAAACGGGTGCGTATTTGCTCAAAAAGTGTTTTTTATTGACATCCGCACACTGTCTTTTGTACATGTCATCATTTCGTTATTTATAAAACAACATTGAAGCAAGATTTTACTGCGATTTTATGTTTCCGTTAGGTTAGATATTAGACTGGGCAAAAATAAAGGCGTGTGTTAGCTGAAGTTCGGTTCGTAGCCAAAATGAAACCTACAATACCTAAAATAAGAAATCAAAATATGGTCCCGGAGAAAATACTTAAACAATTTAAGCTCTCAAACGGGCAACTTTGGTTTGTAGCAAACTTATCAAAAACAAAGGACATCATATAATAAGCAAATTGGAGCCAATAATATGAATTGTCACCACAAGGTGGAAGTCTTTGCTTGGCCGTTTGGTCAGCAAAGTGGTCTGATAGTCACACCAGCTGCACTGATGAGACCTTTAGGTCGAAACAGTGGCCATCTGTATGCAGCTTACACAAAAACAATGGGCATTTAGCGTGTGGGGCATTGGATATCACAACATTACCTCATAAGGCGTAACTCTACAACACGTGACATTCTTTTGAGTATTGTGATATGAAGAACAATAGCATGGCTGACATTCATTACTCTGGTTGTTGTAAGTGGAACGTCACGCTGGAGAATGATTTGGAACGAATAGTGGAAAAGTTCGTCAGGGTTTCCAGCAGTCCGCGCAAAATCTGTTCGGTGATTGACAGAACAATCTATCAATAGACTTCTCTAAAATGAATGCGTCGCTCAGCAATTACCGAGTTTGGAATCTCAGTATAACGTGCGTTGACCGCGTATTTTGAGTCACTACACTACGTGGAAAGAGCGTTACTGGTTGTGTGCAATCCAAATGCTGCGAGGCAGTTTAAACAGAAATCAAATCCTGTTGCAATGCTGTTTGAGGACGCATCTACACGTTTCAAACATATACTTCTGAGTTCTACATCAGTGCAACGAGGACACGTATGGATATGTCGTTTATCAGCAATGAATTATTAGCTGTTCTTCTAATGTATGTAATTTGCAGGGCAACAAACAAACAAAAACAAATGGATATTCAATTGCAAATCTCAATAAGTACATTAATACTGCAATGATTTCCGATCAGACTCGGACAACCAGATGTTTTCGCGTGTTTTGATTAGATTAGAACTTAGAGGTGTTTAGGTTTTTTAAAAGTAGATTAGATTTAGAATTACCGACATAAACTCAACATGTCCATTTCAATTCATGTTATTTCGGATTGTTTAACTAGAATGGTAACTTACTCAGTTTTTTTCCAAATTAAATTAGAAAATTGCCGACATTATGCTCTAATCCGAAAATTAGACTGCATCCTACACCACCTAGTAAAAAAACCAATAATGCACGATAACAACACATTAAGCTGCGGACAGTAGTGCACAGTTTCGAGCTATCAGGTCGCAGAACCACACATGCACTTGTGTTAGAAATGAAAATTGATATTTATTACTTTACTTAATTTCCCATTCACAAAACAAGGCACAAAAAATCACTTGCATTCGAAAAGTCAAAATTCGATTAATCTAAGACAAGCAGTGCGAACGTTGTGATACTCCCAAGCACACTGGCAGGCTACTGGGATCTGAACGGTGCGTCCAATTGTAGAATTGCCCTCACGTTCCTGCACACGCATAGAATGCAGCACCGGCACATTAATAAAGCTTGTCATATCCCCTGGAAAATCCTCCGTGCAGTTACGGTGGCAAACAACCACCGAGATACCCTCGGGGTCCACGTTCAGGCAGGTGTAGGAGACGGTTGTTGACGGTGCGAGGGCATCAAGGTTGTGAACGGCTCTTCCTGCTATTAGTGAACATCGATGTTGAATCAAGAACCTGAGGTGAAACGTCATAATGAGATGGCCATAAAATTTACTACAGGGATCGATCTGTGCTGCTTAGTGGTGACTGAAAGTTCCGAATTCATTTTCCTCAGTGAAAATTTATTATGTTTGTATCAGAAAAGTTATCGTGTACAAGCTGCATACAGATAGCCACTGTTTCGACCTAAAAGGTCTCATCAGTGCAGCTGGTGTGACTATCAGACGACTTTGCTAACCAAAAGGCCAAGCATTGGCTCCACATTGCTTATCATATGAGAAAAGTTATCATTTGCTAATGCTAAGCGCCTGGCAGTGTTTTTGAGTTGTTTGAAATTTTTTTAAGATTGGGAAAACCAACTCTGCTACATAGTGATGTGGATGTAAATGATAATTGGGACGAAATCAATACTGGTGCAATTGTGCAAATCAAATGGTTTATTATAATTTATTGTAAGTTGTATACTTGATTTAGTTGCAGAACTTACGCTTTTGTGTCGGATGGCAAGGTCAAGTTTTCCGGCAAATCTACTTCTTCTTGCTGAGATTGACAACAAGCGAAAAGGGCAAACAAAATAAAAGAAACCTTCAAATTCAAAACAAACACCAGGTCACAATATGAATACAAAATATTTAAATTAAAAAATATGTACACGCTACACGGTCTTACCTTCAGAAACATGGTCGTCCAGAATTTCAGACCAAGAAAATTAATTATAAATTTTCACGACCAATTCCACAAAACTGCAGCCGTATAGAAATTTGATCGTTCTCTTTGTCGATCGCAACTGGCTCGGTTTTGCCAACATTTCCAGCTTATATTGGCAGACCAGAACAAATAACAGGTTCTTGTCATATCCATGGTACATCACCATAACATTGTTCGTCCACAAATCAAAACATATTCACTCTTTGAAAAAATACATGTACAAGAACTTGTTACCTACACCCTATTGTCAAGGTGAGCCCAGTTATTATGCTTTCTACTATTTCTATGGGTTAGCAGGTGGGTTCTTGTTGTTGTTAGGAGTTCCGTGGCGATTTCTTGGGGGAGTTTGAGGACAGGGTGTCCGGTTGTTGGGGTTTCATGGCGAATATTGCACAAGAAACGGTTGGACACTTTTGTAGGGACTGAACACGAATATGTTCTCCTATACATAGGTTTTTCCGACCTATTCTCCACCATGTAATATTGTGTTCTGCCACAAAACTATTATTAGGAAATAGCCTGAAATATATCCCCTGTATGACAACCGTATGTTCAAGTGTAAGTTCATAAAATATACACTAACTTATATTACATTCTGAGCAAAAGTTCTACAACGCGATAAGGCAAACGACAGACCGATTGATTTTTGTAATTTTTGTATCTGCAAATTCGAGGTGAGTTATCAATGAATATTTGCCAATTTTCGCGACAACAATGTTAACAACGGCATGAAGTCTAAACTGCCACAAGTTAGATTTTAGAATGCATAATTTTATCTGCAACAAAACTAACCATGACCATGTCATAAAGTTTCTACGTTTGGCGTAGATGATTTGTTTTTCGCGCACACTTAATACACCAAAAGTGGATTTACGCGTTAATATCCAAACCAATAAAATATTAATATTAATCCTTGCGTCTCCGTAGAAAAATTAGTTGTTATATCATTGACATCTTAATTCAGAATCATTTGTATCGACAAACAAACTTTCATTTGGGATTGCTACCAAACAAGGACAAACGCCGTAACCTAAAAAACTTCACCATATAAAGGTCCAGTAATACTTGGCGAGCGGTTATATTTGGAAAATGATCGGCAAACATTTTTCTTCACAAATTAATCGCTACTTTCAACAATAATCGTGTTCTAAATTCACAGAATTGAAGTTTGTGACGTCACAAACAACACACTTTGAACACTGAAAAGGAACATTGTGACGTTTGAATTCGGGCGCGCGTTGTTATGATAAGCTCAGCATCGCACAGCAAACAGAAGTAAAGTTGTGTGGGAACTTCTCATCAGTCTATTTGTACGGAAGTGGATCGAAGCAAACTCACTTCCAGTTGCTCCACATATTTCGTTCTTCTTGGATGTCGAGGTCGTCGCATTAAAAACTCTATTATTATCTGATCGACTCCTATACGGGTTATTCCGAAATGACAATGCACTTTTAGAACATAATAGTAGTATAAATATCACAAAGAAGCAACTCCGTGTCTGATCACAGCATAATTATCAGACAAACAATGCAGATCAATATTTACCATTTGTATGAATTCGTTTGTTGTCATGTTTAAGTTTTGCATGTATTGTTTCATTGATTTTTGAACACACAACAATTCGCTTATTTTGAAAAAGAAAAACAAAATGAGTATTTTTTTCTGTTTAA
Source organism: Ascidia mentula (assembly GCF_947561715.1). NCBI lineage: Eukaryota > Metazoa > Chordata > Ascidiacea > Phlebobranchia > Ascidiidae > Ascidia > Ascidia mentula. The sequence continues at coordinate 2,945,998 of NC_138568.1, forward strand.
ATGTTTTCAAATATAGTTGGAAGTTAAACAAAAATGAGGGTATTTCCTATTTTATCTTAAACTTGAAATTTATTTTATTGAACTCTCGTCGCAACGTCAAACCCCAGCATTTTTACAACTCAACGGCACGACCGAATGTTGCCAGGCAAACGTTTCTTGGAGCAGGGACTGCGTCAGGTTTATTTATTAATTAGGAGACTTCATAACCAGACATCGTGATTGCTTTGGCCGTCTTCCTTGCTTAACTATCAGCTCAAATAAAGGGAGACTGTATTAAAACAGCCATCTGAAACGAGTCGGCTTCAATGTATTGTAATGGATACGCGATTCATGAGGTCACGTTTTCCAAGAGGCAAAGTGTTTCGAGTACACACAAAAGCCCTAAACAATAGCCGTCGTATCCAACTCTCTCGTGGCTCGACCTTTTTCCATTCACAGATGTAATTCTATTTTGACACGATTGACGACACATAAATTCCGCCGGTCGAAATTTATCGCTTGCATAGTTGCACAATCGCATTACGCGCTCACGGTAAATAATTGGCAACCAAATACTAAAACGCAGCTATGCAAACTTGCTCTGCAAATGTACTTTGCGTGTTGTGAGCATTTGAGTTTGTCGTGGGGGGATTCAGATTGTTAGTTTTTAGTTGGCTTTTGTGGTTCTTCGTGTTAAACTTGTCGTTCGCCGTCTTTTAATTACAAATACTTTGCCTCCAAAACGCAGATTTGGACGTTTTGTATTTTTAATCAGTTTCTGGCAACGTTATCAAAATTATGTTTTCCATTCCGATTTGCAAAAAACTGGAAGCATCTCCATCTGTTTCCTCCACCTGCAATTATCGAGAGAACCTAGCGCGGGTAATCCCCCTGGAATTTTACTGACCTAAGCCATTGGAGGGCCGGCGCCCACGCGCTGAGCCAACTATTCCGTTTCACCGGAGACGATTCTTGTGTAATCAGAACCAATATATAACTGAGTGGCCAGCGATGGAAGGTATCACATCAAAAAGTAGTCAGCCTAGCTACCAAGAAGCTAAGAACCAAAGGAAAGTGTATCATCTTGCAATAGTAGCAACATCAACGAAGCAGTCAGTACTTACAGTTACCGTCGCCACGAAAAGGAAGTCAAAAGCATGTCGGTAAGTTTTGCATTGCAAATGTACAACCTAACATCGTACCTATTTATAAAGTAATTCGCTATTATTATGAGAAGATAGTATCGACTACCAATTGGTCATATACTGTGGCATTGGAAAAGTGCTTTGTTTTGTATAATTCACATTATTTTTAGTCACTTTAATGCTAACTTGTCTAGTTATTTAGTTTATCAACCGCCTGGAATGCAAAAAATCATAAACTCTGAACGATTCTTTGTATTTATTTGAGACCCAATGTATCAGTATAACCAACAGCAAAACATTTCAGGTTGTTAATCTTATTCGGGGTCGTGAATCGGTAGAAAAATGATAATTGACAACATGTTACAGTAAAGCGCAAATATTATTAAAAAAATACAGATGTTAGTGCGGATTCATAAACCGACAGCTTTGCAATTTGAAACAACTCGCTCTCTTTCCAAATTATGTTCACTGGTTCCCGACATTAAAACCACCTTTTCTTGGCAGAAATTTGCAAGATCCGTGTTCTTGATGGCCCTTGTTGCAGTCTACATGACAAGTTACGCCGAAGCAAAAAGCAACCGTAGAATATTTAAAGCTATCACCAAGGGCATGAGCAAGGCGGAGAGAAGGTAAAAAGATCATAATCTGCCAATATTTAATCAAATATAATACAACCGAAATTTTTGACGAATAATATATAACGCGATGTTTTACTTACCGTAACGGAGAATTTTTTATTTTTTTTTTACCACACCGTGATTTGAACCCAGGATATCTTGGCCACGAATCTTGATCAGGTTTTCTTCTTAGTATATGGGTTGGGCGCTTGACCGATGTTGCCAATCATCCGCAGCGTTGTGAGCTGTGTTCATATAATGCTACCTGACGGAAAGCACGTTGTTGTTACGTTTGCGCTTGGTGGCAGAAGTACCACCATTGTCAAATAGTCAAATTTAAAGCGATTGGATTGCAGCATTGGTCAAGCGCCCGGCCCATATACCAAGAAGAAAACCTGATCGGGATTCGTGCCCAGGACATCCTGGGTTCAAATCCCGGTGTGGTAAAAAACGCGATTATTACCACCGACCAAGGCGCCAGACCAAAATAGCAAGCAGAAAACTGTATTGATGCCCAGTATACCTTGAGTTTGAAATCTTGGTGTCGTTAAAGAACTTGACACTGAAAGGAACTTAAAGCGCTATCTACCAGGCATTAAGTACGAAACATTTGCAAACGCTCTTTTACGGACACTCTAATAAAAAAGTTTCATCAATTTTCAGGGTACTGAAAACTCACTGCAAAGTACGACACGTATTGGAGAACGGAAACGAGATCGGTTTTGCTCGATGGAGGAACGTAGTCCTAAAGTGCGACAACTTGGAAGAGGAAAGTATTCCAGTGGTGGAATGCGATAAGCGTTGCGTCAACCCGAAGACGTGCAAACGTTTGAGCAGAGATTACTGCGTTGTGCCTGTACATATTGAGCAGTTATTGCGCAGAAGAAACGGCGAACTTGTAAGGGTCAAAATACCTGTTGCCTGCCAATGTGTGGAGCGCAGCAAGGGCAGGGGTAACAGGTCTGATAAAAGCGGGAGATGCATGTGATATGATTCTGGGAATCATTTCCTATTCTGTTGCAAGTGGCCCCGACGATTTCCACCTTATTTTAAATATGTCCACTATCTCAGACATTTTAGTTTCAAGCTGAAATCTGTCAGTCTTGGTATTCTTGTTGTTTTTTTATATATATAAACACCGATGATGCTTTTAACAAAGCGAAGTATACATGTCTAACTTACCAAGACTGGCAGATTTCAGCCTGAAACTAAAGTTTCTGAGATAGAAGAGGAAGACGCAACTAGTTATCTGTCGTTTTTATTCCCACAAAAAAAATATTTATTTTTCTATTATTTTGGTGAACTGTTTTGTGTATTATTTATGCTACAATCGACATGCTGCGTATATTTTCGGAACTTTATTTCGGTATACATTAATATTTGTATACATATTTGTGACACGTTTTGACCAAATTTCGACGATATTCCATCGATGAATGTTGTTTATTTTTTACATCTGCTGTCCGTTTTGCACGTACTTTGTTTTGTATTTTTCTCTGTTTCTATTGGCAATAAAAGACACAAAAAAATCCACCTGATTTATTCGGGCGTACTTAAGGCTTTGTGCCATACAATGTTTTCTTTGTGGCACAGGTTTTTCTAAGCCAGCCTATCTTTTGTTGCGTATCGTTGTTGTATAATACGGTTTATTTTTATTATTATAATTCGCACGACACCGGGATTCGAACCTATACGTTATCCTGAACAACTACTCACTTATTTGAGTAATGGATATTTTTTTGCTTACTTTTGTTATCAAAGGCACACAATTACACACGGGCCAAAAAATGGGGCAAAAAACAGAATATTTTTCCGTCGTTTAAAAGTTATCAGCGTAAATGTTCTCATAAATGTGGCAAATCACGCAACGTGGATTGTTTAATGTGTTTTTCCTGTTGTGTTGTAGCTCCATCATGCGGAATAAAATGTTAGGCTGTCGTTTTGCTGAAATCCCTTCTGGCCATTTTTACGTCACTTGAATCATTGAATCTGTTTTAAATAATACCAAGAAAACTGCGGCCTTGTTTCTGTGGTCAGATTTTAGTGTAACAAAGAAAATATTTTGAATGCCAGAAACACCCAAATGTTATAAGACTAATGATGAATAAACACAAACAAAAACACTATTTTTTGCAAACTGTTTGGTTTGGGATCCTGAGGCGCAAAACGATTTTTGTTGGCTTTAGTTTTTACATCGTCTGTTATTATTAATCTTACCTTTTTTCTATTACCACCAACACTTGGTAAACAAAGTTATCAAGGCAATGAATACGTTGTGGCGTGTGGTTTTAATGCTTAACTGCTGTTGCAGAATTTGGCAGGACATCATGTCAGAAAAATCGAAGGTTTAAAATTAAGGCTTATTTTACGTCTTATCATCGGTAAATTAATGAAGATATTTTACACGGAGGCTGAGTTAAATCAAACACATGACTTGTTTTTGTTGCATATTTATGAACGCCCAACTCCTATTCGTTTAATTCGTGACGAACGTACCGTAACAAAGCATGCTCTTTAACTGTTTTAAGATTTTGTTGCGGTTCCCAACCTGCCTGATTCAAATTAACCCTCCAGATTTAACTGTTCATCCAGTCGGGCCGGATAATTTGGAACTGAACTTGATGGCTCGATAACTGTGGTGCGGGACTCGCAATAAGAGATGTGCCGAGTCTTCGGTCTAAATCAGTGATTCCCAACCTTTTTGTGGTTGCGTACCACCTGGATGTAAAACAATTTCGACGCGTACCACCTAGTTGAGTGTAACCTAGGGGATAAAGTATCAATCATTTTTAGATCACCTATGCTTTTTTCAATTCGGACTATATCCGCAAGTTACGGAAAGGTGCTCGCGTATCACCTGGAATGGCGTCGCTTATCACTAGTGGTACGCGTACCACCGGTTGGGAAATACTGGTCTAAATCGTATTCGCGCGTCTCCCGGAGCAAAGACACGGGGTTAAAATCGCGCACATCTGACAAGCTACGAGCAGTACAATACCGTAAGCTTTACCTCGTGTGTTAAAAGTGCATGCTGTGGCGTGGGTGTGTCCGTTTTTGAACTGTCGTTTTGGTTCCGGCCGGGGCGGAAAAACTCACATAACGTTGTTTGAACCGACATGCCGGCTTTTCCGCAACGTTCCGTACAATACATACATCCTTCCCCACATCCAGAAACCAGACTGAACTCCCGCCAACGCAGCAAATGCAAAAAAGTTGCGGAAGATTCGTGGGACCAGCTCACGCTTTATAAGTAGGCCCGATCACGCACTTGCAGTGTGCATTAAGTGAAGGACAGAACTAAAAGGATGACACATACGTGGTGGTGGGCGCATTGATATAACGTTGCTAATCTGCTGTAAGCTCTTCTCAGTTACAGTAACTTAAATTTTTCCTTGGTAAATTTACAATGAAGATTTCCTGCGTGATAATCTTGTTGTCCTGCCTTTTTTGTGCGACGGCCAAGATCTTTTATCCAGGTTGGTTGTGTAACAATTTTCTATTACACCTTCCGTTGAGTTGCCTTGTAATACCGTCTTTCACGGGAGCGATGTTGTCACGATTTTATAGGTACAGCGTGACATTGAAACGTGTTTTCGACTCTGTATTTAAGCATAAACCTTCATTTACGTGACACAGGGTCGACAACACGGTTGGTTTCCAAGCAGTTACTTGGTCATAGTGTGTTATACTGTGCTTGGTAACTAATTTGGTGCCCAATTGATCGGTGACGACTACAAAGCCACCACAAAGTAAATTAGTCTCTGTCTGACTAGTTAACCGGAAAGACCGCCCAAAATAAAGAAATAAAGTAAGACCTGCTTTTGGGAAATCACTTGAGGTTTTTGTAGAAGGGTTGCCCGAGAAATCCTTCAGTTTCAAAGAATAGAATGGTGTTTATAGGCTCCGCTTCGATATGGGCGCTGGTGCGCCGTAAGAAGTTGTCCATCCTCTCTAAAGGCCTGTTCAATCACCCCTTTGGATAGTTTTACACTAACTTTATAGCACGTCAATGTAGAATATATTTATTACATAAATTTTAAATTCGATAGATAATAGAAACAATATTACAAAACGTATTTTTAGCCACGTACAACAACCTCGGTTGCTGGGTTGATAGACATTCCCGCGCTATTCTAATACAGGAGGGGAAAAGCAAGATACTCGATGGCAACTATCGCCATAGAGACAACGCCATTCAGAAATGCGCCAGGGTTGCATTCTACGGTGATTCAGACGTGTTTTCTGTCCAGGTATTTTGAATGCAGTGACGTGGAAATTTTGAAGGCCCTACATGGGAACAGGATACGGGTCCTGCATTTCACCTAAAAAAAGACCCCCCAAAAAATATGACTCAGCACCAGCACGACGCTCTTGGCCAAATTGAATTAAGTTTTTTAACCGTATTTTCAACATATAGCCTATATGTAACCGCATTTCTGTATCAAAACATTTACTAACATTAACGGTATTCTGCATTAAAAAAATTGTTGTTATTATACCTTTAATATTCCAGGTCCGTTAAGTTTATTTGAAACGCTTTGTAGGTAGATTGCTGCGAAATGCCAAGGATCTTTCATACTAGCTTTATTAGCTCCGTCATGCCTAAATTAAAAATGTCTTAGAAAAAATCCTTTCTTCAAGACGGAAACAAGAAACAGAAGTTAATTTTTGAATCGTTTTTCAGTATGGCGGACAGTGTTTCACATCCAAAACAGCAAGATTAACTTACCGTAAGTATGGGGCAACGAACAGGTGTAGCAGCAACGGCAAAGGGGGCACCTGGGCCAACCAAGTGTACGAACTGGCATCTGTTGGCAAAGGAAAGCGAACAAGTTTGTTGCAGCATGTAAGATTGGATAACGCTTTAGTGTAGTTTCTCATCTTTACATCAAACGAACCGAATATATGTAGTAATTTGAACAGGAGAAAGCCTGTGTGTTTGTTTATTTTTAAAACGCAAGATAAATGCAACGTTTTGCAATATTTGTGACGTCATAATCGCGCCCATTATACTTAATTTCACACTCCACTTTGAAGCGGAGTCCACAACTGCACTTTAATGTGCAGTGATAAATCTGCAGACACTGGCCGTTAGTTGTGTTTCTCATTGGTCCACGTGACAGCGGACACCCAGCGAAATAGTTTGTTCTGTTATTGACATTTGCAGTTCGAACGACCTGTCTCGGGTGTTGGAGGGACACACATTCGAGGGCTATTCCAACGTTGGAACGTTTGGATAAGATATTGGACGGAAATTACGGACGCCGAAAGAATGCGCTGGAAAAGTGTGTGACTGCCGCATTCGCAAGAGGGTACAAAGTGATTGCTTTGCAGAACGGTGGTTGGTGCACAGGTAGGTCGATTGCAAAGTGCAGCCAATAAAGCCACGTTTTTAAGACAAAAAAAGTCGTTCGTCTGACAACAAGGTCCTTGTGTGATATCAGAATATCGCCTACTGCATACCGATACAGTCGATATCGCGTAAGTCTTTGTCGGTCATACAGCTAACGAGATCTGGCGACAGCTTCATCCGCTAATCTTTAACGTCTCTAGGTTCTCGAGACGCCAGAACCACATATCCCAAGTATGGTCAGACTACAACTTGCAAAAAAGATGGTGAAGGTGGCCCTTGGGGTAACCAAGTTTACGCCCTCACCTACGAATGGGTTAGGTAAGGAAATTGTTACATCGCCACTAGTATGCTGTGTGTGTGTTTTCTATGTTGTGATTGTTTGACGTCATCTCAATGTGCCGTTGTTGCGTCACACGAACATTTGTCTTAGTGGAACACTGCTGCCTGCCACTGCTGTTGACTTGTTATTGTCTACCAGTGCTGCTGACCTATTGTAAATGTATTTTCTATTTGAATAGCCTATTGCATAAAGATAATTTAAGTGCCATTGTTTTCCGCTGACTGGTTGATCTGAAACCTCCCGAAATTTGTGACTCTGGTGCTATAATAATTCGGTAAGCAGAATTTGCTTATTTCTGTGTGTTTGTTTTTGGTCGCTAATTCTACAACTGTTTATGTAGAAACCGCAGCTCCGTCAGAATAAAGCGGATTTGTTAGTTTTCTTGGAAGAGGGTTGCGCGTTACGACTATTGTAGAAAACCCCCCTGTTACACTGTCCGGGCGCAGGAGTCACGCCCACCCGCACTGCCAAGGGCAGCGTAACATCGTTTCGAATTATTGGATTTATTCTCAGCCATCGAATTATTTGGATTTATTCTCAGCCCGTTTTGAATTATTGGATTTATTCTCAGCCCGTTTTGAATTATTGGATTTAATCTCAGTCCGTTTCGAACTGTTTGGATTTATTACCATTGGGATTTATTACTATTTGAAATGTGTGATTCTGCTTCACCGTCTTCGTCTTCCACAGTCGAGGACCCGGCGGTTTTGCTAGTATCCAGCTGCGCGCACGCATGGCAACAATCTTGCCTGCATGTTGAAGAGTTAATGCTGAAAATTGACAACGCTGTGCTTGTTAAAGAATACCTGCCACAGTTGGAGAAGTGTTTTTCCGACCTGATTGATGCCTATGCGCCGCTTGCTGAAAACAGCGAAGAATTAGCTCTAGCAAGACAGGATTGCCAGCGCGCAAAACGTGAACTCGATTCTCGTGTTGCGGAGTGGTTTGCCAACGCCAAGAAGTCAACTGGGCGTCGGAAGACTATATCAAGCCGATCGTCGAGTTCACATGTTGACGTACATAGCTCTGTTTCCTCCACCTCCTCGATTACCCGTCAAAGAATAGCCGCTCGTGTTAAACTTCAATTGGCTCGGGTGTCACAGCGTCAAGTCAATGAAGATTCTGAACTTGCAAGGCGTCAAGCAGAACTTGATGCTGACCTTGCAAGGCGTCGAGCAGAACTTGATGCTGACCTTGCAAGGCGTAAAGCAGAACTTGATGCTGAACGAAGAAGAAAACAGGTCGACGATGAGGTTGAGATAGCCGAGGCTGAAGTACGTGCGTGGGAGGAAGAATCCATTGCTGGAGATCCCCTGCTGTGTGACCAAAGACACCCTCCCGTGACAAGTTCCTCTGTCGGGGGGCTTCGACCTGAGTTAAATATTGCGCCGGTAAATGCGTACCAACCTGCTGTCCCTGTCGTGCCACGGTCACACCCAACTTGCGTGGATACGAAGCCGTTTTTCCCGCAATCTGTCAGCGCACCCGTTGCTAAGTCATATCAAGGTCATGATCCCTTTCCGTCGAACATACAGGATGTTGTCTCTCCGTCGCGTAGATACGTCCCAGAAGAGGACTTCATACAACAGCGAATCGTTTTGCCTCAGCCCGCGGTCAGAAAGTTTGATGGTGATCCGTTGAACTACTGGTCATTTGTTCGTGCTATTGAGTCCCATGTTCATAGCCGAACGAAGTCCCAAGATTCACGGCTAGTTTGTTTGTTGCAATTCTGCGAAGACTTCATTGCTGCTAAACTTGAGATCTACAGCAAGGATAAGATCTCAGGATACTCCAAAGCCCGTTCCCGACTTGAATACGATTACGGACAACCCCATATTATTGCCAACGCATGTGAACGTCGGCTCAAACAATTTCCGCCAGTCAAGCAAGGTCGACCAAAAGACCTGATGGAATTTTCTGACCTTTTAGAAAAGTGTCGCAGCTCACTCGAAGACATTGAGGAGTACGCGAGCTTGAACTCCTTGGATACGTTAAGACAGCTAATTCGAAAACTGCCGTTCCGGCTTCAAGAGAAGTGGATCGAACGTTCCGTTCAAGTGCTCGACGAGACTGGATCCCAAGCTGGATATCTTGCCTTTACAAACTTTGTCGTGGAGCGATCGCGTATCGCCAATTCGTTGTTCGGTGTCGAAGCAGTCTACGAAAGCGTGCGCGAAAACCCCGTCCCTGTTTCGGTAAAGAAGGGTCCTCGTGCTGCTGCGTACAACGTCTCGTCGTCGACATCCAGTCAGCCTCGAAGTCAAAACCCACCTACTCCCGTTTCATGTGCGTGCTGTAACAAGCCTCACGACCTGTCCAAGTGCCCGAAATTCGACGGAATGTCTCCCCAGGATAGACGCGGGTTTGTTGTCACAAATGGATTGTGTTTTAAATGCCTTTGTTCAGGTCATCGTTGCGGGAAATGCACGATTCGCAAGCCATGCTCGGTAGAAGGTTGCACTGGCACTTTTCACCACACAAAGTTGCATGGCGCCTTTCAGAAGAGGCGACCCGGCAAGATTACAGAGAACCCTGCCCCGAAGCCACCGCCGGTGGAACAATCGGCAACGATAATGGAAGCTACAACGGACAACTGCGGAGTCTACCTCAACGTCGTTCCCGTAAAGGTCAGACACAACGACATCGAGGTAAATACGTACGCTTTTCTTGATCAAGGTTCTACGTCTACATTTTGCGAACAAGGTCTGATTGATAAACTTGGTCTGCAATCCAAGGATCGAAAGATTTGTCTGAGCACTCTGACAGATCAATCGCGAGTGTACCAAGGCTCCACTGTGTCCTTCACCGTCATGCCGCTTGATGACGGAGAGCCGTTGTTGTTGCCGGAAGTGCTGTCCATCGACAAAATTCCCGTGTCGCCGAATAGGATCCCTGATGCGAAGAAGCTTGCGGAGTTCAATCACCTCAAGGAGTTGCCCCTGCGTCGCCTGGAAGGGGGAACTGTGACGATACTGATCGGAGCCGATAACCCCGCAGCCTTCCACGTACAGTGTACACGTTCTGGACCGCAGGGGACCCCTTGTGCTGTAAAGACATCTCTTGGCTGGTCACTCTTTGGTCCCGCACTTGGTTCGTCTGCAAGGAGCCAAGCACATGTCCGTTTTTTAAAGGTTGCACAAGTCATGTTCCAACGGGAGATAGAGTGTTTGTGGAAGAGCGACTTTGGCGACGGGACATCAGTATTCGACATGCCCACATCCAGGGAAGATCGAATTGTTTATGACATGATGAAGGCATCGGTGAAGCACCAAGATGGACATTTTGAGCTCCCATTACCCTGGAGACCTGGAATCGAAAAGTTGCCACCCAGCCGCCAGATGGCGGAAAAGCGGCTGGTCGGTTTGAAAAGACGATTGTCTAACAACGATGTTCTGCGAAAGGGATATGTAGACACGGTGCAAACGTACATATCCAAAGGATACGCCGAAGAAATTCCCGACAACAAGGTCGTGACAGACAATCGCATCTGGTACCTGCCTCACCACCCAGTATTTAACCCACACAAGCCTGACAAGCTTCGTGTGGTCTTTGATTGTGCTGCCCGAAGCAGAAGCGTCTCACTGAACGACGCACTGATGCAAGGTCCTGATTTTGTAAACAGTTTGGTTGGCGTGCTAACCCGTTTTCGCTGTCAGCCGGTTGCCTTGATTGCCGACATCGAGGCAATGTTCCACCAGGTTCGGGTGGAACCCCGTGATCGCGATGCACTTCGATTTCTCTGGTGGCCCGGTGGAGATCTGACCTGTACACCGACGCCTCACCGGATGAAAGTGCACTTATTTGGTGCAACGTCCTCTCCGAGTTGCGCCACCTTCTGTCTGAGGCAGACCGCAGATTTATTCGGTAAAAACTTTGATCCACAGGTTGAATCCGTTTTGCGGCGCAATTTTTATGTGGACGACTGCCTCGCATCCGTCAAGGATATAGAAACTGCTATCGCTGTTCGTCTTCGTTTGAAAGACCTGCTAGCCAGAGGAGGATTTCGCTTGACAAAGTGGCTCTCTAACGAACAGCGCGTTTTGGAGTCGGTTCCCGAAAACGATCGAGCAAAGGTTGTGAAATCGCGTTGCCTCGATGATGCTACGCAACAGAGAGTCCTTGGTGTTCATTGGTCTGTTGCGGAGGACGCATTTCGGTTCAAAGTCAAACCGCCGAGCAGGCCGCACACGCGTAGAGGAATCCTTTCAGCTGTCAGTTCACTTTACGACCCTCTGGGTTTCGTATCTCCCGTGATTCTAAGGGCCAAGTTATTGCTGCAGGACTTGTGCAGAATGGAACTGAATTGGGATGACGGCATTCCGGAATTGATATCCGATAACTGGAAGAGGTGGCTTGCTGAGTTGCCTCACTTAAGCAATGTTGTCGTTCCACGTTGCTTCAGGTCTTCGGAACTGAAACCTCCATTGAAGTATCAACTGCATCATTTCGCTGACGCATCTAAGTATGCGTATGGCGCCGTGTCATATCTTCGCATCGAAGACGATCACAGGACAGTGATGTGTTCTTTTCTGATTGGAAAATCCCGACTTGCCCCGTTGAACACGAAGACGATCCCTCGACTGGAGCTCACCGCTGCTGTGCTCGCTGCGAGGTTGGATCGCCTCATGAGAAAGGAACTAGACTTGCCCATTGAAAGTTCAGTTTTCTGGAGTGATTCCACTGCTGTTCTGTTAAGCATTCGAAATGCAACCAAACGGTTTCCAGTTTTTGTCGCCAATCGCCTGGCAGAGATTGAGCGACTGACCGACATTACGAATTGGAAACACGTTCCTACAAAATTAAATCCCGCAGATGATGCCTCAAGAGGTCTACCCGCTGATGCCCTTGTCAATTCGAGTCGCTGGTTAAAAGGCCCAATGTTTCTCCTGGAGCCAGAAACCAACTGGCCGTCGCAACCGCCAAATGCTGCCGATATTCCTGAGGAATTTAATCCGATGGGGAAGGCTGCAGCCTCCTGTACTGTTAACGTACATCAGCCGAAGCACCCCATGGATCGAATCATTGAACGTTACTCGTGCCTACACCGATTAAAGAAAGCCGTGGCCTGGTGGATGAGATTTAAGATGTTTTTGATACATCGAAGGAAATTATCAGTTGTCCCGTCAACTGACATTGGCTTGTCTGAGTTGAAGATCGCCGAGTTGGAACTTGTCAAGTACGAGCAGCGGAAAAGTTTTGCTTTACTTCTCTCTGCATTAAGTGGAAATTCTCGACTGAAAAAGACTGACTGCAGTCGTTCTGTGTACAAGTTAAACCCTGTTCTGGTTGATCAAGTGCTCCGTGTTGGTGGACGTTTAGACAAAGCGCCGATAAGTTTCAACGCGAGACATCCTGCAATCATGCCCCATTCTTCGCATTTGACTGACCTATTAATCCTGGCCCATCATGAAAGAGTTGGACACTCCGGGATGGGACACACCTGGACTTCAGTTCGACAAGACTACTGGATCATCAAGGGCGGTGTTGCCGTACGGCGCGTGCTTGGAAAATGTCTGTCTTGTCGACGCCGCAATGCTCAACCGGGTCGGCAGATGATGGCCGATCTGCCGTCGGCTCGCTTGGGAATCGCTGAACCTCCGTTCTCCAATGTCGGAATTGACTATTTCGGTCCTTTTCTGGTGAAGCAGGGTCGCAGCGAAGTGAAACGTTACGGTTGCATATTCACCTGCCTTACAATCCGTGCCGTTCATCTGGAAGTTGCCCACAGTCTGTCTACTGATTCGTTCATAGCTGCCCTTCGTCGTTTCATTGGGAGACGCGGAGCACCAAAGCATATCTTCAGCGACAATGGCACAAATTTTGTTGGTGCCGAGAAAATACTGAGAGAGTCGTTGCAAGCATGGAACCAGCTTCAAATCTCTGAATTTCTGCTTCAGAAACAGACGTCGTGGTCATTCAACCCTCCTGCTGCAAGCCACATGGGTGGCGTTTGGGAACGTATGATTCGTTCTGTTCGTCGGATCATGTCCTCGCTTGCTGGTTCCCAGGTGATGTCTGATGAAGTCTTGGAGACCTTGTTTGTGGAAGCTGAATCCATAATCAACTCAAGACCCCTTGTCCCGGTGACATTTGATCATAGGGACGAAGAACCGCTGACCCCGAATCATCTCCTGCTGATGAGAGGATCGCCCAACCTGCCTCCGACGATTGCAGAGAAAAAGGATTGCTATACAAGACGGCGCTGGCGTCAGGTGCAGTTTCTCGCTGACCATTTCTGGAAGAGGTTCATGAGAGAATACCTGCCGGTTATCACTGCTCGTCCCAAGTGGCATGATTCTCATCGCAACTTTAAGAAAAATGATGTCGTCCTACTTGTGTGCGAATCTGAGTGCCGTTCAAAATGGGCGATCGGTCGAATCATTGAGACGTACCCCGATGAAAATGGAAAAGTTCGCATTGTGCTCGTTCGGACGAGCAGCGGTGTCTTTCGGCGCCCTATCACAAAACTGTGTCGCATCGTTTATTCTGATGAGACCTCCTCAACATTTCCGAGCGATGTCAGCTCGGTTTGCTAGATGAACTCCGGGTAACTGCTCGGTCTTCTGAAGATACCTTCGTACACTGATTTTTTGCCGCGGTGCGCACGATATTGGCGATGTGTTTGTAAAAATGTTTCATGTTATTCCCACATTTTGGGGGGGAGTGTTACATCGCCACTAGTATGCTGTGTGTGTGTTTTCTATGTTGTGATTGTTTGACGTCATCTCAATGTGCCGTTGTTGCGTCACACGAACATTTGTCTTAGTGGAACACTGCTGCCTGCCACTGCTGTTGACTTGTTATTGTCTACCAGTGCTGCTGACCTATTGTAAATGTATTTTCTATTTGAATAGCCTATTGCATAAAGATAATTTAAGTGCCATTGTTTTCCGCTGACTGGTTGATCTGAAACCTCCCGAAATTTGTGACTCTGGTGCTATAATAATTCGGTAAGCAGAATTTGCTTATTTCTGTGTGTTTGTTTTTGGTCGCTAATTCTACAACTGTTTATGTAGAAACCGCAGCTCCGTCAGAATAAAGCGGATTTGTTAGTTTTCTTGGAAGAGGGTTGCGCGTTACGACTATTGTAGAAAACCCCCCTGTTACACTGTCCGGGCGCAGGAGTCACGCCCACCCGCACTGCCAAGGGCAGCGTAACAGAAATATTGTTTTTGTTTTGCAACCAACACAAGCATTATCCCCCTTTTTCACGTAAAAAATGAAGATTTTCGGAAAAAAATAGTTCGGTTCAGTGCGCACGCTGGTGGTTGTCCTTCCGATTCGAAAGTAAAAAAGTAAATGTGACGCAATAAAGAAGTTATCCGCCTTCTTACGAAATATGTTGTTCTTTAGTTACTGTAACAATGTCACCTATTCACGGCGACTGTGATGTCATAAGTCTGTTTCTTATTCTTACAACCTGTTTTATATGAAGGTATTACGCCCCATGAAGAAGTGAATTGTGATGAGAAAGATCTGATCCCATGTATTCTCCCATCACTAGCTTTGATTAAAATTAATTGCCTCATTCCGTATAAATTGATTTAATTGTTCACAAAATCTAAGAGAAAAAAAAATCGATTCAAAACTCTTCTATGACGTCACAGACGTAATGTTATTTCGGAATGTAGGCTATGTATTCCGGAAAATGTTTATTCGGATTTTACTTCGCTGGCAATAAACGATGTCTTATGAAGACACGAAACCGGGGTGCTTTCTTCAGTAGATTATGCAACAACGGCACAACCTTGGCGTTAATCCAGCTTGGCTGCGATGCCACCGAAATATTTAGTTGAGATCGCAACGGGTAAATACCATTGAAGTGGGGCGGCCCCTGTCTTGGTACAATGAACATATACGCGATTTACTTGCACCTAGTGAATAATAATTACGTGTTTATGATTAAACCACAACTACAACAAAGTTTGTTGGTCATGTGCCAATATCTTGTATTAATGGTTGGAAATGTAAAAGTATGGAAAACGATGTTGTTTCCACTACGCACAAATTTGTTATAAGCTCTTAACGTGCTCCCAAGTGTAAGTTGTACTTCCCAATTCCGCATTCTCAAATAAAATCGTGAAGCCGTACCATTTTAAAACTTCCCCCAATTTGAAACAAGTCCCTTTCTCGTATCAATCATGTAAATTTAATGCAACACTTACAGGGGCAATGGTCAGTCCGTCTCATTAGAACTTGTTCCTGCTACGGAATGAGGGCTAGTCCCGTAGTGACGAAGTCGCCATTGCGAGGGTTTCCATGTTGAACTGTTACACTATTAATAGACGTGTTACTAAACAATATACGCAACTACATTTTACGCTGATCGACCAGCGCCCATTCCAATTGGGGGCGCTATACGCAAGACGACTCTGAATAGTACAATAGTTAATTAACGTAGCGGGTATTTTGTAAACCGAGAATTGGATTTGGCGTGGCCACTATAAATGTTTAGTGCCTGGCGACTTCAACATGCACTTGAATTCACTGACGAACGAACATATAACTGTTCACTGAGCTGGTTCACAGAGCTTTTGCACAGTTTAAAATGCATTCAAAGGTAAGCAATAGTTGTTTTGTTGTTTGGAGGTTTGCTGTTAACCACTCAGTCAGTAGCGGTCTATTCTAATGTTTTGTGTTGCAGGGATTTTTTCTTTTTGTTCTTGCCTCGTGCTTTTCTGCTTGTTTTTCTGAGTGCTGTTCACCGCTTTCACCTCACTTCAACTTAGAGAGAGCGAAAAAACGGTCTCTACCGACTGCAACGAAACGGTATGTTTTTTAAAAAAAAGAGGGGTCTATATATTTTTGCACAGTTTTCTACTCAAAGCGCATTTGAAAGGAGAGATACCATCCAAATAGGCCAGGACACTTGTTGTAATATAGTACTTAACCACCAGAGAGAAAAATGTTCCGATTGGAGGGCATTGTTCTTATAAATATCACGTGAAATTACTGGTGAAAACCAGGCTTATAATAGAAATGCCCTGATTGGAGAGCGAACCTTTGTGTTCGTGGGGCCCCTTTTTCCTTCATGGCTTACCTCGATTGGCGTGGGGCCTGGTGGTTAGTTGCACCGACTGCACCGACTGCACCGACTACACCTACCGCACCGGACGCACCCCGTCTCGCAGGGCCTGCAAAGTACTAAATGTTCATTTTATTAAAGGTTTCTGAATGAACACGGTTGTTTCATGAACGCAGCAAGAAACGTCAAGAACGATTTGAAAGGCTTTGCTCGATCAACGACCGTCTTTTATACGTGCCCACGTTTACACGATAGTGTCATACCGGTTGTGCTTTGTCACCGCTACTGCGTTGACGTCCATTCTTGCCGAAACATGACGTCTTACAAGAACACCCCGGTGACGATAGGACTGAGACTGCGCAAAAATACTCAATTTGTTACGGTCCAGGTTCCAGTGGCCTGCCAGTGTTCGGAAAGACGACCATCTGCCCCGTGTCCATAAAATGACACGACTGTCCCTGTTTTTAACGCCACGGCCTGTGGTGGTTATTAATTTCTATGAGTGTAATAATCTTCCTACTTTTAACTATTGGTTGCTGGCAATTATTTTTGTTCGCTCATATTGTGCTAATTGTCAATCTGATTGTGTATATATTCTGTTAACTCCGTGTCGTTGCTGTAAAATCGCGTTCATAAAACAAGCACGTGGCTTGTGTTGTTCTTCGTCCTTTCTTTTCGGAAGAATCCCAACAAAAATTTAAATTTCGCTTCGAAATAATTTTCTTCACGAACTGTTACCAGCGTGGCCTAACTGCAACCCAGCGGGCCAATGTCCCAATAAATAAAGATTATTTTGTGTTATTGTATACTACCAAACAATAGGTTTGTATTTAAATTTCGTTCCGTAATTCCGTATATATGTGTTATCCAGATATTTGATAGTAGCACTGGCCCGCGGTATAAACTAACGGTTTGTTACGGCAAAATGTAGCTGGACCACAGCACTGAGTTAGACAATGTACAACAACAACTGCAAATCGTTCGATTTTAATTGTATTAGATGAAGGGAAGCTTGCAAACAAACCGCAACAACAAAATAATGTTTGTGACGATATCAGCCAACATGCATTTCGTAGAGAGATCTGGGTAATATTTGCAGCCAGGTGGAGGTAAAGAGCAACAACATGCATTGCTTCGGCAGGAATTGGCAGCATCGGTCAAACGTCCGAACCATTTACCAAGAAGAACGCCTGATCTGGCCAGGATACCCTGGGTTCAAATCCAGGTGTGGTAAAAAAAATCTTGTGGCTCGTTGACAAATACAAAATAAGACGTTTTTCCTCAAAACATAGAAATATCAAACAAATACTGTCAATAACGGGCATTATAAACTGTCCAGCAGAAAAATCACATTTAATCGAACACATATATAGTAGAGGGTGTGTGATGTAGCATAGTACTGCAATAGTGACGTAACAATGAATCAAGGAATATTTGACAAAGGCACTTGCTGATTTGGGAAGGCGGAGTACGATTTAGGGATGGTGCGTATTGAAATGCAGTGCATTGAATGGGGGTTATGGACGTTTTGTCAGTGAAACATTCACGGATTGTTGTCAATCGTTACAACGCATAAGCTGCACCTTGTGAACGATGGTCGGGAAACACGACATTTACGCTAAATTTAGCCTGTGTACAATTCGTTTTGTCGAATAAAATGCTTCAT
Organism: Ascidia mentula; assembly: GCF_947561715.1. NCBI lineage: Eukaryota > Metazoa > Chordata > Ascidiacea > Phlebobranchia > Ascidiidae > Ascidia > Ascidia mentula. Next base: position 2,964,123 of record NC_138568.1, read on the forward strand.
TGGAGTCGCAAGAGTACCAGGCATTCACGTCCATACTTGCGTGCAGCAGAAATCCAGTGGTTGTTGCTTGAAACTTGAAAGTTATTCCGGGACCCATAGGCAGAAATTGTATGTTTTTTCTCGTGAAATTAATTTCAAAGTTTACTTGAATCTTCCTGCAAAAAAAAATGCGGGAAAACTTCACGCTCCAGTAAGTTTTATGACGTCATTGGAACTTCTACCGCACTATCAGTAATTACTTGCCCGAAATAAATATCAAGACCTTTTTTTCTTACAACCAATACAAAACGTTTGTCATAAAACTGTCAAAAACACGCTGTGCTATCGAAACTTACCTCGGGGTCCGTGTGGCATGACGTAACTACATTCGAAGCGTTGTCGCGTTTCGACGAGGTTCGTTCTTCAACTATTGTCGAGTCCGACTCCGAATAGGAGGATCCGATCTCTGTTGCTATGGAAACCGATGTGGTGGTGCCTGTATAATGACGAAGTTATTATGACAACAATGGCATAAGTTATAATATCCAACGCTTGCGAATTTTTAATTATTTTTACACCGGTGGAAGTACCAAAATGAGTAACAAGTAGTCTTTGATCCCTTAGCTTAGATTATATCAGCAGTAACTTACAAGATCACTTTCATGGCAGTTTATATCTGACGACAACGCTGATGTATTTAATAAAGCGAAGGACGGCAAACAGCGTAGGTACGCTGTAATTAACCCCTTGTAACTCTTGGCTTAAGTGACTAAATAATTGGTCTTGTGGCGTCATAATAGGATTGTGCACTCAGTGAAAACTAGATTGGTTTTCAAAAAGGGACAAAAATGGTTGGGTTTTAACCATAAAACTAGTTGGTAGTCAAGAAGTGCGAAAGTGCTTTTAAGTAATCAAGATCACGTGATTCCATTAGAGGCTAAGGACGCGGAACGCGAATATCTTTGATCTCAAGCCAGACCTGCGATTTTAACACGCGTTATTTCATTCGAAAGCCTGATGTTGTCCACGCGTGCATGACCAAACCAAAGTCGATTCTATGCAAAGGGTTTTCGTTTTGCTGTTCATTATAAGAAAGCAAACTTTCCCATGTGGTTGAACGCGTCACCACACAAGGATTAGAACGAACATATGACGAACAAAATAGAAATAGAAATCCGTATTAACCTAAATAGCTGTAAAAAGCATCAACCCCAAGCAATCACCTCATGTGGTATATCCCACTAACTTCATATCATAAGGTCCGATATTACCTTAATAAATATAGATTATCTTGTAGAGAATTTAACACTGGCATTCGAAGGGATATAAGTGGTCTTTTATCGACAAACTGGAAGGCAAATACATACTGTATATGTTACATACTATATGCAATACAACACAGGAAGTGTTGACACTGTGCGTCCACGCAAGGTTCCTTTGATACACACGAAAAATGGTGAACTGAAAGTGAAGTAGTATATAAGTTCGGTAATATTTTATGATCACTTTAGTGTTTGTTCAACGATGAACAGAAATGCGTTGTGGTTGTTTGCCAAACATGCCCGTTGTTATGTGCATTTATGACAAACACGCAATATTTAACCACAAGCGCAGGCAACTAATACAATTCCGGCCGATCGTTCTGATTCGACTAACTTATTTTCTCTGTAACAAACAGTGGTCGGATTTTATCAAGATATGGAATCTTTATATGGTATAAGCTGACGACCCGAGCCGCAACCGTTGCCACCAAAGGTACGTAACTAACTCGTGATCGTCTGCAAGGCCATTGTGAGGTAACAAAGGCCATAAAATTGCCAGAGGGCACAATTGTGATCCACTGTTCTCAACTTCGGTTCAGTGGAGTTTGTGTACGTCACCAAAATTATACCATTCCCACACAGGGATTGTACGAAATGATTTTGTTTTTTATATGATTTCGTTGATGGGAGATAGGTGTTACTTTTGGCCGTTTCATTTGAAATTCAGTTTGTTGACGGCGCAGAGCATGAATGTGTTTATCAGAATCCCATTATTAGCGATCTTTATCGCGAAGAAGCGTTGCACCTAAATCCCTTGCTATTACACGACCGACACCTACATAACACGATTGTCACAAGACTGTTACGTCATAAAGGCGATTATTAAGAACAAGCCCAAGGCGTGAGGTTCAAACCAACAATAACAAAGACTTACGAGAATGGTTTCCTTCGGTCAACATGGCTGATGATGTCATACTTCCGATGCCCTCGTCACTGTCGCTTGCAGTGACGTCACAAGTTTTTGCAGTACCGTCGCTTCGAATGACGTCAACAGGGGGAGCACCGTCTTGAAGAAGGCAATATCCCACTGTCCACGTTTGGTCAGCATTATTTGTTGTTGTAGATGGCTCTAACAATGACGTCATATCTCCTGATGACGTCATGTCGCCTTCCGAATGAAGTTGGCCTGAAGTGTGAACGAATATGTAGTACAGTTTATGGAAAAAATTGCAAAATATCTGGCATACCGTGCGTAATTACGTTGAGGTGTGACGTCGGCGTGACGTCAGGACGTTGTGACGTCAAGTAATCGTCGATTTGGGTATGACTGGTGGAAGGTTGGTCGCGTTTACTTCTGTGAGATTTCACAAAAACTTAAAGTTAAACTAAGTTCGACTTTTAACTAAATTCAAGGTAATTTAGATTAATGGGACATTCCTTATATGCACGCAACCAACATAGCAAATTTGTTTTCTGTTTTGCGTATATGTTTCACACAAAACAAGCAAAATTCGGAAAACAAATCTACCCTAAGGAAAAAAGCTGTTCTTCATTAACAGTTTATAACTTACCTTCTAATGGAGTCCTCCCTATGATGAACTACTATACTCGGAAGACTGTCTCTAGCACGAAGACGTTCGGGTGTAGAATGGTAACCAGGGTTATCTATTCCAAGCTCAGTACCTGTTTCCTGCAAAGATGTAATGGTTTTATGAGTCTTTATTGTTATTGTTGCAACTTTTTCAATAGTATGGCACAACAGGGCCTAGAAGCTTTACACATTACTCAGTGTTTGTTACATTTGCAAGATTGTTTAAAACCACAGAGCAAGTCGAAACCCAACTGTTGGAAATATCAAAGGGAAATGCTGTCAAATATTACCTCTTCATACTCACGCTTGCTTAGAGCAAGAGCTTTTTCCAAGTCAGACTCATAAGAGCTTTTCTTGGGTAAATTTAACTTGGCTTTCTGGAGGGTCTGTTGAAATTCTGGATCGCAGTCATCACCATCTCCAAGGTGTGCATGGAGCTGCTTTATTTCAAACTAAATACAGAATAGACAAGTCCTAAATAGATGTAATTACTGCAACAAAACATCATTTATTTTCCCAATAACAAAAAGAAAATCTGAATTAGAACTTACATCTTTGTCAAGAATCTGGCGTGTAAGCCTTTGGTTGAGAATTTGCATTTCAGCTTGGCAACTTTCAACTTTAGCCAACTTTGACCTGTATGTTCTCTTGGTGTTTGTAATATAATCTGCACAACACAATGCCAAAATCAGGAAAAACAAATAAAAAACATGAACATTACAATCAAGATCTACTTTTTAACGATTGTTGACAAGTGAACAAAAATTAATTTGTTCACATTTTATGCCTAAATTAGTTTCATGCAAAATTTTTTCCTGGCTGCACTTACATTGCACAAGGCTGTACAGTCTGATAAATCTGAAGAAGATAATTAAAGATATTGCATCAAAGGGACTTTGATATCCAGCGGCTAAAGTAGCAGCAAGGTGGCATGCTAATGACACTGTTACGACCGCACTGTCCACAACCTGTTATTAAGAGACCAAAACATTAGAATGTATAAAAACAAGCAAACTTGTCTTTTTCACGAGTAAAAAAATATAAATGCTGTTGCTGATTCACATTGTTGTCTTGTTAAATTTAGTTCCTTAAGTTTATTTGACCATTGACATTTAAAAATCGATAAAAGATTTTTATCAGAAATCATTCACACCAAAGGGTAAATGATTTCATGTACATATATATAATTGTCATCAATTTACATTTACAAGGCTACAGAATTTGCCCTTAAGCCATTGCGGAGCAAATAGATCAGATTACAGGAACACATAGCCCATTCACAGAAGCTGACAACATTATTAGGACAAAAACGAAAAATAAAACAGTCCCAGGTTAAAACTTACAGCCACTATGCTTCGGGCAATGTGGACTTTCCAGGCATAAAAACGCAGAATAACCTGTAACAAACAAACAAGTCATTAGGCTACAACACATCTGATGTTAGTCCTTAACCAAGGTTCAATCAAACCTCTGGGGTTCATCAGAAATAATCTAAATTCTGAACTACAAACATATGCTTGCATAGTTTTGGTGTTTTATGTTTTCAATATTTTACTAACTGGGGTGTGCTTGTATGCTTTAGGAACAAAATTGACATTTGCTGATTGATAAAAGTTAAAAACTACTGCTCTACTGTCATGATCACCGAATGAAGGCTTACTTCTATAAAAAATATACACAACAGAGAGAAAATCGTCCAGTGCAAAGCAAGTGAAGCAGAAATAGTTCCTGGTTTGGGTTCCACTGATTCAGTGTTGGTTGATTCAGCATCAACACTCGTTCCCTCGCTATCTGGTCCTGTTTAAATGACAAAAAGCACAATATTTTATAATCATTTCAATTGGTAACCTTTGAACTTGTATCGGCAGTTACAAAAAATAACAAAAGATCAGATATCAAAAAGTACCTCTCAGTAGATCAAGGTCCAAAAGCAACTCTGCAAGAATCATAAGAACAAGCAAAAATGTGGTGATTAGAACGTAGAGGTAGCACAGTCCATTTGACAGGATCTTCCTCAGTGTCTTTGTACCTAAAGGAAGTAAAGGTTCAATAACTAAACAATGACAGGTGACAAGATTGCATCGTACAATGCTTGGTTATGTAAAAACACACACACAACAAAAAAAAGTGAAAAAAATGCATTATTTGTCACTGTAGTGAACGTGATTTGATATCGTCGTACCCACCATAGACACAACGACGCTCTCCTTGGGGTTGTTGAGAAATTTGCTGACCATCAGCATCACAACAGCATAAACAATGGGCAAAACAACTTGAACTAAAAATCAAATTTATGAACATGTTTTATTTTGTTCAATGTAAACAAGCTCTACATGCATGAAATGTTTGTTAATCTTAATGATCTGACAAACCACACAAAGAATTGAAGAAAACTATGTAAATTTAGTTCTACATTAAATATGTAAAACTTCTTGTCATTTATATATACATATACTTGTTTATACTCATTGGGCCACACATTTTTGGTGCTTAAATGGGTATCTGAACTTCAAATGTACAAAATATTTTTTATAATTGGCACACCTGGATTCCATATCATCGCTACTGGAAGAAATGGAATTGGCTTGGGGTGGAACCGTTTCAGTAACATAAATTTGATGCAAAGCATCGGAGGAAGAGGTCATTTCAGTAGGTATTGATGACTTTGACTTGTCTTTTTCTGATATCTCTGATGAAATGTCAATTAAAATTTCATCTGCAGCATCAACCCTAAAACATGAAAATACAACAAAAAGATGTAGTATGCACATAGTAATATTAGGTTACAAAGATTGTACTTACCTGATTTCTGACATTTTTGCTCAGGTCAATAACGACGACGTTAAAACAAAGCCTAAGCCTATAAAAAAAACGTGTGAATTATACTTGCATCAAAGTATGTATAATTTACACAATTGAACAAATCAAACGGAGCGACAGAGATGTCGATTTCTGCCGAATTGACCTGTTCTAAATAACTTCTACTTATGTTCTGTGGAGTGGACTGTACTGTACTTCTTCCCGTGATCACCTCTTAGCCAGGAGAAAGTAAACAATCAATCTTTTCGCGCATAGCCGCTGATGCGTAACACAGGGTTTATTTTTTGTGATTTCCATTCTTTGACAAAAAAAACAACCTTTTTGATGTTTATTAGTTTTTCGGTGTTGCTGAATAATATTCGCATTTTATTTAGCGGTGGTAAAGACCATCCTGGGGCATTTTTTCGAGTTAATATACCTGCAAAAAAGCGTCAATATTGCAAAACAAGCCAAAACACAAACTTCACAAACTTTATTAAATTGTTAAAATTAAGCTATTGTACAAGGTTTATCGTTTGACTGTGAGCGCTGTGAGCTACCTTTCTATAGTGCTGTGCTTTGTATTATTTTGAATGTTTTGGGACTTTCCCGTTTGTCTAGCATTCGTCCGATTTCGCCGGAAAGTTATCGGGCGATAAATTGTTTTTGATTTATTTCCATTACGCATTTAGTTTTGCGTGAGACATTGTTTTTGAAAAAGAATCATCATAAGACAAAAGTTATGGCTACGGAGTTTCTTTTTCAAAAATCAAGGCAAAGTTTTAAAGTAAGTTTTATGTCTAAAACTTAAAATTTGTTCAGCCTACCTTTAAACACGCATACATGTATGTGCAATCAGTAAATGTGGTATGTGGCAATGCACCAAATATAGAAACCACGTCATAATTAATATAAGTGAATACACAATTATAATTGGATCATTCATTAAAGGTAGGCTAACTATTGTTTTTGTTCCAGGATACTTTGCTTAAAGACATCAAGAAAAAGAACTTCGCCACTTTAACTCAATTTGTTGAGTTGTACAGCAGCTACGCTGGTACAGAACCAGAAAAACGAACTGTGTCTGATCAGACCCTCCGCGATTTACTACAAGAGAAAATTAGCAAAAAAGATGCTCCCAGAGGGGCCACAACCGTAGCAGATGTTCTGAACATAATAACAGTTTCTGTTTCTATTGCTAAACAAGGTGCTTTTCCTTATTTTGAAATAAGCCTGAAACACAAACATTTTGTGTTAAGATTGTCACCAATTAGTAGGCCTATTACGATTTGTATGTTTCTTTCATTATTTAAATTTTAACACTAATATTTAAACACATTGGTATAACATGTTTTTGTGATTGCTCTACTTTTGCTGTAGGTTTTTGCTCTCCTAGTATGCCTTTCATCCTGGTCGGTGATATACTGGATTGTCACACCCTTGACCAATGTGACGAAGTGTTTCAGTACATTGAAGATAGGGTGGCGACGTGGAAATCCGGTGTGTTTTACCAAGCAGGTAATTGGAGAAAAGCAAAAATTGTAAAATTCTTGTGACATGTAGATAGAACATATAAAGATATTTTGTGTGGTTGTGTGTGACCATATTTGTATTTTAGGCAAGAACTATCTGTTGCGAATGTGTAACGACTTATTGCGTCGTCTTTCACAATCACAAAACACTGTTTTCTGTGGAAGAATTCAACTGTTTTTGGCAAGGTTGTTTCCTTTATCTGAAAAATCTGCACTTAACCTGGTAGGTGTCCTCCTGAAATTCTAAAAATTTGTAGTGACTGATCTACGCTCCTACTTTCATGTCTCATAAACACTGCAGGTGAGTCAATTTAATCTGGACAATGTCACAATCTTCAACAAAGCTCCAGATGGAAACAAAGCAAAGGAGGCGAATGCAGAAGCAGAAAAAGACGAAGTCATGGATGTAGATGCTATTGACATAAATGCTGAAGAAAATGACTTGAATGCAACTGCAGACAGGTTTGAAACAGTTACCATCACAATTGCAGTTATATCTTTTAAAATGAAAATCCTTGAAATTGTTTGTATAATTTTTCAGCAATGAAATTATTGACTACAAACTGTACAATGATATATGGAGTCTTCAGGATATGTTCCGGTATCCAATCCAATGCTACAACAAGGATCTATGGGAAAAATTTGTCAAAGTGCGTTGGGTGTTTTATTTTTCGATCTGCACTTTTTTTGCACAATCCAAATTATTTGATCCTCATTTTATCCAGCACGCAGACTGCCTATTTAAAGTATTTTCAAGTTACAAACTTGAAGATGTTCCAAGCACAAGAAGACAATCTACTGGACAGCAATCAAAGTATGCCACTGTTGCTGTGCCAACCATTTTTTTGACATCACATTTTTTACGCAGATCCTCGTTTTTTAAATTTCTTACTTCTGAGAAACTCACCAATCTTCAGCTCAATGATACCATGTTTCGTCGACAAATTCTCACTCAATTTTTAATTCTATTCCAATATTTGACTGCTATCGTAAAGTTTAAAAGGTGAGAAGGCAATGTAAATGTATGCACTGAAAGTAAACAAACCTGTTTGTAACATGCATTTTTTTTCAAAAACCTTTTTGGTTGTGGAGACGATGCAACATGTGTACACTTGCTAGATCGTGGGTGCACATATGAGGATGAATGCTTAAAACCTATAAAATATTCAGACTTCTGGTTGTGTGGCAACCTCATTGTTAGCATAAATGCTTGTATTTTCAAAAGTACATAAAAGCAACCTTAAAAGTTTGCTTAACAATGATCAGGTGCAACAAAAATGTTATAAAGTAACCAAATACTCAGAACACATCGTTTTATGTGTGTCTTTTTCCAACAAATGTTGGGGTAAGTTTTTGATATGGTGTTGATCGCATTGATTACCGTCACACATTATCAATATATTCTATCAAATAAATATTAACAACACCCTATCCATGACCTGTATTAAACAGTGAACTGAATAAAACAACTAACATTGTAGCAACAACATGACCTTGTCAGAGGGGCAGAAAACTTGGATCAAGGTCACAACGCAGAAGATTTTTGAAATCCTTGATGAAACTCCACCGAACGGGAAAGAGTTTTCAAAATACGTTAGGGTAAGTACCCAAGACCTAAACCATTTCTGATTTTGGTTGCATGGTGCATTTGAACAACTGGATAACTTAACTGGTGGAAAATAATTATTTTTGTAGCTTTTTCTTGTTGTGTATTGATGTTTCTTGGATTTTAGGCATTTCCTTGATTTTGACAACCTCAAATATTACTAAAGTCTGAAACTACTGCATAAATTTTCTTTTACTTACAATATTTTTGCAGCATATTCTGGACAGAGAAGATTACTGGATTGCTTGGAAAAATGACAGTTGCCCCAGCTTCATGAAAACCCCTGAAAAGTCATCAGCCAACAGTCAGGCACCAGCAGCAAAAAAGAGAAAGCTTGATGAAAACCAGAATAGTGTTGGTGATGACTTTTTGGCTGGCAAACCACTTGGCATTGGAAGGTAAATTTTGTAGAAATGAAGCAAGGCCATTTGTTTTAAGATACTGTGTCCAACATTTGTGGTTTGGTTTTTGTGGCACATTTAGCGGTTAGCAGAAAGATACCAAATGCATCATCATTATATATAAATACCTTGTTGTGTTTGCACAGCCCTGAGTTGACAAAGTTGTGGAATTTGTGTCCCGATAACTTGGAAGCTTGTCGATCGGGAGACAGAGAGTTTGTTCCTTCCTTGAAAGATTATTTTGAAGAGTGCATTGAACAAGAGGACCCCAAGAATCAGATTGAAGACCAGTACAAGTAGGATTTTACAGTCTTTTGTTTGTTTTAAAATTTAGATCTTGTAGGCATGGCATTTCTTATAATCAAACTTACATTTTTTGACAACATGATGCAATTGCACCAACCACTTATTTTAGTGATAATTGCCACAGACATGCATTAAAATATTTCATAAAATAGGAAAATTCCCCTAACGATTGTGGTATAGCAAGCTCACACCAAAATGTTGTCTTATACCTATGTTTGTGGGGCTTATTTACCTGTTTGCATTAATGTACTGTACTGATTTTTAACAAATAATGAATTTTAAAATGTAATTTTGATAAAGGCTTATTGGCATTAGGTGTAAAACATTGAACCTAATGTTTATAGTTGGTTGCATTTTCATTCTCTCTTGTGTGGTTTGTAGATTGGTAAAGAACTCGAATTTTCAGTGGAAGGCCCTCCGTTTGCTCTCAAATAGGAGTCAGCTCTTTTTCCAAAGCCAGCCGGCTCAAATGCAATTTAAAACTGTTCCTGATTATCTCACAACTATTGTCAAGAAGTTGGAAAAGGAATTTCCTTCGAATGCAATAAAAGTAAGGGAATTTCTTTAGAAATACCTTTTGTTGTTTGTTAAAGCAGTTTGGATCGATATATTTTGGTTTTATCCCAAACAATTTTGACATTCCCAAATAAACTGACCAACAAAAATTATATTTCATCAGCAGACAGCAAGCGCTCCATCAACTCCCAAGCAGGAGACGGCTAATGTTGAACTGAGTCAGGAAAACGAAAAGAACGACCTCACCCTCGAAGATGACCCAGCAGCCAAGGAAGCAGACGGTAAATCAAACATTGCTTATTCGAAGCCCTGTCCACCCAAAAAACTATTATAATAATAAAAATACAGAACAAACTTATAACTTACTTCTAGTATGGAAAGTGAGGTTCTTAACCATGGACTACAGATGCTAACATGGAAATTACTTCTTTCTGCAATAATCACACACTGATAATGCCCACAGGGTGAAATATATATTTCCCTGAACAATTCCAGGCTAATCCTGTTTTAAAGCTAGTGCTTTTTGTTAACTAATAATTGCGTTTTGTTCTGTAACTTAATTGCCGTAGTTTAAATCCCCTATTCTGTCACCACAAGTTGGCACAGAATTAGGCGTTATTTAAAATTGTGCTTTTTCCTAAGGTGAAGACGGAGTACTTGATGAAGACGAATCCCTGGGAGAAGATGAAGCTCTTATGGATGACAACCAAGATGATGCTTCTGCTAATGTTGGAGGAGATACTGGGGAAGGTATTTTATGTGATTTCGTTTCTTATATCAAGCTACCTTGATAACTCTATGCCCAAGATTTAAACACATTTCCTCTGGAGGGAGTTATTAGTTGCGGTCAGTGTTATGGCATTGTCACGTTTTCTGCCTTACAGTTACCCAACAAAAAGGCGTTTCCTGTTCGAAGTGTAATTAACGTGTCTTTGCAATGTGGTTTGTCCATGCGGAACTACTGCGCACCTCAGCATGTGATGTTTGCGTTCCTCCCGTTATTGGCTTCATTCCTTTGCCCATATAACCCGCACAATGTTAATACTGAATCGCACTAGCAGACTTAATGCAACAAACCAAGATACATCCTTAACTTGAATCTTACCAAAAAGTGTTCTTACTGCAGCAGTAATTAAAGCCAATAGAGTACCGTTATTGCAAAGAATAAAATCTAGTTTTTCGCACGCTACAGGTGTGTCGCTGGACACTTTATCCAGTGATGACATCACAATGTTCGCATCCAAAATCGCCGGTGAGTGGAAAAAGCTGGCCTCCAACCTAAATATCTCCGCGAAAGACATCAAAGAAATACAGGAAGATTCCGAAGACCCCGTGTTACAGGTTTGTGTTAAAATGGCAAAAATAAATTGTTAGTAAGTATTGAACAATCAATTATAAACAACGCAGATACAATGTTCATTTACAAGACGTATCTGACTGCAATATACTTTTCTGGCGGTTAAATATCGAGTACAAGAGTTAACAATTGCGCTTTTTTGGACAGGCTCGCCAGACACTGGTAACTTGGCAGGACTTTTCCAAAGCGAAGGCGACGTACTCAAACTTAATACAGGCCATGAAAGCAAGCGGATTGGAAAACCTCACGAAAGATGTGTGATGGATATAGTGCGTTAAACAAACCTTAACTTTCCGGTTTGGTCACTGAAAGGGAAACAACTAAACTCATGACCGGACGGTCTATCCCAGCAAAAGGAGTATTTACACTTTAAAAAACTTGAAAACAACACTTGTTAAGCAATTAATAAGTCTTTTTTCATGAAAAATTTATTGATGTGATGAGTATCGTTTGTGGGTCATTCGCTACTACACAGTCGGTTCAGCGTCGTTAAAGAAAATGCCTTAAATTGACAATTTCAAGAATTGTGTGTGTTTTTTTACGCATGAAGGTTCCCATAAGCAGCACAAAAGTTACGATCGAAACCAGGTTTATTTTACTTCATTGTTAGACTACTTATAATTGCGGCAGCATATATGAAGATCAAATCAATAGTACACCACGTAAAAATAGTGTGATAAGAGGTAGAAGTCACAGAACGTAAATTTTACACTGAATAAAACATTGATAAAAACGCACATGTGCAAAGACTGTCAAACACGAAACTAGTTTTTACCCCTTTGTATTTTCGTGCAAGATACTCATTCACTAAAAAATAAGCACAGTAAACATTTAATAACATCCTCAATTTCATAAACATCACCTCCATAGCTTTTATGTACATTTAAATTTCTCCTTTTCCGGACGTAAAAAACTTACCTATGGCGAAGGAAATCACTCATGCGGAACATAGATTTCAACTATTCTCATTTTTAGATTTTCTTTTGGTTCAACTCAACAACACGTTGTTTTTTCAATCTGTTGTCTAGAGTATATTATTAAGCTACTGATGTAACATTTCTAATGGACTTTAGACATCCTGATAGTGTCATTGACGGCGGAGAAGTACAAACACTTGGAATTACCCAGGTGAGAATTATATTATGTGTTGGAGTGTAATAAAATAGCCTGCCAGTTTAATGTGTGGTGTTATGGTGCTTACTGGCACGTTAGACTACTTATAATTGCACCTTCAGTACCATAACGATTGGAATGTGCCTGTTGCCTTTAATTCAAATTTGAATAGTTGCTATTTTACTTGATTCAATCTGCAACAGACCAACAGTCTTTAATCATAATTTTCTTCATTGCAAATTGTGCAGTGGTTTGACTCGCCTGAAGAAGTTTACAAAACAATAAGAAAGTTTGAAAAGGACACCGGTACAAAATACATCAAACTGTTTCGTCACAAGTATGGTATGTGTTTTGATCATTACCTTCCGACTTCCAATATGCTAACTTATAACAATACAAGGATAAAGTGATTTGGCATCTGGTTTAAAAATTCATATTTGTGTGGATTTTTTGTGTTTTTGCAAAATACCTTTTTTCAGATTTGTTCAAAAGCAGAATTCGGTGGGATGAAAACACACGAATTCCCTACGTTATTACTGCAAGTGGGAAATTGGAGTGTCACTTCGGCAGGGACAGAGACAAAATACGCAAAGAGGAAAGAAAGCGAAAAAGTCTCAACAACATGGTAACTTTAAATATTTGTATTGTAAATTGTTGTTACCAAGCATTTTAAATTTTAAAGAACTTTTGTGCCAGAAGGGCAGTTATTTCAAATTTGAATACAGACCGAACTGGAAGTTTAAACCATTTTTACAACTTCAGTGAGCCTTCATTCATAAAACATGATTTACTTCACAGATTCTAGGTCTCGAGCCCAACAGAAAACGTCCCCCAATGAGCCGACGGTCAAAGAAAAAGAATTGTGAAGCTACAATCAGCATATCTGAAGTTCTAAAGTTCCCACAATACGAGGTTGGTATTATGGTGTATATAAAAATAAAAAGAACTTGCTAAACCTGCACTTTTGCGGGATAAAAACAAAAAAAAAACAATGCCAACAATTTGAATGATTTATTGTTGTAAGTGTGTGTAAAACCATGGCATTTCATATAGAGCATAGTGGATAAGTTTCAAGCAAGGTATATCTTTTTTAAGATTGACTCCATCTGCAAAAGTCGTCGAAGTGCAACTAGTAAACTTCTGCGTGAAGTTATTCTTGAAGAATCAGATTCTCTTGTGCAGGAGTATGGTTGCTGTGTTGTTTTTCCTTCCAACGAGGCACATTCTGGTCATGTTGTGGGTGTGGTAGGTTTTTTTCCTCCCTAGGTCCATCAATTAACCTTGCTTTTATTAAAAAATCTTTATTCATGATGTGTTATTTCAGAACCAGTGGCAAGTCCAACTTGATGAAAGAGTCATGATTAAGCTAAATGAACTAGCTGGCAATGGCATTTACTCAGTAAAAGAGCTGAAAAAACAGCTCAGATCTTTTGTATTCGAGGAGCTGTACAACGGTAGAGATCCACCCCAAGCTACAGACCGTAGCTTTTTTCCCACAGCAAAAGACATCCGGGATTACTTTCAAAACTCTTCCACTGATGTTACTCTCGATGATAACGATTCTTCTCTTTTTGAGAACAGTGCAGATCACTGCGAACTTTGGGGCAACCAGATTTCTGATGTTCTTGACCAGATTGAGTCTTCTTTGCAAGATGTGCAATCAGATGAAACCCTATGGAATATCAAGGATAGACTGCATGGTGTGCTCCGTGATTTATCCAAGAGTCGACATAGTGCCGAAGCTGCCTCCATTCTTGAAACACTTCCTATTGTAGTAAAACGTAAATATCCAGATTCTGTGTTTGACCAACTCGCCACCAAGCGTTTCAAAATGCAACCTCAATCTTCCACCTTGCTGCCTATCACCCAGGTGGAAATTACTCAATATCCATGACTTGATATGAGACATTTTTACTGTTTTCCTTTTTCGTTTTCTATTTGTAAATAAAAAAGAACTTTCCAAACAATCACATCTACGACATAGTGTTTTAAGCTTCGAATGTACTTCTAGGTTCAGGAAAATGAAAGTCATCTGTGTTCTCTTTTCTTCATTCAAATCACTTAGTAAAATATGTAATAATCATGCAAGGAATTAAATTTACCGTGAACAATATGTTTTTACCTTCTGACTAAAAACCTAATATTCACGTTTCTCTGATTGGATATGTACAGTGACGTAATTTTGGTAGCGTTTTTATTCGTTTTTCTGAAAATCAGTAATCTCAACCAAGGAATTGTTTTTTCTGTTTTTGGAGCGCGTATTTCGAGATCAAAAATAAACAGGCAATGACATGACTGGTGTGATTCGCAATCTGAAGGTAAAAGTCCTTGTGCTTGGTGATTCGGGTGTCGGAAAATCATCGTTTACACATTTGCTCTGCCACGAAGCGCCTTGCAAAAACCCCGCGTACACTATTGGCTGCAACGTTGAAATAAAGGTATATTTTAGAATACCTTTTTGTTGGTGATACTTTCGATATTAAGACTAGTAAATGACAGACTTCTTTAGTTACATGATTACAAGCAAGGAACTCCTGATGAAAGAACATATTGTGTAGAGGTTTGGGACATTGGTGCCTCAAAAAGCCATGCTAGTAGTAGGTTTGAAATTAAAGTTTTTATTTTGTATCACTACCAAATTAGTATGAAAAAAACCTGTTGATAAGTGGGGGGGATAACTAATGACAAACAAGAGGGCAATTTTCTTTTTAACAGGTTTATTTTCTACAACAATGTCAATGGAATCATACTGGTTCATGATCTGACAAACTTAAAATCCCTCCAAAACCTACCTAAATGGCTCAGTGATGTTTTGAACCAAGAACCAACTGGTGGATTATCTTCAGTGAGAGTTACCTCTTCCATTAACAATGGGTCGGTATATTTTCACCAAATTGTGTTGCATTTTTATATAATTTTTTGTTGAAGTTTAAGTGCACTAATCCATTGGAATCTGGTACATTCATGCACTGGTGTAAATGCTGGACAGCTGTATGACTTTTTACTGTTTTTTACAACTTCTGTTAAAACTTTACACTGTGTTTTTGCCTAAATGAGTAGCTTTCTTTTGCAGCGGAGATGTGAAGCAAGATGATCACCCAGCCGTCAACTATTCAATTCCAATATTTATGGTTGGGAGTAAACTTGATCAGGTTGCTGAGGGAACGAGGGCACAGTTTGTGATGAGAAGTAAGTCATACGCCGTCGAGTTTGGCTGCAGCGAAGTTCACTTGGTAAGCATGTATACACAACTTATGCTGTCAACTGTGAATTGAATAAGTTGCATATTTTCCACCCAAAAGAGTTCTTCACCAGAAATTGTTTTTTTGTTATGAATACCTATGCTATTTGAATGTGGCTGAGCTAATGATGTCAATGAGGATAATAAGAGAGGTTCTCTTTAATTGTAGCTTTGCATCTCTTTTTTTAGGAAAGTGCCGAACCCAAGTACATAGCTGCCGGAAGTGGAAATTCTGTCAAACTCAGCAGGTTCTTTGACAAGGTAAAACTTACCTAAACCAGACTTTGTGTTTAAAACCACTTTTTTTCTTGCTGGGCAGCTACTCCTTATGTGCACTGCCTGGTATATTTAAACATTGTTTCTCAAATCATATATGTTGATTGCACTGTCTGTGTGCTCTTACCTTATCACAAGACGCTTGTGAAATCTGTGCTATGCATCTTTTTGTTTAACAAACATGACTAAAATGGTAATAGTTGTAATACAGACTTGATATTGTGGTGTGTATGTAATTTGGGGAAGTTCATTTTCTGACACAAGTACGTTGCAGGTGGTTGAACACGCCGTACAACGCCAAAACACGATGGCGATCGTTCAGTCTCCGATTGTGGACAGACGTGGCTCGTTTGGTTCCCCTGCCGTCGACCGCAAACCTGGTTCAGAGCGAAGAAGGCCAAACTCCAGCCAATTTAACCGACTGATTAACTTCAAAACTGCACACCAAGACTGAGCCACCTTATTTCGTTCTACCTTTTGATGTTTTTATGTAGCAACATAAACCGAGCTATTGTGCCTTATTATTAAACTGAGAGAAATTCTGCTCTTACATATAAATCATAGCTTAAAAAATAAAACCAGTCGGAATTCCAGCTTTCCTTGGCATTGTAACGGCTTCTGTACGAAGTGTGTGTGCGTTAACGCATGTTGTGCAATAAATACTATAAAAAGCAAATACATCCGTGTGTCCATATTAGGTTTCACAAGTAACTGAATTACGGCACATTTCGATTGGAACAAACAATCTTGCCGCAGATTCTGAACCTTTCGTTCTGCTTGTGTGATAACAAGCAAACATTTCCTCTCTAGCCTGTGTTAGTTTTACAGCTAATAGCAGCAGAGGGTTGTTTTGATGGAGACTTTTGTTGGCTGTCTGTAGGGCGAGATACCAACATTCGCTAGACAATTGACATCACTTTGTACTTTTTATGGAAAAGGGTAACGTGTACGATTGTGATGGTAATGTTTTTGGACCAGGTAAATGATTCCTTTTATGCTTTGACTGATGTTGGGCTCCACGCAGGGGTGTGCAGCACGTTCAGCGCACCACGACCCTTAGTTGGTCCATGCAGGGCTGGTACTAAGAAAGGCATTTCACCTAAAAATAGGACTTTCAAGCGCGGGGCCGACTTGTGTTAAGGATCGGTTGTTGGGGGTGACTTCATAGTTTCCTTACGAACAGAAAAAAATTTACCGCCCAAACTTGGCGCTCCTACACAATCCAATGCGAAATATAGACTTTGCACAAGCACTTTTTTCTCACAAGAGACCAGACTAAAGCCCAGACATACTTCAAATGTAAAAGTAATGCCATGCTTTCGCATAGCAATGCAGGATCGCCCAACTGCGCAGGTCCTTTATATTTGGCGATCACAGCTCTAATATTCTGATCATAAGGTTCACAGGCATAAGGTTGGCTGCGTAGCCTGTGAACCTTATGATAATTCAAATGTAGTTTTGTTTTTGCCTTAAATATGAACCCCGTGACCTTATAGCTTTGTTCTACCAGAAGAGATGTTTGTTGCAGCTAATTTTACGAGCGGAAAAGTTTGTTATGACCATAAATGTCGCTAAAATCCCATCGTTCCAGTTTAACTGCCGATCGGTACAAATCTATTACTGGTCCGGAATTTCTTTCAAACAAACGAATAATGAGCTTTAAGACGCCATAAATCGTCTTTTCAAAAGGCTTAATGACGTTAACGCCAATAACGACACGCAGGTAACATCGCTTAAAAACATTGTTTCAATATGTGCCTATGTCGTTACAAGTTAACAGCATCGTAAATTTGGATCACTGTATTGGAACCAACGCGGTACTGCATAACAGCGGTGAGGTGCTACCCAGCTTTCATACACGTAATCAGGCTTGCTATGAGAGAAACGTTGTGACTTATTTCATGTTGTGAAATACTAACTAATGGCTATAGTTACATGATAAATATCATCACATTTATAAAGTGGAAGATGTTGAGCGGGTGACTGTTAAATTTTTACTGTTTTGTTCGATTAAAAAATCCGTCTGTAAAATAATTTCTAAAATCCGCTTGATGTCGCTGTGTATCGTTCCCAATCATTAAAAATATTCTTCTCGAGCAACAAAACAAATGTGTTTTAAATTTGGAAAGGTTTTTGTCGTTCAATTTTACCAAAGTGTTTTAACGCTTAAAGGGAAAACGTTTATCAGAAACGCGGGATTTACGTGGGGCGGAGTAGTGCCTTACGTTCAATATTTAACCAGTCGTAAACACTGCCCAGCGTAAAAGTCGTTGTGTTTATTGAGCAATATCTGGGATGACGTTACCCAGCGCGTCCAATACAAAGACTTACGACTGGAGAGATTTTTGTTCATTACTTTTGTTGCTTGCGTCAGGTTTTGAATTTTACGATATTGTTTTGATTTTTATGTTGTCCATTTTTGCGATATTTATTCTTTAAACAGCATACAGTACACCGTATTGTTTTGTAACGTTTTGAAATACATTTGCTTCGATTTCCTCGATATCATGGTAGAGAATTTTTAATGCGTGTTTCGCAAAGAGTTTACACAAAAAATGTGAAGAGAGACTGAAAATAAAAGAGCAAAGGCCGGGAATGGGAAAATTCTGTGTGCTGATGGCATTTGTACACAAAAATTGTCAACCCAATACCACAACAGGCCAACAAACATGTGTAGCAAAACAATTGTCTAAAAATAGTTGACGAGGTTGGCGCGTACGGTTCACGACAAATGGAACACTAATTTATCAAGGCTTTCGTCTCGCTGAAGGGAAGAACGATCGGAAATTGGTTTGTTCTTTATTTGGCGCGGGACGGGCTTTGTGTACACCAGGTAAACATTGGTACCAAGCAAACATTTCCCCACTGATCTGTGTTAGTTTTCCTGCCAATGCCGAACGGCTAATAGCAGAGAGGCTGTGCTTGCTTTCTGATAAGAGAATTTTGTGTTGGCTGTCTATAGGGCTAGTTACCAACCTTCGCTAGACAATTCTTGTACTGCGGGTTCGAATTGGTGCTTGAAATTTTCCTTCAAGTGTTTGTCTGTTTGACAGTTTGAAATGATGACTTAATGTTTGCGACAACGGTACTGTGGTTCATACAATAATTTAGAACAACAAAGAATGAGGCATTGTAAGAGGGCTGAGTAAAAGGTGACGAAACAATGGCCATTGTCAGGCTAAAGGCAAACCAGTTTATGCTTTGAGGTGAATATGATGTCCTTTTTTGAAGTGGTGATTTTTGTTTTTTCAAACGTTTCCTAAACTTAGCTGCTGGTCTGCTATAAAACCGTTGTGTGATCAGAAAGTTAGGGAGGATAACCTTGCTGAAGGACATTCTATTTCAGTTTTCCTAAAGGGTCACTAATGTAATGTTGGTTGGGGGAGTGTTCGTGTGTTTGAAGAAGAAAGTTGTCGAACACGATAAGGACGTCATCTGGAATAACACGGCAGCGAATTGAATCCCACCGTTTGTACAAGCAGAGGGTGATTTTGGTATTTTATGATGTCCTTTATCGGCGTTGCGCTTTGTAAACAAGTCGCCCTTAAGAAATGCGCAAGTTTGCTTAATACTTGCACCGTAACGTGTAGGTGGTAATTGCTGTTCTTCCTGTTTAATTGAAAATCGCGGCGGAGTATGATCTCTATTTTTATGGCCTACCTTTCAAAGAGGTTTCTGTATGTTGTAAACTATATATCGTTGTTATTGTTTTAATACTTCCAAAACAAGCGAGTAAAAAGTAGCATATTTCCGTTTTAATAATTTAAACCTTGTTAACACGAACTTTCAATCTGTGCATAAGTTGTGGTAAGATGGCAATCGGCTTGCAACCCTTTACTGAGGCGTCCAGCTCGTATTCCTAGCAGTCAAACGAAAGTTTAACAGCTTTCTGGTTCACTGGCCGCCGAATCAATTTTTCGACCCGTAAGAGAAAAGCTGAAGCTTTTTCCCGCTTGGTCTTTTCAAGCGTAGCTCCATTCCGTCGTTTGGCAGATAAAATCCTGTCTTGGGTGCCCTTATTTCAGAATTCAGCCACAGCCATTTAAAGACAAGCGCCAGACTCCGCAAGCTTATAAACCTCCTGTGGTTGTAAGAATTTTATAGTGGAAAGCGCATTCTACTTTCGAATTGGGCTTTACTGCGGTGAAAATTGTCTCACGTATTTGTTGTTGTTTGTTTCCGTATATGTTTACTCCATTTTATTGCTCATAATCTATAAAACATTATACTGGGTACGGAGATTGGATGACTCATGGCGTTTAACATACTTGTAGTAAAGTTTTCCATTATAAAATTTTAGTTTTTCGTGGGTTGCTTTTTGAAAATCTGATTTTTGGTCTGTCTTTGCTCAATATGAAGAATGGGAATACGTTTTAAACATTCATAACAACGATCAAAATATCTCACCCAGTTGGATGCCAGTAATCCTGAACGCTGTAGCCATGAATCATTTTCTGGCCAAATTGTAACAAACCAGGCATTCGCGTGTTCGTTAAGTTTTTAATATCGTTAACTCGGTAGCAAGACTATTATCCCAGTTATGGCGGGCGCTTTGCAGATAAGACTAGCTGGTTCGTGGCCTGGTATCGGCGCTACGGTCTTTGATCGCGAGAAGCACCCTGCCAGAAAGCTTCTCTCCGTTCGACTGGAAATTTTGAGCCAAATACCAGAGCGAAAAATCACACAGCGCTAGTCGAAACGCTTGTAGTTTAGGTTGGGTAGACTTGAGAAATTACGCCAACCAGCGCTTTACGTTATAGACAAGGCTGTGGGTTTTAGCTTGAAAGACATGGAGAGAATGCACCCTGTCCCGGTTGATTGTGGGAAAGAGTTATTTAATCGGTAGAATGTGTTTTCTAGCAAAGCTTTAGAGATATTTAAGACTTGGTATTTTTTTACTTTTCCTGTGTGTCTTCAAATTACGTTTTGATTTGTCGTATTGGCTGGTAATGTTATGTGTTATTTACCAATTATATTACGGTGTGTGTTGTTACATTTTAAATCTCCCAGTGAGGTCGATAACATTTGGATCCGAGATTTTTCGAACTTTACAGCAACTGACATTCACTTGCAAGCCGTCACGCATGGGTTCGCAGAAACTATATGGCCCTTTGTTACCACACAAGGGATATTGTTGTTTACTTCTTTGTCTAAAATGCGCCTAGAAGCACCAGAAAGTTCATTTGGCTGGTACAAGAAAAAGATTCTTTTTAATTAAAGACGTTGTTTAGACAGCGGCCTTTCAAACGGCCGAGTCCTGTGTTTGTCAATTAGTAGCGCGAGGTCAAAGAAGAAAAAATACCACCAGAAAGGACAGACTGGTTTTTGAAGTTATCATTATTATTTCAGTAAGTGTGGATGTGTGACAAATGACAGTCACAGTCCCGTTGTACATTATGAAGGTATATTCTTGGCATGTTGCGCACAGTAGCGATCGTGTTCTTATTTGCCTGTAAATTTTTTCATAGAATTTTGTAAGTATACCAGAAACCGTGAGTACGCATCAAAATATTTGACTTCCGCGTGAATTTGCTGTTGACGCCCGCTGCGGCACCCCTTAAACTTATACGACTTATTTTCCAGCGGAATTCGGGTCTGGTAATTGTTTCGCCGTCGTACCCTCCCTAAAAATATGACAATGAACTTTATTTTAATGTGCCGCAAAGTAGTGTAGGAGAAGTCATTCAATTCGGTTTCACTACCCCTCCTTGGTATAACGCGACCAAACGTAAAAAGCATCCCAATTGTGTCGATCACGCTGGGTTTCCTACTTTTTTCAAGCAGGTGCAGTGAGTGAGTGGTTGGGAGGTATTGTGTGGTGCTATTGTCGAAAAGCGAAAGGAGATAGCAGTGGTGATTGAGGTTTGTCTTGTGCCAGTTGTGTTTCAGTCAATTGCTTTCATTTTTGAAAGGTAGGAAATGTTATGGATTGTAAATCAGCCATGTAAGGCAGTATAACAACGTCATAATGTTCATTTTATTTTGGTTTCGAAAAAAAACGTCCAAAACCACAGGATTCTTCATTTTGTTTGATATTTGTTCTGGCAGTAAAACGAATGGATTAACAGTGTACATACTAGGCTGAAGTACAAAGCAGTCGTCTTTGTATGCGCTATAAATCATACCCATCAGCACTGATATTCCTCAAACAAGAAGTCGACGCAAGACTGTAAATCTTTCCCCAGTCGGCGTCATGCTGATAATGTCGAAGACATCGGCCTCTACTATTTGGCTTTATCCCGTTTTGGGGACGCTGATTGCCGCCGAAATTGTGGCCAGCTCCCGGAGTCCATTTCGCGATCATGAATTTGTTGCGCAACCAGACAAGCACGGAATTTGGGTCGAAGAGTTCAAGTGCGAAAAAATGGAGATCGAGCATTGCAAGGGCATCGGATATAACTACACGCGAATGCCTAACGGTTTGGGTAACGAAAGACAAAACGAAGCAGCTATTGTTTTGACCTCATACAAACCGCTAATGCAATCGAACTGCTCAAGCCAGTTGCTGTTCTTTTTGTGCGCCGTGCACGCACCTATGTGTGCAGAGGAGGCAAAGGAAGTGCTTGGGCCTTGCCAGGACATGTGCAGGGCGGTTGAACGAACTTGCAAACCCTTTATGGAGTCGTTCGACTTCTCATGGCCTGATAGCTTGAACTGTTCCAACTTTCCTAAGCACAGCACGCCGACCACGCTTTGCATACCAGGTCAAGAAGTTGATTTACCCGACGAAGACAAACCACCACACGACGATCCCTGCAGGCAAATAAGCATTTTAAATTTGCGATTAAAATCGCATGTATATTCTTACAGGGTAACTTTCATATTACCGCCTAATTTCGATTTAAACAAAATTAAAACGTGGCATGACAACTACAAATACTCATGTAATGTTGCAAAGCTTTTTACTGCTTATCCAATTAAAAGTCCTGAAGATCAACGTTTAAGCTGCTATTGTGCCAATTGCCAATAACATGCCGAAAAATTGGTTCAGTCAGCACATATCTTGAAAACTGTTCGCTGCAGTTTAATTGCAAGTAGTTTGTTTCTATTGGTTACCGTTTAGGTATTATGACGTCCAAAAAGTCGATGGCTTAGTTTTGCGGTACGATATTGTGTCTAAGTTTGTTTTCATTCCTCAACACCTTTTTTTCCCACAGATATCCGCAGATTAAACTCACAAACGAGGACACGTGCGTGTGGAAATGCGGCTACGAACAAGGAATGTTCGGAGTGGATGAAAAAAACTTCTCAGATCTGTGGATGGGCGTTTGGGCTGTTCTCTGCTTTCTCAGCACCATATTCACGGTTCTCACATTTCTCATCGACGCGTCCCGGTTTAAGTAAGAATTCGTGTTCGACCAACCGCGGTCCGAGTATATTTGATTAAGGCCAGGTCGAAGTTTGATTTGTGGGGTGTGTTCCATGGTCACTTGTGAGGACGACTGTTGCTAACCTTTGTACACAAAACTGTCATTTTGAAGCACATTTTTTCAAGACCAACTGCTTATATCATGATTAATGCGTCATTTTTTTCAAACCCTTGTGGAGTTTTGTCAATTGGTAAATCGGCTTCATATAGTCGCCAACCATTTTAGTTTACCTCCTTAGCAACAATTACCGCTATCAAAGAAAGGGTCCTTTGCCATTGTGTTACAAACAGCCTCTAATTCGTTATAATTACTTAATAATGAAGTGCGACTACCGAAAGACAGCAACTGTGTCGACACAATTGTCTATTTAATCGGGTATTGTTACGTCGTAAGCGCATTGGTTTTCCAATAGTAAATCTATTAGGGGTGGAGTAGTTGAACAAGGTTTGCAATGCGACGTGTAATATTTTGTTTTTCATTATTTTTTTGCAACTTTTAAATGAAATTACTCTATTTTATTTTTTAATCCAAAAAGTAGCGAATAATATTTTTAATTACTCAAAATTATTTAAATGTGTATTTGAACTTGGAAATCTCTATTTTTCCATATCACCTTTTACACTTTCGCACTACAAAACTTTATCTGAAGCCCTTTGTCGAAATATCGCGGAATATGATTTCTGCGTACATTTGTGCGCAGAACCCACGAAATAAGCATAAGATTCAAGCTAGCTCAAGCACCAGAGTATTTTCAACACTTTCCTTTCGAAGAAACAATAATCTATTCTCACTGTTTACAGGTACCCGGAAAGATCGATAATCTTCCTGGCGATTTGCTACAACATCTACAGCACCTCCTTCATCTTGCGCTTGTTGGTCGGACGAGAAAATATCTCCTGCGAGAGGAATATGCAGGGCGACATGTTTTTAATACAGGTAAATATATCTAAAAATACCTTGAACTTAGGAATACTATTTACGGATTGGCTCATAATTCTGAGAATAAAAAGACTGGCCCATACTGTTGTTAACATTGTCATGTTTCATACAAAAACGTTTCGGCAAGAACTTATGCCATCATTATTAATTTTTTGGGGGGCCCTATTCATTGCATATTCTGGTTGTTCATGCTTTCGGCAGTTAGCTTGTATTTGAGTCCCAAAGCACTGGGTTGAGCTTAAGAGTCGTATTGATTAGGTCTCATGATAAACAAGAATATTTCTTAAAAGAAAAATCAATAAAACGAGTCTTCTAGACCTTAGGATTTAATCAGTTAAGAATTAAATGGATTGAAATGTGGGCTAGTTTTGCAATTAGCTGTAACAACGCTACGCGCTCTAAACACACGCACATGTTAGGATTGACTCACTTAAACAAACAACCAAAAGGTGAACGTGCTAAATAATACTGATGTGCCTTTTTTGCAGGAGGGTCTCGGTAACACGGGTTGTGCAATTGTATTTCTTCTATCCTATTTCTTCGGGATGGCCAGCTACCTCTGGTGGGTGATCCTCACCATCACCTGGTTTCTTGCAGCAGGTAAAGCTTATGTTTAATTCTTTTGTCTTTATGTGTACAATGGGTATCAAGTTCGTGTCGTGAACTAGTGCTGATTACGACATTTCCACAGAATATTTTGTGCAAAAAATCCACAAACCCCTGTGGTTTAAATGTGGTTGATTACAGCTTTGTGTCGCCCAACACATTGCTGTGTTTTTGTATATTTTTTTCTTAACTGTAAAATCCAGTCGAAGTTTGAAAGGCTTCTGCGTCACATTCTAGATTCCTAGAACAAATAAAAAACCGTCCGACCACCCGCTGGCGACTTGCTGCGACGATCGCGACTCCGTTTTGTGACGTCACAATCGTGTTAGTAAAGCGGGTGATTGCGTCGAAGTCTTGTTGCGTCACGAACGAAGATAAGCCTGTTAGCTTACCGATGACAAGCGCCTCGCCGATTTTTGGCGATATGGTTGTTTTGTCACTAAATAGAACTTTCCATTATTGGAAAAAGTTGAATCAAGTTTCTTTCTGCCTTCACTTGAAACAAGCGTTTGTGGTTAGAATTTTTCAATTGTTTTTTTTGGTCAAACAACTTTTGAAGGTAAGTTTAAATATCTTAACACTAAAAACTGTTGGCCCAGTTCCAATAACAACGTATTTCAAGTGGAAACCAATCTTTTGGCATTGAGGAATTTAGTAATTCTCCTTCACCATGCGTCCCACCGAGCCCCCAATGCTTTCAAATACAAAGTTCTCATGTCTAGCCAAACAACGAAGCACCTTCTTAAACTAACAGACCAGAATAAAGGGGGCCAATGTATTTTGAAGAGGGTTCTTAAGTTTTTCTCTGGGCTCTTGTCAAGAACCACTTGTATGCGCTTAGGTGTTTTTGTAATTTTGATAACGCTCTAAGTGTTGTTGATATTGCCCTATCCAAACGCGTGGACCTTTAATTAAATGCGAAAAACCCTTTTTTAATTTGTTTTTTTAAACGTTGCCGATAACTTTGATCTGTTCGGCCCCAATTTCTCGCGAAGATTTTGGAAAAGTGCCTTTATGTGGGGATAAATATGCCAAAATTTAATTGAAATTCCGTCCCAGGGCTTGAGCAATTTAAGATTATTTTATCTAAACTGGTGCAATTTTATTGGAAGGAATTGATGAAAGCGTCTCATTTCTGGTCTCAAAACCAGCTGTCCGGTTTGATTTTAATTTTTGCTTGCAGTATTTTTTAACCACGTCGGAATTCGAAACCGGAATGTCTCTTTCTCAAAACCAGAATCCGGATCGGGTTTTCTACTTGGGAGATGGGTAGGGCGTCTTGACCGCTGTTGGCAATCGTAAAAAAAAACCGAAGCAAATGAGTTTACATATCGCCCTGACAATTTTATTGGGGTCATTCCTCTAATCATTTTGAATTGTCCATGTGCTAAAATTCAAACAAGGCTTTTCTTTGTGATGTCACAGCGGAAGTAACGCGATAGGAAAGGTGGGCTCGTGACGTCATCGATACACGGCGGGGTTGACGCGCCTTGTCGGCTTTTAAGAGTTTGTACGCTTGTTTCAATTGACGCATGATTGGTGTTAGAATTTTCGGGTCAAGTTTTGAAAGATGTGACTCGAAGTTTACGTGGTTTCACGCGGCATTGACATTGCAGTTAACTCCAGCCCTGATTTTAGCGCGAGGGCATTGGTTTAGAAATGCGGCGTTATTCGCAGTGGTATTTGGTTTGTGGCGTTTTACGGTTAAAAAATCTCGGAAATCCAGACGATGTTTAAACTGAATAGAAGATACGAGGGTAGTAATGGCGGTTGGAATGTTGCGAAATGTTGGGCCGCTATTTTTGTTTTTCACGATTGTTTCCACCCGAGACGTTCCTGCTAATAAAGTGTGCTCAAACAAAGACTGTTTTAAACTGCTTCGTTCGGCACTGCCCGTCATTTTATCCTTTTACCCCAAAGGCTTTCAAGTTGAACAAAATCAAATATTACAAGTTTTCGTTCGTGTTTGCTAGCTTTTGCATATGACTAGTAGCATTTGCATCCAGGCTGCGACCATTTCCTCAAACCTCCCTCTCTACCTTCGCACGTGTCACGTACAACATTACATCCCCTATTAATCACTTGCTGCAATACATTAACCACCCACTTGTTATGAGTGCACTGACCGCCTGTACCTATTTATCAATCCCGTGCCCCGGTGTACGCGTGTTATTCTAGGATATTAATGCAAACCCTTGTGGGCTTTTCTCGTAAAGCGGCGATAAGCAATGTGAGGCCTGGCTTTATATTTCCATTAGTCTTCGACCGCGTGGCATGGCAAGCGTTTTCCCCGGCTCCCAGCACCAACGTGTGTTTGTCTTGTCATCGAGAAAACTCTTGCCGTGACGAGCGTTCTGTTACAAAAGCCGAAACCTTCTGACGCTCGAAGTGTCGGAATGATATCTTTGCCCGCTGTTTGCCTTCGTTCG
This sequence comes from Ascidia mentula, assembly GCF_947561715.1. Lineage (NCBI taxonomy): Eukaryota > Metazoa > Chordata > Ascidiacea > Phlebobranchia > Ascidiidae > Ascidia > Ascidia mentula. The sequence continues at coordinate 2,991,446 of NC_138568.1, forward strand.
TTCGTTTGTGCCGTGTTTCTGAAGGGCTGAAATGTTAAGCAATGGTTTCGTTCACCAATGGTTTTTATTCAGTTTTGATACCATGGCAGAATGAAACCGACAGAAGTAGGGCGGCCATTTACCAGAAGTGGAATACCTAATCGGGATTCGTGCACAGGATATCAAGGGTTCGAATCCCGCTGCAGTAAAAAGGAAAAGAAACAGGGACCGCGCATGAAAGCTGACATGTTCAAAGCACCCTACAATGCTTTTTCCTGCGTCATTGTAAATCAAATAGCAACGTCAACCCGTTTAGCATGTGACTGTCAATCCATCGTCACCCTCAAATGTCACGTAGACTGACAACTGCCACATAAAAGTCGGACATGTGCCACGCGTGTCACCTGTCACGTATCAATAAAGGACGGCGTTGGGAAGGGCGATTGTTACGTCACAACCAAACAATTTCATTTGAAATGTTCCAATTTGATTTGAAATGTCGGAAGTGTTCTCTCCCGAAGAAAATCCATCTTGTATCATGTTTTAAGAAATCTTTCGTTCTCATCCAATTCGCTCAATCCCAGTAGTTTCAATGGGCGAAAATTGTGTCGTGGCAAAGTTTGTATGCAGGAGATTTTAGGTTGTCGCACAACTGTTGTAACATGAAACCGTGTTTCGAAACCCGAGCCATGATTTATGAACCGTTCGTTCAGCTTGGCAGGTCAGCAAGCCGACTGGACAAACTAATGCCAGCCCTCATAAATTACTCTGCAAAACGGCGACCCAGACATTACGTGACCCCGCAAGGTTGTTTTCGCTGCAATAGCAGTTAATTGTGTGGTACATTCTACCATGTTTGTACAGCATCACCTTCCTACCGCAAACGCCACGGCCGCGTTGCATCCAACTTGTGTGTGACGTCACAAAGTGAACTTTTTTGCAATGAGGCATTTTGCGCGACGTCGTAACTTTTAACTTTCCCATCGGATCGTTTGCTCTGCGCTCATCCATTACACGAGGCACAGTCGCGTCGTCGTCAGCTGGAATTCCCAGACTACGGCCCCTAACCCAGCACCCCCAATTACCCAGGAACGTCACCCAATTAGGGGGTCGAAAAATATGTGCGCTGCCGCCGTGGGGCCCGGGAGCCAAAGCGCTGTGGGTACAGGGGGCAGATTATTTCAAAGACGCCGACTGTTGGGGGTTGAGGGTCGCTATGCGGAACCGTGCAATGTTAGTTTTTGTGGACTTTTCTCTGAAACAAAGTAAGCTGGTTGTCGAAAACAAGGTGTTTTTCCGTGATCCATACCATGTTGTTTGTGTTTTTCTGAAAAAGAAAAGAGAACCTTAATTAATTTTTGAAGATATACAATTGGGTAAAAAACACCTTCATTATTTTTCTATCATATTAAATGTTATAGGTTTTGTTGTTTCTCTCTTGCTTATTTACCGATTCAAAACATTATTGTGTAACTTGTCACAATATATCAAGTACTAATATGCCAAATTATCGGTCAATTTATTCCCAACAATCAAAAGAAAGCTTGTCAATTGTTTTTCACCATTACCCTCTGACATAACTCCGTTGATCGCGTTCACCCCGTTCACCCCATCGGCTCCAGCTTTGTTTACCCAGGAGGGGTGCAGTCAGGGGTTTTGGGGTGCGAGGGTACCAAACCTTTTCACCACATGTTCTCGATTCACTGACCTTCTAAAGACCGGAAAGGTCACCTTGTTCTGGAATTCGACCTCTGTCCAGAATTCACTCACGCGTGACGTGGCGCTTTGTGACGTGGAAAATAGTCCTGATAAATTTACAGAAAGTGATCATGGCAACTGCGCCTAATTTGCGCCAGGAAATTGTCTAGTTTCCGAACAAGGAACGCACTGTTCTTACAATCTTTAAAATATCGCAACAACGGAAATATCTGGTAAATCCACGTATGTCCTGACTGTAATTTGACATTTTTTCCTTGAATAAAAGCTTATTTCAAAAGCCTTCGTTGTTCGTGTTGTTGTTTGGATAAAGTTTCAAGCACTTATTTCCCTCTGCGTTTTTTGTATAAATGCTGAAAATATTTGCCTATATCTCATTTTGAGATTTTTTTTACACAACTTGAGATAAAAACAGCTTGTACTTTCTCCTAATTCTCGAAAGAACTCTTGTGACGTCACCTGCTCTTTTAGCGCGTGCCCTCGGGATGACCTTAACCGCAAAATAGTCGGAATCACGATCTATTACCATTGTCACTCGGCCGAGTGTGACGATAACAATGGGTTTGTCGACAGGTTTTGCACGTGACCTTGAAAGCACGTGGAGTGACCTTGAACGCATCAAAACACCTCCAAACAATTGTTGACAGCCATCTGACACTGGAAAGTAAGGGGTTGGATTGGTTTGGGAAGCACTTTGGGGTGTAGATGTGCCCCTTTGTGCGGCTCAGAAACCACCACGAGAATTTGATTAACGTTCTGGAATACTGGGTGGCTTTGTGACGCAGTAAACGAAAATGGAGGAGATATTTCAAGACCTTTTCGTGATCCATTTGAACTTTTGTTTGTTTTTTGTTGATTTATGAGGTCGGGGCGATCTTGATGGATTTGATTCAGGTGCCCGGGGTGGCCTCGTTGACACAAACAATATGTCCCTGTTATACTCGGTTCGTTGCCAACGTTTTAGTGTTGACGTCGCGCCTGGGTTACTTTTTATGTCGAATATGCCAGAAACAAGGATAAACTATGGGGTACTCACAAATCAACCTTGTCTATATATAGTGTTTGAATTTGACAGCATGTTGTAACCGCTAATTGGGCTCTTGAAATCCAGCACCTTTTTGGTTAAATATTACCATTGCGGTAATAACCTATATTTAAAAGCCTGACCATAACAACAACAAACCAAGAAACCCTTGGAAACAGATAAATATGAGTAAAATATCTACTCTACGCCAATGCAGGAACCAGTTGCAGGCCCTGTTGTTTGCAACGAGAAACTTCAAAGCATTTTTGCCCTTTGAAATGCCGCCCAAAGTAGCTGTGCCACCAATCCAATCTTAACCTAAATCCTGCCTGTGATCACCGATGCGAGACATCCCCTATTGTGACGTAGCCTTGTGCAACCAAGCGCTACGAGTTGCAGGTTTTGGTCTCCGAACCGCGCTTACAGGTGTACCTCAGCGTGAGCGACTAATCCCAGAAATTGGCCGCGTTTAGGGCCTACCCGTCCGTAAAGATTGTTTGTGATTTTGAGCCTTAAAATATGAGCTGTATCCATTTCTTCCGAAATTGAGGTGATTTTGTTTGTTCGCTTGGTCACAACTTGCACTTTTATCTTGAAAAAGCCATTCTGTGTTGCACATGTGGTATTTTATGTTGTTGCCCTTGCTGCATGACATGTTTGTCTCAGACTTCTGTATAACATTTCTCTTCACATGTAACATATTTCCACATTTTCAATGATATTAAGTTATGGAAACACTCTGTAGATCGCCGTTTATTCTTTTGTCGTATTTACCCGTACGCTTTTCTGTGTAACATAATGTTATACTTCTTTGCTTACAGGAATGAAGTGGTCACACGAAGCCATAGAAAAACACAACTCCTATTTCCACTTGGTGGCGTGGTCGATCCCTTCAGTAAAGATCGTGGTCATACTCATCATGCGTCACGTAAGTCCGAATTGTCTGCGTTAGGATAGTTTTGGCCAACTTTCGTCTTGATCCTTCTGGTGGCGTGGGGCCAGTCATGTTCAGCCTAACAGCGAAAACATTGCCAATGCCAAAATGCAGATTTTTTTCTCCATTACGGGGGTTGTAAATTACTCTGGATCAACAATAATTTTAATAAAGGCTTCTTTGTCACTTCGTTCCCAACAAATGGGCGTAGAATTCCGCAAACTATTATAAACGTTCCTTGTTACGTCACACAGGTGGACGGTGACGAATTGACGGGTCTTTGTTACGTCGGCAACCAGGACCTCAACGCCCTGACCGGTTTCGTGTTGGCCCCAATATTTACTTACTTGGTGATTGGAACCTCCTTCCTGTTCGCCGGATTTGTGTCTTTATTTCGCATCAAGTGGGTATTTATGACGTCATAGTGCATGGAAAACGTAGTGTTTATTAATTGGCGATTCTGTGCTTTGTTAAACTTATGATGTTTAATATTTGTTAAACATACAAGACCTGTGTGCCCGCGTTCAATCATACGAATCTATCGATGTGAGTTTTTTTTTTGGCGGAACTTCATGTCTCAGAGGGGGTCGAACACGGGTCGAAGTTGATGCAAAAACAATTTAACAATTACACCGTGCCAATTTGCCAAATACGAAAACTAACAAGGTTTTGACATCCCATGGCCAATTTAATTCACCAAGTCGAGGAAAACCATGTCTAACGCAAACCCCTTTACAATATTTGATGCCCAATATTATGACTCATTCAAAAGGTCCCCCACCTACGTTAGTACCCCAAAATCCGCAGCCCCAATGGCGCGTGACGTCACTGGGGTTCGTTGCGTTCGCGAAACCCGTGCCTTTCACCAGTAAACAAACAAACAAAAATCGATCAAAAGCGAAAGCCGAACTGTTAGGCGCCGGTTGGAACCGCTGGAACCGCTGAAACCAGCCACGGCGCCGACTTCGAGGATCTTGTTATGGTTCCGAGCATCGTGCTCATTCACCCGTGACCCGCGCGGTCGTGGTAGCGTCACGCTCGAATACCTTCTCCATTTCGGTCGAATGCCTTAACTTCGTCGGGGATTTAAAACAAATGTTGAGAATTACCCGTGGTTCCCAGAGTTAATCGTCGTAAATTGAAGAGATGATTGTTTACTATAAACTCCGAAACTCTCCATTGACAACTACTGGACCTTTACACAAATCGGAAAGTGGAACATCAGGCGTTGGGGAAGTTATTACCTATGCGACGACGCATTATCCAAGCTGGCCAGTCGGCGTAGCTCCTTTTACAGCATTGTCCCAAAAATCAGTTAGTCCACGGGATTCATCTTAATCCCTACCACACTCAAGGATCGACAGCTTAAGCTCAACTGTCATGGTTCAGTGGGTAAAAACAATGTCGTATCGTTTGCCCCTAAAATAACCAAAAGACGGATGCAATCCGACACTTGGTGTCGCCAACACCGCATTCTCGGTCGCGCACCATTGCGCACGCAACGCCCTCACCTGCAACAATGCACGCCTTCCAATACAACAATCTCGCCGTGAAATGTTTGTGACGACACAATGCCTTTGTGCAGCGGCCTAATTACTGCCTGGAATATCGCTTTAAAAGCCAGGCCCTGTTTCGGCCAATACAGCTGAAAGTCATTGTGAACCGAGGTCGACTCGAAGGCACTGATAGGTGTTGGTGTTTTACAATTTCATGTGAAAATTTACGGTATCGGGTTTCCGACTTTCGCGGTGGTCGCTTCTTGCGGAATGGGAGTGCTACGTGTCAGTTACACGTAGAGCTCGCCCGCGCCACACATTAACACCCTGCAAGGCAGAACGGGCGGAAATGTATACAGGGGAATTGCATTTTCACTTTTTAGCGACAAAAACAGGCAACGAATGTTCTTCGGTCTCGTTGACAACTGATCGACATTTGTATTTGGAATAACAGCATTTTTTTGACAATTAAAGCCACAAAAGCAAGTGAATTTCGACCCTTTGCACGCAGTAGACATCATATAACAAGATGTGTGTTTTACAGTCACCATATTTACGATTGTCCTCCACGTCATGACTAAAAGAATGTTTCAACGATAAGTTATACATCGTGTTGTTAAATTTAAACCACTTTGCAGATCCTACATGAAACGGGAAGGGAGTAAAACCGACAAGTTGGAACGGCTGATGGTGAAAATCGGGATTTTCTCGGTTCTCTACATCGTTCCCGCTTCAATCGTCATCGGATGCTATTTCTACGAGCATTCAAACAGAAGGTATCTATTTTTACTTAATCAAAGTTTTTATCAAGTGGTAATTCTATTTGTACCCTTTGGTACTTTTAAAACAGTGGTCTGAACCGGAGGTGCCGTATAAACCCTGGTCCTCCTGTTTGGTGATATAAAATACCTAGTCAGTAGGGGCGATGATTTGTTGGTAATTTCAAAGCCAACCTTGAAAACTTAAAAATCGCTATTTCAAAACATTGCATGTCGTGCATACCCACCAATAGTGTTTCGGTTGTGACGTCATAAGTATTATTCTTTCGTCACAGAATGTGGGAAGAAACTGGTATGGCGAATCCGAGCGCGTCGGTCTATCATCTGAGAGTTTTGATGCAACTCATTATCGGTGTTTTCACAGGTAATCTGTATTTGTCCTGAGTCACAAGTTAACTGGCGTCTCTGTCCCAAGCCGAGAATGTTGTTTTGATGAGTCATAAAGGCGTTTGTCTAGATATCGCTGATCGTTTGTGACAACACAGTTTTAGACGATTGTTTGTTCTAACATATCTGCCATTTGTCGAAATACTGCATAAGACATCCATGTACAACGCATGGCAACTTACCTTTGGGGTTGCTTTCCTGCAAAATATCCCAGCGTTTTTTGTACCAATATCACTGCTCCATGAGATATACCGGTTTTCAAAATGTCTGTTCAAAACTTGTATCTCCAAACCTCCCTCGTGGACAAGCGTTCACAGAACAAGTCAAGCACCACGTAGATCCAACTAGCGACTCAAAGAACGGTGTGGTAAAGATATCATTTCTTTCTTGTAGGATTTTGGGTGTGGTCTCGAAAGACGATGTCCACGTGGCGAAAGTGTTCACAGTCGCTGTTGGTTTACAAAGCGCAACCTGACGTGGAAACCTTCCCTAAAACGCAGGAACCACGTGACCCGGCCGTCCAATCAATGCGTCGCGTAAGTGGACATTCTAGCGCAACCACTTCCGCCGCGGAATCCGGACGGGTACCCGTGAAGGGCCGGTACGTTCCCGAAGGCCTTTACGCGATCGCTGTGGTGCCACCTCGCGGCGATATAAACGATGCGCAGATGCTCGCAGCGGGGCGCAAGAACGGTTTTCTCTACGAGGCGCAACAGCAGCCCTTGATCAACTTCACGTCAAACAGGGCCGAAGGAAGTGTTTTGCAATGAAACACCAACTTGCTGGTTAAATTTCGCGGGACAAACTAATCTTGAAATGCTGCTGTTGTGATTGATTTTGGAACAATCCACTGGAACCGTGAACAAAGTTGCCTAAAACGGCGAATGGAACATCTTGGTGCGCTGTTTTGACTCGACAGGTTAAACCATTGACAAAAATTGCCGGCCTGAAATGTGTTTGCATTTGTCTTCAATACAATAAGCGCTTTTTCTTATCTCTTTCACAGTGTTTGTGTCTTTAAGCGATCGCGCCTTTTACATTTTCAAAATAACACTTTTAAGTGACCCCTATCTGGCACAAGAGAATTTTTCTTCAACAATACGAAACCGGTAAATAAGTCTATGCAAGTAAGGCATTTAATCCCAAGCGGCTGCGCTATCTCCCTCGTCTTTTCCTGCCTTGTCTTCGCCTTTGCATTCCAGTTTGGTTGCGGTTTCTGTAGAGAACTCTCAGCTGACAGAATCAAACGCATGCTTCAACGGTGCCTTAATAGGAGTATGTCTGTTTTGTGTAAGGTTTAAATGTTGCAATAACCGTACAACATCACCAAGGGTAATTTTTGTTGTGCTTATATAGAAGTGCGTTTAAATCGAACTCATCTATCATCGTATATGACTTCGCAGATGCTATATAGTGGCACGCCCATACTATTTACCGTTTTTCTCACGCGAAAATCGGGCGTGCCTATTCGTGTACAAATCACTTTGCGAATTATCAAGCGATGTTGTTTCTTGCCCAATTTGCGTAAAATGTCCGTGTGCTACAACCTCATAATTTAACGCAGCTGAAAGCATTAAATTAATGCCGTTGCATGACTTCGGATTTTTTGTATGCTGCCTATATCTACCATTTTAGTCGCATCTTAACTTCAAGATCGTTCTTGCAGGTATTTCCTCGTTAGCATTCTTCAAATTGCTTTTTTTCGCCCAGTGCCCTGTTGTTATTTTCACGAATTTTGATACTTTGATTAAAAGTTCTTTTCGCAAAACACGCGTGTTTTCTACAGAAAGGGTTGATACTTCTGCATTTAATACACAATTATTTAATACACCGTTGCACAACAAGCTTTTTCGTTTAAAACTGTTACATATACCTTTAACTCATTTTGTACACAAAGATCTGCCGAAATACGCTGTAAATTGTCATTACTAGATCAGTGGCCCAAAAGACCAAATTTGTTTAAATTCTTTGTTCACACGCTTCGGGTATGTTGATATCCGTTTTAAACCAATTTGCCTTGTCGAGTCGTTTTATCTTTCCGTTGCAATTCATAGCAAATGCATGTAGGGTACTAAACTTTGGCTAATTACCAGCAGCAGTGTAATCTACCACAGAAGCACTGTTATATTCTCAGCTACCGAAGACAGGAACTTTTATGAACATGTGGCCATCTGTCTGCAGCTTATACACAATTCATATTATTGGCTCCACATTGCTTATTTTATGAACATGTTTGCTTTCCTAAAGACAACATTTCAAAGTTTCAGTGAGGAACATGAGGCCAGGGTCGGTTCCAGGAGGGGACAAATCGTTGAAGCTATAGTGGGTTCTTGAATGAAGCCCCTCTGTGGAGAAAGATTTAATTTTATTCACGTTAAGCAAACACATCAGTTTTTTTACAAGAAAATTATGCAATGCACATAACTACGTAATAAATGCGCCCAGCAAGATAAATATAACAATGATCCATCATAATTTTTTTGTTTTTTGACTGAGACATTTTCATTTTTATTTAATTGTACTGTCAAAATATTCACGCTAAAATTTAAATTTTGTTACCTTGATTATTTTTTTTTTGTTCACGTTTTCGTAAAATAAAACAATAGGTAAATTTATTCTAGAAACAATATAATAATTACGTCACAATAAAAAGTTGTGCGCGCGCAGAGAAAGGGTGTGTGTTAGATACCACCATGCGGCAATTTGTTGTAAAACAAACTAATGGAGTTAAAAATATTCTTTAATTATAAGTTCGTGCGATAAACAAAGACTGTTTGCACAAACATTGCCAACGTATGGCAATCTAAATTATTATTTTTGAGAAAAAAATCTTCACTGGGCGCTTTGCAGAAAAGTGCTTTACTGGATGATTTATCAGGAAATTTAACTTTTTTGTGTATTAGACTAATACATTTCACTTAAATTAATGCTACCACCTACATACCTCACAAAAAATATTGCTGTTTAATGTGCATAATGTGAATGTAAATACAATACCATAAAAATCACTTTATTTCTCTAAAATGCTGGCTGACATGGCGTCAAAACTGGACAAGAATTTGTGACAATGTGTATGCTGGAATTATTACATTTCACTTTCACATGTTTTTTGTTGTTGCTTTAGGAACTAATGAATTGAAACTGTTGAACAATATTTTTTATACAAGTGCTTGTTATATTGGTTTTAAGCAATTCCTATGTTTAACAGTGTTTTTCAGAAAAAGCAGTAAATCAACAGAGATTTAAATTTTGTACAACCGACAAGAAACTATTTTTTTGACTTGCCTACTTGCCCAGAATGGGCGACCTGAGCCCTCCACCATGCAAAAGGACCAAGCTATCAGCAAGAGATCTGACGGATCTGAGCAAAGAGGAGATAATAGAGAAGTTTCAAACGCAACAGCAGTATGTTGAGCATTTGGAAGGCAAGCTTGCGTCTCAAGGAGGTAACACTTTTGCAGCCTGACGAAACGTTGGTTTTGTGAACCTTCCAGAGCACTGTGGTGGTCGGCTCCGGTGGTCAGACTGGAATTTGGCAAAATGACAAACATGTAGCAAGCGCAATGACAGTCAAAGGGCATAGAAAAACTAAGTCGAACGGCATCTAACAATACTCAACCTGACTTGACAATAAAATATACTGTTGCAGCAGTGCAAAACACACGCATTTTCACCTTGGTCTCTGCTATCATTGGCCAAATGCTAACATTTTGACTGAGCAGAATATTCAGTAAAGGCAATGTCAAGCTTTTTCTCTGACCTAACATTGGTATGTTTTGTTAGGGTGGTATCTTCGTTATGCAGTTTATGTTATGTGCTATTTTTAACTCTAAAACTGTGATGTTTTGCTACCAGACTGCTGTATAAACTAAAGAATAGGAAATATATATGCTCAAAAAATCATTTCAATAGCAGCTAAAACTACAACCTGCCGAAAATTTACAAACAAATGGAGCAATAAACATATATATATATATAGATTCATGGTGGTCTTCTAATTGTATATAATATACAAAAGGAGTTCATTTTCTTTTTGCATTTGTTGAAACATAACTATATTTGTGATTTTACCAAAATATTAACTCCAAATAATATACAACTTTACTCCAAAACTGTATCTGTCACATTTGGTAATGGATTTGAAATTAATTTGGTTGACCAACTATGTAAAACAGATGACAAGTGGTTATAAAGCATATATATATATATATATATGTATATATATTAGGTCATTATAAGTAGAATAGTACATTGTTTTACAATTAATAAGCCTGTTGCCAATTTAACTTTTATCGGGCCTAAAGCAAGTAAATCCTGGTATTCTTTGTTTCTACATTTTAATACATTTCTCAGACTCCACTTAGTTTAAAAACACAGAAAATTATGTTTTTTTTTTGACAGACTGCCCAAAAAACACATTATTGAAATTTACACATGTTTGTGTTGTGGTGTATGATGCCTAATGTTGGTGCCAGAGGCGCACATGGCATGGAAAAACAAAACTTCAGTAAAAAAAAACTGTTGTAGGTGACGAGAATGATGAAAAGGAGAAAACCCAGAACACAGAGGGTAGTCGTCGTGAAAATGTGCTTGTGATGAGGCTGGCTAACAAAGAACAAGAAGTTCAAGACTATGCTGTAAGCTGCCCAGTAAACTTAACATGTCAATTGGAACTCTTCATCTAATGGCCATAAATTCATGTGTGGCAGGCCCAAATCAGTGTGATGAAGAAGACACAAGATGATGCTGCTATTTTGAGTTTGAGACAAGCTAACTTGGATCCTGGTGTGAATCTTCTGTTTGGAAAGATGAGAGAAGAGTTGCAACTTACTAAAGACAAGTTGGAGCAAGCACAAAGTGAGCTGAGTGCCTGGAAGTTTACTCCAGACAGGTATGTTTCAAATGATTTTTATTGTTTTATTTTCTGTCAACACTTCACAACCAGCTGACGAGTAAAAATTGCGTGTGTATGTTGTTATCTACGTGCATAAAATCACTATTTTTTTTTGAAAACAGTTTTCATGTATAAAATCTAAGCTATAGCTTGGTTGTTTTGGTTTGGTGGGTATATATTAGTTTCATTGTCACTTACATGAAACTGCATAATTTTAAGCTGTGCTTTACATGTCAGATTTTTGTATGTAAACGTTTACTTTCAGCCAAAATGGTAAAAAACTAATGGCACGTTGCCGGACATTAATTGCTGAAAACCAAGAATTGGGCAAACAGCTCTCACAAGGGAAAACTGCACAGCTTGAAGCTGAACTGGCTCTGCAAAAAAAATATAGTGAGGAACTTAAAGCCAGTCAGGATGGTAAGTAAACATAACATAAATTTACATGCAGGCCTAGGCCTATATGAAGCATATTTCTGTTTGAGAGCAATGCTGGTCAATTTACAAAATGTAGAAACTACAGGGGTTCTTAACTGGGGGTCTACAAGATTTTTACAAACAATAACACTATTGCTGGCGTCATCATTACAGCATTTATATTTATAGGCACTAGGTAATGTCACTTTGTAAGTTTGTTGTGTAATGAAGCTTGGTCCAGTTTTTCTAATCTGTTGTTTTACACTCAAAACTGCAGAACTGAATGAGTTTGTCATCCAACTTGACGAAGAAGTGGAGGGTATGCAAAGCACAATACAAGTACTACAACAACAATTGGCCAGCGCTAAAAAAGACAACCACAATTACCAACAAATAGTACAAGAATACGAAAATAGACAGACCCTCCACTCACCTATGGGTTCTGATAGAGACAACGAAGAAAGGAGTTTTACTAGGGATAACAAACCTGGGTATGATTCAGAAAACGAGCGATTAGGTTCGGATGTGGAGAACGATGGCTCTGCGGTAAGTGACGTTGACAGCAACATGGATAGGACGAGCGAACTCGACTACGATGATGACATGGATGACAGGACGCACTCGGAAATGTGTGACATCGGTGGCTTCCATGGCCCCAATGTCGTTTCTGGCTACGGTGGCGAGCGTGGGGCGGCCGAGCGCGCCCAGTCGCCGGGAACGCTTAACAGCGAATCTATGCAGTCTGTTCCGAAATCCCCAGGCACTCCAACAGAGGAGAGTATGGGAGCTTACGGCACGTGGGGACAAACGAGGACCTCTGGCGATACTTGGGAAGAAAGGACGAGCCCTGGTCGTGACGAGGACGACGTGCCGTTTAACGAGGAAACGGTGGAAGCGTCGCCTGATACGATCGAGGAACCTGACATAAAGGCGCACATCACCTCCGTGCGCTCACCAGAATTCTCACCATCGCGCGAGTTCGACTTGACTAAAAGTTCTAATGCAGGTGCAACGACGAACGGCGGTTCGATTACTTCCGGCGAATGCGCGGAAACACAGGACAACGTTGATGACGAAAGTTACCATAAACACATTGGAGAGCAACCGATAGGCAACGGCGAAAACGAAGATGAACAACTCTCGCTGCGCAACACCTTTCCAACTCCACCGGAGGTTGAAAGAGACACACTGACGAAACCGAAAGCGGACTCAATGGTGCAGAACCACTCCGAAGCGACACAAAACGGAATTGGCGACGAAGAGCCGATGCTCGAAGAAATGAAATGAGGACTTATTTCTTAATTTTTGTAAAGGTTTCGTTTCTCGTGGCGTTCTTATTTCTGGGTCCCAAGGTTGATTATCTACTAAATAGTTGCAATCGGACACGATAATTATACTCACTGCTGGTTTCAAACATTCGTTTACTTGTCTTGAAGTTTTCAGTAAAATGGTCCAATCTATCCGCAATACCTTTCACTGTATACTTTGTGGGCTGTACGAAATCTTGTCAAAAATCAGGAATTAAAACAAGCAGCGCGAAAACGACTCCGAATTTTTTTCTTTGACGTTCGGAACAGACGCGCAAAAACGTGAAATTTAACATTCGCAGTTGTGACGAGCAAAATTTCGTTCGACCACCTAATCGATTAAACGGTTGCAAGTAACCACGGTCCAGTACATGAGTTGCGACATCTGCCTGTCGATTTCGACTTCGATGGATTCGTACGCGCTTGCGTAGTACTGCGAGCTCGTGTTGGAATCCCAACCAGAGTCCGAGCAGCATTCTGTGGTGTTGTCTGGTCTTCTTTCAATGTTGTAAATTTCCCCAGTTCCGCTGCAGGATGCGTCCTAGTGCGTTTTGGTGAAATTAACGCGGTTGCATAGACACAACATATTGGAGTTCAGTTTATTTTGTGATATAGGCTACGCAGCTACTATTCCCGATAAAACCTATTTCCGGGTACCAAAATACCAAGTTAACTGAAAAATTAGTTGCTCATGCAGACACCTTATAACGTGGGTGCAGCCAAAATCAACATAAAATTGAAAAAAAAGTACTTGAATTCATTCATGCAAAATAGTTCATAATTGTTTACAACATGTATGCACTGTTGTCAATTTAACATAAATTATATGCGCAAATGACCCTTAGTTGGTCATCCAAAATTATGACAGATGATTACAGACAGATGGTGTTATAGGTTTGCTGAGCGGAAATATTAATTTTGATGTGTAAACAATTGACAGTAAAATAACGTACTGTCATGGTTCAATTGTAATTTTACTGAGTTGCTGAAAAACACAATACTTGTTTATTTCGAGTAATAGACACCATCTTTTCCATTTCCGAACAAAATCTTCTAAGGTCGTCACTAATTTTTGACTCCAACTTTTCACCTATATTCCAAAATGGACCTTTGCGATTGCAAACAACAACAAATCAGCAGTTAAAGAACCAACTTACAGATTTCTAGAAACTGCCCTGCAGTATTTTCATGTGCTTCGTTAACACGAGAAAGCGCCTCGGCGGTTGGCGGCTTCACAGTATCTTGATTCTCTTTTTTATCAGTCATCTTTTCTCTAAATTCGTTGTCTAGCGTTTGTTACAATGTGTATTAGCACATTTATTAAACCTAACGTAAATAAACCTTCGATTAGGATGAGTCAAACACATGCGCAGTAAGAGAAAAACAAATAGGGGATTATTTTGAAACAATACAACAATTTTCCCGCCAAATGTCTCTTATTTTTCTTCTTTAACGGATCATAGCAACGGGCAATTTACAAAAAATGACCAACGGAATATTGTCAGCGTCACATGATTTTTCCGTTTAAAATATTTTAACCAAGGTCATTGAATTTTTTTACCTTCAAAAAATCAAAATGTGAATGCGGTTAGATGTTACGTAGATATCGTAGAAAGTCTTGAGAATTTACTCCAAGGTAAATTTTTGGTTACATTTAGGTCATGATATAGAATCTACGTCATACACCGCTTTCATAAATAATTGATTTTGGTCAGTCACGTCGAATCCGGGCGTAAAGATCGATAAACGCCAGCTGAGTCAGAAGACATCTGTGTTTCAATATCATATAGTCGTTTTCAGTCAGTACGCAACAAACACAAACGTACGAGTAAAGCTTGCATGTTATAGACATCGCCGATTTGTAGTCAGGACTCGACTGAATCCAGAGAAATACAGAACTTTGATAATACTAAACCGAACGAAAACGCCTTTTGTTTTATATTTATGATATTTATTAATGACTAGACGTATTTATGCAGTTTTTTGGAAGATGGCTATATATCTTCACGATGACAGCGACGAGCAAGAGCAGCCAGAAGTGTTTATGTTTAGCCAACCAACGCTCTATGATAGATGTTTTGAAATGAAAACATTCTTTCAAGATCATTTGACCCACTGCAAACAAATATACCAAGACTTCGAAAATTATGTCGTACCGGATTGTGTAATTGCGGATCGACTGGGTCAAAAACCAAAAGGAAGGTGAGTTCTAAGATGTCGATGTTTGTTCACACGGTCACGTGTGAAACCAACGTGTTCCACATGATTGCGCAGTTGTGTGTAAAGTTTGTTGAAGGATTGTTGTTTGCGCTTTTGCTTTCCTGTCTTTAAGAAAGTAATAGTGTAAGTCGTTCATCCGAAACGTAAAAAATGATTTAATATTTATGCAATCCAATTCCGCTTTTAAACTGAAAAGTGATTGTTCAACAAGATTCTAATGGACTCGTAAGTGCTGGCCTGCTCAATGCTCATTAATGAAAACTGAACATAGGTTTTGGATAATGTTTTGTTATCACTTTTTGCTGCAGACTATTATATTGTCTTGTTTTTAACATCCTCCATTCGTTTCAGATCGATACAAATGCGACTATACTCACTTTCAAAGCGTCAGTTTGTTCTTGTCTTCGCAACTTTCATCTTCAGCTTTCTTGTGACTGTGTTGATTGGACTGGCAGGTAAATGTTAAAGATTGTAAACTTTTTAATTTTGAATGGGACTTTTTATCGTAAATGTTGATTACTGGGACAAACCAACACTTTTGCATATATCGTACTGGTTTACTTTTTTTGCGTAAATTGTTGAAAAAATTTCAGAAATGCATTCCTGTAGTACTTGTAAATTGGTAAATAAATGAATGATTCTTGGTCAAACAGGGTTTTCCCTCCTGCAATAATATCTACCATAACAATAGTTTTGGCTGTTGCATAAAAATACCTTAACTGTAAACTACTAATGTGCAAAATTTCCATTTCCCATAATACTCTCTGGCATTAGGTCCATCGATTATCACCACGACAAATGTAAACTCAACACAATTCCGGAAGGAACCCAAGTCCATGGCTGTAAGTAAAACATTCTGCTGGCAAAAGAGTTTTTTTGTACAATATTCTTTATATTTGCAGGTTGGCCCTTTTCAATTTTCATCTCCAGTTTTAACTACCTTTAACCAACAAATTTGGCTTTTATCATACATTCATGTCAATAATCCCACAGGTATGTACAGCTTAACAAGCTTCCTTTGAATTATTTAATATCTTTAAGCATAGAATTGCAAATCACGAAAACTGTTCTCCTTCATTGTACAGTCCTGATAAGTATCAAAGTCTTCTTAATAAAGTGGCTTCATTAGTTTCTGTTTGGTGGCAATGACAATTATACTTGACGCATCGGTATGTTATTATTGTTATTGTATCTTCTACACAGGGGCTTCATTTTGGCAAAACTTCGACATGGAAGTGCACTTCTTTCCTGTTGACGAAGACGGTGCTGGTTCAGAAGGGTTCCAGCAACACAGTAGACCGCGAAAGTTGTCATGCTATGGTACTGGATGGTGTGAGCCGATAGTTGTCCTACACCTTGGATACTTGCAATACTCGGCCTTTCACGTTGAAATCCATTTTATCGGCTTGGAAAATCTCAGTTATCCGATAGATGACGTGATGTTTACTGTAAGTTTTAATTTCTGTTCAAAAAAAAGGTTTTTATTATAATTATTTCATTACTCAAAACATTCACATTTTTGTGTGGTTAACGTTTTACATCTAAAATTATACCTGCATTGTGTATTTATAGGCTCACTTAATTGCATGCTAACAAACAAAGCTGTTTACAGACACACAGATATCCTTTTTTTACAGTTTAAAGCATTCAACCCAACATTTACCCAAGTAGAAATTTGGTTCCGATTTGTATTTCTGGTCATCACATTTCTTGTAACGGTGAGTGCAGCATATTTCTTTTGTGTATTTATATCCATACTAAGTACAAAATAAATTCTTTTTAGTGCATGTTTGCTCATACTTTGAGAAAATACCATATTCGGAACTGGACCATTGAACAAAAATGGATGTCAATCCTATTGCCCCTACTGCTGCTATATGATGGTATGTGGAATAATATGGCAACCTAGTAAATATGCAAGTCTTTTGCATCCAGTAACATGCGTTTCTCTGTGCAGACCCCATATTTCCTCTAAGCTTCCTGGTAAATAGTTGGATTCCAGGCATGCTGGATGCAATGTTCCAGGTAACTTGTGGTGTTTATGATAAGGCTGCACCTCAATACTGTTCCCAAATACATTTTTTCTCAACTCCTCTTTAAAAGTGGTTAAAAAGTGCACTCTGATAGTCTCTGATGTTGCATTGATTAAATTTACAATTTATTTTTTTATGCACTAATCTGACAACTTTTACTGTAATGTAACCAAACTGTTGTTATTTTATTTTTGCTCTGTTTGTGGCGTTTAATAAGTCATCTTGTGAAAAATAGCAACAGCATTAAAATGGTCTGCAGCGAACAAAAGTTCATGACCTTCACTGGTTACTTGTTTATTGCACCCCCAATCATGCGACTTTAAAACATTATCGTCACAACTTGTACTTGTTTTTCAGGCAACTTTTCTTTGCATGCTGCTTCTGTTTTGGTTGTGTGTGTACCATGGAATTCGTGGGTCCACAGAAAAACGGCCCTTTCTAACATTTTACCTCCCGAAACTTATTATTTGTGGGTTACTGTGGCTGGCAGCAATTACCCTTGGATCCTGGCAACAGTAATTACTTTTTTGTTGTTGAGTGAATATCAAGACTACAATAATTGAAAAAATCTGTTTTTGCAAAGTCGTGTATAGTTTCAAACTGTTTGCATTTCTAATATGTTGTGGCAGGTGGCGCAAACTATTTTTATACATTTTAGGTACAATGAATTATTGGATCCTACTTACCAAACCCGAGTAGACATAAAAAACTTTGTGGTAAGTGCATTTTGATATACTTTTGCCATAATTTCCAGCCAAATCTTTAAAAAGTTATCCCTTTTTAGGGAATGAAAGTGTTTTTCTTCCTCATTGGGGGGGTTTACCTGCTTTACCTTGGGTTTCTTTTGGTAAGAGCGTGCACTGAGCTGCACTCCAACCCGTACAACAACTTAAGACTTAAGTTTCTGACTGGAATCACAGCTTGTGTTGTGGCTGTCAGGTAGTAGATAGTTGATACCCATTGTTCATTTTATATTAAAAAAAAAATATATAGGAAAAAATAAATTATTTTTACTGTTTTTTGCTATTATAGTTTTTTGTACTGTGGAGATATAATTTTAATTGTCAAACTTATAATACCGAGCTGTTCAGTTGGTGCGCTACCATTGGGTCAAAGTCTGATGATTCATGTCTTATTTCCACACATTTTTATTGCAGCTTTGCCATTGTGGTTTTGAGGTTTGGAACTCATGTTTTGCAAGACAACTTTGTTGCTGAGATTTCGACAAAATACAAAAACTATATCCTTTTTAATGAATGTATTTCTTCATTTCATGGCACAATGCACAAAAACATTTTACGAACCAAAATTATCACAAAATTACTGATGATCCGGCTAATTTAATAATACAAAAACTGCACAACGTGCTATATTATCATATGCCAGTTCATGGTAAATTTACCTTTAAGCATACAAAGTGATGCATGTCTATACAGGAACACCCTTGTGATCTCAGCTATCATATATATATATGCTATAAGGTTATCTATGTTGAAACAGGTTTGGCAGCTTCTTTTTAATGATTCACATGATTATTGTATTGTTGTTTCTTAACTGCTTGATTACCTGCGGAGTTTGTCTGCTTCTATGGTCTCCTAAATTTCTACACCTACACAATGGCTTTCGTTTATTCCCCTTCGGAAAACTCTGGCCCAGGTAGGTGTTGGTTTTGTTTAGTGATTCACAAACATTTTTTGTGCACTCAAAAGTGGTGGAATTCGTTGGTAAAACTGTTGAATGCATTATTCACACTGTCTATATAATACATACAGATGAACAAGCCCTCTGTAACTTTGACCTGATTAGTTTTTTTTATGATACAACTAATGTAAATCCACTACTTTGTAGAACCAGTGTTCCGAGCAGACACAGGGTTCACTTTATTAAATGATTCGGACGAAGACGTTCTGTATGGGTGAGACATTGACATTTGTGTAGAATTATTATAAATTTACATGTGCTTATGTTGGTTGAATTCATGCAGTTTATCAACCTTATTTTTTCAACCTAACAAAAGTTTGTCACCACCTGTGTAATATTGACCAGAAGAACCTATTTCCTTCAATAAATAAATGAAATTTATTTGAAACTAAATGGAAAAACGAAGTACAAAACACATGTAGAGTTTAATGAAACGGCTGCTCTTGCCTCTGTGCTTATTCACCTCAACCATCCTAAACCACTGCATTAGGACTCAATCCTATGTTAGTGTTCATTAGTGCCGACAATACAGACTGTACCACACACCGCAGAACATATATTTTTTTAAATTTCGTACAATATCAAACATTCACACTTGCTTTCTGATTTTCATCTTTTCAGTAATGGCGTAGAGGAAACTCCTCTAACCAATGGTATGACTTCCCACCAGTTCTATGACTCCGACTGACAATTCCAGTAGAATAGAGAAATTTTCCTCGTGAGTAATGGTGATGTCATGTAGTAGTATGATTGTGAGAGGAGTAGTTTAGCTGATACTAAGTTTAGAACAATCTTCCTCAATTGGAATGGTCAGAAAACGTGACAATATGGGACCAAATTTTATAACGTTGTCTTGAAATTGAAATTCGTTGCTATGTGTGCTATGTAGTGTTCCAGAAAATCATGTTTTTTTTGCTCCTCGTTCAAATATTGTGATATAGAATGTTACAAATTTATATGCTTTTCATATTTTTCTATTGACATTCATTCGTGGTTGTGGGCTTCAAAGAAGTTGTGACAATTTAATTTTGTTTGTATCCGTTTCATACAAACACCACTTTACTTGCAATATTCAATCGCAGGGTTATCGACATTTTCCTTTCGATTGTTATGCATAAGGGTTCTATTTTTTTGTGAAGTGCGTTATCGGTGCAATACATCTATACACAGAATGTAAGCAAAGTAATACCGAGCCCCATGGCCACATTGTGAACATGTGACTAAAACGGCGAAATTCAAGCTCTTGGTGAATCTCAATAATTTCATGCATAAATGCACTAACGTTACTCCTGATCTGGACGTTAAATAGTGAATTTCTTCCTAAACGAAGCCATAACATACGGTGTGTGAAAGAGGTGGTTAAAACGTTTTGCCATAAGCCGCACACATTTTTTTGTAAATGCATGATCGGGCTTTTTCTTTGTGCTGATTGCGTGTTTGTCGTCTTCTGCATTTGCACTCCCGTTTCCGTTTTTCCCAAAGCTCCCTAAAATGTGTTAATCTGTGCCCACTCCGAATATCCACACTATTGTTTGTGCAATCATGCTTCAAGCGCTGATTTTTCGTCTTCCCTACCGTTTACTGATGGGCAACAGCATTCACAGCACTTAGCTTTGCAAACCTATGTTCACTAAACATAACTTTATCGCAGGATTTTAAAACCACAAACTTTTTTGCGTGCTATACCCATTTGAAAAGGTTCACCGCACTTGCGACCATCTAAGTCATGTCTACACGGGCGATTTTTTCCCGCGTTTGCTATTTTCAATCGCTGTAAGCTGGCTTCATTTATTATTTAACTTAACTCGTTTTTTTATTGAAATTGTTATACGCGACGAGAACCACGAAAACAAGCGACCATTTTTCCAAAAAAGAGGTTCGGTGTTTCAACATTTCCGTAAATTGTAGAGCCCTCCTATGAACTGCATTTTGTTTCTGTGTGAAGATCAACGAAGCCTTCTCTGTTACTTTTATAGTTGTCTTGTAGCAATGTGGCAGTTTTTTGTCTATTTGCCATCCAAGTCTTCAACGTTAGCATTTAGATACATATATATGTTGGTTGTATGTTATATAGCTCGGTGTATAAATGAACATGAATACGTACATTTGACTCTGTTCGTTATGAAGAGGAAAGCCTCTAATTTAATAGCAGGCCCAAAAACAAACTTCATTGGGTATAGCGGCCCACCTCATTCTGCGAACTGCTGTCACAGCTGCACGGTCAAAAGCGATTTTTTCACACAATTAAAAAATGACAACGCAGGGCATTTCACTCCCTTGCGGAAATCAAGAAACTTTCTCAATAAATAGTTTCTTTAAATAAAATAAAAAGGAATATTCTATAACATAATTTCGTATGTTCATATAGATTTGTTGCCCATTCAATGTGTTTCTCTGTCCCGCTATTGGACAATACATAACCCATAGCTATTTTCCCAATGACGCAAAATACTACAATAATGTTGAGGTCATAGATGGGTATGGTTACATACGAACCACTGCAGAATAATTTTAAGTTTGGGTTGGACAGATCTGTTTAATAATTAAAACCTGCCATTTCCATTTCAAAAAAAACGCCCATCGCATTTTAAACTAATTCTGTTTGAACTAATCCTCTGGGTGTCGCTGTTCAGTAGCACTTAAGTCTGGGAACGCCGGTTTTCTGAGCGCTAGTGGCACGCATGACCCTAGACAGAAAGAAATGTGCCGGTGCTATAGGACCCTTTTCAACGGAACTAAGATGAAATTATAGGTGGAATACCCTTTACGATAGAAATGCCTTTTTTTCAAGCAAACAATCGTGATGGTGGGCCCATATTTGCCTTTCAGAGCTTCATAGACAGGTAGGGGCCCTGGTGCGTCGTACCGGTTTCCAGCCTGGATGCACGTCTTCCTTACTATGATTGCGGGGTTGAAATCTGACACAAGTCGTGGATTTGAAAAATCCCAGTTCGCTGTCTTGTTACCATGGATTTTAATATATTTTCATGAGCCATTTAGCACCCATTGCCCCAAACTTTGTCGGTAATTTGGCATCAACCGCCTGTCTGATTGAACCTTAGTGAAAAATACAAATTCAAACAAGGAAAATACGACTTCCTTTTAGCAACGTGAACACGACTTCGATGATTTTGATGTTTAATGACATGAAACAAAAAATAAGGAAAGTAAGGAACACAACATTTAATAGACGTTTGTTTCAATTACGGACGGCCGCCAAATTGTTAACAAAATTCTTATTCATCGCAAACGAGTGTGAGGTCATAAAGGCCTCGTTCGGTTCTGACGCGTCGCTGTCTGTGTCGTCATAAAGGCCAATGGCTGCCTGGAAGGGAAGTTGTTTGAGCAGTTTTTGGCCCTCTTGGAACATGTAGTCATGCGCTTTGCTTTTTGGCCACATCAACCTACAAACAAAAACACAAAGTTTATATTTACTATTCTTGGTCTATAGATAATGTAAACATGCACAAAAATATACAAATATGCACAAAAAACATCCAGGTTTGTAACGGCATGCTGGCATCAGGCGCTGTACTATTAGGTACACACGCTCACGTGGGATTTGTCGATATAAATCCCATCGAAGGCACAGAAATTGCATATCCATGCATATTTTATCACTCTGTGTTATTGCTTGTATGCATAATTCAATGCTAGACGGGCAGCTTCGACCGACCATGCGACTTGCAGGTCAGCGAGACCGAAACTCCCACACGCTTGTATTAACTATTTTGTATTTCGATCGCAAATATGGAATAGTATGCTTGTAACCCGGGTTCTATCTTTCCATGTATCAGTAATCCAGCGTTGGGATTCTAAAATTGTTTCTGCCTTGTGAAGGGAATTAATAAGGGGGGATTTGTAGTGACACATTGGGCGCAATATAAACTTGCTTATATGGGATTTACTGTAATCTGCCAAGTTATCAGGGAACCGCACTGCAGAAAACTATTTCCTGTCCTAAATTCGATATCCGCTTTACGGGGCTTATGCTACGAAACTTCCTAACAAACGAAAATACATAAAATTACGTAAATTATGTCCCGCGTAATATGCATTGCAGTGACAGCCGAATTGATGATATTGCTCGCAACAATTGTTTGCGGACAACAATACTCGGCATTTCCGGTTGAAATGTGCGCGTTGCTCGGCGAAGAGATGTGAGAAAGACGAAAGCGATCCCCGATTTACGTTGCGATCACTGGTAAGCAACACTTGAAGTGGTGCTTGAAATTTCATTCTCCCACGCTACGGCCCCAGCATCGTCGCAACGCTGAAACCGACAGATGCCTGTCGCGAAAACGCGACGAATTGCTCAACAACGAGAAACCGCGCAAAGCGTTTTTAATTCGGCCGTTTCAAGTGGTGGCAACACGGTAACACGCTCGAACGGGGTCTCTATTTTTATTCCAACATTTGAAACATCGCGGACGCGCCCAGTGATTTACCGCAACCCTGGCAAGATTTTGTCCGTGAACTTAATACTTGCGTAATTACGCGCGCGTTAATGACATCGCGCGCGATCGGCTCGTGGGAAGTGGAGAATTCGGACGCCGAGATTCACGGAAGCTTGGACGTGTAATTTTGATTAAACTTTTTCGCGCTTCGCAGGCGTTGAAGATTGGCCTTTTGTATTCTTATTTTACAATCTGGTTTCTACGCTCATGCTCCGAGCGCAATGGGAAAATGGCGAGTTTAGATTTTCCGTCTTCTTTGAACTTTATTTTACCTTCATTATCGGAACTACGTAAGAATCTGACACAATTTGCGTCTTCAACAATTAGTAAACACTTCCTAATATTGTCGTTATTGTGTATCATTTTTTCGCAAATAATAAAAAATGGCGGAACTTACTTGACTGGTTGTTTGAAAAACTCGAATCCAGTGTTGACTTGAACGGCCGGTGACCACGTGCGCTTATCTTGCATGTGATTGGGCGAGGGATTCGCACGGCATCTGTTCATTGGCGTTGATGGCGGTCCATTTCTGAACGCTGGCGAGGGAAAGTCTTGCTGCATAGTATGCTGAGGATGCTGCATAGTATGCTGCGGGTAACCATGACAACCGTAGCCCGGATGAACATTGCTTCCTCGGTTTTGTGTTGGCGCCATCCGGTGGCGACGATGCAGCTTCAATTTGTATTTTGCCACCTCCAATTCGGTGGGAAGCCACGGTCGCCATAGTTTTTCCCGGCGCGCAGCACGCTTGGGCGTTGACGTAATCACGGGCTGTGACGTGGTCAGTGACGTCAGGGTGACGTCGAATACTGAGGCGTTGGGATCGCTGTACGTTGTTTCTGTTTTCATTCGTTTGCTGCTTTGAAGGTTGGTCTGTGACTGCTCCGAGGCTTTTGTTCTTCGTTTTCGAGCGGGTCTTCGCGCGGTTGGTTTCCCAGTCGCTTGTGTTTGTTTAATTGACATTTTGTTACAGAAATTTAGGGACGTTTGCACGTTTGAAATTCTGAAAATAACAAAAACAACGTTTACTATTTGCGTGTGGTGTGATTTTTGTGCATATTTCGGACGGTAAAAAAAGACAAAATCGTCAACACAAAAACGGGAATGGATTAATTTCCATCAACCTCCCTTTCCATCAGCTTATCGTTCTAAACCTCCTCCTTTTGATGAATTGCTATCTGCCAACGTGACACGGGCTTCGAGTTCATTTCACGATAGGCGAATCGATTCGATTTGCTAGGCAAAAAAGAACATACGGGGGCACGCGATAATGGCTGGTGATGGATGTATCAGCGATGTATCTAACTTGTAGCATCACAAAAACCAAAGCCGCTGCCACTGCCGAAACCTCTAGGACGTTTTTAACCCAATCGGCGAAAATGAATCTCAACCTCTAAGGTTCAAACTGAAGACGAACCGCGCGGGCTTTGTTTGGTTGCGACGGGCGAGAACCCAGGGGGGAATTGCGTCAATTTCACGCCTCATTCCATTGATTAAAGTCTGAAAACTCAATCGGCCGCTTTTCCGCGGCCGGCCATTTTCTTTTGTTGCGGTCGCGGTTTCGGCATTCGGGACGAAGATAAAGTGCGATTGTGGTTTCGTTCGAGCACAGCTGGCGTTAATTGTCGGCCTCGAGGATTAGGAATTAGCTCGTGAAGATATGATCATGTTTTATTGGCAATTTTCCTGAGGTGCCTTCGTGTGGATTCTTAAGCACAACCACTGATATATTAATCAAAACACTGCTAATTTTTATAGACGTAACAAATTTTCTTCAAGCCTCGGACGTATCCTGTCCTTTCCATGAACCAGCAAAACCTGTTTATTTTGTACACAAAGACAATACACTCAAGAGGTAAGACCATCATTAGCGTGATCTGCCTCCACAACTTTCATCACACGAACCCAAGAATCCGGCTCAAGTCAAACAACAGTGACGTCACACTTGGATGTGTGATGAAATAATCCCATCACATGATTGCCAATTTCGCTGATTGCCTGTGTGTGTTCTATACCGCTGATCCGTTTGATGTATGGCGCATAGAAATCGTATAATCGGATTACGCTGAAAGCCTGGCACTTAAACGCTCTGTGTGCCGTTACACGGCCTTTTTAATGTAGAACGCGCCTTGTTAATTTGTGTCTTTTATAACACCTGTGCGCAGATCAGAAGCGCCGCCACCCGCGTTGTCCGCGCTGCAAGGCAAGACACCGATGAAGTTAAATGCACACAACGTACATTTACTACCGATAGTTGACATTTGGACTCTAACATTTTGTAACCACGCACGGGTCTTTGTAATAACCCTCTATCCTAATTACTTTTAATCGCCGACAAACTGTTTCCCCATCCTTGCCAATGATTTGCGGATCGTATGGAAAATACTACCGACATTTTAAAGCATGACCACACAAGAAAATAAAAATGGCTCGAAAGGTTTTCGCGGAACTATTTATCTTCTTTTCTTCGCCTTCGCACAATTTAATAATTCAAATAAAAGCACAATAGGTGGCGTTATCAATTCTAGTTGGCTACATATTCTGACCAGAAACGTTGAAGAAAATGTTGACTTGAAATGCGTCTAGCAACCTTAAAACCTTATTGTGGAAGTCTGCTTTCAAAATATGCATCTAAACAAGGCTTCTCAAACATTTTCATTCTGCCAACTCATTTTATGAAAGAATATTTTACGCGACGCGTTGTCTTTACATTAATAACAAAAAAACAAGTGACTTCACAGTTTGTAAGTCTTAGGTGCCCCCAAAATAAAGTCGCGACCAAAAGTTCAAAAAGCGCTAAACGACCTAATTGCCAAACGGCATTTGCGAATATGATGAATCAACAGAAAAATCTGCCAGTGGAGGTGCGCATGCATGCCATCAAGTTCTAACAAGTCTATTGCGTACAACAACACGGCCACACACCGGCTGAAGACTTGACAGCGTCGCATTTCTTAAATTAGTTTCACCAAATACCCGTGCGCAAGTGACAAATTCCCAACGCACTATGACTAACCGCTACTTTGTCCGCTCTTGAGAAACCTAACACTGTCCTAATAGCCCTCTGCACCTGGGCTTCTGAATCTACTATTTCTCTGCGCCGGGTGCTTTTAACAGCACCCTTTTTCCCCTCGGCTCCGCAATTATTTCTTTCCCTTACGCGATCGTTCGATCGCCATTGTCCGTCGCGACGGTCGCGATTCGCGCCCTCGAAGGAAGAGACCCTTTCCGTGGCGCTTTAATGAACCAGAGTTTCCGTTCTGACGTGCGACTTGTCAACGAGCACAAAGGGCTCCTGGAAATGTCCAGTTCATTTGAGCTGTGAATTCGCGACTCCATAGATCGCTCCACGCTCAATTCTCGAACCTTTGTCTAATGCGCACCGGATGCTGGACCGCAGAAACCGATAGAAAGGTTGCTATTAGTGGACTGTTTAATTGGATGCCTCGATACGGCCATTCCAAGGTCAAGCATATAGAAATTAAGCGGACATCTGCCAAATTGGCTGTTTCGAATTTCGAAAGACAGTGATTATGCGTTGAAGTTGTCTTTGTTCCAAGTGGTTTGAAAAAATCTCTCATGAAATCTTCGTGCGAGTTTTGTGCGAGTTTAGCTTAAATTACTTTCAAGGCGTTTTAAGATGTTTCAAATTGTTTGTTGTTATTCAGTTTGAGACTATAGTATAGAGATATTAAAATGCTGTATGTGTTTTGTTACAAAATGGGGCCCAATAAATGAAGCATACAGAGACTAAGCAACATACTTGCTGGGTTTTGTTACACAAAATGTATAATACGACGAAAATCCTTTTTCAACAATACCCAGAGTTTGCGTATGTCATCTAGCAAGTCCTTCAGCAAAACTCTCATGCACTGAGCGATTACGGCCATTTTCAATCCCGTGACAGTCTGTAGTGACCAGTCGTTATGAGAAAAGCTACGCAGTCGGTTGAAGTGAGAAACAACAAACAATCAGCTACGTTTCTTGCGTCACAATGCACCATTTTGGCAGAACGAATTCGCTGATTGTCCATATTTGAGCAGGGGATAAGAAGTGACCGCACGAAAGCATATCCAGAAAAACAAACTTTTAGAGTTGCGGAGGCGGCAATTTACCCAGAACAAAAACCTACTGTATGCTACGGCAGCTAGCACAAGTTGAATTTTGTCCCAAATCTTGCAACATTTCTGAATAAGATCGCCGAGGTGGACTTTTAAGCTCATTGCAAATCAGCACGTATGAAACACATCAATCCAGCAAAAAGACTCACAGCAAGTCTGTCTACGCAGCAATTTGCACACAACGCGCGAACGTTGCAGATGTCGGTATTGCGGTGCAAGCGGATTACTGCTGTAGACGGTTATTATTACTTGTTAATTACAGCTAGGGGACACACGCAGCCATTTGTCACCCTAAAAGTGCTAATCTGCAACAAATAAACGTCGTTACAATTCTCTCAAAATTGAAATATGCCTTTTGGTTGTAAACAAGTCTTCACGAAAATTATGCAACGGTATTGACTCACCTTCATAAACAAAATCAGTAAAGCTAGTGATTTTAAAAAAGGCAATTGTGAATTTTGAATATACGCCTGGATAATAATCTGATTTAAGTACACAGTAAAATTACAAAAAAATAAACCTGTTTTAAAATCATTTTGCCTTCTGCTCAAAACTTGGCGGCGCGTGAAAGAAAAATCCTATGACAAAGCTGTTCCGTGCCGACTGGCGATAAATAATTAATGGGTGTTGTGACTTGTTGTTATAAAGGGAAAGAATGATATTCACGTATTACTTGTGACGAACTGCCGGAACGAGTAAATAGACGGCCTGGAAATCATCGATTTCGTCGGTAATAATGAAAGATATTGTCTTTGGCATTTTGAAAGTATTTTCTTTTCGTAACGAACTTAGGTTGTTCACCAAAAAAAGCTTTTTTATTTGGGGAAATCTAATATTTAAGGGAAAAGGGATGTAATTATTTCTGATTTTAAGCTGATTACGTTAATATTTTATTTATACTACAACATATATCCAAAATTTATCGCGATGCACCGTC
Source organism: Ascidia mentula (assembly GCF_947561715.1). NCBI lineage: Eukaryota > Metazoa > Chordata > Ascidiacea > Phlebobranchia > Ascidiidae > Ascidia > Ascidia mentula. The sequence continues at coordinate 3,019,848 of NC_138568.1, forward strand.
CTACCAGAAGTTCCCAATCTTCGCCCATCCACTCGCACTTATCGCGAAACCCATCAGCGATGCGTCATTGTAAACGCCCTACTTTGCCAGGTGCGCGCCATCTCTTGTGATGTCACAAAGGTCGCGGGCGCGCGTTGGCCAGGTGATTCTTCTCCGCCGCTTTCTATCGCTTCGCTTGTTTATTTTTCCGCCTCGACGATTTGCGCGCCGGAGAATTAGCGCCTCGCTCATGGGAAAAACTGATCGACAGCCTAGAGCTCTGCAGTGTGTTTTCACGCCCTGTGTTTATTAGTTCTGTTTTGAGCCTTCTGCGCTGCGGGAACAACAAAATATAAACCCTTTCAGGGTCGCTGGTCCGTACACACACTGTCGCATGCTCTGCCTCTGTCAAAACGCAGACGGATAAAATCATTACGTCACCATGGAATTTTGGCTTTCCGAAAAAAGTAAAATGCAGCAATTGTTTTTTTGTTTATCGAAAATGCTATGTTTTTGTTTTAGTTATTTACATGTTTTTGGCGTTGCTTTGAAGTTCATGATTGCGAGATGTTTCGCGGAGAAAAACTGAAACAGGAAATCGTTTTCGAAACATAAAAGTTGCTTTCAACAATTAAAATACAATCATCGCGGTTTGATCGAATCCGATCCAAAAATATTTCGTGGTGGTGTGACGTAATCCATCAATGTTAAAGTATTTGAATCCCACCAATGCGAAGGACCAAAAACGGCTGGGAAATGCCGATGGCCATGGTAGCTGAATGTTTTGGCAGCAAGATATTTAGCAACGCCTCTAGAATCAACCCTTGGATGTGAAAAATATGTAGCAGCCCAATTGGAGACTAAGATCGTTGTTTTCTTGCGGTTTTATAAACAAAAACGACATTTTGAAAACCTTTGGCTTGTTCCACACGAAGAAGTGCTGTCAACAAGCAGTATATACGATTGCTTCTGTGAAAAGCATTTTCATCATTCGTGTAATATTTCATTAAAGCGACATACAAATTACTGTCGTTTTCACAAAAATGGCATTGAGTATGTTTCATCCGCTTGATAAAAGTACAACAGAAAAGAAAAATATTGCGCAACAAAGATAGGCAGCAAACGAAGGACTTGCTTAAATAATGCATTGAAATGATGGAAATTGTTTCTGCTTATTTAACTATAACGCGACCCTTGCTACTGTTATACGTCCTTGGTGCCGATTATACAGAAAACACGGAGGTATGATGTTTGTGTGGACGCCAAATTATTTGCAGTGGATGATGAATCTGATATTAGATTTGTCCGCACCAGCAATAAATTTTGGTTGAAATTCGAAAAGAGAAGTTAAATTTCTGTTCACCACAGACGTCTGTCATCTAGCGGAACATTTTTAATTATTGTTCACCAAGTCCCGCTGGATTGCAGACGAATCGTTCCTAAAATACAACATAGGTCATTTCTGTGCCAGAAGGTAGGTTTTTGTTCAAATACAGTTATATATAGTTTGAGGTAAAAATAACACGTGTTACTTACTTCTCATTTAACATTTCAGGCCCACGCAAAGACGTTTTCTAAACAACAAGAACACAGCGACACCGGTAAAGATACAGGCATCATATGTACGCGCAGTGATTTAACTGCATAAGGTTTGACACCAAACGGAAATCAAGGTAATAAGGTTTGTCATCCCATCTATCGTGCGTCCCGCACCACAATTATGTCCTGGTGGTCTCACAATAAACGGAAATGTGGGAAATATTTGTCATCTGCGCAGTGCGTGCTGACCTATCGCGATTGTCTTTACCTGTATAGACATAAAAGAACGGACAACCGGAAATTTAATCGACCCACAAGCATGATGAGTTATGTGTGGACAGAAGTATAAATAATTCGAGCTGATTAGGAGCTGCTCAGTACGTTATGATGACAGTTATCATTCGGTGCTAATTCAGTTCTTTGAACAAAGCGGATCGCATAGACATCATGAAATTGTTCCTCTTGACTTTTGTGGCCGTTTTCGGAGCGGGATGTTGTAATCGTAAGTTCACTTGTCCATTTTGTTGATCTTATTATGTTTTATCTCCTCGCTACGGAAATTCACCGCGTGCGTCTACAGCAAATTATTTTTAATGTTGATTTAAGTCACTTGCGCGGAAAAGCACAGATCCAAATTTTGTTTGGCAGTTTTACTGTGCAATAATTGTCGCCAGAGCATTTTAAAAATATTTTTTGGTCGAATAAATTATTAGAATATTTGAGATATTTCTAATATTATTCCTGTGCTAACTAGTTCTGTGCAGTTAGAGAAATACGGATCAAAGATTTAATTGTTTATTGTGAGACGCCAGTGATTAACCGTTATACACTTTCCAATGCAGCTTGCGATAATCCTGATCTCAACGCTGAGATTTGTCAATCTTTGTCAGACAAGAACTTGTGTTCAACTTCAGTGGCACAACAGAACTGTTATCGGACCTGCCATCCAAAGGAATGTGACGGTAAACCATTTTATTCAATAGCAACATGTTATTGAGAGCTGCAGATAGGCGTGCACGCTGTTTCGACCTACAAGAACTCATCAGTTCCATTGATGCAGCAATATATTATGTTACTTGGTTATCTGCAGGTTTTCATACAAACCTCTGCAGTTAACATGTAATATCTTTTAAGCAAACGCAAAAACAAGCTAACAAAATAAATCTCAACAGCTTTTGGGTCAATTTTTTCAGCAACACCGTGCGACACCCTGCCAGAAATTGCTGAGAATGGCTTCAGATTACCAGAGGGAGGTGCTGGCCACACGGCAGGTGACAGGGTTACCTACCATTGCAACTCTGGCTACTTGTTAGAAGGCGTTACATCGAACGAATGTAGACTCAACCATACATGGACTTCAAGCGTGGCACCTGTATGCATTGAACGTACGTTGCAAAACTGATATTTTGTTTCAATCAAATAAACACTATAACACAAATGTACATATCCTTCCTCTCAGTTATCAAAACAACATAAATTTTCTTTGGACACTATCTTTAGACCAGAGTTTAACTAACGGAAGAGTTTAACGTTGTTTTTTAAGGTTTTATTTCAAAGCTAAAATCAAAGTTGTGTTACGCATAATTGCGGTTATGAAGAAAAACATAATCGTTCATTCAAACATCTCGTTGCTGTGTGTAAATATTTCAAATAAGTTTATTTGTGGAAAATTTAAGTTTGTCCGGCTCCACCAATTGCATCCGGTATGGACGTGGATCCTGTAGACGAAAATTCGGTGGAGAACTCGAGGGCGAATTACAAGTGTTCTGAACGGGGGCAAAACTGATTGGCAATGGCCTCACCATCTGTAGCAGGGATGGATCAGGAAAGCTTGTGTGGTCGTTAGACCCCAGCACCCTGTCCTGCAACACCAGTACGAACACTATATATACTGTGCCTCCTTCAAAAATGTTTTGGTTATGGTTTCGGTAACACAAAATATCCCATACATGGGTTCACTGTATTTTGTGTAAGATGCTTTTAAATTTACAAAAATTCAAACTGGTGGTTTCAACAGCTGATGCATTCCCTGCTCCTCCTATGATACCTAGTGGTGGCATCAATCCCGAACCCAGGGCATATTATGACGGGGAATTTGCATGGTTTCAATGCCAAAAATATCACACGATTGTGGGGATCATCTTCAACGTTTGTTTTCAGGGCAATTGGACTTTCTTGTCACCTTTATGTGCAAAAGGTAACTTAGTAGGATCTGCATTGTTGCCTATTTAAGCGCCAAAGCACTGTAGATAGTGATGTTCAAACATATTTTGCTTTCAGATTGAGAAGACCGGGTTGCCAACGCAACTTGCCTGCTATACAAGAACAGAGGATACTGCAGCCAGAGTCACGTCCGTGAAGCCTGCTTGAAGACGTGTGAAGCATGCGGAAGTGCGTGGTTATCATATACTGTTACTCAAGTTTAGAATAGTAAAAATTCATTAAACTTTTGGCGCAAACCGTTTTATTTATGGGCATAGCCTAATCGTGGCAAAAACTAGCTGTTGAGAGTCCGCTGGAATAAACCAAAATCAGTGCCATCTTTCCTTGCAACAGGTTGCACCAATGACCCGCCATTCAACCAAAATGTGAACGTCACTGTCAGTGGACCATACACTGGAGGTCATATCGTGAGTTACACTTGCTCTGTGGGCACAATGGTAGGAATTAACCAGAATGTCTGTCTCGGCAACAACGAGTGGGGATTCCCCTCTCCTACCTGCGTAGCGGTAGCTCCGTAACTCCACGGTGAGCGTCGTTTGAAGCTAACATAACTTGCTGTTAAAAGTTTGGAATTAATGGTTGAGGACCAAACGTCCCTGAGACCATATTATAGTCTGGGTTTCCGAAAAAATTACGCACGCTGCTTTTTTATGACTTGGTAAATTGTAATTTGTTTCAGCCATGTTGCAGGCTTTTAAATGATATTATTAATTACCTCAAACCACATCACTGAAAATTCTAATTTGATACAAATAAACACGTTTATTAAAAATGAGCACTCAAGTTTTTTCAGGCACCGCCCTTGAAACAATAAAGACGATATGGCAACCCTGATTCTAGTGGTTTCCAAAGAGAACAATAGGCTACTCGACACTATTAGCAAAACAATAGGCTACTATTTCTACATTTGCCCCTTTTACAAATCCTGTATGTTGTTGTTGTTGTCTTTTATCCGGATTCTAGAATATGAGCAAAGCAAATCCTTATTTCTCAAACACACTTTTGTCTCTTGTAGTAGCCGGTTATTCCCCTTTTCTGAGGCAATCTCCAGACAAAACATTACACGACCGCATATATCAACCATCGACCTCCAATCTGTTTATTAACTTTTATTTTCCGAGATTAATATGGCCTAGATGTACGCAGAATAAAATTGTGAATTTATGCTTCGAGTGGTTTTAAAAGCTTTGAAATTTTGGTGGATTTGTGTTCTAAATTCGTCATATCGTTCACTGGCACCACAGCCACCAATTTCCGACAAGTGGAAACGAGAATCGAAAAATCACGGTCCCGGTGAGGTTTGAACTCACGACCCTAAACATAAATCCAAGTGATAAACAAGTCCTGTAGGCTGGCACTATACTACGTACGTAGCATCATGTGCGCGAGTATGGATAAAAAACGAAACAATACCACAATCTTATCCAGGGCGGGAAATTGAAAGCACCGAAGACAGATAAAAATTGTCTATCCCCCCCCTGAATTTAGCTCCTAACGCCAATGACGCGACCAACCACAAATATACCTGTGGTTGGCACCTGTTCAATGAAATGCGTTTGTGGAAAATGCAGGTTTATCTTTCTGCGTGCCGTTTTTGTTAATTGGGTTTCCAGTATATTTGCCGAACTACTTTTAAGGGTTTCTTGACACCAAAAATGGCTGAAGAACACTGAATTAGAGAGCTGCAGGCAGTGTGTGTACACGCACTGAATTAGTTTTACGAATGTACCGGACCCTTGCAGGCAACACTGATGTTTATTTCAGGAAGTAAGGAAAATAATGTTAATTGAAGAAAAAAAGAAGTGAAACAAGAATAAAAACACTAGACAGCATGCACCAAATGTTAGAAATGACAACAATTATCATCATTTGTAACAAGTACTGCAAACTGCTGCATATAACCGTTAACATACAATTTTTGCTATCTTTTCTATATATGAAACCAAAACTACGATCAAGTGTTTGTATAAAGTATAAAATTTGGGTCATATGACACTGTGAAACTGCCAACTACAAAGACAAGAAGAATGTTGACCTCAGCTAAGGCTATACACTTCAAAGGGCTATAAAGGTAAAGCATGTAAAAAATTGTTATGGCCATAAAATAAAAAAAGGGGCAGGTAATTTATTACACTTGGTTCATTGCCTATTTAATATTTCTTGTAGAGCAGAAAAAAGTCAGAAGAAAATAAATAATACAATACAGAAACAATGTGAAACAGGTCTATATATTTATATAAATAAACATAAAAATTTATTTGACGAAGCATGCAAGAGAAACAGTGCACACCAAAAGTGTTCAGCAGTCTGATATATGTAAGCAGGCAAACAAAACTGCGCTAACGCTTGTCGCAAAAATAAAGCAAAAGTGATTATCACAGACAGATATAAGAAAACAGTCTTCCTAAGAACTTACGTGGAACAAAATAACACAAATTAGAAGTTATAGCATATATGTAACGACAAATTGTCCCAAATAGTGTAAGCTGTTTTAAACAATGGATGAAAGAAGCAACACATAAAAGAATTTGTGGGTTCGACGAAAACTGCATTCAAATTTCAAACTGCGAGTTCTTTTTAAATATCCAAGCACACTGCAAACATAAAAGAAGTAACTAAAAGTCACCAGAGAAGCTTTTCGGAACATTTGCAGCTCCTGAAGCTCCCAAAAATAGATTTGCTTTAGCTGTGTCGGTAGGATCAGTCTCTTCCACACTATTTTCTTTGGAACTTGAACATTGTGGGTTGTTTTTGATCCCAGAAGAATGTGCAGGACTAGTGCTTGACGGAGATAGTTCGTTTGTTCCATGAAGGTAATTCCAGTCACTTGGCAGTGAATGGACAACAGAAGTATTTGGGTTGGTTCGAATTCTGTTGTTGGTGGGTATAGGTGTGGATGAAAACTTTACAAAACTTGTGCTTTTCTTAAAAGGGGTTGTTGTCGCAAAGTTTTTGATGACATCGTTTCCATCTTCTTGAATGTTGGTCAGCTGTTCCAGAGCAATTTTGCTACTAACGTCAATGGGTGAGGACAAGGTGGTTGCACTGGGAGTTGGAGCACTAAACATGATGCCGAAGTCGGTTGCAGAATCATCTGTCGCTTCTTCAGAGCTCTCTGGCGACGACAACAATGGTGTTTTATTTTCAAACTGCTTGCAATGCTTTCTAAACATAACTCCCGCAGGGCTGTAAGATTCCTTGCCTACGTTAAACAGAGGGAGCTTATTTTCAGCCAAGGCTTTCCACTGTTGTAAAGTGTTCGAACCCTCTATCGGTTTGACAATGCGGAGACGTGGAGCAGACTGGCATTTTCTCATCGATAGGTTTTTTTGAGACTGTTTCTGCATTTTCTTTAAGTTAGCTTGAAGGTATTTTGATCTCAAACGTCTTATGTTTAGCTGCCGAAGAGCTTCCTCTAAATCATTTGTTCCAGGTATGCCTGGTTTTCCCATCGGAAAATTACCTTCAACAGAAGTTGGCAGAATTGTATCAGTTTTCTGTGGTGCTGTAAACTCTGCTGTAGGCTCTTTATTAGGAGTGCTGGTGCTTTGAATAGTTTCATCTTCTGCAAATGTTATGCTTCTGTTAGCCACTCGAACAGTTTGTAAAGTCAGTTTATTCAACTTTTTCGGTAACCTCTCTGCAGACTTCGATGTACATGCTTCAACTGAAATGCTTGGAGCAGGAGTTGAAGTGTCCAGAACACTCTCCTCCAATTCAGCAGCAAGAGAATGGTGAAACGGAATCTTAACATCATAACTCATCTCGATGCCATCATCACTTAACATACTGTTAGAATGTGTTGTAAAGTTGTGGGACTCCCTGCGAGTTTCATCAAGAATGTGCAAAACATCTTTATACTTGGATTCCAAGTTGATCACTGCATCACAAAGTTCTTTCTGTGATAAGTTAGCAGTGGAGAGATCCTGCTGCAACTCCTCATGCTCCGTTGTCAGGCTGTTGTAGCGCTGCTGCAGTTTTAGAATGTGAGAAAGCAGTGAGTCTATCTCCTCTTGCTGTCTCGTTGCTTCATCATTTCTCTTGGTTAGCTCCTCTGTGATGCTTGCAATTTGCTCATTTGCACTTTGCAGCTCTTTATGAAGGCCACCAAGTTGCTGGGCTGTGTTGACAATTAGCAAATTTTCCTTTTCGTCTAAGCTATCCGCTTCCTCCTGTAGGTTAAGCTGTTCTTCCTTCAGCACTGCATTATCCTCTTCAAGTTTGCGAATTTTTTCATGCAAGACATCAACGTGGGCTTGGGGTCCCAATTTACCACCTCTGAGCTCTTTAGTGGGTGAAGGCGAGGAAGCATCATCGTTTGTGTAAATATGCAACAGGTTTTCTTTGCAGCTTATTTCATGTTTGAGCTGTGATGCTTCTTCAATTGCCTCGGCAAGTTTGATTTCAAGGTCTTCCTTGTGTTCCATGATGGCTTTATTTTTTACCAAGAGACTTTGCCCAATCCTGGCAGCCAACTCTAAATCACGTTCTCTTTCTTCCAACAAATTAGTAACAGCCCTAATGTCATGATATGTTTCAGTCATTTGGCTATGACGGAAACCACTGAGAAGAAAAAGTTTAAAAACCTCTTCACATTGACGGGGCGACAGGTCAACATTAAAATTAGGAGGCAAAACAGGATATCGAAGCCAATCCTCCTGGGTGTAACCGTGCACTGAGTCAGCACGTAACGTATACTTGGGGATTTGGTCTTGCACAAGAGACACTAACTCCACTTCGGCTTGGTCGCTTTCGTTGTGCAAATCCGTAATGGTTGAAACTTCTTGAAACATCTCTTCATTTTGCCAGGGCTTGTGTTGTGTTCAGCACCATATCTATATACCACAGAAGAAAGTGAAACAATTGTCCAAAAATTTTTATATACGCAATACCAATTGTGGGGACGGTAAACCATTTTATTCAATAGCAACATGTTATTGAGAGCTGCAGATAGGCGTGCACGCTGTTTCGACCTACAAGAACTCATCAGTTCCATTGATGCAGCAATATATTATGTTACTTGGTTATCTGCAGGTTTTCATACAAACCTCTGCAGTTAACATGTAATATCTTTTAAGCAAACGCAAAAACAAGCTAACAAAATAAATCTCAACAGCTTTTGGGTCAATTTTTTCAGCAACACCGTGCGACACCCTGCCAGAAATTGCTGAGAATGGCTTCAGATTACCAGAGGGAGGTGCTGGCCACACGGCAGGTGACAGGGTTACCTACCATTGCAACTCTGGCTACTTGTTAGAAGGCGTTACATCGAACGAATGTAGACTCAACCATACATGGACTTCAAGCGTGGCACCTGTATGCATTGAACGTACGTTGCAAAACTGATATTTTGTTTCAATCAAATAAACACTATAACACAAATGTACATATCCTTCCTCTCAGTTATCAAAACAACATAAATTTTCTTTGGACACTATCTTTAGACCAGAGTTTAACTAACGGAAGAGTTTAACGTTGTTTTTTAAGGTTTTATTTCAAAGCTAAAATCAAAGTTGTGTTACGCATAATTGCGGTTATGAAGAAAAACATAATCGTTCATTCAAACATCTCGTTGCTGTGTGTAAATATTTCAAATAAGTTTATTTGTGGAAAATTTAAGTTTGTCCGGCTCCACCAATTGCATCCGGTATGGACGTGGATCCTGTAGACGAAAATTCGGTGGAGAACTCGAGGGCGAATTACAAGTGTTCTGAACGGGGGCAAAACTGATTGGCAATGGCCTCACCATCTGTAGCAGGGATGGATCAGGAAAGCTTGTGTGGTCGTTAGACCCCAGCACCCTGTCCTGCAACACCAGTACGAACACTATATATACTGTGCCTCCTTCAAAAATGTTTTGGTTATGGTTTCGGTAACACAAAATATCCCATACATGGGTTCACTGTATTTTGTGTAAGATGCTTTTAAATTTACAAAAATTCAAACTGGTGGTTTCAACAGCTGATGCATTCCCTGCTCCTCCTATGATACCTAGTGGTGGCATCAATCCCGAACCCAGGGCATATTATGACGGGGAATTTGCATGGTTTCAATGCCAAAAATATCACACGATTGTGGGGATCATCTTCAACGTTTGTTTTCAGGGCAATTGGACTTTCTTGTCACCTTTATGTGCAAAAGGTAACTTAGTAGGATCTGCATTGTTGCCTATTTAAGCGCCAAAGCACTGTAGATAGTGATGTTCAAACATATTTTGCTTTCAGATTGAGAAGACCGGGTTGCCAACGCAACTTGCCTGCTATACAAGAACAGAGGATACTGCAGCCAGAGTCACGTCCGTGAAGCCTGCTTGAAGACGTGTGAAGCATGCGGAAGTGCGTGGTTATCATATACTGTTACTCAAGTTTAGAATAGTAAAAATTCATTAAACTTTTGGCGCAAACCGTTTTATTTATGGGCATAGCCTAATCGTGGCAAAAACTAGCTGTTGAGAGTCCGCTGGAATAAACCAAAATCAGTGCCATCTTTCCTTGCAACAGGTTGCACCAATGACCCGCCATTCAACCAAAATGTGAACGTCACTGTCAGTGGACCATACACTGGAGGTCAAATCGTGAGTTACACTTGCTCTGTGGGCACAATGGTAGGAATTAACCAGAATGTCTGTCTCGGCAACAACGAGTGGGGATTCCCCTCTCCTACCTGCGTAGCGGTAGCTCCGTAACTCCACGGTGAGCGTCGTTTGAAGCTAACATAACTTGCTGTTAAAAGTTTGGAATTAATGGTTGAGGACCAAACGTCCCTGAGACCATATTATAGTCTGGGTTTCCGAAAAAATTACGCACGCTGCTTTTTTATGACTTGGTAAATTGTAATTTGTTTCAGCCATGTTGCAGGCTTTTAAATGATATTATTAATTACCTCAAACCACATCACTGAAAATTCTAATTTGATACAAATAAACACGTTTATTAAAAATGAGCACTCAAGTTTTTTCAGGCACCACCCTTGAAACAATAAAGACGATATGGCAACCCTGATTCTAGTGGTTTCCAAAGAGAACAATAGGCTACTCGACACTATTAGCAAAACAATAGGCTACTATTTCTACATTTGCCCCTTTTACAAATCCTGTATGTTGTTGTTGTTGTCTTTTATCCGGATTCTAGAATATGAGCAAAGCAAATCCTTATTTCTCAAACACACTTTTGTCTCTTGTAGTAGCCGGTTATTCCCCTTTTCTGAGGCAATCTCCAGACAAAACATTACACGACCGCATATATCAACCATCGACCTCCAATCTGTTTATTAACTTTTATTTTCCGAGATTAATATGGCCTAGATGTACGCAGAATAAAATTGTGAATTTATGCTTCGAGTGGTTTTAAAAGCTTTGAAATTTTGGTGGATTTGTGTTCTAAATTCGTCATATCGTTCACTGGCACCACAGCCACCAATTTCCGACAAGTGGAAACGAGAATCGAAAAATCACGGTCCCGGTGAGGTTTGAACTCACGACCCTAAACATAAATCCAAGTGATAAACAAGTCCTGTAGGCTGGCACTATACTACGTACGTAGCATCATGTGCGCGAGTATGGATAAAAAACGAAACAATACCACAATCTTATCCAGGGCGGGAAATTGAAAGCACCGAAGACAGATAAAAATTGTCTATCCCCCCCCTGAATTTAGCTCCTAACGCCAATGACGCGACCAACCACAAATATACCTGTGGTTGGCACCTGTTCAATGAAATGCGTTTGTGGAAAATGCAGGTTTATCTTTCTGCGTGCCGTTTTTGTTAATTGGGTTTCCAGTATATTTGCCGAACTACTTTTAAGGGTTTCTTGACACCAAAAATGGCTGAAGAACACTGAATTAGAGAGCTGCAGGCAGTGTGTGTACACGCACTGAATTAGTTTTACGAATGTACCGCACCCTTGCAGGCAACACTGATGTTTATTTCAGGAAGTAAGGAAAATAATGTTAATTGCAGAAAAAACGAAGTGAAACAAGAATAAAAACACTAGACAGCATGCACCAAATGTTAGAAATGACAACAATTATCATCATTTGTAACAAGTACTGCAAACTGCTGCATATAACCGTTAACATACAATTTTTGCTATCTTTTCTATATATGAAACCAAAACTACGATCAAGTGTTTGTATAAAGTATAAAATTTGGGTCATATGACACTGTGAAACTGCCAACTACAAAGACAAGAAGAATGTTGACCTCAGCTAAGGCTATACACTTCAAAGGGCTATAAAGGTAAAGCATGTAAAAAATTGTTATGGCCATAAAATAAAAAAATGGGGCAGGTAATTTATTACACTTGGTTCATTGCCTATTTAATATTTCTTGTAGAGCAGAAAAAAGTCAAAAGAAAATAAATAATACAATACAGAAATAATGTGAAACAGGTCTATATATTTATATAAATAAACATAAAAATTTATTTGACGAAGCATGCAAGAGAAACAGTGCACACCAAAAGTGTTCAGCAGTCTGATATATGTAAGCAGTCAAACAAAACTGCGCTAACGTTTGTCGCAAAAATAAAGCAAAAGTGATTATCACAGACAGATATAAGAAAACACTCTTCCTAAGAACTTACTTGGAACAAAATAACACAAATTAGAAGTAGAAGTTAAAGCATATGTGTAACGACAAATTGTCCGAAATAGTGTAAGCCGATTTTAAACAATGGATGAAAGAAGCAACACATAAAAGTCTTTGTGGGTTTGAGGAAAACTGCATTCAAATTTCAAACTGCTAGTTCTTTTTAAATATCCAAGCACACTGCAAACATAAAAGAAGTAACTAAAAGTCACCAGAGAAGCTTTTCGGAACATTTGCAGCTCCTGAAGCTCCCAAAAATAGATTTGCTTTAGCTGTGTCGGTAGGATCAATCTCTTCCACACTATTTTCTTTGGAACTTGAACATTGTGGGTTGTTTTTGATCCCAGAAGAATGTGCAGGACTAGTGCTTGACGGAGATAGTTCATTTGTTCCATGAAGGTAATTCCAGTCACTTGGCAGTGAATTGACAACAGAAGTATTTGGGTTGGTTCGAATTCTGTTGTTGGTGGGTATAGGTGTGGATGAAAACTTTACAAAACTTGTGCTTTTCTTAAAAGGGGTCGTTGACGCAAAGTTTTTGATGACATCGTTTCCATCTTCTTGAATGTTGGTCAGCTGTTCCAGAGCAATTTTGCTACTAACGTCAATGGGTGAGGACAGGGTGGTTGCACTGGGAGTTGGAGCGCTAAACATGATGCCGAAGTCAGTTGCAGAATCATCTGTCGCTTCTTCAGAGCTCTCTGGCGACGACAACAATGGTGTTTTATTTTCAAACTGCTTGCAATGCTTTCTAAACATAACTCCCGCAGGGCTGTAAGATTCCTTGCCTACGTTAAACAGAGGGAGCTTATTTTCGGCCAAGGCTTTCCACTGTTGTAAAGTGTTGGAACCCTCTATCGGTTTGACAATGCGGAGACGTGGAGCAGACTGGCATTTTCTCATCGATAGGTTTTTTTGAGACTGTTTCTGCATTTCCTTTAAGTTAGCTTGAAGGTATTTTGATCTCAAACGTCTTATGTTTAGCTGCCGAAGAGCTTCCTCTAAATCATTTGTTCCAGGTATGCCTGGTTTTCCCATCGGAAAATTACCTTCAACAGAAGTTGGCAGAATTGTATCAGTTTTCTGTGGTGCTGTAAACTCTGCTGTAGGCTCTTTATTAGGAGTGCTGGTGCTTTGAATAGTTTCATCTTCTGCAAATGTTATGCTTCTGTTAGCCACTCGAACAGTTTGTAAAGTCAGTTTATTCAACTTTTTCGGTGACCTCTCTGCAGACTTCGATGTACATGCTTCAACTGAAATGCTTGGAGCAGGAGTTGAAGTGTCCAAAGCACTCTCCTCCAACTCCGCAGCAAGAGAATGGTGAAACGGAATCTTAACATCATAACTCATCTCGATGCCATCATCACTTAACATACTGTTAGAATGTGTTGTGAAGTTGTGGGACTCCCTGCGAGTTTCATCAAGAATGTGCAAAACATCTTTATACTTGGATTCCAAGTTGATCACTGCATCACAAAGTTCTTTCTGTGATAAGTTAGCAGTGGAGAGATCCTGCTGCAACTCCTCATGCTCCGTTGTCAGGCTGTTGTAGCGCTGCTGCAGTTTTAGAATGTGAGAAAGCAGTGAGTCTATCTCCTCTTGCTGTCTCGTTGCTTCATCATTTCTCTTGGTTAGCTCCTCTGTAATGCTTGCAATTTGCTCATTTGCACTTTGCAGCTCTTTATGAAGACCACCAAGTTGTTGGGCTGTGTTGACAATTAGCAAATTTTCCTTTTCGTCTAAGCTATCCGCTTCCTCTTGTAGGTTAAGCTGTTCTTCCTTCAGCACTGCATTATCCTCTTCAAGTTGGCGAATTTTTTCATGCAAGACATCAACATGGGCTTGGGGTCCCAATTTACCACCTCTAAGCTCCTTAGTGGGTGAAGGCGAGGAAGCATCATCATTAGTGTAAATATGCAGCAGGTTTTCTTTGCAGCTTATTTCATGTTTCAGCTGTGATGCTTCTTCAATTGCCTCAGCAAGTTTGATTTCAAGGTCTTCCTTGTGCTCCATGATAGCTTTATTTTTTACCAAGAGACTTTGCCCAATCCTGGCAGCCAACTCTAAATCACGTTCTCTTTCTTCCAACAAATTAGTAACAGCCCTAATGTCATGATATGTTTCAGTCATTTGGCTATGACGGAAACCACTGAGAAGAAAAAGTTTAAAAACCTCTTCGCATTGACGGGGCGACAGGTCAACATTAAAATTAGGAGGCAAAACAGGATATCGAAGCCAATCCTCCTGGGTGTAACCGTGCACTGAGTCCGCGCGTAACGTATACTTGGGGATTTGGTCTTGCACAAGAGACACTAACTCCACTTCGGCTTGGTCGCTTTCGTTGTGCAAATCCGTAATGGTTGAAACTTCTTGAAACATCTCTTCATTTTGCCAGGGCTTGTGTTGTGTTCAGCACCATATCTATATACCACAGAAGAAAGTGCAACAATTGTCCAAAAATTTTTATGTACGCAATACCAATTGTGGGTCCTAGCTTCCAATCTTTAGAAAAATATACAGTTTTAAAATTTACACAGAAAACAAACCAAATACTGATGGTGAAAAATTACTTTGGTAACAAAGATTGGTTTCTTGGTAAATCCAAGTAGTCTTTCAAAAGGCCAGCTAAAAGATTTAGAAGAAAAAATGCAAGTAACTGTATCATAATTTCCTAGTTGCACTTGAATATACAAGATAGATCTAATTTTCTGTAAGAACAGCTATTATTTATTAGAATGTGAACACCACAACAATCCAACTTTCAAA
The DNA here is from genome assembly GCF_947561715.1 of Ascidia mentula. Taxonomy (NCBI): domain Eukaryota; kingdom Metazoa; phylum Chordata; class Ascidiacea; order Phlebobranchia; family Ascidiidae; genus Ascidia; species Ascidia mentula. Next base: position 3,034,944 of record NC_138568.1, read on the forward strand.
AATCATTTCTGAATTTTTGTGGCTATGAACAAACAAGTTCTCTGCAAATCCAGTCCATTGCACACACTGAGTCTGAGTTAGCTCATAAACTTCTGATAATAATGGTTGTTTATGACAACTTTGCCAGGCAACTTTCCTGTAAAATCTTTTTAACTACTTCGTAATTGTATCCTGGCTAAGAGATTGTTTGAGTAGTAATGTAATATCAATATTGCCAAGGTTTGGCCATCAAACATTAACTAAAAACTGGTTTGACTTAAGGTACCAAGCATCACCCAAGAAAAACCAAGTTATAAAATTTCGTGTATGATACTTATAAACGTAACCTATAGTGTGTTAACACAGAGGCACAATTGATTAAAATCACATAAATAACGCCTGCAAGTCTCTCTTTCTGCTGTGCAAACGAACCAATTTGACATTTGGAATGTGGTAATTACACCAACGTACAAAATACCAGCTGATTGCTAACGACAGCACCGGCAGTTTAATTATTAATGCTATGTCAAATTGTGTGGATATAATAAACATTGGTTAAAACCAGAACGATATTGAAGGGCTTGGTCCAATGTAATTACTTAGAACTGTCAATCCTAGATATTATTTCTAAATTTAGTGATTTGCTGTGCCGGTATTCCACTTATGGATGTTAGAGAATGTTCCGCAAATTATGCATAAATCAGATGAGAGGTCCTAACAATTTCCCTTTTTGAATTTTTTACGCATGAAATATGTTGCCGTAATATTTTGCGTGCAACAAGCACGGTTACACAATTCAGCAAAACCACATCTAACACAATAAATTGTTGTTTGTTTTTGACTCATTTTGTTACAAAACCAACAAACACGCACAAAAAACAACAAGGTGACGATTAAAACAGATTGCGTGAGTGGTTAAAGTGTGGCCAATAAAAAAAGATTAAAGTGGAGAATACACCTCTGATCCATTTTCATAAATCGTTACAAAATCAGAAACTACCAGCAGCGTGCATGAAAATAAGCTAAAAAACACAATTGGCAAAAAAATGTTCCACGCACCAAAAACTACATCTACAAAAAAGCTACCACATATATTTTGTAAACAAGTGTGACGAAGTTTGAAATGCATCATTTGTACAATTGGAATGTATAGCTTTGACGTATTGATTTTTTTGTATTATACTATGTGTTTGATAAGATCCGTAAGGCTGTGTCAAGATCGAACGTTCCAGGTTTTCCAGGTTTTCCGAGCGGTTTCGCTTGAAAAACCGTATCACTTCCATCAGTAGCTGCTGTTTTCTTCGGCCGATTTTCCCCAGTCTGCGGCGTCTGCGTCGAGCAACTTTGCGTGACGAGAGCCTCATCACGAAACACGCAGCCGCCATTTTGCTCTTGCTTGTCGAATGAGTCATCAAAACTTTTAAAGTAATCTTCATCGCATTCCATACCTAACTCGGAAATCAAAGTCGAGTTGTGGTATTTTCGACGAGTTTCATCTAAAGAAGCCAGAACGTCATTGTAAGCCTTATCGAGCCCGGACAGCATATCGTCAATCTGTCTGTGAGAATCGCCTGTGTTTGTTAGATTTACTTGTATTCCTTCCAGTTCTGAAGTGATGCTGTTGTTTCGTTGCTGCAAAATGGACATATGCGAACGCAAAGAGTTAATTTCTTCTTGTTGTTTAGCCACGCTGTCCATAGCTTTCGAAAGATCCTTGGATATCTGCGACATTTGTTGTTTCGTATTTTGAAGGTCCTCGCTCACCGCTTCCATTTTTTCGCGCAAATCATCCTGGCCCAGTTTCAACGCAACATTTTCCTTTTCGAGTTTGCAAATTCTGTCGCAAAGGACCTCTACCTCAGGGGAAGTTTCGCTCACCATTTGCAACTCGGGCTTGGGCGTTGGCGGCCCAGATTCATCGTGCAGCATATGCTTTTGCCAAAATGGCTGGTATTTAAACCGTATATCGTGTTTTAACTGGGAAATATTATCCCTTTCCTGTGCAAGATCCCCTTCCAAGTCTCTATTTTTTTGTTCAATTTCGTTGTTGTTCTCCAACAACTGCAAGCCGTAAACTGCGGCTTTGAGTAGAAGAAGTTCCCTTTCCTCCAATTCAACAATTGCGTCAGTCATCTGACCGAGGTATTGTTGCGGAACTGCGAAATCCGTTCATATAACTTAAGTTAATAAAGATTCTGTTTACCTTTGAATAAGAAATAAACCAATGTTTGAAAATCACGACTTTCACAAGATGCTTAACAGAACTCGTAAGTCTCCTATTGCAAAAAAACTTTCACCTTTCCGATGGAATTGCTGCAACTAAATATTGAATGTTCTAAAACTGGTAACTCATCAAACTCATCAAGACCGTGCGTAAATCTAACATATTGCTTTATGTACACCGGAAAATATGAGGTGCGCCCCTAATGCGGTGTCACGTAGGCAATGGTACACAAAGCAATTTCCTCGTCCTTACTCAATTTGTTCACAGCTGAAACCCTAAAACCCTTACACTCGGGAAAACTTGTTGTTTCATTACCCGTGTATAGTAATTATTAACGTCATATTTGTGTCGTTGTATGACAAACATTTATTGAATAACAGCTCCCAGAAATACAACAAAACAGGCTTTTTGTGGTCTGGGTCAAGTTTACCAAAGCAAGTGAGCAAACATTTGAAATGTGTTTACCCGCTCTAGACAATAGGTTCATTACTGGCGGATAAATGTAGGTATGCATCTATATTTTATATTGTTACTTGCTAAGCAAACCGAGTTTACAAGTACGCCTTATTATTTTTTTTAGTTTCACAATTAGGCCTAATTTCACCAAAATTCTTTCCAATAAAAACAACACAAGTAAACTTTTATTCTTTGTCCTGATTACACAATAGTGCAATTACCAACTTATATTTCTTGGAGTAACTATAGGTAAAACGTTTTTAACTATAGGTAAAACGTTGTAGTCTAAAAAGACTTTGCTAAGTTTATTTTCTATATTTATCCCAACAATCTTAAAAAAAATAAACTTCCAAAATTACGGTTACGGTTGAATGCGCCACGGTACGGTACTGCCATTCGTGTTTTTGCTGATTGTGTTGTGTAATGAAAGTTGGAAAAGCAATTTTGTTTCAGTTGTATTTGTATGTCTTATTGTTTCTGTAGATCAGTTGCATCAGTTGATGTAGTAAAGTATATTAAGATCCGTTACAACGTACATTCGTGAAAACATCAGTACAAAAATAGCAGTAATTTCATATCGTATTTGATTTTATGATTCCTTACCTTTATTGGAGATTTTGTGTCGTATTTATACAGGAAAAATAACGAAACAATGGCCAGTAATGAGATGCAGGAAGGCTCGATTCATAGACGGCATTCGTCTCGCTCCATAAAACGAAGAAAATTTGATGATGAGCTAGTCGAAAGTAGTCTTCCTCTGAAACCGCCGTTGAGAAAAAGTTTTGATGGAGTGGAAGAGATGGAAACTTCCTTGCCTGCAGAAGTAGCATCACCAAGTGAAGAAACAATTGAGAAAAAAATCCACAACAGACAACCCCAAGAAGTGTCAAGAAAACCTTCCTCAAGTGCTGGCAGTGTTGCAGGGGACAAGAAGGTTGTCAAAAAAAAGAAGATGAAAAAGACTCGTCAGGCATTTGCCGCTGCTAAAGACATGGGGCGATGGAAACCAACAGATGATATAATGCTTATTGATGGTGTAATGCAAGTTCAGGACTTAACACAAGTTCATCTTGGTGTAAAATTTTCATGTTACTTCACTCTGGAGGAGATACAGGAGAGGTGGTATGCTCTGTTGTATGATCCTGTTATTTCTGGTTTGGCTAAACAGGCAATGAAAGCTTTGCCACAAGAACTGGCACGTGAAGCCCATGCCAAGGCGTTGTACAGTAAAGGTGAAGAACAAGTTTTGGCAAAAATTTCCTCCACCTCTCAACCAACTCTTGACACATTTCAGTCTTCTTTGGACCAAAACATATCGGTTTTCCACCACAGCAGAACAGCAGAAGCACTAAAAAGGCATTGGGAATTAATGAAGAAATATCAGCTCATTGATGACCAAACTGTACAGCCTCTTCCACAAGGTGATCACATTCTTAACTTTTCCGATGCTGAGGACATGCTCGATGATCAGGAAATCTTGCAGCAAAGAGATGATGCTATTTCACAAGAGCTGAAAATTGCTGATCGAAAGCAAAAAAATGAGATTAAGAAGCTAGAAGAGGAGATACCCCGGTGGGAGTTGTTGGTAAGCAGTGTTACTGGAGCTCCTAGACAGGAAATGGACCAGCACACCATTGCAGTGCTGAGAGGACGCTTGGTTCGTTACCTAATGCGATCCCGCGAAATCACATTCGGACGTACGACTGATTACCACACAGTGGACATTGATTTGTCACTTGAAGGTCCTGCATACAAAATATCACGACAGCAAGGTACAATAAAAATGAAAAACAATGGGGATTTTGTTGTAACAAATGAAGGAAAAAGACCAATTTTTGTTGATGGAAAGGCAGTGTTAAAAGGTGGTAAAGCTAGACTCCAACATGACTCCGTGTTGGAAATTGCATTGTTGCGATTTGTGTTTCTGGTGAATGACCAACTAGTTAATACATCAAAATGAAAAGGTTATATCAATATGAAATAATTTCATGTGTTATGCATTTTGCAGCAACTTGTGTTCAAGTCCAGGAATTATCTTTTAATGTCACCAGTTTTGTGACGTGATAGATTTACAATAATTAAACTTTCAAATTCCTGGGTAATGAAAAACTTAAAAGTTACCGCTTTGGAATTATATTGAATATTGCTTGACTGAACATTTCAGTGTATTAATATTTTCCTATTTACTAATGTAAGTCTCCTTTTTGTGATCTTGTTGAAGAATATTTGTTTGATGTTTTTGCTCACAACAATTTGCCAGAAGTACGTTTATGGTGACAAGCGTGTTATATTTTGTCCCTTTTTTTCAGAATTAGACAAAATAAAATGCCCAAATCAGACAAACAAAGAATCCGCAAACGTTCTTCCTCAAACTCTGATGCTCATTCGCCTTCTCCATTAAAGAAAAGAAAGAAAGAGAAAAAGAACAAAGAAGAAAAACACGACAAGCGTGAAAGAACAAGAAAACACAGATACAACTGCTCAGATAGTGAACTGGATTCTCGAGAAAAAAGGAACCATGGCATAGAGAGAGATCAACCTCAACGTAGATCCAGACACAAAACCCAGAGCTCGGAATCTGATCATGCATCAAGCCCTGAAATTCCAAGACACAAAAAGCGTCACAGATCAAACTCTGGAGAGCGCAGACATAAGCGTGATGAGGATCGTAATAATGAAAGATTTCGCATTAAACAAGAACCAACTTCTTATCGGCGATCTCCTGGAAGGAGAGATTCTGGTTATAGACATGATCGCATCAAAAGGGAGGAGGACTTTGACCAGAGACAGGAGGTGTTAAGACAAAGAAGAAGACATGAGCATCACCCTGAAGGTACTCTACATATATAAATACTATTTGATTCTATATTTCCATCGCAATAATTGATTGTGACATCAACAGTTGACAGAATTGATGGCTATTCAGATTTATAATTGTCTAATACAAACTGACTTGCTGCCATGAAAATTTTGTGTATACTTTATAAAAAAACATGATGATTTATTTCATTATACAGACCATAGAAGAAGCAACCATGAAAGATATCGCCCAGACCAAAGAGTTAAAGAAGAACCACAAGACAATGGACGTGAGTTTTTGTATCAAAAAGTAACATTGCAACAAATGGGTAATTGCCAAATAATGAGATTATGTCATAAAACATGCTGATTATGTATATATGTGAAAGGTGGCCGGGGAGAGCGTGCGCAGCGGGGTGACGAGCGAAGCATGAACGATCAGAGAAGATTGGAGGCAAGAAAACGAAGAGATGAAGCAGGAGAAACAAAAGAAGCTTTTGAAAGTAAATTTGCTTTTTGGAAGTTGCAGTGGTGATGGTTTACAACCAAATCTTAGATAAGATCCCAAAGGAATATATTTGTATTATATGTTCTTCGACTTTAGCCAATTCTTTTTGTATGAAATATTGAATGCTTGGACAATTTAGAGATGAAAATTAGAGCTTTAGAGCAATTTAAAGCAAACAGATAAATGTTACCCTTGCCTGAACTTGTTTTTTTTAGACGAAGAAAAGTCCCCAGATAAAGAAAAACCCAACCTTGGACTTTCTGGAGCTCTTACAGAAGACAAGAACACATTTAGAGGGGTGGTGATAAATTACAGGGAACCCCCGGAAGCGAGAGTCCCCAAAAAGAAATGGAGGTTTTATCCTTTCAAGGGAACAGAATCGCTAAAGGTTTTTTTTTTTTACTGCTAAGCCGTTATTTGTTGGAAAACAATGTAAAAAAAACCTTATCCAAATCCCAAACATCCAGAAAACCCTGCTATTTGACACAAAACTTGAATTTTATGCTTTGGCCTTGCGTTCTTATTATTTTTCGATTTTGTTAATCTGGACATTCCACAAATTGACATGTATTAAAACAAAGTAATCCAGTTTGTTAAGGCATTTCTGTAATTTTGTTCATATGTAGTATATATATATTATCATTGTTTACCTTGCCGGTCGGTTGCTATTTTAATATTCACTGAAAACCTGGTGTTTTTAGGTTTTACACCTCCATCGACAGAGTGCCTACTTAATTGGTCGTCTGCGGCGAATAGCAGATATTCCCGTTGATCACCCATCGTGTTCAAAACAACATGCTGTGTTCCAATTTAGGTAAAAAAAAGTGACTTGCATTATTGTTTTTTTGAAAATCGAGTGTTCTTGCATCACTTTACATTGTTTGATGGGAAAGTTTCTTTGTAAAACTTGTCCCTTAACGGTATCTCAGGGCCTAAAAAGCATAATGATGACTTGTACAAATTTTTGACACATATAAATGTTGCATCAATTGGTTGCTTACAAGTTAGCCAGTGTTATCAAGCAATGTGCCACAGTATATTACAAAACAATGTGCTTAAATTGGCACTAAACTGCACCAACTTGTGATGAACATTAGAACTTGTTACCTGTCATGTCAAGTCATCTGTTTAGTTGCTTGTAAACACCATAATATTTTATATATTAAACATCACAGAATGATTGAAGAAGAAGTGGACGGCGTATTACGCAGAAGAGTCAAACCGTACATTATCGACTTGGGAGCTTCGAACGGCACGTTCCTTAACAATGAACGCATTGAAGCACAAAGGCTAGTCTAAGACTAACTTGCATGCTTTCTCTTCATTCTTTAACGTTGCTTCTGACAAACAGGTATGTGGAACTACGGGAGCAAGACGTGTTAAAGTTTGGGTTCAGTTCTCGGGAATATGTTTTGCTGCATGCCAAAAGTGACACTACTGATGTCGGTAGTGAAAGTGAAGCGGAAGATGAATGAAAACTATAATATTTACTCCTTTTTGCTGGACGCTAGTCATTTTTTCATTATTGTTTTTCTGTTTTTGGCAAAATTATTGCAGAAGAAGTTTTGGATAATGCATTTGTGATAAACTGTTGGTCTGCTGTTTTATGCTGGTGGACATTGATGTTTTTATTGAGTAACATAATTGTAAACCAAGTTTTCTTTTCTTGTGGTTGTTAATTTGAACCTAATTGCGTCTTAGTTAAATTAAAAAGTTTTTACAAAAATTACCAAGGATGGTTTTATTTGCAACAATTGTTGTTGAAAAAATATTATTGTGGCAAAAATCATGAGATGTAAGTTTAAAAGAGATTGGTGTTTCTTTTTTGTTTACTGCCAATTCCTTCCGCTTTTACAGTTACGAACCATTTTTATCAGTGCCATGACTGAACTTGTCTTTTGATTTTTTACAGAGTTAGACTGGCAGTTTGTATATATATATATCAATGCTGTAATTGGGATTCACAATGCTTCATTTAAAGGCGGGTTTTGTGACAGCCATGAGGCTGAGGACCTTGACCTGCAGAAACTGTTCCCTTCTGCAAAACTCCCGTATGGGACAGAAACCATTGCAAGGATTCCACACCAACGCTGTTCGAAACTTTGCTTTCAGCGCAAAAACATTTAACGATGCCCAACAAACAGTTACTGTCAGCAGTACAAATGTTCTTCCTGTTGCCACAGACACGATATCGATAGTTGACCCACCGTTTGTCGACATGGGCCTGGGAACTGGTTTGTGGCCTTACCACTGGATCCAAACTGGCCTTGAATGGTTCTACATCACCACTGGGTGTCCATGGTGGCTGACCATTCTAGCTGGAACTTGTATTGTACGAACTATTATGCTGCCTGTTTACGTCAAAACGCGGAAGCAGATTATACACTTGCAGAACAAAATGCCCGAACAACAAGTATGTAATACAAATGTGGCGTTATGTAATATGCTAATATTATCAGATATACATTCCTGAGCAATTCATATGGTTGACATAAAACACTGTAAAATGTTCTGTTTAGAAATATTTGGAAAAGTTGCAAGAAGCAAAAGTTAGTGGGTCTTACAACAAACAAATGCATGCGACGAAAAGATTGCAAACTTACATGAAAGAAAGCAAAACTGGACCAATAAGAAGTACTTGTTTTCTTTTTGTGTCATAAAGTAATGATAATTAAGTTAAACTTACGAGGCCATACGTTAGACCTGTGGCTCCCAAACTTCTTTGCATGTGACGCACTTGGAAAGATTCACTGCACTTAATTGAAACTCTTTATTTCCTATATGATTTTAGTCATAAAAGACTGACTTAAACTGTTTTTGCCCTCCATTTAAACTGTTATGTAATGCACTTGGAAACTTGAAATGATACACTAGGGCCCAAAGAAGCACGGTTTAACAAACACTACTTAAGTACCCATCTATTCCACTACTGATTAGAGTTAATTTTACTCCATCGTACGAGCAAATATTCAAATTAGTTTCTACTTTACAGATTTAATGGTAAACCTGCCCATGCCGTTCCTGTTCATGTCCATGATGATGGCCCTCCGCCAAATAACAGCAGTGCCCGTTCCCTCGCTGGAAGCCACACAATTTCTGTGGCTTGAAAGCCTGAGTTCACCAGATCCGTATTATTTACTCCCCTTGATCACTGGAAGCTTGCTGGGAATATCTTTACACATTCAATTCAAAAGTGGAATGGTGAACATTCCTTCAGCCAATTTGCAAAAGTGAGAGGTCAAATAGCATTTGATTGTCAAAGTGCTCTACAGTGTTTCTGTGAGACTGTATTTTTATGTGATTTGCAATTGTAATTTTGTTTTGCTGTGTAATTATTATGCTTAGTCATCTCTCCTATGTTCAGTCAGTTAAAAGGAAATTTAATATTTTTTTAAGTTATGCCTTTTTCAGTCAAAGTATATATACACAGAATTTTGAGTAAAAGCCATGTTTGAAGTAAATGTTTATTATAATACCATTAGGTTGTGATTACTTTGGAATTTGTAAACCTGTCATTTTAAAAACAACTAAAAATGACCCATTAATATTGGGTCCATACTCGAGATAAGTCAAATCTTGGTCAAAAAGGCTGGCCAGAGTTGCATTATAGCAATTTCATTGTTCTTAGGTTCGCATTTGTGATCCCATACATTCCCGTCATAGCCTTGCCACTTTTCCTTGGAAGGTCAGCGAGTGGAGTGACTTTGTACATTTTAATCAACACTGTATTCACCCTGGGAAGTGTATGGTTATTGGCAAATCCAAACGTTAAAAAATGGCTTAATTTTCCGGTGAGTCTTGTCTTGTCTTTTAAACTGACTCATTAAGTTTGGCATGCCTGCAGTGATAAATAATCTTTATGTCTTGTTTGTGGAATTGTATCCATGTGGAAAATAATTATGTCATAGTTATGAATTTACTGACTAATATTGTGCAAGTGTTTCCATTGCACAATGCATGTACAGAGCTGTAAACATCGACGCGTTGGACTGAGTTTTCGCTGATTTCAATGTATAAGCTACGTAATGTGTTATTAGGTGTTGGAGAAAAACGACTTGACAGGAACCTCAATAACACAATCCTTTAAAGACTTAATGAAGTCGACCAGGGAGAAAGCTCAGCGGAAACAAGAAATTCACAACATCAAGAAAATGAAGAAACAAAGCATTAAAGATAGAAAAAAGGCCCTGAAAAAAGCTCCCCCAGTGACTTACGCCATTGGTTCAGAAGCAGTTTACAAAAGAAAAGTTCCCGATTTTGTGGCGATGTGGAACAATAAGCCACCAAATATTTATGATCAGCAAAACAAGTGATAACTGTGTTTGACTTTATCATTTTGAAAATATATTTTGCACTGCAAATGTCATGCAGTGATCCCTACAGTTTGTGATGTGGCTCCATTCCATTCAACATTCACATAGTGTTTATAATAAGTTCTAAAAATTATGCCACAAAATCGCCAGTTGAAGGTTTTCTGGAGATTACTAATATTCATGGTGCTTCTGGTTTAAAACTTGTGTTTGTGAAAATGTCAACAATGTTTGCAGATTACCCAAAGAGATGTTTTTGATGTTCTGGTAAAACATTGAAATGGCTCTTTTTGTTTAAGGCTGTTGAATTGTAATAGTAGCTGTAGGGTGAGTTTGAAATGGTTTGTAAAAATGTCGTCGTACAATGTCGCTGTAAGCAAATTTGTTAACGACACTTTTGGTTCTGATGTTAAAAACTTGCAGAAAGTTGAACGAATTTATGCAGATGTTCTGAAGAAAAAAGAGGATTTGGAAAAGCAAGTAAGAATTGGTTACACGGCAGTTATTGGCTTATGATATGGAAACATTTACAATATAAAATATAATTTAATGAGACTAGTCAATATACGTTTGTAGCAAGTATTTTTTTTATTATGTTTTCAATTGCATAAAGTAAGAAACTGAATCTCTTCAAAAACAACAGTGTGAATTTGTTATGTTAAAACTTTTACTAAATTTGTATATCTGCTAACATGAACTTCATTACAGTTTATGGCACAAGGACCTGTTTTATATTCATCTTTTATTTCATTTTTCAGTTGTCCCTGATAGCAAATGATGTTCCAACCAAAATAGAGGGATCCATTGATGCCGCAAGAAGCAGTTTGGATGAGGCTGATGAGTTGCAGTTGCATCGTGAGCACGCAGAAGAAGAAGTGACCGATTACCTAAAGAAAACTGAACTAGCCGAGAAAAATTATGAGGACAGTACAAGGAGGAATGGGGCAGTTGAAAAATGTCGAACTTATTTACGATGGATTTCCAAAGTGGAAGATACCAGGTTTGTTTATAAACCAACACAAGCTATAAATTTTGCCAACTAGTTCACTTTAAAAAACAGAGAATTAAACTTTTTTATTTTTTTAAACTAACGTGGCCTCAATAATTTGAAGTGATGTTTCCGACTTTGTTTCAAATTTTAAATAATATTGTTACTGTTCTGTATTAAGCGGGATGAAGTAAGCATATGTTATGAAAGGATTCAAAAAACTACCACTTACATTATGACTGCATAATATTGTGCAATAAAGTTGGGTGTGTTCTTTAGTGCCGGAATTCAGCAATGCATCCTAAGTGACAGCATTGGAGAAGCATGCAAGACTTTCAAGCTACTCGTGGGTTTCAGCTCTCAACTTAACAAGAAAAGTACCAGCTGTCTAAACTTGGACTCTTACCTTACAAAGACCATAATGTTTTGGTACAAAATTCTCAAAGAAAAGTTAAGCAGGTGATATTAAAATCTTAAGAAAGCCACTGCATCCCTTTCATTGTGCTTCTATGTGAGCTTGTCAAGCTTTTGTACTTTTGTGTTTGTAAGACTCTTTTTTTCTTTTAGTGAGCTGGAGGGACTTCTGAAACAGATCAACTGGCCGTTTGTATCCAACCCGGGCCCAAATAAACTCCCGAAAACCAGTGAGAAGTTGGATAAATCTGCTCCAAGTCCTTTTACAGCTCCTGACCCAGCTACTAATCTTGATAAAATATTTGGTAGCCTGATTCGTATTGAACTACCGTATCCTTTAAAGAACAGTGGCTTATATATACACATCTATCTTTAAGAATTAGGTGTCTATGACAACATTACATTGGTATAAAACATATCTAAAAATTACTTGGTTCATATAATTGAGTAATTTGCTTATTTTTGATGTCTGTGGTTTAGCCATATTATTTATTTTCTTTTAACCAATAAAGCCAATAAAGTAAAACCAATAAAGCTGTTTATCACAGGTTAACAAAACCTTGTAATTTAAAAATTTAAAAAAGTTATGTTCTTGTGGTGATGTTGTAATTTAAGTGCTCTCCCTTATACTTTCTTTGACTTGTGACTAGTAAGCACTTGCGAAACAGATTCAATCAACAAGACCTCATGGAAAACAGTGAAGTTGCCATGGAAACCAATGCAACCAGTCAGGATACCGAAGGTAAGTTTACAATTTATTTCTCTTTTTAAAATGTTTTGGTTAAAATATAACAATTTTTAAAAACACGTGTAAAAAAATGTAAGTTTCATGGACACAATTATGGACTTTTTAATCTGTGTTTAATATTCCTAAGCTTTGTTGTGTCTCTACCAGATTCTGGCCGATTGCCATCAGTTGAGGAAACTGGAATCGAAGAGGATTGTGACTACGTTCCTCTTCCCTTCCAACTTCTTCTCCGTCCACTGAAGAAGAGGTTCCGGTACCACTTCACAGGAAAACGGGAAACAAACTCAATACACAAACCTGAGTGGTATCTTTCCCAGGTAAAAAGTGTAGCCTAGCAACTGACAGACGGTGTGGGAAAGTTTGTGTCACACTCAATAGATAATGGTTTTTTAAACACATTGTTAATAAATTTTGAGCTATAGTTTTGGCCCATTTTTTAAAAGTGTGTCATGTAATTGGTGTTGTTTGTATTTTAGGACCTTAAAAATGTTATTTGTTTTTACCTCTGGTTTGTAGGTTGTCAATTATTATTAAAAATATGTACTGTTGATTATGTAAAGGTATTGAAATGGATTGGAAACCATATTGGATTTCTTGAAAACACGATCCAGCCAATTTTGGACGAACATGACTTTGAACATGTTGATGCACTAGTAAGGGAACCACAAGAAAAGCTTCTAAATTTTTTACAATTTTTTAAATTTTATTTTTAATCCAAATCTTCTCTGCGACTTCCTACTTTACCACTGTTGTGAAAATCGTTTTATTTACAGCTAATATTTTTTTCTAATTGTTAATTTCTATTGTTTTTGGTAAAGGGTTACCTTAAGTACTGAGCTCTTTATGTTATAATAATGGTTTGTTAAACCTAAGTGTCACAAAACAGCAAAACCGTTTTTTGCATCATGTTGAACATATTTCAGTGGTGTTTTTAACCTTACAGATGGTTTTTACACAAGGACTTCTTCAACTTGTTAATGAGAAACTGTTAACTGACATGCAGGAGGTGATTGAAACAGATGAACTTTTTACACACACAGTGGATGAGGTGTGCGACTCCTAAAATCATGTGTTGTGATGGGTGATTGCATATGACAATGGTCCCAATGGTCACTTTATTACTTAGATAAGTGTGGGGTTTTGCGAAATATTTTTTTCAATGTATTCTTCAGTGTATAACAACTACATGTATTGAATGTTTTGAGCAACATTTTGGAGAAAATTTTTTTGTTTTACGAAAATGAGTAAAATGTGATAAAGTTAATAATTCAAAACTAATTTTTCAATGAACGAATAAACACGTTCATTTTCAGGTTTTGTTGTTCCACCGAGAAATGAAGTTGGCGTATTCTCTGCCAGACACTCTGATGAACATGCACAGTCCAATCAATATCCTCACCCAACCCCAATGTCTTATTAAGTGGCTCAACATAGAAAAAGCATGTGAGAATCTTCTCTTGATATTTTTGTGTGGAGTATGACATGAATATGGTTTGCAAACTTCAGTTACAAAATCCTTTTTTTAAATTTAACAAACGTATTTTGCTGATTTTGATAAAAATATTATATACTGTACCTGCTCTATAAGGTGCTCAGGTAAATTTAAAACTCTGGTGTAGGTATCCAATCGAAATCCCATCGAAATTTTTGAACGTGACATTTTAGAGTGAGGTTTTTGTACTGAAAACCATGTTAGACTTTACAAACTTTAGCACTGACTCTTGTGACCAGGTGCCGTTGAAAGGTTGGACAACTTGCTGTCATCGGAAAATGCTTGGCATTCGAAATATGAAGACAGTGACAGTGCAGACGAGATGAAAACTCCAGCTTGTGCCGAATCATTTATTGCATTATTGTTGACTATTACAGACAGGTGAAGATTACTGGAATTATGCCTTAAAATACTATCTTAGGGCAGTATTTCCCACAACAAGTTAAAAAGAGTTCACACTGATATTAATTATTTAACATCTTAAGTCAGTACATTTGTGCAGAAAAGGCATATTGTCATTTCATGTACCATGAACATTGGATAATGGTTTAAAACATATTAAACAGTGCGTTTGCTTCTAAGGTACAAGAGTCTTCCAAATTCTGTTGGGCAACTTCAGTTTTTGGATCTTCAGTTGCTATTACTTGACGATTTCAGAATACGTCTTACCCAAGTAAAATAGAATGGAAAGATTTTGCCTGCTTAGTACTGACTTTGACACTGTTGTGATTAGATGCTACGGAGTATTGGGAGAAACCAGTTCAAACAAGAGAGATTTTCCATTTTGAATGCAGCGTATTATATAACTTTGGTGCTGCAGGAGTGGGCTGACAATGTGGTGAGCATTGTATTTAACAAAAACTATATTTAAGATGAGGGTTTTGGTAAGATGCTTTACCAATGGAATTAGTTGACTTACTTTTTATCTTGTTACATCTTTCTAATAAGAACAAGACTTCTTGGGCAATTACCCTGTCTTGTTACATATTTTTTCTAATATGATTGACGTTTTTTGGACAAGTTTTGACAGCTTTATGTGTCTTGTGCTTATTTTCTAATGTGGATTTTTTGTATTTTCAGTTTTTTCTCCAGCTGAAATACCACAAGGACCAGCTTGAGACGCCATTGAGCCAACCAGCAGAACAAGAGAGAGAAAGTGAGGTATGTTTTCCACAGGATGTAGAAACCTTTTTTAGATGTGCTGTAATAATCACAAACTCGCCACAACCTGCTTTAACCTTCCCACAACAGGAAGTTCTACCGGAGCAAGACAAATCCACAGATGAAACTGTGTTCGAATCGATGATAAAGCTTTATGAGAGGATATGCAGTGAAGGAACAAAGGATTCAATCCAAGTTGTCGCCACGGAGTTTGGACTCAAATCCAACCCATACGCTTATGATGAGTAAGTTCATGTACACGCATATGCACACTTTAAAAAATCTTCTAATCGTTGTCGATTTTTTATGCATATTAACTCAAGTTTTTTGCATTTTGTAAAACTAGTAGTATCTTGGGCGATTTTGTGCTTACTTGTCTACATCCCTTTTTTCCTTTATTTTAATATTTAATAGTTGTTTATCAAAATTTTGTTTAAATCCTATACTTGTTTATTTGAATTCAATTCATTCCGAGTGTGCTGCAGACAGAGTCACAGTTTATACCTTTTAGCTATCATTAAAGCAGCTTGGTAAGTACATTGCTTATATAATAATTCTTTATGTTGGCACCAAGATTATTTATAACATAATGTACTAGAAACAAATTATTATTTCTAGTGAAATCCAAAACTGTTTGTTTTCCAGTTGGCCCAAAATGCCAGCTCCCGATGACCAGGTGGCAATGTTGGTTTCAAGATCGGCCTGTCCTATGTTGGAACTCCTACAAAACCGCCTGTTCTTGTTCGAGGAAAGTTTGTGTCCACCTCTGTTCAATCGGGTCTGGCATGAGATTGCTGAATACGTTGATGATCACCTGTTTAAAGAGGTAGTTTACGTCTGTATTTCTACCAATAGTTCAAAACAACGTAGTAATGATTTTATTTGAAAAATCCTGTACATGGTTTTAATCTTGCAGTGGTCTGCGTTTAGGGTTCCACTGACAGCTTTTGCCTCATCCCACATCAAATGCAAATTTTTAAGTCAACAAATACATTTTGAGTTTACAATTTGCAGGTTGTAATGAAAAACAGGTTCAACGAAGGCGGTGCGAATCAACTTCGGTTCGACATGCACAGAAACCTATTTCCCCTGTTCAGAACTTACTCTGCAAAACCTGAAAACTACTTCAAAAAGTAAGTGCAGTTGTCTTAGTCGAGTTACGTGGTTCCCAGTGGTCTATGAATGAAGCGCTCTCATTCAATGCTCTATTCCTCCTGTTTTGTTGTTTTATTTTTCAAACAAAATTTGCTTTTCTGTATATCCGTCTTGTTATGGCATTCCAATTTTTTGAGTGGTAAAACGTATTGGGGTGAATTTGTAAGATCTGCAAATCTTGAAGAGACCTCTTGAAGGTCTATGACTGCAAAAAAATTGAAAACCTCTGATCTTATAGTTGCATGCCAGTTTATACTAGGAAAAGTTTTTCACGGCAGTTTTCATATTGCACATTTGAAACATATCAGCCAAAATCAGTATCTTTCGTAAGCAATGGAACCAGTGATATGTTTTGAGTGATCTACAGACAGTGCACATTATTTCGAACTAATATGTCTCATCATTGCAGCTTCGTGCTCGCCAAACTGCCAGGCGATGACTCCCACTTTATGGTGACTTCATTGCTTAACTATGACTTAACTTTGCTTGGTAGAATGAAGGAGGCGTGTTTGCTGTTGAATCTACAACGTGGAAGCGCACTTTTGCTTCTGGAGATGCTCAGTGAAGAGACAGAAGATGAGGTTGCAGTTGAACATGGCCAAGATGCAAACCCTGTGAATGTATTGTCGGACATCGGGGTCACCTTATTTGCACCCAAAGATGCGGCTAAAGTGTTACGGCGCCGTATTGATTGGTTATCGTGATATTAGTGAACTTGAAAAACGGGTGTTACTGAAGAATGTGTGAAGAGGTGGTGTTGTCACTTGGTGGATTTTAAAGGATTTAACGAGGGGATGCATGTGCTTCAGTATATATTGTTGTCGTTCTTTCCTGTACAATGTATCATTGCAACAACTTTTATTACAAAAACAGTCCACGAAAAAACTTGGAAATGTTGAAATGCAATTGATACCTGCAAAAAACTTGTTTCTGGTGCGGTGCAATAAATGAACAAACCTTTCAGCCGAATTCAGTGATGCTCTTCTAGCGAAATTTGTACCCGTTAGCATCGACAAAGTGAATAACTTTACCAAAGTTGGATGGCTTTTTTAGCATCTCCATCGCCAATTATAGGAAAACAACGGTTATGAGTAACATGCGATGATTCACAGAGTTGAAAATTCCAAGCATTCCCGACTGTATTGTAGAGACGGGCTTAGCTGTAGAAAATGACATGAGCAAATCTATCACTAAGTTCAATGCAATAAAAATATGAACTGAGGTTCCTCTCTTGCTCAATTAGTTCATATTTTGAACATTAAAATCAAGAAGAGTCTTGCAGCACCACGCATGTTTTGTAACCACCTGTTATTGCAACGTGTCTTTTTATTTAAAAAAGGAAGTTTGCTTAGTAGCTTACAGCAACAAGTAAACACGCAGGCCAAATCAGACTTAGTTCCAGTTAAAGCAGCCATCAAGCATGTATTCAAACGCTGCAGTCCACAAACGAAATATAAAATAGTTCGTTTGACACCTTGAACACCCAATTCTAAAAAAAGAACATGTTTAGTCTCATTTCGGCGGTCTTTGGTACATGGTTTTGTACGCCAGTAACAAAAGGTAGACTTTGTCATTCAAGTTAATCATTAACCACAGCTGCAAAGAAGACGGACACATATTGTTAGTGGCAGATTAACTGCTGGCTCAACACCTAATGTGATAGCAATTGTGGGGGGATATTGAGCTGTTGGGACTAAATCCAATGCCACGTGTGGTCGTTACCAAAGCAACTTTCTAATTTTAGTTACGTACTTAGGCGTAAAAATTAGGTTTTGCTCTTTAGTGCACAGCAAGGTGTAAATGATATTTTGAGGCAGGCAAGTCTATTTTAGCCAAAGCCAAGACCCCTCAAATGTCAAGCGGCCCGGCATTCCACAATAGCGCACAGTCCGTCGATTGTTTCCGCATTCGAATAGCTGCGTCACAATGTTGGACGAAAAAGGCGAAAGTGAAAACAAATCTTGCCAGATCCGGGTACGTAATAGGCCACGTATTACATCACAATCGTTCATTGTGACTCGCTGTATGTTGGTCAGCAAGGTTGGTTGGTGTTTTTTAGGCTTTGAAAGTGTTTCTTGCGTTCATACAACAGCACCACTTTTCAAATTGTTGTTTCCAATTGCCCATTTTTTTTGTTTTTGTTGTAAATCGTCCTTTTAAAACTGTATGGAGTTCTCAGGGGGCAGTTATAGTGATTCAATACAGTTTTATGTGACAACAGCGAGTTTTTTGTGGAGTCTCGAATACATGATGAGAAGCTTTAAATAACAATACAAATTATTGCGTTTAAAGTTAATGAAACATTACCTGCGAAGTTACGTAAGTCAGAAAAAAAACATTGTTTCTCCGTTTCTGAGAACAATTAGGTTGTGAAAAGTGTACTGCGCTGTGTATTTTCTTAGGTACCGTCCCAAGGCCGCATTCCTTACTAATGCTTGTTCAGCCGCCAAACAGAGTTTAAATGTTGATTCAAGCTTTGGACTCTGGTCATACACTACTTTGGAGGTCCGGCTTCACAATATTTTCGGCTTGTGGCAGACGTGAAATTGATCGTAAAATTTCACAAGCAATTTTGCACGGTGTGATGGACACATTTACAACAGTTTGTCCCAAGGGAGTGTAGGAGGTATCTTATTATAGCCCTATCTACTTGAATATCTTGACTCCTGTGCGTTTGATTACGGCATTTTGTGTCATTTCCAACATATATTTATTGAGAAATGGTACCTAACATTCGAAGGCAACAGGGCCACCCATTTCGGCACGTAAAACTCAGTTTGTTAGCTTTGTGGTTTTTCTACGTGATAAATAGCGCCCAAGAACAGAGGGCAAAACAAAATGGTAAATGTGTTAAATGGACCCTAAAACCGCATACAGCTCGCAGGTAGCGTTATTACAACAAAAACCACTGTTCGTTAAGTACACACCATGATTTCATTGATACTTGCGGGAACGCCATCAAGATACTGTGGCTTGTATCGCATAGTTTGTTTTTTTAGCAACAAAAAAGCGCAAGACCAACGCTGGACTGTTAAGTTCACCCGTTAAAAGGCTTGGATGTTAACAATATTGCCAATACCTTCAGCAAAAGCGATTTCGACTGTTTAAGCACCACTCGAAAGCATAGGCGCTTTATGGCTCATGCGCCAAAACCCTTCGATGTGTATAGAAGAATGCCCATTCCGTGTTAAGCTAAGTGTTCGCGTGTACTGTTAACAAGATTTTACTGAAAGAACTAATTGTACCAACGTTTACCCCCCCAAGTTTGGGATTATGTCCTTAATTTGCCGTGCACCTTACATAATTCTATTACATGCATGTGTTTAAAATGTACCTACATGCAAAGTGATTATGTCCCTGGGAAAGTGTATTGGATTACCTACACGCTTAGCAGAGGCATCTTAAACCGATTGAAAATGGCCTCCTTAGCAAATATTTGTTTGGAGGTATTCATGCGTGACGAGCCACAGCTGGTCCACGTGACAAAGGTTTTCGTCGGCTTCTGAATCTGAAATGCCAAAGTCAGTGGCATTAACGCATGGCTTTGACAAACTGTTATACTGCACGACGATCAGTTTAGACACATTGTATAATTTACAGGAAGTTTAGAATGTTCAAAGTACCGTTGCGTTTTGGTTAATTACGGTTGTCGGTTACCTGGTGCTCTAATTGTGGCACTTTTCATCGCTTTTCTATGACGTAAGCTGTTCTACGGCTAAGGCCATAAAAGCTTTAAATTTGATAACAACTGCAGAAAGCAGTTTAGTGATGAATCTGCTCATCATTCTACATTGTTTTATTTGTTTTGGGGGAGTAGTTAACTAAATGCCTACCATCAGCCCAATCCAGATGGATGAAGCGGTAGTGGTTTGAGTAACGAGAATCAATCGATACAAATCGAGTTAGATTTTGTCTTAATTGGATTAACTTCGACCGTTTCTCACCCAAGCGCTCGGGAGAAGACTTGGCTGACTTGGAGAATATTACGCATGAAGATGTTGGGTTGTCTTGCGGTGAGGTGGCCGTACTCCCCACGGAGATAACAAATTGACAAATGTCTACCGTCGATGCTAAAACGTGAAGGGTTCCTTTCTTTCAGTTATACCTATGCGTTCTTTGGCGGGCGTTTGAGAATGTCGTTTGATTTTGTGAATGTTGCGTCGAATGCTTGTTACAAAATGTTGAGATTGAGTGTTTGGGATTGACAAGTTAACGTATTTGTTATTTCCATCGCGGTGCCTAAGGCCGTAACGCAAACATCTATATACAGAAAAAAGTTGGCCTCGCACGAACCACTCTTTACCATTCAAAATTAATGCTGTTGTATTCGCTGTTCAGGCATCCGCAAAGCATTATAAATTTGCATGCAGGGGTAGGGCGTTTTGCATGTACTAATGGCAACGCGTTTTTGCAGACCGTCTCTATGTTAGATTCAACGGGCTGTGCTTCGGTCATCAAATGTTTCGCTCGGCCGTTCTCAGCCCTTCACCTCCCACTGCATAGCTAGCGAATAAGAAATTAATTTTGAATCTGGGCGCATGACTCCAAAACTCTTACGATGAAATAGTTCTGTGTGGAAAATGAAACCCACCACAAGAAAATAAAACACAAAGCCAACTTTGTTATTTAAAAAAAATTAGAAAGGTTTAAAGTACGTAGTTAAATCACTGCATTATCGAAAACAGAATCACGTAGGAACATAGTGCACCGCTTACTGCAAAAAGACAAACAATGCGCGGACTCGTAAGATACGTGCCGCGTCGTTACCGCACGGTGGCGCTAAAGTGCGGCGTGCTGGTCGCCATCCTCGTTGTGATTTACCTCATGATGTCCGGGGATAGCAATACGACCCGAGGCGCCGGCAGAAGCGACGAAACCCACTTTGAATTTAACGACCGTCACGAGGTGGCAGCAGAGATAATCGATCGGGTGGGTGACGAAATGGAGGGGGAGCAACAGGCCCACGCCCCCGGGAGCCATCTGGGGGACAGTATTGGCTTGGACGAGAAGGCTGGCGGTAATTTCTCGGAGGAAGGAATTCTAAAGCCCGAGGTTGGAGCTCGTTTCTTTGTTCTGTTTAAAACGTTGAAGGTGTCGATTGTACACGAAACAATTTTCGCTTACATGACGTCACAAACCCGCTCGGCGTGATGTCTCGGATCTTATTTGAAACGTGGAAGGTGTCGTTTGTAGACTAGACAATTTGGGCTTACATGACGTCATATTCCCGATCGGCGTGACGTCACGGATCTTATTTAAAACGTTGAAGGTGTCGTTTGTAGACGAAACAATTTAGGCTTATTTGACGTCACAGGCCTGATCGGCGTGACGTCACGGATTTTGTTTAAAAATCTGAATCAACTGAACGGCGATTGTGTTGCGCAGAAGTACGAGTATTACACCGAACAGGAGCTGAAGCCGCGTTTCGAGCGACCTCCGACCGACCCGTCGGGTTTGGGCGAGTTTGGGAGGGCGGCGAGGATTCTCGACAACAGCGAGGAGACGAAGAAGAAAGTAAAAGAGGGTTGGGACAAGCACGCATTTAACCACTACGTGTGTGAGAAGATATCCCTCCATCGAAACCTGGGAGATAAAAGGGACAAAGAGTAAACAGAATTTGTTTATATACTTTAGACGAGGTTTATTAAGTCTTTGCGCAACGGGGTCACCAAGTTGGCATTTCCGTTTGAAGGTGGTGTATAGAGTTTGGAAACGCTTTTCCAGTTAAATACGTTTTCCAAAACGGCAACAGCCGGTAACGTTTGCAAAAGATGGCAGGATTTGTATTTCATTAAATGTTACTATACATAATATACGCACAACTGTCAGTCAGCATTATAAAATTGGCACGGAGCTGTACTAAATTATGAAATACTACCATACAATATTGTTTTTAATTGGAAGCATATAAAAACAATGCAGTCTTACATTATACCTTTAACTCCAGGTGCAAGGAGCGGAAGTGGAGGAAACCAGTCCCGGATGCCTCGGTCATCATCATCTTCCACAACGAGGCATGGTGCGCTCTCCTGCGGACCGTTCATAGCGTCCTTGAAAATTCGCCTAAAGCTATGCTGAAGGAAGTGATATTGGTCGACGACGCGAGCACGTTCGGTAAGTTTGTTTTACTTTAAAAGTGTATAGTCCCGCGTGTGTTCTAGTACTAATGTAGTGCAAATAAATGATAGTGCAGTCTTCGCAAACTGTAGTTGTTTAAAATTTTGTTTCTGTCCTATATGAGTTCGAAAACACGTTTATAAAGACTGCCTATTTGCTGTTTATTCAAAAAAGTATATTTCTCCTAATAAGGCATCATCGGTTTCCGCAACTTGTTCAAATATGTCCGGGTAAACTTCTTTGCAGTTCTGGTAAAGTAGATACCTTTTTAACGTAGTAATTTCAGGACCTTTAAAGATGCTGCGGAACAGAAAAGTATTTTTCGGTGGTTTAACGTCCTTATGTCACTGATTGGAACATTTCATGGTGACTAAAATTTTTACACAGACGACCTTGGAAAAAAACTGGAAGATTACGTCGCCAAACTGGAGATAGTAAAGATCATAAGATTACCTGAAAGGTCCGGATTAATTCAAGCCAGGCTCGCCGGGGCCGAGGCAGCTGAGGGAAAAGTTCTCACCTTCCTTGATTCGCATTGTAAGTTGACGTCATAGTCGTAGTTTATCTACTGTCACATTCATTTTTTTTTACCACACCGGGATTCGAACCCTGGATATCCTGGCCACGAATCCCGATCTGGTTTTCTTCTTGTTATATGGGAAGGGCACTTGCCCAATGCTGCCGCCCTGTCACACTTGGTGTTACTTTTACCTTGAAACATGCTATAGGCGAGTGCGCACCTCATTGGTTGGAGCCGCTGTTGGAACGGATTGCCGAAGACCCGACGAGGGTGGTATGTCCGGTCATAGAAGTGATAGACGCCGACAATTTTGCGATGAGTCTAACCACATCCAGGTAGGTTAAACTTTTTGTCAAGCACATCCCTTTAAAGTGGTTTGTACATTTTTTCAACTCGAAGTAGAAGCACAAGTGTTTTGTGTCTGGGCCTGGGCCTGGGCCTGGGCCTGGGCCTGGGCCTGGGCCTGGGAGGTTTTTGTAAAAAAGTGCCGGATAAATATGTATTTTTTATTCTGCGACCTGTTAAAGTTCCGGTGTTTCGGAGAAAAAGCATTGACCTATTCAGTTACACTTGAACTGCGTTTGTGTGGCCGGGTGTTATTTCGTTTGTATTTTTTATTTATTTGCAACCTTTCACATTTAGAAACTAAGGCTCTTCGTGTCTGTGTAACCCTTTAGTTTTCACATAGCATTTATTGGTGGTAGATTTAATCGGGTGTGGTTTTAACTCTGTTGTCTAAATGAGGCTTTTGTGAGTATTTTGCCTCGCGAAGAAAAGTGTGACGGTGAGTGTGATTTTCAACTTTAATGTATTTAACCACTGAATAAATTCGTTAATTCATTACCAGTTGACAGACGTGTTATCGTCGAATGCAATGACGAAGTTTCCCTGACTTTAAACAACAAAATGCCCTATACTATAAATAAGATTATATTTCTGCATGCGAAGTTAACGCGCCTCACACACGACAAGACTGAAGGATAAAGCAAAGAACAAAAACTGTTGGTGGTCTAAATAAAACGAAACAACAACAATTAAAAAATCTTATAAGTCTGCTATCAAGTCAATATATTGCAACAATAGTTAACCATAACATCCACACAACTTGTAGAACCATAGATCTTATCCTAAGAACCAAACCTGAACATGGTTTGCATTGTTTTCCTAACGCCGACATTGTCTACAAAGGGGGGTGCAGCGCGGAATTCTCGGCTGGAGTTTGAACTTCAACTGGGCTCCACAACGCGCTACTGCGGGCAAGAACACGCGAAGTGACGAAGCGATCGCCTCCCCCACCATGGCGGGTGGCCTGTTTGCGATGAGCAAGAGATACTTCAACCACCTCGGCACCTACGATCCAGAGATGAAAGTTTGGGGCGGTGAAAATATAGAGATGTCGCTTCGTGTGAGTTGAACACTGGGTGGCGTAATGTAACATTCCACACCTTTTTAGGTCTTTTTTTTACCACACCGGGATTTGAATCCAGGATATCCTAGCCACGAAGCAATTCGACCAATTAAAAATCAGTTACATCATAAAAGTTGTCAAGGGCATTATCAACACAGTATTTCGTCTCCATATCCTAGTTTACCGCTCAGTCTAGTCTCCCACAAGGCTGACCGGTGATTTCTAAATCTCAAATTTTAATTTACTAGAACATTTTAATTTTATACCCACAATCCCCCGTCTAACAAAAAGCGACTTAAGTGATGAAAGGGACAAAGACTAAGTTTTACAAAGCTTCTTGCAAAGTAAGTTAAGGTTATTCCCGTTGTTTTCCGTCCGCTCAGATCTGGACTTGCGGCGGAAGTCTGGAAATCCATCCCTGCTCTCACGTGGGTCACATATTCCGCAAGAGGGCGCCCTACTCACATCCGGGTGGAAGTTCGGTGATTACCCGGAACAACAAACGAGTGGCCGAAGTGTGGTTGGACGATTATAAGGAACAATATTACAAGCGCGTCCCCAGCGCCAAGTCGGTAAGAGCTGTTCTTTGCATCTGGTGTTGTGCAATGTTACCACAGTGTACATGGTATGCGAGGTTATAAGCCTAACTGAAGCAATAATATGCATTTAAAAATGTGCACCATTGACTTTTTTTTACCTTATTGGTAATTAAAACAAGTACTTTGATGCGTGGGAAAAAGTAAGATGTATTTATATTGTATGTCTAAGTGTATTGATGACACTGCTTTGTATCTTTTGATTTTTGATTCAATTGTCTTAACAATACAGATAGATGCGGGCGATATTTCAATGAGAGTCAAACTCCGGAAAGACCTCAAGTGCAAAAGTTTCAAGTGGTATCTCACAAACATTTATCCGGACCTGTACGCCCCGCCCAAAGAAGATATCTTGTTCAGAGGAGAGGTGAGAAACTTGGAATCTATTGCGACGGATTTAAGAAAATATGCCTTTCTTGACGTCACAAACTAAATCTTAAAACGATAGAACGACATGTCAATAGATAAAAAAGGAATTACATGTCTTACTTTCAAGATGATCGTGAAATTGGTGTATTTTGTTGTGAAAGTAGCCGAACAGGTGCGGGGACAAAGAAATATTGATTCTATATTTGCAAATTACGATGATAATAAAGATCACAGCATTCATCCCCAGTATCTTGTTTACATAAGTTTATTTCCAACGTCTCACAGCAGTGGCGTCCAATATTAATCTTATTGAATGACTGAACGCGATTTGTTTGTGTTGGAAATGCAAAAAAACGAGTTTTTGCAGTGATACGATTGATTTACAACTATTTTTTGATATCAGTGGCACAACGGAGATAAGGATGGCAAATATTGCCTCGACTCGGCCAACCCTGATGGGAAAGTAGGTGTAAAAGCGAACATGTACATCTGCCACGGGATGGGAGTTAACCAGGTAAATTCTTACTCCACTCAGACCAACTTGTCGTGAGAAAGAGGCTCCAGATCCTGCCATAGACTGCAATGCCTAGGCTGCGAAGCTTGTAAACCTACTCAGACCAAAATATTAAGTTTATACAAACGAATTTAAGTGAAGTAAATGTAAGTTTCTTGTTGCCATTGCCTCGTAAAACTCAAGGCTGTTTACAAGTTTATTATGTGTTTAATCACAGAATAACAGAGTTTTTACCTCAAATATTTTACTTTTAAACCCAATCCCTACTATCAGTAATTTCTCAACTAATGTTTATGCAGAAAAAAGAAACATAACGTAATGTTTGCTCATAGGATTTTGAATACACACGTCAGAAAGAGATACGTCACAATTACGTCAAAGAACTGTGCATGCAACCTGACGGCGCAACATTAATCGCTCAAGAGTGCGTGTACCCCAGGGCACCAGTCCTTGCTCAACAGAAATGGGAAATTACTGATGTAAGTTCCAGTTTTTCTTTAGTAGTTTTGTGTGTTTCATGCTGCCGTATGACAAGGCAGGACCCGTTCAACCGCTAAGCTCCAGTAGCGCAGTCGGTGGGGTGTTGTAAGCCCAGAGTCGTGAGTTCAAACCTCACCGGGAGCTAGCTTTTCAGATCTTGCTCCGACTTGTCGGGGAAAAGTGGCTGATCCAGCTTGGCTGCAGTGTCTGTGAATCAATAATATTTTGTGAAAACACTGTTATTTATACCTTTTGTAAAAATTGTGGTCATTTTTGTCAATTTTCTTTGCTTTTTCCCGTCAGGACGGCCACATCAAACACATTCTATCGCAAAAATGCATCGAAGCTGTCGACACCTACGTGCTCGTGCAACCCTGCTTGGACAAACCTTCACAAAAATGGACAGTAAAGGAGATTACACGGCGCTAACGTAATCCGCAGAAGGCTGCATAGAACCTCTGGTGGTTGCGCAATTGTTTTGCGCGACAGGTGGAGGGGTTGTATGGGTATATACTGTAAATGTAGCAAACGTTGTTCCGTTCGGAATTGGAACGTTTTCGAAGTGCTGGATCGGACCCTAGTGCCTTCTGCGTATAGAAGTAGTGCCCTTAAATGTAGCTGGTTGCAAAAGTTACAGAAAAATGCAGTGTAAGTCGCCCGAACCCCAGAAACTGTTAAATTATTAAACAAGTTTAGAAATCATTTTTTTTTGTAAAAACTATTTGAATAAATGTGATTTGATGACACATTTAAAATGAAAAAATACAAAACAAATGAATTTAAAAATAATATAATAACTGATTTCGTCAACAAAAAGTAACAGAAGTTCGCCGTGTTATTTTTGTATCGATAAGTTTTTGCGTAAAAGCGATGAATGGCTTCGTGATTCAACGCCACAATCAACAGCAGCAATACATGACGTATGCATAAAAAATTCCACACGGGGTAACACAGTTTTTGTTTTTTGTGGTCTTTGCAATCTTATCATAAACTTCATTTGTACCACTTTATTTATTACGCGGAACAGTTAAAATTGAATTGACAATACTGAATTGAAAGTACCTGGTTTATTTATTTGCACAAACTAACGCATAGTTCGTGCATTCACACGTTGATGTACTGTATCTTTAATTCTTCCTTGTCCAAGGTTTGAATACTAGTTAAGTGAAAATACTCGTTTGATTGTTCCTATTATTTTTTTGTTACTGTGCCTGCATCGGTTCCTTAAATTATTACCAAACTTATCCGTTTTAAGTATTTCATTGTGTGAAAAAAGCCTTGCAGGACGAAAAAACTGAAGCGATTTGTCAGCTATGTTTGTGTTCCTTCGTCTGTGTATTTATCTGGTGCAATATGCCCACAGAAAAACAAGTGTCTGTTTTTTTTTGACTTGACCAGCATTTACGTAGGTTCCAATCGCAACCATGCTTACAGTATTATTGTGAGCGGTGGGCGTATTACAGGTTGTCGATCCAATAACTGTTCTCTTGCCAAATTTCGTCAAATATCAGATAATCATTGTTGTTTCTGATTAACTTTGTAAGTGTTAGACGTATCAAATATTTTGTTCTTGAATAGTAATTATTGTTTGCGGGGCAAGTTAACAAAAAGGTTTTGGTTCTCTGAGACCCCAGGAGGGACAATTTGACCCCCTGGAAAACAGAAACAAAACACACACAAGCGCGGACAATTGGAAATATAAAAAAAACCTCATGATTTTTGTCTGTGGTCGTTGATACTTTGTGGATTTTACGTAAAAAAAAATTTCCCTACTGATTAACCGCAACATCATCTCCCCACTTTTCACGTGCGACAGAAATGTTCCTCAAGGATCTTTCGGGTGGGGTCTCGAATTCCGATGGGCGACACAACCTGGCAACAAAGGAATGGAAATTCAGGAAAACTCGAGAGATCAAGCTTTCACGTAAGAACGGTTTTGTCTTCGATCGCGCGTTATTTTGTTGTAAAAATTTGTGGAAAAATTTCTGATTACGTTTTTCTGGCATCACAATTGACAAACTGCGTTTTTAATGATTTTGTTTAAAAAAAATCGTATGTATTAACACAATAATGTATCATGCAATGGCAGGATCGCCCCACTGCGCAGATCCGACTTCGCGATCACAGCTATCGTATCGAGATCATTAGGTTCACCGACTTCACAGCCCAGGCATTGCAGCCAAGCTGGCCAGTTTGAAACAAACGTAGACGTTTAGAAATTTGAATAAAAAATTACCAGTGTCAGATATGTTTACAACAAGGCAATATTGTTTCAGTACACCGGTCATGGCAGGGGCTGTGTACTGCGCTGACAAGGAGCATTTCTTTCGGGTTGGATCTTACGACGAGGGCATGAAAGGAATTGGATCTGAAAATCTTGAGCTTTCCTTTAGAGTACGGTTTTACATTATACACGCAGACTAGAAGTTTTTTAATTTTTTTTTACCTGTTTAGGAAATCTCGTCACAGAGTTTGAAACTAATGTTGTTTCTCTTTGATGCAAAGCATTATTTTATCAGCTAAATATAGCGAATAATACGATTTATGTGAGCTGCAATGGCCACTGTATCGACCCATGTATCGACCCACTGTATCGACCCAAAAAGGTCTCTTCAGTGTAGTTCGGTGTGACCCATAAGGTCTCATCAAAGTATTATTTTGTCGACAAACTTTTTGTTGATTTTCATAAAATCCAAACAACCCGCTATTTGCTCTCTTGATTAAATTGTGCATAAATTGCGGAAAAACTGCGATTTTGACGCAAATAAATCTTTGAAAAGATCTGGATTTGCGGAGGATCAATTGAGATTGTTCCCTGCTCCCGCGTGGGACACATCGGGAGGAGGAGGAAGCCGTACATGAAGAAGACCGATCACGAGGCTGTCCTCCAGAACAAGATGAGAGTTGCAGAATTATGGATGGGAGATTACAAGTGGATGTTCTATAGGAGAACCCCGAAGGTAAAATCTCAACAATAAGTTCATGATTTACTGTTGTTGTTTTTCAGTCGACGTAAAATCGTTTTTGTGTTTACTGTAAGGTGGGCGAAATATATATTCCTGATAAAAAGCCAGGCTGATCCTGTAGTAAAAAGTTACTGTTTTCTTTGTTAAGTTCAGGTAACTTTAGTCTTGACCCTAAAAAGATAATGCCTTTCATAGAGGTTATGTTTATGCCACATAAAAAAGCTTACCATAGCCGTTTAAAACATCGATGGATTCATAAACAATTATATGTGGCTGCTTGCAAATAGCAAAGAAGAGTAAAAATTAAAATCGAAAGCAATAGTTTCTGAATTCTAATTTCTTGAAAAGCTCATAGCAGCTCTCTGTCATATAGAGGAAAAATTTTGTATTTCTGCAACAAAATGCGGACATCGGACAACGCAAACAAAGTATGGTAATCGTTACCAAAAACTACAAATCGGTGACCGCCAGTTTTGTGCTTGCCATACGTCCATATTATTTCACATTTGACCTTTAGGCCCGAACCATGTACCTGCCAGACTTGGAGGACCGACAACGGCTTCATGAGGAACTGCAGTGCGGGAATTTCGAGTGGTACATGAAGGAGGTTTACCCGGATCTGCATATCGTCCCATACGAGGACCTGATTTTACACGGCGAGGTTCGTATCGCAGTGAAAATCTAATCAAAGGTTTTAAATTCAAATCCGTGCATTGCTCTTTTGTTTGTTTTAAAAAATAATTTCGTTGTTTGATGGAACTGTATAGGTACTGAGGTATATTAAAGGACCAGCCGAAGACATTTGATTTACAAATTATCTTCAAATATTCTATTTCAAAAGTTTGTTCCATTCTGTTAGTTCATATAGTGACAACGAGAAAGTATATTTCCCAATAACGTTACTCGATTGTTGTCAGTTATTTGGGCGGCGTCATTTCTGTTTTGTAGAATTTGTAGTTGTTTTTATTTATGTCACTTTAAACCGATTTTACTTTTTCTAGATTCGTTGCTCCAGCAACGAGGATTGGTGTTTGGAGTCCAACAATCTCCATGGCAACCCTGGTTCTGTCGTGGATGTTGCTCCGTGTCATCTGCTAGGAAAAGGCCAGGTCGGTTTTACGTTTCGCACAGTGTAAAAGACGTATTAATACCAACTTAAACCTTGTAGTTGAACAGTGAGCATAAAAAACATGAAAAGAGCAACATTACAGAGTAGTGTTATTATAGCTTTCTTGTTCGGCAACGGAACAACAAAGCATGCAATCACCGGTCAATTTAACGCAAACTGCCGCAAATCTCTAAATGTGGGGAGTTTTTTAATTATTAAAGTGCAAAAAGATATATATTTTTACAAAATGGCTTTTAAGTATGAATTCTAACACACTTTCCGCTGAAAACATCAAATTATTTCCCGACAAGCACAGCCATGAGAGCATTAAAATTTTTTTTATCTTTTTGCAGTACTTTGAACTGACGGAGCAAGGCGAAATACGACAAAATACCATTTCCGAGTTGTGTCTGGCGGCCAGAGGATCTGAGGTGTGGACGGAAAAATGTCGCTACCCCTGGCACGATGTGCCTGCTGCTCACAAGTGGCTTGTTTTACCGGTGAGTGATAAACACTTGCGGAAGCAGAGGGTCATGGTATAAATAGGAAACTGCTTGAGACAGCATTGGGCAAAAGCGCCGACAAATATAACCATATCGGTATTTGTGTGCAGGATAACTTGGGTTCGAATCCCAATGTAACCCAGATCCACTACGCTTGCTCATCAATTTGACTCAATTGATAACTTGAGTTAGAATCCCAAGGAAAATGGTTTAACATTTGTTTCTCCTTTACATATAGTGCGAGTAATGACGATTGAGCCAAATTCATGAGCAAGCGTAATGGACCTGGAAAACACATGCATGTAGTAGCATACTATTGAGAACACTTATTTGCAAAGACAAAAAACAATTCCACTGAGATATTCAAGAGACCACCATGATACATTTCTTTGAACAGGACGGACACATTTATCATTCCGAGACCAACCTGTGCTTGACCGGCAACATTAAGAAGCGAAGCGTCCATCTGTTAAAATGTGTGAAGCAGGGAACTAGTCAGATTTGGATATTCAACCAACGTGATGGATACCAGGAAAGTAGGTACAAGAAAAAATAAGCAAAAAGCTTTAAAGTAGGTACAAGAAAAAATAAGCAAAAAGCTTTAAAGTACGTACAACAGCAAATAAGCAAAAAGCTTTAAAGTAGGTACAACAGAAAAAGCAAAAAGCTTCAAAGTAGGTACTGCAACAACAAAAAGATCCAGCTTTAAATTTGAAGCATGTGAATATTTTGAAGGCCAGAAAATGTTTTTCAAGCATATTAATTTATTTGTGTCATTTATTACTTCACAAAGCTGTTCGAAAACGAAGATAATTTGCTTTGAATTCTGACGGAATTACTTTGAATTGAAACAAATACGCAACATATTTTTTTCCAAATTAGTTGGGAGTGTCATAAACTTTTGATTTATTTATTGCCTCAAACAGCTCGGGTTTTTAACTAGATGTTTTTTTTTTTGAAAAAGTATTTAATTTATTTCTTGAAAAAAGAATGCAATTTTTAATTTATTTTGCCACACCGAGATTCGAACCCAGGATATCCTGTTCATGAATCCTTATCAGGTTTCCTTCTTGTTTTGTGGTCCGGGCGCCTCCACCGATCTTTTTACTTTGTAGAACCGGCGGAGGAGGAGACAATTCAACTAGTGGAAGAACTGGTTGGAAAGTTGACGGAAAAGGGGAATTCCACCAGGTCTTCCCCCAAACTGGATAAGTTTATCGAGGGTGTCGTGGCAAACTTGACCAAGAAGGAAGTGAAAAGGCAGTGACTGAATAGAGTTGCTTAACGATTTAGGAAGACCGAGGGCGCGGTGATGGTGCGATTTTTTAAAAAAAGGTTTTACGTGTCCGCGTGGCCATAACGGGCAATAAATTCAACACAAACGTTCGGTTATCTTGGTGGTTGTGTTTTTGTAACCAACTACATCCGCAGTTAAACATCATCAGTCGATTCACATGACATTGTAGGTAGGAGGGAATCGTGTCAGTAAATTATCAAAGTTCGACTACAGCACAATTGATTCTGCAAACACCATACCATTAAACTACCAGGAAAGGGCACATGAATGTTCTCTTGGGGGCGGTTGTTATTCAAAATCTTATGTGACGTAATAAAAGCGATTTTGGTCGCTAGTAAATAGCAATATTTGCGTCAAGCAAAGCACGACTTTTGCGACTTTTTTCATTGTTTTTAGATTTTTCGTCCCTGCCCATTACTCTCATTTAAACGCAACGCATAATGCGAAAACCTTGTTTCAATCGATCCAGGACTATTTTGTAGAATGAAATCTTTCACTTTAAAGAGAGATTATAGAAAAAAAAGCGTCGAAAGAAAGATGTGTAATTGTGGCACATTCGTTTGAATAAACACACACAGGATTCTAACGCCAAATGTCAGGTACACAGGGTTGGCTTAGGTTTGGAAACTAAAACAAGAACAATTGGAGAAAATTTATATAGATTATCTGCAATGCTGTGGTGAATGCAGTATTACTGTTTTATTGACCCCTTTGAGGACGGTGTCTCCCTAAACAGGGATGTCAATCAAAGTATGTTCACAAAAGTTGGATAAAGTTTGTTTTTAACATTTTTGGGCTTGAAAACAAAATATAAGGACGTCATGACTCCAAAGCAGAAACAATAAGGACGGTATGACAGCTGTGTGTGTACAGGTGCTCAAAAAAGAACCAACACACTTCCTTTTTATATAATACAACGAGACAACAGATAAAACTTCCAATACAAATATCAACCTGGCTTGTATTGATTTTGAACCGGCAATAATAAGTCAACAAATAAAATGTGTATTTTTCTATCAACTTCGTAAAAAGTGCCTCTACATAACTAACAACAACCAAAGCTTTAGCACTCAGTGGGTGGAATAGAGCAGCCGATGTGGTACTTCGTGTTATTAGCGTTAATCAAACCTAACCAAGGGGCCATATTTGAGCGGAAAGGCAGAACTAGTCCGTAATACAAACTTCTCTCCTTCGCTTTTACATCTTTCACCAGTTTCTTCCAAGACAAACCGTTTAAATTGAGGGTGTCGTACTTGTATCCGAACAGTTGTTGATAGTAGTAGGAGTAACGAATAGTCCATACATTCTTTTTCAACGTGACGGGGTTAAAGTTCATGGTCTTGTTGCAGAATGGAGACATCGGCCAGTCGTAAGATTCCATTTTGTCAACCGTCATGCGTTCACCATGCTGTGCAAAACAATTTTGAAATTTTTTCTTGGAATTCTATTTTAATAATTAGTTCAACCAAATTACCATATGGCATTCTCATAGACATTTTGTTTTATTTTAGCTTATTTCAATTGCCCGTAACTGTACCCACCTGAATATACGACCCAATGAAGCTGGATTTTGTCCAGTCTTGGTTACCGGCCAGATCTTTAATATCTTTGTACAGAGCATACAAGCGATCTACTTGGCTGTGATGAAGTGAAAAGATTGGATCGAATGCAGCGTACGTGACGCTGAGCATGCTGTAGAGGCATACTTCGTTCTGGAACGTATCCTTCGAAGCGCAAATGCAATTGTGGATCTAGAAACAGTCAGAACATTTAGTGCGCATAAATTCACCAAAAAGCACCAAAAAGGGAAATTCATTCAGACAGCTCCCCATTTTGTTGAACGACAAGACTTTAATAGCAAAATTTTAAGTCTGAAACACATACTGGTATTAAAAACATACTTATACCTTGAAAAGTAAATTTTAGTAAAAACTCAACCTGGTTGTGAGGTTGCCCAAGCATTGCGTCGTATTTCGCGTAGGCAGACATCGTCACAGCTCGAATTACGCTGCGCAACAAAATTCTTTGCCACGAAAGTCCTCTGAAGTCCGGGTACCTCCAAATCTTGCTGGCAAAACAAACAAACACAGTGAAAACATATTTGCAAGTAGTTTATAGGTGGCTGTGCATGTTGCCAAGTTGATAAACGTTTTGGGCAATTGATCGTCAATTAAATAAACGTTTAAAGTTTAAATGTTTGAAAGTGGCGCAAAGGCGTGCACCCTTGCAAGCGTTGCTGTATTAGCCTGTTTGCAGAAGTGAAAAAAAATTTTTTTTTTCAGTTGGTCATCAATTAAATAAAAGTTCAAAGTTTAATTTCGTATGTTAGAAGTCGGCACCCTAGCAAGCCGTGCTGTATTAGTCTGTTTGCAGAAAAATATACTTGATTTGAATTCGTACCATGTTTCATTGAACACTTTAGCATGGAGAGGCATCTTCGTTGAATAGAAGGGATTCTTAACCCATTTATTGTCAATGGGATCGAATATATCGGGATCACTGTACAGATCAGGAAAATGCGTCCAGCCTGGTTCGGTCCAATCCCAATAAGGAAGTCCCAGTGTTTTGTTCTTTAGATATTTGTTCACACCTGGAAGTATTACAAAGTAAGTTTAAATTAACTTGGCTGTCAAGGCGGCACTTTGGCCCTCGGCGACACCGAAATTCGGTCGCAATCTAGACGAATTTAGCTTTAGAAAATTGGTTTGTGAATATTTTTATTTGGGCCCTGGTCTGATTTTATATGGTTTTTATAACCGTATCTCGATGCTATAGCTAACATTTCCACATAAGAAATATTTCCGAAACATATTTTTGTTTTATTTTGAGCAGGAAAAGTATTCCTCTCTCGGTCGTCTTTACTTTTGGTTCCAGATTGACGTTTATTTCCCACGTACAGGTAAGCACCCATGCTGACAAAGTATTATGTTTGTATCGATATGCAACCGCATTTGCATATATTGATTTAGTTTGTGTAATTGTTTAAACTGCAAAACGGAACAGCGATTGTTAAATAAAAAGTTGTCTTTACCAACCCATTTCTAGTTGCACCATTATGAGTCGATGCCAGGAAAGGAACATTGGGTGCTTATGCCAACTGCAGTGACCGTTGCTGTGACCCTCGATGTGTTTATACCATGGGCACTCGTAGGGCCAACCATGCCATTTCACTGTGTACTAAAATAACGATTATCTAATTTGAAAATTACCTGTGAGTGAAATACATGTGAGCATATTTCCATTGCTTTTACAGCTGCAAAAAATTGAAAATGTTCTGTTTTCGTAAACGGCTTGGATAAAGCCCAAGACTACTGCACTCGAAATTACGACAGTCACAGTGGGTTGAGCATAAATATTTTGGTTGTTGGAACCTCTCTGATTCTCACCATGAACCCATCGGAAGAATCGTCGTCTTTGAACTTAGAGTAAGCTTGTATGAGGTCGTGCTTCTCCTCGTCGGTTAGACAACGTATGTTTTTGCGAATTCGATACTCTGAAAGGGCATCAAAACGAAAAGTTACACGACCAGATAGACAACATTCAAAAGTTTTTAAACACTGGTTTGATGAATACTTTGTATCTCATTCTTAGCTGTCACAGTAGTAATTACGCTACAACGACAACGCGAGCATTGCTGGATTAACTGCACTTTTTGATAAAAGCCAATACACTTTACCTTCGGTAACGGCCGAGCATGTCTTTTCCTGGCTTCCTTTTCCCTTGCATCGACTCAACGCTGTTTTTCCTCCCGCTTTGCAAATCCTCCCCCGAGTCTGAAGTCCTCCCCATAATGACGTAATGCAAGTGCTCCAGGCGGACCAACTCGCCCAAGTGGCTGAAACGTAAATGAAACATCGCTTACATGCGAAATTGCTGCTGTGCCTATTTGATACTCTAAATGCATTTTCGATTTTTTAACGGAAAAGTTTGTACATTGCGAATAGATCTTGCTGAAGTAAACGCAATGGTCAGCTGACAAAAACTCAGAGAACATTGCTTTCTCAAAACATTGCAACATTGCCCAGAACAGGGTTTGGCAACCACCTCCTTAGCGCCAACCCAAAATCAAACAATGTATAAGCGTGGTACCATTTTTCCACTAAAAATATCGTTCTCTTCACTGATTGTATAGTCACCACAAAGTGGAAGTCTTTGCTTGGCCGTTTGGTCAGCAAAGTCGTCTGAAAAGTCACACCAGCTGCACTGATGAGACCTTTTAGGTCGTTTCCTATGGTAAAATACCTTTGTTGCACTTTTTCTTGTCCGCTGCCAACGCGTAGCCAATCTTGCACGTGCACCTGCAGCACCCGGTGTCCATTGCAAGCAACTTTCCCTGTGCACATTCGGCGGTGCAGTAAACATATTTACCAGTGCACTTTTTCATCTTTAGCACCCGCATGGTGGCGGTAAGAAGCGTTTTGACAGAGGCGTCACTCAGTGACGTCAGTTTTTCGTCAGGCTCGTCGCGGTTGACCGACTGGTAGAACATCTCGTTATCCGTTGTCCCTATTAATTAAGTAAGGAATTATTAAGGGTTGTTTGTCTAATATTTCTATTTAAAGTCTTTCAGACAATCTTTCGTAAGTTTGTATATCACACAACACAAATAAACCTGGTTGCAAATCAGAAATGATTGCCTTTTACACCAAGTATATGCAGGGTTGCCGTCCCTTATTTTGCAGCATGTCGAAGTCTTAGAAAATATGAACGTCATAATTTCTGCGATTTTTTCTTACGTTTAAGCACTTTTAAGATGTTTTAGCCAGAGGCGTCCTTACTTTCAATATGTTGTGTCTCAAACAACGGTAAGTGATTTCCTTTTCCGTTTTTAATCAACAATACTTCTCTAAAACTTTCACATCGCGACTAAGCAAAATGTATGTCGTATTGCTTTTCAGTCATCCTTAATTTCGGTCGATGGCAACCCTGCATACATATTGTATGTGGCACGATGCGGCAAATTTCAGGCTTGCTACAACCGCAAACATCTGCCTCATTTACCTTTGCGTTCTTCATCCGTAACGTGACTGGTTGCTGTGACGACGAAGCAGGCAAACGCGATCGCCACAAGCCACCAATGGCAATTATCATGCATTATTAACTACAAGTTTTTGTACAACAAAATGTAAAGGATATGCTTTTGTTAACAAGAAATACACAATCAGACTGCAAAGCATCCTGTTTGGTATTTCGCAATCGGAACAACACAGTCTGTTTGGCGCCGTCAAACAAGGTCCTGATTCTCCCATGCATTGGAAAACTTTCTATCAGTGAGCGACTATCTTTTTAATCTCGCTGTAAAAGTTAGTTCTTTAGAATATGATCTTGAACAATTGATCTAACTAAGGCTCCTATGGCACTCATAGTCGTATGTCTCTCCAGTCTATACATAGCAGTCCTAACCATAAAGACTACTATAGACCAAAGATCATTCGAGTAAACATCATCAAACAAAAAACATTAACGTAATATATATAAAAAAAATTCAGTATTATCGGTAAAATATTTGTTACCAACGCAGAGTCGCCAAGCTTCGAAGGTCGCTACCAGCAATTCAATATTTGCATCTGCGAAGAGTCCAAGGTATATAGTGATATACCTATTGCCAATGCTTAAGTATAAATAATATGCGTCGCAGACGTAAGTTACTTCCAGTAAAATATGCAATGTCATTCGAAACGATCTCATACTGTTTAAGTCAATAATACACGCTTTGCAGCGCCAAATAACTGGACTTGGCGGAGAACAAGTCCAATATTGCCGGACCGCACTGGAAATCAATCGGCTGTTCCGAAATGCCTTCACACAATTGATTCGCACCAATGGATAATGTGATTTTCCTATTCGACGAGTTTCTCGTTCAGAAGCCGACAACATCATTTTTGAAAAACGAACGCTTGTTTAATGAACGTCTTTTGCGCATTCTCACAGTCCAATAACTGTGTATTGAAGTCCCCTAACATGCGTAAGTTTTAATGAAGCTACGGGGAAGAAAGGTTGGCGATACTTTTTTCGTTTTACACTCCCCACGTTCTGCATGTTGAACGTAGTAAATTTGCCTTCGTTGTTCAACCAAGGTAACACTGAAAATGTATAAAGTTATTACCTCACATTTGTGTGCGAGCGACGGTGGGAAAGATGCACGTAGGCCAATTTCCAGAATATCACGGGACAGGGAGCCTCTGGTGTTGGCAACATCCTGGATGATCGTAATGAATTGTTTCCGCATTGCGCAAAATCCGCAACATTACGGCTAAAGTACTGGTTTGAATTCAATAGAACCCGAGAGTGCGAATTAGCACGTAGCGAAAACGCAGATCGTTTTTATTAAATTTCTGATTTATTTTCTGGGTCAAAAAACGGACTGCCACGATGAAAATAAACGCTATTTGTACTGACCAGTAATACAGATTTGGCGCGCTAACAACAAAAGTAGCAACGAAAAGTAGCAACAATATCTGAAGGTAAATTTTGCGCAATTTTTTATATTCAACGCTCTTTACTCCGAGTAATTAAAAGGGAATCATTTGAAGCAAGGACTATAATAACATAATAAAATCTCTCCTCTGAAGCAATCAGACATAGGTTTTATAAAACAAAAAATAATTTTTCGGCCGGATTTTGTAAAGTGAAAACCACAATTACTTCTCCCGAATTTTAGAAAAAATGCTGTTTTTTTTGTCGGATCACGTAGTTCATTATGCTGCTTTCGTGTACGTTTATAATATAACACCTACATAGCCTAAATGCGAGCAATGGATAGCACAATATTTTTACATTGCAAAATAAATCATCTTGCAATTAAAATCATAAATTTTCCCCTAATATCTATGTAAAAACACTTGACAGTAAACAACACCAAACTCTGGCACATGGGAAATGGCACATAGGAAATTCTGGCAAAGGTTCCTAACGAACTTTTGTTACAGCATTTGTACCATTTGTAAACTTTATAGTACTTTTCTTGTAGTAGGTATGTTAGGGTTTAGGACTAATCGTCCTATCAAAGATTTTAGGCGAAAATCCTGGTGACAGTAGTGCTATCAACTGCGAATAAACCTAACTACCATATGGCAGATGGCAATAAATTTGGCGAGTTTGTAGCAAACGTCTGTACATCAAATGCATTAGCATTTGGAGGGTGGAATAGCGCAGCCGGTTTTGTACTTTGTGTTGGCAGAATTGATCAGCCCTAACCACGGCGCCATTGCGGAGCGAAAAGGCAGAACTAGTCCGTAATGCAAACTTTTCTCCTTCGCTTTTACATCTTTCACCAGTTTCTTCCAAGACAAACCGTTTAAATTGAGGGTGTCGTACTTGTATCCAAACAGTTGTTGATAGTAGTAGGAGTAACGAATAGTCCATACATTCTTCTTCAACGTGACGGGGTTTAAGTTCATGGTCTTGTTGCAGAATGGAGACATCGGCCAATCGTAAGATTCCGTTTTGTCAACCGTCATACGTTCTCCATCCTGCAAAAAAAAATTTTCAAACAATTACTTGGAATTGTTTTTTTTAGTGTTAAGTTCAATCCAATCACCACAGGGCATTTATTTTCTTATTTGTGTTTTGTTTTGTTTTAGCTCATTTCAATTGCCCGTAACTGTACCCACCTGAATATACGACCCAATGAAGCTGGATTTTGTCCAGTCTTGGTTACCGGCCAGATCTTTGATATCTTTGTACAGAGAATACAAGCGATCTATTTGGCTGTGATGAAGTGAAAAGAGTGGATCGAATGCAGCGTACGTGACGCTGTGCATGCTGTAGAGGCATACTTCGTTCTGGAACGTATCCTTCGAAGCGCAAATGCAATTGTGGATCTAGAAACAGTCAGAACATTTAGTGCGCATAAATTCACCAAAAGAGCACCAAAAAGTGAAATTCATTCAGGCATCACGCCATTTTGTTGAACGACAAGACTTCAATAGGAAAATTTTAAGTCTGAAACACATACTGGTATTAAAAACATACTTATACCTTGAAAAGTAAATTTTAGTAAAAACTCAACCTGGTTGTGAGGTTGCCCAAGCATTGCGTCGTATTTCGCGTAGTCAGACATCGTCACAGCTCGAATTACGCTGTGCAACAGAATTCCTTGCCACGAAAGTCCTCTGAAGTCCGGGTACCTCCAAATCTTGCTGGCAAAACAAACAAACACAGTGAAAACATATTTGCAAGTAGTTTATAGGTGGCTGTGCATGTTGCCAAGTTCATAAACGTTTTTGGCAGTTGATTGTCAACTAAATAAACGGTTAAAGTTTAAACGTTTGAAAGTGGAGCAAATGTGCACACCCTTACAAGCGTCGCTGCATTAACCTGTTTGCAGAAGTGAAAAAATACTTTTTTTTTTCGGTTGGTCATCAATTAAATAAACGTTCAAAGTTTAAATTCTTATGTTAGAAGTCGGCACCGTAGCAAGCGTTGCTGTATTAGTCTGTTTGCAGAAACATGTACTTGATTTGAATTCGCACCATGTTTCATTGAACACTTTAGCATGGAGAGGCATCTTCGTTGAATAGAAGGGATTCTTAACCCATTTATTGTCAATGGGATCGAATATATCGGGATCTCTGTACAGATCAGGAAAATGCGTCCAGCCTGGTTCGGTCCAATCCCAGTAAGGAAGTCCTAGTGTTTTGTTCTTTAGATATTTGTTCACACCTGGACGTATCACAAAGTAAGTTTAAATTAACTTGGCTGTCAAGTCGGCACTTTGGCCCTCGGCTACACCGAAATTCGGTCGCAATCTAGACGAATTTAGCTTTAGAAATGATTTGACACAATTGGTTTGTGTATATTTTTATTTGGGCCTTGGTCTGATTTTATATGGTTTTTATAACCGTATCTCGATGCTATAGCTAACATTTCCACATGACAAATATTTCCGAAACAGATTTTTGTTTTATTTTGAGCAGGAAAAGTATTCCTCTCTTGGTCGTCTTTACTTTTGGTTCCAGATTGACGTTTATTTCCCACGTACAGGTAAGCACCCATGCTGACAAAGTATTATGTTTGTATCGATATGCAACCGCATTTGCATATATTGATTTAGTTTGTGTAATTGTCTAAACTGAACGGAAACCGCGATTGCTAAATAAAAAGTTGTCTTTACCTACCCATTTCTAGTTGCACCATTATGAGTCGATGCCAGGAAAGGAACATGGGGTGCTGATGCCAACTGCAGTGACCGTTGCTGTGACCCTCGATGTGTTTATACCATGGGCACTCGTAAGGCCAACCATGCCATTTCACTGTGTACTGAAATAAAGGTTATCTAATTTGAAAATTACCTAAAGAGTAAAAAACATGTAAGCATATTTTCCATTGCTTTTACAGCTGTTCTTTTTTCGTAAATGGCTTGAATAAAGCCCTGCACTCGAATTTACGACAGTCACAGTGGGTTAAGCATAAATAGTTTGGTTGTTGGAACCTCTCCGATTCTCACCATGAACCCATCGGAAGACTCGTCGTATTTGAACTTGGAGTAAGCTTGTATGAGGTCGTGCTTCTCCTCGTCGGTTAGATAACGTATGTTTTTGCGAATTCGATACTCTGAAAGGGCAACAAAACACAACACCATTTAAGCACGGGTTTTATGAATGCTTTGTATCTCATTCTTAGCTGTCACAGCAGTAATAAGGTTACGACGAATACGCTAGCATTGCTGGATTAACTGCACTTTTTGATAAAAGCCAATACACTTTACCTTCGGTAACGGCCGAGCATGTCTTTTCCTGACTTCCTTTTCCTTTGCATCGACTCAACGCTGTTTTTCCTCCCGCTTTGCAAATCTTTTCCCGAGTCTGAAGTCCTCCCCATGATGACGTAATGCAAGTGCTCCAGGCGGACCAACTCCCCCAAGTGGCTGAAAACGTGATTGAAACATCGCTTACATGCGAAATTGCTGCTGTGCAATTTCATACTCTAAATGCATTTTCGATTTTTTGACGGAAAAGTTTGTAGATTGCGTAGAGATCTTGCTGAAGTAAACACAATGGTCA
Source organism: Ascidia mentula (assembly GCF_947561715.1). Lineage (NCBI taxonomy): Eukaryota > Metazoa > Chordata > Ascidiacea > Phlebobranchia > Ascidiidae > Ascidia > Ascidia mentula. Next base: position 3,077,060 of record NC_138568.1, read on the forward strand.
GCTGATAAAAACTCAGAGAACATTGCTTTCTCAAAACATTGCAACTCTGTCCAGAACAGGGTTTGGCAACCACCTCCTCAGCGCCAACCCAAAATCAAACAATGTATAAGCGTGGTACCATTTTTCCACTAAAAATATCGTTCTCTTCACTGATTGTATAGTCACCACAAAGTGGTGTCTTTGCTTGGCCGCTTGGTCAGCAAAGTCGTCTGAAAAGTCACACCAGCTGCACTGATGAGACCTTTTAGGTCGTTTCCTATAGTAAAATACCTTTGTTGCACTTTTTCTTGTCCGCTGCCAACGCGTAGCCGATCTTGCACGTGCACCTGCAGCACCCGGTGTCCATTGCAACCAACTTACCCTGTGCACACTGGGCGGTGCAGTAAACATATTTACCAGTGCATTTTTTCATCTTTAGCACCCGCATGGTGGCGGTAAGGAGCGTTTTGACGGAGGCGTCACTCAGTGACGTCAGTTTTTCGTCAGGCTCGTCGCGGTTGACCGACTGGTAGAACATCTCTTTATCCGTTGTCCCTATTAATTAAGTAAGGAATTATTAAGGGTTGTGCGTCTAATATTTCTATTTAAAGTCTTTCAGGCAATCTTACGTAAGTTTGTTTATCACCTAACACAAATAAACCTGGTTGTAAATAAAAAATGATTGCCTTTTACAACAAGTATATGCAGGGTTGCCGTCCCTTATTTTGGAGGTCGACGTCTTAGAAAATATGAGCGTCCTAATTTCTGCGATATTTTCTTACGTTTAAGCCAGAGGCTAAACATCGTAAAGTCCTTACTTTCAACATGTTGTGACTCAAACAATGATAAGTGATGTCTCCTTTCCGTTTTTAATGAACAATTTTCTCTATCATACCCACATCGCGACTAAAGAAAATGTATGTCGTATCGCTATTCATCATCCCGAATTTCGGTCGATGGCAACCCTGCATATATGGTAAGTGGAACGATGCGGCAAATTACTACAACACACAAACATCTGCCTCATTTACCTTCACGTTCTTCACTTGTCACGTGACTGGTTGTCGTGACGACGAAGCAGGCAAACGCGATCGCCATAAGCCACCAGCGGCAATTGTCATGCATCATTAACTTCAAGTTTTTGTGCAACAAAATGTAAAGGATAAGCTTTCGTTAACAAGAAATACATACTCAGACTGCAAAGCATCCTGTTTGGTATTTCGCAATCGAAACAACACAGTCTGTTTGGCCCTGTTAAACAAAGTTCTGATTCTCCCATGTATTGGAAAAACTGTCTATCTGTGAGCGACTATCTTTTTAATCTCGCTGTAAAAGTTAGTTCTTTAGAATATGATCTTAAACAATTTAATGATCTAACAAAGGCTCCTATGGCACTCATAGCCGTTTGTCCTACAGTCTATACATAGCAGTTGTAACGGCAGAATTTGCGCGTCTGGCACCGCGCCGTCGTCACACCAAGAAGGAATGTCAATTTCCAAAAACGCGTGTATTTGCCACACGGGCACAGGCACTTGACAACACGTACGAGGTTCACGTGCAAGAACACGAACACGGATACGAGCAAGAACACGAACACGTACACGGATACGAGCAAGAACACGAACACGGTTTTCTGTGAAGAAAACGTACACTAAGATTCCAGTTAAGCAATGTTGATAAAAATACCCTTACCGGAGTTTTGAGCCAGATCACACGAAACATCAACACACCAATCCGATTAATATATCTTACAGCAACTTATTCAACCTTATTCAAATAGAATCAAGGCAACTCTAGCTTTAGTAAAATAAACTTGACATTAAATTCAGCACGCTACACGTGGTACCTAACAACTCAGTTTTACGAAGCATGGCAGAAGGAAAAAAGTTCTCTTGCATTATGATGTCACATACAAGGCAAAATTGATATTGTGTGGAAATTGAATTATATGTTTACTGTGTGACGCAGGGGTTGTGCATGAGTGATTTTCGATGTTACATTCTCCCCCTTAAATGTGTGGTTCACTGCAAACACATTTACAAATAAACAAAGAAAACATTGAAATCACGAAACAACGAAGTAAAGAAAGCAACATACGTGCCGCCGGCGAGCAAGCTCCAGCCTGCCATTTTGCAATATTCCGCATTTATAAAGCGGCAAACAAGATCGACATAGCGTCCATGATCTATCTTCATCAGTGTTGGATCCTGTGCACCGCAATTCAGGGTCAGTTCGACGACTACGTGGCCTGAATGCGTCGGTTGCACTTATTCGTTTGTCGTGCTCGCCTCACAAAGCAAGCACAATTTTGCAATCGGCCGTTTATATGTGGAGCCAGATTGCGTTTTAACTTCGACCTGACGGACAACACCGTGACCGTCCGGGAACGCACGCAGAACCCGTCCCATCTCCCAACGACGTCGGGGTTGTGTCTCATCTACGATCATCACCACATCTCCGGTTTGAAAATTGCGTTGTCGGTCGGGCCACTTCTGACGCAAGGCAATTGTGGGCAAATATTCTCGTGACCATCTTCTCCAAAATTCGTCGGCGAGGTATTGAATGTGTTTCCACCGCCTTCGACTGTAGCAATCTTTGGGATTGATAAGCCCGACTGGAATGCTGTCGCAAGCACGACCCAACAACAGATGATTGGGCGTAAGTGGCTCATCTTCTGTACAGGTGAAACTGATCGGCGTTAGCGGCCTCGAATTTAAAATGCCTTCCACTTCGATCATCAGGGTTTGCAGCATGTCCCCGCCAATCGTTGGGTTCCTTGTAAGCATTGTGTTTAAAATGCGACGAATCGATCTGATCATTCTCTCCCACGAACCTCCCATATGTGAAGCAGCAGGACAATTAAAGTTCCACTTAATTTCTTGTCGTTTGAAGTATGACTCTAGGCGGGATTGCTGGAGTCCTTGCAGTCCTTCACGTAGGACCCTTTCGGCACCTACAAAGTTGGTTCCATTATCGCTGTATATTTCTTTTGGTCGGCCTCTTCTTGCAATAAAGCGACGCAATGCGTTAATAAACGCGTCCGTAGACAAGTCGGGTGACACCTCAATGTGTACGGCTCGCATAGTCAAGCAGGTGAAAATGCACCCGTAGCTCTTTGTCTCACTTCTTCCTCGTTTCACCATGAATGGACCAAAGTAGTCGATGCCGACGTAAGTAAACGGCGGCTCGTCGGGCTTCAGTCGGGCAAATGGCAAGTCAGCCATTTGTTGTTGTCCACGTCGAACATTCCTTTTGCGACACAGCATACATTTGCTGAGTTCCTTCCTCACTGCGGCGCCACCCTTTATGATCCAAAAACGCTGACGCAGCGAAGTCCATGTGTGGCCAGTCCCGCAGTGGCCAACCTTGTGATGGTGGCGCAAGATAATAAGTGCTGTCAAGTGGTGATCATACGGCAGTATGATCGGGTGTTTCGCCTCGAAGGCAATCGGCGCCTTCTCCAACCTCCCCCCAATCCGCAGAACTTCATCAAATAGCTGGGGGTTAAGCTTTGCCAACGAACTGGCATATTTCGACTTCTTCAGTTTCTTCTGCAACTCCCTTTCAGACTCTCCGACCTGTGACAAAATGTCAATCACAGGAGCGAAGCACTGACGTTGTACGTACTTGATTATTTCCAATTCCGCTTTCTTTAACTCATCCACTGTCAATTTGCCAGTGTTCGCTGAAACCTTTGAAAGCAGGAATGACTTGAATCGTAACAGCCACGCGACCGATGTCTTTAATTTATGAAGAGATGAATAGTGATTCATCAGTCGATCGGTTGACTCCGACTGTGTGCAAACGTTGACGACAATTCTTTTCCTCTCAGCTGGCTTGAACTTCTGTGGCAGCTGTGTTTTCATTTCTGGTGGGGTGGGCCATTGATCTTCTTTCTGCCAGAGAAACTTCGGACCTGTCAGCCATCGAGAGCTGATAAGCTTACGTACCGACAAACCACGCGAAGCATCGTCCGCGGGATTCTGCTGTGATCCAACGTGTCTCCATTGTTCAGGGTTTGTTGGTTGTATATGCTCTGCCGGACGGCGCACGAGTCCGTCCAAAAAACGGACGTACAGTTATCCAACTTCAATTGGCGTCGAAGCCACTTGTCGGCCTTCACCGCTAGAACAGCAGCGGCCATTTCAAGCCTGGGAATGCTCTCGGTTTTAGGTGGTGTTACCTTTGCCTTGCCAAATAAAAACGAGCAATGTACTTTACCATTAACGTTTACCAACCGGAGGTACGATACGGTTCCGTATCCTTGAGTAGACGCATCCGAAAAGTGATGCATCTCGGACTTCGCCACTGAGCCGAACGTCGCCGGCTTGAAACAGCGGGGAAGTGTTAGCTTTTCGAGCTCCGGCAGCTGGGAAAGCCAGCGTCTCCATTCCTCAACATCATCTTCTGGCAGCTCATCATCCCATCCCAATTTCTGTCGAATTATTTCCTGCTGCAACACCTTAGCAATCAAAGTAACGGGTGCCGCAAAACCCAACGGGTCATACAGCGTATTAACAGCAGATAAAATATTGCGACGTGTGAATTTCTTGCCTTGCATTGTATCAGCTATGCTGAACCCAAATTCATCATTCTTTACACGCCAGTAGACGCCAAGCACACGCTCTTTCACGGAGGCGTCCAAATTTACATCAGTTACCGATTTAGCCCTTTCTGTCTCGGGAATTTGATCCAAGACGTTTTGACTGTTAGACATCCACTTAGTGAGGCGGAATCCTCCCATTTTTAGCAAGTCACATAGCTGCGCTACAATACCAACAGCGTGTTCGACTGTATCGGTTGAAGTCAAACAGTCGTCAACATAAAAATCGTTGCGAACGATGTCCCCAACGTCTCTGTCAAATCTGCCACCGAATTTTTCGGCCGTCTCCCGCAAGCAAAATGTGGCACAGCTAGGCGACGACGTGGCGCCAAAAATGTGCACCAGCATTCGATGAACCGTAGGAGTTCTAGATAAGTCTCCCCCCGGCCACTACAAAAATCTCAAAGCATCAATGTCCTGTTTTTGAACGCGGACCTGGTGGAACATTGCTTCCACGTCCGCCACTAAAGCGATACTGTTCATACGGAATCTCTCCAGAACGCCGATTAAACTGTTTACAAAGTCGGGCCCTTGCAGCAACGCGTCGTTAAGCGACAGTCCCTTGTGCTGCGCTGCGCAATCAAAAACGATGCGTACCTTTTCAGGCTTTCGTGGATGCCGAACCGGGTGGTGCGGCAAGTACCAATGCACATTGCCAGGGGAACGTCCTTCTTCTGAGCTCCTCTGCGTAGCCCTTGTCGATGTAACATTGAATATTCTCTACGTACTTGTCTTTTAACACGAGGTCGCGCGACAAGCGTTTCTTCAGCGACCAAAGCCGTCGCTCAGCCATAGAACGGCTGTCCTGTGGCAGACTAACTTCACTTCGCCATGGAAGCGGCAAATAGAAATGTCCACCGGTGTCAAACCGAGTCCTTCATCATGTTGAGCACTTTCCTATCCTCAACTGACGTTGGGAATGGAATGTCATCAGGCTCTTGCTGGAATTCCTCTCTCCATGATTCACATTTAAGGAAGTTAACTGAAATATTATCAACGGCAGGATAACAGATTGACGGGCCGACGAGAGACCACCCCAGCGGTGTTCTCGCAGCAAATGGTTGTTTGCGGTCTCCTGTTCTCATCTCCAATACTCTATGGGCATACGGAACGTCAGTGCCAATAAGTAGCAGCACCTCACCATTACACAACTGAGGAAATTCCAATCCCTGAAGGTGTGGAAGACCATTCAGTTCCGTATTTCTCGGGGTTGGATTAGGCTCGACTGGAATAGAGTCAATAGACAAGGCATTGTCTACACTGATTTCTTCATCTTCACTTAACGACAAAACGCGAAAATTTGCGCTGATTCCGCTGTAATTTGCGGGCCTTCTCCCGACGCTGGACATGGTAACTTGTCTCGGACTTCCATCTATCGAAAGTAGGTCTGCTAACCTTTTGTCGTAAAAACTTGTATCGGATCCCTGGTCGAGGAACGCGTATGTCTTGACCTCTCGACCATTGGCTCGAATTTTCACCGGAATAACCGAAAAGTACGCTGAATGGCCGTTCTTTATCGCATTGCACCTGGCTGTAGAATTGTTAGTCTGGCTCCTGGGGGGTTCGCTGCGCGGAATTCTAATATAATTTTCCGACGCAGGCACGTATGTCCTCGAACGTACAGGATTTGGCATATCTTCGTGCAGCAATGTGTGGTGCGCGAGGGTGCAGCCCCGAACAGCACATGCACTTGGCCTTGTGCAAAACTTCGACGTGTGTCGATAACCAAAACAGTTATAGCACATAAATTTATCCCTTAGGAACTCTCTTCTTTGAACCTTGGATTTTTTACCAAACGCCTCACATCTTTCCAATACGTGATTACGTTTGCAGCATGGACAGCTCAATATTGGGGCAGGCGACGAACTTGGATTTGTTGTCACAGTGGCGCAGGTAACATTTCTTCCACTGGGTTTACCAGCACGTTTCTTTTCTTAAATTTTCCGGGACACACACAACTGGCCAGGTAAAGTGTTCACTACGGCAGATTCTTCTTCGACAAATTCAACAAGATCTGCGAAATCTGCCTCCCTGCCAGTTTTTCTTACAATCTGCGCAACTCGGCGGCGCCAAAGCCTTTGCGATTCATATGGCAGCTTGTTCGCCAAAGCCACCAAACGATCTATAGTGTTTAAGTCAGCAAAATTTCCAAGTTGGCGGAGTACCAACAAGCATTTTTTCATAGTCTGTGCATAGGCGCGTATACCGGCTGCATCATCAGGTTTCAAGTTAGGGCCATTAGTCAACTCCTCTACGAAGGCTCTAGCGACTATATAAGGCTTACCGAAGTTCTCGTAGAGAATGTTTCTTGCCTCTGGATAGCCTTCCTTTGTCTCCAGGACAGAACAGTGTTCAATCAGAGACCTCGCCTTTCCTTTACATTGATTGACAAGCAATGTCAGGCGCATATCGTCACTTCGAGTCTTGCATTCGAGATTCGATTCAAAGTAACGTACAAACATCCAATAATCCGTAGGTTTTCCCGAGAACGTCATGTGGTCGGGCTTCGGCATACTCATGCCTTCTCCAACTGCTTTTACGATGCACGGTAATACAGCTGGGCTCTCTTTCATTTCCAAGTCCGGGTGTGTATTCAATACAGGAGCACGTACAAGAGGACCAACGTTGTCACGTGGAACTTCCCCATTTAGGACAAGGGAGGCACAATTTCTGGTAGCAGAAGACGTCGTCGGAACTTCTTCGACAGCCAGCACCGAGGAAGTCAATTCTACTTCTGGCCTCTGACTATGGTTGGGACCCTTGTCCGGCGATGTCAGATCGTTGGGTTCTTCATTCAATATTCTAGCCCTTGCATCGGCAGCCTGGAAATCGTATTTTGCCTTTAACTTCCGCCTTTCTGCTTCCAAGGCAACCTTTTCCAAATCTGCCTTCTGTTGCAGATCCACCTTTTCAAGTTCCGCTTTTCGTTCCAGAGCTGCCTTTTCAAGTTCCGCCTTTCGTTGCCCTTGAACTAGATCGTTTTCTTCCTCGACCTGTTTTAGACGAATCAATGCCAACTCTCGCTCCACCTTTGCCTCTAGACGACTTCTTTCTGTCGCAGATGAGCTCGCCACAGACGAACGTGAGCGGCTGGACCGTGAGGATCTGTGGCTTGAAGCCACAGTTGGTGCCCTATGCTGTGCGCGTAGCACAAGTTCGGGCAATGCATTTGGTAGTTCGAATGGCGTTAACTCCGCAATTCTGGTTTCGAACTCCTTCTTACATTGTTCGACGGACTTCAACTCGTCCTCGCATACAACGCGGTTCTCTGAGTCTTCGCAAGAGGCAATATACATTCCGTACATATTTTGCAATTGTGAGTAGCATTCGTTAATTTGGAACTTAGCTACTTGCAGTAGGGAGTGGTCCTTATTCAAAATGCCTGTCTCAGCCACTGCATACCAACTGTTGAGCTTGTCGACATGGCGGTGTATCTCGTCATGGGACAGTACGACTTGAGCGGCGAGGGGTCTCAACCGTGTAGGCTCCGGCGATTCAAGCGGAGATATAGTCTCATCCATTTCTTCACAGATCGTCAAAAAGTAGAACTTCTTGGAAACTTTGTTTCAGAAAGACTCCGAAAACTTTAATGTAACGGCAGAATTTGCACGTCTGGCACCGCGCCGTCGTCACACCAAGAAGGAATGTCAATTTCCAAAAACGCGTGTATTTGCCACACGGGCACAGGCACAGGCACTTGACAACACGTACGAGGTACACGTGCAAGAACACGAACACGAGCACGTACACGGATACGAGCAAGAACACGAACACGGTTTTCTGTGAAGAAAACGTACACTAAGATTCCAGTTGAGCAATGTTAATAAAAATACCCTTACCGGAGTTTTGAGCCAGATCACACGAAACATCAACACACCAATCCGATTAATATATCTTACAGCAACTTATTCAACCTTATTCAAATAGAATCAAGGCAACTCTAGCTTTAGTAAAATAAACTTGACATTAAATTCAGCACGCTACACGTGGTACCTAACAACTCAGTTTTACGAAGCATGGCAGAAGGAAAAAAGTTCTCTTGCATTATGATGTCACATACAAGGCAAAATAGATATTGTGTGGAAATTGAATTATATGTTTACTGTGATATACCTATTGCCAATGGTTAAGTATAAATAATATTCGTCGCAGATGTAAGTTACTTCCAGTAAAATATGCACTGACATTCGAAACGATCTCATACTGTTTGAGTCAATAATACACGCTTTGCAGCGCCAAATAACTGGACTTAGCGGAGAACAAGTCCAATATTGCACTGGAAATCAATCGGCTGTTCCGAAATGCCTTCACACAATTGATTCGCACCAATGGATGATCTGGAAGCCGACAACATCTATTCACAAAATGCTGATGCTGGTGCTGTCAGGCATGTTTCTGATGTAAAGTACATGGAAACAATAAATTAAGTTTTTTTTTCTGAAAAACGAACACTTGTTTAATCAACGTCTATTGCACAAAAATGTACGGACCTAGCTTTATGCTTTATATTTGTTAAATGACATTCTCACAGTCCATCAATAACTGTGTGCTGAAGTCACTGACATGCGTAAGTTTTAATGAAGCTACGGGGAAGAAAGGTTGTTTTTTCTGTTTTACTCCCCACTGTATGTTGAACGTAGTAAATTTGCCTTTGTTGTTCAATTAAGGTAAATCAGTGTTTCTTAAACTTTTTTGGATCACGAACCCCTAAAACATTCTTTGAAAAGCTATGGACCCCTTTGCAAGAAACACGTTGCAAATGTCGAAAAATTAAAATTCGTGGACAGCGAAACCTTATGGACAGAGGAAAATCTGTGGATTTTCGGAACAATTGTATTTCGTTTCATGGACCACTTAATGCATCTTCTCGGACCCCACCCAGGTTAAGAACCTCTGACTTAAGGTATAAAGTTATCACCTCACATTTGTGTGCGAGCCACAGGGAGTGAGGATGCACGTAGGCGAAATCCTATTTCCAGAATATTACGGGACTCGAAGCCACCAGGGAGCCTCTGGTGTTGGCAACATCCTGGATGATCGTAATGAATTGTTTCCGTATTGCGCAAAACCCGCAACATTGCGGCTAAAGTACTGGTTTGAATTCAATAGAACCCGAGAGTGCGGATTAGCACGTAGCGACAACGCAGATGATTTTTATTAAATTTCTGATTTATTTTCTGGGTCAAAAAAGCGGACTGCGACGATGAAAATAAACACTAATTGTACTGACCAGTAATACAGATTTGGCGCGTTAACAATGAAAGTAACAACAAAATGTAGCAACAATATCTGAAGGTAAATTTTGCGCAATTTTTTAAATTCAACGCTCTTTACTCCGAGTAATTAAAAGGGAATCATTTGAAGCAAGGACTATAATAACATAATAAAATCTCCCCTCTGAAGCAATCAGACATAGGTTTCATAAAACAAAAAATAATTTTTCGGCCGGATTTCGCAAAGTGGATGCCACAATTACTTCTCCCGAATTTTAGAAAAAATGCTGTTTTTTGTCGGATCACGTAGTTCATTATGCTGCTTTCGTGTACATTTAATATATAACACCTACATAGCCTAAATGCGAGCAATGGATAGCACAATATTTTTACCTTGCAAAATAAATCATCTTGCAATTAAAATCATAAATTTTCCCCTAATATCTATGTAAAAACACTTGACAGGAAACAACACCAAACTCTGGCACACAGAAAATGGCACAGAGGAAATTCAGGCAAAGGCTCCTAACGAACTTTTGTTACAACATTTATGGCATTTGTAAACTTTATAGTACTTTTCTTGTAGTAGGTATGTTAGGGTTTAAGATTAATCGTCCTATCAAAGATTTTAAGCAAAAATCCTGGTGACAGTAGTGCTATCAACAGCTAAAAAACTAACTACCATGTGGCGGATGGCATTAAAAATTTGGCAAGTTAGTAGCAAACGTCTGTACATTAAATGCATCAGCATTTGGGGGGTGGAATAGCGCAGCCGGTTTTGTACTTTGTGTTGGCAGAATTGATCAGCCCTAACCACGGCGCCATTGTGGAGCGGAAAGGCAGAACTAGTCCGTAATACAAACTTCTCTCCTTCGCTTTCACATCTTTCACGAGTTTCTTCCAAGACAAACCGTTTAAATTGAGGGTGTCGTACTTGTATCCGAACAGTTGTTGATAGTAGTAGGAGTAACGAATAGTCCATACATTCTTCTTCAACGTGACGGGGTTTAAGTTCATGGTCTTGTTGCAAAATGGAGACATCGGCCAATCGTAAGATTCCGTTTTGTCAACAGTCATGTCTTCTCCATACTGCAAAAAAAATTTTCGAACAATTACTTGGAATTGTTTTTTAGTATTAAGTTCAATCCAATCACCACAGGGCATTTATTTTCTTATTTGTGTTGTGTTTTGTTTTAGCTTATTTCAATTGCCCGTAACTGTACCCACCTGAATATACGACCCAATGAAGCTGGATTTTGTCCAGTCTTGGTTACCGGCCAGATCTTTGATATCTTTGTACAGAGAATACAAGCGATCTATTTGGCTGTGATGAAGTGAGAAGAGTGGATCGAATGCGGAGTACGTGATGCTGAGCATGCTGTAGAGACATATTTCATCCTGGAAGACATCCTTCGAAGCGCAAATGCAATTGTGGATCTAGAAACGGTCAGAACATTCAATGAGCATCAATTCACCACAAAAAGCTAAGGGGAAACACGTTTGAAAAGTTAATTTTAGTAAAAAACGATCCATCAACTCTACCTGGTTGTGTGGTTCCTCAAGCATCGCGTCGTATTTCGCGTAGTCAGGCATCGTCACAGCTCGAATTACGCTGCGCAACAGAATTCCTTGCCATGAAAGTCCTCTGAAGTCCGGGTACCTCCAAATCTTGCTGACAACAGAAATAAACACAGTGAAAATAGATTTTGTAAATTAGAGCTGACTGTTTGGAAAGCTGTTCGTATTATTACACTGATGCATGTGCATGTTATCAAATTTTAAACGTTTTGGCAGTTGATTTTTCATTAAATAAACGTTTCAAGTTTAAACTCGTATGTTAGAAGTCGGCACCCTAGCAAGCCTTGCTGTATTAGTCTGTTTGCAGAAACATATACTTGATTTAAATTCGTACCATGTCTCATTGAACACTTTAGCATGGAGAGGCATCTTCGTTGAATAGAAGGGATTCTTAACCCATTTATTGTCAATGGGATCGAATATATCGGGATCTCTGTACAGATCAGGAAAATGCGTCCAACCTGGTTCGGTCCAATCCCAGTAAGGAAGTCCCAGTGTTTTGTTCTTCAGAAATTTGTTCAAACCTGAGCATTTAAACGGATTGGGAACGCCGATGTTTTGCTGTTTAAATTTGTCAACATTAACCAACTAAAGTGCAATATATTGGTTTCAAAGGAGCACCTATACGATGAAATTTTAGCCTTATAATGCTGTGGCATTGTGTTATACGTAGTGTATAAGAGTTGACCCCTTTTATAGGATGTTATTGCTTTATACTCAATGTTGAGTACATTTTACTCGATTTGCAACCGCATAAACATACATACTTTTAGTTTTTGTCATTGCCACACTACAAAACGTTCATAGAAACGGCGATGGCTAAATTAAACCACGTTGTCGGTACCAACCCATTTCAAGTTGCACCATTATGAGTCGATGCCAGGCCAGGAACATGGGATGAGCATGCCAACTGCAGTGACCGTTGCTGTGACCCTCGATGTGTTTATACCAGGGGCACTCGAAGGGCCAACCATGCCATTTCACGATGTACTGCACATAGAAAAACATACGATATGTATTGATTCAACAGCTTTGTGTAACGGGATTAAACAGAACGAAAAAATGCCCCTGGGTCGTAGCTACAACCACAGAAGAACAGAACATTACTGTGTAAGCATGAAATTGCACACTATTCACTGATGAAGAGAGAACTGACTGCGTCCATACGGTGAATTTTAACCAGGTTGAGTGTGTACCCAAATACAAGCAACAGTACGTCACTAATGACCGCGTTACCAAGGTGCCAGAAACGCGTGGGCTAGAGTTGACGCGTTACAATACCTACCATGAATCCATCGGAAGAATCCTCGTCTTTGAACTTAGAGTAAGCTTGTATGAGATCGTGTTTTTCTTCGTCAGTTAGGAAACGCACGTTTTTGCGAATCCGGTAAGCTAAGAATGAAAGAAGAGTGAAAATTGTAACTCAACTGGGACCAAACTCGCATATGCCGTTGCGCTTTAGATATGTCAGCTGAATAAATGCAGCGTAGGCAACTGCGAACCATTTCCTTCCTTTGTATTTTCTAAGCGTCGTTTGCAAGAAACCCCCTTATAACAGCAACTGGTGGCCGAATAGTATATTTAAAAGGAGCCAGTCATTACTCATGAAAAAAAACTTCCTACGAGCCTCAAAAAACATGACCTTGCGAGTGTATGTACAGTAGCATGAGTTCTTTCCTAACATAAGGAGTAGTTACGTTTGGTGACAGCCGAACATGTCTTTTCCTGGCTTCCTTTTCCTTTGCATCGACTTAACGCTGTTTTTCCTCCTGATTTGCAAATCCTTTCCCGAGTCTGAAGTCCTCCCCATGATGACGTAATACAAGTGCTCCAGGCGGACCAACTCCCCCAAGTGGCTAAAAATATGCGCACTTATCTACCCACCGATGTGGATTATATATACAGGAGGTTTAATCTGTATAACATTGTGTAGTAACCGTGATGTTGTGTTAGCTTGATTTATTTGCTTCAATCAGAATAGACTTTCTATCGTTTGGTGATAATACTACTTTAATCAGGATAACTCCGCACACTTTGTACACCAACGAGCATTTGTCTCAGCATTCATACTTAGGGCCTGGTTTACAGGTTGGTTACATTGGCGTCAGAACAGCATTGCACAACTTGCTGGTTTAAATACATGAGACTTGCGTATGTTTCCGAGGGTTAAATACCTTTGTTGCACTTCTTCTTATCGGCTGCCAACGCGTAGCCAATCTTGCACGTGCACCTACAGCACCCTGTGCCTTTGGCTATCAACCTTCCCTGGGCGCACTTTGTGGTGCAGTAAACGTACTTCCCCGTGCACTTTTTCTTTTTTACAACCCGCAAGGTGGCGGTAAGGAGCGTTTTGACGGAGGCATCACGCATTGTTGTCAGCTGTTCATCTGGCTCGTCACGCGAGACTGACTGGTAGAACATCAGACGATTGTCCTTGGCGCCTGTGGTGCATAAGAGTATATTTTGGAATATACAAGTACTTAAAACTTTCTTATAATCTTCTGACCCAAAGAATTTGCCGTGGCGACTTCGCATATTGCTCAATAAGCTACAACTTTCGGAAGGCAAATGAAAATCGTTTTTTGTGGTGAACGTCCTTATTGTACTTACTGATGTCTGTTATTTAAACAAGTTAAGTGGTTCTTATTGCATATAAACAATACAACTGTATCACGAGGTTATAGCGGAATTTGTCTTCCCCGCCTACACATCCTAATCACGTTTGAGGAAATTAGCGACGCTCGTAAAATATTAATGTTACTACATAACCACTATTTTGCCGTTTTGTGACAGGCGCGGTCGCAAAAAACGTACATATTGCACACAGTAAAATCGATTTTTCGCACTATAAACGTAATGTTTTTATTGCTGCTTATTCACATGCCTTGTGGACAAACCGACCAATCAAAACTGTTGTGTTTTTGGCCACCCTTACATTTCTTCGACCCTCACTCACCATCCAGTGTGGATTGACCGTCAGTCACGTGAGTGGTTGCTGTGGCAACGAAGCACGTTAGGACAATCGCGACAAAACAGCACAAGTTATTCATTGTCTAACGTCTTCTACCCAAGCCCTTCACAAAAAAACATAAACAAGATGATTTGAAATACTGTTTATATTAAAATGTGTATCAGACTCCGCGGATTGGCTCCCAGTCTATTCGCCGCAGCTCACAACCTGCTGGAAGACAAAACAAGAAATTGTTGCTTGATCCGAATGACCTATCATACGACAATATAAATCTTACATTCATCACATTGATCTGCATAGAAATTGACGGAACAGTGCTACCTGTCTATAAGTATTTGACTGCGTGCGAATCCAGAGTTTACCACCGCCCACCTGTAACCTGCATTGACTGGTTTGTTTTTGTTTTTGCTCAAATCCAATACAAATACAATGATACCTAACGTGCGGTTAACTTTTAACATTGAACAGGCCGTCTAACATTGTCAGCTAAAGTCATTAAATCCAAATTTAATACGACAGCACGCGGCGGTACTTGAACAAGGAAATGCAAATAAATTTGTTGACAATCTTCGCCGTAACGCTTGGTGCACATCAACTATTAGATATAACCTCGTCTTCCAAACCTCGCCTTGTGGCACATGGGTTCTGGCAGGTATTCGCGTAAGCTCACCGGTTGTTACCAATCGTTTGCACAGGCCTTGGTCCGTGGGCGTACGTTTGTCGTTTGTCGTTTTTCCGCCACATTCTGCGCAATCTACCGTTGTACCTGACTTGCAGCCAACAACCGTTTATAATAATACATGGTCAAATCTGCTTTTTAACTGAACACCATAACTTGGCAAAAGTGGCCAATGACTTATAGCTCATCTGAGTGAAGTTCTACAAGACCATTAAAGCAACCCACAAGAAATACATATCACAACAATTTAACATCAAGCTAAACCGCAAACATCTGGCCTTTGAGACAAAACAGTTGACTTATGTTGATCCGAATCGGAAAGCAACTGTCACTATGGAACGGAGCTGCTCTATTGTCTTACGCATGAATAATACGTGGCACGCATGAATAATATTTTATTGCGAAAATGGTTCAGCTGCGGGATTTCGTTTTAATTTTCTGCCAAATATTGTTCGCATTGTCGGTTATAGCTGTACTTACTGGCAGTGGCGTGTAACTATTCTCGTGCTACAAACGACAGATCGGGAACAGCGACAGGATATGTTAAACAGATTGGTAAGTAATATTGTAACTTAAACTCCGCCAAAACGTAAAACTCTATGGAATAACGTGCTTTTGTGCCCTTTTCAAAATTTTTACTTCCTTGAAAATTGATTTGGCTGATCTAATATTTACCTACACTCTAACAAACACTGATTCCAAGCAGTGGTTTTTAACCTTTCTGTGCTGGCTGACCCCTTTTGTTGAGGTCAAAGTGATTGCGGACCCTTACTTCACAATACGTTTGTTTGCCTTATGACAAGTGCTGATGTAATTAAGCATCCTTCCATGCCTAGTGTACAAAAATATTTTCCCAAAACCGAGATTTTATCGTTCGCATAGCGTAGGCATTCAGAAGTTGCCGTGGAACCCCGGTTGAGCACCATAGCTTTAGATAGAAAGGGATAAATGTGCGCACTCCAACTGCCATAATATGCTTCACGCATCAATGCCATAATGTTGACAGACTTCTTCCATATTTGAATTTTCTCCTATAATGTGCCATCTGTGCTTGTCCTAAAGTTGTAAGACGTTTTATTGCAAGATTGCCGCCTGTGGTCTCCTGATTCGACAAACTTATTTCATTTTTATAGCGAAAGTGTTTTATTTAATTGCCCACTGTTGTTGTTCAGCTGAGTATAGCAGTTTTGTGCGCAAATAGTAAATATTATTTTATATCTGCTAATACACGTAGGACGCGGAACGCGACTGTCACTCACACACCCAAAGACCAACAAAAGAATAATATTGAGACATCCACTGTGGAGTGGTGGCGATAAGGGAACATATGCCTCATCGCTTCCCGGTGTGTAGTGTGAATTCGACGACCAAACGTCGTTACATTAAACTGGATTTCGTCGGTTTTAAAGCAAAGTGCCGTTCAGTGAGCTGATACGAAACGTTGGTACCTTTGGGCATATTGTCCTGTTTTGGTTATGTTACGTCACGAGTGTGTAGTTACTTCTCCCGGCGATTTTGTCTGTTTTCTTTCGTTGGCCATTCCACTGTTTGTCGTTCTTGAAAGTTAAAACCTGCTGTTCTAAATGTGTTTCTAATTTCTGTATTTATATTTACGTGTTCATTTGTTTATACGTTGTTACTCCAACCGATGCCCATTATTTGAAAAACATTTTTAAAATCTCGACGCCTCATTCCCGAAAATCTTGCCAAACAAAGGTGCGAAGATTTGCAACACGCAAAAGTTTAATGGTAGTGCTACCGGCTATATAGGGCGCATTAAAACACGGCCGGGCACTGGAAACGATTTCAACGTACAACAAATTCCTTACATTTGTGCAACTGCACTGCGATACAACATCATCTACTCGTTTGCGATGGAAAAGTTTTGTGGCTTTGTGGTTGCTAGGAATGTTATAATGTTTCAAAATTGATCTTCTGGCACCATGACAGAGGCGTATTTCATTTTACTAACGTTTCGCCTATAGCAAGCCATCATAATGGTCAAGCAGATTTATAAAAACTTATGCATGATTGATTGCTACCATGGGGAATGTTCATCACACCTGTCTTGCACGTCGGGTTATGCGTTATTTAAATGGCCAAGCAGGCGATGAAAAATAAGAACTAGAGGTATAGCACAGTGTCGTTTTTAATAGGTGAGTAGCAGTAAATGCCAACCTTTTCCCAACGCAAGTTAATATTGTCAATATCAAGGTGGCAGCCATCTCGATTAACAACTTGTGATATCACAATTATGTGCGTTTTCGCTGACGTATGAAATAAAAAAACACATGGGTTTGGTGCCGCCATCGCGGAAAGTGTTATTTCACAGCTTTGGTTCCGGTTGACTGCGATTTGAAGCACTGCAAAGAAACACAAGAGTTTCTGGTAAGTTAAAGGTAGAGATCAGAGTAAGATGATCGACTGATATAGGGAAAACAAGTGTTGCTACTGAACACTATGACGAGATTAAGCAATTTATTTAGCGCCAGGTTCGATAACCTATATGGTTTAGTCGGTCGTTTAGAATTTACAAAACCTTGTATGTTTTTGGAAAGAACTGTATGCACGCAAGTTTTCAAAGAAAAGAACTTTTTCTTCACTGAATGAAAGGCCCGCTCCCGACAGGTGAAAATGAGGCACAAGTCGACTAGTGGATGAAATCACCATACTTACTTTACAGTAGGTGGCAGCAAAGGGGCGGTCGTTTTCGGCCTGTTGACTTCCTTGACTTTGCGTTGCTGGGGGCCCTTCTTCCTCCTCTCGCCTGTTGTAAGCAACAATCCAGTTAAAATTATTTCAATATAGTTTTTTAGGGGTTCGTGAGGTATCATGATGCAGTGAAGTTATAAGAACCTGGACAATAAGTCTGGTAAAACTTCTCTCAATCAAGTCGAAATATTTTCTTTAAACTGTCGTAATTTTGCATGATTCAGTCGGGTTAGGTACACAGTCACGTAAAGTAAGTACGTGTACACTTTGCGCGTAAATACCTGTAGGAACAAAGTGTAGATTGGATATTTGACTTCCACAAATTCGAAGAAACTCATTTCGGAACCTGTTTGGTCACAAACGTCAATAAAAATTAATTCAAAGCAGAAAATCATTAAAAAAGCATACACCCTAAACCCATAAACGCATATTTCGCAATCAAGCAGATATTTTGGGTAAAATTGCTACTTTCTTGGGCGTTAAAAGAGTTTATTTTCTGAATCTACGGCAAATGTGACGCAAGAAACCTGTTAAAAATATGTGTCACCTTTTATTCGCCCAACAATAGATGAAGGGGTTGTACATGGCGCTGCTCATGGCGAGCCAGAACACTGCAAGGTAGACCTGTTGTATCTTGGTCCACACGTAAATCTTGGGTTCGATGAAACCGGCCAGAAAGTAGAGGTGGTAAGGACACCAACATAACGCGAACACAACAACGACCAACATCATCATTCGCACTGCCTAAAAACAGCAACTGTTTTCCCAGAAGTCGAAAACCACATGGAATAAATCTAGGGAAGTCGAGGCTTTGCCGTGCTGGCAACAACAAAGGTACTTTCCAACTCGAACGCTTGTTATAACCCATGCGTTTTCTCGCAATTCGAGAATTGCTCGTTCCCTATATGGTTTTAATTGGCTGTTGCGCGTGCAGTTTCCCCCTAATGACGCACGGTCTCGTTCTTAATAAGGAACGCTCCGGTGCAGCCGCTGAGCGTATAATAATAGACGATAGATCAATCTCGCCTGACGTAACCGCGCCGTTACCTTCGACGTAACCATCTGGTGTATCGGAATAAGAATCGTCAAAATTTGTAAATTGGGAATTTTGAACACTGTTTTTTTATTAAAACCACTCCCTTGTTCATTTGTTTGTCATTATTTCAATGCACAAATTTGCTACACATTTACGTAGAGTTTAGAATGTAGACTAAATCCAGAAGATCTTAATTCGATTTCGTTGAAAGCGATCAAGTCTTTCAATTTCACTCTTTTACCAAAATTGTCAATACTTATTGTGATGCAACATAGTCTTCAACCAGAAATCCACAAATTTCACTCAATTCATTGGATGATCCGAAACGGAGATACACGAACACATCTAATTAGAAAATCCCCAAGACAGGCCTTTTGAAAAACTAACAACAGCACCTTGTTACGAACTTTTGCTGCGATCTTAAAAAAACGACTTTTGTTATAAAATGCGAATTCCTTCATAATTTACCAATACTAAGATTAAGGAAAGCCAGTTGAAATGAGTTTGCCTTTAGTTGAACAGCGGTATCCCCTAGCATCGTTGTAGCCTCAAGTGTAAGACGAATAACAACTCATTAGGGCACCCTTCCGCGTCGTCGCACTTTGTATATCAATAGTGCGCGTGTGCATTTGGGCGTCGGCGCAAATCAACCCTCAAAACCAGAAATCTGAATAATTGATAATAGCCAATATTCCCGGAAGCAACAGCAAAATCGATTCCAGTATGAGTTTTACCCGACGTTACGCAATGTTTCAAGCAATTATCTGCTACAACACGTGACAAGGCTTGTTTAGAATGTTGCGGACACTTTGGTATCGAAATCAGGTTTATTGTGTGGACTGATCACGGTCAGCCCCATTCTTTATCTTTTTAACTTTAGCAAATCATATAATGCCGCACATTTCAACACACCTTTCAACAATATCATATTTCTAGAACTCCAAAAGGAGTAAAAGACGATCAGCGCCAGTATAAGATCGTCTTTTACTCCTTTTGGAGTTCTTGGAATATAATATTGATTTGTAAAAACAGATCCGTCGGTCACCGACTTGCACAGACTGGTTCATGTATTCAATTTCTGACGTTTTCACTATCACCTTTCAACAAAATAGAATATTCCACAAAAGACATACATACCTTTCTGTTTCCTTGAGCCCTCCGCAGTTGTGACTCGTTGTTGTGGCCAACTAGATTAGCGTTGTTGCCACGCAGGCGAAGGCCCATGGCAACGTAACTTGCAGCCAAAATGATGAGGGGCAGCCAGTAACTCATAATCATGAAGCATACCTGGTATCTGCAAGTGTATACACTGCGTCTGTTTACCAAAATAGCGTCCCAAATCAAATATGTTTCAAGGGCAGGGTACATGATGTAAACAGGTTAATGACGTGATCGTACACGATGAATGACGTCAATGATTAGGGTATTGTTCTATGACGTATCGCACGGTAAATGACGTTATTAGCTACACTAACTATGATATAGAAAACAAGTGTTCATGATATGTACGATTGTTTATCATGACAAAATTAGGCGATTTTTACGCTCTTATGGTGTAATGCGCTTTTTGTGTTAAAAACTTAATAAACAGCCAGTCCTATATTAGAGCCAACTTTAGGCCTTACATTAAACGCATTTGTCCAAGGTCGCCACCCGGAAAGTCCACGTAACAAACGCTTCTTCTTCCGTTGCTCAGTTCGTTCGTCGCCAGTTTCGCAAAATATGCTTGCGGAAAAGCGATGCCCAAAGACAGAATCCATATTCCAGCAATGATTATTCGTGCTGTTGACAAACATACATATACGTATCGTGCACACGTTAGTTATCAAAGTGAAGCTCGGAAGCTTAAGACAAAGTAAACCGACTTTTTGGTGTGCGCCCATGTAATTCTGTCGTGACATTTTTGTATAAATATCCTCAGAATGGAAATTATGCATGCAAGAAGTAGGCCTTGGATTCGGTGGTCATTGAACACACAGTGGGCCTTGAAAAAATCAAGGATTTTCTTGCCGAAAACTTTCTGACAGAAAGCGGTTTTGACTTCCTACCATCGATTGGGATAAATCAACGGAATGTCCTCAATCGATCGCAATAGCCATTAATCCGGTTAAATTCTAAAAATTTGGTTCCACCAACTTCGTAACAAAGGAGGGCGCGATTTTAGGTGACAACGAGGCTAAGCCGTGGATTGGGAAAAGTGTGACAGATAGGCGATGATTCGAAGGGTTAAATACGTCTCGCGCGATGGCTGATGCGTTATCGATTGCAATTTAGAGCAACTCTGCAGCACGTGTCGCTCGATTGCGCTTGACCCGCCAATGCGTCCGCAATATACGCAAAGAGGAATTTCAACTCGAACCTAATGGAAATATGAAGAAATCAATTTCAATTCGTCGGAGTTTGCGAAGTGCTACACGAGAGCTCAAACACGTACGTCCATATAAGGCTTTACGTGGGAAAGCATGCAAAGCCGATACCACATAGTTAATCAACTTGCTCGGCGTTTTTAGATTTAAAAATTTGAATAATCGATAGTGATGATGCCCACAGGCATGAGCGAAATATATATGTATATATTAATAAAAATGTGAAACAACCGACTCAGAGTTTATTACAGAAATTGTTGAAGGCCATAACATAGGTTATAATTCGTCGTCAAATATCGATTGACATAACAAAAAGTGTTATTGACCTCGCGGCAGTTGTGTAACAGGATTGAAAAGATGTGTTTCCGAGCGTTTAATTACCTAAATTGAATTTATCTCACTTGGGTCATGGCAATATATGTTGTATGTTCCCATTTTGACAACGTCGTCGATTTGACTAAACTATATGCCTTCAATAAAACATGTCCAAATGGCTTGGTTTTTGTGGCTGCGGTCAGCGGTCATAGCCCATATATGAACTCTCTGTTTTCACTGTTTAATATTGTAATTTCGCATTACATAACTTCATCAATACAAATGGAACTTTTTCCAATCTTTCAGCGCGGTTTCATGTATTTTGCAAGTTATTAGCAAAAAATTGGCGGTGTTGTTGCTATTCGTTAACCTTGGCATCTGATTTACTAATGGGTGCACAAGTGCAAAACTGTGTTATTGTAAAGTAGTTAAACTTGTGCCTGCACCACGCGTTTTCAAGTTTTAACCGGTTTAAACCGAACCAAACCTGTTTTGCGAGATGTCCGCTGACGCATGGGATACATGACCACCACGAAACGATCCAGACTGATCACGGTGATGGACAGGATGCTAGCGAGCACCGCTCCGACAGGGAGAAAGTTGATGAAGTGACAAAATCCCTCGCCGAAATACCAGTTGCCGTTGATTGCAAATGTAAAGTTGAAAATGGTGTTCAACATAATCACGTTGCTATCCTAGAAGCGAAATTGCAAAATTTCAATAACACTGTGGTAAAATAGTGTTCTTACGTTGGAAATCATATTCAACCTCAAAGAACCCAGACAAGACATGCTGTCTAAAATTTTATGGTTGTAATTGGGCCTCAAATATGTCCGAATTACGATTAAATTTGATGCTATATGGATCTGTTTCCGCAAAAAGAATTCCTTTTCTGACGTCACCTCACTTGTGTTAGGAAAGTGTAATTACAAGGGGAACGTGGCAGAGTGAATTCGAAGTCAAGTCTGATTGTTATAAACTGAATCCTCAAACTAGTCCGAACCCGACGCCGACCTCAAAGTCTTACAACTTACAACTCTTTACAAAATAATACGAAACAAAACGATCCTTACCGCGAAGGCAGTGCTGGCGAGAAAGTAATTGGTCACAGACCGCATTTTCTTCACCGACAAGACAATCCAACAAATACCAAGGTTTCCGGCCAGAGCTACTATAACCATAACCCCGTAGACAAGGGACCACGCCACAACCGCCAGCGTGCTCTGCAAAAAAGGTTGGTAAGTAATGTACTTTGGTGCGGTTGGATACCACACCAAACATTACGCGAGGCAACGATAATTGTATCACTATTCAAAGAGAAACTCGTGAAAGTAGGCGTGTTTGTCCCACTGCAAAAGCGTTTTTCCTCACGGTCTCAGATATTAAGTTGGTTTATCAGGACACATGGTATAACAGCTGGCGCAAGTAATACTGAAAAATCCGTTTTGGGGAAATACGTACTTTGCCACAATCAGCAATGAGAGCTTATCAATTATAACCTTGATGCCTAAAATTGAACCCAATACCTGTTCGTACGGATTTTCATCATGGTTCTCAACAGAAGCAGAAGTTTCATACGGGACGGAAGCGGTTGTGTTGTACATGTAAATCTACAATTATACATACGTAAAAACTTGGCCTATTTGAAAAAGAAATACACGGACAGTACCTCAGAAACGTTAGGCATGGTTAGAAACGCCGTACTTGTATCTGCAAAAAACAATTAAATGTAAGTGGGGTTTAAATAAATTTGAAACTGCTTCAAATGCAAGTATCGCGTTCATGCGAATGAACTGGTTTACTGTCATGTCATGACGTGGCGAGACCGCACGCTCGTCGCAATAAACTTTCACAGTTACAGGCGCATTTAGAAAGAGGAAATTAAGTCTGATAAACATTCACGTATTTCGTCAGCGCCAAACAAGCTGTGGCTAGTTGCTATAATGCTGCTTCACCTGATATTGATATATATATTACATATAACCTACGATAAACACCATAGTATATGACTGTTATTAGGAGTATTTATAAAAACTAAACTGAAACACGATCGCATTTGGTGCAAGACGCACTGTTTAGCACAAGATCTGCAGACTATGGAAGGTGTGTTATAACGCCCTTGCATCACCTTTTTTGTGGACAAAACTCAATATTTTTTGGTTAACCTATATTACATCCCTATTTCCATTCCAGCGGTGTCAATTAGAGAATTTCCGAGCTGGTATTGATTTATTCTAAAGCTGATTGAGTGTTACCCATAGCGTGGTACCTGGCGCTGTATATAGGATAAGCTCACTACCCATCGCGAGCGCCTAATTGGATGGTTTTATTGCTGTGTCCAACAGTCACAAACGGAAAAACAACGATATTAATAAACAAAAATTGCTTAATTATGTAACGCAGAGAAAATTTGAAGGAGTTTTCGGAAAAGGTTGTATGGCATTGATTTTAGGTGAAAAAACGCAAAAACTTACCTCTAACACGAATGTGGTGCGTTGTTTTGAATGTGTGTGGCGAGTGGGTCACGTTTATCGGCAAAATTTTATCGTTAACAGATTCCTCGAAGTCCAGCGCCGTTGGATCGAACAGAACCTCATCTTCAAACGTGGTAGTTGGCGTAAAATTTCTTCCGTGTCTAACTTGTTGACCAGCGGCCACATAATTCCAAGCTCCAAACACAAGTACCGAAATGACAGGGCTTGAAATACTCCACTGAAACATTTACTTTGCTTAACAAGCCTTGTATACAAGACACAAAAAGCACGGATTTAACGAGTGATAAACAGGTTTAACGGGCAACTGTTTAGAATGACAAGTAATTTAACAACTGAATATAACCGTCAAGCCATTTATAAAAACGAATTTAACTGGATTTGGCGAAAATTACGACTGCAACAACAAAAACAAACAATTTTAGCTTAATACACACTTGGATTGGTTGTCAGACTTTGTGCAGTTAGGAAACACTTGGATTATCTGCATTCTTTTACGGTACAGCATAGTTTTAACTCCGTTTAATTTGCATGGGAAAAATATTAGTATCAGACAAGCTTATTACTTCCATATAGTTAAGTTATTTCGCAACATACAAAAACTTTTTCATGATTTGCGGTTATTCAGCAAGCATAATCCCATTACACGGCACTCAAATTAAAAAAACCCTGCTGGCACACAAAATTAATGCTTTCTACATTGCAGCGGGATATTCATTATAACTGCACGGCAACTGCAACACTTGACAGCTTTTCCTGCATCTTCACCTACCATTTCGGCTTTCGTAGTAATAATGATCTAAATTCATCGGTGGAAGGTTGAATATTTAATCTAGCTTCTAGCAGGTACCTACCACTTGAAATCCTCAACAATATAGGGATTAGGGTATTGCAAAGTGCTTTGGCATTCTGCAGAGCAAAAACTGATTTGCTACAACTTGACCTTTTTTGAAGAACAACCCGATCGATCTTACTTGACGAAAGCGACCGACTTTTGTGATTGTATTAATACCTTTACAGCCGGTGACGTCATGCAGGACTTCTGGCGGTCACGTGGAACGTAGAACGGTGCTGTAGCGAAAGACAAAACCTTTTCGACGAATAATTTTTCTTCTTGTAGAATGATAATACGGTCATAACTCGAACTGTAAAGATTGAGCGGTAGCTATGACCTCTTCTCCGCGCTAATGTACACGATCAATACAATGACGCAATACAGCGCATTGCCACGACGCAATTACGTCGATGCGATAAAGAACAAGTTGCAATTCCACTTGAAATGCTATTGGTTGATCAAGTTATCAGTGCACCTGAAGATTTTTAGTTATTGTAAGATTATCATTGTTACCATGCCAAAGGACAAGTTCCGACTATTTAAAATGCGTTGAAAATTTTATTTTCGTTTCGCGAAAACTTTGCCGCTTAACTTTATGCATGCCGAGCGCAACGAAAATCTTTTCTTGGTTTCTGAAATGGATCAACTTTCGCTTGAACGCACTAATGCCCTACACGGCATCTGCAGTCCCTACAAACTGGTATGCGCAATGGAAAGTAACATGCATCTCAATTATGCATCACTTGCGATTGGAAATGGAAAGGAATGTCTGGGGATTTGTGAATTGATCGCTTCTTTTGTTGTTTATCGGTAGTCAAGGTAGAGGTTGCTTCGGCAACATTTTCGCTGGGACTTTTACAATGAATTAAATCACTGTCGGCAATTGATTCGTGCATATCAGTTTGCATGCAGGTTTTTTTTTCGGATTTTCAATTTTGCCTGGTGCTTTCCCGCAACACCTGAAAGCTTTATCTTGCGTAACGCCATTCCAAGATTGGACGTGGTCGTGATAACCGTGTGGTGCTCAAAGTATATGGTAAAATTGCAGTGGACATTACCGTCAATGTTACAGGTAAGATTGACCTATGTTCAAATGCAACAAACGGTCAGATGAAAATAACATACATTAATATTGACGAATCTTTGTTTCAATTGCCCCGATCTGTGGTAAGCAGTTTACCTCCAGAGACATTATTATAAAACTGCACCTGTCGGCCATAGAATAAAATTGAAGTGATGTCGTGTCTTGGGTCAAAAAAGTTTTTTTTTGTTTTTAAATTCTCAAAGGCCTTTATTTGTGACGTTAAAATCAATCGAAACACATGAAAGCAAATAAGAAGCTTTATTGAAATATATTATTTTTATTAGGGACAAAAAAATTTACAAATGACTTCGAACGAGAAACGATTGTGGTTACAGTGGTTTATTGTGGTTATTTGTGGTAATTATGTTACATTACATCCGGGTCCTGGCCCAAGGGAGGTTGAGCCGGCGGCAAAATGTGTCCCCCCTTTCTGGAAAGAAGGCCAATTTCTTCCTTCAAAGCCTACGATAAAGACATATCCAATAAGATACCAATAAAATATGATACATACTATAGGGATGTGCCACAACAGAAAAGATAATGGATTCGACCGAATCCGAAGACCTGCAGCCAATATTCGGCCGAATGCTAATAGTTAATGACGTCATAAATATACATATTGGTCGTAAAAGTCACCCGCGCCGTTTATATTTTTGCAAGAGCAACATAATTTTATTGTCAGGTCGTTATTTATGCGTTAAATTTGCCAGTGTCTGCTTCGTATAATCTCATTTTCATGTAAAATCCCTCGCATGTGACCTACCTGTATTTCCTGTGCTTGTAGTTGGACAAGTTGTACGAGACGATGTTGTTCCCTTATTTCGGATTTTTTCTTCCCTCTTTCTTCCAATTCCTGCAAAGACAAACGCTGATAAAATTAAGCTGCAAACAGAGCCACTGTTTCGATCCATGAATATGTCTAATTAGCGCGACTATGGTGTGACTTACAACGATCTTGTCAGCCAAATAGTATAAAGCCACCCAAACTAGGTATATCCCGCCAGAAACCAACCAAGGTGAAAACACCGTGGTCAAGCAAAAGCTAAAGCTGACAGTGCAGTCAAGTCACGCATAACAGAAAACATTGCTTAAAAACTTTACTGATAGTGTTTAGACCATTTATAAGTTTAAACGTAAATCTTGTTAGGGATAACAGCAAACATAACGCACTCTTTGGAGTCCCGAAAACGCACAGCTCCACAAACACGCATTCAATCGTTCTTATACCATTGTCCTTTGCCGGTGGTCGAGTTCTTCCTCCAAGCCGGTGTTGTCGTTCACGAGGACATTCAGCCTTTCCAGCCTCTGCGTGTTGTCACGGGTCAAGTTCGTGATTCGGTCCCGGAGGTCGTCGATGTGTTGCTGGGAAAATGAGCACGTGATACAACGTTTAAAGTGACGTCACAAACAAAAATTTAGATCGAAGAATATTTATAATTGATCCGAGACACATTTGGCACCGATTTGGACAAATACGGCCAAGATCTTTTCTTGATGCGTCTTTTTCAGTGAAATACAGCCCCACATTCTTCCAGCTCTAGGCCGTATATTTTTGTAATCGGGGCCCTTATTTTCTTGTCTACAATGAACGCATTTAGCATTTAACAATTTTTGCAGGCTCTTACATGCAGCTTCAGGAGATATCTTGCGTTTTTCACTTCATTCAATCGAACTTGTTCCTTCAACTCTTCGACATTTTTGTTGACAGTTACCGAATCCAGCCTGTCAAGGTCAACGACGCGCCCGAACTGCAGTTTTCAAGGTCATAGTGTTGATTGAACGCGCGTGTCATTAAAGCACAAAGTTCACCCTATTTTTTAGGAATTGCGCATGGAAATTTACCTTCAGCATCATGGCGTGTTCGCATTTTTCTTCAAGTTGTCGAATTCTTTCCTCCATCATTCGCCCGCTCTTGATCAGATGAACGTGCTGTTGTCTCGCTTCCCTGTAACATTTAAACAGTGAAAAGAGACAAGAAGCAGTAAAAATGGCGAAGATAAAGCGAGTTGACTTGTCGTTATTAGTGAAGGCATGTTGCTGTATTATTACAACCACAACAGGATCGATAAAAATATTAAAAAAATTTACTTCGAACGTGGTTTCAATTCATTTTGTTCGCACCTTGGACAGTTGCGCGAAAAAGATAAGGGTACAGGAAAGAACCGGTGTCAGGTGCAAGCGCAAAGCTAAGTTTTGAAAAAACAAATACACAGCCTTTGCTTTGCAGTGAGGTGATAATCGCGTTATATCATCTGTGTATACTATTTTTGCATATCAATCCCTATCAACCACTCCCAAAAGCATCCAATAAACGGCAATGTTTCGGAGTTGTAATTTTGAAAACTCCCTCTACTGATCAGCTTTCAATGTAATGGACTGGGGAACCAATACCTACTTGTAAAACTTTCTTTGCTCGCCTTTCTCCTGTTGCAGTTCCTTGATCCTCCTCTGCAATCCGGTGAGGGAGGAGTTTGCGAATACGAGGCAGGAGGAGAGATCCGGAGGGATGGTGGCGTTGCTTACGTGCTCCACCTGGTGGAAACGCAGCGGTACGACCACGTCCAATTCGTTGAGTTTTCCTTGTTTCTCAACCTGCGTGCAGTTGTTTAGTTGTACTTAAAGGTTGTGTTCGAATCTTGTCAATGAGTTGCACGTTTTGTGGCAAATATGAGGAAAAGAGGGAATTGTGTTACTTTCTATATCCAAATTTTGTCCTAAAATTTACATTTCATTACTAAGCGGAATGGAATTGAACTACAGACAACAGTTTTAAACCAAGTTAAAAACCGTGCCGTACGTTAAAATCAAAATATTTTTATAATTTGAAACGGCTGCGAAAGAATACTGATTTATACCTGGAACGCCTCCAGATCATCAAGAGCGTTCTTCAGTTGGGACTCCATTACTTTCGCCTTCTTTCCCAAAGCGTCCACATCTTTCTTCAGGGACTCCGCCAACTTTTTTTCTTCCACGAGCGCCTCCTCCAAGTCCAACCTCCGTTCCCGGAGTACAAGAGTCGAGTCGAAGAGTTGCTAAGAAAACAAGCGGAGTTTCCGAATGACTTTTATTGTAACTGAACCTTTAAAAAGCAAAAATTAAATCGCAAAGAAACCTAATTTTTAATCAAACAATCCCATGCGACAATCCAGACATTAGATAAAGCAACGTTTAGGGGTTTTCGAGCGCTCAAATCAAGGTACATTGTAAAAAATCAAGCAAAATACCCTAAAATGGTAAAAAGCAAACGTTTTGTGGTATTCACATCGAATATGTTTTTTACAATACGCCGTATCAGTCTCAGGTCTACAACTTTTAGTAATTGCTGGCGCACTGTTGTTGACAGACTGACTGTTTAAAAATAATGGATGTGGTTACGCGGTATTAGTTATCAGCTTTGTTGTGAGAACAAATCTTTCGAACTTTTTACGGTATTTTACGAACAACAAATTTACCTGTTCACATCCGGGAGGACAAACCGAGTCATCAAACCCCCCCTCGACCGAATCATCGTCTTCCTCTTCGCTCGACCAATCAGATTCGTCAGATGAAGACACGTCACTATCTTCTTCATCGCCTTCTGTGATGTCATAATATGTTTGTTGACATCAATAGCGTATATTATCACTGATCATTGGACTAAATCGAATTTTAGTACGTCTTACAGTTAAAATATTTTTTCTGCGATTGCGACTTGTATTAACCGAACGTTATTGCATTAAATATGTCCATACTGGTTCCCAAACGTTAATCCGAACGGCAACCATATTTTGTTAAACTGCTTATGGCCCACCCAGTGCTGCAGAATTTCAGGGAAAAATTTAAAGGCTGGATGTTTGCAAGCGACTGGTTTTGATTGCAATCAAAACATAACGCAAGAAAAAGGTATTTTTGTTAACTTTTTGCGACTCAGTAACCTTAAAAATACTTGAAAACGTAAGTGAAGCTTATTATTCACATAATAGAACAATCTGTTTGCATCGTCCTGTGGCCCATTAAAAATGTCCTCTTGGCCCATTACTGAGCCATGGCCCACAAATTTTGGGAACACCGACTGGCTTTTAACATACAAAAAACAACAGTTTTACTTGATAGAAAAAACGTCAGAAATGTGACTGCAAGAATCAGCCTTATTGTTATTCTGTTTTCAGACAGAAACCGACGATGCCATTAGGCGAAATTAATATTTCTTAAATAAAGATCTTATGCTGGTGTGATCGCCTGTTACTCCTTTCGGAGCCCTAGGAATATTACAGTTCTACTTAATCAGCCACCTTGCACAACTTTCTTCTTGGCTCGCTTTATTTTCTTCTTGAAGACTTTGTTGAGAAAATCGGCGAACTTGTTGTTGTCACCCAGTGATGACGTAAACGAGGCGTACAGAGCTTTCTCTCTGTCCGCCAACCGCTCGATGTCGCGCTTTTTGCCCTCTAGGCGAACCTGCATCTCTGCCGCCTTCAAGCGGAGAAAAAAAGGTCGAAATGAAATGTGTTGGGGAATATTCTCTGTTTTGTGATGAATTGTTGCGCAACAAACCCCATCTTAACCAAATTGTGGATAAATATCGGAATAAGGGAGTCATTCAATGTGCAACAAACAATGTTGATATGGAACTCCTAATTTTGGTTTGCAATCAGGCAAATCGTTGATTTTATGCTTGGTTTACCAACATGTGTATTTACGTTTCATTACATAGGCAATGTTTTTTCAAATGTAGATGTGGCTCGGGATTAGCTGCTTTAATCCAACAATAATCACATAAATTCATCACAATAATTTTCCCTATCACATTTCGTGACGAAAAAAAATTTTTGCCCGGAAGTCACAATTTCTAAGCGGTTGCCTCTTGGGGGAATCACCTTTCCGTTAATCTCGGCGAGTTCGGTTCGCTTTCCCACCACTCGTCCCGACAAAGTTGTCTCCCTTTTTTCGTATTCCTTTAACAGAAGCAACTCTTCCAGAAGGGTCACGTGTCTGAGTATCACAAAGGCGTCATTGTTGCGTCATACTTAACGTGATTAATGAAACTTGTCTAAAGTGTTACCTCAGGTCGGCCATCTTCAAATCGACGTCGAGGTTAATTTTATTGTGACGTAATAATCGCAGTTCAGCGTCAAATAGCGTCATCTTCTCTTTGATCGTGCGCAACAAGCGGTCTCGTTGGTGTCTGAAACGGATCTTCTCGATCTGTGCTATTTGTTGTTCCAGAGCAGTGGGACCAGATGACTCGGAGCGCAGCATTTCCTGGAATTGTACAAATGCATGACGTAATACAGTACCAAAATCTTGCATTAAACAAATGTTTTTCACTCAAGTAAAGGCAACTTTTTGTGATTTGAAACTACAAAGTTTTGAAATATTCAACACCAGCACCACCACTACGGCAAAATTCCATTTCAATTCATTTCAATGTATAATTTATGGAAGAGATAGAAAGTTTTTGAATAGCTTTTCCGCCAACCTTTGTAACGCGACTTCTGACACTGCTTGAAACGCTGCTGGCGCTCTTTCGACTCGAATGTTTGAGATCTTTGATTTGTGGAGCTTCCGGAGGAGCCTTTGCAAATATATATTAGGTAAACTGTTTGCGATCACCAGTCAAACAAGGAAATGAGTTATATCAATGTATATCGGGCCGTAAGACTTATTATTGGCGATCGAAATTAATGTTGTTTTTAAGGGGGTAATGTAGTACTAGAAAAAAAGCGGTGGAATATATATGTGTATGCTAAAGTAGATCATTTGTCATTTAAAACATAACTTACACCCAAAACAAGCCAAATTCCAGTTTTTGTGAGTTTATATTTGTGGAGAATATACTTAATCAAAGGTTTCCAGATCACAGTACATAACATTCATGTTTCCTGAAATTCACCTCATCACCGAATCCACCGAACAATCCTCCGTCTCCCTTTCTCTTCTTCTTCGCTTCAGCGATTTCCCGCTCTTTTTCTTCCTCTTCGAACTTGAGCAGCGTCTGACGCGTGAACTCGTACTTTCTGAACGTCAGAAGAAATCGAAAATTAGAATTGGAAACAATGTCCAAAATATTTGTTAACCCTGTCTATAGTCAGGAAATGTTTAGATAGAAGAAAACGTGTTGGATTAAATCATGTTATGGATGGAGCTGTGAAACGAATGTTTGATTTAATACAGTCGCCCTTTTTTAACACAAACATTTAGAGAGCCAAAGTTAATAACTTATAAAAAGGAGTTAAATTCAATTAATTTTAGAGAAATTTGCAGTAAAAGAGCAGGCAGTTGTGAGCATTTAAACAACTAAACCTTTATGACTGTTGATTCCTGAGACTCTAAAGGAGACAGATTCCACATTTTTTATATTTTCTCTGCCTTTACGACTGTCAACAAAACCATTAGATAGAAATGATATTAACTTACTTGTGCGGTTCTTCATCGGGATGAGGATTGGGAATGGATAGAAGTCGGACTTTTTCCTCCTTGCTCATCTTCGACTGGATCGCCTTTAGCTCCTGGGAGTAATTTTTCATCTCCGTGATTAGATCCAGTTTGGTGTCCCGGAGGTGAACCAACTTTTCGTTGAAGTCCGATTTCGCGCGATGAATCTGCAATGACGTCACATGTTATTATGACGAAATAAAAGCTTTTTAATTTGTACGTGTTTTATAAAGAGCACTTCGCCGTGACGTCAAGTAGAATTTTGCTTATGTTTGTCAGACAATTACGTCATACACTGCTGTTTAGTCTAAACTAGAAATTTCCCTTGAACCGAAACAACGCTACGTCATCGAAGTGACGTCATAATACGCGACGTCACAGGGAAATATCGCTCACCAGTCCTTGCAGAATTAGAATTTGATATCTCTTTTTCTCTGTGTCCATCCGTAAATGTTCTGGAACGACGTAATCTGATGACGTTTTGAGTTTGAAGTCGCCCATGTTGGCTTGAGCCTCCTTGATGGCCGAGACGTCCGCAGGGTCTTCGTACTTCTTGTCGGGTTTGCTTTTGTAAAGTTCCTGCCACTGCGTATAAGGAGTTTGAAGTAGAACATGCGCGGTTACCGAGTCTGGTTAATATGTGGTGTCTGCTATGGACCATTAACAATGGAAAAAGCCACGAAGCCCGTACGTAATTATCATAGGATTTTATACATGTATAAGCAAGATGGAGTCTACAGTACGAATTATGTGAGCTGCAGACAAACTTGCACATGTTATACAAACAACATTTAAACAAAAATAACCAGTTTACACACACCACTTCTCAAGAGTTACGAACTTGTTTTTCGGACAAATACCTCGTTTTGTCGTTTTTCGTGCTTGTGTTTTGCTTCTTCCGCCTTCTTAATCGCCTTCGCCACCTTTTCAGCTTGCCTTCCGTGCAAGATTGTCTGCTTAGCTTTGCGCTTCGCATCGTTGAGAAACGAGGCGTCGTCCGCAGCGTCATCCGTCTCTGTGACGTAACAAACGTAACCTCCAGGTAAATTCCCAGCAAAAAGATGTTAAGTTTCATCATTTAAAGAACATAAAAGAACAAGCTCAGTTTCCATTTTTCCCCAAGGACCAATCCCGCTTGAAAGTATTTGCTTTGCTGGCAAAAAAACACTAAAAAATACTTCAAGAAAATCCTTAAAACCGAACAGTTGACGTTCTAAATTTGACGAACCGTTGCCTCGTTCCGAGGGCAAAGAAGCCCCGATCCCATCTATCGTGCCAAGCCCTCCTTCCGATGCAAGACTCGCAGCACGAACTCGTTGCTCCACCGTTTGTTTGAGCGAGTAGTACTCGTCGGGCAACTTTGCTACTCGATAAGAGGCGACCGTGTGACTCGAGTTGAACGAGTGGACGACGATTCGGTCGCATTCGAGTTGGGAACGGAAACGATTCTACGAGTTAAGTTTGACTCAGTTACAAATCACATCATCACAGACCAGCAACACAGATGTTGAACATACAAAGTTGTTGAATATGCTGCTATGCTCAAAGTTACACTGTGACCAAATAACTAACAACCTATGTATCTATTCGTTTCACAAGGAGAGCCATATTGAAAATTGTAAAACTGTACAACTAAATAAGCAAAATATTCATCCATATGTGGTAAATCTGCACACTTCACAATGTATGAAAAGAAAAGGTGTTGATATAAAAACCACGTACAGTTGTGCATCTTACCTCTATCTTTCTATGAGCAAGCGCGAGTTTTTCCTTATCCCACTGCATTTCCAACTTCACGCGTTCAATCCTCTCATGTGTTTGTTTTACCATCTTCATGCGGATGGAAGGGTCGAGTTCGAATTCCTGTCAGCACGAAAAGACGAAAAAGTAAATTCCTTATAGTTACACCGGGATGAAGGCGGACTAATAATGCCTGGGATTCGAACTCACAACCCTTGGTATTTCGGGCAATTGATCGAAACAATACAGACCAATAAAGGTGTGATTTGGCCACGTTACATTGGGGTGTACTTTAGAAGCTTTATAAGCCACTCCCGTTGGCATATTTTAATTTCATTAAGACAGTTTGATTATGTACTGGTGTGACTTTTACTTCATACGTCACGTAAAGCCAACGCAATAAGATTAT
The DNA here is from genome assembly GCF_947561715.1 of Ascidia mentula. Classification (NCBI taxonomy): domain Eukaryota; kingdom Metazoa; phylum Chordata; class Ascidiacea; order Phlebobranchia; family Ascidiidae; genus Ascidia; species Ascidia mentula. Next base: position 3,111,486 of record NC_138568.1, read on the forward strand.
TTGTGTCGATAGTACGCGTGCAGTGTTTAATTTTTACCGAGCGGTTTAACCTCCCAAATCTGAATTTAGCCGAAACGCAATGATGTACTTTATCGTTTTTGGCAACATGGTTTACTTGGATTTTGCGTTCCCAAAAAACTTTTTCAACAACAAACACCAAGTTCACCTCTCGTTTCAGCTGCACGTGACTCGGCAGCTCACTGTTCCTCTGCAGCAACTGCAAGAAAGTCTTCCGAAGTTTATTAATCTTCTTCCTCTCCATCAATTTCTTTGCTTCTGCTTCCCGCATCATTTTATCGTGTTCAGCCTTCAGTTTGGCGTCCTCTATACTGTAAGCGTTGGGATCGTCGATATCGTCGATTAACCGTTCGTCCGCAGATCGTTTCTGTAGCGAAATAAAAAAATTAAACGAGTTTGCAGATCGCAGGGTAACACTCTGAAATCTAATTATCTTTCAAGAAAGGGTATTGTGGTGCGGACATAAGCATTTGAAGTTGCAAGAGTCGCTTTCTGAGCAATTAATGGCGGAAAAGCTACCATCAAAGCTCGTAAAGTTACTCTTTCAAAATGTTTTGCAACAGAAACACTTTCTCGCAACTTATACAAAGACAGCCAGAACAAGATCTGAAATTTGAAAGTCAAAATCACTGTGAGCCAACCAAGCGGGAAGAGTGTTAGTTGTTTTCCTTTTCAAAAAACACGGACACAATTAAACGTTTTATTCGTCTTACGTGAGGCGAAGGCAGTTTAGCCCTCTGTCCTTGCATGCTCTTCACTATCTCCTCGTGTGCCAGGGAATAAAACCCGAACAAGTTTCCGTCACCGCCACTGCTAAACACGTGACATCCGTCGTGGCTCTCCTCAATGGCGGTCACGTGACCTATAGGGTAACCAATCACGATTAAGACCAATACGAATGCTGCAGTAAGGTCTTCTGGCATCAACTTGCGCATATAGTGCTTAATGGTAGTGGTAAGACGATTGCATGCTTTCGCTTCAAGAATATAATAATTGCCAAACAAATTAATTCAACGCAACGTCGGAGCTTTTAAATTATCTTTCGTTGGAATATTTTTGACCACACCGGGATTTGAATCCAGGATATCCTGGGCACGAATCCCGATCAGGTTTTCTTTTTGGTATATGGGTCGGCGCTTGCCAATAATCAAATGAAAAAATACTGATCTGTGTGGTGATTGGCGCCACCTACCGTGTTGGTTGTCGTGCATGTTTAGGTTCCAATGTGAGGACAACATGTCAAGGTCAAACGGCTTCTCGGGGTCATCTTCGAGTGGGTAGACTCGAATCAGCCCGTTCTGGAAACCCACAAATAGCTTGTGACGATCTTCAGAAAATCTGATTGTTGTGATCGGAAAGTCGTTGGATTCTGTACGATTGTTCGCATTAAGTTTGTGGAAATTCATATACAAAGTACAAGTTAATAACACTCTAATTGAATTTTGTTGGCAATTCGCAGCAGATTGTACCGCCTACAGCCAGCTTTGTATACACTGTATGCTTTCAGTGTAAATAATAAAAAATAATGCGAATATTTCATGAAAAGCGAAAAAGTTGCGTCAAAAATTCAGTGATTTGGAATCGGTTGTTGAAGACTTGGTAAAATTATTCAGATGCAAGATAGCAGGAAAACGACTAAATACAGCACGTACGATTAAGTGCTGTCCAACAAGCTATGTGCATTGTGGAACTGGGGGTGTCGTGCTAGTGCAGCATTTTATCAAAGTCTTGCGTTTCGAAGCAAGATACAGTATAACATGTCAGGCTTTACAGCACCATAAAAAAGTTACAACACTGTCCACACCTTTGACTGGAACAGCTCTGACTGGTTCGGTTGCCTCTCCTTCAGCATTGAGAGCAGGCGACTCAGGAAAGACGCATTCATACAAATATCCCGCATCATATTCGCCAATGGAGACGATGAACCTTCCAGGAGTCACGTAGAACGCCTTGAGGATCGGACTCGGTTCCGCGGGGAAAAAGAGCGGTTCTTCTTCTTCCTCGTCTTCCGCCTCCGGATCTTCCTCCAGAAAGGTGGCGGCATCTTCGTCGCTGATCTCCTCTCCTGTAAGATCAGTTAGATTGGAGTTTTCTTCGGGAGTCGGCAAACTTTTCGAGTCGCGAGGCGGAAGTTGTCGCGAATTTGACAGGCTGGTCAATGGCCCGTGCGAGTGCAAAGTGAACATATGTGTTTACACTACAATATATAAATCAACTTATTTACAATAATTAACATTCAAAACTTGAAACCGAAAAGCAAAAAAAACGTGCTCTAAATTGCATTAACTTGTGTATGAAAACCGTTCTAAAGCGCCACTAGTTGAATCAACTTCAAGCGGGCCAGATCCTAACGGTTCACATTCGGCCCGCGGGCCGGAATTGACCCATGTCTGGTGTAACTGGTTAAGTGTGTCAATTCCAAGAAAAAATCACTACATAAACACAGAATCAATTAAATGGAGTAATAATGATAAGACATACCCCTGTCACGCCTCCTTTTCAGCTCCCTTTCTCTTTCCTTTCTTCTTTTTGCCTTCGCTATCTCCTTCCTCTCTCGCTCCTCATCGCGCCGCAAGCGAGATTTGATGCTCTGGAAGGTGTAAAGCCTGAACAAAAAACGGGTTATCTACATGGGGTGGGAATCGAACCCTCAACCTTTCGATCTTTACCTCATCGGCACGTCAGAGAGCTTGTAGGTGTGAGTTGTATCGACTGAGCTTAGGCTTGGCGCTGTCACTTCCACCACTTTGCCGTTGCTGCAGCTTACCAACAGCGTGTTGTCCGGCTGTTAAATCCAACAAGTACTTGTTATTAAGTTTTCGACAAAACATTATCTGATAACGACAATGTAATTGTAACGTTCAAATGTTTGCGCAAATCCAAGCTTTAACGTTTTTGCAAAACAGAGCAATGCAATTGTGAGGTATTATCAGTGCTGTTGACTGCAGCATAGGGCACAGGAAATCACAAAGAATATAACCAAATACATAAAACAAGCAAATTTATAATTGTATTTTTTCATAAAATTTAGCTAAATTCAAGCTCCATAGAACATTGATGCAACGTTGGTTTCTAAGGTTGTTTTAATTGTTTAAGACTACCTCGCATCAACAACATTGAAATTGAATCCCACTCTAAACGACGAAAGTTAGTATTGTACTCACAAATCCTCCGGGAGCCCACTGTATACCGGTCACTTCTCCAGGAATATCAACGAATCCTATGGGTTCGTACGATCCATGGCCGACAGCAAAGAAGAAAATGGTCTTGTCTTTGCTACCAGTGGCAAGTATTTCGCCCGTGTTATCAAAGGACATCGCGGTGATTGCATCGGAGTGAGGTTTCAGAGCCTGAACATTTTGAGTAGCAGGGATTGCGCAAAGGGAGAAATAAACAATGCAAATCTTGGGTCGAAAACGCCATTCCGAATATGATGTGATTGTGGAACTGGTGACGACACTACTCTAGAGCATCTTAAAAATGTCAATAAGCGATAACTTTGTCCACACCTTTGACAATCAAAAAAGAAATAAACCATGCAAAACTTGTCGGAAACACCATTACGATTACGATGCGATCTTACCCTTCGTTAAAATCATTCATTTACTTTCTTATGGGAAAATAATAAGATCTCTGTGCCCAGTTAATAAAATCAAAACAATAAACAACAAATACTGATAAAATATGTGGTGGGAAGTGTATGTATGACTAACAACGGAAAATGCAGTTTTTATACCTGGACTAAAGCCAGTTCGTTCGTGTCATCCACATTGCGAAGGTTGAGAAGTCTCATAATCCCATCAGAGAATCCGACGATCACCGTCGTTCCTTTGGGATCAACCTAAACACCAGAGGAACGTGACCAAAGTGAGGAAATGCATAAAAAATGCCATAAAATAACATCAAGAGTACAATTCGTTGGTTGAGCAAGTCAGATTGACATACACGTAAACAATTGTTGCGTATTTAAGATCTCAATGGAAATTCGACTTTTTAACTGATCACGCATGTTATTTTATGAAGTTACAACCGCAATGCCAGCAATCCAGAAATACACCAATTTCACTACGTAAAGCAAAACAATACAAAACGTTACCACTTTATTCGGCCAGAGAATTGACGTTCCCTTGCTCTGTACTTGGGGTGAATGAAACTGACAGAGAAGATCCTTGGTCAGGTAATCGTAAACCCTCACGTACGCGTCGCCCGTTGCTGCCATCAAGTGGCTGGATGGGGAGGGCGCAAGGCCGGTGATGTCCCCAGCAGTGAAGGAGTACAATTTTTCTGGTGGCTTCGTCTATGCCGTGTAAAGTGCAGAGATTGTGTTAAAAAAAAATTTTTTGCCGTTTCTTGTTTCAATACATTCTCATGAAAGAATTATTTGGTTTGTTGATGGCAAATACACCTCTCAGTGTTCTTATTGCGATAATAAAAAAATAATTAAATAAAAAAACTACTAGTTGTTGAAGCGATTAATGACAGAAAATATGGGCTTTCAAATCGTAAGGATTATTACAACAACGCAGGAGACACTGGAAATCTAAAATGAAAACCAAATCTGGTTTCCTTAAAGTATTTTTCTATTAGGTATTAATGCAAGTCTAAAGAAATGTTGGTAAATCTAATGAAAGGAAATGGTGGCAAGTACAAATTAAACTGTGTAAAGCTAAAACATGTAGGGGAATTACCGTGTGAGAAAATGAGAGATCAAGTTTCCAAATTCCACCATTTGAGTCCTGAGCAAACCAGATTGATGCACCTTCTTCCATTGACGGATCGTCTTCAGGTTGTGCCTGCAGTGTAAAGATGGATCAGAGTTAATGTATATCTTTGCATTTCAAAAAAAAATCTTTGTTACAAGAATAAAACACAACCTTCATTTAATTCAAACACTGTTCAGTTATTTTTTAGAACGTTTTTTTTTGCATCAATTAGGGACAAATATAATACAAACCCACCTTGACCATACAAGTAAGCTGCACATCATTTCCAACTTTCAGTTCATTCATTGGTTCGATTTCAAAATGATCGGATTCATCAGTCGTATCAGCGGAATCTATTGCCTCCATCTCCCAAACCTATTGAAGGCAAAACATCACCAATTTCCTGCTGTAATTGATGCAATTTATCATTTAGTACAAGGCTCTTACTCTGACATATCCATCGAGGCCGATGGTAATAAGTTCACCTTCATCTATCACAAGTTGTTGAACAGAACCGTGGTGACAGGGTTTTAGGTTCTTGCGACATATTTCAACCTGGGATTCATAGTAATAAAATCATGTTTGTAAAAAAATTTAAACACAAATCTGGTAAAAACAGATGGATGTGTGTGAGTGCAGTTCAAAGAAAACAATGATCAAAATAACCAAAGTGGCGGGTTTATCCTAAAAAAGAAATCATTTCTAAAAGAAACCTTTTAATGCAAACAGTGTTTTATGGCTCTAGAATGTAATACACAATACTCATCTCTTATAAACACAAATTTATTATCATAAATTATAGGAACAATAAGTCATTTATTACCTTAATAAGACCTCCATCCCAAAGAAGCATATTTCCCCAGTCACAACCTGACAAGACTTTGCCATCGGGAAGCTGAATATATCCATCGATGTCGGACAATGATGTTTTTCCAAATCTTCCCAATTCTCCCTTGAGTTTGAGGCCGGTAAAAGTGAAAGCCATCTTCCAAAACCTGTTTTACAATTTCTATCCTTCAGAATACGGTTGTTTCACAAGAAAATAATCTGTTTTTTTCTGCTTGCCACAAAAATCTGATATAAGCAGGCAACAATAAAAATCACAAGGAGCATTTTTATATCTTATTCACAAGGAAGTTTGGTACATAGTTTAATAAATGTTCTCTTAGATTTACAAAACATTTAAAAGATTCACAAAAACCATTTCGTTGACACAAATTTTAATGCATTTCGTTTTAAGCAGTCATCTACCGGATATGTGTTGTTCCACATGAAGTCAATTGTCCTTCCTGCTCTGGTGAAAATGTCACCCGGTAAATCTCTTGTGAGAATGCCTAAAAAATAAAAAATACTTTACAAGAGTGAAAACAAACCCAAGCAATTTGTATCTATTCAAAGATATTGTGTTTTGTAGTCATCAGTGCTGACAATCGTATCACACAGTGTTGTTCACTGCACCTTGGATCTTAACATGATCTTTTCCTTCTCCCATGCCCACACTGTTAGCATGTAGTCAGGTTTGGAACCAACAGATGCGAGAAGATCTCCCTTCGGACTGAAATCCACAAAAGAAAACGCCTCCTCTGTGCCATCTAGGATAGTTTAAAACCATAAAATTAAATTATTAAAAATTACAAAAAGGTTGTTTAATAAGCAATCTAAGTAGACCCACATATAATGCAGAAAGGAAATTTTTAAAACAAGTAACTACCCAAAAAATTCCACCTGTTGCCTTTTGTTTATAACCTTTGATCGAAAAATAGGGTTTTTCAGCATATGCACAAACCTCTGAGAATTCTGTATAACTTTAATGATGGAAACTCGTAGATGAGAATATGGGGCTTGACTCCTTTCTCGGCCACAACAAAAAAATTTCCTGATGGGTGCACCTACGGAAAAGTTATTGTGTGAAGCATTCGTTTCAGGGTTTTGTATTGGAGAAAGTTGTATTTTTAGTGGTGATGACTCACTGTGATGGCTCCTATTCCTCCTCCACTGCTACTTCTCAAAAAGCGATGTTCCCCTGTTGCCAAGTTCAGTATGTGGACCTTAACAAATGATAACACAATCATGTAAAATGGAACTAATTGAAGTATAAGATACAAACTAATCAAGCAGAAGGATTTGGCAAATCTAATTAACAGTTTATGTAAAACATAAAAATTTAGTGTGGTAATAAACTTTGTGCATGTACGGGGTGGCTCGATAAACATTTGTAATTTTAGACACTCAGTAGTTTGTCTACTTTCCTTAAAATATGCCTAAAGCAATGTCACAAAGTTATTGCGATTGACCAAGTCATACCAAATTTCCAGCAGCAAACACAATGGTTGGTCCTCTTAGTAGATGCAAGTTTGCTCTTTTGCAACAATCATATCCAAAAGAGTGGTAAAATTGCAGAAGATTTGCTGGAATTCCTGAGTCTGTACTAACTCTGGATGTAGACTGGTATTCCTGCATCAAAGTTTACACGACAAACAATGTCTGTAGAACTCATGCTATTAACTGTTAAATACCATTTGCATTGGTGACAAAATGGTTATGAGGTCATAGGTTAAAGTCCTTTATTTACATTTGCAGGGGTAACATACATGCACAGTCAATTTTTGGTTAAAAAATTACATACCTCTAGATCATAGAAAAAATCTTTTGGTGGTCCTTCCTCGATCTCTGTTAAAACAAATCCTCTATTTAAACATGCTTCACATCATGTTACAATTTTTCATAAATACCATGATATGGAATGAAACCGAGAAAAGAAAGACATAGGACACATACAAAGATGGAGGGAAAAGGACTCAAGGCTAAAATGACAAATTTCATGCTGTTTGGCAATGAACTACAAGCACATTACTTAAACTAAACCTACAGATGTATATGATTCTATGGTTTGTTCTTGTTTTTTTTATAGAAAAGTTTTCTTTATTGAAAAATTGTTTGTTTAGTAATTGTGACACATGCAGATTAAATGTTTCATAACAAAAACTGTTAATGGAATTTCAGAACAATACAAAATGTTTCACACTCTAAAAAAACATTATTAACATGCATTTTTCCATTAAATAATAAAACCTGAACAAAACAATCCAAAATTGGACAACATATCACCAATACAATGAAAATAGTCAAGCACTTCATCAAAGCAGCTATTATACACAATACAAATAAAAGTCTTTTTTTGCATTGCACAATGAACAGCAAATCGAAAAAACAATCAAAATGCATATTTTAAAAAGTTTAACATACCAGCTATGTTAGAACATTTCTACCAACTACAAAAACACTACTAACACTGAAAAGTATAAGTTCACACAAGTTTTCAGGCAGGTTTGTTAGATTAAGGATGGAAATATTAGCAATCATGCAAAAATATGCTAGTCATGAAGCAGCAATGAAATCTACCAGACATGACAGGGAGTCAGCATCCTCTACACAATTACCCTCTTCACTTTCAACTTTTTCTTCCTCTGGTGCTTCCTCTGGTTTTTGTGCCCCTTCAACTATTGGAGGTTTTATTACATCTTCCTCTTCTGCAGCTTCTTCATCTTCTTCTCCTTTCTCCTCGCCTTCTTCAGCTACTTCCCCACTGGGAACGTTGTCTGTACTTTCTTTTGCATCTGGATCTTTGCTCTCGGCCTCAGCAGCATCAATATCTTCTGCTTCCTGTGTTTCCACTCCTGGAGGAGATGACTCAGCTCGTTTTTGCTCATCAGGTGGACTGGTATCCACTTGTACATCATCGCCATCGGCAACTTTATCAGTGGTTGAAACCTCTTCACTTTCTGCATTCACAACATTTTCTGTTTCTTCTGCAGGCTGTGGCTCTGTAGTTTCAGATGCCTCGGGTTGAGCATCTTTATCAGCTTTAACATCATCTGTTGTTATGTCAGCAGCAGGGGTTGGACCTTCATCATCTTGTTGAACAGTCCCATCCTCCACCTGAGGTGCTGCACCAGACTCTTCTTTGGCTTGCACATCTTCTGATGGTGCAGGCACTTCACCTTGTTTGTCATCGCTTTCCAAGACTTCAGGTTTAACCTCATCTTCACCTGGTTCATCTTTTTCTGCATGTACTTGATCCTCAGTAGCTTTTATTTCAGCATCTTGATCATTTTTTTCTTCACTGTCATCATCTTTTTTTGCTTCAGCATTCTCTTCACTTTGATCTTCGACAATCTTTTCCTGTTTTACATCAGCATCCTGACCCTCTTTTGCTTCAGCATCATCTTCACTTTTAACTTCGACAACCTCTTCCTGTTTTACTTCCGCATCCTGACCCTCTTTTGTTTCAGTGTCCTCATCATTTTTTACTTCAGTGGTCTCATTGTTTGTCCCAGTTTCATCTTTATCTTCCTTGCTTTTATCGGCATCTTTTTCCACATCCGATTTCTCCTTTTCCTCTTCAACTTGCTTCTCGTCTTCTTCACTTGTTTTCTGTTGATCCTCACCACCAGGATCAGTTGCATCTGATTCGCCGATCTTATTGTCAGTTACATCGCTATCTTCCTTACCTTTTTTGAGATCTGCATCTGCTTCTTCCGATGCCATACCTCTCTCTTCTTCTTGTTCAGTGACTTTTTCAATGACAATGTCACTTTTAATATCTGTTGAATGTAAGGAATAGTACATGTATGATTTGTGGCCTATGCATATAGATCGGATAAAATACTTGACAAACTCACAAGCAAAACATTTTGATATTAAATGAAATAAAAAGAACAGCGTTTAAAAAAATGGCAGTTTATGTTTCACTTATAGGTTAAAACAACTTTTGTATGATTTAAAAAATGAAAATAACAGTAACAAGCAGCAACACAGTTTAGCTTTCATGCAACATTTTATGTAGTTTTACCTTAAATTAAATTGGCATGAAATATACAATACTGCTTCTGTGTACAGTAATGGAAAGTGAAAAGTTGAAAGCAACATGCATTGCACAGTAAGCCAAAAAATATATTTACACGGATGACAATAAACAATTGCAACATGCAAAATAACCTGATTTGGATGAAACTCAGCCATTTGCAACCGAGAAGAGTGAACATACTGAAAACACAGTTTGATAAAGTCATGCAGTGCACAGGCAAACAGGTGCAAACAATTTTAATACATACAACGACGACCCTTCATGAAGGTAAGACACAGCCGATGATGATAAATTGAATGTGCCATGGTACAAAACATTGCCATGCATTTGTATTTTAGGTATACCGTTTGGATGGGGTAGAACTGGTTGATCCAATGTGTCAATGGGTATATTGTCACTTACATCATCCACAATCTGTAAATTAAAACCTGTACCCTCCTGTTTGGACTGACTTGGATCTGTATCCTTGTATGACATACTTCCAATTGGGGAAGTATCATAAAAATCAAAATCGTGTGCAGTGGAATGTATTTCAAAAAGATTTTTTTCCGGTATGTCATGCGATTGGCCTTGTTCCAAATCATCAGATGTCTGTTTTTCATCATCTACATTGGAAGTAAGAGATTCTTGGCTTTCAAAAACAGAGGTTGGTTGGTGGTTACTTGGTTCAGTTTGTTCATTATCTGTTTTTTGACCATCTTGTTCCAAACCTTGGTCGTTGATTGTATTCTCACTAAACTGTGACACAATAACCTTTACCTCAGTATCATGTGGTGGTGCTATGTTTGCAGGTATTTGCTCATGTAAAAATTGCTCTGAATTCTCAGACAAAACAGGCACTTTCTCACTCTCATCCGATACTACAGAGTTTTCGCTGCCAATCACAGGTGACAAATTTTCATTTATTATTTTATCAGATGACAACTTCCCACTTTCTCCATCAGAAATCGAAGTATTGGTTTGAAGGTCTGCACCTTTCGGATTTATTGCAATGGATTTTTCTGTTTGCAAATCATCTATAAAGCTCGGAGCTCCACTTTCAGAAACAAGTGATAGAGTGTCATGCTCATTTACCGGAGTGTGCTTAGAATCTATCTCAGCACCATCAATATCATCAGCATCTGTAGCATGTTTTTCTCTGTACCGCCTTAATGCATGTTTTTTCAAGATATGAGTAGCAGCAACCAGGTCTCTTTTAGGCTTTGGAGATACAGACTTATTCTGATCACTGTTTTTAACATCGTCACTTTCCATGATGATATTACTCAAAAAGCTTCTATGTTTTGAATTGTATTTCTGATAACACAAAAAATCAAGGTACTGATGCAGTATCAATTTCACACCAAAACTAATTTGGGAATAATTGCTATTTCCTCCACAAAAGACACAAAATTCATTGTTTTGTGGGACACACGTTTTGCAGTAGGCCTACCTTTGTAAATTATAATTAGCAGCACTTACAGAAGGTTAGATATTCAAACAAACTGCTTTGTAAACTAACTGTGCACAGAAGTGCGTTCAATTTGTCGCTATGGGGACAACAAGCTTTACTCCGGTTCACTACAGACAATTAATCCGTACCAATGGGTTTTTATTTAAGTTTATTTTTGTCATGAGTTTGTTTTTGTATCGGTAATTTCACAGTATGCAACGATAAACACTTTTCTCAATGCTATTTTTGTTTCTTTGTACTCTACGCAAAACAAGGTAATCGCATTTTGTCAACAAGGCGTAACAAAGCCAGAAGAAAAGGAAACATTTGCACCAGCCGTTTTGTTTGGGTGTGTTGAATCTTTAGAAACGTACACAAAACATATTCACACATATTTCGTATTTATACAGCCTTAAACAATGCTAAAAGCACGGTATGCCATAAATGCAAATCCGTATAGCATTTTTAAAACTGAAGGACTACATTACGAAAGCCATGAAAAAGTTAAGTAGCGCCGCTTCCCTCAACAACTTGCGCGAGCGCATCGCGATACCCATATGCTGTTGTCATAAAATTGAGAATGACGGACTTTCTGCGGGAGGATTTGCGGGATTACCGACCTGCGTCAAATTTGCACTTCAACGAGAAAATAAAGTGAGTTTTGCTCTATTACATCAAATGGTATGATGATGGTTTTTATATTGTCCCGGATATTTTATTGGTGGTTGTTGGTATATATTATACTTCATGCAAGTTGCAACAAGAGGTTACAGGACGCATGAATAATACAACTTGGAGCATTGCAATAAAAACTGACATAAAACGTTGTTGGTCCAAAATTATATGTGTTTTTGCTATGTTTAAGGAAAGTGATTCTACTCTTTAGGGCTAAACAGAAGCAAGGCGATGAAGTTTTCCATTTGGGGTTCGGACAGTCTCCATTTCCAGTTCCCAAGTTTGCACAAGATGAGTTGAAAGCTCATGCACACATTGCCCAGTACTTGTCGATGAGAGGTAAAAAAACATGACTTGGCTTTTATTCTTTTTCAATCATCAACTTGTAAATAAGCATATTATGACTGCACTGTTTTGCTAGGTATTGATGAACTGCGAAGTGCTATATGTGACTACCATAAGAATGAAGATGGATTGAGCCATTTTTCAACAGCTGATATTGTAGTTGGCCCTGGATCTAAGGAGCTGATTTTCTTACTTTTGTGTGTCACAGGAGGGGGTATGTTACAGAAAAAAAACTAAAACAATGGTTGTGTATTTTTAAATCATTTATCCTTGTGCATCAAGTCTGTTGTAATGGGTTGTATTTAAATAGCCCATGTTTTTCGCTAGTGTGGACAATAAACAGATGGAAATTCTTAAAATGAAAGCTGATCTTTGTATTGTTAATTAACTGTTAATATTGTATTAAAATTAGATGTTATTCTTCTTTCGCCAACATGGACTACATACAAGCCTCAAACACTGTTGTCACGCCATCGAGTGTTTGTTGTGCAAACAAATTTCGCCGATGAGTGGAAGTTGACTCCAAAAGCCCTCGACAAAGTAAATGTGTGATTAATAAATGTGTGCTTGTCCTGTGCTTAATAATTGATTTATGTCCAACCTGCTACATGAACTTTACTGTTTAACCATGATATTGTCAAACTTACAATGTTTAATTTTGTGTAGACAGTTGCTGATAACCAAGTTAAACAAAATAGTGTGGTAATCTTCTGCAATCCTGATAACCCAAGTAAGTAGCAAAACACTAAACACATGCAATAATCAATAACTTGTGCAACCTATTTTAACAATTGCAAATTAGTAATGGGAATGTGTTTTGGAGGGTATACAATGTTGCACTTTTTTAGGCATTCAAATCAAACATGCCTTTTATTTTATTGCATGATAATGATGTGATTACATGTATTTTCTCTGCAGCGGGGACATCGTACACTGAAGAGGAATTGCAGGCATTAAGGTATGTAGGATTCCCTTCTAATTTGAAGAAACTTATGTCTGCCAAATTTTAATGTCATCAGCTTAACCATTACAGTGGGTTTCGTCAACCCAAATTTAACATTTTTTTAAACAATTGGTCCGAGCCTTATGTTATTAAGCTGAAATTTGCATTTTATATATTACTTCCTCTGCAGTGCCGTTTTCCGGAAGCACCGAATGTTGGTCGTGAGTGACGAAATTTACGCTCGCCTCTCTTTCGACGACAACCATGTTTCTATTGCAAAGGTACGTTGTTTGAGGTGTAAGCTTTTTTTGGCCTAAGCAATATGTTCATGTACGTATTACCTCCGCATAAAGCGAAAATTGAAGTCAAGTGTTTTTATACAATGTGAACATTTGCAAAGTTAAACTTGGAGGCTTGGTTTTGTCGACACACCGCTCCTATACATGTCCAATTAAAGTGTCACCATCGCTGTTATTTGCTGTTTTTTGTAATCTTTGGACTATTTTTGCCAGGGCACAAAGTAAACACGGACTCTACTAAAATTGCGAAATAAAATTAACAAAATATTTGGCACATTGTATTTATTGTATGTTCCTATCTTCATAAGAACTCTATTGTCCCTGAGATTTGATTGACAAATTAATGGAAAATTCGGAACAGTAGTTATCAGTGTGCATCAGATACTATTTCCAGCCGTTTCCTGTTTGGAGTTTAACTTCGGCACTAACGTGGAAAAATCATAAATATAAACTGTACGTGGCAAATTCGTCGCCGCAGAATATTCTGCCTGCTTTGCTCGTTTGAGGGGCAGAGAAACAAAAGTATAATAATATGAATACCAGCTGCACTGCTACCCTCTGCTGAAGTCATCTCAAATAACGTTTAACAGACACAAACGGAACAACTGAGAATTATATTCACACATTAATGAGATGGTTATCAGAGTTACACGTACACTGGAGTTACCACCAGGGTTGTAATACCGCGTTCATTTCTAGGAATTTTTATTAAATACCGATTGTTGGTGACTCTGCGTTATTTGGCGGCGCTAAAAAATAGTTTAGGAAATAGTCGCTAAACGTCATTAAGAAAAGGGTCATCGTGCAACTCACAGCACACAATGTCTTTCAACTCCATTTTCTGCATCAAAAAGCAGCTTGCTTATTGTGTGTGAAACGCTGGTTATACGACCTTGTATTCAACTCCTAGTATTACCCCGAGGGAACAGTTCTGAGCTCAGGAATCTCGAAGTGGGCGAGTTGTGGAGGTTGGAGACTTGGTTATCATCTTTACCCTTCCGAGCTTAAATGTAAGTTTATTTCCATCGTTACCCTACGTTATGTTGTATGTTTTGTGATGTGGATTATCTTGCAAAACTACATCATTGCTATTAATTCAAGCGTTTTTTTTCGCTAACTTGATTTGGTGCATGCTTATATTCACAGTGGTTGGTGAAGCGGTTGCGAGTGCTGCCAGCCAAACGTACACGTGTGCGAGTGCGCCGGTTCAATACGCAGCTGTGTCGGTGAGTTTTAACGCAACATGCTTTGCTTACGCGCACATGCGATGTACACTATTCTTTTGTAATTTTTCCAGAATCTAGCCCTCTAGTTGGCGTTGTACTCTATAAGCGACACCAATTTATTTTGATCTATATTTGGATAAGAAACTGAGGACGTCCGTGCAGGCGAAATCGATTTTTTAATATTGCTAATAAATCAGTTGGCTTCTATTCAAAACTTTTTATAGTTAAATAACATTAACTTCTTATAAAGTAATTGTCTTTTCCAGCTTTCAATAAATTCAGTTTGTTTCCTCTCCTTTTGCTTTGATATACAATGCGAGTCTCTGGCTTTTCCAGTTACTTCGGTTTGAGGACAATGCGAAGAGTTACGTGAAACACTGCAAAAGAATTCTTCAGGCTGTGGCTCAATATTGTTGCACGTGAGTGTTTTACCCTTGAATAGTTTGAAATGCTTTGTGTCTGCTTAGTGGTTTAAGATTTCCGTATAAAATGTCATGTTGTTGCAATGTTTACGGTTTCGAAAATTCATTCGACGTAATTCCAGATGCAATTATAAACGTATATATTTAGTCCACTTGCAATTTAAGTAATTGTACATGGCGTTACCGCCTTTTACATCAAGACTTCAATACAATTTGAGCAGTCAGGTGGCATACTGTCCAGCAATGGGCAATATGATAAAACCGTATGGATTGTTACTGTATTCGTTTCATTTGATTCAAGGCAATATATGTTACAGCACTCTGCGTTCTGTTGGCGTCAAAGTTCACATGTCAAGTTCCGGTTATTACGTGTTTCCCGACTTCGCCGTCATCCGTGAACGACTCGCCAACCGCGGGATTCGAACCGGCGACGAAATGTGTCAGACGATGTTGCGTGAAACCGGAGTGGCTGTAAGTTGGTTCGTAGATCAGTTTATAAGCTATAGTTGGTATGGTTTGCGTCCATAACCAGACCAAAAAGCGCTTGTTTTTTTTTGACAAATGTTTTCGGATTTTTTTGTGTGACTGAATTTGGTTTATTTGGTATTAAATTCATTATGACCTAACATGTAAAATTGGTTATAAATCATACACTAAAAATATTCGAATTTGATTCAATTGCATAGTTATGAGTGGCTGCTGTTATAGTCAATAGCTGTTTTGAATAAACTCCAATTATCCTTTCCTAGCTGATGGCTGGAGGTCCCTCCTATCTACACCCACCTGAGGAATTGACGGTTCGGCTTTGCTACGTGAATTTTGACGGTAAACAAAGTTTCTTTGCAATATATATTACACGAAATTGACAGGAATTTCGGAGTACTTGCTTGCATTGAAGGTCCAATTTCCTGCTTAAAGGATTATGGTTTAACTGTAGGTGACAAAGCTCTAAAAGCGAGCGAAGACATTGGATTTAAGGAGCAATTGCCTGAATCATTTCTGATGGAGAATTGTCCACCTACTGTGGAAGCAATAAACCGTATATCTGAATGGGTCAAAAAGCAATGATGACATTCGAGTCACCTTCACTATCACTACCTGCACAATTTTAGAAGCATTTAATTATTAAGGGTGTCCTTTTGCTATAGTAACCTGCTTTTAGCGGCATCACAGCCATTGCTGAAAATCAACGCAATCGTATATCGTGTGAGTTAAACCCACTTTATTTTCGTAATTGTTTTAATGCCGAACATTAACGTACTTACAATGTTTATTCGACATGTCGTTGCTATTATTTTCTATGTACTTCATGACGTGAAGTTCACAGTGTCTGTAAATATGTTTCATTTCATCACAATTTTGGTGCAATCATGCGACGTTTTAGTTCATATATTCACGAAATTTTTCGCACAAATTTGCACACAAGCTTGCATGAAATAAATAGCATCGAAAGAAAAACTACATACCAAAACCCTTTTCTCATTAAATATTTTTATTGTCAGAATCCGCTTAACCAAGCTTTTCTCAAAAGTTTTTACAAAAAATGTAGGCCTAACAAACCACTACAGCAAAAGAAAATCGCCTTGGGTATACTTCTTGCGTTTGTAACAAGTTTTGGGACAGGATTTTAAAAATTATCAAAAGATGACGCTAGCACTAATTGCAAAACGTTTTTTAACTGGCGCTCATGAAAAGCAATACTTTTTTACGATTTCTATATCGTTGTTACGTAAAAACCAGTCAAGCGTGACAAAGGGACGCTAAGCGATCTTGTTTATGTTTGTAACAAAATTCATTTGTTGAAACCAATCAATGCAAAAGGTATGCGCGGTATTGGATTAATGAAACAAAACTTTTAACCTCAGGGCGATAATGCCTAAGAAGAAGGGTGGTAAAAAGAAGTAAGTACACATTATTTTTGTATTATGTGTCATGGCAATTTATATTTGAAATAAAAAAGCAGGATCTATAAAGTTGTTATTTACCAGATCTAAAAAGGCATCGAAAAAGAGCGATGCTGGATCTAAAGATGGTGATGTATTGGAGCTAGATGGTGATGGTGCACAACTTGGAATTGGAAAGAAAAAGAAAGCTAAAAAAGCAAAACTTACGAAAGAAGAAAAGGCTGCTGTGAGTATTATATTGCTGTGAAGATGTTTTGTGCTTGTTTTTTGACATATGTTATTGGGTGCCAGACTAGATAACCCTTATGGTTTTATTAATGCCCATGACATTTTATTTTACATACTTATCATTCATACGCGTTCATGTTTTTTTTGTGTGCAAGTAAAATTGAATTGAAAAATTTAATGAATAATTGGATTTGTTTTTTTGTAATACTGAAGTGAGTTTATTTGATATTGAACTCAAAAGTAAAATTGGTGTAAATTTGTCACATTTTTATGGTGAAAGGAGTGTATGATTGGGTTTTTGGCGTACATTTGTTGTGTTTATAATAATATTAATAACTTATTATTGTTTCAAACAGGCTAAGCTTGCCAAGAAACTAGAATCATTTTTATGCAATGACACAGAGTATGATAAATTTCTCAACAAAATTGATAAATGGATGAAAGACAACAAAACAAGAGTTGAAACTTTATTTAAAAACTTTGATCAAGAAGAAGAGGGCACAGTACCTTTTGAAGTTTTTAGAGCAGGTAGGCAACCAGTTTATATGAATTTGTTTGTAATTACACTAAAAAATACATTCCAAATGATGTATTGCTACTGCTCACTAAACATGACTTTTCTTGCATACATTTTACAATATTGCCACAGCAATGTTCTGCATAAGTTAGTGTACGTGTAACATTGGATAACACTTTAACAACACATCTATTCGTAGGATTGCATGACCTGCTTTGTCCCTTGACTGATCTTGAAATATGTGCCCTGGCCAAAAATTTAGACCCAGAGGATACAGGGCTTATTGAGTACTGTGGCTTCGAACAAGGAATTCACAATCGCATAGCTCTGGATGATGACGCTGACGATGAAAACCAACAAGATGAAAAAGATGGAAGCACGCATGAAGAAAAGTTACAGCCTGAAGATTTTGTACCTGATATTGTGACAACAGGTTTTGTGGGGAAAAAGGCAGCACGTGACCCACTGCACTCAGACTATTCCAGGTAAAAATCTCAAAAAAGATCATTTTTCGCAATGTATTGAAACAGAAGTATTATAGGTGTAGGTCATAAGTATTTTATTAAATCTGATTATCACATGCTTAGGTTTGTATTTTCATTATAAGCTTATTAAAAATTTAGTGAAAATGTATGATAACTTTTTGAGACTGTTTGTCCAAATATGTTGTGATTAAATAATGCATTATGCATACATGGGTGTAGTTCATTGCTTACTCTGTTCATCAGTACACGGAGAGTGTTAATTTCCAACAAACATGCTTAAAACAACTCTAAACTTTACTTTAAAGTGGGTAGGTTAAATGGGCAATACAAAATATTATAGGAATATTCATCTTTACGAAGAATCTTAACTTTTTGCGCCCATGGTATGTTTCTATCTTGCAGGTACGTCGAGTTTAACATGCGACTGGCCACATTCGATCACGTGGCCACCCACCCGGCCCACTTCCACGTGACCGTCCACACTCACATGTCTGTTGCCACTCTGAAAAAGCTGATTGGCGAAGTTGGTCACGTGACCACTGGGCTGATGAACGTCTTCGTTAACAAGTGAGAGAATGGCTACTTATTGTTGCCTAAAAATACCCTGGTTTCAAGTTTTCGATAACTGTATTTGAATGCCTGAATTTATAGTACACAGTACAGTAAATTTAACCATCCTTATTTTGTCATAGAGATTGTCAGCAGGACGGATGCTTGCCGCTCGGTTGCACAATCGCTGAATGCGGTTTCAAGGGCGGACCAAAACACGACCCTCAAAGATCGACTCTCTTTTACGATTACGTTATAGAATATAGCGACTGCCCCTTGCTTAACTGCGACCACTATTTCGGACAGGATAAGAGACCGATGAATCCTGTTTTAACCGCTTATCCACCTCGGCAGCGTTCTAGTTCTTGATGTCCCTTTTAACGCACAATAGTCGCATTTGCTACGTGTGATGTTCTTCCTTATAATGAACTGTGACCAGGCATTATCTGTAATTTGCGGTTTTAATTGTGTGATTGCGCAATGTTTGTGATGAATGGAAGCCTTATTAACTGTTCTTGAATTGGAAGTGGTAATTTAATATTACATTTTTGTCTTTCGTATAGCAACAGACTATTCGTTTGAGAACACAATAATTGTTAACTTTTGATAGAACACAATAGGTTCTTGCAGATTATACACATACATGTGCATTTTAACAGGGCATTGATATTGTGAGCGTATATCTCGTAACGTTCCGCTCTATGGAGCGATCAAGGATATTTGCTACATACACGCCTATTTGGATGGGTACAACATCACAGCCTGGCTTAAATTTAAGCTGTGTGGTTTTTCATGGTACGCTTAACAGTAATAACCGTAACATTTTAGCTAACGCCCGTACTTCCAACACAATGCCTTGCTCCTTTGCCCTTGCGCCACTAAAAAAACATACCGATTGTGCGTCACAATTCAGACGTTTCTTTAGTTTGTTGTTGCGTCACAAAGGCGTAGCGTAACGTGCTCGTTTGTTCAAGGAGTGGCGGGATTTTATTGCTCAAGTTTGTCAGTAGCGAAAATTTTATGGTAACAATTCTACAGGAGAACAGTAGGACGAGTCAAGAAGCTGTGCACTTTTTTACGGCAAGGAAAAATGTCATGAAATCTATAAACATCGGACAGTGTTGCTTGGTAGTATAGCCGTTGGATCAGTTTTCAAGTGTCAGTATCGAAAAAAGGCATGAAATCACATGGCAGAAGATTTATTGGTGTATTATTTATTGAATTGTACGGCTAGTTAGCTATAGTGTGACTAAGAAAAATGGTCGTAAGTGTCGCCGGTTGATGGCGATTGTACTCAGTTGTTACTTGAATTTTGATAGTAGGCATAAATTCCATTTGCCATGCTTGTCAGAATACGCCAGACAAAGTAGGGGCCGATGAGCTAAAATATTGCGGGGTCTGCATTTCAAGCAAAACTTGACCTTAAAAAAACCCTATTACACTCGCCATTTTCTTGTTCTTTTAGTAAATTTCCGGGCCATCTAAAAGCTCATCCAGATAAGGTCATTCGGTCAAATGTGCCCAGGCCCTGGCGCCAGACCTACGCGTTTACTTTGGTAACAGCATTCTGACACAGCTTGTGGCGAGTTTCGTGTTCCTACCTCAAATTCACCCGTATTGTTTTCCCGCAAGCAGGGATAGAGATTTTCCACTGCGATAAACGTACGGTTATCCCAGGAACTGCCCTAAGCATGAGGCACAACACTAAAAGCCTTGTCAACAGCAGTCGGTGAAGATGTTGAGACATGCTATGAATGCTTTCTGTGGTCAAAATTTGTCGAAGCTTGTGTTATAGCTCTCGTGTTTGAGCACTAAACGGCAGTATATGTTTGCTTAGACATTATTTGCTGCTGTGGAATGTAATTGCGGCCGATCGCGGGACAATAGAGAAGAATCGTAAAACTGGTCGAAGTCGTCGCGAAAATGATGCCAAAAGAACACGTTTTTGCAACGGAATATGACTTGGTTCTGAAAGTCTCGGTAATTGCGCTTTGGTTGCAAACCTATATGCAGTATATTCGCTAAAAATGAGATTCAGGTGTAGCATAGAAAAAGTCTAGACTCAAATATTTAAAGTTTGAAAGCAAATGCAATTGATTGTTTTAATATTGTAAAACAAACCAATACACTATGTAGGTAGTTCTTCCAACATCAACTGTCACATCAAAATAGGCCTACTTGAAATTTACGGCGACCCGAGCCTCGCCCTGGGCTGTTGATGAAATCTACATACTTGACTTTTGCTGTAACCTTTTCACGTTTCGCGTTTTACACGCCTTATATCAATTGACCAGGTCTAGTGGAAAAATGTCTGACGAGGTTAAAATACCCGGTGACACGCAAGTCATTCCGCATTCCTGCAAAGTCACTCAGAAAAATTTCGTCAAGGTCACTGAGCAGCGGAGATAAGTCAGTGCAAAAGTGCGTTTCGTTGCACAATGCGGCCTAATTTTTTACACAAGTGCATATATTCAAGTTATACAGAAACGTGTTGGGTACAGAACAATACATGGATTGCAACATATAGATTACAATTACGGTATAACCCAGTATGGAATGTGTTTTTTGGATGCAAATTCTCACTAAATTTGGACAAAAATGTAATATATTTCTAAGGCTTGTGCCTATTTTTAATTTGTTTGCTCTGTTTGTTTTGGATTGCGTTGGATTAGAATCATTTGTCCGTTTCGACTCGTAAAGGTTAGTTCTTGTGCTACGAAAATCGATTGTCGCTTTGGACATCAGAAAAATCAGATTGCAATCTTGACAAAATGTAAACACGTCGCTCGCTTCTGGTTCGGTTATCGCGCGTGGTTTTGCGGGAACCACAAAACTGTTTCCACGTCTTGGCGGTATAAGAGTTACGGCAAGTTTTCATAGAGGAACGCGGCGTAAACACAAGGCCATCACATACGAATTTGATTCGATGCTGCCAGCTTCGTTATAAATACAAAAGGCGTTTTTGTCTGTTGATGCACATACGGATTTTACCACCTTGTGTTTTACATTTATTCAAAGGGATGAAGAGAAATTTAGACAGAGAAGTTTCGCAGAACAGAATAAATTATGTCTATAGGTAATGTATGTAGAAGCCCTTTGTAACATCACTCTATATCAAAGCAATTAACTTAAATGATCAGCGCGAAGTTGGTGCGACCTATTAGTTTTGACAGAACATTCGGATATGAGCTCTGTTGTCATGACTTTTGATTTTACCCACAATCCTTCGTGATAAATGTGGTTACATGACTCATTATCCTTGACGTAAAAATGACGTATTTAGTCATTTTGTGGAGTTACACACGCCGAGAATAAACATAGCAAAGTAAAATTTTAAGAAGCAAAAAAATGCCTCGTGAAAATTTTCTATTGACCAAATGTTATGTTTCAATCTAAAAGGTGAAAATTAGGTAGGGTTTGCTTGTTATACTGCTTGCTTCTGTTCTGAGCAAAATGAACGGACGAATCAACACGGGGGAGTCGATGCAGCCACCCAGCAGCCCGACCAGACGCTCCACACTTCCGCAGACGGCGATAGTCGACGTGAAGCCGTTTCAACCTGGTACGTGATGGTTGTAGCGCTTTCCATGCAAAGTCGATTCTTTTAAACAACCGGGTTTAAGGGTTTAATGTGCGATGCCATAAATTTTTTAGCAAAAATTGTGAGATTTTGTATCGGGTGTAAACAACAATGACCGATGTGACCTATTCCACTGTTGCGGCGTTCTAAATTGTTTCTTATTACGTTCTAAAAATTCACACTAATGACAATTTAAGTTAAACACGTGTTAATTTGGCGGTTCTGTATTGAAGGGATAATTGTCAACTTCAATAACGTTACAGTTTAGCGCGCACAAAAAAGTTTGGGAAAAACTATATATTTTAGCATATAAATGGACCCTCCTAAAGTATACAGTTGATGGTTGGGGTAGCCCCTTTTTGCCCGCTGGTACGAAAATGGAAACTGCAGCGCTTACTTGTGATGTATAGTATCCCTTAAAACAGGTCTTATAAAGCTGGAAAAACGGGTATACCGTTTCTTTGAAAAGTTTACTCTTAATGCCACTGCGTTGGCCTTTGATGACAAACGTTAAAATTGTTTCATTTGCACTGAAGCAAACACTACAGCTAGCTTTGTAATAAGTTGCAAGAGGATGTGAAACCACGAAAAGTTTATAAACTTGCACTGACCTCTTAACTCGAAGTGATTATTTATAAAGTGCGTGGTAACCAGCATCGAGCCTACGCTAAGCGACTCCAAGGCTCTGTATAAGGCATTAGCATACTGATAGCGACATAGGAATGACGTAACTGCCTTCTATTGGCGGAAGCTCGATTCAGAAGGAGTTTTATATCCTTTCATTAACGGTGGGAAGTAAATGTGTTTGGCTGACCTGCGTTGGCAGTTCCAAACTAAGTAAGAGGGTCAGCATAGACATCAGAAGGCATAGGACCAATAGAAAGTTTTGTTTATAGTTCTATGGTATATAGTTTTTGTTAAAACTAAAGGTTGAAATTGTTTTACCACGTTTTACTAAGTCACTGGAATGCGAAATATCAATTGGGTATACTTCGGTAGTCAAAGCTACAGTCGAGAAGCATTCTGAGACAGGGGGTGCCTCACCAATCTAGATTTTCTTTTATCTACAGGTAGTTTTTTACCTTTACAGGAATCTAAGCTTAATTGTCACTCAAGCAAGTTTTTGTTTCGGCGCGCAATGACATAATCAAGCTTTTGTAACAAATATTGATTACGTGTATTACAGGAGAAAACAAATTTGTAATCTTCTTTAGCCCAAACTGTATTTCTTACAGAATTTCACTGACAGGGCAAAACTTTAGTTCACTTTTCAATTCCCCCACATAGGGCCAACCCAACCTTTTATTAATCTATTCTTGTTTTGCTTTTAATCTATTTATGTTGAATAAACGTTGTCATTGTAAGTTGCGACCTTTAATCCAATCGCCTGACGTTTTATGGTCACAGGCGACGTCTCGAAACTCGAGAGTAAGAAAATGAAACGGAGCGAGTTGGCCATCAAGTTGTGTCGCTCCTTTTGGGGCGAATTCGTTGCCAGATGCCTGCTTTTGGGTTTATGTGGAGTGACCATTTGGAGGCTCACGAAGAGCGACCTCGAGTTTCCACACTGGGGTTACGCCCTGCTTGGAATCGGAGCATTGCTTTCCATATGTGAGTAAATTAAATCAATACCACGGCTCGCTGTGCAAATTTATTAAGGCTTCAAGTTGAAACTCTACAATTGTATTTTATCAATTGAATTTTGCATTATCACAATATTATTGCTAACTAAGTTTACTCATCATCGAAAACAAAATTGAGTAAATTTAACAACACACTGCTGTTATAATATGCGGCACCTACACACCGACTAGATTTCATTTGGTTGACAACAATAACAAACTAGCAATGACGTAAGCACACGTAGATGATAACTTTATTTCCGGGCGTTGGAGTGCGATTTAACAAACTATATGACAACCTTCAAAACTACCTTACTCTTGCCGGGCAAACCATTGGTTTTGTTATGTGTTTGTAAATTTTACTTTTTTTACCTGAACAAAATAGGTGTATGTGACTATGACCGGCGATACGATTTTTGACAGGTGATTCCTTACAAGCGCTCTGGTACAAAGTTCATCTGTACGCCTACTGGAGGTTTTACAAATATCAGCATTGGAAAGGCAGAACTTGGTGAGGGTCATTTGGTAAATTCTTTTTTGCGCGTCTTGCAAACAGCACTAAGTTAATTTTGAACAAAGTGCCGTTTAGATATTCCAAAAACAAATTTCAATTATGTACTGATAAAAATTCATCATCTAACAGGGCTTATCATTGTATAAACGCAAACTGATCACACCACTTTGTTTCAGGTTTGATCCGAACACCGTTTTCTGCTTGCTTACTATAGTCCCAGCACTGGCCTTCACAGAACTTTCCATTTACAACGCCACTCACAATCCAACTTCTGACGCGCTACCGTGAGTTAAAGTTTCATTTACACGGAAAAATGCAGCTACATTTCCCTAAACAAGATTACTTCCGCGGTTCCGAGATTACTGACAAATCGTGTTGATTAGTTCTGTTTCATGCAAGGGCATGATTGTCAGGATCGCCCCACAGTGCAGATCCTCACTTGGCGATCACAGCTATTGGTTTACAGGCTTCGAAACCAAGGCATTGCAGACTAACTGGATTGCTTTAGATTATTGATAAATTGTTTTTTGTTTTCCGAAACAGACAAGGACCCAGCCTTGCTGACGTCAATATGACATCAGCACCGATGGACGTCACAGTATTGGAAATGCTTGCAAGGCGGAGAAGAGAGGTGAACGCTACAGTTGATGGCATTACGGTAAGGTCTCATTAGTCATTGTTGGAACAACAACATATGCAAACCTATAGTTGATCAAACAATCCGTTACTGAGGCCGCCAGTAATATTTATAAACCAAAAAGCTCGTATTTGTTGATTACAGCAGTTAATGATTTGATTCCATGTTTTCAGGCAACTACTTTTATCGACCCAACAGCAGTTCCACATCCATCGGGTAAGTTGGAATATCAATGTTATTTGTTTAGTCCTTAAATATTTCGTATCTTGGTTTATTTTGACACACTGACATTTAGTACACACGTGATGTATACGAGTCACGCTTTACCAACAATTATGCAAAAGCAACGTCATTATTCAAAAACAATGCAGTTATGTCTGTTCAATAATTTATAATGGAGAATATTTGTATCATCCAAGTATACGAAACATTTCAAGTGTATTTTAAACTTTTGGTTGTGGCATTAATTTACGCATATTTTTCGTCATTTTCACAGTCGTTACAACAGCAAGACCGCAACCCCGCATGGTCACCACTGATGCATTGATAAATCTGAATACGACGGATCCAATATATCCGGAGCAAATCGAAGCGTGGGGTCGTGACCTCTCACTACTGCTTCTACATCACGTGACTTGCCTACTTCTGGTTCTTGTGCGTGTGCAGATGCGAAGGCCCGACTCGCTACAACGAATTCAGCTCAGCTCAATGGCTTTTGAACTTCTCCTACACGCTGCCGACCTGGATAATTTGATCGTCTCCGGACTAAACGAGAGAGCGGTACAGGCAAGCCGTCCTCTCTTCGTCGGTGTCATGGTACTCTGGGGCATTGGATTTTTGACACTTGTGTTCATTTTAAGTCGGCGCCACGAGGCCGAGTTGTTTCCGATCGACCGCAAGAAGCTCCAAACGTTCTACTGTTGCGTCATAATGGCCGTGGAGGATGCGCCGAGGCTTGGGCTCAGGTTGGCCATCGTCATCTTGGGCGCACAGTGGGGATTTCCCCCAGCGGACACTTATACCATGTTTTTCGGTCTTAAGAATGCGCTCTGCTTGTTGTTGTATTTCCACAGACTTGACGCGCTTTGGTCCAAAGGCGACTACGACATCCACCGGTGAATGTTTGTGATTAAGTAATTTAACACAACCAGGCCAGATTCGGCGTTTATTTGTAAACTTTTAAGACTTGATTGCCTTTTAAGTATTTTTCTGACTGCTAGTGGAAAAAGGTAACTTCTACCGCAGGTTAGAAAAATGGGTTGTAAATGCGAGAATCCCAGCTAGATTTTTAGCGCTGGATTCACATCCAGTGCACTTTGAATACGTAAATACACAAAAAAGCACCAGCGCTAGATAAAATCTAAATCTCACTTCTTCGTTTAACTCCATTTCTCGTCAAATTGACCTTTGTGTACAGTTTCAGCATATCCTGCGCTTATGATGGTTCATGTTGCACTTTTTCCTGTAGACTCTTATGTAAATTGAGACGTTTTGCAGCTTCTATTTGCTGCTACTAGATTGTTTTAGTTCACGTGCTTTCCGGCTTTCGTTTGACGTACTTTCAGTTATACAAACCTTGCTTTCAGTGCAGTGACTTTGATGTAACAAGACCAGCATTTTATTGTAACGACGTTTCGGCTGTTATGCAGCAGCCTTCATCAGGAGGTATGAAATGCGAATCAAGCAAAGTGGACATTGTTGTGGCACACAAACAGAGAAAAAACACCTGGCAGCGTCAGTAAAAAATTATATAATGATCACATATAACCACATACATATGTTTGATCGAAAAGTGTCGACTATATACAATCCGGTATACTCGTCCCATGTTTCACGTTCTATTGCTTTTAACGGAAGCTTTCCGCCAAAACGTGCCAACATCTCTGACTAACTAGAGACTAACTAGACCAATGTTGTAGAAGCTGGAAAACCATCACCGTATTCTGACGGGGATGAAAAACGTATAAAGTATGAAGTGCGGTTATATTTGGCACGAAAGCACGAGTTGAAACACAAAACATTAAACTTACAATATTAATCCTCACACGCCCAGAACAGTGTTAACATAAACATAAACTTGTTAGAACAAAAAGAGATGTGATAAAAGAAAGCAACAAACTGTTTGAAGCAAAACGTAAAATGGTAAGAGATATCCACACAACTTTCTGTCCCGGATACTCACAATCAACAACAGCCAAGAGTGCTTTGAAAACCTTGCTCATTGAAGCGAGTCATTGAAAACAATTCCGAGGACAATGGTGACGCGTCTGATCATGCAGGGCCAAGGGTAGGTGGTACGTACATTGAGGCAGCCAAGGGCTTCTCAATATTACAGTCAAAGATTTGTTAGGTTTCTCAAATGTCCAGTGTGTATTTTTTTATCGAACACGGCCAATTGTTTTCGCTTTCGAAAACTTTTACTTGCTCAACCCCCAAACATGTGGCACCGACCAAAGTTTCGGGTTGGTCACATTAGTGAACAAGCCAAGCCAAACCACAGCATATATGCTATAGTGGTTTCACCACTATGGTGGTGAAACTAACAACACGTCCGTTCGTGATCGTCTGTTGTATGTTGCACTAGCATTTGTTGTGTATTGCTGTTTTCAAGCAAACTTAATTAAAACATTTACCGTATCGCTACACGGTGGAAAATTGATTAAATTCAAAAGACAGCAAAGGCAAACACTATTGTTGAGTTAAAACTTTAAAATTAATGCATAGCATTGTGAATATTTTTACATATCGATTAAACTAGCTAAAATGATACTAAAATAAATAAATATCCGTTATATCACGGTTGTCAAAACTCTATTTTAGTGGACTTTTGTCACTACACGTCACTTTCACACGTGACTAAATGACACAATATGGCGTCAAATCATTTTCGGAGTTATGACAAAACATGGCGTGTCTGTTTCAATGCGATTGAATATTAACTAAGCTGGTTTAAATATAAGTAAGACTGTCTGTTGAGATCAAAATAAAAAGTGAGGTTAAAAAAACATAATTGATTGTACAAAAAAGGTAGCACAGGTGTACGCAAGACAAAGAAAAGGTGGCAACACCAGTTAGTAAAATAGTTAGATTTTTGCATGGTTTGCTGAGGAGTTTACACTTTTTTAGTATGACACATTGTAAATCGTTTCGCTTTTACATTTTTCAAGCTCAGGTTGTACATTTCTAGCGTTGGGATATTTAAATTTGTTGTTTTAACAAGAATCTTCCAGAAATCATTATTTTGACCAATAGTTAATTCCAAATTAAGATAAGCTTTTGTTTGTGCCAACTAATTTGAAACTTTCTTCTGAAAAAAAAGGTCGGATGCAGTGTAATGACATGTTTGTTCACATTAAGTGAGCTATAAGCTTTTAGCTGATTGGTTATATGTAGAAAATACACTCCTGCACACTTTCAGCACAGTTGAACTTTCTCAAATACTGGCTAGATAAATTAAAACTTTTGCGCATGTAATATAACGATGAGAGGTACCAGAAAAAATTTTGTGGCACAACTTGGAATCTGTATAGATAATGGAAACTTTGGCCTGGCCATTAACAGCATTAATAATGAAGTTTAACCCTTTAGAGC
Organism: Ascidia mentula; assembly: GCF_947561715.1. Classification (NCBI taxonomy): domain Eukaryota; kingdom Metazoa; phylum Chordata; class Ascidiacea; order Phlebobranchia; family Ascidiidae; genus Ascidia; species Ascidia mentula. Next base: position 3,140,043 of record NC_138568.1, read on the forward strand.
CCAAGGGTATACGGAGCAACAAAAAAAAATTAATGTATAGCGTTTTGTTGCGTTGATGGGTCCAATAACACATTTCATGAAAAAATTTGAGAAGTTTGACCGTTACCCCCCATTTTCTGGTGGGGTCACCTGTGACCCATTGGACTCTGGAGGATACACTATGAAAAAAAATAACTTTCTAATTTTGTTGAAACTAGTGAAGCTATGCATTTCTTTAGTAGTACAAGTAACAACCTCAATGAAATCGAGGTAATATTTTACTATGTTTGGTCAAACAACTAATTTTTAGACCCCCACTGCGTGTGATTTTCGTGTTTCGCAGGTTCATATGGGCAGAAAACTTTGTTTTTTCAGTATTTAAAGCTAAATAACGCCTTATTTAAGTCCGTGTTGATGCTGCACAAGTTGTAACAGCGATGTTTGACAATTTTTGAAAATTGATTTAATCTAAAAGGCAGCGAGCTTCAAGGCAATTAGACTATTTGTACATTTGTTGATGTAAGCCTATAAAATTAATTTATAACATTGTAAATATTTTTGTATATCGAATAAACTAGCTAAAATACTACTAAAATAAATAATTATCCGTTATCTCACGGTTTTAAAAACTTTTTTTTCAAAAAAAACACAAAATTATTTGTTCAAAAAAAGGGGGCAGAGGTGTACGCAAGACAAAGAAAAGGTGGCAACACCTGCCAGTTAGTAAAAAAGTTAGATTTTTGCATGGTTTGCTGAGGAGTTTACACTTTTTTAGTATGACACATTGTAAATCGTTTCGCTTTTACATTTTTCAAGCTCAGGTTGTACGTTTCTAGCGTTGGGATATTTAAATTTGTTGTTGTAACAAAATGTTCCGGAAATCATTATTTTGGCCAATAGTTAATTCCAAATTAAAATAAGGTATTGTTTGTACTTATTTGGAACGTTCTTCCGAATAATTGTTTGTACTTATTTGGAACGTTCTTCCGGATGCAGTGGTGAGACGTGTTTGCTTACATTGAGTGTGCTATAAGCTTTTTCAGCTGATTGGTTATATGTGGAAAATACAATAGTTGAACTATCTCAAATACTGGTTAGCTAAATTAAACATTTTACGCATGTAATATAACGATGAGAGTTATCTGAAATCATTTTGTGGCACAATTTTTAATCTGTATAGGTAATAGAAACTTTGGCCTGGCCATTAACACCGTTAGTAATGAAGTTTAAATTAACCCTTTAGAGCCCCAGGGGTCACCGGTGACCCCATGACTTTAAAGACCCATACAAGAAAGGTTTCTGGTTTTTCAATTTTTTTTTACCTTTAAAGCCCAGAGTCCCCCTTTGCCCTGATCTACATAAAATTTTAAAGCCAGTAGATGTCGCTATACCAATTTTTTGATTGACACAGCAAGCACACCGGAAGGAAACGTAAAAGTGCTTGATAAGCTACATCTACAGTGGTTCGTCGTCTCTGTTGTTCGGTACCTAGTATAGGGTACCCTGCAGATCGACGTTGACCGAAAGGTACCACAAAGTGGAGACTAGTGTGCCTGCTAGTGTGAAAGCTAGCACAGTGCCACACAACAGCTGCACTGATGAGACCTTACAGGTCGAAACAGTGCGTGTACACACCCTGTCTGCAGCTACATCTAAATATGTAAAAAATACCATTCATTTGGTGAACAATTTGCAAATAAAATTGGTAATCCTTTAGCTAAGGCCTTGTATAGTATCTATAAAAAAGTTAGGTATTCGTAGCACGTATTTTTAAGAAACGGCACACCTTATAATTTTATGGGGTCGTGTATGGGACATAGGGCATTGGTGACAAGTACGATGAAATTTTGTGAATCATGTTTTTAAGCTTTTCAATGAATATTATTACATAACAGCATCACATGATACTAGAAATAATACGTGCATTATCTATTGTCTCGATTTCGGGTCAGGTTTTTATCTTATGCACGGTAATATAGCTATTTGCGTAGGTTTTTTCCAATTTTATCAGTGTAAATAATCATTGACCAGCAAAAGTTGTCAAATATCGCTGTTACAACTTGTGCAGCATCAACACGGATCTAAATAAGGCGTTGTTTAGCTTTAAATACTGAAAAACAAAGTTTTCTGCCCACCTGCGAAACACGAAAGTCACACGTAATGGGGGTCTAAAAATTAGTTGTTCGACCAAACGTAGTAAAATATTACATCGATTTCATTCAGGATGTTACTTGCACTACTAAAGAAATGCATAGCTTCACTAGTTTCAACAAAATTAGAAAGGTAATTTTTTTCATTGAGAATCCTCCAGAGCCCAATGGGTCACAGGTGAACCCACCAGAAAATGGGGGGTGGCGGTCAAACATCTTAAATTTTTTTAATGAAATGTGTTATTGGACCCATCAACGCAACAAAACGCTATACATTAATTTTTTTCTGTTGCTCCGTATACCCTTGGGCTCTAAAGGGTTAATTATTGGGAAGAGACCAAACCATGTGGCCTAAAACGAGATGGAATAAGATAGAATGGTGAACCTTATGTTTGTACATATGGAGCTTGCGTTGCAAGTCTTTAATATATAAATATATCTGATGCATTAAACAAAAAAAAACAAAAAATTATTTTTGGTGTATTGTTGGCACCAAAGGGTGTTTACTTAGTTGTCAGCTTGGTGGCGCTAGAGCTCTACTGACTCTGTTTCCATTTCATTACAAAAACTGAAACTTTTTTTAAAAAATCTTTTAGTTTTTTTTGTTCATATTCGTTAAACTAATATCACTCTTGTCAATACGTTGAACTAAATATTAAAACTGTAAAACTGTTGACTTTCCGGTTTTTATCCTACCTGACTTGATGTCACCTGCTGTAAAAACCCTGGGTCGTTGTTACTACCATTGTGTTATATAGCGGATACCTTTTTCCCTCCGTCTCTTTCTGTGAAAGGTGATCATTGTGTATGTAAGAAACTGTCCGGTGATGTACCAACACATTTAAAATTGTTGACAGCTTATGATCCTTGATTACGTTACATCAACTTCACTAAAGCAAATATTTACAGATTACGAATATAATTCTTAAATTCATCTTATCATACTTTTTGAACCCCATATTTTCGTCCAGTGTAAAATGGCTACAGAAACACTTTTTAATTATAGTGTAATAATTATCGAAGTGGCGTCTCTGCCATATAATATCATCCAAATGGATGAAGTAATTGAAGAAGATTTCGACGATACAAAGCAACGAGTCTACAAAATGATCGAAGGTTTTCTGCGTGAGGCACATTCCAAATATCCCCAATTCAACAACCTCAAAAATGTGGTCATGGTTGCATTTCACATTCTTCTTTATTGCGATTTTACTGAAAAGTGCGAAGAATTGTTCTCAGATCTGCCTAAACATCGTCATTTGATCAAATGTCTCTGCATCTTACTCCATCCATGTAACTCCTATCTTGTCCACAATCTCGCTGAGTTTCCACTGAAACCTGGATTTTTGGAAGCTAAGAAAAAAATTCTGATGGAGTTCATTGAAATAAGCGCACAGCGTAAGAAAGTCACTATTTTAAAAGTAGCACGTACTTTTGCACCACGAAACTTTTTTGTGTTTAGGTGGAGACGAAAACCATCTACAAAACCTGTATATTTCATATATGATCTTTTTTCAGAGATGCCACATCGTCGCAGAAAATGAATGCACCAGGTGAGTTGTTCTTGATTTGGTCTTACATGTTCACAAATAAGTTTACGTTTGCAGTTGGACTCTCTGTGACAATGAGTGACTGCCAGTCAAAACGATATTGTGAAAAACAAAACGGCTAAAGTGTATTTACTGTGCATATGTTCTGAAATGCAGTAAAACATGGTATTAAACTGGTAATTGTGAATCATACTATTCAACTGTTGCTGGTAGTGGTTTTCGTTTGTTTTACTTGGGGTATGAGTTGACCAAATTTACATTCCCAGCTATATGATTGTAGTTAAACTTTTGTCTGTGAACTTTTGCACTACATTTTGTCTGTGAACAGCTAAGTGTATTTTGTTCTCCCGAGTAATTTGTTGTCAAGAAAACAATTTAAGACATAAAAATGTTTGTTTTTTTTGCATATTTTTTCAAGCAGGTAAAACGGATTTTCCTAACTTTTGCTTTGCATGATTTGAATTTTCATACTTACTACATCACATCAAGTATAATAAACGTGCTTGCATTTTAACTTTCGTCTGGTGGTAGTTGGCGTCATCGTAACTTTCGGCCTTTGTGGATCTGACACAGACGGGACCCGTATCTGTTTAAGCTTTTGTCCCAGGTTTGAAAGGGTTACCGTTCAACCTTTGTCGAATTTGAAAAGCAGCCTGTACCGACTGTAAACAGCCAAGCTAGCAGCCTTGTTGTTTGACACCCAACAAAATTTCTGTATACTCGGGCAACCAGTTTAAACTCCAATTATATGAGGGTTTTGATATTGTTGCTTAGATTTGCCGTTTATTAATGTTCATGTAAGCTTACGTAGTAAATTTGGATGTAATACTTTAACAATGAATAACTCTCGACTTGGGCGTTATTAAAAATAACCGACAAATATTGTGAATAAAATGGCATGGCCTCCGACACAACACTGATATATATAGATATACCACTGGAACACGCAATCCGGGAAAGAAAGCAAAGAATCCAGTATAGGGCGATTTATATTAATAAAATAATTGTGCATAACCTAGGGCATTTACAAACAAGAAATTGGGGCCAGTCCTGCTGTCAGTCCTTGTGCCTTTCCTGAACTACCAAAATCGCTTGGCAACACACCCATTTAGTTCATGAGTCATAGAGGCATCCAAAAGACAAATGTTACAAGAGACTTTGATCTCGATCTCTTCGCAGTTTGGTGTACTCAAAACACTTGGGTTTAAAAACATCATTATTTCAAACAACTTTTATTGTGTGATTTGGTGTTAACACAAAAACATGGATTACTTAAAACAACACATGTGGTGCAAGGCGAGATTATTTTCAAGTGTATTTTATGTGTACACAATGGACTGCTAACATTTGATATCTTTTATTATTACGATTATCGGGGGTTGACTGTTTCATCGGCCTCAAAAACAACCAGTTCGCGGAGAGCTCTCGGGCGCCAATCACAGGTAGTGTTTATAATCGTTTCTCTTCACCTTATGGTGACGTCATTTACAAGGAAGTGGGAATCACCTATCCATTGTATTCTAAAACTGTATTGTAGACTTATATGATGTTTATTTGCTTGGATGGGGTTCAAAATAGTTAATTTCAACGTTACGATTGACACCTCGAAAACTGCTTTGTGAATGTTTTAATATTTAATCGCTAATATTGTTAATGATAAAATATAGCTCTCTAGCGCCTCAAGCCTGCTGATTTCAAAAGAAACAAAATAGTTTTACACATAATATTTTCCATGTTTTTCCAAATAAGTTTAAAACAAGTGCGAAAAATTGTAGCAATTACGCGAAAGAGAAACACCAGAGATAATATTCAACAGCACAGACCAACGTTTAATGTTAATGACAGCTCCAAACCACTTCACATCTTCAACACCCTTGCAGCCTGGTACATCTTAAATAGTGACGTCACTACGGTGGACCTTTGAGGATAGTTGCTGCTGTCACGTGATGTGTCTCAGGTGTTTTTGCCTTTAGCACTATCGGTTGCCAAGCAGATCCGTTTGGCCATAGTGCGCTCCACAGTGGTTCATCCCTGTTGTTTGGTTCTCAGTATGGGGTATCCAACGGATTGACGTTTACCGAAAGGTAACACAAAGTGGAAATTAGTGTACCCGCTAGTGTAAAAACTATCCCAGTGCTACTGTCAACAGCTGCATTGATGAGACCTTACAGGTCGAAACAGTGCGTGTTCACCCTGGCTGCAGCTCTCCAATATTATGGCTTTTTTGCACTTGTTTGTCATTATTCTTTAATATTATAGACAACTTCGTGACGTAAGATCCTACAATAAAGGTTTTTAACGAGTTGTTGTCATTGATTTTGAACCATGAAGTGCGATCCTACCTACAAAATGCCCAAGTTGTCTGTTGAATATTGGAAACTAAATGCTCACCGTTGGAGAACATTAAACTATTCTATTTGTCGACATTTTTTAGCCATATTCAGCTGTAGTTTATACTTGACGTTGTCTTTACAAAACAAAACAAAGGAAAAGTTTTCGTAAAACCAAACAATGCACGTTACCACATCATCACGAATTAGGTTGATCACAATATTCCAATCGATTGAGTGGCACATTAGACCTGCTGTACACTCATCCGGGCATTGGCAAACTGGAATATCGTGTGACCACTTGTTTGTTGCAAGACAAGTGATGCTATTTACACCCTGGAAAGCAAATATGAACTTTAAATACTCATAAAAATGCAAGGAGTGTAAAACGGATTTTCCTAACTTTTGCTTTGCATGATTTGAATTTTCATACCAACTACATCACATCAAGTATAATAAACGTGCTTGCATTTTAAGTTTCGTCTGGTGGTAGTTGGCGTCATCGTAACTTTCGGCCTTTGTGGATCTGACACAGACGGGAACCATATCTGTTTAAGCTTTTGTTCCAGGTTTGAAAGGGTTACCGTTCATCCTTTGTTGAAGGCCGACTTTGAAAAGCAGTCTGTACCGACTGTAAACAGTCAGGCTAGCAGCCTTGTTGTTTGACACCCAATACAATTACTGTATACCTGGGCAACCAGACTCCAAAATTTAAACTCCAATTATATGAGGGTTTTGATATTGTTGCTTGGATTTTTGGCATTTATTAATGTTTATGTAAGCTTACGTAGTAAATTTGGATGAAATACTTTAACAATGAATAACTCTCGACTTGGGCGTTATTAAAAATAACCAAAAAATATTGTGAATAAAATGACATGGCTTCCGACACAACACTGATATATACAGACCACCAAGAAAACACGCAATCCGTGAAAAAATGCAAAGAATAGGACGATTTAAATTAATAAAATAATTGTGCATAACCTAGGGCATTCACAAACAAGAAATTGGGGCCAGTCCTGCTGTCAGTCCTTGTGCCTTTCCTGAACTACCAAAATCGCTTGGCAACACACCCATTTAGTTTATGAGTCATAGAGGCATCCAAAAGACAAATGTTACAAGAGACTTTGATCTTGAACTCTTCGCAGTTTGGTGTACTCAAAACACTTGGGTTTGAAAGCATCATTATTTCAAACAACTTTTATTGTGTGATTTGTTGTGAACACGAAAACATGGATTACTTAAAACCACACATGTGGTGCAAGGCGAGATTATTTTCAAGTGTATTTTATGTATACACAATGGACTGCTAACATTTGATATCTTTTATTATTACGATTATCGGGGGTTGACTGTTTCATCGGCCTCAAAAACAACCAGTTCGCGGAGAGCTCTCGGGCGCCAATCACAGGTAGTGTTTATAATCGTTTCTCTTCACCTTATGGTGACGTCATTTACAAGGAAGTGGGAATCACCTATCCATTGTATTCTAAAACTGTATTGTAGACTTATATGATGTTTATTTGCTTGGATGGGGTTCAAAATAGTTAATTTCAACGTTACGATTGATACCTCGAAAACTGGTTTGTGAATGTTTTAATATTTAATCGCGAATATTGCTAATGATGAAATATAGCTCTCTAGCGCCTCAAGCCTGCAAGCAATGTGTTGAATCGCCCAACATTACCGAGGCACAAATACATATATTTCAGAAGCAATAAAATAGTTTTACACATAGTATTTTCCATGCTTTTCAAATAAGTTTAAAACAGGTGCGAAAAATTGGAGTCAATTACGCGAAAGAGAAACACCAGAGATAATATTCAACAGCACAGACCAACGTTTAATGTTAATGACAGCTCCAAACCACTCCACATCTTCAACACCCTGTGTGCATTGCAGCCTGGTACATCTTAAATAGTGACGACACTACGGTGGACCTTTGAGGATAGTTGCTGCTGTCACGTGATGTGTCTCAGGTGTTTTTGCCTTTAGCACTATCGGTTGCCAAGCAGATCCGTTTGGCCATAGTGCGCTCCACAGTGGTTCATCTCTGTTGTTTGGTTCTCAGTATGGGGTATCCAACGGATTGACGTTGTCCGAAAGGTAACACAAAGTGGAAATTAGTGTACCCGCTAGTGTAAAAACTATCCCAGTGCTACTGTCAACAGCTGCATTGATGAGACCTTACAGGTCGAAAGAGTGCGTGTTCACCCTGGCTGCAGCTCTCCAATATTATGACTTTTTTGCACTTATTTTTCATTATTCTTCAATATTATAGACAACTTCGTGACGTAGGATCCTACAATTAAGGTTTTTATCGAGTTGTTGTCATTGATTTTAACCATGAAGTGGGATCCCTGCCTACAAAATGCCCAAGTTGTCTGTTGAATATTGGAAACCAAATGCTCACCGTTGGAGAACATTAAACTATTCTATTTGTCGACATTTTTTAGCCATATTCAGCTGTAGTTTACACTTGACGTTGTCTTTACAAAACAAAACAAAGGAAAAGTTTTCGTAAAACCAAACAATGCACGTTACCACATCATCACTAATTTGGTTGATCACAATATTCCAATCGATTGAGTGGCACATTAGACCTGCTGTACACTCATCAGGACATTGGCAAACTGGAATATCGTGTGACCACTTGTTTCTTGCAAGACAAGTGATGCTATTTACACCCTGGAAAAATACATATATTGTGTACGTTGCGTGTAAACCACAAATGTCTTACCAGCCAAGCAATTTTATTCGATTTAAAGACTATTTGCGATCAATAAAAACTGCATTCAGCGTGTTTTTAGGCTCTTTTAACTGTTATCAATTGATCATTAAAACTGACATTCAAAAAGTCAAATTAGACGAATTTGGTTGTCTCCTAACTTGAACTAAATTATTCGACAGCACATCTAGCATAAATCCCTCGACTGAGCAAGTTGCGACGTCAAACAAACTTGTAACGCGATAGGTAAATACACTTATGGCGCAACGCATTAGCGAACACTGCGATTTTGGTGGAGGCCAATGTTCGGTAAGTTCACAGAGCAAATGTTTTCGTTCAAATTTCGTCCCACTAAGCAGAAAATGACTACACAATGTCAAAAGGCTATTTCTTTCGCTTAAAAAAAAACTAACTAACGTTTAGGACATTTTTGAAAACCTGAACTATCGACCCGTAGGCTCACAGCAAAATGGCGCCAGAGAGCAGGTAAAAAAATATTTCTTTTCAATATCACGCTTGGCTACCATACAAATCTACCTCTAAATCTGCCAAATTTACCTCTAGTTTTGTGACCTGACCAAATGCTTGTCAATCACATTCTGTTACTGATAACTCCTAGTAGGCGAACGTATATACTGTCAAGACTATATAGCTTTGGGGCATTAATACTCTGTGGCAACATAATATATACAGGAAGGCAAGGTCTCTTCAAATTTGTAAACCGTCATGGGTTATTCCTAAGTGAATTTCATATGTGATCTTTTTTCAGAGATCCCACATCGTCGCAGAAAATGAATGCACCAGGTGAGGAGTTCTAGATCTGGTCTTAAATGTTCACAAATAAGTTTACGTTTTTAGTTGGACTTCATGTGACAATGAGTGACTGCCAGTCAAAACGATATTTCGGAAAGCAATCGAACGTCTCAAGCGTATTTACTGTGCATATGTTCTGAAATGCAGTAAAAACATAGTATTGAACTGTTGCTGGTAGTGGTTTTCATTTGTTTTACTTGGATCATGTTTTCATCATAAATAGTAGAAAATATAGGCTACCATGTATGAGTTCGCATGATTTGAACATACATATTAACTACATCACATCAAGTATAATAAACGTGCTTGCATTTTAAGTTGCGTCTGGTGGTGGTTGGCGTCTTCGTATAACTTTTGGCCTTTGTGGATCTGACAACGACGGGACCCGTATCTGTTTAGGCTTTTGTTCCAGGTATGAAAGGGTTACCGTTCATCCTTTGTTGAAGGCCAAATTTGAAAAGCAGCCTGTACCGACTGTAAACAGCCAGGCTAGCAGCCTTGTTGTTTGACACCCAATACAATTTCTGTATAGTAGGGCAACCAGTTTAATCTCCCAGTATATAGTGGTTTTGATATTGTTGCTTGGATTTTTGACATTTATGTTTATGTAAGCTTACGTAGTAAATTTGGATAAATACTTTCACAATAATATCTCTCGACTTGGGCGTTGCTAAAATTAACCAAGATATATTCTGAACAAAATGATACGGCCTCCGACATGACACTGATATATACAGACCGGGAAAACACGCAAAGAATAAAGAATAAGCTGATTTGGTAACAACAAATAAAATGATGTTGCATATCCAAAGGCATGAACAAATAAGAAATTCGGGCCAGTCCTGCGAGCTCTTGTGTTTTTCCTAAACTATCGAAATCGGTTGACAGCAATTTATATCAGACAGGCCACATATATACATTATGGAAAATCACGAGCACGGCGCCGTTTGACACACTTAAAAGACTTGGGTTCAATAAACACTCATACGGTTCAAGGCGAGGTTAATTTAAAGTGTATTTTATACATAATGAATTGCTAATATTCGATATCTTTCATTGTTGTGATTCTCCTGTTTTTTTTACCAGTTTTAAACACAATTGGTTCGGGGAGAGCTCTCTAGCGCCAATCCCAGGCAGTGTTTATAATCGCATTTCTCAACACCTTATGGTTACGTCATTAACAATGAGATTAATATCAGCTATTCATTGCATTCCAAAAAACTGTAAATCTCCCAACAATATCAAGGTACAATTACATGAATTTCAAAAACTACAACATGTTTCAAAATAAGTTTAAAACCGGACTAAATCAAATCAGCGTTCCTATGGAGATACCAAAAGGATAAAAAAGGCCGAAATGCATGCGTTTTGGGTATGAAAATTTGCATGTACAGATGAAAAGAAGCCAAAGACTGGTGCAATTTGAATCATAAAATTGCCAAAATAATACAACGGATTCTTTCTAAGGATTGATCAACTATTTAAAGAAAATGGAACGCAATTAGTGTGGGCAACTTAACCAAGGGCCCATGGCATCTGCATTACAGGGATACGTATAGTTTGGTGTATACAGGATAAGATTGGCCAAAGCATGATTTATTGCATCAGAGTCTGTTGAGAAGCCATTGCACTGCTTGGATACATTGGTGTCCAGATCAGTACATGTGCCATCATATCGGGTTGTGTCAAAAGTCCTATGTTTTATATTTTTTGTGCTGCACTTGATTTGGTGTTCTCCATACGATATCTGTATAATAAAAACTAATTTTATCTCTAATGAAACGAAAAGGTATATTACCAAAACCTGTCTTTGTAACGCTACCGAGCTGGCAAGGACTCTTTTCAATAGTGTTTATTTAAGACAGTTTTGCACCACAACCTAATATATCGTAAAGGAATTCATAGGCTTCGCAGCAAAGTTGGGTCAGCCACTTTTCCCATGGTGATACTTGTCGTATAGGAACGTAGGTTTTTCTTTTTTTTAAATAGTCTTGCTTAAAAAAACACTTGCATAAAGATACAAGCAGTGAAATGTTGAAATACTATTTTTTTACATCTGAAACAGATTTTGTTTGGATCTCAGAAACTCAGTCAAACCCGGAATTGAATATTAAACGTCCTATAGGCTTGATCATGTGTTAGTGTTAGTTACTTTATTATGTGATTAGCTAATTTACATGACGCTGTAATGCGATAATTTTGCAGGAATATGTGTGATAAGTTATGACTCTAATTAAAAAAGATACCCTAATAATTACAGACATAATATAAAAAAAACGACAATTATTTGTAACACCCTCATCTGACCAATCGGTTGTTGGACAAATGCAAAAAAGTAATTCCAAACCCCACGTTTGTGCAGCTATATAGTAACCTTTGTCGGTATCACTTTGCAAATATAAGGTGAACCATAGGGTGCTTTTAATGATGTTGTGAAGTGCAGTTTCCCGCATGTTGTTTCCCGAATTTTTATATCACGTGATTTTACAAGCGATGTTAGTGGTCCCCTTTTCGTGTTTGTACGGTTCTTATTACTTGGTTGTGTTCTGTACCACTACCCTGAGGAAGCCTAGCTGAATAGCAGGTAAAACGTCGGTGAATAAAAAAAAATTTTCCTAGCAAAACAATGCACGTTACCTCTTCATCAGAATTAGTTTCCAAAGTTTTCCAGTCGATCGAACGACACGATGGACCTGCTGTACACTCATCAGGACATTGGGAATCTGGAATAACATTAAAAAAACACAGACCGTGAAAAGAGAAACGTGAAAAAAATGAATGTATCAAAATGGCCTTAATTATATTCTTGGGAAATTGGGTTGCTCTACAATCGTATTAGTAATTTTTGCAAATATTTATTTTCTGATTTATAAAGGACAAGGAACGAGCTGCAGAAATATTGTACCCGGACTGTTTAGACAATGGCGACTTACTGTTTCATGTTTAATGTGTAGAAGTTCAAGAAAGGACAAGAAGATTGCAGCACTCCCATAGCAGCTTCAAACTCTTAAGATTGTAAAACCTTCTAAGCACAAAACTTACTTTTTCGGTTGGATATCATTCGTATTTTTCCTAGTAAGTCGGTGCTGTCGCGGTAGGAGTCGGTGTCAGAATCGCTAAAAATACAACGAATCCGTTTCCTTTAACCAACTGCTGTAACTGTGGTCGGCAACTTAGGCAACGTTCAAACGGGATGTGGCAAAACGAAATTATTTGAATGCAAATAAGCAGTTTACCATTTAATCTATTGATTTGTGTGCAAGCCTTCGAAAATATCCGATTAACTTACTCAGATGCAGATTTTGTAGGCTCATTCTTTTTCTCTGTTCCCGAAATTATAGGCTCATTCTTTTTCTCTGTTCCCGAAATTATAGGCTCATTCTTTTTCTCTGTTCCTGAAATTAAGATTGTAAAACCTTTAAATTAAGATTGTAAAACCTTCGAAGCACAAAACTTACTTATTGCCTTGTGTTGCGCAATTCGTAGTTTTCGCATTGAGTTGGTGCTGTCGCGGTAGGAGTCGGTGTCAGAATCTCTAAAAATACAACGAATCCGTCTCCTTTAACGAACTGCTGTAACTGTGGTTGGCAACTTAGGCAACGTTCAAACGGGATGTGGCAAAACGAAATTATTTGAATGCAAATAAGCAGTATACCATTTAATCTATTGGTTTGTTTGCAAATCTTTGAAAATATCCGATTAACTTACTTAGATCCAGATTTTCTAGGCTTCTTCTTTTTCTCTGTTCCCGAAATTATAGACTCATTATGCTTTTTCTCTGTTCCTGAAATTAAGATTGTAAAACCTTGAAATTAAGATTGTAAAACCTTCGAAGCACAAAACTTACTTATTGCCTTGTGTTGCGCAATTCGTAGTTTTCGCATTGAGTTGGTGCTGTCGCGGTAGGAGTCGGTGTCAGAATCTCTAAAAATACAACGAATCCGTCTCCTTTAACGAACTGCTGTAACTGTGGTTGGCAACTTAGGCAACGTTCAAACGGGATGTGGCAAAACGAAATTATTTGAATGCAAATAAGCAGTATACCATTTAATCTATTGGTTTGTTTGCAAATCTTTGAAAATATCCGATTAACTTACTTAGATCCAGATTTTCTAGGCTTCTTCTTTTTCTCTTTTACTGAAATTAATATACAGTGAAAGTTAAAAATACGTAATATAATATCCATAAAACCAGAAATGTGGATATCAAACATATATTCCGTCAAGTTTATAAGGCAACTACATTAACAACTAATCTGACAAGTCGGGAAATAATTAAACATGCAAGTTTAAGATAAACTGCATACAATTACGTTAGCGAGTAATGATCACCTAAAAGTTTGTGACAGTAAAAATACTAAGGTTCTTTTTGACACTATACTACACAAATACTGCAAGAAACAAAATTACCTTAAAAAAAAATCTTTGCCACAAAGAATCTAGGTACCACGAACATCAGTTAACAAAAAAATTAACAAAATTTTTCACAAAATCAGACGCACGTGGAACAGGCAAATCAAAACGCGTTGCCGTTGGCAGCAAAACTACACAAACCAAACAAGGCCCTCTAGCGATATCTAAATGAAATTTCAGAAATTGCATTTTCAATTGGCAAACAGTACCATCTCAATCACTAAAGTTAGCATACATTGGCATACAATTGTTAGTTATTTTTGATCACATGTTTTCTACGAAATGTTTTTTTCGAAACATTTTAGTGCCACCAAAAAATCCTTTCCTTTGTGTAGTGGAGACAAGAAATGAACTGATCAATATCATCCCTGCTGTTTAAGGCAATAAAATTAAGTTGTTATATGCCAGTGTTAATGACGTTCCAGAAAGGACATTAGCCTCTACAACCTTTTTCTCTAAATATGAAACTTACCGAATGTGTTGTGCAGCACCCGAGTGAGGCTATCTTTTACTGCTATCAAGACAGTCTGTACAGCTATTATAGCAATACAGATTTTTCCCAAAAGCCCCTTTTTATACCAGGGTTTCTGATTCTCATTTTTTTTTGTTGATCAATTTCCTTCTGAAGTTTGACATCTTCAATGACAAGTAACAAAGAGAAATGTTTTTTATGTCGTAGCATAGTACTCACAATGGTCTTGGCGTTGGGCAATTAGTTCGTTCACTTCATATGGAGTCAGAGACGGAGTTGCTAAAAATTTGAATAATACACCTTTAAATATTATGATCAAGTAAGAAATAATTGCAGTGAGATTTTCGACCGAATCCGAAAGTTTGTGACATTACAATCGCGACTACATTACTTAATTTAGAGAAATGTAGCAAACCCTTGTTGAAATTTCGATGTATATATAGTAGTGAAACGAGTCTAATTAAGTAGCATATTTTACATATAGAAGCAGCACTAATTAAGCAAAATAAGTTGTAGTAGACCAATTTTATGGCGACTTTTTAACCCTGGTACTTACCATAGTAATTATTATTTATAGTTCCCGCAGTGTTAATATTTGGGTTGCTTAAATTTGTCTTGCGAAAGTTTGTTTGGGTGGTATCAGTCGTAGTTTTAAAATCTTTCTCTAAAAGACAAGATAAATATGGTAATATTTTTGTTAGTATAATGTTCTGAAATAAAATGAAATGAAGGCCAACATGTTCAGAAAACGAATAATAACAATTGATTTATCAAAAGTTTAATTTATTTAAGTTTAATTGTGTACGGTTTTCTTAAGACGCCATATGTCTAATGTGCAAATTCACGACAAATATATCCTAACCACTTTAGTACTTGCCAGGTAGGCAGGAATTGTTGTCCTCAGTCTCTGTGGTACCACCCGAAGGCCGATCCATTTGAATTACGTAACCTAAAAATACTGTTACGAATATTTAAGTCGAAAAAAATCCATACTAAAACATATAAAAGGCTTAAAGTAGCTTCTGAAGGTTGTTTACAAGACTTGAATGAATTTGGTGCATAGATTACGCGTTCTCGTGACTATGGCGCCCGCAGGGGAGGGTCATGTTTTTTTGTGTTCGATTTCCCCTCCCCTTTATTACCCTCCCCCGGACGCCCATGTCAAAAAGAATATGTAATATAGAGACACAGCATGAAGGTCAGTAACAAGACTTAAATGAAATTTGTGCGTCGGTTATGTTGAAATGCCATTGGTATTTACGTTTAAATTTTGCTGTCTGCCAACAATTTGAGACTAGTTACTATATACATGCAAAGTTCACTTTGTTGTGCTAAAATCGCGTGCATGCAGGGGCTCATTATGTGCCATATTACACCTCGGACCACTTAAAACAACTTAAATGACCGCGTACAGTATGTGGGCTAAGGGTTGGGCATGCCGACTTTACCGTGTGTTTGCTTAATAGTGTAGGAATGTGTATTGTTTGTTTGTTTGAACTGCGTGTTCAACTGCGATATGCGTTTCCCTGACTCCGGACTCCTCTTCGTAACTAACCAAACTTGTGTTAGTTTGTTTTATTCACCAAGACGAAAGATATATGTTCAGAAATACAACTCAGCCCCAGAGTAGAATATACAGACGTTGATTCTACGCTAAAGGCGTACCAAAATGTAGAATGAAATGGTGAAACTACACTAGGCAAAAGCCCAGCGCAGAGTAGCGATTCCACGATGTGGAATGAATTCGGGCCACAGAAACCAGAGATTTAAAGGCAATTCAGTTATGCGGCTTGCGTGCGAACCGCGATACATAATTACGTGTTACGATCAATTCTCCCTGGGCAGTTCCGAGAACTGTGGTATTTATCTGGGCGGTACAAAACTGCAAGTCACTCTCCATTACCTAATGGAAAATTACGTAAATGTGAACACTACGTCACGCATAAACGTTACAATAGTTAATCATTTAACTGCCTCTTAAGTACGGGCGTCCACAGGAAACAATACCGAGAAGGATTTTTTCGTGTTCTTCGCGCCCCTGAATGTCCGCCCTGATTATTATGTTGTAGTACTCCCCCCTCCCCTCTGGATTCCCATACTCATAACATTTAGTCCTAAACATCAACCTGACAAACCTGACCGTCAACCTGAGAAACGACGCCCTCTTGTTTATTGAGTTGCTCAAAATCCTTTCTGTATCCAATGCTCTTTCTGAAACATGAATCACCGACACTACTGGTTGCACAAAGGTTATGCCATGCAATTCTTCTGACATAGCCCTGTCACATAAATACATACGTGTTGGACGCGGCGTTAATCACAACTGTCTTACCAGCGAAGCAATTTTATTCGATTTAAAGATTATTTGCGACTAAGCAAAGGTGCATTCCGCGATCTTCTTAACTGTTATCAATTGGCCAGTTAAAACTGATATCCAAAACGTCAAATCAGACGAATGTGGTGGTCTCCTAACTTGAACTAAACCATTTGACATAACATCTAGCAAAAATCCACCGAATGACCAGCCGGTTGCGTCGTTAAACAAACTTGTGACGCGACAGGTAAATACACTTATGGCGCAACGGACTAGCGAAGACTGCGATTTTGGTAGAGGCCAATATTCGAAAAATTTACTTAGCAAATGATTTCGTTCAAATTTCGCCTGACTGTCAAATGGTTAAAAAAACTAATTATCGTTCAGGATATTTTTGAAAACCGAAACTATCGACCCGTAGGCTCACAGCAAAATGGCGCCAGAGAGCAGGTAAAAAAATATTTCTTTTTAATATCACACTTGGCTACCATTCTACCACTAAATCTGCCAAATTTACCCCTAGTTTTGTTATCTGCCGAAATATTTGCCAATAACGTGCTGTTACTGATAACTCCGAGTGGGCGAACGCATATACTGTCAGACTACATAGCATAGGGTGAAGTAAATAACTATTGTCCAATGCAAGCGGATGTCGAATTTTTTCACAGAAAAATGCTGTTTGGTCGTGTTTCGAAATAAGCAAACGAACAGACCCAAAGTCTTGGTTGTTTCTGTGATATTAAATGTTTAGTTTGCCTTCTCCAAGTTTTTCATATTTCTTATTACCAAGTAAATGGTAATGTTTGTTGAGCTTGTTGTCACAGCTTGGACTGAGGTTACTTGTCCGGCAACACAACAGACGATCCCTAAATGAGCTTATGACATTATGCATCATTTACTGCACAGGATGTAAGCACTGATGAGGGGTCAAAATGATAAGCAAACAACGAAGATCTTCTGATCGACAGAAATATTACTCTTAGGCCCCCATGCATGCTTGTATTTTAAGCGGTCACACAAACCTAATCATTGTATTTTGAGTAATATTATCCAATTACAACAAAGCAATAAATCATAGCGTTATAATTATATACATGGTACAATTATTAAATTGACTCGGAAATCTCTCAGTTATCAAACGGACCTTTATCAAGATACTGCGCGTAAGTGATAATTACAAAAAAGTCGTGTGCAGCCGAGTAAACTTTTGCCAGAAGACGTTTGCAAGTTGATTTAACATATATGCCTGGCAGCGTTGGCAACAAAAGGTGCAATTATGTCCTCAATACCACTTTAAGCATCTTTGTTGGAACGACGTTTCAAGGACCATATAATAACACACAACACAATAATAAGCAGGAGTATGCTGAATCCAACTCCAATGTAAAGACCTTGCATGCGTTGGATTCCTTCAACCTTCATCGCTTCCCCGCTCTCTGCTCACAATCACATTTGTTATTAGGGGTATATATGTTACATTCAGAAGTAGGTTCAGTTTATCGTATTCACTACAAAGTAGGATAAATGTTAACATGTGTCTACCCGCGCTAAATAGGCAGATACACACAAAAAGGTTTTTTTTCTACAGGAACAGCCGGGCTTTTTGTCAGATTTTGAGTGTGATTACGAAAGTATTCAGTGATCGCTAGACCTGCATCTGTAGTTTTCGTTGGATCCCAATTTTTGAATAAGCAGATCTTTTTTAAATCGACAGGTTTCATAAAGATGTTTGAAAGAATGAGTTGACCTAGCTTTAAGTCAATGCCTCAGGATTATTCAGAAATATTTACAAACTTTGTTCTCACCAATGCAAGTTTTTTCGTCCTTCCCCAGGTGGCGGTCTTTGAAACAGAAACATTGGACAACTCCATTTTCATTGTTACAGAAATCCGAACATCCACCATTTTCCTGCACAAGATCCAGTCGAATAGTGGTTACCGACGAAATACTTTGTTTTTCATGTTCCATAACGTTCATGGATTTAAATTCAAAAGATTTATTTGTGATTTACAAAAGCGGCTTTTTTTGTCATACGCGCAACGAATTCAATTTCGTAATGATTTGCCAAATTACACATTTTCGCTTTATAAGCCGATAACAGACTAACATTTTCGGGTTTTCCAGCACCCT
Source organism: Ascidia mentula (assembly GCF_947561715.1). Taxonomy (NCBI): domain Eukaryota; kingdom Metazoa; phylum Chordata; class Ascidiacea; order Phlebobranchia; family Ascidiidae; genus Ascidia; species Ascidia mentula. Next base: position 3,158,924 of record NC_138568.1, read on the forward strand.
CTCAAATAGCAATATAAGGAATGACGCAAACTACTCTTTCGCCAAGTGATCATTGCTATGTTCAAAGTTTATCCTTTAGGGGGCAAAACGTATTCCCTGCTCACCTTTTCACACAAATCCGGAGCTGAAACGTAGAATGGTCCAACCGTCACAATTTCTTCTAAATCCGAATCCACTGATCGCCGAGCACGTCCTTGCGGGCAGTCCTGCGAAAAAACACTGTATGTACACTGAAGCTATAATAGCAGCCAATACGGTTTCGGTATTTTTTTGTGCTCGGTTATCTCTTTGTAAAGATATTTTATCTCGTTTTTGCCCTAGAAAAAAGAAATAATAAAATATATAAATAGAGATGAATGTAATACCGCAAACTTCTATAATACCCCACAAGAATAAAAAACCGCTAACTTCAGTAAGTGTTAATATAAGTTGTAAAAACCCGAATACATTGTTGCGGATATGAAGACTTACCGGTTGTGTACAACTGTCATTGGCGTTGTGGCATAATTGCACGTAACAGTGAGCGTAGAGTGAATGCACATTCCCGGACATGTTGTTCCATACGAATGAGCGAAATTTAAAAGATCCGAAGGTAGTTTGGTAGTTTCTCAGGATTACAATTGTATCTTCTGATTCCATCTCGTGGACGACTTCGCAACTGCGATTAAAAGAATATCGTCTGTCTTTCGTTTTGTACACGATTTGTTTTTTAGCGTAAACTTTCATGGTTACCGTTTTAACAATAAAACTCAAAATTACTACTTTGACGGGAGTAAATTATTACGCAAAAAAGGGTTATTTCTCCGATGGACCCATGTTACAACAAACAACAAGCACTGAAATGAAGTTTATGTTTGTAGTGTTATTCGTATTTTTGAAACCAGTGTTTACACAGCTATCGTACGTCAAGCAGTTAAACGTCGGTAAGTATCCGAGAAACAGTTTGCCTGATTTAAATATTAGCTTTCTGTAATAAAATTATAACAACAATTGGATTCACAAATAGCCTAACAAATATGGTAATGCTCCTACGAATTACTCCTGAACAAAATTAGTGATGTGCGTGCTCGTAAATATTACTTGATCGACTTTGTACCTTTCCGTGATGACATCGTATTTCGCATTTCCTTCCTCGGAAACCAAATCGCTCACCCAACAAGATTTTAACTAAAAACAAAAAACGTTTCTAAATTGGATATTTTACTTTGACACGTTGAAAACTGAAAATTGTTTGAAACTTACAGCCAAATTGAAATTTTCACTTGTGGAAGATTCGATCTTGGCGTAAATATATTCTGGAACTTCGACGATTGATTTTGTTGTGAGTAGATTGGTCATTAGCTCGTCACCAAACAACTCAAAGTTGATTGTAAAGTTACCCACAGCACGTTGAGCTGATAGGGGGATTTTCCTGTTTCAAACAAATAATTTATACCAAATTCCCAATAAGAAACACTCTACATACAGTTGAGTTGATATTGGTCCGGAAACAAGTTTGATGTCTGTGTTTAACATTTCCTCTATGGTGCAAGACATTTCCCACAATGAAGAAGTTCGAATCACAACTCTGTTGCTGAACTTGAAGTTGCGAACTTGGTGTGTAAAGCTTACGTTATAACCAGATATCTGAAAAAGTTACTGTCATGGTTAAATGCAAGTGAACCTTTATATGATAAAAAAATAATTGCTGGCAAAAAATTTAGCAATGGTCAGTAGCTCTGCTAAGTGATGTCATAATAGCGTCATAAATTTGTTGTTATGTCATACCTTGAACCCCTAGACCCCTAACTTCATGCGCAACTGTGCGTAATCATTGCTTGGTGATTTCCCACAATGGCTGACGTTAAGCTAAGTTGTATATTATTTCTATTGATTTCAAATTAGTGACGCTAGAGAGCACATTAAGTGATGAGAAATTCGACTGGCAGCATTGGTCAAGCGCCCGACCCATATATCAAGAAGAAAACCTGATCGGGATTCGTGCCCAGAATATCCCGGGTTTAAATACCGGTGTGGTAAAAAAATGGGAGTTTAGCGGAAATACCCACACACTCTGCTGTTTCCACGACAACATGGAACGTTTCCCCATAGTTAGTATGTGTCAGAAATGTCGTTCTAGGGGCTTTTCGATGTTTTTGTAAATTATAACCTTTTTCTGGTAAATTGGTACCATTAAATACGGCTGATTCATTAATTTATTTTTAACACGGCATAAATGGTTAATTATGTTGGCGTTAAAGTTTTTTTGTCGTGAAAAATGTGTAACAAGACAATTAACTAATCCAAACCACATTTCTATCAAACTATACTGAGCAACACAATTACCTCCAGATATGAAGGACATTCGTTCAGTTGAAATTTGAAAACAGGATTTCCAGCTGTAGCTTTACAACTTTCAGGGAGAGAATTTAGACTTGTCATTGTGTGATTGGAAATATACAAAATATCTTCCCCGATGGCATTAAGCGAGCTTATTCCAAGACTGTTGACTCTGAAATTTAAGCAAGTTTTTTGACCATATGAGAGGTATTTAATTTCGATATATCTTATCGTCAATTGTCCAATTTGCGGCGAAACAACAAGTTGGTATTTTTACGCGTTTTTTGCATGTGTCTGTACGGAAACTGAAACGAGGAAAAGCATTATTTTTTAGATTAGCAATACAAAAATATGTTGAAAAGTATGAGATTGATTTCTATAAACATCAATAGGAAGTATTTAGTATCATCAGCACTCCAAATCAGAGAGGATTAAGAAATTTTTCTTATAGGGGCGATTGCGGTCTCATACTCATTGCGGTGCATTAATGGCAGTTTTGGGCGCCAGGCAAACGTAAGAAAGATCAATTTAAAGACAACCACATCACTTTCGCTTTTGTTTGGTGCTCTGACATGTTTTAGTCACCCATATTGTCCTATTTGGTGCGACCCTTCCCCCAATTCAAGGGAAATAATATTTACCTTAAACTGAATGACTTGCCATCACATTCCACTTCATCATTATTCGGGCATTCTGCATGTAAGGACAAATAGCTCATTGCCCACGACTACAAATTTGCGTTTAAATATACAGTATAAATTTTAAAGTTTTTCCCCACAAAACTAAAGGACAATCATCCAGTGGTTCTTAACGTCTTGGTAGTCACGGATACCTTAAAATCATTAAATCAAACCCCACTTAAATTTACCCGAGGTTCTTTAAAGTAAACATAACAAGATAGGCAACCGATTTTTGTTTGATGACAAACAAAACAACATCCGGGTGAGTAGAATAAGAACAAAATATACGAAGATTGGAATGATCGGGCCTCTGAAGGTATTCAAGGAACCCCTTAAACCATTTCACACTGCCTGAGATTACTGTAATAGCAAAGTTTTTTGTAGAAAAACTTAGGATTTTTTTTCAGTTCAGTTGTGTATATCATACGACATTTTATCCACTGTGAAGTTAATGGAACTAACCTGCGCTAATGTTGATTGTAGGAATAGGAAGGTTGGTATCATAGGTGAGTAGTTGAAGATTGACTCTTCTGGTTCGTAATTCTATTACTTGATTCCATTGTGACTTTATCGCAGGGCGTGTAGGGTCATCGGACAAAAGCTATTGAACAACAAATTACAAGAGGTTTCGTAAAATTCTATTTTGCTCAAAAGCAACCATATTTACAGGTTGTTAAAGTCACGAAATTAAAAAAAAATGCAACTTACATACAATCCGTTCGGGAATCTGTGATTAAACCTATTGTCAACATCAGAAGTAGAGATTGTGAAATCACATGGGTCTGGGCTTGTTATAGTGTAATTACAGGCTAAGGATGTCACCAACAGTCCATCTCCTACATTCGGAACATCAAGAGTTGTCGGAAGACTGCTCACTTTCAAATTCCGCTGGCAAAATGCCTCGCTAGCTAAACAACATTCGATAATTCACACACTTGCATGACTTCTTGCTTAACTTTTGCCGTTATTTCATAGGCAAAAAACTTGAAGGTTAACTCCTAACAAATAAATCCGCATCTGATCTGATAAACGACAAACTATTGACATGATTATGTGCATAGCTGTAAATTAAGTTGTCAAAACCATATTGTTGTTCTCAATTAGTCTTTAGTGCGTAATCCTGCGCAACTTTGTTCCAGAAATATTGAAAACCCCAAAACCGTGTGATAGAAACTTTGGGAACCAAAAGAAGGGGGAAAGTTCTGGCGTCACACCAAGAATTTCGTCAACGTGAAATCAACAAACGAGGCCACTCGCTATCGAAGTACTCAGTCTTGTTGTAGTGCTTTTTGTTTCACAGCAATAAAATAACTGTACATCGCATATTTTTTCACTTGAGAATTGTTTTACACAAACTGAGCAGCAGTTTTAGGGTTTAAACAGTGCAAATTTTAACCCAAACTAGAATTAGCTTCTATTGTGAAAGTGGAGAGTAGTTTCATTGTTGTTGTACTTTTATCGATATGCAGAAGCAAGTACATTATCGGTTCGAAACATATTTTTTGCATGTCGACGTTCACACATACCTTTGTAGTGGCGTAATTTGGGAGTAACCTATATGAAACATAGGAACGTGCGATTCCTTTGTAACGGTCTGCTTGACAATGCCTGGGCCCCGAAATGTTGGTTTAAGTAACCATTCGTGCATTTTTTGAGAGTATGTGCGCATTTAAATAAAAACAGAATCGTGTTACAGTTTTCGAAAATTGTGAAGAACGGGTACCAGTTGACAGTTGGGCATTACTAAACCGTATACGGGTTGATCTATTAAATACCAACCGCGACCTATAACTTGTTTCTGGCATTTAATTCCACACAATTACCTTTCAAGAATGTAAACCCTGCTGTGAATGGATCTTGCGTCTTATTGCAACTAAAATACATGGAACCGGTAGAGGATGTCACCATTCCTGTTGCAATTCCATCACCCGTAAACGTACCTAGCAAGACACCGTCCTTGTTGCTTCCTTCGTAAACCTGCAGTACAAAATAACATACAAAAAACAGTGCTGAATAGGTGGGACATTCCTAATACGCACGAGCGAGTTTAGTCTTTAGGTTATTGTCATATTATTACGGTATCAAGAAGTTAGTTTCAACATTAACCACGCAAAATCTGAAACGCAAATGTTTTTTTCTAACATTTGAAATTAACATGAATATTAGTAATAAATAATATTAATTTAAACTACTCCGTGTATTTCTCTACTTAAAACAACGGTGCAGTCGAGCATGTATTTTACCGAACAAATGTTGTTGCCGAGTGCCGACCGATACTGATATATTACAGCGACCCCACCACCTGTAGTGGACAAGGCTCGTTCATAACTTGTGCAATCGGTTGGGATTCTAAAAGCTATCTTGGTGGAAGCAAGCGGTGGTTCTTGGCAAGCTTTCCCCTCCCCACCTACGCAAAGTATAACGATTAGTATATTTGTATATATCGGTGGCTCGTTACATCAAGCAATACCTGTTATAACTTGCAGGCACAAACACAACAGAAACACAATTTTCATTTCAAAAGCCTTTTCCTAGTATTAAAGAATCCTGTACGGCAAATCAATTAATTCCAAACATCATCATCATCCTTTACAAGACAACTTCCATGTATAAAGATATCATGATTTTAGTTAATTGCAACGTCTGGTTTTTACTGTGGCCAGTCAAGCTATTTAAAACGTAACAAAGTCAACCAATGCGTTTACGTCAGTGTTTTACAACCGGTGGTAAGTGTACCACTAGTGGTACGTGAGCTCCTTTCCGCAATTTGCGGATATATTTCGAATTTAGAAATCGTAAGCGATCTTAAATTGTGTTAACTTCAACCCCTAGGTTACTCTGTAACACTCAACTAGGTTGTACGCGTCAAAAGCAGTATGTCCACACTGTGTCTGCCTGCAATCCAGTGCTGCAATCACCAACAAAACAACCAGACGCTATACCGAAGTAGTCAACTCAAGGTTGTTGCTAAATTGCAAACATGAATGCCTGAATGGTCAAATACAAATCTTCAAATCGCAACGCTTGTTGATGCATATGCCGTAGACGTCAATTCGTTGCACTAATACTAAAACTGATAAAACTGAGACCCAGTTGGTCACTGTCTCCAAAATGCGGATGAAATTGGGCTTCTGTTTGCTTCTAAGTGTCAAACTGGTAAGAGAGAAACAAGGACATATGGAGAATTAAAGCGACATAAACGTCATGTCACCATAATTACGTCAAACTTTTGTTAATCTCTCTTCTTTCGACACTTTCATAAAGTTTAGGTCAACTAAATTCAGGCATACAGTATTTTTAAAACAGCTCCATTGCGGCTGAAACCCCGCAAGTAACTTCTCAACCACATGAGGTGAGGTTATTCCAACTTTAAGCAACCGAGACATGTACCGCTAAGTACCCAACTTATGTCCTAGTTTCGTCTCCCACCAAATTACTAGATAATAACCACGTGGCAGGCACTCCGTCACGACAAATATGTGGGAAATTACTGCATTAAAACGACGCTACATCAACGTCCAGCAAATATTGCGGCGAACAACTTGAGGCCAAAAGTTTAAGGTTGGCTTGTTACATTGAACACTTTCATCGTCCAACGCGTTTTCTGGCTGCTAATTGGAGACCAACATTGTGGAGATGTAATACCTTAAGTTTGACCTTTCATTTGACATTTGCGTATCCCAGCATGCACCACTAATGAGGAGGTATCGTGCTTTATGTTTCACTCCACACTTTTTGTTTCCCTCACAGCACAAACAATAGGAAAAGTTTATAGTGAGAACCTTAATTCTGTTGAGTATATTTAAATAAACAAGGCAATATGTTATGTGAACACTAAGATGCCGGCGCCGGTAAGATCGGGGAATGACGTGGGAAAGTTGATTAGAGCCTGGGGCAAAACGTCACTCAGGTTTGCTCGGAAGCTTTACCTGCTAACACAACCCACGTGACTTCTAACACCTTTTGACTCGTTCCTTTTAAACAAGTTGAGGTACAAGTTATGATTACGTCATTATGAGATCCTAAGTCCTTGTGAGATCCAAAGATATATCACCGAACTTAACTATTTCAATATTCTGTAAAACGTCATTGTTAATAAAATGTAAATTTGTCATGAACTTAATTTTCACATTTACGAGTTTAAAATACTTATTTTCATCCCTTCATTTCAAAGTGCGATCTTCTGTTCTTATAGGCAGACGTTAATTGTCCTTCAAGAAAATGCCTATATCTGATAATGGTTTTTATCGGTGCCTGGGCCACTTTTTTCTGGTGTTTGAAAATCCCTCCACGGTAGCAATGTGTTTCTTGATTAATGTACAAATAACGTGTGGAATATCATTGCCACGATTTGTAAACCTGCCTTGGCGTTTCTGTGTATCTTAAACACGCTATACTGCATTGCAGAGAGCAACATGTTGATACGTAATTAGGTGGTTCCCTAACAGACCTACTTGAGCAAGCGCAGAAGGGATTTTTTAGATCTCACTCCGACTTGTCGAAAAAATGGGGTTTCAGGTTAGCTGCAAATTCCTAAATGAGCTTGTGGCATTATGTATGGTTTACTGCACAGGATTCAAGCACTGATGAGGGATTATGCAAGATGATAAGCAAACTACTTCGGATCGACATAAACTATCACTCTAGGTCCCCATACATGCTTGTATCTTAAGCGGTCACACAAACCTAATTATTGTTTTTTGAGTATTATTATCCAATTACAACAAAGCAATAAATCATAGAGTTATAATTGTGCACAGGATACAATTATTAAATTAACTCGGAAATCTCTTAGTTACCAAACGGACCTTTATCAAGATACTGCGCGTAAGTGATAATTACAAAAAAGTCGTGTGCAGCGGAGAAAACGTTTGCCAAAAGACGTTTGCGAGTTCATTTAACATATATGCCTGGCAGCGTTGGCAACAAAAGGTGCAATTATGTCCTCAATAACACTTTAAGCATCTTTGCTGGAACGACGTTTCAAGGACCATATAATAACACACAACACAATGATAAGCAGGAGAATGCTGAATCCAACTCCAATGTAAAGACCTTGCATGCGTTGGATTCCTTCAATTTTCATCGCTTCCCCGCTCTCTGCTCACAATCACATTTGTTATTAGGGGTATATGTTACATTCAGAAGTAGGTTCAGTTTATCGTATTCACTACAAAGTAGGATAAATGTTAACATGTGTCTACCCGCGCTAAATAGGCAGATACACACAAAAAGGTTATTTTCTACAGGAACAGCCAAGCTTTTTATCAGATTTTGAGTGTGATTACGAAAGTATTCAGTGATCGCTAGACCTACATCTGTAGTTTTCGTTGGAACCCAATTTTTGAATAAGCAGATATTTTTTAAATCGACAGGTTTCATAAAGATGTTTGAAAGAATGAGTTGACCTAGCTTTAAGTCAATGCCTCAGGATTATTCAGGTAATATTTACAAACTTCATTCTCACCAATGCAAGTTTTTTCGTCCTTCTCCAGGTGGCGGCCTTTGAAACAGAAACATTGGACAACTCCATTTTCATTGTTACAGAAATCCGAACATCCACCATTTTCCTGCACAAGATCCAGTCGAATAGTGGTTACTGACGAAATACTTTGTTTTTCATGTTCCATATCGTACAAGTATTTAAATTCAAAAGATTTATTGGTGATTTACAAAACGGCTTTTTTTTGTCATACGCGCAACGAATTCAATTTCGTAATGATTTGCCAAATTACACATTTTCGCTTTATAAACCGATAACAGACTAACATTTACGGGTTTTCCAGCACCCTCTCAAACAGCAATATTAGGAATGACGCAAACTTCTCTTTCGACAAGTGATAATTGCTATGTTCAAAGTTTATCCTTTTGGGGGCAAAACGCATTCTCTGCTCACCTTTTCACACAAATCCGGAGCTGAAACGTAAAATGGTCCAACCGTCACAATTTCTTCTAAATCCGAATCCACTGATCGCCGAGCACGTCCTTGCGGGCAGTCCTGCGAAAAAACACTGTATGTACACTGAAGCTAATAGCAGCCAATACGGTTTCGGTATTTTTTTGTGCTCGGTTATCTCTTTGTAAAGATATTTTATCTCCTTTTTGCTCTAGAAAAAAGAAATAATAAAATATATAAATAGAGATGAATGTAATTCCGCAAACTTCTATAATACTCCACAAGAATAAAATACCGCAAACTTCAGTAAGTGTTAATGTAAGTTGTAAAAACCCGAATACATTGTTGCGGATATGAAGACTTACCGGTTGTGCACAACTGTCATTGGCGTTGTGGCATAATTGCACGTAACAGTGAGCGTAGAGTGGATGCACATTCCCGGACATGTTGTTCCATACGAATGAGCGAAATTTAAAAGATCCGAAGGTAGTTTGGTAGTTTCTCAGGATTACAATTGTATCTTCTGATTCCATCTCGTGGACGACTTTGCAACTGCGATCAAAGGAATAACTTTGACTGTGTACCGTTTTGTACCAGGTTTGCAATAATATTCAACAATTGGATTCACAAATGGCCTAATAAATATGGTGATACTCCATCGAATTACTCCGGGACAAAATTAGTGATTTGCGTGCTCGTAAAAATTACTTGATCGACTTTGTACCTTTCCGTGATGATACCGTATTTCGCATTTCCTTCCTCGGAAACCAAATCGCTCACCCAACAAGATTTTAACTAAAAACAAAAAACGTTTCTAAATTGGATATTTTACTTTGACACGTGCAAACTGAAAACTGTTTGGAACTTACGGCCAAATTGAACTTTTCACTTGTGGAAGATTCGATCTTGGCGTAAATATATTCTGGAACTTCGACGATTGATTTTGTTGTGAGTAGATTGGTCATTAGCTCGTCACCAAACAACTCAAAGTTGATTGTGAAGTTACCAACTGCACGTTGAGCTGATAGGGGGATTTTCCTGTTTCAAATAAATAATTTATACCAAATGCCAAAATTCGCAATAAGAAACACTCTACATACAGTTGAGTTGATATTGGTCCGGAAACAAGTTTGATGTCTGTGTTTATCATTTCCTCTATGGTGCAAGACATTTCCCAGAATGAAGAAGTTCGAATCACAACTCTGTTGCTGAACTTGAAGTTGCGAACTTGGTGTGTAAAGCTTACGTTGTAACCAGATATCTGCAAAAGTTGACTGTCATAGTTAAATGCAAGTGAACCTTTATATGATAAAAAAATAATTGCTGGCAAAAAATTTAGCAATGGTCAGTAGCTCTGCTAAGTGATGTCATAATAGCTTCATAAATTTGTTGTTATGTCATACCTTGAACCCCTAGACCCCTAACTTCATGCGCAACTTTGCGTAATCATTGCTTGGTGATTTCCCACAATGGCTGACGTTAAGCTAAGTTGTATATTATTTCTATTGATTTCAAATTAGTGGCGCTAGAGAGCACATTAAGTGATGAGAAATTTGACTGGCAGCATTGGTCAAGCGCCCGACCCATATATCAAGAAGAAAACCTGATCGGGATTCGTGCCCAGAATATCCCGGGTTTAAATAGCGGTGTGGTAAAAAAATGGGAGTTTAGCGGAAATACCCACACACTCTGCTGTTTCCACGACAACATGGAACGTTTCCCCATAGTTAGTATGTGTCAGAAATGTCGTTCTAGGGGCTTTTCAATGTTTTTGTAAATTATAACCTTTTTCTGGTAAATTGGTACCATTAAATACGGCTGATTTATTATTTTTTTTTAACACGACATAAATGGTTATTTATGTTGGCGTTAAAGTTTTTTGTTGTGAAAAATGTGTTACAAGACAATCAACTAATCCAAACCAGATTTCTATCAAACTATACTGAGCAACACAATTACCTCCAGAAATGAAGGACATTCGTTCAGTTGAATTTGAAAACAGGATTTCCAGCTGTGGCTTTACAACTTTCAGGGAGAGAATTTAGACTTGTCATTGTGTGATTGGAAATATACAATATATCTTCCCCGATGGCATTAAGCGAGCTTACTCCAAGACTGTTGACTCTGAAATTTAAGCAAGTTTTTTGACCATATGAGAGGTATTTAATTTCGATATATCTTATCGTCAATTGTCCAATTTGTGGCGAAACAACAAGTTGGATTTTTACGCGTTTTTTGCATGTTGTCTGTACGGAAACTGAAACAAGGAAAAGCATTATTTTTTAGATTAGCAATACAAAAATGAGTAAAAAAGTATGAGATTGATTTCTATAAACATCAATAAGAAGTATTAAGTATAATCAGCACTCAAAATCAGAGACGGATTAAGAAATTTTTCCTATAAGGGGCGGTTGCGATCTCATACTCATTGCGGTGCATTAATGGCTGTTTTGGGCGCCAGGCAAACGTTACAAAGATCAATTTTATGACAACCACACCACTTCCGCTTTTGTTTGGTGCTGACAAGTTTAAGTCACCGATATTGTCCTATTTGGATTCGACCCTTCCCTCAATTCAAGTGAAATAACATTTACTTTAAATTGAAGGACTTTCCATCACATTCCACTTCATCATTCTTCGGGCATTCTGTATTTAAGGACAAATAGCTCATTGCCTACGACGACAAATTTCAAAATTTACCAAAGTACGTTGCGTTTAAATATACAGTGTAAAATTTTAAAGTTTTTCCCCACAAAACTAAAACCATTTCACACGACTTGCGAATCACTGCTTTACTTAAGATAGTTAATAGCAAAGTTTCTTGTAGAAAAAATGTACGATTTCTTTTTCAGTTGAGTTGTCATTTTATCCACTGTGAAGTTAATGGAACTAACCTGCGCTAATGTTGATTATAGGATTAGGAAGGTTAAGATCATAGGTAAGTAGTTGAATATTGACTATTCCGGCTTGTAGTTTTATTACTTGATTCCATTGTGACTTTATCACAGGGCGTGTAGGGTCGTCGGACAAAAGCTATTGAACAACATGTTACAATTAATTTTTTACCCAAAGCAACCATATTTACAGGTTGTGAAAGTCACGAAATTAAAAGAATGCAACTTACATACAATCCGTTTGGGGAGCCGTGATTAAACCTTATGTGAACATTAGAAGTAGAGACTGTGAAATCGCATGGGTCTGGGCTTGTTACAGTGTAATTACAGGCTAAGGCTGTGCTTACATTCGGAACATAAAGAGTTGTCGGGAGATCGCCCACGGCCAAATTCCGCTGACAAAATGCTTGGCTAGCTAAACAACATTCGATAATTCACACACTTGCATGACTTCATGCTTAACAAACACCAAGAAACACCAAGAAGTTGGCAAACACCAAGAAGGAAATTCGCAATCGTGGAATACGGCGATTAACCCTCAACAATCAAACAAGTATCGTAACTATGAATATTTTGAAGTTGTTGATGCCTGGTCTGTAGTTCGTAATTGTGCGCAACTATATGTTTCAAAAATGTTAGAAAATCCATAACCATGTGATAGGAAACCAAAAGAAAGGGCACAGTTTTGGCGTCACAACAAGAATTTCGTCAACGTGATATCAAAGAACGAGGCCATGCACATGCTATCAAAGTATTCAGTCTTGTTTTAGCGCTTTTTACTTCACAGCAATGAAATAACTGTACATCGCATATACTTTTTCACTTGAGAATTGTTTTACTCAAACTAAGCAGAAGTTTTTGTATTAAACTATGGAAAATTTGAACCCTAACAAGAATTGGCTTTTATTGTTAAAGTGGAAAGTAGTTTCATTGCTGTTATACTTCTATCGATATGCAGAAGCAACTTATAACTGTGTATGCAGTTTCGTTTCAAAACATGTTTTTTTGTGTGTCGACGTTCACACATACCTTTGTAGTGGCGTAATTTGGGAGTTACCTAATATATGAAACATAGGTACGTGCGATTCCTCTGTAACGGTCTGCTTGACATTGCCTGGACCCCGAAATGTTGGTTTAAAGTAATCTTTAGTGCATTTATTGAGAGTATGTGCGCATTTAAATAAAAAAACAGACATCGTGTGCAGTACACGAAAATTTTGAAGAACGGGTAGCAGTTGACAGTTCGGCATTACTAAACCGTATACGGATTGATCCATAAACCGCAACCGTAACAAATAACCGCTTGTATAACATTTAATTCCTCACCTCTCATGAATGCAAACCCTGCTGTGAATGGATCGCCTTGAGTCTTATTGCAACTCAAAAACATGGAACCGTTAGAGGATCTCGCCATTCCTGTTGTACTTCCATCACCAGTAAACGTACCCAACAAGACACCGTCCTTGTTGCTTCCTTTGTAAACCTGCAGTACAAAATATCATACAAAAAACAGTGCTGAATAGGTGGGACATCCCTAATCCACACGAGTGAGTTTAATCTTCAGGTAATTGTCAGATTATTACGGTTTCAAGAAGTTCGTTTCAACATCAACCGCGCAGAATCTGAAACGTAAATGCTCTTTTCTAAACTAACATTTAAAGTTAAGATGAATATTGGTAATAAATACTATTAATTCAAACTACTCCCTGTATTTTTGAAAATACGGTGCAGCCGAGCATGTATTTTACCGAACAAGTGTTGTTGCCGAGTGAGTACCGATACTGATATATTACAGAAATCCAACGATCAAATGTGGCGAAGGCTCGTTCATAACTCGTGCAATCGGCTGGGATAAAAAAATTACTCTTTCTCCCGACAAACAGTGGTTCTTGGCAAGCTTTCCCTTCCACACCTACGCAAAGTATGACGGTTGGTATATTAGTATATATCGGTAGCTCGTTAAATCAAGCAATACCTGTTATAACTTGCAGGCACAAACACAATAGAATCACAATTTCCATTTCAAAAGCCTTTTTCTAGTATTAAAAAATCCTGTAAACGGCAAATCAATTAATTCTATACAAACCATCATCCTTTGTTACTTTACAACTTCTACTCATAAACATATCACGATTTTACTTAATTGCAAAGTCTGGTTTCCACTGTGCGCTGTCAAGCTATTTAAAAAGTAACCAAGTCAACCCATGCGTTTACATTGAATACATCAGAGTTTTTTTATCCGCTTGCAGAAAGTGACGTAATTGTAAATTCATTTGAAAACACATGTATGCAAAAGAGCTATTATGATCATTGAGAGCTGCAGCATAAGTGCACACTGTGTCTGCTGGTTTGAAAGCTATTCCAGTGTTGCAGTCACCAGCTATATTCGCTTCTAAGTGTCAAACTCATCACAGAAATAAGGACGTTTAGAGAATTAAAGTGACACAAAAGTCATGTCACCATAATTACGTCACACTTTGTTGTCTTCCCTATTTACGTCACTTATTTAAGTTTAGATCAACTTGTACGCACACAGCCCTGATAAGACCACAGCCCTTCAGAAACAACTCCATACCGCTGAAACTCCGCAAGTAACTTCTCAACCACATGAGGTGAGGTTGTTCCAACTTTAAGCAACCGAGGCATGTACCGCTAAGTACCTAACTTATGTCCCAGTTTCGCCTCCCACCAAATTACTAGATAATAACCACGTGGCAGGCACTTCGTCACGACAAATATGTGGGAAATTACTGCATTGAAACGACGCGACATCAACGTCCAGCAAATATTGTTGCGAACAACTTGAGGCCAAAAGTTTAAGTTGGCTTGTTACATCGAAGACATTCATCGTCCAACGCGTTTTCTGACTACTAATTGGAGACCAACATTGTAGAGATGTAATACCTTAAGTTTGACCTTTCATTTGACATTTGCGTAACCCAGCATGCACCACTGATAAGGAGGTATCGTGCTTTTTCACTCCACACTTTTTGTTTGCATCACAGCACAAACAATAAGAAAAGTTTATAGTGAGAACCTTAATTTTGTTGAGTATATTTAAACAAACAAGGCAATATGTTATGTGAACACTAAGATGCCGGCGGTGGTAAGATCGGCGAATGACGTGCGAAAGATGATTAGAGCCTAGGGCAAAACGTCACTCAGGTTTGCTCGGAAGCTTTACCTGCTAACACAAACCCACGTGACTTCTAACACCTTTTGACTCATTCCTTTTAAACAAGTTGTAGTACATGATATGATTACGTCATTATGAGATCCTAAGTCCTTGTGAGATCCAAATCCTTGTAAGATATAACACCGAACTTAACTATTTCAATATTCTGTAAAACGTCATTGTTAATAAAATGCAAATTTGTCATGAATTTCTGCCTGCTCAGTCCTTTATTACCCCGACGCTTTTCTTGCATGCGCTCATTGCAGTACTGACGACGAACCCAGTTAGTGTTCGAAACGTTTACTAATGATTAACAGCATTTTAGCTTTGGCTTTCATTTTCAGTGTCATGAACTTAATTTTTGCATTCACGAGTTTAAAATACTTATTTTCATCCCTTCACCTCGAAGTGCGATCTGCTGCTCTTACAGGCAGACGTCAATTGTCCTTGAAGAAAATATACATATACCTGATAATGGCTTTTGTCGGTGCCTGGGCCACTTTTTTTTCTGGTGGTTAAAAATCCCTGTTTCTGTGTTTCTTGATTAATATAAGTGGAATATCATTGTCACAATTCGTAAACCTGCCTTGGGGTTTCTGTATCCTAAACACGCAAAACTTGCTTGCAGCGAGCAACACGTTGATGCGTAATTAGGTGATTCTCTAACAGATCCATACCTGCGCTAACGCAGAATTGATTTTTCTTAAAGCATTTTTGCTTTGCCTGACGGGGATTTCGTTACACATCAGATAAACAACAGCACTTTCTTGTTTAGCTCACAGGTACAATTGTAGCGATAGGAAAAAGCATTCGACGGGCTACAAAACCGTAGGGCCAAAATTTCAGATGTAAAGAACTGCTGGCATTTGTTTTCCGTTGTCTTAAAATTTACTCAGTGGTTTGGTATCTCAGCATCCAAAACAATAAGAAGCTCTAAACACTTTTGTTTGCCTGCGATTATCCGCGATGAGTCAAAAGCCGATCGATACGTCAATGATCAAAAATGGGGTTCTAGTTTTCTTTCAATGGTTCGTAATGCCTCCAACTTGTAATTAATATTGTACGAGTATTAGGAGTAGCTGTACAATCACATGCAAATGTTTTGGTACTGAAAAGTATAACTTAGTGACAAAATTCAACAATTAGTTGTAATATTATCCAATGGAAGACGAAAATCATTGTGCTTCTGCTGAAAGATGGATGGCAATTACAGACCAAGATTCTTGAAAGGAACTAGCTGTAATTGCAGGGTCGCGGATAATCCGGTGAATTGAGAATGAGGTTTGCTAGTGACTTTAATCTTGCAGAAATGTCTGAGACGTGTTTAATTAGTGGACTGGACTGGCCGGTATCCAAATCTTTACATGAGCCGCTGTACGAGTGTTTCCATCTGTACCATCCGCCGTGCGTTTCGCATGTTATTCTGTGACCTCCGTAATTTATCTGTAATAATATATCTATCAATTGTTTTTGAAGTCGTGTATTCTGTATAAAGACTGTCATGTGTATAAGCTGCAGACAGATGGCCACTGTTTTGACCTAAAAGGTCTCAGCAGTGCAGCTGACTGTCATGTTTCATCGAAATACGAAGATGAAATTTCGTGTGACAAATTATGCGCATTACACGTTCATTAAACCAAGCATACGCTGTTATTGGGTCTGGTTTGCTTCGGTGCATAGCTAGGATCATTCTGTTTGCATGACGCACATTCGGGTTAAGAAATGGGCTTATCGTGTTATTGGTTAATTTAAATTTATTGCTGGCGATTGGATATACTCGGCCAGTCGCTGACGCAAAATGACCGAAGTTTTAGCTACCTATAATGGATTTTCATAGGGTCGCAGAGATCATGTAGAACCAAAAAGTCTAAGAAGCTTTAAAATCCCTTTTCCAGTTTATAAATCGTAATCGCTTAAAATCCTTCAGTTATCAGTCGTAAAACTCCTTGCTCAACGCAACGTGAGCGCATAAAAAGGAGCACATTTTTTTCTGTAACTGAGAATCTATAAGGGACACCTGTGTGGCGTCGATGTATTTTATTCAAACATATTATTTTGTTTGGTCATTGATTATTACCATAAAGATTCAAATCCAAGCTCTAAATACAAAAAAGCTACTTCTTTATAAAAAAATCCCTTGTAATACAGTACCACTGAGTGAATTTGGTTGACGACAACGTTCCAATCGATTGAGTCGCACGATGGACCTGCTGTACATGCGGGACATTGACAAAGCGGAATATCGTGTGACCACTGTTGTGTGGATAGACGTGTTATGCGATCAACACCCTGGAAAGCAAAAGTGTTCACCAAACAGTTTGATGATGCGAAAAGCTTGAAGTTAATAACTTTGAATAGAAAAGTCAGAGTCAATATGCAGGGTATTCTTTGGTAGATGATGCTTCAAACGCGACTGTGCTCATCATCAGTGCTATAACTTAGTGGCCAAGTCGACTGTGCCCACACAGCTGTCAGGTGGACTTTGTCTTTGCTGGTCTGTTAGTTAATGATAATGAGACAGCTGTGTTCCAAATTTCTGGTAGAGAATGACCAGCATATTAGCTTAGACTTTTCTATTCTCCGTTTAAAGAAATATCCCTAATGTCGTGACACCAATCTTAAGAAATATACATACCTTAATTGCGTAACGGTTATTGCAAGTAAATGTACAACTCGAATCAATCGTGTTCCCGTTGGTGCAGTTCACGTTGCCAAGCTCAATGGTAGTAACCGTTGGACATTCTAAAAGAACCCCGTCTTTAGGCCAACTTATATTGAGTTTAAATAAGCTTACATATAACTTATTACTTTTCAGACTTGACAGAAGTTTTGTAAATATGGTATTATTGTGCAGCCTTCCTGGTATTTTTACATGTTAGCAAAATTGTGCCGTACGCTTATGTTAGTGGTACAAAGTTTTATTAAATTTTAGTTGTTTCACTTTTCTACCTTTAAGATTACATGCGACCTTTTTCGTCCAAGAACCTCCACCTTCACAAACCATAGTCGCCGGCCCTTTGCTTACATGACGTTTATCGCACACAATCTCGCACTTTGCGCCTTCCGCAAATCCATAATACCTTTTTCCTGATTCCAGTCCAACATTTTTTGAATTGTTGGTGCAATATGAACCCGGGGAAATTCCCGTTGGGGCAACGTAACCGTAACATTTTACTGCAAAATGTTTTCGTTGAATTGGGAGCTGTGGGATGTGTTAATATCATAGTAATGTACAGCTGCTGAACCACAACAGCGAGAACCATAATTTAAAAACAGTCCTAGTATTCCATGTAAAACGCCTTAATATTTTTGAAAAAAATTATTAAGCTGGTCACAGTTATATATGCTCTGGATCCATATTAAAAATGACTGAATAGTAAGAAAATTTTGAAGAAAAACTAGCGGAAACGGAAGTCATATTTTACCCTTTCCTTCGCAATAAGGAAGTCCGGGATTCCATTGTCCCGACGCCATACATTCAATGGTGTTGGATCCATTCATAACATATTTATCATAGCAAGCAATATTACAAACTGCCCCTTCCACAAATCCATAATATGGTTTACTGCGATCCAGTGAAAACACATCCGAATTATTTGTACAATTGGATGTGGACGAAATGCCAAAGTGGTTCACAAACTCGAAGCATTTCACTTAAATGTAAAATATTTTAAATTCAAAATTCAAAAGATTTTTGAGAAAAACGTTAAAATATTTTAATATAAAGTAGACACTATTTTTATTTAGTCCATACAACATGTAGTCTACCTTTTCTTTGACATTTCGGAAATACAGGAGACCACCTGCCAGTTTTCTGACACACGCTGCTTTTTGGTCCTATAATGGCGTGTTGTTCATCACAAACTATTTTACACTCGGCTCCTTCAACAAAACCGTAATATTTGCTGTTTGGTTCGATGTTGGTCACCTCGTTGGTGCTGTTGGTGCAAGTTGATTCGGTGGAGATTCCATTGGGTGAAACCACATCAAAACATTTTACTGCAACGTTGTTTATGATATCGAACAAATTCACAAAATAAAGTTGACGTTTCAGTTATAATGTATCTGAATCAAACAAACCTTTTTTCTCACATTCGGGAATTGTTGATTGCCAGTTTCCGTTTCCCATACATTTAATGGTGGGTGATCCTTTAATAACATGTTGGTCATCACATCTTATTGTGCAAACATCCCCTTCCACAAACTCGTAAGTATCTTCCACCTTGTTTAAAGACATTTCGTCATGTTTACTTTTGCATTCTGAATCTGGGGAAATTCCGGAAGGGACGTCGAAGTGGTTACAAATCACCTCAGATTCTGTCGAAAAAGGAGACTTAGACGTTTGCAGCTGGATTATCCAGAAAAATACCTTTTGGTTTGGGCAGCAAAAAGACACACAGCAGTATTACAATTAATAACAATAGGATCAAAAAGACGATTCCCGGGATTAACCATTTCTTCCAACGTCCAACAAACCTGGGGTTTTCATTGGTTTCTTCGTTTATATTTTCAACGTCTGGTTGAGTATTTCCACCTTTTTAACGACAGTAAGCAATCAACCAAATTGATTTTTATAAGGTCAGAGTTAAATACTTACAGTTCAAATAATATGCTATACTTCTTGCTGTGTTAATCATCGGATTTTGAAAATGTCCATTGTAAAATTCTGCTCGTGTACATCCTGTACCAGTATCATTCTCTAACAAAAAAATTGGTGCTACAGTATTTTGCAAGTGGCTCTTTGGGTTAAATATTCGATAGGGCCTTCATTTAAACATCAATACTTTGCTGACGTGCATAAAACGTACGTATGGGCTATTATATATTATCGGTCGGCAAAATGGGTTCGGCATTGCTACATATTCGTTTGAGCAACGAACCTATACTATTGAAATTATACGCAACCCGAGAATGAGATTTCTAATTAGCTGAGTAAAACTTTCTATAGGCACTCTAGAGTCTGTTTTATTATTTGTGATATGTGTTGGTCAAATTTGTTTTGAAAAAAAACCGTTGCTTACCGGCCTCAGAAGTGTCGTTGTGAACTAGCAACTCCTCAGTATCCTCGATATTCATCATATTTCCCACTTTTAGTTTCAATACAAATCCTGGTAATTTAAATCAAACAATAATACTACACATTGTTGCAATAAGGAAACGTCATGCTATGGAAAGAGAAGCGTTAGGACTAATAAAAACTTTCAATAAAAAAAAATCTTCGCCTGGCTGTTTGGTCCGCAAGATCGTGTACAAGAGTCACACCAAGCTGCACTGATGAGACCTTATAGGCTGAAACAGTGGCCATCCATCTGTAGCTTACAAAATTCATATTATTGGCTCCACTTGATTTCTTTGAGTGTTTGACAGCTTAACAATTTGGTATGTTTAAGCGTAACATGCCTATTTTCCTGAGTCTCACCAAACGATTCCATTTATTCGTATAATGCTGCATACGCAGTAAGCTTCCAGGCATGTACTGTCGCATCACATGAACGCAAACAATTCTAAACGTAATTGAACGTGTTCACCAAGCTGTCTTATTCAAATATAAACGTGCAGTCAGCATATAGGTCTCGGCTTAAATAATGAAATAGCTGGATGGCTATTGGTTCTTAGACGTTTCAAACAGACATTGACAGCATGATTACTGAAAAATGGCACTGATCCTGGTTACTTCTGTTATAGGTAATGCCACTATCTCTCTTGGACATTTTTAATACTTTTCATCAACTTCACTTTGATACTATTATACAGTCAGCAGATGTCAATGTTAACGATATTGTAAGTCTGATAAATGTAAGTTATTCATAAAATGAACCTGTCTTGCCACTAAATAATTCACAAAAGTCTCAGATAGATGTAAATAAGACGATAAAAATACCTTGCATCGCTTTCCTTTGCCTTTTTTTACAAAGAAAGCCGAAATTTTTCAAGAAATTAAATTGTTAAATCTATAGAATCTATGTAACAAAAGTATGCCTAAATCGGACAAAATTGGCCACAAAGTAGTCAATACTTAATATCTTGCTCTACTTTGTAGCGAAACTGCGCTATATGCTTTGGCTGGGTTTCTTGGTAAATAAGATTGTTCCTTAACAAAGGATATAAAAGTTGCACCATACTTGGTTCACAAAGGCCAAGGCCTCGCCAAACGACTTTTACGACCAAATGAGTAGGTATATTGCCCTGGTCTCACTGTGTAAAGGCATCGGGACTAGTGGCCAGTGATCCAGAATGGATTCAAATCCGGGCGTGGTTAAAAAAAACAAAGAAACAAAGAAATATTACAATTGTGGGTCGATTTAGTGAACAATAACAAATATATGTATCCATACTATATTTAAACGATTGGTTACACCAAAACCCTTGATAGCAACAAGGCACTTCTTACTAATGCATATCAAACAGCATGTGTTTTAAATGTTAATTACAAATCTTCGATACGCGTTAGCTGTCAGAAATAAGCAATAAACTGCCAAAGTTGTTTGTACAGCAAATATTTTAACACAAATAGGATCGACGTTAACGCGGCCCACGTCTGGCACAGAATTACGTGACCAAGCTTGTTCAGCAACCCAGCTGTAGTGCAATCGCATCGGCGCTACAGGGTCGCGGATAGCAAGGTGTTTGATGAATGAGATTGGCCAAAGAATGCTTTTTTGCTCCGGAATCTGATTTGAAGTTATTGCAACGTTTGGATACACGAGTGTCCAGATCAGTACATATGCCATTATATACTACTTCCAAACTGTTCACATCTCTTTCGCTGCGACACTGTATTCAGCGGTCCCCATAGCGTATCTGTTGAATGCAAGTGACCTAACAAATTGAAACAATGCAGATTGTAATGCCATCCGCAATCCTCTCGCGTGGCGACTGCCAAAGGTTTCTGCCCAATTGTTTGGTTATTTCGCAAGCTTGACTTAACCTTGCTTCAAAATGGTTTATTGTTAAATTAAATGGTCAAACGGGTGGCGAATTTGGTTTTCGTTGGCATTTGTGTTAATGTTGGTTTTGTTGACGTCGTTGTTGTTCGAAGACAAGAACTATCATTTTTAATTCTTTTTTCATGACTTTCCTCTAGTTTCTTTATGTGCATATTTCTTGAAATACTTTCTCATCGTAACAAATCGGAACAAGCTATAGTGTTTCGTCCTAATGGAAATTTTATTGCGCCCCGGGCAAACAACGGTGGCTACTTTCATTTTTAACCTTGTGTCACAAATGTGGGGACTGGGAAACTTTTAGGACCAGCTATAACTTCAACAATTGGTAACAGCACACAAACACGTTTCCATTTTCGCCGAAGGGTCATGCGTGGCAATTCCAGCCATTGAACTATATGTATGAACATATAACCATCGAATCTGTAAACCTTGGCATAGATTTACATTTACTGCAAAGTAAATGTTAATTTTTGTACACGTGTGTGGTGAAAATTAAATATTTCTTGTGTAAGCTGCAGACAGATGGCCACTGTTTCGACCTAAAAGGTCTCATCAGTGCAGCTGGTGTGACTGTCAGACGAATTTGCTGACCAAACGGCCAAGTAAAGACTTCAACTTTGTGGTGACTATACAATCACCGTCATCCGTTGGGCACCAAACTAGGTGCAACTTTACGGAGAAAACAAGGTGGAAACACTATGGCCAAGCGATGCTCAACCAATAGTGTCGTCTACACAATTCATATTATTGGCTCCACTTTGCTTAAATATTTCTGTTCAAACTTTCAATGTACCACAAGCTGTATCACCACCAGGCAAAATTTGTTCGTACTGATGGCATTTGGGTTGAGAAGTAATTTGTTTTGTCAACGGCGGTAAATTAATAAAAAGTACGTTACCCAAAGCATTCCATACAAGTACAATATATATTAGTCAAATTCTAATCAATTAAGGGAAATACAACAAACTAATTGCAAAGAGCAGGTGCGAATAAAATTATACGTGGTCAAAGATGATGCAAAATGTTATGAAACGGAGTTTGAATCAAACTGAGGCAATTAAACATTTTTGGGGATTAGAAGGTTGTGTTGTGTTTTCATGTAGTTCTCCATTATTTAAACGCTCTTCATAACATATATACATCCTAACCTTTGTATGTCATCGACATGGGATTTATTTGAGTATGTTGAGTTTGGCGACGTGGCAGAAGGGGCAGAAGGGGCAGAAGGGGCAGAAGGGGCAGAAGGGGCAGAAGGGGCAGAAGGGGCAGAAGGGGCAGAAGGGGCAGAAGGGGCAGAAGGGGCAGAAGGGGCAGAAGGGGCAGAAGGGGCAACAAAACTGTGCCTCGTTGCCGTACTCACGGGATTCAGAGGATCTGCCAAAACTGATTGAAAACATCTTCGTTGCGCTCGCCAAACACAAATTCTCACCTTTTTGCTCGGGGATAAAATTGTTAATCGTGTTATGATTACGAATTGCCGCTATCCCTAACATTATTACTAATGGTATTACAACAATGACGACTGCTATAATAGCACATTGGTTTGCTTGACTCCAATTTTTCCAATGTGATTGCACATTATTTTCTTTTGCAGCTGCAGTTGTTTGTTTTTCGGATGTTGGTTTTTGTTTGTGTTTTCATGTTCATTTGCGTTATTATGCTGAGTTCCATTTCCACCGTGATTTTCAGTTGAATGTGCGTTATTGGCTCCGTTTCTTGTAGTATTTCTGTCTCTGCCACCTTTAAATATTAATAAATGTTTAACTAAATACATGTCCTATAGTTTGTGCTTGGAACTTACACAAGTTAAGAGTTGTGTTTAGAAATGTTGTGTTGGAAAATGCTGGACCAGCATTTGACATGTGAACACCATTCTCTGATGGAAACAAAAATAAATTGCATAACTTTTCAGAATAATACAAATAGGAATTTTTCAAGGTGGAGTCTGAAGGTTTTCAATTAGACTTTCAGTTAATCTGTTCTTCTGGCACCATTTGTCCATATTGGCTTCTAGCACCATAAATCACAGGATCGCACCAAAGGAAAAGACTTTTCTTCACTATTAAAAACTACTTTACTGACCAAGAGCCAATATGGACAAAGTCATTGAATCAAAGCTTGCTTACCTTGCAGCAGTTACAACGTATGTTGTCTATTTAGAAAGTCGCTTGAAACTTGGTTTAAAATAACTTCCAATTTTGAGGAACATTGCAATCTTTGTCTAAGCCTACAGAACAGTTTAGGTCTATTAAGAAAGTCTTTGTCCGATTCACAAAGGTTTTGCCCGTTAAAAGGTTACGACCGTTTCACTGTGGGTTGCCTGCGTAGTATGATTTGTATACTATATTTTTTGTCCCTGTTGTGAACGTTGCTGTAGAAATGCGTTCACTCTGTGTTATTTTTAAGTTTAAAGCAGAGTCGAGTCCTGAACATTTGTAGCGAATATTTTTATGATTACCACAGTGGCTTGTTTGAATAATTACAGGTTTGAGAATTCTCTATACAGCGCCACTTCTCAGCAACTAATTTTAGGATTTATCCATACTCAGGTAGTTTATTGATGTTTACATTGTGTTTATGAACAATTTTTTCGAATATACAACTAAAAAGACGACAACGATAGATACAGTTCAAAAAACAGAAATAGGATATCGGCAAAATTGACAGAGCATTGTTCAAATAACGCGGTGATCGAAGGCTGGTTAACAACTCAACTGAGTCGCCATCGCATCTGCATTACAGGGACGCGGATAGCTTGGTGTGTGATGTATGAGATTGGCCAAAGAATGCTTCTTTGCTCCAGAATCTGATTTAAAGTTGCCACATTGTTTGGACGCACCAGTGTCCAGATCTGTGCAGGTGCCAAGATAGACCCATTGCCAACGGTAGAATCCCCCACTTGCACTGCACGTTATTCTGTGAGCTCCATAGCGTATCTGTTAAATGCAAACAAACATTTCTTATCACTGACGTCATCTTATGCATGTTGCTATGTTTGTGTAAAGGTCCAACCTGGCCAATTAATGGTTGCCTGAATGCAAAACAAACAGTGTTAAAAGACGCAAGTTTGATGTCGCAATCATTATCTTCGCTGCAGAGATATATGTGTACAACTTTTAGAAAACCCGATCTTATGCAATTTGGTAAAGTTTGGAGCATGGCGAGTGGATGATGCAATCGCATGCAGTCGTTTTTTTCATTGTCATCAAGATGAACTTACATCTCCATTAATCTGGGTAACCACAACATTCCAATCGATTGAATGACACATTGGACCGGCTTTGCATTCGGGACATTGACAAACTGGAATAGCATGTGACCACTGTTGTGTGGAAAGGCATGTGAGGTGATTGATGCCCTTGGAAAGCGGAAAACGTACTTATCGGCGTAAACATAGACGCTTTTATTTAAAATTTCTAAAAAAAATCCAATCCGTAATTACCTTGATGATATGAGGCAAGTCACAAGTAAATGTGCAATGCGAGTCAATGAAATTGTGGTTTGTGCAAATCACGTTACCATACTTAATGACAGAAGCCTTTGGGCATTCTAAAAAAGAAAGGGTTTATGTCAATGGTTGCTATTTGCGATGCTATTTGTTATACACTGCTGCGTAGATATAACAATATGCATAAATATATATTTAACTTTGCATCAAACAGAAAGCTAAAGCATTTACTTTTTAGGTTGCACTTCGCAATTTCGTTCCACGATCCTGTGCTTTCACAAACGATGCTTGCAGGACCAGTTCTAATATGGCGTTCATCGCACACAATTTTGCACTTTGCTTTTTCCACAAATCCGTAATACTTCTTACCCGGTTCCAGACCAACTTCTTTTGAATTGTTTAAACATTGTGAGATGTTTGAAATACCCGATGGCGCAACGAAATTGAAACATTTTGCTATAACATATTTCGCAGATAATAATTGGCCGTCAGCTTTTCACTAACTTAACGAAACGAACCTTTTTTCTCGCAATAAGGAATGGTGGGTTGCCATGTTGCGTTTTTCGTGCACTCAATAATATTTGAGCCGTTGATAACATATTGATCATCACATGTTATATTGCAAAAAGCACCTTCCGCAAATTCGTTACTCTCTTCCACGTCATTTAAGGCAATAATATCAGTGTTATTTGTGCACGTTGAGTTTGGCGAAATTCCAGAGGAAACATTAAAGTTTCCGCACTGCAACAAAGGATCGTCCAAAGAAAAGGCTGTATTCGCATCGCCACATGTTGAGTTTGCCGAAACGTTGGATTCGGTACATTTTATCTCAGGATCTGTAAAAAGCATAAACTGAAACACTCCCTGCTCTTGTTTAATAAATAACTTACCTCTAAGGAAGAACCACAGAATGATACATAGTGCGGTTGTTATTGCTAAAATAATAAAGAGTACGATTCCCTTTTTTAACCATTTGCAACGTTGATCAGCCTTGTTGGCAGATGAGCCTGGGACATTGTTGTAGGGAACGTCCGTTCGAACAATGTACTGATAATCTTCCTCTGTATCTAATAGATTGTAAGTATTAAAAAACAGATAATTTAAAGAATTTTCAGGAGTTAACAATAATTTTCCCAATTTTACTTTTTATGAATTTGACGTAAAGCACATACATATTTTTACATCAGACTTTATGGAAAATAACAATTAAACAGCACATGAATTGTCGCACAAAAACTCAAATCAAACGTCTGACAAAATAATTTGTATTTGTCAAAAGAACTTGCTAGATCCTGACGCTTCGTTGTTCATCTCTCTGTTTTTAAAAATCTCCACACGTTTCTGTGTTGAGTTTCACGCTTTTGGGCAAGAAATACCACAGGTTTAAAAAAGGACATAAACCTAATAAAATATTACATGGTATAGTCTACAAATAAACCATATTCACCTTTACTGCTTATGTATGCCAAAAATACAGTCTAATTGTTTGTCCTAGCATAATACCTATTAGTTGAAGGAGACAATCTGTTTGACCTAAGTATTGTAATATGTGATTAGGCAACTGTTTGTGCTTCAATTCAAGTAAAATCGTCTTGCGTAGGTTGTGGGATGCACACGCATGATTCATTTCCATTATCCACTGACCTCCGCATTGTTGTGAACCTTCTTTGTTGTGGACACAACAACCATCTACTGTATATGGTTAGAAGTGAATCAGCTATATAGCTACATACTTTTTGACTATATGATAACATGCAACAGAAGCTACACCATTTGTTAAATGCTATCTAACACTTCTTATTAGTATCACTGACGTTATCAACAGATTTAAAACAAGCAAGTTTTCTTCGCTTAAAAAATATAAAAACCCGATCTTTTGCAGTTTGGTAAAGTTTGGGGCATGGCGAGTGGATAATGCAATCGCATACGCAATCGTCTTTTTTCATTGTCATCAAGATGAACTTACAGCTGCGTGAATTTGGTTGACGATAACGTACCAATCGATTGAATGACACATTGGACCTGCTTCCCATTTGGGGCATTGACAAACTGGAATAGCATTTGACCACTGTTCGTGTGCGAATAAATCGTAAATATTAACAGAATTTTCTAGATCCTAATGCTTCGTTGCTCATCTCCATGTTTTTGACAATACCCACACGTTTCTGTGTGTTTTCACGCTTTTGTGTAAGAATTATGTTGTTACAAATACTACAGTTTTGGAAAAAGGACGAGACCTAAAAAAATAGTTATTGGTATAGTCTACAACTAAACCCTATTCACCTTTACTGCTTGTGTATGCCAAAAATACAGTCTAATTGTTTGTCTTAGCATAATACCTGTTAGTTAAAGGAGACAATGTGTTGGACCTAAGTGTTGTATCCTATACCTGATTAGGCATCTGTTTGTGCTTCAATTCAAGTAAAAACGTTTTGCGTAGGTTGTGAGCTGCACACGCATGATTCATTTCCATTTTCCACTAACCTTTGCAATGTTGTGAACCTTCTTTGTTGTGGACACAACAACCATCTATTGTATATGGTTAGAAGTGAATCAGCTATATAGCTGTATACTTATTAAAAGGGTTGTCTATAATAATGATGCAATATAACATGCAACAGAAGCTATATACCTCTCAAAGACACTTCGAATTCTACACGATTTTACCAACGCAACTGTTGTAACAACCTTTTTAATCGTAAATATCAACATAATTTTCTAAATCCTAATGCTTCCTTGCTCACCTCCATGTTTTTAACAATACCCACACGTTTCTGTGTGGATTTTCAAGCTTTTGTGTAAGAATTATGTTATTACAAATATCGCAGTTTTGGAAAGCGGACATAAACCTAAAAAAATATTTTATCGTAAGCGCAACAATATAAACCATGTTCACCTTTACTGCTTGTGTATGCCAAAAAACACAGTCTAGTTGTTTGTTCTAGCATAATATCTATTAGTTGAAGTGGACAAAATGGAAATGAATCATGCGTGTACAGCTCACAACCTACGCAAAACGTTTTTACTTGAATTGAAGCACAAGCAGATACCTAATCATGGATACAATACTTAGGTCAAACACATTGTCTCCTTCAACTAACAGGTATTATGCTAAGACAATGCTTATTTAATCTTGCATGCTGACACAGGTTCGCACCAAAGGAAAAGCCTTTGCTTCACTATTGAAAACTACTATTTACTGACCAAGAGCAAACGTGGACAAAGTCATTGAATCAAAGCTGGCTTACCTTGCAGCAGTTACAACGTATGTTGTCTATTTAGAAAGTCGCTTGAAACTTGGTTTAAAATTATCTTCCAATTTGATGAACATTGCAATCTTTGTCTAAGCCTACAGTACAGGTGAGGTCTATTAAGAAAGTCTTTGTTCGATTCACAAAGGGTTGGCCCGTAAAAAGGTTACGACCGTTTCACTGTGTGTTGCCTGTGTAGTATGATTTCTATATTATATGCTTTGTCCCTGATGTGGACGTTACTGTACAGAAATTCGTTTGCTCTGTGATATTTTTTCCTTTTGTCGTTGTGTTTTCCATTTTCAGTACCTTCCAAAATACGTGATTTATGAAGAGCTCTTTAGCGCCAACCGAAATGCATTTATAATTTAAAAGTATAAAATTAAGCACCAGTAAATGGTAAATTACATAATTTTTCTTGAAGAAAAATCACAAGTAAAATGTTTAAAACATGTCATTGAATAAACAGGATATCTTCGAATAGTTGAAAAATTCTCTTTCGCCAAGTAACAAAATTATCCGTACACGTGAAAGATGTGTGATTGTGAGTACTTTTGATTGGTTAATCAGTTTGTGATACACAAAATAAACTGCATAAACGAACTTGAGTTCATCAACAACTCAACTGTACTGCCATTGCATTTGCGTTACAGGGTCGCGGATATCTTGGTGTGTGATAAATGAGATTTGCCAATGCATGCTTTCTTGCTCCAGAATCTGATTTGAAATGGTTGCAACGTTTGGTTGCTCCAGAGTCCAGGTCAGTGCATATGCCATCATATCTGTGATGCCAACTGTAGAATCCTTTTCGTGTGTGGCATTGCATTCGGTGAGATCCATAGTGTATCTGTTTTGAAAAAATAAAAAGAGCCTTAAATTTCGGATGATAACATCGCCTTGCCAATCAGCGGTGCGGAAAATAGGCTTTAGATCGCGCAATTTCACTTACAATTGTATTAATTTGGGTAACCACAACATTCCAATCGATTGAATGGCAAGATGGACCTGCTTTGCATTCAGGACATTGGCAAACTGGAATGTCATGTGACCACTGTGACGTTGAAAGGCATGTAGAGCTATTAGCACCCTGAAAGGCAAAGAAATGGTTTTAGTAATTTAAAGTCCTACAAAATTGTCGGCAGGTAAATACCTTCAAAATTTGAGGACCATCACAAGTAAATGTGCAAGTCGAATCAATTTTTGCTTCATTGCTGCAATTCAAGGTTCCATACTCAATTTCCGTGACATTGAAGCAATCTGATACAAGTTTAGCAGTAGAAACAGTGAATAACAAAACTTTAACTGCGTATCGAGTAAATAAACAAATGCCTAGTAAATACAGGACTAGCAAACAATGCGTTGTGTCTTGTTGGTTGTCTTTTATTGGTAGCAATGTCTATTAATTTTATATTAAACGTTTCAAAATTT
Organism: Ascidia mentula; assembly: GCF_947561715.1. Taxonomy (NCBI): domain Eukaryota; kingdom Metazoa; phylum Chordata; class Ascidiacea; order Phlebobranchia; family Ascidiidae; genus Ascidia; species Ascidia mentula. The sequence continues at coordinate 3,188,962 of NC_138568.1, forward strand.
AAACATTTCAAGAAAAATTCTCGAAACAGCGATTATATGCAAAATAATCGTTACGATGCTAATATTATGAGGAAAATAGTAAGTGTATGCGAAACACATTTTAACATTTGCGTGTCTTAGTTGGCGTAAGTGGATACTGACACACTCTTCGCACTTTTACAATTGTTTAAATAATGTACAAAAATGGAAAGGAATTGCAAAATGTTGTATTGTTTTTTGTCATCGTCGCACATGGAATGTAACGGAAGCAAACTAACCTTTTTTCTCGCAAAAAGGAATAGAAGGTTGCCATGTTCCGTTTTGCATGCACTCAATACTATTTGATCCTTTAATAACATGTTGGTCATCACACGTTATATTGCAAACCGCACCTTCCACAAACTCAAATGTATCGCTCATGTTGTTTAGGGCAATGACATCGTAGTTGTTTGCACATGTTGAGTTTGGCGACATTCCTGACGGTATAACAAATTTTCGACACCTTACCGGTTCTGAAAAATTGCAGGCTTGAAATAGGTGCAGTCTTTCTTACAGATACACTTACTATTTAGCCACAACCAGATACCAAATGCTATTATGATTAAAGTAACGAATGAGAATCCCCATTTTAAACATTTGCATTGTTTTTTTTGCTTTTCGTTTGTTTTCTCGACTGTTCCGTAAGTTTCGTCTGGATCGTAATTTGTCAAGGGTGCTGATAAAATGGGCGAACATTAAAGAATACACACAAATGTTGACGTAATCTACTCTATCGTCACACTTATGTCCGATACTTTTCTGTCAATACTATGATTACTTAAGTGTGGTCTATGACGTAACTAAATACAACTGCATTAACATATCCTATGTAATTGTCCAGAACGGATAGGTTGACTATGCTATGTAGTAGTATAAGTATCGTGTCAAAACTTGACATAAGGTATATTGTTAATTGGAAAATCGGTCACAAAGCTCATGAGGACTTGCCGTATTTATAAGAGCAGATATTTTTCAATATCATGTGAGTAAAAACCCTTCTGCAATACACTGAAATTGGATCGTCACAGCTTTTTTCAATAGTCATCTCGAGAGATGGATGCAGCAATGCAGACGCTATACAACGGCACTCATAAATCAGTTGTAAGTAGACACCTAGAGCTCAGTAGGTTGTAGCCAAGTTTCTGAAAAATTTTAAGGTCAATCGAATGAATGAAACATCATTTGTATGATTGTCACCTCTTACTCATTTTCCTTGTAAATGCACTGAAATATTTAAGTAACGTTTACTCTTGCAATACCGATTTTTAAATGACGTTTGCTGTATTACCGCTATACGATTTTTGTTTCTTTAGATTATAGTTTTTGACATTTTCTTAATGTCTGTGTAACTACACTGTATTTTTTTGTTGGTTACCGTAGCACCTGACATTGATTTTTTACAGAAAATCGAGGTTTGCTGCCGAGCTACGAACTTTTCGAACTAACGGCTGATCCGACAAAGAAGAACCTAAAATAAACCCGGTTTTTACGAGCAAAGAAAACTTATATCCATCCAGTGGACGTGCAGCTAAACATGCAGCCGGCTTATTTGCCAAATCACGATCTCTATTGTAACCATTCGTTAAAACTAAACCAGCCAGTCTGGCAAGTTAGCACCGGGACAAAGATACGACAAACGTCCTTTGTCGAATCACGTGTTCTAGAGAATGTCAATACCATTGAAGTTTAGCAAACAAACACACAAATGAATTTACAACAACAGAACTGGCGGAATTTATACAACTTGGTCGTACCTGGTACAGAACGTCATTATGTCCTCATAAAAGTAAAAACATTTTACGATCTGGAAAAGGAGAACAAACGAATCATTGAAATGTATACAAGTTTTTGTTTGGTCGCGAGTAACTTTAGAATATAAATCTCTAGTTAAAAACACATCATTTTCCTCCCAGTTACTTCGTTGGACGTTAGTGGTTGGCACAAATTATTCAACTTCACCCAGCTAAAATCTCCATTTCATCTGCGTTACATGAACGCGAATTAAACTGATTTGAGCCGTTTCCGTCGTTTCAATTTCCCACTGACCTTGTCCAAATGGTAACATACTGTATGCCACTAAATGTGAGATTTATTATAATCTGTTTGCGAATTTTTGCTTTAAAAATTTAGGTTAGCCAATATCAAAATATTACCATCAATATATTATAGTGTTAAAAAGCATGCCGAGCGGCAAACACCCTGAAAGGTAGAGATTAGACCTTAGCGATATAAATGACCTTCCAAAAACCCAAAGGACTTCTTGGCAGACTAAGTGGGCTATTTAGCGCAAAATAACAGTGAGCAATGTTTTAACCTGCAAGTTACTTTAAACCCCAGACAATACATTGTAACTTTAGGAAATGCAAAATCGACAAATTGAAAGAAAGCGCGTCAATTAACTTCCGCACGGTGTCACTACAGAGCTTAGTTGGATTGACACGAAATGGTTGACTTGAAACCCTGAACCCCGTTACAGAAAATAGACAGCAAAAAGAACTGCGGAGGTGGCTAGCAAGGTAACTCCAGCTCCATTACATCTTCGTTGCAAGGTTTTGGATATTTCGGTACATGTTTAATGAGTTTAGCCAAACTGTGCTTTCTTGCGTCCAGATCTGATCCATAGTAGTCGCATTCTTCAGATGCGAGAGTTTCGTCACGGCATACAGCATTGTAGACCATTTTGAAATGGTGCAAGGTTGTATATGAGTCGCATTTGATTCGAGGTGGTCCATAGTTTACCTGGTTAATGTAAAACTATCTTAAGAGCACAAACACAAATAATCATCAAAATGCAAGGTACATTCAAGGGCCTGATTTGATAAATAGTACTCATACCCAGTTACGTTCTTGCTGCTGGACCTTAGCTCATAACTTTTATTCAATCGAGACGGCGCATTTGTTTTTATCGCCGCTTGGAGGCACTAGAGGAGCGTTTGATTAAACTGAACATAATGCCATTATGATAAAACTGTTTATCAATGCAGTTTTAATATATTAGGGTTTACAGTATTGCGCCAATATTTTTAGTTTCCAATATTCCCCCTGAAATAACAGTATTTACAAAACCTGTTCAATTGCTTCCGTCACATACTTGCTCTTAAATAATATTGACGTCTGCTTGCCTTTCTTGGATTTCTTTTTTTGTGTGAAGGCAAGGCTTTTAAACCTGAGGGACGATGCGCCCTAGTTCTTATAAAAACCTCTTTGTTTTAAAAATGAAATGTTATTCCATTTAATTGGTTCGGGATTGGAGATATTTTTATGCTTTTCTTGCTACAAATACAGATCTTTCTCGTCCGAGAGTGATAGGTATTTTATTATACATCACTCAAATTAAATCGTTGAAATCGAATTTTTTTAAATATTTGTATTGTTAATGTCAACAAAGTTGGGCAACAACTCTTTTTTGTTGGTATTAATACAACAATAAAATCTATAATGTTAGAAATGGTAAGGTCTGCAACAACGAATGAGTTTTACGAGCGACTTTACTTAGATACCATCAGTACCAGATCAACCAGTAGGCAAACTGGGCATGTACCTTAGGGGGCAAACAAAAACCTAGGCCAGCTTAAAACTTTATGACATAAGTTCAGTAGTTATTCCTACCCAAACTTAGATCCGAAAAACAGTTTGATGTATTTGTTCTTCAGCCTAGTGTATATGCCCTTATTCTTGGTGAACGCAATGTATGTGTGGGTCACGTCACAAATTGATAAACAATAGTTAATTACTTTCCACCCAAATCCTTGTAAATCCGTATTGCGCTATGGTGGAAGCGAGCTGTGTAATTAACACCCATAGTGACGCAAAAGTTGCGCCATGTTTAGAAAAACATTTCACGCTTCAGGAATTTACTTTAGAACGGTTTGGGAAAAGAAAACAAACTGGGCTTATTAGTGAAACGTCTTTTGTTATGTCAAATTTTGTGGGAAGTTTTAGCGAAACAAGAGGTTGCCTTGCTATAGGGCGCACAACACAGCACCATCGGAAAATTTATAACGTTCTTCAATTTGGATTTCTGGTGTGCCTACACCGAAGTATTTCATGAAGCAAATTCAAAAAAATGCTGTAGCAACAGAAGTTCGGTAGAGTTTTGCACAATGCCCAGTTTATTACGTCGCCAAATTCTTTTTTTTTTCACTCGCCCCTAGCAACACGCCAACGAGGTACAGAACACACTATATGGGGAAGCAAAAATCATTATGGATATAGATTCGATTTCCATAATACACGGGAGATTTTTTTAAGGCAAGAAAGCTGACAGAATTTAATTTGGAAATAAATTTGTTGTGAAAGAAAAATGTTGACTTGCCTTTAAGTCAGGTTTTTTACATTTTAGAATTCGTTACAGACACATAAACACAAGCACCAATCAACACAGACAAACTGTAGGTTGTAATTATGTACAATAATGAATTTATACAACTTAATAATAATAACTTTTCCCTGTAACACAGTACAAATGTGTTGAGTCACGCACCAAATTCAGGGAAATATTTTTTCAACAAACAAGTAATCTTACAGCGTTGCCCACCTTCAGGTAAATGAACAATGTACGATACGCACTTCAAATAATACAAAATAAGATTGTAGACAAAAATTTATGACAGCATGTCAAAGAGTACGTGGCAGCAAAGCATATGGTCGGATGCGACTAAATTATGGCAACTTTAAGAAAGTGATGCCAATTTACTGTTTTAACCTTTATATTATTGCCAAATCAAATCCCTGCTGCACAAAATAAACTACTGGGAACCTATGGTTGTTTGCAAGATAAATCTTGCGCCATTGCTTCTGCGTTACAAGGGCGCGGATAGCTTGGTGTTAGATGAATGAGGTTGGCCAAAGCGTGCTTTCTTGCTTTCGAATCTGAAAGTAAGTCATGGCATTGTTTGGATGCTCCAGTGTCCATATCAGTACATGTGCCATAGTATCTTTTATTCATATGGAACAACTCCGTTTCGGCACGACACTGGATTCGGTGAGATCCATACTGTATCTGTAAACGGTAAAAATCACGCAAGGACCTATGCAGTAGGGCGGCCCTGCCAATCATGCCATTTCATGAAACATTACTGCGGTAAAATTCTCTTTGCAAATTCATTCTATGTCGTCACCAAGTTGATTTATTAAAGCATGTAACTCTGGGTTGCTGGAAAACTTACCAATGGCCATGCAATACGCATTTAAATGAGGTATTTACAAATTATGAACATTCACTAAACCTCTAATGTCAACTATCGTTTCTGCAAATGAAAGTGTGTCAATACGAAATAAACTTACAACGGAGTATATTCGCTTGGTCACAACATTCCAATCGATTGAGTGGCACGATGGACCAGCTTTACATTCAGGACATTGGCAAACTGGAATACTATGCGACCACTGTGACGTGGAAAGGCATGTTGAGCTATTAGCTCCCTGAAGGGCGTAAAATAAATTAATCTATCCTAAAAATTTCACAAAATATGCAACAGGTAAATACCTCAATAATGTGAGGACTATTACAAGTAAATGTGCAGGTCGAATCGACCCTGTTTCCTTTACTGCAATTTACGGTGCCAAATGCAACAGTAGTAACTTCTGGACAATCTGACGTAAAACAATGACATAACAATCACCTTGCTGCGTACAGGTTTGGAGTGTGGAAATTCGTTTAGAACAATATTGCTTCAATTAAATTAAACCACAATTTACGTATTTACATTTCAATTTGCACTTGGTCATCCCTGTCCAAACTCCCGTGGATTCACAAATCATAATTGCGGGTCCAGTTCTAAAATGACGTTCGTCGCAAACAATTTCACACTTTGCACCTTCTACAAATCCATAGTATCTTTTTCCCGGCACCAGTCCAACTTTATTAGAATCGTTTAAGCAAAGAGAATCGGGAGAAATTCCCATTGGTCCAGAGAAATTAAAACATTTTGCTGCAAAACATTTGTGGAATGCGAGGTATATAGGGCGATGACAAATGTAATTTATTGAATAGAGAATAACTCTATTGTATACTGCAATCTTTACTCAAATGTTTTTTTGGCCAAATCTCGAAAAGTAACAAACCTTTTTTCTCGCAATGAGGAATGGAGGGTTGCCATGTTGCGTTTTTCATGCACTTGATGGAGGTTGGTCCTTTGATAACATGTTGGTCATCGCATGTTATGTTGCAAATTGTACCTTCCACGAATTCATAGGAATTGTCCACGTAGTTTAGGAAAATGACATCATGGTTATTTGTACATGTTGAGTTTGGCGACATTCCAACAGAGACAACGAACTTACGGCACGTTACGGAAGGATCTGTGAAAATACTTACTTAAACTATCTTCAGTGGTAAGCAAATCCAAAACTTACTATTTCGTGAAAATATGACGACTGTTACGACTGTTACCAAAGCTAAAATAAAAATACATAAGGCAATTTTCCATCCCAAACTTATGATTGTTTGAATTATATTTGGTCGCAAATTAGGATTGGTGCCGTCACGGACTGTTTGTTGGCTTTGGCTGTCATTTACACTTGTATCAACATCAGCCGCTTGTTGTAAAAGCCTTTCGCTTTCATCATAGTTGTCGGTTTGTGGGCTTAGTTGATCATTTACATTCGATTTATCATCAGCAACTTTTGGCAAAGAGCCATCGTCGGTGTCCTGCTCTCCTGTTTGTTGGTTTTGATGGATATTTTTGCTCAGGTTATCGCCAACAGCTGGCAACGAAATGAGAGTCTTCTTACCTGATTGGCGCCTTAGGGGGTAACATTTCTTCGCGTAATTATCAGCAAGTGGTTCATCGCAATCACCCTGGCCGTTTTGTGGGCATTGGTCATCAACAACTGGTGTAACACAGTTATGAGTGGCTGGTCTGTATGGTGATTTTGTTTCTCACTTTTATTTGCAATTTTATCTGCACCTGGTGTTAACGGTTTGTCTTTTGACTCTGCCTGGCGGATTTGAGGTTCATTTACATTGGCCATGTTATTGACAACCGCTTGCACAGGTTCATCTCTACCCTTTCGACCTTTTTCATCAGATGTGGTCATGTTTGGTGGTTGATCTACGTAAACGTTACACTCACTAATATAAAGTATAGTTTTATTGGAGTTTAGTACTTACATATGTTTATTATGGCTTTTTTGCCAGCAGTGACAACATATCCTCCTTTCACAGTTGTATCTGAAAAGTTTGCTGTACCAGGGTGTAACTTACTTTTATCAGCAGCGCGTTGTTTTGCTCTTTTTCTTCCCATTCTCAAACCGCTTCTATTGGTTTTGTCCTTCACACCGAGCGTCTCTTAATTTACAATTGACCGAAGCCGCCAGTTAGTCTCAACACGTTTAATTTGTACATCTAATAGTTAGTTTATGAGTTGTATTATGATTACATTCTTCTATTGGCATTGGTCTTTAAACTGCGTTGTTTGTATTTTTAGCGAGATCGATCGATGATGCCTGCAAGCAAAGGCGAATCCGGGGAAGACGTCAATCACACGACTTAGGATTATTTAATGGAGTTGTTTGCCATTGGATTGATGAGTTACAGATCTATTTATATGTTATTATCTGGGCATTTCCTTTCAAATGCTTTTACGCCATGTATTGGGATAAATTACTGCGTTGATTTACACTTGGCTGAACATCATTTTGGCGAACCCATACAGTTATTCATATTCGAATATTAATGTGAACTTTTTTTAATTTTTCTCTCGTTGGAAAGTTCAGCCTGTGATGTATTTTTGTGTGAAGAAAGTAAGTCGCTACCTCGTAAGGCGGCCGAGCAACCTGCATTCAAACTTTTGTCAACTGGCGATTTTTTTTGTCAACTAACATCCCTCTGGCGTTACACCATAGGGCACGCGTGACAAATGCGGAACTACATTGGTTGGAAGAAAAGCACGCGCATAGCGTAACGCCATATTCTGTTTCATCTGCTTGGTTTCATGTCCTACTCGTTGCACCTGATCATTCGCAAACTTTTCGATGTGCTTTCAACTTCATATCATGTAAAAAGATACCTTTCGGTCAATCGTCGATCCGTTGGGTACCAAACCACTATTGAATACCAAACAGTTGTTTGACCGTAGTGCGCTCCCCGTGGTTCGTCTCTATTGATTAATATAGCTAGTTTGGTACCCAATAGATCTGTGTGCATGCAAAACGATGTTTTCAAAATATGAAAATTACTTGAAAAATGAGGTGCGGCACCTGATCGTGAAGTAGTAGAAAATATTTTGGCACGCAACCTCATGTGAAATGTGCACCCATGCAAAAAAAATTATTTTTACCAAAATAACTTGCCTGATTCGGAAGTGTCGCTGTCGCTTTGGTCGGTATCTTCCCGTTGCATGTTTAACGGCTTTTCGTTTCACGCTAGCAACAGTCTAAATCACAATGGAAAGGTACTGTTTTACGAAAGATCTCACTCAAAGACAACATTATTTATCAGTAAAGTAAATTAAATGATTCGACAGCCAAGTACACAAACATGAAAAACACATTGTAGATATTTAGCATTGATTATTTATTAAAAAATCAAGGCTATAGCAAATTTTTAGTGGTAAAACTACCTATGAAATTGTCACATATGACCATCATACATTATTTTTTCACAGAGACTACCGTTATACCATGCAATCTGACCGGGCATTGCTAATGCGGGGAATTTCACTCATGCCAGTTCTATTTGTAAAATGCGCTGTTATTGTGTACCGATTGCGCCACACGTAAAACAATAAGCAATTAGGAGAAAGTACGCTGCAATTACTTCGATTCATTAGCATTGCTTGATTCAATTTCCCTGAAACAAAAAGCTCCGACCCGTTTGAAATGTGAAGGTTGCTAGATTGTTCGATCCTTTGCCTCCCCTTGATATTTATAGACTAACCGTCCCGTGAATAATAGGTTTGTTTGTTTGCTTGAATGAATGAATGTTTCCTCGAGCTCTTTGGGTCTATACAACGACTGACAATTAACATTCTACGTATTGCAGAAGAACGTAAATGGCACAGTTTAGAAGACGCACGAAAAAAGGATAGTGCGCGAATCCAAAAACCATTTGTGCAAACTTGACTAAAACACAAAAACAATTCGTGGCCAATGGTTCGGGTTTTCGTTGGGATTTACACAAATAATAAAAAATTCGGATTCGGCCAAATCTCAAAGTATTCTCGCTATTCGCCTGAATTCCAAAAATACGGTCTGACCCACCGAGTTTTACAATTGCCATATTGTTTAGAGTGTATTATGAATATTTCATGTTGACACTGACGGAATTAAGTATTCCATGCCTGATACAAAAACAGAGATTGGTTAAACTGAGGTATTGATGGCCATCGATAAAGTGTATTTCAGCTGTTAAAAGGCATATATTTAACTGAGGAGCTCTTGGGCGCCAGACACCGGCAAGTAATATTATGGTCTCATACCAAACTCCTTTGTTGGAATGTCTTGTCCACACCATGCAAAATGAAACCTATTTTTCTAAAAAAAAGTATAATTATGGCAACACTTCCTTGTGATTTGCACTCACCTGAATCATTTTTGTAATGAATCTGGTAAACACTTGCCTCTGCGTAAATTAGATTGTAAAACTGTTACTGTAACTAAGGAACAACTGAAAAACACATTGGTCGAAAGAAAACAGCACACACACCTGGACGAGAACTAAAAACTACACCAACAGAACACGTGCGCGACAGCACACAGCCAACCACCCAAGCAAGCGTAGAGCGCGCAAAGCCTAGGGCAACCCGCGCACCGCCACTGGCACATACCTATTAAGACAAGTCTTGTCTTAATTTTACAACATTCTCCCCAGCTACATACCGCTGCCATAGCGCGGAGGTGGAACACCAAAATTGGCACGTGAAGAACGACGAAGAACAGGTTCTAGCGGAACATTAATCGTGCGGTCATTATGAATAATATCGTCATTCACAGCAGGTTCACAGTTGTCCTCAATGTTGAGCCCAACATTATCACCCGATTCGTCCACATTAGACGATAAGTCATGATTCGACTCATTAGCAGGTGGACAAGGCGATAAATCACGCACTGACACATTATCCTCTCGCCCGTCAGAAAAACGGATTCTTGCGTACGTGGGGTTAACATCTTTTAGTTCCACCCGTTCAACCAAATCATCGTTCTTATGAGAACGCACAAATTTTCGGAGAAAAGCGTAATTGGAATCTCGTAGCCAAGATGGCAGTGATTTCCCATTCGGTGAGCGATGGGAAAAGGCGAAAAATAACTCATGGGGCGTGGAATTGGTAGCGGTACACAATAACGAACGAATTGACCGGAGTGCATTGGGCAATACTAATTCCCATTGAGTAACTGGCATGTTGTTGGAACGCAAACATAGACGAACTGCTTTCCATATAATGCCATTAAATCGTTCAACTTGCGAATTACCAAGCGGATGATAAGGGGTTGAATGGCTAGACGCAATGCCACGTTGGAGCAAATAATCTTTTAACTCAGAAGATATGAAGGATCTACCGCGGTCCGAATGAACGTAACTGGGCAAACCACACAGAGAAAATAATGTTTCGAAACATTTTACAACAGTGGTTGATAACATATTCGCACAAGGAAAAACAAATGGAAAACGCGAGTACTCATCTATTATCGTGAGCATATACACATTTTTTGTTGATGATGGCAACGGGCCTTTAAAATCAACAGATATCCTTTCCCACGGGTGTGTTGCCTTAATTAATGTAGCGTCAGACGGTGAATAGAACTTAGGCTTTAGTTCTGCACAAACTTGACACGAAGTACAAACTCGCCTGACGTCACTCGTTGAGAAAGGCAAATTTTTAGACCGTACGAAATGCAATAAACGTGTTACACCAGGGTGGCATAATCCAGCATGTATATCCATAAGCGACGACGGAAAAACGGTAGAACAAGTTGCTCGTGTAAACGTGTCCGGGCCAATATTGTCTTTTCCAGGTCGGAATCGTATTTCATATGAATAAGAAGCAAGCTCCAATCTCCAGCATTGGATTTTGCTGTTCTTGATTTTGGATCGACGCCGATTGTCCATCATGAACGAAACTGAACGTTGATCTGTAATAATAACAAAGGGAGCTCGGGACAACAAATGACCCCACTTTCTCACAGCCTCTATTATAGAAGTTGCTTCCTTTTCGACTGCCGGGTAAAACCGTTCACTTCCTTGGAGAACACGAGACCAGAATGCAACCGGTCGTCCCCCTTGGTTAAGTGTAGCGGAGATAGCAACATCGGATGCGTCGCATTCAACTACGAAAGTCTGGTGCTCATCGATGGCTGTCAATGCCGCACGTTCGATATCCATTTTCAACTTTTCAAAATCTTGAACAGACGCACTATCCAGAGGAAAGGTCTTGACTTGTCTTAGCCGATGAACTTTATTTGCGAAGTCTTTAATCCACTTGGAATAATATGCAAACAATCCAAGTACACGCTGCAACGATCGTTTGTTTGATGGTGGCATGAGAGAGCGGAGTGGCTCCAATCGATCAGCATCAGGCGCAATGGTACCATTTCCAACAGTGTATCCAAGAATGTTGATTTTGGTTACATTGGAAACAGTTTTAGCCTCATTTAGTGTGAAGTTACGCGATGCTATGGCACTCAAAAATGCTTTTACATTGCGATCATGTTCTTCCTTTGTAATCCCAGCCACAGTCACGTTATCCAGATAAGGATATGTATCTTTGAGATTGCAGTCTTGAACAAGATTGTCCATAACTCGTTGAAAAGCAGGGACACCATTAGTTACTCCAAACGGAATTCTGTTAAATTCCCATAACTTTCCATCACCTTCGAAAGCCGTATAGGGTTTGTCTTGCTCGCAAATTGGAACCTGATGATAGGCAGACTTGAGGTCAAACGTGGAAAACCAGAAGTATTTCGCAAGGTTGTTAACAATGTCATCAATCCGGGGTAACGGATATGCATCTAACTCAGTATATAAATTTATAGTCTGGGAATAGTCAATACACAATCTTTTTTTCCCAGAAACCTCATCCTTGACAACAAGAGGTTGCGCTCTCCACGGCGACACACTTGGGCTGATTATTCCGTCTTTGTATAACCGAGACACCTCTTGGGCAATATATTGTTGGTCGAATACTGAAAATCTCCGTGATTTTATTGCTATTGGGTGGCAGTTTTTGCTCAAGTTAGCAAATAGTGATGGAAAACGTGCTTCGGCAGCCGATATTCCACACACATCACTTTTATCAATTCTTAAGTTTGGGAGATCACCATTAAAAGTGAAAACAAGCTGCTTATGCCTCATTTGAAAATCTTGTCCCAAAAGTAAATCGCAGCACAGGTCCCGAAAAACACCAAGTTTAGTTTGAGGATAGATTCGTTTATCAAGTTTAATGTCAGCCACGCATCGTCCAACTACTGTTCCTTGTAGACAAGGCGCCGCCATTGACACCTTTTCGATCATTGGCTGAACCTTCAGTTTCAGTTGCCTAGCCGTTTGTTCGTTGATGTACGAACCAGAACTACCAGTATCAATCAGTGTTGACAACTTATAGTCTCGAATATGGGCATTTACTGTTGCCGGACTTAAGCATTTTGGTGCGCTCTTGATAACATTAGAGGCTTGTCTACAGATTGTTGCAGATGTATCGGATACTGACCTACACATCTTCGCAAAGTGACCCCGTTTTCTGCATTTGTAACATATCGCGTTTCGCGCTGGACAGTCACGGCGGTCATGAGCAGAGTACCCACAAAACGAACACGTTTTTTTTCGCACAGTGTGATATGTGGTGGCAGTTGGTGTCGCGGTGGTCTCTTTCAAATCCTCCTCATCTTGCAATTTTGAAGCTGTGGAAATCATGCCATTTGCCTCGTAGGCCATAGAATTCTTTTGTGCAACGTCGTAAGCCGACGCCTGCACGAAGGCAGTTTCTAAGCTTAGCTCTTTATTTTCTAGGAGGCGCTGTCGTATTGAATTGGATAATATTCCGCTAATAAATGCGTCTCTAATATATTCCTGTCGATAAACCTCAGCGGCCACCGACTTAAAGTTGCAGTCTTTGCTGAGATTACGGAGTTTTTGCAAAAACTCATCAAGAGATTGACCTTGTTCTTGTCGTGTTGTAACTAAAATATGACGAGCAAATATTTCATTCGGAGTTTTCACATATAGCCGTTGCAAAACGTTTATAGCATCGTCGTAGGTTTCCACGTCTTCAATATACTCGTACACGTTATGTGATACACAGTTAGTTAGACGTTTCAACTTATCTAGAGTCTGATCCTCTCGAAGTCCAGCAGAGATTTCATCGGTGTAGTTCTCGAATGTCTTCCTCCAGTGCTTCCATTCTTTTGCTGCACTTGGTGAATTTAAATCCAAATCCAATCGTGCTGGTTTCATTGACGCATCCATTACAGTGAAGTTACAGTGACTTAAATTGTTATGATGTTAAATTGTTTATTTCCTAAATGAGGCTTTAAGTCACTGTAACTAAGGAACAACTGAAAAACACATTGGTCGAAAGAAAACAGCACACACACCTGGACGAGAACTAAAAACTACACCAACAGAACACGTGCGCGACAGCACACAGCCAACCACCCAAGCAAGCGTAGAGCGCGCAAAGCCTAGGGCAACCCGCGCACCGCCACTGGCACATACCTATTAAGACAAGTCTTGTCTTAATTTTACAACAAACTTATTAGATCGTCGCCTGCAGGGGGAAAGTATGTCGCCGTATTTAGCCCACGTACAAGCCTTTAATTTAGCCATTGGCTACGTAGTAATAAATAAGTTGTTTATTTTTTTTAACCCAAAAGGTTATTAAGCAAAACATTCGCGACCTTAAACTTCACTAAAACTAAACTTGTTTAACTGGCGTAATATGCATTCCCAAATCAACGTGTTAACCGTACTAAAAACATAACTTTAGTACCGAGCAACATATTTTTTTCGTGAAAAAAGAGTGTTGTTCATATCAAGTAACAATGCCTTTTCGTCCATATTTGACTTGACCACTGTTCAGACTTTATACTGCCCACTTGTGAAAGCATATAGTGCTTATCAATTAAACTCCATCGTAAATTACACCTCATTACCTATTAACGTATGTTAGATTCAACAATATATTGGGTGATTTAGTTGCCAAATTTATTTTATTTATTTATTTAGTTTCCTTATACAATGTGTTTGTGTTAAAATGCTTTTTGGCAATTTTGTCAATTTATAATTTGTGCAAGAGTGTTAATTATAGTTTGTGCAAGAGTGTTAATTCTTCTCGCCGTGGTTTCAAGCAATTTTCTGGTTACATTTTTTAAATCGTCGGGTCAACAAAAAATCCTTATCCAGTCTTTAAAGTTTGCATCAGAAGCCGTCATGATTTAGCGTGTCCAAAAACGTACTCTTCAGAAACTCGAGCAGTAGAACTCTATCCAAGCTTGTCACGGGCGTTTAATATCTGAGCCCAAGTAGAAAACTATGACCATTCAAACACCACAATATGCTAACATAAAGTATTGTTCAATACACTTACAGAATCACAAATATATGTTTACAGAAGCGTAAAAGTATATCAAACTATATGGAAAAGCAAGAATCATTATGGATAATGTTACGATTTCAATAATATATTATTGTGCAAAGATTTTTTAAGGCAGGAAAGGTGACATAATTTAACTTCGAAATAAATTTGTTGTGAAAGAGAAATAATGATTAGCTTTTGAAGGCAGTTTTTCTACGTTTCGTTTCAAACAGACATATAAACGATGCTAATAGTTAACACAGACAATTAAAAGAATTTATACAACGCAGTAATGTTTCATTCAATTCTATGATTGACAGGATCGTCAGGTCCTTGCTTGACGATCACAGCTAATGTATTTATTCAACCAAATAACAATTTTTCTCTGTATGCACTTCAAATAATAAGAATGAACAAAAAGGACAAAAACTTATTACAGTATGTGAAAGAGTGAAGCTTGCCAGCAAAGCATATCGACGTATGTGACTAAATTTTGGTAACTTGAAGAAATCGATGCTAATTTACTGTTTTTCCCATTATGATATTCCCAAATAAAACCCTGCCACACAAAACAAACTCTTTGAAGAACATGCGGTTGTTTGCATGATAAATCACGCGCCATTACATCTGCGTTACAAGGGCGCGGATAACTTGCTGTGTGATGAATAAAATTGGCCAAGGCAAGGTAGGGCTGTTTAAAAGGTTAATGATATACTGCTGCAAATGCAATTTGTTGAAAAGAGAATAACTCTATTGTATATTGTAAATGAACAAATTTCGAAAACTAACTAACCTTTTTTCTCACAATGAGGAATGGAGGGTTGCCATGTTGCGTTTTTCATACACTTGATGGAAGTTGGTCCTTTGATAACATGTTGGTCATCACATGTTATGTTGCAAACAGCACCTTCCACGAATTCATAGGAATTGTCAACGTTGTTTAGGACAATGACATCATGGTTGTTTGTGCATGATGAGTTTGGCGACATTCCATCAGGAACAACGAACTTACACGTTACGACGGAATCTGTGAAAATACTTACTTAAACTACATTCAGTGATGGGCAAAAGCGAAACTTACCATTTCGTGAAAATATGACATATAAAAAAAGAGATAAGAGTATTGCGAAAGTTAAAAGAACAAGAAATAAGACAATTTTTTGTATTGAACTAAAAAGGTAACATTTCTTCGCGTGATCATCAGCAAGTGGTTCATCAAGACCCTTCGGGTCGTTTTGACTTTGGTGGCCATTTTCATTTTCAATTTCATCTACAGCTGGTTTTAAGGTTTTGTCGCTTGCACAAGTATTTTTGCTGTGAACAACTGGCGGAACACAGTTATCAATTGCCTCCTGGTCTGTTTGATGGGTATGTTGGTCGTTTTCTATGAAATACAGTACGTTGCCACATGTTATAATGTACATATTTGAGTTTCTAAGTTTTAACTACCATACTTAAAGTTGTTAAATAGTTATTTTTTGATCAAATTTGCCAAACTAATTTCTTACGTTTGTTTATATGCTATTTAAAAAGTGTTTAGTTTTACAGTGATTACAAACAAATCCATTTCTGTCCGGAAATGACTGCGATGGTGAGCGAACTCATATTTGCGCTAACTGTTTGTTTCAATAAATTTAAAACAGGTTATTGAAATTGTTGTGTCAATGATAATTGTATGCTAGGTATATGATTTAGTATGTGCGGGGCGTAGTAGGTTGAGGTTAGATAATAAGCCTAATCAAGCACAGTTATAATGTTCGGTCTAACTTCAGTAACAAGGATGTGTCAAACCCGCAACTATGGCCATCACTAGTAGTGTTTCTTTGTCGAAATTTTGCCAGAGGTAGGCTATATGTCTGGCTAAGGTTCGAAACCCATGTACTGGTCATATCTCCAAGAAAAGTGTACCGATCTTTCTGTTGGCATGGAAGTTGATCATCAGATTGGGTCATGTTTTGTGATTGATCTACGTAAACTTTACACTCACAAACAGAAAGTATAATTTTATTGCAGTTTAGCACTTACAATTATTTATTGTGATGCTATTGGCAGTGTGGAAACATCCTCTTTCAATACTTGTACCAGAAAAGCTTGATGCACAGGTGCCTTTACTTTGACGAACAGTGCGTGGTTTTATCCTTTTTCGTCTCATTACCCAACGGTTTCCGTAGTTATTATCCACACACCGGTTTTTATTGAGTGTCTCCTAATTTACAATTGCCCGAAGCCGTCCGTTGCTCTCACAACGGGGGAAGCGATGCTGAGGATACCTGCAAATACTGACCAAATATATATATATATATTCGTCAAACAAACGGCTTGGGATCATTTACAGGAGTTGTTTGCAATAGGAATGATGAGTTACATCCCAGATGGCAATAAGCCCCACTAACCATATTTTCTAAATATACAAAAAAAGTTTTTTTTCCCGTTTTTCACATAATTATACCCGTACATAATATATGATATTGTCATCGGTTTACAAACTTTGGGACAATTTTCTTCTCTAACAAAATTGTTATGGTCAGTACAAATATTTAAGCCATTCATTTACGTCATAATTTTAATTTAGATAGTTTTTCAGTAACCAAATTTAAAGTGTTTGTTAATAGAATGATATATCAGTATATAGGCTAGTACAAAAGGTAACTGGTCAGGAGCAATGTTTAAAGTATACACGAAATTTCTTTTAAGGTAAGTTAGTTTCGGTTTTGTATGGACCAAACGAAAGGAAAAGAAAGGACCAACATGTTTCTAATGTTTTCAGCCTCTATCATATACTAAATCTTTACCTTACAAGCCCGACTCTGAAGCTTAAAGAATAATGCAATTACAGAAAAGCCCAATAGAATACAAGCGCTATCGTCTTTACATACCGTCTTTATAGCTTACTTCAAATGTATTTAACAAGCGCTAAAAAGCACTTCATCTACTACTGCGCAACGACCATCAACTGTTCTTACTGTTGCCTGACAAGTTCGGAGTAGACGTCTGTATTCGAAGTAAGTTAATCTGTATTCGAAGTAAGTAACAGACTCGGACTAAAACAAGTAATTGATCAGATGCTGTATAGGGTTGTATACAATTATTCATATAAAGAAGGCACACCACTAAACCTCAATTAAGGTAAAACAATCGGACTCACAGAAAACGTATAAATGAAGTCAAAATGTTTTTTGTATACCTAAGTGTTAGATGGCTCTCGTATAATGTGCGCGTTTTTCCACTTTTAGTAAATATCGGTTTGCGATCAAACGATCTACTTTAGGTAATATGATCAACGGCATACTAGCTTTGACTTTTCAATTTAGAAGGTTTAACATGTAGTAACAATATGTCAAGGATGCGAACGATTTGTGCAGGATGACTTTTAACCCGAGTTAATTAGATGTTGACCAATTTAAAATCCATTTTTTGTTTCAATTCCGTGCTTATCATTTACTTGGCCTAGCAGGCTCCATTGATCAGATGTAAATCATCTGCACTGGGAAAGATATGGCTTTGTATGCTATTGGAGAAACGAAACTTTAAACGTATTTACACATTGGATATTACCACATTGGGTTCGTAGATAAAGTATAGTTGATTTGAACAAGAATGATTCAATTCGTTCTCTATTTCATCAAATGAACTTTTTTCAACCATAGCCGAGACTATAAGGATCATAACAAACACACAGTTGCTGCCTAAAGTACTTGCCAAGTTCCGAAGTGTTGCTGTCTACCACAGTGCTACTAAGCATTCCTTGACTTAAAAAACACACTGGCCAACATGATTTATTACAGGACACACAAGAACCGTGCTTTCTTCTTTCGTAAATTGCGCTTAGTCGCCTAGTAAAGTCAGTTGTGTACACATAACCATGCGATTTGCAATGAATGACTGCTTCGCAACACATAAAAAACATTTCACGCTCTGGCAATGTATAAGAACGGCTAGGGAAAAGCTTATGACTGAAATAGGGAAGTGTACAGTGTATTTGCTTTCTCCTTGAAAACAACTCTGATCAATCGTATGGACAAAACTTCGGGGAAATAAAATGTTGTTAGTCGTCCTTGTATAACAGTTGATAAAAGCACAGTTTTAAAATATCACCACAAGTGTTACGGAATTATTTTGGCAGCTTTGCAATTCGGCGGTTAGATGTTTTTGGGTGGCGATGTTAACCCCCAATTAAGGACGCATATTGGTATTTCTATGAAAATTAGTTTTGGTGCTGGGAAATGCCCACCGTGTAGACCTGTGTCACAATGCAAAGTCATGCATCACCAAGCAAAGCAGTGACGCAATTAAGTTAAATTTACGGTTGAATGAGCGCACATGTGCGTGCTGTTGTCATGGCGAATTTTAGGGTGTTTGGGGCAGTTTTAGTGGGGTTTTGGGCTATTCCAATTAGGTAGTAACTTGCTGGTGGGTGCTGCTGAAAATTATGTTGAAAATGGAGCAAAAAAATCAGGTTGTATTTGTAGAAAAATGAATCGTTTAAGTGTCCAATCATTTGTGATTTTATGAAAGATCCATTTCATATCTACAAAGTTTGATCGAAATTAGTCTCCGAAAAAATGGTTTAGCCATCCCCCTAGGGCCATTTGCCCCCCTGGTTACTCAGTATTTTGGTTAAAAGAGCAACAAAATGGAACTGGATTTTGCAGAAAAATGAATCGTTCAACTACCCACTAATTTGCATTTTTTTGTAAGTTCCAACTCTTCTCTATGCGATGTCATCAAATTTAGTTGCTGAAAAAGTGTCAAAGCCCTCCCCTTACCACAAAGCCAAAGTTACCCAGGCTGATTTAACTTATTGGACGTCGTGTTAAACTCAAAGCGACTAAAAACAATACAAAACGTCACTGGCAAAGATCCCGATAATTCACACACAACACTGTAACAGAGATATTAACAACGCGACGCCCAGAAGAAAACTCCCCCTCGTTTTAGAGAAATCGTTCGTTGCGCAAAAACCACCAACCAATCACGATGCGCCTTCCCGACACCTTGCACATCCGGGGCATACAAAAATAAGCGAAGCGTGAAATAATATGAAAGGGAGGGGAGACGAAGGTAATAAAATAGTCAAAGTAAGTGAAGTGCGAGACTTAAAAGCAATATGCGTGGGTAAAACAATATAATGAAGTGGTAACAACGAAAGAAAACAGTGAAATAACAAGGTGCCAGGAAGAAAGGTGAAAACAATGAAATACAAACAATAACAATAACTAACAAAAGTGTAAGGTGACGTGGAGGAAATAAAATTCGTTACACAAGCATCTTCATTCCAGACAATAGAAGCAATTACTTGATTTTATTTTCATCTTATTACAACAAAAATTTCTTGTAATTTCATTCAGTTGTAGCTCATCTGTACTGGAAAAGATATAGCTTTGTATGCTATTGGAAAAACGAAACTTACTGTGGATTACCACAAAACAACAGGTATTTTTTATATGCGGTTCGGGCGCTTGACCAATGCTGCCAATGACCTGCGTTCCTGGATGCTGGTTTGTTGGGAGCTCCTTAGCGCCACATATCAGAACGTAATATTGATCAACAAATAACGCTCTCACAATGATGTTGCATTCTTACAAACAATATTATTGTTACCTGTAACAACATTTTTACTTTTTGTGCAAGGATTTTATTTGAACTATAATATCGGTCGATATGTATTCGAATCATGTTATAACGAAGAGCAGCGCAAAACATTCAGCTTTATGTCACACGAAACGATAACGCAATTTCTCTCATGTTATTTGTGTTAGTGGAAAAGATGCAAGTGTACACAAGTCACCTGATATTAGTTTTGTCGTATATAAGATATGTCTGACAATAACTGATCAATATCAGAAGCCAAATACCCAGGCAAAAACCTAATTAGCTTTTGACAATGTACAGTCAATACAAATGTTCTATAAAGCATGTGTACGGCCCCATGACTTAGCATCCACGGCCACTTGTGGTCGTATATCGCCGCAGATTGTGCACCCCTGGTTTATACGGTCAGTACCTTCGGCTGCCATAACCAAAAAGCAGAGGCACCCATGGTTTTGCACACTTATACATTCTCAAGTTAAATTAACACAAATACAAATGGGTTAAGTCCGTTGCGCGCCAAATTAAAAATATTTTACAATAAATTACAAGCCTTAAGGCACTTTAAGAGCCAAACAAAATGTTAAGCAAAGTGGAGCCAATAACATGAATTGTGTAAGCTGCAGACAGATGGCCACAAAAGGTCTTATCAGTGCAGCTGACTAGTTACACCAGCTGCACTGAACAAAATGTTTTTGCGTGGTTGAATGCGGCACAAAAACATCAGTTGCATTCACACCCGAGCTCTCCTAGGGGAGACTACAAGGTTCCTCGAGCGCCATTGCATCTGCGTTACAAGGAATCGGATAGTTTGGTGAAGTTCTAATAAGTTGAGCCAAAGCGTGCTTTCTTGCTCCAGCGTCTGATTTGAAGTTTTTGCATCGTTTAAATACAGCAGTGTCCAAATCAGTGCAGATGCCATCGTATCTGAGTTCGAAATGGTGGACTACTTTTTCTGTGTGGCATTGTATACGATTAGCTCCGTAGTGTACCTGTAGAATGCAAATTGAGAAACACAGAACTATTTATGTCACCAAACTATGCTTATCAGTGAAATATATATTTATATATTTTAAAGAAACTGATTCAATTAACACCAACACTAAATGACTGGTCACTGACACTTGTTACTATATATATACCTAAATATAGCCCTGGTCTATTGTGTAAAAATGTACGTTTAGAACGAAGGTTGCTAGATTGTATAGTCACCACAAAGTGACAGTATTTGCCTGGCCGTTCGATCGGCAAGATCGTCTACAGGAGTCACACCAAGCTGCACTAATGAGACTTTTTAGGTCAAAACAGTGGCCATTTGTCTGCGGCTCACAGAATTGCCAAAGAATGTTTACCAGAGATGTTGGCCGTCATAACTTTTGTTTGCATCAACACGAACATAGGTTTTGTGAACGAGATTGGGACGTTTCTAGGGAGTGGGGTCGCGTTTACAAAAAAGAACTTACAACTGCGCGAAATCAACTTACAACTAAGTAAAAATAACTTACAACTAAGTAAAATCAACTTACAACTGAGGTAAATCAATTTACAACTGAGTAAAATTAACTTACAACTGAGTAAAATCAACTTACAACTGCGTTAAATCAATTTACAACTGAGTTAAATCAACTTACAACTAAGTAAAATTAACTTACAACAGAGTTAAATCAACTTACAACTGAGTAAAATCATCTTAGAACTGAGTAAAATCAACTTACAACTGAGTAAATTTGATTGATCACAACGTTCCAATCAATGGAGTCACACAATGGACCTGCTGTACAGTTTGGACATCGGCAAACTGGGACACCATGTGACCACTTTCCAGTTGAAAGGCATCTAGTACAATTAACTCCCTATAAGACCAAAAATATAGCTCATAAAATCGGCGTGCATTTCATTTATTAATCAGGAAGTTGTTCAACAAAGATAATTACCTTCATAATGTGAGACAAGTTACACGCAAATGAACATGTCGAATCAATTGCGTTGCCGCTTGTACAAGTCACGGTGCCAAACTCAATGCCGGAAATATTCAAACAATCTGAAAAATGGTTTACTTAATTCAATTGACATTGTTCACCAAAATGTTTTGTTAATACTATAGTAGCGCAGTAATATATTCATGCAATGGCATGATTGGCAGGATCGCCCCACTGCGCAGGTCCTTGCTTGGCGATCACAGCTATCGTATCGCGATCATTAGCTCTACGTTGGGCTTGGTTAGCCCAGGGTCGCGAGTTCAAACCTCACCGGGAGCTTGACTTTTCAAATCTTGCTCCGACTTGTCAGAAAAAAGTGGCTGATCCAGCTAGGCTGCAATGCCTTGGCTGTCAAGCCTGCAAACTTAATACTATAGTACTAATAAGTCTCGTGTAACCATTTAATATAGTTTCGACTCTTTCAATCAAGCAAGCATAACATAACCTGCCTGTAAATGGAAGTCACAGTTGGAGAAAAAGAATGCAAGTTCTTGGTATTTTGCACCGCTTTGCTAAAATGAAAGTAAGGTCCCGACCACTTACAACTCTCTGGAGGCTATGATAGTTCTGCGCCTCACAATGAAAAGTAAACAATGGAAGAATATAAAGATTGATGTGTTTGGTGCTGCTATAGTGACGGGACAACGAAACATACGTAAATGAAACACTTTAGTTCATTTTTCCTTTACCACTAAAGGAGTAAATAACAAGAACCTCTGATTTTGAAGGTAGTAATATGCTACACTGCTTCGCTTTACTGTACAATAAAACAACAAGTTCCGCATTTTATCGAGAAGTAAAAAAATGTAAAAAATTTAACAAGCGACTGTTGTGGTCTTTTTGGATAAAGTCGAAGCCTTCGTGACGTTACCACCTCGTGACATACATTATCAAACCTACCTTTTTGATGGGGCAGATAAACAAAACATATGGGGATTATTATTGCCAATAAAACTGCAGTGATGATAAACGCGAGAATTCCCCATTTTAAATAATTCCTTTCGGGTTCAACAACTTCTGGCCCCAAGAGGTTTTCATTTTCTTCTTCGCCTGCATCCTGGCTTTCATCTTGGTTCTCATTTGTATTCTCATTATTGGTTTCGTTTTGTTGAGTATCACCAATATCTTCCTCAAAATAGCAAAAAACGTAAATGAAGACCGAACATACAGAAGTAGATCATGCTAACGTATGTTTTTGTATGCATGTCAGGTTTATAGTTTATACTTGAAAGTACTTGCCGGTTTCAGATGCTTGGTTGCTACTCTCTGTGGCCATTTCCTGAAAAACACTTGAAATACCTGAACACTGGACAGGTAACGGAGCTACATTTAATTCAGGAACAGCTGGACAAATCCCATCCCAGTTACATATAAATATTTGTCAAATTACACCTTTGGGTGTATTTATTATCCGGTTAAGAACCACAGCCTTGACACTTTAATCATATCCTAAACTGCATCTCTTAAACAAAATGCGTTCTGCTTGCTCTTTCCAAAGTAATCCAGACAGCAGTGGATTACCATTGCCTCAAAAAATCTACGAGCGATCCAGCTGTGGATGTTGCGCCACACATTAAAAGTTAACATGCGACTGTTACGGCCTCTTTCATAAAATCAGGGGTTTAATGCAACTGTTTGCATAGCGGGGCCTTGCTCCCCAATGCTTTATAAGACAATGACTGTGCGTCTGGAGTGGGCCAGCAATTTACTGGCAGCGCAAACAAAGAATGCATCGTTAGAAAGGTCATAAATGTGGGTTTCGGTACCTCTATTTCACGAAATCCGCCACAGTGTGGTTCGTTTCTCGTACAATTGTTCCTGCACCCTGAGTTTTTCGTGAGATGGAAGTAATGCAGGAATTATTCCTTATTCTATTGCAATCTCTGCAACGATTTCTACCTTATGTACTTTATACCACAAGCATGGAAACCATTTTTTGAAAAACTTGGAGATCAATGTTCCATGCTTGTGACCAAAGTGTTGATGTCTAAATATCTGCATTATGCTTGTACAGGCTTTATTTATTTAAAAATATAGTAGTAAAAACGCAAATATAATGCATGTACATCAGAGAATAATCTAAAAAAACGGCACAGATTACAACCGACCATTGGGCAATTAGCACATAATTTTTCCACTGGGTTTCTTTAAGGTTAGAAAAAGTGTCATTTAAAATATGAAATCAGTTGCTTAAACACACAGAGTTGATCAGCATCTCAACTCACCCGCCATTACACGGGCGTTACAAGGGCGTGGGTAACTCGGTGAACGATGAATGAGATTGGCCAAAGCGTGCACTCTTGCCCCCTCATCTGAGTGAAAGTTGTCACATTGAATTGACGCTCCTGTAGTCAGATCAGTACACGTGCCGTGGTACCTCTGTTTCCACTGGTACCAGCCTTTGTCTGTGTGACACCGGATGCGGTGGGCTCCATAATGTATCTGTACAGTTCAATTCCGAAACATAAAAAAGGTAAGCAATGGAGCCAGACAGGGTAACTGCTTTGTTCTGGCTGTTTTTTGTAAGATCGTCAACAGTTAGCCAGCTACTCTGATACCCCATAGGTTGGAATGGTGGCCCTCTCTGTGGCACACATAAAATAAACATACCTCTACAAGATACAAGTCTGCGGGTGAATTGTGCACCGTTAGAGTGTCTGTTAAAAATTAAAAAAAATTACATCTGAGTGAATTTGGTTGACGACAACGTTCCAATCGATTGAGTCGCACGATGGACCTGCCGTACATTCGGGACATTGACAAACCGGAATATCATGTGACCACTGTTGTGTGGAAAGACATGTTATACGATTAACACCCTGGGATAAACAAGCAGGCTTTATTAAAGTATAAATAGTTATAAAAATAGCTCTTACAAATATGTACCTTTATTACGTGGCGGCTATCGCAATTGAATGTGCAATTTGATTTAATTTTGTTTCCGTCCGTACAAACAACGCTTCCATATTCCATGTCAGTAAGAGTAGGACATTCTAAATAAATGTTCAATTTATTCATTGCTGCTTACAGAAATTAAAACCAGTCGGTATTTTGGCGGTTTTACGATGTATCCATACTACTTCTCGTTTCACAGGCAGGAAGACCAGGATTCCAATGTCCTGATGCCATACATTCAACTATATTTGTTCCTTTAATGACATGTTGATTGTCACAAGCAATATTACAAACTGCTCCTTCCACGAAACCATACAACGTACTGCCGTTATCCAGTGAAATAACATCTGAATTATTTGTGCATTTTGAAGCTGGCGAGATTCCGTCGGGAACCAAAAAATTGCATTTCACTGCAGCTGTTGAAGTTTTGCAATAAAAACTCATAAATAACACGATTTACACCACGAAAAAACAATTCATTGTACTCGGAAATGTTCGGGATTAAAATTTATTAACGCTAAATTATTTTGGTTTAGGGCTGTGCAAATTCAAACTTAATATCCGATGAACGTATCACGATTGGCGACTTACCAGCTGAAGCAACGCAATCACTGCACGGTTTCTCGGGGTCTGTAATAACGTACAACAACGTATAGCATAAAAAAACTTCGGTGTTCTCTGATTAAAGCCTACCTTTTACCTGCACCAGCAACCATAAGCATGTTACTAGAGTCACTAATATGATCGACAGTAGAACAATAGAGAAAAAAACTTTCCAGTTTAACCGATTTGTTTTTCGTTTTTCTTTGGGAATTCGTTGTTGAATCACATCAACATTTTCAATATTGCCTGTATTTTCGTTACCGAGTTGGTTTTCGTCAACTATTTCGTTTGCTTCAGAATGTATGCCACCTTTATAAGGCACAAAACAAATTTTGATAAACAGGGTTTTATTGTTAGGGTTGAGAACTTACCCATGTTTATAGTGTTCCCCGTTAAAATTACTGTGTTGTGGAAATTTGTATCGGAAAAATTTGTTCGAACCACTTCTGGGTTTGGGGAATTTCCCTCTACTGGGATGCAAACAAGCTAGGTCAAGAAAAACTCCCAACCATTTTACATACATTATGGCTTCTGTTATTTTGTGTAACAAATTGGGCCCAGCAGTTTATCATGAATACCAAATAATCGTCAGATCTCTATACTGCAGTAATATTTCATGCAATGGCATGATTGGCAGGATCGCTATACTGTGATTATAAATTGAGATCTGTTTAATGAAATACAGCACCACATCTGCAGGCCTTGTGTGAGTAGGCTATATGTGGAAAGTAATATATGTAAATTCCAAAACTACTCGCCAGATTCCGAAGTGTTGATAGTTTCGTCCCTGGTTCCAAGCAATTCTGTAAGTTCCATGTTTTTTATGTCGTTGCGTCAACAAACAATCTTCATCTAGTCTTAAAAGTTTGGATGGCTTTAGAAACTGCTATGATTATCGTGTGCAAAATCATAATGTATACTGAAACTCCAGCAGTAGCATTGTAACCAAGCTTGTCACAGGTGACTTATGTATCGGTCGACAGATTTCTGTAATTGTTAACGAAACTCTAATATGATCTGTAGGATGAATGCTCCATAAATTTGTTTTTCAACCATTTAGATATGTAAAACTTGCATTGATAGCATCGAACAATAGTAGTATTTATTGTATACTGCTGGTAAATTATAGTCAGCAATTATAACAGGTAAACTAACCTTTCTGCGGTATTTCTGTTAGATACTGCGTAACATTTCTTCTTGGTTACCAGTAACGCAACTATTCAATCTTGGTCTTTTTAAAATATCAAGTGTATCGAAGCTTTTTTACCTGAGATACGATAAACTCTAATTGTAGGTCATTACAAGTCCCCAGGGACCTTTAGTAAAAGAATTTAAAAAAAAACGTATTATAACTTTCTGGTTACTCTAAAACTGTACATTCTTATTCGTACGCGTTTAGTATTAATTCTCCTTTACACTTCTATGCTTCGCGCATAAAAACCTGTCTTTGTGTGTCACCATAGGCGGCCGTACCTCTACGTCCGAAACCAACACGGGTTTAACAAAGGTCGGATAAAACAACAAACACACTTGCAACAGTAGCCGTAGAATTCAATGCTCAGGCGAAACACGATCCAGTGTATGGAAGCGGCTTTATGACTTGTGACAAGGGTGGAATGAAATTTATCCAGTTCTGTGTTAAGAGTGACAAGTTTTTTGCAGTTATTACCACATATCGAGCCACTGTCGGTTCGAAATTCTTCGGTGCTCAACCACATGTAGCCGAAGCTCAACTGCACAATCAACTTTCTAATTGACCTCAATTTCTTGAATACTCAAACAAAAAATAATTTTATAGACGATTGAAGGAACTGCAAGGTTGAAGTTATTGTTTTCAAATGAAAAAAGAAATCCAAACCGCCGCACGCTACTGTCAACCTCGTGCTTCCAAAATCTCCCAAGATATGTGGAATTGTTTTTTCACTGTCACTAAGTCGATCACCATATGCGGCTAAACAAATGTAATAGAAAAGAATAAATTTTTAGTGGTTTTCTTTCACGCGGTAATATTTATTGGTATGGTGCACGAAAATCACCAGCAGATTGGTTTCACGTTAAAGCAACTTGATATACGTATGTTGGGACATAGATACGAGAATCCTTAATCGCCATCATGTCGAAACTTTTTCACAGTCAGACCGACCGAACACCCGAAAATGATCAGCGAACCGACCAAGCTGGTGAGTGGCGGACGGTAGCCGAGGAAAATGAACTGAAGTACAATGGCGAAAATAATCTGGGTTGATTGAACTACTACAAGCGGGCCAGCCTTCTCTCTCTGTAGTCCAACTGTCATGAATAAGTGGGACAGAAGGGCGAGAGTGGCCGACGACGTCACGATGATTACGTCATAGAGGCAAGGAATGCGGAGAGGGTACCTCAACGCTCCCAACCCGAGGGACAAGGAAACGCCGATCCATGAATAGTGGAACTGTGACAGGCTGTAATGAGCTTTGGGACCGACTTTGCGCAGAAAGGTGTACGTAAAAGTGCTCAAAAGGGCGCTGGTAAGTGCAAGCAAGATGCCAGCCACGTGGTTCGGCGACGAATCGTCACTTTGGCCCCCGAAAATGTACGTTGGTCTCGCCACAAGAACAAGTCCGCCGACCGTGAAAACTGATAGGAGGGCGTCAACTGCGGAACACGCTTCTGCACAACAACAAAAATTCCTGTGTATAAATGACAACAAAATTGAGGTCTCTTTCCACGATATAGCTTCTAAGATTAATCTTGTAGGGACCAAAACGCCAAAGTTAGAATTAGCACGATAAGCTCTTTGTACAAGTTATATATCTGGCAACGTCAGACAGTTGTAGTTAAAAATATGCCACTTACCTTTCAAGAAAATGCAAGCCGCAATTCCTGTAAACGTGACGTATGTGTACATAATTGAAACAGCGTCACCAAGTGGAATAAACATAACACTGTAATTTGTTGCCCAGTTTGCAGTCACCGCCGTCAGACTGCTCGCAAACACGAAAAAGTTTATCCAACCGCTGCTGTGCAAATAGTCCTGCTTTTTGTATTGCAGAATGGGAAGCATCGTTAAATATTGCACTAATGATCTCGCAAATTGCATTTCTTCTGGGGTGGCGTCGTCGACAAATTTTACTAAAAGCAGACCGGCAGCGCCGCTTATGGCGGACAGCAAAGCGTAACCAAATCCCACTAATTTTCGACATAGTAGACGGAATGGCTTTTCTCCTGAACTACTGCTTGAGTCTTCGATGTTCTTCTTTTCCTTCATATTAAAGCGGTGGTTGCATGGTATATTTTGCACCAGAATTGGCAAATGTCGCTAATTTGTCTGAAATCACAAGAAATTGACATGAAACCATTATAATTTATACATTTAATGCAAGTGAATGCGAGTCTCTTGTCTGTATCAGTGTTTACCCCAGAAAAACAGTACGTTTCCTGGTTACAATCATTTTCTGAATTTACCACAACAATGAGCTTTTCCACAACAAACTGCTCAAAAACTCAAGCTTTTTCTTTATTGCCCGACTTCATGTACCAGATGAATTGTAATTACATCTGGTGTCTAAAAAAGTTGCATGTTGCTACCCGTAATAACTACCTGTAAGTTTAGTTCATGTTATACATAACAACCTGCATGTGCATATCATTTACCCCAAACCGTACAACAACACACATAGCATGGCATTTCATTTGTTTTATTGTGCCTGACATTGCTGGAAATGTCGTAAAATGATGGATTTGGTGTTTACATAAAGTTGTCATGAATCCATTTCTCACAATGTTGTAATCAAAAGTTCCGTTAATTAAACGATTTGTTTGCAAATTTTGTCATAAATTTCGTTCGGTAAGCGATGGTGTACCATTCGGTCGTGGCCGCGTCTCCGTAAACATAGTTACGGGCGAATTATATTTCTTTGTCCTCAAAACTGTGTCCTCAAAACATTTTTCGAAAAAAGTACATGGCAATCTCGTGCGTTTAAAATTTTGTAAACAGGAAAAACGTTTTAGAGTATTTCTTAGGTCTTTTCGGGACACATTTGCCTTGTCGTGCCACGCCAGACTGAAAATGAATGCCAGGCGGGACAGACAAACTATTGGAAATAAATAAAGCGTGGTTGTGAACAAAGCAACGTCAGCCAACTAAAAATGACTCTTTACTGCCTGAATTAAAACTACAGGAGGAAAGCAGACTGCAGTGATTAAAACTATACTAGTGTCTACCTGGCTTTAAAAGGTTTCAGGGGCCCTGAGCTTTCTGGTTGATCAAAGTTATGAAACATATTTTACATGCGCGTATATTATCAAAGCTTCACTACGAACATTTTGCATCATCAACCACCACTGCCATTTAAGCCAAACACACTTTAAGTAGCATGAGTGTAGTCGCAACTGTAACAACTCTTAATAGGCGCCAAAGTGAAACCCGATCTCCAGCTCGTGTACTGCCGGACACACACACCTTCTATCCACAGCAGCAGCCTTGGAGTTTTGTATGTGCTGAATATCACATGCTTGCCTCGCTATACGATACGACATATATATACATATATATATGTGAATACACAGGAATATCGCAGTTATGAATGGAGTACCAAACAAATAGTGCTGCTATCACTAACAAATGTAAACAAAGCCCTGGCAAAAAATCTGAGAATAAAAGACAACGTCTCCTCGCATGCTCTTCACAACAGCTGTTACTTTCGCCCTAATGCCTTCAAACTGAACATTTCTATATATTTGAACTGCCCTAGTTTTGGGAATAGCCGCATTGAAAATCACGCAGCATGTGTGCTGGCAATATGACATAAGGCTGGCATCACGCCCCGGCATTTCTCAATCGATTGTTTAGTTTACGCTTCAATGCACACAAACAAAGCGAGAACCTACACTTGACGACCTTATGGTCGACTCTGGTTTGTTTGCTTGGCAGTTGCAACCGTGTTAACAGTACTATTCAAACAGTGTTTCTTCGTGACGCAGTATCTGCGTCCTAATTCAAAGTCCAGTTAACATTTGGCCTGGGTTTGACACCGAACCGCTTAGCACACAATGCATTCAAAGTACAGACATACTAACAGCTGCCATTTTTATTGTGCTCGAGTAACCGAAGCTCTAGTTGGGTCTTTAAAAACGAAATGGTAACGCTAAAGTACCTAACCACACAAGTTTATTTGATTTAACGACTTCACCATTCTTATTCGGTGAAATACACATAAAAGTAATAGCAATTTAGCATATGATTTCTATGTATCGGCATCACAGTGCCCTATTTTTTGATTGAAATGGTGTAAACATTAAATTTACGTGTCCCTTGTTAGGGCTTGCATCCATGCAGAATCAGAAAAGTCCAGTGTAACCTTGGATGTTGCCGACTATGCCGTTAATGTGCACTATTCATGTTGGCGCGTATGCCAACCACTTCCACCACTTTCACACTAAATTACATTGGTAATTAGGCCAACTAAACTCTTATTGTTGGCGTATTGGCGTATCACAAGGCATGGTGTTTACGGCAGCCTTATGTTCCACCGAGACGAAGAGCGGAGCTCTTTCTGCAACATTCTAGTTTCAAACATACTTCATCTAAAACCTGTTATACGTTTGCATATCTACGAAATAAGAGTTTGTGTTGAGAGTTTCGTGAAAAGGGTTACCCTTTAATCGGGTTGCCGTATCGTGCTTATGTCTGAGAATAGTTCATGTTCTAAGGGTCACGGTAATCGCTGTTTTATGCTATCATTGTCGTGACATCACCATCAAGCAATACCGCAAAATTCCTGTTCAGCTTGATTAAATGTTTCGCCAAAATAAAATGCAGTGTACAACAGTACACAATGGGTGAACTTGAGTAAGTGTACACATATCCGGAAAAATTTAAGAACCACAATTTATTTAATATTTTTTAGACCGCTTTTCGCAAATTTCGCGCAGTCAACACAAGGGCGGAAGTTAGAATCAACGAAGCGCCGATTATGGTGTATAATGACGTACTCTGGCGGAAGAATATAAACTGGAACACAAACGAAAAAATGACCTCAGTGGTGTTGACCAGTGTCACGGCCCCCGCCCGTTCCTTTTGCAATGCGAGGGTCACGAAACCCATGGACAACAAACCGGTCACCCCGGATCCCACCATATGCAGTACGTCGGTAATGCATGGCACTTTGGCGCTCCCAGTGGCAATAATGTATACTATGATAATAAGCAGGCCACACCAGCTGAGGTAGAACAATGACAGACTGAAGTGCACTGCAGGTCCCATCTTCCGTATCACGAGGTATGTGATAGCGAAGGATGTGGAAGCAGTCAACGCCATGGCTACTCCCATGGCGCGCTGATTGTCTTGGCCGTCAACGTCGCTTTTACCGAACAGAAATGGCGGTTGTGCGATAAGCACCACGCCCGCTAAAGTTGCCAAGGAGAGTATCACTTCCACTGTACCACATGGTTCTGTAAAAACATTGAATGTAAAAGGTGCAAAGAAACATATTTAAACTTAACATGACGACTGGTAGAAAGCTTTACAGTTGCATTTGATTTTCGCCTGCATCCCACCCACAAAAACCACTGAAACCTTATGTGATCATGGTGACGAAAAAGTGGTTTGGCAAGCGAAAAATTGAGTTAATGATTAAAGGGCTGTGTCCCGACCAGTTACTATATAAAAATCGTCAAACGATGCAAAACAACCTCACAATTTTGACTTCTGCAGTTAACAGTGTCATTCAAGTGCCTTGTGCGTTTTCGCATTCTGTGTCAAAAAAAGTTTATCACCTTTCAACACGATGCATGCAAGTATTCCCACAATCAATACGTAAGTGTATAGTATTGAAATAGCGTCGCCCAAAGGCATTAGCTTGACGCTTGCGGTGTAGGCCATGGTTGCAACAGACCCGACAACGCCTCTGACGAGCAGTAAAATGCCTGTGGTCCTGTCTGTAGGCACAAGACGGTCTTTTCTGTGGGTGAGGTATGGCAAAACGACGGCGTATATTACGTAAAGTCGAACCAGCTGTATTTGATCGGGCGCGGCGCCAGTGGCGAATTTAATAAAGACGCTCGACACGGCTCCGAAGAATGTAGATAAGACTGCGAACGTGAAGCCAACTAACGACGAACAGCTGCATTTGACCTTGCTGCTTTTCTGCAAGCTGTCTGTGCTTTCAGTAGCATCGATGCTCTCCTGTTTTTTGTTTGACTGGGAATCCATGAGGTTTCACGTATTTTATGAATCTAAAAGTAGAAATATATTTCTGATTTTTTAAGCACACGTGTACTAAAATTATGCCTAAAGTATAAACAAATTAATCAATAATTTGTTTGCAATAGTGTCCCTCAAAAATATATGGTACATAGAACACTTTTTATTCACTTACGACGTTTGGCAGTGTAACTGGGCATCTGCTTGTTGTAAGCAACCAGCATACGTAAAACTAGACAAAGAGTTAGCCTTATTCAGCCCTGCAGAAACAAACAACTTTAGTTAAACAGCAACACTTGTTTGAATGTTTCTTTCTTAACCAGCAACATTAACTAGCATATCTCATAAATAAGCTTATTATCAGTTATATCGACTGAAGTCTAAACAGGCATTCTTTAAACCGGAACTTCAACTAACTCTGTTTCACATGTATGAACAGCTAGGCCTATTTTATAATTTACTTGGTGTGCAAATGGTTTAGGAACT
Source organism: Ascidia mentula (assembly GCF_947561715.1). Lineage (NCBI taxonomy): Eukaryota > Metazoa > Chordata > Ascidiacea > Phlebobranchia > Ascidiidae > Ascidia > Ascidia mentula. The sequence goes on from NC_138568.1 coordinate 3,222,225, forward strand.
CAAATAACCGCTTGCCTTCAAATGTGTACCCTTAGCAAATTCATGAACCGGTTAATGTTGTGTACCAACTCCTCACACAATGCCACTTGATGAAATGATATCTGACAAAATTGGTTAATGTTTGACTGGTCACACAGTTGCAACGTCGAGGGGGCAATTGGCCCGCAAAGCACCTCTGAAAATTGACTGGGAAATTTGTAGCTTTCTATAATAAAAATCATAAAGCAATTTCTAAAATTAATATAGCCCGTTTCTAATAGGTGTGGCCACATTTCCAAAGATTTAGAAGCAAAAAGATTAAAAACTATCATTGTGGAAATGTAGCAATATAATTTTTTTTCGAATTGCCAAATTCGCTTTTCTGATAAGGCATGACAGTTTGATAAGTAAGTGAGAGAAAGATATTTTCGCAGTGGCTTTTATATTCTTAGGAATATTACAACTTACAACGTGAATTCATAAAATAGCAATTTTTAAACCTGCTCTGCGTTCGTCAATGCAACGATTTTTTAATTTTTTTTCTGTTTTGTTAATGGTTTTGAAACAGTTGAAAGGCACCCATGAAAGAAAGCTTTATTCGGCACCTCCAAAAGTAAATCTTCTTCTGAATAGAAAACCCATAGCAAATGTGCTGATGATTGCGATATTAAGCGAATGTTTCAAACATATCTGTACTGCAATATAGTCTGAACCGAATTTGCCCACCAACAGACAGGCATGCAAAGAGTCAGAGACTGGCAGGCCAACCAGCAGCACCTTAGCTTTTGCTTATTCTGTCCAAAGTATTGCGCTTAAATATCTGAGAAAACGATATTGTCAAACCATCCTTAATTGTTCTTGCAACAATGACAATAATTGCTGTAAACTAAAAATAGCCTGATTGTCAGACATACAGATTGGAGGCTCAACAAACATTCTCACATATCGACGTTTCGCAGCGGTATTGACGTGATAAGGGGGCGATGTCCAATTATATACCATCAGAAGAATGTTTTATAACCTCCAACTATGTATACTCAGCAAATATAACGAAATGGAAAAAAATGCAACCACCAGCTTTACGAAGAAACTTGAGCTCTGAACAGAATACGTATCAACAACAGACACAACTATTTTTATGCGCAATTGACTTCCTGGCATTTGCTCAACACATTTAGCCGCCAATGTATTGCTGCAAATGCAAATATCCTGGAGTTTTTCTTTTTTCCCCCCAATCCACAAGAAAAGGTTGTGTTTGCTGGGCGGTTCTTTAACGCTCGTATAACCGCAAGGCTGCGACAATAGCTGTGTCTGCCTGTTGGCTCTATTTTACCCTTCTCAGTGGTTGAAGTACGACTGAACGACTACGTACATTACGTCGGCGAGCGGCGCCAATACTTATAACACAAAGGTGAATTTGCGACTTTCGGGCATATCGCGCACGATTACGAACCGATCTGTTACACCGCATTGTCGCCTGTTAACGTAATGTACTTGCTCGCGAGCGCCTAAAATCCTAAATCTATACTTTTCTGCACCAGATGATAATAACAATAATCAGCACATCATAAAATGATCGACTGCTTTTTCAGGCATAAAAGTCATATGCTGCAGCATACTACACAAGCATTGTCAGGCTCCAACATTAACCATTTTTTTGCAGCTGTAGCGCCCTTTTACGTGCTGGCCCTCTTGCTTCACTTTCCAAGTATATCCTGTTTCATAAACCTATCAAACCATGTAGCATGCTATACTCCGTTCAAATACACTGAAATAATGGGCAAACCCACATGAAGAAAACAGCAGCGGTCGCGACAAAGTAATCATATCATCTTTCACCAAACATAAGCCGCCATAAACACACAATAGGCTAACAGCATTTCCTACGAGCGTCAGCAATAATAATGCAAACAGAGATTTACTACATATGCAAGTTGTGCATACTGAGTCTCTATACTCTCCTCTGTGCTTATATATGCATTTTAATTCGCATTTTAGTTCAAGAAAATCGATACCATTTCCATAGGCTTATACAGTAAGCTATTAGATTTACCATGTGGTCTGTACTTACAAATGCTAAAGTAAACTAATTTCAACCAGTAAGTGCAAGTAAATACTCTATGAGCAAGACTTTGCAATTTTTAGGAGAGTTTAAACGTTTATTGCTATATTCTCTAAAAATTAGAACGTGCGTGTGAGTCCAAGTTGCGGTACTGCCCCGTTTCACATTATGTTGTGATTAAAATTTTTTCACCTGTTTATTAGATTGCCTTCATGATATTTCCAGACGGGATGTCACATAAATTATGTGGTTTCAAAATATAAATGATCTTTAACGAAACTATTAACTCGGCAATGGTTACCGAATAACTTTGGCCGAATGATCAAATGTTTACTGTAAAAATATGTGATCAACTTTTGTAAAATGATAATTTGAAATATAACATAAACATTGAAAACCATAATCTAATTCACGCATTCAACAGGGCAATTGTAAACATATTAACATCTTCTTCAGTGGTTCTTATTTACCGTTTATACTTCGTGCCTTCCTTGTAGTACCGACGCTCGACGGGTCTTCTGTGCCATCTGAGCGTATCTTTGCTTGCCATCTACATTACTTATGAATGAGCAGAGGGGCACGAAGTATAAAGGTAAAGAACCACTGAAATATATGTTAGTGTGTTTTGGACCATGGCTTTCTTTTACTGAAAAATAGAGAAGCAGGTGTTTGAGTCTGGGATTTAGAATTTTTTTGGAGAAAATTATTTTGTGGCGGCTAGTTAAATGTTAAGCGCTCGTCAAAAGCTTTGACCAGGTACAAAAGTGTCAGTGGTTGAGAGTAAACATCGTGCAGAAACACACACAAAAAAGGATTGAACAGTTTTATAAATAGATCGTTATCTCGCCGCAGGGTGTTGTGTGGGCATTTCAGAAAGACTGTAAGCAATAAAAGGAAACAGGACAGCCATGCGCTGTCAATTTATAACTCGGCGAAGAAGGCGATATCATGGTTTATGCGGGCCAAGCGTTCAGAGCGTTTCAGCCGTAAGTGTTGAGACTCCGTTTATCGTTAGTGGTTACGGATAGTAGGTGATCCCCTACAATTACATAAGTGAAGTGTTGTGATGTATAGCAATGAAGGAGTGCATATGTTTTTGGGCGTCAGGTGACAATAAGACGTGTGTGCTTTTGATCTGATGCTTGCTAGTGTTCTGTGAAAATACAGTTTTTTTGTGTACCAATAATGTCAGGTGTCAGTGTAAACTCAATTGATTGTTATTTGGAAGGTGCTCAGCTATTTTAAAGTAAAACAACACAGCCACACAGTTTATTTACCATTAAGTTGGTAATAGTTTACAATGGACTTCACAGCATTCTTGACGTTACTGCTTCTTACCCCTGTTTTGGGTTTTAAACTGCATGAAGATGAAATTGTATTGGACAAATACCACACACATGAACAAATGTTGCAGATACTTCATGAAACAAGTGTGAAATGCAAAGGTATGTTCATTTTCTTTCATATTTTTGTTCCAAATAATAAGATAAAGTGATAAGGCTGTTTGTGCATATTCATTAGTGTATGACTAAACACAGAACATTTGATTTGTATTGTAAACATTCATTAAATTTCCTACTTATCATGATCCATGAACAATTGTGATCAATGGTATGTCTTTAGATATTACCCACGTTTATTCAATTGGCAAAAGTGTGAGGGGAAAAGATTTGGCAGTCATTACCTTTGCTGCAAGTCCCACTGTACATCAACCAGGCAAGTTAAATATTTAGTAAAAACTTTAATTGATGTTGTTGGATTGTAAACGTTAACTTTACAGGTATTCCTGAAATCAAATATATCGGTAACATGCATGGAAATGAGGTAGTTGGAAGGGAAATGCTCATCAATCTTGTACAATATCTGTGTGCCCAATACAAGATGGTATGAAATATTGTTTTTCGGATCATGTTATTAACGATGACTTGAATGATTTTGTGAATTTTAGGGAAACCAAACAATAGTTGACTTTGTCACGTCAACGTCACTTCATATTATGCCAACGATGAACCCAGATGGATTTGCTACTGCTGCTTCTCAGAAGGTTGGTCTTATAAGCTGATAGCAGATGCAAATCAAAAACTAGTGCAAACTTAACTGAACAAATCCATGCTGTACAGGGCTTTGTTATGAACTTAGTGTTTAGGTTTTTGAAACTATAAAGTGATATCTGAGAATGACCATGCCCTTCGTAGTGAATGATCCAATATTGGCTATCACTTGCTTCATAAAGGAATTTAAGAAACACTGAGAATTTATATTTTCATTAAAACTGCCATTTTCATAGCAAGTTAATTGTTTACAGGGGTGGCCGAAAGGCTACATCAAGGGGAGGTACAACGCGAATGGTGTCGACTTAAACCGGAACTTTCCTGACTTTGACAAAGTGGTTTGTCGTGTAAAGGAAACAAGTCATTTGGGATACATCCGCGAATATGTTAGAATTGCCAATCAAGGCATCAGGGTAAGAAATGTTGAAATTACACCAGTATACATTTAAACACAAGGTGTTTAAGGGATGTGTTTTCTGAAAACCTTGTTTGCTTGTGCGGAAAACTTTGCTTCATATCTACAGGACCACAAATCCTGTGGTAGTGTCGGGTTATAGTCATCCTTCAGGGGGAATGTTATTAAACTATCACATATTATATGTGGGTTTTTGTGCTAACAATTTATACTTTTTTTCTTTTCAATCTATCCCAAAACGTTAGCAACACGATGTAAACGGATGCCATCCATTCATTAAATTTAGTAACAGGTAGTGGACTACTGTAAAGCATTATTGGACGAACCAAATGACTATTTTTCATTTCATGCCTCTAACAACACTTAAGTTGGGTCGTTACTAGCGAATATCAAGCAACAAACGCACGCAGAACCGTCAATTTCTCATCAGGAGGTACCTTATCGATCCCCAATCAATATTTCATGTCGTGGCGTAAAATATGGCTCGACCATAATGTTCATCGCTCCGTAATTGTGGCGTCTGGTCCCTCGCGATGGTATTCAAATGAGCATTACCAATGCCATATGTGTCACGGGTGCGTTTGCCCAGCAGTCAACGGGCGTCTATCCTGCGGTACGGTTCAAGTGTTTGCTTTTTCGTTTAGGGCGAACCCCTTTGACAAACAATGCAAATAATAGAATATTCCCTGAAAACGCTGAAGGGTTTTCCACACGCTCAACCACTGTCAGACATGCAGTCGTATACGCACTACAGTTGATAATCATACATGTTTGTGCGCCAAATCCATAACAAACTAGATTGGAATTATTCACTTGTGTTTTGGTTAATTTTCAGTTGCTCGCTTTCTGTGTGTGTTTAAACTTGGAGAGAATTACAACGTGCTTATAAAAACCATATAACATACCTACATGTTTGTAAAGATACTCACAAGTGCATACAGCCTGTGACATGTTGTGAACAGGCATATATTATCGATTTCGATTCCCTATCAGTAGATAAGGGTTATAAACGTGGTGATCAATCTCATTATCGGTCATTACAACCCTAGGTCTTCACTCATTCGATAATTATCTAAATAGGCGCCCGTGGACGTGAGACGGATAGAAATCAATAAATTTATGATGTCGTTCGATAAAGATATGCTCTCCACGTACACGTAGCCATGTATGCGATCTGTAATATTTCCTGTTAAGTTTAAGAACAAAATGTAATTTCTGGGAACTCCTTGTGCCATATTACCACTGAATATGTTCCAATGGCTTCGTTTTACCTGTTTGTTGATGTTGCTTAAGACATATAGGTAGCTTGTTGGACTGGTTTAACTGCTACAGCGTGGCGATAACCAGTCACCCCTTGAATTTTTTTTAGCGAATTTATGTCTATTAACAAATACGCTATAGGCTTAAAAGCCGTTATTTTTTTAATAAAATTCACGATTCCACATCATGCTATAGCTTCATTTGGGTTCTTACAAAACTGTTGTACTATAAACTTAACTTGTTGTACTATAAACTTAACTTGTTGTACTATAAACTTGACATATATCTTTGCAGCTTCAGCCAGAAACAAACGCTGTGATTGAATGGATTATGGATCGGCCGTTCGTGATCTCGGCCAACTTCCACGGTGGCGACATGGTGGCTAACTATCCGTACGACACGACATGCAGCGGAAAGCCGAGGGAATATAGCGGTATGAAGTAACATATAAACACTAAAAGTTATAAAAAAATTGATTTAAACTTTGTGTTTTGTTTAATTTTGTTTTGTTACTTATTCACGGTATCTGATGTGGAGCGTAGATTTTGCCAGCTTGCCTTTCTCTGTGCGTAAATAAATGCGGCCACAGTAGAAAACGTTGAAAGAGAACAAACAAGCTTTTCAAATATTTAATCTGTATAGTTTCGAATAAGCTTCATGTCCCATTAAACTGTAATGAACGCGTGTCCCAAATCTACAAAAACAGCACCCCCAAATAAAAGTTCACCCAGTCCCTTCCAAACCTAGCAGTGCAAGCGCGGAAACTCCTATATCAGATACCTCTGTATTCATACATAGCGCACGTATTAACATTTACATCGGTGTCTCAGAGGTTCCGCCCATGTTTACCGTATCTCTTATGTACAGCAAGCCCCGACGACGAGATCTTTATCCAGCTGGCTCACGCCTATAGCAATGGTAACGATCACATGGCAGGTTCCACTGGCTGTTCTGCGGGCGACCATTTTCATGATGGTATCACTAATGGTGCAGCTTGGTATAGCGTGAATGGAGGTAAATGCTACTTTTGTGTTTATTGGGTAACGTCATCATGGCGCGCCTTGTTGAAATTAAAAATGCCTCATATGTTTAAAATTTCCTGCATATCCCTGTTAACGTTGAATGCTTGGAATTGTTTCCGAAGGTTCAAGTACATTATGATAATTTTACAACACGTATTTTAAATTCAAAATGGCGTGACAGCTCTGAAAAGGAAACCTTCAGTATGATGTTATTCCTATTATAATTATTAAAATATGATATGCATGGCAGCAACAGCAACAAAATATGACAATATTCCGCTTTTAAACAAAAACGTATTCTAACCAACCGCTGTATCGACGTTTTTTTAAACTACTCACAAATGCACAAATGTACGCACGGTGATTAATAAACCGGACGCCTCACCTGTATGCTTCCTCTGCCGATCTACTGTACAGTAGCGGACGGTTGACGACGTAACGAACGTATACTGTGAATAACATGTCGTGTATCCAGGTATGCAAGACTACAACTACCTTGCGACCAACTGCTTTGAGCTCACCATAGAGATGGGTTGCGACAAATTCCCGCGGCCTTCCCGCCTTCCTGAGTTATGGCGTGAGAACAAGAACGCACTGATGGAATTCGCACTGCAGGTAAGTTTTTCTTTTGGTTTGAGTTTCTTCAGCAAAACAAAAATGGTTGCATAAATATCCCTTAATTGATTTATATAGGTTAGCACTGAACGTAAATTTGTATCATAATTTGAGGAAGTTTGCAATACGAAAGGATAGCGCCGCGATAAGATAGCAGTGTCTCTCAGTGCCGTTTCTCTACTCGTTTGGGTTCGTTGGCCACTTGACAAATTCAGTAAAACCTGTTGACATCATCACCTATGAAGGACATTTTTTGAGATGTCGTTATATAAAATGAACCTGATCGATGTTCACGAAATCTAAATGTTTACTTCTTGGGAAAAGCCTGTGGACTCCCTCGATAGGTCACTGTGGCCCTAGTTGAAAACTCCTGTGCTCTTGATATACGAAGGTGATAGATAGCGGTATAGCAACCACCAGTTATTGTCAGTTATCTGTGTTTTATGGAACAAACAGCACAACTGTTTTGTTTCATCATTCAAACGCAAGTACAGAATGAATTGTTGACATAAGTAATGTAGGTATTTGTACGCACAAATCGTCAGTCGTTACGTCTGTAATAATTGAACGCCTATTTCCATTCATGTAAGGTTAAGAATCTACATATAAATACAACCCCGTGGAAACCTATTTTGTCCAGTGCACATTTGCATAACTCGCCCCGAGTTTCTGGAATCGACAGGAATAGTAAAATTCCAGAGCCCGTTTTAAGCTGCTGCGCTATCGAACTACATGTCGTTTCCAGAGATTGAAAACCGCACGACAGGATGTGTGAAAATCGATTCAGCTTCAATCCCATTGTTCCCAGCTTGTACGTGGCCAGTTTTCGCACTGACGACAGCGGTTCGTATTTTGTGACAAATTTCTTTTCCTGGTCCTCCAAGTCGCCCTCGTTTGACGTCACAGAAGTATTAATAATTGATAGAAAACGTTGCCGTGGACCTTTTGGTCTTGGTATTTCGGTCATTCTTTTGTTCCTATCACGGGCAGCTGCGTGATGTTCAAGTTACATAAGGTTCCCTTTTTCTTGCGTTTCAATCCAAATATAGACTTTTTTAGACACAAATTACCCTTGGCGACGAAAAGCGAGTTTCCAAGCTGGCAATAAGAGTTGTTGTCGTACCATCGCTCGTTGATAATTTGCCTCAGTTCGCGAACTTTTGGGATCTCATCAGTGTAGCTTGTGATTCCCCATGGCCCTATTGTTTAATGCTCAATTATCATGGTGTGCTCATTTGTTCTTTCTGGGTGCTTTTGTTGCAATGGTTTTTACTCTGTAAGTGAGCTACAGACAGGGCAGGCTTGTTTCGACGTAATGGGTTCATAAGTTCAGCTTGGGGACTGGGGCCACGGTCTTGACTTTGAAACAGCCGAGCAAGCTTTATTTCTATGTTTCCTGTCCTAATAACAGGCCACTTGCGGCGTGAAAGGGTTCGTGAAGGAAGCAGACACTGGCAAGCCGATACCGCGCGCCACTGTGATACTTCACGGCATCAGACACACTGTATGGACGGCGGCTGACGGCGACTACTGGCGTCTCCTTCCCCCTGGCAAGCACAGACTGCGCGTGGAAGCACAGGGGTTCCAAGACTCAGAATTTAAGGAGGTCCACGTGCCCGAATGTACCCCGTGTAAGTGTTGAGTAATAAATATTTGTATTTTCAGTAATAATCCAAAGAAAATCGCTAGACATTAAATTAATCAATACTTTGTACCCGGATAATAGATTTGTGTTGGATTTCGTGCTAATTTAGCCTATTTTCATGGTGTTTTTCCAGTCCCGTTAATTGCATTTACAGATTGTCAGTTGACACAAAAGGTTTACTAATCTCAAAAGCCTGATCTAATCTAAACCTCAGTGCACTTGCATTCAACCCCTACAAGGTCACAATAAATCATTTTTTATGCAGCATATGTTGATGCATTAGAAAACACCAGGTTGACATGACCAGCTGCACAAGCACAACATTGTGTCGGTCACATTTCACTTTTTCCGATAATTTCACTGATTTTGACCTGCTTGTTACGGTGTAGGTTGTCCCTGATTAAAGCAACGGTGCCAGCAGTATTCACTTGTTGCTTCCAAAGCTCATGTTAAAATCCTACTGTTTACCACAGATTCAGCCGTCACTCTGGACTTCGTCTTGAGCAAAGATACGCGCCCCGAAACAGTCGAGTTATATGGGGAAACGATGCGACACCTTAAGGAGGCGCTTAAGTCTATTCGAGACGATTAGCTGCCAAGTATTATCCGACTTCACAATGAGATTCACTCCCACCTAAACCGTATCGTGTTTGGTTTAAGTGTTTTTTTTACGTGTACAAATACGTCCTTTTTCTTATTCTTGTGTTGTAACATCCTTCTGCTCTCCATAGTATGTACCAAGGTGCAATCCGCGATTGTGGCAATAGCAAAATGTTGTAGCAAAGGCAATGTAATATAAATTATTCTGTGCAACCGTCACAGATAAAATGCCGTGACATTGTTTTAAACCGTGCTGCTAAACTTAAGCCCAAATCGAAATTATTTAAAAAGCACATTTTGGTACTACTGTCCGTGGAACATACGGTAGTTTTGCTACTGTCCGTAGAACATACGGCAGTATTGCTTCTGTCCGGAGAACATACAGCAGTATTGCTACTGTCCGGAGAACATACGGCAGTATTGCTATTGTCCGGAGAACATACGGCAGTATTATGGTTTCATGCATTGGTGCGCTTTTAAAAAATGTTTAATTCATGGCCCTGTTGCCTGTGCGCTTAATTACTGATAAAATAGTCGAAAAACAGTACAAGAAAATTTAAAGACCACGGACACCCCCTTGCAACGAAATGCACAGTAATGGTTGCTCTTATGTTGCTCTAATCCAATTATTTTGCATCCTCTGTATTGACTATGAAAAGTGAAGCAGAACTAACACGTTCTCCCACTGTTTGTTAAGTTGTAAAAAGAATTTACTGTCAAATGTAAACACCACTGTCTGTTACAGCACTCATCGTAATCATGTACTTTTCCTTGTTATTTCCATGACTTTTGGACGACAATCTCGATTTTCAAACTTTCAAGTTATATTTCTGTTACTTTTATGTAACGTTTTAAAAATATGAATGCAGTGCAAGTGGCAACTGTACTTTTGTCAGTGTGTAAACATTCCTGTCATTTTGTTTCGCTTCCGCTATCCTAGTAATTGTTAACCTGTTGTTGTTCATCCATGCAGTACTATTATATGTTGTTTGTGTAGCAGTATTATGGCGGCCAAAGTATTTTTAAAACATCTGTTTAACCAGAGGACTAGTCCTGATGAAATCGTTTAACTTTTCTACCCCTAACAAACTTTTTTATCCTATGTTTCTAACCAGTTTTTAGGGATGTGCCGGGCCGGATCCTAATTTAATTTAGCTCACGAATAACGTCAGTAGAACATAATTATGTCGCTACAGCGAACCCCCGCTCCAGTTAGCACTTGTGGTCTCAATTTCTGTCGACTATTTCTGAATTTGAGTTCACCCAAAATACATTGCTCTGCGCATTCGCTCCAACTCCAAATTCCTTTTTCTACAGAAGACCGCGTTCTTAAAAAATGACATCCTCCCCCGTAAGATGCTTCAAAAAAATTTCCCTTAGCTTTGGACATTCCGAAAAAAATGGTCGTAATGCTGTGGGAAATCCCCTTCGGTACAACATGTCACAAACTACATGGCTTTCTATTGTACTATCTGCTTTGATAAGGTGCAATATTGTACAGCTCATAAATTAATGTCGTTAGTGTATGACGCTGCGTAACCCTTATGTTACGGAGTATTTGTTTGTGTCCAAAAACGTTTCATCACATGTCGAGATTAAAAACTACATTGGCATTTTGTGTGCAAAGTTAAAAGGCAGATTTTTCAGTCTTTATGTGAAGAATAATCAAGATTGGGTAAAAGCTTTAATTATCTTGTTTTTAAATTTTTTATTTCGTTAATAGTAACAATTTAAAAGTTTTGATTAGATTTCGATTTTCGAGCTGGCGTTTTCTCCCTTTTAGCCGCGCTAAAATCGCTAAAGTTATCCATAAATTTAATTGAAAATGTTTGATTAGCGTATCGTAAAGAAAAACAAACAAAATTACAATAAACGCAAGTAGGTACACCACTACAACAATGAGTTATAACCGTTAATATAATACACGACGGAAAGTTACAGTTTGCAGTACAGAGTGTACCATTTTCATTTATGTTTATTTAGCATTGGTTTGTGATGTGATTTTCTCTACTCGGCTACTCTATGATGCTAAACCGCACAACTATTTTTTTTATTTATTTATTTTTTTATTTTTAGACCACCCGGGTTTTGCAGGATTTAACTCAGGATATCATGGCCACGAATCCCTATCAGGTTTTGTTCTTGGTATGTGGGTCCGGCGCTTGACCAATGCTTGTTCGTCATACATGGGTCGCAATGCTGCCTCCTGCGGTTAATTTTAACGGTGCGGTTTTCCGCTTGTGGTGATGCGTGTCAAAATTGCACGTGTATTGGGCGCACTGGCAAAAGAAGCAAATTTCAAACAAGATATAACTACTGCTGTTGTGCATAAAAAAATATGCGCAAAATATGTATTGCCACCCAGCGATGCTTGCCTTGAGTTGCAAAGCTCACTACAGAGGATGATTCAAACATTGTCACGCAACATATTCAATTCTGCAACAAAGACGTGTTTACCAGAGGAAAAAAGGCGACTTGGTCACCCCGCGTCATTAGACACATGAACTACAACAAATTGGTCTTCTGACTTACATGCTTTTCCACCTGGACATGTGCAGGTTTTTAAACTCTTTGTTTACAAATTGCACAATTTTCCAACCTTGCATGTGAAGCCATTGTTTTTCCAACGTAAGCCTTTACTGACGCGCGTAGTCTATAGTATACTATCGACATGCCGCCTGTTCAAGACTCATTTCATTGAATCTTCGTCATACGTTGCGTCATCGTGACGAAATAAGACTTTGTTTTCTTTGTTAAAGGATATGTTTGGTTCGCAAAAATGTTTTTTCAATTTAAACCTGACCAGACAAACCAGGTAGGGCTTAGGCCTAAAACTCTGAAATCGCTCAGTACAAAAATGCATTATTTTGTGTCGAATACACAGTGTGTATTTCAAACGTGCACTAAGTACGACCCGCATTATGATTGTGCGCGGTCTGCGACATAACTGCGTCAAAAGAGTCGGTCATTGTTTTAGTTAGAGGTCTTCCATGCAGTCTGACTACAGCAAAATGCATGCTGATTACAACATTCCATGCTGATTACAGCAAAATTATAAGCGCTTACAGACACATAAACACATTGCGTCATAATATCCAAATGCCGCGAATAACGATTAAATAAGTGATTCCAAACTTGCGAGAACCGGTGACTCACTTAACAAAATTTTGTGACGATGCGGTCAAAAGTTGTCGAATTACTTGAACTTTGAGTACCGGAATGTTGCAGGGAATTTTGTTAAATTAGCTTGAACAACAAGAAAGGAGTCGTTTGGGGGTTTCCACTTACGGTAGACTGAAATATATTTTGTGCTGTTCTTACAGTTTTTAAAGCTTTTATTGCATATTGGTTGCATGGAACAAAGCCGCGTATACACAAAAATGGCTTTGATGCGTAACAAAGTAATTGTTGCATGTGCGAATAAAATTCTGAAATGTTGTTCACCATCTATACAATTTGGACACACCTGTTATATGATGCAATTTTTCTGCTCAGTAAACTTTATGATAGCAGTACAGATTTCATAGTGATGCTTGTTAAAAACTACCTCTCTAATACGCGCACTGGCAACAGTGGCATATCCGGTCTGAAGTTTTGGTGGTAACACATGATTACATATATCTTAACAATTTCGGAGGGGTGATAAATAATGCTGTTGTGCATAAAAACGTGCGCAGAATATGTATTGTCACCCAGCGATGCTCGCTTTGAGTTGGAAATCTCATTACAGAAAATGGCACAAATATTGCCATGCAACATATTCAATCCCACAACTAAGACATGTTTACCAGAGAAAAGGGGCGACTTGATCACCACGCGTCATTAGACACATGAGCTACTAATTGGTATTGCGATGTGAGTGTTTTTCCATCTGACCATGTGCAGGTTTTTAAACCATTTGTTCACGAATTGCACAAATTGCCTGCGGGAACACCTTTTATAGCAACGTAAGCCTTCATTGACATCTGGACGTGTGTAGGCTTTTGAAACCTTTGTACACAAATTGCACAATTTTTCTGTGTTTGCCTGTTAAGCCCTTATTAGCAACGTATACAGATGTAGGCAGTCTATTGTATTATATCGACTGGACGTTGTGTGATAATGGTACGTCTTTGTTTTTTTGAAGGTTTTGTTTAGCTCTTGGTTTTCTCAACTCCCTTATTGGGTCCGGGTATCACTCGGATAACATTGTAAACCCTGTCTATCCCGAACACCTGTAAAAGTTGTGAATATCTTGTTTCTCCTAATGTCCTCATACAAAATGCATTCATAGCAGGAAATATTTTTGCTTGGAAACGTTATTTGAAAAACCTCTGTGTAGGTGACTGTGAACCCGATTAAACCCCATATGATAAACTCTGGTATACTTGTCAGGAAAAATAATTGAACATACTCTTATTGTCGTTTAGCATCGGTCTTGAACAATTGCCACCGACCACGTTATGTGTAAAAAATGCCTTCAAAATGTCGTTACCACATCCGAGAAATTGTCCCCATGGTAATGAAACACTTCCGAACCTGAACTTCATGGCTACGAATCCCGTGAGATTATCGCCTGCACAAACATCGTTACGTGCGCTTGCCGGGAGAGATCCAGGGAGTAAGCAATAAGTTCCGCTGCAGGAAGTCAACATTACGTGTTGCATTTTGTCCCTTTCCACACATTGCTCAGCACTTTACCACACGGGCGTCGAGCGAGCGCTCTTATCGGTGCTTAATTGTTTACTTTCTTACCCCGAGCCGCAGAGAGAAGCGTGCTGGCCGAATTCCGGAACCGTCCCTTCGCGCGGTACGGAATCTTGCGAATCCTTTTTTCCTTTTTGGATGCTCGAATGAAGGTTTAAAAGCAGTAGCGCGCAGTGTCTGTGGTTAAAAATTGTCTACCTATAACGACGTTACTTGTAGTTTTGAACTCTGATACAAAAAATGGTGATTGAGAACAGACGTTCATCCATGCCAGCTCTATCGCTTAATGCTGTTTCGCATGCACGCCAGTATTCCACCAACTTGGCAAGAAAACTGGTAATCCCAAGCAAAGTGCGTACAGATGGACAGAAAGTCAAAGTCACACGTCTTTCAACGAAATACATCCGTGGAGGTGTGCTTCAAGTAAAAAGGTTGGTTGATTTATAGTTTTGACTATTTTTTTTCGCTAAACCATTACCTTTCAATACTGCTGTTATGTTAAGTTAGTCGTTCTGCGAGCATGAATGTAACGAAGTCAAAATCGCATACTAAGTATTCTTACTCTAAAAAAATGGTTTGTTATCAGTTAGTGGTGAATTTCATTATGGTTGCAATGGCAGGGATGCCACTTTTCTGAACATTCATTTGTTAGTTTCGAGTGTTCGCGTTTGTAACCACGTTTGGTTTCTCACAACGTCTTGTCCGTTTTGCAGAACTTTCTGCGATGTTGTATTAGTCAAGCCAAAACAGAAACAACTTAAAATCTTGGTGGTTGGTGCAAAGCAAGTCGGCAAAACCGGTAAGTTGCACAAACTAGGCTCTAAACATCACGTATGTATGACTCCTCATGTCGCTTCCTACAATTTTTACCGTTGTAGTCAAACACGCGCCTGATTTTCTTGCGGATTTGGGGCGGAATTGAATGTATTTTGGACATACTTGTTAACCAGGGAGAAGTGTCAGATTTTTGCTACGTTTGGGCACTAATTAACCTATATATGAACGTCTACCCCATAGTTTATGCGTGTGATTGTAAAACATGCAGTTTTAGTCGAATGGAATAACACTTACGTTAAATTGGACGCGCCCTTCGTTCTGCATAATATCTCGTGCCGGAGACCTTAGAGCAACATTTCATGATGATACTGCAGTTAACATACGGCGACTTGAAAACAGATGTGGTTCTGTCGCAAATGAAAACCCATAATGATGCCGTGTATAACGCAAAACATAGCTACGGTTAAGACCCCACGACAAATTTTAAATGCCGCCCGAAAAAGTATTGTAATTGTCTATCTGCGTCAAATGACAAAACCGTATTGATTTAGCTGCGTCGAAATCCGGGATACAGCCCGCGTGTCTGTCTAATCACCCAGACCTTTGTGTGCGTGTCACAGCGTGAGGCAATGAAAAATCCCCATGCGATGAATACAACCACGTTGGTGCCAACGCGCAGTATTTGCACAGCCACGAGATCGTCCAAATTCCGCCCGCATTTTGCCCCGGCGAACGCTGATACCGGGAAGAAGTAGTGATAAGACCTGACTGGAACTGTTGTTGTACGTGCGCCCTCCTTGTCATATTGGTTGTAAACACATCTTGTCTAAAATACCTGGATTAAATGCAGATCATCATGAGGGGCATTGTGTGGGTGCGAGTTTATCTGGTGTTTTAAAATCGTGTCCTATACCCCGTTGCAACCGTACTGTCCGATAAATATTTTCAACATCGGGTATTGGATTAAAGATAAAGCTGATGCCATTAGTTGGTCAATGGTTAGCAAAATTGGCTATGCATTCATTATCAACATGAAATCCTTCTTATCTCAGTGTGAGTTCAAGCGTTTTGCCAACACCAAACTAGCATTTGTTCAACTTCACTGCACCGTCTTACTCATTCACACTTAAATTTTGCATTTCAGCTCTCGTTGTGCGCTACATGACGCGGCGCTTCATTCGAGAATACATGTCTGGGGAGGATCAGAAATACGACCGCGTGGCCACGAACCTGAAGCACCAACCCAGAGTGGTCTTTTTGGACACCAGCGGCAATCAAGAGGTAGGTGCATAGCACCGCGAATGCGCAATTCCCTAGTATGACTCATTGCCCTGGTGTGAAAAAACGTGCACGCTCACATAACTCCGTGCACCAATTGCTACTGCAGAGGCATCTAATAACTAGTGTGCCGTTGATGGAGAGTTGAAAGTTGTTAAAGTTGATGAGCACGTATATAAGATTCGCTAAACATGAGATCATGTTTTGTTTACTCAATGGCGCATGCTTTGAAACCAGGCAATAGATTTCATCTTCGCCCGCGCGCGCTTCTGGTAAAAAGGTTTCTAAATCAGTTTTTCCCCAAATTAAAACTTGTAGCGCTAATATCGGTTCACTGGGCAGCTTGATTGCAAAAGCAATCCTATAAATAAACTGGGTAATAAAATATTGTGCTTGTGTTGCTGCCAGACATAATGCCTTTTTTCAAAAATTACCTTGCCAGAAATTAGCTCAGTGTTTATTCCACCAACCCTGCATGCGTCTGCCAAACGTCGAGACTTAATCAGGGTTCAACAAAACAAATTAAACACACACCACACAACACTCAAAAACACCGAATAGGAAAAAGTACACACTAACACAGCTTGCAATTGAAGATTTTTTTAACAAGACACATTTTCCTGCAGGATGAAAAACCCGCATGTTCAGTTATCGATGACGCAAAACTGGAATGGGCTGACGGGATCATCGTGGTGTACGATGTTGGTGACATGAGCACGTTGGATCATGCGAAAAGTGTCATAGACCAGGTTACGACTTTCAATTTACTGAAAGCAGCATCATCTGGCACTGCAAAGAGAGGTCAAAGAAAGAAGAAAACCGGAAGCAAGCTGGTGCTGTTGCTTGGCAACAAAGCTGACCTATGGGTAAGTGTTTAAACCCATACAAGTCGTACAATAATGGATAACGTATTTACTCGATTGTAAGCCGCCCTTGAATATAAGCCGCCTTTGATTGTAAGCATCACAAACGGTAGGTTAAAATACTTTATAAGCCGCGGTTTACAATCGAGTAAATACGGTGTTGACTGCGCGTTTGGAGGAATCTGAAACTAAGTTCGTTCTGACACAAATGATAATTTCACATTCTAATGACGACTGACATGTGTACACAAAGCTTTACAAGATAAAGGCAAACATCTAATTATGTTTTTTTGAAGTTAATTAACCTTCCATATCTTTCATTACAGCACAGACGCCGAGTTGGCAACTATGAGGCTCAACTCACTGCCTTCAAACTACGACATCTAGTGGAATGCAACGAACTGTCAGCGGCTGATGACTGCGACGAGGTGTCCAGAACATTTGACGATTTTTTGGCCAAAGTTCATTTCGTAAAACAGAATCGAAAGATGTCTTTTTGAAATTGCGGACACGCAACATCGCTCCTCTGTACTGTCCCAGCAAGTTTGGTGTTGATTGTTGTTGTTTGTAACTTATTTGCTCAAGTGAGCTTCATTGCGTTCCACCATCACTGTCATTTGTTTTTTTATCATTGTGAAACTTTGTGACTTCAGTTCCTACTTTTGTTCTTTTGTCGTCAACACTGTGCAACGTTCTTTGTATTTTCAGTGTATTCGATTTAAAATACATCGAATCCTGTATATTATGGTCATTAATCCATTTGAGCTTAGAGTAGACAATAATACAATGTGAAATTCAGAATAGTACTGCAAATCTGTGTGGGAATGTGTAAAAGCAATGGGGCCGCAGAAATAGGTTGTTAAAAAAACATTTCCCGAAACGTACACCTGATTTCCCGGAATACGATCGAAACTGCGTATACGTCACACTCTCTCACATGCCTCAAACGGTAGATCGGCGGAATACGAAAACGCCACATAAGCCATTAGTTCACCTGACAGCTTTTCTCAAACACACTGGGTAAACTTAACGACGAACCGCTGTGCGAGAATGCCTCTCTGCGATGAAAAACACAATTACTCTGCACATTCCTTTCACGTTAGCTGTGTTGGTTCTGTTGTTGTGCCTCGTGACCAGATTAATGTGTAACCAGGTCAGATAGAAGCATGCGGAAATGTGCACGTTCAGTACGACAATATCACGCCTGTTTATCGTCCAATCAAAACTTGCAGATATGTAGGTGTGTATAATATAATAGTAGCTTATGTACCGGACTTACATTGGGTACGAAAGCAATGAAAGACATTACCAAGGTGAGCGGTGGATCCAGGCCAGGGCCCTTGAGAGGGAAAAATTATGCCGTTGCGAAGACCTTTCGTAATTTAGATCACAAGACATTGTCGGTGAAACTCAACCCTTTTACGATAGAATTCCCTTAATTCGTGGTCCCCATTTGTTTGTTCATAGCCGCCTTGATGGGCAGGGGCCTTGGTGCGTCGCACTTGCTGCACCCCCCTCTCGTGGTGCTTGCTCTAAGCAGATACCAAACTCGTGTGCAGCATTTCGGCGTTACGTTTCCGACAAGGACTATGTTTCTGGGGTGTTCTGGTAATAATTCCCAAGAAACATCTACGCTACCCTCTTGATGTTCGACATACCCTCACTCGAGTGTCAGCTATTACGCGGAACTTCAACAAAAAACAAGCAAAACAACTTCCGATACCTTGACTTAAAGCTCTGGACAAAAAAACTGTTCAGAAATTTGAATAATTTTCAGATATTTAATCGTATACGCAAAAAATGTGCGCAAGGGTGGAACATAAATGAACAAGAGAATCAACAAAAATGAAATGCAAACGAATAAGCGATAAAAAAATTGAAACTTATCTCGAAAACAAGCAACCGGCCATTATATATCGTCAATTTAACAGTCGTTTGTGAGAATAACAAACGCAAAATGTTCCTTCGCGTTTGAATACAACAAGAATTCGACGCCATAGTGCAAAAATCCACTCCAATATTCCAACCCTTTCTTCCTTTCCTTGGTTTTCCGTCTAAAGCTGAAGAAACCTGGCATCGCTTCGGTTCGACATCTCCTCGTCTTAAAACTCCGAATCCCATCCCGTGAGGTCGTCTGGGGGTGCGGATTCCTCATCCTCCGGGAACTTATCAAAGTTGGAGGAGTCGCTCGGACTTGAAACCTGCCACAAATAACAAAGTTTAAATTATAAAACTTGTCAGTATTTTTGTTAAACATAGATAAGAGATGCCAAACGATGGAAACTGCTGTGGGAAAATCTACTGTTTCGTGTCGAAAGCAAACCTCACATAGCTTCCATTTCGACTTAATGCAATTGTCATGAGCCATTGACAGCCATTGTGATGCTTAACTGCCATGTTTATTTAAATGGACAAAAATTCTGCGAAGTAATCGGTTTTTGATGGTTTTAAACTAACAAATTATAATCACCTTTGGAGTTATGGGTGGTGTCATGGTGCCTTTGCGTAAACCGTCCCAATGGAATCCGTCAAACCATTTATGCTTCTGGATGTCTTTGATTCCACTTCTTTGATTTCCCAAACGTTCCGATGGATTGTCACTAAATCAACAGTTTATTTTCTAATTGTGAGCAATAAGCAATTATCGCAAATAATATTTGGGGCGTTTCGGATGATGACCGGTTTTTCAGTTATTTTCGGTTGAAATAAAAACCACTCAACACCATGCGCCCCTAAAACACACTGAGATCTGGTAAAGTTTGTATGTGTTTTTCGTTCTTGGTTTAAAACTTTAAACTTACGTCTACATGCGGTGCCTGTGTTCATATTAAAAGAAGCAATAAAATGTTTTTACTTCACTAATAACCAGTAAAACTTCTTTCGCGTGACACAAGTTAACGTACAATTCAATTTTAATTGTTACTAGAACAACTTTGTGTCAACGCTTCTAGTTTCAGAATACTATTTAAAGTGTTAACATGGTGGGCTCGAACAAACAGTAGCGCTCCAAAAAAGTTGTTCGAGTGGCCGAAGTTACAAATTACATTATGCCTGGCATCTGCTCTTGCAAAAATGTGTGTTATCTGTGTGGAGGAATTTCTATCTACCTGTACAAGCAAATTATAAATATTCGTGAATGTCAATGATTAAAGTTACAAAAGATCATGTTTGCGCGACCACCAGGGCAAGCGGTGGGGGTCTGAAACTAACACGACGAACCCATGTTTTGCATCGCATATATCTAATGGCTTGTGTTTAGATATTTATAAGTGACATAACCGACCTCTTGCGGTCTACTTAAGCAAACTTAGAGATAATATGGGTTTCACTGCTGGCACGCTTCCAGGAAATAGCAGCCAACGCTTTCTTATATTTACAGTTGTGTTTGCATTTACTCACTTCGTCCTGATGAAGGTCAATTGCATAACGACCGAAATGTCGACCAAGTAAGGTATTTTTTGCCAGAAGAGCAAGTGAGTTTATTGAAAATTATGCCATGGCATCGACAGCAACAAAGAAGATGGAACTGATATTCATTGTAGTTTTTAACGTCTGGTGAACTTACCGACAAAGCTTCCTGATAAGGTTTGTCGCGCTCTTGGAAATCTTTTTCGGGAATTCGACCATGTCGATGCCTTTCAGTATAAGGTTGTACGTTTTCATCGGGTCGTTTCCAGTGAAAGGTGGGCTATGCATAAAATAATGTATATATTTTGGATGGCAGAAAGCACAGATGTAGCTGTGGCTAAACGAATACGAAACATACGCTGGCTACAATGCAACGCGCCCTCAACACAACTTTATTACAACTAGACTAATTTCTGCGGAAGCCCCTTAAACGATAACAAAATAAACTGAATTCTATTTGTGCGTTAAACGTCCACATAAGATAAACATATAATCCTACCTGCCAGTCAGGAGCTCGAACATAAGAATGCCCAAAGACCAATAGTCAGCTGAAAGGTCATGTCCCTTGTTGAGGATAATTTCCGGAGCAACATATTCCGGAGTGCCGCAGAATGTCCACGTTTTTCGACTAAATCCGATCCTCTTAGCGAAACCGAAATCCACCTAATCAAATAGTAGAATAGAGCGCTTACGACTAGCTTTAAAGGCATTCCTAAAAAAATTGGGTGGAATTGAAATCCAATAATACCCACCATTGGTTGGAATACGAATGGTTTTTGGCAGGCATTGGCACAAAATTAGTTATTGTTGTTGCTGAACAAATATGTTCTAATTGTTGTCCGAGAAAAGATAAAATTGGTTGTACATTCAGATTTTATCGTGTTTAATTATCTTGCACACCATTGCTAAATCACCACAAAAGAATTAATTTTAGCTGTCGTTTCAAACACATCAGTTATAGCATACGCGCCTATCCAAGTTTTCGGTTAAAACAACACTGACAAACATTTACGGAATAGATTTTCAGGAAACTAGAAGAGAGGGTAAAGCAGGCTTGATACAAAAAATTAACACCTTTGAGGCATTATTACCAGTTTCGCATATCCCTTATTGTCCAGCAACAAGTTTTCCGGTTTTAAGTCGCGATAAATGATGCCCCTCCTGTGCATGTAGTCGAACGCCTCCACTACGCAGGCCGTGTAGAAGCGCGACGCCGGGTCCTCAAAAAACCCTCTGAAAATAAAACAATACAATGTTACTGATACACTGGAAAAACAATATAACTGAATGCAACTGCATCTATTAAGTTATAAAATTGTGATCTGCCAGGAAACTAGGGATGCGAACGTTTTTGTGATGACTGCTAAGCTTCTCATTTGGAATAAAGCGTTGCTAATGAACAAACGGTCCGTCCGCTAGGTGGTAGTATGGTTTAAATGCTACTTCTTACATCTTCTAAAACATCTCGCAAGGTGGCGCCAATGAGTTACTAATGGAACAATGTTCAAAAAGAAAAAACAGATCGGTATTCGTGCCTTTAAGGATATCCTGGGTTCAAATCCCGGTATGGTCAAAAAAGCATATAAATCTTTGCTCCGGAGTTCGAAGCTTGTCAATAAAAAAAGCGAAACAAATAAAAAAGCATATCCAAATAATAATATAACTAAGAATCAACACTGACTATTGTTTATCCCTGATATTAAACTCTGAATCCAAATACACAAAGGTTTAACAATACTTACAGAACACCAAAACGCATTAAAGTCAAACCCAGACGTTTCAACAATTGATTTAACTATTGTCCACATAATGCAAGGAAACCAAAACATCAATGTACGAAATGTCGAGACATTTAAGGTTGCTTCATTTATTCCTAGAAACAGAGGCAAAAGCGAGCTTTGAGTTTGCCTACCTGTCTCTCAGTACAGTCCATAACTCGCCTCCCAGACAGGCTTCAAGAAGCATGTAGATGTACTTGTTGTCTTTGAACGTTCGGTACATTCTGTAATGTGTAAAATATATAGTGAGCTGCAGATAGGGCCATTGTTTCGTCCTAGGTACCAAACCCGGTTGTTGGCTTTTATTGCTATTACGTATAGTGGTGGAATTCAAATTTGTTGTCAGTCGGTTCTATCACAAAAGTTACATTTTTCAGTCGGTTCTGTTACAAAAATCCATTGACAGTAACCAGTAATGCTAACCGGTTCGCTGATCTCATAAAATTTCGTGAGACGGTTCTACAGAACCAGTGCGAACCGGCTGAATCCCGCCACTGTTTGTAACGTATTCACTCACTTGACAATAAAGTCGCTGTTGCATGCCATCATAATCTTTTTCTCGTTTTTGATGTGTTCTTGCTGCCTCGTGTCGATGATGTGTTTTTTCTTCAGCACTTTCATGGCAAACGTCTTGCTCGAATCACTCTTTAGCTCGACCTGTAAAATACGAAAAAATGCGTTATTTAATGCTTGCCAAATACTCCTAAATTTCGTCAAATAAAATTATTCTTACCAGTTCAACCCGGCCGAAACCACCAACACCCAACGTATCAATGGCCGTAAAATTTTCAAGGACAAGGCCATCATAGAAAGACTGGTCCGTCTTCGATCTATTACAAAAAAATTATTTAGCTGTCCACAGGCGATCTCAACCAAAATAAAACGCTTCCAACGAAGCAAACATAGGTCTTGAAGAAACTTTGATTTCTATTGTCACACACTTGATTTCTATGCTGCATTTTTTTCAAAATAATGGCGGGATTTGGATTTCAAGGTTTTTGCGCATTTTTATGTTTACAAACTTATACAAAGTTATGTCTTAACATGTGGTGACCAATTGCAATTGAGGGTCAAACATCTGATAACAGACATAGTTATTTTTAAAATATCTGTTTAGTGTGTTTATATGGTCATTGGTAGGCTGGCGGTAAAGAAAACTAGTTATTATATAGCAAAAAAATGATTTTGGATTTCCTACTTCTCTATGTTATTTTGGATTGTAACTGTGCACTTACTTGAGGGAAATTACTTCATCATATGTTTTATGCCGGATGCTGTCCAAGTCACCAATCAGTTGGTTAAAAGATCTGAAAGGTAAAACAACTTAATTGCATATTTTCCTGTTAAGCAGCTTTGTGTATTGATCAAAATGTATATTTGTGTTGTGTAGAAAACATTTTAAGAATTGGTGAAAGTCAACCCAAACTAGTAAAGAACCATGCATTCAATTGTTGTATTTAAGCCTTTATGATTTATAAACAAGGTGATGAGCAACACTTTACTTACTGTCTGTCTATAACCAGACATGTAGCTCCTGTAGGGTCATCTACCACCACATTTGCTGTTCTCATGTCCTCCCTGAGCAAAACAAGCATCAATAGTACTACCATCCATAAAGTTTATTGAATATACATTTTGTCAAGTATATTATAGTCATATAAAACAATGATTTTAATACAAAAATGGACAAAATATACTTCATGATCCAAAACCAAATCTTTTGATTTTTTTAAGGTAGATTTAGTCATTTTATAATTCTATTAGAAGTAGTTTGGAATTCCTGCATACACAGTTAATTACGTTGCTCTTTTGTTTGATGGAATCAACTGTATGTGTGGTGAGTTTGGTTTGGAGAAAGCAAACAGTGTTGCATCAAATCAAGATAAGCACTCCTGACTAACGTAATTCCCTAATTCAATGGTACAGAATTGACGCACGCACACATTTCGCCTTACCCTTATATCTGATAAAAGTCATATGTTGCCGATGTGCAAAGGGATCTTGAAAGGTAATTAGCGGCACACACTTTGATGAGAGCGCAAAGATACACATCACCAGCTATCGGCGCCAATCGTTAGGCCATCAGGTCTTTCTGCCGCGCGGTAGAGGGAATCAATTAACGCATCAGTTGCCTGCTACAAGGCCTTTCAGATAAGGTTGTGTTAGGAGAATGTTTTAAAAAGCCTTGTAAATTGTTCTGCGAGGTACATAAAAACGCAATCCCTCGTGTCGGATAAGAACCGCATAAAATGGTACAACACTTCTTTTTTATCATTGATCACAAAAATTTGTTTATGTGAAGGCAAACAGTCTCGGGACTCAGGTTAAAATGTTGTTTACAAGTATTGAAACTCACACTTGCAAGGCTTTCTCGCCAAACCAATCTCCTTTACCCAGGTTTCGAATAAAGGTTGGTTCTTCGGCGGCGGTATTTCGTTTAGTGACGTTTACCTGCAACAGACATCGGAAATTGTAGTATTAAAAAACAGCAGGTGAAATTGCGCGACTTCAAGGAACTTTTTGGCAATTTGCCATTTAAAACCGATAGTTTGTTAAAACAGTAAAGTCACTGGGTGGATTAAAAATAAAATATTAGTATTGTTTTGCTGTCTTTTAAAAAGATGTATTTACACAAAACTTTGCCATAATGGTGAAAATAGTTCGGTCGATGACCGTAAATTAACGTCTGTGGTTAGAAAACTCCAACAAAGTTTTTGTTATTGCTTACATTGCCCTTGCTGATGATATAAAACGTGTCACCGATTGCCCCTTGTCTCACGATGTATTCACCGTCTTCGAAATGACACTGCAAAAATACTGCATTAGCGAGAAGGCAGGTTTAATTTGGCAAACAATCAAGTCACCATTAAGTCGATAAACCAGTTCATTTCCCCGACTTTGATGGGCAAATAGGTTTAAACTAAACTTTGATTCTATTGGTTCTGAGAAATTGAGCATAACAGGTTATGAACAGAGAAACTAGTTACTATTACTGTAGATGTAATATTCTGTTTAAAATGCTGTGACACAGGACTTCCTGACAATCGCATGCAAAATTAAAGCATGCTTTGCATGAGGAATCAAGGGGACTTACGCGAAGTCAATAATACTATCTAGCGGCGAACAACAGCTACGGTTATTGATTTCTTTGTCGCGCGACAAATGTTTGTCAAAATCGAAGTCAAGCTTATCGACAATCGCATATAAAAGTCTCGAAGGGCGGAAACTTTTACCACGGCGTGCCAGCGCGCTGCCGTTCAAATAAGCGACAACTCAAATCGATAGAAAACGTTGTTTGGCGTTGATCGCGTCGACAAAAGGTCACGCCGGTCCACTTTCTGGTTTCGTAACACCGCCTCCGTCTTCCAAGAACGCCTTTTTTCCCCGTCAACAGACGAAAAACTCACCAGTTCTGATGGGCGACAACAGCCTGTAAGCTTTAGTGCTGCCTTTCTCAAAGTTCTGGTAATTAATGCGACGATGAGATGGAACTGATCAAAAGACGCACGAACTTTCGTTTGAAACCGCTTTGGCACGCAAGGGGCGGTGCTCACTTCGCGCCTTATCTCGCCCGGTCATCGGATAGTGTTACTGCTAAAGTTCGTGCTATTGCCAAGACATAACAAAGTTTGAATATTGCTTTTGCACGACCTTTAAAGCGCAAGTGAATACTGCTGGGCGCGACCTGTAAACGTTAACCTTCAGAAACTATGTACACCTTAATTTGGTAGGAATATTTGTTGTAATACTTGGAATCCTAAAATTATAACACTTCGCTTTAAAACCCAAATCACAATTCGCACTGCTTTGCACAACTAAAGACCAGCAACCTGTGTAGCTATACGTCAGAACAAAAAACGCCTGCCTCGAATTAAACTGATCGACGTTGTGCGGCTTTTGTAGTTACGAAATCCTGTGCAACAAACATGCAACGCCAACGTGCTTTTCTACTCTCTTGTGACCACAACGACATTTATAAATTTCTGTTTTACAGCTCAGTTCATTGCAACAAATGCATCGAAGCCCTCTTCGCATTTGCGTAAGGCAAGCAAATAACCAAAAGGTAATACTCGACCGTTGACCTCGTGGTTAGCACGAACGGAAACGTGTTATTAGCTCGCGTTGTTGGAGTTAGATGGAACAAACATGTAGGGACGATTATTTTAATTGCACTTGCTTACACAGGCGCTCCTCGATTAAGTGCTAGAAACCACTTGCCGATTGTCGCAATATTGACGTCATGTGACGTATGTCACAACTCGTTTCATACGCATCATATGTAGGCCGCTGTACTGCAGCTTTGGTCGGAGTATAATTGCGGCAATTTTCATTACTATGCTTACGATTCAAAACATTAGCTCTCTACGCATTTGTGCCCTTGTCTTGTTTTTAACAATTTCCATGCAACACAAAATATGTACACTGGACATGTCGCGGCCCACTATGGCTATAACTACTGAGTTAAGTTTGAGGCAAACCGGTTTTAAAACTACGTCACGGAACATTCGCACTTTACAAGCAGAAATGAAAAGCATTTGACCTTTGTGTCACAGTTTTTTCACTTGAGTTTGTGTGGTCTACCTTTGTAAACCTGAACGTTTTGTGTGCGTAAATGAACGTCAAGTGCCAAGGACAAGGGTATTCAGTCGATAATTGACTGACTGAAAAACTGGTCTTAGCTTCGACTTGAAATTTCGTGGTCTCGTAAATTTTCTGCAGCTTTGAGATCTGTTCATTTCGGGACTACACTGGTTTTCCATGTGCAATATTATTTGTTGGGTGTGGGTAAAAGAACCTTTCAGATTTATTGACAAAACCTACTTCTTCCATGACATCCACAATTCTGCGAAGAATGTCCTCTCTTAGACTGGAAAACGTTGGGACACTGAAATAGGGAAACAAAGTTAGTCTAATCTCGCATCTAAACGTGCAATAGTATGCGTAGGGGCAAACTACTCAACATGTATAACATATACACCATAATGAACATTTCATTTGTTTACCTTTTCAGGAACTCTAAGTACTCTGAATGCTTCAGAAGCCCAGTCCTCATCATGATGGCTTGGAAGCAGTGTCGGTCAATCGCCCACAGTCGCACGTGCGTCGTTGCTGTGGGAATGATGGGTTGGTTTTGGGTTTATTTTAGTGAATGTTTTGCAATAATCTACTTGCCGATTGCCAGCAAATGAACTCGGACTTACGAAAAAAAATTAAGTGAATGTACGTCTTTTAAGTTTTGCCATCGCTTTTGTCCGTTTTCGAATGCTGATTATAATGTAGGCGAGCGAGTGGGTGTGCGTAGAATGCGAACGGCTGCATTTGCAGATGCAGTCCAAAGCTATTACTTTTCTACGTGGAATCACAATTTGCTTTTGCTGTCAAATCATATACTTTTTATATGTTGGGAAATGGTGATGAGAGTCTCTACTATGGTTGGTTATATTTGATTTTGCACCAGTATAAACTTATTGTAGCCTACATGTCAGTCTGGTATTTGAAAACCTGACCAATGTTCGTGTTTTAACTCCTTAACATTATTGCCCATTTAAAACAAATACAATATTACAGCAAAAGTACAATTCTTTTAGGTTTTTTGTCTTAAAAAAGGAAAAGTTTGTGTAAGCTGCAGACAGATGGCCACTGTTTCGACCTAAAAGGTCTCGTTTGCGTAAAAGTTTGTTTTTGGATGTCAGTATTCACAGAAGTTAAGGTCATTTTAATCACATGCATGAACCATAAGGTAATTTGTTTGCTCTGTGAATCAATTTTGGTCAATTGTACAGTGAGGTTTATTTTGGTACATATTTTTAATGGGAGGAATATTGCTATGTCGTACTTCATTTATGTTCTATTTTACGCTTGATTAGCTGACCAGGCTTGACCCTTGTACATGCTCGTGCACTGCATCAATCACAGCTTACAGATGAACCAGCAATTGTCGGCTACTGCACGTAGAAAATAGGTGCATTTTTTTGTAATTGCATATTCTGACAAATGGCGATCCTATTTAAAAAACGCAATATTTGTTTCGGCGCTATGGAAACAGTCAACGGTTTCAATATCACGGATTGCGCAACAATAGCAAATAATGTAAAAATAATGCTCAGCTGTTTCAGTAATTTGTCAGTCCGAATGTGTTTACCAGCTCGTGTCAACTTATTGACTACAGCAGTATTGATTGCGGTGCGAAATGCGTTTGAAAGTGATTGCCTTGCTTCCAAATGGATTTGGCAGTCGTAAATTGTTGTGTTTCGCTGATGATTGTACTTGGTTTCAGTTTTTGATACGCTTTCACAATACTTTGATGATTCATGTTAGTATAACCCTTGGTATGTGTTTGGTATTGCTGGTTACCATTTATGGTAAAAGCAAAGCTCAAACTAACGTGTTAGACGGCGACTAAATGCAACAACACCTGGGTCGCATTAATCCGATAAGTGCACGGCTTATGAAGAAACGCACTGTCACGAAACGTGCAGCTCTCTCGTTCACCGCCTTGCAGAGAACAATAATGGACTAACATGTTCAAACGGATAATAACGTTTACCTTTGACTGTGGCCGTGCGCGTGCAGTTGTAGAGGATCGCCAATTCTCCGAACACCTTTCCTTCGGCCATGTTGCAGAGGTGCGCTCCGGCTTTTGTGACCGATACCTTTCCCTCTGCGAAAATAAATCATGTTTAAATTGAATGCCAGTTGAAATCCTTGCTAGAACTCCCTTAAGGCTTGAAAATAGTGTTTCGTTTTAAAGTGTCGTTTTTTTTTCTCAAGTTTCCCAGCGCATTATCAAGCTGATAACTTTTATCTGTCTGGTTAATATTTTCCATTTTTAATTAAAGATTTTGTGAGTTTCGCTGACGTTAATCTAAAGTTTATCCCAACAAACTTCAAAAAACTCCGGGAAACCGCTATGTTTGTGCCACCACTAGTTCTTATGGCAACCTTTCTTGGTAAAAGTAAGTCACAATAACAAATCGCCGGTTTAATATCGATGGTGGCCTGAGAAGCGACACCGTGTCATTGCCAGCTCGAAAACGCTCCAGCATTCCGTTGTAAAACAAATCCCATTGAGTCCCGCTTATCTCTGGTAAGAGGGAAACTCCAGAGTGTAGCAATGCGTGCGTTCGTGTCTGATAACGTTCTACTGTTATTTGGTGCGGTATATTTGTTACTTGGGTATCGACCATAACAATACACGGGTATGCGTAATACCGTTAACAAACTTGCTTTTCGTTAATTTCGGAGGTTATTTTGCGTTTGGGAGCATTTGCTCACCCTATAAACTTTTCCAACTACGTAAGAGTCTAAAATTATGAAAACGATGAACTTCGGCATGCTGTACTCGAACTTGCTGACCGATCGTAAAAAAATATTGTGACAGATGGAAGTTGGTATAAAAAGCTCCACAGTCCGGGTTTGTGGGCGCCAGTGGAAAAATAAACACCGGTCAATTAGTGTCGGGCTCTGGTGGAACGCAGGGTTGCTGACATGAGACGAAAGCAGCGGTTATACGCTTGATGCTTGCATAGGAATCGACAGAATATCCTGAATTTCAGTGTTACCACAGCCAGTCCTTTGGCTTATCGAATGCGTAAAGGATGTTCACGTATGTAAAATGGCGTACTGCTTTAAAGGAAGCACGATAAAAAAACGTTTCGTTGTGGTGATTGTGTTTATTGATAGTAAGATACACCAATTTTTTTCTCATTTTAAGTGGTGCATTGATCGTTTTCTTTTCGAGAAACGTTTTAACTTCAAACCAACAATCCTCAAAAACAAGCAGTAACGCAATCATTTCATACCTTCCATGACGTACACCAAGGATCCGACGTCACCCTCCTTGATGATGCAACTTCCGTTCGTGTACTCGACTGGGTACATGCATTCCACGATCTCCTCGATTTGCAAGTCTTCTAAATGCTGCATGAAGTCATTCTCGAGAATAGCCTCGCGTATTAGTTTCTTGGTTCTGTAAAAACGAAGAAAGGTATTGATGTGGTTTCCGTTGCAAAGTCTTTAGTCGGAAAGTTGTGAACTGTGAAAATGAACTTTTTTCATATGGTAACCACTGTAAACCATGTTACACATATATGTCTTCAAAAGTATGATTTGTTATCCTTAAATGGTGCAACCTTTGATAGATTAGTATGTAAGCATTTTTGTCTGATGGCAAGGCTGGTGAGATCATTAGTTGTGAGGGAAATTACAGTGGCGTCATAATATTTCACACCATATTATACTATATGACTAACAGACAAATATTTTCTATGTTGTCAACGGGACTCAGCGCCCAGTTTCCGCAGTCTGGGAATAAATGGTCGACCCCTGTTTATTTGTTCAATGATTGACATATAACGTTGACAGTGGTTCATGTACAACGTTACTGCTCCAGTTACATAGCCCCAATAAATCGATTCAGTGCATTTGCTCGCAAATTTTCTTCACTGTAACTTGCGGTACAGGTGCTTGCGATATGAGGCATATCTTTGCGAAAAACAGTGCGCGTAATTGTGGAGAAAAAGCGAATTTAATTCCACTACACCTGCTTCTTACGCAGCAACACCACATGCTATCAAATCATATTGCACCGTCAGCTACTTGCCATACAATCACATCAATCAACTGACCGATTGCTATCGTTAGTTGTATAGACATTCCAATACATTTTTCACACAAATCGTTAACTGTGTGTTCCGTCTATTAAAGTAAATTAACTCCAGATCGATTTATGCAAGCGACTCAGGGACGTATAGGTGAGCCCAAATTTCAATTTGTGCGATCGGTTTTTCCTGTTTTGTACAAGCAGCAAATAAGGACACCGTCGTATTTAAAAATGTGTGCTAGTTTGACACCTTGTCAAAAACTGTACAGGGCAACTTTGTATGCCTAAACGATATCTTTGTTTTGGTCTCGGGAACGACAGAACTCCAAAAAACAAGCGAGAACATGCCAGTCGCGAGCGCTTGCGGTGGCAAAAAGTACCGACGCGGCTTATCCGAAAACTCATCCCCTGTATCCGCCGCAAGATCGCTTTCCCATTTCTCTCACTTGTGCTTTGGCGACAAACCGGACAGACGACGTCTAACCACAAATCCACCTTAAGCACATTTTCGAGTACCGCATTTGCGTTGGCCGTAAAATCCGTAAAAATTGGTGCTGTGGCCCCAGTGGTGCAAGTTTCTTTGAAGGACGCAAATAGAAACTTTCAACGAAAGCTTTTGGAAGGTTGTTTTTATGAGGACATAGATCCACTTTGTTTGGGCGACGACCGGTGACAATGACTACTGTGTATGACCAATGAGCACCGAATCTATTTCAAGTGCGTGGGTTATTGCCTAAAAATCCAAATAAGCTCACGCACCACCCGAAATACTAATGACAGAGGAACATAGAGCAACTGCGTTAAAAGAGGCGTGGATGGAGAACGGACTTTGACTTGATGGCACGATGTTTAGGGTGCCAAAATGTGGCGTAAGATCCGCGCCAGCTAATCGGGATCGTGCGCATTTGACGCGACTGTGGTTTAAGGTCACCTTGAATCAATAGCCTTAAGTTTTAAGTGCCGGTGTATTTCAACAGACTGTAGCATAGGACAAAAGACTTTCGCGGTTTTAAAGTTGAGTCAAGTCCTTGTAAAGTTGCCCACCGACTCCCCGGACCTGGTTTCTTTTTAAAGCCAAAACTTGCAGAATTACGTAAAGTAACTTTCGGATTTCTTTTAGAGCTTATGTAGGAAAGCCCGTTTCCGGACATAATTACTCCTACATTAAGGCCTCTGTGCAAAGCCTATATTAGCAAACTACAAATGTTCCGACACACAAGGCGTTGCTGCTGAAACAATAGCCCCCGGCGGAAGACAGCGAATGATCTAACATCGTTTAGCAACCATAGAGAAAAGCTTTCTTGCCTTAACAAATCGTATCACATTCTCGCAGTATTGAATAACACGTGTTAGTAAGATGTAAATACACCACGTCATTGGCTTACTGGACTGGTTTCGGCACGAAGCGTAGCATCAAGCCGTTCGGTTTATCGTTGCTCGGCTCAGCTGATATTGCGTGACGTTTCAAGCGTTTTGGGGTTGTCATCTTGCGTAGGGTTGCCGTTGGCCGGGTGGGTGAGCGTTTGGGCGACTTCGTTGGGCTGACAGTCGCGCATAAGTTCGCAAACGGCATGTGCAGTCGCTCAGGGGAGAAATTGTGGTCGCTTATCGTCGACGCATCGCAACTTCGGGCGGGCGAAGAAAACTGCGCCGAGTTTGCGTGCACCGGCGAGACGAACGTGTTAAAGGAACTTTCGTGTTGCTGATGCTGCTGTTGTTGTATCGCTAAAAGCGGACCCACGCTGGTAGCAACAATCGGCAGGGATCCCAACATGCTGTGACACTGACTCGTCACGGGGTTCACAAACAAACCGTTTACCGGCGTTTGGTTCTGGGCGAGACTACAAGCTACGTGCTGTTCCACTTCCATATCTTGTTGGCTATGTGACATTGGCTGCTGTTGTTGGTACTGCTGGTCACAGTCCATTACCTCATGTATCGGTGACTGGCCAGGCGATTCGGAAGCAAATTTTGCACGTGATGAAGCTTTTTGTTGTTCAGCTAGCAACGCGGCGTGCTGCAAGTTGGCCAACATCACTTGTTGAGCGTTTATACTCTGAAGAAAGGCTGTACGCTCTCGCCAGCGCTGGAAGTAAGTTTGTTCGAGCACTCGCGGATCGTAGTACTTAGTGGGCTGGTAAGCGAACTCATGCCCGAAGATAGGTGGTGTCTGTACCGCCACGTGGACCAGGTTGCTCTGCTGGGACACAAAAGGCACAAATGGAGTCGCAAAGCCGTTCATGTGCGGAGGTATAGAGGCACAGTTGGCCAGTCTGTGCGACCCGTTGGCCTTTGAGGATGGTGCCTTGGGTGATTTAACGTACGCCAGGCCGCGTTTCCAAATGCTAACGCGGCGTTTTTCTGGCTTTGCGTCACCAATGCCCCCGACGTCGTCCCCGTAACCAGATCCGCTTTTTGCAGCTGCTCGCGATGAATGAGCATCGCTGCGCATTTTAGCATGCTTTCGAAACCAGTTGTGGACCGTGGAACGCTTGCGAGGTTTCTCTGTCTTTAACGATGACATGGAGTTGTTCGCCGACGAGGCCTGGGTGGAACTGAAAGCCCGCATTATCCCGGATACAGACACCCTAATTGAGTTGGAGCTTTTGTGTGGTGGCCTTTCCACTTGTTTCATTTCTGCAGGAGCCTGCCTAAAAACCGGCGGAGGCGTCCCCTTCTTGTGTAGACCGCAATTCGAACAAAGCGAATCGTTATCCTCGTTTAAACTTTCTTCACCGCACTTGTGTTGCCTTGGAAGTGTTTCTGGACAGACTGTCGTATCGTTTTCTGATTCTAGCGTATCTTCAACCGCCGAGACGGGGTTTAAAAGTTTTGGAACCGTCAGAAAATTGTTGCTTTTCTTTCGCTCCTCTTTTCGTTCCTGTCCATTAACTGCATTCGACACTGCGTTTTGTTTGCTCAAAGGCGCGTTCGGCGAACTTGCAAAGGCGCTTGCGACGGCTGTGCTGTTATTTATATTTCTCCCCACGGCGTTTCCATTCCTACCAATGTCGTAAACAGGTCTCTTGTTTCTGCCCGGACCGAACACTGACTTGTACTTATCCAGCTCACAGTGTAGTCGCTTAATGATCTCCACCTTCTCAGTCAGCTCCGCTTCTAGCGACCTGATCATGCCCTCCTTTTTCTCCACTTCTGTGATGTAACGGCGCATGGCGACCTGAAGTTCGCGAAAACTGCACATATACTCTTCTTCGGTTCGTCTTGTTGACTCGCCGCCGACCGCCTTGGGCCTCGAAAGCGATAAGCGTGAGCTCAAAAGTCGGCACGTTTTAGACGTATCGCCTTCTTGCCTTGGCACGATTCGCTTGACCGGGACAGCACTCCGCTTGCGTTTGTCAGCTAATCAGACCTAAATCAATCGGGCAAAAGCCGTTGCCCGCTCGCAAGAAAGTACCGACAACGTCCTACATGACTAAAAAACAAAAATCGATTTAGGGAACGGACCCCATCTTGGTAAAAAATGTGTCTTTTTATCAATGAGCAGCCATCTCACCATCTTCCTTCAGCAAATTTGGGTAGGTGGCCCCGGCTGTCTGCGCACTTGAGTAATTGTAAACAAGGGATTCGCATTACTGAGCGTGAACTTTGTTTTGATAGTTATGCGGCTTGCACTCGACGTTGAGTGACAACTTTGTTGTGTTTGTAACAAAACTCAAGGTTATTTGTCACTGTCACTTTCCACATTTTAGTCGCGCGAAGGGCTACGTGTGTGCCTTGCAGCATGGTAAGGTTTTCTTAGGACAGGGAGCACCCTTAGAAATGGTCTTTCACACAACTTTTTCTGCTTAGGAGCAGACTGTGTTTTTTTCTGTAGAGAATAGTTGCATGTATTTTTTTAGATTGTTAGTAACATTGAGCAACAGTGGTAACGACATAGGCTATTGCAATGTTTTGTTACGGTGAAAAGTGGGTTTGCTGCTACACTACATTATTGTTTATCCCAAATGTACCGAAATTCCCCCGTGGCAAACGTCCATCACACGTGGTTAAAGCCCTGAGTAATGTTAATTTGCTGTCGTTATTTAGCCATACAGCTTTGTATTGGCTGTTATTGAAACATAGGCACATATTCTTCATTGGCAAACACCCTTTTACCTTTTTTGTGTGTTAACAATCCTCTATATATGATTTATTGCGACACGGGGCCTGACGTCACTAATGGTTTAGCTTATTGGCCGTAGTGCCCCCACCTTGCTTTCCCCGTATGGATACACCTTGTGTGGTGAATAACGGATGCTGACGGTGATTGTATGGTCACCACAAAACGGTAGTCTTTGCCGTAGCGTTTGGTCGGCAAGATCGACAAAAGTTACACCAAGCTGCACTGATGAGATCTCATATAGATCGAAGCAGTGGCCATCTGTCTGTGGCAAGTTA
This sequence comes from Ascidia mentula, assembly GCF_947561715.1. Classification (NCBI taxonomy): domain Eukaryota; kingdom Metazoa; phylum Chordata; class Ascidiacea; order Phlebobranchia; family Ascidiidae; genus Ascidia; species Ascidia mentula. The sequence continues at coordinate 3,257,664 of NC_138568.1, forward strand.
GAAACCCTGTTTTCTTGTATTGCTTTAAGTTAGCATAACAGTGACAAAAGCACACGAGGAATTGAAACAAACACGTTTTCTTCGTGCCTAAACCATAGTCATTAAATCCCCAATCATTAACAGCGTTTGGTTTTCAGTGCCACATTATAGCGGAATCGTTTTGTGGGAATGTCTGAACCAATCTAAAGTAACAATGTATATTCTAAAGACAACGCCACACGCTGCAAATTTACACAAAACGAATCATTTTACTGAAACTGTTTTGCAATTTAACTTTGCGTATGTACTTGAGTACATATAAATCGCACATATGTTCAACTATTTTGTTTTAAATGTAGCAATCCATATCTTGCATAAACGTATGTTAGTCTTTTTGTAATTGATTAATAGGTGTTTTGATTAACGTCGAAAATTTGACATGGTTCCATTTCTAACATTATACACTTTCCCTATACCAGCTGACAATCTTTTTTGTGACATCCTGTAGTACAGCAAGCGGTGACAGTTATTCATATACGGGACACACGCAACATTTTAGTCTCATTATAAATTGAAGACTGGTATTTTCATAACGTTTTACAACTGTTTCATAAAACACTAAAAAGTGTTTTTGTAGCCTGTTCACATGCAACAAATACTGTCGAACAATACAAAGTTGCATAATTAACCGTTGTGCTAAACCTGCTTGCCCGACTAGGCGTTTTCATTCGGTACTCGCCAAGGAACGACTTATTCTGACTGCATTACAACACTGAAGCCACAACGTGGAACAGCCGAAGCACGCTCTAGCAGCCAATATACATCAGGGCTGACCGGTGTTGATTTCTCGCAGCCAGATTGGCTGTGAAGTCAGTCGAGGCTCAGCGGGCTGGTTTAAGTCGAGATTTTAATTGCCTACGCAGTAGGATCGATTGTCGATCAACAAGGGTATGCGTTCATTGCGTGACACACCTTTCCCTGCATGAATATATTAATTGCTGTTAGTTTCATCTGCCCCTTGAGGATGACGCAGGTTTATAACCTGCCAGCAAACTCATAAAAATTTGATGTATTTTTATGGAACATATGTGCTGCCGGCAAACTACTTGGCGCTCTCTTTCATAAGGAATGAAATGCGTGGTTAATACGTAAATATATGTTAAAACTAAATCATTTTCGGCACAAGTCACTTATCAGAAACACGAAAAGAAGACTCTAAAAAACCCTCGTTTACATAAACTTGAATACTTCACTGCATGCATAGACTGGGTAACTCCACACATTGAAAATCTAAACTTCAGAAGCCTTTGATTCGCAAAGCCGATCTCCAAATCGATTTCTTTCGATATTGCAAACCCTTTACGTTCCGACGGTTTACGTTAGCATGTGAACAGAGAATGTGCATCACCCGAATACCCAAAGGTGCAAAAGGTCAATTGAGACTCCCTGCTCCATGTTCGCATTCGTGTTCGCGGCTTCCCACATACAAGAGGTTACACGCATGTCAGTTGGATATTAAAGTCGCACGCTTCGGCAACCAACTTAATTGCTTCTTTCAAAAAATTGAATCTACTTAGTTTGAGAGGTCGGCTATTGGATGCACACGGTTTCAGTTCGTCAATAAAGTCCTGTCCTTGTATTAATATTTCGATCTGACTCAGAAGCAGTGTTTTCTCTGTACTGTAGTAGCTGAAAGCCAAAGTTGGACGAACATATATCGGAGGGTATTTGTAATCTTCTCAACCTTGTGCCCATACTTAGTGGTATGTTTGTTTGTTAAATATTTTGTCTCCAAAAATATGTTAGTTGAATTAATGTGTATCTAATAGTAGCTTTCGCCTAATGTGTCATCATCAAACTTGCACTCTCTGTTACATAGTGGCGTCAGTGCATGATCAAGTTTTAAATTTTGACTAGGCCAAAAACATAGTCTGGAATCAATAAAACCTTAAAAACGACATGTGTGCAATTTTTTACCAACAAACTTGTAACTTACCCCTTTGTCTTTGGGAATGTCTGCATTTGCACTTCCAAATCGCCATTCGGAAGCTCCGGTTTCGGCTCCGCGCTGATCCCTTGCGCCCTCTGTGTTCGCTTATGCGTTTTTGAAAACGATCCAAGAGGGCGCTGTTGTGTGGCTGACGGAAAGATCGACTAAAATCGAAAAAGACTTTATTGAATACACACGTTCATTCCAAACAATTTGAACTATCAAATTACGAGCAGTACATCATATATTGTCCAACTATCTAGGCGCGTGGGATTTACAATCAACTTCATCTCTGCTCCCACTTCTGAAAATTTTGTTTCTGAAAGTCTGCGTTTCAACCAACGAAGTCCTTCATATATTGGGTAATATTGAGAAAGGTAACAACGGTTAACTGGCATAAAAGGAAACCATGCGTGAAATTTGATTTTGGCCGCCACACACAATAATTTAGATTATGCGCATTTTTTTAATGCTGAAATTCAACTCACCATTTACAAAAAGGTTCAAGTTTTTAATTTTCCGTTTAAATATGGGCAAGTATACCTGAAACTTGTCCAGTTTCGCTTTTAACTCTTCGATTTTTGCATCTTTTTCAGCGATCATACATTCAAGCTCGCGTATCTTTTCGTCCTTCAGAAGGAGCTGGTGGCGCATATCGTAGTGATATTCCATTCTGGCTCCACCAACGAACCAATTCCCGACAAATTTACGTCGTTCTAAAGATCTACACTTCACCGTAAAAACATGGTAGAGTAAGTAAGAGTAGCACAGATTACAAACAAGTTCAAAGGCGAGACAGGCTTGTTCCATACAACATTTTCCTAACATGAATAATGAAAAGCTCTGATTGTGTTGCAATTGATAGCTGCATAGTGCCAAAACCACATCGCTTATTTCATAATTTTTGGATTTAAACCCAACTATGACAAATAACCTTTAAAACCTAATCCCTTGGCGTAATGCTGTGTTGCCCACTTCTATCAAAACGTGGCAACAAATTCAGAATTTATCCACAAGCATCTAAACACCAAAGCATCGGCATCGACACACGCCAAATGCCACTAAACCCACAGAAAACGTCACAGACCACAAACATACTGTGGGTACGTTTGGAAACATGTAATATCCTGCCAAGCTGTGGTAATTTATCTTTCGATCTATACTGTTGTTTGTACACTGGAGATAGGGCAACACTGTATCGGGTTGTGAGCTCTGGGTCCAGAAAGCAAGAGTACATTTTTTACGCTTGTGGACAACAGGTAAACAACCGGGGTGTGGGAGTAAGAAAAGTCACAAAATTTAATTGCAATCGATATCCTGGAACCTCGCTGTGAACAAACTCGAGTGAACAAACCGAACATAGGTTGTCGATACTGCGCATAGTACAAAGAATGTTGGGTTTCTACACGGATCATTCTTCTTCCAAATACTACTGTTACTGCTCTTTTGTTCCCGATTTTGATTGTCGATTTTGTGAATTATATGGTGCAATACACTTGGGTCATATAAATGGAAGAGTTAAGGCTAGAAGTCTGTTGGTAGAAGATTTGATAGAACTGGATGACGAACACAATATAATGCCTTTCAGCATACTTATAGCTATGGCATAAATTCTCCTTCTTCAAATGCGAGCAGGATTTATCCAATCAATTCTCCATGAAATAAAAAAAGGCCTAAATGTCCATGGAATTGCAATCTAATTCCAAAACCTCGAAAAAAGAATTCTGTTGCACTTTGGCTGGGCTGTTATGCTTATGCTAGACATTCAATAAATCGCAATATGTTGTTATCATGTTGTGTTAATCGCCATATTTGCACTGTGTTATTCCTCTCTGGTAGACTTGCATGTAAATTATGTGGCAACCGTATTTTTTCTTCTGACTGACCCTTTGACATTTCCCAACCGGTGGCCTAAAATTCTTCAAGTGATCTTTGCGATAAATTCTTGCTGTGGAAAACTGAACGTGTGCCTCACAAATGCTATATTAGTCTCCATTGATCACCGACGCTGGTAAGCACTTGCTTGCTTGGTAAACACACCTCGTATGTTGCTATTTGTGGCACAGGCCTAAGTACACGTCGGAAACATATCCTAAACGCGATTGTTCTGTTTGTTGAGGTTAGTTTTGAAAGTGTAATTTCTCCATGCGCATATTTTCTTTTTACATTGCTTCAAAACTTCTGTTATGTGGGTTGTAGGCCTACTGACTGTAATATCTCGTCAACTCGTATATGTGCTATTAATGTATTGCATAATTACCATATGAAATAATTTAAAGTGAATGGCTACGATATAAAAAACAAGGCAGGCAAACTCTGCAATAACAACGACATTCCACTGTTTAATTTGTCTCTAATTGAGTTCACTCTACTCACAAACACTATAGTAAAGTTTGACAGATAAAACTTCGTCGATTTTTGTCTGATTTTCCATAATTTTTAGTCCAAGAGATTTATATTCATTCTACGAAAGTACTGAAATCCTCTTGCGGCCACACCAGTAGCTTTTCCTTAAGCCGCACTTCAATAAATCGCTTTCTTCCGTTCCAAAGGAGACGGGGAATTAAATCTGACGAGCTTGTCTAGCAGTAAAACTCTCCTGCGAGCGAATTCCGGTAAACTTTCGACCGACAAACTTTGGTTTCAGTACCGGACGTATAATTCACTTCAACTTTTGACCTTTGGCAGAAACCTTGTTTATTAACTTCACGTCCTGTCATGTCCTTGCGTAATAAATTTAACATCAGGTAATCAAGATCAACAACAAAGGGGGAAAGATTATTCATTTCCAAATTGTTTTTGTACCAAATGCTAAAGCTTAGTAAACTTCGCAGTATGTCACTGTACTGCTAATGCCATCCTTTCGGTGCCGGCCGTTCAGTAATAATGCATCAAAAGGTAAATTGCATTCACTGACTTTTGAGAGAAACAGTCAAGCGGCAAATTGTGTGGGCAGTCCGTTTAACGACCGCTCCGTCTTCATCGAACGAACTATCAATTGCGCTTTTCTGCAAACGTGAGACATTAACCTAAACTGAACGCACCCGGGTCGATATCATCCCCAGGCCTACCTACGTGAAACCGCTATACCACCAAGCAGCGCTATGCATTCACTTTCCTTGCTCCTGTAATAGCTTCTCCACAAGAGACAAAGGAAACGCCGTATTTGGATACCGTTTGGTAAAGCTATTTTACCTGTAAGTAATCCGCAGAGTTTACGCAGCAATCCGCGCCCACTTTCTCTACACCCAGAACACCCAGGGGGTTCGTTATTTTCTTTGGGACACCCCAGTGACTGTAATTACCCCGCAACCAGTAAATTGATTGATGATCGGTCGATATTCTCTTTGTCAAGCATTCCACATCGAGAGTTTGTATTAACTGTTTTGCGGCGTTATGCATAAGCACATTGAACCATTCCAATCACATATATCCGCACCTCGGAAGGGATTTATTTTTAAAACTAAGCCTTAACGTTTGATACCTGGCACCGTTGAACACGAAAAATTCGATAACACTCCATGTTTCACATTTGGCATGAATATATAAGTTAGTACTGCGCAGTTGTGCGATGCTGCTTTGTCATCCAAAAACGTGTCTGCGTTATATGCACTCACCCAGTAATATGGCCTAATTGTATAGTTTTGTAACTATCGTAATACACAACCAACAAACCCCACTGGTGGCTGCGCCTTCATGGAAATTCTATCACGGCAATAGCTGGAAGGATTTCTACCTGCTGTTGAACCCACGGCGAGGCAGGACATAAACGTCCAAGCGCGAGAGCTGCTAGATTTACGACCAGCGGATCCCTGTCGACTATAAAACGTTGCGCGTCACTGAACTTACGAACGGTGCAGTGTTTGATGGTATTTTTTAATGGCCCATCAGTTCCAAACGGTTTGCGTTCACAGATTTTGTTGTCAGGCGGGCGTACAGGTAACGCTCGCCAAGACACATGGCTTAGGCGAATCACCATAAGAATCGTCAATTTCTGCAAATACTACGTAATAGTAATAATGAAAGTGATAAAATACACACAAAACACCGCTGTAACTGCATGGTCGCAGATAAGTGAACAATGCCTAGCCGAGGGCTAGATCCCTCTACAGCTGACTTCTAACTAACTGCTGGCTGACGAACAATATAGAAGCCTAATGAAAATTGGTATAAACGACACGATCGATATTCCAGTCTGTCGTTTCATTAGCCGCCAGGTAAGTCTGTCTTAGCGGTTGCAACCAAAAGTCAATTAACGTCAGACAGTCGATGGCAATAACGACCCAGTATACGCTTTGTTTCGACCCGTGGAAGAACTACTCACAAATCGTTTAAACCTCTCCACAAAGTAATTACATTTCCAAGTGACATAAAATGTATATGTTGACTTGTCAATATCTTCGATTCTGCAATCAATACCAATACTGTGTTGATTCGTCAATTCAGATGAAAGATGCATTTCAAAGTATATACCCCTGTGCTGCGCAGAGATCACGCAGTGTACAGATCCTACCTTAGACACACAATAAGGCCTAAGAATTGCAAAGTATCAAGTTTGCGCTGCACTCATTCTATGGAGTCGTCGTTTTGATGTAAAATTGAAAATACTCGGAGGCAACCTCAAAAACCACATTAAAAGCTTTGTACTGCTGGCGTACAATCGATTCTGACTGAAACCACATACCTGCCCTACCAGACTTGGGTTGTAAATTCGATTCTGTTCGACTTTTATTGCTCCCAAATTGTGAGAGGCATTTACTTTATCGTTCTGCCTATACATGTACTGCGACAGTAACTCGTTTCGTCGCAGTAACACAACTTTCGTGGGTTTCGAGTAAACTTCAAACAATCTGGAAAAACACTATTTGCATAATTTAATTTCAAGTTATCACTTCGTTTAGGTACAGTCAAGATAACTGCATAAAGTTACGTCAAGATGTTTAACAAAGGTACAAGTTCGACCACTTTAAATTACTGACTGGTCCTCACTTAAATTGAACTATGTTGATGTACTTTACTCAGATTCTCACAGAAGCAAGCAAACAGTGTGGGGATTGTCGTTGTTAATATAACGTTTTACTCTATCTGTCGGGCGAACGAATAACACTACGTTGTGTTTGACACCTCTGATGACGTCAGCAAAGGCATTTCCTTTCCACGCATCTGTCAAAGATGACACAATTGACGATCGGTGTCTGGATGGTACCATCCGAAAGGTTGCCACGTCCATGGTCTGTACATTTATACACTGGATGCAAACTATATTTTTCCTACGAGTTGCAGGCTTTTGAGTCCACTGTCTTCAATGTAGATTGCGTGTCCGTGTATACAACATTCATGATGCCCCACTAATTTCATTTGACCATTTACTAAACCGATATTTTCAGAATATAATTAGACTTTCAGATCAATTCTGTTTTAATAAAAGGTGTTATTTCAGGCCCTGTACGATCTTGATCTTTTATTTACCTTCTTATATCCGTGTAACCGCATTTAATTGACACGAATGTTGATATGTCGTGGTTTGTTCTTAATTTCCGTTGTTTTGCAAAATATTATCTTCCACCTTTCCCGTAGAATACTCTGGAAAATGTTTTTTGTAAGAGTATTTGTAATCGCCCGTCTTCTCCCTGAATGTTGAACCTAAAGCCATAGGATAATCATATGTTTCCAGCGGTGGGCGCTGCGGAGCAATTTGCTTGTGAATTCCAAACGGTAAGGTTCTCAAATACCAGAAATCTTTGACGGTCATTTAACAGTTTCCCACTGCTTACTCTGATCATGGCAAAGTTTGGAATAAGACATACAAACATGCCAAGGATTTGTCAAAAACCCAGGAAGTCAGGCGTCGATTCTGTGTTGCTTTGGCAAACAACCTTCGCATTAGTTGTTGTTCAACAAACCACTCCAACTCTCAAGTGTTTTGTTTCGAAGCCAAAAATGATAAGGTCATAACCGCCATTTCCTCACACTCCTACAAGTGTTTGGCTTGATCTAATTTAAGTTCAATTAGCTGAAAAATGTCAGAGTTCACTCTACGCGGTCAGCCTTTGGCAAGTCCCAACCCCCCGGCCACTCCCTTTCGACAAAATCCGCATTACGGTTTATCTGACGGCGGTACGGTTTCGTGTTTCCTCAAGAACAAAAACACGCTTTATCAAAACGTAATTGCTCTCCGGCGCCTCGTTGTCAACCGCCAAGTTGGTGCAAAGATATTGATTAAAACGTAGACCATGGAACCAAAGGGTTGCAATTCAAGTATCTTTGATCAAGGTTGTGGTAAAGGGCCCTGTGCTTGGTTGCGTTTTTCGCATTACCTGATCAGATAGTTTAGTGACGTATGCTTAAGGCACCTTGTGTAGAAACATATGCATTAGCTTTCTTGTTCGTTCTGCTAGTGTCTGGCGAACATATGATTTTCGTGTTTCTAAACTTTGTGTTAATTTTTACGCTGAAATGGTTTAAAACTCATGTAAAGATAATCCTCGACTCGACACAAAGTATCAACTGCAGGGAACTCTGACGAGTGATTACTTCATCGTTCCATCTCAGGCAGTGTGAAAAAGCTTAGCGCCTTGCATTGTCCCTTTGATGTGGATAATCTAGTTCAGTCAGCTCATCGAGCAGCCAATTGTGGTTGGCCGCCGTCTTGCTGCAATTCGCTGATATGGACCGTATGTGATTTTGTGTTGGCATCTAAACATAGACCACAGCCCCTGTGTTTTTGTTTATGAAAGCTCAACATTGCAAGGAGACTATTAGTGGTGTAGCTTGAGTTTGTGATCTAAGCAGTGTTTTATCTGTGGCTATGTTGGTCAAGTCTAACTATATATTTTCCCACACCTAAGTAACTAAAAATGAATTGCAACCTGTAATGGGTCGTATAGTAATGTTTAACGTTTCTTAACAGCAGAATTATTGTTTAAATTCTCGAATATCGTCGTCATAACGTATATACGTTCATCTCTCGTGCGGTGCAGATTTTCAAGGGTCTCCAATCTGCCACTTCCAACAATATTGTGTGCACTGTCGCAGAGTAAATCTAATGAAAAGGAGCACTGCTTTAAAACAAACGGCGCTTATAGGCTTGACGAGGAGCAAGACAAATCAATAGTACTGCCGCAGTTCGACTGGGCGCGGACCTGCGCCGTCCTTTCCAGTTAATCATTTATCGGCTGTATATTGCACAGTTCCAATGGACGGTATCTGCTTTCCCGTAACGAGAGGAGAGGTGTTCTTACAGGAAAGGTGTACTGGGCTGTACATATGTGGTTGTTGTAAGACGGACGTTTCCACATTAGTGATTGCCTTTTAGAGAAGCTTGCAGTAAACAGGATGTAAAGGCTCGGGTTTTGCAAGTGGATACAGTAAAGAAGAGCTTGGTTTAAAGACAGACAGACATATAGTTCGTAGTTGTTGGTTTTGGCGGTTATTTGTTGGTTGCCAAAATTTAGATGATACTTAGTATTTTGAAGGGATTAGCAGCTACTGGCGCAACAGTAACAAAAGATGTAAAAGCCCCAGCAACACAACACAACCCGGCGGTAGAAACTGAAAATGTTAAACCACTAAAGCGTGTTGGTGTTTTTGTACGCTTGTACAACCTGTGCCCTCTTGAAGAGGCGTTTTACACATCGCTGTAAATTCCTACCCAGCTGGCGCGCGTCGTAAAACTGCTCGGCGCCTTGCCTGCAATCACGTAAGCGTTCCGCGGCCCTGTTTGAAACCTTGCGGCTGGAGAGATATTCTATCGACGCCTATGGTTTAACGAGCATGGTTTTGCGCGTTCGAGTCGTCGAGAATTGCAGAGAAGGTGAAAGTAATTGAAGGGGACCTATAAGACCTTTATACCAGGGATCTAAGGCAGCGGGCACAGATTAGCTGCAGCATTTTTCGGACCTATAAGTAGATTGGTATAGCAGTGGGATATATGAATTGGCCAGACACATTCTAACTTATGAGTGTATACGTCAGATGGTTGATTGATAAAAAGTAAACAGGAAGGTGGCAAGTTCAAGCACCTTGGCGCCGAGGAAATCCACCTCAGTCGCGTGTATAGCATGTTAGTGAGAATTTCTTGGAAACGCAGGCAAAGCGCCAATACCAATTACGCGAGCTGTTGGTAACACAATACATCAAATTTGTTTGTCATAACCACAGACAGCATTGAAGCAGTTTGTCCAATTCAGCCAAGGATATGTATTTGTTGTTTTGTGCATTTGTTTCAGATGATACAATTTTGTATAGTGTAACGCTCGTGCCATAAGTGTATAATCGTATGTGGGAGCGTTGCATTAATTGGTCAAATTCCTTTCGTGTTTCGCGGCAAGGTTATGACGTTATGCGTCATGGATTATGACGTAGCGCGGCAAGCTGGCTGGATTCATCGATTTTGTTTTATTCGCGGTTTCGACGTCTAATTGGAAAGGGGTTATTTTCGATTAGACCCAAGGCGTGGATTTTATATAAAAACACCTATACATGTCAACCGACGAACTCCCTCGCCCTGTTATTTGCAGCAAAATGCATTATAATTGAGAGGAAACGAATCAAGGTTTTACTAACTATGTGGCGGGCATAGATAAGTAGGTCGTAACTTTTCCTTTAGATTAGTTTAAAGTCAGTTCGTGGATAGTCTGTAGCCGTCGTCTAAATTTAGCCAAGCGTGCGACCGCAGATGATACACAACAACACTTGCCTGTGGTAAGCTAGACCTGTAGTAGAGTAAAGGTCTGCATTAGCATTTTCGTCGCCCGGGATTTCGAGGCCGTATCGAAAATGTAATACGGTTCTATTTGTGTCTTATCTTCTGGAGAAAATTCGCGGAGCTATTACAATGTATCCGCAATCTGTGTTCCAATTCACACAGACACCAGCTGTCCGTCTCTTAGCGCTACCGCAATTGCAATGCTGTTTAAATAACCGATCGAAGTTGTAATCTGACCACAGCGCGTACAGGGAAATTACACCGCACTTCTCAATCAGCCCCTAGGGCGGAATCCACACCTTCCGTCGAAGTTACGCATTTGGTGACGTCACGTCCAAACATGGTCCTTGATGAGCACCAAATTGGTGAGTATTACGTGAATTTATGACTATCCCACAGTGCTGTTTGATTATCCACGGCGAGGTAATGAGCATTTCCAACGGAATTTTTTTGTTTTCGTAAGACGTTTATGCAGAGACTTTTCTGGCCACATTTGTGTCAACGTTAAGTTTTTTAACACTTACCACTCTTGCAAAACGCAGAGGAGTGGTTGGACGACCATCCGGATTTCACATTCGATTATTTCATGCGCAAAGCAACGCAGTCTATGATCAACACCTGGCTTGCCGACAGAGTAATCCGTATTGCCGCTGACGAACGAAAACTGCCGATAATCGATGGAGTAAACGCAAGTATGCAACTATGTTGTTGGCCTGAGTTGTATCTTTCTTTCACACTTTGCCCTGATTGCACAAATTTTCATAGGGTTTTAATGAACAATATATGACAATAAAGCTCGTAAATATTGCGGTCTGCTGGTGAAAAGTTCATTTAATATGTTTTCTACGCGGCTTTCAAATACTTCTAAACAACGGCATTTAGCATTTATAGATACCCAGCAGGCCCAATTATCAGTGTATTTCCATCACTAAAAAACCTTTACAAAAATGAAGCAGTCCTATAAGAGAATTAGTCAAGTAATAACACATTCCACGTGTGTTTTTACAGATGATGACAGACCGGCAAGCTCAGCTAGCGAAACGAGCGCAGGTCGAAAAACCCCAATTCGAAAAATCAGTCACGAAGACATTAACCCTAGCTACCTGCCACTAAAGGCTATGGTATCAACGGACGAACTCGGCTCGCCAAGTTTCTACCAACCAGAGAACTTGTCACCCACCACGCCTAGACGCTCAGGGATCGGAAGAAAATTAAAAGCCCGCCGGATTTCAGCGTGGCATGCACCGGTAATTAATAATGTCGAACCCGACGTCGAAGAAACAGACAGCAATCCGACGGCTGTAATTGACGAACGTGATATGATCATGGAACTGGTGATGGACATAGCCATGGATCTTGATGTGACGTCGGTTAGCCATCGAATTCTGCAGGTAAGTTTACCTCTACGAACAGAAAACTTGTGTGATATTCGTTTCGATCTGTCTAAGGTTTTTATGAGTTATCTTTTAGTCAAAAGACATTCTGTGTTACGCTTTGACATTCGGTATTAAACTCGTATGTGTCTTTATAGTTAGTTTATTTACAGCGGAAGAAAAGTGCCCATCTTGTAAATTACTAAAGCTTTATCCGTCATCATTAGAAATATGACGGTTTTCCAACCAGTTCACAGTGACGCAAAATCGCACCGATTAATTTCTTGAAAAGAAGCAGTTGGCAAACTCTAGGATACCGGAGACACAGCGCATAACAGCGTAAATGTGTGCAAACGTGAGCGCTTGAGCGATTTCAGCGTATCGTTTTACCTAATTCCTCCTGCATAGATGAGACGATACGGAAAGTTGCACAAGCAGCAAGAGGTGAAATTTCCGCTCGTGGGATAAAAGGCCTTTATTGGGAACTTACGCAGAATTGATACATTTCCATAACATTTGCGTTGATTTAACAGCTCCATCACGTAGCGGGAAATACATAAACGCATTAAATTTGCGAAGAAATAAAGCGCAATGCGGTCAACCAACGCAGCTGCGAAAGAGCCGCGAATGCCACGCGTGAACCTTGTGGCTTCGACGCGGTTACGAGTTTTTCTGCGAGATGAGATGCCCAACACGCCAAACAAACATTAGCCATCTCCACCACGCAAGAAATTCACATTAACGCGGAATTTGTTTAGTCTGTGCGATGTAGTCGCATCCAACTCCGCTGCGTTCGCTGCAACTATTTTTATCTCCCGGCTTCGCTTCGCACTTGCGGCAAGGCGTGGCATTTGGTTTGTGTGTAAACAACCCGCCGTTGTAGTCAATGGACGGCTTTATCCAACAACAGTTTTTTCCGCGGCCCGACCTTGCAAGTCGACCGGAGGTCACGAGCTTGACATTCTTTACCGCACATGTTGTGACCTTGAGCCTTTTTCAAGGGCGGATATTGCTTGTGCCGAGTGCGGTAATATGCACATCAGCGTGGCGGACGCAAGACTACCGTTCGTCTACGGAATAAATTCAAAACAAACTTTTAGCAATAAGATTTTCATACATTTGTGACACAGAAGTTTGTAAATGCTGCAGTTACGATTTGGTAATAAATTACGTCACTGCAATAATTTCAAATATGTTGTGAATTTGTTCAACTGTGTAAACAAACGCCAACGCAAATGAGGGCATATTACGAAACCGCATACTGGGAATTGTGCCCAGCTGCTGGTGAGTTTTAAATTACAAATTGTCGTGTAATTAAAGATATTCCACAAACGATCGATTCTTATTACAGAACGTAAGCATTCTCCTCGATGCCGACAGGTGCTCATTATTCCTTCTGCAGGAGAAAGGAGGGGAGAAATTCCTCGTTAGTCGGCTCTTCGATGTTAATAAGGTAAGACGTCTGCTCCTTACGAATCCCTCTGAAATTTAATCAATGAAAAATTAAAGATGTAAGAGGAATTTTGTGTGTTGCCCAGTCTGCTTTGGTTCACATACGTTGGGTTTGTTCAAAAGTCCGAGACGAGAAAATCAAAACGTTTAAACTCTCCTTTTTAATAATTTTAATTTAAGTTTTCAAATTAAAAAACTATCCTTTTTAAATTAAAGTTCGTTTTGTGTATTTTGCAAAACACTGAATACCCTTTACATTGACTTGTGGAGCAACAAACTAAGAAACAAGGCATTGACCTGAGTAGTAATATAATCAATACCATGAAGCCACGAAAAGTTCAAAATTGGGTGGTGTTTTCCAAGGGACATCATGATTGTTTAATCTTAAAGTTTCTTGGTCCTTTGCACAAAGTTCGACCTTTCCAAAACGTATAAACAACCCTAACTTAAACATGTTCCATACAATAAGCAACCCTAACTAAAACATGTTTCATACAATAAGCAAACCTAACTAAAACATGTTCCATACAATAAGCAACCCTAACTAAAACATGTTCCATACAATAAGCAACCCTAACTAAAACATGTTCCATACAATAAGCAACCCTAACTAAAACATGTTCCATACAATAAGCAACCCTAACTTAAACATGTTCCATACAATAAGCAAACCTAACTAAAACATGTTCCATACAATAAGCAACCCTAACTAAAACATGTTCCATACAATAAGCAACCCTAACTAAACTATGTTCCATACAATAAGCAACCCTAACTAAAACATGTTCCATACAATAAGCAACCTAACTAAAACATGTTCCATACAATAAGCAACCCTAACTAAAACTTGTTCCATACAATAAGCAACCCTAACTAAAACATGTTCCATACAATAAGCAACCCTAACTAAAACATGTTCCATACAAAAGGCAACCCTAACTTAAACATGTTCCATACAATAAGCAACCCTAACTAAAACATGTCCCATATACTTCCCGTCACCTTTCGAGGATCAACAAACAGTTAGCCCCCAATCCCTGTATTATGGTCCTTGTTGTTTATATCGAGAAAATACAAGTCCTGTTGTGGTAATCTCTGCCAAAACATACGGTTCAATTAATTGCGCATTACCCTCCGAATTATCCCAACCCAATAATACAATAGTATTTTTCACACGGTGTTACGTCGTCGTGGTTTTCGTATTTCCGCGAACCCGTGGTGGATATTGTGACGATAAATCAAGACAGTCAACCCAAGTAAATAGTGGCTTTGTGCAGTCACGTCAATAATAAGTTTAACTTTCTGTAAGGAACTTCGTAACCAAAATGAGCCCCGAAATGCTAGATTGTATCTTCATTACGTCACAAAATTAAGGTACTTCACCGTATTTATGTTTTTTTATTTTCGCCAGGAGTCGACGCTCGAAGACAACGTGGTGAAAAAGAACGAGATTCGAATCAAACTCGGAACCGGAATCGCCGGGTTGGTCGCGCTGACGGGAAATGCCATGAATATCCCGGACGCGTACAACGTGAGTTTCCCGCGATAACGGGCGTTCTGGGGCTGATGCCATCTTTAAGTTAATCGAATCGTGTTGTTTCTCTTTGTGTGCTATGCCTTTACCTTTGCGCCTCCCGTTAGGAATTGAAACGTTTTTACCTATCAGACAGTCCATAAAATACACGGTAATCATGCTGTTGGTGACCCCGACGTGATTTGAATACTTAACCATGTTTTATAGAGCGGACACGTTGGACTTAAATTTCAAGAAAATGCCTCGAATGGATTATTTTGTGGTGATATTTACTGTGAGAATGTTGTTTATTACAGGACAAGCGTTTTAATCAGAATGTGGACCTGAAGACGGGTTACAAGACGAGATGCATTCTGTGCATGCCTATTAAGGACCAAGGAAAACGGGTAAGCTCAAATAAATTTCTTGTTATCATTCAAGTGGTCATAGTTTTTATCCTTGGCTTTATGCCATTAAACGCATGAAAAGCGGTTGGTGCGAATTTTTAACATTATCGAAGTTGGTCAGCTCGACCTATGCGCAGTGGGAGCAAAGCTCCAAACATTTTTTAAATCAAAGATAACTGCAAACGCTTTGAAGTTTGTTCTGAGTGTTTTACAACGTTGTCATAAGTTGTTATAAAATCTTTGCACTAAATAAGACACCGACAAGCAAACCATTACGATTGCGTTTACATCAAACTCGCAATGCCGCTTCCATAAATCAAATGCAAACGTATAAACGTCATATCGGCCCGGTTTGATAGTCGACACACTTACTGGAGCCTACGTAGTTAAAACGGCCCTGCGTATTAGCGGTGTTGCGTCATTCATTGTTTGCGCACTGCTGGCGTTGAGAGGTTATACGTCACGACAGTGTCCTCTGTGTTACGAGCAGGCTCCGTGAGTTTCGTGGTGGGCGTTCCCTTCGCATACAACATCCATAAGTCGTAAGTGCAGAGTAAATAATAATATATACCTGAATATTGGTGTTGCACAACGCAAACGAACCTACACAAATCGAACCACAATAAACGGGTTTGCATACCTAATTGTTGCAAGTGTACATTGCCGGTGTTGTACAACTTTTTCAGTTCAACTTCCCGTAGACAGCCAAGCAGACGCAATTCATCAAAACTGCATTGGTGCAACAATAATATATCACCGTTGCTGCATCTCACAATTTACATACCTGCTGTACATCATAAACGTCCAAAAACGTCAATAAAAACCGCACCGCGGAGCGGCAAAACCCCTTTTTCAGGCCGTTACAGCGCCAGTTCTCCTTCCAGCAATTTCTCAAACACGTGGTTGTCGATATGAGCGAGCGTATCAATCATGTAAATGGCGCAGCAAGAATCCAGAAAGTTTGTTTGCCCCAATTCGAACAAAGATTTTATCTCTACCTTCTGACGTCACACGGCGTTATGGATCATTAAATTCGTAACGACCTTGCAGCCGCCGACATCCCGCAATTTGATATCTTACCCCTGTGCTCAGAAACCTTGAAGTTTCGTTCACCGTGCGCCACATAAACTCAGCTACAAAAAACTGCTTGCAATGCCTTTGGTATAACACCTGTTATTGTATTGTTAGTTTTTCAACATGCCGTTTTTGTGATGTGAGGGTAGAACTTAAAACACCAACCAATCCAGGTCTTGCCTTTTGTTGTTTTTTTTTCGCCAAGGCAGAGAGCTAAAAACAAGCTGTACATTTGGTGAAGCTAATGCTTACAAAGAAGATGTTTTAACGCAAGACGCTCAAACTGCAATCGACCGTTGGTTCGCCTTAATGGGTACCGACGGTTTTCTTAAACCGATCGATTTATCGACAAACCGACAACGGGGCGTCCCAGAAGCCTATATAATTGCCGCCCCAGTAAATGACATTAAGTTGTGGTTCGGTTGTATCGATTTAAGTGAGGAACCACGTTTATGATGGCCTTCCATGTGTCCTATTTGCTGCAATTTAAAACATAAATATTGAGGTTTTTCTCTGGTGCCTTGGCTAAAACCTAGCAACGACAAAAAATTACCGCTTAATTTAACGTCCTTTACTAAGTACTAAACTGTAATTTAATTTTGTTGGGAAGGAAAATAGGTTTCGTTTTAGTGGGTCATATATTTCGTAGCTTACCTCAAAGCACTAACCACAGGACTGTTTCTTTATTATTTCTTCACCTTTGCAGTGAGTTTTTCACGTTTAGTTGTTGTTAAAGTTTTCATGTTTTCAAATAGTCTGTCTGTAACAACCTTGACATTTATTTCACATTTGTAGATAGTTGGAGTCGCACAAGTGATAAACAAAAACCAGGGAGTATTCACCGAAAAGGATGAGAAGATATTCGCCTCCTACCTCGGATTTTGCGGGATCGCAATCCACAACGCTCAGATCTTCGAGAAAGTTCAGTTGGAGAATAGGAGAAATGAGGTGATTCACAACCGCTAACGCATTAGATATATTAAAAGTTATTGTGTGGATTTTTAACCAGCTGAGCACTGAAGGTCAGTACTTCGCACATTTAATGAATTTGACCAAATTGGGCCCACACTTAATCGGGGGTCCGCTCTTTTAAAGCGCCCAGCATTTTATCATAGAGAGACAAACAAAATTAAACATGGGTCTCACCCCTGAGTTATACTTCGCCCCATTTTAGGTGAAGAACAGGTGTGTACCGCATATTGTTAACTAATCGGGGACCGCGTTGCCTATAGGACCGCGTCCTTTAATAACAATCCCCATGGTTTATGTTATTGGGCCATATTGGAAAACCTCACAATCATCGTCACTTGTTAACTTAGAAACAAACAAACTTTTTATCACCGATCACTGCACAATTATACGCAAGAAAACGTTTGTTTTGGACTCTTCAACATTTCAGATTCTTCTGGACCTTGCGCGCGTGCTCTTCGAAGAACAAAGTTCGCTATCAGTCCTCATGGAAACCATTCTTACTCACTCCACATCCTTGTTGAGTTGTGAACGGGCGTCCGTCCTTTTGGCAGATCCTTCTCACCCCGAAAGCAAGTGTTGAGATTTTATTGCCTGCGTTTGTAGGGGTTATTTTATCCATTAGGGCAGATGTTCTAAAATGGAGCGTCGTTCCAATGTCGTTGGGCGTCGCAAACTTACGTGGAGGCTACGAATTATATTTCTATATCAGACTGCATGACCTTTCAGCTGTTGAACTGTCGAAAAAGAAACATCGTTGTACGTCAGCGAATTCGTCTGTAATATATAGGTTAAACATTGCGTTAAAACCGCAGTGCTACAACTCCGAAAATGTCAACATCGTTCCGGTGCATCATTGTAACATTTTGCTAAGGTTAAATGCGTCACCGGTTCACGATTGGGCAACACTGCTTTAGGGTTGAAGCCCCACTCACTTTTTGGTTTGACATGATTACGTCGGTATATTGTCTCAGCCTTTAGCGTATATGGTACTACTGAGTCCAGACCCAACTCACCTTAGAAACTTGGTCCGGAGAGAGAATTAAAAATTCCGAAAAAAATTTTTTATGTTGATCTTTTGAAGTTTATTTTTTATATCAGATCTCTTCAAACAAACATTCGAACATGTTTCGGACGAAATTGCGTTGCAAAACAAGTTGGCGAATCTGGGGAATGACAACAACAAGCGTAAAGTTCCATTTAATATTGCAATCACCTCATTCGTTCGACAAACCGGACAGGTAGGTTTGATTTCAATTTTCTGACCTGGTTTTTTTAACGGTGGCCTCTGGCACTCCTGTGTCCAGTGTCATTCAATATGGCGTTTTCGGATGATTTTTGCTTGCCGTTTGCGATTTTTGGATGAGTTAGGGACAACAGGCCCATGGGTGTTACTGTAGGGTTTGAGAAGCATTGGTTTTATATTTATTAAAAGAGCTGATCATATCGGACGCTACATATTCTTTTCTTAACGTTTATGTTATAGTTATTAAATTATATATTATTTTCTTGACGTTTGTGTTATTAAATTATTTAATGATAACGAGAGTTGTAGGACACCACTAATATCTTACCAGAATTTTGATTCATTAAAATCTGTGGTCATGTTTACTAAATGCATTTGTTCCTATGTTAATAACCGAAACACACAAGGTGTAATTCAAAAGGAAGAATTGTAGGAACGAACGCATATTTACCGTGACAAACACTTCTCTTTCAACAGCCGTCAATCAACTCTGTTCCCACAGCGTGTTTCTGGTAAACGTCCCTCGTACTTGTCACATCCGTTACTCGTTTGCTCAATCCAGGACGCTCACATATACGTTAATATTTGACCCTCTCCCAAACCAAACACACAACGAAACCCCTGGAGTACACAAATGAAGTCCATTAATGTTCCCAGTTTCCGTGGCCTGGGCGGGACCTGCTCGGGTGATGTCAGAGAGTCTAGCCAGGACATTGTTCCTATGAGCTTTCTTTGTCGCTTTTTGTCGACAGGATTGGCCTCAAATATGTGTTAAATGACGATGTTGATACGTGGTCGTAATGTTGTCTCTGGAAAGTAACAGTAAACAGTCTTATCTGAAATCCAAGTGCTTTCCTAACTGACAAATGTTTGTTCGCTTTGCTGTGTAATACTGCAATTATGGTATGTTTCGTGTACACGCAACCAAAGCCTTTCTTTCATTATTGCCCATGCGCATGTACCCAGCAATTCACTAAGGTTTTCGCTTAGTAATGAAAGCAGGACCCCCATGTTGTAGTTGAAACGGGACCAAGTTACCCAATTTGCGGAGAATTATAAATATCATGATTAAGTAATGCATGGGGGAATAGTTGACTATTCGTATTGTTTGATATCCCCGAGGTGGGTTGCTCTGTCTGGAGGTTAATGGCCTAAACCGTTCGTCGCCCACAACGTCAACGGTTTCGCACGAACCCAAAACATTGAAATGGGTTTGGAGCCCACCAAAGCTCATTTACCAACCACTTGACATGCCGTACGTTGCAAATCTGTGTTTGAGCAAACAGATATAACCAGATAGCTGTATCCAAAGGGCTATGGGTCAGTTTGCAGTTACAATCTCGGTGTTGACTCGCCCGTGCGAGGCGCACCATCGTACATTGTATCGCTGATACCGCTTGTTTGCTGACTGTGTTTCAGGTGGTGAACGTCCGCGACGCAGAGAAGGACTCGAGGTTCCAGTTTGTGGTAAGCCGACGACAAACGTGTTTAACCTGAGGATATAAGCTAATGTCATTTCCATATACCGAGCTTTAACATGTAATTGTGTGGGTAATTACGTAAGCAACACGAAACGCTATGACAGTCGACGCCATTTTGATTTTCTTTAAAATTGTCTCATTTAAGTTGTATGTTTGACCTGATATTCAGCATGCAGAAGCAACGTAGTTTTTGTATAAAATCGTTTTATGAATTGGGAAGATAGGCCTTTTATTAGCGATATTTTCTGTCATACTGTATATTGAAGCACAGATCGATGTAACTTATATCGAACAATTCTCATAAGATGGCAAACATATTCAGTAGATTCCAGTGGGAATTTAAATCTCGGGCAATTTTAGGGAAGTGTTTTCATTAAAGCCAGCTAACAAGCTTTGAAAAAAATTTGAAGAGGTGCATTTTACTCACATGAAAATCAATATCATAACATACGTAAAATAGATATAATACAACACTTTTTTTCAATATTTCCCATCCAAAAGAATGTGTTTACCATTGTCGGACGTACTGCATGGTTTCGCACAGAGTAACAAAGTAGGTTAAAAAGGTCCCACTTAATATTTCTTGTCCTGTTTTCGCGTCTTCTACGTGATTAACGCAGGTGCAAAGACCTCGTTTGACGACCTGTCGTAGTCAACCCACAATTAAAACTTGCAGTGTCAATTCCTGCCAGTCACAATACCGGGAGCGCGCTGTTCTGACGTGTTAATTAACGCTTCGAGACTTGCAATGCCCTTTAAGCTGCATTCTTCTGTGTGACTAACGTTGGTCGCTATGTTGTGTTCCGCGTTAAAGGAATTCGGCACTTGCGGCATCAGCAACTGCCAGCAAACGTTTAATTTTACTAATTTTAGATGAATGAACCGCTAGGGCGAGATTTTGGCTCAGTACTACGTCGATAAATGGGTGGACATACAATACAAGTCATTTTTTTTTGTTTTTAACTGGTATTTGTGAATTACAGGAAGACAAGGAACTTGGGTTCACTACGCGTTCCTTGCTGTGTATTCCTATAAGAGATAGCCTTCGACAGGTCCTCGGTATGTTTCCCTCTTTTCAGTTCAAGTTTTCGGACAAAAATGACCCTGTTTTCAAATCAAACACAGTTTTTACCATTACACTGTTTCCTTCTTGTAATTACCAAACGTTTTAAGGTTTTTGGCGACGGGTTTTATTTAGGCACTTACAGCCATCACCAACACCCAGTCAAATATTCCTAGGCTATTATGCGAGTGTAATATTCAGTTTAAATACATCAAACTTTCCGCACATTCTAGGCGTCATCCAGCTCGTCAACAAGTTGCCCAAGGCTGGTCCCCATTTTACACAGAGCGATGTTCAGATCCTCGAGGCCTTCGCTATATTTTGCGGTTTGGGTATCTCAAACACCAAGATGTACGAGGAGACAGCTAGACTGGCAGCGAAACAACAAGTCGTTCTTGAAGTAGGTGATGGCTAACCTGCGCCAGCGTTAGTTTATTCATATATCGGCGGTTGATAGCTGACGTAGTTTATTTCCTTGGCCATATATCGGCGGTGGAAAAATTTCTGGTTTTCGTTTTTTCGCAAGTCGCATGATTCTTTGATCAATTTGCCTGGCCACGTATTCAGTCCGTCAGGTGCATGTGTTTGGATTGGGATCATTTCGGTTGTTATTTTATATGGTCACGTGACTGTGGGTGCCAGGCTCACACGCAGAAATATACCTACCCTAATTTTGTCGTATAATTTATAACCCTTTTTAAGCAGATGGCGCCAATGGTTAGGTCACTGTTTTAGAAACTATAGTGGGTCGGCGGTTCCACTTTTTTAAAGCACTCATAAAAGGCCTTAAAAATAGCTTGAATTGAAGCTACACTTTACCCTAGTGATATGTAACCGGTGAACCAGAAAAATGATGCACAGAACTGTAAATTTAACAGTTTCCTCAAACTTTTGAAAACAGCAGCACAAGTAAATATGTATTGCACTGTTCTTCTACTGCTCATATTGTTTTTCCAGCTTACTGATAACCAATAATTACAGCTTTGCGGTGTACACCTTACGAAGCGAGTTGTGCCAAAAAAAAGGCTGTTAACCACAATATAAGAGGCATTAATGAAATTTAGTTCTTGAAAATAGCTTTCTTGAAAAAGCAGTAATAATCGTACCACCAATACGCATTAAATTTTACCACAATACCTCGGTTTTAAGTGTTTTATTTGTGTCCTCGTGATGTTTTCCAAGCGCTTGGAATGGAACACATTCGAGATCATGTCCCCCCAGGGTTCATGCAGCAATGGCAATAAAAGTGCAATTTCGTGCGTTGTATTTTGTTTACAATGTTGGCAAGCGAACTACAGCAATAAATTGCGGTGTTAAAATTGCTGTAATTTACTGTCGCACGTTTAAATTTGGTCTGCTACATATTAACTGCTGTGGCACAGGAAATACCTTTAACCTCATAGAACAAATGCTGTGTCGCGCAGTCAAAATCCAAGTGCTACAAGTTTAAACCACTCCTGTGTTGTTTATTTTGTACACATTGTGTAGTAGAAGCACTATATTAGAAGAAACATGCTTCAAATGTTTTCTGTAACCCGCACTGGATTTTGTAACTTGGGTATCCATGGTCACAAAACCCAATCATATTTTCTTCTGGATATATGGATCAGGACTTGACCAGTGTTGTTGATTATTTTTCAGGTCCTTTCATACCATGCCATTGCGTCACCTACCGAATCTCTTCAACTGGCGGTAAATAGTTTTGATTTGCCTATGATTTTGTTGTTGTGTGTTACAGGCTTGGACATCCTCACCTAAAATCAACACCTTGTATTTTAATATAGAATATAAGGGCACTTTATTTGAAGCCTAAAGCTATGGCGCGATGTGTTTTCCACAGAAAAGCGAAATTCCATCGTCGAAAAAGTATAATTTGTTGAGCTATAACTTTGACGACTCCAAGCTCTCAGACCACGACACACTGAAGGCAACAGTGCGCATGTTTATGGACATGAATCTGCTCGACAAGTTCCACATTGATCTACAGGTATGTCCACGGTGATGGATTGTAGCTCTGCTGGGTCATGCATTTAAACTTTTCCCAACCATCTCGGTATCCACATCAAGTGACGAAGGGGAGTTTAAAACACCTCTGGTTAAACACTTGCACTCCTTGAGGTGCGCTGTCTGTTCATAGCGGGTTCCGGGGGAAGGCTGATTTTTTTGATTTGGTAAAATAAAAAATTTGCATCACGTACCCAACAAAATAAGGGGCATGATTATATCAATATACCTAAAAAACAGACATTTTTTATTGTTGATCCAATGTGGCTCGGATATCAGAATGGGGTTCAAGAACTGGTTGTTGATACGAAAGTGAAAGGATTTCGAAAGTCTGTGATTATTTGGTTCACTTTGCAAACGAACCTTTACCGTAGCATTTATATATTGTACATACACAGGCATCCTGGGCTACAAAGCCTGTAAACCCAATGATCTCGATGCGACAAATGTGATAGCCAAACAAGGATGCCAATCATGCCATTGCATGAAACATTACTGTACATACAATATATAAACCTGCAGGTTTTATTAAAAACAGTTTGAATTATGACTTCTCAATGAGGACTTTATGCGCAGACCGTATGCCGCTGGGTTGCGAGCGTAAAGCGCAACTACAGACCTGTGAGGTATCACAACTGGAGACACGCATTCAACGTCTGTCAAAGCGCCTTCTGCATGATCAAAATAGGCGGCCTACGTAAAGTGTTCAACGACTACGAGCAGCTGGCCTTGCTTATTTCATGTCTTTCGCACGATCTCGACCACAGGGGAACCAACAACGCTTTCCAGGCCAAGTAAGAGAGTTTGTTGCGGCGATAGTGCCCAGAAATACGGCTTGATTGTAAATATGTTTTATTTTAGGAACACGGATTTAGTCATAATTCTGAGAATAAGGAGACTGGTCCATACTGTTTAAATATTGACATGTTTGAGTATTTATAATGTTTCGGCAAGAGCTTATGTCATCATCAGTTGAAAAAACTTTCAATTGCTTCAAAAAATACGGCCGAAACCGTTTATTCATACGTAGTAAAACTGTTTCTTAAAACAACCGTCAAACGGGAAGATGATAGAAAAATAGGTCCACCAACTTACATTTGAAATAATGCACAGATAATGAAAGACTCAGGGGTGTTTACATCAACAAACCTATTTTCTCCATTCACAGGATCGAACACCCCCTCGCTCGACTATATTCCACATCAACTATGGAACATCATCACTACAACCAGTGTCTCATGCTGTTACAGAGTGGAGGTTTAATCTTTGTTCGCTTTTTTAACGATTTTGATTAAAAATTAGATTGTAAGGAAAGGACACGACCAAATCAAAGTTTAAAGAAATGTTTTTATTCAACATAAACTCAAGAATCGTCACTTTCATTACTTTACCGAATCAAAAGTTGTTTAAAACACAAAATATCAATACTTCAAATGTACATTTCAAAAAATGTCACATGAAACCACTGAGTGTACACTACTTGCATAGACAACATTATCATAGTTTGCGTTGAAGTTTCAAAGACATTCCGAGGCGACGCAACAAATAAAAAAGAAACAAGTTACGTTTACATATAACTACACCCAATCCTCACACAGTGCTATTTGTTCAAACCTAAATTTCCGGCAGGGGCAAATTCTTTGCACCCCGCTTGGTGGCGCACAAGCGCAGGAATACAGCATATCGTCACTCTGCAATAAACACTCGCCAATTTCCGGATCTAAACTCGGGGAGTGACACGTCACTATGACGTCATGTCCCGTTTCTTTGGCGAGATATAATTCTTGTCGGGGTGAAGAGACCCTAGTTGTGCGGCAAAATATTTCTTGCTTCTCAAAACTGGAGCTCGAGTTGAGGTGTTTGAAGTACGTTCTCTCGCACACCATCTTGTGGCGAGAACATGCGTGCGTGCATGATTCTCCTTGTTTGCCAAGACGAACCTGCAACGAATTTTCTTTATGCATATTGCTGTAAGTGATGCATTTTAGCTCGTTTAAAGGGTTTTGGCAATAGCAGGTTATGCAACTTTCACAAATGTATGAATAGTTAATATTTTTTATGACATTAACCTTAGGTAAAATTATTGAGGAGTTGGTTATATTTGTACATCAACATATTTATTCCACATTTTCTTTCAAATTTATCAAATGGTTTCATTGATTTGAATTTGCTTTTTTTTTCGATGGTTTTCACTTAAAAATTATAAAAAAAATTAACACATACGCACTGGCAAAGAAAAACGTCTTACTTCTAAATGTCTCACAGCGGGCCACTCCTTTTTCGACTTTTTCCAAAATACTTTATTGGAGTCGACCGTGGTACGTAGAGCTTCGTCGCAAAAGTCTTGCTGCTCCACGTAAGCGTTCAGTCTCTGAAAATACGATTCTGTGTACATTACACATGATTTGGAGAACTTCAACCGTTACCTGTAGAAATCCTTCGAAGGTAAATTCAAATGGAATGTGTGGTTTCGGTCTTGGAGCTTTCACGATTTTTTCCAAGGTCTTGTTTAGTTCTTTCTGGTTGTGAAGGTTGACAGTGTAGACGAGAGGCTCACCTGTCATAAAAGTTCTTGAGGTATCATAAAAGAAAATTAAAGCATATATTCACCAAAAACAGTTTTGCATGAACTTATGATACCTTTGACGCTATGATTGTTCAGTTTAATGACAGGCTCCCAATTGGATTAAATACACAGGATTCGAAATGACAAATGCGATCCCTAACAACAATTTCTTACGCTGCAAAACCTACACTAAACTCTTTTGAAAGGCTTCTCATAAGCAAACAGTGTTTCTGACCAATCCTTTTATATTGTAATCTTTGACCCAAAAAATGTTCAATTTCTAACAGATTATACTTACCTACACTCTCTGCGTAGGGGTTTTGTGACGTCAAGACCCTTTTTGTGGGTTTACCGTCCGCCACTTCACGGGGAGGGTCAAAACAGGGGTTAAGAAAAATAACCCCACTGGCTCCGGCTTCCAACGCTGCCGGGCCCTCAACTGGGCGCCCAAGGCCCACATAGAGATGGGAAGTTTGAAGCAATCGAAGAAACTGGTTTTGAGGCAGGTTTTGGTGGTTGATCAGAAAATTGGGCAAATCCCAGTTGGCCTGTGGTAATAACAGTGGTGAAGCGCGTTTGGTGTTGTTTTTAGTTCCCCTAAATTACAATCGTCCGTTTTTAGTTTAGTAGTGAAGAAGAATGTTTGTTCATTTGAATGCTTACGCGGAGCTACATGACTGGTTTTCCCAACACGTCTCTATAGTTTTGAATGATTCAACGTGCAATCAATGCGTTTGCTTGGGAACTATATAAGAAGGCTGACCAACCAATCGATGCCACATTTTACTGCGTGGATGTTGTTATGTACCTGAAATTATCTCGAAAAATTTAATCACAAGGTGTTATTGAAAGCTTTGTCTGAGAGTCATAATACTGTTACCAAAACTTTTGTGAAATATTTGATGAATTCAAATTTGACATTGCTTGTCACCTATTTTTCTAACAATAGATGACGTTTTACCGAGGCGTCGTCCTTTTGATGCATTGTTGCGTGAATCTCATCAAAGTACCGATGTAAG
The DNA here is from genome assembly GCF_947561715.1 of Ascidia mentula. Lineage (NCBI taxonomy): Eukaryota > Metazoa > Chordata > Ascidiacea > Phlebobranchia > Ascidiidae > Ascidia > Ascidia mentula. Next base: position 3,284,507 of record NC_138568.1, read on the forward strand.
GATCTTAAAAATCTCTCCTTTCCCTTCAACAGACTTGTCTTCTTTCCATACAGCAGTGCAACTTTCCTAAACACAAATCTGTTATATGGATGCATATAAGTGACTATCTGCCATTTCCCTACAGTTTATGTTCATTATGCGTGCACCGAAAAGGAATAACCATGGCTATTGTAAAGACACATTCGGCCTTTTAAACATAAGAGAAAGTTGAAGATAATAAGACTTCGGTTTGACAAATATTCTGATGAGCTGGGACGTACTTTTGTGATGTTGGAGTCGATATGGCTTCCGGCTGTTCCACCACAAATCCGAGAAATGAGTTGTCAGGAGAATGTGGGAAATGAGTGAGAAACTGAGCTGTATCCAGACCTATACCTGCAACACACACAAAAAAAACAGATTTATTTGGTTGCTGTGTGTGGCAGAGAAACCAGCATGTTGCCTCTTATGTGTGAATTTTGCATGGAACTTATCTAAATATGCTACAGTGTTTACTAGAAAAGTGGAAAAGGGTGAAACTGTATTTCTTCTCTTCAATCAGTTCCCCCTATTAGTTGTACCGCAGTTGTATTTTTGCTATTGACATCAGGGCAGCTACTTGCTTCTTTATGCCAAGATTTGTACCAAAATGTGCCTCAACTAGAACTAAAACTTGTGTTTATTCTACCGCTATACGACCACATGTTACAGGTAGGAGAATCCGGGTCAACAGATCGTGTTGGGCATTTATAGGGTACAGACCTCCCCATGTTCTTGGGTTTCGTTTCTGGGGATTGTACAAGGGATGGTTAAATTCGGGTTCCGTGCCGTACACGTCCAAGATCCTCAGTAAGCACCTGTAGTGGTAGAGTGACCCGAGCAACTGGGAAATCTGAAACAAAATCAGTTGGACGTTAAGTAAGATATTTTTGTGTGAAGTCGGACGATAACATCATGGCTTGGAACGATATATTGAAACAAATCTTCCGCAGCATCAAAAAGGCTTTTTTGCCAGACAAAGATGCTATCAATAACAATTAAACATAGATTTCCCTGAAAACTGTTCATTCGTACCTGCATCAGTCCAACAATGTCAGTGTAAACCAAGTCGAATTTCCTGGCGCCCTCGCAGGCATCCCCACGCCCCCGCATGACCTTTTCCAGCTGGTCAGGTGACCAAGACAGTATTACGTCATGTCCGAGAATGTGAAGTCCGGCAGCCAAATCAGACCATTGAACTAACTCGCCCAGTGGGCCGCCGAACATTGCGGCTTCACCGAAGTTTAAACCGACTTCTTTGGTGAGTAATCCCATATGAAGGAGAACGCGCAGTTTGGGTCGAATTGATGGTTTACTTGCAGACACATTGACTTGAATTCTTTTGCCTGTGTCTATCCAACCCTCTTCCAATCGCTTTATTCTTTGCTGCATCCACGAACACACCTGTTAGAAGTGAAAGCAGGAATGTTACTCATCACAAGAGAGATTTCTATCGCCTGTTTCATGTTACAAGTCTCAAACAGTCAGGAACAATCCGATATGTAAAGTAGGTTCCAATAAACCGGGTTCCGCAATAAACAAATGCGGAACCCGGTGGATACTTACTTCACCCAAAAAGGGCCATCACAATTTTCGGGAGCAAGATCCAGTGATGCGATCAATATTGCCCTTCCTGCTACACTGCGGGACCTTTTTCTGGACGCGCGGGCCCCATTTTAAGCGTGGGACCCGATTTGGCAAAATTGGCTAAACGTACCAAAGACACCGCAAACAGTGACACTGAATATTCTCTTCACTTCTATGTTGTTGTTTCACTACCTTGCCACATTCCGCAAACTTTTCGTGGAGTTCCTCCAACGACTTTTTAACGACAGCTTTTCCAACAAACCGATGACTTTCGCTTGGTTGCACAAGAGTTGCAGAGAATAAGGTCGAGGAATCGTTTGGCTCCGGGCACACGCGTTCGACGTACACTAAGTGGCGGTAGAGGCTGCATTCGTCTAACGAAATAAACCGACGTATTGAGTTGTTCAATGTAATTAACCAGTGTTTAGCATAAGCGTTGGAATTCGTTATAGTTTACTTTGTCTTAGGTTGGAAACTCAATAATGTTTACGTTGTTACATTTTGTTACACTTTGTACAAGATAAAGAACGTAAAACAAATCAATTTCAGGTCATTTTTATACGATCTTTACCGATTTCGTCATGTTCACTGAAGCATGAGTTTTCCTTCCAATTCTTTTGTAAATACTCAAATCTACGCCGACATTTTCTCCCGCCTTCAATTTCCGTCTGATGTTGACCGCAGATCACACGGGTCGGCTTGAAGTGGATGTGAACCTAAAAATTTATTAAGCTCTTATTTTCAACCTCATCGTAATTTTACAAAGACGAATGATATGCTGCTGTTTACTGCTAGAGTTTTCCTACAATACGTTAGTCGTCCAAGACTGAAACAATCTACGTGTATAAATATCCTTCTGTCCCGTATAGAATAACGAACAACAGATCTCAGCTATGGAAAATTGCAACTAGGCACTAATGCTTACAGAGGCTTTTACGTCAGTTTCACTCTTTTCGTCTATGGCACTTCTGTGGAGGGCGATGAGAGAAGAAAACCAGCAGAAACCAACGATCATTACCAAGAGTCGAACCCTTCTGTACCGCCAGCGCATTCTGATCACGAAATTATTTTCTTGTAGCACCGACAAAGTGCCTTGGACCACTCACTAGAGCCCATGGCCAGCTTTTTATCTTTTTACAAACAGCAGTTATCTTCACAAGAGGATTATTTTATTGTGACCAAGCAAAAGATGGTTACTTATACGTTTGCAGCTGTTTGGAAGAACACGCATTCCAGTCAAATCTTTGTAGTTTGTATCAGGCTTTAAACTGATCATAACCTCATAGCAAAACCTAATTTCAGGGCAAATTTTAAGAATCTCACTGAATCCTGGCAATGTTCCGATTAACTCTTACGCTTAAACAATACAATAAAGTCAACAGAACAAAACACAGCTGCTTACAAATGACTACAGACTAATGTGTTCACACATTCAAAGTACGCCTTTCCTTTGCTGTGTAATTTCGCCTCGGGGTATTATGACTGTAATTTGTCGGTTAACTAAACACTGGTTCCACTGCTCTTGCGTTTGGGGCATGCAAGAATTTATACATGTACGCGTTTTTACGACAGGTCTGCACAACATCTATATACAAATTTAATCTCATTTATTCATCTTGCTACGACAGTGCCGAAATTTTATTTCTCCTTGAGAATATGTCTGTAGACAACTTACGTTACGAACAGTTTTGCAGATAAGGCCACCTTTGCATCGTTGGATCAATGTCAAACCGAGTGATATATATATATATATAACTTGTCCGAATATCATATTTAGGAAATAGCCTTCAAGTACGCGAGTAACAACTTCTCAGTAAATGTGCGTGTGCATTTTGCAGGCTGCGAAATTCTGTCCCATCTTAGTTCGTCCGAGTACGCCCAGGTGGTGAAGCTCATCCAGCATGCCATACTGAGCACAGACCTGGCTGTCTATTTCCAAAACCGCTCTGCCTTTTTCGAAGTGGTCAAGTCAGATTCGAAGGAATGGGGGAACAATGAAAGAGAGCGCGAACTTCTTCGGTACGTTGCCAAATTTACCTTTGCTAATTTGCGAAAAGTATCTGCAAAATAGCTCTGTGTTTGTTGCACAGTACAGTGGCTTCAAAAAACAATTTGAGTTATTTTTGGTATGTTAGGATTCAATTATACAGTTATTACACTTAAAAGTATAAAATAAATATTGGGTAGCCACAAGGGAAACACTTTAGTACTTACGAGTAGTCAAAAACATTTTCGCATAAAATCCATGTCGAACATTAGATTAAAAAAATGTTACAATAATAGTGATAATTTTACATGTTACTACACATAACCTTGACATAATACTTTCCTAGATATGTAATCAAAAGTTTCCAAATTTTTTTTTTAGTCTGTTTTCTCACACTATTATCGTTACTCTTAGCAATGCCACCAAACCATACACAAATACAACAAAAAGCCACTGTACCGTGCAAACACACAAGTTTTGTACATAGCCAACGCAGCTGTCTGTTTATTTTAACGCCGCTTTCTGTTCGGACCCCAGGAGCGTTGTTATAACCGGATGCGATATCGCTGGCATCACAAGACCGTGGAGTGTCCAGAAAAAGGTAGCCCTCTTTCCTATAGCACCCTCTCTCGCACGCTGTTGCAGTCACCATGCAAACGTATTGTAATATCATGAGTGCACACAATATTCCGCACAGGGGCGGATCCAGGAATTTTCTCCAGGGGTTAACGGCGATTGTTTGTCCCCAGTCGAGTAGATAGTCTTCTGGTCGCCGAATAAAGCACGCTAGCAATCAACGAAAATCAATTGTTACGATTACCCTTTTGCCTGCATTCCAAACCCTTTTTATGTAGATTTGTAACCTATTTATTAAAGGGGCGAATATTCCATTTTCCTGGATCTGCCCCTGGTTCCACATGCAACATATTCTCATGTATTATTCACGGCAGTGGGCAATGGTTCATGCGCGCAGCAATATCCTATAGGTGCCTGATTCCTCAGCACGCATGCTATGCACATTTAACAAGCGCAACTGCATTGAATTTGGTGACGTGATTTCCCGTAACAACGTTCGGACGTCGGCGGGGTTGATTTTACGAAGCCAGTCGTGGAGATCCGCGTTTAACGTGGTGCTGATGGCTAGCGAACAACTTCCTAAACACTCTCGACGAAAACGTTAAAGACAGGACCAACATCTATGCGATTGTTGTTTTTCAACGTGTGACGTCGTCTTTCATGATTCATGTTCTTCTGTTAAATTTTCGCAATCTGCGCACAGCACCGTTGCCATAAAGTCATGTCATGTCTTCTACTTGAACCAAGTAGTGGCAAAATCCACTTTTCTCTTTTGGAAAATCCCATTTGATTTTCAAAAAGATTTTTAACCGAACCCACAGTAAGCACACAAGGAAGTCACAAAAGTTTTAAATCAAATTCACCAACGTTGAAATCTCCATACATCCGCAACCAGTTGTAGCATAGAAACGCCGCTAGAGGCGCTCGACGGTCTTGGGCAGCTCTCCTGGCGGTCCGTTTGTAGGGATTTCCCCTATTTTTTGCCGCAATTCTTCATCTGCCGATTGTAGCGCCCTTAATTCTCGTGCAGGGGCATGGTCATGACGGCGACCGATGTTTCGGCCATTACAAAGCCCTGGCCCATCGAGCTCAAGGTACTGACGTTATTCGACAATGATAATATGGTTTATATACGTGCAACAACGTGTTGACTTTTTTACGATCCAATTACCGCAACGTTGCGTTACGTTAGCGAAAGATTGTAATTTTACCACAGTTTTTGTAAAACTACGGAAAGTGGTCTTAAATCAAATGGAACTGGCTGAAATTAATTTGCACGTAACGCGCATTGTTTAAGTTGTATAAAATAGTTTTATAGGAATGAGTTTTCAAAAGACATGGTTGTAGCAATTTACAAATGAAAAACCATTGGAATGTGCAGTGAATGGTAACAAACTAATTAAGTTTTCAATTAAATTGTTAACATTGTTTTTCGTTTGCCAACTTAATCGCGTAACTGCTAGATACCGCGTCACAATCGCGCATATCCTAAACAAAATTCGTATTTTGAAACGTTTGAGTGTGCCTATTAATAAACACATTACGCGTTATATGCATGTATCAAGTGTAGACAGTGAGCAGCTTTGATTGCATGGTAGCTCGTAGCTTATTACAAATTATATCATCTCATTTGATTGTGGTCACGAATCACGATGTGAACCAAAATCTATTTGCATGAATGCTTCGCCATCTTCACCACTAACTCTCTTATTCATTGCATGGCCTGATAACGTTGTACTTCGACATGCATACGTAAGTATCATGCTGTATTTCGTTTTCGTGTTGATGTAAAAATTCAACCACAAACGAATGAATAATGTAAAATTAACCTTGTTGTAGTCATAACTTGTCATAATTCTAACAAATAATTCGTTATTTTCCTTTAATATTATTAACCAATAGCCATGAAAATACCTTTCTCAAAATTTTGTTGACTAACGCTATTAAACCATCCCGAGGCCGTATGTTAAAATTGTTTCCAAAAACATAAGATTACCAAGACCAACCAAACTAACACAATTACAACGCCAGGTGGCTGAACAAGTCGCCGAGGAATTTTTCCTGCAAGGGGACATCGAGATGAGTCAACTTCAGCAGAAACCAATCGACATGATGAACCGGAAGCTGAAGCACAAACTTCCCAACATGCAAATGGGATTCATCGACAGTATTTGCGTTCCACTGTACGAGGTGGGTTTTTGCGATGTGCTTGAAAATTAGGAGGGAAAGTTCGTCGATGCGATGGCTTTATTTGGAGCTCCTATGAGATTGTGGGGGTGCCAAACCTTTGCGTTATACACTCTTCAGTTTCCAAGCAAACAGTGAGGTTTATCCTCACTTGAGGGATGTGGCGCTAAGTAGCCTAAATGTCTGTATATTGAGTCTCGAAACTGCAAGAGATAAAATCAAAAATAGGTTTTGTCTACGCGGTACTAAACTATTCGTTCTTGGGTTCGCTACCGTGTTTTGTTCTCCGAAAAAGCCTAGTCGTTCGTACAGCGAAACGTCAGAAAAATTCAATCTTCTTTGAAACAAAAAGGTGTATTGGTTGCCCACAAACAAAATTACTCATAATTTTGAGAATAAAAAGACTGGCCCATGCTGTTATCAACATTGTCATGTTTAAAAAAACGACGGCCAGGTCAGTTCCTTATACTAATGGAGCCACGCCAACCGCGTCATTCAAACTGATGGTGGCATAAGTTGTTCCCGAAACGTTTTCAAACATGAAAATGTTAATAACAGTATATGGGGCAGTCTTTTTATTCTCAAAAGGTGTAGATTTGCTGTTTTTCACAGGAAGAACGAATAGTTTCAGACAAAACTAAGTGACTAATATTCGTGGTCAACATAAACCTAGATCGAGCCGTAAGAAAACACGGTTTTCACTTAAAATATTCGCCATTTTGTCCAGGCTCTGGCAAAGACCTCAAAAGACCTAAAGCCAATGCTGAAAGGATGCTTGGACAACCGCAAGCATTGGGAAGAATTGGCGGAAAAAAACAGGATAGGCACCTCGATGTAATGATGCGACGGATCGCCATCTCCTCCACAATCATTCTTCAATCTTTTTACATGACGTTCCCGATAATATTCGTGTTTTCTGTGGCGCTTCTCTATCTTCTGTGCGTATCACGCGCTCGTGCAAAATCAACATTAAACTTTTAATTTCCAACAAACTGGTTTGTGGTCGGGTTAACGGATTCCTACAACTTGCCTATTTCAAGGTTTAAAACAACCGCATGTAGTCAATAAAGGCCTACTTTCAGTTGGGTAACTTAACCATTTTTTGCAGTCACAAGTTGTTGCACAAGACAGAATGTGATAAGATTGAGGGATTCATACTTGGTATGGCGCATGTATGGCTATATACTCCAGCGAGGAAAATTAATTTTCTCCCTTCAAGAAAATTTCTGTATGCGGCCCTGGCACAAGAAAATTTTTTATGTCTTGTAATTCGTTTTGAATTCTTAAACTTAACTGTAGTTTTCCAGATTTAGGCAATAACTGCAAAGAGAAGACTAAGAGAAGTTGTGTTGTAAATCGAGCAAACTTAATAAGTCGTGACGCACATATCAGTCCGTGCGCAAAAAAAAACATTTTGTAAAACCAAAACGTTTGCAGAAAAATAAAATCGATGAAAAATTCCGAAAGTATATGGGTACACACAAAAGTTACAACTTTAACGTGTCACGCACCGGTCACAAAACCCGGAATTCCTTCAACAATGCACGTTTTTTTTGACAAAGTTCGGAGCAAAACTTTTTCACGATCTTTAATCAATGTCAGTGTAAGGTCACGTGAGAAGAGCATCAATATCTGGTGAACAAATTATTTTGTGGTCAACTTTACCAAGGACACTTAAATGACCTTTCACGTCGTTCGGACCGTCCTCCGGGGGCAGTTTCACCGTCACAAGCTCCTGTTTCAAAACATACAGTTTTGTTTGACTGCAACAACTCGGTGAAACGTAAATTTTTTGGTATAGTGCGATTGTTTTGACGACATTTCAGCCCCTTGCAAAGCCAAAGAAGTTGTCATTTTCAACAACATAAAAAAGTTAATAAAGAAATCCTTGACCAAAAATTATTTGAAATATAAATAATAAATGTTTCTACAGAACGAATGTTATGCAACAAGTCGGCCCCTTTTAAAAGAAAAAAAAAAGACATTTTCATATCTGTTTACTTAGCAACGCACCTCTGAAAAACAGGACGACACGCCGGTTTTTAGGTTCAGAACAACATTACCAAGAACCAAGCGACACTTTCCAGATTTGAGCACTTGAATTTTGCCGATCTTTCCTTCCGACAAACATCCGAGATCACATCTGGCATCGGATTCTCCCTGCGTCATATTCACGTGCGAAGTGATATCGGTAGTTTACAAGGTTTAGTTTTTTTACCGTTTTGCCGTCATCTTTTTTCTGGGTGCCAGGTTCTTGCTTGACTGTCACCCTATCGTCTTCACTCGAAGAAACGACCCCCGGTAGGACGTCGGGCAATTGAAAAACGACTAAGTTGTCTTTTTGAGAACCACTAGTAGATATTAAACATAATACTAATGCAGATCATGCTTGTGTTTAATATATATGTACGTAAAAAAAACACTTTAATTGTTCAAATTTAAGATAAACACGGTCTAGAATTGTGGTCCCTAGCTAGGGAACATTAGGGTGTGTAAAAATGTGGGCTGAGAGAGTATATTGTTTTACTGTTACCATGGTTTTATTCTTACTTAAAAATAGATGCACAGTTTCGTGGGTTGTCGATGGCCTTAACAATTTCTGAAAATATAAATTCCACATTACATGCAGTTATCATTAAAAAAGTCGCTTGTAGTTCCTTATTGGCAAAGTATTTTCTGACAGTTTATCAGCCAGGTCCAGAAAAAATATTCAATGTAAGACTATTGATATGGAGGAAAAACATCTCTTGATCAAAACGATAAATTTGTACATAAGCAGGAGCATTGTTAGGAATAACACCACACCACTGAAGCAATCGTTCGTACCTGGTTCTTTCTTTAAATCCCAGCTGTGTTCTTGCTGCATTGGCAGAATAATGGGTTTCATTTTTTCATCATTTTGCAAATCTGCTATGAACTGTGACAATAAAACAAAACCGCTACAATAACAACTTTTTATGTGACTAGAATTACAACTTTTTACATATTTTAACAATGTGTTTACAAGAAAAGATCATATAAAAGACAAACTGTGAAAGTGCGAACAGAACATGTCAAAGTAATGTGAAATTACCGACTCATTTCCTTCTTCCAAACGTTTCAGTATTTCATCAGATTCAGCTTTTTCTAAGGCAGCGTCAAAGCTTTGTTGAATACAAAACTGCTATTAGCTGACTATTGCATATACAAAAAAATATAATAAATCTTAAGAGTCCTTGCATTATACAGTAACAAAAAAATATTGAATGTCAGACCCGAGGGCAAAAGTAAATACAAGTTATCAAATAACTTTGTTTTTATTAACCTTTCTTTTTTGATTGTGGGTTTTTGCATTTGGTTTGACACAGGCTCACTCTGGATGGCATCTCGTCCCTTTCTGCTGGTCTCATTGGTTGGCCCAGATTCAAAGATTGAGTGAGATTGAATAATCTTCCACAACGCAAAATGTCAAAAAATGCAAGATTTTTCAACTGTAGCATACTTTTGCATACAAATTTGAGTTCACAATTTAAGATTAAATCCCATCTTCCAAGAACTTTTTTAAGAATTAATTTCACAGCAAAACCACTGTCTGGACCAAAACATAATATCATAGAGTGTTGTAAATTCTACAATAACATTCAAATGCACCTCCTTTCCTTTAAAACCACGACCTCTGCCCCTTTGTCTCAGGGTGTTTGACCTTCCCTGCTTCTTTGACCTTCCACCTATTGATGGTTTCACTTCTTGCTTAACCCTATATAAAAATCAGTGAATTAACCATGATACTTGCATAGTATTGGATTTTATTCAGGTAAGTCACATTGATATCTATTTAAATGCACAATTTTTTGACAATCAGGTCTCAATAGTACATCTGGTGACCATCGCGATTCATCACCAGTTGCACTCCTAAATTATTATTGCTCATATGCTCGTATATTGTTGAAATGTTTATTGGTAAATTGTTGTAATACAGACTTCTGTTCATCTTGTCTGTGTGGCATTGAAGCCACAACCACAAGCAGAAAGGAACATTTTAAATCAGGGACATAAAATACTGTATGTATAGATGCACATGCAGTTGTATACCTATCCCTATCAACCTTTTGCTTCAAATCGGGTCAGCAAACTTTTAAAGCTCAGTTAACAATAACAGTCTTTAATTTGGACACATAGTTTTGACTCATGCAGCATCACCGTCTCTTGTTAAGAATTTATATAAACCTAACACCTACATATGGCAATGACTTAGTGAGGCATTGCATGAGCTGAAACTATGTACTGTTCTCAACATTGAAAACTATGAAACTATGAAGCACTGTGGCCGCACTATATCATGTATAACAACACTCGAACACATAACGGTAAAATTAACACAAACCCACTTACTCTGCTTTCACACGATCTTTCCTTGCAGGAATATTTGGCACGAAGGTTTTCTATTGGAATTGCAACCATGGGTTATGGAGAAAAAAAATCCACAAAAATAAAATAAAATTTCAACCTTTTTTATTCCACCAAGCGTCAAATCTCTTGGTCCTCTAAGTGAGGGAAGGCGACTTGGTGTCGATTCCGAAGTACTTTTTGTCCGCCCTGGAAGTGTTACACCCGACTGATCTGTAACAACAACAAATTTGTTGTGATGTCATTGTCAACATATCAGAATTTATCACAGTACCAGGTTGGAAAAATATATTTATATCCACCGCATACATTTGCGAAATTTTAGCGGTAATCCGCATAGAAAAACAATGAGTGGTACATTCATATATGGGAAACATTTACTAGTACTCAAATTAGTAACTGGGCGCCTTTGACATGTTTGCATGCATTCTAAGCACACTGTACACAATACAGCCTGTTAAAACAACAAACAGTGTAGGTTTAGTTTATATATGGAAAATTTGTCACGCATACAAGTAAAATGCTATCACTTTTGCAGAATTTAGTCCAAAATTATTTAAATAACATAATGCGTTCGAAACGAAAAACATACCCCCGGATGAAGCTCCAGGCTCTTCCTTTATTTTAGCGTTTGCTCGCTCACTCATTGTTATTGTGGTTTATAAACGGAAAAACAACAACAAATTTATTTTACAAACCACCATAAGCATGCGGGTGATTCCCCTGCTGGTAAAATAATAATCCACGAGGTGGCGCTGTTTGTTACGGGAAAATAATTTTCTGCAGGAATTATTTATAAATATCGAACAAAAACACAAAACTATGAAATGTCCAATTATCTGCACAGCACGTTTCTGAATTGCCTTCACAGAATATATGTTGTTGGTATTCTGCAATGATGACCTTTGATGATCACGACACGTTGTCCAGTGGGCACAAGCAGGTTTCGCACTGATACCGTTATGGAGAAATTCCTGAAAAATAGTGTTGTTTGTCTTGTCATTGCCATCTGTATTTTTTTAATGAGCATGAGGTCACAGGATCTTGATCGTAACTGTAAACCAAAAGTCATGTCCGTTGGCATTGACGTCACTAACCTTGACGTGGGGCCCGAGTTCCCAGTTGCCCGACAGGTGTCCGCATTGTCTGCGTCTTCCAAGGGCTGGGATTAACTCCGGGCACCTTTTTAAATCAATTCAGACCAGCTACAAAAATAGACTCACAGCGGGTTTGTGGAGAAGAGCAGGCGACAATGTAGCGTGTTGAGGTTAAGAGCAAACAAGTGCGCTTGATTTGGGCAATTTCTTGCGCCTGTCGACATACAGGCAATTGCTGTGTGCGCCAATATATATGTAAGAAATACTGGCATAGAATCTGCAATGGCAAAATGCTGGTTGAAATATTTTGCTACTTGCAAACTGGACTGACAAATGCCAAACAATGTTTTCAGGCCACATTATATACATTTAGGTGTACTTATGGCTCAAATTACGGATAACCACAGGGGTTAACAATGAAACATTTAAACACCGCATAAATTGCATCGACAGGGCGATAAACAAAAATAAAACAAAAAATGAACCTCAAAATATTCAAATTGGACCACTCAAATGTCCAAACCATAATGCAACGTGTATTGGGAAAGTCAATAAATTTCCTAGTCAGAAAACTAAAAAGGCAACAGTTGCGGACAATTAAACGAGATTGTTGGATTTAAAGCGTCAGTGGACAAACACACTGGGAGGGAGGTGGTCAATTCCCGTTAAATTCGTTCCGATGTTGGCACGTTAGCGGATTACTCGATGCCCCCGAAAGAAATACGCATGCCGACAGTTTGTCGACACAGAAGGCACGACCCATATTATGTAACATAAGTTTGATCTTCTCTTGCAACCAAAGATGAACGTAAAATAACGTTAGTGATTGGCATGGGTCAATGCGCACTTAAAAACCGCCTACGCTTGAAAGACGATGATTTTTTACAATATATATATATACTTGAACCGTCATCCACTCGTTTTTTACTGAATTTTTCAATATAGCGCAGAGAACGACTTGTAGTTTTTTGCCAAGACCACCACTTTTCGTATCAATAAGTCTCAAAAACGAGTAGATGACGACTAGAGTTTATATATAAATACATATATGACTTATATAAGCTGTGTATGGACACTGTATACACTTGCCAATGATTAATGCTGTCAGTAATGTCAGCGCGCTTTATTTTTAGTTATTCTTTGTTACGGGCGTGGCTACGAGCGAAATAAAGTTAGCTGCAATCAACTGCAACCATATTGGAAGCTAACGATATTGCTTTCACCGAAAAAATCAATGCGACTTAAGCGAACGACGGCACCTAACGATGAGGCTTAAACAAGCGCTTTGTAATGCGTGAGGAGAGTATGGGCACTAAGTCAAATTGACCGGGGGTCAGATTATAAGTAAAAGGGTTGCTTAACGAGTAGGTTGGTGGCTTGTAACTGCTGCATTTCGAACATACGCATTGCGTTGCGGAAATTTTGGTTTAATGCATTGGAATCAGTTCTTTGCATCACGAATATAATTCTGCATGCCAATGAATACGAAATTTCTAAAATAAAAAATCACAAGTTCAAAGTAAGCTTACTTCTTCGGTGTATCTCTGACACATTTTTCTACTGTCTCATTTTGCGGCAAATTATTGGACAATTAGCTCGGAGGACGAGACGACGGTTTGTAAACTTTATCCCCTTTCTTCTCACTGACTCTCACTTCGGGCGATTAAAATTTAACGCTTAACTCGATAACGGAGTCTCGTCATACGCTAGTGGGTCAGTTGTGCTATCCAGTTGCTAAAGATCGCCCTTGTTTCCCAGCATTGCTTGTAATCGCCGACACATTTAATCCGGTTCCGGCTTGGTAGCTGCATCCTTTAACAGATACTGGCACTTGACGGAGATCTTAACGGCGATCAAGTCTTCTGGGCCATAATGCGTGTGTGGGAAAACGCCGTGGTCATTTTGACGCGACTTTGCCGTAAATTGCAAAAAAATCGGGACAAGTTGCAGCAAGCACCTTGATCTTATCTTTCAGAGTGAACTTTTGGGTTTAATTGAAACGCGAAACAATTTGCTATAATCAATATAAATTTTCTTTACTGCCCTTATACCCCTTTTCACAGCCATCTTACAAAGGCCTACATTTCATGCACATAAAAGTGATACACCGTGTAGGTCTATTGCCTGCCAATCATGCGATAGTAGGAAACATTGCTACGTCGTGTTTCACTTTGAAACTTCAACTTCAATGGAAAAGTAAATTTTATGAAACGTCCTTGGTGAAACGATTACTGTGAAATAAAAAAAGAAAATTGCCAAATAAATTTCTTACATAACTTCTTTTAACCTCGTGGCCAAAAAAATCAATGTTCAAATGTTTAGTCAATACATTAAAAAGCAACAACTGGAGTAGCGAAATTGAAGGGTATGGGCTTGGGAACGGATGGATTTTCACCACTTGTGTGTTCACTGTCACGCAATCAGCACATCAAGCCCAACAAATACAAGGTATTAAGAATGGAAAATCAAAAGCGACAAGGGTTTGCACCACGTAATACCTCTTGATGAAGGACGACGTTCATCTACTTATATCACATGTTGGGTAGTGTTATTACACACACAGTTATGACGCAGGATACTGAAGATACTTAGTGGGGGATTTCGGTGCTAATAACCATACAAGATGAATCCACGCCTTGAAGGTCAGAGACGTTATTGTATTTTTTTGACCTGAGAGCACTAGCATACTTACGTGAACTTTGAACAGGAAAATACTGCTCCATGACATGTTAGCAGAGGTTTACAACTGTATCATCATCAGTGATACCATTGAATGACTGCAATTGACTGCACCGGCTGTGCCCACTAACACATTTACTTTGGACAAAAATTGTTGCAGTCGATCTTAGGGTGGGAGAATTGCAAAAATGAACAAAGGAAGACAAACTGGGTTTACAACACATTGAAAGAACACGTTTCTCCGCTGATAAAAAGCTTAAATAGCATCACGTATATTTAGGCCTGTAATATGCCATTAAACTATATCGTTGTCTTCCAACTGACTGATAAAATAAATTAAACTTAAACATTACGGCAAGGTTAATGCGAAAGAGTTGGGATCAATAAGTAAAAAAATCATTATGAGACGAATGGAACATTTTTTGACGAAACGAGTGGTTTGCATTTAGTTTGGTTCCAGACTGTGATTTTTGCGCAGTACCGAAAAGTAGAAAAATCTGTGTCTGACTGAAAAAAATCATTAAAAAGTAAATTTCTCCGCAGTTTCGCAAATCAAGTGTAGAAAGTTCTTTTTAATTGTTAATGAACGCTTGAGCGGCGCAAGTTATTTCGGTGCGAACTTGCAACTGTCGATGGCAAATCGCTTTTACCGTTAAATAAATAGCGGATTAAGAAAGCTTTAATCCCCACGCTCACAATGGCTCCCGATCTAATTTGTTCTCCTTCGAAAATGAATTGTCGGAGAGAAAAAAACGGTCGGGAAAGGGAAGGTATTTATAAGGGCCAGGATTCCGAAATAGTTTTTGTTCACGCAGGGCGCGCGCGTGTCAGCATTGTTACGTCATAAAGGTCGTTGAGGATTATTTCAGGGTCCTGGAAAACGTTAAAAAATGCAGAAGATTTTGGAAAGGGAAATTCAAAAACGCAAAATTTGTCATCTAAGTTCAAATATTTTTGTTTAGTTAGTTTTTTCAGTTGAACAATGTGTAACGATACCACAGATACGCCGCTCATGATTGCCTTTATTTTTAGTTCGTGTCGAAAACACGAAAACGAAATTAACGTGGAAAAAAATTTAGGCAAAATTTTTTAAATGCGAATTGAGTGGATTAAATTCTGAAAAACTAAGTAAAACTCTAACCACGACCTGTGTTTTCAGGTCCATAAGTTCCTTAATTATTTTCACTCGAAAGGTAGAAACTCGACGAATATGAGCAACGACATGTTGCTGAACTTTCCTGAGCGTTACAGCAAGAATTTGTGGGACGGTCCGGACCCCAAACAAGCGAGAGGGGAATCACCGCCAGGTGTACTTCATTCTAAAAAGAGTGAGTTATGACGTAAATGTTTGGGTCTAGGCATTTACTGGATCAGATATTATTTTAGAGCTAATTGAAAATATATAAGTATAACCGAAAAAGAATTGCAAGTTTTTGAATCTCCACCAGATATAGAGTCAGAAACGCAATGGGGAAGTTTAATATTGATGTAATTTAAACAAACTGAAAAGTCCCGATCATCATCCGTTATGTTTAAACCTGCCTGTAACTCTTCTAACCATAATTTGAACATTTTGTCTACTACCATGTTTTCCGTGTGGTGAAACTTTCATGAGTTATGGCCTGATGAGCATGCAGCGTGCAGTTGTCATCGCATTTATACCTGTCCAGAAACACATAGTAGCGACGTATCGTTTATTTCCGTATTGGAACAAACGTTTTGTTTCGCCCGAAAACACATGTGATTTTGTGTATCACGCCACCTGATGTTTAGATCGAATTCT
Organism: Ascidia mentula; assembly: GCF_947561715.1. NCBI lineage: Eukaryota > Metazoa > Chordata > Ascidiacea > Phlebobranchia > Ascidiidae > Ascidia > Ascidia mentula. The sequence goes on from NC_138568.1 coordinate 3,300,807, forward strand.
CGACATTCTGTGTCGCGTCTGTGGCGACCGAAGCTCTGGAAAACACTACGGCGTGTTCGCCTGCGATGGATGCAGTGGATTTTTTAAGCGAAGCATACGAAGAAACCGCAAGTATCTGTGCAAGGTACATTGAATTGTAGCTGATAATTATGGCGGTACCTTATATGAACTAATGATTCATTATTTGTGAAAACATAAATTGAGTTTGGGCAAAAGAGTCGACTTTATTTACTCCAAGTAAAATTTTGTGCGTCCTGAACATAATATTTATCGAATATTTGAGTATTTGCATTCTAATTTGAGATTTTCACACAGAAATATATAGGCCTATACTTATAAGAAAATTGCCACAATTTCTGGTTGCAAAAACGTGACATTATAATCACTACACGTACATTATCTTCACAAACAAAGGTCCGACTTGACCACCGGCCGCCATTTTACGAACGGCCTGTATTGATTTCTGTTTTATTTTCAACAGGGTTCGGTTGAGGGGAAATGCAAGGTGGACAAGATACATAGAAACCAATGCAGGGCTTGCAGACTGAAACGGTGTCTTGCCGTCAATATGAACAGAGAAGCTGTGCAGGTATGGACAGAATACCACGTATTGATTGTAGGTTTTATGTAACAAACGCCTTTGCGGGTACCGGTGACAGGCCTTTGATAGGAATAAAAGAACGGCGCCGCAATGCTATTTTAGTAGGTTATATAACTGTAATATTTATCGAAATAAAATTAATTCCCCATCTCACAAAAGTCAGTAGGCTTCTAACTTAGGATTATAACATGATTTCATTTTGTAATTGAGAATCTCTCCACAATTAAGCCAAACCAATATGTCGGAACATTTTTTTTCAGCACGAACGAGGACCTCGGAATTCCGTCGGATATTCCGCCGAATTGGCGCGCCTGAGTTCCCGCTTCCACACCACCAACTCCACGATGAAAAACCAATGTTCAACGATGAGAGGCGAGTCGACATCGACTGCAGAAAACAGTGGTAAAATACCGGAATACAATTAACCTTTATTCATGGTTGTATTGCAGCAATTAAGACTTAATATTTGCGTGCATATTAAATTAAACGTTGGTTTACATAACAAATACGAAAAATAAGCATAGTTTAGAAAACTTTGTATCACGATAGCACCAGATAAAACACGATTGAAAAAGACTCAAATGTGACAAACATGCGGCTGCAAGGCTAAAAAAACTTCTTGCCTTTACAAGTGAAAAAAAGTCATCAACACAGCCCAATTGTTGAAAATTCTTATATTTTAGCAGAAAATCGCGCTTCGTCAAGATCGTCAACGAGTGGAATGGAATCACCGGACACGACGACCCACCAAATCTCAACACCCCCACGACAGGTTTTCCCGCAATCGGTTGCACAATCGCAAGTGGGAACTAATGAAGATACAGGGATCGGTGGCTACCTCTGCTACCTCGGAAACCGGAGCCTGGCACACGGTAAATAACTTTGTATGTGTAGAAAAGAAAGCACACGAATTAAATATAAACAAAAAAACTGTGCTTTTGTCACAAAAATAAGGTATATTGTATTTTGCCAACGTTTCGTGTGCCACCGGACGAGACTTTTCCACCATGTATACAAAAAAACAAGAAAAGGGAACACGCTGACACCACATGCTGCGTCACGTGACAGGGGAAATGCAGCGAAGCGAGACGATAAAACCGTTGTAAACTGCGGGAAAATAATCACATTTCTCCATGTTGTTTCCGCTTATGCTCTTGTGGATGTCTTAACAATCATGCAATGCCTCGAAGCAACAGCCGGAATAAAAAATGTTTTATTCTCAGGTCATGGACTTCACAGCAAGTTGGTCCCTCAAGATACAACCCCAGCTATGAGAATTGTCAGCCAGTCAAATAGTCAGGCATTTCGAGGCGACCCAATATCACATCACCTGGCCATGGCTTTCAACCAACATATCCTTTCACTCTTGACTCAACAAGTGCAATTTCCACTGGCCTGGGGTTCGCTGCCATTCGGGCACGGGAGCCTATTTCCATTGTCTAGTCACAGGTGAGTGCGAAAGGTTTCTGCTCATAGGACTGAGGGATATTTAATTGAAAAACGCCTTCACGCCGGTAGGATGCAAGGTTTATTGGTGTGTAAGGCAACGGGCGGTAAAATTTCTGTTAGTTTAAAGTGGTATATTATAGTTCGACAATAATGTTACAGTGGTTGTATGATGTGTGCCTAATGTTGGTGTTGAAAATTTCACTTTATAAGATAAGCAGCTAAACTTTTAAGTACTGAAGTTCTGTTGAGCACCACAGTAGCCCAAAATTAAATAGTCTCTAATACGACTAACTTACAAACTACATTGGTCTACAATACATATTAAAGCTCGAACTCAAACCACAATGGGATTGGAAGCCACGTAATCCGCAATTAAACAACCAGATCATTTTGTTACCTGCATAAATTCCCTGCATCGACCAAAGGCCCTTTCAATTTTCTTTTACCACACCGGGATTCGAACCCTGGTTCTCCAGGACATGATCTAACTTACTTAGTATATGTCGAGGGTACTGACCGATCAGCCAAAATGATTTGTTTTAAAGAACTCAAGATCGTGCAACCGCGCCACCTAGTGAGAATCCATCGCAAACGGAAAGAGCAAATTCCAGCATCCGGAGCGTAAACCATGTTGGAAATCCGTTTCTGAACGCTCTCAGCGCCGGAAAACTGAACGAGACGGCGATGAATGCCTTGAACGAAGTGATCGCCAGATCGGTTACTTCATCACCTTTCAAACACATGGAAGCACCAGAACAGGTTGGTTTACTGTGTAAGATATGTATTGAGACAACCAATTGCACAACTGGTATGGCGTCACTGATTAAGTATCGTCGTTGAGATACTCCCGCTCCATTTTATAATAAAAGGAAACGTTTTTTTATGTGTGTCTGCAGCTTTCACTCCTGCACAGCAACTGGCAGTCGGTACTCTTGCTTGTGATCAGCGAAAACTCTACAGCTCCGGATTTTCCGACGCTGATGCAAGGGATTTGTTACAATCAGAGCAAAGCCGGTACGTAATTTTTTGTCATAACAAGTTTTGTGCTTTAGGATGCACGTCCAAAACTAATTAGCGTAGCTATTAATGAAAATACGCATTAAACCGCTTGGAAGAACCTTTGTATACACAAGCGTATTGTGATGTTTCGTATTTTTGGGATACGACTATTTTTTGCCATTTCGAAATCGCATACGATTAAATACCACTCTATAACCAAATGTATTCCTATAATGTTAACCTATCATTTATTCACAGAAGTTGAGAGCGGGGATACAGACGAACTCAACGACGTCACCCAGCGGTTGTACGACACGATATCGAGGTGCATCCGAGCGAGATTGGACAAAACTGAGAGAGATTTCATTGCAAGTTTGGCGCTGATCGGTACGAAATCAACCAACAAATAACACAGATACCAGTGGGCACTAAACTTATAACCAGCAATATTAAGAACATCTCCAAGTGGCAATGATTTCGCATCAGTTTATGACCATTTTTGTATATTTTTTGACAGGAGAAAATGGAGCACATGAAAATGAGAGAGTTAAGTTAAAAGACTCGTTCGAGTCGTACTTGAGGATGAAATCCAACGATCAGTGTGACGTGGAAGTCAGGTAAGCTGATACTTTCTATTTAATTCAACTGCTTTGTTTTCTCCATGTTTCTTGTTACAATTGATGGAATGTCAAACGATTAGCATTGGTTTCTCAATTAGTTTAGAAGCAACAAAAAATACATGTTGAATTAAAAACCAAAGGAGTACCAATAAGTATAGGAATGTGTTCTGTTGATATCGACACAAAACACACCATAATCATCATGAAACCATCGTGTGTCATCCTAATCATGTCGCGTAATTAAATGTGTCACTGGTACACAATATTTTTTGGTATAAACAACAAACCCAAAAATTCGATTGAACATCGCTTCATACAATTAACGGGACACGTGTTTGCAGACAAGTGGTCACGTCCGACGTCGTACGCAGCATTCAAGAAAGCGACCAAACCGACGTCATGCAGCTTTTCGTGCAGCAGGCGACTAACCCTGAGTTCATCAACAAGTTTATAGAGGCCATGCATGCCAAGCTGAGTGAGCCGCTGTGAGGTGCAGCGCTACAAATGTGACAACTTTTAGAGCAGAATGTTTTCGGCAGATGCATTTCCGATGGCTGTATGTGTCTCTTGTGTTCTTTGTGTTCTAGTTATTTGTTTTCGCTGGAGGTTGGTAAACATGGTTCTGCCTAATATTTAAATGTAAAGAAGAAATGCATGTAAATGTGGCTGACTGTCGATCTATTTTGCATCAGTAAACTATTGGATATAGTTGCATGTTTCCGGTCAAAAATGATTTATTGGGTGTATTTTTTGGCACCATATGGCGCTGACTGTAATAATAAAATCCGCATTGCATATATTGTGCACATCAATATTCGAGATAGATAAACAGAGTTATCATATCTCAGATTTTTGCATTTTATAAAGCAGTGTTTTAGAAAAAGCAAATGTGCTCATTTCTAAAAAACGTGCTTATCTTATAGCTATCGCTTCCAAGCGTGCTTATTTGTTCAGAAAATACGAAAGATTGATAATATTCTCAAAATCGGACGTAAATTGTAAATTGAGCGCAAATTGTTTCCTCTGGGTTGCCTGTCAACAACAAAAGTGAAAATTTTAGAGCGGGAAATTGTAGAGTTTTCCGTTTCGTCCAAACAAACAAAACAATGATTGCGTTTTCAGCACAGATTAGGGCCAGTTAATTAGGTCGTTCGGTTGGCATTGGGTATGTTTTTTCTATTACAGTGCTAACAGCATTGGCATTGACTTTGGAAAGATGTAGCCTACGTGAGAAAACAGTCATTTATGTAGATGTGTAAGGTTATACGATGCCAATACTTCAGGAAGATTTCAACAAAACCTTATGAAAGGGACAACGAATGTACACTAAGCGACACTGCAACGTCTTGAGCCTTGGGGCTGAAATTTGGCAAACTCCTTTCTTATGGTTTTGAAATAAATCAAACTTACAATTTTAATCTTACCAAGTGCCACGCAGTATGGAGACACAAGGCAGGCAACGTTAACTTTGTTTCATATATATGAAGCTTAAGTGACAACCGATGGAAATAGAATGCCAGGCAGAGCACTTGCAAAAGCAAACGATGGTGATTTGCGTCACTCAAATACATGGACAAAACTCGCGACATGGTATCGCAGTACTGACACACAACACAACAACCAATTATGCTTCAGTGACAAAACAATGTGACCTTTATGCATTAACTAGTTTTGTTAATTATAAAGGTCAGATGACAAACAATATTCAAGCAAACTGCAGGCATAAACCAGGTAAGGAACTACAGTAATTTTCCTTACTTTTGATGCGCTTTATTTTGAGTCAAGTTGTTATATTACATAAAGATTCGGTCTTATTACCAGCAAGAATAAGACAAAGCATAAATAACGTAAAGGTCCAACTGTCGAACTTTTTGACCTAAGTGCCCAAAATATAAGTAACAAATGTTGTCTGTCTCGAGTGATGAAACGTCTTTCTAATTCCAAAAACTTCCCAGTTGGCAAATAGTCTTTCGTGCCGGTTTATTTGTTCAGACTGCAGCATGAAAAAAAAAATCGATTGCCGCTTCCACTCTACATAAGTTAACAGTCACCGTGTGCGTGCTGCCACTGAAACGTGCACCAAACAGGGAGTTTGCCGTAAACCGAACTCCAAGACTTCGACATAAAGAAAGTTCGCTCGTTTTTGCTATGATGCGAAAAAAGGTGGACACATATATTTTTATGTTCAATTTCAATCAGTATGGTGTTACCTGTAAACGTCGTTGTTTAAAGGGCTCACTTTCTCTCTTAATTTTGGTGGCCCCTGCGGTGTATACGTGACACGACACACAGTTGTTATAGAGCGCCTGCCCTACTTTATACGTTTTATTACGTATTGTTTGTCACACGCGGGATGGCTTTTGCCGGATATGCTGTGACTGGTCAGTCAGTAGGCGGTCTGCTTCCAATCTAACTGTGCTGTTGAGTAAGTTATTTGCCTCGCTCTGCAGCTACTTAACCAGTGTCATTTATTGCGCAAACAGTCGGAGGTGTGGGTCTAAGTAACGTATGTCACAGTGTAGTACGAAAGGATGTTTGTTTAGAAGATGTTAACAGTGCTTCAGGTCAGCAAAGACCAATACGTTTGACAACCATCGAAATACTGTGCAGCAGGGATTTTGTTTTGTGTCGATACAATGGACTGGTATCCAGCGTGCAGCCCCGAGCAATAAATCTATTTCAGTTCAGACATGATCACGAATATCACTTATAAATTCACCAGAAAATGATTTGGAACATGGACAAATGCGAATACTGTCTGCAGCTTGTTTGAATCTCGTTAATAGTCCGACTACCTTGACTGCACATAATGAAGTGTTTGTTGGCGTAGAAGTGTGGTCAGTACAGGTTGATAGGCTTTAAAGCACAGCAACAACTCAAGATTATTAATTTGCTGAGTCATTGTTTGGCCGATCTTTAAGCGGCTAAAAATAAAGACCTGTTTACAAGTCCCGCGTCGCTCAACCGTGATGAATGTGTTTAAAGGTGCACTGTAGAATGACGAACACTACAAAGCCTGGTGTTATGTTCGCTTTAGCGGCCAGTGCGTTTTGTTGATTAAATCCTATTTGTGTTTGTGTTACAGAAGACCATCACAGAAGGATTTTAAAAGTATTAGGAAATGAGTATGGCGGAACAAACACCAGTGGACTTTAGTTTGGGTCGCTTGGTTCCGGCTGAAGAAAAGAAGCCTGTTTCCTGCCATGTTAAAGGTACGACTAACAAGAATAATGAAGTTTTAAAGAATCATCTTATGTGTAAAGTCAGGCTGGTTATGGCGGTAATTGGTAGTAGACTAAACAAATAGGTTTTCCACCATTTTCTCCAGTGTGTGTATCTGTAATAAATGTAATGCAACAAAATGTACAGATTTTTTGGAGTTGTTGTGTGCGGATATTGTCATCTCCCAAACCCCAAAATCGTACTGTTGTGTGCTATACAATATATTTTCAAGCTTTCAAAACAACTCTACATCAAACTAAAATTTTAACCTTGTACAATATTTGCAACCAAATAAAAACCAAACTTCTCGCAAGATATCAAAGCAGATTTTGTTTTAAAGGAACCGTTCCACGGTGGCTAAAAGGGGAGGTGATCAGAAACGGCCCTGGGGAATTTGAACTCGGCCCCGACAAATTTGTTCATTTGTTCGACGGACCCGCCTTTCTTCATAAGTGAGTCTTGAAAAACTATACTGTGTTGGATATAGGTTGCTTCTGCGGGCTATGACTCTTTCAAATAGTAGCAATATTCAATATTTTCTTTCTAAAATCGACCTTTTTTCCAACGCCAATTGTTGTGCGTGACACAGGTGGAAACTTTACATTTAAAATTACAATATAAATAATCTCGTGTCAAAACATTTGTATTAAACTGCGTTTCTACAATTTGTAATCGTTCAAATAGTTCACATTTAGGCAGCCACCACACATTAGTGACGACGTTTTTTCGCGAAACAAATTTGGATTGAAGTTACTGAGCCACAAAAACCATCTTCAGGCAAAGTGAATCATGTCGATAACTTACATTGATGGTAGACATGCGCTCAAATTTCCAGGCGATCTCACTAACGTCAAACTATGAAAATCCTACAGGTTCAGCATAGCCGATGGGAGCGTGACATACTCGGGAAAGTTTGTGAAATCGGAAATGTTTAAGACCAACAGAAAGCACAACCGAATTCTGGTTGGCGGATTTGGTACGAAGTCGTACCCAGACCCCTGCATGAACATCTTTTCAAGGCAAGTGAACTCCTTCAAATTTAATAAACGATCAAAATCGTTTTAACAACCGTTTTTCTTTCGCTTAGTTGCTGACGAATTATGTGTAATCGAGAAAATATTAGAAGCTAGCATATTGGTAAAATTAACGTGCGACGTTTAGCATATAAAGACCCTTTCTTCCTTTTTAAGGAAAAAGATTGTATTTCTTATTTGAGGGAACAAAACCGTATAATTCCCAACAATCTTTTTGGTCACATCATCGTTTTGGTCAAGTTTGATCACAGAAATTGCGTGACCCATGTACTATTTGCAGATTTTTCACCGTCCTCACAACTTCGCCAAAACCCGACAACTGTAATGTGAACATTGCTTCCGTGGGCAACGCTCACTACGCAATCACCGACGGCCCGCTCGCCTACCGCTTTGATCCGGAGACTTTGGAGACAAAAAACCTCGTAAATATGACGGATATCCTCAACGTGCCTTTATCCACCGCTCATCCGCACTATGGTACATTTATTATAGAGCAAGATACTTAGGAAACAAATGCTACAATATTACAAAATATGATATAAGTGCACGTCGTTGGTGATAACTTCATTTTTACGGGTTATACAAAATACCAATAGGAAGAGTCCATGATTTGGACTACAGTAAGGCGAACCATGAATTTACCAAAACAATGATCAGAATTGTTGCCACTTTCTCTGCAGACAGAAACGGCGACTACTTCAACTTCGCCTCGAGCTTTGGTCGCAATTCGTTCTACAATTTGGTGAAGATTCCAGCCAGCAGCATGAACAAGGAAGACCCTCTTCAAGATTTGCAGATACACGCTAAAATACCAGTGGACACACCACTAAGCCCTACCTATTATCACAGGTACTGTAAATCTAAATCGAAACAAACATTTTGGATTCATCGTATCATCAACAGCATTGCAAAGAATAAACCACAAACCTATACATTGTAGCTAGGCGAAAATTTTCTACTATGAAACTGTTTGTTTTTATGTTGCATACAAGCTCCAGTCTTTACTTGACAAAACTGAAAACGTATTGAGATATATTGGTAAAGGTATTTCGACATTTTTGCAGTTTTGCCCTCACTGAAAACTACATCGTTTTTCACGATCAACCTTATCGCGTAAACATCCCAAAGTTGTTATGGAAGGTATCGACTTGGCAAGCGGCCATAACGGCTTTCACATTGGACAAAGAGAAAGAATCATTGGTAAGAAACATACCCGCTACAGTATACTAACATCAACTTAATCACTATCATGAAAAAAGACGTTCTAGCATCATTTATGGCACACAACTATACTTAATTCGATAATGCTACTGGGTAAAAATAACAGTAGGAAATCGGTGACTCGAATACAAAACCGCTAACTATCTCAATTTTTAGTTCTATGTAATGGAGAAAGCTTCGGGCCAATTGGTGGAGGTTAAATTTGCTGCAAAAGGAGAATTTTGCTTTCACTTCGTGAACGGATTTGAAACGACTTCAAACGGCAAGAGGTTTTTAATCTTCGACATGTGTTGCGTAATCGATCACGACATGAACGAGGGTCTCTTGTAAGTACAATTGCATAAAACACCAAATATAGACAGATGTGTTTAAAAAAAATTTGAAATTTAACTCTACAGTCTTTTGGAAAAAATGAAAAACTTCGTCAAGGAGAAGAAAATTCACACGACTTTCAAACGATTCATTCTTCCTTTGGACGCCGATGAAATCACCCCCAAAGGTAAAACGATTACAACACAATACCTAACTTTACAACACAACCTTCCACATGCGGATAGTGGCTTTATTAACAGAGTCGGCGCTACAAACTGCGGGGCCCGATTAGAAACAAGCAATAAGAGGGGCCTGTATTTCACCTAAAAAGAAACCTCAGTTAAATTTAATATTTCTCCATCGAAGCACAGAACCAGATTTAACAAAATCGGTTAATATTACCTATAGGACCGGCCCTGCACATGAGCACATGCTTTAATAACCTTTATGGTTATCGGTGCCCATGCCATTCTAATTCTTTTGTATATCGTTTATCTGCGTAGTTGTTTTTTTTGCGCAAAATGCACATGATTTGATTTGCTAACGAGAAGCCGAATGAATTTATAACTGGAAGGAATGTATACCTACATGTCTATAGGCAGTTTATGCAATACACAACCACTTAACATGATAGATTCAAACGCGTAAAATCAAACCAAGGACATGTTAAAGTTTCGAGCATCAGCAAATAAACCTTGAACATTTTTTTCAGGCGTTAATCTGGTGTCGATTGAGGGAAGTTCAGCGCAGGCTGAGGTGCGAGAGGACAACTCCGTGTTTTTAACGGCAGAAATATTGACTTCAGACACAGAATTCCCGGGCGATTGCGAACTTCCACGTATAAATTACAAGTACAATGGAAGACCTTACAGGCAAGTTGTTTCCTTCTAAATCAGCTTTAAATGAAACTGGTGACAGGGCAAATAATTTCAGCCGCGATCGCTTTAATAAAAGACCTTTTTGAATGACCTGTCATTTTCATTTGCGATATTAAGCGGTTTTTCCTGCTTTATCAGAAGACGGTTCAACTTGCCAAACAAATGTTTTTGTTAGTTCCGCGTTACAACGAAAACCGTTTACAAGTCATAGAATTATTTTCGCCAAAAGCGTTAAACAACTTTTCAGTCACACAACAAGAAACCTAACTTGGACCAAATTATATGCAATATTTTGATCTTATTCTATTGAATAACTGACAAAACTATTATTCCGCAGATATTTTTACTGCGTATCGGGTTTTGACGCTGATGGGGGCGGACACCTTCTCAAGTTCGATATTGAGAATAGACAAGGGTCAACATGGAAAGAGGAGGTAACTGGAGTCCCTTGACACTTACAGACGATTTTGTTGTAACCAACAAACGTAGTTAACCGTCCACCTATACTCACTCGTAATTAAAAGGTTATGAAATGACCTTTAATATTCGCCCTCGTACACTTGGAACACGACTAAAACTCGCAAAATAAAACACTATGTGGACGCAAAAAAAACATAGTTGCAAGCTCATCAACAGACTTATCCTATTTCAGGGTTGTATTCCATCTGAGCCAATCTTCGTGGAACGACCAGGAGCAAATGATGAAGATGATGGAATAATTCTATCAACTGTCATCAACCGAGATCCAAACCAACCTGTGTTTCTGTTAATTCTTGACGCAAAAGAATTTAAAGAAGTTGCAAGAGCAGAGGTAAGTGTGCAACAACTCCTGTAAAAGTTAATGATCGAAAATCAGTACCACCACCCTTAACCGTCAACTTTCTTGTCAGGTCAACACCAAACTGTCGATGTCATTTCATGGGATTTTTAAGACGGACATGTAAACTTCAACTACCTCTTCCGCCGATGCGCTTCTATCCCATGCACACGCACTTTGTACGCCATACACTGCCACAACAAACTGACCTGTCATGTGTTATTGTCACGAGCTAGTGTCATGTTCTTCTGTTTGTAAATGGTGCAAAATGCCATTAGCGAGTCAACATACAACACGTGACACCAAAAGCCATCTGCAATATTTAGGCGTGAAAATAAAAACGATCAGTTTAATTGTCAATTTATGCACTGTTTTGTATGTTTAAGTGTGAACAATTCAGAAATTTCCGACCAGCGTAATTATGCAGACGTTTAAATCACTATTTTGCAGAAAATTAACAGCAATCACAATACATAAGTTCTTGTCAGACGAGTCCAGTCTAGTCTACACAAGTAATGTGCCTGGCTGGTTTATATTTCACAAAAGTGGTATTTCAATAGACAAAACCTTCGCGCACGAAGTGAAAGGCCGCACGTACAGTTGGAGGGTAACGCCTATATCAGACAATCAGCTGACATGTTTACATTATACGGTGACGCACATAAAAATAAACAGGTAGTGAGCTACCTACAGTAGATTTTAGCACGGAAACGCGAACAAAGGCCTGCACGACAAGACAGGCGACCAACAGCACTATTGTTTTGTAGAGCGGCCGAAAGGTAGTAATGGATAAACAAGAACAAAAAGGGGTTAATTTTGCATTAGGGCGACTGGTTGGGTCGGAGGAAAAAGATTCGGTCCAGTGTTTAATCAAAGGTAAGTTTATCAAACCCACTAAAAAATTTCTCAAATTTAAAAGAAAGCTAAGTTATTAAAACAAAAAAGTGCCATGATATTCGTTGTATGATTTTGGTGGCACACGGGTCAACAGCACTTTTCATTACAAAGCAGTTAATTTGGCCACGATGGACTTGCATGTTTACACAAAGGATCGTACCCGCTGTCACCACCAACGCCAAAGTTAAATATTCCGTTCACGGCCAGTTTACGATCTGGTTCATTGCTACGGTCGCCAGCTACACTCTATGTACACTGTTGTTTGCAGTTTCGAAGTTAATAAATAACCTATATTTCCAAACTGAAGTAAAGTGGCAACTACAGGCATAACCATAACCTGTCGATTAAACCGCCTAAAACCTGTTATATATTCCAAATTATGCAATAAAAAATTACCTCTACAGAGGGCATTTGCTGTGCTGTGTTGGCTTTTAAGGTACTGTTCCACCATGGTTGAAGGGAGAAGTGACAAGAAATGGGCCGGGGGAATTCGAAGTCGGTCCAGACAAGTTCGTCCACCTTTTCGACGGACATGCATTCATTCACAAGTATGTAAATTTAACATTCAAGAAGGTCAATGTGCTCTAAACTTTCCACCAAAAGCAGCTATTTTAGGTTTATACAACATATACAATAAGACAACATGTTACGCAAAATCGCATCTTAATAAAGTGTTAATTTCGCTTGCAGATTTAGCATCGTGGGTGGACAAGTTACCTACACAGCCAAGTTCGTCAAGTCCGAAATGTTTCTGACAAATCACAAGCACGACCGCATATTGGTCGGCGGTTTCGGTACCAAGTCTTACCCGGACCCGTGCAAGAATATTTTTTCCAGGTAAAATAAATACTCTTTTCTTGAACAGTAACGAAACATTTCCACGTTTGAAAAGAAGACAACAAGCAGGTGGGCGGTCGCCCTAACCGTTCCCGCCTGGATCCCACCATGCATGCTGGCAAGACGCGTACAAACCAACCAACTAAAATTTTGGTACTTTTAGGTTTTTCACTGTTCTTACGTCATCACCGAAACCTGACAACTGCAACGTGAACATAGCCACGCTGGGCAACGCGCATTACGCAATCACTGATGGTGGGCTGGCATACCGCATAGACCCTGAGACATTGGACACAAAACAAATGGTGGACATGGTGGAAATACTCAACGTTCCTATGAGCTCCGCCCATCCACACTACGGTAGGATGTTTCAGTGAGTTTGACATAGTCATTATCGTTAGAAAGGTATAGTGCAGTGCTTCTCAACCAGTGGGTCGCGAAGCATTTCTAAATGTTACAGTTTTCTATTAGATCACGTTTGGTCATATCTCATTGTGCATGGGACGCACAATAAAACTTACATTAAAAGTTGAGTCGCGAACTAAAAAAGGTTGGGAAGCACTGGTATAGTGTAAGGGTTTTTGCCTACTCTATTTTGTCAGATAACTCTTAACTGTGCTTCAATGGCGCCAACGCGTATTTGCAGATCCAAAATCTGTCGAATTGTCTCTCTGCTGGTTCCACCAGCAAATAGTTGAATCCGAACAAATGTGGGAATTAATCCCAAGCCGGCGAGTAGCTTGTCGAGTCTCAGTAATAATAGCAGCGTCTTGCCACCGAATGAAATGACAAACATGGAATAGAATCAAGCCCGATGTACCGAGCCGTATAGAACTGAACCATTCAGAACCGAATTAATAACTGCATATGAGTAATTATGATTGGACTATTGAAATCCTATTGGTTAATTTTGCGACGTGATGATATCCAACATTTGGGATAATATAATGCAAGAACAAGCATACAAGATAATATAAACCTGTGAGTAACGGTGTTCAGAAAAGTAGCGCAGTAGATCGTAAAGCGGAAACTGTGATTCACGTCAACGGAAGACAAACGGGTTCTATTTGTGCGAAATTGGTGGTAAACAAAACCTGCAGCGCGTTCGGCAATCTTTTTAACTGTGCAAACGTCATGACGTAACATTATTCCGGGGGGTTACCATGGGCTGCTGGTACAATATCAAAGAAACAGAGAATGCGTATAGCAAAGAATATTTTTTCCTGATGAAAAAAATGAAACAGGGCTTTGGAATGTTTGGTTATGGTTCGACATTTTTAATACACGTCACTTTGTTTTGTCGAATATGACCAATTTTCAACAACGTATTAACGCCCATCAAACTGTTACTCGTGCCCAAAAGCGATGTTTGAGGATATTCTGGGATCGGATTTAATAGGTCAAGAGCGATTTCACCGTGCAGTCTCCCATTTTAAACTTTAATGTTCACGAAGACGAAAACGGTGACTACTACAACTTTGCAACGAGCTTTGGTCGCAAGTCTTTCTACAATGTGGTGAAGGTTCCAGCCAGCAGCATGAACAAGGAAGACCCACTTCAAGATTTACAGATACACGCTAAAATACCAGTGGACACTCCTCTAAGTCCAACCTACCATCATAGGTACGACAAATTTACATCTACATTCTTGATGGATTATGAATCTGATACCTGGTGGTCACAACCTATTTTTAGTTTTCATATTTTTCCGTCTTCATATTTTTTGAACAAAAACTTTGATCGGTCATAGAAACATAGTGCAACGAAATAAGTTAAAACGACGAAGATGATTTAACGGTATACCGAAAGTGTAACGAAACGACATGTCGCACCGCCGATAGAACAGATGTAGAGATTAACAATTATCGTTGACATTTACTTATTTGTTTAAAACAACAATAATTGAAATATTATTTTAATTTCACGTGAGGGTTATGGTGTTCACTAAACATGCCAAGTGCATGTCGAACTTTAAAAATTACACATACCAATTTTTTTTTGCTTACTAGTTTTGTCTTAACGGAGAACTTCATCGTCTTCCACGATCAACCCTATCGTGTTCATATCCCCAAACTTCTGTGGAAAATGAGAAGTTGGCAAGCGATGTCTGAGGCTTTACAAGTCGATGAGACACGAGAGTCCGTGGTAAACTTCCATAGATAAATAAACATATAAATACTGCTAGGTAAAGTTCTCTACAACTTGATGACGTTTTACAAGTATATTGGCGACCAAAAGGGCCATAGTTCGTTTGAATTAACACGATGCCTGTTTAACCATATTTATGCAACATATTGTTTTGCTAAAAGTTTTGGCCGACCAAGTCGCTTTTGAGGAACTGGCCTTTTCAAAGAACCATGTTGATTAAATAGGCAACACAAGCAACGTGTTAATTTAGATGAATTATGGTCTTGCTAGCCGCCCACACAAGTACAACTACGATAATTACTATTTAAACTAAGTTTAGTATAGAATTATGCTTTGGGTTTTAGTTCAAAATGAAGCACATGACTTGTGAAAAGTTTCCAGTATCAAATATTTGTCATTGCTACGACGTGGTCACATTATGACGTGGTCCCACAACAAACGGCTTCTGAATTGTTGCAGTTCCACGTCGTACATAAAAAATCTGGCGAATCGCTGCCCATTAAATTTGCGGCCAAAGGAGAATTTTGCTTTCATTCTGTCAACGGATTCGAAACATGCTCGAATGGGAAAAGGTTTCTTGTGATTGATATGTGCTGTGTGGAAAACTTCAACATGAACGGGGGAATGGTGTAAGTGAAACAAACTTCATGTTTCATGATAAGACGCAAACAAACCCAAAATTAAGATTCCTGTTCTGTTTTTACCTCATGTTTTTCTAAAATCTGAGTTTTATTATCAGTAAACTTGTATTTTTACAAATAATTTGGTGGTTAAAATATTAAAAAAGAGAATATAATTTCATGGTAATGCAGAAACAACTTAATTAATACAGGCATGTTAAAATTTTGCAGCATTTTGGAAAATCTGAAAAATGCTGATGAGAAAGACAGCATACTAACATCAATCAAAAGATTTGTACTGCCTTTGGATATTGGGGAAGATATTTGCAAAGGTAATAATGGTGAAATACTGAAAAACCTCTTTTGTGCAGAAAAGTGGCCAATTTAAAAAAAAAATTAATGTGAATTCCTCCTAATAACACCGGCATCTATATCCAGCAATGAATTACTCTGATACACCAAAACAAATAAAAAATTTACTCACAAATAGAACAATGTCCAGATATCATTTGTTTCTTCACAGGTAATAATCTGGTGACCATTGATGGTTGCAAGGCAGAAGCAGTGGTTCGTGACGACAACTCCGTGTTTTTAAATCCGGACACATTGTTGCCCGAAGAAGCACAGTTTGGTTCATTAGAACTTCCACGCATAAACTACAAGTACAATGGGAAAATATATAGGTTGGAGATTTTTTTTAACGTTTTTTGATTAAATGTAAATATACAGTTCAATGTATGTCAATGTATCACATTCTTGAAATCATTATCTTGCATAGATATTTTTACTGCTTATCAGCTTTTGATAAGGATGGAGGTAGTCATCTCTACAAGTGTGACATCGAGACCAAACAAGGGTCTATCTGGAAAGAACAAGTGATTGGCAAAAACTTTTACTATTTTGGGCAATTTGTATTTTGTATTAGGATCAAATCCACTAAATACATGATACAAGTTTTTAATTACTTTTTGTATCTTTGTTAATACCTACAATTATATCCTGTGCAACATAAATTTTCAGGTTTCATAAAGTGTCAACATTTATTAGGATTGCATAGCATCTGAGCCAGTCTTTGTGGAAAGACCAGGAGCAGTGGATGAAGATGATGGAATAATTCTTTCAACAGTGATCAACAAAGATCCAAACAAGCCTGTGTTTCTCTTAATTCTAGATGCAAAAACTTTCCAGGAAATTGCCAGAGCAGAGGTAGTTGTGAGTGTTATTTTGCACCATAAAAAGGCATTACATGAAAATACAAACCAAAAACAAGCTACCTTTTGTTTAGGTGACTACCAACCTCTCAATGTCGTTTCATGGACTTTTCAACTCATATATGTAAATGCCTTTCCACATCACAACTTGACAATTTTTTGGAATGGAACTTAAATTTGTCGCTTTTTTAATTTTTTGTATTTATCAACAAACAAATATGTACAATAGTTAAATAAAAACGTACAACTTACTCTGTTGGATTTTTCAGGGTAACTACTGTTGAGTATTAAATCAGGGTAGTTTTTCACGTCGTTTTCAAAAAAATGCCACGCAGCTGCTCCGTTGACAATTCCCGCCAAAATTTTTCAATTGTGCAAACGGGTATGACGAGTAGTTTTTAGCGTCACACATGTTAAACATAGGAATGTTATAACCTAACTTTACACATAAACATATAACAACCAACGTAAGTAACAGAGGGAAGTCTTTTTTTATTCAAATAACTTTCCAGTTTTGTAATTTAATGCAAACAAAACATTCAGAGAATTCTAAAATTGACAACTCTCAGAATTGCATCACAAGAAAAGTTAAACGTATTACATACTGTCAGAGGCAGTCGCCATAGAAACCTGGGATTTTCTATTTTTGATCGTTTGCAGCTGATATCACATTGAGAGGCTTTAATCACTTTTCAAAAAAATCGCAAAACTGTGTAGTAAAAAATGTAGTAAACAATGATGCTGACCAGTATGATTACGATGTGCGTATTTTGACTCAAGTTTAAAAAACAAAATCGGCGGTCTTAGCTTTAAAACTGCTTAAGGAATGATCACCAGCTTCGTGCAAATAGTGCAGAACGCGTAGAATTTTGGTATTATGCTAAAGTTAAATCATACAATACTTAACTAGGTGATTGCTAATGAGCTCTTTTACGAATGAACCACTAGAACTAAAACGTTTATCTAATGGAATTGATTTAATTTCGCCAGAAATTTTGGGTTTTTATACTGATGGGTAATTCCCTGATGGACAACAGGTGATTGCCCATTTATTGAAGCGGAACCAGTTTTGATTTCCATTTGGTTGTTGTTGTACGTACTTCAACTACTTGATATACAAATCGCGAAACAAAATTAAAACAAATATGGGCGATTTAAAGAAACAATCTGCAGGAAGTTTACTTCTATCCTATCAATCAGCCCAAGAGCAAGCGAAGTAATATTGATTGTTTGTACATGTTTTCGGAGAATGGCAAATTTTTGTAATGTTTACAAAGTAGGCTAATATTTCGATTGAGGTGAATTTAAAACTTATTTGTTTGAATATTTATAGCAAGGGCTTGGAAAGAAAAGTGACACCAGAAGATTTGTTTGCACATGGCATGAATACTGGAAGGTTGGTATGGGTGTCAAAGTTAAAACAATTTAATGTAATGGAAGCACTTAGCTGCTGTCGCAAATGGGTAAATATAATACTGTTTGTCTGCAGTGAAACGAAAATAGATGCAAAAGGTGATGGTGAAAATGTCAACAAAACTTGGGGAAGCACTCAAAACACGCAATTGTTTGGTTGTCTCAAGTACAAGATGAACCACAACAAGCGAGGTTGTTTTCTCATTTTTAGCCAAGAGGTAGGCATAAGATTGTCTGAAACACATTATAAGCACAATACCTATATCTGGGTTGGGTTGTTTTTAAAAGCAGTTGTGCCTCAAAGCAAGCTTACCAAAATTTTTATGGTTCACTAAGAGTTAATGTAGCACATTACTTTGTAACTATTTTATAAAGTACACTCCCCTCTGAGAGGTTTGCAGACATTTTGTTACAATTATCTGTAGCAATTAGATATCTAATTGTGAAAAAAAATTTTTACCTGCTGAAAAGAGTTACAAGCAAAAAATTTAGGATGTCCAGCTTGGTTAAAATCATCACATGACAACCATTGTGTTACTCAGCACAAATGCATTTCATGTCAGTTGCGCGCCTGCTGTATTTTTTTGATCCGCACTTTCAAGAAACAACCTTATGTAAAATTTTTAGAACTTTGATGTCGAGTTCAATGGCAAGAAGCTACCATCAAGAGATGGAACAAAACTTGATGCTGTGAACATTGCTGAAGCAGTGAAAAAATTGGGTTTTGAATATGTCAACACTTTTCATGACCTAAGAAAAACAGAAATTGAAAATTGGCTGGAGATAGGTAAGTAAACCTTGTCAGTTTAGCTTCATGTTAAATTACTTCTTCAACAATATACATAAAAAAGCAAATATTTCAATAAACTATTGTACAATGAAGGTATTACATACTTATTTCAGCAAGTAGCACTTGTTTTGATCATTGTTAACCTAGAATGAGATGGCAGAAAAACTTTGGTTTTATCGTTGCTTTGTGTGTAATATTTGTGCACTAAAAAATAAAAAATGTCTACTTTCACTTGTCAAGTGTCAAAAGCCAGTCATGATGAGTATGACTGCTTTGGTTGTGCCATTCTCACACATGGAGGAGAAGGAGATATTCTGTATGCAAAAGATAGAGCAATGACATTAGACGACTTCACGGAACCGTTTACTTCCAAAAGGTGCTCAAGCCTGGCTGGCAAACCAAAGCTTTTTTTTGTTCAGGTATGTTGTGGCATGTAATATTGTTGTATTGTTAAATGCAAGCAAATTCCTATCATTTTTTACTATACCATCAAGGTTTCTATTCTTACAAGCAGTTGATATACCAAGCCATGACTATTTAACTTTCACTAGTATTTGTTAGCTTTTATCAGAAAACAAACTTGTATTTGTCCTGTGCACATTTTATTTTGCGAATTAAATTGAACTGCACAGTATATAAAAACAAACAGAAGTGATTATACTTACTGTAAAATTGTTGTAGTCATGCAGAGGATTGAAGTATGACGAAGGTTCCGAGCTTCCGAGAGATTTAGATGTCACTGATGGACCAGTTCAACAACCTGTGGAGGAAGAAAAGCCATTGATGATCCCTAACGCTGCTGACTTTCTTCTTGCTTATTCAACTGTGCCAGGTATGTTATATTGGTTCAAATGTGCATTGTCAACAAAGGTTAGTTTATTTTTATGCATTCAGTCAGGCCTTGTTAACCTGAATATGCAGAAACTCTACTATCTGACAAACAACTTCAAAAAATGTATTTGTCCATACATTGGCTGAGTAAAGCCTTTTTAAATCAATCTGTTAGACAGCTCTTTGAAAGATGTAAATTTGTTCATTGGCCTTATCATTTTTGTATAACCTGCTAAAACCACACATATCACTGTTTTAACAAAATAGTCTGTAGTTGCTTGGAGGGTTTTTATTTACATCTGTAAAATTGATATGGAAAACAACTGACATTGTACTTTTTGTAGAAACATTTTCATACAATAACCATGCGACGTTACCTGTTGAATGGCAACCAAGCATAACTCTTCTATTGAGTACTTTTGTTTGTGTTCAAGGTTATGTGGCATGGTTGAACTCAGGCAATGGTTCCTGGTTTGTTCAAAGTCTGTGCCACTGCATTAACAAATTTGGAGACCAACTTGAAATAATGCAGGTATGCAAGTTATTTTACCATCATGCAAACAACATTAATGCTTATTTTGTTTCATTCAAAAAGTAAATAGATGAAATCAGAAAGATGTCTTAAATTTTAGTTTGTTTTGGTATAGTTATCATATAGATATGGTCACATCACCACTTCACAATTAAGCTGTTTGATAGCAATATACTGCATTTTAAATCAATATGTAGTTTTTTTCTTGTTTTGTGGTGCAAATATTTATACAAGTAAGCAGTATCCAACTTACAACATGAACAAGTATTAAACTTGCCTGCTTGCGATATTTTTACCCGACGTGAAATTAACCTCCTAATTCCACCTTTGGTGAAAACTAAATCCTTTGTAAAACAACGTCTATGGGGGATTTTCAGGGGCTTGTTCCACCCCAATAATCTTGCACCACAGTAGCAATTTCTCATAGCACGTAATCCTTTCAGCCTTTTTGGTGCCAAGGAACCCTTGAATTAGTTCCGCAAATGTTGCGGTATCCCAAATTTAGAACTATAAAAATCTTGTACTTCTCACCAGCACAATCTCCTTGCACCAATGCATTTGTAGTTCCGCAAAATATTTTAGTGTAACGCCGTAGTATTTATTGCCATAATGTAATGACTTGTCTGAGAATTCTTCGGGGAACAATAGGGTGTTGAATAGTTCTACTGTGTCTCTATTCATTCACCGTGTGGTCCAACTCGCCATTCCCCTGGTGTAACACCAAGCAACACCTGTTCTCCCGCCAATCACCTTATACCAACTGTTACGTCACAGTCGGTTCATTTTACAGATTATGACGCGGATGAACAACATGGTGGCGTTCCAGTTTGAGTCGAGCACCAAAGATGGGAACGACCATTACAAACAGATGCCTTCCGTTTGTACGAGGCTGACGGCGGACTTGTATTTTCCCAGGAAACAGGCGAACGGATCTCCACCGGAAAATGGTGATGAGGTATATAGTGTGAATATGTCAGTTACCGTGTTTTGTAGTGGCGACATACGTTTACATATGCATATCATCTTGGGTTAATGCTTGTTTCAATTACAGAGTTTCTTCTTTACAAATTACAAATCTACCATGTATTTATTACAGTGTCATGTACGTGGCGTGTTGTTATTGGTCAGAGACCCCAAATTTGCGCCCTAAAATTTAGAACGATTTTTTTGCTATGGATGACAATACAAACTGATATAGATGGAATAGCGATAATTTCATTTGGCCTAAACCACAACAAACCTTAGCTTGAAGAACAACCAGAACTCTGCAGTTTCATTTTATCAAATAATGAGCGGTTCACTTGATTTTGTTGTGTCTGTGGGTTCCTCAACGCCAAATTCGCAGTGAAACGACAGTCGGCTGGTGGCGCACCAGAGCACGTGTGAGCTTGCTAGTAAATGTGAAGGACTGAAATGTATTTTTTTTCAGGGTCTCACTATGACTGATGAGATTGAAGTTCATCCTCAACATGTGGACGAAACGTCACAGACTCCCGGGTAAGTTGATCCACTAACGTAGTTTTGTAGTAAAACCACGCATAGATTTGCCATATGGCAAAAGCTAGCAGGAATCAAAATCAATCACATAATATAGTGTAACAATAAAAATATGTATATATGAGATTGAGTTGCTTGCATAAATTACACTGTTGTCTGTACATCTTGCAAATGATTCGCCAGCACATTATCTATGTGCATGCCTAACTTACAACGCTTATAGTACTTTAAGTCACTCTGTCCAGCATGCCTTTATCTGGGTACAAACCGTGACGTTTAGAAACCTAATTTCCAATTTTTCCCGCATTTTTAATATTTAAAGCGCTTAATTAATTTGCATTTACCTTTCTGCAGACCTTCCGCGCAACAGGAGACCAAACCTAAGAAAAAGTCCTTGGGATCCCGAATCCGCAAGAGTTTCCGTCTGAAACGACGAGAAAAGCAAGAGAAATGAAAAGAATTTTTGCTGCATCTTCATTCGCGGTTATTGGTTTCCGCTTATTCCGGATTGTCTTCGAAACGTTTGTAGTTTAAATCCAGTGATTGCCGCGTGCTCAGTATGACAAGCGCATTCGCAACATTTTGTCAGTGCTTTGTTATAATACTATTGTGTATGCGCTAGTACTAATAAGCATAATACGCTCTGTGCCAACACAATCACATAGTTCAGTATTCGAGGTGTATTTCTGCACAAGTTCCGCTAAGCGACGTGGTTTCTCCACCAAACTATTTCGCAACATTGAGTTTATGTTTTACAACGTAGCTGGTTGATTGAACGCCACAGCTACAAAACGTGCAATACAGTGAACAGCGCTCAAAAGCCTCAATTGGCCAATATACCTGAAACTGTAAGACCCGTGGTTTTGTGACTCACCACCCACCTGCGTGACGTCATATCCGCATTGCGTCGCTAATGTCACGTGATTTATGGCATGAACGGTCCCGATGCCACCAACTGAAAATGAATTGTCGGTTGAACAGCAGATGTTTGAGAGTTGTATTTCATGTGCGGGTTTTGACTCCTGTGCAAACCAATCATTTATCGTAGGGACTGTGTTACTGCTTTCCTGACAAATGTATGATCACTCTTATTGTATATACCGCCTTGTATGGTTTTCATGCAACTGTGAGCGATTTTTTTAGTTTTTGCACCGTAATTAGGATGTGTTTTTTCCCAATTGTCAATGGCTTTTACTAGCCTCTGTAGCATTTTTACACTTTATCAACAAAGCGAAATTCATATCATCCTGTATCACCCTTATCTTCATTCCAATGTCTCTTCAACGTAGTTTCAGAATCCACTTATTTCTTCAACCGATCACCTCGCGTCTGTTGCAGCCTCGAAGCATTTTCCCATGTTTTTGGTATATGTTTTCGCCATGAAGCTTACTTGTTGCATTTACTTGATATAGTACCTTTTTAAATTGCGTTGAACGGGTTTTTTTAGGACATGCTACCAATATAGACTCACGTATTCTGCTACCTTGTTTGGAACCAACCTCAGTTGCATTTGTTTATTACCTTCGTACCAACTACTTCCTAAATTCACCTTACCAAAAAATTCCCTGATGCATAGAATTATATGTAAAAACTTACATTTTTACCATGTTTTAGTTCTGCTTGGTGCTTTTCATCGTGTTGTATTAGTGCACATAACTAATACAATCTGAATACCATTCTTACATTTTTTTCACTCAAACTGACACTAAAATGAAAGCCTGATGTACAGGATTGCGATATACTTGATGGCTCGCAAATTTCCGTTACTGTTGTAAGAACTGTTTGTTTGCACCCTGTTACAATGTTCTGCTATGTCACTGTATGTTTACATAAGCATACCAACTTGGCTTCACGCTTTGTTCTAATTACTGAGTTTCAATTGGTTTTGTGTGGTTATTGTTTTACAGAGATTTCAAAAATAAAAGCCACAGCAAAAATATTAACTGCTAAAAACTCTTCCCAGATTAAAGTGAGTCTTAATTAGCGAGAGTTTTATTTGTGTTTGAAACATTGCTCAGAATGTTTGTCCATACTAGGCCGAATAGCAGGTATTGTTTATTATTCGACCGAATCCGAATACTGGCGCAGAGCCCACGGGGTGGTACGATAAAAACAGTGATTTAGAACACATATCCACTCGCTAATGTAAAAATACAAACCGTTACTGGCAAAGAAACAAATGTTTTTGCAACCATCATGAAAACTGATGACGTCATTTAATATACGGATTCGGCTGGATGCTCGTAAGTCACAAACCACCACCTATTTGATGTCATTTCCGGTACAACGCAGCCTCGAGTCACGTGGTATGTGGGATCAACGTTTCCGGTTGGCAGATTTTTCCATTCCTGGCATCCAAACAATTGTTTTTATTTCGAATTTTATTATATTTATATATTTATTCAGAATAAACAAGAAAATTGTGCGACGCATGCAATTAATAAACAAATCTCATAAAAAAGGAGGGTCATGATGTCAAATGTTAGTTTCTCAACAAGGATGCTTATTTATTATTTCCCTGCAAAATGCTACCATATACGCCCATGCGTTTTCAAAGCCAGAAATGTTGCCATATTTATGTTACTAACGTTCGTTGGTTGCATCTATACTTGCATTTATTTATTCATCACTTGGGATAGAGGTCGCCAAAAGTTTACAAACTGGGTCGAAATGTTAATGACTTACCCACATTTTTGGGAAATCAGGGCTTGCTGACTAATTATGCGCTACTTCCTAAATTGCTATGATGCACAGATTTAATGCAATTTAGGTGAACAAATTTTCAGGAAGAATTTTGTTAGCAATGCCACAACCAGGTTGTTTTTTTTTTTTTTTTTTTTTTTTTTTTAAAACAATATCTGCCTATAAAGTATATCGCAACGAAATGGGTTTGACCGCGGTAACAATGTGTGAATCCCAGCATTTGCGTATTTATGGCGCTGCATACAAGGGCCAATTTGATAATGTTCCGGGCCATAGAATTTTTTAAAAATTGGTGTAGATTCGGCTTAGAACATGTAGATTACGTTACCATTGCGTTTTTTGAACACCTATAAAGTATATCGCAACGAAATGGGTTTGACGGCGGTCACGCTGTGTGAATCCAAGCATGAGCTTTGTTCCTCAAAGCGTAGACAGCGAGCAATTGCGGCGCTTGGATGCTGGGATTCACCCAGCGTTGCCCGCTAAACACACTTCACCACCCTCATTCTGGCAGAATTCTGGCAGAATAATTTTGCAAATTTGCCACATTCTACAAGGTACAACAGGCATTTACTCAAAAATTGTTTTTTTTTGGATTAGAATCAAATTACAGAGATGAGCAAGCAGATCAAACCTCAAAAAACATTTAAACAACATTTTCCGCAGCTGTATCAATCAAAAAAATCGCGAATAAAAAAATCGCCTGGTTTTGCGATTCAGCATAATGGCGGCATGCGAAAAACTAGTCTAATACAAAGAATTCTGCTCGGCGTTCTCGCAATAGGTGCCAATATTGACCAATATCAAGGGCACGGAAATTTAATTCTCTACAACATGCAATAAACAAATTTGAAATTAAGGTGCCGGATGACCTTCAAATCGCCCATTGAAGACGACCCGCTTTGAGCGGATCAGCAGCATAATGGCGTAATGTCGGCATGCGAAAAACTTCCCTATAAAAAAACAATTCTGCTCGGCGTTCTCGCAATAGGTGCCAATATTGACCAATATCAAGGGCACGGAAATTTAATTCTCTACAACATGCAATTAACAAATTTGAAATTAGGGTGCCGGATGACCTTCAAATCGCCCATTGAAGACGACCCGCTTTGAGCGAATCAGCAGCATAATGGCGTAATGTCGGCATGCGAAAAACTTCCCTATTAAAACAATTCTGCTCGGCGTTCTCGCAATAGGTGCCAATATTGACCAATATCAAGGGCACGGAAATTTAATTCTCTACAATATGCAATTAACAAATCTGAAATTAAGGTGCCGGATGACCTTCAAATCGCCCATTGAAGACGACCCGCTTTGAGCGAATCAGCAGCATAATGGCGTAATGTCGGCATGCGAAAAACTTCCCCATTAAAACAATTCTGCTCGGCGTTCTCGCAATAGGTGCCAATATTGACCAATATCAGGGGCACGGAAATTTAATTCTCTACAACATGCAATTAACAAATTTGAAATTAAGGTGCCGGATGACCTTCAAATCGCCCATTGAAGACGACCCGCTTTGAGCGAATCAGCAGCATAATGGCGTAATGACGGCATGCGAAAAACTTCCCTATTAAAACAATTCTGCTCGGCGTTCTAGCAATAGGTGCCAATATTGACCAATATCAAGGGAACGGAAATTTAATTCTCTACAACATGCAATTAACAAATTTGAAATTAAGGTGCCGGATGACCTTCAAATCGCCCATTGAAGACGACCCGCTTTGAGCGAATCAGCAGCATAATGGCGTAATGTCGGCATGCGAAAAACTTCCCTATTAAAACAATTCTCCTCGGCGTTCTCGCAATAGGTGCCAATATTGACCAATATCAAGGGCATGGAAATTTAATTCTCTACAACATGCAATTAACAAATTTGAAATTAAGGTGCCGGATGACCTTCAAATCGCCCATTGAAGACGACCCGCTTTGAGCGAATCAGCAGCATAATGGCGTAATGTCGGCATGCGAAAAACTTCCCTATTAAAACAATTCTGCTCGGCGTTCTCGCAATAGGTGCCAATATTGACCAATATCAAGGGCATGGAAATTTAATTCTCTACAACATGCAATTAACAAATTTGAAATTAAGGTGCCGGATGACCTTCAAATCGCCCATTGAAGACGACCCGCTTTGAGCGAATCAGCAGCATAATGGCGTAATGTCAATAAAAACTTCCTTATTACAACAATTCTGCTCGGCGTTCTTGTAGTAGGTGCCAATATTGACCAATATCAAGAGAACGGAAACTTAATCAGGTAGAATATCTATTCACAATGTAAAGGAGTTGTCACCCTGTTTCCTAATAGTGGGAAAGGTTTTCTATATTCCCAAATTATCGCCCGATACCTTTGCTAAACATGGACTACAAGATCTCCTTAAAAGTCGTCAACGCAAGATACGTGGTTTTCTATCGAAGGAGCGACACGGCTTCCAACCGCACCGATATATAGGGTCAAATATCCGGTTGCTGTTCGACATTATTGACATTAGGGACCATTACCATGTTTCCACATTGGCCTACATGCAAATTTTCGACACCATATTTCTTGGAATCGTTTGACATAGAACGTGGCCTCAGACAAGATGACCCACTCTCCTTAACTTTGTTCGTGGTCTGCATGAATAAAAATCATCCCTGTTTGCATTGTTTTTACAAAAGGTTCGGATACTGATTTCTCAAAAATCTTAAAAAAATAATTGAATTAAACTTTCTCCCTTCCCTGAAAAAGACAACATAGTTATGAACCTTTGGGCGACCAGAGGAATAACCCTTATCGGGAAGATAACTATAGCCATAATAGGAAAGAAATAAAAGCGTTACCATATCTTAAATTTTGCATGGGCGGGGGTATGATAGATAATGAGGATCATATGTTGCCTCTTAATTTAAAGCGCTGTTATCCAAACCTTTTAACCAAACAAAACCAATCTCCAAACACGATTTCTGCACCAAAACAGATTTGAGGTGCTCTTAAATTCGTCGGTTGTTCCATAGCAAAATATTGAAGACTCTTATTTCTTTGAAAACCTTACATTGTGTCAAAAGTATGGCGATGTCAATTCTCAGCCAAAAATCCAACCACATGCGCAACAGCTTGGACAAAATTATAAAAAAGCGCAGTAAACCATTTTTTAGAAAATTTTCACGAAGAGTGAGTATTTGCTCTTGTTGACCTGTTGGTATATTCGTTACAGAGTTTGGTTTTGAGCCAAATCAAACATTTTTCGTCCAGTTTCTGCAGCTTGTAGCAAGTCTACATGAGGAGTGGGACACAGTTCCTTCGCAAACAAAAAAAGCCAACATACGTGTCTAAAATATCTTACAACACTTTGGGTACACGAAGACCTTCTATACTTGGTTACAGCAGAATGGTAATACAAATCCAGCCAAAGCACAAGGTTTATGGGACTTCTTATTAGCGGATAGGTTACCCTGGAGGCTAATCTCCAAAAAATGCTGCAGTGGAGAGGAAACTAATAAGCTCCCAGTTTAAACCGAACCCCATGGCTATCACGACCAACAAACAATTAAAGGAATTTAAGCTAGCAAAACTGTATCGTGCGTCTTTTGCCTATGAAACGGTTTTAATTCTTACTATAGTCATATTGTGATATTGTAAAGCTCCCGGTGAGGTTTGAACTCACGACCCTGGGCTAACCAGGCCCAACGCTCTACCAACTGAGTTGTTTCACGGGGTATATTGTGGTCAAGGTACACTGGTGCGCAAGCGCACAACTTGCCAGGCGACCTTCACAACGCAGAGGATCTATCTCGCTCCGACTTGTCGGGAAAAGTGGCTGATCCAGCTTGGCTGCAATGCCTTGGCTGCGAAGCCTGTGAACCTTATGATCATAATATTAGAGCTGTGATCGCCAAATATAAAGGGCCTGCGCAGTGGGGCGATCCTGCCTTGATGCTATGCGAAAGCGTGGTATTACTTCTGCGTTGACTGATTACGGTGGTGGAGATCCTCTACGTTGTGAAGGTCGCCTGGCAAGTTGTGCGCTTGCGCACCAGTGTACCTTGACCACAATATACCCCGTGAAACCACTGAGCTCCTGTAGCTCAGTTGGTAGAGCGTTGGGCCTGGTTAGCCCAGGGTCGTGAGTTCAAACCTCACCGGGAGCTTGATTTTTCAGATCTCGCTCCGACTTGTCGGAAAAAGTGGCTGATCCAGCTTGGCTGCAATGCCTTGGCTGCGAAGCCTGTGAACCTTATGGTTTCATAAGATATTCAGTTGTTTTATTTTGACCACCGATGTTCAATTCAATAGTTCTTGTCGATTAAAATACGAATAATTGTTGGTCGCCTATTAGCGTATTGCATCTGTACATTACATGCCAACAACAACAAAGTGCACAGTCAAAAAAACATTACAAAATAGTATGAAATACTATTTTACAATATCACAATATGACTATAGTAAGAATTAAAACCGTTTCATAGGCAAAAGACGCACGATACAGTTTTGCTAGCTTAAATTCCTTTAATTGTTTGTTGGTCGTGATAGCCATGGGGTTCGGTTTAAACTGGGAGCTTGTTAGTTTCCTCTCCACTGCAGCTTTTTTTGGAGATTAGCCTCCAGGGTAACCTATCCGCTAATAAGAAGTCCCATAAACCTTGTGCTTTGGCTGGATTTGTATTACCATTCTGCTGTAACCAAGTATAGAAGGTCTTTGTGTACCCAAAGTGTTGTAAGATATTTTAGACACGTATGTTGGCTTTTTTTGTTTGCGAAGGAACTGTGTCCCACTCCTCATGTAGACTTGCTACAAGCTGCAGAAACTGGACGAAAAATGTTTGATTTGGCTCAAAACCAAACTCTGTAACGAATATACCAACAGGTCAACAAGAGCAAATACTCACTCTTCGTGAAAATTTTCTAAAAAATGGTTTACTGCGCTTTTCTATAATTTTGTCCAAGCTGTTGCGCATGTGGTTGGATTTTTGGCTGAGAATTGACATCGCCATACTTTTGACACAATGTAAGGTTTTCAAAGAAATAAGAGTCTTCAATATTTTGCTATGGAACAACCGACGAATTTAAGAGCACCTCAAATCTGTTTTGGTGCAGAAATCGTGTTTGGAGATTGGTTTTGTTTGGTTAAAAGGTTTGGATAACAGCGCTTTAAATTAAGAGGCAACATATGATTCTCATTATCTATCATACCCCCGCCCATGCAAAATTTAAGATATGGTAACGCTTTTATTTCTTTCCTATTATGGCTATAGTTATCTTCCCGATAAGGGTTATTCCTCTGGTCGCCCAAAGGTTCATAACTATGTTGGCTTTTTCAGGGAAGGGAGAAAGTTTAATTCAATTATTTTTTTAAGATTTTTGAGAAATCAGTATCCGAACCTTTTGTAAAAACAATGCAAACAGGGATGATTTTTATTCATGCAGACCACGAACAAAGTTAAGGAGAGTGGGTCATCTTGTCTGAGGCCACGTTCTATGTCAAACGATTCCAAGAAATATGGTGTCGAAAATTTGCATGTAGGCCAATGTGGAAACATGGTAATGGTCCCTAATGTCAATAATGTCGAACAGCAACCGGATATTTGACCCTATATATCGGTGCGGTTGGAAGCCGTGTCGCTCCTTCGATAGAAAACCACGTATCTTGCGTTGACGACTTTTAAGGAGATCTTGTAGTCCATGTTTAGCAAAGGTATCGGGCGATAATTTGGGAATATAGAAAACCTTTCCCACTATTAGGAAACAGGGTGACAACTCCTTTACATTGTGAATAGATATTCTACCTGATTAAGTTTCCGTTCTCTTGATATTGGTCAATATTGGCACCTACTACAAGAACGCCGAGCAGAATTGTTGTAATAAGGAAGTTTTTATTGACATTACGCCATTATGCTGCTGATTCGCTCAAAGCGGGTCGTCTTCAATGGGCGATTTGAAGGTCATCCGGATATTGGTCAATATTGGCACCTATTGCAAGAACGCCGAGCAGAATTCTTTGTATTAGACTAGTTTTTCGCATGCCGCCATTATGCTGAATCGCAAAACCAGGCGATTTTTTTAATTCACGATTTTTTTGATTGATACAGCTGCGGAAAATGTTGTTTAAATGTTTTTTGAGGTTTGATCTGCTTGCTCATCTCTGTAATTTGATTCTAATCCAAAAAAAAACAATTTTTGAGTAAATGCCTGTTGTACCTTGTAGAATGTGGCAAATTTGCAAATTATTAAATTATTCTGCCAGAATTCTGCCAGAATGAGGGTGGTAGGATAGAGTGGAAAATAGCGCGAAGGTAATAAAAATCGGTAGAGATCCCACGTATTCCATCAGAATGACCTGAAACACGGGTGTTTTTGCGCTTTTTTGCATTGCCGGTGACGTCACATTCAATCAAGTGCCAAACCACTTTCCGCTTCATAGTATTTTTTTTAAATCTCAGTATCTGTCAAGGATAGAGTGCAGAATAGCGTGAAAGTAATAAAAATCGGTAGAGATCCCACGTATTCCATCAGAATGACCTGAAACACGGGTGTTTTTGCGCTTTTTTGCTTTGCCGGTGACGTCACTTTCAATCAAGTGCCAAACCACTTTCCGCTCAAAATTAAAATATGGACGAATTACATAAACAATCTGCAGGAAATTTGGCCAAGTAAGTGTGTTATTATTAACTGTTTGTGCATATTTTTGAAAAATGGCGATTTTTTTAATGTTTAGAAAGTAATTTTTGAAACCTTTTTGTTTGAATATATGTAGCAAAGTCTCCCAAATTGTCGGCAAAACTTGGGAGCAAAACGTGCAACGGTTTGGTTGTCTCGAGTACAAGATGAACCACAAACAGCGAGGTTATTTTCTTATTTTTAGCCAAGAGGTGGGAATAAGATTGTCTGAAACACATAAACCATACTATAGTGCTTATAAGCACAATATCCTTATCTGGGTTGGGTTGTTTTTAATAGTAGTTGTGCCTTAAAGCAGACTTACCAATATTTTATTAGTCAAGAGTAAATATCACACATTACTTTGTACCTGTTTTCATAAAGTATGCCCCCCCCTCTTGAAATTTACATTTAATTACAATTATCTGTAGCAATAAGATATCTAAATTGTCAAAGAAAATGAATGAAGAAGGCTTTACAGAAGATGACAGAGAAAAGAAAGACAAATCCATGCTCAAAAAAAGACAAAATTTCTGACCTGATGAAAAGGGTTACAAGCAAAAAAAAGTCCAGCCCTAAAGTAATTTAGTTTAGTTTAGTTAAAATCATCACATGGCAAGCAAATTGTGTTACTCCAGCACAAATACATTTCATTTTAGTTGCTCCCTGCTGTATTTTTGTGATCAGCACTTTCAACAAACAACCAATGTTAAATTTTAGAACTTTGATGTCAAGTTTAAGGGAAAAAAGCTAACATCAAGACATGGAACAAAACTTGATGCTGTGAACATTGAGGTAGCAGTGAAAAGCTTGGGTTTTGAACACATCTACACTTTTCATGACCTAAGAAAATCGAAAATTGAAGAAAAGCTGGAGAAAGGTATATAAACCTTGTCAGTTTAGCTTCATGTTTAATTACTTTTTCAACAATATACATAAAAAAGCATGGTTAAAGTATTTTATTAAATTATTGAACAATGAAGGAATTAAACACTTATTTCAGCAAGTAACACTTGTTTTGATCATTGTTTACCTAGAATGAGATGGCGGGAAAACTTTGGTTTTATTGTTGCTTTGTGTGTAATATTTGTGCACTAAAAAACGTCTGCTTTATCTTGTCAAGTGTCGAAAGCCAAACATGATGAGTATGACTGCTTTGGTTGTGCCATTCTCACACATGGAGTAGAAGGAGATACTCTCTATGCAAAAGATGGAGCAATGACATTAGACGACTTCACAGAGCCGTTTACTTCCAAGAGGTGCCCAAGCCTTGCTGGCAAACCAAAGCTTTTTTTTGTTCAGGTATGTTGTGGCATGTATTTTTGTTGTATTATTAAATGCAAGCAAATTCCCATAATTAGTTTATATTCCTGCAAGCTGTCGGGACATGATTTTGCAAATTAAATTGAACTGCACAGTATATGAAATTGAACCAAACATGATTATACTTACTGTAAAATTGTTGTAGTCGTGCAGAGGAGTGAAGTTTGATGAAGGTACCGAGCTTCCGAGAGATTTAGACGTTACTGATGGACCAGTTCAACAACCTGTGGAGGAAGAAAAACCATTAATGATCCCTAATGCTGCTGACTTTCTTCTTGTTTATTCAACTGTGCCAGGTATGTTATATTGGTTAAAATGTGTGTTGTCAACAAAGGTTACTTTATTTTTTATATATACAGTCAGACCTTGTTAACCTGAATATCCAGAAACTCCCCTATCTGACACACAACTTAACAAAATGTATTTGTTCCATACATTGGCCTTATCATTTTTACATAACCTGCTAAAACCGCACATATCACTGTTCGAACAAAATAGTCTGTAGTTGCATGGAGGGTTTTCATTTCATATGTAAAATTGATTTGGAAAACAACTGACATTGTACTTTTGGTAAAAACATTTATATACAATAACTATGCGATGTTACCTGTTGAATGGAAACCAAGCATAACTCATTCAAAAATTTTATTGCGTACTTTTGTTTGTTGTCAAGGTTATGTGGCATGGTTGAACTCAGGCAATGGTTCCTGGTTTGTTCAAAGTCTGTGTTACTGCATTAACAAATTTGGAGACCATCTTGAAATAATGCAGGTATGCAAGTTATGTAACCAACATTGATGCTTATTTGTGTTTCAATTAAAAAGTAAATAGATGAAATCAGAAAGATGTCTATAGTTATCATAAAGGTTTGATCACATCACCACTTCACCATTAATCAGTGTGATAGCCGTATACTGCTTGTTAAATCAACATGTAGTTTTTTTCTTGTTTTATTGTGTAAATAATTGTAAGTAAATTCAAACTTTCAGAATGAACAAGTATTGAACATGCCTGCTTGCGATACTTTTACCCGACGTGAGATTAACCTTCTAATTCCACCTTTGGTGAAAACTAAATCCTGCATAAAACAACCTCTAAGGGGATTTTCAGGGGATTGTTCCACCCCAATAATCTTGCACCACAGTAGCAATTTTTCATAGCAAGTAATCCCTTCAGCCTTTTTGGTGCCATGGGACCCTTGAATTAGTTCCGCAAATGTTGCAGTATCCCAAATTTAGAACTATAAAAATCATGTACTTCTCACCAGCACAATCTCCTTGCATCAATGCATTTGTAGTTCCGCAAAATATTTTAGTGTAACGCCGTAGTAATTATTGCTATAATGTAACGACTTGTTTGAGAATGCTTGGGGGAACAATAGGGTGTTGAATAGTTCTACTGTGTCTCTATTCATTCACCGTGTGGTCTAACTCGTCAATCCCCTGGTGTAACACCAAGCAACACCTCTTATGCCAACTGTTACGTCACAGTCGGTTCATTTTACAGATTATGACGCGAATGAACAACATGGTGGCGTTTCAGTTTGAGTCGAGCACCAAAGATGGGAACGACCATTACAAACAGGTGCCTTCCGTCTGTACGAGACTGACGGCGGATTTGTATTTTCCCAGGAAACAGGCGAACGGATCTCCACCGGAAAATGATGACCAGGTATAAAGTGTGAATATGTCAGTTACCGTGTTTTGTAGTGGCAACATACGTTTACATATGTATATCAACTCGGGTTCATGCTTGTTTCAATTACAGAGTTTCTTCTTTACAAATTACAAATCTACCATGTATTTATTACTGTGTCATGTACGTGGCGTGTTGTTATTGGGCAGAGACCCCAAATTTGCGCCCTAAAATGTAGAATGATTTTTCTTGCTATCGATGACAAAACAAACTGTTATAGATGGAATAACGATGATTTCATTTGGCCTAAACCACAACAAACCTTAGCTTGAAGAACAACCAGAACTCTGCAGTTTCATTTTATCAAATAATGAGCGGTTCACTTGATTTTGTTGTGTCTGTGGGTTCCTCAACGCCAAATTCGCAGTGAAACGACAGTCGGCTGGTGGCGCACGTGTGAGCTTAATGTAATTACTAGTAAATGTAAAGGAAGGAATGTATTTTGCAGGGTCTCACTATGACTGATGAGATTGAAGTTCATCCTCAACATGTGGACGAAACGTCACAGACTCCCGGGTAAGTTGATCTACTAACGTAGTTTTGTAGTAAAACCACGCATAGATTTGCCATATGGCAAAAGCTAGCAGGAATCAAAATCAATCACATAATATAGTGTAACAATAAAAATATGTAAAAATGAGATTCAGTAGCTTGCATAAATTACACTGTTGTCTGTACATCTTGCAAATGATTCGCCAACACATTATATATGTGCATGCCTAACTTATAACGCTTATAGTAACTTATAACGCTCCTGTTCTGCAGACCTTCTGCGCAACAGAAAACCAAACCTAAGAAAAAGTCGTTGGGTTCCCGAAGCCGCAAGAGTTTCCGTCTGAAACGACTAGGAAAGCAAGAGAAATGAAAAGAATTTTTGCTGCATCTTCATTCGCGGTTGTTGGTTTCCGCTTATGCCGGATTGTCTTCGAAACGTTTGTAGTTTAAATCCAGTGATTACCGCTTGCTTAGTATGACAAGCGCATTCGCAACATTTTGTCAGTGCTTTGTTATAATACTATTGTGTATGCGCAAAAATAAAAGGCCACAGCAAAAATATTAACTGTTAAAACTGTTCCCAGATTAAAGTAAGGCTTAATTAGCGAGAGTTTTATTTGTGTTTGAAACATTGCTCAGAATGTTTGTCCATACCAGGCCGAATAGCAGTTATTGTTTATTACTCGACCAAATGTGAATACTGGCAGGAAAGCAACGGGATAGCACGAAACAAAAGCAAGTTATTTAGCACGCTTATCCACTAGAATTATGACGCTACCGTAAATATACAAACCGTTACTTGTAATGGAACAATTTTTTTTGCCACCGTCATGAAAACTAATGACGTCATTAAATATACGGATTCCGCTGGATGCTCGTAAGTCGCAAACCACCCATTTGATGTCATTTCCGGTGCAACGCAGCCTCGAGTCACGTGATATGTGGGATGAACGTTTCCGGTTGGCAGATTTTTCCATTCCCTGGCATCCAACCAATTGTTTTTTTGTTCAGAATTTTATTATATTTATATATTTATTCAGAATAAACAAGAAAATTGTGCGACGCATGCAATTAATAAACAAATCTCATAAAAAAGGAGGGTCATGATGTCAAATGTTAGTTGGCCAACAAGGATGCTTATTTGTTATTTCCCTGCAAAATACTACCATATACGCCCATGCGTTTTCAAAGCCTGACATGTTGCCATATTTATGTTACTAACGTTCGTTGGTTGCATTTATACTTGCATTTAATTATTCATCACTTAGGATAGAGGTCGCCAAAAGTTTACAAACTGGGTCGAAATGTCAATGACTTACCCACATTTTTGGGAAATCAGGGCTTGCTGACTAATTATGCGCTACTTCCTAAATTGCTATGATGCACAGATTTAATGCAATTTAGGTGAACAAATTTTCAGGAAGAATTTTGTTAGCAATGCCAAAACCAGGTTGTTCTGTGCGATTCACAAACGCCTACAGGTTATTGGGGTACGGCCAGAAAAAAGGTAATTTCTTCATGCAGAATCATCTCTGTAGTATAGGATCGGTCAGAAATCAACCAATACGTGACAGTTTAAAAAAACAGAGTAGCGTCACAACATTCCCACTCCGCCCACTGATGTTTTGTAATGTTTGGGTTTGGTGCAAAGTTTGGTGAAACAAGTCTGGCTACACAGCTGTATGTTTTTGTGCTGTTTTGCAATGTATAATGTAATTGTGTCCACGGTGCTGGCGTGTTGCTGCTTTTGGACTGTACGACTATCAGGTTGGTACTTACTGCGTTAGATAAGACAATTTTCACCGTTGTTAGATGGTATAGGCTACTGTGTTGCTTGCTGGCAAATGTGGTATTTTTAAGCTCCGAGTGTGCATCAAACGGTGTTAGTTGAGTATTTCTTAACTGCTTGACACAGAATCTTCCATTACCACCGATCAGCAATATTACGAAGTGGCTGAATTCGAGCC
Source organism: Ascidia mentula (assembly GCF_947561715.1). Lineage (NCBI taxonomy): Eukaryota > Metazoa > Chordata > Ascidiacea > Phlebobranchia > Ascidiidae > Ascidia > Ascidia mentula. The sequence continues at coordinate 3,337,558 of NC_138568.1, forward strand.
TTTCAGCGTCAATGTGAAAGTGGACGAAAGTGTGACCCTGCCGGAGACGTTTAGTTTAATCCAAGAATCGGATGACCAAGTTGTTACGATTAAAAGCATGGAACTTGAGCAATTTAACTCCACCTTGATGGTATTTGAAAGAACCACAAGAACGATGGCCGGCACTTACATGTTTGCTGGATACGACCACTCTAGATTCGAAGTAAAAATTCTATGTAAGTATTTGTGTATTTTCTCTGGGCACGTATAACGATAAGTAAGTTTTCGATCTGGCAGATTATTTCTATACCTCCCCCTTCAATAACGCCCTTTCATATTGGGCACTCAGATCATTTGCCACAAAATCAAGACAAATCATCTATTATTTCATGGTAAACCAACGCGAAATGAGTCAATCCTAAATTAAATAGTCGAATACGTAAACTTCCAAATCTACCTAAAATAGTCAAACAAATCATTCCTGATGTATCCCCAACGTTTTTGTCTGATGATTTTTACAGACTTGGACTCGATTCACATTCGCCAATCAACGTTGGACGATAGTCACGTGACTTACGTGGAGTGTTCGGTCGTCGGTTTTCCCAAACCCAACATCACGTGGACGAAATTTCACAACGATTCCTGTTTTCCGAACAGTGAGTATTTCCATTCCTCTGTAAGAATGAACTTTACGTGATATTTTATTTCGTATTTTTCGTGCAGGTGACGTCACTTTTGATGACGAGACAGTGCAACATGGGCCTTCATCGTTCAAGGTCACCCGAAAGATCATTGCGGGGAAGAGCGGGAATGTGTTGGGTCAGTTTACCTGCACTGTCACCAACAAACACTCGTCCAAATCGCGGTCATTGCTCGTTCACGGCAAGTATTGAGATACAAGCTTTGTTGACCGATTATGAACGATCTGCTGCAATTGGTTTCCCACACCATTGTGCATTAAAAATTGTTTCTTGGTGCAGTTACCTTTAAGTCGGTATTGAGTTGGGTAATTCTCCATAAACAAGGGTCAAACGTAGTGACAACACACAAAGGCGAATTATTAGTGCCGGGACAAATCGAATCCGAGTATTCAGATTTGGCACATCGCCAAATTGCACACTTGCGGACGTTATACCAGGAAACTTTGAACTACACATTGTATATTCCCTTGTTCTTGTATTAAATATACGTCATTCCATTTAGATCCGAAAGCAGCCAAAGCTCTTTCTCCGTCCGTAACGTTACAAAACACTGGAAATGGACTGAAAGTTGTAATATTTTTACCTGGAGATGTCGAGTCCAGTTCGACCGCGAATTATCAGGTAAAATGGATATTTTTGTTCACCTGCATAATCTATTGTACGGTATAATATTTTGATGCTTTTTTCGTCCAGTTTATTAAGATGTTTATTTGCGAATTTTTGTTGTTGTGGGCAATCCTAATTCATCCGTTTCAATGTTACATCGTTATTTTGTTGTCAAGGATTTGCGAATTTATTCTTTTGGGTTAGTCTGGTTCCTTTTCGAAATTATACTTTCGCATTTTTTAAGGTCGACCTTAACTCCGTCAACAAAAAAAGTTGTTCTGGTGATCGCACAACCACCCTAAAGCACCCAAACCTCCAGTTTACCTTCGAGAATCTGTGCCCGGACAATGTGTACCGTGCTAAGGTGACAACTGAGAGGAATTATTAAACTTGGCTTTCGCAAAGATTTTGGGTTTGCGTTAAAGATGGAGTTGACACCCTTTTTTTGCGAGTCAAAGGATTCGCAGTAAAATACACGATGTTAATTCTGCACAAACATATACTTGCAACTTGCAATAATGATCACTGAGCCCCAGACTGTCCACACTATTTTGATCTATCAAGTCTCATCCGTGCGCATTTAACTTTTCGTCATCGGCTTCGCTGATGAGATTTGTCGATAATCCTGCTGTTTTCAGGTGACTGCGATCCTAGCAGACTGTTCCGCTTATACACGGATAACTTATGATGGCCACATAACTACTTTAAGTAAGAATGAAGGGAGTATTCACATTTTTCATTGATATTTATGTTGCTTTCTTAAAACTGTAGCAATTATAGATAAACGAATTGGCAGCGTGCTAAAGTGTTTTTTTTTCACAAGTAGTTGATTTAAGTTTGAGATAAATGCATGAATAATTAGTAACTGAAACTTTATGCTGTGTTTATTTTTGACAGGCTCAGTATCAACGATACAAGCTGGGACAGTGGCATCCATTGTTCTGTCTGCCCTTCTTGGGATTGTCCTCATTCTATTTGTTTGTAGCAGGTATGGAAAGATATGTGTCGTGGTGGCGGTGACGTTTTTCGGTGTACAGTTTTTTTCTTTGGTATAAAATGTCTAGGGAGATTTATACAAACATGCAGAGAAAATAATGTGGTTCTTTGTGCCGCAGCGTTCTTGAAAACCACAACATATGTCTTAAAATCTGTTTCAGAAAAATTCCTGAAAAGTCCCATAGACTTTTTCCTGTAAGACTTCGAAAAAATGTAAAACAGCCTAAAATACATACAAGATATTCTAAACAGTCCAGAATAGCCCTAAAAGAATTTAACAGTCGTTTGGGAATCGAATTATAAACTGTCTTTATAAGACTGAAAATGTTACACAATTACCAAAACACCATGTTTCCATTCAAAGGCTGGTGCATCAACGTAAGAGCAGAAGATCCAGAAACTTTGAGTTCCTCCGCAACCAGTCGGCAAGCAGTTGGAGCGTGGCTCTGGATCGAAACAGCAGCTTCATCGAACTTCCTGATAACTCAGGCTACCTGGCCGCATCTGATGTCACAGCCAGTCCGGAATACCGTCCCAGAGAAAGCATAAGAGAGCCTTCCCCTGCCAGATCACACCGTATTCCCATTGAAGAAGACTACGCCATACCTTACACGCCCAAAGATTCACCCTTCAGTAACTCCTATGCAACTTCACATCACCAAGCAACGATTGCAAGACGAAAATCGGCGCCTGTGCATCAGCACCTGGTACCAAACCGGTATCTATCTGTTCCTTCCTTGAAAGTTCCCTCCCCGTTGCGCACTCCTGGACGAACTCCCCCACGTAGGTCGGCATCTGTGTTCTTGCCAGACGGCTCCGGTTATGCAGCGGCAGGTGCAGGAGTACAAACCGGTGGTGGAAAAGCGGTGAGATTTGCACAAAGAGGATTAAGTGTGCGCCGTGAAGCGGGAAGGCCTCTTAGTTTGGATATCAGTCTGGCACGAAAAGCTCAAGACAGCCCATCGAGAAGAAGTGATGATGGAAACACAGGTTACCTGACTAACTAAATCATTGCGCTCAGTGGGCATAATATGTCGTTCTAAAGTTTATGGCATAATTCGCTACCCACGCTTTAAACTTATAAACAAACAGTATTAACTACAAGTTCAGCTTTAGGAAACACCACTGACACGAAAACAACGTTAAACTTTAGACTAACTAAAGAAGCTATATAACGAACTCGTTGTTTCATCAGTTTTGTAAATTTATTCTGTAAGCCAGTGCATGAATATGTTCCTGTGCTGAAATAAGTCGCATTATGCATGGGATATGACGAGGAGCGTGTTTTTGGTCCCCTATGATGAGACCAAAAGCAAAGTTGAAATTAAAATTCGGCCAAATCACAAATTTTAACTTGGGCGATTGGTACATGTTTGCTTGTCAACACATTCTTGTTCGTTTTCTTGCAGGGGATCACGTTTACGCAACGATTCAATCCAAACGTTCGCCAGGCAGCGGACAGCGGCCAACAAGCACCGCCTGAAAACAAAAGAAATGACTGTGTCTAAGTTTATGCCACAGACAACTTTTTCGTACCTAATTTTTCATTGTGCGATGCCTTTGGTCAGCCTTATGCAGATAATTGATTTCCCACACAAACGCAAAATTTGCACTTGATTATCGATATATGACTACTTGTGGGTTTTTATTCTACAGACAGATTTGAGTAATATTCATAAATCTCCCTTATAATCTCAAAAAAAAACATGTTACAAGATATAATAAAGTCCTTCAAATTCATTATTTTATCTTAGCCGACCTGGTCAGTTTTTTACTATAGTAATTCGCTACTAGGAACAACGTTTACAGTAGGCAAAAATCATTTGAACGAACGATCAAGAGAGCAAAGATAATTTACAACACCATTACATCAAATATGTAGTTCGCATGGACCTTCCCTAGGGTCGACCGTACAATGAAACGTTACTATGTGTTGGGTAAGTTGCAAGACTGTAAGACGAGATCACAAGTTAAAAACCAGAACGTTGCAAACACTCGAGACAGTCATAGGGTGTACACATGATTCGTCGAAAACAAACATAGAAAACAAATGAATTTGTACCAACCAACGACATTATGGACAAACGTTTCACATCAGAAATATCGGAAGAGGAGTTGAAATAGGTAAAGTTAATTTCTCTCAAATTTGCCCCTTTCGGTTGGTTCCTGTTTCTGTATATTGTTAATCAGCAAATTCTAAAGAGTCATGTGTACATTGTTTTGCGTCACGGTGTACAGACCTTGAACTAGGTTGGTCTGGAATAAAGTTCCACGCATTGTTGTACATTAAACTCTACATCAGAGGCCTAGGTAGCGAGCATCCGTTCTCTAGCCTAGGATTCAATGCGTTCTTGTGTGTGCAGAAGTAAGAATATACAGAAAAAGATTGTACACGAGTGTTTATACAGGAATATTCTTGTTTAGAGATAATTTAGCGATATTTGTTATTATTTCTGGACGTGCACAGCAAAACAAATCATTTGAATGGATAACAAAAAAACTAAGGTATTTGGAGTACCATTGTCCGGAATATGTAGCTACGAGTTTGCTTTCAAACTAAACTCCGTTGGCCTTTGTGGTGTTTCTCCATTTTTAAATGCTCTCTGGCGTTTATGCCTGTAAGCAAAATTCTCGATACACGAGTTTTACTTATAGAAGCTAAGTGGTCACCAAAGTCCGCAACAATTATCCAAATTTTGTATAGAGAATCGGCGACTTAAAAATTAAATATTAACTCGACGATAATGATATTCGGAGTGTCAATGTTTGGTCTAATGGAAGGTAGTTACTTGCTGAAAAAAACAAGTGTTTCAGAATGTTCTCTTTCATCAGGTGATTTAAAATTGCAGTTAACTTCATTTTATGTTAATATACCTGGAAATATATGGCTTGGAAATTTACGGTTAGGAGCCTTTGTAACAGATGGAGCAGCCAATAGGCGGTGAGAGTTACGAATGGAGTTATACAAAACCAGGCGTCAGTATGTATTGACAAACGCTTTACAACAGTGAAATCTAAACAGTTGAAGTCACGGGTAAAGTTATTGCAGTCATGGCGTACGTACCTTGAATCAAGTTGATTACCAACGTTGGGCGTGGGCGTGGAAACCAACGCGATCAAAAACAATTTCTTTTTTTGCTTCCACTTCTGTTATGTGTAAAGGTATTAATCCAATGGGTCAAAGGCCAGTTAGTAATTGCAAACGGATATGCAAGTACTGAAATTCTGTTGGTCTTTGTAATTTATTTTTTATTTGGAATTGTTGTATTTTCCATCAGATAAAACAACAGATTGATTAAAAAAATGTTTAACAGAGTCCAGCAGGTATTTGGTACCTACCTCTATTATGCAAAACGTGTGCAAATTGTTGCCTGCACTGATCGGTTTCACTCAAACAATCTGGCCAAGGATGGCCGTTTAAAAGGTAAATATTAACATAGCAATAAGAATGGTTGCAAACTTAGCTTAATCCAGAGCAGTTTCCTTCGGAAGCAACTTTACAGTATGTTGACCTTCACCAGGTGGTTTGACATAACATTTACTGTAAAATATAAATAAAAACTTAGATGTTTATCAAATGAAAGTGCGATGATTTAGAAAGGCAATAGTAGTTAGATTTAGCAGCAAACTGGTTTCTATTACCGGTAAGCATTTCTCTTCAACCAAATGACTTCCACAAATTCAAAAAGACCCAACCGAAATCATTTCAAAGTCCTTTAATTTTGGTTGTAACTGAAAACTGTTGTGTATGTTATCAGGAAGGCAAAATCCCTATACGGTGATACAACCAGACAAACTGCATCTCGATGATTCTTCCCAGAATCTTTTCTATGTTTTTAACAACATGAGTTTCGGTAAGTATAGCAACTGTATGAGTCTACCAAGCATATCATCGCTCCATGTGGAAGCCAACCAACTAATTTTAACTGGTTAAGAGAACAATTGACACACCTGCAACAGATGTACTAGTTAACATGAAACTAGATTGATGTCAAGTATACAATATATCTACATTTTTCATGAAGAAAAGTAGTTTTGTGACTACCAATACCGTTATAAGCCACTTAAATACACATTAAAATATTGGGATGATAAAAACAAACAATTAAAATATTTTTAGAGGATTCTTTATTGCCTAAACGAGAAGGATCAGATGTTGATGCAAATAACCTCAACCAACTTTTTGATAAATTTAATTTTGCAACAAGGGATCCATATCTGGACTTGAAACAGGGCGAATTTAACAAGGTAACACCCACGTAATGATTAGAGAAATTAGAACAAAAATAAATTTTCTAAAATTTGATATTTTCTTTCCGGCAACAGACGATTGATGGAATATGTCATTATGTACGAGGGGTAAACAATCTCGGTTGCTTAGTGATAGCATTTCTCTCACATGGAATCGAGGGAAAGCTGCAAATGAATGACAGTGAAGTTTGTATTGATGACATTATAGATCAGCTAAGCAAAGTGGAATCATTGCACAGAAAACCAAAAATTCTTATTTTCCAAGTAAGATTACCATTCCTTTTAGTTATAAGTATGCCAGATTTTGAATTTAGTTTCATAAGGGAAATGCCAAAATGACTTGTCACAATATCCGATAAGTATTTCGAAGGCTTGCAGCGGAGACCAGGTGGCGAAAGGTTTGCCATCCGCCACTGGGGATAATGACCTGATTGACGATTTAACAAAACACGGTCCAGTAGAAGAGAAAGGCAGCGACCTAATATCTTCCCTTCCTCTCATTTCGGAGTTCGTTTTATGTAACTCAACAGCAAAAGGTGAACTATAATAATAAACTTTTTAGAAAAATAACATAGGCCTCGAAAAACCCTGGATTAGTGTTTCCCAGTAGGTCGTTAGAGAAATGGAGTATATTGTTTCTTTATATTGTCAGGTTACGTGTCTTACCGTCACAGAAAGCACGGATCCCGGTTCATTCGCAAGTTTTGCGAAGTTTTCAAAAACTACGCTAACGGTAAGACTGTATAGGGACATTGTTCTGCAAGCCAGAGAGTAAATATATTTTCCCACTTATAAAAGGGCCTCTTGATGAGGAATTGGACTTTCTGCAGTTGCTTACCAAAGTATCGGCCGAAGTGGCCAAAATGGACCCAGAAAAAAAAGGTCGCCAAATGCCGTCTTTCACATCCACTATGACCCAAAATCTTTATCTTCCGAGGCGCAACAATGCGTCGAAACCAACGATACAGCAGTGACAGTTTATGCTGCCTTTGTGCTGATAATGAGTAATGTATATATATTTTGTGCTTGATAGCTCAATGCAGTTACACATTCCATAGTTCGACTTTGGGTGTAATTGTGCAGTTGTACAGTTTTCCATTGATAAATAATGTCTGTTGAGAAGCTTAATGTAGCAAAAACTCCGACGTACCAATAATACTTTATGTATAAACGTCTTACATAAAGACGCAATTTCACTAGTCATTATGTATTGTTTCGCTTTGCGCTGGTGGGTGTAGGTATATTGTATATCGTTATGCACCGTCGTCACATTGTATAAAGGAAATAGTGGTGTTTTACGCTGCATAAAATTAACGCTCGCCCACTTGAGTTATGAATCATTGTGTTTACTTCATAAAACAAACAGTCATAAATGCAACCCATTTCCGGGAAACCCGTGCTTCCTGTTGGTTGGGCTCATCGTTTCGACAGAACAACACATTCTCCTCACAACGGAGTGATAAAATGCATTTACCATCTCGAAATTCGGTACATTGCTCATTGCAGCACTACATTTTTCTGGCTTACCGGGTTAGACCTATTGATATATAAATATATACCAAACGAACATACTATAAGTTGTATTTTGTTGAATAAAATGCTTTTCTTTTAGAGTGCCTGGTTCTAATTGCCAACTGAAACCAATTCGAACACATAGAACAAGTGCATTAAGTAATACGTAGTTGTGTCTTGTGTATCGCGTATGCTTATTACATATGGTCTGTGATGTCCTTCGGAGATTGCATTTTGTTCAAAAGTATTGGTGATTTTAAATGTTTATTACACAAAACCAGTTTGTATGCCTTTAGTTTAGGAGAAACAATGTAAAGTTTGTTTCAACTTTACATTGTTCCTTCACAGTAGCTGGCATGACAATCGTGGAGCGGCACGAAACCCTGTCTCACTCACCTGACGAGATTTCACCATTAAATCAAAACAAATGAAGATCTGTCTAACCGTTCAATTACACCAGCATTAGCGCAGGTTTCTTACGCACAGGAAACGCTAACGTTCAGTATTCAAGCGTAGGTTGCCTTCTCCATCCACTACTGAGCAATGGAACTGATGTGGTGTTGTTTATTGTTCACTAAATTCGCAGATAATTACGCAGGTTGGCGGGATGTTTCATGAGATCAAGCCTCAGTAAATAGAGTTGTCCTCATCGTGTATTGTTCATTAACTGTGTAGGTCTATTCATATAAGACGATAACTGTTAGTTTTCAACAAAAACCTATAAAACCATACAGGTTATCAAGTCAGGCGCCCATGTCAAGGAGATTTCCTTACGGAGAATCACCGTCTGCCGTAGGATCGCAGCCAGTCGCACTGGGAGGTGATGGGTTAACAAAACAATAGTTCATTAAGTACTTGCATATGTCTTTGACAACTAGGAGACTGTTAATTTGTGTTTTATTGAACATCAGTAAAACCATATGGCAACACCAAGCCCATATGCTTTTAAAGACCCATTTATTGGACAGCTACATATATTCAACAACGTCAAGTTCAGTAAGTATTCGTGTGTGGGTATAATTAACGTGGCTTTTTAATTTTTGGAACATCCAAGTTGAGGGCCTGTTTAATGCGGAATTTTAAATTAAATTGTTGTTTTATTTTATAACTTTGCAAACGTTTTAAATAAACTACAAACCCATAGTTTCTTTTTTTACGTTTTTCTTATTTAGAGAAGTTCCAATTGTTTTTACTTCATTCCTAAGAAACTTTTGTCTTTTTGTCTGAAAATGTTCTGCGTAAATTTAATTAGGTATGATTTCTTGCAAGTCACATGTATGCGTTAACGATTTTTGTCAGAAAATGAAAGGTTGAAGGAACGGAAGGGATCGGACTTGGATGCTAAAAGTCTTCTCAAAGAGTTTCAACTTTGTAACGCGAAAACCATATGAGGATTTAAGTTTCGGCGATTTTCATTCGGTAATGCATAAAATATTTAGTCATGACTTTGCACATATGTGACATTATACCAAAATATGTCCCCGTGACGTCACCAACCATATTTGGCTTATTTGTCTTTGATTATCGGCAAGCCAAAGGGTACATTACTTTGTACTTCGATAAGATAGGGATTGTGGGTATCGTCGCTCAGTAACAGTACTCAACGTCATTTTAGGTGTGATGTCATAACTTTAACCTCTCCTGATAGTTCTAACGTTTGTAGTTACGAACCTTATTGCGAAGAATATATTGGTTGATTGAGGCGGATTTTATAGTAATAGTGAACTTAAACCACAGCTACTAAAGTACTGCATCCTTTAACTAGGTTATGACCGAAACCGATTATTTGGCAGTCGAATCATTTACACCACATGGGTTAGGCAGCCGCCAAACAAAAATTGCTCTTAAACAGGATAAAATAAACCAATGACGGTCTGTCTTTGCCGTGTTTTAAAAAAGTTGATAAATGACGTTAGCAATCATAAATGCTTTGACCACAAAAGCACCCTGTCCCAGTAACAGTTTTATGATAGCGAAACGAAACAAAACTTAATAGGTCGAAACAGCCGCCCTCTGTTAGCAGTTCAAATAAACAATCAATATCCGTTCGTTGCACTTATTCACTAGTTGTTCTCCTGTTAAATAAAAAAACTACTAAACCAGTTTTACAGCGTTTTTCATACCGACGCATAAGCCTCGCTAGCAGCTCTCACACGACTGAAGCGCCTTGTATGACGTCACGCAACAATAATCTCACTTTCGCACGATTTCGTTCGCAACGTTTAAAACACAGCTTTGACGATCTCAAAAACCCGGAACTTTGATAAGCTGTATCTCAGAAACCTGTGGCCGTATCAAGCTACTTTAAGTATTTTGAAATTAAAAAATTAAGTATTTTGAAATTAAATTTTTCATGTCACTTGCACTGTAACAAACAACGGACAAGCAATATTTAAATAACGACATATTTTCTGTCTTGTATCAGGAACTATCGCAAATGTGTGCTGCTGATTACAAAACGACTGATTGTCTTGTGCTTGTCTTCTTGTCTCACGGAAATGAAGGCCAACTGCAAATGTCCGATGATGTGAAGCCATGGCATTACAAGTTAAAAACCAAAACGTTGCAAACACTCGCTCCAGTCATAGGTGTACAAATGATTCCAAAACAAATGCAAAAAATGAATGAATTTGTGCCAACTAACGACAGTATGGACAAACGTTTTACATCAGAGATATCGAAAGAGGAGTTGTCATGAGTAAAGTGAATTTCTCTCAAATTCACCCCTTTCTGTTGGTTCCTGTTTCTCTACGTTCTGCATCAGCAAATTCTAAAGAGTTGCAGTCATGTGTACATTGTTTTCCGTCACGGTGTACGGACCTTGAACTAGGTTGGTCTGGAATAGAGTTTCACGCATTGTTGTATACTAAACTCTACATCAGAGGCCAAGGTAGCGAGCATCCGTTCTCTAGCCTAGGATTAAATACGTTCTTGTGGGTGCAGAAGTAAGGAAGCACAGGATTAAATGCGTTTCAGTAAAAAAGCGTAGTAAAAGTTCTGGTGTACACAGCATGATTCCCTCTCGAAAACAGTAACTTAGTGATATTTGTCTGTACATAATGGCACAACAACATATGTATTCATATGTTTATAGCGGCTATTTTGCATGCTTCTGTAGGAAGTTTACTGAAGGTTTTAATCCAATAGGCCACAGGCCAGTTGGTAAATTTGCAAACGGATATACAAGCCTGTTGGTCGTCGTAATGTTTCTTTTTTCATTTTGGAATTGTTGTATTTTCGACCAGATATGATAATACAATAATTTTAAAGTAAAATGTCCAACTGAGTCCAACAGCTTTTTGGTACCTACCTACCTCATGCAAAACGTTTGCAAATTTTGGTCTGTACTGATTCACTCATACAAGTTAGGAAGGCCGTTTAAAAGTTAAATATTAACATGGTAATAAGAATGGTTGCATTGGCGACATTAAACTGGCTTAATCCAGAACAGTTTCCCTTAGAAGCAACTTTACGGTGTGTTGCCGTTCATCAGGTAATTTAAAATAACATTTGAAAGTACTTGAAAGTGCGATGGTTTTGGAGGCGATATTAATTAGATTCAGCAGAAAACTGGTTTCTATCACCAATGATTAGGTTAAGCATTCCCTTCAACCAAATGACTTTTTACTTTTATGCCTGTTTCCGTAAGATTTTGCCGGTAATTATTCTAGATCAGTGAAATGTATAGAGTTGTAGTCATGTGTATCCTAAATTGTTTCCCGTCATGGTGTATCGACCATGACAAACAAACCTTTTATAGTGACTGAGTAAAGCGGGAGAAACCAGCCTGTGCTTCCAAGCAAACCTATGTTTGCTTGAAGTCATTGTGTATGCTGTGTGTTTGTTCAGATAGGGGTGTAAGAAGTCATTGTGTATGCTGTGTGTTTGTTCAGATAGGGGTGTAAGAAGTCATTGTGTATGCTGTGTGTTTGTTCAGATAGGGGTGTAAGAAGTCATTGCGTATGCTGTGTGTTTGTTCAGATAGGGGTGTAAGAAGTCATTGTGTATGCTGTGTGTTTGTTCAGATAGGGGTGTAAGAAGTCATTGTGTATGCTGTGTGTTTGTTCAGATAGGGGTGTAAGAAGTCATTGTGTATGCTGTGTGTTTGTTCAGATAGGGGTGTAAGAAGTCATTGCGTATGCTGTGTGTTTGTTCAGATAGGGGTGTAAGAAGTCATTGTGTATGCTGTGTGTTTGTTCAGATAGGGGTGTAAGAAGTCATTGTGTATGCTGTGTGTTTGTTCAGATAGGGGTGTAAGAAGTCATTGTGTATGCTGTGTGTTTGTTCAGATAGGGGTGTAAGAAGTCATTGTGTATGCTGTGTGTTTGTTCAGATAGGGGTGTAAAACAGTACTTTTCCACTATTGTTCACTGGATCGTAAACGTTTGCTGTGAACTGAAGTAGAGTTTTTGAGAAAAACAATTTATGTCGGACTAGCAGTGCTTTATTTGTGTTTGCTGTTATTTTCATTGGCGGCCATTTTTGGGTCCCATAATTTTGGTTTGTTGTAACGAAAAACTGTTATATGTATTATAACAACTAAATCCCAATACGATGACCCAACCAAACGAACTGAAACTCGACTCTGCGTCCGTGAATGTTTTCTACGTTTTCAACAACATGAGTTTCGGTAAGTAAAGCAACTGTAAGTTTAACGCAGGTATCATTGCTCCATGTAGAAAGCCAACCAATTAATTTTAACCGGTTAGGAGACTGGTGCAACTTGCTACTCTGCATGAATACTCTTAGGAATGCAACAATGAACAAAGCTGCATCAGACGCTGTAGTTAACATGAAACTAGATTGATAACACAGTATATCAACATTTGTTCTTGAATAAAATTCGTTCCTCAGGTTTTGTGCTTACCAATACCATTATGAGCCACTAAAAAACACATTAAAATATTGAGATAATAAATGCAAATAATTACAACGTGTTTAGAGGATCCTTCATTGACTTACCGAAAAGGATCAGATGTTGATGCAAATAACCTCAACCAACTTTTTAATAAATTTAATTTTGTTACAAGGGATCCATATTTGGACTTGAAACAGGACGAATTTAACAAGGTTACACGCGCGTAATGATCAGATAAATTAAAACAGAAATAAATTTTCTAAAATTTGATATTTTCTTTCCGGCAACAGAGGATTGATGGAATATGTCATTATGTACGAGGGGTTAACAATCTCGGTTGCTTAGTGATAGCATTTCTCTCACATGGAAGTGAGGGAAGGCTACAAATGCATGACCGCAAAGTTTGCATTGATGACATTATAGATCAATTAAGCAAAGTGGAATCTTTGCACAGGAAACCAAAAATTCTTATTTTCCAAGTAAGATTACCATTCCTTTTAGTTGTAAGTATGCCATATTTTGAATTTAGTTTCATAAGGGAGATGCCAAAGTCAAAATCACTTGTCAAAAAATCTAAGTATTCGTAGGCTTGCAGCGGAAATCGGGTGGCGAGAGGATTGCAATCCGTTACTGGGGATAATGACCAGATTGACGTTTTAACAGAACACGGTACCCAGCAAAAAGTTGAAGAGGAAGGCAGCGACCTAATATCTTGCCTTCCCCTCATTTCAGAGTTCGTTGTATGTAACTCAACAGCAAAAGGTGAACCATAATAATGAACTTTTTGTTCATGAACGACAACAACACACACACATACAAAAAAAAATTACATACTCTTCGATAAACCTTGGATTACTGTTACCCAGTTGGTCGTTAGAAAAACAAGGTATTCATTGCTTTCTTTGTATTGTCAGGTTACGTATCTTTCCGAGACCCAGAGCACGGATCCCGGTTCATTCGCAAGTTTTGCGAAGTTTTCAAAAACTACGCCGACGGTAAGACTGTATAGGGTCCTAGAAGCCAGAGAGTAAATACATTTTTCCCATTTATAAAAGGGCCTCTTGATAAAGAGTTGGACTTTCTGCAGTTGCTTACCAAAGTATCGGCCGAAGTGGCCAAAATGAATCCAGAAACCGAACGTCGCCAAATGCCGTCTTTCACATCCACTATGACCCAAAATCTTTATCTTCCGAGACGCAACAATGCGTCGGAACCAACGGATCAGCAGTAATGACAAAGTTTATATTGCCTTTGTGCTGATAATAAGTAATGTATATATTTTGTGCTTGATAGCTCAATTCAGTTACACATTCCATAGTTCGACTTTGGGTTTAATTGTGAAGTTGTGCAGTTTTTCATTGATTAATGACTGTTGAGAAGCTCAATGTAGCATAAACTCCGATGTAGCAATAATACTTTATGTATAAACGGCTTCATACAATTTCACTAGTCATTATGTATTGTTTCGCTTTGCACTGGTGAGTGTAGGTATATTGTATATCGTTATGCACCGTCGTCACATTGCATAGAGGAAATAGTGGTGATTTACGCTGCATAAAATTAACGCTCGTCCACTTGAGTTATGAATCATTATGTTTACTTCATAAAATAATCAGTCATAAATGCAACCCATTTCCGGAAAACCCGTGCCTTCTGTTGGTTGGGATCATCTTTTCGACAAAACAACACATTCTCCTTACAACGGGGTGATAAAATATATTTACCATCTCGAAACTCGGTACATTGCTCATTACAGCACTACATTTTTCTTGCTTACCGCGTTACACCTATTGATATATACCAAACGAACACATCATAAGTTGTATTTTGTTGAATACAAAGGAGTGCCTGGATAACGTAATACGTGGTTGTGTCTTGTGTATCGCGTATGCTTATTAAATATTGTTTGATGTCCTTCAGAGATTGCATTTTGTTCAAAACAATGATGATTTTAAATGTTTATTACACAAAATCAGTTTGCAGGCCTTTAGTTTAGGAGAAACGTTTGTTTCAACTTTACGTTGTTCCTACTCAGTAGCAATAGTGGAGTGGCACAAAAAACACTGCCTTACTCACAGGCGAGATTGTCATCATGAAATCAAAACAGATGAAGATCTGTCTAACCGTTCAATTTCACCATTAGCTATAAGCTGGTTTCTTACGCACAGGAAACAATTACGTTCAGTATTCAAGCGCAGGTTGGCTCCTCCACCCACTATACTGAGCAGGTGAATGAGACTGATGTGGTGTTGTTTGTTGTTCACTAAATTCGCAGACAATTACAGGTTGGCGGGCTGTTTCATGAGATGCAGCCTTAAATTGAGTTGTCGTCATGGTGTATTGTTTATTAACTGCGTAGGTGTATAGAGATAGGAGGAATATTGTACGTTTTCCACCAAAACCCATATATACAGATATGTACATATTGTGTTTATTCTATGATAGTTTGACTACGTTAGAAAGAGTTGTTTAGAAGTAAATGTAATATTTCCGACGTTTTGTTTTCTAATCGTTCATAACAATAATTTGTGTTCTTAACCTCTATATAATGTATTGATCATGACAAACACTCATTAGTGCCTAATCATTCCGCGTACTTATACTGAAATAAATCGCGTTACGCTTGGGATCTTACGGGTTGTGGGTCCTCCCTGATGGAACTTAAAGCAAAGTTGGCCGGTGGTGATTTTAGATCAGTGAAATGTGTAGAGTTGCAGACATGTGTAGCCTAAACTTTCTCCAGTCAGCAGACAACGACCGACCAGCACCGTCTGAAGACGAAAGTTTCGCGTCGAAGTTGATCGCATATAGAACACAAAGGCTGCTGGTATCGTGTCTCACTTACATCAAGCTCAAATCAGTTGAACACAAAAGAATGTGTAGATAGTTGTTCGTAAAATACTTGATGTTAACCGTCTGTTGTCAACATAATAGCGATTTGTTAGTTTGACATGCAGCTATATCTTGTCCTATAATCGAACTTGCTGGATTGAACAATTAACGGGTTATTATTGTTTATTTAAATATTGCGTGAGTTGAAAGTAAGCTATTCGCAGCTATACTCTGCAGTTCAAAAAGTAACTTCTGTGTTAAAAAAAAATTTATGGCTTGCTGTGCAATGTGCGAATAAGTATTTGTTAATTTAGAAAGCATTATTTATAACTCTCCTTTATAATCCATACAGCACATATTATAACAAGTGTATTGGAAAATTGGTTTTATATGTCAGGCTTTTAAGTTTAGACCTATATGATATACCGCTATGTTGGAGGTCAAGTTAATGAGTACTACAATCCCATGCCTAAACGTATTGCAAAGTTGCCAGCATTCGTGGTTTAGGCTACGATTAAATGCGTTTCAGCACAGAAACGTAGTAAAAGTTCGCGCGCACAGCATGATTCTCTTTTGAAAACAGTAACTAAGTGATATTTGACTGCATACAAGGGCACAACAACATGTGTATACATATGTTTATAGTGGCACTTTTGCATGCTTCTGTAGGAAGTTTACTAAATGTTTTAATCCAATGGGCCACAGGTCAGTTAGTAAATTTGCAAACGGATATGCAAGTACAAAAACTCTGTTGATCGTTGTAATGTTGTTTTTTCATTTTTGAATGTATGTATGTTGGACCAGACATGACAATACAATAATTTTAAAGTAAAATGTCCCAAAGGGTCCAACAGCTTTTTGGTACCTACCTATATTATACAAAACGGTTGTAATTTTTTTGTCTGTACTGATTCACCCATACAAGGTGATCAAGAAACGCCGCCTAAACGTTAAATATGAATATGGTAATAAGATTGATTGCATTGGCGACATTAATCTGGCTTAATCCAGAACAGTCTCCCTTTAAAACAAATTTACAGTATGTTGCCCTTCATCAGGTGGTTTAACATAACATTTAACGTGTTTTTTGAAGTACTTGAAAGTGTGATAATTTTGAAGGTGATAGTAATGAGATTCAGCAGCAAACTGATTTCTATTACCAATGATAAGGTAGAGCATTTCTCTTCAACAATATGACTTCTTACTTTTATGCCAGTTTTTGTATGGTTCTGCCGGTGGTTATTCTAGATCAGTGAAATATATAGAGTTGTAGTCATGTGCATCCTAAATTGTTTCCCGTCACGGTGTATCGACCATGACAAACACACCTTTTATTGTGACTGAACAAAGCGGGCGCAACCAGCCAGTGCTTCCAAGCAAACTGTTATGCAACAGCCTTCATCACGAGGAAGAATGTAAGTTTAACAAAGTGGACACAGTTAAGGCACATAAACAAAAAAATACTTATGCAGAAATAAAGTTGCCCATGGGGGCTTATGGGTTGTGGATTCTCAGTAATAGAACTCAAAGTACAGTTGTTGCACGATCCGCCAAATCACAAACTTTAAATTAGACAACCTGTACATGTGTGCCTTTTTCTTACGCTATTGCCTGTTTGCTGTTTCTTGCACTTTACCACGTTTACACAACGATTCAATCCAAGCGTTCCCCATTGAACAGACAACGACCATCCAGCACCCTCTGTAGAACACACAGCTCCCAAAGGCTGCTGGTGTCGTGTCTGACTAACATCAAGCTCAACTCAGTGGAATACACAAGGGTGTGTGCATAGTTTGTGTAAGTACTCGTAAAAGGCTCGATGCTTTTGATGATTTGCTGTGCATTGTGCGAAAAAGTCTTTGGTAATTCATTTTTTGGCAAATGAATTTCGCGAGCATAAATAAATTTTCAACGTATATTGTGACTGCACTTAAAGTTGTTCTGGTGTTGATTCGCATTAGGTTTGTGCAGAATGGAAAGCATTATTTGAATGTATCCTTTGTAAACCACAAAACACATATTATAATGAGTGTATTGGAAAAATGGCTTTTAAGTATACAACATCGTTAAAGTTAAATATTAACCTTCGAAAGCAGTTTCCTTACGTAGCAAATTTACAGTCTGCTAGTCGCACGGCGCAACTGACGCCTCTACTTCGCAAGTGACCAGAAGCCATACACGCTTGGTTGCTGAGCCTGAAGCCATGCATTGTGCAGTGGGTGAATTAAAAATCCACTTAGCGATTTACCCATTAGCTCAGTTTGCACTGGTAACTTTCAATGCGACTATTTTTTTTTTGTTTTTTTCAGACCGCAGCTTGATGCATCACACACATATATTTTCACTGCGTGTCAACAAATTGCCTTGTGGGAGATTCGTGATTACGGCCAAAACACGAATT
Organism: Ascidia mentula; assembly: GCF_947561715.1. Lineage (NCBI taxonomy): Eukaryota > Metazoa > Chordata > Ascidiacea > Phlebobranchia > Ascidiidae > Ascidia > Ascidia mentula. The sequence continues at coordinate 3,355,694 of NC_138568.1, forward strand.
ACATTTCACATTGCAACACCTTTTCCCATAAAGCCCGTCACCTAGTGGACTGTATTAAATGCCAATCCTGGAAATTACTAAAGACATGTTTGATTTTTTCACTATTAATTCGAACTTTTGACACATGACAATACTCAAAGCTATTATTATTTGTATATTATCCTCAAGTTCTCTGTCCTTGTTGTTGTCCCAGCGCTTGAATTAAATGTCACTTGCTTCATCGCAAAAACCGAAGCTGTTTGTCACGTAAAAAAAATGTGAAAAATTACAAACAAAACACCTGACAAGTAATAACAACGCGCGATACGTATGAAGTAACTTAGGCCTAGGGCTTTTAACTGTTGTTTGTCCGAGTATGTCTACAGATCGCGAAAACATTCTTCATCAAACTTCCGTATACGTTCGAATGCTACGGTACGACGCTATTCCGGTTCGTGACGATGTTCGACACGATAAAACCTCAGCGTGCTAATCCATGACGCACGTACAACACCTGACATTCACCCAACAAACACTTTCGAAGCGGGGGACTTTCTGCAGAGAAACTGTTTGATTAAACGTCATTTTTTTGTGTATTGAAATCCCGTACAAAGCGCAGCTGGCATGTAGGTCAATCGCTTCGTTTCTATTCGCCAGATGGGTTAATCTCGCACAGATGTGTTAATCGGTTTTGGTTTTAATAATCACTTTGACGTTCTGTAGTAATCGCATTTTTCTCATTTTCGATAATATTATAAATACCGCCTCACAGCCTTAAGCTAGTAGAGAGAGTACGAGACCGAGTAGAGGGAACGAGATTGACCGAATTACGCGCATACTAAATAACATCGTATGTGTATTAAACCAAGGTATGTTTGTTTATCGTTTTGTGTAATAATTAAAAGGTTGCAAAGGTAGTTTCTTTGGCAGATGTTCTTAATAGTGTTGGGAGTCAGATAAACGGCAGTGTTTCGTTCTGCACACCTTAGGTCGCTGCATATGTACACTGATAATTTTACGAGTATGTACACAAGAGCACCATTGAACTGTACAATTTCGTCGTGTTTTGAAAGTATATATTGCTTGTCCTACTGAAAGGCTGGTGTAACGTCTGTTGCAAGGACCCCGGTAACGTTGACACGCCCCGGAACGTCACACGAGGCGGAATTCCCGCAGTTAAAACGCGTATCTTTAATGGGCCTCAAACTCGCTCACTCAGTTGATGTTATTCTTGTTATTGAATGTGCAGTACGCACTCGTACACAAGATAGAATGTATTCGAAGTGTAGACGATACAGACTTCGGAGGAGACGAAAAGACACGTAGGACACGTGGACCCTTAGAACACGGTTTCTACACAGAAGGCAATGTGCCAAACAAATACACTTCACACGTAGATAATTACAGCATAAAACTAATCTACAAACAAACTCTTTTTTAGTTCTGGAAACCAGCATGGGCAACAACGCTTAAAACTTGGTCTCTTATTATTACGACACAGACCGTATGAGATTGCAACACACATTAGTGTAGGGAAAAATGCGCATTCATAGAAATCGGCAATTACTGGCAAACAAGATGTAACCGCTGGTTTTTGGCCTAGCGCACATACTCGTAAAATTGTCAGTGTACATACTCGTAAAAAAAGGCAATGTTAACCTGCTCTTCATTGTAATGTTGTCGACCTTCTCACCAGTCCAATGTGCTGGTTTGTATTAAAACCCGCAAATATTGTTTATCTGAATATTGCGGAAGTTGAAAGTTAGCTGTGCTCATTGTGTTGACAGGGCAAAGGGTAATGTAAACCATACAACACATGTTACAATGATTGTGTTGGAAAAATGGGTTTATAAGTCAGGCTTTTAAGTTTAGACCTATAGGCTATGTTAGAGGTCAAGTTAATAAGGCCAGAGTCGTAAGTTCAAACCTCACCGGGAGTTTGATTTTATCATTTTCATTATTACTAATGTAATGTATATTACACTAATGTATATTAACCCCTAGCGGTCCGAAAAATTTGCGAAAATGTTTGTTCAGCTTTTTTAAGGTTGTTAACATCTAAAGATTTCAACAATGGAAAACCCAAAATCTTTCCCTCTACAATCGGGCACATTCCTGGTTTTCAACAATGTGAAATTCGGTGAGACAGACTTGTTTTCACAATTAAGTTAAACGTTGGCATTATTATTTATTATATGTTTATGTGTAGAAAACTTGAGTCAAAGACGCGGTTCAGATCGCGACGCATCCAAACTGAACGAAGTTTTTTCAAAAAAATTCATGTTTAGCACCAGAGCGGCTTACAAAAATTTGTCGCAAATGGAATTTTTAAACGTAAGGAAAAAAATATACAGAAAAATCCTTTTGACGAAAAAACTAATCTACAAACAAAAGTTTTTTTGATAAGAAAGAAGAAAAAATAAAAATGCTTGAACAGTTTTATCAAGAAACTCTAACTTAATTTTCAAGGAAACTAATACTTTCTCACGTGATTCAGACATTGGATGACATATGCACAGCTGATTATTCTCACATCGATTGTCTTGCAATTGCAATCCTCACACACGGAAGGGAAGGAAAATTGTGTATGAGAGATTATGGAGTTGATCTTACTGACGTCATGGAAAAACTCAGTAAAATAGAAAAGCTGAGAGGGAAGCCCAAAATTTTAATATTACAGGTAAAACGTAAGAAATTGTTGTTGCAATTGCAAACTTGCTTAACCCTTTAGAGCTTTAGGGTTCACCAGTGACCGCATGACTTTAAAGACCCGTACAAGAAAGGTTTCTGCCTTTTCAAATTTTTTTTTACCTTTAAAGCGCAGATTTTCCACCTTTGCTCTCATCTACATAAAATGTTATGCATGGATATATAGCTATTTGTGAAGTTTTTTTTCAAATTTTATTGGTATAAATAATCATTGACAAGCAAAAGTTGTCAAGTATCGCTGTTACAACTTGTGCATCAATACGGACCTAAGGAAGGCGTTATTAAGCTTTAAATAATAAAAAAGTGTTCTGCCCATATGAACCTGCAAAACACGAAATGCACACGTAGTGGGGGGCTAAAAATTAGTTGTTTGACCAAACATAGCAAAATATTACCTCGATTTTATTCAGGTTGGTACTTGTACTACAAAAGAAATGTTACTTGTACTACAAAAGAAATAGTTTTAACAAAATTAAAAAGTTAATTTTTTTCATTGGGTAACCGCAGCATGGACAGCGGCCAAATTTAAAGGCAATGGCAACGACGCTAATACGCCATGAAAAAATCTTTACGCTAAAAAAGTTATTTCATGCGATTCGCAAATAAGCGATACGTAATGAATCCAATTACACAGGAAGCATGGTGTGGAGATTGAGTACCACTTTTTAAAGCACACATTTAGGTCAAAATTAGACGAGAAAATTAGTCATGCAAAAACACAAATTAAAGAAAATGGATACCTTTTCCCAAGCAATTATGTTGGGAAATTTACCTGACCAAAAATCGCATTTACAATTAATAATAACGATGTCTGAGTACGAAAGCGTAGTTACACTAAACATACCAGAAAATTTGAGATGAAAACGTTCCAAAATTGAACTGCCAATCCTAATTACAATCAGACTTTAAATCAAGCGTATTCAGCCGTAATCCCTAATTACTGCACAAGTCAACCATATGAGTATGACGTCAGTCATTACGTAACAGTAGCCCTATCATAAAATGGGGGTTAACGGTTAAACATCTCAAATTTTTTTCATGAAATGTGTTATTGGACCCACCAACGCAATAAAACGCTATGCATTAATTTTTTTCTGTTGCTCCGTATACCCTTGGACTGCAAAGGGTTAACAGAAACCGCCTTGTGTGAAACATTAAATGCGCTTTTTACAGGCATGCAGGTGCAATCAAACTGATGATGGCATGAAAAATACAGGCCGCAGTGAGAACACTGACGACGAAGAGTCCGATCCTGATAGTGAAAGGTGTGGTAGTGGAAGCCCAGAAGAGGAAGAGGAGGATGCTGATGACCTGCTCTCTGTGATTCCATTGTCGGCGGAGTTTGTTTTGTGTTTCGCAACAACAAAAGGTATCACAATTTTTTTAATGTATTTATTTCTTAGTATAAATTTTGACCACTGTATATGCAAACGTCCAACAATTTGGTGTCTTATGATGCTGCTGGCTTTTCTGACTTTAACCGCAGATTAAATGATGCACACTTATTTTTAAACATTTTGTTTTAGGATATAAATCATATCGCAGTCCTTTGGAGGGGTCAAGGTTTATCCAGACATTTTGCGAAGTTCTTGAGGAGTGTGCGGATGGTGAAAATGCTGAGATAAATGAAACTTCTGCGATAAATATTTTTTTTAAAAAAGGCAACTAAATTTTGTCGTAGATCCTACATCTAAATCAATGGACTTTCTTCAACTGCTGACCATTGTATCAGCCAGGGTGGCAGTGATGAACCCAAAACAACCGAAACGGCAAATTCCATCATTTGTATCCACTTTAACCAAGCTCGTGTACTTACCACGAACCTTCAGTGCTGCTCAACCGATGGATGATTTTTAAACGTAATCACGTGTTCGCTGAAATTGTTTCGCTGAATTTATATTCCGTCCGTATGTACATTTCATTTGTAGCAATAATCAATCAAAATAAATCAACATTTATGGTCGGGTAATATATAAACTATAACATCCCACGATGACACAACCAGACAAACTGCATTTCCACTCAGCGTCCGTGAATGTTTTCTACGTTTTCAACAACATGAGTTTCGGTAAGTAAAGCAACTGTAAGTTTAACGCAGGTATCATTGCCTCATGTAGGAAGCCAACCAATTAATTTTAACCGGTTAAGAGACTGGTGCACTTTGCTACTCTGCAAGAATACTCCTAGGAATGCAACAATTGACATAGCTGTATCAGACGCTCTAGTAAACAGATAGATTGGTCTCAAGAACACAATATATCAACATTCTTCAAGGAAAAAGTATTTCCTCAGGTTTTGTGATTACCAATACCGTTATAAGCCACTTAAAACACATCAAAACATTAAGATGATAAATACAAATAATTAAAACGTTTCAAGTTTATCAGATGTTCGTCCAAATTACCAAAACCAACTTTTTAATAAGTTTTGTTTTGTAACCAGTGATCAATATTTGGACTTGAACCAGAAAAACCTTAACAAGGAGAAGCGCACGATTTGATCAAAAAAATTAAAATAGTAACAAATTTTCTAAAATCTACTATTTTCTTTATGGCAACAAAGTATTGATGGAATATGTGATTATGTACAAGGTGTTAACAATCTCGGTTGCTTAGTGATAGCATTCCTCTCACATTGGAGAGAGGGAAGGCTACAAATGCATGACCGTAAAGTTTGATGACATTATAGATCAAACTAAGCAAAGTGGAATCTTTGCACAGAAAACCAAAAATTCTTATTTTTTTTCCTGATTATTGTGGTAATACCGCTGCCGACCCAATCGAAAGCAAAGTTTAAATTCTTTCAAATTGCGTTGTGCAAATTATATGATGAAACACAGTGCCTTTCCGCGTACTATAATACAGAAATAAAGTTGCGCATAGGGGCTTATGGGTTGTGGCTCCTCTGTAATGGAACTCAAGTCAAACTTTGAATTAGGCGATTTGACATGTGTGGTTTTTTCTTACGCTATTGCCTTTTTGCCTTTTCTTGCAGATTACCACGTTTACACAACGATTCAATCCAAACGTTCCCCATTGAACAGACAACGACCATCCAGCACCCTCTGTAGAACACACAGCTCCCAAAGGCTGCTGGTGTCGTGTCTGACTAACATCAAGCTCAACTCAGTGGAACACACAAGGGTGTGTGCATAGTTTGTGTAAGTACTCGTAAAAGGCTCGATGTTTTGAATAGCTTGCTGTGCATTGTGCGACTTGTTAATTCATTTTTGGGCAAATGGATTTTTCAGGCATAAACAAAATTTGCCATCGTTTAATGTGACTGCACGAAAATTTGTTCTGGTGTTGATTGGCCAATAAGTTTGAGCAGGATGGAAAGCATTATTTGAAAGTTTCCTTTGTAAACCATAAAAAACATATTATAATAAGTGTATTGGAAAAATGGTTTTATATGTCAGGCTTTTAAGTTTAGACCTATATCGCTATGTCAGAGGGCGTATATACCAACATGTGTATACCTATGTTTATAGCGGCACTTTTTAATGCTTCTGTTGGAAGTTTACTAAAGGTTTGAAACCAATGGGCCACAGGCAAGTTAGAAAATTTGCAAACAGATATGCAAGTACAACAACTCCGTTGGCCTTTGTAATTATAATTTTATTGGAATTGGTATTTTTGACCAGATTGATTCAAAAAAAGTATTCAACACCACAAGAAGGCCATTGAAAATTAACCCAGTTATAGTTAAATATTAACCCTCGGGAATGGAGTTTCCGTCAAACAAAAATTTACAGTATTGCCCTTCACCAGGTGGAACTATAAATACTTAGAAGTTTGTGAAATGAAAGTGCGATGATTTTGAGGGCGATGATTATTAGATTCAACAACAAACTGGTTTGTATTACCGGTGATTAGGTTAAGCATTTCTTATCAACCAAAAAACTAGAAAGAAAAAACGCACAAAGAGGCGATCACTGTTGGTCACTTTGCGCCCGTGGCGTCTTTCTGCATGTAGTGACTCATAAAGTCCCAGTCTCTATTAAAATGATGTGGCGTTGTTCAGCCGTCTCTCTGGCTAGTGTTGTTCTTCTCTTAACCTTCTGTAGTACCATAACCCTCATGTCTTCCACACTGTGGTCAGGTTCGTTAAATTGGGCTCCTACGGGTGTCTCAGTGTTGTTGTGCTGAATATCACTTTGTTAAGGCGTAAATCACGTTGGTCGACCTGCAGGAAAAGTTACCTGTGGTGTAAAATGTTACCCATGCTTTGTAATGAGATGATTAGCCCGGTTTATCAGGTGGCACAAGGCGCATCTCTCTCCTCCATATGAGCATATCCCAAAGTTCTCCTTGGTTGTAAGGTTAACATTGTTCTTGGGCTTGGTGGTTAGTTAACGGTAAGTTGCGGAAACACTGCACATAGTCTGCTATCACCAAGTTTGCGATTTTTCGGTTTGTTGTATGTGGCGACGGTGGGGATTCGTGTGTTTTTGCTACCTCACTGGTTCCCTCGAATAAGCCGGTCTCGTGGGACGATGGGTGTCTTCATCTCCTTATATACTGGATCGGTAAACAAACAGGAATAGTCATTTAGTCTTTATGGGATCGTCTTTACATGACAGGTGGCATGACATTGCAAAATGTACCTACAGAGGTGTTTCCTCGATTAAGCTTTTTTTGTGTCCGTTCTATTTTAACGACTGTAGGATATAAAATATGCTTTCTGGTTGAGACAAACATTTTCTGTTTCCTGTTTTGGGATTTTGAGGGATCCATTTCAAGGGGTGCGAGTATGCATATTTCGGCATTTTCGAGATTTTAGAGCATGAAAGTGGGTTCGAACTCCTATGTAGCAATAATACTTTATGTATAAACGTCTTCATACTGATTTACTAGTTATTATGTTTTTTTTTCGCTCGCCAACTTGGGTTGTGAACAATTGTGTTTACTTTATCAAACAATCGGAAAACCAGTGGTCCATGTTGATTGGAATCATATTTTGGACAAAACAACACAATCTCCTCACAACGGGGTGATAAAGTACATTTACCATTTCGAAAATTCTTTACATTGGTCATTGCAGCAGTGCATGTTTCTGGCTTACCGGGTTAGACCTACTGATACATATATCAAACGAAATTGTGTTTTGTCGAAAAGTCTGAAACTGAAACCAGTGCGAACACACTGAACAAGTGTATAAACTATAGTACGTGGGTGTGTCTTGTCTATGGCGTGTTCTCTCATATGGTTTGTGATGTCCTTCAAAAGCATTGGTGATTTGAAATGTTTGTTTTACAAAATCAGTTTGTAACAAGTAAGCCCTCAGTTTAGGAGAAACGTTTAAACTTCATTTTGTTGCTCCCTCGTGGCCAGTATGACAGTGGCTAGCTAACGCACTTTTTAACAGCACACTCCGAAGCCACAGTTAAAGTTTAAAGTCAGTGTAACTTTGCGTGGACAGGAGTGAATAGGTTTGAATAATTGTTTAAACTGACACTTTATTAGAGGTTTAAACTCACGGCCCACAGCTAAACAGATCGAACGCTTAACCGACCCAAAGATAGACTTCATCCAAATAAATTAACCCAACGCACCAGATTTGACTCGCGGGCCACAGTTTTCCCGTGTCTAATTTACCCTTGTGAAAACAAAATTTAATTAAGAATACTTTTTTTTCTGCCAAGTAAACAATTGAGTGCAGGCGTTGTTTACATGAAACATTTGTCAGAATTAAACTTTGTTTGACTCAAATCTCAAAAAAACATATTTTGTGCTTGTACCTTCCTCTGTTCTCGGCAACCATAAACAAACAGTTTACTTTCAAACTACAGAGTCCAGAAAAAGTTGTTATACTCTTGTAGATATACTTTATCTGCGAAAATGTTTGTTTCAGCTTTTTTCGGGTTTTTCACATCTAATGATTTTTAAACAATGGAACCCCCACAGCCTTTCCCTCTCAAAATCGGCACATTCCATGTTTTCAACAATGTGGATTTCGGTAAGACGGCATTGTTTTTACCATTGAGTAAACGTTGACGTTATTATTCATTTTATATTTATATGTAGATAACAAAAAAATTAAAAGGAGACTTGGTTCAGACCTCGACGCATCTAAACTGAACCACGTCTTTTCAAAACAATATAACTTTGAAACCAGAGAAGATTACAGAAATTTCACCCAAATGGATTTTTTAGTGGTGAGGAAAAAATATACGGAAAAATATTTTAACGAAAAAACTAATCTACAAAGGAAAGTTTTTTGGATAAGAAAGAAGAAACTATAAAATGCTTCAACAGTTTCATCACGAAATTCTAATCTAATTTTTAAGGAGATTGAAACTTTCTAATGTATAATAGAAATTGAAGGAAATAAGCGAAGTGGATTATTCAAACATCGATTGTCTTGCAATTGCATTCCTCACACACGGAAGTGAAGGAAAATTGTGTATGAGAGATGAAAAGGTTGATCTTACTGACGTTTTGGAAAAACTCAGCAAAATAAAAACGCTAAGAGAAAAGCCCAAAATTTTAATAGTACAGGTAAAACGTGATAATTGTTGTTGCAGAAACCGCCTTGTGTGAAACGCTAAATGCGCTTTTTACAGGCATGCAGGGGCAGTCAAGATGATGTTGGCATGGAAACTCCAGACCACAGTAAGAATACTGACGACGAAAATTCCGATCCTGATGTTGAAGGCAGTAGTAGTGAAAGCTCGGAAGAGGAAGAAGAGGATGCTGATGACATGCTCTCTGTGATCCCATTGTCGGCGGAGTTTGTTTCGTGCTTCGCAACAACAAAAGGTATCACAATCTATTAATGACCGTTTCTTCATCTTTGAAGGCCAGTTTACTTTGAAACTGCATAGATTGTGTTTTAGAAAAACCCAAACATGGGAGTCTATGACCATTGTATAAGTAAACGTCCAACAATCCGGTGTCAAATGATGTACACTCCGTTTTTCTGACTTTAACAGCAGAATAAACGAACCACACTGCATTTTAAACAATTTGTTCTAGGATATAAATCATATCGCAGTCCTAAGAATGGGTCAAGATTTATCCAAACACTTTGCGAAGTTCTTGAGGAGTATGCGAAAGGTGAAAATGCTAAGATTTACAAGATTTCTGCGATAAGCATAATATAAAAAAAACTACATTTTGTTGCAGATCCTAAAACTGAACAAATGGACTTTCTACATCTACTAACCATTGTATCGGCCAAGGTGGCAGAGAAGAATCCAAAACAACCGAAACGACAAATGCCATCATTCACATCCAGTTTAACCAAGCTTGTCTACTTACCACGAATCATCGGTGCTGCTCAACCGATGGGTGAACGTCAAGCGCAATAACTGTAGCCGTCAGAACTGCACATATTTATACGATGATATATTAATCGTCGTATATAATCAGAAGTAAATCTTAACCAATACTAAATTAAACGTGTTTTGCATTTTTATATAGGGTGACTTTTTTGATCACTGAGGTTAATTCGTTGAATTTATGTGCTATATTCCGTCCGTGTGTATATTTGTTTTGTAGTGATAATGTTCTTATTTGCATCAAATAAAAGTCAGCATTTATGGTTGTTCGTGTCTGTTCACAAGCAACTGGTCTGAAAAGGCATGTTCTGGTAGATAGATTCGCTGCATACCCAATGGAAAACAACACATTCTCCTCACAACGGGGTGATAAAATATATTTACTATCTCGAAACTCGGTACATTGCTCATTACAGCACTACATTTTTGTTGCTTACCGCGTTACACCTATTGATATATACCAAACGAACACATCATAAGTTGTTTTTTGTTGAATACAAAGGAGTGCCTGGATAACGTAATACGTGGTTGTGTCTTGTGTATCGCTTATGCTTATTACATGTTGTTTGATGTCCTTCAGAGATTGCATTTTGTTCAAAAGTAATGATGATTTTAAATGTTTATTACACAAAATCAGTTTGTAGGCCTTTAGTTTAGGAGAAACGTTTGTTTCAACTTTACGTTGTTCCTACTCAGTAGCAATAGTGGAGTGGCACAAAAAGGGGCATAATATGTCGTTCAGCCAAATCGCAAACTTTAACTTGGGCGATTGGTACATGTTTTCTTGTCAACACATTCTTGTTCGTTTTTCTTGCAGGGGATCACGTTTACGCAACGATTCAATCTAAACGTTCGCCAGGCAGCGGACAGCGGCCAACAAGCACCGCCTGAAAACAAAAGTAATGGCAGTGTGTAAGTTTATGCCACAGACAACTTTTTCGTACCTAACTTTTCATTGTACGATGTCTTTGGTCAGCCTTTACGCAGGTGATGGATTTCTCACAAAAACGCAAAATTTGCACTTGATTATCGATATATGACTACTTGTGGGTTTTTATTACATAAACGGAATTTAAAGCAATATTCATAAATCTCCCTTGTAATCTAAAAAAAACATGCTGCAAGATATAATAAAGTTAGGCAAATTCATTATTTTATCTTGGCCGACTTGGTCACTTTCTTTCTGTAGTAATTTGCTACTGGGACCAACGTTTGCTGTAGGCAAAAAACATTTGAATGGACGATCAAGAGAGAAATTGAAATTGTGGCAATACCACTGCCGACCAAACCGAAAACAAAGTTCAATTTCTTCCAAATTCCATCATAGGATAAAACGCCTTCTGACATCAGGCCTTTATCCGTGCTGCAAATTTTATGACGGAACTCAGTGCCTAATCATTCCGCGTACTTATACTGAAATAAATCGCGTTACGCATGGGGCCTTACGGGTTGTGGATCCTTCCTGATGGAACTCAGCGCAAAGTTGACCGGTGGTGATTCTAGATCTGTGAAATGTGTGGAGTTGCAGATATGTGTAGCCTAAAACGTTTTCCAGTCAGCAGACAACGACCGACCAGCACCGTCTGACGACGAAAACTTTTGCGTCGAAGTTGATCGCTTAGAACACACAGCTCACAAAGGCTGCTTGTATCGTGTTTCACTTCCGTCAAGCTCAAATCAGTGGAACACAAAAGGGTGTGTACATAGTTTGTGTACATACTCGTAAAATACTCGATGTTAACCCTCTGTTCTTAACATTTTGTTTAAATATTGCGTGAGTTGAAAGTAAGCTATTCGCAGCTATATTCTGCAGTTCAAAAGGTAACGTCTGTGTTAAAAAAAATATATGGCTTGCTGTGCAATGTGCGAATAAGTATTTGTTAATTTAGAAAGCATTATTTATATATCTCCTTTGTAATCCATACAGCACATATTGTAACAAGTGTATTGAAAAAATGTTTTTATATGTCAGGCTTTTAAGTTTAGACCTATATGATATACCGCTATGTTGGAGGTCAAGTTAATGAAGTCACTACAATCCCATTCCTAAACATATTGCAAGGTTGCCAGCATTCGTGGTTTAGGCCAGGATTAAATGCGTTTCAATACAGAAGCGTGTTAAAAGTTCTCGTCTACACAGCATTATTCCCTCTTGAAAACAGTAACTTAGTAATATTTGACTGCATGTAAGGGCACAACAACATGTGTATACATATGTTTATAGTGTTTTTTTTTGCATGATTCTGTAGGAAGTTTACTAAAGGTTTTAATCCAATGGGCCACAGGCCAGTTAGTAAAAACGGATATTCAATTACAAAAACTCCGTTGGTCGTTGTTACTTTTTTGTCTGTATTGATATACTCATTTAAGTTAGTCAAGGAAGGCCGTTTAAAAGTTAAATATTACCATGGTAATAAGAATGGTTGCATTGGCGACATTAAACTGGCTTAATCCAGAACAGTTTTCCTTTGAAGCAACTTTGCAGTATGTTGCCGTTCGTCAGGTGAAGTAACATCACATTTAACTTTCTGTTTTATAGAGGTACTTGGAAAAAAATGAAAGGGCGATTATTTTGAAGGTGATAGTAATTTGATTCAGCAGCAAACCGATTTCTATTACGAATGACTAGGTTAAGCATTTTTCTTCAACAAAATGACTTCTTACTTTTATGTTAATTTCAGTAAGGTTCTGTCGGTGGTTATTCTAGATCATTGAAATGTGTGTTACAGTCACGTGTACGTGTGTTACAGTCACGTGTACGTGTGTTGCAGTCACCCATATTATATATATATATATATATAACCATCCACGGTAATGTGGATTTATTCTATGATAGTTTGACCTCTACGTTGGCAAAAAAACATTTAAAGTCAGTACAATATTTCTCTCAAGAAGTTTTGTTTAAAATGATTTAAACAATAATCAATCTTCTTTATACCCTTTATTATAATCGTAAAATCTAAGAAAACAATAGTTATTTTTACTTTAAGTTTATCGTTTTAAAAATTGCATATCTCTTTGACAGCTAGGAGACTTTTAATTCGTGTTTTATTCAACATCAGTAAAACCAGATGGCAATACCAAGCTCATATACTTTTGAAGAATCGTTTATGGGACAGCTACATGTATTCAACAACGTCAAATTCAGTAAGTATCGACTCGTGTGTGGGTACAATTAGATTGGCTTTTTAATTTTTGGAAAATACAAGTTGAGATCCGATTTGAAGCGAAATTTTAAATTAAATTGTTGCTTCATTTTATACTTTTGCAAACGTTTTAAATAAACTAGAAACTCAACTAGAATGATTTCATGTAAGTCACATGTATACCATAAGGATGTTTGCCAGAAAATGAAAGGTTAAAGGAACGGAAGGGATCGGACTTGGATGCTAAAAGGCTTAATGAAGTCTTCTCAAAGAGTTTCAACTTTGTAACGCGAGAACCATATGAGGATTTAAGTTTCGGCGAGTTTCATTTGGTAATGCATAAAATACTTAGTCATGACTTTGCACATAGTTATATAATAATGCCCAATTTGTTGGAAAGTAGTTGTGTCATAATAAATGTTTTTGCCACATTGGTAGGCCTACACATAATTTACTTCACTAAAGTGCATGTGACATGGTCATGGCATTTGCGTAAAACTAAAACTACTTCCTCAATAACATATTTCCAAAGTATTTCGCTTCCACGTCGACTAAAAAATGTGGAAAACTGCATTAAAAGTAGCAGCGACAAAAAAACGTAAACATTGTTTGCTGTAGCGAAAATGACGTCATACAAAGTGATCGCGTCAAAAAATTGCCTTGTTTTCATAGTGAAATCGCCTTATATGTCGATATCGAATAATTTCAAAAGGATCCCCAAAGTAAGTCAACATAAAGGTCAGGGCAAGCTGTGACATCATACCCGTGACGTCAAAAACCAAAGGCTTTTTTGTCTCTGATTATAGGCAAACTAAAAGGTACAGCAACCACGACCTTACTCTGTACTTCGATAAGATAAGGATTGTGTGTATCGTCGCTCAGTAACAGTACTCAACGTCATTTTAGGTCTGATGTCATAACTTTATCCTCACCCGATGATATTTCTAACTATATGTATATAAGTATATGTAAATAAACCAATGACGGTCTGTCTTTGTCGTGTTTTAGAAAAGTTGGTAATTTACGTTAGCAATTATAAATGCTTCGACCACAAAAGCACCCTGTCCCAGTAACAGTTTTATTTTTACGAAACTAAACAAGACCCAACAGGTCGAAACAGTTGCCCTCTATTTGCAGTTCATATAAACGATCAATATATGTTTGTTGCACTTGTTCACTAGTTGTGCTTCTGTTAAATTAAGAAGTACTAAACCAGTTTTACAATGTTTTTCATTCCTACGCATAAGCCTCGCTAGCAGCTCCCGCACGACTGAAGCGCCTTGTATGACATCACGCAACAATAATCTCGCTCTCGCACGATTTTGTTCGCAACGGTGAAAACGGAACTTTGCTCAGCTGCATCTCAGAAACCTGTAGCCGTATCAAGCAACATTTTCAAAAATTGTTAAAAGTAATGACTATTTCATAGTTAAATTATTTTTTAATTTTATTTTCCATGTCACATGCACTTTAACAAACAACGGAAAATCAATATTTAAATGACGACAAACTTTTTGTCTTGTATCAGAAACTATTGGAAATATGTGCGGTTGATTACAAAACGATTGATTGTCTGGTGCTTGCCTTCTTGTCTCACGGAAATGAAGGCCAACTGCAAATATATGATGATGGATTCCCAATGGAAAACATATTTAATAAGTTGACTGAAGTGGAGGACCTAAAATCCAAGCCAAAAATAGTCATTCTTCAGGTATATTAATAGTTCAAATGTTCCGTAACAAGTTTCAATAATGTACTTGTGCAGGCCTGTAGAGGGGAACGACCTGGTACACTTTCTACCAAGAAAAAATGTGACGGTGATGGGCCTCCTGATGTTGACGACGGAACACACTCGGAGAGTAATACTAGCCAGACAACAAACGTGGAAGAAGAAGCTGAAGATTTACATTGGTGCCTTCCAATGGTAGCCAATTTTGTGGTGTGCAACTCAACAAGCAAAGGTGGTGTATTTCCCATAAGTTTGCCTTGAGGAATATATTTAATACTTCATGTGAATTAAACTATAAGTTAAAATTTATAGAATGCATTTATTTGCTACGTACTTGAATATTTTCTGTTAGGTTTTAAATCGTATCGAAATGAAGAAAAAGGATCCAGATACATCAGAAAGTTCTGTGATGTACTAAAGAAATATTCAGATGGTATACAAACCTATTTATATGTAAATTACAAGTAACCGTCGTTAAAACGCAAACCTAAACTACTTTCGCAGACCAACATGAAGACGTTGATTTTCTTCACCTGCTTACCAAAATATCATCAGATGTTGCAACGATGGATCCCAAAAAACAGAAGCGACAAATGCCGTCATTCACATCCACTCTTACTAAACTCCTCTACCTGCCGAGAAAAGCTCCATCCAGCGAACCCACCGCAGGAAATTAATTTATACTCAATTTGCTGCTGTATCATACTCGTTTTGAATAACAGTGCTTGAAAATAACTTTCCCGGTGTTTTTATCATGTACAAAACTTCTTACCCTAGAATTTACATTTGATTATCGTGACTGTTTGCATTTTGTGTATAAACGGAATTGAAAGATATAATGAAGTCGTTCATTTTAATTATTTTATCTTAGCCGACCTGGTCAGTTTCTTACTGCAGTAATTTGCTACTGGGAGCAACGTTTACAGTAGGCAAAAAGCATTTGAATGGACGATTAAGAGAGCAAAGGTAATTTACAACACCATTACATCAAAGGCATGGACCTTCCCTAGGCTCGACCGTAAAATGAAACGTTACTATGTGTTGGGTAAGTTGCAAGACTGCAAGACAAGTTCACAAGTTAAAAACCAAAATGTTGCAACCACTCGAGACAGTCATAGGGTGTACACATGATTCGTCGAAAACAAATGTAGGAAATGAATGAATTTGTATTAACTGACGATATTATGGACAAACGTTTTACATCAGAGGTATCGAAAGAGGAGTTGTCAAGTAAACTGAATTTCTCTCAAATTTGCCCCCTTTCTGTTGAATTCTGTTTCTCTACGTTCTGCATCAGCAAATTCTAAAGAGTTGCAGTCATGTGTACATTGTTTTGCGTCACGGTGTACGGACCTTAAACTGGGTTGGTCTGGAATAGAGTTTCACGCATTGTTGTATACGAAACTCTACATCAGAGGCCAAGGTAGCGAGCATCCGTTCTCTAGCCTAGGATTAAATACGTTCTTGTGGGTGCAGAAGCAAGGAAGCACAGAAAAGTAGTTTAAACGATTGTTTACCAAGGAATATGATTGCAAGGTTGTCGGCATTCGTGCTTTAGTCTAGGATTAAATGCGTTTCAGTAAAAAAGCGTAGTAAAAGTTCTGGTGTACACAGCATGATTCCATCTCGAAAACAGTAACTTAGTGATATTTGTCTGTACATAATGGCACAACAACATATGTATTCATATGTTAATAGCGGCTATTTTGCATGCTTCTGTAGGAAGCTTACTGAAGGTTTTAATCCAATAGGCCACAGGTCAGTTGGTAAATTTGCAAACGGATATACAAGCCTGTTGGTCGTCGAAATGTTTCTTTATTCATTTTGGAATTGTTGTATTTTCGACCAGACATGACAATACAATAATTTTAAAGTAAAATGTCCAACTGAGTCCAACAGCTTTTTGGTACCTACCTACCTTATGCAAAACGTTTGCAAATTTTGGTCTGTACTGATTCACTTATACAAGTTAGGAAGGCCGTTTAAAAGTTAAATATTAACATGGTAATAAGAATGATTGCATTGGCGACAGTGAACTGGCTTAATCCAGAACAGTTTCCCTTTGAAGCAACTTTACGGTGTGTTGCCGTTCATCAGGTAATTTAAAATAACATTTGAAAGTACTTGAAAGTGCGATGGTTTTGGAGGCGATATTAATTAGATTCAGCAGAAAACTGGTTTCTATCACCAATGATTAGGTTAAGCATTCCCTTTAACCAAATGACTTTTTACTTTTATGCCTGTTTCCGTAAGGTTTTGCCGGTAATTATTCTAGATCAGTGAAATGTATAGAGTTGTAGTCATGTGTATCCTAAATTGTTTCCCGTCATGGTGTATCGACCATGACAAACAAACCTTTTATAGTGACTGAGTAAAGCGGGAGAATCCAGCCAGTGCTTCCAAGCAAACCTGTGTTTGCTTGAAGTCAATGTGTATGCTGTGTGTTTGTTCAGATAGGGGTGTAACAGTACTTTTCCACTATTGTTCACTGGATCGTAAACGTTTGCTGTGAACTGAAGTAGAGTTTGTGAGAAAAACAATTTATGTCGGACTAGCAGTACTTTATTTGTGTTTGCTGTTATTTTCATCGGCGGCCATTTTTGGGTCCCATAATTTTGGTTTGTTGTAACGAAAAACTGTTTGTATATTATAAGAACTAAATCCCAAAACGATGACCCAACCAGACGAACTGAAACTCGACTTTGTGTCCGTGAATCTTTTCTACGTTTTCAACAACATGAGTTTCGGTAAGTAAAGCAACTGTAAGTTTAACGCAGGTATCATTGCTCCATGTAGGAAGCCAACCAATTAATTTTAACCGGTTAGGAGACTGGTGCAACTTGCTACTCTGCAAGAATACTCCTAGGAATGCAACAATGAACAAAGCTGCATCAGACGCTGTAGTTAACATGAAACTAGATTGATAACACAGTATATCAACATTTTTTCTTGAATAAAATTAGTTCCTCAGGTTTTGTGCTTACCAATACCAATATGAGCCACTAAAAAACACATTTAAATATTGAGATAATAAATGCAAATAATTACAACGTGTTCAGAGGATCCTTCATTGACTTACCGAAAAGGATCAGATGTTGATGCAAATAACCTCAACCAACTTTTTAATAAATTTAATTTTGTTACAAGGGATCCATATTTGGACTTGAAACAGGACGAATTTAACAAGGTTACACGCGCGTAATGATCAGATAAATTAAAACAGAAATATATTTTCTAAAATTTGATATTTTCTTTCCGGCAACAGAGGATTGATGGAATATGTCATTATGTACGAGGGGTTAACAATCTCGGTTGCTTAGTGATAGCATTCCTCTCACATGGAAGCGAGGGAAGGCTACAAATGCATGACCGCAAAGTTTGCATTGATGACATTATAGATCAGCTAAGCAAATTGGAATCTTTGCACAGAAAACCAAAAATTCTTATTTTCCAAGTAAGATTACCATTCCTTTTAGTTGTAAGTATGCCATATTTTGAATTTAGTTTCATAAGGGAGATGCCAAAGTCAAAATCACTTGTCATAAAATCTAAGTATTCGTAGGCTTGCAGCGGAAATCAGGTGGCGAGAGGATTGCAATCCGTCACTGGGGATAATGACCAGATGGACGTTTTAACAGAACACGGTACCCAGCAAAAAGTTGAAGAGGAAGGTAGCGACCTAATATCTTGCCTTCCCCTCATTTCAGAGTTCGTTGTATGTAACTCAACAGCAAAAGGTGAACTATAATAATGAACTTTTTGTTCATGAACGACAACAACACACACACATACAAAAAAAAATTACATACTCTTCGATAAACCTTGGATTAGTGTTACCCAGTTGGTCGTTAGAAAAACAAGGTATTCATTGCTTTCTTTGTATTGTCAGGTTACGTATCTTTCCGAGACCCAGAGCACGGATCCCGGTTCATTCGCAAGTTTTGCGAAGTTTTCAAAAACTACGCCGACGGTAAGACTGTATAGGGTCCTAGAAGCCAGAGAGTAAATACATTTTTCCCATTTATAAAAGGGCCTCTTGATAAAGAATTGGACTTTCTGCAGTTGCTTACCAAAGTATCGGCCGAAGTGGCCAAAATGAATCCAGAAACCGAACGTCGCCAAATGCCGTCTTTCACATCCACTATGACCCAAAATCTTTATCTTCCGAGGCGCAACAATGCGTCGGAACCAACGGATCAGCAGTGATGACAAAGTTTATATTGCCTTTGTGCTGATAATAAGTAATGTATATATTTTGTGCTTGATAGCTCAATGCAGTTACACATTCCATGGTTCGACTTTAGGTTTAATTGTGAAGTTGTGCAGTTTTTCATTGATTAATGACTGTTGAGAAGCTCAATGTAGCATAAACTCCCATGTAGCAATAATACTTTATGTATAAACGTCTTCATACAATTTCACTTGTCATTGTGTATTGTTTCGCTTTGCACTGGTGAGTGTAGGCATATTGTATATCGTTATGCACCGTCGTCACATTGCATAGAGGAAATAGTGGTGTTTTACGCTGCATAAAATTGACGCTCGTCCACTTGAGTTATGAATCATTATGTTTACTTCATAAAATAATCAGTCATAAATGCAACCCATTTCCGGAAATCCCGTGCTTCCTGTTGGTTGGGATCATCTTTTCGACAAAACAACACATTCTCCTCACGACAGGGTGATAAAATGCATTCACATCTCGAAATTTGGTACATTGCTCATTGCAGCACTACATTTTTCTTGCTTACCGCGTTACACCTATTCATATATATACCAAACGAACACATCATAAGTTGTATTTTGTTGAATAGAAACGGTTTTCCTTTAGAGTGCCTGGATGACGTAATACGTGGTTGTGTCTTGTGTATCGCGTACGCTTATTACATATTGTTTGATGTCCTTCATAGATTGCATTTTGTTCAAAAGCAATGATGATTTTGAATGTTTATTACACAAAATCAGTTTGTAGGCCTTTAGTTTAGGAGAAACGTTTGTTTCAACTTTACGTTGTTCCTCCTCAGTAGCTGACATGACAATAGTGGAGTGACACAAAAAACACTGCCTTACTCACCTGGCGAGATTTTCAATATTAAATCAAAACAGATGAAGATCTGTCTAACCGTTCAATTTCACCATTAGCTATAAGCTGGTTTCTTACGCACAGGAAACAATTACGTTCAGTATTCAAGCGCAGGTTGGCAGGTGAATGAGACGGATGTGGTGTTGTTTGTTGTTCACTAAATTCGCAGACAATTACAGGTTGGCGGAATGTTTCATAAGATGCAGCCTTAAATCGAGTTGTCGTCATGGTGTAATGTTTATTAACTGTGTAGGTGTATAGAGATAGGAGAAAAACTGTAAGTTTTCCACCAAAACCCATATGTACAGACATGTACATATTGTGTTTATTCTAGTGATGTGTTGCGCCGGATCCGGGAACCCGGACCCGGCCAGATATTGACCAATTTTCAATACCCGGACCCGGCCGGATAATAGACTTAATTTTACCGGATAGTTGGGAAAGCATTTTTGTCCTAAAAGCGGACAAACATCCTAAAAGCGGACAAACATCCAAATTATCCGGCCGGATTTGATTGATAACTATCCGAATCCGGCCGGGCCGGATAATTTGGAGCAGGGAACATCACTAGTTTATTCTATGATAGTTTGGCTACGTTAGCAAGAGTTGTTTAGAAGTAAATATAATATTTCCTTATAGACGTTTGGTTTTCTAATCGTTCATAACAATAATTTGTGTTCTTTATCTCTATATAATGTATCGATCAACAAACTTTTTTGGCATGTAAATAATTGAGTGTAGACGTTGTTTACATGAAACATTTTACCCATTGAACATTGTTTGATTCAAATCTCAAGAAATGGCCCAACCTGAAAAACTTGTGCTCGATTCTTCTTCTGTAAAATATTTCTTCGTTTTCAACAACATGAATTTTAGTAAGTGCCACAACAACTGATCGGTTGCAAAAACAACTTAAACGCTTGGTTGAAACTTTTACTTTTAGAGGATCCTGACGACAAAAGAAATGGGTCGAATGTAGATGAAGAAAAATTGAAGAAGGTCTTCTCGAAAATGGGTTTCGTCACAAACGAAACATTTTTGGACTCAACTAGGATTCAGTTTCATGAGGTTGGCATTTATTTGGAAAAAACGTTTCATTACAATGCTAAATGGTAATGGTTTTGCTCTTAAAGCTTTGAACTCATAACTAAACATATTTTAACCTCTTAATTAGGGTGCCTTAGCAAGTATTTCTATAAAGTAGATCCCTCAGGTTTATTTAAATTGATGCTCACATTTGTTGATTTGAAGGCGTTCGACAATATTTGTAAAATGGCCGAAAGCGAAAAAAGGATTGATTGCCTGGCGATTGCTTTTCTTTCTCATGGTGACGACAGAGTGTTGCAAATGTATGACCGTAAAGTCCATATAGAAGAACTAATGCATCAATTGAGCGAAGTGACGACCTTGCACAGAAAACCAAAAATTCTAATCTTCCAGGTAAGAAGCTCAGGTAATCAAACAACTAAAACAGTTCAATTTTTCGTATATCTTGATTCAGCAATGCACACATGAATACTGCATTTGAAAAGGTTGCAGCATTAACTGAACCAAATGCATTTTAAGGCTTGCAGGGGTGCTAAGGCGGCAAAAGGTTTGCAAGCCCCTACGGATGGTCGCGATAGTGTTCAAAGCGATAGTGCAACGGAAATATGTAGAAAAGGAGAATATGAAGAACAAGGCAACGATCTAATTTCTAGCATTCCTCTATTAGCAGAGTTTGTTTTGTGCAATTCGACAAGTAAAGGTATAAGTAAAGTTTTTGGAGAAGCTTACACCCTAATTTAGTGATTCCCGACGTTTTCTGCCTAGACGCCAATCCGCTACTACTGCAAGCTAATCGCAAAACATTTCTGTTTTTATGAGAAGATTTTTGATAAGGATTAATGCAAATCTTCGCTCCAAATGAGACTTTTTCGATCCCCACTTTGCGAAACACTTCCCTAATTGATACAGGTCCCAAATTTTTTGATGCAACAAATCACTACTAAAGTCAACACAAAGTTCACACAATGTTTGGTAATTTGGTACCAATGATACACACGGGAAAATAGGCTAAGTTCGTGCTGCCGGGGGTCATAGAGACGATTTATCTCACGTCGCTTAACAAAAACAAAATCGAGTCAGACGCTATTAGATGTCTCTAGAATTAACGGAAAAAACACTGAACAACGTAAATACAGGACAAGTGGAAATGGAATACTGTAGCCATTGTATTTCATTAATACACTTGCTATTTTGTAATAGGATATGTCTCCTTTCGTGACACAACCAACGGCTCCTGGTTTATCAGCAAACTTTGCGAAGTTCTTGATAACTACGCTGAAGGTATATTATACTAAATTAAATGAATAAAGGAACCAACCCAATCTTGTCTTTTTAAGGACCAAAAAAAGTGGAGCTGGACTTTCTGCAGTTACTTACAAAAGTATCAGCTGAAGTTGCCACATCTGATCCGCATAGAAAAAATCGTCAAATGCCTTCATTCACTTCCACCTTAACCAAACTTCTTTACTTGCCGAGGCGACCCAATGTTACTGACGCAAATTTTCATGTGCAACATTAAGTACAGTCACATATTGATGGTGAAATTGCCTTTTGGTTGTCAAGTTCTGTAAAATTTGCTTTCTGGATTTTTTTTGCCCTCCCTGTTCCACCCATTTCAAATTTTCGTTTAATTGAAGAAAAGTTTGACGGTTTCGTGCAGCACGCAAAAAACTCATTGGTCGTGTTCTGACCCCAATTTTGAGACTTTTCTGTTAATTCCAATGAGCAAGCATGTACCTATTCCAACCAACCTACCAGCGTAACAAACTGTACAGCTTAAAGCCTATATTTAGATACATGAGAGTGCATTTTTTTGTGAGTGAAATGCATTTCTGGATTCCTATAGCGAAAAACAATCAAAATGTACATTGTAATGGAAACAAAAAAAGGATTTGTCATATTATACCCATGGCTTCAAGGGGTTGTCAGGAATATCGCGGGTTTTGGTTTGAGCAATGCTCCGGCAATCGTACACATTTGCTTCTTAACGTTTAAACACGGCGTCATTAGGTTACTGCATGTCTTAATTATTGTAGTTGCTTCAGAATGTAGTTTTGATTAATTAACAGTTTCTGTAAAAATAACAAACGGTAACTTAAATAACGACAACTAAATGTAGCAAATCAAGGCGAAATCACAGTAGCCACACGGAAACAAATTTGTTGATAGCGGGGTTTAAAGCAGAGAAGCTCGGAATTATTGACCCTTCCTAGTGTAAACTTACATCTGTAGCCGTCCTACTTCAATTTCTCTACGATATAAAAAAAGCTTGCTGGTTGAGACAAAACCCATTCTGTTTCCTGTTTTGGGGCTTTTGGGGGTTCCATTTCAAGGGTCAAGAATGTCGGCATTTACGGATTTTCGAGCATGAAAGTGGGTTCGAACTCCAATGCAGTAATAATACTTTATGTATAAACCTCTTTATTCATTTCATCCGTTATCATGCATCAATTAATGTGTTTCGCTTCGCGAAATGTGCCGTCATCACATTGCGAAGGAAATAAAGGTGCTTTACGCTGCATAAATTAACGCTCGCCCACTTGAGTTATGAATCATTGTGTTTACTTCATAAAACAATTAGTCATACACACAACCAATTTCCGGAAACCAATGTTCCATGTTGATTGGGATCAGACAAAACACCATATTCTGTTCACCACAGGGTGGTAAAATGCAAGTTCGGTACAATGGTCAGTGCAGCAGTGCATTTTTCTGTATATAGAGTGGAACTACCGATACGCATATTGGAGTTTTGTTTTGTTAAATACAAGGGTTTTCTTTTAGAGTGCCTGATGGTTCTAATTACCAACTGAATCCAGTGTGAACACACTGAACAATTATATAAACTAATACATAGTTGTGTCTTCTGTATCGTACGTTAGACAAAAAATTTAACGAAACGTTTGTTTCAACGTTATTTTGTTCCTCCCCATTAGCTGGCATGACAATCGCGGAGTGGCACGAAACCCTGACTCATTCACCTGACGAGATTTTCACCATTAACTCAAAACAGATGAAGATCTGTCTAACCGTTCAATTTTAACATTAGCGCAGGTTTCTTACGCACAGGAAACGATTCAGTATTCAAGCGCAGGATGCCTTCTCCACCCACTACAAAGCAAAACTGCTTGGCATGATTAATAACATATTAGCTTTGGCTTTCCTATTCAAAGTAATCAACTCCAAGTATTTTGCAATGATGTACATTTATGAATGGCTCAATTTTAACATTAGTTATGAGCAGGTTTCTTACGCACAGGAAACGATTACGTTCAGTATTCAAGCGTTGCCTTCTCCACCCACTACAAGGCAGGCATATTGGACTGTGGCGTTGTTTATTGCTCACTTATGTATTCGCATGCAATTACAGGTTGGCGGACTGTTTAATGAGATACAGCCTTAGTAAATTGAGTTTTCGTATTGTTTAGGTCTAATCAGATACGAAAAAAACAGTTTGTTTCTACCACAACCAATATATACATAGCCGTCCAGATGATGATGTGGATTTATTCTATGATAGTTTGACTACGTTAGCAAAAGTTGCCAGTGCAATATTTCCTTCTAGATGTTTTGTAAAGATTCATAACCATAATCTTTGTTCTCTGTGGTTTCGTTGGTTAACAAATTTTCTTTTGTGGACGTTCCCGAAATTTGGTCGCAATGTGTGCTGACTTGTGGTTGTGTTTTGTCGGCAGAGGTTTAATGCTAGGAAATGTTTTTTTTTAAATCCATGAATTGATGCTGAAGAGACTAAATAAAAAGCAGGAAAAAATCCAACCTTTCTCAAACTAATTTAGCGGTATCATAAACCATTTTTTAGAAATTTTGCGACTGAATAATTGTTTGTGTTGCCGGTCTCTTGTGCATCACAAACCCGATTTATTGCGCACAGGAAAAGGTTACGTTCAGTAATCTTGCGTAGGTAGCCTTCCAATCGGCTGTTTCGAGAACAAGGAAACAACTGGGGAGTTCGGGCAGGTTGTAGTATTTGTGTTGTAACTTGGAACTATGAAGGCCTACGTAGAATGTGGTGAAAAGGAGTTTAAACCCGTTATTTCTGTTGTGTGTCACTTGTTGGTTGATTGACATGGTGTCCGCCACAATTAACGCAGATGTAATGTGTTGTGCATGGTTTGGTCAGCTAGAAGTACAAAGGGTTTATAAACATGCAGTGCACTCCAGGCAACAAAAGATCTTTCATAAGTTCCATGAAATCATAAAATGTGGAAGGGTTTAAGGAAATGCCAAGCCTAGGAATTAGTTGTTATAGCCTTAACGATCATAACACAATCAGTCATAAATGCGACCAATTTCCGGAAAACAAGTATTCGATGTTGTTTGGGATCATCTTTTGGACAAAACAACATATTCTGTTCACAACAGGGTGGTAATGTGCAAATTCGGTATAACGGTCATTGCAGCAGTGTATTTTTCTATATATGGAGTAGAACTACCGATATACGCATGCCCAAATGAACAAACTTTGAGTTGTGTTTCGTTGAATACTATGGTTTTCATCGAAAGTGTCTGGTTCCAATTACCAACTGAAACCAGTGCGAACACACTGAACAAGTATACATAAAGTAGTACGTGGATGTGTCTTGTGTATCGCGTGTGCTTATTGCATATGGTTTGTCCTTTAGAGATTGCATTTTGTTCAAAAGCATTGATGATTTGAAATGTTTATTTCAAAAAATTATTTGTAAAAAGTAAGTTTAAGAGAAGCGTTTGTTTCAACCTTACATTTTTACCTAACCTTCCCAGTAGCAGTAGCTAGACGCAGGTTTCTCACAGGAAACGATTACGTTCAGCATTTAAGCGTTGCCTTCTCCATCCACTACTAAGCAAGCATAGGGCACTGTGGTGTTGTTTATTATTCACTTATATATTCGCATTTTTATCTTTAACTTCTTAATGAACACAAATGGACGTTTCCGATCTTTTGTCGCATATGTATTCTGACTTGTGGTTGTGTTTTTTCGTCAAAGGTTTAATGCTTGGGAATGTTATTTTTCATAAATCCATGTATTAATGCTAAAGAAACTAAATAAGAAGCAGCAAAAAATCCAACCTTTCTCGAACTAATTTCGCGGTATCATAAATCACAATATTAGAAATTTTGCGACTGAATAATTGTTTGTGTTGCCGCGGTCTCTTGTGCATCACAAACCCGATTTATTACGCACAGGAAAAGGTTACGTTCAGTAATCTTGCGTAGGTTGCCTTCCAATCGGCTGTTTCAGGAACAAGGAAACAACTAGGCAGTTCGGGCAGGTTGTAGTATTTGTGTTGTAGCTTGGAACTATGAAGGCCTAGATTGTGGTGAAATGGAGTTTTAACCCGTTATTTACGTTGTGTGTCACTTGTTGGTTGATTGACATGGTGTCCGCCACAATTAACACAGATGTAATGTGTTGTGCATGGTTTGGTCAGCTAGAAGTACAAAGGGCTTATGAACATGCAGTGCACTCCAGGCAACAAAAGATCTTTCATAAGTTACATGAAATCATAAAATGTGGAAGGGGTTAGGGAAATGCCAAGCCTAGGAATTAGTTATAGCCTTAACGATATAGTTTATGAAATGTCAGCCTTCTACTTTTTTAATCCATATTTAAATGATTTTATCTGCGAAAATGTTTGTTTTAGATTTCTTAATATTTTTTTACATAATTTAAAGCAATGGAAAACCCAAAGTCTTTCCCTATCAAAATCGGCACATTTCATGTTTTCAATAATGAGAAATTCGGTGAGACAGGGTTGTTTTCATCATTGAGTTAAATGTAGGCTTTATTATTCATTTTATATCAATATGTAGATAAATTGAAACAAAGACGTGGTTCAGACCTCGACGCGTCTAAACTGAACCAAGTTTTATCAAAACAATTTAACTTTGAAACCAGAGGAGATTACAGAGATTTTACCCAAATGGACTTTTTGAAGGTAAGGGCGGAAAATGCTTTATATGGGAAAACTAATCCACAAACAAAAGTTTTTTTTCGACGGGCTGACATAACAAGGATAAAAAATAAAAAATTTTGTGAAGTTTCACTGAAAACCTAATTTTAAAGAAAACAAAAGTTTCTGCCGTAAATTGGACAGAAATTGGATGAAATATGCACAGCTGATTATTCAAACATCGATTGTCTTGCAATTGCATTCCTCACACACGGAAGGGAAGGAAAATTGTGTATGAGAGATTATGGAGTTGAACTCGCTGACGTTATGGATAAACTCAGTAAAATACAAAAGCTGAGGGGAAAGCCCAAAATTTTAATACTACAGGTAAAACGTGAGATATGTTTTACATTTGGAAGCTTACTATCATAAGAGAAATAGTCGTATGTAAAAGTATATGCGCCGTTTCCCAGGCGTGCAGGGGAAGTCAAACTGATGTTGGAATGGAAACTGATGGCAATGCTGACGACGAAGAGTCCGATCCTGACAGTGAAAGTACAAGAAAACAAGACCTACAAGAGGAAGAAGAGGAGGCTGATGACATGCTCTCTGTGATGCCATTGTCGGCGGAGTTTGTTTCGTGCTTCGCAACAACAAAAGGTATCACAATCTATTAATGATCGTTTCTTCATCTTTGAAAGTCAGTTTACTTAGAAACAGCACAGATTGTGTTTTAGAAAAATCCAAACATGTGAGTGTATGACTATTGCATAAGTAAACGTCCAACAATTCAGTGTAAAATGATGTACACCCCATATTTAACAGTAGATTATACCTATATGCCCAGCATGCATTTTTAAACATTTTGTTTTAGGTTTTAAATCATATCGCAGTCCTTTGTTGGGGTCAAGGTTTATCCAGACACTTTGCAAAGTTCTTGAGGAGTATGGGAAAGGTGCGAACGTTAAGACTTACACGACTTCTGAGATAAGCACAAAAAGAAAAAATGATTCTTGTTGCAGATCCCAAATCTAAACCAATCGACTTTCTACATCTACTAACCATTGTATCAGCCAGGGTGGCAGTGATGAACCCAAAACAACCGAAACGGCAAATGCCATCATTCACGTCCACTTTAACCAAGCTTGTGTACCTACCAAGAACCGCCATGAATGCTGCTCAAGCATCGGATGAATTGTAAACATAATCACTGTGGCTATCAGGACAGTAGCGTTACACATTTATCCGATGGTATACTGATCAAAATCTTATAGAAAGAAATCTTGACCAACAAAAAACTATAGCCTATATTACATTGATTGTGAGTTGTAACTTTAGTGGCCGCAGAAACTTGATTTTTTGTCTTATATTCTATTCTGATGAAAACGTTTCGATGTAATTTTAATAGAAAAAAAATTATTACATTATAACCAGCATTTATTATGGAACAATATATCACAGAAATAGCCGCACCTGTAAGCGTTAGTTCAATGTAGGCCTACTTCAAAAAGTATCGTGCCCCTCTTTGTTGCGCCTAAATCGTTACTGTAAAAAAATTCTTGCTAAATTGCAGTGCTGGAATGGGACATTCCTGACCCAACACAGCAAATGAAACAATTTGCCTCATGTAATGAGGTGTCTAAGGGTAAAACACCAAAAATCACTGTGTCAATTCGTCAGCAAATTGTGAATGAATTATTTTGAATCTATCATGACTTGAAATAAAATTTTTTATGTGGTCTTGATTGCTGTTCGACTCGAAGGCAAACCGCCTAGATATGTGTTTTTAGAATCTCAAGAACCAAAAACCTGTGCTTTAATTGGACAGATTAAAATGAAAGTTATTCAAAACGAGAAGATTTTGACTTTGGGTTAAAACTTAGGCAAGAGAGTTGATAATACCAAATGGATTGAAACGTAGCCTGGCCTATATGTTCGTTAGGACCAACAGAGAAATTATAACCAAAAAAGTTTCATTCATATATTCGAAACATGTTTTATTCTGCATACAATATGATGAATTGGGTATACATTGTAGTGGAAAATAAAGAATGGGAGAGTCGGAGTGTTTCGTGTCATCGTGTAATCTTTGGAAATGATCAACAGTCTTCCCAAAACTAAAAAGCTATGTTCTGTAGGTAAAAAGGAAATAGTTGAGGAGCGGTTGACGCAATACCGTTACCCAGTTATTACTTAAGAGCCGAAACACAACATGACGAAAACATTGCAAAAGCTAAAAGGGAAATAAAACAACGAGGACTTTATAAAGACCATGAAATTTACCTTCATTTGAAACAAGGACTCTGGAAAAAAAGTCAGTTGTTTGATATTTTGGTGGATGAAGTTGGATTGAATTTATTGTGCCAAAGGCAACTGTCTGGTGATTAACATTACAATAAACATTTGTGTAAATTGTGTGGATAATTTGTTTTATATATTTTACGTATCCCTCGAGACCTGCTCCACCATTCTGCGTTTTTCATTTATAAAATGTAGCAAAAAACATGGTGTTATCGCTTCAGAAACTTACCGCGATTTAAACGGACAGAGGCGAGGGGAGTTCCCACATGTTGTTACCAAGGCAGATATTCTCGGTCGGTCCCTCGAACACCCCATTGCATGTGTAGGTCACAACTTGACAACCAGTGTATGGTCCACTAACGGTTACTTTCAAAGCAACCATGAGCGGTGGGTCATTGGTACAACCTAAACAACAAAGAGACAAAGATGTGTTCCTCGCCACAGTAGATGTGCGCTTTAAAAAGGTTTAATTAAAGAAATTGGATCAAATAGTATCTAGTGTTCGTCCTTGGTAAGAACTTACTCCCTGAAATGTCACAAGAATTTCCGCACGCGTCACACGTCTTTAAACAGATTTCACGGATGCGGCGTATGCTATTACATAATCCTTGGTTCCTATACAACAGGCAAATTGCGTGGGCAAATTGGTCTTTGCAAACTGCAATCAAAACAACGTTCAGATATCATCAAGCACAGCGAACCAACTGCTTATTTTTTCAGTTTTCTTTACAACATTACCGTACAACCCATGTTGGGATATTTTGTGTTACCAGACCATAATTATAAAGCATTTTTCAAAGAGGCACAGTATATATAGTGTACGCACTGGTGTTGCACGACCAGGTGCTGAGGTCTAGAGAACCACGCAAGGTTTCCTGATCCATTTCTACTACAGATGGTGAGGCAAACCCTGTTTCCCTCAGTGTACCGACACCTGCTAGAAAATTTTGCCGTTAAACAACGCGCGCTCTTCAAGACAATGCTAACCCGTGTGGTTACAGATAATAATATAGTACAGGTGTGTTCGCCCTTTCTTATCGTTTTTTCACTTCTTCTTTTGTAGCGTTTTTTTCTTTTTTTATGTGCCGCAACATTGTCCACATTGCTTAATTTACATTTCTTACTTCCTGATGAAGGATGCTGCATAACAGCCGAAACGTCGAGAAACGTGGATAAAATAAAGTTTGCCAGAAGAGCAGTATTCAGCAATAATATGTAGCCTATATATTTATATGGCAATAGTAGTTTCGAAGTAGGAAACATTTCCTCCAATGAAAGGAAACAAAACAGACAAACATATATACTTACTTTCGCAATTCATCGTGTCTTATGATTCGACCAACAATTTTTTTGTTTATTTTTATTATTTCCAGGATGCTTAAAGCCACAATTTTCACTAATCTGGACAAGAAATTTGATACTTGTAATGTTCAAATCATGTACGCTTGATTATTATTCTGGACTCTTGCTTTATTTTTGTGTATGGCAGTGAACCTGCTACAAATAAGCGCTAACTTGACTAAACGGCATATATTGCTGACTGATCCGTTTTGTCTAAAGCCAGAACACAATTTCCTCTATAGTGTATTGTTAGCGATTCAACATTGATTTATTCCAAACCTGCAGTACAGAGCGTACGTACGATTACAATTAAACGGCTCAATGCAGGTATACTGACACAACGGACAGCAGCGTGCAGATGACAAATATTTCCGATTTTCGTTTATTGTTAGATCAGAACAAACGCTTCGGTAATTGAGGTAAGAGTTAAAAAACCTTTTTGCCTTTATTTTAAATTATGCGTATTACTTTGAATATTTCGTGATATTATTTATTCATTGTTCGTGCTCTTTATTGCATGCTTGGCGATCCAACAGAAACACATTACTGTACGTTTGTTGCAGTTTCCGATGACAAACCGTATATGCGCTTGTTTACAACGTTTGTCGTGACAATTTTTTACTCAGAACATATTGTTATTGGCCTTTGCCTTGACCCAATGAGTAAATTACATAGCATCATGTGCCATATTAATGGAGGTTTTTTTTTACTGATGGGTGTTGTTGTTGTGCCGTGTAAACTGTTTAAAGTGCCTTTCTCTTGTGTTGTAGCTCCATGAAGCGAACCGAACCAAAACTCTCACGTACAATTTGCTTAAATGTTAGGCAAGTGTTTAAATGTAGCCTGTACATTCGGTCGGGCCAACATATTCAATTTACGGCACCCAAGTTCTTTCACTTTTGATGCAATTCTACTATTACCAAACAGAAGGTTATAAGCATTCCGTTTTTATGAATGTAAAACGTACAAGTCGTGACCTTATTTTCGAAATCAAGAGAAAAACGATTTCGGAGCAAAACAATCATCACAACAATTGTATCATGTTTTTTTATATACAAGAAAATTAAGATGCATTCGATACACAATAAACCAATAAAGCGAAGGAACAAAGTCATGCCATTTATCCAGGGTTCCAAATAGGTTTGAAATATATTTTGGGCCAAACCTTCCATTGTTTAACATTTAATTTGGCTGCTTTGGTCAAATTTTCAATGGTAGACCTACTTGGAACCTTTTCTGTAGAGTTAAATTGGGTTGTTAACGCTGTACACCGAAATGCATGTAAATTGCAGCATTACCCGTCACTTAAAATGTCACTGATGTTCAGCATAAGATTGTTTGCATCAAGATACACTTTGTTTTGAGATTGTGATATCTGGAACAAAAAAAATTTCGTAAAATGACATATTTCTTCATTGTGAAACACAACAAAATGCTATGACAGTAAATAGTTAAGAGCCAAACAATTTTTACCGTTTTTGCGATGCTCTGTGCAGCTCTGATTTGCCGAAGCTTCAAATATGCTGGGTTTTTGCTAATAGCCTCACCAATGTATAAAAACAGTTAAAGAAACCACAGTAAAGTTTTATGAGAATTTAATTTAGACCAGTTTTGCAGAGTTTTGACACTTTCACACAAATTTAAAATTCCCCAAAACTGCTATTTGGGAATGCCATACCAAGCTTATCTCTAAAATTTGTTTAAGTTTTGGATATTTCAAGATTTAGTTTTTGCTCGATTGCGTTATTTCAGTAAATCCAGATTGTCATAGTGATATGGTGTAGAGATTAAGGTTTGTAGATGCACCAGAATGACTTAAAAAAACAAATTATTTAAATTATGATCTCATGCATACAGTTGCACATATCAATTCAATTTTGGTTTCAAACAGTTACAGCAGCATGCTTATATTTTGGCTCTTAGCTCTGGCTTTAGCTAAAAAATGCAATTAATGCAACTCAAGCCCAACAACCAGTTATTCCTGGATAAGTGCATGAGGAAAACAGCCATGTTAACAAAGGATATAGTTTTGGCAATTTGAGCCTCTCCCTCTGCTTGCACAATTTTTTGTTGTCTTTCCTGTTTTGCTCGCTCGACAATATACTGTGCACGCTGAGCATCCTGTTGAGCTGTAATACACAATAACAATATCACAGCAAAGGTGTTTGATTTAGTGTGGTACGTTCGACAACAATGTTTGTGTTACTTACCAACTTGTTTTGCTTCAATGGCATGTGTGAACTCTCGACTAAAGGTCAGATCAGTGATGGCGACGTCATCCAGAATAAGATGGAAATCATTGGCGCGATCGGTGAGCTCTCGTTTAATAAGAAGCGAGACCTACATTTTACACATTTTGGGAAAGTAAAATGCTGGAAACATGCAAAATCAAAGTTGTATCAGATAATTTAGTTCAACATTCTGCAACCTTTTAGCTAATTGGCATTGTATCCAAGCTGAATATAAGCCACTTTTATCTGACAAGTCAAGAAAAATCAAGTTTTTGGGAGATTTGAACTCACGACTCTGGGCTAACCAGACCAACTGCTAATTGATTGAGTCATTGATTGGGGTCTAGATAGACTCGCTACGTAACCATCACATTTAAGAAATAGTTTTTTTATGAAACGACAAAAACCTGTGATCTTTGGGTGATAAGCTGTGATGCGTTGAACTTGGCAACAACACTTTTTAAAACTTCGTTGACTATGGATGGTAGAACCTGAGTAGACATATATATATTTCTTAATTGCTGAATAGATACAGCCAAATATCTTTCGGTAACAGATCACAAGAAACTAGAATATCCTTACTTTTTCATCATAGTCCGTTCCTATTGTTTGTGTGAGAACGGGGAGTCTTGCTGCATCGGGACGCGTTAGAACACGCAGGTTGATGTTTACCATCTGGAGATCCTTCGTTCCTGAGGAAAAGATGTGCATCAAACCACAAAAATCAAACTAGCATGCTTTCAAGATCTTCAAGAGCCATCAGATTACTAAATCTTTAACTCATCTACCTAGAGTTGCATGTCTAGGACCAGCCCGGCTAAAGAGAAGAAGTCAGTTGCAGAAAGCAAAGAATAAATGAAAGGAAATGTTGCTCTTACTTCAATCAAGATCATTTTTACTTTCATGAACTTGGAGTCTTGTTTATGAGCAAGATACTGGGAACCTGGTTTTACAATGTATGGCCAAAAAAGGTTACCAAAGCAACCAAAACCAAACATCAAGATTGCAGGCTACTGAGACAGGCTGATCAAGCAAACTCTAGGTTATTATTCGCCTTATAGTCATCATTTGGCAAACTATTTTTTTTTATTTAAAACAGAATATATTGCCATATACCTGTAGGTGAGCCCACTTTTGTAGGTCGCGAACGAATGTTGTATATGATTGGATATTGAAACCAAGGAATCCTGCAAATTTGGTTTTTATTTTAGGAGTAAATCAAGTAAACTAACAAGCCAGAAAAAAACGTCAATTTCAATACCACACATAGGCTAAAATACACATGTTTTGTTTTAATAGGTTCTTCTATAGCAAAAGCATTTTTTCACCTAAAATGTAGTCCTTCAGCATATATTTCCTTCTGCACTCCTCCTAACCTACTGAAAATTACTGAACGGTGTCCACCTTCCACTGTGTAAATAGATTCCTACAAAAACATTATTTTTCACTTTGGTCGTATCACAAAGTTTGTTACCATACCATGCAACACTAATACACATACCTTAATCCCATATATCAAAGCAGCAGCTCCGAGTAGAGCAGATCCGCCACCACTAAGTTGCTTTCCCATACGAGCAAATCTACTGGCGGCATCTTTTGCAGACATTTTGGGTGGCCGCGAATCTGTTTGTATCAAACAAACCAGTCCTATCACTTGCAATATTGGGATCTTTTCAAAAGCACAAAGTTGGCATTCACGTAAATTCACAATGAGAAATTAATCACAAGCAAACACGCAACCAAGGACAAACGACAGAAATGCACAAAACAATGATGAAACACGTGCGCAAGTAAAATTCTCGCAATTCACCATTTTTTCGCACGGTAATCGCACACTATTGAGTGACGTCATATTCTTAATTTTCACAGTACTTCTATGATTTGTGCCCTAGAGATTAACTATCTGAAAGATAAAATGAATTGGCAATTTTTGGTAAATAGTGTGCAAAATTTTGGTCCCAAATTTTACTGCAACAATAGCGTTACACCATAGACTACTTAACATACGTCTATTGCTTAATTGTATCTTAACTTAATTTTGTCTCTTTTTATGGATCACGTAATTTTAAAATACTAGTAGTTTTAATTTTTGAAATGTCGTATTGTTTTAGGGTTTCTGGCAAATTTTTGGATTCTTTATCACGAAAAGGGACTTTTTATCTTTTTAGTGCCTGCTGTTGGAATATTCCGGAACACAGCAGTGCGACATACACGTATACTTGCATCAAAACAACCACAAACAAGCCTTTTTCCAATTTTGCCGGTTGTCCTACAGTCATTTATCTGACGACAAAAATCCACGTGTTATGCACGTTCTAGTGATGTCTTGCGCCGGATCCGAGTACCCGGACCCGGCTGGATATTGACCAATTTCCAATACCAGGACCCTGCCGGATAATAGACTTAATTTTACCGGATATTTGGGAAAGCATTTTTGTCCTAATAACGGACAAACATTTCGAAGATTACCCGTTTTTTGACCCAGTCTGTGATACTCGCCAACTTTTTTTCTGTTGTTTGTTATTAAGGTTTTTCGTGACGTGTTATACCATATTAATAAATGCCCACGTTTATTTGTTCCATCAATCAAACATTTTTCCCATACCGATAAAATACACGAATCGGTGTTAACCAACTGCCGGATCCAAATTATCCGGCGGATTTGATTGACAACTATCCGGATCCGGCCGGGCCGGATAATTAGCACGTTCGTTCGGCCGGTAATAAGTTGTCCATGGTTAAACTGTCAAGATGCATTTAACATAGTTCCGCATGGATGACTATTGTGATAAAGCGCTATCATTTACGGAAAATACTACTAACCGGGTCGGAAAGATTTTTCTAAACTTGACCCACATATAAGTCAGTGTAAAACAGAAATCTGTGCGAATTTCAATGATTAGGCGTGAACAGGGCAACCACCTGTTATTTTTGTTTATATATTTAAGATGAAATACTAAACAAAATCGTAGCGTTAATATTCGCACAGATTTCTATAGGCTTATATGTGGATCAAGTTTGGAAAAAACTTTGTGACCCAGTGTAAAAGTATCTTCCATCATTTACCGGAATTTTGAAAAAAAAACTTGAAGCTCTGTTAAATAGCGTGAAGTTTCACAATGATGTATATTTGTTGGTTCTATTTTCTTTCCCTCATATTAAATTTCAATATTACCAGCAAAATTTGTATAAGAGAGTAGCCTGGAATCAGTAGGTATGTTCAATTCGCAATGTGAACATGTTAAATACGTTTTCTGGCCATCAATGCACATAAATACAACACGTTTCAAACAGGCTGAAGGCAGCGATTCTGCCTTATAAAGTTTTTATTTTGTTACTATGTCGCTCTTTTTCAAAATGCAACGCATTCAAAAAAGATTTTGAATTCTGAACTGATCTAACTTTTAAAAAACCCCAGTTCTAATTAATTGCAGTTTGAATCAAATCTGAAACAGATAAAAAAAGTCGCTTGGAAGACCGGCTTATTCCCGGGCAAGTGTACTTCGCGCTTAGTTGGTCAATAAACGAAATGGCGACAGCCAACAAGAATGGAACAAATAGCAGCACTGTCAGTATTGTAACTACTTCGTTAGAACGAACAAGGCAGTTGCGATGCACGAGAAACAGGCAGTTCACCAACTGTTTACATGAGGAGGTTAAAGGCGCCGTGGAAAAGAAACGTTAGTCTTATGTACAGCGGGTAAAAATAAAGTGTAAAAGCAAAAGGACAATGGGCAGCGCAAAGTCGTGGAGGCCGAGTGTAGTTTTCACAGGTAGTGTTTCGAAACCGGCGCAAACCGGTCGAAACCAGTTTGCGGAGGGAATTACCTTGGTAACGACCAACAAAGCTGGTGAAATCATAAGCTTGGTTATAACATTTAACAGTGTTTTGCGTGTGAGGGTCTTCTAATATACATGGATAAGTGGCATTATTGAGTTCATATCCCATTTTCACCAAATTCCAAAGACAAAAGCAAGTCAACGAGGCCAGTCTTAAAAACTCTTTACCGCAGTGACGTTTAAAACAAGAAATTGATCAGAGCTACCGATATTATCCAATGACGTCAGAAATGTCATGTGGCCATATTCGGCGCAAATAAGACTGCGAGATAAGCATGGAATACCGCGACATTCGAACACACGGAGGCAGATTGGCGAATATGATTGTTAGCAGATAACTGCCATTCCCGCACGAAATGTTTGGCACTGTTTCTTAGTTGGAACGAGAAAAAAAAATAAACTTACAAGCGTTATGAATAGCAACGTACTGTACGGAAACTAGAAGTAGAAATTACTTCAATGCCTTAGAAAAAATTAAGACAGAAGTTTCAAAATACCCTGCGTCCATAATAAAATATTATACGCCAAAAGGGCCGACGTTACATAATGATGCTGTGGTGGTAAGCCTCGTATAGCACGACGAAAATACCGACCTGCTGAAAACTTTTCAATTCAGTGTCTGCAAACGACCCCAAGACAAAACCAAAAACGGGTCTGTCCTAAAATTACCCTTTTCCCATTACAATATTTCATGCTTTATTGGTGTCGCGGTTATAGTGTTGGTCATCTGATTTGCATCATCAAGTCATCTGTTGATAACGCAGCTGGTAGTAAGAAGCTGGTCGGCTAGCTGGTTGTTTGTGTTGAAGCGGGCACACTACAACCATCAGATCACGATTATTGCATCGAATCCGAGGACTCTTTAGCACAGCAGCTTAAATGTCGAAATTAAAGAATATAAGGTTTGTTGCACAAAGAAAACAACCAAACAAAACTAATAGTCGTTTACTAACCCATTTTTCGACATGGCCTTTCTTTCCTATTTTTCAACCCTCGAGCTAACCAAATCCCCCTCTGTGCTGCTGTACGAACCCTGCGTCGAATGACCGCCAGACGACGCTGCGGAGCCTAAAGCCGAATCGCTTGACGTGCCGCGCTCTAGCGACTCCTTCCGGTGAGAAGACCTCGGAGGAATCGGAGTTCGAAAATCCTCCGCTCTCGGAGGCAGAGAGTGCAGAGACGCGTCCTCCAGACTCTCAGTCGACCTCTGGTGGGAATCTGGCAGAGGATCAGTAGTCCAGGACATCCGGTTGGACGCCAGCTCAGAGCGGGATCGCCTTGATGAGGAAACTTGATCCTCTCCTGTTGCATCCCGGTGGAGGGAGGTCTCAGCCACAAAAGCTCCTGATGCAGCGGAAGCGCTCACAACATCCTCGGATGTGGAGGAAGATCTAACGTATGATGAAAATTATTGTTCTTCACACAAAATGTCAAAACATCAGCGACAGATTGAAATATTCGTCAACATCCACATGATTTACTCGCGTGTGTTACAGATTTTATAGTTTTGCTTTCTGTGCGGTTAATGCGGTAGAACCAAATCTAATTTTCAGGCATGCTGAGATAACCGCCAAATAGTTTTAAATATACAATTTGCGTGAGTTTGAGGAAGTGCTTCACAAAAAATCTTCACAACGCAAACAAACACCACCAGAATTAACCAACCACTCAAAAGCACATATTTGACAGGTGGCCGTTACCTTGACGACGACGATGTCATGAAACCGGACGACGAAGACGCCAAGTCAGAAGGCGGGGTCAAAAAAGCGCTTTCCTCACCACCAGGTGGCGACATGGAGCGCGCCCCTGACGCTCCGTCTTTCGAATCAAGAGGAAGGGGGTTCCCAAAGGCCCGTCGGGCGCCAGGGTCCCCTGAATCCCGCGTGGTTACTTGCTCCAGGGCGGGGGTGATGGTCGAATGGCGTGTCGGGGGGGTGCCAGGGGGCTCCGGGGGGTCATCAATATCAGGGAGGTGTGCGCCTTGGTACCTACTCTCGCTATCTGGATCTGTTATCTGCCGGGCGTACTGCATGCGGCGACTCGATGACGCGACAGCCACGTGACTTCTGTGTGACGTAGTCGGGCTTTCGTTGTGTGGTGGAGGCCGGTCCTTGTCAAGAAAAGTATATTTTTACGCAACTGCATTGCTTCGAACCCATTAACTGCAGTATTTTCGCAAGAGCAACAGACTCTTAGGCAACATCATTTTGAGCGCGACGCACTTTCTTGTCAGTGTATATGTCTTTGCGTGGCTATTTAAGGCCGCATTGTAGGTCATTTTACTGTTTTACGACACGAGCTACTGATGTTACCTTGAAGTAGTTTTCGCCGAAGGCGGCAGACGCCGACAAGCGTTGCTTGGGATTGAAAACCAAAAGTTTCTGCAAAAATAGTTGTTACCACGGGAACTGTACGTCATCGGTTTCATTTATGGAACACATTTGTTTGCAAACTTAAAAATTTGCAATCGCCACTCGATACAAACCTGTGTCATAGTTGCAGGATAAATTACGTCTGGCGTGAATTTAAAAAACTATACAATTAGGAAAACCATCGAAGGACATTTTACCATTAAAAGCGATATAGCGTCGGCGTCCATCCTAGGTACGTAGAGCGAAGGCGAACACGGCCGTTGGGGAGGAAATGAGGTAAACGGCATAGCGACATCCAGCGGCCACTCGGCTTCCGATGGCCGTCCTATAAATCTGAGGAAAAACGGTGGATACAAAACAGAATGCAGAAATACGCGCATGGCGTAAACAGGCCTCGGATTTGAGTACTTACTCAAATATTTTCTTGAGTTGATTCACATCTCCGGTACCCCTAAAAAGGGGCCTACAAAACAAAAAAGGAACGAATTTTCAAAATTGCACGACTACTTTAATGATAATAAATAAGTAAAGGCTTGAGTAATTTAAGACTTAAAATAAAATAAAGTCCAGAGACAGTTAAGTCCTAGCTGAGGCAAACTCAGGTACTAAAATCTTTAAATGCAGAAGAGTGGTCCCTCGAAAAGAAATTCAAAAGGAAACAAGAACTGCAGTTGTTTTTCTTTTTACCTTCTGTTGTAGAGTTCAGCAAAAATGCAGCCAACACTCCAAAGATCTACAGGAGTTGCATAGCTATCCTGCAGTAGAACCTCTGGCGCTCTGTACCACAGAGTCACAACCTGTTAATTACACACCCATCGTCACGTTTTAGCTGTGATATCCACTTGTATGTGGTATATACTGTAAAATTCATGTGACAAGAACAACAGAAACGTGTACAAAATTTTCGGAACCCGTATCTTTCTGTATAGTTATTTTACCAGTTGTTTTCCAATATGTTTGTGAAACTAACAATGAATGTGAATATGTATATTTTGTCAGCATCAAAAATTTTCGTTTAATTTTTGTGGTAAACTAAAATCCACACATTCACCACTGCTGTGCTGGAATTTAAAAAGTCTTAAAAATAAAACTTATTTGGTCAAGAATTATTTACTTACAACTGCAGTTAGAGCCATGTCAAAACTATAAATCCTCGCCAATCCAAAGTCTGCAATCTTTATCTCGCCGTAGTTGGTAATGAGAACATTTTGTGGTTTGAGATCACGATGTATCACACGCATGGAATGCAAGAAGTCAATTCCATTCAGCATCTGGTACATTATATCCTGCATGTACAAGGTAGATTAATGGGAAGGTAGGCACTTTTTGTTCTACCTACGAACGTACTGCTGTGATTTTGAAATTAACTACAGTTGACACATAATCAAATTTTATTAAATAAATCTATAGTAAATTATATTTATTCAAAAGATCTATATGTTGTTGTGGTGATAGCCCAAAATACTAAGTATGACAACAAAGTATTTTATCATACATTACACAAACTTAATTTATAATAAACATAACATAATCATGTAACTTTTGCGGTAATCCATGAAACCAGACCGGAAAAATGGACAATTACAATAGAAAATTATATATCAGGTAAATACGAATCAGTGTACCTTTATAGTTGGAGCAGGTATTCCCTCGTCAGGGGCATTTTTCAAAAACATGTCCAAGTCCTGATCAACATATTCAAATACCAACATCAACTGTGTTTCCCGCACTGTTTGTCGTCTGGTGCAAACGTCCAGCAGTCTGCAAACATTTACACATGAAAACAACACATTGAGGGTGTGCACGTGCATGTGCATGAGAACAATCTGCCACAACAATAAAGATAAATGGGTAAAATTACAGATACAAAAGTGTAAGTTTTACATGAATAAACAATTTGTTGTTTACAGTAAAAATGTACATTAAGGTCCACTAAGGGAATGTCCTTCCATGATATTTGATGTCCCTCTGTACTAAACAATCCAAAGCAATCTGTGTGTACAGCTCAATCATATTGTAGTATAAATAGCACACAGTGCAAACAGCCGACAATTTTCCCAATACAAGTTCAGAGCGTCCGATTACAGGACATACTATGAAATATTGCATCAAATAAATCAGCTCCTTTGAAATTTTGGAATGAAATTTAATACATCCGTCACTTTGTTTCCCTTCTCCAAGCAATATTTTTAGGAGAAAAAGCTTTCAGCACACCAGTTGATATTATTTGGAGACATTATAAAAGTTTACTACACAACAATAACATATTTGAATACATAAAATATTATAAGTGCTAACAAATGTTATTGCACAAACACGAATTTCTCGAATTTTTTTTTAATATTAATACTGAATGCATTTTTTTAGTATGATTTATTTTAATACGCCTAATTTTCAAAAATCTTCATTCTATTGGAAGAAGTTTAGTACAGTATCAAACCACATCGTCAAGTATAGGTAAAAGCCTTTGTTGGCCTGAAGCTGATAACTTTGAACATGGGAAGCCAAGTAAAGCCACTTCCTTCCTAAATGAATAATTGGCCAACTAATCCCGATGGGAAAACGTTTCTAGAAAAGTTCAACCCTTTTGTCCACAGGTCAAATTATACCAGGTCTGAGATTACCTCAAGCCAAGCAATTCTATCTGAAGCATTTGCAGAAATATAGCTAATCATTGGGGGTGTCGGTAATAATAAGTTGTCCAATAATGGAAAGAATGTGGCAACAAAAGAATAAAATAAAATCATCTAAATAGGGAGCAGTTCCCATTCAGTTCCAGCTAACATGTCATTGACCCTATTATCAAGGACGGCAAATAGGCCGGCATGGAATGTCAAGCAGCTTTCAATGGCATACCAACGGAAAAGCGTTGAATTCTGGCTGTCGTTATAACAGCAAGAGGGTACAACACAACCAAGTGAATATAAATACCACTTTAAAAAGTGCAAACATCACCTAAAACATTTTGTAATTAGAATAACTTCACAGTGACACTTGGAATTGTTGTTGGTCATGCATCACTTAATTTTGACAGACTATCCAACCCACCTGACTACATTTTTGTGTTCGAGTGTTTCCAGCTGTTTGAGAAGTGCAATTTCACGAACAGTGCTTAACGGCATTCCCTGCTCAGTATTCTCAACTCTGAGACATTTCATAGCCACAATCCTGCAAAAAAATTGCTAAAATTAGTAATAGGCTGCTGTAATCTAGTCACACATCATTGATAAAAAACATGACATGCCATTTGATTACGGAGTCCTGTTCCATATTAATAAATGTTATTACCACATTATTAGTGCTTTGCATATAATCGAAAGCAGGGCACCTGTTTTTTTGTTCTGTCTCAGGGTTAGTGTCCCTTGCCTTGTAAACGATGCCATATGCGCCAACACCAATTTCTTCTATGCGTTTGTACCGAGAGGAGCTCCAGTCATCTGTGTTGTTCCCATGACTTTCATCTCCAAGCTGATTCTCATGAGGTTCAGCTTCACCATCTGATTGCAAAGTGGCCATGGCCACGTCACAAATCTAAATAGACAACATTAAAATGTAAAAGTTAAAAAAAGAAATTTTTTTATTAATAATGAAGAAATAAACTTCCACATGCAGTTGCCACCAGGGTTTTAATTACCTGGTAAACTCTGTGATGACATTCAGATTTGTATTTACTATGCAAACAACAGCATATTACTATAGTTTTTGAGTCCTGGCTAAAAAGAATCCAAACTATTTGCAATGATTTATTAACAACACCTATAGGTACAAAGATATGCTTTAAGACTGCTGTTGAAAATCAAATAATCCTTAAATTATAAAAAAAATTCTTGATTGAAGGAGTTCCATCCAATTCAGATACCTTTTGTTACAGACGTACAGAGCATCTCAAAGTTAGGCGACTGACTCCCAAATTAGATCTATATATTATTAGCACACCAGTTTTAAAATAATATTTTAATACGTGTATCTCTCTTTTTACATAAACGCTTTTCTTTACCAAAGCAAAGAGAAACATAAAACAACATCGTGGGTTACCACCTG
Organism: Ascidia mentula; assembly: GCF_947561715.1. Lineage (NCBI taxonomy): Eukaryota > Metazoa > Chordata > Ascidiacea > Phlebobranchia > Ascidiidae > Ascidia > Ascidia mentula. The sequence continues at coordinate 3,398,690 of NC_138568.1, forward strand.
CACCAATCGATTCAATCCAGCTTCTCCAATTGCCCCTTCCTGGCTTAACCCAAAAATAAATTAAAGGTTCTCGCCGCCTGCTCCAGCGCCGTTTACTGCTGCAGCAAACAGAGCGAACGACCCCAGTCCTTCTTTTTAAACAAGCCACATACGGGAAAAAATAAATCCCACATTCCAAAGATAAGCACCAAGGAGCATCCCCACCTCAAACCATTCACAAGAAAGATTGCGAACGCGCAGCGCAGCTTTTTTTGTGTACATTCACACATCAAAGAAATAAGTGAGGTCATCTTCTCTCGCGTCGAAAACCTTTTTCGTTCGGAGACCGCGTGGCCTTCGGAAGCAGAATTATGTTTGTTCCTTAATTCCGGCGGGACGCTTCACCGCATAAGCACGTGGTCCTTTAGCACTGAATGTAAAGCCAAATTTCAAATTAGGACTTCCGCTAGAACGGGCTGTATATGAAAACATCATAACTTCCGCTACAAAAATTAGAGTTATTGCTATTTATACAATTAGATCTAAAGTTCTACAACATACAACATAAATTCGTTTTGGTTTTACGGTTTTAGGAATGAAGGCTGTCGAAAATTGGATGTCATCCTTTTGCGCATGTGCTGCTTTCGTTGGTCTCCAGCAGTAAATTGGCCTCTTAAGATTTCCATGGCCGAACTTGTGGAGTTATGTAAGCAGCGATAAATATCAAACCCAGTAGCAATGCCCTGAAACTTTATCGTAGTGAAAGATAACAAAATTAGTGATTTTTGTTCGTGAAACATTTGTCTGTCACGATATTAAATGTAATAAGTGCAGCGTGAAACAACGAAGAAAATGTTTTACTACAGTGATTTCGGCAGCATTCCAGAAACGTGTATACATAGGCATTAAAAATTGCAGTGACGTCAGACATACGGAATGTAAAGACAGTTTTACACCGGCTTCAGGCAGGGTTAATATTTAAATGCCACATTTAAAAGCACGTCAGGATATTGACGTCACTGGCGATTTTACTCCATTCATTTCTGAGGCCGACGCATTTGGATTCCTTGGCTGTGCGTCATTTTTGTTGCTCGCTGTTACCTTGCATGCAGCAGTGTAGGCCTACACGGTAACTGAGCAAGCTTCAGCGCTGTCCATGGGCCAAGTTAATACATTTAGAAGATATAAGCATTCGGTTGTAAAATGTGCTGATGGCTTTCCATAACATTACATTCCTCGGAAATCAAAGTTTATTTGAGAGGAATGTTTCAATCATATATAGTTATGCAAAAGCCTATGCCCCCATCACCAACGGCGTTAAAGGTAATTTACGTCAAAAATTGTTAGGTTTGCAAACAGCATTACCCGAATGCAGAATACTACCAAGGTAAATGACATTTTTCGAATTTTTATGTCATATCTTTCGCACAATTTGTAGGCGATGCACGAAAAGGCGTAAATCTTCATTCACGGCAAACAACTCGGAGGCGCCGTTTGATTACCTTGCCATCACATAACACTGAGGGCCAACATGAAGTTCCAGTAAAAAGCGCCTTTGGTTCCCCACAAAGTCGTTTATCGCATCACAATGGAAAACGTAGACGCGATAAGTCTCACCGCAGCGGAAGCCGCCTCGATGCCGCCAGAAGCTCTGGAATGCTGTTTGTACTGATTGCTGCTTAACCGAAAATCTCGTTAATTATTTTTACGACATTAGTTTCGCCTTCGACATGCTAAGCGTGCGATTCGCATTTGCTGCAATGCAAGTGTTTAAACAAGATAGTCACGAACTGCGAGGAAAACATTTTGTGGCTGGTGTTCCATGGAGTCCACATCAATAATGTTTTATTCGCACGCCTTCTCAGCGCTTTATTTAAAAAGGGTATTTTTAATTGAAACGCAGTGAATGCTTTACGTAGAAATGACACAGGGCGGATCTAACGACTAAATAACTTGGCAGAATCATTTTAAAAATGAAACAAAAAAAAAACAAATTTTGTATTTCGATCATTCAATGGTGCCTTGGTGCACAAAAGCACCCTGTGTTAGATGTAAGAGGGTTGTATCAAAGATATCCTGACACAGCGACAGTTAATTACACGTAATCTAAATTGCAAACAAAAAAAAACGACATAACACCATGTTTGTAACGGGAGCCATGGAAATACTGCAGTGAATTGGAGAAGTAATTGGCGGAAGCACGCTTAATTAATACTGGTCATGAACAAGTAAAAGTATGGCGCAGGTGAACAATAGCTACAGAAATGTGTGATTGCAATGGTTTTCGTGTGAATCAAATGCGTGAATATAGGGGAAATTTTAAATGGAGCGGGCCACTTGACGTCGGTGTAAGCCTTCGAATTGCATAAAGTGGAGATATCGGGAAAAGGCACAGATATGGGGAGAGAACGGTGGGATTGGGTTAAAGGATAAAAACAGATGATGAAATTTAGATTTTTTTCACGTAAATGTACGTTATTTTGTTAACGTGTAACGTATAGTTTGATATTCGTTGATCAGAGACCCCCCAAATGGACCCAGCAAATTTCATTGTGAAATAGTACGCGACAAACTGTGGGAGTTTGAGTTGAGTGGTCAATGAAAAAAGCTATATAATACATCAACACGAGTAATGACACAGCACAAAAAATGCACGAATCATCGAATTGGCAACAAACGCTGCATTGAAACAGGTGGCTGAAAGCCAAAGGAAAAAATAACAAGCGACAAACAAGTATACGTTCGATTTCCTATGCCCTGCGCACGGGCGATAAGCCGGAAGACAGTCTTTAAATTGAATTTACCACAAAAGATCACTCCTCTATGACGTCACAATCTTGGTGCACATTTGGGAGTTGCCCTGGTGCAGCGGCAGGGTGATTCCCCTAACCTGCGTGCGTCTTCGCCTCATGGCCAGGAGTCGCTTTTTGGAGCCTTTCACGCGCTCAAACTTTCGCAGCGAAGTCCTGCGAGAAGGTAGAACGCAAATATATTAATGTTAACGCTCGTATAGGACCAGGTATCAGCAGCGACACTCCGTCGCGAATTTCTAAGGAGTTCAAAAGCAAACGAAAGTCATGCGTTGTTGACGAAACCATGCCAAACAGTTCACGGCGAGACGTCGTAAACTTTACAACTCGAAACTCAAACACGAAAGTCCTCCAAACAGCTTTTTATCGGGAAGCAAACACGCGGCGGGGTTAAAGGTCACGGTCGCGCGCCGCTGGGCACGACACGCACCGGTTGACGCGAATGGACGGTGAGTGGGAATTGACGTCTACAGAAGGAATGCGAGTTTAACCACAAAACGTGAACTGAAAGGAGGCTGGCTTCGGGTCGATGCATTCCGAACGGGTACGACCTCGATACGCATGACTTGCCCGTCACGCGCGGCCGATTTCTTTAATATTTTGAATCACGAGGGGCGGGACCAAAACGATGAAGGTGGTTTTCTGCGGGGGCGTTGAAAGAAGTGATTGCTGGTAGGCGTGGGAGGATATTTTAAGGACAAGTATAGTTTTATTTTCCTGACATGTTTTCTGCGTAGATCAAAACACAGGAGGGAGCAACGTGGAAGTCGTGGAAGCAATAAAAGTATATTTTGGTACAAGATCAGTGCAGTTATTATGGTGACGTTATAAGTCAAAAGTGGAAACGAAAGCACTTTGCTTGTCTCTAAATCTTGGCACTGCTCTTTTTTTAAAACATTATGAAACTATTTTTTGGTGTTTAAAAAAAAAACAGAAATTTAAACATACAATGTTTACGTTTCTCGTTGTTCCTAATATTTTCAAGAATTTATGAAAACATTACTTTGGGCAGTGGCTTTATGCGCTATAGCTGGTTAAGCTGTTTCAGTCAGAAGACGCAGTGCCACCAGGCTAACGGAACCGTTCAATGAAACTCAAACACCCGCAAATATGTTAAAAAATACGTGACGTTCAGAAAAGCGTGGGCCAAACGCAGTTCGCGGTCATACTGGTGATATTTGGCTTACAGGGGCGTTAGGGTCGGTATCTCTTCAGTCACGCAAAGTCTCAGCCCGGCTCAATAAGGCTGGGATAGCTGTGTTTGCCCACGGCTGAAGAGATAGATATTTCGATTCAACAGCCCAGGCCATTGACAAATACGTCATTAAGCTTTAAGCTGAACTTTTCGTGCGATGGAACTTCAAAAAGGTCGCCTCGATTGGTGGTCAATATCCCGCATTCCAAGTGTGAAAGCAATTTACAAGTCCGATGACACATCGACTGTCACGTTTAACGTAAACTAGAAATAAAAGATTAAATTTTATAGGATCCGGACTTCTTACGCAGAACAATTTCTGGCCAGTTTATTAGTTTTTATCGCCCACAAACACAGAAACAGGTTTTGCGACAAAAATGTCCTGTAAAAGAATCGTAATGCAAATTTTAACCGATTTTTACTGCCACAGCCACAATAACCACATGTACGTCATACAAAACACGCGCATTGTGGTATCACAAACTATAAAACAGGCATATCCTTACTCCCTAACGGACAGAAACACACCATGTGACTATGAATCTAAACACGAGAATTCTTCGAAGCAAGCTCGTGACTGCGTAGGCGGGAACCGCGATTTAGAAATCGAAACCATACAACAACACCAACGCCTTTTCGAATACTGCTTCGGAGTCGAAACGGCCCCACACGCATTGCGAAATCACGTGATAATGAGGTATTTTCATTCCTCTACGGTGAGTCACACGTTTGTAGTTGAAGAACTGATGCGATAGGAGCATATAGATAGCTTCGTTTGCGGACACGTGTTCAAACCGACTGAAGGGCAAATGAAACGACCTTTATAACATACACATGGCGTGGGTGGAAGAGGCGACCTCCCCTGGTTGACCTTCAAACGAATACCACCGACGTGTGACGTCACTTCGCACACAAGGATTAGTTGGTAGACAAAAAACACATGGTGTGGTGCACAGTATTATACCAGATATAGTTGTACAGTCATGTCAGCAAATGCAGTTATTTCTATAATTGGACGATTTTCTGTACACCAACAGCATCGAATGGTCCAAACTATACCTCTTCAATGTTTTCTATGAAACCACATACTTGCGACAAATCGGCGGGTGTAGTTTGACGTTGGTGCACAAGACTTAAACTTGAGCGTTGGATGTTCATACTACGACAGGCTGTTTCGTCTGATGCTGGGTAATTTTTTTACCGCGCTCTCTGGCGATTGCAAGTGGAGAAAATACTCCTTCTGCTCTTCAGCAAAAACTAACAAGAATCTGACGCACGTTTCTATCACTACACCTTTGTTCCTCGCTGAAGAAAATGCCGCTTGAAGCTCAAAACGCCAGCGATGCAAAAATAAACAAATAAACGCGCAGTCACGGGGGGTGTTTGCTATCTGACACAAGAACTTACCCGAACTCGAACTCTGGGTAGGATAATCGCATGCACGACTTTGGAGGCAGCGAAGAAAAATCGGTGAACACTGAAAATTGAAGACCGGTTTGCGCATCGAATGAGTTTCGGACGATCGCTCGGACAATCGGAGATTCGAGAGTCAGGCGGCTTTGGATCGACAGGGCCCCGCTGTGGGTAAAGAAACCAGAATTAATTTATGATTTGTTCAATATTAGTGTTAATTGCTGCTCTTCTGGAAAAAAATCCGACAAAGATTTCATTGTAACCTTCGTTGAATCTGAGAAAGCTTTGGTGAAACATCAGTATAGGAATTAGAACTATTTTTAAGCTTGCATAAAGAGCAACAGCAATTATGTATGTTATGTGTGGTAACAACACATTAGCTGTATAGTCAGGATAAATATCAATGACAATATCGCTTTTAAATGATACTGCATGGTATTATACAGATTTCTGCACAGGAATTTGAACAGGAGTAAAAAACAGAAACGCATTGTGAGCACTGAGTCGGTTGTCTACACGTGGCATAAGTTTAATGATTAACGAATGCAAATTTATTTTTTTACATCAAAAGGAAGGTTAAGGGTTTAACCTCAAATTCACACCCATATTAGTATGTGCCATACACTGTACAACTACCTAGAATAGCAAAAATGGTGTAATTAGAAATTGGGGCAATTCTAACAGTGCAAACTTTGCGAAAAGTGATACTGCAGCTGACATGGTGACCAACAAATTATCTCCTGTGATTTATAGACTTGGAGGCAATTTGTCAAGATCTTGGTTCGAATTCTGTCCATTGTCAACAGTTCAAGCTCCGAACATTTTTTTTCTCAAACGTCGCGCCAACTTTTCGGCAGCCTTGAAAGCTCTAGATTTCACTGATTTCGCCGCTGCATCCTTTACAACATTCTTTCACCTTTAACACGTGAAGTGAGTGACGGGAAAAGGTATGCAATGCATGACCTAATGCCTTGGCCACAAGTTACAAGCACTGCGGCTGGATGACGATGGCGTGGTAAAGATTTCGTTTTGCGACAGCATACCACGGTGTAACGATTTGCTATTTAAGGCAGGCCTTGCGTTGCTTACGGAATGATGGGATTAAATTGAAAGCCACGTCAAAAAAGTCTGCGCTAAGGGAAAAGCTTTCAATATTATTAGATCCTTACGGCCGTGACATGAGTAATTCTTTTTGTTACCATCACATGCGTGTGATCGCATATTGCAACAGCCGCTCGCTAATTTGTTACTTTCTCATCTTTCAGCAAGCGTACAAGCAGGAGAGGGGAAAATATCATGATGTATTGTCAGGTTGATGTTACTTAAATAAATGTTCTGCAATTTATAGAACTCTTTGGGATAACACATGAACAAAGAAAAGTACAGCTACTTGGAGATAGGACACACGGTATACCGTTGAGAAAGCCTTGCAGCTATTATACGTGTTATATGCTTAATGGGAACGAGCCATGTCTGCGGGTTACAGGAGCACATATATAGCCGCTTACCCGTTGGTTGTCACAATTTCGACGTTGCGATTCCATAAAGAGAATGAAATTTCGGCCGTGATCTTTGTTGAGATCGCTCCCATCACTTCCGCCTTTACCCGCAACCCAGAGGCAAGCAGAATGTGCTGCAGAAAAGTGAATGTGCAGTAAGACGGTTAATGTAACAGACACAGGCAAACCGACGACTTCTGCAAAGTATTTGAACCTGTATAGCCTCCAGAGAGGATTGTGCAGTGTGACGTAACTGTGCCTTGCACCCAATTTTCTTATTCATGATTGTATGAGCAACACAAAAATTCCAAACACTCCCATTCGAGATCCATTAAACTAAACTACTCGGCTTGACAAGCGAATTTACGTAGCGTAACGCATTTTGTAAACTTCAATAAAACAAAAAGGAATAAAACCACAAAAGGGGAATGTTTACACACGAGGCCTCCGGCACGGCTACTAGTTAATAGGGGCGGGGTTTTCATTCATAAAAATGCGCACGGCAACACGGCACGCGCTACTGAACGTCCGCAGCAATTAGGCTTTATTGAACGACAAAACGTAGCCCCTCCCCCAACCAACCATTCACCATCAAGACCCATTACAAAAGCAGGAAAGGGTGATCGGGTTACAAGTTTTGGAGACCCGTTTCCACGGCATTCCAATATATCTTTTAAGGGTAGGCCTTGCAACAGAGTTAGTGCAAGCGTAAGGAAATGGAAAATAAGGTTAACTTTGAGAGGTGCTTTTAAATTTAGGTCATTGGCTGTTGCAGTTGATCGAACAGCAGCGTTTAAGGTCTTCTATTGTAGACACGTAATACAATGCAGTGAATTACGACATATTTGCAGTGGTATATCTACTAATAATTCTAAACAATAAAGGGAATATGTACGGCCGACGACTGCAGGGCAGTAAATAGTATTGATTTTAGCAGTAATTCAAATGCAGATTGTTGAAACACAATAAAGTTAAAGCATTAAGTACAACATGGCTGTACTATATACAGCTATATTGTGCTATATGTTGTGGAATTGCATCACGACAAACGTATACAGCATTGTTACGGCACTTTATGGTTCAGGAGTGTTTACATACACCGCTCCATTGCGCCACCGGAAGGCAAAATTAATCGCATAAAACACAAGTTATCACACACATTACATTTCAGTAGGAAGAGACTCAAACCACCTCCGTAATTGAAAAGTCCGTCGGGTTACTATGGCGTACAACGAGACATGCAAGAGTGAGCCAGATAACTAACAATATACTTCACAAAAACAATATATTTGACATAAAGTTTATCTCAATACGATAGCTGCTGTGATCGCCAAGCCAATGCATGAAACATTACTGCGTTATTTGACAAACAAACTATTTTAAAAAGAATCAGCTTGTCTTATATAGCGGTACGATATAAGTGACCTGTAGTAACCCCGACAAACCGTTCCGCTTTGAGTCACTTCCATTTCAGTAAACTCTTCTCACCTGAAAATGATCGGTGAGAAGCAACATGGCTTCCACGCCGGTCGGGTCGCCTGAACTTCCAGACCAAATCAACGACATCATGTTGCTGTAACCGCGGAAGAAGGTGAGGGGCCTCAATTTCACGCCCATCATAGCAGATGCCATCCCCACCATGGAATCTAGGTTCTCTTCTCCGTCGTCCGGCGTGCTGCCTGTGAGACCTTCCAGGCCTTGTGCCACGATGCCCAACTACAACGAAGTGTATCTCACTTATTCGAACTTTATAGGGAAATACACCGTGAAAACTGTTGTCACGGATCAGTTCTATGTACTTATGCTGGGGAATCAACTGTCATAATTTAATTTGACGAAGTGACGTCTTTTAAGTACACTGGCTTAAAATGGCTGCGTGCCATGGCTTTTTGCCATTAAAGTATTTTTTTGAAATTATTATGGCTTGTTGTTGGCAAAATATTTTAAACGCAAAAGCAATGCACGAACCTGTGTAAGAGCAATGTTGTCCTCCTTGCTGTGAAGACTGAAATCGACGGCAGTTCTCCTCATCATACCCGCGTTGCTGTACTCCATAAACAAACCGTACGTAGCGAAGGAGTCGTTCGTGCTACAAACGGATACGTTTTGATTTATAAACGACCGTATACAATAATTTTGTAACAAAAAATTTGCAATAAAAATCCAGTTATAGGTTGACAGCAGATTTCACGAATTGTGCGTTAGTTTCATAATAACACAATAGTTTCACAAGTTTAAGAGTAATTGAAATTTAAAATTTAACTTTACTCTCTTTATTACAATTACTTGCACTGTCGCGCGTTCATGTGCACTGACCCTATATATTGATTAATCCCACTTGTCAAGTCAGTTAAATAAAGCCCAGTAAATCTAAAATGTGTAACTAGTGTTTATCTGCTAAAACGTTTTATGTAAGTTCTGTGCCCTGTTTACGACACATTAAAATAACAACGTGCGACCGTGGGAATGTGACAAAGTTCGGAAATTTAAGTTGCAACTTTTGACACCCGGGGGTCGTGACCTTGTGCCAATGGGGTCATCGTAAGGCTACTAAGGGTAAGAAGGTTACCAAGAGGCAACGCCCCAGGAGGCATTTAAGACTTAAATTCGGCCTTTAGTTATTGATCTTAAACGGGCCAAGGAGTAAAGAAATAAACTATTTTTAAGTCGAGTGACTGGCAGTTACAGATTTACGTGTCTAAAACAACCTGTTTTTGGGGATAATATTTTTGTCTGTGTGGGCTTACCAAGGAAAAATGTCTGACTTTGTGGCATATTTATTGCATGTAAGCTATCTACCGCGTAAACCTTATTCACAAAATTACACGACACGCAATAAACGACACCGACCGGGGATTCACCGCACAAAGTTTTCACAGAATTTTAAGAATAAGCAGATACGACTTACTTGTAAATGTTTCCAGTGAATGCTGAAGCCATGCCGTTCTGAGCCAAAGACCAGTAGTTGGTGTATATCTGATCGTGCAAAACTTTGAGCAGGACGTCCCTGTGGATATATAAGTATACGGTAATAAGTGAAAATAACGTACATGCAAAATAACACAACAATATGCCTTTATATTTTTATTACACCAGGACGGCATAGGAACGCCACAGCAAGGTATGCTTTGTAGTGCAGTAATGCACAACGACTATTAATGGTAGACATGAAATCTATGTGGAAGATACCGTGTTGCCAAGTTGTTGTGGTGGCCTGTTGTATTTTGCCCACGCAGGAAATAAAATATATATCACTAAAAAACAGCGGGGGGTCCGTGTAACCTTGCATGGGTCAACAGACAAAAAAATTTTGGAAACACTGACCGAAATGTCAGCAAAAATTTAGGACATTTTCAATTTATTTTGGTCATTTACGGGATAATATTTTCGCAAAAATGTCAGCAAGTTGAATAATCCACCAGCCAATTTCCTTTGGGACATTGTATCCGAAATGGCTTTTATTTTTTGTGACATTTCTAAAAAAATTAGGTGACAGACAAATGACACAAAAAAACCCAGGAAACACTGCTTTTGAGAAGTGTATGAACAAACTTGGAGGGATGATTTGTCTTGATCAGATCCATCACGCGAGCTAAAAGAAAATTGGAAAGTTCCCTCGACTTGAGCGCAGGAAGAGAGAGAAATATGTTCTGGACTTCGCGCTCTGTAGGTCCGGACATCAACAAAAGATTTGCGGCCGCAGAACGGACGGTGCTCTCGTACTGGCGAAGGTTTTGATGGAAAATTCGCCCCATAACCGTGCGGACCTGGATAAAACGGACACTTGTGGTCTGTGGTAAACCTTGTTAAGACGACAAATAAAGCATTTAGGGACATAATAGAACGATAATGAGTCTTATCCTGAACAGAACAACACGTTGGTCAACGTTTTTTTTCAGTCTTGCAAGATGTCTTTGGAAATTTTTTTTTTTTAACAACAGACAGTTTAGATCGCTTTGAATGCTGTTGATAATCCCAAGACGATTTTGCGTCTTATTCTTATCCAGGTTTTTGGCATTAAATACGTTTTTGTAGCATGCATTGACGCAAACTCAAAAGTTTCATACCAGTTTCCAATTATACATGTCATAGTTACGCCGTGTTCCCGAACGCGAATTTCAAACAGGCATAATACCTTTTCGCCCAAATACTCAGCACCGTACACCCCTAGTGAAGTGATCGCTAGGTGGTGCACCAGAGGGTGCTCGCTCGTCTCGCTAAAGTTGAGTAGAGCCGGAATGAAGTCGGGAACACCGGAGTTGCGGACGAACTGTATGAAGAGCGTCTGTTCGTCTTCGCTCTTCGCGTTTTTCAAGCCGTGCCGTATAATCTGCTTTACTTCCTTCGCGGTCTTGGCGTTCATGCAACGAAATATCGTTTTCTAGTCTTATTTTACAAACTACGTTTTTTTATATGTGTCAGAAGAACAGATTATTAAGTGACAAGAATAATGTCTGTAACTGTAAGTTGAATATATTGGGTTGGTTATTTCACGTAGACATGGTAGAAGTTGGATTGTATACATCATGGTAAAGGTAACGTGTTTTATTGAGGCTTTAAAACATGAAGACTTTGTTAAATGGTTCATGGAGTGATCAGTTATGCAAAAAAAGAAAAAACACTGTCCAAATTTAGGGCATAAAAGCCCAGCAAATGATTACAAAAGGCAATTTTCGTGACAATAATTTTGGAAGTGAAAATTTTACGTTTAAGTGTTAAGAATTTTTCAACATCCGCTGAAAACAATTTACCTTGGATTTGCAATTGTTTGGATGTGAGCGGCAGAACTTGTTGAGAACAGCTCCCAAGGCCAACGCAACAGTTTCTCTAATCTTAGGACATCCGATTTTGCTCTTGAATATTTTCTGCGAGGTCAAATTAGCATTTTGAAAGAAATTTTGGATGATCATTCTACTGGTACAAGTGTGTTTACTAAGAAAGATAAATATTGTGGGGCAGATTCACCCACTGCGTACGCCCTTTTTTTAACTACGCCAACTATCTTATTCACACCATTGGGCTTCTTTGTTTTGGCACCGCAGCTAAGGCATTAATCAAAAAATTCATTGGTGACGATAATCGAAAACGTCATAGGACGGTTGTTGAATAAAAATAAACCAGGATTTAAAATCGGCCGTACCTTTAGATCTTGAACAACTTGCTCCGAAGGATGAGAGGAGAAGGCGATTCCCGACAACGCGCGCTCTATATCTCCGGTTTTTTCGGTCTTGCTGAAGTCGAGTTGTTTCATAAGCACAGCATGGGAAGCTGGTGTCTGCGCGGCCGCCAGGACATCGATGAGAGTCAACCTAGTGGAAACAACATATTGTATTCGACGCCGGTTAAAGACAAATGTAATGTTAGGAGATGACTTGACCACATTATGATTGATTTGGTGGCAGCGCAAGCTGGAGATTTTTACAAACCAATTTGACCCAGCACATATCATGTTTACGGCTGGCAGAAACTAAATTTCACAAAAAAATAAAGAATTCTGCATGAATGATACGTTCCCTGGCAGAAAAATGCACAATCTTTTTGGCTATTTTTACGCACGGCCGAGAAGTAATTGGTTTTATGGTGAACAACGCACCGTATGTCTTTGTTAACTTTATCCTTCATCATTTTTGCCAGCTGTTGTTTATCAGCTTGTCTGGTCGCTCGCACAGCCATCACATAAGCTTTAACGGAACTGCTGTTGGCCATGTTGTCCTTGGTCAGTTCATCGTGGTATTGCTCTAACACCTCTTTTACCTGTTATTTGGGAAACGTATTGTAAACTTGGCAATATAAATCTCATTCCTTTTTCAAAAAAAAAAAAATTTGGTCAACAGTGGTGTTCAAACCAACCTTGGCCGGACAATTTCACCAACAGAAAAACGAAAAAGTATGGAAAATTTTTAAAAAGTTTTGGCAGCAACTTACATTTAGACAACCTTGTGCACAATCTTTAATGTCGCGCACAGAGCGAAGTGAAGTTCTCGTGTACTTTTCACCGTATTTTCTCTTTTCTAATTAAACAAAACATAGAACAAACAAAGTTTGAGATCGCAAGCACGTCTTACCTGCTGCAAATGATTTCAATGCATCATCACTTGATTTTGCAAGTTTTGTTCCATGCTCCTCCGTATCAAGCAAACCCAGTTTTTGCCTGAACCGAGAATGGAAATATTTTGTACACATGCAATACACAACAAATTTAACTAAAAAGGTTTCCTTTTTCTAATGATACAATATATATACCTTTTAGGTAAGTTTTCATTTGAAGGTATTCAAAAGAAAACCTTCACGGAGTTTAGAAGAAAAGTAAGCAATTGTGACAAGTTCATCACAGAAAAGACAGTTTAAAGACCAGGTATTTAATTCAATATTGTGTTGTTTCATTTCCGCACAATTGTTTTCTTTTTTCCAAACAGTAGTTTAAACCAAACCTAGTTCCAAAAATTGTTCTTTTTTTTGGTGGCGTTTAGTGTCAGACTTACCTTCCCAAAACAAACAGGCTTACATCTTGCTTGATGTTCACACGAATGGAGTTTGACTCCATGGCTACCGCAAACAGAATGTGGGTCATATCATCAGACAAGGTGTACAGTGCCCTGCTTGTCGTGGATGTTGTCACACCAAGGACCTGCAAGAGCACAAATGCAAACAAATGTCATGTTTACTGACTTGTTGAAGCAGGCATTGAATGCTTGAGCTAAAGGTTTGATTCAGTGTTCAAACATGTTGATCAGGATTAAGGTAAGCTTAAAGCTAATTAACTAAGACCCCACGAAAACATTTAAATAATTGATGATGAAATAATAAATTTAAAAATATTGTTACAAATTATTTTTAAAAACACAACAAATTTTACACAAATTATTTTAGTAAACGTTTTGTGTTTGTAGTTGCATAAAAAAGCTTTCTTAATTTAAATAATTGTGCAAACACAACATACTTGACTGAGGGAAGTAAATTCCTCCTCATCATTTTCACATGAGGAAGTGTCTTTCACTTTTTTAACTTCGACTCCATCGACATCAAAGACTACGTCACAAAGGCCTGAAGGATCCTCCTAAAGTCATTCAAAAATATACTTTATGAACTTCTAATTATTCCAACATCAATTATATACACATATTTGAATTACATCTTCGGTATTTTTAAAAAGGTTTCAATAGAGATAAAACAACTTCAAAATCACTTGTAAATTAGCATTTAATTGTTAAACAATGAACACTTGTTGTCATTAACATACCTCCCTACGCTTTCCACTTTTTGTTTGCAGTTGCATAAGTCCAAGCATGCCTCGCTTTACATTAAGTGATGTGGCCGTCTCTGCCCCACTTGTGAAAAGCTCCTCTATCTGTAGGAATGTTATAAAAATGTAAGTTGGTCAACACACAAAAAAGTTAAATTATTGAAAGAGATTCATAAATTATTCAGCAAACTACAACTCTAAGTTTATTGAAGTTTGTAACTTTAACTCTATTCTACATCTTGTTCATCTGCTATACAAAAACAAAATGTAACCAAAACAAATAAAATTCGCAATGCACACCATTCCATCCTTCCATCGGAAGATTATAGGCTTGATTATGCTTCTTAAAGCTTTGCTCCTTTTGACAGATTGAAAGCTGTTGTCCTTTTTCAGTCGGTCACTGACATTAAAAATTTCTGCCTCTTGAAACTGCAAGAAAATTACAAATACTTAGAACAATTATATTTTGGAAAAAGAAAACTATTGCAGAAATGTATCCTGAACAAATTTAAAGAATACACTTGATTATTTCATTCATGAAACAACACACAAACAGGAAACAAAAAAGTATTAATCTATTTCTTCTTTTTTACCATTCCACTATAGCATTAGCAGTCGTGTCAGCGTATATCTTATTTGCAGGAAACATTGCAGTTATATAGGAAGCAATTGGGGAAGACAGTTTGTCATGTCTAATTGCAACAAAGCTTTATCATATTGTTGGCAGTAAATTAAATATACCTCCATTTCAATAATTTGATCACTTTGATCATCTGGATTTGACCAACGAACACGCAGCTCAAACACAGCACCTACTTTTAAACCTGCACATAAAAGTTTTACCTTATAATACACAATATTTCTATCTCAATTTTCCAAAATGTTTGTGGTGATCGAACGCAACACTTACACGGGCGCATGTAATTAATTGTGCCTCAGCAACTATACGCATCTTATGTCTGCCAGCGCCCTGTGTTTCTTTAGTTGTTCTTGGTGTTCTCTGTGTGCGGTCTTACTTTTGTCTTTCTTTTACAGGTGTTATTTTTGTCACTCAAAGTTCAACTTTATTAAAACCTGGATTCTGTTTACCAATAAAATCCAAGGTTTTGACAATGTTTGCCATTGGCAATGTTTCCATATTGGTCGTTTTATTTGTATACAAGGCATATATATTGTACAGATTCATCAGACATTGAACTGTATTTACTAACTTGCAATCAGACTTACCCACATCAGCATGCATGCGGTGGACTTTATCCTCATTTGCTATGTCAGCCTCATTCAAAATAACCTGAGCTTCATAGCTATATCGATATGATTTGGAGGGGTCAAAATGTAGGCCCGAAGATCCAACAGGAACTAAAAGATTGTAAAAGATTATAATTTTAGTAAATTAGCAAACAGTTTACGGAAACCAATTAATATTTACTGTCACAATTGACTTACCTGTTATACTACAACACACGCACAGGGCAAGGCAAAATATTTCGGCTACAAAATGCATTGTACAACTAAATTACAGTACATACAAAAATCGACATACATACAAAATATCTGAAATAGAGGTATGTATAAACAGTACAAACAAGTTTTGTCGATAATACGCATTGGTTAAACAATAGTTCACGTTAAAACCATGCTTCCTGAAATAGACAACAACACACAAATTCACGTGTTTGTCTGCAAAATTGTTGTCACTGAGATGCCAAGGAAAACCGGCGAAGCGTGCAATGACGCGCAGAACAGCTGAGCAGACAATATACGTGAGAACAAAGACTGACTTGCCCTGAAAAAACTCAAACTAACCGATTCAAAACATAATCCTAACTAATAAATCTTGGAGTAAATGTTTGTTTATCGTTATGCAATCCTGCGTTAACCGTTATGTGTATCTAAATATCCTGCCTTTTCCCTTTGGCGCAACATTTACAACTGCAAAGGAAACTCTCCTCACATGCTTTCAAACCACTAAACACATTTAAAACTTTTTTATCCTTTCAATACCTTTAACGTTCTTCACCAACGTTTAGTTCAGATCAACCTAAACTTCAAAAACGCACTACTGTATTTCTTAAAATAGGTTTGGTTACTACTACCGAGAGCACAGAGGAACTGGAAGCAACGAGGCAAACATTTGAGTTTGCCAAGCCGGCGTTACGGTGAACGAGTTCGCTCAAAACCACTTACCAAGCGTTCAAAGTCCAGCCCTGACCAAATTGGTACTTTGCCCCGCGCTTGCGCAAAGGAAAGTAGCATCTTGCTCAGCTTTATAGCGCAATGGTTAGGCAACTTTTCACAATTATTGCGCTGTGCTGATGACGTGGAAGAATTGTGCTCGTATTGTGACAAATAGTATAGTCACAAGTGGAAATGTACAAACACTGTTAGGCCAAGACGTGTCCTCGTAGTATTTTTAGACATTGGGTTGTAGGACAAAGTTCATTTCAACTGTGTATGTAAATACCGTCGTGGGCAACGTGTGTATTTATCAAAAAATGTTTTGACCGACTCCGTTTTGTTATATATAGTACGCTAAGTGATGTGAGGCCATAAACGTCGCATACGCGATACAAGCCGTAAATTTCACTTGCGATGACCACTGATCGGTATATCCTCGGTTCACAACTTTTCACATTTGACCTCTTGTAACTTAGGCAAGTGCTATCCACACCATGCCATACTTCTTGCACGGTTATCCGGCACGCAGAGGTGACCAAAGTCAAATTTTGCCAACATCGTTTATCGCTCCAAAGAGCCACGTTTTGAACTCAAAACAGGGAGTTTCCCTGACAAAAATTAACTGACCATGAGCCATAAATGGAGTTTTCGGTAAAGTTGCACGGAACAAAGTTTCACCTTTTGTAAAATAACCTCACTCACAAGGAAAGCTTAATGTTTTTCTGTTTGACCAGCGCTACCTGGCTCAGTCGGTCATGGCAAGGGTCATAAGTGTCGTCAGTTCAAACCACACGGCAAACATGTTGTATCTTTTTGACCACCTTTGATGACTAACAATAATACCAGCTTTGGCCACCAATGTTTGTGATTCCTTTGGGCCCATGGTCATTGTTGACACGCACAGCAATTAATGGCACCCTCACGAGCAGTAGGTCTTTACAAAACTGTGCTTGGGAAGTTAGTTTTTTCCTTTGGGGCTTGGTGAACGCAACAATGAAACTTGGGGAAATTTCCTTTGTGCGACTGATACCAGATCTGGCGGGCGCTTTGTTAGTCGCGTCATTATTGTTTGGGTTCTCTGTATGATAGAGTAGTATTTGCTGGAACCTGAAGAGTTGTTTTTAACTAAATTTTTCAAGTGTATTCGTTGTTAATGGAGCTCTATAATATGATTACAGAAATAAAAGCGTTTGATGTAAAGAGTGGCGTGACGCAAGTTCCGATTTTAACCTTTTCTCAAGTCATATTAGTGTTGCAGAGTCATATTTAGTCACAAATACTAGAACAAAACTCGCAAAACTGGTTTTATCTTATTTCGGAAATGGAGGAAAGAAGTGTAACGGAAACGTGTGTACAAGTTTTTCTAATGAAATAAATCGCTATTTAATCCATGTAGTTTGCTTATACTTCGTATATTCCCAAGCCGTCTGTAATATATTTGCATGTTGTTATTGACTTTGAGAAAGTACTAATTTAACATTATATCGCTATGAAAGGTGATAAACAATATTTTCAATGGCGTTCATTGTAATCGAGACTCAACATACGTTTGGTCGGCCAATACTACGTTGTTTAGATTGTTTTTCGGGCCCGCAAGTGCCAGAGTAAAGCTCGACACGAATAAACAACCAAGTAATGCCGAACCCGGCTCTCTGCCGCCACCTATGGGAAGATTTAAAGTCTGGGAAGAGCCTGCGGTGTCGCTAAAGCCCAAGGAGTAAGTTTCGCTTCGTGTTTTAATTGTGATTTTCAAATGCCTTTTATTAATTAAGATTGGCAAGTAAAATTACCAAAAGGCATTCTTTGAGGTAAATGCTCTACATTTCAAAACCGTACTTAATCGAAATTACGCAACAAAATACCCAAACTATTTTTACCTGCTGATTACGTAGACAATAATATAGCGGAACATGTGGCATACGGTATGGGATTTACCATAGGGTCTTATTCGTATATCCGGAAGTTTTGTGTTATAACGTAGATAAGTTCCATTGCAAACAGAATTTGCTTTGAATGTGTCTGGAATTTATGACATAAAAAATTTGTTTGGATTCCAAAAAATGTTAAATGCGTCTGACACGAATCTGCCTGACATTGGTAACCCCAGCTCAGATGCACAAACATGAGTGCATATATAGACATTTAATTACTAACGATAGTATGTGAAAACCTTATTTTCATTTTAAAAATATTGTTTCAAGGTTTCCCAGTCACCAAGCTATATGTCTGGACATTTCGATGACGAGCGAGCAATCCTCCACTTTCCGTAGTCAGCCCTATTTTGTGCCCGTCCGACCATACCCAACTCCACCGATTGCTAATCAGCAGAATACGAGAATGATGAAAGAAAGGGATATAGGCGGTATCAGCAGCCAACATATTCACGTGCTTCGTTAATAAAGAGCCCTAAGCAAGACGTACCGTCGAAGAGATAGTTCTATATTATTATCGTACAAAATATGTATTTTTGTTTTCCAATCTGGTTTCTATCGGCCATATGGGCCGGGTACCTTGACCGGTGTTGAAATCGTCCGCCATTCTCACCATTCATATTATACTAGGATTGACAAAGACCAATAAAAAAGACTGAATTGTGGATGCGTGACTGTGAAAATTGTATTTTCAAATGCTCCAATACACAATGTGAATAAACAGGACAAACACACGAAAAAACTGTTACTGCAATGAACACACGACACAGCGCACTTCCCTGGCATGAACATACGGTTCGCACGGCACACTATAACCACACGCAACTTCAACGACGAACAAATATCCTCCATGTTGTTCGCCTTGTGTTCCAGGTATAACCTGTGGTTGGTCATCAACACAAAGATACCTGGATGAGTGTTTGCCGTTGTGGGCGCCAGTCATTATGTAACCGGTGTATTCAATCTCCCAGCCTTCCGGGCAAGTCTCGCGACTCGGAATCATCAGCTTAAAATGTTTAATATATAGTCTCACGTCATCTGTCCAATTGTCTGCTATGCAGTTTCGACAAATCTAGACCAGTGGTTTTAAACTTTTTTACACTTGCGGGCAGATAAAATTTTGAAACGAACTTTACTGCCTTGTGATTTAAATGAAATATAACCTAAAAGGTAGCAAACATAAGAAAACAAAAAAAAGATATATAGTAATACGTAAGTATGCTTTTTGTATTTTGCTCCTTTGGTGAACCGGTAAAAAAACTAACGCGGACATGCAGTTGAGAAACACTACCAAGAGTTTTTGAACTGTCGTGTGAGGAACTAATTCAAACAATAGAAAAATACGTAACACGTTACGCAATAAATATTGCTTTACTTTCACGTAACGAGAACCCTAAGAACATCACTCTAAAGTGATAGCAGAAGCTAGTTTGGTATCTTCTGTTACCTGTGCCGGGCTTCTGACCAAGCAAAGGGCGCATGGCACCCTTGATATTGCAGAACTTGTTGTTCGATCAAGGACAAGTCAAAAAGTGGATACTTTGCAGATCCGTCCCGGTACTCCACTCCATAAATCCATGCCGGTCCTGAACATGCATAAATAGAAGCTTAAAAAGTTGTACTGATGACTGCAAGGCTTTGTGACGTCACAATGACCTGTGTTTGGCTCTACGCAGCTGCTCTATGTTCGTAATGGAACACATAAGGGGCGGACATTTACAAATCTCTCATTTTTGACTAATGCCCATGCAGTTTAAGGTTGTTTCTAGGGCTTGAACAATACACAGCAAAAAACTGAAGCAAAGGCATTTTGCGATACGAAAAGTGGAGCACCAAATTGAATATAAAAGCCATTATGTTGCTGGGGTAATTCAAATAGCTTTAGTTAATTCCAAGATTATACACTTGAAGTATTTTGCACCAGACTCAGTGAAAACAAGAAGTTCAAGCCGCAAGAGAGCACC
The DNA here is from genome assembly GCF_947561715.1 of Ascidia mentula. Classification (NCBI taxonomy): domain Eukaryota; kingdom Metazoa; phylum Chordata; class Ascidiacea; order Phlebobranchia; family Ascidiidae; genus Ascidia; species Ascidia mentula. The sequence continues at coordinate 3,418,902 of NC_138568.1, forward strand.
TTGGACACACACAAGCAGGTAAGGCCAAATCACCTTGAGAGCCTTCAACGTAATGCCCAGCAGTGTAGGTGACGTTGTGGTGTAGGCAAAGGTAGCCGGAACCTCCACCAGTGTGTGAATAATATTCCCCAGCCGCGTAACCTTCACAAAAAGTAACTTACCAAATGTAGCAAAGTTGTTTAAATATTATTTTTGGATTTTACCGTGGTAGACGAGGCTTGTACCTTCCTTGTTCGGGCAGTTACTTCTTCCCCAACGAATGTAGGTGGTGCCAACTAATAGGATTATGTTTCAGTTTATCTTGCTGGACGGTTTTATAGTTATCACTGGTTAAGGTTTCGTTAGTTAATTTTTGGTTGGCCGTATCACGTAACTTGGTTGGTTTAGGTTTAGTGTGCTTTTTAAATATTTACACAATTGTTGGAATGTCTTAACTGCTCTGCGAATCAGTCCCAAATTTTTGGCAATTGCTTTATTCTGGTAAATATTTAAGCCTTATAGCTATGTGCAGAGGGATGCATTTATCGAAATGTATTTTATCTATGACTGATTTTGGCATTAAAACTGTGACTGTTTGTTGGAGTGTGTCATTAAAAGGGATTTATCAGAATATATTGTTTTAACTAAATTACTCACCTGTCCCAGTTATGGTTGGTACAGGTGGTTCTTCCTTCTAAAAAAGTGGTGGATTTGTATGGCTTTTTAAAAGTCATTCCAAGCTTACCAGTGACCTCTTGTGGATGATCTGTTGAGCGTAGAAGCCATTCCGGGGTTTAAAATGTGACAGAACAGGAGCTTCATTGTTAAGACCAGTTTCTAGTCTGAACAAATTATGATTAAAGCAAAAAGTTGGTCAGGTTCAACTCATTAGTTGTAAACGGTGTGAAAGGTGCATCAATAACGTTTCTCTGGTCATCTTAGCACAAAACTGTACCACATTCCAGTGCATAAAATCAATTTATTTCATATGTTAGGTATCCTTTGTAGCTTTTTAGTCTTATGTTTTTTTCGATGAATCATTGCCAAATTTAAAACCGTAAAACTTTACTATTTTTATATTCTTGGATTACTGTTGGTTAACTGCGTTGTTATGTTGTTTTTTAGCGATACTGATGATGCCTGCAAAAACAGGCGAAATATATATGTCGTATAGGAACTTAAAACAGACAGACGAGGATTATTTATCATATTTTGTATTTTTTGGACATATTTTGGGACATAACGGATATTTTGTACATCCGTTACTAACCGATTTAAATCTGCAGCTCTAATTACCTTCACCATCATTGATTTATAACACTTCAATGTAAACCTTTTACTTACCGTTTTAAATGAGCAAAGCCGCGGTGAAGAAAAACACCAGCGCACATCGCAACAAACAAAAGCAGAAAGGAACCAAAAAGAAAACATCTTTTACCGATTTTGCGACTGGAACCTTTGTATAATCTCACCACACCCATTTTTGACTGCATTTGGAGACGCTGTCGCCTTCAGTCTGATTTTTTTGCTATTTTAATTTCGACTATTTGCCTAATGATGAATTTTTTCTATAATGGGTCCTTAATTGCCACGAACAATATCGGATGGAAAGTTCCATTAAGGAAAACTTTTGCGTTTTGAAAGATTTAACCGCAAAATTTTATTGAATGTCAGAGGCATTTCATTACCACAATTTTTTACGCTGGTTGGAGTACTGCCAGGTAGCAAAACAAATGTTTTATTTTTTTTATTGATTTTACTGAATAATTTTATTTTATTCTTCCGTCGTATTGACACCAATAAAACTTCCTTTAAAACTGAACTTGGGTATATGACGGTGATGCGGGAAAGCAAATCACAACATGAATTTGCATGATTCACAACCCTGCAATTACCAACAATTCTCCATCTTGTTGGCTGCTTTATTTTATAATCTCCTTTTGTTTATTTACGCTTTTTTATCTTCGTACATGCAAAACATTTCTGGTATTTGAAATGCAAAATCATGTTATTTGTGGTACGACATAAAAAATTACGCTTTCACGTCTGTATGTATAGGATACAAGGTACATCAACGAAATGCGTAAGTGTGTCTGCGAAACAGACCTAAAATGTCACAAACCTTATTTAAGCGAGCATACGACACACCGCATCTCCCTTCCATTGACATACGGCTCACATGGCACGTTACGGCCACAACCTATTTCTACGACGAACAGGTGTGCTCCATTCTGGTCTCCCTGTGTCCCCGGTATAACCTGCGGTTGGTCATCGACACAGATATAACTGGATGAGTGCTTGGAGTTATGGGGGCCAGTCATTATGTAACCGGTGTATTCAATCTCCCATCCTTCTGGGCAATTCTCGCGGCTCGGAATCATCAGCTGATAATAATGTAATTGCTTGTTTATACTGGGGGTTAATTGTAAAATGTGATGTTACCTGCGTCGGGCTTCTGACAAGACAAAGGGCACACGGCACACCTTGATACTGTAAAACTTGTTGCTCGATTAGAGACAAGTCGAAAAGTGAGCTCTTCGCTGCCCCATCGCGATACTCAACTCCATAAATGTTTGCAGGCCCTAATCAAGAAAATGTTGAATTTGCTTTACCTTGAATATTGAGAGAATGAAAGAAAGCTTTGTTACAAGTAACTGTACATCATTACGACTTTATCAACAAATAAAAGCAGGAAGGAACCAAAAAATCTTTATCGAGGTACGCACAGCGACTTTTGTACAAAAATCGCGACCCTGGGACAAAACAAAAAATACGCACCTTGCCCTCCCTCAACGTAATGTCCGGCTGTGTACGTTACGTTGTGATGCAAGCAGAGGTAGTTGGATCCACCTCCAGTGTGTGTAAAGTATTCTCCTCCTGCATAACCTGCGCAAAAGACTGTATGCATTGCAACCAATAGCACATGATATTGATTCTAACCGACCGTGATACACAAGGCTGGTTCTCTCTTTGGTCGGGCAATTGCTCCTTCCCCATCGAATGTAAGTGGTGCCTGTGATTATAAAACAGGTTATTCTAATGATTAGGTTCACAGGCTTCGCAGCCAAGGCATTGCAGCCTAGCTGGATCAGCCACTTTTCCCGACAAGTCGGAGCGAGATCTGAAAAATCAAGCTCCGGGTGAGGTTTGAACTCACGACCCGGGGCTAACCAGGCCCAACGCTCTACCAACTGAGCAACTGGAGCTCAGTGGTTTCACGGTGTATATTGTGGCCATGTTGCACTGGTGCCCAAGCGCACAACTTGTCAGGCGTACTTCACATACGTAGGGTATCTCCACCACCGCAATCAGACAATGCTTTCGCATAGCAAGGCAGGATCGCCCCTCTGCGCAGGCCATTTATATTTGGCGATCTCAGCGATCCTGTCTTGCTATGCGAAAGCATGGTATTACTTCCGCGTTATTCTATTTAGTTGTTTTAGTATTTTTGATTTTAGGCATCACCTGCTGCATTTGATAGAGTCGGCACTGGTGGATCTTCCTCCTCCTATTCAAGACAGCGGATTTAATTATTATAAATTAGCTAAGACAACTGCCATCAACCGTTACTTACAACTGAGCGTTTGTGGACTTGTTTGTGAATGTTGAGTGGCTCTGCATTGGAAACTTTGCGATAATTTGCCTCAAATCTTGTTTCCAATCTAAAATTTACACTTTTATATAGGTAGATTTTATGTGTCTTTTTTCCAACAAAACGCAAGTAATACCTTAAACCGTTTTTGCTGAAGAATAAAATGGTTTTCAGGCGAAAATTGAAACTTACCGTTTTATATACGTGACACCTTGGTACAGTAAGCCGCCACCGACGCAAATAGAAACTGTCAAGAGCAACAAAGACCCGAAGAGAAACGGTCTCTTTGGAATCTTGCGACCGCTCCTATAAGTTTGTAAACGCATCTCTTCGCATTTGAAACGCATGATGCAATCGAAAAACAACGTCTGGAATCAGGTATTTATCGTGGAAGAAACCTTCTTTCCCGTGTTTTCTCATTACAATTTTGTGTGCCAGTAATTAGCGCAGGAGAATCGGGTAAAGGGATATCGAATTAATTACAATATTAAGTAAGCAATGCGAAATATTTAAATTTCATTTTGAAGAGTTCTGCGGTGTCTAAAACAAAAATCATGGTTCAATATTTGACTCCAATTTTCACAACATTTACAAACAACTTTTTTGATGATTTATTGAAATGTATCAAACGTTTCGGTATAAACAGTCATTACCGCATCTAGCTTGTTTATTTTGTCATTGGGATTAAATTTCAAAGGCAACCAATGACTGACTGTTGTTTAAAGCTGTATACTTCAAAATTTATTGTACCCAGTTTCCTTTAAAATTTAAATCGAGAGTTGAGCAACCGGATTTTCGTTGACGTCAAAAAATACTGTCAGGTTTTGATAAATCGATTTGGAAGTGTATCGAGACATCATTATCGATATTTAATGTGAAATATGTCTGCGAACATTTATCAAAGGACAGATGTTAAATTGGTGATCGTGCATGATGATGTGGTGTGTGAGCTGCCTTGTCTCAGTTCCAGTTTATATCTTGGTTCTCCGCACGACGAATTTATAACATTACTTTAGATAAAAATTACCCTGGACGTGGTGCTGAACTTGGGTACTTTGTTCTCTCACTCAAATCCCCACATATTAGAGAAACAAGTGGAAGTTGATTGGCCACTGAAAAAGAGAAACATTTGAAGAAACAACCGCCGAAATTATTTTATCACACCATTGGAAAAAATCTTTGTAACATCGAGAAGGTTACATCTAAATTTTCTAACCTGTTATCATGGTTCACGTATAAGATCATGTGATTTCTTAAAAAGGAAATTTCCGCCTAAACTTAAAAGCAACAACTAATACACTCAGAACACGTTTGTGCTTGTGGCCTTTCTCGTCGTCGCAAAACGATCCAAGCCGCTATCTGCGTCATCTTTTGACACGCCAACATGAAGCCAAAAACAACTTCTGCAGCAAGCAAGCAATCCGCTGCAGCAATTTTGCGAATACTTTACAAAACTTTGAAGAATATTCAACACCAATTCAAATATACGAACGAAAATAATAAATTGAATTTCAAGTTTGGCGGCTGAAGTAAAATTTTCACCAATAATATCTTAAGACAGTGATTCCCAACCTGTTTGTGATTTCGTACCACTTGGAGGTAAAACAATTTCGACGCGTACCACCTAGTTGAATGTTACAAAGTAACATAGTGGATAGTGGATGAAGTAACAAACATTTATCACATACGATTTTTTAAATTCGAACTATATCCGCAAATTACGGAAAGATGCTCGCGTACCACCTAAAATGCGGCCGCGTACCACCGGTTGGGAAACACTGTCTTAAGGTAATAAATAATTCTGCACTCTTTGCAGAAACAGGCCTGCAAAAAAATTACAAAAAAACGTGAAATGATCGGCTCTGTTAAATCATTTTTTTGCTTGAAAATCGTGTTATGTTTCAATAAATTAGAAAAATAGGTTTCAAAGGCCTTCGTGTGTTTATTCCAACATGCTGCACTCAGCAAGAGAAATGCGTTTGCAAAGTTTCAGGAGTCCAAGTCGCCGCAGGTTCGCTAAAAGGTCTTTTCTTTTCGGGTCACTTTTGCTGTTGATCGCTTTGTGTGCAGGAGGTTTTCTCCATCAGGCATTCAAATACTTGGAACGGTAAATTTAAGTTGAAAATTAAGCTGTAATCATGGTGTTATCAAAATATGTTGTTTAGTTTGGAAAAGCGTTTCGAGAGTCTCAATTCAGTTGGCTATAACCTGCCGCATGCAATCCACAAACGATCTGCGGTAAGCACCTTGGTTCTTAGAGGATAAAAAACAAAAAAAAACTTGGTTTCTTTTATTAGGAAGAGGAACCGCTAGTGTCCACCATAACAAGTCCAGGTATCATCTATCACAAATTTAGTGGCGTGTTTGAAAAAAAGTTATGCATAGTTGATGGCCACGTTACAGTCAGTTTTTTCAGTTTTCGCGCATTATCAATCAAATTATTCTAAATTCGTTTCACAGTAGGTACCGCATATGTTCGATGGGGAAGGCGCAATTGCCCGGACAAGAAAGACACAAGTCTGGTTTATCACGGTATATAAGTGCATATATTCAGATTTTTGTGTTTTAAATCCTGTGTTTATTTATAGGATATGCTGCGGGTTCTTACTTCGACCATCCTGGCGGTGGTTCGGACTATTTGTGTCTGCATCACAATGTTACGTATACTTCTGGGCATTATGTAGAAGGTGAACAAGGTAATAATTTTAATCGCGTAGTTTGCTGTGTGAAACATAACTCTTCCGCATATATCTGGTTTCCACTTATTATGATTTATGTAATGAAAGGATTATTACGTTTTGCTCGTCTTTGCATCCAGCTCTGATGTGTGTGCTTGTAGCAGGGACGATCAGGCTCAGTCATTTCAAAGAAACACTTTTTGCATGATACGTCTTTGAAAAGCATCCTATACCTTTTGGCTTTACTATTCAACGAAGTCACCTCCAATTTTTAAACCTCGTAAAGATTATTATTAATATTAAACAAATTGCAATGCTTCCACAACAATGTACGACCTTTCGATTCATGGGCAACACCTTTTAGGAACGATGCACAGCAAGCCCAAAGTTACAGTAGTACGATCCATGCAATAATTCTCGAAAGGCTTTCTAATTGCAATTTTAAAGGTTTGTCATACCTGTACGGTGTTGAATACAGAGACGGTCCCTCAAAGTATCCACTCTTCGATTTATCTTTAATCGAACAACGAAAGTTGCAGTACCAGGGTGTCCCTTGTGCCCTCTGCCTCGTCAGAAGTCCGACAACGGTAAAGTTTCATCACTTTTCGCTTCAATGAACTTTTTTTTACATTTTACATCTTTTTTTTACGTTGGCAGGGTGGGCAGATTGATAAAAGTTACCTTTTTTCAGCTGATGATACCCAGTCGCGAGACGTGCCCCGAAGGCTGGGCTGTCGAATACAAAGGATACATTATGACAGGCGGCTATACCAACAACCACGCAACCAATCACCTGTGCGTGGACGACCAACCTCAAGCTATTCCAGGAACTCAGGGAGAACAACACGGCGGTTACCTGTATGCCGTCGAAATTAAGTGCGGTTACAACGTTCCATGTGAGCCGTACGTCGAGAACAGAGAAGTGCGATGCGTTGTTTGCTCGCTGCAGTGAGCTCTACGGCGTTATGTTGAAGACACTATAATGTTGTGTACATGGAGTGTGTGCGATATAAAGAAAAATGGTCGACGGTCACAAATCAAATGTATGCAAAACGGAAACTAATGTGAATCTTAGAGGCAAACATTTAGCCGTTTTTGCTGATGTGAAATTTATTGCAAAACGTTTCGATTGTAAGTAGATATGCCTACATTTTGCATTAACAATGATTGGAAATATGATTAAAACGCTTGCAAATGAATTTTACATCAGCTACATGGGCTATATAGGCCTTAAGTTTGTCCCAAACCGGAAACTAATCTGTTTGTTGACACAAATCGAAACACATATATTATGCAGTCAACTTGTACTGTCAGTCTGAAGTGATTACAATAATAAACATGCAACTGTAATATGGAAACCCTACTATTACATATGTACACACTGCAAACAAACCCATGTACAGGTCGACGTTTTTTTAAAAACTTCCAACTATTACACGAATGTTCTAGGATAAAATTACAAAGTTGCGCGGAAAGACAAGGCGAAATTATGAAATTGGTGGCAGACAATGCCGAATATAACTATAAAAAATATAACTTTACTTTAGTCTGCAGTAATGTTTCTTACCATGGATTCGTATCCTCAATTACAGTTAAAGTTACATATACTTGATCGTTATATGCGGAAGTCATACAACCATTAATTTGCCACTGTGACAACGTAAACCATTGGGGCCAGTTCAGGTACGGGCGTCTTCTTGCTCAACAAAATAAAACTAAAATCTGCTACTCGAAAATGGTCGAAGTTTTCGGGTTTATATTCGCTGGCATCCGAGTCCCTCACCAACGTCATGTACCTACGTCACAAATGATGTCATACTTAGGCGATCATTAAAGCTAAACAGGAAATAAATAATTTTAAATATAAGTCGTTCACCCGTTAAAATTAACAATATATAGTTCATGTACTTTCTATTATGTTTACTTCTCGTTTTTCAAAATCTCTTTGCTCATGACGTCATCCGTTAGGCCAGGCTGTATTTTGTCAAATCTCTCTCGAAGAATTGGGAACATGTCTGTGTCCATCATGTCAATAACGAGTGGTTTCCCAAATCTGTAAAACACGACACAGTACTGCTGGTACTGAGATAGTCAACATCAAAAGACCCTGTAAGCAGTTACGAGAATATCGACTTGCGGGCACCACCCAGTGACAGTATTTACTCCATTTGACTGTTTGGTTTATTCCCTTGCTTTAATATGTTACCTCAATTCAAAAAAATGCACAGAAATGTGCAATACATTTTTGTCACAAGAAGGTATATATGTGTTTTTTAAAAACCAGCTTGCTCACCACATCTCTTATTAAACTACTGTATATTACAAAATATTTCTAACGAAGGGGCTTCTTTGCTTTAAATCCCGGTAAAAACTTCGTTGGAAAATTTGTTACCTTATGGATCCGATGAGCGCTGTACGAATTCTTTCAACTTTCATCTCTTCGGAATTAAGTGTGCACAAACAGTTTGCGTTTCTATACCGCAAAAACACGGCCACTTTTTCACTTGGATCAACAACAAAAGGCCATTTTCCCGAAGCCCTTAGTTTGGCGCTCTCACCGTCCAGCAATATGTTGGCAACACTTTTAAGAGAACACGTTTCGCCTTCTGGCTGCCGAGGTGGTTCTTCTTTTGCTAAATTAATGCAATATAGAGGCGATACGTCAGGTTTCACAGTTAAAATTCTTGTTTAAATGAGTTACAAAGATTGACTTCAACAGTCGCTGGTCGGTACAGTTATATCACGTAATTATTCCAGTGCAGGTTTTGACCTCTGTGCACGATTAGTAAAAGTTTAACTTAAAACTAGGCTGCACCTGGAGTAGCGCTTGTCTTCGAAGTTTGGGCTTTCGAAGCTCCTGTTTTTGCAGGGCCTGGTTTTGACGCAGATGGCTTTTTCTTCGGAGGCATATTCTTTCTAATTGACAAAACGCCTTGGAATCGTCCTGAAAATAAACGCAATTACCAGAACTTTCGTAGGGCTTTGGTTACACCTATAAGGTAGCATACCCACGTCAGGTGTTATAACAAAGAAATTCAAACAACAGCGGTATGTGACCGAACAAAAAGGTTATGTATTTTGTTTCAGTAACAAAGGGCTGTTGAGCACTTTCGAATGTAGCGCCGCAGAGCCTTTACAAAATCAGACCACTTTGTCAATGATAAACCACTGTATTATCACATTTAAATCCAGCTGCCATTGAAAAACTGATCTTCAATTACTCTGCATTGAATCATAATGATTTTCTTGACTTCCACCGCCATGAAAACTGTTTGCTTATGTACAGTGCAAACACGAGTTAGCACTTAAACTCACCGACTGTTTGTTTTGTCTATCAATGCAGTTTGCTATACTTTATCAGGAAAATATTACCCGACACTGATGTCACTAGCATATGCTTAAATTTATCCAACATGACACTAACTGAGTAATTGCGATGTTTTATATAAAAGCATAATTCCCACCTGTACTATGTTTTTATTAATTTACAACTTTCTCAGTCGTTTTGTGCTGCGTGTCGCATGTAGCTGCGCGCGACAGAGCGTCGCATTTGAGTTGATTTGTTTATTTTTTGTACTGGCCCTGGGCCTTGGAACCTCAGGGAAGTAATAATTTTATTAAATTAATCATACATAGTAAGTGTTACAGTTTATTCTACAATGTACATTGTTTCAGATTTTTAGAAAAATAAAATGTTAACTCTACACATAATAAAATTGTACTTGTGTCATTAATGATACTGTAATTAAAGAAATGGGGGCAAGGGAGTCAAGAGCCTCAATTTTGTCTTACGATGAAGCAGCCAAAAGAGGTAAAAATATCCTATAACAAACCACAATGTCATACTGCTTTGTGAAAAAGTACAAAAGTAAATGTCACTTAGGCCTGGAACATTTAACTTCAATGATTTAAGTAATTACTCGACTCCTGTATGTTTTTTACTTTTCTGTTTCTTTACCTTCATAAGTTGCTTGTAATTTCATGTATTTGGGGTTTTAAAGATCTTTGCTTCCCTTAAAAATGTTAAATATTACATAGATAATGATATATTTATGTTTATTTATGGATTTGATGTTTGCATGTATAGTCACTGATGCTGAGCTACAGAGAATACAGGATGCATACAAACGTGCATGCGGATTTGCGGGTATCATGCGAGAGCTCGTTTTTGTCCGTGATGTACTTGGTGAAAATGTGCCAACCAAACTTGCACAAGTAAGTTTAACTGCAAGAAATATGATTTGTAACAAACATATAATTATATTTAGGAACACTCAAAATGTTTTTTCTTTGAAGACTGGTCTTGTGGATATGCTTAAAAAGACACATACTAATATTATGTTGCTGCCAGGCATATTATATTTTAATAATCTGTCCTTCTGGCAGAATGAAACAGAACTTTTTTTTTGACGTTTAAATGACGTTTCACCAGCTATATTTTCCAGTGCTTGTTTTTTTTATTATATCACATGATTTTATAAGTGGTGTCAGCAGTCCCCTTTTTTGTGTTGGTGTGTTTCTTAATGCTTGGTTGTGTGCTGCACCATTGCACTGAGGATGCCTAGCTGAATAACAGGTGAAACGTAGGTCAATTAAAGTTGCATGTGTACTGCCCACATTACAATGTCACCAACTTAACAGTTTGTTTAAGTGAAGTGTTTTTTCATGCGGTAAGGATACAATGTTTTCTTCGCAGAGAATATTTGCTGTTATGTCAACAAGCAGCAGAGGGATGACTTTCCGTGACCTGCTTGTTACACTTGTACTGTTAACTAGAGGGAGGTCCGAGGAAAGACTTAAATGTATGGACAGAAACTAGTATCTGCTACATAAATTTCTCTATGGTTATGTCATCAGTAATTATTAGTGCTGTTTGTGGCCCTGAGCAAGTATTATGATATAAATCTTTATTCCATCTTAATTCCATCTCAATTGTTGTTGGCAAAGTGTTGATGTGAAGGTGGTATGAAGGCTGAGTCATCGTTCACTGTTGTTGTTTAAATGTGATCCAAACACTTGATACCAAATCTCCTTCATATGCAAATGACTGCCATTGTTGTATGTCAATCTTTTTGTGGTTCATTATTCATATTTTTGCTTTACAGTGGTCTTTGCTGTATACTGTGATGATAGTGCAACATATGTCACCAGCCAAAGCATGTCTGCGATGGTTTCTGCATGTGAAAAAACAGCTTTACCCTATGAAGCCTTTAACCTTTTTAAACAGGTATTATATATATATACTGTCTAAAATGATACTAGCATCACTAACCTCATGGTATACAGATGCCATGTTTTGGAAATCAAAGTACCAATCTATGGTTGTAATTAGTAATTGGCTTTTTTGTGCTTCATTGCATATAAATCCAGACATATGCATTGCATTTTACCACAAGAATTTAAGAAAAAATCATAAAAGTTTTGATTTTGCAATTTTCAAATTGAAATTTGTTCTAGTTATGGCCAGAAAGAAAAGAAAGTAGATTCAAAAGTTCTTGTTTAAAGTATTTATGATAAAAATTGTCCCAAATACGAAGCCATAACTTATGTGATGCTCAATGTGTTTCTTTAGAATGACCGAGTGCCCTATGTCCAGTTCCGTGAATGGATAATGGAATATCCGTCCATAACTTCTGTCACTAGGTGGCTAGTAAATTCAGGTGGAGTGGTTGCAAGTCTTACCGACCATACCGAGATGCCCAATTTCTATCAGACACTGGCAGGGGTTACGCATTGTAAGTTTTGATGAATACCCTCTGTTTTTGGAAAGTCTTTTAGTATATAACTCATAGCATTTAAAAAAATATATATAGCAAAAAAATTGTGTTGTAATAAGAAACCCTAAGTACTTAGTTTCCGTTTTTGTTCGATCTGTCCAAAATGAGTTGCTAATGTTTCAAGACATTAAATTCCTTGGTCTAAAAACTGTATTATAAGATCTGTTTGTGCTTAGAATTGATGCCAGTATTTATTTTTAACTATAGGTAGACTCTACTTAACTAATAGCTGATGTTTTGGTTCAAGCTTTACAGTAATGGTACCTCATGTTGGATAATACAATGCATGTAAATGTGAAAGCCAAAGAAAATACTTCCATTACTGTAATTCTACTTACAATTTATTTATTATGACTATGTTCAACGCACTGGCGACATATCATGTGACAATCAGTCGTGCTTCACATTATAAGCAACGTGGTCCTGCACTGTTTGTCAGCACTAGACTAAAGCATAAAGTTAATTAGTTGTTAAAATTTAACTGGACATTTGCACAGTGGAAGAATCTGACATCACAGAACTTGAAAAACGCTACTGGCAACTAAAATCCCAATCAAAAACTGGAAGATTTGATCTACTCACTTTTAAATCATACGTTTGTCCACCGCTTCCTGAGTGCCTTGTTGAAGGTATTCTTTGCCTATGTAGACATTATTCACAGAAAACCATGGTTTTGTTGTTAGTGTATAGCCTAATTATAACTATGAAAACTAACCTGTGTAATACTATTTGCAAGAAACCAGTACCATACAGTGTGTTAGATTAAAATGCTTTTCAACAAATTTTAATTTGATGATACTGTGTAAATGTTTTTTGTTGTGGCCATTTATTTGACACCTTAGTATTCTTTGATTTTCACAAAAACTAAATTGTCTTTATAAACCCTAGCTTTATTGTGTAACAGGTCTATTCAATGCTTTTGATGAAAATAAAGATGGCCATATTGACTTCAAAGAAATATCCTGTGGAGTCTCTGCTTGTTGTAGAGGCCCGATTGCCGAGAGGCAAAAATGTGAGACCTATCCTTGATATTCACTTATATATGTAAAATCTCCAGTAAAAATATGAATAATTTATATTTTGCATTAAGCAATGAACAGTTTTGTTGTAGTCTTTTGGTGTTTTTGTGCACAAATATGTGTTTATTACTTTGTTTAATCTAAATCTTGAAACAAATAGAATATCCAGTAAAAATTAGTCAATAATATATGTACATTGTACATATTGGTTATTATGTAACATGTCTGTGAAAAGCATGCACTAAACCAACTGAATTTAGCTTTAAACATCTCTTCTGCCATTGTTTTAAAAAAACTTTTTGTCGATCAGTTTGCTTCAAAATTTTTGATCTGGACCATGACAACATACTGAATGAGACTGAGCTCAGCGCGATGGCTGAAGGGCTCCTCCAAGTGAGGGATTTGCATGTGATTCAAACCAGCTTCTCACAGCTAAACTCTGTCATGGAAAAGAGTTCAGATGTAGTGAAAAGGATCAGCTCTCATTCAACCTCCAAGGTGAAATGCTATTGAATAATATATGGAGCTGTATCGAGCGTCGTAGATCAATGCTCTGTGTATGAGCTCAACAGGATTGTATTCAATTTCAGTCAAGGTTTAAGGAACATTGATTGCATTTCAGAAATCCTCTTTTAATTTTAATATGGTATGTGACAAAGCTCTTGTTAACAAACATTTGCTCAACGCGTTTTTATTGCAGTTAAACCAACAAAATCAAACTGGGTCAATTTGTGACTTGTGGTCAAGCTGGCTGGTAAAAAGGGTTCAAGATGAATCAAAAATTTGCGATTAAATCCCAACAAAGAACTAAGCTCTTATTCAAATTATTTAAGCTCCTTTCTCTAATTAGAGGGAGTTTAAATACTTTCCAATTCATTTACCACAAAGGCCATACTCTATGTCAATACTAGTCTTTGATGATAAACTGATCATATCTTCCAGGGTGGTGTTACTTTGGAGGAATACCAGCTTTGGAGTCTAGATGATGTGCTACCTGAACACCTACTCAAAGTGGTAATTGAGATTTGTCACATAATCCTTGGATTGCAGCCTTCCAATCCTCATGAAGAGGGTGCCATTGTAAATGGATGGATAAGGAGGTTTGTTAGTCCATGAAGATGTGACGTAAATGTGTGTGTGTGCATTTTTATATGCAATACATGAGTACCTGTGAATATATAAGTCCAGGATACATGATGCACCAATAGTGTTTGTTAGATGTTATGTAATGCATATATCAAATACCAATACTTGTTTTAAAAATGGAAATAGACTATGGCATGTAACAACCAAGGCAGCCATAAGTTTACTATTTAAAAAGTGTCAAAGTGCATTTATGCATGTCATGTTCTGTATTATAACTGACTGATTACATATTCGGACAAAGGTCAAGTCGTACGGGCTACAAGCCAGGAGAAACATGGTATCTGATATCAGGAAAGTGGTGGAACCAGTGGAAGAGATACACACATTACGATGTAAGTTATATACATGTATTTACATATTTGCCGTTGTCACAAAAAGATAAATTAATATAGTCATATCTAAGGCAGAACTTGTATATTCAATGAAGTCATTTTATTGTCATAATTGTCCATTAGCTCACTATTAATATGTTTGTAGCAGCGAGTTTGTGTGTTGTGTCGGTTGCACATAACTTTTCTTGTGCACTAGGGCATAAAAAAACATACTGCTGGTTAAGCCAGTTTACATTTCTAACTCAAGACCTCTAGTCATTTGGTACATGGATTTTCTGTGCCCATTACACAAATTTTCATATGTGCTTGGCAGGCATCATCGAGCCATGCTGGCAATGAGGTGGAATCCTACAATGGAATTAGTGAGTCTTCATCAAGTGACACAATCTCTTCCATACAGAGCACGACCAGTTCAGACATCATTACTACTGGTATGATGTTGGTTTCTGCTTTGCATGCTAGTATAATTGTTACTGACGCACTAAATTAGCCCGTTGTAAATTACAGTTGTGTGAGGACAAATTGCTGTGATAGTAAAAGTTTTGTCAATAAATATTAAAGCAAGTTTTCTGAATCGTATTTTCCATAAAATCAGTTTTTGCAAGCATACAGATAGGTCTGGATTGATTTGACCTGTACCATTTGTTATTTATTGTACATATTCTTGTTGTTTGTCCTCATAGAAAATTACAATGGAAAAAAATTCCAGCCAAATATGTATATACCATAAAACATACAATGAACTCCTATGGTGTGATTTATTCAAATCTAACCAAAGGAATGCTTTAGTTTTTAAATTCTAGCAATATATTATTTCTAAAAATTTGTGTAGACTGCAGCTAGTGTTATTGTTTAACAGGCAAAGGCAATCCCAGATTCCCAGGAAAAGCACATCGTTTATCGAAACTTGCAGCTTCTTCAACCAATTCATCACCACAGTCACCTGGACCGATTAACAACTCCGATATATTAGCTGAAGAACATTTAAAGGTTAGCACATAGGACACTCTGTTTTACGAAAGTCTGTCTTAAAAACTAGTGATTTCACTAGAATTTAACAATGCAACAATAGTTTATGTAATCAGCGACCTAGCATGGGCAAATTTAAGGGAAATAAGATAAGAGACCAATCAGACCATATACAACGTAACCATAGTTTCAATTTATTGAAGCAAGCATATGTTTCACACAGTGATTGGTTACCTTCATATGACGCCAACCAATTTTACAACATTTGCATAAATATGTCCATATGCTGTAAACTGAAACTGAAACCAAGTGTTTGTTTGGTGCTAGCTATGTGTGGTATTGCAATGAGACATTATCAACTGAGTTTAAATGAAACCCTGAGTTGCATACAAGTTATATTGATAAGTATATTGATTGATTGCCATGGTCATGTGTATAGTACAATAGTCACCGTTTGTTTTAAACAACAGTTGTGTTGTTTTTTGTTTCAATTAAAAATACAACACACTGGAACAGGGTTCATAATGTTTTAAAAAAATTGAGAAGTGTGT
The DNA here is from genome assembly GCF_947561715.1 of Ascidia mentula. Classification (NCBI taxonomy): domain Eukaryota; kingdom Metazoa; phylum Chordata; class Ascidiacea; order Phlebobranchia; family Ascidiidae; genus Ascidia; species Ascidia mentula. Next base: position 3,434,945 of record NC_138568.1, read on the forward strand.
ACAATATTTTAATTGGTTACACATAGGCAAGTTATGGTCCGTGGGCCAAATCTGACTGATAGGTCTTTTAATCTGGACCGCCAAATGTTGGTATAAATTACTGTCGCATAATGCAGCCCGTTCAGCAGTTTTATGTTAATGTTTCATGGCTTTTCATTTAAAACTTTTTAATGTTACTTATTGTAAATACGTTAGTCCATGATTGTGTTGTAAACTCTCTTTGTCCACTTTATACTTATTATGGAACATTAGCTCATCGGTCAAATGCATGAGAATCTCTGGCTTATGAGTTGAAAATTTCCCCACGCATGTCATAGATGGTTGTCACTGGTATTGCTTCTGGGCAGGTTGGAACATTAACAGATGAAGGTGGCAGGGTGAAAAACAACCTACAAAGAGGTGTGGATTATGAGATACTCCCTGAACCTGTATGGAAAGGATTACATCATTGGTAAGCAAACATATCAGATATCAGAGCCCAGCCTCTGTTAAAGCCATCAAGTAGTGGTGCTGTGTCTGCAAATATTTATGTAAAGCATGTCATTAAATACACATCTCTCCTAGTAGTCTGGTAACTCAATGCTGGTGAATAGAATGTATCCTAAATACCAAAAACGGAAAAGCATTAGAGCACATAATAGCAAGTGAATTGCAGACCACCAAGCTGCACTGATGAGTCCTGATAGGTCAATACAGTTGCACTGTCATCTCTCTTATAATATTAATTACTACAACCATACGTTTGCAGGTAGTCTCACATTTAGGCAATCTAAATTAGAGAGTTAATGCCCCCATTTTTAATTAATCTGTAGATTTGAACAAGGTGTTTTCATCGAGAAAGTCCCATTATTTTCCCTACAGGTATGGGGGATCCCCAAGTCTACCCCGTATTGTACCAGCCCCCAACCCTGACGAGAAACCGTGGCTGGAGATATTCCGTCTTCACGTTGTATTACTGAGACACCAGGTAAGACCTCTTTTCTCCATGCCCATATACGTATATATTGATTGTGTAGAATCCGGGGCTTGACTAGTATTTGGTACGAAAACCAGGTCTGCAAAATCTTAACCCTGGGTGTTTTAGGGCGTGCATATAAATATTCGCCTTTTTCTGTATAACTTTTTAGTGATATATCTCTTCTTAATTGCAACTAAAATACTCAAACGTTTTGGATGAGTTTGTGTCCAGTTATGACCTCATTTCACTGTTTCCATTCGGCCAATTACTAAACTCGAAAAATTCAGTATGATCTCGATTATGCGACAAACCATGTGCTTTGTGTAGATCCAGTCGATGCCTCAGAACCAGCAAAACCCGCTGACTACCTCAACGCTCGGAAACGCCGTTGCTACCCCAATGGGTGTTTTGCGTCAGTCCATCAATTACGTCATGGGTGGGTGGCAAGTTGTTATGACGTAACGGATATGACTCGTAGATTATTGTGCTATCAGAATATTTTCTGTGAACGAAAGGTTTTACAAAATTATTAACGTTCTGTGAAATGAAGTTAGCTGATTCTTTGGCAAATCCAATAGTAAGTGAATACACCCTCTCATAAACGTGTCATATAAAAACACGTTACACAGAAATGACAGGGTATTAAATATGTTGCTCACGGCGTCAGTCTTGCTGCAATCGTACGTTCGTTGGTGTTCATTTGTATATCGTCTGTTTATTTTGAACAATGCTCTCTCTCAGGCGAAATTAATTTAAAAAAACTTGGGCACGATTGGAAATAGAACGGCCACAGTATAGTGTATTGAACTCTTTACACTAAAATAAACTTTAATTAAAGTTTAAAAAAGTCCGCAAGATGTTCTTTTTAATCCATTTCTGTGCCTGTGCATCATGCTACTATAACTGATTTTAAGTGTCGATAAATGTATGTGTTTCGAAAGCAGGAAGTTCCAATACGCCAAAACGTCATATCATGCATCGAGCAACGTTCAGTCGTCGCCACACGGTGGGGCAAGTGAGTCTCTTCCTTTCGCACCGTCTTCGAATTCCGCTTGACAACATGAGGTTGTGGCATTTGTTAGACGAGGTATGTTGGATTGGCAAAACTTTAAACAACTTCCAACGGGTTTAATGCCTGTTACGGAGGCCTCGGAATATCGAAAATATGTCAGAATTCATTTTAGAAAATACCTTTTGCAATTTTCCTGGATGTTTTCATGATAGTCGAGAATAAACCACATGTTAAACGCGTTACTTTTTAAAATAGAACAACGCCAACCTGCTTGAAGACGAAACTGTGAAGCTGGAATCATTAAATATTGGAAACAACGCCCACATACTTCTTGAAGGTGGGAGGTTTTCCGTTGTATGGCTACACCTACTATAGTATAGCCAAGACGTAAACTTTTTGATCTTTAATAGAATCGCAGATAGCTTTCCGAATTAACTTTAAAATCACATGAAACAATTGTCAAAGTTAACCTAACTTGAATGTAGCAAATTGATAGTGATACCAAAACTATACCGGACAAACCCTATAAAATGCGTAATTTACGCTTGAAAAAATAAGATTTTAAATTCGTTTCGTAATTATGACGTAAGAAAGACAACCTTGTAGTGACTAACCAATATCACGTGACCGTGTTCTTTCAGTGCGCAACATGGACATGAGTTGGCCGGAAGAACTTTCGCAAATCGCAAGGAACCACAAACAGAAGGTCAAAGGTCAGGAAACTAAAGGTCAGTCTTCTGTTAATTGTTGCAAAGTTTCCACTTTTTCAGTGGTATCTATTTGAGCGTAAACAAGTTTCCAGAAATCTAACATACTCCACACATGCTGTTACACTTCATTTGTTTCACAAGATAAGTGAAGCATGCACTATACAGTCGTCATTGCAAAATGCGTTACATTATATTGAAGCGAGATTTACAGTAATTAAAAAAGATTTGTTGTGAAAATACGCTGGGTATTTGATTTGATTTTGGCTGTTAATTTATCCATTCAAACTTTCTTTAAACAGTCAAAAGCAGTATTGTTTTTTATCTGCATACAGTCTCGGTGTTACGCGGTACTTCGGGTCTAAGCAATCTGGGCAACACTTGTTTCATGAACTCCGGTATCCAGTGTTTAAGCAACACCCAACCCCTCACCCAATACTTCTTGGAAGAAAAGCACTTATTTGAACTGAACAGGACCAACCCCATAGGTACATTGTGCATTACACCTAATCGTAATTACAAACCGTCTGATTGCATCTGTGGTGCCAGGTATGAAGGGTCACATCGCAAAACGATACTCGGACTTATCACAAGAACTGTGGAGCGGAACCAACAAAACGGTGGCTCCTCTGAAACTGCGGGTAAATTTTCAAAGTCTAGTGTGTTGAGATAATTGTGTCAGTGAACACAATCAGCATTTTGTAAACTATAAATAGAGCACGGTTTTGAAGTTACAACTGTCTTCATACACGCTAAATATTTTAAGTTTATAAATGAACAACAAATATGAGATTGCGTAATACATTGACATTAACTCCCTAAATTACATAAAAAGTTATTGAGTCAGAAGTCATTGCCGAGTGAACACTGACGTGATCACAATAAACTTTGCTACATTTGTCTTGCTAACAGCAGCAGTTCCACCACTATATAGTTATAACACGTACATTTTCACAGTGGACAATCAGCAAATACGCGCCGCGTTTCAACGGTTTCGCGCAACACGATTCTCAGGAACTTCTCGCGTTCTTGCTGGACGGACTGCACGAGGATTTGAACAGGGTGCATGACAAGAAGTACGTGGAACTGAAAGACAGTGATGACAGACCCGATGAAGAAGTCGCCCAGGAGGTCAGTACTGTATAGTTGTGCTCGTTGCTGAGGGAATTGTAATATTTTGGGTGTTTTGGTTTGATGAGGATGCAAGTTTGGTTTAAAGATTTTACTGAAGCCGGGAACTGCTGATCTATAGGCTCAAAAAAAACTCATGTTATGTATAAGCACTGGCGACACCAGCTACTTTCTGCTTCCGTTTCACGTTTGTTGTCAAATATCATGTGAGATAATTCACAGTTTAAGGACCAGTTCAGTACTCGCATGGTGCACATAGTAGTGGTCGTTTGTAGCTGACGCCTCGATTATGACGTCATAGTGTCATCGGTCAGCTGGTCCAAAACCGAGACAAGGGAAATTTATTCCCCAAAAACGGTTAAACGACATAACCATTGGTGGGATTCAGTCGGTTTGCACCGGTTCTATACAACCTTCTCACGAAATTTTATGGGATCAGCGAACCGGTTAGCATCACTGATTACTATCAATGGATTTTTGCACCTTAGAACCTGCTGAAAAACATGACTTTTGTGATAGAACCGGCTGACAAAACACTGGATATAACATGTTGTATATTTTCGTCTGCAATGCCAGCAAAACGACACGTCCCTTAATTAAGTTATTTACTACAGGCGTGGGAAAACCATTTGTCGAGAAATCAGTCGATCATTGTGGATCTCTTTCACGGTCAGATTCGTTCCAAGGTTCGTTGTTTGGAATGCAACTCTGTCAGTGTGAGATTCGACCCCTTCACATTCCTTTCTCTACCCCTGCCGATGGACAACTCGATGTACCTCGATGTCATCGGTAAGTTGGCAAGTCAATTTCAAATTGACTGAAATTGCATCTGCGAGAGGCGCGAAGGACACTTTACCACCACTCAAAATATACTTAGACCTATTTAGAATAGTGCAAAAAACAAATATTACATCAATCCCAGTGCTGTGGAATATTAACAAGCCAAAATAAATGTTAATCTTTGAGCCAACTAAAGCTCATTTTTTTCATGCAAACACTGTTGACCGTTTGCCAACTATAGGTATACGTTTTCACAAATATATATGTGTAAAATTTGCCTGCTTTATCGTATAAAGTATCGTCAGGTTACTGTATACCGAACCTCAAACCAAGCAATTTTAAAATTGTTCTCCTGTTGAAACGTATTTGTGTTTTTCTAAATAATTTTTTCCACGAGATATCGTTTTCTACATATGTGTTGCATGTGGCACATGATTATAACATGCAATGCCCAGGCTGCATAAACGAGCATTTGATCATCAGTAAAATGTTTGTTATTTTTTTCATAGTCGTTCGCTTGGACGGCCAGACGCCAACCCGATTCGGTTTAAGACTTGGAATGGACGAAACGATATTGGAAGTGCGCAGAGTGCTCGCAAACAAATGCAAGCTTTCTATTGAAGCAATTCTGCTGGCGGAGATACTGGGTGCAACCATTAAGGTAGAGTGTTGCCCGATTCTACCATTGTTAGAACAAACATCGCTATTTTTTAAGGGTCTAAAATACGCAAAAATCTCAGATATTAGCACTGTACCTTCGTCGTCACCACAAAACTATTTTCATGACGAATTTTCTACACATATAATAAAGTGTGTGTGTGTGTGAGTGTGGATGTCAAGTACTTTCTGGACGTTTTGAATGAAATAGCAAGTGGCTTCTTCCAAAGTTTGAACCTATATAATTTTAAACAGATTGTTGCTATATAATTTATTGACTATATAATTTTAAACAGATTGTTGCTATATAATTTATTGACTATATAATTTTAAACAGATTGTTGCTATATAATTTATTGACTATATAATTTTATCTACAATATCAGTCACTGTAGTCAATTATTTGGAGGAAATAGTCTTCATGTATGAAACATTTAACGCAAAATATTTGAGAGAAATCCGACTGTTTTAGGCCTTGGTTCTGAATGTTGCATTTTTTGGACACAAACATCACCCTCTTTGCAGAGTTTTCTCTCCGATAACTCCAAGATCCGCACCTCCGCCTTGGCGAGTCTTTACGCTTACGAGATTCCGCCGCCGAAAAAGGCAACCTTACTACCCAAGAAAACAGAACTCAAGATGCCGAATGGCACCGCAGGCAAAACCCATCCCTCCCCTCCTTCAAACAGACCCGGCTCGAACTCGCCACCTAGCGAATACAAAACTCACGTCGGCTCGTCGGTACACGAAACGCGGAAACAAAGCGTTACGAACCATTCGGCTGTGCGCGCGCACAAGTTGCCGAAAAACAGTGAGACCAAGGACGAACAGAGCGTGAACGGTGATGACGCGCTGGTTGTTGAAAATAGCAACACAAACGGGAATGTTGTGGCCAAGTTGTTCAACGGAAAAGCGAAAAATTCATCGCGAGACAGGTAAAGGTTGTGACGTAATGGCCGGCTGTTGAATTTTGATTTTAGATTGCCTTTGTATCATCTACATTCTTTCTTCTGTGCATTGCTGAAATATTAGCAAGAAATAACATTTTGCCTATTTACGTTATAACACCATTTAATTTAAGTTTTTTTCAAGCGATGTCGTCATCAACAAACGAAAAATCTGTCGCAAAACTTTCTTGCAGAGTACATGTTTATGGTGTGTAACCAAACATATTGTTTTATCAGTGGGAGTGGGGACCATGACGTCACAGCTACAACAATAGTCAACCCACCCAAGGAACTAGTTAATTATCCGGGATACGTCGTTGCGTTCCACAGAAAAATAGTGAGTTTTTCCTAATACAAGTGTCCATATATTGTTTGATCCGCTTCATCCTGGTCGTTTAAAGAATGTTTTATTTGTCGTGTGACTAGTTTACGAATAAACACGTTTCCAATTATATTTTACCTCATGTTGGCTGCAGTTATTAAACTGCCTCTAAAAACAAGACCATATCTGTGTATGTGTTTAAGTGTCTAAACTTAATAGTACGTTTCACTATTATAACAGCTCCAGGTATACAAACATGCTGGTGAATGGTTTTTGTTGGGTGTGTAACTAGATATTGCCCACGCAAACGTGACCATATCCGCGTATGTTTTGTAGGTTCTCGTTTTGGGCAGTTGTATTTTCAACTTTAAAGCAATGTGGCCAATATAGCACTAACACCATTGCACCCCTTAATTTCCAGTTGCACATGGACGTCTACTTCCTTTCTTCGCAAAAACACAGACCCAGTTTGTTCGGCTTGCCAATCGTCGTGCCTTGCATGCCGGGCCAATCAAGAAGGTCACTGTACAGCACTGTGTGGCAACTGGTTGCCCGATTCGTGAGTCCGTTACCACCCAATGAACCAACCGCAGCCAACCACGCCCAGGACTGGTAAGTTTTTGCGCTAATGGTCACTCAGGCAACTGTCGACCGCAACCATTCCTAGAAAACTGTATTGTGAGTTTGAGTGACTTATGGGCTAATATGTCATGAATATTGACACCAAAGGGAAATGAATAAACATGAAGGTTTTGTAAGTGTAGACGCCTGTGAAAAAATTATGATTTGCTTCGCCTGATAAAGATATAAATAGTAATGTGTGTTTTATATCAATTACAAAGAGCTTTCTCAACGTGGCAATTGTCATTTTATAACAGTGACGACAGTCTGGGATCTCAATACCCATTCCTACTGCGGTGCGTGGAGAATTGTGGTCTGGCCTGTGGGAACAAGTGCCCGTGGTTCTCTTTCTGTAATGGTTGCCTGATTCCGTGTGACGACGAGGTTTGGCAGCAATCATCCGGCTACTTGGCAATAGACTGGGACCCGACTGCTTTGCATCTCAGATACCAGCCCACTGTGGAACGCGTAAGTAATGGTTGGTTGTTTTGTTGGTTAACCGACCGTAGATACGGTGTTTGATTGGTTTAACAAAATATATCTGGTCTAATTTGTGGAATTTGATGGTTGAACTGGTCGAATATGTGTTTTTTACCAGCGTAAGATATGGTTGTTTTATTGGTCAGACCAAAATTAACTAGTCAAATGTGTGGTATTTGATGGTTTGACTGATCGAAGGTGTGTTTGTTACCAGCGTATACGATATGGCTGTTTAATTGGTCTGACCAAAATTAACTGGTCAAAAATATAGTTCTTGTGACCAATCGTGGCAATTTTTGGCAAACAATACCAACCAGGTGGTGATTTTTGCTGTAAACACCAAACACTTTTAAAAAACACAGGAAGTGACAGATGATGCGAGCGTTGAGGAGGGGCACAAGGGACAACAGCAAAGAATTGACCTTGATTTCTGTTTGCGTGCCTTCACATCCGAAGAGGAACTTGGCAAAGACGAGTTGTATCAGTGCAGCAAATGCAAGAAACCCCAGTTGGCCAAGAAAAAGCTTGATATATGGCGATTGCCTCCCGTGCTGGTAAGTTACAAGTTTTTTTGACGGTTTGATCAGGGTGTCGTTGATTTAATTTAAAGTTGTTAACTGTCTGAAGGCAGTAGTGACACAATTAAGCAAGTTGTTCGAAATATTAGGTTGTTTTCTTAAATAATTAAAGCAGAGAACTGCATCGTAGTACGGAAAAACATTGTAAACATTCCCCAATTCAAGTTTCAGCGGTATAAGCTTACGATGCAAATGTTGGTTCCTCTGTATATTCTCTACAATACACAGTTTCAGTAACACAAATAATGAAGGTTTTGTTGCTACAAAAAAAAACACTGCTTCAATACACAGAATAATTCTACCAATATCACTGCAGATTATCCACCTGAAAAGGTTCCAGTTGGTGAACGGCCGATGGATCAAATCCCACAAAGTCGTCGATTTCCCGCAAACCGATTTCGATCCTTCCCACTTCATGTCTATCAACGATAAACCAGGTGAGATATTCCACATACTTCTGTGCCCAACCTTAATTACCAAGTGTGTGGAATTTCGGTGGTTCGTTATCCCGAACTTGCACCTGCTGTTTCGTGATAAATATCCACTAAAGTATGCATGTGAATGCTACAGTGCCTTTTAAGAAAATATGTGGCTCCAGTGTATGTATGGTCGATTTTCTGGCCTGTTCAATAGGCACGTTGCACATTTAGTTATGGGGATTTCGGGCCACGCCAAAGGCTGGATTAAATTTAGATATTTCCCTTAACATCGCCTCGAGATTTTAGGTTATTTGTCAAATAAGTCTTGCCAGGACACCAACAATGCAAAACTTAACTCTGTAACATAAACAGACCTCGAAAGTATTTGCGACAAAACAGCAAAGACAGAAGGAAAGTCAGAGATCACAAAGGAAAAGAATGAACCAAAAATTTTCGAAACGGAAACTTCGACCAAGTCGGTTCCTTCCAAACCGCACTCCGAGACTAAACACATAAGTTTCGCGGAAAAAGACAATCCCGATTCCTCGCCAAATCCCGTAAAAAGACCCCGAACTCGGAGCGCAGGAACGGCTCGGATGAGGCAGCCTTCATTCAGGGAAGATGCCCCACCGCTCTATGACTTGTACGCAATATCAGTAAGTGCGTTTTATGGTTATGTACTTATTAATTACCATTTTTTTGTTGTTTTTGCAACGGTTTTGTAATCTATAATATGTGTTTTTGTTTAGTGCCACTCAGGAATCCTGGGTGGCGGCCACTATATCGCTTATGGAAAGAACAAGGCCAACGGAAAGTGGTATTGCTACAACGACAGCAGCTGCAAAGAGGTGAGAGATTGTGTAGTTTATTCTCAGTCTCAAATTCTGAAATCAGCCAGTGGTACTCTACCGGGATTCGGCACTGTGCTAAATTACAACAAGGCATTGCAACCTCTTCACATTTTTAAACAACGACCCACCGTAAATTGTTACGCACTCCGAACAACGGCTGGAGGAAAGTTTTTCAATCCGCGACCACTGCCTTAAAATTTAAGAAAAATCAAATATCGTCTGATTATCTGCAAGCAAAATCGGGTCTATTGATTTTGCATTGAACGCGCACAAAGAATAGGAAAACATAAAAACTGAAATCAATTCCCATAGGTGCCTTCGGACGGAATGAGCGTGGAGACGGCCTACACCCTTTTCTACCAACGCCAAGGCATCAACTTCGACGACTTCATGCCTTCCACAGATGGGAAATCCCCCATCAACACCGAGTCCATGGACGATGATTTTAATTCAGACTACAAAAAATACTGCGTCATACAGTAGAGCGGAGGCGTCGTTTTAGCATATTTTGAAGGAAAGCAGCGTTTCGTTCGATTCCATGTTTTTACTCCAACCATAGCGGCAGTGATTCGCCTATTGCACTTTACCGCCCTCAAGTGTTCGTCGGCGTAGCCCGGTTCGCTTTTACTCAAAACTCAATCAAATCGCGTAATTTGTGTTCGTGCCCCGTTGTTATTTATCCGGCGACTTGTGCGGCGTTCCCATGGAGTCGAGCACGTGGCAGTTAATTTAAGGTAGAATCGACCACTTTCTCGTGCACAGAGACTTGTGCAAGCACAACACATACTTGTATACATACATATATATATTATCCTGTCTATGCACGAAATATGGGTTTTCCTTGACAAGTTTTATGCAGCAAATCGGTTGATCTTTTACAAGAAGTGAAATCTGACATCGAAGTGTGCGTGTTTTTACTTTTTTTGTTACTGTGCGGCTTTGGTGACGTCACAAGTGATTTGTTCTCGATGCCGGTTCCGGGTCACGTGCGGTCACTGAAGCGCGGCCGTCCATTTCGTGTTTTCAGTGTTCGTTGAACCAGTCGCCATTGTTTCCGTGTTAGCATGAAACGTTAGACATGCTGTGTTTCGCCCGAGGCGAATATACGAAGTTAGTTGAATGGATGTGGATTCGCTCACGGTCACGCTACAGATAATTTTTCTGCATGGTCTTTGTCGTAATTCCGTCAAAAATCTGAAGTCACAACTTGCATGTTTGTGATTAAAGGTTCGTCCTGATCTTTTTCAACATACAGAAACGACAAACACTTAATCTTCACAACGCTAACCGTAATGAAAATGAATTACCCCTCAAACAGCTAACTATTGCTCCAAATGTTGTTATCACATTCCGCATGTTTTATTTAAGCCATTTTTACCAATTACAGCTTGGTGGCGACAAAGAGGCAGGTTATTAGCGAAATGAAAATGACTGCTTTTTTGCGTCCCCGAGGTTTTTTTAACGTTAAGCACGCGAGTAGGGAGGTGCTACCAAAGTGTGTTTCTTTCTATCCTTTTTCCGTGTTCATATCATGACAATTTCTCTTCTGTGAAAAGACCTACCAGTTTTAATATTGCTATGAATCGGATGAGCGTACGAACTCCCGTAGAAGGCCCCTTCCGTCACTTCCGTAAGTTACGTCATTTTACCCCCCAAAGATCGGTTTTAAACACCGAAAATGCGAAAAATATTGAACCGCGTCTTCAGACAGTAACACTTTCCCTTAATCCGGATCAGTTTCGCCGTTCATTTTTTTCGCCCTCGTACGATTTCTATTATACGGGCTCCAGCGCATTTCGTCACTTCTATTCCGTTATATGTTCGTCCGTTCTCGGCTATGCACGTCATCCACGAAGTGACGTCATCGCGTCCACATATTACGGGGTTCTCCCTGTTTCGTTTTTAAAGGCTGTGACGGCTGTATAGATATTTTATTCGTGTGCAGTAATTGCGAAAATTACAGATTCCTAAAAATGCTTGTCTGTTTGTTTGGAGTTGGGTTTCCACTGCAGAACTTGCCGAGAAGTAAAATATAAAAAGGTTTCCGCGAAGACGTCACTTATGTTTCAACTTCGACTGGATATTAAATTAACTTCCTATCAAAACATAGAAAAGTGGGCATCATTTTATTGAGGTGGATCCGCAATTGGATACCGATTTTAATCTTGCATGAAATCAAATACTCGAATTGCCAGCGCATATTTCTACTTTTAAATATCAACGAAGGTTGATGAGCAGGTTATGTTGCACTGTTGTTAATTGCAATGAAATGTCCGGTCGCTCTAGGTATTGGTCAACAACCGTGGACGTTTCGGGTAATTGCATAGCTTCGGGCGGTTGACATTGCATGAGTGTACACTGTTTTAGTTACGTTGTCGGGCCTGCAGTGTATGGGCAAACAGGTTATATTAAGTGTCATACCCAAATGACCAGGTAGTTTGGTACATGGCTCTAATTTTTTTTATTATGGGCCATGTTAAACAAAAGCAATACGTAGAGAGCCATAGTATCATAAAAAATACCCTTATGCTGGTGTTTAAAAATAGTTTTGCCAATAGCTTTTTTGTGTTACTGTTTTACAAAGAGGTACAACCATATGTTTATGTGCAAAAGGTTTTTTTTTAGGAAAGTTTTTCTTTAGCTAATGCGTTGGTCAGCGTGTTGTAGTTTTACCCAGGAGAGGAAAGAATATTTATCGAAAGCATGTCACACAAACCTATATATGTACTCATCGACCCTGCATGAAAATTAGCATAATTTGTCAAAGCCAGTCAATAGTTTTTTGTTTATTATCGCGTAGAGGTGTGGGGTGGCCTTGCAACGTATGTAAACCCACTACAATTATATTTCTAATACACTTTTCTTTCTCTCATAAAAGCGCCCTTCATGCACAGGTAGGGAAACATTGAAGGTGACCTTGGTATACCACCTCGAACAAATGTGTTCGCGTAAGGTTTACGGGTCTGTCCTGGTTGTGCTTGCCGTCTACTTCACTATCTTTCTGCGGCTCCAGTACAGAACCGGGTCCAGTCGCCGAGGCCACACCAGGGTGATTGCGTACTTTCAAAAACATGAACCTCGTAACTCTTCAACGCCGAACAAGAAATGCAAACTAAATGTTTCAAGCCCCATCGGCGACAATCCGACGATCAAGACAGACCCTTCAAAGTTCATCCTTCCAACTTTGTATAATGGACCCACAAACCAAATGATTGGACTTCGCGACGCGGCATACCTCGCTATACTGCTGAATCGAACGCTGATTCTACCAGAGTTCTACAAGCACCTTACTGACCAAACCGGCTTTAAAAAAATTGATCCCCGCCTGCGTGTAGATCTCGCCCGATTGTCAAAGTTCATGTCTGTTGTACCTTATTCTTATTCGCAAGATATTTGCGACAATCACTTTGGGACTGTTTTTCTTGGTCAGGCGCAAACAAAACAGCATTACGGAATTCAGGCCGAAGCTTTAGAGAACTTAAATTTTACTGTGTCGCCTGGATCAAACGGGCAGAACTACAACGTGGTGAGGAATCCGAAAGATGCAGCAGTTGCACGAAGGCAAACTGACCTGAAGCGTTATTACCAGTCGAACGCCAAGTGTGCTCTGCTCTACTACGCGTATCGAAGTGTGGGAGTTAGGGAAGAGCCCAAATACCTCCAGCAGGCTAAGGATGCGTTCCAGTCGAACGACGGAGAGTTTTTCTTCCCGAATACCTCTAAAGAACTGCTTTACGCTGAGGTGTTTAACCGCGTTGGGAAACCCCGGTTTATTGAAAAAATCTGCAATAGTTTTTTGCGTGACGTGGTGGGCACGAATGGGTATTTGGCTGTGCATTGGAGATTTGATCCCGACGACTGGCTGCGCAAATGCAAATGGGACAGTCGCAGCCAAATTGACAACATGTGCAGGCAAATCGGTCGCATCGATGGCGAGGAAATCGTCAAAGCCGCTATGAAGCATATCAGAAGACTTCCGAAAGTCGTTGTGTCCCCTGTATTGTACTTCGCCACCCCGCTCGACAACAAAGAACTGATTAGGAAAGTTAAGATTGCTGTCAGGAATTTGAATCGTCGTCAGAGGACGCGCTTAAAGATTTTCACCGGCCTGGAGCTGTTGGAATATTTACGAAAATACAAAAACTGCAGTGAGCTCAGTGACCACACAGAAGACATTTTGGCGTCGGTGGAAAAGCAGATTTGCGTCACAGCTGATTCGTTCATGTTTTCAACTCACTCGTCATGGTCGGCCGAAGTCTCAAGTCAAAGAGTCGGAAAGAAGCAGGCCAAATTTGATGAAGACATTTTGAGGGTTACCACAGAAGTAATGAAATCCCCGAACTAAAATTTACGAGGGTTGTCTTACAGGTACGGCGTTTGCTTTGTCCTGGAATTCAGTGGAATGTGTAAACAGAAAGTTTGTAGTAAGTGCCAGAATGAGTATTTTCGATTCTAGTCTCCTGTTTGTCTATTGCACGTTTGTTGCTTTTTCATTGCCAAAATATTCCTGATACTTTAACCAATATGAATTTACCATAAACCTCGTTTCTATGACTTGTCAATTTCTGCTATTCCTTACAAGATTAAATGCTCACTTGTTTTCGCCTCATCTCTCTGCAATACCCAAGTAGAAACATTTTATGCCAAAATTTGAATTTTAGTCAGACAAGTGAAGTATTTCGTTTATCTGAGTCACCACACAAAATGCTCGAATCTGCAAATGTTGTTTGCGGCAGGTCCAGTTATTCTGGTAAATCGCAAAGCAAGCACGTAATACATATAAAACGCACCAAAACTCTTGCAAGCGATGTATATAAACCTATATGTTGCAAAGCGTTTTAAAACGTGACACAGAGATTTACTAAACAGCCACAGTTATGAATGGTATACCAAGATCGTTTGCAAGCGCAAATAAATATGTCAGCTTTTGACTGTTTCCTTTTGCTTGGTGACGTCATGCATCTTCCACGCTGCACTCAAAATTTCAGTGTCCTGTTTGCCCCGCTGATGTGCGACCTCTAACGACCAGGACGAATACGGAGAGTGCATGAACGAGGTTGCCATGACGCAAAGCTGCATTTCAACCAACGACAGGACGTCTTCCTCCAATCCAGCGAGGTCCGGGCAACCGGCGTATTCGCGCAAATGGTCCAGAACGTCAGCGCTTGTCAGCAGCCTCAGCCGTTTCCCTTGTCTGCGTAATTTCCTCACTGCCTTTTGTACCTCAAGCAAGAAGTCTTTTTGGTTCAAAGGCGTCGCGAAGTAAACCACGAGTTTGGTTTCGCCGTCTAGTCGTTCTTCAGCTTGCTTCACTGCGGCGTTAATGACATCCGTGCCGGTGATGCTGTAAATCTGCTTGCAAACACCGGTTCGATCCTCCACGACGATGTCACACTTATGCAGCCAGTCGTCGGGGTCAAAGCGCCAATGTACAGCCAGATATTTAACTGTGCCCATCACCCGGCTGGCAAAATTCGCAGCGATTTCAGCAACGAACTTTGGCCGGTGTATTTTGGCGTATATCAGCGAGTAGAGTAGGTGAGGTTGGTTTCTGACAGTTTCCAGATTGCCTTTACGAACCATGGTGAGGGCCTGAGTTGCCTGAGCCATCGTATTTTGGCCTTCACGGACCACCACGAATCGGTACGGCCAGTACGCCATAACACATCTGGCATCGGATGCATAGTACGCGGCAAAGTCTTGCGGTGTTGGGTCATTCATGACTTGGTCGATGCAATAAACAAGGTTGTAATTTCCGTTGTCTTTACGTCCCAACGTCAAATTTAACTCATCCAACTTTTCGTCATCTACAGTAACGTCACGGCAATTGTGGTGCCTAGCAATGAACGTGACATCGAAGCGCCGGCTGCATGTCTGTTCCACCTCGGTGTAGGGAACAACCGACACGAGAGAGGTCAGTTCCTCAACGTCCACGCGCATGCGAATGTCCACAGATTCGCCCGCTCCCGTGCTGTCAGTGGAGTGTTTGAAAAAGCGCGGTAATATTACTGTCCGGTTGAGCAGGATAGCAAGATACACAGTGTCCCTGAGCCCGATCATTTGGTTGGTTGGTCCATTGATGAAGAACGGAAGAATGAATCGATGCGGGTCGAGCTTGAATATTGGCTTTCGCGACATTTTACTTTGAAAACTGAGTCCACAGTCGCTGCTGGGCCTCCTGGCCAAAATCGCGAACTTATTTTTTACTTTGGTGTAATTGCCGTTATGGTAATTTAGACGAACGTTAATTGTCACATAAAGAAGAAAAAAGCATAGTACAAATCCTATACGTTTTGGTGCAAAGAAATTCCGGCAAAACTGTCTTAGTGCCATATTTCCACCGTCCACCGTGCCACCCATAACTTTAGCTGTCACATCATTCACAGAACGTGTCAAGGCACTGCTTTCCTGTGATACAACGAACAAGAGTTGTTATACAAAAAGGTGGAACAACTGAATGTATGCAACTAAAAGTATAAGCTACACAATTATTTTAACATTGGTTCATAACAGTACAAACATTTGCCACATAACATGCACTCGCCATTCACCAAACCGCCGCTCTAAACCTGTTTTTGATTTCTAAAATCAAACCACGCGTTAGTAGCCCGAGGCAAAAACTGCGGGCTTAATAAAGGTAAAATTACAGCGCATATCTAACTATTCCCATAGAAATTTAGCAATACAATTGGACCTCATTGATAGAGGCGTTTCACAAATTCTTACGAACTGATATACAGAGGTAAATTGAGCAGTACAAATTGACAAAAACAAAGCTCAGTTGCAGCACTTCCACGCATTTCACTTTCTGCAGTCATTTTTCGATGCAAAAGCGAAACCAAATAGAAAACTTTGACACTGTTGGCTGTATAGCCGTCAACGGAGAAAAACTACATGAGTTTATCGTCTATACAACTTTCCAGGCTTCGTATTCTAGGTACAGTGTTGCGGTCGGTTGGAATAGGGCAACGTGTGCCTTCGCGAACAACTTTGTATGCCCCGGGGCGCACGACACGCGATAAATGCAGTGCTTTAAGCTATTTGGTTCCCAATGCACAGTAAGGATACAAAATGCGCTTTTATTGGCAATATCACGCTATTTGTTACAAATTTTGTAAAACATTAAAACTACATATCTTCTGCATATGGCCCACTGCGTTTGAACTCAACTTCCCTGTAAAAAAATGATTGACGCAATATTAACTCATCATTTCGCACCGTTTACAGCTTGCACAGATGTATGGGTCTTGCACGTGACTTGTGGTTCGAAAAAGGGGTTTTGTTTTTCTTCTTTTTAACCACACCGGGATTTGAACCCTGGATATCCCAGCCACGAATCCCGATCAGGTTTTCTACTTGATACATGGGTCGGGCACTTGACCAATGCCAATTTGTTGCGAGATAATCGAAGTGCGGTTGATGCACTAGCGACGTTTTGTGGTTCAAGGTGAAGAATTTGCTGTTAAATTAGGAAAGACGTTTAAAGGAAAGACTTACTTTCCTTGATGTATATTTATTCCATTTGAAGATGAAATATTAAAGTAACTGTCGTGGAGTCCGATCAAAACTTTTAACCGCAACGCGAATAGTGTATGTAGTTTTCTATATGGAGGACGCATTGCATTTATAGTCTGTGGTTCCCAATCTCTTTGTAGTCACGAACCCCATTAATAAAATCATCTGCGAAACGAGATTTAAAATTTATCTATTCTTGTCACGTTTAAAGCTGTACACTTCTTTAAAAAGAAGCAAACAGTCACTGCTGTGTATGACTTTATATGTAACATTTTTTTGTATTTTTTGAAGTGGCTGTAACAAACTTTTCCCTTGTATTACTTCAAATCCAAAATGCCATAAAGTTGCCCATTAACTGTACAAAAATCTGGCCCTCGGTTGGGCATTGTCTTTGTTTCTGCCACAACAAATTACTGTAATTGTTATGTTTTATGAAGCAACAAGCCTCCAATTTTATGTTAGCAGTTCTATTTCGTTTTCGCTTTAAGTATTCCATATAAGCATTGTCACAATTGGAATAAGAAACTGATGATGCAAATCGATTTTTTAAATAAATCT
The DNA here is from genome assembly GCF_947561715.1 of Ascidia mentula. NCBI lineage: Eukaryota > Metazoa > Chordata > Ascidiacea > Phlebobranchia > Ascidiidae > Ascidia > Ascidia mentula. Next base: position 3,452,481 of record NC_138568.1, read on the forward strand.
TCTGACATAAAGCTTCATAATACATGCTAGAGAGTTACTGGGTACGTTGACCTCACCTTGGGTCCGATACCAACTTTGCTGACGCCTTCAGAATGTCGCTGTCGTATTTGGCAAACTTCTTTCCGACCCGGTGGTTCTGGACTTCGGCTGACCAAGAGGAATATTTGGAGTATAAAAACGAAGCGGCTGTGACGCAAATCTGCTTCTCCACCGATGCCAACACATCCTCTAAATTTCTATTGACCTCTTCGCAGTTTTGGTGTTGGTGTAAATGCCTTTTTAACTCGATACCAGTTACAACTTTGAGGTGTGTTCCATTCCGGTGCAACTTTTGGGCGGCCATTTTCATGTCTTTGATCAGCTCTTCCTGATAAAGGGGCGTGGCAAAATAGAGTACTGGCGAAATAAGCGGGTTTGATACCTTCCTTATCTGCTCAAGGACAGCTTTTAAAATGTGTTCGCTTTTTACGCTGTTAATTTGCTTGCACAAGCCGTCGTAGTTACTATTTCTACAGTGATGCAACCAGTCATTCGGGTCAAACCTCCAGTGCACAGCAACGTAACCTGTGGTGGCTAAAACATCTCGGGCAAACTCCTGGCAAATATTTTCAACGAATCGTGGATTTTGTACGTGGTTAAACACCATTGCATAAAGGAACTGTTTTGGCATATTTGCCGAAACTGTTTTGTCGTCGCTTGCCGCTCTTTTGTCTTCCAGCAAGAATCGACTATTTTCTCTGACGTTAACACTTCGGTAAGCGTAGTACAGCAAGGCGCACGTGGCATCGGACTCATAGTAACGACGCAAGTCGGGGTCCTTGGATTTCGTGTCTTTGGGGTTGATCACAATGTTGTATTGCTGTTTATCACTTCCAGGCGACAGAGTAAAGTTCAACTGTTTCAGATTTTCCGGATGGATTTCAAATTGTTTCCTCACAGTTGCCTGGCCGAGAAACGCGACGCCGAAGTGATTCCCGCACAGCTTCTCCAATGCGGAGTAGGGTGCCACGGATACGAAGGTGGACAATCGCTCGACATTGATTCGCAGATTCAAAGGAATATGACTATGACCCGATGAGTCGGTAAAATGTTTGAAAAACCTCGGCAAGATCAGGGTCCGATTCAGGAGAATGGCCAAGTACACAGTGTCCCGAAGGCCGATCATTTGGTTTGTAGGTCCGTTATACAGAACTGGAAGAATGAAGCGACTTCTGTTGAGCTCAAACAGCGGTTTCGACGAAATTGAGCTGTGAAACTGCAGTCTGCAGGAGTCCTTACTTTGTTTGTAGAGTGTGACTGTTCGTGTGTTAGGCTTGTAGAAAACTCTAACAGAAAATGACATATAGATAATAAAGAAGCAAAGGACTGATAAAATTAATTTTGCCTTGAAAAACGAAAAGAAAAACTGTCTGACTGCCACGTTGACATGAATGCCTGTTAACTTGTTTGCATTGTCCATGATTCAGTAGATATCGCCCAAGCTCAAGGGAAAGTTGTACCGCACTACAAGTAGGCCTACACTCTGTTTGACAAGAAAACTATCAACTAAATTTACCTACTTTGTGTCGTGCAGCCCTATGAGCATAAATGACATAGACAAGGTAATAGTTTACATACTATAGTACAACGTTTATCATATTCTTGTGAAAACTCCTACCTATAAATCGATCATGTCGCCTACATTGTTATAACCTAATAATCTCAGTCCGCTTGAACTTCTAGGCTTCTAATGGCCCCTAATCAGGTCCACATCGCTTGGAAATCACCAATCTAAGGCCCGCCATTATGACATGAATCTAGTCCAGCATATTATATTAACAGAACCTAAAAATTCAGCACCTACGCAGCACCCTCTCGAAACGGACCGTCATTCCCAGAGGTTGTGAGCACGTCTGGTTTAAAACCATCTGGCATATAAGTTACTATTTCGACGAAATTCAAATCTGTATTCAAGTTTTTATTGACCAATATGTGGTGCCTATATAGCATCCCACTATAACTTATTTTACTTTACACTTGAATTAGTATTTTTTTTCACCGGTCAATAAAACCAAAATACATCTTAGCAAGCTTATAGGGCCTACGTTCAGTGCGTATAATCTGTGCAGACTTTATCATTTAAAGCCGTTCATATGGGAATGTAGCCTTTTTTCTAATGTTAGCTCATCCATATCCATAGCGTAAATGGAAAGATATCAACTGAAAAAGCCCTAAGGCAAGGTATGGAAATAAAAGTCTGAAGGATATGAAATATAATGTTAAGCCTTTTATATTTCGCAAAACACGCATGGTTATATATGCATAACATAATCAAATATATCTTTACGTTCGCTTTAGTAAGCTAGTTTGCGCAGGCGTATAGCGTGGTTGATGGCCTACATGTATTTCTCATAACGAAGCCATACTAAATAAGTGGGTTTTAAGTTTTACTTATGTGCAGTGCACCTAAATTCTTTTTTAAATTTGCACCAAAAATGACTATTATCTATTTCAATTGGAATGAAATATACGAACAACATGCCGCATAATAAAATTTTCTGTCCAAATTTTTGAGCGATCTACTGCCTCTTGGTGGTCAATATTTTTGCCCATGCTGAGTTTTTAGAAGAATGTTTTTGAAGTTTCAACGGTGATTTGTTCGTGTTATGTGATATACGGGTTTAGTTTTCAAGGCGGTATATACCAGAGTAAATAACTCCCCACTAGATCCAATTATTTATCTTATGTGTAGTAAAATAATCTGTGGCTCGACGTACTTGAACAGAACAATGGACTCGTCGCAATCGCAAAACTGTCTTAATTTTGGGCCTATATCGTTGTTGCCAAATGCGGTTTGCAATGCAGAACCAAAAATAATGTTGTATTGTGTTATTCTGTTGAAATGACATTCAGGAATTGCATTTTTAGCACATTGGTATGTTGCATACACAAGATACAATTGTGACTACACTACACTATACCCTGACATTTTATTATTGTTGTAACAGAACAACCAATGTTAGGCTTTGTTGGGTGATGACATTATGGCGTTAGTGAATTTTTATGAGGTTTTCAACCTTGAAAATTACTCTTCGTCTGCTGAAGTGAAGGCACAGTACCAGAGAATGATCCGTAAAGTGCACCCCGACAAATTACACCAGCACCAAAGCTGCAACCAAAGTGAGAAATTTATTAAACTCCAGGAAGCATGGAATGTGCTCGGCAACTCAGCGAAAAAGAAAGAGTATGACGTGATGCTCCAACAACAAGAGCTACAACAGGAATTCAATATATCGGACACAGTCTGTTTGTGTGATTTCAATAAAGCAGCAGATACAGAATGTGCAGATTATTCCTTGGACTGTCGTTGTGGTGGTGAATATCTTCTTTCTGGCAATGAACAAACATTAGATCATCAAAATGTTATTGTTGGTTGTTCGAATTGTTCCCTTTATATTGAAGTAATTTTATGACGTTGCCAGTATACTATTTATTTAAATATCATTTCTTGCAAAGATTTATTTGGTTCTTAAACGTTTTCACTTATTTATATGCTTTACCCAGTGGAAAAACAAAAGTGTGTCACTTAATTGCCATGCTGCATATAACAATTGCACAATTCTGAAACATGTCTGAAAATGAAGACACTCCCCCTGGAGTAGAAAACAGGTAAGCTGGAAGGTTTAAACTCAAATTGAAAATTCTGAGTGTGCATGTTTTGGGTAGGAATGAAGTAAACCATGATGGGGAGCATGTGACAGTCGGGGATGGAAACACAGAGAATGCAACGAAAAAGAAGCCCAGAAAAAGAAACAGGAAGAAAAAGGGGAAAGTTGAAGACCCCACTAAGGCACAGGAGGATCCTCCGGCATCGGTGTGTTTCTAAACATTTTGTCACATTTCTGCTTTTCTAAAAAAAAAGGGTCTGTTTAATTAAAAATTTACAGCTTTTTATTTGGAACAAGCCTGAACGTAATTACAGGGCGGGTTGTTTATCAACCACAAACTTTTAAAAACGGTATTACATCATCTTTGACAGTTTTGTGTAAAATTCATTTTTAGGCATTCGATCTTAAAGTGGTTAAAAATGCTCTGGCCTCCATCGACAAATCTTTGCTGGGATCTGAAGGAGAAAAAACTTGGAAATTTTGGGACACCCAGCCAGTACCTAAACTAGGTAAGAACCATCAGCAATGGAAAATGGCTCCTTGTGCTACTTTTGTCATAGCCTCATCCGGCAACTCCCGAGAGGTTTTAAAAAGTGATTGTTAACATCAGGTGACAAGTCGGATGAAGTTGGTCCAATTGAGGCAGATAAGGATTCTGTGAGACAAGAGTCCTACAGCTTGCCCAATGAATTTGAGTGGGATACAATTGACCTTGGAAGTCCTCATCAGGTTCATATCAAAAAAGACCAACAGTTATTCTGCACAAAATATTATAGATTTTCAGAAACCCTCTCTGTTTCAATATAATAGTATATGTATATCTTTTATTTCACAAATATGATGTACAGAAAATAGAACACACCATGACACAATGTTGTACACGCTTCTAATAATTCCTAAATTGATTTAATAGTTAGAAGAAGTTTACAAGTTGTTGAATGAGAATTATGTTGAAGATGAAGACAACATGTTTCGTTTTGATTATTCTGCGGAGTTTCTGCAATGGTAAGAAACAAACTTCTCACATACAGCAACCATTCTTAGCACCATACAAGGTGCTAAAACCATTGATAAAAATATAGCCAAGAGATTCAAAAGGTTACAAATGTCATAAAAAATTTATCAATCTGGGTGTGAGGTTACTCAGTTAGTAGCACCTGACAAAGCTTAGCAGTAGAGTGATCTTGCATTGGCCTACCGAAGTATCCGCTATGTCTGCTATTTTATCCATAACCTAACAAACTAAATATAAACCAACTTCTTTTTGCAGGGCACTTCGACCACCTGGATGGGTGGCAGAATGGCACTGTGGGGTCAGAGTGAAGAAAAGTAAAACCTTGGTTGGATTTATTTCTGCTGTTCCGGCCAATGTGAAAGTTTATGACACGTAAGTTCATAATTACGTAGAATAGAATCAAAATAACATAAATGCCTGGAAGTAACTTACAATGGCAAAGAGTGTGAGTTAGTTGGCTAATTGATTGTTGCATCATATACACCAAATTACAAAAAAGTGTTCTTTTTTATTCCTAAATTAATGCATCTTGCAGCCAACAACACATGGTAGAAATCAACTTCTTGTGTGTGCACAAAAAGCTTCGATCCAAACGAGTAGCTCCTGTACTCATACGTGAGATAACGAGACGCGTTAATCTACACGGAATATTTCAAGCTGTTTATACAGCTGGAGTCCTTCTACCTAAACCCGTAGCCAAATGCAGGTAAATTGTTGAAACAAAAATATGCCAAATATGATAAAAAAACAAGAAATAAAATGGTTAAACATAGGATGTTTCTTGTAAATTGAGGGGAGATCTGTGCCCACAGCATTAAAATTAACCCTGAAGAAGTCTCGCTGTATCGCAAACGAAACATCGGTTAGAATAAATTCTGCGTTAATTTTAATGCCAGAAGGACAGCTCTTCCAAAAAACAGTTATGGCGACATATTTACATACCAGCACAAATTTATTAATCGGAATTGCTCTTCTGGCACTTAGTTTCTAAAGTGTTTATTTAAAACCAACGTTTCGTCTGCCATCCGGCGAGACTTCTTCAGGGTTGGCAACAAAAATAGCAGCACAAATTTAATTATAAACTGTCATGTTAAGATATTTTGTACAGATACTACCATCGGTCTTTAAACCCCAAAAAGTTGGTGGATGTGAAGTTTTCACAACTGGGCCGAAATCAAACAATGCAGCGACTAATTAAACTTATGAGATTGCCACCGGTAAGTGTTGAAGAACTTCTATCACTGAGCTGTCGTTGATGTTTTTACTATTTTTTTTTGAACTGATACTGCCTCTAGGAACCTTTAATACGCGGTTTAAGGCAGATGAAACCCTCGGATGTAGAAAAATGTCACAAACTGCTTGAGGACCACTTGCAACAATTTGACTTGGCACCAAAATTCACCAAAGTATACGGTTTTTGTATTACACTTGATATGGCAACCTTTTTAAAACTTATTTTATTTTAGAATGAGGTGGCACACTATTTCCTACCACACAAAAATGTTGTTGACACCTACGTTGTTCAGGATGATAAAGGTGTCATATTTAATATATATGGTAGCTGTTGAATGTACCCAAATAAGTATGCAGCTTAACTAGTGGTTCTCCAACTGTCTCACAGCACTTTCTGTCATTGTGTGTTTTGAAATTTTAAGATGCATAACAATTTTACCAAACAAATTCAGACTTTTTGAAAAAAATTATTCACAAAAAGTGAAACCAACCAAAAATTGTAAAACAGAAGCAAATTGTCTGATAAATTTATTACTGGTGCATCACTGGTATATAAAATAAGTCTTTCCAATTGCGTTTGAGAACCACAAAGTTAAACAATTAAATTATATAACTATTATCAAACTGGTCAAAGTCTGTTACATTATTTTAAACCTCTACTCCGCTGATAAAATTGAAATGTAACTCTCAAATGTAGTTGTTTTATGTTTCTTAAAAAAGGCAACATTACCGATATGGCGAGTTTCTTTTCGTTACCGTCGTCAATTATGCATCATCCTGACTACAAGACCCTGGAAGCTGCTTATTTCTACTACACTGTTGCAACCAAGCACCCTCTAAAAGACTTGATGAAAGACATTCTTATCATAGCAAAAAATGTGAGTGTTTCCGTGTTATGTGGCGAAATGTGATTATTCCAAATATTTTGAACTTTAATTTCAGTGTGGATTTGATGTATTTAATGCGTTGGATCTGATGGACAACCAATCTTATCTCAAAGAATTGAAATTCGGAATGGGCGATGGAAATTTACACTATTATTTATACAACTATAAGTGTCCGGACATACCAGAAAACAAGGTTAGTTGGTTTGTGAACAACCAGTCCTCCGAAGTACTATTGTGGATATTGTGCCTTTAAACATCAACACTAACCTCAAACTTGGCAATCTTACCTGAATAAAATCTCTAACTTTTTGAATGTGTTTTTGGTAGGATATTCCAGTTCACTACAATTAAACTACAAGCAAGAACTTTGTTGCATGAACTGAGTTTTCTTTTCTAGGTTGCTTTGATTCTACAGTGAACCTTGTCAATCATTCCAAATTTTATGAAGGCACACCTGTGCCAGTTGATGCAGCTTTTTGCAAAGAACAAACAGCACCCTATGCATAGATTGTTGAACTACAATCTGCTTTCTTGTGTAGCACATGGGTTTGACATAAATAACTGTTGTTGTGTGTGCTGTATTTTGAAATATATTCTGGCAGTTTCCAACCGGTTTCTTTGTTAGCAAATAGTCACTTACAATACAAGGCCTAACAGCTACTTTTTTTTACCATTCAGTAATGTCTATCTCAGTGTAAAGGTGTCATGAGAGAACGGGATTGATGATAGATTTTATTACATACATAAAAACAATTTAGAGATGGGATGTGCTTGATACACAAACCAAATCCCAGCAAGTTGCTTTCTGTAATAAGCAAGCACAATTTTGCATAGATTTCAATGAATTATAAAACATTTTGCTCAGAATGGCAGAAGTTTTGCCAACACATTGGGTTATAACGAAATCAAGCAGTTCTTCCGAAAAATGTAAAACAATTTTACTTCACTATGAAGTGTAATTTAGTAAAAATAGATTTGGGATAAAAAAAAAACGTTTGGTGAGATGACGTTAATGCTTGCTCTCCTTGTGATACCTTGGTGTGGATCTCCGAGAGTTGAAATCTGGGGCAGTTGTTGTGTGTAAAGGTTTCATGATTTAGACGCAACTACATCAGGGATTTCATGGTGTGCTTTTGGACTATGTTTTGTGACAGAACCTGCAGGTTGTTTAATAAACACTGCCCAGGGGTTTTCAAGCATAGTCTGCTTAAAGTAGTTTTCGATGGGCTGATCACTCAAACTTGATCGCTGCCTTTGGCCAAATGATTTGTTATTGCCTCTGTATGGCCTACTGTTGCCCCTGGAATAGGGAGAATGGTGTCTTGGAAAGTTGCGAGATGCCGGCAGTGGTATAAAGCCAGAAGAGGCCTGACCACTGTATGGTAATCTTTGTGAACCACGAGGCGATGAAGTTTGGCTAAAGTTCTGTTGGCAAATTATTCAGTTAAATGGGTTTTACCAAAGGTGACCTAGCTTCCCCAGCTCTGATTAGAAGCCTAGTAAGTCGGCCAACAAAATTCAATACACCAACCTTATTTGTATGAAAACTAGGACTGTTAGAATTATGACTGCCACGCCACGGTTTATTATCATTTTTCCATCCACCTCTTCTTGGGCCATCACTAAAGTTTTGTGGGGGTTGGTAGTAACCAGGGGACCCACCTAAATTTTGGCCATTCCAAGGTGGAGACCGCCAATTAGGTGAATTATATGGCCTTCCCCGTGTTCGATTATTAGAGAATCCAGATGGAGAATTATCATTCTGACTCTGACAAATATTAAGTATTCATTACAGAATATACTTGGCTTTAAATTAGGAAAATTTAAAAACTTACGGAGTTGGGAGAATAGTATCTTGAACCCATGCTAGAAATATGATAATTAATCACAACAAAAATTATTTGTGCAAAAGGCAGTTCTTGGGCATTGAATAAATCATAAACTAATCCAATTCCCCTTGATTCTACGAAGTACATAAAATAGAACTGTTTTTATTCATCCATCCATCACCATTACATAGCAACTACTATTTTTCTGTTGTAAAAAAGCTCAGGTGCCTCAATTTGTTAAGAACAGCATATTGACTGAACAACCTCTAGTGATTCTATCACATTATTTTCTACCTCTAGTGATCTAACACATATTATGACATAAACGCAAAATAACACGTACAGAACATGTTTTATTCCTTGCCAATGTCAAATAAACATTCTCGTTCTCGTCTCGCTTTCCATTTACGGCTTGTTGGAACTTGGAACTTGGAAGTGTTTTCATTCACAACGTTTCACGCACTAGTGACTTCACCACCTTTTTCTTTTAAAACTTGAAGCCAATCAGAGGTTACTAAACGCTGGGCATGCAATATGCAACTTTACTTGCTTTGCATTTACGTTTTACCCAGTTTAGAAACCCACAATCTGAAAGTATTTATTTTGTTTGTGTACATCACGTAAAAAAACACAAAATCAAAGACTAAAAACATCGCAACTGATAAATACAAGTATTTAAGCGCTATACACTGCTGAAACTATTAAAATCGAGTTAACTTCAATTGCACTCCTGTTAAAGAAACATCAGATAATTGTGAAGCAGAAGAGGAATGAACTTAAATTCGCTACAAAAGAGCTCATGAACAAAAAATGACGAGGGGAGTGAGTTTTGTCTCGACATTCAATTCAACAAACAACTGTCTTTAATATTTTTGTTTTTGTAAGGACATTCGCCAGATGTCGCTGGTGAACAAAATACGGAATTCTGTCAAATTGTTCCTGACAAAAAGACCGTTTTGTATACCAACACAATACTTTAGTCTAGCATGCTGTGTAAAAATCATACACACCACCAACTAAGTTGCTTTTTCGCATTGCTGTAGTGCAGAAGCTATAGCGGGCGTGAAACTCAAAAGTGTCTGATGTCTTTCATGCTGGTTTGGCACGGGGATTATTAAGCACTTAATTGCTTTTGCACCTTGTGTGATAAAAATCTTCGGCTCGGTTGTTAAGATCGCTTTGTGGGCGATAACGGTCGCTGCCTTCTTTGTTTGTTGACTCGCAAGTCCACGATTGTTTTACATTATCTTGTTGAATAAGAGCGACGAAGCGACCCTGAGCTTCCAGCTTCGCCGCCATTGTTGTTGCTGCTGACGCTGCTTGAGCTCCGCGGCTTTTTTCGCATAATGCTGTGATACATCCGGGACATCGCACCCCTGTTGTCTGCTTTGTGGAGCGGCAGGTCTTCGGCTTCAATTAATTTGGCCACGGTTTTAGAAACGTCTGTTAAAGATGCTGGCTTCCCTCTTTTGGCACCTTCGTTGTGTCTGAGAAAGTTAATGAATATTGCTTAAAGTTTGCTAGATTAAAATGAGCCAAATTGCGAACCGAACGATTTTACGAATCACTTTTTGATAAAAGCTAAAAAGACGAAAAAAAAAGTCTTAAAATAAAAACGCTTGTATGTGTAGGCTATTCAATTAGGAATATAGGCTAGGTCAAGATGTTGGAAGTGCAAACATTTTGCACATACGACAACTTTAAATTGTGGCCTATATACCCTGGATAGTGACAAATAGCTTAGTTACGATGTAGCAAATCGTCAATAACACAAGCTTAATGATGATGTTTCAATAAATAGCGATTATTGCAACAAACAAACAAACATCGCACAATAACAAATATGGCAACTTCTGAAATAAGAATTATATGACGGCTACACAAGGCATGTCTACATTTTGTGTGTAATTAACACCCAGACCTTAACCTAATTATAGAGAAGGACTAAGTTATACAGAAGTTGACTATTGAACACATATTTGAAGTGGGAGCAAAATTTAATATATATTTATACCTCAAGTGGGAGCAAAATTTGTTTTTTAAATTGTTACGCATATGTAAATGGAGGGGTGCTGTAACACTCATTAGCTTTGTGACGTTGTGGCCAATATCCCCCTAATTTATACGCATTTGTTCGCACTTTATCCACTTTGGTGGGGATTAATTAAACCGTATACGCTGACAGGTCTAAACCGATAAGAACGATTACTCAGTAAACGTAACGGGCCTAAAATATTTCACAAGATGACAAATCGTCAAAACCTAATTATAACGACAACATGCAAACCGCGAGTTTCTTTCGGCTGTTTTCGGTCATTTAATCACGGTCTAACTATACGATGTCGTCATTACTTACAAGTGCAGGAACTCAGCCAGCTGCTCTGCACGAACGAGATACTGCTTGCACTTCGCCAGAATTTTCTCCTTTAGTTTAACGCTTTCAGCTTCGTCTGCAAGAAAGAACAACAAACCCGTTACAATCAAAAGATATCAATGTAAAATACCACCACAAAAACTTTACTCGATGTAATCAAGGCCCAATTAATTTGAATTAGTAGGGAACATATAAAAGGCCAAAAAATGTACATATTATTCTTTTTCCAACATTTTTAACTGCGATTCACCCCTTCGCGTCTTACAATAAAAGCCATGACGTCACATCGTGGCGTAAGAATTGGCACACGGTTTATGATCAGACTTACAGTTTAGGCTTTCCAAGAAGTAAACCAACGCGTGCTGATACAGTGAGAGAGCTTCTTCGTAATTACGCGCTCTGTCTTCTTCAACTGCTCGACGAACCAAATGAAGAGCTGTTTCCAGTGAACTTTGACCCTTAACCATCTATAAGAGAATTTTGCTTTTTAGGTTAAATGTAAATGTGTACTGTGACACATAAACGTAACCGCTTCAGTTGTTTGTAGAAATATTACAGAAGCATGAGTTTAAGGATTAAAAAAACACATAGTATTTTCGGTGTGACGAAACAACCTACGCGCGTGGTAAATATGGCTAGAAAATGCCATACAAATATTGCATTGATTTTACCACAACGTGACACAGCAAAAGATGAAAGAATTCGCTAGAACCACGAAAATTACGTTTGAAACAACAGGTCTTATAAGGAAACGTACACCATCCATAACCGCCATAGGCCAAAAACAATTGGCTCAACCGCCGGAAAGTACCCATGTCTGAACCACGAGGCATCGACTAAACCCCTGGTAAACAACTGTGCCTGGCATTTTACTCACATTATCAGCTCCGTGCAGTCGTTTCGCGTCAGTGCTCTCCAATAGGGGAACGCCATCGGTTTGAGTCCCAGTGTCTTTCAAGTTAACGGGCCTCCATTTGCAACAGCAAAGGCCCATGGTGATTTTTCAGCGACTTCTTAACAGATACAGATTGAGTAATAATGTGGAGCTGTAACCTTCCCTTTGCTTGCAATTATACAACCTAAAAATATCAAACAAAATTAGCTTGGGTTATGGAGTTAAATGTATCTTGCTGCGGTGACGGACGCTTCATGGGCCGATAAATATTGATTCTCGCCTCAATGACATCATTGGGCGAAACTGCTAAAACGACTGCAAACCACAAAATACACACAGAACTTGGTTTACGCGCAACACCTTTCATTCAATATGCTTGAAACCGACGCTGACATCATAGTCAGTATTGTTTGTCAATCTATCCTGTTATATACTGTATATACTCCATTTGATCTTAAGCGATATCAAAATTTCACTTTCATTAGAAGAACGCATACCGTAAATTGGGTTACTTTATGCTATCAATCATATACCTCTATGGCCAGAGCCTTATTTTTACTGCCTGATTGAAACGAAGCAACAGCGTGCGTCACAACAGACCTCCATGGCTCTATGCAGAGAATTTCTGCGGATGCGACCTGGCAAATATTTTGCCGAGGAGAGCAACATCAATCGATTATCTAATTAGAGCCACACAGCGAAAAGTCATTTAGAGTTTGCGTTACGACGCTACGGAAGCCATCGTCCCTAAACCAACTTACTCATAGTGTTCTTTGCAATCTTGTGATGCTTCGACTAAGTGACTAACTGATCTTTCGAGCAACGTTTTCGCAAAATCTGGAACTGAATACAAAAATGTACATGTGTGCGTTTGTTCGCGATATTAAAACGCCTACAGTACGCTAATCATTGCAAACCAAAAAAGCATTCTGTTGTTGTTTACGTAAAATTATCACTTAAATTAACATAAAACGCATGTAATTTTGCTTGTATAGTTTAACTATTTCATAACAACAACAATTCTTTGTTTAAGACATGCGTCTTAACATCTAAAGCTTCTTTTAAACTTTTTGATCTAACGGAAGATTGGGCTCTACAGGTCCCACGTACACCTGCTCAATCAGGCGAACAGCACAGACTGTTGTTTTCGAAGAAGCGTGGCTAAAACCTGTGGTTTTCTACACAAAAGGGGGTAATCTACCTCCTCTAATGACGAACCAAAAAGAGAAAAAGTTCGGCTCAATAAGTTTTAAAAGTCGAAACTACTGGTTTCGGTGGCTGTATTGCAACTCTAATGGCGAAAAATTTGGCGATTTTATGCCTTACTACGGGGTAATTCACATATTTAGAAGGCGCGCTTAAATCACAATTGGGCAACATGTTTATCTTCCGTATGCTTCTTTTTCTGATCTAACTTTGTCCATTTCACGGAATCCAGTCAGCTTTGAATGTTATTCAACTGAAATACCAAACAATAGCTGTGGAGTAAGTATTTCCGGTGCAACATTGGAATTCGCGTTCAAGCCTATTTACCTCCAGATTCCACTCACAAAAACCTCAACAAACTGGGAAATCAAAGGTAAAAATTAAAACGTACGCTGCAATCTTTCCACATAAAGTGCTCGGCCTTTTTTCTGCGTCATAGGGTATTATTACGTCACAATGCAGCAAACAGTGGCTATCTTATCCTATAGTTAAACGGACCTGGACACGGTAAATTGAACACAAAACGACACACGCCCATACGTATAGGAATATAACACAGGTCGCGATCGGCGTTTTAAAGCAAAACGTTCGTCTGTTTGAAAACGACCTGAGAGGATGGGGCGTGATCTTTAAGCTCTACGTGTTTTCAATAGATACGCCTTTGGTACAGACTGGAAGCAGGAATTACGCACCACAACAAAACTTGGTCAAACTGGGAACGTCTGCATGCACAAGCTCTTTGGTTACAACCTATTTTGACTTGGTGCGGCGGCAAAATAGTTCGACTAAATTTGCAGTAGGTAGCGAGTTGCATAAACCCTATGTGCAGAACTGACTAAAATGTCGCCAACTCATTGGTAAAAGTAACGTACACAGTAAAAACCTCCTTGCAACCCGTGCTACTACATGAGGACCAAACTATACGCACATAAAATGACAACAAATGAAGGCTTACAGACGGTATCGTATGCTGTGAGGCACGCATATACCTATAGCACCGCATTGCGTTGTTCCGAAACAGCGGAAACGCACCTCGTCTATCGTCAAAACAATACAGCGTTCTTATTCACACGGGTTGTGCCGTGGCAGGGAGGTGGCGTTTTAACGCAACCGAATGTATTGAAAATAACAAGCCATCAAGGCCTCCCTCGTTTTTGTCGACATTGACTTTCCTCCTTCCTGGAAATGTGTCCGTGCCAATTGTATGGGCTCGACGGCTTCTTGCAACGGCTTTCGATTTGCGTGCGCTAAATGCTCTTTGACAATATACAGGGAGAAATTTAACCGGTTTCTAAACCATCGAGTAGAAATGCGAGCGCTTACCAGCCAGAGGCCGAAAAGCACGTTACAATGCGAGCAGGTCAGTCGCAATAAGTCGAACGCGCTTATAAACGTTGGGAGCTACTGTACTAAACAGTATGTAGGTATTACATTTAGGACAAACCTTTCCAATATTTTTATTCACCCTCAATATTTTCTTTTCAGACCCCACAACATTAAATGCTTGCTATGTGATATAAATCGCAACTCCTCACTAAGTTCGTATGTTAGTATATCCTGGTATAGCTTAAATTATGGGTATTGTCCCGCGCTTGATTCCGCGGGCATACTTGCCTGTTATTCGAAGTTTAATCATATACTGGTTTCCCTTAGCTACAAATATTGCAAACCTCCGCTCGCAATCAAATTCCCCCATTCTATGACTGGTGGGGCACAGGCCCTTTTGAATCATACCCACGTATTAAATTATCTCATAGCGTGTGATTGCACCGGGGGTACCAAGCAAATAAACGTTTTTCAGGCAAAAACACAGGATATATTCGCTATACATAATACATTTTACTGCCAACTTCGTGAAAAGAGCGGTAAAACATCACTGAAATAACAGAAACGATTTTCCATGATAAAATATCAGACGATATATCAAAACAAAAAGCTGCATCCAACACTCCAAAGCTGTACCTGTTTGTTTAACAACTGGCTGAATTTGCTTTCGGCTTGAGCCAGATATTTTCCGCTATTACTTCTCATTAGATGTAACTCTCCCGAAAGTGGCGCAATACAAGTTTCTCGCTGTTATCTCCAACTACAAGTCACGTGCCAATGAGGTAATCAGGGAATTCCCCGGCTCGAGGGTTTACGCGGTTCTCAATCGAAAGTTGCAAATTTAGTAACGGAAGGTTACGCATGTATCGCGTAACGCTGACTGGTTATTTTTGTTCAGTTCATTCGATCACGGAGGGCTGTAAGGTTCAAATAGAAGAGCGGTTTGCTGTAAGGCAGAAATTACCGGATCTGAATGTTTCGGTTTGGGAGAAAGGTACCGCGTGGGATGGTTGTGAATGTCTTGAAGGAAACGTACAGCATTAAGTATGTTATTTATAACGTTTTGCACCCATCCATTAACTACTCCACGTTTGGTGAGAAATTACAACTTTTTCGTACAATTATTGACAGCCACAATCTCCCTAGTCTTTTACTGTGACGTTCACTTAATTTATTTTTTATCACAACATCACCAGAAACAACTTGGATTCTGTCCATACTCCATCCACTCGAAATCCTAAATTTACAAACCCATTACATCAACACATTAACTTTCAGGCCTTATAGAACTGGGATTTTTCTTGCCGCAAGAAAGCTCCGAAGCGGAAAGGAATGTTTAAACTTTGGCGGGGTTTATAAGCGCCAGACCCCAGATAAAGCCAACAGAAAACAGCGGTGCCGTCAGAGCCAAAAACCAATGGCTCACAACGTGGAATATGCCCTGCTCACAAATTCCCCTTTTCCCACTTATGTCACAAATGTGTTGTAATTGGTCCCTGTATACCAAAGGGGTTGAGTTATTACCAGTGTCTGTAACTTTATAATTTACTTTCTGCTGTTTAAAACTGTATTTTTTTTATAAAACCGGAACCCATGGAGATATCCTGACCACGAAATTTGAACCCATGGAGATATCCTGACCACGAAACCCGATCAGTTTTGTTTCTGGATATGTTTTCTTGGGTCGGGCGTTTGGTGTGTGCCACACAAATTGTTTTCACTGTAGAAGGTATATCACCGCCCTCGGTGATCGAATCAGCTATCTAAAGTGTATTTCAAATTTTAATATTCATCAAAATGAAAGTGTTTCAAAGTAACCTAGGGGAGGAAGTAACAAACATTTTGAGATCACTTGCGATTTTTTAAATTCGAAATACATCAGCAATTTGCGGAAAGGTGCTCGCGTACCAGTAGTGGTACGCGTACCATCGATTGGGAAACACTGGTGTAGTGTGACATTGTTCAACTTGATATCATTCCAGTTGCGAAACACTTGTTCAGTGCCCTTCGCAATGACAAAATCACAGAACTATTTGATGCATGCACCTTTTTTGTATGTCCACTAAAACTAAAAACGTCACTGTAAACTTGAAGATTAAACTAAAAATTCTTGTCGTTTTGTTGGCAGTGCCAAAAGAGAAAATCAAAGCATTTTTGCTTCCGAATTTCCAACTTGGGATTCGAACCCAGGCCATCCTGATCAAGACGCCCTGTTTTGTTTTCAACTTGAGATGTGCTTGGTACGACTGGACAAATTTTTGATGAAAGTTGTAGTATGACAAAATAGCTCAGTAGCGACATCGCTCGGCGTAAGTTTTAAGCGATCGTTATATTTCAGGTGTGCCTGATCAATGTCGCCAGCAAAATTTAAAAATTAAACCGTACCGCAACGATTTCATTGGTCACTCTGTTAGCAACCATTTTGTGCGACTCCATCATCGGAATCAAACTGCTTTAGTTTCGGTCATTTAGCTTCGCCAGTCACTCCCTCCTCACGCCTCACGCAAGTGACGTCAGTGACCAGCACGCGCTCGCATGTGTTTCGCGTCCCCATACGCCACGACGAGCAGCTGTTCGAATGCAATTCCCCCCGGGACGATGAATGTTGGTCCGCAGCGCAGTGCGACTTATAGCTCTTGTTTGCCTTGGCTGCTTCCCAACTTGCACTACACTGCATGGCGGGGATAATAATGCAAGTAACCGTACCGCTTGCTCTACAGTCACTTTAAGGTTATTGAACTGGTATTAAGTTGTATGATATCCCTATCTGATAAGACTAGTAAGTTTGCCTTAATTACAAAACTTTTCAAGAACCACACCACAAGGTTTTTGACGTTTTCCACTCTTAATAAATTCCATTAGCGTTTGTATAAAATCCCAAGTTCTGTGTCTGACAAGGACATTTAATGGCGCACACACACATGTATATATATACATATATATATCGTAAAAAACTTTCGTTGTGCGACTTAGAATTTTATACAAAAGCTGCTGAAGAAAATTTGTTACCAAGTCTTCGCCGGCCATAAATCTATCGCAGAGGAGATCGACATAGCAAACTATCATCAGGTTAACAGACTCCCGGTTGTATTGAGTTTAAATTTAGAGAAAAAATTTGGCGCAAGAAAATCTTCTCCATGGTCGTCTAAAAACCAAACCAATTTCAAATTTCGACGCTGGTTTATTGGAACAACGAGGGAAACACCGCATCGCAATAACGCGGGTACTTATATGCACAAATCGTACGTTAGATATTCACATGTGTGATAGAGTTGTCGTCGAATCCACAGTATTTTATACATCTGGTGAAAGTCCACGACGAAGTTGAATTAGCTTAAAATCTGCTGATCTCCTCGCATCATGGCCACGAATTCTGTAAGTAACAAGGTGCAAATTGTTTATTATTGCAGTTTGACCACGGTGGTTACGGATGAAACCAATTTTGAAAATATAAGACATCATGCATTTGTCTGTTTTGTGAATGACGTTTAGAACAAGACAGCAGCTCCCAAACTCATCTTCGCGTTGTGAAATGCAATATCAAAGCTTGCTCCTAACATTATATGTGATTTGTTAAGTCCACAACAAGGTTTTTCTGTTTACAAATAGACTTGCCACATGCGTTGGGGCATGAAATTGAACAAAAACTCGAATTGCAACAATTAAAGCGCGCGCGGCTTGCCGTCATAATCGATCTTGCCATCGCCGTCCTTGTCGGCTTCCTTCATCATAATCTGCAATTCCTCGTTGGACAAAGGTTCGCCGCAACCTTGCAACACAAACTGAAGTTCGTCCCATTCAATGAAGCCGCTGCCATCCTAAATAGATTGTTCACGAGTTCAATGAAGTTTATCAGAATTCCCGCAAGGACACAAGGTTTGTACGTCGACGAAATTGCACCTAAGTTGTTTGCTATGCAAAAAATCCATAATTCTGATATACGTCTTTAGCGTGCTCATAACAGGCATTACTTGTTTGCAAGTGTTTGTGGACAATACAGTTAACCGACTTTTCCACAATACTTACAATTTCCCCAGGCGATATTATTAGGCTATATATCTGTAGTTTATATAGAGTTGTTAATGTCACCAAATCGGTCATTTGGAAGAGTTAAATCAAGGGGTCACCAACGTTTAAATATATGTTGGTTGTTAAATCTGATTTAATTTAGTATACAAGCAAATGCTGACCGAGTCAAAAACTTTGAAGGCGTTTCTGAGCGATTCCTCGTCATCTTTGTCGTGGGTGTCGTACCATAACTTCATCAGACATTTGAATTCGGGTTTGTCCATTTGGCCTTTCTCTAAATGTACAACATTATTTAATCCCAGTAAATTGCAGCAAAACAGATTTAAATGAACTTAAAGTTTTAGGCATTCTGGGCGATTTTTGTCCTCTGCTGCACAAAGAAATATAGATTACCAAACACTTCATGACTGGGTACGTTACGTCAGTTTATTTACTGCAGTATGTGGATGCAAACCTATATCGGGTGCCTGTAAAACGGAATGCAAAGTTTGAAGAATAATGGTACTCAATGTATCTTGGTGATGGGTAAAGGATGAAAGCGATAAGTTTGCAGTTTTTCTGCATTTAAATGTGTAGCCTTACCGCACAGCTATAGTTTAAAAACATAACACCTAAGTTTCCCAAGTACGACAACCACCATAAAATATATCCTGGAGGTTGTTGACGTACATATAAGCTCTGTCCAAATGTTACGAACAAAAGTAGAACGATATTTTATACTTTTAAAGCGTTGCTTTCTGACCAGATCGTCGAGATCCTGGTTCGTTGGATTCCAGCCGAGGAGCCCCATCATCTTACCAACGATGCAGACGTCCAATATCTCTTCCGCTTCCTCATCAAACATCTCAAAGCACTCATCCACTTCCAGCTCATCTTTTTCCGTCCACATGGTTGCTAGGCGACGAAAGAGGTAGTTAATTCAGGGATAATGCTAAAGAGTTGCGCGATTAACTTTTAGCAACCGTTGTTATTTTTGCATTTATTAGACGTTCATCATTATGGTCGCTGATTGTTTAAATGCAAACGGTGTTGGGACAAACAAAAAGTCCAATATTCTATACTGTTAACCATCTGTGCCTTTGACTTGTTTACAAGCTACAAGATAATTTTATCACAAAAGGCAAAATGTGTGTTTTATCTTTAGTTAATTGATGTGATAATGCAATAAAATTGCTTATGTTTTGTCGTCAATAAACGTTAGCAATAGGAAACAGAACGTAACGCAACTTTACTTGCTGTTTTTACCTTCGGTTTTGCTTTAACTCTTCGTGGAAAACAAATCAACGCAACTCCGCCCACTCTGAGCTAAACTGATGCAGTTTGACCCTTAAGAAGCTTACCTATATCAACTCAACGTTGCCTTAAGCTCCTCGTAGAAGGCTCTGGAAGGAAAGAGAAGATATGCGTCAAAAGGACGAGCACTGGGACCCTTCTCTGCTATGCGCCCGACCCAACCACATTGGCTGTATGTCTTTGATGGTACAAATATGGGTTCCAGATCGGCAGGGCGTCCCTCGGGAGTTTCCTTCAGTGCCCTCGCAGCCTTCCTATGACGTCATGTGCTGTTTGGAGAGATAGTCGCATGCGTGGAAGGATTAAGTGATAAAAAGATAAGTTGACAAGGGTGAGTTGAATTTTGTTTTGACCGCACAAAGTGTGGTTAAATAAGCGCTCGATTTAAACAAACAGTTGCGTTTGGTCAAATAAGCCTTTCCTCAGCTTTAGGTAAAGAAATTGAAACCTGGGGAGGTTTTATTGAGTGTTGCCCGCATGTATTTTTTTCCTACATACCAAGACTAACATATTTTAGCATGGAAATTAAAGTTTCCGTGATTGTGGTATAATTATAAATAAGGTGGAAATCGTCATGGCAAGTTGCAACAGAATTAACAAGCATTGGTTAAATTGCCTTTATTTATTGCTTGCTAGCGCTATCTACCGGTAAAATGTTCTGTTTTGGTCAAGACTCGATTTGTGCCTAATACAGATTATGTACCACATTTTCACAACAAAATTATATTTTAATGTGCTGCATGCATCATCAGCGCAGCAGAAGACTGGCGGCGGTCTTGCCGGCTTAACTAGCAACATAGAATATTCCACTTAATGGTGACTTTGCCGACGACATCCATCCATTATTGGGCACCAAACTAGGTACAAACCTACGGAGATGAACCGCAGCGAAACACTATTACCGATCAGCTAATTAAAAACCAGTTCCGTTGTCCACCCGGTGTCGCGTGAATCATGTAGCTCGCAACGTAATGAACATTATTGGTTGAGCAAAAAATTATATTTAATTTATGCCAATCGTTTAAAACAAAGTCACAATTAACACGTCACAAGCTGTCTAAGAACTGGGAGGTGTGAATATCATTGAGGGCATCAAACTGCACCGCCAGCGGTGCTGTAACAACTGCACGACGTGCTAACAGGCGGGGAAATGGGGATCGAAAAGGCAGGCGGCAACAGAAGAAATGCAATGCCAAGTGTCCTACCATTTTTTATCACCACTGGTCATTATTGTTGTAATACCACAACGGAGTAAAGGTAATTCTGTGGAGCTGGTTAGATTTGCTACAATTTAAATTTTTTCGTCACTGAAGTACAGAAAAAAGTTTTACATCATGGTAAGTATCAGTTTTTTTTGTTGGCAATACAACACCCGCATATATAGTGTGTTATTTTGGTTTACTAAGTTTGCAGTAGGCCTCTTATCAAAGTTGTCATGCTGAGGGTTGTAAATTTTGCGATTCCTAGAACTTGCGATCACTTGGGACCATAATTTAATGCATTCTGCGCACTGTGTTTAGCTGGACAAAATTTGTGGCTTCTTCAATTAGTATTATGCAATTCTTTTATCTGAACAAAATACCACAACTGACAAGTCATTTGATTTTAGTCTATGACAGTTGAAGATGCTCGCGCGTCTCTTACCAAAGATCAAATCTCAGGTAAGACATTAAAGTATTCATACACAACCTATATCCTATTTGTTGAATTAATTTTCAAGTTTTTCAACACAAAATTTTATTTTCACCAGAGTTCAAGCAGGCCTTCGATATTTTCGACGAGGATGGCGGCGGTGACATCAGTACGAGTGAATTGGGACGCGTCATGAAAATGTTGGGGCAAACCCCAAATCGTGAGGAATTGGCGAAGATCGTCGAGGAAGTTGACGTTGACGGTAACAACGAATACTCATTTAATTTTAGACCGGTTATAACTGGATATGACCGGTTTTTGCAGGCAGCGGAACAATTGATTTCGATGAGTTTCTCATTATGATGGTGATGCAAATTGCCGAAGAGGGCAAATCCGCAAGCGAAGAAGAACTAAAAGACCTGTTCTGTTTACTGGACAAGTAAGGCGTTACGCAAACTTTTACTACCAATTTATTAAAATGATACACCAAGTAAGTGTAGTTCCAACTTCTGTATCGCTGACCTGTTTAGAAATCCATCTGATGTTACAAACATAAAGTCATCGTAAGGCAATAAATAAAAAATGGAACTGTTAAATACAGCTTTTTGCACCATATTGGCAAAATCTTGTAACCAAATGCTCACTGAGGACGGAATATTTGGTTTATGCATCTTTATATTGATGCACTAATAGTCATAAAAATGTAGTCAAATCGTCATATTAAAGCCGTCTGGATCCTCCTGTATTGAAAGTATCTTATGTATAAACGTTCATTGATGTTGTTGACGTCGCTCGAAATAAAATAATTTAAAAGGTCACGGCAAAGGCACAAGTCACAGAAATTCTACTGTGTTCAGGGATGGCGACAATTACATTGACTGGGAAGAATTGCGTAATGCTCTGGAAGAAGTGCAAGTCGATCCACCAGTCGAGAACTGGGAGATTGATGAATTGCTGAAGGAAGCGGACAAAAACGGCGACGGCGTGATTGACGTTGAGGGTATGTAGTCACGATGCTTGTTGACATATTTAGTTGAAACCCTTTAATTTGACTGGATCTGTGTAGAAAAAAAATGTAGTTTTAATTCCTTATCGTAAAAGACTGTTAGGATTTGCTTGTGATTTTAAGTCCACGGTTTTCTACGCTACAAGGAATATGGCATATCGCAAAAAAAGCGCTTCTAATCTTGTTTCGTCATAAACATCAAAAAAATGTGTTGCGTCATATTTGCCAAAACCACATATTGTCTAAACTATCACAGTAAAGGTTTTGAATTTATGTGCTTACTTTTTCAAGGGTCAGAGTGGCTAGTAGTATAATCACATTGTATTTAGCATAAAATAGCTTTTCCTTTTGCAGAATGGGGAATTTGGATGGACGGAGTACAAGCCTAACTACTAACATCTCGTCGTGAAAACCAAATTCTGTTAAATTGTGCTGTGTTTTTTATGCTAATCGATGAACTGGGTAATCCTTTCCTGCGCTTGTATTTATACTTTAATGTAACATTATACACAACCGAAGTTATAAATTTGATCGATTTAAACCTGGCCACGGCCGTATCAGCTATTGCGCTGTTTGGTGCGCGCTAGTGAAGAGCATACAATAAACTTGGAAGTGTTCGTCGGTCGTGCAGATATAATGTATATGCGCCTATTTAGTGCAAATAAATGTCTCGCTGATTTTTCTTCCTTTGGAAGTATTGGAAATCTTCCATAATAAGTAGACCATCGAATTTAACCAGGCTTGGGAACATGCATGCAAACATTTCACATAGAATCATCCCAAACCGCCACAAAAATATTCATAATTTGATTCAATTTGGGCTTTGCTTACTATTCCACACAAACTAGATTCTGTAGAATATTTATGGGTTGATTTCTATCTTGACAATTCAATGGATTTAGGATTAGGTTCTCAAGGCGGGAAAAACAAGAGGCGATTCAATAGTATGTTGGTTTATGTGAGGACATGTCACGATGTAAGGCATTGGTTTATACATTTGTTAAAAGGAGGAAACATGCATGCACACAGAAAACAATGTGGTGAACGACGCTATTAGTATGAATGAAAAACGACCTATGAGTATAAACTTTGAACATTCCCGTGCAAAAATAAGAAAACAGTACAAGAACACCGTAGGAGACTCGGTTTCAGCTATATGAGATAAATATCCAGCACGGCTATGATGTAACACCACGTGACTTCGTTAGCACGGTAAGGTTATTATGACGTAGCCAACTCAATAATTCGATAAAATAACAAAGAAACCTTCTTACATCTATTGAAATTTTGGTAAGGAACAAATTGGGTGCACTGCTGTTTGTCTAAAATTTAAGAGGCTTTGGTAATTCGAAACAGTACCAGCATTGTCACAGCAGCACTGCGAAAGAAGGAAATTAATCAGAGGTAACAAAATCGACAATTCCACTGGTCGTATATTATTCGTGGCACGGAGGAATGACACTACACCAAAAAACAACCATGGTGTTTGCAGCAAAAAATATTTACAGCGCCGTAAGTACGAAGAAATTATAATTCCTTTTTTGTTGACAGACGTAACAGTTACAAAAATCGCCCGGAGTCTGCGGTGGTGAAAAAACAGTTATGGTAAAATTTTAATTGCACTTAATCATTAAGCAGGAATTACAAGGCAAATTGTACACGATAAAAAGGTTGGGAAACGTGCAGGTTTTGTTGCTTGGGCCAAACCACATCTGGATGGACAATTCGGAGGTAATTTAGGCCAAATACGATAGTTATAGCCAAGACTGCATACACAATAAGCAGTAGGGGGCGCTTACAATAGGAAAAACATTTTTTTTTCATTCTGGTCTATACAAAAAAGATATATTAATCCCACTGTTTGCTGTCGCACTGCACAACCAAATTTTTGCAGGACAAACGTTAAAGATACATTCATGGAACATGGAAACGGCGCTGGGTGAAGTTGAAACTGCGTTAATCGACCGAGCTTTGAGGCGGGAGCGATGATCACTCTGGGGGCAAATTGCCGGGCAGCATGTTTCTTCCTTTGTAATATCCAGTGACTTGCGTCGGTACTTCAGCTAATACCGCCTTGGCAAGTGCATGACCGCTAGCCTGTGAAACATATACAGTCAGTTAATGTGAGAATACTTCCTGCAGGGGATAGCGTGTGGGAGTTTACACTCTTGTCTGTAGTGGAGCCCGCATAACTTGTATTGCGCGGCTCCACTAACTTGTATTTCCTTGTAATGAACGCAGCCAATTTTGTTGTACTTTGGATTTACGCGACAAGTTTTGGGGCGAGAGATCCGAACACTTTTATCGATAACCAACAAAATAGACTGATAATATTAAACAATTTGATAATGTTAAAAAAATAGTTTTCGAGTTGATATTCGATGATACATATGATGCCATCAAGAAACCGGCATGTAATAAATTGCATGACAACGACGAAATTAAGATAGCTACTTAGGCTCGAAGCACAAGATGTTGAGAAATTGTAAACAGAATTTACGACAAAGTAAGAGGTGTTTCACATGGTAAAGTGAGGTAAAAGATTTCTGTGATAAGAATTGGAAACACTCGACAAAGTCTTGAAACAGATTACACTTGTAGGGACATTCCAATGGTTAACATCTACATGCACAAGATTGAAAACTCATGCAAATTGGAGAGGTTTGATAGGAAGACCAGCACGCGTCACCCGGTCATTTACCTCAAGACCAACCTTCTTAAACTTCCTGAAAGGAACAAATTGGACGATATCCCGCACCACCGGTTGTCCGTTGGGAGCTCTCAACACTCCATCGTCGCCGTCTAATATCTCCATTGCACTGAGAAAAAAAGTGTCCTAGGTGAGGTTAATTGAAGTTCATTACTATGGTTTTGTAGACGGGGATGTCATTATGGACTATGTTGTAGACAAAGCCCTGCAAAAGGCGAGGTTAGGCGACAAACCATTGGCTCTATATAGATATAGGAATGACCTCTATTTGCTTTTTCCTAATCTACAGTCAATTGCATAGTTTTTACACCGCAAATTGCTTCATTTTAGAAGTAAGACAATGTCACGTTGTCACTTGCAAATATAAATGGTGAAGACCCTGCAATTTATGGAACAAAACGCAGTTGTGGGAATGCACAATTACAAAAAGTAAGACTCGGAGATTCTAACAACGAAATACATTTGTAGGTGGCGGAAAATACCCGTTTTTCGTTTATATTTGCTACAAAGGCTCCATAGATCCAGCACCATTTGCAGTCATAGGGGATCGTACCTGAAATCGGCG
This sequence comes from Ascidia mentula, assembly GCF_947561715.1. NCBI lineage: Eukaryota > Metazoa > Chordata > Ascidiacea > Phlebobranchia > Ascidiidae > Ascidia > Ascidia mentula. The sequence continues at coordinate 3,478,128 of NC_138568.1, forward strand.
TCACCAACACCAACTATAATGATGGACATTGGCAAGTGGGACGCGTGGACGATCGCTGCTCTCGTCTGATCCATGTCAGTAATCACTCCGTCCGTTAAAATCAGTAGAACGAAGTAACTCTAATATCAAAAACTTCGTGAAGCTATGACATATTTTACATCTATTTGAACAAGAGGTGATGTTGATTTTAACGAAACATGTTTTCTTTGTAATAAACTGCTGCGTTTTGACACGAGGTTATTTATGTTGTAATTTTTCAAATGTGAAGTTTCCACCTGTGTCACGCACAACAAGTGGCGTTGGAAAAATGTCGATTCCGGAAAGAAAATATTGAATGTTGATATTTTACATTGGGTGCCGTATTTGAACCCGCACCACATAGAGTGCACACGATTATTTTCTTACAGAAGTCCTGAATTGTTCTACGAAACGCGAGGCCCCGTGAGAATTGAAACGTTTAATAATTAATTGCTAATACAACAGACTCACTATCGTTCTCACTATGATTCGTACAATGATAAATTTTCGATAAGCGAGGCTCTATTATCATCCAGCACATATGCTCACTTTTGGAGTTGCGTCACTGGCTTGGGCCTGAGCAGCAAATCTTGACACGTGGTTTATGATAGGTGAAATGTTGGTTGGTCCCCAGAGTTGTACTTGTGGCAAAACCATTTTGTAAGCTTGCTCGATTCCAGATATACCTACACGACAACAAGCGTTTGGGCCTAATGTTAGGAAAGAAGACATATAACGGTAACACTCAAGTTAGTAGAATAAGATCGAAGGCAAAATAGGAATAAGTCCGCAAATGCCACTCAAATTTGGGATCAAATAGAAACACCGGCCCCAAGTTAGCAGTAGACATTCAGCGAACAAATCTGTGGAGTAGGAAATACGGCCCGGATAGTAGGAATCATATTAAAGCTTGCGGTAAGCACGTTAAAAAAATTGTTTTACTATGAAAACATTGCACTTTAGCAACATTTGCTTACCGGCGCAATACGGGTTCTGCGGGTTGAAGTTTAGGGCGAACTCGTGACTGATTTCTTGCGACGGAAGTTTTGCCCCAAACCCGAACGCGGGAAAGAGTTTGTCACTGTGACGTAACAATAAATTTTTTATCATTAAACGACAAAGAATAACGCTCCGTACTACCTTTTTTTCGGTTTTAAATCAGTTAAACACTACATGCAGCACGGCACGTACACATACGCTGTAAAGTACGTCACCAAACCTGTCGTAATCCTGAACAACAGCTCCCACAGCGAGCAAAGCTCTTTGGTACTCGTTCGGGTACTGGGGGTTCATAAAATGTAGCGAATCTGGCTTCCTGGGGTCACCATTGGAACCGGTGAAGTCGATTCCAACCTATATAATTAGGATATGTATTTCCAGTCGTCAGATTGAGTTTTATTGTGAATTGTTTAGGGATTTGGGACACAGGGTAAGGTGTTTGGTGATAAACGTAAGAGCAAATACAAACATTATGCCATTGCATTAAATGATCTTTAGTATGAGCAATATAACCAATATTGTACAAGCAATAAACCAAGCAACCACTACTGTTTCTTTCAATTCACTAAATAACCAAGAGTGTTAAGGCTGCATACAGAACCACTGTTTCGACCAATCAAAGTCTCATCAGTAATCTAGCTGCCTTAAAACTCAGGTAAATATTTCATTACGACCAATTTCGACCTCCAAGTGACTGTATTTAGAAAAAATCATCCTCTAGGATGCTTTTACTGTGTATTTGTCATGTTGGGCAGAGGAAACAGGGTTAGTTGAGACCGGGACTCAACAAACCCTGTTTATTTTTCAGTGCATAACAGTCACACACATTGCATGCGTTATGCAGTGCGTCAAAGGATGTGTGTAACCGTTGCGTTCGGGGGGTTTTGCATGTTTCCAGACGAAACGGACGTTGTTTAAATGTGGCTCTGATTGACGCGTATTTTATCACATGAAGGTTAATATTGCTCATCCCTGAAAACATACCAGACGCTTCTTCCAAGTTTCTTATTTTATTCCAACACAATATTTTTCTGGTTTTTTAAAACTAGTTTATTCTCTCAAATTTATGTAAATATACGTGAAACTAATAAGAAAAAGCCAGGTTTGCCCAAAATACAAACTTACGGTAAAGTTTATCTGCAGTCCACCAAATACATAATCCAGAAAAGTGTAGCGTTTTTCAATCTGGAATTTAAATATACATTTGGCAATTACCAAATTTACACTGTAATTGTTGAAACGGATATAAAACCAATAAGACACAACTTTACAAACAGACACAAAACTAAAATGAACATCTAATAGCAACAAAATATATATAGACACTTTACCTTACAACTCATGAAAGAAATGATGCCGGAATTCTGGTAGGACTTTTTCGATTTCTTTTTTGGATTAATGCAAGGAAACTCTTTCTGTTTCAAAAAAACATTTGGTGATGAAAAATGTCCTGTGGGTGCAAACAACACGAACTACACACCTGGGAATTCTTTATTTCAGAGATTTTTGTGACAAATTCCCCGATCAGGTCATGGCTTCCATCACTGTCCCAATCATGGCAAATAAACTAAAATCAACAACACAAAATACAACGACTGCGGAGACATTAAGGATGAAGTTTTAACTGTTAAGGTATGGGTGTCATAAAAACTGTGTGCACACAGTAACGATTAATCAATCAAACATTACCTTCACTTCACGTTCCATGTCGCTATCGCAAACATTGCGCAAGGGAATTATGAAAGGTTTCCAAACAGGGTTGAGATTTTTCTTGATAACTTCAGTCCTACAGTACACAAGGTTTATGTACAAATGTGACATTATTGATGGACATGGTGAAGATCTAGATATAAGACCAAAACAATGGCTGGTAAAAATTACAAACCCATTCGCACCTATGTGCCAAAGTCCATGTTCCATCACCATTTTTCTTCCAAACTTCTAAAAACGGGTCAGATTTTCCCATAAAATCCTGTTCACACATTGGACAATGTTAATATCTGACAAACAGTAGCTTTGATCTCAAACTGTTAATTGCATAAATATTTCCAAGGTCAAAAAATATTGTGCTATAACTCTTGTATATACATCGCATACCTTTTTATCAAGGTTTCTCGCTTTCATGGCAAACACCACGACCCTATTGTCTTTGATTTCATCAGCAACTATCTAAAAACATAAATAAATCACAATTTTGACCATTATCCTGGAACAATAAACTTTTCGACATATAATACATATTCAATAAATTCAAAGCTTTTCAAAAATAATTTACATGGTTGATGTTTCAGTTGTTATCCAACTGACGTTCATTAGGATATAATATATATATATATACAGTTGATTTTCAATAGAACTGGTGCATAAAAATCAATAAAGGAAAACCCTGCATCATCCTAAATTTTACAATATGTTACTAACTGTAATTGAGCCCTTGTGACTTCCTTTGGTTGATCCATGCAACTTGGTCAAGTATTTTTTGCTCGCTACAATCTGAAGTTAAGTATATTGATGTGCTTGAATCACAAACAGGCTACTTTAGACATATTACCTGGCCAAGTGTACATTCCATATTACCGAGTAAATCATCTTTTGTGGTTTCATCATAATCAGAAACCACAAATCGCAAGTTTTGCACTTCATCAAACATGTACTCCATTTCAATCTTGGTGCTAAAATTAGGGTCCAGGCAATTGGAAACAGTTTCAGTGCGGGCAAACTGGAAAAGAGAGGTAAGAATCTTTTCAAACTGTGTCCAACGAAGCAAATAAAACTAATTGTTATCCTTCCATAATGTAAGATTTACATATCAGAGGATGTTTACGGCAACATTTCATTGCACAGACAATGCTTAGATCACATATTTCTTTGTATTAATGTATCTAAACTACCAATCTGGCATATCATTATATTAGCAACTAAATTTCAGTGACATCAGTAATAAAATTTGAAAGGTGCAGCCACACACAAACTGATTTGAAGTACTTGTGCACAATGTAAAACAAATTAAATTGACAAAAATACCTCATTCCATTTCTTGCTTTTGGTGTCCTGCAGGAACACCACACACATCGGATCAGACTTTGAGAAGGAATCACGGTTTACCAGATCTTTGCAAGATATTGTAAGTTCCACTTTAGTCATTGGCATTGACGTCGGAGCAGCATATTGCGGCGGCACAGCCATGTTTAAACTTATTATTTAGACTTCGAGAGCCTTTTGATACTCCAGCTTTGAATTGTTAAATACTCTAGTCTGCATATAAAAGCAATGAACAATCAGTTTAATTTCGACGAAGTATGCTCAACACAACAAATCATGCGAAAACCGTACGACTTTTGTTTTGAATACAAGCATTCAACTGACGACTGACAAACATTTGTTGATTCTGATATTCGGTCATGCGCGACGACGTTGTAGGCTGGGCCATCGCCCGAACAAATGCGCATTTTGAAGAATGTTGATCTGTGGTAATTCAGCTTTAACTAACCTCAAACAATAAATACCATTTTGGGTTGACATTATAATTTACAGTACGACTGGCAATACTATACATCCTATCGAAGAATCTTTGTCTGCTAGGATTTATGCCTACTCAGTTGCCTGCTTTTACCTCAGCGCGCGCCTTGCTGCAACTTATTCCGAATTAGCACTGATGATGAAAACGCAGTTGTGTTCGGATCGTCTGCTCAATGAGAAGCACAATAAATCAAATGTATTTTGCGCAAAAAGCAACTACACAGATGAACAGTACACAACACATACAAAATGGCGTGGACACTAACAAACATAAGGTTATTAAGTCAGACGCCCATAATAGCTTTGGCATCTATATTCAGATTATTAACACCAAGTTTTCGCACCTAACCAAAGAAAATTAAAAAATACTTTTTTACAACCGAAACAAATTTGTTTTTGTTTTTTGGGATTTATAGGTCAAAAAAAATCTTGAAACCACGACATGTGAAAATAAAACTTTAAACCAATTTGTTCCTTGATGATTGGATGATTATATCACAAACAAAAAATATTCGATACAAATTTAATAAAGTCACCGATGCGGAAAAACATTTCAATGGCCAATTGAAACCCGCTTTCCTTAGCAACCACCTAGCAACGTTGGCATCGGTAAAGAATTTCCCGCAACTTGAGTTATTGGGTTTGACAAAGTTGTGTATTTAAGCTAAGAAGCACAAAACATAGCAAAAACCATAACGTAACGATAAGGCAATGCTTTAAAAACTAAACGGCGACTATAAGATCAGTTTTACCCGAAAGTACAAAATGCCGGAAGCGATGCACAGCTTAGTTTCCGAAGCAAAGAAAAATCGTTTTACGGCAATTCCTAACTTGTCTGAAGAAGGTAAGACATCTTTAATGTTGTCATTAATATCAAAAGAAATTAAAAACAACTTAATTTGACTTTGTGTGTTCAAACAAAGGAATTACTAGTGCGTTTTCGCCCGCAGATATCATTAGTGTTTGGGAAGCCCTTTCAGAATATGTGGAGGTTCAAATGTGTGCCCAAAAGGGCGTGCACATTCCTAACCTTGGAACTTTTACCTTCACCCACAAGAAGATGGATATTGGCAATAACAAGTTCATTTTAATTCAGAGACCCGTCTTTGTTTTGTCAGAAAAGTTTGCGCAGACCCATGCCCTTTACTACACAAAGCATCATACAACAGGTGAACATTTTAATGATTTTCGGAACTATTTCTGCAATTAGATGTTTTGTATGTGTATGCAAGCAGTTATTATGGGAATCCTCATTCCATGAATAATTTGTTAATGGGGATAATTTCAATTTTTTTTTCTGTTGTAATTTAAGAACATACAGTAAAAATCATGACACATGGAATTGTTTTTCTTATAATTTGTTTTCTTTTGCAGGTGAAATTCCAGTAGTTCAATTAAACTTCACTGCACTAGCAGTGGAAAGTCCCTTTGACAGAGATACAGTGGAAACATGTGTTAGAGAAGTATTACAGGTGCAACATTTTACCATTTTGTAGATACAAGCTACCTTACAATGGTGGTTTCTTCATAATGATTTCTATTTTAGGCTTTATCAAGGGCTATTGCCAATCAACAAAATGTTGAATTCCTATTTCGGGGAATTGGGGTTTTGACCATTAAAGATTCCAAGGTTAAAATGAAATTTTTCAAAGACTTTCTGAATTCAATGGATGGATCTGGAAACTTAGTAAAAGTCCTTGAAAATGTAAGAAACAATTTTTTTTACAATGCAGCAAAGCAATCATTTGTAGTTGATATAAATGATGCTGGAAGGCATAATCAATAAGCAGCTTTTTGAACACAAAATATTTTCCAAAATCATCTTCAAAGAGAGCATCTGACAGACTAAATTTGACTTGATTTCAATATATGTTAGACTGTCATTTGAATCTCCTAGTTATGTTTTCATAGCAATGTATCTGTTAAAAATACAGGAACTATTCTCTGGCAGTCCATCGCTTAGTGCAGATATTGCTAAAAGGTGTTATGGAAAGCTGCTGTTCAAGAGAAGTAAGGTATGGCTAAAAAAAACATTTATAACAAAAGATTGATTAGGCCTGATTAGGATAGTTGAGTTGAAGCAAAGTCTAGATTTAGTTAAGCAAAGGAAAAAAGATGTAGACAACATAGTAAGAAAAAAGGTTAGGAGTCAAACACAGTTTATCAAACAACTAAAAGTTTTGTTCTTTGGCACAATTTCACCAGCTATTCAACTCGGCTTCATCATGGTAATGGATGATTGTACCAGAAGAACACATTAATTGAAATACAGTACGCCTGCCAGCAACACTATTGTGTTTTCAACATTCAGCTGCATTTCATGAGACAAATATTTCCACAGAGACCAGGAACTGCTGATTCTGTGATGTCAAACCAGACTACTCTCAGTGCCCAACGACGTCCAGGAACCAACACCTTCACATTGCCTAAGTAAGACAATTTTTTTTAAATTGGTAACCCAGGATGAGTTTAATTCCAGACATGTACTGTGTAAACCCAGTTTTATGATACGATAAGAGCCCTGGAATATGACGATCTACAAAACGTACTTTAACCAGATAAAAACTGTCAAGGGTACCTCAAATAGTTTTGTGTTTTAGTGGTAGTTGAACCACAATGGTCGGTTGGACGGATGGTGTCACGCTGGTTTTTGTTTACATTTCACTTTTACGGCGCCGCTAGCAGTTACGTCGTTTTACTGCGGCCTTGAGCTGCAGAATGACGACAATCGCGAAATGTGGAATTTATGACCACAGAGGTCAATATTAAAGTGTGCAATAAAATAGTTTGGAGTTTTCTGCACACTTCGCGATTAAATTGTTTCTTCACTCTGAAAGTTTGAACGTCCTATCGCACACTCTGATTAAATTGCATTACGATTAAATAAAAATTGTTTCAGGTTGAATGGAACGAACAACATACTGCCGCCCATCACAGAGAATGTCCAAGAGGAAGGAGACGGAGGTAACTGCATTTGATTTCCATCTGTTCGCGATTAACAAACAAAAAACGTGTTTTCACAAAAAAATTTGGGATAACAATTGAAATTAGTAAGATTTGAAAGTTTTTCCACACTATAATCAGTAAAACAGGAATAAGCAATAATTGTCGGTGCTGTCTCCAATAGGAAAGTTGTGTCGGGTCCTGTATTGTATTGCAGTTGATGTAGATTTGTACAACACCACAAAAATGCACATATTTTCAACTGAAAATGCCTTTTTCCATTTATTTAATATAACGTTTTGAAATGTCGCAGAACTGTTTTTATTTACACGAGGAAATCTATTTCTTGACGCAGAAAAAATCCCTCTGCCTCCGACCCGACTGTCGAACCGCGAAGTGGTCCACCCCCATCCCGTTGTTGGGGTCAACTTCACCCCGGAAGAACTAAGAGACGCTATGCCGGCCAGGGAAGGGGTTAGGGGATCTCCCGTCAGAAAGTAAGTCGAAGCATTTATTTTTAATTTTCGGCTCCGTATGGTTGTCGGTAGTTTTCGAGTTTCCAGTAAAAACCACGAAATAAATAAAATCTATGCCAAAAAACACTTTTTATGGAGTGCTATAATTCTCCATGGAAAATTTATCGCTTCAAATTGTTTAAGATCAAATGTGTTTGAAAAACACGGGGCCCGGGTTGCTATACAAACGTAGCCCAAGTATGTGAATTCATTCGTGAATTTTACGGGATGACGCAGATCGGGTGGTCATAACTTAAATGTCAGCACACCCACTTTTTCATGGGACATGAATCCGGATAAAAACATGCTGTTTTATGACCCCCATATACGCACGCCCCCTTTTGTGTGACGACACACGCCTTGCTGCTTTCTAGGTCAAATGGAAAATACAATGGGCTGTTATACCGTAGGGGGTCTTTTTGTGCACATTTTCAAGTTCTTCTGAAGGTTGAACAAAGGAGTTGCAGAACACTGGCAGTTGCAGATAAAGTGTTGAACCTCAGGAATTGGTTCTATCTTATCGTTATCCTGTACCAGAGCAAAAGAAGTTACTCCATAACACGCACAATGTCAATACTAGTTTCTTATCACTCCTATTGCTTCAATATATCAGTTAAAAAAGTGTTATTAGGTCGCCAAAACATGCATAGTTTTGGCGATGCTTTTCTTGCACTATTTCTTTTCCTTCTGGTAATAAGCTAAAATGTACTTGCTTTTACAAAACCGATCGAGACAAGGTAAATCACATACTTAGCGAAAGTCTTGAACCACGTCCCAGACATACGAAAAGGCCACCTATGATATATTGGCATTCCTGGCAATTTGCCGTTGCCCTGTTTGCTCGCGTATTCATGCAAACACCTCAGAACACGTACTTGCTCCCATCTCAGCAAACAATTGCTCTCAACATGAGAAAAGCGGTCGCAGGATCGACCTTCGCGCGTATCATAGCGCAAGCACCGGTTATGTGCTATGTGAGGATGGTATTAGCAAGCCGATTACCACCAGACAAATAGCGACAGGCAACAAGAAAGGGACGATTATTACACGTTGAGGCGACGGTGATTGTCAGTTTCCCTCCTCCGTCGAGGACAAACAACGTTTTATTGCTCTGGCCCTTAGAGACAGTCGATGGAGCGGAGGCCGTTGCCAAGGCGTGTAGTGGGAAAAAGAGCCGGGGCGCCCAGAGTTCCGGTCATGAATGCCCGTTGGTATTTTCTCTTCCTTTACTGTTGGGAGAGAACGTCCAGTGGATGTGGTTATGTTGAAGTTCTTGCCACTTTAGTGAGCTTTAGAGTTTTGTTGCCAGGCTAAGTCCCTTTTTGGAGTCATTAGCAGTGTGCAGTGGCGAAAGGTTCCATGATGTGTTAGACTTCGATAGTTTTAATTAAATACAAATGGAATAGGGCGGGAGAAAGCATTGAAAACTAAGTTGACGGCACACGATTGGATCGTAGGAGTTGTAAAACGTCTTGGAATTAAGAATTTAGTCTGACATTGCTATTTTTTTCGGTATTGCACGACCATCTCAAGAGTTTAGGCGTTCCGCGCATATGCCATTTTCAAGCATAAGGTTTTTACAGTGTGTTCATTATTGTACGAATTGATAGTAACTGAGGTTAGGTGATAACAAAGCGATAGGAAAATGACACATTTTAAATGGGACCGAACCAGTTTACCTGAAATCGGAAAATATAAAAAAGGGGCCAGACGGGAAGATTATTTACAGTGGTCTGCCGTGCCTCGGACCCCATACGCACTTTACCCCACATCCAATGATATGAAAAGGTGAGCAGTAGAAAAAATGAGAAATTCTTGGCGGGTGAAACGCTCTTTTGGGATTTTGCTGATAAGCATTGTTGATTGTCTTGTTTTTGAGGCTAAACGACTTCCAGTGGCCTGCTTTCCGTCCTTAATAATTTTGAAAAGATAAAAGCGGTACTTAAAAATTAACTTAACTTCTTTATTTTGCCCCCGCGCACGATTTACACAAAAAAGACAAAAAAAACAGAAAAAACGTCCAACTATCTGTAAGCAACCTAACAAACACGAATCGAAGTCCATTCCCTAAGTCATGCACTTACTCTTAAATATTCCACAGGATGTCAAGTCCGCCGAACTTGGCTCTGAAACCTCCCGGAAGTCCTCGTCCGCCTCGCAGCGAGACGGCAGGAAAGATCCCGGAGACTCCCTGTCACGTGAAAGAAATGATTCAGGCGGAAACGAAAGTTGGTGAGTATTTTTTCCTATACGTAGTTTTGTGTGGACAGATTTCTGGAAGAATATCCAGCAGAGGGTGTCGTGTGTTTTGATTTTATTAATTAACACCACCCGTTCTTAAGTCCCCAGTTATTCTTCCACGTTACCACATCTATTACCACCGCAATGTAATGCTGTAGCTGTATTTCACAAGAAATACCTGTCGCTATATTGCTACATATTGTGGCAGAAGAAATCAATCTTCAGCTTTGTATTCTGGCACAGAAATGTTTTTCTTTACATATACAAGGTCTTAATTTCTCTAATTGTTTGCTGTAAATAGAACCGAACCTTTTAAAAAAACTGTGTCAGTATCTGTTACCTCTTGGTTTATACTTTACGTCACTATATTCGGAACAGGATAGTCTATATCCTCACCACATACGTGGTATTAATAGCACACAACGACAATAATCCAATACAGGTGAAAACAAGACTGAGGTGATGAAGGTGGAAGAGGATCAAGAGTCCCAACGTCCCGCATCCGTCCCCCTGCAGACTCCCGAACCTCCGTCTTCCCGCCACTTCCCGCGCAAATCTTCTCGCTGTAGCGAAATGGCGTCGGCTTGCAGCACTCCGCAGCATCATCACCACCGGGCCGGACAGGAGCTCTGCTATCTGTGCATGCAGAGGTCAATGCGGAATGTTCCGGTGTCCTTCGAGGAGGAACGGAGGCGCAAGGAGCTGGAGCAAGATGCTCTACTCCAGCAGTACCAGCAGATGAAGGACCAGGAGGCTATTTTGCTTGAGCAGGTAAATGGGCCGTATTTTTTTGCTCAACGTAGTTATAATCGAAGCTTTACTTGGAATTGACGTCAGAACTATTGTATGTCATCTCGGACCGTGTAATATTAGCAGTGACGACTTTGATGGAACATTTTCTGTTTCTTTTTGTTACGTATCAGGATTTTTCCTTCGAATTTTTGTTCGGTTTTGATTGTTTTCTAAACTCAGTCGCAGATTCAACCTAAAAAGGAAGGATTTTACATAACTCTTACGTCACTTTTCACGCCTCGTTTTTTCTTATCACACGCAACAGTGATTGTTACAGTGAACAACTTGTTAGACTTTGCTAAAATTTTAGTACCTAATGGCGTGACTGTTGCCTGAGACACGAACCTATTACTTTTACATATCCAGTCTGCTTGACCAACTGAACGTCTACGAAGCCTGGCTGGATTTGACTTTTGCTTTGGATTAAATGTATTGTGTCATTTTCCAGGCAAACCACAACTCGATTCGTCAATCAAATCAGAAAGTTGCCGCGTTCAATCTCGGTGTCGCAGAATGTCTTCGTGACGAGAAGGGAAAACGAACCACCGATTTCGTGGCAAGTATACTGTTTGTGGTTTCTTTGGGCATATAAAATAGTGAATTATTTGTGGCGATATTCTTCTATTTGGAATACGCGCCCTTATTTGTGTTATACTTTTTTGTCCGTAGTCAAAGTTTACGTTTTTGTAGCTGTTGTACTATTGGAACGTTTTCAGAAATTCACTACTATTTGTACACACTGTGCTGCATGTACGATTAATTTTTTTGTTTTGGACATACAAATTATCCGTCCAGTTTTTCAATCCTGTCGCGTCATTTTACCATAGTGAATAACAAACAGGAAATCGTAAAGCGAAACTAATTGTGCCATAAAGTGATTTATCCAGCTTTCTTAGAAACCCTGGTACACAACAACAGTACACACCAAACCTGACCTCTGTTTTGCTTCCATGGCAGAATCCCAAAACCAATACACTTCTCTTACCACAGCGCAAAACCAATGTTTGCCATGACGCGCGCTTATTAAATTTTCCATGTTTGCTTTTACGCAGAAGTCCTACGTCTTCCAAAATCGCCCGCTCACCCCGTTGAGGTTTTACAAACAGGAGGAATACAGCAAGGCACTGGAGGGCCAGGTGAGCCCACTGTCTTGTGTATTTGAGATTGAACCTCGTAGATAAGATATTGGTATAGGATTATCTCCGGGCATATCTCAAGGGTCCTTCTAAATCTCGTCTCAATCTTGATTAATGTATTACTGGTGTTCTATAGGTTAAAGGCACCATGCCTACGTTGGTTAGAGGTTTCCTAGGCTTATTAGCGTTTTTGTTCCCTTAAAATGCATTGTCAAATCACAAAGGAATGACACCAGTAAATCTTAACTATTTCCATACCCCCTTTGACATGGATGTAAATTATTAAGTATTAATATAACCAACCCTAATATTCCAGCACCAAATCTTGCAGATCGCCTTTGGGGCCGGCCAAAAATCTATGAGTTTCACAGTGCATTAAACACTGCTTTAAATAGTACTTCCCCATTGATAATTCCCAATTAGTATTCGTCACCCACACAGATTTCCAATAAAGATAAATGTAACCAAGTTCAAAAGCATTGAAATGCATGCGTTCAGTTTGTTCGCAACGCGTTTTTCAACTTTGCAGGTGAAATTGCGCAAAACGAGAGACAGACATGAGAAACACGACCGTGAATTCCAGGAGAGATTGGAACAAGTTCAGTTGGCAGAAGAGTAAGTGGAAATTTATCCGTTTAAGTCATCAACGAACAAATTTCTTGGGAAAATTTTATTTACGAACGTTCACTTTGTTAGGACTTTCAAAGCGTTTCCAATTCCCATTGATCTTTAAATAACTCCGCTACAAAGCGGTATGTTGTATTAAAGACCTTTTGACGTAGTTTGTTGCTCACAAAACAACTAAATTTAAAATATTAAAGGCCATGAATACCCATAAATAAAACACGTTTTTCGGTAGTAAATTCGCACCCAACAATTCGCATCTGATATGTAATCAATATTTTATGTTTAGCTTCCTGTATGACGCTCATTGTATTGTTTGTTGACAGTTTGGCGGCTCAAAGGGAGCATTACCTGAAAGCAAAGGCGGATCAAATATCGCAATATCAAAGAGCTCTTTCGGCGCAGGTCGTATAAAGAATGAAATATTTGGCTGTTTTATTTCAACAACAAACGCGTGTCATAATTAATGACCTCTCCCACCCATTTAGCCGTCCAAGCCTTTTTAACTAACTATGTTTTGTTTTAATTGTCGCTGTTTTTTTCTCTAAATTTTACTAAACTTTATTATGTACCCACACACTATATAAGATATTTCTTGTACTTTCCATGTATGTTTGTCCCAATCCCCAGTCTCAAACAATCACAAAACAGGATCAGGTTTACTTTAAATCAGTAAAACTTCTCAGAAAAGCTACAGTAACGTGCCCCAAAGATAATTGCAGTCATTGAAACGAAAAAATAAGTTTCTTCTGGAGTGCAGTGCAGTGATTTACCTGAGAGTATATTGACCAATATATTGATCAGTACAGTGCCACCGAATATCAGATCGAGTAACAGATTACTAGCTCAGCTGTGTGCTGACAGATTCAGGTGCGCAAGAAGTTGAACAGCCCTGTAGAAGGTGGAAGTTCGCGACGTCACCTTAGAATGCCGAAGCCACAAATGCTCAACCCGTTTGAGGCGTCCGACGCTGCAAGAAAAATGCGCTCGACGAAGGTATTTATCGGGCAAGCGAAATACCGGCAGTGTATTCGCACGGACACGTCCTGTACAGTTTATCTTAGCGCACTCAGGGGTCTTACGGAAAGTAGGTAGATTTTACATGTTGCAAACGGTTACGTCAGAAGCAGTGAATTAGTACCAGGTGATGCAAATAAGGAACAAGGGTTCGTGAGCACCAACTGTATGTGTACTTAAAATGTAGGTCATACTTTGTAATAATTTACCTTTAATTCACATATCATCATGCAAACATCAACAGATTATACACATACCATTGCTCCACGCCCTTAGCCAATTTACCGCCTCCGTAAGCCATTTTAAGGCTAAAACTGAGCTTAACTATCTGTTTGCATTCCACCAACGCTGTCAGATTGTTTGTTTTGATGACACATAGCCGACTTTCATTTGCTTCTGTATGCCTTTGCTGTATTTGTTTGTTTGCGCGAACGCAAACTCATCCCATAATGTTTGTCTTGCGGCGATAGATCAAGCGGAAGCCACTCCCACTCCCAAAAGCTGAGTCCGACTCGAAGGACCCGATCTTCGGCCGTTTCGATTCAACCAACGAGAAGCTTCTGGAACAACGGGAGCGCGCCAAATCTCTTTTACGGTGATTCCCCCGAAGCGTTTCGTTTCCTCAGAGAAAACTTAATATGTATCACACAGTGATATACACAGAAGCGATTCGCTGTGAGACCGTATTTGGGCGTGTGGTCTTGCGTCTATCGCAAGGCTACGTTGGAAACTTTTCCAATGGACATTGACTGCCCTTAATATTTTGTAGTTGAAAGCTTTTATACGAAAACGTAAAATTTGCAAAGACCGAAGCTTATGTAATCTGCCATGGTCGTAACTCAATGGTGGGAAGCGATTTAGAATATGATGTCACCCAGCTTTGTGCTGGAGTGCATAGTGCCTCCTTATAGAGCCTAACTATCTTCCTTTTTCTTAGGAGCCAACTGGATATGGTGTCGGAGAAGAAGAAGAGCTCCATCTTGCATCATCTCACCAAACAGAAGGATGAAAGTGAGATGTTGGATCGGACAAAGAAAGAGTAAGTATCGGGGGGCAGGAGAACGTGTTTGAAGGGTGTTGGCAAATCAGGTGAATTAAACAGTTTGAGATGTAAACCGTGTGAGAAAACCACTTCGTAACTTTTGCTGGTGTGTAATTGCAATCAAGCCGAACATCCCGCATTCGTTGTCAAAATGAAGTCACCTGTTTAAAGTAATTATGATGTAATCCATTTATTGTTTTATGGGTTAACGACCACTGTCTTACCATAAACAAATACCGTTTAACCTTTCTCTGATGTTTACACCGATGGTTTTAACTCACGTTTCTCCGTTAATGCTGGGTTCCAAATCTGGCCACACAACTTCACGTTGCACAGTCGAATACATTGCGCCCTCTGCAGGTTGATCGAAGACCGTATTGGTGCTCACAAGAGGTCGTACGAGATGCGTCGCTCTCTGGAACAAAATTGGCAATCTCATCACTACGATAAGCTTTCAAAGGAGCACGAGGAGCGTTTGCGCATGCGCACACCGGGAATGCTCCTCCTTCAGCAAACTGAGAAATACAAGTAAGTGGATGAGCTTAAGGAACATCAGTTTATTGGATGAGCCTTAGAATACGAATATTTTTTTTGAAAAAAATTAGTTTTATTTTCTCATTTTTCTTGCTGGCCCATTATTTTGATGAATTCATCATTCACAACTCATTACTTTAACCAACTTTGAATTTGATTATTGTAAACTTTTGTTCTGTTAGTAAACCTCCGATAATCTTGAACATGACTAATTTTGCCCCAAACATGTCCTGCTTCGTACTGACATTGTTTATATGCATAGACCAGGCAAGCAAATTGCAATTTCGAAATATGATTCAATAAAGTTGCGTGCTCCATTTTGTGGCATGCCGATCTGCGACTAGTTTTACTACCAGAAGAAATTGCACGACTAACTTTTAGTATGGTTTACCACATGGTAAACACTCCTTACAAAGGTTGTATTTTTTGCAGGAGATGCGGCCAGTGTGAGCGTCGCACAGCCAACTGCGGGGAGTCCAACATATGGAGCGAATCCCGTTACATTCCCGGATCACGTCTTATGGTTTAAATCTAAAAACTCTTTCTAGAAGTCCTCTTGTCTGTGACCTGCATTATGTAGTTACATGTCTCGTCTACCACCATTTCTGTCCATGTCTATATTTAAACCTGTGTAGCCGGACGTTGCACTTTGTAGAAGCCTGTGTTCGTTTTCTGCCATGCCGTAGATGATGGTTGTTCTGAATTGTGCTCGAACGTGTCTGTTGAGATGATATATAATACGACATTAAAAATATCCTGTTAATAAAAGTGTACTTTTGCTTGTGGTGCATTTTGCATTATGTTGCATTTGTGCTAAAAAATAGGCGTGAAGATTGTGGAATCTGTGCTATAGGTAATGCCCAAAGTCACAAAAATAACCGGCGGAATTATATCACGTACAAAATAACATGCAAGGCGAAATCGAGTATTGGCGGGCGAAAAGACGTGGCACTATGTTGACCCTGGCATTTTTTGTTAACACGTTGCACTGGTTCACGAGAAAATGAAACCAATGTTGCAATTCATTGTTAAATAGTATTGAAAAAAACCCAGTTTTTAAGAAAGCCAATCCAAACGCCATAATATGGTTGAGGCATTCGAAACAATGACATAGTCGAAAATCGCCTTCTAAATTAGCCCGCGCTCGTCATCGTCATGTGAGCGTTGTAAATGTTCAACTCGGGTTTAATTATTGTTTTGCGTCTTGGGTTGCTCGCAGTATTTGTTTGGACTCGAGTCGTAAACGCTTGCTCACGTGAAAACCTGGCAACGAAGGTTTACCGTCCATTCAAATTGCTGCTGTCGGGTTATTGCTCTTCAGTACTCAGCATAAACTAATTGTGGAACAAACAGCTCTTCTGACAGCAAAACTTGTACTGGATATTGGCAGCAATGGACGCTGATAAGAGCATACTGGGAGATGTCGGTGTGACAGCTCAACCACCGCCATACACACCGAGCAACCACCAACAGGTATAAAGTTTAGATAGATTCGCATTAAAATACAAGAAGTTGTAATGTAATTAACAAAGACTATGAGCTTCATTTTATATGGTGCCAAAGAATGTAGATAATTATTGCTATTGAAACTATTGCAAGGACTGTGGTCAGAACAATCGGTGGGATTTTGTAGAGACGTGCTTTCTTTTTTGCATAATTTGTTAGAATCGCGCATGAATAAAAGGGTTCTGTTTAGGAAATGCCGATGCCTCAGCCCGGTGGAGGGTACGAACACCCACAGCAGGTAACAATCGTGACCCAGACCACCAAGACTTCGTACTCGACTATGCAAAGTTCCATTCCCATAATGCCGATGTGGTGTGCAGTCACCCTGTGCTTTGTCAACTGGCTCATGCCAGGATTCGGTGAGTCAACGGATAGACTTGACAGGAGATAAATGCGCACAAATGCAAATGACACGGCAAAAAACATATACAATAAAAGGTTTTGTTGTGCATTGCGTTGAAAGAAGACAAATTCAGATGGAATAACCTAAAAAAAGACGAGGCTTAATAGTAAATAACTACAACCAGGCTTACCGTTGTATCTAAGTCATATTCTTAAATGAAAGAAGTGAGTTTCGAAATTTCTACATAGCTTACCTCGTCAATTGCTTGGGTTGTATACTGTTTTGTTTTCGCATAACTTGGCATCATCAACATAATATATAGTCGTTCAGTATCCTGCAATCATAAACCAGGATTCCACGCTTTTCAGTACCTTTTGTGTACATCCTAACATTTGAACCACATTTGGGCACACGTAACAATACCGAAACCCTGTGTACATTTAGGTACCATAATCGCATCCTTCACCATATTTTGCTGTGCTGTGGTGGAGGATCCCAAGCAGTCGAAGGGAAGTGTTTTCTGCATGAATATGGGCGTCGGCTGGCTCCAGTTCTTCACTTGTTGGGTGTTCCTCATCGGTTGGGTATGGAGCATCATATGGGGCTACGCTTTCATCACATACTCCGGTAAGTACGCACCAGTGCAGGCTTACGTGCCACCTGAACACCAAATGTGCGCTATGCCTTACCAGTATCATGCCACTGTTCTCAGAAAACGACAAATTACAAATTACGCTGAAAACACTTTCTAATAAGTTTTGTCTATACCTCAGTGAAAGATTGTCCATTGAAAACTTCAAAATATCCGAAGCGTTGCAGACTGATGTTTTTGTATTTGTGAGTTTAGTATTTGTGTTTTTTCGTCAGCTCGCTACGAAGAGCGTCAGCGTATTCTTACCACGACAACGGTAACGCGAAGCGATCACGTGGCAGTTACCATCCCCCCACCGATAACTGGTGACGTCACGCAGGATACGTCATGTCACAACAGCGGTCAGAAGAATCCGAACTTCGAATAAATTCGGGGTTATTTGTTGTTGTTCTGTTCTTTCAATATGTTTGTTACACTATACAAAGTCAATTTTATGCAGATAATAACTGTATTGATTTATTTTATCATCATTACTCATACGTATAAGCGCCACGGTTGAGCAACTCAGCCAGACACCCTTTGTAATACATAGCTTAAAAACTTCGCTGATTTCTTTCAGTTGAAGGCGTTTCCCCTTTAGAATTAATAATTTTCACCAGAGAGTGCTTTTAATGGCGCTGAACCCATTTCGGGATAAAGATGTAAATTAATATTTGCATTAGAATATCGTCGAAGGTTGGAAAAAGTTTGTCTGATAAAAACCGTATAGTATTTGGTTACTGTGTTTAACATGTATTTAAACCTGACACCCTGCATAATCATCAAATGTGTACGTAAATGCTGTGCATTTGAAACAATTTTTGACTGTTTAAATAGAAGTGTCGCTTCATTAGCATTGCGTTTGCTGCGTGCCGTCAATAAAACTTCAGAACTCCGCGAATGTGATCGTTTAGTTAGTTGTGTTTGTTATCACGTGCCCACGGAAAATAAACAATCGGAACCACATGGCGGCACATTGGTGACCATAAACTGGCACGTATTTGAATAATGTTTAATCGGATTTTTTTTGACTTCTCGTGTACGGGAAGTGTTTATTCTGCACCAAACCGAACTGAAGTTATACATCGTATAAACCTCGAACTGATAATATGTTGCAGACATATATACATTAAAGGGTCATTACTACTTCTGTCGTTATTTTATTTCACGAGACTAAAAATGCAAGGGTTTATTGGTTCAATACGACGAGCCAGTAGCCATTTTTAACGTCTTGTGCAGTATACAGCATACAAAAGGTGCAAGTCAGTAAAGAGGGTTTACAGGGGGTGCAATATACACAGGCAGTACAGAGAGTGGAGAATAGCATGTGTCACATTTATGATTATTGAATATTGTGTGTTTTGCAACTCTCCAGTTGCAACCGTTTTTCTTCGACAGAAATCTTTCGTTCCACTAGGCTCTCATAAACACCAGATCTTTACAGAACCTGGTATTTAACATCATTGGGTTGCATAAAGCTTGTGAAAGCGTGCGGGTTGGCCATCCCCTCCGGAGCCTGGTTGTTTAAACTGTCATTGTCAGTGGGTCCGCTTGTAACCTATGTGGAAACGGTGAAAAGGTTGTGCCTGTCTTCGTTTCGTTGCAAAATTGTTCAGTTATTTAGGTGCAGAAGGCTTGGATTTGAATACTTTGCTAGTTGATTTGTCATTTCTCGTACTGTATGTATTATGATATTAACGTTCCGAATACAGAATATATACAAATCCCTAGAGCTTAATAAAGTTAAATATATACCGAGTTATCCGGTTCCCCGTTGTCCTTTGAGCCGATTCGAATCTCAAACTTGTCCACATTATCCCCGCTCTTGCCCTCTCCGCCGACTGCGTAAACGTTTGGAGTTTGTCCGCCGGATGACGCTCTTTGAAACTTTTGACGTATCGCATGTCTGCCAAACACACAAATGTGGAAGTTGAAACTGAGGGATTTTATCAACACAAAAATCTGGATAACAGAAAAAGTGTTTGAACGGTGAGTTTTAAAAACTGTCGTTGCCGTTGCGTTTATGGCATCAATCATATGTTGACAAACAGGTTATATTTGTACGTGAAATTACAAATAAAATTACAAAAAACGAAACAAGCAACTTACTTTTTGTAATACTTTGAAGCCTGGTAAAATCCCACACCAAGAAGGACTGTACCGATAGGAACAAATATGCAGATCAAGGCAATATCTGTAACGAGAGAAGTAGAATTACATCGTGTCCAATGGCGACCATGTTATCTTCATTTACCTCCTGAGCTAAGACCACTCCCGCCTCCACTATTCGAAGCTGTAACAGATGGCGTAGGTTTGTTACCGAGTAGTATAAAAACATGATTAATCAATGAAATACGCTACTTGTATACAGTAAGAGGTTTGAGGAATTATAAAGTTTCCGTGCTTACTTGTTGTTTCGCTGTTGGGGCCATCGGTCATTGGAAATGTGGCGCTCCCCTCTAAAAACAACCTTAAAGTTAACTTCACAAACTTTACACCAAACAAGTGCGACACCCCCCAAACTTTACTAATTTGAATTGTTCGGAAAACCAATTTCAATGACGATTGCGTCATCCAAAAATAATCCTGCGCATAAAAGGGGAATTACGTTGTTTGAATAGTTGACATTTACGTCATACCAGAGGGCGGAGAAAAGTGTTTGCGATTCACTTGAATGAAGACGACAAGTCTTTTAAATATTAACAGAGGTAAATCAAATTCATCCCCGTCTCTTAAGCTATAGTGGTCATGTCATGAACACGATATATTTAATACAAGATAAGTTGAAAACAGTTAACTCTGTGGCCTTTTAGGTATAACCACGAAAGTGGTCTTGTTCTAACCACGAAAGTTATAACTGATCCTGATTGGAATACGATACACTTTTGTACACGAATAAGTGAAACACTTACCTTTGTCGTCAATTTGCCCCAACGCGCTTGTTGTGATGAAAGCTAGAATGGAAAAGACCCTTAGCCAAAAAAGAATCATTCTTTTTCAGTGAGAGAAAAATATCATTCAGACAACAGGAATCGGCTTATTCTCCTATCTATCTGTCCTATGCTTTTGTTCTTTTTCTAGCACAGAAACTGACGATGCTGTTATGTTAAAATTAATATATCTGTGAAATTTTAAAACAAAAGATCGCAAGACCCTAATCGCCAATCACTTTTTGTGAGTTATTTTGGTTCTATTACAGTGCATTTATATGATATTATAAACTCGGCAGAATATCTAACTCACAGCGGGGCTCTAATCTAACTAAGTAGTAACCAACAACGTAAGAATATTTCAAGTAAAACTTTTCTTTCGTGCACACTCGTCTGCTTCAGGCTATTGTTTCAAGATGTGAACAAACGGTTTCTCGCTACACACCCTCTGGAAGATTGACTCCATGTAGTTAAACATTTACAAAGCGCGGAATACCAAATTTTGATGGACTTCGTGCGTAAAATGGTAGCAGAATATCCCAACCCTTGACCCCTGACCCCTGACACGACATACTACACACAATAACGTCATGTCTTTTTGCATTTTACCTTAGGTTTACTTGTACTCAACAACACAACATCACTTTGTCGATCAAGAACACAGTAGTCCTACATGCTCTGCAGCAACGTAAGGCACCGCCCGCACCAGGAAACGATGTTGCTTGTTAAAAGCGATACTGTTTGCTCACATAGACGAATGATTCAAATATTTATGCTCGATTTTCGACAAATGAAAAGTGATTTACAATTTCATTCCCACCGATACTCTTGGGCGCTGATTTATTTGTGTCACAGACAACAAGTTTGTTTGCTTTTAGTGCTTGAATATTTGTTTGGGAAAGCGAGCGGTTGTATTTGTTCATAGCGAACGATCGGCTACACACACCTCACAGCTTCTGCGTGTTTCATAAGTTTGTGTATAAACAGGTGCAGTTCTAATACTTTCAATGAAGGTTTATTTTTAGAAATCATTGCATAAAACTTTTTCATTTGTTGGCGATGAAAAAAACCTTGCGCCGATGAGAAGTTTTGTTAAGGATTGATGGTGACAGATTCAGGTCGGCATTCTCGAGTGGGGTTTTCTTTGTGTGACCTAAGTGCCAAATCAAAACTTTCGCCATGCGCGTTTGCTCAGAGATAGGCTTATTTTCCTCCTCAGGCCGTCAAAACCAGCAGTTGTTGTGGAGAATGTCAAAGGCTTTAGACGTGTTCAATGCAACGGCTGCACCTCCGCCTCGTGGGTCCTCCCCATTCTGAAGAATGAAAAAAGACAATCCCGCAGACATGTCGGCTTGTTTAATTTGAAAAAAAGACGTCGCCCATCTCTCTCTCTCTTTCTCTCTCTCTCCCTCCCTCTCTTCCTCTTAGCTTGGGTCGTTGATTTGTCGGAACCTGGAACTTGTGACATTGTGTGCTTTAACTAAATGATGATGTAGCGTCTCGTGTTGGTCGTTAAAAATTCCTTGTAGTAACCGCATATTGTTTAAAGTCGCCAATTTATTCAAACCGTTAGACTGTCCCCACATAGTCGCCAAACCCCATTGCATGTATTGTGTATCGTTTTCTCGTCTTTTTACTACCCTTTTGTTTTCCAATCACCGAACTCGTACCTTCACCGCCAATAACAACCACTGCTTGGAACCTCTAATAATTCGTTCTCTCTTCTGTTACACCTTCGTCCTTTATAAGCCGTCACATTCCCAATCTTAAAGTATGCTGAGAGATATATATGTTGAGATATATATGTTGAAACAGATACGTTCATTGTCGTTGTGTTAACAACCTGATTACCGATGCTGATGCTTCAAAATACTCTGTATATTGTACGAATAAATCATCGCGGACTTTTAGTTACGTTAACCGGTGAGACGTATTGTATGCTGTAAAAAAGGTTAGCCGGCAAATACTTTGTGAAGAAATCTACATTCATTTAAACTGGTAAGAAACAGACAATAATTTCGTACATATTTTGTTGCGCCTTATTTGGAGTCAGACTTTTCGTACATGAAGATTCGGTTCTTGTTGCTTTACTAGTATTGGATTATTTCTGAGTCAGATAGCGCATTTATATAATTAAGACAAGTAATCGAACGCTTCAATGACGTCAGGGTTTCTCATTATTTCCCTTTCATAACTATAACAAACTAAAGATTTCATCCTATAGGTTGTGACAATAATAAGTGACAAAAAATAAAATAGTGGCGGAAAAGACAACGGCAAATAACATTAACCATTAGGTTTAAAGGTCTTTCTCTTCGTGTCAATACATTAGGTCAGATATGTACACTTCAGAACACATACTAGAAGTTATCTTCAGAAGACAATAATTTAGAAAAAAATATAAACAGTCGCGATCATAATGCAGACAAAACAACAACATAAACACATCGGGGAGCTCATCCCCAACAGGAATGTAATTGATCATAATAATATCAGATGATGTTCGTTGTATTCTTCATTAAATTCGAAACTCGACCCACGATTAAAGTAATTGAAATTTTGCCTGTTTCCTATCATTTCGCGTATAATGTCTCATTTGATCTCCTGGAAATCATGTGTGATGAAAAAGCAATGAAAAAGAGCGGTTGCACAACCATTCGGTTTCGGGCAAATGTCATATTTGCATTGCTGAATACTGCCCTTCTGGCAAACTTTATTTTATCCACGTTTCTCGACGTTTCGGCTGTTATGCAGCAGCCTTTATCAGGAGGTAAGAAATGTAAGTTAAGCAATGTGGACAATGTTGAGGCACAGAAACAAAGAAAAAACGCTACAAAAGATTTGCATGCTATTTGTATTTTATTAGTTCTTCAGAAAAATGCATTCTAAACGTCCTAAAATGTTGATGTTTTTTTACATTTAACACATCAAGGAGCTCTTCCCCACCAGGAAGCCGATTCGATGAAAATAATATCGGATGATGTTTGTTGTTATCATCATCAAATTCACTTCCTGGTTGAATGTATATAACTGATGAGATCCTGTTATGTCCATTGCACAATAAAGTGTTGTTTGTTGGCTGGAAAAAGACTTTAGTCACAGAACGCGCATAATGGAAACTTACAGCGTGACTATCAAGGTATTTGCATGAATTGCTATGCTATTGTTTTTAATTCCAAACTCATTTGTTTAAAATGCACCTATTTTTAATGTGCATAAGCGATTAAATATTTTCGCGGGGTGGTTGATTATGGCGCGAAAATACTTTTCGATTGAAAACCCGACGCAATTCTTCGATAAACAATTTTGTTTCGCAGACTTGTGAGCGTCATTCTGATGCTGGAGCAGATGATTGGGTCGAGGTAAAGATTACAGGCGAGGGTGGAAACTCTACAGCTTGGATATCTCTCGATCATCCTGACGTAAGGGATTTTCAACCCGGCTCAGTGAGAGAATACGCAGTGACCAGTTCGGGAAACGTTGGAATTCCAGTTATATTAGCTTTCCGTAAGTAACCTAAACCTTTGTAAACAAATTTCGTAAGAAACCTGACTTTTTGTATGTAACTTTCGTAAGTAGCCAGCATTGTTTTTATTAACCGAAACGTCGTAATTAAACCCAATTTTAAGGCATGGTTGGTTGGGTCGCGAGTAAAAGCTGGTTGATCGACAGCGTGTCGATAAAGTACAAGGGAACTGTTTATTTCGTTCCTGTTTCGAGATGGGTTGCGGACAAGGAGGTGCCGATCGTTGTTGGCAAAGGTATGGCGAAAGTTTAGAACCAGAAATTGCTCATATAATCGAGACCACATTCTTTAAGCATCTTTGCCGCAAAGCGACACCAACGCTGCTGTGAAGGCGGTAAGAGCCAACGAAATCAAGAAGAACAAGGTCATACTGCCGTGGAACGACACACCCAAATCTAATGCCGATTTAGGCTGGGGTCTTGCTAGATACCTGAAAGTGGGTCCGAATGGGATTCCACTGGTTTACAGCATACCGAAAGTTCAAATCGACCGCCTGAATTGCAGTGGAATTTCCTTTGTATTTGATTCCGCAAAAAAATTCTTTTCAAGTTAAGATCATGCTTGTGGTCTAAAATTAACGATTGCTGTTTCTTTAAATAGAGATTTTTCAATTGTTAGATGCATATGCTCTCAATAACACCAAGGACTATCGTAAATTGTATCAGACGGCATTGCTTAATAAAGAACCGCCATTTATTGACGAGTAAGTACTAAGAGGTTTCACATAAATTAAGGTTAACTAATTTACCAATATCCATTTTTTTTTAACTTACTCGAAGGTAAATATATCGTTGTACGTATTTCGAGTATAAGGCGATAATGTATGTATTTGAATGACATTTTTTTGTTTCACATTTTTGAATAAGCGTCAACCCAATCTCGCGTGTATCTTTAGTTGGAAACTGGACGTGGAGTTCGGAAGGCAAGTTTTGACAGGAATTTCTCCCGTTGCATTCAAACGATGCACGGGAATTCCATCGAATTGCAACGTGACGCAGGCAACTGTCGCAGAATTGTTCGAAAGCGGAACATTGCAATCTGAAATACAAGTGGATGTGTACAATACTTGCGAACCCCGCAATAAAAACTAACTATCAAACCATTTTTGTTATAGGCGGGGAGAATATATATTGCAGATTACAGTTTTGCAGCGACCATTCCGAGAAACTCTGATTTTTTCACCAACCTAAAGTTTGAATGTGCAAATTGTATCGGCATTTTCCACGCCACAGTTGGTGGAGACTTTCTCCCATTAGCAATACAACTGGTTCCCAATGATCCAGAGTCGGTTTTTACGCCTGCTGATACAGAATACGACTGGTTGCTGGCGAAGATCCAGTTTCGATGCGTTCAAACCAGTTTTCATGAGGTAGTTACAATTGACATTAGAAACCCTTCTACATGATGAAACGTTTTGCGCTAGTAAAGATTAACTTTAGGCCCTTGGTTAACATTAAAGAAAGACTAGTGCTTACAAACGGTGTTTGCTAAATATATTATGCAAAAAAAGTTCATGTTTGGACAATTTAAAATTTCTGTTAACATTTCTCTTGTACTTGCAGTGGGCTTACCATTTTTTGATGACTCACGGTTTGTCGGAAACATTCTCTGTTGCTACTTTCCGATGTTTGCCTCACTGTCATCCGATACACAAGCTGTTGAAACCTCATCTTACATCAGTTGTTGCCATCAACGAGAATGCAAGATCAGCTCTGTTACCAAACGATGCAGCGGGAAACAAAAACCATTGCTCTCAGTATGTTGCCATTTTCTTATAAGTTATGACCTGCTAAACGACAGTTTTGTTTCAAAAGGGGCTCTTGATACATGCCGATATTTTTTCAAGGATTTTAATATGTCTATGGTGGATATCCCAGCAAGCATGAAAGCTCGAGGTTTGTCGCAGTTTAACTCTTTGCAATCAAAATTTATTGGGCCGTTTTTTAGCTTTTCAGGTCGAAACTTTTTTCCTTGGGCATAAGCAGATTTTATCCAAATCGAAAAATGTTTTTGTGACATTTTTCTTATCCTTATTATTGCTATTTTGAATACCTTTAATGCATGTTTTACTGCTACAGAAATTTCATATGGTCAAAGCATTATAGGCTGGGTTTGTACGTTGGTTTGCCGAGTCAGGATATCCTTTACAAAAACGAGCAATTAATTCCTTCACAAAAAACGTTACGCTTATTCAAAGCATGTATCTGATATTGCCCTTTGCTATAAAAAGTCCTTACTTCTCATTTTTCGTCTGGCAAGTAATCGAGGACGCGTCAAATCGATAACGCACCCCTATAGAATAGAAATCAGCTTCGTATTTACATTTGAGTGATGTAGATTGGGGTGTAAAGGGCTAAAACGGGGATTCTAAGTCAAAAACTTGTGATCTTTTGACAGGTGTCGACGATAGGAATTTGTTGCAAAACTATCATTACCGAGATGATGCACTGGATGTGTGGACAGCACTCGAAACTTACGTCAGAAATGTAGTGACATTGTACTATACTTGCGATACTGTGAGTGGCCAGTTCTAACGTTTTTAAATTTCCATTGCCATGATCAAATTATTAATTGTGTCGTATCAGTCTTATGTCTACAAACTGAATTTTCGTGGTTTGGAACTCTGACCATGATGGAATTTTGTAAATAGGACGTGAAGGCTGACTTCGAGCTCCAAGGCTGGGCATCTGATATAGCAAATACAGGATTCGCCTGGCAAGATGGAAACAAAAGAGGAATGCCTGAAAAAATTACAACCGTCGCCGACTTGGTAAACGTTTAATTCTTCTTTATTCCACAATTACTTGGACTTTTGCTCTAAGGTTCGTATTTGCACGAGCATCATCTTCTCAAGCTCAGCCCAACACGCAGCAGTTAATTTTGGGCAAATGGAAACATATCAGTTTATACCAAATGCTCCACCGTCTCTTCGACAGCCTCCACACAAGCGCGGAGATGTAAGAAAAAGTGTGTTTTCAATTCCCCCTACGTTTAACAATGGCTTGGGTGTTATAGGGCAGTTTTAGACTACTGATGGACACATTGCCTACGGCTCCCACTTCTAATTTAATGTTGGCATTTTCCTATGTTCTGTCTCAATACACCACGGATGAGGTTTGGTGCTGTTTACTGGTGGCGGTGAAAACGATTGTGTATAACGGTCTCTATTCCTACAGATTACTTTGGGTAATTACGCGGAGGAGTTGTTCGCTGAGTCCAAGGTTGTGAAAATGCAGAGAAGTTTCAGAGTAACTTTGGAGAAACTTACTCTAAAGTTCTACAATAGGAACAAGTCGCTGAAATACCCATACTGGTATCTCTTGCCTCATAAAATTCCTGTTGACATCAACATTTAGGTGTTGTGTTCCCGAAACTATTATCTGATGCAACTATATGTTACCAAGATGTACTCACTTTTACTGTTAAAACGTGTATTTATTGATAATTGCATACAGAGTGTTTAGAGTTTTTGTGTTTCTAAGATTATTAACTGGCGCAACTGCATATGTTACCACAACGTAATCACTTTTACTGTTAATCCGCGTGTTTATGAATAAATGTACACAGAGTGTTTACACCTGCATAGAGTTTGCTTGTTATATTGCAGAGACGAAAATTTGGCCCTTATTATAAGCAAGCTCTTATTTGTGCATTACGCTTAGAGTTTCCTTGTTGACGAACAATTACGTCAGATTATAGGTATGGTTATTATCCAAAACTCTTTGTAAGGAGATACAATATGTGCCAGAGAAAGGCACGATCGCCTGACAAACAATTTTAAAACAACCCTTCTGCCTTGCATGCAGCGTTTTGTTCCTCAGAGCTATGACTTGATGTAGTTAGAGAGTTCCCCTCCTGGGTGTGAAATATATAAAAATATCGCAGGCGGTAACTCCTTGTTCAACTGCACTCGTCGAAGAAGTAGACTCTAAGCCTATAGTGTAAGTTTTAGTTTATTTCAGAAGAAATTTTACTGTAAAAATATATGATTATATATTTCTCAACTGCGGACAACCTAATATACCGTATTCGGTGGGACCCAAATCAGACTATTTACATTATCACCTAATGTCAACATGAAAAGGATCAATCGCAATAAGGCTAAGAAAACGCCCATCTAGTATTGCAAAACAAGTAGACCTAAATTTACGTGGCAAAGTATATTTCCATATCCTATTTTTAAAGATATTTGATTATCCAATCCCTTTTTGAAAGAAAGTTGGTGTCTAAACGTTGCAGTACCAAAAAAGAGGCTACAAAACAACCATATCAATTCGGGAAACGTCAAAGTTTGCTCGTGCAGTTAAAGGTGGAAATATTATTTTTAGTATGATTTCGACAAGGCAAAAACACACACCGCCGTGTTAGAAATACACATCAAGCGTGTTGTTTTCACTCGGTGCTTATAAAACAACACGTTTGACAACACAGAAGTGTGTCATTACAACACGTAGCAGTGTCAAAACAACACGTCTAATTTTCTAGTGTATTGTATGCTGTGGGAAAGGTTAGCCGGCAAATACTTTGTTAAGAGATGTACGTTCATTTAAACTGGTAAGAAACAGAGAATAATTTCGTACATATTTTGTTGTGCCTTATTTGGAGTCAGACTTTTAGTACATGAAGATTCGGTTCTTGTTGCTTTACTAGTATTGGATTATTTCTGAGTCAGATAGCGCATTTATAATATTAAGACAAGTAATCGAAGGCTTCAATGACGTCAGGGTTTCTCATTACTTCCCTTTCATAAATATAACAGACTAAAGATTTCATCCAATAGGTTGTGACAATAATAAGTGACAAAAAATAAAAAGTGGCGGAAAAGACAACGGCAAATAACATTAACCATTAGGTTTTAAGGTGTTTCTCTTCATGTCAATACATTAGGTCAGATATGTACACTTCAGAACACATACTAGAAGTTATCTTTAGAAGACAATAATTTAGAAAAAATATACAGTCGTGATCATAATGCAGACAAAACAACAACATAAACACACCGGGGAGCTCATCCCCAACAGGAATGTAATTGATCATAATAATATCAGATGATGTTCGTTGTATTCTTCATTAAATTCGAAACTCGACCCACGATGAAAGTAATTGAAATTTTGCCTGTTTCCTATCATTTCGCGTATAATGTCTCATTTGATCTCCTGGAAATCATGTGTGATGAAAAAGCAATGAAAAAGAGCGGTTGCACAACCATTCGGTTTCGGGCAAATGTCATATTTGCATTGCCGAATACTGCCCTTCTGGCAAACTTTATTTTATCCACGTTTCTCGACGTTTCGGCTGTTATGCAGCAGCCTTTATCAGGAGGTATGAAATGTAAGTTAAGCAATGTGGACAATGTTGAGGCATAAAAACAAAGAAAAAACGCTACAAAAAATTTGCATGCTATTTGTATTTTATTAGTTCCTTAGAAAAATGCATTCTAAACGTCCTAAAATATTGATGTGTTTTTTTTTCCATTTAACACATCAAGGACCTCTTCCCCACCAGGAAGGGGATTCGATGCAAATAATATCGGATGATGTTCGTTGTTATCATCATCAAATTCACTTCCTGGTTGAATGTATATAACTGATGAGATCCTGTTATGTCCATTGCACAATAAAGTGTTGTTTGTTGGCTGGAAAAAGACTTTAGTCACAGAACGCGCATAATGGAAACTTACAGCCTGACTATCAAGGTATTTGCATGAATTGTTATGCTATTGTTTTTAATTCCAAATTCATTTGTTTAAAATGCACCTATTTTTAATGTGCATAAGCGATTAAATATTTTCGCGGGGTGGTTGATTATGGCGCGAAAATACTTTTCGATTGAAAACCCGACGCAATTCTTCGATAAACAATTTTGTTTCGCAGACTTGTGAGCGTCATTCTGATGCTGGAGCAGATGATTGGGTCGAGGTAAAGATTACAGGCGAGGGTGGAAACTCTACAGCTTGGATATCTCTCGATCATCCTGACGTAAGGGATTTTCAACCCGGCTCAGTGAGAGAATACGCAGTGACCAGTTCGGGAAACGTTGGAATTCCAGTTATATTAGCTTTCCGTAAGTAACCTAAACCTTTGTAAACAAATTTCGTAAGAAACCTGACTTTTTGTATGTAACTTTCGTAAGTAGCCAGCATTGTTTTTATTAACCGAAACGTCGTAATTAAACCCAATTTTAAGGCATGGTTGGTTGGGTCGCGAGTAAAAGCTGGTTGATCGACAGCGTGTCGATAAAGTACAAGGGAACTGTTTATTTCGTTCCTGTTTCGAGATGGGTTGCGGACAAGGCGGTGCCGATCGTTGTTGGCAAAGGTATGGCGAAAGTTTAGAACCAGAAATTGCTCATATAATCGAGACCACATTCTTTAAGCATCTTTGCCGCAAAGCGACACCAACGCTGCTGTGAAGGCGGTAAGAGCCAACGAAATCAAGAAGAACAAGGTCATACTGCCGTGGAACGACACACCCAAATCTAATGCCGATTTAGGCTGGGGTCTTGCTAGATACCTGAAAGTGGGTCCGAATGGGATTCCACTGGTTTACAGCATACCGAAAGTTCAAATCGACCGCCTGAATTGCAGTGGAATTTCCTTTGTATTTGATTCCGCAAAAAAATTCTTTTCAAGTTAAGATCATGCTTGTGGTCTAAAATTAACGATTGCTGTTTCTTTAAATAGAGATTTTTCAATTGTTAGATGCATATGCTCTCTATGACACCGAGGACTATCGTAAATTGTATCAGACGGCATTGCTTAACAAAGAACCGCCATTTATTGACGAGTAAGTACTAAGAGGTTTCACATAAATTAAGGTTAACTAATTTACCAATATCCATTTTTTTTTTAACTTACTCGAAAGTAAATATATCGTTGTACGTATTTCGAGTATAAGGCGATAATGTATGTATTTGAATGACATTCTTTCATTTCACATTTTTGAATAAGCGTCAACCCAATCTCGCGTGTATCTTTAGTTGGAAACTGGACGTGGAGTTCGGAAGGCAAGTTTTGACAGGAATTTCTCCCGTTGCATTCAAACGATGCACGGGAATTCCATCGAATTGCAACGTGACGCAGGCAACTGTCGCAGAATTGTTCGAAAGCGGAACATTGCAATCTGAAATACAAGTGGGTGTCTACAATACTTGCGAACCCCGCAATAAAAACTAACTATCAAACCATTTTTGTTATAGGCGGGGAGAATATATATTGCAGATTACAGTTTTGCAGCGACCGTTCCGAGAAACTCTGATTTTTTCACCAACCTAAAGTTTGAATGTGCAAATTGTATCGGCATTTTCCACGCCACAGTTGGTGGAGACTTTCTCCCATTAGCAATACAACTGGTTCCCAATGATCCAGAGTCGGTTTTTACGCCTGCTGATACAGAATACGACTGGTTGCTGGCGAAGATCCAGTTTCGATGCGTTCAAACCAGTTTTCATGAGGTAGTTACAATTGACATTAGAAACCCTTCTACATGATGAAACGTTTTGCGCTAGTAAAGATTAACTTTAGGCCCTTGGTTAACATTAAAGAAAGACTAGTGCTTATAAACGGTGCTTGCTAAATATATTATAAAAAAAGTTCATGTTTGGACAATTTAAAATTTCTGTTGACATTTCTCTTGTACTTGCAGTGGGCTTACCATTTTTTGATGACTCACGGTTTGTCGGAAACATTCTCTGTTGCTACTTTCCGATGTTTGCCTCACTGTCATCCGATACACAAGCTGTTGAAACCTCATCTTACATCAGTTGTTGCCATCAACGAGAATGCAAGATCAGCTCTGTTACCAAACGATGCAGCGGGAAATAAAACCATTGCTCTCAGTATGTTGCCATTTTCTTATAAGTTATGACCTGCTAAACGACAGTTTTGTTTCAAAAGGGGCTCTTGATACATGCCGATATTTTTTCAAGGATTTTAATATGTCCATGGTGGATATCCCAGCAAGCATGAAAGCTCGAGGTTTGTCGCAGTTTAACCCTTTGCAATCAAAATTTATTGGGCCGTTTTTCAGCTTTTCAGGTCGAAACTTTTTTACGTGGGCATAAGCAGATTTTATCCAAATCGAAAAATGTTTTTGTGACATTTTTCTTATCCTTATTATTGCTATTTTGAATACCTTTAATGCATGTTTTACTGCTACAGAAATTTCATATGGTCAAAGCATTATAGGCTGGGTTTGTACGTTTGTTTGCCGAGTCAGGATATCCTTTACAAAAACGAGCAATTAAATCCTTCACAAAAAACGTTACGCTCATTCAAAGCATGTATCTGATATTGCCCTTTGCTATAAAAAGTCCTTACTTCTCATTTTTCGTCTGGCAAGTAATCGAGGATGCGTCAAATCGATAATGCACCCCTATAGAATAGAAATCAGCTTCGTATTTACATTTAAGTGATGTAGATTGGGGTGTAAAGGGCTAAAACGGGGATTCTAAGTCAAAAACTTGTGATCTTTTGACAGGTGTCGACGATAGGAATTTGTTGCAAAACTATCATTACCGAGATGATGCAATGGATGTGTGGACAGCACTCGAAACTTACGTCAGAAATGTAGTGACATTGTACTATACTTGCGATACTGTGAGTGGCCAGTTCTTGTTCTAACGTTTTTAAATTTCCATTGCCATGATCAAATTATTAATTGTGTCGTATCAGTCTTATGTCTACGAACTGAATTTTCGTGGTTTGGAATTCTGACCATGATGGAATTTTGTAAATAGGACGTGAAGGCTGACTTCGAGCTCCAAGGCTGGGCATCTGATATAGCAAATACAGGATTCGCCTGGCAAGATGGAAACAAAAGAGGAATGCCTGAAAAAATTACAACCGTCGCCGACTTGGTAAACGTTTAATTCTTCTTTATTCCACAATTACTTGGACTTTTGCTCTAAGGTTCGTATTTGCACGAGCATCATCTTCTCAAGCTCAGCCCAACACGCAGCAGTTAATTTTGGGCAAATGGAAACATATCAGTTTATACCAAATGCTCCACCGTCTCTTCGACAGCCTCCACACAAGCGCGGAGAAGTAAGAAAAAGTGTATTTTCATTTCCCCCTACGTTTAACAATGGCTTGGGTGTTATAGGGCAGTTTTAGACTACTGATGGACACATTGCCTACGGCTCCCACTTCTAATTTAATGTTGGCATTTTCCTATGTTCTGTCTCAATACACCACGGATGAGGTTTGGTGCTGTTTACTGGTGGCGGTGAAAACGATTGTGTGTAACGGTCTCTATTCTTACAGATTACTTTGGGTAATTACGCGGAGGAGTTGTTCGCTGAGTCCAAGGTTGTGAAAATGCAGAGAAGTTTCAGAGTAACTTTGGAGAAACTTACTCTAAAGTTCCACAATAGGAACAAGTCGCTGAAATACCCATACTGGTATCTCTTGCCTCATAAAATTCCTGTTGACATCAACATTTAGGTGTTGTGTTCCAGAAACTATTATCTGATGCAACTATATGTTACCAAGATGTACTCACTTTTACTGTTAAAACGTGTATTTATTGATAATTGCATACAGGGTGTTTAGAGTTTTTGTGTTTCTAAGATTATTAACTGGCGCAACTGCATATGTTACCACAACGTAATCACTTTTACTGTTAATCCGCTTGTTTATGAATAAATGTATACAGAGTGTTTACACCTGCATAGAGTTTGCTTGTTATATTGCAGAGACGAAAATTTGGCCCTTATTATAAGCAAGCTCTTATTTGTGCATTACGCTTAGAGATTCCTTGTTGACGAACAATTACGTCAGATTATAGGTATGGTTATTATCCAAAACTCTTTGTAAGGAGATACAATATGTGCCAGAGAAAGGCACGATCGCCTGACAAACAATTTTAAAACAACCCTTCTGCCTTGCATGCAGCGTTTTGTTTCTCAGAGCTATGACTTGATGTAGTTAGAGAGTTCCCCTCCTGGGTGTGAAATATATAAAAAAATATCGCGGGCGGTAACTCCTTGTTCAACTGCACTCGTCAAAGAAGTAGACTCTAAGCCTATAGTGTAAGTTTTAGTTTATTTCAGAAGAAATTTTACTGTAAAAATATATGATTATATATTTCTCAACTGCGGACAACCTAATTTACCGTATTCGGTGGGACCCAAATCAGACTATTTACATTATCACTGAATGTCAACATGAAAAGGATCAATCGCAATAAGGCTAAGGAAACGCCCATCTATAGTATTGCAAAACAAGTAGACCTAAATTTACGTGGCAAAGTATATTTCCATATCCAATTTTTAAAGATATTTCATTATCCAATCCCTTTTTGAAAGAAAGTTGGTGTCTAAACGTTGCAGTACCAAAAAAGAGGCTACAAAACAACCATATCAATTCAGGAAACGTCAAAGTTTGCTCATGCAGATAAAGGTGGAAATATTATTTTTAGTATGATTTGGACAAGGTCACATAAGCTATGCAGCCCACGAAGACCATATGATCCTGTCTGTAGCTCACTAAAGGCATTATTGGCTGTTTCTTGAGCGTGAAGATATTACTTTATTTACCTGCTTTCCCCAATAAAAACGCTGTTGATGACCGTATATTTATATTTCCACAGGCGGGAAATACCCACATCGTACTCTGTTGAGAACATGTGGCGCCACCATTGTCCTTCTGGCAGAATCGCAAAGCAAATTTTGGAGAAAGCGTTTCGCATTAATGAACAGAATTTCACGTAAAGGTTTTATGCCTTTAGGTTGTATTAAAATAAATTACGTTTTTGTAATGAATAAAGCATGACATGACATCTTTTCAAGCTTATTCCTTGAGAAATGTTGTTACTTTTAATCAAGTGCTAATGTGATGGAATATTTGTATTTCTGTGGATTTTGGTTACTTGCACGCTAATGAGCAGCACATTATTTTTGACAAATGCCGGTTTTGAAACAAAATAAATACGAGCACAATGTGCACATGCTACCCTACAGGATCTGATTGTAAATTTTAATGACAACATTTTTTGAAAACGTTTTTTAATGACAAGGCAAAGCAATCGAAAATTGTTCAATAATTCAAATTATGCTGAAATGGTTTGAATTGCTAAAACAATCGAGTGCAATGCTGTTTGATTATGCGGAACGTCTTTGGTAACTTTTGACTTATCGATTCTGTTAGTCGCACTAGCAATGCCTGCTTTGAAGTCGTTCGGATAACAAAACAGAGGTTGTTTTTCGGTTGCTCAACATGGGTAAACGCAAAAAGAAAGCTGGAAGTGAGAATGACACAAAACGACAAAAATCAAGCATGTCTGAAAGGACGGAATTTAAGGAAAATGAGACATTCACCTCCCTGGAGTTCACCCAAATGCTTACGGATACAGTGCTCTATGTCAAAGGTAATACATCTGCCAGATTGGAAAGTTTGTGTTTTGCGCGGAGGATTTCGTTTCGGCGATCGTTAATTGCGCGGACGAGCGCAACGTTTTTTGCATTAGCTAATTGATATTGCGCGGATTATCGGCGAATTTTCGCAAAAGTGTTTTTTTCCAGTCTGGTACATCTGTTTTCTGATGCTCATAGAAGTTAATATATGTGATGTGTGTCACTAAACCTTGATTTGAATAGGTTTGCAGCGCTTCTGTCAGGCAAGCAGACTTTACAAGGAGTCACACAACACTCATGATATTGTTAAGGCGTACATTTCCGTATCACCAGAATGTTCAGAAATATTTAAGTGCATTGAAAGAGGGAAGACATCACCAACAAATGTGAGCAAAACATTTTTTTTGTTTTAAACTAGTTTTTCGTGGTTCATTTTAGTTTCGTGTTACTAAATGTGAGTTGATATTGTTGGTTGTTTTTCGATGTAGCCAAATATTATGCCTTACTGTATAAACTGACGTATGTTTTAAAGGTTTGTCTTGTGTTTGAGACACTGGTCACTATTTTGCTAAGAACTGGGAGTGATCTATCACTGGGATATGCATCTGTTGGTGTTACAATTTGCAGGAGAATTTTGCAAGTAAGTCTGGGTATTTAAGTCATTCTGTTAGGGCCCTAAGTGCCAAAACACTATGGTTCTATCTGCAGCTACTTTATATAGCAACACTTTTGATTATTTATCCAATAACCACAACCATGTGTGTGTTTTTTTCTCACAATTCACTTTTAGGGTCATTTGCGAGAGTTGTATGGTGCTCTTAGCTTGAAAAACCCAGCAAGAGTAATAGTTCCTACCCTACGAATGTTAACTTCAATGGTTATGCAGGTATGTGTTAAAACAGTCATTTTTTGCTTGCTGAATGCAGTTTTTTCTTATTACCTTTAGAATAAAGAGTGTGCAAATGATGTTGCCAACACTCTCGACCTAGGAGGAAAAATTCTAACATCTTTGGCCAAGTACCAAACAAGTACAGTGCCCTGTTCATTATTCATTGATTTTAAAGATGTCCATGCCATGAACAAAGATACATGAAATTGTTGGCAGTATATCTCTCTACAAAAAATTAATGCATTTTAGGTTCATATAAATAAATATTATTTGTAAATCCCCCCTAGCAATGTTTTCTTGAACATTCATTGTTCTATAACACAGATTCAAAGCAAGGCAAACAAAAGGCATCAACGAACATAAGGTTGTGCTTAGTGCGATTTGTTTTGTCGTTTTTTATGAGTGATGACATTGAGACAATGAAGCATGTGTTGGAAACCAGAGGTGAGTAGTTGCAACTATCTATAAGGGGGCTTATTAGAAAAAAAAATATCCCATACATTGTTTCAGGTTTTGTGGACGAAGTTTTTAGAGGACTTTCTTCAGATCCTGCGTCAGTTATTCAAATCTTTCTCATGGGCGTTCGTGACAAAGTGACAAAGAATCTTCTTATCCCGAAAACAAACAAAATTAAGCTTTTGGCCGCACGCGATGTGTTGAATAGTGTCGCTGAACTGTTTCACTGGGATGGATTATATGACATAGCTGTTGAAGATGAGGTAAAACTGGATATTTAATTGATGTTTTGCTGTTGATATAAGTTGCTGTTGAAGTTTTTAACAAATTGTTCTATTTTAGACAAAAACAAATAACAGTATTAAAATATTTTATAAGGTGCATGTGAAAGCATTGTCATTTATGGGATGTATTTCATTAAAAGTTTAACTGCCTTAACAAAATGTATTTGCCATCGTTTTGCACTTGAAAGTTTCAGTTATATTTGTAAATATTGTGTAACAAACTTTTTACAGACTATAGAAGGACAAGAAAAAATTGAAGGAAAAAACAGTATACAGCTGCTGGCTTATGACTTTTTATTTCATTGTTGCTGTCCCCACAAATACGGAATTAATTTCAGAGATAAAGAATATGGAACAGCCTCAAGGTGTGTGCATTTTTCTTCTGCTCA
Source organism: Ascidia mentula (assembly GCF_947561715.1). NCBI lineage: Eukaryota > Metazoa > Chordata > Ascidiacea > Phlebobranchia > Ascidiidae > Ascidia > Ascidia mentula. The sequence goes on from NC_138568.1 coordinate 3,515,814, forward strand.
TCAAGTGCGATAACAACTGAACTTGTGTTAATGTAGATCACAAAATCATGTTCTGTTGAAGTTTCTCGTTGATCTGAAAACTGCATCAAGTGACACTCTTGCACATCACCTGGTGGTGGAAATCCTTAAATCTTGTCCTGATCTTTTGCACAGTTATTTGACCACATGCAATTTGTCGTTTGATCCCAGACCAACAGAAAAGTGAGATGAGAATTTAGTTTAACAAAAACTCAACTTGACACAAATAGCTTGTGAATACATTGAACAGATTTTCTCAGAAAGAGAACAAAAAGGCTGACATATAATCTGAAAACGTTCATTTAACTGATTGTGTTGAAATGTTCCAAAAAAATAAAACATGTTATAGAATGTTATTTGCATTATCAGTCAGCCGATTTGATCCCCAAAATAACAAGGTTCTTGCATTGAACTGCAGGTGGTTTAACAATTGCTCCCTGGTTGTGGACATTTTTAAAGCACAGCCTTCTGTTCCTCCTGCCATATGTGAAGTGGCCAAATCTTGTCAACTGCCTAAACCTGACATTGCCAAACTTGTTGCCATGGCGATTCCAGGGATTGTTCCCTCTGCTTTCAGGCGTGTTGTTCTAAAATCAGCTTTAAAGGTAATATTATTTCTCAAATAACTGAAAAATCTCTTTTACTTTAAAATTGTCTGTAGTCAGACAACATCTGTCAAAATTTTAGATGATTATCACAAAATGTAGGCTGTAAATTGTCCAGTCAAGATTCAATAGTTGAAAACTTACTTTCCAAGTAATAGTTGAAAACAAATATTTTTTATTTATTTATTTTTTACATAGTGTCCTGTTTTTGTTTCAGCATCCCAACTGCAGAGTTCAGTTGGAAGGTTGTAAAATCCTTAACATGACACTGGAGAATTTACAGAAAACAATTGCATTTATTGAAACTGACCAAATCTGGATTAAAAGTAACTATTCTCAACAGGAAAGATGCAACCTTAAATCTCTCCTTTGTAGTGAAATTTCCAAGGTATAAGAAAAAATACAATAGTATCTATACTGGGAATCATTCCTTCATTGCTATTGTCAGTGATATCTCGTTACTATACACACAAATATAAACAAGTAGACCAATTTTTAATACGCTGTACACTGTTTTATGGATTCATGTTATAGCAAGGGAATATTGCACATTACTTTGCTTCTGTGTACGATTTGCAGATACTTCCAGATATAGGCTCGCTCATTACAATCTGGTCAACATCTGCAGAAACAAAAGACTCTAAAAACAATGATGGATTTCAAGAAGAGATGCTGAAAATACTATCCATGTGTCAAGAGGTATGAGTCTTTCACCTGTTCAGCATTCCAACACATCAGGAGATTTTGTCACTACAAATTCCTATATGTTCGTTAGAACCTTCCGGAAGCTTTCTCACAATGCCAGTATGACTTCAGTCGTCTCTTGTTTGGCCTGGAAAGATTGTCAACATGTCCTAGCACTGTGCTTCATGCAGTTAAAATACTATCGCATGCGCCACACAAATACAAATGGTTCAAAAAGGTAATTTTATGAAAAAGACACAAATTTTATGCACAATTCACACCTGCTTTAGCTGTGTAAAGTTAATCTTTTAATGATAAAATTTTTCAATAGATATGTGAGAAATTTATTTCTATCAATTTTTCTGTTTTCTTTGAAGGGCGACAACAAATGTACGTCGTTTTATCAACTTGTTAAGATTATTACTGACCTCACCATCTCTCAGAAACCACCAGCAACCAATGAAGTTTTAGACAAATCCCTCCATTTGTACAGACAGGTAATTGTTTCTATTAAACTTTTTGTCTTGTTCAGAACACAAATATTTTTCGAACAGTTTCCCAAACAATTTTTGCAACATGACTATTAGTCTATGACGTATACATGCACAGATATAATTTGCACCAGAGTTACCTTTTTGTAACACACAATTTTGCTTCTAAGGTTTGCATCATGAACAACATTATTGACCATGAGAAGAATGGTGAAGAGCTAGTATGGTTAAAATATTTCACCTCGAGCATGGCGGAATGTGACAAACAATTTTTGTTGTCATTTTTCGAGGAACTTTGTGCAGAAGTTGCAAAACGTCCTCATAGGTAAATAAAATTGTAATGGATATACAGCTTTGTCAGTAAGAAAAACATGCTTAAAAAGTATTGATAAGCAATGTGGAGCCAATAATATGAAAAGTTTTGTAACCAACGGATGATGGTGATAGTTGAAGACTTTGCTTGGCCGTTTGGTCAGCAAAGTCGTCTGATAGTCACACCAGCTGCACTGATGAGACCTTTTAGGTAGAAACATCTGTCTGCAGCTTATACACAATTAAAAAATATTGTTTAAATTTACATAAAACATATAAAGTTAAGGCATGACACATTGCGTTAAAATGCCTGGTTGTTTTACGCAGCTTACTCGCTGTTCGTTTGATTATCTAAATCTCTAAAAATGCTAAAATGTTGTGCAGGTATTCTGAAAAGAACATGGCTTTCATGGTGGACACATCAGTTAGTGACCAACCCACCAGCAATATTACAGTTAACGAAGAATGGTGGCAAAATTTGCCAGATGTTGAAATAAAAACTGTTGTTCCTTGTGAGTTGGTGACAACCCCAATATCAGATCCAGGTGAAACTATTTTCTTTTAATGTTTATACCTTATCATGGGTGAAACTTTGGAGGTTATATCGGCACCCATGCCAATTTCCCCCAGTATATATTTATAGTTAATTTATGTTGCATTCAGTAGCTAATACGCAAAAAATTAAAATGGTTTAGTGCCAAAAAATGATTTGATTTGCATAAACAACATACATGTCAAAACACTATGTTACATTGGCTGCAAAATATATTTATGTATTTATTTATTTCCATTACTTCATGTCATTAAATGTTTATTGGGTTATTTTCTTCTCCAACAGGCATAAAGGTAAACACTAATTGTGCAGCAGGACATCCTATGTCATTGTTATTATGTGCTGCATTTGAATGGATAAATCGACCCGACATGACAACTAAAGTTGCAGATAATTTTCAGACTCTGGATAGGTAGGTGGCCAAATACCTTAATGAATATGCTTTGGAATAACTAAATCCAAATAATTCCTAGAAGATGGTATTTTTTGTACGATGCATATTAAAATACGGTGTATGTTTCAATGAGTATTAAATTTTACAAATATCAATTATTTTTCGAGGTACCTGGTTTCTGTTGTTATTGAGTTATATTACCACCACAGCTTGTCACAATCCTCGGACATGTTTCTGTCAGTGTTGAAAAACCTGAACACTGAGGTAATTGATGTTATTTTACAAATACAGCTTATATTTAAATGAGATATGTTTAACTGTATCATCAAACGTAGAAAGTATTTGTTTTGTCTTTGAGCCGCCTTTAGCTTTTAAAAATAAATTTTTAGCCACCTGAGCAGGTTAATGATTTGTCATTTTATTTTTTGTGTGTTGCAGTTGAATGTGAAAGACAAATTGCCAATGCTTCAAATGTTTTTGCAAAAAAATTGTCTTGCAAATGAAATTCTGGAATCTTCGGTGTTGAATCCAATTTTTGCCTCAGCCACTTGGTTTGATAAAGTGTATGAAGCATTGCAAGCTGTCAAAAATTCAAAACTGAGCAAAGTTAAAAAACATATTAGGAAACTAGAAAATGCAATTGCTACAACAACGGAAGTGGAACTGGTTTTAAATCCAGATGACCAGGAAGATTGTAGTGTATTTGGTCCATTGCAAAATCATACCTTTGAAACCCAAGTTGCACAACACATGGACTTTATGAATCGAACCTTGCCATTATGTTACGGGTCATCGTCTGACATTACAGCAGTGCTGGCCAAGTTACTACAGCACCTAATGGAATGCAGTGGTAAACTGATGGCAAAGTTAGATGAAAGAAGATTTATTGTGACATGTTCCGCAGCTTTAAGCAGTCAGATAGTTCAGCATGCTTACTTGGACTTCAAGAACTGTGAAATTTCAGCTCTGGTCACAGAATATGTGAATAAATTGTTTTATAAATTGGATTTATTTGCGAAAAACAGCAACAACGTAAAAGCTCAGAGTTCTGGTGTTTATCTGGAAAGAATGAGGACTTCTTCAAGTGAATTTTTGTGCAATCCTGATCTACACCAAAGCAATGAAATTCTGGCTTTGGTTTGGATGTCCTTTGATCAACTTTCAAATTTTCTTTCTGCTTCTGCTGTTCACAAGGTGGGTTTTTGTCAACCTTACTCTTCCAACCAATGGGCTATAGCAAGTGATTCATGTGAATGCACCTTTGAGTCTAATTATTAACATTATATCCCATGGGTGGACAAATTATCTCACTATAAGATTCATCTGTATGTAAAAACAAATATGACAGTAAAAAATTGCCACAGTACCTCATAGGCTATTAAAAATTAATCAACAAAAGTGGATCATATGGCCCTAATATAGCTGTGCACAATTGCACTATTAACCATTGCACCAATGATTCATATTTAATTGTGCTTTAGTTGCTGATGGAAGCTATGGGTTGTCATTCACATCATGAAACTGATGAAAACACCCACATTCAAATAATGGCAAGGTAAACTATTTACCTGAACGAAAATTTGTTATTAAAAGAACATATGAATACGATCAAAGCAATATTGTAAAGCGGAGAAGTTTGCTTTCAATTTTTAAAGAATGTGTGGACAAGAAAATATATTTAAACACTCTTAATCACTGCAATCCAAATGTTTCATTTTCTTAAATAGTTAAGATTGTCCGTTAGATCTAACATTTGATTCCAGGTGTCTTCAAATCTTGACCAAGACCTGCAATTCAAACCCACTAACTTCAAAAGAAAACAAATCCCTACTTGCAGTTGTGGACTGTGGGAAACTCAATGAAGCAAAACTGAAATTGCTTCATGAAATTTCTGCATTTTGCACCAAGTTTCCATCCACAGTTTTGGAAATGGATAAAACCTTGTTGGAATGGTGTTTGGATCACAGTGAAAATATTGACTTGTTAAACTTACTCAAGGTACTAACAGACACCTTCGCTATTACTTTTTTTTAGAGATTACAACATGAAAAATGGCATTTATTTGGTAACTTCTAGATGACAATCAAATTAAGATAGGAACTTAACTTACAGTTAGGACAAACAATTTAGACCATATTCACATCCAATATATCAGCTATGTTGTTTGTCCTACAAATTAACATTAATTTTATGATACACTTTATTTGCATATTTACACCATTTAAAGTGTTTCCTATGATTTTTTCAGATCACCGTGCAACAAAACCTGGCCCTACAGTTCAGTTTTGTGCGTTGCATCATAAAGAGGAAAACCCTTTCAGTTGAGACAATTATCCCTGCAGTTGCCATGGCAATAAAGTTACCAGTATTGCAGCCGTCCTCTGAATTTTTCTCCAATGACTTGTTTGCCAAGTTTAAGAAGTTTCTTGCAAGTTCTGCTATCTTGAAGTGCATGTTGTCGTTTGGCGAAGAAAGTATGCCTGGACACTTGGCAGATTCACATGGTAAAGAGTCGTATATCTTGGCATTCTGCTATTGCCAAATGCAATGAAATGTCACCCATTGAACGTTGTTTTTTTATGGATGGTCAAATATGATTTTTTTATTTATTCAAATCCCAGTGTGCTTAAATGTGTGATTTTTAGCCTCTTTACTGAAGTGGGCGATTGAAACGGGATGTTTCCATGGCGACATGAAACGCCAGCTTGAGCAGAAAGTTCTGGAGGGTTTGGGTGTGAACAATTTTGTGACAAGGTAACTACAGCTAACATAAAACATAAGTATGTTCACAAAATATTGCTAAATAACACGCAAGACAAAATAGAGAAAAAAATTTGTGGTTTGGTAAAATTTGAACTGCAACAAACTTTTTTTTAGTAATCTGTTATGCTACAGGTGGAAGGTGGCTGCTGCTTTACTAAAAAATGTTGCTGATGAAACTGAAGACAATTTAACCGAATTCAGGTGCGTTTTCCTCTTCTCTGTTTGTTGTGGATACGAGCGGATTATTAAAAGAGTATTAAAACATTTACTCAAATACCTTAGATCAAAACTTGTAAGCAAGGCTATGTCGTTGTCTTGCGACATTGTGAAGAGCAACCTAGTTGATCAAACTACGGCAATATCTCATCTGTTGGAATCTATTTCCTCTGTGCTGGGCGTCGCCGATTCCAGTGTTTTGCTTCGCGACAACAACTTTCCAGAGAGTTGGAACAGTTTTGTAAAAAGTGCCTTAAAGTAAGTTTCTTGACTTGAAGTTTCGTCTACAAGAGAGTCTTCGGTCACCATGGCGACCAAATAGATCGAAGCAGCTTACTGATCATAATTGACTCTATTGCTTTTAAATTATATTGTTGTTAAAATTAAAATTATAAGAAATATTTCGGTTTCTTTGAGATATAAAAAATAGTGGAAGTGCCAAATGCATCAATGATTGTGGAACGCAATCTAAAGAATATAATATTTTCTGTAAAAGGTCGTTTAGCACTGCTTTTCAAGTGAGGAAGAGCTTTAAAATATCACTCCTATCATATATGTTGAAATAGGCGTTACTGGCGTTGCCTGCGAAGGCAAAATGTATCTTTTCTGACGATACCGCCTTTTTAAGTATGATGCTACCTTTTCCAGTTGGTTGTTGTGTCCCGAATTTTGTGCAGGAATATCGACAAATAATCTTACGTGTGCTTGCAGGTACCAGATTGCCAATCCTAACGTATGCGAATTTCTTCGAAATCAGATCCTGCAAATGGAAACCGCCAATAGCCACAAACTGCTGAAGGCGACCACTCTCTTCAAGATGGTGACAAGTCATTCGAATTTCCTCGAGATTGTCTTGTCCACCACCGAAAGCGTAAGCACAAAATGTGCCAGAAATATTAAATTAAAGAAGAACAGATTAATTAAAATACTTTAAAGTACAGTGCACAGATCCGCCAACAAAACTAACTGTGTTTATTTTATTGCAGGAAAGTCTCTCAAAGACGAGTCTCCTTCGACTTCTGCTTAGTTTGGTTCAGCGTTGTGATCCCAGTGAATTCCACGTGTCTGATTATCACTATCTACTGGCTGCCTACAACGCCACGCTATCAGATGCCGACCAATGTATTCTGCAGGTCTGTGCTTTATACTGGTGTCGTTTAGTTGCTGCTCTACAGTATAGTAAAACAATCGAATAGTTTCTTCGTAACTTTGAGAAACTGTATTTTTACGGCCAGATTCTCCTTCTTTATGAAGCGAACGGCATATCGACCGCAGACTGCAGCCCTTTTCTTTGGGGAAACACTGCACTGGAGTCGTATCAGGCTCGAAAAAACATGGGGGAAACACTGTACAAGAAACCGGCGCCAAACAAAGTACTCGGTATGTACATATATATCCACATTCATTTTTACTTTGGCTCAACTTACCTCTTTGTGTCTAGCTTGCATCGATAGAGATGTAATGGCCAACTCGTTGCTACATTTTCCCATCAGGAGGCGTTTCATTCCCCTGGACAACGTGAAAGGTTGGTAAAGTGTCTAACTAGGCAATCCTAATGTATAATAAACAGACAAAACAGCGTGGTAAATGTATTGGAATCATTTGAGATACACAAGTAGGCAAAGTGGCTTGCCAATGCTCTTCTGATACAATCACATTTGAATTCGGTCCTGTCAAATATACCTCAATATATTAGCTGAACAGCGATTCTGAATTAGCACAAACCATTATGTCATTCCTAAATACTCAGTTTCTTGTTTTCAGAAAATCCAACCGCCATTTCCCTATACAGTGAAGACGAAGCTGGGGCAGAAATAGGTCCCCGCTACGACCCCCAGTTCCTTCTCTCCGTATTTTCCTCAATTCTCGTCCCGGAAAATCTCATCGACTGTCGTTCTATACTCCGCCAGGGGGCGCTCGCGTTCCTTCTGGTCTCCCTGTCTTCCCACTGTCCGATGATAAGGAGTTTGGCGGCGGGTTGCTTGGCAAGATACTACGAGCTCGCCGAACGTAAGGATCTTGATCGAAAACGAATATATACCCTGTGTATTACATACGTGTGCGTTACTCTGCGGTGATTAGGTCTGCCGTTTGTCATGTGACATTTCGGATACTCATTCAGGCGTGACAGCTATGTTAAACTGCTATGATTCCACCGTATTGTTGTAATCAATATCGAACAAACGCATTTGCAAACTATCCATAAGAGTCATAAGATTTATTGAGTTGCAGACATCAGTGCACGCTATTTCGACCCGTATGGTATTATCAGTGCAGCTGGCGACTGTAGCGGCAAACTTAGTATCTTGTCAAGCCCAGAATTTTCCAAGTTAATCCGTTGGGCAGCCAAACTAGTTGACAAACAGAAACGAACCATGAGACCTCACAAGTCGAAACAGTGTGCACTACTGTCCGCAGCCATAATTTCATTTATAAACCGAATAAATCGCTACTTTGGAAGGATTTTAGCACGAACAACAGAGGCAATAAGATAGCGAAAAACGTCTACTAGGTTCAAGATACAAACCGTTGTTTTGCAGCTCTGTGGTTTTCCGAAAAGAACCTCACCCTCTACTTGCTCAGATGCGTTCGGAACGCCGCCGAAATTGACAAAGGCTCGGTTAGAAAAATTTCCACCATAATGGGGTTGTACCTCGCCAAGATGGCCGAAATCATGTGTCAGGTATGCAATTTTTATTTGATACTATACCCAAAGCGAAGTATGTATTCTGTGTAACTGAAACCTGTAATGGCAAGGACTTTACAGTGGTGCGATTATGTATGTACTTTTTAAGCTTTTTCGTGTAAATGTATGTGAAATTTGTTCATATTAGGCAACTTCTTGAGGCAAAACTTCGTCCAAATATAATCCCATAATTGTGGCACACGGTTTTACTTTTTCAGCCGGCCGAGCATATGTACTTCGCGCTCAACCGGTTTTTACTGGTTAAACCCGGTTTGGACCTACGTCACGTTCCCGAGTTCTACGTACTTTTCTTCAGCACAGATATGGAATATAAAACGGAGCGAGCCTGGATTCTTAATCTACTAGCGCAAGGTGCCAACATGTGTTTCTCGTCACCAAAACGTTAACAGACTACACGGTAGCTTGAAATTAATAACATCCTGTATTTTATCAACACAAATGCTAGTTTTTTTATGGGCAAGGACAGACTTTTAGTTTTTTTGCGTTTCACTGCCAATTCCCAGTCGACATGTATCTGTGGTGTAATTACAGGTGTTCGTGACATGGGCGACTATCACGTGATCCAAAGCCGACAGCTTCTTCGCATTATGATGACGTATTACACATCACCGACCAGCGACAACAAGACCAGAGCGCAAGTGTTAAAGGTGAGAGGATAGTGTGTTAAAGTGTTAAATGATCCAAACTGCTTTAATTTCTAGGTACTTCTTCAAATTCCAGGTATTTCTCTTTAAATTCCAGGTACTAGGAAACTGCTGTGTTATCCGAGGAGCTGCTTTCGACCTCGTTTACAACCTCGGGCTCCTGCCCTGGTTACTTGACGTTGTCATCCGACATTCAGACCGCAAGTGTACACAAGATGGCGGGAGCGACTCCTCCAAGCGCCGGGACCCAACCAGGGGAGTTGCGGGGGTTCTAAAGTCCCTGTGGGGCTCATTGGCCCCTAACATAACCCACCAGGTCCCGGAAATCGACGCGCGTCACCAACCAGCCCAAATGGAAGAAATTCAAGAGGAAAGTGGTATTGAAATTGCAAAGACGGACGAGAGGACTGTAGAAGGGCGGGATGCAAGGAAACGGTTCATACCGGTATCTCTGCGTCTCGCCAGACAGCTCATCAACCTTTCCATGGAGTTACTCTCCAACCTAATAAAAACATCAGTCCCTGAACACCCAGAATTTCAATGCGTTGACCTTGACGACGAAACTTCACAGTCACTTATCGACGTAATTTGCGTTTCTGGTGGCTGTTTGGACTACTTGCGGAAGCGATACGGCGATGACGTCATAGGTGATGACGTGGCGGTGAATAGTGTACAAGCGCGACTTGTGCAACACGTCGGTCTGTTGTTGAACCACAACGGACTGGAAGGATCTCTCGAATGCGTGAAGGTTTTGCTGGCCTGGAAACATCCAAATAGGTGACCTTATTTGTGGTTTGTAAAATTTACATTGTGGTAATGGTGTGCAAGAATCGTAGACATAACGTTTAAAAATCGCCAGACAAACACCTTTCAAGATAACCTTTCCCGCATTGTATAGAAAGGTATTTGTCAAATGTTAAGAATACGGTACATCTCGGTCGAGCTACGTCTTATGTTGTCTACTTTCAGTGACTACAACACGCTTGTTCAAAAATTAACCCTACTTTACTTTTTAGTTCGAAACCCTAAAGACGTTTCGTAAACTCCCAAAGTTTATTGTCCATATTTTGCAGGCATATATCGTCACTCCCCACTGAAGACGTGGTTTCAATCTTGTCCTGGACAATGGAAGCAATTATGATGTCACAACACCTCGGTCATTTATTGAAACCTGCTCTACAGTGGCTGAAAGATTGGACTGCAGCAATATCTCAAGGTACTTTGTGGAGAAAATAATCTTCGGTACATGCGAAACTCTTGTAAACTTTTCAAAAGTGGTTTAAGGCGTCTCTTTATGTCGATTTTATTTGTCGAAAGTTTGTCAAACACGACGTATTATTACATCTCAACAGCAAACGGCGCAACAAGTCGCCGCTGGGTGTCACTGGAGAGCGTCCTACAGCGAACCGGGGAATATATTTTCACTCATTCGTCGGACATCGGTCACTTTGCAGGTAAATCCATCATTCGTGTTCAACGGAACACCTTCGTTCCGGTCAGCATCAACTATTCCTGCTTTGAACTCAAATAACCCCCCTTTTTTCGCAGAACTTTGTTTGCTTTTTTACGACGTTTCCGATAAGCGGGACTCTTTAACAGAGCCCACAGAAGGACAGTTGGAACTTTTCACGAGCATAGACGAACGCCGAAGGGTGATATTGAAGGAATGTCAAGATATTTCTGATTAAATGAAGTGCTTGCGGGATTCGTGCGTCGATATTCTTCCTATCGTCACAATACAAAAGCGGACAATTCCATTTTGTCATTTTTGTGTTGGTAAATGAAAATGATTTCATAATGATGCGTGGTTTCACGGGTTCTATTGTTGCCAAGGTACGCTGGTGCGCAAACGCACAACTTGCCAGGCGACCTTCACATATGCAGGGGATCTCGACCAACGTGGTGCCGAACAGGGTCCCCAAAAAAATAATTACCGAATATGTTTTCTTTTAAGGCCTGCATTGTGGAATTTTTCTGCAGCTTTCTGTGATAAAACGTTCGCACATGGGACATGCGAGTTGCCAGTTAAATCATATGATCAATAAACTTCAAGCCACGGAAAAGCTGCAGATACTCTGCCACTTGTGCGTTCAAATAAGTCTGCAAAGTTTTTTTGTCAATGCTTGGTCTTTTTTCACAACAAAAGCCTTCGCCGCCTCGTTGTAAATTTCATGATGGGTTCGAACAACGGCCGCTTCAGCCACAAAGGGATGAGACAAAAGAACAGATTGCCCCCTAGAATATTTTATAATGTTTTAATGGGTTCCGGAGCCAGACTAAAGGATTATCCAAGATTGATTTTTGATCATCACTATTGTGAGGTCCATTTGCGGGCTATCTGCGACCAAAAACGCCAAGATTAATTAATTATTGCGTCACTGGAAAGCAATTCAAGCTTAAAAACAGATCCTTTAAACAGCAAAGGAAAGGTTAAAAGTGATAGCTACGTGTAACTGTTGAATCCCCGAAAGTTACTAAATTTCTTTTACTGTAAAAAAACGCAACACCGCAGGGTATTCCAGGTATCCTTTGTCCAAATTTGTGACTTAAAGTTCTCGACGTTGAAAGTGTTGCCGAACTAGGCCCCGAAAAAGAATAATGACCGAATATGTTTTCTTTTTTGAAATGCGTGGTGCATCAGTAAGCCTGCATGTGCGAAATACATGTGGATTATCAAATCTTCTCAAAAAGGTAGGCTTTGTCGTTAATGTTAAACTTAGGCACAGGAATTACGACGATCTTGACCCAACACAGAGAGCTTGTCGATCATATATGAAAAAGGTCACAGGCAGGCAAATCATTAATTTTTCAGCGTTGAGAGTCACCAGTCATCACCATCGTAGAAACTAGACATTAATAATTATAAACAGAAACCTGTTTCAGTTCCTTTGTGGATTTTTTTCCTACAGCTTGCTGTGATAAAACGTTCGCGCATGGGTTTTGTGAGTTGCCAGTTAATACAAGATCATTTAGCCCAACCTGCCTCATTATGATCGGATATGGCATGTTTTCTGTACGGAGAAGTATTTTAGATAACTAAAGTTCCCCATATCAGCATGATATTGTCTAAATTTCGCATGACTGCAGATCCCGATATACACACGCATGATCAGCCATCCGGTAGAGCTCACGTAACCCAGTCAACCACAACTTGTTGATTTTGTGCTGACTCAGACTTTACTTAGTGGTTTGAACAGAATTCTAAGATACAGTAGAAAATAGGTCAGATTTCTCATTTCAACTTTTATCAACACACTCGCTTTGTTTCTATTTTCTTGACATAAGTGTAGATACGAGGTTTAAACATATGGACACAGGAATTGACCCAACACAGGAAGCTCGTCACTCAAGCATGAAAAAGGCTACATACATGCGAACTTTCAACTTATCAGCGTTGAGAGTCAACACCGTAGCACAAGAAAGGAATATCACAGGTGCAACTGCTAGGTATGCTGTCAGTTTGTGTTTGTAAACTGCAGATCACTTAGAAGGTACAACTGACAACTCAAAGCAAATCTATGTTTAAAATAACTGAATTTAAATCTCGAACTTATACACGTTCGAATTCTTCAGTAAAATGTATCTTTTTTCGTACATTGATTTAATATAACGCAGTAATATTACATGCAATGGCATGATAGGCAGGATCGCCCCACTGCGCAGGTCCTTGCTTGGCGATCACAGCTAACGTATCGCGATCATGAGGTTTTCGGTCTTGGCAGCCCAGGCAATGCAGCCTAGCTGGATCAGGTGAAGATCCCCTACGTATATGTGAAGCCCGTGAAACCACTGAGTTCCTGTAGCTCAGTTGGTAGAGCGTTGGGCCTGGTTAGCCCAGGGTCGTGAGTTCAAACCTCACCGGGAGCTTGATTTTTCAAATCTCGCCCCGATTTGTCAGGAAAAAGTGGCTGATCCAGCAAGGCTGCATTGCCTGGGCTGCCAAGCCCGAAAACATGATTGATTTAATATAATCACAAAAATTAGAGCGGCATAAGCCACAATGAAATTGTTATGGATAATCTGTTTGATCGCAGGAAGCTATTTTGTAGAATATTTAGATTGTTATCATGGTGTTAAAAAGTGCATTGCCAGACATTGAATGTCCCCAAATTCCCATCGCTCAGTTGGCCCTGGAGAAAATGAAAAGCTTTGGAAACAAGATTGCAGTAGTGGATCCCTACAAGGATCAATCGTGGGCATTTACTCAACTCTACGAACAATCGATCGAGATGGCTCTTAAACTTCGTTCAATTGGCGTCAAAAAGAACGACTTCGTTGAATTGGTTCTTGATTTTCATCCCAAATCATTCCCAATATTAGTTGGTCTGGCATTGTGCAAAGCTGTAGCCGTCTGTGGCAATGTCAATGACAAAGCAAAATCTGCCGCAAAGCAAATCATTCAAGTCGGGGCCAAGTTTTGCATCTGCGAAAGTTCCCAATTAAAACAGGAGCTAATGTTAGAAGAAGATTTAAAGTTAGTTGAAATTTTCTCTTTGCTCGAAGTGCAGAACCTTGTTGCAAAACCAGGAAAACACGTGATAAAAGAACATTTGTCCTCCGAGGGTGTTGCTCTTTTTCAAGATACTCTGTATGTTACTTTTACAAGCGGTTCAACAGGCAAACCAAAAGGAGTTGAAAATACAAATGCCAATTTCCTGGAGGGAATCACATTATCATTGGAATGTTTCCTTTTCCAACCTGGTGATTGCTTTTTAACTTTGAGTATGCAGTTAAACACAGTTGGATACTTTAACTTTTTCGTGTGTTTAATCGCTGGCATTAAGCATGTCGCCACCACGACTCTCTCGTCCGATCTATTTGGTCAATATGTAACTAAATACAATGTAAATGGAGCTGATATATGCGACTTCATAACAATGCGCCAACTGGCCTACGGGTGTAATTTGGAAAGCAATTCAAGCTTAAAGTTCATCATGACAAGTGGCTCTACAATGCCAACGAAGATCTTTCAAAGAGCAAAGGAAAGGTTGAATGTGATAGTAACACAAAACTACGGGCTCTCGGAATGTTTTTTTATATCCCTCACTGTTGCAATACAAACAACTCTCAACAGCTCAGGAATGCTTTGTCCAAATGTTCAACTTAAAGTTCTCGATGTTGAAAGTGGTGTCGAACTGGGCCCTGGAAAACATGGAGAACTCTGCGTCAAAAGTGAAAGTTGCTTTAAAGGATATTTACACGACCAGAAAGCAACGGATGCAGTTATGGATGAATGCGGTTGGCTTCGAACAGGAGACGTGGGGTATTATGATGAGGATCGCTACGTTTATGTGATAGATAGACTTAAAAATTCAATCAAGTCATTTGGCAATATGTCAATTTTTCCCTTGCAACTGGAAGCTGTTCTTTCATCTCATCCCGGTGTGGCTGAGGCGGCCGTTGTTCGAACCCATCATGAAACTTACAACGAGGCGGCGAAGGCCTTTGTTGTAAAAAAAGATCCGAGTTTGACTAAAGAATCTTTGCTTTGTTATTTCAACGCGCAAGTGGCAGAATATCAGCAGCTTTCCGGTGGGTTGGAGTTTATTGATCAAATACCCAGAGTTCGTTTCGGAAAGCCAAATCGAAGAGCCCTAGAGAAACTGTAATTATTTATTTGCATTTGTATTTTATTGGAAAAGTAATATTATTTCGTGATTTTTTCATGATGTTATTTGACACCACAAACGATACACAAGTTTCTTTTTTATCAAAATATTGCGTCGCTTTGATGGTATCATAGCAGGCTCGATATTACAAATGTCATGTTATTTTACATGAGACCCTGTATATGCATTTTCCACGAAATCATACATTACATATAAAAACTGCCTTGCGACCTCGTTGATATTCGAGTTCTTTGTTGTGTTTTGAGTGTCACAAATTATCCGCTTCTAACTTTATAATCCTGATCGATTTGTAACTTTCCTGATTTTGCATTGTGTTGTATGTATAGGCTTTGTGTGTGCATCCATCGAAGGAAACCTTCTTTATTAAGAGCATAGAATTGACTTCGGCAGATTTTGTCCTCGAAATAAATCTAGAACATATAATCATTCAAATTCGTGGAGCTAGAGCACTATTTTAAAAACATCCGTTTGGGGGAGCTAAAGTGTATTTAAAAGAAACATCCGTGTGGTGGAGCTGGAGGACTATTTTGAAAACCATCCGTGTGGTGGAGCTAGAGGTCCATTCTAATAAACATCCGTGTGATGGAGCTAGATAACTGTTTTGAAAAATATCCGTGTGGTAGATCTAGATGTCTATTTTTAAAAAACAAGTTCGTTCGGGCACCTAATTAATAGGTTGATTGTTTTTGAAACAAATTGTGATGACCTCTTAGACCTCTGCTCACTTTCTTAGTAATTGAATTGTTTCAGTCTTCCAAACGATATCTAATTCTTTTCGTTTCAGGGGCTGTATTACGGGACACACGGCAGACATGCATCGATAAATTCATTGTTGTCACATAGTAATTGACGCATGCCAAATATAAAGAACAGAATAAGATCGCGATTCGCAGCATGTATCTGTTAAACTTTTGTACCAGCCACACAAATAAAGTTAATGGATGTTGTTGTACCAACAGAAATAGCACAAAATACACGTGAATGCTATATAGATGCAAATCACAAAAATATTAAAGTTGATTCAGCGCCTTTCTCTTCAGCTTTCCAAGACCAACCCTGGGTAATTGATCAATAAACTCCAACCCACCGAAAAGCTGCTGATATTCTGCCACTTGTGCGTTGAAATAAAACAGCAAAGACTCTTTCGACAAACTCGGATCTTTCTTTACAACAAAAGCCTTCGCCGCCTCGTTGTAAGTTTCATGATGGGTTCGAACAACGGCCGCTTCAGCCACACCGGAATGAGATAAAAGAACAGCTTCCAGTTGGACCGGATAAATTGACATGTTACCAAATGTCTTGATTACATTTTTAAGTCTATCTATTACATAAACGTAACCATCCTCATCATAATACCCCACGTCTCCTGTCCGAAGCCAACCGCAATTATCCATAACTGCATCCGTTGCTTTCTGGTCGTGTAAATACCCTTTAAAGCAGCTTTTACTTTTGACGCAGAGTTCTCCATGCTTTCCAGGTCCCAGTTCGACACCAGTTTCAACATCGAGAACTTTAAGTTGAACGTTTGGACAAAGCATTCCAGAGCTATCAAGAGGTGCTGGGTTTGTAACAGTGAGAGATATGTAGTAACATTCCGAGAGCCCGTAGTTCTGTGTTACTATCACGTTCAACCTTTCATTTGCTGTTTGAAGGATATTCTTTGGCATTGGTGAGCCACCAAACATTATGAACCGCGGTGTTGTATTTCTTTCCAAATCACACTCGCAGGCTAGCCTGTTCATTGTAAGAAAATCGCATATATCAGCTCCGTTTACTCCGTATTTAGTTACACATTGGCTGAAAAATGTGGGCGAAAGAGTCGTAGTAATAATGTGCTTAGAGCCTGTGATTAATTGCTCGAAAAAGCCAAAGTACCCAGCAAGGTCTAACTGCATGCTCAAAGTTAACATACAGTCTCCTGCTTGCAAATGCAAACTTGCCAATTTTAACGTGATTCCTTCCATGAAATTGGCATTTGTATTTACAACTCCTTTTGGCTGACCGGTCGAACCACTTGTAAATGTGATGCACAGGTTATCTTTTGATAGATCAACCCCATCCGCAGAAATAACTTCCTCAAGGACTTGTTTTTCTCCTTTTACCGCAAGGTTTTGCACTTCGAGCAAAGAGAAAATCTTGACAAACTGTAAATCCTCCTCCAGCAGATCCTGTTTTAGTTGCCATTTATCGCAGATGCAAAACTTTGCTTCAACTTGTTTAATTTGCTTTGCGATATCTTTACCTTTGTCATTTACATTGCCACAGACGGCTACAGCTTTGCACAATGCCAGGCCAACTAATATTGGGAATGATTTGGGATGAAAATCAAGAACCAATTCAACAAAGTCGTTCTTTTTGACGCCAATTGAACGAAGTTTAAGAGCCATCTCGATCGATTGTTCGTAGAGTTGAGTAAAAGTCCACGATTGATCCTTGTAGGGATCCACTAAAGCAATCTTGTTTCCAAAGCTTTTCATTTTCTCCAGGGCCAACTGACCAATGGGTATATTTGGGCATTCCAAGGATGGAAACTGACTTTTCAGCACCATGCTAACTTAATTAATTAATGAATTAATTAATTTCCTGGTAATTATATTAGATTACCACGGTGTTATTACAACATCAGTATTCACCAAATGATATAAACGCTGAGCTTATCATACAAATCACATTTTGAAGGATAAAAATACTCTGTGAAACAGATAGTCACTGTTTCGACCTTATGCAGCTCGTTGTGATTATAAATGGTCATGCCGGCTAAATGACCAGGCAACGATTTCCACTATGTGGCGACTAAGCGGAATTGTCACACCAAGCTGCACTGATGAAATTTTGTAGATCGAAACATTGGCAATATGTTTGGAGCTCATAAAATTAATATTATTGGGTCTAAGCTTTCATGTGTGAAAAAATTACTTGACCGATTGAAATAAATTAACTCAACCTGGACGGCAAAGTCAACCTTTTAGTGTGTTGCTGTATAAATAAAAAAGATTTGATAATCCACCTGTCACAGTATTTAGCACATGCAGGCTTACTGATGCACTAAACTTCGTACCAGTGTCTGTGCAAACGCATGCAACCAGACTAACTCATGAAGTTTCGTGCTAGTTTTCCGTGTATGTGCAAACGCATACAACCAGGCGGGGTGCTTCAAGGTCAAGGGCAAAAATTGCCGACGAGCAGTCGCTGAAATCTTTTCTAAATTGTTCAACGCACATAACATTGCTCATTCTTACGATACCACTGAGTATTACACAATACCTTTGCCAACTTAACCTGAATATGATAAATCTGCTTCAGTTTATTGGCAATCATTCCAACACGCCGTTCAAACTTCAGCGAACACGCGAATGCCTGATCATTCATAAAAAAAAACATGTTGTAGTTTATCTGTTTTAGTAATTGTAGATGTTGTTGTCTACTGTTCATTTTACTATTTGAATCATTCAACAAGCAAACACGAAGAAGCACAGCTACGCAGTTGTTGGTGACGAGGTCGTAAACACGTGACTGAACGACTGCCGTTACGTACCAGTTCTGCTTGTCACGCAAAGCATAGTTTGAAGCATTAAGAAAATACCTGACCGATTAAAATAAATTAACTCAACCTGAACGGCAAAGTCTACCTTTTAGTGTGTTGCTGTATAAATAAAAAAGATTTGATAAAGTCACCGTATTTGGCACATGCAGGCTTACCGATGCACTAAGCTTCGTGCCAGATTTCCTTGTGTTTGTAAACACATACAACCAGGCGAGGTTGTACACAGCAAAGGGTAAAGACGTCAACCAGTTGTGACAGCAGTCTTTTCAAAATTATTTAACGCACACACCATTCTCATTCTTGCGATAACACAAAGTATTACACAATGCCTTTGCCAACTTAACTTGAAAATGTTAAATCTGTTCTAGGTGGTAATCGTTCCAACACGCCGTTCAAATTCACAGCGGATGCTTATATTCGTTTTGAAAAAGAAAACATATTCGGTAATTACTCTTTTTTCAGGACCCAGTTCGGCACCACTTTCAACATCGATAACTTTTTAAGTTGAACATTTGGACAATGGATACCTGGGCTACTCTGAGGTGTTGCGTTTATAACAGTAAAATATATGTAGTAACATCTCGGGATTCAACAGTTACACGTAGCTATCACATTCAACGTTTCCGTTGCAGTTTGAAGGATCACCATGCAATGATGGGTGACCTCTACAGCAATCTTGTTGCCCGCCTCTGTTTCCTCCCTTCTATGACCTCATCATAACTTTGCCCAAAAAGTGTTGTCTTCTCGCCAGTTTTGCTGCAATGTCTAAAGTATCATTAACAATGTAACGATGAAAATTAAAAAAATATATGACCGTATTGCTGAACGTTAGGCAAAATCATCATTAATCCATCCAAGAATACGTAATCATATAATCAACCAACAATCTCTGTATTTTAATCATTTGTACCTGATATAAAACCTTACACATTCAAATTGAAAATCTAGGTTACTCTGTTAAATTGAATTTTTCAGTTATAATTTTCTAAGCAGGCATGACTTAATTCTCAAGTTCGTGTTGACGTGTGATGTGGACACATAAAGCTATCGAAATAGTGTTTTAACAATACCTAATTGTGACGTAACTACTCGGTTCGAGGTATATCCGGTCTCCCCTGACTTGCTTTCACTTGCAAAATTAAAGATTAACCCTTAATCAGGCCATTTCTTTGCTCAGAGCTCAAGTACAGATGTGTAGTGTAATGCTTCATTGGCTGTAACGCCCCAGTGAACACGACGTCATGTAAACTCGCTATACATGCGCGACTAATTCAAATGTGAGGTCTTGCCGCTTGTACCGCGAGGATGCGCATCTAGCTTTGCAACCGTACCGCGAGGATGCGCATCTAGCTTTGCAACCGTACCGTGCAATGCCATTGCAGAGTGGATGGTCTCCCGCAGAGTTGTGCATAGGAAAGCAGGTAAGGACAACCGTACCAACCCTCTCTTTTAACTTTGTCCCATGCTGGTGTTACATGGACAGTTTTCGGTCATATAATAAGAGATTTAAAGGAGAAATAAAAGCGTAACTTTGACGCGCGTCATCGTGCACGAGATTTGCCCGGAATGTCCCCAGATACGTATGGCCGTATGCGTGGATCAACTTCGATAAGGCAGAGAAAAAATGCAAGGTTTTGTCGCCACATAGAAATCTTCGGACCTATGTGCACCACAATGGTTGAAATGTACGAAGGAATCGTGCACTCATTGTTCCCTTTCCTCGTATCATACAACGATCTGGACGGCGTGTCGTGCCTCCTACTCGTCTTGATCTGTGAAGTTTATGTTGTGTGTGGTGATTCGTAGCGGGGATGTAGTATAATGCTTCATTGGCTGTAGCGCCCCAGCGAGCACGACGTCATGTAAACTCACTGTACATGAGCGTCTGATTTAAATGTGAGGTCTTGCCGCTTGTACCGATTACGACAATACAATATGTAAACAATTATGGTCAACTACAGCATTTCTTGTTAAATTAGTATACAAAAGTAACAAAGAAGTTTTCCTTCGAATGGATACACATACAAAGCCTATATATATACAACACAATGTAATATCAAGCAAAGTTACAAATCGATCAACATTATTGAGTAAGAAGCAGTAAAGTTGACACTTTGTACAAAACAGAAACTCGAAATTCAAACGGGTCGCAATGCAGGATATGTAATGTATGATGTCGTGGAAAATGCATATACAGGGTCTCATGTAAAATTACATGACATATGTAATATCGAGCACGCATGGATGCCACCAAAGCGGCGCATTATTTTGATAAAAAAGAAACTAAACTTGTGTATCGTTTCTGGTGTCAAAAAACATTATGAAAAAAATACACAAAATAATATTACATTCTCAACAAACAATACAACAAAAAACTACAGTTTCTCTAGGGCTCTTCTCTTTGGCTTTCCGAAACGAACTCTGGGTATTTGATCAATAAACTCCAACCCACCGAAAAGCTGCTGATATTCTGCCACTTGTGCGTTGAAATAACAAAGCAAAGATTCTTTCGTTAAAGCTTGGTCTTTTTTCACAACAAAAAATCGAACAACGGCCGCCTCAGCCACACCGGGATGAGATAAAAGAACAGCTTCCAGTTGGACCGGATAAATTGACACACTGCCAAATGACTTGATTGAATTTTTAAGTCTATCAACAAGCCATCTCGATCGACTGTTCGTATAGTTGAGTTAATGTCCACGATTGATCCTTGTAGGGATCCACCACTGCAATCTTTTTTTCACAGCTTTTCATTTTCTCCAGAGCCAACTGACCAATGGGTATTTGGGGACATTCAATGTCTGGTAATGCACTTTTTAACACCATGGTAACAATCTAGATATTATACAAAATAACTTCCTGCGAAGTAGATGATCCATAACAATTCCATTGTAGCTTATGGCACTCTAGTTTTAATTGATTATATTAAATAATTGTTCGAAAAATATCTGCAGTTTACTCAAGACTTCGAACGATTTTATGTTTCAGACTTATTTGATATTTTATGTTTATGCGACAAGTCTGTTGCCTTTTTCGTATTTGATCGACAAGCTCGATGTAATGGTTCAATTCCTGTGCCTTGTCTAAACCTAGCATCTCTGCTTATGTCAAGAAAATAGATATATAACGATCCCAATGTTTTGCTGAGAGCTGAAACAAGAACTCAAGCAATAATTACAGAAACCTTAAGTTATTCGCCATAACTTCTTACACATAAGGATTTCTTTTGTAAATCCTAACCATTTATCATTGGAGCGATCCCGTAACAGTGAAATAAAAACGTTTTATTTTGGTTAAAACCGAGTAAATAAAAATAACCATACAGAATTCATGTTTCCTGTACATCAACATAGCAATTTTAAACAGACAAAAATATTCCAAACGTTGCAATATACACAGTAGTGCAAACAGAGAACAATGAATGAATGAACAGAAGCCGGGCTGTCACCAACCACTGTAGAGGCTCAGGTACGTGTTCCTCACGATTGTGTGCGGTCCTCTGAGTCGGGTTTCACTTACGGGTTTCCCCCTAAACACACACATAAAAGCAGTGGTATTTGCCATGCCATAATCTTTTTTACTAAATGTATAGCAAACTCTCACTGTGAAAAACACCGTTATATAACCAACCAAAACGCTATTTATGAAGTGTGTATTGATATATCTAACTACACGCAACGTATGTATTGTATTTCTCATTATCTCCTTTAAGTATAATCATAAAATAGACAGCACAATCGTTCGAAGCCAAATCAACATGCACAATATGATCCCATACCGAACTTTGCGTCTCCTTATCAACACAGAGGAAAGGACAACAGTTACAGCAACCACCAAGATTAGAAATGCCGACAATGCCAGAACAGTTTGCGCTGCAAGAGAAAGAAGAGTCTATTAGAGTTGTGTTGGTCTTGCTCTTGTTGTTCAATCTTCAAAAACTGCCATCTAATCACATTACCAGGTACTGATGTTTAATGTGCTATGCATTGACATACCAATGCTTGTTACTGTGCTAACGGTGTGGTTATATTTTGTGCATGTGCAGTATTTTGTTATGAAATAGCCACTTGAGGTACAAGAAACACTCACCTTTCAAGCTGACAGCGAACAGGTCTTGAATCTTCCCTGAATGCCCTCTCTGTGTTGTTGATGTGGAAATGTGCGGCAGTTTTGGTGTTGTGTCTGCAGTCGAGACCAAGCTATCTTTGGCCGATAAACTCGATATTTGCGAGGCGGTAAAAGTGGTAAATGTCTTCATTTCCTCCTTACCTCTGAACGCTGTGTTCAGACTGGTTGTGATGAAAGCATGCAAAGAATGACTCGAACGTTGTTGGGTTACAGACACACTGCGAGGTGATGTTGTTTGCAAAGCTGTGGTTCCTTGTGGGCTGTCGCGACGAGATGCGTTTGAAACTTCATCCAGATAATCATAAGCAGCCGTAGATGTATCTTTTGTTGCGATCTCTGCGAATGATTTATAAAGCAGATGTTGTTGCGTGGTAGCAACGGAAACAGTTGGAACCGCAGAGGTCCCGGTCGGTGTCGACGATGGGATTTCCATCTTCTCTGTAAATTGGCAGTTAGACGCTAAGATAATGATGGATAATAGTTTTGTTTATGTTAAGGGGATATGGTTTGACGTCATTGCATATCAAATGTTTTGGTTGCAGCGGTATTGGCATTATGAGTGCAACCACCAGTCGCATTCGAATAGTCTTAAACAAAAGGTATATCTTTACAATTGGTATAACGCTTTAAGCGTCGTTGCAAAACGGATATCCGAAATAAGTACAATTTTACATTCTAATGCATAAACCAATTGGAGACCAAGCTGAACCTACTTATTTTGATATCAGCACCTTCGAAAATGCTGTTCAGCATCGATTTGAGCTCGCTTTCTGACACGTTGGCAGCCAAACTGAAGCTTGCGAGCTAAAATCCAAATATTAAATCGGCTTTTGTAACGTTTTGATGTTATGATATTTTCACCCTCTTCTTCTTACCATGCTTTGCAAATCTCGACTCTTTCTCCTCGCATGCTGTCGCAATATTCTTTCCAGTGTGCCTGTATTGTGGCGCTGTGTGAATCGTCCCATCACGATAAAGCTTGCGAAAATTGCTAACGCAAACGTGCCGATTAAAAGTGCAGAAAGTACCACATGCTTCCGGACCAAGAAACGCATTTTGAAGTTTGAACGTCACTTTACCCGTACACAGAGTTAATTAAATAGTAAAGATTTCCTGCCTGCTGCAATGCAGTGTCCATAAATGACCAATTAGTTTCTAGGTCGTTACATTTCTCTTCAGTCTTTTCCACACATTAGCCGTTGCATATGTATTCATTCTCGTCAAAGCAGCTCTATTTATATTACATAAACGAACTTGTCTGCGCAGCTCTAGTCTATCTGAAATGCAAAACTCTGGCCTGCGTTTTGTCATTAGTCTGAGGTGCTTTCGAAATTAGTCCCCGCCATTTCCGTTCGTATTCGATCATATCTGAGATCTGCTTTGGGGAAAGAAAAAAATGAATCATACTCAATGGTATTACGTGCTCAACTTGTTATTGCTCTATCAATGTTGGAACATTTAGTTCGCCTTCTTTGCCGTAAACAACAACATTTGATTAAACCCCCAAACGTACAACGGTTAATGATACGAAAGTGCAAACAAGATTCAGAAAATTTCTGCACATAGATATTTTCTTGGGTGCTATTGCAGGGGTGTCATTGTACGCCACCAATTTTTTTACATTCATGCAATTATTTTTGTCACACTCAGTGGCAAGATGTGACACTTACAGGTCAGTCGATTTAATGCTAGAATACTTGCTTGCTTTGACATTGTTAACAAACTTGTTACTCTGATGATTTCTTTTTATTCATACACACGGTTAGTTTTCCAACACTGTATTAATACACTTCCCTACTGCAAAACCACTTTCTTTGCCCAAACCACATTTCAAATTTACAGTAAAGTAAGGCAACAATTTAAAACGATAAAATCTTTCGTTCGCAAATAAAAGAACACAGCTTTCTTGAACCAGTGCACTGTCCTTCACCCCACTTTCCGCCCCTCACAAGACCGCAATCTTGAAGGAAAGCCCGGCCCGGCAGCCTCGGGCCCCAGTTGGCCCAGTGTTTGTCCACAGCCTCGCCATCCACCCACTTCCAAACTCCTTCCGCTTCGAGGTCGGTCATGCCGATCCACACACAGTGGTGACGGGCGGGGGCGATGAACGTGTGCCAAAGGTACCTGACGTAAACGTACATTGTTTATTGCAAACATCGGAATTTCAATAGAATGGGATATCCTATAGTGGACATCGTACTAGTCCTACGCGCCGTGAAATACCAAGAAGCACGGAATATTGTGAAGTTACACTACATAACGCATTAATGTTTCATGCAATGGAATGATTGACAGGATCGCCCCGCTGCGCAGGTCCTTACATGGCAATCACAGCTATCGTATCAATAGCTGTGATTGCTTCAGATATTCAGATTTTTAACATACTGGAGTAACTTTTTATTATTTAAATTGTTTATTTTACCCCCAACCTGGGTGCGTTTTTGAAGAAGAGAGAAGTAGCTAAATTCAGCTTGAGAAAATTTGGGGTATTGACCGATGCAAAACACGTCTTTACGCAAAACTATAATGACATCTGATGCGTGGAAGACCCTGAAGCGTGGAAGACGGCTCTAGGATCGGAAATATTTTTTTGCAAGTTTGACATCCAAAACAAACCTGAAAACATCCGGGTTTCTCATTCCAACATGTGCCAAGTCCGACCCTCTGTGTTTGCAATATCTCCTTGATCTCACGAAGGCATTGCTCGTGAAGGCGCTTTTCGACAGGTAATACTGATACCCGTTGGGTGCGTTGTACCACCCGGAGGCCAAATCTGCAGCAGTAACGTATTGTCAAATCGTGCTGTGGACAGACTACAGCTTTTTTATACTCTTTATTCTGACAGTTATGCTGTACAAAAATGGCTCGAATTTGATCAGTTTTGTAAACTCAAAAATGTTATCATAATGGTAATCTATATTATTAAGTGGCTCGATAAGTAGGAAGCGGTACAATCACAAATTACATGTCCAATCATTGAGAACCCCATTTTGTATTTTTACAAATTTAGGGTGTGCGGTTAAAAAAGATCTGCTGATATTTCAACATTCATTACACACAAATGGCCAAAGTAAACCTTACTGGAAAGCTTGGATTTCATCCTTGCAATGCTGGTGCGAATGTTAACGATATGTTCGCTATTCTGTTGACTGCGTTCGTCCAACGCCTCGTAACACATAGAATGATTTCCTTCTCTTTCCACAACTGCTGAACGAATCGCAACCATATCGACGTCCACCACTTTGGGCATGGTCTCGGAAGCTTCTTCTTCGAGCAGTGTCGAAGCGGAATGTATAGAAGCGTTCAAATTCTGTAGGGTGTGTTCCAGACCATTGGTCTTGGTCTCTAGGCCTTCCAATCGCACGTTTTGTCGCTTCAAAGTCGCGTTTGCTGTTTCAACGGCATTGTAGACGAAAGACAAGACCTGTTGGTTTTGCTTCGATGAATTCGCCGCCCTGTCGGCAGCCAAAGTGGCCAAAAAGATCAACTGTTCATTGTCGTTGATTTTGTCCTTGGCCGCCTGCATATTCATGGTGATTTCGTTGATGAAGAAAAGCATGGAGTTGAACTCATCCACCCAGCTCTCCATCTGTTCCTGCAAGGTTGTGTACTTGCATGAAAGGTCGTGTACATGCCGCGATGTAGAGCCATCATTTGTGGTGACGTCATACGCTGCAAGCGCTTCTTCGCTGCAATCGGTGATGTCACGGATAGCTGAAAACAAGCGTGCACATTACCGAGATTAATACTCTCAATACCTCGATACTTAGCAAAAATTAACTAGAATTTTAATAAAAGCAGCAGGCACCTTACCTCGTTTATAAATTTTGCGTCCTTGGTTGATGTGGTCAGGGTACTGAAAAGTAATTTTGCTTTTAATTTGTCGCAAAGTTTCTGGATTTACTTTATTAACTTTATTTTCAAAAGATAGGTTGATGATCGAAACAAATTTCTTTAGAATACAAATTGTCAATTACTTACCGCAATACTAAAGGCAAGGTAAGTTCCGACCAAAGAGACTACCAGCGACACTGTACTGATGAAAGCAACAACATAAATTGCTCTGTTATCGATGGAAACCATCGTCTACGCTGTGCAAAACAAAGTCTTCACAGAAATTGCTGGAAGATAATGCGAGCAAGTTTGTGCTATGCACAGCAACAAGACGGTTCCGGATGGGCGGTCATGCTTAGCCGTCCGTTGCGTGAAACGTCATCCAGCTTTTCCGCCCAGACAGATTGTCCCTCCAGTGGCGTAAATATGTAGTTTTGTTGGATGCACGGTGGTGCTATAACATCTAAACAGCGTTAAATAACAGGCGCGATCAGGCGTCCGATGCAACCGGTTGCAACTCATCACCTTCCAGTACGACTATAGCTACGATCCCACGGTACAACATGATTCTCTATGGGAAAATCTCTAACACATTGGCGCCTGGCGGGATAACCTTTAGGGTTTCATCGGTGTCCACACCATGTTAACTGCTGCATGTTTTTGCATGTGGAATAGGAGATTGAACATTGGTCCCAGTGCCCGACTCTTATACTAAGTAGAAAACCCCAATGGGATAAAACATGAATGTACGGTGAACCGACAGCAACTCGGATCATGATACGTGTATTTATGAATACCGAGACAAACGGGAACATAATTTATGGTAACAGCTTTCTAAATTGCCAGTTTTAGTGCATATTTCTCGGATTTACGTTTTTATTTGCTCAAAGAGCTCGCAAACCCAATGTCGTCGTAATTAAAGTTTTTGAAAAAGTCCTGGGTCACGATTTTAAACAATACTCAGACTTACTGCAAATACACGACGTTGGTACAGAACGTCGAAGCAT
Organism: Ascidia mentula; assembly: GCF_947561715.1. Taxonomy (NCBI): domain Eukaryota; kingdom Metazoa; phylum Chordata; class Ascidiacea; order Phlebobranchia; family Ascidiidae; genus Ascidia; species Ascidia mentula. The sequence continues at coordinate 3,543,344 of NC_138568.1, forward strand.
TTTCACCAAAGAAAAAATCTAGCTAAAGCCATATTGGCACCCATTCAATGAGCAAAACGCAGTCTAGCCGGACAAACCAGGCACATGTCGTCACGTCTTGTCTGACTCGTCTTTCCACATTCACGATAAAAGTTACCCGAGCTTAGGCCCGGTATTGTCGCCACGACTGCGTATTGTACTGGATGACGTAGATCGCAGGATCCGTTTACATTTAATTTTACCCAGAGATTAGGACACAAGGGAGCGAAACAAGTTCCTCATTGTTAGAGCAAGACGCACAGAGGGACTAATTCCCAGTTAACTGTCGTCGCCACACCAGAATCCGTCCAGGTTTCGTGTTTCTGTGACCTTTTCAGAATTTATGCCTTTTTGCGGTTTAAAAAGTGGCGTTTCCTTGCATGTAATAGTGGCATGTCTTCTGCTTTACTGTCCTTGTTGGTTGCCGGCTGTAAATGGACTGTCTATATACACTGTAAAATGCGGAAACAATATGTCGGGTATTTTGAAAATCGCCTACCATGTGGCAGATCATAAATTTAAGTAATATTTTAAAGTTGCTACCCTAGGGACACCACCAAAGGTCATTTCAAAATACTCGACATATTGCATCAAAAAAGGTCATACCGCTAAAACGCCTTCAGAAATTGTTCTTGGTGATTGACATAAATCCGTCAGGAACTTTATCAGATGCGGTAGCCTGACATACAATTCTTGTACGTGGTTTACTCATTTGTTCGAGTCAATCATAACATACGACAAAGATTAATATTGACGCATGCTGACTAGCCGGTGTTGTCAATTCCACTTTAACATACCTCTTGTTTGCAAGTGTCCTGGACTCTTTCATACACCACTGCCCATGTGGACCAGGAAACCTGACAGTGGACATAGCGCGGAAGACGGTTTAATTCATGAATAACCGACAAACAGACAACAGCGTAAAATAAGAGTGAAAAGGGGCGTGGCCGCGGGGTACCGCCCACATAAGCCGAATCGATTGCTTTGACATGAAAGATCAGAAAGTAGAAATACAAGAACGCATCAGCTCAAACCTGCAACCGGATAAAACCGGTTTAAACTAACAATATTGTTTATTTTTCTGTAATTTAATTTTCAGCACTTGATTGCTCTCATGTCAATGCAAAGAAAATGCCCAGATATTTGGGAAAAAAACACAAAATCGAGAAATAAACAACACAAATGTTGGGATATTTCTAAATGTGACCATGTTGTTTGCGACTAAGTTACGTTTGTTGGTGAGCAGCATGCGAGTTTTGGCAAACGGTCTTCGGGTCGGTACGTTGTGTCGCACAAAAACAATTACTACAACAAAACTAAGAGAAAAAATACTGGTACATCACCGGCGGGGGACATGAATAGTGTAATTTGCGTTTGTGTAGCAACTATAACTGATACGTCACCTGCAGAACTGAAACATGCCTGAAACGACAACTTCCGTCGACGGGAAAAAAGGTGCTCTGGGAGCCAAACGGGAAATGATACAACGCGCCGAAAGAAAATTACAGAAGGAAACAGTGTGACCACCTTTGCTGACGTACTTAAAGGTAAAACGAACAGACAAAGAAACAATGTAACGAACAGAAGGAGAAGTTTCAGCTTGCTGCACCATTGCACTGCACATGTACATAGAAGGGTGAAAGACCGCCCGCTTGGAACAAAAAAAAGGCGGCGGAAAATAAATATGAACTGTCGCTAGTTTAAAAAACTGTACGCCGCGGAGATTGGTAAAATCTGTACGTAAGTACGGTCTTCCAAGGAACATTCGTTTTCAGGTAAAAACCAGCGGTGAAGTACAACTAGGTTTACAGGTTAAGGACAGTCAATGTACTGTTTAGGTCAATGTACATGTTGGTTTTATGAAGATAAAACTGTCTCTAATGACAAACAAAGGGTGAACTTCACAGTGGAGTTAATATGGTTAATGTGCCGTTTCGATTGCCGTATATGTGACGTCATATTGCCGCTCTAAATGTTTGCGAACTGGACGGTTTTGTGGAAAGAAACCAAGACGCGTCGTACGAATGTGAGCGGGATTTTTTTGCGGATGATTACCGTAACTTTTCTCTGGAATTTCTAAGAATTTTTTTAATTAGAAAGTGTGGAAGCGTTTCAACAATATTTTTACTGCAAACTTCGTCAGGGGAATATGAATTTAGGGCAATCAGATAATAGTGTATCGTAGTAAATACTTCCGGCTTAGGATGGTATAAGGTAAAACCCGAAACTCGTTTGGTGGATGTTCGCTTTTTGGCCAATTCGAAACCGAAATAACGGTGAAATATAAATGCAACTTTCGTTCCGGAAGCTGAAAAGAACACAAACATATTCGCAGCCGAATCGTAAAAGGCAAGTTTGGGTGGAACTGAATATCACAAAACTTGCAAGAATTCAACACGCGAATAATCGAAAAAGTTGGGAACGTCACTTGGAGTTGGTGTTATTGACGTCATTGTCATGACGATGCAGTATGACGTCAGCGCCGCTGTCGTGTTTGTCCTCCGCGCTTGAAGCCATGGACAGACGGTTGGGTCGCACAATTTGTCTGCGTGAAAAGAATTTAAGAATAAGAGAAATGTTCACGGTTCGATAACAAATAATTTTAAATCTTTAATATCTGAATGTTAAACTTGTGAAATAAATAAATCAGTTTCAATTTGTTCTCTGGTGACGATTCCGCCAGCCACAGTTATTTCGCAACTTAAGTAAAACCATTAGTTCAGCCACATGCATAGGCGTCGTGTGTTTAAAACTACGTGCTACAACAACTTGACTCGGTGTAGAAACAAAGTAACACAAAACGGAATTTGCGTCATTTGCGTCGTTTGCCTACGTTTAGGGCGATACGACCGACGAAATAATTTTTGCGTGTGTCTAAAACCTGGAAATGTCACCCGTAATGTATTACAAAACTTTCTATGGCCACATGTATCCAAGGTTAATTTATCGCGATCAAGGTGTTCTCAGGTACCCTTCCATAAAAAAACCGGTGGTTAACCAGTAATGAGTATTTTGCATTCCATGAACCAGCGACAAAAAATGGTTCTGGCAAATCAAACAAACCCACCATCTGAATGATATTGTACAACGCACTTCGGTTTAATGAACAAAATCACAAAACCACAACTGGTAAATTAGAAATTTTAAAGCCGTTCTTCGTTCGTCTTCAAATAAACCACATCATAAAAAAAACCACACGCGAAAAAGGATAACTTCTACGCACTCATGAGAGCCTGCCACTGATACGCAATGAAGGACAGAAAGTCAATACCCGCGGTAGACCAGAGACTCCCGAGGCGAACTCCAGAGCTTATCGTTGACGTAATGTAAGTCCGGGCGCAATTAGGAAGCTTAATATCGAGTCTCCCTGGCACGCAAGGGATGACCTCAAATAGTCGCTAATAACCGTTTATTGCAGCATGGAAGCATTGATGCAGATAGAGCAGGTTTGTGTTACTTTGTAATATTGGGCGAGTTATTAAATCGCGCAAATGCTGTTAAGCTAGAGCAGTGCTTCCCGACCTTTTTCAGTTCGCGACCCACTTTTAATGCAAGTTTTATTGTGCGACCCACAATGAGATATGATCAAACGATGTTACGTAATGATAATGCAATAATTTCGTGATCTAATAGAAAACTGTAACATTTAGAAATGCTTCGCGACCCACAGGTTGGGAAGCACTGAGCTAGATGATGTGTTAAGTGACACAGTGAGTGTTGTCAATCGTAACGGAACTTTAATATTCTGGCAAACAGATGAAACCGGTCCAGAATGTATGCAAGGAGTCTGGTGTATGTCGGTCTTGAAACACCGCCATTAAACATTCTATAATCACACAACATATTTTTCTCAGTCCATCGCAAAAGGTCCCAACATTTCGCTCTCGTTCAACACCGAATCAATGCGAACACACGCACTGTTGATAAAATACCAAGTTGGCAGAATTCTCAGGCGTCACTGCACGCATACCCTTTTTGGCACTTGATACTCCGTAAGTGAGGTAAGAATGCACCGAAATAACGCCACTAATTCGCATTAAAGGCAGACCGAACGACAGCGAGCCAGGGAATAAAAATGCCAAGGCCATCCTCCAGTCTATTGTGACATTTTTGAGCCGCTTTAAATCCGCCAAATCGGATAAACGACTCTAACGCACGTCATCAAGAACCTTTCAGACAACGCCGTGGCGATGGGACGTCCCAAAGCGCATGTACATTTTCCACAATGGGATTATATCGGAAATTTATTTTCTTCCGAATAAAATACACGAAACTACGATAATGGGATTACGGTGTGGCATTGTATGGTTGTAACTTGGCGGTCTGCTGACTATACCTCATGCTTTCGTTTTGTAACCGAAGTAGATGTAACGAGACCGATTTTATTCTTGCGAATTCTGACACACCGATGACAGAGTATATTTTGCGTATATATGCACTTTTAAAGTTTGTGTGTGACGAGAATTTTCTTTCAAAGAACTTGTTTTTTTGTATGAAAAACGCTGGTTGTAAATCCGTCAACGCCTAAACCTATATCGCAACACAAAAAATCGCTCTACATTTTATCTGGCATTTCTTTAGAAAAACGGGCAGTGACCGACAAATGATATAATAAAACCATCTCTAAACAGGCAGAATATTTGAAAGGTTTGAATTCGAAAAATTTAATGAAACTGGTAGATAATCAGCGTCAATGTGTTCTTTAATATTGAAAAAACAGATATTGCGTCTAATACCAAAATGGAATTGTCATGGTTATACAAACACCCGGGCGTTGGTCGTGCGGCACTATTTTTTGAGATTTTGGAATGGTAACACGCAAGAGGGGCAAGAGTGACACGTCGGTCATCACCTAAGCTGCAGCACAGGTCCTGTAGTTTTAAGACAATTTAATGAGGGATTCGAATGTCAAAAGTTACAGGGGAAATTGTCAATTCGACGAACGTTCCTCATTAGATTGTTAAATTCAAAATCGAAATAAATTTTCTCTCAGAAGGTTGGACGCAATAACCTTCAATTTTAATTAGCGACAAGGACGGTTGCCATTGACAACAGGGATATATAATGGGCGTTTATCGTGCTGGTTTGGATAGTAGGGCGCCGAGAGCAGGATATTGATCTACGGACATCTATAAATTAAATATTTTGGCAAGTAAAGTTGGGAAAAAAATGCCCAAAGCTGCCTGTATTATGCAGTATAGCGAAGAGGCAATCTTCTGTCAGCTCTACAACCTTTAGACGCCAATAGATTAAACAAAAAGGCGCCAGTAATATTTGTAGTACACACGAGCATATAAAAAAAAATCAAAAAATCAAGCCGGCTTTGCAAGAAAGTTCGTTAAAAACAGACCAAGACCAAGAGAAAAACAAAGAACTTATGTAAACTTGACCGAAAAGCATGTTGTTTTCAGACAGGTCCGGGTGTGCTTCTTTCGTAACTTGTATGTAGCAGAGTTATTTAACTAAGTTTTCAAGGGAATACTTACTTGTTTCCGTCTCGTCGCACTGGTTGCAAGCCTGAGTTGCGATACAGGGGCGAGGTCGACTCAGGTTGGATAAAGCGGGGAGAAATATTCTTCATTTCCTGTTGCTGCAGAAATTTAAAACGTTTGCGCGACTTCTTCGATGATTTGAGCTCATCGTTGGAACGCTGCAAACAAAGCAAGAATTTTGAGACTTTCTGTTTTTTTCGGCGCGTTTGCGTTGATATTTCGTATCATCAGAGCAGGCTAGTAAAAGTAACTAAAGTTTAAATGTTAATTTTTCAAAAATATCAGCACGACCCTTCAATATCATTCAACTGTTTCAAGATTAATCTCTCGTAGATTTGAGATTCAGTCGATAACAGCTTCGACTTTTGAAACAATAAATTTTCAAACACAAGTACATGAAAATGATGAACAATTATTAACGATTTTGCTCAGACTAACACACTTTGTACACGAAGGCATCCATTTCATTTTCGTTTCCTCCTCCGGGGTTTAATAATTACCAACTATTAGCACAGGTATTGGAGAATGTGACGTATCAGACGCCCCTCTACTAGCTTGGTGAGATTTAGGTTTAACTCCCATTATAATGTTTGCATTCTTATGGAGTCAGAGCCAACTTGGAAGGCGAAATTTACCTAAACGTCCGGTGGGCAGGAATGACGTCATCAGAATCAATACACTCTTCGATGAAAAATAAAGGCCGGCCAGCTAAAATCAATATTAAACAGGACGGCGGCGAACTTCCAGCATCCGTTTCTGGCGCTAACAACAGACACCTATTTTGATTACTCAGCGGGCCACCCTGAAGGAGACTGTTCATTTCACTAGTGCCTCGAGTGGGCCCGTCTATGGGTGCTTCCAAATGCGTCATTGCACATGTGATGCAATATAAACCGCCGTCTGGACTGCGGGTGCTCTTACTAAGCAAAAACACTAAAATTTTCGAGGAGTGGCCGTTATTTGTGCTTTTTATCTGAAAAGAAATGTCGTTTGTCGCGGATGACAGGAAGCTACACGCGACACGGACGTATCGTAAGTCGATTAGACAAGGACCGGGTTGTTTGCCCACGTCTGACTGCTGTCATTGAGTCAATGAGATTTCAAATGATTGCGGTGAATTGGTTTATTTGCTCCTCTCGTGGGGGATATTTCTCCTGATGTGTGGTCGTTTTTCGGAGGTGTTTCTTAAAGGTTTCGTTCATTTTGAAATGAAATCACCATGTGTTTTCGAACATTCCAATATACGTAAATGCCGTTGTACTAGGTCCATATACCGAACACAAAGTCGTATGCAACAGAAAATTTAAAAATAAGACTGAAATACGAACTACTGCGACCTAATGATACTTGTTGTCATTAAGACCTTCTACTCGAGTAGAGTTTTAAGGGAAAGAGAAAACAATTGGTGCGGAATTATATGATCCATATAAGTATGCTTCACACAAACACTACATCAGTAATCCCTGAAACAGGAGGATCTGTATCAAGATTGAACAAAATTAAACCTCAAACCTATTTAAGTGAAATATGGCGCGTCGCCAGGTGTCGCTGCTATATCAAATTGGCAACATCGGTTAAGCGCTCGACCTAATTACCCTGATCGAGATTCGTGACTGAGACAACCTGCAGGTCGAACCCATTGGTTTACATCAAAAAAACAACAACAACGCCACCTAAATCAGACAAGGGCGTTTAAAATTGGCCGATCAATTGTGCATAATATAGTACAAAGTTTGTTACGTGTTTGTTCGCAAGACGTCAATCAAAGGCTTTGAATGAACCTCACCAATTCGTCTTCGACTTTCACCTCTGACGTAATATCTTATCGAAGAACCGCAACACAAGAAAATGCTCGTCTTCAAACAAGTCGGAATATTGGCTCAGTAAACAACGTGTGTATAACGTTGATACGTATCTTCCACTCGCTTGTTTGCGCATGACATAGAACCACTTGCCATTTTTGCAAGAAGTCCTGCTATAATCTTAATGGAGTAATTTGTCGTTGCCGAAACGCTGTATGTCCGTTTATTCATTTGTTTGTTTTAACATGCTGCACGCGTACATCGAATAACAAATCAGAAAATCGCACTGTAGTGAGCAACATACAAACTTTACAACCAGGCGTTGTATGTAGTTGCTGCCAAATTGACCAGTTGTATCATAGCCACATTTTCGCAATCGCGCATTCGGCTTTCAAAGCCTTGTCTGAACTCACCGGGCGGCCAAATAAGCCTTTATCGCGTTACCTAAATTCCTGGGAATCCGGTTACGCAGCAGGCAGTTTGTAGGCTCAGTCGTACAGAAAACCGCAAGTGAAATGATTCGTCCCGTGAAATCGTACATTCACGAAACTTGCCATAAATGTCCCCAGCTGCAGGCCTCAGGGCGATAACATGGTGAAATGTGCGAATGCGAAGATTTTTTTACGCATGTCGAACAAGGGAACTATAGCAAAGATTGACAGTTATGAACAAGCTTCATCGGCCGGATGTTCATCGTTGACGACAAGCCATACGTGCGGAAATATGTCGATACGATGATTAAAAATTTCCGCTCAAACTATTTCCAAAATCTAACGCCAGGCAGAAAATCGAACTAAAAGATAGAATCGAAAACGAAAAGCATTGAAAAATGACTTCACATACAGATACTCTTCACATACTTAATTTTTTTTTGCAGTTCACAGAACTGTTAACGAGTTCAAACCCTGCTGTTCAATTGGTCAACAGTGAAGGGACCATTTAGGTAAAAAAGGTTAAATTTTCCACTGGTTAATAGGGATTTCGACGAAAGGCGGGTCCATTACTCTTCTGCGGCAGCGAAAAGCCAGACGCTGGTGCAGTCGAATACCTCACCATAGTTTATTTGCTTCGCTTATCGATCTGGCTGCGGTTTTGGTGCAAACTCTGTCTGGGTTGAAGGTTCGATGAAAACCCACCAAAGGACGGTTTGGAATAAAATACTGTTGGAGTAATTAGCTGAAAAGCGGAAAATCTATTTTCTGTCAACGGCACGACCTGTGGTTATTGATAGATGGGAGCAACGGAAGGCTTAGGTGAATTTCGGAAATTGCTAGACAAAACCGATCGTTACTTTGATATGTATTTATAACGCACTTCGTCGTGAACTTCGGAAAAACTAAACCACAGCCATAGAAATATTGATACAATCAGGCAATGGCAAGTACAACAAACATGTATTATACGTATTTGTAAAGGCATTTTACCCCACTGTCTGGCACTGATGCGTCAAGTGTATTGCAGCCATGAATCTATACAGAGTATGTAATACGGTGCTGGCAACTGTGCATACATGAAGTTAAGAGAACTATGACCAAAATCGCCAAAATATTCAAGTATTATCGCGTTTATAAGCAGAGGCCATTAAGTGGCCACATTTCCATTTTTGCCATACTAAACCTTATAGGAAAATGACAACGATACATAAAGACCACGGGTCAAGAAACAGGTGCAGAACGACGTTATTTCAGGTCAAACGCATGCCGAAGACTTCCGTGTGAATTTGACAGAGCTCGGGAATCCAAAGGCAATTCATATCCATATATAAGCACAGACTTACAACCGACATAGGAATGACTTCGCACACAAAACAAACACAAGTACATAATTCACAACCTAATATGCATCGATTTCGAGATAAAAACGGAGCCACATTAAGTGTGACGTCATAGCGTCTATAAGCGCGTCACATTTTGGCGGGCTGAGCCTACGATTTTCAAACAAACTATAGCCATCGTCCTAGGCACGCATACAAATGCTGAGCAAACAAAATCATGACAAAGTAAACACAACTCTCGGGGAATGGCTGGAACACAAAAACAGCGAAGAATTGTCCGAACCTCGTAAGGATAGAGGGATGCCTTACTTCAAACCACATCAAACGTGTGTATTTGGATGTAAAACGTTTTACTGCTAAATCGGAACTATAGGGATATCTAGGTTATGTTCTGTAGCGAGGTCGCTGATTTTGATTGAAAGGATATGGGGATTCTGCAACAATTTAAACGCCACGTTCTAGTTCACTAATCATTTTAAAATGTGAATTACACTGCGGGCCATCCTACAGTGTATGCGCATTCAAAATCTGTTGACCTTTTTTTGGTTGCCACTGAGTCGCGACGAGCCCATTATATTATTTGTTTAATTGGTACATTCATACACTTGTTACCATCCCGGAGATATCAAAAATATAGGAGTAGAAAATCGTGTATCTCCTCGCCCGACCGATGATCTAGAGGGATTCAAGTTCGTTGCAACATGTGCTAGACTAGCTCAGTCCCAAAGTATTCGCTTGGTTGGTTAACAATCACGCAGTTATCAGTTTATAAAACATGGCTGCGCTGTCAGTGTGATTACAGAACAAAACAATTGACAGCCAGATGATACTGAAGGGGCTTTCATCACTCCTACTGCGGATTTGTCAATTGGGTGTGCTTGAAAAAGCTGAAGTGAGCGACACGGCCTTGCATCTGTCAAGCGTTTCACCTCAGTGAGCAGAATCATGCGCTCTCAAGTTTTTAGCAAGTTTTTCAGGCTTTCAAGTGATCGTGACTATGCGGGAGGTCGTACGACGTATTTCATGGGTCGCAAACACCAAACAATGCACATATATTGTTAGTGCAAGCTATGTTTATAAACACAGGTCGTGTTTGAAACGTCTGCTCAGCACGTCAAGCATTCTTGCTTCGGCATTTCTATTTAAGGTCAATAGCTTCCAAGTATTTTGCACACAACTGTACTGTTTCACAAACTGCGTCTCGAATACTGGGAATGTATTTAAGGCCCATGAAAATTTTCAGTCGTTTTATCGAAATGCTTTCAAACAAATATACAAAAATAGATGCATGTCACACACAAACATTAAGGGTCATAGTCATTATAATAAACCTAAAAAACTGGATTACAGTTGGAACAAAAAAATACACACAATATGTTTAGCTTCAGTTTTTGCAAAAGTAATGGAAAGCAACGTTATATGTGATAAAACCCTCACCTGTGACATGGGTGTCGAGTTATTGCTGATGTCGGAGAGATTGGAAGTAAACCCTGATTTTCCGCAGAAAGGAAACTTTTTGTTTAGCATTGGCTCGTGACCATCGACGCTCGCCATATCCGAGTTTATGTCCGTCCTGAAGATAATGCAAGGTTTTTGCGATGGTTTTCAACGTTTTTTTTCTATTATGCCTTTATGCAGTAGAGATCCCTGAAGGTTTGGACTTAATACATTATGCTGGTGCTGCTTGTAAAAATACAAGAACATCATAAATACACTCTATGAAATGTTTAAAACAAAAACTATGGTTTTCAATGGTTTTAAACTGTCAAAATATAATATGGTATCTCTCAGTCTATAATAGTTACCACGCTAGTGCATAGTAAACTTTGTCAATATCCGTTAAACGTGAAATGCCAGTACAAGCTTGTGTTTTAATGCCCCAAGGAACAACGCAGATTGCATAAAAATTTGCATGCAAAAATTCCTGCCATCAATTATTTATCCTTTAGACGTGGTCAAAATGTGGCTAACATATCTCCATCCCTTAATATTTTTTTTATACCCTATGCATAGATAGGGCTTGCAAACGGGAAACGCTTGTCAAATCAATTAGGCAAACGCTTCCTGTCGATTGCTTCCTATTGGCTGAGAGCGCGAAACGTCACCGTCGTTACTGCGAATCTCAACGACTAAAAGGTTATTAAAACCTGAACGCCAATTGTCGGCACTTCTTGTCCATTATGGAGACAGCATGCGGCGACCACGAGACTCTTGGCAGGACGAGTACGAGGAAAAGACGCCTTTGAGGCAGAACTTTTCCCACGAACAACTTTTTTTCTCACACAGGCGTCGCGACAGGTAGCAGTCATGCATTTTTGACGGTAAAGCGGTAAGTTTTTGGAAAGCGCTCAAGAACGAATGAAAACATCATTGAAAGACCAGCGTTATTTATGGCTTGGAAAAGGCACTCGCGACTGTGATAGTATGACATCTAACGCTTGAGAAGGTTAAACAATAAAGCTCTCAACACCGGCGTCTTATTATTCAACAGGATATTTGTATGTGATCAGACTTTGTGTTCCAAAATTTTCTCCTTTTTCATAGGAAAGCATGGTTTGGAAAACATATCGCGACACTTTTCGCCCTTTTGAAAAGATTAACAAAATAAGAAAATGCCGACAACGGTACTGCGTCTATCGAATAATTAAAATTATTGAACGAAAGTTATTGGACAGTTTTGAGGGAGATGTTTATTTTGAAACGACAACGGTCGAAAATTGTACGCGCAGTCTTGAAACACACCCAATAACCTGACAGTAAAATTATCGCAACAGGCGTAATTCCGACACCTCGGCAAATGAATTTTTAATGAGTAATTCCGCTCTTGTTCTCAGGCACCACCGCGAGTGTCGACCGTTTTAGAAGCACGCTGTAAAGTCTGTAACGCAAAACGCGATTTCAGTTGGCCGAAATGCCACCTACACTGCGGCCTATCCAATAACTCGATATTTGGATTCCGGTACCTTACAACGGCACGCAACTCAAATAGATAGATCAGACGAAGTGTCACTGCTCAATAATTCATGTTCCTCTAGGTTAAGCAAACGGTCAATTAAAGCCGGAATTGACACCACGCAAATCAATAATAAACCACGGGGTTTTCGTATTGAATTTTTCCTGATATGCGTTGTGTTACAACGTGTATAACTGAAAATCGTTAATTATAAAGTGAATGGGGATTCGTTGACGCAACCGTGGTTTGGAAGTATGCGGAAAGAGTGTATCTAAGTTCGGCATAAAGTTTGCGAGATATACATTTTACAAGTATTTTTTATCCCTTAAATAATTAATTATTCCCTTGCGGCTTTCTTCATTATACGGTTTCCCCCTAAGCTACGTAGCTCTTTAAGCAGTGAAGTAAACAAACTTTACAATGCATAAATAGTAATCTATTCACAACCACAGGAACTTTTTACTTTTACACCAAAACAAAAAAACTGTTCGGCATCGCGTCCAGTCGAAAATCTTCCAATCCGATGTAACGTTTACCAAATGAAATAAATATTCATGCTTCTGACAGCGTATGCTTAAAAACTATATGTTAAAACTATACACTTTGTTGCATATCAGCTAAAAAATACCAATAATGAAATGAATATTCAGGTTTCTGACGGCGTATGGCCAAACACTAATCATTTCGTCGCATGTCAACTAAAAATTACCGCAACAGTTGAGACTTACACTTTGTGTATGCGCGCCTTAGACGCAATGTGGAGCGCGGTGCCCTTGGAGCTACAGAACCGCCATCGTCTCTGCAACGAAGCGCGGATCGCTGGGATTCTCCATATATAGAGGAAGGGGTTGGCAAGGGAGTTGAGCGAGCCGATGACGAAGACGTACAAAGCATAATCCGTCAACTTCGGGTTAGGATAGTCGATTTGGTAATCCTGTACAAAGGATAAGCGTAAGTGCAACGAGACCTGCAAGTGCTGCGGTTGGACGGACAGACATGTTATTCTGCTGTATTTAAACACATATGCTCCTGCCAATGAATGATTAATGATTCTTAAGGTTGTTATCCTAAAAAACTCGGGAAATACACATCCATTGCAATAACAACATTAAGATAACATTAACTAAAACTGCTTAAACCTATAGTAAACAAAAAATTACCACAGTTGAATCTTTTTACTACATAAAAATAGAATTCATTTACTAAATAAACGTATCATCTGATATTAAACAATAGGCAGACGCACTTACTACTTAAACACTATATCGTTGTGGCACTTACCATACACATAACGATTCCACACGGCAACAGAGAGCATACAAAAATAAGCATAATAACGGAGAGGGTTCGAATAAGTCTGATGTCCCGATGGCGCATGCGTTGGCCAGTTGCTTGTTGGTGACTTTTGCGCGCCTGAAATAAACAAGAGTCACTACCTCACCTGTGCTGCACGCTTATCACCCTTGATAATAGTTTAAGGCTACTGAATTTTCCATATTTAAACCGGAAAACTTCTACATACGCGCAAAAAAAACGGTTATAAGCCGTTCCGTAACAATTCCAATCAAAAAAATTTCTACGCAGCGCCAAAACCCACCGGTTAGAGTTGACCATTTTCACTCCTACTCACCCTTAAAAATATGAGGCCATATATGAGAATGGGAAACGGCATCATCACAAACACGAATATTATCACGACGAGAATATAGGACTTTGTAAAGGGCGGAATAACTTGCGAACATTCGGATATGGGCTCGCAATGCATGTACTGGTTCGTCTGACATCTAAAAATAGACATTTGTTCTATTTCAATCAGCGTTGAAACACTACAGTAAACTTATATCAATCTTTAAATGAATGGATGCAACTTAGTACACCCATTTGCACTGTTTTCAACATATCATTATACCCTATTCAAATAGAACATAAAGCATTAACATAAACATATAACAAACACATGCTAACAAGTAGATTACCAAACTCTAACACAAACAAAATACTAACACCAACTGAGGAGGATGAGTGACAGCTCAAACGTGTTGCCACGTATACAAAATCACTCATGCTAAGAATTTAATTAAAAGGAAATCAAATGTAACTTTAAAGTAAAATTTGCGTTCACGTGCTATTGTAAACCTTATTGCAATAATACATTCCTATATGCGCAAATAGTGAATTGTGTGACTTTTTGTATCGCGTACATAATAACTGACAAAGCAACAAAGGAAAGCAAACATAACTTTAAAGTAAAGTCAAACAAACACATTTGAAGCAATAGGTAAAGTTAACAAATACTATAAGGCTTTCAGAATGCATGTGCAGAAAAAAAACACTTACTCGCAGGATTTTGCACAGGACCAGTCGGAAACCAGTGGCGCAAAGAGGAAAATTGCAATGGGCACTGCCCACGCTATAGTAATCGCTATGGCAACACTGCATTGGTTGAAGTACATGCGATGTTGTCTCCTGTGAACGACTTGCATGTATCTGCAAACAAAGATCACATCGCGGTTAATGCATTTTGCAGACTTCAAGGCACTTTCTTGTTACGGCTGTTGCTAATCGCGTTTCTGTGATCAAAACCGCGGGTGACATATTTTGGTCAAATAGAAATAATATAAACTATCAAACATTACGTGTATAATATTAGAGGCTTCTGGAAGACCCAAACATCACTAACTTACGTATCTTTCGCTTTTTCTACAGCGGGAGTTCGAGAGTTATAAGTTACAGGGGAACATGCCCATAAATATGAGCCGGGCAGAATTTTACGTGATTTTACCGGGCATATATCAAGATACAACCGTATCTCCTATAGCTGGTTCGAACGAGGGATTAAAAACGGATATACGACCACACCATAAAACCACAGTGGCCACAAAAGTGCTTTGGTAAGTGATTACAGTGCATATTACTCAACGAAACAGCTTATAGGTTGAAAAGGGCAACAACTTGACTCAAGTTACAATGTATTTGAAATGCCACCCCCCACAATCCAGGTCAATGTTCAATGATACATAGTTAAATTAGGCCGGGAAACCAGCAAACGGCCAAGTCTTGTTTTGTTTGAATCGATAAAAAAACGCAATTCAAACCCTCCCAACTATAAGAACACCATGTCAAACAAATCTTTGCAGATAGATTTCAAGCACCGATGCGTGTGAACGAGGGGCAATGGTATTGCGTTTGAATAGTTCCGTAGAATGAACGACAGGAGGCGCGATCACGCGAATCAACGAGCTCCTCAATTTATCGCGCGATTTAAATCTTATCCAGGAATACCTGGGGTGTGTACTTTGTACCGATGTCGTGTTGTCTGCACGTTCTTATCAACGTCTATCGAGATTATCTTTCTCGTAAAACAGCAGATACAAATGATAACGTTGTTTTATACGCAGTGACGTCACAATTCCAGGAAGCGATCCATTCGCGGGCAAATATAGCAAAAAAACGATTTGGGCCAAATCGGGTTCGCGCTATTTTTTGAAGATCGTTATGCGGCCAAGACAGGAAAGAACTCATTTAGGAAATTATTCATCATTTCTTCATTGCACTTAAATGCCACCTTGACAATTTTTGTAGCATTTTTTCATGGTATTTACATTTGCTATGTTGCCATTGATTTGTTACGTTGCGGATTTTTCGGTGAGGACAAAGCCAAAAATGAAACAAACGTCAGACTGCTGTGTATTTGAGAGGGGTTGGTAAATACAAAAGGCAAAATACAAACTTGCTGGTTTCGACGGGCTGAGGATGAAAATCAATACTATGATATTTCGACGGTAATCGCCTAAAATAAACTGGTCGAAGTGCGCCGCAGGTTTGCGGTTCGCGGGTTTATTTTGGGGGCTACAACCGTATTCACTTATAAAGATGATCATATTTAAGAACGGCTTATTGAAAGCACTCTAGCTGTTTTAGCTTGACGGCAGTTTCCTTCGAAAAATAATTTTTGTATTTTAGAAACGCAAATACTGTTCAGTTGTTTAACAAATGTTGACTTCAAACCGAAACCATACTTGGCCAGTGATCGAGGTTCTTGTATAAAAACCAACTAAAAAAAGCATGACATTAAAATGTTATGGCTAGCTGAGTAAATATTGCAAACAAAATTTGTGAGGAGATTTAATTACGACATAGCTTCGACTGCTAGAGTTCCTTCACTAAGATATACGTATTCAAGATAGACCAAAATAGGCCCGGATATCATCCACATACAGTTGCGGAATTTGCGTAGTTTGTTTTGATCGAATAGCGCTAATAAACAGCAACAGATTAGCAGCCCGAGATCATGCCTACGGGTAAGGAGCGGTTGAAGCTTGCGTTGTATACAAACAAAGCAGGCACACCAAAATATGATTGTACTATCAGCTTATCGATACCGAGCACCAACAGCCCTAACAAGGTCATTTTTGCTGCAAACAATACTTTTACAATGATCATGGCTTTAAAAACCTGTATGTCGGGCCAGTACGTCGTGGTTGACTCACATTGAAAGCAAACGGATTTGTAAAAACAACAAATTTTTTAGAGCAGTTGTAAGCGGATCCAGAAAAACAACAGAAATGCATGTATGGCGCACGAGCTTTTAGGCGCGGCCACCTGCAATACCTGACATTATTTGAACCGATACTAACTTAATAAGGCGAGTAATGAAATGCTGGCGGTGCAGTACTGCGTACGAAGGAAAGCAATTTACCGTTGCCGCACAAATTGCAGCCGAAAGGCTAAGACGTTGCCGTTGCGCAGGCTCTGATTGTAATGGACGTGTTGCAGGATATTTGCAAAGCACATTTTTGGAGGTAAACACACGTTTTTGACCAAGTCTTGAAACAGTTGCTGACCCAATTTATTTAACCAGTTATTTTCAACATTATAGTGACACTTGGTCGTGCATTTAAACATCGGCCACGTTGTGTTGTTTAGATGTACTTAACCGTCTCGTTTAACGCAACTTCAAGCCGCAGTCACTCATACATGGAAATAGGTTTTCAATCGCCCACTACAACGTACATCGACGACTTTTACGTGACGAGTACTTCAGCACTATAACACTAAGACTGAAGTGCAATATCGTCGTTACCAACGGGCGCCAACGTAAATGTGATCGATGGAACTAGTTGTAAAGTGCGCGCAACTTTTTTGCCTCTGTTTGGGCTGCAATCGCGAACTGCACTGCATTCGTTAAAATAATGGACTTCGAAGCGGGCAACAAATCAACCTTCCGAGCCAAGCCATTAAGGATAGCAGGTAAAGACAAATGGACAATTTGCATTTACATACAGGACCATAGGTTTTAGGGCATGGCTTATCTGTTTTCATCAAAATTCACTAACCGTTTAATGTGAATGTTCAATACATCAACAAACACATAGTAAACCTGTGAATTTGGCCCAGCCCTCATTTCTATTTACTACTGGAAACAAGACGACGGCGGGTGGATGCAACCGGGTTACACTACTATGAACCGTACCTGTCGACGGCCAATAGTAATATTCCCGCAACAGATGATGTTGCACTGGTGACCCAGACTCCTTGCATGATGGTCAGACTAGCCATAGTGTTGTTAATGCCAAACAGGGCAGCTAGGCAGTAATTCCAAAGCAACATCCCGCCTGCAAATAACAAAACAGCGACATTGAATGCATCTCGGCAAACGTTGTAATTTTTATGTTCCAATGTTTTGGAGTTAATGGGTATATACTGCGAGGTGTTTATTATTCCCATGTGTATGTACGGTACACTTTCCCTACACCCACAATAATCGTTTTACTCCTAAATTAGAACTGACAACAGAGAATGCACGGATCACTTCACACGCACAATGCAAATGCATTTGCCGCGTTATGCTTTTAATGTAATGATAGGGATTATTGGGCGTCAGTGTGCTGATGCAAAATGCTAGCCCGCCCACAGGAACGCTGATTTGGCCTAATCGGTTGGTCGCATGAGAAGAAATGCAAACTATGCTATACTAAAGGTCAATGAGCCTAGGGAGATGCATTCCGAGCCACAGGGGGAACTCAGCCCAAATGGACAACTGGCTTTGCTACCACTGGCAACTGTATCAAAGAAAAGCTTGCTTAGTATCTGCATTTGCATATACAGCATGCGATATTGCGTGTAATTGCCTGTACTGCCCTTGAATTTATGCCTTTTTTAGAACAGTTACTGTAATTTTGGGGTATCAAAACATATATGAATGAGCTCAATGTACAGAGTGAAAGTACTACAATATTAAAGTAATATTCACCTACCTACACAAAAATCTGACACACTGAGATGAATGATGAACCAGTACATGGGGCGAAAAAATCGTGCACTGCCACATGTGATGGCCTGTATAACCAGAGCATTTCCAACGATAATACCAGCTGCCACAAGTCCAGCAGTGATGTTTAGTGGCAGTAACTGCAGTGGCTCACAGTATATTGGCTAAAACAAATTTAAGTTTTAAAACCTGCCCATGTAAATCATGAAAAAGAAAAGTATCATAAGTACAAACAGAAAAATGATTTTTTGTTACTAGTTGTTTTAGAGGCATTACAAGATTTGGGTTTTTGCTGTTTGCATGTGAAAAATGATTGATAATAATCCTGCTTACATCTTCTGAGCTGTTAGTTATGCTTGAAATGTAGTCATCCTGGTATTCCGTATCATTCATCACGAACACAAATCACATTCCAATCTGCATGCAACATGTTATTATCCAAATATTATCATACTTATGTTTGCAGTGACACATTAACCAGATACAATATTTTTGTTGTTTTTCTCACCATTACTAAGTATACAAATAATGAATTATAATTTCGGACTTACATTTTCAAAGCGTCTCACAAATTGTCAACAGGTGATAGATCCCACATCATTAAACACAACCTGTCAAAAATCAAGAAGTTAACTGCAGAACTGTTTACCAAGTAAATATTGGACTTGGTTCGAATCTGGCTGACTAAAATTGCCAACAATTTTCACATTAATGTTTGCAGAAGGCCTTTAAAACAAATTTTACATTTTATTTTAGTGTCCATGCATCTCAATTTTGTCACTAATTGGGAACTGATCTGTTGCAATGAATCAATGGCAATACTACTCGGACTTTCGGTCCTACAAACACGCGAATCTGTTTTGCATTGTTGTATTTGTAATGTTTTGCACTTTATCTGCGTTAATATCAGACAATACGTTCTAGTCTCGAAAAACATTGGCAGTTGAAACCACGACCACACCGGTTAGTTTAAGTTATAACCTAGAGAATCGCTGTTACATTGACCTTTCCAATCCGCGGTTATCGGCCGTTCTTGTCGTCGCGCTAAAAAAAACCGTACGTGCAAAAATTGACATGACCATTTCTCTCCGTTACAAAACGTCTATCATAACTTGCAAACACAAACTCCTGTTAACACACATGGCTACACAAACCTTACTCCAACGACACGAACAAAACAAACAGTTGCCTCGTGAACTCTGGCAGCCTGCGTGCGCTTTGGTATGGCAACGGCTACGCTACGCGTCTTGAACATCAACTAGGTCTGACGCAGCAGTCATTGAAACCGACGCGAAATACATTGTTTTGGTTGGTAGAGAGTTCGCTCTCTGCGGGGGCCTGGCGACTCTCTGCGTTTCTTACACCGTTGGCTTTTTGCCTTTTTTCCTCCGTTAGCATCGCTATCGGGTTTTCGGAGAGAATGCAATATGATACTACGAACTATGGCGCAAGTTCTGCCAAACAGTCTGGGATTATTGCGATTATAACAGGATTTGTAAAAGCGGTTGTCTGTTGTGCACAACATTTATTGCGTTACTGACATTTTTGATACTGTATGTCGGAGTTGAAGGCCTAAGCAATTACTTCTAAAATTTGTTGTTTGTGTTGCAAGAATCAACATAATTTTGTAATAATTTCTTGAACCATATCCCGAAACATCACAGCGTATAACCGTAACCGTTCGGCTTTATTTCTTTCAAGCTTGCTGTCAATTCAGTACACACCTCCAACCTTTGATGGCCTAACACGCATGTGTTTACTCATTAACTATGGCAATTATAACTGCCAGTCCCATGGTTGGTTGGAGTCTGTTTACACAGGTTGCATTGTTCACGCTGTCACAGCTCTTCGCTAAAACGACTTCTCCCATGGCAAGTATTTATGCGCTCTGGCACAACCTAGCGGACAAAAGAATAATGCGAAAACTATCATCTGCACAAACAACCTTAGACCATATTAAAAGTAAGGTAATTGGGTAAATAGTGCGTTAAAAAAGTAGGGCTAAAAACACTCTATGAACGTCTTCTAACTTTATGGCAACTGCCCGAGAAATTTGTTACATCAAAATCAAACCATTGGGAAAGATTACAACGTGATGTATGGAAGTGGGCTTTATTGTTACGTAATACCGTGTCTTCTGCTAACTTGTTGATGGAAAAATTTCCGAACATGGCTACACACTATCAATATGATGGAGCCAATTTCATGAAATATGTGAGATTCAGACAGATAGCCACTGTTTCGATCATTGGATCTGATAGTCACCACAAAGTTGCGTCTTTGCCTGGACATTTGGCGGGCAACAACGTCCATAATAGTCACACAAAGCTGCACCGATAAGACATATTAGGTCAAAACATTGGCCATCTGTTTGTAGCTCACATAATGACTAGACACTTTTGGTAGTCCAGTAAATTGAAATCACATTTTATGTGTCTATAGCTTAAAAACACGCAGATTCACAACGAATGCGTCTCTGATGTGTTTGTGGTTTGACAACAAACGACGCAAACGTGGTCACAGCATCGGGTGGGATCCTAAAGCCCGAACCGTGTTAGATAATTTCGAGTTGAACGGCGGTGAAAGGAACTGATCTGGCCTCTTCGAATAGCAAAAAGTAACGGTCCTTTGTTTTCAGACAAAAAACAGGAGTTAGGTTGCAGGGTCGCGGTTCAGCAGGTATGGGCGTGCCCAAGGAAATGTCAGCCATTACACTGACATGTTTTAGTACTTTGGAGTGAAGTCGTGACTACCTCGAAATTCGCACCTGTTGTGTTTGAATAAAGAGAAGGTAAAAAGATTGGAGGTCGGGCAAAAATGCGTGTAATTGTTTTTCATCGTATAGTTCTTATAGTTGGTTTTACAGTGTAGTGGGAATCTCGGCACCAAATCATGTGGAATTACAAACTTTGAGTCAAGTAATGACTTTCTGGGATCGGTCAAGCAAATGTTCCTTTCCAGAAAGTAAACAAGTTTTGGTAAAACGTTGTTAAACTTTAATTGAACGATAGATTTAAACTATAAAATCCACTGCATAGTAATACAGGAAAATAGATTTCTTGTTACGTAAGGCTACGGCAATTTAAAGTAAACTTATAACTAACTGAAAAAAATGATGTAGTTGTGTTGATTGAACACAATTTTCCAACCGTAATTCCTGCGTGCTTTCTTAAGTCTTTCAAGCTTAAAACAGCTTTATTCGGTTACCAAGACAAACAACCTTTTATGTGGAAAAACATATAAAAGCGCTACAGCAGGATTGACTAGTGTCATCTGGGGTGATCATATAAGGGCTTAAACCTCACGGATAAGTTGTCAACCCAAGTGGAGTAATTATTAACAGAAAACTCTTGTGTCAAGTGGATCAAGCCGCTATACAACAAGTGTCGCTTCTCCGTAGCTACTTGGTACCCGTCGTTGGGTTTCGAATGAGTAACTGGGTGCGTTGTTGTGACGCATTCTGAGCTGATTTCGGCTTTTCGACGCTCGAGTGTTCATGATTACGTTAATAGGCCAGCAGAAAGATCAAGTGTGTCTTGAAAAGTAATGATGAAATGTTAGGTTCAGTTAAGATATACTATATAAGATCATGTTTGCAAAACCTTAGTCCTACGGTTGAAGCGAGTGTGGATGGTAAAAAAACTTTGTTGGAAGTCTAGAATCTTCGATTAGTTTTGGTTCTTCACAATCTAGATTATTTCCAATTTTTGATCGAAAGTTTTTAAATAAAATTTTCCTTTTAATTACGATTTATGTTACAATGTTGTCTCAGGCAAACTGTTTGGCAATGTTGAAAAGTATTAAGTTAGTCTGTTCCTGTGGTCAAAGCCTACTTACACAAAGATGGCAAGCAGTTTTGTTGATGCCCATAGCGAAACAGGGGAAATTCAATCTTCCCTTTTGAGTGCGAAGGTGGGTAATCTGAGAGACAGTTACAAGTTTTACGCATACAAAAACTTCAATTGTAACTATACTGTACACAGCTATAGGTGTAAATTGAGTCACTAGAGCCAGAATGTCACACCAGGGCAAACTTGCAATAAATTATGAAACAATGTACCAGTTTGGGCATAATGTATTGTCAAGCGTACCATAGGGATGTTGGTCATAAGAATTGGACTTCTTACAAAAACTTAGGTTTCTTTTACCTTCACACATATATGTTTTGATAATCGTATACCTGACCCAATTATCTTACCTTTACAAAGGTCGCAACAGTCGTTGCATCAAACATGTAGAAAAACGTTTGTATCAGTGAAACACTATCATCCTCAAAAAGCTAAGAAAGCTCTCGGCCACCCATTAGCCACTGTATTGTAATGCAAACATTGATGTTTCTAACAGCCGATCGAAAGAGCATCGCGAGTTATTCGCGAGATGAGCGACGAAGACGTCAAGCTCCAAGCTCAGGAGTTCATTTACAGACAGACCTTACGCAAAGAGAAGTCGAAAGTCGGTAGACATGCCCTGGAAGAAGTCGGGAGGTCTTTGAATGCGATCTCCCAACGCAGAAGACAATATTTCCTGGAGTACAAAAACTGCAACTCAATCCGTTGTGTGCGGCAGTGGTATGCTTGGGAAACCAAGGTATTTGTTATTTTTGTAAATAATCGTACATGCATTGTTATTATTTTTTTTTTGATAAGTCTTTTCGGATATCTGTGGTCCACAGAAGTGGTTTTTAATAAATTGTAAGACTTTATCAACAAGATATATGCTAACAATATACGATTTTGCGTATTTTCATTACTACATGTCTTTAGGCAAAATGATAGCCGAATGCTGAAATTTCCATAGTTGTAGTTGATCCTAACCTTTCGGTGATGCATTTCCAAGACTAACGCTTCGATTTTTGTACTTTGATCTTCAGCGCAACCTGGAGACGAACGTGATTGAGGCAAGGAGTGAAAACGCGGCCACTAGAGGCATCCGCATGTTTCTGCATCGTGTTGATTTCTATGGCACGCTCCTTGCGCGTTTCGTCGAGTACATTCTCCGTCCTCTGCAGACTCGTTTCTCGACTACTCAGGGCGCAAATCCCGAACTGGAAAACGTCAAAGATCAGATGAAACAAATGAAGGTTAACAAAACTGACGGCGTTCTTACGTTAGGGTTACATGACTTGGCTCCAGCCAAACAAGCCCATAGTATTTCGCATTTATTGACACCTTGCTCAACGCTAAAGTTAGCTCACAAGCGGTTTGGTGTATTCGCAAGAAAACTGACAAAAAAACATGTATGTCAAATATTAGGCAATTTTATACGTTCAAAAACCGTCCATATTCATAGTAACGTGTCAACTATACAAACAGGCTGCATGCGAAAGTCTTCTTAGCGACAACACAGAAGTGGTTCTGGACAACGTGAACCACATCGAGGTGGAGCAACGCTTTCCCATCATTTCGGTGCTTCCCCGAGTTCACGAAACCCTAAATAAGATGGTGATTCTAGCGTTTCAGTGGCGGATCCACGCAAGGTATCAGACATTCGTTTGCCTGCTGTGTATTTGTACAGGCCGGCACTATTACTTCCCGACTTTTTCCTTGTGACGCATGAACCCTAGGCTTAATTATGCTTAGTAACTGCTCGATACCCCATTAATTTACCGGAAGCTGAATATGAAAGTATGTAAACAGAGAAGCGCGACAAAAATGAATAAATACCATGGTTATGTATTGTTAATATGTTGAATATTTGCAGCTTCGAGCAGCGATTCGAACAAATCGACCATCGTCGTTCTCTCACCGAAACTGAAAGAGGTCTCAACGAAAAACGTAAGACTTTGAGAGCGATGGAACACAACATCAGGTATAGTATATATTCAGGCATGCTCGAATCCGATCACATGAATATCAAATCCTACACGCAATGTGCCTGATTTAAATATAGAGAATTGAGTTTGGAATCGTATGTTGTCGTTAGGGTTTACGCACGATTTAGCACTAAAATAAGTGCGCTAAACTACAATTATGCCGTTATAGCGAAAATACAAACAGAGCTTTTGATTTTTGACGTTCAATATCAAAATCCTGGAGAAATCTAAAATTCAAAATATATTAATTTAACGCAATTTTTGTAATTCGATGCTGATTAGGAGAAACAAGAGAAGCCATGAACTGCTGGAAGAGGAAATAGGAGCAAGAATGCAGGCAATCTCCACGAGCAACTTCAGCAAAGTGTATGCAGAATGCACAGAAAGGCTCGAAGCAGTTCGTGAAGCTTACCAGCAATGCAAAGCAAACCTTGAAAACGCAGAAACAGCCATCAAGACGTAGGTTTGCATGAGAACGTGTTTGCTTGAAAGAAAATTTGCCCAGATATGTCATTTTGTACCAATAAGGTGTAGAAAGCTCATGATTTTTGTGTGTGCATGTAGGGCGAGTGTTGGACTCGGTTATGAAGCAAACTTGGTCGTAATATATAATATTCCCCATGTAACACTGGAATTAAAAAATAATTTCCAAGGAACGTTGGTATTGACAAGGTCAACTGCAATATCTTTAACCTCTACATTAAGGCCCATAGCATATGACAAAGGTGCCCACGAAAAAAGACAATTGCTGTACGTTGCAGGGTACAACAAGGCTTCGGAAAGTACAAGATCGTCGGTCAGAAACAAAAGAAAAAATTGGAATCCAGTTTAGTTCGGCGGACTCGGAAGGTGGAAGAGCTCGACAAAATCAAAATGGAACTCGATCGTCTTGAGGTATGAGCTTTAAACGTTCCGGGATTCGAACCCATGCTGCCCTGTTGGTCTAAGTTTATCTGATAGGCCTGTTGGCTTAGGTTCGAATACCTTAACCATCGTTGCCATTTGCCCACAAGAAGTCGATTTATTTGCTCAACCAATACCAAGTGCCAAAATGTACTGGTGTTTTTGTGAAACTGATATTTTTTTGTTTTCAAACCATATCAGGTTTCAGTATAGCAAGAAAGTGAAATATATCCGTTTTGGAAGTGAAATATTTAATCGAACAATTCAAGTACCCCTACACCAACCCTGTCGTATGACATTCTTGATCTTTAAAGTGGTTGCTGCCCAACAGCATGTTAACGCAATCTGTAAAACCAACTTACAATACATTTTCGTCTTTAGAATCGCAAGTTAAGGCTGGACGAGGAGGAAGTGATTTGGTTGCGAGGTGGATACGAAAATGAGGTTGGGGTCATCGAGTCGCTCAAAGACCAATCCGATGGCCTGGAGAAGAACTTGCTCGCGCTAGAAAGACAGAGGGAGGATCTAAAAGCCTCGTATGAACAATCCATGGAACAAGTATGTGGGGAGTGCAGCTATAAATATAGGAAAATCAGAATATAGAATGCGTCTGACAAAAAAAAAATTACTTTACTCAACAAGTTTTTTTTAAATTGACTGTTTGGTGCAATTTTTTCTCAAAAATATACGATGTATAGAAATTTGGGCAAATTGGTCAATCATAATAACTTAACATATCAACTGTTATTTATGCTTGGTCAGCTTGTGGGTCTTGTGTTGTAAAAAGTTCGCATATGGGCCTAGTTTAACCCAAACTTCAAGGTCACACTTGAACATGTTTTTTTTCTGCAGGTGTTAAAACTGAATACAGACTTTGAAGAACTGAGCCACAAATACGAGTATGTTAAACGTCTTGCATCAACAATGATTGCGGAACTATGGAGTACAACCGAACCACAAGTGCTAGTCAAACCCAACAAGGTATACTTTTTTCATTGATCGATACAAAAATGACCCTTTACCTTTAATTTAAGACATTGTAAAAGCGGTCTCTAGGTTTTGCCTTTGACTAAAAACTTTCTTTTGAAGAAGTCTCTCTGTTTAAAGAAACAGGGTTAAGAATCACTGCAGTAGGCCTTACATATAACTAAGGTGTTGGCCTAAAATCTTATAGTATTTACGTATGTGCTCGCTTGTTTTCGTAGAGTTAAAGTGCAACTGCTGTGTCCATTTTTCCAGCTCGACGTGCAGACCGTACAGGTGGAACAAGCGTACGACATGACCCAACCGAAAGGCGTTGCCATGCTCGTCTACAACAAGTGGTCCAAAACCGCCAAGATATCGCCAGAGAAGAACAAACCAAAGCAACCCACCACCAATGATAAGAAAACTGACCTGGGCCACAACCTCGAGTCGCTTTTCGTCCAGCTCGGTTTCTACGTCATCAAGCGCCCGGGCTTGTCCATTTCGGCCATGCGAAAAAACATGGCTGGGCTTTCTGATCAATACCACGGTTACTCGGGTAATCATAACTCATTGATGGTTGTGTTTGTAGCAAACAGCAACGAACGCGGTCAGATCGTGGGTCCAGGCGACAACGTGGTGTCTGTCAAAGAGTTTTTGAGCCACTTTTCAACTAGTCGTTGCCCGACGCTCATGGGAAAGCCGAAAATCTTTCTCTTCCTACTGAAGGTGGTGAGCAGGGAGCCCGTTCTCCCGATGGTGGACGAGATTTTAGGCAAACAAGGAACCGCTGCTCGCAAATCTACTCGACTTTCAGCTGACAGTGACCTTCCGGTGTACTTCGAACCCGAACCTTTGAACCCGGAAGATGACTTCCTGGTAGCCCGAGTAATGTTTGAAGACGATACGGCGGCAGACGGCGGGCCTACCTTCGGTGGTGTTGGCAGTACCTCGACGGAATCAGAAATGCCTTGGTTTGCACGCAACCTCCTCTCCATTATAGCATCCCAGTCCGGCACCACGGACCTCGCCGAAGTGATGAAAAATGTAAAAAAGAGTTTCCGGGACCACTTTGCTTCACCGAGGTCAGAAGGTTCGGGTGACAAGGGGTCTAGCGAGAGTTCCCCGTTCGGCTCCGTCGGCCGCTTATCGCAGCAACGTGACGATCATGTGAATGTGTTCGTGGACAGTTCTTTGACGCGCAAACTCTACCTGATGCCTGGACTTTAGGTTATCATCGGTTGGATGATTTTTATAACGACATCCAAAAGTTTTGTAATTGAAACACAAACAGACAAACTTGTGGAAAAACAAGTACAAATTCCATTTGTTTTTTTGTTTTCTGGTAGCAGTATTGGACACTCAGAGAATTAATATGCAACAAACCTACAGGGTAATACGGACGGTTTCTTTTCATCTATTTTTTTGTATTTATATTTTATGTTCATGAATATTTTTATGCCGTTTATATGTTATATACGAAGAGTTTATTTTTGCAAGTATGTTTTCTATTCTACGCACCTATATATGTTGTATACGTTTTGAGTGGAATTGTTCACAACTGTAATTTTATAGACAAGACGTACAGAAGCTATTTTCACAACAAAGTTGATTTGTCAGACGCCTAACAGCTCAGTTGCTATTCACCTTTAGAGACACTTAAAAAAAAGAAGTTTAAAATGTGAAGCCACCATAGTAAAGACCATTTTGCTGCATGTAGGATTTAGGATTTGCTTTTTTTTGTCATAATAAATTGCACACATTTTCTAACAGTAATATGGGCCTATGCTGAGACGAAAGGGTACAGCTAAGAACCAAATAATGGTTATAGATTGCATGTAAATTACAACCACTTGAACAAAAATGCACCTGTGAAAGTCAGCCGATTTCAGGAAACGATAAAATTAAATGTCTTTGAAAGTAATCATTGCGACCACAACATGTTGTTAGCTTCGCAAAACACTATCATTTTTTAGCAGAAGAAATTAAAAGGTGCTTTGAATGCCATGCAATGCAACGAGATATGTAAGATATCAATGTAATCAAGGAACACGTTCCAAAACATGGATGCAACGAAAATTATAGTGCCAGAAAACGAAACAAATTACACCAAGCATTTACAGGAACTGCATCATCGCTGTTAGTAATATTTTTAGTCAACTCAACTGCAAACAATGGGTTTGAGTTCTGTGTTCGCTTCATGACACTAAGTGTCGATTAACGTAATTGCACAAAAACAAACTGCCATATACATGCAAATACAAGTGTGAAAAGCGTGACCAGACCCATAAAAATAATAAATGCTTTATGTTCTGTTTTGTCAACAAAGTTTTCAGGATACGATCAAGTGTGCTGTGTTTTGGAGTAAAAATTTGTTTCCAACATGCAGAAAAGCCTTCTTGCAGTACTTCTGACGGTATTTTTCACGAATGCAGCATTTAACAGCATTGGATTATTAGCTTTAGGTATAATGTGTATTGGGTGTGACTTGCAAATTTCCTAACTACCATTTCCATTTCTTTCACAGCCTCAGAAGCCACAGAGTACGAAGTGGGGGACGTAAGTACGTGCGTACCAACTACGCCCCTCCGATTAACTGGTGAGTTTGTGAGACAAAAATACTGTTTGTAGTCTTGCTAGGGCTGTATACCTTCAATGTCGCTTATCTTATTTATTTCTGTTCATAGTGGCATCTTGCTCCCAAACCCAAGTTAATGGAACCGTGCCCCTCAACACGGAACAGATTGTTTACTGCAATAGTGGATGGACGGTAAGGTTTAATAGTTGCATGTCATCATCACGTAGTAACATACCGTGTACAGATGAGCAAAGTGCTGTGATAAAGAATGTTTGTAAATAGACTAAATCCGAATGGTGTAACGTACTATGCGTTCCATGTCAGCGGTTGCTTGCTTAGGTTTTTATGAAAAGATTCGACGGATCGGTTCCATTCAGAACGAATCAATGGTCAAATTACAAAAACGGGTTCGGCAGCTTTGGTGGGGAATTTTGGTGGGGTAAGTATGATGCAAGGTGATTTTCATTTCCATGCTCCATAAATAGTAACTGATTTGATATATATTTAAGGACTAGACAAACTGCACACAATGACGAAGAATGGAAAATGCCGCTTGCGCGTTGATTTAGTGGATACCGATGGCAACTCTGGTTTTGCAGAATACAGGTGCTTTGTCTTAGTTTTTAATTATGGAGCTATACTCAATATAGCCTGCGAATAAGAATGACTGCATTTGAACAATTTGATTTTTTTTCGTAGTTTTTTTCGTAAACAACGATTCAATTTCAATTACTCTGATTCTCAAAATTTTGAATCTTTTTGGAAAACCGCCTCTTGTAAATACGTTATGCACTAAGCATACAAGGCAACTTAATTTTAAATTCGTGTTCTTGACATTCCCTTTTCCTTCTGTTGTAGTTATTTCTATGTTGAAAGTGAAGCTTTGATGTACCGACTTTACGTCAAGAAATACACAGGCAACATTGGTGATGAATTGTCTCAACAAAACGAGATGGAATTCAGCACTTTTGATCGCGACAACGACTTGTGAGTTACTGCGTGTAAACTTAATATTGTAAAGCCTAACGTGTATTCAATTGTTAACACAGTGGTTCCCAACCATTTTGTAGTCATGGACCCTCTTTTATAAAATTTTTAAATCAGTGGAAGTAAATACGAAAATTTCCTGAAGCTTTCACAAGCAGCTCCCTTTACATTTTACGAACCAACTTGTGTTTCCATGGACAAAGTATTTCTCCAGGATGTCTGACTAAATAATAATCACTTTGTTTTGTTGGTGACATTTTGTGTCGCATACATTTCGTTTATACATATACTCGCTATGCAAAATCAAAGTAATTTGTTGAATTTGGCCACATTTCTATTGATGCAGAAGTTCGGGAAACTGCGCGTTACACTTTGGGGGTTTTTGGTTGCGATCTTGCGGCCGAGTGAGACTGACAGCTCAGTGGAATCCAAAACCAAACTACGCATTTTCTGTGAGTTGGTACAGCTGGAGAAACGGATGGGGTGGAATTCAAGAAGTGTTGATGAAAGTGAAATGTGATTAACAAACGCCAACATTCATATGACAATAACTCCCCCCTTTTTGTACAAGTTATCTGTTTCATGAGCATTGTACAGAAATGTACCCGACTATCATTGCAAATTATTATACTTACTGCAAAAGTGTGCGCCATTTGTTGTATCTTTCTTTGTGCTTGCAACGAGTTGAGAACTGGACGTTTTGTTGTACTGACATTGATATGACCTCAAACGTGCCGAAACGATAACGATCAGTTTTGCAACAGCGGATGCCGGAAACAAGCGTAACATGACATAATCAGGAAACTATGAATCACAAGTTTAAACCTGTTTGCAACTTTGCACTCTTGTACTTTGTAAAAGTATCACGTACAATTAAACCAGTGACAGGGTGTTTTTTTACATAAAACTGTACATCTTGTTTTCCTGAAATTTCAGGTGCATTTGAACTTTATCACAATTTTTGTTTTTCGGTTGTCCATTGTTCCTCGCAGATAGTGGCATTCAGTAATTCTCCTTTTGCTTGATCTTCAGTCGTAGAATTCCTGTCAACCGCATAATATACATTTTATGTTTAGATTTCCTTATTTCTTTAGATAATCAATCAAACCCGGGTGTTACGAATATGTTAAGGTTATGCTTATGGTTTTAATATACAAAAGTATTGCTTTTAAGCCAATGCCTAGTTGATTCAAAAACATTTGTTTTTTCAATAAACACATGGGCAACACATGGTTAGTCACCGACTATATTCATAAATTTAGCGTACTTAAAAGAAGGTTCTACCAACGGCACCCTAACACCAATGGCATAAAAATCGCAATAAAAAATCTGCATATACAAGTTGTGCTGATTTGCTGCTAAATTACTCCCGAACATTAGCGCAAGTTATCGTATGCTTGGAACCGAGTGTATTTTCGCTATTTCTATATGATGCTACGTAACTACATCTTACCCACTGAAAATACGCTCAGTACCAGCGTAGCAAGTTGCACGTATATCTTTATCCTTACACAGAGCAGAGTGCTCCAGGCAAACTGCAATGCGACTCCAACACAGAAAATGCAAGACCACATCGTAAACGACAGTTCACGACTTTCGCGAAACGTTTCAGCGTACAGATCTGCAACAAATGCTTAAGTATTCAGCAAAGAAATCAAAAAAGCTTTTGAGGCTATATGGATTACGGTTTTAGATTACCGTAATCCTAGTATTCTGCTAAAAAACGAAATTATGTCTATGTTACGAAATAGAGTATTTGAAATAAAAGCCTGGTGACTGTGTTTTGAAATTCAGTATCATCGGACATGTCGTTGCCAGGAAATAAATAGTCATACTTGAAACCAGTAAACTCCAGCATGCGCTTGTAGAGCCAAGTGTAATGAATATCAGATATACAATCCATGACGTGGTTACTGTTGGAACCCACGCGGCAATGAACGTGTAAACCGCCATGTCAGCAAGTCCAACCATGATGAGAACAGGCGTGATACCGATACGGCCCATCAGTTTGCTAACCCAGTAGCTCGTGAGACCGTTTGTAATGGCGTAAAGGGTAGAGCACAAACCGACCTTGAAAAACAGACAAAACTGTGACTAAGAATTAAAAACACAGTCTTAAATGCTAAAAGCACTTGCTGAGAGGTAAGCGAATATTTTTGTTTGTTTACATTTCACAAACGACGCCTAATTGGTGATCGTTTGACGAAAGTTCCGTACGCAGTGTTTCTTTTATTTAGATTCTTGTAAATTCGTAAAATAGGCAATTAGTTTTCATCATTATCTGTGATATTTTCTTGATACGCTCAACTAGATAGCAAAGTTAATCATATTTTATGCATGTATTTAAATGACGTTTTTTATAAATTTACTCTGTGATTCTGGAATGATATCTATCTAATGCATCCCACCTGGCTTACACCCATAATGCATGAGGCAAAAGCACGTGAGAGGTCCGAGAAAAGAAATGCGCTTTCTAGACCAAGGTAAATGCTGATCGGGTAGAGGAGGACCTGCCTTAGGTCAATGCTTCTACAGAAAACATCCTTGACTGCAATCCACGACTCCCGAAAAACCTGTAAAAAGGCATTCAAACATTGTAACATATATCGCAACCATATATCTCGCTACAGAACACCTACTAAGATATCGTTTTTTTTTTCAAAAATAAACCGTCCTTAAGTCATGCGTTATTTTTTCCACCTGAGTGAATTTGGGCTTATCTTGTGCAACCCTAGCTTCAGAATCGTCGTCTTTCTTTCCGGTGATAAAAGTCATGGGGATATCAGGCATGATGAGAATGTGAATCACGCATCCTGCATGAATATTTTACACAGGTTTTACGTTTGCATCAGATTGTTAATGCGCAATTTTGTTTCGACCTGAAAGCTGGTTATGAACACAACTGGTTATATGGTTTGATCAAGCTAAAAACATTTCGTTTGTTATAAACCTTGTTGCGTGGAGTATCTGCCTTGTTGTAATGTTATTCGCATCTTTATATCTGCATGAGTATTTGACCATATTTAAAATAGTTTTCTTAAAACTCGCCATTTTTATCCGTTTGGCTAAACGAAGCCAGTTCATTAAATCCAATTATCCACAACAAATACCGATTCTAAAGTAATAGCAATGAATTTAGGATCCTATTAGAATTATGCGGTTTTAAGGGAGTATAGTTTTTTATTCTGAAACTGTGATATATCTTCCAAGTCAAAATTCTAGACCTTATTTGGATTCCAACTTACCTGCTGACATGATTGCCACAAATATGAAAATTAGGACGTAAATGGCGATAGGATTAGGAACGTATTGGTCAATATGTTCCTGTGTGTTTTCTGGGTCTTGGCAGTCGTTGGCTCCGCAGTGGGAGAACTGATTGACTTCTGTTTTGTTTCCAGTGTAATTCAAAATTCCGGCGGTTGTCACGTTGGCAGGGTGATTGTGTTCATCAGGATTTTGTTGGGAATCCGAAGATTTGAGAAAGTGGAAAATGACAAAGACGAAAATGTTGCCCAAGATCTGATGGTTTGCAAACATAGTTAGGATTGTGTCTGGCCACAGTTATTTGGGAATATGATTTAAGAACTGATTTGACAAGGAATTATGTGAGAGGTTGTTTAAATGAATTAATTGCATAGAAGATGGCATGTATTATACGATAACAAGCTCTACTTTAATGTGTGGTCAAAATAAACTTACATAATTAACAGTAATTAGCTTTACCATGTTCAGTTGGTACATGGAGAACATGATTCCACTGAATTCACGAACACAAGCTTGCTCGCTTTTTCTGGAGTGTTTGTGGTATAAGTGTCCGCAGTAGGAAAATAAAAGACCAAGCGGAACCCAAAACATGGCGCCTGCCCACCCAACCACCACAGCTGCAATCATCAGCAGCCATTCCGCTAAAAATAACAACAAAAATTATTGAAAATACTCACCGCGCGGTAGACCATAAAGTAGGTCTATGGAAACAGTATCTTCAAAACACCGTGTCACATGTTATACACCTGGGTATACGTTTGCAACAACGTAGGTGATGTAGGCAATTTCACTTAGTATCATCGATATTTTAGCCCCCACCAAGCGGATCACGACGGGAACGACGAAGATTGCAAAGAATATGGACGTGGCATAGTTCACAGCGGAGACTTTAGCACCTTGAAACAAAAGATATGTGCAAAACTTTACATCGGGTCAAAGATCTTTTAGTAATCAAGGTAAACGCGCTTCAGTAGTAAACTATATTCAGCGGACAAATCTACATTCTTTACAGCTTAAATATTTAGCAATAAGAAACAGATCTCACAGACAAGTTGAGACGCATGGACACTGAAAAACTTACCAAGGCCGCCTACGATGTTGATGCTTGACTGGAGAACGAGCACCGATGTGTAACCGCTGAAAATTAGCACGATTCCAACGCAAAATATCACAAAAGTTCGTTTGATTTTCCTCTTCTCCGCTCGGTTTTCAGGACTGGATTTTATTTCACAATTAACACTTATTTCCTCTTCCGGTAAATCCATTGGTAACTTGCCTTGGCTTTCAAGCAGTTGTCTATGTCTAAACACGTAGGCACTGCGAAATTTAATCTCTTATAACAACTGAAATAGGCAAATCAACACATCTTTGTATATGATTACTGGATATTATGTTTTGTTGCCGCCAGGCATGTTATATTTTAATAATCTGTCCTTCTTAACTTTTATTGTCCGACTGAATATTTGCGCTTCTGTTTCAACATAACGTAGCAAAAACACTTCAGAATTCTACGAGTTCCGAAATAGCGCAACTTGAAATGGCAAAAGCGTGTAAAGTTTCTGACACGCAGCATGGTAAAAAAATGCTTACTTTTGTCCTGACTACGCATGTGTAATGAGGCGTGATAGACAGCGCAAAAAAGCTAGAGCGATTTTTGTGTAGCAATTTGTTCGCTAATTTCCAGGTAAAATACGTTGGAACTTATTACGAGATATGCGCTACATGGTTGTTCTCAACATTATCCTATTTTAACATATTACCATACTTGTAACATATTGTGCATATTGAAATTAAAGTGCAACCACACAACTATAGCCTTTCTT
Organism: Ascidia mentula; assembly: GCF_947561715.1. Classification (NCBI taxonomy): domain Eukaryota; kingdom Metazoa; phylum Chordata; class Ascidiacea; order Phlebobranchia; family Ascidiidae; genus Ascidia; species Ascidia mentula. The sequence goes on from NC_138568.1 coordinate 3,577,984, forward strand.
CTGTTTCTTGACGTTTTGGTGCTGCTGCGTGCATTGCGCAAATCTTATCGCCAATAAAGTTTACGAACTCTATATAAACACACGAATTTTCGCTGCAGTCTCTCATGTAAAATTGGGTTGCCCAAGTATTTACTCAAGCTATTTTGCACGGCAGAGTGCTCTGTCGAGGTTTAAATTAAAATATAATCGTTCCTCAGTCTTTCAAGAATATTTTTAGATTATTTTTGCAAGTATGTTTTCTGTTCTACGCACCTATATATGTTGTATACGTTTTGAGTGGAATTGTTGACAAATGTTACCGACAAGGCGTACAGAAGCTATTTTTACAATAAATTAGTTGATTTGTCAGTCGCCAAACATCTCAGCTGCTATTCACTTTTCGAGACAAATACGAATACAGCTCGAAATTGTAGGCCATCAAAGTAAAGACCATTTTGCTGCCGATTTTAGGAAAACGGGAAAGATTAAATGGCTTTGAAAGTAACCAATAGGTAGCGCACCAGAGCGTTCATTGTCTTTTCGTAAATTATTGCTCCTTACAGCACCCAAATCGCAAAACCCAAGATCGACCAGTTAAACAAATTTAAAAATTCAAAGATACGACTGAAAAATATGTAGCTAAGTTTTGTTTTTGCGATCACAGCATGTCATCGCAAAACGTTGTCATATTTATTAGGAGAAATCAAAAGTTACATTGTATGTCATACATTACTATGTGCTGTGTATAGGATATTAACATAATTAATGTAGGACATCAATATAGGGATCAGACGTTCCAAAGCATAGGTAAACGAAAATTACAGAGCCAAAGAACAATAGTATTTCTGTCGATTATTTACATCAACTGCATCATCGCTGTTAGTAATATTTTTAGTCAACTCAACTGCAAACAATGGGTTTGAGTTCTGTGGTCGCTGTATGACACTAAGTGTCGATGAACGTACTTGCACAAAAACAAACTGCCATGAACATGCAAGTGTAAAAAGCGTGATCAGACTCATACAACACTTGTAATAAATGCTATAAGTGCCGTTTTGTCAACAAAGTTTTCAGGATACGATCAAGTCTGTGTCTTGTTAGAAATTTTTGGTTTGCAAAATGCAGAAAAGACTTCTTGCAGTAATTCTGATGGTACTTTTCACGATTTCAACATTAAGCCACATCGGACCATTAGCTTTAGGTATAACTTGTATTGTGCATGACTAATAATTTCTTAATTACTATTTCCATTTCTTTCACAGCCTCAGAAGCCACAGAGTACGAAGTGGGAGACGTAAGCACGTGCGTACCAACTACGCCCTTGCGATTAACTGGTGAGTTTGTGAGACAACAATACTGTTTGTAGTCTTGCTAGGGTTCTCTACCTTCAATGTCGCTTATCTGAATTATTTCTGTTCATAGTGGCATCTTGCTCCCAAACCCAAGTTAATGGAACCGTGCCCCTCAACACGGAACAGGTTGTTTACTGCAATCATGGCTGGACGGTAAGGTTCAATAGTTGCATGTCATTATCACGTAGAAACCTTACCGTGTACTGACGAGCATATTGCTGTGATAAAGAATGTTTGCAAATAGACTAAATCCGAATGGTGTAACGTACTATGCGTTCCATGTCAGAGGTTGCTTGCCTTGCTTAGGTTTTTATGAAAAGATTCGACGGATCGGTTCCATTCAGAACGAATCAATGGTCAAATTACAAAAACGGGTTCGGCAGCTTTGGTGGGGAATTTTGGTGGGGTAAGTGTGATGCAAGGTGATTTTCATTTCCATGCTCCAAAAATGGTAACTGATTTGACTTATATTTAAGGTTTAGACAAACTCTACACAATGACGAAGAATGGAAAATGCCGCTTGCGCGTTGATTTAATGGACGTCGATGGCAACCCTGGTTTTGCAGAATACAGGTGCTTTGCTGTCTTGGTTTTAATTTTAAAATTACCACAGCTACGGAAAAAGCTTGCTAATCAAGATGACATGGGTGTGTTTGTGCAATTTAATGATTTTAGTAGTAACATTATTTTAAACTAGTCTGCAGTTAAATTTTTCAATGGTTGAAATCCGTAAAACAATTATCATGAAATTGTGTTGCTATTACTTCTTATCATATTTCGCATGCAAAGATCTAATTTCAATTAAATATAAAATATTTTCGAAAACGGCTCCTTGCAAAAACGCCATGCACTACGCATACAACGCAACATAATATTAAATTCGTGTTCTTAGCATTCCCTTTTCCTTCTGTTGTAGTGATTTCTATGTTGAAAGTGAAGCTATGATGTACCGACTTTACGTCAAGAAATACACAGGCAACATTGGTGATGAATTGTCTCAACAAAACGGGATGGAATTCAGCACCTCAGATCGGGACAACGACTTGTGAGTTACTGCGTGTAAACTTAATATTGTAAAGCATATCGTGCATTCAATTGCTAACACAGTGGTTCCCAACCATTTTGTAGTCATAGACCCTCTTTTATAAAATCTTTAAATCAGTGGACGTGAATACTTAAAATTTCCTGAAGCTTTACATTTGACGAATCAACTTGCGTTTTTATGCCCAGAGTAATTCCCCGGGATGTCTGAATAAATAATAACCACTTTGTGTCTCATACATGCCGTTTATACACATACTTGCTGTGCAAAAAGAAAGTAATTTCTTAAATTTGGCCACATTTCTGTAAATGCAGAAATTCAGGAAATTGCGCGTTACACTTTGGGGGGTTTTGGTTGCGATCTTGCGGCCGAGTGAGACTGACAGCTCAGTGGAATCCGAAATCGACGTACGCAATTTCTGTGAGTTGGTACGGCTGGAGAAACCGATGGGGTGGAATTCAAGATGTGTTGATGAAAGTGAAATGTGATTAACAAACCGCAACATTCATATGACAATAAACCCCCTTTTTGTACAACTTAGCTGTTTCATGAGCATTGTACAGAAATGTACCCGACTATCATTATAATTGAACCACTGACAGGGTGTTTATTTTTACATAAAACTGTACATCTTGTTTTCCTGAAATCTCAGGTGCATTTGGAATTTTCCACAAATTTGTTCTTAGGTTGTCCATGGTTGCTCACAAAAATTGGTTCTGCCAAACTTTAGTCATTCTCCTTTTGCTTGATCTTCAGTCGTAGAATTCCTGTTAACCGCATAATATACATTACATGTTTAGAATTCCTCTTTTTTTGGTAATCAAACAAAACCGCGTATTAAGAATAAGGAAAGGTTATGCTTGCGGTTTTACTGGGAAAAGTATCGCTTTCAGCCAAGACCTAGTTGATTAAAACGGATTTTTATTTCGATAATCTCATAAGAAACAAGTGGCTCGTCACCGACTAAATTTTATGTAGATTTAGCGTACTTAGAAGGAACTCCCAACGACACCCTATTAACACCAATGGCATAAAAATCGCAATGTGAAACTGAAAAAGCAATTTGTGGTGATTTGCTGTTAAATTAGTCCCGAACATAAGCGCACGTTGTCATATGCTTGGTACCGGGTGTATTTTTGCTATTTCTAATGCTACGTGACTGCATCTTACCCACTGAAAATACGCTCAGTACCAGCGTAGCAAGTTGCACGTATATCTTTATCCGTACACAGAGCAGAGTGCTCCAGGCAAACTGCAATGCGACTCCAACGCAGAAAAAGCAAGACCACATTGTGAAGGACAGTTCACGGCTTTCGCGAAACGTTTCAGCGTACAAATCTGTAACAAATATTTCACTAGTAATTATAAAATCAATTAAATAGGAAAACTTTATTTATACTTTATTATCGCGAAAGTTTGTGTATTTTAGAAAACAGGATATTGCAGTTTATAGACACAAGACTGATACGGCATATTTCATAATTGAATTACGAAAGACACTGTAAACAAGAGATATAAAAGAATAAGGATTTGGTGGTTACACACAACATGATTAATTAATCTTATATTTAAGTATAAAATCGAATATAAAATATGTGGTTTACAGTTTTAAATTTCGTTTATCCAAAAATTCTGCTAAACCCACAATATGTCTATGTTACGAAGTCTGGTGACTGTGTTTTGAAACTCAGTATCATCGGACATATCGTTGCCAACAAGTCTTACTTGAAACAAGTAAACTCCAACATGCGCCTGTAGAGCCAAGTGTAATGAATATCAGATATACAATCCATGACGTGTTTGCTGTAGGAACCCACGCGGCACAGAACGTGTAAACCGCCATGTCAGCAAGTCCAGCCAAGGTGAGAACTGGCATGATACCGATACGGCCCATCAGCTTGCTTCCCCAGTAGCTCGTGAGACCGTTTGTAATGGCGTGTAGGATTGAGCACAAACCGACCTTGAAAAACAGACAACAATAAAAAACACAGTCAGGTGCACGGTTGCCCAGGTGTTGCACCTAATTTAGACTAAAACCACTTTTTCCTACTCTTTTTCACGAGAAATCAACCTCGCTACAAGGTTCTGCCTTGTGATAGCACGCTTCCGCATTGTCGATAATTTGGTTTGGCAAATACCAAATTTGACCATTTTTGCTGCATGTCTTTAAATGTCGATTTTCATAAAATCACTCTGTGATTCTGGAACAGAATGATTTCTTCCTAATGGATCCCACCTGGCTTACACCCATAATGCATGAGGCAAAAGCACGTGAGAGCTCCGAGTAAAGAAACGCGTTTTCTAGGCCAAGGTAAATGTTGATCGGGTAGAGGAGGATCTGCCTTAGGTCAATGCTTCTACAGAAAACATCCTTGACTGCAATCCATGACTCCCGAAAAATCTACAAGAAAGCATTCAAACATTGTGACATATGTCGCAAACATTGTATTTCGCCACGAAACATCGACTAAGACATAGGTTTTTCTAAGTCCTGCCATATAATTTTTTCACCTGAGTGAATTTGTTGGGTTTTGCTTGCGTAACCCCAGTTTTATAATCGTCGTCTAAGCTTTGCGGTTTTTCGTCTGTTTCGAGATCTTTCTGTCCGGTGATAAAGCTCATCGGAATATCCGGCATGATGAGAATGTGAAGCACGCATCCTGTATAAGTATTTTACATAGTTTTTCAATTTCTAATACTGATTCTAAAATACTAGTAATAAATTTAGGATCCTATTAGAATCATGCGGTTTTAAGGGAGTATAGTTTTTCATTGTAAAACTGTCTTCCAAGTCAAAATTCTAGACCTTATTTGGATTCCAACTTACCTGCTGACATGATTGCCACAAATATGAAGATTAGGACGTAAATGGCGATAAGATTAGGAACGTATTGGTCAATATGTTCCTGTGTGTTTTCTGGGTCTTGGCAGTCGTTGGCTCCGCAGTGGGAGAACAGGTTGACTTCTGTTTTGTTTTCAATGTAATTCAAAAAGCCAGAGGTTGTCACGTTGTCAGGGTGATTGTGTTCATCAGGATGTTGTTGGAAGTCCGAAGATTTGAGGAAATGAAGGATGACAAAGACGAAAAGGTTTCCCATGATCTGATGGTTTGCAAAGATATTGTGGATCTTGTTCGGCCATAGTTATAATGCAATAACATACTCTACTTTAATGTGATGTCACAAGTACATAATTAATAGTAATTAACTTTACCATGTTCAGTTGGTACATGGAGAACATGATTCCACTGAATTCACGAACACAAGCTTGCTCGCTTTTTCTGGAGTGTTTGTGGTACAGGTGTCCGTAGTAGGAAAATAAAAGCCCAACCGGAACCCAAAACGTGGCGCCTGCCCATCCAACCACCACAGCTGCGATCATCAGCAGCCATTCCGCTTAAAACAACAAAAACTTTACAGTGAGCTTGGTGTTGAAATCACAAACAGTCGGTGCTAAAAGTAAGGATAATGAACAGCTGGTGTAAAAGGAACCTTAATTCAGTTATTTCTTCACCAAAAAATCACCTGGGTATACGAAAACACAACGGTTTATTTTTGTCCTGCAAATTTATTTTTTCCGCTAAGTGCTAAGAGATTGTTTTTGCTTTCAACCCTGCAAACAGTGCTTCCAGGGCGTTTACGTTGCAATGTGTTGATTACTGTCCGAGATTGTTGGCAATTGCAGCGAAGAGATTCTTCGTTCTAAAGCGTGGAAGCCCCTTGATTGCCCGAGTTCTATTCTTAATATGGAACAAAATTCACAATAGGGCGTGACTAGCTCACGTTGTAAACTGAAGAAAATATCACAAAAATATAAAAAAAAATAGGAAATACTGAGAACAGGTGATTGGTTTATTTTGATTTAAATGGATTGATTCAAATTACTCACAACCGCGCGGTAGACCATAAAGTAGGCCTTTGAAATAGAATCTTCAAAACACCGTATCACATGATACACACCTGGGTATACGTTTGCAACAACGTAGGTGATGTAGGCAATTTCACTCAGTATCATCGATATTTTAGCCCCAACCAAGCGGATCACGACGGGAACGACGAAGATTGCAAAGAATATGGACGTGGCATAGTTAACAGCGGAGACTTTGGCACCTTGAAACAAAAGATATGTGCTTTACATCGGGTCAAGATCTTTTAGTAATCAAGGTAAACGCGATTCAGTAGTAAACTATATTCGGCGGACAAATCTACATTCTTTACAGCTTAAATATTTAGCAATAAGAAACAGATCTAAGAGGCCAAATTGAGACGTATGGACACTGAAAAACGTACCAAGGCCGCCTACGATGTTAATGCTTGACTGAAGAACGAGCACCGATGCGTAACCGCTATAAATTAAAACGATTCCAACGCAAAATATTACAAAAGTTCGTTTGATATTTCTTTTTTCTGCTCGGTTTTCAGGACTTGATTTTATATCACAATTAACACTTATTTCCTCTTCCGGTAAATCCATTGGTAACTTGCCTTGGCTTTCAAGCAGTTGTCTATGCCTAAACACGTAGGCGCTGCGAAAACGTTTAATTTAATCTGTTAAAATCACTGAACTAGGCAAATCAACACATCTTTGTATATGATTACTGAATATTATGTTGCTGTTGCTGCCAGGCTTATTGTTTATTATTAATCTGTCCTTAACGTGACTTTTATTGTCCGAATGAATATTTGCTTGCTGAATATTTGCGTTTCAATTTTTACACATCTTAGCAAAACACTTCAGAATTCCACGAATTCCAAAATAACGCAACTGTAAATGGCAAAAGCGTGTAAAGCTTATGACACGAGCATGGTAAAATAACGCTTGCTCATGCAAGTGTAATGAGGCGTGACAGACACCGCAAAAAATCTAGGGCAAGTTTTGTGTAGCAATTTGTTCGCACAACTCTAATTTGCAGGTGACGAATGTTGGAACTTATTACGAGATATACGCTGCATGGTTTTTCTCAACATTATCCTATTTTAACATATTACCATACTTGTAACATATTAAAATTAAAGTGCAACCACACAACTAGCCTTTCTTCCGTTTCTTGATTTTTTGGTGCTGCTGTGTGCATTGCGCAAATCTTATCGCCAATAAAGTTTACGAACTCTATATAAATGCACGACTCTTCACTGCAGTCTCTGTAAAATTGGGTTGACTAAATATTTACTCAAGCTATTATGCACGACAGAGTGCTCTGTCGAGGTTTTCCAGTCTTCTCATACTTTTGTAATTTGTTGTGCCAAATAATAACACCTTTGCCCATTTTCATGTTCGGATTTTACGTAATAACTTCATTAAGCCATAAACTTCTGATCCCGATGGTTTTAGGGGCAAATCAAATTCGTTTTTAGCAAGAAATTTCTAAATCATTACATTTCAAGAGTTGATTTGTCGCGTTTCAAAGTGTTTCGTATAGTCTTTGTATTTAATGTTTTTATAGTGAGCTGCAGACAGGGCCAAGTTGGCTCTGTTGCTTATATTTGTATTTAATTGAACCATTTTAATTTTTTATGATTTAGTATGTTGGTCGTACGTTTCAAAACGATGTTGCAAGGTTGTCTTCAAATATTTACGGACGGTGTTCGATTTCTTGTTGACACACATGTTGCTCATGTTTTTTGTCACCGCAGCCGATGCAGCGATTTCCAGACCACATTCATCCGACTGAAATCAGCTTTAGAGTCATCAGTACAAGGGCAATCTGGTAACGAATTTAAGCTGGCCACTCTCCAGCAATGGAAACCATAGTTTTAAATGAAGGGCACGCTTTGAAAATGTCGCAGAGCAACGAAGTAAAGTCGCCAAGTGATGACAAAAAAGAAAAGCGGAGAATAAAACGGACCTACTTGCTCGTATGTCTCGGCGTGGTCTTGCTTTTTAGTGGATACGCATCAATGGTGTTGCTCCAGTCCAGCATCAATATCGTTGGAGGCCTAGGTAAGATTTTTGCACTACAATGTTGCAACAACTGTATCCAGTTTGCCCACAATCGCCTTATATCTCTGGATGTGTTTGGGAAAGTAATTTACCAATTATTATATGATACAAAATATGTGTAATATATTTGGTGTCAGTATTTCGTGGTATGCTTTTGTAAATATTGTACAAACAAAGTATAAACACAAGCTGTTATCCTGTATTGGGAATTGCACGGTATGCTGAGGTCTATTAACATGAATTTCGCGCTTCAGCACTATGTACAACATAGAGTATGACAAGATCCCATATCGCTTGACAAGTTGTTTAGCGTATTTACTTCTAGTCGAGTGAATATAACACAGTTCTCGTTCTGACAACAACATGTGTTTTTGAATTTGCCCCAAAACTTTTGTTGAGTGTAATTTCTTGGTCCAACTCGGATGTATAAAAATTATTCGCCCAAGACACCTAATTTATTCGGATGTATATAAAGTATCGTCCAAGCAAGTGAGTGAGTTTTGTTCGTAGAGTTGATATTTAAATTAAACTCTTAACAAAACTCTCTCTCTCCCTCCTTGTATCAAATCCAAAACAAGCATCTAAACAGGTAGGTTTAAAACAAATACAAGTAAATGGTTGCCCCTAATTTGAAAAAGTTAATAAACAAGTATTTTTCCATTAAATTTTCAACCTACCCAGGAGCTAAAGTGACGGCTGTTATCTACGGTACATCTATTCTCTTCGGGATCTTCGTAGTTCCAATAACTGTTCGTTTGCTGGGAGCTAAAAAGTCAATGATTCTTAGCGAGGTGATCTACATTGCGTACGTGATTGCGAACGCATACCCAAGTAAGTGTTGATTATTCGTGACGTCATATGTGGTTTTGTATGAAGCAAAGAACGTTACCACGCAAAGTCCAAGACAATGTGATTAGTAAATCAAATCTGGATCCAAAAAAACCAAAGGCCCCTGGCAGGCTGTCGATCGCACACCGTATCAATAATAATGTAATAAAATCCAAACACAGCGATCTTCAAACAGCTCAGATCGATTTATTTAGAGAAAAATATATTTCGCCTAAAACGGCATCATCAGTTTCTCCATTTACCAAAACTGCCAAAAAGGAAAAACAGAAAGAAAAAAGTCAAGAATCTAACGCAAAAAGGTTACGCAAGCTAAAAATAAATAAAATTTTATTTTATTTATTTTTAGCTTGCGTAACCTTTTTGCGTTAGATTCTTGACTTTTTTCTTTCTGTTTTTCCTTTTTGGCAGTTTTGGTAAATGGAGAAACTGATGATGCCGTTTTAGGCGAAATATATTTTTCTCTAAATAAATCGATCTGAGCTGTTTGAAGATCGCTGTGTTTGGATTTTATTACATTATTATTATAAGTCCAAGACAATTTAGTATAATTTGTAAACTGGAACTTTGCCTTCAAAGCGATACCGACTTCAAAGACCTGCCATTTTTGCATTGATACACATGACAAACCTAATCTCAAGTTATTTTATGACAGAGGAGTGGCTTTTGATGATCGCAGCTGTGTTGGTGGCGTTTGCAGGCTCTGCTTTTTGGGTTCCGGTTGGGCTTTTGTTTTCCTACTACGGTCACTTATACCACAAACACTCCAGAAAAAGCGAGCAAGCATGTGTTCGTGAATTCAGTGGAATCATGTTCTCCATGTTTCACCTCAATATGGTATTAAAAACAAAATTATGTATTAGTGTGATGTATTAATCCTACTAAATCCATTCATTATCAATATTTGTGGTAAGTTTAAAACTCACCGGAATCACGATTTTTCGTATCTAGCGCCAAACAGTCTGAAAGGTGGCTTTGTTCCTACTTGGCTGCAGTGCCAGTGAACCAAATGTTTGTAATGTTTAAAATATCTTGTACGCTATGCGGCGCTGCCGGGCATAAGCGCTCGAACCACAAACAAATTGGAAACCTGATAGGAATTCGTGCCCAGGATGGCCTGGGTTCGAATGTCGGTATGATTAAAACAAATAAAGTAAAAAAATAAAATTAATATGGCACTGGTGTTGTAATAACGATGTGTTTTACATTGAAGGTTCAAAATAACTATTTGCTTTAAAAACTATACGTTGTTACTTTACCTTGAGAAGCATTGGGTTTAGGTGTTTGGGAACGTCTTCATTTTCGTTATCCTTCATTTTATGAAATCCTCTGACTCCCAAGATCATCTCGAGAAAAACCCGCATTTATCCAATATGACAACTACCAGCAATGTGTTAAACACCACGGATGTTAAGACTGAAGTTAGTCAGTTCTACCACTGTGGAGCGAACGACTGCCAAGACCCCGAACACACACAGGAACACATAAATCAATATGTTCCTTCGAATCCAATCGCAATTTACGTTTTGATCTTGACGTTCGTGGTTATAATGATATCAGGTAGAAAAGTGGATTTTTTTATTGCATGAAATGGTTAAAATGCTCTGCTGATTTTATGCGCATGGATAGGCTTATATACGTAGCGAATTGTTATGGTGAATGACTTTATTTATCCGGCAAAATGTTCTCCTTGTTTCACAATGCGATATTTACTCCCATAAATACAAGGTTTAGACAATCCATTCCTTTTTTCTAGAATAAGTCTGAGTTTCCGTTTATGTTTTATTGGTAGAACGAGAAAAACTAACACCCGTCGCCGAGTAAACTGTTGTGCGTTCCAGGCTGTGTTCTACACATATGTCTTTTACCGGAAGTGCCGATGAACTTCATCTCTGGAAAGATAAAGTACGCGAACGACTCGCAAGAGGGGAGTTTGCAGGGAGAAGCAGAAGACGGTGCACAAACTCAGAAGTGCAATAAAGCTAAACTGGTAATATTCCTTTTCGACCTGTCAGGTGTCATAAGTACAACATCCACTTTGGTCAGACGAAATCGATTCCAAGTTGTATTGACTTGAGACAGTATGTACTAGCTAAGAGAGAGTCCAAATATTGCAATATGTTCACACTGTTTACCTTAACGTCATCCTGGCTTGGGTAGATCCAAAAGGGGTCTACAATATGTCATAATAATACTGAAGAAAGTGCAACATGATAGTCAAACAGGTTGTTTTAAAGATTAATTTTGTTTATGCGTGCTTTGTCTGGTACATGTCTGCATCTTTTCGTCTCTAAATATAAATTTTGCGTCACAATGTCCCATTGAGTTTTCGATAATAAACTCTCTCCATAGAAACCTGAATCCGCCCTGCATACTTGTCACCATAAATCATAAAAATATTTCAATACATTTATTTCAAAAGTCAACCTGATATTGTGTCCAGGTTTTAAAGGAATCGTGGATTGCAGTCAAAGACTTGTTTGCTCGAAGCGTGGACCCGAGACAGATTCTCATTTATCCAATTAGTACCTACCTGGGATTGCAAGCTGGATTCTTTTACGGGGAGGTAACGCGAGCCTACGTCTCCTGCATCATGGGCGTAAGCAAGGTAACAAAACCGTCATTTGCGAAATGAAATGACGCAAATAAAGTCCACAATTAAAATTTTCCGTACATACACTTGGTTACACATGTCCATTGATGAACCCAAACAAAGCCGGGCTTGTGTTTTAGTATGCAACTACCCAAGCAATATCTCTTTGATCACATAAAACCCAGTGTATGTTTTAATTGACAACGCTTAAAAGAAAAACAATCATAATACAGAGATACAGGAAAAAACAGTTACTTTATATTAAACTTTATAGTGCTGGGCAGTTTGGGAAAGCATTTCAGGCCATAAAACCTATCGATAAAGACATAAAATTTGCAATACATATTTTTTATCTGTAAAGATTGGAATCTGCACAGTTTTGTTTGCGGTCGTCAACAGCATTTCGAGTTACGGCTGTGGCAAAATCATGGGGCGCTCCGGTATGATGCCGGTTCTTTTCCTGGCCAGTGTTGTTGACATGGCAGTTTACATCTTTTGCACCATCTGGATTCCCACTGCAGCAACGTCATGGCTTATATATCTCATATTCTTTGCAATGGGATTTACATCTGCTTGCTTGAATATGCTCAACGCAAGTATGCAATATAACCAGTGTTGTAGTCGTATCACGCTGTATGTTAAATTTTCGGGGGCTGTTACTTATTTATTTCTACCTTATACGGTCCAGTGACGCTAAGGGATATTCTTAGGGACTCGGGGTTTGACTCTGGGGGTGGTTGAAGGGTGAATCTATAGAGTTAATTATATAAATGCCTCATGGTTTGTCCTCCAGTTTTGTACCCAACAATTTAACTTTCCCGCAAAGTGCCACAAAGTAGAAAACCTGTGCCTGGCTAGTTGCCCAACTGTAGACCAGACCAGCCTGACGAGATTGCACTGATGTATGAGACCTTATAGATTGAAACAGTGTTATGCACTTTTTGCTGTTTCACGACATCTGTAATAGAAAGGGGTATGGTAACTATTAGTAATTTGAACAAGGAAAAAGGTTAAGAACCGCTGTTACAGCCGAGCATTTAAAGTAGTTTTGTACGAAATTATTCTTAACACACATGACACCTAGTGGCTGGTAGAACTTCGCGATAGCAAAAAAAAACTTTGCATGTTTCAGATCTGTACGCCGAAACCTTCAACGAAAACAGGGAACTTTCTTATAATATGTGGTGCATCGTGTTCTCGGTGGGCTTTGCCTTGCAGTTTGCTTGGAGTACGCATCTATGTGTCAGACACAAACTCTACGTCCAGATCGGTGTTTTGCTGCTTAGCGTTGTAACAACAGGTTTTTTCTATTTCTTTTTAATAATGTGATAAAGGTAGAAATTGTGTTAAAGCTAATGGCAACACTCGTGTAAGACTGTCATCCATCATACGTCATGCTAGTATACGGTGACATTGTATTCTTTATGGTATTGACATTAAATATGGGTGCATTGCAATGCTGACAGAAGAATATGAAAATTAACCAGAAATTTGTGTTTTTCAGTTTTCCTGCGCCACAAGTACAAAAAAAACAGGAAAGTCTAAAAACAACAGATTGGGTATAATTCCCTACACCTCCAAACTTCGGTGATCCGTTCTCCAAACCGTGTTTCATATTAGCATAATTTGAGACATTGTTGCAACATTATTAGAGAAATCTTTTTGGAATTTTTGTTAGACCAAATATAAGTTAATAGACCCTCATATAGTACGTCATATCCAACCGCCATGACCCGTAATAATGATAATAGTTTTGTATTGGCACCTGAAATTTCGCATTGGCCTGGAGCTAGCATTGTCAGTGTTAAACCTTAATTTGCCCTAAAATAAACGTTTGCCATATGTCAGTTGTTGCATAAGATGATTACAAGATTAAAAGTACGCAATTTTTGTTCAGGAAAGTTCACAGCATTTGGTAGGAACAATTCCGATACAAACTCGTTCTTTTTTCTGTCAGGGGTTTTACAAACCAACTTGCCAAGCCATCATTATCGTTGTGTACTTTGATAGTGTGGTGTCAGCAATCCGTGAATAATTAAACTCGCGCCGAGAAAACTAAACACCACAAACATGGCATGCGGCGTGGTAGGCGCGGAATTGTAGTATAAATCAACTGTGGAGATTATAGTATGACTTCTGCACGAACGCTTCATGCAAAATCGTTCCCATACATCAGGATGTCCGGACATAGTGTATAACATAAAGATAATGAACATTAGGTGTCATGTGCATTTTAATACAAGCGTCAAACGTTGTAATTTTGTATTTAGATTACTAACAGATCAGCCCACTACATAAACACAGTGATGCTGGAAAGTGGGTTAAAAAATCCGAAAGTTTTTATTCGTTTCGACATGGATAAACAACATTTTAATTGCAGCCGACGAGAACATAATGTCGTTGTCTGCATATTCAGACTTTTGTAAATCTATACGAAGACTTAACGTATACTGTTGTTTAACTCACTAGCATTGTCAATAATGTATGGATTATGTAATTGGCGTCGAATGGTAAATAGTCACCCGATTGCAAATTAAACACTGCTCGCACGCCATATCCACGTTTCAACACACATTTCTCGCAACATTGGTTTTAGTAAACGCCTTTTGCTTGGTAACCTCATAGGACTTGCGTTAGTGATTTCAAGTATCTGGGGTCAAACATTTGACACAAATTGCCTATCAGCACATTGATGCCCAGTTATTATGTATACATGCTATAGTTATACTCTCAAGTCGCTGAAACAGCCATCAATGAAACCAAGACTTGTTCGTACTTGAAAACTTAGACGTTGTGACTTATTTGAGTTTATATGGTGGAGGAGTTAAAAAAAAATTAGATTACTCACGGTTGCTTTTTGAATCAATTACTTCCCCCCCACCCCCTCCTCCCATTGTACCTGTGGTTAAAGTTTAAGAGCGGTTTGTGGGACCTCTTTACCCTATGGTCGCGTCGAAGTTTTCAAATAGCAAAGGTTGCTTGTGGCCAAAGTACTCACGTGCAAATTATTACCTCAGTTACGAGAATTACACTAGAATTCTCAAAACAAAGGATTACTGATTAACACCCACCAGCGCACGTGTTTGATAACGCTTTTCTGCAAACATATCTTCCACGAAAGGTTTTCGTTTGTATGACGTAGTAGGCCTGTTTACAAAGGAAATCTTGGTCTCAAAACAGCATTTTTTCGCTTTTAAGTCGATGGAGGGAAGTTGCGAGGGGCATTTGCATTGCACCAGCCCGCTATATTGCACATATTAAGGTCAATAAACCCTGTTAGAACTTCGGTTTTTGGCTCTCATCAGGTTCAGTGACACAGGCGTTCTGACTGAGTAAGTTCAATTGCTGCCGAAGGTCAGAGCTTGGAGGTCTTCGACCCAAGGACGTCTGCGCGCCAAACGATGAGGGACGAAAAGGTGAAGGACATCAAATACAACGATCCCTGCCCAGTTTGCTCGGACAAGGTTAGTACACAACAGTGCGCAATATAACCCGCTTCGTCGGAAGGTAATGTTGGCGATTAGATCGTAATTTTTTACTCCGTAAAATGTTGCTTGCAGCAGCTACAGCCAGGGTTATCATCGGCTGTGGGGCGCAAAAGTAAGAACGTTGCATTCTGCCGACGAAATTCGATTTATTTGAGCAACTTAGCCCGATTTCGGGAGACATTGTGTGGATTCAATTAGATGATGCGACATCACTAATAATTCGCGTTTCATGCAAAAATTAAAGTGAGCTCGTTTGGATCGGAGTACTAAGCACGCAAGTGCAAAATACGTACATTTGTATGTTCTAAGGCACTGTTCGCAAAATTAACCACAAGTTTTAGAAATAGATACGGAACCCTGTCTAACTTAGGCAAGTTGTGAAACGTTTTTTTTATAATTAGCTTTTATTCTTCGAATTGCATTGGATTTAATAAGCTAGATTTGTTACAAAAAGGTTGTCAAAGAACAGGATATTTTGTTGAAGACATCCTTATGGCGTCTGTACACATCATGTTTTGATATATCAGGCACATCTGGTCGGGGTGGTGTGTTTGGAAATCTTCATCAGAGTTAAATCCTTTTTGTTTTCACTCAAGGTTTCTGGTTATCACTACGGACTACTTACGTGTGAAAGCTGCAAAGGTTTCTTCAAACGAACTGTGCAAAATGGCAAGAGCTATACGTGTGTCCATTCTAATCGTTGCCCGATCGATAAAACCCAGCGCAAGGGATGTCAGTCTTGTCGCTTTCAGAAGTGCCTCAAAGTCGGAATGAAAGTAGAAGGTGAGATTTCCCTTTGAAAGCTTGTTTCAACGTTTCTCGAGGTTTATGTTTATTCACGTCTTTTTTTAACTTATATTGATTGTATTGTATTGATAATTTGACAAGATATAAATTTACTAATCATATTATCATCACAAATTATATAAATTTACCAATTATATTATCAACAAGAACTACCCAGGGTACTCGCGTTATTGACAGCTATTGATAGTGTGTAGGAGTTAATTAAAGCATTTGACAATGATCACAAGTATACGGAGTTCACACATAAACATAATGTTAGATCTCTCCCTTCCATTTCGTTTTGCTTACATTAACGACCAATTTCTCTATGAAACATCCAAATCGTTTGAACGTAAAAGTATAGGTAGAGTCATACATAACATTTGTCTCACTTCTTACTTTTTGTTGTTATATAAAGTTTGTTTTTCTAATGGCGCCATTAGACCAAGGCCTTGCCTATCAGCGTGCAATAGCGCAGTTGTCTTTTGTTACGTACAGCCGTGCGGAAAGACCGCGTTCGCGGGGGTCGGAACTCTCTGGGGCCTCTCTACAAACAGGACCGCGCAAGAAAGCAGCAAATGAAGTTGCTTGACGAAATGAACGAGAAAAAACGAAAGACTTCGGAGACCGGAAACGCCGCACAGGTAACTCGACCACTGCTTGCTCTCAAAAGTCAAACTAAAACGTTCGTGCAACTGTGTCTGTACAGCGCAGAAGTAATGCCATGCTTACGCATAGCAAGGCGGGATCGCCTCACTGCGCGTATTTGGCGATCACAGCTCTAATATTCTGATCATAAGGTTCACAGGCTTCACTGCCAAGGCATTGCTGCCAAGCTAGATCAGCCACTTTTCCCGACAAGTCGGAGCGGATCTGAAAAATCAAGCTCCCGGTGGGGTTTGAACTCACGACCCTGGGCTAACCAGGCCCGACGCTCTACCAACTGAGCTACAGGAGCTCAGTGGCTTCACAGGGTATGTTGTGGCCAAGGTACACTGGTGCGCAAGCGCACAACTTGTCAGGCGACCTTCACATGCGTAGAGGATCTCCACCACCGTAATCAGACAACGCAGAAGTAATGCCATGCTTACGCATAGCAAGGCGGGATCGCCCCACTGCGCAGGCCCTTTATATTTGGACCTTGTGTCTGTACAGTATATTAGTTGCCGCAAAAAAGAAAATTTTTCTTAGTTTTTGTTGATCTGTCATCATTTGTCGAGGTTCAAACTGACAAAAAAAAGCAAAGTATGATAATAGGGTCTGGTGCCCTTTTTGGGCTACGTCATCATGATTTTAAATTCGTAAACACTCGCAGATGCGCAACGTGATATACGCGCACAAGCTCTTGAATAGCGCTAAAAAATTATAACGAGGCCGTTTTTCGCTTTATTAAACCGACGTGTTTAACAACGCGCCGGATTAAACAAAGCAAACGACGTCGAATCACTAAGCAAACTGAACACATATACGACCGCTGCTTGTTTGCCGAGGTCGTAACAAAACAATCACACCTTATCACCGATCAAATTCGCGACGATCGCGGACGATCGCGTCCTGAAGCGTGGTTTGCAACGCGGTGTTTGGAACAAACAACAAAAAACAAAACCGGTTTCCGTTTCTGACCAGAAGAATTCACCAAACGAGCCACAAATCATTCTCGGGGACGACTCGGAGTGGAACGGACTTCCTTCAGTGTCGCAAAGTCTCCCCCAGCAGACGGTGCTGCCGCAGATCTTCCTCGGTTCGAACTATGCCTACCAATCACCCACCTACCAACTACCTTTCGCTTCCAGAACTTTCCTGTCGGAAGGCTTGCAACCGCCTCCGGGACCTTTGCGCTATTTGGAGCTCAACAACACAAGCAACTCTTGTTTGCTGTCCGGCCCACAGGTAGGGGCGCATAGAAAGTGAATTTTTAATTAAAGTTATGTTGGCGAAACCCGAATGATTTATAGATTAATTTTTATACGCCTGCACTGTAGGAAACCGATTCAAAACATCCTATCGATTATCGAACAGTATGCCTTAATTTTTAAATTTCTTTTTGATGAATTTTCTATCCATTATGTTCGTTTTGGCCCTCAGACTTTACCTACGTTTCGATGTCCAACGATGGCGCCATTGCAGCAGTTATTTACGCACAGCAAACCCCGCGGCGCAAACGTACTTAACGGGCTCCTATGCGAAAACCAGCACCACGAAAGAGGTCTGACGAGCTACCTGACCAACCTAAACACCAGCCCTGCTCTTCACAACGTGGCATCGTACTTCAAGCCACATTCAAACCTCGAGGAGAAGTCGGAAATTCCGCCTTACTTCGATATCGATGGATTTCTGAAGGAGAAAACTCACGTCCCGCCCCTTATTGAGAGTCTGCTCAGAATAGAAGTTCCAGAAGCAGTGGTGAGGTCAAAATATAGGTCTGACATCATGTGATTTGTTTGGTTTCCTAATGCTTAAGAGCTGCGAAATTAGGCTTCATTTGTTTGTTATTAGGAGTTTTGCCACACTCCAAACTGCAATTTCCAGTTAAATTCTTGTCTGGATTGGACACAGTTTCGCATCATTTATAAACTTTTAGATCAGACAAGGAGTCAACCAAGCGCTCGATGCGCTGCCTCCAATCTATCTCCAAGACACGTTCTCGCTTCTTTGTATTGTTGCTGATCAGTTGCTGTACAATTTAGTTGAATGGGCCAAAAATATTCCATTTTTCTCCAACCTTACGGTAAGCAAACAAGTGGTTTTCTTAACTTTTTTTAAATCACTTCTTGGCTGTCATTGTATATTGAGCGTTGATGCACGTATAACAAATTGGTAAGGAATAATTTTGTAAAATTTTTTCTATGGCTGGTGCACATTGGTTGTGTGACGAAGTAATCTAAATGCAAACTTCGCAATCCCTGTTTAAGGTCAATAGCATTTCTGCGTTAAGTTAAATAGAATATTTACTGGCCCCAAAGGTCTTTAAACTCAGTTATTTGTCACAAGGCGACGTAATCTAACGTTTACAAAATAAATCAGTCAACTACCCAGTTTAATGAGGAAATTGTTATTTTAAGCGCCGTTAATAATCAGCACCAACTTATCGTAATCGTGCTGACCACAAATTGCTCGAAAGTGTGCCATGTTCACATCACCCCACTATCGAAATGTTTGCCTTTCTCCACAGATTTCCGACCAAATGTGCTTACTGCAAGGGAGCTGGATTGAACTTCTTGTACTGGGTCATATCAATCGCCAGGTGATTACGCAGATCTTCTCATTCCTTTTCATATCCAAAGTTGCCATACTGTGTTAATGTTTTTGTCTTGCTTGATGGTAGTACTGTTCGTACTTGAGCATGAAAAATATGCTAGAAGTTTGAGCACGAAAATGGTAAAAAATCTATCGAGTCTTACCAAATGCTTCATAAGTTCTAATTCGACGTGTTTGTTACATATAGTTTCCCATATGCGAAACAAAGGTTTGGGGATTGAAAAATTTTCGCATTAAATCACCTTTATATGACTCTAAAAATTCATTTTATCATATGTCCAATCGAAAAAAACACGTTTTTGGCATAGAGAACAACCGCCAGCAACGCGTTTGAATATCAATACAATCGTGTTTTGTCGCAGCTTAATAGTACATCGGACAAAATAGTTCTAGTGAGCGGCCAGACCTTCGACCGCCCGGAGTTGCTCCCCGATGCCTTGTCCGATAAAATCATCAGCCAGTTGACTGAACTTGTGAGGCGGTTTCGGAATCTCGGTCTCGATCAGGCTGAGATCGTGTGTTTCAAACATCTGGCCATTTTCAATGGAGGTAAATATCAACAGTCGTTCTTTCGTTTCTCTTATGGTAATTAAACAAACTGGCGGGATTTGCATTGTTTTGAGTTTGGAAAAAAAATGCAAGAGCAGTTGCTTTGCAGCTTAAATGCTCGCGTTCGCCGTAAATGTACACATTCCGTACAAAGAAGTTAATTTTTAACGCGTTGCACAACAGTTCGTTCAGCATGACATTCGTAGTGGTGAAATGCCACATTACATATACACGCGATTCCGTATAATCACACAACACTTTCAAGAAATGCCAACAAAATAAAGCAATAAAGAAAGTTCTGGAACCATTTCAGAATTTTGTGTGAATGAACGGGTGTTGACCTATGGTAAACAGACTGAAGACTGTCAACTTGCGCACGAGCAACATAGGTGACATATGGCTATTAGGTCATTAGGCGATGGGTGGCGAATTGGACAAACAGCGCATCACCGCAGTGCCGGTAACTCCACCTGGGATTTTACCCTCCATACTTTGCCACCAGTGCCTACATGGGTTTTGTTTTAGACATCCTGTACAAACCTGAGCAAAACATGAAAGTGCTGGGTTGTCTCTATTCGTACTCTGTTGTAACACGTCAAATTTTTTTAAATATAATATTATTTCCTTATTTGCAACAACCTTATGCCAGCGTAAACTATTGTTCATCGTATATCGTATGTAGACAAAAGAAAATTGCAATTAAACAATCGTTTTGTAGTGCGGGGTTGGCATATGCGTATCGTGTTACGGAAACTAAATGAACTGACAATTATTGATTGGTTAAACACAGATAAAGAGGTGATACAAGTTAACAGTTGCTTTTATTGTTCAGAGGTCGTGAACGAATCGTTGGACGAAGTTCAGGAAGCAGTAAACGCAGCTTTGTGTGAATACGATATTAAGAACTACCCGGAGAAACCCGACAGGTAAGACAACAATAATTAGTCACGAAATGTTTGGTTTAGGAATCTGCGTGCTCTCTTGGATTTTAAGGTTTAATTAAAGCAGTGCTTCCCAAACTGATATTCGCACAGCGACTTTTTCCAAACTGAG
Organism: Ascidia mentula; assembly: GCF_947561715.1. Lineage (NCBI taxonomy): Eukaryota > Metazoa > Chordata > Ascidiacea > Phlebobranchia > Ascidiidae > Ascidia > Ascidia mentula. Next base: position 3,598,870 of record NC_138568.1, read on the forward strand.
GTTCGCACCAATGTCACCAATTGAAGGATTGCAAGCAGTAACTGCAAAATGTACAGCATATAACTGCAATGTTTCACAAACTCCACCAGATATGTTATAATGAGTCAATATACTTAAGTTTTTCGTTTTGTTCAACAAACTACTGTTTCAATGACTTTATTAATATTTGATGTCTTGAACACAAAGGCCCGCGTAAATCTATCATTAACTTAATAATGACGCCAAGCGAGAAAGTTTAGGAAGCCCTGAATTAAAGGGAAACGTTCATGGACTTTTGTTGGTGACAGAAACATGCTTGTTAGGAAAACTTCTTCAAGCTATGTAAAATTTGCTTACCAAGCCACTGAAGTCATGAACAAAACTCTCTATACAGTAAGTACGACACTACAGCCCACATTTTTATCACCTTTGGAAATGTTCATGCTGTATTTGCCGACCAATATATTTTTTGAACAGCACTGCTTATTTTTTTTGCGCAATGGTTTTGTTTGATCAATCAAAACGGGTTACGATTGGTCATTGGCCTTCAGAACCCTTTCAATGAACTAATTTTACCTTCCGCAAACGCTTGTTTGACCTCCGGACTTTGTTGCTTAACTTACCGAAAAGTGCAAACAACCGTTTTGGCAGTAGGTGAGGATATATTTACCCTGTGGACAAACGCAATCAGGTAGAAAAAATCACCAGTTACTGGAAGCTGTGTTGGCACGCAAGTGGCCCAGTAGAAAGTTGAAAGTCCGATCGGGAGCACGCTTCATGCCCGCCCATAAAGACGCCCACGCAATTCCACAGTTTGCGAACTAACGAACGTTTTTTTTTGGATCAAAAACGTTTCGCTCGGGTTGTTGCATTATTAAACAATTGCAGGCTAGGACTTTGCAAACAATGTGTTTTAAAACTTTAGCCCACCATATGCGTTTTTTTGCAAATGCTATGTTTCTTTTTTTTGTCAAGAATCTTTTTTTGTGTCAAAATATGGTGAGGGGTTATGGTTATCGACAACTTATAAACACATTTATTCAAAAATAACGTTTTCCAAATCCTATGCCTGTTATTTTAATACGAGCTATAACCGGTGACAATCTGATGTTTAGAGTTCTAGTATTTCGTATCTCACCGATATTTGCCTTTCTTCTGCAATGTTTTGTATTTTACACAATTTTTGTTACATTCAGAATCGGAAAATTACTGTTTCGCTTTTCGGAGATCCGTACGGTGGCGCTGTTGATCGAGCAATTCCTTTTGCAAAAACACCGGGCGGGCGAACTGCCGGAAAAATCCCTTCTGGTCGAAATGCTCAGCACAAGATGCGGCGTCCTTGTGCGGTCGAACGCAGTTACAGCAGATCCTTGACGGACAAAATGTATTGGAACTATGCAAAAGAAACAAGGACTTAAATTATATCATGCCGTGAATGCTGCAGAAATGAATTTCCATAAACTACCTTTGCATTGGTGCAGCTAATGTATGTTTCTATACGCAATCTTAGCGCCTATCTAGATGTGTTATGTTTATACAGGCACTTTATTTCTGAACCGTGTAAAAAGAAAACTGCCTCACTACAATCCAGCTATAGTTTTGGAAGTTGATATGCACTGTTGCTTCTCTGGGCTTTAAGTCGCTTCAAGCTCTGAGGGTTGTGGACGATTCAGAAATCCCCTTTGCTAATATGACTAAGTACTAAAGTTGCTCCGCGCCCCTTGAATTTAAACGCAAAGAAATGTTCATAAAATATATAAATCTCCCACTAAAATCTCAACGGTGCCTCATCATCGGATGGTAAAATAAAAAAAAAATACAGCGCATTGAGTTCTACTCACCACTGCTTATTTATTGACAAGAAAACAAAGCGACTTATTCCCGCCACAAAAGTACTTCTTTTACAAAAGATTGATGATGGTCTTACCCTTTCCATTGCATCGACATATTGCCAAGCAATTGTAGTAAAACCCGTTTATTTCCCGTAGAAAATACCACACATTACACGTTGCTGATTTTGGTCGTCATTTCGCGTCTAGGTTACATCATTTTATTTCGGCACAAATGAAATTTGTCGCAGCTAGATCTCAGCAAAAACTGTTTATGCCGGTATTCTGATCAATGCAAATTTTTTTGTGATTACAACCCATCGATTATTATTTACAATTTGATAGCTTATTGGTAATGTAACATTTAAAACACGCTTGTGTTTGTGAACTTTGATTTTAGCTTTTATCAACATGTAGTTTCTTGCGTAGTTTGTTTCTTTTTTTCGTATGAATGTTGTTTACGTTAAAGGAAAGCAATTTTGTGTTGGGAAGCAAGAAAAGTTACAGCCACATTAACTTAAACGCAAGCATAAGGCGAGTCCGTCTAGTTGGACACCATAACTACAGGCAACTAATAAGTTGACACATAAAGATATAGAACCTACAGTTCTGATGTTACATTATGAACGACCGCCATGCTTGGTTATTATAATCAAAAACAAAAAAGTTCTGCCAGAATATCGCAAAACTTTCTGACCAAGGATGTACAACATACTGTGTACACTGAAAATAAGTTTTGACCACCAGGTATCATAATGAATGCTAAACAATTCGTTCTTCCTGTCAGAAAAAATACAATCTTTTTAAACAAAAGGTGTATGTTTGTTGTTTTAACACCGGGAAAACGAACTGTGCACAAACCTCAATCGGAGTTTTCGCTTGTTATTTAGGTCAATTTCCTTGACTGACTGATGTTGCCAATCATCGCCTTAAAATCCTGCCCCTGGGAAATTAACCTTGTAGAAACTAAAAGCGCCACCGAGCGGCTTGCAAACGTTGGTTTGATATTTGTGTAAAACACAATGCTGACAAACAGCAAGGAATTTTATAAACCTATGGATGTTTTTTGAGCTGTATATTTAAGTTGTTGGCATGGTTACAACATTTGTGTGTTATTTGGAAGTTTTTTCGACCATGATGGAGTTTTCGACCATGTGATCGTGCCCGTAGTAAACATCGTTTAACACAAATACACACCAAGTCTCTGACATAATTTTAAACTTGAACTTACTGACTTTAAAATACGGTACACATATTTACTGATATATACCGTTGTATTTGGCACAATTGTTTAGTTTTAATAATTCTAATGACTTTTTACGGCATATTACAATGCCACATTTCGATCAGCTTTTCTGGGTAATTTGGAATGTTTCGAAAAATGAAGATGATCTGACGAAGTTACGAGAGCAACAAGTTTATTGTTTCGCGTATTTTATTGTGCATTGAACGCCCGTCGGAAGTGTGCAAATCTTAACAACGCAGCATTGGCCTCATTAAAAAGACCGGTATAGTAGCCGGACATATTTAGCGCACGTCAAATGAACAGCGGGAAGCTGCCGGGGTCCAGATGCCTCCGATTCGGGGTTGCTCTTTGTTGCCAAGCGAAAACCTCGTTCCCGAATAGTCTCGCAGCCGCTCGGCTCCATTGTCCTTCGGTTAGGGGCCACGCGTGCTCTTGCGCAAACAAAACAGCACCGCGCCTCAATGCCGAGCGCACAGCAGATGGACTCCAACAAAGCCTAATATCATTACGCATCGCCTGCGCTGCGCCCGCCCGGTCACGTGACCAGGGCCGCTGTCGCCCACCAGGCCCCAATGTGACGTCACTATGGTGTACGCGCAATAATGGGGCGAGAAGTAGGGATTCAATTCTACGTTGCTGACGTAGTACAAGGCAATGTCTATCGTTGGTGTATCTGTGTTCATTGGATTCAGAACGTTCAAGTTCCTCCTTATTATGTAAAAAAAAACAAAGTTAACCCTGATAGTTCCTTTTTTTGAAAAAATGATTATTCATGAATTAAAAATGACGGACAGGCATATTAAACTCTATACTTTGATCCTGCATTGATCGTTTCGACCTTTTCAACAAGATCAGACCGCATAAAACAACTTCACTGCTAAATTTAACAAAAAAATATGTTTTTAATATCACCTGCGGCATGACATGCCTGCTTCAAGCTCCCAATTTCGTGCGACCAATTATTTTCTCGATAAGGTGGAACACCACGAAAATCAGGGTACGACGTTGCTAGGGAACAGGTCGTCGCGTCAATGCACCTGGTGGACCACACAACAATTCATCATGATGACGTTCATCCATCGAAATAGGATGGAATTAGTCGAAAATAAAAGATTCGGCTGCACCCCCCGGCCAGAAAGCTGACATTCACAGCTTGCGCCATGGGTGATTATGCATGTGTGCACGTGTCGTGTTTGCTTTCCACCACAATGCAACATTGCGTAAAAAACATTTCAAAATAGAGGATGGGTATTATGACACAACTACTGCGAGAATGCGCGTATTTTAATAAAAATATGAATTGTCACAAATGCGGCCGAAGAAATATGTAGTCAATATACTGTTACACTAATGTGGTTGAATTGGGTGTTTACTTATAATATACTGTCTGTCCGAAGCCTGTTTAACTTTGTGTTTTCTGTTATTTATTGTCCCATTACAAGCAATCTTCGAACTTCCCAAACTTGCCGAATGTAATTTTCTGGTGATGATTGAATAAAAAGTCCATATTGTATTTCTGTCGGTGAAAAAAATCTGTTGAAAACTTTCTGTATATAGATGTAAGTCAAGTAAGAAGGTGATTTAAAACCCCACTTTAATTATAACAGGTACGGGGTAATTTTCATACCTGAAGCATCAGTTTAATAAAAGCCCCCATTCGATTTAAAGAGATTTTTAAATCACCGCTTGCCAGAGGCTTTGTTTACACAGGAGCCCATTTAAGACCCACGCGTCACGTTTGGTTATAAAGCAAATCTGTTATTTGTTGATGGATATTAAATAGCCGCCATGGTACATTTTTAAACCGTAATTGCTTTATTGCCAGTTTTTAGAAAACATCCATCGTACTATAGTTATTTTATTTAGTTACCTGCTTTTATTTAAAGGAAATTGTTAAACAATACCTGGAAAAGAGCATTTCTCCTTAATAACCTGTTTACTAGAAGGTTTTTGCCAATTTAAATTGTTAGAAAAGACTACAGGAATGGGTTAGCGCTGCTAAGTGGTGACGAAATATATTAATTATGAACATAACTGACGGTGTTATATATCTTAAATAGAAACAAGATGGCCAAAATTGCACACTGAAATCGATTGTAGAAAACAATCGAAACGTCTGTAGCATGAAGTTGTCTACCATTGTATGGGTTATCTTGTTTATATTAAAGATATTAGTTATATTAATTTCACTTTAAGATTTAGTCGAACAGTACCAGTGTACATGAGGATTGTACGAACAACCCACAACTTGGTATTTACTTTGACTGTTCACTGAGAGAATCAAGCGAGAAATAACCCTAAGAGGCCCAAAAGCAACAGACGCAATACACAAACAAGGCAGAAGGAAAACAGGCGCGCGCTAAAATGAAGGCCAACATTTTTATGAGGAGCTTAACGTAATCTTGCAATCACGTCGGATTCCAGACAGTGAGTCCATAAGAATCCGGCATCACACAGAGCTCCGCGTGCCAAAGGCGGCTTTAATGCAATGTTGCCGTTGCCATCCTCTGCGGTCGTGTGTCACTTCCCAATGTTCTCTTGGTGGTGAACGAACTGAGTCAACATATGGTGTTTCCCACTGGTTTGATTGCTTTCCATCACCACCGCTCTCTGTCTTTGTGCTCACACGCCTTGACCGAATTAGGTCAATTAGGCCGATTTCAGTTGGTTTGTTTTGTTGATTGTTTCGGACGATTGTGGTTCATTCGACGATGTTTGAATAGTTCGGGAAATGCTGGAATGACTGCTCGTTTTCCCAAATATAATTATACTTTCGATGGGTGGAAAACGTATAACGCTGTTTTGTAAGCAATAGTCAGTTTCGATATGGCGTTGTGAGGTTGAGTTGATCCGAACGACGAGATTGCAGTTTCAAATATCCGCTTTTAGTTTTATTTATAACAAAAATTTTTTGATCTCATGTTTTGAGATCCATGTCCCCAAAGTCACAAGTCGGAAGGTTTGGACGGAGAACTGTATTTTAATTTTCCCATTCTCATGCCCCTAGTTGCCACAACAAATATACCCCATCAGCAACATGTTTCCTATGTTAAAAAGGAATTGAAACCTGTATGTACAGAACATCAACACGGGTGGCAGAACGCTTTAAATCATCGCCTTCGTGTGTTACTTCCAATACCATCAGTAACACACATCTCGAACCGATGTCGCAGTGTGTATTTCTGTCCCAAATGCTCGCGTGGCGTAGAAACGTCACCGAGTCGCCATATGTCAGTGCGCTGTTCGACGGCCGTGAAACATATGCCCGTCCGTCGAGCGATAAAGCCCTTGTCGCTGGATCCGTCCGGCCTCGCCTCTTCAATACAACTTATCGTAAAGCAATCGGCCCTGAAATCGCCGGCGAGCACGACGTCTTTCGGACAAATTGACCAGTTCATTTTCGCACGACGCGTGGATTCTCACAAGGGTCAGGGGTGGGACACTTATAGTTCCAGTTTGCCATTTATATGACCTGCTTGTGAGACTTCAGTTATATAAGTACACCCACTGCAGGGATATGTAACTGAAAACGTGTGTATTCACCATTGAATGGAAATGTTACGAGAAATCATTTAAAATATGACAAATTATTTGCTTTGGGAAGGCTTCGCGTCAAGCCAAATTCTCTTATTAAAATGGACAAAGAATTCAATTTCGCATTTCAAGTGCTTGGAGGCACACGGTATACACAGAAGAAAGGTGATTTGGCTTGTGTACATATTGTAAAGTCACACAACCGCTTTCCTCTGCTATATTGCGAAAAATCGGTATACAAACTATAAAAGATAAAAAGTGATGTCGAAAAAAACAGTATGGTTTGGTACAAATTACATTGATGAGGTTACAGATGTTACAACGGGCTCATAATTGCTACATATTCCTTACTAGCTGGCGTACAACCAAACCATGGGTGCCTGGTAAAAAAACTAAAACGCCATAATTTATTTTCTAACAAAATTTTCTTGGGCAGTTTTCACCGCTCAGATGGGAATTTAACAGGATTAGGGAGTTTCAAACAGCATTGGGTAGAGCAGTTTTGGTTATTAGTGTTTTGCGAACTAATAACTTAAATGTCATCTACGCATGGCGCCGCCACAGGGTGTGTAATTAATCAACGCAACTCAGGTACTCGACTTGGCGCATCGAAATCAGATTGAAATGCCGCCGGGATTACAAGACGATTCCTGCTTTATTATTAGCGGCATCTCAGTGATGAGGTTCCTCTGCTTGTGACTTACGTTTTAGTTACCCCTGTAGGCCGCGCGAATTTTATACACTTTTCAAGACCGAATTTTCGTTCATCGCGCCCGAGCGGTCGCTCTTCGTCCTTCGGGGACGCCGGGGCCGCCACCGCAAAAGGCGGTAATCAGTGATTACAAAGGCGAAATGAGCGACGGGCCGATGTAAAATAAACGCGTGCTCGCGGGGTTCTCCAAAGCCGTCCGCCCGCTCCACACCAGCGCCTGGCGAAAACTGAGGGAAAGAACAAGCGAGGGTTGCGGAAAAAAGACGCCAGATGCTTGGGCCGTCACGAGCCCCTCGTCATTCCCATTCCAGGGTTTGAAGAGAGAGGCGAGGCAGGTGGCGGAAGCGTGTATATTTGCCTTACAGTTGGCGAGGGCAACGGCATAAGAGAGAAATTGTAGTCGGAATCGAGTTGCGCTGGGAGATGTTTTTGGTTATTAATTCTTTACTGTTTTTTTTTCGGTAGTTTTGGAAGTCGATATTGCGTGAAAGGGTAAAAACTAAAATATGACTATTTCGCCAATGTGTAGCATATTTATAACTCATGTATGTTTATCCTAGCTTTATTTTAATGTAAGATACTGTTTTTACTGGATGATAAGTTTTAAATCATATGCGTGTGCGAAAAAATAACTAATGTTCAAGTTAATTCTTTCGCACCACTTTCAGTTTAAGTTCAATTATTTTAGCCGATAAACATTCTGTCGTAGTGAGTTAATTCGCTTTGAAGTCCCAATTAGAGTGAAGATGTACCTCGGCCCGAAGAGATCTTGTCAGGTTTTCAAGTGCCCAATGTAAGGATCGTTGGTCGGGGACATCAAGCAAGTAGCGCCGCATATAGAGCTTCTTTTATTAGGCGCACTTAAAAGCTAAACAGAAGCAAATTTAAAAAGTTTCAAAAGAAACTCGAGACAGCCAAAAAGAAGGCAAACTTGTTTTGTGTCTTCCGCCAGATTGTCGCAGAATTTTGTTTCGAATTTCGGCTCCTAAAATAAATACGAAGCAGTTTTAATACGAAAGAGATTTTCGACGCAGTGTTTACATTACTCCACACCACTATCTGTTTTGCCCGAAACACTGTTTTGTATTGGAAATTTCTCCGAAACCCCGGTACTTAACTTACAGAATGAAGTATAAAAATATATTGAATCCAACGCAAAAAGTGAAACCAACTATTGGATGGAAATAGTCTGATTAAGAATAGCTTGCGATAAACAAGTACATGTGTGATATAAAACCGTTGACATAAATATCTTTTATTGGCAAACAGGTTTTAGATAACTCGAGTCCTTACCCGTTAATAGGCATTTACACACAACCCATTGATAGCTGAAAAGCACACTTCCTGGCGTTCATAAGTCAGGTTTATGCCAACGCTATTCGCGGCCACCCAGCTTTGGGAAAAACCCACCAGCACAGCCGGTGCGAGCAACAGGCAACACCAGGAACCAATTCAGTACTCGGGTGCCCAGCAACACTCGGAACTTTCCGGATCAATGGCGACGACTGCTCCTGGAGAATTCCACGGATTCAGCCACTTGCATCACCACCATCACCACAGCGCCGAGCAGTACTACAGACACGAGCACTACCATCACCACATCTACCACCCCGGGTACGAGCCCAACTACTCCGTTCACAACGCTTTTCCGGAACGGCAGGGTTCGGCCACTCCGCCGGCGGACGTCCAAGGTCTTCAGGTTTTCAAAGATTGCAACTCCCTGCACTCCAGTTCGGCAGACAAAGATAAACGTGGCGATGAGGGCCGGGGTCATTCCCCGAGCTACTTGCCACCTATTGGAGACGCCTTGCTAAGACGCGACAACGGGCAGCAGGAACTGAAAGAAATCCAGCAGGACGAAGAGGGCCACTGCGTAGCTGCCAATGACAGTTGTGACAGCTTTGTGCAAGCAGACAAGCGAGGCGAAATTGGTGATTTGGAAGATCTCTCCGCAAACACTGTCTCCTCAGAAGCGAAAGCTAAAAAGGAGGACGAGAAGTCCGTTGACGGCCCTGAGGATTTTTCAGTGAAAACCGAAAGCGACAACGTGGACATCATGTATCCGTTTTCGCGCAACTTCAACCCCTTCACCACCACGAACAGCAGAACGACGCCGCAAGACGACATCAGCAACCTCATGCCTGTTGAAACTTCTGGATCGGTTGAAGCATTCTTTCGTTCCGAGCCGTCTCTTTCCAGCACTACCGCCCAACCGGTGGATAGCTCCGCTCCACCAAACGCTTCGGGTAACGACGGGCCAAGTTACGCCACTTTGACACCGCTGCAACCATTGCCACCCATTGCGACTGTTTCTGACAAATACATCCCAGCCAGCAACGGCAACAACTACGCAACGCTCATGCAGCAAGAAAACTCAAAAATGGCCGGAATGGGCCATAGTTTACCACCGCTGTCCAACCGCATGCTGCTCAACGGACTTGCTCAGTCTAGTCGCGGTATGCAGTCACAAGTGGCTCTGGATGCAGTCAACCATGCAGCTGCTGCCGCGGCAGTGGGTTTGTCTCATTATAACAAAATACTGCCGTCTAACATAATACAACCAACTCAGACGCCCAACCATTACGATCCGCACATGTTCAGTCGCATTGAACCGTGCAACGAAGCTCCGGTGCCTTTTCAAAGCGGTCCGGTATTCCCTCCACATCCGGGAGCTTTCACCCACCAGTACCCGAACACCATCCACGATTTCGCGTCAAATGTTCCAGTCACCCCAGCTCCAGAGCGAAGGAACCACCGCTCCGGCCACCCGGGCCAATGTTCACTCGATCCACCGAAAACCCGCTCGGCGCAGGATCGTTCCTCCAGCTCTGGAAACTCAGGAAGCGCAGGAGGAGGAGGAGGGAGCTCATCCAGAATGCAGCAAGTAGAAGAGGTGAACACCAAGGAGGTGGCATCCAAAATTACCCAGGAGTTGAAGAGATACAGCATCCCGCAAGCGATCTTCGCCCAACGAGTTTTGTGTCGCAGCCAAGGAACCCTTTCCGATCTCCTGCGCAACCCCAAGCCGTGGTCGAAGCTGAAGAGTGGGAGGGAGACATTCAGACGAATGTGGAAATGGCTTCAAGAGCCGGAATTCCAGCGCATGTCCTCGCTGCGTTTGGCCGGTGAGTGTAAGTTTCCGAACCTCTTTTTTTATTTTTGTTCCTTTTTGTTTTGTTTTATGTTGTTAAACGGAAAGTTTTTATTTTATTTTAATTACGCTCGGTTGGAGAGTTAGGTTGTCGCAAAATATGTTTAAACTGAAATGTGTTATAGACATTAGTTTTACCAAGCAGTGCGCTTACTATTCTTGATTTTTGCAAATGTAAACGTAAAGTTTTGCGACGTTTATTTCGGACAAGCGAAAGCTACTCTTCTCCAACTTTACTCGTCAAACAATCGAATAGTAGATAATGCAGTCAACGCCTTTCGGCCAATTTGCTTGGTCGTGCAAATCGCGCACAGTCAATGTGTAGTGTACTCGAACTAATCGATTGAAATTAACGATCATTTTTGCGTTGTGACGGCGACAGTGGGAGAAAACGCGCACGTTTTTACCGAGAATGCGGCGTGCGTCGGAAGCGATTGATTTGGGTGGGAAAGTTGTAATTCCGCCTAAGCGCGCTCAATACCGGCGCTTGTCGATCTGTCAAAGCAGTGACGAAAAGCGCTTGGGAAAGTTTTGGTTTCTTGAATACCTTTTCGTCATTCTGAAAAACATATTACAGATATTCCAAGTAAATAACATTTCAGTTTTTGCCAATAATGCAGCTTTTCACGCATGCTTTTATAAACCGAAACCATCCCTGCCATTTTGAATCCCACTTTGGCTCGAACTTGGAGCAATCATACTGTACGAATGCAAGGACAGCAGGTCCCTCGTGTTCGTCCATGCGGCAAGTCATTACTGCGACACAGTCTAATTACGGCAGATGGGAAATCGTGCCGCGAGAACAAAAATGAGCGAGAGTGGCCCACAGCGCAGTGATTGCGTCCACGAACCGCTGGTCAGCAGCGTATGTTCGTCGCTAATGACATGTGGAGGTTAGTGGCCGGTCTATGTTGCCGTGTGGTCTCCTGGGCATTGGCGTACGCCGCATAATGAAGCACTGCTAGTCCTAATCCCCGCATGGCCTCCCAGCGCACGACACGACACGGTATTGGCTGTAAACAGCTCGTCGCCTGCACGTGCCTAATGCATTACGGTTTTTTTCTACACGTCTTATTTCTCTACCACCTTGAGTAACATGTTATCCGAACCTTAATGGAGCGTGTCACTTGTTTGCGATGTTTCATGCATTTACGGCGCGCCCCATAATAAGTATTATGTCCAAAAGAATTCAATTTTAACTTGAATGCATTACTGGCTTCTGGTCAATTATTCTATGATGATGGTAATACATAAATTTAGGGCAACAAAAACATAGCAAAAATACCGGCTATTTTACTTGCGTTAATATCTGGTTAATACTGTCTTTCTGTCGTTAGAAGAATCAAGGGATAAAGCAATGGAATGTAACTTGACCTGTAACTCCTTGAAGAAACGCGAATATAAATAAGAACAGGAAAATTCAAAGTTTAATGATTTTACCCTGGGTGTTGCAAAATTGGTTGGCCACAACATGCAATCGTGTAGAATGCCCCAAGTTGCTCACAATTTGATAAGGATACAGAACGAACAAACACAATGTCAATCTCACGCTGCGTATACAAACAAATTCTTGGCAATCTCTGCCTACAAAAAATCCTTGGAAATAGTCCTTTTAGGGATTATTTCTCCTTTTGGGGAGAAAGTGGGGACCTTTTTGCCTGTTTGCATGATTTGAACATCGGGCTGAGGATTAGACGGGCGACATTCGCATCTGCCTGTGGCCGAAAAGTCTTATTTCTTCTGAAAGTGGCACCTGCCGCACGCGTACTGCTATCGATTTTTCGGACAAGCATCGGCGAGCGGCCTAACAGCGCGCAGCCATTACGCGTCCCGCAATCCACAGCCTGACGTCATGCACTGAAAAAGTTAAATGAGTAACGCGTGGCAATCACTTTCTCGTGACCCTGTCTCGGCTTCTAAGTAGAAAATCCTGTGCTTTGGAAATCTCAGGACATAAAACCTAGCTTTTAAAATCCTTTGAAAACCGCCTTCTTTAAAATTGGAATTGAAAATTCGTGTTTACCATGACGACGAATTGTCTACTTTCATTTTTTCAGTCAATTTAAGCGATCAAAGTTCCCACTAATATATGCTGTAACTTGGTCTAGCTCACGGTGATCTAAGTTTGTGAGCGTCCGGAGCTTCAAAGGTATTTTAATGAAAGTTGGTTGGCCGCAAATATAAAAGTTAGGTTCACCGAAAAAAGGTAAAGTGTGTACGATCAATGAGAGTCAAAGACAACATATGATTTACCTGCTCAAAAAAATACAAACTGTGAGGCCTATTTAAAAATTTAAATAAATGCAACTAAAATTATTAGAGAAATGTATGATGATTTGTGAATATTGTTATGTTAACTGCGGTTTGAAAGGAATCCTTTGTGGACCGATCGGACCACCCTTGCCCAGCTCATAATATGTAAACTGTAGATATGACAAAATTTCTGAACCATTTTTTGATCAAAACACTTGAAGGTAAATATTCCAGGTAATGTGCAACTAATCGTCGCAATCCTAGCAATCACATCATTCAGCATCGAGAATGGCTGCTTGGTTCTGATCTAATTTTACATCCCGTATAGTGATCCTTGTTTACGAAACAAACCGAGGAGTCACGGAATCGTTCAAAATGCAATTTGTGTTTTACCTAATCTTTGTGAAACGGTTTCCTTCGCGTAACCGTTGACTTTGATTATGTGCATTTCCTGATAGAAACTCCTGAAATCCAGTAATTTTCCGAATAGACGTAGTCCGTTTTACAAAAATGTTTTGGTCTATGGAACCCCGTTTCGCCTGTTCCAAGGTGCTACGGGCCAAGCCAGCAGTTTAATTCAATTACCTGCTGGGCAAGTGCGATGTATTTAATTGTGGCAATCTGAGTGTACTCGAGCATAAACATCAATGGGGTTTACGACGCTCCCGGGATGTTGCCGGCAACCAGAACTGCCTCGAAAACTAGAACCAAAAGTACGGGAAAATGCAACCATTCTCACTCAGGTTCAAAGGCGTACGCGGTGAGCGCATGGCGTCACAAGAAGCGAGAGGCGAATAGTTGAAAACCAAACTCAGCCGCTGTGGGCGAACGGCCAATGCAATTCCACAGCACTTGCAGAGAGCCTTGATTCCCCGAGGGTCCGCCAAAAATCAATAGCAGGAATGCGTTACTTTCTACTTCGATGCATGCATATGGGACCCCGGACGAGCGTGATCCGGAGGGCCCGTGCCGCCTACCGCCTCGCTTTCGGTCTTGCTCGCGCGGGCCTATAATGAAAATGGCCCTGATGCGCTGTCGACAGATGGAGTTTGGTTTGGCGTGAGATCATAAAGAAACAACGCGGAGAAACGCTACCGCTCCGGAGTGAGAGCGATTGGAAAGAGCAATTAACCTGATATGGTTGTTAGCACTAGTGGCGAAGGGCTTGCGCGCCTGGCCTTTTTGAACTCGTTTCAAACCCGAATGAAGCGAAACCTTTATGTGTATAATCATAAATATTATAAACGCGCGTTTAAATTGACTTAAAAAAATTCTAAAAGCGTGAATCTCGATTGTATTGTTTCCTGTAATATTTTGTCCATAAAATCCAATTGATGATAAGTTTTTATTTTTCCATAAACTAAGAAACTGCAATACAGACTATAAAGTATAAACAAAAGCCTAACATGCCTTTATAAATATCATAATGCATGGCTGACAAAACAAGCGGTGATAAACCTTAACAAACTAGATTTACATAAGTTTACTTATGAAATGATGGCAAGCGATAAAAACTGTTTTCGACGATATGTGGACGGTTTAAGATTAGCAATGTGTCTTTACAAATGCGTATTTCATAAACCCACAATTTATCCGAAAATTAAGTTTATTACAGTGGTGAACGTGCATACAGAAACGCCTGACCAGAAGCCAGTGTATAGCGTTAACGATGTCGTAGTTTAAAAAATACCGGCGTGTTTCAAGCCTCTCCAGCCAACAGAACGGTTTCTGTATCATATGAAATCACGCACGTTACAAGCTGCGCGGCGGCAATTTTAACTTTTCCGACCTGGCCCATTCCGACGAGTGGGTCCTTTATTGCGCTTTGATGGCTGGTTCAAGTGTTTGCTTTGAGCAGCGGTCGGGTGTCTCTCGCTTTACCAGGACCCGCGGCTGATGTGACGCAACAAAATTGGAACCCACGACGTTTTGTCGCGATAAGTTTGCGTCGACAGTTTCAAATTTTCGCCAGCACTCAACGCTAAACCCGAACGGCGAAAAAGTGAAATAGAATCCGGCAACACTAAAGCGCCCAAGAATTGGGTGGAGATAAAAGTTAGGCAAAATCTTGTTTGAAAAATTTTCACGCTGTTAAAAAAACCCTGTTGCTTTGGCGTGGGTGAAAAATAAATAACATAAATAAATAATATTTTATCTCCCCGGCAAATTTTCTCCGTGCATCCTCAATACGAAACGAAATCACCTAACATTTGTAATGGAGTTAAAAAGCAGGATTGATGGTTTTTCCTGGAAATGTTTATTTGAATTTAATTACTGACCCCGAAATTGAAAAGGGACGAAGGGCTTTTATTTCGGAATTTCTATTTTGGCGTGAATTATTTGTCTTATGACCCTAATTTTTGTTTTTGCCAAATGCCAGGTCCGCGAAAAACAAAAAAGCTTTGAACAAAATATGCCTAATTTTGTTGCAATCCAACATAAAATGAATGATACTTCCCTTTCAACAGATAATTCGCAGTGTTAATGCGCCAAACCAAACAGGAATCAAATTTTGTGGCAAATAAACGCCACGAACGATTTGCGAAACAGCAAAAGAAATGACCCGCGAACTAATGCGACTTGGCCACAGTGGTCGGTGCATTGAAAATGTATTTTTTCGATATTATGTTTATTTAAATTTATCGTACGTTCGATTTCATATCGTGAAACACGCTTTGCATCTCTCCGCTGAACAACGTCTTGCGCGAAATCTTGGGATTCGATCGGACGCCATTTTGTTTTTTTTATGAAGAAGTTTTGTCGCATTGCGGTGCGACTACATCCAACTTTACCGTAAATAAAGATTGGAAATTAAGCAGATATGAAATCTTAAGTATAAACAACGCATGTTATATCCTGTTTGAAAAACAACAACCATTTTTGTGACAAAGTAAAGAGTAAATCCCAAGGTCATGACGGGCCACGGTCACGACAGGCGCATTTCTTTTAGTCCGCAAAGCAATCCAATGTGTTTTAGAGTCTGAAAACAAACAACACGGCGTAAATAGTATTGATCATTTGCGCGGCTTCAACAAACCCTTTTGTAGTGGAAAAGCCGTCTGAAAGATACATTACCAATCGATTGGCATTCTCTCGTTTTCGTTTCTCGCCGAGTGCTGATTAAAATAATCTCATTTATATAAAAGATATATGCTGTAATGATTGTAGACAAAGGCCCAGAAGTGAATTAGAACGTAAACATTTGACTGCACAAACTAGTTTGAAAAACAATTTGCTGTTTCAGGAAGGTTATTGAAAAGAAGAATATGTGGTTCTAATTTTTTTCTGTCTTCGAGTAAAAGATGCTGACGGCACAGAAGCATTCGATTTCAATGCATGGCTTCTGTCGTTCGAGAACTTGTGTGTTCTTGCCACAGTTAAGAGTGTCTTGTTTTAAAGTTTATGACAAGGTTTCTCCCTCAGTTGAAACTTCCCTATTTGTTTGTAATTTTTCTTTTTTACAGACAAAGGGAAAAATTCACCACTTAATACATTTTCCCTAGTGCCGTTTTAAGGTCAGAATCACGAAGTATTTTCGCTTCAGAGACAGTCTTTCGAGTGTTAAAGTTAACTTAAAAATTATTACCCAAACACGCAAAAAATACCTCTTGTTGTCTTTTATTTTGAAATAGAGCGAAGGCGTCAGTTTCGCCAGTGGTTTGTCGTAACGTGACCAGAACTGTTTAATGTTTGAAACGAAACTAAATTGCATTGGTGGCGTTTGTGATGCAACATATTTGCAGCCGAGGAAAGGCGAAAACCGTGCTGAAGCCCTATCCAACTAGCATAAGGATAATTGAAACGTTGCCTTGGACTCTAGGATGTCGGGAAAGATATTGCATCGGAAAACCGCAATTGCTTACAAATGTTTAGCACGGCTTTAGACAAGCGCACACACGCGCTGGTGCGTTAGCGTGCGCGCACATACGCGCGATTGCGCGGCAGATGCGCGAGTGCCGCTCGGCGGGCACCAGATGTGTTATTTCCCGGTCGAGGGTCCCCTTCATTGGAACAAGCGCGGAATTAAAGCTGAAAACAAAGCCTGCCGGTAGCTTGGCCGTTGCTGGTGACGAATCTCTGTGTTTGCGCGGCATTACAAAAGCCTGATAATGCGCGCCGGGAAAATGCATGCGCCCCATACGCGCTTTTCATGTCCCATTTTGATAATGGCTTATCCGAGTGCATCAGATAAATAAAAAATCCGCGTTCCTCTTATTGGAATGGGTCAAGATTGCTAATGCGGTGAGGCGAACCTTGTGTGCTACAACAAACCACGTAACCTATTTACCTTTTACGCCTCTAAAACACGCGTAAATACTAACGTTTTAACTGGCTCCGCATCCTTCCGAAGCAGAATTAACAACAGCTTGAAACTAAATGTTTGCTCGCTATTGAAGTAGTATTTTAAAGTTAAACTCTCATTTTTGTGTAGTTTGCTCAGCAATATTACGTTACACATCACGGGCAACAATACGTATGTCCTCAGTCGCCTAACGTTTTGCCTAGGCATTTTGTCTTGGAGCGCCCCCGTGTGGTCGCAATTTTTGTAGGCGATTATGCTGCATTGGTTCTGACAGATCATAATAACAATAGATGGTTGCTTTCAGACATTGATTTTTCATCGCCCCTTTTTCAATTTTCGCAATGTAAAACACGCAGGTTTGTATGTACGAGTATATATACATATGTCTCTATGTCAACAAAATCAGATGAGTGTTTTGGAGCTGTTATAGTTTCTTTTAACAAATTTTGTGGCAAACTTTCTTTGTTAAGTAATCAGCGTGGATTTGGATTTTGGCATATTTGGCCCCATCAGTTTCTTTGTTCATTGCTTTGGCGTCGTGTTCTTCTTTGATAAACTGCGCCCTGATACGCTGGATACATATTGGTTCAGAGGTAAAACAAGTGTTTGACACATGCGGAGCGCACACGCAGACTGCAGTTATCTCGTTAAGATACGTCGAAACGAAACAGCGTGCCGAGAAAGCCTTAACACACCGGCGCATATGTTCACAAACCTGCCCAAAAACCGCTGCGGTGCAACGACAGCAGACGGGACACACAGGTTGATGAGCGCAGGCACTTGCTTGTGCCGCGTCTTGCAGCACTGCGCCACGCCTTTTTTGCCGCATTTTCGCTGTCGTATTTTCGTTCATTTCCTTCTGCTGTCCGGGCGCAGACCGCTAACAAGGGCCTAAGGTCCCGAGCGGCTGCCACGCCGCACACTTTCGCCGCATTTCTTGCTCTCCTATTTTCGTTTAAGATGAGTCTGGAAGGTCTTGCCGTGACGCCGAACCCGATGCATGTTATTTTTCTTCAAGGGTTTTTTGCACGTCAGGGTTCCGTATCTGCGTGGCGGGCCGACGGCCCCACAGGTCGTGGTCAAACATAGGCGAGCGAATAAAACGATTTACAACCATGTGCCGCCGGGATTCCAGTAATTGCTAACCGGATGAAAAGGACGCCGGGCCACAAAAGCCTGTCCATGTTACCCTGCCTTGAACCGTCCTGCTGACGGGCCAGGTCGCTAATGCCCCACGCAAATCAGATTTACAAGATGTCAGCATTCTTGCTGCAGTGGCGTAGCGCGTTGAAAGGCCGCTGGAATTGAGCAGAAAAATAGCTTTTCAATCACCAGTGCGCGGTGCTTATAGGCTTCGCGTAATTGGATTCCGACGCCTTGCTGAAGCCCAGAGCGGCATAGCACGACATTAAAGCGGAACTTTGAACTTGGAATGCGGACGGGACCGAAAATCACGCAGCTAAAAATCCACACTTTCCTTTAAACTGTTTGTCGCCTTTTCCATTATACGGAGGCGCAAATGCGTTCGTCTGCTCCACGACCCCGTCCTTCTAGCAAACCTGCCCGATGACGTCACCGAGAGACGTCAGACGACGAAATCGGGCAGACAAGGGGGAGGGAATTTTCTTGATTTTTCGTCGCCCCTTTTTCAATTTTCGCAATGTAGAACACGCTCCGAACTGCGGGTCGCCCAGCCGTGATTCGATTAAGACCGGGGCGCCGCGGGCCCGGCGTTATGGCCGCCGGGGCCCACCAATATAACTATGCAGAGAGCAGTGCCGCCACGAACAAAAATATTATTGAAAATAGCCGACGGAAAATTTGCGAAAACACGCTCGCTCCGCCGAGGAATTGATAACGTCGTCGGTGATCTAATAGTGAACGAGGGAAATTCAGGGTCGGATTATAAGGAAATTTGGCACGGTGCAGGCGAGGGATCGATTCCCAAGCAGCGACCTTGATAATCTGATCAGCGTTGCGGACGAAAATGAAGACGGCGAAATGTATATACCAGGCCCTTTACCATCCAGTGGTGTGCCAATTATCGCCATCGCTCGCTTTGCCCCTCCAGAAATCAACGGCGTGTTGCGTGAAGAATTGATTGGTGCGATCGCTGAGGCGAGATACAGCGCGCAACCTTTTTGATCAGTTGCGTGTGCGTTGGTTTTTGAAACAAAGTTGAGGTAGTTGAACTAAAATCCCGACGCCCACTTCACGATTCTTGATATTTCGCGAGCTGTAAATTTGATGGATTGGTCGTAACTTGGTGTTTTTTTCCACTAGCACTGATTACATCTGTTGATATTCGGTTTAAAAGTATTACAAGTTAACAAGACTCGGCACTATACTCATGGTAATACTTCCAATATTGTGATAGAAAACTGAAAAACAGAAAAATGTTTGGACATGACGATATAAACACGATTAGGCAACGCTGCTAAAAAAATGTTAAACAAAATTATTTAAATTAACGAGAACATATGGATGCCAAAACATATATAGTCTTTGTTTTTCGAAAAACCAATCTTCAGTACAACTCGCCATTCTCGCCAGGCCTATAATTTCTTCAGTAAATTTCTTCTTTCTAAGTTCAGTAAATTTCTTATTTTCAGCCCTAATGGACTTGGGCCGCAACTTAACGCCGCCAACGTGTTTAGGACACGATTTAACAAAAGTCATTGAAATGGTCTAATTGGCTCTGGACAAAAACAATGTTTTCCTTGATTAAAATTTTACGATGCGTTTCCCTGATCAACAGCGGATCGAATTGTTTTGCATGTTTCTTTGAGTTCCCATTGCAGGAACGTGTGAGAAACGCCTCAGAAACTTTCTCCCCTACCTAATACCCACCTAACAACAGATAAACGCACCCATTGCAATTACAGAAAAATACCTTTATAAAAATACGCATCACACATTCAGAAGGAGTTCGGATTAGTAGGAATGTAAATTTTAGAATAAAATTCCTGATATAACTTAGTCCCATTTTTCCCAATATTAACCCTTCTGTTTCATTGCAGCTTGCAAACGGAAAGAAGACGAAAAATCGTGCGAAAGTCAGAACCCAGCTCCAAAGAAGCCCCGTCTAGTTTTCACTGATCTTCAACGCAGAACCCTCCACGCAATATTCAAAGACAGCAAGCGACCATCCAAAGAAATGCAGGTTTGTAATCCAAGCACAATTTTTGGCACAAAACGAGTTTCTTAAAATTAATTCCTGGTACTTGGGGACATAAATCGCTCCTGGAGATAAATTGGTCAATATGTTTGAGAGATTTCGAAAGCAAAAAAAAACATTTATAAATCTAAGGAACTTCTACCAATTTATTCACCTTTATACAAAGTATATTACATATGTTGGAGGACTCCAAAGATATAGCATTTTTCTATTAGAATATTAGCATTTTTCACAACCCTCGCCTTTTTTCAAAACGTAAAAACTTGCATTTTCCACTGACAGGTTCAAATCGCGCAACAGCTCGGCCTGGAAGTAACAACAGTGAGCAACTTTTTTATGAACGCACGCCGACGCAGCTTGGACAAGTGGCAGGACGACGAATCGTGTAAGGAGAATTCTTCATTGAGTCCTGCGTCTGACCACCACCCATCGTCGGTCGCCGGCAACCTCCACGTACAGCAAGGATTCGAGCATCACGTAGCCCACGATCCTCGCTCGTCGTACAGCAACGCGCCAGGAGACCATTTGATGGCTCCTGGATCTCACCTAACATTTTCGTCTTCTCACCCCCTGCATCACCACACCCTCCAACAGCAACAACAGCAGCAGAATCTCGCCCAGTCGAACCCGATGCTTGGGTCGGCCCATCTCACATCCTCCGGGCTCCTTCACTCGTACCAAGCAAAGCAGCAACTCCTGTGTCCTGACTTACAGCAGTCGCACGCTTCGCCGCGATAGCCTCGACGATGAACAAGCCCAGGAATTGGCGTCAGTATCGTCAAGCAAACGCAGACTGAGCGTTGCTCTAAACAAACAAACAAACGCTGAACAGTAAAAACCCATTTTTTAACTGGTCAGTTCCCAAAACCAACGTACAGTAGAAAAAGGAAAATGGGCGCAGTGCGTACATCGGAGATTATGTTTTGCACATTTTATCCTTTCTCGCTCACTACCATTGACAAATTGTACATAAACACGTAGTGTGCATTGCCGCCCTAAGTTATACGTATTTATATCTTCATCTACACCGTTATCAAGTTCCGCGGTGTGTTTTTCAACCGTTACCTTGGTCGTTTAGTATTCCCCCCTTTTTCCTATTTGTACCGTTGTTATCGTGCTCATTTTGAATACCAGATTTTCATTTTGCCCCTTAAACCAAAGATGTGCTGCATATACCTGTGATGGCCTCATTCGGCGCGGCGTCGAAAACTGTGAAAAACGATTTGCGGAGGTGCGTGTTTCATCCAGCGATGGGACCTGCTTTGCGACAATCGCTGCCACAACCAGTTAAATGACCGCTACTACCTCGGTAAAGAATTGCATTTAATACTGGTAAAATGGCGCTGTATGCTCGTCGGCGACACGGAAGACGATGTACATAGAATTCTCCTCGCTAATATTTGTTGCCTGGCATCGGTCAAGCGTACTAAGCTTCACATTTCATATTCTGTCGTACCTTTGTTTGTTCTTCAAACTCGCAACTGTGATTGTTTCTTTTTTCTCGCTGTGTTCGTTCACTTGTGTATGCTTTCCGCGCTTTCGGCTCCCCTCGGTGTTCTGGCACGTCAAGGACCAAAGATTTTTCTCTGTGGGCCCGGTGGGTTGCAATCGAGCTTTGACGCAGTGCAATTTCTCGTTTCGCTTTGTGTACGTGTACCGACTCACGCCACTGACTCTCTCTTTCATACATATGTCACACACACTCGAGTCATTTACATTGGCATTGAAAATGTTTCGCCACGACGGGTGTTGCGCACTCTAGCGGTTGTGCTATGAAACTGAAGAACCCACTTGGTGGGGTTGCTCATTTGGTTCGTTTCAATGTGTTTGGATTTACCATTGCACGGTCCAATTTCAAATCTTTTTGTGTTGTTTAAATGCCGCCCATTGGTGACTAATAAATTCAACACGACACGGGCTGTTGTCTTGGCAGTTTTTGAATTGAAAGGAAGGCACGCAGATCAGCAATCTCTGAATCATTGCTCTTTGATTGAGCTTAAGCATGTATCCGACTTTTCTGGTAAAGTTTCCCAAAAACATTTGCTGGACATAAACTACGTACTAGTACAACCCACTTCTAAGTCGTAGTTCTGAATGAAAAGCATTTAATTTGTCATGTAAGTCTAATCACGCTAATATTCGAGTCTTGCCTTTGAGTTTACGCAAAATAATTGGGCAACCACTCGAATTTATTTCCATTTATTAGTCGGTTATATAAAATACGATCACTTCGTCGACATATAAGTGCAACTGCAAAAAATGCAGAAAAAAACACACAAATCTTAAAAAGTGAGGCAATTGCTGCAATGTAACAAGCAGTTTTTCACTTGTCTGCTTGACCCAGTTGAATATAAGTCGGCCGAATGTAGGACAAAACGTCTTTGAAGAAGTTTTTGTTTCGGGAGTTGAAAAATAATGTTTTATTTTAAATTCAAGACGCCTAAATGAGATCAACTCCTATCAGATGGGATAGAAGCGAGATGGCGAATAGTACAAGGGACATCATAAGACCTGTTTTCGAATACATTAAACAACCAACACCGCAGTGTGCAGACTCGGGTGCGATGCCAACCTCGCAAGCCACTCGCCTTTGGAAGCACAAACCCTCAGAACCGAAGTAATCTTCGTTACACTCACATGCGTTGTTGACGCAAGAAGAGTGAGCAGGGCACTCTAGCGCCTCGCCACATTGCTCCTGCTTTGTAGCACATCCAAATCCGAGCATCTGTTGGCCCTCGGGACAGACACATTGGTAACTTCCAATGCGGTTCTTGCATTCGGCGTTGAGGCCACCGCAAACCGAAGTACCGGCAGCACACTCGTCGACATCTACGCAAACCTCGCCCTCCAGCTTGTAGCCGCTGTCACACACGCACTGGTAGCTTCCTTCCGAGTTGACACATCTCATAGCGTTGCCATTGCACAGATTCGCATCCAAGCACTCGTCGATGTCAATGCAGGCCCCGAGCTCTTGATCCCAGTTGTAGCCGCTCGGGCAAGTACACTCATAGCTTCCTACGGTGTTTTTGCATTGGGCTTCAGCCGGACAGCGGTGGTTGATTTGCTGACATTCGTCCACGTCCACGCACGCTTCCCCTTCCAACGTGTAGCCGCTGAGGCAAGTACAGTAGAAAGATCCCGGAACGTTAGTGCACTGTGCATTGGCCTGGCAACCTGTAACAAAACCGATGGCACTTTTACATTAATCTGCAGCTATGCCATGGCAGGGTTTCTCTACTGGTGGCCTATCAAGGTGGCCCACGTAACTTTCTCCAAAAACATTCGCTCGATGGGCTACAATTGGCTTATGCTTGTACATAATATACTTTTAGTGTTGATAAAGGTCATTTCGTATGGGACGTCGCTTAAAAAGTCTTCATAGGTGATGGCGGTCTATAGGGCTTACAAGGTTGACCATGTGTCCCTGGATCTGGTCCCAATGGAGTTGAGAAACCAGGTAGCATTTGTAAATGTCTTCCGTGGTGTAGCAAGGTTTGAGTAATATCATCATTTGACACACTTACCTGTTGTGGAGCATTCGTCGATGTCTGTGCATGTTTTTCCGTCTCCGCTAAATCCCTCCTTGCATGTGCATTCATACGAACCGTCGGTATCAGCGCAAAGAGCGTTGAAGTGACATTCTGCAAAAATTTTAGCTAGTATTCGTAGATGAATGCAAAACAAAATACCTGATTCGGTTTTCTAAAATCAGTGTCACACTTGCAATAAGAGAAACTGAATAATGTGAGGGTGGCATAACTTTAATTGGGAGTTTAAGTTGAATTGGCACTGCAACAGTTATGTTGAATTTATGCTAGAAAACTACCGTAAACGCCTGTAAACAAGAATGATCACGCATACTAATGGTCACAACCGGTGGGTTTTAGACATAATGAATCACTCACCCATATTAGCCGAGTTGCATTCGTTTATGTTGGCGCAGTCGAAGCCGTTTCCCTTGTAACCTGTCTTGCACGTGCAAGTGAAGCTTCCAACAGTGTTCTGACAATTCCCATTGGTGGAACATGGCGCAGTCTGCGTGCATTCGTCAACGTCCTGGCAAACTCCAGAGCCGTTGTCAACGTATCCCGTCACACACTGGCATGTATAGCTTCCTGGATATTGCAAGAAAATGTGAAACCTATGAAAGGTCATAATACATAATTTTCTATTCTAACCACCAGGGGATTCGAACCGCGGCTATCTTGGTCACAAATCCAGATCAGGTTTTCTCATTAGTGTATATGTGCCAGGAGCCTGCACTCTTTGATAGTCATTAGCTTTATTAGTGGTTTGGTGCTTACCAAACGTTGGAACTAATAATTCGCAGTAAACCACTTACCAAGAGTGTTTTGGCAGACAGAGTTGTCCTGGCATGTACCCGGTTGATCGCACTCGTTAACGTCCATGCACAGGTCGGTCTGATCATTCACACTGAAGCCACTGTTGCAGGAGCATGTGAAGCTACCCACGTTGTCAAGGCAATTTGAGAATGCAGGACATGGTGAAGGGGTGGCACTACACTCGTTGGTGTTAATACAAACACCAGCGTTCATTTCATAACCTGTCGCAGTTGCCAAATTTAAAAGAAGTTAACGTGTAAATCTTTAGCCATGTTATACATTTTTGATCTGGAAGTTAACCCATTCGTTTGCTGCAATATTGATTGAATAAAAGGTTCTGGTTTGCTTAATTCGTTTGTTTTTGGAAAGCATTTGAATGCATGGACTCATCTCTAAGCTTTCTTGCAGTAATATGCACAATCAAAACCACGTAAACAACAACACTGCTATTTACTTAAATCAGAGATGGACGTTGTAAATCCAAGCTCACAGGTTCAGATTTGTAGTTTACCTGAGACACAACCACAGCTCCCGCCAGACAAGCAAACTTGTTGTGCACCAGTGCAGCTTCCTCCACACTCGGTGACTACTGCGCACACTCCAGCTGACAGCGCGTAGCCATTGGCGCATTCGCAAGTGTAACCATTCTGCGGTAGCACAAACACTCTGTTTAATTTATGGGTTAGATATAGGATGACTAAAAGTAGACGGGCATAGAAATGCATTTATTTCTTTGCATTGCTTATTGTATTTTATTTGAAATAAAACATGGCAAGTTTGAAGTTTAGTGTGCAAAGTAAACCGGCAGTGACAGTGGATCTTGTTTTGACCAACAGCAGTACTCGCCTCCTTGTTTTGGCATATTTCATTGGCGCCAGTGCAAGGATTTGAAAGACATTCGTTCGTGTCAAGGCACTCCTGGCCGTTGCTGTAGGAACCAGAAGGACAATCGCATACAAAACTTCCTGCTGTGTTTTTGCAAGTTGACCCGGCATGACAAGCTGTTGGCTGAGAACACTCGTTGATATCCACACATTTGTGGTATTGGTACGAGTTGTGCTGCAAAAGAATAAGCAGCTTCGTTGTGATGCTTCAGGGGATTTTTTCACAAGAATAGACCTGATAGATCGAAACAGAGTGCACTGCCTGAAGCATATTTATCATTATGGATCATTGGCTTCTAACAGTGCTGCTGTTAGTAAATGTTTGGTACGTATAGGCTGCTAAAAGAAAGTGATCTTTACCAAGACTTGCCGAACCGTTTAAGACCGCGCGAAAGTCAACACAAGCTGCAGTGATGAGACGATAGGTCAAAACAATGTGCACTGCTTGTATTGCCTGCATTTGTACTCGACAGGAACAGTGTAAATGTTGTATCTAGACTAATACGCGTATTGTTCCTCACAGGAAGCCACCAAAAAGGGCTATAACCGATTCACAACAGCCTTTCAGTGCGAAAAACATCATTTTTTATGTAAAAAAGTCTTACCAGCCTATAGCCTTCTTGGCAACCGCAACTGTAGGTACCATGTTCGTTGTTACAGACCGCACCTTCGATGTGGTCGCAGACGCCCGCATCACATTCGTTGATATCCTGGCACCAGAAACCATCTCCAGTAAAACCTTTTCTACATAAGCACATGTGGCCTCCTACGCAACAAATTATTTTTTATGCTTTAAAATCTTAGATAATAGAATTTACAATCCTGTCACAAAGCAAAACGCGCCATTTTTAAATTAAAAACTATTCCATTGTTTTTATAAGATTGCCGGTACAGAAACCCAGCTCTTCTTTAGCCTAAACCTTCTAAACGAAGTTTTAAGCACCCGCTATAAGTATCGCGGTTTAGCAACGGTTAGACTCAAACATCTTACCCGGGTAGTTGGTGCACATAGCATCAAAGTCACAACTGTCAGTATTGCTTGCACACTCATCAATGTCCACGCACTCGATGCCGTTGCCAGTAAAGCCGTTTAGGCAAGCGCAATCGTAAGCACCCTCATTGTTGATACAGCGTCCGTATCGGCTGCAAATATGATCTGAGGGAAAAAAGTACCACCCTTTTATTTACAGGTGTTACAAACTACGTTTCAGACACTTTTGTGCAACAATATTTGAAATCAAGTTGCCCAATTTTTTTTACCACGCCGGGATTCGAACCCAGATGCCCTGGCCGCGAATCTTATTAGGATTGCAGCGTGGAATATGTGGTCATTAATTAACGTTCTCAACCGCGTCATGCGGGCAATATATTACCGGTACTGCATTCGTCGATGTCTTGACAGTGTTCTCCATTCCCGGTGTATCCGCTGATGCAAGTGCACACGTAGGAACCTATCGAGTTCTGGCATGTGGCAAGTGTCCTGTGACACGTGTCAATTCCGGTAGCGCACTCATCGATATCTGCGGCATTGCAAGTTTCGCATTTTACTTACTGAACTCAAACACCATAATTTACCGACTAAAGCCAAGTAAAAACTCTTTGTTCACAGCTTAATGAAGGTAACACAGCACAGAATACACTTGCGGAAAGAAGTGCTGCCATTTAGCATGTATTTAGAAGCTGTAAATCTCACCAGTGCATTGTTTTCCCGGGTCGGTGGCCAGTTGGTCGTCTGTAAAACCCACTTTGCACGAGCAGTTGAAATTCCCAAGTCTGTTAATGCAGTTGGCGTTCTCGTGGCAGTCGTTGTAAACATCTGACAAACACTCGTTGAAATCTGCAAAATCAAAGCCGATATTAATCACTCCATATCGGGACGAGGTGCTGAGAAACTGAAGCTTATGCAATAATAATGCACCTGAATAACGTTACATGTTACGAGATACTGAAGCTGGAACTATATACATGTATTTGGAACTCGTTTTGGAGCAACATAAAAAATTACTAATTTTTGCAATTAACTTTGCCATTTTGCGTTGTTTACAATGCCTTAATCAGCTTCAAGACGCTTAGCGCGATTATTGATGGAGAAGGTTGAAGTTACCTCCGATTGTTGGGGTTGACAATCCCAGGCGACTGTAAAGGTCAGTTATGTACAACCACAGTTGATGAAGAAGATTAAGTGCGCATGCTTCATCACAATCTTCCGCCACCATAAGGGAGAAGGAAGGATTTTTATCCTGTGATCCTGCTAAAATCTCCTGCACGGAAAATACACTTGGATCCCCGAGTATTCTGTCGCAACCTGGAAAAAATTAGGACATCTGTTGTTTTCTGTCGCAGAACATTAGCCTATTTTATATTGGTCTGTAATTTTTTGCTTGCATAAAACACCACAATTCGGTAATTGTTTGAAACGCAGACACAGAAACAAGAGTCAAAGTATACCATAGGCAACGATATGGCCCGTGGCACGCAATAAATAAACTTGTATGGGTCTTTCATGATTTCGCCAGACTGATTCAAATTGCCCAAATTCAATTTTGATTTCATTTGTTATCGCAAAATGCACGTGGAAATCTTAAAGTTGATATATTTGAAGTTTATTACGTGCCAAAAACTTTAGTTTGTGTGTGGCTTTTACATTCCTCGAAAATGGTGATTTCTTGGTCAAACCATAGGTCAGGCGCCTGTATTTTTCCAGGGGTGAACACATGGTGTGTAATAATTTAGTAATTTTACAATGGCAAAAATACTTGTGTTTGTGAATAAAACGAATAAATGGAAACACAGGAAAATAACTAATAGGAACTAACCTCCTGGTTGCAAACAGAAAGTAACAGCGCAGATGAACAGTAATCTCCACATATTGAATGCACGTAAGTCAATCTTCATCCAAAATAACCGAAGTGGTTTGTGTAAAAGTAAATCTTACCCCAAATAGAACCTGTCGCGAAGGTAAAACAGCGGTTATAGCGAAAAAATCTATAGCTGTGACCTCCGCAACTTCCACAACTGATTTCTATGCAGAGTGCTGATAAGCCGTAACATCTGCACAAAACTAATTACCTTCCGCTTATAAACACTCACAACATAAAGAATTAGGAAACGCCGATTAGATCCGGTCGTAGAAACCGTTCGTTATTACCTAATAGTATACCATGTTACGAGCCAGTAATCACTAATAGCAGAATAACACAAGTCTGCAACCAGCAGTGATACCGAACAGAGAGTGACAACATATGTGTTCAAAGCCCGGATTAAATATTTTCACTGATGCTTTTATGCACTCTCGTTGCTCCGCTTTGGCTTAAAACTTAGAAAATCTCTTGCATATATATTGTCAGCACGTACGACTAAACACCGCAACAACAGACTCGGCACAGTGCTGTGCAACACTACAGAAGGCGTAAGCAGAATGTGGCACGCAACGTACACACAATCCATTACAAAACATATTCATGCATTAGCGCGTTTAGATTGTGGATCGCGAAGGGCTGAGCATTGCGGCACCTGACACACAAAACAACGGAAAGAGGAAATAATATAACAACGAGCCTATTGTGACGAGTGACTCACAGAAGCCCGTACGCTTACTTCCGAAACAACGAGACGCGCGCACGAAAAGATCGCGCGCCGTGTGTTGGTGCTAACCGTTGCTTAAGAACACGAGAGCCGCGTGCCCAGTGCAAAGGAGGTTTGCCAACAGAGAAAAACTTTTCCCGTGAAATATAATTAAATATGAATTAATAAATTATGGGATGGACTAATGGGATTCCAGTAGTGGACGTTTATTGCATTTAGCAATGCAAATATCTCCCCATCCAGCACTATTACCCAATGTAGTTGCACTTATCATGTGGAACAGTTACCCAATAAAACTTCTGTGACGGTCTGACCACTAGCGCTGGTTTCCCGCTTATTGAAGCGATTTTGCATGTGTTGTGTGAAGAAGTCCGTGGCAGACGCTAACTAATCAAGCTTGTATGAACTATAATGACAGTCATGTAAATGTACAAAACAAAACGTCTTCTAGTGCTAAGCTTCATACGCTAACAACATGTTCCTTATCTGCGACAGAAATGAGAGTGCATTTTAAAACACATGCAACTCAATTTGCAATGTACAACGTGAAATCAATCAACATGACTTAAACAAGTTGTTGTAAAAAATGCAAGTTGGCTACGGGTAAAATTATCGCGGAAAAACGTAGTGGCTTATTCTAAGCATGTACCAGCACTGTTGAATGTCGTCGTGCGACGCAGCTGCAGTCGCTAAGTAGGAACGATGCCACGGTTACGAAGTCACCACCATGTCCGAAGGTACGTATTTATGCGTGCCTATACTGAAGAAGAATATCCCAACCAGATGGTGACTGAAACAACTCTCGCCTTTCCTCATACAGAAGGCACAATAACGGACTTCCGCTATTTATGTAACTCACAGACATCCGAAAAACACAATTTAGGGACAAAATATCTTTGTATACATTCTTCATGCTGCAAGTATATTAAGTATGCGAATAGACCAACTGAACTTTACGTCATGCTTGCGTTCTACAACCAACATGGACCGCTAAGAGGACATTGCTTGTTTATGCAAAAAAAAAACATAAATGCGAAGCAAAGTAACTCTTTCGTTAATTATACATAATATTTTATATGTGTTTCTAAAGGGCTTCGGATGCACTCTTTTGAAAGCTTTTAACGACCGCGTATTTGAAAACAAAGAAAACAATACTCCAAAATTGCATTACTGTTGCATAGTTGAACCTCGTCAGAGTCAATGAATTTAAAAATGATCTGCCTTTGAGCGTAACGAAATGAAATGTTTGGTTGCACAGCAATATGCAATTTAGGGTGAACACTTGCGCTCCAAACTAAATACCCATTGCCGTCACTGGCGCACAACATGTTACTGCTAATGTGGAGTATTCCTTCAAGAAAAGCTCGAACAATTTGTTGCGCTATGTTTAACATAATTATTCTGTTGCAGCACTTTACAATGACTGCACAACCTTTTCCTATATCCGGTCAATATTTTGTGAATTTTCAAAAACGACTTGAACTAAAAATAGGAGTTTTTAAATACATTTACCTAAAGAATACGGTGTGGCTGTTAGCAGGGTGATATAAAACATTTCTATCTTTGTCTAAATTCTACACAACTGGTTTAAGTGCTTCAAATTCGTTCTCAGGAGAAGGAATGGACGTGACGAGGAACGAGTCTCCGTGGTCGGTGGTAATTTTCGAGAATCAAAGGCGTCGATATCAGTTTATTTGTGGCGTGGCTCTGCTTAGCTAATGTGGGTTTAAAGTTTTCGGTATGTTACAGATCTATAGACCTCGTAATATAAATTAAATAAATTTAAGTAAACAGAGTGACTGGTAAATTTTGCTGGATAAATATCTGGTAAACGACACTTGAATCAATGACATCACTTGTACTTGGCATATACAAATATGCTGGTCTTTTTTTGCTATTTGAGTGTTTTCGTGAACGTCATCCTCAAGTTGGTTTTCAATAAACTTTAATGCGTCTTATATCTGACCAATAGATCCAATTCTTGATTTACATAAAAACTAGCACTTCTTCGACGCTTCCTCTCTCTAAACTTTGTTGGGAGACAATCGTGAGTATATGCGTGTATTGAAAAGTGGCAAAATACATGTAAAACCAAAAATCGAAGTGGAGTATTCGTTCCGTCCGTCAAGTAGGTGAAAGTCAAGTTAATGGAAAACAGAAAATCAGTAGGACTGATCGAGCATAGAAGAACATAGCGGTTCCCCACCCACAAACATGAACGACTCCTGAAAGTTGGAATGCGAGACCTTTTCAGCCGCGTGGTGGGAGAGGGCAAAATTAGACGTGGACACCATGTCAGCGAGAACGATGAAAGTGCTATTGCAGCCCCCTTGTTGTTTGTCTTGCTTGAAAGAGAATATTCCGGCCAGATAGTAACTGGAACAAGCGTCGCCTTTCTTCAGACGACAAAACACCGGACTTCCACTGTCCAACTGCAAGTAAAAGCAATAATAAAGGCAAGTATTTAAGTATGCGACTCTCCAACCGGAAATAGGAAAAAGTAATGTCCTGATAAGAAAAATCCAATGAATTCGCGAGCAAAAGTGCTGCATGGTTTCTTACAAAGCACATTTTGTCACAAGAGGCCGCACAAGACTCGCGTGTCTTCGGAAAACAAAACGAAAAATTAACATTTGGAAAAAAGCAAGCCTCTGAAGGATAAAATCAGTGCAGAATTCTACGACAGGAGAGACTTACGATGCAGCCAACGGTTTGATTGCGGCCGTTGCTTGCACACAGCATGTTTCCGCTGTTGTGTAGTCTTCCTCTGAGACAACTGTTATCATAGTCAAGAACCACCTTTGCCTTCTGAAGAATACTCGATTTGCTCCTTGTTACACCATCTATAAAAAGAATGGACAGCTTCATCCTACGTGATTTTATGAAGGAGCAATGTGTTCGGCTGTCCGACAAAATGGGTTTGCCGACATAAAGACATTTTGCTGTACACCAGTGCTCCGCAATCGGTATTCTGCGGCGTGTTAAAAAATATATTTTTATTTATTTTTAGTTGAACAACTTTTTACTTTCGGCAACGTTAGTTCGACAGTTCCACCAATCGTTGCGACGGATTTTACTCGACCGCACGTCCACAGAATACTTACACGTCCACACCATCATCACTTTTACAATTCGGATTAAAATGTGGCGCCGAGTGAAACAAGTCTATAAGTATGACGTCACTGAAAACTGCCACGCTATCTATCGTTGGCGATAGTTTTAAATTTTTGAATGGTTGCGGCGAATCTTTCTAACACATATCCCTACTTCTCAAAGAGATTCCGTGACCGATACCAAAGCACTCGGGGTCCCTTTGCTTTTGTGTCCTTCTCCGGAGGCAAAGACGGCCTTTGTTCGTTGGTTTGACAAGTTTCAAAATAGCCAGATCGTTTCTGCCAAACGATAAAAAGAGCACATATTTATTTATTCTTTATAAAGCTTCACGTTTTTGCCTTGTATAATATAATGTTATTCAACATTTCGTTGATCAGAAAACTCATAAGTATTTTTACCCTAAACCCGAACACGAATTCTTGTTTTCAAGCAATTTACTTTACTCATAATCCTACTGGCACAAAAAAAACAATAAAAAAACTGTAATAGCGTGTTGATGTTGCTGCATATTGTATTTCAATCAATTTGTTCTTCCTTCCTTTACCAGGATGAAGCCAAGTTGAATAGTAAGCGAAGCGTCGGTGAATACACGTTTAATTGTGCCAGCAAAATACATCAATTGAAATACAAATACCCTTTACCTGATTACCCCTGCTAAGGTATCCTCTACATGGGGTTCGTTGATGGCGTAGTCCCGATGAATGTAAGATGAATGCTCAATTGCCCTTAAGGCGTGTTTATTGTACAGCCTAAACCCGTTGTTGTCGACCAGGATATCCGTCTCGCCAATGGTAACACGAATCTTCCTCAGATTTTTATTCCTGAACGCACTTAATGATATTATTACCAGTTACAGAAAAAGCAGTTTTTGTTCAGGAGGTACTTTTACATCGAAATACAAAACACGAAAAGTTTTCATTCGAGGTACTTGACAGCAATCAAGCTGTACAGAAAACAAGTTACCCTCAAAAACGTCCCATAGTCAACAGATGCACTGACGAGGCTTGTTAGGTCGAAATAGTTAGCACTGTTTGAAAAAGGTAATTTATTCTGGTTGTTGGATATATAAAGAACACGACTATTTCGCCAATTATAGCCATACTGAAGTGGCATGTAAGATAAGGAGTCGTGATGCACACGGAAATATTTTAACCTACCAGACACAATGTGCCGCAGTCGCTATCACGGTGTTGCTGAGCAGAGCCCCGCCACAAATAAACTTGTACCGACCCGTTAGATTCTCGAAAATTGACACCGACCACGGGAACTCGTTCCTCGTCGCGTCCATTCCTTAAACAAAAAACGTTTGCAAAAGCACACGAAAATGGAATTCAGCGTGCATGTTAGGGTAGTTATAGATCAAGAAAATTCTTTGAAAGGTGTGATTGTGAATTTATTCGTCTTGTACTGAATTATCATTATCTTTAAAAATAATTTTTAATGATCAAAAATTTTTTTTTTTTCTTGAACAGTGTGTCCGGTAAATCCTTTTACCTAGCAGACCTTATCACGCGGCTTATTCTATGGTTTCTATGGAATAAATGCTTTCTTACTTATTCTTTCGTCAATTCGCGTCGTGCCTCCATAACGCTTGTTTCTCTGGGGACAGCACGTTTGACCACAAGAAACGCACTCACCACCATACAGCATTGTAAATATGTTGGACGGACGATATCCTGAAAAATACGCACACGCATTTGATGACTTCGATCTGAGCAATGGCACACCTCAGTTATTAGGAGTTTTGTTTTAAATCCTAATTAATGTCAAGTTAGTTTATATGAACGGTCAACCAACCAGATTCACAACCTTCCCCTTGCGACGCGCTATTGCTGTTGATCATTTGAAGCCTTCTGAAACCGACAGCGAGAAACTATTTATGATGTGTGCAATTGCCTTACTTCGGCCAAGTATTCATACATACCTTGATAAGGTGTTATTATACTGAGACTTCACCAGCAGCAATTGCAATGAGACAAAGGCCAGAGTTTGCCACATCCGCTTCAGGGCAAACATATTTGACAAAGTGAACTTTAACTCTCCGACTTATCGGTGTGTCAATATCTACAGGCGATAATCAGAATAAAATATTGTTTACCACTCAACCGCAAGTTTATTGCAGCCCATGATGCTTTCAGCGTTATTTGCAGGAAAAGCAATTTTTATTTGCAAGAAAAGCAAAAATTTAAAGCGATTATTGTGAACCATTCAGTACACAGCACACAGGAAACCTGTTGGTTAGGGGTCGACACCAGTACATTTAGCGGGTGTGTTGACATATTTAGGTAATTGTTATTCACCACCATTAATTGCAAGACATGCAACCTGGTTTATACCTGGGATCATGGAAAACGCAAAGCAGACTTGGTTTCAGTCCCAAGAAATGTAACAACTATTATTCGTTTGTGGTAAGCCAAAGACGTTAGCATTTAAAACCCCGTTTCCAAATTGCTGACAAAACAATGCATTAGGATTAAACCACAATTCATAATACCATCTTCGCAATCTATTACAAAACCGCTGTCAATAATTCAGCATAAAAAAGCAGCATAATAGTGTATAGTCACAAAAATCACCTACAGTCATTTTCTACAATTTCTACAACGTTTCTACAATTCTACAGACTTTTGGTCTATTGAATGCAAGGCGTATTGAAGTAAGACACCCTTTAGTGATACAAGTGTGAGGTACTTTGGCTTTTGTCGTGATCTGTTATTGCGGGGTCCGGGGCCTTTTTCGAATTAGGGAGGCAGCCCTGGGGTAAAGATCCTTTCTGAGTATCTAGGGTCGCCGTTCGGAAGAAAGGGATTGCCACTTAAATCCACACCAGCCTCAATACCCTCTCTGCCGAAATAATCCCATAACATAATTCTTGTAGTTTCACTTGCCTCAACGACTTCAGTTCCGTGAACCTCAATGATTGCGAAAACCAAC
Organism: Ascidia mentula; assembly: GCF_947561715.1. Taxonomy (NCBI): domain Eukaryota; kingdom Metazoa; phylum Chordata; class Ascidiacea; order Phlebobranchia; family Ascidiidae; genus Ascidia; species Ascidia mentula. Next base: position 3,633,915 of record NC_138568.1, read on the forward strand.
AACACTAATTATCACTCTAAAGTATTGTCTGATGGGCAATACTGGCAAGGAAGCTCGTGGAATTCGCATTATTTTCTTTCTGATCCGAAAATAAACTGCAATTACTGAGGTGAAACAACTTCCTGATGACGTACACAAAACCGCCGAATAATCAATAATGTGGGCGTCATGTTCAATGGTTTCCGGTTGCGTTTTGCATTGAATTCGCAGTTCCAGACGTTTTGTTGCAACGAATAAAGCAATTGTTTAGGTTGTTCTCACGTCCCATAGAGTTTGTTAAGTTTAGTGAAACGCCATAGAATGCAATTTGTTTTAGCGAAAACGACCGATCCAATATTCGAGTTATACTTAATCGCAAATTAACATTTTTGAAAAGTAAAAGACAATGTAAAAGATTTTTGCAACATGCAGTGGTAAGTTATCAAGAATTCTCTGAGAAGAAATCTGCAGCACCACTGTATACGTCACAACAAATATGCCAAAGCTTTTTGCGCTATTGCGCGAGGCAGAGTTGTTGGTAACTAGGCACCCGAGGGGTTTTAATTCACCATAAGACTGACTGTACAAATTATCACCACAAGCTTGCCTCATATTATACACAAGGTCCTCCTACAAGCATGACAAAAATGCGTGGTTGATTCATTTGCATCCACACTGGCGCAAAAGCTTTCAAAACCTTGATGAATTGTAACAATTCTACGCCTCGCTCAAAACGCGGCATAGGGTAGTGAAACTTAATCTTTTTTATACCCACTACTGGTGCAGGTCCTGGCGTGCTCGCCAATGTCACGTCTATCTTTCTCAAGGCTCGTAGGACTTGCTTAAAACTAGTAGGGTATATATGCCCTTATTAAAAACGTAAAAGCCACCAACAGCGAGTGTTCAAACAACGAGTCCTTCGCGTTACTGCCACGCATGCATGGTCTCAGGTCACCACACCCAGAAGCAGTCAAAGATTTCATATTAACGGACGCTAGAGGCGGTAAGGAGAAGTTAAAACGTTTAACTTCTGTATTTTTGTCAAAACTCTTGTTGTGGCAGATAATAGCCGCGCATCATTTGAGGACACTTGTCAAGAAGGTGTTTCTGATAAAGCCTAATCCGAATCCAGCAAATGTTTTTGTGTATTTTTCAGCATACCTTCCGCCCAACAACATTACAATGCTATACGGTGGTGTGCGTGTTACTTGCGGTCAAAATTACTGCCCACAGGGGAACGTGAATCGCAGAAATCTAAAACAAATTGACGGGAGAATAGTTGACTTTTTGTAGATTCTCAAAAAGATCTTTACCCCAACGCTGCCTCCCTAATTCGAAAAAGATCCCGGACCCTGCAATAACGGATAACCACAAAACCCAGGTGTCATTAAATGGGCGTTAAATCTTACTTCAAGTTTCACCAAGACATGCGTTTTCCTCCAACGTGTTGTGTTACGTCATTTCCAGTGCTGACTCAGTAAAAAGGGCAGGAAGAACGTGCAGTCTGACCTACTCTACACAAATTCTCTATGTTATCAAATTATTATCTTTGCGCAAAACGTTAGATGGCAGTGCAGTCTTTGGTAAATTTACATGAAGGCTCAAATTTTCTCCGGCCTATTTTACATTGTAAATTTCGAGTTGTACTAAATATGCGCATCTCGCAGAGTGTAACAACAAATTGTTCTCGTCTTCTTTGAACAAGGAGGGTAAGGTCCCAAGTTAATTGTGCAAACATTATTTCATTGATTCTACTTCACAGCATTCAAGTTTCCGGAGGGTCGGTCGAATCGTTTCCCCAAAAAATTCAAAATCCCAAATTGAAAGCTTTGATGTGACAAAAAATTAAAAAAATCTCATCGTCTGGTGCTAGGTGGATACCATACGCCAGTGATTCCCAACCTTTTTCTGGTTGCGTACCACTTGGGTGTAAAACAGTTTCGACGAGTACCACCTAGTTGCGTGTTACAAAGTAATGTAGGGGATGAAGTAACAAACATTTTTAGAATACTTAACTTACGATTTTTTAAATTCGAACTAAATCCGCAAATTACGAAAAGGTGCTCGCGTACCACCTGAAATGTCGTCGCGTACCATAGGTTGGGAAACACTGCCATACGACAATTGTGTCTTTGTTGTTTTGTGTTTAAAAAACACCCAGCAATTTCGTTACCTGATTGTTTCAACCTAGTCCTACTTTTGTCAGCCACTGATCGTCAACTGAGCAACGTATTTTTTTTCAAAATATTTTCGATGTCACGTGACCACCGTCGCATGGGCAGGCCATACAGAGAATTACGCATTCTACTAACATTCCAAGAGGATTCAAACTCCACCCAATCCTACAAGATATTTGCGCAGAAATCGGTTTGTCATGGTACCATGTTTGTAAAGTGATGATGACGATATTCCTTTACGCATTCCACTGCTATTATAATGCTGAATTGATGATTTTGAAAATGACAGCGGTTTTTTGTAACAGATTGCGAATATGGTATTATGAATTGTGGTTTAATTCTAATGCATTATTTTGTCATCACTTTGGGAATTGGGTTATAAATGCTAACCTGTGTCTTTGGCGGACCACAAACGAATAATAATTGTAGCATTTCTTGGGACTGAAACCAAGTCTCCTTTGTGTTTTCCATGATCCCAGGTATAAACCAGGTTGCATTTCTTACAATTAATGGTGGTGAATAACAATTACCTAAATATGTCAACACAACCGCAAGGTGTCCAGGTGTGGAGCCTTAACCAACAGGTTTCCTGTGTGCTGTGTATAAAATGGACATGAAAACATAGATCTTACCAGGTACAACGCCGTAGTAAAATGCGTGTTACGTACTGGTTTGCGATAATTGCTTTCCTAAATGCAAATAATGTTGAAAGCATCATAGGAACCAATTGTAATAAACTTGCGTTTTTTAAATTGTCTGTAGATATTGTCACACCGATAAGTCGGAGAGTTAAAGTTCACTTTGTCAAATATGTTTGCCCTGAAGCGGATGTGGCAAACTCTGGCCTTTGTCTCATTGCAATTGCTACTGGTGAAGTCTCAGTATAATAACATCTTATCAAGGTATGTATAAATACTTGGCCGAAGTAAGGCAATTGCACACATCATAAATAGTTTCTCGCTGTCGGTTTCAGAAGGCTTCAAATGATCAACAGCAATAGCGCGTCACAAGGGGAAAGTTGTGAATCTGGTTGGTAGACCTTTCATTTAAACTAACTTGACATTAATTGGAATTTAAAACAAAACTCCTCATAACTGGCATGTGCCATTGCTCTATTCGAAGTCATCAAACGCGTGTGCGTCTTTTGCAGGATATCGTCCATCCCACATATTTACAATGCTCTACGGTGGTGAGTGCGTTTCTTGCGGTCAAACGTGTTGTCCTCAGAGAAACAAGCGTTATGGAGGCACGGAGCAAATCGACAAAAGAATAAGTGAGTTAAGAAACGCATTTGTTCCATGCAAGCGAATAAGCCGCGTGAAAAATTTGCTGGGGAAACAGATTTACCAGACTCACTTTTCAAGAAAAATTAAATTTTGATCATTTGAAGTTTGAAGAAATTGATCATTCAAGAAAGACAAAAGTATAACCAATCACACGTTTCAAATGATAGCTTTAATCTATAACTAACCATACATGCGCAGCGGTTGTCGGCTAAAAATTAATTTATTGGGCTTAATGCTTTAGCAATATTTCATGTTCAGGAGAAGGAATTGACGCAACTAAGAACGAGTTTCCGTGGTCGGTTGCAATTTTCGAGAATCTAGTGGGTCGCTACAAGTTTATTTGTGGCGGGGCTCTGCTCAGCAAGACCGTGATAGCGACTGCAGCTCATTGTGTCTGGTAGGTTAAAATATTTCCGTGTGCATCACGACTCCTCACCTTCCATGCCACTTCACTTTGGCTATAATTCAGTGAAAGAGTCGTGTTCTTTATATGTCCAACGACCACAATAAATTACTTTTTCAAACAGTGCAAACTGTTTTGACCTATATAGTTTCATCAGTGCAGCTGTTAACTAAGGGATGTTCTTGAGGCTAACTTGTTTTCTGTACAGCTTGATTGCTTTCGAGTATCTTGCATGAAAACTTTTCGTGTTTTTTACATCGATGTAAAAATACCTCCTGAAGAAAAACTGCCTTTTCTGTAACTGGTAATAATATCATTAAGTGCGTTCAGGAATAAAAATCTGAGGAAGATTCGTGTTACCATTGGCGAGACGGATATCCTGGTCGACAACAACGGGTTTAGGCTGTACAATAAACACGCCTTAAGGGCAATTGAGCATTCATCTTACATTCATCAGGACTACGCCATCAACGAACCCCATGTAGAGGATACCTTAGCAGGGGTAATCAGGTAAAGGGTATTTGTATTTTAATTGATGTATTCTGCTGGCACAATTAAACGTGTATTCACCAACGCTTCGCCTCCTATTCAACTTGGCTTCATCCTGGTAAAGGAAGGAAGAACAAATTGATTGAAATACAATATGCAGCAACATCAACACGCTATTACAGTTATTTTATTGTATTTTGTGCCATTAGGATTTTGAGCAAAGTAAATTGCTTGAAAGCAAGAATTCGTGTTCGGGTTTAGGGTAAAAATACTTGTGAGTTTTCTGTTCAACGAAATGTTGAATAACATTATATTATACAAGACAAAAAAGTGAAGCTTTATAAAGAATAAATTATTATGTGCTCTTTTTATCGTTTGGCAGAAACGATCTGGCTATTTTGAAACTTGTCAAACCAACGAACAAAGGTCGTCTTTGCCTCCGGAGAAGGACACAAAAGCAAAGGGACCCCGAGTGCTTTGGTATCGGTCACGGAATCTCTTTGAGAAGTAGGGATATGTGTCAGAAAGATTCGCCGCAACCATTCAAAAATTTAAAACTATCGCCAACAGTAGAATGTGTAGTAGTTTTCAGTGACGTCATACATATAGACTTTTTTATTTCGGTGCCACATTTTAACCGAAATTGTAAAATGGATGATAGTAAAAAAGTCTCTATATCGACTTCCCATTTTGACGTATACAGTCGAACGCATCGCTTCTTGATAATTCACGTTGGATGAAGCTGTCCATTCTTTTAATAGATGGTGTAACAGGGAACATATCAAGTATTCTACAGAAGGCAAAGGTGGTTCTTGACTATGATAACAGTTGTCTCAGAGGAAGACTACACAACAGCGGAAACATGCTGTGTGCAAGCAACGGTCGCGAAAAAACCGTTGGCTGCAACGTAAGTCTCTCCTGTCGTAGAATTCTGCACTGATTTCGGCGCAAATATTTTATCCTTCAGAGGCTTGCTTTTTTCCAAATGTTATGTTTTTGTTTTTTTCGATGCGGTCTCTTGTGACGAAATGTGCTTTGCAAGCTAACATGCATCACGTTTGTTGGCGATTGGATTTTTTATATCAGGGCATTTCTTCTTTTTATTTCCAGTTGGAGAGTCACGTACTTAAATACTTGCCTTTATTATTGCTTTTATTTGCAGTTGGACAGCGGAAGTCCGGTGTTTTGTCGTCTGAAGAAAGGCGACGCTTGTTCTAGTTACTATCTGGCCGGGATATTCTCTTTCAAGCAAGACAAACAACAAGGGGGCTGCAATAGCAATTTCACCGTTCTCGCTGACATGGTGTCCACGTCTACGAATGCTCTCTCCCACCACGCGACTGAAAAGGTCTCGCATTCCAACTTTCAGGAGTCGTTCATGTTTGTGGGTGGGGAACCGCTATGTTCTTCTATGCTCAAGCAGTCCTACTGATTTTCTGTTTCCCTTTATCTTGACTTTCACCTAGTTGACGGACGGAACGAATACTAAATTTCGATTTTTGGTTGTACATACGTTTTGCCTCTTTTCAATACACGCATAAACTCACGATTGTCTCCTAGAAAAGTTTGAAGAGAGAAAGAGTCTATGAGGTGTTAATTTTTTTTGTCAAAACTCAATTGTCGCGGTTTTGATCTCTTGATCAGATAAAAGGCGTTGAAAGCTTTATTGGAAGCAGCAACTTCACGATAAGCTTAACAAAAACCACTCAAATAGCAAAAAAGATCAATGTGTTCATCTAAATAAGAAAGTTGTTTGTATCAGTTTTGTAAGTTATTCTAAAAAAAACTTGACTATGGTATTTTGCCTGGCAAGTTTCATGTATTTTTCTGGCTAACTAAGCGCGACTGCATTCGGTCACCAGCTACAATGATGAGCCTTGACCGGTAGTAACATTGCGCACAATACTGTCTGCAACTCACATATAAGCGTAACCACTACAATTAACTCCAAAAGGCCAGCCGGGCACCATTACAACTTTTCCGGCGTTTTGAAGTTTTAATTTATGGTGTTAAAAAACGTCCAAGATATTGAAAATTAGACCACGCATTTTGGTTACATACGTTTGCCGCGTGAATAATTTCATTGCAAGAGCTTCTGTGACGAAGATTCGACACTGAAGCTCTTGCATTACGTCTTTAAGCTGTAAGGTTTTATCCGGAGATTTACCGCTGTTTCACTCCTGTGGAGTCTACCGATTTTGCTCCAAGACCAAACTTTATGGCTAATATATTGCACATTTCCTGTTCGGTCTGGGCGTTTTTACTCCACATTTGATAAGGTTTCGAAATAATAATAGATTTGCTCAAATAGGGGCAAATGTGCCTAGCACTGCCCTGGAGCGACTACTTGTGGTAAATAATTTTCTTTGTTCAGCACATTAGGACACATGAAAGCGACGAAACTAAAGATTTGAGGTAATTCTACAAGATTGGCATCCAACGTTCAACAATTCCGCTATTCGTCTGAATTATGACTGTTGTTATTGACCTGACTTTGGTCATGCTTTCTGAAGCACTTCAAATACCTGAAGCAATGTTGTGCCAATCACTAAACCACTCTTTTGAAAACTTTTGGTGGCCGTGTATTTGAAAACAAAGAAAATTATATACAACCGGTAATCGTAATCGTTAGACTGTTCCAATCCGTCGACTGAAAACAAACAATAGCGCGAAAAAGTCAAACAGAATTAATACCAATGCTCGATCATGGAGGAGCATGGTGCTTGGCCCTCCGGAAGCAGGTAGGACTCCTGCAGATCGTCGTGGGAGGCCGCTGTGGCCGCAAAGTGGGAGATGGCGTTTTGAGACGTAGACACCATGTCGGCGAGGACAGTAAATCTTCCGTCGCATCTTCCCTCATTCGTATCATGTTTAAAGGAGAATATCCCGGCAAGATAGTAACTGGAACACTCATCATGTTTATTCAGACGACAGAACACCGGACTTCCGCTGTCCAACTGCAAAATAACAACTACGTGACGTATACAATCCTTGACAAGTGGGCCCATAAGGTCTTTTGGGTGTAGCTGCATAATCGTGTTACATATGATCATGATAATTTCTGTTTTAGGATTTCGACAACTTCAGGAAATTTATAATTTATCTAAAGATTAGATGGAAATGCGTTTTGAGTATGATTTAAAACAAGTTTTCTCGCAGCGTTGAGAGAAAACAAAACCTTACTTACACTGCAACTGACGGTTCTTTCGCGGGCGTTGCTGGCACACAGCATGTTTCCGCTGTTGTGAAGTCTTCCCCTAATGCAGTTGTTATCAAAGTCGAGAACCACCTTTGCTTTTTGAAGCTTGCTCGATATCCTCCTAATTACTCCACCTATTAAAAAAAACAAGTATTTTAATAGCAATTAAGGGTAATTTTTGCCATTGCCATTTAAACAGACAGGTCAATTTCATGACGATGCGAATTTGAGTGCTGATCGTTCAAAAATGATTTTAAAGCAACATGTTCTTGCAGGCACATGCGGGCTCAGTCCACCGCAATGTTTTTTACATGGCAAACACAGTCATCTTGTCACGATCTTAAGGTACAACGGCATAGTGCTGAAAAAAATAAGTATTTTTCCCATGATCATTGCGTCTGCATGGTGCGTCTACGGTGGTAGAGGTGGCTCAAAAACACGGAGGAAAATTACGCGCTCGTACTCCAATACTGGGGCCATGATACACCCACTCTACAACTGATAAACAGTCAACAGCTGGTAAATAAAGCTGTGGACCGTGCTCAGGATCGCGAGTTTAAACTTTATCGGACGCTTGATTTTTCATATTTCATTCCGACTTGTCTGTGAAAAGTTGTTTTGACCAAGTTTAACTGTATGTCATTGTACTCTATAATCGCTTGTGTTTTGTTCGTGTAGTGTAATATCTCATAATTCCGAAGCACAACACAGTCAATGCGTAATATGCGCTTTAATATATTTTGTTATGATGGATTTCAATCAAACACGCTTATCCTTTTATTAATTTGATGCATTATTGCGGACCTGCTCAACAATTTATTGTTTAAACTTAAAGTATACAATAAATATCCACTATCTGGACGAAGAATTTAGAACTAGCTTTAAAGGAATTATTGACTGCAATTTAAAAGATATTATTACCTTTCACAGACATTCCGTGACCGATGCCGAAACACACGGGATCCACTTGTCTTTCCGCTTTTCTCCGGAGACAAAGGCGGTTTTTCTTTGTTGGTATGACAAGTCTCAGGATGGCAAGATCCTTTCTGCACATAACAAACATAGTCGATTTGTTGAAAAACGTTTACTCACTTCTTTGTCGTTGAATCGGACGGATAATTGTTATAGTAAATTAATATTGCAGTTAACATTTTTGGATCACATTTAAAAAACAGCATTCTCGTCTTCTGCCCATTTTACAACCTACCAGATTTTTTTCAATGGTTTTTTTTCAAAGGTATGTCCTTACCACTACACAAAACAGAATGACTGCAAGGTATACCTTCGTATGTTGCTTCCTGTCCATGTATCATTCTCGTGGGGTTCGGAGTTGCCATGCGGTATGTCAGAAAAATTCTGAATTGCTTTTAGGGCCCGTATGTTTCGACGCCTAAACCCACGGTTGTTGACCAGAATATCCATCTCGCCTATGGTAACACGTATCTTTCGCAGGTTTCTATTCCTACAGAAAAAAAACACATATATTCACAGGGTATTTAGAAGCATGCAAATCCTATTGCTCATTTAACTAAGTTTATATGTATGGATGTAGCTCTGTGTTCTGATAACGGTGATGGTCACGTGAACGCGCTTATAAACACGTTTAGAGCGTTTTTAAACCAAACAACAACGTAAATATAATAAAAATTAACTGGATTCACACAAAACTATGTATCAACACACAGTCGTCGAGACTGACTTTTCAGGCGAAATAACTTGAATTTAATTTTGGCGTAAAACAACATCAGAACTCTCTGTGCTGTATGATTTTTGAGCTTTACACATGAACACCACCTTTCACTTACATTACACAATGAGCCGCAGTCGCTATCACGGTCTTGCTGAGCAGAGCCCCGCCACAAATAAACTTGTACCGATGCCTTTGTTTCTCGAAAATTGCCACCGACCAGGGAAATTCGTTCCACGTCGCGTTAATTCCTTCTCCTGAACAAGAACGCGTTTACATTTTTGTTACTACGCATTTTACGTGCAATGCGTGGAAATCATGATCATGGCGAATTTAAAAATGTTGGTAGTTAGTTTTTAGTTAGCTGTAAATAAACGCATCGCCAAAACATCGTTCATAATTTAAGTGTTGTCACAGAAAATGAGGTTCACAGAATTTTTGATACTCGAAGCTTTGCAGCGAACAATCCCATTTGATACTTATAGTCGAAGTATTTGTGCTTCCGAGAAGAAAAGACCCACGAAGCATTTTGAAAACAGCTATGCGTTTAAAAAAAGCACAGCGGTTAAGCTTTTTAATATATATTATCAGGATGTATTTCAATCAAACTCACTTATCCTTTTGTCGATTTGCTCGTTGTCCCTGCGCCGCTTTTGTCTTTGCGGGCAACACGTCTGACCGCAAGTAACGCACTCCTGATTATATGACATTGTGAAGATTTCGGACGGGCGATATCCTGTAATTAACGCAAGTATAAGTTCCAGGAGCATTCACAAATGTTGCTATTACTGTGCAAGTATTGTGCGCCGAACTTATGGAAGAGATTTTGTACCATTTTGGCATGTTTCCCCGATTGATCCGAGATCAAAGTGGACAACATCCTGATTCCTGAAACGAGATGAAATGTGTTTTATGTTCGAAATTTCTTTTTTATAATTTTCTTTGCTTTAATTTGTGATAAGCTTTAGTTGTATAATTTAAATTAGAATAATACGTAATGAGCGTTTTCATTTTATGCCAAACTGTGTAATTATATTTATAATTATAAACAACGTTGCATTCCACCTGGTAATTAGTCATACCTACGCCGAAAGCCATGATACGCAGACTTCGTGTTTGCCAGAAAGGGCAAAGAATAAAACGCCAAGGCTTGGAAAATTCGAATCAACTTCAACATATTTGATGCCCAAAACTTGTTGGTAGAAGTTTCGTATTATAAGTCCAAACGATTTTTGGAATACTTTTTCCCTGAAAATGTAAACAGTTGCGACAAATAACTCTGTAGCTCTTACCTTATGTGGTAAAAGCTGCCAATCTCACCTGTTATATACGTAACTAAACAGGAAACATGTCTAAGGTTGTGTCTTCAACCTGAGCACTTTGCGGTTGTGTTTTTGCTTTCAGGAAATTTTCATCGATTAATTGCAAGTAAGAAAACCTGATTGCACCCAGGGTTCTTGGAAAACGCGGATCACTATCGGATTTTCTTTAAATATGACCTCATGAATGCACTCTTGCGGGTAGAATACTGCGAAAATAATCAAAGCAATTGTTTGGGCACGCGTTTGCCATTTACAAGCCATATCAATAGAGTGCAATTAGTAATTTTTACCCTCCTCATAGAAATCTATGGTCCTTCCAAGGGGCATTGGACAATTGAATGCCAAGCCTACTTACCGCGGAAACCAATGCAGCCGCACCAAAGACCGCTGCGACCATTATTCAGCCATATCACAAAGCACAGGAAAAGCACGCGATCTCCTATAGTTAATTGCTGGATATAAGTTCAGCTCAATTAAACTATTTTTAACGTTTTAATGCAACGAATGGTTAAAAGTATCCTACACAACACTAAGATATACTTTTTGTGAGAAATCGTCAATGCACTTCTTGATATGTTTTTCTATGTTAACTTAATATTTTGCAAACTCAAATGGACATCGTGATTTAGGTAAAGAGAGAATAAAGATTACCATGATACCGAGTAGGATTATTATATTTATTAAAATTGGAGTTGAATTGCAACGTATGACTTGATGAAATGCGGCCATAACATTTTTTCAATTCGCTCAACATACCACATGTCGTTTACTGTTGACATTCCACTCTTGAGAGGTCAAGACTTTCTACTGGCGTAAGTTTCATGGACCAGACTTTTCTGGCAAGTTAGGACGTTTGTATGTAGTTTTTTGCAGATACTTAAGATAAAGTCAAACGCATGAATACCATTTTCAAATGATTTATATAACTTGACCAAACAACTTTCCATTTAGTTACTACTGCGCCTACTTGTTTAGAAGCAAACAAAATGATTGCGTCGTATTAATTTCATTTGATTTAAAGCTCTGGAGCAACTTATCAGGCAACTATGTTGATGAAGGGGGAAACATACTAATGTTTTAAACGCACTTGATCTCAACTTCATTTGATCCCCGAAACGTCTGTGCCACCTTAGTATATCATATTATGCTTATCTACTTGGAAACAAATGTAGGATCTAACCTCAACAAAACAACGAAGTTATATTTCATGTAATGGCGTGATTGGCAGGATCACCCCACTGCACAGGTCCTTACTTCAGTTAGGCTATACTTTAGTGAAATAGTCGTGTTTTTTTATATATCCCTCGACCACAATAAATTACCTTTTTCAAATAGTGCAAAATGCTAATGTGATTAGTAAATCAAAACTGGATCAAAAAACCAAAGGCCCCTGGCAGGCTGTCGATCGCACACCGTATCAATAATAATGTGTTAAAATCCCAAAACAGCGATCTGTAGACAGCTCAGATCGATTTATTGAGAGAAAAATATATTTCGCCTAAAACGGCATCATCAGTTTCTCCATTTACCAAAACTGCCAAAAAGGAAAAACAGAAAGGAAAAAGTCATGAATCTAACGCAAAAAGGTTACGCAAGCTAAAAATAAATAAAAATTAATAAAAACTATAAAAATATTCGGGTTTCAAGCATTAACTAAAAAATAATAAAAGTATGAATTTACTGCATGTGATTAGACCTGTCTGTACTACTTTACTTTCAAAAAACCACTGGCGCTGACACCGAGTGAGCACACAAACATACAGAAGCAACTGAATGTAAAAACAGAACAAAAGTGGAAGTGGAATGGACGTCACGAAATGCAGACAGGTAGGCCTGTGGGCGAACAGGTGTGACCGATAGGACTCGGTGACTGATAAGACGATAAAAACAGGTTAACAACACAGGTAAAGTCATCAACCCGTTACAGCGAAAACAAGCGCAAACATAAACATAGTCCTACGGGCGGGGAATAGCAAAAAGAACTATTTGCATGATGGTGTTACCATGGTTTGCACATTGACTTTGACCTATAAAATGCTTTGACCTATAGTTTTATCAGTGCAGCTGTTAACTGAGGGACGTTCTTGAGGCTAACTTGTTTTCTGTACAGCTTGATTGCTGTCGAGTATCTTGCATGAAAACTTTCCGTGTTTTTTACTTCGATGTAAAAGTACCTCCTGAACAAAAACTGTTTTTTTTTCTGTAACTGGTAATAATATCATTAAGTGCGTTCAGGAAAAAAAATCTAAGGAAGATTCGTGTTACAATCGGCGAGACGGATATCCTGGTCGACAACAACGGGTTTGGGCTGTACAATAAACACGCCAGTTATTTTATTGTATTTTGTGCCATTAGGATTTTGAGTAAAGAAAATTGCTTGAAAACCAGAATTTCGGTTTCGGGTTTAGGGTAAAAATGGTTGAGTTTTCTGATCAACAAAATGTTGAATAACATTATATTATACAAGGCAAAAACGTGAAGCTTAATTAAGATCAAATTGATATGTGCTCTTTTTATCGTTTGGCAGAAACGATCTGGCTATTCTGAATCTTGTCAAACCAACGAACAAAGGTCGTCTTTGCCTCCGGAGAAGGACACAAAGGCAAAAGGACCCTGAGTGCTTTGGTATCGGTCACGGAATCTCTTTGAGAAGTAGGGATATGTGTTAGAAAGATTCGTCGCAACCATTCAAAAATTTAAAACTATCGCCAACAGTAAAATGTGTAGTAGTTTTCAGTGACGTCATACATATAGACTTTTTTATTTCGGTGCCACATTTTAACCCAAATTGTAAAATGGATGATAGTAAAAAAGTCTCTATATCGACTTCCCATTTTGACGTATACAGTCGAACGCATCGCTTCTTGATAATTCACGTAGGAAGAAGCTGTCCATTCTTTTAATAGATGGTGTAACAGGGAACATATCAAGTATTCTACAGAAGGCAAAGGTGGTTCTTGACTATGATAACAGTTGTCTCAAAGGAAGACTACACAACAGCGGAAACATGCTGTGCGCAAGCAACGCCCGCGAAAAAACCGTTGGCTGCAACGTAAGTCTCTCCTGTCGTAGAATTCTGCACTGATTTCGGCGCAAATATTTTATCCTTCAGAGGCTTGCTTTTTTCCAAATGTTATGTTTTCGTTTTTTTTCGATGCGGTCTCTTGTGACGAAATGTGCTTTGCAAGCTAACATGCATCACGTTTGTTGGCGATTGGATTTTTTATATCAGGGCATTTCTTCTTTTTATTTCCAGTTGGAGAGTCACGTACTTAAATACTTGTCTTTATTATTGCTTTTATTTGCAGTTGGACAGCGGAAGTCCGGTGTTTTGTCGTCTGAAGAAAGGCGACGCTTGTTCTAGTTACTATCTGGCCGGGATATTCTCTTTCAAGCAAGACAAACAACAAGGGGTCTGCAATAGCAATTTCACCGTTCTCGCTGACATGGTGTCCACGTCTACGAATGCTCTCTCCCACCACGCGGCTGAAAAGACCTCGCATTCCAACTTTCAGGAGTCGTTCATGTTTGTGGGTGGGGAACCGCCATGTTCTTCTATGCACAAGCAGTCCTACTGATTTTCTGTTTCCCTTTATCTTGACTTTTACGTAGTTGACGGACGGAACGAATACTCCACTTCGATTTTTGGTTGTACATACGTTTTGCCTCTTTTCAATATACGCATAAACTCACGATTGTCTCCTAGAAAAGTTTGAAGAGAGAAAGAGTCTATGAGGTGTTAATTTTTTTTTGTCAAAACTCAATTGTCGCGGTTTAGATCTTTTGGTCAGATAAAAGGCGCTTGAAAGCTTTATTGGAAGCAGCAACTTCACGAAAAGGTTAACAAAAAACACTCAAATAGCAAAAAAGATCAATGTGTTCATCTAAATAAGAAAGTTGTTTGTATCAATTTTCTAAGTTATTCTACAAATAAACTTGACTATGGTATTTTGCCTGGCAAGTTTCATGTTTTTTTTTCATGCTAGCTAAGCGCGACTGCATTCGGTCACCAGCTACAATAATGAGCCTTGACAGGTCGAAACATTGCGCACAATACTGTCTGCAACTCACATATAAGCGTAACCACTACAATTAACTCCGGAAGGCCAGCAGGGCACCATGACAATTTTTCCAGCGTTTTCATAAGTTTTAAGTTAACAGTGCTGAAGAGTACGTCACTGCAACGTAAGTTATGGTCGAATTTTCGTCAAAGAAGCTTTTACATTACGCCTTTAAGCTGTAAGGTTTTATCCGGAGAATTACTGCTGTTTCACTCCTTTGGAGTCTAACGATTTTGCTCCAAGACCAAACTTTGTGGCGAATATGTTGCATATTTCCTATTTCGATCCTTGCGTGTTTGCACCAACTTTGATAAGGTTTCGATATAATAATAGATTTGCTCAAATAGGGGCGAATGTGCCTAGCACTGCCCTGGAGCGACTACTTGTGGTAAATAAGTTTCTTTGTTCAGCACATAGGACAAATTATGGGGACGAATCTAAAGATTTGATGCAATTCTACAAGATTGGCATCCAATGTTCAACGATTCCGCTGTTCGTCCGAATCATGACTGTTGTTTGTGACCTGAATTTGGTCATGCTTTCTGAAGCACTTCAAATACCTGAAGCAATGTTGTGCCAATCACTAAACCACTCTTTTGTAAACTTTTGGTGGCCGTGTATTTGAAAACAAAGAAAATTATATACAACCGGTAATCGTAATCGTTAGACTTTTCCAATCCGTCGACTAAAAACAAACAATAGCGCGAAAAAGTCACACAGAATTAATACCAAGGCTCGATCATGGAGGAGCATGGTGCTTGGTCCTCCGCAAGCATGTAGGTCTCCTGCAGATCGTCGTGGGAGGCCGCTGTGGCCGCAAAGTGGGAGATGGCGTTTTGAGACGTAGAAACCATGTCGGCGAGGACAGTAAATCTTCCTTCGCATCTTCCCCCATTCGTATCATGTTTAAAGGAGAATATCCCGGCAAGATAGTAACTGGAACACTCATCATGTTTATTCAGACGACAGAACACCGGACTTCCGCTGTCCAACTGCAAAATAACAACTACGTGACTTATACAATCCTTGACAAGTGGGCCCATAACGTCTTTTGGGTGTAGCTGCATAATTATATTACATAAAATCATGATAAATTCTTCTTTAGGTTTTTGACAACTTCAGGAAATTTATAATTTATCTAAAGATTAGATGGAAATGCGTTTTGAGTAAGATTTAAAACAAGTTTCCTTGCAAGCGTTGAGAGAAAACAAAACCTTACTTACACTGCAGCTGACGGTTCTGTTTTGGGCGTTGCTGGCACACAGCATGCTTCCGCTGTTGTGAAGTCTTCCCCTAAGGCAGTTGTTATCAAAGTCGAGAACCACCATTGCTTTTTGAAGTATGCTCGATATCCTACTAATTACTCCACCTATTAAAAAAAACAAGTTCGGATTAATTGGACGAATATTTTAATAGCACTTTAGGGTAATTTTTGCCGTTGCTTTTTTAAACAGACTGGCCAATTTCATGACGTAGTGAATTAGAGTGCTGATCGTTTAAAAATGACTTCAAAGCAATGTATGTTCTTGCTGGCACATGCAGGTTCAGTTCACCGCGAAGTTTTTTACATGGCGAACACAGTCATCGTGTCACGATCTTAAGGTCCGACGGCATCGCGCTGAATATGTATAAGAGCCATTTGGGCCATGATACACCCACTCTACAACTAATAAACAGTCAACAGCTGGTAAATAAAGCTGTGGACCGTGCTCATGATCGCAAATTTAAACCTTATCGGACGCTTGATTTTTCATATCTCATTCTGACTTGTCAGTGAAAAGTTGTTTTGACCAGGTTTAACTGTATGCCATTGTACTCTATACTCGCTTGTGTTTTGTTCGTGTAGTGTAATATCTCATAATTCCGAAGCACAACACAATCAATGCCTAAAGTGCGTTTTAATATATTTGATTATGATGGATTTCAACCAAACACGTATTGTTTAAACTTTGATCAATTTGATGCATTATTGCGGACCTGCTCAACAATTTATTGTTTAAACTTAAAATATACAATAAATATCCACTATCTGGACGAAGAATTTAGAACTAGCTTTAAAGGAATTATTGAGTGCAATTTAAAAGATGTCATTACCTTTCACAGACATTCCGTGACCGATGCCGAAGCACACGGGATCCACTTGTCTTTCCGCTTTTCTCCGGAGACAAAGGCGGTTTTTCTTTGTTGGTTTGACAAGTCTCAGAATGGCAAGATCCTTTCTGCACATAACAAACATGGTCGATTTGTTGAACAACATTTACTCACTTCTTTGTCTTTGAATCGGCCGGATAATTGTCATAGTAAATTAACATTGAAGTTAACATTTTTGGATCACATTTAACATTTCTCGTCTCTTCTTCCTATTTTACAACCTATTTTTTTCAGGTATTTCCTTATGACTACACAAAACAGGATGACTGCAAGGTATACCTTCGTATGTTGCTTCCTGTCACTGTATCCTCCAAGTGGGGTTCATGGTTGCCATGCGGTATGCCAGCAAAATTCTGAATTGCTTTCAATGTCCCAATTTTTCGATCCCTAAACCCATTGTCGTCGACCAGAATATCCATCTCGCCTATGCTAACACGTATCATTCGCAAGTTTCTATTCCTACAGAAAAAAACACACATATATTCACAAGGTATTTAGAAGCATGCAAGCCCTATTGCTCATTTAACTAAGTGTAGATGTATGGATGTAGCTCTGTGTTCTGATAACAACAAACAGTCGTCGAGACTGACTTTTCAGGAGAAATAACTTGAATTTAATTTTGGCGTAAAACAACATCAGAACTCTCTGTGCTGTACGATTCTTGAGATTTACACATGAACACCACTATAACTTACTTTACACAATGAGCCGCAGTCGCTATCACGGTCTTGCTGAGCAGAGCCCCGCCACAAATAAACTTGTACCCATGCCTTTGTATCTCGAAAATTGCCACCGACCACGGAAACTCGTTCTTAGTCGCGTCAATTCCTTCTCCTGAACAAGAACGAGTTTTTATTTTTGTTACTACGCATTTTACGTGCAATGCGTGAATATAATGATCATGGCGAATTTAAAAATTTTGGTAGTTAGTTTTTAGGTAGCTGTAATTTAACGCATTACCAAAACATCGTTCATAATTTAAGTGTTGTCACAGAAGATGAGGTCCACAGAATTTTTGATACTCGAAGCTTTGCAGCGAACAATCCGAATTGAAACTTATTGGCGAAGTATTTGTGCTTCCGAGAAGAAAAGACACACAAAGCATTTTGAAAACAGCTATGCGTTTGAAACAAGTACAGCCAATGCTTTTTGAGCTTTTTAATATATATCATCAGGATGAATTTCAATCAAACACACTTATCCTTTTGTCGATTTGCTCGTTGTCCCTTCGCCGCTCTTGTCTTTGCGGGCAACACGTCTGACCGCAAGTAACGCACTCCTGATTATATGACATTGTGAAGATTTCGGACGGGCGATATCCTGTAATTAACGAAAGTATAAGTTCCAGGAGCATTCAATAAGGTTGCTATTACTGTGCAAGTATTGTGCGCCGAACATATGGAAGAAATTTTGTACCGTTTTGGCATGTTTCTCCGATTGATCCGCGATCAAAGTGGACAACATCCTGATTCCTGAAACGAGATGAAACGTGTTTTATGTTCGAAATTTTTTTTTTATAATTTTCTTTGCTTTAATTTGTGATAAGCTTTAGTTGTATAATTAAATTTAGAATAATTTGTAATGATCGTTTTCATTATATGCCAAACTGTGTAATTATATTTATAATTATAAACAACATTGCATTCCACCTGGTAATTAGTCATACCTAGGCCGAAAACCATGATACGCAGACTTCGTCTTTGCCAGAAACGGCAAAGAAAAAAACGCCAGGGATTGGAAAATTCGAATCAGCTTCAACATATTTGATGTCCAAAACTTGTTGGTAGAAGATTCGTAATTATCAGTCCAAACGATTTTTGGAATACTTTTTCCCTGAAAATGTAAACAGTTGCGACAAATAACTCTGCAGCTCTTACCTTATGTGGTAAACGCTGCCAATCTCACCTGTTATATACGTAACTAAACAGGAAACATGTCTAAGGTTGTGTCTTCAACCTGAGCACTTTGCGGTTGTGTTTTTGCTTTCAGGAAATTTTCATCGATTAATTGCAAGTAAGAAAACCTGATTGCACCCAGGGTTCTTGGAAAACGCGGATCACTATCGGATTTTCTTTAAATATGACCTCATGAATGCACTCTTGTGGGTAGAATACTGCGAAAATAATCAAAGCAATTGTTTGGGCACGCGTTTGCCATTTACAAGCCTTATCAATAGAGTGCAACAAGTCATATTCAACCTCTCCATAGAAATCTCTGGTCCTTCCAAGGGGCATTGGACAATTGAATGCCAAGCCTACTTACCGCGGAAACCAATGCAGCCGCACCAAAGACCGCTACGACCATTATTCAGCCATATCACAAAGCACAGGAAAAGCACGCGATATCCTATAGTTAATTGCTGGATATAAGTTCAGCTTAATTAAACTATTTTTAAAAGTATCCTACACAACATTAAGATATACTTTTTGTGAGAAATCGTCAATAGACTTCGTGATATGTATTTCTATGTTAACTTATTATTTTGCAAACTCAATTGGACATCGTGATTTAGGTAAAGACAGAATAAAGATTACCATGATACCGCGTGGGAATATTATATTTGTTAAAATTGGAATTGAATTGCAACGTATGACTTAATGAAATGCGGCCATAACATTTCTTCAATTCGCTCAACATACCACATGTCGTTTATTGTTGACATTCCACTCTTGAAGCTGAGAGGTCAAGCCTTTCTACTGGCGTAAGTTTCATGGACCAGACTTTTCTGGCTTAGGACGTTTTTATGTAGTTTTTTGCAGATACTTAAGATAAAGTCAAACGCATGAATACCATTTTCAAATGATTTATATAACTTGACCAAACAACTTCCCATTTAGTTACTACTGCGCCTACTTGTTTAGAAGCAAACAAAATGATTGCGTCGTATTAATTTCATTTGATTTAAAGCTCTGGAGCAACTTATCAGGCAACTATGTTGATGAAGGGGGAAACATACTAATGTTTGAAACGCACTTGATCTCAACTTCATTTGATGCCTGAAACGTCTGTGCCACCTTAGTATATCATATTATGCTTATCTACTTGGAAACAAATGTAGGACCTAACCTCAACAAAACAACGAAGTAATATTTCATGCAATGGCGTGATTGGCAGGATCGCCCCACTGTGCAGGTCCTTACTTCAGTTAGGCTATACTTTAGTGAAATAGTCGTGTTTTTTATATATCCAACGACCACAATAAATTACCTTTTTCAAATATTGCAAAATGCTTTGACCTATAGTTTCATCAGTGCAGCTGTTAACTAAGGGACGTTCTTGAGGCTAACTTGTTTTCTGTACAGCTTGATTGCTGTCGAGTATCTTGCATGAAAACTTTCCGTGTTTTTTACTTCGATGTAAAAGTACCTCCTGAACAAAAACTGTTTTTTTTCTGTAACTGGTAATAATATCATTAAGTGCGTTCAGGAAAAAATATCTAAGGAAGATTCGTGTTACCATCGGCGAGACGGATATCCTGGTCGACAACAACGGGTTTAGGCTGTACAATAAACACGCCTTAAAGGCAATTGAGCATTCATCTTACATTCATCGGGACTACGCCATCAACGAACCCCATGTAGAGGATACCTTAGCAGGGGTAATCAGGTAAAGGGTATTTCAATTGATGTATTTTGCTGGCACAATTAAACGTGTATTCACCGACGCTTCGCTTGGCTTCATCTTGGTAAAGAACAAATTGATTGAAATACAATATGCAGCAACAGCAACACACTATTAATAATTTTATTGTTTTTTTGTGCCAGTAGGATTTTGAGTAAAGTAAATTGCTTGAAAACAAGAATTCGTGTTCGGGTTTAGGGTAAAAATACGTTTTCTGTTCAACGAAATGTTGGATAACATTATATTATACAAGGCAAAAACGAGAAGCTTTATTAAGATTAAATTAATATGTGCTCTTTTTATCGTTTGGCAGAAACGATCTGGCTATTTTGAATCTTGTCAAAGAACAAAGGTCGTCTTTGCCTCCGGAGAAGGACACTGAGGCAAAGAGACCCTAAGTGCTTTGGTATCGGTCACGGAATCTCTTTGAGAAGTAGGGATATGTGTTAGAAAGATTCGCCGCAACCATTTAAAAATTTAAAACTATCGCCAACAGTAGAATGTGTAGTAGTTTTCAGTGATGTCATACATATAGACTTTTTTATTTCGGTGCCACATTTTAACCCAAATTGTAAAATGGATGATAGTAAAAAAGTCTCTATATCGACTTCCCATTTTGACGTATACAGTCGAACGCATCGCTTCTTGATAATTCACGTAGGAAGAAGCTGTCCATTCTTTTAATAGATGGTGTAACAGGGAACATATCAAGTATTCTACAGAAGGCAAAGGTGGTTCTTGACTATGATAACAGTTGTCTCAGAGGAAGACTACACAACAGCGGAAACATGCTGTGCGCAAGCAACGCCCGCGAAAAAACCGTTGGCTGCAACGTAAGTCTCTCCTGTCGTAGAATTCTGCACTGATTTTGGCGCAAATATTTTTTCCTTCAGAGGCTTGCTTTTTTCCAAATGTTGTATTTTCTTTTTTTTCGATGCGGTCTCTTTTGACGAAATGTTCTTTGCAAGCAAACATGCATCACGTTTGTTGGCGATTGGATTTTTTATATCAGGGCATTTCTTAATTTTATTTTCAGTTGGAGAATCACGTACTTAAATACTTGCCTTTATTATTGCTTTTAATTGCAGTTGGACAGCGGAAGTCCGGTGTTTTGTCGTCTGAAGAAAGGCGACGCTTGTTCCAGTTACTATCTGGCCGGGATATTCTCTTTCAAGCAAGACAAACAACAAGGGGGCTGTGATAGCGATTTCACCGTTCTCGCCGACATGGTGTCCACGTCTACGAATGCTCTCTCCCACCACGCGGCTGAAAAGGCCTCGCATTCCAACTTTCAGAAGTCGTTCATGTTTGTGGGTGGGGAACCGCTATGTTCTTGTATGCTCGATCAGTCCTACTGATTTTCTGTTTTTCATTAACTTGACTTCCACCTAGGTGACGGACGGAACGAATACTCCACTTCGATTTTTGGTTGTACATACGTTTTGCCTCTTTTCAATACACGCATACACTCACGATTGTCTCTTTTGTAAAAACTCAGTAGTCCCGGTTTGGATCTCTTGGTCAGAAAAAGGGCGCTTGAAAGCTTTGTTGGAAGCAGCAACTTCACGATAAGGTTAACAAAAACCACTCAAATAGCTAAAAAGATCAATGTGTTCATCTAAATCAGAAAGTTGTTTGTATC
Source organism: Ascidia mentula (assembly GCF_947561715.1). Taxonomy (NCBI): domain Eukaryota; kingdom Metazoa; phylum Chordata; class Ascidiacea; order Phlebobranchia; family Ascidiidae; genus Ascidia; species Ascidia mentula. The sequence goes on from NC_138568.1 coordinate 3,655,932, forward strand.
AGTTTTGTAAGTTATTCTAAAAAAAACTTGACTATGGTATTTTGCCTGGCAAGTTTCATGTATTTTTCTGGCTAACTAAGCGCGACTGCATTCGGTCACCAGCTACAATGATGAGCCTTGACCGGTAGTAACAGTGCGCACAATACTGTCTGCAACTCACATATAAGCGTAACCACTACAATTAACTCCAGAAGGCCAGCCGGGCACCATGACAACTTTTTCGGCGTTTTGATAAGTTTTAATTTATGGTGCTGAAGAGCGTCCAAGATATTCAAAATTAGACCACGCATTTTGGTTACATACGTTTGCCGCGTGAATAATTTCAGTGAGAATAATTTATGGTCGAATCTTCGTCACAGAAGCTCTTGCATTACGTCTTTAAGCTGTAAGGTTTTATCCGGAGAATTACCGCTGTTTCACTCCTGTGGAGTCTACCGATTTTGCTCAAAGACCAAACTTTGTGGCTAAAATATTGCACATTTCCTGTTCGGTCTGGGCGTGTTTACTCCACATTTGATAAGGTTTCGAAATAATAGATTTGCTCAAATAGGGGCGAATGTGCCTAGCACTGCCCTGGAGCGACTACTTGTGGTAAATATTTTTCTTTGTTCAGCACATAGGACAAATGAATGCGACGAAACTAAAGATTTGAGGTAATTCTACAAGATTGGCATCCAACGTTCAACAATTCCGCTATTCGTCTGAATTATGACTGTTGTTATTGACCTGAATTTGGTCATGCTTTCTGAAACACCTCAACATACCAACACTAAACCACTCTTTGAAACCTTTTGATGGCCGTGTATTTGAAAACAAAGAAAATTATATACAACCGGTAATCGTAATCGTTAGACTGTTCCAATCCGTCGACTGAAAACAAACAATAGCGCGAAAAAGTCACACAGAATTAATACCAAGGCTCGATCATGGAGGAGCATGGTGCTTGGCCCTCCGGAAGCAGGTAGGACTCCTGCAGATCGTCGTGGGAGGCCGCTGTGGCCGCAAAGTTGGAGATGGCGTTTTGAGACGTAGAAACCATGTCGGCGAGTACAGTAAATCTTCCGTCGCATCTTCCCTCATTTGTATCATGTTTAAAGGAGAATATCCCGGCAAGATAGTAACTGGAACACTCATCATGTTTATTCAGACGACAGAACACCGGACTTCCGCTGTCCAACTGCAAAATAACAACTACGTGACGTATACAATCCTTGACAAGTGGGCCCATAACGTCTTTTGGGTGTAGCTGCATAATCATGTTACATAAAATCATGATAAATTCTGTTTTAGGATTCCGACAACTTCAGGAAATTTATAATTTATCTAAAGATTAGATGGAAATGCGTTTTGAGTAAGATTTAAAACAAGTTTCCTTGCAGCCTTGGGTGAAATCAGAACCTTACTTACACTGCAGCTGACGGTTCTGTTTTGGGCGTTGCTGGCACACAGCATGTTCCCGCTGTTGTGAAGTCTTCCCCTAAGGCAGTTGTTATCAAAGTCGAGAACCACATTTGCTTTTTGAAGCTTGCTCGATATCCCACTAATTGCTCCACCTATCAGAAATAACGAGTATTTCAATAGCAATTAAGGGTAATTTTTTCCATTGCCATTTAAACAGACAGCTCAATTTCATGACGATGCGAATTAGAGTGCTGATCGTTCAAAAATGATTTTAAAGCAATGTATGTTCTTGCAGGCACATGCGGGCTCAGTCCACCGCAAAGTTTTTTACATGGCAAACACAGTCATCTTGTCAAGATCTTAAGGTACTACGGCATAGTGCTGAACAAAATAAGTATTTTTCCCTTTATCATTGCGTCTGCAATGTGCGTCTACGGCGGTAGAGTTGGCTCAACAACACGGAGGAAAATTACGCGCTCGTACTCCAAAACTGGGGCCATGATACATCCGCTATAAGTAGTAAAGGGTGACAGAGTAGAGAACGGGGAGAACTTCCTTCCTGTCTCTCTGCTACTCTTTCCGGTTAGGGAGACAGGAAAGAGTACTCCTTCCGTTCTCTTTCGTATGCATTTCAAAGGGGGACATGTGTCAGGGAGATACTCACAGTTACTCATGAGCCTTCCGGTCTTGATTGGGAGTAAAATAAGATTCTCCTATTGTTTGTCTCTTTCCGGTGTCGCAATCGTGATTCTATTTTTATCTTGAGCGTGTGAACTTTGTTTGAGATGTCCTCGCCAAGGAATTCGAGGTCACACGCAGTTCACTGTGTGGTCGTGTGGCGTTTGTGAAACTATCTGGTGAATTGTTTCCTGAATGCAACCGGTTCCCAATGCCTTCACCATGACGTCACGAGATGCGACGAGATCAACAAACAATTGTTTGTCGATCAGCTGTTAATTGTATCCGCTAGCGAAAATTCAGCGTGCCTCGTTTTCAGAGCTCTTGAAAAGCATAAACATACAAAGACTTGGTACATCGTGCGTTCGTATTGCCCCTCGCTTGACCCTTTCCAATAAGTTGGATTTGCAAAGGAGTATTTAGGGTCAAGGTCTTCGGTGACCTGAATACCCAACATTGACCTGATTGCGTGTGGATTGTTTTCGAGCATGGAGCACTGACATGTTCGAGTAGGTAGTTGCTATCTTTATCACAAGACCGATGTGTCGGATTTTTTGTCGATCGGCATGTTTTGTCGGGCCACTTGTTCGACCTCTGTTTGAATCGACCCAGCAAACGTTACCTTAAAGTTTCTGGACTTTGCAGTCACATTACAGTTGCAGTAATTACAATGGCGAACACGTCTCTTTTTGCTACGAAAGCAAAACGCTTTTGGGCTTGGGCAACAAACCTCAACGTCTTGGTTAGATTTGACGTTTAATCGTTCAAGACTGTTGGATAACAGATCCTTGTAATATAATGAGCGATGGGTTTCGAATTTGAATCAATCATGACGAGTGACATATCATAAAATGTGCCAATCGCAAACCTCCTGTCTGTAAATTCGATTGGTGGGCCACAAGATCGTAGGTGGCTGAGGTCTTGCATGGATTGTTAACATATATGGTATTGCTGTGTTTGTGTAGGTAAACGATCCTGAATGCAACGGTTCCCAATGCCTTCACGATGACATCACGCGACATGCGACGAGATCAACCAGCAATTGTTTGTCGATCAGTTGTTAATTGTATCCGCTAGCGGAAACTCAGCGTGCCTGGTTTTAAGAGTTCTTAAAACGCACAAACATACAAAGACACGCTTTTGAGCTTGGGCAACAAACCTCAACGTCTTGGTTAGATTTGACGTTTAATCGTTATTGCCCCTCGCTTGACCCTTGCCCATGAGTTGGATTTGCAATGTTGGGAGTATTCAGGGTCAAGGTCTTCGGTGACCTTGAATACCCCAACATTGACCAGATTGCGTGTGGATTGTTTTCGGGCATGGAGCACTGACATGTTCGTGTAGGTAGTTGCTATCTCTATCACAAGATCGATGTGTATATCGCGGCGGGCTGCCCTCAACATGGATTCATAATTTTAATGACATCACGCTAGACATATCCTGTTTACGTTGACTGGTCGGATTTTCTGTCGATCGGCTTGTTTTGTCGGTTCACTTGTTACGCTTTTTTGCCACCCGTCATGTGTAACATGTACTCGTTAAAGTGATGTCCAGCTTTGATTATCTTGCCACTTCAGGTGAAAAAATCGCTTACTTCGTGGTGTTTTCTCGCAGTCCAATGTGTCCTAACCCTGATGCAGTATGATTGATGTCATCATTTTAATGACATTGCACTAGCTGTGGTACCACCTATTCCAGGGTGACTGGTCGAACAATGTTTCGGTCGCGTGAAGCGCATCGTGAAACGTTGCTTTTCGGAACATCATGCCTATCCAATGTTCAGATGTCGTGCAAGTCATTTTTGCTGTATATTTGCACGTGCATCTTTTCCAAAATCATTTACTTGATTTACCGCGACCTCTGTTTGAATCGACCCAGCAAACGACACGTTAAAGTTTTTGGACTTTACAGTCACATTGCAGTATGTAGTGAATACAGTGGCGAACACGTCTCTTTTTGCTACGAAAGCAAAACGCTTTTAAGCTTGGGCAACAAACCTCAACGTCTTGGTTAGATTTGACGTTTAATCGTTCAAGACTCCTGTCTGTAAATTCGATTGGTGGGCCACAAGATCATAGGTGGCTGAGGTCGCGCATGGATTGTTAACATATATAGTATTGCTGTGTTTGAGTAGGTAAACGATCTGTATCACAGGTCGAATGGTGTATCGCGACGGACGCTGTCTAAATGGATTTTAATGACACTACGCTGGTCACTTAGTTAATTTTCTGTTGATCGCCATGTCTTGTCGGTCACTTGTTTCCTTTTTGCAAAATTCGGGACAAAATAGTCATATAGCTGTATGTACCAGGGATAGTTAGCATGCCAGCGAATACGATCGAGAAGAAAACGTTCGATTTGGGTCGAGTTTTCGCAAAGTAGTTTGCATATAGTTGTCTTGCGATCATGAAATATATTTTCCAAAGACAAAACAAAATCAGACGCCATTGATCAGTTATAGTAAAACTACGTATTGGCCACCCTAAGGTGTAACATACATTCGTATACTGATGATGTCCAGATCTAGGCGGAATAACCAAGCGGTTTGGCATTGCAAAGTACACGAATCATCGCTTACATTGCCTGCTATTGGTCCTAATTATGTATCTTGTAACCTTTCCCATGACATCAGCAAAACGAGAGGATTGATGTAATGCGTGGAGTTTTATGTGTCATTATTGAAGCTGTGTCTGTGACAATTGATATTCCACCTATGTTGCGTTTCTTGGTCGTAATTGTTCAGGAATGCGCTTAAAGTGCAAGTAACATGGTCATGGCAACTTTGCGTAAAACTAATGGTTTATCCGCAATAAACATATTTCCAAGTATTTCGGTTCTACGACCAAAAATCGTAAATCTGCGGCGACCACAAATTGTAAACCTTTTGCGTTGTAGCGAAATTGACGCCACGTAAGGCGCTCGTGTCAAAACAATGCATTGTTTACATAGGAGAAGGCACCTTATATTGCAGATATCGAATAGTTTCAAACATAGGAGAATCCACAAATTATGGTACCTCAAAGGTCGGGACAAGGTTTTACATCATACAAAAATATGTCCCTGTGACGTCACAAATTCATCCGGAATCAAGTTGAACAAGTATACGAACAATCGCATCTTTTCCAAAATCATTTACTTGATTTACCGCGACCTCTGTTTGAATCGACCCAGCAAACGACACGTTAAAGTTTTTGGACTTTACAGTCACATTACAGTATGCAGTGAATACAGTGGCGAACACGTCTCTCTTTGCTACGAAAGCAAAACGCTTTTGAGCTTGGACAACAAACCTCTACGTCTTGGTTAGAATTGACGTTTAATCGTGCAAGACTCCTGTCTGTAAATTCGATTGGTGGGCCACAAGATCATAGGTGGCTGAGGTCGCGCATGGATTGTTAACATGTAGTATTGCTGTCTTTGAGTAGGTAAACGATCTGTATCACAGGTCGAATGGTGTATCGCGACGGACGCTGTCTGAATGGTTTTTAATGACATTACGCTGGTCACTTAGTTAATTTTCTGTTGATTGCCATGTTTTGTCGGTCACATGTTTCCTTTTTGCAACTTTCGGGACCAAATACTTATATAACGATCCAGGGATGGTATACGATCGACAAGAAAATGTTCGATTCGGGTCGAGTTTTCGCAAAGTAGTTAATTGTCCTGCGATACTGAAATATATTTTCCAAAGACAAAACAAAATCAGACGCCATTGATCAGTTATAGTAAAACTACGTATTGGCCACCCTAAGGTGTAACATACATGCGTAAACTGATGATGTTTAGATCTAGGCGGAATAACCAAGCGATTTGGCATTGCAAAGTACACGAATTATCGCTTACATTGCCTGCTATTGGTCCTAATTATGTATCTTGTAACCTTATCCATGACATCAGCAAAACGAGAGGATTGAAGTAATGTGTGAGTTTTATGTGTCATTATTAAAGCTGTGTCTGTGACAATTGATATTCCACTTATGTTGCGTTTCTTGGTCGTAAATGTTCAGGAATGCGCTTAAAGTGCAAGTAACATGGTCATGGCAACTTTGCGTAAAACTAATGGTTCATCCGCAATAAACATATTTCCAAAGTATTTCGGTTCTACGACCAAAAATCGTAAACCTGCGGCGACCAAAAATTGTAAACCTTTTGCGTTGTAGCGAAATTGACGCCACGTAAGGCGCTCGTGTCAAAACAATGCATTGTTTACATAGGAGAAGGCACCTTATATTGCAGATATCGAATAGTTTCAAACATAGAAGAATCCATAAATTATGTTACGTCAAAGGTCGGGACAAGGTTTTACATCATACAAAAATATGTCCCTGTGACGTCACAAATTCATTGCTTATCTGCCCCTAATTATGGGAAGACGAAAGGGTATAGCAGCAACGACACTAATCTGTACCTCGATACGACGGAGATGATGCGTTTCTTTGCTCAGTGACATTACATGACGTAATTTTGTGTGTGATGTCACAACTTTAACCTTATTTTTGTGTTGGGCAAGTGCCTGGGATACTCTAGCTGAGGCTAATCGCGCACGCGGTTCACCATTAATTTAACGTCATGGTCGTGTAGTGTCGTTGTTGGTCCATCTGGTGAATTGTTTCCTAATGCCTTCACGATGACATCACGGGAGAGGCGACGAGATCAACAACAGTTGTGTTTCGATCAGTTGTTATTTGTATCCGCGACGAAAATTTTGCATGCCTCGTTTTGAGAGTTCACTCGTTGGTTGGCACATACATACAAAGACTTTGGGTACATCGTGCGTTCTTATTTCCCCTCGCTTGACTTGTCAAAGATATGCAATGCATTCGTATGATGCTTTTGCTGTTGGATGCACAGCCGCAAAATATTTATTCTATGTATTATTCGCTTGTAATAGATTGTCACGACTTGTGTGTTTTTTTCAATTGTTGTGCCATTTCAAGAAAATGCTACATGTCACTAACATCAAAATACTTCATGTCACTAACATCATAATACTTCATGCCACTAACATCAAAATGCTACATGTCACTAACATCGAAATGCTACATGTCACTAACATCGAAATGCTGTATGGCACTAAAATCAAAATGTTACATGTCACGAACATCAAAGTGCGCAAGTGCGGCTTAACGCACCTACTGTTTTGTATTTGCGCGCTTCCGTTTCAGAACACCAATATTCCATACAATGGTAAAATACAACGAACAAAAACCTGGTGGTCTACGAAGCGGCACGTAAGTTCAACGAAACGCGATGTGATTAAACTATGCTAGGCAATTCGCTTGTTTTGCAGATGTCATAGATAGGCAAGATACAAAGTTAGGACAAATCGCGGGCAATACAAGCGATTAATCGTGGTACTTTTTCATCTTGATTCATGACATAACCTATGTACTTGATTCATGACATAACCTATTTACACTTTGCCACAAGTTTCATTTCCTACGAATAGAAATATGTCATTGAAATTGCATCATGTTCGTCGTTATTTTTGCTTGCAGTAGAGGTCATGACGATGCTGAGTTCTGACGTTGATTCCTGTGAGAATGTAAACCTCCCCATGCGCATTTTTACATGTCCGCCTAAAGGGTTAAACCTTATTTTGCCAAGTCACGCGCTGTCGCGTTCAATTCTGTCGAACTGAAAATTGTCTTGAGTGATGCAACAGGCATCTACCAAATGTCTTAGCAACACCAAACCGCCTGGTTAGTCACCCTGGATCTGGATTCATCATTAAAAGAATGTACGTTATATATCACGGTTTGACAACACGTTGATCAAGATTGATCAACCGATCGTTTAACTGGAAGATCGCGTCTGATTTTGTTGTGATTTTCGCGAATATATTTCAGTATCGTAAGGCGACTAACCGCGAACTCCTTTGCGAATCTCGACACAAATCGAACGTTTTCCTGATGATCGTATTTGCTGCCATGTTGACCATCCCTGGTACATATCGTTACATGGCCAGAAAGTCGCAAAAAAAGGAAACAAGTGGCCAATAAAACATGGCGATAGACGGGAAATCAGCCCAGACAACTTGAACAGGACATGACCAGCGTGATGTCATTAAAATTATGAATCCATTCAGACAGCATCCCGCCGCGATGTATCCTATCGGCTGTGTGATGCTGATGATAGCAAATTAACCGACAGTTCTCTATATGCCCGAAAACAATCCACACGCAACCTGAGTCGCCGAAGACCTTGACCCTGAATACATTCAGCATTGCAAATCCATCGTACAAGCAAGGGTCAAGCGAGGCCAGTAAGAACGTACGACTAACCGAAACGCCGATTCTGGCGAGAGACGTAAGGATGTACAAAAGTCTTTGTATGTATGTTCCTTTCTTTAGGTCTTTAAGCGCCCATATTGCAGTAATTAAAAACATGCTGCTAATTGTTGTCAGCAAGTTTAACCGCCTATAACTATATTTCTATAGACGCTAGACGAAACCCTACTGCGCGCTTAAACGTTCGCAAACTGAAACGCTCGCATTCAAGCCCCACCTGTGATTTACTGCAACGATACTTCTCAGTTTGAAATCGTAAATTTGTATTCGGATGATTTGCGTGGTAATGATTTATTTGCGGAGCGATTTGTATCGGATTTGTGAGTACACGGACATGATTAATTTCTGGGTGTTTTGTGTCTGACAAGGGGCATTTTCTCTCTGTTTTTTTTTTTTTATTCCACGCGGAAAAGGCGTCAAAACAACAAACATCGGCACAAAATCCCGTGACAAGGCGCAAAATACTCTGTGACGATAAAATACTCTGTTCTACAATGTGTCGGCTTCCCCCCAACCTAAAATTTTTTATTAAATTTAATTTAATTTTAATAAATTTAATTCAAAATTTTTTAAATAAAAATTTTTCTAAATTTAATTCAAAATTTTTTAAATTTTTCTAAATTAAAAAACAAATTACCAAAAAAAAAATTAGCCAAGTTTACCGTGGGCACGCCATTGGCGTGCCCATGGTTAAATTGAGCGGGGAGTAAAAGACCCGACCTATACAAAGAAAAAAAATTAGGACATTTGGGAGTCACGCATCTGGAAGGGTCTGCATGTTAGAGAAACAAGCGAATCCGGTATCTATCGGATTCGTCAATCTCGCGAATCGCACCAAACTGATGAATATATCGTTGTAGTAAATCACAGGTGGGGCTTGAATGCGAGCGTTTCAGTTTGCGAACGTTTAAGCGCGCAGTAGGGTTTCGTCTAGCGTCTATAGAAATAGAGTTATGATAATAATTACCAGCATGTTTTTAATTACTGCAAAATGGGCGTGGCGCTTAAAGACAAATAAAGACTTTTGTACATCCTTACGTCTCTTGCCAGAATCGGCGTTTCGGTTAGCCGTACGTTCTTACTGGTCTCACTTGACCCTTGCTTGTACGATGGATTTGCAATGTTGAGTGTATTCAGGGTCAAGGTCTTCGGCGACTCAGGTTGCGTGTGGATTGTTCTCGGGCATATAGCGAACTGTCGGTTAATTTGCTATCAGCATCACACGGCCGATAGCATACATCGCGGCGGGATGCTGTCTGAATGGATTCATACTTTTAATGACATCACGCTGGTCGTGTCCTGTTCAAGTTGTTTGGACTGATAAATCTCCATGTTTTGTCGACCACTTGTTTCCTTTTTGCGGCTTCCGGGCCAAATACTCATGCAACGATATGTACCAGGGATGGTCAACATGTCAGCGAATACCATCGACAAGAAAACATTCGTTTTGGGTCGAGTTTCGCAAAATTGTTTGCGAATAGTCGCCTCACGATACTGAAATATATTCGCGAAAATCACAACAAAATCAGACGCGATCGTCCAGTTAAACGATCGGCCGATCAATCGTGATCGACGTATTGGCAACCCGTAATGTGTAACGTACATTCTTTTGGTTATGATGTCCAGATCCAGGGCGACTTACCAGGCGGTTTGGCGTTGCTAAGACATTTGGTAGTTGCCTGTTGCATTACTCTCAATTTACAAGACAATTTTCAGTTGGACAGAATTGAACGCGACAGCGCGTGATTTGTCAAAATGAGGTTTAACCCTTTAGGCGGTCATGCCAAAATGGGCATTGAGAGATTTACATTCTCACAGGAATCAACGTCAGAATTCAGCATCGTCATGACCTTTACGGCAAGCAAAAACAACCTCGAACATGATGCAATTTCAATGACATGTTTCTATTCGTAGCAAATGAAACTTGTGGTAAAGGGTAATTAATACATAGGTTATGTCATGAATCAAGATGAGTAAGTACGACGATTAATCGTTTGTATTGCCCGTGATTTGTCCTAACTTCGTATCTTGCCTATTTATCACATCTGCAAAACAAGCGAATTACCCAGTATTGTTTAATCACATCGCGTTTTTTTTTTAACTTGCGTGTAGCATTTTGGTGTTAGTGACATGTAGCATTTTGATTTTAGTGACCTGTAGCATTATGATGTTAGTGACATGTAGCATTTATGAGAAATGGCACAACAATTGAAAAAACACGCAAGTTGTGACAATCTATTACAAGCGAATAATACACAAGGTAAATATTTTGCGACTGTTGTTCCAACGGTAAAAGCACCATACGAGTGCATTGCATATCTTTAAAAAGTCAAGCGAAGGGAAATAAAAACGCACGATGTACCGAAGTCTTTGTATGTATGTGTGTATGTGCCTTTCAACCAACGAGTGAACTCTCAAAACGAGGCATGCCGAATTTTCGCCAGCGGATACAATTAACAACTGATCGACACACAGTTGTTTGTTGATCTCGTCGCCTCTCGCGGATTGTCACGACCATGACGTTAAATTAATGGTGAACCGCGTGCGCGATTAGCGTCAGCTATCAAAGCTTGAAAATATGTAAAGCAAGCTGCAACATATTAATCCCACACCACGACGACACTAAATTGACTTGTTTGCTGCCGCGAAAAACTGTGGAAATACCAACAAACGTCGTAAAAACTTCGTTTCTATTGTCAACCAGGTCGTAAGCAGAGCATAAACATTATGTTTAGGGCCTGAAATATTTTTGAATATCCCAGGCACTTGCACACATTAAAACTATGTAATAGCACTGATTATAAAATGTACGGCATGCTACTTATTTCATGCGATAAATTACACTTTGAATCGACAAGAGTCCTGCCATATGGCACGCCACGACCACAGATGCAAGACACTTAATTGAAAAGAAACTTTTAAGGGTATTTCTAAACATTTGCGAGCAAGAAACGCAACAACAGAAGTTGGGATATGAATTGTCACAGTGGTTAAAAATAACACCTGAGCTTAACGCATTACTTCAATCCGCTCGTTTTGCGGATGTCATCGATAAGGTTACAAAAAAACATAATTAGGACATATCGCAAGCAATACAAGCGATTATTCGTATACGTGTTCAACTTGATTCCGGATGAATTTGTGACGTCACAGGGACATATTTTTGTATGATGTAAAACCTTGTCCCGACCTTTGAGGTACCATAATTTGTGGATTCTCCTATGTTTGAAACTATTCGATATCTGCAATATAAGGTACCTTCGCCTATATAAACAATGTATTGTTTTGACACAAGCGCCTTACGTGGCGTCAATTTCGCTACAACGCAAAAGGTTTACAATTTTTGGTCGCCGCAGGTTTACGATTTTTGGTCGTAGAACCGAAATACTTGGAAATATGTTTATTGCGGATAAACCATTAGTTTTACGCAAAGTTGCCATGACCATGTTACTTGCACTTTAAGCGCATTCCTGAACAATTACGACCAAGAAACGCAACATAGGTGGAATATCAATTGTCACAGACACAGCTTCAATAATGACACATAAAACTCCACGCATTACATCAATCCTCTCGTTTTGCTGATGTCATGGGTAAGGTTACAAGATACATAATTAGGACCAATAGCAGGCAATGTAAGCGATGATTCGTGTACTTTGCAATGCCAAACCGCTTGGTTATTCCGCCTAGATCTGGACATCATCAGTATACGAATGTATGTTACACCTTAGGGTGGCCAATACGTAGTTTTACTATAACTGATCAATGGCGTCTGATTTTGTTTTGTCTTTGGAAAATATATTTCATGATCGCAAGACAACTATATGCAAACTACTTTGCGAAAACTCGACCCAAATCGAACGTTTTCTTCTCGATCGTATTCGCTGGCATGCTAACTATCCCTGGTACATACAGCTATATGACTATTTTGTCCCGAATTTTGCAAAAAGGAAACAAGTGACCGACAAGACATGGCGATCAACAGAAAATTAACTAAGTGACCAGCGTAGTGTCATTAAAATCCATTTAGACAGCGTCCGTCGCGATACACCATTCGACCTGTGATAAAGATCGTTTACCTACTCAAACACAGCAATACTATATGTTAACGATCCATGCGCGACCTCAGCCACCTAAGATCTTGTGACCCACCAATCGAATTTACAGACAGGAGTCTTGAACGATTAAACGTCAAATCTAACCAAGACGTTGAGGTTTATTGCCCAAGCTTAAAAGTGTTTTACTTGCGTAGCAAAGAGAGACGTGTTCGCCACTGTATTCACTACATACTGTAATGTGACTGTAAAGTCCAAAAACTTTAACGTGTCGTTTGCTGGGTCGATTCAAACAGAGGTCGCGGTAAATCAAGTAAATGATTTTGGAAAAGATGCACGTGCAAATATACAGCAAAAATGACTTGCACGACGTCTTAACATTGGATAGGCATGATGTTCCGAAAAGCAACGTTTCACGATGCGCTTCACGCGACCGAAACATTGTTCGACCAGTCACCCTGGAATAGGTGGTACCACAGCTAGTGCGCGAAAAGCAACGTTTCACGATGCGCTTCACGCGACCGAAACATTTTTCGACCAGTCACCCTGGAATAGGTGGTACCACAGCTAGTGCGATGTCATTAATATGATGACACCAATCATACTGCATCAGGGTTAGGACACATTGGACTGCGAGAAAACACCACGATGTAAGCGATCTTTTCACCTGAATTGGCAAGATAATCAAAGCTGGACATCACTTTAACGAGTACATGTTACACATGACGGGTGGCAAAAAAGCGTAACAAGTGAACCGACAAAACAAGCCGATCGACAGAAAATCCGACCAGTCAACGTAAACAGGATGTGTCTAGCGTGATGTCATTAAAATTATGAATCCATGTTGAGGGCAGCCCGCCGCGATATACACATCGATCTTGTGATAGAGATGGCAACTACCTACACGAACATGTCAGTGCTCCATGCCCGAAAACAATCCACACGCAATCTGGTCAATGTTGGATTATTCAAGGTCACCGAAGACCTTGACCCTGAATACTCCCAACATTGCAAATCCAACTCATGGGCAAGGGTCATACGAGGGGCAATAACGATTAAACGTCAAATCTAACCAAGACGTTGAGGTTTGTTGCCCAAGCTCAAAAGCGTGTCTTTGTATGTTTGTGCGTTTTAAGAACTCTTAAAACCAGGCACGCTGAGTTTCCGCTAGCGGATACAATTAACAACTGATCGACAAACAATTGCTGGTTGATCTCGTCGCATGTCGCGTGATGTCATCGTGAAGGCATTGGGAACCGGTTGCATTCAGGATCGTTTACCTACACAAACACAGCAATACCATATATGTTAACAATCCATGCACGACCTCAGCCACCTAAGATCTTGTGGCCCACCAATCGAATTTACAGACAGGAGGTTTGCGATTGGCACATTTTATGATATGTCACTCGTCATGATTGATTCAAATTCGAAATCCATCGCTCATTATATTACAAGGATCTGTTATCCAACAGTCTTGAACGAATAAACGTCAAATCTAACCAAGACGTTGAGGTTTGTTGCCCAAGCCCAAAAGCGTTTTGCTTTCGTAGCAAAAAGAGACGTGTTCGCCATTGTAATTACTGCAACTGTAATGTGACTGCAAAGTCCAGAAACTTTAAGGTAACGTTTGCTGGGTCGATTCAAACAGAGGTCGAACAAGTGGCCCGACAAAACATGCCGATCGACAAAAAATCCGACACATCGGTCTTGTGATAAAGATAGCAACTACCTACTCGAACATGTCAGTGCTCCATGCTCGAAAACAATCCACACGCAATCAGGTCAATGTTGGGTATTCAGGTCACCGAAGACCTTGACCCTAAATACTCCCAACTTTGCAAATCCAACTTATTGGAAAGGGTCAAGCGAGGGGCAATACGAACGCACGATGTACCAAGTCTTTGTATGTTTATGCTTTTCAAGAGCTCTGAAAACGAGGCACGCTGAATTTTCGCTAGCGGATACAATTAACAGCTGATCGACAAACAATTGTTTGTTGATCTCGTCGCATCTCGTGACGTCATGGTGAAGGCATTGGGAACCGGTTGCATTCAGGAAACAATTCACCAGATAGTTTCACAAACGCCACACGACCACACAGTGAACTGCGTGTGACCTCGAATTTCTTGGCGAGGACATCTCAAACAAAGTTCACACGCTCAAGATAAAAATAGAATCACGATTGCGACACCGGAAAGAGACAAACAATAGGAGAATCTTATTTTACTCCCAATCAAGACCGGAAGGCTCATGAGTAACTGTGAGTATCTCCCTGACACATGTCCCCCTTTGAAATGCATACGAAAGAGAACGGAAGGTGTACTCTTTCCTGTCTCCCTAACCGGAAAGAGTAGCAGAGAGACAGGAAGGAAGTTCTCCCCGTTCTCTACTCTGTCACCCTTTACTACTGCTATACAACTAATAAACAGTCGACAGCAGGTAAATAAAACTGTGGACCGTGCTCAGGATCGCGAGTTTAAACCTTATCGGACACTTGATTTTTCAAATCTCATTCCGACTTGTCTTGGAAAATTGTTTTGACCAAGTTTAACTGTATGTCGTTGTACTCTATAATCGCTTGTGTTTTGTTCGTGTAGTGTAATATCTCATAATTCCGAAGCACAACACAGTCAATGCGTAATATGCGCTTTAATATATTTTGTTATGATGGATTTCAATCAAACATGCTTATCCTTTTATTGATTTGATGCATTATTGCGGACCTGCTCAACAATATATTGTTTAAACTTAAAGTATACAATAAATATCCACTATCTGGACGAAGAATTTAGAACTAGCTTTAAAGGAATTATTGACTGCAATTTAAAAGATATTATTACCTTTCACAGACATTCCGTGACCGATGCCGAAACACACGGGATCCACTTGTCTTTCCGCTTTTCTCCGGAGACAAAGACGGTTTTTCTTTGTTGGTATGACAAGTCTCAGAATGGCAAGATCCTTTCTGCACATAACAAACATAGCCGATTTGTTGAACAACGTTTACTCACTTCGTTGTCTTTGAATCGGCCGGATAATTGTCATAGTAAATTAACATTGCAGTTAACATTTTTGGATCACATTCAAAAACAGCATTCTCGTCTTCTGCCTATTTTACAACCTACCAGATTTTATTCAATGGTTTTTTTTCAAAGGTATGTCCTTACCACTACACAAAACAGGATGACTGCAAGGTATACCTTCGTATGTTGCTCCCTGTCCATGTATCCTCCCAGTGGGGTTCGGAGTTGCCATGCGGTATGTCAGAAAAATTCTGAATTGCTTTTAGGGCCCGTAATTTTTCATACCTAAACCCACTCTTGTTGACCAGAATATCCAGCTCGCCTATGCTAACACGTATCATTCGTAGGTCTCTATTCCTACAGAAAAAAAAACACATATATTCACAAGGTATTGAGAAGCATGCAAGCCATATTGCTCATTTAACTAAGTGTAGATGTATGGATGTAGCTCTGTGTTCTGATAAGGGTGATGGTCACGTGAACGCGCTTATAAACACGTTCAGAGCGTTTTCAAACCAAACAACAACATAAATAATATAATAAAAATTAACTGGATTCACACAAAATTATGTATCAACACACAGTCGTTATAGAGACTGACTTTTTAGGAGAAATAACTTGAATTTAATTCTGGCGTAAAACAACATCACAACTCTCTGTTCTGTATGATTTTTGAGCTTTACACATGAACACCACCTTTAACTTACTTTACACAATGTGCCGCAGTCGCTATCACGGTCTTGCTGAGCAGAGCCCCGCCACAAATAAACTTGTACCGACCCGTTAGATTCTCGAAAATTGCCACCGACCAGGGAAACTCGTTCCTCGTCGCGTCAATTCCTTCTCCTGAACAAGAACGCGTTTACGTTTTTGTTACTACGCATTTTACGTGCAATGCGTGGAAATCGTGATCATGGCGATTTTCAAAAATGTTGGTAGTTAGTTTTTAGGTAGAGTGTAATGTAACGCATTACCAAAACATCGTTCATAATTTAAGTGTTGTCACAGAAGATGAGGTTTACAGAATTTTTGAAACTCGAAGCTTTGCAACGAACAATCCGAATTGAAACTTATTGGCGAAGTATTTGTGCTTCCGAGAAGAAAAGACACACGAAGCATTTTGAAAACAGCTATGCGTTTAAAAAAAGTACAGCGGTTAAGCTTTTTCATTTGTATTATCAGGATGAATTTCAATCAAACACACTTATCCTTTTGTCGATTTGCTCGTTGTCCCTGCGCCGCTCTTGTCTTTGCGGGCAACACGTCTGACCGCAAGTAACGCACTCCTGATTATATGACATTGTGAAGTTTTCGGACGGGCGATATCCTGTATTTAACGCAAGTATAAGTTCCAGGTGCATTCAATAATGTTGCTATTACTGTGCAAGTATTGGGGGCCGAACTTTTGTAAGAAATTTTGTACCGTTTTGGCATGTTTCTCCGATTGATCCGCGATCAAAGTGGACAACATCCTGATTCCTGAAACGAGATGAAATGTGTTTTATGTTCGAAATTTTTTTTTTAAATTTTCTTTGCGTTAATTTGTGATGAGCTTTAGTTGTGTAATTTATTTTAGACTAATTTGTAATGAGCTTAGTTATTTGTTGATTGCGGGGCGCACAACCTTTTTATTAATGCCGGCCGCATCACACAGAGACTTTATTTCACCAACGGCCCCCAGGCAGTCCAAACTGATTAATTCGCATTTACTTACGACTAATAGTTTTTTCTTAGCTAAAGAATACATGATCTCATTGTGTTTTTTAACAAATACCGACCAATTTTATAAGCATGTTAGGTTTCTAACAATGCGCAGCCTACAATACAAATGCCCTATAAAGCATGTGTACGGCCTCATGAATTAGCATACACTGCTACATCAGGCCTTTCGGACGCAGGTTTTGCACTCCTGGTTTAATTTGTAATGACCATTAGTTATATTTCAGCAGGCATTTAGCGCGCGTCAACAAAAAACAAAACGTTTTCATTTTATGCCAAACTGTATAATTATAAACAACATTGCATTCCACCTGGTGATTAGTCATACCTAGGCCGAAAGCCATGATACGCAGACTTCGTGTTTGCCAGAAAGGGCAAAGAAAAAAACGCCAAGGCGTGGAAAATTCGAATCAGCTTCAACATATTTGATGCCCAAAACTTGTTTGTAGAAGATTCGTAATTATAAGTCCAAACGATTTTTGGAATACTTTTTCCCTGAAAATGTAAACAGTTGCGACAAATAACTCTGTAGCTCTTACCTTATGTGGTAAAAGCTGCCAATCTCACTTGTTATATACGTAACTAAACAGGAAACATGTCTAAGGTTGTGTCTGCAACCTGAGCACTTTGCGGTTGTGTTTTTGCTTTCAGGAAATTTTCATCGATTAATTGCAAGTAAGAAAACCTGATTGCACCCAGGGTTCTTGGAAAACGCGGATCACCATCGGATTTTCTTTAAATATGACCTCATGAATGCACTCTTGCGGGTAGAATACTGCGAAAATAATCAAAGCAATTGTTTGGGCACGCGTTTGCCATTTACAAGCCATATCAATAGAGTGCAATTAGTAATTTTTAACCTCCTCATAGAAATCTCTGGTCCATCCAAGGGGTATTGGACAATTGAATGCCAAGCCTACTTACCGCGGAAACCAATGCAGCCGCACCAAAGACCGCTACGACCATTATTCAGCCATATCACAAAGCACAGGAAAAGCACGCGATCTCCTATAGTTAATTGCTGGATATAAGTTCAGCTTAATTAAACTATTTTTTAACCTTTTAATGCAACGAATGGTTAAAAGTATCCTACACAACACTAAGATATACGTTTTGTGAGAAATCGTCAATGGACTTCTTGATATGTATTTCTATGTTAACTTATTACTTTGCAAACTCAATTGGACATCGTGATTTAGGTAAAGACAGAATAAAGATTACCATGATACCGCGTAGGATTATTATATTTATTAAAATTGGAATTGAATTGCAACGTATGACTTGATGAAATGCGGCCATAACATTTTTCAATTCGCTCAACATACCACATGTCGTTTACTGTTGACATTCCACTCTTGAAGCTGAGATGTGAAGCCTTTCTACTGGCGTAAGTTTCATGGACCAGACTTCTCTGGCCAGTTAGAACGTTTGTATGTAGTTTTTTTACAGGCACTTAAGATAAAGTCAAACGCATGAATACCATTTCCAAATGATTTACATAACTTCACCAAACTACTGCGCATATACTTGTTTAGAAGCAAACAAAATGATTGCGTCGTATTAATTTCATTTGAAAGCTCTGGAGCAACTTATCAGGCAACTATGTTGATGAAGAGGGAAACATACTAATGTTTTAAACGCACTTGATCTCAACTTCATTTGATCCCCGAAACTTCTGTGCCACCTTAGTTTTACATATTATGCTTATCTACTTGGAAACAAATGTAGGTCCGAACCTCAACAAAACAACGCAGTAATATTTCGTGCAACGTCATGATTGGCAGGATTGCCCCACTGCACAGGTCTTACTTGGCGGTAACAGCTATCGTACCGCGATCATTAGAGGTTTGCAGACTTGGCAGCCCAGCCGGATCAGCCACTTTTTCCTGACAAGTCGGAGCAAGATTTGAAAAATCAATCTTTCCCGTAATGTCATGGGTATACAAATCGTGTAATAAGTTCGCATGTTTTTGTTTCTTTTAGTAATGCAAAATATCAAAAAAATATCATGTACAAGGCAGGGTCAAGGTGGTAATTCGTTTCCATTCCGTCCACCACCAACAGGTTTCCTGTGTGCTGTGTATAAAATGGACATGAAAACATAGATCTTACCAGGTGTAACGCAGTAGTAAAATGCGTGTTACGTACTGGTTTGCGATAATTGCTTTCCTAAATGCCAATAACGTTGAAAGCATCATAGGAACCAATTGTAATAAATTTGCGTTTTTTAAATTATATGTAGATATTGTCACACCGATAAGTCGGAGAGTTAAAGTTCACTTTGTCAAATATGTTTGCCCTGAAGCGGATGAGGCAAACTCTGGCCTTTGTCTCATTGCAATTGCTGCTGGTGAAGTCTCAGTATAATAACATCTTATCAAGGTATGTATGAAAACTTGGCCGAAGTAAGGTAATTGCACACATCACAAATAGTTTCTCCGCGCTGTCGGTTTCAGAAGGCTTCAAATGATCAACAGCAACAGCGCGTCGCAAGGGGAAAGTTGTGAATCTGGTTGGTAGACTAACTTGACATTAATTAGAATTTAATACAAAAGTCCTCATAACTTGCATGTGCCATTGCTCTATTCGAAGTCATCAAATGCGCGTGCGTCTTTTGCAGGATATCGTCCATCCAACATATTTACAATGCTCTACGGTGGTGAGTGCGTTTCTTGCGGTCAAACGTGCTGTCCCCAGAGAAACAAGCGTTATGGAGGCACGGAGCAAATTGACAAAAGAATAAGTGAGTTAAGAAACGCATTTGTTCCTTGCAAACGAATAAGCCGCGTGATAATGTTTGCTGGGGAAACAGATTTATCAGACAGACTTTTCAAGAAAAATTAAATTTTGATTATTTGAAGTTTGAAGAAATTGATCATTCAAGAAAGACACAAGTATAAACAATCACACGTTTCAAATGATAGCTTTAATCTATAACTAACCATACATGCGCAGCGGTTGTCGGCTAAAAATTAATTTATTGGGCTTAATGCTTTAGCAATATTTCTTGTTCAGGAGAAGGAATTGACGCAACTAAGAACGAGTTTCCGTGGTCGGTGGCAATTTTCGAGAATCTAACGGGTCGGTACAAGTTTATTTGTGGCGGGGCTCTGCTCAGCAAGACCGTGATAGCGACTGCGGCTCATTGTGTCTGGTAGGTTAAAATATTTCCGTGTGCATCACGACTCCTTACCTTCCATGCCACTTCACTTTGGCTATACTTTAGTGAAATAGTCGTGTTTTCTTTATATCCAACGACCACAATACATTACATTTTTCAAACAGTGTGAACTCTTTTGACCTATATAGTTTCATCAGTGCAGCTGTTAACTAAGGAACGTTCTTGAAGCTAACTTGTTTTCTGTACAGCTTGATTGCTGTCGAGTATCTTGCATGATAGCTTTTCGTGTTTTTTACTTCGATGTAAAAGTACCTCCTGAACAAAAACTGTAACTGGTAATAATATCATTAAGTGCGTTCAGGAATAAAAATCTGGGGAAGATTCGTGTTACCATTGGCGAGACGGATATCCTGGTCGACAACAACGGGTTTAGGCTGTACAATAAACACGCCTTAAGGGCAATTGAGCATTCATCTTACAATCATCGGGACTACGCCATCAACGAATCCCATGTAGAGGATACCTTAGCAGGGGTAATCAGGTAAAGGGTATTTGTATTTTAATTGATGTATTCTGCTGGCACAATTAAACGTGTATTCACCGACGCTTCGCCTCCTATTCAACTTGGCTTCATCCTGGTAAAGGAAGGAAGAACAAATTGATTGAAATACAATATGCAGCAACATCAACACGCTATTACAGTTATTTTATTGTATTTTGTGCCATTAGGATTTTGAGCAAAGTAAATTGCTTGAAAGCAAGAATTCGTGTTCGGGTTTAGGGTAAAAATACTTGTGAGTTTTCTGTTCAACGAAATGTTGAATAACATTATATTATACAAGACAAAAAAGCGAAGCTTTATGAAGAATAAATTATTATGTGCTCTTTTTATCGTTTGGCAGAAACGATCTGGCTATTCTGAATCTTGTCAAACCAACGAACAAAGGTCGTCTTTGCCTCCGGAGAAGGACACAGAGGCAAAGAGACCCTGAGTGCTTTGGTATCGGCCACGGAATCTCTTTGAGAAGTAGGGATATGTGTTAGAAAGATTCGCCGCAACCATTCAAAAATTTAAAACTATCGCCAACAGTAGAATGTGTAGTAGTTTTCAGTGACGTCATACATATAGACTTTTTTATTTCGGTGCCACATTTTAACCGAAATTGTAAAATGGATGATAGTAAAAAAGTCTCTATATCGACTTCCCATTTTGACGTATACAGTCGAACGCATCGCTTCTTGATAATTCACGTAGGAAGAAGCTGTCCATTCTTTTAATAGATGGTGTAACAGGGAACATATCAAGTATTCTACAGAAGGCAAAGGTGGTTCTTGACTATGATAACAGTTGTCTCAGAGGAAGACTCCACAACAGCGGAAACATGCTGTGTGCAAGCAATGCCCGCGAAAAAACCGTTGGCTGCAACGTAAGTCTCTCCTGTCGTAGAATTCTGCACTAATTTCGGCGCAAATATTTTATCCTTCAGAGGCTTGCTTTTTTCCAAATGTTAAGTTTTTGTTTTTTTTCGATGCGGTCTCTTGTGACGAAATGTGCTTTGCAAGCAAACATGCATCACTTTTGTTGGCGATTGGATTTTTTATATCAGGGCATTTCTTCTTTTTATTGCCAGTTGGAGAATCACGTACTTAAATACTTGCCTTTATTATTGCTTTTATTTGCAGTTGGACAGCGGAAGTCCGGTGTTTTGTCGTCTGAAGAAAGGCGACGCTTGTTCTAGTTACTATCTGGCCGGGATATTCTCTTTCAAGCAAGACAAACAACAAGGGGGCTGTGATAGCGATTTCACCGTTCTCGCCGACATGGTGTCCACGTCTACGAATGCTCTCTCCCACCACGCGGCTGAAAAGGCCTCGCATTCCAACTTTCAGGAGTCGTTCATGTTTGTGGCTGGGGAACCGCTATGTTCTTCTATGCTCGATCAGCCCTACTGATTTTCTGTTTCCCATTATCTTGACTTCCACCTAGGTGACGGACGGAATGAATACTAAACTTCGATTTTTGGTTGTACATACGTTTTGCCTCTTTTCAATACACGCATAAACTCACGATTGTCTCCTAGAAAAGTTTGAAGAGAGAAAGAGTCTATGAGGTGTTAATTTTTTTTTCAAAACTCAATTGTCGCGGTTTGGATCTCTTGGTCAGATAAAATGCGCTTGAAAGCTTTATTGGAAGCAGCAACTTCACGATAAGGTTAACAAAAACCACTCAAATAGCAAAAAAGATCAATGTGTTCATCTAAATAAGAAAGTTGTTTGTATCAATTTTCTAAGTTATTCTAAATAAAACTTGACTATGGTATTTTGCCTGGCAAGTTTCATGTATTTTTCTGTCTAACTAAGCGCGACTGCATTCGGTCACCAGCTACAATGATGAGCCTTGACCGGTGGTAACAGTGCGCACAATACTGTCTGCAACTCACATATAAGCGTAACCACTACAATTAACTCCAGAAGGCCAGCCGGGCACCATGACAACTTTTCGGGCGTTTTGATAAGTTTTAATTTATGGTGCTGAAGAACGTCCAAGATATAGAAAATTAAACCACGCATTTTGGTTACATATGTTTGCCGCGTGAATAATTTCAGTGTGAATAATTTATGGTCGAATCTTCGTCACAGAAGCTCTTGCATTACGTCTTTAAGCTGTAAGGTTTTATCCGGAGAATTACCGCTGTTTCACTCCTGTGGAGCCTACCGATTTCGCTCCAAGACCAAACTTTGTGGCGAATATATTGCACCTTTCCTGTTCGGTCCGGGCGTGTTTACTCCACATTTGATAAGGTTTCGAAATAATAATAGATTTGTCAAATAGGGGCGAATGTGCCTAGCACTGCCCTGGAGCGACTACTTGTGGTAAATATTTTTTTTTGTTCAGCACATTAGGACAAATGAAAGCGACGGAACTAAAGATTTGAGGTAATTCTACAAGATTGGAATCCAACGTTCAACAATTCCGCTATTCGTCTGAATTATGACTGTTGTTATTGACCTGGCTTTGGTCATGCTTTCTGAAACACCTCAACATACCAAGACTAAACCACTCTTTGAAACCTTTTGATGGCCGTGTATTTGAAAACAAAGAAAATTATATACAACCGGTAATCGTAATCGTTAGACTGTTCCAATCCGTCGACTGAAAACAAACAATAGCGCGAAAAAGTCACACAGAATTAATACCAATGCTCGATCATGGAGGAGCATGGTGCTTGGCCCTCCGGAAGCAAGTAGGACTCCTGCAGATCGTCGTGGGAGGCCGCTGTGGCCGCAAAGTGGGAGATGGCGTTTTGAGACGTAGAAACCATGTCGGCGAGGACAGTAAATCTTCCGTCGCATCTTCCCTCATTTGTATCATGTTTAAAGGAGAATATCCCGGCAAGATAGTAACTGGAACACTCATCATGTTTATTCAGACGACAGAACACCGGACTTCCGCTGTCCAACTGCAAAATAACAACTACGTGACGTATACAATCCTTGACAAGTGGGCCCATAACGTCTTTTGGGTGTAGCTGCATAATCATGTTACATATGATCATGATAAATTCTGTTTTAGGATTCCGACAACTTCAGGAAATTTATAATTTATCTAAAGATTAGATGGAAATGCGTTTTGAGTAAGATTTAAAACAAGTTTCCTTGCAGCCTTGGGTGAAAACAAAACCTTACTTACACTGCAGCTGACGGTTCTTTCGCGGTCGTTGCTGGCACACAGCATGTTCCCGCTGTTGTGAAGTCTTCCCCTAAGGCAGTTGTTATCAAAGTCGAGAACCACATTTGCTTTTTGAAGCTTGCTCGATATCCCACTAATTTCTCCACCTATTAGAAAAAACGAGTATTTTATTAGCAATTAAGGGTAATTTTTGCCATTGCCATTTAAACAGACAGCTACGGTGGTAGAGGTGGCTCAAAAACACGGAGGAAAATTACGCGCTCTTACTCCAAAACTGGGGCCATGATACACCCGCTATACAACTGATAAACAGTCGACAGCTTGTAAATAAAGCTGTGGACCGTGCTCAGGATCGCGAGTTTAAACCTTATCGGACGCTTGATTTTTCATATCTCATTCTGACTTGTCAGTGAAAAGTTGTTTTGACCAAGTTTAACTGTATGTCATTGTACTCTATACTCGCTTGTGTTTTGTTCGTGTAGTGTAATATCTCATAATTCCGAAGCACAACACAGTCAATGCCTAAAGTGCGTTTTAATATATGTGATTATGATGGATTTCAACCAAACACGTATTGTATAAACTTTGATCAATTTGATGCATTATTGCGGACCTGCTCAACAATATATTGTTTAAACTTAAAGTATACAATAAATATCCACTATCTGGACGAAGAATTTAGAACTACCTTTAAAGGAATTTAAAAGACTGCAATTTATAAGATATTATTACCTTTCACAGACATTCCGTGACCGATGCCGAAACACACGGGATCCACTTGTCTTTCCGCTTTTCTCCGGAGACAAAGGCGGTTTTTCTTTGTTGGTTTGACAAGTCTCAGAATGGCAAGATCCTTTCTGCACATAACTTACATGGTCGATTTGTTGAACAACGTTTACTCACTTCGTTGTCTTTGAATCGGCCTGATAATTGTCATAGTAAATTAACATGGAAGTTAACATTTTTGAATCACATTTAAAAAACAGCATTCTCGTCTTCTGCTTATTTTACAACCTACCAGATTTTATTCAATGGTTTTTTTTGCAAAGGTATGTCCTTACCACTACACAAAACAGGATGACTGCAAGGTATACCTTCGTATGTTGCTTCCTGTCCATTTATCCTCGATGTGGGGTTCGGAGTTGCTATGCGGTATATCAGTAAAATTCTGAATTTCTTTTAAGGCCCGAAATTTTCGTCGCCTATACCCACTGGTGTTGACCAGAATATCCATCTCGCCTATGGTAACACGTATCATTCGCAGGTTTCTATTCCTACAGAAAAAAAAACACATATATTCACAAGGTATTGAGAAGCATGCAAGTCCTATTGCTCATTTAACTAAGTGTAGATGTATGGATGTAGCTCTGTAACGTAAATATAATAAAAATTAACTGGATTCACACAAAATTATGTATCAACAAACAGTCGTCGGGACTTACTTTCGAGAAGAAATAACTTGAATTTAATTCTGGCGTAAAACAACATCAGAACTCTCTGTGCTGTAGGATTCTTGAGCTTTACACATGAACACCACCTTTAACTTACTTTACACAATGAGCCGCAGTCGCTACCACGGTGTTGCTGAGCAGAACCCCGCCACAAATAAACTTGTACTCAGCATGCCTTTGTATCTCGAAAATTGCCACCGACCACGGAAACTCGTTCCACGTCGCGTCAATTCCTTCTCCTGAACAAGAACGCGTTTATATTTTTGTTACTACGCATTTTACGTGCAATGCGTGAAAATCGTGATCATGGCGATTTTAAAAATGTTGGTAGTTAGTTTTTAGGTAGCTGTAATTTAACGCATTGCCAAAACATCGTTCATAATTGTCACAGAAAATGAGGTTTACAGAATTTTTGATACTCGAAGCTTTGCAGCGAGCAATCCGATTTGATACTTATAGGCGAAGTATTTGTGCTTCCGAGAAGAAAAGACACACGAAGCATTTTGAAAACAGCTATGCGTTTAAAAAAAGTACAGCGATTAAGCTTTTTAATATGTATTATCAGGATGAATTTCAATCAAACACACTTATCCTTTTGTCGATTTGCTCGTTGTCCCTGCGCCACTCTTGTCTTTGCGGGCAACACGTCTGACCGCAAGTAACGCACTCCTGATTATATGACATTGTGAAGATTTCGGACGGGCGATATCCTGTAATTAACGAGAGTATAAGTTCCAGGAGCATTCAATAATGTTGCTATTACTGTGCAAAAATTGTGCGCCGAACTTATGGAAGAAATTTTGTACCGTTTTGGCATGTTTCTCCGATTGATCCGCGATCAAAGTGGACAACATCCTGATTCCTGAAACGAGATAAAATGTGTTTTATGTTCGAAATTTTTTTTTTATAATTTTCTTTGCTTTAACTTGTGATAAGCTTTAGTTGTATATTTAAATTTAAAATAATTTGTAATGAGCGTTTTCATTTTATGCCAAACTGTGTAATTATAAACAACATTGCATTCCACCTGGTAATTAGTCATACCTAGGCCGAAAGCCATGATACGCAGACTTCGTGTTTGCCAGAAAGGGCAAAGAAAAAAACGCCAAGACTTGGAAAATTCGAATCAGCTTCAACATATTTGATGCTCAAAACTTGTTTGTAGAAGATTCGTAATTATAAGTCCAAACGATTTTTGGAATACTTTTTCCCTGAAAATGTAAACAGTTGCGACAAATAACTCTGTAGCTCTTACCTTATGTGGTAAAAGCTGCCAATCTCACCTGTTATATACGTAACTAAACAGGAAACACGTCTAAGGTTGTGTCTTCAACCTGAGCACTTTGCGGTTGTGTTTTTGCTTTCAGGAAATTTTCATCGATTAATTGCAAGTAAGAAAACCTGATTGCACCCAGGGTTCTTGGAAAACGCGGATCACCATCGGTTTTTTCTTTAAATATGACCTCATGAATGCACTCTTGCGGGTAGAATACTGCGAAAATAATCAAAGCAATTGTTTGGACACGCGTTTGCCATTTACAAGCCATATCAATAGAGTGCAATTAGTAATTTTTAACCTCTTATAGAAATCTATGGTCCTTCCAAGGGGCATTTGACAATTGAATGCCAAGCCTACTTACCGCGGAAACCAATGCAGCCGCACCAAAGACCGCTGCGACCATTATTCAGCCATATCACAAAGCACAGGAAAATCACGCGATCTCCTATAGTTAATTGTTGGATATAAATTCAGCTTAATTAAACTATTTTTTAACGTTTTAATGCAACGAATGGTTAAAAGTATCCTACACAACACTAAGATATACTTTTTGTGAGAAATCGTCAATAGACTTCGTGATATGTATTTCTATTTTAACTTATTATTTTGCAAACTCAATTGGACATCGTGATTTAGGTAAAGACAGAATAAAGATTACCATGATACCGCGTAGGATTATTATATTTATTAAAATTGGAATTGAATTGCAACGTATGACTTGATGAAATGCGGCCATAACATTTTTTCAATTCGCTCAACATACCACATGTCGTTTACTGTTGACATTCCACTCTTGAAGCTGAGATGTGAAGCCTTTCTACTGGCGTAAGTTTCATGGACCAGACTTTTCAGGCAAGTTAGGACGTTCATGTGTAGTTTTTTACAGGCCCCTAAGATAAAGTCAAACGCATGAATACCATTTCCAAATGATTTATATAACTTGACCAAACAACTTTCCATTTAGTTACTACTGCGCCTACTTATTTAGAAGCAAACAAAATGATTGCGTCGTATTAATTTCATTTGAAAGCTCTGGAGCAACTTATCAGGCAACTATGTTGATGAAGGGGGAAACATACTAATGTTTTAAACGCACTTGATCTCAACTTCATTTGATCCCCGAAACTTCTGGGCCACCTTTGTTTTTCATATTATGCTTATCTACTTGGAAACAAATGTAGGATCTAACCTCAACAAAACAACGAAGTTATATTTCATGCAATGGCATGATTGGCAGGATCGCCCCACTGCACAGGTCCTACTTGGCGGTAACAGCTATCGTACCGCGATCATTAGAGGTTTGCAGGCAATGCAGCCCAGCTGGATCAGACACTTTTTCCTGACAAGTCGGAGCAAGATTTGAAAAATCAATCATCCCCGTAATGTCGTGGGTATACAAATCGTGTAATAAGTTCGCATGTTTTTATTTCTTTTAATAATGCAAAATATCAAGAAAATATCATGTACAAGGCAGGGTCAAGGTCTTAATTCGTTTCCAGTCCGTCCACTATGGTACAAACTCACGTTATATAGAAAGTAAGGAGAAAAAACACAGGTGCGACCGATCCAATAATCGAGTTATAACTCATCGCAAATTAACATTTTTGAAAAGTAAAAGGCAATAAGAAAAATTTTTGCAACATGCAGTGGTAAGTTATTAAGAATTTTCTGAGAAGAAATCTGCAGCACCACTGTATAGGTTACAACAAGTATGCTACAGCTTTTTTGCGCTATTGCGCGAGGCGGAGTTGTTGGTAACTAGGCACCCGAGCTCTTTTAATTCACCATAAGACTGACTGTATACATTATTACCACAAGCTTGCCTAATATCGTACACAAGGTCCTCCTACAAGCATGACAAAAATGAGTGGTTGATTCATTTGCATCCACACTGGCGCAAAAGCTTTCAAAACCTTAATGAATTGTACCAATTCTACGCCTCGCTCAAAACGCGGGTAGTGAAACTTAATCTTTTTCATACCCACTACTGGTGCAGGTCCTGGCGTGCTCGCCAATGTAACGTCTATCTTTCTCAAGGCTCGTAGGACTTGCTTAAAACTAGTAGGGTATATATGCCTTTATTAAAAACGTAAAAGCCACCAACAGCGAGTGTTCAAACAACGAGTCCTTCGCGTTACTGCCACGCATGCATGGTCTCAGGTCACCACACGCACAAAGAGTCAAAGATTTCATATTAGCGGACGCTAGAGGCAGTAAGGAGAAGTTAAAACGTTTAACTTCTGTATTTTTGTCAGAGCTCTTGCTGTGGCAGATAATAGCCGCGCATCATTTGAGGACACTGGCCAAGAAGGTTTTTCTTATAAAGCCTAATCCGGAGCCATCAAATGCTTTTGTGTATGTTTCAGGATACCGTCCGACCAACAACATTACAATGCTATACGGTAGTGTGCGTGTTACTTGCGGTCAAAATTACTGCCCACAGGGGAACGTGAATCGCAGAAATCTAAAACAAACCGGGAGAATAGTTGACTTTTTGTAGATCCTCAAATAAGATCTTTACCCCAACGCTGCCTCCCTAATTCGAAAAACACCCCGGACCCTGCAATAACGGATCACCACAAAAGCCAGGTGTCATTAAATGGGCGTTAAATCTTACTTCAAGTTTCACCAGGACACGCGTTTTCCTCCAACGTGTTGTATTACGTCACTGCCAGTGGTGACTCAGAAAAAGGGCAGGAAGAACGTGCAGTCTGACCTACTCTACACAAATCCTCTATTATATCAAATTATTATCTTTACGCAAAACGTTGGATCGGCGGCGTAGAATTTTCTCCGGCTGATTTTACATTCTAAATTTCGAGTTGTCCTAAATATGCGCATCTCGCAGACTGTGACATCAAATTGTTCTCGTCTTTTTTGAACAAGGAGAATAAGGTCCCAAGTCATTTCTGCAAACATTATTTCATTAATTCTACTTCGCAGCATTCAAATTTCCAGAGGGTCGGTCGAATCGTTTTCCCCAAAAATTCTAATTCCCAAATTACAAGCTTTGATGTGAAAAAAAATCAAAAACAATCTCATCGTCTTGTGCTAGGTGGATACCTGCGCCAGTGATTCCCAACTTTTTTCTGGTTGCGTACCACTTGGGTGTAAAACAGTTTCGACGAGTACCACCTAGTTGCGTGTTACAAAGTAATGTAGGGGATAAAGTAACAAACATTTTTAGAATACTTAACTTACGATTTTTTTAAATTCGAACTAAATCCGCAAATTACGAAAAGGTGCTCGCGTACCACCTGGAATGCCGTCGCGTACCATAGGTTGGGAAACACTGCCATACGACAATTGTGTCTTGGTTGTTTTGTGTTTAAAAAACACCCAGCAATTTCGTTACCTGATTGTTTCAACCTAGTCGTACGCCTCCAATCCACGCGATTTGCTTTGTCAGCCAATGATCGTCAACTGAGCAACGTATTTTTTTTACAAAATTTTTTCAATGTCACGTGACCACCGTCGCATGGGCAGGCCATACAGAGAATTACGCATTCTACTGACATTCCAAGAGGATTCAAACTCCACCCAATCCTACAAGATATTTGCGCAGAAATCGGTAGTTTTGTCGTGGGACCATGTTTGTGAAGTGATGATGACGATATTCCTTTACGCATTCCACTGCTATTATAATGCTGAATTGATGATTTTGAAAATGACAGCGGTTTTTTGTAACAGATTGCGAATTTGGTATTATGAATTGTGGTTGAATTCTAATGCATTATTTTGTCATCACATAGGCAAACGCGAGCCCAAACAATTGCTTTGATTATTTTCGCAGTATTCTACCCGCAAGAGTGCATTCATCAGGTCATATTTAAAGAAATCCGATGGTGATCCGCGTTTTCCAAGAACCCTGGGTGCAACCAGGTTTTCTTACTTGCAATTAATCGATGAAAATTTCGTGAAAGCAAAAACACAACCGCAAAGTGCTCAGGTTGAAGACACAACCTTAGACATGTTTCCTGTTTAGTTACGTATATAACACGTGAGATTGGCAGCTTTTACCGCATAAGGTAAGAGCTGCAGAGTTATTTGTCGCAACTGTTTACATTTTCAGGGAAAAATTTGTCCAAAAATTGTTTGGACTTATGATTACGAAACTTCTACCAACAAGTTTTGGGCATCAAATATGTTGAAGCTGATTCGAATTTTCCAAGTCTTGGTGTTTTTTTCTTTGCCCTTTCTGGCAAACACGAAGTCTGCGTATCATGGCTTTCGGCCTAGGTATGACTAATTACCAGGTGGAATGCAATGTTGTTTTTAATTATAAATATAATTACACAGTTTGGCATAAAATAAAAACGCTCATTACAAATTATTCTAAATTTAATTATACAACTAAAGCTTATCACAAATTAAAGCAAAGAAAATTACAAAAAAAAAATTTCAAACATAAAACAAATTTCATCTCGTTTCAGGAATCAGGAGGTTGTCCACTTTGATCTCGGATCAATCGGAGAAACATGCCAAAATGGTACAAAATCTCTTCCATAAGTTCGGCGCACAATACTTGCACAGTAATAGCAACATTATTGAATTACATAGGGAATGGGGTTATAAATGCTAACCTGTGTCTTTGGCAGACCACAAACGAATAATAATTGTTGCATTTCTTGGGACTGAAACCAAGTCTCCTTTGTGTTTTCCATGATCCCAGGTATAAACCAGGTTGCATTTCTTACAATTAATGGTGGTGAATAACAATTACCTAAATATGTCAACACAACCGCAAGGTGTCCAGGTGTGGAGCCTTAACCAACAGGTTTCCTGTGTGCTGTGTATAAAATGGACATGAAAACATAGATCTTACCAGGTGTTACGGCCTAGTAAAATGCGTGTAGCGTACTGGTTTACGATAATTGCTTTCCTAAATGCCAATAACGTTGAAAGCATCATAGGAACCAATTGTAATAAACTTGCGTTTTTTCAATTATCTGTAGATATTGTCACACCGATAAGTCGGAGAGTTAAAGTTCACTTTGTCAAATATGTTTGCCCTGAAGCGGATGTGGCAAACTCTGGCCTTTGTCTCATTGCAATTGAGCATTCATCTTACATTCATCGGGACTACGCCATCAACGAACCCCATATAGAGGATACCTTAGCAGGGGTAATCAGGTAAAGGGTATTTGTATTTTAATTGATGTATTCTGCTGGCACAATTAAACGTGTATTTACCGACGCTTCGCCTCCTATTCAACTTGGCTTCATCCTGGTAAAGGAAGGAAGAACAAATTGATTGAAATACAATATGCAGCAACATCAACACGCTATTACAGTTATTTTATTGTATTTTGTGCCATTAGGATTTTGAGCAAAGTAAATTGCTTGAAAGCAAGAATTCGTGTTCGGGTTTAGGGTAAAAATACTTGTGAGTTTTCTGTTCAACGAAATGTTGAATAACATTATATTATTCAAGACAAAAAAGTGAAGCTTTATAAAGAATAAATTATTATGTTCTCTTTTTATCGTTTGGCAGAAACGATCTGGCTATTCTGAATCTTGTCAAACCAACGAACAAAGGTCGTCTTTGCCTCCGGAGAAGGACACAGAGGCAAAGAAACCCTGAGTGCTTTGGTATCGGCCACGGAATTTCTTTGAGAAGTAGGAATATGTGTTAGAAAGATTCGCCGCAACCATTCATAAATTTAAAACTATCGCCAACAGTAGAATGTGTAGTAGTTTTCAGTGACGTCATACATATAGACTTTTTTTCGCTGCTACATTTCAACCGAAATTGTAAAATGGATGATAGTAAAAAAGTCTCTATATCGACTTCCCATTTTGACGTATACAGTCGAACGGATCGCTTCTTGATAATTCACGTAGGAAGAAGCTGTCTATTCTTTTAATAGATGGTGTAACAGGGAACATATCAAGTATTCTACAGAAGGCAAAGGTGGTTCTTGACTATGATAACAGTTGTCTCAGAGGAAGACTCCACAACAGCGGAAACATGCTGTGCGCAAGCAACTCCCGCGAAAAAACCGTTGGCTGCAACGTAAGTCTCTCCTGTCGTAGAATTCTGCACTGATTTTGGCGCAAATATTTTATCCTTCAGAGGCTTGCTTTTTTCCAAATGTTGTATTTTCTTTTTTTTTCGATACGGTCTCTTTTGACGAAATGTTCTTTGCAAGCAAACATGCATCACGTTTGTTGGCGATTGGATTTTTTATATCAGGGCATTTCTTCATTTTATTTTCAGTTGGAGAATCACGTACTTAAATAGTTGACTTTATTATTGCTTTTACTTGCAGTTGGACAGCGGAAGTCCGGTGTTTTGTCGTCTGAAGAAAGGCGACGCTTGTTCTAGTTACTATCTGGCCGGGATATTCTCTTTCAAGCAAGACAAACAACAAGGGGGCTGTGATAGCGATTTCACCGTTCTCGCTGACATGGTGTCCACGTCTACGAATGCTCTCTCCCACCACGCGGCTGAAAAGGCCTCGCATTCCAACTTTCAGGAGTCGTTCATGTTTGTGGGTGGGGAACCGCTATGTTCTTCTATGCTCAAGCAGTCCTACTGATTTTCTGTTTCCCTTTATCTTGACTTTTACCTAGTCGACGGACGGAACGAATACTAAACTTCGATTTTTGGTTGTACATACGTTTTGCCTCTTTTCAATACACGCATAAACTCACGATTGTCTCCTAGAAAAGTTTGAAGAGAGAAAGAGTCTATGAGGTGTTACTTTTTTTTGTCAAAACTCAATTGTCGCGGTTTAGATCTCTTGGTCAGATAAAAGGCGCTAGAAAGCTTTATTGGAAGCAGCAACTTCACGATAAGCTTAACAAAAACCACTCAAATAGCAAAAAAGATCAATGTGTTCATCTAAATGAGAAAGTTGTTTGTATCAGTTTTGTAAGTTATTCTAAAAAAAACTTGACTATGGTATTTTGCCTGGCAAGTTTCATGTATTTTTCTGGCTAACTAAGCGCGACTGCATTCGGTCACCAGCTACAATGATGAGCCTTGACCGGTAGTAACAGTGCGCACAATACTGTCTGCAACTCACATATAAGCGTAACCACTACAATTAACTCCAGAAGGCCAGCCGGGCACCAAGTTTTAATTTATGGTGCTGAAGACCGTCCAAGATATTCAAAATTAGACCACGCATTTTGGTTACATATGTTTGCCGCGTGAATAATTTCAGTGAGAATAATTTATGGTCGAATCTTCGTCACAGAAGCTCTTGCATTACGTCTTTAAGCTGTAAGGTTTTATCCGGAGAATTACCGCTGTTTCACTCCTGTGGAGTCTACCGATTTTGCTCCAAGACCAAACTTTGTGGCGAATATATTGCACATTTCCTGTTCGGTCTGGGCGTGTTTACTCCACATTTGATAAGGTTTCGAAATAATGATAGATTTGCTCAAATAGGGGCGAATGTGCCTAGCACTGCCCTGGAGCGACTACTTGTGGTAAATAATTTTCTTTGTTCAGCACATTAGGACAAATGAAAGCGACGAAACTAAAGATTTGAGGTAATTCTACAAGATTGGCATCCAACGTTCAACAATTCCGCTATTCGTCTGAATTATGACTGTTGTTATTGACCTGACTTTGGTCATGCTTTCTGAAACACCTCAACATACCAAGACTAAACCACTCTTTGAAACCTTTTGATAGCCGTGTATTTGAAAACAAAGAAAATTATATACAACCGGTAATCGTAATCGTTGGACTGTTCCAATCCGTCGACTGAAAACAAACAATAGCGCGAAAAAGTCAAACGGAATTAATACCAATGCTCGATCATGGAGGAGCATGGTGCTTGGCCCTCCGGAAGCAGGTAGGACTCCTGCAGATCGTCGTGGGAGGCCGCTGTGGCCGCAAAGTGGGAGATGGCGTTTTGAGACGTAGAAACCATGTCGGCGAGGACAGTAAATCTTCCGTCGCATCTTCCCTCATTCGTATCATGTTTAAAGGAGAATATCCCGGCAAGATAGTAACTGGAACACTCATCATGTTTATTCAGACGACAGAACACCGGACTTCCGCTGTCCAACTGCAAAATAACAACTACGTGACTTATACAATCCTTGACAAGTGGGCCCATAACGTCTTTTGGGTGTAGCTGCATAATCATGTTACATATGATCATGATAAATTCTGTTTTAGGATTCCGACAACTTCAGGAAATTTATAATTTATCTAAAGATTAGATGGAAATGCGTTTTAAGTAAGATTTAAAACAAGTTTCCTTGCAGCCTTGGGTGAAAACAGAACCTTACTTACACTGCAGCTGACGGTTCTTTCGCGGGCGTTGCTGGCACACAGCATGTTCCCGCTGTTGTGAAGTCTTCCCCTAAGGCAGTTGTTATCAAAGTCGAGAACCACATTTGCTTTTTTAAGCTTGCTCGATATCCCACTAATTTCTCCACCTATTAGAAAAAACGAGTATTTTTATAGCAATTAAGGGTAATTTTTGCGATTGCCATTTAAACAGAGAGGTCAATTTCATGACGATGCGAATTAGACTGCTGATCGTTCAAAAATGATTTTAAAGCAATGTATGTTCTTGCTGGCACATGCGGGCTCAGTCCACCGCAAAGTTTTTTACATGGCAAACACAGTCATCTTGTCACGATCTTAAGGTACAACGGCATAGTGCTGAAACAAATAAGCATTTTTCCCTTGATCATTGCGTCTGCGATGTGCGTCTACGGCGGTAGAGGTGGCTCAAAAACACGGAGGAAAATTACGCGCTCTTACTCTAAAACTGGGGCCATGATACACCCGCTCTACAACTGATAAACAGTCGACAGCTGGTAAATAAAGCTGTGGACCGTGCTCAGGATCGCAAGTTTAAACATTATCGGACGCTTTTCATGTCTCATGCTGACTTGTCTGTGAAAAGTTGTTTTGACCAAGTTTAACTGTATGTCTTTGTACTCTATAATCGCTTGTGTTTTGTTCGTGTAGTGTAATATCTCATAATTCCGAAGCACAACACAGTCAATGCGTAATATGCGCTTTAATATATTTTGTTATGATGGATTTCAATCAAACACGCTTATCCTTTTATTAATTTGATGCATTATTGCGGACCTGCTCAACAATTTATTGTTTACACCTAAAGTATACAATAAATATCCACTATCTGGACGAAGAATTTAGAACTAGCTTTAAAGGAATTATTGAGTGCAATTCAAAATATGTCATTACCTTTCACAGACATTCCGTGACCGATGCCGAAACACACGGGATCCACTTGTCTTTCCGCTTTTCTCCGGAGACAAAGGCGGTTTTTCTTTGTTGGTTTGACAAGTCTCAGAATGGCAAGATCCTTTCTGCACATAACAAACATAGTCGATTTGTTGAACAACGTTTACTCACTTCTTTGTCTTTAAATCGGCCGGATAATTGTCATAGTAAATTAACATTGAAGTTAACATTTTTGGATCACATTTAAAATCAGCATTCTCGTCTTCTGCCTATTTTACAACCTACCAGATTTTATTCAATGGTTTTTTTTCAAAGGTATGTCCTTACCACTACACAAAACAGGATGACTGCAAGGTATACCTTCGTATGTTGCTTCCTGTCCATGTATCATTCCAGTGGGGTTCGGAGTTGCTATGCGGTATGTCAGAAAAATTCTGTATTGCTTTTAGGGCCCGTATTTTTCGTCGCCTAAACCCTCGGTTGTCGACCAGAGTATCCATCTCGCCTATGGTAACACGTATCATTCGCAGGTTTCTGTTCCTACAGAAAAAAGCACATATATTCACAAGGTATTTAGAAGCATGCAAGTCCTATTGCTCATTTAACTAAATGTGGATGTATGGATGTAGCTCTGTGTTCTGATCAGGGTGATGGTCGTGTCAACGCGCTTATAAACACGCTTAGAGCGTTTTTACACCAAACAACAACGTAAATATAATAAAAATTAACTGGATTACCACAAAATTATGTATCAACACACAGTCGTAGAGACTGAATTTTGGGGAAATAGCTTGAGTTTATTTCTGGCATAAAACAATATCAAAACTCTCTGTGCTGTATTTTTTTTGAACTTTACACACAAACAACAATTTTCACTTACATTACACAATGAGCCGCAGTCGCTATCACGGTGTTGCTGAGCAGAGCCCCGCCACAAATAAACTTGTACCGACCCGTTAGATTCTCGAAAATTGCCACCGACCACGGGAACTCGTTCCTCGTCGCGTCAATTCCTTCTCCTGAACAAGAACGCGTTTATATTTTTGTTACTGCGCATTTTACGTGGAATGCGTGAAAATCGTGATCATGTTGGTAGTTAGTTTTTAGGTGGCTGTAATTTAACGCATCGCCAAAACATCGTTCATAATTTAAGTGTTGTCACAGAAGATGAGGTTCACAGAATTTTTGATACTCGAAGCTTTGCAGCGAACAATCCGATTTGATACTTATAGGCGAAGTATTTGTGCTTCCGAGAAGAAAAGACACACGAAGCATTTTGAAAACAACTATGGGTTTAAAAAAAGTACAGCGGTAAAGCTTTTTAATATTTATTATCAGGATGAATTTCAATCAAACTCACTTATCCTTTTGTCGATTTGCTCGTTGTCCCTGCGCCCCTCTTGTCTTTGCGGGCAACACGTCTGACCGCAAGTAACGCACTCCTGATTATATGACATTGTGAAGATTTCGGACGGGCGATATCCTGTAATTAACGCAAGTATAAGTTCCAGGTGAATTCAATAATGTTGCTATTACTGTGCAAGTATTGTGCGCCGAACTTATGGAAGAGATTTTGTAACATTTTGGCATGTTTCTCCGATTGATCCGAGATCAAAGTGGACAACCTCCTGATTCCTGAAACGAGATGAAATTTGTTTTATGTTTGAAATTTTTTTTTTGAAATTTTCTTTGCTTTAATTTGTGATAAGCTTTAGTTGTATAATTAAATTTAGAATAATTTGTAATGGGGGTTTTTATTTTATGCCAAACTGTGTAATTATATTTATAATTATCAACAACATTGCATTCCACCTGGTAATTAGTCATACCTAGGCCGAAAGCCATGATACGCAGACTTCGTGTTTGCCAGAAAGGGCAAAGAAAAAAACGCCAAGACTTGGAAAATTCGAATCAGCTTCAACATATTTGATGCCCAAAACTTGTTGGTAGAAGTTTCGTAATTATAAGTCCAAACAATTTTTGGAATACTTTTTCACTGAAAATGTAAACAGTTGCGACAAATAACTCTGCAGCTCTTACCTTATGTGGTAAAAGCTGCCAATCTCACCTGTTATATACGTAACTAAACAGGAAACATGTCTAAGGTTGTGTCTTCAACCTGAGCACTTTGCGGTTGTGTTTTTGCTTTCAGGAAATTTTCATCGATTAATTGCAAGTAAGAAAACCTGATTGCACCCAGGGTTCTTGGAAAACGCGGATCACCATCGGTTTTTTCTTTAAATATGACCTCATGAATGCACTCTTGCGGGTAGAATACTGCGAAAATAATCAAAGCAATTGTGTGGGCACGCGTTTGCCATTTACAAGCCATTTCAATAAAGTGCAATTAGTAATTTTTACCCTCCTCATAGAATTCTATGGTCCTTCCAAGGGGCATTGGACAATTGAATGCCAAGCCTACTTACCGCGGAAACCAATGCAGCCGCACCAAAAACCGCTACGACCATTATTCAGCCATATCACAAAGCACAGGAAAAGCACGCGATCTCCTATAGTTAATTGCTGGATATAAGTTCAGCTTAATTAAACTATTTTTTAACGTTTTAATGCAACGAATGGTTAAAAGTATCCTACACAACACTAAGATATACTTTTTGTGAGAAAGCGTCAATGGACTTCTTGATATGTATTTCTATGTTAACTTATTATTTTGCAAACTCAATTGGACATCGTGATTTAGGTAAAGACAGAATAAAGATTACCATGATACCGCGTAGGATTATTATATTTATTAAAATTGGAATTGAATTGCAACGTATGACTTGATGAAATGCGGCCATAAAATTTTTTCAATTCGCTCAACATACCACATGTCGTTTACTGTTAACATTCCACTGTTGAAGCTGAGATGTGAAGCCTTTCTACTGGCGTAAGTTTCATGGACCAGACTTTTCTGGCAAGTTAGGACGTTCATGTGTAGTTTTCTGCAGATACTTAAGATAAAGTCAAACGCATGAATACCATTTCCACAAGATATTTGCGCAGAAATCGGTAGTTTTGTCGTGGTTCCGTGTTTGCAAAGAGATGATGACGATATTCCTTTACGCATTCCACTGCTATTATAATGCTGAATTGATGATTTTGAAAATGACAGCGGTTTTTTGTAACATATTGCGAATTTGGTATTATGAATTGTGGTTTAATTCTGATGCATTATTTTGTCATCACTTTGGGAATGGGGTTATAAATGCTAACCTGTGTCTTTGGCAGACCACAAACGAATAATAATTGTTGCATTTCTTGGGACTGAAACCAAGTCTGCTTTGTGTTTTCCATGATCCCAGGTATAAACCAGGTTGCATTTCTTACAATTAATGGTGGTGAATAAAAATTACCTAAATATGTCAACACAACCGCAAGGTGTCCAGGTGTGGAGCCTTAACCAACAGGTTTCCTGTGTGCTGTGTATAAAAGGAACTGAAAACATAGATCTTACCAGGTATAACGCCGTAGTAAAATGCGTGTTACGTACTGGTTTGCGATAATTGCTTTCCTAAATGCAAATAACGTTGAAAGCATCATAGGAACCAATTGTAATAAACTTGCGTTTTTTAAATTATCTGTAGATATTGTCACACCGATACGCCGGAGGGTTAAAGTTCACTTTGTCAAATATGTTTGCCCTGAAGCGGATGTGGCAAACTCTGGCCTTTGTCTCATTGCAATTGGTGCTGGTGAAGTCTCAGTATAATAACATCTTATCAAGGTATGTATGAATACTTGGCCGAAGTAAGGTAATTGCACACATCACAAATAGTTTCTCACTGTCGGTTTCAGAAGGCTTCAAATGATCAACAGCAACAGCGCGTCGCAAGGGGAAAGTTGTGAATCTGGTTGGTTGACCTTTCATTTAAACTAACTTGACATTAATTAGGATTTAATACAAAACTCCTAATAACTGGCATGTGCCATTGCTCTATTCGAAGTCATCAAACGCGCGTGCGTCTTTTGCAGGATATCGTCCATCCAACATATTTACAATGCTGTACGGTGGTGAGTGCGTTTCTTGCGGTCAAACGTGCTGTCCCCAAGGAAACAAGCGTTATGGAGGCTCGGAGCAAATCGGCAAAAGAATAAGTGAGTTAAGAAACGCATTTGTTCCATGCAAACGAATAAGCCGCGTGACAAAGTTTGCTGGGGAAACAGATTTACCAGACACACTTTTCAAGAAAAATTAAATTTTGATTATTTGAAGTTTGAAGAAATTGATCATTCAAGAAAGACAAAAGTATAAACAATCACACGTTTCAAATGATAGCTTTAATATATAACTAACCATACATGCGCAGCGGTTGTCGGCTAAAAATTAATTTATTGGGCTTAATGCTTTAGCAATATTTCTTGTTCAGGAGAAGGAATTGACGCAACTAAGAACGAGTTTCCGTGGTCGGTTGCAATTTTCGAGAATCTGGCGGGTCGCTACAAGTTTATTTGTGGCGGGGCTCTGCTCAGCAAGACCGTGATAGCGACTGCGGCTCATTGTGTCTGGTAGGTTAAAATATTTCCGTGTGCATTCCTTACCTTCCATGCCACTTCACTTTGGCTATACTTTAGTGAAATAGTCGTGTTTTCTTTATATCCAACGACCACAATACATTACATTTTTCAAACAGTGCGAACTCTTTTGACCTATATAGTTTCATCAGTGCAGCTGTTAACTAAGGAACGTTCTTGAAACTAACTTGTTTTCTGTACAGCTTGATTGCTGTCGAGTATCTTGCATGAAACCTTTTCGTGTTTTTTACTTCGATGTAAAAGGACCTCCTGAACAAAAACTGTAACTGGTAATAATATCATTAAGTGCATTCAGGAATAAAAATCTGAGGAAGATTCGTGTTACCATTGGCGAGACGGATATCCTGGTCGACAACAACGGGTTTAGGCTGTACAATAAACACGCCTTAAGGGCAATTGAGCATCCATCTTACATTCATCGGGACTACGCCATCAACGAACCCCATGTAGAGGATACCTTAGTAGGGGTAATCAGGTAAAGGGTATTTGTATTTCAATTGATGTATTTTGCTGGCACAATTAAACGTGTATTCACCGACGCTTCGCTTACTATTCAACTTGGCTTCATCTTGGTAAAGAACAAATTGATTGAAATACAATATACAGCAACAGCAACACACTATTAATAATTTTATTGTTTTTTTTGTGCCCGTAGGATTTTGAGTAAAGTAAATTGCTTGAAAACAAGAATTCGTTTTCGGGTTTAGGGTAAAAATACTTGTGAGTTTTCTGTTCAACGAAATGTTGAATAACATTATATTATACAAGGCAAAAACGTGAAGCTTTATTAAGATTAAATTAATATGTGCTCTTTTTATCGTTTGGCAGAAACGATCTGGCTATTTTGAATCTTGTCAAACCAACGAACAAAGGTCGTCTTTGCCTCCGGAGAAGGACACAAAGGCAAAGAGACCCTGAGTGCTTTGGTATCGGCCACGGAATCTCTTTGAGAAGTAGGGATGTGTGTTAGAAAGATTCGCTGCAACCATTCAAAAATTTAAAACTATCGCCAACAGTAGAATGTGTAGTGGTTTTCAGTGACGTCCTACATATAGACTTTTTTAATTCGGTGCCACATTTTAACCCAAATTGTAAAATGGATGATAGTAAAAATGTTTCTATATCGACTTCCCATTTTGACGTATACAGTCGAACGCATCGCTTCTTGATAATTCACGTAGGAAGAAGCTGTCCATTCTTTTAATAGATGGTGTAACAGGAAACCTATCAAGTATTCTACAGAAGGCAAGGGTGGTTCTCGACTATGACAACATTTGTCTCAGAGGAAGACTCCACAACAGCGGAAACATGCTGTGTGCAAGCAACGCCCGCGAAAAAACCGTTGGCTGTAACGTAAGTCTCTCCTGTCGTAGAATTCTGCACTGATTTCGGCGCAAATATTTTATCCTTCAGAGGCTTGCTTTTTTCCAAATGTTATGTTTTTGTTTTTTTTCGATGCGGTCTCTTGTGACGAAATGTGCTTTGCAAGCAAACATGCATCACTTTTGTTGGCGATTGGATTTTTTATATCAGGGCATTTCTTCTTTTTATTTCCAGTTGGAGAGTCACGTACTTAAACACTTGCCTTTATTATTGCTTTTAATTGCAGTTGGACAGCGGAAGTCCGGTGTTTTGTCGTCTGAAGAAAGGCGACGCTTGTTCTAGTTACTATCTGGCCGGGATATTCTCTTTCAAGCAAGACAAACAACAAGGGGGCTGTGATAGCAATTTCACCGTTCTCGCCGACATGGTGTCCACGTCTACGAATGCTCTCTCCCACCACGCGGCTGAAAAGGCCTCGCATTCCAACTTTCAGGAGTCGTTCATGTTTGTGGGTGGGGAACCGCTATGTTCTTCTATGCTCAAGCAGTCCTACTGATTTTCTGTTTCCCTTTATCTTGACTTTTACCTAGTTGACGGACGGAACGAATACTAAACTTCGATTTTTGGTTGTACATACGTTTTGCCTCTTTTCAATACACGCATAAACTCACGATTGTCTCCTAGAAAAGTTTGAAGAGAGAAAGAGTCTATGAGGTGGTAATTTTTTTTGTCAAAACTCAATTGTCGCGGTTTAGATCTCTTGGTCAGATAAAAGGCACTTGAAAGCTTTATTGGAAGCAGCAACTTCACGATAAGCTTAACAAAAACCACTCAAATAGCAAAAAAGATCAATGTGTTCATCTAAATGAGAAAGTTGTTTGTATCAGTTTTGTAAGTTATTCTAAAAAAAACTTGACTATGGTATTTTGCCTGGCAAGTTTAATGTTTTTTTCTGGCTAACTAAGCGCGACTGCATTCGGTCACCAGCTACAATGATGAGCTTTGACCGGTCGTAACAGTGCGCACAATACTGTCTGCAACTTACATATAAGCGTAACCACTACAATTAACTCCAGAAGGCCAGCCGGGCACCATGACAACTTTTCGGGCGTTTTTATAAGTTTTAATTTATGGTGCTGAAGAGCGTCCAAGATATTGAAAATTAGACCACGCATTTTGGTTACATACGTTTGCCGCGTGAATAATTTCAGTGAGAATAATTTATGGTCGAATCTTCGTCACAGAAGCTCTTGCATTACGTCTTTAAGCTGTAAGGTTTTATCCGGAGAATTACCGCTGTTTCACTCCTGTGGAGTCTACCGATTTTGCTCCAAGACCAAACTTTGTGGCGAATATATTGCACATTTCCTGTTCGGTCTGGGCGTGTTTACTCCACATTTGATAAGGTTTCGAAATAATAATAGATTTGCTCAAATAGGGGCGAATGTGCCTAGCACTGCCCTGGAGCGACTACTTGTGGTAAATATTTTTCTTTGTTCAGCACATTAGGACAAATGAAAGCGACGAAACTAAAGATTTGAGGTAATTCTACAAGATTGGCATCCAACGTTCAACAATTCCGCTATTCGTCTGAATTATGACTGTTGTTATTGACCTGACTTTGGTCATGCTTTCTGAAACACCTCAACACACCAACACTAAACCACTCTTTGAAACCTTTTGATGGCCGTGTATTTGAAAACAAAGAAAATTATATACAACCGGTAATCGTAATCGTTGGACTGTTCCAATCCGTCGACTGAAAACAAACAATAGCGCGAAAAAGTCACACAGAATTAATACCAATGCTCGATCATGGAGGAGCATGGTGCTTGGCCCTCCGGAAGCAGGTAGGACTCCTGCAGATCGTCGTGGGAGGCCGCTGTGGCCGCAAAGTGGGAGATGGCGTTTTGAGACGTAGAAACCATGTCGGCGAGGACAGTAAATCTTCCGTCGCATCTTCCCTCGTTTGTATCATGTTTAAAGGAGAATATCCCGGCAAGATAGTAACTGGAACACTCATCATGTTTATTCAGACGACAGAACACCGGACTTCCGCTGTCCAACTGCAAAATAACAACTACGTGACGTATACAATCCTTGACAAGTGGGCCCATAACGTCTTTTGGGTGTAGCTGCATAATCATGTTACATATGATCATGATAAATTCTGTTTTAGGATTTCGACAACTTCAG
The DNA here is from genome assembly GCF_947561715.1 of Ascidia mentula. Lineage (NCBI taxonomy): Eukaryota > Metazoa > Chordata > Ascidiacea > Phlebobranchia > Ascidiidae > Ascidia > Ascidia mentula. The sequence goes on from NC_138568.1 coordinate 3,699,885, forward strand.
GAAATTTATAATTTATTTAAAGATTGGATGGAAATGCGTTTTGAGTAAGATTTAAAACAAGTTTCCTTGCAGCCTTGGGTGAAAACAGAACCTTACTTACACTGCAGCTGACGGTTCTTTCGCGGGCGTTGCTGGCACACAGCATGTTCCCGCTGTTGTGAAGTCTTCCCCTAAGGCAGTTGTTATCAAAGTCGAGAACCACATTTGCTTTTTTAAGCTTGCTCGATATCCCACTAATTGCTCCATCTATTAGAAAAAACGAGTATTTTTATAGCAATTAAGGGTAATTTTTGCGATTGCCATTTAAACAGAGAGGTCAATTTCATGACGATGCGAATTAGAGTGCTGATCGTTCAAAAATGATTTCAAAGCAATGTATGTTCTTGCAGGCACATGCGGGCTCAGTCCACCGCAAAAGTCTTTTACATGGCAAACACAGTCATCTTGTCACGATCTTAAGGTACAACGGCATAGTGCTGAAATAATAAGCATTTTTCCCTTGATCATTGCGTCTGCGATGTGCGTCTACGGCGGTAGAGGTGGCTCAAAAACACGGAGGAAAATTACGCGCTCGTACTCCCAAACTGGGCCCATGATACACCCACTCTACAACTGATAAACAGTCAACAGCTGGTAAATAAAGCTGTGGACCGTGCTCAGGATCGCGAGTTTAAACTTTATCGGACGCTTGATTTTTCATATTTCATTCCGACTTGTCTGTGAAAAGTTGTTTTGACCAAGTTTAACTGTATGTCATTGTACTCTATAATCGCTTGTGTCTTGTTCGTGTAGTGTAATATCTCATAATTCCGAAGCACAACACAGTCAATGCGTAATATGCGCTTTAATATATTTTGTTATGATGGATTTCAATCAAACACGCTTATCTTTTTATTAATTTGATGCATTATTGCGGACCTGCTCAACAATTTATTGTTTACACTTAAAGTATACAATAAATATCCACTATCTGGACGAAGAATTTAGAACTAGCTTTAAAGGAATTATTGAGTGCAATTCAAAAGATGTCATTACCTTTCACAGACATTCCGTGACCGATGCCGAAACACACGGGATCCACTTGTCTTTCCGCTTTTCTCCGGAGACAAAGGCGGTTTTTCTTTGTTGGTTTGATAAGTCTCAGAATGGTCGATTTGTTGAACAACGTTTACTCACTTCTTTGTCTTTAAATCGGCCGGAAAATTGTCATAGTAAATTAACATTGAAGTTAACATTTTTGGATCACATTTAAAATCAGCATTCTCGTCTTCTGCCTATTTTACAACCTACCAGATTTTATTCAATGGTTTTTTTTCAAAGGTATGTCCTTACCACTACACAAAACAGGATGACTGCAAGGTATACCTTCGTATGTTGCTTCCTGTCCATGTATCATTCCAGTGGGGTTCGGAGTTGCCATGCGGTATGTCAGAAAAATTCTGTATTGCTTTTAGGGCCCGTATTTTTCGTCGCCTAAACCCTCGGTTGTCGACCAGAATATCCATCTCGCCTATGGTAACACGTATCATTCGCAGGTTTCTGTTCCTACAGAAAAAAGCACATATATTCACAAGGTATTTAGAAGCATGCAAGCCCTATTGCTCATTTAACTAAGTGTAGATGTATGGATGTAGCTCTGTGTTCTGATGAGGGTGATGGTCACGTGAACGCGCTTATAAACACGTTTAGAGCGTTTTTAAACCAAACAACAACGTAAATAATATAATAAAATTTAACTGGATTCACAGAAAATTATGTATCAACAAACAGTCGTCGAGACTGACTTTTGAGGAGAAACAACTTGAGTTTAATTCTGGCGTAAAACAACATCAGAACTCTCTGTGCTGTATGTTTTTGAGCTTCACACACAAACGCCAACTTTAACTTACTTTACACAATGAGCCGCAGTTGCTATCACGGTGTTGCTGAGCAGAACCCCGCCACAAATAAACTTGTACCGACCCGTTAGATTCTCGAAAATTGCCACCGACCACGGGAACTCGTTCCTCGTCGCGTCAATTCCTTCTCCTGAACAAGAACGCGTTTACATTTTTGTTGCTACGCATTTTACGTGCAATGCGTGGAAATCGTGATCATGGCGATTTTTAAAATTTTGGTAGTTAGTTTTTTGGCAGCTCTAATTTAACGCATTGCCATAACATCGTTCATAATGTTGTCACAGAAGATGAGGTTCACAGAATTTTTGATACTCGAAGCTTTGCAGCGAACAATCCGATTTGATACTTATAGGCGAAGTATTTGTGCTTCCGAGAAGAAAAGACACACGAAGCATTTTTAAAACAGCTATGCGTTTAAAAAAAGTACAGCGGTTAAGCTTTTTAATATATATTATCAGGATGAATTTCAATCAAACACACTTATCCTTTTGTCGATTTGCTCGTTGTCCCTGCGCCGCTCTTGTCTTTGCGGGCAACACGTCTGACCGCAAGTAACGCACTCCTGATTATATGACATTGTGAAGATTTCGGACGGGCGATATCCTGTAATTAACGCAAGTATAAGTTCCAGGTGAATTCAATAATGTTGCTATTACTGTGCAAGTATTGTGCGCCGAACTTATGGAAGAAATTTTGTACCATTTTGGCATGTTTCTCCGATTGATCCGCGATCAAAGTGGACAACTGCCCGCTTCCTGAAACGAGATGAAATGTGTTTTTTGTTCGAAATTTTTTTTTTTATAATTTTCTTTGCTTTAATTTGTTTGTAAAGCTTTAGTTGTATAAATAAATTTAGAATAATTTGTTATGAGCGTTTTAATTTTATGACAAACTGTGTAATTATATTTATAATTACAAACAATATAGCATTCCACCTGGTAATTAGTCATACCTAGGCCGAAAGCCATGATACGCAGACTTCGTGTTTGCCAGAAAGGGCAAAGAAAAAAACGCCAAGACTTGGAAAATTCGAATCAGCTTCAACATATTTGATGCCCAAAACTTGTTTGTAGAAGATTCGTAATTATAAGTCCAAACGATTTTTGGAATACTTTTTCCCTGAAAATGTAAACAGTTGCGACAAATAACTCTGCAGCTCTTACCTTATGTGGTAAAAGCTGCCAATCTCACCTGTTATATACGTAACTAAACAGGAAACATGTCTAAGGTTGTGTCTTCAACCTGAGCACTTTGCGGTTGTGTTTTTGCTTTCAGGAAATTTTCATCGATTAATTGCAAGTAAGAAAACCTGATTGCACCCAGGGTTCTTGGAAAACGCGGATCACCATCGGATTTTCTTTAAATATGACCTCATGAATGCACTCTTGTGGGTAGAATACTGCGAAAATAATCAAAGCAATTGATTGGGCACGCGTTTGCCATTTACAAGCCATATCAATAGAGTGCAATTAGTCATTTTTACCCTCCTCATAGAAATCTATGGTCCTTCCAAGGGGTATTGGACAATTGAATGCCAAGCCTACTTACCGCGGAAACCAATGCAGCCGCACCAAAGACCGCTACGACCATTATTCAGCCATATCACAAAGCACAGGAAAAGCACGGGATCTCCTATAGTTAATTGCTGGATATAAGTTCAGCTTAATTAAACTATTTTTTAACCTTTTAATGCAACGAATGGTTAAAAGTATCCTACACAACACTAAGATATACTTTTTGTGAGAAATCGTCAATAGACTTCGTGATATGTATTTCTATGTTAACTTATTATTTTGCAAACTCAATTGGACATCGTGATTTAGGTAAAGACAGAATAAAGATTACCATGATACCGCGTAGGATTATTATATTTATTAAAATTGGAATTGAATTGCAACGTATGACTTGATGAAATGCGGCCATAACATTTTTTCAATTCGCTCAACATACCACATGTCGTTTACTGTTGACATTCCACTCTTGAAGCTGAGATGTGAAGCCTTTCTACTGGCGTAAGTTTCATGGACCAGACTTTTCTGGCAAGTTAGGACGTTGATGTGTAGTTTTTTACAGGCCCCTAAGATAAAGTCAAACGCATGAATACCATTTCCAAATGATTTATATAACTTGACCAAACAACTTCCCATTTAGTTACTACTGCGCCTACTTGTTTAGAAGCAAACAAAATGATTGCGTCGTATTAATTTCATTTGATTTAAAGCTCTGGAGCAACTTATCAGGCAACTATGTTGATGAAGGGGGAAACATACTAATGTTTTAAACGCACTTGATCTCAACTTCATTTGATCCCCGAAACTTCTGTGCCACCTTAGTTTTTCATAATATGCTTATCTACTTGGAAACAAATGTAGGACCTAACCTCAACAAAACAACGAAGTTATATTTCATGCAATGGCATGATTGGCAGGATCGCCCCACTGCACAGGTCCTACTTGGCGGTAACAGCTATCGTACCGCGATCATTAGAGGTTTGCAGGCAATGCAGCCCAGCTGGATCAGACACTTTTTCCTGACAAGTCGGAGCAAGATTTGAAAAATCAATCATCCCCGTAATGTCGTGGATATACAAATCGTGTAATAAGTTCGCATGTTTTTATTTCTTTTAATAATGCAAAATATCAAGAAAATATCATGTACAAGGCAGGGTCAAGGTCTTAATTCGTTTCCAGTCCGTCCACTATGGTACAAACTCACGTAATATAGAAAGTAATGAGAAAAAACACAGGTGCGACCGATCCAATAATCGAGTTATAACTCATCGCAAATTAACATTTTTGAAAAGTAAAAGGCAATATGAAAAATTTTTGCAACATGCAGTGGTAAGTTTTTCAGAATTTTCTGAGAAAAAATCTGCAGCACCACTGTATACGTTACAACAAATATGCTGCAGCTTTTTTGCGCTATTGCGCGAGGCGGAGTTGTTGGTAACTAGGCACTCGATCTCTTTTTATTCACCATAAGACTGACTGTATAAATTATTACCACAAGCTTGCCTAATATCGTACACAAGGTCCTCCTACAAGCATGACAAAAGTGCGTGGTTGATTCATTTGCATCCACACTGGCGCAAAAGCTTTCAAAACCTTAATGAATTGTAACAATTCTACGCCTCGCTCAAAACGCGGGTAGTGAAACTTAATCTTTTTCATACCCACTACTGGTGCAGGTTCTGGCGTGCTCGCCAATGTAACGTCTATCTTTCTCAAGGCTCGTAGGACTTGCTTGAAACTAGTAGGGTATATATGCCTTTATTGAAAACGTAAAAGCCACCAACAGCGAGTGTTCAAACAACGAGTCCTTCGCGTTACTGCCACGCATGCATGGTCTCAGGTTACCACACGAACAAAGAGTCAAAAATTTCATATTAACGGACGCTAGAGGCGGTAAGGAGAAGTTAAAACGTTTAACTTCTGTATTTTTGTCAGAGCTCTTGCTGGGGCAGATAATAGCCGCGCATCATTTGAGGACACTGGCAAAGAAGGTATTTCTTATAAAGCCTAATCCGGAGCCATCAAATGCTTTTGTGTATGTTTCAGGATACCGTCCGACCAACAACATCACAATGCTATACGGTGGTGTGCGTGTTACTTGCGGTCAAAATTACTGCCCACAGGGGAACGTGAATCGCAGAAATCTAAAACAAATTGACGGGAGAATAGTTGACTTTTTGTAGATCCTCAAATAAGATCTTTACCCCAACGCTGCCTCCCTAATTCGAAAAACACCCCGGACCCTGCAATAACGGATCACCACAAAATCCAGGTGTCATTAAATGGGCGTTAAATCTTACTTCAAGTTTCACCAGGACATGCGTTTTCCTCCAACGTGTTGTGTTACGTCATTGCCAGTGCTGATTTAGAAAAAGGGCAGGAAGAACGTGTAGTCTTGACCGGTAGTAACAGTGCGCACAATACTGTCTGCAACTCACATATAAGCGTAACCACTACAATTAACTCCAAAAGGCCAGCCGGGCACCATGACAACTTTTCGGGCGTTTTGATAAGTTTTAATTTATGGTGCTGAAGAGCGTCCAAGATATTGAAAATTAGACCACGCATTTTGGTTACATACGTTTGCCGCGTGAATAATTTCAGTGAGAATAATTTATGGTCGAATCTTCGTTACAGAAGCTCTTGCATTACGTCTTTAAGCTGTAAGGTTTTATCCGGAGAATTACCGCTGTTTCACTCCTTTGGAGTCTACCGATTTTGCCCCAAGACCAAACTTTGTGGCGAATATATTGCACATTTCCTGTTCGGTCAGGGCGTGTTTACTCCACATTTGATAAGGTTTCGAAATAATAGATTTGCTCAAATAGGGGCGAATGTGCCTAGCACTGCCCTGGAGCGACTACTTGTGGTAAATATTTTTCTTTGTTCAGCGCATTAGGACAAATGAAAGCGACGAAACTAAAGATTTGAGGTAATTCTACAAGATTGGCATCCAACGTTCAACAATTCCGCTATTCGTCTGAATTATGACTGTTGTTATTGACCTGACTTTGGTCATGCTTTCTGAAACACCTCAACATACCAATACTAAACCACTCTTTGAAACCTTTTGATGGCCGTGTATTTGAAAACAAAGAAAATTATATACAACCGGTAATCGTAATCGTTAGACTGTTCCAATCCGTCGACAGTAAACAAACAATAGCGCGAAAAAGTCACACAGAATTAATACCAAGGCTCGATCATGGAGGAGCATGGTGCTTGGTTCTCCGCAAGCATGTAGGTCTCCTGCAGATCGTCGTGGGAGGCCGCTGTGGCCGCAAAGTTGGAGATGGCGTTTTGAGACGTAGAAACCATGTCGGCGAGGACAGTAAATCTTCCGTCGCATCTTCCCTCATTTGTATCATGTTTAAAGGAGAATATCCCGGCAAGATAGTAACTGGAACACTCATCATGTTTATTCAGACGACAGAACACCGGACTTCCGCTGTCCAACTGCAAAATAACAACTACGTGACGTATACAATCCTTGACAAGTGGGCCCATAACGTCTTTTGGGTGTAGCTACATAATCATGTTACATATGATCATTATAAATTCTGTTTTAGGATTCCGACAACTTCAGGAAATTTATAATTTATCTAAAGATTAGATGGAAATGCGTTTTGAGTAAGATTTAAAACAAGTTTCCTTGCAGCCTTGGGTGAAAACAGAACCTTACTTACACTGCAGCTGACGGTTCTGTTGTGGGCGTTGCTGGCACACAGCATGTTCCCGCTGTTGTGAAGTCTTCCCCTAAGGCAGTTGTTATCAAAGTCGGGAACCACATTTGCTTTTTGAAGCCTGCTCGATATCCCACTAATTGCTCCACCTATCAGAAAAAACGAGTATTTCAATAGCAATTAAGGGTAATTGTTTCCATTGCTATTTAAACAGACAGCTCAATTTCTTGACGATGCGAATTAGAGTGCTGATCGTTCAAAAATGATTTTAAAGCAATGTATGTTCTTGCAGGCACATGCGGGCTCAGTCCACCGCAAAGTTTTTTACATGGCAAACACAGTCATCTTGTCAAGATCTTAAGGTACAACGGCATAGCGCTGAAAAACACAAAATAAGCAAAATATTTTTCCCTTTATCATTGCGTCTGCGATGTGCGTCTACGGTGGTAGAGGTGGCTCAAAAACACGGAGGAAAATTACGCGCTCGTACTCCAAAACTGGGGCCATGATACACCCGCTATACAACTGATAAACAGTCGACAGCTGGTAAATAAAACTGTGGACCGTGCTCAGGATCGCGAGTTTAAACCTTATCGGACGCTTGATTTTTCAAATCTCATTCCGACTTGTCTGGGAAAATTGTTTTGACCAAGTTTAACTGTATGTCATTGTACTCTATAATCGCTTGTGTTTTGTTCGTGTAGTGTAATATCTCATAATTCCGAAGCACAACACAGTCAATGCGTAATATGCGCTTTAATATATTTTGTTATGATGGATTTCAATCAAACACGCTTATCCTTTTATTGATTTGATGCATTATTGCGGACCTGCTCAACAATATATTGTTTAAACTTAAAGTATACAATAAATATCCACTATCTGGACGAAGAATTTAGAACTAGCTTTAAAGGAATTATTGACTGCAATTCAAAAGATATTATTACCTTTCACAGACATTCCGTGACCGATGCCGAAACACACGGGATCCACTTGTCTTTCCGCTTTTCTCCGGAGACAAAGGCGGTTTTTCTTTGTTGGTATGACAAGTCTCAGAATGGCAAGATCCTTTCTGCACATAACAAACATAGCCGATTTGTTGAACAACGTTTACTCACTTCGTTGTCTTTAAATCGGCCGGATAATTGTCATAGTAAATTAACATTGCAGTTAACATTTTTGGATCACATTTGAAAACAGCATTCTCGTCTTCTGCCTATTTTACAACCTACCAGATTTTATTCAATGGTTTTTTTTCAAAGGTATGTCCTTACCACTACACAAAACAGGATGACTGCAAGGTATACCTTCGTATGTTGCTTCCTGTCACTGTATCCTCCCAGTGGGGTTCGGAGTTGCCATGCGGTATGTCAGAAAAATTCTGAATTGCTTTTAGGGCCCTTAATTTTTCATGCCTAAACCCACTGTTGTTGACCAGAATATCCAGCTCGCCTATGGTAACACGTATCATTCGTAGGTCTTTATTCCTACGGAAAAAAAACACATATATTCACAAGGTATTGAGAAGCATGCAAGCCCTATTGCTCATTTAACTAAGTGTAGATGTATGGATGTAGCTCTGTGTTCTGATAAGGGTGATGGTCACGTGAACGCGCTTATAAACACGTTCAGAGCGTTTTTAAACCAAACAACAACGTAAATAATATAATAAAAATTAACTGGATTCACACAAAATTATGTATCAACACACAGTCGTTATAGAGACTGACTTTTGAGGCGAAATAACTTGAATTTAATTCTGGCGTAAAACAACATCAGAACTCTCTGTGCTGTATGATTTTTGAGCTTTACACATGAACACCACCTTTAACTTACTTTACACAATGAGCCGCAGTCGCTATCACGGTGTTGCTGAGCAGAGCCCCGCCACAAATAAACTTGTACCGACCCGTTAGATTCTCGAAAATTGCCACCGACCACGGAAACTCGTTCCACGTCGCGTCAATTCCTTCTCCTGAACAAGAACGCGTTTATATTTTTGTTACTGCGCATTTTACGTGCAATGCGTGAAAATCGTGATCATGGCGATGTTGAAAATTTTGGTAGTTAGTTTTTAGGCAGCTGTAATTTAACGCATCGCCAAAACATCGTTCATAATTTAAGTGTTGTCACAGAAAATGAGATTCACAGAATTTTTGATACTCGAAGCTTTGCAGCGAACAATCCGATTTGATACTTATAGGCGAAGTATTTGTGCTTCCAAGAAGAAAAGACACACGAAGCATTTTAAAAACAGCGTTTAAAAAAAGTACAGCGGTTAAGCTTTTTAATATATATTATCAGGATGAATTTCAATCAAACACACTTATCCTTTTGTCGATTTGCTCGTTGACCCTGCGCCGCTCTTGTCTTTGCGGGCAACACGTCTGACCGCAAGTAACGCACTCCTGATTATATGACATTGTGAAGTTTTCGGACGGGCGATATCCTGTATTTAACGCAAGTATAAGTTCCAGGAGCATTCAATAATGTTGCTATTACTGTGCAAGTATTGTGCGCCGAACTTATGGAAGAAATTTTGTACCGTTTTGGCATGTTTCTCCGATTGATCCGCGATCATAGTGGACAACTTCCTGATTCCTGAAACGAGATGAAATGTGTTTTATGTTCAAAATTTTTTTTTTTTTAATTTTCTTTGCTTTAATTTGTAATAAGCTTTAGTTGTATAATTTAATTTAGAATAATTTGTAATGAGCTTCAGTTATTTGCAGATACCGGGGCGCACAACCTTTTTGTTAATGTCGGCCGCATCACACAGACTTTATATCACCAACGGCCGCCAGACAATCCAAACAGATAATTTCACATTTACTTACGACTAATAATTTTTTCTTAGCTAAAAAATACACGATCTCATGGTGTTTTTCGACAAATACCGACCAATTTCATACGCATGTTAGGTTTTCAACAATGCACAGCCCAACAGTACAAACGTACTATAAAGCATGTGTACGGCCACATGATTTAGCATAAACTGCCACATCAGGCCTTTCGGCCGCAGGTTTTGCACCCCTGGTTTAATTTGAAATGACGATTAGTTATATTTCAGCAGGCATTTAGCGCGCGTCAACAAAAAACAAAACGTTTTCATTTTATGCCATACTGTGTAGTTATAAACAACATTGCATTTCACCTGGTAATTAGTCATACCTAGGCCGAAAGCCATGATACGCAGACTTCGTGTTTGCCAGAAAGGGCAAAGAAAAAAACGCCAAGGCTTGGAAAATTCGAATCAGTTTCAACATATTTGATGTCCAAAACTTGTTTGCAGAAGATTCGTAATTATAAGTCCAAACGATTTTTGGAATACTTTTTCACTGAAAATGTAAACAGTTGCGACAAATAACTCTGCAGCTCTTACCTTATGTGGTAAAAGCTGCCAATCTCAAGTGTTATATACGTAACTAAACAGGAAACATGTCTAAGGTTGTGTCTGCAACCTGAGCACTTTGCGGTTGTGTTTTTGCTTTCAGGAAATTTTCATCGATTAATTGCAAGTAAGAAAACCTGGTTGCACCCAGGGTTCTTGGAAAACGCGGATCACTATCGGATTTTCTTTAAATATGACCTCATGAATGCACTCTTGCGGGTAGAATACTGCGAAAATAATCAAAGCAATTGTTTGGGCACGCGTTTGCCATTTACAAGCCATATCAATAGAGTGCAATTAGTAATTTTTACATTCTTCATAGAAATCTATGGTCCTTCCAAGGGGCATTGGACAATTGAATGCCAAGCCTACTCACCGCGGAAACCAATGCAGCCGCACCAAAGACCGCTACGACCATTATTCAGCCATATCACAAAGCACAGGAAAAGCACGCGATCTCCTATAGTTAATTGCTGGATATAAGTTCAGCTTAATTAAACTATTTTTTAACGTTTTAATGCAACGAATGGTTAAATGTATCCTACACAACACTAAGATATACTTTTTGTGAGAAATCGTCAATAGACTTCGTGATATGTATTTCTATGTTAACTTATTATTTTGCAAACTCAATTGGACATCGTGATTTAGGTAAAGACAGAATAAAGATTACCATGATACCGCGTAGGAATATTATATTTATTAAAATTGGAATTGAATTGCAACGTATGACTTGATGAAATGTGGCCATAACATTTTTTCAATTCGCTCAACATACCACATGTCGTTTACTGTTGACATTCCACTCTTGAAGCTGAGAGGTCAAGCCTTTCTACTGGCGTAAGTTTCATGGACCAGACTTTTCTGGCAAGTTGGGACGTTTGTATGTCGTTTTTTGCAGATACTTAAGATAAAGTCAAACGCATGAATACCATTTTCAAATGATTTATATAACTTGACCAAACAACTTCCCATTTAGTTACTACTGCGCCTACTTGTTTAGAAGCAAACAAAATGATTGCGTCGTATTAATTTCATTTGATTTAAAGCTCTGGAGCAACTTATCAGGCAACTATGTTGATGAAGGGGGAAACATACTAATGTTTTAAACGCACTTGATCTCAACTTCATTTGATCCCCGAAACTTCTGGGCCACCTTTGTTTTTCATATTATGCTTATCTACTTGGAAACAAATGCAGGACCTAACTTCAACAAAACAACGCAGTAATATTTCATGCAATGGCATGATTGGCAGGATCGCCCCACTGCACAGGTCCTACTTGGCGGTAACAGCTATCGTACCGCGATCATTAGAGGTTTGCAGGCTTGGCAGCCCAGCTGGATCAGCCACTTTTTTCTGACAAGTCGAAGCAAGATTTGAAAAATCAATCATCCCCGTAATGTCGTGGGTATACAAATCGTGTAATAAGTTCGCATGTTTTTATTTCTTTTAATAATGCAAAAATATCAAGAAAATATCATGTACAAGGCAGGGTCAAGGTCGTAATTCGTTTCCATTCCGTCCAAAATGGTACAAACTCACATAATGTAGAAAGTAAGGAGAAAAAACGCACGTGTGACCGATCCAATAATCGAGTTATACCTAATCGCAAATTAACATTTTTGAAAAGTAAAAGGCAATATAAAAAATTTTTGCACCATGCAGTGGTAAGTTATTAAGAATTTTCTGAGAAGAAATCTGCAGCACCACTGTATACGTTACAACAAATGTGCTACAGCTTTTTGCGCTATTGCGCGAGGCGGAGTTGTTGGTAACTAGGCACCCGAGCGCTTTTAATTCACCATAAGACTGACTGTATAAATTATTACCACAAGCTTGCCTAATATCATGCACAATGTCCTCCTACAAGCATGACAAAAATGCGTGGTTGATTCATTTGCATCCACACTGGCGCAAAAGCTTTCAAAACCTTAATGAATTGTAACAATTCTACGTCTCGCTCAAAACGCGGCATATGGTAGTGAAACTTAATCTTTTTTATACCCACTACTGGTGCAGGTCCTGGCGGGCTCGCCAATGTAACGTCTGTCTTTCTCAAGGCTCGTAGGACTTGCTTAAAACTAGTAGGGTATATATGCCTTTATTAAAAACGTAAAAGCCACCAACAGCGAGTGTTCAAACAACGAGTCCTTCGCGTTACTGCCACACATGCATGGTCTCAGGTCACCACACGCAGAAGCAGTCAAAGATTTCATATTAACGGACGCTAGAGGCGGTAAGGAGAAGTTAAAACCTTTAACTTCTGTATTTTTGTCAGAGCTCTTGCTGTGGCAGATAATAGCTGCGCATCATTTGAGGACACTGGCCAAGAAGAAATTTCTTATAAAGCCTAATCCGAAGCCATCAAATGCTTTTGTGTATGTTTCAGGATACCTTCCGCCCAACAACATTGCAATGCTATACGGTAGTGTGCGTGTTACCTGCGGTCAAAATTACTGCCCACATTTCCATTTCCAGAGGGTCGGTCGAATCGTTTTCCCCAAAAATTCTTATTCCCAAATTACAAGCTACGATGTGAAAAAAAATCAAAAACAATCTCATCGTCTGGTGCTAGGTGGATACCATACGCCAGTGATTCCCAACTTTTTTCTGGTTGCGTACCACTTGGGTGTAAAACAATTTCGACGAGTACCACCTAGTTGCGTGTTACAAAGTAATGTAGGGGATAAAGTAACAAACATTTTTAGAATACTTAACTTACGATTTTTTAAATTCCAACTAAATCCGCAAATTACGAAAAGGTGCTCGCGTACCACCTGGAATGCCGTCGCGTACCATAGGTTGGGAAACACTGCCATACGACAATTGTGTCTTTGTTGTTTTGTGTTTAAAAAACACCCAGCAATTTCGTTACCTGATTGTTTCAACCTAGTCGTACTCCTCCAATCCACGCGGTTTGCTTTGTCAGCCACTGATCGTCAACTGAGCAACGTATTTTTTTCAAAATATTTTCAATGTCACGTGACCACCGTCGCATGGGCAGGTCATACAGAGAATTACGCATTCTACTAACATTCCAAGAGGATTCAAACTCCACCCAATCCTACAAGATATTTGCGCAGAAATCGGTAGTTTTGTCGTGGGACCATGTTTGTGAAGTGATGATGACGATATTCGTTTACGCATTCCACTGCTATTATAATGCTAAATTGATGATTTTGAAAATGACAGCGGTTTTTTGTAACAGATTGCGAATTTGGTATTATGAATTGTGGTTTAATTCTAATGCATTATTTTGTCATCACTTTGGGAATGGGGTTATAAATGCTAACCTGTGTCTTTGGCAGACCACAAACGAATAATATTTGTTGCATTTCTGGGACTGAAGCCAAGTCTCCTTTGTGTTTTCCATGATCCCAGGTATAAACCAGGTTGCATGTCTTGCAATTAATGGTGGTGAATAGCAATTACCTAAATATGTCAACACAACCGCAAGGTGTCCAGGTGTGGAGCCTTAACCAACAGGTTTCCTGTGTGCTGTGTATAAAATGGACATGAAAACATAGATCTTACCAGGTACAACGCCGTAGTAAAATGCGTGTAGCGTACTGGTTTACGATAATTGCTTTCCTAAATGCCAATAACTTTGAAAGCATCATAGGAACCAATTGTAATAAACTTGCGTTTTTTAAATTGTCTGTAGATATTGTCACACCGATAAGTCGGAGAGTTAAAGTTCACTTTGTCAAATATGTTTGCCCTGAAGCGGATGTGGCAAACTCTGGCCTTTGTCTCATTGCAATTGCTACTGGTGAAGTTTCAGTATAATAACATCTTATCAAGGTATGTATGAATACTTGGCCGAAGTAAGGCAATTGCACACATCATAAATAGTTTCTCGCTGTCGGTTTCAGAAGGCTTCAAATGATCAACAGCAATAGCGCGTCACAAGGGGAAAGTTGTGCATCTGGTTGGTAGACCTTTCATATAAACTAACTTGACATTAACTAGAATTTAAAACAAAAATCCTAATAACTGGCATGTGCCATTGCTCTATTCGAAGTCATCAAACGCGTGTGCGTCTTTTGCAGGATATCGTCCATCCCACACATTTACAATGCTCTACGGTGGTGAGTGCGTTTCTTGCGGTCAAACGTGCTGTCCCCAGAGAAACAAGCGTTATGGAGGCACGGAGCAAATCGACAAAAGAATAAGTGAGCTAAGAAACGCATTTGCTCCATGCAAACGAATAAGCCGCGTGACAAAGTTTGCTGGGGAAACAGATTTACCAGACACACTTTTCAAGAAAAATTAAATTTTGATTATTTGAAGTTTGAAGAAATTGATAATTCAAGAAAGACAAAAGTATAAACAATCACACGTTTCAAATGATAGCTTTAATCTATAACTAACCATACATGCGCAGCGGTTGTCGGCTAAAAATTAATTTATTGGGCTTAATGCTTTAGCAATATTTCTTGTTCAGGAGAAGGAATTGACGCAACTAAGAACGAGTTTCCGTGGTCGGTTGCAATTTTCGAGAATCTGGCGGGTCGCTACAAGTTTATTTGTGGCGGGGCTCTGCTCAGCAAGACCGTGATAGCGACTGCGGCTCATTGTGTCTGGTAGGTTAAAATATTTCCGTGTGCATTCCTTACCTTCCATGCCACTTCACTTTGGCTATACTTTAGTGAAATAGTCGTGTTTTCTTTATATCCAACGACCACAATACATTACATTTTTCAAACAGTGCGAACTCTTTTGACCTATATAGTTTCATCAGTGCAGCTGTTAACTAAGGAACGTTCTTGAAACTAACTTGTTTTCTGTACAGCTTGATTGCTGTCGAGTATCTTGCATGAAACCTTTTCGTGTTTTTTACTTCGATGTAAAAGGACCTCCTGAACAAAAACTGTAACTGGTAATAATATCATTAAGTGCGTTCAGGAATAAAAATCTGAGGAAGATTCGTGTTACCATTGGCGAGACGGATATCCTGGTCGACAACAACGGGTTTAGGCTGTACAATAAACACGCCTTAAGGGCAATTGAGCATCCATCTTACATTCATCGGGACTACGCCATCAACGAACCCCATGTAGAGGATACCTTAGTAGGGGTAATCAGGTAAAGGGTATTTGTATTTCAATTGATGTATTTTGCTGGCACAATTAAACGTGTATTCACCGACGCTTCGCTTACTATTCAACTTGGCTTCATCTTGGTAAAGAACAAATTGATTGAAATACAATATACAGCAACAGCAACACACTATTAATAATTTTATTGTTTTTTTTGTGCCCGTAGGATTTTGAGTAAAGTAAATTGCTTGAAAACAAGAATTGGTTTTCGGGTTTAGGGTAAAAATACTTGTGAGTTTTCTGTTCAACGAAATGTTGAATAACATTATATTATACAAGGCAAAAACGTGAAGCTTTATTAAGATTAAATTAATATGTGCTCTTTTTATCGTTTGGCAGAAACGATCTGGCTATTTTGAATCTTGTCAAACCAACGAACAAAGGTCGTCTTTGCCTCCGGAGAAGGACACAAAGGCAAAGAGACCCTGAGTGCTTTGGTATCGGCCACGGAATCTCTTTGAGAAGTAGGGATGTGTGTTAGAAAGATTCGCTGCAACCATTCAAAAATTTAAAACTATCGCCAACAGTAGAATGTGTAGTGGTTTTCAGTGACGTCCTACATATAGACTTTTTTAATTCGGTGCCACATTTTAACCCAAATTGTAAAATGGATGATAGTAAAAATGTTTCTATATCGACTTCCCATTTTGACGTATACAGTCGAACGCATCGCTTCTTGATAATTCACGTAGGAAGAAGCTGTCCATTCTTTTAATAGATGGTGTAACAGGGAACCTATCAAGTATTCTACAGAAGGCAAGGGTGGTTCTCGACTATGACAACATTTGTCTCAGAGGAAGACTCCACAACAGCGGAAACATGCTGTGTGCAAGCAACGCCCGCGAAAAAACCGTTGGCTGTAACGTAAGTCTCTCCTGTCGTAGAATTCTGCACTGATTTCGGCGCAAATATTTTATCCTTCAGAGGCTTGCTTTTTTCCAAATGTTATGTTTTTGTTTTTTTTCGATGCGGTCTCTTGTGACGAAATGTGCTTTGCAAGCAAACATGCATCACTTTTGTTGGCGATTGGATTTTTTATATCAGGGCATTTCTTCTTTTTATTTCCAGTTGGAGAGTCACGTACTTAAATACTTGCCTTTATTATTGCTTTTAATTGCAGTTGGACAGCGGAAGTCCGGTGTTTTGTCGTCTGAAGAAAGGCGACGCTTGTTCTAGTTACTATCTGGCCGGGATATTCTCTTTCAAGCAAGACAAACAACAAGGGGGCTGCAATAGCAATTTCACCGTTCTTTTTTTTTTTTTTTTTTTTTTTTTTTTTGATCACACCGGGATTTGAACCCGGGATATCCTGGGCACGAATCCCGATCAGGTTTTCGTCTTGATATATGGGTCGGGCATTTGACCAACCGTTCTTGCCGACATGGTGTCCACGTCTACGAATGCTCTCTCCCACCACGCTGCTGAAAAGGCCTCGCATTCCAACTTTCAGGAGTCGTTCATGTTTGTGGGTGGGGAACCGCTATGTTCTTCTATGCTCAAGCAGTCCTACTGATTTTCTGTTTCCCTTTATCTTGACTTTTACCTAGTTGACGGACGGAACGAATACTCCACTTTGATTTTTGGTTGTACATACGTTTTGCCTCTTTTCAATACACGCATAAACTCACGATTGCCTCCAAGAAAAGTTTGAAGAGAGAAAGAGTCTATGAGGTGTTAATTTTTTTTGTCAAAACTCAATTGTCGCGGTTAAGATCTCTTGGTCAGATAAAAGGCGCTTGAAAGCTTTATTGGAAGCAGCAACTTAACGATAAGCTTAACAAAAACCACTCAAATAGCAAAAAAGATCAATGTGTTCATCTAAATGAGAAAGTTGTTTGTATCAGTTTTGTAAGTTATTCTAAAAAAAACTTGACTATGGTATTTTGCCTGGCAAGTTTCATGTATTTTTCTGGCTAACTAAGCGCGACTGCATTCGGTCACCAGCAACAATGATGAGCCTTGACCGGTAGTAACAGTGCGCACAATACTGTCTGCAACTCACATATAAGCGTAACCACTACAATTAACTCCAGAAGGCCAGCCGGGCACCATGACAACTTTTCCGGCGTTTTGATAAGTTTTAATTTATGGTGCTGAAGAGCGTCCAAGATATTGAAAATTAAATCACGCATTTTGGTTACATACGTTTGCCGCGTGAATAATTTCAGTGTGAATAATTTATGGTCGAATCTTCGTCACAGAAGCTCTTGCATTACGTCTTTAAGCTGTAAGGTTTTATCCGGAGAATTACCGCTGTTTCACTCCTGTGGAGTCTACCGATTTTGCTCCAAGACCAAACTTTGTGGCGAATATATTGCACATTTCCTGTTCGGTCTGGACGTGTTTACTCCACATTTGATAAGGTTTCGAAATAATAGATTTGCTCAAATAGGGGCGAATGTGCCTAGCACTGCCCTGGAGCGACTACTTGTGGTAAATATTTTTCTTTGTTCAGCACATTAGGACAAATGAAAGCGACGAAACTAAAGATTTGAGGTAATTCTACAAGATTGGCATCCAACGTTCAACAATTCCGCTATTCGTCTGAATTATGACTGTTGTTATTGACCTGACTTTGGTCATGCGTTCTGAAACACCTCAACATGCCAACACTAAACCACTCTTTGAAACCTTTTGATGGCCGTGTATTTGAAAACAAAGAAAATTATATACAACCGGTAATCGTAATCGTTAGACTGTTCCAATCCGTCGACTGAAAACAAACAATAGCGCGAAAAAGTCAAACAGAATTAATACCAAGGCTCGATCATGGAGGAGCATGGTGCTTGGTCCTCCGGAAGCATGTAAGACTCCTGCAGATCGTCGTGGGAGGCCGCTGTGGCCGCAAAGTGGGAGAGGGCGTTTTGAGACGTAGAAACCATGTCGGCGAGGACACTAAATCTTCCGTCGCATCTTCCCTCATTCGTATCATGTTTAAAGGAGAATATCCCGGCAAGATAGTAACTGGAACACTCGTCGGTCTTGTTCAGACGACAGAACACCGGACTTCCGCTGTCCAACTGCAAAATAACAACCACATGACGCATACAATCCTTGACAAGTGGGCCCATGACGTCTTTTTTGGCTGTAGCTGCATAATCATATTAGATATAATCATGATAAATTCTTCTTTAGGTTTTTGACAACTTCAGGAAATTTATAATTTATCTTAAGATTGGATGGAAATGAGTTTTAAGTAAGATTTAAAACAGGTTTTCTCGCAGCGTTCAGAGAAAACAAAACCTTACTTACATTGCAGCTGACGGTTCTGTTGTGGGCGTTGCTGGCACACAGCATGTTTCCGCTGTTGTGAAGTCTTCCCCTAAGGCAGTTGTTATCAAAGTCAAGAACCATCTTTGCTTTTTGAAGCTTGCTCGATATCCTACTAATTGCTCCACCTATTAAAATAAAACAAGTTCGGATTAATTGGTCGAATATTTTAATAGCACTTTAGGGTAATTTTTGCCGTTGCTTTTTTAAACAGACAGGCCAATTTCATGACGTTGCGAATCAGAGTGCTGATATGTTTTAAAATGACTTCAAAGCAATGTATGTTCGTGCAGGCATATGTAGGTTCAGTTCACCGCGAAGTTTTTTACATGGCGAACACAGTCATCGTGTCACGATCTTATGCTCGGACAGCATCGCGCTGAATAGGAATAAGAGCCATTTGGGCCATGATACACCCACTCTACAAATAATAAACAGTCGACAGCAGGTAAATAAAGCTATGGACCATGCTCAGGTTCGCGAGTTTAAACCTTATCGGACGCTTGATTTTTCATATTGCATATATATTGTTCAAACTTAAAGCATACAATAAATATCCACTAGTTGGACGAAGAATTTAGAACTAGCTTTAAAGGAATTATTGACTGCAATTTAAAAGATATTATTACCTTTCACAGACATTCCGTGACCGATGCCGAAACACACGGGATCCACTTGTCTTTCCGCTTTTCTCCGGAGACAAAGGCGGTTTTTCTTTGTTGGTGTGACAAGTCTCAGAATGGCAAGATCCTTTCTGCACATAACAAACATAGCCGATTTGTTGAACAACGTTTACTCACTTCGTTGTCTTTGAATCGGCCGGATAATTGTCATAGTAAATTAACATTGCAGTTAACATTTTTGGATCACATTTAAAAACAGCATTCTTGTCTTCTGCCTATTTTACAACCTACCAGATTTATTTCAATGATTGTTTTGAGGTATTTCCTTACGACTACACAAAACGGGATGACTGCAAGGTGTACCTTCGTAAGTGGGGTTCGTAGTTGTTATGAGGTATATCAGCAAAATTCTGAATTTCATTCAAGGCCCGTATTTTTCGTCGCCTAAACCCACTCTTGTTGACCAGAATATCCATCTCGCCTATGGTAACACGTATCATTCGTAGGTCTCGATTCCTACAGAAACAAGCACATATATTCACAAGGTATTTAGAAGCATGCAAGCCCTATTGCTCATTTAACTAAGTGTAGATGTATGGATGTAGCTCTGTGTTCTGATCAGGGTGAAGGTCATGTGAACGCGCTTATAAACACGTTTAGAGCCTTTTTACACCAAACAACAACGTAAGTACAAAAAAACAAACTGGATTCACAAAAAATTATGTATCAACACACAATCGTAGAGACTGACTTTTGGGGAAATAACTTGAGTTTATTTCTGGCATAAAACAATATCAAAACTCTCTGTGCTGTATGTTTTTTGAGCTTTACACACAAACACCAACTTTCACTTACATTACACAATGAGCCGCAGTCGCTATCACGGTGTTGCTGAGCAGAGCCCCGCCACAAATAAACTTGTACTCAGCAGGCCTTTGTATCTCAAAAATTGCCACCGACCACGGAAACTCGTTCCACGTCGCGTCAATTCCTTCTCCTGAACAAGAACGCGTTTATATTTTTGTTACTGCGCATTTTACGTGCAATGCGTGAAAATCGTGATCATGGCGATTTTAAAAATGTTGGTAGTTAGTTTTTAGGCATTGCCAAAACATCGTTCATAATTTTAGTGTTGTCACAGAAGATGAGGTTCACAGAATTTTTGATACTCGAAGCTTTGCAGCGAGCAATCCGATTTGATACTTATAGGCGAAGTATTTGTGCTTCCAAGAAGAAAAGACACACGAAGCATTTTGAAAACAGCTATGCGTTTAAAAAAAGTACAGCGGTTAAGCTTTTTAATATATATTATCAGGATGAATTTCAATCAAACACACTTATCCTTTTGTCGATTTGCTCGTTGTCCCTGCGCTGCATTTGTCTTAGCGGGCAACACGTCTGACCGCAAGTAACGCACTCCTGATTGTACAACATTGTGAAGTTTTCGGACGGGCGATATCCTGTATTTAACGCAAGTATAAGTTCCAGGAGCATTCAATAATGTTGCTATTACTGTGCAAGAATTGTGCGCCGAATTTATGGAAGCAACTTTGTACCGTTTGTGCAAGTTTCCCCGATTGATCCGCGATCAAAGTGGACAACATCCTGATTTCTGAAACGAGATGAAATGTGTTTATGTTTGAGAAAAAAAGATGTTTATAACTTCTTTTGCTTTCATTTGTAATGACCTTCAGTTATGTGTTGATTCCGGGGCGCACAACCTTTTTATTAATGTCGGCCGCATCACACAGACTTTATTTCACCAATGGCCGCCAGACAATCCAAACTGATAATTTCACATTTACTTACGACTAATAGTTTTTTCTTAGCTAAAAAATACACGATCTCATGGTGTTTTTTAACAAATACCGACCAATTTCATAAGCATGTTAGGTTTTCAACAATGCACAGCCCAGCAGTACAAACGTACTATAAAGCATGTGTACGGCCACAGGAATTAGCATACACTGCCACATCTGGTCTTTCGTTCGCAGGTTGTGCGTCCCTGGTTTAATTTGTAATGACCATTAGTTATATTTCAGCAGGCATTTAGCGCGCGTCAACAAAAAACAAACCGTTTTCATTTTATGCCAAATTGTATAATTATAAACAACATTGCATTCCTCCTGGTAATTAGTCATACCTAGGCCGAAAGCCATGATACGCAGACTTCGTGTTTGCCAGAAAGGGCAAAGAAAAAAACGCCAATACTTGGAAAATTCGAATCAGCTTCAACATATTTGATGCCCAAAGCTTGTTGGTAGAAGATTCGTAATTATCAGTCCAAACGATTTTTGGAATACTTTTTCCCTGAAAATGTAAACAGTTGCGACAAATAACTCTGCAGCTCTTACCTTATGTGGTAAAAGCTGCCAATCTCACCTGTTATATACGTAACTAAACAGGAAACATGTCTAAGGTTGTGTCTTCAACCTGAGCACTTTGCGGTTGTGTTTTTGCTTTCAGGAAATTTTCATCGATTAATTGCAAGTAAGAAAACCTGATTGCACCCAGGGTTCTTGGAAAACGCGGATCACCATCGGATTTTCTTTAAAATATGACCTCATCAATGCACTCTTGCGGGTAGAATACTGCGAAAATAATCAAAGCAATTGTTTGGGTACGCGTTTGCCATTTACAAGCCTTAACAATAGAGTGCAATAAGTCATATTCACCCTCTTCATAGAAATCTCTGGTCCTTCCAAGGGGCATTGGACAATTGAATGCCAAGCCTACTTACCGCGGAAACCAATGCAGCCGCACCAAAGACCGCTACGACCATTATTCAGCCATATCACAAAGCACAGGAAAAGCACGCGATCTCCTATAGTTAATTGCTGGATATAAGTTCAGCTTAATTAAACTATTTTTTAACCTTTTAATGCAACGAATGGTTAAAAGTATCCTACACAACACTAAGATATACTTTTTGTGAGAAATCGTCAATGGACTTCTTGATATGTATTTCTATGTTAACTTATTATTTTGCAAACTCAATTGGACATCGTGATTTAGGTAAAGACAGAATAAAGATTACCATGATACCGCGTAGGATTATCATATTTATTAAAATTGGAATTGAATTGCAACGTATGACTTGATGAAATGCGGCCATAACATTTTTTCAATTCGCTCAACATACCACATGTCGTTTACTGTTGACATTCCACTCTTGAAGCTGAGATGTGAAGCCTTTCTACTGGCGTAAGTTTCATGGACCAGACTTCTCTGGCCAGTTAGGACGTTTGTATGTAGTTTTTTTGCAGGCACTTAAGATAAAGTCAAACGCATGAATACCATTTCCAAATGATTTATATAACTTCACCAAACTACTGCGCATATACTGGTTTAGAAGCAAACAAAATTCGTATTATTTTCATTTGAAAGCTCTGGAGCAACTTATCATGCAACTATGTTGATGAAGGTGGAAACATACTAATGTTTTGAACGCACTTGATCTCAACTTCATTTGATCCCCGAAACTTCTGTGCCACCTTAGTTTTACATATTATGCTTATCTAATTGGAAACAAATGTAGGACCGAACCTCAACAAAACAACTCAGTAATATTTCGTGCAACGTCATGATTGGCAGGATTGCCCCACTGCACAGGTCTTACTTGGCGGTAACAGCTATCGTACCGCGATCATTATAGGTTTGCAGACTTGGCAGCCCAGCCGGATCAGCCACTTTTTCCTGACAAGTCGGAGCAAGATTTGAAAAATCAATCATCCCCGTAATGTCGTGGGTATACAAATCGTGTAATAAGTTCTCATGTTTTTGTTTCTTTTAGTAATGCAAAATATCAAAAAAATATCATGTACAAGGCAGGGTCAAGGTCGTAATTCGTTTCCATTCCGTCCACCACCAACAGGTTTCCTGTGTGCTGTGTATAAAATGGACATGAAAACATAGATCTTACCAGGTTTTACGCAGTAGTAAAATGCGTGTTACGTACTGGTTTGCGATAATTGCTTTCCTAAATGCCAATAACGTTGAAAGCATCATAGGAACCAATTGTAATAAACTTGCGTTTTTTAAATTATCTGTAGATATTGTCACACCGATAAGTCGGAGAGTTAAAGTTCACTTTGTCAAATATGTTTGCCCTGAAGCGGATGTGGCAAACTCTGGCCTTTGTCTCATTGCAATTGAGCATTCATCTTACATTCATCGGGACTACGCCATCAACGAACCCCATATAGAGGATACCTTAGCAGGGGTAATCAGGTAAAGGGTATTTGTATTTTAATTGATGTATTCTGCTGGCACAATTAAACGTGTATTCACCGACGCTTCGCCTCCTATTCAACTTGGCTTCATCCTGGTAAAGGAAGGAAGAACAAATTGATTGAAATACAATATGCAGCAACATCAACACGCTATTACAGTTATTTTATTGTATTTTGTGCCATTAGGATTTTGAGCAAAGTAAATTGCTTGAAAGCAAGAATTCGTGTTCGGGTTTAGGGCAAAAATACTTGTGAGTTTTCTGTTCAACGAAATGTTGAATAAAATTATATTATACAAGACAAAAAAGTGAAGCTTTATAAAGAATAAATTATTATGTGCTCTTTTTATCGTTTGGCAGAAACGATCTGGCTATTCTGAACCTTGTCAAACCAACGAACAAAGGTCGTCTTTGCCTCCGGAGAAGGACACAGAGGCAAAGAAACCCTGAGTGCTTTGGTATCGGCCACGGAATCTCTTTGAGAAGTAGGGATATGTGTTAGAATGATTCGCCGCAACCATTCATAAATTTAAAACTATCGCCAACAGTAGAATGTGTAGTAGTTTTCAGTGACGTCATACATATAGACATTTTTATTTCGGTGCCACATTTTAACCCAAATTGTGAAATGGATGATAGTAAAAAAGTCTCTATATCGACTTCCCATTTTGACGTATACAGTCGAACGCATCGCTTCTTGATAATTCACGTAGGAAGAAGCTGTCCATTCTTTTAATAGATGGTGTAACAGGGAACATATCAAGTATTCTACAGAAGGCAAAGGTGGTTCTTGACTATGATAACAGTTGTCTCAGAGGAAGACTACACAACAGCGGAAACATGCTGTGCGCAAGCAACGCCCGCGAAAAAACCGTTGGCTGCAACGTAAGTCTCTCCTGTCGTAGAATTCTGCACTGATTTTGGCGCAAATATTTTATCCTTCAGAGGCTTGCTTTTTTCCAAATGTTGTATTTTCTTTTTTTTTCGATGCGGTCACTTTTGACGAAATGTTCTTTGCAAGCAAACATGCATCACGTTTGTTGGCGATTGGATTTTTTATATCAGGGCATTTCTTCATTTTATTTTCAGTTGGAGAATCACGTACTTAAATAGTTGCCTTTATTATTGCTTTTACTTGCAGTTGGACAGCGGAAGTCCGGTGTTTTGTCGTCTGAAGAAAGGCGACGCATGTTCTAGTTACTATCTGGCCGGGATATTCTCTTTCAAGCAAGACAAACAACAAGGGGGCTGCAATAGCAATTTCACCGTTCTCGCTGACATGGTGTCCACGTCTACGAATGCTCTCTCCCACCACGCGGCTGAAAAGGTCTCGCATTCCAACTTTCAGGAGTCGTTCATGTTTGTGGGTGGGGAACCGCTATGTTCTTCTATGCTCAAGCAGTCCTACTGATTTTCTGTTTCCCTTTATCTTGACATTTACGTAGTTGACGGACGGAACGAATACTCCACTTCGATTTTTGGTTGTACATACGTTTTGCCTCTTTTTAATACACGCATACACTCACGATTGTCTCCTAGAATAAAGGCGCTTGAAAGCTTTATTGGAAGCAGCAACTTCACGATAAGGTTAACAAAAACCACTCAAATAGCAAAAAAGATCAATGTGTTCATCTAAATAAGAAAGTTGTTTGTATCAATTATTCTAAAATAAAACTTGACTATGGTATTTTGCCTAGCAAGTTTCATGTTTTTTTTTTCATGCTAGCTAAGCGCGACTGCATTCGGTCACCAGCTACAATAATGAGCCTTGACAGGTCGAAACAGTGCGCACAATACTGTCTGCAACTCACATATAAGCATAACCACTACAATTAAATTCAGAAGGCCAGCAGGGCACAATGACCACTTTTCCAGCGTTTTTATGACTTTTAAGTTAACAGTGCGGAAGAGCACGTCACTGCAACGAATAGCGTACAAGATATTGAAAATTAGACCAGCACGCATTTTGGTTACATACGTTTGCCGCGTGAATAATTTCAGTGTGAATAATTTATGGTCGAATTTTCGTCAAAGAAGCTTTTACATTACGTCTTTAAGCTGTAAGGTTTTATCCGGAGAATTACTGCTGTTTCACTCCTTTGGAGTCTACCAATTTTGCTCCAAGACCAAACTTTGTGGCGAATATGTTGCATATTTCCTATTTCGATCCGTGTTTGCACCAACTTTGATAAGGTTTCGATATAATAATAGATTTGCTCAAATAGGGGCAAATGTGCCTAGCACTGCACTGGAGCGATTTCTTGTGGTAAATAAGTTTCTTTCTTCAGCACATAGGACAAATTATAGGGACGAATCTAAAGATTTGATGCAATTCTACAAGATTGGCATCCAATGTTCAACGATTCCGCTGTTCGTCCGAATCATGACTGTTGTTTGTGACCTGACTTTGGTCATGCTTTCTGAAGCACTTCAAATACCTGAAGCAATGTTGTGCCAATCACTAAACCACTCTTTTGAAAACTTTTGGTGGCCGTGTATTTGAAAAACAAAGAAAATTATATACAACCGGTAATCGTAATCGTTAGACTGTTCCAATCCGTCGACAGTAAACAAACAATAGCGCGAAAAAGTCACACAGAATTAATACCAAGACTCGATCATGGAGGAGCATGGTGCTTGGTCCTCCGGAAGCATGTAGGTCTCCTGCAGATCGTCGTGGGAGGCCGCTGTGGCCGCAAAGTGGGAGATGGCGTTTTGAGACGTAGAAACCATGTCGGCGAGGACAGTAAATCTTCCTTCGCATCTTCCCCCATTCGTATCATGTTTAAAGGAGAATATCCCGGCAAGATAGTAACTGGAGCACTCATCATGTTTATTCAGACGACAGAACACCGGACTTCCGCTGTCCAACTGCAAAATAACAACTACGTGACTTATACAATCCTTGACAAGTGGGCCCATAAGGTCTTTTGGGTGTAGCTGCATAATCATATTACATAAAATCATGATAAACTCTTCTTTAGGTTTTTGATTCCAGGAAATTTATAATTTATCTAAAGATTGGATGGAAATGCGTTTTGAGTAAGATTTAAAACAAGTTTCCTTGCAGCGTTGAGAGAAAACAAACCTTACTTACACTGCAGCTGACGGTTCTGTTTTGGGCGTTGCTGGCACACAGCATGTTTCCGCTGTTGTGAAGTCTTCCCCTAAGGCAGTTGTTATCAAAGTCGAGAACCACCTTTGCTTTTTGAAGTATGCTCGATATCCTGCTAATTGCTCCACCTATTAAAAAAAACAAGTTCGGATTAATTGGACGAATATTTTAATAGCACTTTAGAGTAATTTTTGCCATTGCTTTTTTAAACAGACAGGCCAATTTCATGACGTAGTGAATTAGAGTGCTGATCGTTTAAAAATGTCTTAAAAGTTATGTATGTTCTTGCAGGCACATGCGGGCTCAGTCCACCGCAATGTTTTTTACATGGCAAACACATTCATCTTGTCACGATCTTAAGGTACAACGGCATAGTGCTGAAAAAAGTATTTTTCCCTTTCTCATTGCGTCTGCATGGTGCGTCTACGGTGGTAGAGGTGGCTCAAAAACACGGAGGAAAATTACGCGCTCGTACTCCAAAACTGGGGCCATGATACACCCGCTATACAACTGATAAACAGTCAACAGCTGGTAAATAAAGCTGTGGACCGTGCTCAGGATCGCGAGTTTAAACCTTATCGGACGCTTGACTTTTCATATCTCATTCCGACTTGTCTGTGAAAAGATGTTTTGACCAAGTTTAACTGTATGTCATTGTATTCTATGATCGCTTGTGTTTTGTTCGTGTAGTGTAATATCTCATAATTCCGAAGCACAACACAGTCAATGCGTAATATGCCCTTTAATATATTTTGTTATGATGGATTTCAATCAAACACGCTTATCCTTTTATTAATTTAATGCATTATTGCGGACCTGCTCAACAATTTATTGTTTACACTTAAAGTATACAATAAATATCCACTATCTGGACGAAGAATTTAGAACTACCTTTAAAGGAATTTAAAAGACTGCAATTTATAAAATATTATTACCTTTCACAGACATTCCGTGACCGATGCCGAAACACACGGGATCCACTTGTCTTTCCGCTTTTCTCCGGAGACAAAGGCGGTTTTTCTTTGTTGGTTTGACAAGTCTCAGAATGGCAAGATCCTTTCTGCACATAACAAACATGGTCGATTTGTTGAACAACGTTTACTCACTTCTTTGTCTTTGAATCGGCCGGATAATTGTCATAGTAAATTAACATTGAAGTTAACATTTTTGGATCACATTTAACATTTCTCGACTCTTCTTCCTATTTTGCAACCTATTTTTTTCAGGTATTTCCTTATGACTACACAAAACAGGATGACTGCAAGGTATACCTTCGTATGTTGCTTCCTGTCACTGTATCCTCCAAGTGGGGTTCATGGTTGCCATGCGGTATGCCAGCAAAATTCTGAATTGCTTTCAAGGTCCCAATTTTTCGATCCCTAAACCCATTGTCGTCGACCAGAATATCCATCTCGCCTATGCTAACACGTATCATTCGCAAGTTTTTATTCCTACAGAAAAAAAAAACACATATATTCACAAGGTTTTTAGAAGCATGCAAGCCCTATTGCTCATTTAACTAAGTGTAGATGTATGGATGTAGCTCTGTGTTCTGATAACGGTGATGGTCACGTGAACGCGCTTATAAACACGTTTAGAGCGGTTTTACACCAAACAACAACGTAAATAATATAATAAAAATTAACTGGATTTACAGAAAATTGTGTGTCAACAAACAGTCGTCGAGACTGACTTTTCAGGAGAAATAACTTGAATTTAATTTTGGCGTAAAACAACATCAGAACTCTCTGTGCTGTATGATTCTTGAGCTTACACATAAACACCACCTTTAACTTACTTTACACAATGAGCCGCAGTCGCTATCACGGTCTTGCTGAGCAGAGCCCCGCCACAAATAAACTTGTACCGACCCGTTAGATTCTCGAAAATTGCCACCGACCACGGGAACTCGTTCCTCGTCGCGTCAATTCCTTCTCCTGAACAAGAACGCGTTTACATTTTTGTTACTACGCATTTTACGTGCAATGCGTGGAAATCGTGATCATGGCGATTTTCAAAAATGTTGGTAGTTAGTTTTTAGGTAGATGTAATTTAACGCATTACCAAAACATCGTTCATAATTTAAGTGTTGTCACAGAAGATGAGGTTTACAGAATTTTTGAAACTCGAAGCTTTGCAACGAACAATCCGAATTGAAACTTATTGGCGAAGTATTTGTGCTTTCGAGAAGAAAAGACACTCGTAACATTTTGAAAACAGCTATGCGTTTAAAAAAAGTACAGCGGTTAAGCTTTTTAATATATATTATCAGGATGAATTTCAATCAAACACACTTATCCTTTTGTCGATTTGCTCGTTGTCCCTGCGCCGCTCTTGTCTTTGCGGGCAACACGTCTGACCGCAAGTAACGCACTCCTGATTATATGACATTGTGAAGTTTTCGGACGGGCGATATCCTGTATTTAACGCAAGTATAAGTTCCAGGAGCATTCAATAATGTTGCTATTACTGTGCAAGTATTGTGCGCCGAACTTTTGGAAGAAATTTTGTACCGTTTTGGCATGTTTCTCCGATTGATCCGCGATCAAAGTGGACAACATCCTGATTCCTGAAACGAGATGAAATGTGTTTTATGTTCGAAATTTTTTTTTTAAATTTTCTTTGCTTTAATTTGTGATGAGCTTTAGTTGTGTAATTTATTTTAGACTAATTTGTAATGAGCTTAGTTATTTGTTGATTCCGGGGCGCACAACCTTTTTATTAATGCCGGCCGCATCACACAGAGACTTTATTTCACCAACGGCCCCCAGGCAGTCCAAACTGATTAATTCGCATTTACTTACGACTAATAGTTTTTTCTTAGCTGAAGAATACATGATCTCATTGTGTTTTTTAACAAATACCGACCAATTTTATAAGCATGTTAGGTTTCTAACAATGCGCAGCCTACAATACAAATGCCCTATAAAGCATGTGTACGGCCTCATGAATTAGCATACACTGCTACATCCGGCCTTTCGGACGCAGGTTTTGCACTCCTGGTTTAATTTGTAATGACCATTAGTTATATTTCAGCAGGCATTTAGCGCGCGTCAACAAAAAACAAAAGGTTTTCATTTTATGCCAAACTGTATAATTATAAACAACATTGCATTCCACCTGGTGATTAGTCATACCTAGGCCGAAAGCCATGATACGCAGACTTCGTGTTTGCCAGAAAGGGCAAAGAAAAAAACGCCAAGGCGTGGAAAATTCGAATCAGCTTCAACATATTTGATGCCCAAAACTTGTTGGTAGAAGATTCGTAATTATAAGTCCAAACGATTTTTGGAATACTTTTTCCCTGAAAATGTAAACAGTTGCGACAAATAACTCTGTAGCTCTTACCTTATGTGGTAAAAGCTGCCAATCTCACTTGTTATATACGTAACTAAACAGGAAACATGTCTAAGGTTGTGTCTGCAACCTGAGCACTTTGCGGTTGTGTTTTTGCTTTCAGGAAATTTTCATCGATTAATTGCAAGTAAGAAAACCTGATTGCACCCAGGGTTCTTGGAAAACGCGGATCACCATCGGATTTTCTTTAAATTTGACCTCATGAATGCACTCTTGCGGGTAGAATACTGCGAAAATAATCAAAGCAATTGTTTGGGTACGCGTTTGCCATTTACAAGCCTTATCAATAGAGTGCAACTAGTCATTTTTAACCTCCTCATAGAAATCTATGGTCCTTCCAAGGGGTATTGGACAATTGAATGCCAAGCCTACTCACCGCGGAAACCAATGCAGCCGCACCAAAGACCGCTACGACCATTATTCAGCCATATCACAAAGCACAGGAAAAGCACGCGATATCCTATAGTTAATTAATTGCTGGATTTAATTTCAGCTTAACTAAACTATTTTGTAACGTTTTGATACTTTTTGTGAGAAATCGTCAATGGACTTCTTGATATGTATTTCTATGTTAACTTATTATTTTGCAAACTCAATTGGACATCGTGATTTAGGTAAAGAAAGAATAAAGATTACCATGATACCGCGTAGGAATATTATATTTATTAAAATTGGAATTGAATTGCAACGTATGACTTGATGAAATGCGGCCATAACATTTTTCGCTCAACATACCACATGTCGTTTACTGTTGACATTCCCCTCTTGAAGCTGAGAGGTCAAGCCTTTCTACTAACGTAAGTTTCATGAACCAGACTTTTCTGGCAAGTTCGGACGTTTGTATGTAGTTTTTTGCAGATACTTAAGATAAAGTCAAATGCATGAATACCATTTTCAAATGATTTATATAACTTGACCAAAAAACTTCCCATTTAGTTACTACTGCGCCTACTTGTTTAGAAGCAAACAAAATGATTGCGTCGTATTAATTTCATTTGATTTAAAGCTTTGGAGCAACTTATCAGGCAACTATGTTGATGAAGGGGGAAACATACTAATGTTTTAAACGCACTCGATCTCAACTTCATTTGATCCCCGAAACGTCTGTGCCACCTTAGTATATCATATTATGCTTATCTACTTGGAAACAAATGTAGGACCTAACCTCAACAAAACAACGAAGTTATATTTCATGCAATGGCGTGATTGGCAGGATAGCCCCACTGCACAGGTCCTTAGGGTAAAAATACTTGTGAGTTTTCTGTTCAACGAAATGTTGGATAACATTATATTATACAAGGCAAAAACGTGAAGCTTTATTAAGATTAAATTATTATGTGCTCTTTTTATCGTTTGACAGAAACAATCTGGCTATTCTGAATCTTGTCAAACCAACGAACAAAGGTCGTCTTTGCCTCCGGAGAAGGACACAGAGGCAAAGAGACCCTGAGTGCTTTGGTATCGGTCACGGAATCTCTTTGAGAAGTAGGGATACCTATTAGAAAGATTCGCCGCAACCATTTAAAAATTTAAAACTATCGCCAACAGTAGAATGTGTAGTTGTTTTCAGTTACGTCATACATATAGACTTTTTTAATTCGGTGCCACATTTTAACCCAAATGGTAAAAGTAATGACAGTAAAAAAGTCTCTATATCGACTTCCTACTTTGACGTATACAGTCGAACGCATCGCTTCTTGATAATTCACGTAGGTTGTCCATTTCTTTAATAGATGGTGTAACAGGGAACATATCAAGTATTCTACAGAAGGCAAAGGTGGTTCTTGACTATGATAACAGTTGTCTTAAAGGGAGACTCCACAACAGCGGAAACATGCTGTGTGCAAGCAACGCCCGCGAAAAAACCGTTGGCTGTAACGTAAGTCTCTCCTGTCGTAGAATTCTGCACTGATTTCGGCGCAAATATTTTATCCTTCAGAGGCTTGCTTTTTTCCAAATGTTGTATTTTCGTTTTTTTTTCGATGCGGTCTCTTGTGACGAAATGTGCTTTGCAAGCAAACATGCATCACTTTTGTTGGCGATTGGATTTTTTCAGGGCATATCTTATTTTTGTTTCCAGTTGGAGAGTGACGTACTTAAATAGTTGACTTTATTATTGTTTTTGTTTGCAGTTGGACAGCGGAAGTCCGGTGTTTTGTCGTCTGAAGAAAGGCGACGCTTGTTCTAGTTACTATCTGGCCGGGATATTCTCTTTCAAGCAAGACAAACAACAAGGGGGCTGCAATAGCAATTTCACCGTTCTCGCTGACATGGTGTCCACGTCTACGAATGCTCTCTCCCACCACGCGGCTGAAAAGGCCTCGCATTCCAACTTTCAGGAGTCGTTCATGTTTGTGGCTGGGGAAACCGCTATGTTCTTCTATGCTCAAGCAGTCCTACTGATTTTCTGTTTCCCTTTATCTTGACTTTTACGTAGTTGACGGACGGAACGAATACTCCACTTCGATTTTTGGTTGTACATACGTTTTGCCTCTTTTCAATACACGCATACACTCACGATTGTCTCCTAGAAAAGTTTGAAGAGAGAAAGAGTTTAAGAGGTGTTAATTTTTTTGGAAAAACTCAGTTTTCGTCACTGCAACCATTAGCGTCCAATATATTGAAAATTAGACCACGCATTTTGGTTACATTCGTTTGCCGCGTGAATGTTTTTATTGTGAATAATTTATGGTCGAATCTTCGTCACAGAAGCTCTTGCATTACGTCTTTAAGATGTAAGGTTTTATCCGGAGAATTACCGCTGTTTCACTCCTGTGGAGTCTACCGATTTTGCTCCAAGACCAAACTTTGTGGCGAATATATTGCACATTTCCTGTTTGGTCCTTGCGTGTTTGCTCCACATTTGATAAGGTTTCGAAATAATAGATTTGCTCAAATAGGGGCAAATGTGCATAGCACTGCCCTGGAACGACTTCTTGTGGTAAATATTTTTTTTTGTTCAGCACATTAGGACAAATGAAAGCGACGAAACTAAAGATTTGAGGTAATTCTACAAGATTGGCATCCAACGTTCAACGATTCCGCTATTCGTCTGAATTATGACTATTGTTATTGACCTGACTTTGGTCATGCTTTCTGAAACACCTCAACATACCAAGACTAAACCACTCTTTGAAAACTTTTGATGGCCGTGTATTTGAAAACAAAGAAAATTATATACAACCGGTAATCGTAATCGTTAGACTGTTCCAATCCGTCGACTGAAAACAAACAATAGCGCGAAAAAGTCAAACAGAATTAATACCAAGGCTCGATCATGGAGGAGCATGGTGCTTGGTCCTCCGCAAGCATGTAGGACTCCTGCAGATCGTCGTGGGAGGCCGCTGTGGCCGCAAAGTGGGAGAGGACGTTTTGAGACGTAGAAACCATGTCGGCGAGGACAGTAAATCTTCCTTCGCCCCCATTCGTATCATGTTTAAAGGAGAATATCCCGGCAAGATAGTAACTGGAACACTCGTCGGTCTTGTTCAGACGACAGAACACCGGACTTCCGCTGTCCAACTGCAAAATAACAACCACGTGACTTATACAATCCTTGACAAGTGGGCCCATGACGTCTTTTTTGGCTGTAGCTGCATAATCATATTACATATAATCATGATAAATTCTTCTTTAGGTTTTTGACAACTTCAGGAAATTAATAATTTATCTAAAGATTGGATGGAAATGAGTTTTAAGTAAGATTTAAAACAGGTTTTCTCGCAGCGTTGAGAGAAAACAAAACCTTACTTACACTGCAGCTGACGGTTCTGTTGTGGGCGTTGCTGGCACACAGCATGTTCCCGCTGTTGTGAAGTCTTCCCCTAAGGCAGTTGTTATTAAAGTCGAGAACCATCTTTGCTTTTTGAAGTCTGCTCGATATCCTCCTAATTACTCTACCTATTAACAAAAACAAGTTCGGATTAATTGGACGAATGTTTTAATAGCACTTTAGGGTAATTTTTGCCGTTGCTTTTTTAAACAGACAGGCCAATTTCATGACGTTGCGAATCAGAGTGCTGATATGTTTCAAAATGACTTCAAAGCAATGTATGTTCTTGCAGGCATATGCAGGTTCAGTTCACCGCGAAGTTTTTTACATGGCGAACACAGTCATCGTGTCACGATCTTATGCTCGGACAGCATCGCGCTGAATATGAATAAGAGCCATTTGGGCCATGATACACCCACTCTATAACTAATAAACAGTCGACAGCAGGTAAATAAAGCTGTGGACCATGCTCAGGATCGCGAGTTTAAACCTTATCGGACGCTTGATGTTTCATATCTCATATATATTGTTTAAACTTAAAGTATGCAATAAATATCCACTAGTTGGACGAAGAATTTAGAACTAGCTTTAAAGGAATTATTGACTGCAATTTAAAAGATATTATTACCTTTCACAGACATTCCGTGACCGATGCCGAAACACACGGGATCCACTTGTCTTTCCGCTTTTCTCCGGAGACAAAGGCGGTTTTTCTTTGTTGGTGTGACAAGTCTCAGAATGGCAAGATCCTTTCTGCACATAACAAACATAGCCGATTTGTTGAACAACGTTTACTCACTTCGTTGTCTTTGAATCGGCCGGATAATTGTCATAGTAAATTAACATTGCAGTTAACATTTTTGGATCACATTTAAAAACAGCATTCTCGTCTTCTGCCTATTTTACAACCTACCAGATTTATTTCAATGATTGTTTTGAGGTATTTCCTTACGACTACACAAAACAGGATGACTGCAAGGTGTACCTTCGTAAGTGGGGTTCGTAGTTGTTATGAGGTATATCAGCAAAATTCTGAATTTCTTTCAAGGCCCGTATTTTTCGTCGCCTAAACCCTCGGTTGTCGACCAGAATATCCATCTCGCCTATGGTAACACGTATCATTCGTAGGTCTCGATTCCTACAGAAACAAGCACATATATTCACAAGGTATTTAGAAGCATGCAAGCCATATTGCTCATTTAACTTTAAGTGTATATGTATGGATGTAGCTCTGTGTTCTGATCAAGGTGAAGGTCATGTGAACGCGCTTATAAACACGTTTAGAGCCTTTTTACACCAAACAACAACGTAAATACAAAAAAATAAACTGGATTACCACAAAATTATGTATCAACACACAATTGTAGAGACTGACTTTTCAGGGGAAATAACTTGAGTTTATTTCTGGCATAAAACAATATCAAAACTCTCTGTGCTGTATGTTTTTTGAGCTTTACACACAAACACCAACCTTCACTTACATTACACAATGAGCCGCAGTCGCTATCACGGTGTTGCTGAGCAGAGCCCCGCCACAAATAAACTTGTACTCAGCAGGCCTTTGTATCTCAAAAATTGCCACCGACCACGGAAACTCGTTCCACGTCGCGTCAATTCCTTCTCCTGAACAAGAACGCGTTTATATTTTTGTTACTGCGCATTTTACGTGCAATGCGTGAAAATCGTGATCATGGCGATTTTAAAAATGTTGGTATTTAGTTTTTAGGTAGCTGTAATTTAACGCATTGCCAAAACATCGTTCATGATTTAAGTGTTGTCACAGAAGATGAGGTTCACAGAATTTTTGATACTCGAAGCTTTGCAGCGAACAATCCGATTTGATACTTATAGGCGAAGTATTAGTGCTTCCAAGAAGAAAAGACACATAAAGCATTTTGAAAACAGCTATGCGTTTAAAAAAAGTACAGCGGTTCAGCTTTTTAATATATATTATCAGGATGAATTTCAATCAAACTCACTTATCCTTTTGTCGATTTGCTCGTTGTCCCTGCGCCGCTCTTGTCTTTGCGGGCAACACGTCTGACCGCAAGTAACGCACTCCTGATTATATGACATTGTGAAGTTTTCGGACGGGCGATATCCTGTAATTATGGCAAGTATAAGTTCCAGGAGCATTCAATAATGTTGCTATTACTGTGCAAGTATTGTGCGCCGAACTTATGGAAGAAATTTTGTACCATTTTGGCATGTTTCTCCGATTGATCCGCGATCAAAGTGGACAACATCCTGATTCCTGAAACGAGATGAAATGTGTATTATGTTCGAAACTTTTTTTCATAATTTTCTTTGCTTTAAGTTGTGATAAGCTTTAGTTGTATAATTAAATTTAGAATAATTTGTAATGAGCGTTTTCATTTTATGCCAAACTGTGTAATTACATTTATAATCATGAACAACATTGCATTCCACCTGGTGATTAGTCATACCTAGGCCGAAAGCCATGATACGCAGACTTCGTGTTTGCCAGAAACGGCAAAGAATAAAACGCCAAGGCTTGGAAAATTCGAATCAGCTTCAACATATTTGATGCCCAAAACTTGTTGGTAGAAGATTCGTAATTATAAGTCCAAACGATTTTTGGAATACTTTTCCCAATATCACCTGTTATATACGTAACTAAACAGGAAACACGTCTAAGTTTGTGTCAGCACACAGGAAACCTGTTGGTTAGGGGTCGACACAAAGACATTTTGCGGTTGTGTTGACATATTAAGGTAATTGTTATTCACCACCATTAATTGCAAGACATGCAACCTGGTTCATACCTGGTATCATGAAAAACACAAAGGAGACTTGGTTTCAGTCCCAAGTATTGTAACAACTATTATTCGTTTGTGGTCAGCCAAAGATGTTAGCATTTAAAACCCCGTTTCCAAAGTGATGACAAAATATTGCATTATAATTAAACTACAATTCATAATGCCATTTTCGCAATCTATTACAAAACCGCTGACAATAACTCAGCATTATAATAGCAGCACAATAGCGTATAGTCACAAAAATCACCATGGTGTTTGTGCAGTCATTTATACAATTTCTACAACGTTTCATCAATTCTAGTAAAACAAGCGTGAGGTACTTTGGCTTTTGTAGTGATCTGTTATTGCGGGGTCCGGGGCCTTTTCCGAATTAGGGTGGCAACGCTGGGGTAAAGATCCTTTTTGAGTATCTAGAGTCGCCGTTAGGTAGAAAGGGATTGTCACTTAAATCCTTACTAGCCTCAATTCCCTCTCTGCCGAAATAATCCCATAACACAATTCATGCAGCTTCAATTG
Organism: Ascidia mentula; assembly: GCF_947561715.1. Taxonomy (NCBI): domain Eukaryota; kingdom Metazoa; phylum Chordata; class Ascidiacea; order Phlebobranchia; family Ascidiidae; genus Ascidia; species Ascidia mentula. Next base: position 3,737,136 of record NC_138568.1, read on the forward strand.
CCTCAACGACTTCAGTTCCGTGAACCTCAATGATTGCGAAAACCAACAACACTAATTATCACTCAAAGTATTGTCTGATGGGCAATACTGGCAAGGAAGCTCGTGGAATTCGCATTATTTTCTTTCTGGTCCGAAAATAAACTGCAATTACTGAGGTGAAACAACTTCCTGATGACGTACACAAAACCGCGAATAATCAATAAAGTGGGCGTCATGTTCAATGGTTTCCGGTTGCATTTGCATTGAATTCGCAGTTCCAGACTGTTTGTTGCATCGAATAAAGCAATTTTTTAGGTTGTTCTAACGTCCCATAGAGTTTGTTAATTTTAGTGAAACGCCATAGAATGCAATTTGTTTTAGCGAAAACAACCGATCCAATAATCGAGTTATACCTAATCGCAAATTAACATTTTTGAAAAGTAAAAGACAATATAAAAGATTTTTGCAACATGCAGTGGTAAGTTATTAAGAATTTTCTGAGAAGAAATCTGCAGCACCACTGTATACGTCACAACAAATATGCTACAGCTTTTTGCGCTATTGCGCGAGGCGGACTTGTTAGTAACTAGGCACCCGAGCGGTTTTAATTAACCATAAGACTGACTGTACAAATTATCACCACAAGCTTGCCTCATATCATACACAAGGTCCTCCTACAATCATGACAAAAACGCGTGGTTGATTCATTTGCATCCACACTGGCGCAAAAGCTTTCAAAACCTTGATGAATTGTAACAATTCTACGCCTCGCTTAAAATGCGGCATACGGTAGTGAAAATTAATCTTTTTTATACCCACTACTGGTGCTGGTCCTGGCGTGCTCGCCAATGTAACGTCTATCTTTCTCAAGGCTCGTAGGACTTGCTTAAAACTAGTAGGGTATATATGCCTTTATTAAAAACGTAAAAGCCACCAACAGCGAGTGTTCAAACAACGAGACCTTCGCGTTACTGCCACACATGCATGGTCTCAGGTCACCACACGCAGAAGCAGTCAAAGATTTCATATTAACGGACGCTAGAGGCGGTAAGGAGAAGTTAAAACCTTTAACTTCTGTATTTTTGTCAGAGCTCTTGCTGTGGCAGATAATAGCCGCGCATCATTTGAGGACACTGGCCAAGAAGGTATTTCTTATAAAGCCTAATCCGAAGCCATCAAATACTTTTGTGTATGTTTCAGGATACCTTCCGCCCAACAACATTACAATGCTATACGGTAGTGTGCGTGTTACTTGCGGTCAAACTTACTGCACACAGGGGAAAGTGAAATGCAGAAATCTAAAACAAATTGACGGGAGAATAGTTGACTTTTTGTAGATCGTCAAACAAAATCTTTACCCCAACGCTGCCTCCCTAATTCGAAAAAGACCCCGGACCCTGCAATAACGGATCACCACAAAATCCAGGTTTCATTAAATGGGCGTTAAATCCTACTTCAAGTTTCACCAAGACATGCGTTTTCCTCCAACGTGTTGTGTTACGTCATTGCCAGTGTTGACTCAGTAAAAGGGGCAGGAAGAACGTGCAGTCTGACCTACTCTACACAAATCCTCTATGATATCAAATTATTATCTTTACGCAAAAAATTGGATCGGCGTTTCAGAATTTTCTCCGGCTTATTTTACATTCTAAATTTCGAGTTGTCCTAAATATGCGCATCTCGCAGACTGTGACATCAAATTGTTCTCGTCTTCTTTCAACAAGGAGAACAAGGTCCCAAGTCATTTGTGCAAACATTATTTCATTGATTCTACTTCACAGCATTCAAGTTTCCGGATGGTCGGTCGAATCGTTCCCCCAAAAATTCAAAAGTCCCAAATTGAAAGCTTTGATGTGACAAAAAATTAAAAACAATCTCATCGTCTGGTGCTAGGTGGATACCATATACCAGTGATTCCCAACCTTTTTGTGGTTGCGTACCACTTGGGTGTAAAACAGTTTCGACGAGTACCACCTAGTTGCGTGTTACAAAGTAATATAGGGGATGAAGTAACAAACATTTTTAGAATACTTAACTTACGATTTTTTAAATTCGAACTAAATCCGCAAATTACGAAAAGGTGCTCGCGTACCACCTGAAATGTCGTCGCGTACCATAGGTTGGGAAACACTGCCATACGACAATTGTGTCTTTGTTATTTTGTGTCTAAAAAACACCCAGCAATTTCGTTACCTGATTGTTTCAACCTAGTCGTACGCCTCCAATCCACGCGGTTTGCTTTTGTCAGCCACTGATCGTCAACTGAGCAACGTATTTTTTTTACAAAATATTTTCAATGTCACGTGACCACCGTCGCATGGGCAGCCCATACAGAGAATTACGCATTCTACTAACATTCCAAGAGGATTCAAACTCCAATGCTAACCTGTGTCTTTGGCAGACCACAAACGAATAATATTTGTTGCATTTCTTGGGACTGAAACCAAGTCTGCTTTGTGTTTTCCATGATCCCAGGTATAAACCAGGTTGCATTTCTTACAATTAATGGTGGTGAATAACAATTACCTAAATATGTCAACACAACCGCAAGGTGTCCAGGTGTGGAGCCTTAACCATCAGGTTTCCTGTGTGCTGTGTATAAAATGGACATGAAAACATAGATCTTACCAGGTACAACGCCGTAGTAAAATGCGTGTAGCGTACTGGTTTACGATAATTGCTTTCCTAAATGCCAATAACGTTGAAAGCATCATAGGAACCAATTGTAATAAACTTGCGTTTTTTCAATTATCTGTAGATATTGTCACACCGATAAGTCGGAGAGTTAAAGTTCACTTTGTCAAATATGTTTGCCCTGAAGCGGATGTGGCAAACTCTGGCCTTTGTCTCATTGCAATTGAGCATTCATCTTACATTCATCGGGACTACGCCATCAACGAACCCCATATAGAGGATACCTTAGCAGGGGTAATCAGGTAAAGGGTATTTGTATTTTAATTGATGTATTCTGCTGGCACAATTAAACGTGTATTTACCGACGCTTCGCCTCCTATTCAACTTGGCTTCATCCTGGTAAAGGAAGGAAGAACAAAATGATTGAAATACAATATGCAGCAACATCAACACGCTATTACAGTTATTTTATTGTATTTTGTGCCATTAGGATTTTGAGCAAAGTAAATTGCTTGAAAGCAAGAATTCGTGTTCGGGTTTAGGGTAAAAATACTTGTGAGTTTTCTGTTCAACGAAATGTTGAATAAAATTATATTATTCAAGACAAAAAAGTGAAGCTTTATAAAGAATAAATTATTATGTTCTCTTTTTATCGTTTGGCAGAAACGATCTGGCTATTCTGAATCTTGTCAAACCAACGAACAAAGGTCGTCTTTGCCTCCGGAGAAGGACACAGAGGCAAAGAAACCCTGAGTGCTTTGGTATCGGCCACGGAATTTCTTTGAGAAGTAGGAATATGTGTTAGAAAGATTCGCCGCAACCATTCATAAATTTAAAACTATCGCCAACAGTAGAATGTGTAGTAGTTTTCAGTGACGTCATACATATAGACTTTTTTTCGCTGCTACATTTCAACCGAAATTGTAAAATGGATGATAGTAAAAAAGTCTCTATATCGACTTCCCATTTTGACGTATACAGTCGAACGCATCGCTTCTTGATAATTCACGTAGGAAGAAGCTGTCCATTCTTTTAATAGATGGTGTAACAGGGAACATATCAAGTATTCTACAGAAGGCAAAGGTGGTTCTTGACTATGATAACAGTTGTCTCAGAGGAAGACTACACAACAGCGGAAACATGCTGTGCGCAAGCAACGCCCGCGAAAAAACCGTTGGCTGCAACGTAAGTCTCTCCTGTCGTAGAATTCTGCACTGATTTTGGCGCAAATATTTTATCCTTCAGAGGCTTGCTTTTTTCCAAATGTTGTATTTTCTTTTTTTTTCGATGCGGTCTCTTTTGACGAAATGTTCTTTGCAAGCAAACATGCATCACGTTTGTTGGCGATTTGATTTTTTATATCAGGGCATTTCTTCATTTTATTTTCAGTTGGAGAATCACGTACTTAAATAGTTGCCTTTATTATTGCTTTTACTTGCAGTTGGACAGCGGAAGTCCGGTGTTTTGTCGTCTGAAGAAAGGCGACGCATGTTCTAGTTACTATCTGGCCGGGATATTCTCTTTCAAGCAAGACAAACAACAAGGGGGCTGTGATAGCAATTTCACCGTTCTCGCTGACATGGTGTCCACGTCTACGAATGCTCTCTCCCACCACGCGGCTGAAAAGGCCTCGCATTCCAACTTTCAGGAGTCGTTCATGTTTGTGGGTGGGGAACCGCTATGTTCTTCTATGCTCAAGCAGTCCTACTGATTTTCTGTTTCCCTTTATCTTGACATTTACGTAGTTGACGGACGGAACGAATACTCCACTTCGATTTTTGGTTGTACATACGTTTTGCCTCTTTTTAATACACGCATAAACTCACGATTGTCTCCTACAAAAGTTTAAAGAGAGAAAGAGTCTAAGAGGTGTTAATATTTTTGTAAAAACTCAATTGTCGCGGTTTGGATCTCTTGGTCAGATAAAAGGCGCTTGAAAGCTTTATTGGAAGCAGCAACTTCACGATAAGGTTAACAAAAAACACTCAAATAGCAAAAAAGATCAATGTGTTCACCTAAATAAGAAAGTTGTTTCTATCAATTTTCTAAGTTATTCTACAAATAAACTTGACTATGGTATTTTGCCTGGCAAGTTTCATGTTTTTTTTTCATGCTAGCTAAGCGCGACTGCATTCGGTCACCAGCTACAATAATGAGCCTTGACAGGTCGAAACAGTGCGCACAATACTGTCTGCAACTCACATATAAGCGTAACCACTACAATTAACTTCAGAAGACCAGCCGGGCACCATGACAACTTTTCCAGCGTTTTGATAAGTTTTAAGTTAACAGTGCTGAAGAGCACGTCACTGCAACGATTAGCGTACAAGATATTGAAAATTAGACCAGCACGCATTTTGGTTACATACGTTTGCCGCGTGAATAATTTCAGTGTGAATAATTTATGGTCGAATTTTCGTCAAAGAAGCTTTTACATTACGTCTTTAAGCTGTAAGGTTTTATCCGGAGAATTACTGCTGTTTCACTCCTTTGGAGTCTACCAATTTTGCTCCAAGACCAAACTTTGTGGCGAATATGTTGCATATTTCCTGTTTCGATCCTTGCGTGTCTGCACCAACTTTGATAAAGTTTCGATATAATAATAGATTTGCTCAAATAGGGGCAAATGTGCCTAGCACTGCCCTGGAGCGATTTCTTGTGGTAAATAAGTTTCTTTGTTCAGCACATAGGACAAGTTATAGGGACGAATCTAAAGATTTGATGCAATTCTACAAGATTGGCATCCAATGTTCAACGATTGCGCTGTTCGACCGAATCATGACTGTTGTTTGTGACCTGACTTTGGTCATGCTTTCTGAAGCACTTCAAATACCTGAAGCAATGTTGTGCCAATCACTAAACCACTCTTTGAAACCTTTTGATGGCCGTGTATTTGAAAAACAAAGAAAATTATATACAACCGGTAATCGTAATCGTTAGACTGTTCCAATCCGTCGACAGTAAACAAACAATAGCGCGAAAAAGTCACACAGAATTAATACCAAGGTTCGATCATGGAGGAGCATGGTGCTTGGTCCTCCGGAAGCATGTAGGTCTCCTGCAGATCGTCGTGGGAGGCCGCTGTGGCCGCAAAGTGGGAGATGGCGTTTTGAGACGTAGAAACCATGTCGGCGAGGACAGTAAATCTTCCTTCGCATCTTCCCCCATTCGTATCATGTTTAAAGGAGAATATCCCGGCAAGATAGTAACTGGAGCACTCATCATGTTTATTCAGACGACAAAACACCGGACTTCCGCTGTCCAACTGCAAAATAACAACTACGTGACTTATACAATCCTTGACAAGTGGGCCCATAAGGTCTTTTGGGTGTAGCTGCATAATCATATTACAAAAAATCATGATAAATTCTTCTTTAGGTTTTCGATTCCAGGAAATTTATAATTTATCTAAAGATTGGATGGAAATGCGTTTTGAGTAAGATTCAAAACAAGTTTCCTTGCAGCGTTGAGAGAAAACAAAACCTTACTTACACTGCAGCTGACGGTTCTGTTTTGGGCGTTGCTGGCACACAGCATGTTTCCGCTGTTGTGAAGTCTTCCTCTAAGGCAGTTGTTATCAAAGTCGAGAACCACCTTTGCTTTTTGAAGTATGCTCGATATCCTACTAATTACTCCACCTTTTAGAAAAAACAAGTTCGGATTAATTGGACGAATATTTAAATAACACTTTAGGGTAATTTTTGCCATTGCTTTTTTTAAACAGACAGGCCAATTTCATGACGTAGTGAATTAGAGTGCTGATCGTTTAAAAATGTCTTAAAAGTTATGTATGTTCTTGCAGGCACATGCGGGCTCAGTCCACCGCAAAGTTTTTTACATGGCAAACACAGTCATCTTGTCACGATCTTAAGGTACAACGGCATAGTGCTGAAAAAAATAAGTATTTTTCCCTTGATCATTGCGTCTGCGATGTGCGTCTACGGCGGTAGAGGTGGCTCAAAACACGGAGGAAAATTACGCGCTCGTACTCCAAAACTGGGGCCATGATACACCCGCTATACAACTAATAAACAGTTGACAGCTTGTAAATAAAGCTGTGGACCGTGCTCAGGATCGCAAGTTTAAACCTTATCGGACGCTTGATTTTTCATGTCTCATGCTGACTTGTCCGTGAAAAGTTGTTTTGACCAAGTTTAACTGTATGTCATTGTACTCTATAATCGCTTGTGTTTTGTTCGTGTAGTGTAATATCTCATAAATCCGAAGCACAACACAGTCAATGCGTAATATGCGCTTTGATATATTTTGTTATGATGGATTTCAATCAAACACGCTTATCCTTTTATTAATTTGATGCATTATTGCGGACCTGCTCAACAATTTATTGTTTACACTTAAAGTATACAATAAATATCCACTATCTGGACGAAGAATTTAGAACTAGCTTTAAAGGAATTATTGAGTGCAATTTAAAAGATATTATTACCTTTCACAGACATTCCGTGACCGATGCCGAAACACACGGGATCCACTTGTCTTTCCGCTTTTCTCCGGAGACAAAGGCGGTTTTTCTTTGTTGGTTTGACAAGTCTCAGAATGGCAAGATCCTTTCTGCACATAACAAACATATAGTCGATTTGTTGAACAACATTTACTCACTTCTTTGTCTTTGAATCGGCCGGATAATTGTCATAGTAAATTAACATTGAAGTTAACATTTTTGGATCACATTTAAAAAAAACAGCATTCTCGTCTTCTGCCTATTTTACAACCTACCAGATTTTATTCAATGGTTTTTTTTCAAAGATATGTCCTTACGACTACACAAAAGAGGATGACTGCAAGGTATACCTTCGTATGTTGCTTCCTGTCCATCTATCCTCGATGTGGGGTTCGGAGTTGCCATGCGGTATGTCAGCAAAATTCTGAATTGCTTTTAGGCCCTGTATTGGTCTCTGCCTAAACCCATGTTTGTCGACCAGAATATCCATCTCGCCTATGGTAACACGTATCATTCCCATGTCTCTATTCCTACAGAAAAAAAAAACATATATTCACAAGGTATTTAGAAGCATGCAAGCCCTATTGCTGATTTAACTAAGTGTAGATGTATGAATGTAGCTCTGTGTTCTGATAAGGGTGATGGTCACGTGAACGCGCTTATAAACACGTTCAGAGCGTTTTCAAACCAAACAACAACACAAATAATATAATAAAAATTAACTGGATTCACACAAAATTATGTATCAACACACAGTCGTTATAGAGACTGACTTTTCAGGAGAAATAACTTGAATTTAATTCTGGCGTAAAACAACATCAGAACTCTCTGTGCTGTATGTTTTTTGAGCTTCACACACAAACGCCAACTTTAACTTACTTTACACAATGAGCCGCAGTTGCTATCACGGTGTTGCTGAGCAGAACCCCGCCACAAATAAACTTGTACCGACCCGTTAGATTCTCGAAAATTGCCACCGACCACGGGAACTCGTTCCTCGTCGCGTCAATTCCTTCTCCTGAACAAGAACGCGTTTACATTTTTGTTGCTACGCATTTTACATGCAATGCGTGGAAATCGTGATCATGGCGATTTTAAAAATTTTGGTAGTTAGTTTTTGGTAGCTGTAATTTAACGCATTGCCATAACATCGTTCATAATGTTGTCACAGAAGATGAGGTTCACAGAATTTTTGATACTCGAAGCTTTGCAGCGAACAATCCGATTTGATACTTATAGGCGAAGTATTTGTGCTTCCGAGAAGAAAAGACACACGAAGCATTTTGAAAACAGTTATGCGTTCAAAAAAAGTACAGCGGTTAAGCTTTTTTATATATATTATCAGGATGAATTTCAATCAAACACACTTATCCTTTTGTCGATTTGCTCGTTGTCCCTACGCCGCTCTTGTCTTTGCGGGCAACACGTCTGACCGCAAGTAACGCACTCCTGATTATATGACATTGTGAAGATTTCGGACGGGCGATATCCTGTAATTAACGAAAGTATAAGTTCCAGGAGCATTCAATAATGTTGCTATTACTGTGCAAGTATTGTGCGCCGAACTTATGGAAGAAATTTTGTACCGTTTCGGCATGTTTCTCCGATTGATCCGCGATCATAGTGGACAACATCCTGATTCCTGAAACGAGATGAAATGTGTTTTTTGTTCGAAATTTTTTTTTTATAATTTTCTTTGCTTTAACTTGTGATAAGCTTTAGTTGTATAATTTAATTTAGAATAATTTGTAATGAGCGTTTTCATTTTATGCCAAACTGTGTAATTATATTTATAATTATAAACAACATTGCATTCCACCTGGTAATTAGTCATACCTAGGCCGAAAGCCATGATACGCAGACTTCGTGTTTGCCAGAAAGGGCAAAGAAAAAAACGCCAAGACTTGGAAAATTCGAATCAGCTTCAACATATTTGATGCCCAAAACTTGTTGGTAGAAGTTTCGTAATTATAAGTCCAAACAATTTTTGGACAACTTTTTCCCTAAAAAAGGAAACAGTTGCGACAAATAACTCTGCAGCTCTTACCTTATGTGGTAAAAGCTGCCAATCTCACCTGTTATATACGTAACTAAACAGGAAACATGTCTAAGGTTTTGTCTTCAACCTGAGCACTTTGCGGTTGTGTTTTTGCTTTCAGGAAATTTTCATCGATTAATTGCAAGTAAGAAAACCTGGTTGCACCCAGGGTTCTTGGAAAACGCGGATCACCATCGGTTTTTTCTTTAAATATGACCTCATGAATGCACTCTTGCGGGTAGAATACTGCGAAAATAATCAAAGCAATTGTTTGGGCACGCGTTGCCATTTACAAGCCATATCAATAAAGTGCAATTAGTAATTTTTACCCTCTTCATAGAAATCTATGGTCCTTCCAAGGGGCATTGGACAATTGAATGCCAAGCCTACTTACCGCGGAAACCAATGCAGCCGCACCAAAGACCGCTACGACCATTATTCAGCAATATCACAAAGCACAGGAAAAGCACGCGATCTCCTATAGTTAATTGCTGGATATAAGTTCAGCTTAATTAAACTATTTTTTAACGTTTTAATGCAACGAATGGTTAAAAGTATCCTACACAACACTAAGATATACTTTTTGTGAGAAATCGTCAATAGACTTCGTGATATGTATTTCTATTTTAACTTATTATTTTGCAAACTCAATTGGACATCGTGATTTAGGTAAAGACAGAATAAAGATTACCATGATACCGCGTAGGATTATTATATTTATTAAAATTGGAATTGAATTGCAACGTATGACTTGATGAAATGCGGCCATAACAATTTTTTCAATTCGCTCAACTTACCACATGTCGTTTACTGTTGACATTCCACTCTTGAAGCTGAGATGTGAAGCCTTTCTACTGGCGTAAGTTTCATGGACCAGACTTCTCTGGCCAGTTAGGACGTTTGTATGTAGTTTTTTTACAGGCACTTAAGATAAAGTCAAACGCATGAATACCATTTCCAAATGATTTATATAACTTCACCAAACTACTGCGCATATACTTGTTTAGAAGCAAACAAAATGATTGCGTCGTATTATTTTCATTTGAAAGCTCTGGAGCAACTTATCAGGCAACTATGTTGATGAAGGGGGAAACATACTAATGTTTTAAACGCACTTGATCTCAACTTCATTTGATCCCCGAAACTTCTGTGCCACCTTAGTTTTACATATTATGCTTATCTAATTGGAAACAAATGTAGGACCGAACCTCAACAAAACAACGCAGTAATATTTCGTGCAACGTCATGATTGGCAGGATTGCCCCACTGCACAGGTCTTACTTGGCGGTAACAGCTATCGTACCGCGATCATTATAGGTTTGCAGACTTGGCAGCCCAGCCGGATCAGCCACTTTTTCCTGACAAGTCGGAGCAAGATTTGAAAAATCAATCTTCCCCGTAATGTCATGGGTATACAAATCGTGTAATAAGTTCGCATGTTTTTGTTTCTTTTAGTAATGCAAAATATCAAAAAAATATCATGTACAAGGCAGGGTCAAGGTCGTAATTCGTTTCCATTCCGTCCACCACCAACAGGTTTCCTGTGTGCTGTGTATAAAATGGACATGAAAACATAGATCTTACCAGGTACAACGCAGTAGTAAAATGCGTGTTACGTACTGGTTTGCGATAATTGCTTTCCTAAATGCCAATAACGTTGAAAGCATCATAGGAACCAATTGTAATAAACTTGCGTTTTTTAAATTATCTGTAGATATTGTCACACCGATAAGTCGGAGAGTTAAAGTTCACTTTGTCAAATATGTTTGCCCTGAAGCGGATGAGGCAAACTCTGGCCTTTGTCTCATTGCAATTGAGCATTCATCTTACATTCATCGGGACTACGCCATCAACGAACCCCATATAGAGGATACCTTAGCAGGGGTAATCAGGTAAAGGGTATTTGTATTTTAATTGATGTATTCTGCTGGCACAATTAAACGTGTATTTACCGACGCTTCGCCTCCTATTCAACTTGGCTTCATCCTGGTAAAGGAAGGAAGAACAAATTGATTGAAATACAATATGCAGCAACATCAACACGCTATTACAGTTATTTTATTGTATTTTGTGCCATTAGGATTTTGAGCAAAGTAAATTGCTTGAAAGCAAGAATTCGTGTTCGGGTTTAAGGTAAAAATACTTGTGAGTTTTCTGTTCAACGAAATGTTGAATAACATTATATTACACAAGACAAAAAAGTGAAGCTTTATAAAGAATAAATTATTATGTGCTCTTTTTATCGTTTGGCAGAAACGATCTGGCTATTCTGAATCTTGTCAAACCAACGAACAAAGGTCGTCTTTGCCTCCGGAGAAGGACACAGAGGCAAAGAGACCCTGAGTGCTTTGGTATCGGCCACGGAATCTCTTTGAGAAGTAGGGATATGTGTTAGAAAGATTCGCCGCAACCATTCAAAAATTTAACAATATCGCCAACAGTAGAATGTGTAGTAGTTTTCAGTGACGTCATACATATAGACTTTTTTATTTCGGTGCCACATTTTAACCGAAATTGTAAAATGGATGATAGTAAAAAAGTCTCTATATCGACTTCCCATTTTGACGTATACAGTCGAACGCATCGCTTCTTGATAATTCACGTTGGATGAAGCTGTCCATTCTTTTAATAGATGGTGTAACAGGGAACATATCAAGTATTCTACAGAAGGCAAAGGTGGTTCTTGACTATGATAACAGTTGTCTCAGAGGAAGACTACACAACAGCGGAAACATGCTGTGTGCAAGCAACGGTCGCGAAAAAACCGTTGGCTGCAACGTAAGTCTCTCCTGTCGTAGAATTCTGCACTGATTTCGGCGCAAATATTTTATCATTCAGAGGCTTGCTTTTTTCCAAATGTTATGTTTTTGTTTTTTTCGATGCGGTCTCTTGTGACGAAATGTGCTTTGCAAGCTAACATGCATCACGTTTGTTGGCGATTGGATTTTTTATATCAGGGCATTTCTTCTTTTTATTTCCAGTTGGAGAGTCACGTACTTAAATAGTTGACTTTATTATTGCTTTTATTTGCAGTTCGACAGCGGAAGTCCGGTGTTTTGTCGTCTGAAGAAAGGCGACGCTTGTTCTAGTTACTATCTGGCCGGGATATTCTCTTCCAAGCAAGACAAACAACAAGGGGGCTGCAATAGCGATTTCACCGTTCTCGCTGACATGGTGTCCACGTCTACGAATGCTCTCTCCCACCACGCGGCTGAAAAGGTCTCGCATTCCAACTTTCAGGAGTCGTTCATGTTTGTGGGTGGGGAACCGCTATGTTCTTCTATGCTCAAGCAGTCCTACTGATTTTCTGTTTCCCTTTATCTTGACTTTTATCTAGTTGACGGACGGAACGAATACTAAACTTCGATTTTTGGTTGTACATACGTTTTGCCTCTTTTCAATACACGCATAAACCCACGATTGTCTCCTAGAAAAGTTTGAAGAGAGAAAGAGTCTATGAGGTGTTAATTTTTTTTGTCAAAACTCAATTGTCGCGGTTTAGATCTCTTGGTCAGATAAAAGGCGCTTGAAAGCTTTATTGGAAGCAGCAACTTCACGATAAGCTTAACAAAATCCACTCAAATAGCAAAAAATATCAATGTGTTCATCTAAATGAGAAAGTTGTTTGTATCAGTTTTGTAAGTTATTCTAAAAAAAACTTGACTATGGTATTTTACCTGGCAAGTTTCATGTATTTTTCTGTCTAACTAAGCGCGACTGCATTCGGTCACCAGCTACAATGATGAGCCTTGACCGGTAGTAACAGTGCGCACAATACTGTCTGCAACTCACATATAAGCGTAACCACTACAATTAACTCCAGAAGGCCAGCCGGGCACCATGACAACTTTTCGGGCGTTTTGATAAGTTTTAATTTATGGTGCTGAAGAGCGTCCAAGATATTGAAAATTAAACCACGCATTTTGGTTACATACGTTTGCCGCGTGAATAATTTCAGTGAGAATAATTTATGGTCGAATCTTCGTCACAGAATCTCTTGCATTACGTCTTTAAGCTGTAAGGTTTTATCCGGAGAATTACCGCTGTTTCACTCTTGTGGAGTCTACTGATTTTGCTCCAAGACCAAAGTTTGTGGCGAATATATTGCACATTTCCTGTTCGGTCTGGGCGTGTTTACTCCACATTTGATAAGGTTTCGAAATAATAGATTTGCTCAAATAGGGGCGAATGTGCCTAGCACTGCCCTGGAGCGACTACTTGTGGTAAATAAGTTTCTTTGTTCAGCACATTATGACAAATTAAAGCGACGAAACTAAAGATTTGAGGTAATTCTACAAGATTGGCATCCAACGTTCAACAATTCCGCTATTCGTCTGAATTATGACTGTTGTTATTGACCTGACTTTGGTCATGCTTTCTGAAACACCTCAACATACCAACACTAAACCACTCTTTGAAACCTTTTGATGGCCGTGTATTTGAAAACAAAGAAAATTATATACAACCGGTAATCGTAATCGTTGGACTGTTCCAATCCGTCGACTGAAAACAAACAATAGCGCGAAAAAGTCAAACAGAATTAATACCAATGCTCGATCATGGAGGAGCATGGTGCTTGGCCCTCCGGAAGCAAGTAGGACTCCTGCAGATCGTCGTGGGAGGCCGCTGTGGCCGCAAAGTGGGAGATGGCGTTTTGAGACGTAGAAACCATGTCGGCGAGGACAGTAAATCTTCCGTCGCATCTTCCCTCATTTGTATCATGTTTGAAGGAGAATATCCCGGCAAGATAGTAACTGGAACACTCATCATGTTTATTCAGACGACAGAACACCGGACTTCCGCTGTCCAACTGCAAAATAACAACTACGTAACGTATACAATCCTTGACAAGTGGGCCCATAACGTCTTTTGGGTGTAGCTGCATAATCATGTTACATATGATCATGATAAATTCTGTTTTAGGATTCCGACAACTTCAGGAAATTTATAATTTATCTAAAGATTAGATGGAAATGCGTTTTGAGTAAGATTTAAAACAAGTTTCCTTGCAGCCTTGGGTGAAAACAGAACCTTACTTACACTGCAGCTGACGGTTCTTTCGCGGTCGTTGCTGGCACACAGCATGTTCCCGCTGTTGTGAAGTCTTCCCCTAAGGCAGTTGTTATCAAAGTCGAGAACCACATTTGCTTTTTGAAGCCTGCTCGATATCCCACTAATTTCTCCACCTATTAGAAAAAAGGAGTATTTCAATTGCAATTAAGGGTAATTTTTGCCATTGCCATTTAAACAGACAGCTCAATTTCATGACGATGCGAATTAGAGTGCTGATCGTTCAAAAATGATTTTTAAGCAATGTATGTTCTTGCAGGCACATGCGGGCTCAGTCCACCGCAAAGTTTTTTACATGGCAAACACAGTCATCTTGTCACGATCTTAAGGTACAACGGCATAGTGCTGAAAAAAGTATTTTTCCCTTTATCATTGCGTCTGCATGGTGCGTCTACGGTGGTAGAGGTGGCTCAAAAACACGGAGGAAAATCACGCGCTCTTACTCCAAAACTGGGGCCATGATACACCCGCTATACAACTGATAAACAGTCGACAGCTGGTAAATAAAGCTGTGGACCGTGCTCAGGATCGCGAGTTTAAACCTTATCGGACGCTTGATTTTTCATATTTCATTCCGACTTGTCTGGGAAAAGTTGTTTTGACCAAGTTTAACTGTATGTCATTGTACTCTATATTCGCTTGTGTTTTGTTCGTGTAGTGTAATATCTTGTAATTCCGAAGCACAACACAGTCAATGCGTAATATGCGCTTTAATATATTTTGTTATGATGGATTTCAATCGAACACACTTATCCTTTTATTAATTTGATGCATTATTGCGGACCTGCTCAACAATATATTGTTTAAACTTAAAGTATACAATAAATATCCACTATCTGGACGAAGAATTTAGAACTAGCTTTAAAGGAATTTAAAAGACTGCAATTTAAAAGATGTTATTACCTTTCACAGACATTCCGTGACCGATGCCGAAACACACGGGATCCACTTGTCTTTCCGCTTTTCTCCGGAGACAAAGGCGGTTTTTCTTTGTTGGTTTGACAAGTCTCAGAATGGCAAGATCCTTTCTGCACATAACAAACATGGTCGATTTGTTGAACAACGTTTACTCACTTCTTTGTCTTTAAATCGGCCGGATAATTGTCATAGTAAATTAACATTGAAGTTAACATTTTTGGATCACATTTAAAAACAGCATTCTCGTCTTCTGCCTATTTTACAACCTACCAGATTTATTTCAATGATTTTTTTTTCTTTTTTTTTAAAGATATGTCCTTACGACTACACAAAACAGGATGACTGCAAGGTATACCTTCGTATGTTGCTTCCTGTCCATTTATCCTTGATGTGGGGTTCGGAGTTGCCATGTGGTATGTCAGAAAAATTCTGAATTGCTTTTAGGGCCCGTAGTTTTCGTCGCCTAAACCCATTGTCGTCGACCAGAATATCCATCTCGCCTATGGTAACACGTATCATTCGCAGGTTTCTGTTCCTACAGAAAAAAAGCACATATATTCACAGGGTATTTAGAAGCATGCAAGTCCTATTGCTCATTTAACTAAGTGTAGATGTATGGATGTAGCTCTGTGTTGTGATAAGGGTGATGGTCACGTTCACGCGCTTATAAACACGTTTGGAGCGTTTCTAAACCAAACAACAACGTAAATACAATAAAAATTAAGTGGATTCACAGAAAATTATGTATCAACACACAATCGTAGAGACTGACTTTTGGGGAAACAACTTGAGTTTAATTCTGGCGTAAAACAACATCACAACTCTCTGTGCTGTATGTTTTTTGAGCTTTACACATAAACACCACCTTTAACTTACTTTACACAATGAGCCGCAGTCGCTATCACGGTGTTGCTGAGCAGAACCCCGCCACAAATAAACTTGTACTCAGAAGGCCTTTGTATCTCGAAAATTGCCACCGACCATGGAAACTCGTTCTTAGTCGCGTCAATTCCTTCTCCTGAACAAGAACGCGTTTCTATTTTTGTTACTGCGCATTTTACGTGCAATGCGTGAAAATCGTGATCGTGGCGATTTTAGAAATGTTAGTAGTTAGTTTTTAACATCGTTCATAATTTAAGTGTTGTCACAGAAGATGAGGTTCACAGAATATTTGATACTCGAAGCTTTGCAGCGAACAATCCGATTAGATACTTATAGGCGAAGTATTTGTGCTTCCGAGAAGAAAAGACACACGAAGCATTTTAAAAACAGTTATGCGTTCAAAAAAAGTACAGCGGTTAAGCTTTTTAAAAAATATTATCAGGATGAATTTCAATCAAACACACTTATCCTTTTGTCGATTTGCTCGTTGTCCCTGCGCCGCTCTTGTCTTTGCGGGCAACACGTCTGACCGCAAGTAACGCACTCCTGATTATATGACATTGTGAAGATTTCGGACGGGCGATATCCTGTAATTAACGAAAGTATAAGTTCCAGGAGCATTCAATAATGTTGCTATTACTGTGCAAGTATTGTGCGCAGAACTGATGGAAGAAATTTTGTACCGTTTCGGCATTTTTCTCCGATTGATCCGCGATCATAGTGGACAACTTCCTGATTCCTGAAACGAGATGAAATGTGTATTATGTTCGAAACTTTTTTTTATAATTTTCTTTGCTTTAATTTGTGATAAGCTTTAGTTGTATAATTTAATTTAGAATAATTTGTAATGAGCTTCAGTTATTTGCAGATACCGGGGCGCACAACCTTTTTGTTAATGTCGGCCGCATCACACAGACTTTATTTCACCAACGGCCGCCAGACAATCCAAACTGATTATTTCGCATTTACTTACGACTAATAGTTTTTTCTTAGCTAAAAAATACACGATCTCATTGTGTTTTTTAACAAATACTGACCAATTTCATAAGCATGTTAGGTTTTCAACAATGCGCAGCCCAACAGTACAAACGTACTATAAAGCATGTGTACGGCCACATGAATTAGCATAAACTGCCACATCAGGCCTTTCGGTCGCAGGTTTTGCACCCCTGGTTTAATTTGTAATGACCATTAGTTATATTTCAGCAGGCATTTAGCGCGCGTCAACAAAAAACAAAACGTTTTCAGTTTATGCCAAACTGTGTAGTTATAAACAACATTGCATTCCTCCTGGTAATTAGTCATACCTAGGCCGAAAGCCATGATACGCAGACTTCGTGTTTGCCAGAAAGGGCAAAGAAAAAAACGCCAAGGCTTGGAAAATTCGAATCAGCTTCAACATATTTGATGTCCAAAACTTGTTGGTAGAAGATTCGTAATTGTAAGTCCAAACGATTTTTGGAATACTTTTTCCCTGAAAATGTAAACAGTTGCGACAAATAACTCTGCAGCTCTTACCTTATGTGGTAAAAGCTGCCAATCTCACCTGTTATATACGTAACTAAACAGGAAACATGTCTAAGGTTGTGTCTTCAACCTGAGCACTTTGCGGTTGTGTTTTTGCTTTCAGGAAATTTTCATCGATTAATTGCAAGTAAGAAAACCTGATTGCACCCAGGGTTCTTGGAAAACGCGGATCACCATCGGTTTTTTCTTTAAATATGACCTCATGAATGCACTCTTGCGGGTAGAATACTGCGAAAATAATCAAAGCAATTGTTTGGGCACGCGTTTGCCATTTACAAGCCATATCAATAGAGTGCAATTAGTAATTTTTAACCTCCATATAGAAATCTATGGTCCTTCCAAGGGGCATTGGACAATTGAATGCCAAGCCTACTTACCGCGGAAACCAATGCAGCCGCACCAAAGACCGCTGCGACCATTATTCAGCCATATCACAAAGCACAGGAAAAGCACGCGATCTCCTATAGTTAATTGCTGGATATAAGTTCAGCTTAATTAAACTATTTTTTAACGATTTAATACAACGAATGGTTAAAAGTATCCTACAGAACACTAAGATATACTTTTTGTGAGAAATCGTCAATGGACTTCTTGATATGTATTTCTATGTTAACTTATTATTTTGCAAACTCAATTGGACATCGTGATTTAGGTAAAGACAGAATAAAGATTACCATGATACCGCGTAGGATTATTATATTTATTAAAATTGGAATTGAATTGCAACATATGACTGAATGAAATGCGGCCATAACATTTTTTCAATTCACTCAACATACCTCATGTCGTTTACTGTTGACATTCCACTCTTGAGAGGTCAAGCCTTTCTACTGGCGTAAGTTTCATGGACCAGACTTTTCTGGCAAGTTAGGACGTTTGTATGTAGTTTTTTGCAGATACTTAAGATAAAGTCAAACGCATGAATACCATTTTCAAATGATTTATATAACTTGACCAAACAACTTCCCATTTAGTTACTGCTGCGCCTACTTGTTTAGAAGCAAACAAAATGATTGCGTCGTATTAATTTCATTTGATTTAAAGCTCTGGAGCAACTTATCAGGCAACTATGTTGATGAAGGGGGAAACATACTAATGTTTTAAACGCACTTGATCTCAACTTCATTTGATCCCCGAAATCCCCTTCTGTGCCACCTTAGTATATCATATTATGCTTATCTACTTGGAAACAAATGTAGGATCTAACCTCAACAAAACAACGAAGTTATATTTCATGCAATGGCGTGATTGGCAGGATCGCCCCACTGTACAGGTCCTTACTTCAGTTAGGCTATACTTTAGTGAAATAGTCGTGTTTTTATATATCCCACGACCACAATAAATTACCTTTTTCAAATAGTGCAAACTGTTTTGACCTATATAGTTTCATCACTGCAGCTGTTAACTAAGGGACGTT
Source organism: Ascidia mentula (assembly GCF_947561715.1). NCBI lineage: Eukaryota > Metazoa > Chordata > Ascidiacea > Phlebobranchia > Ascidiidae > Ascidia > Ascidia mentula. Next base: position 3,756,063 of record NC_138568.1, read on the forward strand.
CTTGAGGTTAACTTGTTTTCTGTACAGCTTGATTGCTGTCGAGTATCTTGCATGAAAACTTTCCGTGTTTTTTACTTCGATGTAAAAGTACCTCCTGAACAAAAACTGTTTTTTTTTTTCTGTAACTGGTAATAATATCATTAAGTGCGTTCAGGAAAAATATCTAAGGAAGATTCGTGTTACCATCGGCGAGACGGATATCCTGGTCGACAACAACGGGTTTAGGCTGTACAATAAACACGCCTTAAAGGCAATTGAGCATTCATCTTACATTCATCGGGACTACGCCATCAACGAACCCCATGTAGAGGATACCTTAGCAGGGGTAATCAGGTAAAGGGTTTTTGTATTTCAATTGATGTATTTTGCTGGCACAATTAAACGTGTATTCACCGACGCTTCGCCTCCTATTCAACTTTGCTTCATCTTGGTAAAGGAAGGAAGAACAAATTGATTGAAATACAATATGCAGCAACAGCAACACGCAATTACAGTTATTTTATTGTATTTTTTGCCAGTAGGATTTTGAGCAAAGTAAATTGCTTGAAAGAAAGAATTCGTGTTCGGGTTTAGGGTAAAAATACTTGTGAGTTTTCTGTTCAATGAAATGTTGGATAACATTATATTATACAAGGCAAAAACGTGAAGCTTTATTAAGAATAAATTAATATGTGCTCTTTTATCGTTTGGCAGAAACGATCTGGCTATTTTGAATCTTGTCAAATCAACGAACAAAGGTCGTCTTTGCCTCCGGAGAAGGACACAAAAGCAAAGAGACCCTGAGTGCTTTGGTATCGGTCACGGAATCTCTTTGAGAAGTAGGGATACCTATTAGAAAGATTCGCCGCAACCATTTAAAAATTTAAAACTATCGCCAACAGTAGAATGTGTAGTAGTTTTCAGTGATGTCATACATATAGACTTTTTTAATTCGGTGCCACATTTTGACCCAAATTGTAAATGTGATGAAAGTAAAAAAGTCTCTACATCGACTTCCCATTTTGACGTATACAAGCGAACGCATCGCTTCTTGATAATTCACGTAGGTTGAAGCTGTCCATTCTTTTAATAGATGGTGTAACAGGGAACATATCAAGTATTCTACAGAAGGCAAGGGTGGTTCTCGACTATGACAACATTTGTCTTGGAGGAAGACTCCACAACAGCGGAAACATGCTGTGCGCAAGCAACGCCCGCGAAAAAACCGTTGGCTGCAACGTAAGTCTCTCCTGTCGTAGAATTCTGCACTGATTTTGGCGCAAATATTTTATCCTTCAGAAGCTTGCTATTTTCCAAATGTTATATTTTCGTTTTGTTTTCGATGCGTCTCTTGTGACGAAATGTGCTTTGTAAGCAAACATGCATCACTTTTGTTGGCGATTGGATTTTTTATATCAGGGCATTTCTTATTTTTGTTTCCAGTTTGAGAATCACGTACTTAAATAGTTTACTTTATTATTGCTTTTATTTGCAGTTGGACAGCGGAAATCCGGTGTTTTGTCGTCTGAAGAAAGGCGACGGTTGTTCTAGTTACTATCTGGCCGGGATATTCTCTTTCAAGCAAGACAAACAACAAGGGGGCTGCAATAACAGTTTCACCGTTCTCGCTGACATGCTGTCCACGTCTACGAATGCTCTCTCCCACCACGCGGCTGAAAAGGTCTCGTATTCCAACTTTCAGGAGTCATTCATGTTTGTGGCTGGGGAACCGCTATGTTCTTCTATGCTCAAGCAGTCCTACTGATTTTCTGTTTCCCTTTATCTTGACATTTACCTAGTTGACGGACGGAACGAATACTAAACTTCGATTTTTGGTTGTACATACGTTTTGCCTCGTTTTAATACACGCATAAACTCACGATTGTCTTCTACAAAAGTTTAAAGAGAGAAAGAGTCTAAGAGGTGTTAATATTTTTGTAAAAACTCAATTGTCGCGGTTTGGATCTCTTGGTCAGATAAAAGGCGCTTGAAAGCTTTATTGGAAGCAGCAACTTCACGATAAGGTTAACAAAAAACACTCAAATAGCAAAAAAGATCAATGTGTTCACATAAATAAGAAAGTTGTTTCTATCAATTTTCTAAGTTATTCTACAAAAAAACTTGACTATGGTATTTTGCCTGGCAAGTTTCATGTTTTTTTTTCTTGCTAGCTAAGCGCGACTGCATTCGGTCACCAGCTACAATGATGAGCCTTGACCGGTAGTAACAGTGCGCACAATACTGTCTGCAACTCACATATAAGCGTAACCACTACAATTAACTTCAGAAGGCCAGCAGGGCACCATGACAACTTTTCCAGCGTTTTGATCAGTTTTAAGTTAACAGTGCTGAAGAGCACGTCACTGCAACGATTAGCGTACAAGATATTGAAAATTAGACCAGCACGCATTTTGGTTACATACGTTTGCCGCGTGAATAATTTCAGTGTGAATAATTTATGGTCGAATTTTCGTCAAAGAAGCTTTTACATTACGTCTTTAAGCTGTAAGGTTTTATCCGGAGAATTACTGCTGTTTCACTCCTTTGGAGTCTACCAATTTTGCTCCAAGACCAAACTTTGTGGCGAATATGTTGCATATTTCCTGTTTCGATCCTTGCGTGTTTGCACCAACTTTGATAAAGTTTCGATATAATCATAGATTTGTTCAAATAGGGGCAAATGTGCCTAGCACTGCCCTGGAGCGATTTCTTCTGGTAAATAAGTTTCTTTGTTCAGCACATAGGACAAATTATAGGGACGAATCTAAAGATTTGATGCAATTCTACAAGATTGGCATCCAATGTTCAACGATTCCGCTGTTCGTCCGAATCATGACTGTTGTTTGTGACCTGAATTTGGTCATGCTTTCTGAAGCACTTCAAATACATGAAGCAATGTTGTGCCAATCACTAAACCACTCTTTTGAAAACTTTTGGTGGCCGTGTATTTGTAAACAAAGAAAATTATATACAACCGGTTATCGTAATCGTTAGACTGTTCCAATCCGTCGACTAAAAACAAACAATAGTCCGAAAAAGTCAAACAGAATTAATACCAAGGCTCGATCATGGAGGAGCATGGTGCTTGGTCCTCCGCAAGCATGTAGGTCTCCTGCAGATCGTCGTGGGAGGCCGCTGTGGCCGCAAAGTGGGAGATGGCGTTTTGAGACGTAGAAACCATGTCGGCGAGGACAGTAAATCTTCCTTCGCATCTTCCCCCATTCGTATCATGTTTGAAGGAGAATATCCCGGCAAGATAGTAACTGGAACACTCATCATGTTTATTCAGACGACAGAACACCGGACTTCCGCTGTCCAACTGCAAAATAACAACTACGTGACTTATACAATCCTTGACAAGTGGGCCCATAACATCTTTTGGGTGTAGCTGCATAATCATGTTACATAAAATCATGATAAATTCTTCTTTAGGTTTTTGACAACTTCAGGAAATTTATAATTTATCTAAAGATTAGATGGAAATGCGTTTTGAGTAAGATTTAAAACAAGTTTCCTTGCAGCGTTGAGAGAAAACAAAACCTTACTTACACTGCAGCTGACGGTTCTGTTTTGGGCGTTGCTGGCACACAGCATGCTTCCGCTGTTGTGAAGTCTTCCCCTAAGGCAGTTGTTATCAAAGTCGAGAACCACCTTTGCTTTTTGAAGTATGCTCGATATCCTACCAATTGCTCCACCTATTAAAAAAAACAAGTTCGGATTAATTGGACGAATATTTTAATAGCACTTTAGGGTAATTTTTGCCGTTGCTTTTTTAAACAGACAGGCCAATTTCATGACGATGCGAATTAGAGTGCTGATCGTTCAAAAATGACTTCAAAACAATGTATGTTCTTGCAGGCACATGCAGGTTCAGTTCACCGCGAAGTTTTTTACATGGCGAACACAGTCATCGTGTCACGATCTTAAGGTCCGACGGCATCGCGCTGAATATGTATAAGAGCCATTTGGGCCATGATACACCCACTCTACAACTAATAAACAGTCGACAGCAGGTAAATAAAGCTGTGGACCGTGCTCAGGATCGCGAGTTTAAACTTTATCGGACGCTTGATTTTTCATATCTCATTCTGACTTGTCAGTGAAAAGTTGTTTTGACCAGGTTTAACTGTATGCCATTGTACTCTATACTCGCTTGTGTTTTGTTCGTGTAGTGTAATATCTCATAATTCCGAAGCACAACACAATCAATGCCTAAAGTGCGTTTTAATATATTTGATTATGATGGATTTCAACCAAACACGTATTGTTTAAACTTTGATCAATTTGATGCATTATTGCGGACCTGCTCAACAATTTATTGTTTAAACTTAAAATATACAATAAATATCCACTATCTGGACGAAGAATTTAGAACTAGCTTTAAAGGAATTATTGAGTGCAATTTAAAAGATGTCATTACCTTTCACAGACATTCCGTGACCGATGCCAAAACACACGGGATCCACTTGTCTTTCCGCTTTTCTCCGGAGACAAAGGCGGTTTTTCTTTGTTGGTTTGACAAGTCTCAGAATGGCAAGATCCTTTCTACACATAACAAACATGGTCGATTTGTTGAACAACGTTTACTCACTTCTTTGTCTTTGAATCGGCCGGATAATTGTCATAGTAAATTAACATTGAAGTTAACATTTTTGGATCACATTTAACATTTCTCGTCTCTTCTTCCTATTATACAACCTATTTTTTTCAGGTATTTCCTTATGACTACACAAAACAGGATGACTGCAAGGTATACCTTCGTATGTTGCTTCCTGTCACTGTATCCTCCAAGTGGGGTTCATGGTTGCCATGCGGTATGCCAGCAAAATTCTGAATTGCTTTCAAGGTCCCAATTTTTCGATCCCTAAACCCATTGTCGTCGACCAGAATATCCATCTCGCCTATGCTAACACGTATCATTCGCAAGTTTCTATTACTACAGAAAAAAAAACACATATATTCACAAGGTATTTAGAAGCATGCAAGCCCTATTGCTCATTTAACTAAGTGTAGATGTATGGATGTAGCTCTGTGTTCTGATAACGGTGATGGTCACGTGAACGCGCTTATAAACACGTTTAGAGCGGTTTTACACCAAACAACAGCGTAAATAATATAATAAAAATTAACTGGATTTACAGAAAATTATGTGTCAACAAACAGTCGTCGAGACTGACTTTTCAGGAGAAATAACTTGAATTTAATTTTGGCGTAAAACAACATCAGAACTCTCTGTGCTGTATGATTCTTGAGATTTAAACATGAACACCACTATAACTTACTTTACACAGTGAGCCGCAGTCGCTATCACGGTCTTGCTGAGCAGAGCCCCGCCACAAATAAACTTGTACCCATGCCTTTGTATCTCGAAAATTGCCACCGACCACGGAAACTCGTTCTTAGTCGCGTCAATTCCTTCTCCTGAACAAGAACGAGTTTTTATTTTTGTTACTACGCATTTTACGTGCAATGCGTGAAAATAATGATCATGGCGAATTTAAAAATTTTAATAGTTAGTTTTTAGGTAGCTGTAATTTAACGCATTACCAAAATATCGTTCATAATTTAAGTGTTGTCACAGAAGATGAGGTCCACAGAATTTTTGATACTCGAAGCTTTGCAGCGAGCAATCCGATTTGATACTTATAGGCGAAGTATTTGTGCTTCCGAGAAGAAAAGACACACAAAGCATTTTGAAAACAGCTATGCGTTTGAAACAAGTACAGCCAATGCTTTTTGAGCTTTTTAATATATATCATCAGGATGAATTTCAATCAAACACACTTATCCTTTTGTCGATTTGCTCGTTGTCCCTGCGCCGCTCTTGTCTTTGCGGGCAACACGTCTGACCGCAAGTAACGCACTCCTGATTATATGACATTGTGAAGATTTCGGACGGGCGATATCCTGTAAATAACGAAAGTATAAGTTCCAGGAGCATTCAATAATGTTGCTATTACTGTGCAAGTATTGTGCGCCGAACATATGGAAGAAATTTTGTACCGTTTTGGCATGTTTCTCCGATTGATCCGCGATCAAAGTGGACAACATCCTGATTCCTGAAACGAGATGAAACGTGTTTTATGTTCGAAATTTTTTTTTTATAATTTTCTTTGCTTTAATTTGTGATAAGCTTTAGTTGTATAATTAAATTTAGAATAATTTGTAATGAGCGTTTTCATTATATGCCAAACTGTGTAATTATATTTATAATTATAAACAACATTGCATTCCACCTGGTAATTAGTCATACCTAGGCCGAAAACCATGATACGCAGACTTCGTCTTTGCCAGAAACGGCAAAGAAAAAAACGCCAGGGATTGGAAAATTCGAATCAGCTTCAACATATTTGATGCCCAAAACTTGTTGGTAGAAGATTCGTAATTATCAGTCCAAACTATTTTTGGAATACTTTTTCCCTGAAAATGTAAACAGTTGCGACAAATAACTCTGCAGCTCTTACCTTATGTGGTAAACGCTGCCAATCTCACCTGTTATATACGTAACTAAACAGGAAACATGTCTAAGGTTGTGTCTTCAACCTGAGCACTTTGCGGTTGTGTTTTTGCTTTCAGGAAATTTTCATCGATTAATTGCAAGTAAGAAAACCTGATTGCACCCAGGGTTCTTGGAAAACGCGGATCACTATCGGATTTTCTTTAAATATGACCTCATGAATGCACTCTTGTGGGTAGAATACTGCGAAAATAATGAAAGCAATTGTTTGGGCACGCGTTTGCCATTTACAAGCCTTATCAATAGAGTGCAACAAGTCATATTCAACCTCTCCATAGAAATCTCTGGTCCTTCCAAGGGGCATTGGACAATTGAATGCCAAGCCTACTTACCGCGGAAACCAATGCAGCCGCACCAAAGACCGCTACGACCATTATTCAGCCATATCACAAAGCACAGGAAAAGCACGCGATATCCTATAGTTAATTGTTGGATATAAGTTCAGCTTGATTAAACTATTTTTAAAAGTATCCTACACAACACTAAGATATACTTTTTGTGAGAAATCGTAAATGGACTTCGTGATATGTATTTCTATGTTAACTTATTATTTTGCAAACTCAATTGGACATCGTGATTTAGGTAAAGACAGAATAAAGATTACCATAATACCGCGTAGGATTATTATATTTATTAAAATTGGAATTGAATTGCAACGTATGACTTGATGAAATGCGGCCATAACATTTTTTCAATTCGCTCAACATACCACATGTCGTTTATTGTTGACATTCCACTCTTGAGAGGTCAAGCCTTTCTACTGGCGTAAGTTTCATGGACCAGACTTTTCTGGCAAGTTAGGAGGTTTGTATGTAGTTTTTTGCAGATACTTAAGATAAAGTCAAACGCATGAATACCATTTTCAAATGATTTATATAACTTGACCAAACAACTTCCCATTTAGTTACTACTGCGCCTACTTGTTTAGAAGCAAACAAAATGATTGCGTCGTATTAATTTCATTTGATTTAAAGCTCTGGAGCAACTTATCAGGCAACTATGTTGATGAAGGGGAAACATACTAATGTTTTAAACGCACTTAATCTCAACTTCATTTGATCCCCGAAACGTCTGTGCCACCTTAGTATATCATATTATGCTTATCTACTTGGAAACAAATGTAGGACCTAACCTCAACAAAACAACGAAGTTATATTTCATGCAATGGCGTGATTGGCAGGATCGCCCCACTGTACAGGTCCTTACTTCAGTTAGGCTATACTTTAGTGAAATAGTCGTGTTTTTTTATATATCCCACGACCACAATAAATTACCTTTTTCAAACAATGCAAACTGTTTTGACCTATATAGTTTCATCACTGCAGCTGTTAACTAAGGGACGTTCTTGAGGTTAACTTGTTTTATCTTGCATGAAAACTTTCCGTGTTTTTTACTTCGATGCAAAAGTACCTCCTGAACAAAAACTGTTTTATTTTCTGTAACTGGTAATAATATCATTAAGTGCGTTCAGGAAAAAATATCTAAGGAAGATTCGTGTTACCATCGGCGAGACGGATATCCTGGTCGACAACAACGGGTTTAGGCTGTACAATAAACACGCCTTAAGGGCAATTGAGCATTCATCTTACATTCATCAGGACTACGCCATCAACGAACCCCATGTAGAGGATACCTTAGCAGGGGTAATCAGGTAAAGGGTATTTGTATTTCAATTGATGTATTTTGCTGGCACAATTAAACGTGTATTCACCGACGCTTCGCCTCCTATTCAACTTTGCTTCATCCTGGTAAAGGAAGGAAGAACAAATTGACTGAAATACAATATGCAGCAACATCAACACGCTATTACAGTTATTTTATTGTATTTTGTGCCATTAGGATTTTGAGTAAAGTAAATTGTTTGAAAACAACAATTCGTGTTCGGGTTTAGGGTAAAAATACTTGTGAGTTTTCTGATCAACGAAATGTTGAATAACATTATATTATACAAGACAAAAAAGTGAAGCTTTATAAAGATTAAATTAATATGTGTTCTTTTTATCGTTTGGCAGAAACGATCTGGCTATTCTGAATCTTGTCAAACCAACGAACAAAGGTCGTCTTTGCCTCCGGAGAAGGACACAGAGGCAAAGAGACCCTGAGTGCTTTGGTATCGGTCACGGAATCTCTTTGAGAAGTAGGGATATGTGTTAGAAAGATTCGCCGCAACCATTCAAAAATTTAAAACTATCGCTAACGATAGATAGCGTGGCTGTTTTCAGTGACGTCATACTTATAGACTTTTTTAATTCGGCGCCACATTTTAACCCAAATTGTAAAATGGATGATAGTAAAAAAGTCTCTATATCGACTTCCCATTTTGACGTATACAGGCGAACGGATCGCTTCTTGATAATTCACGTAGGATGAAGCTGTCCATTCCTTTAATAGATGGTGTAACAGGGAACATACCAAGTATTCTACAGAAGGCAAAGGTGGTTCTTGACTATGATAACAGTTGTCTCAGAGGAAGACTCCAGACTGCTCTCTCCAACCACGCGGCTGAAAAGGCATCGCATACCATTTTTAGGAGTCGTTCATGTTTGTGGCTGGGAAACCGCTATGTTCTTCTATGCTCAAGCAGTCCTACTGATTTTCTGTTTCCCATTATCTTGACTTTTGCGTAGTTGACGGACGGAACGAATACTCCACTTTGATTTTTGGTTGTACATACGTTTTGCCTCTTTTCAATACACGCATAAAGTCACGATTGTCTCCTAGAAAAGTTTGAAGAGAGAAAGAGTCTAAGAAGTGTCAATTTTTTTTGTAAAAACTCAGTTGTCGCGGTTTAGATCTCTTGGTCAGATAAAAGGCGCTTGAAAGCTTTAGTGGAAGCAGCAACTTCACGACAAAGTTCACAAAAACCACTCAAATAGCAAAAAAGATCAATGTGTTCATCTAAATTAGAAAGTTGTTTGTATCAATTTTGTAAGTTATTCTGAATAAAACTTGACCATGGTATTTTGCCTGGCAAGTTTCATGTTTTTTTTGTCTGGCTAGCTATAAGCGCGACTGCATTCGGTCACCAGCTACAATGATGAGCCTTGACAGGTCGTAACCTATGGTGCTGAAGAGCACGTCACTGCAACGATTATCGTCCAAGATATTGAAAATTAGACCACGCATTTTGGTTACATTCGTTTGCCGCGTGAATAATTTTAGTGTGAATAATTTGTGGTCGAATCTTCGTCACAGAAGCTCTTGCATTACGTCTTTAAGGTGTAAGGTTTTATCCGGAGAATTACCGCTGTTTCACTCCTGTGGAGTCTACCGATTTTGCTCCAAGACCAAACTTTGTGGCGAATATATTGCACATTTCCTGTTCGGTCCTTGCGTGTTTACACCAACTTTGATAAGGTCTCGATATAATAATAGATTTATTCAAATAGGGGCATAGCACTGCCCTGGAACGACTTCTTGTGGTAAATATTTTTTTTGAACAGCACATTAGGCCAAATGAAAGCGACGAAACTAAAGATTTGTTGTAATTCTACAAGATTGGCATCCAACGTTCAACGATTCCGCTATTCGTCTGAATTATGACTGTTGTTCGTGACCTGACTTTGGTCATGCTTTCTGGAACACCTCAACATACCAACACTAAACAACTCTTTGAAACCTTTTGATGGCCGTGTATTTGAAAACAAAGAAAATTATATACAACCGGTAATCGTAATCGTTAGACTGTTCCAATTCGTCGACTAAAAACAAACAATAAAACGAAAAAGTCAAACAGAATTAATACCAAGGCTCGATCATGGAGGAGCATGGTGCTTGGCCCTCCGCCAGCATGTAGGTCTCCTGCAGATCGTCGTGGGAGGCCGCTGTGGCCGCAAAGTGGGAGATGGCGTTTTGAGACGTAGACACCATGTCGGCGAGGACAGTAAATCTTCCTTCGCATCTTCCCCCATTCGTATCATGTTTAAAGGAGAATATCCCGGCAAGATAGTAACTGGAACACTCATCGGTCTTGCTTAGACGACAGAACACCGGACTTCCGCTGTCCAACTGCAAAATAACAACCACGTGACGTATACAATCCTTGACAAGTGGGCCCACGACGTCTTTAGGGTGTAGCTGCATAATTATATTATATAAAATCATGATAAATTCTGTTTTAGGATTTTGACAACTTCAGGAAATTTATAATTTATCTAAAGAATAGATGGAAATTCGTTTTGAGTAAGATTTAAAACAAGTTTCCTCGCAGCGTTGAAAGAAAACAAAACCTTACTTACACTGCAACTGACGGTTCTGTTGTGGGCGTTGCTGGCACACAGCATGTTTCCGCTGTTGTGAAGTCTTCCCCTAAGGCAGTTGTTATCAAAGTCGAGAACCACCGTTGCTTTTTGAAGCTTGCTCGATATCCTACTAATTACTCCACCTTTTAGAAAAACATCAAGTTCGAATAAATTGGACGAATATTTTAATTGCACTTTAGGGTAATTTTTGCCGTTGCTTTTTTAAACAGACAGGCCAATTTCATGACGTTGCAAATTAGAGTGATGATCGTTTAAAAATGACTTCAAACCAATGAATGTTCTTTCAGGCACATGCAGGTTCAGTTCACCGCGAAGTTTTGTACACGGCGAACACAGTCAATGCCTAATATGCGTTTTAATATATTTGATTATGATGGATTTCAATCAAACACGTATTGTTTGAACTTTGATCAATTTGATGCATTATTGCGGACCTGCTCAACAGTATATTGTTTAAACTTAAAGTATACAATAAATATCCACTATCTGGACGAAGAATTTAGAACTACCTTTAAAGGAATTTAAAAGACTGCAATTTATAAGATATTATTACCTTTCACAGACATTCCGTGACCGATGCCGAAACACACGGGATCCACTTGTCTTTCCGCTTTTCTCCGGAGACAAAGGCGGTTTTTCTTTGTTGGTTTGACAAGTCTCAGAATGCAAGATCCTTTCTGCACATAACAAACATGGTCGATTTGTTGAACAACATTTACTCACTTCGTTGTCTTTGAATCGGCCGGATAATTGTTATAGTAAATTAACATTGAAGTTAACATTTTTGGATCACATTTAGCATTTCTCGTCTCTTCTTCCTATTTTACAGCCAATTTTTTAAAGGTATTTCCTTACGACTACACAAAACAGGATGACTGCAAGGTATACCTTCGTATGTTGCTTCCTGTCTCTGTATCCTTCTCGTGGGGTTCATGGTTGCCATGCGGTATGTCAGCAAAATTCTGAATTCCTTTCAAGGCCCCAATTTTATCATGCCTAAACCCATCGCCGTCGACCAGAATATCTATCTCGCCTATGGTAACACGTATCATACGCAGGTTTCTATTCCTACAGAAAAAAACTCATATATTCACAAGGCATTTAGAAGCATCAAGCCCTATTGCTCATATAAACTAAGTGTAGATGTACGGATGTAGCTCTGTGTTCTGATAAGGGAGATGGTCACGTGAACGCGCTTATAAACACGTGTAGAGGAGAAATAACTTGAATTTAATTTTGGCGAAAAACAACATCAAAACTCTCTGTGCTGTATGATTCTTGAGATTTACACATGAACACCACTATAACTTACTTTACACAATGAGCCGCAGTCGCTATCACGGTCTGGCTGAGCAGAGCCCCGCCACAAATAAATTTGTACCCATGCCTTTGTATCTCGAAAATTGCCATCGACCACGGAAACTCGTTCTTAGTCGCGTCAATTCCTTCTCCTGAACAAGAACGCGTTTATATTTTTGTTACTGCTCATTTTACGTGCAATGCGTGAAAATAATGATCATGGCGATTTTAAAAATTTTGGTAGTTAGTTTTTAGGTAGATGTAATTTAACGCATTACCAAAACATCGTTCATAATTTAAGTGTTGTCACAGAAGATGAGGTTCACAGAATTTTTGATACTCGAAGCTTTGCAGCGAACAATCCGATTTGATACTTATAGGCGAAGTATTTGTGCTTCCGAGAAGAAAAGACACACGAAGCATTTTGAAAACAGCTATGCGTTTGAAACAAGTACAGCCAATGCTTTTTGAGCTTTTTAATATATATCATCAGGATGAATTTCAATCAAACACACTTATCCTTTTGTCGATTTGCTCGTTGTCCCTGCGCTGCATTTGTCTTAGCGGGCAACACGTCTGACCGCAAGTAACGCACTCTTGATTGTACAACATTGTGAAGTTTTCGGACGGGCGATATCCTGTATTCAACGCAAGTATAAGTTCCAGGAGCATTCAATAATGTTGCTATTACTGTGCAAGAATTGTGCGCCGAATTTATGAAAGCAACTTTGTACCGTTTGTGCAAGTTTCCCCGATTGATCCGCGATCAAAGTGGACAACTGCCTTTTTCCTGAAACGAGATGAAATGTGTTTATGTTTGAGAAAAAAGATGTTTATTATTTCCTTTACTTAAATTTGTAATGACCTTTATGGCCGCCAGACAGTGCAAACTGATAATTTCGCTTATGACTAAAAGTTTTTTTTACGTAAAAAATACGTAATCTCATTGTGTTTATTAACAAATACTGACCAATTTAGCATGTTACGTTTTTAAAAATGCGCAGCCTACAATACAAACGTACTATAAAGCATGTGTACACTGCCACATCAGGCCTTTCAGCCGCAGGTTGTGCACCCCTGGTTTAATTTGTAATGACCATTAGTTATATTTCAGCAGGCATTTAGAGCGCGTCAACAAAAAACAAAACGTTTTCATTTTATGCCAAATTGTATAATTATAAACAACATTGCATTCCACCTGGTAATTAGTCATACCTAGGCCGAAAGCCATGATACGCAGACTTCGTGTTTGCCAGAAAGGGCAAAGAATAAAACGCCAATACTTGGAAAATTCGAATCAGCTTCAACATATTTGATGCCCAAAACTTGTTGGTAGAAGATTCGTAATTATAAGTCCAAACGATTTTTGGAATATTTTTCACTGAAAATGTAAACAGTTGCGACAAATAACTCTGCAGCTCTTACCTTATGTGGTAAAAGCTGCCAATCTCACCTGTTATATACGTAACTAAACAGGAAACATGTCTAAGGTTGTGTCTTCAACCTGAGCATTTTGCGGTTGTGTTTTTGCTTTCAGGAAATTTTCATCGATTAATTGCAAGTAAGAAAACCTGATTGCACCCAGGGTTCTTGGAAAACGCGGATCACCATCGATTTTTTCTTTAAATATGACCTCAAGAATGCACTCTTGCGGGTAGAATACTGCGAAAATAATCAAAGCATTTGTTTGGGCACGCGTTTGCCATTTACAAGCCTTATCAATAGAGTGCAATTAGTCATTTTTAACCTCTTCATAGAAATCTATGGTCCTTCCAAGGGGTATTGGACAATTGAATGCCAAGCCTACTTACCGCGGAAACCAATGCAGCCGCACCAAAGACCGCTACGACCATTATTCAGCCATATCACAAAGCACAGGAAAAGCACGCGATCTCCTATAGTTAATTGCTGGATATAAGTTCAGCTTAATTAAACTATTTTTTAACCTTTTAATGCAACGAATGGTTAAAAGTATCCTACACAACACTAAGATATACTTTTTGTGAGAAATCGTAAATAGACTTCGTGATATGTATTTCTATGTTAACTTATTATTTTGCAAACTCAATTGGACATCGTGATTTAGGTAAAGACAGAATAAAGATTACCATGATACCGCGTGGGAATATTATATTTATTAAAATTGGAATTGAATTGCAACGTATGACTTGATGAAATGCGGCCATAACATTTTTTCAATTCGCTCAACATACCACATGTCGTTTACTGTTGACATTCCCCTCTTGAAGCTGAGAGGTCAAGCCTTTCTACTGGCGTAAGTTTCATGGACCAGACTTTTCTGGCAAGTTAGGACGTTTGTATGTAGTTTTTTGCAGATACTTAAGATAAAGTCAAACGCATGAATACCATTTTCTAATGATTTATAGGGGAGACCGGGGATACCTCGGACACGGGGATACCTCGGACCAGGTATTTTACGTCACAATTAGGTATTGTTAAGACACTTTTACAAAAGCTTTATGTTTCCATCAAACGTGAACAGGGACTTTTGAATTAAATCATGTATGCTTAAAAAGTTATAATCGAAAAAGTCAATTTATCAGTGAAACCAAGTTTTTCAATTTGTATGTGTAAGGCTATAAATCTGTCACAGTTAATCAAAATGCAGTAATTTTGGGTTGATTGCATAATCAAATATGTATTCTTGGACAGGCCAATGATGATTTTGTGTAACCTTTAAAAATACGGCCATAGTTTAAGAATTTCTATGTCGTCACGTGGTCGGGGATACTTCGGACATCATGGCAAAAAATCGCGAGAAGGCAACAATTTTCGAGTTTTATGAAAAATTATCGGTGATAGAACAGAATATACAGAGGCTGGATGAAATGATTGAACTTTGGCAGTAAGAAAAAGCCCCAAAGATAAAAAATCGTTTGTTGACTCTAAAATCTATGATATCCGTGCTGCCGTTAAACGTACACGATTTACCCAAAGTATGAATGTGTGGAAGGGTCGAAACGATAAGTGGCCACGCCCCGATTCCTGAAAGCTTGAATGATATTTTATGCGCTAATGCCCCAATGCTGATATTGCGCCAAGTTTGATTTCAGTTATTTGTTAAATACACAAAAAAAACGTCTGTTAAAACTTGCTGTCCGAGATATCCCCAGTCACGTCCGATGTTACCCCTGTACCGGGGTGACTTCGGACATTTGAGACCTGTTTAAAAAATGGGCTGAATAAACATTTTTAGTGAGCTAAAACGAACGAAAAACCTTTTTTTTTTGAGTAATGCTTTACTACTTGCAATAAAATAAAGTTTAAGAATGTGGTTCATAATTTAAAAAAAATATTAGCAATTTTCCCAAAACCGTCCGAGCTATCCACGGTCTCCCCTATAACTTGACCAAACAACGTCCCATTTAGTTACTACTGCGCCTACTTGTTTAGAAGCAAACAAAATGATTGCGTCGAAATAATTTCATTTGATTTAAAGCCCTGGAGCAACTTATCAGGCAACTGTGTTGATGAAGGTGGAAACATACTAATGTTTTAAACGCACTTGATCTCAACTTCATTTGGAGGAAAAAATATCGTACAGGAAAAAATATCTAAGGAAGATTCGTGTTACCATCGGCGAGACGGATATCCTGGTCGACAACAACGGGTTTAGGCTGTATAATAAACACGCCTTAAAGGCAATTGAGCATTCATCTTACATTCATCGGGACTACGCCATCAACGAACCCCATGTAGAGGATACCTTAGCAGGGGTAATCGGGTAAAGGGTATTTGTATTTCAATTGATGTATTATGCTGGCACAATTAAACGTGTATTCACCGACGCTTCGCTTACTATTCAACTTGGCTTCATCTTGGTAAAGAACAATTTGATTGAAATACAATATGCAGCAACAGCAACACACTATGAATTATTTTATTGTTATTTTTGTGCCCGTAGGATTTTGAGTAAAGTAAATTGCTTGAAAACAAGAATTCGTGTTCGGGTTTAAGGAAAAATACTTGTGAGTTTTCTGTTCAACGAAATGTTGGATAACATTATATTATGCAAGACAAAAAGTGAAGCTTTATTAAGATTAAATTAATATGTGCTCTTTTTATCGTTTGGCAGAAACGATCTGGCTATTTTGAATCTTGTCAAACCAACGAACAAAGGTCGTCTTTGCCTCCGGAGAAGGACACAAAGGCAAAGAGACCCTGAGTGCTTTGGTATCGGTCACGGAATCTCTTTGAGAAGTAGGGATATGTGTTAGAAAGATTCACCGCAACCATTCAAAAATTTAAAACTATCGCCAACAGTAGAATGTGTAGTAGTTTTCAGTGATGTCATACATATAGACTTTTTTAATTCGGTGCCACATTTTAACCCAAATTGTAAAATGGATGATAGTAAAAAAGTCTCTATATCGACTTCCCATTTTGACGTATACAGTCGAACGCATCGCTTCTTGATAATTCACGTAGGAAGAAGCTGTCCATTCTTTTAATAGATGGTGTAACAGGGAACATATCAAGTATTCTACAGAAGGCATAGGTGGTTCTTGACTATGATAACAGTTGTCTCAGAGGAAGACTCCACAACAGCGGAAACATGCTGTGCGCAAGCAACGCCTGCGAAAAAACTGTTGGCTGCAACGTAAGTCTCTCCTGTCGTAGAATTCTGCACTGATTTCGGCGCAAATATTTTATCCTTCAGAGGCTTGCTTTTCACCAAATGTTGTATTTTCTTTTTTTTTCGATGCGGTCTCTTTTGACGAAATGTTCTTTGCAAGCAAACATGCATCACGTTTGTTTGGGATTGGATTTTTTATATCAGGGCATTTCTTCATTTTATTTTCAGTTGGAGAATCACGTACTTAAATAGTTGCCTTTATTATTGCTTTTAATTGCAGTTGGACAGCGGAAGTCCGGTGTTTTGTCGTTTGAAGAAAGGCGACGCTTGTTCCAGTTACTATCTGCCCGTGATATTCTCTTCCAAGCAAGACAAACAACAAGGGGGCTGCAATAGCAATTTCACCGTTCTCGCTGACATGGTGTCCACGTCTACGAATGCTCTCTCCCACCACGCGGCTGAAAAGGTCTCGCATTCCAAATTTCTGGAGTCGTTCATGTTTGTGAGTGGGGAACCGCTATGTTCTTCTATGCTCAAGCAGTCCTACTGATTTTCTGTTTCCCTTTATCTTGACTTTCACCTAGTTGACGGACGGAACGAATACTAAACTTTGATTTTTGGTTGTACATAGGTTTTGCCTCTTTTTAATACACGCATAAACTCACGATTGTCTTCTACAAAAGTTTAAAGAGAGAAAGAGTCTAAGAGGTGTTAATATTTTTGTAAAAACTCAATTGTCGCGGTTTAGATCTCTTGGTCAGATAAAAGGCGCTTGAAAGCTTTATTGGAAGCAGCAACTTCACGATAAGCTTAACAAAAACCACTCAAATAGCAAAAAAGATCAATGTGTTCATCTAAATGAGAAAGTTGTTTGTATCAGTTTTGTAAGTTATTCCAAAAAAAACTTGACTATGGTATTTTGCCTGGCAAGTTTCATGTATTTTTCTGGCTAACTAAGCGCGACTGCATTCGGTCACCAGCTACAATGATGAGCCTTGACCGGTAGTAACAGTGCGCACAATACTGTCTGCAACTCACATATAAGCGTAACCACTACAATTAACTCCAGAAGGCCAGCCGGGCACCATGACAACTTTTCCAGCGTTTTGATAAGTTTTAAGTTAACAGTGCTGAAGAGCACGTCACTGCAACGATCAGCGTACAAGATATTGAAAATTAGACCACGCATTTTGGTTACATACGTTTGCCGCGTGAATAATTTCAGTGTGAATAATTTATGGTCGAATCTTCGTCACAGAAGCTCTTGCATTACGTCTTTAAGCTGTAAGGTTTTATCCGGAGAATTACCGCTGTTTAACTCATTTGGAGTCTACCAATTTTGCTCCAAGATCAAACTTTGTGGCGAATATGTTGCATATTTCCTATTTCGATCCTTGTGTGTTTGCACCAACTTTGATAAGGTTTCGATATAATAATAGATTTGCTCAAATAGGGGCAAATGTGCCTAGCACTGCCCTGGAGCGACTACTTGTGGTAAATAATTTTCTTTGTTCAGCACATAGGACAAATTAAAGGGACGAATCTAAAGATTTGATGCAATTCTACAAGATTGGCATCCAATGTTCAACGATTCCGCTGTTCGTCCGAATCATGACTGTTGTTTGTGACCTGAATTTGGTCATGCTTTCTGAAGCACTTCAAATACCTGAAGCAATGTTGTGCCAATCACTAAACCACTCTTTTGTAAACTTTTGGTGGCCGTGTATTTGAAAACAAAGAAAATTATATACAACCGGTAATCGTAATCGTTAGACTTTTCCAATCCGTCGACTAAAAACAAACAATAGCGCGAAAAAGTCACACAGAATTAATACCAAGGCTCGATCATGGAGGAGCATGGTGCTTGGTCCTCCGCAAGCATGTAGGTCTCCTGCAGATCGTCGTGGGAGGCCGCTGTGGCCGCAAAGTGGGAGATGGCGTTTTGAGACGTAGAAACCATGTCGGCGAGGACAGTAAATCTTCCTTCGCATCTTCCCCCATTCGTATCATGTTTAAAGGAGAATATCCCGGCAAGATAGTAACTGGAACACTCATCATGTTTATTCAGACGACAGAACACCGGACTTCCGCTGTCCAACTGCAAAATAACAACTACGTGACTTATACAATCCTTGACAAGTGGGCCCATAACGTCTTTTGGGTGTAGCTGCATAATTATATTACATAAAATCATGATAAATTCTTCTTTAGGTTTTTGACAACTTCAGGAAATTTATAATTTATCTAAAGATTAGATGGAAATGCGTTTTGAGTAAGATTTAAAACAAGTTTCCTTGCAAGCGTTGAGAGAAAACAAAACCTTACTTACACTGCAGCTGACGGTTCTGTTTTGGGCGTTGCTGGCACACAGCATGCTTCCGCTGTTGTGAAGTCTTCCCCTAAGGCAGTTGTTATCAAAGTCGAGAACCACCTTTGCTTTTTGAAGTATGCTCGATATCCTACTAATTGCTCCACCTATTAAAAAAAACAAGTTCGGATTAATTGGACGAATATTTTAATAGCACTTTAGGGTAATTTTTGCCGTTGCTTTTTTAAACAGACTGGCCAATTTCATGACGTAGTGAATTAGAGTGCTGATCGTTTAAAAATGACTTCAAAGCAATGTATGTTCTTGCTGGCACATGCAGGTTCAGTTCACCGCGAAGTTTTTTACATGGCGAACACAGTCATCGTGTCACGATCTTAAGGTCCGACGGCATCGCGCTGAATATGTATAAGAGCCATTTGGGCCATGATACACCCACTCTACAACTAATAAACAGTCGACAGCTGGTAAATAAAGCTGTGGACCGTGCTCATGATCGCAAATTTAAACCTTATCGGACGCTTGATTTTTCATATCTCATTCTGACTTGTCAGTGAAAAGTTGTTTTGACCAGGTTTAACTGTATGCCATTGTACTCTATACTCGCTTGTGTTTTGTTCGTGTAGTGTAATATCTCATAATTCCGAAGCACAACACAATCAATGCCTAAAGTGCGTTTTAATATATTTGATTATGATGGATTTCAACCAAACACGTATTGTTTAAACTTTGATCAATTTGATGCATTATTGCGGACCTGCTCAACAATTTATTGTTTAAACTTAAAATATACAATAAATATCTACTATCTGGACGAAGAATTTAGAACTAGCTTTAAAGGAATTATTGAGTGCAATTTAAAAGATGTCATTACCTTTCACAGACATTCCGTGACCGATGCCGAAGCACACGGGATCCACTTGTCTTTCCGCTTTTCTCCGGAGACAAAGGCGGTTTTTCTTTGTTGGTTTGACAAGTCTCAGAATGGCAAGATCCTTTCTGCACATAACAAACATGGTCGATTTGTTGAACAACATTTACTCACTTCTTTGTCTTTGAATCGGCCGGATAATTGTCATAGTAAATTAACATTGAAGTTAACATTTTTGGATCACATTTAACATTTCTCGTCTCTTCTTCCTATTATACAACCTATTTTTTTCGGGTATTTCCTTATGACTACACAAAACAGGATGACTGCAAGGTATACCTTCGTATGTTGCTTCCTGTCACTGTATCCTCCAAGTGGGGTTCATGGTTGCCATGCGGTATGCCAGCAAAATTCTGAATTGCTTTCAATGTCCCAATTTTTCGATCCCTAAACCCATTGTCGTCGACCAGAATATCCATCTCGCCTATGCTAACACGTATCATTCGCAAGTTTCTATTCCTACAGAAAAAAAAACACATATATTCACAAGGTATTTAGAAGCATGCAAGCCCTATTGCTCATTTAACTAAGTGTAGATGTATGGATGTAGCTCTGTGTTCTGATAACAACAAACAGTCGTCGAGACTGACTTTTCAGGAGAAATAACTTGAATTTAATTTTGGCGTAAAACAACATCAGAACTCTCTGTGCTGTATGATTCTTGAGATTTACACATGAACACCACTATAACTTACTTTACACAATGAGCCGCAGTCGCTATCACGGTCTTGCTGAGCAGAGCCCCGCCACAAATAAACTTGTACCCATGCCTTTGTATCTCGAAAATTGCCACCGACCACGGAAACTCGTTCTTAGTCGCGTCAATTCCTTCTCCTGAACAAGAACGAGTTTTTATTTTTGTTACTACGCATTTTACGTGCAATGCGTGAATATAATGATCATGGCGAATTTAAAAATTTTGGTAGTTAGTTTTTAGGTAGATGTAATTTAACGCATTACCAAAACATCGTTCATAATTTAAGTGTTGTCACAGAAGATGAGGGACACAGAATTTTTGATACTCGAAGCTTTGCAGCGAACAATCCGATTTGATACTTATAGGCGAAGTATTTGTGCTTCCGAGAAGAAAAGACACACAAAGCATTTTGAAAACAGCTATGCGTTTGAAACAAGTACAGCCAATGCTTTTTGAGCTTTTTAATATATATCATCAGGATGAATTTCAATCAAACACACTTATCCTTTTGTCGATTTGCTCGTTGTCCCTGCGCCGCTCTTGTCTTTGCGGGCAACACGTCTGACCGCAAGTAACGCACTCCTGATTATATGACATTGTGAAGATTTCGGACGGGCGATATCCTGTAATTAACGAAAGTATAAGTTCCAGGAGCATTCAATAATGTTGCTATTACTGTGCAAGTATTGTGCGCCGAACATATGGAAGAAATTTTGTACCGTTTTGGCATGTTTCTCCGATTGATCCGCGATCAAAGTGGACAACATCCTGATTCCTGAAACGAGATGAAACGTGTTTTATGTTCGAAATTTTTTTTTTATAATTTTCTTTGCTTTAATTTGTGATAAGCTTTAGTTGTATAATTAAATTTAGAATAATTTGTAATGAGCGTTTTCATTATATGCCAAACTGTGTAATTATATTTATAATTATAAACAACATTGCATTCCACCTGGTAATTAGTCATACCTAGGCCGAAAACCATGATACGCAGACTTCGTCTTTGCCAGAAACGGCAAAGAAAAAAACGCCAGGGATTGGAAAATTCGAATCAGCTTCAACATATTTGATGTCCAAAACTTGTTGGTAGAAGATTCGTAATTATCAGTCCAAACGATTTTTGGAATACTTTTTCCCTGAAAATGTAAACAGTTGCGACAAATAACTCTGCAGCAGCTCTTACCTTATGTGGTAAACGCTGCCAATCTCACCTGTTATATACGTAACTAAACAGGAAACATGTCTAAGGTTGTGTCTTCAACCTGAGCACTTTGCGGTTGTGTTTTTGCTTTCAGGAAATTTTCATCGATTAATTGCAAGTAAGAAAACCTGATTGCACCCAGGGTTCTTGGAAAACGCGGATCACTATCGGATTTTCTTTAAATATGACCTCATGAATGCACTCTTGTGAGTAGAATACTGCGAAAATAATCAAAGCAATTGTTTGGGCACGCGTTTGCCATTTACAAGCCTTATCAATAGAGTGCAACAAGTCATATTCAACCTCTCCATAGAAATCTCTGGTCCTTCCAAGGGGCATTGGACAATTGAATGCCAAGCCTACTTACCGCGGAAACCAATGCAGCCGCACCAAAGACCGCTACGACCATTATTCAGCCATATCACAAAGCACAGGAAAAGCACGCGATATCCTATAGTTAATTGCTGGATATAAGTTCAGCTTAATTAAACTATTTTTAAAAGTATCCTACACAACATTAAGATATACTTTTTGTGAGAAATCGTCAATAGACTTCGTGATATGTATTTCTATGTTAACTTATTATTTTGCAAACTCAATTGGACATCGTGATTTAGGTAAAGACAGAATAAAGATTACCATGATACCGCGTGGGAATATTATATTTGTTAAAATTGGAATTGAATTGCAACGTATGACTTAATGAAATGCGGCCATAACATTTCTTCAATTCGCTCAACATACCACATGTCGTTTATTGTTGACATTCCACTCTTGAAGCTGAGAGGTCAAGCCATTCTACTGGCGTAAGTTTCATGGACCAGACTTTTCTGGCAAGTTAGGACGTTTTTATGTAGTTTTTTGCAGATACTTAAGATAAAGTCAAACGCATGAATACCATTTTCAAATGATTTATATAACTTGACCAAACAACTTCCCATTTAGTTACTACTGCGCCTACTTGTTTAGAAGCAAACAAAATGATTGCGTCGTATTAATTTCATTTGATTTAAAGCTCTGGAGCAACTTATCAGGCAACTATGTTGATGAAGGGGGAAACATACTAATGTTTGAAACGCACTTGATCTTAACTTCATTTGATGCCTGAAACGTCTGTGCCACCTTAGTATATCATATTATGCTTATCTACTTGGAAACAAATGTAGGACCCTAACCTCAACAAAACAAAGAAGTTATATTTCATGCAATGGCGTGATTGGCAGGATCGCCCCACTGTGCAGGTCCTTACTTCAGTTAGGCTATACTTTAGTGAAATAGTCGTGTTTTTTATATATCCAACGACCACAATAAATTACCTTTTTTAAATATTGCAAAATGCTTTGACCTATAGTTTCATCACTGCAGCTGTTAACTAAGGGACGTTCTTGAGGCTAACTTGTTTTCTGTACAGCTTGATTGCTGTCGAGTATCTTGCATGAAAACTTTCCGTGTTTTTTACTTCGATGTAAAAGTACCTCCTGAACAAAAACTGTTTTTTTTCTGTAACTGGTAATAATATCATTAAGTGCGTTCAGGAAAAAATATCTAAGGAAGATTCGTGTTACCATCGGCGAGACGGATATCCTGGTCGACAACAACGGGTTTAGGCTGTACAATAAACACGCCTTAAAGGCAATTGAGCATTCATCTTACATTCATCGGGACTACGCCATCAACGAACCCCATGTAGAGGATACCTTAGCAGGGGTAATCAGGTAAAGGGTATTTCAATTGATGTATTTTGCTGGCACAATTAAACGTGTATTCACCGACGCTTCGCTTGGCTTCATCTTGGTAAAGAACAAATTGATTGAAATACAATATGCAGCAACAGCAACACGCTATTAATAATTTTATTGTTTTTTTGTGCCAGTAGGATTTTGAGTAAAGTAAATTGCTTGAAAACAAGAATTCGTGTTCGGGTTTAGGGTAAAAATACGTTTTCTGTTCAACGAAATGTTGGATAACATTATATTATACAAGGCAAAAACGTGAAGCTTTATTAAGATTAAATTAATATGTGCTCTTTTTATCGTTTGGCAGAAACGATCTGGCTATTTTGAATCTTGTCAAAGAACAAAGGTCGTCTTTGCCTCCGGAGAAGGACACTGAGGCAAAGAGACCCTAAGTGCTTTGGTATCGGTCACGGAATCTCTTTGAGAAGTAGGGATATGTGTTAGAAAGATTCGCCGCAACCATTTAAAAATTTAAAACTATCGCCAACAGTAGAATGTGTAGTAGTTTTCAGTGATGTCATACATATAGACTTTTTTATTTCGGTGCCACATTTTAACCCAAATTGTAAAATGGATGATAGTAAAAAAGTCTCTATATCGACTTCCCATTTTGACGTATACAGTCGAACGCATCGCTTCTTGATAATTCACGTAGGAAGAAGCTGTCCATTCTTTTAATAGATGGTGTAACAGGGAACATATCAAGTATTCTACAGAAGGCAAAGGTGGTTCTTGACTATGATAACAGTTGTCTCAGAGGAAGACTACACAACAGCGGAAACATGCTGTGCGCAAGCAACGCCCGCGAAAAAACTGTTGGCTGCAACGTAAGTCTCTCCTGTCGTAGAATTCTGCACTGATTTTGGCGCAAATATTTTATCCTTCAGAGGCTTGCTTTTTTCCAAATGTTGTATTTTCTTTTTTTTTCGATGCGGTCTCTTTTGACGAAATGTTCTTTGCAAGCAAACATGCATCACGTTTGTTGGCGATTGGATTTTTTATATCAGGGCATTTCTTCATTTTATTTCAGTTGGAGAATCACGTACTTAAATAGTTGCCTTTATTATTGCTTTTACTTGCAGTTGGATAGCGGAAGTCCGGTGTTTTGTCGTCTGAAGAAAGGCGACGCATGTTCTAGTTACTATCTGGCCGGGATATTCTCTTTCAAGCAAGACAAACAACAAGGGGGCTGTGATAGCGATTTCACCGTTCTCGTCGACATGGTGTCCACGTCTACGAATGCTCTCTCCCACCACGCGGCTGAAAAGGCCTCGCATTCCAACTTTCAGGAGTCGTTCATGTTTGTGGGTGGGGAACCGCTATGTTCTTCTATGCTCAAGCAGTCCTACTGATTTTCTGTTTCCCTTTATCTTGACTTTTATCTAGTTGACGGACGGAACGAATACTCCACTTTGATTTTTGGTTGTACATACGTTTTGCCTCTTTTTAATACACGCATAAACTCACGATTGTCTCCTAGAAAAGTTTGAAGAGAGAAAGAGTCTATGAGGTGTTAATTTTTTTTGTCAAAACTCAATTTTCGCGGTTTAGATCTCTTGGTCAGATAAAAGGCGCTTGAAAGCTTTATTGGAAGCAGCAACTTCACGATAAGCTTAACAAAAACCACTCAAATAGCAAAAAAGATCATTGTGTTCATCTAAATGAGAAAGTTGTTTGTATCAGTTTTGTAAGTTATTCTAAAAAAAACTTGACTATGGTATTTTGCCTGGCAAGTTTCATGTATTTTTCTGGCTCACTAAGCGCGACTGCATTCGGTCACCAGCTACAATGATGAGCTTTGACCGGTAGTAACAGTGCGCACAATACTGTCTGCAACTCACATATAAGCGTAACCACTACAATTAACTCCAGAAGGCCAGCCGGGCACCATGACAACTTTTCGGGCGTTTTGATAAGTTTTAATTTATGGTGCTGAAGAGCGTCCAAGATATTGAAAATTAAACCACGCATTTTGGTTACATACGTTTGCCGCGTGAATAATTTCAGTGAGAATAATTTATGGTCGAATCTTCGTCACAGAAGCTCTTGCATTACGTCTTTAAGCTGTAAGGTTTTATCCGGAGAATTACCGCTGTTTCACTCCTGTGGAGTCTACCGATTTAGCTCCAAGACCAAACTTTGTGGCGAATATATTGCACATTTCCTGTTCGGTCCGGGTGTGTTTACTCCACATTTGATAAGGTTTCGAAATAATAATAGATTTGCTCAAATAGGGGCGAATGTGCCTAGCACTGCCCTGGAGCGACTACTTGTGGTAAATAATTTTCTTTGTTCAGCACATTAGGAAAAATGAAAGCGACGGAAATAAAGATTTGTTGTAATTCTACAAGATTGGAATCCAACGTTCAACAATTCCGCTATTCGTCTAAATTATGACTGTTGTTATTGACCTGACTTTGGTCATGCTTTCTGAAACACCTCAACATACCAAGAATAAACCACTCTTTGAAAC
Organism: Ascidia mentula; assembly: GCF_947561715.1. NCBI lineage: Eukaryota > Metazoa > Chordata > Ascidiacea > Phlebobranchia > Ascidiidae > Ascidia > Ascidia mentula. The sequence goes on from NC_138568.1 coordinate 3,782,081, forward strand.
CTTTTGATGGCCGTGTATTTGAAAACAAAGAAAATTATATACAACCGGTAATCGTAATCGTTAGACTGTTCCAAATCCGTCGACTGAAAACAAACAATAGCTCGAAAAAGTCAAACAGAATTAATACCAATGCTCGATCATGGAGGAGCATGGTGCTTGGCCCTCCGGAAGCAGGTAGGACTCCTGCAGATCGTCGTGGGAGGCCGCTGTGGCCGCAAAGTGGGAGATGGCGTTTTGAGACGTAGAAACCATGTCGGCGAGGACAGTAAATCTTCCGTCGCATCTTCCCTTATTTGTATCATGTTTAAAGGAGAATATCCCGGCAAGATAGTAACTGGAACACTCATCATGTTTATTCAGACGACAGAACACCGGACTTCCGCTGTCCAACTGCAAAATAACAACTACGTGACGTATACAATCCTTGACAAGTGGGCCCATAACTTCTTTTGGGTGTAGCTGCATGATCATGATAAATTCTGTTTTAGGATTCCGACAACTTCAGGAAATTTATAATTTATCTAAAGATTAGATGGAAATGCGTTTTGAGTAAGATTTAAAACAAGTTTCCTTGCAGCCTTGGGTGAAAACAATACCTTACTTACACTGCAGCTGACGGTTCTTTCGCGGGCGTTGCTGGCACACAGCATGTTCCCGCTGTTGTGAAGTCTTCCCCTAAGGCAGTTGTTATCAAAGTCGAGAACCACATTTGCTTTTTTAAGCTTGCTCGATATCCCACTAATTGTTCCACCTATTAGAAAAAACGAGTATTTTTATAGCAATTAAGGGTAATTTTTGCGATTGCCATTTAAACAGAGAGGTCAATTTCATGACGATGCGAATTAGAGTGCTGATCGTTCAAAAATGATTTCAAAGCAATGTATGTTCTTGCAGGCACATGGGGGCTCAGTCCACCGCAAAGTTTTTTACATGGCAAACACAGTCATCTTGTCACGATCTTAAAGGTACAACGGCATAGTGCTGAAAAAAATAAGCATTTTTCCCTTGATCATTGCGTCTGCGATGTGCGTCTACGGCGGTAGAGGTGGCTCAAAAACACGGAGGAAAATTACGCGCTCGTACTCCAAAACTGGGGCCATGATACACTCGCTATACAACTAATAAACAGTCAACAGCTGGTAAATAAAGCTGTGGACCGTGCTCAGTATCGCAAGTTTAAACCTTATCGGACGCTTGATTTTTCATGTCTCATGCTGACTTGTCCGTGAAAAGTTGTTTTGACCAAGTTTAACTGTATGTCATTGTACTCTAAAATCGCTTGTGTTTTGTTCGTGTAGTGTAATATCTCATAAATCCGAAGCACAACACAGTCAATGCGTAATATGCGCTTTAATATATTTTGTTAAGATGGATTTCAATCAAACACGCTTATCCTTTTATTAATTTGATGCATTATTGCGGACCTGCTCAACAATTTATTGTTTACACTTAAAGTATACAATAAATATCCACTATCTGGACGAAGAATTTAGAACTACCTTTAAAGGAATTATTGACTGCAATTTAAAAGATATTATTACCTTTCACAGACATTCCGTGACCGATGCCGAAACACACGGGATCCACTTGTCTTTCCGCTTTTCTCCGGAGACAAAGGCGGTTTTTCTTTGTTGGTTTGACAAGTCTCAGAATGGCAAGATCCTTTCTGCACATAACAAACATAGTCGATTTGTTGAACAACATTTACTCACTTCTTTGTCTTTGAATAGTAAATTAACATTGAAGTTAACATTTTTGGATCACATTTAAAAAACAGCATTCTCGTCTTCTGCCTATTTTACAACCCACCAGATTTTATTCAATGGTTTTTTTTTCAAAGGTATGTCCTTACGACTACACAAAACAGGATGACTTCAAGGTATACCTTCGTATGTTGCTTCCTGTCCATCTATCCTCGATGTGGGGTTCGGAGTTGCCATGCGGTATGTCAGCAAAATTCTGAATTGCTTTTAGACCCTGTATTGGTCTCTGCCTAAACCCATGCTTGTCGACCAGAATATCCATCTCGCCTATGGTAACACGTATCATTCCCATGTCTCTATTCCTACAGAAAAAAAACACATATATTCACAAGGTATTTAGAAGCATGCAAGCCCTATTGCTCATTTAACTAAGTGTAGATGTATGAATGTAGCTCTGTGTTCTGATAAGGGTGATGGTCACGTGAACGCGCTTATAAACACGTTTAGAGCGTTTTTAAACCAAACAACAACGTAAATAATATAATAAAAATTAAGTGGATTCACAGAAAATTATGTATCAACAAACAGTCGTCGAGACTGACTTTTGAAACGAAACAACTTGAGTTTAATTCTGGCGTAAAACAACATCAGAACTCTCTGTGCTGTATGTTTTTTGAGCTTCACACACAAACGCCAACTTTAACTTACTTTACACAATGAGCCGCAGTTGCTATCACGGTGTTGCTGAGCAGAGCCCCGCCACAAATAAACTTGTACCGACCCGTTAGATTCTCGAAAATTGCCACCGACCACGGGAACTCGTTCCTCGTCGCGTCAATTCCTTCTCCTGAACAAGAACGCGTTTATATTTTTGTTGCTACGCATTTTACGTGCAATGCGTGGAAATCGTGATCATGGCGATTTTAAAAATTTTGGGAGTTAGTTTTTAGGTAGCTGTAATTTAACGCATTGCCATAACATCGTTCATAATGTTGTCACAGAAGATGAGGTTCACAGAATTTTTGATACTCGAAGCTTTGCAGCGAACAATCCGATTTGATACTTATAGGCGAAGTATTTGTGCTTCCGAGAAGAAAAGACACACGAAGCATTTTGAAAACAGCTATGCGTTTAAAAAAAGTACAGCGGTTAAGCTTTTTAATATATATTATCAGGATGAATTTCAATCAAACTCACTTATCCTTTTGTCGATTTGCTCGTTGTCCCTGCGCCGCTCTTGTCTTTGCGGGCAACACGTCTGACCGCAAGTAACGCACTCCTGATTATATGACATTGTGAAGATTTCGGACGGGCGATATCCTGTAATTAACGCAAGTATAAGTTCCAGGTGAATTCAATAATGTTGCTATTACTGTGCAAGTATTGTGCGCCGAACTTATGGAAGAAATTTTGTACCATTTTGGCATGTTTCTCCGATTGATCCGCGATCAAAGTGGACAACTGCCCGCTTCCTGAAACGAGATGAAATGTGTTTTTTGTTCGAAATTTTTTTTTTTATAATTTTCTTTGCTTTAATTTGTTTGTAAAGCTTTAGTTGTATAATTAAATTTAGAATAATTTGTAATGAGCGTTTACATTTTATGCCAAACTGTGTAATTATATTTATAATTATAAACAACATTGCATTCCACCTGGTAATTAGTCATACCTAGGCCGAAAGCCATGATACGCAGACTTCGTGTTTGCCAGAAAGGGCAAAGTAAAAAACGCCAAGGCTTGGAAAATTCGAATCAGCTTCAACATATTTGATGCCCAAAACTTGTTGTTAGAAGATTCGTAATTATAAGTCCAAACGATTTTTGGAATACTTTTTCCCTGAAAATGTAAACAGTTGCGACAAATAACTCTGTAGCTCTTACCTTATGTGGTAAAAGCTGCCAATCTCACCTGTTATATACGTAACTAAACAGGAAACATGTCTAAGGTTGTGTCTTCAACCTGAGCACTTTGCGGTTGTGTTTTTGCTTTCAGGAAATTTTCATCGATTAATTGCGAGTAAGAAAACCTGATTGCACCCAGGGTTCTTGGAAAACGCGGATCACCATCGGTTTTTCTTTAAATATGACCTCATCAATGCACTCTTGCGGGTAGAATACTGCGGAAATAATCAAAGCAATTGTTTGGGCACGCGTTTGCCATTTACAAGCCTTATCAATAGAGTGCAACAAGTCATATTCAACCTCTCCATAGAAATCTCTGGTCCTTCCAAGGGGCATTGGACAATTGAATGCCAAGCCTACTCACCGCGGAAACCAATGCAGCCGCACCAAAGACCGCTACGACCATTATTCAGCCATATCACAAAGCACAGGAAAAGCACGCGATATCCTATAGTTAATTGCTGGATATAAGTTCAGCTTAATTAAACTATTTTTTAACGTTTTAATGCAACGAATGGTTAAAAGTATCCTACACAACACTAAGATATACTTTTTGTGAAAAATCGTCAATAGACTTCGTGATATGTATTTCTATATTAACTTATTATTTTGCAACCTCAATTGGACATCGTGATTTAGGTAAAGACAGAATAAAGATTACCATGATACCGCGTAGGATTATTATATTTATTAAAATTGGAATTGAATTGCAACATATGACTGAATGAAATGCGGCCATAACATTTTTTCAATTCGCTCAACATACCACATGTCGTTTATTGTTGACATTCCACTCTTGAAGCTGAGAGGTCAAGCCTTTCTACTGGCATAAGTTTCATGGACCAGACTTTTCTGGCAAGTTAGGACGTTTGTATGTAGTTTTTTGCAGATACTTAAGATAAAGTCAAACGCATGAATACCATTTTCAAATGATTTATATCACTTAACCAAACAACGTCCCATTTAGTTACTACTGCGCCTACCTGTTTAGAAGCAAACAAAATGATTGCGTCGTATTAATTTCATTTGATTTAAAGCTCTGGAGCAACTTATCAGGCAACTATGTTGATGAAGGGGGAAACATACTAATGTTTTAAACGCACTTGATCTCAACTTCATTTGATCCCCGAAACTTCTGGGCCACCTTTGTTTTTCATATTATGCTTATCTACTTGGAAACAAATGCAGGACCTAACTTCAACAAAACAACGCAGTAATATTTCATGCAATGGCATGATTGGCAGGATCGCCCAACTGCACAGGTCCTTACTTGGAGGTCACAGCTATCGTACCGCGATCATTAGAGGTTTGCAGGCTTGGCAGCCCAGCTGGATCAGCCAGTTTTTTCTGACAAGTCGAAGCAAGATTTGAAAAATCAATCATCCCCGTAATGTCGTGGGTATACAAATCGTGTAATAAGTTCGCATGTTTTTATTTCTTTTAATAATGCAAAAATATCAAGAAAATATCATGTACAAGGCAGGGTCAAGGTCGTAATTCGTTTCCATTCCGTCCACCATGGTACAAACTCACATAATGTAGAAAGTAAGGAGAAAAAACGCACGTGCGTCCGATCCAATAATCGAGTTATACCTAATCGCAAATTAACATTTTTGAAAAGCAAAAGGCAATATAAAAAATTTTTGCACCATGCAGTGGTAAGTTATTAAGAATTTTCTGAGAAGAAACCTGCAGCACCACTGTATACGTTACAACAAATGTGCTACAGCTTTTTGCGCTATTGCGCGAAGCGGAGTTGTTGGTAACTAGGCACCCGAGCGCTTTTAATTCACCATGAGACTGACTGTATAAATTATTACCACAAGCTTGCCTAATATCATGCACAATGTCCTCCTACAAGCATGACAAAAATGCGTGGTTGATTCATTTGCATCCACACTGGCGCAAAAGCTTTCAAAACCTTAATGAATTGTAACAATTCTACGTCTCGCTTAAAACGCGGCATTGGGTAGTGAAACTTAATCTTTTTTATACCCATACTACTGGTGCAGGTCCTGGCGTGCTCGCCAATGTTACGTCTGTCTTTCTCAAGGCTCGTAGGACTTGCTTAAAACTAGTAGGGTATATATGCCTTATACGCAGAAGCAGTCAAAGATTTCATATTAACGGACGCTAGAGGCGGTAAGGAGAAGTTAAAACGTTTAACTTCTGTATTTTTGTCAGAGCCCTTGCTGTGGCAGATAATAGCCGCGCATCATTTAAGGACACTTGCCAAGAAGGTATTTCTTATAAAGCCTAATCCGAATCCAGCAAATGTTTTTGTGTATTTTTCAGCATACCTTCCGCCCAACAACATTACAATGCTAAACGGTGGTGTGTGTGTTACTTGCGGTCAAACATACTGCCCACAGGGGAACGTGAATCGCAGAAATCTAAAACAAACAGACGGGATAATAGTTGACTTTTTGTAGATCCTCAAATAAGATCTTTACCCCAACGCTGCCTACATAATTCGAAAAAGACCCCGGACCCCGCAATAACGGATCACCACAAAATCCAGGTTTCATTAAATGGCCGATAAATCTTACTTCAAGTTTCACCAAGACATGCGTTTTCCTCCAACGTGTTGTGTTACGTCATTCCCAGTGCTGACTCAGTAAAAAGGGCAGGAAGAACGTGCAGTCTGACCTACTCTACACAAATCCTATATGATATCAAATTATTATCTTTACGCAAAACGTTGGATCGGCGGCGTAGAATTTTCTCCGGCTGATTTTACATTCTAAATTGTACGATTCTAAAAATCGAGTTGTCCTAAATATGCGAATCTCGCAGACTGTGACATCAAATTGTTCTCGTCTTCTTTCAACAAGGAGAACAAGGTCCCAAGTCATTTGTGTAAACATTATTTTAACGATTCTACTTCACACCATTCAAGTTTCCGGAGGGTCGGTCGAATCGTTTCCCCAAAAAATTATTATTCCCAAATTACAAGCTACGATGTGACAAAAAATCAAAACCAATCTCATCGTCTGGTGCCAGGTAGATACCATACGCCAGTGATTCCCAAATTTTTTTGTGGTTGCGTACCACTTGGGTGTAAAACAATTTCGACGAGTACCACCTAGTTGCGTGTTACAAAGTAATGTAGGGGATGAAGTAACAAACATTTTTAGAATACTTAACTTACGATTTTTTAAATTCGAACTAAATCCACAAATTACGAAAAGGGGCTCGTGTACCACCTGAAATGTCGTCGCGTACCATAGGTTGGGAAACACTGCCTTACGACAATTGTGTCTTTGTTGTTTTGTGTTTAAAAAACACCCAGCAATTTCGTTACCTGATTGTTTCAACCTAGTCGTACGCCTCCAATCCACGCGGTTTGCTTTGTCAGCCACTGATCGTCAACTGAGCAACGTATTTTTTTCAAAATATTTTCAATGTCACGTGACCACCTTCGCATGGGCAGGCCATACAGAGAATTACGCATTCTACTGACATTCCACGAGGATTCAAACTTCACCCAATCCTACAAGATATTTGCGCAGAAATCGGTAGTTTTTTTCGTGGTTCCGTGTTTGCAAAGAGATGATGACGATATTCGTTTACGCATTCCACTGCTATTATAATACTGAATTGATGATTTTGAAAATGACAGCGGTTTTTTGTAACAGATTGCGAATTTGGTATTATGAATTGTGGTTTAATTCTGATGCATTATTTTGTCATCACTTTGGGAATGGGGTTATAAATGCTAACCTGTGTTTTTGGCAGACCACGAAACGAATAATAATTGTTGCATTTCTTGGGACTGAAACCAAGTCTCCTTTGTGTTTTCCAGGATTCCAGGTTGTAAACCAGGTTGCATTTCTTACAATTAATGGTGGTGAATAACAATTACCTAAATATGTCAACACAACCGCAAGGTGTCCAGGTGTGGAGCCTTAACCAACAGGTTTCCTGTGTGCTGTGTATAAAAGGAACTGAAAACATAGATCTTACCAGGTACAACGCCGTAGTAAAATGCGTGTAGCGTACTGGTTTGCGATAATTGCTTTCCTAAATGCAAATAACGTTGAAAGCATCATAGGAACCAATTGTAATAAACTTGCGTTTTTTAAATTATCTGTAGATATTGTCACACCGATACGCCGGAGGGTTAAAGTTCACTTTGTCAAATATGTTTGCCCTGAAGCGGATGTGGCAAACTCTGGCCTTTGTCTCATTGCAATTGGTGCTGGTGAAGTCTCAGTATAATAACATCTTATCAAGGTATGTATGAATACTTGGCCGAAGTAAGGCAATTACACACATCACAAATAGTTTCTCGCTGTCGGTTTCAGAAGGCTTCAAATGATCAACAGCAATAGCGCGTCACAAGGGGAAAGTTGTGAATCTGGTTGGTAGACCTTTCATTTAAACTAACTTGACATTAATTGGAATTTAAAACAAAAGTCCTCATAACTGGCATGTGCCATTGCTCTAGTCGAAGTCATCCAACGCGTGTGCGTCTTTTGCAGGATATCGTCCATCCCACATATTTACAATGCTCTACGGTGGTGAGTGCGTTTCTTGCGGTCAAACGTGCTGTCCCCAGAGAAACAAGCGTTATGGAGGCACGGAGCAAATCGACAAAAGAATAAGTGAGTTAAGAAACGCATTTTCTCCATGCAAACGAATAAGCCGCGTGACAAAGTTTGCTGGGGAAACAGATTTACCAGACACACTTTTCAAGAAAAATTAAATTTTGATTATTTGAAGTTTGAAGAAATTGATCATTCAAGAAAGACAAAAGTATAACCAATCACACGTTTCAAATGATAGCTTTAATCTATAACTAACCATACATGCGCAGCGGTTGTCGGCTAAAAATTAATTTATTGGGCTTAATGCTTTAGCAATATTTCTTGTTCAGGAGAAGGAATTGACGCGACTAAGAACGAGTTTCCGTGGTCGGTGGCAATTTTCGAGAATCTAGTGGGTCGCTACAAGTTTATTTGTGGCGGGGCTCTGCTCAGCAAGACCGTGATAGCGACTGCAGCTCATTGTGTCTGGTAGGTTAAAATATTTCCGTGTGCATCACGACTCCTCAGCTTCCATGCCACTTCACTTTGGCTATAATTCAGCCAACTTGTTTTCTGTACAGCTTGATTGCTTTCGAGTATCTTGCATGAAAACTTTTCGTGTTTTTTACATCGATGTAAAAATACCTCCTGAAGAAAAACTGCCTTTTCTGTAACTGGTAATAATATCATTAAGTGCGTTCAGGAATAAAAATCTGAGGAAGATTCGTGTTACCATTGGCGAGACGGATATCTTGGTCGACAACAACGGGTTTAGGCTGTACAATAAACACGCCTTAAGGGCAATTGAGCATTCATCTTACATTCATCAGGACTACGCCATCAACGAACCCCATGTAGAGGATACCTTAGCAGGGGTAATCAGGTAAAGGGTATTTGTATTTTAATTGATGTATTCTGCTGGCACAATTAAACGTGTATTCACCGACGCTTCGCCTCCTATTCAACTTGGCTTCATCCTGGTAAAGGAAGGAAGAACAAATTGATTGAAATACAATATGCAGCAACATCAACACGCTATTACAGTTATTTTATTGTATTTTGTGCCATTAGGATTATGAGCAAAGTAAATTGCTTGAAAGCAAGAATTCGTTTTCGGGTTTAGGGTAAAAATACTTGTGAGTTTTCTGTTCAACGAAATGTTGAATAACATTATATTATACAAGACAAAAAAGTGAAGCTTTATAAAGAATAAATTATTATGTGCTCTTTTTATCGTTTGGCAGAAACGATCTGGCTATTCTGAATCTTGTCAAACCAACGAACAAAGGTCGTCTTTGCCTCCGGAGAAGGACACAAAGGCAAAGAGACCCTGAGTGCTTTGGTATCGGTCACGGAATCTCTTTGAGAAGTAGGGATATGTGTTAGAAAGATTCGCCGCAACCATTCAAAAATTTAAAACTATCGCCAACAGTAGAATGTGTAGTAGTTTTCAGTGACGTCATACATATAGACTTTTTTATTTCGGTGCCACATTTTAACCCAAATTGTAAAATGGATGATAGTAAAAAAGTCTCTATATCGACTTCCCATTTTGACGTATACAGTCGAACGCATCGCTTCTTGATAATTCACGTAGGAAGAAGCTGTCCATTCTTTTAATAGATGGTGTAACAGGGAACATATCAAGTATTCTACAGAAGGCAAAGGTGGTTCTTGACTATGATAACAGTTGTCTCAGAGGAAGACTCCACAACAGCGGAAACATGCTGTGTGCAAGCAACGGTCGCGAAAAAACCGTTGGCTGCAACGTAAGTCTCTCCTGTCGTAGAATTCTGCACTAATTTCGGCGCAAATATTTTATCCTTCAGAGGCTTGCTTTTTTCCAAATGTTATGTTTTTGTTTTTTTTCGATGCGGTCTCTTGTGACGAAATGTGCTTTGCAAGCAAACATGCATCACTTTTGTTGGCGATTGGATTTTTTATATCAGGGCATTTCTTCTTTTTATTTCCAGTTGGAGAGTCACGTATTTAAATAGTTGACTTTATTTTTGCTTTTAATTGCAGTTGGACAGCGGAAGTCCGGTGTTTTGTCGTCTGAAGAAAGGCGACGCTTGTTCCAGTTACTATCTGGCCGGGATATTCTCTTTCAAGCAAGACAAACAACAAGGGGGCTGCAATAGCGATTTCACCGTTCTCGCTGACATGGTGTCCACGTCTACGAATGCTCTCTCCCACCACGCGGCTGAAAAGGCCTCGCATTCCAACTTTCAGGAGTCGTTCATGTTTGTGGCTGGGGAACCGCCATGTTCTTCTATGCTCGACCAGCCCTACTGATTTTCTGTTTCCCATTATCTTGACTTCCAGCTAGGTGACGGACGGAACGAATACTCCACTTCGATTTTTAGTTGTACATACATTTTGGCTCTTTTCATTACACGCATACACTCACGATTGTCTCCTACAAAAGTTTCAAGAGAGAAAGAGTCTAAGAGGTGTTAATTTTTTTGTAAAAACTCAGTAGGCGCGGTTTGGATCTCTTGGTCAGATAAAAGGCGCTTGAAAGCTTTATTGGAAGCAGCAACTTCACGATAAGGTTAACAAAAACCACTCAAATAGCAATAAGATCAATGTTGTCATCCAAATGAGAAAGTTGTTTGTATCAGTTTTGTAAGTTATTCTAAAAAAAACTTGACTATGGTATTTTGCCTGGCAAGTTTCATGTTTTTTTCTGGCTAACTAAGCGCGACTGCATTCGGTCACCAGCTACAATGATGAGCCTTGACCGGTAGTAACAGTGCGCACAATACTGTCTGCAACTCACATATAAGCGTAACCCCTACAATTAACTCCAGAAGGCCAGCCGGGCACCATGACAACTTTTCGGGCGTTTTGATAAGTTTTAATTTATGGTGCTGAAGAGCGTCCAAGATATTGAAAATTAGACCACGCATTTTGGTTACATACGTTTGCCGCGTGAATAATTTCAGTGAGAATAATTTATGGTCGAATCTTCGCCACAGAAGCTCTTGCATTACGTCTTTAAGCTGTAAGGTTTTATCCGGAGAATTACCGCTGTTTCACTCCTGTAGAGTCTACCAATTTTGCTCCAAGACCAAACTTTGTGGCGAATATATTGCACATTTCCTGGTCGGTCTGGGCGTGTTTACTCCAAATTTGATAAGGTTTCGAAATAATAGATTTGCTCAAATAGGGGCGAATGTGCCTAGCACTGCCCTGGAGCGACTACTTGTGGTAAATAATTTTCTTTGTACAGCACATCAGGCCAAATGAATGCGATGAAACTATAGATTTGAGGTAATTCTACAAGATTGGAATCCAACGTTCAACAATTCCGCTATTCGTCTGAATTATGACTGTTGTTATTGACCTGACTTTGGTCATGCTTTCTGAAACACCTCAACATACCAACACTAAACCACTCTTTGAAACCTTTTGTTAGCCGTGTATTTGAAAACAAAGAAAATTATATACAACCGGTAATCGTAATCGTTAGACTGTTCCAATCCGTCGACTGAAAACAAACAATAGCGCGAAAAAGTCAAACAGAATTAATACCAAGGCTCGATCATGGAGGAGCATGGTGCTTGGCCCTCCGGAAGCAGGTAGGACTCCTGCAGATCGTCGTGGGAGGCCGCTGTGGCCGCAAAGTGGGAGATGGCGTTTTGAGACGTAGAAACCATGTCGGCGAGTACAGTAAATCTTCCGTCGCATCTTCCCTCATTTGTATCATGTTTAAAGGAGAATATCCCGGCAAGATAGTAACTGGAACACTCATCATGTTTATTCAGACGACAGAACACCGGACTTCCGCTGTCCAACTGCAAAATAACAACTACGTGACGTATACAATCCTTGACAAGTGGGCCCATAACGTCTTTTGGGTGTAGCTGCATAATCATGTTACATATGATCATGATAAATTCTGTTTTAGGATTTCGACAACTTCAGGAAATTTATAATTTATCTAAAGATTGGATGGAAATGCGTTTTGAGTAAGATTTAAAAGAAGTTTCCTTGCAGCCTTGGGTGAAAACAGAACCTTACTTACACTGCAGCTGACGGTTCTTTCGCGGGCGTTGCTGGCACACAGCATGTTCCCGCTGTTGTGAAGTCTTCCCCTAAGGCAGTTGTTATCAAAGTCGAGAACCACATTTGCTTTTTGAAGCCTGCTCGATATCCCACTAATTGCTCCACCTATTAGAAAAAACGAGTATTTCAATAGCAATTAAGGGTAATTTTTGCCATTGCCATTTAAACAGACAGCTCAATTTCATGACGATGCGAATTAGAGTGCTGATCGTTCAAAAATGATTTTAAAGCAATGTATGTTCTTGCAGGCACATGCGGGCTCAGTCCACCGCAAAGTTTTTTACATGGCAAACGCTGTTATCTTGTCAAGATCTTAAGGTACAACGGCATAGTGCTGAAAAAAATAAGTATTTTTTCCTTTATCATTGCGTCTGCGATGTGCGTCTACGGTGGTAGAGGTGGCTCAAAAACACGGAGGAAAATTACGCGCTCGTACTCCAAAACTGGGGCCATGATACACCCGCTCTACAACTGATAAACAGTCGACAGCTGGTAAATAAAGCTGTGGACCGTGCTCAGGATCGCGAGTTTAAACTTTATCGGACGCTTGATTTTTCATATTTCATTCCGACTTGTCTGTGACAAGTTGTTTTGACCAAGTTTAACTGTATGTCATTGTACTCTATATTCGCTTGTGTTTTGTTCGTGTAGTGTAATATCTCATAATTCCGAAGCACAACGCAGTCAATGCGTAATATGCGCTTTAATATATTTTGTTATGATGGATTTCTATCAAACACGCTTATCCTTTTATTAATTTGATGCATTATTGCGGACCTGCTCAACAATTTATTGTTTGCACTTAAAGTATACAATAAATATCCACTATCTGGACGAAGAATTTAGAACTAGCTTTAAAGGAATTATTGACTGCAATTTAAAAGATGTTATTACCTTTCACAGACATTCCGTGACCGATGCCGAAACACACGGGATCCACTTGTCTTTCCGCTTTTCTCCGGAGACAAAGGCGGTTTTTCTTTGTTGGTTTGACAAGTCTCAGAATGGCAAGATCCTTTCTGCACATAACAAACATTGCCGATTTGTTGAACAACGTTTACTCACTTCTTTGTCTTTAAATCGGCCGGATAAATGTCATAGTAAATTGACATTGCAGTTAACATTTTTGGATCACATTCAAAAACAGCATTCTCGTCTTCTGCCTATTTTACAACCTACCAGATTTTATTCAATGGTTTTTTTCAAAGGTATGTCCTTACCACTACACAAAACAGGATGACTGCAAGGTATACCTTCGTATGTTGCTCCCTGTCCATGTATCCTCCCAGTGGGGTTCGGAGTTGCCATGCGGTATGTCAGAAAAATTCTGAATTGCTTTTAGGGCCCGTAATTTTTCATGCCTAAACCCACTCTTGTTGACCAGAATATCCATCTCGCCTATGCTAACACGTATCATTCGTAGGTCTCTATTCCTACAGAAAAAAAACACATATATTCACAAGGTATTGAGAAGCATGCAAGCCATATTGTTCATTTAACTAAGTGTAGATGTATGGATGTAGCTCTGTGTTCTGATAAGGGTGATGGTCACATGAACGCGCTTATAAACACGTTCAGAGCGTTTTCAAAATAAACAACAACATAAATAATATAATAAAAATTAACTGGATTCACACAAAATTATGTATCAACACACAGTCGTTATAGAGACTGACTTTTCAGGAGAAATAACTTAAATTTAATTCTGGCGTAAAACAACATCAAAACTCTCTGTGCTGTATGATTCTTGAGATTTACACATAAACACCACCTTTAACTTACTTTACACAATGAGCTGCAGTCGCTATCACGGTGTTGCTGAGCAGAGCCCCGCCACAAATAAACTTGTACCGACCCGTTAGATTCTCGAAAATTGCCACCGACCACGGGAACTCGTTCCTCGTCGCGTCAATTCCTTCTCCTGAACAAGAACGCGTTTACGTTTTTGTTACTACGCATTTTACGTGCAATGCGTGGAAATCGTGATCATGGCGATTTTCAAAAATGTTGGTAGTTAGTTTTTAGTTAGATGTAATTTAACGCATTACCAAAACATCGTTCATAATTTAAGTGTTGTCACAGAAGATGAGGTTTACAGAATTTTTGAAACTCGAAGCTTTGCAACGAACAATCCGAATTGAAACTTATTGGCGAAGTATTTGTGCTTCCGAGAAGAAAAGACACTCGAAAAATTTTGAAAACAGCTATGCGTTTAAAAAAAGTACAGCGGTTAAGCTTTTTAATATATATTATCAGGATGAATTTCAATCAAACACACTTATCCTTTTGTCGATTTGATCGTTGTCCCTGCGCCGCTCTTGTCTTTGCGGGCAACACGTCTGACCGCAAGTAACGCACTCCTGATTATATGACATTGTGAAGTTTTCGGACGGGCGATATCCTGTATTTAACGCAAGTATAAGTTCCAGGAGCATTCAATAATGTTGCTATTACTGTGCAAGTATTGTGCGCCGAACTTTTGGAAGAAATTTTGTACCGTTTTGGCATGTTTCTCCGATTGATCCGCGATCAAAGTGGACAACATCCTGATTCCTGAAACGAGATGAAATGTGTTTTATGTTCGAAATTTTTTTTTTAAATTTTCTTTGCTTTAATTTGTGATGAGCTTTAGTTGTGTAATTTATTTTAGACTAATTTGTAATGAGCTTAGTTATTTGTTGATTCCGGGGCGCACAACCTTTTTATTAATGCCGGGCGCATCACACAGAGACTTTATTTCACCAACGGCCCCCAGGCAGTCCAAACTGATTAATTCGCATTTACTTACGACTAATAGTTTTTTCTTAGCTAAAGAATACATGATCTCATTGTGTTTTTTAACAAATACCGACCAATTTTATAAGCATGTTAGGTTTCTAACAATGCGCAGCCTACAATACAAATGCCCTATAAAGCATGTGTACGGCCTCATGAATTAGCATACACTGCTACATCAGGCCTTTCGGACGCAGGTTTTGCACTCCTAGTTTAATTTGTAATGACCATTAGTTATATTTCAGCAGGCATTTAGCGCGCGTCAACAAAAAACAAAACGTTTTCATTTTATGCCAAACTGTATAATTATAAACAACATTGCATTCCACCTGGTGATTAGTCATACCTAGGCCGAAAGCCATGATACGCAGACTTCGTGTTTGCCAGAAAGGGCAAAGAAAAAAACGCCAAGGCGTGGAAAATTCGAATCAGCTTCAACATATTTGATGCCCAAAACTTGTTTGTAGAAGATTCGTAATTATAAGTCCAAACGATTTTTGGAATACTTTTTCCCTGAAAATGTAAACAGTTGCGACAAATAACTCTGTAGCTCTTACCTTATGTGGTAAAAGCTGCCAATCTCACTTGTTATATACGTAACTAAACAGGAAACATGTCTAAGGTTGTGTCTGCAACCTGAGCACTTTGCGGTTGTGTTTTTGCTTTCACGAAATTTTCATCGATTAATTGCAAGTAAGAAAACCTGATTGCACCCAGGGTTCTTGGAAAACGCGGATCACCATCGGATTTTCTTTAAATATGACCTCATCAATGCACTCTTGCGGGTAGAATACTGCGAAAATAATCAAAGCAATTGTTTGGGCACGCGTTTGCCATTTACAAGCCTTATCAATAGAGTGCAATTAGTCATTTTCACCCTCTTCATAGGATTCTATGGTCCTTCCAAGGGGCATTGGACAATTGAATGCCAAGCCTACTTACCGCGGAAACCAATGCAGCCGCACCAAAGACCGCTACGACCATTATTCAGCCATATCACAAAGCACAGGAAAAACACGCGATCTCCTATAGTTATAATTGCTGGATATAAGTTCAGCTTAATTAAACTGTTTTCTACCGTTTTAATGCAACGAATGGTTAGAAGTATCCTACACAACACTAAGATATACTTTTTGTGGGAAATCGTCTGTAGACTTCGTGATATGTATTTCTATGTTAATTTATTATTTTGCAAACTCAATTGGACATCGTGATTTAGTTAAAGACAGAATAAAGATTACCATGATACCGCGTAGGATTATTATAATTATTAAAATTGGAATTGAATTGCAACGTATGACTTGATGAAATGCGGCCATAACATTTTTTCAATTCGCTCAATTCACCACATGTCGTTTACTGTTGCCATTCCACTCTTGAAGCTGAGATGTGAAGCCTTTCTACTGGCGTAAGTTTCATGGACCAGACTTTTCTGGCAAGTTAGGACGTTTGTATGTAGTTTTTTGCAGATACTTAAGTTAAAGTCAAACGCATGAATACCATTTTCAAATGATTTATATAACTTGACCAAACAACTTCCCATTTAGTTACTACTGCGCCTACTTGTTTAGAAGCAAACAAAATGATTGAGTCGTATTAATTTCATTTGAAAGCTCTGGAGCAACTTATCAGGCAACTATGTTGATGAAGTGGGAAACTAATGTTTTAAACGCACTTGATCTCAACTTCATTTGATCCCCGAAACATCTGTGTCACCTTAGTTTTACATATTATGCTTATCTACTTGGAAACAAATGTAGGATCTAACCTCAACAAAACAACGCAGTAATATTTCATGCAATGGCGTGATTGGCAGGATTGCCCCACTGCACAGGTCTTACTTGGCGGTAACAGCTATCGTACCGCGATCATTAGAGGTTTGCAGACTTGGCAGCCCAGCCGGATCAGCCACTTTTTCCTGACAAGTCGGAGCAAGATTTGAAAAATCAATCTTTCCCGTAATGTCATGGGTATACAAATCGTGTAATAAGTTCGCATGTTTTTGTTTCTTTTAGTAATGCAAAATATCAAAAAAATATCATGTACAAGGCAGGGTCAAGGTCGTAATTCGTTTCCATTCCGTCCACCACCAACAGGTTTCCTGTGTGCTGTGTATAAAATGGACATGAAAACATAGATCTTACCAGGTATAACGCAGTAGTAAAATGCGTGTTACGTACTGGTTTGCGATAATTGCTTTCCTAAATGCCAATAACGTTGAAAGCATCATAGGAACCAATTGTAATAAACTTGCTTTTTTTAAATTATCTGTAGATATTGTCACACCGATAAGTCGGAGAGTTAAAGTTCACTTTGTCAAATATGTTTGCCCTGAAGCGGATGAGGCAAACTCTGGCCTTTGTCTCATTGCAATTGAGCATTCATCTTACATTCATCGGGACTACGCCATCAACGAACCCCATATAGAGGATACCTTAGCAGGGGTAATCAGGTAAAGGGTATTTGTATTTCAATTGATGTATTTTGCTGGCACAATTAAACGTGTATTCACCGACGCTTCGCCTCCTATTCAACTTGGCTTCATCCTGGTAAAGGAAGGAAGAACAAATTGATTGAAATACAATATGCAGCAACATCAACACGCTATTACAGTTATTTTATTGTATTTTGTGCCATTAGGATTTTGAGCAAAGTAAATTGCTTGAAAGCAAGAATTCGTTTTCGGGTTTAGGGTAAAAATACTTGTGAGTTTTCTGTTCAACGAAATGTTGAATAACATTATATTATACAAGACAAAAAAGTGAAGCTTTATAAAGAAAAAATTATTATGTGCTCTTTTTATCGTTTGGCAGAAACGATCTGGCTATTCTGAATCTTGTCAAACCAACGAACAAAGGTTCGCCGCAACCATTCAAAAATTTAAAACTATCGCCAACAGTAGAATGTGTAGTAGTTTTCAGTGACGTCATACATAAAGACTTTTTATTTTATTGCCACATTTTAACCCAAATTGTGAAATGGATGATAGTAAAAAAGTCTCTATATCGACTTCTCATTTTGACGTATACAGTCGAACGCATCGCTTCTTGATAATTCACGTAGGAAGAAGCTGTCTATTCTTTTAATAGATGGTGTAACAGGGAACATATCAAGTATTCTACAGAAGGCAAAGGTGGTTCTTGACTATGATAACAGTTGTCTCAGAGGAAGACTCCACAACAGCGGAAACATGCTGTGCGCAAGCAACTCCCGCGAAAAAACCGTTGGCTGCAACGTAAGTCTCTCCTGTCGTAGAATTCTGCACTGATTTTGGCGCAAATATTTTATCCTTCAGAGGCTTGCTTTTTCCAAATGTTGTATTTTCTTTTTTTTTTGATACGGTCTCTTTTGACGAAATGTTCTTTGCAAGCAAACATGCATCACGTTTGTTGGCGATTGGATTTTTTATATCAGGGCATTTCTTCATTTTATTTTCAGTTGGAGAATCACGTACTTAAATAGTTGCCTTTATTATTGCTTTTACTTGCAGTCGGACAGCGGAAGTCCGGTGTTTTGTCGTCTGAAGAAAGGCGACGCATGTTCTAGTTACTATCTGGACGGGATATTCTCTTTCAAGCAAGACAAACAACAAGGGGGCTGCAATAGCAATTTCACCGTTCTCGCCGACATGGTGTCCACGTCTACGAATGCTCTCTCCCACCACGCGGCTGAAAAGGCCTCGCATTCCAACTTTCAGGAGTCGTTCATGTTTGTGGCTGGGGAACCGCTATGTTCTTCTATGCTCAAGCAGTCCTACTGATTTTGTGTTTCCCTTTATCTTGACTTTTACCTAGTTGACGGACGGAACGAATACTAAACTTCGATTTTTGGTTGTACATACGTTTTGCCTCTTTTCAATACACGCATAAACTCACGATTGTCTCCTAGAAAAGTTTGAAGAGAGAAAGAGTCTATGAGGTGTTAATTTTTTTTGTCAAAACTCAATTGTCGCGGTTTAGATCTCTTGGTCAGATAAAAGGCGCTTGAAAGCTTTCTTGGAAGCAGCAACTTCACGATAAGCTTAACAAAAACCACTCAAATAGCAAAAAAGATCAATGTGTTCATCTAAATAAGAAAGTTGTTTGTATCAGTTTTGTAAGTTATTCTAAAAAAAACTTGACTATGGTATTTTGCCTGGCAAGTTTCATGTATTTTTCTGGCTAACTAAGCGCGACTGCATTCGGTCACCAGCTACAATGATGAGCCTTGACCGGTAGTAACAGTGCGCACAATACTGTCTGCAACCCACATATAAGCGTAACCACTACAATTAACTCCAAAAGGCCAGCCGGGCACCATGACAACTTTCCCGGCGTTTTGATAAGTTTTAATTTATGGTGCTGAAGAGCGTCCAAGATATTGAAAATTAAACCACGCATTTTGGTTACATACGTTTGCCGCGTGAATAATTTCAGTGAGAATAATTTATGGTCGAATTTTCGTCACAGAAGCTCTTGCATTACGTCTTTAAGCTGTAAGGTTTTATCCGGAGAATTACCGATGTTTCACTCCTGTGGAGTCTACCGATTTTGCTCCAAGACCAAACTTTGTGGCGAATATATTGCACATTTCCTGTTCGGTCTGGGCGTGTTTACTCCACATTTGATAAGGTTTCAAAATAATAGATTTGCTCAAATAGGGGCGAATGTGCCTAGCACTGCCCTGGAGCGACTACTTGTGGTAAATATTTTTCTTTGTTCAGCACATTAGGACAAATGAAAGCGACGAAACTAAAGATTTGAGGTAATTCTACAAGATTGGCATCCAACGTTCAACAATTCCGCTATTCGTCTGAATTATGACTGTTGTTATTGACCTGACTTTGGTCATGCTTTCTGAAACACCTCAACATACCAACACTAAACCACTCTTTGAAACCTTTTGATGGCCGTGTATTTGAAAACAAAGAAAATTATATACAACCGGTAATCGTAATCGTTAGACTGTTCCAATCCGTCGACTGAAAACAAACAATAGCGCGAAAAAGTCACACAGAATTAATACCAAGGCTCGATCATGGAGGAGCATGGTGCTTGGTCCTCCGCAAGCATGTAGGTCTCCTGCAGATCGTCGTGGGAGGCCGCTGTGGCCGCAAAGTTGGAGATGGCGTTTTGAGACGTAGAAACCATGTCGGCGAGGACAGTAAATCTTCCGTCGCATCTTCCCTCATTTGTATCATGTTTAAAGGAGAATATCCCGGCAAGATAGTAACTGGAACACTCATCATGTTTATTCAGACGACAGAACACCGGACTTCCGCTGTCCAACTGCAAAATACTACGTGACGAATACAATCCTTGACAAGTGGGCCCATAACGTCTTTTGGGTGTAGCTACATAATCATGTTACATATGATCATGATAAATTCTGTTTTACGATTCCGACAACTTCAGGAAATTTATAATTTATCTAAAGATTGGATGGAAATGCGTTTTGAGTAAGATTTAAAACAAGTTTCCTTGCAGCCTTGGGTGAAAACAGAACCTTACTTACACTGCAGCTGACGGTTCTGTTGTGGGCGTTGCTGGCACACAGCATGTTCCCGCTGTTGTGAAGTCTTCCCCTAAGGCAGTTGTTATCAAAGTCGAGAACCACATTTGCTTTTTGAAGCCTGCTCGATATCCCACTAATTGCTCCACCTATTAGAAAAAACGAGTATTTCAATAGCAATTAAGGGTAATTTTTGCCATTGCCATTTAAACAGACAGCTCAATTTCATGACGATGCGAATTAGAGTGCTGATCGTTCAAAAATGATTTTAAAGCAATGTATGTTCTTGCAGGCACATGCGGGCTCAGTCCACCGCAAAGTTTTTTACATGGCAAACGCTGTTATCTTGTCAAGATCTTAAGGTACAACGGCATAGTGCTGAAAAAAATAAGTATTTTTCCCTTTATGATTGCGTCTGCGATGTGCGTCTACGGTGGTAGAGGTGGCTCAAAAACACGGAGGAAAATTACGCGCTCTTACTCCAATACTGGGGCCATGATACACCCACTCTACAACTGATAAACCGTCGACAGCTGGCAAATAAAGCTGTGGACCGTGCTCAGGATCGCGAGTTTAAACCTTATCGGACGCTTGATTTTTCATATTTCATTCCGACTTGTCTGTGAAAAGTTGTTTTGACCAAGTTTAACTGTATGTCATTGTACTCTATATTCGCTTGTGTTTTGTTCGTGTAGTGTAATATCTCATAATTCCGAAGCACAACGCAGTCAATGCGTAATATGCGCTTTAATATATTTTGTTATGATGGATTTCTATCAAACACGCTTATCCTTTTATTAATTTGATGCATTATTGCGGACCTGCTCAACAATTTATTGTTTAAACTTAAAGTATACAATAAATATCCACTATCTGGACGAAGAATTTAGAACTAGCTTTAAAGGAATTATTGACTGCAATTTAAAAGATGTTATTACCTTTCACAGACATTCCGTGACCGATGCCGAAACACACGGGATCCACTTGTCTTTCCGCTTTTCTCCGGAGACAAAGGCGGTTTTTCTTTGTTGGTTTGACAAGTCTCAGAATGGCAAGATCCTTTCTGCACATAACAAACATTGCCGATTTGTTGAACAACGTTTACTAACTTCTTTGTCTTTAAATCGGCCGGATAAATGTCATAGTAAATTGACATTGCAGTTAACATTTTTGGATCACATTCAAAAACAGCATTCTCGTCTTCTGCTTATTTTACAACCTACCAGATTTTATTCAATGGTTTTTTTTCAAAGGTATGTCCTTACCACTACACAAAACAGGATGACTGCAAGGTATACCTTCGTATGTTGCTTCCTGTCCATGTATCATTCTCGTGGGGTTCGGAGTTGCCATGCGGTATGTCAGAAAAATTCTGAATTGCTTTTAGGGCCCGTATGTTTCGACGCCTAAACCCACGGTTGTTGACCAGAATATCCATCTCGCCTATGGTAACACGTATCATTCGCAGGTTTCTATTCCTACAGAAAAAAAAACACATATATTCACAGGGTATTTAGAAGCATGCAAATCCTATTGCTCATTTAACTAAGTGTAGATGTATGGATGTAGCTCTGTGTTCTGATAACGGTGATGGTCACGTGAACGCGCTTATAAACACGTTTAGAGCGTTTTTAAACCAAACAACAACGTAAATATAATAAAAATTAACTGGATTCACACAAAACTATGTATCAACACACAGTCGTAGAGACTGACTTTTGAGGCGAAATAACTTGAATTTAATTTTGGCGTAAAACAACATCAGAACTCTCTGTGCTGTATGATTTTTGAGCTTTACACATGAACACCACCTTTCACTTACATTACACAATGAGCCGCAGTCGCTATCACGGTGTTGCTGAGCAGAGCCCCGCCACAAATAAACTTGTACCGATGCCTTTGTTTCTCGAAAATTGCCACCGACCAGGGAAACTCGTTCCACGTCGCGTTAATTCCTTCTCCTGAACAAGAACGCGTTTACATTTTTGTTACTACGCATTTTACGTGCAATGCGTGGAAATCATGATCATGGCGAATTTAAAAATGTTGGTAGTTAGTTTTTAGTTAGCTGTAATTAAACGCATCGCCAAAACATCGTTCATAATTTAAGTGTTGTCACAGAAAATGAGGTTCACAGAATTTTTGCTACTCGAAGCTTTGCAGCGAACAATCCCATTTGATACTTATAGTCGAAGTATTTGTGCTTCCGAGAAGAAAAGACCCACGAAGCATTTTGAAAACAGCTATGCGTTTAAAAAAAGCACAGCGGTTAAGCTTTTTAATATATATTATCAGGATGAATTTCAATCAAACTCACTTATCCTTTTGTCGATTTGCTCGTTGTCCCTGCGCCGCTTTTGTCTTTGCGGGCAACACGTCTGACCGCAAGTAACGCACTCCTGATTATATGACATTGTGAAGATTTCGGACGGGCGATATCCTGTAATTAACGCAAGTATAAGTTCCAGGAGCATTCACAAATGTTGCTATTACTGTGCAAGTATTGTGCGCCGAACTTATGGAAGAGATTTTGTACCATTTTGGCATGTTTCCCCGATTGATCCGAGATCAAAGTGGACAACATCATGATTCCTGAAACGAGATGAAATGTGTTTTATGTTCGAAATTTCTTTTTTATAATTTTCTTTGCTTTAATTTGTGATAAGCTTTAGTTGTATAATTTAAATTAGAATAATTCGTAATGAGCGTTTTCATTTTATGCCAAACTGTGTAATTATATTTATAATTATAAACAACGTTGCATTCCACCTGGTAATTAGTCATACCTAGGCCGAAAGCCATGATACGCAGGCTTCGTGTTTGCCAGAAAGGGCAAAGAAAAAAACGCCAAGGCTTGGAAAATTCGAATCAGCTTCAACATATTTGATGTCCAAAACTTGTTGGTAGAAGATTCGTAATTATAAGTCCAAACGATTTTTGGAATACTTTTTCCCTGAAAATGTAAACAGTTGCGACAAATAACTCTGTAGCTCTTATCTTATGTGGTAAAAGCTGCCAATCTCACCTGTTATATACGTAACTAAACAGGAAACATGTCTAAGGTTGTGTCTTCAACCTGAGCACTTTGCGGTTGTGTTTTTGCTTTCAGGAAATTTTCATCGATTAATTGCAAGTAAGAAAACCTGGTTGCACCCAGGGTTCTTGGAAAACGCGGATCACTATCGGATTTTCTTTAAATATGACCTCATGAATGCACTCTTGCGGGTAGAATACTGCGAAAATAATCAAAGCAATTGTTTGGGCACGCGTTTGCCATTTACAAGCCATATCAACAGAGTGCAATTAGTAATTTTTAACCTCCTCATAGAAATCTATGGTCCTTCCAAGGGGCATTGGACAATAGAATGCCAAGCCTACTTACCGCGGAAACCAATGCAGCCGCACCAAAGACCGCTACGACTATTATTCAGCCATATCACAAAGCACAGGAAAATCACGCGATCTCCCATAGTTAATTGCTGGATATAAGTTCAGCTTAATTAAACTATTTTTTAACGTTTTAATGCAACGAATGGTTAAAAGTATCCTACACAACACTAAGATATACTTTTTGTGAGAAATCGTCAATGGACTTCTTGATGTGTATTTCTATGTTAACTCATTATTTTGCAAACTCAATTGGACATCGTGATTTAGGTAAAGACAGAATAAAGATTACCATGATACCGCGTAGGATTATTATATTTATTAAAATTGGAATTGAATTGCAACATATGACTTGATGAAATGCGGCCATAACATTTTTCAATTCGCTCAACATACCACATGTCGTTTACTGTTGACATTCCACTCTTGAAGCTGAGATGTGAAGCCTTTCTACTGGCGTAAGTTTCATGGACCAGACTTTTCTGGCAAGTTAGGACGTTCACGTGTAGTTTTTTACAGGCCCCTAAGATAAAGTCAAACGCATGAATACCATTTCCAAATGATTTATATAACTTGACCAAACAACTTCCCATTTAGTTACTACTGCGCCTACTTGTTTAGAAGCAAACAAAATGATTGCGTCGTATTAATTTCATTTGAAAGCTCTGGAGCAACTTATCAGGCAACTATGTTGATGAAGGTGGAAACATACTAATGTTTTAAACGCACTTGATCTCAACTTCATTTGATCCCCGAAACTTCTGTGCCACCTTAGTTTTTCATATTATGCTTATCTACTTGGAAACAAATGTAGGACCTAACCTCAACAAAACAACGCAGTAATATTTCATGCAATGGCATGATTGGCAGGATCGCCCTACTGCACAGGTCCTACTTGGCGGTAACAGCTATCGTACCGCGATCATTAGAGGTTTGCAGGCTTGGCAGCCCAGCTGGATCAGACACTTTTTCCTGACAAGTCGGAGCAAGATTTGAAAAATCAATCATCCCCGTAATGTCGTGGGTATACAAATCGTGTAATAAGTTCGCATGTTTTTATTTCTTTTAATAATGCAAAATATCAAGAAAATATCATGTACAAGGCAGGGTCAAGGTCGTAATTCGTTTCCAGTCCGTCCACTATGGTACAAACTCACGTAATAAAGAAAGGAGAAAAAACACACGTGCGACCGATCCAATAATCGAGTTATACCTAATCGCAAATTAACATTTTTGAAAAGTAAAAGGCAATATGAAAAATTTTTGCAACATGCAGTGGTAAGTTATTAAGAATTTTCTGAGAAGAAATCTGCAGCACCACTGTATAGGTTACAACAAATATGCTACAGCTTTTTTGCGCTATTGCGCGAGGCGGAGTTGTTGGTAACTAGGCACCCGAGCTCTTTTAATTCACCATAAGACTGACTGTATACATTATTACCACAAGCTTGCCTAATATCGTACACAAGGTCCTCCTACAAGCATGACAAAAATGAGTGGTTGATTCATTTGCATCCACACTGGCGCAAAAGCTTTCAAAACCTTAATGAATTGTACCAATTCTACGCCTCGCTTAAAACGCGGGTAGTGAAACTTAATCTTTTTTATACCCACTACTGGTGCAGGTCCTGGCGGGCTCGCCAATGTAACGTCTGTCTTTCTCAAGGCTCGTAGGACTTGCTTAAAACTAGTAGGGTATATATGCCTTTATTAAAAACGTAAAAGCCACCAACAGCGAGTGTTCAAACAACGAGTCCTTCGCGTTACTGCCACACATGCATGGTCTCAGGTCACCACACGCAGAAGCAGTCAAAGATTTCATATTAACGGACGCTAGAGGCGGTAAGGAGAAGTTAAAACCTTTAACTTCTGTATTTTTGTCAGAGCTCTTGCTGTGGCAGATAATAGCTGCGCATCATTTGAGGACACTGGCCAAGAAGAAATTTCTTATAAAGCCTAATCCGAAGCCATCAAATGCTTTTGTGTATGTTTCAGGATACCTTCCGCCCAACAACATTGCAATGCTATACGGTAGTGTGCGTGTTACCTGCGGTCAAAATTACTGCCCACATTTCCATTTCCAGAGGGTCGGTCGAATCGTTTTCCCCAAAAATTCTTATTCCCAAATTACAAGCTACGATGTGAAAAAAAATCAAAAACAATCTCATCGTCTGGTGCTAGGTGGATACCATACGCCAGTGATTCCCAACTTTTTTCTGGTTGCGTACCACTTGGGTGTAAAACAATTTCGACGAGTACCACCTAGTTGCGTGTTACAAAGTAATGTAGGGGATAAAGTAACAAACATTTTTAGAATACTTAACTTACGATTTTTTAAATTCCAACTAAATCCGCAAATTACGAAAAGGTGCTCGCGTACCACCTGGAATGCCGTCGCGTACCATAGGTTGGGAAACACTGCCATACGACAATTGTGTCTTTGTTGTTTTGTGTTTAAAAAACACCCAGCAATTTCGTTACCTGATTGTTTCAACCTAGTCGTACTCCTCCAATCCACGCGGTTTGCTTTGTCAGCCACTGATCGTCAACTGAGCAACGTATTTTTTTCAAAATATTTTCAATGTCACGTGACCACCGTCGCATGGGCAGGTCATACAGAGAATTACGCATTCTACTAACATTCCAAGAGGATTCAAACTCCACCCAATCCTACAAGATATTTGCGCAGAAATCGGTAGTTTTGTCGTGGGACCATGTTTGTGAAGTGATGATGACGATATTCGTTTACGCATTCCACTGCTATTATAATGCTAAATTGATGATTTTGAAAATGACAGCGGTTTTTTGTAACAGATTGCGAATTTGGTATTATGAATTGTGGTTTAATTCTAATGCATTATTTTGTCATCACTTTGGGAATGGGGTTATAAATGCTAACCTGTGTCTTTGGCAGACCACAAACGAATAATATTTGTTGCATTTCTGGGACTGAAGCCAAGTCTCCTTTGTGTTTTCCATGATCCCAGGTATAAACCAGGTTGCATGTCTTGCAATTAATGGTGGTGAATAGCAATTACCTAAATATGTCAACACAACCGCAAGGTGTCCAGGTGTGGAGCCTTAACCAACAGGTTTCCTGTGTGCTGTGTATAAAATGGACATGAAAACATAGATCTTACCAGGTACAACGCCGTAGTAAAATGCGTGTAGCGTACTGGTTTACGATAATTGCTTTCCTAAATGCCAATAACTTTGAAAGCATCATAGGAACCAATTGTAATAAACTTGCGTTTTTTAAATTGTCTGTAGATATTGTCACACCGATAAGTCGGAGAGTTAAAGTTCACTTTGTCAAATATGTTTGCCCTGAAGCGGATGTGGCAAACTCTGGCCTTTGTCTCATTGCAATTGCTACTGGTGAAGTTTCAGTATAATAACATCTTATCAAGGTATGTATGAATACTTGGCCGAAGTAAGGCAATTGCACACATCATAAATAGTTTCTCGCTGTCGGTTTCAGAAGGCTTCAAATGATCAACAGCAATAGCGCGTCACAAGGGGAAAGTTGTGCATCTGGTTGGTAGACCTTTCATATAAACTAACTTGACATTAACTAGAATTTAAAACAAAAATCCTAATAACTGGCATGTGCCATTGCTCTATTCGAAGTCATCAAACGCGTGTGCGTCTTTTGCAGGATATCGTCCATCCCACACATTTACAATGCTCTACGGTGGTGAGTGCGTTTCTTGCGGTCAAACGTGCTGTCCCCAGAGAAACAAGCGTTATGGAGGCACGGAGCAAATCGACAAAAGAATAAGTGAGCTAAGAAACGCATTTGCTCCATGCAAACGAATAAGCCGCGTGACAAAGTTTGCTGGGGAAACAGATTTACCAGACACACTTTTCAAGAAAAATTAAATTTTGATTATTTGAAGTTTGAAGAAATTGATAATTCAAGAAAGACAAAAGTATAAACAATCACACGTTTCAAATGATAGCTTTAATCTATAACTAACCATACATGCGCAGCGGTTGTCGGCTAAAAATTAATTTATTGGGCTTAATGCTTTAGCAATATTTCTTGTTCAGGAGAAGGAATTGACGCAACTAAGAACGAGTTTCCGTGGTCGGTTGCAATTTTCGAGAATCTGGCGGGTCGCTACAAGTTTATTTGTGGCGGGGCTCTGCTCAGCAAGACCGTGATAGCGACTGCGGCTCATTGTGTCTGGTAGGTTAAAATATTTCCGTGTGCATTCCTTACCTTCCATGCCACTTCACTTTGGCTATACTTTAGTGAAATAGTCGTGTTTTCTTTATATCCAACGACCACAATACATTACATTTTTCAAACAGTGCGAACTCTTTTGACCTATATAGTTTCATCAGTGCAGCTGTTAACTAAGGAACGTTCTTGAAACTAACTTGTTTTCTGTACAGCTTGATTGCTGTCGAGTATCTTGCATGAAACCTTTTCGTGTTTTTTACTTCGATGTAAAAGGACCTCCTGAACAAAAACTGTAACTGGTAATAATATCATTAAGTGCGTTCAGGAATAAAAATCTGAGGAAGATTCGTGTTACCATTGGCGAGACGGATATCCTGGTCGACAACAACGGGTTTAGGCTGTACAATAAACACGCCTTAAGGGCAATTGAGCATCCATCTTACATTCATCGGGACTACGCCATCAACGAACCCCATGTAGAGGATACCTTAGTAGGGGTAATCAGGTAAAGGGTATTTGTATTTCAATTGATGTATTTTGCTGGCACAATTAAACGTGTATTCACCGACGCTTCGCTTACTATTCAACTTGGCTTCATCTTGGTAAAGAACAAATTGATTGAAATACAATATACAGCAACAGCAACACACTATTAATAATTTTATTGTTTTTTTTGTGCCCGTAGGATTTTGAGTAAAGTAAATTGCTTGAAAACAAGAATTGGTTTTCGGGTTTAGGGTAAAAATACTTGTGAGTTTTCTGTTCAACGAAATGTTGAATAACATTATATTATACAAGGCAAAAACGTGAAGCTTTATTAAGATTAAATTAATATGTGCTCTTTTTATCGTTTGGCAGAAACGATCTGGCTATTTTGAATCTTGTCAAACCAACGAACAAAGGTCGTCTTTGCCTCCGGAGAAGGACACAAAGGCAAAGAGACCCTGAGTGCTTTGGTATCGGCCACGGAATCTCTTTGAGAAGTAGGGATGTGTGTTAGAAAGATTCGCTGCAACCATTCAAAAATTTAAAACTATCGCCAACAGTAGAATGTGTAGTGGTTTTCAGTGACGTCCTACATATAGACTTTTTTAATTCGGTGCCACATTTTAACCCAAATTGTAAAATGGATGATAGTAAAAATGTTTCTATATCGACTTCCCATTTTGACGTATACAGTCGAACGCATCGCTTCTTGATAATTCACGTAGGAAGAAGCTGTCCATTCTTTTAATAGATGGTGTAACAGGGAACCTATCAAGTATTCTACAGAAGGCAAGGGTGGTTCTCGACTATGACAACATTTGTCTCAGAGGAAGACTCCACAACAGCGGAAACATGCTGTGTGCAAGCAACGCCCGCGAAAAAACCGTTGGCTGTAACGTAAGTCTCTCCTGTCGTAGAATTCTGCACTGATTTCGGCGCAAATATTTTATCCTTCAGAGGCTTGCTTTTTTCCAAATGTTATGTTTTTGTTTTTTTTCGATGCGGTCTCTTGTGACGAAATGTGCTTTGCAAGCAAACATGCATCACTTTTGTTGGCGATTGGATTTTTTATATCAGGGCATTTCTTCTTTTTATTTCCAGTTGGAGAGTCACGTACTTAAATACTTGCCTTTATTATTGCTTTTAATTGCAGTTGGACAGCGGAAGTCCGGTGTTTTGTCGTCTGAAGAAAGGCGACGCTTGTTCTAGTTACTATCTGGCCGGGATATTCTCTTTCAAGCAAGACAAACAACAAGGGGGCTGCAATAGCAATTTCACCGTTCTTTTTTTTTTTTTTTTTTTTTTTTTTTTTGATCACACCGGGATTTGAACCCGGGATATCCTGGGCACGAATCCCGATCAGGTTTTCGTCTTGATATATGGGTCGGGCATTTGACCAACCGTTCTTGCCGACATGGTGTCCACGTCTACGAATGCTCTCTCCCACCACGCTGCTGAAAAGGCCTCGCATTCCAACTTTCAGGAGTCGTTCATGTTTGTGGGTGGGGAACCGCTATGTTCTTCTATGCTCAAGCAGTCCTACTGATTTTCTGTTTCCCTTTATCTTGACTTTTACCTAGTTGACGGACGGAACGAATACTCCACTTTGATTTTTGGTTGTACATACGTTTTGCCTCTTTTCAATACACGCATAAACTCACGATTGCCTCCAAGAAAAGTTTGAAGAGAGAAAGAGTCTATGAGGTGTTAATTTTTTTTGTCAAAACTCAATTGTCGCGGTTAAGATCTCTTGGTCAGATAAAAGGCGCTTGAAAGCTTTATTGGAAGCAGCAACTTAACGATAAGCTTAACAAAAACCACTCAAATAGCAAAAAAGATCAATGTGTTCATCTAAATGAGAAAGTTGTTTGTATCAGTTTTGTAAGTTATTCTAAAAAAAACTTGACTATGGTATTTTGCCTGGCAAGTTTCATGTATTTTTCTGGCTAACTAAGCGCGACTGCATTCGGTCACCAGCAACAATGATGAGCCTTGACCGGTAGTAACAGTGCGCACAATACTGTCTGCAACTCACATATAAGCGTAACCACTACAATTAACTCCAGAAGGCCAGCCGGGCACCATGACAACTTTTCCGGCGTTTTGATAAGTTTTAATTTATGGTGCTGAAGAGCGTCCAAGATATTGAAAATTAAATCACGCATTTTGGTTACATACGTTTGCCGCGTGAATAATTTCAGTGTGAATAATTTATGGTCGAATCTTCGTCACAGAAGCTCTTGCATTACGTCTTTAAGCTGTAAGGTTTTATCCGGAGAATTACCGCTGTTTCACTCCTGTGGAGTCTACCGATTTTGCTCCAAGACCAAACTTTGTGGCGAATATATTGCACATTTCCTGTTCGGTCTGGACGTGTTTACTCCACATTTGATAAGGTTTCGAAATAATAGATTTGCTCAAATAGGGGCGAATGTGCCTAGCACTGCCCTGGAGCGACTACTTGTGGTAAATATTTTTTTTTGTTCAGCACATTAGGACAAATGAAAGCGACGAAACTAAAGATTTGAGGTAATTCTACAAGATTGGCATCCAACGTTCAACAATTCCGCTATTCGTCTGAATTATGACTGTTGTTATTGACCTGACTTTGGTCATGCGTTCTGAAACACCTCAACATGCCAACACTAAACCACTCTTTGAAACCTTTTGATGGCCGTGTATTTGAAAACAAAGAAAATTATATACAACCGGTAATCGTAATCGTTAGACTGTTCCAATCCGTCGACTGAAAACAAACAATAGCGCGAAAAAGTCAAACAGAATTAATACCAAGGCTCGATCATGGAGGAGCATGGTGCTTGGTCCTCCGGAAGCATGTAAGACTCCTGCAGATCGTCGTGGGAGGCCGCTGTGGCCGCAAAGTGGGAGAGGGCGTTTTGAGACGTAGAAACCATGTCGGCGAGGACACTAAATCTTCCGTCGCATCTTCCCTCATTCGTATCATGTTTAAAGGAGAATATCCCGGCAAGATAGTAACTGGAACACTCGTCGGTCTTGTTCAGACGACAGAACACCGGACTTCCGCTGTCCAACTGCAAAATAACAACCACATGACGCATACAATCCTTGACAAGTGGGCCCATGACGTCTTTTTTGGCTGTAGCTGCATAATCATATTAGATATAATCATGATAAATTCTTCTTTAGGTTTTTGACAACTTCAGGAAATTTATAATTTATCTTAAGATTGGATGGAAATGAGTTTTAAGTAAGATTTAAAACAGGTTTTCTCGCAGCGTTCAGAGAAAACAAAACCTTACTTACATTGCAGCTGACGGTTCTGTTGTGGGCGTTGCTGGCACACAGCATGTTTCCGCTGTTGTGAAGTCTTCCCCTAAGGCAGTTGTTATCAAAGTCAAGAACCATCTTTGCTTTTTGAAGCTTGCTCGATATCCTACTAATTGCTCCACCTATTAAAATAAAACAAGTTCGGATTAATTGGTCGAATATTTTAATAGCACTTTAGGGTAATTTTTGCCGTTGCTTTTTTAAACAGACAGGCCAATTTCATGACGTTGCGAATCAGAGTGCTGATATGTTTTAAAATGACTTCAAAGCAATGTATGTTCGTGCAGGCATATGTAGGTTCAGTTCACCGCGAAGTTTTTTACATGGCGAACACAGTCATCGTGTCACGATCTTATGCTCGGACAGCATCGCGCTGAATAGGAATAAGAGCCATTTGGGCCATGATACACCCACTCTACAAATAATAAACAGTCGACAGCAGGTAAATAAAGCTATGGACCATGCTCAGGTTCGCGAGTTTAAACCTTATCGGACGCTTGATTTTTCATATTGCATATATATTGTTCAAACTTAAAGCATACAATAAATATCCACTAGTTGGACGAAGAATTTAGAACTAGCTTTAAAGGAATTATTGACTGCAATTTAAAAGATATTATTACCTTTCACAGACATTCCGTGACCGATGCCGAAACACACGGGATCCACTTGTCTTTCCGCTTTTCTCCGGAGACAAAGGCGGTTTTTCTTTGTTGGTGTGACAAGTCTCAGAATGGCAAGATCCTTTCTGCACATAACAAACATAGCCGATTTGTTGAACAACGTTTACTCACTTCGTTGTCTTTGAATCGGCCGGATAATTGTCATAGTAAATTAACATTGCAGTTAACATTTTTGGATCACATTTAAAAACAGCATTCTTGTCTTCTGCCTATTTTACAACCTACCAGATTTATTTCAATGATTGTTTTGAGGTATTTCCTTACGACTACACAAAACGGGATGACTGCAAGGTGTACCTTCGTAAGTGGGGTTCGTAGTTGTTATGAGGTATATCAGCAAAATTCTGAATTTCTTTCAAGGCCCGTATTTTTCGTCGCCTAAACCCACTCTTGTTGACCAGAATATCCATCTCGCCTATGGTAACACGTATCATTCGTAGGTCTCGATTCCTACAGAAACAAGCACATATATTCACAAGGTATTTAGAAGCATGCAAGCCCTATTGCTCATTTAACTAAGTGTAGATGTATGGATGTAGCTCTGTGTTCTGATCAGGGTGAAGGTCATGTGAACGCGCTTATAAACACGTTTAGAGCCTTTTTACACCAAACAACAACGTAAGTACAAAAAAACAAACTGGATTCACAAAAAATTATGTATCAACACACAATCGTAGAGACTGACTTTTGGGGAAATAACTTGAGTTTATTTCTGGCATAAAACAATATCAAAACTCTCTGTGCTGTATGTTTTTTGAGCTTTACACACAAACACCAACTTTCACTTACATTACACAATGAGCCGCAGTCGCTATCACGGTGTTGCTGAGCAGAGCCCCGCCACAAATAAACTTGTACTCAGCAGGCCTTTGTATCTCAAAAATTGCCACCGACCACGGAAACTCGTTCCACGTCGCGTCAATTCCTTCTCCTGAACAAGAACGCGTTTATATTTTTGTTACTGCGCATTTTACGTGCAATGCGTGAAAATCGTGATCATGGCGATTTTAAAAATGTTGGTAGTTAGTTTTTAGGCATTGCCAAAACATCGTTCATAATTTTAGTGTTGTCACAGAAGATGAGGTTCACAGAATTTTTGATACTCGAAGCTTTGCAGCGAACAATCCGATTTGATACTTATAGGCGAAGTATTTGTGCTTCCAAGAAGAAAAGACACACAAAGCATTTTGAAAACAGCTATGCGTTTAAAAAAAGTACAGCGGTTCAGTTTTTTAATATATATTATCAGGATGAATTTCAATCAAACTCACTTATCCTTTTGTCGATTTGCTCGTTGTCCCTGCGCCGCTCTTGTCTTTGCGGGCAACACGTCTGACCGCAAGTAACGCACTCCTGATTATATGACATTGTGAAGTTTTCGGACGGGCGATATCCTGTAATTAACGCAAGTATAAGTTCCAGGAGCATTCAATAATGTTGCTATTACTGTGCAAGTATTGTGCGCCGAACTTATGGAAGAAATTTTGTACCATTTTGGCATGTTTCTCCGATTGATCCGCGATCAAAGTGGACAACATCCTGATTCCTGAAACGAGATGAAATGTGTTTTATGTTCGAAATTTTTTTTTATAATTTTCTTTGCTTTAATTTGTGATAAGCTTTAGTTGTATAATTAAATTGAGAATAATTTGTATTGAGCGTTTTCATTTTATGCCAAACTGTGTAATTATATTTATAATTATAAACATCATTGCATTCCACCTGGTAATTAGTCATACCTAGGCCGAAAGCCATGATGCGCAGACTTCGTGTTTGCCAGAAAGGGCAAAGAAAAAAACGCCAATACTTGGAAAATTCGAATCAGCTTCAACATATTTGATGCCCAAAACTTGTTTGTAGAAGTTTTGTAATTATAAGTCCAAACGATTTTTGGAATACTTTTTCCCTGAAAATGTAAACAGTTGCGACAAATAACTCTGTAGCTCTTACCTTATGTGGTAAAAGCTGCCAATATCACCTGTTATATACGTAACTAAACAGGAAACACGTCTAAGTTTGTGTCAGCACACAGGAAACCTGTTGGTTAGGGGTCGACACCAAGACATTTTTCGGTTGTGTTGACATATTAAGGTAATTGTTATTCACCACCATTAATTGCAAGACATGCAACCTGGTTCATACCTGGGATCATGAAAACCACAAAGGAGACTTGGTTTCAGTCCCAAGAATTGTAACAACTATTATTCGTTTGTGGTCTGCCAAAGACACAGGTTAGCATTTATAACCCCATTCCCGAAGTGATGAGAAAATAATGCATTAGAATTAAACTACAATTCATAATGCCATTTTCGCAATCTATTACAAAACCGCTGACAATAATTCAGCATTATAATAGCAGCACAATAGTGTATAGTCACAAAAATCACCATGGTGTTTCTACAGTCATTTTCTACAATTTCTACAACGTTTCTTCAATTCTAGTAAAACAAGTGTGAGGTACTTTGGCTTTTCTAGTGATCTGTTATTGCGGGGTCTGGGGCCTTTTCCGAATTTGGGTGGCAGCGCTGGTGTAAAGATCCTTTTTGAGTATCTAGGGTCGCCGTTAGGTAGACAGGGATTGCCACTTAAATCCTTACTAGCCTCAATTCCCTCTCTGCCGAAATAATCCCATAACACAATTCATGCAGCTTCAATTGCCTCAACGACTTCAGTTCCGTGAACCTCAATGATTGCGAAAACCAACAACACTAATTATCACTCTAAAGTATTGTCTGATGGGCAATACTGGCAAGGAAGCTCGTGGAATTCGCATTATTTTCTTTCTGGTCCGAAAATAAACTGCAATTACTGAGGTGAAACAACTTCCTGATGACGTACACAAAACCGCCGAATAATCAATAATGTGGGCGTCATGTTCAATGGTTTCCGGTTGCATTTGCATTGAATTCGCAGTTCCAGACTGTTTGTTGCATCGAATAAAGCAATTTTTTAAGTTGTTCTAACGTCCCATAGAGTTTGTTAATTTTAGTGAAACGCCATAGAATGCAATTTGTTTTAGCGAAAACAACCGATCCAATAATCGAGTTATACCTAATCGCAAATTAACATTTTTGAAAAGTAAAAGACAATATAAAAGATTTTTGCAACATGCAGTGGTAAGTTATTAAGAATTCTCTGAGAAGAAATCTGCAGCACCACTGTATACGCCATACGCCACAACATATATGCTGCAGCTTTTTGCGCTATTGCGCGAGGCGGACTTGTTAGTAACTAGGCACCCGAGCGGTTTTAATTAACCATAAGACTGACAGTACAAATTATCACCACAAGCTTGCCTCATATCATACACAAGGTCCTCCTACAATCATGACAAAAACGCGTGGTTGATTCATTTGCATCCACACTGGCGCAAAAGCTTTCAAAACCTTGATGAATTGTAACAATTCTACGCCTCGCTTAAAACGCGGCATACGGTAGTGAAAATTAATCTTTTTTATACCCACTACTGGTGCTGGTCCTGGCGTGCTCGCCAATGTAACGTCTATCTTTCTCAAGGCTCGTAGGACTTGCTTAAAACTAGTAGGGTATATATGCCTTTATTAAAAACGTAAAAGCCACCAACAGCGAGTGTTCAAACAACGAGACCTTCGCGTTACTGCCACACATGCATGGTCTCAGGTCACCACACGCAGAAGCAGTCAAAGATTTCATATTAACGGACGCTAGAGGCGGTAAGGAGAAGTTAAAACCTTTAACTTCTGTATTTTTGTCAGAGCTCTTGCTGTGGCAGATAATAGCCGCGCATCATTTGAGGACACTGGCCAAGAAGGTATTTCTTATAAAGCCTAATCCGAAGCCATCAAATACTTTTGTGTATGTTTCAGGATACCTTCCGCCCAACAACATTACAATGCTATACGGTGGTGTGCGTGTTACTTGCGGTCAAACTTACTGCACACAGGGGAAAGTGAATTGCAGAAATCTAAAACAAATTGACGGGAGAATAGTTGACTTTTTGTAGATCGTCAAACAAAATCTTTACCCCAACGCTGCCTCCCTAATTCGAAAAAGACCCCGGACCCTGCAATAACGGATCACCACAAAATCCAGGTTTCATTAAATGGGCGTTAAATCCTACTTCAAGTTTCACCAGGACACGCGTTTTCCTCCAACGTGTTGTGTTACGTCATTGCCAGTGGTGACTCAGAAAAAGGGCAGGAAGAACGTGCAGTCTGACCTACTCTACACAAATCCTCTATGATATCAAATTATTATCTTTACGCAAAACGTTGGATCGGCGGCGTAGAATTTTCTCCGGCTGATTTTACATTCTAAATTGTACGATTCAAAAAATCGAGTTGTCCTAAATATGCGAATCTCGCAGACTGTGACATCAAATTGTTCTCGTCTTCTTTCAACAAGGAGAACAAGGTCCCAAGTCATTTGTGTAAACATTATTTTAACGATTCTACTTCACACCATTCAAGTTTCCGGAGGGTCGGTCGAATCGTTTCCCCAAAAAATTATTATTCCCAAATTACAAGCTACGATGTGACAAAAAATCAAAACCAATCTCATTGTCTGGTGCCAGGTAGATACCATACGCCAGTGATTCCCAAATTTTTTTGTGGTTGCGTACCACTTGGGTGTAAAACAATTTCGACGAGTACCACCTAGTTGCGTGTTACAAAGTAATGTAGGGGATGAAGTAACAAACATTTTTAGAATACTTAACTTACGATTTTTTAAATTCGAACTAAATCCACAAATTAGGAAAAGGGGCTCGTGTACCACCTGAAATGTCGTCGCGTACCATAGGTTGGGAAACACTGCCTTACGACAATTGTGTCTTTGTTGTTTTGTGTTTAAAAAACACCCAGCAATTTCGTTACCTGATTGTTTCAACCTAGTCGTACGCCTCCAATCCACGCGGTTTGCTTTGTCAGCCACTGATCGTCAACTGAGCAACGTATTTTTTTCAAAATATTTTCAATGTCACGTGACCACCTTCGCATGGGCAGGCCATACAGAGAATTACGCATTCTACTGACATTCCACGAGGATTCAAACTTCACCCAATCCTACAAGATATTTGCGCAGAAATCGGTAGTTTTGTCGTGGTTCCGTGTTTGCAAAGAGATGATGACGATATTCGTTTACGCATTCCACTGCTATTATAATGCTGAATTGATGATTTTGAAAATGACAGCGGTTTTTTGTAACATATTGCGAATTTGGTATTATGAATTGTGGTTTAATTCTGATGCATTATTTTGTCATCACTTTGGGAATGGGGTTATAAATGCTAACCTGTGTTTTTGGCAGACCACGAAACGAATAATAATTGTTGCATTTCTTGGGACTGAAACCAAGTCTCCGTTGTGTTTTCCAGGATTCCAGGTTGTAAACCAGGTTGCATTTCTTACAATTAATGGTGGTGAATAACAATTACCTAAATATGTCAACACAACCGCAAGGTGTCCAGGTGTGGAGCCTTAACCAACAGGTTTCCTGTGTGCTGTGTATAAAAGGAACTGAAAACATAGATCTTACCAGGTATAACGCCGTAGTAAAATGCGTGTAGCGTACTGGTTTGCGATAATTGCTTTCCTAAATGCAAATAACGTTGAAAGCATCATAGGAACCAATTGTAATAAACTTGCCTTTTTTAAATTATCTGTAGATATTGTCACACCGATACGCCGGAGGGTTAAAGTTCACTTTGTCAAATATGTTTGCCCTGAAGCGGATGTGGCAAACTCTGGCCTTTGTCTCATTGCAATTGGTGCTGGTGAAGTCTCAGTATAATAACATCTTATCAAGGTATGTATGAATACTTGGCCGAAGTAAGGCAATTGCACACATCACAAATAGTTTCTCGCTGTCGGTTTCAGAAGGCTTCAAATGATCAACAGCAATAGCGCGTCACAAGGGGAAAGTTGTGAATCTGGTTGGTAGACCTTTCATTTAAACTAACTTGTCATTAATTGGAATTTAAAACAAAAGTCCTCATAACTGGCATGTGCCATTGCTCTATTCGAAGTCATCCAACGCGTGTGCGTCTTTTGCAGGATATCGTCCATCCCACATATTTACAATGCTCTACGGTGGTGAGTGCGTTTCTTGCGGTCAAACGTGCTGTCCCCAGAGAAACAAGCGTTATGGAGGCACGGAGCAAATCGACAAAAGAATAAGTGAGTTAAGAAACGCATTTGCTCCATGCAAACGAATAAGCCGCGTGACAAAGTTTGCTGGGGAAACAGATTTACCAGACACACTTTTCAAGAAAAATTAAATTTTGATTATTTGAAGTTTGAAGAAATTGATCATTCAAGAAAGACAAAAGTATAAACAATCACACGTTTCAAATGATAGCTTTAATCTATAACTAACCATACATGCGCAGCGGTTGTCGGCAAAAATTAATTTATTGGGCTTAATGCTTCAGCAATATTTCTTGTTCAGGAGAAGGTATTGACGCGACTAAGAACGAGTTTCCGTGGTCGGTGGCAATTTTCGAGAATCTAACGGGTCGGTACAAGTTTATTTGTGGCGGGGCTCTGCTCAGCAACACCGTGATAGCGACTGCGGCTCATTGTGTATGGTAGGTTAAAATATTTCCGTGTGCATCACGAGTCCTTACCTTCCATGCCACTTCACTTTGGCTATAATTTAGTGAAATATCCAACGACCACAATAAATTACCTTTTTCAAACAGTGCAAACTGTTTTGATCTATATAAACTCATCAGTGCAGCTTTTAAATCAGGGACGTTCTTGAGGCTAACTTGTTTTCTGTACAGCTTGATTGCTGTCGAGTATCTTGCATGAAAACTTTTCGTGTTTTTTACTTCGATGTAAAAGTATCTCCTGAACAAAAACTGTTTTTTTCTGTAACTGGTAATAATATCATTAAGTGCGTTCAGGAATAAAAATCTGAGGAAGATTCGTGTTACCATTGGCGAGACGGATATCCTGGTCGACAACAACGGGTTTAGGCTGTACAATAAACACGCCTTAAGGGCAATTGAGCATTCATCTTACATTCATCAGGACTACGCCATCAACGAACCCCATGTAGAG
The DNA here is from genome assembly GCF_947561715.1 of Ascidia mentula. NCBI lineage: Eukaryota > Metazoa > Chordata > Ascidiacea > Phlebobranchia > Ascidiidae > Ascidia > Ascidia mentula. Next base: position 3,821,647 of record NC_138568.1, read on the forward strand.
GATACCTTAGCAGGGGTAATCAGGTAAAGGGTATTTGTATTTCAATTGATGTATTTTGCTGGCACAATTAAACGTGTATTCACCGACGCTTCGCCTCCTATTCAACTTGGCTTCATCCTGGTAAAGGAAGGAAGAACAAATTGATTGAAATACAATATGCAGCAACATCAACACGCTATTACAGTTATTTTATTGTATTTTGTGCCATTAGGATTTTGAGCAAAGTAAATTGCTTGAAAACAAGAATTCGTGTTCGGGTTTAGGGTAAAAATACTTGTGAGTTTTCTGATCAACGAAATGTTGAATAACATTATATTATACAAGGCAAAAAAGTGAAGCTTTATAAAGATTACATTAATATGTGCTCTTTTTATCGTTTGGCAGAAACGATCTGGCTATTCTGAATCTTGTCAAACCAACGAACAAAGGTCGTCTTTGCCTCCGGAGAAGGACACAAAGGCAAAGAGACCCTGAGTGCTTTGGTATCGGCCACGGAATCTCTTTGAGAAGTAGGGATATGTGTTAGAAAGAATCGCCGCAACCATTCAAAAATTTAAAACTATCGCCAACAGTAGAATGTGTAGTAGTTTTCAGTGACGTCATACATATAGACTTTTTTAATTCGGTGCCACATTTTAACCAAATTTGTAAAATGGATGATAGTAAAAAAGTCTCTATATCGACTTCCCATTTTGACGTATACAGTCGAACGCATCGCTTCTTGATAATTCACGTAGGATGAAGCTGTCCATTCTTTTAATAGATGGTGTAACAGGGAACATATCAAGTATTCTACAGAAGGCAAAGGTGGTTCTTGACTATGATAACAGTTGTCTCAGAGGAAGACTCCACAACAGCGGAAACATGCTGTGTGCAAGCAACGCCCGCGAAAAAACCGTTGGCTGCAACGTAAGTCTCTCCTGTCGTAGAATTCTGCGCTGATTTTGGCGCAAATATTTTATCCTTCAGGGGCTTGCTTTTTTCCAAATGTTATATTTTCGTTTTTTTCGATGCGGTCTCTTGTGACGAAATGTGCTTTGTAAGCAAACATGCATCACTTTTCTTAGCGATTGGATTTTTTATATCAGGGCATTTCTTCTTTTTATTTCCAGTTGGAGAGTCACGTACTTAAATAGTTGACTTTATTATTGCTTTTAATTGCAGTTGGACAGCGGAAGTCCGGTGTTTTGTCGTCTGAAGAAAGGCGACGCTTGTTCCAGTTACTATCTGGCCGGGATATTCTCTTTCAAGCAAGACAAACAACAAGGGGGCTGTGATAGCGATTTCACCGTTCTCGCCGACATGGTGTCCACGTCTACGAATGCTCTCTCCCACCACGCGGCTGAAAAGGCCTCGCATTCCAACTTTCAGGAGTCGTTCATGTTTGTGGCTGGGGAACCGCCATGTTCTTCTATGCTCGATCAATCCTACTGATTTTCTGTTTCCCATTATCTTGACTTCCACCTAGGACGGACGGAACGAATACTCCACTTCGATTTTTGTTTGTACATACGTTTTTCCTCTTTTCAATACACGCATACACTCACGATTGTCTCCTAGAAAAGTTTGAAGAGAGAAAGAGTCTAAGAGGTGTTAATTTTTTTGTCAAAGCTCAGTAGTCGCGGTTTGGATCTCTTGGTCAGATAAAAGGCGCTTGAAAGCTTTATTGGAAGCAGCAACTTCACGATAAGGTTAACAAAAACCACTCAAATAGCTAAAAAGATCAATGTGTTCATCTAAATGAGAAAGTTGTTTGTATCAGTTTTGTAAGTTATTCTAAAAAAATCTTGACTATGGTATTTTGCCTGGCAAGTTTCATGTATTTTTCTGGCTAACTAAGCGCGACTGCATTCGGTCACCAGCTACAATGATGAGCCTTGACCGGTAGTAACAGTGCGCACAATACTGTCTGCAACTCACATATAAGCGTAACCACTACAATTAACTCCAGAAGGCCAGCCGGGCACCATGACAACTTTCCCGGCGTTTTGATAAGTTTTAATTTATGGTGCTGAAGAGCGTCCAAGATATTGAAAATTAAACCACGCATTTTGGTTACATACGTTTGCCGCGTGAATAATTTCAGTGAGAATAATTTATGGTCGAATTTTTGTCACAGAAGCTCTTGCATTACGTCTTTAAGCTGTAAGGTTTTATCCGGAGAATTACTGCTGTTTCACTCTTGTGGAGTCTACCGATTTTGCTCCAAGACCAAACATTGTGGCGAATATATTGCACATTTCCTGTTCGGTCTGGGCGTGTTTACTCCACATTTGATAAGGTTTCGAAATAATAATAGATTTGCTCAAATAGGGGCGAATGTGCCTAGCACTGCCCTGGAGCGACTACTTGTGGTAAATATTTTTCTTTGTTCAGCACATTAGGAAAAATGAAAGCGACGAAACTAAAGATTTGTTGTAATTCTACAAGATTGGCATCCAACGTTCAACGATTCCGCTATTCGTCTGAATTATGACTGTTGTTATTGACCTGACTTTGGTCATGCTTTCTGAAACACCTCAACATACCAGGACTTTACCACTCTTTGAAACCTTTTGATGGCCGTGTATTTGAAAACAAAGAAAATTATATACAACCGGTAATCGTAATCGTTGGACTGTTCCAATCCGTCGACTGAAAACAAACAATAGCGCGAAAAAGTCACACAGATTTAATACCAAGGCTCGATCATGGAGGAGCATGGTGCTTGGCCCTCCGGAAGCAGGTAGGACTCCTGCAGATCGTTGTGGGAGGCCGCTGTGGCCGCAAAGTGGGAGAGGGCGTTTTGAGACGTAGAAACCATGTCGGCGAGGACAGAAAATCTTCCGTCGCATCTTCCCTCATTTGTATCATGTTTAAAGGAGAATATCCCGGCAAGATAGTAACTGGAACACTCGTCGGTCTTGTTCAGACGACAGAACACCGGACTTCCGCTGTCCAACTGCAAAATAACAACCACGTGACGCATACAATCCTTGACAAGTGGGCCCATGACGTCTTTTTTGGCTGTAGCTGCATAATCATATTACATATAATCATGATAAATTCTTCTTTAGGTTTTTGACAACTTCAGGAAATTAATAATTTATCTAAAGATTGGATGGAAATGAGTTTTAAGTAAGATTTAAAACAGGTTTTCTCGCAGCGTTGAGAGAAAACAAAACCTTACTTACACTGCAGCTGACGGCTCTGTTGTGGGCGTTGCTGGCGCACAGCATGTTTCCGCTGTTGTGAAGTCTTCCCCTAAGGCAGTTGTTATTAAAGTCGAGAACCATCTTTGCTTTTTGAAGTATGCTCGATATCCTCCTAATTACTCTACCTATTAACAAAAACAAGTTCGGATTAATTGGACGAATATTTTAATAGCACTTTAGGGTAATTTTTGCCGTTGCTTTTTTGAACAGACAGGCCAATTTCATGACGTTGCGAATCAGAGTGCTGATATGTTTCAAAATGACTTCAAAGCAATGTATGTTCTTGCAGGCATATGCAGGTTCAGTTCACCGCGAAGTTTTTTACATGGCGAACACAGTCATCGTGTCACGATCTTATGCTCGGACAGCATCGCGCTGAATATGAATAAGAGCCATTTGGGCCATGATACACCCGCTATACAACTAATAAACAGTCGACAGCAGGTAAATAAAGCTATGGACCATGCTCAGGATCGCGAGTTTAAACCTTATCGGACGCTTGATGTTTCATATCTCATATATATTGTTTAATAAAGTATACAATAAATATCCACTAGTTGGATATATTTAACTTAAAGTATACAATGAATATCCACTAGTTGGACGAAGAATTTAGAACTAGCTTTAAAGGAATTATTGACTGCAATTTAAAAGATATTATTACCTTTCACAGACATTCCGTGACCGATGCCGAAACACACGGGATCCACTTGTCTTTCCGCTTTTCTCCGGAGACAAAGGCGGTTTTTCTTTGTTGGTGTGACAAGTCTCAGAATGGCAAGATCCTTTCTGCACATAACAAACATAGCCGATTTGTTGAACAACGTTTACTCACTTCGTTGTCTTTGAATCGGCCGGATAATTGTCATAGTAAATTAACATTGCAGTTAACATTTTTGGATCACATTTAAAAACAGCATTCTCGTCTTCTGCCTATTTTACAACCTACCAGATTTATTTCAATGATTGTTTTGAGGTATTTCCTTACGACTACACAAAACAGGATGACTGCAAGGTGTACCTTCGTAAGTGGGGTTCGTAGTTGTTATGAGGTATATCAGCAAAATTCTGAATTTCTTTCAAGGCCCGTATTTTTCGTCGCCTAAACCCTCGGTTGTCGACCAGAATATCCATCTCGCCTATGGTAACACGTATCATTCGTAGGTCTCGATTCCTACAGAAACAAGCACATATATTCACAAGGTATTTAGAAGCATGCAAGCCATATTGCTCATTTTACTAAGTGTATATGTATGGATGTAGCTCTGTGTTCTGATCAGGGTGAAGGTCATGTGAACGCGCTTATAAACACGTTTAGAGCGTTTTTCCACCAAACAACAACGTAAATATAATAAAAATTAACTGGATTCACACAAAATTATGGATCAACACACAATCGTAGAGACTGACTTTTGGGGAAATAACTTGAGTTTATTTCTGGCATAAAACAATATCAAAACTCTCTGTGCTGTATGTTTTTTGAACTTTACACACAAACACCAACTTTCACTTACATTACACAATGAGCCGCAGTCGCTATCACGGTGTTGCTGAGCAGAGCCCCGCCACAAATAAACTTGTACCCATGCCTTTGTATCTCGAAAATTGCCACCGACCACGGGAACTCGTTCCTCGTCGCGTCAATTCCTTCTTCTGAACAAGAACGCGTTTATATTTTTGTTACTGCGCATTTTACGTGCAATGCGTGAAAATCGTGATCATGGCGATTTTAAAAATGTTGGTAGTTAGTTTTTAGGTAGCTGTAATTTAACGCATCGCCAAAACATCGTTCATAATTTAAGTGTTGTCACAGATGATGAGGTTCACAGAATTTTTGATAGTCGAAGCTTTGCAGCGAACAATCCGATTTGATACTTATAGGCGAAGTATTTGTGCTTCCGAGAAGAAAAGACACACGAAGCAGTTTGAAAACAGCTATGGGTTTAAAAAAAGTACAGCGGTTAAGCTTTTTAATATATATTATCGGGTTGAATTTCAATCAAACTCACTTATCCTTTTGTCGATTTGCTCGTTGTCCCTGCGCCGCTCTTGTCTTTGCGGGCAACACGTCTGACCGCAAGTAACGCACTCCTGATTATATGACATTGTGAAGTTTTCGGACGGGCGATATCCTGTAATTAACGCAAGTATAAGTTCCAGGAGCATTCAATAATGTTGCTATTACTGTGCAAGTATTGTGCGCCGAACTTATGGAAGAAATTTTGTACCATTTTGGCATGTTTCTCCGATTGATCCGCGATCAAAGTGGACAACTGCCTGATTCCTGAAACGAGATGAAATGTGTTTTATGTTCGGACCTTTTTTTTGTAATTTTCTTTGCTTTAATTTGTTTGTAAAGCTTTAGTTGTATAATTAAATTTAGAATAATTTGTAATAAGCGTTTTCATTTTATGCCAAACTGTGTAATTATATTTATAATTATGAACAACATTGCATTCCACCTGGTAATTAGTCATACCTAGGCCGAAAGCCATGATACGCAGACTTCGTGTTTGCCAGAAAGGTCAAAGAATAAAACGCCAAGGCTTGGAAAATTCGAATCAGCTTCAACATATTTGATGCCCAAAACTTGTTGGTAGAAGTTTCGTAATTATAAGTCCAAACGATTTTTGGAATACTTTTCCCAATATCACCTGCTATATACGTAACTAAACAGGAAACACGTCTAAGTTTGTGACAGCACACAGGAAACCTGTTGGTTAGGGGTCGACACCAAGACATTTTTCGGTTGTGTAGACATGTTAAGGTAATTGTTATTCACCACCATTAATTGCAAGACATGCAACCTGGTTCATACCTGGTATCATGAAAAACACAAAGGAGACTTGGTTTCAGTCCCAAGAATTGTAACAACTATTATTCGTTTGTGGTCAGCCAAAATGTTAGCATTTAAAACCCCGTTTCCAAAGTGATGACAAAATATTGCATTAGAATTAAACTACAATTCATAATGCCATTTTCGCAATCTATTACAAAACCGCTGACAATAATTCAGCATTATAATAGCAGCACAATAGTGTATAGTCACAAAAATCACCCTGGTGTTTGTGCAGTCATTTCTGCAATTTCTACAACGTTTCTTCAATTCTAGTAAAATAAGTGCGAAGTACTTTGGCTTTTCTAGTGATCTGTTATTGCGGGGTCTAGGCCTTTTCCGAATTTGGGTGGCAGCGCTGGGGTAAAGATCCTTTTTGAGTATCTAGGGTCGCCGTTAGGTAGACAGGGATTGCCACGTAAATCCTTACTAGCCTCAATTCCCTCTCTGCAGAAATAATCCCATAACACAATTCTTGCAGCTTCAATTGCCTCAACGACTTCAGTTCCGTGAACCTCAATGATTGCGAAAACCAACAACACTAATTATCACTCTAAAGTATTGTCTGATGGGCAATACTGGCAAGGAAGCTCGTGGAATTCGCATTATTTTCTTTCAGATCCGAAAATAAACTGCAATTACTGAGGTGAAACAACTTCCTGATGACGTACACAAAACCGCCGAATAATCAATAATGTGGGCGTCATGTTCAATGGTTTCCGGTTGCATTTGCATTGAATTCGCAGTTCCAGGCTGTTTGTTGCAACGATTAAAGCAATTGTTTAGGTTGTTCTCACGTCCCATAGAGTTATACCTTATCGCAAATTAACATTTTTGAAAAGTAAAAGGCAATATGAAAAATTTTTGCAACATGCAGTGGTAAGTTAATTTTCTGAGAAGAAATCTGCAGCGCCACTGTATACGTTACAACAAATATGCCAAAGCTTTTGGCGCTATTGCGCGAGGCGGAGTTGTTGGTAACTAGGCACCCGAGCGGTTTTATTTCACCATAAGAGTGACAGTACAAATTATCAGCACAAGCTTGCCTAATATCATACACAAGGTCCTCCTACAAGCATGACAAAAATGCGTGGTTGATTCATTTACATCCACACTGGGGCAAAAGCTTTCAAACTCTAATGAATTGTAAAAATTCTACGCTTCGCTCAAAACGCGGCATAGGGTAGTGAAAATTAATCTTTTTTATACCCACTACTGGTGCTGGTCCTGGCGTGCTCGCCAATGTAACGTCTATCTTTCTCAAGGCTCGTAGGACTTGCTTAAAACTAGTAGGGTATATATGCCTTTATTAAAAACGTAAAAGCCACCAACAGCGAGTGTTCAAACAACGAGTCCTTCGCGTTACTGCCACGCATGCATGGTCTCAGGTCACCACACGCAGAAAGAGTCAAAGATTTCATATTAGCGGACGCTAGAGGCGATAAGGTGAAGTTAAAACGTTTAACTTCTGTATTTTTGTCAGAGCTCTTGCTGTGGCACATAATAGCTGCGCATCATTTGAGGACACTTGCCAAGAAGGTATTTCTTATAAAGCCTAATCCGAAGCCATCAAATGCTTTTGTATATGTTTCAGGATACCGTCCGCCCAACAACATTACAATGCTATACGGTGGTGTGCGTGTTACTTGCGGTTAAACTTACTGCCCACAGGGGAACGTGAATCGCAGAAATCTAAAACAAACCGACGGGAGAATAGTTGACTTTTTGTAGATCCTCAAATAAGATCTTTACCCCAACGCTGCCTCCCTAATTCGAAAATGATCCCGGACCCTACAATAATGGATCACCACAAAAGCCAGGTTTCATCAAATGGGCGTTAAATCTTACTTCAAGTTTCACCAAGACATGCGTTTTCCTCCAACGTGTTGTGTTACGTCATTGCCAGTGCTGACTCAGTAAAAAGGGCAGGAAGAACGTGCAGTCTGACCTACTCTACACAAATCCTCTATGATATCAAATTATTATCTTTACGCAAAACGTTGGATCGGCGGCGTAGAATTTTCTCCGGCTGATTTTACATTCTAAATTGTACGATTCTAAAAATCGAGTTGTCCTAAATATGCGAGTCTCGCAGACTGTGACATCAAATTGTTCTCGTGTCTTTCAACAAGGAGAACAAGGTCCCAAGTAATTTGTGCAAACATTATTTTAACGATTCTACTTCACACCATTCAAGTTTCCGGAGGGACGGTCGAATCGTTTCCCAAAAAAATTCTTATTCCCAAAATACAAGCTACGATGTGACAAAAAATCAAAACCAATCCCATCGTCTGGTGCTAGGTGGATACCATACGCCAGTGATTCCCAACTTTTTTGTGGTTGCGTACCACTTGGGTGTAAAACAATTTCGACGAGTACTACCTAGTTGCGTGTTACAATGTAATGTAGGGGATTAAGTAAAAAACATTTTTAGAATACTTAACTTACGATTTTTTAAATTCGAACTAAATCCACAAATTACGAAAAGGGGCTCGTGTACCACCTGAAATGTCGTCGCGTACCATAGGTTGGGAAACACTGCCTTACGACAATTGTGTCTTTGTTGTTTTGTGTTTAAAAAACACCCAGCAATTTCGTTACCTGATTGTTTCAACCTAGTCGTACGCCTCCAATCCACGCGGTTTGCTTTGGCAGCCACTGATCGTCAACTGAGCAAGGTAGTTTTTTTCAAAATATTTTAATGTCACGTGACCACCTTCGCATGGGCAGGCCATACAGAGAATTACGCATTCTACTGACATGCCACGAGGATTCAAACTTCACCCAATCCCACAAGATATTTGCGCAGAAATCGGTAGTTTTGTCGTGGTTCCGTGTTTGCAAAGAGATGATGACGATATTCCTTTACGCATTCCACTGCTATTATAATGCTGAATTCATGATTTTGAAAATGACAGCGGTTTTTTGTAACAGATTGCGAATTTGGTATTATGAATTGTGGTTTAATTCTGATGCATTATTTTGTCATCACTTTGGGAATGGGGTTATAAATGCTAACCTGTGTCTTTGGCAGACCACAAACGAATAATAATTGTTGCATTTCTTGGGACTGAAACCAAGTCTGCTTTGTGTTTTCCATGTTAAACGTGTATTCACCGACGCTTCGCCTCCTATTCAACTTGGCTTCATCCTGGTAAAGGAAGGAAGAACAAATTGATTGAAATACAATATGCAGCAACATCAACACGCTATTACAGTTATTTTATTGTATTTTGTGCCATTAGGATTATGAGCAAAGTAAATTGCTTGAAAGCAAGAATTCGTTTTCGGGTTTAGGGTAAAAATACTTGTGAGTTTTCTGTTCAACGAAATGTTGAATAACATTATATTATACAAGACAAAAAAGTGAAGCTTTATAAAGAATAAATTATTATGTGCTCTTTTTATCGTTTGGCAGAAACGATCTGGCTATTCTGAATCTTGTCAAACCAACGAACAAAGGTCGTCTTTGCCTCCGGAGAAGGACACAAAGGCAAAGAGACCCTGAGTGCTTTGGTATCGGTCACGGAATCTCTTTGAGAAGTAGGGATATGTGTTAGAAAGATTCGCCGCAACAATTCAAAAATTTAAAACTATCGCCAACAGTAGAATGTGTAGTAGTTTTCAGTGACGTCATACATATAGACTTTTTTATTTCGGTGCCACATTTTAACCCAAATTGTAAAATGGATGATAGTAAAAAAGTCTCTATATCGACTTCCCATTTTGACGTATACAGTCGAACGCATCGCTTCTTGATAATTCACGTAGGAAGAAGCTGTCCATTCTTTTAATAGATGGTGTAACAGGGAACATATCAAGTATTCTACAGAAGGCAAAGGTGGTTCTTGACTATGATAACAGTTGTCTCAGAGGAAGACTCCACAACAGCGGAAACATGCTGTGTGCAAGCAACGGTCGCGAAAAAACCGTTGGCTGCAACGTAAGTCTCTCCTGTCGTAGAATTCTGCACTAATTTCGGCGCAAATATTTTATCCTTCAGAGGCTTGCTTTTTTCCAAATGTTAAGTTTTTGTTTTTTTTCGATGCGGTCTCTTGTGACGAAATGTGCTTTGCAAGCAAACATGCATCACTTTTGTTGACGATTGGATTTTTTATATCAGGGCATTTCTTCTTTTTATTTCCAGTTGGAGAATCACGTACTTAAATACTTGCCTTTATTATTGCTTTTAATTGCAGTTGGACAGCGGAAGTCCGGTGTTTTGTCGTCTGAAGAAAGGCGACGCTTGTTCTAGTTACTATCTGGCCGGGATATTCTCTTTCAAGCAAGACAAACAACAAGGGGGCTGCAATAGCAATTTCACCGTTCTCGCTGACATGGTGTCCACGTCTACGAATGCTCTCTCCCACCACGCGGCTGAAAAGGCCTCGCATTCCAACTTTCAGGAGTCGTTCATGTTTGTGGGTGGGGAACCGCTATGTTCTTCTATGCTCAAGCAGTCCTACTGATTTTCTGTTTCCCTTTATCTTGACTTTTACCTAGTTGACGGACGGAACGAATACTAAACTTCGATTTTTGGTTGTACATACGTTTTGCCTCTTTTCAATACACGCATAAACTCACGATTGTCTCCTAGAAAAGTTTGAAGAGAGAAAGAGTCTATGAGGTGTTAATTTTTTTTGTCAAAACTCAATTGTCGCGGTTTTGATCTCTTGGTCAGATAAAAGGCGTTGAAAGCTTTATTGGAAGCAGCAACTTCACGAAAAGCTTAACAAAAACCACTCAAATAGCAAAAAAGATCAATGTGTTCATCTAAATAAGAAAGTTGTTTGTATCAGTTTAGTAAGTTATTCTAAAAAAAACTTGACTATGGTATTTTGCTAGGCAAGTTTCATGTATTTTTCTGGCTAACTAAGCGCGACTGCTTTCGGTCACCAGCTACAATGATGAGCCTTGACCGGTAGTAACAGTGCGCACAATACTGTCTGCAACTCACATATAAGCGTAACCACTACAATTAACTCCAAAAGGCCAGCCGGGCACCATTACAACTTTTCCGGCGTTTTGAAGTTTTAATTTATGGTGCTAAAAAGCGTCCAAGATATTGAAAATTAGACCACGCATTTTGGTTACATACGTTTGCCGCGTGAATAATTTCATTGCAAGAGCTTCTGTGACGAAGATTCGACACAGAAGCTCTTGCATTACGTCTTTAAGCTGTAAGGTTTTATCCGGAGATTTACCGCTGTTTCACTCCTGTGGAGTCTACCGATTTTGCTCCAAGACCAAACTTTGTGGCGAATATATTGCACATTTCCTGTTCGGTCTGGGCGTTTTTACTCCACATTTGATGAGGTTTCGAAATAATAGATTTGCTCAAATAGGGGCAAATGTGCCTAGCACTGCCCTGGAGCGACTACTTGTGGTAAATATTTTTCTTTGTTCAGCACATTAGGACAAATGAAAGCGACGAAACTAAAGATTTGAGGTAATTCTACAAGATTGGCATCCAACGTTCAACAATTCCGCTATTCGTCTGAATTATGAGTGTTGTTATTGACCTGACTTTGGTCATGCTTTCTGAAACACCTCAACATACCAACACTAAACCACTCTTTGAAACCTTTTGATGGCCGTGTATTTGAAAACAAAGAAAATTATATACAACCGGTAATCGTAATCGTTGGACTGTTCCAAACAATAGCGCGAAAAAGTCACACAGAATTAATACCAATGCTCGATCATGGAGGAGCATGGTGCTTGGCCCTCCGGAAGCAGGTAGGACTCCTGCAGATCGTCGTGGGAGGCCGCTGTGGCCGCAAAGTGGGAGATCGCGTTTTGAGACGTAGAAACCATGTCGGCGAGAACAGTAAATCTTCCGTCGCATCTTCCCTCATTTGTATCATGTTTGAAGGAGAATATCCCGGCAAGATAGTAACTGGAACACTCATGATGTTTATTCAGACGACAGAACACCGGACTTCCGCTGTCCAACTGCAAAATAACAACTACGTGACGTATACAATCCTTGACAAGTGGGCCCATAACGTCTTTTGGGTGTAGCTGCATAATCATGTTACATATGATCATGATAAATTCTGTTTTAGGATTTCGACAACTTCAGGAAATTTATAATTTATCTAAAGATTAGATGGAAATGCGTTTTGAGTAAGATTTAAAACAAGTTTCCTTGCAGCCTTGGGTGAAAACAGAACCTTACTTACACTGCAGCTGACGGTTCTTTCGCGGGCGTTGCTGGCACACAGCATGTTCCCGCTGTTGTGAAGTCTTCCCCTAAGGCAGTTGTTATCAAAGTCGAGAACCACATTTGCTTTTTGAAGCCTGCTCGATATCCCACTAATTTCTCCACCTATTAGAAAAAAGGAGTATTTCAATTGCAATTAAGGGTAATTTTTGCCATTGCCATTTAAACAGACAGCTCAATTTCATGACGATGCGAATTAGAGTGCTGATCGTTCAAAAATGATTTTTAAGCTATGTATGTTCTTGCAGGCACATGCGGGCTCAGTCCACCGCAAAGTTTTTTACATGGCAAACACAGTCATCTTGTCACGATCTTAAGGTACAACGGCATAGTGCTGAAATAAGCATTTTTCCCTTGATCATTGCGTCTGCGATGTGCGTCTACGGCGGTAGAGGTGGCTCAAAAACACGGAGGAAAATCACGCGCTCTTACTCCAAAACTGGGGCCATGATACACCCGCTATACAACTGATAAACAGTCGACAGCTGGTAAATATAGCTGTGGACCGTGCTCAGGATCGCGAGTTTAAACCTTATCGGACGCTTGATTTTTCATATTTCATTCCGACTTGTCTGGGAAAAGTTGTTTTGACCAAGTTTAACTGTATGTCATTGTACTCTATATTCGCTTGTGTTTTGTTCGTGTAGTGTAATATCTTGTAATTCCGAAGCACAACACAGTCAATGCGTAATATGCGCTTTAATATATTTTGTTATGATGGATTTCAATCGAACAAACTTATCCTTTTATTAATTTGATGCATTATTGCGGACCTGCTCAACAATATATTGTTTGCACTTAAAGTATACAATAAATATCCACTATCTGGACGAAGAATTTAGAACTAGCTTTAAAGGAATTTAAAAGACTGCAATTTAAAAGATGTTATTACCTTTCACAGACATTCCGTGACCGATGCCGAAACACACGGGATCCACTTGTCTTTCCGCTTTTCTCCGGAGACAAAGGCGGTTTTTCTTTGTTGGTTTGACAAGTCTCAGAATGGCAAGATCCTTTCTGCACATAACAAACATGGTCGATTTGTTGAACAACGTTTACTCACTTCTTTGTCTTTAAATCGGCCGGATAATTGTCATAGTAAATTAACATTGAAGTTAACATTTTTGGATCACATTCAAAAACAGCATTCTCGTCTTCTGCCTATTTTACAACCTACCAGATTTATTTCAATGCTTTTTTTTTCTTTTTTTTAAAGATATGTCCTTACGACTACACAAAACAGGATGACTGCAAGGTATACCTTCGTATGTTGCTTCCTGTCCATTTATCCTTGATGTGGGGTTCGGAGTTGCCATGCGGTATGTCAGCAAAATTCTGAATTGCTTTTAGGGCCCGTAGTTTTCGTCGCCTAAACCCATTGTCGTCGACCAGAATATCCATCTCGCCTATGGTAACACGTATCATTCGCAGGTTTCTGTTCCTACAGAAAAAAAGCACATATATTCACAGGGTATTTAGAAGCATGCAAGTCCTATTGCTCATTTAACTAAGTGTAGATGTATGGATGTAGCTCTGTGTTGTGATAAGGGTGATGGTCACGTTCACGCGCTTATAAACACGTTTGGAGCGTTTCTAAACCAAACAACAACGTAAATACAATAAAAATTAAGTGGATTCACAGAAAATTATGTATCAACACACAATCGTAGAGACTGACTTTTGGGGAAACAACTTGAGTTTAATTCTGGCGTAAAACAACATCAGAACTCTCTGTGCTGTATGTTTTTTGAGCTTTACACATAAACACCACCTTTAACTTACTTTACACAATGAGCCGCAGTCGCTATCACGGTGTTGCTGAGCAGAACCCCGCCACAAATAAACTTGTACCGACCCGTTAGATTCTCGAAAATTGCCACCGACCATGGAAACTCGTTCTTAGTCGCGTCAATTCCTTCTCCTGAACAAGAACGCGTTTCTATTTTTGTTACTGCGCATTTTACGTGCAATGCGTGAAAATCGTGATCGTGGCGATTTTAGAAATGTTAGTAGTTAGTTTTTAACATCGTTCATAATTTAAGTGTTGTCACAGAAGATGAGGTTCACAGAATTTTTGATACTCGAAGCTTTGCAGCGAACAATCCGATTAGATACTTATAGGCGAAGTATTTGTGCTTCCGAGAAGATAAGACACACGAAGCATTTTAAAAACAGTTATGCGTTCAAAAAAAGTACAGCGGTTAAGCTTTTTAAAAAATATTATCAGGATGAATTTCAATCAAACACACTTATCCTTTTGTCGATTTGCTCGTTGTCCCTGCGCCGCTCTTGTCTTTGCGGGCAACACGTCTGACCGCAAGTAACGCACTCCTGATTATATGACATTGTGAAGATTTCGGACGGGCGATATCCTGTAATTAACGAAAGTATAAGTTCCAGGAGCATTCAATAATGTTGCTATTACTGTGCAAGTATTGTGCGCAGAACTGATGGAAGAAATTTTGTACCGTTTCGGCATTTTTCTCCGATTGATCCGCGATCATAGTGGACAACTTCCTGATTCCTGAAACGAGATGAAATGTGTATTATGTTCGAAACTTTTTTTTATAATTTTCTTTGCTTTAATTTGTGATAAGCTTTAGTTGTATAATTTAATTTAGAATAATTTGTAATGAGCTTCAGTTATTTGCAGATACCGGGGCGCACAACCTTTTTGTTAATGTCGGCCGCATCACACAGACTTTATTTCACCAACGGCCGCCAGACAATCCCAACTGATTGTTTCGCATTTACTTACGACTAATAGTTTTTTCTTAGCTAAAAAATACACGATCTCATTGCGTTTTTTAACAAATACTGACCAATTTCATAAGCATGTTAGGTTTTCAACAATGCACAGCCCAACAGTACAAACGTACTATAAAGCATGTGTACGGCCACATGAATTAGCATAAACTGCCACATCAGGCCTTTCGGTCGCAGGTTTTGCACCCCTGGTTTAACTTGTAATGACCATTAGTTATATTTCAGCAGGCATTTAGCGCGCGTCAACAAAAAACAAAACGTTTTCATTTTATGCCAAACTGTGTAGTTATAAACAACATTGCATTCCTCCTGGTAATTAGTTATACCTAGACCGAAAGCCATGATACGCAGACTTCGTGTTTGCCAGAAAGGGCAAAGAAAAAAACGCCAAGGCTTGGAAAATTCGAATCAGCTTCAACATATTTGATGTCCAAAACTTGTTGGTAGAAGATTCGTAATTGTAAGTCCAAACCATTTTTGGAATACTTTTTCCCTGAAAATGTAAACAGTTGCGACAAATAACTCTGCAGCTCTTACCTTATGTGGTAAAAGCTGCCAATCTCACCTGTTATATACGTAACTAAACAGGAAACATGTCTAAGGTTGTGTCTTCAACCTGAGCACTTTGCGGTTGTGTTTTTGCTTTCAGGAAATTTTCATCGATTAATTGCAAGTAAGAAAACCTGATTGCACCCAGGGTTCTTGGAAAACGCGGATCACTATCGGATTTTCTATAAATATGACCTCATGAATGCACTCTTGTGGGTAGAATACTGCGAAAATAATCAAAGCAATTGTTTGGGCACGCGTTTGCCATTTACAAGCCATATCAATAGAGTGCAATTAGTAATTTTTAACCTCCTCATAGAAATCTATGGTCCTTCCAAGGGGCATTGGACAATTGAATGCCAAGCCTACTTACCGCGGAAACCAATGCAGCCGCACCAAAGACCGCTGCGACCATTATTCAGCCACATCACAAAGCACAGGAAAAGCACGCGATATCCTATAGTTAATTGCTGGATATAAGTTCAGCTTAATTAAACTATTTTTTAACGATTTAATACAACGAATGGTTAAAAGTATCCTACAGAACACTAAGATATACTTTTTGTGAGAAATCGTCAATGGACTTCTTGATATGTATTTCTATGTTAACTTATTATTTTGCAAACTCAATTGGACATCGTGATTTAGGTAAAGACAGAATAAAGATTACAATGATACCGCGTAGGATTATTATATTTATTAAAATTGGAATTGAATTGCAACATATGACTGAATGAAATGCGGCCATAACATTTTTTCAATTCACTCAACATACCACATGTCGTTTACTGTTGACATTCCACTCTTGAGAGGTCAAGCCTTTCTACTGGCGTAAGTTTCATGGACCAGACTTTTCTGGCAAGTTAGGACGTTTGTATGTAGTTTTTTGCAGATACTTAAGATAAAGTCAAACGCATGAATACCATTTTCAAATGATTTATATAACTTGACCAAACAACTTCCCATTTAGTTACTACTGCGCCTACTTGTTTAGAAGCAAACAAAATGATTGCGTCGTATTAATTTCATTTGATTTAAAGCTCTGGAGCAACTTATCAGGCAACTATGTTGATGAAGGGGGAAACATACTAATGTTTTAAACGCACTTGATCTTAACTTCATTTGATGCCTGAAACGTCTGTGCCACCTTAGTATATCATATTATGCTTATCTACTTGGAAACAAATGTAGGACCTAACCTCAACAAAACAACGAATTTATATTTCATGCAATGGCATGATTGGCAGGATCGCCCCACTGCACAGGTCCTTACTTCAGTTAAGCTATACTTTAGTGAAATAGTCGTGTTTTTTATATATCCAACGACCACAATAAATTACCTTTTTCAAATAGTGCAAACTGTTTTGACCTGTATAGTTTCATCACTGCAGCTGTTAACTAAGGGACGTTCTTGAGGCTAACTTGTTTTCTGTACAGCTTGATTGCTGTCGAGTATCTTGCATGAAAACTTTCCGTGTTTTTTACTTCGATGTAAAAGTACCTCCTGAACAAAAACTGTTTTTTTTCTGTAACTGGTAATAATATCATTAAGTGCGTTCAGGAATAAAAATCTAAGGAAGATTCGTGTTACCATTGGCGAGACGGATATCCTGGTCGACAACAACGGGTTTAGGCTGTACAATAAACACGCCTTAAGGGCAATTGAGCATTCATCTTACATTCATCAGGACTACGCCATCAACGAACCCCATGTAGAGGATACCTTAGCAGGGGTAATCAGGTAAAGGGTATTTGTATTTCAATTGATGTATTTTGCTGGCACAATTAAACGTGTATTCACCGACGCTTCGCCTCCTATTCAACTTGGCTTCATCCTGGTAAAGGAGGGAAGAACAAATTGATTGAAATACAATATGCAGCAACATCAACACGCTATTACAGTTATTTTATTGTATTTTGTGCCATTAGGATTTTGAGCAAAGTAAATTGCTTGAAAGCAAGAATTCGTGTTCGGGTTTAGGGTAAAAATACTTGTGAGTTTTCTGTTCAACGAAATGTTGAATAACATTATATTATACAAAACAAAAAAGTGAAGCTTTATAAAGAATAAATTATTATGTGCTCTTTTTATCGTTTGGCAGAAACGATCTGGCTATTCTGAATCTTGTCAAACCAACGAACAAAGGTCGTCTTTGCCTCCGGAGAAGGACACAGAGGCAAAGAGACCCTGAGTGCTTTGGTATCGGCCACGGAATTTCTTTGAGAAGTAGGGATATGTGTTAGAATGATTCGCCGCAACCATTCAAAAATTTAAAACTATCGCCAACAGTAGAATGTGTAGTAGTTTTCAGTGACGTCATACATATAGACTTTTTTAATTCGGTGCCACATTTTAACCCAAATTGTAAATGTGATGATAGTAAAAAAGTCTCTATATCGACTTCCCATTTTGACGTATACAAGCGAACGCATCGCTTCTTGATAATTCTCTAGGAAGAAGCTGTCCATTCTTTTAATAGATGGTGTAACAGGGAACATATCAAGTATTCTACAGAAGGCAAGGGTGGTTCTCGACTATGACAACAATTGTCTCAGAGGAAGACTCCACAACAGCGGAAACATGCTGTGTGCAAGCAACGCCCGCGAAAAAACCGTTGGCTGTAACGTAAGTCTCTCCTGTCGTAGAATTCTGCACTGATTTCGGCGCAAATATTTTATCCTTCAGAGGCTTGCTTTTTTCCAAATGTTATGTTTTTGTTTTTTTTCGATGCGGTCTCTTGTGACGAAATGTGCTTTGCAAGCAAACATGCATCACTTTTGTTGGCGATTGGATTTTTTATATCAGGGCATTTCTTCTTTTTATTTCCAGTTGGAGAGTCACGTACTTAAACACTTGCCTTTATTATTGCTTTTAATTGCAGTTGGACAGCGGAAGTCCGGTGTTTTGTCGTCTGAAGAAAGGCGACGCTTGTTCTAGTTACTATCTGGCCGGGATATTCTCTTTCAAGCAAGACAAACAACAAGGGGGCTGTGATAGCGATTTCACCGTTCTCGCCGACATGGTGTCCACGTCTACGAATGCTCTCTCCCACCACGCGGCTGAAAAGGCCTCGCATTCCAAATTTCTGGAGTCGTTCATGTTTGTGGGTGGGGAACCGCTATGTTCTTCTATGCTCAAGCAGTCCTACTGATTTTCTGTTTCCCTTTATCTTGACTTTTACATAGTTGACGGACGGAACGAATACTAAACTTCGATTTTTGGTTGTACATACGTTTTGCCTCTTTTCAATACACGCATAAACTCACGATTGTCTCCTAGAAAAGTTTGAAGAGAGAAAGAGTCTATGAGGTGGTAATTTTTTTTGTCAAAACTCAATTGTCGCGGTTTAGATCTCTTGGTCAGATAAAAGGCACTTGAAAGCTTTATTGGAAGCAGCAACTTCACGATAAGCTTAACAAAAACCACTCAAATAGCAAAAAAGATCAATGTGTTCATCTAAATGAGAAAGTTGTTTGTATCAGTTTTGTAAGTTATTCTAAAAAAAACTTGACTATGGTATTTTGCCTGGCAAGTTTCATGTTTTTTTCTGGCTAACTAAGCGCGACTGCATTCGGTCACCAGCTACAATGATGAGCTTTGACCGGTCGTAACAGTGCGCACAATACTGTCTGCAACTTACATATAAGCGTAACCACTACAATTAACTCCAGAAGGCCAGCCGGGCACCATGACAACTTTTCGGGCGTTTTTATAAGTTTTAATTTATGGTGCTGAAGAGCGTCCAAGATATTGAAAATTAGACCACGCATTTTGGTTACATACGTTTGCCGCGTGAATAATTTCAGTGAGAATAATTTATGGTCGAATCTTCGTCACAGAAGCTCTTGCATTACGTCTTTAAGCTGTAAGGTTTTATCCGGAGAATTACCGCTGTTTCACTCCTGTGGAGTCTACCGATTTTGCTCCAAGACCAAACTTTGTGGCGAATATATTGCACATTTCCTGTTCGGTCTGGGCGTGTTTACTCCACATTTGATAAGGTTTCGAAATAATAATAGATTTGCTCAAATAGGGGCGAATGTGCCTAGCACTGCCCTGGAGCGACTACTTGTGGTAAATATTTTTCTTTGTTCAGCACATTAGGACAAATGAAAGCGACGAAACTAAAGATTTGAGGTAATTCTACAAGATTGGCATCCAACGTTCAACAATTCCGCTATTCGTCTGAATTATGACTGTTGTTATTGACCTGACTTTGGTCATGCTTTCTGAAACACCTCAACACACCAACACTAAACCACTCTTTGAAACCTTTTGATGGCCGTGTATTTGAAAACAAAGAAAATTATATACAACCGGTAATCGTAATCGTTGGACCGTTCCAATCCGTCGACTGAAAACAAACAATAGCGCGAAAAAGTCACACAGAATTAATACCAATGCTCGATCATGGAGGAGCATGGTGCTTGGCCCTCCGGAAGCAGGTAGGACTCCTGCAGATCGTCGTGGGAGGCCGCTGTGGCCGCAAAGTGGGAGATGGCGTTTTGAGACGTAGAAACCATGTCGGCGAGGACAGTAAATCTTCCGTCGCATCTTCCCTCGTTTGTATCATGTTTAAAGGAGAATATCCCGGCAAGATAGTAACTGGAACACTCATCATGTTTATTCAGACGACAGAACACCGGACTTCCGCTGTCCAACTGCAAAATAACAACTACGTGACGTATACAATCCTTGACAAGTGGGCCCATAACGTCTTTTGGGTGTAGCTGCATAATCATGTTACATATGATCATGATAAATTCTGTTTTAGGATTTCGACAACTTCAGGAAATTTATAATTTATTTAAAGATTGGATGGAAATGCGTTTTGAGTAAGATTTAAAACAAGTTTCCTTGCAGCCTTGGGTGAAAACAGAACCTTACTTACACTGCAGCTGACGGTTCTTTCGCGGGCGTTGCTGGCACACAGCATGTTCCCGCTGTTGTGAAGTCTTCCCCTAAGGCAGTTGTTATCAAAGTCGAGAACCACATTTGCTTTTTTAAGCTTGCTCGATATCCCACTAATTGCTCCATCTATTAGAAAAAACGAGTATTTTTATAGCAATTAAGGGTAATTTTTGCGATTGCCATTTAAACAGAGAGGTCAATTTCATGACGATGCGAATTAGAGTGCTGATCGTTCAAAAATGATTTCAAAGCAATGTATGTTCTTGCAGGCACATGCGGGCTCAGTCCACCGCAAAAGTCTTTTACATGGCAAACACAGTCATCTTGTCACGATCTTAAGGTACAACGGCATAGTGCTGAAATAATAAGCATTTTTCCCTTGATCATTGCGTCTGCGATGTGCGTCTACGGCGGTAGAGGTGGCTCAAAAACACGGAGGAAAATTACGCGCTCGTACTCCCAAACTGGGCCCATGATACACCCACTCTACAACTGATAAACAGTCAACAGCTGGTAAATAAAGCTGTGGACCGTGCTCAGGATCGCGAGTTTAAACTTTATCGGACGCTTGATTTTTCATATTTCATTCCGACTTGTCTGTGAAAAGTTGTTTTGACCAAGTTTAACTGTATGTCATTGTACTCTATAATCGCTTGTGTCTTGTTCGTGTAGTGTAATATCTCATAATTCCGAAGCACAACACAGTCAATGCGTAATATGCGCTTTAATATATTTTGTTATGATGGATTTCAATCAAACACGCTTATCTTTTTATTAATTTGATGCATTATTGCGGACCTGCTCAACAATTTATTGTTTACACTTAAAGTATACAATAAATATCCACTATCTGGACGAAGAATTTAGAACTAGCTTTAAAGGAATTATTGAGTGCAATTCAAAAGATGTCATTACCTTTCACAGACATTCCGTGACCGATGCCGAAACACACGGGATCCACTTGTCTTTCCGCTTTTCTCCGGAGACAAAGGCGGTTTTTCTTTGTTGGTTTGATAAGTCTCAGAATGGTCGATTTGTTGAACAACGTTTACTCACTTCTTTGTCTTTAAATCGGCCGGAAAATTGTCATAGTAAATTAACATTGAAGTTAACATTTTTGGATCACATTTAAAATCAGCATTCTCGTCTTCTGCCTATTTTACAACCTACCAGATTTTATTCAATGGTTTTTTTTCAAAGGTATGTCCTTACCACTACACAAAACAGGATGACTGCAAGGTATACCTTCGTATGTTGCTTCCTGTCCATGTATCATTCCAGTGGGGTTCGGAGTTGCCATGCGGTATGTCAGAAAAATTCTGTATTGCTTTTAGGGCCCGTATTTTTCGTCGCCTAAACCCTCGGTTGTCGACCAGAATATCCATCTCGCCTATGGTAACACGTATCATTCGCAGGTTTCTGTTCCTACAGAAAAAAGCACATATATTCACAAGGTATTTAGAAGCATGCAAGCCCTATTGCTCATTTAACTAAGTGTAGATGTATGGATGTAGCTCTGTGTTCTGATGAGGGTGATGGTCACGTGAACGCGCTTATAAACACGTTTAGAGCGTTTTTAAACCAAACAACAACGTAAATAATATAATAAAAATTAACTGGATTCACAGAAAATTATGTATCAACAAACAGTCGTCGAGACTGACTTTTGAGGAGAAACAACTTGAGTTTAATTCTGGCGTAAAACAACATCAGAACTCTCTGTGCTGTATGTTTTTGAGCTTCACACACAAACGCCAACTTTAACTTACTTTACACAATGAGCCGCAGTCGCTATCACGGTGTTGCTGAGCAGAACCCCGCCACAAATAAACTTGTACCGACCCGTTAGATTCTCGAAAATTGCCACCGACCACGGGAACTCGTTCCTCGTCGCGTCAATTCCTTCTCCTGAACAAGAACGCGTTTACATTTTTGTTGCTACGCATTTTACGTGCAATGCGTGGAAATCGTGATCATGGCGATTTTTAAAATTTTGGTAGTTAGTTTTTTGGCAGCTCTAATTTAACGCATTGCCATAACATCGTTCATAATGTTGTCACAGAAGATGAGGTTCACAGAATTTTTGATACTCGAAGCTTTGCAGCGAACAATCCGATTTGATACTTATAGGCGAAGTATTTGTGCTTCCGAGAAGAAAAGACACACGAAGCAATTTTAAAACAGCTATGCGTTTAAAAAAAGTACAGCGGTTAAGCTTTTTAATATATATTATCAGGATGAATTTCAATCAAACACACTTATCCTTTTGTCGATTTGCTCGTTGTCCCTGCGCCGCTCTTGTCTTTGCGGGCAACACGTCTGACCGCAAGTAACGCACTCCTGATTATATGACATTGTGAAGATTTCGGACGGGCGATATCCTGTAATTAACGAAAGTATAAGTTCCAGGTGAATTCAATAATGTTGCTATTACTGTGCAAGTATTGTGCGCCGAACTTATGGAAGAAATTTTGTACCATTTTGGCATGTTTCTCCGATTGATCCGCGATCAAAGTGGACAACTGCCCGCTTCCTGAAACGAGATGAAATGTGTTTTTTGTTCGAAATTTTTTTTTTTATAATTTTCTTTGCTTTAATTTGTTTGTAAAGCTTTAGTTGTATAAATAAATTTAGAATAATTTGTTATGAGCGTTTTAATTTTATGACAAACTGTGTAATTATATTTATAATTACAAACAATATAGCATTCCACCTGGTAATTAGTCATACCTAGGCCGAAAGCCATGATACGCAGACTTCGTGTTTGCCAGAAAGGGCAAAGAAAAAAACGCCAAGACTTGGAAAATTCGAATCAGCTTCAACATATTTGATGCCCAAAACTTGTTTGTAGAAGATTCGTAATTATAAGTCCAAACGATTTTTGGAATACTTTTTCCCTGAAAATGTAAACAGTTGCGACAAATAACTCTGCAGCTCTTACCTTATGTGGTAAAAGCTGCCAATCTCACCTGTTATATACGTAACTAAACAGGAAACATGTCTAAGGTTGTGTCTTCAACCTGAGCACTTTGCGGTTGTGTTTTTGCTTTCAGGAAATTTTCATCGATTAATTGCAAGTAAGAAAACCTGATTGCACCCAGGGTTCTTGGAAAACGCGGATCACCATCGGATTTTCTTTAAATATGACCTCATGAATGCACTCTTGTGGGTAGAATACTGCGAAAACAATCAAAGCAATTGATTGGGCACGCGTTTGCCATTTACAAGCCATATCAATAGAGTGCAATTAGTCATTTTTACCCTCCTCATAGAAATCTATGGTCCTTCCAAGGGGTATTGGACAATTGAATGCCAAGCCTACTTACCGCGGAAACCAATGCAGCCGCACCAAAGACCGCTACGACCATTATTCAGCCATATCACAAAGCACAGGAAAAGCACGGGATCTCCTATAGTTAATTGCTGGATATAAGTTCAGCTTAATTAAACTATTTTTTAACCTTTTAATGCAACGAATGGTTAAAAGTATCCTACACAACACTAAGATATACTTTTTGTGAGAAATCGTCAATAGACTTCGTGATATGTATTTCTATGTTAACTTATTATTTTGCAAACTCAATTGGACATCGTGATTTAGGTAAAGACAGAATAAAGATTACCATGATACCGCGTAGGATTATTATATTTATTAAAATTGGAATTGAATTGCAACGTATGACTTGATGAAATGCGGCCATAACATTTTTTCAATTCGCTCAACATACCACATGTCGTTTACTGTTGACATTCCACTCTTGAAGCTGAGATGTGAAGCCTTTCTACTGGCGTAAGTTTCATGGACCAGACTTTTCTGGCAAGTTAGGACGTTGATGTGTAGTTTTTTACAGGAATACCATTTCCAAATGATTTATATAACTTGACCAAACAACTTCCCATTTAGTTACTACTGCGCCTACTTGTTTAGAAGCAAACAAAATGATTGCGTCGTATTAATTTCATTTGATTTAAAGCTCTGGAGCAACTTATCAGGCAACTATGTTGATGAAGGGGGAAACATACTAATGTTTTAAACGCACTTGATCTCAACTTCATTTGATCCCCGAAACTTCTGTGCCACCTTAGTTTTTCATAATATGCTTTTCTACTTAGAAACAAATGTAGGACCTAACCTCAACAAAACAACGAAGTTATATTTCATGCAATGGCATGATTGGCAGGATCGCCCCACTGCACAGGTCCTACTTGGCGGTAACAGCTATCGTACCGCGATCATTAGAGGTTTGCAGGCTTGGCAGCCCAGCTGGATCAGCCAGTTTTTTCTGACAAGTCGAAGCAAGATTTGAAAAATCAATCATCCCCGTAATGTCGTGGGTATACAAATCGTGTAATAAGTTCGCATGTTTTTATTTCTTTTAATAATGCAAAAATATCAAGAAAATATCATGTACAAGGCAGGGTCAAGGTCGTAATTCGTTTCCATTCCGTCCACCATGGTACAAACTCACATAATGTAGAAAGTAAGGAGAAAAAACGCACGTGCGACCGATCCAATAATCGAGTTATGCCTAATCGCAAATTAACATTTTTGAAAAGTAAAAGGCAATATAAAAAAATTTTTGCACCATGCAGTGGTAAGTTATTAAGAATTTTCTGAGAAGAAATCTGCAGCACCACTGTATACGTTACAACAAATGTGCTACAGCTCTTTGCGCTATTGCGCGAGGCGGAGTTGTTGGTAACTAGGCACCCGAGCGCTTTTAATTCACCATAAGACTGACTGTATAAATTATTACCACAAGCTTGCCTAATATCATGCACAATGTCCTCCTACAAGCATGACAAAAATGCGTGGTTGATTCATTTGCATCCACACTGGCGCAAAAGCTTTCAAAACCTTAATGAATTGTAACAATTCTACGCCTCGCTCAAAACGCGGGTAGTGAAACTTAATCTTTTTCATACCCACTACTGGTGCAGGTCCTGGCGTGCTCGCCAATGTAACGTCTATCTTTCTCAAGGCTCGTAGGACTTGCTTGAAACTAGTAGGGTATATATGCCTTTATTAAAAACGTAAAAGCCACCAACAGCGAGTGTTCAAACAACGAGTCCTTCGCGTTACTGCCACGCATGCATGGTCTCAGGTCACCACACGAACAAAGAGTCAAAGATTTCATACTAACGGACGCTAGAGGCGGTAAGGAGAAGTTAAAACGTTTAACTTCTGTATTTTTGTCAGAGCTCTTGCTGGGGCAGATAATAGCCGCGCATCATTTGAGGACACTGACCAAGAAGGTATTTCTTATAAAGCGTAATCCGGAGCCATCAAATGCTTTTGTGTATGTTTCAGGATACCGTCCGACCAACAACATCACAATGCTATACGGTGATGTGCGTGTTACTTGCGGTCAAAATTACTGCCCACAGGGGAACGTGAATCGCAGAAATCTAAAACAAATTGACGGGAGAATAGTTGACTTTTTGTAGATCCTCAAATAAGATCTTTACCCCAACGCTGCCTCCCTAATTCGAAAAACACCCCGGACCCTGCAATAACGGATCACCACAAAATCCAGGTGTCATTAAATGGGCGTTAAATCTTACTTCAAGTTTCACCAGGACACGCGTTTTCCTCCAACGTGTTGTGTTACGTCATTGCCAGTGCTGACTCAGAAAAAGGGCAGGAAGAACGTGTAGTCTTGACCGGTAGTAACAGTGCGCACAATACTGTCTGCAACTCACATATAAGCGTAACCACTACAATTAACTCCAGAAGGCCAGCCGGGCACCATGACAACTTTTCGGGCGTTTTGATAAGTTTTAATTTATGGTGCTGAAGAGCGTCCAAGATATTGAAAATTAAACCACGCATTTTGGTTACATACGTTTGCCGCGTGAATAATTTCAGTGAGAATAATTTATGGTCGAATATTCGTTACAGAAGCTCTTGCATTACGTCTTTAAGCTGTAAGGTTTTATCCGGAGAATTACCGCTGTTTCACTCCTGTGGAGTCTACCGATTTTGCTCAAAGACCAAACTTTGTGGCGAATATATTGCACATTTCCTGTTCGGTCTGGGCGTGTTTACTCCACATTTGATAAGGTTTCGAAATAATAGATTTGCTCAAATAGGGGCGAATGTGCCTAGCACTGCCCTGGAGCGACTACTTGTGGTAAATATTTTTCTTTGTTCAGCACATTAGGACAAATGAAAGCGACGGAAATAAAGATTTGAGGTAATTCTACAAGATTGGCATCCAACGTTCAACAATTCCGCTATTCGTCTGAATTATGACTGTTGTTATTGACCTGACTTTGGTCATGCTTTCTGAAACACCTCAACATACCAACACTAAACCACTCTTTGAAACCTTTCGATGGCCGTGTATTTGAAAACAAAGAAAATTATATACAACCGGTAATCGTAATCGTTAGACTGTTCCAATCCGTCGACTGAAAACAAACAATAGCGCGAAAAATCACACAGAATTAATACCAAGGCTCGATCATGGAGGAGCATGGTGCTTGGTCCTCCGCAAGCATGTAGGTCTCCTGCAGATCGTCGTGGGAGGCCGCTGTGGCCGCAAAGTTGGAGATGGCGTTTTGAGACGTAGAAACCATGTCGGCGAGGACAGTAAATCTTCCTTCGCATCTTCCCTCATTTGTATCATGTTTAAAGGAGAATATCCCGGCAAGATAGTAACTGGAACACTCATCATGTTTATTCAGACGACAGAACACCGGACTTCCGCTGTCCAACTGCAAAATACTACGTGACGTACACAATCCTTGACAAGTGGGCCCATAACGTCTTTTGGGTGTAGCTGCATAATCATGTTACATATGATCATGATAAATTCTGTTTTAGGATTTCGACAACTGCAGGAAATTTATAATTTATCTAAAGATTAGATGGAAATGCGTTTTGAGTAAGATTTAAAACAAGTTTCCTTGCAGTCTTGGGTGAAAACAGAACCTTACTTACACTGCAGCTGACGGTTCTGTTGTGGGCGTTGCTGGCACACAGCATGTTCCCGCTGTTGTGAAGTCTTCCCCTAAGGCAGTTGTTATCAAAGTCGAGAACCACATTTGCTTTTTGAAGCCTGCTCGATATCCCACTAATTGCTCCACCTATCAGAAAAAACGAGTATTTCAATAGCAATTAAGGGTAATACGGTGGTAGAGGTGGCTCAACAACACGGAGGAAAATTACGCGCTCTTACTCCAAAACTGGGGCCATGATACACCCACTCTACAACTGATAAACAGTCAACAGCTGGTAAATAAAACTGTGGACCGTGCTCAGGATCGCGAGTTTAAACCTTATCGGACGCTTGATTTTTCAAATCTCATTCCGACTTGTCTGGGAAAATTGTTTTGACCAAGTTTAACTGTATGTCATTGTACTCTATAATCGCTTGTGTTTTGTTCGTGTAGTGTAATATCTCATAATTCCGAAGCACAACCCAGTCAATGCGTAATATGCGCTTTAATATATTTTGTTATGATGGATTTCAATCAAACACGCTTATCCTTTTATTGATTTGATGCATTATTGCGGACCTGCTCAACAATATATTGTTTAAACTTAAAGTACACAATAAATATCCACTATCTGGACGAAGAATTTAGAACTAGCTTTAAAGGAATTATTGACTGCAATTCAAAAGATATTATTACCTTTCACAGA
This sequence comes from Ascidia mentula, assembly GCF_947561715.1. NCBI lineage: Eukaryota > Metazoa > Chordata > Ascidiacea > Phlebobranchia > Ascidiidae > Ascidia > Ascidia mentula. The sequence continues at coordinate 3,849,781 of NC_138568.1, forward strand.
CATTCCGTGACCGATGCCGAAACACACGGGATCCACTTGTCTTTCCGCTTTTCTCCGGAGACAAAGGCGGTTTTTCTTTGTTGGTATGACAAGTCTCAGAATGGCAAGATCCTTTCTGCACATAACAAACATAGTCGATTTGTTGAACAACGTTTACTCACTTCTTTATCTTTAAATCGGCCTGATAATTGTCATAGTAAATTAACATTGCAGTTAACATTTTTGGATCACATTCAAAAAATAGCATTCTCGTCTTCTGCCTATTTTACAACCTACCAGATTTTATTCAATGGTTTTATTTCAAAGATATGTCCTTACCACTACACAAAACAGGATGACTGCAAGGTATACCTTCGTATGTTGCTCCCTGTCCATGTATCCTCCCAGTGAGGTTCGGAGTTGCCATGCGGTATGTCAGAAAAATTCTGAATTGCTTTTAGGGCCTGTAATTTTTCATGCCTAAACCCACTGTTGTTGACCAGAATATCCAGCTCGCCTATGGTAACACGTATCATTCGTAGGTCTCTATTCCTACAGAAAAAAAACACATATATTCACAAGGTATTTAGAAGCATGCAAGCCATATTGCTCATTTAACTAAGTGTAGATGTATGGATGTAGCTCTGTGTTCTGATAAGGGTGATGGTCACGTGAACGCGCTTATAAACACGTTCAGAGCGTTTTTAAACCAAACAACAACATAAATAAAATAATAAAAATTAACTGGATTCACACAAAATTATCTATCAACACACAGTCGTTATAGAGACTGACTTTTGAGGCGAAATAACTTGAATTTAATTCTTGCGTAAAACAACATCAAAACTCTCTGTGCTGTATGATTTTTGAGCTTTACACATGAACACCACCTTTAACTTACTTTACACAATGTGCCGCAGTCGCTATCACGGTGTTGCTGAGCAGAACCCCGCCACAAATAAACTTGTACCGACCCGTTAGATTCTCGAAAATTGCCACCGACCACGGGAACTCGTTCCTCGTAGCGTCAATTCCTTCTCCTGAACAAGAACGCGTTTACGTTTTTGTTACTACGCATTTTACGTGCAATGCGTGGAAATCGTGATCATGGCGATTTTAAAAATGTTGGTAGTTAGTTTTTAGGTAGCTGTAATTTAACGCATTGCCATAACATCGTTCATAATGTTATCACAGAAGATGAGGTTCACAGAATTTTTGATACTCGAAGCTTTGCAGCGAACAATCCGATTTGATACTTATAGGCGAAGTATTTGTGCTTCCGAGAAGAAAAGACACACGAAGCATTTTGAAAACAGCTATGCGTTTAAAAAAAGTACAGCGGTTAAGCTTTTTAATATATATTATCAGGATGAATTTCAATCAAACTCACTTATCCTTTTGTCGATTTGCTCGTTGTCCCTGCGCCGCTCTTGTCTTTGCGGGCAACACGTCTGACCGCAAGTAACGCACTCCTGATTATATGACATTGTGAAGATTTCGGACGGGCGATATCCTGTAATTAACGCAAGTATAAGTTCCAGGTGAATTCAATAATGTTGCTATTACTGTGCAAGTATTGTGCGCCGAACTTATGGAAGAAATTTTGTACCATTTTGGCATGTTTCTCCGATTGATCCGCGATCAAAGTGGACAACTGCCCGCTTCCTGAAACGAGATGAAATGTGTTTTTTGTTCGAAATTTTTTTTTTTATAATTTTCTTTGCTTTAATTTGTTTGTAAAGCTTTAGTTGTATAATTAAATTTAGAATAATTTGTAATGAGCGTTTACATTTTATGCCAAACTGTGTAATTATATTTATAATTATATACAACATTGCATTCCACCTGGTAATTAGTCATACCTAGGCCGAAAGCCATGATACGCAGACTTCGTGTTTGCCAGAAAGGGCAAAGTAAAAAACGCCAAGGCTTGGAAAATTCGAATCAGCTTCAACATATTTGATGCCCAAAACTTGTTGGTAGAAGATTCGTAATTATAAGTCCAAACGATTTTTGGAATACTTTTTCCCTGAAAATGTAAACAGTTGCGACAAATAACTCTGTAGCTCTTACCTTATGTGGTAAAAGCTGCCAATCTCACCTGTTATATACGTAACTAAACAGGAAACATGTCTAAGGTTGTGTCTTCAACCTGAGCACTTTGCGGTTGTGTTTTTGCTTTCAGGAAATTTTCATCGATTAATTGCGAGTAAGAAAACCTGATTGCACCCAGGGTTCTTGGAAAACGCGGATCACCATCGGTTTTTTCTTTAAATATGACCTCATGAATGCACTCTTGCGGGTAGAATACTGCGGAAATAATCAAAGCAATTGTTTGGGCACGCGTTTGCCATTTACAAGCCTTATCAATAGAGTGCAACAAGTCATATTCAACCTCTCCATAGAAATCTCTGGTCCTTCCAAGGGGCATTGGACAATTGAATGCCAAGCCTACTCACCGCGGAAACCAATGCAGCCGCACCAAAGACCGCTACGACCATTATTCAGCCATATCACAAAGCACAGGAAAAGCACGCGATATCCTATAGTTAATTGCTGGATATAAGTTCAGCTTAATTAAACTATTTTTTAACGTTTTAATGCAACGAATGGTTAAAAGTATCCTACACAACACTAAGATATACTTTTTGTGAAAAATCGTCAGTAGACTTCGTGATATGTATTTCTATGTTAACTTATTATTTTGCAACCTCAATTGGACATCGTGATTTAGGTAAAGACAGAATAAAGATTACCATGATACCGCGTAGGATTATTATATTTATTAAAATTGGAATTGAATTGCAACATATGACTGAATGAAATGCGGCCATAACATTTTTTCAATTCGCTCAACATACCACATGTCGTTTATTGTTGACATTCCACTCTTGAAGCTGAGAGGTCAAGCCTTTCTACTGGCATAAGTTTCATGGACCAGACTTTTCTGGCAAGTTAGGACGTTTGTATGTAGTTTTTTGCAGATACTTAAGATAAAGTCAAACGCATGAATACCATTTTCAAATGATTTATATCACTTAACCAAACAACGTCCCATTTAGTTACTACTGCGCCTACCTGTTTAGAAGCAAACAAAATGATTGCGTCGTATTAATTTCATTTGATTTAAAGCTCTGGAGCAACTTATCAGGCAACTATGTTGATGAAGGGGGAAACATACTAATGTTTTAAACGCACTTGATCTCAACTTCATTTGATCCCCGAAACTTCTGGGCCACCTTTGTTTTTCATATTATGCTTATCTACTTGGAAACAAATGCAGGACCTAACTTCAACAAAACAACGCAGTAATATTTCATGCAATGGCATGATTGGCAGGATCGCCCAACTGCACAGGTCCTTACTTGGAGGTCACAGCTATCGTACCGCGATCATTAGAGGTTTGCAGGCTTGGCAGCCCAGCTGGATCAGCCAGTTTTTTCTGACAAGTCGAAGCAAGATTTGAAAAATCAATCATCCCCGTAATGTCGTGGGTATACAAATCGTGTAATAAGTTCGCATGTTTTTATTTCTTTTAATAATGCAAAAATATCAAGAAAATATCATGTACAAGGCAGGGTCAAGGTCGTAATTCGTTTCCATTCCGTCCACCATGGTACAAACTCACATAATGTAGAAAGTAAGGAGAAAAAACGCACGTGCGTCCGATCCAATAATCGAGTTATACCTAATCGCAAATTAACATTTTTGAAAAGCAAAAGGCAATATAAAAAATTTTTGCACCATGCAGTGGTAAGTTATTAAGAATTTTCTGAGAAGAAACCTGCAGCACCACTGTATACGTTACAACAAATGTGCTACAGCTTTTTGCGCTATTGCGCGAAGCGGAGTTGTTGGTAACTAGGCACCCGAGCGCTTTTAATTCACCATGAGACTGACTGTATAAATTATTACCACAAGCTTGCCTAATATCATGCACAATGTCCTCCTACAAGCATGACAAAAATGCGTGGTTGATTCATTTGCATCCACACTGGCGCAAAAGCTTTCAAAACCTTAATGAATTGTAACAATTCTACGTCTCGCTTAAAACGCGGCATTGGGTAGTGAAACTTAATCTTTTTTATACCCATACTACTGGTGCAGGTCCTGGCGTGCTCGCCAATGTTACGTCTGTCTTTCTCAAGGCTCGTAGGACTTGCTTAAAACTAGTAGGGTATATATGCCTTATACGCAGAAGCAGTCAAAGATTTCATATTAACGGACGCTAGAGGCGGTAAGGAGAAGTTAAAACGTTTAACTTCTGTATTTTTGTCAGAGCCCTTGCTGTGGCAGATAATAGCCGCGCATCATTTAAGGACACTTGCCAAGAAGGTATTTCTTATAAAGCCTAATCCGAATCCAGCAAATGTTTTTGTGTATTTTTCAGCATACCTTCCGCCCAACAACATTACAATGCTATACGGTGGTGTGTGTGTTACTTGCGGTCAAACATACTGCCCACAGGGGAACGTGAATCGCAGAAATCTAAAACAAACAGACGGGATAATAGTTGACTTTTTGTAGATCCTCAAATAAGATCTTTACCCCAACGCTGCCTACATAATTCGAAAAAGACCCCGGACCCCGCAATAACGGATCACCACAAAATCCAGGTTTCATTAAATGGCCGATAAATCTTACTTCAAGTTTCACCAAGACATGCGTTTTCCTCCAACGTGTTGTGTTACGTCATTCCCAGTGCTGACTCAGTAAAAAGGGCAGGAAGAACGTGCAGTCTGACCTACTCTACACAAATCCTATATGATATCAAATTATTATCTTTACGCAAAACGTTGGATCGGCGGCGTAGAATTTTCTCCGGCTGATTTTACATTCTAAATTGTACGATTCTAAAAATCGAGTTGTCCTAAATATGCGAATCTCGCAGACTGTGACATCAAATTGTTCTCGTCTTCTTTCAACAAGGAGAACAAGGTCCCAAGTCATTTGTGTAAACATTATTTTAACGATTCTACTTCACACCATTCAAGTTTCCGGAGGGTCGGTCGAATCGTTTCCCCAAAAAATTATTATTCCCAAATTACAAGCTACGATGTGACAAAAAATCAAAACCAATCTCATCGTCTGGTGCCAGGTAGATACCATACGCCAGTGATTCCCAAATTTTTTTGTGGTTGCGTACCACTTGGGTGTAAAACAATTTCGACGAGTACCACCTAGTTGCGTGTTACAAAGTAATGTAGGGGATGAAGTAACAAACATTTTTAGAATACTTAACTTACGATTTTTTAAATTCGAACTAAATCCACAAATTACGGAAAGGTGCTCGTGTACCACCTGAAATGTCGTCGCGTACCATAGGTTGGGAAACACTGCCTTACGACAATTGTGTCTTTGTTGTTTTGTGTTTAAAAAACACCCAGCAATTTCGTTACCTGATTGTTTCAACCTAGTCGTACGCCTCCAATCCACGCGGTTTGCTTTGTCAGCCACTGATCGTCAACTGAGCAACGTATTTTTTTCAAAATATTTTCAATGTCACGTGACCACCTTCGCATGGGCAGGCCATACAGAGAATTACGCATTCTACTGACATTCCACGAGGATTCAAACTTCACCCAATCCTACAAGATATTTGCGCAGAAATCGGTAGTTTTGTCGTGGTTCCGTGTTTGCAAAGAGATGATGACGATATTCGTTTACGCATTCCACTGCTATTATAATGCTGAATTGATGATTTTGAAAATGACAGCGGTTTTTTGTAACAGATTGCGAATTTGGTATTATGAATTGTGGTTTAATTCTGATGCATTATTTTGTCATCACTTTGGGAATGGGGTTATAAATGCTAACCTGTGTTTTTGGCAGACCACGAAACGAATAATAATTGTTGCATTTCTTGGGACTGAAACCAAGTCTCCTTTGTGTTTTCCAGGATTCCAGGTTGTAAACCAGGTTGCATTTCTTACAATTAATGGTGGTGAATAACAATTACCTAAATATGTCAACACAACCGCAAGGTGTCCAGGTGTGGAGCCTTAACCAACAGGTTTCCTGTGTGCTGTGTATAAAAGGAACTGAAAACATAGATCTTACCAGGTACAACGCCGTAGTAAAATGCGTGTAGCGTACTGGTTTGCGATAATTGCTTTCCTAAATGCAAATAACGTTGAAAGCATCATAGGAACCAATTTTAATAAACTTGCGTTTTTTAAATTATCTGTAGATATTGTCACACCGATACGCCGGAGGGTTAAAGTTCACTTTGTCAAATATGTTTGCCCTGAAGCGGATGTGGCAAACTCTGGCCTTTGTCTCATTGCAATTGGTGCTGGTGAAGTCTCAGTATAATAACATCTTATCAAGGTATGTATGAATACTTGGCCGAAGTAAGGCAATTGCACACATCACAAATAGTTTCTCGCTGTCGGTTTCAGAAGGCTTCAAATGATCAACAGCAATAGCGCGTCACAAGGGGAAAGTTGTGAATCTGGTTGGTAGACCTTTCATTTAAACTAACTTGACATTAATTGGAATTTAAAACAAAAGTCCTCATAACTGGCATGTGCCATTGCTCTAGTCGAAGTCATCCAACGCGTGTGCGTCTTTTGCAGGATATCGTCCATCCCACATATTTACAATGCTCTACGGTGGTGAGTGCGTTTCTTGCGGTCAAACGTGCTGTCCCCAGAGAAACAAGCGTTATGGAGGCACGGAGCAAATCGACAAAAGAATAAGTGAGTTAAGAAACGCATTTTCTCCATGCAAACGAATAAGCCGCGTGACAAAGTTTGCTGGGGAAACAGATTTACCAGACACACTTTTCAAGAAAAATTAAATTTTGATTATTTGAAGTTTGAAGAAATTGATCATTCAAGAAAGACAAAAGTATAAACAATCACACGTTTCAAATGATAGCTTTAATCTATAACTAACCATACATGCGCAGCGGTTGTCGGCTAAAAATTAATTTATTGGGCTTAATGCTTTAGCAATATTTCTTGTTCAGGAGAAGGAATTGACGCGACTAAGAACGAGTTTCCGTGGTCGGTGGCAATTTTCGAGAATCTAGTGGGTCGCTACAAGTTTATTTGTGGCGGGGCTCTGCTCAGCAAGACCGTGATAGCGACTGCAGCTCATTGTGTCTGGTAGGTTAAAATATTTCCGTGTGCATCACGACTCCTCACATTCCATGCCTCTTCACTTTGGCTATACTTTAGTGAAATATTCGTGTTTTTTTTATATCCAACGACCACAATAAATTACATTTTTCAAACAGTGCATACTGTTTTGACCTATATAGTTTCATCAGTGCAGCTGTTAACCAAGGGACGTTCTTGAGGGTAACTTGTTTTCTGTACAGCTTGATTGCTGTCGAGTATCTTGCATGAAAACTTTCCGTGTTTTTTACTTCGATGTAAAAGTACCTCCTGAACAAAAACTGCTTTTTCTGTAACTGGTAATAATATCATTAAGTGCGTTCAGGAATAAAAATCTGAGGAAGATTCGTGTTGCCATTGGCGAGACGGATATCCTGGTCGACAACAACGGGTTTAGGCTGTACAATAAACACGCCTTAAGGGCAATTGAGCATTCATCTTACATTCATCAGGACTACGCCATCAACGAACCCCATGCAGAGGATACCTTAGCAGGGGTAATCAGGTAAAGGGTATTTGTATTTTAATTGATGTATTCTGCTGGTACAATTAAACGTGTATTCACCGACGCTTCGCCTCCTATTCAACTTGGCTTCATCCTGGTAAAGGTCAAACCAATCTTGTCAAACCAACGAACAAAGGTCGTCTTTGCCTCCGCAGAAGGACACAAAGGCAAAGAGACCCTGAGTGCTTTGGTATCGGCCACGGAATCTCTTTGAGAAGTAGGAATATGTGTTAGAAAGAATCGCCGCAACCATTCAAAAATTTAAAACTATCGCCAACAGTAGAATGTGTAGTAGTTTTCAGTGACGTCATACATATAGACTTTTTTATTTCGGTGCCACATTTTAACCCAAATTGTAAAATGGATGATAGTGAAAAAGTCTCTATATCGACTTCCCATTTTGACGTATACAGTCGAACGCATCGCTTCTTGATAATTCACGTAGGAAGAAGCTGTCCATTCTTTTAATAGATGGTGTAACAGGGAACATATCAAGTATTCTACAGAAGGCAAAGGTGGTTCTTGACTATGATAACAGTTGTCTCAGAGGAAGACTCCACAACAGCGGAAACATGCTGTGTGCAAGCAACGCCCGCGAAAAAACCGTTGGCTGCAACGTAAGTCTCTCCTGTCGTAGAATTCTGCGCTGATTTTGGCGCAAATATTTTATCCTTCAGAGGCTTGCTTTTTTCCAAATGTTATATTTTCGTTTTTTTCGATGCGGTCTCTTGTGACGAAATGTGGTTTGTAAGCAAACATGCATCACTTTTGTTGGCGATTGGATTTTTTATATCAGGGCATTTCTTCTTTTTATTTCCAGTTGGAGAGTCACGTATTTAAATAGTTGACTTTATTATTGCTTTTAATTGCAGTTGGACAGCGGAAGTCCGGTGTTTTGTCGTCTGAAGAATGGCGACGCTTGTTCCAGTTACTATCTGGCCGGGATATTCTCTTTCAAGCAAGACAAACAACAAGGGGGCTGTGATAGCGATTTCACCGTTCTCGCTGACATGGTGTCCACGTCTACGAATGCTCTCTCCCACCACGCGGCTGAAAAGGCCTCGCATTCCAACTTTCAGGAGTCGTTCATGTTTGTGGGTGGGGAACCGCCATGTTCTTCTATGCTCGATCAGCCCTACTGATTTTCTGTTTCCCATTATCTTGACTTCCACCTAGGTGACGGACGGAACGAATACTCCACTTCGATTTTTGTTTGTACATACGTTTTGCCTCTTTTCAATACACGCATACACTCACGATTGTCTCCTAGAAAAGTTTCAAGAGAGAAAGAGTCTAAGAGGTGTTAATTTTTTTGTAAAAACTCAGTAGGCGCGGTTTGGATCTCTTGGTCAGATAAAAGGCGCTTGAAAGCTTTATTGGAAGCAGCAACTTCACGATAAGGTTAACAAAAACCACTCAAATAGCTAAAAAGATCAATGTTGTCATCTAAATGAGAAAGTTGTTTGTATCAGTTTTGTAAGTGATTCTAAAAAAAACTTGACTATGGTATTTTGCCTGGCAAGTTTCGTGTTTTTTTCTGGCTAACTTAGCGCGACTGCATTCGGTCACCAGCTACAATGATGAGCCTTGACCGGTAGTAACAGTGCGCACAATACTGTCTGCAACTCACATATAAGCGTAACCACTACAATTAACTCCAGAAGGCCAGCCGGGCACCATGACAACTTTTCGGGCGTTTTGATAAGTTTTAATTTATGGTGCTGAAGAGCGTCCAAGATATTGAAAATTAAACCACGCATTTTGGTTACATACGTTTGCCGCGTGAATAATTTCAGTGAGAATAAATTATGGTCGAATCTTCGTCACAGAAGCTCTTGCATTACGTCTTTAAGCTGTAAGGTTTTATCCGGAGAATTACCGCTCTTTCACTCCTGTGGAGCCTACCGATTTTGCTCCAAGACCAAACTTTGTGGCGAATATATTGCACATTTCCTGTTCGGTCTGGGCGTGTTTACTCCACATTTGATAAGGTTTCGAAATAATAATAGATTTGCTCAAATAGGGGCGAATGTGCCTAGCACTGCCCTGGAGCGACTACTTGTGGTAAATAATTTTCTTTGTTCAGCACATTAGGACAAATGAAAGCGATGAAACTATAGATTTGATGCAATTCTACAAGATTGGCATCCAACATTTCAACAATTCCGCTATTCATCTGAATTATGACTGTTGTTATTGAACTGACTTTGGTCATGCTTTCTGAAACACCTCAACATACCAACACTAAACCACTCTTTGAAACCTTTTGATGGCCGTGTATTTGAAAACAAAGAAAATTATATACAACCGGTAATCGTAATCGTTAGACTGTTCCAAATCCGTCGACTGAAAACAAACAATAGCTCGAAAAAGTCGAACAGAATTAATACCAATGCTCGATCATGGAGGAGCATGGTGCTTGGCCCTCCGGAAGCAGGTAGGACTCCTGCAGATCGTCGTGGGAGGCCGCTGTGGCCGCAAAGTGGGAGATGGCGTTTTGAGACGTAGAAACCATGTCGGCGAGGACAGTAAATCTTCCGTCGCATCTTCCCTCATTTGTATCATGTTTAAAGGAGAATATCCCGGCAAGATAGTAACTGGAACACTCATCATGTTTATTCAGACGACAGAACACCGGACTTCCGCTGTCCAACTGCAAAATAACAACTACGTGACGTATACAATCCTTGACAAGTGGGCCCATAACTTCTTTTGGGTGTAGCTGCATGATCATGATAAATTCTGTTTTAGGATTCCGACAACTTCAGGAAATTTATAATTTATCTAAAGATTAGATGGAAATGCGTTTTGAGTAAGATTTAAAACAAGTTTCTTTGCAGCCTTGGGTGAAAACAAAACCTTACTTACACTGCAGCTGACGGTTCTTTCGCGGGCGTTGCTGGCACACAGCATGTTCCCGCTGTTGTGAAGTCTTCCCCTAAGGCAGTTGTTATCAAAGTCGAGAACCACATTTGCTTTTTTAAGCTTGCTCGATATCCCACTAATTGTTCCACCTATTAGAAAAAACGAGTATTTTTGTAGCAATTAAGGGTAATTTTTGCGATTGCCATTTAAACAGAGAGGTCAATTTCATGACGATGCGAATTAGAGTGCTGATCGTTCAAAAATGATTTCAAAGCAATGTATGTTCTTGCAGGCACATGCGGGCTCAGTCCACCGCAAAGTTTTTTACATGGCAAACACAGTCATCTTGTCACGATCTTAAGGTACAACGGCATAGTGCTGAAAAAAATAAGCATTTTTCCCTTTATGATTGCGTCTGCGATGTGCGTCTACGGCGGTAGAGGTGGCTCAAAAACACGGAGGAAAATTACGCGCTCTTACTCCAATACTGGGGCCATGATACACCCGCTCTACAACTGATAAACAGTCAACAGCTGGTAAATAAAGCTGTGGACCGTGCTCAGGATCGCGAGTTTAAACTTTATCGGACGCTTGATTTTTCATATCTCATTCCGACTTGTCAGTGAAAAGTTGTTTTGACCAGGTTTAACTGTATGTCATTGTACTCTATACTCGCTTGTGTTTTGTTCGTGTAGTGTAATATCTCATAATTCCGAAGCACAACACAGTCAATGCGTAATATGCGCTTTAATATATTTTGTTATGATGGATTTCAATCAAACACGCTTATCTTTTTATTAATTTGATGCATTATTGCGGACCTGCTCAACAATATATTGTTTAAACTTAAAGTATACAATAAATATCCACTATCTGGACGAAGAATTTAGAACTAGCTATAAAGGAATTATTGAGTGCAATTCAAAAGATATTATTACCTTTCACAGACATTCCGTGACCGATGCCGAAACTTGTCTTTCCCCTTTTCTCCGGAGACAAAGGCGGTTTTTCTTTGTTGGTATTACAAGTCTCAGGATGGCAAGATCCTTTCTGCACATAACAAACATGGTCGATTTGTTGAACAACGTTTACTCACTTCGTTGTCTTTGAATCGGCCGGATAATTGTCATAGTAAATTAACATTGCAGTTAATATTTTTGGATCACATTTAAAAACAGCATTCTCCTCTTCTGCTTATTTTACAACCTACCAGATTTTTTTCAATGATTGTTTTGAGGTATTTCCTTACGACTACACAAAACAGGATGACTGCAAGGTATACCTTCGTATGTTGCTTCCTGTCACTTTATCCTCCAAGTGGGATTCCTGGTTGCCATGCGGTATGTCAGCAATATTCTGAATTGCTTTTAGGCCCTGTATTGGTCTCTGCCTAAACCCATGGTTGTCGACCAGAATATCCATCTCGCCTATGGTAACACGTATCATTCGCAGGTTTCTATTCCTACAGAAAAAAACACATATATTCACAGGTTATATACAAGCATGCAAGCCCTATTGCTCATTTAATCAGTGTAGATGTATGGATGTAGCTCTGTGTTCTGATAAGGGTGATGGTCACGTGAACGCGCTTATAAACACGTTTAGAGCGTTTTTACACCAAACAACAACGTAAATAATATGATAAAAATTAACTGGATTCACACAAAATTATGTATCAACAAACAGTCGTCGAGACTGACTTTTGAGGCGAAATAACTTGAATTTAACTTTGGCGTAAAACAACATCAAAACTCTCTGTGATGTATGATTCTTGAGCTTTACAAATAAACACCACCTTTAACTTACTTTACACAATGAGCCGCAGTCGCTATCACTGTGTTGCTGAGCAGAGCCCCGCCACAAATAAACTTGTACTCATGCCCTTGTTTCTCGAAAATTGCCACCGACCACGGAAACTCGTTCTTAGTCGCGTCAATTCCTTCTCCTGAACAAGAACGCGTTTATATTTTTGTTACTGCGCATTTTACGTGCAATGCGTGAAAATCGATTTTAAACAATTTGGTAGTTAGTTTTTAGGTAGCTGTAATTTAACGCATTGCCAAAACATCGTTCATAATTTAAGTGTTGTCACAGAAGATGAGGTTCACAGAATTTTTTATACTCGAAGCTTTGCAGCGAACAATCCGATTTGATACTTATAGGCGAAGTATTTGTACTTCCGAGAAAAAAAGACACACGAAGCATTTTGAAAACAGCTATGCGTTCAAAAAAAGTACAGCGGTTAAGCTTTTTAATATTTATTATCGGGATGAATTTCAATCAAACACACTTATCCTTTTGTCGATTTGCTCGTTGTCCCTGCGCCGCTCTTGTCTTTGCGGGCAACACGTCTGACCGCAAGTAACGCACTCCTGATTATATGACATTGTGAAGATTTCGGACGGGCGATATCCTGTAATTAACGAAAGTATAAGTTCCAGGAGCATTCAATAATGTTGCTATTACTGTGCAAGTATTGTGCGCAGAACTTATGGAAGAAATTTTGTACCGTTTTGGCATGTTTCTCCGATTGATCCGCGATCAAAGTGGACAACATCCTGATTCCTGAAACGAGATGAAACGTGTTTTATGTTCGAAATTTTTTTTTTATAATTTTCTTTGCTTTAATTTGTGATAAGCTTTAGTTGTATAATTAAATTTAGAATAATTTGTAATGAGCGTTTTCATTATATGCCAAACTGTGTAATTATATTCATAATTATAAACAACATTGCATTCCACCTGGTAATTAGTCATACCTAGGCCGAAAGCCATGATACGCAGACTTCGTGTTTGCCAGAAAGGGCAAAGAAAAAAACGCCAAGACTTGGAAAATTCGAATCAGCATCAACATATTTGATGCCCAAAACTTGTTTGTAGAAGATTCGTAATTATAAGTCCAAACGATTTTTGGAATACTTTTTCCCTGAAAATGTAAACAGTTGCGACAAATAACTCTGTAGCTCTTACCTTATGTGGTAAAAGCTGCCAATCTCACCTGTTATATACGTAACTAAACAGGAAACATGTCTAAGGTTGTGTCTTCAACCTGAGCACTTTGCGGTTGTGTTTTTGCTTTCAGGAAATTTTCATCGATTAATTGCAAGTAAGAAAACCTGATTGCACCCAGGGTTCTTGGAAAACGCGGATCACTATCGGATTTTCTATAAAATATGACCTCATGAATGCACTCTTGCGGGTAGAATACTGCGAAAATAATCAAAGCAATTGTTTGGGCACGCGTTTGTCATTTACAAGCCTTATCAATAGAGTGCAATTAGTCATTTTCACCATCTTCATAGAAATCTATGGTCCTTCCAAGGGGCATTGGACAATTGAATGCCAAGCCTACTCACCGCGGAAACCAATGCAGCCGCACCAAAGACCGCTACGACCATTATTCAGCCATATCACAAAGCACAGGAAAAGCACGCGATCTCCTATAGTTAATTAATTGCTGGATTTAATTTCAGCTTAACTAAACTATTTTGTAACGTTTTGATGCAACGAATGGTTAGAAGTATCCTACACAACACTAAGATATACTTTTTGTGAGAAATCGTCAATAGACTTCGTGATATGTATTTCTATGTTAACTTATTATTTTGCAAACTCAATTGGACATCGTGATTTAGGTAAAGAAAGAATAAAGATTACCATGATACCGCGTAGGAATATTATATTTATTAAAATTGGAATTGAATTGCAACGTATGACTTGATGAAATGCGGCCATAACATTTTTCGCTCAACATACCACATGTCGTTTACTGTTGACATTCCCCTCTTGAAGCTGAGAGGTCAAGCCTTTCTACTAACGTAAGTTTCATGGACCAGACTTTTCTGGCAAGTTAGGACGTTTGTATGTAGTTTTTTGCAGATACTTAAGATAAAGTCAAATGCATGAATACCATTTTCAAATGATTTATATAACTTGACCAAAAAACTTCCCATTTAGTTACTACTGCGCCTACTTGTTTAGAAGCAAACAAAATGATTGCGTCGTATTAATTTCATTTGATTTAAAGCTTTGGAGCAACTTATCAGGCAACTATGTTGATGAAGGGGGAAACATACTAATGTTTTAAACGCACTCGATCTCAACTTCATTTGATCCCCGAAACGTCTGTGCCACCTTAGTATATCATATTATGCTTATCTACTTGGAAACAAATGTAGGACCTAACCTCAACAAAACAACGAAGTTATATTTCATGCAATGGCGTGATTGGCAGGATAGCCCCACTGCACAGGTCCTTAGGGTAAAAATACTTGTGAGTTTTCTGTTCAACGAAATGTTGGATAACATTATATTATACAAGGCAAAAACGTGAAGCTTTATTAAGATTAAATTATTATGTGCTCTATATATCGTTTGACAGAAACAATCTGGCTATTCTGAATCTTGTCAAACCAACGAACAAAGGTCGTCTTTGCCTCCGGAGAAGGACACAGAGGCAAAGAGACCCTGAGTGCTTTGGTATCGGTCACGGAATCTCTTTGAGAAGTAGGGATACCTATTAGAAAGATTCGCCGCAACCATTTAAAAATTTAAAACTATCGCCAACAGTAGAATGTGTAGTTGTTTTCAGTGATGTCATACATATAGACTTTTTTAATTCGGTGCCACATTTTAACCCAAATGGTAAAAGTAATGACAGTAAAAAAGTCTCTATATCGACTTCCTA
This sequence comes from Ascidia mentula, assembly GCF_947561715.1. NCBI lineage: Eukaryota > Metazoa > Chordata > Ascidiacea > Phlebobranchia > Ascidiidae > Ascidia > Ascidia mentula. The sequence continues at coordinate 3,864,941 of NC_138568.1, forward strand.
CTTTGACGTATACAGTCGAACGCATCGCTTCTTGATAATTCACGTAGGTTGTCCATTTCTTTAATAGATGGTGTAACAGGGAACATATCAAGTATTCTACAGAAGGCAAAGGTGGTTCTTGACTATGATAACAGTTGTCTTAAAGGGAGACTCCACAACAGCGGAAACATGCTGTGCGCAAGCAACGGCCGCGAAAAAAACGTTAGCTGCAACGTAAGTCTCTCTTGTCGTAGAATTCTGCACTGATTTTGGCGCAAATATTTTATCCTTCAGAGGCTTGCTTTTTTCCAAATGTTATATTTTCGTTTTTTTTTCGATGCGGTCTCTTGTGACGAAATGTGCTTTGCAAGCAAACATGCATCACTTTTGTTGGCGATTGGATTTTTTCAGGGCATATCTTATTTTTGTTTCCAGTTGGAGAGTGACGTACTTAAATAGTTGACTTTATTATTGTTTTTGTTTGCAGTTGGACAGCGGAAGTCCGGTGTTTTGTCGTCTGAAGAAAGGCGACGCTTGTTCTAGTTACTATCTGGCCGGGATATTCTCTTTCAAGCAAGACAAACAACAAGGGGGCTGCAATAGCAATTTCACCGTTCTCGCTGACATGGTGTCCACGTCTACGAATGCTCTCTCCCACCACGCGGCTGAAAAGGCCTCGCATTCCAACTTTCAGGAGTCGTTCATGTTTGTGGCTGGGGAAACCGCTATGTTCTTCTATGCTCAAGCAGTCCTACTGATTTTCTGTTTCCCTTTATCTTGACTTTTACGTAGTTGACGGACGGAACGAATACTCCACTTCGATTTTTGGTTGTACATACGTTTTGCCTCTTTTCAATACACGCATACACTCACGATTGTCTCCTAGAAAAGTTTGAAGAGAGAAAGAGTTTAAGAGGTGTTAATTTTTTTGGAAAAACTCAGTTTTCGTCACTGCAACCATTAGCGTCCAATATATTGAAAATTAGACCACGCATTTTGGTTACATTCGTTTGCCGCGTGAATGTTTTTATTGTGAATAATTTATGGTCGAATCTTCGTCACAGAAGCTCTTGCATTACGTCTTTAAGATGTAAGGTTTTATCCGGAGAATTACCGCTGTTTCACTCCTGTGGAGTCTACCGATTTTGCTCCAAGACCAAACTTTGTGGCGAATATATTTCACATTTCCTGTTTGGTCCTTGCGTGTTTGCTCCACATTTGATAAGGTTTCGAAATAATAGATTTGCTCAAATAGGGGCAAATGTGCATAGCACTGCCCTGGAACGACTTCTTGTGGTAAATATTTTTTTTTGTTCAGCACATTAGGACAAATGAAAGCGACGAAACTAAAGATTTGAGGTAATTCTACAAGATTGGCATCCAACGTTCAACGATTCCGCTATTCGTCTGAATTATGACTATTGTTATTGACCTGACTTTGGTCATGCTTTCTGAAACACCTCAACATACCAAGACTAAACCACTCTTTGAAAACTTTTGATGGCCGTGTATTTGAAAACAAAGAAAATTATATACAACCGGTAATCGTAATCGTTAGACTGTTCCAATCCGTCGACTGAAAACAAACAATAGCGCGAAAAAGTCAAACAGAATTAATACCAAGGCTCGATCATGGAGGAGCATGGTGCTTGGTCCTCCGCAAGCATGTAGGACTCCTGCAGATCGTCGTGGGAGGCCGCTGTAGCCGCAAAGTGGGAGAGGACGTTTTGAGACGTAGAAACCATGTCGGCGAGGACAGTAAATCTTCCTTCGCCCCCAATCGTATCATGTTTAAAGGAGAATATCCCGGCAAGATAGTAACTGGAACACTCGTCGGTCTTGTTCAGACGACAGAACACCGGACTTCCGCTGTCCAACTGCAAAATAACAACCACGTGACTTATACAATCCTTGACAAGTGGGCCCATGACGTCTTTTTTGGCTGTAGCTGCATAATCATATTACATATAATCATGATAAATTCTTCTTTAGGTTTTTGACAACTTCAGGAAATTAATAATTTATCTAAAGATTGGATGGAAATGAGTTTTAAGTAAGATTTTAAACAGGTTTTCTCGCAGCGTTGAGAGAAAACAAAACCTTACTTACACTGCAGCTGACGGTTCTGTTGTGGGCGTTGCTGGCACACAGCATGTTCCCGCTGTTGTGAAGTCTTCCCCTAAGGCAGTTGTTATTAAAGTCGAGAACCATCTTTGCTTTTTGAAGTCTGCTCGATATCCTCCTAATTACTCTACCTATTAACAAAAACAAGTTCGGATTAATTGGACGAATGTTTTAATAGCACTTTAGGGTAATTTTTGCCGTTGCTTTTTTAAACAGACAGGCCAATTTCATGACGTTGCGAATCAGAGTGCTGATATGTTTCAAAATGACTTCAAAGCAATGTATGTTCTTGCAGGCATATGCAGGTTCAGTTCACCGCGAAGTTTTTTACATGGCGAACACAGTCATCGTGTCACGATCTTATGCTCGGACAGCATCGCGCTGAATATGAATAAGAGCCATTTGGGCCATGATACACCCACTCTACAACTAATAAACAGTCGACAGCATGTAAATAAAGCTGTGGACCATGCTCAGGATCGCGAGTTTAAACCTTATCGGACGCTTGATGTTTCATATCTCATATATATTGTTTAAACTTAAAGTATGCAATAAATATCCACTAGTTGGACGAAGAATTTAGAACTAGCTTTAAAGGAATTATTGACTGCAATTTAAAAGATATTATTACCTTTCACAGACATTCCGTGACCGATGCCGAAACACACGGGATCCACTTGTCTTTCCGCTTTTCTCCGGAGACAAAGGCGGTTTTTCTTTGTTGGTGTGACAAGTCTCAGAATGGCAAGATCCTTTCTGCACATAACAAACATAGCCGATTTGTTGAACAACGTTTACTCACTTCGTTGTCTTTGAATCGGCCGGATAATTGTCATAGTAAATTAACATTGCAGTTAACATTTTTGGATCACATTTAAAAACAGCATTCTCGTCTTCTGCCTATTTTACAACCTACCAGATTTATTTCAATGATTGTTTTGAGGTATTTCCTTACGACTACACAAAACAGGATGACTGCAAGGTGTACCTTCGTAAGTGGGGTTCGTAGTTGTTATGAGGTATATCAGCAAAATTCTGAATTTCTTTCAAGGCCCGTATTTTTCGTCGCCTAAACCCTCGGTTGTCGACCAGAATATCCATCTCGCCTATGGTAACACGTATCATTCGTAGGTCTCGATTCCTACAGAAACAAGCACATATATTCACAAGGTATTTAGAAGCATGCAAGCCATATTGCTCATTTAACTTTAAGTGTATATGTATGGATGTAGCTCTGTGTTCTGATCAAGGTGAAGGTCATGTGAACGCGCTTATAAACACGTTTAGAGCCTTTTTACACCAAACAACAACGTAAATACAAAAAAATAAACTGGATTACCACAAAATTATGTATCAACACACAATTGTAGAGACTGACTTTTGGGGAAATAACTTGAGTTTATTTCTGGCATAAAACAATATCAAAACTCTCTGTGCTGTATGTTTTTTGAGCTTTACACACAAACACCAACCTTCACTTACATTACACAATGAGCCGCAGTCGCTATCACGGTGTTGCTGAGCAGAGCCCCGCCACAAATAAACTTGTACTCAGCAGGCCTTTGTATCTCAAAAATTGCCACCGACCACGGAAACTCGTTCCACGTCGCGTCAATTCCTTCTCCTGAACAAGAACGCGTTTATATTTTTGTTACTGCGCATTTTACGTGCAATGCGTGAAAATCGTGATCATGGCGATTTTAAAAATGTTGGTAGTTAGTTTTTAGGTAGCTGTAATTTAACGCATTGCCAAAACATCGTTCATGATTTAAGTGTTGTCACAGAAGATGAGGTTCACAGAATTTTTGATACTCGAAGCTTTGCAGCGAACAATCCGATTTGATACTTATAGGCGAAGTATTAGTGCTTCCAAGAAGAAAAGACACATAAAGCATTTTGAAAACAGCTATGCGTTTAAAAAAAGTACAGCGGTTCAGCTTTTTAATATATATTATCAGGATGAATTTCAATCAAACTCACTTATCCTTTTGTCGATTTGCTCGTTGTCCCTGCGCCGCTCTTGTCTTTGCGGGCAACACGTCTGACCGCAAGTAACGCACTCCTGATTATATGACATTGTGAAGTTTTCGGACGGGCGATGTCCTGTAATTATGGCAAGTATAAGTTCCAGGAGCATTCAATAATGTTGCTATTACTGTGCAAGTATTGTGCGCCGAACTTATGGAAGAAATTTTGTACCATTTTGGCATGTTTCTCCGATTGATCCGCGATCAAAGTGGACAACATCCTGATTCCTGAAACGAGATGAAATGTGTATTATGTTCGAAACTTTTTTTCATAATTTTCTTTGCTTTAAGTTGTGATAAGCTTTAGTTGTATAATTAAATTTAGAATAATTTGTAATGAGCGTTTTCATTTTATGCCAAACTGTGTAATTACATTTATAATCATGAACAACATTGCATTCCACCTGGTGATTAGTCATACCTAGGCCGAAAGCCATGATACGCAGACTTCGTGTTTGCCAGAAACGGCAAAGAATAAAACGCCAAGGCTTGGAAAATTCGAATCAGCTTCAACATATTTGATGCCCAAAACTTGTTGGTAGAAGATTCGTAATTATAAGTCCAAACGATTTTTGGAATACTTTTCCCAATATCACCTGTTATATACGTAACTAAACAGGAAACACGTCTAAGTTTGTGTCAGCACACAGGAAACCTGTTGGTTAGGGGTCGACACAAAGACATTTTGCGGTTGTGTTGACATATTAAGGTAATTGTTATTCACCACCATTAATTGCAAGACATGCAACCTGGTTCATACCTGGTATCATGAAAAACACAAAGGAGACTTGGTTTCAGTCCCAAGTATTGTAACAACTATTATTCGTTTGTGGTCAGCCAAAGATGTTAGCATTTAAAACCCCGTTTCCAAAGTGATGACAAAATATTGCATTATAATTAAACTACAATTCATAATGCCATTTTCGCAATCTATTACAAAACCGCTGACAATAACTCAGCATTATAATAGCAGCACAATAGCGTATAGTCACAAAAATCACCATGGTGTTTGTGCAGTCATTTCTACAATTTCTACAACGTTTCATCAATTCTAGTAAAACAAGCGTGAGGTACTTTGGCTTTTGTAGTGATCTGTTATTGCGGGGTCCGGGGCCTTTTCCGAATTAGGGTGGCAACGCTGGGGTAAAGATCCTTTTTGAGTATCTAGAGTCGCCGTTAGGTAGAAAGGGATTGTCACTTAAATCCTTACTAGCCTCAATTCCCTCTCTGCCGAAATAATCCCATAACACAATTCATGCAGCTTCAATTGCCTCAACGACTTCAGTTCCGTGAACCTCAATGATTGCGAAAACCAACAACACTAATTATCACTCAAAGTATTGTCTGATGGGCAATACTGGCAAGGAAGCTCGTGGAATTCGCATTATTTTCTTTCTGGTCCGAAAATAAACTGCAATTACTGAGGTGAAACAACTTCCTGATGACGTACACAAAACCGCGAATAATCAATAAAGTGGGCGTCATGTTCAATGGTTTCCGGTTGCATTTGCATTGAATTCGCAGTTCCAGACTGTTTGTTGCATCGAATAAAGCAATTTTTTAGGTTGTTCTAACGTCCCATAGAGTTTGTTAATTTTAGTGAAACGCCATAGAATGCAATTTGTTTTAGCGAAAACAACCGATCCAATAATCGAGTTATACCTAATCGCAAATTAACATTTTTGAAAAGTAAAAGACAATATAAAAGATTTTTGCAACATGCAGTGGTAAGTTATTAAGAATTTTCTGAGAAGAAATCTGCAGCACCACTGTATACGTCACAACAAATATGCTACAGCTTTTTGCGCTATTGCGCGAGGCGGACTTGTTAGTAACTAGGCACCCGAGCGGTTTTAATTAACCATAAGACTGACTGTACAAATTATCACCACAAGCTTGCCTCATATCATACACAAGGTCCTCCTACAATCATGACAAAAACGCGTGGTTGATTCATTTGCATCCACACTGGCGCAAAAGCTTTCAAAACCTTGATGAATTGTAACAATTCTACGCCTCGCTTAAAATGCGGCATACGGTAGTGAAAATTAATCTTTTTTATACCCACTACTGGTGCTGGTCCTGGCGTGCTCGCCAATGTAACGTCTATCTTTCTCAAGGCTCGTAGGACTTGCTTAAAACTAGTAGGGTATATATGCCTTTATTAAAAACGTAAAAGCCACCAACAGCGAGTGTTCAAACAACGAGACCTTCGCGTTACTGCCACACATGCATGGTCTCAGGTCACCACACGCAGAAGCAGTCAAAGATTTCATATTAACGGACGCTAGAGGCGGTAAGGAGAAGTTAAAACCTTTAACTTCTGTATTTTTGTCAGAGCTCTTGCTGTGGCAGATAATAGCCGCGCATCATTTGAGGACACTGGCCAAGAAGGTATTTCTTATAAAGCCTAATCCGAAGCCATCAAATACTTTTGTGTATGTTTCAGGATACCTTCCGCCCAACAACATTACAATGCTATACGGTAGTGTGCGTGTTACTTGCGGTCAAACTTACTGCACACAGGGGAAAGTGAATTGCAGAAATCTAAAACAAATTGACGGGAGAATAGTTGACTTTTTGTAGATCGTCAAACAAAATCTTTACCCCAACGCTGCCTCCCTAATTCGAAAAACACCCCGGACCCTGCAATAACGGATCACCACAAAATCCAGGTTTCATTAAATGGGCGTTAAATCCTACTTCAAGTTTCACCAAGACATGCGTTTTCCTCCAACGTGTTGTGTTACGTCATTGCCAGTGTTGACTCAGTAAAAGGGGCAGGAAGAACGTGCAGTCTGACCTACTCTACACAAATCCTCTATGATATCAAATTATTATCTTTACGCAAAAAATTGGATCGGCGTTTCAGAATTTTCTCCGGCTTATTTTACATTCTAAATTTCGAGTTGTCCTAAATATGCGCATCTCGCAGACTGTGACATCAAATTGTTCTCGTCTTCTTTCAACAAGGAGAACAAGGTCCCAAGTCATTTGTGCAAACATTATTTCATTGATTCTACTTCACAGCATTCAAGTTTCCGGATGGTCGGTCGAATCGTTCCCCCAAAAATTCAAAAGTCCCAAATTGAAAGCTTTGATGTGACAAAAAATTAAAAACAATCTCGTCGTCTGGTGCTAGGTGGATACCATATACCAGTGATTCCCAACCTTTTTGTGGTTGCGTACCACTTGGGTGTAAAACAGTTTCGACGAGTACCACCTAGTTGCGTGTTACAAAGTAATATAGGGGATGAAGTAACAAACATTTTTAGAATACTTAACTTACGATTTTTTAAATTCGAACTAAATCCGCAAATTACGAAAAGGTGCTCGCGTACCACCTGAAATGTCGTCGCGTACCATAGGTTGGGAAACACTGCCATACGACAATTGTGTCTTTGTTATTTTGTGTCTAAAAAACACCCAGCAATTTCGTTACCTGATTGTTTCAACCTAGTCGTACGCCTCCAATCCACGCGGTTTGCTTTTGTCAGCCACTGATCGTCAACTGAGCAACGTATTTTTTTACAAAATATTTTCAATGTCACGTGACCACCGTCGCATGGGCAGCCCATACAGAGAATTACGCATTCTACTAACATTCCAAGAGGATTCAAACTCCAATGCTAACCTGTGTCTTTGGCAGACCACAAACGAATAATATTTGTTGCATTTCTTGGGACTGAAACCAAGTCTGCTTTGTGTTTTCCATGATCCCAGGTATAAACCAGGTTGCATTTCTTACAATTAATGGTGGTGAATAACAATTACCTAAATATGTCAACACAACCGCAAGGTGTCCAGGTGTGGAGCCTTAACCATCAGGTTTCCTGTGTGCTGTGTATAAAATGGACATGAAAACATAGATCTTACCAGGTACAACGCCGTAGTAAAATGCGTGTAGCGTACTGGTTTACGATAATTGCTTTCCTAAATGCCAATAACTTTGAAAGCATCATAGGAACCAATTGTAATAAACTTGCGTTTTTTAAATTGTCTGTAGATATTGTCACACCGATAAGTTGGAGAGTTAAAGTTCACTTTGTCAAATATGTTTGGCCTGAAGCGGATATGGCAAACTCTGGCCTTTGTCTCATTGCAATTGCTACTGGTGAAGTTTCAGTATAATAACATCTTATCAAGGTATGTATGAATACTTGGCCGAAGTAAGGCAATTGCACACATCATAAATAGTTTCTCGCTGTCGGTTTCAGAAGGCTTCAAATGATCAACAGCAATAGCGCGTCACAAGGGGAAAGTTGTGCATCTGGTTGGTAGACCTTTCATATAAACTAACTTGACATTAACTAGAATTTAAAACAAAAATCCTAATAACTGGCATGTGCCATTGCTCTATTCGAAGTCATCAAACGCGTGTGCGTCTTTTGCAGGATATCGTCCATCCCACACATTTACAATGCTCTACGGTGGTGAGTGCGTTTCTTGCGGTCAAACGTGCTGTCCCCAGAGAAACAAGCGTCATGGAGGCACGGAGCAAATCGACAAAAGAATAAGTGAGTTAAGAAACGCATTTGCTCCATGCAAACGAATAAGCCGCGTGACAAAGTTTGCTGGGGAAACAGATTTACCAGACACACTTTTCAAGAAAAATTAAATTTTGATTATTTGAAGTTTGAAGAAATTGATAATTCAAGAAAGACAAAAGTATAAACAATCACACGTTTCACATGATAGCTTTAATATATAACTAACCATACATGCGCAGCGGTTGTCGGCTAAAAATTAATTTATTGGGCTTAATGCTTTAGCAATATTTCTTGTTCAGGAGAAGGAATTGACGCAACTAAGAACGAGTTTCTGTGGTCGGTTGCAATTTTCGAGAATCTGGCGGGTCGCTACAAGTTTATTTGTGGCGGGGCTCTGCTCAGCAAGACCGTGATAGCGACTGCGGCTCATTGTGTCTGGTAGGTTAAAATATTTCCGTGTGCATTCCTTACCTTCCATGCCACTTCACTTTGGCTATACTTTAGTGAAATAGTCGTGTTTTCTTTATATCCAACGACCACAATACATTACATTTTTCAAACAGTGCGAACTCTTTTGACCTATATAGTTTCATCAGTGCAGCTGTTAACTAAGGAACGTTCTTGAAACTAACTTGTTTTCTGTACAGCTTGACTGCTGTCGAGTATCTTGCATGAAAACTTTTCGTGTTTTTTACTTCGATGTAAAAGTACCTCCTGAACAAAAACTGTAACTGGTAATAATATCATTAAATGCGTTCAGGAATAAAAATCTGAGGAAGATTCGTGTTACCATTGGCGAGACGGATATCCTGGTCGACAACAACGGGTTTAGGCTGTACAATAAACACGCCTTAAGGGCAATTGAGCATTCATCTTACATTCATCGGGACTACGCCATCAACGAACCCCATGTAGAGGATAGCTTAGTAGGGGTAATCAGGTAAAGGGTATTTGTATTTCAATTGATGTATTTTGCTGGCACAATTAAACGTGTATTCACCGACGCTTCGCTTACTATTCAACTTGGCTTCATCTTGGTAAAGAACAAATTGATTGAAATACAATATACAGCAACAGCAACACACTATTAATAATTTTATTGTTTTTTTTTGTGCCCGTAGTATTTTGAGTAAAGTAAATTGCTTGAGAACAAGAATTCGTTTTCGGGTTTAGGGTAAAAATACTTGTGAGTTTTCTGTTCAACGAAATGTTGGATAACATTATATTATACAAGGCAAAAACGTGAAGCTTTATTAAGACCCTGAATGCTTTGGTATCGGTCACGGAATCTCTTTGAGAAGTAGGGATATGTGTTAGAAAGATTCGCAGCAACCATTCAAAAATTTAAAACTATCGCTAACGATAGATAGCGTGGCTGTTTTCAGTGACGTCATACTTATAGACTTTTTTAATTCGGCGCCACATTTTAATCCGAATTGTAAAATGGATGATAGTAAAAAAGTCTCTATATCGACTTCCCATTTTGACGTATACAGGCGAACGGATCGCTTCTTGATAATTCACGTAGGATGAAGCTGTCCATTCCTTTAATAGATGGTGTAACAGGGAACATACCAAGTATTCTACAGAAGGCAAAGGTGGTTCTTGACTATGATAACAGTTGTCTCAGAGGAAGACTACACAACAGCGGAAACATGCTGTGTGCAAACAACGGTCGCGAAAAAACCGTTGGCTGCAACGTAAGTCTCTCCTGTCGTAGAATTCTGCACTGATTTCGGCGCAAATATCTTATCCTTCAGAGGCTTGCTTTTTTCCTAATGTTATATTTTTGTTTTTTTTCGATGCGGTCTCTTGTGACGAAATGTGCTTTGCAAGCAAACATGCATCACTTTTGTTGGCGATTGGATTTTTTATATCAGGGCATTTCTTCTTTTTATTTCCAGTTGGAGAATCACGTACTTAAATACTTGCCTTTATTATTGCTTTTATTTGCAGTTGGACAGCGGAAGTCCGGTGTTTTGTCGTCTGAAGAAAGGCGACGCTTGTTCTAGTTACTATCTGGCCGGGATATTCTCTTTCAAGCAAGACAAACAACAAGGGGGCTGCAATAGCAATTTCACCGTTCTCGCTGACATGGTGTCCACGTCTACGAATGCTCTCTCCCACCACGCGGCTGAAAAGGCCTCGCATTCCAACTTTCAGGAGTCGTTCATGTTTGTGGGTGGGGAACCGCTATGTTCTTCTATGCTCAAGCAGTCCTACTGATTTTCTGTTTCCCTTTATCTTGACTTTTACGTAGTTGACGGACGGAACGAATACTAAACTTCGATTTTTGGTTGTACATACGTTTTGCCTCTTTTCAATACACGCATAAACTCACGATTGTCTCCTAGAAAAGTTTGAATAGAGAAAGAGTCTATGAGGTGTTAATTTTTTTTGTCAAAACTCAATTGTCGCGGTTTAGATCTCTTGGTCAGATAAAAGGCGTTGAAAGCTTTATTGGAAGCAGCAACTTCACGATAACTTAACAAAAACCACTCAAATAGCAAAAAAGATCAATGTGTTCATCTGAATGAGAAAGTTGTTTGTATCAGTTTTGTAAGTTATTCTAAAAAAAACTTGACTATGGTATTTTGCTTGGCAAGTTTCATGTATTTTTCTGGCTAACTAAGCGCGACTGCATTCGGTCACCAGCTACAATGATGAGCCTTGACCGGTAGTAACAGTGCGCACAATACTGTCTGCAACTCACATATAAGCGTAACCACTACAATTAACTCCAAAAGGCCAGCCGGGCACCATAACAAATTTTTCCGGCGTTTTGAAGTTTTAATTTATGGTGCTAAAAAGCGTCCAAGATATTGAAAATTAGACCACGCATTTTGGTTACATACGTTTGCCGCGTGAATAATTTCAGTGCAAGAGCTTCTGTGACGAAGATTCGACACAGAAGCTCTTGTATTACGTCTTTAAGCTGTAAGGTTTTATCCGGAGATTTACCGCTGTTTCACTCCTGTGGAGTCTACCGATTTTGCTCCAAGACCAAACTTTGTGGCGAATATATTGCACATTTCCTGTTCGGTCTGGGCGTTTTTACTCCACATTTGATGAGGTTTCGAAATAATAGATTTGCTCAAATAGGGGCGAATGTGCCTAGCACTGCCCTGGAGCGACTACTTGTGGTAAATATTTTTCTTTGTTCAGCACATTAGGACAAATGAAAGCGACGAAACTAAAGATTTGAGGTAATTCTACAAGATTGGCATCCAACGTTCAACAATTCCGCTATTCGTCTGAATTATGACTGTTGTTATTGACCTGACTTTGGTCATGCTTCCTGAAACACCTCAACATACCAACACTAAACCACTCTTTGAAACCTTTTGATGGCCGTGTATTTGAAAACAAAGAAAATTATATACAACCGGTAATCGTAATCGTTAGACTGTTCCAATCCGTCGACTGAAAACAAACAATAGCGCAAAAAACAGAATTAATACCAAGGCTCGATCATGGAGGAGCATGGTGCTTGGCCCTCCGGAAGCAGGTAGGACTCCTGCAGATCGTCGTGGTAGGCCGCTGTAGCCGCAAAGTGGGAGATGGCGTTTTGAGACGTAGAAACCATGTCGGCGAGGACAGTAAATCTTCCGTCGCATCTTCCCTCATTTGTATCATGTTTGAAGGAGAATATCCCGGCAAGATAGTAACTGGAACACTCATCATGTTTATTCAGACGACAGAACACCGGACTTCCGCTGTCCAACTGCAAAATAACAACTACGTGACGTACACAATCCTTGACAAGTGGGCCCATAACGTCTTTTGGGTGTAGCTGCGTAATCATGTTACATATGATCATGATAAATTCTGTTTTAGGATTTCGACAACTTCGGGAAATTAATAATTTATCTAAAGATTAGATGGAAATGCGTTTTGAGTAAGATTTAAAACAAGTTTCCTTGCAGCCTTGGGTGAAAACAAAACCTTACTTACACTGCAGCTGACGGTTCTTTCGCGGGCGTTGCTGGCACACAGCATGTTCCCGCTGTTGTGAAGTCTTCCCCTAAGGCAGTTGTTATCAAAGTCGAGAACCACATTTGCTTTTTTAAGCTTGCTCGATATCCCACTAATTGCTCCACCTATTAGAAAAAACGAGTATTTTTATAGCAATTAAGGGTAATTTTTGCGATTGCCATTTAAACAGAGAGGTCAATTTCATGACGATGCGAATTAGAGTGCTGATCGTTCAAAAATGATTTTAAAGCAATGTATGTTCTTGCAGGCACATGCGGGCTCAGTCCACCGCAAAGTTTTTTACATGGCAAACACAGTCATCTTGTCACGATCTTAAGGTACAACGGCATAGTGCTGAAAAAAGTATTTTTCCCTTTATCATTGCGTCTGCATGGTGCGTCTACGGTGGTAGAGGTGGCTCAAAAACACGGAGGAAAATTACGCGCTCTTACTCCAAAACTGGGGCCATGATACACCCGCTATACAACTGATAAACAGTCGACAGCTGGTAAATAAAACTGTGGACCGTGCTCAGGATCGCGAGTTTAAACCTTATCGGACGCTTGACTTTTCATATCTCATTCCGACTTGTCTGTGAAAAGATGTTTTGACCAAGTTTAACTGTATGTCATTGTATTCTTTGATCGCTTGTGTTTTGTTCGTGTAGTGTAATATCTCATAATTCCGAAGCACAACACAGTCAATGCGTAATATGTCCTTTAATATATTTTGTTATGATGGATTTCAATCAAACACGCTTATCCTTTTATTAATTTAATGCATTATTGCGGACCTGCTCAACAATTTATTGTTTACACTTAAAGTATACAATAAATATCCACTATCTGGACGAAGAATTTAGAACTAGCTTTAAAGGAATTATTGAGTGCAATTCAAAAGATGTCATTACCTTTCACAGACATTCCGTGACCGATGCCGAAACACACGGGATCCACTTGTCTTTCCGCTTTTCTCCGGAGACAAAGGCGGTTTTTCTTTGTTGGTTTGACAAGTCTCAGAATGGCAAGATCCTTTCTGCACATAACTTACATGGTCGATTTGTTGAACAACGTTTACTCACTTCTTTGTCTTTGAATCGGCCTGATAATTGTCATAGTAAATTAACATTGCAGTTAACATTTTTGGATCACATTCAAAAAACAGCATTCTCGTCTTCTGCTTATTTTACAACCTACCAGATTTATTTCAATGCTTTTTTTTTCTTTTTTTTTAAAGATATGTCCTTACGACTACACAAAACAGGATGACTGCAAGGTATACCTTCGTATGTTGCTTCCTGTCCATGTATCCTCGATGTGGGGTTCGGAGTTGCCATGCGGTATATCAGTACAATTCTGAATTTCTTTTAAGGCCCGAAATTTTCGACGCCTATACCCACTGGTGTTGACCAGAATATCCATCTCGCCTATGGTAACACGTATCATTCGCAGGTTTCTATTCCTACAGAAAAAAAAACACGTATATTCACAAGGTATTGAGAAGCATGCAAGTCCTATTGCTCATTTAACAAAGTGTAGATGTATGGATGTAGCTCTGTAACGTAAATATAATAAAAATTAACTGGATTCACACAAAATTATGTATCAACAAACAGTCGTCGGGACTTACTTTTGAGAAGAAATAACTTGAATTTAATTCTGGCGTAAAACAACATCAAAACTCTCTGTGCTGTATGATTCTTGAGCTTTACACATGAACACCACCTTTAACTTACTTTACACAATGAGCCGCAGTCGCTATCACGGTCTTGCTGAGCAGAACCCCGCCACAAATAAACTTGTACTCAGCAGGCCTTCGTTTCTCGAAAATTGCCACCGACCACGGAAACTCGTTCCACGTCGCGTCAATTCCTTCTCCTGAACAAGAACGCGTTTATATTTTTGTTACTGCGCATTTTACGTGCAATGCGTGAAAATCGTGATCATGGCGATTTTAAAAATGTTGGTAGTTAGTTTTAAGGTAGCTGTAATTTAACGCATTGCCAAAACATCGTTCATAATTTAAGTGTTGTCACAGAAAATGAGGTTCACAGAATTTTTGATACTCGAAGCTTTGCAGCGAACAATCCGATTTGATACTTATTGTGCTTCCAAGAAGAAAAGACACACGAAGCATTTTGAAAACAGCTATGCGTTTGAAACAAGTGCAGCCAATGCTTTTTAAGCTTTTTAATATTTATTATCGGGATGAATTTCAATCAAACACACTTATCCTTTTGTCGATTTGCTCGTTGACCCTGCGCCGCTCTTGTCTTTGCGGGCAACACGTCTGACCGCAAGTAACGCACTCCTGATTATATGACATTGTGAAGATTTCGGACGGGCGATATCCTGTAATTAACGCAAGTATAAGTTCCAGGTGAATTCAATAATGTTGCTATTGTGCAAGTATTGTGCGCCGAACTTATGGAAGAAATTTTGTACCATTTTGGCATGTTTCTCCGATTGATCCGCGATAAAAGTGGACAACTGCCCGCTTCCTGAAACGAGATGAAATGTGTTTTTTGTTCGAAATTTTTTTTTTTATTGTCTTTGCTTTAATTTGTGATAAGCTTTAGTTGCATAATTAAATTTAGAATAATTTGTAATGAGCGTTTTCATTTTATGCCAAACTGTGTAATTATATTTATAATTATAAACAACATTGCATTCCACCTGGTAATTAGTCATACCTAGGCCGAAAGCCATGATACGCAGACTTCGTGTTTGCCAGAAAGGGCAAAGAAAAAAACGCCAAGACTTGGAAAATTCGAATCAGCTTCAACATATTTGATGCCCAAAACTTGTTTGTAGAAGATTCGTAATCATAAGTCCAAACGATTTTTGGAATACTTTTTCCCTGAAAATGTAAACAGTTGCGACAAATAACTCTGTAGCTCTTACCTTATGTGGTAAAAGCTGCCAATCTCACCTGTTATATACGTAACTAAACAGGAAACATGTCTAAGGTTGTGTCTTCAACCTGAGCACTTTGCGGTTGTGTTTTTGCTTTCAGGAAATTTTCATCGATTAATTGCAAGTAAGAAAACCTGATTGCACCCAGGGTTCTTGGAAAACGCGGATCACTATCGGATTTTCTTTAAATATGACCTCATGAATGCACTCTTGTGGGTAGAATACTGCGAAAATAATCAAAGCAATTGTTTGGGCACGCGTTTGCCATTTACAAGCCTTATCAATAGAGTGCAATTAGTCATTTTTACCCTCTTCATAGAAATCTCTGGTCCTTCCAAGGGGCATTGGACAATTGAATGCCAAGCCTACTTACCGCGGAAACCAATGCAGCCGCACCAAAGACCGCTACGACCATTATTCAGCCATATCACAAAGCACAGGAAAAGCACGCGATCTCCTATAGTTAATTGCTGGATATAAGTTCAGCTTAATTAAACTATTTTTTAACCTTTTGATGCAACGAATGGTTAAAAGTATCCTACACAACACTAAGATATACTTTTAGTGAGAAATCGTAAATAGACTTCGTGATATGTATTTCTATGTTAAATTATTATTTTGCAAACTCAATTGGACATCGTGATTTAGGTAAAGACAAAATAAAGATTACCATGATACCGCGTAGGATTATTATATTTATTAAAATTGGAATTGAATTGCAACGTATGACTTGATGAAATCCGGCCATAACATTTTTCAATTCACTCAACATACCACATGTCGTTTACTGTTGACATTCCACTCTTGAAGCTGAGATGTGAAGCCTTTCTACTGGCGTAAGTTTCATGGACCAGACTTCTCTGGCCAGTTAGGACGTTTGTATGTAGTTTTTTTACAGGCACTTAAGATAAAGTCAAACGCATGAATACCATTTCCAAATGATTTATATAACTTCACCAAACTACTGCGCATATACTTGTTTAGAAGCAAATAAAATGATTGCGTCGTATTATTTTCATTTGAAAGCTCTGGAGCAACTTATCAGGCAACTATGTTGATGAAGGTGGAAACATACTAATGTTTTAAACGCACTTGATCTCAACTTCATTTGATCCCCGAAACTTCTGTGCCACCTTAGTTTTACATATTATGCTTATCTAATTGGAAACAAATGTAGGACCGAACCTCAACAAAACAACGCAGTAATATTTCGTGCAACGTCATGATTGGCAGGATTGCCCCACTGCACAGGTCTTACTTGGCGGTAACAGCTATCGTACCGCGATCATTAGAGGTTTGCAGACTTGGCAGCCCAGCCGGATCAGCCACTTTTTCCTGACAAGTCGGAGCAAGATTTGAAAAATCAATCTTTCCCGTAATGTCATGGGTATACAAATCGTGTAATAAGTTCGCATGTTTTTGTTTCTTTTAGTAATGCAAAATATCAAAAAAATATCATGTACAAGGCAGGGTCAAGGTCGTAATTCGTTTCCATTCCGTCCACCACCAACAGGTTTCCTGTGTGCTGTGTATAAAATGGACATGAAAACATAGATCTTACCAGGTATAACGCAGTAGTAAAATGCGTGTTACGTACTGGTTTGCGATAATTGCTTTCCTAAATGCAAATAATGTTGAAAGCATCATAGGAACCAATTGCAATAAACTTGCGTTTTTTAAATTGTCTGTAGATATTGTCACACCGATAAGTCGGAGAGTTAAAGTTCACTTTGTCAAATATGTTTGCCCTGAAGCGGATGTGGCAAACTCTGGCCTTTGTCTCATTGCAATTGAGCATTCATCTTACATTCATCGGGACTACGCCATCAACGAACCCCATATAGAGGATACCTTAGCAGGGGTAATCAGGTAAAGGGTATTTGTATTTTAATTGATGTATTCTGCTGGCACAATTAAACGTGTATTTACCGACGCTTCGCCTCCTATTCAACTTGGCTTCATCCTGGTAAAGGAAGGAAGAACAAATTGATTGAAATACAATATGCAGCAACATCAACACGCTATTACAGTTATTTTATTGTATTTTGTGCCATTTGGATTTTGAGCAAAGTAAATTACTTGAAAGCAAGAATTCGTGTTCGGGTTTAGGGTAAAAATACTTGTGAGTTTTCTGTTCAACGAAATGTTGAATAACATTACATTATACAAAATAAAAAAGTGAAGCTTTATAAAGATTAAATTATTATGTGCTCTTTTTATCGTTTGGCAGAAACGATCTGGCTATTCTAAATCTTGTCAAACCAACGAACAAAGGTCGTCTTTGCCTCCGGAGAAGGACACAGAGGCAAAGAGACCCTAAGTGCTTTGGTATCGGCCACGGAATCTCTTTGAGAAGTAGGGATATGTGTTAGAAAGATTCGCCGCAACCATTCAAAAATTTAAAACTATCGCCAACAGTAGAATGTGTAGTAGTTTTCAGTGATGTCATACATATAGACTTTTTTATTTCGGTGCCACATTTTAACCCAAATTGTAAAATGGATGATAGTAAAAAAGTCTCTATATCGACTTCCCATTTTGACGTATACAGTCGAACGCATCGCTTCTTGATAATTCACGTAGGAAGAAGCTGTCCATTCTTTTAATAGATGGTGTAACAGGGAACATATCAAGTATTCTACAGAAGGCAAAGGTGGTTCTTGACTATGATAACAGTTGTCTCAGAGGAAGACTACACAACAGCGGAAACATGCTGTGCGCAAGCAACGCCCGCGAAAAAACCGTTGGCTGCAACGTAAGTCTCTCCTGTCGTAGAATTCTGCACTGATTTTGGCGCAAATATTTTATCCTTCAGAGGCTTGCTTTTTTCCAAATGTTGTATTTTCTTTTTTTTTCGATGCGGTCACTTTTGACGAAATGTTCTTTGCAAGCAAACATGCATCACGTTTGTTGGCGATTGGATTTTTTATATCAGGGCATTTCTTCATTTTATTTTCAGTTGGAGAATCACGTACTTAAATACTTGCCTTTATTATTGCTTTTACTTGCAGTTGGACAGCGGAAGTCCGGTGTTTTGTCGTCTGAAGAAAGGCGACGCATGTTCTAGTTACTATCTGGCCGGGATATTCTCTTTCAAGCAAGACAAACAACAAGGGGGCTGTGATAGCGATTTCACCGTTCTCGCCGACATGGTGTCCACGTCTACGAATGCTCTCTCCCACCACGCGGCTGAAAAGGTCTCGCATTCCAACTTTCAGGAGTCGTTCATGTTTGTGGGTGGGGAACCGCTATGTTCTTCTATGCTCAAGCAGTCCTACTGATTTTCTGTTTCCCTTTATCTTGACATTTACGTAGTTGACGGACGGAACGAATACTCCACTTCGATTTTTGGTTGTACATACGTTTTGCCTCTTTTTAATACACGCATACACTCACGATTGTCTCCTAGAATAAAGGCGCTTGAAAGCTTTATTGGAAGCAGCAACTTCACGATAAGGTTAACAAAAACCACTCAAATAGCAAAAAAGATCAATGTGTTCATCTAATCATGAGGTTTTCAGGCTTGGCAGCCCAGGCAATGCAGCCCAGCTGGATCAGCCACTTTTTCCTGACAAGTCGGAACAAGATTTGAAAAATCAAGCTCCCGGTGAGGTTTGAACTCACGACCCTGGGCTAACCAGGCCCAACGCTCTACCAACTGAGCTACAGGAGCTCAGTGGTTTCACGGGGTATATTGTGGCCAAGGTACACTGGTGCGCAAGCGCACAACTTGCCAGGCAACCTTCACATATACGTAGGGGATCTCTACCACCGTATCAGATGACGCAGTAATATTTCATGCAATGGCATGATAGGCAGGATCCTGCCTATCATGCCATTGCATGAAATATTACTGTGTTCATCTAAATAAGAAAGTTGTTTGTATCAATTATTCTAAAATAAAACTTGACTATGGTATTTTGCCTAGCAAGTTTCATGTTTTTTT
This sequence comes from Ascidia mentula, assembly GCF_947561715.1. NCBI lineage: Eukaryota > Metazoa > Chordata > Ascidiacea > Phlebobranchia > Ascidiidae > Ascidia > Ascidia mentula. The sequence continues at coordinate 3,884,397 of NC_138568.1, forward strand.
TTTCATGCTAGCTAAGCGCGACTGCATTCGGTCACCAGCTACAATAATGAGCCTTGACAGGTCGAAACAGTGCGCACAATACTGTCTGCAACTCACATATAAGCGTAACCACTACAATTAACTTCAGAAGGCCAGCAGGGCACAATGACAACTTTTCCAGCGTTTTTATAACTTTTAAGTTAACAGTGCGGAAGAGCACGTCACTGCAACGAATAGCGTACAAGATATTGAAAATTAGACCAGCACGCATTTTGGTTACATACGTTTGCCGCGTGAATAATTTCAGTGTGAATAATTTATGGTCGAATTTTCGTCAAAGAAGCTTTTACATTACGTCTTTAAGCTGTAAGGTTTTATCCGGAGAATTACTGCTGTTTCAATCCTTTGGAGTCTACCGATTTTGCTCCAAGACCAAACTTTGTGGCGAATATGTTGCATATTTCCTATTTCGATCCTTGCGTGTTTGCACCAACTTTGATAAGGTTTCGATATAATAATAGATTTGCTCAAATAGGGGCAAATGTGCCTAGCACTGCACTGGAGCGATTTCTTGTGGTAAATAAGTTTCTTTCTTCAGCACATAGGACAAATTATAGGGACGAATCTAAAGATTTGATGCAATTCTACAAGATTGGCATCCAATGTTCAACGATTGCGCTGTTCGACCGAATCATGACTGTTGTTTGTGACCTGACTTTGGTCATGCTTTCTGAAGCACTTCAAATACCTGAAGCAATGTTGTGCCAATCACTAAACCACTCTTTGAAACCTTTTGATGGCCGTGTATTTGAAAAACAAAGAAAATTATATACAACCGGTAATCGTAATCGTTAGACTGTTCCAATCCGTCGACAGTAAACAAACAATAGCGCGAAAAAGTCACACAGAATTAATACCAAGGCTCGATCATGGAGGAGCATGGTGCTTGGTCCTCCGGAAGCATGTAGGTCTCCTGCAGATCGTCGTGGGAGGCCGCTGTGGCCGCAAAGTGGGAGATGGCGTTTTGAGACGTAGAAACCATGTCGGCGAGGACAGTAAATCTTCCTTCGCATCTTCCCCCATTCGTATCATGTTTAAAGGAGAATATCCCGGCAAGATAGTAACTGGAGCACTCATCATGTTTATTCAGACGACAAAACACCGGACTTCCGCTGTCCAACTGCAAAATAACAACTACGTGACTTATACAATCCTTGACAAGTGGGCCCATAAGGTCTTTTGGGTGTAGCTGCATAATCATATTACATAAAATCATGATAAATTCTTCTTTAGGTTTTTGATTCCAGGAAATTTATAATTTATCTAAAGATTGGATGGAAATGCGTTTTGAGTAAGATTTAAAACAAGTTTCCTTGCAGCGTTGAGAGAAAACAAAACCTTACTTACACTGCAGCTGACGGTTCTGTTTTGGGCGTTGCTGGCACACAGCATGTTTCCGCTGTTGTGAAGTCTTCCTCTAAGGCAGTTGTTATCAAAGTCGAGAACCACCTTTGCTTTTTGAAGTATGCTCGATATCCTGCTAATTGCTCCACCTATTAAAAAAAACAAGTTCGGATTAATTGGACGAATATTTTAATAGCACTTTAGGGTAATTTTTGCCATTGCTTTTTTAAACAGACAGGCCAATTTCATGACGTAGTGAATTAGAGTGCTGATCGTTTAAAAATGTCTTAAAAGTTATGTATGTTCTTGCAGGAACATGCGGGCTCAGTCCACCGCAAAGTTTTTTACATGGCAAACACATTCATCTTGTCACGATCTTAAGGTACAATGGCATAGTGCTAAAAAAAGTATTTTTCCCTTTCTCATTGCGTCTGCATGGTGCGTCTACGGTGGTAGAGGTGGCTCAAAAACACGGAGGAAAATTACGCGCTCGTACTCCAAAACTGGGGACATGATACACCCGCTATACAACTGATAAACAGTCAACAGCTGGTAAATAAAGCTGTGGACCGTGCTCAGGATCGCGAGTTTAAACCTTATCGGACGCTTGACTTTTCATATCTCATTCTGACTTGTCAGTGAAAAGTTGTTTTGACCAGGTTTAACTGTATGTCATTGTACTCTATACTCGCTTGTGTTTTGTTCGTGTAGTGTAATATCTCATAATTCCGAAGCACAACACAGTCAATGCCTAAAGTGCGTTTTAATATATTTGATTATGATGGATTTCAACCAAACACGTATTGTTTAAACTTTGATCAATTTGATGCATTATTCCGGACCTGCTCAACAATATATTGTTTAAACTTAAAGTATACAATAAATATCCACTATCTGGACGAAGAATTTAGAACTACCTTTAAAAGAATTTAAAAGACTGCAATTTATAAGATATTATTACCTTTCACAGACATTCCGTGACCGATGCCGAAACACACGGGATCCACTTGTCTTTCCGCTTTTCTCCGGAGACAAAGGCGGTTTTTCTTTGTTGGTTTGACAAGTCTCAGAATGGCAAGATCCTTTCTGCACATAACAAACATGGTCGATTTGTTGAACAACGTTTACTCACTTCTTTGTCTTTGAATCGGCCGGATAATTGTCATAGTAAATTAACATTGAAGTTAACATTTTTGGATCACATTTAACATTTCTCGTCTCTTCTTCCTATTTTGCAACCTATTTTTTTCAGGTATTTCCTTATGACTACACAAAACAGGATGACTGCAAGGTATACCTTCGTATGTTGCTTCCTGTCACTGTATCCTCCAAGTGGGGTTCATGGTTGCCATGCGGTATGCCAGCAAAATTCTGAATTGCTTTCAAGGTCCCAATTTTTCGATCCCTAAACCCATTGTCGTCGACCAGAATATCCATCTCGCCTATGCTAACACGTATCATTCGCAAGTTTTTATTCCTACAGAAAAAAAAAACACATATATTCACAAGGTTTTTAGAAGCATGCAAGCCCTATTGCTCATTTAACTAAGTGTAGATGTATGGATGTAGCTCTGTGTTCTGATAACGGTGATGGTCACGTGAACGCGCTTATAAACACGTTTAGAGCGGTTTTACACCAAACAACAACGTAAATAATATAATAAAAATTAACTGGATTTACAGAAAATTATGTGTCAACAAACAGTCGTCGAGACTGACTTTTCAGGAGAAATTACTTGAATTTATTTTTGGCGTAAAACAACATCAGAACTCTCTGTGCTGTATGATTCTTGAGCTTTACACATAAACACCACCTTTAACTTACTTTACACAATGAGCCGCAGTCGCTATCACGGTCTTGCTGAGCAGAGCCCCGCCACAAATAAACTTGTACCGACCCGTTAGATTCTCGAAAATTGCCACCGACCACGGAAACTCGTTCCACGTCGCGTCAATTCCTTCTCCTGAACAAGAACGCGTTTATATTTTTGTTACTACGCATTTTACGTGCAATGCGTGAAAATCGATGTTGAAAAAATTGGTAGTTAGTTTTTAGGTAGCTGTAATCTAACGCATTGCCAAAACATGGTTCATAATTGTCACAGGAAATGAGGTTCACAGAATTTTTGATACTCGAAGCTTTGCAGCGAGCAATCCGATTTGATACTTATAGGCGAAGTATTTGTGCTTCCAAGAAGAAAAGACTCACGAAGCATTTTGAAAACAGCTATGCGTTTAAAAAAAGTACAGCGGTTAAGCTTTTTAATATATATTATCAGGATGAATTTCAATCAAACACACTTATCCTTTTGTCGATTTGCTCGTTGTCCCTGCGCTGCATTTGTCTTAGCGGGCAACACGTCTGACCGCAAGTAACGCACTCCTGATTATACAACATTGTGAAGTTTTCGGACGGGCGATATCCTGTATTTAACGCAAGTATAAGTTCCAGGAGCATTCAATAATGTTGCTATTACTGTGCAAGAATTGTGCGCCGAATTTATGGAAGCAACTTTGTACCGTTTGTGCAAGTTTCCCCGATTGATCCGCGATCAAAGTGGACAACATCCTGATTCCTGAAACGAGATGAAATGTGTTTATGTTTGAGAAAAAAAGATGTTTATAACTTCTTTTGCTTTCATTTGTAATGACCTTCAGTTATGTGTTGATTCCGGGGCGCACAACCTTTTTATTAATGTCGGCCGCATCACACAGACTTTATTTCACCAATGACCGCCAGACAATCCAAACTGATAATTTCACATTTACTTACGACTAATAGTTTTTTCTTAGCTAAAAAATACACGATCTCATGGTGTTTTTTAACAAATACCGACCAATTTCATAAGCATGTTAGGTTTTCAACAATGCACAGCCCAGCAGTACAAACGTACTATAAAGCATGTGTACGGCCACAGGAATTAGCATACACTGCCACATCTGGTCTTTCGTTCGCAGGTTGTGCGTCCCTGGTTTAATTTGTAATGACCATTAGTTATATTTCAACAGGCATTTAGCGCGCGTCAACAAAAAACAAACCGTTTTCATTTTATGCCAAATTGTATAATTATAAACAACATTGCATTCCTCCTGGTAATTAGTCATACCTAGGCCGAAAGCCATGATACGCAGACTTCGTGTTTGCCAGAAAGGGCAAAGAAAAAAACGCCAATACTTGGAAAATTCGAATCAGCTTCAACATATTTGATGCCCAAAACTTGTTGGTAGAAGATTCGTAATTATAAGTCCAAACGATTTTTGGAATACTTTTTCCCTGAAAATGTAAACAGTTGCGACAAATAACTCTGCAGCTCTTACCTTATGTGGTAAAAGCTGCCAATCTCACCTGTTATATACGTAACTAAACAGGAAACATGTCTAAGGTTGTGTCTTCAACCTGAGCACTTTGCGGTTGTGTTTTTGCTTTCAGGAAATTTTCATCGATTAATTGCAAGTAAGAAAACCTGATTGCACCCAGGGTTCTTGGAAAACGCGGATCACCATCGGATTTTCTTTAAATATGACCTCATGAATGCACTCTTGTGGGTAGAATACTGCGAAAATAATCAAAGCAATTGTTTGGGTACGCGTTTGCCATTTACAAGCCTTATCAATAGAGTGCAATAAGTCATATTCACCCTCTTCATAGAAATCTCTGGTCCTTCCAAGGGACATTGGACAATTGAATGCCAAGCCTACTTACCGCGGAAACCAATGCGGCCGCACCAAAGACCGCTACGACCATTATTCAGCCATATCACAAAGCACAGGAAAAGCACGCGATCTCCTATAGTTAATTGCTGGATATAAGTTCAGCTTAATTAAACTATTTTTTAACCTTTTAATGCAACGAATGGTTAAAAGTATCCTACACAACACTAAGATATACTTTTAGTGGGAAATCGTAAATAAACTTCGTGATATGTATTTCTATGTTAACTTATTATTTTGCAAACTCAATTGGACATCGTGATTTAGGTAAAGAAAGAATAAAGATTACCATGATACCGCGTAGGAATATTATATTTATTAAAATTGGAATTGAATTGCAACGTATGACTTGATGAAATGCGGCCATAAAATTTTTTCAATTCGCTCAACATACCACATGTCGTTTATTGTTGACATTCCACTCTTGAAGATGAGAGGTCAAGCCTTTCTACTGGCGTAAGTTTCATGGACCAGACTTTTCTGGCAAGTTAGGACGTTTGTATGTAGTTTTTTGCAGATACTTAAGATAAAGTCAAACGCATGAATACCATTTTCAAATGATTTATATAACTTGACCAAACAACTTCCCATTTAGTTACTACTGCGCCTACTTGTTTAGAAGCAAACAAAATGACTGCGTCGTATTAATTTCATATGAAAGCTCTGGAGCAACTATGTTGATGAAGTGGGAAACTAATGTTTTAAACGCACTTGATTTCAACTTCATTTGATCCCCGAAACTTCTGTGCCAACTTAGTTTTTCATATTATGCTTATCTACTTGGAAACAAATGTAGGACCCAACCTCAACAAAACAACGCAGTAATATTCCATGCAATGGCATGATTGGCAGGATCGCCCAACTGCACAGGTCCTTACTTGGAGGTCACAGCTATCGTACCGCGATCATTAGAGGTTTGCAGGCTTGGCACGCCAGCTGGATCAGCCAGTTTTTCGGAGCAAGATTTGAAAAATCAATCATCCCCGTAATGTCGTAGGTATACAAATCGTGTAATAAGTTTTCATGTTTTTATTTCTTTTAATAATGCAAAATATCAAGAAAATATCATGTACAAGGGAGGGTCAAGGTCGTAATTCGTTTCCAGTCCGTCCACCAAGGTACAAACTCACATAATGTAGAAAGTAAGGAGAAAAAACACACGTGCGCGCAAAACGGGAATGAACTTCATGCTGCATTTATTACACATAAGAGTAACGAACTGACAGGTTGGAATTTTCCTTACGCTTTTACAATATCGAATAAAGGAGTAGACTCATGTATATCTATATGTGTGTGCTACGATTGTTTCGGTCAAAATTGACATGCAAAGGCATTGCAAACAAACTGCTTTCAATAAAAGTAAAAAAAAAACAGTTTTACTACTCGTGTGTTTAAACCCATGTTTTTATAATCGCACGAAATTAAATTTACGTGTCTCAGGATCTTTAGTTCATCTAGTAAACCGTGTATTGAGATGTGCAGTTAAGCTCAAAAAAATCAAACGCATACTCATCTTTCAACAAGCCAACTATGGATTCCGGTTTAAGAACCATATCATGATGGTCGTAGTGCAACATGTTGGTCAGGCTTGCGTATTCGCCTCCGCAACGCCCATGCACTTTGGAATAACTTTCATGAAACGAGAATAATCCAGCAAGGTAGAAGCTAGAACACGCGTTGTTGCGATCCAACCTGCATACCACTGGACTTCCACTGTCGATCTACAAAAAGAACAAATAAATACTGTAACCAGTGCACTAAATGTTTCCATCAAATGTATCAAAACAAGACGAGGCACGTATAAGTGTATACAGTGAGCCCATGTGTTAAATACTCTACTGTTATTTTTCGCTCTTACTCGCAGCCTAAACGTAGATTGTGGCTCTCACCAATTAGGCTTTGCATTTCATACATGGGCACTTCCATGTTAAAATATGTGGGACTGGACATTTTTTAGCAACACCATAGGTAAAACTTGCCAGAGATTTGCAAATGCAATACAAAATCAATAGTAATTTCGTCCCACTTGGGCACCGCAACACAGAACGCAGCAGTAATATGTAAGTTTATTTAAACTGTCAGCAATGCGGTATTGTTTAACTTGTGTGCTGTTTTTGCTGCCAGGAATATTGTATTTTAAATAATCTGTTATTCTCGCACAACTAAACGTTACTTTTATTTACAGACGTTTTGCCTGCTTTTCGGCTGTGCTTCCTCAGTGTAATTGTTTACTTGCGTTGTTTCCTGCACCCAACAAACGGTACCAAATATCGTCCTTAATTGATAAAACATGTTCTCTTTTTCTGCAACATTGCCCAGCCCTTTTTGAGTAAATTTGTAAATAGTGTTCCAAAATCCTAACATTTATCTTACTGTGCAGCTCGGTGACTTTCCCTCGGCAGATGTGGCACAAAGCATATTGTTCGTCTTTGTAAGTCCTTTTCGGTGGCACCCGTTGTCCATGTCAATAACAACTTGCGTGTACCTCAGTCTTGACGACCATTGACGACCGGTATCTTTTACTATTTAGACACATATTTACGGTGATTTTTTGAAAGATTTGGACAAACAGACAAATGATCTATGATGTTACCCTAGTGGATTTACAATAAAATGGTACCTTATTATGTCGAATTCAACTAAAATAACACGTTATGACTAAATACAATTTACGTCGTGATTGTTACACATGCTTTCTTCAAGTTTCTTAAGGTGCCCAAAGACAAAGTCGTACGTTATTGTTTAGATTCCTGTTTTTGACATGTACAATACACAAAATCCATTCGTATTACAAGGCAAGCCAGGTAAAGTAAATTAACATTCTATATACCATCCAATAGCGTCAAAGGGTTGTTTCGCTACAACCGGCTCTACACGTTCATACCGTACCTCCTCCATGACCAATTCCAAAACAACTGGGCAAGGTTGGACGACCCTCCTTCGCTCTCAAGCAGATTCTCGGCTTTGTGGTCGGGACATCGAGATTTAGCAGCGCCAGATCATCGCTATGGCAATGTTACAAATATTAACACCAATGGAAAAACACGATTGCGGGGCAATAAGCTAACCAAATTGTATCCCATATCAGTTTAACCACAGGAAATATTAGTAACATAAGAACTTAATTCATCGAACTATGTTCTTACACATACAAAGACTGGTACGGCACGTCTAATAATTTAGTAACGTAAGAAAATTGTTACAAACCGCACCTCCACAATCCGGTTCTGCTCATTTTCGTGTCGCCATGTCGTGTTATATATATATTACCATACTTCTTCAACTTCGTGCTGAGGCCTAAAAGTCCAACATCGTCGTTTCGTATGCCATTACTCGGGTTAATATTAATGTCCACTTCCCCGATGGTTACTCGCAGTCTGCCGTTTGCAACATCGCTTTTACTGTGTTAAAATTGTTTGTGAGAATCGGATGGTGCAAAAAAACGACACAAAAAAACTTTGTCTAGATTTATTTGATTGCAAGAAGATACGAAGCAAAACATAGCGAATCATAGTTTGTCAAATGATTAACATGCGTCCACCACTTACTTAAGAATTTAACAACATATCTCAAATAAATATAAAATTAGACAAACCATTGTTGGTCCGGAGAAAACGGTTATGAAAGCTGTATTTAGTAAAAAGATATGTTGTCACCTACTTTATACAGTGGGACGCTGTGGCAATCATTGTATCGCTTATAAGTACGCCCCCACATATGTACTTCCATGACCGGTTGTCGATAAACCTAAAAATTGCCACAGACCAGGGAAACTGACCATCAAAAGCTTCATCACCATTTCCTGATAAAAGCAGTTATTTACAATCGTATCTTATGTTGAAACAGAGCTTAGTCATTGGAAAATATGAAGGGTAACGTAGGGTACCAGTGATTACTTTTGGTCACTATTAAAGCATATTTCTGCAGTCTTTTGATTCCGTGCGTTAGTCAACACAACGATTTAATTCGGTTAATTAGTTTAAGTTTAGAATTAACCGGCACTCACTGATTCGTTTATCGATAGCACCGCGACGTTCTCTTCCTTGGCAACAGGTTTGACCACAGGTCACACAATTTGCATCATCATTTGCACCAATAAACGGCATGGTGAATTCGTCAGACAGACGATAACCTAGAAAGTGTTTGAGTCGCATTTGAGATAACCGTAACTTTTGCAAAACTAGCTTGGGTCCTGCTGTATCTATAACTTACTTTACTGGGATAATTTCGATACCCTAGGTCTCTTTGAAACAAAATGACAAACTATTTATTTTGGTCATTACCTTGGACATGATATAAAAATACATCGGGAACAAATCTGTTTGAGTAAATCCACTCAGATTTAACCGGAAAATTAGTCAAACTAAATAGCTCTGTTCAATAACCGTAATGCGAAATCTAACCTGAAGGACAATTCCTGCGATTGTTCTGCAAGTCCTGGGATGGACGATCTGGTCTGAAAAATTATGAATATTCAATCAAAACAATTTTACTTCATAGAATAAACTAAATTCTCTTGAAGGTTTCTGTACGTTTAAGGTCAAATATTAACATGGGTCAGTCAATAACAAAATGCAAAATACTTTGTTTTGGGGTATATGCGAAAACATAAGAGTGACGTCACTTAATGTCGAAAAAGAGAACGTTCATTTCCGTGAGGCAAACTCGAAGTGTGTGAATTTAATGAAATATTGAACCATCCTGTACACACATGTTGACGATTTGTTGACTTGTGGAATGTCCAATAAAAAATGCAAACATTAATATCAATGGAGCCTCGACCTTCATTTCGTTTGATCCACAGTTGCTTCGATCTACGGATTCCAAGTACAACATGTTAGATTAGGGAATTGAAATGATAGAAAAGAGCTGCGGAGAGTAGTGCACACTGATTCGAACCATACAGTTTTGTCACTGCACTGGACTAGTTTTTTAATTAGCAGGCATAGACGTTTCCGCTTTGTGGTGAACCTTTCGGTCAACGTCGGTCCTTTGGGCACCAAACTGTTACTGCAGTTAATCTATTTTATATTAAAACATTTACTTTGTCACGAGCTGATCACAAGCATGTGGTTCGTCGCATATTTCGTGTGAAATAGATCAAGTGCTAGTAACAGTTTGGTGCCCAACGTATCGACTGATAATAACGCAAGCATATAGTCAACCATGTGGTTGGATTCCGAACATGTGATAAAGAGTTAAACTTCGTTAGTAAAACGTTCTGTGAAACATAATGATGCAATGTAGCGACCACATCCAGCAGGTATAGACATAAAGCATTACCTTTTGAAAATTACCAAGGTGAGTAATTCTTGTATTTTAAAAAGTGCTTTTAAAGTAACAACAGTTTACCTTTCTGCTTTGAAATTCCGTTGATTGTTTTCACTTCGTAACCCCGACAAACAGTAAGAGTGAAGTGAATTTATCTTCTGTCTTCTCCAAACAATTGGGCAGAATTTTTTGCTTTTATGTTGCGAACTACAGGAAGTTCGGTATTTTATCCGAAGCCCCATAAGATCGGATCGACCATCAGTGTAAACTGATTACCCGGTTACGACCCGTGTTTTCCACGATAGAACAATGGCACGCCGTCAAGTTGGCACGCGCCAACCCGCAAACCTGTAATTGACCCAATATTCCAACCCGTTTTTAACAATTTGCGGTCGTGTGCCCGAGTCGCATTTCAGAAATGAAACTTCCGTGGTTTTTGGTACTAAGGCTGATATTTCAAACACTCATTGTTTCGCACTGACAGCGTTTTGTGATTACGGTTGGAAATTGATTGTCTCAAAAACATAATGCAAGGAAAACCCGAATTGTGGTTTTGTCTTCCAGTCGTCGCAATGTGATTCGTGCGAACGATCTTTAGGGTTAATTAATATTCCATTAATATCTAATGGTCCACAAAATGAACGTTTCCAAATGAGAGGCGTGGGTTTCGAATCCCAAACAATGTATTATAAAGTTGTTTCACCTTAGTCGAACGTCAGGTCACGGCGTCATTTAACCGTCATTTGCATGTTGCCATGGCAACTTGCCACCAGTCATAGCGTTTTCAAAACTTCACACAGGAACATTTTCATATCTGGTACTATTATTGCATCCAAGAAAACCAGACTCAGAAAAGGTATTTAATGCCAAGTATTTGCATAAAATCGGGTAATAGGCTTTGCACCAATTTTTCCCAAGACTTTTGGTTGTATCCGGGCCCAGAAACGTTGTGTTCGTGGCAACAGCGGGTAGAAGTGACCACTTGAACCACTCGGAATAACATGCTCCTTTTTAGGTCTGATTAATTTTAGTCCAAAAAGTTTTCGCGAATGCCACATTACAGCACTTCAATATATCGATTTTTGTTCAGAAACAATATATAAGTGACCAACATTACGGCGTAAAAGAAATGCGATTGGATTTTTTTTGTTGTTGCGTAATACGTTGCCACGGTTTGTAACAACATTAGTGGACAATACATCTTGCTCATAGTGGTTACATGATTATATATACCAAAAAGCAATGAGTGATCAGTTAGCAGCAAGATTTCTATGTTTCGTGTTGTAGTTTCCCTCTGCTGACCTCGAGTGGAAGTGTGACTTGTACCCTGAGGCGCCACCGAGTGGTCTATGGTGGAGTTTTCTTAATTCATTTGGCGAATTTTCCGATGAATTTGGCAAACACCGTGAACTCCATCACCAGTGAAAAATTGAAACTTTTTTTGTGATGTCCCTATACGAAATGAGTGCAAAGTTTGACGTCACTAAACAGAAATGCAAGAACAGGGGTTCCCAAACTGGGGTCCGCGGACCCCTGGGGGTCCGTAAAGATATATTAAAAACCAATTGGTATACGTTTCATACAGTGCGTAAGCAGCATTTACTGCAGTAATTAAAACTTGAGTGGTTTCATGAGCTGTACAATACGTATATTGGACAATTCCACTTTGGCATGGTTCTTACACTATCTTTGTATCTTACGATGTCAAAGTTCTTCACAATTGTTCATTTTACTACGCGTTTATGATGTAGGAATTCACGCTTATTGCCGGTGACGTACTCTAATAAGGTAAAGGTCGCATTTGCTGTTTGTGGAGTGGAGTTACAGGTGATTGTGTGATTACACCAAACAAAATTGAGTGCCGAGTCCAGACTATGCGTAGACTCGGACTAAAGAATTTGTCTGGCGCAATATAGCTCCGTAAGTAACCATGATTCGTCACTGTTGATATAGTTTTGTAGTATTTTCCACTGATTACATGGGAAAAAATGATCTGACGCAAGATTAAGGGTCCGAGAAAAAACATGTTCATGAATTGGGGTCCGCGGGCAAAAACGTTTGGGAAACCCTGTGCTAGAATATCGTTGCTTTGTGCTTAAAAATACAATTCCTCCTCTCATCCCGAAGAAAAAAAATAAAACATGATGCACCTCCATTACCCAACGTTTCTTATATTCCGAATATTGCGAAATGTTAAAGGCCCGCCTTCAATGCAAATACACCGCAATAGCCGAAAATACATCCAGCAGAATTCGCAAAGGGTGATCTAATTGTGTACCCCCAGTTTCCCCTTCTCACCGCCGCAAAGGTGAGGCTAGTTTTCTCCTGCGGGCAACACATTTCCTGCGTGTATATATCAGGTCGCTGTACGCAAACGCAGAGGTGTAGCGGTTATCATAGACAACATCGCCAGCCCGCAACGACAAAGAATGACCAATCATCGAATTAACATTTGACAAAAACACGCTGCCCTCAAAAACTTTTATGATCGCTTTCATAACCAACTGATATCTCACTAACTACATTTTAAATGCAGCTTTTTTGGGACATATTTCTATACAATATAACCTAGAAAGTACTTGTTATGCATTAAAACAAACTGCAATTAAGTTGCCAATCTCATTTACTTAAAAAAAACACCCTTCTTCATTACGTTGTAAAGTGAAGTCTTCAAAACAGATCATTGCACTTTAGCTTGTCGTCCCTTGCTCTTCGGTACTCTTTTGTACAAAATTTCACATTAAGGTGATGGATCAGAAGTCAATCTAGGTTTAGTCAACATCCTGTTGGGAAGGTGGCTTCATAATGTCAGCAACACGACCGCAAAACCACAAACCTCACCTTCAAACCCCAACCGGTTGTCTGACAAGATATAAATTTGGACGTTAGTGCAGACAACGACTCCATCACAAAAGTGAAGGGGTATGAAAACAATTGCTCAGTTCCTGTAATAAAATCTCATTTCGTTCGGAAAGAATACATTTTTGCACTTTGCTCAGTTTGAAGATTCGATTTTTCAGTTCTTAATTCATTTTCCGTGATGAAGATAATATTTCTGGTGCTTCTGGTGGTGGTGCCCCTATCACTCGTCCAGTCACAATCGTAAGTAGTTATTTGTTGCTGCTGGTGTTATTCCATATGATAAGCTGCAAGAAAAATCCAAATTAATGATATTGCCGTGTCTGGACAATATATACTCGGTCCCTTTGACGCTCATGCTAATAATATTTCGCATTTGCTGCACAAATTACCGTTATTGTGCTAATGTGATATTGTTAACAAATACGTATTAGTCTTTTGATATCATCTGTACGTGACAAGTTAAATCTAAATCCTTCTTTCTTATTAGTAACGTATAAAGTGAATCTTTCTTTCAGAGCCTCGGAAAGAAATTGCATCACAGGTGAGTAAACCTCATACAAACCAAGTTAGAACACCATCAGCTAATTCAACATCTCTTAAAACCAGGCTACCGAAAGTCCACCGACTGTAAGATGCTTTACAACGATACCCCGATCTCCTGCGGAGAATCATGTTGCCAAATGCCAAGAGCAAAGCGAATAAGTAAGTTTGTGTTGATTATGATCTGCATAACATTGGTACCCATGCACCATTTCAACACCAACATTATTTCCACTTCGGAAGTAGAACCCTAAATATCCTGACCACGAGAGCCGATCAGATGTTCATACTGGCATATTGACCCAACCATGTGCAGGTTTGTGTATATCACAACCAAGCTTCCGGTGAGGTTTGAACTCCCGACCCTGGGCTTACAAGGTCCAATCTACCGACTGAGTTACGAAAGCTGTTTTGCGTGGTATATTGTGGCCAAGGCACACTGATGCGCAAGCGCACAACTTTTCCAGGCAACCATCACATATACGTGCGGCACCTTCTACCACTGCAATCAGAAAACGCAGGGATGTTTAATATAATCGCATGATTAGCGGGATCGCCACATGGCGAAGGTCCTTACTTGACAATCACAGCTACCGTTTCGAGATCATTATAGGTTTACAGGCTTCGCAGCCCAGGCACTGCAGCCAGGCTGGATCAGCCACTTTTTTCACTTTTTTGAGATTTGAAAAGGTTTAAATTTACGACCCTGGGCTTACGAATCGTTGTCAAAAACATTGTCATCGAAAACTTTGACTTTTTCCAGAAGAAAAAGTTGAATGATTTCGCTTGTGCTCCTGGACGTCGAGCAAAAAAGTCAAAATGTTAAAAATTTTGATACAAGAAATCAGAGAAACCTTTCATTACTAACAGGACGCGGTCGGAACACAACAGAAAATGAATTCCCATGGTCCGTGGCGATATTTGAAAAATCTGAAACTCGCTTTGAAACTCGCTACAAGTTCTTCTGTGGAGGCGTCGTGATCAGTGGACAAAAGATCGCCACCGCTGCTCATTGTGTTACGTGAGTTCTTTTTCGCTGTTTTGATTGAATTAGAATAACAAGAGGTGTTGATCGCCAGTAACCAGACGTACGAGTCGATTTTCCTTTCAAATGTGCTTAAGAATCTGATATTGACAAACATAAACCCTCGCCTCTGTTACGAAACGTCGATGCAAGCGGTAAAAGCTGCAAAATCGATAATGTTCATACTCTGTCGTTCCAGCAAAAAAAATGTTAGTCACCTTTACGTTACAATTGGAGAAGCTGACATTTCTGTGAACGATAAGAGAGTTAGAGTAGACAACTACGACAAACTGAAGGCAATTCAAAGGATTGATTTCTTTGAATTTGAAAAGGCCCCATTGTCCGACACGAATTCAGCAGGTTTCGTATTTAGGTAAGTGGGAAATAAATCGTATTTAAGACTGTTTTTCTCTAACAGAACAATAAAAATCTTGAAATTGATTGGCACTGTTTCTTGAAATTTTTGTCCCTTTGAGCACACAGAACGCCCGAAACGCGTTGTTTTCCTATAACCTGGTATAAGCTCATTGAACTCTTTATATGTATTTATAAAATGTTTCCGCGGAACCCACGTGGTGAAAAACCCGATCAAAAATCCACTTCATTTCAAATCCTCAACGAGGCGGACAAATCGTGTTAATGGATTTATCTTTTTCCGTTCACTTTCTCTAACGTTTGCAGAAACGACTTGGCGATTCTAACTCTTGCCGAAACTGTGGAATCTCCTCGAATATGTTTGCGGATCAAATACGATTCCCCCGAAAAAGCCGAGTGCTTCGGTATCAGTTATGGAAAAACCGAGGAAGGTCAGTAAAAAGTTTTGCTTGAAGGGTCAGGTTGGACCACTTTTTGAGACTTTGTTGATAAATATGTTTTGTGTATAAACTATATGGTTATTTTGCAGGCGTGGTCACAGGGCGACTCCAAAAAGGAAAAGTGAATTTAGATTTTGAAAATAAGTGTTTGATTGGAATCCACGACAGGAACAGTGGCTACATGCTATGTGCCAGCAAGGGGGGCAAAACTGTCAGCTGCCAGGTTGTGTAACGTTTTTCCAAACCAAACATTTTTCTCCAACATACGTTGTTAGATTGTTACCGCAAGCATAGCGAACAGAGATAGATTCCAGTATAATGAGAAATGGCTGAAACCTAACAACAATTTTCTAAAAAGTAATTTAAACATGGTCCATGGGCTTAACTATAATCCAAGTCATAACCCCAAACAACAAAATACCAGCAATCTCGTTTACAATAAATGATAATCTGCGATATATGTGCAATTTTGCCAGAAGCCAATTCAAGCATGACGTTTTTTTGCAGATGGATAGCGGAAGCCCGGTTGTCTGCCGTCTAAAAGGACGCTGTCCGAGCTACTACCTTGCCGGGCTATTCTCGTTCAATGTCGGGAGCGACATTGCCCTGTGTCGCGGCACAGCCTCTGTGCTGGTGGACCTCCTTAAAGTGAACGCTCACGCTCTAGTAAGAAAAGCAGCTGATCATGCGCAACTGAATCAAATTCAAAGCATTGGTAAATCTTGGTTGACTTGCGACAAATATTTGCCCTAAGCATTTACGTGTATAGAACAATGAAAAATACTGGAACCGAATAACGACCAAGATTGCGTTTGTAAATATACGAAAGCTGTTGCCTTTCTTTAATAAATTCACAGTCATTGCAATTTGCTTGTATTATGGAAACCGACTGCAGAAAAGTTTATGAGGAGCTTGCTATTTTAGTACTTAAGCTGGTTATGGTTATGCGGGCGAAGTGCCAGCAAGCTTTAGCTCCACCACTTACGAAACGTATAATCATCCGCAGCACCATCAGCATGTGGCCACTATACGAAAAAACTCAAAGCTCTGTTTTCCCGAAGGACGTTTAAAACAAAGCTTATTCAGTTGTACAAGTTCACAAAAAAAACTTTGCGGGTTAATTGCACTACAATAAAAACAAGCACTTTCCTCATAACCACAACGACAATATTTTGTAACACTTGGGTGGCGATGCTTATCGTGTTTACCTATGTGTATTTCACATTGTGCCATCGTTGTTAAAGTGCAAAGATGATCAGGGGCAAAATATTGTATGGACAATAAAAAATCAGGCAATAAAACTAGCAGGAAGCATATTCAGAAAAAGCAATCCCATCTAAAGGAACCAAAGTCGCCATTGAAACATTCTTTTTCACTTTCATACTCTCAGATTTTATTGGCAAGCTGCGACACAAGTCAATGCTGTTATAGTTGAAAACAATACCGACAAAAAATTAGTACATAATTACAGAGTCGAAAGCGGACATAATTAAGGCCAAAGTTTTGAACAAGCTGACTTGCAAGCACCGAAGCGTACACTTAATCGCAAACATTTTAAGGCAGTAGTTTCGAACCTGGTGTTTGCAAATTACACCGGTAAATGACAACGGTTTTTGCAGATTTTTGAATGGGGTCCGTGGCTACAACAAGGTTTGAAATTACTGTTTTAAGGTATGGAAATTATGTAGGTGTGATAAAATCAAATTAAATCAAGATATTATCTGGTTGCTTCATCACATAGTGTCCGAGATTGAATTAGTCGGCATGCGCTTGACGTTCCGAAGCCTTTTCCGAAAAAGGAACAGAAGCTGTCGAACATTGCCGGCTATCTCCTTGAATAGACATTTACCATTGATCTGCGCAGTGAAAACAAAACCAAGTCTTAGTGAATGCTTTGGAAATTCGGGCGAACATTGGAAAACACGCTTCCTTAAAAAAGGGACTAGCTTGGGTTTGTGACAGAGCAAGAAGATTAAAGGTTGTACACAGCAACAAGGATTTCGGGTCTTTCATGACTTAAGCGAGTTTTCATTTTTAGCAATGGGCCGCAGGCGTTTGTTGTCGAGACACGCTGTGGCAAATATCTTTCCTGTAATCGCGATTAAATCGAAAGTTCGCGATCACGCGGTCATGCTAGATCACGTATCGAGTCGGAATGTGGCGACATCGTCATAAAGTGGTGGTAGAAATCACTCGTTTCTGGGAAGTGTTTAACCAGCAGCGGGATTTTTTTTTTCTTCTGCAGGGAATGACACCAGCAAGAATCCAGCGCCAGAATTGCAAAACTGTGCTGCAATTAGTTAATACGTTATTTTTCTACCGTGTCTCAATTGCGTTCACCGATATGCTGCACACAAGTCCCCGCCTATGCAATCATGGGCATCCGTTAGTTACAAAAATAGGAACAAGACAACCACGGTTGGGCGCTATTATGATCATGTTAGCGCTAAAATCCAATGATGTCGACAAATTTCCCTTGTATAAAGCTGATTAAATTATATTATTTGTGGTCCATGTAGATGACTTTCGTGTCACGGCGGCTCATGGACCAAATACTTTGTACCTTGGTTGTTTCTGGTGGTGGCACCTAATTTGGTTTCCAACATATATGCTTTGGAATCCAAAGCCGACAGCATCGTCACCATGAAGTGCCTTCCCATGGCTGTTTTGGGGACAAGATCGTCAACAGCCTTTAAGCTGTACTAATGACACCTTAATAGGTCGATACAGTGACCCTGTCTGGGGCTCACGTACTGACGAAGTTACTGAACTAAAAAAAGACCATCTTGATAGAATATTTATTATTTACTTTCGAATGCGCTAGAGATTGACTTGTGTTTAACGTAGTATCAGCCAGTTCAGGTTCTTGCTTGAACGAAATTTTATCATATCCTACGTTTTACTTGTGATTTTTAGATATATATATGTATATTTTAACATTGGCATATTTCATTAATTTTCAAAAGCCGTTTCGGAAAAAAACGTATGCCACCATCAGTTTAAAAATTTTTCCAATGTGACGTCAAATCGTAAATCGTAAACCGATACTTAAAGTTCGGTATTTCAAGCAACACTTCAATAACGTCTAGGGTTTTCGAGATGTACCACAATCACTCCCGCAACGAAATTGCAAGAGCGGTTTTACTGAACAAGGTGAGGCAAAACTCACCACCGAGGAAACCTTGTAGTGGTGAGATAGTAAATTTGAGTTGGTCAAACAGGCCGGTTTCTTTACAAGTGACTAAAAATAAATAACACGATTATGCAGTTGTTTTCAAAGAGTGCAAACTAAAAAATGGAGAAAAAGGTAAAATACAGTCAGACTGTTTTCAATGTTTGTTTAAATTAAGGCACTCTTAAGTGGTGCGTTTTTCACAATGAGTTATGATGACAGGTTACATCTTTACTATGCAACGTCATTTTTTTCCATCGTGCAAAATAACTCACCACGTCGCGCTTGGGCAGAAACGACTGCATGTTTTGACACGCCAACGTCGTGTTGCGCAGAAACGTATTCCACACAGCGCGTTTCCTGCGAATAAGGAAAATACGCCGCTTTTATTGCACTTTAATCTGTGTTATATCATTGCATTTTTTCACTGCAAATGCTCTGCGTATATAAAGTAAAAAAAATATTTAAACCTTTTCGATAAATCTCCGATGAGAGAAGCGTTTTGGCACAATGACCCGACACGTTGGAGTATTCTGGACACCAGGAGTCGGACGGACAAGGATGACTTTTAAACATAAAAATTACCAGAGATTATTTTTTAGGATCCTGAAGAATCGTTAAAAAACGAACAATACTCACAGTGTTTGTTGGTTCAACCGAGTTGTTTGCTGTGACGTACACCGGAGTACGGCATAGCGGCAGTGTCTATAAAATAAGGTTTTCTTTTAAAAAAAATATCAATTCATGCCTAATATAATTCTGAATTAACTTTTGTCGTTGAAAAACATGTTGCATAAATTCATATCTCCAACAAAAAGCAAATAATCACCAATAGATTTGGGAATTTTGGTGATCCCACAACATTTTTTGCGATCACAGTTGGCCAAAATCAATACGTTTACTTGTAACGTGTGTCAAGGCTTCTGTGTTAATTCTTATGACTTACCGCACCACCATGTGTGTGACAAAGAATTGCTGCGGTATTACGCAGCGTTGCAATAAATTTCCTTTCTTCAAACCTTTGGCAACATCCCTTGGACACCGCCAACGTGAACAACAGGGCAATCACAACAAAATGACAATTCCAATTCATTCGACCTGTACAATTGTAAAATGGACCAATTGCTTTTTGATAGAATTCATAGTATGTAAATATATGTGCAAAAAAAGCCATATTATGTCAAAGCTGCAGACAGGGTGTGTACACGCTGTTGAGTGGCACTGTGCTAGCTATGCAGCTTTGACATAGTATGTAATTTTTTAAGCTTTGTTATAACTTCTATAGTTTCCTTGTCGTAAAAAAGTCACCTACCCCATTTCGTTGATGCTTTTCTGCTGCGGTCGGCACTTTTTGTGGCAAATCTGCGAAGAAAACAAACCGTTAAAAAACTTTCACGCGTCAATGCACACAAGGTATAGGTTCGACACTTTTATAGTTAAGCATAAAAAATGGCGGTTTATCTTTACTTGAATAACGTTTCACCTCTTCATTGCTGAGCCTTCTGTGCTTTAATGGCGTAGATGTATCCTTGTCGTGTAATATAACTGCCGACATCCTTCTTAAACTTTGTTCTTCTCTTTGCCTTCTGACCACAGCACGTCATTCGAAAAACCCACCGAGATCCAGTGGATGTTCTGTGGGTGCAAGCGATGAATCGATCGTGACTAAAGCTGCATCAGTGGTACTCCTTTGGAGCAAGGAGCGGCCGCAAATGTGTAAGTAAGGCAAAGGTTGCAGCACCGTGGAGATGGCGAGAAGGATCGTATCAGGCTTTCGGAACAACGAAATGTCGTTCCGGAATTTATGCGATTTGCATTCTCATTATAAAGTTTATCATAAAGAGCGAAATAATATTATTTTTCTGTGGGGGCTTAACTGTCCTTACCAGTTTATAAGCACTGAACCTTTCGCAGAGATAATAGCATGCATTTTATCACGATGCCGCGGTTGCCGGATGTCTGGTTTTTTCGTGGTTGATTTGCTCGTTCCCAAGTGTGGCAGGTTGTTAGGTAACCTTACATGTTTGTTTGCATTTGTCAGCTATTGCGTCAACATCAGCTATCTGACAAGCGCACATCATACTACATGACCACTGGTACATGAAACTGCGTGACTAGTATTTCCATGTGACTTTCTTTGAATATTATCTTTTGGTGAGTCAAGTCCGGACATTTGGAGGCATCTCGGGTTAACATTACCTCAAATCTTTCAGACATCTGTGAAAAATGTACAAGCGTGATGCGCTCACGGTAGTATCAAGTCCACGTAATCTCCTTATCATATCCGCAAGGTCGATGTGACGCAAAATCCAACAACGATCGTCAACCGGTAAACATCTGGCGGCAAACTTACATAACTATAGATTTTATTCAGCTTTTCTAAACGAAAGTAATATTCTCATGTTAAAAAACCGTAGTATTATGCCTACTCTATGGGTTTTTCATGAAAGTAGATTTTTCCTTACACTACAATTAAAATATTATCAACATACAAAGAACTAAAGTTCGGTTCGCACTGTGTCAAATTTAGTTTTAATTAGATTTAGAATTCCAACGAATGATACGCGAAGATTGGCACGTTTTGTGTTTTACAATTCGCCAGTGATGATAAAAACTCCACCCAAATTAAAAGGCCGTTGGGCAAGGCGGCATATATGGTGAAACTTAAAATTAGAGTAACAAAAGATTAGAATTAGAATTTCCGTTATTTTCCTCTTACCAGTTAAAATAGAAAATTAGAATTGTCTATTTGACCAAGTCTGCGTTTAGAGGACGCTAATTTTTCGGTTAACGGATGCGGTAATGTCACAGTTGACCGTCTTGTCAGATATACAAGAGTTTGTTTCGATTGCTAGGCTTACTTTCTTTGAACCCACCAGGTAAGGTCACATAACTCCGATAAGGTCACAGACTAAGTGCGTTTCGGTTTTGCCATTCCGCGGTGAAGGTTTGCGCAAACGAAATTATAAACAGATAAAATTTGTTTGCATCGATAAGCCGGTGATAACAGTTTGTTGCTGAAGCGAACGCTGTTATGTTTGTTTTTACATATAGATCGCGTTAATACGTGCGCCATTTGAAGGAATCTAGCGGTTTTATACATTTTTTTGTCACTGCATATGACACGAACTTTAAATAAATAAATCAACATTTTCTTGGTTTTTTACTCGCAGTTTTAAAATTAAGATAAACCAAAAATCCAAAATGTCCGCAAAAGCTTTTGGTATAGAATCGGGAAATGCAACGAATATAAAATATGACTGAGTATAAACTGGCTTTCATCAAAAAATAGTCCACTACATTACACAAAATATACGAAAAGCGTGGAAAAAAATGTATACGAATACATTTTGCTGCAATTGACCGAAAGGATATTCTGTGAGCAGTCGCCATTTTATTTTTACGTTTAACTTGCGTCTCTGGGCACCCTCGCATGTTTCGAAAAAACAGTTGTACAGAACAAAATTCGTTTATTCCTGCAAAACTGATCAATGGTAGTTTCGTTTCAGAAGCAGCATGTTACCACGGATTACTCGCTTCAAAACAATTCAACAACAGCCGAACAGCGCGACGACCATTTCAAGACTAACAGCACTCCCCGCCACACTTGCCTCCTGCTACAAGTTCATTAACCAATACGGATACAGCATGTGCAATGCAATTTTAAAACTGGGAATATCATTGGATATTAGTGTAATAGTTTATGTTCCAAATATATAGATATATATCAGTTCATAAATAACAAATAATTTTAGATAAAACCTTAATTTTTTGTCTATTTTGTCTTTATGCTGTTTCTAAAATATAAATTTCGCCTATTTGGCATCGTAAGTTTTCAAATAGAATCTGCAAAGAGCGATATTGCGTCCAACATACCTTTCTACAGTTTTTCGCTTTTCAGCTACTCCAATCCACAAAACACAATATGGGGTCGAGATCGAGCATAACTTGATCCTTGCAATTTTTTGCAGGGTCTGGTAACAGAATTTCGTCATGCTGAAAATAAAAGGAGACTAAATTTAATCGCCGTGATAGTCATGCATATGAGTACCGCCAGTTAAGGTCATTTTTAAATTACTTTTAATTTGAAGCATCGCCTTTCATCGATTAAGCATAGAGAGAATAAACCAACGTTTCCAGTTATACAAAATGGACACCAAATTTTACAATCCATTAAAACCGGTACTTTTCATACTGCGGGTCTATGCGAATTAGTACGGATAAATCCGCTGTGCGAATGGCTAACATAAGGTGAATGGGTGCGGAGGACAATCCCCCGATTTTGGTTACCTAAACACTCACAAAATTGTAAAGCACAATAGTAGTACTACATACCCAAGAGGTGCACAAAGTTTTTACAGTATGAGCCGCATTTCAAAATTTTACATCTCACTCTACAGAGCGATTTGCATCAAAATAGCTCTTGTTGGTGGTAATGTCCTTTCGCATACAAAATGTTGTGTATATTCTGCTGGTGTTTGACCTGACTGTTATAATATCGGATATGCCGGTAATTTAATAAAAAACAAATTCGCAGGAACGTCTTTGATTAAGTATACCGAAAATATACTATCTTAGAAATATTTATTTGATTTAGGACAAAATAATAGACTTTGAAACGCAGTTTTGTGATGTGTGAAGTGGAGTGAGTGAAGTTAGTTGAATTGGTGGCCGTTTGAACCGTTTGTTCCTGCGCCATTTTAAGAACAACTTTCTGGGTAGTCTATGTCCCTGTAGAATGTTCTGCACAGTTTTTCGACCATTAGGGGAATTTTTAAAAAATTGATTAACCCGCCTCACTTAATTTCTACATCTTGCTTAGTAAGTTTGTTTATCTTCGCCCACGCGTATGTTACAAAACAAACTGTAAAGGCGACAATTCTAATGGGCTTGCATTTAACAGAATAACATCGTAGCCTTGTCCTTTAGTGGAATCAGAAACTGCTTCACTTATGTTTAAAGTCAAATACCCGTGGCATTAAAGCATATGGTTTTGGTTTTACCCGAAGTTTATCTGCTTTTTTAAACAGCCTTAAAAGACAAACTCTGACGGCAACAACAAATATTGCTGTCACGATTTTGAACGTTTGTTAAATTTGCTGGCAGCGTAGTCGACAATAGACAACTTTGACGAAACCACAGTTTAAAAAACGTGAGCTGATTTGTGGACTATAGGACAGATGCATGCATGCAGTCATTATTATGCAACCTTGTCAAACCACTGGCTAAGCTGTGGCACGTAACAAACGTGATATCCAGGTTCCGTTTCATCGCATTGATATTTCCATTATATATACATAACATAATTTTCTACATTAAGCAATGGACCTAATAGGCACAAGCTGTACTGATAAAACTTATTATATCAAAACAGTCGTGTTTATGCAACTCATTTTAAAACTCTAATTTCCGACCTTAAAATCACCAGAAACAGGCGTTGCAGTCTTTCGTCCAATAGCTGACATGAGACATGATACATCCACTCCAGTTTCTGGGTCTTACTTTTCCCAGAAGCGGATGTAGTTCTTCAAGCATTTCTTTGTATCTGTCATACATACAAACGGGATAGTGGGTTATTATTAGCATTGCAAAATACTGTACATAGGCCTAATTCATTGAGTATCAGTAGTTATTTTATTATTCCGACGGCAGCAAACCAAGTTAGTTCATTTAAGTAAGTGCCTGTTATGCCAGTGCCCCGCAACCTTTCCCCAATGACGTCACAGACGTGTATACTAAGTTTAAACAAATTAAAACAGTCCGAAAGGAAAAAAAGATTCATAGCATCGTCTCTAACAAGGTTTTCCTAGGCACAAATTCAAACGAGGTTTTCTAATCGTATACAGGTAACTGATGTTGCCTATTGCCCGCCAAACGTTTTTAATTTTTTCATGACGTCAAATCATTTGTGAGGTCATATCGCAGTACAGCGACGACAGCGCTCAAAATGGCCGTAAGTCAGTCACACAGATCAAAGGCACTAATCAGGCCACGAGGACCCAGACAAAAACTTTAATAGGTATCATTTGACAACAAACGATTTTGTGGCTACCTAATGCTTTTATTTTCAAAACTTTAGATTAATATATTGGAGTACAGCAGATATTCTTGCGTAACAATGCCCTTTTAACGGCACAATCCTTAATTGCATAAACACACAGATTAATATGTGTGGCCAAGGCGTCTCCAGCCTTAGTAATGATAAAGCATTATTTTACCCAAGACAAACAGCCCAAATTCGTACATGTGAAGCCATCGCAAATAAGGTAGGTCCTGCCCCTGAGCGATTTTATCATGCAATAGACTTTGTATGCAAAACAAATACGGCCAATGTTAATCATAACAAGTACATAACAACTAGTGATGCACCGAAACAGCAATTTTTTTATTCGGCCAAAACCGAATATTCGGCAAAAGTTGCCGGACAAATTCGGCCGAATAAACAGAAACTAATTTTGGTGTCCATCTCTTTAAAATCGCAATAAATTTAAACAAAACATGTGCTGGAATGGATCTAATCCTATCATACAACTATTTATTGGCACTTAAAGAATGCTGTACCAACTGCTTAAAGTTCGATGACAATTAACAACTAAAACACATTAGTACAGTCTGAACAATGATTCTAATCTTTGCGTATCAGCGTTGCATGCAGTAAAAAAGTTTCGGTTTCGGCCGAATTTTGCAAAAATATTCGGCCGGAACCGAATAATTATAAAAACCTTGGTTTCGGCCGAATAAATTCGGCAAACCGAACTTTCGGTGCATCCCTAATAACAACGAATGAGATTTTCAATCATCTCTGCAAAAATTTTATTTACAGTAGTACACAAATCACCCAGTGGGTAAACTACTTACCGAGCAGGAAAGCACTGCTCTATTAAAAAAAATGCAATTCATTGCTCTATTTCATTCCCGGAGCCAAACCACCGTTACTAGAAAAACGTCGACAGCACTAATGCATGATGCAAAAACCCAGACATCTTGCAGACTACTTGCTCACTGGCGTTTCGACTCAGTCACAAATTATCAAAGTTTTGACTGGCGGCCAATGAGAGTTTGCATCACAAAAACTAGTCCTAGTAGTTACACCACAGATTTATATACTAAACTTTATGCAATAGGCCTAACTAAAGTTTGAAAGGTTAACTGAAAAGCAAAAATCCATGGACTAAACTTACATTATTGCGCGATATGATCATGAAGAACATCCTTTTTAGGAAGACTATATATTGTGCTCGCGGGCTTTAGTTTGTCCATGTCTTGGATCCACGGTGCAAACAGCTAGTTCTGTGTTAAATTGTTCATACCTGTCCATCTTCAAACCTACTTAACTTAAGGTGCCTGCGGCATATCCAATCCTCGCGCCTTGCAAGTGGATGTGATGTGTTCGATCTACTACGTCAGGCGGCACTCGGTCACGTGACCACCGTCGATATGACGTGCGACAACGATGACGTAATGACAGTGGTGTTGCTGGACGACGCGTATTGGTTACTAGAGGGTTACAAGAGACTCTGGGTCCTTCAACAGCTCGAGAAGTTGGAAAAGTGTCAAGAAGTCAAGGTCAAACTTAACGAAAGGTAAGGAGATTTACTGCGAACGAGCATTTTTTCAATACAATTTTTGTCTATCTACCACAATCGATTGGAGGAACTTTATTTGCGCGTCACCTCTGCATTGTTACGCAAAAACTCGCCAACGTTAGTTTTAGTTTAGTGACAAGCAGTGGTATATGTTTACTAACTATTTAAATTTCACACTTTACCGCCCCATATATTCCTGTCCTGTATTGTTAAAATCCGCTTCTTTTTGCAAGCGACCCACCAACGTTAGAAACACAGGTGTGTGGTCATTACGAAGCTTAGTCAGTTTCGAGCTTTTGTCTCTCATCAGGTAAGTGAAGTGGCCCGGTATGTTCAAGGTAATGAGTTGGAGTCTCATGGAGAGCATGATTTTTCGTATATGGACGAAGTGGCTTTAATGCAGCAACCATCACCATTAAACAGTTGATCTAAGTTTAAAAAACAGTTTGGGGCACCAAGACCCATTGAACGAATCTTATCCACAAAAACCTTTAATTTATGTTGATGTACTTTGTTGGCAGGATTTCAAGCGAAACGCTAAACGACCTGACCACGTCCACAACCTGTGAGGCAAGATTTAGATTTGCCGACGAGGCTGCTGAACAACAATTCCAACTTCGATTAAATGCGGTTCTCGACGAAACAAAAGCGATGGGTAAGGTTTAATATTCACCCAACCTGTGACGACCAACGCAGCAAACCTGCAACACATTTACCCTAAACCGAATTTTAAGTTAGTCACAAACAGTTTGTGTCTTTTGTAATATTTACAACACATATTTTCCAAGCCAGGGTTTCCATACCGTGTTGTGCTTATTTCTATGATTTGAGTGTCTTAGATTAGAAGAAATGTGTTTATGTGCTTATTTTCAAATGCACGCTAGGCAGTACTCTAAGTAACCTGTGGTGTGGCGGCAATAGTGGACTTCGTGGAGTCGTGGCATTATATGTGGAGAAGCAAGCAATAAACGCCTCTTTGTTACCTGTTGTCTTTGTATAGCGCACTATAGTACGTTTTGGGCGTATTTGGGCGCTCGCAGCGTGATTGGTTTTTGGTCTACGACAGGCCGTTGGTAACCGCAGATATATTAGATGTTTTAAGCCCTTCTTCATTAGGTATAATGTGGACGCTTTTCAACCTTGTTTTGCTTCAAGATACCAACGATCAAAAGTGGACTTTGAGGGCAGCAAGTAGGTTCCTGTACGCTGAACCAATCACCGTGCCCGGAAGAATCGTACGCAGATGTTTGCGGATTCACCAAATCAACGGCTACTTTCCGTGGTACAGGGGACCATACAACGTCGACTGGATGGCTGTGTACCTAACAATCGCCCTACTATTTCTCGTGTGCGCCAGCGCGGCGGGTTTGGAAAGGCTGGTGGAAGGCAATTGTACGAATCAATTCGAAATGGATATAATACCGAAACCTCGTTACGTGGGTATGAGATTCAGTGGCCAATTCACCATAACACCAACACGCCAACGTATGTTCGTTGTTGTGATGGCCGTGTTAGTCACTGTGGACATTTCTTCGTTTTTTTGACGGAACAAATAAATATCGTTGACGTTAAATTGGTTCAAGACTTGCAATTAATGACATGATTACGGTGGAACAAGTTCTGACACATTTTCCATTCCCTAATCTAGTAATTCGGACTGGCTTGTGCCGTGGTGTAGGTTTATGAAGCCGCAGCAATTAACATACTGTCGAACGATACAGCCAATGTTTAATGGTAAACAATGCCGTAACTCTTTCAGTATTTAATACATGTCGACAGTCACGCCAGCAAAGTTTATAGTTGTGCTGCGAAAATTTTTGTATTCTGGTCTTTTCACAATTTATCTGAAACAAAGTCAAACAGTGCCTAATGAATTTTGCTTGCAACTTTCAAGAGGCCCAAGGTGCGTAAATAAGTGAAAAGGTCAAGTGCCAAGGTTATTTATTAGCCTACGTTACAGTTGTGGCCCTACCAATTTCCAGTCTGGCCGCTGACATCAAGTTGTTTAAATATCTTTGTTCGCGTATTGACGTAACTTCGCAATTATCTTGTGGTAAAAATTACCGTATAAGGGCCATTGACTTGCTAACGTACTAACGCAGCCTGCGTACTAACGTTACGTAAACAGCATCTGCGATAACAATAAAAAAATGGCGTAAAACTTATTCCACTGAGTATTCTTTATTTGTGATAATGTAAAGATTAGCAATGCGAGGAAACACTTCGGAAACTTTCCATTCACTGGAAATTTACTGCGAACTGTTGAACGGACTCTCGGGGTAGGTAAATATTAGCATGTCATACAGGCAACTATACAACTAATAAAAGCCATGCCGATGTCGCTGGGCCAGCACAACCGAATTAGCGCTCTAATGCTAGAAGCTTTTAGCTTTTGGTCATGTAGATTATAAGGAGTGGAAAAGGGGGCTGGTAGTTTTAGCGTCTTAATCCAGAAGCAGTGAGAATGTGTAAGCTGCATACAGATGGCCAATGTTTCGACCCATGAGGTCTTATCAGTGTAGCTGATGTGACTTTCAGACGACTTTGCCAACCAAACGGCCAAGCAAAGACTTCCACAAGTGAGAATGGTTGTTTGAGTTGAATGGAAATGTGTTGTGCCTTTATGACAGAACCATGGAAATTTGGTAAGTTTGAAAGTTATTTCAGGCTTAGGTTGAGGTAAAGCATATATAAATCAGAAATACACTTGTTGTTGAAAATTTAAAGTGGCTCTAACTACAACTTTAAAAATTACAACAGACATTTAGCAGATAAAAAAGATTCTGTTTCTGTTTGATAACCTTAAACAGCTTTTAAATTGTCATCATTCGATAATTGAAACATGAATGTCGACACGACGATGGACGAAAAGTCCATACCACAATCAGCAGCGTTTCCAGAAAGAGAAAAACCTACGTCATCGCGTTACGTCATCGATTTTAACGTCGTGATGAAGGCTATTGGTTCAATGGGAAAGTATCAGATCCTCCTTGTGGCCTTGGCTTACTGGATTCCCATTCCGGCCGGCTTTACACAGGTGGCATCTGTATTCCTTGCCCCGATCCCGGGACATAGGTAAGTTACTTTTCACTCTCCGAGACTTCTTTGGAACTTTCGTGCACGACGAAGCATGTCGCTGATTAAATGTATGTGTATGTGTATTGACCCAATAAACGGGTGATCTACATGTCCATAGGTGTGCGTTGCCGCCGCTAGATAACGACAGTATGTACCCGGGCCTTGGCGAGGAGCAGTTGCGGAACCTCACCCTGCCAATCGACGCCAACACCGGGGTAACTCACAAGCTCTGTATGCTGGCACCAAGCAGTGATATACGACGGTGGACTTTGATACGCTTTACTTTTTTTAAACCTTCCTTTTCTCATCGTGCGCAACGCCTCACTGGCAACACAAGAGTCACCGAATATTCCGACATTTTTTTTCATATCGATCGTTAAACGCGGAAAGGCATAATTTTTATTACAACAGAATGGGCTTCATTTTATTGAAAATAGGTAACTTGTATAAAGCCTTACATACGAGACAAATATAGATGAATGAATGCAGTAATGAGAAATATCGGTTTTGAAATGGAACTAACTTCAGAGGTTTACCGTTTTCATGCTACCTCTTTGTTGAACCACTCACTACGCCTTTAACAAACCTACTTGACAAAGTAATTTCATTTTCCCTGTTCTCTCTCAAACACCACAAAAGACCCCAGCAACGGATAACGCACTTTTGCAATCTCTTATTTGTACTGTGCTGTATCCGCAGACCTACGACGAATGTGGACGCTACAACTACAACCTCACGGCTTGTACAAATGGATCGTTTTCCTGCATCGATCCCTATCCTCCTGTCAGTCCCGAGGTGGAAGTGATTAAATGTGATAAAGGATATTGGTACGACACCAGCATCTACACCAACGTTGTGACTAGTGAGGTAATTGACGGTGAATCAATTTTGTGCTGATATTCGGCGAATCTATTCGGGTTCGGGTTCGCTCTGGCACATTCCCAGTAACATTTAAAATTTATGTGGAGTGATATTCATGCAATGTGCCTTTTCCTAACAACACACTTCCTATTGCACTATGTATTATGAGGTCAACGTCAACAAATAGTCCCTTGTTTGACAAAATGAACAAAATTGTTTGGCAGACCTAACATTATTACAAACAAACATGAAAATATTTGTGAGAGTTCGTCTCTGTGCATTGAGAACATAAATCCTGGAACTTTGAGGCAAGTTTATTGATATAATTAATCCCCAACGCGACAACACTGCTTACCACAAAACGTCACTACGTGGCCCGTTGCTGCTCAGCACACAACCGCAAACGCGTCAATTTGCTTTGGTGTTTCCGCACATGATACGTCAATATTTACCAATGCACATCCACAGTCCAACTCTTTGTTGGAAAATTTCTGAACCTGCATAATCTGTTTTTTGGAATCAATAGTGTCACAAAAAGCTGGTGGAAAAACCTAATGGTAACTTGCGGAGTTTTCATATCCAAACGCTAACAAGTTACATGTTCTCATGGCCAGCTTTAATTTTGCAGTCACTGTTGTTAGAAACACTCGACGTATGCGCATAAATTGTAGTTTTCCAAAGACGAAAATTCCTAAACCTTTTCGAAATGTTCAAGTGGTGTTGCATGGTGTCAGTTAAAATGCGTCAACTGAATTATAAAATAATAGCTACGTAGAATGGGACATTGTACACGATACTTTGCAGTGGAATCTGGTGTGTGATCGTCTCATAATAGGGACAACCGTCACTGCAGTATATTTCTGCGGCATTCTCCTCAGCTCCGTGATTGGCGGAAGTATTGCTGACATGTAAGTCAAGAAACATTGGATAAGAATGTTGGGCGTAATTTTCTTCACCATACTACTCTTTTCTGTATATCAGTATCGTATGAAACGTAATTCTTTTGAAAAATGTCTGATAATATTAGAAAACGTAAAGCAAACATCGATTTAGCCTAAATAAGTATTATCCGTTTCTGCAGACATACGAAAAGTGCAAACAAACCACAAAAAGCTAAATTGTAATAACTGTAATTAGAATGAATGTATTTTTTAATAGAATTTTTTTCTGTATAACGTACACTCATAGATCCAAATAAAGTTAAAGCTAAAAAGGCGGGGTTTCCTCTTTGTAACAGTAGGCAAATACCATTAATCATGTCTCCAATTTCTATGGAAGGAAAATTACAACTCTCAGTGTGTTGCAGCATTGGGCGATGTCCAACGATGTTGATCAGTCAAATAGGGATGATTGCCTTCGGAATTGGATGCTCGTTTGCCCCGACCCTTGTTGGATTCGCCGCACTTCGGTTCTGCATAGCCCTCTTTCTCCAGGCTGGTTACATTGCCTGTTTTGTGTATGGTAAGCTCACTGAAAAATATATCATGTAAATCAGCATGAAGTTACTAATATGAACTTTGTAAGCTTCACTGATGAGACCTTAGGTCGAAACAGTGGCCATCTGCATGCAGCTCATAAAAATGTAAAATATAATTTTTCGTTTCGTGACAAGACGTTTTACTGCATAACATACATTTTATCCAATTATTTTTCATCATTTATGTTCCTGACAATTTTTATTTGCGCAAGACGAATGCCCAAACCGTACTTCACAAATTCTTTGATAATTTTTTTCAAAGTCATGGAAATTACGGGAGAAAAATGGAGGACTTTCATCGGAATTAACATACAAGCAATGTTTGCTATCGGTTATATGACGTTGTCAGGTTTCGCATACGCATGGAGAGACTGGAGGGACCTACAGTTTGCCATTGCTTTTGTTTCGGCCCCGTTCTTTCTATTTTGGTTTTTCCTCCCCGAGTCGCCCAGGTAATTCATACTCACTCGTTTAATTTGCCCCAAAATTGCGACTATCACAAATGATAGCAATGTTATTCAACTTTCACTGTTTAATATTCTTTAAGTTAGTCGTCTATAGTTGTAATACTGAAGCCATAGTTTTGCTCTATGTCTGTATTTGTTATTGTATAGCCAAGTTTAATACTTCGTTTTTTTCGTTTACTATTGTGCAATAGCAGTAGGCCTACTTAAGAAGGCAAGGAGGACTTGTTATTTAATTGAGCAACATGAATGTCTCCAATAGGTAAAATATATTTGGGCACTTTTCCAATGAAATTTCTCTGGGCCTAATAACTGCAACGGAAAAGTGGGGCACTCAAATCTGCTTTACAGTATTATACAGCATATGGTGTCTAAACAAAAGTTCCACAGTTATAGATTGACTGCTGTTAATTAGCTGTTAATTAGCTGTTAATTTTATTGAGCCTCTGTTGTTAATCATTACTGAATCGGTGACTTCGTTTCTTGTGTAGGTGGTTGTTTACCATCGGCAAAGTCGAGAAAGCAAAGGAAATCTCTGAGATGATGGCGAGGAGAAATGGACGTCAGATTACGGAAGAAGTTTGGCGTAATGCGGAGAAGGCTGGAGAAGCTTTACAGGTTCCTATGATCTAAAACAATGTGGTCCAAGTTTGTGTGGTCCAGGGTCCGCACAATATTGTTTCAGTGCTGGCTTCCAGGCCTCAAGCATCTAAATTATGCTTGTGGCCTAAACGCTATGCAATACATTATAACCGAAACTTTTGGGTTATCTTCGTTTCAGGAGGAAGAGACTGATAAGAAGCATTCTCCATTATCTCTGTTCAAGCGACCCCGAATGAGACTCATAACAATCAATGTCATGTTCAACTGGTTCGTTTGCTCCCTGGTTTACTACGGCTTGTCTCTCAACGCTGGAGCATTGGCAGGTGTGTATTAAGTTTGTCATTCATACTCAAGGCGCAAAGACAAGCTCGATTTCACATTAGATTGGGTGAAATTAACTTTGACAGCGTAGAATCGCGCCACGTCGTATTGTACGTCGATGTGTGTTTGCGTTATATTTAAAACGTTCAATGAATGAAATGATGAATTCATAAACTAACACAATAGAATAAATATGTGAGGGGCTTAGCGTAAGTTCAAATGTATATTACACAATCAGGAAATTGTCACTGCAGGATTGTAGCATACCAATTGGTTAAATAACTGATTTTCTGATACAGGAGACGATTTTTTGAACAACACATTGAACGGTTTGGTGGAGTTCGTTGCATACGCAATAATCATTTTAACCATGGACCGTTTGGGCCGAAAAATTCTTTTGGCAGCTTGTCTTTTACTTGGGGGAGTCGCTTGCCTTGCATCCACGGTCGTAACAGTATATGCCGGCGACAACCAAGGTAAGGCAGCATTGTCCTGTAGTTAGTTTTTAGGATATGCGTAGTATACATGTGGCCCAAAAGCCCGAAAGTATTTTTTAAAACAATGACAAGAAGTGCACGTTTTTGGGCATCCGACACGAAAGACTGCTGAGACAGGCTTTATTCTCGGAGGATAATCATTTTTTCAGTTAGCGCTAGACTTTAACTTTCAGTCATTAACAGGCGTTTTTTTTTTCATTTCAGACCTCATTAACACAAGCACTGCTTTTGCGTTGATCGGAAAATGCGCAGTTTCTGGAGCTTTTTCAATTGTCTACAATTACACAGCAGAACTTTATCCGACTGTAGTCAGGTTACTTTTCACTGAATAAGCAACAGAGTCAATAACGTTGTGAGAGCTGCAGACAGGGCCAATCTTTTCGAGCAATCACGGCTCATCTGTGCAGTTTGGCTACTGGCTACAATCATGTCAGTTAATAACTGGAAAACCTTCACATTGTGATGACGTTGCAGTCGCCTTCAAGGCGCAACCCCCAGATATGAACCTTATAGGCGGAACATATTATAGTCTGTGAACATTGGTCCTGTCTGTAGCTCACTTATTTTTTCTGATGTTGTTTCAGAATTATCCACACGTTTAAATTGCATTCGGAAACGCATCCACCGTTTTTAATAGCTTTCCACGTGACATTTGAAATGTTGTGTTTAGAAGCACAGCAGTTGGAGTAGGTTCAATGGCCGCCAGGGTCGGGAGCATCATCACACCCTTTACCATACAACTGCAATACGTTATTCCGTGGCTTACTGGGGTAAAAAAAAACCTTTAGAAATATCTCTGCATGGACCTAAAGAAAGTTTTTTTTAGACTATTTTTGGGGTGTTGGCATTGATAGCTGGTTTGGCCACCTTCGCTTTTCCTGAGACCCTTGGAGCCCCAATGATGACGTCCTTAGATGAAGCCGAGCTGTTTTATGCGGGAAAGGCTGGTGAAATTAAGTAAGTTTGTCCCCACTTAGTGTATCAAGCTTCACGGGTACGTTTTCCGTTTTCCTTTTGATGAGGATGCAACGTATAGAGAAATGTGTAGAATACCCCTGTCTATGTTTTCCAGGTTGAAGGACGACTCGGAATTAAGTTCAATCTCGTGTGTAAATGAAGCATTTGATCAGGAGTCACCAAGCAGTACAGAGCTCTGATTGCATCGTTTTGTTTGCAACTTTAAATGAAGATCATATTTAATTACCAAGCCCAAAATTAGTATGATTTTATAAACCAAGTAATATTTATTTCGAGTGATGTCTGCAACAAATCATGGCATGTTTTACTGTATTGTTACACCCCGATCATTATTGCGTCCAACACAATCAACTTTTTTGTGGCATCCTGTTTGCACATAACATGTTGGAACACAACAACTCGATGGCATAAAAAAGGAACAAGTCTTAATATTTACATACAAATCCTAATTGTTTCTTGTATGTAGACGGTTGGTCAATCATTACCTGTTATTTAACGTTAATTTCATTCAAGTTGTTGCTTCGTTTTCCGATGAAGGTAAAAAAACAATACAATAATTTGCTTTAAATGGTCAAAATTGCTTGAAAAGTCACCAGAAAGACCAAAAGACAGATTGAAGTGAAAGACATAACAGTAACTAATTTATCAAAAAACAAGCAATGTGCCAATAATGATCAACCGATCAGTTTCGACCAATTAGTTTTCGTTAGTGTAGTTGGTTACTGACGCAATTACCGCTTTGCAGTGACTCGATCCGCTAAGTGCTAAACCACAGTACAACGCACTTTGGCCAAGGAAAGCACTTTGTCTGGCACTAAATCTATACGAAGTTGCGAACATTTCTGACAAACATGCCAAGAAGGTTAAAATAGCTGGAATAAAGCAAAACTCTCGTTTGGCGGCAACCGGCCGGTGATTAGTTGAACAATTTAACTTTAGCCAAGGAAGAACGCCATCAGATTTACTATTATCGGTTGGATTAAAAAGTCATATTAAATACGTAAAATAAATATAATTACTTTTAAAGACATTTATACCCGATTCACGTAAACGGGGTATCGTCTATACGTTTTTAATTTAAAAAATGTGATTTAACTGGTTACGTTATTTTATTTTAAGCGTCCTTTGTTGAAATCATAAAACACCAATCGGGGATTTCCTGTCAAAAAATTAAAATTTATGACGGGACAAGTTTGATTACGAAATAAGTTTTCTAAATTATTTTGTCAAAATAAATTGTAGCAAAATGGAAGAAAGTAGCTTGAATGAAACCCCAGTGAAGAAACGAAAACCAAACCCGGAATGTCTTGCCACAAATCCAGGGCCAGGTAAAACAAATTTTGGAAACTACAGCTTTAATAGTATTATGCTAATTTGGATGTGTGTAGCTGCGTTTAATTACTCTTATGGTGAATATTATATTTGTAGATTGTAAGTATTGCAATTAAGGTGGCTTTATGTTTGCAAACTCACGTTTTTTACAAAATAACATTTTAGGTGAACCAAACTCTTCGGAAACAAATGACTGTGGAGATGAACATGTGAATAATACAAAAAGGTAATTGCTTTCAGTTCGCTGAACACTTTATGAGGTTTATGTAAACTTATTACCCATAGCAACCTGGACAAGGATGCAGATATCTTCTCTGACAAAGTGGAGGAAGCAAGTGGATCTTCCTCTCCATCTTCTTCCTCTCCAAGTGAAAGTGATTGGCATCCAGCTCCAGGAGGTAGGTGACTGCCAACGGGTCCTAGAATTAAAAATGTAAAACTTATAAATGCAAAACAGCAAAATATAGGAATGCCATTATTAATGTCTATATCTTATGTACATGCAAGACTATAAACAGTAAGCTGCCCTAACTCCTAAATTCATTATCAAGTTTGTTTAAATTGCCCAAATTATATAAACAAACACAAACTATAAGTAATTTGGATCCACTTTCACCAAAAGATTGTTGTTTCACAGCCAAGTAGTTGTATATATTTCACATTAGTAGTTCCTTGAATAATTTTAATTACTTTGCTGTACACAATAATTTTGAACAACATAGGCTGCTATCAGTGGATGCATGAGCAGATGTTGTCTGGAACCGATCCGAGGGAGATTATACAGAAGATTGTACCATCTGCTGTCAACATCCCAGACGAGGTTGACACATGGACTTTATGGAAGCTGGTCAGTTCAATATAACATTATGTGAATATGTTTCATACACATTTTCATTACCTTCACATGTTGCCATCGTGTTGTACTTTTCATTGTATTTTCTTTTAAAGTTTGTTGAATAACTACAGGGCTTTTTTCAGAGGATTGCTATTTTAATTATGTGTATCATGCACTTTATGGTTTAAATCTTGACTGAATCTCTTTAATTTTTTAATACATGATCTTCATGTTGGTTTGCTAATGGCAGGTCATTCAACTGGTGAGTGAACCACCTAAACGAAGAAAACTACCAAACATCAACACATTCTCAGATGCAGTTAATCTTATCAAGTCATCTAAGAAAATCATTGTCTTGACTGGAGCTGGGGTATGTGTAAAACTTTAACTGCAGTATACCTTTGATAGAAGTCTTAAAAATGGCAGAAACTTCATACCTTAGGCCCGGAAAGTATCGAATTTCTATCAACTAGGTGTATGTAAAAATCCTAAGTCTTCATTTTTACATATATATTTATTTGGTCTAGTTACTTACATCGCCAGTATCAATTATTCAAAAAAAAAAAAAAACTTTAAAAAAGGAAATCAACACTGTGCTTTGTCCAGTAGTTGGCAGAAAGCAATGTTTCCAATTTGTTGGCAGGTATCTGTGTCCTGTGGCATTCCAGACTTTCGCTCTAGAGATGGTGTCTACGCAAGACTTGCAGTTGATTTTCCAGATTTACCAAGTCCAGAGGTAAAATGAAATTGCTCATATACTTATATATCAACAAATACGTACCTAGAGATTGTGTACAGAATATCTTCTTGTAACTACGAAATAATAGCCTTGCTTGAAATAACAAAGTTGTTCATGTTGTTTAAAGTCCATGTTCGATATATCGTACTTCAGACAAGATCCACGCCCATTTTTCAAATTTGCGAAAGAAATATACCCAGGACAATTTAAGCCAAGCAAAATCCACCGGTAAGTTCTTCAACAAGGTTCAATTGTAAACAGACTTGGACAACTAGATTTTTTTTAGCTTTTTCAAACTAGATTAGTCAATAAAATTTACTAGCATTTTGCTCTGATTCGTCAAAATGAAGAATTGGAGTTATCTTTGTCCAAGTCTGACTCTAACAACTCAAATTTTTTGTAATTTGTGAACTTTTGTAAATTTTTGTAATTTGTGAACTTTCAACATAAACGCTCCACAGGTTCATTGCAACTCTGGACAAAACAGGGAGATTGTTGAGAAACTACACCCAGAACATTGACACACTTGAACAAGTTGCTGGAATCAAAAATGTCATTCAGTGTCATGGTAAAAGTCTACCTCAAATAAACAAATCAGCATTTCTAAATAACATGGCTTATTTTTCTTTTTTTTAGGTTCATTTGCCACAGCAACTTGTCAAATATGTAAATACCAAACAGACAGTGAAACAATTCGCGAAGACATCTTTAATCAGGTACGAAGTCACATCTTGTTGTTTCAAATTTACTCGATAGCCTTTGCATTAATAACGCTGCCTTCCCATTCATAAATATCCTCATATAACCACCTTTAGGTTATTCCCCGATGCCCACAATGCCAAGGTGAAGAGCGAGGCATCTTAAAGCCGGACATTGTGTTTTTTGGCGAAAATTTGCCCGATCATTTCCATCGCCAGATGGTGAAAGACAAAGAAGAGGTTGACCTCTTAATAGTGATCGGTTCAGCGCTGAAAGTGCGTCCCGTGGCCCTTATACCAAGTAAGAACACGAAACGAACGTCTTTTTCTTCAAAACAGAGCTATACGCGTGTAGGAGAAGCAGTTGTTTAGCTACACTTTTTGTAACCAGGAAAACGTGTTGTTTTTTTATGCGTTTTACCCGCAAAGCGTTCTTGATTCTCCATGTTGTTATTGTTTTGACTGAGCAGGTTCTATCCCACCCGAAGTCCCGCAAATCCTCATCAACCGGGAGGCTCTCAACCACATGACTTTCGACGTTGATCTGCTGGGCGACGGGGACACGATCGTGTCACAAATTTGCCGACACATGGGCGCTGACTTCGCTTCTTTGCTGGACGACAGTGAAGAGTAAGCAGTCTCTATCGTAGTTTAACTCATCTGCGGTTCAGCGTACAGTTTGTCAAACCAGAGAATTATTTATGTTCATGAGAGATTTTAGGCTGTTGGGCGAAATAATCAGTTTAATTCCTACCGTGGTTGTGTTTGTGCTGCCTTTTCTGGCGCTGTAAAAATAAGGTTGCGAAAGCCGGGACTGATCATCTGTTGTTTTGTAACTTTTTACATTACTTGATGCAAGATGATAAGTTTGTGATTTGTAAATTCGTTGCAGATTAAAGGAAGTCACCACACTACCTGAATCATCGAACTCGCCGAATTCCAGCCCCCAACTACCTGCAAACAAAACTACCCAAGATGTCCATGACAATCAACACATTTTGTCCTCTCCATCTCGTGACAATTACAAATCCAACACTAGACTAACTGAAACTACCACGGAACCTCATAAAACTCACGACAATCTTTCACATGATCAACCTGATGATACAACCAGTCACGTGAGCAATCATGAGTCTGGGAATCATCTTGATTGTAAATCGAGGCTGGAAGCATCACGAGGCGTCGATGAGACTAATATGAATGGGAATGTGAGTACCGAAGATATCACGAACACAAAAACGAAACACGATCACTCTGTGATCGCAGTCGTTAACGGGATGGCATCATCCGATTCTGGACAAGGCGAATCAGAAGGACAACGTCACCCAAATGAGCACAAAGCGAACAAAGAAAATTGTAATAGCTCTCAAGCTCCAGACTCTGAGATATCTTCGACAGAGGTAGCACCTAATGGGGATAACCCCGAAAAAATGTCAATACGAGGTTTCTGGCAAAGCAGATGGAAGCAATCTATCAGCAAGCGTTTGCCAGGTAAATTTTGCCAAATACATACTTCGTTTGTTGATCACAAAACTTCGGCATTGTTTAGTTTTGTGAATTTGTTTCTATATTGTACAATTTCTGTGATTTAAACTTTGAAATGGTGCAACGCTATTCCGCTTTGTCTAAAACTACATGAGGTCCTTGTTTGTTTAGCCGGATGTTATCACTACGACGGAAAACATCGTTACATCTTTCCTGGAGCTGAGGTTCCTCCTGAAGAGGAGTCTGACTCTTCCAGTGATGAGGAAGATGACGATGTCGAAGAAGGGAGCTCCAGCGACGATGAGATCACAGGTAAAAGTACAAAGGGCCGCTCTGAAAAGTACAAGTCTTGTTGTTGCAAATTTTAGAGAGAAGTTTACTAAAAAAAGTTTACCTTAAGAGACGCTAGCCTGAAGTTGTAACCTCGCGAAGCTTTCAATTAAGGCCATTTTTTGTGTTCTAGCATGAAAAGTGCAAATCGGATAGCTGTGAGCAGTCAAATTAGCGCCGAATAATTTTAACAAAAATAAGCATTAGACTTAAATATTGCGTTCTATTCTTTCAGGTATATCTCCCTTGCGACGACACCCTCTGCCGCCCCGCTACCGCCGTCGTGCGGAAATTGTGTCTCACTCTCACGGCACCGACTCACAAGAGAAAGACAATCAGGACGTCGAAATCCCGGTGGCGAGCACCAGTAATGATTCGTCTGCTGCTTCCACCTGATCTAGTCAATTCGCTGTAATTCTAAAGTGCACAAAACACTGTTTCTGATCCTATTAACATGAACTAAGATCCAGCTTTCAGCAGGGTAATTTGGGCCGAGTTTAATTGTTGAACCCAAACTTGCTGTAGTGGCGATCTTTATGTTGCTGTAGCCAGTTGTGCAGGAACTGTGCTCGAGCTCAACTCGTATTTTTCGCATAGTAGAATCAAGGCCACGTCGTTAACTTGGCTTGTGTCCTGAGAAACTGTGTAGCGTCAAAAGTACACTGATAACATGACGGTGATTGGATCCCTTTTAGTCACCAAGTATTAATATTTTGTTAATCATTTGTTGCATTTTTCGTATTGAAATGTTATAAAATCTAACTTGTGTGAACCCGTTATAACTAATTGAAATATGTGTCGACATACTTTTTGTTGGAATATTGTGGCCAATCCATGCTTCAATTGCCCTTGGGCGTCTTTAACATGCGGCATGACTGGTTCACATTTCGCTATGATTTTTTGTATGTCACACGATTGGTGTTTTAACCTCACACGTATGTTGTCGTACTCACGATTTATCTGTTATTTCCCAACTTGTCCCTCAAACATTCAGTTCTAGTTCACATTACACACCACATAACAACCATTGAATTGTTTTTATTGTAAGGCGCCCTC
The DNA here is from genome assembly GCF_947561715.1 of Ascidia mentula. Lineage (NCBI taxonomy): Eukaryota > Metazoa > Chordata > Ascidiacea > Phlebobranchia > Ascidiidae > Ascidia > Ascidia mentula. Next base: position 3,925,515 of record NC_138568.1, read on the forward strand.
ACATCCACCCGCCCAAGTATTGTGAGGTTTAACTGCGTCAACGTGCGAAGGACTTTAGGTCTATATTTTCAGCCATACCGGGCAAAATGCCATGTTGTTTTTTGATGAAAATGAGGGCCGTGCATCATATTTGTAACGTAAGGTATTATTTGCAATGTACTTTCTCCCTAGTCGAGTGTAATTGCAATCAACTGTGCATCTGAACTTTCTTGTTGGTAAGTTTTTTGGCCACCGTTCGCTCTTCTCGTTGAAAGTGTTGGTTTCTGTAGAACGACTCCCGTTCCTTTGTCGTGAAGCGTGCAACTGCTTCACCTGACAACCCAAGGTTGAACTTTCGAACTGCTTATACTTATAGAACCCAGTAGTCACACCTAAACATTCGCTTTTTTATTTTAGAGAATTTTCACATTTTTTGGCGCCTGTGTTTGTACAATAAATTATGGTTGTTTCTCAAATCGTATGGACTGTAGTTAGCTGCAAACATTGCAAGCTGTTTCGATCTATCGCGCGATAACTGGCCTGGCGAAACCCATTATGTCGTAGCAATTTTCGAGAAACCTATGGTGTTTTTGGCAAATGTCACGAAATCCTGGTAAAGTTTTTGTATTTTTTTTAAAAACAACCATTTAAAATTCTACAGTACAAGTTTCACCTACAAGATCTACGAGGTTCTATCTGAAAACAAAACAACTACGATGAAGTTAACGCGTCATAAAGACAGGAATGGTGAAGTTCATAAATGGACCAAGCGTATTATTTGACAAACTGCACATATACAAACTGATATATTAGAGCGATTTAAGGTGACCGTCAATCATTTTTTAAGTCTTATGTTGTTGATCATCAAAGTGAAAACGGAGTACAGACAAAATGTACATTATTGTAGTCCTTCACATCAAAACCGAAAGTTTTAGTTCCAAATGTATAACGAGTACGGCGTAGTTCCGCAGTCCACCATTTATTCGGTGACATTTTTCTGTAACGGACGACTTTACTTTGAGCTGACCGTTCGCATTTGTGACTGCTGCTGGAGACTCTTCGCACGTTTTTTCTCCACGGCTTCTCGGTACCATGACGACGAAATAAGACGCTTTGTTTCAAGGCGCATTTTTCTGGAACAAAACGCGCGTGGTCGAAACGGGTATAGAGACAACACGTTAAGGCGAAACATTTGTAAATGCAACACACTTATTTATGCTTATTTCAGTCGTTAATAAACAAGTATTTGGAATGGATCTAAATCTAAGGATGCTAATATAATAGCAGCCCATATGGTGCGGATTAAGTCATTTGCATGTTGCTTCTGATATATATATTTCGACTACAATTAGGCATCATCAGTATCACTTACTCAAACAGAATCAGTCATAAGCTTACCCTGATGACAAGTAGTAGAAAACCGGATTAAGGCTCTCACTCAGCCTCAAACAGGCGTAAGATGCCATTCCAAATAACCAGTCGTTGTGCTTGCTCCCTCCAGTGTTCAACGTATAAAAGTGATAAGCTACAACGCAATGACACAAATTGATAAAAAAAACGTTGCACGTCAAGAAAAACCTCATCCATTTAGGCATCGTGCTATGAAACGGATGGATATATACTGGGTGGTATGCATTCCCTTTCTCGCAAGTTAAACAGCAGAATGATGTACGATTTTATCACAAGTATTACGTAAATTTAAGGCTACGTTTGAAATATGGCGTTTTGTAAATTCAACAAAATAGTTAAAAAAAACGTGAATAGCTGTTATTTAAAGAAAAACCTGTGCGAGGAAAATATCCAACTATAAAAGAGCCGATGATGAGAACCAACTGCATAGTGATCTGCTTCTCTTTGCGTCTCCGTTTAACTTCCGATCTGTTAGGAAATGTTCTAAATCCTGAAAAATAATAGGGTATGTATACGCTCATGCTGTGGCAACCGAGCTTTTTTCGTCTTGTGCTCGGAGCACTATATACTTTATACATGTGTGGCGAGCCCGGCGGTTGCTTTGAATTGTTGCTCGTTTTATATTTCAGACAAAGTCTAGATGCAATATCTATGACGCTTAACGTTCTAATTAAAAAGGTGTATAAGAACAAGACAATACGAAATGCAGTGAATGAGCAGTAATATGCGACGCATCTTGCTTAAATTTAGTTTTACCCATGAGTTTCAGTCTTGCCCTTCGCTGTTTTCTGATTGTACTCGTAATGGCGTAGGTGGTTGCAAGCATCACGAGTGTTGGCAGGTAGAAGAAAATGCTGTAAGCGATTGTGGTGTACCACCGAAAGTGCTCGTAGCTACCGACAAAATATCATGTCATGTTCAAAACCTTTCGGTAACTTGCTGCTAACAAAGTATTTTGCTGGTGTTTGTATTTTTTGAAACTAAAATATTGAAGCAAAGTGGAGCCAATAAAATGAATTGTGTAAGCTGCAGACAGATGGCCACTGTTTCGACCTAAAAGGTTTCATCATTCCAGCTGGTGTGACTTTCAGACGACTTTGCTGACCAAACGAGCATTTGGCCGTTATTTTCACGAACTTGCTTATAGTCCGGAGACAAGCTTGGTCAAACCCGCCATTTATTGTAATTATAGTAGCATGTGGGGTGCAACATGCTTGTCATCGCACGTGAACAAATAACTTCTTGCGGAAACATGCGACAGCTTTGCCATACTGTGCTGTGACAACAGAGTAAAACTTACCAGGGAGGAGTAAACGTGCATGACGGCCAGTTGTAATCGTCTGATTTTTTGTTTCTGCACCACGGGTCTGGTGCTGTCGCGTTGAGTTGATAAACTCCAGTCCAAAAAGCCATGGGAACGCATCCTGCAAGACCAGCAACACCCCAGGATAATGCAATGAATATCTGCGAGTACAAGAGATACATTGGTCCTGTCAAGTGGTAACAACAATAAATTTATAATATTCAAGCTAAGTACAGCCCTAATAGAAAAAGGATATTAGCTCTTCTTTTACAATAGAAAAACTCATGCAACCCCTTACAAAACAATGAGTAATTTAAATAATTTACAGCCATATGGGTTCGTCAATTTGTTTGCAAAAAACAGCTAAGGGTTCATTCAGCGTCTGCCAAATAGACTCATTGTCTGGCACCATATCTATACACAAGGAGGAGTCAACGCATATGCATATACAATACCCGCGCGGTGCAGTTTGAGACATACCCTGGCATGCCGCAACGTGAAGTGAACGAAAGCCTGTGTACGACAGATGGAAATCAGCCTGAGGATGGCAAAGAAGGTGATGTGTATCGAAGTAACGAATGAAGTCCAATAGTCCAGCCCCCAAACGGCCTGCGACAATGCAAAACAACACGTTGTTCACCCAGCTCAACGGAGGCGCATTTAATGATCTCCATAGTTTAGAATATATGCGAAGAGCAAAAGCGAAAATTGCTCCTGATTGTTAGCGTGTGAAAAATCAAATCCATTGTGCGAAATTTCATTGTTTAACTCCATAAACTATACTACTACATTTGCGAACTCGTGCGTTTTCAGCAACAAGTGAATATTGCCCTATTGCACTTTAGATATCCCAATGGCATTCCAAAAGGTGGCCTTCCAGCAACACTAACACCGTTTCCTCCTGCAAATCTTCCCATACCTTGCACATGGCATCGCCAAGCTTCCACGTCTGCGCGCCCCAAGTGCGACGGTATGCAAAGAACGGACTCACTGCCGCCGAAATAAAGTCAGAGACGCACAAGCTGGCTATAAGAACATGAAATACAGACCTGCAACATAGAATTTTTTTACTGGTACATATATATCAAAGCAAGATCAGTCTAATACAAATAATTTCCATATCAGTTTCGTATCTCGTCTATTATGTCGACGTAGTAGCAACTACCGACCTATGAAGATTAACAACAGTATGAGGTTCTCCTTAAAAACCCTTGTAACTTTATCACATGTATCTGCAAGGCACATTTTAGTCAAAGTTACAAAAACAATCTCACTATTTACAAAAAATTGCTGATCCAGCTATTAAGGTTGCAATGCCTCGCGATACGTTATCTGCTGTAATCGCCAAGCAAGGACCTGCGCAGTGGGACGATCCTGCCAATCATGTCATTGTATGAAATATTACTGCGTTATCTGATACGGTGGTAGAGATCCCCTATGTATATGTGTCTAGCAAGTTGTGCGCTTGCGCATCAGTTTATCTTGGCCTGCAAACCTCATGATCACTATTTAGTTATCAACCATATATATTTATCGGGTAAAACTGAAAATTGCAGTTCAAATTTTTCACTTTTTCGTGTTTATGACTTCTGGCATTAACTTTGTGCTTATTTATACAATACGACTTTTACTTTCCAAGCCAAAGCATTGAAGGAAAGTGACCACAACAATTTCCTTTTACTAAGTCTTTTTTTCTTTGGTGGCGTAGTTTTGGTTTCACTGATTGTGGAACACTTTAGGGGCAAATTAATCTGAAGCAGAACATCGTAACAATTTTCCATTCGCCAGCCTTAGAATTAAATAACTTGTTTCGGCAAACTGTAATCCAAACCATTTTGGCTTTGTAGGAATATAGAGGAACGTTAATAATAATTCTTACCTGAGTCGTGAAGATTCCCAAATTGTCACGAACGCGACAGCATTTGTGATGAGACCAAAAACACCCAGCAAGATAATCACGCTGGCGAAAACCATTTTTTCAACAAACAAGTCATCCATCCTGCGAGGCCTTGAATCGTTCTTTTATATAAAAATCTTGTTTTAGCTGCCTTTTTGCTGCCTGAGTAACGCAAATTTTGCACTATTGAAAAGTCAAGCAAAAACGAATTTTAAAATTGATTGTACATCAAACGAAAACTAGCCTATCGATCTCCGATTTGAAAAGTTTGGCGTACTTAACCTTAACCTTATAAGCCGTCGCCATTTTAAATATAGTGTGTTGCTTATATCGCAGCACCATCACATTTTGATCATTTTAGGACTTGCCTTGGTCGGGCTCGACTGCGCCTTTAAATACTTTACCGTCTATTTAAGTCCGTTTTCGGGTTTCATTCATATGCAAATCAATCATGTACGCAATCAACTTTTAAACCCTTTAATAGAAACTACATTGCCGCTTTAAATAACCAGTAGGTAAAGACTGACGCACTGCAATTGACCAAAATAGTTCATTGGACAATTGATCAATTGAATATAATTCGAATATAATTCAAGAGGAAGTTCGCGTTTAGTTTTAATTGCAAACAACCACCAGACACAGAAATTTGAAATTGCATTTCTAACATCTTGAATTTATTTAAAAATAGCATGTTATTAAAAATGTCTGCACCAAACTTTGCATGGCTATGCTACCATTTGTAGGGATTTGATACACAACCACAACAACAAACGAAAGAGCAAGCAAGTTCAGACGAAGGGAAGGAAGCAGTGGCGCAATCACTCACTAACTCCATTTATCTGCGATATTTCCGCCTTCTCAGCTTCAAGTCTTTTGTAGCGCGGCTTTAGGGCGGCAACCACAAACGCCGCTAAAAGTGTACAAGCGAACGGTACAGCGGTACAAGCAGTTGCCCCTATGGTCTCAAGCATGGCGCGGCCCACAATAGGGTAGCTCATGCGAATTATTCCGATGCCTATAACCGTAAACATGGTGACTAACATCGCCGAAATGGGGTAAGTCGTCTCAACAATGATTTCGAATAGAGAAGTGTTGGCAATACCCTGAAATATTCCCTGGGTTAGGACTCCGGCATAAACGCAGTTGATCACTTGGTATTTTGTACCCAGCATAACGGCCAGACATGACAGGCTCTCGAATGTGAGGCCGAAGAGCACAATCTCTTTGAACCGTTTGGTTTTGGTGATAAGAGGCCCTGCTATAAAGCCGCCTATAGTGTAAGTAATCCAACCGCCCATTAGCACGAGACCGGCTTTGGAATCCACGCCCTCCTCCGCCGGAAACGCTTCGTGCAAAATGGATGAGAGCAGCACGCTGTTGTTGCGCAATACGGGGTTAGCGACTGCGAATGCGTACCAGTAGCCGACGAAATGCCAGTCGGTGAAGAGTTTCTTCATGATCTTCTTGTAGTGGATTAAGGCATTTCCGAAGCTCTGCTTCTGCATGTCACCGTGCTCTTCGCGCCCTTTGATTGCTTTGACTTGTGCTTCACTCGGCGGCATAGGGGGAGCGTCAGTCACGAAAAGCACAGAACACAAGGTCAAAATACCTGAAAGAATTGCGGCCGCCGAAAACATACCGACCAGTCGAAGACGCTTCTCCTCCGCACTCTGTTCGAGATTAATCAGCGCAGGTGAAATAATGGAGCCAACTGCCTCGCCAACGCCCCTGCCCACGGCTTGTATGGCCACAGCGGTGGCAACTTCACGGGTTGGAAACCATACGGCGGCTGTCGGGGGAGGTATGGACCAAGATATAAGGTAGCAAATGCCCAGGATCGCTTCTCCAACGATCACGGAAACGTAACCGCTTCGTGTCGACATACCCACTGTGATGAGTATGAAGCCGAGAAGGAAGGTGCTGGTCATGATGTTGTAAGTCTGTCGAAAACCGATTCGTGCAGTTATCCACGACATGGGCACTGCTATAATGATGTACACTACTGATTGCGTCAGGATAAACCAGTCCACTTGCCATGCTGCGACGTTGAAATATTCCACGAAGACGTTGTTAATCGGCCCGTAGACTGACTCGTTGAAGCCGCGCAGAAATATTGATCCGAATGCTACGAAGAGAACCAGCCACCGTTTGGCGTATGTCTTTGTCCGCGGAGGCAGCAGAGCCTCACTTTCCCCGTTACTTTTCATGTCTCCATGCGACAAAGCATTGGCTTCCGGTGCTGACTGTTTTGTATTCATATTAGCTTCCTTTATGCTGCTGGGAAATTATATAATTCAATGATAAACACAATAGCAAGTATGGGTACAACTATAAACACATAAGGTTATAATTAATACCACTGCACTTTATATTTAATTCACGCATTTTTATCTTTTCCTAAACCACGTTATGAGCAGTGGTGGCACTCACGGGGTGCGCAAGGGTTAGTAAAAAACCCTTTTCAGAAAATGCGAACCGGTTAATATGCAACCCTGCTTACACTGATTTCATGTATTTCTTGAGCTGCATTTTGGGAGAAGATTCCCGGATGGTCGCGAACGCGGCGGCGTTTGTAACAAGACCGAAAACGCGCAATGAGATAATCACGTTGACCAAAACCTTTTTTTCTAGAAATATTTCAATCATTCTGCGAGGCTTTTGAATCATTCTGGCGTATTTTATATAAAAACCTTATTTTGACTTCCTCGTTGCGGCCAATGCAACGCAAACCTTTTTTCATGAAAAAAAGTCAAGCAAAAAAAACGTAGTTCAAAGCTGCTTGTACGCCTCCAAACACAAACCGACTTATCGACTTTGCTTTTGTCAATATGTTTGCTAGTAATAGCCAGGAACTGCGAAATTCAATTGCACGCACACATACTAGACTAACTTTCAGTATAGCTCTTTTATTGTTTATTTAAGAAAGTTATCGTACTTTATAGTATAGGTATGAGTGTGAATAAGCATACCAATCAAGGTTGTCATTAATACCACCGCGCTTTATTGATCAACATATTTCTACCCTTTTATTAATAGCGTCACTTATTATATAAGCAGTGGTGGCAGTCACGAGATTCACAGCAGGAATGCGTGCAAACTCCATTTCAGAGTTTCCAATCCGGTACAAGATTCGAAATGTTTAAGAATTTTGGATAAAGGTGCACCACTGGCTTCTCTTCAATTCTTCCAAACCAACTCTCAAACATTTGTTCTACATTTACGTACAATGTCTAACTGTAGTAAATCTCAAAGCCGCCGGCAATTTCATAGCGCGGACCGAATGCAAAACGTTTTATAGTAAAGGCAGGGTGCGTTTCCTACCAGTTCTCTGCATTGCAGAAAATGTTTAAAGAAATCGAGAGGAAACGCAGATAGCTCTAATCGTGCAGAGGGATGAGAGTCAAACTACTGAGGATGGAATGACCATTACCCAAAATGACATCCTGCTCTTCTACCCGAAAGTCTTGTGTATATTTGCATTTGCAAGTTTCTCAAAGTGACCAAACGTGCGTACGCGATCCGCGAAACTTTTAAAAACACCAAAACAGAAACAACTGAAGTTCCCGTTTTCTCTGTGATAATAACTATACAATCACAAAAAGCTAACTATATAAGAAAACATATACATTAGCCGTCTTTGCGCTTCGTAATTGAAAGCATGTGACCTGGATACTAGTCGACTTGACCTAAACCCGTTTACATGGAGGTTTAGGATGGTTTAAAAGCCGACAGGCCAATCCGACTCTCTTATGTCGTGATCTGGGCGTTATGAAAAAACATGGTTGGAAAAGCAAATTTACTACTTCTGCGAGAATCATTAAAACGGAAATACACCAAAGTTTATCAGGACCAGTTAAGCTTCGTAAACAAAGAAAACAGTGCAACGTCGACAAATAAAATGATTGAATGACCTCCAGGTACGTTACAAAATTTTTTTGGGAGTCCCAACACAACATCAACCATCAAGCAATATTGCTGCACTAGCTTACAGTAGGTATGCTACGCAATACGCATCCACAAGGTTACCAACCATTGCCTCTAGTAGCAGGTTTGTTAGTCAAGAAAACTCTACAACAAAAAGGAACATATGTGTATTTTACAAGAATTTTATGATTGATTGCAGGGTTCCGTATGTCCGGAAGAAAGGCGACTGTTGTAGAGCACGATGCTCACGTTTTCGATGTGCTACAGATTACAATTCGGTTACACCGGAAATTCGTCCAAGTCGCGCGAAATTGGGAGGCACAAATGTTCGTAATCTTCGTCTTAACGAAAAGTTTCGGATAAACCGGAGTATTTTAACTCTTTTTTACTTTTCTTAATCCGTATTCAGAGCTTGAAGTCCATGCTGCTGTCATCTTTTTCGTATACTGCAAACATACAGAATAAGTAAAAACTATGGTTAGAAAAACAATCAAAACGGCAGGGAAGTGATTTCACAAAAACGAAATATTTGTAACCACTGTTTACCTTATCACAGCATCAACCCGAATTGTTTCGCAAATAGCACGAACGGAGTTTTGTAGAAGAGCAAGTTGGCTTGAAAATGGGTGAAGCATTTCCGTTGTGCATTTACTCCCGCTATCTTGAAGCTTGTATAGAAACCTATTGGTTTTGTCCTTGGTCACGGTGTCGTTTTGGTGCACAATGCGCGGTATCTCCAGCAGCATTTCGCCCACTACACCAGCCGCAAGTTTAAAATGTTCCCGTTCAGTGCCGGCGAAAGCATTTCCAGTCACCGTCACCAACAGCTCTTCGTTTTCCATAAGAGAATGAAGTTTCAAGAACATTTCTCCGCCCCCGCGGACGGCGGAGAGCAACTCCGGGGGGTTTTCCCCAAATGACCACTCGAGCCAGTGTCGTAACAACAGCAGGGAATTGTACACGGCATTTTTGTACTGGGAGCAGAGCCCGGGCGACGGCGAGCATATCACAAGGCTGTGTAAGGGCATCTCAGCTTCTCGTAATCGCACTAGCAAATATAAGTTGGTCCCTATCACCTTTTCTTGGACTTCCGTGTTGGAAACCATGCCTCGATGGATGGTTTCAGTGACGTCATTAATAACATTAACCCCAAGAGCGTCGGTGAGTTGCTTAAAGTCGTCCAGGGGCAGGCAATCCACGAGTGTGACGTCATGCACAGAACAACAGGTCCGTAACGTTTCCAGTGCCTTGCCTTGGTAAAATATTACACTAACGTCCAAAGTTAGTATGCGCCGTACCCACTCCGAAAACAGCTTAGAGGGGAAGTTAAGCCAGGATGTGAGTTGGTGCCTGGTCATAGTTTCAACATTTGTAGAAGTTTCTGGCGTGAAGGCGTCGTCCCACTGCACAAAAACGGAGTCTCCAGTGACCGTACCTTCGTCAAGACCTTTCCCGTTTTTTATCAAAACGCCATCAACGATGTGACTGTGACTGACAACCTGCCCGGGCGCTTCCACCAAGACGAGGTCAAAGTTTTTCAAACAGACGGAAACACAGTATAGCATACGAAGAGAGTTTTTCAAACAACTCTTTTCCAACAGTTGTTCGACCAACCCGCTCAAAACCTCAATCGCATTTTCGGAGAATTTTCCTCTCAAAGGGGTTTCCCCAATTAATTTAACGTCGGACCAAAAGGTGGCGCCCTCATTGAGTGAACTCATTTTACCCGAGTTACATAAAAGCCATCGTTTGAGTTGATCATTGTCCAGAACGTGACTTTTAAACCACAATAACGATGTGATTGCTTGCTGTCTGGTGCTGATACGGTTGCGCAACACGCTCGCAGAGGACAGGAGTTGGTTTCGATCGAGGTAACGCAGACCCGACCTAATCATTAACAGCATGGACTTGGCGCCGTCTCCAAACTGCTTATGGTGGTTCCTGCAGCTTTGAATTATGCTCCTAAACACGTGGTCTATTGAGAGAAAAGTACAAATGCATGTACCAAGACGTGGTAGAAAGGAGCTTTCAAGTAGCAAATGACTGATATTAATCACTGTATATAATTTAGGTGTTTGCAAACAAAACCATACGTTAAATACAAACCTGGCCATTGGATGATCCAGAGTGATTGCGTTAAGGATTGTGCAACCATCGTTGGTTACCACAACACAGCCAGAGGCGTTTTCCATCAAGACCTTTCCTTGAGTTGGGCCAAACAATTTCTCCAATACCAGGCATATTTGGTCGAGTTCATTTAACACATCACCGACGTTAATAGAAGTGGAAGTCGCCATTTTGAAACTGAAAAAGAAAGTTGAACTTTTTTTGCACAACTTTTCATTAAATTATATCAGATTATATGTAATGAGCAACTGCACTGTTACAGGGTCAAAATAAAAACCTAAAACCGCGTTATGAGTAAAATGTTATGGTATGCATATTTCAAATGAGAAAACAATCAACATAGCAAACTTTTAGCATGCTATCAAAACATGACATACCCATTTCTCCAATCAAATTAAACCATCAGTCCTTTTGTTCAGTGACATTCTCCTCGCAGTTCAATAAAAGTTGCCGTACAAGCATTTTTCAATCTCATGGAGTTACTTTACTTAGTTTAAACATTTTGTTTTCTGCAAAATATGGAATTAAGCACAATTGTTTGACAGTTGAGCACCAACTGGTGAGGGTGATATCACAGCACCTCAGAGATCAAAATACAAACAGTGCGAGAGGAAAAATTAGTAAAAAATCAGAATAAAATTTTGTTTTCCAAACCAACGAGTTTGAAATAAAACCAAACAAAGTGTAAGACGGTATATTCTAAACACAGTATATTTTCAAACACCAAGGAAAATGTTTGGCAACTGTTTCAAAGGTGGCAAAAATTTGTATGCTGAATAAACATTTTAATCTTTCATTACAATGTTATTGCCTTATAATTAGCTAGCAACATAATAAACAGGGCACTGGTTGCATAAAATAAAATCATAAAGAAGTGTCACATGTACAGTTAAAACAATACAATTGAGAATTTTCGGTCCAAATCAAATTAATATCTTTTCTATCACAGATTTTTCTACACGTGTGTTGGCATAAAACATTAAATGAGTACAAATGTAAACAACAAAATGAAAAATCTAAAATAGTGAAATAACAATGCTATGACTGTGTTGCATTTAAACACATATATGACCGAGGAAGTCGATAAATAAATCCACTTAGCACTGGTTTGTCGCACTATGCAAAGAACAGTTCAATTTAAAACAAGTTTCACTTCGTTGAGTTAATGGGGTATCGTCTTGTGCTGTTTGTGAACCTGGCAGAGAATTGGTGCTTCCAGAATTAGAGTTTGAAACACTTTGTGACTGTAAAGTTCTTGACATAGGTTGTTTTGAGTTGTAAATGATGAGGGCCAATACTATGGTGGCAAATGACACAACATACAACGCTGACATCTGAAAAAGGAAGGGTTGTGTTTCTGTGAACCTTATACATGGTTTATGTGCTAATATGTGTAGTTACTTTTTCAGTTGCTTTTTACTATCATAAAAAAACAAACACGTTTAAAAAGGAAAGCCAAAGCTATTACTCATGCCGAAGCAGATGATTCAAACACTACTGTGTTCATCATCAGTGCTAGAGAAGATTGAGTTGCAACAATTTTAAAAATCACAAAATATAATTAGTCAGGATAACACTTGCTAGAACAAGCATGTTTATTGTTCATGTGCTTACTAACTTTATGTGCAAAATAAAAATAATTTGATTTTTCAAACAGGCAAACAGTATGATAAATAAAAAAGCAGATTCGACAGAAAACAGTTACAACACACCTTGTCTTGAAACAGGAACAAGCCCGCGAACAACGCATAGAGATCAGCTGTGAGCAACGAAATGTTGACTGCCGTCGCGCTGCTGAATCTCATAACAATGGGTAGGAGAGAATACAATAAAAACATGCATACAGCAAAAGCAGCAAGCAGAAGAATGACTGTGCTGTCCCATTTCAGTGTTGCAAGAGTCTGTCTTTCCAGAATCGCCCTTAAAATAAGATTTACAGAGTGCACAATTTTCCAAATCGTGTTTCACATAATTTTGTTTAAAACAGATGCAAAGCTTAAAATTTGACATGTTGTTTTCACAATTTTCAAGACAGGCAACAATTTTTTTAAAATATCATTCAAGCATTTAACTCCTAAATGAGAAGGCATGCATCAAACTTTACATCATTTGCAATAAAGTGTGTTTATTTTTTAAATTGCAATCATGTGGCCAATAGAACTTTTTATTATTTCAAAATTCCAAAAAAATGTTTTCTATTTACTTACACTTGAATTCCGGATACTATGGGACAAAATAGGCCATACATGCCTAGGAATTCAACATTGCCAGCAGAGTGACGTTTGGCAATATATTCCATGGAAACATTGGTGATTCCATAGCAGACTGCACCAGCGAGCACCAAAACATCACCAAGTGCTGGGTTACTCCCTATCAAGCAAGGTTACAAAAGTTATGTACCAGTACTACTGACCATTGTATGAAATGCTTCTTAATGAATATTTACTGTTTGTTAAAAAACACATTACAACACAACTAGTTGCTGCTTTGAAAATGATGTCAAGTTCAAAATGCCTTATTTATGTTTGCCTTTTGTAGATGTCCGACAGTACTCTTGCAATATTAAATGGCACCATCTCTATTCCCAAGTTTATAACATTCTTACAACGCAATAGAATTTATAATCGACAAGCATTCTTAGAAACTTACCAGAGGCGCTCCCTTTTTCCACTATGACATCAGCACCCACCATGCATGCCACTCCCACGAGAGCGATAAACACACCCACAAAATGAACAATCAAATACCGCACTTTTAGCAGAAAGTAGGAGAGTATCATTACCACTGGCAATATGAAGCAGTCAAGCAACTGGAAGAGATGGCTAAATTATTGTAACATTTGTGCCACAGCTCTCATGATTTGCACATAAAAAAGATTTGTGCAGCATGTAAGAGTATAATTTATTTTGCTTGAATTGCTTTTAGTCTATTACAACACGCTTGAATACACAACAAATGTTTGTAATTTGCCAAAGCGATGGATGGCAAAATATTACCTGCACACTTGTTACTGAGGTATATTGGTATGCCAAAACCACCAAGTAGTTAGCTTCCACATCGATAATTGAAATAATTGCATACTTCCACCAGTTCCGCTTCAGCACCTATTGCAAGAAACACATTGAGATATTTTTCAAATGGTCAGAAGCATTTTACCAAATCTTAAACATATCAACACATAAATATGCATGCTCTTTAAGGTAATTTGACATTACATGTGTAACATAACCATTATTGAAAAAAGGGTATTAGATCGTTTAGTGCCATACCTGAAACAGCAGCACTTTTCCATCTTCAGTACGTCTGTAGCATAGCGTTGTGGTATAGAAAAGGCACAGCAGAACATAGTTTAGGAAACCTTGGAAGACAGGGAGGGAAACGTCATGCCGGAGCAAATATTCACTTGTAACAGCTGTCCCACAAATGAGAAGTGACAGTCCTTGCCCAAATAGAACAGGTTTCAGCACTTTCCTACATATAGTTGAGTTAACATAGACTCGTATCTTGATAAAAATGTTTTACCAGGCAAGCAAATCAAATGAATTTTGGACAGAAGAATTTGAGCATGCATGAACATTAAACATGCTAAGTAAAACTTGTATTGATGCTGACAACACCAAACAACTATGAAGTTATAAGGTGCCCCTTAGGCGACATCCACACGGAAAATCTTCTGTAGGATCACAAACAGTAAATACAGCACAGTGAACTGACCAATTTACAGTTGCCTAAATTTATGAAACTTTAATGGTGATTATCAACAGACAAGGAGGTTACGAAGCAACGAAAATAGTAAAAAAAACTTCAGGCTATACCATGTGAAGACACTCTTGATTCCTTCCTTTACTTTGTTAAACATCGCTCTACATCTGCCCTTTTCCCTTCCCACAGATGCCGCGGTTTCGTCCCCTCCGCCATCTAAACTGTTTTCTTCAGGTAACATTGCGACACGATTCAAAAATTTCCAATTTATAAACAATTATTGGGTCTGGTGTACTTTTAGCACCACACCTAATATCTCAGCTATCCCTAGCACTACAAACCTGAAACTTCACACGAATGTTAAATGACACCTTACGAGTTACCATGCCAAAAATGACGTCATCACCTATGACGTAACGAAATTTACAACACTTCAAAGTTTTCCTCTCTATACGCGCTACGCCCGTCAACGAACTGCAATAGCATACTCCGTAAGGTACAACACCCACAAAACAAAAATGTTGTTTGATGAAAATTTAAAACTCTCACAAGTAACCTGCTTGCGTTGTGTGACTATTACTGATTTGTTAAATGCCTTCTTAAGCAAACACGCCAAAGTAGACCGTGGTTATTACGAAAAAACACAACAAACAACATGTACTATTTTTACCACGACAAATTGTCAGGCTCATAGAGCAAAAACCACTGGTCCAATAGTGTCCATTGTGGCATCAATAGAAAGGTCTAATCCCATACTTTACACCAAAGTTAGGTTTAAAGATATATTTCGATTGTGCGACACCTAGTGTCGTTTAGAACAAGGACGATTTACGAAACATTGTGACGTCACAAGCAAACTACTTATCGAATCGAAATTGGAAGCGATCGAAAGACATGTCCTTTGTGACAAAGCCTACCAAATTTCAGCTTGCAGCAGCCTTTACTTTTGAGTTGGGAGCCCATCAAAGACCCCCAGCTACTTCGCTCGTATACACGCAAAAAGGCCGAAACCGACCATGTGTACTTTTAGCACCACATATTCGATGGGTCGTAGCGTGGAAAGTAGAGACCCCATAGGGTCGGTTGATGCATCGTGTGGAAGGTCTATCTTTCTACTTTACCGTCCTCCGAAATTCAAGTACCTACTGTGTTTGTGCGACACCTAGTGTCGTTTAGAACAAGGACGATTTGCGCAACGAAACCCCGGCACCCTTTGCATTGTTGCACACAAATATGCTCTGTTATGCAGAAGTTCGAGAAGGGCATTTCCCGATTGCTTGCATAGAAATACAGTGATGGGGCTTCGCAATTAGTTGTTTTTGGCAACGCCTTTTGGCTTTGTTTTGCGCGACATCTACTGGCTTAGGATTTACACTAAATTTTTAAAATACCTTGCATCGCAGAAAATCATATTTGGTGACTAATTTTCGGTTTTACATCGGCGACATCTCCTGTGTAAATACCCTTCATCTCATACTAATCACGACATATATTTTTTGAAATGCTTGACTTCAATTTTATTTTTTTTTTTTTAAAAAAAAGGTACGATTTTTATCTGCCTGCATATCTTCTTGGTCAATTGCCGTTGCCTGCTGCTTCATTTTTTTCGTCTTTTTCTTGCACCTAAAGCAATGTAATACGTAAATGTTTGACGAAAAAAAAACTAGTTTAAGTATTTATGTTTCCTTCTGTAAGGATGAGTTTAATGTTGCTTCATAGAGCAAATGTGATGTAGAATCACACTTGGTAACGTGGGTTTGATGCGATGGCACGAATTAAATCAGCGAAGTAAAGAGATTTGTCCCTTTTTCGTCGCCAAAGCCACTCATCAATGTACGAAGGAATGAAGTCCCTATAAGCTCCATTCATTCGCTTGAATTTTCTTTTGCAATCGCACCACAGGCTTTCAATATCATTAGTATGAACCCCGTCAGGCGCCACAAACAAATACGAGTGGTTCACCGTGCGATGTACATATTGCTGGGGCAAGTCTGCAAAATAAAACTTTGTGTAAGTGCATTGAACAAGAGGTCTTCTTTTTGTAACATACGAGATATGTTGTTGTAGGCAGCCCACTGGTCAGACCAAATTTCGGGTTATATAATTCTTGACGTCGGCCAGGACGCTTTCGAGAGAGGGGTTTTCCTTGTGACATTGGATAGCAAGTCTTAAAGCAATAGAGGATTTAAATGATCGGATGAGGTGATTAGGAATGTTGTCCAGAGGGCGGGGGTCGTGTTTGATGCGGTTTCTTGTCTTCCAAATTATGTGGGTTAAAGAGGTTTTCAGTAGAGCGGATAGGGTCGTGTTTGGGTAGTTTCGGGAAATACAGATGGCCAGTGTTTCGATCCAGAAGGTCTTATCAGTGCAGCTGGTGTGACTATCAGACGACTTTGCTGACCAAACGGCCAAGCAAAGACTTCCACTTTGTGGTGATCAACGTCATCAACATATTCGGTCAGCAAATTCGTCTGATAGTCACACGAACTGCACTGACGAGACCTGTCTGTAGCTTACACGGAAAATATATTGTTTATATATTAGTCGTACGTGCGGATGTTGTGTAGATCAACCCTTTGTAATTATGCAATGTAAGCGTGGAGTCGTTGTTCGTACACTTCAACACGACATGATGAAGGCTAAAGACCCTATGGTGAACCTCACATTAGTTTATCGTCCGTCAAGGCAAATATGCCTCGAGTCAGCAGACCCGGCTCCCTTGTACTTTATCCAGAAAAAAAATTCTCAGTTGTCCCTAACAATCCAAATATGTTTATTCTTTTTAAGCCTTGTGAATCCAAACAGTATAGTACTATAGAGCTAGCATTGCATGAGTCTCGTATACAATTAAATCAGAATAGAATATATTGAATGAATTAATGACCAAACGCTAGACCGAAACGCAGGCAGGCTAGACGAAACAATTTACGCTATCACATGAACTGTAGAAGGCGCCTTTATTGGGTTTGATGATAGTAAATGAGCCTCCAGCAAAGGTTATTAGCAACAAGGAAAGATCACATTTACTCATTTCAAAACCAATGTCAAAGATGTTGGGAGTGCCGTAATCCTTTGTGGGGATAATTTCTTTTTCTCCAGTGGAGAAAGCGCTTTAGGCAAATTGCTTTTTTTTCGACCGCTGTCATGATTTTTCGCCTATATGTTTTTCTACGGTCCCTGATTTTGCATCGTAAGTATTGTGCAGGTGATGTGTTGAAAGATGGGTAATACAAGTCCAATGGATTCTATTTTAAATAGACATTGAGAACGATTTTCCCA
Organism: Ascidia mentula; assembly: GCF_947561715.1. NCBI lineage: Eukaryota > Metazoa > Chordata > Ascidiacea > Phlebobranchia > Ascidiidae > Ascidia > Ascidia mentula. The sequence goes on from NC_138568.1 coordinate 3,943,136, forward strand.
AAAGCAAAATATTCTGTTCTACATACCCACACTGTGAGGAAGGTCATGCTTTCAGATCAAGGCTAAGGAAACATGAGTGCAATACCCCCAACAACGAATCGAACCGAAAAATGTTGAGTACAATGTCTTCAGGGAGATGTTGGTCGGTGTAAAGGGTTACGAAGAATTGGCGGATGTGTGATAAAATTTCTTTGAGGGTTGAGAGGGGGTGTCCATGGTGGCCTGGTAGATCTACAATTGGGGGATGCATGCGTACTGGTAGAAGTTGGCTCCAGCTGCAGGTGTAAATGACCGGTTGCAGGACATTACAGTTGGATTCACTTATTAATGTATCGCTGCCGTCTGTCTGGGAATCCCAACCCTGAAGTTTGGGCCAAAAACTCCTAACCCTCGTTTTTTTCGCCCTAACCCTGTTATTTTGTTTGAAAATCATAACCCTAATGTGTTATTTTCAGTTGAAAGTCCTAATCATAATCATTTTACAACCGTAACGAAGCTTTGGATTGTGCAACATCAGGCAGAGACTTTTCTACTTTATGGTGACTGTCGTCAGTCACCTGCAGTACTGATGACATAATAGGTTGAAATAATGTCTTCTCGCAATTGATGTAATCGCACTTGTTCTTCGGTCACGGCCCGTCTTACTCTCGTATTGAACGCTGCGGTACTAGAAATGCAATATCAAGGAAAGTATCAGGCGGGATGCTAGGACACAACACATCTCGACGATCAGATAAGCCGTTTGTCAAAAGATCTTTATCCACGTGACCAACCTCAAATCTTCGCGCTATCGTACAGTGGACGCACCACCGCATGGGTTGGGTTAAACGAAACAACAACTCTGTCAGAATGAATTGGTATTCAATACACAATTGTAAAGAGTTTACCCTTTCAATGAAAACATATTGTAAGCGATTTAATCCCATCGTGTTGTTTTTGACATTTCTCTGTTCGATTGAAGTGAGATGTGAGAGCAACGACCCGTCATCACTGCTGCAAACATCCGCCACCTCGGCAAGAGAATGACAACATACAAAATAACAACAGGTAAGTGAGGAAATGGCTTAATTGAGGTTGATATCTTAATTGCTACTGCTCATAGAAATTACAGGTCTTCGGTTTTAAGAGGTGAATGCTAATAAACCACCTCACAGCTGGATCAACATTTGTGATCCTCAATATAACTTTGGAACAAAGAAATATGCGCGAATGTAGACGGTACAAATTGTGCACAATTTAGTGCAGTATTTAAACTCAAATATTTGTTTGTTAACAACAAACGTTTTAGCATAGATTTCTATGTTTCATCAGCTTATGTGAGGCTCACACAGCCACACATGACAAATTAGCTGCGGGGTGGATCTATATTATGTACCGTTTTAAGATGGTCAATTGAAGCAATATTCCTTTCATTTAAAAAAGGTGCCATTCGTAGCAACCGTTAGAACGCATATGAGCAGTTCTAATAAAAAAGGTTTTGTTTACGGGGAATGCCCACCCTGTATTCCTCCGTCACAAACAAAGGTGGCACGTAACTAATTTTAAAAAACACAAAAATGTTACAGGGGATGCATATAAAAATTGAATCACAGAAGTAGAAGTTCATTCGTAATTTTAAGTTAGACCCCCATCTTGATCACGAGCGTATTAGGTAGGGTTGATAAACAATGTAAACAGTGAAACAATGTTGGATAAAAATAAACAATGTTTGATAAATCGTTCTCGATTTAGGCGACACTAGGTGTCGCACAAACACAGTAGGTACTTGAATTTCGGAGGATGGTAAAGTAGAAAGATAGACCTTCCACACGATGCATCAACCGACCCTATGGGGTCTCTACTTTTCACGCTACGACCCATCGAATATGTGGTGCTAAAAGTACACATGGTCGGTTTCGGCCTTTTTGCGTGTATACGAGCGAAGTAGCTGGGGGTCTTTGATGGGCTCCCAACTCAAAAGTAAAGGCTGCTGCAAGCTGAAATTTGGTAGGCTTTGTCACAAAGGACATGTCTTTCGATCGCTTCCAATTTCGATTCGATAAGTAGTTTGCTTGTGACGTCACAATGTTTCGTAAATCGTCCTTGTTCTAAACGACACTAGGTGTCGCACAATCGAAATATATCTTTAAACCTAACTTTGGTGTAAAGTATGGGATTAGACCTTTCTATTGATGCCACAATGGACACTATTGGACCAGTGGTTTTTGCTCTATGAGCCTGACAATTTGTCGTGGTAAAAATAGTACATGTTGTTTGTTGTGTTTTTTCGTAATAACCACGGTCTACTTTGGCGTGTTTGCTTAAGAAGGCATTTAACAAATCAGTAATAGTCACACAACGCAAGCAGGTTACTTGTGAGAGTTTTAAATTTTCATCAAACAACATTTTTGTTTTGTGGGTGTTGTACCTTACGGAGTATGCTATTGCAGTTCGTTGACGGGCGTAGCGCGTATAGAGAGGAAAACTTTGAAGTGTTGTAAATTTCGTTACGTCATAGGTGATGACGTCATTTTTGGCATGGTAACTCGTAAGGTGTCATTTAACATTCGTGTGAAGTTTCAGATTTGTAGTGCTAGGGATAGCTGAGATATTAGGTGTGGTGCTTAAAGTACACCAGACCCCAATTATTGCCGTGGCATTTGCCAGACATTACTCATTCAAACAAATTTAGTGAAACTGCTGATTCAGGAAAAATTCAACCACATGTTGAGATACATAGAAATCATTTAGTTGACTCAGCGGAAAGTGATGAATTATTCTGAAACACTAACTTGACTTGTTGGTCATAACACATATGAGTACAATCCCCAAAGGCCGTTAGTCAGAAAACATTCTGTTTGATGTGCAGGTAAGCTAATAACCTTTTGCGTCAGTGGTTTAACAGAAACAAGACATGCAGCGTACCAATAGGATTCCCAGTTGCTGCTTTGCTGAAGCTAAGTCTGCTTGCGTGTTCTTGCTGATATTGACCACTGCTTTTTAAACTCCGTAGGGAAAATTTAAGTAGGGAAACATGCGTGTTGCTACAGACGTAATGAGAATAAATTTATTTTTAAACTATGTGGTATAATCTTTGTGGTTAAAAAATGTGGTTAAAGTGGTTAAAAAAAAAAGTCTTTGTCGCCTGGAATGTGCACTGTTGGGATGGATTCCGCCCATATTCCGCCCATATTCCGCCCATATTCCGCCTTCTCGGAGGGAAATTTATTTCGTTGGAATACGATTGCCAGAAAAGCATCGATCGGTATCTTGTTGTATATGCTCTTGGCTGTACTTTAAAGCCAATTTAAAGGAAAATGTAGGTTGGGAAGCAGTTTAAATATGTCGTTAAACATTTGTAGCCCGAAAATTGTCTTATTTATTATGTGTGACGTTATTCTTGTATTTGCACTGGTACAGAAATAATACGATGCTTAAAACATGTTCGAGAAACACTGGGGTACTTATTTATTCGACAAGAATTATCTGCAGCTGCCAATACAGCTATAGTACTTCGTTGAGCATCGAACCGACTCGATCTAGCATCATTTCGATGATTCATCATAGGCTATTGGCCAATTTAGGAGATTCCCGGGAACGATTGTTTTGTACCGAATTTTATTCCACTTTTGATCAAAGCTAAAATATAACATTATGCAGTGTACAGATAACAAAGGGAAATGAAAATTCAAAGCCTTTTGTTCTACAGCATGGGGTCAAAATTTAAACACTTTTCTGGATAAATAGTTTCACCAATCACGTTTCACCAATCATAATGGTTTGGGACAGCTTCGAAGCTGACTCTCCCATCCAACTTTCTCGTTTTCAACCAAGAAAAAAGGCAAGCGGCCGTTTAAGTATTCAAACTAAAGCGCGAAGTCGTGGCTTTCAATGCGTTAAAACATCAGATATGCACGCGAAAAATAACAAAATGTTCAAGTAAAAGATGTAACACTGGTTCTGGAAAGAGCTTGTCGGCCCTTTTTTCTCTTGCAAAGCATCAACATTTTGTCAATCAAATTCGAGTACACGATGGGGTTGAGGGCGCTGTTGATTGGCAGCAAGATAATGGCGCAGATTGCATATGCTAGAGCAGGAAGTTTAACGCCGCCGAAATTGATGAACGCCATGATGGAAATTGGAACCCAGCAGCAGAAATCAGTTACAATGAGACGGATGATTTTTCGCTGAATTTCTGCGGTTTTTATGCAATAAGAGGTTAAATGGAACATTATGAAAAGACGTTAAGCAGTGAGGTAAGTCTGTTTTATAAATTTATGCCAGGATAGTATACAGTTAAAGATGGCATGATCTAATTAATACGACAAAAACTGCTTTTTGAAGCGTATGACTATGTTTAATCGATCATTTTTATTTCCTTCTCGTCAGAATACGTTTTGTATTTAACATAACAAGGTAACGAGATATACTGTATTGACGATTTAATTAAGGTTTAGCAGCACTAAAGCAGTATATAAAGAACAGAGAAACAAACATGACCAACCACCCCCTTACCTTGATTTTGTTTACTGGCTTTTCCGCTTCTTGATGAGCGACGAATTTTGCATTCTCCAGATTTTTCTTTTCCAACCGTTTTCTTGTAGATGGCGAAATAGGCCACGGAGACGTAGATGAATGCAAGGAAGTTGAAGATGGCTATGAAAAGGGAGAATCCCCAACCTGGGTCGGCCGGGGTCACAAAAATCCGAGGCAAACAAACACTGTCGGCGCTGTAGTAGCTACAGAAACACAAAACAAGGAATTGAAGTAATTTTTTTAGGGGGACAGCAGGTGATTGGCAGCATTGGTCAAGCGCCCGACCCGTATACCAAGAAAAATCTGATCGGGATTCGTGCCCAGGATGTCCTGGGTTCAAATCCCGGTGTGGTCTAAAAAAAATTAAGTGTTTTTTTCTTTTTGAAGGTAAAACTATCTTTTTGAAGGAGTTAAGATGGTGGACGGTGCTGCATAATTGGGAAAAAATTGCATTGGCTTTCGGAGGATAGAGGTTGGATAATTACAAGCTTTGAACAGCTGAAATAACGGATAAAATTTGCAAACGCTTTTCTACGTAGCAAAAGGTTTAAATGTAACCTACTTGAAGTATCTGTAGATGACCAGTTGTTCGCCGTGGTTGTGTCCCTTACTGAGGATATTCTGAAAGTCTAACCAAGAGCCCGCAGCTGTTATCTTTTTAATGTCGCTCAACAAGTGAGTAGGATCCCCGTGTGAGGGACCAAAGGTCATGAGTTTCCCCGCAAAGGTCTGAAAACCTGCGAGGAGTAGAAATAACAGTGTCATGAGCAGCAGGGAACCTTTAAAGCAGGGGTCTTTATTATGAGGTAAGTGAATGACGAAGGTTTCGGGTTATTCTTCACTAAATCTATCTGCGTTGTTGAAGTTAAAAACACTGTTTTGGGGTGAGACAACTGGTTGGAGATTTCAAAAGCGGGCCAACAAAAAACAGGTTAAGAACCACTGTTATAAAGGCACCCAGCAGTATATAACTCACTCTATTTATGCCCTTAGTTTTCTAAACGGTGTTTGATTAACTTAGGAACCGAGTTGTTTTAAATTATTATGGGATAACAGCACTTCTGATTTGTCCCAATTCAAGGCTCACGTATTACGCTTACTTGAGAATTCAACGACCACGCTTTTGAAGAAAGGCATCTCGCTGATCCAGGCTTTGGTAGTGAACAGCATGTGAAAATGTGAACTTAAGGGCAACAGCGCCACCGACCATGCAACCACCCACACAACCACGAGTAGCAGCAAAACGATTCCAGCTTTGGGTTTTTCAGTCGCGGTAAAAGGCTAAACAGTAAATAAATCATTAGCGGCACTTGGGCTTTGTCATGTTTGGGTCACACTATATATTTTGACATCGCGTTTCGAGGAAGTGGTGCTTAAATTTTTACATTTTTTAGGTCAAACAGTGGCGCGTCCTTCCGGTTGGCGGTTTGCTGTGGTTGGGAGCGTGACAACCTGCAATTTGTTATCGGAGGTTTTGCGTAATATCCCGGATGTAAACGCAGACAATGATAAAGTTGCCTGTTTGGTTTGCCATAAGTTTTTGCGTATTTTGTACATTTTCGGTCGCCGTTTTGCTTTTGGAAGCCTTGCGCTTGAAATAACCACATGCGGGATCAATGTGATCGACAGTGCTTTAGTAAATACAGGAAATATTTTAAAGTTTAGACAATGATTTTTTGTTTTTTGTCAGCTTCATCGGGCGTCCGTGCGCGTCGTATGTGCTTGTACTTACATTGCATACTGAGTACAGCCTTAATGACGTCAGAAGAACCATCGTCATGACCGAAGCCTCGCTGGAGAGCACGACAAGGATTCCCATTATCGTGCAGGTCAGGCTGGAACGCCAAAATAAGTCGTTCTGGCAATACCGGCCAGTGTAATAAGCTTCAGCTCCACCCAGTGCAAGCAGGTAAAGTCCCATAAGCAGATCCGACAGTGCGAGATTGAGTACGAGCATGTGGTTGGAACGGAGAGAGGCCGATTGGTTACGGAACCCTTTGAGCGCCCGAACTTCGGTGATGAAAATAAACTGCAAAAAGAAAATGTGTTTTGAAAGTTCGAGGAAAAGAGTAAAATCCGCAAAGGATCACGCAATTTACAGTAACGATTTTATAGATACAAACTATAGAACAAAATTTCGACAAAAATTACACGCACACCAAATCGTTGGAACAGTTGTATTTTTAGGTCGAAACAGTGGCCATCTGTCTGCAGCTTATACACAATTCATATTATTGGCTCCACATTGCTTATCATATGAATCTTGTGACACGGGGCCTGACGGCAATATTGGTTGAGCTTTGCTTGGCCATAGTGTTTCCACCTTGTTTTCTCCGTAAGGTTGCACCTAGTTTGGTGACCAACGGATGACGGTAATTGTATAGTCACCACAAAGTGGAAGTCTTTGCTTGGCCGTTTGGTCAGCAGAGTCGTCTTATAGTCACACCATGCAGCTGCACTGATGAGACCTTTTAGGTCGAAACAGTGGCCATCTGTCTGCAGCTTATACACAGTTGTATTTTTGTTTGCTATTAGTACAATTTAGTAACACAAAACCCAAGCAGTGCATGACTTATAAAAACTGTACGGCTTGCGTTCCATTGCAAGTCATCCTTGTTTGCCGAACGATTAATTACCCAAAAATAGCAAAACAGACAGGATTTACCGTGTTTCCAATGACTGCCAGAATGCCCATAATCCAAACCATGGCGTAGAGCACAGGACTGGAAAGTAATTCGGTTCTTGAGGATAGGGCGTTGTGGGCTAACATGCTTCTGTTGCTCGGGCATTCGTCGGACCAATCAGTACAGTCCCCTATTCCATTAAACACCTAAATATTGTTTATTTATTATATAGGTTCTACCAATGCAAAGTTAAAAGAAAATTATAGTGTATGTCGGTGCAAAAATCTTTTATATTGCGTTTTACACTGACCTGAACTGAATTGTACGCTTAACTAATGATGCTTTCATCATTCGACTAATGATTTTCATAACTGTAATCTGAGTTCTGCTAATGCAAAGCTTGAAAAGAGAATTGTCAGCAATATGTTGAATGATGGAAACATGTTGGCCTGTTTCTTCAGAGCATTTTACTGAGTGAAAGAAAGTAAGATTTGGGTCTTACCTTATTTCGGGTAACGAACAGGGGTTGCTTGTTTTCGCAGTAAAACCTTCCGTCCTTTGTGCAGTTCATTTCGTCGCTTTGGTCGATACAGTTTATGACTAGGTCGCACACTTCGGTATTGCTTATAGATATCTATTTGCCAAAATAAAGCAAATTAACGAAAACGTACGCGGGCCAAAGGTATGATCGGCCCAACATTGTGAGCCCGAAACCGAAAGCCTGAATTGGTCCTGAAAGTTGCAAGCAGTTGTGATTTTAGGGGGCTCATTTTGTTAGCAAGGAATGATGTCACTACATGTACATTCGAATAACAGAAGTTTGAATACGACACAAATGTGATACGTGGGCGAACCTGGCCAGACAGAGTCTGTATAGAAACCGTTCCGACTTGCTACATTAACGCAGAAAAGGGTGGGAACAGACGAACCTGGTTAAGTTGGTTTCCATTGCAGTAATATCGTTTAAGTCTTTTGCAATTCCTCTTCAATTCATCTCTGGAATTAACACATTGCGGAAAACCGTCGCACTTCTGAGACCGGGGGATGCTGACGCCCCCGACGAGCGATTGGCATCTGTACCTGTGCTGACATCGCTTTTCGTCGTTGAAGTAGGATTTGGGAGGGCAATCGACAATGCCATTGCAAGTCAGGTTGCGAGGCACCTTACCCAGAACTCTTCGTCTCTACAAAGTGATAGATATGGATACGACATGATTGAGGTGATCTTAATACAGGGGTGCAGAACATGGAAGATACTTTTACACCGGGTCCCAAAGTTTTTTTCCAAATTTGATCCACATATAAGCCTACGCAACATAGAATTCTGTGCGAATATTGACGCTACGATTTCGTGTAGTATTGCAAGTTAAATTTATAAACAAAAATAACAGGTGGTGGCCCTCTTTACACATAATCATTAAAATCCGCACAGCTTTCTGTTTTACACAGACTTATATGTGGGTCAAGTTTGGAAAAAAACTTTGTGACCCGGTGTAGTAGTATTTTCCGCACAACATAGGTATTATTTGTATAATGGCACGCGTAATATGTGATACACTTTGTTCAGCATATATGGCAGCATATCATTTCCTGCAATATTTTGAAAGTCATTAAACTTTGTAATATTAGCAATTGAAAAAACAATGGGGGAATCCACGCGGCCGAAAAGCATGAAACATTTTGGCATGCAATTTTCCTTTCAGTTCTGAACCCTGTTCTATAAAGAAGTTCCCAATTCGCTATTTTTTTAAACTGCAGTGATGTATACAAAATTCGCTTAAAAACGCTCCAATCTCCTATTTGTGAGTCTACCTTGTTGCGGCACGAAAATTCTGCAGTGGACTTTTGCGTGAAAGTCGGAGGAGCGCAAGTAGCGGATTGATTAAAGCCCGCCGTCGAGTTCCACTGACAACTTGGAGAACATTCGTCCTCCGGGACATCGGAGAAAAGGGCCTTGTTTCTCCTGAAAAGGCATTGTGTTCTGTAGTTGCAGTAGATCGCCACTCGTCGCAGGCACGTGGCCGATGCCATTCTGTCACACCTGCAAATGGAAGTTACAGTGTCTTGTATTGAGTTGGTCTGGCTTGCTGGTTTCTGACAAACCTTTTATTACACTGTGCTTCATTAATATTTATTCTATCATACAGACAATAATTATGTTTTGTTTTTATTTACCTGCATTTCTCTCCTGGCACAGTTACTTTTGCGCAGGGCATCGTTCCACCGCAGTAGCTGAAGCTGCATGTAAAGTATATTGTATAGTGCAGTATATAAGTTATATTTTACGCCAATAACAAGATAAGCTTGGAAGCGTTCCAAATTTTCGCCGTTTATAACGCAAAATATTCCGCGAGGAAGATGTGGATTGTCCGATCGATTGAATTAAACGTAAGTTATTGCACTGAACAAAGAAGGAAACAGAATTTGCAGCAAAAGCCAACCTTTCGTCCATTCCATCTGCGCAATCCAAAACCCCGTCACAAACCTTGGTTCTGTCCACACACTTCCCATCCGTACATTTCAGTTGACCATATCGACAGGTACTAAATACAGGACGACTGATTAATGTATTTTAATCTGCATCAAGGCTATGAATGATTTAACTCCACAGATTCAGCTGAACATGTGGAGTTTCACTGTAACAGCACGGCCGTTCCTATGAAATGCAGGGCCTACACGCAAAAAAGAGACCTAAAAAGTCTTAATTGCCTTCGGCTTTTTTTTCAAGGAAAGATGAGGGACCAAACCGGTCAATTGCACCCAGTGTTGGCCATGGGTAACATTACGCAATGTAATATACTAAGATAAGCAATGTGGAGCCAATAATATGAATTGTGTACAAGCTGCAGACAGATGGCCACTGTTTCGAACAAAAAGGTCTCATCAGTGCAGCTGGTGTGACTATTAGATTGGCCGTTTGGTCAACAAAGTCGTCTTATAGTCACACCAGCTGCACTAATGAGACCTTTTAGGTCGAAAGCTGTCTGCAGCTTATACGTAATATACTAAGTTCATTAAGATTGCAAGTTCCAACCTGGGTATGGTAGTTGACAGATAGCTGAGCACTTGATTACAAATGGAAGGCGCTGCGCGTTCACAGAGGCATTCGTCACTCATATCAGGACAGTCTATCACACCATCGCACACGCTCGCCTTGGAGATAATCATTGTACTGTTAAGGCATTTAAAACATGTGGTCGAGTTGAACTTCGCCAAACTTGAGTTCCGTATGTCGCTGAAAATGCAAATAAACCGTATTGGAAACAAATTGGATGACAGTTTGTTGTGGTTTACGAGGGCAGCTATTCGCAGACGGGAGGGAAGTTCATGTTATTTATAATTTATTGTTACCCGTCGTAATGGCAATTAGTAAAAAAGAACAATTACAGCAACACCAACAAAAGCACATTTGCATTAATTTTAGTGTCAAAATTATCACATAATTATTATTTAATGTATCGAAAATTGTTGGCCACCTGTCTGTAGCTCACATAATTCATTTGTACACTCAAGCAAGTTCCCGGATAATAAGCAACACAAAAAATGCTTAACAAAGGCAATTTCGTTATAATAATGAATAAGTTGAAACTGACTACTAAAGATTTGAATGAAATGTAATATGTCGATCTGTGGCAATAAGAACAAATAATATACCTCGTTTAAAAGGTCTGATTTTTTCTTGTCTCGGACAAGATTACAGAAATAATGCCAAACAGTAAATCAGAAGATATTTTAGATGCGTTTTTAATACAGCCACCACTTTGTAAGCTTTAGGCCTACTGTGTATAACTGTGAACTACGGTTCAAACACTTTTACAGGATGTTTTGATAAAATGTTTTACTGCAGCTATTAACACAAGCTTATCGCAAGGTCAAGTTCCGCCGAGAACGCTAGAGGTGCAACACCGGAAGTTTACCAGTTCAGCTCAACGTTGAGGATATCGCAATATATTTAAACGGAAGTTGCCCCGTAATGTTTACCACGAAGCTGCCAACAAACGAAAGACGTACAAACATTTGCATTTATGTCCTGGTAACGCTGAGAATTGGGGAAAACGGACAAAAATACATCCGCATTCACGTCCTACCTTGGAATGTCAGCCAGGCTGGCGTGTCCCGCGTAACAGAGGTCAGAGCCATCGGAGCAATCCTTTACCCCGTCGAAAAGCATCACCTGTGGCACTTGGCATTTAATGCCACTTCTTATACATTTGAATCCGGGCCCATTATTCCATTGCCGCGAGGTCGGGCAGTCGTTGCAGCTGTCCTGATCGCATATATTGGCACGCGGCAAACACGTCCCGTCTGGGCAGCGAAAATGCTTCGAACAGTTAAGGTCGCAGGGCGTCGTGTTGATGCAAACTACTTTCTGGTTGCACACCAATTTCCGTGGCAATAGACAGGAGCCGTTGTGATGGTTCGCGGCGTTGTTACACCTGTTTGGCCAAAAAATGCTTAAATACAGTGCATGTGTAGATTATTCAGTTTCACAACCAGTTCTTTTTCTTCCAGCAGTGGCACCACTGATGTATGAAATTAGGGCAATGTGGCCATTCGAGTGACTGCAATTTTTGTGACTGAATTTGACGGCAACGGCTTGAGTCTACTATACAGCCTACTATTAATTGCTGTACAATCATACCACACAACTTAATTATACAGATTTTGTCTTGTCCGGCGTTAAACGTATGCATGACAAACCAACATTGGATAAAAAATTAATGAATAAATATTACCAGACAAGAGTGTAGTTTTTTTTGTGAAAGTTTTTGAAGGTCGTCAGTTCATCCGACTTGCTCCTGCAGTTAGGAACACCGTTACACCATTTTTTTAGCAGCGTGGCTCCAGCATTATTCGTGCGCGGGAGACACGGGACGGTCACCTTTCCCGCTATATTAAAAACAAATAATTTATGCAGGGTAATGTTCCCATCTCGGATTTCACACCGGAGTTACCGAAACTTGCATTGACAGCATGTATAATTGAGTTAGCAGAACAGGGTGACTTAATGACATTTTGTGTGTACATGTGTACATAGATAATTTCGAAAATAAATACGCGAATTTCTTGAATAAAAACATAACGATGGGATCAAGATTCAAGATTCGTTTATTTGTTCCGTCATCTTTCCACACATTTTACAACTGTCATATATAATAGACTAAAATGCCCAACTAAGAACCAAAAATGGTTTCCGAGTAGCTGGCAGGATAGGAGGCCGAACTAGGTCGGATCCAGGACAACGCAAGTAGTGATAATGCATGAAAAAAACTGAACATGAATATGAGAACACAGCATAAGCATAAAGTATCTCCTATTTTAAGTCCTATACAGTCCTTTTCGGTCACCCAAACAGTGTTCATTACCTTTAACCGTCGAAAAGTCGATGACCACCAACAAAGCAAGGAACTGTAAGCATAAAAGCTTCATTTTCCTGATACTCTCAATTGTCCACGAAATACTTAGTTTCTACACAAGAACAAAATCGCTTAAACGTCTAAAGCAAGCTCTTGCGTTAACGTGTCCGCTACTAACTAAGTAACATGACTGATCTGTAAACACGCATAGGTTGTGGTGACACTGGTCGGCCATCGCTTTTTAATAAACTATCAACTTCCGACAGGAGGTTCCGTTTTCGTTCGCGGTAAAGCTGAGGATCAAGCAGATAACGTATAGTACATCCCTGGCACTTAGAGAATTTGCCACAGCAGTTTTTGTCATGCCTCTCGGTTTTACATGAACACTTTTGCGGAAGTAATAAAAATGAAATACGTGCGCTAGGCAATGCTGTCTGTAATGTTTCTATCAAATACTATGTATACAAATATACCACACTGATACCGATGGTCTGTCTGTGAATATGCAAGGAACTGAGGTAAAATCGAAGTGCTGGCAAATGGTCCATCATAAACTTCCTGTGTAGAAGTTAACGCATCCCTTTGATTTACACCCAGTAATCAATAAAGAACAATGGAAGATTAATTTATTCGACAACAGGGTATGGAGGAAGTTATTCTTTGAATTCTATCCCTAAATGTAAGGTAGTCTTGCAAAATGCAATCGCAATCAACATGTGATGCCCGCACTTTTAATCAGGCAGCAATTATCTTGAATAAAATTCATGCAGAAAACACATGTTTTTGAGTGCAAAATATCTGGAGTTGATAACTTTTGAAAAGGAAACATGTATGTAGTACTGATGATGAACCCAGAATGAGTTCGAAACGTTTACATTGATTAACAGTATCCTAGCTTTGGCTTTCCTTTTTTAAACACATGTTCTTTTTCCACATTTTTTACAGAAACAACCATACACATTTTAGAATAAAATTGTTGACTTACAGAACCGAAATTATAAGATACAGAAGTTTTAAACATTGCTTGTTGGTCCTGGAGGTAGCGTTACAAGCTTTTAATTTCCGTGCGCCAACGGTCATACATTTGTGTCAATAGAAAACAAGACTCTGGCAGTTTGTCACAAAGGAAGCACTGAATGCGTCGACACACCAACGCTATCCAGAAATTGGAGGTGGGGTATCGGATACACGACGCAGACCGAGTGGGTTGGGCTGTTTCATTTTACACATGAAAAAGTCATTGTAAGGTTAAGTAGTGATAGGTTACTGTGAAGATAATAAGTTTAATTGCAGATTGCTCCAAAATTTTAAAAAACCAAAGTAATTGGAAATGGACGAATTTCGAAAGAAGTTGCTCTTCTTACTGCTGGCATTGATACAGCTGGGTCTATGTTTATGTGCTATGTTCCTTCCGTATCTCGTCGTGGGAGAAGTGACCAAGTACGATCCTAAACAGCTTTACGTTTAGTTTATAAGTAAAACGTTAAGTTAGGTCGGTTGCCAACTAACAGAAGATAATTCAAAAACACTTCTTTTACCTTATAGGAAGGATGCCAAGGAATTTTTGAAAGGATTGCCTGAAGAAAATATAACCGGAGGAGACCAAATAGTCCATTCAAGCATCGGTTTTATTTTGAGTTACATCAACGGAACGATAGACTTCAGCAACAGGGAAGGTAAATAATGTGTAACAAGAGATTATCACCAAAAATAGAAACAATATGCCAAATGTTTTGTAAGTAGTGCGAGATACAATATTACATTTCTCAGGTGTTGTAAACATTCTGCAGAAGATAAATAATATCATACAAGCTATTAAGTCCAAAACAATCAAGAACTACAATTTGGGTTATAACTATCTGATGAAACAGGTGCGGTCGGAATCTTCGGTTTTACATTTCTCTCTGCCTTATCATCTTTGTTCATGGTCATGTATGCGATGCAACTCCTGCTGCATTGTTGCGACGATAGCTGTGAAGAATGCTGCAAATGTCTGAGCATCAACCTGCGTCAGCTAGCGAAGTCTAACTACTCAAGCGGTAAGTCGATTGTTATTGCGTGCGAGCTTTGTCACAAACCCTTATTTATAATCAGAAGGCAGGTTTCTCCAAAAAGAACCCGTATTTTACATCATGTTTCTTACTAGTAACATTGCAACTAAATATTGTGTTTAAGTGTCATCATTGGAGGTCAGCCTATGTCGGCCTTCCGTTTACTTCAGTTCAAGATTTGCAAAAACTTTCACAGAGCGACTGTTTCTCACCAAACCCAACAACAAGTTTTGGTGCGATGCAAATATGACTTTCACGAATTTCCTTCAGCAGGTATGTCTGGCCTTGTGGCTACGGCAATGGCGGGGTTTGCTGCTGAAGACTTTAAAGGTGCAAATTTGGGAACGAATTTCTATCTCCAGATCGGTGCAATCATTTTATCATGCGTCATTCACTTCTCCAAAGCATCGATTAAATCACGCAAATGGGAAGAGGAAGATTCCCAGCAAACATTCATACGTTTAAGTAACGTATGAAGTTGGTTCTAACCACAACGTTGAACATTTGTTTATACGAGGTTGATTTTGAAAGGTTTTTTTAACGTAATTTGAGCAACATTAGATCAACGTAATTTGATGAATGTTTTTTACACGTTGAAATCTGATTAGAATCATAACGTTGTTATCGCGTTACCACCAGGTTTATTTTAAAAGTTTTTTTAACGTAATTTGAGCAGCATTAGATCAACGTAATTTGATAAACGTTGAAATCTGATTAGAATCATAACGTTGTTATCGTGTTACCACGAGGTTGATTTTGAAAGTTTTGTTAACGTAAATTGGGCAACATTGGATCAACGGAACTCGATGGACGTTTTCTTAACGTTGTTTTTTATTTGTTTATAGAACGTTGCTGAGCTATCGTAACTTTCAAGTTTTCGTTTGTTGCTCAGCTTGTGTTTGTTTCGTTCTGAAAACGTAAAACCTTTTCCCAGTAGTAGACGGAAACGGATAACCAATACACAATTGCTGTTGAGTTAAAACTCTGTACCTTGACATTGGAGCTACATCATTTATTGAATTGGCTTTAATTGGTGCGTATAAAGTACCATGCCGGACATAATCATAGTGTACAATATAATTTTTTTTTTTGAAATCATACACTAACACCTTGTAACCATTGCCAATAACCGCAACTTTTAAGGTTTTCAAATATATAATATCAATAGCTACTGTTTATATCACGGTGCGATTACTATAGTGGAATGAAGTATGTAGAAAGGGCACATACACAAAAGGGTTTAATGTGAGATTGGCCCATCATGAAGCCTCACCCTATATTCTGCGTGAAAGGGGCTTGATATTTTCTTTAAACATTGGCGGTTGGCAAGTGAAAACAAAAAGATTCAGTCCCATATAGTTCGAAACCTGATTTTTAAAGCTATTGGTATACACTTTAGAATTGGAAACATGTTTTCCTTGCTGTAAGCAGAAACAACCAATACACTAATTCGCTAAAAAGTAAACGGAGAAAAATACGGGAAAAGGAAACGTTTATTGTCCACGTTGCCCTAACCGTGTGTCTGAATGGTTGGATGAACGTGCGTCAGGAACTGGGGTTCAAAAACTCGTCGAGAACACGGAAAGTTTTCAAAAAGGCCATGTTTTTGCCGCGAAAGTGCTACGGATCAATTGTCAGCGAAAAGTATACACTGAAAATCGCCCAAGCGTAGCTTTTAGGTAGAAGTGCCTGATGGTGGTCCCTTCATATCGGTACGATTAGGAGGAAAGTCGGTTCGCGTATCGCGTGTACACAAAAAACAAATATTCGAAGATACAAATATTCGACAACAGCAAATCAACGTCGTAGGATTTGTAATGATTTCCACAAAAGGTTGTGTTTCCTTCTACTAAAGATTTAAATTTAATTAGGTTCACAGGCTTTTTTTGTGGGTTTAAAGCTCACTGGTAGAATTTTTCAGAATTCGCTCCATGAAATGGTGTGTTCTACAAAAAAAGTTTATCCTGGTTTTCCCGCAGAATTTCAAAGAAAACTCGTTGGCGTAAATAATAATGTGGAAAAACGTAACCTAAGTAAATCAAAATTTTTGGATGTGCAAAGGGTGCGGTTGCTGGCAATTTTGCCTTTGTGTTCCTCTTCGCCCCAACTTCCAAGTGCACTGTTTTTTATGCTTCTCTGCTTCTGCATCACGATGATTGCGAAATAAAAAGCACATACGTGAACGATAAACTTCCACGCCGGGATTTGAACCCAGGAAATCCTGGACACGAATCCCGGTCAGCTTTTTTTTAGGTATATACAGGTCGGGCGCTGGGTCAATGCTGCCAACCACCCACCAAGTCCAACTATACTCACGCCGTAAGTCGAGTACTTTACGTTATGTTGCTTCAAGTGGCTAAAAATATATGCGTCATTCCTGGCAGTGCGTTGTCACAACACTTTTATTTCGCCACGAAACAAAATGTTAGTCGCTATCAAAGATTTGCTTAAACGGGTGTATCTGGGTTGGCGGCTACGAGGAGGACGGGGTTTGCTGTTGGAGACATTAAAGGTGGATATGTGAATTGGAACTTCGGGTGCCATTCTTTCTCTGACGAATCCATAACGGACAGACATCAACCGGACAGACAGCTACAGGGCGTATGATGATGACTAATGCACCAATGGCTTATTTTAACATAAGTGTAACGATCGCTATATTAACGTTATTAATTATAATTTCCTTTGTTTTGGGTCCCTTTAAAACATAAACATGTGGCAATTGTTGTCAATCGCCGACTCAATATCTATAATATGCTGCAACATACAGCGCAAACTCTTGGTAACTGTGAAATACATATTACAAAGACAAGAATGACAAGCGGTGAGAGCAAGTGTATGCAAGAAAGTGGCTATATGACACTACTCGTTAAAACCGGTCGTGAACAAGTCGTGGCCTTGTTAATCTGCTGACAGTTTGAAACTATCTTATTTTATTTGGCCTTACGTAGATTTGACCTTCCCCAACCCGAAGGACCATCGTGATGCTGAAAATGTCTCAGAAAGGTTCCGCATTATGAATTATTAATCCCATTTCTATTTATTTCCGTAAAATCAGGCAGGTCGGCAAATTGTGGGAGAAAGATTTTTCCATTTTGGTCGGTGAAAACCAGAGCATGCAGTTACTTTTGTCGTATATGTAAATGGACGACAATCGATTTAAACGCAATGTAATGGATTTATGAGCAAAACGTCCATGCGATCGCCGTTTAGCGATTCTAACCATTGTGCAAAGTTGAATCTCACCGCTGCAATTAACATACAATCTACTGCAATATACAAATACAAACAAAACAGCCGAGGTGAAAATGGTATTTTAATATTCCAATACGAAAATATGCAGGTGTTTTCCTTAGGGCAGAATTGCCGACAATGTTCTTGTCAGCTAATCAATACTTGCTTATCAGTGATTATGATGCGCGGACGGGCTTTGGGAGCAAAGGGCCTGTCTGTAGGAGATAAGTAACGTTCCTGGAACATAACAGCTATTCGTGTGAGGGTAAAGTCTTGACTTCGCTTAGTTTTTAAACTGTAAATTGCTTTTGCAGTTAGCAATTGTAACTTAGTACTTCTTCGAGGATGTTGGCAAAATTATAGGAAAATAAGCGTTTCCTTTTGCAAATGAAGTGCCCAGAATTAAACTCATGGCCAATTTGCAAGTCAAGGTTGGTCTGGTTGCTTCATCGTTGTTGCAGTTTGTTTCAACCCTCACAGCGTTCGCTTTACCCGAGTTTTTCGTTGGAAGAATTACGAGGTGAGTGAAGTTGATATTTGAAATAAAAACTTTGTAATGTAGTTTGTCATTGGCCCAAATTGAAAATCTACGACTGGATGTTGATTGGTGCTGGACATGCACGTAAGCGTGTTGTTGACGATTTTCGGTGCATTTGGGAAGTAATTTACTGCGAAGTTCGAAACCATACTTTGTTGCAGAATGGACGCCGAAAGATTTTTGCGTTCTGTGACCCAGAGCCCTGAAAACTTCAACGCAAGCGTTTCGGTCCACATCGGTTTGTTTGAAAGTTACATTGAAGGAGGGTACGACGGAAGGTTGCGCGAAGGTGATTCGCAATTCATTTCCTGGCAAATCTATAGGTAGCACACATTTACCTAACTACGTATAATTACACACTGACACATGGATGTACAACGCAGTGCACGGAAGAGGTCTAAAACATGAGCTCGTTTTCACCAATAGAATGATAGAAAGTGTCTGCTGTTGTTTTAGATCCAACAACTTCAAATAAAACTTTGTAAGACACCACCCTGAAAAAGGGCACACATATGTTTGACACGCGATAGATGGTGCACAACAAAA
Source organism: Ascidia mentula (assembly GCF_947561715.1). Lineage (NCBI taxonomy): Eukaryota > Metazoa > Chordata > Ascidiacea > Phlebobranchia > Ascidiidae > Ascidia > Ascidia mentula. The sequence goes on from NC_138568.1 coordinate 3,962,001, forward strand.
ATTCCACACAGCATCACTGTTTGAATTGTATACCCCTTGCTCATTGACACATCTACAAGCACACAAAACGGGGGCAGATGGTTCTATATTTGGGAACACAACCCTCTTCGAGATCATCAATCAAACTGGTCTCATGCTTGTCTGTATTGCCTGCACGTTGTCGCTTTCCTTATCAACGCTCCGACCAGAGTCAACACATCGAAGTAAATGTTTAAGTTATGGGCTACCCATTATCACCATGGTTTACGTGCGCTAATATTTACTACCCATTAACATCGTATAAAAAAAAACACTGGAAACATTTTGGAAGAAAATGATTTATTAACTTTACAATATGTAAGCGAGCTTACAATAATCGTTACACAAAAAAAAATATTTATGCTGAGGTGAAAATTTTCGGTCATTCTAACTATACAATTTGGACAGCTGTTACCAGTGCTGCTGTGAACACATCTGTCGATATTTTAATAGGTGTTTTTTTTGAAACATTGCATGTTTTTACATAACTGACCAGCGCTAATTCGGGAACACTTGTCAGTTAATCAATGCTTGCTTTCCAGTAAATTTGATGTGCTACGGGCCTTCACTAACGGTACAAGAAAAGGCTTTGATTGTCTGTAGGGGACCAGATATACAGCGCCATGTGTGTTGCACGTTGCAACAAAACTAAAGATTTTGTTCATTTTACTTGTATGGTATTCTGCACAGCTCTAGTTTTCACATTTCAATTTCTTGTGCAATTTCCGCTTTGAGGCAATAAGTTCTGTATCCTGGAGAAAGTGTATTCGAAATGTTTGAGTCTAGGAAAATCTAACTATGTAAAGATTTTTAAACCTCGTTGTGACACTTGTTTCATTGACAGGCCTTGCACCGCTTCTATGCTGCGCACTTGCGTCATTGGTGGCAGCCGCCGTTTCTCTTATCTGCGCTGTGCAGGATATTTGGAAGTGCGTTGAGGAGGTGCAGGAAATTGAAGAAAAGCACAGTCTCGACATCGCAATGCGACGATGTTGCAGCAAACATCTGCACGTGATGTTGCACGCCAATATTCTGTCGGGTCGGTCAACTACGTATGTATGTTATATTCGTGACCAGAACGTCTGCATACCCTCTTTTCACTCCAATCTTTTAACATTGGAGGAAAAGCTGCTGGCGGACTATTGTAGCTGGTGGCGGACTATTGTCATGAATTAAAAACGATTTACTTAGATGCAAAAACTTAGAGATTAAAATTTTTGAATAGGAAAGTCGAAGCTAAGTTGTTGGACCTATAAAGTAGAGGTTTCAATGAACACAGCTGGGTTTATCATTAGTGCAACAATCCCTGATAGTGTCTTTCCTATTCTAAAAGTGGTTTATTTGAGTTGGATTCGTAACTATCGACAAATAAAGACTTTTATTCAAATACAATCATACTCATTGTAATCAACCGTTTTTACCTCCTTGCTATTATTTCCATGCACTGTATATATTATTTTCAGTGCGTATACATTATACATTTCAGCTCTGTCCGGTGCGGCCGTCGTGACAATGGCTGCATTTACAGCCGGGGCCGTCCAGGGAATTGGACTGGGCGCAAGTTTTGTTTTGCAACTTGTTGCTCTTTCCCTTTGTGGCTTGACTCACGTCATAAAGTGCGCCACCGAGTGGAACAAAGAAAAAATAACAAGGGCGGGGAGTCCCCCGGTGATAAGGCAAAGCAAAGGCCGAAGACAAGCGGTTTCCAGTGCGTAACTCCAAGGAAAATGCGAACTCGTGCGTTACACAGTGGTAGCAAATCATGTGCCACTGATTCCAATTGTTTTTGTTTCTTTCTATTTAGTGCATTTTTTTGTTTGTAGGACAACTGTTTTGTGTGTCTGTGTTGTTTGTCCAAGCGAGTGGGTGAATGTTAGTGCCGAAGCCATTTTTACGCAAAATAAACAAAAAAAAACATTTTCATTCATACGATTTAAGGCAAATATTGGATTCACAACAAAGGTAGCCTCGAACTAGTCTAAATAACTAAAGAGTGGTAACAATCCTTACCGTTTTATGTCCATGCGTCACCAAAAACAAAGAAACCTTTGCCAAGCTGTATCGAAATTATGGGCGGCACAATTCCTACCACGAAATTCTAACTCACGTAACTAAAAAGTTTTGAGAACGACTTAAATGAGATAAAATGAAAAAAGTTTGTTTACATTGAAGCCAAGACAAAAGAAAGGAGGAACAGAAACTAAGACAATAATATTTTCTGAGATGTTGTCCAACAAAATAGAGACATATCTTACAAAAAAGACAATATTCTCTAACCATAAGTCGATGACGTCCAATCAAATAGTTGATACTGATTGACAAAACACGTGACGTGCTTGCCGAGGTGTCAGTGCACAATGTTTACCATCAATAAACACTATATTACCATCAATAAACGCTAGATCGATGTCAGGTAAAGGCATTTAGCAATTGGTTCATCCGAAATAGATTGGTGTTTTTTTATGTGTGCCCCCAGTGGTAAAGCGTGCGTGACAGACGTGAGGGTTTGAGGAAGGTTTGGGTCTGGAAGAATGCGTCAGTTGATTCCAGCAGAGGTGACAGCGCGGGTGCTTAATTTTCGCTGTATGTTAGATTGAAGTCTTAAAGTCGTTCATGGCAGTAAAGTTTTTGGACTAGGTAATGAAAGAAAATTTGAAATTCTTTGTTCTTATTTTGGACCAGGTAGCAATTTGTTTGATGGGCGTAGACTGTAGGACATGCATATCAACAACAACATGACTTGTGCATTCGTATTGGGGGCATTACTGCTCACGACTCTGACAATTATTTCCACGACTTCATACTACTTGTTCCTAACCTCTTATAAGACAAAAACAGCAGAACGCAAACGCAACCCCACAGAGGTCACCAGGTAGCACAGAAGCAGAAGCACCTTGTTTAGGAGAAGAATGCCGCATGTCAGACTTGTAGAAAGGCGGAACTAGTGAATGTATAGGACCTTGGTGGACATTGCCTCTTTGAGATAGTTTCATGTAACTTAATCGCAATTCTGTAGTTTTGGGTTTTCTATAGCATGGTAATACATTGTGTATAGCCACAGGGGGTGTAAGATAACAAAAATTTGAGAACTGCTTGGAAACTTGTGGTGCTTTTCACCGCGTTAACAATTACTTTCACGACTTCATACTACTTGTTCCTAACCTCTTGTAAGACAAAAACAGCAGAACGCAGCCTTGCACCTCCACAGAGGTCACCAGGTCGCACAGAAGCAGTGATTTTGCTCACACAGAGACGCTCCGGATCCAGTGTTGTTGGGGAGATTTTCAATCAACGAACTGACGTGTCATATTTCTACGAGCCCCTGCTGCCGTTCCCCGAGGCCCCGTGCGAATTGTTGCTCGAAGATCGACTGCAAGTGCTTCAGAAGATCGTTAACTGTCGTTTCGACTTGGAGGATCACTATGTGCGGGGTTCAACGTCAGCAAATGCACTGATAAACATGCACGGTACGTATATGACAAATATTCAATTTTACCAAAAAACAACAACTTCTACCCAAAAATGTCTCCAAAACACGGAAAGCAAAAAAATAATGTTATTTCTAAGAAACAAGCCAGCATTTAAGATAGTTGGAGCAAAGACATCAATAAAATAAAGATATTTTTAAAAATAAGTTGCACTTAACGTCGTTGCCATAAAAAATGGACCATATTCACAGGTGAGGGTAAAATTTGCCTTGGTCATAAGGTAATATTTTCCTGGACAACAAAACAATGAAGGACCGTATGTTCCAATCATATAATCACACTCAAAGTCACAAGATATTATCTATAAAAGGGACACATGAGTGGCTATTCTTTGGTGTAGCTGATATGGAGGTTGGGCTCAAAACATAATCAACCTCCATATATAAAAGCCGAGAACAAGATATGTAAAATATATCGATATTTCGTGAGCTGTAGACAGTGCATATTGTTTTGACCTATCCACCCGGAAAAAAAGATATGCTTTTCTGGTGGAAAAAAATACAGCCAGTTCCTCGGAAGAGATGCTGGACTTTGTAAACTCACCAAGGATGGCATTCATCAATGTCCAAGCCCGATAAACATGCAGAAGCTGTCACAGCACTGTCGCCAGAGTCTACTACGTGCCATGAAGGTAAATGACGCACTTTGAGTTTTTATTTTGTCATCAGTGGCTGAGCTCGAGTCCATGATAGTGGATATTAATAAACGTGTGACCACATCCCTGTTCACGGTCATGTATGCGTTGCAAGTCCTACTGCATTGTTGCAGCGATAGCTGTGAAGAAAGCTGCAAATTCATGAGCAACAAACTGCGTCAGCTAGCGAAGTCCAACTACTCAAACGGTAAGTCGATGGTTATTGCGTGCGAGCTTTTGTCAGAAGGTAGGTTTTTCCGAAAGTTACCACGTTAAACTGTGACAGAACCCGTTTTTTTACATCATGATCCTTACTCACCAAACCCATTTTTACGAATTTGTTTCAACAGGTGTGTCTGGCTTTGTGGCTACGGCAATGACGGGGTTTGCTGCTGAAGACTTTTTAGGTGGATATTGGGGAGTGAATATCTATCTTCAGATCTTGGCAAACAGTTTATCATGCGCCATTCACTACTTCAAAGCATCGATTAAATCACGCAAAGGGGATGAAGATGATTAAATTGGCTTTGGTTGGTGCACAAAAAGTGCCATGCCGGACATAATCATTGTGTACAATATAATTTTTTTTTTTAAATCATACACTAACACTTTGTAACAATTGCCAATAAACGCAACTTTTAAGGTTTTCAAATATATAATATCAATAGCTACTGTTTATATCACGGTGCGATTACCATAGTGGAATGAAGTATGTAGAAAGGGCACATACTCAAAAGGGTTTAATGTGAGATTGGCCCATGATGAAGCCTCACCCTAAACTCTGCGTAAACGGGTCTTGACATTTTCTTTAAACATTGGCGGTTGGCAAGTGAAAACAAAAAGATTCAATCCCATATAGTTCGAAACCTGATTTTTAAAGCTATTGGTATACACTTTAGAATTAGAAACATGTTTTCCTTGCTGTAAGCAGAAACAACCAATACACTAATTCGCTAAAAAGTAAACGGAGAAAAATACGGGAAAAGGAAACGTTTATTGTCCACGTTGCCCTAACAGTGCGTCTGAATGGTTGAATGAACGTACGTCAGGAACTGGGGTTCAAAAACGCCTCGAGAACACGGAAAGTGTTCAAAAAAATGCAACGGGTCAATTGTCAGCGAAAAGTATACACTGAAAATCGCCCAAGCGTAGCTTTTAGGTAGAAGTGCCTAATGGTTGTCCCTTCGTATAGGTACGATTAGGAGGAAAGTCGGTTCGCGTGCACACAAAAAACAAATATTCGAAGATACAAATATTCGACAACAGCAAATCAACGTCGTAGGATTTGTAATGATTTCCACAAAAGGTTGTGTTTCCTTCTACTAAAGATTTTAATTTAATTAGGTTCACAGGCTTTTCTTGTGGGTTTAAAGCTTACTGGTAGCTTGAGTTTTTCACAATTCGCTCCATGAAAGGTTGTGTTCTACAAAAAAAGTTTTTCCTGGTTTTCCCGCAGAATTTCAAAGAAAACTCGTTGGCGTAAATAATAATGTGGAAAAACGTAACCTAAGTAAATCAAAATTTTTGGATGTGCAAAGGGTGCGGTTGCTGGCAATTTTGCCTTCGTGTTCCTCTTCGCCCCAACTTCCAAGTGCACTGTTTTTTATGCTTCTCTGCTTCTGCATCACGATGATTGCGAAATAAAAAGCACATACGTGAACGATAAACTTCCACACCGGGATTTGAACCCAGGAAATCCTGGACACGAATCCCGGTCAGCTTTTTTTCTAGGTATACAGGTTGGGCGCTGGGTCAATGCTGCCAACCAGCCACCAAGTCCAACTATACTCACGCCGTAAGTCGAGTACTTTACGTTATGTTGCTTCAAGTGGCTAAAAATATATGCGTCATTCCTGGCAAGATGCGTTGCCACAGCACTTTTATTTCGCCACGAAACAAAATGTTAGTCGCAACCAAAGATTTGCTTAAACGGGTGTGTCGGGGTTGGCGGCCACGAGGACGACGGGGTTTGCTGTTGGAGACATTAAAGGTGGATATGTGAATTGGAACTTCGCCCTTCAAATTTGTACAGCCATAATGTCGGGTGGCATTCTTTCTCTGACGAATCCATAACGGACGGACATCAACCGGACATACAGCTATCAGGGCATATGAGGATGACTAATGCACCAATGGCTTCTTTTAACATAAGTGTAACGATCGCTATATTAACGTTATTAATTATAATTTCCTTTGTTTTGGGTCCCTTTATAACATAAACATGTGGCAATTGTTGTCAATCGCCGACTCAATATCTATAATATGCTGCAACATACAGCGCAAACTCTTGGTAACTGTGAAATACATATTACAAAGACAAGAATGACAGCAAGCGGTGAGAGCAAGTGTATGCAAGAAAGTGGCTATGTGGCACTACTCGTTAAAACCGGTCGTGAACAAGTCGTGACCTTGTTTACCTGCTGACAGTTTGAAACTATCTTATTTTATTTGGCCTTACGTAGATTTTACCATCCCCAACCCGAAGGACCATCGTGATGCTGTAAATGTCTCAGAAAGGTTCCGCATTATGAATTATTAATCTCACTTCTATTTATTCTCTTAAAATCAGGTAGGTCGGTAAATTGTGGGAGAAAGATTTTGCCATTTTGGTCGGTGAAAACCAGAGCAGTTACTTTTGTCGTATATGTAAATGGACGACAATCGATTTAAACGCAATGTAATGGATTTATGAGCAAAACATCCATGCGATCGCCGTTTAGCGATTCTAACCATTGTGCAAAGTTGAATCTCACCGCTGCAATTAACATACAATCTACTGCAATATACAAATACAAACAAAACAGCCGAGGTGAAAATGGTATTTTGATATTCCAACATGAAAATATGCAGGTGTTTTCCTTTGGGCAGAATTGCCGACAATGTGCTTGTCAGCTAATCAATACTTGCTTATCAGTGATTATGATGCGCGGCCGGGCTTTGGGAGCAAAGGGCCTGTCTGCAGGAGATAAGTAACGTTCCTGGAACATAACAGCTACTCGTGTGAGGGTAAAGTCTTCACTTCGCTTAGTTTTTAAACTGTAAATTGCTTTTGCAGTTAGCAATTGTAACTTAGTACTTCTTCGAGGATGTTGGCAAAATTATAGGAAAATAAGCGTTTCCTTTTGCAAATGAAGTGCCCTAAACTCATGGCCAATTTGCAAGTCAAGGTTGGTCTGGTTGCTTCATCGTTGTTGCAGTTTGTTTCGACCCTCACAGCGTTCGCTTTACCCGAGTTTTTCGTTGGAAGAATTACGAGGTGAGTGAAGTTGATATTTGAAATAAAAACTTTGTAATGTAGTTTGTCATGGGCCCAAATTGAAAATCTACGACTGGATGTTGATTGGTGCTGGACATGCACGTAAGCGTGTTGTTGACGATTTTAGGTACATTTGGGAAGTAATTTACTGCGAAGTTCGAAACCATACTTTGTTGCAGATTGGACGCCGAAAGATTTTTGCGTTCTGTGACCCAGAGCCCTGAAAACTTCAACGCAAGCGTTTCGGTCCACATCGGTTTGTTTGAAAGTTACATTGAAGGAGGGTACGACGGAAGGTTGCGCGAAGGTGATTCGCAATTCATTTCCTGGCAAATCTATAGGTAGCACACATTTACCTAACTACGTATAATTACACACTAACACATGGATGTACAACGCAGTGCACGGAAGAGGTCTAAAACATGAGCTCGTTTTCACCAATAGAATGATAGAAAGTGTCTGCTGTTGTTTTAGATCCAACAACTTCAAATAAAACTTTGTAAGACACCACCCTGAAAAAGGGCACACATATGTTTGACACGCGATAGATGGTGCACAACAAAAATTCCACACAGCATCACTGTTTGAATTGTATACCCCTTGCTCATTGACACATCTACAAGCACACAAAACGGGGGCAGATGGTTCTATATTTGGGAACACAACCCTCTTCGAGATCATCAATCAAACTGGTATCCATGCTTGTCTGTATTGCCTGCACGTTGTCGCAAAGTTTCCTTATCAACGCTCCAACTAGAGTCAACACATCGAAGTAAATGTTGAAGTTATGGGCTATACCCATTATCACCATGGTTTACGTGCGCAAATATTTACTACCCATAAACATCGTATTAAAAAACACTGGAAACATTTTGGGAGACAATGTTTATTAACTTCACAATATGTAAGCGAGCTTACAATAATCGTTACACAAAAAAAAATATTTATGCTGAGGTGAAAATTTTCGGTCATTCTAACTATACAATTTGGACAGCTGTTACCAGTGCTGCTGTGAACACATCTGTCGATATTTTAATAGGTGTTTTTTTTGAAACATTGCATGTTTTTACATAACTGACCAGCGCTAATTCGGGAACACTTGTCAGTTAATCAATGCTTGCTTTCCAGTAAATTTGATGTGCTACGGGCCTTCACTAACGGTACAAGAAAAGGCTTTGATTGTCTGTAGGGGACCAGATATACAGCGCCATGTGTGTTGCACGTTGCAACAAAACTAAAGATTTTGTTCATTTTACTTGTATGGTATTCTGCACAGCTCTAGTTTTCACATTTCAATTTCTTGTGCAATTTCCGCTTTGAGGCAACAAGTTCTGTATTCTGGAGGAAGTGCATTCGAAATGTTTGAGTCTAGGAAAATCTAACTATGTAAAGATTTTTAAACCTCGTTGTGACACTTGTTTCATTGACAGGTCTTGCACCACTTCTATGCTGCGCACTTGCCTCATTGGTGGCAGCCGCCGTTTCTCTCATCTGCGCTGTGCAGGATATTTGGAAGTGCGTTGAGGAGGTGCAGGAAATTGAAGAAAAGCACAGTCTCGACATCGCAATGCGACGATGTTGCAGCAAACATCTGCACGTGATGTTGCACGCCAATATTCTGTCGGGTCGGTCAATTACGTATGTGTGTTATATTCGTGACCAGAACGTCTACAAACCCTCTTTTCACTCCAATCTTTTAACATTGGAGGAAAAGCTGCTGGCGGTATTGTAAGCTGGTGGCGGACTATTGTCATGAATTAAAAACGATGCAAAAACTTGGGTATTACTATTTTTGAATAGGAAAGTCGAAGCTAAGTTGTTGGACCTATAAAGTAGAGGTTTCAATGAACACAGCTGGGTTTATCATTAGTGTAACTATCGCTGATAGTGCCTTTCCTATTCTAAAAGTGGTTTATTTGAGTTGGATTCGTAACTACCGACAAACAAAGACTTTTATTCAAATACAATCATACTAATTGTAATCAACCGTTTTTACCTCCTTGCTATTATTTACATGCACTGTATACATTATTTTCAGTGCGTATACATTATACATTTCAGCTCTGTCCGGTGCGGCCGTCGTGGCAATGGCTGCATTTACAGCCGGGGCCGTCCAAGGAGTTGGACTGGGCGCAAGTTTTGTTTTACAACTTGTTGCTCTTTCCCTTTGTGGCTTGACTCACGTCATAAAGTGCGCCACCGAGAGGAACAAAGAAAAAATAACAAGGGCGGGGAGTCCCCCGGTGATAAGGCAAAGCATAGGCCGAAGACAAGCGGTTTCCAGTGCGTAACTCCAAGGAAAATGTGAACTCGTGCGTTACACAGTGGTAGCAAATCATGTGCCACTGATTCCAATTGTTTTTGTTTCATTTTATATAGTGCATTTTTTGTTTGTAGGACAACTGTTTTGTGTGTCTGTGTTGTTTGTCCAAGCGAGCGGGTGAATGTTAGTGCCGAAGCCATTTTTTACGCAAAATAAACAAAAAAAAACATTTTCATTCATGCGATTTAAGGCAAATATGGGATTCACAACAAAGGTAGCCTCGAACTATAGTCTAAATAACTAAAGAGTGGTAACAATCCTTACCGTTTTATGTCCATGCGTCACCAAAAACAAAGAAACCTTTGCCAAGCTGTATCGAAATTATGGGCGGCACAATTCCTACCACGAAATTCTAACTCACGTAACTAAAAAGTTTTGAGAACGACTTAAATGAGATAAAATGAAAAAAGTTTGTTTACATTGAAGCCAAGACAAAAGAAAAGATGAACAGAAACTAAGACAATAATATTTTCTGAGATGTTGTCCAACAAAATAGAGACATATCTTACAAAAAAGACAATATTCTCTAACCATAAGTCGATGACGTCCAATCAAATAGTTGATACTGATTGACAAAACACGTGACGTGCTTGCCGAGGTTTCAGTGCATAATGTACCATCAATAAACACTATATTACCATCAATAAATGCTAGATCGATGTCAGGTAAAGGCATTTAGCAATTGGTTCATCCGAAATAGATTGGTGTTTTTTTATGTGTGCCCCCAGTGGTAAAGCGTGCGTGACAGACGTGAGGGTTTGAGGAAGGTTTGGGTCTGGAAGAATGCGTCAGTTGATTCCAGCAGAGGTGACAGCGCGGGTGCTTAAATTTCGCTGTATGTTAGATTGAAGTCTTAAAGTCGTTCATGGCAGTAAAGTTTTTGGACTAGGTAATGGAAGAAAATTTGAAATTCTTTGTTCTTATTTTGGACCAGGTAGCAATTTGTTTGATGGGTGTAGACTGTAGGACATGCATATCAACAACAACATGACTTGTGCATTCGTATTGGGGGCATTACTGCTCACGACTCTGACAATTATTTCCACGACTTCATACTACTTGTTCCTAACCTCTTGTAAGACAAAAACAGCAGAACGCAAACGCAACCCCACAGAGGTCACCAGGTAGCACAGAAGCAGAAGCACCTTGTTTAGGAGAAGAATGCCGCATGTCAGACTTGTAGAAAGGCGGAACTAGTGAATGTATAGGACCTTGGTGGACATTGCCTCTTTGATATAGTTTCATGTAACTTAATCGCAATTCTGTAGTTTTGGGTTTTCTATAGCATGGTAATACGTTGTGTATAGCCACAGGGGGTGTAAGATAACAAAATTATGAGAACTGCTTGGAAACTTGTGGTGCTTTTCACCGCGTTAACAATTACTTTCACGACTTCATACTACTTGTTCCTAACCTCTTGTAAGACAAAAACAGCAGAACGCAGCCTTGCACCTCCACAGAGGTCACCAGGTCGCACAGAAGCAGTGATTTTGCTCACACAGAAACGCTCCGGATCCAGTGTTGTTGGGGAGATTTTCAATCAACGAACTGACGTGTCATATTTCTACGAGCCCCTGCTGCCGTTCCCCGAGGCCCCGTGCGAATTGTTGCTCGAAGATCGACTGCAAGTGCTTCAGAAGATCGTTAACTGTCGTTTCGACTTGGAGGATCACTATGTGCGGGGTTTCAACGTCAGCAAATGCACTGATAAACATGCACGGTACGTATATGACAAATATTCAATTTTACCAAAAAACAACAACTTCTACCCAAAAATGTATCCCAAACACGGAGAGCACAAAAATAATATTATTTCTAAGAAACAAGCCAGCATTTAAGATAGTTGGAGCAAAGACATCAATAAAATAAAGATATTTTTAAAAATAAGTTGCACTTAACGTCGTTGCCATAAAAAAATGGACCATATTCACAGGTGAGGGTAAAATTTGCCTTGGTCATAAGGTAATATTTTCCTGACAACAAAACAACGAAGGACCGAATGTTCAAATCATATAATCACACTCAAAGTCACAAGATATTATCTATAAAAGGGACACATGGGTGGCTATTCTTTGGTGCAGCTGATATGGAGGTTGAGCTCAACACATAATCAACCTCTTTATATAATAGCCGAGAACAAGATATGTAAAATTTATCGATAATCCGTGAGCTGCAGACAGTGCATATTGTTTTAACCTATCCAGCCTCATCAGTGTAGCTGGTAAATGAGTACAGTCTTGCCGGTTTAACTGTTTGTTGTAGCCTCGACGACTATCCGTTGGATACCATACTGGGTATAAACTACCGCAGAGTTACAACTGTATATATGGAGCAATACAGGCCACCGGCTTGTTATTTTGGCAAATGTATATTTTGACTATCTGCATTAAGATAGTGGCATATAAACAGGAATGTTGATGCAACAAAAACGCTGTTATAACGTTACCTAAAGTTGTGGGTTACTTGCTGCTAATCAAACCTGTTGAAATTGTTCAAATTGTCAGGTGCTTGGAAAAAAAGATATGCTTCTCTGGTGGCAAAAAATACAGTCAGTTCCTCGGAAGAGATGCGGGACTTTGTAAACTCACCAAGGATGGCATTCATCAATGTCCAAGCCCGATAAACATGCCGAAGCTGTCACAGCACTGTCGCCAGAGTCTACTACGTGCCATGAAGGTAAATGACGCACTTTGAGTTTCATTTGAACAGCGGTGGCTCAGCTCGAGTCCATGATGGTGGATATTTATAAACGCGTGACCACTAACAAGGACATACCAATGGTTCCAAAGTGGGCCACGTATAAATTTTCAATCGACGAAATTTAGAGCGTTTTGAATAGATTGAACTATTTTGCAAAGTAATTGTTTTGTTTCAATAAATATAGTTTTAAGCATTGCCGAAGTTTTTTTATATCGTTCTGTTAATAAAAAGGTGCCTGCAGTTTAACAGATAGAATAAAAAAGTTCTCCACCGAGATTTTGTACTACCGGCCCTGCTGGTGGAAAACATACCGCCTTGCAAGGTTTTTTACATTGTGACCATCTCAATAAAGGGCTAAAATGTGTTTACTTGTTTTTTTGATGTCTAGAATTCAGGGTTTCTTAAACTTTATGACGTTCAGGAGTTCGGGAAAAAATATTATAAACGTGTAAATATGATGACATACATTTGTCATTTGGGTTAGGAATCACCAGCATTCCACCCTCAACCAAACATATTTTTTACAGTACTGATTATTGCAGTGTATCCAGCGGACAAACAACCTATTTACTTATTAATTAATCAGAATTGCTCTTCTGGCACTTAGTTTCTAAAGTGTTTATTGGAAACCAACGTTTCGTCTGCCATCCGGCGAGACTTCTTCAGGGTTATGTCAACAAAAATAGCAGTAAACCTATTTACAACCCTATAAGCCGACTATAAAACAGAAATGCCAAAATGGAATTTGGTCGTAACGACGGCCGCAAGACCTGGAGTTAATCATTTGCCAACGTAACTTCTTTGTGGCAATTCAAGTGCACAAACACACAGGCAAAAACGTATGGGTGTCAAACAGCACTATAAAATCACTACCGCACAATTACATCACAACATTCAACGGTTATTTTATTGTAGTTTATCAATTGACGCATCACAGTCACCATCACGTGCTGTTATTGATATTTAGCAAAACCAGTGTTGAAGGTTCAATGAACAAACGTAATTTTGCGTTGTTTTCAAACGCAGGTGATCTACCTGTGCAAGTTAGAATGGCTTGTGCCTCTGCTTTCCAACAGAACGGTCAACGTGAAGGTTGTTCATCTTGTACGAGACCCGCGAGCCACAATCAATTCTAGAATAAGAAGCAACAAATCCAACAACAGAATTCCAGCCATTAGGTAACAAAGATTTGTTTCGTGATTGCCAAATTATTTATTTTACTATTTTTGTGCTGGTTTTCCAGCTAAATTACTATTAAGTTTTTTGAGTTAGTCATGTAACCGAATTATTTTGCCCATAACAACATTGCAAATTTGAATATGATAGGACTCATGTTGCAGCGTTTGATCAGTTTTACCGCGAAATGCATTTAGTATTTCTGCATTCGGAATGTAAAATTGCATTTGATAGGTGTGTTAAAATAATGCTTTGCTTACACTTCACTTTTGCAATTTTGTTCCGTGAATTGTTGACACGGCAGAGTTACGATCTGGCCCACACAACATTGATGCACGTCCGAGACAAAATCAATATTTGAAGCCCGAATTGAACCCGCCAGTGAATGAACTTAAAGAGTTATGACCGCACCGTTGAAAATTCGCTGTGGTTAATTATCGATTTGAAAGTACACACACATGTGGGCGTAACACGGACTTGTGTCGAACCTTGCCGCCATACATGTTTATTTTCCAGCCTATAGTGCATGGTTTTGAATAGAAAGCTATTCTAAGTGTTGACTGACAACAGTTGTTGTGTTGTGACGTAACCAGTCAACTTTTTGCGTTGGATTTATAAAAAACCTGAACCCTTATGTTTTCCACATTTATTTCATTATGCTTGAAATATCTCCAACTGGCTTGTTCTTTACAAATACGCCATTATATAAGGCTTTTACCCTTAACCATACAACAAATGCCGCGGTTACAACCTTGTTATTTTGTTTACACATTTTGTCTTTCATTTTTCAGGCATCTGGCAAATGTCATATGCCCGAAACTAGAGGAAAACATCATTTTTGCTGAAAGGGTAATGAGAAATGGGCCCTTGAGTGACCAGTATTTGCGAGTGAGGCACGAAGATTTCGCCATGAAACCGCTTGAAAGTACACAAGCCGTGTACGACTACATGGGCATTAACATTCACCCAAGTATCAAAGAATGGCTTTCAGATGCACTATCATCAGAAAATGACGACAAACTATCAATCAAAGATTCCCAAGGAACAAAACGCAACCCTGCTGTCGTGGTGTCGGATTGGAGGCAGAGTTTAAGCTGGAATGAGGTGTTGGAGATCCAAAAATCTTGTCACACAGCTCTTAACATGTTGGGATACCGTGTTTTTGAGAACGAGAATGTGATGCGCAACCTTGAGGACAACCCGTCGTTCACATACGAACTGCCGGAATGAGATTGTGGTTGTATGGAAACGTAGACCACATTTACTATCAGGAGACAAGTTAACGAGCAAGTTACAATACAAACGCCTGTGTCGGTTTCAGCGTTGGAAGCATAAAACCGTTATCTTATGGTATGATGTCTTGTGGGTATAAAACGCGTTTTTTTGCAATTTTGAGTCATCTGTTAATTTCCCACGTCGGCTACCAACGTCACACAGTTTAGTGAACTGTTTACAATGTTTTGTTCAGTTGTTTGACAATGGGAACTGCGCGGTACAACAGTACCATTGTGGCGTACAATATCCTACGGTTGGGCGTTTCAATGCAGTTTATTTTTAATTTGTGCAATTTCTGGGTTTTGTTTGTGATGTCTTAAAACACGGATATTTCAAAGCGTATTTGTTATGTGTAACGTGTCAGGGATAATGTTATTAAAACATAACAAGAAATCTTTTTTTTTTAGATAAAACAAACATTAATGTTTTTAATTAACCCGTCCTGGATTACCCATAACGATGTTGTAAATGCGTGACCGCTGCAAAGCATCAAAAGAAATGGTTTTCTTCAGCGGTATTAATAGCTTCAAATGGAGCAGTCAGAAATAAAACTAGTTTTTGCGTTTGTACAACACTAATCAAAAGTGATTTTGCGGCTCGCTGCTATTTGTGTTTTAACAAATGAATCTTTGCTGCTAACTGATGGAAATTTCGCCAATTCTTCGGCGGTGTGATCGTCGAAAATGCATTAAAAGCCGTTCCAAAATGCACATTCTATTTTCTACCATCTGCAATATCGTCAGTGTGACATCCGGTTAGTCCGGTTTCCAACCTTGATTAAATTCGGATCTGAAAAGTCACATCATCGTCTTGCGACTAAAAACGCTTGCTCCACAAAGTCTAGTGAAATGACAACCGTGAATATTGAGCTGTATGTTTCGGGACCAAAAGCTTTTTAGTAAAAAATTAGTAATGGAAATTACGACGCTTCCCACGTTTTTATTGTTTATGTATGTAAGCACAACGGACTTCATTTGCTTTATCTTCTCTAGTAAAGATTGTGTAAAGTTGCTTTATGCTGCACTAAAGTCTATTTAACAATAAATATTGAAGAAGTCGTTGAGCATATAATAGTATAAATAGGTACGAATCGATATTATCTCATAATAACTTCAAAAAAAGAAATTGTGGAGAATGAATACAACATCTGGGAACCATTTCTTCATTTGCTGCCTCCGACTTAATAAGAATTACGTTCCCAACCGTTCCCAATATTAGTTTTCGAAAGTAAATGATGGAATGGTTTTAACGGCTTGCATGTCCTTCTGGTTTCCGAATATTCGGTAACCAAGCATATCCAAGGCCCCGGAACAGGATTTTTGAATTTCGGTCACTTCTTCCCAACTTAAACTCTGTCTCCAATCCGACACCACAGCGGAAGGGTTACGTTTTGTTCCTTGGGAGTCGTTAATTGAGAGTTTGTCGCTATTATTCGACGAAAAGGCATCGAAAAGCCACTTTTTGATATTTCGGTTCATGTTAATTCCGATAAAGTCATACAATGCTTGGGTGGTTTCAAGCGGATTCATGGCGAAGTCCTCGTGTCTTACTCTCATGTATTGGTGCATAAGGGGCCCCACCCTCACCACGTTTTCGGCGAAAATGATGTTTTCTGTCAGCTTTGGGCACAGCATGTTTGTGTGATATCTAAACAAAAATAAATAGGAAAAATAGCGCTTGTTTTTTTCACAAATTTAAGTTGAAATAAGCCTTGAACAAAGCAAAACTCCTCTTTTTCCCAAGGCAAATCTACTTGGAAATGTCCAATTCCGTTTAAAACAAACATATTGACAAACACTTCCCATATCGCTAAAACCATGTGCCTGTAGTTATATAATGCCGTCAACACATTTCAGCCCTGATTTCAATAAAGATGTCTGCTACCTAATGGCTGATATTCTGTTGTTGGATTGCTTCTTTCTTATTCTAGAATTGATTGTGGCTCGTGGGTCTCGTACAAGATGAACAATCTTCACGTTGACCGTTCTGTTGGAAAGCAGAGGCACAAGCCATTCTAACTTGCACAGGTAGATCACCTGCGTTTTAAAACAAAGCGAAATGAAGTTTGCCATTGACAAAATAATATTGTAAATATCACTCTCCATGGAGTTGTAGTTACTGCCTTTAACAGGTATATGTTGTGTAGTTCACTTGCCGTTTAAAATACAAAAGAAAAATGAAAAGTCAATGTGAAGCGTTTGCACACCAGACATTTAAATGTAAAACAGCTAGACTATAGAAAAGCGAGGCACTTGGTGAAACAAATAAGTTAGTTATTACATCCCAGAGTTTTGATAATTCAACAAATCAGTCATTGCTCATACATTGGTTTATCAATATCAAAAGCAAGTTGATAGCATTACCTTCATTGCACGAATAAGACCTTGGCGACAGTGTTTTGACAACCCAAGGAGGTTTATGGGGCTCGGACATTGGTTGAAGCCGTTTCTGACGGGTTTGCACAGTTCCGCGTCTCTGCCGAGAAACTGACTGTATTTTCCTCCACCGGTAAAGCATATCTTTTTTTCCATACACCTGACATGGGAATTGTTGTTAGTTACAACGCAGCGGTGTTTCATGCAATCGCATGGTTGGCTACTCCATAGGCTGCAATGCCAGAGCTGCGTAGCCTGTAAACCTAATGACCATTAGTAATATTCCAAATACCAATCAAAAAAAAAAGTGAAAGTCTTGTCAGCTATTTAGGGGACAAGATCGTTGTAAGTTTCAATATAGCTGCACTGACGAGGCCTATTAGGTCAAAACAGTAGCCCCGTCTGCACTCAATAAAAAAAAAACATTACCGGCTTTCATACCGTGCACGGTCGTGGGTGATTTTGCTGGCGTTAAACCCCCGCACATAGTGATCCTCTAAGTCGAAACGACAATTAACGATTTTTTGAAGCACTTGCAGTCGATCTTCGAGCAACAATTCGCACGGGGCCTCGGGGAACGGCAGCAGGGGTTCGTAGAAATATGACACGTCAGTTCGTTGATTGAAAATCTCCCCAACAACACTGGATCCGGAGCGTTTCTGTGTGAGCAAAATCACTGCTTCTGTGCGACCTGGTGACCTCTGTGGGGGTGCAAGGCTGCGTTCTGCTGTTTTTGTCTTACAAGAGGTTAGGAACAAGTAGTAGGAAGTCGTGAAAGTAATTGTTAACGCGGTAAAAAGCACCACAAGTTTCCAAGCAGTTTTCATAATTTTGTTATCTTACACCCCCTGTGACTATACACAATGTATTACCATGCTATAGAAAACCCAAAACTACAGAACTGCGATTAAGTTACATGAAACTATCTCAAAGAGGCAATGTCCACCAAGGTCCTATACATTCATTAGTTCCGCCTTTCTACAAGTCTGACATTCGGCATTAGACTCCTGAACAAGGTGTATGATTTTTATGAAACCTCTGTGGTTGGCAATGCTCACTTTGACTTGTTTAAGTATTACCGCATCTCATAGATCTGTGGTAATGTTGCATCAAATGCTTCGGTTGCCCTGTACTTATTGGCGTCTTCCTATAACTTCTCAATGTGATTGTTGGGTCTATTAGCGAGAAGTTTAAACCTTTGTAATCGACTCAAGTAAACGTAAAATTACTGGGAAAATGTTGGGTATAAGCGTCTCCTTTAATCGCGCACAACAACAATGAGTTCACAATGCTCTTTGTTAGTTTACAGATTGTCGCCTATGTCGTCTTGCTAAAGGAGTTGTTTTAGCACAAACTGACACAATACAGCAGGATTCATCAACCTTTCACTCGCCATGGCCTAAACCCAAACTCTGCATGGCCTCAGTTGGCTGTTCAAATTTTCCACTAACCATTCCGTTCTCTTTGCGGTTTGTAATCTTGGTAAACCTTTTTAAGCAAATTATCTCCTCGTTTTGCAACGTAAAAGAATAGCACCTATCGGACAACACAGTTACGATAGCATTTAAAAACGCTGCGGGACAGATTAATGCCGCAACAGGCCGGAGGTTGTCCATCTGTCAGTTTTGACACAGACCAATTGTTCGCATCAGACGTTACTTCTACGAAATTGTGGTATTGTTTTTTAAGGCAGTCAAATATTTCCAATGGTAGGTTATATAAGAAATTCTATGGTGCCACTGTTGCTGCCATACATACTGTTGTATTCTTCAGTCACAAACAGTTCAAGTGTATTGGTACAAAAAGGTGCGCAGGTTTTATAGCCAAAGCAAACACGCAATTAACGCCAGGAACGCAATTATTACATACCTAGGTGCGCAGTAAATCCACAGGTGTTAGTCGCATTGCCAGACACGCTGATTGCACGGCGAATCTATAGCGCCGTTTTGTTAGGTCAACTTTAGGACATATCATGATATAATTACACAACACCTTCCCGCCAATATGGGGTTATGAAACATCGCAAAATGACACTAATAACCATAATATTTGGGACGCTTCGGACGCCGTTTCGAGCGCCGGGGTAAACTCTCCCCGTGTGACAACTCCTGCGCCGCAGGTGTACGAATACTGTCAGAACTGACGTTAGTCTCAGGGGTGACAGTGTCGCGCGTATCGGCACGACCGGACACTTCATCATCCGCTGGCGGGAACCCATCGTGGGTCTTTGTCACGCCGTGGTCCGTAATACAGTGCATAGCAAGGACCACCGACGTTGTATGTCCGGTTAACGCGAGTAGTGGAAACACCGTGTTTACTCCTTCGAACTGATGGATGCAACGTCAACTTAAAGCCCAAGACCGTCAACGCGAAGTTCAAGAACTTGAAAAACAAGAACGTCGACACCAAGAACAAATGGAGACGATGATGGCAATTCTGGGGAAGCCTCTCTCGAATGAAAGATCGACGGAAGGGATGGCATCAACGGTAACTCACCTAAATACGCCAAATTTTTCGCCATTTCATTCGACTTCAGAGCTGAGGGTTGACTACTGGTCCAGGTTTTGCACGTTTGCCAAAGCTCATTTGGTACCCGACGATCGACTGGCAAAGGTATTTTTGACAAATCAAACCTTAACTGTGTACAAGATGCTTTTCAACTTGGCTGCACAGGAATCGCCACCAAGAGATATCAACGAGCTTACGTTAGAAGAAATAGTCCAACACATGAAGTTTCAGTTCGACCCCAAACGTTTCATAATCTGTTAAAGGTTCAAGTTTTGGACTGACACGAAACGCAAGCCGGGTGAAACCATTCAAGAGCTCGCTGTTCGCATTCGACAAAGCGCAGCAACTGGCGACTTTGCATCCATCACAGATCCATTGGATGAAGCTTTACGCACTCGTTTTATCTGTTCAATTGAAAACGAAGAGGTTTTGAAAGCTGACGAATTGAGTTTTGCTCGTGCAATTGACTATGCGTTCGAACTTGAAGATGCTGCCAAAGTGCATGGCCAAAGAAACTGTTTACGGGACGCAGCCATTGACTTCGGTGTTCAAGGTACGTGCTACAGCAAAACAGTGGGAAAAATGTAGTCAAGTGGATTCGAGGACGGTGCAATCACCTGAAGGGAGGAAGGGTTATCGATGTGGCAAGACTTTGCATCAGGCTTCCGAATGTCGTTTCAAGAATGCAACCTGTCATTTTTGTCACCTAACTGGACACTTGGAATCCGTTTGCCGCAAAAAGATTCGACAGCGCACGTCCCATGGCGTTAAAAGAATTGAAAAACTGAATTGCGTTTCTAGTATTGAAGCAGCCACGCCCAAGTCGGAAGTTCCAATTTGTTTCTACGATCGTTGGCTGACCATAGAATTTGATAGTGCTACCGGCGGAAATGTTCTGTCAATAGAAACATGGAAGAAGATTGGTTCTCCAAAGCTGCACAAAGCAACGTCGCAGTATCAGTCTGCAAGCAGGCACAACTTGCCGGTGATGGGCACATTTACGTCTGTTACCAGTTATGCAGATTCCGGAAAGGTAGCTTACCTTCATTTCAACGTCTGCGACATTCCACGTCTGAATTTGGTGGGGCGGAACGGAATACAGAAAATGGGTATAACTTTCGTTGGACAAAGTTTTGTACGGCAAGTCAAACTAACAAGCTGCAGAGGTACTACAAGCCGTAACCGCTCAAGAACCGCAAGACATATCGCTATATGAAGAGTGTGTCAAGTTGTGCTGTGAATTCGCAGAACTGTTTAAGCCCAACTTAGGTTGTCTTCAAGATTATGAACTGGAGGTACAATTTAAGGACGACGCAAACCTAGTTTTCTGCAAACCGCGTTCAGTTCCATTCAGATCCCAGGTTTTGGATTCCGGGATAAACATAGGAATTTGGACTCCAGTGAAGTTCAACGACTGGGGTACGCCAATAGTTCCGGTCCGCAAATCAATCACTTCTTCGCAAAAGCCTGCTTTAGAAATTTGTGGTGATTATTAAGTGACTGTCAATTCACAATTGGAGGTTTATCGTCATCCATTGCCACTACAAGAAGTGCTTTGCACACCTAGGTTCGAATCCCATCCTCGTCGCCAAATAACTGTTGTATTCTTCAGTCACAACAGTTCAAGTGTATTGGTACAAAAAGGTGCGCAGGTTTTATAGCAAAAGCAAACACTCAATTAACGCCAGGAACGCAATTATTACATACTGAGGTGCGCAATAAATCCACAGGCGTAAGTCGCATTGCCAGACACACTGATTACACGGCGAGTCTAAAGCGCCGTTTTGTTAGGTCAACTTTAGGACATATTATGATATAATTACACAACAAATACTACAATTTAAACAGGTCTGCTTTTCTGGCATAATTTCTTCTTTTTTGTCTGCCATACAGCAAGACTGAATCTGGGTTTGAAAACTCCAGAACAGTTGTCACAACGCCACATTGAAATATTTCGACAAACGAAATTACAGGCAAGTTTTAATATTTAAACACGTTACGAATTTTTTCGCATACTGCCAACTCACCATTAGTTACCGCATAAGTCTTCACTGTTAAACTCGCGAATATATATATAAATCTCGAAGCATGCAATCGCACATTTTAACCCCCAGGTGACGAATAATTTGTTGCTGTATGGACCAGAAGGGCCCTCGACAGAAAAAAATGGGCCCGCGCAAGGACCTTTTTAAGTAGAGTTTACTAGAGATTGTGGAGGGGGCCAATTATGGTATAAAACCTGGACACGAATTGGCCGTCGTGCGTCAAACTGGTGGTTCCTCCCAGTTGTGGAGCCTGGTTTATGACGTAGTGATAGATAAAAAAAAATGATTTAAACAACAAAAGTCACCAAATTGCATTTATTGCGACTCTATGGACACTGGATTTAAGTACATTGTAAAATGAAACGTATTTGCAAGTGCGTTCTTGTACTGCATGCGACGTAATACACAATAAACACAACAAAACTGTAGGGTGAGACACGGTGAACAACTTTACCCACCCCTGGGATTCACATTAACTTTTAGAATTAGATCAAGGGTCGGCGACCTTTTGAACACTGTGGATTAGTTTGGAAATTTTGTCAAAACAATTTCGTGTGCAGTATATAACAGAAATAATCTCTTTGTTAGTAACAGTTTTGAACAGTATTGGAATGTGAACTCGCCAATCACTGGGCGTGACGTAACTTTTCAACTTTGCTATATGGTTGGGAACCGTGCTTGGATGGGTTGCAAACCCCTGATCCAGAACCACACGGACTGTAAACTGGATAATTGACTTTTTATATGGATAGGTGAGTTATGTGTAGTTGCATTTCTATTGTTTGGAAAGCGCTGTCTTAAACTATCGTTGGTTTTCCATTGGGATATTTGTCATTTCTTATGTTTGTGCAGTACGATAACGTATATATGTTCGGGGCACATGGTTCCGTTCACCAATTGGTCCAGCAAGTTTATGCAGCGCTCCATTCCCCGTTGGGCTTTCGCTCGAAGATTTTTCCGGACAAGCGCGCGTTTTCAGCAGCAAACACGACGCTATGACTTTCCAGGGTCTCTTCGATTCCAGATTTTATCAGGGTCGGGTCATCTTTCTGTGCAAAAACACACGGCATGTGACGTCACACAAGGCTTTTTGAGTTGATGCGATGTTTTTTTAACGATGTTTTTTTTAGTGCAAAAGGGCAGCTAACGTTGACTAGCGACAGGATTGCCGGCTAACTATTTGGCTTTGCAGTTGCCCTTTCTTCACCTAAATTAATCTAAACAGTGGCACTGACTGCATATCACTTAACAATATCGACTCAGTTTGACGGTTGAAACCAACAAGTAAGATATTTCACATTGTATCACAGAAATACAGTGAAAAAGTACCGCTATGGCCTTGACCAGGTTGTCGATCAAGTGAAAATCGGCACCGCCGTGTCCACTGAGCCCAGCCATTTCAACCGACTTGCAGTTGTAGGTTCGAGTTTGACGGGTAAGAAAGTCGAAGTGGTGGACGTCGTTGCCACCGTTGTAAGTCAGTTCCCCCTATGTTGACATTTCATTAAAGTTTTCATGTCCTGTAGTTTCACACACAATGGGCAAAATAATTAGGCACTGGTGTCGGCAAGCTCTTGAAAGCAGTGAAATTTTCTCGAAATAATAATGTCCTCGCCTACAATTTTTTTCTGTGGTGCAGTGGTTTGTAATAACTTATTTGAACAGTAACTTTTTTAGGGTTGGTACAAGCTGGTAACAAAAGAAGTCTGCTAACATTATTGGATCTAAAACAAAATACAAAAAAAGTGCAACACTTGGAAACGTTACCTTAGTGCCAAACACTTTAGTCTTGCGGTCGCAAATACTTTGTGTGAACGCAACCATTGTAAAGGAAACACTCTTCCCACCTTCAAATTCCATGTTCACAACCTACAAACAAACGAATGACGGAAATAATTCTTTGAACCTTCCATGTTCTATATAATTACATAAAATTATGCTTATACATACAGATTCACGACTACGTAGCGAACGTAGACCTACAAAAGGCAAAGGGTCCAAAAAAATCTAAAGGATTCCGTAAATAACTTGTTAGTTTAGGCCAAAAAGTTTAGAACAAGCCTGTTAAGCCGTTGGGCTACAGGTCAATTAAGGGAGTTGAACAAACATGGCCGAATTAAGGTTGCTACATTGCTGCGTAATGCGTATGTTTGTTTGGAGTTTTATGACATGAATAACTACAATTTAAGTCAAACCCCAATAAAGTTTTAGAATGTCACAACAAACATTGCGCAACAATGGAATGCATGAATTATGAATCTGACGCTCTTCTGGTGGAGAACAACAAATATACACCTTTTGTTTAAAAAAGATTGTATTTTCTGACGTTTCGCCTGTACGTACGTCAGAAAATACAATCTTTTTTAAACAAAAGGTGTATATTTGTTGTTCTCCACCAGAAGAGCGTCAGATTCATAATTCATTATGATACCTGGTGGTCAAAGCCTATTTTCAGTTTTCAATGGAATGCATATTGCGCAACAATGGAATGCATATTGCGCAACAATGGAATGGATTACTGCGGTCATTGTTGTTTACACCCATTATCAGAGAATTCTGTTTCCCAACGGCCTAACAGACATATTAAGTTTTTGTCCAAACTAACTGGTAGTTTAAGGAACCCTTTAGAATTATTTATTTTTTTAAGAAGTCGGAAGTAATGTTATTTTTGGAAAACCCCAATAACATGAAAGATCTAAAGAAGCATCTGTCAGATTTTTGACACAAGATGTCAGTGTGGAACCCTTAGTTTAATCATCACCTGGTGGTCACACACATCATTGTCGCATTCATACACACATCTTCCATATGGTCCCGATCGGAGTTTTTCTTCCAACACATCAATGTCCTCAATATCAGTAACAACCTTGGTAGGCCAACCAAAATACCCTTGTCTAGCTGGTTCCATGTAGATTTTAAGGGCAGAGTAAGGGCAGTTGCTCTCAACTTTGCAGTCCATGCAGCGACTGCTTGCTCCAGGCGGCTGACACAACATTATTGCATAAATATGAGCATAATATGTCACAACATTGGGTTCTGATGCATTCCTGCATATACCATTGATGGCTTTATGCACAAATAAAGTGCACTGGTATTGCAGCAAAGGTGGAACAAAGTCACTTTTTGTTGACAAGGCATTGTACATAAACACATTTTTCTTGCGTTTTTAGTGTTTATGCGCTTGATGCATTATCATGTGACATAACTCTGAGGAAGTCTCGCCGGATGGCAGACAAAACGTTGGTTTCAAATATAATTTTAGAAACGTAAGTGCCAGAAGAACAATTCTGATTAAATAAATACATGGGTTTCCAAGTTGTGCATTTGTTCACCAGTGTTTGCCCAAGCTAATAACGAGTCCCCAGGGTTGCAAGTTCAAAGCTCACCAAGAGCAATATTTTATAACTCAATTAAATTGTCAGAAAAAAATTCCTGTATTTCACCATGGCTACAATGCCATATATCATTTATTTAAATACCATAAACCATCTGTTGTTTGCAAATACACACCTTGTTTTTAGGGACAAAATGGTTAAGAGACCCAAAAGAAGTGACTCGCTTGCATTTAGTCGGCATCCAAGAACAAATAAGATCAATATCATGACAAGATTTTGCCAAAAGAGAAAATGAACTTTGTGCTGTGTTCCTCCAATTCCCACGTACATACGAGTGGGCAAAGTGATAGTGCCCAACCTAAAAAATATCAAAATAATTTTTTTTATTTTTCGTATGATATTATATAAACACCAACAACTTATTTGAACTTAAAAATGCATAGATGTAAAACACAATACAAATTTTCTTTGATTCTTCTACAACAATATGAATTTATTACTTAAACATGAGAGAAATATTGACTTTTTTTGGGGGGAGCTGATGTCTCGCAAAACAGAATTGTCACACAAAAATGTTTGCAATTACCATTGTTTTGAGTTAAAACATGAATAAGGATGTCAAGTCAGAAATAATTGGGCATTTCTTAGTAAAAAGGACAGCAAATTTTATTTTCTAGTATGTCAGGTCTTAAAATCTTAAAAATATGGACAGAATGTCATCCCTGGATATGAGCATTGGTGAACATGGCATCATGAAAACACAACCAAACATTTAACAAAAAATATTCATTCGTGGCAATACCGGTTCCAAGTGTTGTATGTTGACAACTTCTCCAATTTCACCAGATTCAACCAGTTCCTTTATCTTCAGATTGGGTGGAAAATATCGAAGCACATGGCAAACGCACAACATCACCCCATGTTCTTTACAAGCCTCACATATTTCAATGCAATCCTTTTCAGTAGTCTAGAAAATAAATATAATCTACCATTACTTGCACCGTAACAGGCATTGCAAATACAAATCCAAGTATAAGTCACTTTATGGTTCTTTGTCACCGGCCACTAACATATTGACATAAATGCTTAAAATAGAAGTTATTGTAAAACAATTGTCAAACAACATTGCATTGTGTTTCACAGACCTTATTGCAACAGAAACACTCTTAAATTTATTTCAACACCAAACTTACTGCCATGGGTTTTTCTAGAAGAATTTGGTAGCCTTTTTTAATAAACGCCATTGCAGCATCTTTGTGTAGTTTGTCTGGAGTACAGATGCAGGCAAGGTCAGCAATTTTCTCTTTCAAAGAAAGTTCTTCCCAGCCTGATGTAAAAAATGTTTTGAAAACTTTGTGTGAATTTGTTGGTGTGTAACAGTAAGACTTGAACCTGTAAAAAGCATGGAGTCATCTAGTCCATATTTCTTTTTGAAATACTCCCGTGCATGTGCTGCTGGATCTGCCACAGCAACTACCTTGAGCTAAACATGAACAGAACTGTAAACCATTCGTACACTTTACAAGATGCTGTTTAGGCAAAACACATTAACATGACTAAACAAAGAACTTCAACTAGGACACAGAACTTCACTAATATTTTTGTTGCCCATTGTAAATCAGCAAAATAAAAAAAGTTACTGTGAGCATAGAGAGCATACCCGATTTGGAAAAACACTTGCATAATTTGCATAACTCCTTCCACGACACCCAGCACCTATCACAACACAAGAAACTTGTCGCTGTTCTCCTTGTGTGTCACTTTTTTCCATTTCAGATTGTTCAGTAGACATGTTGGGTTGCTGCACTTGTTTAGACTTTTCCTTGTTGCTTGTTTGGTTTTGGCCCATAACAAGAAAGTTAAACTTAAGAGTTGATGTTTTGATATATATCTATTTGGAAAGAATTTAAGAAAATGAAATATAGTCAGAAGAAAACATAAAATGTACCTCTATTAAAAGAAACATTGCATTGCACAAAAAAAAACATAATTCCAAGCTGCTCTTGAAAGCAAATCAAGTTATAAATTTAAGAAAAAACACAGGAAGTCATACCAAGAACAGTCAAAGAACACGAAAAATATCTCAAAAAACATAATATCATTGTACTACTGTCTGTTGGACAGAGTTGACATTTTTGCTTCATACAAAACATTAGCAATTTTGTATTTCGCCAAAGCTAAGGTAGCAGGATCATCAATATTCTTCAACTCCGCAGCAATGTGGTTTGCATAAACTCTAACTGAATCTTCAACATTCTGCAGCATATTCGAAGTTTTCTTGAACATTTCTGTAGCCTCGTGCAGGTTACATATAATTGCATTAAGTCTAGCAACATCAGGATTCAAAGTGGTTGAAACTGTTGGAGATTTGGGAACATATTCTTCATCGCTGGTCGAGCTTGCATAGCCAACAAAAGGACTGCTCCCAACTGACACAGTGTTGATGCTAGGCAAACTTGGCCTGTATTCATCTTCACTGAGAATAACATCTGAGTCAATTGCGTCGGTGGGTGAATACAGTGAGATTGGGTTTGCATCACTGACAACAACTGGGTCAAGAAATGTTAAAGAGTCCATGAAAAGCCACCGCTTTGCCAGGGATCTTGCCGGTTTGCCCGCAAGAAACGAGCTGTCTTGTGTTCTGTTTTTCTCATAGAGCTTATGAATCTTTTTCCAAGTTTCCACTGCTAAAGTTGCTGTCAAAACGTTCACAAATGAGTTACAAATATTAATACAAGCCAAACAATAATTCAGCAAAGCAAAATAATGTTCTGGACCGTCCCAAAGTGCTAAAAATATTGACATGCAGATAATATACAAAATACCTAAAACTTAAAACATGACATAGCAAAAGTTATATCATCAACACGTGTTTTATGCAAAACATGAAAAACGGAACTATTCCTGTATAGCGGCTAAACTCAAGTCAACAACTTACGTGTTATGTTAAGTGCGGTCCCAACATTTTTCCATTGCTTGGTTTGCAGCGCGGTACTACCGAAGAAAGGAAGTCGGTTATCCCATAAAACAGGACGTTTTCTTACCTCATTTATAAGCATTAACTGAAACTCAAGCCTTTCTTCCACCATCGTTACGACAAAGCAAACACTACGTCAACAAGCTGGCACGCAAAACAAGCTGCGTGGAATGGTCCACGTGTAATTTTGTTAATTTTGGGTGATGTTGTTGGTTTCAAAGAATTGAGAAACAGTTTGTTTGCTCTCAAAAAAACAAGAAAAACGACGAACGACAAACATCGCCGGTGTTACTGCGTCACTGCCTGAAAATCGCACGAGTTTGTAAGTCAACAATTCACGAAGTTTTATTGAAAATGATTCACCATATTTTGTATAAACCAAAAAGTAATACAGGGACGAACGCAACGTTTAAATACACTATTTTTTTACCAAAACATTTACAACACATTGAACAGTTTCACAAAATAGGGAAATACCGGGATTGAGAAGGTAGCGCGCGAACAAAAATAACTCGAACGAATTCAACAACTTCGTGGTTTGGTAATAAACAAAAAAGAAGAGGAATTTGGAGCACTTTTAGTATTTGCTGATCAATAAACGATGGCTAACGGCAGCGCAGTTGTCATTAAACGTTTGGACGAAACGGTGGTAAATCGAATTGCAGCGGGCGAAGTTATTCAGCGTCCGGCCAACGCCATAAAGGAAATGATTGAAAATTCTCTGGATGCTGGATCAACATCAATAACAGTAAAACGCTAAAACTAGACAGTAATTACAATAGACGTATCAAACTTTTTAAAATTGCCTGGTTATTTCTTTAAAAAACAAATATTTTTTTATCATATCATTGTTTTATAGTTGCTAATATTTTTTGCCATTCATAGGTTGCAATAAAATCTGGTGGTTTAAAGATGATTCAAATTTCCGACAATGGACATGGCATTCGACGGGAAGATATGGACATTGTGTGTGAACGATTTACAACAAGCAAACTAAAAGAGTTCGATGATCTCAAGTCAATTACAACATTTGGGTTCCGGGGTGAAGTATGCAAAGAGTAATGGTTTTGTAAATTTTATAAAAAAAATTTTTAGCAAAACATTTTTATTAGGTGTGTGCATAATAATTGTTTTCTTGTACATTTAACATTACACCCACATGATAAAGATTAACACTTCGAACATGTTGTCAAATTAGGCCTTGGCTAGCATCAGCCATGTGGCACATCTGACCATCTCAAGCAAGACCAAAGAGAGTCAATGTGGTTACAAAGCCAGTTATGTAGACGGTATGAGTTAAAAATTTGTTTAGGATTTATACGTTTATGATATGGGCACAATGTATTGTGGTGCTGATCACTGTCCTTATATTTATGAGTGTTATGCATTTTTCAATAACATTAAAACAAACTTTCAAATGTGATGGCAAATCATTATGTTGCAGGAAAATTAAAAGATCAGCCACGGCCCACTGCGGGCAACAATGGAACCCAAATGACAGTTGAGGATTTATTTTACAATGTAATGACCAGAAGGAAAGCTTTTCGAAGTGCATCTGAGGAGCATCAAAGAATAGCTGATGTCATAACAAAGTGAGTGCATTGCTAACGTTTTGCAAAAGTATTTTCATATTCCTTGTTATAAAAATGTGCTTAGCTTCAGAATTAAATGCTTTGTTTATATCTTGATATATAATTAACACCAAAGCATCCCAAATTTTTCTGTTTACAACATGTTTCTAATAAAATGAACAACCATACGTGATGTGTGTTTTATTTTAAGGTATGCCATCCATAACTCTGGAAAATCCTTCACACTGCGCAAATCAGATAATGACACAGCCAGTGGAGTCACTGTTCGCACACAATTAGGCGCCTCCACCCTGGACAACATCAAAAGTTTATACGGTTCCAGTGTTTCAAATGAAGCAATTGTAGTGGATCATGAGAACACAAAGCTACATTTAAAGGTTCACACTAGATGGTTGGCTGCACATGTCACAGACACACAAACAAATTTGTCAATAGAAAACAAAAAGAGGAGTCAAATAATTGTTATGGTTATACCTTTACACTTGTAGTAGAAAAATGTGTATTTTGTAAACATGATATCGTATACATGATATCGTAACTTTTTTATTTTTTTGTCTTAAAACAAACCACCCAGGTCAGTATTCTGGCAAATGCATTTAAATGATTGTGTCACACCCGTCTAGCGTTCTCTGTTGATATTTGTTTCCAGATGAAAGGTTACATTACAAATGCCAATTGCTCAATGAAGAAATTCAACTTCCTTTTGTTCATCAACCATCGGTTGGTTGAATGCACATCACTGAAAAGAGCGCTGGATTCAGTTTACCAGGTATTTATTTCTTTTCACACCCACAACTACCGTGCAATTATTATTGTCTGTTTTATTGCACAGTGGTTGTACTAAAAACATATACACCTGTTTGAAATCTGAATCATGCTGTTGTCTTTTTTTTCAGTCCTATCTTCCAAAAGGTGGACATGCTTTTGTGTATCTAAGCCTTGAGATGGCCCCTAAAAATCTGGATGTCAACGTCCACCCCACTAAGCACGAGGTGAAAAAACAATTTCCAAAAGCATTCCCTTGTTAAATGACACATGAAAAATGCAGTGGTTTACGGCAGTGGTTCTCAAACTTTCTCGTGTGCGACGCACCTACAAGGATTCAACTTAGGATGTTTACACTTGAAAGTCACAGAAGGCAGAATTATTTGCCTGCCTCCCCCTCCCCCCCCCCCAAAAAAAAAAAAAAAAAAAAAATTAATTAATTGGAAGTTTGAATGGACGCACAGTTTGACAACCTCTGTTTCACGGAATGCTTTTCAATTCCAGGTTCACTTCTTGCACGAGGATGCTGTAATAGAAGAAGTCCAGTCAGCGATCGAGAACAAGCTTTTATCGCATGATTCTTCCAGAACTTTCTACACACAGGTGCGAACCCACTTCCGTTGGTATTCGTTTTTTAACTGAATCTTCCCCACCATTATAAGGTTTCCTACGAAATGCAAAAGCGTATGTTTGATTGTTATTTGGATAACGTTTAATCATATTTACCGAAGTGTTTCCATTCGTAGAAACTGTTGCCAGCTACAGAAAAACACCCAAAAGACGACACCGAAAAGAATAAAGATAAGGTTTTCAGTCCTGCTTATTAAAATATAATAACAAAAATGTCTTTTGACACCCAATGCGGAATTTTGCAGACGGACAGGGTTTACGATCACAATTTAGTTCGAACGGATAGCAAGCTGCAAAAGCTGGACGCGTTTTTGGTCAAAACCCCAAAGGAAAAAGATACGTCAAAATGCATTGCCGGGTAATTTCAAAGTGTTGAAGTGTTTCTTCTGTTTCATTCAATGATAACGAAAATTGTTTAGTAAAATGGGTTATAATCATGTGAGTTTAAATAATTTTGATTCAAAACTTAAAAAATGTGTTCTATGTGAATTGTTTTACCCGCCGCAATACTTGTTCAAATTTTCTTGTCAAGTCCAAAAGACAAAGAAAACGTTTTATCCGCGTCTGCCCTTCCAACGACTTCGTCAGTAAACGTGACTGCGGCAGGTTCGGCTCGAAAACGTCGCATTCAACTCACCAGCGTACTCCAGCTTCAAGACGAGGCCAAGAAAAAGTCTTCGAAAGGTGACATACTGATAGACATGACGCGACATGCGAACGAGGTTGTGGCACGTGTCATCTAATTGAATGTATCTTGTAATGTTTACAGTTGTTGCTGATTCGGTCAGATATGTTACATAGTGCTTTGGTACATTATGACAGACCACTTCCCCCGTGTTCAAATGGCTTGCAATGTTCGTGTTTTTACCTTTTTTTGTTAAATATGTTAAATGGAAAAATCAGTGTGGATAATTTGGCAAATAAAACACCGCAATGTTTGTTCGACAAAAAAGGAACGACCGCGTTAAGCACGAGTTGTAATTGGAAATTAAAACATGGGTTATACTGACCAACAGTTTTCAACGCATTCTGCCCTTCGAGGAGTGGGTGTATATATGGCATATAAACATTATCCTGTTGCAAATTTACGCAAAAACAGTGAAAACAAACCTTGTGCAGAGTTGGCGGACATTTTGAAGGACCACACGTTCGTGGGATGCGTGGACCCAGAGCTTGCGTTGATCCAACATCAAACCAAGCTGTATCTCGCAAACACAACGAAACTAACCAAGGAATTGTTTTACCAAATTGCCATCCGAGATTTCGGGAACTTCGGAATGCTGCGCCTTTCGGTCTGTGAAGTTTTGTCAGCTCTTCAACATTGTTCGCACCTCAGTCGAATTCATTTTAATGTGGTGATGCGTGGTTAGAATCGTATAAACCATTTTTGAAATTTCTAAACAATCACTTAATTGCTGAAATCGGGAAATGCTAAATAAGTTCAGAAGTAAACAAAATTCTTCTCAAAACAATCTGCGTTCGGTGAATTCCCCTCTAATTACCCTTTCTATAGTATATGAAGGGGTTTTTGTCATATAAAGGAGCCTGCCCCGGTACGTGAACTTGCGACTCTCGGTTTGGAAATGAAAGAGTCCGGTTGGACGCCGGAAGATGGCAGCAAAGAGAGTCTCGCCGACTACATTGTCAACTTTCTCTCCGAAAAAGCAGAAATGCTGAAGGATTACTTCCGGCTAGAAATAAAGGTACATTCACAGTTTTGCTATTTTATTGGATTTTATGTAAGAGTGCGTAGGGTTTTCTTATTTCAGCCAATTCGAACGACAAAATGGATTGCAGAATTTGGTTTGTTAGGTACCATGAACTTTCTTAAATTGATAACGATATATGTGGTTCATGTAACGTTTTCTTTTTCACTCGAAAAACCCTTATGAATGAATTTTTAATTGCTGGTGGGATAATAAATTATGTACGTATAATAGAATGTTGTTTTTGCCAGGACGGGAAACTCACCGCCATACCGATGTTGCTCCGTGACTACGTTCCGCCACTAGAGGGCCTACCTATGCTGGTATTACGAGTTGCAACCGAGGTTTGTTGGGATAATGAGAAGGAATGCTTTGACACGTTTGCTCGGGAAATTGCCAGGTATGTACAGAGTGCGTGCAATGCACTGGTTACTTATTCACCGACGGAATTCCTCACCTATAGTAAAAATCTATGCGGCCCGTTATCCCGAATTTATGCAATAGAACCATGAGTAACGTTTTTTCCGCAACTCACAAAAACAAGGTATTGATGTTGAAGACACTAAAAAACAATTTTTTTGGTTTTAGCAATTTCTTGTAACAGTATATTTTTTACTTGCGTTCAAAAAATACACTTTTATCTGCACAACCTCTAGCAAAACTTGTGGTGCTTTGAGAGCTGCAGACAGGTGTACACACTGTTTCGACCTGTAAGGTCTCATCGGTGCAGCTGGTGATTGTGGCACATGCTAGTTGGTAGACTGACAGGCACACAGATGTACACCTGTCTGCAGCTCTCATTGATTATTATGGCTCTTTTGCGCATACATTATGGTGCTTTATATTCGTAAATATCCTTCGACACCTCAAAACCGCAGTTTGGGAGCCAAATTTTCGTTTAAAACTATTTTTGCAGGTTTTACTCAGTACGCAACAACTACACAAATCTCGCCGACATACTTCGCTTAAAGGATGAACAGGTTGCCATGGAAATCGGAGGCGACCAATCCGAAACGGCACGAACGGACGCGTCGCCATGGAAACGTACCGTGGAGCACGTGATCTACCGCGCCATGCGCAGTCATGTGGAACCGCCTGAGAGCATGGCAAAAGACGGGACATTTTTGCAGCTTGCCAATCTCCACGATTTGTACAAGGTTTTTGAAAGGTGTTGATTCGACCACTGGTTTTGGCCGATTAACTGTTGCAAAGATCTACGACTCAACTGGGGTAAAACGCCATAATTTATTGAAGCTGCCAATCCTGTGTCATATTTATATTCCGAACTTGCCATCTTAAAGTGTGTATGTTAGCGACATACCAAATTGTATGCAGAATACTTTTGGCGTGAATTCATAAAAAATATGAATTACAAAAGTCTATCTGTATTGATTTTGTCTCTTTGAATACGTGACACATTAACGCCAGTGTTAACGTTCATAAGCAGTTGTGACGCCAATATTAGTCAATCATTGGCGTTAACAGCTACACTTTCCATCAATATTTGAACATCGCGTGTTGTTAAACGATTTTCCCCACTTACGAAACAAGATTTTGTGAAACATAACATGTTATATCTACAGATATATGGCAATAAATATTTTGCTTTTTTCAAATGTATGGGAGTCAGTTTGGCTAAAACAAATGCTGAAGCCAATTAAATCGGTTGGATTAAAACAAAGAAGTTCACTGTCCCCTGTTTACCTTGCAGTGTTGCGGCCCCGTCGTGTTTGCGTTGCTATATACTGTTATGGGCATCGGCGGGAAGTCGCTACGGACGAGAACCGCGCACACCCTGTCGTGTTATATAGCTTGTAGGATACGCAGGAAAATGATGTTGGCACATTTGTACAGTAAGCAGTCCGCTTGAAAGAAGTAAGGGTCGTTAATGTCCTGGCGTTGATTTTACCAAACCGTATCCGTTCGTGCACTTCAAGGTGTTGACAAACGCAAATGTACATTTATGGAACTCACTAATTAATTTTGCACAGGCACAAATCCGTAATATCGTTACGGTGAAGTTTATGTAAGCAACTTTGTTGATTAACTGTAGCTCCGGAACTACCAAAATCTTCAAAGACATCTGACCTGGGCGCGACGAACAGCAACCATGTGCTGTGGTTGTATTCGTGGCATTTTTAAGGTAATTAGACCAATCGGCCGTACATTAGTTTATTTGTAAAAGTGTTCGTATTGCAGTGCATACGTAAGGCCTTGTGTTGCTGCTGTGGAACAGCCTTCTTTGTGTGTTGTCCGTGCTGCAGGAAAGTTATCTGCTGTGTGGCTATCTGCAAGTGCTGCTGCTGTTGCTGCATGGATGATGACGACGATTAGATGCAGAATTTGTAGTGAATTTAAAACAGTGATTTTGCGCTGCATCACGTTGTATACCTGTTGATTTTCGCATTTCTGCAACTTTGGTAAACTAAGTATCATTACCTTGCTTTAAAAAACTAATTGTTTGGTAATTTATTAATTTTCCAACGAAAACACCATTTCATACCAAATTGCTTCTGTAGCTCTACTTGATGTATTGTTGTGATTTTTGCAATTACGTAAGCAAGTGATTTAATTCTTTGTAGGCAAACTCATGATGAAGCTAGTTGTCTTTGGAAGTGTTACAATGCATTACGTTTTACTCTGAAGAAATGAAGCTTTTTAACAACAATAAAATCGATTTATAAAAATTGATGATACAAAATTTCGTGAAGGTATTGTAAAGTCACCATAACCATTGATTAAATCTGTACAAACCGAATGCGAACATAACGAACAGACATGTGAGAGAAAATTTCAATTCCCTCTCCATCCGTTGCATCACAGGATCTACTCTCCTGAATTCGTCGATTATTTTGCCGCCCTTATTTCTGTGTGGGAAGGGAATTTTTGGTACTGGTAAGCCCAGAAAACTACATAGAGGTTTCCACCCTTCTTTGACGTCATAGACCAGCAATTGTTCTTTGGGAACGATCTGCAGATTAGGGAAAAGTAAGAAACAATGCTTACACGTACACAAGAAATTTTTAACAAATTAAAATTACATATTTCGTGAGGTGTTTTTCAGACAACACATTTCATTCTTGAAAGCAACGCAGACCCTACTTTTGTTTTAAACTGTTTACCATTTTCACGTAGCGCTCATGCCTATTCTTGTGGCGTAGCACAGATTCATCGTGATATGCGGTGATGCCAGTATCAGGCCATGTATGGAATCGTACGAGGTGTGGTGCTTCATATGAAAAAAAAAAACAGGAATAAACGTTTCTGTGATAAACACAAATCAGTAGCGTATTACATGTCATAACCAAGCACTTGTGGATTTTCATCCCCGTATATGTCAACGTGCGTGCAAGTCGAAACATAATGTCAGTGTTGAACTGGAAAATTTGATTTTTTAAACTTTTTAGCCATTGCTCATCGTCTCGTGTTGTAAGAATAACCTGCGAAAAGATTAACAAGTCCTTGCGTACGTGTGAAAGGAAATTCCTCCTATTTATGTAACTGCTGTGGTTCCAATGTGTCTATAGATTCATTTAACCATGTATTTACGAACATGGCAGGATCTATCTAATGTATATTAAGGCTGTGGTCCTACTAATCTAAAAAATATGTTGCAAAGTTGTATTACATCAAGTAGAGGTATTTTTAAGTAGAACTACAGCATTCTGGCACATAAGTATAGGTGTACGTAAGTTTAGTTTAACAGAACTGACCATAGTATATTCTCATCATGAAGCAAAAAGAGCACCAACCTACTTATAACAAACAGTATTAGTATTTTTAGGACCAAACAATTTTCAAAAATAACCTTGACATCTGGAAATGCATCGAACATTTCCTCCCAGTAATTATCCCATGGACCGTCAGTCACGGCGTCGACATTTTCGTACATTCTCCTAATATCATGCATTCTGAAACCATCGCGGACTTGTCTGTGTAACTCGTCCCCATGGTAATGAAAGTTTTCCATCCAATCATAAACTTCATAACCCAGCAGTTTCAGAGCCATTGCGATGGTTTTAGTACCAGTTTTTGACAAACCCGCCACGAGGATTTTCATCGTTGTTGTGCTGTCTGCATTACTTCACTAAAAACAACGCAGTCAGGCGAGCACGTACGGTGTAGACTCAAAATCAAATAATCGTTAACCTTGCAGTAGACAGTTTGCGTGCTCACTGAAGCGCAATAATTTTTGTGAACATTAGGGTGTTTACCAATATTTTTGGACGGTATTTATTTTGTGTTTGTGAACGCATAGAGTATGGAGGCAAACAAACAACCCGTGGATTCATTAACATAAGAAACGTTCTAAAAAAGCGAGGAATTCTTCCAGCAGTTCATCTAATTGCAATAAATCTGTCTTTTGCACAGAAAAAGTCTGTGCAAGAGTAGTTTAGCGTTCGCGACTATCACGGCTTGCTGCGTGATTTCACAAAGTTTGAAACGCAACACTTGAGTAAAATGCACGCAATGAGAACTGCGCTGCAACGCGGCACACTTTTGTAAAACAACACCAGTTTTTTAATCCTCAACTCTTTGATTTGGGTGTTTCTAATTCCTTTTCCTAAAATCGTTTTAATGATGGTAAGAATGATGGAATGATGGAAGAATTCATGCTGTAACGTATTTTCTTTTGCATCAAAAACAATACATAGCTTTGCCTGTGTTGCTGGCAAACATGATATAATTTTCAAACTGCCGTGCTGTCCATCTGGCAATCAGTAAACACAGATTATTTTTAACTGAAGTATCGCCTGCCATTTGAGGCTGGCCATATTTCGTTATGGATAACTTAAACTGCATCACACAATACTTAGTTTTTTTGCTTCAAGACTCACAGGTTTACATTTTTGCACAATTACAATATCAGTTATAAAACATGTAAATACAGACAAGCTAAATGCTAATGCAAGGATTCACTTACTGTAGTGTCTTCTTTGCGAATGATTTTCATGCAATTTTAGGGTTTCATGCTCCGATGGCAGCAACGCAGCAAGGTACGGATTAGCAGATGGCTCTGCGGCAATTACTGCAAAAATAAAGTGTGATTTTTTTTTAACTTAATGTCGAAGAAACATTAAAACAAGGTAATATTTTCACCCAAAAAACATTAGGTTAAAATGTTAAGACGTGGCAAAAGATGGGACATTTTAGCAGCTTGCCAATCTCCACGATTTGTACAGGGTTTTTGAAAGGTATTGATTCGACCACTTTTGAGCAGTCCATTTTGGGAGTAAAATGTACAAAAAATATTGAATACCTACATTTTGTGTATTTCTGTTGATTTTGTCTCTTTGAATATGCGACCCATTAACACCAGTGTTAACGAGCATATGCAGTTGTGACGCCAATATTAGTCAATCATTGGCGTTAACAGCTACACTTTCCATCAATATTTGAACATCGAGCGTTGTTAAACGATTTTCCCCACTTACAAAACAAGATTTTGTGAAACATAAAATGTTATATCCACAGATATCTGGCAATAAATCCCTCACTTCTTTCAAATGTATCAAGGAGCCGGTTTGACTGAAACAAATGCTGGAGTCAATTACATCGGTTGAGTTAAAACAAAGAAAGTCCCTTGTGTACCTGGCATTGTTGCGGCCCCGTAAGTGTTTGTGTTGCTATATACTATTGTGAGCTTTGGCGGGGTGTTGCTGCGGGACCGCACACACCCTGTCGTGTTATATAGCTTGTAGGATACGCAGGGAAATGATGTTGGCACATTTGTACAGTAAGCAGTCGGCGTGACAGAAGTAAGGGACATTTAAGTGTCCTGGTGTTAGTATTAGCAAACCGTATCCGTTCGTGCACTTCAAGGTATTAACAAACGCAAATGTACATTTATGGAACCCATCAGTTGTTTCTGTACAGGCGCAAATCCGTAATATCGTTACGGTGAAGTTTATGTAAGCAACTTTGTTGATTAACTGTAGCTCCAGAATTACCAAAATCTTCAAACACATCTGACCTGGGCGCGACGATCAGCAACCATGTGCTGTGGTTGCATTCGTGACATTTTTAAGGTAATTAAACCAATCGGCCGTACATTAGTATATTTCTAAAAGTGTTCGTATTGCAGTGCATACGTAAGGCCTTGTGTTGCTGCTGTGGAACAGCCTTCTTTGTGTGTTGTCCGTGCTGCAGGGAAGTTGTCTGCTGTGTGGCTATCTGCAAGTGTTGCTGCTGTTGCTGCATGGATGATTAGACATGGAATTTGCAGTTAATTTAAAACAGTGATTTTGCGCTACATCAGCACGTTGTACACCTTTTTTTCGTTTGGAATATATTGTATCCTTACCTTGCTCTAAAAATCTAATTGTAATTTATCAATTTTCTGACGAGAATTTAATTTTCTTTCAAATTACTTTTGTAGCTCTACTCAATATATTGTTGTGACTTTGCAATTAGTACATAAGTAAGTGATTTAATATTTGTAGGCTGACTCGTGTTGAAGCTAGTTGTCTTTGGAAGTGGCTTCACAATGCATTACGTTTTACTTTGATTAAATGAAGCACTTCAACAACAATAAAATCGATTTACAAAAATTATTGACACAAAAATTGATGATACAAAATGTCGTGAAGGTTTTGTAAAGTCACCATAACCATTGATTAAGTCTGTACAAACCGAATGCGAACATAACGAACAGACATGTGAGAGAAAATTTCAATTCCCTCTCCATCCGTTGCATCACAGGATCTACTCTCCTGAATTCGTCGATTATTTTGCCGCCCTTATTTCTGTGTGGGAAGGGATTTTTTGGTACTGGTAAGCCCAGAAAACTGCACAGAGGTTTCCACCCTTCTTTGACGTCATAGACCAGCAATTGTTCTTTGGGAACGATCTGCAGATGAAAGGAAATTTAGAGAAAATTAAGAAACAATGCTTACACGTACACAAGAAATTTTTAACAAATTAAAATTACATATTTCGTGAGGTGTTTTTCAGACAGCACATATGGGGCTTGAAAGCACCTAGATCCTATACTTTTGTTTTAAACTGCTTACCATTTTTACGTAGCGCTCATGCCTATTCTTGTGGCGTAGCACAGATTCATCGTGATATGCGGTGATGCCAGTATCAGGCCATGTATGAAATCGTGCGAGGTGTGGTGCTTCATGTGAAGAAAAAAACAGGAATAAACGTTGCTGTGATAATAAACACAAATTAGTAGCGTACTGGTCATGCCCGAGCACTTATGGATTTTCATCCCCGTATATGTCAACGTGCGTGCAAGTCGATACATGAAATCGCTGTTGACCTGGTAAATTTGATTTTGTAAACTTTTTAGCCATTGCTCATCATTTCGTGTTGTAAGAATGACCTGAAAAGAATATCTAAGTTTTACATTCTGATTTTACCGTGCAGTACTTGCGTACGTGCGGAAGGAAATTCTTCCTACTTCACGTAACGACTGCTGTGGTTTCAGTATGTCCATAGATTTATAAAACCATGTATTTACGGAAATAACAGGATCTATCTACTTTATGTGAAGGCTGTGGTCCTACTAATCTAAAAAATATGTCGTTAAGTATTTTAAGTAGCTGGCATTCTATGGCACATAAGCATAGGCATACGTAGGCTAAATTAAGTTTAACAGAACTGACCATACCCTATTTCTCATAATATAGCAATAAGGCAGCAACAATTCAACCTACTTATAATAAAAAGTATTCGATTTTTCAGAACCAAACAATTTACACAAAAAATAACCTTGACTTCTGGAAATGCATCGAACATTTCTTCCCAGTAAATATCCCATGGACCGTCAGTCACAGCGTCGACATTTTCGTACATTCTCCTAATATCATGCATTCTGAAACCATCGCGAACTTGTCTGTGTAACTCGTCCCCATGGTAATGAAAGTTCTCCATCCAATCATAAACTTCATAACCCAGCAGTCTCAGAGCCGTTGCGATGCTTTTAGTACCAGTTTTAGACAAACCCGCTACCAGGATTTTCATCGTTGCTGTGTTGTCTACTGGATTCAAAAAATGCAGTCGGGCGAGCACGTACGGTAGGCTCAAAATCAAACAATCGTTAACCTTGCACTTGTCATTTTGCTTGCTCATTGAAGCGTAATAATTTTTGTGAAAATTAGTGTGTTTACCATTATTCGGACTGTATTTATTTGTTTTTTTGTAAACGCATAGAGTATAGAGGCAAACAAACAACCCGTGGATTCATCACTATAAGAAACGTCCTGAAAATGCGAGGAATTTTTCCAGCAGTTTCTTTAATTGCAATAAATCAGTCTTTAGCACAGAAAAAGTCTGTGCAAGTTTAGCGTTCGCGACTATCACGGCTTGCTGCGTGATTTCACAGAATTTAAAACGAAACACTTCAGTAAAATGCCCGCAATGAGACTTACGGTACAACGCGACACACTTTTGCGAAACAACACCAGTTTTTTTAATCCTTAACGCTTTTTCTTGAGCTTGGGCTTTTTAACAGGCCTCAGGTAGGGATTGTGTATCACTGCTGGTGGTTTGTTTGTCGGCGTTTCGGCGACCGGGGGCGTCTGCTTTGTTTGGGCGACACTTAGCGACGAGGAAGTTTCTGCGTCGTTGGCCGCACGGTTGCGCTTCAATTTGCGACTCTTTGATTTCGGTGTTTCTAATTCCTTTTCCTGAAATCGTTTTAGTGATGGTAAGAACAAGAATTTATGCTCTAACGTATTTTCTTTTGCATCAAAAACAATTCATTGCTTTGCCTGTGTTGCTAACAAACATGATGTAATTTTCAAACTGTCCTTCTGGCAATCAGTAAACACAGATTATTTTCAACTGAAGTATCGCCTGCCATTTGAGGCAGGCCGTATTTCGTTATGGATAACTTAAACTGCATCACACAATATTTAGCTTCAAGGCCTATAGTTTTTTTGCTTCAAGACTTACAGGTTTACATTTTTGCACAGTTACAATTTCAGTTATAAAACATGTAAATACAGACAAGCTAAATGCCCATGTAAGGATTCACTTACTGTAGTGTCTTCTTGTTCATCTTGCGAATGGTTTTCATGCAATTTTAGGGTTTCGTGCTCCGATGGCAGCAACGCAGCAAGGTACGGATTAGCAGATGGCTCTGCGGCAATTACTGTAAAAATAAAGTGTGAATTGTTTTAAATTATTGTCTAAGAAACATCAAAATGAGGTAATATTTTC
Source organism: Ascidia mentula (assembly GCF_947561715.1). NCBI lineage: Eukaryota > Metazoa > Chordata > Ascidiacea > Phlebobranchia > Ascidiidae > Ascidia > Ascidia mentula. Next base: position 4,003,975 of record NC_138568.1, read on the forward strand.
ACCCTAAAAACAAGCTTACATGGGAATGAATTTTTGTCCTCAGGTAACAGTGCATGACTTTTCCCTGTTTTCGCAACAAATCGGGTTAAAGCACGTTCAACATCACGTTTTTGCACAGACACACGTTCCCTTAAAACCACGTAGTCATTTTCTGGTTTTTGTCCCGTCTGAATCAAAAGGCATGTTACACATGAAGTAGATATGCTTTTCACAAGCTCATCTTGTTGAAAATCAAAATATGTAGTCCGTAATTTGAAAAGAAATCTCAAATAAATTACAAGATAGCAACCTCATACTAGAATTATTAATATTTGAACCGCTTTTAATATGATAATAATTTTTTTATGGCATGCATCTTATGCCATGGACCAAAAACTTACAGTTGTCCGAACATAAGTGTGAGGATCAGGAAATACTGGATAATTGTAAGAATCCGCAACATAATTAGGAAAACCCTTCCTCTTTCCAATTTCCAAGACTGGTGGCGATGATGGCTCCATTGTCCTGGAAACTGAAAAAAATTGTTCCATTATTTATTGTGGTATATAGGGTTCCTTCCCGGGAATGTCTCGACGGGATATTCCCGGGATTTCTCGACAATATTCCGTTCCCGAATCCCGGGAATTTTGATTTCACTTCCCGGGAATATGACAAAGCAAAATAGATTAAGAAGTGAATAAATTTTCCTTTTTTTGCTTTTTTGGATCCTATGAATCAAAATGATGACCCTGTTTTGTGTTTTTTAATCAGTTTTATGGCGGAAACTTACACTATAAACGACGTTGGTACGCAGTTGTAAGCACAACGTAAAAATTTTTAAGGGCGCAACCTAGCGGTACAAAAATTATGTTTATTTTTTTTACGTTTTATAGCTTAACCTTGGCGAATGTGATATTACTTGACGGGAACTTGCTAAATTAAATGTTTGCGGGTGTAATAGACAAATTTTAGTCGTTTAAATAATGCAATTACGCACGAAAAAAATGACAATTTTTTTGTCGGGATCCCGGGAATCCCGGGAATTTTTTTTTTCATTTCCCGAATCCCGGGAAGTAAAAAATCCGGGAAATAGAGGAACCCTAGTGGTATACAATACTAAACATATTGCATGCCTACCTTGGCCTATGTTTACCCTTCGAGTCCTCTTTACATATTGCAAAAGCTGTTTGTTATTAAAGCCAATATCAGCAAGCGCACACATCATGTCTCTGCCAGTTGGCAAAGTCCTTCCACTGTGCTCATAAAATGCCCTTGTACTGTTTCCAATTTCTGTCATATCTAAATGTGCATTTTGTGGTTAGCCTTGGCACAGTATGGTATTTTTGCAGCTGGAAAGCAAACTTTGCAAACTTAATGCTTTATCCCAGTTTCAAAATTTATGATGACTATTCTTAAGTCAATTTCAAAAGTTAGTACTCACAGCTTTGCAACATTTCTGTTAAGGTTTCCAGCACGTTTTCTTGTGTTGTTTCAAAGCCTGTTTCAATGCATAAACCAGCAACGGCCATGGAAAGCGCGCGCCTATAACTACCATCCAAATTGACTCCTTCAGCGGCCATCTTTGACCCTAATAAACCCCAAACGTAAGATCACAATTAGTTTTGTTTTGTGGTCAAACCAAGTCGAGCGAGACGTTCCAACTCGGGGATTTTTTGGAATTGTCCTGAGCGTTATGATAATCGCAATGCACAGATTGCGCGCGTAACAAAGAACATCACAAGATGGTTAAGGATTAAATTACTAAAGAAGTTAAATTTAAGTGGAAAAGCAAATTGAAAACATACCAACTATAAAACTACGCTCACAAATCGCAATGATAATATTCTAAAGCCAAACTTTACCAGCTGCACTGCCGGTCTGCAAGATTCGACACGCGTGCCTCTCTCGCTGGTTATGACATACAAAAATAAAGCAGTGAATTCGTAACTTTTTCGTTAATATGCCCGGCAGTTAAATATGCCAACGGTAACATCCGCAGTCATGTCTGCTGAAGCACAGTCGTCGCTCGAAATTTCGGAAGTTGAAAACGACACTTCACCAGTGTTTTATGATGAAAAACCTCCGCAGTTACGTCTTATAGGAGTGAATGATCAAGTGCGGCGTTTGCAAACCATCGTCCGTGATAGGTGATTTTTGTTTGTTAATGACGTTGGATTTGTGTGGTTCCTTTTTTCCATTGATGCACATTTTAATGTTAATAATGCCAAGTAACTGTATTTGCTGTATTTCCGAATTTAAGTCCTAAAACAACAAATTTATACATTTTTATTTTTGACGGATGTAAAAGGATTTTGTTTTATCAACAATATTTCTGGTCAAAACAGTGGTCCTGTCTGCAGCTCACTAAAAAAAACATTAATGGCTATATTGCTTTACAAGAATATTTCTGTGTAATTAGAGTTTTTTATGCATAAATCATGTTTAGCAGTACAAAAATATTTTTAGACATTCGACTAGAAGTGACTTCATTGTGAGTTCTGATCGCTTGATTCGCATGGTAATTGAAGAAAGTTTGAATCTGTTGCCATATTCGAATTGTGATGTGCAGACGCCATCTGGACACACATACCATGGCATCAAGTTTGACAAAGGAAACTGTGGTGTAAGCATCATTCGAAGTGGTGAGACATTTTTTGGTGATAGTAAAAAATGGAATCAAACAAAAAAAAGTTTAACCACAGTGAAAGTTACGTTTTTTGATGGTAATTCTATGTGACAAAGTGGAAAACTTAACAGTGGCTTTTAGAATTCACAAAATCAATTGCTTTTGACATGAAATTATTTAATTCTGAAATTATTGAATGATATAAAATTATATTTTTTGCTTTGTGAAGGGGAAGCCATGGAGCAAGGACTGCGTGATTGTTGTCGCTCTATTCGACTTGGAAAAATTCTGATTCAAACTGATGAGGAAACCAGCAAGGCCAAAGTGTTTTATGCAAAACTTCCAAAAGACATCAGCAGGAGAAATGTTTTACTGATGTACCCCATACTATGTAAGATATGACACACATATGTTGTGTTGACAGGTTTCAGCATATAAAACTGAAAAACAACGTTAATATATCATTTGTTATTGAAAAAGAGCAATTGTTCAATGCTGTACACTACTTTTTAGCATCAGGCAACACAGCAATTAAAGCAATTGAAATACTGCGAGAGCACAATGTTCAACAAAATAAGATTATACTGCTCACCTTATTTACAACCCCACAAGGTAAATAATTACTTAGTGTTTTATTTTAATTTTCACATAGATTAATAACTTTTTGTTGTACAATGTGTCATGAACAACTGTGATAATAAGTGGGGGTTTTGGTGTACTTTTCCAGGCTTTTGGGAACTAAAAAACTGCATTTTCTGATTTACAGCTGTGTTTTTTATTCGATGATAAATTTTAAATTAAGGCAATATGAGCAGATGTTGTGTGCTTATGTCTGTAGGATTGAATGCAGTGATAGGAAACTTTCCGGACATAAGAATACTTTCCACCGAAATTCATCAAGTTGCACCTGTACATTTTGGTCAAAAGTATTTCGGAACAGACTAAACTCGGGAACATTTTTCCATTCCAGGTCATGACATTCAGCTTTAATTGTGCAATTTTTTTTACTGGTGCTTACGTTATTCCACTTGTGATCATTATTGTTTTGATTTGGATTTGAAACTAACTCTTGAATTGCAAGTATTTTACATTTTATTTTATATTGTCAAATGTGTAAATTTATACATAAAATACTGCCATATGTTCCAATAACCAATGGAAATTTGAGCTTAGCCAACAACAGCCTTGAGCAGTAACCACTACATAAACAATACTCTCATAATAATTTAGGAGTGCAACTTGTGTTGTTTTTTGTTGTTGCACACTTTGTGTCGCTGATTTGGTAGGGGTCAAAGATTTTATAGCAGTAACATATTTTTGTTTAAAATATAGTAAAATAACAACTAGGAGTTGTAAATAGCAAATTATTTTAATGAAATCCAAGCCAGTGTTTGAACACTTAAAAAAAACTCAAATTCACATCTTCGAACTTATGTTGTTGACCAACTTAATAGGAAAGATTGTTTCGCTTTCATTTGATCCATTTATGGCTGTGACCTAAATTAGCTCACAAAGGTAATATTTGTTTATTCTGTCAATATGTGCTGTTGCTTGCCCTATGTGCCATGGTTCATCTGCAGCAAATCTGCTGTTTCAGATGTTAAACAAAATACAACAATAAACTAAAACCACTAAGAGTTTATGTGTATTTGTACCAAGCAAATGGTAAGAGTTTTCTACAGTCATTGAAGCCGAAACGCCGCAGAAACAAGTTAACATGTTGTATCACATGAGTGGCTGAAAGTTGGTTCACGTCATTTCAATGCCCAGGGCGCGTTGGCATGACCGGGCATTGAAAGTTCTGCAGTTTCAAACAAAGCGTGATGGTCTTTTGTGAAATTGCTGATTTGTCGCAATTGTAATGTAACAGCCAATACAAAGTTTTAATGATTAGTTTACCATTGTGCTATGGCCGCTGATTTCAAACATGCTAAACTGTTTTTGGCACTTTCACATGAGCACATAAAAGTGGCTTGAATAAAAACAAAGTGAAGTTTCATGCTATCAGCAACCCTGTTTCGCATCGTGACAATTTTTTTGGCGGAATTTCCCAATAACGCACAGCGCTTACGAATCGTGGAGCAAAAAATGAGTTGCTTGTTGTGGTAAACGGTTCCGCCCGCGTGTTTTAAACCACTCAAATGCGGAAATCATGTGCTTAGTATATTTTCCGTTCTGTCACCCACAAACAAACCGTTGTTTTCATTGCACGTACGCTTCCCATTATGGGCGTGTTTCTCCGTCAAAAGTGACGCCGAGGCTCCATTAATCATTTGAACGTAATTACTCACATCCGTCAAGGCTCAAAACTGCACGGATTATGCAACAAATTTAAGATTAGCACTGGGCATTTATCACAACATGTGGCTTAAAAATATTTGTCTGCAAACGGCGAAGTGCGTTGTATTGATCTTTGAAGAAACATTTATGCTGTAAAACACTATCCAATGATGAAATGTTTCCCCTGTCTGTTAAGTTACAACCAGCCCTGAGATGAATAAGCACTTGATGACAACAAGGGTCCCATAGATTCGTATATTTATTTATAGATTGTGACTCGCACAAGTCGATTAAAGGCGCGGTATAGTGAATTGCAACAACGGCGGCAACAATGAAACGAGAAAATAAAACTGTTACACAGTGCAAAATACGCGGTACGACCAGCAAAGAGAGGGCAAGCGGAAACCACTCCACGGTGGTTTCACCCATCGAAGCCGACCAAAAATTGTTACACAAAAACTTGGGGATTTGTTGTATGTTTATGCCACACAAGTGACAAAACACCACTGTGTAAATAGGTGAACACAAGCTTGAAAAAAGTATCCAGATAACACAGGGCGTTTATTGTTGTTTTTCTAGCATATATTAACAAAACCATTGCTGTTTGGCTTGTGAAACAGATTGTCGCTAGCGCGCGGATGCACAACGACCGCTGCGTGATAGTCCATGAAAGTTGCACATAAGAAGGAGCACTAAGCCCACAGAAACATAATGTTCCAGTCTTACAAAAGGTGATTTAAGTGGACAACGGTTACTTGCCTTACAACATTAAAAGCGAGACGTTCAGTTACGTAGAACACACACAACTATGTCACATGGCAATGATGCCATTGTTTCATGTGTGATTTATATACAATATGCTCATTACAATGATTAGTGGCTTATGTGCCATTCCATGTGCTAATTTTAGTACACATACACACGCCGCTCACAGACATGCTGTTGGCAACAACCAGACCAACGAAACCACTCAAATACTATTAAAAAAGGCACAATCAGTTTTCAGATTTGGAACTTAGGAGAACTCCAGACACTAACTTTGAGGGGGCACTGGGTCACAGAATTTTACACTGTCAACAAATAATGCAAACAAACGGGCTATCATGTTGCCTTCATAAAACTCTTAAACCTTTAGTGGCTGTTTTATGGCATCGATGGGATTCTTTTGTAACTCTATGTCAAAAGTACTATGTATGTAGGTTAAAAAGTACTAAGGATTGTAACAAACAAAAATCTTGCATTGGGTGAATAGTAAAGTACAAAACATAGAAAAATTACGCGAACTTTGTTTGTTTAAATGGATTTTAGTGGGACAAATTAACCATATTTTCCGTAAATTTCTTAGATTGATAAAACCAAAGTTACCAAAATAAAACAATTAATACAGGGCTAGCAAGTACCACTGACAAATCTGTCTCCAACCATGAAGTCAAAACATTACTTGAAACATTATTGACATAATTATGTAGATATAAGTATGTACATAAGACCATAAAAATAAGTTGTTTTTGCTTGCTACAATAGTGTGAATGGGATATAAGAGAAAAAAAACATAAACCATAGGTTTGATGACCATATAAGAACTAGCTTTCACAATAGTCCTTTAAAAATTAATGACTTTAAAGCATGTTATGGAGACATAAACAAAATGCATATGCCTTAACAAGTTTAAGGGACATGCACAAGCATACAATAGATGCCAACATAAATCCTTGGGAACTGTTTAATGTTCAGACACAATGTTTGTAAATCAATTTATAGCTTCTAGCATAACTCTAGATTACTTTATACCCATATCAGGAAATAAAGTATACTATTTGAGAATTGGGCCTATGTTGGCTAAATGAAATATTTTGCATCACATTTGTACTTTTTTGCGATAAAAGTAAAGACAACAAAGGCCAAATTTTCAGACAACTTTAAAACTAGAATATGGTTGTAAGTGTGCAGACAATTGTGTGATAAAATATATCCGACACCGTATCACCAAAGAAAAATTTCTACACCTCACCCTAACACAGCATCTGTAATGTTGTACTATAAGTGTGCAAACAGTCAGATAACGTCCATATTGTAGGCATCTACGAAGGCGCTGCATAGGGTCTTGTTCCATTCGGTAAACCATGTTCAAAATAAGATCCTGTGTAATGAAAAGTTGTCTCTAGTAAACCAAGAAGAGGTTTGGTCTCTGTGTTTTCTTGTGAAGAAACATCTGTCATTTCCAGATTGATGTGAGAATCTTGAATAGAGGCAGCGCTTTCAACAGGCTTTTCGATGGCCGCAGCATTGAATAGGTGAGCCTGCATGTAATTTTGCCACAAATGTCACAAAATAAACACACAAAGACAAAAATTTATAAAACCTGATTTACACACTATGCCTGTTGTAAAATTTGTATTGTAGGTTTTAATGCATGCAATGCCAAGATTATACAACATCAGGTTATTGGTATTAAATAGTGCTATTAAAAGCTTCAAACTCACGTTCATCCATAGGCTGAGATGAATAAAAACAACACCGATGAAAAAGCTGATACTGAACAAGGTGAAAAAATGGAAAAGAATGTGTCTCTCATTGCCTCTGCACAAGTATAAATATATATTTATTAACAAAATACAACAGTTTTCTTCCTGGATGAACAAACCTTATGCCCTCATAGACTTTGTCATCTGTATTTTGGCGACGCTTAGACTTCTGAAGTGAAGTAGTGGCATCACTATCAGTTCTTTCTTCAGGTGCTGCCAGCCTCTTTCTTGCATTTTCCTCACGTTCTTCCATTGTTGTAAAAGTAGTCAGGTGCTTGTGTCACATTGGATATTTTTAAACTTACTGCAATATCCTTGCTATACAACAAAAACATATTTTCAATCATTACAAAACTACATTGTGTCTTAATCTCACAAATTCCCATACAACCACACACACTAACAAATTACCCTTTTTTAAAAAAGATAGCTTAACAAACGGGTCTAGTGCACACAAACACGAAAACATTTGTTAAGCTTGGTTATTTTACGGTCCTTTTTTTGATCATGTGAGCCTAAAACTTACAAAACCGAGTTTTTAATGGCATAACACCAACATGGATAACGAAAAGAAAATAACGTTTTGACAAGCACCGTCCGTAAACCCCAAGAAATTGGCAAAAGAAGTTACAGTTCGGAGAACGTGTATGCCGATCAGCACACGCCCCCCACCCAAAGCCAAACAAACCGTGTTTACATTTATCCCCTGACGTTGAGTCATGCTTCGCTTAACACAAACATTAGTGACGTTGCGCATTTCATAAAATTCAATTGTGGATTGCAAAAATTCGAAAAAAAAAAATATATTTTGTTTTCCAGTCGGTTCGCCAGTAAATCTGATTTCCCAAATAATGCCTCCTTAGAAGATGACTGAACTGAACTGAATGTAAATAAATTGAACTCAGCGAAAATCACTTTCTTTTGTGTGCCATGATAGGATGTCTAAAGTAAATATTTTGCTTCGTGTCTGGTAATACACGTTTTTTGTGACAACACTCAGGTATCATGTACCAACAGTCACATTCCTGTGACCCTCAAAAGTTTCTGTGAAACTAGTACAGTTCAAATGATACTTTACGTTTTGTACTTCGAAACAAACGTAGCCTAACTTGTGTTGACGTCATTAGGCTATTTGTTAATGGTAACTGTGCAAAGAAGTCTGTATCTTATTCGGGTCAAACATGACATGCTTAACTGCAGTGCCTTCATGAAGCCTATGTTCTTTAGTGTTTAACAGCGAGTTCAAAATCCTTTTCTGCCAAATAACCCACAAAAAAACAGATTCTGTTCTGTCTATTCAGCCAAATAAAACAAGTCACTCAATTCAACGACCGCGTTTATAAACCGGAAACGTTGCGGTAATTCGAAAATGTGTTTATCACAAGCCTGAGAACATACGATGGTGCCTATAGTATCTATTGAATATAGGCTATGCTGTTTATACGCTTATACATGCCGTTAGATGCTGCTAGTAGGGTTGAATGATCCCCCAGAAAACATAAGGATACCAAAAGGAAAATGGCGCGATCCAAAACATCCTGTGTTAGTCATATTAACACCAGGAATTATATAGGCTACGTGCAGGCCTTTGTTTGGCAAGGGTATAGGCTTGATCTGGACAAACTGGGTCTGTGATATCATATATAAGCAGACAACGTTCAGACTATACCCGTGCGACTTTATCTATTGTGCCTGCACGGTCGGAACAACACACGATCGACACTTGACTGCTGCAGGGGTAGAACTTGTCATTGGCTGACGCCTGTATTTAATTGTAATGCATATTGAGCCGGATATCACGCTACGTCACTCCCTATATGTGCATAAAATCGATTATTTAATGCAGAACTTGAAAAAGGTGCGTAATCTTTGGATCGACCTTTTCGTGCTGATACAGCTGTTATTCACATCTCACGAAAACAAACAGATCGATGAAAGCTGGTCGCACAGGTGGGACAAGATATTCACGCCCGTGCACTGCTAAAAACGGCGGTGAAAAAATAACTACATGCAGTATAACTTATTTTTCTTAAAACATAAATTATATGTTTCATATAAGGGTTAGTATTACCGCCATCTTTTAGATATTTTTATCCTAATGTTGCAGCACCAATTTAATTAATGCAACGTTGATAATAACAGTTAACTTCATATATTTTAAAACATGGTAGTGTAAAGCAGAAGTTTTTGTTGCCATTCGATTTTAACCATAAAACACCTGAACATGAAATCAAGTCCTTGTTTCGTTAGCTTTGATTTTTTAACAGCATATCTCCGGAAACGTTCTTTTTGACTTCCAGCAAGATTCGTTGTGATGCAGTTTTATTTGCTTGTATTTGTCAAGCATGCGATATACGTGAAGCACATTTGACGTGGAGTATAGTTACAAACAGTTGGGGACACACAACGGAAAGTGGATAGTCGGTGAAATCACTTGTTGTCGTTGGATTCAAGAAGTTTAGTTTTCTCGTCACCACTTTTCTCTTTCTTGTCGGCCTCTAAACGTTTGTATGGAGGGCGCATTATCACAAATATGAGAGTGGAAATGAACGTCAGAACAAAAGGAAATGAGCAGGATGCCGTTGCCCCGACGTACATCAGCAGCATTCTGCCAATAATGGGATATATGAGACGAAATATTCCCATGCCTATAATGTTGACCATTGTGACTAACATAGTAGGTTTGGGATAGGTGACTTCAATTAGGATTTCAAACAGGGAGGTATTGGCCATGCCCAGAAATAGGCCTTGGGCCACCACACCGATGTACACGCATATCAACTGGCGTATCTTCACACCGATTAGAATAACGAGGCAGGTAGAACATTCAAAAAGGACGCTGAAGAGCACCACCTCGCGGAATTTTTTGGTTTTTGTGATGAGCGGGCCTGCGATGAAGCCGCCGATTGTGTACGTTATCCAGCCACCCATCAAGGCTAAGCCAGCTTTGGAGTTCAGCGTGGTTTGGTGCTTGAACGTGGCGTGCAAAATAGAGGACAATAACACGCTGTTGTTGCGGAGAACCGGGTTTACGGCGCCAAAAACAAACCACACGGCCACAAAATATTTGTCGGTGAACAACTCCTTTATGACCCCCTTGTATTGCTTCAGAGCGTCTGTGAAGCTTTGCTTTTGCATGTCACCCGCTTTTGCCTTCTGGATAAGGGCCTTGGCTTGTGCTTCACTGGGGGGCAGTGGAGGAGCGTCGACAACAAAAAGGTAAACGCTCAGGGTGAGCAGGGTAGACATGGCCGTAAAGGCAATGAAGGTCCACGTCAGCCTAAATTCAATCTCATGGTCGGTCTGACGGACATTTACAATTTCCGGCGTCAGGACCGATCCCACCGACTCCCCAATACCTCGACCGACCACTTGGAGCGCTACAGCGGTAGCCACCTCAATAGTGGGAAACCATATAGCGGCTGTAGGCGGCGGGATGGACCATGATATGATATTACTAAAACCCATAATGGTTTGCCCGGTTATAATTGAAATGAAGCCGGTGCGCATTGAGACGCCAACGGTCGTGAGTGCGAAGCCCAACATTAGAGTTGTCGTCATCAGTAAGTAGGACTTGCGAAAACCGAGGCGCGACGTAACCCACGACATGGGCAGGGACATGCTAAGAAAAACGACCGACTGTGTCAGAATGAACCAGTCGACCTGCCAAGGCTCGATCTTGAGCAACTTCACGAACACGCTGTTTATGGGCCCGTAACATGATTGGTTGAAGCCGCGACCGAAAATCGCCACACACGAAACTGTGAGAATGATCCATCTTCTTTTGGACACCCCCAGCTCCATGGCGTTGGTTGCTACCTCCTCGTCCCTTTTAACATCTTTTGCCACATCTTCCTCGATGGTTTCTAGTTCGTCTTCTATCACGTCGTTAGAGGAAGTATTGGCCGTCGGTCCTCCCATTCTTGCGTTGTGACGATATAGTCGGTTTCAAAGCCTATTACAGTCCCTGCAAAAGTAAACACGGCATTATACCTTATTGCCTATAAAAATGAGACTTTTCAGGCTTTGACATTTGTGCCTAATTTTCAAATTTGACCCTTGCAAAACCGACGAAATGCAGAATCGTATTTACTTATCCTAAAGGTTCCACTTTTTGCGCATAATTACGTTACGTTTCTGTATCTTTTATTAATACTACCCGAGGACGCAGTAATATTGCCTGACAAGTTGTACGCTTGTGCACCAGTGTACCTTGGCCACAATATACCCTGTGAAACCACTGAGCTCCTGTAGCTCAGTTGGTAGAGCGTTGGGCCTGGTTATCCCAGGTTCGCGAGTTCAAACCTCACTGGCAACTTGTTTTTTCAATTTTCGCTCCGACTTGTCAGGAAAAAGTGGCTGATCCAGCTAGGCTGCATTGTCTGGGCTGCCAAGCCCGAAAACCTCATGATACTACTTGAGGATATTGAATTTAGACACAGCTCAATAGTTCAGTTTTAAGCTATTTAACTCTTTCGTGGCTCAAGCGAATCAAAACGCATCTATAAACGGGCACTCAATACTAACAATTGAACTTTAGTGTTTCACATTCACTGATAGCATTTTAAGAAACACCTGACTTCTTCCCTTATTAATAATTCCCTGTGAGAGTTTCAGCTATCTTATTAACTTTCTTTGTTAATATGTTCACCCAAAATTGCACCACCTTTGATATAATTTTTCGTGATGCATAAAATGGTCCCGTGAACTTGCAACAACGCGAATCCGTTTGTGAAGTCGCAAAGTGAGGCCGGGACTTACGAAAGCGGCAGCTATTTTTCCTAGAAAGCCGCCGACTGTTATGCCATCGACCGGCAAATATCCGGAATAACAGCGATACACGACATGCCACTGTCCTGCAGAATTGCAATTAATCGGGCGGCTTTTCGGCGTCGTTCGCCCTTGAATCACACGCACCAGTTGCATGTACCCCACGATTCGCCTTGTTGTGTAGATCAAACTGTCAGTTACGTGCAGGAGAAAGCTTCCTGCGTGCTCGGTTTTGATGGCTTGTTCAATCAGCCCTATGTATTATGGTTTGTCAGGACGCTGTTCCTCTTCACATATTTCACAATTGTCGATATTATACAATTGCCGGCGCCAACAGATGACCACACGCTCATTTAGGAGTCAGACAAATATTATAATTAGTATAGCGTTAATGATCGTTTGTGGTTTAAACCTCGTTGGAATGAAAAAAATGCCCCCAAAACGCTTATTTGTTTGAACTGTATAGGTGAAAAATTTCCTTACTTGTAAAATAACTCTGTGGAGGGCGCCAGAGAACCGACAATAAGACTGGCAGTGACGGCCAAACTGGTCGACACCGATTCCCAGCAGAAAAAGTGGCCTTAGCCTTGGTTTTAATCCCTTGCTGCATGCATGGATATCGATATTTCCATTTGAATTTTATTTGCAACATTCAAGGTTACGAGTAAACACTCACACTTGAGATGGTTGGTCACGTGACGAAAAGATTTCTACGCAAACCCGAAGTACACATAATACTTTTTACATAACAACGATGTGCAAAAACACTAAAGGTATTTCATTTACTCTCTTCGATCAGCTTGGTTTTCTCGCTGTTGGGTTTGCTGGTGTTGTTGGCCTCTAAACGCTTGTATGGTGGACGCATTATTACAAAAATAACGGTTGAAATGAAGGTGAGAGCGAAGGGGAAGGAAGTGGATGCGGTGGCGCCGATGTTGGTTAGCAACAACCTGCCCACAATTGGATACATCAGGCGAAATATTCCCATGCCGATGATGTTGACCATTGTGACCAGCATTGTGGGTTTGGGGTAGGTGACTTCAATTAGGATTTCGAACAGTGAGGTGTTAGCCATGCCGAGGAACAAGCCCTGGGCTACCACGCCAATGTAGACGCACACCAGGAGTGAGAACTTGACTCCAAGCAAGATTATCAGGCACGTGACACATTCGAAGAAAACGCTGAAGAGCACCACCTCGCGGAATTTTTTGGTTTTCGTGATAATTGGTCCTGCGATGAAGCCGCCGATGGTGTACGTTATCCAGCCACCCATCAGCACCAAACCGGCTTTGGAGTTGAGTTGCGTCTGGTTGACGAACTTAGTGTGCAGCACGGAGGACAACAGGACGCTGTTGTTCCTTAGCACCGGATTAACAGCTCCAAAGACAAACCAAACTGCCACAAAGTAGCGATTGGTAAACAACTCTTTAATGACCTGCTTATATTGCTTGAGAGCTTCAGCGAAGCCTTGCTGTTGCAAATCGCCCGTCTTGGCTTTTTGTATAAGGGCCTTGGCTTGTGCTTCGCTCGGTGGCAACGGCGGAGCATCAACCACGAAGAAATACACGCACACGGTGAGCAAGGCTGAAATTAACGTGAACGTGACAAAGATCCAAGTTAATCTGAAACCAATTTCCCCCATTGGCTGGCGGACATTCACAATCTCAGGCGTAAGAACAGAACCCACCGACTCGCCGATTCCTCTGCCCACCACTTGGAGCGCCACTGCTGTGGCCACTTCTACGGTGGGAAACCAAATGGCTGCAGTAGGGGGCGGTATAGACCATGAGATGATATTGCTGAAGCCCATGACGGTTTGACCCACGATGACGGAAATGTAGCCAGTGCGCATTGAAACTCCAACCGTGGTGAGAACAAAACCCAACAGAAGGGTTGACGTCATGAGTAAGTACGACTGCCGAAAGCCGAGCCGTGACGTGAGCCATGACATTGGCAGGGACATGCTGAGGAACACCACAGACTGGGTGAGAATGAACCAATCGACCTGCCACGGGTGAATGCGAAGGAATTTAACGAATACGCTGTTGATTGGGCCGTAGCAAGATTGATTGAAACCTCGGAGAAATATAGCGGCGCACGATATTGTAAGGATAACCCATCTCCTCGCGTAGACGCCAAGTTTCATTGAGGGCGTGTTTTCTTCTTCAACCTCATCACAGTTCTGTAACTCTGTTTCGTCTGCATCACGTTTGGAATTCTTGGCAGTCGGAACACCCATGCTTACACAAGGTTGGTTTGTAAATTGTTTGTAATTTTAGTTCATATAAAATTGCCTGTGAAATTAAAACATAATTTTAGATATATATTTTTTTAGAGTCTATGTAACTAAAGCGTATATTTCATATGAGCTGGTTTGGATCTCAAAACTAGTTTAACTGCGTCTATCTGTATTAAGTTTGTGTCACGATAAATATGAAAATATCTTGCACATATGGTATTAAATAGCTCCGTTACACATAATTTTACCTATATGGGTAATAAGCGTACATGGGAGGTATCAAAAACATATCTAACAGACGAATCAGAATGAAAGTCTAACTAAACTATTAGACACCCAATAAGCTCAACACAAAACAAAATGTATCTGAAAATCTCCCAAAACGATTTCATTTCCTTCATGCTATAAGCCTACTTCTCAGAACCATGTCCATAACCTTTTCCGACGTTCCCGCGCAGCTCCAAGTACATTGCGCGCTAAAGGAAGTTTCTGTGAGGGGTTTTCAATTTACAATGGACGCATAAGCAATTGGGGTTTATAAGGGTTGGATAGGTACATTTCGAAGGGCACGCTTGCTTAGATCACGGCCTGTTTCATCGCAAACTTCGGGCATGCTTAGTTTCGGAAGAAGCCATTGTGACAAATGCACTAGATGACAGCTTCCTATAGCTCAGCTTGTGCAATTAATCGAGGAGTTTGGTTCATGGTGCAGAAAGCAGATAGTTTGCCCCTTTTGACATTATAAATATTGTAAGCCACATGCCACGACTGGCTTTGATTGTTTGACCCTATTTCCTGTCATGCCATACATTCTTTCGAAGTGTCACGAATTGTGTTGGAGGACAACACGCACATAACTATTATCTAATTATCAACAGATGCATTTCGTCCGCACTTACGCATTGAACAACTCTGTTAAAAACGAAAATACTGTCAAAATATTCCTATTTATTCAATTAAAATAGAATATGTTTGAGTTATAGATGCATTTTATTCTTTCTTAGTTTTTCTGTGTTAAACCAATATGCTTGTATCGCTGGTAAAACAACAATAAAAATAAGTTCTCTTTTAACTTTAAACTATCTATTATGCCTCCTTCTAAAACTGTGATAGGCGCCCGACTTGCTGCTCAAAGAAATGACCTCAAGGTTTAAGCAATGGAGGAAGCACTATAGGGTTGGATTCACATACCCTTTAGTATTTGGCGATGTCTTGAATGATTTATCACCTTTTCCTCCCGCTCGAAAGCGCAAACCAAATTATCGGTGTACCTATGGGCTTTACTGCGTTATTGCGGAGCCGCTTTTCAGTTTATGGATCCGATCGTTTCTGACCAACCTTATTTTTTTGGTTTTCAATCAAAAACTATTATTGTGCCCTAACGTTGTGCATGACATTTGAAATCATTGTTCACACAAATCCATCACAACGATTAATAAATCCACAACCATTACCATTTTACCCGCCTTTATCATGGCGCATTATTACGCAACAATGTTGCACACAGAGTCGCTTTGTTTCAATTTCAACAAGAAGCAAGTAAAAAAGGCAATTAGTTCCAGAAGTTGATTGTGCATTGTTGTTATAGAAAAATGGACACTACCACTTTAACAGTGTGCGGATATGGGAATCAAACAGAAATAAACGCCGTTGGGTTTCCAGCAAAGCTGTACCGATTAACAAGCAATGAGAATTACTGTTCAATATGGTGGGCTGAGGATGGAACGCATATTGTTGTAGACGTCCCAAAATTTGAGAATGAAATCTTAAGAAACGCAGATTTGCCTCGATGCGACCGATTTAAAACAATGACTTTTACAAGCTTTGTGCGGCAACTTAATCTGTACGGTTTTCGAAAGGTATGTGTAGCTAATTTTGTTTGCTAATTCGACAGATTTTCAATAATGGTGACTATTCTACCGTTTTGTACAGGTGGTCGTGGACAATGACATGCAGGTGGACCCAATTGACTGGCAAAGATACGCGCACGCTTTTTTCTTCCGTGGGCGCCTTGATATTCTGCATTGGGTGCGCCGCCAGCCTGGACCATTTCACTGCCGCATGTCTCGTGCATCGAAGCAAGCAGTCGCAGCAATGCGTTCCTACAATGAGTATATTTTGTTTTCTTTTTACTAACTTTTCAAGCAATTACTCGCCTACAAACATTAGGCTAGATGAATATATATATATATATAGTATATCTAAATATATTTCCTCGACTATTTGTGCCGGAATCCTGTGGACAAGCATAGACAATTGATTGTTATTCTTATGTAGGGCAGTTGCGCAACACTTGATGTTTCGCGGGCTGCGACCGTCACGTAAAGGTCCGCGACCTTTTGGCGGAAGACGCATGTCAGCTGCTGTTCGGAACCAGCAGTTGCGCAATGCAGCGAGTAAGTCCTATAATAAACTAGTGATGGATCAGTGGATCTTGCGTTCGTGTTATGCGAAATTTTACTGCAAAGAGCTTGCATTTGGATTGTTTATTTTGTTTTTTGAAGAAAACATGAAGTTTCTTGTAATCTCGTACACAATTGTATATACTTTTTTGACGCAAGAGCAATTTAATCAATCATTACACAAACTTACAAATACTAATTGTGTGTGGTTATATTCCTATTTAACCTCTGAAACCTATTTTTCCATGAATGGTGTGTGGTTATGCAAACATTTAGGACTGCACAGTCGCGAAGAAAGAGGTTAAAATACATTAAAATTTTTCAGCGTTCGTGGCGGTTTGTGAGCCCGCTAATGGTGTCCACCCTCCAATGGTGCCCTGCGCTGCACCTTTTCCTCAAGGATTTGCGATCGATGCAGGAACTATTTGGAATCCATCGACTTTGCAGCTCGTGGCACCAAACGACGGTATATATGTTTCACAAGTTACAAGTATATCAGGCTAACCCAGTGGTTCTCAAACTTACTCGCGTGCGACACACTTAGAACGATTCATTCCAAACCATGTATCTAACAGCACGATTTTGGTCGCAGAACGAGGACTTAAGTTGTTATTTGCCTGCAACCCTCAAAACAATCTGTTTTTCTTTGGATTAGATGATACGCGACGCCTTTTTGAAATAAAAACTACGCACCAGGGCGCGCAATGCACAGTTTGAGAACCTTTGGGCTAACCTGTTGCATCCACAATCAAAGTTTACGTCGATTGCGAAATATACAAGCACTGTTTACAAAATAATGTGTCAAATCACATCAGCTAAATAACCTGTGCTACTCCATGCGTGCTGTAAAACAGAGGTGTTCAAAGTACGGCCTCTTAAAAAGATTTAGAAACCCTTGACAAAACACGCAAAAGCTATGCTGGCGTTCCCATAATTCAATTACGTTTAGTGTGTATCATATACGTCAGCAGTGCATTGTCAATATCAGTTAACTGAAAAATATAATGTTGTAGCGGGATGTGGGTCCCAGTGCAGCAAGACTACGGGCTATATTGAAGTGGAACCGAATGACATAAATCTAACTCCGGAACAATGGCAGGTGATAACATAACTACACGAGCCTTGCTTTGTTAATATAGACTGTGTACAGTTTTTCTGGGTTTCAATTGTTCTTTTTTTTAATTTGCAGGTGCTCAGCACTGCGTTTCACCAACAGCAACAACTACCCGAAATCAGTGGCAACTTACTCGATCTATCCCCCGAAGCTTTGCCAAATTGTTACGTACAGCAGGATAACAAAAAGAAAGGCGGTGGAAATGACGGCAAGGATAAGTAAGACTCGATCGACAATACGACAAAAATTTCCCAATGGATTTTTTGAAAAATCATATTATTTTATTTAGTAACATAACTGACAGTTTGGTACATCTTTAACATAAACAAGATAGCCCATACAATGGTATAGAACTTTTACATTGAAAATGATTGTAGAAAACAATCGAAACGTCTGTATGAAGTTCTCTACCATTGTATTGGCTATCTTGTTTATATCATAGTATTTCAGCAGTAGTGGCTTCTCCGCTCCTTCAGTAGGCTACGTAATGCGCAAGCATCCACCAGATGGGTGGATGAAGTTTCTCTATCAAAAACCCTAATACACAAAATGCTTTACAGTGAGAACGACAAAGTGAAGGCTGTCAGTTTGGAAACATTCAAAATGACGAAAGAAAGTTCTGCCGCCTTACATTTGGTTGGGCACAACACCGTTTAAAAACAAACTTGGCTACTATGACGAAACACAAACGTTTAAGAATGATTTTATCCAAGCGCCTGTGTTTGCCAAAAATGTCCGAGAGATTGATTATAACTGCATGGTCGCTAAAACAGACAATCCTATACAAAACAATGCAACCATATAGTGGTCTAAATGTAATGCCTTGTGTGAATGCTGGTAATGTACAAAATATTTAATGTTACACAAAATACACATCTTTGCCTATAACGTCTTTCATGCTGAAACTGCAGTTGTTTCTCAATTCTTCACGAGTTCGTTTCATGTTCAATAAATTTCCACACAAATGCTCCATCAAATCGTATGTATTCTTAATCAGACCATTAATTTTTGCAAGGTAGTTACTCCTATCAAATAAGAGTACTTGCAACTCTGTTTTATTCACAGTTTATTGTGTATTTATGTGAACAATGTTGTGAACTATCCACCACAACATTACCCAGCACTTCAAGAAGTACTGTAGTCGCCCTTTTCGTCGTGGCTGCGATGGCCGAGTGGTTAAGGCGTTGGACTTGAAATCCAATGGGATATTCCCGCGCAGGTTCGAACCCTGCTCGCAGCGTTATTATTTCACAATTTTTTTTGGTCATAGTTTGTATTGTGTGTGTTTAACACGTAATCAACACCTTGTAGAAGTAGCAAGAATTGCAAATCATAAAAATGTGTAATTAAAAAAGTCCTACAATCGTCGTGTAATTGGAAGAATATCTAGTTTTTATTAGGCATTTGTGGGCAAAATTGCACAACTTTATGAGTTTGAAGAAACAATTAAAGATTTATTTCATAATGGAAAAAATGTATGTGCATTAAAACGAAAGAAAATTACAACCCGATGGCATTTGAGTAAGCCTCATGCAATGTCATTTTTGATTTCAAACACAACGAAATATAATTGTTTTGCCAATTTTTGCGAAAGGAAAGTTTTTTTGGTAATCCGACGGTGTTGAGGTGTGAAATCAATCCTGCTTACATGATTATTGCAAAAACGCTGCGAGCAGGATTCGAACCTGCGCGGGAATATCCCATTGGATTTCGAGTCCAACGCCTTAACCACTCGGCCATCGCAGCGACGCCAGACTCATTGTCGTACGCGGCTTATAATGGATTCAACGCTGTAACAGACTTGCCTCTGAACCAATGGGCTCACTAATAAGCCAACTTACAACAAACATCTTTGATGAATAACCCAAAATATTACTTAAATTTTTATGTGAGGATACAGATTACATGACAAGTTTTCAATGGCCATTTAAAAAAAGCACACATTTTTACCCAAATATTTTTGTGGTTTGTCGGTTCCGCTTCAGACCTTTTGCTCAACAATGCGTGAAAACAACAAAGCATTTGGCGGGAAATGCAAGACAGGAAAGCTTTATTTCTTTGGGTACGTGACTGCTTGCGTAGATAAAGCTTTTATTCAGTGAAAATGAAAGTAATAACCCCTGAAATTTCCTGGCATGCCAAGGAAGCCATATTTTCCATAGCTGTTCAGCCAGCTTTACCCAAGCAACCACGACGTCTGGCAACAGCTGGTCTGGACAACAACGTCCGGGTACGCTTCTATAAAATTAAAATTATTCTTTTAAGCTGTGACTTTTACACAAATTGTTCAGATATGGAAGTTGGATGGCGGAGAAGTGAAGTTTTTGTCAAACTTAAGCAGACATGACAGAGCAGTTAACATTGTTCGATTTTCATCCAGTGGTTTGCTATTAGCTTCAGCTGGTGATGGTAAGCCAGAATTGAAAATTCGTATCTTGCCAAGATACCTCCCCCAGACTGGAAAAAATGTCCTGAAAATTTACCGATAATCCGCGCAATATTAATGACCTAATGCATTAACATACGAAAAACGTTGCGATCGTCCACGCAATTAACAATCGCTGAAACAAAATCCTGTGCGCAAAAAACAAACTTTCCAATGTGGTACCTCCCTAGTGTGCATTTTGATTTGTAACATTATTTGTAAATAGTGGTTTTGTAAATAGAAATTATTATTTTTAGATGGAAACATATTTATATGGAAGTTGAGTGAAAAAGACGAGGCCCCAAATATTTTTGACAATGAAGGTCAAAATGTTGAAAGTTGGTGTACCTTAAAGGTTTTACGGTGGGTTCGAAATGTGCATTGTCATGTAAAACCCAAATGTATTTTATGTGAAAGATTGCTGTTCATGATGATTTCTGAAAAAATTACCAAATATCTGCTTGATAATTTAAATTATATAAATGTTTTTTTTTGTAAATGGATAATGGGCAATACAGGTTATTTATTCTGGGCATTATTAATGACAACACTATAATTTTTCCCTTAAAACTCTTGCTAGTGGTCACTTGGAAGACATCAATGACTTATGCTGGTCGCAAGATGATCACTTTCTTGTTTCCGGATCAGTTGATCATACAGCTATACTGTGGGACGTTGAAAAGGGACAGAAAATAACAATATTCAATGATGCCAAACATTTTGTCAATGGTGTTGCTTTAGACCCACTTGGGACGTTTATTGCGACCATGAGTTGTGACAGGTAGGATCAGAACACCTAAACAAAATGTATGTGTGTGTTTGCACCCAGGATTCAGTGCAGCGTTTCTGCTGTTACTTGGTACTTTGGTTCTGCATATTTCAAATCTGGTTATTTTCATGACTGAACTTTGTTTCTGTCTTCAGAGCATTGCGGATATACAACACCCAGACCAAGAAAATGGCCCACTGTGTTTCGAAAATGAATCAGCCTTGTGCTTCCAAGGACCAATCTAAACCTGAAGGACAGTCACAAAAAATGCAAAGGATTTTTCATGATGAAACTGTAGTCAGAAGAAGGTTATTACACAACATTCATATTTATTAGGAAAGTATTAAGGTATATTACATTTGCAGGTTGAGCTTTACACCAGATGGAAAGTTGTTGATAGCCCCCGCTGGTTGTTTACAAGTTGAGGATGAAAGAAACTCTGTACAACAAGTAATTATATAATTATTTCTTGTGGGATTTCTCCATGGTATTTGAGGCAATGTTTTTGCCAGAACCATTCTGGTGTTACCACTTGTATATAGCCTTTTTTAGCGTGTTTGTTAAAACAGTCGATCACAACATACCAGTAGGAATTAACTAACAAATATACGCTTATTACAGATTTTTGATACAGATTTTTTAGTAGTTAGTTGCCCTTTTTTTGTAGGTCAATACTGTAATGTTATTCGGAAGAAACATGACCAAGCCAGTGGCCTGCCTACCCAACTTAAAACAACCTGCAAGCATTGTTGCATGCTGTCCCGTTCTATTCACATTAAGAGAGGAAACCAATGGCAATAGTAAGTTGATGTAAAAAACTTTCTTGGTGTAGTAACTGTGCCTATGCATGTTGTAACGTAAATCTAAAATCATTGCCATATATTTTAGGTGCTCCTCCTTTTAAGCTGAACTACAGAAGTGTGTTTGCAATTGCTACGAATGAAGATGTTCTAATTTACGATACACAACATCTGTCGCCATTTGCTATGGCCTCCAATATTCATTATGCCTCAATAACAGATCTAAACTGGTACCATTATTAATACAATTCATATATGCTGTTGACATAGCCAGAATGATCCTGTTTTTAAAGCAAGTGCTTTTTTGTGTGTCATTGACATAAACGTCCATATCTAATATACTGCACTGGAAACATGTTTGGTGTTTTTTGCTTTTACCCTAAATTTAGTTTTAATGCAAAGGGCTCTTCTGCTACATTATGTCCTGTTATTATTTTAGGAGCCCTGATGGAAAATTTCTCACTGTTTCATCTCGTGACGGTTTCTGTTCTATTTTGCAATTCGAAAATGGTGAGATCGGAGAGGTGTACAAACCACCCCAGGAAAAAGAGTCCCTGCAACTGGACAACGATGTTAAAAGTTGTGAAAAGGAAAACCTTACCACATGTGAAGTACCTTTACCAGTTTCTAAAGCAATAAATGATGAAGAAATGGATGTGGAGGAAAATAAAAAAGAATTAACGGAGCCCAGAGTGGAAGTGGTAAGTGCATGATTACGTCGACAGCATTTTTATTGACAATTTTCTTTTTATTGGTTGTTACTGAAATGATTTATGATAGATGCCTTCTTTAAAGCATTTTATTCCTTGTATATGCATAGTATACCATTTTTTAATAGAGCAAGATTTATTGGTAGAAACTTGAATATGTTTATTTTGTTTAGGTCTCTGGCAAGACAGATTCAACACCAAGGTTAGTTTCCTAATGCAAGTTATAGGTTCAATGAAAAACAAATTGCTAATTTATTTGCCAAAATTTAGATTGTCAAGTGCTTCTGAAATATTATTTTTTTGTTCCAAATCTTTAATTATACGACCTATACTAAGAAAAAAATAATGGTAAAGTTGCTAATGTAAATAAAACAAATTTTCACACAAAAAATACCTGGTTTTCCTGTTTAAAATGTTTATTTAATTTGTCTCAATGCAAATTTAAACTTGCTTTTAGCACTGATCCGAAGCCAAGGAGGGTTGCATTGACCACAGTCCAAGAAAAACCAATCCTCACTAATAAAGCAAAAACTTCTGAAATTCCCAAGTCTTCCACAGCAAACAAAAGGCGCGTACAACTAACCCCTGTTGTCTTGGACTAGCAGATAATTTTATTCAAGTTGTCGTTTCAATCTCTTTTTATTATCTTTAAATAAAATGTCACTCCATGTACGATGATAATTATTTTATTGCAAGGCATTTGGGTAGGTGAAAATATCGAAAGGCATGGGCCAACAGCTTTTCACATGGGCATGCATAGGTAGATTTGTGCTACAAGGGGCAGCTCATCTCTTTTGCAACAATGTACACATATGATTGTTTTCCAAATATTTTTCCTGCTTTATTATTCTTTTAACCATTTGAGCACAGCCGGGGTGTAATATGTGATTATTACATCAGTACCAGCCCTTCGCAGCGATGTGAAACTCTCCATTACCGCAGAGCGCAAATCGAGAGCCCCGTTTTTAGCACCGTGCCATAAGCAGGCATATTCGCCAGAAACATGGTAAGCAGCAAGTGGCAAATTAGGGTGGTTTTGTTTTATTTGAGTGATGATATCCAAATATGGCATTCCAGGCTTCACCATCAACATATCAGCACCTGCAGAACATTTTTACATTAATATGTTGACCAGTCATACATTTTGCTAATCTGTCATCATGGACCTGTGCAGTACAAAAAGGGCATACCTTCTCTTGCATCACGTGCAGCTGCCCTCAAGGCAAGACCTTTAGATCCAGGGGGTAGTTGGTAGCATTTTCGATCTCCGAATGCAGGAGCAGACTGTGCTGCATCCCGAAACGGGCCATAAAAGCATGATGAAAACTTGGAACTGTAACTAAGCACTGTTGTCCTGCCAGCCAAACCTAACATTAAGACACACAAATAAAAAAATAGTAATTTGCTAACTTTTATATGCTTTTACCAGCTTGAGCTAATCCATCTTTTATTGCCTTTATTCTATTGTCCATCATATCACTTGGTGCAATAACTTGGGCCCCAGCTTGTGCATATGCCACAGAAACCTCTGCAAGCCTTTTGATACTTGGTCCATTGTTAATTGTTCCATCATCATTCAGAATGCCACAATGTCCATGATCTGTAGATTAATGTCCATGATAAGTTAGCAGTTTGTAACAGGTCATATACAAGGTTATTTTTACCTGTGTAAGCACACAGACACACATCCACAGCAATTAGGAGGTCCGGAAAGGTTTTTCTTAGGAGTTTTATTCCCTTTATAACTGGCCCATTGACATCATCTGCTGCTGATCCCCGTCCATCTTTAGTAATTTTGGTAGGGACACCAAATAACAAAACAGCTGCAAATTGGATTAATGTAATGCTGTTTGTTTGTACATAGTTTTACTTGGTGGCAAGATGAAACAATACACAAAATTTGAGGTAACATCAGGTACCTTTCAAAGGCAAGCAATTGCAACCTTCAACAAGTGGTTTAAGGTATTTGACGAGATGGTTTACGCCATGCCTTCCTTGCTCAGGCAAAGTGGGTATCTCCTCATAAACATCGTCACCAACATCAGTGATAAACACAGGATATAGAAGATTATCTGCACAAAATTTGGAAAGGTAGATTTTAAGAAAAATTAGTAAACGTTTGATCACGTTATACCTGCAGTAATTGCCGTGTTCACGGAATTCCATGATCGCAAAGTCGGGTGGTGAATGGAGGAATGCAAACGTTCTGTCATGGTATGCTACTCTACTCTACCAGTTTCTTTTAATTTTCAAACGAAAAAGGTTCTAAAGGGGAATTTAAAAGTCGCGCCACTGTTGATTTGATGCGTTCAAAGAATATATTATTTTCGGTCACTTTCAATGGTCCACGTTTGCAACTGCAGTTTATACACAATACTACATCTGCCTTTTTAACTTTCTGTTCAAGCAGTTCGTCAGGAATTTGCGCTTAGTCATTCCGAGCAGTTCCATCGCAAAAAAAACTTTTTGAGGGAATGTTGCTAGAAAAAAGAAAAACCCAAATTTAGGCGCACAATAAATAAGTTACTCTCACCCGATGCAATAGTATTTTTTTTTTTGTCACAGGCAAACATTTGTCTATTTATGAAGACAGGAATAGAAATTGTCGATCAACCTGACAAAAAACGCCCTTTTTCCACGATTCCTGTGCAAGTCACTTACCGTGAGTAGGTGCTGGGGATCTACTACACCGCGCAGTTCAATTGTATCAGATCACTGCTAGTACTAAAAAATGTCGGCGTCTGCACACACAGTATCTCTTCAGCAAACGCTGAAAAGCGTCGAATCAAGGTTAGCATTTCTTGAAAATGGATCACACGATGCTCAACAAACCGAGGAGTTTAAGAAACTGGCCAACCTTAAGCAGAAACTTGTTCAAGAGATCCAGGGTCAGTGTGCATGTAAACAATAGATGGGAAATAATCTTTATGCATTCATTATTAAATAAAAAATAATTATACATATCTTATATTTTTAAATTGTTTTGTATACTTAGTGAATATGAAATCTTGTTTTTAATGCCTTTACTTTTTTGTGTGTGTGATATGCTGTAAGTTTAATGTATGTGGCAATTTTCTTCAATACCTTTTGCAACGTTTGTTTGCTTACTTAAGTATAAGATATCTAACACAACTTCACTTGATTATTGTAATGTTTGTGTACAGCTTCTATACAGGGAGTCCCACAAGCAAGCCTTCCTGCTCAAACAACTCAACTTCAGCAACCACCTTCACAGATGACAACTGCAGTAGCTCAGTCAGCAATGCCACCAAAGCCTGTCCAACAACAAGTCGTTCTGACGAAACCAAGGCCTGCCGTTCCCCAGTTTTTAACACCATCAGCCCCAGAAAATGATGGAAAGGTAAAAACCTTTTCCCGAGTGCATTGTATATAGGGTGTGGTGAATGTAGTTATTAGACTAGTGTCAGAGGGCCACAACCAAACCTATTTTTATTTTGATTCCAATGAAAATGTTTAAACTTCATGAAATTAACCTAACCAGCAACACTTTTTTTGGCGTGACACTTCATTGTCAATTCCAAATATTACTATAACAACTGAATATGAACTGATGATGCTTAACTAGAAGCATTGACACAAAGTTGTAATAGTAATATTTGAAATTAAATTTTGATTCCAGTTAAAAGTTGAAAAATTCTCAAAAAAGACATCGACTACATATATATAATGTATTAAAATCCCAAAACAGCGATCTTTAGACAGCTCAGATCGATTTATTTAGAGAAAAATATATTTCGCCTAAAACGGCATCATCAGTTTCTCCATTTACGATCGACAGCCTGCCAGGGGCCTTTGGTTTTTTGATCCAGTTTTGATTTACTAATCACATCGATTACATATATTTTACTTTTGCCAGATCCTCAACAAACAAAGGCTCCATGAGCTGGTCAAAGAAGTTGACCCTACAGAACAAGTTGATGAGGATGCAGAAGAAGTATAACTTTATTATATATTAAATGTAAAGTCATTTTTTTTAAAACTTCACTCCTTTTTTTAGATACTAATGCAAATCACAGATGACTTCATTGAAAATGTTGTGACAGCATCCTGTGAGCTGGCAAGACACCGAAAGTCAAACACGCTAGAAGCCAAAGACATCAAACTACATTTAGGTGGATTTACCATTTTTACTTTTTTGTTTGTGTGGTATACAACATAGCATAAGCAATAGAAGGACAGTACAATGAAAAGCTATATAAAAAAGACATTTAAGCACGTTGGGCCAAAAGTAAACAGTGTCATAGCAAAAGAAAATGTTTTAATGCATTTCTAACTTTCAAAGAATATATCTTTTTCAGAAAAGCATTGGAATATTACTGTGCCTGGGTACAGCAGCGAGGAAATCAAGCCAGTTAAAAAGTCAATCGCCACTGACGCACACAAGCAGAGACTTGCCTTAATAAGAAAGGCTACGAAGAAATGATCACTTAACTGGACTCACAATAACATGTCGCCTAGGATTTGTTAAAACATAGGCTATTCTATTGTGTGTTTCATCACTTGCGGGTGCTCAATGTAGCACAATGATGCAGGCCAAAAATCTACTGTACGCAATACAAAAAACAATCCACTAAATGTGCATAAGTTTAGGATGGTACCAGAATCGGCCAGAACAATAAAGAAAATAAATGTACACATGTGATGTACATCCAACACATTATCCCTTTTAAAAATTTTGCATTGTTTCTTGGGCATTTTAAATGACCAAAAACTTTGGTATGGCTAAATATATCTGGAGCACACTTTTTTAAAATTAGTCCCACAATTCTTCCGTTCTTCCAAACTTAAAAGTGATTGTAGCAAAGAAAATCAAGGCATTTTGAAGAAACACTGCCACGCCAGGATATGCATCATTTCTAGTTGCTATAAAAAGATAAGGGATTTACAAAAATGTACACATTACCTTAAAATCCACATCAAAATTTCGACTGATACTTACTGTTGACAACATACACTCCAAAAAGAACCCACATCGACCCAATTAAGGCACCAAATGCCAGCAAAAACCCGATTAACATCCAAATTCTTGCCCCTGTAAAGAGGAAGTTTAGTAATTGGCTGCTACAAAATCTTGAATGCAAAACAAACTTGCCTGTGGTGCCAAAGCAACCTTCTGAGTATGTATCCCCTCTCACCTGGCCATTTGACACTGCATTTACCCTGCAATATGTGAAAACATTATGGTTAGGTGACATATACCAGTGCTCCCAAACCACTTGACCATGAAGCATGTTAACATGCCAATGGGTCAGATGACGAAGTTCACAGCTTTTGATGTTTTATTAGGGATGGGCGAAGTTTTACTGTAAGAGCCAAAATTGTAAAAAATAATCTCATGGTTAAAAAATTATTTCCATATGTATCTAAAAGAGCCAAATAAATCTGGTAAACAAGCTAAAAAAGGTTAGAAACCACTGGATTAGATGATGTGCAATTATTATAACACTTGTTTCCATAGTCCAATCTCAATATTTAAAAATAAACCTAAATTATACTACACACAATCACTTAGATAATAACTTTAAAAGGACCAACATATATTTATGTTGAGACACTAAGCATCAAGAACCTTACATGAAAAATGCGAAGGCTGCAACAGCTCCACAAGCATGAACCGCATTGGGCATATCAGCTGGGGTGTACATGACAGCAGCATCAATTATGATCCACCATCCAGTAAAAAACTAAAAATATTTTAGCCAGTTAAACATATATACGGTATAAGAACTTATTGTTCGCATATACAAACAAATAAAATCGTATTCATCAGGAAGGTAGACTTATTATAGCATCAACCAAAAATTCCCATATTTACATTTTCGTCTTACCATGGTTCCAGAGGCAACTGAAGCAACGACATTTCTTTTGTCGCCCAACTCAATGCATTCACATGTCGGACAGCGAAAGTTATCTAAGATTCCAGCCATTTGTTTAATTTAAACGGTTATGTCTAAAAAAAACTCCTGTCAACAAAACGGCGTTTTGAAGAGCATATATCAAAATACATTTGTTTCACTGCTAATTATGTGACGGTAATTAACAAAACTCAAACTTGTTCAAAATACTTTAGTTTGTGTCATCACAAGTCGCCCTTAATCTGTCGGTCATGTGATTCGTTACGCTCAGCTAACCGTGACGTTTCGCAAAATACGAAGTTCTCGATTGCAATCTGCAAAAAAACAAAAGATGCAAGGCCAAAATGTGATGTGCGCGTCTTTGCTAATATTACTAAAATTTTTGTTACAATTTCCTGTTTATACGAGATGTAATAAAATGCTTCACTAATCTTCAGTCTGAAAAAACTTTTTCTGCACTATACGTTGCAGCTCCTTCGAAACCATAATATTCCTCGATTATTGATATCTTTCCTTGCAACATCTGTCTGTTTCCTTTGCAGGAGAAACTTAATTAATGTTTGAGATATTTGGCATATAAACATGTTCGCCGTTGTTGTAGCAGGACACTTGGTAAGTTCATGCAGTTAAAAGCAATATTATATTGTTTACCTTGAATTTATGCTAAGCTCACTTTCATCTCTATTGTTTCTTGATACCATATCTTCAGCTTCAAGTGCTCTACATTCGCATATGTGCGTTAAAGCTGCAATTTTGTCTTATCTAGTACTGATGCAATGTATGTAAGAGTGGCTTCACGCTCCCAAGTTTTGCAGCAATCTCCAAAAGTGATAAAAAATGCTCTTATCGTTTACCATAAAAAAACAACTGTTTACGATACTGTAGGTTCAGACCAACTTCAACCAGGTGGATGAAGCTAAGTTTTTGTTCATGCTGGAGGAATTGGATAAAGTCAATCATATTGTTGTATTTATGACTGGACAACAACCTTTTCCAGATGGTATGGTGGATGTTATTAATTACACTGTGAGCCTTTGAAAGAAATGCTCACTTATTAAATAGCATTGTTTGTTATTAAATTTGGTTTATGGTGGCATGTAAAGTATTGGCTGCCTGCACTTTAGAAAAGTACTTGCATTTTATCCAAGTGAATTTAGGCCATGTTACTGAGGTTAGTTTTTTGTTTTATTAGACCATCGAATGGAAACTTGATACAAGTTAGTATTGTTGATGTGGCCCTTTTTCACTTGAATTAAATAACAAGACAAACTCAAATCATGTTTGCCAACATTGGAATATTTGTATTTTTTTTAATAAATGTTAATGTGTGGTCTACCTAATGTTTTTCCATGTAGTAATATACTATGTTTTTTGCTGGAAATACTGCAAACAAATTTTCTGTTGAACATAAAAGCAAAGATACAGCTTTGTGTTAGTGGTACAGTTGGCCATTTCTTTTCAAGAACCAATGGTTGTCAAAGTTATGTTGCACTTATGTATCGGTCATGATTTGATTGTTTGTTTAGGTGTTGGTGCAGCAGTGTACATCAACTTAGCACCATCTTCTCCAGAAGGTGGTTGGCAACTGATTGGACATTTGACGAACAACAAGCCATCGGCAATATTCAAAATATCTGGTTTGCAAGGTGGACAAATGTTGTGCAAAAATCTTTTTTATCTTTATTAAATTTTTAAACAAATTAAAACATACCAAACGTGTTTCATTGCAGTTTATAAGACTTAATAACAAGTTTTGTATTATATTTTCTAGGAAATGTTAACAGTGATCAGAAACTCTTTTCTGATATGTTTCCAAGTGCTGATCATCCACATGCCCAGGTAGGTACGCAAAACTGCCATTCCTTCATCAATGTAGATTTAATTTTTCACTTAAACTGTATACAAGCATGGCTGTTTTAATATGTTGTTAAGCAGTGGTTGTTGTGTGGATAAATAGTAACAAATCTTATAAAGGTCTTGAGACTTCTACCTTCACTTTGACCACTGACCAATGCTTTATAGTATTTTATTATAAGTTTAATATATCAAGCTTGGAATATCGTTGGAACCACTTGATCAGCTTGCTCAGCAAGTTCCTGCGACCTCTGGCTCCTCAGTAGAACAGGGCGGCACTTTCGCAGACTTCGCAAGCAAAATGCTCAGCAGTTTCTACAACTTCGCCTCCTCGTTTACGGTGTCAAAAGAGGAGATTGCCGGCGCAGCGATGGGGGCAGGACAATTCAGCCAGTCGGCGTCACAGACCTACTTTTTGCCTGCTTCCGTTTTGGAAAACTGGAACACGCAGTTTCGAAATAAGTTATCGAGGGACGTGGATTTTTGGAAAAAGTAACTCCTTTTCTGTTTGTGCCGTGTAAGCATTTGGCAACGGTTGGCTTCAAAAGCAGCAGATGTTGTACCATCAAGTCGAAAGACACAATTCGTATTTATCTGTTTCGCAAAAACGTTTTTTATTGCACAAAGATGACTGTATCATTTGACAGATTGAGTACAGGCGGTCGTTTGCTTTTATGATTTTAATTTCAAGTAATTTTTTTCATTCGAACGCCTGTTATGTTGTGTAACTTAAGGGAACATAAATCATTTCATACAGTTGAACAAAGTCATGCGATTGTGAAAGTTGTTTTTGCAACGTGTTAAAGATTAACCCGTTTGTCCAATTGAATATTACTTATGTATTGCGACACAGTTTTATTGATTTGCAAATACCAGTCAGTATAGGCCCATGAATAACATGTTACCGGTGTGCTCATTAACTCGACAAATCGTCCACAGATGGACGGTGGACAGAGCATAGTTGATTTACGTGGTACAATCATTGTCAACAGCCAGGGGTGAACAGAAATATATTGATTATCGTTTTTTCGTGCTGTTGTTCTTCGTGGGGATCGACTACGTTTATGCCATGTTTTGTTCAAGATTTCTTGCACTTGCGTCAATTTATCAGTCTTTATTGTCCAAATAGCAAGAAAGACCGGATGTTTTTCGTAAAAACATGAAAAACTCACTGATTTACGCCAACCCCTTTCGTGCAAAAAAGGTTGTTTTATGTGCAACGGAGCGTGGAGAAATCGGTTCCCGGGGTTACTGGGCTTATTTGTAAGAGCGGGCCGTTGCTTGAAAAAACGAACGTTAATCAGCAGGAAATCCAGCGCGCTGATTGCTTTGCGCTGGAATTCGCAGCTCGTTAGGCCGTAGGGATCTTTTAGCAGCAACCAACAGGGCAGTTTTTCTTTTTTTAGCGCTTTTTAGTTTTAGGAACGCGTAAATCTGGTTTTATTGTTCAAACTGTTGTTGCTCTCGGTTTGATCTTCTGTTTTTAAGTTCCTGTTTTTGTGTACGAATTGAAACATGACTTCATACAGGGTAAGTTTATCATGCTGTGACATAATTAATATAATTTATAACGGTAAAATTAGTGGGTTTTATGTTTTGTGCTATGAATCTGACCTCTGCTTTATTAAATAGACATTTTAAAATTTTTAAGGCTGCTGATTCCAAACGTGAGGAATTCAGAAAATATTTGGAAAAGGCTGGAGTAATTGATGCTTTAACCAAAGGTAATGCTTTCAAGTATTTTTTTATATTTAATTTTCTTTTATATAACTCAAAATATTTTACAGTTTTGGTCAATCTTTATGAGGAACCAGAAAAACCAAACAATGCATTGGAGTATCCTTTTTTTGTATGTTCCATACATTTCAAGTCCTAATTTAAAAAATTAACATCAGAAAATATTCTTAATGGGTACAACATTCCTTGACTATTAACACTTTACAAGATTTCTAAATCAGCATTTAAGTGGTGCTGGCCCGGAGAGTTCGGATGTTGAAGCTCTGAAAGTAGAACTGGCAGAGCTTAAAGCCAAGGTCGTTCAGCTCTCTGATGAAAATGAAGATTTACGTAGCAAGGTAAAAGTAGTTGAATCGTTTTATGTTCCAGTATTAACTATGACGTAAGTGAACAATACATACTAGAAATAAAATTGCATAGGTACCATTAAAACTGTGGGTTACAGAACCTAAACTGTCATTTGCATGCAGCTTACAATTCCTTCATATGCAATGTGAAGTGTTGACGATTGTGAATTTGCTGGTGGCAAAAAATGTAGAACAGAAAACTTTTAATGGAATCATAAACATTTTTGTAAATTTTTAAGACAATTGTATGTTTTCAAACATTGAAATGGGCTTGTTTTAGCGGATTATGGTATAAACAGGACACATGATGTAAATGATTAATAAGTGTGAACTGGTCAAACTGTTTGTTTTTTTCTAAAATTTCATGTTTGCGTTTGGCACGAGGAAATGTGTGGTGGACAAATATTGATCTTTGAACCATATGGGAATGTCCTGCCCTATTTTTGTTTTTGTATGGCAAGTTACCCATTAATGTCACCTTTTTTTATATTAAAACCAATTTGACAGGCTGGTTGCTGTTTGTTAAATCATTTATACTGATAAGCAATATTTCATTTAAAACAAACACATTGACAGTGCTGTCTGTGGCTTTTCATTGTACTTTCATTTTGCAGCAACTAATTTCCAGTTCAATTACAAATGATGGTTTATAATGTGCAACAGGAATCCTGTGTTTCTTTTTTTATTGTGTGCTTTTTAATATTTACATATTATATTTTTCAGCTGGAAAAATATGAGCCACCTGCAACAGACGAAGGAACCAACTAATACAACATCACAACCAACAGTTTTAGTTTCTCAAATTTCTGGTACCTTCAAAACTTTTTGATTAATCCAAAAACAAAATACCAAACAATCACCACTTTTAGCAACATTCCAAAGATAGTTTCATATTACACTTTCTAGTTTTCGAAGGTTTTATAGACCTTTCTACCTGTTTAGCCATGTTTCTATGAAAAGGGCCACTTTTGTCCTTCTTTTTAAGCTTTTTTATTCCAGTTGTATTGTTAGTCTTTTGGCATATTAAACATATGCCTTCCCTCCTCCAGAGCTAAAAGAACACTTGCATATTTATGGTTGGTTTGCAACCTCGTTATCGTTGCTGAAATAAAGTAAGTAAAAACCGAATGTATTGCACATCTGCTACAAACCCTGCACGTTCAAAACTTGTGAATGAATTTGTGGTTTTGGGTTATATGTTGAGTTGTTTTATTGTTTTTCTGTGGTGGATGCGAGTACCGATTTTGAGTTGATTTTTGTAATAAAACCAGAAGTCAATTTATAAAACCAGAAGTCAAAAATTAGGTTGAATCGGTGTTTCAACCATGTCAATAATCAGAAGCTATTTTATGGTTTATGTACATTTACGAATAAAAAATAATATTTCCTGTTACAGTAATGGAAATTTTAGTTTAGTACATTAATACTAACTAAAAGTGAAATTATTTGTCAATAAAAAATTGTTGTGGAAACAACCTAACATGCAAAGTTGCAGCCTATTATTGGAGCTTGTAATTGCATTTGAACATTTGTCGCAATTATTGCCGTCCTAAAACCAGATCGATGGATTGCTGACACCAAGGGACCAAATCAGCCGTCTGACCACAGGATTGCCAAAAATTGTTTGAAGAAACGATCTTTTGTCAACTTATTCACTTGTTACAACTTGGCCCGGTTGCGCACCATCAAATTCTCCGCACATGCTGATACGCAAAAACATCATTGTTGTCCTTGGAAAAAGAGTCTATAAATGTGAATACGGTTTTGCATGTTTTCAACGCTCATGCTTTCAACATATAGTCTTGGCGTGGTCGCCATGCAAGTATTTGCGCACGGCGGCTTGATTGGTTATAGGTATAGCAGTTGATGGCGTGACAATTGCTGTGAAGTGTTTGTCAGGAGGCTGTTACAAATAATATTTGCAGGCGGTCCCTGCAGGCAAAACAAAGCACTTGATGTGATTAGTGGCGCAAACACGATATTTGCGTAACCCCGAAAGGCCACCACTCCGGATACAGTTGCAAATATCTTCACCCTTGTGGTTGATATAACACTGCGAGGACTGCTGTGCTTTTGCGAAAGGCAATACATTCCATCAAGCGAATATCATGTATATCTTGGCATTGTTCATACAAGCGTCTCTATACGCAAGGTGAAGTATAATTACTGTTTTATTGTTCAATCAAAATCTAAACTCGACTTTTACCAAAAGCGTGCTACAAATTGTTTCCTATAGGAGGGCAAGCAAGTCCTTTTTGATGTAGCAATGCAACATGCTTGGACAGATAAGGATGTGTTAACAGACAAATAATAAATACGCCCTATGGTTGATAGTGATACCATTATATACATATATTTGACTGTCGTAATACTCAGGGGCGCTTACAGTGGCTGCTATAATTTGCTTGAATTAGAATCTGGTACAGTAAACCAAATTTTCATATTTTAAACTATTGCAGAACCACATACATGTCATCATGCGAATTCTGCTGCAAACAATCATGTAACAACGAATTTTTTCCGTGCTTTGTATTGTATGTGTAGGTATATCGACAACCCAAAAACCTTTTGGATATATTAAATGGTCGTTTACTACATAAAGGGTGTTTACTACTTATTGGGTACATTTGTATTAAACATGACCACCAGAGATGAATGTTCACTATGACGTCATTATCCGACATGTATATGCTAGCATTATTAGACATGACTGCAGTCATATGATTGTCTTCCTAGTGGTTAAGCACAACAGCGATCAAAGCGTTTGGTTGTTGGTTGGGTTTGATATTACCAGCATCTTGGCTTTGGTATTCATATTTTACCATCTGATATACCATTTAGGCTAGTGGCAGCCAGGTAAGAAACAAACGTACCCAAGAAGTGCACTCATATGTAAAAAATCAAGCAATAATACCCCAGAATGTAGCGAAAGATAGTCATTAAAACACATGTAAACGGTACGTTAAACAAATAGCTAATGCGGTACGACAATGGGAACTGTACAAAACAAACAATCCTTGAACTTGAGTCTTGGCGAACTGGACAATGGTGGCATTGAAACTAATCGACCATCTCAATATCCGTTGGTGTTTTAACCAGCTTGCGCAATTCATTGTTGGCCTGGGCTGATGGCAGAGAAGCAGTTTTTACTTGTCCGAAGCACTGTTGAAGCATGTCTTGATCGGTGCCGATACTTTCTTGAAACTTTTGGAGTAATTGGTCATGTGACATTGGAAGCGTATTCAACTGGTTCATAGCAGCCGCAATGCTGCTTGCTGCTATCATGGATGGCGTGTAGATGAAGAATTTCTCGTCCAAACAGGTGCGGTTTACATAACTGACCGCTTGCAGCTCAATTTGGCTGCGCAACTGTGGGTCTTCGATGCCAATGCGCTGCAGGAGGGGGAAAATAAAGTCGATTGGAGTCACCGAAAGCGTATCCCACTTCAGTAGTTTCAAAAAGTAAATTTCAGCATCCAAAAGCTGTTCAGCGGTGACCGATGCCCCTGCAATTTCCACCAGCTTTTCAACACGAAACGGAACCTTGCTTTTAAGCTTGGAAGCCACCAGCAGACTCGCGAAAGCAATCGGAAGCAGTTGGTCTTCTTTAATGGGACACAGACTAAGAAATCGATCGAAGTTGCTCAGTGAAAGTGGGAAGATTTCCTTCTCACATCGTTGTTCTTCACAGATTTCCATCATCCAAGTGGCGACCAGATTACGCATATGGGGGTGTATATCTTTCTGTACATTATCGAAGTATGCGGGGGAGACCATGTACTTTTCTTCAAGTTTCAAAAGGTTGCTGAGGATAGTATAATCTGCTAAAATAGGGCCAGCGATTGCATGTTTTCTATACGCTTCCAACGTTTGGTCATCACAAGCAAGACTCATTTTTATGATTACAATTTTGCTTCAATAGAAGTTTAACTAAAACTTATAAAAAGGAAAATAGAATCAGTTATAGCCTATGTGTATGAAGACTGGAAAGGCGCGGTGTAACCAACGCAACTATATAGCGTTTTTTGTTCAAGGTATGCTCGTCGATTTACGTCCGCTGCCCCTGGGTAATACCCAAGGTACAGATTGGAGCTCTTGTGGCGCAATCAGATACAGAACCGAATGCGTGCTATTAATCGACATATTCTGTTACTAGAATTGTAAATTACTTGCCTTAAATAAATTGTGAAATACATACAGCTTACAAATTAGAGACCGCAATTTCGAAAATGCGTACGTCAGTTTCCAACCTTCTTAACTGATAATAATATGTACCCATGGCCTGTTTAACAATAATTACATAAACTTATTTTCACTGTTGCAAATATACGTAAGTTACAATTTGAACGACCTTCGCAATAACATGCCACTTTCCACACTTTGAACTAAACTTCAAATGACAAACAACTGTAACGTCATAGGATTTCAGGAATTTCTTTGCACACGTCTTTTCGCCTAAAACTGCTGCCGTGCACATCATACACATAAATCTACTCATACCACGAAATTTTACCTGTATAGTATTATGCTGTTCTACCTTTTTTGCATGCACAACAAGTAAACGTTGTTGAAGCTTAGCTTGTTCCGGCGCTTATGAAGGGGTCCGACTGTATGACTAAAAATTCGGACACGGTGGGTGGCCCGCAGTCATGCTTGGTAAATGAGCGGGGTTCAAAGTAAAAACATAAAACCCACGTGGTTGTGGCGCCAAAGTTTGCAAAGCGGGCCTGTGCATCGTGTTCTGAAATGCTGTGGCCACGTGGTAGCATTTTTAAAATGGGTTCTGCTTCGGACCGCGCAACTCTTTATTTTTAACTACGGTATTGCTATTTAATAGTGTTGGAAGAGGGGGGGATTTACATGTCGAAGGATACACAAAGAGCAAAACTAAAGAATTTTATGAGCAGAGAGGAAATTTCTGCAAAATGTATCAGCAAACACTGATTTTTTCACAGAAAATATTACAAGGGAAAATATAGTGGAACTTTTATACTTGCCTGTTAGTTGCCACCTGTTACGTGGGGAGAAATTACAAGATCCTGACAGACAAAAGGCGGTAAGACAAAGTAAAGGTTCCTTTGTTGCTCTACTTCTGCAATCCAAAAAGACTTCGGGCTAAATTGACACACCCCAAATATTTTTACGCCCACTGAAACATTGCGCCAATTGGCTCCTGCTAACACGCGTGGGCAAATCTTATGGGTGACGTAATAGCTCGAGGGAGAGGGATGGATGTTGGTCTTGGGGTATTTGGTGACGTAGATTTTGAAGCCCCGCACGTGGTAACGCTTTTCACGGGTGGCTGGATATCAGAAGAAAAAGGTCGGTCGTTGTGCCTGCTTTGTCATGGGTTGTGATGCAATAACAGCTGCTGCGGGCTTTTATTGCTGATAAACTTGTCTGTATCTGCAATTAACTGTTTTGGTTTCGCATCGGAAAATTTCATCCAAACAAAACACATTTGCGTTTTTTCCGGACATACACAGTTATGCACTCAAGCGCTAGAGTATAACCGAATACATTCTTCGATAGATGCCATGCAGTCTTATCCCTTCGACAAATTTCATTAGGGATTGCCAACAACATTGGTCGCAAAAAATCACCAATTATATCTGTGTTCCAACTGGAAATACTCGTACACCAGTGGTACGCGAGGACAACCAGGTTATGACAGGTTTATTCCGTGTTTGTCATAAAAATGATGGTGTTCATAACATGTTGGTTACTTTAACCGTAAGGTTATGTTTCGATGTCTGTATATTCGTTAGCTTCAGTTAATACAAAAGCAACGTATTAGCAAAAGAGGCGCGTTGTACCAAAACATCTTGACGACATTATGTTGTGTAAAACATTGTCTCACGTGTAAGTGGTGTACGAGACTAAATCAAGGCTGGGAAACACTGCATTATATAAATAATAGTTGGTACAGTCTTTCCGGTATAGCGACACTATTTATATTAATGTTATTATTCGTGTCCTAAATTCGCCAATGTTTGTTTCGGACAATTCCGTTTTCGTGTATGAATGCTAACAACAATGCAAGATTCCAAGCGCCATTGTTTTAATTTTTGTAGGGTCCGCGGCCAATTCTCGAATTAGCTGTGTATATGTACGATTAGAAACTTTTTGAACCTTATTTTCGTTTGTGTAGCGTTTTAATAACCGATTCGTGGTGTTTAAATTTGGAGAAGCATGAAGAAATTAGTGCAGTCTCGGTTGACAACGCGGTTGACCTTTTGGCCTGCGCCGCGTGAAAAAAAACGCACTTCCAGGATTTGGCAACTGCCTTTTGGAAGGAGCGTGTAATTGTTTAAATGCACAGGACAGCATGGCTCTTCAGGTAAGGCTTGTAAACCTAATTAACAAATCATTGCATAGATTATGCTATAGGGGTTCAAGTGGGTAACCCAACGGCTGCAATACTTGACCAAACGATATTTAAATTAAGCTTATTGTGTACATATTGCATTACAATGCATTTTTGTAAATAAGTAAATGCTGAAATTATAGTGTTTTATCGTGCAATGTAAACATATATACATTGACTAGCCCTTAGTATGAAATCCTGTTTGAGAAAATTGTCGCTGTAACACTATATGGGTATACTTGATAAAAGTTTTTTGACTCAAAAACACATAGCGTGTCATTGTAGCGTAACTGACGCAAGTCGTAAAAAAGTTCTCTCAGTAAACAACAGCTTGGTTCCTGTTACTGTGACTAACGTTGCATTGTCCCATGACCTTCACAAACGGCACAACACTTTTTTATTGGCAGGGGTTACGCTATATCACGGAGTCAAACCTTATTCCACTATATACAGGAATTATTATCGAAAATGTCGGTGTGGCCTTAAGGTTCAATCGCCATAAGCTATGTTATTCTACCGATACCCAGCCTGGAAGCAAGCGAAAGTTTCTGGCTTGAAACATCGGCTTACGAAGCATAAACGACCTGATGTGCTTGGCTGCAAATTGTTCCAATAAATCAGGCCTTAAATGGGACGTTTAGAAAAAACAAAATTTTATAATCCCAAACTCATTTGTGCGAGACCATGACCCCTTTGGCCTCTTCCCGACTACGTTAATAAGTAAATCCGCACCTTATTTGTGTGAAATGCGTCAGTTTCCTTTGCAGAAATGTAGAAGTGGTACACGAAGCACTCCACATACAGTGCGTTCAAGTGTTGGTTCGGCGTCAGAGACCCCCAAAACACGAGAAAACAGTCGCGAGAATTCTCCAGAATTATGTTGGTTGAAATGTGACGAGGAAATACCTCCGTCTACGCCACCGCACTCTCAAACCTCAGGTCTTCCGGAGGAAGATAACAAAACCACAATCGAAAATGATCCTAGGTATTGCAGTTGATTACTGTTAATGGATGATGCACGTAAATGTATCAGACCAGCATGCTAAGGTCTATGTTACGTTTTTAAATAGAACCAGTGACTCTTTTTTTGACGCAGGAAAGTGGTATAATGTGGTAAGTAAACTGGTTATACGGCGAAGACCTATGATGACTACATTTCGGCTCTGGTAAACAAAAAAAAATTCGGCAGCAAAGGCAGTTACATGAATCAAATATCTTATGTTGTTTAAACGTGAAGCTTATATAGGTGAAACTCCGACAAGTGGACAAAAAATCTTAATTCTAAAGAAGTTTGAATGTAGAAAACGTCTGTGTGCACCTCAGGTACCTTTATCCACACTTTCAAGAGGGACTGTGCGAAGATGACGACAAACATGACCTATCCCCACCTGAGGTGGAGTACGTGAGACCAAACTGCTATGTGAAGAACTATTTCACCGGTCCTCCATGCAATATGGTCGACTTACATTTCACCAGGTATTGTATAGCCTGAAAACTGAAAATTTGAATTGAAAACTGTTGAAGAAATATATGTAATAGTCTTAATATTCGATTCTCTGAAACAAGCAATGTCGTTTTTTTTTTAATTATTTATATGTACGTACCCTAATACAAGTGTATAAGCCCTAACTATTTTATTTTTATCTTCAGTTTAAAATATAGTAATGCA
Source organism: Ascidia mentula (assembly GCF_947561715.1). Taxonomy (NCBI): domain Eukaryota; kingdom Metazoa; phylum Chordata; class Ascidiacea; order Phlebobranchia; family Ascidiidae; genus Ascidia; species Ascidia mentula. Next base: position 4,044,464 of record NC_138568.1, read on the forward strand.
AGCTTGTTGACATTGGTTTGGATCAAAATACGACGTATAATACATACAATCCCCAAATTTTACAAATTTTCGGATTTCAGTAGCCCATTTCACCACAGGTACACGCTGCACCTGTATGGGCAAAATAGTTTGTTTCAAAAAACGTACATATGTGATGCGAGAAGTCGCAAAACTAACAATTCGTGAAATATTCTACCTGTTTTTAGGTCGTTGCAGAAATGCGCTTGCACAACTACTAGCACCCAGCAGCCGTTTTCACAACCTTACCCTGAAACTGTTCAGGGATCCCCACTGAATACGGACTGTGTTGGAGTCAGCTCACATTTTAGCGCCAACCAGTTAGTAGGCGCCAATCACATTCAGAGTAAGTTTACTTTTTCACGAAGAATATTTGCAAGAACTTATTGTTTTCTGTGCAATTTAAAAGATCGTTACATAATCGTTATAACACGTTTGTCTTATACGTTAAAGGCCATATCTTTTTCTTTCAGAATTAACTCTACATTCACATGGTACCCAACTGGACCAGTGTATTATAGCTCCGTGTATTTGGCCCCAGGAATTGGATCAAATGCTCTTGGGCCAACACAAGTTCCCCGAAGGTTCTGAGACTTCGGGTGACAAAAAAAGGTTTGGACCGCTCCATAGAAATTCTTCACTGTTTCCAAACGAGTACCCGCAGTGTGTAGCCAATGTCGGTCGTGGCCGAATATTTTGTAGATTTAAAGCGAGTAAAATTGATTGCTTGAAATATTGCTCTCGCGAAGCTTGAATACGACTAATGGTTCCCCAACTTACGCATTTTATGCTTAGAAATTTGCCCATGTTTTAAAAATAGATTTGGAAATGTAAGCCAGGCGAAACTATTGACACCGAAGTTGAACTTGAAGCAAGCTTTTACTTCGTCGTCGTCGGATGAGATCGCAGAAAACGCCCTGCAACGATCAACCGGCTCAATTCTTGATGAGTTGCTTGGAATATATTCGGCGCCAATCCACACAACGGCCGCAACTCCTGGCGGACAACCAAAGCGACAGGTTAGCCGTCTTCATTGTGTGTTTGCTAAAAATCAACGATATGCTTGTATTACGTCAGCCATCGCCGATATTCACAAATGCCTTGCGATTTTTACGCCGCTTAAAAGGATTATCTTGTTTCTTCAGAAAATAACGTTCTGCACGAATGTTCCCGTCACAACGGACAAAAACCTTAATTTCACCGTAAACTCGTTGCCGGAGCTACCTGGCCCTACGCACAAGAGGGCGCCAGAGAGATGTCGACGTCAGTCTAAGTGTAGCCATTCCGAGTCCCCAAAGCCCTCAGCATCTACCAGGACATATTTTACTACGCCGATTTCAACACATTCTTTCGCAAATGTTCCATTATCTTTGAGTTACGACACAACTGCTTGTACTTCAAATCAAACACAAAGTCAGCCGCCTTTATGAATGTCCCCATGTGTTACGCTTGCGGTAGCGTCATACATCCATGGCCGTTTTTATAATTCTGATACAGGTTCATAGTGCCCATCACCTGGCGATTGAAAAAAAGATTAATTCCACTTTCAAAGAAACGCAAGTCCTTCAGGCATTCCAGGTTTTTTACTCCATAGTGGTAAAAAACAGTCGCTGGCAGTGAGGAGTCTTATTTGTATTTTTCATTTATTTGTACATTTTTAGTAGTTCGACACCAATGCCTCATCGTAAACTCTGCACACATAAATACTTGCACGTGTATTTGTTCTGAACTTTGTTTTAATTTAATAGCATTTTGCCATAACTACTAGTTTTGGTGAAGGTTAATATCTAATGCAAATGCAGTGTTACTAAATTACGCCTTATTTTGGAAAGATTCGGATAGAACTAAAGCACAAAATCTTGCAATTATTTTTCGAAATGTTGCATTAAATTTTCATTATACCGTATATTTTCGTTTCGTTTGTGTATTTGCAAACTTCGGATGAGTGTAAGGAATAAATAGTAATTTCTGACTTTTTTGTTGCTTGTACGGATTGGATTTGACTTTTTTTTCAAAGTTGTTGGATATGTAATGTTAGTGGTGAAAAATTGCTGTTAATTAAGTAATGTCGGACTTTAAATACGTAAATCAAACAATCTTTGTTATAGGTAGTTTTAGTCAATTTAAAGGAAACAGTAAAAATGCCGGCAAATCGACCAAATTCCGGCGGAAGGTATTTTAACAGCCCAAAGAAGGAGCACAACGGTTCACCTGTCGTAAAACGCGAGAAAGAAGATCACATTAAAACTGAAATCAAGCCAAGTCCGAAAAGTCACAAACCTCCACAACAGAACAAACCTGTAGACCAACCAAACTCAAAAGCTGCAGAAGCTAACAATGCTGACCCAGGTTCAAAATTATGCTTTAGCTGTTGTTGTTATTGCTTGCTAAGAATATATCTTAATTTTAATTGTTTAAAGAAATATAAATCAACCTGTTGTGTAGGCTAAGCTATGCTATATTTTGAAACATTTTTCATGCTTATTAAAACATGTTGCAAATAAAGATATTTGTTTACAGGAAGGATGCCTCCACAAAAAAAATTTACTCAGCGCAGTAGACTTTTTGTTGGAAATCTACCTATCGGAATAGGAGAAAATGAGTTCAAAGACATGTTTAAGCGTTTTGGAGAAATCTCAGAAACCTTTGTAAATTCGGACAAAGGCTTTGGATTTGTAAGAATGGTAAGTTATGAGGTGAATTGTTTAAATACTGCATGGAAGTGCCTTCTTCGATAGATTTATGTGGTAGCCAAATAAATTTTATTTGTTTAGTTTGCCATTCCGCAATGAATACTTTGGTCTTGTAGTTATGCCTCTTGATTGGTAACATATGACATATGTGATTTAACTCTGTTTCAGGATACAAGAGCTAATGCAGAGAAAGCAAAGTGGGGTCTTGACGGCACGTTATTGAAAAATCGCCCTGTGCGAGTTCGTTTTGCAACTCATGGTGCCGCTCTCAGCGTAAAAAACCTCTCTCCATTCGTAAGTTGTTGGTACTGTAAAATATAGGACCATGGCACACTTTTTTCCTTAATAAAGCTGTTGTTATCCCCACCTTAACGTGCAAAGAATGTGATTATGAATAATTTATATGATTACTGGCTTAACCTTAGCCATTAATAAAACAGTTTGTAATGCCATATTTGTGCATGCATTCCCAATTGAAACTTTCTGGAATGTGGTAATTTTACATCTAGATATTATAAATTTGGCCAGTTAAGATTTTGTTTGAAGGTCTCCAATGAACTGTTGGAAGAAGCATTTTCACAGTTTGGGCAAGTTGAAAGGGCTGTTGTAATTGTCGATGACAGGGGACGATCAACAGAACGTGGAATTGTTGAATTTGCCCGGAAGGCCTCCGCCATGAAGGCCCTGCAGCAAATAAAGGTGTGTATAGTACAGAAATCTAGTTGTGGTGCACATAATAATATAGATTTTCTGCACTCAGCAAATCTTTCATTTGAAGTTTTAAACCAAGTGGCACTTTTGATATCTGCATTCACCCCTTATATCTGTTGCTTGCAAAATTATGCAAGTAATAGCAGGAACTTCCACTGACTTTGTTACGTTGCCCACAGGAGGGCTGCTTTCTTCTGACCTCATCCCCACGAGCTGTCATAGCAACACAACTGGAGCAAGAAGATTCCGAAGATGGCTTGCAAGAACGTAATATGCAGAAATCCAAGCCATATTTTCTGTAGGTCTTTAGAAAAATACAATTGTTATGTACGGTGGCAATATAATCTGTTTGTGTAACAGAATAGTGAAAATGGATTCTTTATGTTCAAAGAATCTGTCCTTTAAACGTAGACTTTTATAGACAATTCGACTGCTATCAAAAGACGATAAATATGTTTGTTTGTGAAGTGACATGAGCCTGCTTGGTAATTTAGTATATATCAGTAATTCCCAAAGTAGGTTCCAATAAAAAACATGGTTTCATGAGCTCATTTTAGACAAAGACTGCTGAATATGTCTGTAGAAGCCTTCTGGCCACTGGTAAATGAGAAACAGCTGAAAAATAAATAAATGTGTTGGTAAAAATAATTTATGTTTGCTTTCTATAATGTTTACAGGTTACTTGTTAACTTAAAATTTGAACCTTTGCAGGGTACCTGGGGACAAAAAAATTTGGAAACCAATAATGTAAATTGTTGTTTAATCTTTCATTCACATACATCAAGTTATAATTTTTGTTTCTATTGTATGTAAGTTGTTTCTACACATTTGGATCAAAGAGATGCTCTGTGGCTGCTTTTTTTTGAGCCCAAATGAAATTTAGATTTAATTGTAAAAAATCTGATTTTTAGGGAGAGGGAGGCACATCCACGATTTGCGCAACCAGGAACTTTCGAAGAAGAGTTTGCACGTAGGTGGAAGGCTCTTGAGGACTTGGAACAGGGACAAAGAGAACAGCTCAATAAAAGTATTCAAAATGCCAGAGAAAAACTAGAAGCTGAAATGGAAAATGCAATTCACGAACACAAGACAATGTTGATGAAACAAGGTGAGCGACTGTGGCCTTCTGCATTAATTTAGTATTTATGCCGTGATGAACACACCCATTCACAAATTGCAGCTGTTCTTTAAATCAGTTTTAATAAAGAATGTGTTATTAGTTGCTTTGTTAAAAAAATATTTTTTTTAGTAATTTTATCATATCGTGGCATTAATTTCAAGAAATGTTTTATTGCAACCAACACGTCACCTCTAGACAAGTACAGAGTCTTGTGGCAGAACTGCAACATTGTATGCCAATAGCATAGCTACACCTACAATACAGGTTCAATTTATCACTAATAACTAGTACTGAGGGAGGTTGGTGCTGCCAAATTCACAAAACCTGTGTTTGTTTTTTCCTTTAACATCTGTGGTTTTTAACTTCAAGGTAGAAAATTTAACATAAATTAAGAGACTACCCAGTGGTCCGTGCAAGTATAATGTTTACATCCCAGTTTCATGAACTATGCTTCCAATAAAAAGTTTAAAAGCTGCAACTGATAAGTGGTATACATGCAAAGTATGGCAGGCCATATTATTACAGGGCCCAATAAGTTTGGCCCGCTGTTTACCGGTGTTTAGTTGGTAATATCATGTCTTTGGCTTTGAAACCACTGAAACATGTGGTGCGTTATCTTTTGGATTATTTTGACTTTGGATTTTCCACTGGATGCATTGAACCATGTCTAGGAATTCGATGTACAAGAAAAGGGCAGACAGTCTCCTCTGCAAGGCTATGTTTACATGCCTGGAGGGGGGTATGTTTTATTTATACGGGAGTAGAAAGCATTGGGAGCTTATCGTTATCAGAATGTTTTGGGAACATTAGGTTCCATGTTCTGTAAATTAGTCTTGCCTTTTCAAGTTCTGAACAGAATGTTTGGATATTTTGAAATATGTACAGTACAGGGCTAAATATATATTTTTAACTGTTGCAGTTGCTTGAAATTTTGTCAGGTATAAATAGATGTGTTTGTATCTTGAGGTGAGAAAGCTTACCAAAAAAGTTGCAGTACAAACATGGATGCTTTACAAAAAGAACACCAGTCACTGGCAAAAAAACTGAAATCTGTGTGCTACTGTGACGGCAAGGAGATTAATCCTAAGCGTTCGGCAAAGGTAATTTACAAGCTTGGAAAAAACATGAAAGAAATTGGAAACTATTATAACTTATCTGATGAGCTTCACAGTAAAAGCTTGGCCAAATTAGCATGGATTAGAAGTGCTGTTTTGTTGAATGCAGCTATTGCCAGACAACCACACAACGCTAGCGATATGGAAGCAGAACTTCGTCAACTGTGTTCTGATGTTCTTAAAAGTGCACAAGCCATCGACACTAAAGCAGATTTAGTTGGGAAAGCAAGAAGTTTGCTAGAAAAGGATGCAATAATTAAAGTTATGCGAAATCATGTGGCTGTGGAACTAGACCGACTACAACATAAGCATCCAAATCGAGACATGTTGTGGGCTGATGGAATTGAGACATTGCAGAACTACATTGCACAAGTGTATACTGATTGTATGAAAGATATCATGCAGTACTGTGTGTCTGCTATGGGTGAAATTCCTTGTAGTTATACATTGGTGGGTATGGGCTCACTGGCAAGAAAAGAAATAACCCCATTTTCTGATTTTGAAAACGTCATTTTGCTGAGGGAAGGTGTCCAAAATGAAGCCAATTACGAAGCGGTCCTGAATTACTTTAGATGGGTGGCAACTTTTTTTCAACTTATTTTGGTTAACTTAGGGGAAACTATTATTAGGTTTGTCAATATTCCGGAGTTAAACAACCCCTACGATAAAAGCGAGGACTGGTTTTATGACACTTACACACCATGTGGAATATCACCAGATGGCTTTGCTCCTCACGCTTGCAAAAATCCTCATGGAAGACAGGAATTGACTGATATGAAACCATGGACCACTGAACTAATCAAGCCTGTAAGTGAAATGGTAAAATTCCTTGAAAAAGCTGAGGATCTTAAAAATGGCTACCATTTAGCGGATGTTCTTACTAAGACCTGCTTTGTGTGTGGGGACCAAACTATTTTAAATCAGTTTCAAGAAAAAGTGATGTCAAATTACTCTGAGGAACAAGCCATTGCAATCATTGTGGAAAATTTGAACAAGTTGAAACTGGCTAATGTGTGCCTTCCAAAAGTAACCAACTCCTATGATCTCAAAAAACTTGCCTACAGACCTATGTCACAGAATATGCTTGCCATTGGGCAACTTTGTCATTTAAAATCCATAACAGCTTTTGACATATGTCGTGAGTTGAAAAACTTGGAAAGGATTAACATTTCAGAAGACGATTTTGAACGTATGTTTTTGACTGCAGCAACAGCTAGCGAAATTAGACTGAGGCTCTATGTTCAAAGTGGCAGTCAAGACGATCTTATAGAAACACAAAGTAGCAACACAGGTGTCGTTATAAAGCAAAAAAGTGTGCTTCCAACCTCAAGTGCGGAACATCTCACCAAGAGTATCGGCACAGACAAGCTGATTGCATTTTTCAAAAATATCGAGTCTATGCGACACCTTGTAGAATCATTAAGAAAAGATACAGACAGAAGTTGTATTTCTCTTACATACCGAGAAATACACGAATCAGTGGTTGAACTATTTGGCATGAGGGAACTTTCAATTGCACTCTATCAAAAACAACTCGTTGGCAAAATTAACCTGAACTCTAAAGGTAAGAAAAATGCGTCTGAAAATCTTTTTATATTTTTCCACCTTGAAATGTGATAAATTTACATTTTTTTTGTGAATTGTTAAAAAATTGTGATATATTTTAGTCAGAAATATAAAACTAAAAACTGTTTGTTTGATTTTAGATTGGTGTCATGAGAATTTGGCATTTCAGTATTTCATGGATGGCAACATTTGCAAAGCACATGAACATGCAAAACAACGAAGTATGTTGCATGGTCGGTTAAGTGTGGAAAGATTCATGCCCTACTTTGCTTATTCATGCTTCTTGGAAAAGTATGATGAGTTTTTGGAAGATGTAAAAAATTTAAAGCCCGATGAAAATGAAACAGAAAAGATTACAGAATTCTGCACTCTTGTTTTAAAGGTCATTGACTCCGTTATTGCAAATTCCTATGTCCTGTTGCCCAAAATGCATTGTTACAAGCAATTTGTCAATAAAATCTTGCATAGTAGATTTCCTCACATTCAGATAAATTCAATGGAGAGTAACAAAGCTGGTGTGTTTTCCCACTCTGAATTCCAAAACATTGGTGCGGCCATCTTAAAATGTGTTTACTTTGTCAACGACAACATGGCACATTTCAAACAAGATGAAGTTCACATTGGATTAGGACTAATAGAAAAACTCTTTGAGTGGTATTGTGCAGATGTCTCATCGGTGCAGGTTTTAGATAGACTTGATGATATGAATGGTGATGCCTTGCAGAGGTACGACATGAAAAGTGTTGCCCAAAACATTTTTGACTCAAAAATGTTCAAAGATGTTTTGAAGAAAGAGGTTGGCTTCGAGCTTAGCAAAGATGATATGTTGAATAAATTGCAATTACTGTGTCAAGCTAAATACTTTATGTCAAACTATGAAATCTGTATGAAGCTTCAGAAGGTGCTAGCTATGATTGCTGGTTGGCTTCGTGATCCATTTGTTCACACTTGCCAAGAAAACCAAATTATTGCTGACTCTCTTCACGGAATCTTTAAATGTTGGAACAAACTTGATAACTATGAAGGAGCCAAAATCTACTTGCAACGGGAGCTGACATTCAGAAAACAAATCACCAGATCGTGGGAGACGGACGCATCGATAGCAAAATGCTATTTTCAGTTGGCTTTGTGTTCACTCCGTAACAGAGAAGAAGTAAAGAAGTTTATGCAAAAAGCCAAACTGATTTGGATGAATGTGGAAGAGCTGAAATGGAGACGCTTAATTACTGCTTGTACAATTTTGCTGGAATGGCTCAAGATAATGCAAACAGCAAATGTATCAGAGATTTTAGATGAATTCAAAAGACTTAATGCATTATTTGAAGACAAAAAAGCCGTAGTTGAGGTTGAAGAGGAGTTTGTTGATGTATATAAGCATTTTGTCATAACTGGTGGACAGTATGAAGAAACCAAAATGTATGCTCTTTCTTATTATAAGGTGGCAGAGTCACTGAGCTTGTGTTTGTGTGGTAGAGTTGCAAGTAAAGTAGAACAGTGTATTTCTAACTGTTTGTCGTCTTTTGAGACTTCTGATGAACTTGATTAAAAACGATTCTGTGTCGTTGATTTTAACGCCAAACTATTGTTAAAAAACAAGTTCAATTTGTTATTGATGGATTCATGCGTTTGTTTAAGAATTCTTCATTTTTGACAGTCATTTTTCAGTTCTTGTTAAGTTTGCATATATTCTGTTTATGTACAAATGATGAGTTGCATGCTTGAATTGTTGTGTTTTTTCATGTATTTGAGAATTTTTTTCACAGTATGTCTCACTTTTATCATGAAATGTCACAGACAGTACCATAGCTGCCAGTTAATCCTTAGTCTAAACTGCTAAGTACTTAAAATGATACATTCAAAAAATGTCTGTGGATTTTTATCAAGCTGCTGGATCTGTGCAGGGTTATTGGCAAACTGGCCATGATTAAATTACATGGTGAAAAATTTGTCTTTTAAAATTTAGAATTTTTATTTGTGTTTTAGTAGTTTTTAGTGTCAGAAACCATGTCATACGAACGTAAGTTTAAATAAGATACCGATAATTCCATTTGTGTAAAATATATTTGTCTTGTACGTAAGTTTATGCATTAAACATTTCCTAACTTCTATTCCATTATGTTTATAATACTTACAATAAATAAGACGCTGATAATTTAATTCATGTGAAATCTATTGTCTTTTGAGTAAAATAAATATTTTTGTTGTTATTTACTTTGTAGATCTGATAAGGCGGCAAGAGGAGTTGCAACACTTGGAAGATGCAAGGAAGCGTGAACTTGATCGGCGCCAACAACTTGAAATGGCGTAAGTGATATGACAGAAAATTCCTAAACTGAAGAACTACAACAACATAGTGCTTACAATGCCTCCTTTATAATCATTACTTTCACCTGTTTTAAAGCTTAAAATATTATTGTTGGTTGGGAGTTTTTTCTGATATATACATGTGTTACAATTAGACGAGAGGATGCTCGAAAGAAAGAGTTGGAGGAAATGCAACATCGTCAAGAAATGCTGCGCGCACAAATTGAAGGGGTGAGTTTGTGGCTATCATTTTTCATTGCTATATTTCTTTAATTTAAAAAAAAATTGTGGTTTTGTTCTCAGTCATACAAGCAAGAGCCACTTGGGTACTCTGGGGGTAAGAATTATTTTATGTATTTCCATTCTACCTATTGCTTGTTTTCTATTCTCGAACATTTGGTAGATTTGACGACATATAAGTTTCCTGTGTGCGGTACAGTGATACATTCATTGAGACATGCCAATTAAACAGTATAACTGATACCTGTACTATGGTCATCAAAGTGGTTTTGGTAATATACTATGGTGGTCATCAGTTTTAAATTTTACCCAGAATATGGGCGTGGTGACAATGTCCCCCCCAACGCTCTATTCCACGATGCTCTGGCACAAGAAATGATGGGTGGCCAAGGAGGTCTTGGACCTGCCCCGGTAAGTTCTGACATTAATATGAGGTTCCAAATAAATGTAGTATTGTCATTTTTTTATTGTGTTCAGGTTTTCTCACATGCTTATTTTCAGGATTTATATCATTAGATTGAGAGTTTCCGTTAGGTTTGAAACAAAAACAGTCTCTATCAAAAAGTGTTTGTTGTGAGTCTGTTGTACAAGATTTTCATTATTTTATTGACTTCTTCAAAACTTACAGCTGGACTTATTAAAACGGACTAAATGGTTTTGTCGCATAGTGGCAGAGTTGCGGTTTACCGAAAAAAAATATTCATAATATGACGGCTAACAGCACATACATAGTAGGCTACAGCAAAAGTTGACTGGAAAGATAATAACTAGCTGATTTAATGAAACATCAAGTTCACAGATTGTTGTGTTACCATTGCTGCTGCTACACATGTTCTTTGTAATAATAATGCAGAAACTATCTCCGTTGTTGGAGAAGTTCCCACTGTTTTTGTACGCCACAAAAGGTTCAGCAAATGCCATGAAAGTTCTTCCAGGAGAATCGAACTAAGTGGGGGTTGTAGCCGAAAAATGCCACACATAAAGCTTAAATTTCTAAATTAAAAAACTTATGACAGAAATTGACAAGGTGTTTCGTTTTTGGACCCCTGGATCGAAGTTTACCCATGTGTTGCTCAAATAACCAGCGTGTATGTTTAAAGTAAATGCAAAGTCCTCTTTAGCACAATTCTTAACTAGCTCAGTCACCGAGAGCACAGACAGAAACTGTGGCCTTGCAGTCAATAATGCACACTGTAGTTTGATTGTATGATAATCTCCGACGACAAAATAGTCTTGACAATCAGAAGTTAAAACATAGGTTAAAAATGTCTGCAGTTATTATATTGTTGGGATAATGTCAAAGTACAAGAGAAAAGTCCCCTATTTGTAATATCAACAGAATTGTGAAATAAAACGACAAAATAATTTAACAGCAAGTAATTGGGGAAAGGAACTTCGTGAGCTTCAAAATGCTTGTTACATTATGTAAAACTATTGGAAAGAACTATGACAACTTTGATGACAAGCAAAATTATGAGTGTTCGATAAACAAAAACATAATCAAATCAACTTGCATTGGAACTGTAACTTGGTATTGAGAGGTCATATTTTTTACGTAATTTTGAAGAGCACTCAGTTCTGGCATAAATATAATACCTGTGTACTTGCTCTAAGATGTTTGCTTGTTTGTGGCAATATATCATCTGGACATAAAAAATAACAACCAAGGCTAAAATTGCCTGTAGTAGTGTTTAAATCTTAAAAACTAGTGCGTATTTTATCTGCTAGTCTTGTTGTGTATTTCATATGTACATATGAATCGTGTTGTGTTTCAAATACTGGTTAATATCACGCTGTCGTGTGACATGTTTTTGAGGTTCCCACTTCAACTTGTCGGACAAAGGACTGTTGCTTGAGAAATAAACCAGACTTCCACTTGACGAATAAGAAAAACAAATATTCAAGATCGTTGTGTGTGATGTTTTCTCGGTAGCTATGTCCTGAGAAAAAGTGATTAGTTGAATGACATACCATCAGTGTTTACACCGCGCATAATACTCCATAGTGACAAACAACCATGTATTGTGTGGTGACAAAACAGTGCCGAATGTGTAACAATTGCTTGTATTGTAAAAAATGCGGGTATTTTGTTATTAAGTTGACACTATCTGTGAAAACGTTTATGCAGTATCTAAAAAAAGGGTTAGTACGTTTCTTGATTTCATGTTTTTTAAGTCAATCTCAATTTGAAGTGTTGACAATTCATTCCAACTCCTTTGAAAAAGAAAGTGTGGATTTTTAATCATATGATGCTTCCTTTTAAATGTGGCAGGGTGCAATTTTGTAGTTGTGTCTGACAAACGCTTTTGCCAGTTCAATCCTGCTTGTGAGGATTCAAACTTGGTGCTATGGGCTAATGCTTTTATTGTTTTGCAAAATGATTTTCAGCATGTAGGCAAATTCACAACTGTTATTACTTGGTTGATAATGTGGTGATTTAGCTGTATGTTGTTTGTCTTGGTTTTCATTTAAAAATTACACTGTGTCCTGGTAAATATAAATATATAGTCAGAAAATTCACACTAATTTTGTTGTTTAATTTCCAATAATGCTGATATTTATTTTTGAAATAGTTTGACCTGGTTAAATTTATTTGTTTTTAACTATTTGTTCCAATGTAAGTGAGAAAAGTTTGTTCCAAAAAATCCTTTGCTCACAGCCAAAACTTTCTGCATAAATGGAAATTATTTTAGTTTTTAGTCTTTTGCTTTTGGATATACTATATTTTGAGTTTGAAGGATTAAAATACTGCGTATATTGGTTATTTTGTCTACTTGTAACATTTAAATTATTAATAGGAGTTTTGTGTCAGCGTAAACTTCAAGTTTTTACAGGGATTGAAGTTGTAATTTTAGTGACGTTTTCTTGTAAAAGTGCATAAGAGACCAATGCTTGTTATTTGTCGTTTGTGTGATATTGAAGTGGGGACCTTAAAAAACCAAACCAACCATTGTTTTTTGGCTTCTGACAAATCTCTAATGAGAATTCCTTTTTTTCACTTTTGCATGAATCTTCGGATGTGGATCTCACAAAAAATCTTCAACTGTTTAGTCACGGTTTGATTCCCCTCACGGTGGTATGCCCCCGAGGGGTGACCCTGCAATGATGGGTCCCCGCATGGAAAGGGGTTTTGGCAGGGGTGAGTTTAGTGGTGGACCCCACCACGGCCAACGACGCGGGTTCGGCGAAATGGATTTTGATGTCAAACAAAAGAGACGTCGTTATTAAATTGAGACTTCTGTGCTTGGGCCTGAGGAAATCAACTGCCGTGTTTGCAAGACAATGAAAACTGATGTAGTGAGAGTGATTGAAGTGCGAAAATTGTGTATAAATGTACAGAACTTTAACACACCGTTGAGAACATTTTTCTCTGTGTGGAATTACTGCAATGGTTGAAACCAATCATGTTTACAGACAGGCTGTTTGTGTATTGTGTTGAGCAGACTTTCCAATAACTTTCAGCATCTGCCAAGTGATAATGTGTACACTTTTTTACCTGTGATTTATTGATACGCTTTGTAGGGATAGTTGTTCAATACCCTGAAACACATACTGGTGTTTACTTTAGTATGGTATTCTCTTAGGCCTGTGATATATGAGCATGGCTTTTATAGTGGCCACCTATGTACAAAATAATACGAAAGAAAACAAACAAAATGTTGGTGGTTTATGATATCTTGCCAAACAAATTTTGCTTGTCTGAAGACTATGTCCAAAATGTGTACTTTTACTAAGTATAATAAAACTGAATGTATTTTATTAAAGTTGTATAAACTGATTAAAATTCTGCTTGTTAGTTATTTGAGGAAAACTAAATCATGAATAAATGTATGTATTGTCTGTTCAAATCACATTAATTAGACTTTTGTAATTGCAAGGGGTGGAATTTGTCACAAAAGGAATTGTACATTTTTGAAATTAGAATTTAAAACGTTTATCAGTGAAGCTTAGTTTATTTTACTATCAACGATATAAATATAATGGTTGACCGAAATTTTGGAAATTGAAACTGTAAATTTGTTTTGAAAATTTAGCTTGAATATCATTTAAAGGGGTGCATGGAATAAAACAGGTTGAGAACAGTCATTTATGACTTACAAGTTATGTGAGTAAAGATGACAAGGTTGTGACAAATTATAGTGTTTCGCTCACATGATGTATTTGCAGGTTTGCAAGTGTGTAAAATTTGTTCTTAGGAGGTTATTTAAATTCAATGTGAAGAAATATGTATAACGTGGTATGTGACCTTACTTAGTTTCTGTAGTTTGTGTGGAATTAACTCACACATGGTTGGTTAAAATGAAACATTATTCTCTATATTATTTAGCAACAAAGCTTCTAGTGTAAATATCTTTACTTGACTACCTAATTCTTTGTGTAATGTCCTACAGTGCACAGATCTGATCATAGTCAAAGCTCATGGGGTACTTTTTTTAAAATGTTGTTTGTCCAACATTTGTCCTCAAAATGGGACTTTAACCCAAGATTGGAAAAATGTAAAATCCATTTTTTGTAATTTAAATAAAATGGTGGACAGTTGAGTTGTCATGTGGTGAGTAACACATGGAAAGCTCGTATTGTTGAATATTGCGATAATGATGGACTTGCAAAAAGCAGGGTGGGTTAATATTTTTAGATTTTAACGTCTTTCACACTTAACTGTTTTTACTACCATGAAGTGTAGATTAAACCTGCAGACAAGAAATTGTTAAAGTACGACTCATGAGCCTTATCAGGTCTGTTGAGACTTTTATTCTGGTTTATCAAAGGATGGTTAAAATTTTGCACAATGACACTGCAACTTTTGTGCTCATTTTTGCCATTGTTGATTATAATAAAGATGTTAGTTCGTAAACTGCAGTGTAAACATTACCCATTGGCCTACCTTTAAAGCGTTTAGTTATTTCTTGCCTGGAAGTCAAAAAGTATACTCACTCTTGCCTTAGACAAAACCGCATGTTTTAGTTCCACAAACTACCAAGTGTAATTATTGCCTTATACTAATATTCATCTGGGCTTACTGGTGGGACATTTAAAAGTTTCTCATCAATCTAAGCTTGTTGCGTGAGAGTTCGCGAAGATCTTCTGTGAGGAAATGATGTTATATCAGGTATGTTTTGTGTGTTTAACTTGTTCTTTATCACTGCGTTGTATACCACTGCGTAACGTCTGACTGGGGTTGTGTTATGTAAAATGTAACGATCGTATTCAATTTTTTTGTGCAGAAACGATTGGAAATAGTGGTCATTTATTAATACATTATAACTGTTTTGAGACTTGTGCATGTTGAATACATCACCAATTCTAAAATTGGACCTTAAACTGCTGATTGTAATTTTTTGGGGGTATGGCTTTTTGCAGATTGAAGGTCCATCTAACTTGTTTAAACATGCCTTTTTACTTGGTTTGAAACAGCAAAGCTTTTTTGTATAAAACTTTTGTGGGCCTATTCTAAGTATCTGAGGGGATTATTTTAATGGTTGCTTTACTTGCCTTTCACTTAGCAAGTTACAGCCTAATTGTAAGTTATCTAAAAGCCCATCAATGGAAAAAACAAGGTATGTATACTGGTAAACCATAGCAAAAATTAATTTGTTTCATACTTTAGGTTGAATGTAATTGGAAAGTTAAATTTTCTATCTTTTAACATATATTTATGGTCATTTTTTGGTGTTGTGTCCAATTAAATTATTTGCACGGTAAAACTTCGGACTACCCCGTCTTTGAAATTGGTAGTGGCCTTAAATGCAGTGATGCTAGTATCAAGCTGAAAATGCATGGAGCAGAGGGTCTCTGGTTGTCCTTCTACTGAGTTGATGCATTTTATTTCAGCTTTACATTTTTAATTGGCCACAAATTAAATCATTACTTGCTCTGACCGAATACCCTCGCTGGATGTTAAACGTATCAATTTTGTGAAGTGCAGAAAGATGGCAACTGTTTCGACGTACAAGGTCTCATCAGTACAGCTTTGTGTGAATATTGTAAACGATCTTTTTGGGCAAATGGCCCACTTTGTGCTGACTATACAATAAACGTCATCCGTTTCGCACCAAACTATGTTAAACCATCCAGGGAAAACAAACCGCAAACACTTTGGCTAAGTCAAATATATGGTTTACTTAAAGTGGTACAATGAAGTGTGTCCATGTGCTTTGAAACTGATTTAGTTGGGGAATATACATTTCATCATCATGTTTGTAGGAGTAATGCTATTCTTTTTGATTTCTGTAAACTGACTCAAAAATAATGACAGAACATGTTTAAAGAAATAAATTGTTGTTTGTCGCACTGAATTCTGTCAATTATGCAGTTAAGGAGTTTTACAATTTAGTTTTTGGATGTTTTTAGTAAATTATAGGATTCTTTCAGATTCTTGGCACTTAAAACAAGTTGTTTTTATTTTTCGGTAAATGCACAGCAAACTTCCAATGCTTTTGACTAAGTTGAAATGCTTCCACACCATTGGCATTGAATTTCATTGATGTCGTAAATTTTTTTCCTGTACTGTGGCTATGTTTGTTAACTTGCAGTGGATTCAGCATCGAAGCTACCATTTACTTGGAGCTTGAGTTTGCCGGTGCGCATAAAAAAAGGTTATCAGAGATTTAATGCTGCTAACTCCACTCTGAAAATTTCAAATATTACTACAATATTTTTTGTAAATATAGAAGCATTGACGCCAAATAATAATATTTGAAATTTACAGTACAGTTTCACTTGTGTCACACCAAAGAAGTGTTTCTTGTCAGGTTTTGATTTCAAGTAAAAACATTTTCATTGTTTACTCTGGAGGTTTGTGTCAGAACATTTTACGTTTGTGTGGGACTTGATTCTCATTGTCAAACTTTAGGATGTGGCTCTACAAAATAACTGTTTTGGGCATATATAAAATAACAAATTTGGTCACTCATGCATATGTATCTAAAATACTCACTGCTTCACCTACTCTTTCTTTAATATTTCTTTTTTCTAAGGCTGAACCTATTTCTGGGAAATTGCAAAAATTTCATCACATCAATAAAGACATGAAAAAGCTGCTTGGAAGTTACAGTGATGCCACGATTTTCTCCCAAGCATTTTATGAAACTACCTTTCAATCTTGTGGTGCCATACACTGCCCATGCAAATGTAAGTGTGATGCTTCTTTGTGGCATAATAATTTAAGATAAAAATAAATTGGTTGTGGTTCCAAGTATCCAAAATTTAAATAAAGTTAGTGCAGATTTTAGGTTGTTGCCATAAATTGCCTGTTTAAACAACAAATATTTTTACAACGGAAAAGTGGTAGAGATAAATGTTGTGACAGCTGCAATCGAAGAATCTGGAGAAGATCACTCTGTGATTTTCCAGACATTGAAGCCATGCCCAAGTACTGTTGACTGTCAAAGTTTTACGCAGTGGAAAGAACGGTGCATCATGGGTAAAATAAACAGGTGGGCAATTATTTTTATTTTGAGAATATTAAAGAGAAAATTATGCGAAATTATTTTTCAGGCGATTCGAAAGATTTAAAACACAGACACCAAGACTAAAGTTGTGTCTTCTTCCTATTGGACCGTTTCCTCATTTTGTCAAGGATTTCAAACTATCTGAAAGTTGTACAACCCTTTGGAGTGTATTGGCCATGTTTCTGCGGTTAGTAATGTGTTTCATATTTTTTTTTTATCAAAATGGCTGATGAAACTTGCTAGGAACAGTCATATGATATAAACATTTTTGCAACTTTAGATGTAAATGTTATTCATTGAATTTTTTCAGAATTTTCTTTACTGGTTGTTCAGTCGAGATTCTCCCAGAACGCGACATTTCCAGTTTCAAAATAAAAAATAGAGTTCACAGCTTAACGAAGAAACAGCAATATTTGGTGACTGACTTTTTTCCCATCCTAAAGTAAGTAATATCGAAAAGTAAATAAACCTGATGTTATTTCACAAGGTATATTTTCAGATCAGAACTCCCAAGAGACTGTTTTTGTGTCATAGCAGTTACCTGGCAAGATCTGTATCCATCAGAGGACCTCAATTTTGTTTTAGGCCAGGTAATTACTGTTATAAACCTTTCTGGATTACTCTGTAATGTAGTTTTATTTCAGGGTAGTTTTCACGACTACTCTTGTGTTGCCTCCTTTGGGAGATTCGATCCAACCTTTCTCAAAGGTTTCAAAGGCAACACAGAGGGTATACAAGTAGATGAAATGAGAGACATCGAGTGGATAGATCGTGCTGTGCTGTGGAAACTACTCAAGGTTCTCGAGTTACTGTGTCAGTGATATTTTAAAATAAAATTTATATGAAATGCATCATGAGAATTGATACATATTGAGGCAAAT
Organism: Ascidia mentula; assembly: GCF_947561715.1. Lineage (NCBI taxonomy): Eukaryota > Metazoa > Chordata > Ascidiacea > Phlebobranchia > Ascidiidae > Ascidia > Ascidia mentula. The sequence goes on from NC_138568.1 coordinate 4,062,563, forward strand.
CAAATGATGCCTTTTGCAGCAAAACTCTTCTTATATGCTTTTATCTGTGCACAGGTTGTCACCCATGAAACATGCCATGTGTTTGGACTGAACCACTGCGCCATGTTTGCGTGTCTCATGAATGCAAGCACCTCTTCTAATGAGGCTCTCAATCAACCTATGCTACTGTGTCCACTATGCATGCACAAAATACACCATGCCTGCTCTTCGTGGTCATCAACAAAAAACCTATTTGAGGTTTGTGGACTCTGACATTCAATCAATGAGTAGATATACAACATGTTGCAATGTTAAGTATTTAAAACATTTAAAGAGCTATTCTCCATTTTAGGTCAACAAGCATCTTGCATCACTGTGGCAATTCTTTAAGTTTGTGTTCCCTGGTGCAGATGATCAGGACCAAGATATTACCACCAAAAGGCTGCAATCGACATTACACACTATTGAAATGCTGCTAGACCTGTGACAAAAAATGCTATGCGAAAAAAGTTTTATCTGCTAGGTTACCTTTTTTACATTGTTACTGTGACTTGTTAAACTTTGACTATGCAAAACATAAGCTGACACTTGAAATAAAATTTATTTTCGATTACAACACAACGTTTGGCTCCATTTCAGTAGAAAAAAAACAGTCACTCGAGAGCATAGCTTTAGCAGCAGGTGGAATATAACTGGCCTAGTTCACTGTTATATGGTAAAGTTTTAATGTCAAGAATCCGGTTGGTAATATTCTCTACAGCGTTCATAAAAAACCTTCTGCGCCCGCTCTTGGACAATCTCTTCAATGTTCATTTCTTGTTGAAATAATCGTAACTACAAAATATGCCAATGGTTACAAAAGCGAAGCTCAAAGTAAGAAACAAAATTACATTTCAATACACTAGTGCATATTCGTGCAACTTTCCTGTTTGTGGGGATTATTTACCACAATATTGCCAAGACACTATTTTTCTACTGCAAAGGCCTTTAATTTGCACTTATTCATCAATCATAGGCCAATTGTTAGTTTAGCTTTTAAACTATTTATAGAAATATCAGTGGCAAAAAATAAAATGAATTGTGTTTTTACATTTGATTGTTCCTTGCCCAGCTTTTTTCTAATTTGTAAGTTCTCTGGATCACTGCTTTTTTGATCGGCCAATTCCTTGGTTCGCTCTTTTTGTGTTGATATGCAACGTTGGATTGCATCAACCCTTGAATTGTGAGAGGACTGCATCTAAATAGAGAGAGGCAAGTGTTGTAGTAACAAGAATGCCTGCAAAATCCACCACATAAACAATATGCATGGTTATGCCATCTTGGAACAATTTGCACTTTTGTGCCAAAAAATTTACCACAGGAATGAACAAGAAAACTTAAAATGACATAGACATTGATAAAATCATTTAGAGGATTTGTACACCATGCTGCGTTGACCAAAGAAAATAGCAAAAAAATAAAAATGCTAACACAGACACAGTAGGCTACCTAAATAACAAGACCACTTTAACACAAACACTTACCATCTCATAGAGACTCTTGCATTTGTCAGAAACATTTACACCTTTGGAAAATGACTGTGTAGGTAAAACTGTGTTGAGTTCGTGAACAATTCGGTCATCTATCAATCTGGAGTTCTTCAATGCACTCTGCAAATTTTTCGTGTTAGATACTTGCACAAATGTTGCGCATACACGATACGTGTCATATTAACTCCTAGTAACAAACTTACTGGTAAAACATGTTTTCGAGTAAAACAAACATAAGTTAAATACTACGCACCATGAATATATTGAAGTCCAAACATAATTTTGCGTCGCTCAAGGGCGCAGCCATTTTGTCACATGCGTTACCGGCTGCTCTCGCCTGCAGCAAGTGCACGAAATCGTTTGTTTTGAATAAAATTTCTGTGTTGACATATTTAAGCAAATTGCCATGCAAAAATTGTTAAGTTTCGTTTTACCAAAAAGTTCTTTGATTCAATAAATTAGCTAAAATTCCTTGCGCCCTTGTTTTTTGAACACTTTCATGCATTTTGGTCTTTTTAAAAAAACAAAATGTTATCTGCAATTTTTTACCGAATTTCATGTAAAATGTATGTGAAATCATTAACTTTTGGCCTAGTTTTGGCCTGGCCCAACAAAAGCAGTGAGCCCCAGTATATTGACTTCCTACAATTTAAAACTCATTAATTTAAGAGGTGTAAATATCGTGTAAAATAAATTTGCATCATCCGATGTATTTACTTTCGATCAGCGAACAGCTCCTTATACGGAAGGTATGAGGATATTCTCCGTCGTGACTGATTTATGGTTTTTGATGTTTATTGTTAAAAAAGTACTGGAGTTTATTCTTTTTCAATAAAATCTAAAAGTTGTTTATGATAAACATTAAAGTATGAATTGAAATAAAGGTTTTTTTGGATTGAATATTGTAAAACACATCTTTAAAATTATGGCAACAAAAGAGCGCATGAAGAATTACAAGAACAAGTCGAAAGATCAAGAAGAGCTGAGGAGAAAGCGGGAGGAGGAAGGGATTCAACTGAGAAAACAAAAACGCGATGAACAGGTCAGTCTCATTTTTACTACATGTTATAGTTTTTAATACATTCTTGCAATTCACTGCTGTTTGGCTTATAAATTATTTGCATTCAAATAGGTATTTAAAAGAAGAAATGTTATTTTAACTGATGAAGACATTGCTGCTGGAGACAGCGTTCAAGTCGACATGATCCACTCCACCACAAGTTAGTATTGTTGTCATGAAAACAATAGGAGGCACCGTTATACCATGTGCACGGTATTTTGAAAATAGTCTATTATATTACTTTTGTTTTGTTTATTTAGTATTTCATTAATGTGTGTAGCTTTCCTCCTATCAAATTATTCACAGTTGTAAAGAATTGTGCCTTTTTTGTTGAACATTTTGTTGTTTGCAGTGGACTCAATGTTCTCTAAACAAACTATTGCCAACCTTAAAAAAATGACAATGAAAACTTGTGTTTCTTCAGGCGGTGAGCTGATTGACCAAGAAATGGTTGATGCTGTACTCCATGGATCCATGCAACAGAAATATGCCTATACGCAGAAGTTTCGAAGGTTATTATCCAAAGGTAAGTTTCATTAAGCACTGAAACTATATATTCTCGAATGGAGCCAACAAAATGATTAAGTGAGCTTTGGACAAGGCGACTCTTTCGAGTTAGGTGTGTTCCACCTTGGTTGTTTCTGGTGATTGTACCTAGTTTGGTACCCATGTGGTGTCAACAACTGCATAGTCACAACAAATTGGAAGTCTTTGCCTGGCTTTTTAACAGTCAATATTGTCAGCATTGACCCTATACAGTGAACAGTGTTTTTATCTGCAGCTCACTTAACCACATGAGAATTGTTTCCATGTAAGACCACATTTTTATTGTTCCTAAAGTATATGTATAATATTCAATCCTTTTACTTAAACATTAAACTTACAGAGCCCAATCCACCCATCGATGAAGTTATCAAAACAGGGTTAGTGCCGGAATTTGTGAACATGCTGAGTCACAGCGATCAGCCAAGGTTGCAATTCGAAGCTGCCTGGGCCCTCACAAATATTGCTTCAGGAACTAATTTACAAACAAGAGTAGTAATTGAAGCCAACGCCGTCCCAATTTTTGTCTCACTTCTTACGTCGCCACATGAAGAAGTTTGCGAGCAGGTGTGTATGTATATGTATGCTAACTATTAGTTCATTGGTTCCCAACCTTTCTTGGCTCATGACATTCCTGCTTAATTAATAAATATATTGTGGCACCCAATGGATAACCGATAATGAACCGCCATGAAAGCTACAATCAGTCTTTCTATCTGATTTCACATGCAGGGTTAATATAAAAAAAGAATCGTGCCCTTGTCAAAGCACTAGATATATTAGAATAAATGTAAAGAGAAGTTCACACACCCCTCAAGGTTACAAATGGCATGCCTGTTGGGAACCACTATACTAGCTGTTTATGTTAAGTTCTGAAAAATTCTTGATTCTGCAATAGTTTTTTTGTGCTGTTGATCTGTGTTATACTTTGAAAGAATGCTAAGCTTCAAAGCAAAACAGTGAATACTGGTGATTTTCCATGTTTTTTGCAAAGTCACCATTTCATACTTGTTCCATACTTAATAGTTTATTTTTTATATTTTCTAGGCTGTTTGGGCACTTGGAAACATTGCTGGAGACAGTGCACAATGCAGAGATTATGTTATTGAATGTGGCGTTATTCCACCTTTGTTGGGGTGTGTTGTGTGTGTGGTGTTACCAAACTACATGTATAAACATATTTCTGTACATTTCAGGTTGGCCCAATCCAGCAAAAGGCTTTCCACTTTGAGAAATGCTGTGTGGGCAATTTCCAACGTTTGTCGTGGCAAAAATCCTCCTCCGAATTTTCAAAAGGTAATGCTGTGCAAAGTTTAACCTTCAAAAACCATCAGTGTGATGCGTTTGGTATTTGTTTAACGCGAGGCATTAAAGTATGTAACATCTGTGTCTTACAGGTGTCACCATGCCTACCAGTGTTAGCCAGCCTCCTTTTCAACGAGGAGCCGGACATTTTAGCTGATGCCTGTTGGGCACTTTCCTACCTGTCTGACGGACCAAATGAGAAAATACAGATGGTTATTGACAGGTAATTATGTGGTAAAATTATGCTCATCTAAGGTTTTAAATGTAAAGTTACATGCTGTTATATATCCTGGAATTGTTATGCACTAAGGCTCACAAGACCTTATTTAAAAACAAAATTGCAACTGATTCAGTTTGTTATTGGAAAATCTTTCATGTTTTTTTTGTCTTTAGCACAACAATACTGTTTTTGTTTGTATTAGTGGCGTTTGCCGGAGGCTGGTAGAGCTTTTAATGCACTCCCATCATTCTGTCATATCAAGTGCCTTGCGAGCAGTCGGCAATATCGTTACTGGAGATGATGTCCAAACTCAGGTACTTGCAAGTTTGTGATGTTGTTTGTTACAGCTGTACATATTTACTTGTGGGTTGGGGTTATCTCAGGCTGAAAAATACCAAAATTCAATAGATTTTAGTAAAACACTATGTGAGTATTCCTAGAGCTCAAATAGGAGTAAAAGACGATCAACGCCAGTAAGATCTTTATTACAGAAATATTAATTTCGCCTAATGGCATCTTCAGTTTCAAAGGCTGATTCCTGTAGTCAATTTCTGGCGTTTTCTCTATTACACATTACGTGATTTCAATAAATCTTATTGTGTGATGTACGTTGTGTGGGTATTTGTCTTGCAAAATTTGTAAATGTGTGTTTTGTCTGAACCTGTTTGTAGGTGATTCTGAATTGTTCTGTCATTCCTGCCCTTCATCACTTGCTTTCCATTAATAAAGACTCCATCAAGAAAGAAGCATGCTGGACACTTTCCAACATTACAGCTGGAAACAGGTGTGAACACAGTTTGAGTAAGATACAAAATTTTGAACCAGTTTGATATTTTGGTAATTCAGACTTTCTTCGAGTATTTGGTATTTTCTTGCATCAAGAAGTAATTACTGACATTGTATAATTATAAAGCACTTCCTGATTTGTTCACCCATTTTTTTATTACATTTTTTAACACATCTTCTACACTCGTGTAGGCAGCAAATTCAACTCGCCATCGAGTCCAACATCTTTCCCAAACTAATCGAAGTAATGCACACCGCTGATTATAAGACACGGAAAGAAGGGGCTTGGGCAATTACTAATGCCACTTCAGGTGGCACCCCTCAGCAAATCAAGTTAGTTACAAAGTTTTGATCTGTGTGCATACATGTGAATGTAGCTTGTAGTAAAAAAAAAATATATATATATATATTGAATGTAGTAAAAAAACATTATAGATTTGGAGTTTAAGTCAACAACTGTGGTTGTATACTTATTCAAACAATGCTTTGTATGCGTTTTGGCAGATTACTTAGTAGCTAAACCAAAAATGAATTATGCTGTAGTTTTTTTTTCATCCTAAATATTTTACTAATTTCAAATGTTCCCATTTCAGGTACCTAGTAGGCATCCAGTGCATTCCACCACTGTGCGAACTGCTTGGTGCACAGGACACAAGAATCATACTTGTAGCTCTGAATGGCCTAGAAAATATACTAAGGCTAGGAAAAGCAGAGATGCAGCAGTCAGGAGTAAATGAATATGCAATTATTATTGAAGAATGTCAAGGTAGGCATAGTTAAATTGCACTGCTAAAATCTGATTTGTTTCAATATTGCTGTTTGATAATTAGCATGCAAAATGCTCCTTTTTGATGATATTTTAGAAATCGACAGTGCGTTTTCATCACAGTACATACGTGTTATTTTACAGGAGCATGTTTTATCATAAAAATATTTATTGTCAAGATTTTTGTATGTCATTGTATATGTTTTTCAGGTCTGGACAAGATCGAAAGCTTACAGAGCCACCAAAACCATGACATTTACCAAAAAACTTTTGACATAATTGAGAAATATTTTGGTTCAGAAGACGAAGACAACCAACTTGTCCCAGAGGTTTGTCCATTGTTCCCAACAACTTTTTAATATACTTTGTGATTTTCAACTGAAACCAATGAAAATAAAAACCTGTACACAGTCAAAACCTCATGAGTCCAGATTACAGAGGCCTGAATTTATCACAACATAAAAAATGACTTTTCACCAAAACAAAATCTATTTGAATTAAAATTATTAAGTCGTGTAAAGTCAAACAAAATACAGCCTATTTTAAACAACTCATGCTACATTAATTAACATGCTTATGTACATTAGTCCCACTGTTAATTACTGTTTTTTTTTTGCAGCTGGATGAAAACGCAAAGCAGTACACCTTTAAAACCAACGAAACTAAAATGGAAGAATACAAACTCTAGCTGTGTGTTTTATTATCCGCCCAAGTGAGAATGCAGTAATGGCCCCACTCCACCGTTTGTGCCAAGTTCCGAAAAAGTCACTGCGCAAAACTGTATTTCCTGTTGTGCAGGGATACCAAACATGTTCTATTTAGTAGCAAGCTTTGTGTTGCTTTATCGATCAACTTCGTTTCAATTGTTTTCCACTTGAGGAACGGGATTTAAAGCTACATGAAGAAAGCTCTCAAAGCATTTGGCAGAGGCCATCTCCACCACAAGTTTGCTTTCAATACATTACTGAGATGGAACTGGTGATGATATTCTGTAATCTGGGACCTTGCAATCAGTAGACCACCAAAGGTTAAATTTGCTCCCAAGATATATGTGCCAAGCATTAAAATATGTTGAATTTGGGCAATACTGCATTCATCTTAGCCTATTTATCGAGCCGAAAGGTACATTCCTATTTGAAAACAAAACGTTCAGTGCTTGTGCAGTTACAGGTACGGGTCATTGCTCCACACATGGAAGTTTTAAACAACTATAACACACAGAATTATGATTATTTTACCACAGGCATGTGCCTATATTTTTCACACTTATATATTTAAAGATGTATGGCTCTACCTACTTTATCTCAATGAAAGATCGTGCCGTTGTCCAGTACGATATCTAAATAGTGGGTCACATACTTTTCCCTTATGACAATGCAAAAATTCACCACAAAAATGTTACATAATTCTCTGTACCAAACGCTATTTTGACTTGAATCCAGAGTGTTGGTCGGCTTTATGCTTACAGTGAACCGTAATATATTTACAATGTGTCTGTGTCGCGGTTCGCATAGTAAGTACCTATTTATTCAATTTGTTCTTTTCATTTACATGCCAACGCTATTCTTTCTGCATTTACCACCAAACACCTGCGTGCTTGCTTGATGCTAGGCCCAGTTAAAAGCTTGCTTCCGTCAGTTAACCTAGAACTTTCTGTATTACTGGTGTTTCTTTGACCAAATTTCATTAATACATATTTCTCATACCACATTCTGTTGTGTTTGAAAGGTTACTTACTACCTACAAGCATTATGGAAAAGCTCAAAATGTAGTTTCTTCCCTACTTGCAAAGCTGTGAGAAATACAACATGTTCAATTAGCAGTAATGCATTGTGATTTGCACGATAAACAAAAATATACAACAAATAAACATAGTATCAATTGAAAAGTTTCAAGGTGGACATCCACTATCTTCACCACGCATCTCTGGAGGTGTTTAAAAGTGGAAAACAGCATTTCATCTGTAAAACAACTATGTCCAGCTACAATTGTTGAAAAGTAGCAAGCCGCACACAAGCATCTTGATTACCATATTTGCTGCAGAGCAAGATGTCACGTTCAACTCAGTGGCATGTAAGCTTTCCTAATCTGTTATGAATGCAATTTGGAACATTACAAATTATATGCACAGATTTTTGGCACATACACTTTGAAATTGTATTGCAAATTTAAGCATTTGTGAATGGCATTCAGTACTGAGACTTTTACACCAAAATGATCAACAACAAAATTTTTTTATTAAAAATCTTAGGTTTTACTGCTCACTTGATTGAAATGTCAAGATACTTTGCTGTCCTTGTCTGATGAAATTATCAAACAAACTGCACATACACCTAAAAACAGATTTTGATGTGACAAAACATTATGGAGGAAAAGCAAATCTTACCAAAGACAAGTGAAGCAGCAACCAATCCAAACACAAATGCAACACTGGCGTACATTGGATTGGGAAACAATTGCTTGATTTGAACCATTTCATCGGGCAGGAGGGGTAGGCCAATTACCCAAAAGAACAAAACGGCAAACATTGTGCCAAAAACGGCGATGGAAATCTTAAAAACTAGTTTAAAACGTGGAAAAACTACCTCAGCCATGATGTTTTGCGACAAAGATCACCTCAGATTGAAACAAAGTATTAGCGAGCACTCTGCCTAGCCGTTCTAGCTAGCAAGATTGTGGTATAGTCAGCAAAGCTGCACTGATGAGAGCATGAGACCTAATAGATCAAAACAGTGGCCCTGCATCTGCATGCATCTTACTCAAAACATATTATTGGCTGGCTTTGAAAAGTGACTCAACATGCCTAAAGTATAATGTGCCATTGCGAGAAATGTAAATATTATACTGCCGTGTGTATAAACACAAATTGTTAAACATCGAAGGAACTAACTGCTAAACTACCAACTTCAATTATCCAGGGGAAGAGCCAGAGGCCCAGCCAGAGGCCCAGCCAGAGGCCCAGCCAGAGCCCGGCGGCGAATCACTATCACAACAAACAAAACTTACCCGCGAGCGTCGCTTAGTAGCAGAAATATTTTAATAATATACACCACAAGGTGGCGATAATCAATATGCGTTGGTGACAGAATTGTGCTCACAGACCAAGTTAAGACTTTTCGAATGCACGTACCGAGTAATGGTAAATACTTTTATCCTACTTTTGTTAGCAAGCTGCAACTTCATAGAGGAATTAATCCTAAACGGTAAAGTCGTTAGCATTGAAGTCACAAAGCTGTTTATTCCCAACATGGTTAAAAATTAATACACAAGGACACAAACTCACAGAGCGATTAAATATGACACAGTTACTTCAAACGGATAGGTAAAACACCAAGGAATAACAGGATATACACGGAAAACTATTGATTCAACATGAAAACTGGAACTTAGAAGAAGCGAATGGATATTTCCCTAATGTTTATACGAATTCCATTGTCTTCTCGCCGGAGCTTTTAAAAGACATGGAAAAGATTCCGTTTTGATAATTTCCAATGTATAGACGTCTGGGGTCGGTTTTTACGACTTGCACAAGTCCGCCCATGTCTAAAGAAAACAATATGTCGAAAATTGTTTGCCTTAATGTCAATGATTTAAGTTTATATCAAAACGTTAAGTTCTTGTATTCGTTCGTCGGGAAATTGTTGTTTTTTTTTGTATAAAAAAAAGGTTTGGTTCAGGCGAGGTTGAAAGTAAAAGAAATATTACTTGAACGATTGGATCAACATCAGGAAAGAAATAACCATTGTGTTTTTTTGTATGCAAGGTGAGGTTTATTAAACAAGTGATTGAATTTACTAAATTCAAAATTACCCATTGAAATTTGCACGACACTTACTTGATATTTTTCCCGCGTGAATTGCTGCCGTGCAAATGTGGGAATACTCGGAGTACTGGGTGGTTCCCCATATCATGTCCTGGGATGTTTGGCATCCAGAAGAACAGAGAACAGAAAATCGATCACTGTCAATGTTACTCCCAGTCACATGGCAAGATACTGGAACAAGTAAATAATATAGAGTGATTAAAATTCCATCCGGCTAAATTTAGGTTCTGAAACTTTCATAAATATCCTTTTTTTCAGTAAATCTAATATCACAAAACGCTTGAAGCCACCATAATTGGTTCTTGGAGGCCCATACTTACTTGTAAATATTGATGACTTGTGGGTAAGCATATCTAAACAAACAATAAGCATTTTAATGAAATCGGCAAACTTATCTATGTCAGCAATATTGAATATCGCCACTGACTTTGGAATATGAATGAAGAAATCCACTGTTCGCTGCGCGTCATACTGGTGACGTCATTGCTCTCGCTGCCGACGTAATAGTCAAGTCCCGACATCTTTCGCACTGTGACCGTGCCTCCAGTGGTCACTGAACAACACAATGTCAAAAATAAAAATTTTTTGCGTAAAAAAAACAGAGCACAACGACTTACATTTAATTCGAGCTCGCAGTATTAGTGGAACGCGCTGTAGAAAATTGTGCTTCATATGGTAAAATTTGTGGTCCAACTATTAGTGCGATTATAAACATCATTTTATTAACTTGCCATATAAAATGTGTGTGGCATGTTGATGAAAATAAAACAATATCGGTCACCAAGGATGCGTTGAATGCATAGACTTTAATTTTTAACAAAAAAAAACTGTCTCTCCTCACTTTTAATGCGTCCATCGTGCGTGGCAGCTCCACACAGGTGAGAATCATCTGTATACATCCCCGTGCCCCAAACCATGCTTTCATTGCATCCCGGCGGACACACCGCCGTGAACACGTGACTGTTGATGTCACTCACTCTGACGTCACAACTCACTGTATGAAAAAATGTTGGTCAAAGCTTACAAATGTCATCAACGCGGACGTGTTATCCATCAGTTCTTACTGGAAAAATTTAACTTGTCACAAATAAACGGCTCAATAGAAATCAAAATTACCTGATAAAATTCTGTGTTGCTTTGAATCATGATCTGAAAGGGAAACAACGGCCTATTAAGTACTCAGCAATTAGTTTCAACGTGCTAAAATAAGATTTCACCCAGTGGCGGGATTCAGCCGGTTCGCAGCGGTTCTATAGAACCGTCTCTCGAAATTTTATAACATCATCGAACCGGTTAGCATATTACTGGTTACTGTCAATGGATTATTGTAACAGAACTGGCTGAAAAATATGACTTTTGTGATAGAACCGGCGGAAAAAAAATTTGAATCCCACCACTGGATTCACCTACAACATCTTAGGTGCTGTTAAAATCGGCGTTAAACCATTATCACTGACTATATGAGCACGTTTTTGCACCACTAGACTTTTAGAAAAAAACACTGCTCACTTTGCATCGTGAAATGACCCCTTGTCGGCCATCCTACCATCCCATCATCACTGTTCATGTATTGATTGAAATTACCGACGAACTTGATACCACCCGACGTTCTTCTTATTTCAACAGTCTTTCCAGCCAGTTCACGACCTGTGTTTCCGAAAAGGAACGTTCAGTCGATAAAATACAGCAAATATCGTTTATTTCCAATGTAAAGAAACTGAAGTTAAAGATGCACAACACCAACAGTTGATAAAAGAGCTTTTTTGCAGCAGAACACGTATTTATTCCTAGGGAGCATCTGTTTAATAATAATTTATGATCCAGCAAACACGTTGTATTCACACTAATATCGTAACATGTGTGCTGGAGGATTCACTAACAACAAAAAAATCGTCATTTAGGCGTTTTTTAGCTTTAATATATTGACGAAATTTACGTACCCTTTGCACAAATGCGCGTGGTAGCGCTGTAGAGCCCATGTGCGGTGTTTTCGAACAGATCCAACGTCGGATCCACAGCGCACCCATGCGGACACGTGACGGCAAACTCGGTTGAGATCACGTTGGAAGCGGAGAAATCACATGAAACTTCAACAAAAATGATCGAATCAATATAGGTTTAACTTCCCATAGACTTGTTCAAAGCTTATTACATTTGGGTTATTTAGTGCCACATACAGCGCCTCATTAGGGCCATTGAGAGTGTAATTACCATAACGGGGCCCCAATGGACCCCCTATAACATAGGGATTGAACGGGTCCCAAAGGAAAAGTTTCGCACCAGCACAGCTATTTCTATCAATGGCATAGAAATGTTACATATATATAGAGCTTGTGTTTTTGGAGGAAAGTTTGTTTAATATTTGGATGCGCACGATTATTATAAAATGTATACGGAAATAAACCTTATAGCTGGTAACATTTTAGCCGAATATTACTTTTAAAAACGTATGTTAATAGAAATAACTAAAGTTGAAAGCGGCATTTGACTTAATTAAAAAAAATGATGGATTAATTGAATTAAAACTTGCCCTAAACATAAATTTCATCGTGAATCACGAACAACGTAACGTTTTAAAGGAGAAATTCACTTTTCCTAGGTTTATTGAATAAACAAATGCCACCACTCTACCTGTAGGAGCAGTTGTTACATCATCCAGGTAACCTGAAAATAAACAAGACATTCAATTATTGAGAAATATTGGTCAGTGACTCACAGGCGATGTAAACAGACCTCATTCGTCACCGAATGTCAGCGGTTAAAGTCAAATGTTAAGTCGGAGGTTTGTAATCGCAGCGCCCAAAACCGCATGTAATAGGCAGCATTTACTTTTTCGAGGCAGTGCATATGAGAACTAATTTTAAAACGTTATCCTGCTTCGATACAGGGTATATTGTGGTTGATTTAGTGTTACACAGTAGGTTTGAGCATAGAAAAAAAAATACGTGATACTTTTTCTTTTTTGTTTCTTTTTTACATTTGAAATTTTATGACAACAACGGGACACTTAAATGTAAATCACGTGTCCTGTATACTTGAACCATAACCACGAGTTTGTATTTTTTTTTGCTTACCGCCGAACGTGAACGCGTCGAGTTCCGACTCAACTCCCAAACTCTCAATCTCGTTTTGTCGAGATCCGACGAACGAAGATTGTTGTCCAACTTTTCGAACTGTAACCATTCCCCCGTCCATATCTACAACCGATACATTAATATAAATATATTCGTATTTTCACCTTAAATGTGGCTTCAAACAATTGTGACATAGGCACAACTGTAAAGCAACTACAGAATAAAATATTTCATATTATTACAAAATCAGTGAGTTGTATGTGTTTTTAATGTATTGTGTTTTTTGATGTATTTTTCTTGGAAAATTCTTTACAAATTAACGACAAACATAAAACAAATACAAGCAGGTTAATCCGTTTCGGCCACGAAGCAATCTAAATATTACAAGAAAAATCTGACTTTAAAACGAAATATTCACAATATAATTGTGTTTTGTATAAGCTGAAATTCACTGATTATTTATTTGTCAATTTGTTTTGGGACTATCTGGCTACGGTCAATATACGTACCCGTAATCACACCAGCGTGCAGAGCAGCCAGGCACAACCGGCTTGTGGTAGCGTAGACAGTGGTACCGGTCAGCAGCCCCCCGATTGAGTGGCGAAGGCAGCGGCGTGGACACTCCACCGCAAATGTCTTCTCCAAAAAGTGGTTGGCAGTTGTTTCACACGAAACTGAAAGAGTTAACATTTAATGCTATATAGGAAGTGACTGTTTGAACCTTTTGTTGTTGACAGTTGACAGCAAAACTACAATCCATTATCTTGTGGATCGTGCGTTGCGAAACAAAATCGTTTTAAACTGAAATTTGGACGCTTTCAAACACATTTTTTTTTAAATTAGCATTGCCATTTTTCAACTTGTATGCAAATGTGCAGATGCTCAGTATCATTATGTTTCAAGTTGTTCTGCGTGCAAAAAGAAAGCTACTTCCCTATACGACTAATTACCTTTGATAAGTCGTGGATGCCTCCAGACCGACCCTGCAAAACAAACAAATCAATGAATACCAAGCGGGCGTCAGCATCGCGCTACACCTTTCCAAAACCAAAATCCCAACTTAATGAAATGTCGAGGGTTAGTGCAGGTACTTACCACCGACCACGAACGAACGTTCTGGTTTGTTGCTGGATTTTGACGTCACTCCGTTCTTCCTGCAGCCCGTGAATGACGTGAGTTTGGCTTGTTTTTGTACTGTGACAACTCCACCAAGAGAACCTACATCAGAAAGGTTGAGATAAAATATTTTCATTTATAGTTTCACGTTAAAGTAAAGGCATAGTTTCGCAGAAATCCCAGAAAAGTTATTTAGTGCGATAGACGCTGCTACGAGAATTGTGCTTTTTCGCATAGAACTAAACAGCCACGATCAATAGTAAGATTTCGCCACAAAGTGCGTTTTGCTGAAAACAAAATCAAAAAACACGACATTTCATACAGAACCAACTTAAATAATTATTAACCACCAAAATAGAAAGGTTTTCGTGTGTTGGTAAATATTGGAATCAAAACAACCCCATCCGTGATACTAAGGCCAAAAATATTGCCAAAATGTATAGTATCTTATACAGTTCTGATATACTAAATATGATGGTATAGAGACAATCAAAACAGCCCGACACTTTTAATAAGTATCATTTTTCAATGATGCCAATTCTAGCAATACGTCAAATCAAACAGGGGATTCACCGTCGAGATATCCGTTATGTACAGCCGCGGCGCAGACGTTTGACTCCGTGGAGTAAGGGCCCTCTCCAGTCACCTGACTGTTTGCGTCTCCGCATCCAGGAGGACACGACACAGTGAAGTAATCCTCTCGGATTTGATTTGCCGTCAAACCGCATCCGACTGAAAGGAAACGAATGTGAATAAAAAACCTGTAGTAAGTTAAATGGAAAATGTGTTCTAATGCATGTTATGTGTATAAGTTATCATGCACCGTCCTGTAGACAAATGAATGCTTGATGGAACTTAACTCCCAACGATTGCTTGCTGGACATAGCGGATATGTCAAGTTTACGAATGCCTTGTTAGAATTGTCTTGAAGTATAATATTTAAAAAAACTAGTTGATTTAGTATAAAGGCAAGTCTAAAAACGAGTTGATTTTTGCAAACACAAAATCGTGTGCAAACTAATGCAATATTTTATTCCTTCGTGGATGATGGATTACTGCGCTACGGTTTCCGAAAACATTTTGGAAACCGTAAAATCACGACCAGCGCGCAAAGCGAAATTGGCCAAACGTGAGAGATCGGTCGTCATATCATAATGATAATATGAGGAAATTGGCAGATTTCGTTAAAGGTTTGTCGTGGCCGTGCATTCGGATGGTGGCACAGGGTCAACGTAGAATGCACGTCACGGGAATTTGTTACGTGATTAAAATCCCATCAAACCACTCGAGAATTTTTTTTCTGCTTTTCTTCAGTGTTTAAACGAAACAGGATACCAGGAAACGTTTCACCGAGAAGTTTCAAAGAAAATGGTTCTACCGAAAGCATAGAAATCGTAAATTTACCTGGAAGAACGGATGAAAGAGTTTGTTGATAACCTGAAAAACATAAACGGGAAACGTCATTTTCCTAAACGTATATTTCTATCGCGGCAGTCAAATAAGAGCGCTTACAACGAAGCAAAATTATGGCCAAAAGTTAAGTTTACAAAATAGTTTCCAGTTATAACACTCCAAAGTTCGCGTCGAATTATAACTTTTCAAAACCGGTTCGCGAGAATATTACTATCTATTACACGCAAACACCGTGCAATCCAGGTGGGTATCGTCCCTAGCCATATACAGTGATTCTAACAACGCATTTTTTGTAGATAAGATCTGAAACCATGCTTAGCCTTTAAACACGTGTGGTTGATGAAAAAGCACTTGACATTAAGATGAAATGCGCTTTGCTTGGAAAAGTAAGATTCTGGCTTGTGGTGGATCAAGATTTAAAGTGTGTTCGTGTTAAGGTGGTCGACCACTTATTTCTGGCTATGACAAATTCGTGAACTGGTTTAAACTGGTCTATGTTGTGTATGCGCACTGTTATAGTCGGCGTTCTAAAGTTGTTTAAGGTATCCAAAATTGAGCTGCACGTAATCTTGATTTTGTTACAATTAAAGGTTATCTTAAAGCACATTTTCTTGCAAATATTTGCGACAACGTTGTTTTTGCCTGGAAAGCCTTTTATGCGACATGTTAAATTCAGAATAAACCCAATGAAATCTTTTAAAATTCGCTAAACATAAACTCCGCACGTAGCATATTATGGGCAATACGGAGAAAATGAATTGGTCAAAAAAAACAAGCCTTCCCAAAGACAAATCGAGTATGAAGAGAAGCGCTCCAGGTTTTTCACGAGTTTTGGCGCCGACCAATCGTACGACAAATCGAGGCGTCAGATCCTGCTGGAAATCGCGCGTATGACGTCACACGAAGCTTACGTCAATCAAACACGTTTTACCGACGAACATACTTTGCACTGTGAAGGCTTCCATGACTTCATTAAGAGCCATTGACTCCATTCCATTCTGTTGAGTTCCGTTGAATGTCAATTGGTTCGGTATTTTCTCGATCATTACCCTTCCACCTTTCGAAGCTGTGACGTAAGAGGTCGGAATTCGTTATTTCGGTTCACAAAAAAATCTCAAAATAACGGAAGATGCCTAGTTCGTTCAATTGCAATTACACAGATTTCGTCCGAGAGACAAAAGCTCGGCAAACTCCTGAACGTTTTTATGCAAATCGATCAATCTACGAAATATGCATCGGTTACGTATGTTTATCCAAAGTTAATTTTTGGCCTGGTTGCAACTTGGTACGTTTGGACAAACTCAAGCCCCAACTGTTTAATTTTGTAAAACAATTTTCGCACCAACATCGGATAATTCTTTACCTATTATTGTAAACTTTAATTACGCTATATGACTTTGGCTCGATATATTTCATTAAATACACACAGAGTAGCCAATATATGATTCTTACCACTGATTTGACCACTGTGTATTGCGGCTGCGCATATGTAAGAACTGATTGCGTAAACTCCGCTGCCCCAAAGCTGCTCGGAAAGTGCGTCACAGCCTCCTGGACAGATCGCCATGTAGGAACTTTCGCTGGTGAAATCGGCTTGTGCGAGGCAAGACACTGAAAACCGTAAAAGTGTTGGTAATGTTGTTGGTTACGTCGATATGTGGGTATTATCCCGAAATACTCACAAAGGGTAATTTGCAGGCGTAATAAAACCTAAATATTGTAGTCATTTAGTTGCCAACTGATAATTTTTTTCGTTGAAAGTTGCAATTTCGAACGCATTAGCGGCAAACACATACATCGTCAGGTACAATTATAAAGTGCACGAAGGACAGTTTGCGGACAAAACTCACCCGAATACAGCTTCTGTTGGGCGTCGGCGGCATCTGCTGAATAAAAGTTCAAGTCAGTAATTAACGATTACGTGGTTCAATTAAATCACAAACAGGAAGAGCGACTTTGCAGACCGTAATGGCCGGTTGAACACGACCGGTAACTGGTAATCATCACTGCTTTGACTGAAAGGGCACAAATACCGCGGTAAACAAATTCGGTAAAAACCACTTTTTCTGAGAATGGAGATACAAGGACCACTTGACTGGAGTGTTCAATTGATCGTAAAAATTCAAAGAAAGCAAAGTTCTTATTCTTCAAAGCGTTTGTGTGTTGCTGGTTAAGTATTTATTGGAAACAAGAATATTGTTTGCAACGCGTAGCCCGCCTTATACTTTAACACGTTGACTTTCAAAAAAATGAAAAAACAGCTAACGAACAAATGGAAATTAGCAGGCAAAAAGTTACCAAAGTATTCAAAATTTCCTAACCTTGAAAAACAAATGATGCGTTGGCGAGGTCGTGCGATTTGCTGGTGACGTCATTGAGCGTGCTGCCGATAAATGATGGAAGGCCTTCCATTTTGCGAATGGTCACGGTCCCGCCTTTTGCAGCTAAAATCCATAAACAAAACAAAGGTTTTAAACCAAAGCACATTGTTAAAAATGCCTTGCGTTGTTTGGAGGAAAGAATAATTCATAGTGCTGTTTATTATGAAAGCTCGTGTATTCGGTCGAAATACTTCTCATTTAGATGGAGAAGCGTGTTAAACATTTTTTGATTTGTGACGAAATGCAATTACTACCATGCACGTAAAGTTGGTGTGAATTTGAAACATTCTTACTGTGGAAGTTTACGCATAAACAGAGCTCCAAAAAAATGCCATATTTTCATTTCCGTGGATGCCTCCAGTAGTTATAGCATTAACTTGGTTTGATATTGAATAACACTTCAACTTCAACGGTAAGTTGTAAAAATCGAGTAAGCCGTACCTTCGATTCTTCCATCGTGAATGGCTGCCGCGCACACAAAACTTCCCAAAGTGTATCGTTGACTTCCCCATAATTTATCCGTGACGCCTTGGCATTTGGCTGGACATCTCAAAGTTAGAGTTGCGCCTTCGATATCGCCGGCAGTTGCATAACAAGAGACTGAGGAAAGATCGCATATTCATGTTTATTGCATGCTATTCTATCGAAAATGCATTGTCGGACACAACAAAATATTATTCCGATCCTAAAACGACCATTATATCAATTGCGGCGTTTTGACAAATGTTGAATTTTGTGTCGAACATTTCAACTTTCAGACAAAATCAACTTTCATTCGCATAATTTCGCCCGAGAAAAAAAATTTTTCTCAATCAGACAAAGCTGTTATGTTGCAATACAGCGTCATATACACGGTTTGTTGCAAAATTGCGGTTTAGGAATTAAAAGTTTTGCTTCGCTTTCAGGTTATTGTTAGTTGTTGATCGCTTGTTGTGAAAACAGCGTCAATTTCTAAAGACTCCGATTTCGCTGTTGATAATCCGATTTGAGTCTGAGGTCGAAGAAAGCGTGAATTCCCGATCGGAGATTTTAAAGACTAAACAGCGACAAATCTTTTTTTGGTAACTGGTTGTTTGGTCTCAAGACGACCATGTGGCGGATGACGTTTTGTTTGTCGGTGTGCTTAGCTGTTGATTTTTAGCAGGGTTTGGACTATATAGGAACTGTGGGTCGCGTCTCAATATGTGGTCGCCAAATGTAATTTTGTGATCGCGGAACAAAAGCTTCGATTTTCGATAAAAAAAGTTGTACTAGTCTTCTTGTTCTCTATGCCCATGTAGAGACCGAACATGGGATAAGAATTTAATTAAAAAATCTCGAAACGAAACGTGTTATTCTAATGGTCAGAAATGTTAATGCCGAAAACGTGAGCACGACCAATGAATGTTGAAATTTTAAACAGTTCGCGAAGTAGGAACCCGAGAAGCCGGCTTTTTCCATATTTGCACGTGAAAATATGCACAATGTACGTAGGGGTATGTTACGATACGCCCACTTTGGGTACACCGTAAACAATATTGGTGATTCATGGCCAAGATTTGGGCAAAGGTTAGGAACAGCGGTCCCATAGTTAATTTTGTACAAAACCCACATAACTTAATCAACGTCAGTACTTCAGTATTGAGAATCTATAAAACTGGAAAGTCGCATTCTTAAGGATTAGCAAAGTTCCTGGATGTTGCCGCAAAAAATAAACTACTTAAAACTGAACCCCCGTAAATAATTTCAATCGCTACACGTACTTGCTGTTGTAGACAGAACCTCGGTCACCAAGTCTGAAAAAATATAACAATTCACAAGCAGAACTTAATTGGTTTAAAAAGTATAAAAGAATTTGTCTAAAATATGGAGCTTACGTTGCTTTAAACAGAAAATCCTTCTTATATAAACACACATAGTAAATGTTTTTTCGTCATGTAAAGGCAAGATATTGGGCTCTTTTAATATTACCTTAGATCACTCGAAAGCACAAACCAAAACTACGAATTTTGTTTCTATATTGTCATTAGGACTTAAAACTTACGGGGGTTGAGTTTATCCACCGATGTCAGAATTCTTAAGTTGTCGATCGCCCCTGACGTCACCTGTAATAGAAAACATTGAAATTACACATGAAAGTTGATCCTCAAACCAGTTGGACCAGTAAAAACTCGTAATAATGAGACCCCATATAAATAATGTTCCAATATCAATAAATTAATTTATTTTTGAACAGAAATTGTCAATTATTAAAATTTGGTGTGGTTCCTGGTATTTCTTTACATATTTTTCCTCACCGTATGTAAAATCAGCATCCACGATACCACAAAAACCGCGTAAGACATCCCGACCAACTATAATACCAATTTATACACAATACAAAACACTTGGGTCTGTCAAATTTTACCACAAACAAGAGCCTACGTTTTAACAAGAAACAATATTATCAGAAGCCTAGCCTTTGCGCTCAACCAAAAAGACGTACAATGCAGCCCAAACGATTTTGCGATAAAATTCGCGGCTTGCGGATCGGGCCTGCGCACGACACAAAGATATTAGTCGATCACGCTCGCCTCCCTGCTTGGCTACTTCTTCCACTTCTGACGTAGAGGCTTGGTAATTGCCTTAAGGCCAGCTGCCAAACGCTTGCAGCGACTTAGCGTCGGGGAAAAGTTTAGATACGGGTGATGTTTCTTATAAATCCTGTGCGCTTCGAAAAATCGTTGAATGAATTGATTGATCGAGACTTTTTATCCGGAAACGGACGCAGTGATTTGGGGAAATTGTGATAACCATCATTTACGTGGCTGCCTTCAAATTACAATAAAAATATTTAACCCTTTTACCGATGAAACATGGCGAACATTGTGTTACTTGAAGACAAAAATCCACAATTTTTTTCGTATAAGAGTGCATGTTCCTTGTTGTTTCTTTGCAAGGTGATTATAAACTATAACCTCTGTCTTCTATGCGCTTAACAAACAAGGTTTTGCACCGTACTCTAGCAACAAAAAAGGATTAGAATCTTTGCTTTACGGGGTACCTCAAATCCATCTTCTAAATATTGTTTTTTTGTTGTGATTAACACCAACACCTTTAACAAAATATATTCGCGACGGAGGAAATATTTAAAATTGTAGTTTTTCGCCGTTCGCCCTTAAACACGACAACGTAAAGTTTTAGGGTGTATATTTAGGTCAGGCAAAAGCGCCCCTCAAGTTTCCGAACAAGATTTTCGTCAAGATGAACGCTCCTATGACCAATTTGCCTGCAATGTTGAATACCCGTAATTTCTCTTGATTGGTGCCGAACCATTAATTGCCTCAAGCTTTCGCGAGCGTGGCAATAACGACAGAAGTGGATGACCTTATTCTTTTACAAAGGAAATAGTGATTTGGAACGACGATTTCGATGACTATTCGACGTCATCGAGGCATGTGCGCGCTTCCTTCGAAATTAACATGCGATATTTTGCACGCAACCATAGCCAACGCGACGCGTGCTTTGTGAAGCGGGAACTTATTGCTGTCGTCATACATGGTTAACATTGTTTGTGAAAAAAAGGTGCAAAACACCTGCGGTTCTCAATCTTTTTTACCTCATTTACAACTTTCGGTTCAAAGGGAATGTTTATTTCCCACTGGTATTTAAACTTAAAACTAAGAATTTAATTACTGCGCTTTCGCTATGTACGTGTTGTAACTTTTTCGATCGCAAGGCATGACCAATTGCCAGAAGTGTACGACACACAGTGAATGGAGAACATAAAATTTCTTTTCCAACTACTTTTTGTATATTCCGGTGCACACTAATTACCTACAACCGTATAATTTCCCACAGGTTGAGAACTATACTGCTAATAGAGGAAAGCCAAAGAATAATTGAATCAATAAAATGGTATATCTTTGTTTGTTAGAAAGGTTGACGACGGAAACTGTAAATGACGTCTAAACTTTCCAGGAATTCTTATGTAAACCATGTCTTTTCCGCGTGCGACTTGTTTGGAAAAAATCATTGAACTTACGCCGCACCAAACACATTGTTCACGATTTTATTTAAAATCGGCATAATTTCCATGCGACCATTTTTGGAGGTATAGTTCCCTAGACATGGGGATATCACCATAACAAGTTATTATACAGTTTGGACCCCACTGATTTTGGGAACCATTGATCTATATGGTGACATCCCTATGTCAAGGAAACTACTTCCATCCACTAAACTTTCGAGCCAACTGTCTTCGCATAAGTACAACCAAAATTCCCGTGGACACGAATCCTTTCGTTAAAAGAAGCAGCTCGACCACAAATGTCGCATTGAATAAAGATGAAGTTGTGTTATTCGTGTAATAGCGATTGCGTTCCATAATTCCGTACATATGTGTAATCAAGGTTTTGTATTCTAGTAACACTGGCCCGCGGGATAAACTAACCGTTAGTTATCGCCCGCAACAAAATTTAGTTGGACCTCACTGATCTAAAACTAATTATCCCCGGGTAACAACAAATTGAAGTGTCCTTGCCATTTACTGAAGCCACGCTGTTTATTATACGTCAATCACATCTCTGAAGTTATATCTTGCAGGATTTAAAATTTCAAACCAACTTACCGCACTCCAACCGACGCTTGGTTCGTTCCAATTTTCACCGATCACCGAGAAAGATTTGACCTAAAAATTGAGACATATTATCGATATTGGTACTTTGATAGGGTCGCCCAAAAATTTCTTACATACACTGCATATTTTTTACATGTTGTGTGCACTAAATTAACAGAAATGCTGATATCACATTCCAGTACATATTTCAAATATTACTATGATAACTTAGTGTCAATGCTTCTATTTTTAGAATACATGTTTCGCTTTATTAAGCATCATTAGTTCTTAATCTGTTTGAATAATGAAACATGTATTTTTAAAAAATAAGCGATGACACAACGTTATTATAGTAAAATTTGAAATTGACATTAAAGTTTCACTTGTGTCACGCCAAAGAAGTGTTGCTGGCCAGGTTATGATTTCGTGAAGCTAAAACATTTTTATTGTTAATCCAGTACATATAGACAATTTCAGAAAGCTTCGCACTATCTGCAGTAAATCCAATGATTGGCGTAGAACCAAATTGCTCAAAACGAGAGAATTTACCTGAGTAAATATTGCCAACAGAAATACAACTAACGTCGTTCGGTCCACATTAAAATACATGATACACTTTTGCTGCCAGAATATATTCGAAAATAATCTGAAACGAAAGTAAATTGTTGAGTATCATCCAGCCATTCCCTGAACCTTGCATTAAAACACCTTTTATTGCTGCTAGTGTTTAACTACGGCAAAAACTCGCAACCTAAAGAAAACATTAAGAATCTGCTAGAATTACACTGCTAAACGCGCCCGAAAATTTGTAACTACGTTTGTCGGTCGCTTTGGATGGAACAACATGCAAAGAATCACTGCAGTGAAACGGTGAAAATGAACGAAAAAATCGGCCCATTCGGGTTATTTCATTTGCCATTAAACTCTCGTGTAAAAAACCCGACGCGGGTAATATCCGGGCTTAGGGCGATTACAGTTGCAATCACACGACTCCTGTTGTTTTTCGAAAGTGTGACGTGTCGCGGTAAGTGCTACGCAACAATGCGAGCTTTAATTCGTGCGCAAAGTGACGTAACAACTAAACCGCTCGCGGCTTTCACTTCGAAACATACTTGACCAAGAGAATGGGACCACGCAATGTGTTTGCGCGTGCACATCTATTAACACGATATGAGGTCATTTGTGTTCCACCTGGAAGATAATTTGGTGGTAAATCATTTCACAGC
The DNA here is from genome assembly GCF_947561715.1 of Ascidia mentula. NCBI lineage: Eukaryota > Metazoa > Chordata > Ascidiacea > Phlebobranchia > Ascidiidae > Ascidia > Ascidia mentula. Next base: position 4,086,360 of record NC_138568.1, read on the forward strand.
AATTTAAAAGTTGTTTTTCGATTTCGTAAAACTAAACTTGTAACAAAACAGGAAACATTACACCTACTGATGCACATAAAAATCAGTCTATTATCGCTCAAAATACATAAAAATACTTCTAATTTTTTTACCACATCGGGGGCTTGAACCCATGGTATCCTGGTCACGAAGCCCTACCCGTTTTACTGCATGCCTAGTCTGTGAGTCGAGAACCTTAACGTTGCCAACCACACAATAAATTCCGCCACCGGCTCTCTTGCCCCTTGCGTGTACAAATATTGCCCGTGTGGTCTTTAATTTACGGCATGGGTTCAATTTTGTAATAGACAAGCTCTCCTGACCAATGCTTATAGTACACCCAGTAATAGGATCCGGTTATGTGTTCTGGCGTCATGTTTTGTTTTTACGGAATATCAAGATACAAAAAGGATGTTTACTGGTTCCACATGGAAAAAAATGTCTTCTAGCTATATTTTAATGATCCACCATTTCCTTTGACGTTTATACTCATCAAATATAATTGCCGAATGATCAAAAAAAGATTTCCATTGCATACGCCATGTATATCGGTGAGCTTAACCAACTTTTCAACATTATTTGTATCGGTTGTCCGTTAACCCAGCAGTTAAAATGCTTTTAATAGTCTGATAAACAAAAGTTAAATCGTTCGTCCCAGGTGTCTTTGGCACGTTCCTACAACACAACAGAACCACGACAAGCAAACCCACACTGAATGTTTGCCATTAAATGATTGCTCAAACGACAAACTGGTTTTATTGCTGGGCAAACTGCCGTTGTCCAAACTACGCTTTCCGGAGGCTTTTTTGTATACGGCCATAAAACTCGAAAATAATGATGACGCAGGTATTAGACCTCATCCAGTTACGGAGCAGGTCAGTACGTGTGTGTGTGTTGGATGTGAAATTAAACATGTTTCTGGAAAGCCTTTCTCTGTGTAAAAGAGACTATTTTAAAGGCATGTGTTGATAAAAGGCGACTTAGGGGTACCCAACACTGCCATAACTAATCTATATTCACAGCATTACATATATATAGGCGCAAAAACAACTGGGCCATAAATGGCGCCGCTGAAAAGTAATTATTTTCGACGCCGCCACGACCGTTACCGCCAGGTTGCCAGGCGCAGGGCCCGTTTGACGCCAGAGATTGCGATGGGCGTCAAAAAAGCAAATAGATTTTACGATGTGGGTCATAAGGCTTGCGGTCGAGCGCAAACGCGGTCAGAGGGCTTTACGACTCGGGACAACAAATCATGTTTAGGAGCTGCCTCATGGCCTGCTGTGTGATGACGCACAATGTGGGGTTGGGTGAGAGTGAAGTGAGGGCTTTTTGGGTTAACCTGGGGATGTTTTGCTGCAGATCAGCGACAGAACATTGTGTGGAGAAAGATAGTTCTGTGATAAATGAAAGTTTATTTTCTTCGAATCGCCTGTTGTCTTTATGGCTAACGGAGACTCAGTAACAGATTAGCAGAAAATATTATAAATAATCCTGAAAAAAAACGTTAAATAGACGACTCAGGACGTTCTGTGATATTATGAATTGATTGTAGCGCGCTTAAAGTTACAGAACGGTTGATACAATATACCTTATAGTTGATATACGGCGATCTTCGCAATTATTGTATGTGCTCGACTACCCAGTAACCCTCAAAACAAATGTTATTGCCCGCGCCTTATATGCGACAACAAATATAACAGCCATTTGTACCAAGAGATGAATAAGTCGAACACATATACTACCAACAGTAGCCAGGGCGCAAATATTTCACATAACAAGATCCATCGGCTATTGATAGCTGCTCAAACAAACGAAAAGTGCAAGATCAATAGAAGGCAAAAAACGTTTTGTTTTCCAGCGTCTCAGCTCGGACCCCGGTTTGAATCGATCCCCCAGTTCTAAACAATAGAGATCGCGATGTGCGCGCGATGAAACTGCTGGTGATAGCGTTGGTCGCCTTGCTTGGGGCTAGCGGAACTTGCTCGGCTACGAGAAGTCGGCACAAGTTACGGGAGTTGGATACGGCGGACAAACCCTGGAGTTCCTGGGCCCAAAACAAGTTCTACCTACACGCCAACGAAGGACAGTCACGTGAACGGGTGAAAATGAAAGGTCATCAAAAGGTCAAAGAAGTAAAAACATCGAAGACTGAAAACGAGGCATCAACCGCCTGCAGGGAAGTGCTTCGTTCCGGCCCAGCTTGCGACGGAGATTTTAGTCGATTTCATGAGGAATATTCTATGGAAGGAGATATAACCTTGGCCGGTCTGTTTCCTGTACATTTGGGTGTGGGGTGCAACATGCTGGAGGACATGGGTTCTATACAGAGACTGGAGGCGATGGCTTACGCCGTTAAAGAGGTCAACAAGTGGCCCAACTTTTTGCAGGTAGAGTACGGAAAGCTAATATAGTTAGCGGAGATTTCATTTACCAAAGGGGTAAATATATATATTATGTTTTGGAAGATTGTACAATAACCTAGATTAGTCCTAGTATTCACCTTTTACAAGGATAAATTTCTTGGGCATAGAATTGCTTCAGAAAAGTTAAAAATCTCTTGTTTAAATAATGACTTAGAAAACATCTTGGCCAGCACTGCCATGCTTATTCACGTTTCGGTGAGGACTTAATTGAATTACTGATCTGTTCGCTTATTCGGCGAAAAAACAACAAATCTACTCCCGTATTGAATATTGTATTTTTCTGACGTTTCACGTGGACGAACGACTATAGGCCTTTACAGAGAATAAAAACAAACCACCTCCAACAAAGATATATTTGTTGTTTTTTCACCAGAAGAACTAACAGGTCAGTAATTCACTGTGTTACCTGGTGTTCAACGCCTATTTTCAATTTTCAGCAAGAATCCAATAATGCCGTTAGCAGTAAAACGGCATCGACAGTTACCTAAACACTTTTTTCTCAAATATTACGTTTAATGATTGCAACACTTCGCGCAGAATTTTACCCTCGGATTCCGGTTGTTTGACACTTGCAACTCAGCGTCAGCAGCAATGGCGCACACTTTCAACGTTCTACCGCACTGTGCAAACTGTTCGCATTATCCCATTTGTTTTCCGTAAGTATTTTTTGCCGCACAGGGATTCGAACCCGAGTTATCCTGGCCACGAATCCCAATCTTGATGTGGGTCAATAGCCTTGACTGAAGTTACCAATTGTAAAAACCACGTTTGCAAAAACGCGATAGTTCTACTGGCCATTATCCCTTTGTTGCAACAAGACAAAACCAAATACAAAACCCTTTTTTATGTTTTTTGTTGCGACGTTTTGAAAGCTCCATTTCAAGCAAAGTTTGTATTTTTGTTGTGTAGCGCCGAACCACACAAGACTTGACCAATTCTATTGTTGAAATATGATCTTAAACTCTATTTGAAGCACCAAACTATTTCGTAAACAGGTGGTTTCCAACTTTCTTAACGTATGACGCAATCTTTCCCATCAGAATGTTATGAGAAAGCATACTATTTAACTTTTTGAGAACAAACATATTAAGTTTATTTATCACTGCCTCTTTTCTCCAGTGGGCCGCGAGGTTCCATTTGGAAACCTCTGACGTAAATGTGTAAATGCATATTTATTGGTGAAACGAAATTTAAACAACGAAAAAAATTTGTAGTTGAATAATAGTTTTCACTTTTCCAGGGAATGTCCCTTACTCGTGACTGGAATTGTGGGCCCGGAATCAAGTTCCAACACTCTGTTGGCGGCCCACGCATGCAATCTCGCCCTGACCCCAATAATAAGTTACTTCGCGACTTCTGTAGAGCTTACGGATCGAACGGTGTTTCCAACTCTGTTCGCAACAGTGCCAGCAGACGACCAACAGGTTGGAATCACTTACCCATGTTGCGGAGGGGGGGGGCATGATGGCCATACCAAACGTGTTTTTGGCAAACGAGTTTAAAAACGAACACCAACAACGGATTTACTTGCAATTCTGAGAACAAACAGGCTGGTCCGTAGTGTTGACAACATTGACATGTTTCTTTCAGTTAAAACATTTCAGCAAAACCTTGGTCTGTCTCTACAGTTACATAGAGCTGACCTGACTTAGGTAAATGTCAATGTTTTCAGCACTGGCCAGTCTGTTCATTCTCCATGCAAAAAAGCGTGACCAAGAAAACCTTGGATTAGACAAGCAAAATTTACAAGCAATATCAGCTAGCTTTTTTAGAGATTTTGAAAGAGCTTACATGTTTTGGTTTTAATTCCTCAAAATGAGAAATTTGAGCATTACCAACACGTATACCGATCCTATTCGTAGGTTTCTGCGATGCTGGACTTGCTGGAGTATTTTGGTTGGACGTATTTCTCTGTGGTTCACACTGACGACAGGTAACAATATCACATTAACCAATGTTTGTTATAGATAGAGTGTTTTGTACAAAATTGCAAAATAACTCACAAAGAGTAGTTGACGATCAGCGTCAGTGCGATCTTTTTTCAAAATTTTACAGAAATACTAATTTCGCCTTGGCGGCAACGTCAGTTTCTGTGCTTTTTCGTCGAGGTCGAGGCGAAATTTGTATTTCTGTGAAGTTTTGAAAAAAGATCGTACCGACGCTGATCGTCAACCACTCTTTGTGAGATATTTTAGATACCTGACAAGATAGGGCGGATCCGTCGGTACCACCTAACAAACAGGCAGTTTCCTGTCATCTGAATGACGTTTTCCGCAAAATTGCTTACAAAGAGTGATTGACGATCAGCGACAGTACTTTCTTTTATGTCGAAATTTTAGAAAAATATCAATTTCGCCTAAATGGCACCGTCAGGTTCTGTATTTAAATAGATTCGGTACAATGGATATTTGGACGTAGCTTGGTTATGAGGTTTTTTTTATGTTTATTTTCATTCTTCGCACATCTGGCTCATGCCGATCTCCACACCTAGAGCCCAAAATTGCCGAGTCACAGTGTGTATTGTATCGTAAACATTTCCTTATTGAAAATTTCTGGCTTCACCGTTGTCTTTGGGGCTTACCAGCAGTCAAGCGACTTGGGGATTTATTTTCTATGGTCACAGCCAAAGTTTTTAATAACTTTAATCATGGTGAAGTCGCTTTTGATGGCAAAGCTACATTTAACAGTGGATATTTAATCTATTTGCAAACGTAGGAATTAAAGTGTACGTGAAAATATCGGTACAGGGGGGAGGTCAAGAAGGATTCTATTATTCTCTCCGAAACCGATCTTCACAATCACTTTGTACGTGGGATTCGGTTCAAAGACGAAAATCCCACCATAAAATCGGACAAGGGCAAACATTTAAACCATCTGCCAGTGTTAAGAGTGTGGATTGCCACGACGTCGTTAAGAAACTGCCAAACACAACATTGTAAAGCATAGAAATAGCCCTGGAATTACGTTTACAGGATTTTTTGGACCAGTACGTTGACCTTGCCCTGGTAAAGACACAGACGTTTGACGTTGATTCGCATGGAAAGAAAAGTACTAGTTTTGATAGGTTGCAGCCTAAAAGCAATTCAAACAGTTTCAACAATTCGACATACGATATAAATGACAGAAACAAAACCTCCACAGACATCCAAGCAGTCCCATATACACCGCAAATTATTGCAGCTTTTGGTAAAACACTAAACCCCCCAAACAGTGTTTCCTCGGTAAAAAGACAAAGTTCGAAACCTTGAAACGACTTCAACGCACAACCGTCGACCTGGAGGCTAAGTAAACTCGGCTTAACTCGTTAAAACGCCATGCGTCATTCCTGACCGAATACAGTTAGTTACTGCAATTACCAACAGGCTTTGTAGTTCCCGAGGCTTGTATGTGCTGAGTTACTAGAACGCGAGGACTGCACGGTGATGCTTCGGTCAAAATTCGACAACTCAATTCACAATAAATATGTATCAAAAGCTTGCAATCATTCCCTAGCATTAAATCAAATCGTTTGTATTTTGGCGCCAGAAACTACCACGCGAATGCACAATAAACATGAGAATTGCTTTTGAGCACCGTTCAAAATCATAAAAGATATGGAGTCAGTTGCCTTAAAAATACACTGAACGACGTACTTTGGTGTTGACACAACGTATATGCCTGGGTTTGACAAGAATATAACTTTCGCTTTGTGTTTTGTCAGATACGGCAAAGACGCATTGGACTACATACAGCTAAACATGGACGAAATGTGTTTGGCCTCCGTGGCGCAAGTAAGTGAACACATTTGTTTGCATTCCATGTTTGAAGACGGTTCCGGGATCCTTGGCGTGTCGGACTTTATGGCATACGTTTAATAGCTTGATTGCGGTGTTGAGCCATAAAACTACTTTACGCAATGAGGGATAGGAATTTCATGCCCTTTGAACAAAAACAAATCTGGAGTTCACGCGGTATGATAGTCTAGTGTTATCATATTCGCCACCGAACAATACCGGACAGAGTTATGTCAGTCACGTTGACATATTTTTAAAGCCCAAATTTTGGAACAATTTTTCTCGACGAGGACCTATTTTTGCTTGGTATGGTTGATGATCTTTCTTTAGAGTTTAGGGCGTCGCATCTGAGTAATATTACGTTAATTTTCTGGCTATTATGTGCGTAGACACTTTTTTCCATTTCCATTTTTCCAAATTCCGAAAACGTACGACAAAATTGGCACGTCCGGCCTTGTAAACTTGTAAAGAACTACACGTAACGGCAATCCTGAATACGGTTATGAGGGGCTGGAATTACAGGCTTGTATACTTAATATAGTTTCGGTAACAGGTGTCTAGCGAGGGAACCAGTGTGAGTTATGACGCCGTAGTAGCCGATTTGATGCAGTACAAGGAAAGGAGTGACGCAAGTGTGGTTATCGTTTTCACTGACGGAAGATCGGCCAACAAACTATTTCAGGTAATGAGGAAAAACTGGTGACGTATAGCATGCAAAGTTTTGTCAATGCAAATGCATCAGGATCTTCGAAAATTTAGTAAATCTGCACTAATGCAGGTACATACCTACATAAAAAAACTAAAACTGTATTACAAACTCTAGGGTATAGCGGTGTACAAATTCCGTGTGGGTTTTTCAGTTCCCATTCCTTGGCAATCTCCACATGATTTCGCCATCGTTTTCTTTTGGAGCGAGCGACTATGCCCACCCACATAGAATTTGTAAACTATACGTCCCCATAGTTTGTATATACCCGCATTAGTGTATATTAACCAAATTTTCCTCATGTTTTCGGATTGAAACTAAACGACGTTGCATGCTACCACAATAAAAAAACTACTTATTTACACATGCATGCTTATTTACCAATACAATGTCGCATACCAAAACCCTTATGTTTCCATTCATGTCATCATGCGGCTTATTGTTAACAGGCGGTGGAAAGGGCAAATGTGATCGGAGAGTTTATCTGGATTGGCAGCGAGGGTTGGGGAGTAAGCATGAACGATATTTCCACCATGCTGCACGTTGCTCAGGGCGCGGTGACATTTACGCCACACACAGAGTTCGACCCCAAGTTTGACGAATATTTTCAGGTGTGGTTTTTTTTAACGTGAAGTTAAATAAAACTTGTATTTAAACTTGGAGTTAAAGGGAAATAATTTGTTTCGATGGTAGTTGGTATTCTATTCTTTGTGTGGACAAAATCATGTCAAACATAACAAAAATAATTTAAAATAGACTGATTTTCTTGCATAAAACTAACGTACTGTACTCTTCGTTTCCCCGATGAAGTCTTGTTGAATGGCAGACGGAACGTCGGAGGAACACAGCACGTTAATTTTATGCCCGAAGATCAGTCTATTTTAAACTGTTATATGCCTGGGAGCAGTAGTAGTACAATAACAAACATAACTTAGAACCAAATGTGTGCACCTGCGTAGAACTACATATTGGTAGCTTTAAAGTAAAAAAAATGCACAAATCAATCATGAAGTATTACCCCAACACACAGGTTCAGCCAAATTTGTACAAGGCTCAACCTCAATATCTTAATTTCAGAGTCTGCCGATCAATCACACAGACAACCCCTGGTGGGAGGAGGTTTGGCAAAATCACTTCAACTGTTCCTTCGACGTCCCAGACACCGACGGTAAAAAACAATAATGACGACCCTTCTATAATAAATCACCTACAAGTGCATCAGTTACAAGATGCAGAAACCAAGAACAAGTTATTTTGGTTGATAATTGTAAGGAAGTTTGTATGAACAATATTAAAAACAAAAACAGATGGCCTCTCAGAATAGCTGTTATAAGGTGATAGTTCAGTCTTATGGTTTGTTTTGCTTATCTCTTCACATGCTTGCCCGCTTTTTTGGATGCTTAGTCGCAACTCAATCAGATAGTGCACAGCAGTGTTCGAAACATTTGCTCATAATGATCAACATATTGACAAATATAAAATTCCTGTTGCTGCCAGGCATATTGCAATTAAAAATGTACTGATCGTCTGGCATAAAATTGTCAACGTTCCCCCTTTTTTACTTTTTCTTTCGTGCCCCTGCGTGTGTCAGTGTGATTCACTCGTTGCCTGATGAAGTCTCGCCGCACGACAGACGAAACGTCGTAAAAATACAGTACGTTTATGCCAGAAGATCAGTACACTTTTAATTGCAACATATTAACGTTGGCTTTTCTAACCCGTGTAATCAACTCCAAGATTTTCGCAATGCAGCTAAAACGGCGCGAACAACGTATTTCTAGAACGATCATGCTACAAGTACGAACACATCGACGTTAGCAACGGCTACGTCCCAGATTCAACAGTTTCACTCGTCAATGACGCCGTCTACGCGTTCGCCTACGCAATCAACGATTACGTCAACAAAAACGACTTACATTATGACGCCGACGGTAAGCCGGTGATTCCCCCTTGGGAGTTGGTCAACTACATCCGGGACAATTCGTTTCCTGGCACCTCAATTGGCAGCAGCATTAGACTCGGTGACGTCACAGCCTTGTACGACATCAAGAACCTTCAAGTAAACGATGCTGGGGGGTGAGTTTGATGTAACCACGTTTATGTTCACACGTATACGTTTTCAATAGAATTGTTGAGTATTTTTTTGGTGGTTTGCCTTGACAAGTTAGACACATTTGGTAACATTATTTAACACCAAGCTGACTTATCTCTTACATCCAGATAAAAGTATGAGTATTTCATTGCATTAAAAGATATTTCTCTGCTCTCTTATGCTTTCAAAATTTGTATCAAAATATTTTTTATAGATATGATTACGTCAGCGTGGGATATTGGTCGAACAAAGAAGGACTTAAACTCAACGAGAGTAAAATCCAATGGCCCGGAAGAAAAGAAACAACGCCACGATCTTATTGCTCTGCCGAATGTCACGCAGGAGAGGTAGCTTTTTTAAACCATATACAAACCATTTTGCCACGAGTGTTTTGTCCGCAAGGTCGTATGATTTCATGCAATTGAATTAGCTTTTTCCAACTTATTGCGCAATTTATGTGCAACAAGGCCATAAGGAAGGGAATAATTTTTGCGAAAATGTGCATACAGCATACACTGTGTTGCTTAAATTAAGCTAATTGACTTTCAATGTTTATTTTGTCGTAGATTCAGATTTTGCTGAAAATTTCGTGTTGCTGGGACTGCGAACCTTGCCCTCGAGGTTCGATAACAAACGAAACAAGATGCGAGGTGAGAAAAAACGGCCAAAAGAGGCGAAACAGCTATGTCAGGTGTCGGCACTATTACCTCCTCGTGCTCTCGCCAAGTAATTCTTGACCAGGAAGTGCGTGAATGATAAAAGTTTATAGGTTTGGTTAAATATTATGTTGTGCTACTTTACAACTCTATCCGATGTCCACGTAAGCGAAATCCATTTTCCTACTGTGATAAACTATAGCTGACTTCAATCAAAAGCATTTTGTTTCAAACAATTTAATTGCCACCTCGATACATTGTTGTTGGGTTTAAGACAAGCCCTGATTGAGGGCTAGATTCTGCCACAATTAGAGAACTTATCAGATGCAAAACCCGGTTGGTGATTTCAAAGGGGCATCGACAAGGCAAAAGATTAGAAACCAATGCTCCAGCAAATCAATGCTAATTTAATATTATTTGTATAACTACATTGGTATTTAGATTCCGTTGTAAAGATCAGCGTTGGATTTTTTTCTTGGGAAACAAGTACAATACAACACGTACTAGACCACAACAACGTTTTGCCAAATACTACCAAATTTTTGCTCAAATGAAAGTGCTATTTAACGTCACAGAATAGATATAATAAACTATATTAAAAAGCGAACATGACAAAAATGTGAATAAGAACATTTTCACGGACGTATGTAATTGAGATATTGTATTTAAAACACATTATGGGCGTTTCCAGATACATCACAAACATTAACAAAGGTTTGTTGGTGTCGCATTGATCACAATCACAAAAGGGGGCATTGTACATGTGTTTGTGAAGCACTTAGCATTTAAAAAATTCTTTTGACGTAACTGAAAAGTATATCATTGGTTTACCTTCCGCAGTGCGATTACGAGTAATGGAAACGAAGACCTAAGAATATCTCCAGATTTAATTACGAATTAATGTTTTCACTGACAGCCAAACGACTTCGTCCCGACTTTGTGACCTCACTTATAATCGCTATTACCAATTTCTACGTAGTATTGCCCGAGTTTTTATTGGCCCAACGACAACTTTACTGTCTGCGAAGAGCTGGAAATGGCCTACTTGAAATGGAACGAACCGGTGGCGATCGTGTTGTTAACTTTGGCAACGACTGTCCTTTGGGTGGCGCTTCTTACATCTTTCTACATGATACGGGTATGATAAAGATTACTTATTTCATATATTCTAAGAAACTACTATGGCATTAGCTGCCGTTACAAAGCTTTTTCGACTGTTTAAATCATTGTCGACACATGTGATAAACTACTACTCACTGACGAGTGGATTTTGGTATATGGTTTAGCATAGGAACGACAGACTGGTGAAGGCAAGCGGGAGAGAGCTCATGATGATTATCATGCTTGGAGTTTACATTCAGATCGGTTTGACTTTCATAATACTCGCCAAACCTACACGAGCAACCTGCTTTTGTATCAGGTATGACAATTGTTACTCGTAAGTCACAATACGAGATTTGTTCTGGTTCTGGCTATTTGCGCTCTCCATTTATAGTTAAACTTATAAGATTGGTGCGTTCAATTCCTATGCTGAAATTCTATATTTCAACTCTTCAAAATAAAATTTGCACGAATGCAAATCAAAATCAACTTCACGTGAAGTTGATAACGAGTTATCTGCTGTACTGCAGGTTTCTTTTTGGTCTTGACGTAACAATTACTTACTCTGCAATCCTCGTTAAATCAAATCGAATCTATCGGATCTTCAGAAACGGAAGGAAGTCGGCCCAACCTCCGATCTGGATTAAAAAATATCAACAAATATTAACTGTATTTTTCATCGTATTCATGCAGGTAATAAACACACTTGTTCGACTTAGTTGTACATAACGCAAAGTAGAATGATTTTGATTTAATTTCAACATCGTGTTTTGAATTCCAAGGTAATCATCTTGGCAGTCCTTTGCCTGATGTACCCACCAATTGTGGCAGCCTATCAACCTGCACCAGACGTGGCAGAGTTATCGTGCGAAATTGAGGAAATTACCGTGCTGGTGCCTCTCGCATTTAATCTACTGATATTTATTCCCTGTTTATATTACGGGTAAATCAACAAAATAACGCAGATGATATTTTTAAGTAACTTTTCTATGACTTTACAGCACTTTTCCGTCTGTTTAAATTCCGAGTAATTCAAAAAACAATTGCAACACAATGTATATACGCAAGCAGGATCTGAAATCTAACATCAAGTGTTAAATTTAGTAACGTAAATAACTTGCAGAAACGTGTATGAACGTTTGGTTAACAGTCTGTTCACAACTGTTCATATAATTATTATAATGGATTTTACGTGTGCATTTTAGATGGAAAACCAGATCTCTGCCGGCGAACTTCAACGAATCAAGATACATCGCATTCACAGTCTGTACCACGCTTGTTATATGGGTGGCATTCATTCCCATTTATTTGACTGTTGGGACGAAGTAAGACTCTGTGCGTTTTACGTAACTTTACAGTTTACAAAACACTTGTTTTGCACTTCTACTAACTTGAAACATGCACAATGCTTGTGCGGTTGACAAGCATGCGGTAGCTATAGTCATTGAGGACTACTGCTTAATGCCCACTGCCAGTGGTGTTACGTACTTTCAACACAAAAATACATGTTTCAGAGTATTAAGGAACACATAGCTTTCAATAAAACATATAATTCTTTGGGTAACAGTTAAAAGCACCGCGCAGAATTTCCAAAACAAAACAAACAATGTTTGCGAATCACACTCACCTACTTGCGCATTATGCAGCCAAACAACATCGTCCGAAGTCCACGTCGAGATTCTCACCACCGTCGAACTGATGAGCGCCTTCATCACGCTGGCGTGCTTTTTCTTTCCAAAACTGTACGCTTTGAAGTTCGTGCCCACGGCGTCTTGGCACGTGTCCTCCATGTACAGAAAAAGGCCGAACAGTTCCCTTGCGCAATGCGGGCATTGTGGCAGTTTCTACTCCCGTGAGCGCAACAGTGAGGTAACTGATTGGTTTGTGGATGCTATTTTACGTGGAAAATACAAGTACATCGGGACACAGATTCGTTGGCATACTTGATCCTCATATAAGTTTATACGTAACATAGAAATCGTGCGAATGTCAACGGTTAGGTGCAAACAAAGCAACCCGCTGTTATATATTTGAATTGAAATACTACACTAAATTTTGGTGTTAATAAACTAAAAACTCCAAACTCATTTAAAAATACATTCATCTTTTGCGACACATCAATCCAATTATTAATAAAATGTAATACAGATGAACATGAGTCAAATGAACAATCGCAACTCAGGATTTGTCATCCACAGAAGCGCGCAACCGACAGAGCTCAATCGATTTGGTAAGTTTCAGCGAAACGATTTATTTTCAGGTTATCTGATCTAAAAATAATGTAAAAGGGGTACTTTTGACTGTAATTAAATAAGAAAACAACACAAACATGCCAATATTTGAGTGTGTGGCAACAAAGTTGTTGTTTGTTTTTCCAATGCTTGTTAAGTGATTCTGGGAATCGTTCCCCATTCTACTTCATTTGGCCCTGACGATTTCCACCTTATGCATAACTTTACCACAATCATAGAAACGTTAATTTTCAGGCTAAAATCTGTCAGTCTTGGTATATACCGGGCAGTTAACCACTCTGTGATTGTTTTTCAAATGACACCACTTTTATTTTCTGCAGGAAGAAGGCGCGCATCAAGCTTTGCAGAGGCTTGCATGAAGATTAAAGCTGCCCAAGAAAAAGACAAGCCTCAAACACTGCAGGTGAATAAAAAGAAAGTCGGGATTCTCACATTGTACACAACGCAGTGAAACTCTTTTCTTGATTAAGATTTCTACTGCGTCGAACATGCGTCGAAGCTCCAGCGCTCCGGATTTAACTTTATTGGCAAAGGATCTCGCGGAAAGACCGAAGTTTGTGAGAAGTAAAACCGATATAAGTGGGATACAAATATGTGAAGAAAACGACGAAACAGATGACAACAGGTGCATTTTATTTCATGTATTCGATCCTTATCAAATTGCTTTCATGTGTTTCAACATTGCAAGTATTTAAACATAGCTTATAAAAGCTCCGACCGAGTGTTCTTGTTTGCCATTTATATAATGCTAGCCACCATCTTAGCTTTAGACCCTACCTACAAAACAACGGTAAACCAAAGTATATGTCGGTATCCGAGGACTACAGCAATAAATAAAGATTCATTTCGGTCGCTTAGTTCTTCGACACAAGAATCGATTCCTGAAGTAGAAGCGATGAGCAAAGACGCCTCGTCCTTCTACCTCTTCGTCCCAACTCCAAATCCCAGCCGTAGATCTTCCTCCACGAGTATGAGGCGTTCTTCGGTCGTAACACCCGTAAATTTCACTCTGTCTGTACGGCGGCCCGTCGCGTTTTCCTCGACGCCAGCAAAACCCCGAATCGCGGTGACGACTCCAACTGACGTGAAAAACGGCCACGTGGGGGCGTATGTGCCCCGTCGGCTTTCCCCGCCCGAAATACAGCATCCCAACCAAATACCAGCTACGCCTAAAATGAATGAAGACGATGGCGAACGGCACGTGACTATAACCGTACCCGAAACACACTCCGAAGCTTCAGGATCTGACGACAGCGGTGCAGTGAGATTTCGGTCCAGTTCAGATGCGGCTGAAAAAAGGCGGATGCTGAACGCGCAAAACCAACGGCGACGCAGCAGTCTTGTACAAATAGCGAACGTCCTGCCGGTCAATGACTACGTGGAAGCAAACGAAATTCCCCGGCCTAGGGTTCTAGCTTATTCAAAGTACCATACTTAAACTATGGGTAATGTATGGGAGCTTTGTGTTTTTTAGTGTGCGTACCTGTGAATATTGTGGGCACATTGACTTGTAAACGCCCGAAAGTCTTCCGTTTCATCTTCTAAACTAGTTCCAATGTTGTGGAGAAGTTTGGGGCCACGTGTAACCACTACAAATTACATTGGCTTTGTGTCATAGAAACACAAAATCGCCATTGACAATTCGGCTTCAACCGATAGCAAAGTTCATCAAATTATTCCATCCTTTCATGTAACTTTCTTGTTAGTCGGTGTTTTTGCCGAAGTAACTTATTGTGTGGGAGAGTTTGAGCGCGAGTAACTCTTGTTTAATTGCATTTTCTTTTACGTTTTCTTTCTCGTGCACTTGAGATATTGTAAATGCGTTTTAACATTTTTTGAAAGCATCGCGATATAATAAAGATATAAAAATAAAAAAATACGTAAAGTCAATGTGACGACAACATCATTAACCTCAAGGTTTATGTTTATTCGTATGAAAATAAACGTCACACATAGAATATATAGGAAAATACTGTACAATTTCACGAAAAAGCGGGCCTGGCGGTTGAGTGATTGTCAAAAGCTGCAACCGGCCAAAACCAATCAGAAACCACACACGCATTGACATAGCTAAGACAACAGATGGCGCTAAAGTGCACTAGCATGTTTTTCAGATTGAGTAGAATGCGTTGTTGGCTGTTAACCCATGTCTTTGTTCGACGATTTTCTTGGCACATTTGTAACGGCACCCGGTGTTTTCCAACGACTGGTTTAGTCAAATAAGGGTGTTTAAAAACAGTTCTTTGGTCGAATGAAATCACGTGACGGCTGAAGCAAAAGGCTCGCATAGAAATAATATAAAAGTGAAAAACCAGTCAGCAGGCTGAATGAAAATCGACTGTAAACAAAACGGCTGCAGTAATCTACTTAAAATAAGGCACCAAATTTCGATTGTGTCAGGTTGTAACACTGAACGTATATAGTGTGCGTTAAACAGTTAATGTGCAATTTAGAGGCTGCAAAAGCAAAATATAATAACCACAAATTGACGACGAACATCAAACGGCCTAATATTTTGAAAGTATGTGTGTTGGCACCAAGAAATTACCATAGTACATTTCTCAGTATTCAGTTGAGAGTAAACATGTTCACGTTCCGACAGTATTTGAATCTAACTGTTAAAAATGATCCTCAACTTTGCCACTCCCCAATTAAAGAGCATTTCCAGCGCAATTCCATCTGTAGCACAATTAAATCCTAACGCCTATTTTAAAGTTTCACAGAGACCAAATGGTGTGGGCAACTGTAGACACGTTATACAAGCAAGTGTTACAATACAACATAACCTATTTAAACTAATAAACATGATGCACCCTAACTTCGTCACGCTCGGTCGACCGCTGCAACCATCGCGTCTACGTCATTCCAATCAACATCGCCAAGCAAGCTGGCCGTTCCGCATGACTTCATCTCTAGGTCATCAGGTGGCATCCCACTCACGTGACTCTCAGAGCTTCTCGACGATTGGTCGTCGAGGTCAAAAGTCACGTGACCCTTGTTTCGCTTTTCCACGCTTCCGTACAGCAAGCGCCTGACGTCATCGCTAAGCTTCCACGTGCTGAGTACACTCGACATAGACACATCGCTCATGGGATCAACTGCGCGTGAATTCACGGACGTTAAAAAATTTGATTCTGTAGTCGAGTTTTGTCCATCGCTTACTGTCTTAACCAAAAATCATGGTGTAATTTCCAACATGTTATAGCTTATCCTTTCTTTGATCATAACGTAAACGATAGTAAGCAACGTAACTTAATCATGTTGTCAAGTAGTGGTAAATTAAGTTATTTGGCGGAACACCATCGCCAACATTCACACAAACACGAAATTATATTTCAAAGCAGGCTTGATCAGCTTCCAAGCAAATAATCATCGAAACCAGATTTTAACTAAGAATCCGAACTCACTAACCTGTGTCAGGGGACGAGTATGACCCATGACCTTTCTGTTCTCGATACGCCTTTGGAGCAATAGAAAAGATGAATGTTATACTTTTATACAAAAATGTATTTCCCTGTGGTGAAAAGTCGACATTACCTGGTTTGCAGGTTTCTTTTTGTAAGGTGTCGATCGCTTGTTAATCCGGTATGTCGTGTTAAGATGGCCGTTCACTGCAAGGAAAGTGTAAGTGCTGTAGATGCGTTTGTGTGATAGTGCAGATATATCTCGTATATTAGTCTTAAAGTGTGCTAATGATTCCAATCATTACAATTACTGTTGTTTTATTGGTTGCCTATAGAATACTGAGGATGCCGTATCATAGGCGAAATATATCTGTTCAAAAAAGCAATATCTTGGCTGGAATCACAATTTTAATCTCGTATATTGTGCTAAGCTTGTATATGGTTTGCAAAAACTGATAATTTCTATGAAAGTGAAATTGACTTATTTTAAAATTACAATAAATCAGCTGATAATGACTCAAAGCATCTGCATAGAAATAAGTTTTAAGCTATACCTTCTTTCAAAGGGGAGCGCCTGGTTTTCGAAGACTTGGCGAAAGCCCTCTCTCTAAAAAGACAGTAATTTCCTTATTAGTCGTAGAATGGAGGTCGATTAACACCCTAAAGTGTATTTAGTGACAATAGTAGTGGAAAGCTGATATCCATGACGCACAGGCAACAAAGTCCATTAAAACGTACATGTACTAAATTGAAATACACTGGTGCATAGTGGCTCGCAATTACAACAAACAATTTGGTAGTAAACAGGATTTTTTTGCGGAACAAACCGTTTTCACAAAACTCCAGTTGTAAGCGCAGATTATATTCATATACTTACCCAGCGGAGTGTGATGACTTGTGTTCAGGCAATCTTGGCTTTTCACTCCTAATCTCTTCCATCAGATGAACTGATTCGTTTACTCGCTGATTATGGTGGGTGTGCAGCATTTGCCTGAAGTATTGAGGGACAAACATGAATGTGTTGAGATAAAACACAGCAAAACCCGTCAACAACCGAAGTAGAAAATACTTCTATTTATTTAAGGTTTAAAATGACGAAGTTTGTCGTGTAAGTTGGTGTTTCCCAAACTTTTCTCCGAGAAACTCTGCAAGGTTATTTATGCTGACTAGGATATCTCAACAGCGCCAAAAATGTCAAGTAAACTAATAGAGTTTGCCTGAAACCGGATGGCAGCTAATGGACCTCTTCATTTACTAACAAACCCCAGTGTTCCGCGTAATGCACTAAGGAAACCGCGGGCGTCAAGTGGTGTAAAACGTGACAGAAGGCACAAGTGTAGACAACTGAAGCAACACCGCATCTGTTTCGCGCAACGTTCAAAACAGACAACAACCACTTTTCCCACCTCCTTCGCTCTTCCCTCCTTCTTTGCGATTCCTCGATTTGCTTCTGAGTCACGTGACCACCGGCCCCCTTGAACGGTTTCGCTTCGGCCTCGCGCAGCGCCTTCACGCGCTCCTGGTATTCCCCCGTCCGTTCGCGACGCTTTTGCTCCATCCAGCGGCGGACTTTTTGACGCTCTATGTCCGACCTGTTTCAAATCACGTTATGTTATTTGACATGTGGGATAAATTAGCAAGAGCAGGCTGGCGTATAGCGTTTGGACTTAATGTTGTTGAGATTGCGCTTTATGGTACACAAACATGACGTTACCTCTGGTCAAAAGATTTCACTTTCAGATTAGATGACTCGTTGTCTTCGATCAAGTCGCGAACCAACTGCTCTTGTCGTTGAATTGAAGCTGAAAATACAAGCGTTAAAGTGAAATACATTGGAATAATGATAATAAAAATTTGAATTCCGGCAAAAAATAACGTACACCAACGTTTCGTCTGACAATCCGCCTGTATACATCGACAATTGCATCACGCCCGGCCGCAATAGCAGCCATGACGAATGAAGACAATGCTTTAATTGTTTTCCATTAAATTTAGTTAGAACTTGCATACCCCGCCTGGCGTCCATTTTCTCCATAGATGAACTCGTCATGGAAACGTCATCGTCGACTTCCGCAATGGTTGGAAATTCTCTGGGCGTCTCGTACGGGCGGTCATGCTTCGCTGAGTACAACATGGAAGCTGAAGACGAACTGGACACGTGATCGTCGACGTCACTGTACTCTGGGACTGATCGTTCTGAGAAAATGGGCGATTGATTATCATGGGCAAAATTACTATGGTCAAGCCAAGAGGATACTTGACTCATTTTGGGTGCAAGTAAAAAGTGCAAATACTTGTTGCAAATAAATCTCAAAAAGAAAAGACAAAAACAGAAAGTTTGTTAATTGCAAAAAAAAACAAAAAAAATGCGAAAAGCTACAATAAAAAAATCTTTACCGCCACCAGGAGGCGCTGAGAGTTGGTACGCTTCCTGAAGGCGAGCCTTGTATCTCGATGATGACGTTTTAAAGTCGTAAGGGTCACCGTGACGCACATCACGTGACCGCGGGAAATGTTCCAAACCACTGCCACGTGATTCTTCGTATGATCTGTAATTGCAGTACAAATGCATTAGTTACAAACACATGCTACAAATGTACAGGGATAGTTCAGAAGTGTTTTTGCCTTGGAGATAATTTGGTTGGTGATCTGACATAGTGCGTGTCTCTGCCTCCACCTCGTGGCGAAAGTTTTTTCACGGCTGTCAGTTCAGGGTCTTGCCTCAGGCTCCTCTCCTGATGGCGGGGATATCTATATAAAATCGGACACTTCACATGAAATTGAACAATAGGTGAACAAGCAAGGCTTTTGCACTGACAAACAAAGACTCGTTATATCATTGGTTCCGACACTTGACCAAAAAAAGGCACGAATGGTGAATTATTCAGGTAATATTTTAGTTATTTACGACGACTGCTTTTACATTCGGACATTTAAGCACTTTTAACTGTGGGTACCTTCGCTTCTCGGTCGGAGCCATAACTTCACCCAAGGTATCAATAGTTCTGATCAGTTTCTCCGAACTCTGTGAAAGCAATACTGGACGTTAAGGGCCAACGTATATAGAGAAACAGCTTATATGAGGAATCAAAATCAAACGGTTTGGACCTTTCAGATAAAACCTTATCTGTAACTAAAAGAATAGCCATTATTGCCGGCTAGATTGATATACAGTCTCTAAGGCACCGTCTAGAGATATTTATTTTAAAAACTCAAGCACGATTTTGGTCACGTATATTGTTTACCTTGAAGTCGTCGTTCATATTTTTAGCCATGACGTCAATAGCGTCGAGTTGAGCTCCCATTTGTTGCATAGCAGAAGTCCATCTTTCACGCGTGACCTCACGAACCTCGCGAATCTGAAAGTATAGTCTTGTGATGAAACTATGGGAGTTTCAGTCAATTTCTTTAAACCCTGACAGTTGCATACAGTCGCTCGTTTCTTCAGATTCATGATATGCACGTTTTTTGATGATTTTTTGTGTGTTTGCCACATTCAATGTACCCCAGGGTTTCTAAACTGTGGGTAAATGGATCCCTAAGGGCCCGCAGCGACTTATCGTGGATCCGTGCGAGACTTTCCCAAAGATAAAGACTTTCAGTGTTGAAGTTCAATAAAAAGGTCTCTAAAAGTTTTATCAAGTAATGAAGGTTCACAGAATTACAAAAAAAATGCCATAAAGTACACGGAAACGTTTATTTCTGTAAGCTAAAAAATGTCCGTGTTCTTACGCAAGACAAATATATTTCCTAGTAATTAACGGCTCTTCTGGCAAAAAGAAAAAGGAAGTAGGAAGTAAAACGCCAACATGGCGATAAATAGTCACGCGCGAAAAAAGGCGAAAGAAGCACGACAAGCTAAAAAACGGGAAGGGGAATATATTTCGCTTAAATAAGCACCGTTAGTATGAAAAAAAAACACACACAAGGGTGTTAAAATTAGAAAAGTGTCACTGATACCTCTAGCAATGAAACCTTCCATTTTTTCATCGTTTTACGTCAATTTATCAACTAAGTATGTTACGCAATCAAACTTACCCTGTTCACGTCCTTCAAGTGGTCAGATAGAATTGACTCCACGTTTGTTGTTGTTTCGAGGGGAAATCCCGGTGCGTATGGTGTGACGTCAGGCCGTAGTTCATTAACAGCCTTGTAGTGGATTTCGGCTGGGGTCTGTATCAAGTAAGACCGTCAGCACGGATCAATTTCTAGGCGGCGGTGTTATATACTTTCTTTGGTTAAAAAATGTAACTACACTATTTATTGCGCAATTGCGTGACTTGTCTATTTCCGCCTGCGAATATTTCATAGTTTTACGAAAATATTAATTCACATTCCAATACTTTCAGTGTGTTAGGCGGTTTTTACTCACCGACTTTTGTGGTAACCCCCTTTTCACGCTCTCGACACTGACGTCACCAACGTGGAGAAATCCGGTGCGGTCAACCGTGTCCGGCTCAGCAACTACGTCAGTCTCAAGCCTAGCAACAGAATTAGAGTAAAGTTTGTAAAATAACAAGGAGGCGCTTTTGCCTACCTCAGTTTGAGGAAGATGTCCGGAGGAGGTTTTAATGGTTTGGTCGTGAGTTTGTCTCTGTAATCTCCAGGCTCCTCATCCAGGGTTGATGAGTTGGGACTCTCCTCCTTATCTTCAATGATGACCTGCATCTGCGCGTCCTTCATCCGGGGTTTGTGAGGAGCCTTGAAAATATTTTTACATATAATAAATATTCCAGGTTTGATGCGCAGGCGGAAAACTGCAATTGTTGGATCTGTGATCAGTGAAGTGGAAAATGCACTTTGGGTGGTTACGTCACTTTCCTATGAGATGCAATTTCTAAGTGAACTTTCACAATGAAAGCGTTTCAAAGGCGTTATACCAGCCAACACGCACTATACCGGCTTACGCAAACAAAAACACAATCCTGGAGATTTTTTACAATTTCGTTCCATATTGCTATACACTGTGATATTTATGTTACAAAAATGATTACGTAAAGCGAGATCCTACAAATTAGCTCAATCAATGTAACCTTTTTCGCCAGAGAAGCAACGAAATGAGCATCGGCTGGAGTCATTACACCATCACTGTCACTACCGCTCATCATCGCCACCTCGCGGTTGATCGCCTCTTGATTGAGATAACCTTCGAATGGGGTCTCTGTCGCCATCTGCTGGACTTCTGCGAACAACACAACATAAGTACAGCAATTTACTCTTTGTAGTCAGTCGGAAAAAAAGCTGTATTGCCATTATTCGACACAGCCTTTCCCAATATAACAAATTTAGGTATTCATGATCTATCCGCTGGTTTTAAGCAAAAACTGCTAAGGATGCATTTTAAATCTTTGCGCAACAAACGCATTAGAATATACCAAAATAAAATACTAACGACGGTAAAATTGAAAACCCGTTTACTTTCTGAAGTTTTTGGGGTTCCTTTTCAACTTAAATAACCTTGCACAGTTCCACAGACAAAGCGTTGTTGAAATTTTGATGTAAAGTGTTTATTGTGTCCAAGTTGTAATCGGTTATATGATATAACGAGCCAAGCTTTTACTCACACCTGAAACCAAACTAATCCGATAAACCTTAGTAACCAGCTCTCCAGCAAGTATGAACACGTTTTCTACTTAAAAATAAGCTTGTCGATTTTTCCAGCACCATACGAGATACTGGCATTATATGGGTCGAAAAATTTTGTTGCGTCAAAGAAAAAAGCGAGGTGCTTAAGTGCTGCAGTGTTTGTTCTTCCGACCAGCTGGCTTCAAGACCAGGTGTGGCGCTCAGCCATGCGTAACGAGTGATCATTATAGACTTGATGTTGAGGTTTTAATCAGGGTGGAATTCTATGCCCTTATCATTACATGCAAACTTTCGGATTTGGATTATCGGATTGGTTTATTACAACGCGTGTCTACCAGTACGCACGGGACATTGCAAGCATTTAAATCATAAAAATAAGAAAAATTGGCAAACCTTTCTTCGTCGGTTCGGCCTTCGTTCTTGTTCTGGGTTCTCTCAGTGCTGTTTTATCCGGGTCTACATTTTCTTTGTCGTCGACTTCACGGTGAGCGACGCTGGGTCCACCGCGTTCCCTGGCTGGTCCGGATTCAAACGGCGGCGCTTTCACCTTCATTAAAGGCACTGGAGGCGCTCGTGAGCTGGCGCCAGGTTTCTAACCCCCCAAAAAAACAAGTTTAAACGCGATAAGGCGTTATTGTAAACCTTCACGGATGATCTGCCTAATAGTTATTAACAGACATCAGTATCTGCTCAAATATTTGGTTGTACAGTGCTTTTAGACCAAGAAAAACAGTTTGCTTGATATAACTGTAAGAATTAGAAATATGTTTAGCTATGGTAAACCTATTTTAAATAATAGTTTTTGGTTGCATAAAATCGTGACCTGAAGTGACTGGTTTTACGTACACACTTCTAATTGTTACAGTTTGGTAAAACTATCAGGTTTGCGATTTCGTCTTGAAAAAACAATGATCGTTTTGGTACATGGTGCACACGCATACAACTTACCTTGGACACTGACTGAAAACCGTGCTTCCTCCCTTCGTAAGCCAGAACCTCTTTAGGGTCGATCAGCCTCGGCACCAACTCTCTTCTAACTGGGGCCTGTCTGTCCTGGGGGATGCCCCTAATTCGTGAAAAGGGCACTGGCACGGTTTCGGCCGACCACGCCCTCCTGGGTAGGGCCGGGGCGAATTGGGGACGAGCTGGGGGCTCGACGTGCGTCTGGGTCATCGGAAATTGGGTCTTGTAGGCACCCGACGCCGAGGGCCCGGGAACCCTTGACGTGTATGCAAGTTCGCGTCGAGGAATGGCCGGAAATTTGAGAAAATGAGAGTGGGGGTGCTGGGGTGGGTCGCGGTGTTGGGGTTGGCTTCGGGGGTGTGGGGCCGACATCGGTGCGTTCGTGACGTCATTTTGAGTTTCGTGGGTGTATCGGTCTGGGTTGTGACCAAGAGGCTGAGGCTGCACTGGAGGATTTGTAACAAGTTGCTTCGGCTCCGTCTTGGACAAGTCCTTTACCAGAAGAGGTTTACTCGGAGATTGGAGGTTTATCAGTCGCATACGACCTGGAGGAGGAGAGGACGTTTCTGTTTCATATCGGGACTTCTTCACAGCTGTCGAGGCAGCCCACGCTTGTCGCGAGCCCGGCGTCCGCTGCAACTTCGCTGTTTTCGGATCTTGGGAGTTGGTGATGCCCGGGATGTGGAAGAGCGGGATTGGAAACTTTTGCTCCCGACTCTTCGGGATCACCTGCATCGGATACTGGGATATTTCCTCCTGGATTTTCTCTTCTACAACTGGTTTAGGTTCTGGGGGCTTTTGGGTGACTGGGGCTAGCTGGGAGGTTTGAAGGGAAAATCCCGGCACCAAGGACTGTAATACCCCGTTAAGTATTGGGTTTCCAGCCCCGGCGGTTGCTGCGCCCCCTTGTGACGCAATCATGGTCTGCCCGAGAAGAATCTGACTCAGGAGCGACACCTGCTGAGCAAGTAGTACGTTTTGGATCTCGCCGCGGACGACGCCGGCTACTGAGGAGTCACTTTGGGTAACGGGGGTTGGAGTGGGGGGTTTTCGGATGCCGCCGCCGTCAGGCTCTGCGGTTGAGGCTCCAACTGTGCTTTCTGCAATAGAATATTACAGTTGTTGTGTCACAGAGTACATGGTAACTGGACGCTGTGTTTTGTATCTTGGGTGTTGTTTAGTGTTAAGTACAGAACACCCACAGTATTTTTTGACTTTATGATACGACTTCAACACAAACCTTATGAGTAGGATATTTCATGAAATTTTATTGTTTTTAAAAACTAGCAAGAGGGAAAAAAACAAGTTTTGTACCAGGAGCTTGAGAATCTTCACCGTCTTGAAGATCTTCCGGTCTCAGGGTCGAGTCTTCTGTTAAAATCGAAAGTTTGTCAAATTGTGTAATGCCCAAGACCAAAGGTGGAAAGCAAGAATACATAAAAATTTTACGAAATTTCTAATATTTACACGTATACGATTCTCTGCATCTTGCGTTATATGTCAAGAGTTAGCGGGTATATTTTGGTGGCGATTAAGAGGTTTGTAAATTTTAAACCATAGAGGTTTGTTGACACTGGACAATGGAGAAGTTCACCACATAAAAATTACAAAAAACGCTGGTGATGACAGTGTCATTGATGGCAGTAAGGCCCTTGTTGTGCAACTAATGTTGTGTATTTCACGGACATAGACGTCCACACCACAAAAGATAAACTTTGTCTCGAAAACTTGGGATGTTCTTACTTCCGTGATTATCAGCAAGAGTTCCTGGTGAGGATTTTTCCTCCTCTTTATCTCCTTCCGTGTCTTCCTCCTTAATAATTGTTTTGTCCACTTCGTCGAAGTCTGCACCAAATATGTATTTGTACACATGTCAGTAACAACCGGTTTATTTGCAGTGTGTGGTTTGGAAAACCAAAATTAGGAGTTCTCTTTCACAGCGCGAACAGTTGCGGTTTTTTTTCATCCAAAAAAAGTTGCAGGATCATTTAGTCTAACAGGTACTGGTCTAGTCACGCAATTACGTCATACCTTCTTCCGCGGCTTCATCAGCTTCCACCTGGGGCACTTGATCGCCGTCGGTTGCCATCAAGTGGTCACTTACCGCCTTGGAGATCGCTGCGTCGCTTGAATCGGCCACCTGTTGGTTCTTAAATGAAGAAATACTGTGTAATCTTCCATTAGATATTCTGCATCTTTTGCACTCACTTCTTCGGCGATCAAGCTGACAGTTGTGACGTCATCCTCGCTTTCTGGAATGTCTCTCGCGCTTCCGGCGTCGCTCGTGCGATCCGACCCCGTTCCGGTCATTTGAAAGTAATCCCTTTTTCCGAACCGTAACTCAGCCACAACCAAACCTGGAAACAGAACACACCGTTTACCTGTAATACAGCTAGTGGCATTCGTACATATGTTCACAGTTGAGTCTGGCTCGGCCGTAAAGATTATCACTTCCAAAGTTGATATTTGGCTTATCTTTTTGGAAAAATCCAAGACAGATGTTTAAAAATACCACACGAATTTTTTAATAAACCTAAATAATTCCTAACGCCAATTCATAAGCTGCGCAGGTAATAACCCGAAAGAGCAGTTGGAGTAAGATTCCCTTTAATATCATACTTAATGTACTATTCATAAACGTACCTGTGAGCAGTTGGTCTTTGGTGACGCTAAGCCTCATAGCAGACGTAGAGCCACGCTTCTGACTGGGCAAGTGCCTCTCCGACCAGTGTTCCAGCCAGTTGGCATACGAGGTAAGTCGCTGCACACGCTTTTGCATACCGATCGGAACTTTCTCCGCGTCCAAAAGAGGGCATCTGGCTTCCAAAGGGTCCTCACAAACATTCTCTTGGCTTTCGTTGACTTCAGGTTGGCTGAAGTAACGACGCAGAATGCGCGCCTTCTCAGGACTTCCCATCGAAGTGTATTCGCTGATGGAGAACTTGAGTTCGCGAGCGGGAGACGCGATCAAATCACCGACCGATGAAGTTTTCTTTACAGCTGACTTCGGAGTGGAGAAATATTCCGGAGGACCTCGGGCTTCTATTCGGGTGCTAAACCGCTTCAGTCTGGACACGTTTACGTCTGCCACCGAATTCAGTTCCTCCGTCGCTATCTGGAAACGGTTTCCCAACACCAGAAGCTTATTCGGGAATTTGGATTTCTTCGACCTTTTCCCAGTCATTGAAAACTTGCGCAGCGCCAGGGATTTGTCGAGGACGATGTCGAAGAGTTGCGCAACAAACTGGTGGTAAAGACGGTCGGATTCGAATACGAACCCGGCATCAGAAGGCAAAAGATTCTCATCAACGCTCATAAGAGTGTTTGACATGGTGGAGGTTCCAGTCCCATCAAGCGGCTTCTGCTTCATAAAGATATGCGGAAAAAATCTATTTTCAGTCTGATGGGAGTAGGCTTTGCACTGGCGCTGGTAGAACACAGTCAACGGCTGTAAGGTTTGGTTGTGTGGATTTTGTGTTTCAGATTCGGAATCGGTTCCAGCAAGAGTTCCGTTTCGCTGCACCGGGACTGTCATTTTGCGCATCTTGGACATGATCTGCTTGTACCTCGTCTCAACCTTCGGCTCCACGAGCTTTGGGGTGTGAAAATACGTGGCAAGCAGGGATGCAACGTCGTAGTCTAGTTTAACCGAAGCAACTAGACACAGGACCAGATCCTGAAGCTCTGGTTCGCACTGCATGAACTTGGCGAAGGGACGAAGTCTTCCGACCCAATGCAAGCACTCCCAAGCGGAAGACTCATAATCCTGACCCGTCTCTCGGAGGACTTGATACCTCCTGGAGTAAAGAGAGATCTGCTCCCGGACATGAAGAGCCCACATCAGGAAGCAGGTTTCCCGGAACGCAGAGAGAAGACTTTGGCACTCTTCGGAGTCAAAACTCTCCGTAGCAGTTTTGTGAAGAGTTTCGGAAGCGGAGGATGTTGGGGATCTTGATCTCTCCTCCAGCTTCCGGATGTACCACGAGGATGCGTCCTGGGTGATGCCGATAGAATGGAATATCACTAATGTGAATCTGAGGAGAGTGGATATCTTTTGGCGGAGTGCGGCTGATTGGGCATCACCTGTAACATGTTAGTAAGGTAATAAAACAAAGACTCATTTCATTGCGAAAAAGTTACAAAATATTAGGGTACCTGGAGTTGGTGAAGGCTAAAATTACAAAAGATAGTCAATCTCAACTTTACCTTACAACGTGTTTTGTAAATTGCCAATAGTAAGAGAAGATTTTGTGTATTTGGATTAAAAATATGAGCAAAAGAGAAATAATATTCCTAGTTAGTTTACCAGGCAGTGCAGTGCAACAGTCGGCTGCTGCACTAAAGAGACCTATATCTGCTGCTCAATTGAATAAATATATCTTGTTACCTTTGGTGTCATCCACTGTCGGCTGGGGCAGGTAAAGAGGAGGAGCGGGGAGATACGTATCCGGATCCACGAAAAAACCCAACCCTTGACACAAGGTTTTCAAACGACCCAAAGTAAACTTTGCAGCCCACGAGGCGAGGTCATTTCCGGTCATAACGGCGACAAGAAAGAGATCAGTTAGCTCTCTGTAGGCGTTCTCTGGATCAAAATGGAACCATTTTTCCGCTTCATCATCATCATCGCCGGATTCCTCCAGGAATGAGGATGGAATCAAGCTCTTGAATCTCTCCTGTAGAATCTCAAGAGCAGTGTAACTCTTTTTCATGCCCTCGGAGCCGTTCAGTACGCCGAGAGAGCAGCCTTCATCGGTGAACGCGCGGACTTTATTACATATAGCAGAGAGGACAGTGGCACTTCTCCAATCTCCTGCGTCCATGGCAAGAACGCTTGCCTCCTTAATTCTTCCGGAGGAGAGGAGAAAAGATACCGCAAGTCCGGCGGTCCAAGAGTCGGAAATCCTCAGGGTCCTATCAGGCAAGAAATCCATGTAGAAATACTGGTTGTTGAGAAAACAGGAAAGTACAACTACCTTATTGCGGCGGTCGCCCACTTTCTTTCCATCTGAAATGAACGTTTCATTGGCTCTTGGGTCGTGAACAGCATGTCACCGTTTGTGAAATAGGAGGCCATGCAACTGCATAGAAGTTCCACTGCTTGCCATTTCTCGTCTGCGCGAAACAAAAGCAAGCACATTACGGGCCCATGGTCCGACATAGCGTTGTTATTTATGCCATTCTATGTAGATAGTTCTACTGACAGGTGGAACGTCAAAGTGCAACAGAAACTTAATACAATGTGAAAAGTCGAGCGATGGGCCATTTACATTAAATAAAACTTACAATGTAATTATTTGAGAAACTATGTTGATAAATTGATTTTCACTGAAATTAAGTAAAAAAAAAAAAAAAAAAAGTTGTACTTTTCCATAAACGGGTGTTCGCGAATTGTTCGTTGACCGCGACTGAAGCGAGATGTAGCGCTGCGTCCAGTTTGTACTGGGAAAGCAAGCTCGTCATCGAATGAACGGTGGGCAGGATGACCCCACGCGAGAGGTCACCCTGGGTCATTGACCTCAAAAGCAAGCGCTGTAGGAAGGACAGGAGATGTTGCATAGACGGATCGACCTGGAATCGTTTAAAAAGGTTGAAATAATTGCGTTTGTGACACACATGCAATATATTACAGAGTCACATTGTACAATGTTAGAGTAAAAATAACAATGGTGGTTTTATTTATGATAAAAAGAGAAATTATCACACTGATACGTCTGTTTACATTTATTCGGATTGTGGCAATGATTCGGAAGAGATTTTTGACCACAAATTTCTAAACACGTGTTGTAAAAGCTTCAGTTTACCTGAATATCGGGTTCAGACTTGGAAAGGTCAGTTAAGTAATTCAAGATGTCCTTCCAAACAGGAAAAAGCATCAGAGGTCTTGCGTATGTCCCATGAGGTAACCCTTGCATAGAAGCAACGTCAAGAGAACGAAAGGATTGTGAGAGTGGATGAAACTGGTTTCCACCGACAGTTTCTGCCTCGTGGTAACTGTGAAAATGTTAAAGCATTTATCGCATGACAGTCCGTTTTACAGATGATTTAGTCTTAAAAAGTTCAGTTTAAAAAATCAGTTTAAATTATTTTATCTGCTAAGGCTTCTTCTCACATCGAAAATTTAGTGCAAGGACAGCATGTAAAAGTGACATATTTTATGAAATATTGGAGACTTTAACAATCACATATTAAGTATTTTTTTTAAGCGAGAAAACGTTGTCAAACATAACGGTTACCTATGAACAAGACTCAGGGTCCTTTCAGTTTGGAGTAACATGGCAACAGCTACTGAGAAATTATCCGACAGCTCTGTGATCGAGGAACAACCCTCTGGCGCACTCCTGTGATTTTTAAGTATGGATCTAATAATAACGTGCATAGTTGCTGCCACTAAAGGGAGTTGGTCATAACTCCATGCAGTGAGGGCGGCAATTTTGTCACCGAAGGTTTTTTCAAGGTCACACAACATTTCCTGTATGTGAACCTCAGTTTTGTCGTGGTGATGACCTTCCATTAACGACCAGGGCAGACAATGTGCCAGGTGCTGACACTACAAAAGAAAAAATTGGAAAACTCAGTTTTTGTGGTTAAATTTACAAACAACTCCACCAACTATCCAAAAAAACTATTTTCACAATTTAAAAAAAAATAAAAAAGGGCCAATTTTGAAAAGAAAATGTTTTTTAAACTCTTTTAAAAAATACATCTTGCCAAATGTTAATATAACAAATGGACATTGCAAAAGCCAAACAAATGGCCATTGTGTTTATGTTGCCAAGCAACCAATCAGGTCAAGCATACTCACTTCATTCAAAACTACGCAAAGAGAAGTGACAGACTGCAAGAAGAAAGTGTGGAGATCATCTTTACTCTTCACGCCTTCAGTTCGAAAGTTTTCAGTTTCTGATGTCCTTTCTGACACAATGATGCCCCAAGAGCTACACATCTTTGTTATGCAATATTTCAGCGATTCCATTAGTGTTTCTGCACAAGAAGAATGGAAACTGTGGTGTGTGGTGCATGGTATGTCTTCTAAACTGATAAATATATGAATGTCTTTCTTATAAGAACTCAGGACAAAACCATTTACAAAAAAGAAAACTAAAGTTACCATTTTCGGAAAAGTAAAAATTTTGCAAAAACAGGGAAAAAATATATTTGTCCAAATTTACCAAACTACAATTTAAAAAAAAATTTAATAGTGGAACAATTTGTTTTTTTGAGAAAATTAAAACTTACTTCCATCTACTGCACTGGCATCGAATGAATCTTCCACTGTCTGTGGGTCCAAGGTCAAACTGAGGTCAGCAAAACTAATTTTTCCCTCATCTGCATTTAAAATGGCGCCAGACGGTTTCTTCACATTTTCTTTGTTTTCTGCTTCATCTGACAATAACACAATAAACATACAATTACTAAATGTTTAAAACTATGCACAACAACCTATTTAGGGACAAATCAACACTTTTTTTTAATAAAAAATTTAGTATGAATCGTTATTTTCCTTGTTAGAGTTACAATGTGACCATGTTTAAATGCTAGGTGTTTAAGCAAAAAATTCTACAAATTTTTTACAATCACAAACAGTAAACCTGGACTCTCTGGTGATTCATTCTCCACAATTTCACCTTCAGCCTCTTCCTCCTCAAATCTGAAAATATAAAAGTTACATTACTACACCAAAATGACATTGTTCTTTGCAGCAAACCAGTGCTGGGATAAATACTCATGACAAAAATTTCCAATAAAAAAAAACAAATTTGTAGCTTGCATAAAAATTTTTGAAAAACAAAACCAAGTACTTGTAAACAAGCTTCTTGATGTCTTCATTTTCTTTAGTAAAACTGTCTTCAGCCACATTCTGTTTTTCTGCCAGTGGTTTTCTGTCACTTTTCTTCTTCTGTAAAAAGCAGTTTGAATGCAACTTTAGTTGTAACCACTGTCCAATGATTATAATCGGTGCAGATTAATCCACTAACCTTAAACCACCTGGCATAAAGTCTTGACAGTCTGTGTTCCCTGAACTTAGCCTGATCAACCAGAATACCAGGAAAGTCATACCTAGGCGTAGTTAAGGCGCTGGCCTAAAAGTAAAAATGAATTTTCAAAATTGTCTTATGCTACTGCATATTGTAGTTAAAACACTGAATATAAATATAGCAGCAAAAATACAGGAGAAATGAATTAGTTCACAGGTAAAGATTGAGAACAATCACAATGTCATGCATTTTTGTACAAAACTGTAAAACGAAATACAAGATATAAAAAACACTAAAAAAGTTAAATCTGTAAATAAGCAGGACATTGTGATTGTTCTTATTCATTATCTGTGAACTAATCCATTACAAATCTGTAAAAAATATGTTCAACAGTGTTTAAGCTTACTTCCAGCTTGTACTTGTCAACAATCCTCCTCAAATGACGATTTGTTTCCACCAAGGAAAGTGTGGCGACATCTCGTGACCGAATAATTTCTGTAATTTGGAGGGCAGTGACGATGTAACCATCACTGCATAGTAAAATTGGTAGTCGTGGATGAGCAGTCACAGAAAAGCGCTGCCTCCACGACTTCTCCGATATCATTGAGGATGCAAGCGAATTTGGACTACCCGGGCGTCGAGCAGGAACATTTGGTGTGTGATCCTTTTTTCTGGTAAAAATCATGATAAGGTGTATGTTTAATAATTTTTGCTTTACTGTTGTTGGCAGTTTGTGCATAGTATAATGGGTATAATATCAAACAAGCATACTTTGAATACAGTCTAGAAACACGTTCAAATATCTTTGATTCAATGCCTTACTTGTCATGTTCAATTAATGGTAGCAGAGGAATAAAAATGGAAGGTCCAAACTCAATTCCTTGTTTGTGTGTGGCTACTAAAAGGGGATGCCCCAGCTTTGAGAGGAGAAACAGAGATCCACGACCAGTCATGCATGCAAGAAAGAGGTCATCACACGTCCATGCCATGTCCACCACCCAGTAAGTTCTAAAATGAACAAAGGTCAAATATTAAAAATATTTCCTGCCAATATGTCTCATCTAGACCACCTAACTGTTACCCGTATACCACTGATTGCAAATCTATTCAAAGATACATTTTACCACAAAAACAAAATTATTATATTTAATAACTAGTCAACGACACTAAAAAATAACTTTTACATAATTTAACATGCTGTTAAACAAAGTGAAACTTACTTTGCAAACTGTGCCAGAACATTGTTTCCCTTTGATCCCATGCTTTTGAGGTCAGTGGCAACAGATGTTGAAGTGTACGGATGAAGAAAGAGCATCTGGGTTTGGTTTGGCTGCCTTTGATTCAATGCAACTGCAACAGTCTGGCCATTGTGTGTAATTCTCGCTACAAAGGCTCCACGAATCCTGAACAGGTATTTTAAATATGTAATTAAACTTACAAGCTTTAGATGGTTCATAGAATTAAGATATAGGCCTAGAACAATAAAAGCATTTAGGAACAAGTCTTACCATACACACACCAGCTCAGGTTTTACAGTTCATACAAATTTTATTTAACTTAGAAATAAGATTTCTAATATTCTTAAGGAGTAACAAACAGAGGGCATTTGCAATACTGAACTGTAACATTAAATTATCACAGTATTACCTGATAGCTCTGCAAGATGGTTGGAAGTCATTGAAAGGATAAGTGTGATAAGAAGCTGATGATGTAAAGTTGGGAGTGTTTGGATCCATAATTTCTTCATCATTCCAATGTAGAAGCAGATTACAAACAACCAGCTGGTCGGCATGGTTACACACAAAAGTGCAGAGGCAACATTTGCCCTGAATCTGAAATAAGTAAGTTGTGAAGTAAACAGTGTTTAGGAATACTAATAATGCATTTACTCATAATTCTGGGAATAAATAGACTGGCCTATATTGACTTGTTTTCACTATCGGCCAGTCTCTTTAAATAAGTTTGTTGTGAAAATTTTGGAAGCAACACAAGCCATTTCATTTAGGATTAGTTTGATAAATATAAAAAGGAACCTTTCTTATTTCTAAAAATGATTTATTGCAACATCTATCATACTTAAGTAAAGTTTAACTTAAAACAACAAAGACTATGTAGTACTTTGTGTTAAATTATGTATAATAAGAAATTCTAATAATCAAGTTTATACCTGGTTTCTAAAAAAAATTGCATGCACTTCAGTTTCTTTGAATGAAACAGATTTCAATGGTCCCAGGCCAAGATCAACCAAACTCCACTCTCCAATATCAGTAGATGCTCCCACAGGTTCAACTTGCTCCCACACATTGATTTTACTGCAGTCAACAATCAACAAAATGCATCCACCATCATCACTGACGTAAAGATGAATCTTCTTGGAGTCTATACCAGAAAATTATCGAATTAGAATATGAAGTCATAGTAAATAACTTGAATTGCAAATTTTTTAATAAAACAAGCAATTTAAAATATACCATGGAAAAATATGACTAAGTTGCAACATACTCCTGGCATTTTTCACTTATACCTTTTGTATTAAT
The DNA here is from genome assembly GCF_947561715.1 of Ascidia mentula. Taxonomy (NCBI): domain Eukaryota; kingdom Metazoa; phylum Chordata; class Ascidiacea; order Phlebobranchia; family Ascidiidae; genus Ascidia; species Ascidia mentula. The sequence goes on from NC_138568.1 coordinate 4,119,853, forward strand.
GGGTGTAAAGCCTGGGCATGTTGGTATAGTGATGACTTTGTTGGTATCTTTGTGTAGTCGTACAATTTGACCATTCATCAATAGAGCAACCACATATTCACCTGTTACATATAAAATGATACAATTTAAACAATGATCAATTAAACCTTTACGATGACCCAAATTACGGTTCTCAGAATTATAAGTAAGTCCACCAGTAATGTTCTTAAATTATTTTTTACATGAAAAAACATATGTTTATATTAAGCATACGAAAAAGGAATTGTTCTGATAGACAAGCAAGGTTGATATTACCTGATGCACTTGTATTCAGGAATACTACATTCTTCATGTGTGATTTTAGCGCGGTTATTACACGTCTCGTTCGCCCTGACGGCAGATACAGAATAGACGCACGCTTTCTGTCCAAAAGACAAACGCTTTCCTTTTGTTTTCCAATCCATCTGATTTTGGGCCAAGGTTTCTTGCGTCTGATATTGCTGGAAACGATTACTTCGAACTGTAGGAGCATTCTGTCATTTTATTACCGCCCAGCTGAGCTTCTTAAGACCGATTAGTTACCACTGCCCTTGTATTTTGCATAAAACAAAACCCACAACAAACTACAACTGCAATGTTATGCTCGCAACCCGACAAAGCTTGCGCTTAATATTATATCAAGCGGTTGCTAAAAATTTTACGGTGACGACACAGCGGGTCGAAAATGACAAATATATTTGCCGAAGATGTACGGGGAATTTTAAAATTCTTTTTGGTTAGTATTAACTTTATTGTCAAAATACTCGGGCAGTAATCTCAGATTGTTACCTAATAAGTTCTGTTTAAAGTAAAAGCGGAAAACGCAAACGTACATTTTGCCCTATAACGACCTTGTAAATTGTTTGGTCACGCCTGGATGGTGTGTACATAGAAATTGCTAGGACGCCGCATTCTTTGCATTTTGCATTATTGGCAAGGTTACCTTGCCTTGCACCTATAGTTATGCAAAAAGTACAATATAACTCGAAAGAATAGTTAAATCAAGAACATTTATTACATATCAATATAATATAAACATTGTTCATAAACCCTCAGACTTTAAATTTCTCTCACAAATTTACGCAAATTTCCGAAAAATGTACAATTGGTGCGAATGCTTGAAAACGTTTGCAATAATCATTCACAGTGGCAAAAATTAACTCCTTCGGTGCAAAACTGTTTAGATCCAGTAACCAATTACAATTAAATTTTCCAAAATACTGTCGTTACCAGAGTAGCACAGTTTTGGTAATGACGACAATCACAGTGAAAATTTGAAGTAAATGGATTGCGCAAAATGGACCAAAATACCGGTGACAAAAAATTAACTAGGTAAAAACACCACAAAGATGCGCAAAACTGTGAAGTAGTCATAAGTCGGTTGAATACTTTTTTTCTAGCAATAAAAGACACAACAACAAATCGAAAAAGAGCAATTGCATATCGACGGTCGTAAAGAACTAAGTTTGGAACTAATATCTGATGCGGGACCTCTGATAGCGGACGTCTGCCGACACACTGCGTGGTTTGTAGATATTGTGAGGACGGTCCGACTCAGTATAAGCCGCCTACAAAATATAACAACACTGTTGCAAAATGTGCACCTGTTTAAATACGTTTAAATTTTGTTTTAATTTCTTTTATAATATGGCTTGCCCGTAATTTTATAACCAAGATCGGGACCTGCATAATTCATTACGCGTAATGCCGCATTGGCAATGGCAGTGCACGAGTATGCTGTAGAATAGTATAGCACTCGGCCCCACGGAGTAAAAATTTCTGCATCCCATTATCGTTTTTGTTTACCGTATAAGTAGAACAGCATCACATCATGAAATACGTAATACGTTAATGACTTGATTTGACTAGTTCTCTGCCCATCATCACATTAACAGCTAGATCACCACCAAAAACTATGCTTTTTTCAATATTCTAAGCATGCTATAGCAGCAACACCTTTGGTATACGAAAGACTTACGTTAGCGTTAAAGAAGGTTGCGTTGGGGTTGCTTGATACCGCCGTCTCCACCTCCTTTAGTCTTGAGTTAAGACGTTCAAGCGATGCAAGAAGACGTTGTTCTTCCATGGACAGCGTTGACGGCATGACTGAAAAACACAAGAAGTTATCAAATTGCAGTACAAAGCCTGTGATCACAACTCAAAAAATACTTTAAACATGATTTGTTTTGCTTAAAACATGTCACCAGGAATGGAATAGACCAAGAGTTTAACCTAAATTTCTGCCTCACAACAAATTTTAAACCTGGCTTTCCGTTGCTCTGGGCTTCCTTGGTTCTTCGCTGTAGCGAATCCATGGCTTTCATAATCTGCTCCTCGGACAAGTTTTGTTCGGCGAGCGTCTCTGCCAACAGGAATGCGGTCGTGCTGTCAGTCATGCGATCGTTGGCGCCCCCAGTGGTGGAAGGGGACGTGAGAGGAGCGAAGGCACTGGATTTGGGCGAGGGGTACGTAATTACACCTTTCTGAAAGAAACAACAAGAGTCTTTTGTCACAAGAGTGCAATAATAATTCAAATAAAATGTGACAAAACGTAATTTATTTGAATTCCTGATGAAGGTCGGTTGGATAACGACTGAAACGTCGACCGAATAAATTATTTTTGCCAAAAGAGATTAAATTTATTGAACATTATGTCTGGTAGCGTCAGCAACAAAATGTAATTGAATTTATGATTAGGATTTCCCTGACGTGGTCCTTGCAGTACCTGTTCCGGTCTGACGCCTCTTGGCATGAAATGCTTGTTTCTCCTTTGTTGAAGCAGAGCTTGCCGCCTCATGAACGCTCCATACGCATCTGAACCCTGGCTGTAGAAATAAAACCGAAATATAATGCGTGAAAAAAACGCAATCAAATCATCGTCAACATAGTGTATTTTTGTTGCAACAGTATAAAGTTGCTGTAGTTCCTGCACAGGGAGGTACCAGTATGCTGTATATATACCCCAAGCCCCTTCACACTTATATAAAAATTAAATCCCCACTTCCCTCAAAACAACCATGGCCGGAAAACAACAATGGTCGGAAATTTTACACAACCACTATTCACCGCATTAAGTAATCTTACGTACCCATGCTTGGATGAAGCCGCCGCGGCCGAGTTTGGACGGATGAGGCGGCGACCGCGACTACGGGCGATTATACTCTGTTGCTGCGTAATCAAATTCTCACGAGCGAGCAATCCCCCGTCAATGGAGACGATACTAGCTTGCTGCTGCTGAGGTTGGGAAGGCGCACTTTGGGGGGATCCCCACGCGTTTCGTCGTGCTGATGAGGAGCCTCCGAACCTGGAAAGATGGAAAGATTTCAACTGAAAGTGTGTTTCAGTCTTTTCCAACGATAGGTTCGCGCTATAGCATATATTTGTGCAAGGTTTGTAGCTGTACGCGCCTACAAATTTGAAACACATATACTTTTGTGGACAGACAATCAGAAACAAACTTGTTTCGTGGCGTGACTAAGTGAAATTAAATTTCTCAGAAAAAAATAATATAAAAATATACGTGCAACAGTGTAAAGCGTAGCCTAACGGAAGCATTGGTAAAATGTAAAACCCTTTAAATCGACTTATTGCGAGCCCGCAAAAGCAGCAAGAATGCCAGCAAGTACCACGTAACAACGTTTCAAGCGGGTTTTCGAGTGCGCTCGTGCTTCATTTAAATCTTTGATGGGGTTTTGATTGCCAACAACAATTACCAACTTGCACCGGTATCACGTCAAGTCTGCTGGTATATAGTTCAATAAAAATATAGCAAACTGCGTTTGTTACCGAAGATATAATCAGAGTCATAACTACATTAAGCATATGTGTATGTATCGTTCGGACTAATGTACATCTAGGTTGTTTACTGCAATGAGCGATTTAACACACTTGTACAGACAAAGAGAAAAGTTAGTCGGTGGTGCCTAAACGCCATTTGGCAATGAGTACGGTATTTATGCAAAACATACAGGGACTGTTTTACCATAAACAAGTATTTATGTTGCGTACAAGAATGTTGCGAGCGCGGCGCCATGCCCCTGTAATCGAACTTCAAAAGTAATCGAGTATTGCAGACTTAAAAGCGAAGCAATCAGTATTTGAGCTGTATCACGCTCGGCTTCTATTGACAAAACGCGCAGGACAAGCGTGCTGACCCGCCCAGGTAAACAACAAGCCTAAACGCGTCAGCAAAAACCCCGTTAATTAAGGCCTGCGATTGCCTACCTCGTATCGCTGGACGATTTCCTCAGCGTGTTGTATTGGTTCCTGGAATTGGGCCTTTGTGCCAAACATGTTCGGACCTGAAGGAAAGGCAACACATTAACACAAATGTGCAAGGTATTTGACGCTATTATAGGTCGAAGGCATATTTACACTGCAAATATAGGACAGGGGTTAAAGATTCATAAAGTTTACGCTCGCGAAACATGCGTCACAAATACATTGGAACTACGGTGTTTTAGGAACAGAAAACCAGGCAATTGATTACAACAGAATAACATGCTTAATGGTCACACATACTTTGGTCCACAGCCAGTTTATTTCTTCGTCGGTCGGCGTTTTGGTAAGTTGAATTGACGTGTCGGCATCTGATTGGTTCTCGCCGTTCCTCGACTTTTCGGGACTGGTCATGTGTATGGTGACCTTTGCACATCACAAATATTCAACACCACACTTTCCACAAGGAAATTTAAGCCCTATTTTGCGTTGATAATTTCGAAAGTCGTTTCTAGTTAAAGTATAAATATATGTTAAGTGCGTATTACGTTTCATTAAGAAAATACATCATGCGATCAAGTTTCATTCAATTGCACGAGTATAATAGATATTTAGAACCACATGACCAACTCCATTACCTGATTTCCTGATTTGTGCACTACGTTTCCATGGCTCGACGCGGATGGTGATTCTGCAGCAGCAGGAGGCTCAGGAGAACCAGAACTCTTCAGCGTATCCATGGTAACCGTCTCCTCCGGCGCTAACGCCCACGCCACGCGATGTCGTCCTTCGGTCGCCTTTGCTCCATCCTGTTTTACGTTGCTATAAGCGGCATTCGGGATGGAATAGTTGATGGTGGTGGACATTGTGAGCTGCTTTTTCTTTGGAGCAGGAGGAGGGTGCGGCTCCATGGCGACTTCCGACTCCTTTGCTGGCTTCAGCTTTCTTCCGCGAGATCCTTTGGCCGACCCGGTCTTTTTGGCTCCTTTCGGCGACGTCGGTTTAGATTTGCTTCTGGGCACGGGAGCCGATTTGGGACGGGCTGCTTTAACGCCCCCACGTGGCGACACTTGCCTTATGCTAGCCACCGGCAATGAAGCAGCTGCCGGAGCAGGTTTAGCAACAAGTCCACCTTCATTCGAGATGGTTGCAGATGTGCCGTCGTTGTATTGCACCTCGTGCCAACGAACAGACTTGGGTGAAGAGGTGCCATCATCTGTGCGTTGCACCTCGATGCTGTCTTTTACTTCCACTCCATTCAGCCTCGCTTTGAGGTACGGCGTGCCTGTGATGTGATTCACCCACTGCTGCCTGGCAACCGCCGCCGACTGGTAACTGGGATACGGGGAATACCCGGAGTGCGGTCGCCGCCCGTACTTTGACGTCTTCCGCAGGATACTTTTTACGTCTTTCGGCTTCGAGGTCTCGTGCGTCTTTCTGGCCTCGGACGCCGGCTCCTCGCCCGTGAAAGTCACTTTGGCGTGGGCGGACGGCACCGGCAGAGGTGCGGTGTCGGCAAACGCAGTTGGAATCACGATTTTGGGTTGTGACGTAAGCAAGGGGCTCGCAGGAGTTATTGATTTCGCAACAACAGTGGTGGGCTTGTTAGGTTCCGGTAGGGGGCGCTCGAAGTCCTCGTTACCGTAATCAGTACTTATAGGCGTGGCGCTTGTCTTCGTAAAAGACGCCCAACGGTTATTTGTTTCTTCCAGTTGCTCGAGCAAATTCGCGTCCACGCGCGTCGAAACGCTAGTAACGCTGTTGCCTATTATGACATCACGATCGCTGTTGATTTCCCTTTCCGGTTGGGGATGCACCGGACGCGATACCGCGGCCGAGGACGGGCGTTTCAACGGTTGCTTAACCTCATGGTCTGGTTTGGTTGCGCTCCAAGGTCTGTAAGACTTGATGTAAAAGTTTGGAGCAGCACGAGCGGCCTCCTGCGCCACCGAAGCGTGTCTGGTCACGTGGGACGGTTCCGCTTGAGCGACGACGCTTTCCGGCGAGGATACGTATTGGTGTGATTTATATTTGTATGGCAAATCGCCGCCGTCCCCGCCGGGAGTCGAACCATTCACCTCTCGAGTTTGCTGACTTGGGGCTTTTTCCTCGGTCGTTTGGTCGCCGAAGTATCGACGCTGGAAGGAGGTCATGTGACTGAAGACGGGGGAATTACCTGAACTGCTGCTTCCGTGCAGAGAATCCTGGTCGTCAAAGTTGCCTGGAAAGAAGGAACAATAAAATCATTGGTTGAAGGAGGTACTTCGGTTGAAAACATATGCTTTTCCGTCCTATCCACATGCAGTCGCCGTGCTATTTCGTTAGTTATCTGAACACTATACGTGCAATTTTTGAAAGAAAATAAATCAAAACAAAACAATACTTTGAGCATTGGCTGAGGTGTCCTCGTTTATCCTGCTGTAGGAGTCGTAAGGTTGGCGACTCGGTACATCAATACCTGAAGTATGTGAAGCCGAGCCAGAGCGCGGTGCTGTGTATTGCTGTACACAGTACAAAAAGTTACGTTAAGATGTAATGAGACTTAAATGCAACAGCCGCTTACCACAGCGCGATGCCACAGTTTTTTACCATTGTAGCAAATGCGAACATTTACAAAGAAAATTATTGTCATTGGACACAGACAGTTTTAGTAAACAGCTAATGGTGCTGCGAAACCACTGTTTCTTACCGAATTCTTGACGGGAGTTTCAGCTGTAATATGACTTGTTGGGTGTTGTTTTGTTTCGGAATTATGCCACTCGTTATGTGCATTTTCTTCAGATTCCTACAAAAAGCAATTCATTGTATAATAAAAGCATTATCGAAGAGTGAGACATTTAGCAAATCGATATCAGCACTAAACAAACATATTTTATAATTTTGAGCAAATATCTAGACCACGAAACATCTACACAGGCAAGATTTGCAAACACTGTCTTTGGTAACAAGAAAAATGAGAACACAATTGTCCTGTTAGCTTTTATCAACAGTACAGTTCGTTTACCAACCTGACGATCTTGATTGACGAATAGTCTAGACAAGCTGTCGGCCAGCTTGGACACGTCTTTGGTCGGCGTTTGTTGCTGGGGTTCCTGTGTTGTTTCTGGTACGGAATAGTGAGGACCGTACGTACGACCCGACATGATGTCCACGTTCGAATATGCGTAGGACGGGTAGTTTGCATAGGCGGGATAGAAGCTACCTGGAACTGCAACAAAACACATTGTAAAGCTAAACGTGCATTGATATGCGTCGTAAATAAAGCCAGCCCAGAGATCGGCAACCATTAGCATGCAAAGAGGCAATTACACTTTGCAACATTAAACTAAAACATACTCTTGTGGTCTCACAGAGTAGTATCAGAGGGGGTAAGAGAGAGCCATGGGTTTGGTGACGTATGCGCTAGACTAAGTGCCAATGCTCAAATTAAGGATGGTTGAAGACGTCTAACATTATATACAGTCCAATGAACAGTAGTAATGAGTGAAAATGCCGCTTTTTAAAAATATTTATGGTTAGTGTGTTCTCACCTTGCTTATCTTGGGTTTCAGCCTCCAAGCTGTCTGTGTCACTCAAATCCTCATCTTGATCTTGGATGTCGTCCAAGTCTTTTTGGAGTTCTTGCTGAAACTCCTAAAAAGTGACAAATATACTTTAATAAACTTTGCAGTTCCTACTTGTTCTATGACTTGTTCATTTCTGCAATATTGTTTCAATATTTATCAAAACGCAAATCACAATGATTATTTTGCTCATAAGGCAGGAGACAATAAAAAGGTGAGGGTGTACTTACTTGCATAGTGTCTTGTTTGTGTTGTTCAAGCAGCTTCCGCTGTTGCTCATGAACCTCACTTTCAAACATTGACCTTCCATGATTTGTTAATTGTGACGAAGATACAACACTACAAAAAAAAAATGAACAGATTCCATAACAAAACATTCACATTATCTCATTTATTTGTGTAGCTGTACTGTAATGCAGCAGATAGAACGTGAATAAGCATCAGGATATAAGTATTGCAATAAGAATAAGTAATGCAGCGGAATAACTTATTTTCATATTTAAATGAGAAACTAAAACAAAACAATGGAATAATTTAGTATGATTGGAATCGTTACCTGTTTGGGTCTGGTCTATTCTGATATACGATTTCAGTACTTCCACTACGCAGCTGTTGGAGAACATGATCTAGAGAAGGAATCCCCTTTAATCCTGCAAAGATAAATATGCATAAAACATTCATGTCTGTGAAATGAAAGGTGAATATCTTTAAGCCCCAAGTATATAATATTAAATATTTATGTGTGACACAAGCCTTGAATTAAATAATGGTACCACAGCTTGTTTGATAATGAAACTTACTGCATGTATGAGTCCACTCTCAAAAAGTTATTTGGTCTTTCTATCACAACCCAAGCAGTTGCTTTGCTTACATAAATAGCTTCAAAAACACTATAAAGGCTACATATATATAAATAATTAACTGCTACAAATGTAATAGCAGTTCCATGATTGAGTTACCAGATGCAAGTTTGTGTCTTTTCTCCTGTTTCGTTGCAATATGAGATCTCTGATAACGCTCAGTGGCGTCCGTTTGGCGTTGTCTGCGTTTTGAAAGCTCCAAACTCCTCTTGCGCGATTCTCGTTCTTCAGCTAACTTTTTCTTATCTTCCAATGCCCTGTTACAAAGGTCATATTTCTTGGAAAACTTTTAAATTATTTAAAAGAATAGTTCAGAAACAGATATGGTCTTTGCAAAATATATGTGTCTAAAATGAATTGGACATCTATACAGTTGTCTGCTATGATGGGTGTTTGAACTATTTATAGGAATCATGTTCACAACATGGTGCACAATTGACTTTTTGGTTAATTAAATACAGTTTTGTTAATTATATACTTTACAACAGAACATCAGTCTTTTTAAATATTTACTTTCTTCTCCTGTTAGTTTCTTGGGACAAACGCTTTTGTCTTTCCCTTTCAATCCGTCTCTTTTCCAAGTCCTCCTCAGTAACGACCAGGGAGTAGGTTTCATTCCCAACCTAAAAAAACAAACAATGGTTAAAACTCACACATTATCAGAACAATCTTTTTTCAATAGTTTTTTATTCTCTATTTGGCTTCTCAAAAAAGGGGCATTGACTGTTAAGATTGAACATTTACTGCCTGATCAACAAATTTACTTTAAGGGCTTGGTTTTATTGTGGTTCTTTCTGATAAGAGTGAAAGTTTATCTTGGGTAAACATGAACAGTATGCGAAAGGTTGTAAATTAAAAGATTATATGTGGACACAAACTTTATAATCACAGGAAGTTTTTATGTAAGTTTGCTCAGCAATCAGGGAAAAAATTAATACACAGATTCAAGGACAGGACAAATGCTAAAATTTATAAATGACACATTCATAAAGTTTGACAGAAAAGCAATAGATTATGTACCACACCTGTACAGTTTGATTGCCTATGGTCATATTTTGTAGCTTGGTGTTTTCTGTCCTGCATTAGCACCTACATTGCCAGACACACATTATCATCCGATATGTTTAGGTCATATTGGTTTTATATATTTCTGAACAAATAAAAGCATGTTACTAACTGCTCTGACAAGTTAGATAATAGCATTTTAAATTTCAATAGAATATTGACATCTAAAAACATTCATTGTCATGAGTTTACACAAAATTTTCAATTTATCGTTTACTTGATTTACCACAATGTTAAACACAATACTTCGAATTCTTGGTCATGTATCAGTAACATTTACGTTGCCCATAACCTTTAGTATTAACCTACATCACTCTAATTGAAGTAAAGCAAGCGTAACTCCCTCGTATGAAACAACAACACGTGTAAGCGCGAGACAGAGACTGGCAATTTTAAACTGAGCGAACTTGAGAAATTACGACAGCTTTGTTAGCAACAGCACAATCAAAATATACCGTTGCTACGCTCTCTAGCGCTCCACACGACAGCAGTTTTAGGGGTGATTTTAGTTACTTCACGGTAATAAACTGATTCGTATTTTAACTTCGCTGCAAGTAGTATAGAGATTGTATCAATACTGAATTTTTTTTATTTATTTTAGTATTGAAAGATTTCTTTTAACGAAACAAGAACCTCAAACAAATGCTGCTTTTGACCAACATTTGAAATACTGAACTACGAAGTCAAAGCAATTAATAAGTTGGTTGCAGCAAAGTCAAAAATTCTTTCAGCAACAAAATATACTATGTGCCAGGGTTTGACTAAGAATATGTTTACAGTGGTCAAATACTTGCTTTGTTTGTAAATTTTATCGTGGTTGTCACGGGCTCACCTGGCATTAATCATGCATGACACACTGACGCCTAGTTGTTGGTTTTCAGCATTTTGTTCACACGGTCGTCGTACGTTCCGTTTATGGTGTTCTGTTGAACTGCCTTGTTAGACATTATCGCGGTAAAGTTGGTATTTAGATTTATTGTTAATTTAAGAAGCGATTGTACAACAGCTTTCAGATATTATCAGCTTGCTGCACAAGTGTATTTCCTCTCTGTGGTTGTAAACGGATTATGTCTGAAGCCATTGTGGTTGAAGTTTAACCAAATTGATAATTCAAACATGCAAAGTAGCTCAGAAAAGATTGGATCCTCGAGTGGAGAGGATTGGGAAAAGGATCTTGATTGGTTAATTGATGATTCAAGCAAAAAAGAAAAAGTAAGCACTTGTACACAACTTGGAGTTAGCGTATATACATATAAATACTCCAATATGGATTACTTTCTGTCAAAAATGTTACTCTCTTTAAAATTATCTGTTATTTGATGTTTGTCGGTGATAGTGCCAATTTGTTTCATGATTATTGTTCATCTGCTACAAAAAATTTTGATTTGTTGGATGTGTTTGTTAATCCAGGGGTCCACATCAAAAAAATGGTAGTATAATTCATTTATAACCAGTCTAATGCAACAAGAAAATGTTTGGTCATAATTTTTGGATGCTACACATTTCATGCACAAAACATAACAAACATGTTTCACTTTTCATCCAAATACCAATAATTGTCGTAATGCGCATAAAATGATTCAACAAACAATTTATCTTCAGAATAAGTCATGTTTTCTGTAGTGGATCTGCCACAAGGGTGGTCTGTAAAAATATTACGATGACTTATTAATTTATACGGTGCTTGCACATCATCACAACTTTATTGTTAGCATTGTATAACACCGGTGTATTTATTTTTAGAAATCAGATGGAAGCAGTTCTTCATCATCCTCTTCTTCTTCTTCCTCCTCCTCTTCAGATGAAGAGACACAAGAGCAAAAAATAAAGGAAATTATGAAAGGTATTTTTGCTTTTTCTCCTTTTGCTTACATAAACGATGTCATATAGACTTTTGTGTTGATTAATTGAATTTTGCTGCTATTTTTAGATGAAGCAGTTGTTCTTGACCGAAATGAAGCAGCAAGTCCTGTTAAATCGGAGAGTGGTAAGTTTTGAAAAAAAAGGTGTATTTAAAATATTGTAGTTGTAAAAAACTTTATCTTTTTTATGTATTCTCGGAAAATTCAGAGATCAATTGTTATCTATGTGCCTGTAAATACCCGATATGGATTATGATAATATTAACTGGTTTCATCATCTGTTTCATATCATACTTTCATCTCAGATGAGGAGCAAAGAACAACTGATTTTACAACAGATGAGGAAGACAATGAAGACGGTTTAACCTCCAAAACCCGTCCCATCGTTCAGCGAAACACGCAACTAAATGATGCAACAGATGATGAATATGATGTACAAGCAAGACTGCAAAAGGTAAAATGAAAAACATAAAACTAATGTCAAAATTATTTGTTTGTTTTTTGACAAAACTTGCAAATAATGAATCAGACTAAAATTCCAAAGTTGGTCATGCCAAAATAAGTGCAAAATCTTCAGACAACAACTGACACAGTCACAAAAAAGAGTGAAAAGCTGGTAATTAATGATTAATTATCCTATTGTTTCTCGCCCATTAATCCCAAAACGTTTTTGACACAATGTACACAGTCAATTAAAGTTGTAAGTTGCCCACAGACATTTCTGTTTGTACAGCAACAATACAATAGTGTAGTACAAATTCAGACAACACCGTGCAAGGGCTTGTATTTATTTTCACATCTCGGTCTGGCCATTGTCGGCATGCATTGTGTTACCGAATTAGAAACATGAGACAAGCCACACAACAATAAGCAACCAAACACTGCCAAGCTTACTCCTTTGTATTTTCTGTTTTCTTGGAAACACCAACCACTAGTTACTGCCCATAGGCAAAAACACAGGCTTAAGGTAAGCAGGTTGTTTCTTTTGGAAACAAATTTTTGTAAGGTTTTGTTTATTTGATGTTGTTTAGTTCAAGATACTGTATTAGCGACAAAATGGTGTAACTGGTACATGTAAGTTTTTGCATAATATAATGATAATTTGGTGTGATAACATTAATATTATGTACAAAACGGAGGCCAACGCAACTGAACAAAAAACTGAAAACATGTAATTTATTCTGCTTGAATAGTGTTTGGCTGGGCTACAGGGCTGTTGAGGTCGTATATTATATGTCTGTCTAGTGGTTCACACTGTACACAGCAATATTGGCACCATAATTATATCCATATCTCATAAATATTTAATGGGTGGTGTTAAGCAGCACTGTGAATATGACCATATTATATGCTGATTTTGGGGTTCATAATTTTTCTTTCAAATATAATTTAAAAATGAATGTCTTACTATTTTAAACTGTCAGAAGATGTATATAAAATTTATTTGTGACAAAAATTTTAAAATGTACAAAATATTTACTGTTGGAAAAAGTGGTGAAGGCTACAGACCATTCTTGCTGTAAATAAAGTGTTGTCATGCATTTTTTGTCTGGGTGTGCCAGTAATGAGTGATTAGTCAAGCAAGGCATCCTGGTAAACATCCTTAAAATGTCAAGTGAACATAAAAATTGCCCCAATAGGTGCGCCCTTGTTGTATATACAGTATCCTGGTATTTTGGCACGCAAATCTATTGCAAGTCAAATTCAGTTGGCATGAAACTATCGTAAAAGTATGACATGGGAATATTCTGTTGAATTTTTGTGTTGTTGTTTTTCAGGCAAATGCTGAATTGGCGACCGATGATAATTCTGACGCAGATCGTGAAAGAAAGGTTTTGTTCAAGCCTAAGTTAATCGACTTTGAAGCACCCCCAGACGATTATTCATCGTCATCATCATCTTCTGAGGACGAATCGGACATAAAGTAAATGCATTTCATCAGCAACAAAATGTTTATACCAAACAACAGAATTTGTTTAAAATTTTTTTTCTGTTTTTTAGCATGTACCTATAGTTATTTATTGCTTAACTGGTAACAATGTTAAACTGCTAGTGGCCTATCCTTTTTGAGCTCTTAATGTTTTTTAGACATTCTTATTACAATGTAGCCTCATCCAAAAATGCAGCCACAATTAAACTTTTCTCTATGACAGTAAAATTTCGCTTGGCATGGACCAAATGGGCACCGGTGACCACTCGAAGTCGAGTTCTGACGAAATCGTCGAGATCAACGGACAGTTTGTTCGTCGAGATGAGAAAATACTAATTGAACGTGGTGGGAAGTTCGAACTGGTCGAAGCCAGCGAACTCAAGGCAATCCTTCCACCTGTACAGAATGGCAACGGTAACGGTCATTCTGTGGCTTTGGTAGTCAACGATCCTCAATCCAAAGCGCGGCAATCAAGTTTGCCGCCAGTAAACGGCCGACCCAAGTCTGCTCCTGTGAGGTCTTACAAGCCAAGACCGCCTTCATCAAACCGTCCAGTTTCGGCCTCAGAGCCGCAAACTTACAGAAGAAAGGTTGGAAAATGATTTTCTCTGTCGGCAAATACTTTCTGTTGACCGCTTCTCGTTGCCCAAGTTGTTCACTAAAAGGACGCTTGCCTAATAAACAACGTAGTTTATATGTAATGTTACCCGTGTGTCCTATGGCTGGGACAGTGACACAGACTATACATTACGTCATATTGTAGGCAAACCGTATTTCTCAAGCCTGTTGACTCGGTGATTGATTTCCCACAAGCTTTAAGCTCATAGTAAAAGGGAAATACTTTGGTTTGCCGAGAAAATGTTATATTTAACGGCACTGTTTTGGCCATAATTTAACAAGTTTTTTTATATCGACATTTCGTTTAGTTTGTGTTGAGACTTCCTTAATGAGTTATTCATAAGTCACAAAGTTTTGACATTCGAAAAACGTTAATTTTTAGAACGAACGCCCATTTTCCTACTCCCCTGAAATGAAGAAGATCCTGAAGAAGCAGCTGGAAGCAAAGAAGGAAAAAGAAAAAGAAGACGAAAAACGAAGAACTGCGGAGGAGAGGGCAGCTCGCGAAGAGGCTGACGATGCGTGGAGAGCTTGGGTGGAGAGGAAGAACAAGGACATCCGGGAACAGAAGAAGATATATAGGGAAACGGAACAAAAAAAGGAGCTGGCCAATAGGAGGGTGAGGATAATATTTTTTATTGCGCTTTAACCAATGAGATTTTTAAACAAACAAGGTTTCTAAACTTGTTTCTATGAAAAGCAATGTGGAGCCAATAATATGAATTTGTGACCTAAAAGGTCTCATCAGTGCAGCTGGTGTGACTATCAAACGACTTTGCTGATCAAACGGCCAAGCAAAGACTTCCACTTTGTGGTGACTATACAATCACCGTCATCCGTTGGGCGCCAAACTAGGTGCAACCTTACGGAGCAACCAGCTGCACTGATGAGACCTTTTTAGATCGAAACAGTGGCCATCTGTCTGCAGCTTATACACAAATTGTTTCTATGAAGGCTGTCTGTCACACCATTTCGACTCAGTAGGAGTTAATATGTCCAAATCTGCATGTTTTGTACATAAATCCGTTATTCTGACTACGTTCTTCTGTATAAAATAAAACATTGCAAACTTTTGTGTTTTCTTTTGGCGCCAAGATACTCCAATAAGAGATTACACCACAACCATTGTGGCCTGCAATTATTGCACGCCCAGACAGTCTGCTTATTGTCCGGGCAATATTTTTCTGTGGTAATAAACGCCTTTAACTTGGATGTGCTGGATGTTGTTCAGGATCCCAACGAGGCTGAGACAGCTTACAAGGATTGGTGGAGAGCTAAATCAGTGCAGATCAAGCAGGAGCGCTTGTCCTTGCAACAGAGACAGATTGAACAAGACGAAGGCTGGTTTTTGAGGTAATTGAACAACTTCTTTTAATCAAATTTTCTCCGTTGCTGGCTTAGATGACGTTTGGGGTGATTGAATTAGGCATAAAATTATTTCGGACAGTTTTGAAATTTGTGTTCGTCTGATTTGTCTCTTAGATTTACAAATGGTTTTCCGCCGTTGACGAATAGCTAGATACCAAAGACATATGCTGGATAATCTGTTAATCTTTTTCGGGATATGTCCATATGTCATCGTTGGCGTCGCTGCGTTCGCTATATTAAGATTTTAAATCAAATAAACGACATCGCTCATTTTATGCGATATTGATTGTAAATCACGTCAGTGTAGCGTGTTTGTGTATTGTTTAATGGTGCCTGTCTCAGCTACTGCTTTAACGTTTTGAATTTCTGTGTTTTGTGTGAGCATTCAGCTTAAATCACTAAGCTTTTCAACGTACGTTGAACTTTTAGTTCCCAAATCTTATTACACTTGCGAGTCGGTAAAATTTCAAAACAATTTTACAGGCCGATTATTTCATAAAACTTAAGTAAACAAGACAATAGTGGAGAATACCTAATAAAGCAAAAGTATGCTTTTCGCGTCAAAATAATTCCATTTATTGTGAACTGCTTTGGAGGACCTTTAAAGAATGAACACTGCATCAAACCACAACTTGTGCAAATAACTTGCATTTCATCATTTTCTTGACAGAGAGCGCACGGAGTGCAACAAGGCGTACCGCCAGTGGCTCCGCAAAAAGAACGAGGCCTCGCGCAAAGAGCGTGAAATGGAAAAAGCGATGAGAAAAAATTCCCGCCGCGAAGCGAGACAGATGAGGCGAGCTCAGAAACTTCTCGACTCGATTCGTGAAGCTCAACAGATGAAATACGTCGAATATTACGGCTACAGGTTTTAGTTCTCCCCGCTACAGCACTTTTTCCTGCAATACCGCGGTGTCTTACACGCTACAAACGGTGGCTAATATCTGTTTTTGTGCTCACGACTTTGGTTTTCCTACGTGATTTTCGCTTCTAACAACACAATTTTGGATCATGACACACACGTTAAAGACCGAGCGAAGTGTATTTGCACGCTTTTTGACGCAACACACAAAGCTTCCCTGTAAAATACAGCCTACGAAATTAACGCTTAATAAATGCCAATTCGTCCCACAAGAAAAATTCTACATCAAGGCAATACTCGGCCACAAAACCAACACTTTTTTTCGTTCTGAATTTAGTATGTAGGCCTTGCTTCTTTCTTGTTAGGTTTAATTATGACCTAATTCCAAACCATCCGCCTCTGTCGGCTTCGCACTAAACCCGATATGCATCACAACCAAATCACTCACCCTAGTTACTTTCTTCAATCCAGGAGCGTAAACTGCAAGTCATCTTTTGCTTGCGGAACGAACCACACTCGTTAATGCCACATCTAGCGTAACAGCACAAAATTTGCACCTTTTGCGTTGAACCACATCGAAACACAGCATTATGCGCTTACACAACTGACGCTAATTTCCACAATACACTGGAACGCACACATTTCGTCGTATTCCCCACAAAGCGAAATACTTTGGGTCTGAAAACGTGACGGACCGATTAGTCACAAAACTCCCGACGAGAGCTGTATGTTTTTCACGCTTCGCTTTTGATAAATTTCTTGAAGACACAAACTTGTCTAAGTGATTGTCTTACTTTTAGTATTTTGATATTTTTGCTTGTATATACATATAGTGTTTGTATACTCTTTCGATCGTGTTATAGGCGCGCTTTCTTCACGTTTTGAAGGTCACTGTGTCCACTCTGCGTGCTTGTGTTTCTGTAGCATTCGTTTATCTGCTGTCCCTCCCTGTGTATTTGTATTAACACGGTTGTAGCGCGCTAATAAAACTCCTCTGTAATCCAGACCTACTCGTTTGCTCAAAACTTGATAAAAATACATTATAAACGTTCTCATTGAATAGAAGCTTGGTTAAAGGTAATGGTGATGTTGATGCTGCAGGAGGAATGTTCTATAACAGTAGTTCCAACTTTTTGCACTTGCGAACCGGACAAGTTTTAAAACAACTTTTACGGCCCGGTATTATTTTAAGCTAAAATGTAAAACAAAAATTAACATGATTGCAAAATTAAGCACTTAATTGAATTAACGTAAATCAGGTTCTCCAAATATAGAATTCAGTAGTGGAAGGTTTATCCAGGGGCAAATACGTATACAGCACTGCATTGAAAACGTCGATCGTGTCACAGCCCTACAACGAATTTAGACGTATTATCAAAGCTTAGGACACCTGTTTTCATCTGTTCCAATGTATGGCGAACAAATCCCCAGAATAGCACTTTCGGCGAACACCCCGGGAACGTTTTTTACGTTCATCGAACCGTTTCTTGTCCTGCAGATCGAATTCTACAAGGGTTGTGAAATGTTATACTTCCAATTCGTCGAGCGAACCGGCTCGTGAAAGTCGAAACTCCATAGGTCGGTTGAGTTCAATTCACGCAAAATGGAGCAATTGATCGGCGACCGAGTTGCCCACACAGAAATGTTACAAATTTTCGTACCCCAAAGTTTATTGCTGGTCTGGTAATTGTAAAACCATTCACCGAGGGGCATATACAAACACACATGCTTTATAGTTACAAGAAAAATAGCAGCAACGCTAATCGTCCAATATCGCCCCGATGAAACCGAGGCCCTGCAGCGCCAAATGTGACTTAAAATTTCGAATTTAATACAGACACACAATTAGGTGCCCCTATCAAGCATCGATTCCACAACAGCAAGTCCGATTCCATTTACGTATGTTGTAATCAAACTGTTAGCTAAATAAAACGCCATGTGCAAGTATTTGTTAAGTAACAACAAGACAGGGTAATTTGTCGCATGTTAGGCCACGGGCAAAACACAATATACTTTTAAACATATTCCTAATAATTTGATATAAAAACCTCTAAAGACCTGATTCCCAATCAAATGATATTAAATAGTTTGCAAAGAACAAAACAATTGACACAGATTTGTAATGTCACGCCACAGCAGTTGTTAAAAAACTCAAAAAAGTCCTTGGCACGTCTTTAATATTGGCCACAGGGTTTGCTCTTAGGTAAGTAAGGAACTGCTTTCGATGCCTACGCATGTCGGGGATGGAAATGATGTGGTTTATGGTGAAGACTTCATTGCATCCTGGCAATGTTATGGTATCACCAAGGTTTGCAGTTTTCTGTGCAGACAGTAGCGATGCACCGATGCTCTTAAAACAAAATATAGCTTTCGATCACAAAATTGACACTAACAAAAGAATGCCAAAACAAAAAAACATTAAAATTTTGATTAAACTGGTACATTGTTGTAACATATACATGGTGAAGGTAGCAAATCTGGCAAATATTTTATCATATGTTGTACTCTGATCATATTTAACGGTTTTAGTTCAAAGTTCCACGCAATTTCAACAGAAGGTCTGTTTTAATTTGTTCAAAACCACTTTGATTACGCCTGATAAAGTCATACCAAGAAATTAAAATAGCTTTAAAATTCACCTGTAACATTTTGTCTGCCTCGTGAACAAATGTTGGTGACATTAGCGGTGGATTTTGGGTGGACATGTTGGGTTTAGGTGCCTTTGCATTAAAAATGGCATTGCAGATTTTTTCGCAGGGCATATCATCATCCACTTGCACAGTAAACAGTGGTGAATCCCACCTGGCCATTGAGTTTGGTGTCTCAAACCTCATCCACAAGGCTGACAAATATACAAGGATTCATTATATTTCTACAGTATGTTGCATCTTAATTTGTGGTGGAAACAATGAATTGTTTGCACCGCTACTACAGTTTTCCAAGTTACCCTCCAATATTTCATCAGAATATTGCTCTTCCATTTTCTTCAACTGATTGAATTTGTGCATGTTTTCCTTTGATGCAGCGCAATGCACAACACAATATGTAGTCCTCACATACTTAGATACACAATTCAGCTCGTACCTGTAACCTGCAAACAACATTTTGGGAAAAATAATTTGAAAAATTTACAGCTTAATTAATAGAAATAAAATCTAAGAAGGATTATACGCATTGGAGATATAAACCAGGTTTTATTATATATAGCCAAACATAATTTTATGTATTTAATTAAAAGCACCAATATATACATTTATAAAAATACATATAGTCTATTAGCTGAATAAATCAGTCAAAAGTGGAATATTACCTAACACACTCACCATTTTAGTGACTATTCATCATGTCAAAATTAATATGTCAAAAAAATCAAAAACTTTCAGTTGGGTTAGTGTTGCAATATTACCTTTAATGTAGTTCAGAGAATCCACGATTACGATGGTGTCAGTGGTAAGCTCACGTTCAACCCATGATTTCAAAGCACCCCTCGTCGTTACTTCCTTTTTTGAATCCGCATAAACTACGTTTCGATGTAAATTTAAGTCATCAACTAAAACCGTTTTAACATTGGGACGATTTTCAGACAAATAACTAACAAGTTCCTTGGCACGTTTCGTCATGCCGCTCGACGGACAACCGCACATCAAAACCAGGGGCATCACACTTTAGCTACTAGATGCACTGCTTTCAGATATTGTTCTTTCTTGTTTGTTTACAGATTCTTAACTTGATACAAACATGTGTGCCTTCCTGTGCGGCTTTTTGGTAGCGCATAATTTGAAGCCGCCAAAGGAAGACCCGTGGGAACGCCAATTAGCGTTTAAAATATTGGTTGACGAAGAAACCTAAAACTTTTGCCAATGGTTACTTACAAATTATCGTTTTTATCAAAAATTCTCAAAAATAAGGGCACAATTCGAATTAATAGCTTACCAGCGGTGACAGCAATTAGAATTCTATGACGAAAGTAAGCCGATCCGAAACGCAGTTCCGGTACATTTTTTTTTTACTTTTACCCCTGGAAAGTGCACAACCTCACAAGTCTTTTAAACTAAAACTTTCAGACATGGGCTCTTTGGTCTCGCCTTGGCTACGCCAATGAATCCATACATGTCAGAAAGCTTTACATCTATTTAGGATACAAGAAAATTTTAAAAATGTTGTTTTTTGCAACTGAAACTGTAAAGCAATTGTCACGACAGCCTTACAGAGTTCCTATAATTAGATTATTATTCACTTAAAATGTAGCCTACTGTTTCAACAAAACTAACAGCGAATTAACATAAAAAAAAATTAATAGTACTCTACTTAAAACTTACTTAAAGGAAAACACGAATTATTACGTGTTCGAAAATTTTTGTATTATAAGAAAAAAACGATAATAGCCACCTTTATGTGAGAAGCATGTACAACACACGACAGTTTAAGAAGGGAATAAATAACAGCACAAGATATATGTATGTATGGCTTCGTACATTGCACATGAAACTGGTTGAATGAAAACAAAACACGAAAGACAGATGTTAGTTCAAGTGTCAAAGTGTCGCAGAAAACGGGGCGTCGTTGTGTCAATAAAGCAAGCAAATGTGCGGAAAAATTGGGCCACTGGCAATAAGTTTGAATAAAGTTTATTGAGTCTTGCTTTATTGCCATTCTGTGCCGTTGTAAATTCATACAAGCAACCGTTTTCAAGTTTTCGCTTCACTCATTACATCACAGTGTTCAACAACATTACAATTCCGCAGTGACGTCACAGCGACCGGCGCACTATTGACGTTGCCGGGTGGACGTCTTATAAACAGTCGTTCACACTCTCGATAATACTCCGTACCCAGCTCTCGTACGACCTCATGCGAGCGTAGATACCCACGTGACCCGGTTCGCCGCACCCAAAGCCAAAAGAAGTAACTCCCGCCAAGTAATGGCTGCCGTCTTCACGCTGGCAGGTCAACGGACCACCAGAGTCACCCTGTGAAAAATTAAACATCTTTAAGTTGTGCTTACGTGGTTTTATAGAGTGTTATGAAAAAACATCAGCCCCACTTACGTAACATGTGTCGGATTGAGCTTCGATAGGATCGCCGGCGCAAAGGTGATGATCTTTTTCAAGGATAGTGTAATTGGTTCCAAGCTTTCTGCAAGTCGAGTAGGACAAGACAGGTACTTCCGCTTCTATAAGCTTCTGTCCGTTTGGTTCTGAAAAACGCAAATGGTTTATTTTAAAATTTTTGCGAGCATGTTTTTGTCTTAGTTTCATCTTGTTAAAGTGAAAGGGTCTTTATATATGGTAGCCTGGGTGCAACGCCTTTTCGACACACCCGTTATTAACAAACAACAACATTAGGCCACGGACTGACAGAGTAGTTGTTTATTACTAGGCCAGAAAAAATAGCCACATATTGGATTTCAAAATTATTGTCACACTTTTGTAAGGATCGTCTTTAATACCTATATAATCTCCCCATCCGGTGATGTAGCACCTCTCACCGGGCTGGGGTTCACTGTCTCCAGGCATGCAGATTGGCATAATGTTGGGATCAGGTTTCACCGGCCATCGCAGCTTCACTAGCGCAACATCAGCTGAAATGCAAGAAATACAACATAAATTTTCTTTTATATACTGTAGCTTACTCTGCACATGTATAGTGAGGCATATGAAGTATTGTCCCTTAAGACAGGGTTCACAAACTGTTTGTAGCAAAAAAAAATATCTAAACTTGAACTTGCTTAAAAGTTTGGTGTTGCAAAATAATTAGAGGATCCAAGTGTGTCGTGATCCTACTAGGTTTTAAAACCTCTGCTTTAAGGATATTTGGAGCGCCGTTGCATCAAGAAAGCAGAACAACACCATGATGTACCTTTAGGAACGTTAATATAGGAATAGTTTTTGTGAACATGGACTCTGGACAATAAGTAGGGCGTTCCCTCTTCGTGTAGACGATTCATTCCGAAAACTACTCGCCAGTTATCGCCTGGGTTATTGTGGTTCACGCGGTAATATCTGCAAGCACAAATTTAAATGTAAACAGTAGTATTATTACTGGGGATGCACCGAAAGTTCGATTTGGCGAATTTATTCGGCCTAAAGTAAGGTTTTAATAAATATTCGGTTTCGGCCGAATATTTTTGCAAAATTCGGCCGAAACCGAAACTTTTCACTGCATGCAACGGAAATACGCTAAGTTTGGAAAAGATTAAAATCATTGATTAAACTGTACGAATGTGTTCGTTTTGTTTGTTTATTGTCACCGAAATGATGAAAATCAACTTTAAGCATTTGGTACAGCAGTCGAGGTTATTCTTTAAGTGCCAATAAAAGGCTGTATGATAAGATTCAAATCAGCACATGTTTTGTTTCAATTTATTACGTTTAAAGAGATGGATACTAAAATTAGTTTCGGTTTATTCGGCCGAATAAAAAAAGGTATTTCGGTGCATCACTAATAATTACGTAACATACGGCCATCAACAAGGTGTGTATAGTTCGTTCTGAAAACAGCATGTTGTACAAGCAGTAAACCCTCAAAAGCTAGCAATTCAAATGTGTACAACTTTTGTTAAAGGCTAAAAACGCTTACGAGTCTTCGCTGCAATGTCCAGCTGTGATGAACCAGTAAGGGGCAATTAGAGAAGCTCCACAAAGATGTTTCCATCCGCAAGAACCACCGTCACAGTCATTATGTTGAAGACTTCCGTGCCAGGGCCAACCGAAGGACGTTGATTCCTGCAGTGTAAATTTTATTTTTTAATGTTGTTATTTTGTTATTGGTAACAGAAACATTAGATTTGTTACTTGTTTTGTAAAATTGATTTGTGATTTTTATTAGCATTCCCTTTATATTCGGATGCTCAGAGTGCAAAGTTTAAAAAATCACCTTTCCGCCAACCACTTTCTTTGATGCCCCCCCTTGACCAGACTCGAGGAAATTCCGTTTCCCGCAGACAGTTGTATTTAAAACATGCGGTCTGGTGCCGTTGCAAGGACCTGGTGAACATTCCTCTGCTTGGACGGCGGGGCCTTCGCAACCTTTATAACGTATTGCAAAAGTAGATTTAATTTCAAGTAAATTGAAAATTTAGGATTGATTGAACAGTTTTTTTTTAACAGTTTTTGTTGAAAAAGGACGAAACAGGACAAATTGCATCTTAAGTCTGTTTGCATTTGGCTTAAATAACATTTAAAACCGGAACCAAAAGCTTTTTTCTTAATAGATGTTCTGCAAATTTTTTGTGAAAAAAATGATTCAAGTTAATCAATCCCATATGCAATTTTAATTGTTACAAGAACAACTTTGTGTCCACGCTTCTGGTTTTAGAATACATGTTTCGCTTTTGTTAAAGCATCTTCAGTTCTACAAACAAAATAAACAGAAAAGACATAGTTGCTAAAATGATAAAACGATAAAAACTGACTGAACAGTAGTAACCTCTGGTTCTAACATACTGAACGACGCTCAAATCAAATGTTACGAGTGACCTACTTTAACAAAAAGCGAAACATGTTTTATGAAACTAAAAGCGTGGACACAAAGTTGTTCTAGTAACATTTAAAATTGCATATGGGATTAATTAACTTGAATCGTTTTTTTCACAAAATATGGGTTAAAAACTCATCAACTGTCTTGCATACCATCAATTAGGAAAAAGGCGTTTTATTACGATTTTAAATGTTATTTAAGCCAAATGTAAAGAGATTTGAGAATGCAATTTGTCTTGTTTCGTCCTTTTTCAATGAAAACTTTTCAAAAAAGACAGCAATCAATCCTAAATTTTAAATTAACTTGAAATTAAATATACTTTTGCGTGGACACAAAGTTGTCCTAGTAACATTTAAAGTTGAATTGAAGGTTAACTTGTGTCGCACGCAAGAAGTGCTGCTGGTGAGGTGGATTTCATGAAGAAAAACATTTTATTGCTACTCAATCCCATATGATGTCAAATTTAAAAATATTTACGTAAATAAGTCCCAAATTCCTACCAACCTGGAACACCTGGCGATCCCCTTCGACAAGTCCGAGTTCTCTTTTTTATACCTGTTTTGCCGCACGTGGCATTGCAGCACCCAAATGAGGACCACTCATTCCAATTCGGGCAACGCTAAAGTAAAAATAGGCACAATGTTATCAAACCCTGAAACTTCACCATATTTTTGAAATTGTATTAGTTTTACTGTCTAATAAAGGAAATGTTTTTTTCTTAATGCCATTGGTTGTGATACATACGTTAATATTACATGACTTTCGTTCCCGATCTGGTCCCAGACAAGGCGGAGCGTAACATTTCCGAGTTTTGTACATAAATCCGCCCCCGCACGTCTTGCTGCAGTCCGAGAAACCGCTCCATGACCCCCACTTCTGGCAACTCTGCGGCGAAAATAAATATTTTGCCATCTTGTTACACTGTTATACATTTATGATAGAAATAAGTCAAAAAATTTTGCCTTTTGTGCAAGAAACTTGGAGTTAACTAATTTGAAAAGGAAAGCCAAAGCTATCATGCCGAAGCATACGTTTTGAACACCACTGTGTTTACTACCAGTGCTAGATAGACCGAATTTGCGTCGGCATGAGTAGCATATTAGCTTTGGCTTTTCTTTTTAATTTAAATCAAGCCGGGTCGTCATAGTTTACGCTGACAAGTTCATAAAGTTTGCATCATTTAAAAGCCCATCGCTTTAGACATGTGTGTTGAGTGGAGAATAAATGTGAGTTCTTTTAAAGCGCCGACTTACATTCCGCCTTTTAATTCCGTTAATGTGCATGTAGCAAGTGTAACACGCACTGAAATAACTTTATTCCCGGTGGAATCGCAAACACAGCAAAATCAATGTTGCTATACCTTTCCCTTGGCCGGAGGACAGGGACGTTCCTCTCTTCTGGAACCCACACACCTCCTGTATTTCGGTATATGGGGAGTTGTATGGAGACAGGCACGAGTGCGAAAGCGTTTACCAGCTCTGTGGCCGCACTTTCCCGTGCAGTGGGTGAAATTGGACCATTGGCTCCAGCACGGCGGCGTGTAACACCCGCGGTACTCGTACGGTTTTCCGCTGCAGGCAGAAATTGGCCCTGGAAGCGTAAATACGTCCACTGTTGTTTTTTCGTTACAATGGTAGAAGCATATATATGATGAAGCCCATGGTAAAAGCGCTATTCAACAGATTTCGTATTTTTTTACATGGTTTTTAAAAAAAAAACTCATCGTTATAACTTATTCCAATCTTAATTTTCACACACTCGTGAAAACCGTCGTAATTGGTACTGAAATAGAGGTAATTTACCGTTGCACGTCCTCATGCGATAACTGATTCCCTTCCCGCACGTCGCGAAGCACGGACTCCAGTTTTTCCATTCCGACCAACATGAGACCACGCATTGCACCGCCTGGGATCGTTCACCTGGACAGCGGTTGGGAGTCACGACTGAATTGAAAATATTTTGTTTAAGTTTAAAACAGTTGGGGATAATGATGTGTTTCAATTGGCCAATTGATATTTTATAACTTGACAAGTGAACTCGGACCGATTCACTTTCGTCTTCATTATTTATTCTTTGCTTAAAAAATTAAAACAAGTCGGACTATTATTGATATTCCAAAGAATTTACGCTGACAAAGTTCATAACTTTGTTCTATGTAAACACCCATCGTTTTAGATGTGTGATAAGTGCCAAGAAAATGTGATTTCGCTTTAAGCCCTGAGTGTAAACGGGGATCAACCGAACTTTGTGTCAAGCCGGGATGAAAACCACATTTGTGACAAAAACACGTTGACCTTACATTGGTAACTTTGCTCCAACTGGGCTGAGTGTGTTATTCTCAGGATACTGGTACCGCCCGGTGAGTCAACTCCAAGGTTCACAGACCTGTGATGTACAGAACGACATTAAAATCAAGTTCAACGCACGGACATGTCGAAAAAAAATCTTACATTGAGAAACGATGACCAACTTCAAAAACGTTATGCAAAATGTTGTGCTGCAGTAATTGATACCTTACATGAAATTTACACTAAGTTTCGTTTGAGTTTTGTGTGAATTTACTCCATGAAACAAAAATTTATGAAATGAGGCGGTCACCAAGCAGTGCATGGTGACTATTTAAAAAAAATCAACATAGTACGATGTGCGTATATAAGTTGACATGCAAAGTCATTGACAGTTTGACAAAAATTGTGAACTCGTACGTTTCGAGAAATCCTATCAGCAACCTACCTCACAATGCAATCTCTACTTCTGTGCTTTAGTCCTATTCCACACAAAGCTGAACATGCGCCCCACGGATGCCAAGTACTCCAAGCTGGACACGTTTTTCCCATGCGACAGTTTCGGTGTTCCCTGAAATGGCCTACGCAAAGCCTGCAATAAAAATAGTATGATGAAGAAGGGATTAACTTCTGACTACTGTTCCAAGAAAATTTCCAAGAAACATTGAACTAATATCGACAAACAAAGCAACAGAATATAAGATAGCTTGTAAAGAAAATGGCTGTACAAAAACTTCGCAGTATTTTTAACAACAAAAATTTGTTAAAATAAACTCAACACACAATTTAAAAAAAAAAACCTACCTCCCGTCCGTTCGCAGGCACCTTCTGTCCCGGTGCTGCACACCTTGACCACAAGAGGCGCTGCAGCTGCTCCACTGACCCCAGTTGCTCCACCTATTGGTAACAACAAGTTTTAGTTGAAGCAAAACACCAGTGTTGTTTTGGGATCGTTAAAGGTAATATTAAGTTGGAAATGACGCTGATGATTTGTCTTCAGTGAAAACGGGTAGCGCAGCGATGTTTAACCATAAATCCGATTATTGGATTCCTATACAGTAAAGCAATAATATGAACTCTACTTAACGGTGGATTCAAGGTTGGTCTTTGTAATGTTTTCTAGAACTACCGAAATTACCACAGCACCCGCAACTTTAACGTGATATGTTGTGTGACTAACTACACGCCTACTGCGCA
Organism: Ascidia mentula; assembly: GCF_947561715.1. Lineage (NCBI taxonomy): Eukaryota > Metazoa > Chordata > Ascidiacea > Phlebobranchia > Ascidiidae > Ascidia > Ascidia mentula. The sequence continues at coordinate 4,147,177 of NC_138568.1, forward strand.
CTGACAGGAATTCGAGTCAATTTGCATGTAAGCGTTCCAAGATTTAAAATATTTACTGTGGCCGCTGAACCCCGCCCAGTTGGGAGCACGTTTCGCAGAAAGTTTCATTTTATTTTATCCGATCTTACCTCGTGTTTCCCTGCGTTTGGGGTACGCAGGGTAGACAGCGGCGGATTAGGACAAGCGCTGAAAATACATAAGTAAAGGTAAAGCATAACTATGGGAGTGCACGTGCCAAGAGATATATGTGAAGGTTTGCGATTTTCAAATGTATTTTGCTCATGACTCATGCGGATTAAAATTATCACGAGAAAGGTGATTTCCGACGTTTTTTTAGCGAAACCAAGTCAGGTTAAATGCAAAAAGTAAAACAGTCGCCATAAAAATAACCCACTCACAACAGGTTATACGTGAATGATCAAAAATTAAAAAAAGATTCTTTTGCTTACGTTCCAAGCATGTCTTTTCGGCGGTACTTCCGTGACAAAACCTTTTTCTCCTTTGATAACCGATCTTGCCGCATGTGGAGGAATTGCACGGCGACCACATTACCCATGACGAAAGAAATGGATACTGTGGAGGCGAAACACAAGTTGTAGAACATATAAGTTGGTTGAGTCAGCCCCTTATACCGTGAAAGCTATGGGTTAGCTGCGCCAAATTATTGATCATGGCGCAAGTTTTTTGCACAGACGTATAAACAAACCACTTTTATTGTCTCAATGTTGTGAATAAAGAAGATAGTCATCTTCTGAAAAATATTCAACTTCCTTTAACATAGTAGGTTTGCTGCGTTCTTGCTTACGCACAAATATTATTGACGCTTTGATCAATGCGATCACACGCAGTTATTTGTTGTTGCGTGGTTGGATAAGGTTTTCGACGGTCGGATGACTTTACAGGTTTGTCGACCTTGTTGTTTCGATGCTGTTTTTTTGTATACGCTTAAATTCCGCGGTTTGTTTGAAATTTAGTAGCTACTGCACAAATTTAAGTTTAAAGAATTGCAGCCAATACCTTGAATTTAAGTTTGAATTTTAGAAACAGTTGATTATTCCAACGTTTGTTTATTCGCAAATTCACCTCTCATAAATCATTAAATTATATTTTTGCTTTAATAACGGGTGTACATATTGTCGAGCAGTCTGGACGGATGCCATATCTCACTCAAAAGAATCTTTGTTGTAAAATTATATATTTATTTGGGTCAAACGATCACGCGCACATTTGTGTGACAAGAAAATCCGATTTTAATTGTCTGTCGGTTTTGACTGTCGATCCTGATGTCGTAAACAAGTTTCGATTTTTTTGGGCTGCGAACGCCGGTTATTTCTCTTTGTCAGGAAAGAGACTGTACCGATAAAATGCCCAGTTTGCTTTATTTACACAACTAAAAAATAGCTGCGTGAGCGCTTTTTATGGCATAAAAACTCTACGTGGTCAGTCGCGTTGCCGAAAGAGCGGCAATAAAAGTGGATGTAACGGTACACCGGACCGGACCGATTTTCTTGGAATTGCGCCGTGATTTTTTCCATGTATTCGAAGCGAGGCCAACCACAAGCAAACAATACCGCGGACGTCAATTCTCGACCCGACACCACGCCCGGCGTCCGCGTCATGACCGAATCCTGTTTTCGATTAAGCGAAAGATTAAAATCGTTATTCGCCTTTCGTAAAATTCTTATGTAATCTTTGCCTAATGGCAAAGGGGACTACATGGTCTGAATTCGTGCTTTAGTGGCATCGCAATTGCAAATGTTAAAGATTTTTAATTTTGGAGCGGTCGACCAATCCTCCGGAAATGGCTTAAACTTCGTGAGGCGTCTAAGACTACGCGGTTTTCTTGAAGAATTTTGCGTACATTCGATTACGACGTCTCGTCATAGCCGTTGCTCTTATGTATGCACACATGACGCGGTAAGCTGATTAAGAGGTTTGCTTTGGCAAGTTCATGTACGTTTGTGGTCCATAGACTTGACCACCATTTTGTACAAGACTTTGATGGTGTTTGGTTCGCGAGAAGTTACGGACAAGGTAATACTGGTTGGTGACATTGTTTATTCATATTTAATTCGATTATCTCTTCAAGGCATTTATTCACATACACAGAGTGTATTTCTCTTTGTCCACAAGCTGGCGCAAGGTTTTGAGGCGCAAAACCGACAACATCACAACAACAAAAACATAATTCCAATGTCATGAGTCTCTTGTCCTTACATTTATACAAACTGCATGTTTGAGGTCATTTAATCAAACCAGGCGCTTGCATGCACTTAAAGATACTTTAAATCGTATGTTTTGCGGCTTGGCAAACCTCCCCCGCACAAATAGAGACATAGCAGTCTTGGTTTCGGGAGTAGAAACTTCTCGTGTTTTGTGGCACATATCGCGAGAATTGAGACTTTTTCAAGGATCTTTCGGGCTAGAAACAGCTTTAAAGTTGGCCGCAGGAACTTGGTGTCATACTTTTCACTGGCATAAAGTAGGTGTTTTCCTCTCAAAGACTTGTATTATGTGTAAGCCATTTCGATTGTCAACAAGTAAATATGACTAAATTTAAACGTATCGAACTGAAACTGACGGAATGTACATGCAGAACGTTTGAAACCTAGACGGAAACAAATCATTTTACAAAATTCACTTACCACGGTGCGTCTTCGGCGGCGAAGCAGTGACGAGGCATCGATGACGTCATGCACGAAATCTGGCTCTAAAAAACATAAAGAATAAACTTTAATCCCTAAGAGCCCTTCCTACATTTATTTTAAGGTACAATATTTATATAAGGTGCGTTCACCGGCGTCCCTTGACGCTATTTCAACTGTTCAGATTAAAGTTTGATGGTGCATGAGTATGGTCACTGACATAGATTGTGACTTTTCTTTTCAAGGAAAAAGCACTGGAGTTTCTGGCGAAGGACCCTTCTTTGGAGCATTGGAAATTTGCGCCAGGCACTTGCCTCATAGACCTCTGTCATATTGCCGGCGCTCTGAGCTTACCTTAAACTTTAGATTAAAAATTTCAAGCTTTAAAGAACTTGGCAGGTGATTATTATTGTTGTGTGGTAATCAATGTGTCATTATACCTATATACGTGCATGCTCGGCATCCCACAAACGCACCGACAAAAAATGGGTGACCAAATAAAAAACGTTTAACCACTTGAAGTCTCTGTCTTCAGTTAAACCAATGGGTATAATCAAACAGCCACAACCACAATTGCCAATTTGTATGTCCACAGCCTACAATTAGCGCGGATTTTCCAAATGAAATCACGATGTTGTCACCTGGATATGAGGTACGAAAGCGTGCTTTGACGATCGAGAAGCGTGCGCTTGCAATTTGATCGACCGAAACCACAAGCAACTCCGGTAAATTATGAAAATAGTTGCCATCCATGCCCGCCGTATTTTCAAACAGACGACCGCATCCTTACCATTGCCATTTCACGACCGTTAAACCTGGGCGGTTTTTCTTAAAAACTCTCCAAAGCTGAAGAGCACCTTGCTTCATCTTTTAATTGGATCAAAAACGCCACACTTATGAAGTTTACTCACACTAAGCATATTTTACACCTGCGTCTGCTTGGTACCACGATCCAGGCAAGAAGAGGAATGCGGGTTTTCCCGAGTTAACGACGATAATGTAACCAAAACTGTCGGTCGTCTGTAGGCCTTCATGTAAATGCAAACTTAAAAAAAACACCCATAAAGTAGTCGCATTTTCCCCCTTACAGGTTCATAAATGCTTTACTTTTTAAAGTTACAGGGGTTTGGCGCAGTTGGAAAAATACGCATTAGAGTAGTGATCCCTAGTTTCAAAACTCTGTGTCGCAAGCATCCCTTGACAAATCAGATAATGCATTTATTTCCCGACATTTTTAAACGATACTTTGTTTTTTGTCACTGCAGGAACTCAAACGCAGCTTTGCAGTGTGATGTGACCAATGTAATTAAAGCTTCGTAAACCTATTTTTTCTTCTGCGAATTTACATAGCAATCATTGTTTGTGCGGCAATTTCTAGGAGAACAAGTTTTTTTCTCTTTCGGTTATATTTTTGATTGGAAGATACAAACATCGTCAAACATCGTTCGCAATTGAAAAGGCCAAAACTAATAACTCTTCACAGGAACTCAAAGTTGCAAGTGCTTGGGAAGAAAAAGTTAAAATGATCACGTCTTTAATTGGCTGTGGCGTTTTCATATCAAGTGGACATAATACATATTAAAATTTTCTGAGAAACATCCTACGTATTTGCCAATCAATTTCACAATTTTACCAATCGGGAATAGCTTAATTTTATGACTTTGTTTTTAAAGATTTTGACAAATTAACTTTTCGAAATGTCAAAGGTATCATCAACAAAAGGCAAGTGGCATAGGACTTCTTCTTGAAAATAAAGAATTGTCGCAAACATGGTTTCTGGCGAGCCGAGCAGAGGTACGCCGGAGAATCAACTTTATCTTTTGCGTGACTTCGACCAAAATATGTTTTCGCCTTTCTAGATCGCCCAAGGGTGCTGTTATTCACCACATGTACTCGGGGAAGTTAAAATCAACGAAGGTTAGTGTATTTCGCAGCGCAATCTGTTGATGAGATCCAGGTTCCAGCCATCGAGCTACGCTGAAGCGGATCCCGTGTTTATTTCCAGTAAATTTTGCGGAATCAAGTTTCGGCTGAAAATTTTGGCGAAAAGTGGGCTAGGCCGGATAGGTGCGGATTTCTGATTTTTTTTTCTGCATGTCCGTTACTAGATTTAGCGATAATAGTAAATCTAGGAAATTTTGCACGACCCGCAGAAATTGTCTCGCCGAGGCGATTGCAATTATTTGTAAAAAAATGTTTAAATCAATTTATCATTTTGAGAACAAACAGACTGGCCTATAGTGCTGGAAGCATTTATATTGACGTTAGTCAGGCCAGCTTTATCTTAACTGCGTGGAGCTAGAACAACTGCGCCATTTTAAACTGATGATGCCATCCACGAGTTTTTGTCGAAACGTCTTAAATATACAAAACACGTCAATGTTTTTAGCACTATGGGTCAGTCTTTTTATTCTCAGAATTGTGAGTAAATCTGTCATCAGTGTCCCAATATATCATTTATTCTTAACAAGACGTTTCACATCGAGCTCGCAGGTTCAAATTAAAACAATAATGGAACGTAAATATTTCATGGTGGCTAATTAGATACATATACAGTCTCGTAAGAAGTACCGAACTGTTCACACACTCTTATCGTTCAAATCAAGTTCAAATCACTTCTCTTGGCTTGATCTGACGTTGATAAATGTGACGATAACGCGGAAGGATTTTGGCGTAGTTGATATGCCCCAAACAAACCGGCGTTGCAGTGTCTCGCTTTTACGCCAAGCAGGGCAGGTTAAACAATGCATGTATCGTATACAGGAATTTTTTACTTATAACTAGGAAAGTGTAAGTGTCAATTCTGTTAAAAACGTGGCAATCTGGTGCTGTATTGCTGGGTTGTTAGCGATGGTGCTGCACAGAATTGGACAAAACGTGCATATGCTAATATTTTGAAGTATACACACACTGAAAAATGTTTTGTTATTACTGAAAATCCAATTGAATTTTCGAATTTAAACCACATGACGATTTATGGCTCAATGATTCAATGATACGAAAGTACGAATTCCCCATGTTCGCTACAAACGTTGTTCTTGTTTACAAACGGAAGATACTTTTACACCGGGTCACAAAGTTTTTTTCCAAACTTGTTCCACATATGAGCCTATGTAACATAGAAATATGTGCGAATATTAACGCTACGATTTCGTGTAGTATTTCAACTCAAATTTATATCAAAAATAACAGGCGGTTGCCCTGTTTACACCTAATCATTAAAATTCGCACACCTTTCTGTTTTACACAGACTTATATGTGGGTCAAGTTTGGAAGAAACTTTGTGACCCGGTGTAGTAGTATTTTCCTTTACAAACAGACTGGAGCGAAAATTACATAAAGATAGAAGCAATTACTACAATGATGACATTGTTTCGAACAAAATGAATCGCTCATTACATTTCCGCCTTTTGAAATTCTTGGCCAGGAATTAATCATGTTGTTTGAATGTAAGTTTCGCAAAGCTCTTTTCACATTCGATTCTTTGTGAAATGAACGGGAAAGTTGTTTTGTTTTTGTTTCAAAACAATTACTTCTGCAAAATCTTTGTTTCGAGGTTTACGATAAGGGATCATTCATGCTTGTTAATTGATTCTGTGAAACAAACTGTTGCAACGGGCCCTGACGATTTCGTCCTTATGTATAATTATACCACAATCATAGAAACGTTAATTTCCAGGCTAAAACCTGTCAGTCTTACAGTATTTACTGTTTTAAGAGATGTTTTAAGACAAGCACTTACCCACACGTGCGAGATCCCTCTTCGTCCTAACTTCCAAGTCGTGATCGACAAATGACATGCTTAGGGTTGGGAAAATATGCCCGATCGTTACCATCAGAAACATCACAATTACTGAACTCATTTTTATGGATTAATGGTGTTAAGCGCTAAAATCATTTAAACATGTTATTTACTCCATTGCCAGCGTTACACACACCATACGTCAAACAGAAATGTATTACTACAAAGTATATCTTGGACACATGACATGATTCTGCCATTCAGGCGCACATTAATTAAAAACAATAGTATTTAAATCAATTTAGAATAAGTACAACTTGGTGAAAAATATCAGCAGCTCTTACTGTTATCGCATACAAATAAAGTCGCCAATTCGGAGAAGCATATACGCTCTGCTTATCCCAAGCTAAACTTAAACTTACACGGTCCTCATAACTACGGCACTGGAGCCGCCATCTGACTGTGGAGCGAAGAACTGCGCGTCCTTTTAACTCCTCTCCGCTTCGTTTAGCGAGCGTTGTAACCAGGATTCGCGTGCTGTGCCCGCCCAAATGGCTGCGACCGCCGGCCGCAAGCAGCTTTTTGTATATTTACACGCGAACGTACAACACGCGTCGAAGGAGCCTAATCACCTAGACGCGCACCTCGCCCTGCGGAAGAACTCGAACGCGGGAGGTCAAAGTCTTGTGGTTGTTTTTTCCACTGAAGTTGATTCGAAGTCGGGCAGTTCGGTTTGAACAACGTGCTGCAACACCACTGGCCATCTAATACACATATTCATGAGCAAATCGCAACCACCTCCGTGTTTTGTGTGTCCTGCAGCTGCATCTGTGTTGTGACCACGAAATTTTTAGTTCGTGTGAAGAAGTTAACCATGGAGTCACGAACGATGTCATGCGAGTTCTTTTTCGAGCTAAATCTTGCCAGGGACCAGGTTTACGGTTTTATTGTAATAACAGAAGCAAAACTTCTGAAAATCACCGATAGGATTTAGAACAAAATCAAATTTTTGGGGAGCCACTGACCAAAGGAGTTTTTTTGTTTTTCTGGGTCTTGCAAACTTTGGTAATGGGTTTCCGGTAAAAAATTTCAAGAAGAATAAAAGTGGACGTGGCTTTATAGGCAAACATTACGCAACAACATAGTAAGCTTACTAAATACATTTAAAACTGTTTTTAATTGCTTTATTTTTAGTAGAAACTGCAATATACGCGAATTGATTTCAGTCAGCGTGGAGTTCGAACCCGTGCCCTACAGCTAAAAACTTAATATTCCCTGAACGGCCAATAGAACACCGACCCAAAAAGTGGGGCCAAAATCACCTGCGACCACACCTCGCCGTCTGCGGGCTGGACCTCCAAAAGTCTTCGAATATTTGATACAGATTACGCATCGACCTTCAGTGCAACGGATTAAGCGCGTTCCGCCAGCTTTCGTCATTGTTTGTATAGACTCAAAACAGCCTCGTTGCATTACCAGAAGCGTCTGTTTGAGCTTCAAAGGACACGACACCAAGTTCCGTAGATGGTCACCTGATTGTGCCCGGCGACGCCCGCAGGCTCTCGTACATTAGGCAAAGTGTTTGGCTGCCACTTCTCCATTTTGTTTAATTGGCGACATTAGGCGCGTGCGCAACATGCGACCTTGGCTTCGTAATGAGGCGCTGAGTTCGCACACAAATGCACTGCGTGACGGTGATCCCCCTTCTTTGAGAAAAAAATGACGCATTTGGCGGATGAAGTGAATGAAAATAAGAAAAAGCAGAAAATGTGAGCAAAGTTTTGTGGGCCCTGATGCTGTGAGAGATGCATCTTATTACACAAGGCCAACAAGATTTCCTTTACGAAGTACACCAATCTCAGATTGTTTTGAAAGAATTAACGCCAATAAATAAGATGGCTGTCGATCCAACATTTAAGAAGACACATTTATGCGCGACCTGAATTAGAATCCATTGTTATAATGATAACATGTTGTCGATAAGTGTGTATTGGAATAAAAGCCTCTCTGAAATACCTGAATTGGTTTGCAACTACCACGTCAAGCACTGTACTGAACGATATTCCCCGATCTGGAAACTTCATCCCTGGCACCTACTGTACATGCAACTAAATATTTCATTCCTAAAGAAAAGTGATGAGTAAGAAAGGACAGTTTTTTTTCCGAAATTTTTATTATAAAACTGCTTACGTATTTGTAAATAAAAATATAATGAAAAAAACGCTCTCGTAGGGCCTATAACTACATGTCAAGAGTCAATGGTAATTTTGATGGAAAATTAGTTTGCTATATCTTTTTGTAAAAAACTAATTCACTTTCTTCAATTTGCCGTGTCAGTCTCTGGTCTATGCTTACACTGCTTGCTGGTGCACTGTTTTTGTAAGAGACTGACTGGTAAATAACTTTATTATAGCACGAGCTTTCGCGAGCTTGATCTCGCTTCTTCAGGTGCAGTAAATAGCGTGTCAAATAAACTGCGGAACGTCGCTAAAACAAGAAAGAAAAAGGGGGAAATCGCACGAAAAGGTGATCATTGTTGGTCACTTAGTGCCCGTGGCATCATGGTGAGTGACTCATGAAGCCCCAGTCTCTGTTGAGGCCGTGATTGACAGCGTCAAATTTTGCATTTACTGCACCTGAAGAAGCGAGATAAAGCTCGCGAAAGCTCGTGCTGTAATAAAGTTATTTATCAGTCAGTCTCTTACAAAAACAGTGCACCAGCAAGAATTATAGGTGTAAAAAATTAGTACAATACAAACTTGCTGTTTTCGACATTTTTAATTACTGCATAGCCTATTGTTGTTTAATATATATCTTAGTTCTTGCCAAAAAGACGATCGTACTGGACAGAATATTGGTTTGTGAATTGGAATACAATATAAATAAAACGGTATAATTGCTATTAAAAATTTCGAATCTATGGAAAATAACCACAAAGGTTTGTGCCTCAGTCGCAGCGTAACAGCTGCTAAATTGTTGAAAAGCGAATTTTTTATTTGAGAATACCTGAGAAGAATGTTGCAGAAACCTGTTCTGTGAGATTTGTGCAAAAAATTGGCAACAGTCGATCGCAGCCATTTTGTATTCACAGGTGATAAAAGATAATGCCAGTCATAAGGGGTTACGCCCGAATTTGCATATTTAATTGCAAGGAAACCGACCTTCAACAGTGACCATGTGTGTGCACATCAAACAAGTTTGGTGGTCCAAATCTGATACAGACGTAAGATTAGCGAGAACTTGATTGGCTGTTATATGGTTTTGGAGAATTACCCTGGTTTATCTATTAGAACCACACGGGAAACTTTGTAAAAGCATCGTTCGTGGCATTTGCGACATACGTTAGATCACACCGCCAACTGGAGCAAAAGTGAAGGGCGTGGCATTACGATAACCTTTTACGGGTGGGTTTTAAAGTTAATTGCGATCTTTTAGTCGATTTAATACTTAACCATCATTAATTTTAAGTTCTGTTTAAAGCGCAAAATATTTTGTCTTGCTTCAATGATGTTATGAATTGGCTTTAACAAAAACAAAATTAAACAAAAGGTTCACAGGCTTCGCAGCCAAGGCATTGCAGCCAAGCTGGATCAACCACTTTTCCCGACAAGTCGGAGCGAGATCTGAAAAACCAAGCTCCCGGTGAGGTTTGAACTCACGACCCTGGGCTAACCAGGCCCAACGCTCTACAAAAATTAAACATTTTTGATTTTTATCAAGTAACAAAAATAAATTCTATTTGAACAAGTAATACTGACGATACCGAATTGTAGGCGAAATATATATATCAGAAACAACAGAAAGACAAATGACTTAAGTTTTCTCTTGTATAACTTGTTAAAAATTCAGATACTAAGTCTTTGTTGTCCAGAAGACTGTCGGGAGATTCCTATACATATTTGAGTTCGATCTGTTTTAATTTTAATACGATTTTTTTTGTTGCCGAGGTAAGTCGTTTGACAAACAATAATTTAACCCACTTTTTTTGTATACATATAACAGTAGAAGTAAAAATTAGGCAAACTACAGAATTTTCGAACTTCCAAGAAAACTAAATCGTCGCAGACGTAACTGAGACGGTTGTATGTGTTTTTGTGCCCAGCTCATAGGATGACACCAGAGAAAAAATGAAATATGGCAACGGAAGTGTGTTGCATCCAAACCTTCGGTCACGTAGCCTATAGTTCCAAGACACCGCAGGACTTTTTCAAATAGAGACGCTGTGGACTCAGCGCGGGCGTCCGAAAGGGCACAAAATCTGTTTACTGACGTCGTTCGTCGCGTATCGCCCAAGTCATCAGTAACGCAAGATTATTCGCCGAAAAACGACGATTTATTTGTTTTGTGAGCACCGGCAAACTCTTACTCGACGTTGCGTTCTTGGAGGGATTAGCGTCGCTCGAATTGAGAGCTGCGCAATTCGAGAGGGCGGGCCTCGACTTCCCGCCTCTCTGTTGTGACGTGGATTAAAAACCCCGACCTTTAAACATTGTTACAAAACGCCCACCCCAAATCCAGATATCCTTAACTGCGTTATAGCATCCATTTTTCATATCCCAAAACGACGTCCAGGGAAAGGCTTTTGACGCCAGATTCGAAAGACATAGCAAGTCATTAGTGGTTATAGGTCATTTCAAGGGCAATTTTAATCTTCTTAATACACAAAAGCTTTTTAACTTGGCGCTGGGTTGATGCATATGTATTAACAGATTAAGCAAAATTTCATGGATCGAATATTGTAAGCATGCGAGTGGCATCGCTTTGTCAGGTACAGAGTCCGACAGCAGCACGTGGCGTCTGCGATTCAGCCATGATGTTTTTTGACCTACTTGTCAGTGTCAAAGGTCAAATTAGAACAGGCGATTCGATGATGTATGCCCGTGGCTCACTGTGCATACGACTGAAGTAAAAATGTCCTACGATTTCGGAGAAAATTTGTCCATAAACTTATACTCGCAGTAAAATCTATTAGATTCGTTTCTGTTTTTACTTATTGTAAATATAATGTTGCTGTTGCTGCCACGCATATTATATATTAATAAACTGTTCTTCTGGCACTTTAAAACGTAACGTACAAGCCAGAAGAAGAGACTAGTAAAATAAAATTTACCTAATGTGTTTATTAATTATTGCGACCACACAAATAGATATCGAATGGATGGACGCGCGTTGAACTCGTTTGGTATAAACGCAAATTCACTTCTGCATGTCAAGGCGTGTCTTGGCCGGATCCACGCATCAATAACAACATCCAATCCGCATCGGGATGAAACGGGTTCCTGGAACGGACTTATCGCATATTTGAGCGGTTTAACTTCTGAAAAATGAGCAAAATGCGAAGTAACTACCGGCTCATGCAATAATGTCTTTGGCGTCAACATCTGAGCTAAACCATTTGGCACCGCTGTCAAATAAATTAATTACGTACAACATGAATTGAGGTTTTTCAGATTTTATCTTGGATCGAAATTAAGATTAAAAAAACCCAAAATATTTTTTGTATTCCATGCATATTTGGACATTTCTTGTGTAGATTGAATACTTCTTCAGAACAAAGTTGTTGTTACGTAACAGTTGTTTTCTCGAAGGAAAGTTTCAAAGTTTTGTCACAATAAAACGTGCGAGATAAACTGCAATAATTCATATTTATCCCTTTCTATTAATTTCGTAACATTTCGTTTTAGGAACACAACTCACGGGTTTTCTCATAATGCTGAGTATAAATAGACTGGCCCATATTGTAATTAACACTGTCATGTTAAAGACGTTTCGACAAAAACTTTTGTCGTCATCAGTTTGACTGACGCGATTGGTAGAGCTCCATCAATATAAGGAGCTGACCGGACCGACGTCACAGATAAGGCTCGCGCGGGTGGTGACGTCATTTTGCTATCGGCCACACACCACTGAGAGGCGGAAAATGCGCAGAAAGCGACGCAAAACGCAAAATACACAATAAACGGCATAAAACGCAACAAACACTTTTTAGTAATGAAAAGCTCGTCTGGCAAAAGAAAAACTTGTTTGTTCGACGTTTCGGTTGTTATACAACAATCCTTCATCAGGATTATCCTGATTATGCCTGGCAGCGTTAGCAACAAACGCAACAAACACATTACACATTAAATAAAAATAGTGGTGCAGAAGTGCCGTCCACGTTGAGTTGTGGTTGTTGCTGTTGTATGGTGTGTGGCCGATAGCAAAATGACGTCACCACCCGCGCGAGCCTTATCTGTGACGTCGGTCAGGTCAGCTCCTTATATTGATGGAGCTCTACCAATCGCGTCAGTCAAACTGATGATGACAAAAGTTTTTGTCGAAACGTCTTTAACATGACAGTGTTAATAACAATATGGGCCAGTCTATTTATACTCAGCATTTCGTTTCACAAGTTGTAAATGACAAGTTGTAAACACTAAAATCGCTCATTGAAAAAGGTTTCATTTGTTGTAAGTGTGTAATATTTACCTTAATTTTAAGCAGTAAAAGGACATGTATTTTTTAAAACAAAATATATTAAACGCTATAATTTTTTATAATAATTGTGTGTTATTTAAACCAAATTCTTTGAGGTTCGAATGGCGTGCAATATTTAAAGCACACATTTGATACATATAACAAAGAACAATGGTTTATTGTTCTGGGCGTAATTGGCGGTCACTGAAACCTGTAGTCAGCGTTAGCGCTGCTGATAAGAGTGACATAAGTTTGGGATAACTTAGTTTACTCACACCGATTCAATCAGCTACGATTACGTTGCCAAAACATACAAGTTCTCACTCCACCCTGAAAAAATTCAATCCGGCGCTAATTTGTTTTTATTTGCCACACAATTACAGCAAATTGTGTCATGATACGGTTGACAAAACGCACAAAATGTCGGTTGGCGCCAAAACCAAAATCCATGATGCACCGCAGCCCCGTAGTGAGTGGCAGAGGTGATGAAATAAAATTTAATTTACGTAAACCTCAGATACGAACGTTAACCGGATTAAGGCCGGATTGCTGCGGTTAGGGAATTACTGTACAGGTCACGTCAAAACATAAACAAGGCCAAAATAACGTGTAATACGTTACAGGAGCCAAGTTTGCACTGAACATGTGGTGGAAGCCATTGTTACGTACACCAGCTAACTTGACGCGAACCAGCGTGTCATTTAGCTTTCGGTGACGTGGACAATGGAACCATTAAAAAACTGTACAAGATTCCAACACGAAAGCAAGGTAAGCGGCACAATAAACAATGCAGGGAGCTGGCAAGCGGCGGGCGCTGGGTTGAAATGCTAACTAAGCTGGGTTAAGCGCAGGTTTATACAGATACAAATATTCCAAAACCGTAGGATTTAGCAGGAATATAATTATTGTGAATAGGTGATCTGGATGTTTTGGGGTAATTGGTTGTTGTCTTTTAACACAAAACTGATAAATGTGCATAAAATCACATAAAACAAGCCATGCAGACAAATATATTACTTGAAACAATGGAAATAATTTACTTCAGAGTTATCATAACAAAAGCCGACATTAGGACAAAACTACAGTGGCAAACGCTGCTGCTGTATTGTTGAGTTGCTTGAACACTAGGGCGATCTTAGCCGCGTTCTGCAAATGAACATGTTCCGCAGCATTGCCAGCGCCAGGCGGGCTTACGACAGTGGCCCCCAGATCTCACCATTAAACATATGCTCCGATACCGAGCCAGGCGATTTCGAGGAGCTGGAGAAAAGATTGCCGGTTTACCGCACGTCAAAACTAGTGATGCAACGAAACAGCAATTTTTTTATTCGGCCGAAACCGAATATTCGGCAGAAGTTGCCGAACAAATTCTGCCGAATAAACATAAACTAATTTTGGTTTCCATCTCTTTAAAATCGCAATAAATTTAAACAAAACATGTGCTGGAATGGATCTGATCCTATCATACAGCCTTTTATGGCACTTAAAGTTGATTTCGATTACTATTGACAAATAAAACACACTAGTGCAGTTTGAACAATGATTCTAAACTTTGCGTATCAGTGTTGCATGCAGTAAAAAAGTTTCGAATTCGGCCGAATTTTGCAAAAATATTCGGCCGAAACCGAATAATTGTAAAAACCTTGGTTTCGGCGGAATAAATTCGGCAAACCGAACTTTCGGTTTACCACACGTCAAAACCTATCCAACATGACTCAGCAATATTGGGCACATATACTGGCGTTTGAGTCACAGAAAAGGACCATTGAATAATGTTTTGGGTATTTTATTTACATATTTATGTTGCTTCGACTGAAAAAAGCCTTCATTAGAAGGAAAATTTGGGTTGATTTTTTAATTTGGTACGGATTTGCCCCTGATCTCGGCGTAATGATTCCCAACTACACTGCGCAGCCACGTACATACCGCTGGTGATTTTACCTATGGGTTCGATAATATCATGACAAAGCTCAAGTAAGTCTTATGTTTCAATCTTAATCACTTACTCACTTAAAAAGCAAGAAATAATATTTGGTTAATACACCAGAACGAAAAGGCAGATTCTTTGAACCCTACCACACCCTAATCGAACCCTGAAACAAAATCAGAGCGATACATATATATTACATACGTGCTGCATGCAGCGGCTGGCAAATATTTCCGTTCTTTTTAGGGAATTAGACAAGTGCGTGTGCAACGAATGCACATGTGTCGTCTTCTGCAATACTTCAGAAAACTCTCCTGGTTATTCCCCCAAGGCGATAGTTTTTAGGCTACCTTTTCTCATGGCATCTACATTAGTTTTACAGTTACGCGTAAATTTAAACAAAACGATTAATTGCGCGATATTTTTTTTACAGAATGGAAATATGTTGCGGCGCGGCGAACACGGGCGTAAAAGTTGCCACAAAAAGGCACCGGTTAAAAGCGATCGGCAGATTAGAGGGAAAAGGCACGAGAAGAGAAAACAGTAGTCAAAGATAGGACATTCCCACATGCTGTTACTCAAGTTTGGAGGTAGGCGATTACAAACGAGCTTGCATCGCTTCGATGAGGTTTGTCGGCGGATTTATACAAAGGAAAAATCATGTTTTTTTAAGAAGCAAGTCATGCTGGGGGAATATTTCATCGGCGATTGAAGAACGGTAGAAGGTGAATGGACGTAATACAAAGCGTAGTAAAAAAAGCTACTGATCACAAAAAAAATCTACATCTTGAGTCACGATTAGAGTCCAGGCTGCGTGCTTTGAACAAAAGGGGAAATCCCACCTGTGTAACTTCGGGTGCTACTCTCAGTATGGCGTGAATTTAAAGTAAGGCTTACGCCGTGGGATGGTGATAGAAACGGACAAGACTGCGTCAATCACTAGTCCCGTAGCCAGACGCCAATAAAAGTAACATGCAAAGTTTCAATGAAAGGACGGAGATTTAGCGTGGCGTTGGGGAATTTGGCGGCGGAGTTGAATTTTGGAGGGCGGCAGTCGATTCAAAGTCGTCGCCTTCCAAAAAGGAATCACCCGACGACTCTATGAAGTTCTGGAATTCTGTGCACGTGTGACAGCAGCTGGGGCCAAACATGGGCAAATGGCACCACTGCAGTCGCAGTATCAACAAACATGGGTTCCTCATGAAATCCCCGTCAAACTCTACATGCACAGTAGGTTAGTACAGAGGGTTAATCGGAAGGCAGCAGGGAAGTGCAGGCAGGGGTAAGGGGTTAAAAAATTTTAGTTGGTTAAATAAGCAACGAATTTCGATACATTGTTGTTTTCCAAAAAACGGTTATTTGTTTAAAGAAATGGGCTAATTAACTTTTGCTGGGAAAAAGCCCAAAGGTAAGAAATACAAAACCGTGAATATATTGCGAAAGTTAACCGATTTTTCGTGTCCAGCTTGGAACCAAGTTATTCGGTTAGAGAGAACGCAACCAAACATCAGAGCGTTTTAAGTCAGAAAATGGAAAAACTACATGCGAAGAACCCATGCGCTTATATGTAACCTACCGTCCCGGCAAACCTCCACACACTGTCCATTAGACAACCTCTTGCCGCCTTTGCAAAGGGTGCAATTACTTCTGCGGGGTCCGTTGCAACTTCGACACGATGAGTGGCATCTGAGTTGAACATACGACGGGATCATTAAAAAGTTTAGTGTTACATAGCATACCAGGAAACACTACAAGAACATAAAAAAACACGACACATTTTTGTGAATGGGCTCACTTGCGGCACGAGCGACGATCGAAATCAGGAAAGTACTTATCGGGGCATGCCCGCATACAGCGCTCACGGAACAGCACATGGTCGCTTGAGCACGCTGTACATCGGTTTGGTGAGCCTATACACCGCTTGCAGGAATGGTGACAGAGCCTACACCCATCCGCTATTGATACCAGGTAAGACCCCAAGGGACAAGACGGTCGGCAAGTTTTCTTTTCAAATCTGAAAGGGAAAAGAAGGATTTTCTTTGAAAAACAGGGATGGTGTAATGTAAGGCAAAAGAGAGGAACTTACACAAAACCGGCGCGACAAGAGGTGCAGTGGCTGCTTCTGAAGTGACAGGTGTGGCATATCGCATCACACTTCATACAGTTCTGCTTTACTACAAGAAACAAAATTAAGGCTTATATTAAGGTTAAATAAACAGAAGAAGTTTTACCAAACGAGTTAAACACCGATCTAACGTGTGATAAAATTGACACTGTATGTATAAAGACGTGTTGCATACAGACTGGTCAATTAACCTATTGCTAATTTGTTGAACAACTTGAAGCCATAAAAATACACGCTAAATCCATGACAATGGTAAAGAGATGTTGCTTTGAGTTTTCGGAAATGTCGTATACCTTGATTAACAGACAGGGGTGCGTGACGTGTTCCTATTGTGTGTGTAAAAGACTTATCATTAGGGATGAAACTACTAATGTTGTGAGAAGTACTTGGTGATTTTAAAGGGGTTTGGACAAGAAAAAGGGCTAAGAACCACTGCTACAACCCATTGGAAGCCAAGCTTTTGCAAAAGGTACTGCTTCTGGTGCTTAGAATTAGATAAGGACATACTCACATGGGTTAAGGTAGAAACCGTCACTACATGTTTTGACGCAAGCCCCGTCAACAATGGCGTAACCCGTTTCACATGACGTACAGTTGTTCGACCCACTTCCATCACAGGTACGACAGCTTCTCCAGCATGACTGAAATGCAAGCAGAACTTTTATTCACATTTAATCCTTTTGGGTTTAAACAGTATTCAAACCTTTTCTGCCAAACTAACAGCAAAGAAAACTGTAGGCGCAGGTATTACCGCAAAAACGCGCATTGTAGTTTACGACAACGTAACGCAATCGGCCTTTCATGTAACGTGTAGTACAGAATTAGCGGTCGTAATTAGTAAAACTCGAGCACCCGCAACAGTAAAATCGGGAAATCCGTCAAAATAATTGGATTAACCCTGACTATAAGCTTATGATGATAAAGTCTGACTTACGATCTGACTTGTTATAGGTGCACATGTGGTTGTTATATAAAAATTTAGGGCAATACGAAACGCCGCGTTCAAAAAGTAGTTACAGTGGGAACGTGGTGACGTTGCGGGGTTAACATTTTCCCGCCTAGCTGAGACATTTTAATGCAATAAATACCGCTGGAGGTCGGGATGAAGCCAAGCCCCCTTACCCGGCATATCTGACTGTCGGTGTCAACGAATTGACGACTTGAGCATGCAGCAATGCATTCCCCGTGCAACGTAGAGACATGTCTGCAGCGGGTGCAATCCCTTTGCGTAGCTCCGCAGCAGCCATCGCATTCGGCGTGACAGTGATCTTGTGGAAATGCTGGAAAAGGACTTAAGTTACGGAATCTTGAATCAACTTTGGTGCCGTGCGGCCTGTTTTTGAAGGCCTGCCACCTTGTAGTGCAACAAAATTTACGTTAGTATTTATTAGCGTTTCAAGGTAGTTAAGTTTTAAAAGCTGTTTCCAGTGATTGCCGCCTAAGAAAAAGTATTTTCAACACTCAGCTCTCACGTAACTTCTATTCTAGCTAGACCAGGGGTGTCCAAAGTGTAACCCGAGGGCCAAATTTGACCCACCGCGGTATTTAATGTGTCCCGTTAGCATGTTTTTTGTTTCAGAGAAACAAAACGATTATTTTGTAGTCGTATATTTGCAAAAACACTGGCCTGCGATCGTCTGTACCTGATTAAAATTAAAATTGGCCTTCATTAAAAACAATTTGTGCGCCCCTGAGCTACACCGACCTTCACAGTTGCTGTAGTTAAAGTCAGGTTGCGGGTGAGATTGTGTTCCGTAGAAGATTAGCTGCCACTGGTGAAGTTGACCATTTCTCCTGTGTATTGACCTTGACCGCATTGAGTCCCTGAACCTGCTGGCCTTTGGTATATCTCGAATATTCAGCTGCCAAACCCCCATGGGGTTTTCCCCCCAGTGGTGTGTCGTCATAAATTCCCATTGAGAGAATCCCTCGTTCGATCGATCGTAGTCGCTAAAAAATTACGTATGCGATTACACTATTTAAAAAAAAATATTCGTTGTTTCATCATCCTGACATGAACCCATTCTGCGATGAGCAACGTGTGCGAATTTCAGTGCGTATTGAAGTACGCGGTAATGTTTGATATATTTAGTGGTATCTGACACCAAAATAAGTTTAAATGCCAAAGACATGGGTTCAACGCCATCATCAATTCAGTAATTGCCGTGGCTGGCATTAAAAACTCCTGAGAGGTCTTGATTGGGACATGTCAAATTTAAATGCGTCATAGACCAGCCTGTTTGTTCTCAGAAATACAAGTAAACACATGTAACCATGGGCGTATCCAGGGGGGGGGTCCGAGGGGTCCGGACCCCCCCCTTTTTGTGAAATATTTTGGTCTGTTTTGATAACTAAACAAACGCCACTGTATTTTTTGTCAAAATCCGCGTGAAAACCAGAAATTTTCTTTGACGTTGACCTAAAAACCGCATCGTGTTGCATTCGCCATTGTTTCCAAACAGGGAGCATTGTTACGAAACAAGTGTCATTTTTCGTCAGTTCATGGACGAAACGTCGTTTTTCAGTGGCCACGTTGTAATGACAAGCGGTTTATTTGCGTGATAGTCAATTAGTTTAGTTGTTAAACTTTCCATAGCGTTACACAATTGCGCAAGCCAGAAAGCAACCGTTTATGTGACGATTGGCGCGAACACCGGCGTTCGTATTTTGCGATTTTCGCCCACAATAGTTTATACTTAGTTTGTACTTGAAAATCGGGGAATTCCCTAAACAAATTTGGACCCCCCCTTTAAAAATTCCTGGATACGCCCCTGCATGTAACCACACAAAATTCCTGCCTTTGCTGCCTAAATTGGGGCTAGTTTTGATGGTTGCCATACCGACGATCCAGAATGTTCGAAACGGTGCCCGACGGTGAAGTCAGAAATATTTGGAGGTCGCCCCTCTTCGTATGGTCGAGCGAGATGCGCAAGACCACGTGTTCGAGATAACCGATCTCATTGGTGTGTCGGTGACAGGCGCTGGTCGTCATGGAAACAGTGACAGCTTGGTGATGGGAAATGTCCCTGTAAAACGTTTCACAAAAATGTATGATTGGTAGTCGGAAGTATAACTGTTTTAATTTTACCGATGAAATTCGACACTTTATACTATCGCGCCAAAAGAAATTGACTTTATTGTTACAATTCACACGTAGGAACACTGATTTACGAATCTGCTCATAATTCTGAGAATAAAGAGACTGGCTAATGACGTTTTAAATAAATAAAACATGGCAATGCTCTCAACAGTATGGGCAAGTCTCTTTATTCTCAGAATCATAAAACGTAGTTTGCACAATGACGTCCCTAGAAGTAGGCAGACGAATCCCGGCAATTTGCAGCTTCGCGTTTCCCTTCGACACAGCAGACATCAGACACACAACACTTACCGTATCAGGCGCTGGGGGTGGTTTACGCATTCACGCTGCTCTGGAACCTCAGTCCAACTTTTAGCGACGTGGGTCAAGGCAGCAGCATCCAGCAGCCCAAAACCGAACAAGTGGGACACGTTGTACCCGGCGCCATTTTGGACCCAATCGGTGGACGCGAGGCCTCGGGAGTTCGAGGTTCGAACTATTATGTGTTGAACGTCACGCCACGTCAGATCTGGGTTGGCCTGGAGCATAAGGGCCACCACACCGGCCGCCATGGGCGCCGAGGCCGAGGTGCCGGTGTGTTGGTTCGTGCATAGCCCGTGTAAGTCGGTTGTGATCTAAAAATATGTCCAGTTCTTAACATTGTATGTGTGATGATGACAAGCGGAAGTACACGGAAAATTGAAATTGAGGAAATTTATAAGACTGGTTCGCTTGTTGATGTATTTTTTGCTGCTACTGCACAAATTACCAAACGGGGGCATTGAGAGTCAAATCCAATGAGACGCGGAAATTTAGGATTTTGAGGGAAAAGAACTATGTGTGAAGGAACGCGGAAAAGAACTTGAAACATCGGAACAAATAAAATGAGGTAACAAAGAATCGGTTCCTTTTTTGAACTTTTGAACGGAGCAGGTATAGGTTATGGGGTAAACTAGGATGTAACCAAAAAATAAAATGAAATCATCGACTGTTGGCATTTTGAACGCTCGATCCTTTAGCAACGATCCCTCTGCCATACGTTTTACATCTCAGATAGAATAAATGTCAGAGAACTGTGTTCCTGACATACAGACAAGATTTGCGGTGAAGGTAATCTTGTTTGTGCGCTCGACAGGGCATAATTCCAAGCAAATCACTAAATCATCAGATGATGACTAAACACTTAGGCGAGCAGATTGCGGTCACGCCGAACGTGTAAGGAAATTTGAATACAGATGGGAGATATTCGGGTTTACTATTTAATCTACAGGCCAACATCTTAATCCTGTATTAAACGTGGGCCTTCTCTATGAATGTAGACATGGAGCACTTGGTAAATGTATGAAAAGTGGACGCGGAAAGGGTGTTTGAAGGACAAGCAAATGACAGTTTGTAAAGGCCCGCGTAACACAGATCAGAGCATGCAACGGATCACAGCATGCAATCAACGTACATTTAGAAATCCTGGCTATAAAGGCTTGAAATTTCCATGTACTTCAATGGACTTTCACAGTTTACGGAAATTACAAAGAACGTTGATGTGCGATGCAACATAGCTTCACGTGCCTTTAGTCTGACAGACGCACGTCACCTCGCACCGCATGAGCTCGTATTTTGACGAAAATCGCTCTCAGAACTCGACGCGGTCGCGCGACTTCCAATCCTCTCCAAAAACAAGACGTTTTCGAGTGGAAAAAAACACGATCCGGCAAAAATTCGCGAAATGCACGCCGAGACGCGTGCCAGTCAATCAATTGTAACCAAACCTGCATGGTGACGCAAGCCTCTTGACCTCGACGGCGAGAGACAGTCAAAAAGCCAACAGTGTCAGTCGTGATTCGAGGAGGACACGGGTCACGTGATACTACGGGAATTTAAGAGAGATTTTTGCGGTAACTGCTGGTAGCGTTTAGAGAATATCTTGTAACCGTTCGTTGACCTTGGCCGAGCTCACAAAAAGTCACTAACTTTCGGGTAAGATTCGCAAAAACAGCATTTGGGTCCCTTGCAATTATATGAAACGAAAATCATAAAGTCAAATCCCGAGACGTTGATAAAGTTTGTGATGTAATTTCAAGTTCGTCTAAATCATAATTTGTGCATAGCTTTGTTTTTCAATTTTTGAGCGTTCTAGTCGGAAAAACGTACAATTTGTTGCTGAAGCTACCGGATATAATGTTCAATAAACTCACATGGTCTTCCAGACAAAACAAAATTTATTTGGTCAAATCCATTTGCTTGGATACGGTCTGATGAAGGTCGATTGCATAACGACCGAAACGTCGTTTATCATTCTTCAGAGGGACTTGCGGGTTTATTGAACGCACGTACAGCTGGTTTCGGCTGTGAAAACATCGTGACCGCAAAATACGAATTTCCGCTTTTGAAGAGAATCGGGTTTTCGGAGCGCAAAGTGTTATTTTGTTCCGCGCGCTTGAAATGTTAACAGAACTCGCGCGCGTATTTGCATTCCGGGAATTTGAGCGAGTGTGAATGAACACAACAACCTCGCGCTCCACATTTGAACTCAATCAAGAGACAGACACATAGTGTAAAAACTGTTGTCAGTTTTTATGTAGAAGCAACAGAAAAAGTGCACTCACCACTTTACCCTCGTACACTTCCCCGCTGCTGTACGTTGTCGCCATTGTTGATGCACAACCCTCTAAATACCAGGGACGCAAGCCGTATTGAGAAACACTGTGAAATAAAAAATCAACTTTAATTTTCACAAATCAACTCAACTTTCAGACTTTGGAGGAAGAATTTGTGGCAAATTTTTCCACGAACACTTAAACCTTAAAATACCGTGTAATTATTTACGTCATATAAATCGCAATACAAGGTTAGGGGTAGCGCGATCTTTTTACATGATCGGCAGACTGTATATAACGAGTTAGAAAACGTTTTTGTGTGTTCATAATATTAAATATGGCACATAGGGGCGTTTATCGAGCCATAAATTATGGCATTAGGTCTAACGTTTAAAAAGCAGCAGCGTCAAATTGTATTTTGTGCCTGGTAATTGTAGGACCTCGTCGCTGTTTTATTGCCAAAAGAGTAATGGACTTAGCTTGTAACCGAAGCCGTAAGACTACTAATTTGCAACTTTATCGCGCAAATGCGGTCTTTTAAGCGTTTTCGCCGTCTGGTGATAAAATTCCACGTTGGCAATGAATATTACCATACGAAACATAACTGCAGTACCTGCTCACGGCTATCGTGTATATACTGTTGATGTAACCGTCACACGAGCAGCTGTCTTTGTTGTGGCCTCCATTCCCAGACGCCCAAATGTAGATGGCGCCGCGCCCGTTGCGACCTTGCCTGGCCCCCCTCGCGAATGCCGCCTTGGCGAGGTTCCCAGGGCCTATAAAGCAACGGTGGTGGTAAATTAGGCCATTTTCTGTGGATTTTGCCGCAAAAAGGTGGTGGATTTACAGAGTGCATTCTATCTACAGGCAAAAAAATGCAAGGCAAAGTAAAAAGTATATACCATCCCTCGCAAAGAGTTGGAGTATTTATGAGCCTATATGAAAAATAAAACGACAATACGGTTATCACCAAAAACTACATGCAAACAGCTAACTTAATGTTAATGGCGTTCACAAAAACAAACCCTTAATCCGGACCTTGTGCATAGATTTCAAGTTGCAGCGAAACAAGAGCAATAAAAACCAATAACCAGAAATTTCTCGAAGCACTTGCGAAAATATAACAAACATTTACCTTCCACGGTTGTACCGTCATCGTCTGGACCCCAGGAGACACTGTAAATATCCACGTGGTGCAACGCGAAATTCAGGGAAATTGCCTCCACCTTATCAGTGACGTCACCGTCCAGCATTCGAACACCTGCGAAAGAAAATTTCATTTTCGCTGTGGCAAAAACGCGGTCGCGCATTTCTGTTTGCGCATCTGCGACCTCGCTTCGTCCACCGCGAGTTCGCCAATATTTGGACTGCGAGCCCGATAAACATGTTTTGCGTGTCTGCTAATGGGATTCGGTATTTGCGCTGTTTGCTTGTGGCCACGGATGGCAAAGGTTGAATTGCAGCTAAGTCCACCTGTTTTGGTCTTTGAGAATTACCAATGCTATATAAGTTGATCAGAAAAACTTTTGCAAACTCTAAATTGAGTATGTGAAGGAGGTTTTGAAAGAATAAATAATCCCATACCCTACTATTTTAAACCCATTTGTTGCAAGATGTCCAAGTCGCAATGAATTTAAAAAAAGTCTTAAAAATATGTACCTCCTATTTTTGCCCCATAAGCAACACCAACACTGCATATGTAGTTGTCCTGTACAGCAGCAGTTACACCAGCACACCTTGTTCCATGCTTATTCTCATTGGTTGGGTCATACCTCGGGGAGGGATCAGAATCATTGTCATTGAAATCAAATGATGCCAAGGGATCCTAAAACAGACAATAGCACAATTTCATGAGTGCACAATTATGAGCGTTTGAACGGATACAGATAAAATTTTGGCACAAATGTTCTTACAAAGTTTTGGGTAAGATCAGGGTGGTTTTTTTCGATGCCATCATCCAGAATGGTGGCAACAATTCCCTCCCCATTATAGCCAGCTCTCCAAGCATCTTTAACTCTCATGCTACATGGACAGTAAGACCCGTTGTGTTCCCCACAATGCTGCAAAATAAAGAAAAACAGGAATGTCATTTTTTGCTTTTTTTTTACAAAAATAGGTCTTTTTTAAACAGGTGGAAAAAATTATTGTATTGAACAAAAAAATTATAAATAATTAAAAAAAATTCTACAGATAATTATATGTATATTTCCCATGACTAGAGGGTATGGTATCGGTCTTACATATATTTACCATGTACCACATGTCATCCCATAGCGGATCATTCGGTGATCGGTTTGGAATCGAGAGTGCATCTCTTTTTACACGACGAAGAGTCTTCAGTCTTTCCACTAACAAAACCTAGCATAGAAAATCAAATTACATAGATATGTTTTTTCTAAGCACCAACATCTTCTTCATCTTTTAAATAAATTTAGTTTTAGTGACAGAATCACAGAACTTACATTACCTCTTTAGCTGATTTTAAAAGTTTGATGCTGTAACTTTGCCTTTCACCAAATTCAACAGAGCGCTTACGGAGTCTTCTATTGGCAAAAATATACCAGCCATCAAGTTCCGCAACCTACATAAAGCATATATTGAACATATACCATTTTAAAGAAAAAATCTTTAAAAAAATATGCATACCTGCCCCTTGTTTACAAGTCCAAATCTGGCAGCAACGTTATCAGCCACTTGGTTTCCACCCAATACCTCGACAGCAAACTCATTGTGATAAATTGCTGGTCTTGGAGCATGGTGGTGATGGTGATGTGGCTTGGCAGAAAAAGATGATTGTGTCGATGGAAAAATTGTAAATAAATACAAAATTGCAAAAGCATATATCATCAAACTATGCTTGGAGGGTGTATGTCCATGCACAGTCCATTGATTAGGTTTCAGCTTCATTTTGAGGGACTTTCTTCACAGAAGAAAACTACGTCTTTATTGACCTCAGTGACTTCCTCCAATAGTTAAGTATGACTTCCTATGAAGTGCTACTGTGCTATTGCCAGCTCATTACAATCGGCCGAAAGGGCAATAATAAGGCCTACCCTGGGAAAATGAGTGGTCGTAACTTACATAACAAGTTATTTTGATAAGAAAACAAATACCAACAATCTGTTGTTTCACTGTTCATAAACAAAAAAAGAAAATACGGGCATACGTTTATTTTTATCAAATACGTCTTCTAAGAATCGATTAATACAAACATTCGTCGTTGGCGTAGCGCAAATCTCGGCAAAACTAACACAAATATCTGGTGGATTCTAGCGTTTTAGCGAATCAGACATATCACTTTTCACAAGCAGAGCCTTTTCCTAAAATAGAGTGACACTGCTGTTGACCTAAGCCACAGATTTGACTAAGCCAGACGGTGATAATCCGAATTCCTTCGCCGAGCAGCGTGACAAAACACAGCAAATTTTGTCAACAAGCTTCTGTGGAAACTGTTACGCGAGTCTGAAGAACGGGCGTCCGTATTCTCTGTCGCGGCACTACAAAGACCAAACAGGATCTTATCTCCGAATTAAAGCCACCTCCAGGTCGAGAGCAAACACGATACGTCTGCACCGCCGACTATCAACCAATTGCGCTAAAGGCTTTTTCTCGAAAGATTGGAAAAAGAGATTGGATTTTCGTAAACGAGCGACGCAATGGCGCGTTCTCGGTATTGCCTTCTCGCTAATCAAATACACAGCTTGGACAAGAGGGTGTTATTACAAGTGGCGGAGGATGTCTACGCTCTGTCCTCGTGCCCGATTTCTAGTTTTTGTTGGGCATTCTTTCTGACACCAGTCATTAAAATGTCCCCACTCACAGGAAACCGTACGGGCGTAGGGCGATAGCCAAAATCGCTTTGTCGTCTCTGGACTCTGCAGAAACCTTGCTGGTTTCCTTCATTTAAAGGCCTGACAGTCTCCAATTTAAACTTGGCTTCTACGTAAATCTGCTTTACCTATAGCAGTTTAAATACTAGTAGCAAGGCCCCCTTTTTCTTCTTGAAAAGTGAAAACCTAATGGATCAAAGTTTATCCACGTTTACTTACAATGCTAACGATTTATGCAGTTCCCATTAGTTTGATGAATTGTGGTTTTCCGTTCATGACAATTCTCCTGTCATTCACTTACGGGAATGGGATTTTTTAACGCAAAACATCTAACTTAGGATTTCTGCTCCGTTAGCAATCTGTCCGCTACTGCACTGACGTCAATGCGGGCTGCCAACACAGAAATTTGTCATCGCATTTTCAGGCAAAAGAGAAATTCACTGGTTTACCCTCTTGGGTGGGCAGTTTTGTTGATTTCGACCTTAGATGTGATTGAAGGTGCGAGTAAGCAACAAAAAAAGGCGCTTTTAAGACATTGTTATCCAAAACTTGGCAAAGGAAGATAGAATCCTTGGTCTTTCGCACGCTACGACGGTTGGCCAGCTCCAACTACTTCCTATACGTCAATATCAATACGAACTCCCAGCAACCCCAACGGCAGGAGCACGCAAGGTTATTTGGCAACGGTGCTTGTTTTATTATCAGTCATACAAATCGGAGCACAACTGTACACTATTTACAAGCAGTTATGACACTTTTTTCACACATTGGTCCGAGACGCTTAAGATTTCCATCAGCCGTGGGGCCAGTCAACTTCCAGTTTCATCACATAATGCCGTAGAATTTGAGAGAACGATCCATGCCCGAAGAGGCTAGGAATCTTGCGTTTTGACCAAAACGAACACCGGTTGTCACGGCGCTGTGCTCTGTAAATGTCTTCAGTTCCTGCCATTGCTTGCACAGGTAGACCTTGAGGTCTGTGCCTGCCACAGCCAAGTAGGTGCCGGATTGGTCGAAAGTAAGCGATTTCACCTGAAAACGAACAGTTTATTTGGCTGGGGAATTGCACAGAATGTAAATATGTTCATTTCAACAACATGTACATTGAATCTTTGTGTCCCAAGTCCTTTCCATTATTCGCATTTTTGGGGGTTTGGTATCTCGGAAGCTTGTTATATATATATATATATTTTTTTTTTACCACACCGGGATTTGAACCCTGGATATCCCGGCCACGAATCCCTGTCAGGTTTTCGTCTTGATGTATGGGTCGGGCGCTTGACCAATGCTGAAGTTCCCCATTATGTTAACAGCCCTTGTGCAGCACCAAGTGGCGATTTTTCACTGTCTTCAACCTTTCTTATATCATTCGTTTTTAGCGCCCATTGTTGCTAAAATAGACTAACCCCATATATTTATTAAATAATTGAATAAAAGCCTCCCAACATCGCTACTGCAATTGTTTGTTATTGGATTATACCTCGTATCTATCAGGCATGGTGAGCGTCTTAAAATTCTTCAGTTTTCGCAAGTCCCAAAGTTTTACGGACGAATCCTCAGCTGCCGTTGCAAGATAGTAACCATTCTCCGAGAAAGCAATGTCCGTGATCGGGCCGGTGTGACCCGGAAAGTTGGCCACGTTCGTTCGCTCCTGGAAATTTACATAAACGTAAAGCTGGGGGCAAATACGTATTGTGAAAGTACGTCTTGCATTTTTACACCGTTGCACATTCCATCATCCATAATTTGTTAAATAGTGAACGTTGATAATCGCACATGTAACCAAACCATAGTATATGAGAAATATTAACTGACAGTATTGATATGAGTTGTATAGCTGTAGACTGGAAATACATTGCTGAATACTAGTATAAAAAGGAAAAATAGGCCATCACTATTTTGTTTAATCATTTAATATTTGTTTTTTTATAATTACCTTCAAATCCCAAATCTTGATCTGGTTGTCAACAGTACCAGTACCGAAAATCAATCCATCGGGATGGAACTGTGCACATGTGAGAGCTGCGCAAGGAAATATATTTTGAACTATTTAGAAAGATTGGTCGCCGACACAACCAAAGCAAACATATCAAACACACATTTATTATGTTCATCGACCCACTGATTGGGGGACCACAGTATTGCGAAACTTAGTTTTTGTAACATTTTCTACACAGCCACATAAAACACAGGTGTTGAACTTACCGCTTCCAATAGCATCATCCGTAACTTTGCAGAGTGTGCGACCAGTTCGTATATCGCTGAATGCCCAGTGTTGATCCTCACTGCAACTCAACAAGTAGTCGCCGAGCGCATGAAGACTGATTCCTGTGAATAAAACGTTGATAAAAAACATGCTTTGTCTGAATGTTGCTAATTTGTTACACAGATACTGACGTATCAAAAAGAATTAATGTTATTAACAATTAGCAACTGCATCAACAAGTTGGTGGGATAAAAAATTGTGTTTCCTATTGCATAAATCCTTATCCTTTTGGATCTATTGGTGCCTAAGCAAATTTGTTTGACATATTTTGTAACTCTATCAAAGTTATAAAGCGAATATATGTTCATTTATCATGTAAACATTGTGTAAGCTGCATACAGATGGCCACTGTTTCGACCTATAAGGTCTCAACATTGCAGCTGATGTGACTTTCAGACGACTTTGCCGACCAAAGCAAAGCCTTTCTCTTTGTGGTGACTGTACAATCACCGTAATCCGTTGGGCACCATACTAGGTGCAACCTTACGGAGAAAACAATGTGGAAACACTATGGCCAAGCAATGCTCAACCAACAATGCCATCAGGCCTCATGTCACAATAATCATGAGCAAAGTATAAACATTGGATTGTTAACAGCAAAATTTTGCCCTAACTCTTATAATTTTAATACAATTACCAGTTACAGCTTCCTTGTGAGTTTTGATGACAGTTGCACAACTTCCATCCTTAATTGACCAGACTCTCACAGTTGAATCAGCAGAGCAAGTGAAGGCAATATCCTTTAAAAAATATGAATTATATTTTATTGCATTGCTACATTGAATCCCATTGCATAAAGACTCTGACCAAAAAAAAACAATATAATTGTAATCATTTACAAACGACAAATTATTACACAGGTTGCTGCATTGTGGTTCAACACATCACTGCCAAACTCCCAGCAAGGTTTGAACTCTCAACCCTGGGCATATATATATGTAAATACCTTTTCCACTGCTCTTCTGGTTGAGCTACAAGTTTTAGAGTCTTTGCATTTAATAAACATTTTTCTTACCTCTGTAGGATGATAAATGACATTGGTAACTTTCTTTGTGTGTCCCTTCAGTGTGCTGATCACTTGTTCTGATTCCTTGTCAAACACAACAGCCGTCTTGTCGGCTCCACCAGTGATAACTCTACATAAAAGTATGCAACCAAGTAAAATAACGTCAGACAATAAAAATTTAAATTTATTTTCCTAAACACACAAAATGGATTCTGTGCCTAATGTCTTTCCCTACTAATGCAGGCTTTTCATGCATTACCTGTTCGTGTCTGAAGCACAAAGATCGACGCACAGAATGCCAGGAATAGAAGCAGAGTGCAATCCAGGATGTGATCCAATCTAGTAAAAAATAGTTTTGCAAACATTAAATGTAAATTTTCTTGTACTGGTATCGACAAAAATGTGAAGTAAGACATACTGGTCGATAGTTTTTGATATCATCAGCTCCAACCAAGTCATCAGGCATTTTCTTGCCCCTTTTCTTCCTCTCTGCAGTAAGAACGCTTGCTTTGTCCTGAAGTTTCTGAATGACATCTTCTGTAAGTCCAATCGGTTCCCCTGTGTATTAGAAATAAAGGAATGACTATCTCATTCAAGAGTAGTACAATGACTTAAAAATTGTGAAAACTTCACGATAATTTAAAACAAAAATGACATTTATCACTAAAATATTGATTCCAACAGGGAAACTTATCCTGGGAGATTGGTTTCTGGTTCACTTAAAAAAACAACACAAATTTATACTTATTATACAAAACTAAGTTAAGTCATTACAGACAGACAGATATTTACCGTCATCCTGCTCCTTGTCCACTTGCATTTGTTGTACAGCGGGCTGTATGGGCTGAGGCAAACCAGAATGTGGTTTAAGAGTGGCCAAAGCCTCTCGGGCTGCAGTTGCTTCTTTTGTGAGACGGGCAATTACACGACAGGCAGCATCATGCTGGTACAGAGCATGGGACAATTCTTTTGAAAAAGAAAATGCAATAAATAGTTAAATTTCTGTTCCATTAGCTTGCATATCACATGAGGTATTAATCCTAGGCCATAACGTTAATTTTGAGATAAGATGTGATATTTTAAATGAGCAGTGTTTAAAATGAACTATATACTGTTCTTCTAGTCAACCCCAATTAAAACATCAATGATAAAAATGTTTGTAATGTAATGTTCTCATAGATTTTCACAGTACAAACATAATCCAATCATTTGTTAAAAAGCAGGTTCCAGTGTGCTAATTTGTATACACAAAAATTTGCACTAAATGACCAGGGGTAAAATTTCTGATAAACATATGTACTAGGGTTCCTTCCCGGGAATGTCTCGACAGGAAATTCCCGGGATTTCTCGACAATATTCCGTTCCCGAATCCTGGGAATTTTGATTTCACTTCCCGGGAATATGGCAACAAAGCAAAATAGATTAAAAAGTGAATAAATTTTCCTTTTTTTGCTTTTTTGGATCCTATGAATCAAAATGATGACCCTGTTTTGTGTTTTTCAATCAGTTTTATGGCGGAAACTTACACTATAAACGAAGTTGGTACGCATTTGTAAGCACAACGTAAACCTAGCGGTACAAAAATTCTGTTTATTTTTTTTACGTTTTGTAGCTTAAGCTTGGCGAATGTGATATTACTTGACGGGAACTTGCTAAATTAAATGTTTGCGGGTGTAATAGACAAATTTTAGTCGTTTAAATAATGCAATTACGCAGGAAAAAAAAATGCCAATTTTTTTGTCGGGATCCCGGGAAATTTTTTTTTTATTTCCCAAATCCCGGGAAGTAAAAAATCCGGGAAATAGAGGAACCCTTATATGTACCTTGTCTGGTAGTATGCAACTGCTGTCGCAAAGTGTACGTCATCAAAACACAAGCATCCCATTCATCTTGCAAAGACTTTAGAATGGCAGGAATGCTGGTTGCTGAAGGGGGTTTGGGCTTCACAATGGCATTTGCCTTTGGAAAACAAGTAGGCAGTTGAAACAAAACAACTATTTGTTTTGATAGATTATTTTACTTATTCTTAGTAAATTGTGATGTAACCTCTCAGTTAATTGTTAAAAAAACGCTACATCATGAAGAATAACTTAAAAAGCCCCTATTTAGGATCCATCATAACAGCAACACCTACTTTAATTTCTATGATTTGGTCAGGTGTGATTGGTTCGCCATTGGTTGGGTCAGTGCCATTCTCTTGTATGTATTTCTCCAAAAGGCGACGTTCAAATACACACCCCGAAACTGAAGAAATACAAGGAACTTCTGGAACCTCGCCTGAAACTAAACACAAACACTATAATTTGCCCGGTAATTTACGATAGAAATAGATGAAAAATATTTGGTTTCTGCTAATGTGAATAAGACACATAGAAAATTGTGTGTAAAAACACCTTTTAAGTCCAAAAAGGATTTTGCAGTTGCTACAAATTTCCTTGTAACATAAAACGACACAAACTTACTTGAACAAACAAGGGACATCGCCGAGGACTCTTTGTAACAGAATTGTAAAATATCCTGCGTTAAATGAAAAACGTAATCACTCTGTCAAATTTACAATGCAGTGAACCAAACGTGCGGATATACGTTTTGAGTTTCTCAACAAATGTGCCAAATACCAGATCGCATATGACCGACTTATATATACGACTAAACTATTTTACAAAATCACTTACATCTAAAACATATTAAACAAATATACTTCTTTGTGTAGAAAATTATATAAAAATTCAATTTCCTGCCTGTGGACTTCAAAAAATTTAATTTTGTAGCGAAAGCAAATGTTTTTTTAGATTTAGTAAAGCTATTTTAATCTCATCCGCTCAAATGATTGCAAAAGAGAACGTAGAAATTACCAGGAGCAATATATTTTTGCGACAAGCTCTTTTTGTCCAAGCATTAACGTATTACCATTTCCAACTGGCTGACTGTCACACAAGTAGGCACACTAAACTAACAAAGACTAAATGGCATGTACAGTTCTACTTGGACACCAATGGATCCACACAAGTCCGGAACTCAGGTAAATGTTTATGACGTACTCAATGAAAGTTTGTGAAATACAGCACTGATGCGATGCATTGAAAAAGAGCTTTAAGTCGGTTGTCATAAAAAGACAAATCCCACCATGAAGTGTCCTTCAATCCTTCATCTTGATGCTCATAATTAAGGCTTTTGTGTTTTCTTCAATTTCTATCCACTACTTCAGGAATTTTGTAATGTGATCAGTTACACACATAAAAGTTTGTGTGGATCCTGCAGTAAAAATGTTAGACACAAGGGTTTAGTGCAGTAATACATACGAGTCATGCTTTATTGGTATGTAGGGCTTTTTGGAAATTCACCTCCGTCAGGTGGCAATAAAGATCAACAGGATCTTGACCTAAGCAGAACGGAAAACTGATGACTTGCATCGCTCCCCTCGCTTGACAATACTGACTGTGGCTTTGGGGGCTCGTAATAAAAATGGGGAAGCACCGGGATTTACAAATTCGTTACATTATAGGAAAAAGTATATGTCAGTGTTGATATGGCGAAAAACAATTGGTTGGTGTATTGGTAATTTCGTAATTAAATCTTGTTGGTTTTGATCAACGACGTTGACTCGAATTGTGCCACAGTCTGCTGTATCGATTTTTGTGGAATTGTGACTGTGAAACCTACTTGTTCCTTTTTTGGAATAATTTATTGTTCGTTTCTCGGAGACATAAATATTGATGTATTTGAATCCTAACTACTTTCACAACAGGGCATATTCATATATAGTGTGTATGTGTTGCTGTACAAACCAAAGATTATTTCGCTTGCTTAAGACAACAGCACTCCTGCACCACAGATCTAGAAAAAAGGTTCGAAGGCGAATGACGCACACCATTCGTCATCCTGGCAGAAAAAAAGGTTCCCATTTGTTTTTCGCGCAATTAGGGATGTTTGGAAGCGGGTTTAACATTCAAATCTTGCCATCGTCGGTCGTTAGTCCTTCGGGCGTCGCACAAATGTCACTTTACTGTTCCGTGACACGGATCCTTATCACGACTTTCGCGGTTGGGATGATTTCCGTGGACGCTCAAGATTAGATACAAATGACGCGAGAAGGGGATTTGGCCACTGGTGATTTGTGGAAAATTATCTGCTTAACAGTCCTCGTCGATTCGTGGGCGTTTTACCAATGGGTGCCCTATATGTGACCTTCACTGTTACTGTGAGAGCCAACTACCATTGTATGGGGTATGGGAATGTTTGCTTGCCTGTTAATGTTTCATTCGATAACAAGTGCAAGATTGAGTTAAAACTTGTTCCTTAATAGTTAAAAACTGCGCTTTTATTTTAAATTTATGACAATCCAACTCCAGTATAATTCGCCTGTAAACTATTTAAGAACTTTGCTTGCTAAACTTCTAAATTTTCAAGTTTTATGAAGCATTCCAAATATGACTGATGTGTGATGTCTTATGTAGACAAATTAAGTACAACTGTGAAAGGAAGAGTTGGCGGAGGCTTTACGTGTTTCTATGAATTCAACTAAACTCTTTCAATTGGAAACCCAAACAAACGATTAGCGATTAATAGTGCCGACCAAGCGAGACAAATCAAAGAAAAAGTGATTTTCGTCTTCACACCGAAGTCCCTTTTCTTTCTAATGAGGGTGGTCGTTATACCAATCGAGATCCGCGAGGTCGCCCGGCGATCAAACAGATAAAGGCGTTCATTTGAAAGCTGGCGACTGAATTTTGTTTAGATTTAGATTATCTGTAAGCGCAATATAGCCCTGAGGGTAGAGACTGCGCGGCAGCCTTCTATTTTGCGAAACTTGGCCTTTTTTCGTTTTCATTTTTTCCTGTGTTCGGAGAAAGATTGGTCGCTTTAACTCACTGAATTTAAGTGAACCCAAATACAACAAAATTTATTATGTTACCACTCGTATTGCTGTGACTTGTGGTTGGGCAATAAAATCTGACAAGGTCGTGCGCATTTCTGTTACGAATAACAAACGGTTCGTACGTGAAGCGAGACCCACGTGAGCATTTACGTCATACGCTTACCTATGCGTGCGCTATATGTCCCGTGATCGAACATTGGCAGCAAAGCATGAAACTCAACCTCAAGTGTCAGTCGATCAATGATTGTTACCATTGTATTACAGGGTAAAGGTATTTAAAGAGATTACATCATGCTTTAAAGTGGCATTGGCACACACTTGGTTCTATAGTTACTTAAGGTCTGGAGTAGTTGTCATTTGCAAATAATGTCATATCAATGAGATTACCCATATTGCTGGCGTTCCATTCACTCACGTTATTTCAAATTCGACCACTCAATTATAGGAATTCATACATTTGTGGTTGTAAGTGCTAATAGCACGCAAGGTTAAGAAACTTAATTTCTTGTTTATCAACAAATGTACAGACAGCACAGTCACGCGTGGGCGGCCATCTGACTCCGACCAAACTCGCGAAAGCGGAGGTGAATAAACTCACAGTAGTGATTCACAGGTGTCGCACGGGCATCCGACGGAACGTCGAGTCACCGCGGAATTCCTGTTCGAGTGCCTTTCTCCTTAACTTTGCAAGTCTTTCCTGACAAACCTATTTTACCCAATAGTACCACGGTTTGCGTGTTCACGTGACGCGCTTGATCCAGAGCATCGAAATTCAAAATTGGATTCGGTAAGAGCGCAATGTTTGCATGATCTGCATGGACGTTTCGAATTGACAATTGTGTTTGGTTGATTAACATCATTGTAAAGCGTAGTTTGGGATGTTGTTTTTTAAAGTTTTTATCCTCGGCCCTTGGACGACGAAATGGTTGGCTAAGCCTTTCGGAAGACGTAAAGTGATGCAACGTGGTTTAAACCTGTGTTTCCCAACTTTCATAAATCGGTGACAAACTCATCCCTTGCAGAATGTTGCGACGTCGTACGTTTGCCTGGCTGTTTGTCCTGCAAGATCTTCTATATTCGCACTAAGCTGCACTGATGAGATCTTATTGGTCGGAACAGTGCACATCTGTTATATATGAAGCTCACAGAATACAAATCATTGTCTCCATGCCAAATACATCTTGTAACGTAGCTCTTTTACAGCGAAGCAATGCAGCAAACACATGCACAGCAGGACCTATTGGTTTTAATGGAAAATGAAGTTAATGGAAAATGAAGTTACTGGAAAGGCCGGATGTCGGAGAGACACGAGCCTTAAATCAGTCACGGACGTTCCTACGTAGCTGTTGACGTCACTTAAATCTTCAAGCTTACGAACGAAAAGCCGGCGATTTTGGGCGTACTCTGTAATTATGGGACACTCTGACGATTGTGGCATTTATTTTTACAGGCGATCACACGAATTTTGGCAACGGCGAGAAATCCCGCGTTGAAACCTGCAATACTTGTGTTAATGAATAGGTAAGTGCGGGACCGAATCCGAATATTCGGATCGGTCAAATAGTACTGTACGTGTTTTTCAATATTCGACCGAATCTGAATATACTGAAAGCAATTCCTATACAAGCAGTGTATCTTAACTCTTGTAACAACGCTCAGACTGGCGTATTGTCGTTATTTGTGATTTATGCAACGGAAATGCGTTCAATAAACACCAACACTGACGAATTAAGAGAACGAATAACAATATATCGCCACAACGAAAATGCATACAATAAGTGTCTTTTCATCCAATGCGAAAATTGATGACGTCACTAAGTATTAGGTAACGGTCGAATATTGATTGCGGGTATTTTGTATGTGGGCAAAACCCCTATTTATCAACTAACACAAAAGGTAAACAACCAGTAATGTGTTGCGCCGGATCCGGGTACCCGGACCCGGCCGGATATTGACCCATTTTCAATACCTGGACCCGCGTGGATAATACACTTAATTTTACCGGATAGTTGGGAAAGAATTTTTGTCCTAAAACGCACAAACATTTCGCAAATTGCTCACCTCATAAGGTTTCTATACCCTGTACACATAAGAGTGTTTGTTTATGACCTTTACAAATATATGAATGATCTTTCACCGAAAGGGTAAGTATATATATATATACATACATATAGATGCATACAAAACAAATCTTTTTTTTGACCTTTTTCAACTAATTTACGTTGGCGAGATGACGAAAATTAAAAACTTTACATTCGCGTTAATCAAAGGACGGTTATCATTTATCAATTAGCGCATATATGCTTCTTGCAGAACACATTTAATAAAACAGGAGACTTAAGTCCTAAGTATTAAACGTGCCTTATCAATCAGCCTTTTTTAAAAGAGTGCCAAATCAAGAGAATTAAGTTATTAAGCACGGAGTTGTTAAACGTGCAGCAGTTTTTCATACGCAATTTGTGGTATTTAAAAAATTTAGGTGTAACTTGAAATAAGCGCCGGTTATTACGCACATGAGCTTACCAAACCCAACCATAGGGCGAGGCTGCAGTATTTTCGTCCTGGTGAAGCCATTAATATCCAATCATCGCCTTTTATTAATATTATCGCGCCTTAATGGTCGTGATACTACGTGCGGTCTTACCAACAATGCATTAAAATTAAAGTTAAATTACGATTGAAAGTCTACCGATGAAGGCAATATATAGCAAATCAGCTTTTATTCCACGTGCATAAGAATGGATAAGGTGGTGGCCCGGTATTCGCGTTATCATTTCAATATTTATGTATTGCTTTTTTATATTAATGTTTACTTTATATTGCTATGCAAACATACACCTTTTGCTATATGAATTAAACAAAGTGCTTGTATTTTTGTGCCTAGCTTGTTTTGTTTTTTCAAAAAGCTCAATTGACACTCCAAACGTTTCATGACCTGTACTTTTTTGCATACATGTGAAGGCATGGCTATTTCATACAAAGGATAATCAACAACCCATTTTTTTTTCTCAACTAAATCCTCCAGAATATTTGCTTGGGAAAGTTTGATAGATATATCTGTTGTTCGCTGCCTGCTGGCTTTATCGATGCTCTAAGATTTGATTACATACCTTTGTGACGTCATTTACTCACGTGCATTCCGGCGAATCATCCAAAGATCTAGCAGATTTACGCCATGAAGAGTCGCGGGCATCTGACCGCTGACCGCTGATCGCAAAAACAACACAACAAAGCTTTAGAGACAATAAATTGCTAATTCAATTGCATAAATTATGTTAATGTAATCAATGATGCTGAAAAACACGTGTATATTTTTAGGCTATGGATTGCGGCCATGTAGCTCCAAGGTCAATCAGATTATTCAAGAAATTTAGCTTGAGGTCAAACCTGAATTCCTCTGTTTTCCAGCAAGTGCTTGGATTGTTTCAATTAAACAAGCAAGAATGTTTGTACAGTGGAGTTTTGTTGTAATTTGCAAATCGATGGGGGTGCGAAAAGTTAAAAACCAAGCGAGACAACCCAGCTGATCACGATTGTCCGATTGCTCACCGCCAAACAACGTCACATTTCCCTTGTGACGTCACAAAACAGCTAGAGTTGATCACGAAGCCGCAAAAGCATGGTCGTGAATAACGGACTAAATTTGGACTTTAGTAGTATGGTTTTGTGTCAGATTTCGAAACAAACAATAAGTATTTGCTGTTGTAACTTGAAATTGGTGACTTCTCTGGGGCGTTTGTCTGGTTGAGCAATTCTGACACAAAAGTAACAGCATCATCAAGGTGGTGGTTTAAGGTGTATTGTAGTTTGTGACAAACCTATGCGATTGGGTGTGAATGTGTATAACCAGATCACACTACAAAACCATTTTACATGCAGAAATGAAATGCTACGCAACGCCGTGCCCACACGGATGGCATAAAGTTAGGCATTCCTTGCCAAGACACGTAGGTCGGGTGGCGCGGTTACTACTGTACTAAGTGCCTGGAAATGAAAGATTGCCTTCTGATTATCGCTCTCAAAGGCGAAACTCCAGTGAACCACTGTGGCGTCCGGCCACGCAGCGTTTTTAAATTGTACGTTGTCAGAACGAAATCACCTTCGATTGAGAATTGAACCCTGTTTGTGAGGTACCTGGTAGTTAATATCCAGTGCTTTTGTAGCCGTACGCTACTCGCCCCGTTTGTCGTCAATGGTTTCCGTTTGTTGTTCGAGGCGTGGTGACCACTATCATTGAAGCAAGCGAAGTCCCCTAAGACCATGAGGTTCAAAACAACAGGAGCAGCTGATCTTGCCTGTGCGCGGTACAAACAACTTACAACGAACTGAATGACGTTTTAATGGATTTTAAAGTGTGTCAGATCTTAAAATACTCGAACAAACTTAAGCTGTTTTCACCACACAGCTTAACTGTAAACGGGAGTTTTTCAATGTAAAAAGGATTACTAACAACTGTTAATTAGTGTTTTACAGCACATTGCGAACGTCCTATATCTACTTGAGCAGAATATAACCAACCCGCACCCAGTCAGATCAATTGTTCAAAAACATTGGACCGGCGCTTCCAGTGGACCACGACGCTCTTTCGTGGAAGCGGTGAGGCATGTCACCACACATTGTGGCAGTTGTTAGTAGTATGTGCGAGCCCAGCATTTAAAATGAGCGTGGATGCACATTTAGAGTTTTCTCGGGATGGGCAAAGTTGTTCACTTTCGTGGGCATCATTTAGAAAAACAAATTTCGTAGTGGTCCCCCTGAAAAAGTTGTTAAAATCTTGTCACAATCTGAAAATGTTGTAATTAACTGCGTTGACCTATTTATTAGTTTAGTCCACCGGCAATTATTGAAACAAAGGCCGTCGTCCTGGTTTGCGTGTGCTTGTGTGATGACGGCAGCGTGACAAAACAAAAGGCGAACTTCTCCAAAGCGCCATGTAAACTTGCCGGCCAGATTAAGGTCTGTTCCTGAGCGCCGGCAACAGATTACTCCTTTTGGTTTGTCTGCTTTTAGGCCTCCACCAGACGTACAGTGCCGTGTGGATTTTCCTTGTCGAAAAGATTACGCGGTTTTTCCGCCTCAGGTCGCTGTCGGACTGACAGTAAACAAACCGGGCTATGTGGACGTACTTTCACCGCTTCGGCTTGGCGCTGAATAAATAACCAAACAAATCTTCAGGCTCCGACCTTCTTGACGAGATTTGATTTGGGAACATCGATGGTTCGGTGCCCAATACACTACCTTTAGACTGGCTTTGTTTGTATGCTATAGCAACAAGGCATTCTTCAAATCTCACGGCGCTTTCCGTCCGATACGTTTGTGAAGTATTACACCTACCCAGCCAAAGCCAATAACTCTCCTTTATTCCCAAGAAGTTTGACAGCTTCCAAGGATACATTTTAGTACTCCCCAATTTCACCACTAACTTCCAGCATACCAATTTACTGAAATCAGCACCTTTTCACCTCTTGCGCACTCCCGACACCTGTTAACTGAAGAATTCTGTCCACTCCCAGGCAGCTGCTTTCGGTTTTAGAGGCCAACTGCTATGTGTACTCTTGGGACACTGGTAGTTCCATACATTGGGCACTTTATTCATACGCGTTGAAACGAGTTAAAATGGAAAATAAAACTTAATAAAAGGAATAACAAAAATAACGGTGACAGTTAAAAGCATTCTGTACGGACCGAAAGGCAATAAATGTAAGATTGGGTTAGCGTGGGTATCAGTTGACATAACTGGAAGCCTAAATTGTTTAATGGTCCAAGCCCAGAGATTGGGTCAAATCATGAAAACCTCCGAAGGAACGTTTTGTGTTAGAAATAACAATCGTGCAGATACATCAAGAATAAATAGCGAAGCAGAAGGGTAGCACGTTTTCAGCATTTTCGAGTGCATGCGTGAATGATTTAAAAGCAACATGTCGGACTTAAAAAAAGGGGCAACACGTCGGAATTGTGCTGCTTTAATACTTAAACTTGTATGTTTAACTGTGACAAAAGTTTGCTGCAGTGTCATACCGTTTGGAGACAAGATTATCAGGGAGTGCGGACAAGCACGTTCTTGGGGATAGTTGGTATTGCACATGAAATACGAATTGTATAATCGAAACAGGCGGGAAGCTTCAGACCACAGCGTAAAGGAAAAAGTGGCGACGGCCTTGGACCGCCTTGGAAATGCATTTGTACTTTTGAGAGCACCGATGAAATACACGTGTAACGGCCAATACGGCAATTTAATCACCGGTACAGCACGTACTCTTTTAACCGTTGAGGCAGGGGCAATTCGTTGACGTCTTTAAGGTGCTTCTGGCCCAATGACATTCGGACCCGACGACGGCACAGTTCGGCTAGAGGAAGAGGCGCAGCTGTAAGGTAAAGAAGATTGGATTTAATTAAAGGTTCCTATGTCGGGTGGGCTGGTGATTATGTCTAAGATTGTTCCCTTACGGAACACTGGTGTTTATCAGATACTTGTGTTAGGGTCGGTTTGAGAGCCGAAATAATTACTATGCCAAACTGCTAGGAAATCGTAATTACGCAGTAATTGTTTCCACACGTCACACGAATAAGCAATTGTTGTCTGGTCGGACTCGACAGCCATAAATGCCACGCCAGACAGGCTATGCGAGGGCAAATTTGGCGAGTCTGGCCGTTATGTCATGACATAACAACAGCCGCGCAACTATTTTTGGGCTTAGTAAGACAGCCTGAAGTGCGGTTTTCCGAACCGTGGACAACAACTGTGGCACGATATGACGTACAGGCCCAAGCGCTGGTGATTCCGAAACGCTTTGTCAGCCACGTGAAAAATGATAGCCCAGGTAACTTAGTTTACTCGTGCGCTTAAGCTTTACCGGCTTTTAC
Organism: Ascidia mentula; assembly: GCF_947561715.1. NCBI lineage: Eukaryota > Metazoa > Chordata > Ascidiacea > Phlebobranchia > Ascidiidae > Ascidia > Ascidia mentula. Next base: position 4,188,590 of record NC_138568.1, read on the forward strand.
AACAAGTCCAAATGGTATCTCTAGCACGGATCTATGCCTTCGGGCGGGCAAACAAGTTTAAAGCAGACGACGAGGCTGGTTTGCGGCGCTTGAACAAATATACAAAGAAATGGGTCTAATTACTTACGATCGAGGCCGTTGATGTAACGGATGCCGACTTCGCAATGGCCCCAGACACAGCTGATAACTGGGTACAGAGTCTTGCCCTTAAGTCCGCGAAAGGCAACTCCCAGGTACTGCTTGTCAGCAACGAAACTCATGGTGCCTTCGTCCATGTCCAGCACCACTAGGATCTTCTCCGGAACCACGAAATTTTCGTCGGGTTCCAAAAAGGCAGGGTAGGTCTTCTTTTCATTCCGGTGAACCTTGCCACCGTGGAAGAGCTTGTTACGGCCCAAGTCCCAGCCCCAGGACTCGTTGTTCTGTCCCACAAGGGAGCGGTACCCCATGCATGTAAGGGGGGCGTCCCGGGTACACACCCCCACCATGGCGTGGGTACCACGTTGTCGTGTGTTCCACGTAATCTCCCAGCAGTGGAGTCCACGGGTGTATCCCACCTTGCCTCTTGCGCCATCGGTGGACTGGGCCACCGGGTGTCTGTGCATGATTAAATCGCCCTCTTTCACGAACACGTTAACGCTCTTGTCATCCACATTCCAACCATGCTGTTGTTGCACGTCGGATCCGACAGGCGGCATGTCCAGCAGTACATCAAGCCTGTGCGCCAAATAAGTAGGTCGTTATTTAAAAGCGTGACGGCCACCATTTACCTATTTGCATACACGCGTGCTCGACAAGCAGTCACTGGTTTTGGTGCTCTTGTGTTTTTTTAACGCCACAAGGACAAAGATTTAACTTCACTTGCAAAGACTTTTATTGGTGGCTTTACACTTGTAGGTAATTATCCAACAAGACATTTAATTTACTGTGACCTCACATAAATTACTGATGGTTGCTTGGCTGCTATGCTAATGGGTGCTGTGTTTTGTGCTTTAGCCATGAAACTCTCGCAACTACATGCCAGGCTAACTCCACTTGAACATTTGAACAACAATTACCTGTGCGGGCATTCCGACTGCATTCCAGAAGCCGAAAATCGGTTCGCGTGGCCATGGTTGGTATTCCTTCGGTGGTGGCCATCGCGATTGCTGTGTCGTCGACTGCGTTTCGGTGGTGAACTGGCGTCTCTTGAACTGTTACGGTTACCACTGTTGGTATGTCGCAGTGTGGTGCGTGCTATAAGCGGTTCGATGAATGGCAGTCGTCTGTCGCTAGATGCTTTTTGTCCCATGTTGGTCGTTCGAATAATCTGAATCTCCCAAGTTCACGTAAAAATCTCGCTTATTATGTAGACTCTCTTGCTTTGTTTCTCGTCTGTCTGTAGTTGGTAGATGCTGCAGATGTGGCGTCTGGTCGGCGTATAAGTAGCGTCGCGGGCTGTTGAGAAAAAAGAAAAAAGCGATGACGCGGTTGTCTACGTCACACGCAAGCAACAAGAGGGCGGGCGCGTGATTGTTTCCAGCGTTGTAAACAAGCTCGAAACCGCTTTTCGCCTTCGGACGTGTGAGAAGGGGATGGTGCGTTTTATCGAATGGGCAGTTTATAACAGCTAAACGCAGCTTGTGGGCGTAAATAGGATTGCGGACGTTGTTCAATGACCAAACAGACTGGCGACGGGATGAGCCCGCGGGCGCTTTCTCCTATAGTGAACCGCGATAACTTGAAAGATCGGCTTCTTGGCATCAAACGCCGCTGGCGACGTAGAGCCGCTAATCTCGCAACTTCAGAAAACAATCAAACCAGCGAACACTGCGGCTTCCAAAAAGCGATTAGACTCGGGGCAAATTATCAGGTTAGGAAGGTTTTTTGGACGAATCCAATTTGAGTTCACACGACGAGGTAATTGAGTAGCAGTTTTTACCAGTTCGGGACGCCGGACAAAAGTGTGACATCTGCTACGAAGACGAACCGCGACTATCAGTAGTTCTGCGCCATATGCCATTGGGAGTGAAATTTCGTTTCTCTTAGGCCGTTGACATTTTCCTGTTTCGATATTAACGGAAAGCAACGCTGCTTTAAAGACAAACATGTTTTCAAAGGTAGTGTGACAGTAGTAATTCATTAGCAACCGGGGTTGTGTACATGGATAACGCCAGTTTTAATTAAGTTTGCGGTTGCCAAAAATCTTTAATGATATTTTAAAACTTCTGAAATTTACCATTGCTTCAAAACACTAGCGCGAATCGAGTTGACCTATCTGCGGGCTTCACAAAAGGCTTGAAATTACAGGTTGCGGTTGTCGGTCTCCGGCTAAGCGGGCCTAGACGCAGGCGTTTCCTGGAAGTAAGACGTACTGGTGGCTCAACTAAAACCACTTCGACGAACCGGAAACGACTGCGACTTCGTACGAGGGCTGGGTTTGTTGCCACATCGTCGCGGATTCCATTCTGACGTCAGCGCGCGAAACCACAGCGTTCGAATCTTTACGTAAGTAGGTCACCGCGCGCTTTAACAAACACCGTCGGGCTCTCCCAAGCTCTTTTGTTATGTCCCGGTCTCACCTTCGTTTCTACTACTAAAGCCGGTTCCGGGCGCAAAAATGGGCCCACATTGGAAAATTAACGAGGGATGACGTAAGCACACCTTGCTGTGACGTCAGTGGCACAGTTTGTTGGGTACTGCGGGTTTGCCGGGGGCAAATAGGTTTTCGGGCTCCAGTGGGCGTATAAAGCATCGGAAACGGAGTGGTTTGTGGCAGTTGGGAGCGCAACTGTCCGCTGTTGTTCTTGTGGCAAGTAAAATGAGTGCAGTGATCCCACGGGTAGCGGTTGGTACCAGCGCAATATTTATATAAAGGTTATGCACTTAATTTAGGGTAGGTTGCTGTTTGTATTAATACCAGGGACTTATCACTTATCCATGCAGATTGGCATTTGCCGAGGCTGATGTACCGTCATAATCGTACGTTAGTTGTGCCACCATATCTTTAAATCTAGCGTTTTAAGAACATTTCTATTCCGATTCAAAGACCAGAGCACCCAAAAGGAACCGAAATTTCCCTGTCTGTTTCGTGGGTACAAATATGGTTACAAGCTTGTTGGGAGTCCGAAACGATCACAGCACTTCCGGCTTGTGTTTGACTTTACATACCAGCATTTACCATACCATAGGCAGCCAATATCACCACGAACTTCAACCTTAGCACCTAATAATTGTGAACTTTAGTTTTCCGTTAATCACAGGTTACACATTATGTTCACGGCAATTAAATTATATTCACTAAAGGTTATTTTTACCTATTTGTAAGCATTTTAAACGCCACAAACCAATTTTGAGCGTATTTTTTTGTTTTACATTAGTTTTTAGTGGATTTTAGGACAAATAATACACCGTATAATAGAAAATTTTCCAAAAACTTTCCACACAAGAGTTACGACATTAAGAGCACGCGCCACCGCCAGAAACTTCCCCGTTAGGTTTGATATGTGTGGTTGTACAAAGCCTCGCTAGGTACACAAAGCAAAGTACGGCCCTAAGAGCGCGGCGTGTATTTCACAGAGCAGTGAATGGAAGACTAGTGGAAAATTTCCGCGGACGCCCAGACGGACTGACTTCTCAGTACATAGCACACGCGCCCGCCTGCTAATCATTAACCTTCCCACGAAAAATACACATTGTTTAATAACAACAAACCATGCTGCATCGTGTTACCACTGTTACCCTTAATCGGACAAAGATGTTTACCAAATATTCTGCATTTTCTGAAAAAGTTATTAAGGGACTATCCTGTCCATTTCGCAGACATGAGCTTGTATTGAAAAGGCATGAATTAAAAAATGTACCTTTTTTGGTAGGCACATAGTAATAAAACATAATTATGTAGTATTCCTTGGATACAACAAAACTGAACATGATAGCATGCTAATGATGGTACACACCTGGGATTAATAGATGCGACACGTGCTTCTGACTTGAGCAGGCTTTCGTAGAGGTTACACTTGGTAGTTACTATAAATCACACCTCCCAACTGCTTACAACGCCACGTACAGCTCCAGCACTGTCCAAAACGGTATGATGGCTAACTTATCAGGCCAACGTGTTTTAGCGGCAAAGAAATTTTCCATTACGTCACGATGCATACCATAATGAATTGCGCGGCGCAAAAGGAGCGCTGTAACTTAATAAAGAAAGACTAACGAGGAGAGAGGAAAAGCGCTGCGCATCGATTGATGCCAGCCGCGTAGTAAGGTAGCACACGTCGAAACAAAGTTTTGTCTAAGATTACCCCAATGGATTTTAAGTTTCGATACCGTATCTTCTCCATTGTATTTTTTATTATTTTAAACTAACAAAGATGCGCATTTACTGAAAACATTTTGCATTAATTTATTTTACCGCAAGGTTAAAAAAAAGAAAAATTAATACTTTTATTTCTTCTGAAAACACTTTTTAACGCTTACCAAATTGTTTAAAGCGAATTAATGATCCATTTTTTGTGTGAAGAAACATGAAAAAAGATACTAATCGCATTTGGGTATTTTTAAACTTTGATACACCCGATACTTGTTTTCGTCTTCGAAGAGCTGCTGCGTGCGCTTGTCCCACGTTGGAATGTCGAAAGAGAGTTTATTTTAATCAATCCCCTCACCTTCGAGGTTGTTCAATCATCCTTTTCCACCGCACCATCACAGCAGAAAACACGCTCTCTTTCATGACCTGATCACGGAAAAAGGAATGAGCACAGTCTTGTTGGTTCAGGGCACAATGCTCTGGGTGAAGCTAAGACCGTGGTCACGTATCACAGGGCTTCCGCGCAAATCTGTTTACTTAGGTGGACCCCTGTGCTTGTTTACGAACTATCCGATGCCATGGGTTGGCTGGATATCGTGTTCAACACATATGTGGGAATGTGATACCAAAATGACTTTGTCTCCACGTGTTATTTCCATTCCACTCTGGTCTGCAACTTTGCAAAACGCGTGTATGATGTAGGCAGTTGCAAATGCAATGAGCACCTTTACGCTTGACGTCTAGTTCTAGGAAACAGTACACCGCAATTAGGCGCAATGCAAACAAACATACATCAATCTTTTTGCATGATACTGTGCAAATACAAACAGTTGTGTAAGCTGCATATACAGATGGCCACTGTTTCGACCTAAACAGTTGTGTTACAGCATAGGCTCTCAGAGTTTTTTGCCACCGAAATAATGAGATCAGATGCTGAAAAATATTTGACCTTGCAAACAAACATTGTAATCTGCTTGCTGGTTGTGTGCAGGGTGACTCTCCAAATCACGGACGCATCAACCCCTCGAAAACTCTTTTTATGGCTTGGAAGCTTGCATGATGTTCGTATGTATGCATGATTGTAATGACCACGTTGTGTGTTCTTTTGTTATCGAACACAAATTCGCACCTGCTGCCCTGAAAATGGCATAGCCTATGTGCACACATAAACAAAGAATGTAAAATACATTGTAATACTTGTAAGGTGCATAATACGATACTTCATGTTGTTAATGTTGGAATGTGGCATGAGTTCCATGTTATGACCTGCTCGATTGCCAGTACTATATATGTAGAGAAAATTACATTTAGCACAAAGGAAGCCGATTTTAAATCTCTCAAAGTGATCAGTAAAACTTGCTTGCTAAGCACGAATCGAACCGTAAAACTTTAAAGATTGCCAGCCCCCTTGGTACTGCTGGCTTCTCATTCGTTTCCAATGCAGTTAACTCTGTTTATCACTGGAAACGCCCCGAACTTGCCCTTGCCAAATATTTGTAACGACCTGAACTTGGGATACAGGCATTTACAACCCACACCATTCTAAAGAGAGTTTACACTGCAAACTTATATAGCTTTTAAACTTCGCGTGTACTGTATGACGCAAACGTTGCTGTTTGATTGCTTTCAAGCGCACAGGCCAGAGAATCCAACTTGTGTTGGTAACAGCAACAGTTTGCAATAATGGCATTTAAAGTGGTTTTGTGAATATTCCACCAACGAATGCTTTGATGACGAACTAAAGATCTCGTTAGACAATTTTGAATGAAATGACCAACTCCCAAACTTCTTTGTTACCTTAAATTTCCTGAGAATGCTCATATTAGAAAGCTAATATAATGCATCATTGGTCTATAGAGGCGTGTACTGCCCAGTAAAGTTTATTCCACCAATAAAGTTGATTTTTCTCCATAAAGTTGAGCAAAATCAGAGGCTTCTCGTGTATAGGTTGCAATCCCATTACTATAGTGAAGTTCTTAATCGAAGTTATATAACCTACGTGAAATGACGTCACCGCGATTGCAATACGAACTATTTCATGTGTTGTTGTTAACAGGATGGTTATGGAGAGGATAATGTGTTTTAACCGGAGGCATGGGCCGCAAGGGTCACTTCCCTGGTCTGCGACGTTAACTCTGGCGCAAGCAGCTTATACTTCAGCTCGCGTTTGTGTGACTCGGACGTTAGATCTTCTCGTGTGAAGCGAAAATCTTCTCATGCGAAAGCGCCGATGCTGTCTTCGATTTTCTAAAAATTTTGGTTTCAGTGTTAGACGACACGATATGCGTGTTAAATGAAATGTGTCACTCTTGTCTGTTATCGGCGCAGTTGTTTAAATAATCAAAAAATACAGGAGAAGTTATATAAGATCCCACTCGACATCACACCAGAAACCGAAGGAATTGATTTTCAATATCATCTACACTGTATACGAAACCCGTATGTAGGTTTCACGCTACCACTGCACAACACTTTTCATTACTTAAGTTTAACTTCAGTTTTGATCAGACACTCGTAGGACGGGAAATCAATCCCTCTTGAAGGCATATTTGTTGAAATTTCGGTTCCAATCGAAATTCGTCCATTTGGTTGCCGGGTTTCGGAAGTCAGACGTAGTCGGCCAGTTGAGGAAACTAAACGATGACTAGGATAACGACCCTTGTGGTGCTTATGTCATGTTAGTCAGAAAAATTGCATGTGCGATTGTTGGCCGCGTTACTCTATACGTGGTTCGCGTCAGGCAGAAGAAACGAGCAGCGAGCTGATGCGTTTCACAAGAAACTTGGGTTGAGTATCACGTACTATACATACTATGGTAATCAGCTACATTATTATTTCCTTTCTGTTCCAGGCCACTTGTATTCAAATATTGAACTTAGAATTTAAGTATTGCTTTTTTACTGCATTGCGTGACCAAATGCCAATAAGTGTAAGACACACAGCACATCATTATACAGAACATAATATTTCTCTTGCAATTAAGTATATTTCCACCTACATACCTATATAATTTCCGGTTAGGAACCACTGTTGTAGTATCAACACAACACACGCATGCACTTTTAACTCGTATGTGTAAAACTTCCGACCCATGTTCGTAAGTGACGTGGAAGTTTGACGGTTGGGGACATTCGTGCTAACCGAAATATTTTTGTGGCTTTTTAGCAGGTTGGGGGAACATCACGTCCGAAATAATACAAAGGATTTTTTAAGGAAATCCTCTTTTTGGCGCCAACATATTTGTTTACTCGTTGGACGCTACATCGTCATAACGCAATTTAGGCACTGGCTTAAAGTAGGACTACCTATGTGAAAGTCAAAAACGTAAAACTAACCTCGCTGACTTTCAGTTCAATTTTGGGTCTTTTATATGCGGTTTACATTGCTGTATGGGCCATTTAAAATATATTTACTACTGTATGATTCGTTTATTTATTTATTTGCGCTTACTTTGTTTGAAAAAACACGCTAATCCGAGTGACAATGTAACAGCTCAACTCCCTAGGAGGGAATGGCCAGCAACCGTATAATGAGAAAAAACTTTGCTTAAGCTTAAATTTTAAAGAATAAAATAGTTAAACTCATTTTACCTTCTCAAGCAAATCCCTACTTTATCCTTTTGTGACATGGGGGATTCTTTTTTGAACAAACCAAACTTTTTTATTGGTAATGGGATCCCATATCACAGAATTGCAATCGAAAATTAACATTTGCGTGTCATTTGCATAAGGTCACGTGACCGCTTAGAAAAGAAATGCAATAAGAAATGTCTTGATTCACCAAAAAATACCCATTCAGCTCGGCTGGGTGAATTCAGTTGATACCAATTTCACGCGGAAAGGCAAAACCGAAATTGCCCTGAATTGTATGCGAAATATGTGACGTCAAATCTTCGGGTAACACCAAATTGCTGGGATGCAATGCATGGATGCCGTGACTTGGGTGACCGCGTCCACGTTTTTTCGCCAGTGAAAGGCTCCGGTACCTTTGTCTATTACGTGTGTGCAGGCAAATTTCCTCTATGCTAATGCGACGGTATGCGAAGAAGTAGTAGAACGTGTAACACACGGGACAGATTGGGGGCACGCCGCGTGCTTATGACTGGAAGGTGCGACTTAACAATATTCAAATTTCAAAGTGTGGGTAATAGGGAAAGTGGTGGCTGATTACAAATAATCCATCATTTTATAACACACTAAACCTGTTGCGAGAGCTTACAATTTAATATCAGTTTGTACTTTGTGACTATAGACGATCGTGGCAGTCTCATTTCGAAAAATACACCGAGTTTTTGCAAATTGCAAATGGGGCAGATTGGTTTTCTTTCATAAACATGTTTTATAAAAATGCTCATTTTTTTGAGTCAATTCATGACAACGAAATCAATTAATCAAGTGTTTGCAATAAATTAGCCATGACATTTCAAGGTATAGCGCGTAACTTTCGGTTTAAAGTAATGTATATTCTACACGTTGAAAAACGATACACGACAACACCGTGATTAGAATAAGCTCTGTCGCCCTTTTTGACCCAGACGTATAACTCACAACCCCGCTTTGTTGTATAAATTGAACCCAACTCAAATGATATTTACGCGTTGGAAAGGTTTACAGCAAAATCGAAACGCTCGCCTGGCGTAACGGACAGACAATAAGCGTGCGCATTCCCTCGGGGAAATATTAACAAATGGGCAATATGTACGACCTGTTCTGGTCCACCTGCTAATCACATATAGCACTGTTGCGTTTTGACATTTGCTCTATCAACAACTGGGCCATTGGCCGACGTCCCCTTGGTTCTACGAACAGCTGCCTGTACGTTTGTTTTACGAATCGCTCATCCAAATTTGAAGTCTTGTATTTGCTCCAGTCTCGCTCTTCCTGTGCAATGCAACGTCCTAGGAGTAAAACCTACCGTCAATTTCGAAGCACACGGGAGCTGTAAGCGGTTACCACAGTCGTGTTAAGTTAAGGATCTCACAAAAAGTATTTACAAATGTTGGTTATATAGCGCTCTATTAACGATTTAATACATTTGTGTTGTAGCGTATCAATGCGTTTGTTTTTGTGGTAAGGTTCAATGGCATCGGAGCCACGATGAATCAGTCACTTTTCCCGACAAGTCGGAGCGAGATCTGAAAAATCAAGCTCCAGGTGAGGTTTGAACTCACGACCATGGGCAATTTTTGATGTAATTGCGATTTGCGCATGAAGAAAAAGGGTGTCTTTGCACCTGGTACCGTGCTGTTTGGCGAAAGAGGCCGTTGTGTCACCCATAATAATTGCATTTTAAGGTTCAGCACTCCCAAAGTAGAACTGCTAAAATTGTCAGCAGGGCAAACCCGAATTGCTCGATCCACGTATAACTAAAACTGCCACTGCAGCCATTACTTGAGCCAAATTCCTGTTGCTATTTCCTGGTTGAAACTTAAAACATCTTATTAAGGTGAGCGCAGCCAAAAAGGTTGGCAACTAATTTTTTGAGTCACGACCCGGTTTGCTGAAGAATGTACCCAACAATTCGATTAATTTTTTGATCTGGATCCTGGCCGGTGGACGATCATGAGAACGACTTGGAAAGAAATTGACAGACCGACTCCAGCAATTAGCTTGCACAAAATTTAGTTTGCTTCTCACGAAAAATGCGGGTTGCTTTGCGTTCGTGCCGTGTCTTCAAAATGCAATCGCTCTAGATTTTTTTACAGTATAAAGTCAGAGAATGTTGTAACTGCGGTTGTTATTGAAAAGTTGCATAAAATAACGCCGTATATGTAACCTAACTATAGCTTACTTTTGACTGTCTGGAAATCACACATTTCACGATGTCATTTCCCGCTAGTTTTTGTCAAAATGTAAGTCACTGAGTGAACATATCCACTATAAGTTGCATGTGGTATATGGTTTTCGGGCAGAACCGCTTCAATCACTGACGTCACTGATAGCAGCAACCACACGGTATCTGTTTTAAAAGGTTGAGAAATTTACGTGAGAACCGGTGTTATGGCGAGCATTGGTTACCCGACAATACCCACACCAGAACGTCGAGACCGAACCACATTGATATATTTAAGGAAGACTATGGTTTTTATCACAATAGTTTGCCAAAAAAATGTGATCTGGGATTCTCTGTCCCCCTTGTAGCTTGTTTTACGTCTTTTTACACGAAGTCAAATATAAGTTTGGTCACAAATATACCTTAGAGCCACTGCTATCTCTTTGTGCATTGATGGTGGTTGGGTTTTTAAAAACGCCTGGACTGGATTTAGATGCAAAATCCTGTTACTAACCCTGTTAATAACATCATAACCGCATACAGTAACTAGTATGCCCGTTTACAAGGTACAAGTACCTAAATTTTCCAATTTGGTAACAATAAAATTAAAGCAGAGTATCCACCCCCAACCTTTTTTTACGACGTAACTGCATGGACGTCAGATTTAAACATGCAAAGCTCTCGCGATGTTTATAGCGCAAGTTTGCATCTCGCCTAACTTAGCAACATGACGTGGAGACAGTTTTGGTAAAGTTCAAGTAGAAATTGCGGGCGCCGTTATAGCCGTGTGGGTGACTCAACATTGTCGGGCGACGGCGGTCTGTTTTTATCTTAGGAACTGGATGCTCTATATCTGGCGTGAGTCAGGCCTATTGAGATTGCAACAGGCTTAAAGTTTAATGTGACGAATGACTCTTGGCCACATGCGTTTCAACTCTCCTGTTGTTGTAACGGTGTGATTGGTGACGACTGCAAATAGTTGCTTCCTTCCTTGGTTGCTTATTCCATTTCACGAACATGTTTGCGACCTTTAGTCACAGTGTGGTTATGGCAGTTACGAAGTATATTGCGCGTCGCCCATTGGTTGTACATGTCACATATTGTAAGACCAAAGTACACATTTGTAACATTCATTGAGTCTTAGCGTCTCTCAAAGTGGGTTGGACAGAGCCCCAAAATCGAAAAGTTTAATGAAATACTTAGGTTTAAGTGAAATTCTTTTGTGGTGTCGTTCAACAACTTCAGTGAAAAACGTGTTTATTTTATACGGTTTATTGGGGGGTACTGTATTGTCAACATCGCAGTGTTCCGCGGACGAAGAAGTTTGAGAAACACTTCTAGTATAAAGTACAATCCTCACACGTGTTACGCAACTATTAATCTTTGGACTGTTTACCAAAAAAATGGTTCGCGATCACAGTTTTACCGGAATTGGTGAAAGTGTGTTTGACGAGCAAGGGTATACCACAAGCACATTACGCCAAGGTCGAGGTCCCCGTCGTCAGTCACGCAACAGACACGCTCGTTCCAACCGAAAGCACAAGAAACACTTGGCATTTTACAAAGAACAGTAAATTTAATAACGCTATTTTTACAGAGTACACACCCCTAAATCGGGAACCCATAACAATGAGGAGCCACAGTTTACAGCTGTTTTTGTCGGTGTAGCGGAAAGAAAGGGAAAAAATGGTTGTTCTGCTTCAAAATATTGACTCAAGGGTACAGAGTGTGGTCGTTAGGAAGTTTCCGTTTAGATGCGATTGTTGTTTACTCAGCGAAAGTTTCCTGTTGTCGCAATCCAATGTTTGTGGTCAAATTCCGCCGATACCTATTTTGGATCCTGATACCTTCGCATTTATGGTAGTTGGAGGTTGTTTTGTTGAAATGACACAAACACGGCACAAGGCCTTCACACGTCAACGCACTGGCGTCACAGTGGCACGGTGCATTGATTGTAAAGTACGCAGACCGTGGATTGGGCCCCTTGAAATAAATGCACTTGTATACAACAGATTGTAATGCGCTGATTCTGTTGCGACAAGAGCGGTCATGTGTTATAGCTGGTGTGATCACGCACCTGTTGAAGCGGTGGGTGATCCTGAGTGTTTTTCCAATCGCATTTAAATTTGCGCAAATCAACAAGTGAAATCTGCCAAACCACCCTGCCCACAGCCTTTTTGCAAAGTATACCAATTTATTTCCCGTCAAGCACTATTTTGTATATTGCAAAATAAAAAATAACATGTGGAAAATAAAGAGATAAATGATGAAATGCCCCGAATTCTCAGGGTTTCGCAACACAACATCATAGTAGGCGAAGGAAAGGTAATGCTATGTATAGACTGCCAACACACCCCTAATCAGTAGGTTCTGATTTCTCGACGATGCAGCGACAGCTTGGTGCGTTAAACAAACTGGGATATGCGCTTGAAATTATTAAATTAGTGCAGTTATTTATGTTGGCTTGCTATTTGCAGACGCATAAATGTCTAATATCTAATGAGACATGACATGATGTAAATTTGATCTAATTAGATGCCGAATAATGACCCTGGTTAGTCCAAATATATGTTTTTCTGGCCCAGTGACCTGCAATGTGTTGGATAAATTCTTTTAAAAATTCCAGCGCGAGGGTCAGGAACAGCGCAGGAAACCGCCGAAGTTCCATCACCAAAACTCATTGGCCGCAGTCACGCAGAAATACAGCGGAAGTCACGCATGGCTGATTTTTCGACGGGAGCAACGTGACAGCGCGACAACAAACAACGGCGATCCTGGCGGATGGAATCGTTTGACCTCGGGCCACAAGCGGCGTTTGTTACGACAAAAACGTTCGCGCAAACACGTGCGTCACCCATTGCGACGTCACAAAGCAAGCTGTCGCGCCTGACTGCGTCTGTTGTTGTCGACAGCAGTGTCAACAGTTGACATGGTGGAAAAGTACAAGACTCGTCCCAGATCACCTGGTATGCGCTTTCTTTGTTTATTCGGCGCGTCGGTGTCGTTTATCGGCCTTGTGTGATGAAACGTTAAAAACTGAAGCCGGTTGTCCTTTCACCCCGTAAACCAGCGATGTGTATGCCTGCTTTAATGGTGCAATGGAGAGGAACGTTACCAAAATATTCCGCTCTCTCTGTTACATTGGATTTCGCAATCAATACTGCACGTTTGCAGATTTATTGAAGAATTCCAACATTGAGTCAGTGGTCACCTATCAAAACTTCAGTGCATGCCCACACTTTTTAAAACAAACTAATCCGACATCGAAATTAATAATGTGAACATGACCATTTTAATTTTTTTCGAAAAAAACGCATTGAGATAATTTTACTTTCTGTGAGATATATTAACCCAGGGGTCCCCAACCATCGGGCCGGTAACGGTCCTTGAGTCATTTATACGGTCTTTGCGGAAATAAATAGTTCTTGGTGTTCGATTTAGGGATGCCAAATACACTTCATGAACGCGGTTTCGAAAACATGTTCAATCATAAATCAATCCACTATTATTAGGAAAAAAATTTGTTTTCGAAGATCGATCTATCAAAATACCTACGTTATTCCGGCCCGTGCGAATAACTTCGGGGCCTTTCTGTACAACACAAGGACACAAAAATCCCTGATCAACAACCGCAGTTTACCAGATTTATGACTAATAAGATGGTAATTGCGTTAAAGCGTTGTGTAATCGACCCATTCTTGCGCACTCCAAGTTGCAGAGTAACAAAAACTGACGCATGCTGCTCAATTATGCAGACGCAGCACCTGCGCACGAGCCTTGACGGAATTTGAATTGTAAACTGACAACAAATAACGCAACCGCAACGTTCCCGGAACGAATAACAGAAGTTTTCGACTGCGAAAATGAACTCCATCGCCCTGCGAGTCCCACAGCACACGCATAGCGTTTGACCTGAAGATTTGTGGGTTATTTTAGGCTTGTGCGTTTCTGACCCAGGGTAACATTCCAACCAAGCAAATGTCGCTCTTTTTCACCATCTAGCGGTTGTAAAATTTTAAGAACTCGTTATGCTCGATACCACGTTTACACGCGATATGTTTTTGTCAAAGGTTACTACCAACAGAGGCCTAATAGGCCAACTAAGAAAAAAAGTACGAAGAAAAACACAAATGATTTTTTCTACCTTGATAAGAAAAATCTTCACTTTCGGTAGGGGTGAAGTTCTGGCGAGCTGGTGAATTTGCCATGCCTAAAGTGTTATTTTCATATTACATAAAGTTTTGGTTAGGAACACTTTGCAACCAAGCACATTTTTTTTGCTTTTTGGACATACTATAGCCTAGGCATAGTGAAACAATAATAATTGTTCTTCTGGCACTTAAGTTACGAGAGTTTACTATACGTATAGATTTTTGGACGTATACTATGCGTACAACTGCAAAACGCTTGGCTTACTTCTGTTTTGGCCAGTTCTGCTATCCAGAATACTTCTGTCCGACGATGCATTGTCTTCACTCATCCACGTCGATTCTGGCAAAAATATAAACTACCGTTATGGTTTGTCCATTGGCTTATAACCTTGACGGAAATAGCAGTTGCCAAAATTAATTTGCTAAAGATAAAATCGGTAGCAAGTTACATACAGCTAAATACTTACTGCTTTGGACGCTATCCATGGTAAAAACAGACTCAGATAAACTGGCAGCCATTAAAGTTGGATTTCGAGGTTTCCAATTAATTGGTGCCATAATGTTTGGTGAGGTATTCCCTTGCATAGTTAATCTTTAATTATCAGTCTCAGTTAAAAAAAAATTAAACTATAAATTGGAAATGAATTGTTGACAGTGGACCCTGTATGTAATTGTTGCGTAACAACCAGCGACTTGTATGCGATAGACATAGGCTATTCATTTCATGGAGCATGCCCGAAACCGAAATTACAAAAGCCATAGTCGCTTTGGGTCTGGGTAAAAATGCTTAAAAAAAAATTTGGACATTTATACACCATTCTTCCAGTTTGTAAACCTTAAATGAAATCGACCCCCAAAAAGTCAAAACGGACGCAGCAAAGGTACATGATTTGGATTGCGTTGTAATCATTCCAAAACCATTATAACAGGCCTGCTATAGAGGGCGCTATGTTCCAAACCAAAATACAAGCAGACTACGCTAATTTGCGATGATGTCTCTTGGTTGCTCAACCCCGTTGTCCTAGCCCCTCATAGTGGGGTTTTGAAATATCTTGCATTTGTCAAGATTTCACTCTGGGAAACACGTGACAATGCGTTTTTGTTGGCCTCACAACAAGGCTTTAATGACGCATATTTCCAGGTCTTTTTTAAAAGGGGGGAAAACTCGCGTGTAAGTGGCCATGGACTCCCATCACTTTGGTCAACATAACACAATAATAACGAATTGCTAGAAAAAAGTAAATTTTGTTTTTTCTCCACTGCGCTTTTACGCAACTTTCAAGTCGCAACTTTTCTAGGTGAGGAAACCGCCATGCGTTTGACTGCAGTGACGCTATAACCAAAGAACTTATACAAAGGGTTCTTTGCTATAACCCCTTTTTATTTACATGACATCACAATCACAACACGACATGAGACATATATCACAAAACAAAATTCGGAAGGAGGAAAGGGCAAGAACCCAGCAAAAGATTAGCATAATGCCCCAAAATTCAGAAGAAAAATAATGGCACAGCACAAGGGAAAGAAATGGGATATAAAATACCAAAGCGTTTGGTTAATACTGTACAAAACAGAATACAGTGATCTACCTTTAAGCAAACTTCAAATAATGAACTCTGACAATGAAAGAGGTGTGGGTCTCCTGGCAATGCATGGAAATGCCAAGCATTTTTTTTAATTCTTAAACTTCAAAACGAACAAACGACAGGAACAGTGCTCACAAAAAGATTTTATGTGCAAATACTAATGTGTTAGGACACAACAAGAAACTTTCTCCAATTAAAGAGTATGTACACAATCTTAAAATGTAAGAGACCTGGATGAAATCAGGTGGGTGTTTCACTCTTGGTCATGTGAACATCTTGTTCGTCGTTCTCTCTGCAAATTGCCAAAAAATGATGTTGGAAGAAAAATATGTCCAGCGCAAAGTTTTCAGTGACTTCAACCACACCTTTTCCAGCATAACTTTTACAGAAAGTAAACTGACAAAAATGTAACACCAAGTTAATTTAGTAAGACTAATTTTCTATTTATAATCCTTAGGTTTTTATGAGAATAGTTAGGTATTTAGCAAGAATGGCAACATACACAAATGCAATGGCATCACATTGGACTGTTGACTTGCAGTTTGACTGTGATACAGTTCCTTCACATTTGCATCCTTCACTTCGCAACAAACTCAGGGCTTTTTCATATGGGTCGCTTGCAATGGTAATAGGAAAAGTGAACTGAAAACAAATTCTTGTAATGCACTGACTATGAAAGCACATTGAATGCATTGTACTGATACTTTGATTGTTAATGAATATTACATTACTATGGACGGAATGATAACGAGATCATGCTAACCTTTTGCAAAACTGGGTGAATATGATCGAGGAGTAGAGCATTATCCACAATTCCACAAAGCTTTTCTTTTTTACATCCAGCCAGCTCTTGTGGTGACCTAATGTTTTCTGTATGACAAAAATAGCTAAGAGATCTTTTATTGATAAAGCAAATTCCAATTTTCATTATTTAACATAAAATAATTGTTACAATTGCAAGTCGGGTTAAACCTTATCACTACATTGGATTTGGTACAATAACTTTAGGCTTATTAAATCACTACATTGAACACCTATATTTGCACAATCATGCTCTCAGCGAAGTGTACCATAATTACAATACTGTTACATACAAAGTTATTGCAAATATTTAGTTTTGAGTCAAACTTAAAATTCAGGTTGAAACCTTTCCACAGGTTTTGTGCAACATCAACCTGTAACCCAATTTTTCTGATGAAGTCCACAAAAGTATCTGTAGGTTCCATTGTGGTTGCAAAATAGTCTGCTTTTAAGGTTAGGCAGCGTGGCTAAAGTCAGTTGAATGAATCTACCTTGCTATGTAAAATATTCAAGATTAAAATTGTTTTTTTAAACTGCTTTTATATTTTATGTTTGTCCTGAAGATTTACAAAACCGTAAGTTATTTTCCTTTTAATTTTTTTTTTTAAATGCCAAATGACAAACACAACACACTTAAAAACTTTATTTACTTAAAAAATCAAATTTACTTGATGCAGTGTGCACTGATCACGATACTAGGAACTGTTCTTTAATATGACATGATAGATGCATTTTTTCACAGCTACATGTCTTTCCTTGAGGTAAAAACTTATTAGCCAATGCCTATACCACATATTGTTTGTGCATCAGAATAAACTTTCCACACCACTTCCTGGTGTTTTCTCAGGTACTATTTTTATCTCTTAGGCTATTGTTTGTGATCATGTGGGTAGATGACTGGTTTCGTGTAGGAAATTAGTCATTGTAGGAACCATTGATCAACAAAACAAGAGTTTACCACTTTCCATATAAGCAAACATTGAAAATAATATTGAAGTTGTTTGGAAAAATTATATATAGTGCCATGTGAATTTAGAAACTTTGTCAACATAAAGAGGTGAAAAATGCAAACAAAATTTTTGTTTTTTAGTTTTGAAAAAAAAACACGGGATAATCTACAAATACATTTACAAAATGCTTCTGCACACTTATATGAAGATAAGTTTAAGCTTGCTTTTCTGCCAAGAAAAAAAAGTGACCAGAATGGTGGTCCAATGCGACCAGTTGCATTCCTTCTTCTTTTGACACATGTCACATAACAACCTGAGTTGCAAAATCAAATGAAGTGCTATGATGACGATGAAAGACTGAAAATCTTTACTTGCTTCAAACCCTTTAGCTGAGGACTTGACTTTGAAAAAATCAAAACTAACAAATACATTTAACTTTATTTTTTACACAATGGAAAATTTACATGCAAAAAGTGAACAGTTATAGAATGAAGTATGAATAATTGACTTCAAAATTAACCACATCACAAAAGTTTTTAGGCGTTGTTACAGCACTTGAATTTCAAACTTGTTGTGAACTATTGCTAAGACAAGGAGATGACGAAAAACCATAAAATGCAAATTATGTTTGCTTATTTGCCTTGCTGCGCACCAATGCACTTTTCACGCCAGAAACACTGCACCCGTTTGAAATGACGTCATGTATTCCTGAGCGTCCTATCATGAGGTCATGCAAGAGTATTGCCCGACGTCGTTGCACTTTCTGTGTGATTATTTCAACAATACAATCGAAAAGGCACACAGCCAGTGCAATGTTGTTAGGCAATGCTCTTGCATAATGTTACAATGTGACGCTCAGGATCACATGATGTCATTTAAGAATGGAGCAGTGCCTTTGACATTGAACAACACATCAATAACACAGAACCAAAACTTTTGCAAAAAACTACCTGATTTTTCTCACAAGTAATTTTTTTCGCCTATTAACAAGGAACACTAAGGAACACGTGATGCAAGAATATGTGCGTGACACAAACCAGAAACAAAACACCATTATATGGGGCATAAAAAACAATATTTACAATATTCCTGGCAAACCAGCTAAAATCAGTGATTTATCCAAACCAAATTAAAATTAACGACATTGTCATGTCCATGACTTCTCAAGTCAAGAACGAAACAGAATTTTATCTGTATAAAGTTTCGGTGCTGATATGACTTGAGCATTATACGTTTGGTGCTAAATTGTTTAAAAAACATTTGAACTTGTCAATTAATTAAGATAGAGAAATAGAAAGGGAACAAGGCTTTTGTCATTTTACACACTACAATCACAAAATAGGCACAAATTAAATCAATATATACACAAATAAAGCACAACCAACTTTACAGAAAAAAGTACAGAACTCCTTGTCCAAAGGGAGGTTGGTTCAAACGAACTTTACTTTCTTGGTCAAGTATGACTTCACTTCACTCATTTGAACAACATCATTGCCGTTCTCATTGCCCTTCTTCAGCATAACAGCGGCATTCACCTGAACAAATGAATATTGTCATTATTTGTCGTAGAGCGAGATTAAGGCCTGGAAAAAATGCAATGGAAAAATTAATGTGGTTTTTGACATAAATGTTCTTTTTTTTAAGGGTAGGGTCCAAATATTATAGTTCCTGTGTTTTTTCTATTGAGCCCCCTAAAAACACACATAGTTTCTGAAGTTCCTTCATCTTGAAATATTCAACTTGTTTTTCAACAACTGTAAAGTGCATTTGAATGACCAAGGTGATACTTTTTACCAACTAAGGCAAGGGTATTTTGAAGTTTTGGCTCCTAACTTTATGCTTTTTGATACAACCAGTGTAGTTCCGTTTTCTTTTCAGTAGGAATTTAAGATTTTTTTATTTTTATCTGTTTTGTTTTATTGGTGAAAAAATTTTTGAAACTGGAAACACCAACAAAAACTAGCACCGACCTTGGTCAGTATGCTGAGCAGATCCTCTTTTCTATAATTCTCCTTCAAAGCCTTGCAGAGAATGGAAATGAACCAAGAACCTTCAGTGGTGTCCCTGAAAGCTTTCGTGCCTAAACATAAGACCAGGTTTTTTAGTATTTGCGCAAAAAATCACAGCAAATGTTTAAAACCTCCGTAAGTGGCTTGTGTAAGACAGTGCGTACAACCCAACAACACTTGAAATTACTTTAACACAGTTTGTTGTAAATGTAATGCAATAAAATGGTGGCCAAAACAGATAAGCATTTTATTGTTGATGCAGTCTGGAATGCTTTTCAAACAAAGGGCTTAAGATATAGAAATAGTGCTGTATCCAACGACCAAGACTGTATAGTTTCTGAATGTTAATGTATAATTGATATCACCTGAAAGTTTAATGTCAATTCTAATGGTAAAAGATATAAAAGTCCCCACAAACAATGAACTTTACAGAACAGGTTACCTGGGGATGTAGCATGTGCAAACAGCATGTTGGCCCACTTGTGAGCTGAGTCTTGTGCAAAAGCACCAGCATCAGACTGTGTTGCACCTTCAGCCCAACCTAAACCAGGTAATCAGTAACTAGTACATCGTGCCAAGTGCAAACAAACCCACACCAAATTTAAATTTACCATATGTGCGTGGCTCTTCCACTTCAACAATTGAATCGGACTGGGTGCCAGTTTGCTTGTCTGCAAAACAAAATTAATGAAACTACAACTTTGTTATGAATAATATTTCCTGCAAAAATACAGAAAAAACGATTAGAACCAACACCTATGATGTCACCACCTTAATAAGCTGTATCTCCTATTTTGTAAAGTACACGCACTTACTGTTGATTAATGACATATGTGTATAGTATTGTCCACATCAAAATTTTAACACCATCTACTGATATCACAATGTAAAATATGAACTCATAAAGCTTTTTTTGAGTGTTTTGGAACTGGTGTAATCATTGCTAGCACAAAGCATCTCTTTAGGATATAAATTTTACTTTGTCTGCAAAATTGGAAGAAAAAGAGTTTTGGTGTCTCTTTTTTGATCAGTGGTGCTTCTGAGGAAGTGAAGAGTTTTGCCACCTGCTCATCTGAAATTTTTTCGTTGTCTGTTCCGACAAACCAATCCACATTTCCCTCTAAATTGTGAAATAGAAGGTTAATATTAGTGTTTAGAGAACTCTCACCTTGATGAAACCTTTATAGATAAGTTATAAAACATAGTTTTCTCAATATCATCAATTTCACGAAACTGTTGCACTAAGACCGCAAAGAAAATTTTAGTCAACTATTCTGTGGAAATCTTAATTTTCTGAGGTACAGATTGCACGATGTTGAATAGTTTCAGGTTAAAACATTGCCATTAATTACATTCACTTTCTTTCACATCTCTGCCGAAAGTTCACACAAAGGACATTCATTACCTCGTTGTCCGTGACTTCCAATGAACACAAAAACCATTGGGGCATGTTGATTATCCCGAGATCCAGTAAACTCTTTCAAAATTTGCATAATTTCCTACAGAAAATGGGAAGTTTAGGGTTTCTGCAGAGTTTGGGTGCAATTTCTGTTTTTGCAATACTCTCTAGCATCCTCCACAAAAGTATTGTTTTAGTCTAAGCAGTAATTCTATGGATACTTTGCTTGAAAATCACAGTATTTTATCAAAATAATCTTAATAATTTTATAGCTTGTGTTGTGTAGTGGATCGGCAAATGCTAGGCATGCATGTTTTAATGTTACCTGTTTTCGCTTGTTCAAGTGTAAATCCACTTTAAAGCCAAGTTGCTCCAACAAAGCCTTGAGGTTTCTGGAGTCGGCCAATGCACCATCACGATTTGGCGAGTTCCCTTTAAACCTGGTGTTGTTCAAAATCAGGGCACGACTTTGTCCCCAATTGTGTACTGGATATGCCTGGATGAAATTTTTACAGTGACTTAACTGCTGTAAGTACCCAGTGTCAGTTGGTATGATTAAAACTAATTTATATCTAACAAATAGGAGTGCGAATATTTTATGTAACTGACTGATTCCACTTAAATGTGCTAGCAAGAAACAGGAATTTTTTATATATTATTTCTTCATTACAATACACACACATCAGAACACAACAAACTTACGTCTCTGTCAACTGTTGTTTGACCATTTATAGTTGTTTGTACTTGCATTCCTTCTACTGTGAACTTCTCATTGTAAGCAGGGTTGGAAACAAAGAAATCTAAACATGTTCATTCTAGGATTAATTTTTAACAATTATATTCATCCATTGAAAAACATATTTGTGGATAATTTGGTCAACTTAACAGGTTTTACAATTTAATTTGCAATTAAAGAAGGGTTTATGTAAGTGTAGTGCTTGACAAGTTTTAACATGAAAAAGACAATTTGCAACTTTTTTGGCTAAACTGCATCTGCTAATATCTAGTATATTTTGGTGTGTAAACAGCTTGAACATTTTGCAAAAAACTGTGACTAGCATCAGTAAAAATTACAGCCAAAAAAACTTATGAATATCATTTCACATATTTTTCATAAATAAAGCAAGCCAAAGCACAAGTGTGTCAAATGACAGTTTGACATATTTTAAACAAAATTAATCGCAACAAACCGTTGACATCCAAGGTCCGAAGAATTTTTGGAAGCTTCGGAGAACCTGAATTTATTCATAAATGATCAATAAACAATGTAAAAAACAAACAAACAACAAGTATGAAATGGTTATTACCATTGACTGCATTGATGAGAAACTTTGAGTTCTTATTGTCATATCTAACTTCATTTTGTGGCATTATTGCTGATTGAACAAATGTGCCACCCGAGATTTTAACAGACATTTCGTTGCCTCTCACTTCACGTTCTTTTATTGTTCGAGTCGCATTTACAATATCCACGTCCATATCAGTCTCCACCGGGGAACTGCCAGGATTGACAGGACCATTGCTGTCTCTACATAAAACAGTGTACAAAGTATTAGGCAAGCAGAAAGCATCGGTTTTTCATCAAGCAAAATATGCTATGTTTGATGCAATATTCCTAATAAGTAACCTTGCACTTTTTCAGGATAACTCAAATATAAACCTCAGAAGCATTACTTTTGCCATTCTTTACTGTCAGAAATTATTAGTTTTCAGCTGAAATATTTTTTCATAAAGTTTGATATGCCTCTATATTGCAAGAGTATGAATGACATGACATACATAAATCCTGTTGCATCACTTTGGGTGCCTGGTCGACAGTTTTGTGGTGCGCTTCCTTCATTCTTGTTGGCTTCACTTCTCAACAAACTCAGGGCTTTGTCATATGGGTCACTTGCAATGGTAATAGGGAATGTAAACTAAAAATAAATTACACAATTATTAAAATACTTTGTCAATATTGCTCGTACAGTCCTCTGGTACTTTTAAACCCAAAGAAAGAACTGAGTTTCTTGGCAGAACTGCCCAATCACAAAAAAAAACATTTAAAATTTGGCAATAAGAAATTACATTGTGGTGTTATTTTCCCCAGAATCCAATTGTTATGTTATTTTCTTGACAGAGTTATATTGCTCGTCACACCAACCTTTTGTAAAACTGGGTGAATATGTTTGAGGAGCACAGCATTATCCACAATTCCACAAAGCTTCTCTTTGTCACATGCAGCCAGCTCTTGTGGTGACTTAATGTTTCCTTTTCAACAAAAACTGGACTTTAGTTTAAATGAAACAGCAAGCATAATTGTAATTGGGCATCAAAAATATTTTCTCATAATTAAAATCTAGAAGGCTACACTTCAGTAAAAATGCTGTTAATAATTTGGTCACAATCAAAAACTTTGCACAATAAACTTCTGTTTAATCTAAACCAACAAGGAAACTCGGTGTTATACCTCCCCACAAGTTATGAGCATCCTCCTCCCGCAGTCCAATTCCTATGATGAAGTTTATGAAAGCATCAGCAGGCTCCATTCTCGATGCCATGGTGAGACAATTTATCTAACTCACTTTTCTTGTGCAGTTTACAAGTGAATTAAAGGCCCCACACTGTCTTAATCCTATTCACAAACAAAATCATCGTTTAAATTATGTATACATATTATATTCATGTATCAGTTTATTTTTTCTGA
Organism: Ascidia mentula; assembly: GCF_947561715.1. NCBI lineage: Eukaryota > Metazoa > Chordata > Ascidiacea > Phlebobranchia > Ascidiidae > Ascidia > Ascidia mentula. The sequence goes on from NC_138568.1 coordinate 4,212,238, forward strand.
CGATTGCTGATAAAATAGCGGAAATGTGGAGATACAATTTATTAATGCCATTCTTTTTAATAGGGAATCTGACAATTTCAAGCCATTGTCATTAAACTTTTAGTTATGATAAGAAAGTGTTTATAAAACATTGCGCTGTTAAAAGTGTTTATATGTGCAAAATAAACTTTTAAAAAACCCCCCAAAAATCCTGTTAAAAACTCTCTTTCTGAACTAGTTAAACACCATCTCAAAGCCTTCCAACCAATAAAATACTCTCTTTACTAATTCGTGTGCATTTAAAAAGAAAACAATGGCATTACCCAATGGTCCCGTCGTTTATGTGGCTATATAAAAAGCGGAACCAACTCCTGCACACGTCAGATACAAAAAAGTCGGGACAATACAACCCGGTGATTCCCCCGATGGTCCTTTTCCATTGTTTTCTGTTTGTTTGTCATGATCATGACGTGGACGGGTGACACTTATATCAAATCATAACTGATCATTTTTTAACATATTTCTGTACAATAAGTTAACACTTTTTTGTAACGACCAAAAAATTGTAAACGATAGTCTTGACAAAAAGGCAATTTGTAGTGCCAAGCAGAAAATTGGAAACTTGTTTGCTGAAACCATGCTGAAACCATAGTATGCTAAAACTGTAGTATTCTATGAAAAAACGTGTAAAACAGACACCATAATAGCTATGTACAAAATTATCCCCGAGAGGTATTATTGGTCCTAGAAAAATCGAAATGAAGAAACATCCATGGTTTGTCATGCGTATCACACATGTGCGCTCTTGCTGAGATACAAAAACATCATTTTTGGTTCACGAGATCTTGAGTTTTTTCTTGCATCTAGGAAGACTAGGATGGTGTTAACAAAACAGTATTTGCGTTATGAAGCTGCCGCCCAATTTGGAGTGGTCGGTGGTCAGAGGGCGAATATCACGTTTTTGAAAGTAAGAAATACAGAATCAAGATACGTCGCTGTTGGGGCCTGCGAAAATGTGAATGTTTGGGATACAAGAACACAGGAAAAGGTAAGTTCTTCTTTGTATGCAAGATATTTGCTATAGGCATGTGGGAACTCTACAATTATGATAATCGTTTGCCTAAGAAGTGCAAAGACCAGTCTGGATTGCAAATACTGAATAAATCTACTTTCATATTTTCTGTATCTTATCAGGAAGTCGGAAATTGTACTGACACATTGTATACAAGTAAAACAGTGGCTAGTCCGTGCATCTAAAGTTCCTTATTACAACTTGTCCTATCTGGTGTCAATAATAATATTAGCCACTTGAAATTACTTTTGTAAAACTTTTGAAGTCATGTTATAAATTTCAAGGTCTTAGTCCTACAAGGGGATAAGTCAGAAGTCACAGCGATCAAGTCCAGTCCAAAAGGTGATTACCTGGCTGTTGGTTATGCAGATGGGTCAATACAAGTTTTCAATGTCATCACTGGAGAATCCAATGTGACTTTTACTGGCCATCGATCACCTATATCTTGCCTTGCATTTGACAAAGATGGCATGAGACTGGCATCAGGCTCACATGTAAGTTAAGTGTGTATATAATTGGGGTGTTATTAATATACATGGATATACAATGTATACATATATATAATGTTATGTGGGCTCCATCATTTACAAGATATTGTAGAGGATTGATGTTAAACTTTGTTTGATTTTCCATTAATTTTCTTATTGTTGTATTGAAGTAAAAAAATTCCGAATTTAGGTCACATTTGTTTGATTTGGCATTTCCTCAAGAGTCAGTACTTGTATCCACTTCATAATGCTGCTGTATAATTTAGCTGTTTGTCTTCTCAGGATACTGAAATAGTCATCTGGGATTTGGTCAATGAAAGTGGTTTATACAGACTCAAGGGACACAAAGGCATCGTGACTCATTGTTGCTTTCTCTCAAAGAGGAACATGCTTATATCCAGGTAAAAATGTACCTTATAGTGAAATTTAACATAAAAAAATAGAATTAAAATATTTCTGCATCACTTCGCGGTGTCAAATGTAATCCTCAGTGTACAGTTAAATTTATATGTGGTCAACCCTCCATTTTATTACCTTGTGTTTCATGTAGTTCCAAGGACACATTTGTAAAGTGGTGGGATCTGGACACTCAGCATTGTTTCAAGACTATGGTTGCCCACCGAGCTGAGGTAAGACCTGCTTAAATGGTGTTTTAGATATTGGTTACATATGCTATTAGTGGTAGTAAGCATTTGTTGCCAACTTCCAGTAATATTGACATGTTGTTCAGGTTTGGACTTTCGTGCTTACACCAGATGAAAGCAGACTTATTACAGGAAGTGCAGACAGCGAGCTTCGAACTTGGAGTTTAGAGTATATTGGGCAACAGGTTTGTTACAAATGCTAACATGCATTAGCACTATGTAAATATCTACTGTATGTACAATATTGTTGATGATTTTATGTTTATTGCTTCTATATCAGGACCAAACCATTCCACCCCCAGCCAAGCAGAACAGGCCTTTCGAAGAAATAGAACATGCTGACAACAAAGCAAATGACATGATATATGAGGACATTGGTGAGTTTTGTGTTATTTGGTCCTTCATTGCTTGCTTGGCCATACCAAGTCTTAAAAGCACGTACCGAATATACATATTGCTTACATATGGGTAAACTTAACAGCTTGTTATTTATCTATGTGTGTTTCTGTTGAATTATTAGTCAAGATTATTGATTTTCAATATCGCTTGCAGAAACTGTTGAAGACCGACAAGTTGTGTGCAAAAAAATTGGGTCCATAATGCGTAGAGGAAAGGATAGAGTCGCAGGCCTGGCAATTACCAAGGATGGAAAGCATCTGGCTTGCCATGTATGTGTAATGTAAACATTAATTGCTGTATATTTCTGTGAACCTATTATGCATATGTCACAAATTTGTTTGCTGTAGGTGGGTTTGGCAAATTTTGCTAACTGTACTGCCGAAAAAATGCTTTTAGTTATAGTACTGTCACTCTTTTCATGTGATTAACATCACAAAAGCTGATCACACTGAGAAAAGAATTTTCCTTTTCCACAACTTATATACATTTTACCTGGAAAAATTCACATGCCCTTGGTTGTGTGTTTGCATCCTAAAGTATCTTAAAATTCTTCAGCGTTTCATTCAAGCGCTTGATTCCATGCTTGCCTTTTGCTTTATCAACTAAAACAGGTGCATTTATTTAGGGCAATGACAAAACTTTGGAAATGTTTTACTTAAACTCAGTGGATGAAATTGAGCTTAGACTTAAAAAAAAATTGAAGAGGGCGAAGAAAAAACTAAAGAAGGAAAATGAAAATGCAGATGAAGGTATTTACCAAATTGCTCTGTTGCACTACTGATTTATTAGGACTGTTAGTTATACTTTTAATAAGTTGCAACTGTCAAGCATAATTTTTTTTTTTTTTTGTTTAGATTCCGTAACTGTTGAGCAAAATGTTGACGATGAAATAATTCCTGTTGGAGTATGCACATGTGCAGGCAAAATTTGGTATGTTTTAAGGGTAGAACTTTTATCACATGAAAGCAACACAAATGTTGTCATACTAGAATCTTTTCTGTAGTAAATGAATTACACGTTTTGATTGAATTATACAAGTATGCAATCTCCTTGAATATATGTGTTGATTAAAACAATATATTTGTAACTTTTACTCAACTTGGCTTACAGTTTTATTGATATTTCTTCCACAAAATTGGATCGGGAAGTCTGTGTTGTCACCTTGCTGCGCAACAACCAGATCGAATCATTTCACATTGGAACAAAGTCTGCACACCTGGAGATCAGCCAACGCAAGTGTTTGTCACTTCTTGGTCACCGAACAGAGTGCAAATCTATTTGTTTCACTTCTGACAGCCTGGCACTGCTTTCTTCTGCTTCTACAAGTGCCAAGCTGTGGAACAGGTAACGCAGTGCAATGGTAGTAAGTTTTGAGTGAAAAGTTTGAGTATGATGAACTTTTTAACAAATAACTTTTTTTTTAAGTTTTAGTGTAGAATATGTATACATGTAACTAACTTTGACACAAAACATCATTCGGGTTTTGTACTGTCAATAAATACAAATTAAAAACAAAACATTCAATTCTAAACTGACGTTTCCAGAAGTAGCAACCAGTGTGTAAGAACAATGAAAAGCATTCATGTCCAGTGCTGCTTGTTTGTTCCTGGTGACAGGCAAGTGTTGCTCGGCACTCAATCTGGATCCATAGAAATCCATGATATTGCATCAGGTAAAGTTATGCAAGTGATTTCAAATACCCAAAAACTTGTAACAATTTTTGGATAAATCTACTTTCATATTTTCTGTATCTTATCAGGAAGTCGTAACAATTTTTTTTAATAATTGATCTTGCTCGTTGCATTATTGTTGACATAACCCTGAGGAAGTCTCACCGAATGGCGGTCGAAATGTCGGTTTTAAATAAAACTTTAGAAACTTAAGTGCCAGAAGAGCAATTCTGATTTTTTGTATATGCACAAGAGATGGTCTATCTAGCTAGCATATTATGTGTTAACTAACACTCTTCACTGCTCAGGAACATGTCTTGAAGAGATATCAGCTCATAGCGGCAAAGTAACAAGCATGTGTCTAACCCCTAGTCGCCATGGGGTTGTGACTGGAGGTGACGACAAAACGCTAAAGTTCTGGGATTTTGATCTTGTGACAGAAGAAGACAAACCTGAGTAAGTTTTATTGTTGTCAGGGTAACAAGCAAGAACCTAGTGGCCATTTTTTATTGTTATATATAGATGTTCCTTTATTACCCTTTCCATTAAAACCCTGAATCGCATGAAATGTCACAAACACACTGTTAACATTTAAATTTGCTTACTTATCGGACATAAGTGTAACAGGAATTAAATGTTGTACTTTAGCATAAAAACGCTAACAAAACAATTCTATCATTGTTTCCAACTTGATCAATTTCCCACTGTTTTGCTTTACTCATGTCATGTCCAAGTGTAACTTGTGTCAGTGGACACAACTTTAACTAATTGGTGTTGAGTGTTTTGGTTAGTATCCCAATAAGATCGGGTATTGTTTAAAATTATGTATCTGTTTTATCCTTCATTATATGGAACAACTTTAATTGACTGTTGCAGACTACCAGGTTGATTAAACACAAATCTCTGTGTGTTTAATCTCGTCCAGTGTCTGCTAAATAATGTTGCATATTTGTTTGTCAACTTGGTGTTCTACTGAGTTGACCTTAAAACAAATATCCGCTGGTGTTGTGCCCTTGAAAATGTGGTTGCGTTTTCACTGCACAATGTTTGCCACAATTATTTTATTTGATCTACAGTTTTTTTGGTGAGCAGTGAAAAGTGTCTAGACACCATTTTAAAACTTATAAAAATGCAAGACCAGCTTTTTCCAAACTTTGTCAATGCATGGCCCAAACAATTTTTTGCAACAACTTGTGACCCATTGCCTGCACTGATCATAAAATTTGCGATAGTGACCTTTTTTTGGTCTCTGTGGTAAAATATGGTCTGTGTGGTAACCATATTTTACCACAGAGACCAGAAAAAAAAGGTTTCTGTGGTAAAATATATTTCTATCAAATTACACAAATGGTTAAATTGGTGTGAGATACATTGTGAATCACATTGAAACCCGTGGGAGATTGTGTATGCACACCTACACATGCCTAACTGATAATACATGCAATGCATTAAATATAGGAGCTTGTTGTGTTGTTTTTGTGTAGGAGGTATTCTAATTACTTAAAATACAAGTTCGTTTGATTCCCAACATACTGCAACCGACCAAAAGTTGGCTATACCTGAAGAGTCCTAACCTGGTTTGGAAAGAGCCTTTAATTGTTAATTTTTTGTCCTTATGCAGAACAAGTCGCCTGACGCTGGTCCACACTCGCACACTGGAATTAGACGACCAAGTCCTTTCCATTGATATGTCAGCAAACAGAAGACACATTGCAGTTGCTCTCATGGATTGCACTGTCACAGTGTTTTATGTCGATTCACTCAAGGTAAAGTCAATTATTCCTCTCTTTGTATCAATGCAGAGTTGATCAATACCGCAATCACAAAAGACAAGTAATGAAATCTGTTTCAGTTCTTTTTGTCGTTGTACGGCCACTCCCTGCCTGTAAGGTCTGTGAGCATTTCAACTGACTCCAGCCTCATAGTAACGGGTTCCACAGACAGAAACGTCAAGATATGGGGCATGGATTTCGGAGATTGTCACAGGTAACCCTTGGTTTTTATTCATACCGCACAAATCTTTCCTTTTGTTATAGTAGACAAACTGTTTTTGGAACATGCATTCAATAAAATATACAAGAATAAAAAATTCTCCAGGCTGCTTTATTTGTCATACATATGTAATTAAAGAAAAAGGGTTTTATAACCTTTTAACAACTGTAGAAAAGTGTTGTTTTACCTGCATTGCTACCAAAACAAAATGTTTTTTACACTAAAGGTCCTTATTTGCACATGATGACGATGTCATGGCGGTTAATTTTGTCCCTGATACTCATCTTTTCTTCAGCTGCGGGAAAGATGGTCTGATAAAACAATGGGATGCTGATAAGTTTGTACTGATTCAAGTTTTGAAGGTTAGTAACAGTCCTCAAATCGAGAAGGTCCTTAAGATTTTTCCATACAATAATACTTTAAGGAATTGAGTTTATTTTCCAAAGGGTCAACAGTATACATGTCTCAAAAATTTTATTGGTAATGGGGGTTCACAGAGTTAAACGATTGACCAAGGGGTCTATAGACCTAAATAAGTTGATAAACCCGTAATTTTATAAAAGTAACTAAAAGCAATAAACCAACAAAACTTGCGTTAGTCAATTTCCTATTTTAACATAAAAAAGACTTAAACCCTTGAAAAAAGATGAAAAAAAAATCCAAATTTTTCTATGTTACACAGGGTCACATAGGAGCTGTGCTGGCTCTTGATGTGAGTGGTGATGGGGATTTTGTGGCTTCGAGTGGAAAGGATCGTTCGCTCCGATTCTGGACACGCTCCCATGAGGTTGTCATCCCGTCGGAAGAGAGGGAGCGGGAACGTGAAGAGGAGGAAGAGAAAGTCCTCCCAAAAAGTCAGGAAGCGCAGGTTTGTTACTTATTTTTCTATGGTTGAACTTCGTAAAGTAGGTAGCATAGTTTCAAGAAAAAGTGTGTTGTTTATAGAAACTCATAAGATCCAACACACATTGTCAACTCCTGTACATTTTCGTATATGTTAACATTTGGAAAATGTAAGCAAATATACTTAAAATTACCTACAACGAGTTGTCTAGATGACATTTTTCGCAACTTAGCTTTATGTAGCAAAGCTTTTTAAGCTATATGCTCAAAACAATAAAGATGTTTTGATATAGGTTAGTAGCGATTCTTGCACTTAACCCACTGTAACTCATTACATTGGACAGATTCCTGGTGAGGCTCCCGACGAAGAGGTTGGAATGGCGAGCAAGACGACCATAGAGAGTGTTAAGGGGGCAGAGAGAATCATGGAATCAATTGAGGTATCAAAAATTAAGCATTGCATACTGGTTGCCCTATTCTGATAATCAGGCCCTATTTCTTGCCAATGTCCAGGACCATTTTTAGACCACAGCGAATTTATTTTAAATGTGCAATTTTTTGATGAATATATTTCACTTAAACTATCTTGATGGACGCAAGTAGTTTTCAAAACGTTTGCACATAATGTGTAGCAGCATATTAGCTTTGGCTTTCTTGTTTAAATTAATAAACTCTAGCTCTTTGCACCTATTTCTATCCTTAATCTGTAAAATAAAAATAATTAAATGGGTTGAAAATGTGTTGAAAAATTTGCTTTGCTAGCTTCACAGAGAGGAGGTCGACCGCGAAAACGAGCATAAAGCTTTGCAGAAGAAAGGAGAAGAGGTATTTAACTTAACCATATAATATGTCACATGTGTTTTGCGTTGCATTTTACTATTGTTTCTGTCTTTAGACTCCGTACGTCTCCCATCACCCCATTCTAAAGGCTTACGGTAACATAACGGTAAGTGCGAAAAATAATGCGTTCGCTGTAAATTCAGGAAAATATGCTTTTTCTCACTGTGAAAGTTATTCTCTGTGGCTTAATTTCGGTCGTGATAGACTTCCATAGCAGAATGAATCAAAGCAAGACATCCTATATAACGTGTGGCCTCAGCAAAGATACCGCGAATTGTTTTAATTTACCTGTGCTGTGAAGGTATTTAAAGTCCACGTATTTTATTGTGTAAGCTACATACACATGGCCACTGTTTCGACCTCTTATCTGTGCAGCATAGTGTTTCCACCTTGTTCCCCGTAAGGTTGCACCTAGTTTGGTGCCCAACGGATGACGGTGATTGTATAGTCACCACAAAGTCGAAGTCTTTGTCTGGCCGTTTGGTGTACAAAGTCAGTCGTCTGGTAGTCACACCAGCTGCACTAATGAGACCTTGTAGGTCGAAACAGTGGCCATGTGTATGCAGCTTACACAATTCATTTTATTGGCTCCACTTTGCTTATCATGAATTTTAATTCTTGCCCCTTTTCTGCTCAAGTCATCGAACAAGGCGGTAACAAATTTCCTTTCAAAACCAATTTAAATTTATTCTCCAGTCGGATCGTCACGTTCTGCAGACGTTGCGAAAAATCAAATCCAGGTCAGTTCAAGTGTGGATTTACTTTCGTTTGTTTGTTGTTTATAATCCGTACAAACTTCCCTATAATTCTGCAACTACAGTGAGTTGGAGGAGTCACTACTTGTCCTCCCTTTCTCCTATGTTCCCGACCTTCTCACTTTGCTTAACACTTTCGTCACTAGAGGGCGCGAGGTGGAGCTCGTATGCCGCGTCATGTTCTTTCTTCTCAGGTAAGTTTTGCGGTTTGTTTAGGGGGGGACCCAGATTCGATTGCTAAAAGTGAATATTTAGGTCATAGTTGGGTATTTTGTTTGCAATTGCGACCGAATCGCTCTTTGTGGCAGTGGTTATGAACCCTTGACCTTGTCGGCAAGATTTCGGTGAAACAACGTATTTTACTGATCTGGGAGTGATTCAATTCGTAAAACCCGGCAAAGAACGTTAACTTTGATTTGCGCTGTACGCAACTCTTTATTGGCAATTGCAAAATTTTCTTTAAAACATATTAAAAGAAAATAGTACTGCTAATTATGGGCCTGGCCTTTATTGACCGATCTGAGATAAAAAAAAAATCCGTTTCTACAAACCTGAACCGATAAATATGTTGTGTAAGGCGGCATATAAGTGTTTGTGACGCAAAAAAGTCACGTAGCATTCCAGTAAATGTTTGTTGCAATTGCACCGCAGCCATGCCGTGTTTTTGCCATTGACATTCATCAGATGCGAATAACACCGGCCCGGCACGCAAAGTTAATCACCAAACATACGTCGTTCGCACAAGAGGCGAAGCAGTATAAACAACTGCCATAGTTTTGTGGCTCGTATAAAGCGACGTGACGTGGCAGATTAGCGACCGCTATTACGCATACTAAGTTCCTGGTAATCCAAGGCGTGGTAAACATATCATCCCGTTTGATAAACGATTTGCGATTGCGCGGTTGAATAGGTTGTAAACTTGCTTTGCCCTGTATGTTTGCTGTCTTACTGCACAATCGTTGATGTGCCGGCGGGGGCAAGCGCATAAACTTGACTCATAACTGACATGTAAATTTGACTAAAAAATAACTGTTAATGGCATTTGCCATAAAAATCATATTTTTGTTGGTTTTAATTGTGGTTCAGAACTTTCTTATCTACACCCCAACAAAAGTTGTGGAACCACTACACAATAGTGCAGTTTCGTTAAAGCTACCCATAAAATTGTGATCTGAAAAAAAATTTAGTAAATAAAACTGATTTTTTCATGTTAGAATCCACCACGGTCGAATCACCTCCAACCAAATGCTCGTTGAAGTTCTGGATGAGTTAAGGCGAAACACACAGAACAAAGTCGACGAATTAAAGGTTTATACATTGGCTTCACATTCTGCATGGATTACTAATAAATGCTTCAACGTCACCAACTAATGGTGCAAATTTTTGCTACGCTAAAACTATTTTTCCAGGACCGAATTGGTTTCAACGTCGCCGCACTCGGCCACATGAGGCGCCAGATCGAAGCCCGAAATGACGTCACGTTTTTCGCCGACGCCACCCAGCAGCGCAAGGAGAAAGCGAAAAAGAAAAGAAAACGGGACAAGACGCAAAGGGCCGTGATCGCCGTTTAGCCGAAAATAAATCTCCAAATTTATAAATGTGTTGTCATTCTTGATAGCAGGGGTTCATAACCAGGGGTACGTTTATCCACGGAGGCTATGAAGCCCCAAAACAGTGGTTTCAAAGTGAAGGTTATTTAGTTACGTTTAAAAAAAATAACTGCTTCAGTAAAGGCATTAGTGAATTGACCGATTGTTGGTGTGCTGTAAATATTAATGAACTTAAAATAATGCATCGATTTAAGTTAGGCTGCAATGCCTGGGTTGCGAAGCCTGTAAACCTATAATGGCGTATCGATACAAAATGTGGAATTTGCTGTGGCGCTTATACAACTGGGTTTTTGTCACTCCCCATGCAGAAACATATCAACCTTTAACGCATGCCTCAATTAAGCTTTAAGACGTTTTTTCATAGCTGCTGAGTCACCACAAAGCGAATTCTTCAAAGGCAAAAGAGTGACTACAACCGCTGAGTCACCACGAAGGGGAAGCCTTTGATAAGCTGGTGTTAACACAAGGTGCACAGATGAGGTCCAATGGGTCGAAATAATTTAAAAAGTATGCAAAGCAATGAGTATCGTGTATTGCTGAGTAAACAGGAACGGAACGGAACCACCATTACATTATTTGTCAGTGATGTTTGCAACCTGTAGCAAGTGTATCAACACTTCATCCCAGGCATGAGTCTCATCTCAGAGCCAGTCCGATTTCTGCAGTGTAAACAACTAAATTTAGACCAACGTGCAAAACGATACCGAATGTTAAAACCACAACGCACACAGCGCGCCACGCTTTCGAGATCACCAACCGCGCGCAAGATACGTACTGGTCTAAAAGGCCGGTGAACTCTGCACGTTCCGTAATTCGACCCGAAGCGGTCATAACTTCGTGCTTGGGCCCAATTTGCGAGTCTTGAAATTGCTCCTCTCGTCGGACGTGTTGTGAATCGCTGGATGATGGAAACGTTATTACCGGATGACTTAACGGTAATTGGCTGCGTGCCGATCGTTCCTTAGTGCCGACAACTCACGAATGGATTAAGACCTTTTCGTTACGAGGTTGGAGCTGCTTTTGTTGGTGTCGGTATGTCTTGGATAATACAACTTGGATTTGTAAGAAATCTATATCGAATTTGAGATGTACAAACCAAAGATGTTGCGTAATCTATTTCTAATGTGTATTATTGCGGATTATTTGCTGTAGAACCCCCCAGTTATAATATTGATTCCTAATATTTTCCGGTTTTCCGGAAACGTAAGATGCTGTGCGACAAAATATTAAAACAAATCTTGCAAATAAGTGCTGTTGGCAAGTTAGGCAGTATACCCAATGATAGATGGTTTTATATATTAATATTGTTTAGTTGCTGGAGCAATGTCTGTGTTTTGGGAAATTTATAACAGGATTTGAAGCAACCCGAAACAACGTTAATTGTTTAATTGGCGGAACTGTGCCTGTTAGTGGAGAATTTGTTGATAGAAAACAACTTGAAAAATAGATTTGGAAATGCCCGGGGTTTTGTTGACGGTTCTTGAGGTTTACGCGCAGCCAACCGTACACAGAAAAATAACGCGCTTGTGTTTGGTAATTGCCTCGTACTCTTCCCTTAATCGCAATACGGCAAACCCATGCAAATGTGTCACATTTTCGAACATATACGTTGCACCTTTGCCGGCTTTTGTAAAAATTCTGCTACAAGTAATTCCTTGCGTATGCCGGAAAATTTCGGCAACACATTCACTGGGCTATTAGGTCATGTCGTTACAATGGCTTGGAACACCTTCTTTGGAATCAAGACAGCGGCGTTGGGGCGTAGCCGATCTTGCATCCTCGACACACGTTTTGCCTAATGAGGAGTTATCCTGTGCTTGGTAATGGGACACTGCGGTGTGATATGGAGGGCGCGTACTCGTGCGTAAAATATTAAATTTCTGGGAAGACATGACACGAAGTCAGGTAATTCATAACTTTGTATCGTGTGAGTAACCTCAATATTGCGCTGAAAAATCACTTTAGGCATGATGTTAAAAGTATCTGAAAGAAGGATTTTTGAGTGTTACCCAACCCTTGGTCGTACTTTTATTACAAACTACACATTTTCAATATGCTATACATTGATCATTGTTTGAAAACCTTCTTTCATTTCGTAACTTAAGGTTAGCGTTTGTTTTTTATAGGCACATATATTCTTCAAACTTATTTTTGTGAAAGTAATTTTAAATTGACAAAGAATGCTGTCGCTTTTAAACTGTTTTTGTCAAACGACAGCCTTAATTTAAAAAATTTTTGAAACGGAATACATTGCCGTATAAAGCGTTCTCGTTATAAAGTGTTGTCACTTAGCTGCTGAAGCATGTTCGAAAATTCTTTTCAGCTTGCAAGCAAAATATTTTCTGATCAATATGGCCCATGTTTGGTCGACAGTTTTGCTAAAAACATTCGTTTTTTGTGCAACGTTTGTTGTTGGTTTTGCAAATATGGCGTCAGTCACAAAAGATTCGTGCGGCGAACAGAAGGATATGTGTTGGTAGAAACATCAGGTCATGTTGTCAGTATCCATGTTTGGCACACTCTTTTGTCACGGGAAACCTGTGGGCCCATGCTGTGGGCCCCATTACGCAAATTAAGTGAAAGCTGCAGGTTTGAATTTTTTGCAAAATTTTGCTTGACATGTTCAAAATACGTTTCTGAACAAATCTTTAGCTTTAGTGTTACTGCCCAAACAACGACATACGTGACTTATTTGTGTTCTATCGTTTTGTTGTTTCGAAATGATGTGTGGTTTGAATTAAAAACCAGACGGTTCATAAAAGCTAGTTTTTTTTGCAACAAAACAATCTTGTTCAAAATTCACATAAAAACTAATCATTCGAATGTAACTCTTTGCAGCTCTCCTATCTTACACTTGTTGTGACAGAGAAGCTTTCCACTTTTGAAAGCAATTGGAAGTTTTTGGGATTAAAGTGTGGAAAAAATTGTTCATAGTGACGTTACTGAACTTCCATACGACTGGTCGTACACGAGCAAGGCAGGTTTCTGGTTCGTATTTTTTATTACAAAATGTCTTTCTTGCACAGCGAAAGTAACAATACACACAACGATTGAAAAATAAATAAATATAAATATATATGTGGCAAAAAATGAACAAAAATATGAATAAAAACAAGGACACGAGAGTTTGCAAGATTCGAAAAATTATTGTTTTGGAAATGTTTCGCGGTGAAACGCGTAGTGTCGAAACCGTGGCAACATTATTTCTACTGGACAGTGGCTATAAAAAAAACGCGCAATAACCATACACTCACAAGTATGCGAAAGAGATATATATCATTTAACACAAATTTGGTATCGAAAAGTAGTAAATAATCTGATACCAAGACTTTGTCAGCCATAAAACTGACCGAAAATTCCGCTTTTAAAAATTTCATGAATAATAACCATACCATATAACATAACCATGCTTGTTTGTGTGATGCACCTATACCCCAACGAAACCAAGCTGTATAGCAGGTGAAACGTCGGACAATAAAAATCACGTTAGCTGTGCCAGGAGGACAGATTACGATAATATAATATACCTGGCAGCAACAGCAACATAACTACAGAAATAGTATCGAATCATACGTAAACCACTCTCTCGGATACAGGCGATTTTCAGTCTCTCCTGCATTGTGCAGTAAATCGCACGAACAAGTCAGCTTGTGATGCTTTCAACAGAGGTACTGGCAAATTGCGCAGTTCACCCTTGGTTTGACCGTCATGTAATCCCGTACGGAATAGGAGCCGGTTGATCGTTTTGTGAGAACACGTCGAATGCGGGGTCGGTATGTTGGCCCGTTTCGTCCTCTGTGTCTTCTCACTGCGCAAATGAAGGAAGATTAGGGTATGTTTTGGACATTTTTTTGAAAAATTAAATCGACCGACTCTAACCCCATACGCCTCAAACTACTGGTTTTACAATGTTTCTTTTTGTTAAAAAACGCTTTTCTGTTAAAATTTATATCACAACTAATTGACAAAGTTATTGAAGCAGAATAAGTCAACACTTAAAGTTTGAATGAGAAGATTCAAAATTTCGTTTTACTTAAAAATATATTTTCGCAAAAAGGTTACAAAATGGCGGTGTATGTTTTTCGCCTCACAGCGAAGCCCCAATCTATTTAAAAAACCTTAGCCAAAATCGCCCGCAAATCGCAGATAATGAAATTTAGTATTATTTTCTTACCGTGGCTGGTGTCTCTGCGCTTCTGTTGCATGGGACGGCAAGTGTAGGCGATCTCCTGGCAAGCACGGAACACCGGGGGAGTGCAACGCATGGACGAGAGACCCAGTTGATGTTTTCTGCGGAAAACGCACGAGAAAATTAAAATTACGCTTTAAAGGAAAGTGTTGAGAAATACGTTCACGAGTTTTTATCAAAAATACTATGCAAATTAAAAGTATTTTAATATATGTAAATTACAGACTCCCAGGAACACGAATTAGATGACACGCGTGTATTCTTATATTTCAAACATGAAAAATAATACTTTTTGTAAGCGAGAGCAATGCAACAAAAAATAAAAACACTCTCTTTCGTATACAAAACACTTACTGCGAGTAGATCATTCTGGTCCACTTGTTGGTTGCCAGGGAACGGGCTTCACCCACTTGTGACATCATCATGATACATGACGTCATGAGAAGAACGGCGATGGCGATTTTGCACATGTTCTCGTTTGTTTGTATCACGTTTTTACCGGCAGCAAAGTTGGAAGATTTTATTTCACGATACACGTCTATAAACAAAACATACTTGAGTTAATTAAGATAAAACGGAAACACACAAGGGAAAACGTAGCAATGTTCCACGAATGTGATGCTATTTCGTTTCTAAAAGTGCATGCAAGAATGCGTTAAAGTTTAACGATACTACGTCAACTGCGTTTACCAGATGGGTAGCATAGAAGCCAATGCCTAGTATCGCATCAAAACTCATCCACTTTGCGCATGTTTTATTCCCTTGCTTACAATCGCAAACCCATACTCTCGTTCGACTTCCAGAAACCGAATCTGTATCAGATGCCAGCGCTGCACCTCTGCAATGTTCACCGCCAAGGTCGGGCCCTTATATACACCCCGCTCGGGCTTACGTAACCAAACGTCGGCCCTGGACCCTTTTTTTCTTCGCCGGCGCTTTTCTCACACGACAGCGTGCCGGGATAAGCGGTGCCGATCGATGGGGATACGAGTGCGGTTAATTTTGGCCAGAAAATCTCCCTTTGATGAACAAAAATTAACTTTCGCGAAAATAGCGGTCCTCGTTTTGGTGACCGCTAACACGTTTTTCGCACCAGGTTTGCAACGAGTGACCTTGTACCTAATTCTGTCCCATGGTTTGCCGATGGGGGCCCATCGGGTGACGGTTACGAGAAGCTGTTGAAATGTTTGATTGTTGATAGGTTTATGTCTGTGGTCGTTACCCGCGGCACCAATAAATGTACGGGACGGTCTATATTGAGTTGGGACTGGGAGTTTTTTGTTATCACGCTGATATCTATGTGTTGCGATACAAGTCATCGTGATAAATATTGCTTATTATAAATTGTGTACAATTGAGCGCTCCTGTTTTGGTAAAAAGCTAAAAATAAGGTTCATAAATCTCAGGACAAGATTATCAACGCTCGGAGTATATCGCAATATCATTGCAAGCCTTTCAAAATATTCCAAACCAACTAACGCACGACTTGAATGATTAATTTGCAACTCGACAAAGGCAACAAGTCAAATGCAACAACACGCTGAGATATTTACTTTTCCAAGCACGCCGAGTATGAAGTCATCAGGGATGATGTCATCGCGCAAGATCGCACATTAGCTTTTGTTAGAGCAGCAATAAACACTGCATGAACCCGTGTTTTTGACCATGTCACATTGGGCTTCCCAAACCGACTCAGCGGTTGTGAATCACCGCAAAAAGCTTAAAGTGTATAAAAACTAAGCTTCGAGTCCAGGGTTCGGGCATCTTTTCTCCCCCTGCTGTGGTAACGAACTTATTTGTGTTTTAAATTTGGGTAAAATTTTTGTTTGGTGATGACTTTTTTTTGGACCCAGCAAGGTTTTTAGCTGTATTTTTCGTGTTGGAAATTACCCCGTTGACGTAAATCGTCCGGATTCAAAATATTTTTGAGTGGCGCTGAATGATTTGTACAGTTATGTGGAAAGTGATCAGCAAACATCACGGATATGAGATTTGAACGAAACGTTTTCAAGTGATTGTAAGTGTTTCTTTTGTTTCCAACATCAACTTGAAACGTTTTTCAAATATACGGCGGAGGCTTGGTTGTCTTTAATCTTCAGTTTGCAAGAATTTAGCGTTGTAAGTTGAACGACCTTCAACTTCGACCTCAGTATCATGTTGATTTTGCTTGCACGGCGTCACGTTTTCAGCCGCGGTAAAAATGAATAAGCGAGCGAGAACGCGCTAATATACTCACTACGTGTATATCTGCATTAACTTAATGGTGCGGACAAAGTTTGTCGATATTCTGTCGTTTCAGGATTGAGTATTTTTACGAAGTGAGTTTGAGCGTCTACTTTTTCTTGGTAACTGCCGCACACGTTTTTCAGCGTGTTTTGTACAACAGTTTTAGGAGGAAAATTATTTCAGTCGAAATTCGGGCATTTTTATTTTGATTCCGTCATACTTTTCCCGGTCGTGCGAGATGTGATGGTAGGTTTACGTCTGGTCCTAATGGAAAGCGTACGGCAAATGATCTGTAACGCGTTATATTCCAGGTGATCCAGAAAGTGACGCTATAGCATTTACTTTGTATTGTTTACCGTTTTCTCAAAAACATCGACATCATTTCCTTAACTGATTATTTGTAAAGGTAGGAATTTTAATAAAATAAAAGCTGAAAGGGAAAACCGTGTTGAAGTCGCGAGTTCCATGGTTCGACGGCCGTTACACAACAATTGCAACCGAATCCATGCGTTTGCACGCTGGATTTACCGTGTTTACGCAAGCATGACTTGAGACAGGTGCGCGTGAAATTATTGTGGCTACGCGCTGCAAACCTGGCTCAAGTAATGCCTCCCTGAGATTCTTGTTTAGGGCACTGGGCGCACTCTGCAACCACCACGATCCTTGTTTGCTTCGTGAAATGGATTGCAGATCTTCTGTCTTGCGAATTTTGCGGTTTGAACTTGCGATAAAGGTCGTGCGACTTCGAATTCTTGGTTCTTGTGGCCGAGGAAGGTTTAAACATACCACGGTTTGAGAGTTTGTTGTTGGGCAAAACTTCAGTTGCCTTATTGTATTGCTGTTTTCGCAGGTTAGTTGACCTATGGTTTATGTTTAAATGACTTCCGCGGGATTGCTGTGACATTAAATAAGGCGTTATTAAGCCAATACGGAAACAGAAAGTTATGAGATTGTTAGAGTTTAAAGATTTTGCCAAACAAAAATTACTGTATAAATACCACAATTTGGTCTTGAAACTTCTGTTTATTAAATAAATATTTGATACTAGAGCAACGCAACTTATTGCGTAAAATTAATACCTCTTCACTGTTGTTTAGTCTCAGAAATATTACAGGCGGGAAAAACCATATTTTCGACAGCATAGTGATGTTGAAAGTCATTGCTAATTCCGAGGAACAAACCCAGATTAACAGCATTTTAGCTTTGGCTTTCATTTTCAAAGTTATCAACTCCAAATATTTTGCACCCAAACCCATGCAAATTCCTGATTTTGTAAAATCAACTTTAAATCTGCAATTGTGCTGATTGCAAGTGTACCTACATGGCCAGTAAAATATGGACAATATAGGCTACGTTTAATCTGTAGCCCGAGCCACTGCAACAAATTTAAATACGTTTTCGTTGCTATACTCAGTGCAAATGACACTCGTACCATGATTTGTCGTTTACGCATCATCGTCGCCGAATAAAACAATTCGTCTGTATTGGCATCGAGATACTCGCATACATTCCGTGAGGTTACAGAAACTCACATCGCAGATCCCTTCCACGATATTAGATTCAAATATGCAATCGCGGCTTAGAGGTGCCAGGAGATTAGATGGTTGTTTATACGCCCACCTACCCTAGCTCCGAACCATAGAGGGGCCGGTCCGGTGGTTTGGGTTTGCACGATAGGGGTATAGGACTGCGGATCCTAATATGGAACCAATGACCTTGGGCTCGACGGTCATCCAAGGAGAAGAGCGTTTTGTTTGTCAAAGCAAAGTTGACCACGTTTTGTGACTCGGTTTGTGTCGTGATATGACTCGACATGGGTTGGACCCAGAGCACGAGGCTGACAGGCACGCGCCGGTCCCGTCAATATTTTTGTGAGATGTGACGTCACGCCGGCTTCGCGGTTCCAATTAGGGCGGTCGTAGATGAAAGGTTTTTGTTTTCTATGAGGATTGAAGCGGATATTATTGGCCGGAAGGACATCCTGTCAGATAGAAGAAATCGCCTCCTTTTTACAAGATAAAATCTCCTTTTTTGAATAAAAGTAAACAATGGAAAATATATGTGGTGCTTGTGTTTCTTGTGGCTTTAGAGTTGCATGGCAGTTGTGCTTATTGCAAGTGTACCAATATGGGCGAGAAAACACGGACAATATAGGTTTTGTTTCAACCTGTAGCCGGAGTCAAATGCAATGAATGTGGAAACAGTTGCTAACTAAAGCGAAATCCAAGTACCGAAATTTAGTGTGTAAATATATTTATACCAAACTGCCAAATGTCACTGCACAGTATTTTTAAGGTACAGCTTTGCAGGAGTAAGACGACTTCTATGGGTTGATGTTTCTTCGGGGAACACAGTAAAGTCATTGTTCACATGCAAATGCTTCTCCGTCGATGATTTGTTTACAATCATTTTTCTAATCCAGACGTGATGCTGTGTGATGCGGGGTTGCGTGCCAGATAACCGAGTGCTGCTGATTTTTGACGAGATCGTGTTTTTCCGATAAACCCCGTTTGTGTTGCAGCGAAACAATATTGGGACGTCGTGTAATTAATTTGAAATGCATTTTTATTAAAGGTTTGGTCTGATTTAATTATTAAGAAAGTGTTTTTTTGTAGTTTTTTTTAGGAGCAACGAATTTGTGATGGTTTTCGCTAGTTTGACTTGGAACTTCTGTGTAAAATAGTCTTTTGGCAGTGAAAAAAATTGCTATTTTGATATTGTTTTCAAAATGGTAAAACTGCTCTGAAAATTGTTGTACTGCAATTTAAGTGCTCAAAACTTCTTTCTTCATTAAGGCTATGCTTATGATGAGCAATCACCAAGAAGTACATAGAGCAGAAAAAAATCAGTCCTTCCACAATTTGTCAAAAAGGAAAATTTTTGCGTTAACGAAGCGTAACTGGTTGTAATAAAATGACCTTTCTTTATTTCGCAGAAATGAAAATAAAATGTAAAGTTGCGGATAAAGTGTGTGTACTGCCAGTTTTTGTCCAAATGTATTCTTACACGTTAAAACTCTTTTGATGAGTTCAAAATTAGAACACCTTATGGGATCAAAGTTCAAAATTAGAAACTTCCATTTATAGGATGTTAGAGTCAAAGGTACTCTTGTAATACGTCGATATGCAAAATTTTAAACCGGTGCAAGGTATTAGGAAAGGCAGCCAAAAAAAAACTACGCATAAATATGGCTTCCCAAAGTGGTTAACTCGAAAATAGAAATAAATTTTCTGAAACGGCAACGACCTTTCTAAACATAGTCCCGGCAGTTTAACTTAGCATCGGGCTTTCAATACCATTCTTTGCCTGCGCCGTTATTCTGTGATAAAGATCTGTTTGCTGATGAGCCTTAAGATCTGATAAAAGCGGTAAGATAGACCTCGCACGAAATTGCTCGATATTGTGGGTACTTTGGGACCAATGTGGCCGCACTTGTCCAATTTAGTCGTGCGTTGACCTAACGTTTCAACGTTTACAAACCTTAACAAATTTTGTCTGGGTTACTCACAGTATCGGTGCAAGGGTACACATAAAATAAAGAAACTAGCTTCTGTTTTCACGTTCTGTCATACGGACTGTTTTCATGGACAAGTAACATGATTTTGATAAACTTTTTTATAAACTTCTTATACGAATAGTTTATATATATGCCAAGTCTGGAAAAAAATAATAAATTCGAAAATGTTCGTCGCTAACCAATATTTAGAAAAACAAGTTGTTTACCTTGTGCAGATTTTACAAACAACTGATGTTGGGAAGTTTTTTGATTTTTGTCTTTTCAAATCAAGCAAAATTATTTTAATATTTCGTTTAAATTCTGTGGTTTGGAACCAATATTTATACTTCTTTTACATTTACAACTAGACTTCTTGATGTTTTCGCCAATTATTTTATCTGCGCGTTGTGCACCTCGTCACAGAGATATATAACCAAAGGTGACCCCAACAATCGAACTCGGATCTCCGTTTCAACCCAACGAAGAGACCAAGTGAGGAATCAAACACATCAAGAAGTATATAGCTTGCCTACAGACCTGTCTGCTTAATGGGTGCGCGGCCTTATGCAGGGCCTCTTACACCTTTGCAATGTGAACATTTTATTGCCCCTTGACCTTTACAAGGATGGTTATCTTATCCATGATGTAAAAACGAATTTTTAGGCTATATTGGAAACGTTATGCACGCAGAGGCGGTAACTATTTCAACGATACGTACGGAAATCTGTTTTCACCATCACTATGTATCATATATATTGTCCTTGATAGATGGATCATGTTTTCTACTTAGGACCGCAGGCCTTGTACTGGTCAAAAAATAAATCTCCGTAACAAAATTAGCTAAAGTTCACAACATTGCGGAAGGTGATTAACAAACATATCGTACACTAGAGAGCAGTAGAGATGTAGAGACGTTATGCTTGTTTTGTCATTTAATTGGCGGCGATTCCTTGGGACTGAATTTAAACAATCTCCTTTCTTCTATTTATGAAATAATTGAACCTTCCAAATAGTATTTACAATTTTGTTTCTACCAAATGCCATTATGAAGACACAAGGCAGGCAAAGTTATAACTTTATACAATCCTTTTCACATAAGCAGTTTTCGTGGCAACCGATATTAATAGAATGCCAGGCATAGCACTTGCAAAAGCAAACGATGGCCAGAGAGGAAATGGTACAACGCCAGCAGAGACGATAAACTGGAAGTTACTCATTAGTGACATAACAATATGACCTTTATGCAATAATTAGTATTTGTTAATCATGAGTTCGTTGCCCATTCCACCCTAAAAAGTATTAGCTGAACACAATATAATTGTTAGGCGAAGTCTGGGTCAAGAAAACGCAATTAATGACACGAAACGATGCACATACACAAACGTTTCTGCGAACACATAGGAATGTACGATCACAAAAGTTTTATGAATGTTTAATGAATACTTTTTAGTGGTTTTATAAACAATGACAACCACACATTTACACAATAACAATATTAAGTAAATATTTTATGTCTAATATACGCGAAAACAAGCTTTCGTTTGCATTCTTTGATTTAAGAAAAGGCAATAAAAAAAACGCACGAGAAAGATTGTCGGGAAAGACTGTCCACAACACAGCAATCGATTTGGCGCCAGTGACACCCTTTGGAACAAAGTTATCTTCGATAGTACGAAATTTTTAGGTTAGTGTAGGGTGCATCACAGTTTCTTCAAAGGTTTTGTGCTTTTCGTTTCATGTTTCATTTGTACGAAAGTGTAGCAATAACAATTCTCCTAAACCAGAGGTTTTACAATGGAACATTCTGGGGGATCGCAAGCTAGATTTACAAATCGGTACGTAACCTTCGATCAAGTAAACAACGCAACAATTCCTAAAACTCATGCAAACAGATTTGCTTCAAATAAAGGCGTAGATGAACACTTTTTGCGCAAACAAACAATGCACCATTGTTACGCAACATCGTTTCTCGAATTAGAAATCTGACGCAGCAAACCAAGGCCAAATTGAACAATTTGATTTTGCGCTTCTTCAACAGGATTACTAGTATCACCATTCATTGAAAACCAATTTATTTCAACTTCACCGTTGTCTTTCAGATAAGTGTTTGCTTTAAGGAAGTGCTTACAATTTAGGAATCCGAGATGTGCTGACAAAGTTGACGGATGCGATGTTTCCAGTTTTCGTTCCTAAACGCAAAAACGCACGCAGTTCAATAAATCGTTTGCTGACGATACATTGACGTGGTTGGAAAATATAAGTAACTGTGCCAAACTGTGCAATATAAAAGTGTTGTTTGCGAACTAAGTATTTCTCGAAGTGAAAAGGCATACAAACAAAGCACAGTTTGGAAAAGTGGTGTTCAACCTGTTTTCACTTGCGTTAATTCAAAAACATCTTTTTATTTGCTTTTTAATGCCGATAATGAAATCCAGGTGTTTAGGACAATTTGACAATGCACATCGCAGTTCGGTCGCATACAGGTAGTCAACATCAGTAAGCCCAAAACTACTATCGTCAACATAATGACCATTATTGCGTCACAGTAATCACTGTGACTAAATTGTCATGACGTTCTCGTAATTACTGACTAACGGCAAAGGTCTCTGTACTAAGAAATAATTACATGGATAACCTTATTAGTACTAAGAATATAACAAGATTGTCCACTAGACGGGTATTCTGAAAGCTTTTGCGCCTCTCAGTTAAAAAAACCCTACATCAGAAGATGCCAATCTAACGTACAAATAAGGTACATTGGTGGCTGGTAAAAAGCTGTTAAAATATTATTTCGAGCTCAAAACTTAACAAGATGTTAGGGCCCAATTCGTCACCTTATGTAAATACCTTAATCCAACAATAAAAAGAAAGTCTTAAAAAAAGATAAGCAAAAAATCTAATCATAAAAAGATAGTAAAAAAAATGTTTTTTGTATCTCTCACTTACGTCGGGTATTGTTTTGCCAAACTTTTTGGCAGGGATTCCCCAAAGCAAATATATACACTTCGGTGAAGTTTGTTCCAAATATTGAATCACATTATTTGAGAACTCCTTCCATATTGCAGCGTGCGAATTTGGTTTGCCCTTTTCAACCGTAAGACTTGTGTTCAAAAGTAGAACTCCTGTGACAAAACACAATAGTTTTTTCATTATTAGCACCCAGGTATTTTTTAACGGAATCATACATATGCCGATTGAGGCAAAGGTACCTTGTTCACACCAACTTGTGAGATCACCATGTTGCGGTTTTAGAAAACCCTGTTCTGCATAGTTCATCTCAAGTACTTCGAGAATATTTTTCAAACTGGGTGGAATTTTATGGCCAATCTATAAATTGAAATAAAGTGACCGAGTATATAGTAGAGAGTTAATAGATTCAACAAAAAAAAACTAGGAAACCATACAAAATAGCAAGGTTTAGTGCAATACAACTTTTCGTTGTGGCTCTACAACAATTTAATATGTAAATAAAAGGCAAATGCGTGTGAATTAAAATAATATTTGTATGGCAAGAACTTTATTAGACCAGTTTTTGACTTACCGGCACGCTAAAAGCTATTCCTTGCGCAGATTCGTTAGGATAGGGGTCTTGACCCAAAATGACAACCTTTACATCCTGGGGTGAACAAAACGTAGTCCACTTAAACACGAGGTTTGGACAGGGAAAAATTTCCTTGGTTTTGTTTTCCTCTTGCAGAAATTCCAACAGCTGACAAATAACAACGCATGTGATACAGTGATTTGTTGCAAACTGTACTCAAACACGGTTGTACCTTTTTGAAGTAAGGTTTTTCAAATTCCTGTCTTAACCATGGCTTCCAAGAATCGCCAGCAGAGTTGAAAAATCTAAAAGCAAATTGAAGATGAAAAAAACAGATTTGTTTTAGAAATAAAGACTTACGTTTCAGCAGTGTATTCTGGTTGTGTCATTTTTACTTCTGCAAAAGGTAAAACAAAATTATATTTGCTATACCAGCCGTTGTAAGCACAACTTCTGACTGATCCCTGATATAATATTCCACACAAAAGGGTAAAATATGAGAAAAAATCTTAACTTTTGTCAACAAAGGAGTAAAACGACAAAAATATTTGAAGTAAGTCAATTTGAACTCCCGTAATGGCAACCTCTTGCACTGACCTTCTGCCTGCTGACTTGTAGAAGGTTGACTGACGAATTGCATTGATATGAGAAAAGCAGTTAGTCGGGGTAGAAAACTATGGACAAGACAAATCTGCAAAAACAGAAGACTGCTGTGTGTCAAAGCATGCTAGCAACATATATCAACGCTTATATAACTTCCCGAGCACAACTCATATTAAAGATCGTGCTTTAATTAAACTTCGTCTTCTTCCAAAGCGGCGGTACACGGGGACAAAAGAGGGAACGAAGTCAAAAGACTGAATAACGCCACGGAAACAAAGATCAAGCTGGAATAATAAGAAGGGAAGCGCATCAGAGCGAATCCATTGTACAAAGAATATAGCGAGTCCCATATATAAACAAGAGTACATAAGGTAGCGTAGTCTCATTATACGGTTTGTTGCAGCTTTGAACGAATAACGCGACGAAAGAAAACAACAATACAATAGAGTGATGATAAATGTAAAATGAGTGACTCTACCTTCAGGTATTTCATAAACCAAACATGAGTCATTGCTGGTTTGTTACTACGAGTAACGCGACGAAAGAAAATAACAATATAGTGATGATAATTATAAAATCAGTAAGTCTACCTTCAGGTATTACTTAAACCCAACTCGAGTCATGTCCGGATTCTTCTGAAGGAATGGAAAATAACTTCGAAGCTCTTCGATTAACTTTCATGTGCGTGCAATGTAATGTTACAACTATTGTCGTCACGCCCCACAAGCTGAAATAACAAGAAAGAAAGCGCGTCAGTCATTGTTTCTTCATTGAGTTCAAAAATAAATATCATTTTGTTCACCTTTATTTCTGCCAAAGTGAATACGCTAATCCACTCACCAATGATAGCGACGTGGTTTCTGTTCTCAACTAAAAAAACAGCGTATATCAAAAAGAGAGCACAAGATAGCGTGGTTTCATTGTTCGTTTTGTTACAGTTTTAAACGAGTAACGCGACGCAATCTATCTATCGTCATTATTTCTTGCATGTTCTATGCTAAATGCCATTACCTACCCTGTAAATGCGTGACTGCTGGCCTTGGTTTCTATTGTATTATTGCCATCATTTGACAAAGAAACACAGCAATAACGAAACTAAAACTCCCGATTTGTCATAAACAGTTAGATAACCCAAACTGGGCCCAGTGACAAAAATCCATCTTTAAAGTCACCTCAAGCTTCGAAATGATAAAAGCGTGGTCAGAAGTTCAAACCCCAGGGGCAAAATGGTTTTCTCTTCCCGATTGTCTTTAGACGGACCAAAAAAACTTAGTACGAAGGTTGTTATCATAACAGCTACAGATCATAAGTCAGGCGTCTGCATCTACTTCATGTTTAATCTGTACGAAGCCAGTCAAATACATTATGCGGTCTTCTGGCGGGCCGAAAAAACTTCGGACCAAAGTTGTTTTGTCATGCTAGTATTACTATTACCCTACAAATTTTTGATTACTATGACATTATATATTTGTAGCAATGCATATATTTTTTGAGGCACAACGTGACTTTACATCGCGAAAGAAACGAAGTGCGACGCATTGTGACAAGTATTAGCAACTGATTTTTCTACAAGATGGCAGTAAAGAGTCAGGGAGTTCGGCTTGCATACATTCTCTGGCTTTTGTGTTAAAATTATGCACCAAGCTGCTATTGTCGTTGATTCGACATCCTTTTGATTTCGCATTACACACGTTTTCCCAACTAAACATTACACACGTTTTCCCAAATAAACATTGACCTGTGTTTTAGAATAAAGTTCACTGTAAACATTCCTAAAAACATTTTGGATGAATAAAAGCTAAAAGTTATTGACAAATTAACAAAACTAAGGAATACTGTACAACTTAGCTGTTCAGTGCCATCGAATTACAACAACAAGAACAAATACGTGCCCTCAAGATAAACCTGTGAGCAAACTGATTTGGCGCCTTTTTGCAAGCCCGAGGTCACTGCAGTTCATTGACCTAGGACACGTGTTCTATCAAACCAATCAGCCGCCTTCAATGGCGACCATTGTTTTTCTGTTATTACTTTACAGTTGCAGTGACGGCAGCTTTCAAGGATTTATTTGCTTTGCTTGGCGTTTTGGTAAAGTTATTTCGGTTTCGCCAAATGAACACGTGCACTGAAATATGCATCTGTTTCCTCCCTTCAGGGAAATCCATCTGGAACTTCTGGTGAAAAGGTATGCTTTCTGTTGTGTTAACTAACTTTTACCGTATACGAAAACTGTGCAAGTTGTAAACAAGGGTGCAAATTTGAATTCAACTTTGGATTTTCTTGTTAAGTTGTCGTTATGTGATATTGTTACGTGGAGACTAAAAAGACAGCAATAGTTTGTGAAACCTTCAATTAAATGTATGACCTGACGACCACAAAACAGCGAAAATTTGGGGTTATGCTCAGGCGTGCCATAAGATTAATTCGCTACACTTTGAACATTTCATGCTGGTCAAGATAAGTGTCCGTTCTCTCCATTAAACCTAAAATAAAGTTGCAAGTCGGCCTTGCTACACCTGTTGTCAAAGGCAGACTTGTGCAAAAAGTGCTAAACTTTCTCCTAAGCGACAACAGCAACAGACTACTTACTGTATCCGGTTTCTTAATTGTCAGATTAATCTTGAGATGACTTTCAGTCGATGCTATGGCAACAGTTGCTAAGTGTCTCGCTATCTGGGGTCATGTTTCCTCTTGGCGCATGCCAACAAAAAAGATAACCGACGTCTGCAGCGGCGCCTGCATTGCTAAATTTTGGTCGCCAGAGGCGCTGCTGTAACGGTTTCATGTTCTAGTGGGTGTTTCGCATGCACAAAACCGTTGGCTTTTAAATTACTTTACAACGTTTCACGACGAGCAGCAAATTTCCTTAAAAAACAAAACGCAACTAATTTGCAAAATACTTTCTCGTTCCTATTGTGTTGTTCCATACTTTTTTGTAGTTTAATCGAAATTTTCACGTTTTGGACCCAATTGCCCATCGGTCTTGCGCGGCAATAGCTGCACAGTACGCTGCAAGGGTAAAAAATGTGTAGATTATTTTGCCAGAGGCTATAAGGTTACTGGGGCTGGTTTCAAGATTGGAACTATGCCTGCATAAATTATGCAGCTCGCTACCAAGAAATGTAACCCCAGATGTTAATTCTCACTTATTGGGTATTTTCCGTGTTCCACGGCTTCCTCTATTTTCACCTGAAAGGAAAATGCTAGGAAATATGACTCGTATCTATAATTTAAAGGTGTGTGTAATGCGAGAAGTTAACAAAAATAAAATAAGTGTTGGTGTATCATTTATAAGCGACCTGCTGACCCATTAGTGACTAAGTTGTACATTTGTAAGTTAACGTAGTTTGTTACACTGCAGCCTGTGTTTTCTGGTCAAATTTTTGTTAAAAATATGTCTTGCACCAAGTGGAAGTTTTGCTTGGCTATTTAACTGACAAGATCTTTAAAATTCACATCATAGCTGCACTGATGAGACCTATCTGGTCAAAAACAGTGCCCCTGTCTGCAGCTCACTATAATTTCCATATCCACAACTAGGGTTTCAAGTCCTTTGAGCTGGCGTGTGGTCTGCTTCAATATCACTATTCTGCATTCCCGGCAACCCGTGCAATGCCAATCACGTGACACCGGACACCCGTCTCCCATCTTTTGTCGATTAGGGATGGATGTCGTCCTCTTCGTGGTTTT
Source organism: Ascidia mentula (assembly GCF_947561715.1). Classification (NCBI taxonomy): domain Eukaryota; kingdom Metazoa; phylum Chordata; class Ascidiacea; order Phlebobranchia; family Ascidiidae; genus Ascidia; species Ascidia mentula. The sequence continues at coordinate 4,240,275 of NC_138568.1, forward strand.
GCCTTCAGGATGTAACATACAATGACCGTCGTGGCCGCAACCTTACTAATATTCCCCTCATCCAGGTTTCAACATTTCCTTCCCATAAACTTTAAACAATATCAACGCCTCATGAAGAAATGTTATGGAAACTGCTTTATTTAAGACGCCAGGTAAAAACCGTACACAGACAGTTGTTCTACTCATGGCGACCGCTTGGTCACTTACCCAAAAACACCTCGCTATTCTCACCCGAAGGCATCTGAACTACACAAGAGAAAGGCTTAGTACAGCACTTGTGTTAAGGATTGGATTGAGGAAAACAGTGTGATAATCGCCAATTATCTCTGTTGCTTCGGAGATTTGTGCATTGCGCTGTTTACAATTACTTGGTCGGTTGTAACATGCATTATTTATATGTCGAAATGTCAATGACGCCGTGCGAAATACACTGAACATGGGAATGTGCACCATACGGCGACAGACGAATGGCCGCAAAATTACCTCATTGACGTGGATGTCATTTATAACAGGCAAACAAAACACCAAAATCCGTAGGGGAATTCGAAAGTTGGTTGTGTTCAACCTCAACATTCTCATGCCATTTTGCAGACCTCGGTGCTTCGTCCATCACAAATTCCTGACAATTGCACATTCTTTTCCGATTCGTGCTCCAGGACAATTTCTCATTCACTTTAATGTCTCCCCAATGTTACTTCTGCTGCGCAATTGCGTTTGAATTTATAACGACGTTTTCGAGTTCTGTTTTTCGTCGACAAACAGGATTCCGGGATGCCTCCAGGCGTTGTGACGTCAGGTAGTTGATGACGTGGCTCTGTAGTATGTACGGGTTTAAATTGTAGGATGTGTCTCCAAATTTTATTAAGTTCACTCCTTTCTTTAGTTTGCAAGCAATTTTTTGCCTAAATTTGATAAAATTTACAATCGATAATGCAATGTCTAGGAAAGTGCTTTATTAACTTCCATTGCAACAAATTGCTGCAGCAACGTAAGCTACATACAGTCCGGGGACCCGAACAAGTCACACGACAAACTATCCTATTTGGAAAGATCACGCGTTGTTATAGAAAGCATATCTACCCAGTGTTACTTCTGATGCACGATAAACCGTACTTTATGGCGCGTAAAACTAAGTATGCTGTGAGTTTTACTGGGCGCAATCTGAAACCAAAGTAACAATGCCAAATATAACTGTGATTTGTTCGTGTGATTCTTGTGGTGTTATCGCCGTTCAAACTCCATGAACTGGCGATATAACCTCAAACAGATAGTGGCGAAACAAAACTATTTCTTTGATATTTCCACTGTAGCAAACACGAAAAGTTTTGTATATTGTGCGTGCTGTGAAGCTCGTGAGCCATACACCAATCAGAAATCAAATCGATAGAATTTGAAACAAAAAAGGATAGGCAAAATCAATTTTGCTGCCGCGGTCGGTACCTAATGGTCATAAACGAAGCTGGTCCAGACGAAAAGATCAACATACGATTTTTCAAAGCACGTATTTATTTCTAAATATTATAGTTTCTGTGTACATGATCAACAAACAACGAATACTCAAATACAAATGATATGCATATATGTTCAATCTTCATAGGGCAACTTCTAGTGGTAGCAAGTGAGATTAAATGAGATTTTATGATTCGTTTCAAATCAAATAAATTAAATCAAATCAAATTTTGTAAAATATACCCGCATCGTTAAGATAAATCACATTAGCACATCAACGCAGTGCCACAAACAAAGTCTGCAAGTCGCTACCATAGGGTGTTCTCCGATTGTCAGCCTCCTACATGACGGACAAGTTTTATCCGGCAGTTGGCGGCACGACCCTTTGTCTCCGGTCACTGACGTAAAAAAAAACAAATTAATCGATAGCGTGAAATTGCAAACACGCCGTTGCAAATGTTAGGGCTCAGTAACTTACGGCAATTATCGGAAAGACAATTCAAACATTCGTGATTAGGACCGTCATCCTGGAGACTGTCGATGTAGTTCGCACATATATGTTCCCCAAGGCAAATTTCGTCGCATTTGTCAATCAAATTTCGTCGATTGTCTGCGAATGGAAAAGATACTTGTTAACTATATAGGTAATTTGAACAAGAAAGCCATGGCTAGTTGTTCTAATTACTTAACTATATTTGAATAAGTTGGGCAAACTGATGATGCCTTTTTAGGAGAAAATTTTTCTCAATAAAAATCCATCTGAGCTGTTCACAGATTCCTTTGTGGAATTTAATACATAATTATATCGATACGGTGTGCGATCGACAGCGTGCCAGGGGCCTTTGGTGTTTAAATTGATCCAGTTTTTTATTCTTTAATCACATCACATACATAACTCCCAATTTTTTTGGACCCAATTATACTATAAGCTTTTATAACCAAAGTAGAAAAGTTATTTTTTTCCACACAAAGTGGCAAATTAAGTCGTTTTGTGTTCCATTTTCAGTTGAATAAATTTAAACAATCCGCGATTGCTTAAAATCATCATAATATCAGAAGAATCAGAATCAGAAGAAAAAATAAAATTTGCAAACCGAAAATTGTCTTGCATGTCTCGCTGCACGTTTTGCAAGTTGCCAGTTTATCAAGTGCGTGGTTTGTAATTGATGGACAAGACGAGCAATTTTCAAAAGCTTCTTGCACACAAATCAAAAAAAAGACGTCTGATAGGTAGGTTGTTGACTTTGCTGCAAAAAGGCATCAATACAAAAATGTAAGGAACTTTTCGGATTGCCTTTGCTTTTAACAAGTTCAAGCTTGAGACAAAATAATAATTTTTTATTCTTTTTGTGCGTGAATGCAGTTTTTGGCAGGTGATTATCTTATTTGAGTTACACTTTAAATTTGTGTTAATATCCAATGTAACTGCTCTCATTGGAGATGTCGTTTACTTACTAGGCCAACATGTTGTTTTCACACAGTTATGACACTCTTTTGGCTGCTGCATCAATACTTTTTCTACATCTTCAGATTGCGGGCATTTGCGTTTGATGATGCAACCATGCGTGCACAACCCGATAAGAAAATCAACTTGTACAAGCGTAAAGGCTCCTGCGATGAAAATCAAATGTTACAGAACGTGTTCAAACAAACGACAAGCAAGAATTTTTTAACACGCAAGCAATATACATGACCTAAACATATTTTCGAGCCACCCAACAAAAGCAAAACTTATTCCAGTGATTATCTTACCGTGAGCAACGGTGATGCAGAGTGCAAGTAGAAGAATCGACTTCATGCTGATAAAGTTGTTTTCAAATATCTGGTTATTAAAATAACATTTGCAATTTACAAGCGATCATAAAATAAACATGTAAATAAGTTATTCTGTTGTGAAACTCACCTTTAGTATAGTGATGCACCGAAACAGCTATTTTTATATTCGGCCGAAACCGAATAAACCGAAACTAATTTTTGTATCGATCTCTTTGAACACAATAAATTTGAACAAATTATGTGCTGTATTGGATTTAATCCTAACGTACAACCATTTACTGGAACGTGAAAGAATAACCTCGACTGCTGTACCAAATGCTTAAAGTTGATTTTTATCATTTCTGTGACAATAAACAAATGAAACGAACACAATCCTACAGTTTAAACAATGATTCTAATCTTTTCTAAACTTTGTGCATCAGCGTTGAATGCAGTAAAAAAGTTTCGGTTTCGGCCGAATTTTGCAGAAATATTCGGCCGAAACCGAATAATTGCAAAAACCTTAGTTTCGGCTAAATTCGGCAGACTTTCGGTACATCCCTACTTTAGTATATGTTTCGCTTCTCGCTGTGATTGCAGCTGTACTGTGGTTGTGATTGTCAAAATGCTTAACTTTTATAACAATATTCTTGTCATGTATATGATGGTTTTGTGATTTTTTTGTTTGACAAATTAGACTTCCTTGTTTTGGTGGATATCAAATAAATTACCACCTTTTGGATATATCACTTTCCCTGTCTACACCTATAGTTAATAGTAAGTGCGGGATTTATGTGTTGGAACAATATTGGCAAAAACACCAACACCTAACGATTTAGATAAAGTATACTTTTGGTTGTAAATTGGAAATATTCCTTATTGTAACAGCTGTTGTTCGCCTTGTGGAACTTGCACGGCCTGGAGCGTGCCAGCTACCACATTACATTTTTCCCATAGAAAACGCGACTTGACTCAACAACATCGGTTCTCTGTTGTAAACGAACATACACTTAATGTCAACGCAACACATAATGTTGAAAACCATTAGAGCCAGAGGAGTGTTTGCATATAGGCTGGGATTAGAACGTATTATACTACAAGGGAGTTGTCGATCGATTAATTGACAAAAACCTAATGAATTATTTGCTAATCAGAATTGCTCTTCTGGCACTTAGTTTCTAAAGTGTTTATTGGAAACCAACGTTTCGTCTGCCATCCGGCGAGACTTCTTCAGGGTTATGTCAACAGTAAAGCATCACGCACATAAAACACTAAAAACGTAGGAAAAACGCTGGAAAAACACAAGGAAAAAGGAATAGATAACACTGGCACCGCTTGCATCGTCACGTGAACCAGGTGTGTAGCGGGGCGTAACATTTACAACAAGTTGTTGTATACAGCAGGATAATATACGCATTACTCCTTATCGTTTATGCAATGGTCGTTTTTATGGATGTGGAGCGTGTCCAGGAACAGACGTTTTGTATGATCGTCCTCCATCTCTAGGATTTGCACGTCATCAAAGTTAACTCGGTGGCCGAGTGTGGCAGCGTGTTTGGCCAGTGCTGTCCTCTGGCTGTTCCTTGTGTTTTTCCTGCGTTTTTCCTACGTTTTTAGTGTTTTATGTGCGTGATGCTTTACTGTTGACATAACCCTGAAGAAGTCTCGCCGGATGGCAGACGAAACGTTGGTTTCCAATAAACACTTTAGAAACTAAGTGCCAGAAGAGCAATTCTGATTAACTAGTATGCCTGGCAACAAAAATAGCAGTAGAATTAATTGCTGACTGACGGTATTTCAGTATGCCTAAAATTGATGTTGAAATTGTGGGATGTCGAAATAAATTATTGCGTGTATTATCCATTACATTTTTCACTTTGTCAATTCTATAATAAATAACAATGCTGTGCATATATTTTGACTGGTTTGATGGCAGAATGCCCGAAAATGATCACTTCTCGACTTCCTCAATTTTCAACGTCGGTTTTCGACATCCTGTAATGTCAGTTGTCAGGTTCATGTTTGAGTTATCAGGGTTCAAATGGGTGGAGAGGATGGAAGTAAAGTTTGTTAAATGGAGACCTCATATTATTCATCACATGCATGTTGAGAATATTTACAGATTTAAGCTTGAATTTATGAGTTAGCCACACCAAACTACATCGTCTCGCAAAGGACGGACAGCAAGGAAATTAGTCATTCTGTTCCAACTATAACCAAACAACAAATATCCAAGTACAAATGACGTTTTGACATGCAACATACAAACAACAGTAAGATTTATAAGTAGCATATATTAGTACATAAACAGTTTTAAACTACTTTTTGCTAACGCTGCCATGTAAAAAACCCCGGACGGCGATAAATAGTCACGCGCGCATAAAGCAAGAAAGGGCAAAAACCTTCCTGATGAATGTTTGTTGTATAAGAACCGAAACGTCGAACAAACAAGTTTTACTTTTGCCAGACGAGCTTTTAATTACTGAAACAGTTTTAAACTACGATTCGCATTTTAAATAGATATAAGTGAAACAGCTGACTGATTTCAAATTAAACGAGAGGTTTACAGAAGTTTACAACAGCAGGCATTTTTGCAGACAATCGGTGCAAGTGTTAATATTAGGGTTGACTTGGAGTGTAGACTTGATATCCAGCGTGGCTGTGCGTTGCCCTTTGTTTGTAGAAGAAATGGAGCCTAATAAAATTTCAAAAAATACTTATTCTCAAACTGTGTTGTTGCAAACATGCTGTTTGGGATTCGCACACGTGTAAACTTACCACATCTCGTGTTAATACATAGCTGGATGTTGCGGTTAGCAGATTGCACTGTACCGCGTGATTGCTGACTCACGCACATAACGCTAGCTAAGCAGTTTTCACCACATTGGGCTCGAACCAAATTTTTGTCTGTGTATATAAAAGTCAAATGAGTTTGAATATTTTATAAGACTACCAAGAAATTGCAAATTTAGAGTAATTGTGTGCAATTTGCGACGGCAAAAATAAGTTCTAACTCTGCCAACAAGTAAATAATAAATAATTCACACGGTCCCAAACTTTTTATTTCAACTTTCTTTAATTCTGAATCTGTAAATTCGTGAACCGATGTAGGCTACAAATTATACCTTCCCACATCAAAATAAATAGGTTATTGTACTTCTCACAGGAAACCATGTTTAACAGTAAAGGCTTGTTTACACACGAACACAATTTGGCACACACGGTGTTTACACTACTGGAATAATCGAGCACGACTGAGGGATTTCCCTGTTATGAACACGAAACCGACAAGTGCAAGTGACAAGTTACGTTGATAATTTTTTAAGGATGTCAGTCTTGCTTTTCATTTGTCGGCCCTGCCAGCGATAGTATAGGTACAAATTGAAGTTGTTGCTATTGGCTGTACATATTTTTCAACAAAAGACATGTACTGTTTTACATATTTTTTTACGACGCAAGGTAACACTACAGTATGTTAAACCAAACACCACAGATTATGAAAACAAAGATGGTATAATTGAACCAGGACAATGGTTTTTCACTGCAGCATCCTGCAGAGACGCCGTTCCACACACCGCTTTGTAATGCAGTTACGGCACCATTTCATACGCTCAAAACAATCGCTCACATGTCAAACGCGGTCACATCACACAACCACAACTAAAATAATCTATGTCCTCTCCTTTTTGATCAGTCGCCCAGCACTTTCGCATCAATGTGTGCCGAAATGTGCCCAACTGTTCCCGAAATTTTGCTCGTCGAGCAAAAGCGAGCACATCCCAGCACAGACCGGCACATCCCATCCCAGCACAACTCAGCACGAGCGCACAATAAAACAAACAAGGAATCGTCTGTATTGCATGTTTTACAGCTGGCTTATACCAAGTCTGGAACAAAATAACAATGCCGCGAAGGAAAAAGTGTAAATTTAAGATTTTCGCCAACATATAGAAAAACAAGTTGAGGCTTTGTTTACTTTGTGCGGTTTTGACGAACAACCAGTGATTCCAAGTTTTTTTTAATAAATTGTTATAGTGGGGAATGTGGTTTAAAATATCAAAGTATCGAGTAAGATTATTTTAATATTTCGTTTTATTTCGTTGGTTTGGAACCAATTTTTGTACTCTTTTACATTTACAACTAGACTTGCGCATTGTGCACCTCGTCACAGAGATAACTAACCAAAGGTGACCACAACAATCGACCTCGGATCTCCGTTTCAACCCAACGAAGAGACCAAGTGCGGAATCAAACACACCAAGAAGTATATAGCTCGCCTACAGACCTGTCTTCTTAATGGGTGCGCGGCCTTATGCAGGGCCTCTTACACCTTTGCAATGTGAACATTTTATTGCCCCTTGACCGTTACAAGGATGGTTATCTTTCCCATGATGTAAAAACGAATTTTTAGGCTATATTGGAAACGTTATGCACGCAGAGGCAGTAACTATTTAAACGATACGTACGGAAATCTGTTTTCACCATCACTATGTATCATATATATTGTCCTTGATAGATAGCCAAGAAACTGCAAATTCTCACTTAGCATTTTGATTTTCCAAGTTTCTTACCACAATTCAAACGCAGGTTATCCTCGTCACGAATTCCGATCAGGTTTTCTACTTAGGACCGCAGGCCTTGTACTGGTCAAAAAAATAAATCTCTGTGACAAAATTAGCTAAAGTTCACAACATTGCGGAAGGTGATTAACAAACATATCGTACACTAGAGAGCAGTAGAGATGTAGAGACGTTATGCTTGTTTTGTCATTTAATTGGCGGCGATTCCTTGGGACTGAATTTAAACAATCTCCTTCTATCCTACCCTGAGGAAGTCTCGAAGGATGGCAGACGTAACGTCGGTTTCAAATAAACACTAGAAACTTGAGTGCCAGAAGAACAATTCTGATTAATCTAGACTTACGTTTCAGCAGTGTATTCTGGTTGTGTCATTTTTACTTCTGCAAAAGGTAAAACAAAATTATATTTGCTATACAAGCCGTTGTAGGCACAACTTCTGACTGATCCCTGATATAATTTTCCACACAAAAGGGTAAAAATGAGAAAAAAATCTTAACTTTTGTCAACAAAGGAGTAAAACGACAAAAATATTTGAAGTAAGTCAATTTGAACTCCCGTAAAGGCAACCTCTTGCACTGACCTTCTGCCTGCTGACTTGTAGAAGGTTGACTGACGAATTGCATTGATGTGAGAAAAGCAGTTAGTCGGGGTAGAAAACTATGGACAAGACAAATCTGCAAAAACAGAAGACTGCTGTGTGTCAAAGCATGCTAGCAACATATATCAACGCTTATATAACTTCCCGAGCACAACTCATAGTAAAGATCGTGCTTTAATTAAACTTCGTCTTCTTCCAAAGCGGCAGTACACGCGGACAAAAGAGGAAACGAAGTCAAAAGACTGAATAACGCCACGGAAACAAAGATCAAGCTGGAATAATAAGAAGGGAAGCGCATCAGAGCGAATCCATTGTACAAAGAATATAGCGAGTCCCATATTTAAACAAGAGTACATAAGGTAGCGTACTCTCATTATACGGTTTGTTGCAGCTTTGAACGAATAACGCAGAAAACAACAATACAATAGAGTGATGATAAATGTAAAATGAGTGACTCTACCTTCAGGTATTTCATAAACCAAACATGAGTCATTGCTGGTTTGTTACTACGAGTAATGCGACGAAAGAAAATAACAATATAGTAATGATAATTATAAAATTAGTAAGTCTAACTTCAGGTATTACTTAAACCCAACTCGAGTCATGTCCGGATTCTTCTGAAGGAATGGAAAATAACTTCGAAGCTCTTCGATTAACTTTCATGTGCGTGCAATGTAATGTTACAACTGTTGTCGTCACGCCTCATTGCATACACACGGCAGCAAGGGCGCGCTTGCATGCCACAGCCGCTTGATTTGTGGAATGTGACGCAATCTTTCTGTCGTCCTTATTACATGCATGTGCTGTGTTAAATGCAATTACCCACCCTGTAAATGCGCGAGTGCTGGCCTTGGTTTCCATTGTATTATTGACAGAGCGAAGTGTCCACAAGCTGAAATAACAAGAAAGAAAGCGCGTCAGTCATTGTTTTTTTATTTAGTTAAAAAACAAATATCATTGTGTTCATCTTTATTTCTGCCAAAGTGAATACGCTAATCCACTCACCAATGATAGCGACGTGGTTTCTGTTCTCAACTAAAAAAACAGCGTATCAGACAAGATAGCGTGGTTTCATTGTTCGTTTTGTTACAGTTTTGAACGAGTAACGCGACGCAATCTATCCATCGTCATTATTTCTTGCATGTTCTATGCTAAATGCCATTACCTACCCTGTAAATGCGTAACTGCTGGCCTTGGTTTCCATTGTATTATTGCCATCATTTGACAAAGAAACACAGCAATAACGAAACTAATACTCCCGATTTGTCATAAAGAGTTAGATAACCCAAACTGGGCCCAGTGACAAAAATCCATCTTTAAAGTCACCTCAAGCTTCAAAATGATAAAAGCGTGGTCAGAAGTTCAAACCCCAGGGGCAAAATGGTTTTTTCTTCCCGATTGTCTTTAGACGGACCAAAAAAACTTAGTACGAAGGTTGTTATCATAACAGCTACAGATCATAAGTCAGACGTCTGCATCTACTTCATGTTTAATCTGTACGAAGCCAGTCAAATACATTATGCGGTCTTCTGGCGGGCCGAAAAAACTTCGGACCAAAGTTGTTTTGTCATGCCAGTTAAACTATCACCCTACAAATTTTTGATTACTATGACATTATATATTTGTAGCAATGTATATATTTTTTGAGGCACAACGTGACTTTACATCGCGAAAGAAACGAAGTGCGACGCATTGTGACAAGTATTAGCAACTGATTTTTCTACAAGATGGCAGTAAAGAGTCAGGGAGTTCGGCTTGCATACATTCTCTGGCTTTTGTGTTTAAATTATGCACCAAGCTGCTATTGTCGTTGATTCGACATCCTTTTGATTTCGCATTACACACGTTTTCCCAACTAAACATTACACACGTTTTCCCAAATAAACATTGACCTGTGTTTTAGAATAAAGTTCACTGTAAACATTCCTAAAAACATTTTGGATGAATAAAAGCTAAAAGTTATTGACAAATTAACAAAACTAAGGAATACTGTACAACTTAGCTGTTCAGTGCCATCGAATTACAACAACAAGAACAAATACGTGCCCTCAAGATAAACCTGTGAGCAAACTGATTTGGCGCCTTTTTGCAAGCACGTGTTCAATCAAACCAATCAGCCGCCTTCAATGGCGACCATTGTTTTTCTGTTATTACTTTACAGTTGCAGTGACGGCAGCTTTCAAGGATTTATTTGCTTTGCTTGGCGTTTTGGTAAAGTTATTTCGGTTTCGCCAAATGAACACGTGCACTGAAATATGCATCTGTTTCCTCCCTTCAGGGAAATCCATCTGGAACTTCTGGTGAAAAGGTATGCTTTCTGTTGTCTTAACTAACTTTTACCGTTTACGAAAACTGTGCAAGTTGTAAACAAGGGTGCAAATTTGAATTCAACTTTGGATTTTCTTGTTAAGTTGTCGTTATGTGATATTGTTACGTGGAGACTAAAAAGACAGCAATAGTTTGTGAAACCTTCAATTAAATGTATGACCTGACGACCACAAAACAGCGAAAATTTGGGGTTATGCTCAGGCGTGCCATAAGATTAATTCGCTACACTTTGAACATTTCATGCTGGTCAAGATAAGTGTCCGTTCTCTCCATTAAACCTAAAATAAAGTTGCAAGTCGGCCTTGCTACACCTGTTGTCAAAGGCAGACTTGTGCAAAAAGTGCTAAACTTTCTCCTAAGCGACAACAGCAACAGACTACTTACTGTATCCGGTTTCTTAATTGTCAGATTAATCTTGAGATGACTTTCAGTCGATGCTATGGCAACAGTTGCTAAGTGTCTCGCTATCTGGGGTCATGTTTCCTCTTGGCGCATGCCAACAAAAAAGATAACCGACGTCTGCAGCGGCGCCTGCATTGCTAAATTTTGGTCGCCAGAGGCGCTGCTGTGACGGTTTCATGTTCTAATAGGTGTTTCGCATGCACAAAACCGTTGGCTTTTAAATTACTTTACAACGTTTCACGACGAGCAGCAAATTTCCTTAAAAAACAAAACGCAACTAATTTGCAAAATACTTTCTCGTTCCTATTGTGTTGTTCCATACTTTTTTGTAGTTTAATCGAAATTTTCACGTTTTGGACCCAATTGCCCATCGGTCTTGCGCGGCAATAGCTGCACAGTACGCTGCAAGGGTAAAAAATGTGTAGATTATTTTGCCAGAGGCTATAAGGTTACTGGGGCTGGTTTCAAGATTGGAACTATGCCTGCATAAATTATGCAGCTCGCTACCAAGAAATGTAACCCCAGATGTTAATTCTCACTTCTTGGGTATTTTCCGTGTGCCACGGCTTCCTCTATTTTCACCTGAAGGGAAAATGCTAGGAAATATGACTCGTATCTATAATTTAAAGGTGTGTGTAATGCGAGAAGTTAACAAAAATAAAATAAGTGTTGGTGTATCATTTATAAGCGACCTGCTGACCCATTAGTGACTAAGTTGTACATTTGTAAGTTAACGTAGTTTGTTACACTGCAGCCTGTGTTTTCTGGTCAAATTTTTGTTAAAAATATGTCTTGCACCAAATGGAAGTTTTGCTTGGGTATTTAACTGACAAGATCTTTAAAATTCACATCATAGCTGCACTGATAAGACCTATCTGGTCAAAAACAGTGCCCCTGTCTGCAGCTCACTATAATTTCCATATCCACAACTAGGGTTTCAAGTCCTTTGAGCTGGCGTGTGGTCTGCTTCAATATCACTATTCTGCATTCCCGGCAACCCGTGCAATGCCAATCACGTGACACCGGACACCCGTCTCCCATCTTTTGTCGATTAGGGATGGATGTCGTCCTCTTCGTGGTTTTGCCTTCAGGATGTAACATACAATGACCGTCGTGGCCGCAACCTTACTAATATTCCCCTCATCCAGGTTCATTTCCTTCCCATAAACTTTAAACAATATCAACGCCTCATGAAGAAATGTTATGGAAACTGCTTTATTTAAGACGCCAGGTAAAAACCGTACACAGACAGTTGTTCTACTCATGGCGACCGCTTGGTCACTTACCCAAAAACACCTCGCTATTCTCACCCGAAGGCATCTGAACTACACAAGAGAAAGGCTTAGTACAGCACTTGTGTTAAGGATTGGATTGAGGAAAACAGTGTGATAATCGCCAATTATTTCTGTTGCTTCGGAGATTTGTTCATTGCGCTGTTTACAATTACTTGGTCGGTTGTAACATGCATTATTTATACGCTGAAATGTCAATGACGCCGTGCGAAATGCACTGAACATGGGAATGTGCACCATACGGCGACTGACGAATGACCGCGAGATTACCTCATTGTCGTGGTTGTCATTTATAACAGGCAAACAAAACACCACAATCTGAAGGAGAATTCGAAAGTTGGTTGTGTTCAACCTCAACGTTCTCATGCCATTTTGCAGACCTCGGTGCTTCGTCCATCACAAATTCCTGACAATCGCACATTCTTTTCCGATTCGTGCTCCAGGACAATTTCTCATTCACTTTAATGTCTCCCCAATGTTACTTCTGCTGCGCAATTGCGTTTGAAATTATAACGACGTTTTTGAGTTCTGTTTTTCGTCCACAAACAGGATTCCGGGATGCCTCCAGGCGTTGTGACGTCAGGTAGTTGATGACGTGGCTCTGTAGTATGTACGGGTTTAAATTGTAGGATGTGTCTCCAAATTTTATTAAGTTCACTTCTTTCTTTAGTTTGCAAGCAATTTTTTGCCTAAATTTGATAAAATTTACAATCGATAATGCAATGTCTAGGAAAGTGCTTTATTAACTTCCATTGCAACAAATTGCTGCAGCAACGTAAGCTACATACAGTCCGGGGACCCGAACAAGTCACACGACAAACTATCCTATTTGGAAAGATCACGCGTTGTTATAGAAAGTATATCTACCCAGTGTTACTTCTGATGCACGATAAACCGTATTTTATGGCGCGTAAAACTAAGTATGCTGTGAGTTTTACTGGGCGCAATCTGAAACCAAAGTAACAATGCCAAATATAACTGTGATTTGTTCGTGTGATTCTTGTGGTGTTATCGCCGTTCAAACTCCATGAACTGGCGATATAACCTCAAACAGATAGTGGCGAAACAAAACTATTTCTTTGATATTTCCACTGTAGCAAACACGAAAAGTTTTGTATATTGTGCGTGCTGTGAAGCTCGTGAGCCATACACCAATCAGAAATCAAATCGATAGAATTTGAAACAAGAAAGGATAGGCAAAATCAATTTTGCTGCCGCGGTCGGTACCTAATGGTCATAAACGAAGCTGGTCCAGACGAAAAGATCAACATACGATTTTTCAAAGCACGTATTTATTTCTAAATATTATAGTTTCTGTGTACATGATCAACAAACAACGAATACTCAAATACAAATGATATGCATATATGTTCAATCTTCATAGGGCAACTTCTAGTGGTAGCAAGTGAGATTAAATGAGATTTTATGATTCGTTTCAAATCAAATAAATTAAATCAAATCAAATTTTGTAAAATATACCCGCATCGTTAAGATAAATCACATTAGCACATCAACGCAGTGCCACAAACAAAGTCTGCAAGTCGCTACCATAGGGTGTTCTCCGATTGTCAGCCTCCTACATGACGGACAAGTTTTATCCGGCAGTTGGCGGCACGACCCTTTGTCTCCGGTCACTGACGTAAAAAAAAACAAATTAATCGATAGCGTGAAATTGCAAACACGCCGTTGCAAATGTTAGGGCTCAGTAACTTACGGCAATTATCGGAAAGACAATTCAAACATTCGTGATTAGGACCGTCATCCTGGAGACTGTCGATGTAGTTCGCACATATATGTTCCCCAAGGCAAATTTCGTCGCATTTGTCAATCAAATTTCGTCGATTGTCTGCGAATGGAAAAGATACTTGTTAACTATATAGGTAATTTGAACAAGAAAGCCATGGCTAGTTGTTCTAATTACTTAACTATATTTGAATAAGTTGGGCAAACTGATGATGCCTTTTTAGGAGAAAATTTTTCTCAATAAAAATCCATCTGAGCTGTTCACAGATTCCTTTGTGGAATTTAATACATAATTATATCGATACGGTGTGCGATCGACAGCGTGCCAGGGGCCTTTGGTGTTTAAATTGATCCAGTTTTTTATTCTTTAATCACATCACATACATAACTCCCAATTTTTTTGGACCCAATTATACTATAAGCTTTTATAACCAAAGTAGAAAAGTTATTTTTTTCCACACAAAGTGGCAAATTAAGTCGTTTTGTGTTCCATTTTCAGTTGAATAAATTTAAACAATCCGCGATTGCTTAAAATCATCATAATATCAGAAGAATCAGAATCAGAAGAAAAAATAAAATTTGCAAACCGAAAATTGTCTTGCATGTCTCGCTGCACGTTTTGCAAGTTGCCAGTTTATCAAGTGCGTGGTTTGTAATTGATGGACAAGACGAGCAATTTTCAAAAGCTTCTTGCACACAAATCAAAAAAAAGACGTCTGATAGGTAGGTTGTTGACTTTGCTGCAAAAAGGCATCAATACAAAAATGTAAGGAACTCTTCGGATTGCCTTTGCTTTTAACAAGTTCAAGCTTGAGACAAAATAATAATTTTTTATTCTTTTTGTGCGTGAATGCAGTTTTTGGCAGGTGATTATCTTATTTGAGTTACACTTTAAATTTGTGTTAATATCCAATGTAACTGCTCTCATTGGAGATGTCGTTTACTTACTAGGCCAACATGTTGTTTTCACACAGTTATGACACTCTTTTGGCTGCTGCATCAATACTTTTTTTACATCTTCAGATTGCGGGCATTCGCGTTTGATGATGCAACCATACGAGCACAACCCGATAAGAAAATCAACTTGTACAAGCGTAAAGGCTCCTGCGATGAAAATCAAATGTTACAGAACGTGTTCAAACAAACGACAAGCAAGAATTTTTTAACACGCAAGCAATATACATGACCTAAACATATTTTCGAGCCACCCAACAAAAGCAAAACTTATTCCAGTGATTATCTTACCGTGAGCAACGGTGATGCAGAGTGCAAGTAGAAGAATCGACTTCATGCTGATAAAGTTGTTTTCAAATATCTGGTTATTAAAATAACATTTGCAATTTACAAGCGATCATAAAATAAACATGTAAATAAGTTATTCTGTTGTGAAACTCACCTTTAGTATAGTGATGCACCGAAACAGCTATTTTTATATTCGGCCGAAACCGAATAAACCAAAACTAATTTTGGTATCGATCTCTTTGAACACAATAAATTTGAACAAATTATGTGCTGTATTGGATTTAATCCTAACGTACAACCATTTACTGGAACGTGAAAGAATAACCTCGACTGCTGTACCAAATGCTTAAAGTTGATTTTTATCATTTCTGTGACAATAAACAAATGAAACGAACACAATCCTACAGTTTAAACAATGATTCTAATCTTTTCTAAACTTTGTGCATCAGCGTTGAATGCAGTAAAAAAGTTTCGGTTTCTGCCGAATTTTGCAGAAATATTCGGCCGAAACCGAATAATTGCAAAAACCTTAGTTTCGGCTAAATTCGGCAAACTTTCGGTACATCCCTACTTTAGTATATGTTTCGCTTCTCGCTGTGATTGCAGCTGTACTGTGGTTGTGATTGTCAAAATGCCTAACTTTTATAACAATATTCTTGTCATGTATATGATGGTTTTGTGATTTTTTTGTTTGACAAATTAGACTTCCTTGTTTTGGTGGATATCAAATAAATTACCACCTTTTGGATATATCACTTTCCCTGTCTACACCTATAGTTAATAGTAAGTGCGGGATTTATGTGTTGGAACAATATTGGCAAAAACACCAACACCTAACGATTTAGATAAAGTATACTTTTGGTTGTAAATTGGAAATATTGATTATTGTAACAGCTGTTGTTCGCCTTGTGGAACTTACACGGCCTGGAGCGTGCCAGCTACCACATTACATTTTTCCAATAGAAAACGCGACTTGACTCAACAACATCGGTTCTCTGTTGTAAACGAACATACACTTAATGTCAACGCAACACATAATGTTGAAAACCATTAGAGCCAGAGGAGTGTTTGCATATAGGCTGGGATTAGAACGTATTATACTACAAGGGAGTTGTCGATCGATTAATTGACAAAAACCTAATGAATTATTTGCTAATCAGAATTGCTCTTCTGGCACTTAGTTTCTAAAGTGTTTATTGGAAACCAACGTTTCGTCTGCCATCCGGCGAGACTTCTTCAGGGTTATGTCAACAGTAAAGCATCACGCACATAAAACACTAAAAACGTAGGAAAAACGCTGGAAAAACACAAGGAAAAAGGAATAGATAACACTGGCACCGCTTGCATCGTCACGTGAACCAGTTGTGTAGCGGGGCGTAACATTTACAACAAGTTGTTGTATACAGCAGGAAAATATACGCATTGCTCCTTATCGTTTATGCAATGGTCGTTTTTATGGATGTGGAGCGTCTCCAGGAACAGACGTTTTGTATGATCGTCCTCCATCTCTAGGATTTGCACGTCATCAAAGTTAACTCGGTGGCCGAGTGTGGCAGCGTGTTTGGCCAGTGCTGTCCTCTGGCTGTTCCTTGTGTTTTTCCTGCGTTTTTCCTACGTTTTTAGTGTTTTATGTGCGTGATGCTTTACTGTTGACATAACCCTGAAGAAGTCTCGCCGGATGGCAGACGAAACGTTGGTTTCCAATAAACACTTTAGAAACTAAGTGCCAGAAGAGCAATTCTGATTAACTAGTATGCCTGGCAACAAAAATAGCAGTAGAATTAATTGCTGACTGACGGTATTTCAGTATGCCTAAAATTGATGTTGAAATTGTGGGATGTCGAAATAAATTATTGCGTGTATTATCCATTACATTTTTCACTTTGTCAATTCTATAATAAATAACAATGCTGTGCATATATTTTGACTGGTTTGATGGCAGAATGCCCGAAAATGATCACTTCTCGACTTCCTCAATTTTCAACGTCGGTTTTCGACATCCTATAATGTCGGTTGTCAGGTTCATGTTTGAGTTATCAGAGTTCAAATGGGTGGAGAGGATGGAAGTAAAGTTTGTTAAATGGAGACGTCATATTATTCATCACATGCATGTTGAGAATATTTACAGATTTAAGCTTGAATTTATGAGTTAGCCACACCAAACTACATCGTCTCGCAAAGGACGGACAGCAAGGAAATTAGTCATTCTGTTCCAACTATAACCAAACAACAAATATCCAAGTACAAATGACGTTTTGACATGCAACATACAAACAACAGTAAGATTTATAAGTAGCATATATTAGTACATAAACAGTTTTAAACTACTTTTTGCTAACGCTGCCATGTAAAAAACCCCGGACGGCGATAAATAGTCACGCGCGCATAAAGCAAAAAAGGGCAAAAACCTTCCTGATGAATGTTTGTTGTATAAGAACCGAAACGTCGAACAAACAAGTTTTACTTTTGCCAGACGAGCTTTTAATTACTGAAACAGTTTTAAACTACGATTTTTAAATAGATATAAGTGAAACAGCTGACTGATTTCAAATTAAACGAGAGGTTTACAGAAGTTTACAACAGCAGGCATTTTTGCAGACAATCGGTGCAAGTGTTAATATTAGGGTTGACTTGGAGTGTAGACTTGATATCCAGCGTGGCTGTGCGTTGCCCTTTGTTTGTAGAAGAAATGGAGCCTAATAAAATTTAAAAAAATACTTATTCTCAAACTGTGTTGTTGCAAACATGCTGTTTGGGATTCGCACACGTGTAAACTTACCACATCTCGTGTTAATACATAGCTGGATGTTGCGGTTAGCAGATTGCACTGTACCGCGTGATTGCTGACTCACGCACATAACGCTAGCTAAGCAGTTTTCACCACACTGGGCTCGAACCAAATTTTTGTCTGTGTATATAAAAGTCAAATGAGTTTGAATATTTTATAAGACTACCAAGAAATTGCAAATTTAGAGTAATTGTGTGCAATTTGCGACGGCAAAAATAAGTTCTAACTCTGCCAACAAGTAAATAATAAATAATTCACACGGTCCCAAACTTTTTATTTCAACTTACTTTAATTCTGAATCTGTAAATTCGTGAACCGATGTAGGCTACAAATTATACCTTCCCACATCAAAATAAATAGGTTATTGTACTTCTCACAGGAAACCATGTTTAACAGTAAAGGCTTGTTTACACACGAACACAATTTGGCACACACGGTGTTTACACTACTGGAATAATCGAGCACGACTGAGGGATTTCCCTGTTATGAACACGAAACCGACAAGTGCAAGTGACAAGTTACGTTGATAATTTTTTAAGGATGTCAGTCTTGCTTTGCATTTGTCGGCCCTGCCAGCGATAGTATAGGTACAAATTGAAGTTGTTGCTATTGGCTGTACATATTTTTCAACAAAAGACATGTACTGTTTTACATATTTTTTTACGACGCAAGGTAACACTACAGTATGTTGAACCAAACACCACAGATTATGAAAACAAAGATGGTATAATTGAACCAGGACAATGGTTTTTCACTGCAGCATCCTGCAGAGACGCCGTTCCACACACCGCTTTGTAATGCAGTTACGGCACCATTTCATACGCTCAAAACAATCGCTCACATGTCAAACGCGGTCACATCACACAACCACAACTAAAATAATCTATGTCCTCTCCTTTTTGATCAGTCGCCCAGCACTTTCGCATCAATGTGTGCCGAAATGTGCCCAACTGTTCCCGAAATTTTGCTCGTCGAGCAAAAGCGAGCACATCCCAGCACAGACCGGCACATCCCATCCCAGCACAACTCAGCACGAGCGCACAATAAAACAAACAAGGAATCGTCTGTATTGCATGTTTTACAGCTGGCTTATACCAAGTCTGGAACAAAATAACAATGCCGCGAAGGAAAAAGTGTAAATTTAAGATTTTCGCCAACATATAGAAAAACAAGTTGAGGCTTTGTTTACTTTGTGCGGTTTTGACGAACAACCAGTGATTCCAAGTTTTTTTTAATAAATTGTTATAGTGGGGAATGTGGTTTAAAATATCAAAGTATCCAGTAAGATTATTTTAATATTTCGTTTTATTTCGTTGGTTTGGAACCAATTTTTGTACTCTTTTACATTTACAACTAGACTCCCGATTATTTTATTTGCGCATTGTGCACCTCGTCACAGAGATAACTAACCAAAGGTGACCACAACAATCGACCTCGGATCTCCGTTTCAACCCAACGAAGAGACCAAGTGAGGAATCAAACACACCGAGCAGTTATAGCTTGCCTACAGATCTGTCTTCTTGATGCGTGCGCGGCTTTATGCAGGGCCTCTTACACTTTTGCAATGTGAACATTTTATTGCCCCTTGACCTTTACAAGGATGGTTATCTTTCCCATGATGTAAAAATGAATAATTAGGCTATATTGGAAACGTTATGCACGCAGAGGCGGTAACTATTTCAACGATACGTACAGAAATCTGTTTCCACAATCACTATGTATCATATATATTGTCCTTGATAGATGGCCAAGAAACTGTAAATTCTCACTTAGCATTTTGATTTTCTAAGTTTCTCACCACACTGGAATTCAAACGCAGGTTATCCTCGCCACGAATTCCGATCAGGTTTTCTGCTCAGGACCGCGGGCTTTGTCAAAAAAATAAATCTCCGTAACAAAATTAGCTAAAGTTCACAACATTGCGGAAGGTGGCTAACAAACATATCGTACACTAGAGAGCAGTAGATATGTAGAGACGTTATGCTTGCTTGTCATTTATTTGGCGGCGGTGATTGACAGCATTGACCAAGCGCCCCACCGTACACCACGAAAAAAACCTGATCGGGATTCGTGCAGAGTTCAAACCCCGGTGTGGTATAAAAAAAATTCTGCATTGACTGGATTGCCTATAGCACAAGTAATCACCAAAAAATAAAAAATAAATGCAACACTTTTGTTTCCATCAGGGTTTCTGAAATTCTATGCGTATTTAATATGCTATACGTTTGCGCACATTTTATGTTGACTGTTTCAGTGTAATGGCATAAATTTACGCGTCTGGCACCGGCCTATCGTCACACTAAATGACTTTGGTATTGATTTATTCCAATTCCCAAAACCTCGTGCATTAGGTCTTCATGCCCACAACCACGTAATTATTAAGACGACGTTTTTCTGCCATCACAACATATAGAACACTTATTAGTCACATGTGACGTACTCAAATAAAGTAAAAGGGGCGCGCTTAAAGCAAAAATGAGCTGCGCAGACCAAAATACCCAACACGAGGCGTTAATCTTTGAAACTAAGCATATAGCGGTTGCAAGAATAAGTGCAATAGGTGGCACTTCACTTTTATTTTACTGATAATTTCCAGAGTTGGTCCTTGAATCTCATTCTATTAACTTCAGCGCTACTGAAACGTGGGCGTAGTAGGTGGGGCTTAATTAGGTTAGTCGTAGAGTACCTAAGTGAATCTCACTTTAGACTTTATCGTCCTTGACCCTTAAAGGCCTGTGCCTTGGGACTGAATTTAAACAATCTCCTTTCTTCTATTTTTGAAATAATTGAATCTTCCAAATAGTATTTACAATTTTATTGTTACCAAATGCCATTATGAAGACACAAGGCAGGCAAAGTTATAACTATATACAATCCTTTTCACATAAGCAGTTTTCGTGGCAACCGATATAAATAGAATGCCAGACAGAGCACTTGCAAAAGCGAACGATGGCCAGAGAGGAAATGGCCGCGCCACTTACGCGTGTGAAACAACGTTGTTCAACATACATTGACGGCAAAACAGACTTACGTTGACATGGTCCAACGCCAGCAGAGAAGATAAACTGGAAGTTACTCATTAGTGACATAACAATATAGCCTTTATGCAATAATTAGTATTTGTTAATTATGAGTGCGTTGCATATTCCACCCTGCCATGTATTAGCTGAACACAATATAAGTGTTAGGCGAAGTCTAACGATTTGGAAAGAAACATAAGGGAAATCACGCTCACAATTTTTTTATATGAACAAATGTGTGACATTGAGATTTCTCTTAAACCGTAGAGGCTTCATTATGAAACTTTGTAAACACTTGAAGCACACGGAATTCCTAAACGTGCCAACTGCCTCTCGTAAAACATATATTATTAACAAAATTACCAATGCAATCAATTGAATAAAATGTACTCCAACAGGTGTACTAGTATCATCATTCATTGAAAAACAATTTATTGGAACTTCACCGTTGTCTTTCAGATGAGTGTTTGCTTCACAAAAGCGCTCACAATTCGGAAATCCGCTCAATGCTGACAAAGGTGACGGATGCGTAGTTTCCAGTTTCTGTTCCTAAACGCAAAAACACGTTGCAAGTACATATTCCATCGCTGAACGTAATATAAGTGTTAGGCAAAGTCTGGGTTAAGAAAACGCAATTAATGACACGAAACGATGCACATGAACAAAAGTTTCTGCGAATCTTTGTCTTATAAGAAAAACAAAGAATTTTTTTTTATATAAACAAATGTGTGACATTGAAATTTCTCTTAAACCGTTGAGGCTCCATAATGAAACTTTGTAAACACAAGGAATTCTTAACCGTGCGAAATGCCTCTCATACAACATATTATAAACGAAATTACCAATAGAATCAATTGACAAATACCTACTTTAACAGGTGTACTAGTATCATCATCAATAATTGAAAACCAATTTATTGGAAGTTCACCGTTGTCTTCCAGATAAGCGTTTGCTTCAAGGAAGTGGTTACAATTTAGGAATCCGAGACGTGCTGACAAAGGTGACGGATGCGATGTTTCCAGTTTTCGTTCCTAAACGCAAAAACGCACGTTACAACTAGCACGATCGAATTCAATGCAATGTTTGGTGATGATACATTGACGTGGTTGGAAAATATAAGAAACTGTGCCAAATGCATTGTTTTGAGCCGTAAAAGTGTTGTTTGCGAACTAAGTATTTCTATTAGGCATAAAATGAATCACAGTTTGGAAAATTGGTGCTCAACCCCTTTTTACTTGCGTAATTCAAAAACATCTATTTATTTGTTTTTATTACCAATAATGAAATCCCGGTGTTTAAAACAATTTGACAATAAACATCGCAATTCGGTCGCATACATAGGCGTCGATAATTAAACGTTTTGTAAAATATTAAGGGTGACTTTTCCAGCTTTTAGAAACACGCAAAAAACATTTCGTCGGTCGTATCGCCCTAAACGCAGGCAAACGACGCAAATTCCGTTTCGTGTTACATTATGCAGCAACTGCTGCGCTACGTAACAATCCACTAGACACTTCTGTTGGTCACGATTGTGACGGTGACAATACAGGTCGTTTGAAACTAGCTTTACGCATGGTATAATGTAGGTGGTTTTTCTGACAATAACTTTTAATTTAAACGAAATCGAGGGGTGACAATACATGCATTGTCACCCCTAAATCGACCCCTATGGTTGCATACCGGTAGTCAATATCAGTACGGTAAGCCCAAAACTACTTTCGTCAACATAATGACCATTATTGCGTCACAGTTACCTTCTAGTAGTTGTGTTTACTGACTCACGGCAAAGGTTTCTGTACTAAGAAATATTAAATACCTAAATCCAACCATAAAAAGAAAGTCTTGCGCAAAAAAAAAATATCTCTCACTTACGTCAGGTATTAATTTGCCAAAGTCTTGGGCAGGTTTTCCCCAAAGCAAATATATACACTTCGGTGAAGTTTGTTCCAAATATTGAATCACATTATTTGAGAACTCCTTCCATAATGCAGCGTGCGAATTTGGTTTGCCCTTTTCAACCGTAAGACTTGTGTTCAAAAGTAGAACTTCTGTCACAAAACGCAATATTTTTTCATTATTAGCACCCAGGTATTTGTTTTATCGGAATCATACATGTGCCAAAGGTACCTTGTCTGCACCAACTTGTGAGATCACCATGTTGCGGTTTTGGAAAACCCTGCCCTGCATAGTTCATCACAAGTACTTTGATAATATTTTTCAAACTGGGTGGAATTTCACTGCCAATCTGTAAATTTAAATAAAGTGACCGACTATAGTAGAGAGTTAATAGACTTAGGAAACAACACAAAAGAGCAAGGTTTAGTGCAACACAACATTTCGTTGTGGCTCTACAACAATTTTATAAGTAAATAAAAGGCAAATGCGTGTAAATAAAACTAATATTTGTACGGCAAGAACTTTATGCTACAAGTTTTTGACTTACCGGCACGCTAAAAGCTATTCCTTGCGCAGATTCGTTAGGATAGGGGTCTTGACCCGAAATGAGAGCCAATACATGCAGGGGTGAACAAAACGTAGTCCACTTAAACACGAGGTTTGCACGGGGAAAAATTTCCTTGGTTTTGCTTTCCTCTTGTAAAAATTTCAACATCTGACAAATAACAACGCATGTGATACAGTGATTTGCTGCAAAATATACTTAATCACAGTCGTACCTTTTTGAAATAAGGTTTTTCAAATTCCTTTTTTAAGAATGGCTTCCAAGAATCACCAGCAGAGTTTAAAAATCTAAAAGCAAATTGAAGATGAAGAAAACAGATTTGTTTTAGATATCAAGACTTACGTTTCAGCAGTGTATTCTGGTTGTGTCATTTTTACTTCTGCAAAAGGTAAAACAAAATTATTTTTGCTATACCAAAATTTATATTTGCGAAAAAAATCTCAACTTTTGAGTAAAACGACAAAAATATTTGAAGTGGTCAATTTGAACTGTCGTGAAGGCAACTCTAAGCACTGACCTTGTGCCTGCTGACTTGTAGAAGGTTGACTGACGAATCGCATTGATGTGAGAATAGCAGTTAGTAGGGGTAGAAAACTATGGACATGACAAATCTGCACAAACAGAAGATTGCTGTGTGTCAAAGCATGCTAGCAACATATTTCAAGGCTTATATAACTTCCCGAGCACAACTTATATTAAAGATCGTGCTTTTATTAGACTTCGTCTTCTTCCAAAGCGGCGGTACACACAGACAAAAGAGGGAACGAAGTCAAAAGACTGAATAACGCCACGAAAAAAGATCAAGCTAGAATAAGAAGAAGGGGAGCACGTCAGAGCGAATCCATTGTACAAAGAATATAGTGAGTCCCATATATAAACTTTGGGTACAAATTTCTAAAGTTTTGGGTGGTGTGTTTGTTTACCCAAAAAATGAAGAAATGAGATATGACCAAACGAATGAAAAACATTGTTGCATAAATGTTACGTAATGATAATGCAATAATTTCGTGATCTGATAAAAAAACTGTGTCATTCAGAAATGCTATGCGACCCACCTGAAATAGCTTCGCGACCCAATGGTTCGGAAGCACTGGACTACAGCACTATAATTGCTTTTGTTTGTTCGCTTTCAGTTGGTTAAGGAATTTAAAATAGTACAGCGCTTTGAAAAGGAGAATTATTTGCAGTCAAGGATCTTTATGAACATTATTAATTACGCCAAACAACGTACCAAATCTATGCAGGTGAAGCAGATATTACAGAAACTGCCATTAAACAATGAAGAACAAATGCCATTTGGTTAGGAAATTTAAAAATACTGTTATTATTATATTTGACATCATAGTACCAACACAGACATTAATCTGAAAATTTCTTTTCAGATCAACAGATTATTTTTGGTTCATGGGTTTTGTGTAACATCCTTAGATCTAACACTAAAAAGGAGCATTGTACTGAGCGCTACCTGCTTGATCTATGTCCGGTAAGTTGGCAGCAAATTAGTTGTGACAATAAAAAAGTCACTTTTCATTGTATTCAATTTTAAGACATGATTTGTTTTGTAGGAAAATACAACTGCAGATGACTTCATTAAGGCAGTTTCAGATCGCCACCAGCCATTCATTGCAGTGTTGGGCACCACAGATGATATCAAAAAAATCTGACTGTTTTGTGAGAAACAACCCTTAATGCAAGTTAAAACCTTATCCGAGGCATTTACTGCTCTTTTTGCGTATTATTACGTGTTATTTATGAGTACTGCCCACATGTACATTTGGCACTACAGTTTCTGCAAACTTACTGGTTAGGTATCCCAACAAATGTCAATGATTCTGTAAAAGAGTTGGCAATGAAATTAAAGCTGGTTTGAAGTTTTGCAGTGAATTTTATTTCCACTTTTGATGTAATTTCATTCTTTTGTTCTTTTGAATACACTTTTGTGTATATTTATTGTGTGGTGCAAAACCAGTGGAGAACCCTATTATATTTGGGTAAAGTATGTTTCTACCCAACAATGTTGGGGATCCCCACGAATGTTTCCAGAATACTAAACGAGGTACAAATCACAATTACCCAATATAACATGTGTCCCAAAAATGCAAAATGGGTAAGCAATAACATTACCCAAGTTGGATTGGGCATCAATTACCTTAAAATTTATATTGGGAATCCCCACGAATGTACCCTGTTAGACACAAAAGTACCCAATAATTTTGGGTAGTAGTTACCCAGTTTTGCTAACAGTGTACATAAGGTAGCGTACTCTCATTATACGGTTTGTTGCAGTTTGTTGCAGCAAACGAGTAACGCGACGAAAGAAAACAACAATAAACTAGAGTGATGATAAATGGGGTCTAGTGTACTTTTAGCACCACACCTAATATCTCAGCTATCCCTAGCACTACAAACCTGAAACTTCACACAAACGTTAAATGACACCTTACGAGTTACCATGCCGAAAATGACGTCATCAACTATGACGTAACGAAATTTACAACACTTCGAAATTTTCCTCTCTATAGGCGCTACGCCCGTCAACGAACTGCAATAGCATACTCCGTAAGGTACAACACCCACAAAACAAAAATAATGTTTATTGAAAATTTAAAACTCTCACAATTAACCTGCTTGCGTTGTGTGACTATTACTGATTTGTTAAATGCCTTCTTAAGCAAACACGCCAAAGTAGACCGTGGTTATTACGAAAAAACACAACAAACAACATGTACTATTTTTACCACGACAAATTGTCAGGCTCATAGAGCAAAAACCACTGGTCCAATAGTGTCCATTGTGGCATCATCAGAAAGGTAATCCCATACTTTACACCAAAGTTAGGTTTAAAGATATATTTCGATTGTGCGACACCTAGTGTCGTTTAGAACAAGGACGATTTACGAAACATTGTGACGTCACAAGCAAGCTACTTATCGAATCGAAATTCGGAGCGATCGAAAGACATGTCCTTTGTGACAAAGCGTACCAAATTTCAGCTCGCAGCAGCCTTTACTTTTGAGTTGGGAGCCCATCAAAGACCCCCAGCTAATTCGCTCGAATACACGCAAAAAGGCCGAAACCGACCATGTGTACTTTTAGCACCACATATTCGATGGGTCGTAGCGTGAAAAGTAGAGACCCCATAGGGTCGGTTGATGCGTCGTGTGGAAGGTCTATCCTTCTACTGTACCGTCCACCCAAATTCAAGTACCTACTGTGTTTGTGCGACACCTAGTGTCGTTTAGAACAAGGAAAATTTACGAAACATTCACCCAGCTCCACAAAGTTATCTGTTCTGTTTAATTGCGAGCTTAAACTTTATGGACTGTTTTGAGGACTTGATGAGGTGTTGGGGGAATGTTGTTCATAAGTCGGGGTTCATGGCGGATTCTTTCACGCGTTTTCTGAATGTATTGGGCAGAGATGTATTTAGATGTTATGGCTTGCAGTGGTGTCAAAATAGGTGGTGGTCATTTTAAGAAGTGCGTTAAGTGTGTTTTTAGCCATGCGTAATAAAGGCTGAAGAAGGGCAGTCGTAAAATAGGCGTGTAAATATTCCAAAAGGGATGTGCAAAAGTGACCGTGAGAGTCTTAATCTAGTGGTAGGGAGGACTGTTAGCAAGGGGAGAATTTTATGGCCCGGGGCTTGGCGATTCTGTAGGGCAACGAGAAGGTTCAGATCTGCCTGCCTGACGCCTCCCCTGAGCGGATATTCCATAGTTGCTAAACCTTGACTATGACCCGGAAATTGGCGGAAGATTGAAGAGCAGAAAGGTAATGAAACGGAAAAGCGTTCAAGAAATGAAATCAAAGGCTTTTTTAAAGTCAAGAGAAACGAAAAATGTATGGAGGAGGCGTGGTGGTAAATGTCACGTAGATGTTAGATCTGATGTTGAATTTCGTGTTGTTGCGAATTGGTTAGGGGAGAGTATAGAGGGGATAAATGTTTTGATGCGAAGGATTTTATGAAGGAATTTATGATCGGTGCCAAGAAGGAAGATTGGGCGGTAAATAACAAAAAGGGTCGGGATAGGACTTGCTTAATAGGAATTGCCCTCGGTTAGGAATTGTTTATTTATCTGCGACAGCAAATTACTTTAGTTGGTGAATATAGTGAAGTTACAAGCCTTTGATTTACGTCAGCATATTTTATTTTGAAAGCTCTATTTCACTTATGTAGGTTACCATAAACATCGCCAGTTCCTGCAAATATTACGTAATAGTAATAATAAAAGCCAAAAAACGCCACTGCAACTGGAAGTCATTTCAGCTATTTCCTCAGAGCTAAAACTGTGAACTACAGTGTGGTAGCGGAGATAAGGGAAAAAGCGCACGCTCACACGTAACCGAAAAAACCTAAAGCACAAACGAGTGTACCATGTGCAATAAATGCGCCTAAAAAATGAAAAGGTTGGGATATATTGTGTATTATTTTTTTGTGGCCAAGGTTAAATTTTACCAAGGTGTATGCACACGTATGGGTGTAGTTGTGGGTTTGGGTGAGATCGGCCCCGATTTAGTCCCCGGAGAGCGAGTACAACTCGATGCTGAGACCGTCAGGGCCGGGGGCTTTAACAGTTGGAAAGAGGTTGGGGGTTTTTAACTTCATGTTGTATTATTGGATTGGAAGGATTTCAAGATATTATTCTGGGATTCTGGGGGAGGTTAATGAAATTTTGATAGTTATAAGAAGAAAGATGTTGGTCGGTGTACAGGGTTGCGAAAAAATTGCGGGTGTGTGATAAATTGTCCTTCAGGGTTGAGAGGAAAGTCCATGGTGGCTCTGCAGATCTAGAATTGGGGGGTGCCTGCGTGCTGGTAGAGGTTGACTCCAGCAGCAGGTGTAAATGGCCGGTTGCAGGACATTGATGTTGGATTCACACATAAATGCATCGCTGCCGTCTGTCTGGGAATCCCAACCCTCAAGTTTGGGCAAAAAAACCCTAACCCTAGGTTTTTTCGACCCTAACCCTGTTATTTTGTTTGAAAACCCTAACCCAGTATTTATCAACCCTGACCCTAATGTGTAATTTTCAGTTGAAAGTTCTATTCATAACCATTTTACAACCGTAACGAAGCTTTTGATTGTGCAACTCTAGGCAGAGACTTTTCTACTTTATGGTGACTGTCGTCAGTCACCTGCAGCACTGATGGCATAACAGGTTGAAACAATGTCTTCTCGCAATTGATGTCATCGCACTTGTTTTTCGGTCACGGCCCGTCTCACTCTCGTATTGAACGCTCTCCTTAGCGGTACTAGAAATGCAATATCAAGGTAAGTATCAGGCGGGGATGCTGGGACACAACACATCTCGTCGATCAGATAAGCCGTTTGTCAAAAGATCTTTATCCACGTGACCAACCTCAAATCTTCGCGCTATCGTACAGTGGACGCACCACCGCATGGGTTGGGTTTAACGAAACAACAACTCTGTCAGAATGAATTGGTATTCAATACACAATTGTATAGAGTTTACCCTTTCAATGAAAACAAAACATATTGTAACCGATTTACTCCCATCGTGTTGTTTTTGATATTTCTCAGTTCCATTGAAGTAAGATGTGAGAGCAACGACCCCTTATCACTGCTGGCGGTGGCTGACGACGGTCACTACAAAGTAGAAAGTCTCTGTCTGACTGGGCAAAACGGCCGTCATTCATCAGTTGCACAGGCACAAATACATTAGAGTTACGTTTGCAAAAAGGTTATAGTGAGTGGTTACAATCGAAAACAAATCATTAGGGTCAATATTGTTAAATAGTGGGTTTAACCAAAAACCAGGGTTAGGGTTGAAAAAAGCTAGGGTTAGGTTACAAACACCCGCTCCACCAGCTCGGCACGGCAAGAGAATGACAACATACAAAATATAACAACAGGTAAGTGAGAAAATGTCTTAATTAAGGTTGATATCTTAATTGCTACTGCTCATAGAAATTACAGGTCTTAAGAGGTGAATGCTAAAGAACCACCTCACAGCTGGGACAGCATTTTTGATCCTCAATATAAGTTCGGAACAAAGAAATATGTGCGAATGTAGACGGAAAAATTGTGCACAATTTAGTGCAGTATTTAAACTCAAATATTTGTTTGTTAACAACAAACGTTGACTTAGCATAGATTTCTATGTTTCATAAACTTATGTGAGGCTCACACATGACGAATTAGCTGTGGGGTGGATTGATATGATTTACCGTTTTAAGATGGTCAATTGAAGCAATATTCCTTTCATTTAAAAAAGGTGCCATTCGTAGCAACCTTTAGAACGCATATGAGCATTTTTAATAAAAAAGGTTTTGTTTACGGGGAATGCCCACCCTGTATTCCTCCGTCACAAACAAAGGCGGCACGTAACTTAATGAAAAAAACATAAAAATGTTACAGAGGATGCATCTGAAAATGCCCCCGCCATTTTCGAACAGATTGCGTTGGTTCTGAGTAACATAAATAGCGTTTGTTGGCCGAAAGATGGCGCTAGACGTTAATTCTATGATTTATAGATATTTAGTTTACTTCCAATGGGTCTATGAAAAGATATAATTCAGGCAAACAAACGGCAAACGTATAGATTGCGTAGATTGCGTAGATTGCGTAGATTGCGTAGATTGCGTAGATTGCGTAGATTGCGTAGATAGCGTAGATTGCGTAGATTGCGTGTTTTAGAGAAGCCCTTTATTACAACTGTTGTGGTCACGCCTCATTGCATACACACGGCAGCAAGGGCGCGCTTGCATGCCACAGCCGCTTATTGATTTGTGGAATGTGACGCAATCTATCTGTCACCATTATTACTTGCATGTGCTATGTTAAATGCAATTACCGTATTTTACGGACTATAAGGCGCAATTTAAATCCTTTTTTTTCCTCATAAATTGATCGTGCGCCTTATAAGCCGGTGCGCCTAATGTATGGATCAAGTAGTGCTTCATTGCCTACACTCAAAACCAATACCGATACGATTATTAAATAAATAAACGTTATACGGTAACCCATACTCCTTAAAATACGTTGCGTTCTATAGCCCGGTGCGCCTTATGTATGAACAAAAAACTAATCAAAGCAATTTATTGACAGTGCGCCTTATAATCGGGTGCGCTTTATGGTCCGTAAAATACGGTACCCACCCTATAAATGCGAGTGCTAACCTTGATTTTCATTGTTTTATTGACAGAGCGAAGTGTCCACAAGCTAAAATAACAAGAAAGAAAGCGCGTCAGTCATTGTTTTTTTATTTAGTTCAAAAACAAATATCATTGTGTTCATCTTTATTTCTGCCCAAGTGAATACGCTAATCCACTCACCAAAGATAGCGACGTGGTTTCTATTCTCAACTGAAAAAAACAGCGTATATCAACAAGAGAGCACAAGATAGCGTGGTTTCATTGTTCGTTTTGTAACAGTTTTGAACGAGTAACGCGACGCAATCTATCCATCGTCATTATTTCTTGCATGTTCTGTGCTAAATGCAATTACCTACCCTGTAAATGCGTGACTGCTGGCCTTGGTTTCCATTGTATTATTGCCATCCTTTGACAAAGAAACACAGCAATAACGAAACTAAAACTCCCGATTTGTCATTAGGCGTTAGATAACCCAAACTGGGCACAGTGACAAAAACCCATCTTTATAGTCACCTCAAGCTCCGAAATGATAAAACCGTGGCCAGAAGTTCAAACCCCAGGGGCAAAGTGGGTTTCTATATCCGATTGTGTTTAGGAGGGGCCAAAAAACTTCGGACTAAGGTTGTTATGTCATGCTAGTTACAGGGTATAATTGAACCAGGACAATGGTTTTCCACACCAGCATCCTGAAGAGACGCCGTTCTACACACCGCTTTGTAGTGCAGTTACGGCACCATTTCATACGCTCAAAACAATCGCTCACATGTCAAACGCGGTCACATCACACAACCACAACTAAAATAATATATGTCCTCTCCTTTTTGATCAGTCGCCCAGCACTTTCGCATCAATGTGTGCCGAAATGTGCCCAACTGTTCCGGAAATTTTGCTCGTCGAGCAAAAGCGAGCACATCCCAGCACAGACCGGCACATCCCATCCCAGCACAACTCAGCACGAGCGCACAATAAAACAAACAAGGAATCGTCTGTATTGCATGTTTTACAGCTGGCTTATACCAAGTCTGGAACAAAATAACAATGCCGCGAAGGAAAAAGTGTAAATTTAAGATTTTCGCCAACATATAGAAAAACAAGTTGAGGCTTTGTTTACTTTGTGCGGTTTTGACGAACAACCAGTGATTCCAAGTTTTTTTTAATAAATTGTTATAGTGGGGAATGTGGTTTAAAATATCAAAGTATCCAGTAAGATTATTTTAATATTTCGTTTTATTTCGTTGGTTTGGAACCAATTTTTGTACTCTTTTACATTTACAACTAGACTCCCGATTATTTTATTTGCGCATTGTGCACCTCGTCACAGAGATAACTAACCAAAGGTGACCACAACAATCGACCTCGGATCTCCGTTTCAACCCAACGAAGAGACCAAGTGAGGAATCAAACACACCGAGCAGTTATAGCTTGCCTACAGATCTGTCTTCTTGATGCGTGCGCGGCTTTATGCAGGGCCTCTTACACTTTTGCAATGTGAACATTTTATTGCCCCTTGACCTTTACAAGGATGGTTATCTTTCCCATGATGTAAAAATGAATTTCTGTTATTACTTTTCAGTTGCAGTGACGGCAGCTTTCAAAGATTTATTTGCTTTGCTTGGCGTTTTGGTAAAGTTGTTTCGGTTTTGCCGAATGGACACGAGCACTGAAATGTGCATCTCTTTCCTCCCTTCAGGGAAATCCATCGGGAACTTCTGGTGAAAAGGTATGCTTTCTGTTGTGTTAACTAACTTGTACTGTTTACTAAAACTGTGCAAGCTGTGAACAAGGGTGCAAATTTGAATTTAACTTTGGATTTTCTTGTTAAGTTGTCGTTATGTGATATTGTTACGTGGAGACTAAAAAGACAGCAATAGTTTGTGAAACCTTCAATTAAATGTCTGACCTGACGACCACAACACAGCGAAAATTTGGGGTTGTGCACAGCAGTGCCACAAGATTAATTCGCTACACTTTGAACATTTCATGCTGGTCAAGATAAGTGTCCTTTCTTTCCATTAAACCTGAAATAAATTGCAAATCGGCCTTGCTACACCTGTTGTCAAAGGCAGACTTGTGCAAAAAGTGCTAAACTTTCTCCTAAGCGACAACAGCAACAGACTACTTACTGTATCCGGTTTCTTAATTGTCAGATTAATCTTGAGATGACTTTCAGTCGATGCTATGGCAACAGTTGCTAAGTGTCTCGCTATCTGGAGTCATGTTTCCTCTTGGCGCATGCCAACAAAAAAGATAACCGACGTCTGCAGCGGCGCCTGCATTGCTAAATTTTGGTCGCCAGAGGCGCTGCTGTAACGGTTTCATGTTCCAATGGGTGATTCGCATGCACAAAACCGTTGGCTTTTAAATTACTTTACAACGTTTCACGACGAGCAGCAAATTTCCTTAAAAAACAAAACGCAACTCATTTGCAAAATACTTTCTCGTTTCTATTGTATTGTTCCATATTTTTTTGGAGTTTAATCCAAATTTTCACGTTTTGGACCCAATTGCCCACCTGTCTTGCGAGGCAATAGCTGTACAGAACGCTGCAAGGGTAAAAAAATGTGTAGATTATTTTGCCAGAGGCTATAAGGTTACTGCGGATGGTTTGAAGATTGGAACTATTCCTGCATAAATTATGCAGCTCGCTACCACGAAATGTAACCCCAGATGTTAATTCTCACCTATTGGGTATTTTCCGTGTGCCACGACTACATCCATTTTCACCTGAAAGGAAAATGCCGGGAAATATGACACGTATCTATAATTTAAAGGTGTGTGTAATGCGAGAAGCAAAAAACAAAAATGAAGTGTTGGTGTATCGTTTATAAGCGACCTGCTGACCCATTAGCGACTAAGATGTACCGTTGTAAGTTAACATAGTTTGCTACACTGCAGCCTGTGTTTTCTGATCAAATTTTTGTTCAAAATATGTAAAACTTTTCCAATTTTGTAAAAGTCTTGCACAAAGTGGAAGTTTTGCTTGGGTATTTAACCGACAAGATCGTTAAGAGTCACATCATAGCTGCACTGATGAGACGTCAATAAGATAAAGGACAAGAAAATCGGTCGAAAATAAGCGGCCCTGCCAATTATCTTGTGAAATTTTTTTTTGTGAAACACCACTTTCGATTATATTTTGTTGCGTAACGTTTAATATTGACATTCAAAATCATTTGTATGATAAGTTTTAAGTGTGTGGGCCTGAAGCTAAAAAATAAGCTGCAAAGCTCAGAACTGCACAAATGAAGCATTGGAATCGATTCTTGATCCTAAACCTGATCAAATCTCTGACGTTTGGCGAAGATTGACGTAGCTGGCCTATGTTTACAACTATGTTACACCTTAACCAGAACATCGTATCGTTGCGAATCTGTTGTCGCTTGTCCTGTGCTGCCAATAGGCGGATTTGTGTATTTGCTTTGGTGGTCACGTAAGCTCATTTCGTACAATCCGGTGAAGTGGCAGGGAATTAGAACGTGTGATGGTATCTCATATACAACACACTAGTTTTCCAATTTGGACAGCGCTGTTTCGATGCCACGATAGCTGTGAACCCAATCTGAAAAAAGCAGGCGATTGTTAGTAAACTCTTTGTTACTTTCTGCAAGAACAGGTTGTTGTGTTGCTGATAAGTCACCTTCCACTCATATTCCGGAGACACATTTAATTTACGGGTTTACTTTACATTATTAATGTGTCGTTTGGCTTAGCACACGGGTAAAGCTTATAGTGTGGATATTGTATCTCATTTCATGTGGCCTACGTTCACATTTTCGTGCATTTGTCGTAACATTGCGATACGAAACCTCGTGAAGCCCACTGTCATCATTTTTGATGGAAATTATGTCGGGGACGAATAAACTAAAGGTTTAGTGTGATCAAAATATATATTATTTATTGGGTAAACGGTCGGGTACTGTTGCCCTTTACGGGGCGGGGAGAAACTGACTCAGTCCCCGAAAATGACAACGGAAAATGTGACACGGCGACATGTCTGAACACATAAATACAACGGGTCAGTTATTTTAAGTGATGTTCTCAAAGTTTGCGCTGTAACGGGACACGTTGTATATAAAACATTCAATTTGGTCCAAACGACAAGACTAAAGGTAATGTGTGCAAACGCTGTTAACTTGTGTGCAGTTCTTCACATTGGCACATGTTCAAATGCAACCATTGCTCTAGACAAAAAAGATCGTAGAATCCAATGTTGAAGTTGTCACGATAAGATCGAGCTCCCATCTTTTGTCGATTAGGGATGGATGTCGTCCTCTTCGTGGTTTTGTCTTCAGGGTGTAACATACAATGACCGTCGTGGCCGCAACCTTACTAATATTCCCCTCATCCAGGTTTCAACATTTCCTTCCCATAAACTTTATATATTGTCAACGCCTCATGACGAAATGTTATAGAAACTGGTTTATTCAAGACGCCAGGTTCTCATGGCGACCGCTTGGTCACTTACCCAAAACACACCTCGCTATTCCCACTCGAAGGCATCTGAGCTACACAAGAGAAGGGCTTAATATAGCACTGGTCTAAAAGATTGGGTTGAGGATAGCAGTGTGATAATCGCCAATTATCTCTGTCGGAGATTTGTGCATTGCGCTGTTTACAATTACTTGGTCGGTTGTAACATGCATTATTTATATGTCGAAATGTCAATGACGCCGTGCGAAATACACTGAACATGGGAATGTGCACCATACGGCGACTGACGAATGGCCGCAAAATTACCTCATTGACGTGGATGTCATTTATAACAGGCAAACAAAACACCAAAATCCGTAGGGGGATTCGCAAGTTGGTTGTGTTCAACCTCAACGTTCTCATGCCATTTTGTGAACCTCGGTGCTTCGTCCATCACAAATTCCTGACAATTGCACATTCTTTTCCG
The DNA here is from genome assembly GCF_947561715.1 of Ascidia mentula. NCBI lineage: Eukaryota > Metazoa > Chordata > Ascidiacea > Phlebobranchia > Ascidiidae > Ascidia > Ascidia mentula. The sequence continues at coordinate 4,275,946 of NC_138568.1, forward strand.
ATTCGTGCTCCAGGACAATTTCTCATCCACTTTAATGTCTCCCCAATGTTGCTTCTGCTGCGCACTTGCGTTTGAATATATAACGACGTTTTCGAGTTCTGTTTTTCGTCGATAAACAGGATTCCAGGATGCCTCCAGGCGTTGTGACGTCAGTTGGTTGATCACGTAGCTCTGTCGTATTTACAGGTTTAAATTGTAGGAAGTGTCTCCAAATTTTATTAAGTTCACTTCTTTTTTTAGTTTGCAAGCAATTTTTTGCCTTAAAATTTATAAAATTTACAATCGATAATGCAATGTCTAGGAAAGTGCTTTATTAACTTCCATTGCAACAAATTGCTGCAGCAACGTAAGCTACATACAGTCCGGGGACCCGAACAAGTCACACGACAAACTATCCTATTTGGAAAGATCACGCGTTGTTATAAAAAGCATGTCTATCCAGTGTTACTTCTGATGCGCACTGAATTTATAAAAACGTTTCCGAGTTCTGTTTTTCGTCGATAAACCGTATTTGACCTTATGGCGCGTAAAACTAAGTATGCTGTGAGTTTCACTGGGCGCAATCTGAAACCAAACGAAAGTAACAATGCCAAATATAACTGTGATTTGTTCGTGTTATTCTTGTGGTGTTAACGCCGTTCAAACTCCATGAACTGGCGATATAACCTCACATTATGAGGCTCACCGTGATATTTTTAGATTTTACCATTTCAAATTCTTTTTAAAAGCTCAATCTCACCTAACTATATCCAGGCAAATGTGCAGACAATATTTGCAAGTGTATGTAAAAGGATGGCCTCCTGGTATAAGCGCGTAACATGTCGGACAAGTTGAACCCGGCAGTCTGCGGCACCGCCCTTTGTCTCCGGACACTACCGTAAAATAAAACAAATTAATCGATAGCGTGAAATTGCAAACACGTCGTTGCAAATGTTAGGACTCAGTAACTTACAGCAATTATCGGAAAGACATTTCAAACATTCCTGATCGGTAGCGACATTTGGGTGTGCGTAGATGTAGTGCGCACATATATGTTTCCCAAGGCAAATATCGTCGCATTTGGCAATAGTCATTTCTCCCTCTGCGAATGGAAAAGATACTTGTTAACTATGTAGGTAATTTGAACAAGAAAGCCATGGCTAGTTGTTCAAATTACTCAACTATATTTGAATAAGTTGGGCAAACTGATGATGCCTTTTCAGGCGAATATTTTTCTCAATAAAAATCCATCTGAGCTGTCCACAGATTGCTTTGTGGAATTTAACATATAATTATATTGATAAGGTGTGCGATCGACAGCCTGCCAGGGGCCTTTGGTTTTTAAATTGATCCAGTTTTTTATTCTTTAATCACATCACATACATAACTCCCAATTTTTTGGACCCAATTATACTATAAGCTTTTATAACCAAAGTAAAAAAGTTATTTTTTTCCACACAAAGTGGCAAATTAAGTCTTTTTGTGTTCCATTTTCGGTTAAATAAATTTAAACAATCCACGATTGCTTAAAATCATCATAATATCAGAAGAATCAGAATCAGAAGAAAAAATAAAATTTGCAAACCGAAAAGTGTCTTGCATGTCTGGGTGCACGTTTTGCAAGTTGCCAGTTTATCAAGTGCGTGGTTTGTAATTGATGGACAAGACGAGCAATTTTCAAAAGCTTCTTGCACACAAACAGAAGCAAAGTTGTCTGTTACGTCGGTTGTTGACTTTGCTGCAAAAAGACATCAATATAAAAATGTAAGGAACTATTCGGATTGCCTTTGCTTTTAACAAGTTCAAGCTTTAGACAAAATAATAATTTTTTATTCTTTTTGTGCGTGAATGCAGTTTTTGGCAGGTGATTATCTTATTTGAGTTACACTTTAAATTTATGTTAATATCCAATGTAACTGCTCTCATTGGAGATGTCGTTTACTTACTACATGTTGTTTTCACACAGTTCTGACACTCTGTTGGCTGCTGCATCAATACTTTCTCTACATCGATAGGTTGCGTGCATTCGCGTTTGACGATGCAACCATGCGCGCACAATCCGATAAGAAACTTAGCTTGGTGAACCGTAAAGACTCCTGCGATGAAAATCAAATGTTACCGAACGTGTTCAAACAAACGACAAGCAAGAATTTTTTAACACGCAAGCAATATGCATGACCTAAACATATTTTCGAGCCACCCAACAAAAGCAAAACTTATTCCAGTGATTATCTTACCGTGAGCAACGGTGATGCAGAGTGCAAGTAGAAGAATCGACTTCATGCTTATAAAGTTTTTAAATATCTGGTTATTAAAATAACATTTGCAATTTACAAGCGATAATAAAATAAACATGTAAATAAGTTATTCTGTTGTGAAACTCACCTTTAGTATAGTGATGCACCGAAACAGCTATTTTTATATTCGGCCGAAACCGAATAAACCGAAACTAATTTTGGTATCGATCTCTTTAAACACAATAAATTTGAACAAATTATGTGCTGGATTGGATCTAATCCTAACGTACAACCATTTACTGGAACATGAAAGAATAACCTCGACTGCTGTACCAAATGCTTAAAGTTGTTTTTCAAATAAATTCACTTGCCACTTTTGAAGTCTGAGTTATTTGTCCCAGCCGAGCCCGGAGTTCAATATATAAGCTTCTGGGAATAATATGTAGGTATATTGTGTAAATATTTTGCTATATTTGTTTCTTACAAAAGTAAAATACATGAAGCGTCCACAAGCTGAAATAACAAAAAGGTAGGCGCGTCAGTCATTGACTTTTTGTTTAGTTCAAAAACAAATATCATTGTGTTCACGTTGATTTCTGCCATCATTAGGACGCGAATGCATTCTTCTAAGATAGGTACGCGGTTTCTATTCTAAACTAGAAAAACAACGCATCAACAAAAGAACAAAAGATAGCTTAGTTTCATTGTTCGGTTTGTTACAGCTTTGAACGAGTAACGCGACGAAGCAAAACAACAATAGAAGGATGAAATTACCGAAATCAGTAATTTTACCTTCATATATTTATTAAACCCAACACGAGTCATGTCCGGATTCGTCCGATGGAATGGGAAACAAGTTAAAAGTATTTCGATAAACTTTCTCTGTGCGTGCAATGTAATATTATAACTGTTGTGGTCGCGCCTAATTGCATACACACGGCAACAAGGGCGCTCTTGCATGCCACGGCCGCTTGATTTGTGGAATGTGACGCAATCTATCTGTCGTCATTATTACCTGCATGTGCTGTGTTAAATGCAATTACCTACCCCATAAATGCGTGAGTGCTGGCCTTGATTTTTATTGACAGAGCGAAGCGTCCACAAGCTGAAATAACAAGAAAGAAAGTGCGTCAGTCATTGTTTTTTTTTAGTTCAAAAACAAATATCATTGTGTTCACCTTTATTTCTGCCAAAGTGAATACGCTAATCCATTCACCAATGATAGCGACGTGGTTTCTATTCACGACTAAAAAAAAGCGTATATCAACAAGACAGCACAAGATAGCGTGGTTTCATTGTTCGTTTTATTACAGTTTTGAACGAGTAATGCGACGCAATCTATCTGTCGTCATTATTACTTTCATGTGCTGTGTTAAATGCAATTACCTACCCTGTAAATGCGTGAGTGCTGGCCTTGATTCTCATTGTATTATTGCAACAATAACGAAACTAAAACTCCCGATGTGCCATTAAGAGTTAAAAATTATTAAACGTGCCGTATCAGTCTATATATGTGTACAAGCTAAATTCTCTTGATTGGCACTCTTTTGTAAAAGACTGGCTTTTGTAATGTAAAAAGTACACTAGCTTTCGCGATTTTCCCTCGCTTCGTCAGGTGTAAATGAACACAATGCGATACAAAAAAACAAGCGCAAGGCGGTCGAAGAAAAAAGGCACTGTAAACGATAAGCTGCCGTTAGTTGGCGTCGTCGTGTTGCGGCATCCTTCCTGCGGCTCGTGCGTGTTCATGAGCCATTATCAAGAATTTAGCTGACAAAGAGTTAGTTGACCCAAACCAGGCCCAGTGACAAAAAATCATCTTTAGTCACCTCAAGCTTCAAAATGATAAAAGCGTGGTCAAAAGATCTGACCCCTGCAGCAAAATGGTTTTCTCTCTCCGATTGTCTTCCGGTGGGCCGAAAAACTTAGGACGAAGGTTGTTATCATAACAGTCACAGATCACAAGTCAGACGTCTGTATCTACTTAATCTTTAATCTGAACGAAGCCAGTCAAACACATTATGTGGTCTGCAGGCTGGCCGAAAAAACTTCGGACCAAAGTTGTTTCGTCATGCCAGTTACAGGAACAAGATCAGACGTCCTTTTCAAATACATGGTTATGCGGGAGGCATTATTGGCTCGTCTTGAAATTGTGAAGTACTGCCACCCTACAAAATTTTGATTACTTGTGACATATATTTGTAACAATATACATATCTTTTGACCACACCGCGATTCGAACCCAGGATGCCCAGGTCACGAATCCCGATCAGGTTTTCCTATTTTTATATGGATCGGGCACTTGACCGATATTTTTTAATATATGTACCGCCGAAGCAGGCACACCATTACTTTACAGTGCGAAAGAAACGAAGTGCGACGCATTGTGACAAGTACTAGCAACCTGTTTTTTCTTCAAGATGGCAGTAAAGAGCCAGGGAGTTCGGCTTGCATACATTCTCTGGCTTTTGCGTTGGAATTATGCACCAAGCTGCTATTGTCGCTAATGTGACATCCTTTCGTTTTACCCACGTTTTCCCAACTAAATAAACAGTGAAAACATTCTAGTCTTTCCACCTTGTTTTCCCGTTTTGGTTGCACCTAGTTTGGTGCCCAACGGATGACGGTGATTGTATAGTCACCACAAAGTGGAAGTCTTTGCTTGGCCGTTTGGTCATCAAAGTCGTTTTATAGTCACACCAGCTGCACTGATGAGACCTTTTAGGTCGAAACAGTGGCCATCTGTCTGCAGCTTATACACAATTCCTAGAAACATTTTGAATGAATAAAAGCTAACAGGTATTGAAAAATAAACAAAACTAAGGAATACTGTATAACTTAGCTGTTCAGTGCCACCGAATTACAACAACAAGAACAATTACGTGCCCTCAAGATAAACCTGTGAGCAAACTGATTTGGTGCATTTGCGCAAACCCGAGGTCACTACAGTTCATTGACCTAGGACACGTGTTCTATCAAACCAATCAGACGCTTTCAATGGCGACCATTGTTTTTCTGTTATTACTTTGCAGTTGCAGTGACAGCAGCTTTCAAGGATTTGTTTGTTTTGCTTGGCGTTTTGGTAAAGTTGTTTCGGTTTTGCCGAATGGACACGAGCACTGAAATGTACATAAAATCTCCTTCAGGAAAATCCGTCGGGAACTTCTGGTGAAAAGGTATGCTTTTTGTTGTGTTAACTAACTTGAACCGTTTACAAAAACTGTGCAAGCTGTGAACAAGGGTACAAATTTGAATTTAACTTTGGATTTTCTTGTTAAGTTGTCGTTATGTGATATTGTTACGTGCAGACTAAAAAGACAGCAGTAGTTTGTGAAACCTTCAATTAAATGTCTGACCTAACGACCACAACACAGCGAAAATTTGGGGTTATGTATACTGTATACAGGCGTGCCATAAGATTAATTCGATATACTTCGAACATTTCATGCTGGTCAAGATAAGTGTCCGTTCTCTCCATTAAACCTAAAATAAATTGCAAATCGGCCTTGCTACACCTGTTGTCAAAGGCAGACTTGTGCAAAAAGTGCTAAACTTTCTCCTAAGCGACAACAGCAACAGACTACTTACTGTATCCGGTTTCTTAATTGTCAGATTAATCTTGAGATGACTTTCAGTCGATGCTATGGCAACAGTTGCTAAGTGTCTCGCTATCTGGGGTCATGTTTCCTCTTGGCGCATGCCAACAAAAAAGATAACCGACGTCTGCAGCGGCGCCTGCATTGCTAAATTTTGGTCGCCAGAGGCGCTGCTGTAACGGTTTCATGTTCTTATGGGTGATTCGCATGCAGAAAACCGTTGGTTTGTAAATTACTTTACAACGTTTCACGACGAGCAGCAAATTTTCTTAAAAAACAAAACGCAACTAATTTGCAAAATACTTCCTCGTTCCTATTGTGTTGTTCCATACTTTTTTGTAGTTTAATCGAAATTTTCACGTTTTGGACCCAATTGCCCATCGGTCTTGCGCGGCAATAGCTGCACAGAACGCTGCAAGGGTAAAAAATGTGTAGATTATTTTGCCAGAGGCTATAAGGTTACTGCGGATGGTTTGAAGATTGGAACTATTCCTGCATAAATTATGCAGCTCGCTGCCACGAAATGTAACCCCAGATGTTAATTCTCACTTCTTGGGTATTTTCCGTGTGCCACGACTACATCCATTTTCACCTGAAAGGAAAATGCCGGGAAATATGACTCGTATCTATAATTTAAAGGTGTGTGTAATGCGAGAAGCAAAAAACAAAAATGAAATAAGTGTTGGTGTATCGTTTATAAGCGACCTGCTGACCCATTAGTGACTAAGATGTACCGTTGTAAGTTAACATAGTTTGCTACACTGCAACCTGTGTTTTCTGATCAAACTTTTGTTCAAAATGTGTGAAACATTTCCGATTTTGTAAAAGTCTTTCACAAAGTGGAAGTTTTGCTTGGGTATTTAACCGACAAGATCGTTAAAATTCACATCATAGCTGCACTGATGAGACCTATCTGGTCAAAAACAGTGCCCCTGTCTGCAGCTCACTATAATTTCCATATCCACAACTAGGGTTTCAAGTCCTTTGAGCTGGCGTGTGGTGTGCTTCAATATCACTATTCTGCATTCCCGGCAACCTGTGCAATGCCAATCACGTGACACCGGACACCCGTAAGCCGTGAGGTCATAAACGGTTTCGCCGGCTTGTTTGCGATCTCCCGTCATGACTCAAAGCATTATACGGTCTTCAAGGTGGACGCTCGGAGCTATCTGGTTACATCCGATGCTCTGATCTTCTGGCCGACACAGGACTTGCCTTGTTTTTTTATCGTTAGATCGTCAATAAGATACAGGACAAGAAAATCGGTTGAAAATAAGAGGCCCTGCCATCTTGGGAACAATTTTTATTTGTGAAACACCACTTTCGACGATATTTTGTTGCGTAACGTTTAATATTGACATTCAAAATCATTCGTATGATAAGTTTTAAGTGTGTGGGCCTGAAGCAAAAAAATAAGCTGCAAAGCTCAGAACTGCACAAATGAAGCATTGGAATCGCTCCTTGATCCTAACCCTGATTAAACCTCTGTCGTTTGGCGAAGATTGACGTAGCTGGCCTATGTTTACAACTGTTACACCTTAACCAGAACACCATATCGTTACGAATCAGTTGTCGCTTGTCCTGTGCTGCCATTAGGCGGATTTGTGTATTTGCTTTGGTGGTCACGTAAGCCATAATAAGGTCGCCCTACAATCTGGTGAAGTGGCAGGGAGTTAGAACGTGTGATGGTATCTCATATACAACACACTAGTTTTCCAATTAGGACAGCGCTGTTTCGATGCCACGATAGCTGTGAACCCAACCTGACAAAAGCAGGTGATTGTTAGTAGACTCTTTGTTACTTACTGTAAGAGCAGATTGTTGTGCTGCTGATATGTCACCTTCCATTGTTAATTCGGAGTCACCTTTAATTTACGGGTTTACTTTACATTATTAATGTGTCGTTTGTCTTAGCACATGGGTAAAGCGTATAGTGTGGATATTGTATCTCATTCCATGTGGCATACGAGCACTTTAAAATTTTCGTGAATTTGTCGTAAAATTGCGATAAGAAACATCATGAAGCGACATTAGTCCACTGTCATCACTTTTGATGGAAATTGTGTCGGGGACGAATAAACTAAAGGTTTAGTGTGATCAAAATATATATTATTTATTGGGTAAACGGTCGGGTACTGTTGCCCTTTACGGGGCGGGGAGAAACTGACTCAGTCCCCGAAAATGACAACAGAAAATGTGACACGGTGGCATGTCTGAACACACAAATACAACGGGTCACTTATTTTAAGTGATGTTCTCAAAGTTTGCGCTGTAACGGGACACGTTGTTTAAAAAATAGTAAAATTGGTCCAAACGACAGGATCAATGTGTGCAAACGCAACCAATGCTCTGGTCAAAAACGATCGTAGAATCCAATGTTGAAGTTGTCACGATAAGATCGAGCTCCCATCTTTTGTCGATTAGGGATGGATGTCGTCCTCTTCGTGATTTTGCCTTCAGGGTGTAACATACAATGACCGTCGTGGCCGCAACCTTACTAATAGTGCCCTCATCCAGGTTCATTTCCTTCCCATAAAATTTAAACAATATCAACGCCTCATAAAGAAATGTGATGGAAACTGCTTTATTTAAGAAGCCAGGTAAAATCCGTACACAGACAGTTGTTCTACTCATGGCGACCGCTTGGTCACTTACCCATAAAAAACGCGCTATTCTCACTCGAAGGCATCTGAGCTACACAAGAGAAGCGCTTAGTATAAAGAACTGGTGTGGAGGATTGGATTGGGGAAAACAGTGTGATAATTGCCAATAATAGAGATAATTATCTCTGTTGCTTCGGAGATTTGTGCATTGCGCTGTTTACAATTACTTGGTCGGTTGTAACATGCATTATTTATACGTCGAAATGTCAATGACGCCGTGCGAAATGCACTGAACATGGGAAAGTGCACCATACGGCGACAGACGAATGGCCGCAAAATTACCTCATTGACGTGGGTGTCATTTATAACAGGCAAACAAAACACCAAAATCCGTAGGGGGATTCGCAAGTTGGTTGTGTTCAACCTCAACGTTCTTGTGCCATTTTGCAGAGCTCGGTGCTTCGTCCATCACAAATTCCTGACAATTGCACATTCTTTTCCGATTCGTGCTCTTTAGGACAATTTCTCATCCACTTTCGGCTAGCCCGTTCTCGTTAATCCCAAGTTTATGTGTTTTTCCGTTACTTTACTTGCTGTAAACCGGAAAACTATTGATGTATGTATAAATGGACTTGGTCAGGTTTTAAATATGTGAAAGCTCGCTGTGAAGCACGCCGTTCGGAAGTGGAGTGACCAAACGATATGGCTGTGACCACCAACTCGAATCGGTTTCTCGCGCCATTTACGCGTGGGTCTGTTTGTGCTCCGAATAGTTTTGCATTTTGTGGCGTTTGTAACGAGCACACCACCCACCCCACAGATGCTTCAACCTGTTCGTGCCACCTCACCTCTAGTAACGGTTAAAAAAATCAGAAATATGTTCATTGCGTCACAATCGCATAGAACGGTGCGCGTTGAAGGATATTAGCGCTGAAAGGAGATCACAAAATAAGGGGCGACACGACTGTTTTTTGTCATATAATAATCGCTTGGGCACATGTACAAAGCTTGGAATCCCATTGTGCGTCGAACGGTACCTGTCCTTACGTTCATTGCACAATCCGCTTTATTTTGTATCCGCTTGACCAGTGAGGCGTATAATTTATTGCGTTGTTTTGTCCGGCCACTGGCCTGGCAGCTGCTTGGTCGACCACCTTGGATTCAACGAAACAGATCAACCGAATCAATGTTTCTCAGAGGACCTTAACCAACCCTTCACGATCTCTCGTAAGTCCACACCTCATACATGTTACAGACAGCTTTCAAGAACAACTTGCTTTTCGCTTTCCTGGCGTAGAAGGATCTAAATGTTTTTGTTGTTGCGCCATTGTTTCGCCACATGCGCGTTGTTTTGCGAGAAACTTTTCTTTAGCTTCTGTCGCTTTGTTGTTTTGAAAAACTAGTTTCTCACGTGTACTCGAATTGAGTGGAATGTAATATGGGTAAAATTAAACTTTATGTTATAATACTGTAGTTATTTCATCTGCTACAACTGAATCGTCATCATATGAGCGCTTAATACGATAACCTTTATTCAGTGTCAATGCTAATGCAATGTTTTGTTACTATAGTTCATTTACGTTGAAGTCTACTGCGCAAAATAAACATAATTTGATTTGACTTGAACTCATTGACCGAATCAATACTGGCTTCATCGGTATGAACAACGGACTGGTAATCAGTACACACAAAGCTCCATCAGTCCATTCATTATTACTCACATTTCCACTTCATTGAAAAATAGTATTTTATTCTCCCTAAGATGGACGACGTTATGCGTTCCGACGTTGTCTTTGTGAACCGTGATTAATTTGGAGGTCTGCAAGTGCGCTATGAATCTGCGCAAAATGCTTGTTCGCGTACATTAATATTGCATGAAGTTTTGTGTCTTTTAGCTATCGGTTTCGTAAAGCCGGTCGGGCGACCTATAAGATAACGAAATTTTGTCCAGTTTATTAACTAACGTCTGTACAGGCTGTGGGTTTTAATTTGACTTAAATGTGAACCTTTAAACAATGGCGAATATAGTCTATAATTATTCGTTGTCAATTAAAGTGCAAGATCTCATCGGTGCTGGGTTGAGGTTTTGCTGGCCCATGGGAAAATTGAAACAAGTCGCCGGAAATTACGCATATATCACTGCTCTCATTGAGAGGAATGGTAAACACACTATAGACACAAAGACCCTTACTTCTATCATTCCCACAAAGGTATTAACTTTCGATACGAAAAAGGCGTTGTCTGATGCCTTCTTTTCCTGAACTAATCTTATTTTAGTGGCCTGGATTTTGGACTTGCCGTGAGACATGTGTCTTGTTTGTATGGGTCTCATGACTATACGTACTAAAGTAATGATTATGACAAATTTGCCTTGTTTGAAGCTTGTCCTGTTATTATTTTCGCAATTTTCTTGCTCCCTACATCTGACTGATTCAAACTTATAATTCTTCGCAGATGGAATCACACGAATTTATTGATTGTTATACTTATGATCACGATACAAGGGCAAGAGTTTAAAAAAAAACAATTACAACGCTCTGGATAGTACGTAAAGGAACGAGGAAAATACCAGAAAAACGCGGGAAAACGAAGAAACGGACAAACAAATGTAAACATGGCTCGAATAAATAAGTGGAACGAAACATCGACGATTGAAATAGGTGAGTGTACAACGGCGGCACATCTGCAAATTGCGGGCTATTGGCAGATTGTCAGCATCTGTCAAGCGCCCGACCCATATACCATGAAAACCTGATCTGGATTCGTGGCCAGGATATCCTGGGTTCAAATCCCAGTGTGGTCGTGGGTACCATTGATTGATAACAGCTGACTGACATGTCACTAGGGAATAAAGTTTAATACTTCGTAAGTTGCGTGAGGTACTGCTGGCTTTCAATATGCTGCCGACGAATTCTACGATGTGTTACGTTGCTAAATGTTACCGCTATTACAACGAAGAAACAGGGGCACGAAATAAACCCCAGGGCACGAACAAAATTTCACAAAACAAACAAAAACAAAAGATCAAAAATAAAACGATCTGAACTGAAGAATTGTGACCCATGATGGGGTTGATGACGTAACTGTGACGACGGATTGACACGTCACCAGCAAAATCGGCTGCATGCGCGACAGGACACGTGGAAACTGCGCCGAGATGAGCGTTTCTTTATGACGTGCAACAGATCGCTGGAAGGATTTTCTTCTGCAAGAAAAAAAAACGCGGTCAATGTCAATGTTATTTGTAACAATGGGGCCAGTTACACTTAAGCATTAAAATTTAGATATTTACTTGTGGCAGTAGCGACACAAGTCAAAGTATTTGTCGCGTAAAAGTAAATATTTTGTAAGAAAGGTCGGGTTTATTTCGGCCTAAGACAGACCCACAACTGCGCGCTTCATTTTTTCACTGCAGAAATCTTTGCAATGTCCGCAAACGTAAAACAATACGGAAACCGTATATTGAGGATTTGGGCGTTTTTGCGGCGGATTGTGAATTGTCTTTCTGGTTGTATAATTAAAAGATCGTGTGTGGTATTACAGCACTTCAAAGTTACTGCATACGACGCACGTCGTTCATATACGCGGCATGTCTTAAGATCAACGGATTATGCTGTACCGTTGGCGCTCCAACCGGTTGTGAATTAGCCTTTTTACATGAAAAGGGCTTGTCGGCGCTCTTTTATGTGGAGTCAGTAAAATGCCTGCACTTAATTCCCGCCACAATCGGGGCCAATAAGCCTGGGGAATTTGACCTTGATGGGCGACGCAATTAACGTTCTTAAAATACAGACCGTGCGAAATTTGGCGCTAAACCTGTCATGACGCAGCCACGAGTCAAATTTGCCAACGAGTGTCAGTCTCTGTCGTCAGTGAGGGTTTCCTAATTGCACGGAGACGGTCAACGCAGGGGTAGAGGCCAATTACTGTGGTCGGTTCCGCCGCGAAATGGGAGCCGTAATCCGGCGATAAGAGTAAGTCGATCCCCGATGTGGTGGTCGAGAAAACCTGCAACCTCTATATACGTGACATTTGCGCCGATTTCGACTTTTCGTAAGACCCTAAAACGAGCGCTGTCGGTTGTCAGACTTACATACAGACGTGCACTGATATCGTTTTACCATTATTCTCTATATCGTTTGTTGAACGCGCAAAAGGACTGATGATTGCATTGTATAATGTTCTTGTATTTGTGGAGGGTTTGATTTTGCCACAATTACAACAATTAGGAGCATATTCCTTATCCCTCAATGTGTACAAGTCACACATGTACACTATTTTCTGTGTAAACCGACGGGTTTGTTTCAAAATAGCGCGTAGTTGCTTTAGTGCCAATCCCACAACACAAACAGGCGACTTGTGAAACTTCAGAAGTGCGCGAAGGCTTGTAATTGCATTCTTCCGCAAGTAAAGCCGGCGACCTTGGACAAAAGCAACACCAAGTCCCGACGGGTTGGCGTGCAAAGACCTGTGCATTATTTTAACCCCCCCGCCTCAACTATGTTTGGACCAACCTTTCTCAAAGCAAATCCTAAACGAAACGGGCCTGTGTGTTTACACTACAGATTTCAAAGTCAAAACAGCAATCACGGAAGCCGTGCGATGCCCCCCTAACCCTTGAGCTTACATGCCCCCTGCGAACAACAAACTGAATTTTGGTAAAGCGCAAAACCACGGTAAAGTCCAGCGTTGGTTACGGGTCATTCGCAGCAAATCCGCGTTCAGCGTTAATTCGAAGATGACCGCCGAAAATCTCGTTGCCCGGGCGCCTGCCAAGACGCAGGGCATAACAACCGCTCCTGGGGTCAGTTTAGGTAATTTTATGTCCAATCATTCGCCTGAAACTTTGAACTTTGATGTCGCATTGATTCCGAGACTTTCAAGTTTGTGTGATTGATTGCAATTTTGTGTGCCAACGTTCAATTCATCAACACCCTCTATTGTATAGATAAGTGCAAGTACGTCTTTTGCTCATATTTGTCTGGCCTATTCAACTACGACATTTCGGAGAGAGGCGACGACAGAAGTACGAAGTTTGAATGGGTTTGATTCGGCAACGCCAACAGTTATAAGGGCGTCTTTCTAAAGCCTCAGTTTCGTTCAAACAACTGGTGTCGCAACTAACTTGCAGTACAATGTTTTTCTGCTTCCTGGAAAAATTGGCATAAACTGTTTGGAAATCAAACTGGACGATTTAATTTGAATAAATGTTATGTTAGGATGAGTCTGAAAAAAAAAAACTTACGAGAAATATTGAGGGTTCTGTAGCGACCATATATTCTGACCGTTTTAACTTTCTTGAAGCCGCAATTTTAGGTCTTGGTGATGCGTATTACGTAAGAGCGACGACATTTACTCAGTAAAGGTTGATTAGCGCGGCCAGATGCTGGCGTTTCGTCAATTGGGGCGCTCGGCATTATCATCAAGGCTCGCAGTTCGTGTTTAGGAAACGCCGCATCGCGCTCAACATCTTTCCGGGGGCAGCTAATTTCGTCTCAACGGAAAACGTTGATTTCGTATGGCTCAATATGGATGTTTATCGCAGCGTGGGAAAGTTCGATATATCGGATCGCTGGAAGTTTTTAGGGGGTCTCCTTTAACCTATGTTGCAATATTTCTTGTTCAACGCAATAGTGCGCGAAACTGTTTTTCATGGAACAAAATACAGAATTTTGAAATAATCGTTTATCGCCCAAAAAGTAGTCGTGTCGATCATTTGATTTCATCGGTTATATTTCAGATTTATCGAAAGTTAAAAAAATTCTAAATCGATCGAAAAACGCATAGAAAGTGCCCACACTTTTTTGCGTCACGCAATGCAAATATTTAAGAACAGTGAAGGTGTTTCAATATAACACAAACAAACTGCAGTAATCAGAATATAAACACCCACCTTCGGTGATGCTGCGCTTTAGTAGTCGTGGATTACAGTAGTTTGACATGTAGGCGCATTTAAATTTGATGAGACCGGCGCACTTGCTCACTCGGATCCTGCAACAGAAATAAACAATTGTTAAGATTAAATCCAAACTCCTTCATCATGGAATGCGGTCGGTGTATGGTTGGAAGTTATTTCTGTTACTCTTTGCGGCTAACAAAGTATCAATGCTTTTTCATTTCTTTTTTTAGAAATACTCATGTTATCGGTAGATGCTCTTTTTGGCAAATTTTATCACCTCGTATATTTTCTTGGTTTGTAAGGTTTTAACTTTTATCGTCGACAGGCAATAATTGCATATATTCTATGTAAAGCTAACTTTTTCTTTTGTTATTTACGCCACAAAATAGTTTTTCTGCGACGCCGCCGAACCGTACGCGCAATTTTAACGCAATTCGTAACGATTCCGTATCACAAAGTATATCTTCGCACAGTTCTTACCAAAAACGCGGCGAATATGGTCCAGCTTCGGTGTGTGCAATACTGAAACAGAGCAACACAACCAATACACACACCGTAGGGTTGTACGTTTTCCTACTCGCCCCAGCAGTGGCAAAAAAATTCCTTAACCCTTCCGGTATGGACTTCCTACACATTTGACCGTACTCCATTCCTTAGATATAGTATTCCAAAAGATGCAAAATGATCGGCAATGTATATCAATGTTCTTTGGATATCGCGGCTATACTGACTGCACTCAGGCTGCTGCTCATGCTTATAAAACCCTTGCGCGTTACGTCATGCAAGCCTTGGGCATGGAAGGTGTTCTTTTTTCACCGCCCGCCGTCATTAGTACGAGTTTAGACGCGGTCGGGAAGGTCGAAGAAAAAGTAGAAGAGGGCATCTCGCGCGAGAAAAAATAATCCCGTCCGCCTTGCGGTGCAAGCGCTAACCATTCTTCGCAATCACAACGGCCGTAAATGGTGCTCTTTAATGAGCTAGCGTCTTGTTAAATCAATACCCGTTGCGGTTTCACTGGATACGTGTCTTGTGATGTTTATCAATGTGGGATTGGGATCGTCCAACTAATATCGGCGTTTATTTTTTGTGATCAGGATTAAATGCACTTGTGTATTGCACGAAAGCGATTTACTTTGGCGCACAACAGACTTGGTGGAATTCCGAAAAGTTGTAACTGTTGCAGCCGACGTCCCCAAAGCAGAGCATTTATGTCTCAACATTTTTAACTAGGGTTGTTTTGTCACTTGCACAATACTGTATGATAACAGATTAACTGGCAGCGCAATCGTGTTTTTAAGGCCAAAAAAACTTGGGTTTGTTTCAAAATTTTGCAATTTTATTCTCATAAAACGCCCACTAAATCATTGATCTCAAACGTAATAAAAGGTCGTAACGAGTTTCCTTTGACGATGCTGCAGTATCGTGATTTTAAAGAAATTTAATCACGAAAAGAATTGAGACATGTTTCCGTGGGTGGTCTTCAACCACATCGGAATCTCGCACCATACATATTGGCCAAACACCCACTTCTAATATTAGTTGAGCTGAACAACATGAACATAAGGGCGACAGTCAAGGACATCTCTTGGAAATTCGTACAAAACGATTTCATCGGCTTTCAAAATGAGGAAAACTCACAGAAATAAGGACGGTGTGGCACACCTGTATATACAATATATACGTGTCCGTTTCACAATTAGATGTAAATGCCAATAACAGATCCTCTCGACAAGAGAGTGTGATATTAGATGTTTGTTCACGCATCTTTGTTCACCCGGAGCAATTACAATACAATAAATATCCGCACCCGTCAACCCGCACCCATTTCGTAGGATTGCATACGTGACAGTGTAGTGTGATGTGATTGACCACCTGGCAATATTTCATTTTGAACGAATGCCAAATACGGCATTTTTGTTTACTTATCTGTATGTAACACGGTTCAAAATTGTAACCTATAATTCTAAACATCGTAAGTATTAGAATAATACTCGACAAAGGTGGCAAACATTTAAAAATAATTAAATTCAAAAAAAATTGTACGCATTTTTGCGTCGATGAGTTACATAAGAAGAAAATAGATGCCAAGTCTTAGTTGCGCACAAGACTGTTTGGTGATTTTGATAGTTCATCAAAGATTTCTATCATTTTAGTGTCGCGTTGAACAATGTCAATATGTATTGGTTTGCTTTCAGATACAGGACCAAATCCAGATTGTATGCTATTGCATTATCATAAGCCCCATTGCCAACATAAAAAATACGTGCCGACTGCACACCAGATGTTCTCAAGTGTTGCGTGTTTGTTGGGGCGCGGTAAGCTTTTTTTCACTTACTTAGGAACTTACGGTTTGTAATCAAAACGTTTGCTACTAACATCTGCGTATTGTTCCCGCGGTTTTGGTCCGCTTTGCCCATCGAAAAACAAAGCTATCCTTTTAACTGTTGCAGCAGTGCGAAAAAGTTTCGTTTAAAGACTTCGGGAAACAAATAATTTTTGTGTGCGCGCTATCCTAACATTGCGGAAGTGCTAAGTTTTATCAGATTTGGTAACCACTGGTAAAACAGCATTCAGTTTTAAACTAGAAACCATTCTGACGTCTCAATCGCGAATTCCCATTTGTCGTTTAACGATATATGTCAAAACATTTGGCGACGTTTTTGGGTCAGAAAGCGAACGTATATGTGGCGATTTCATAGAAATAAACGCATGCTAACCCATGTAAACTGTCTTCACATTCCTCATGGAACCACTGGTTGATTAAGCGTTTTAGGGTCGCAGGGCGACGTTTTGTTTCTCGTGAAATATCCTCTGCAAATACTGGGGTCATCGCGGTTGGGCGCTGCTTAGGCACATGATACAATTTGTTACTCGTCGCTAAAAGGTTGGAGGCTTTTCACATTGAAAATGTCTAGGATAGGAAGGTGTTAGAGGCAGGAAACGGTTTTATTTGCGAAGAATGAAGGCCCGCCCTTTTGACGGATTTTCTAAACTGGTGATAAACACGTGAGTGGAATTTTTCCGCTTTTTGGGTGGGCAAAAATGACGAAACGAACTTGCTATGCGTATACGGGGTCGCACCGCTCCAATGCACATTTGGAAATGATACAATCAATAAAAGTAATGAACTCCCGTCACATGGATACAGCACTGGAAAATATAAATTGTTCATCAAGTTGTAATATTGGTTGTTACGTCCGAGACGCGTCGTATCAAAACCTATTTGCAGCACAGCAGCGACCTGATCGACATTTCCAAATGACTCGTTTCCACAGCATCTGCGACCTATGACACGAGCAAAAACACCCTCGGTCGACCGAAACTCAGACCGTGTAATTCTTATGGCAGGCATTCCATAAAACGCAAGAAAGGGATTGTGATCAATCCGGGCCCATCTCTGTACATCCCTTGTCTTCGAGATTAATGACGGCGCGTGATTTCAAGATATGGAAGCTGGCGTGCGGTTTGCGATGGCGCCAGTTATGATTCTCTGGTAATATTGAAATAGCATTGTCTGTTGAGCCACCACGTGATGCGTTTGATTCTGGTGATTGACCTATTTGTCAGTCTGGACTTGCCCTGCCTTTTACATAACTGGTATTTTTACACAAGTAGCTTTATTCTCGTTCTGATCAGGGCCTTTTCTAATAGTAAGCATAAAATTATATATTGACAATCCCGTTACTGGGAGGTTGTGCAGTAGGCAAGACTAATAGTCAGACAATCTTACTGTTATCAATATACATGTGTTTACTTTCATGCGCTGCTGTACTCGAGTCGAACGTCACAATGTCAATCCATCAAAGAAATCGTGCAATGCCGCTGTAACCGCACTCCAGCTAAGCAGCCCAAGGTGCTTCCACTAAAGCTTGGAAGCGGGAAGGATTACTTCAACGCAAATTCGAAGTCGAGTGGGCGTATACGGGTGTGTGCGGTCGTCGAACCCTCCACCTTCAAATGACAATCGGAAGCAATGACACATCTTCGTCAAGTCACTTGCTTTTTCTGGGAGTTCTGTCATTTTCTCGTGGCCATGATAGGTTTTGCACACGACGATCGGAGTTTTTCTTAACCGCCAGGTGAATTTTTATTTATTTAAATGAGAAAACCTTTACATTACCGTTTCATTAAGGCGTGTCAAACGCAATAACCTTTACAAGATTGTTATTCGCGTGGGGCACTCTTTGAATCCTGGACCACAAACTGTGTACTTTGGTATAAATACAAACAATGTAGATTTATGAAATAGACGCATGTGTGAATTATGTTTTGTGAAGTTTAAATCACTTTCTGAACCGAAATAAAATTCCTCATGTTTTGTAGTGCTGAAAGGTTTAATAAACACTGTTTTCTTAAGTTCATCTTCTTACGTAAATGCGTCAAAATAATGTCACGCAAAACTGCACATGTTGACACTGGTATCTCCGACCATCCCAACTCACTTGTCGCGGATGTGACAGAAGGATTTAAATCAAGTTGTTCAGCGTAGCGCATATTTTTAAGGAACGTGTGTCGTAAATATCGTCTGCGCGCGACACCTGATACCCGAATTCCGAATCGCGCCCGACCTACTCCATTCCCATGCCCTTGAACCGGTTCATCTCCACTGGAACGTCAACTTGCGGCGATTAAGGCGACAAAAGGACCCCACGGTGTTCGTGTTTGCAGCTAATGTATCCGCTGTTTGTCTCTCGTCTCCATTAGTAGAAGGCCTGCATTGGCTGGCTTCCGAACGATTTCTGACCTTCGCCAGGTATCGCTTGTTGAGGTCATCACAGTGTTGAATACGACCTGTTGCTGTTTCGTTTTCGGGCTTGATCTTGGTCGGCGCTAATGCGCAGTTGACGCATGTCGAGTGTCTACGATGCAAAACATCGATGCAACTTTTCAAATGTTTACAGCTCTTACCGTGCTTTGCTGGCGATTTCGATGCCTTTGAAATTGCCGTCTCTGGGTGTACAACAGGAGGTTTGTGCGTGATATTTAGTGTTTCCATTCCCAAGTTCACCGTTTCTGTAAACAATTGAGTACGAGCATGTTTTTCAACATGTTAAGATGTTTGGTGCCCAACAGTATGCAACTGTACAAATGTGAACAGTTTTACACAAATACCATGCATTGGTGTGGCCAGGAAGGGCCTATATGTCTATGACTCCCCAAAGTTTTGAATTACAGAATCGTAAAAATCGTGTTTCTCAAATGTCCATTGTGTTGCTCAATTTGCTCTTTTCAAATTTTTACATTCCAATGTAGTACTACTCATTCTCTGTTTCGTGAGACAATGTTTTAAACAAAATATATTTTCAAGCCACGAGAACTTCATTGCTGACATATTTGCAAGACAGACAGGGGTCCTTCTGGCTCTTTTTCCCTTGTAAAGAGTTCTTTTGGTCTTATCGAAAAACTTTATTTTATTCATTGGCGCCGTAACGGAAAAGCAATCGGCTTCCCGTCGGAGTTCGCCAAATCAAAATACCAATTTGCAAGACACCTTTTCATGGTGGCGTAACGGACATCAACAGGATCCTCTCTTTCGCCGATTCGGGGTGAGTAACTTAGTCATTCTGGACCACGTGTCTTCGTAAGATTTTAAGTGCGTTATGCCAAATGTCATAAGTACGGTCTATTGCCAGCATTTGTACGCACCACTGGCCTTACAACATCGGGCCATTAATATGTTGATCAGGGATGTTTATTGTTTACAAAGTGTGCCCAGGTGTCAGGCACCCGTAACATCAACCCCGGATATAATCTTTCGCAGAAGGTTTACGATTTCAATAGTGCAGATAATTTGGCGCATGAATCTTCATTAGGGCACGCTCGATTAAAAGTCAATACAATTCTTCGCCTAAAAGAAGTGCGTTTCGAACATAATTGCATTTAAATCAATACATTTTCAACCATTTTGAAAAATTTGCGCTTTAAATGAACTACAACTGTATACGGATCGTTCGCTCCAAGTTCGCCTCCACAAAGCCTAATGTCACCCATTCACAGACCTTCACCAGGACCAAATACACTATCTCATTGTTTAAAAACACCGATTTAATTGCACTGATGTCCCACGTGTATTGCGGGGCTGGGCTGCAAAAGATCGGAAGCGCCTCCTTCCCATGATCGATGGTCTTAGCCATGCCTTTGCCGACAGAACGTGACAACAGCCGAAAAGCAAACGTACTTTGCCACTGTTTGTGGTCGTTACCTCGACCCATACAGAAAACATCTGTTCGATCGTCGAAACGCGTTTCATCTTCAAAGCTGCTACCGTTCCCCCAACACTTCACGGCTTGAACGTCGACAAGAGGCAAAATCAAATCATCCTGTTCGATGATGGAAACAAACCTTTATTAAACGACGTTGGTGGGTAAAGCTCAAAAAAATGTCCTCCTAAAAGGTATCCATGGTCTCGTTCGCAAACTTAGCCGACTCCCCACATGTATGCTGGAAAATTTATCATAACGATAAGAAAAAAAATTTTGTGTTTTTTTTTGTTCTACCAACTGCAAAATGGAACTCTTTGTTATATGTCACCATAAACAAAACCTTTGAGTTTACGTTATTTAGCTTGCAGGGTAACATGATTTCTGTCGTATGAAAAGTCATTTTAGAATCAAGAAGAATTGAAACGATTTTTTTCTGATTTTGGTTTCATGCGAAGAAAATATGTTTACAAATTTATTCTGTGATATTTAAACTGCGTCTACTAATTGGGTACTTTATCAACAAATGCTGGTGAACTGAAATAGAAACACGAATCCAACCAACACAGCTTCCGCATAAAGTTCTGAAAGCGAAGCTAAACAACTAACAACAGTGGATGTTACGACCAGAATGCTTTGGGTAACAAGCATACAGACTCCTTGACGTAAAGCTTGTTGTTTTTGCAAACCCTATTACCATAATCCTTGGATTAGTAAACCTTGGACCAGTCTTTCTGATAGTGCAGGGGTGGTGGTTGACGAAAGACAATTCGGTTTCCTACAGAAATGCAATTGTTTCAGTTATTTCCCAAGTTGTTATTATTGTATACGTTTATCTAGGGGTCAGATACTTATGGTCTGTATGAGGTGGTTACCTATATGGTCGGAATAACTGAATTCAAGAGAGGAATGAAGCCCATTACAACACATTGGTTTAATGTAGGTTCGTTCTTTTAGCTTTTTTGAAGTTGCAATTTTCTCTCGCGTTGTTGCGTGTACACTTCGATCCACTGTAGTTGAACTACCGACGAAAAGTTGCCTGCCACCAACTCTGTGTTTACCGATACCGGTCGCTTGCAACCTTTCAAGCAAACCGAGTTCAATCGACTTGTTTTTCAGCTCTTGAGATATTCCTAAACCGACGCAAATCCCGCGCAATTTGCGTTTAATCGCAATTGCCCTCCTTGATAATTTACGTCGATTTTCTGCGGTCAATTGAGGCAGCGCGCGCTTTTTCCGCGAAATTCATTGCGAAATTTGTTTTTTTCCCACACTCTATGACGTCATTTGATGACGTAACGCCCGTCCGTCACTGTTAAGAACACAACAATCGAAACTAGATGTCGATCAATGGGACCTAGGTGCGCTTGTTGTGTTTTTTCTTGGTGTCAACAAAGTTTATGCGTCAAGCCAACGCAACATCGTTGTTTTTCAACCTACGGCGTGAGGGGAGCACAGATTGAACATTATGTTTGTGTGGAACGACCCTGCGGGGCAAGCTTCGCGTTTTTGTTTAAATGTTACGCGGTCGCCTGGAGTCAAAATCTCGTAATGTCGATGGTTTTCTTCACCAGCTTCTTGACAGAGTTTCGTAAAATTAATTACAAATTGTTACTAAACTGAATTGTTTGAAACAAAACATAGATTGTGCCACTATCCAGGAACCAGTCTTGCCACCTAACTCTGTTCAAACCCGCGTCAGCACTGTTTCATCCCACCTATCATTTGTGCAAGACGCATATTTTGCATAGCAGGTCGTTTCAATGAGAGCTGCAGACAGGGTGTATACACGCACTGTTTCGACCTGTAAGGTCTCATCAGTGCAGCTGTAGATGTGGCACTGTGCTAGCTGGTAGACTATTGCAGGCACACAGATTTCCACTTTGTGGTACCTTTCGGTTAATTGTCGATATGTTGGGTACCAAACTAGGTAACAATCAACACAGACGAACCACGTGGAGCGTTTTATTTTGCATAAAAATGCCTAATGAATAAGTATGAAATATTTTGTACCATAGTCGGCAAGCGCTTACACAAAGTTGCCTATCGCAAAACAGTACCAGCATGTGAAAACCGTTTTTCCGTCCATCCAATAACTAACGACCCATACAGCCCCATTATCGGATACCCAATCGCTCTGGAAGCCCTTCGCCCTTCTCGGCCAATCTTATCGCTATGCGTAACTGTCAAAGAACTCCACACAGAACGATGTAAGCCCCGTGTAGCAGTTTTGCCACCTCTTATCATACATTCCGGTGTCTGACGCCGGTCCATCTTCTTTGCTTATACCTGCTTGTGTATCTGGCGATCCGATGCCTTTTCAATTTTGCGGCTTGCGACAAAGCAGTTATTTCGTGCCCATATGAATGGATTGACCTCGGTCGCGATCGGCCATCTTTCAATCTACCGCTTGTACAATTTGGGACAGGCGATTTTGGATAAGAAACTCCACTAAAAGTGGTTACTGTTTCACCTTTGGAACGCTGTTTGGCAAGTAAGAATTTTTCGTCCCTTTGCAAATTTCTGAAGCTAAATTTTGGAAAAAGCGTTGTTGTCGTCATGTATTCTTAACTGTCTCTTTTTCCTTGATTGTTCTATCACTTATTTTTCGAAGATGATTGGGTAACAACCCTTTTTTAATTTTTATTACTTCTCAGTTTAATGTTATTTTCTTCATAGAAATCGCGATGTTCGCAATCAAAACAATGGCGTCGCCAAATGATATTGTTTGGCGCAATGCAGTTTCCTCACACACGCCCAACAAGCAGCACCCTCAACCCAAATAACAACCAAAAGAAACCGGAACCCTTTCTTGGCACTGATCCCCGGGCGTGCGCGTCACATAACATGGGCCCCTTGGCCAGGCCGCCCTCCCCCACCGCTGAGTGACGTCACAATGCACGTTGTGCGGCAAGAATCAAGTGCCAAAACACGCGTTCCGCGCGCTCCCGGCGGAAGCAATCGCTTGTCCCGAAATAAAACTCCACATTTTGCTGTTTTTGGATCTCGCTTTTCCTTGCATGCAACTAGATGAGGGAACATAGCGACCGTGATGACAAGCGCGTCTCGAGAAAACCTACATTCTGTCGTTGGAGGTTTTAGACAATAAACGAGTGTTTTTAATTGTTTCGAAAGCTTAGGTTGAAGTGTGTGTTGAGGCAATGATTTGTCGAGTTTCGTGACTTCAAGTCCTTTCAGCCTGCGAACTGCAACCTTATGAAGAAGTAGAAAACACTAAATTTAGTATTTGGGTCTCTTAAATAGTGACGTCAACAATTATCGTGCGTTGCAGGCAGTTGAGCCATTTTGGAATTTTTTTCAACAGAAGTCGCTTGCTATGACACCAAACAACTGAAAGCTACATTTTGCGTTGGATTTGCTCGTGACCGGCCGCTATGTTTATGCGAATAACTCGAGTGGTTGAACTTTGGTACACGTTTGCAAGCGGAAGACAAAGTGGTTAATCCTCGTCAAGTAGCAACGCAAATTGCGATCTGGGATTACTGGCGAGCAGCAGCGTGCACGAAACACCTCTTGGCGTTCTGTAGCGGCATTACTCTAAAGCTGTATAATGACTAGGTATTGGCCGCGTTCATTATCGTGTTACAGTCGAAGAAGCTCAGTTTGTTGTCGCCTTGTCAGCTTGTGCCGGTCGGTTTGAACCCACAACTAATGTTTGGGCTTTGATGTGAATTCCAGCCAATGTGGTTTACGTTCGGCGCTGATTTATCAGTTCACCTTCAAGCTCCATGCCAAAAATGCAATCCAAACACGGCATGGCTTTTACCGCGGCCAATGAGCAACCTAATCACACAAGATCTCAATGCATTTTGGCGACTTCCTGTTTACCTGGGTCACGGCATAGCGATGACCTTGGGCCTTGAATATAAGTTGGCTCGGTTTTTACAGATGGCCAATACGATATTCAATATGTAAATTTTTATGTATATTTGAATACGCGTACCTTGAACGAATAACCGAAAACAGCAGTACATTTAAAAATTGCGAAATCAACGATGTCATCAAAATATCCCTAAAAAACTATTGCCTCCTCTGCTAGGCCTCTTTTAAGCATTTATCTATTGTTCGTTTCCATTCCACGTCTATTGCACGCTTTTCACGTTGCTCGGCGCCCAATTTTGTATCATATTTTAACATTTAAATTTTTCTGTCACCTTACTCTTGACTTTGACATAGTAAATCCCCCTTGTGGACATGAAACTGAACGCGATTCCACCAAAGTACACATGCGCTTATGTGTATTGATATGGCAAACGCCGCACTGCGAGGGTTCGTGGCATTGACGTTGGAAGGGTAATCCATATCTTTCAGTGGCAGTTAGAATGGTGCAACAGTTTTGTTTTGACATAGAACCCTAAAGTGTACCCAACGCACTAGTAAAGCTTTCAAATGTCTCACCTCGGACATAACATAACGTAGCGTGCGAAGCGACATTTTTGAGATGACCACGTTTTGACGAATGAGGTTTCGTGGCATTTTAGTAAACATAGGGATTAAACGTCCATTGAGTTTTGTCAAAACAAAAGCGCAAATGGCCACACTTGGGGATTTGTTCTGCAACCGATGATTGATGCAGATCTACGCTGTTGTTGGTGTCACTTCTAGCATTAGAGTGCTTTAATTCTATGCAAATTTTATTCCCAATAAACTGTTTGGCGATTGGAGATGGCTAAATGTCCCCTGCTAGGATCCTAGACCTATATGTTAGGCAAATTATTGTTCGAAATGAGCGCAAAAGTGATTTGTTTGCTAAAAAAAACTAACAAGTTAACAGTACAAATACCCACTATGCAAAGCAAAATTGACTAAAACTGAAAAAACTCGAACATTTTAATACATTGTTCTTGGAAAACGTTTAGACATCAAGTATTGCGCCGACAATCTCTTCTGGAATCCGTCCAAACTCAGGTGATGTTGATGCCATATCTCGATCAATTACCCACACTTTCGCATGTAATAGGATGAACCTAAACTTGCGGTTACCGCCCATTTGTATCCGACATAGATGTTTACATGGCAAAGCGCTTCTCCCTCCTTAGGGCGGTCAAATCCAACACTCAGAGGCGTGCGACGGTTGCGGTCTAATAAATCGCATTACGATTGGCTTCACATCGCACAGCGTTACGCGACATTATTTAGAGCTGGGGATTTAATGGGAGGCACGCGTGTGCCTCAAGGACGGCATGTCATGTATTTTTGTGATAAGTGCTGTCAATCCTCTGGAAGGTTTGTTTTCGTTATGGTACGCAATGACGTGACGTGCACAACACCCTTGATGCTAACACACAACACACACTTTACACATATTTGACGGCTCAAAGGTTAAGCATGTGTTGTAGCTCAGTAGCGTATCAAATTTCCCACCTCCCTGCTTACACAGCCAATGTATATCGAGTGTGTAAGTGTGTATGCAGCAATTCATCTCGACAACATGTGAATGAACTTTTGCGAAAACTTGGGAGGCCACCGCAGACACTTACAAAGGTGAGACAACTTTCCAAAAAGGCGCCATGTAAAGCCATATGCAGAAGGCCGCGTTCGCAGAAACTTGAACAAGCAGGAAAATATATCCCGGTCAACATTCATGAAAGCACATATTTTTGTCGATAAACTCATGCGACATCCTATGTCTATCGACATCCAATATCGATAATTCTATCGATTGAATCTATATTTTTATTTACATGCAGTCGCGCGTTTGACGTCACAGCGCGACGTCATTAAGTTGTTCAGCCATGCGGAAGACTGTAACGCACACCGATCGCCGAACACGCAGCACCAAAAATTCTGTCGCATGAACTAGCATTTAGTGAATATAATGATAAGGTTTACAACTTGGTTGAGAGAAAGAGTTGGTTTACTCTGATAAACCTCGTCTCGATGAAGCAGAAGAACTTGCAAAATAAAGTGCAACCTATATGGAACACCATTACGTATTCGTTTTTAAGATGGGCAACCGTAACGAGACACTTAACGGTACGAAAGCGTTGCTCAGTATGAGGGCACAAAAATAGACACAAATGTAAGATATTCTTTTCGGGTAAACACGTAACAACAGTACATTCACATCTGCATTTCAATCCTACTAGTTATCCGGCAGTTTACCTAAAAAATCCTGTTAACGTAACCCCGGTGACGCAGCTGCAATTATCTTGTGCAAGGCACGTTGTTACGTGGACGCCACCCGCCCGGTGCCACGTAAACTCACGCAGATCCGCTCCATCGGATAAGGTTTCAATTTTCCGGCCTTTCGGTTACGTTCCAGGTGGCCAATTTCCGCTGGAAATAGCCCGGAAGACTCTTAAATTAGTGAAAAGCGTGCAAATAGTCGGATATTGCGTCGGGAGAATGCGCGATCGTATGATTCACGCTCTTATCGCGATATGCGCCGATATTTTTGACCGGCGCTAATCCACCCAACAATGTGTGTGTTTGAAACAAAACCTGGGGTCGTGGGTCGCGAAACTTAATGCCATGATGTTCATTCCTCACTCGGGCGGTGTGTGTGGGTTGACTCGTGCGTGGGAGCAGAAAGGACCAGAATTCATGAAGTTATTTTTGCACCCGCAGCCTGGGTTCGTCGAATCGCTGGAGCGTGTCGCCGTGAAATAACGCCAACGGATTTAGGAAATCTGAGTCAAAATGCCCTTTCATACAAACATGTTTTTCGATGGTTTGCCATACCAGAGCTTTTCAAACTGGAGGTTGCGATACTGTTGGGGTCGCATGGCAAATGTTGGTCGCAAAGAGTTCTAAAGTCACACAAAATACATATTTAACTGTACTATTTCACAAACTACGCACCCGAATACGATGAAATTGGTAACTAGGTCATCAGTGCCTGTTGAACGGTTAACATAATTGGTGCCTTGTTGTATGTTTCCAAGTCTCAGTTTTCATTCGATCCATAAAGTACATGTTTCGATGAAATATCTAACAGTTGGGCAACACGAGAGTGTCGCGGAAAATTTTAATCAAATGGAAGGAGGTGAAAGCGTTTGGGAGTTTAATCCACATGAAGCGTCAAACTGCACTCTTTTTGCATTCTGTAAAGTTTCCAAAAACGTTAAAGAACAATTGCTTCGACTTAACGATATGCGGTGAGGTTTCATAAACTCTTCCATTTCAGGTTCACCAACAGCAAGCACTGTCGGCCGCATATTTTCAACCTTCACTGCGACTTGCCCCATGTTTTAAAGCAAGGTGGTTGCGGACATATTGTTAGTTCAAACATTGCGCATTGCCAAGTTCGTGCGAATTCCAAGATCCAATTTCTGTTTGCGCAAAACCGTAGAAATATGTTGCGGGTTTGTCATCGCCATGTATTTCAAAATGGGTTGCGGCCACCACATCACGTAGTATTTATTTGAAATTCTATATTGTAAAAAGCCCATCCCTCTTTCACTATTCCAACTCCTAAACGTTATTACCAGCCCGCTGCGCGTGCTAGCGAATGCGAAAATCACTTACAGATCGGTTGAAAACAATGCTGCTGGTGTAGGTATTTGCTGCTTTGTGTGTGTAGGGGAGTAAGAACCATTTCAGGTGAAATGTTTGCTTTACAAGTTGAACAGAAGGGTTTGCTATAGTTAACACACATGTGTATAAAATTGAATCCTTTTTTCTTCAGACCATGTTTAATTGCAAAACATTGGGTTCACACCGATCGCTATATATGACTTGACACGCCTTTCCGAATTTTTGCATGCAAACAGTGCTGTTAATGATTCCGCCATATTTAGATTTCAAGTTGCAGCATTGCTGCGGGATGCAACCCTAAGCTGTATTCAGCATGTTAGATCAAATACCTTCGTTAGAGCCCCGCCTCTTAAACATGACCAGGCGGTTATGCACCACAAGCCCTACGTACCTGGCGTGCCAAGGTGCGAAAAACCAACGCCAGGCGAACACTCGGTTATTTGTTTTCAGATTGCATTATAGGATTAATATACACGAATTTGATGGAAGTTCTGTGATGTGAGGTTGCGCGTATGTGGCGCAGGGACTGAGAGACGCACGATGTTGCGGTTGTTGATGTTGCTCGTTCTCACGACCAGAGCCCATTCGGTTCCTTTAAATGGACAAGGAAACAGTGGTATGTAGTTCTATGGATGTGATTTGGATTCAACGGCCGCTTTTTTAGAAACCATTTTAATGTTAGCAAACCATTTAATGTGTTAATCAGGGTAATAGATCTAACATTGCCCATCCACAAATTTGCCTTTACAAAGTGTTGTCAGAGTTTTGTACCTTCAAAGCCTGTGAAAAGGTTTATGTTATAAGCACAAGAAACCTTTCTAAACCCGAAATTTGTTTGCGAACAACAATCCAAATTGCGGTTGCTCATAAATGCTTCTCCTATATGTGCATTTTTTTAGACCACATCGTGATAAATACTCAACATCCGGGACACCTTCCGGAAGCTATCGCGTTGGCCAATCAAAGCTCGTCTCTGCTCTCTACGTGGAACCAGTCCCACCTTCAAAACGAGACTTCGACCAGAGACCAAGGTAGAGGGCATGCCAAACCTAACAGCTGCGTTTTCGTGTAGGAAGGGATTTGAGACCACCAAGCTCAGTGCGGGATATAATGCAATCTAAACGATACGCACACCCCACGATAAGCACCAAATCGCGCGTCGATAATCACGTTATGCGCGCATCATATCGTTGCTCTCCGGTATCTCGGCATCTCGATTTTGTTTTGCGAATAGCAGGTCTACAAGTCGTGTCGTTAAAGTGACAGTTCTGTTTACCTAAAGAATTGACGGTTCAGGTGGTGCGTGCGGTTAAATCGTGTTAAGCCGTTGCCTGCGTATAATGGTTTAACAACGCGGCCCGATTGTAGTAATCCGGGCTTTACCAAGCGGTCAAGTTGTTAGGACAGCCTGGCCGTTTACGCTAAAGGTGATAAGGGTGAAACGTTTGCCTGGCGTACTTGTATTGGCGTGAAATCCGGAATATGTGAGAAATGTCTGTGATTATCCGCTCTTAGCCGTGCACAGTTCATTTAGAATGGCCGCCAATGTTCCGGATTATGTTGGTTACTGTTTTTTCACATAACCCCCGCTATTTATTTTCATGCCAATCAGATTATTGTTTGTGCGATGTGCCTCCTAACCACCATCACCGATTTCTCATCCCACATCCCGTGTCGTTCAACGGCGCGAACGCATCGCTTTGTTTGCAAGTCTTCATTCTGGTTGTGTTATGGCTTCGTAGGCCACTGAACCCGACGAAAGCCACGCCATTACAAAAATGCAATATAATCAAAATGTCCATCAACGTACAGCGTGGCGGCGCGCGGGCGGTTTCGTGGTTGGCACGTAAATTTCAGGAGGACGCGGCCTTTTGTCATTTCGAATTTTCCGTTGTTTGTGCGGTCTTATCGGCGCGCAACTCGGGAATGTGCTCTGGGGGTCGATTTAGGCTGCAACCATAGTGGTTGTCAGTCAGTGGTTAGTATTCGTATTTGGCGATATTGTTTGTATGTGTGCTGAAATCGCAAGCCATCACGTTTTGGATCGTATTTGCACAGCCCCGGTTATCATCACTCTGAATGGTAATGTTATATTTATTGCACGCAGTGCCTTTCTATTCACGCATTGAAATTGAAATTTTTAATGGAACAAAGAGTTAAAAACGATTTGTATTTGACACCTTATTGCGATGGAAAAACAAAAAATGCAGTTATTTTCGTCCTACCTCTGTTTTGGAACCTGTGGCGTAATTTATATCTAAAAAAAGGTTTGTTTCAGCATAAAATGGACTACAGTATTTTGCCCGCACGTTACTTTTTTGTTAAAAGCCACTAACACGATAATACAAAAGTGAAGGCTTTTCCAACCGCCACAAACCGCAAAAACAAAATGCCTTTTAATTACCATTCGACACATCCAGCCAAATGAAGACGAATCATCCTGAACACAAACGCGACCACGGGCCGCTTCGTGTAATGAACCGCATTTGGCGAGTCTACAAAAGCAATCGACTGCCCCGGGGTTCAGCCTTGTGCATATGCTCATCGATGACGTGCCCGCTAACCGCCACAGTAAACAAAAACCCGAACCGCAAGACGAGGTTTCACGAGCCCTAATGGGAGAGCAACATCGTTGATTATCTTGCCAGATTCTCGGAAGATCGTTGGGCTGCGAAACGCGGCCGCACGTTTGGGGATAATTCCTCATGTTCTGGTTCTGGCAGGAAATTAGGAAAACCGCGACCAATCCAAACAAATTTGCAGGGTGTGAATAGACGTTTTGTTATCACCTAATTAGACACAACGGGCAATTATGTAACACTGCTGCAAGCCATCGTCGCAGGACTCGCGTTTTTGTGTTCGAGAATTTTGTGTTTAAACCCAAACAGTATTTTTTCGGTTACATTAGATTTGGTCTTGGTTTTTTTCATTGCTTTTAAATTTTCATTTTCCGAACGCTCTAGTCTATGCGGTGATGAGTAAAACGTATAACGTCCGCGCACCAATACCAATGCGCGCACCGGGCTGAACCATGAAACTTCACCTATTCCAATAAATGATCATTGTCGTTCTAGCGTAGCACATAAGTTGAAGTTTTAAAAGGTGTAAGTCCATATTTAACTCATTGAAAAATAAAAAATAAATAGATCTTGCCAACGTGGTTGCGGCAATCCAAATCGCAAATTTCGCAGAACTTCTTCGTTCGCCAGCAGCAACGAACTTTCTTGGCAAATTCGTGCGTTGGGCGGAAACCTTGCATTGTGAAGTTGCTGACCCCTGCAAGCCCCAAAACGCAGTACGTGTCACTTTTCCGTTGCCGGCCAGGAGCGGCGGCACCACGAGCCGGCTGAAAACTCCCAATCAACGACATATTTTGTTGTTGTCGATCGCTATATCAAGGCCGATCGCGCGCGGCGCCTTTGAAATACGCGCTCGCAACTTTATCCGACTGATTTTGACAAACGACCACTCTCGAAGGCGATAAGCGCTTGTAAGACCCCTAAGCGTCCCCCGAATTGTTCCTGGGTTTGTTCTGTACCCGGCTATCGGCCCCACGAATCGCCCCGCGGGGTTAGCAGTGTTGACGGTGGAAACAAGGTTTCTTCTGCTTTACGAAAGGATTAATTGGCAATTGACCTCTGACTGCCTGTCTTGCGTTATAGACCCTGGACTCAGCGGCCAATTTTTCACGTACGGCAAAGGAATTTTGATTGGGTTGTCCGTCGGCTTCCTCTGCTTCGCGCCCTTCTGCTGTTGGAAGCTTTGCAAGAAGAGGTAAACAAATTTAAAAGTCGTTAAAAGTGTTTAAATATATGTGGATGGCTGTAAAGTAACCACAAAGCTCAGAAAACAGTTCGAAACGTGCATTAACCCTCTCCAATAGTGCATCATGTTGTTCCCCAAAAGCTAAAACCCATGGCATATTTCCTAAAGTTTTGATACGCATTCTATGAATAGAATTTAGGATCGATCCACATCCCTTTGAGATTCTGTCTACCGTTTTTAAAGTAGCACCTCCAGCGCGTTTAAAGTGCACCAGCATGCCTGCATTAGTTGTTCGCTTGTTGACATATTTACTGAAAGCGTTTGGCTGCCAAATGTTAATCCTACAGCCCAGGTGCGACCTGTCTCCAAATCGTTGATTGTGGTGGAAGGTGGCGACCACCCACCAACAAACAAATGTTTATCTCGTTGCTCGTTACATCTCCCTCACCCAAATGTTAAGTTATTTGCAAGATTTTGTCTCAGCCTTGGGCACTTTTAACTGGGCATGTGCGAGACCGAGTCTATTTTCGTGATGATTGATGCACGAAATCAACACCATTTTTGCATGCAACGAATGTAAATATTATGACGTCATTATAGTTTACCGCATCCACATATTTACTTTTCACGTAGCAATCAGGATCTACGTAAAGGCAATGACGGCTATACAACTTGTTACTTTAAACCACGTAACCCTGCGTGCAAATAGCCACTGTCTTAATGTCCTCGTGTACGTTTTCTGTCAGGAAGTTAGTTGGTTGGCAAATAACACTGTCTTATATCAAGACTACAGTTGCAGATTTTGTGGTAATTCAAAGCTCTTCGCCCGGCAAAAATAATTTACTTGGTTTGCGTTTTATCATCGTGTTTGCTTCCTGATGAAGGTCAGAACGACTAATGCGTCTACGTCTACCAAGTAAATTATTTTTGCCACAAAATCTTTGAATTTATTGAGAATTATGCCTGGTAGCGTTAGCAACAAAGTGTTCACCTGTTGCATTTTTGGTTACTCTGCGAATATATTGTTTGGCTTAAACGTCCAATGAAGCGCACATTTTTCCCAGTTGGGTGGCGCAACCCCTCCTTTGCAAATCCGCCAATTAGAGCAGTGACAACCCCCACACACGCTTTTACATCGGGCGTCTTACCCGACAGGTGTCACTTGCCACTTGACACATCAAAGGGTGCCACCGGCATGTTTGTTTACCTCCCGGCTGGCATGTGGCAGCACTGACGTTGAAAGACCCCTTTTCCCTGCAGATTAGCAGCGGACATGTTTTGGTTGCACATGTGCTTGTTTGCATAAGCGCGGTGTCTGTGTTTTTGCTAACTAACTAGTCTGGCGGCATATTGTCGCCACGATGAAATGCTCATGCAGCCAATGCTTGGGGGTAAAATCCGTTTACTGTGTTTCGTTGTTGCGTAAACATAAACCTGGATAGCATGTCGGTTTGATATGTGTTAACTTGTGGTGCTTTTTAATGTTGCAGAAACTTTACAATTGTACATACACAGGATAGAAGAAGATTGATTAAAGTGAACGTTTTCCAAACGCACCTGGAAGCCTTCTCATGCATTTCCACGTGTGGACCGGTTGTCAATGTGTAGGATGTAAAAGCCCACTAAAAAACGTAGCATGACCCGGCATAGAAAATGCCTGTTCTTTTTCTGTCATAACTTCATGTAAAAGACCCAAACAGCCCTAACCTTTGGAGCGACCGCATTTGCGTCAAAAGCGGTTACGCCCATGGCGAAACTGAACCTTCAAACGCCTTGCAGCAAAATTTCTTCGCTTGCAATTGCAACCAAACGTCCTTTGCAAACCTTCCGTGGCGACGGCTGTGCACCATCACCACTGGCGCCACATTTTGAGCTGCAAAAGTCTTGAGACCCGAGTCACTGGCATTTCCACACCCTAAGCGTGAGAGTTTGTAAACAACGCATCTACAGTTCGTGTGAGTTCAAGACGATGGAGGTGATTTCATCTCTGGTAGGCGAGGTTATTGATTGCACGTTAAACTTCATACGTGGTAAAATAAACACAATGGGATCCACGTTCTTTAGTTTAAAGCTGCACGAATTTTGCGGCCAATGAGGGTTTGAATCAACGCTTTATTTATGTACCACGGATCCGTTTCCCAGACAAAGTCTCGCAAATCGGGCCTGTTGAAGGTCACTTTTGGGTTTGCTGAACAGTGCTTCTTTATGGAGCACTTTGCCCCACGGTTTGTGATTTGTTTGCGCCAGTGTTGTTGCGGTTTCTCTTAAGGGGAGCACTGACATCACAAAAAACAGTTCAATTTTCTTGTAATCGCAACGCTAACCTGCAACGTAATCACATTCGGTCGGTTAAAAAAATCATGCGCTCATTCGAATGAATCACTTGTTGCCACGTTGACGGTTTTTCGCAGGCATCTTTCGGCACATTCACGTAACCGGGTAGACGTTAAACTTTTTAACTCGTTGGCAGATGTTTTAACTTTATTGGCATAAACATAAAATACTTTTGAATTTTAATTATAGTGTTATTAATTGGTCTCGGGAAAATGGTGGTGTTTACCGTTAGAGATAAAATTAAGTTTACAGATGTAAAGGGGCCACCATATTGCGTTTGGACATTTCAGAATTATTTTTGAAACAACTAGCATTTGCTTTTAGTTTCATCGAAGGTTTTGCTTTCATAATAACAGCTTCAAATATCAAATAAATTCTAATTTGTCCATTTTAAAAATTTCTTTCCTTTTGCTCACAAATGGGCCACCTTTTCTTACTCAATTCACAGTAAATTTTGGGTTTTTTTCATGAATAAAAGTAATGAGGTAATTTGTGGCGATGTTAATCGTTACTGGGTTCGGTTTTGGAATGTTCTGATTCATTTTAAATTCTGGCGTTTGTGCGAAATTGTGCTTTCGAATCTTCTCGTATATTTATTAATTCCAAAACCATGACGTCTTGCTTGTTTTTCAAACAAACGATCTTTTTATGTCGGCGCAGACTCACAATAAAAGAATTCATTGTCGTAATTTTTCCCAAGAACAATGATAGCACATGTACCAGAATGGCAAATCCCTGTTGGTGCAACAGAGGCTTACCAGAGCATCTCGACACCTGTAATTTTCCTGTTATTTAGTTGCGGGCGGTTTCACTGTACGTAGTCGCATATTAACGTGCGAAATGATATCATCGTTTCTTTGAACGGGGATAGCTTAGGGGGGTAAGCGAAATCTGCCTCGTTGTTGACAGATGCGGTCTGCATCGAAAACTATTGCGTTTATTTTTGCGAAAAAAAGCAACTACGCGGACGAGCAATGTACAAAGAAATAAAATGGCACGGGCACCGATAAAACCATAAAGGATATCGAGTCAGGCGCCCGGATACGGTATTGGTATTGTAAAGTATCCTGCGGACAGATAAAATGTCGGGACGATTTGGTTCCTAACGTTAACAAGTCAAGAATTTTACTCTTGTAAAATACCAATTACTGTCGTATCAATAAAAACCAAATGATTTTTTTAAAATACAATTACCGTTGTTCGTAAAAGGTTTTGAAAATGGAGGAAGTCAATCAATACATGCATTCGGTAATTCTTAAAACAATTATTTCTGTGTGGTCTCCATCAACGTCTAAACTACCACAAAACATCATTTCAGATATTTAACGAATAGCTTCCATCAGCGGCACACAGGCACTTCATATACTACTCTAGTGCTTTCAAGCCATTGACAAGATCTCAGTTTAATCTTGTTTAGGGCTTAATTAGCCTCTAATCCGGGCGGCAAGCGACGTGTTGAACCCATTACTGGGGGCCACGTGTCCATCAGATGGGCGCTACTTGTCAACGAACTTATTTTTGTGGCTCTCCGCGCTGATTTTAAATTGTTGTGATCTTGCCGAATTTCGCATTCCTTGGTTGCGGGCAGAATTTATATTTGCAAAAAATAGGTTCCCAAAACATGTCTGGTTTTGTCGTCAGAACATAAAGAAACGTTTGTAAATAAGATTTTGGTCACTAGTGGATGTTTCAACTGGGCGAAATATTCCAAAAAATAATTACTGTAAAAGTCAAAAACTTTGTGGTATTTTTCGCTGGGGCAAAATCAAAAACCTTTTTAGCAAACACTTGTTAACCCTATCAAGAATGTTTCCCACCCGCGAAAACTTTAATAACGGCACAAATTCTAACAATCAGCTGAATTTTTTTACTTTTGCCCATTTTCCTAAAATCCCTGTATAAATTTCTGAAGCCAGTGTATTTGCTACGTACTAAGCGAGGTGCAAGTGCACATTTGCAGTAGGAACGTTTATCTAGTAGTTAAGCCGTACAGTTCAATTCTCCCTAAGCTAACATGCGAACTCTGTGATATTCTCCTGCCAGGTAAACGTTTGGTTAAGAGTTTAAAGCATGAGGACTTTGACCAGAAGCACATATGTTTTGTTGAAAGTCTAAATGTATTGTTGGGTCTCATTGTTAGTAGGAAGTGTTACCGCCTACATGGGTTTGTCATGCCGACCGTCATTTGTTTGTCACTGTCTCGGATAAGGTTTTAGAAATTACCTTACCTACGTAGCTTGGTTTGTGCTAGTAGCGTGAGTGGTTTTGTTTGCTGTAATAACCGGCCTACGCAAAATTCCCCTTGTTCGGAAATTCAGTACCGAATTCGACTTGTGTTTTTTTTGACAACAGTAGTGTAGAAAAAGTTGCAAATGATTCTTTTGTGCTAAAGAACCGATGAAACGCTGAATTACAGCACGTTGTTTAAATTTTCTATAGCGAACATGCATGTTTGAGTTATGATGCCTTAACTTATCACTGATGGGCCTTTCAATTGAATGTACATAATTGCGAACGCTTCGTTGCTCTCTTGCTTCATGCCTTTCGGGCAATCAATCTCGCCCTTGACCTTTCAGAGTCGCCAGACGACGCATGAAGAACTTCCAGTCGCGGAAGCGGAGGAAGCGGACATCGGTTCGCGACGACAAGATCGAGTTGTGCGTCACGGACTGCGATGACGTAACAAAGGACGATGTCGAAGCGCGAGGAACCACCAGACCCGCGCCTCCGCCGGCTGAGCGCCAAATCCGCGGCGTCTCTGGTGCCGAAAATAACCAAAGGCCCTCAATGAGGCCCCATAAGGGAACGGGTTCACCTCCGCGCTCTGGGTCCTCGTTGAAAAGCTGCGCGACGGTACTCGAAAACCTGGCCTACGACGACTTGATCACGTCCCTGAAGGGTGAGGCAGGCACTCGGGCACGTGACCGTGGCCACGTGATAGGTCTGAGCCAATGGCGACGCGAGTTTAAAACGGAGACATTCGTCATGCATTGGGATAGGTTGCGGTTGTGCTAAGTCCTCGCGTGTGAGCTGGATCGTGAATGAAAGTAGTCAGTTTTATTTTCGTGGAAAGCGAAATTTCTCCCGTCGGGTAGTCACGTGACCAGTGTGATAACTCGTCCCGTTTCGTAAATGAGCGAATTTAATCTCCATTGATGTCAGAAAAAACGACGTTTTTAATAGCAAAGAAAGCAGTAATTAAGTCCTTTTGCGCATTCTTGTAGTTTTTCCTTTTTTTCGGGACAGAATTTATGAAAATCAGGGAACGTAATAATCCGTAATAAAGGTGTGATATGTAGTAGCACAACGTTACACAGACAACCTCATACCGCTAAGTGTGTTTTCCTTTCCTTTTTAAATCCCCTCTAAAGGCGAGTGAGTGTAGACTCATCCCGCAATACAAACTCATTGCCAACATCACACGTTGAATTCACTTCACCCGCAATTCATGTGGCGCTTCAGTTTAATTCGAGATCAGTATCTGCGTCGGTGTCGGCCCTGACTCGCTCTCGACACCAAACGAAACCGAATTCTTGTTTACCGTCTGGGCAGGAAGGTTTCCGAAGCAATTTCCCCACATTTCCTGCCGAATAGACGCAAAAAAACTATTAACGAGCTTCAATCACAACCGTCCGCGCCGCCACCGCAAAATTATCCTAAGCCGCATTTTTTCCCCTTCAGTCGAGCCAAGCAGTAGACCTCGTCCTCACGCCAAGTCAGAAGACGGGTCGTCGAAGCACGCCATCAAGCGACAACCTGAAGCCATTTATGACGTAGGCGATGGGTCACAATCGGCTCTGGACTACGTGAACATCGGTGGCAAACACCTGTCCCGTAACAAAAGGTGGGTGAGAGTCTAATATAGTGGAGTTTTAATGCACTTCGAGACCCTATCTCCATCCTGGGGTTCTAATGTGACACCTAAGTGCGATGAATACCAAGAATTGAGTGGTTCCACATTTCGGATATGGGGTGAAGTCGCATGCGGCTAACTTAATTTACAATAAAGATATCACACTACAGTGAAGTGGACTTGTTTGTACATGTTTAAACATACTTCAGTTAAGCCAATAATGTTCATAAAGTCACCACAAAGTCTTTTCCTGGCTATAGTTAATTGGAATAACCGTCTAGAGTCACCAGCAGTTGCATTGTTGAGACCTCATTGGCCGAAACATTTAATTGGTCAAAACAGTGGTATGGTGCCTTATGTATTTGACGGCATCATTACCGTTTTACGTTATTGCCAATAAACCCTTGAAACCAACACGTTATTGGCATGGAAAAAGATCAATTTTAAAGCTCCAGCTAAACCAACTTGTGTAGTCAACTAAGCAACCATGTGGTGTAAACGTAACGGTGGCCATTCGGTGAATGCGCAGATCCCTCACATTAATTTCCCCGGAAGACTTAGGAAACCGCGCGTGGAAGTTGATGCAATCTAATCTAATGGTACGCGGAACAGACGCAAAGCCAAGATAACGGATTAGTGACCTTTTCATACAGTTCCGCTGTTATTGGTAGTTGCATTCGTGTGCAAAACTAGACTTCTGTTTGTCACTCGCAAATAACATTTCCAAAAACACTTCGTTATCTACCGACTCCCCTCTTCCTGTTTGTCCCATCCACCCTGCCGCTTGGGATTACCGGCGTCCGGAGCGGTGAGGATCTAAATAACGTATGAGCCCTGCGAAAGTGGCCATACGGCGTTGCGCCATATCTCGTCTCAGATCTAATCACATTCAGTTTCTTTGGCGGAAGGTGGCGAGAAAGTGGCCTCGCCGATCACCGTCGCAGCGCAACACGAAACTCGATGTATCAAAACGCTATCGCCCGGGAAATTACGTTTAATGGGGTCCCTGGAATCGAGCGAGATCGCCGCCGTGCACATCCGCGTGACTTGAGAAAATGTCGATAACTAGGGCGATACTGCTGCCTACGCGGTGGTATTGACAACTGCCCCTGACCATATTAGGGAAAAGTCCAGACTTCCGGCAATTTCCTGTCGGACATGATTTGTCATTCTGGGTGTGAGGGTAAATTTACCGGCTTTCCGGTAGTTACGGAGAAGTTATTGTGGAGTCAGCTATGTGTTCAATGAATTAAATGATTCAAAACAACAATGACCTTGTTTACGGCAACTGAAAGTTAAACTCAAATTGCTGTTGATTTGCGTTGCTGACGTAATGTCCTTGCGTCATCGAGGGAAGCCTATAACAACATTTGCCACCCTGCTTCTCTGAAACGCATTAGAGAGATGGAAACCGGAAAAAAACACTGAGTTATCACCGTCGGTTCCATTTTCGTCACCAACTCATGCGGCAACGTATTGC
Organism: Ascidia mentula; assembly: GCF_947561715.1. Taxonomy (NCBI): domain Eukaryota; kingdom Metazoa; phylum Chordata; class Ascidiacea; order Phlebobranchia; family Ascidiidae; genus Ascidia; species Ascidia mentula. The sequence continues at coordinate 4,315,392 of NC_138568.1, forward strand.
TTCTGACATGCGGTTGGACCACCGACGGAACGCTGTTGTGGAGCGAGGAAACGGAAGGAAACGTGAGCTTTAAGGTCATCTCTGACTTCTTTGGGGTTCGGAAAACAAAAGTAATGACTGTTACATTTTGTTTGCACATGAAACAGCGCTAAAAATGCATCAATATGAAGGTTCTTTGTTTCCACAGTTTTTCCTGGAAAATCCCAACAGATCCCGTGCAGCCACAACGTGGTGTTTTTTTGGGTTATTTGCTGCAATTTTCGGTCCCTTCGCCGAGCAGTAAAATTGCCTGCATCGCTGGCGTAGCGAAAGTCAAGAGGCCCCCTTGCTTACCGCCATAAAAGTACGTCTTCGGTTACGGAGTAACATCACAGCTTGCGACGTTACAAATTGCCAGGATTGCTTATGTCTCCAAGCTGTGGCCTTACTGCAAACACTGGAACGGGTTCGATTTCAAACCGCACGGATTATCCAACAGTGCACGTTTCTGTTGTAATAACAAAACGAGGGCATTGGCAAGGGATGGCCTGGATTTTTGGGGCTGCTCTTGCCTGCTGTGTTTAAAGGACTTGGTTAAAGAGTGTGGGGTTAAGATATAGCCAACCAGTAATCAGGGATTTAATCTTTAAGAGCCGTAATCGTATTTTCGCATTCCACTTGTCTTAAAATTCAACCGTTCCTGTGAACCTTTTGGTGGAATGCACGTCTTAGTTTTAATATTATTGTGACGTCAAACGATTTATGATGATGAATATGATTTTTATGTCGCGTTAGAAGCAACAGGTGGTGCATTTTCAATCCACGTTCAATTTCCTCAAAACGTTGGTTTATCTTGATCTCATTGCCTTCAAGCAAGCCATGACTGCTATCGCCTGGCAATCAAACCCCGTCAGTCACAGGAACAATACATTCGACATCCATTAAATGCCACACACGCACAAACCATCCATACTGTGAATATATCGACTGGGCCTATCTCACTATGGGTATCGATTGGAACTCACTGCACCAGGAGAAACAAGTTCACCATTCACCGCGATAATCGATTTAAAATATTTTTCTTCACTGGCTTTACTCGATTATTGCGCATCATGAGCGATGACGTGTCAACCAGTACTTCATCCAAACACATTTCGTTACAGCCATTGCTTTTTGTGGATGAATAATATATCGTCACCAAGATACACCACTTGGAAAACAGCACACCGTTGAATGCAAAGTTGACACCAATCGAAGTGCACCTGGTTCCAACATTGCTAAAATTGCTGTGCGACAATTACAAAGGTTTCTACATCCGGGGGAAGACTTCATTGGCAATTTTGGCATGAATGCCTTACCTTTGTGTGATGATCGGGTGCCCTTTCCGACAACGTAATGTAGGTTTATAGGCATCCGATTAGCGGTATTACAATGTATTGCAGGAAAATTCCTCGTTCGGTGTTTGACCGAGTGTTAAAGGGATTTGACCAGAAGTTTTGAGTGAGATTGGGAGCTATTGTGGTACTTGTGCAAACAAAAATGTAAGATTTTGAATTGGCTTTTTCGGTGTTTCTGCCAAACTCGTTGAGTACAGGATACGCCACCAAAGTCAGTGTAATTCATAAAACTTTTTCATCATGCGAAACAAAATGAAATGAGAGAGTATTCAAGTAGATCTTAAAATCTCAAAATTTGACACAAAAGCATCCGCGTGCAGTCAAAATGCCAAATAAAAGGCTTACGGAGAACCCCTACACTTTGGGCCCGAATATTTTTTGGCGACCCTGAGAACGTGCACTGACTTCATGAAAACCGTGGCCATCTTTACCTACAGAAGACCACTCGCCGTGCAAATCGTTGTCGATAATCGAGTATTTTCAAGTATCGAGTTAAGTGCGATAAAGCGCCTAAATGGCGCAAGGGTCCCAACTTAATACGGATCGGGTGTCGCTAATTCTTGCATCCGATACACTGCATGTTGTGACGTGCACACGGCGCCATATAACACCGCATACCAAAACCAAGCCAATTTTCCGACGCTAAACATACTTGTGAGTACAAGGGAAAGTTCCAGCCAAAGTTTTAGCCGTCCGCGTCCAAACGATTTAAAAATCTACTCAACGCGTGTATATTGGCTTTGGTCATGTTCAAGACTAAGTTATATCGCGATAACATTGTTAATTTAATGAACTAAGCCTGATGGTCGTCAGTACACAACCCGACTATAGGTTAACACAGTTTCGCGTCGTTGTGTTTATTAAGTTACAAATGACGTCATTCCAACTCGGCGTGCTAAAAACCCTCCAGGAAACGCAATGCTTTTACAGCCCGCCCAAATGTGTTTTGATTCTTGGCGGTAAAAACAAGTAAACCGCGGGACTTGCAGGTCCATCGCATGGTGCACGTAAGTCGTTTTTCAATCGTATGCCATGAAGGTAATTCTCCGAGAGTGTGCATGTTGCGTTATGTGGTTGACCAGGAGTGCCTCCTATGCACTTAATGGCCGTCGCGGTATCGTGGGAATGCAACTTGCAAGCTTTGGTAAACTCTGTCTGCTGATCCCGGCACCATTGCGGGCTTTTTGCTGGTGTTGCGAATACAGTTTGTGTGATTTTAGCGGCATTTGGTCCTGGTTTTTCTTTTTTGCTTTTTCTGACATCTAAAACCAGTTTGTGTCAGTCTCTTGACTTGACTGATGCATCGGATTTGCTGTGACCGCTCGTTTTTTCCAAGTTGTCATATGAAACATACACATGTACGTCATCGAGCCTCTACCTTTTGCCATAGTTGAAACTGATGAGACAACGTGGCTGTAATTCGAGAATATCACAGGCAGCAAATTGTTTCTCGACTTAACCTAGATTCCGCATCACCAAGCTCACTTTATTTTTTGCAAAACAACGCTAGTGGAAGAGTAAAACAAAACAGTTTGCCTACATTGCCATGCTGCGGGGATTATCACATCGAGAAGACGTTTTAATTGACAACCTCGAAACTACACTGGGAGCGAGATACTACATAGTTTTTAAAATAAGTGACTAAGGTCCATCTATGGTTACAATGTTAACTTTGACGATCAATATCATATCGGGTAAAATGTGTGTACATATATAGCCGAGAGCATGCATACGAGACGATATTGTATCAGGAGAACGATTCCAACACTTTGGAAAGGCTCAACCCCCCACCGAGTCCCATACAAATAAAGCGACAATCCAAAAGCGAAGGTCTGTGTTTGTTGTTTTATGGGAAAAGAGTTTTTCTTACAAGAAGCTTCATGCACTTGATTTTGCAGATGTAACGATTTTTCCGTTTAACCCCGACCAACCAAATTATGAAGACATTGACGCCCATCGGGTGCCCCAAGCCAACCCAGCGATTCCGAAAATACCCGAACCCCAGTCCAAAAATGAACCCGAAACCAAAGCGGAAGTAAAGCCCCCACCAAAGCCCATTAAATCAACGCTGTCTTCCCGCGGATCAATGTGTATTAACCCAAGCTTGGAGATCGAACCGTCGCCGTATCTTCAGCGGACTTGGAGTGCTCCAAACGCCGCGACAATGGAGAGGCAAGCCCGGGACAGCCCTCCAGTGGAAAATCAACAAGTGAAATCGAACAGAGGGAAGGTCCGCTCTCCGAAACTACGACTTTCCAAGAATAAAGTAAGTAGCGCAAGGTTTGTTACATTCAAGATGTAATTTATTTTATATGTATAGATTGGACAGAACAACGTTATCAAATATGTTTACAATGTTGACGTAGATTGCATAACTTTTAGAACATAAGAGCTGCAGACAGGGTGTATACACGCACTGTTTCGACCTGTAAGGTCTCATCAGTGCAGCTGTTGAACATGTTTTCCAGCTATTTGATTTCCCAAGTCCATCCATCTTACCACAGGCCGAGCTGCGTGAATTTAAAATTGAGACAAAATCGATCTTATTATTTTTGTGAATTCTTGGCGACTCTTCAGTTACAACTACTTAGGCCCCCGCCCTATACCCTGGGATAAAATATGACCTCACATCATTGACTCGTGGTGCGGATCGTTTTTCAAACGGTGCTTGTGCAATGCTTTGTGCTTAGAGTCCTGTATAAAGGGTGCAGCCCGCTATTTCACAGTTCAATGGCCTGTTAACTACAAATTACAGCTTGTTTGTGTGGAAGCGTGTGTTGTGATCATTCGAATTTACGCCACCATGTGATGAAAATTGTTTACGACCACCGGAGCAATTTATCAATTACGTCACACGCGCCCCTGGTTACCCAAACTTGCTGTTTACGAACTGACTGACAGTAAAGTGCTATTTTGTGGCACGGGAAAGAGTTTTACTACTTTTGAGGGCGAATCGCGAGAAGTACTTTCATCTAACGAGAAATGTTCAGGTAATTGAGCTCGTTTGTAACACTACCTTTGTTTCCGAATATGAACACGCTTGAAATATGTTTACCATTTTTGCCAGCCAACATGACCACATTGTGTGAAGCAATACCTTTGTTTCTGGTAACCATTTTGCTTCAAAGTTCTTCACCTCTCGCATACCAAAGCACTAATGGATATGACCTATATGATTGTATGCAAACGAAAGGTGGGACATTTTCGCGCCCGCACCGCCAACCCAATTAAATCTCGCACTTTTGTGATCCTGCTTTTCACGCATGATTTAAGCCAACATTCCCTCTAAATCCCCATTACGCGAAGGTTAGGCCCTCGCCTGGCACCCAAATATCATGCAAGATTGGCTCCAGACTCCAGCGAACACGTGATTGGATTACACTTTCTCCACCGTATAGGTCTTTGCACAGCAAGCACAGACGTTTAACTTCTGGTCTTTACGTATCTTCCTTTCCAAAAACCAAACTTGGCTGCACAACTCAATCATTATTAGGGCCTGCTTGTGGTTTCGGCGTGTATGTGTGCTAGAAACCCTTTTTTGGTTAATTGTTAAAGGATTAATGGCGATAGCGGTGCGCAGCTTGCGGCGAAAACTGTTGCGGTGTTTGCCTAAAAAATTGCGATTTTCGCAATGCGATTAACGTTTAAAACGCGGCCCACTTGGTTGAAGCCGCAATCAGGAGGTTGGCAATGGATGTTGGTTGTTGTCTGGTTAACCTGGGCTTAAACCGCTCGTCCCAGTTCTCCAGCGTTGTATTTGTTGTGCTGTTGAAGAGGCAGTTTTAATGTTTGTGCGGGTTTTACTGGACAGAGTCCAATTAGGAACTGAAGGTCGAAAAACCGCGACACAAAAAATGCTCTGCTGGTGATTCCTCATTACTCGGGACTAACAACAGTTGTTTTCAATAAACAAAATATGCTTCGAACTGCGATTAGTTGATTATCGCTAATCTACCACACTGAGACACAAGGTATATTGCAACAATTTATTATATCAACAATTGATGTAGTTTGTTTGGTACAGATATTTGGAACAAAAGTTGAAGGGCCTCAGTACTTCATAAGTGTTGTTCTTATAAATTGCAGCAAACTTTCATGACGTCGAGTTTTTGAACTATTGTGTCATGTTTTTATGTCCCAAGTGTTTTTCTATTGAAAAAATTAAATCCACTCCTTGTATGCAAGCAACAATACAGTAGGAACATAGGAGACAAAAGTCCGACCACAAAGGATTTGTTTTTAAAACAGTCCGTAAGCCTTCGAAACAACAGTGTGTGGCCCGGGCGCATAATTATCCGCGATACAAACGCAATACTGTCAATCCCCTAAACCCCAGCAAGCAACCCACCCACCCACAGAAGAACAATCTACACAACAAAGCCCAACTTTTTGTATTCGTTTGCAGATTAAAGCTCGCATAGCGGAGGTGATCGAACATAAGGAGGATCTGATCGGCGAGCTGTCGCGCAAGACGGACGATAAGACGAAACGTCAACAGGGCGGGTAATTGAACGTGTATCGAATGGCGGTGTTTCGCGCGTTGGGTGGAGTCCCCACTTGAGCGTTCCCACCTTTTAATCCGGCCGCTTCCCATGGACCGTTGTTTGATGAGCGGCGATCTGTTTGTTGTTTTGTTTCGCGTTGCATGAGGTGTGAGGAGGGGGGTGTCCACGCGCCGTGAGGACATAGCGTCGCGCGCGAATTTTTCGTCACGAGGAAACGCTTCAAAGCCCAAAAAAAACAATCGGATTTGGGTGAATTTTAAAAATGCGCCAGGAAAGCGAGTTTGCAAAAAAAAAATAATTATCATCTGGGTCTAGCAGCATCACCAAGGGGTAAATACTCTCTATTCTTCCGTTAATGATAGTACTGTATGTGGTATATTAGACGTACTGTTTGTATAGAGAAAACCGTAAGTTGTGGGTTTCTTTCGTGACGTGAAAAGGGTAAAAAGAGCGAGTTAATCGAAAAAAATATGTTCAACCAATTGTATTGAAAAACCCGTAAAACGTTTCCCACCCGTTAAAACATGTAATATTGATTTTACAAATGAAACACCTGAAGAAGAGTTTTATCAGTATCGTGTCCAGAAAGCTCTTGACCACGTTTTTCAGATTACGGCCGAAGGACAACCGATTCTACTGCGAAAAGCCGCGCATGCGCAGACGCATCAAACGTAAGGTGCGCAAGAAGAGACGAGTGTTGGACGAACGCCGACGTCTTGGCATCCAAAGCATGAGATCGCGTGACGATGCGGCCGCCAGAGGGCGACAAAACGGCGACGATGACCCCACAAACCAACAGGGTCGCAATCGCTGGCCGTTGCCCGGTGTTTCTTTTGAAAGCAGTAGCGGTAGCGGAAGTGACGTATGGCGATTCAGGTCACCTCTTTTGCGCAGTGAAGCGTATCGCGACGCTGCCAAGCGTGAAGCTACGTTGTTGGAGGACATCTGGTGCCATTTGGATGAGATTGCTCAGCGGGCAAGCAGAATAAAAGGTATTTTGCCTCTAATATATAGCATTTCGTAGTTGGGTTTGCTACTTACAATACGGGAGGGTTTTTTTAGCTGTAATTACTGATATATTGTGACGATTCGAGAGAATTTCTAATATTTTTCTCGCTTTCGTGCAAAAACTGGAGTCACCGTAAGGTAATTGCCAAAGTTAAGATGTCGCTGTTCAAGTCTGTGCCTTTCACTGATGATGAACACAGATGTGAGATGCGGATTCAGTCGATCAACAGCAGTATCTTAGCTTTCATCTCTCAGGATGTTTGTTGGTCTATCTTATGTAATTTTGTTCCCCGAAAGATTATTCACCGACTGTAGGGTGTTTGTTGTTTACCCTCACGTCACTTCAATGTCGAAATTCGATTTTTCCGTCACGAATTTGGCGTGACTAACGCTCTACGTGATTTTCAACACACACAAAAACGTCACAAAGGAACAGCGTGGGCGTTTACCGAGATTACCATCAGTATTTAATCCAGTCCATTTTCCCGCGCAGAATCTTACTCCTCTCGCCGAGCATCAGACTCACTATCCAGCTTAAGCGATGACGTCATTATCCGCCACGGAGCCGACGCCGCGTGTCACCAACTCAGTCCGGCGCAGGGGGACACGCGCTTTGCGACACGCGACAGCGCCTCATCGGACAGGGGTTACTTTACATACAAGTGCCTCGCCTCCAGCGGGGCCATGCGTCGGGTTTTGGAACGCCAGCGACGCCATAACGGCCACTTGCCGCGCCCTAGGCCGCACAGTTGTGTCATTATGACGTCAAGCGGGATGAGTACGCTCACGGATACTGGGACAGGAGCGTGGATGTCGAGTACAGCTACTCGCTGCAGTAGTTTTTCCAGTTCTCGTAACAACTCGCTTTTCGACTCGTTTGGGCTTGCGAGACGCAACAGATTCAACTTAAATCGATTCGTTATCCCGAAAATCACCCTTACGTCACCCAATGACGTCATTACCCTCACTGAAGCAGGCACCAAAGGCGAAGAGTCGTATCTCTCAGTGTTAGAGTTGTATTTAGGAAGCGTGGTTGAAGTGGATCCAATTTACGAACAACTATCTGACTGTGTGACTCGTTTCGCAGTTGGGGACGAAATATTGGAGGGTGTAGATCAAGAGCGCCACCACGCGGAAAGTACACCTCCGACCGACAAGGTTCGCGTAAAGGGCGACAAAGCCGGATATGCGGTCATCACGAAGCACCCTTGCGTCCAGGAAGTGACGTACGTCGACGTTCACGTCAATAATCGCGACGAAAACAATGAGAACACGGATCCGACAAAGGAAAATACGAAATCAGAGGAAAATGATTCCGAACGTACATCGGACACAATCCGTAACGGTTCGGTTGGTTCCATCGATGACGTCATTGTTACATCTGCCTGTGACGTAACACGCCCCAAGCGGCAGATGGTGGTAGAGCGAAGCGGGAAGAATTACGTGGTCGTGACACCTGTCTTGCCGCGTATGCGCCTGACGTCATCCGAAGATAGCGTCGTTGACGTAAAAATTCGCGGTGACGTCAACGATTGCGTCAAGCATCGCAAAGATGACGATGCATCGCCAGACGACAGCGGATTTTGTGTGTTTATGGAAATGAGTGTTTAAAAGATTTCACGATGTTTTGCGAATAATTTTTATTTCGTCGATTTCATGAAGTGTTTGCGATGGTTGAAGAAGAAAAAGCAGAGAAAGATATACAGAGGTAGAAAATACAAAACATATATTTGACAGAAGAGCCATTTACATGAGTAACATGGATTGGAGCAATAACGGCAAATATAAGATACGCCAAGTTTTTTAAATGGAAGTTATGGATGAGTTGGTCTCGTGTCGTAATCCTACAAAAAGTATAAAAACAGTTTTGAGTTTTTGTTTTATCAGACGACAAAGTAAAAATACTGTTTACACCAGACACAATTTTAGCTTGGAAGAAGCAGTAAGTTTTACCGGTCTGGGGATTCCGTGCCACGTGACCGCTCGCTGCAGATTCACTGCCATTGGTTTTCCGTCGCCATGGCGCTGGTCGCCGGGCAACACAATACGATGGTTTATCTGCAGAAAACAAAATATTTTTTGCAAGAGCCCGACAGAACGCCTGTTGGGCAGCAATTCATTTACCTGGCTTCGACAAACCTCGGGAGTCTTCATTCGCATCTCGTGGTGGGTCATTCCGTAAGCTGTATAACATACATTTTAAAGGCACTAAAGCCTCGTAAAACTTAAATTAAATATGTAAGAGTGCAAAACAGTTAAACGTGTCCGGAATTAAAACCATAATAAATGCGTTTAGGTCTCCAAAATTGGTCAAGGCGACAGACGAAGATCTGTTAGGGATTGTGCCTCAATAGATATGTAAACTACAGTGGAGTTTCATAGCATTCAGTAAGTCATATATTTACTACAATTTGCAAAGAGGCCGACGCGGGCCCAGTGATTTGCCAGACGGGCTAGATTGTCAACCCCTGCGTTAGTGTTTGAGAAACTACAAAAACACACGTAAAATCATCTGGCGTGTGCGGAAATTGGCGTATTTTTTCCGTACTTACCCTGGTAGGTTGATGCGTTGTGCCACTGTGTCGGGGAATGTCTATTGCACAAATTCTGTTTCCTGGAATAACATAAAAACCTAAACTTTGACTTGCAGTAGAACACTCACAATTCCAGCACATCTCTCTTAAGAGTTACTCACTCCGATCTTCTCCTTTGCTTCTCGGTGGCAAGCCACTTTTTTCTTCCTTTATTGATTATACACCAATAGCAGACCACAGCCGAGCATAACACACCTCCGAGACACAGAAGCACAGCAGTAGCTCCAAGTAACACCATGTCATGGTGGTCGGCGTATTCGCAATACGCGTCCACCACCGCCCACTTGTATGCTGTTTGGCATCTGACGGAAAAATAACTGTATCACCCTTGCTGGTGCATTTTCGTTGATCCATTTTAACAACGGAAAATGGTGCAGAACGATGGACGCCTATTGCATATCTGTTTGTTTGTCCGGAATGCCATACAGAAATTTAAGATGTGGAGTGAGTTACAGACCGTGGACACTGTTTTGACCTATGATGGACTCGTCAGTGCGGCTGTTAACTCTTGTTAACTCTCAAGAGTCTTTAGAATGTGATGGTCGTTAACCAACTAGAAACCAAGTCAGAAGGTCTGATTATTGCATCTCATTTACTTCTATGAAGATACGGAAATACGTAACACGTTCTAGAAGCCATAAGTTATGCTTGTTTATAAAAACGTTAAATTTTGCTCCAGTTGCTGTGCGTCGAGTACTACAATAACCCAAACAAGTTAGTTGTCACCTGCAAGTGGGCCCCCTGCCCGTCTCTATTACGCAAATTCCTCCATTTTTGCAGAAATCTTTTCGAATGTCACACACCGATGCGCATTCATACGGCTTTATTTTCCTAAATTATAAAAGACATAATGTTTACATTTTTGTGCGGAAATCCTAATAGTGTCCTTAAACTCACACGTATCCAGGAGGGCACACACACTTGATAACGCCAGAGATTGTGTCGCAGTGAGAGTTGAGTGGGCAAGTCAGTAATGAGCAGGGTTCAATTGATGATGCTATTCAGGTATAAAATTTCACCATATTACAATTGCGAACACTACTTTTTTCAAGCATTATTGCATTATGTATATTATCGTGGCAGGCATAACTTTCTGTGGTGTTTTACCACTCACGTATGAACTGTCATAGTTTGGTAATGTCGTTATATAGACGACATTCATGCCTTTCGATAGTAGCATTTCGTCTAATATATATTTAAATTCCAATTTGAACAATTTTTTGCTCACCGCCAAACAGCCTTGTCTTGTTCATGTCTATAGCCAAGCCGCGGAGAGCAAACAAGTTTGCAGATTCCAATAGTTTTCTTTCCAACTTGGCCTTAATTTCATTAGGGGCTTCGACAGCTTCGTACACAATTCGCAGATTCGCGATAACACTGCCCTTAGTGTATCCTATAACCTCAACCAATCCATCTTTTTCTACATTCAAACTCGATACAACCTGGAAAAAAAATATTGTACAAAAGGTGTCAGGTTGTTGGGATCTAATGTAAATTGGGGAACTAACTTGTTTTGATCATTACCTTGGTTAGGTTGTCTGATAGCTGCTTGTACATCGTGCTGTTCGGGTAGATCAAGTCCGCCGAGAACTCCATGTTTTTGATGCATACTTGCAAGTAGAGTTTGTAGTCCAAACTAAAGTACAAGATTACGGTTGTAAGGAAAGTATAATTCTTATTGAAACGATTGAATTTAGAGGAAATAAACCATCACGTTTTCGCATACTCGGTGTGCTTTCTTACATATGTGAATAACTTAACTAAATTTAAGTTCCCCGTGAAGACACAGCAGCCGATTGATTGGATTGTTAGCGAAAAGCCGCACCGGCAAGAATTATCACCGGAACGGCGTTCCGCACCATCCGGCTTACTTTCATCACTGTACAAGATCCATGCACGTAGTTGGAGACTAGTTGGGTGTTGGAAGGAGGGGAGGGAGGAGGGGTCGCTGCTTACCTTACGTTGAAGTTGTCGGGACTTTCCCCACTCTCCTCGTAGGATATTTCAAAGATTGACGTAGTTCGGTTTTCAAGGTTGTTACTTTTCTTCTCGGAATCGAACGTAGTTGGTTCTGTGGAAGGAATGGATTTGTGTAAGCACTTCGTTTGTGTTGCATATAGGAATATATAAGGTAGTAATTGTTGGACAAAAAATAAACCAATGTCTCACTTGTTACATTCTTCGGTTCGCTGACCGCAGTTTTCTGCGGGAAAAGCAAACAAAGTTTAGACTCTTGATGTAGTAGTTGTATGAAGTAATAATACACAGTACCAAATGTGACATTGACGCATGTATAATTTGGATGAAACTTCGTCACAAATTAATACAATGTAGTACAAATTTATCTCGTAATCGTAGCAACGACCCAAAGTATTGTTAATTTTTGAATATTTTTATTTATTTAATCATTTTTTTTATTGGTAAACTATTTATATATTTTTTTGACCACACCGGGATTTGAACTCAGGTCATCCTGGGCACGAATCCCGATCAGTTTTTTTCTTGGTATACGGGTCGGGCGTTTGACCAATGCTGCCAATTACCTCAAAAGCCATTCGCAATTCTCTAGCGGCATCTTGCGGAATTCTAGTCATCGCATGAGTATCCACGCGAAGTCGCTCAAGTGATCCATTCCGAAGATTTTTCGCTTGGCTTTTCGTCACTGCTTCCTTGATGTCACTGAATATCTTCAAACGAAACACTATACAGTGAATCACTTTCTTTACCATGCACCACATACGTACCTCTTGTTCGGTTGCCGGTAATTCAAATTTGACATCATAAATCGTCACAACGCTTCCTTCACTGCAGAAAAAAAAACAGTTTCGTTTAGATATGCGCCGCTAACTAACCATAATGTAACTAAAAACATTTTGTATGGCCCTGAAATAAAGTGTTTGCCATTTCTTGAACTTAATCAAGGATTTAAACAACTTAATTACCATTTATTTTGCACTGTACATCTTAAAAATGCGACGTGTTAGTGAAGTTGTTTTGCAAAAGTTGTTCTTAACTCACATAAATTATGCAATCAACACTGCCTATTTTTGTACATCTGCTGATTTTTTTGTGTGTCTTTGCATTACAACGTACGTACCTAAACCCTAAAACTTCAACTGACAAAAATCCCGGCTCCTCCACAAGCGCCCTTTGCATCTAAAAATATTGCAGGTCCATGAAAATACTCAGTGTGCTTTCAATTAAATTAATAATGCTTACCAAACTCGTGCATTCAGTCGACAAGTTTTTGTAAATATCACTCCTGCGATCGAGTAATTCGCGAGTGAAGACGAGTTGGGGCAACTTTAAAGCTAGGGTAACAGTGGTGACGATTTTCTTTGCAGGCATTTTATTGGTTGATTTAAATGAGGCGTCCCAATCCAACGTTGAATTTAAATTTCCGAAGGCTGTAGCATCTGTGTGTGATTGGTGGTGAAACGTATTTTGCGCGGTCGTATTGACTGTAACGTTGTTCATTGTTGCGTTGTTCGCCTTTAAAATAAGCACCAGAAATTTTGTGTCGGAAAACAAGACGACAAATTTATATAATGTTTAGGTATAGGATATGGGAAAATGCATTTAAATCTATATTTGAACACGTATCTTTCTGTTATTGTATGTCCATATTAAGCCTTTTGTTTTGTAAGTAATAACACAGTTATTTTGATGCCATTTGTCTAAATAAATTAAATTCAACTTCTATGAAAAACAGGATAGATACCTGCTTGATGAACTGCTTCCAAAACTCTTGCTTGTGAGTAAACCACATGGCGATGGCTGTAATGTTTTCCTGTGCTTGACACACATCCAATAATGACCTGTATTCTCGAGTGTTAGGATTTCGTGACAGAAACACCCGAAAACCGATGGAAACAATTGCTCCACAGCCTAGAAAAAAAAACGATTTGGGATTTTTACACCCACGTGAAACAATGGTTGACATTTTTTACTGTTTCTCTTGAATGCGTCCACGAATTTGTCCGCGATATTGGGTTCTGTCCCTCCTTCGTCAGTTTGGTTGTTAGCTGAGTAGAAAATAGCAAACGATCGAAGATGAATCAGTTTTTAATTTTATATCCTACCTGAACCACGAGCCAGTCGATGGATTTCAGCATTTTCAACCTCCAACTTAATCTCAGCTGTTAAAGAAATATATTTGCTTAATGACGTTTCATGACGTTGACTTGCATCATTGCAAAATAAAATTACCCATAACATTTTTTTTCAATTTTTTAAATTGAAATTTGGCGGGCAAATAGATTCAGGAAGTTATTTTCCTAGATATTTAATCACCTTTGCTGTGTAGATGGAAACCAAGTAAGAGTAAACCGACAGCGACAAGAGCAAAAATGGCCCTGAAACACATCCTTGCGGTCGCCCTCTCCATTGTTGGACTCTCTCATAAAAAATGCCTTCCCCCTATTCTGTTGGCAACTATTTATTCACCTTTCAATATATATTTGTATTTGAATAGATGTAAGTTCTTGTCCGCTAAACAAATACTAAAATAGAAGATTCTCTTCTGTAACGAAAGTAACGCCAACGCTTAGAAAACACAGTGCACCTTATAACGCTGCGTCTACTGGTCTTTTACACTATTCGAGAAGTAACACTTAGGCCGATTAAATTCCTGGAGCCGCAAAGTGGCCATCCTCGTATTGAGCCCGAGTGAAGGCATTTAAATAATGAGTATTGATTAGAAGCGCAATTTAAGTGGCCACTTTATAGTACAATGATTTCAGCAAGGGTGTACTTGTGTTTGGTCTGCAACTAACAAGCTGTAAATGTCCCCATCAATCTGAGACATTATTTCATATTAAAATACTGGTATCATTGACGTAAAGCAGTGATCCTTGAAATATTCGGTGATTTCGAATGAAAAATGTCCTAATTTTGTTCAATACAAGTTTATAAGCAGCGATGCATTTAATTGTGTTTAATCCGCGTTAAGTGTTGACTGTACGGTTTATTTGTGGATTGCGACGTAGCTTAATTGTTAACATCCAAGGATGGTCAATAAATATTGTTTCCAATTTTCTACAGTTATCCGCAACCTGCTTGTTTACGTCAGGCACTGCCTTAAACTATGCACTTGGATAAAAATAAATCTTTTACACAAAAAGGGGTTACGCGTACAGAATGTAGTCATTGACAAAATGATATCATTTGCCCTTGGTTTCAACATTAGGTTTTTGGTAATTCGTGCATGGATATTTACATTGGTCGCATAAAAATGTTAATATTTGGTCGGATACAACGCCTAATACTACATCACCCAATTCTTCACAGCTGCTTGCGCAACGCGATGAAACGCAGGGCAACCGATTACACCGCACAGTTGCAATATAAACTCAAAGCAAACACGTTGGAAGAAAAAAAGACCACCTGAAAACTCGGTGCATTTTGGAATCGGCGCAGTGGCACAAGTCTGACGTAGCGCGAGCCAGAAAGCACTGCATCGTAGAAAGTAAACATGAAACCACATTGCTCTGAGCGTTTTTCTGTCCCCACAACAGCTTGTATAAATGAATGGTCCGGTCCTGATCAAGCCTTCTTAGCCCTTACACCTCTGTGGACAGGAGAGCGTATGAACGTTTCTATCCAACGTTGATTGTTAATGAACTATTTTCGAAAAACAACTAAACATTTTGTGAATATGTCAATATATTTCTAAATGCATGTTTGATGTTTTGCTGAATGGCGAATGTTGTGCAGGAAACAACAACAGATAGTTTCGAAAGATATATGTTTCATTGTGGAATGAATGTAGGCTACAGGCCAACTCAGTGCATTAAAACAGCTGTATGTCAACATTGAAAGCGTGCATTGGTGGTATACGACGTGTTTTACCAAGTATGTTTGTGTACTGCGACCTCGGACCTCTCCATATTACTGCAGCGCCAAAGGCAGCTTAAAACCCGGAAGCGAAACTTTAGAAAAGCAACAAAGCAGTTCAAATCAGCTATATTGTGCAAGTAAACTTATATAGTGTAGTTAATTGCAGTTTCCCCAGGCACGTGTTGACAACAGACCGAAGCCTTACTTCAGTGCAAGACAAACAAACTTCTGTTATATCTGTAGTCGTTTTGTTTGCATTGCCCAAGGAACGGCCTGTATTGGGCGTTCTGCAGTGCATTGCAGGAAATAATTAAGGTACTAATCACAAAGTACTTTGTACACAGAATCTCAGCATTTAGGGTGAGTTCGACTGCAAAATCCAGTCTTAAAGGAAAAACCATGAAGGTCATCTTAGCTGGATATCCGAAAACTGGCACAAAGACGATGGCAGCGGCGTTGAAGATCCTCGGATACGAAGTTTACGATTACATGGAACATTACTGGTACCATGGTAACCAGTGGAAGAAGATTATGACCGGTGAAGGTTCGCCAACGGATTTTCGTGAAATGTACGAGGATGTCGACGCGGTTGTTGACACGCCTGTGTTCTACTTCTGGGAAGAAATTCACAAAGAATTTCCAGACTCCAAGGTGAACTAAGATTCATTAAACATGCCACCATCACTGTTTGACCGTATAATAAATTTAAAAAGTAATATTGTTCGATGCTTTTGTCAAGATTTAAGTTATCAATTAAAAGAACCTTAATTTCATGCAATATATGTATTTAACAATACAAGTATTTAACAATTTATAAAAAGTAAACAATTATAAAAATTATCAATATTTGTAGTGATGAATATACTGTAAGTTTCCATGACTTATCTCTCACAGACTTAAAATACTTCTGTTCCTTAGATTATTCTCACTCTGCGCGACGATGAATCGTGGGTGAAAAGTTGGTGTAATCAAATCCACCACCTGAGAACTGAGTGGTTTTTCCGAATGATTTGGGTATTTTCTCCACACGGCTGGTCTCTGCATCGACACTTTGACAGACACTGTAAGTTTAAGTGAGAAACTTGTTCGGCGAATCCGTGATTGGAACGACTTACACGTTTTCTTTGTGGTATTCAGGCGTTACAATGTTCGGCTTCAGTTTGCCATATTTCTGGTCGGCACCAGAAACCAACGTAATGATGATGAAGTCACGCTATCGACAGCACAACCTCAATGTCATGCAGGTCTTTTGATATTACCTCTAGTTGTATCGTAATTTCTTTGTTTAGTTTAAAAAAAAACGTATCTATTTTTGAGCAATGCGTCAGTGAAATTTTTCGGAAATGGACGTCGTTTAAATTACGTTGAAAGATATTTTTTCAATAGACTTCGCCTTGAGTTTAATCAGTTTTAACACCAATCCTTTCGCTTAGAGTTGTTGCCTTGGCTTTTCTGGTTAAAAAAAATGCCAGGTTAAATTTACCAAGCAAGCATTAAAGCTAACGAATAGGCAAACCGACTTGTCTTTACTTTACAGAATGCACCGAAAGACAAACTACTGATTTACAAGGTCAAAGACGGCTGGGAACCGCTTTGCGAATTTTTGGGCAAAGAGATACCTGACCAACCCTTCCCGAGAAAGAACCTACGCGGAACTGTCTATGAAACGTTACTGAACGACAACAAGATCATGCAGCGTCTGTACCGAGAAACAATTGTTTCTGGCACTTTGTGTTGCGGGTTAGGTTTATTTGCAGTGTACAAAATCTATACAAGCGGAAGACTGACCGGTTTAGCTCGATCTTTGTTTACCACGTTGCCATGGTGAAAAATCGTTTGTGAAGATGTACAGAAAACGCGGCCTCTGCATCTGCAGGTCGCATTGATTTTTGCATGATTGGCGTTGTCGATTTATGCGATTTTGAATGTTTTTGTTCTGCCGTTCATGATCACGTCGGAATTTGTCAACCCGCATTGTTCGTTTTTGTAATTCCACACAATTACTTAGCCTAAAAAAGAAGTTCAAAACAAAAAATATCTCTCAGAACAGACACAGGTAGAATTGAGAGTTTCGTTTCGCAAAAGAAATCATTTGAATTTTGATTACTTGTATGGTTATAGCACGAATAATATGTGTTTCTTTTCGTGAAGAAAGGGGAAATTGGCAGCTGGATGAACTAAAGAAATTCGGCACAATTTTCTGTACTTAAAATATACAAAATACGGCTCGACAAGTTTTGTGTAGTATGCAAAAGATTCCTGTTATATACAGTGTGTGTCGATCCGCACAAAACCTGGTAGGCAAGAAACGAAAATTGGCAAATTGGCAAAAAGGTGTTCTGACATACTAGGATCCTAAGTTCTCCAACATAACTTGTTTTTTTTAACTTGTTGTTTTTCTATTTCAATCAACGTAGCTTTAAAAACTTGTATTGGCTACAGCGATTAAGCTGGAAAAATCCCCCATGTAGTAAGAATGTGTGACGCAACTTTGTGTACACGTTGCTGGCGTGTACATAGTAATAGTTTGCATATTTCTTTGGACTTTACATGATGCAATAGTTTCCTTATTTCAGTAAGATTTGCTTCTTCCATTAGAAAATAACCGTTTTTCGCTATTTTTGTAATCGTTTTTCGCAAATGTTCACCGGTTAAACATCCCATAAATAAAACATGGAGTTTAACGTTCGCAAAAAAACAGCTATGGAGAAGGTGGATTTGAGCAGAAAAGGATCTGTTGACGATCTGATTCGCGACCTCATCACTTTTATAAATCATCGGGAGGAGTATTTTACCACAAGTTCGTGCTCTGGAAGGATTGTGCTTTTGTCTTTGGAAGAACCAATTGTTCGTCCAGTGAAGAAAAACTGCAAATGGTTTTTGACGTCACACCAGCCAGTGACGCCCTCTGCTGTCATATCAACCCTCCACAATGTTACAGAGGGAAGTAAAATTAAATTTGAACCCTTCATTGTTCATGTTCAATGCTCAACTGTGGAGAATGCCCAGCTACTGCTAAAGGCAGCAATAACATCCGGCTTTAGGAACTCTGGTATAACCATGAACAAACATTGCAAAAATGTGATGGTTGCAGTAAGAGCCACACTTTGTCTTGAAGTTCCTTTGACTGACAACTCTGGCAGTCGACTTACCTCAGATGAATATGTTCATTATGTTGTCACAATCGCAAACACAAAAATGGCTGAAAATGAAAAAAGAATTAAAAAGTTTGAAAACCATTTACGGAACTTGTTGGACACACACCCTGCTAGTGAAAAGGTCAAGCGATTACATAATAAAAAACAAGAATTGTCTTCACGGCAAACCGAAAACAAAAATCATACTTTTGAAGACCCTGATGCTGTATCTGATTTATGCTCGTTATTTATAACATAAAGTTTTGACTATTTTATTGTGTTATTGGTTAATTTTATTTATTTTCGTAGTGCTGGTGTTTAAATATAGGCTAACAAATTGACTGTTTTCATTATGGCGTTGAACGTGATGCCAATATTGTTCTACAACATGGCAGGTGAAATGCTTTATGTTATTGAACAGAGATTACGGGCTCAACAAATTGAGAGGGACAAGTCTGGGAAGGTGCTTTCAGACATAGTATGCACTATGTTTAGGCCACAGTTTCTCAAAGAGATTATGAAACCCCAACCAATATACAGCAAACATGCCATGAAGACCATGTTTCGAAGACTGGTGCACACTTCCATAATGAAAGTCAATGATGACAGTATGGAGAAGTTGTTTGACCTGATGATAATGGCTGTGAAGTACGAGTTTACCCAATGCAGCCACCCTCGTTCCATACTCTGCATCACTTTTAACCATTTTGACACTGTTTTGGATTTCGTCTCAGACCACTACGATGCAAGTTTAAAAATAAAAGAGGCTTTCAACTCCTTTGTGTCGGCGTATGCAACGCTCAGTGACGGGGAATTCATACTCATAAGACAGGCATTGCTGGGCTTTCTGCAGGACTACAACAACAAAGTGTCGATGTACATGCAAGGAAAAGTTCAAAATGATGAGGGCAAGTTTGTCATTCACCCATCTGGGGAAACCCCCTATGGAACAGATGTCCCAGGGTTGATTGTTCTGTTCAGAAATGGAGAAAAGGAAAACATCACTTTCCGGAGTGGTGGCAACTATCGCCCGAGCAATAAAATCCTACATATTTCGTACAGCATCGGTGGTGAACGAACAACGAAGTTGGGTAAAAACATGTATGCGCAGGAGGTAACTGATTGCCTTGTAACTCACAATAATGGAAAGGATGTAGCAGTGAATGCCCCAGCTGTTGCCAAGGCGGAACTTAGCTTACTTGCGAAGTTAATAGGATCTGACAAAGTAACAAAGCCTTCTGAATTTCGTCTGCAACTTTTTGACAATAAACCAACACATGCACCGAAGGCAACTGCACCTCCTTTGGCAACGAAACGAAATGTGGTGGACATAACAGCAGCCACAACTGGCAAAGATCAGCTTTCAAAAATTGTCGATGATCTGACCATATCTTCAAGCAGCCAGTCTACATCTAGGGGTGAAGATCTTCTATCTTTGATGGATTTGTAACAGGGTACATCACTGTTGAATTGGGACTGTCACTGCTAAATTTATAAACGTACGAACCGCAATTTAATTGTCCTTCATGAAACGTTTCTTTCCCATCTAACATTTTCTTTGTGGTTTTTGTCGTATTGTATGGAGCACTTAAACTGACATTTATAAATTGCACATTGCCGTTTTCCTTACCATTTGGGTTGTGACCCAAATTTACCAATGAGAACAGAACACCAAAAAGGCATTTTGCCAATTCATAAAGTGTGTTTTGATGTTGTATCTAGTTCTAGCCGTAACACCATATGTTTGACAAAACGTCAACTTCAACTTTATTTTTTATTTTAATTTTGTAAAGAACTTTATTTTTTAGTTGTCCTGGTGCAAAGAAGTTTTTAGTAGTACTACTGAACAATGCCATATATACTACTTTACATTTAGTTTTCTATATTCACTTTGATAGAGCTTACTATACGTTCATATACATGGCAGTATGTAACAGTCACTTACTTGTATTTTGAATTATGTTGTGTTTTGTTTATTTTTGTAGTGTTAAGTTAGCTGTATGCTGCAGCAATGTTGCTATGACTACAGTAGATTTAGAAGATTTAAACACGCAGCTTTCGGTCAATAGCTACCTCAGAGGATTTACTTGCAGTCAATCTGATTTTGAGTAAGTGTGCCCAACCCTTTCATTGACTATGTTTTGCTTGGTAAATGTTTTGTTAATGCTTTAAATGGACCCTGCTCACTAATATGTTTTATTATCTGTATTGATAAGTCATTTGGAAGGTTCAACGGAACACATTTTTTGTTGATGTTTTGTAAATGATTCTTTTTCTGTTCATTTCAGAACTTTACAAAATTTGCCTGAGGATATTCCCAAGAATTTTGTACACATTTTGCGCTGGAAACAACATCTTCAAATTGCCCACCCAGGTAGTATTGGATAGTTGTTATTTTGTCATGTTAAGTGGATGAAACCTTTCACAAAGGATCACATGTTTTTTTTCAAATATTTACAATGGTTTTATTGATTTGCAATGCTATTATTTCCAGTAGTCGATAATGCTTGTTTTCATTGACAAACAATATCATGAAAATGGCGTTTGGCATCTGTCTGAACAATTACATAGGTCTAACACTGGTAAATTTTGTTTTTTATATCTTCCACTATTTTTACAGAAAAAACTTCTTTGAAAATGCCATCAGGTGATTTAACCCCGGAGGCCAAGAAAGAGCTGATATGCAGGAACTTGCAGGTTTGTTACACACATCAAAAAAATCCTTTGATGAAAAAAACTAAATCTGTATAATTCAGGAAGTCATTGGGGAAGACAGAATGAATGAAATACTCCAAACAGGCAAAGATTTACGGCTCTATTGGGGCACTGCGACCACTGGAAAGCCCCACATTGCCTATTTTGTGCCCATGTCAAAAGTCAGTGACTTTCTGAAGGCTGGCTGTGAGGTAATTATTACAATTTCTGTTTTTATTTTTGTGGCACCCAGCTAAGATCCTTTTTTAGGTCACCATACTGTTGGCCGACTTGCATGGGTACCTGGACAATATGAAAGCACCATGGGACCTTTTGGCCCTCCGTTCCAGGTAAGAGCAAGCTTTTTAGTGGTTAAAATACAGATCCAGGACAAATGATTTTTTTATTGTATGGCACTGGAATTAGAAAAATATGCATTGTTAATGATACAAGATTTTTAGTTTTGAATTATACTCTATTCAATATTTTGCCATTGAACAAATTTACTTTTATTAGGTATTATGAAAATGTTATAAAAGCGATGCTTAAGTCCATTGGAGTGCCTCTTGAAAAACTGCGCTTTGTTCAAGGAACGGACTATCAGTTGAGCAGAGAATATACCCTTGATGTCTACAGACTTTCCTCTGTGGTAACAGAGGTATGTGCACCAGTTTCTTTCAAAAGAGAACTTCACTGGCTGTCAACCTATTCATTTTCCATGTTTCCATACCAACCACCATTGTCACAAAAAAGTTTATAAATCAATAAAGCATTGTAAGATGGTTTATCATAAAAATATACAAGCCCATGTTTTCTGACAATGGGTTACATCTCACTGTTGTTTGGCACCGTGTCTTACAACAAATTGCATCATTCAAATTAAGTGAGGCGTTATGTTGTGTGTGAACCTAGTTTTTCATTGTATTGTGTTCAAATATCTTATATCTTGTAAATACTGTTTCTTGTTGACCCTTTAATGTACAGAACTTACCTCTGTAAATTGTATGATTTATATTCATTTTTTGTTATAATTGTAATGTGATTAGTAAATCAAATCTGGATCCAAAAAAACCAAAGGCCCCTGGCAGGCTGTCGATCGCACACCGTATCAATAATAATGTATTAAAATCCAAACACAGCGATCTTCAAACAGCTCAGATCGATTTATTTAGAGAAAAATATATTTCGCCTAAAACGGCATCATCAGTTTCTCCATTTACCAAAACTTATTCAAATAGAATGATTCTATTTGAATAAGTTTTGGTAAATGGAGAAACTGATGATGCCGTTTTAGGCGAAATATATTTTTCTCTGAATAAATCGATCTGAGCTGTTTGAAGATCGCTGTGTTTGGATTTTAATACATTATTGTTATAATTGTTTGTTAAATGCCACTGATTTGTATGTAGCATGATGCAAAGAAAGCTGGTGCTGAAGTGGTAAAACAAGTTGACCATCCGCTATTAAGTGGCCTTCTTTATCCTGGATTACAGGTGTACTATTGTATATTATTGGCCAAAAGACATATTTCCGAAAAATTGTCAACTAATGCATTTACATATTTATATTTAAATGGGTCTTGCATATTATGTCTTTTTTGGTTGTATTTTAGTGAATTTCATCATTTTTATTATTACCTTATGCAATAATGTTTAGGCACTGGATGAAGAATATCTGAAAGTTGATGCTCAGTTTGGTGGAGTTGACCAAAGAAAAATCTTTACTTTTGCCGAAAAGGTAAATACACATTAGGCATTTTTTAGGATGATGTTTGCTGCTATCTTCAATTCTACCCATTTTGTAAAAAAAATTACGCAAAACTTAAAGCACCAGAGAATTTTTCAATTCTTGATTGTTGTCCTAAATTCCCATTTAAAAATTGCTTCAAATAAAGATGGGTTATTACATTTGACAGGCATTACCTGCTCTCGGGTATGCGAAGAGAATCCACTTAATGAATCCAATGGTACCCGGTCTAACAGGAACCAAAATGAGTTCTTCAGAAGAGGTAAAATCATGTTGTTTATATCCTCATGAACAGTGTTCTCAACTGTGGCTCTCAATTGTCTTTCTTGTGGCTCTCATTGCTGGAAAAATTATTAACGTTTATACATAGTCTGCTTGCATTTATTGCATTGTGCCCTTTAGCTAAAAAAAGATTGAGAATTACTACTTACAACATTATACCACTACATGTATTATCTGCTCAGTAAACATGGGTGAAAAAGTTCTGTTGTTGATGATAAGTTTTTCCTAACATGAGTATTGCTATGTTTGCATACTTTCAATACAGGATTCCAAGATAGATTTGCTTGATGAGCCGAGCGCAGTAAAAAAGAAGTTGAAAAAGGCATTTTGTGAACCAGGAAATATTGACAACAACGGTGTACTGGCATTTACAAAATTTGTTATTTTTCCAATTTTTTCAGGTATAAATGCTTAGATCACATTAATTGCATAAAATAAGGACCTACTCAAAAATTTATATGAGTAAAGACATACATAAAGTGTCTGTTAAGTATGTAAAGTATATGTAATCAGAGTTCATTACAAGATGTCTGTTATGTAGGTAAATCAGATTTTAGAAATAATTGTATTTTTGTATGAAGGAAGTATACCCGCATGTTATGTAATTGCATCAGGATATTGGAAACATATGTATTTTTTTTAAATCCTGTAATAAAACCCTTTTTAGAGTTTGAAGTCATTAGGAGTGATGAATTCGGTGGAAACAAGAAATATGACAACTATGATGATGTAGAAAAAGATTATGCAAGCGAGGTATCAGCTTTGCCAGAGAATTTAAGAAATGTAAAGAAAAGCTTCTTTGCCAATTCAAATTACTGTTTTTCAGAATGTACATCCTGGAGATCTGAAGAATTCTGTTTCAGTTGTCATCAACAAACTGCTTGCTCCAATTATTGAGACATTTAAATCTCCAGAGATGCAGAAACTAAGTGCTTCAGCTTACCCAAAACCATCCAAAGGTTTATAAATGTTTTTAGTTTATTCAGCAAACAACACTGACTAAAAGTATTTGCGTCATTTATCATAATTTAAGCACCTTGCAAAGATAGTATTTACGATACTTAAAAAACTAAATAAAACATATTTTAGTTTATTATTAAAGTAATTGGTTTATCTAATACAATTTGCTAATCAATACTAGCCCACAACTCTATGGCATGCAGTGTTTTGGAAATAATCTATTTTCCTCCATATTTAAAACTATGTGTTGCATGCAACTGATAAAAAAATGTATCAATGTAATTTACTATCAAAAGTGGTAATTGGAAAGAGACATGTTTACCTGTATATTTATTTAACAGCAAAACCATCCAAGAAGCAGCCACCAAAAGCTGCAGCTGAAAATGAAGAAACAATTGCTGGGAAAGTGGACTTACGAGTAGGAAAAATTTTGAAAGCCGAAAAGGTAAAAGTTAAAATCTTAAATTAAAAAGTCATTTACATATTGATGTAAGTTAAATACACTTGATAAAAAAACATGCCACAGAGTTATTTAATTTAATAGTGCACTGTCATTGCTTTTGAGCTGAGCCGATGTTGTCATTTTTTTCTATAAAGTTCTCTTTTTCTTGTTAGCACCCTGATGCTGATTCACTTTATGTTGAAACAATTGACTTTGGAGAGGAAAGTGGTCCGAGAACTGTGGTGTCCGGTCTGGCAGGTCACATACCACTGGATACTATGCAAGAGAAGATGGTAGTATGTGTATGCAACCTAAAACCACAGAAGATGAGAGGGATTGAGTCACAGGCCATGGTCCTTTGTTCCTCGATTAGGTAATGTCTATTTAAGTTTAAAATGTTTCATTTAGTTTCGATAATTATATTAGTTTTTATGTATTTAAAGGATATTTTGACAAAAATGTATACCATCATTAGGATTTTGAATGGAAAATTTTGCCACAAAAACTAATACAATGAAGAAACTGGCCCATACTGCAGAAAACATTGACATGTTTTATTTATTTGACAGAAGTTTCTGCAAAATTTATTTCAACTAATGATGGTATACATTTTTGTCAAAATATCCTTTAAATACATAAAAACTAATATAATTATCAAAACTAAATGAAACATTTTAAACTTGGGATGCATAAAATATAAAAAAAAAAGCTTTTAAATTATGGCAATTGGTGAAATTTATGGTGAAATTTTGTTCAATATATTGTCAAAATATAGAAGTGAAACTGCAAGAACGATTGAGCTTCTAGAACCTCCGGCTGAATCCAAAGTGGGAGACCGAGTTTTTGCTGAAAATTTGTCGTCGGAAACCCCTGAGATCAGACTTAACCCCAAGAAAAAAGTTTGGGAAAAGGTTCAGGTACTTGTGCAGAATGTAAAGGCAGCTATTTTTTGACACTCTTCATCTCTGTGTAATGTTTTGTTGCCCTTTAATCAATAACATATTTTTGCTTTTAATGTCATTTATTTAATTTTAGGTTGATCTCAAAGTAACCGGTGAGGGAATTGCATGCTGGAAAAACCAAAAACTAGTGACATCAAATGGTCCGATAACATCTCCCACGCTGCGTGATGCCTGCATTTCTTAATATCATGCATTTTTATGTTAGTTTTGTGGTGATTTAGAAACAGTACTTTTTTGAGGTGTGAACTTATACGATTTCTTGAGAAAAGTGGAACACAGCTATAGGATGACCAACAGCAATATGTCAAATCAAGTTTAGATTTTCTTTTCTTGCTCATGAAATGCTGCTAATATGTTTATGCACTGTCCCTGACTGATGAATATATCAGACTGCTGATAAACCGGCATTGCCAATTTATTATGCATGTTTCTCAACTCGTTTTGAAAGATTTTGTCGTTGCTCTGCAGTCAGTTTGATGTGGCCATGTTGCAATTTGAAATAAGTTGTTGAAAATGGGTTAAATAAAGTATGGAGAATATAGGTTTTGTCATGTCTGCAATAAGTATTGACCCATATGGCAACAGGAAATCTAATCTGAATAACCTGGGTTTGAATCCAACTGTGGAAATTAGATTACAGACAAGTATCTCAATTAAAAGACCTCTGTTGCGATCACTGGCACATAAATTGTAAGTTGGCATGAACAGAACTCATTTTTCGTTTTAAACAACATGTCTGAGCTCTAGGACAAATAATAATGATGAAAGGAATGTCACATTAGATTTTGGGTTGATTTTTAATACAACAAATATTTAGAAATCTTCAAAGTGGGTGCGAGTTATGGTGTGATAGACACGCTAATGTACTTTTTGGATTGTGTAGAAGAAAAGGTCGGATACATGCTTCGTATAGGTCGATAATAATCATCAGGGGCATTGCAGACAAATTCAACACTGGCAATATCATGCAAAATATCATCATCGGGACCAAGGTAAAATGCACTAGGGTCAAAGGGTTCCCCATGTTTGTGTTTAGTGGTTGGAAGTAGCCAAGTGTAGGCCACAAATTTCTCGCAAAACTGGTTTGTGACGAAACCCCGGCACTGTGCAAAATACTCTTTGTGGTCATCAGCATCTACAACAGACACAATGTCTCCACATTGAAGGTATTGTCCTTTAAAAAACACCGTCTCAGATAAAAGGTTGGCGTTGTTTCCATCGCCCACTTTCGGGAATTTACTCTTAAACACACTGCGTCTGCTTTTGCCCTTTGTAATGACTTTGTGTCTTGTAGATTTAATTCTCATGGAGGCATTTCGGACAGGTCTTACTGTCTGCTTGTGCAGTTTGCTCTGGGCATTGTTTTCCTCCACTGATTCACGTTTGGCCAATTCCTGTTGGATGAAACACGAATGACAAATCAACTCGCCGTTGCTGTCTTTCCGCCAAATCACACTCGATTTGCTTTCGCAGTGCTTACACTCTGGTGGTCCTTCTCCAAATGGCATTGCGTTGTGAGTTGTTTGAATCTTTTCTACAGGTTTACCTTGAAAAACTTGTTCGGAGTAACGCACAAAGCATTCAAGCAATGTGTCTATAAAATGAAAAAATACGTTAAAACCTTATAACTTTACAACAGAAAATTATACAAAACATAATAATGATTTTGATTCTGAAAACTGAAGATAGGTTTTGATTTTGATTGACAGCTACTTTTGTCACGCATGATTGGGCATTCTGCTTCAATCGCTAGAGGACGCAAATCTCCTTGAATCCATTTTACTTGACCTCCAGCTTTCAGAAAGTTGTCACAAACGAAATACTTTCAATATGATTTATTAGCAAATAATCGCACATTTAATAAATAAAGCGCCAATGTACATATCAGCCTTTCCTCGAAGCACTGGCAAGAGAAATTTTCCACATTTCTCAGTGTGCTTTGTCAAAACAGCGGCAAGACCGGCATATTTCCTATGCAGAAGTTCACCATTAAATGTCACAACCAATGCAAAAAATAACTGTATACGAAGCAATAATAGGCCAATAAATAAAAAAGCAAGTACATCAAACATTTCCTTTTATTTTGCACAATTTGGGCTTGAGAGATCGAAGCCAATATGGTCAGCCGCCCATTGGCTTGGCGTCCAACCGTTCAAACTGAACATGTTCGTCAGATACGAAACTCGATTACTCTGGCAGCTACCTCCATTGCGTATATTAGAATAGACACCACGGATGACGTAGGGAGAGCAATGATCGTGTGGATTCACAGGACATAGAATAGGACTTCCACTATCCAGCTGCAAAAAGTATGTGTTGATTTTTGGAGATTGAATTAGAACTTTCCGCGGGCAATAATGATTTGTCCAAATACATACAAATGCCATATGTTGTATGTACAGGTTTTATATAAACCCTCGTGCAAAATTTCAGTTACATAACACAATTACAAATAATATGAGTCAAAGCAGTGTGCGTGTGCTAATCGAAAGACAAGTAAAATGCTTGGTTGTATTGCTGCGGCATAGATCATTTCAAGCCTGTCTTTTAGTGGCACTTGTTTTTAATTAGCTCGTCGTCATCACCAATTGTTATATGCTGTGTATGTTTAACTGTAATTTTCGAATCCACCAATACAACTCGATGTAATATTGCATCGGGCCAAATTTTAGTGCTCTTACCTTGCAGCTTGCTGACCCGAGTCGGCCAGTATGGGCGCATGCGTGGACGTTGTAGCCGATATCAAACTCATGACCAAATCTCGCCATGCAAACGCCTGCATCGATTACGTTCACTCCAACCTTCATTAGCACGCTGCTTCCAAACCTTGTGTGTTCTGGAAAAAAGCAAAAACTGATGTCACATGGCCGTTGATCCAGCACATTAATACTTTTCGCCATTGTGAGGCCTGTGTATTATTTTTATATATAAGGATCCAAGTAAGAAAATGGGTCTGGCAATGTACTTGGACTTTACATGTTTACACTATTGTTATATAACTCAAAAAAAACGCATTGTGACGTAACACCCAGGACTTAATTCTCAGCAGCCAATATCCATGTACCTGATCCAGTTCGACCGTGGCCGATGCCGAAGCAGTGTCTTGTCTCGTTGATGTGAATGATGTTTTGCGTTAGACATGCTATTGGTGCTCTCGTCCTATGAGTGAGCTCCAGCATGGCCACGTCATAGCTAAACGAGATAGGAATAATTACAGCACTGTATGTACTTGTACACAAGTTATTTGTTCAGTGCCTCAACGTTTTTGATGTGCATTGATTTCGCAGAATCAGAATTTTTAAATTGTGTCACAGAAATATAGTTAACTAAAAAGCAGCGATAAAGGACTATTGCTAATAATAAATCCTTATGCTTTTTTGGTGTTATTGACTTAAAGATATAACACATTAGCCTGAAAATACAAAAAAATACGTAGAAATACTGGTGTGAAACGGCCGCAAAATCTCACATAATGCACTGATTTTTCGGCACAGCAGTGAGGTTCTGCCCCAAAACCTACTGGTTTATTCCATCGCTGGTGGTCTGGTAGCTGCCATGACAACCGACGGATGACACGTGACGCAACTCCTCTACCGCCCTGTTGCGGAAACCGGTTTTATTCAGGTTGATGTCGGTTTCTCCTATCGTCACCCTGTATGCCTGCAGTGCTTTCGGCATTCTGCGCGAATGGAAACACGTTGTATTTGTAACAGCGCGCCTCAGTGTTTTTAATATGATTAACTAAAAAGTAATGCACAAAATTTTCACGGCTGAAACAAGACTGCAACATAAATTTTGTAGTGAAATTAACATAAATTCCCTGCGGTTTTAATAAACAAGAATGACAAAACTTATTAGACTTTATAGACCCGAGGTCAGCTTTTGGTATGCAAAGCACCCCAAGTTAGTAGAGATTATTGTGATCCTTATCAGTTAATTCAGAGGTAAAAGAGTTCTGGTGAAATAGCCTATGTAGCAATTTTTACTTTATTACAGTAGCACAAGGTTCGCCGAACTTCTTTGAAATATCGGGATATTCGAAGACAAAGTATCTCTGCAACCAGACGGTTGACGACTCGTCTAAAAGTTTTGCGTATTAACTCACCAGCAATTAACAATAGTCCGTAATGTTTCTGACTACGCATATCTTGTGGATACGAAATTTATTTTACATCATATTGTAAGGTTATATGTTTGGTTTCTTTGTTATTTCATTCATATGCTTTGTAAGACGTTTTTGACATTATACACAATCACTTTATTGGAAGATTTTCACATAAATGTCACGACCTACGAGTAGATTTTAAATCGATGTGACCTAATTTTTATCCGATGAATTTGCTACTGCGATATTAATATCATCACTGCACCGGTGCATTTCTGTCAGCAATGACAAGTTGAGTCATAGACAACATGGCTGTTGGTCGGTATCCAAAATGCGGGATTTTCGAAACTATTTTTGGATCCCAAACCAATATTTAAAAGGCAGCGAGCCAACGTTGTTACCATTGCTGCCAGACGATGTTCGATTGAACATGCGTTTGTTAAAGGGTGACAAAAGGCATAGCCACGAAGATGTTCCTTCTGGATTACAATCGGCATTCTGGATAAACGAATCAACGGTTTTTGTTCATCCAGGCGTCAATATACACAATCTATTCTGTTTGAAAAAGTGATACTGACGATGTTGATTTGTAGGCGAAATATATATATCAAAAACAACAGAAAGACAATTGACTTAGGTTTTCTCTTATATAACTTGTTAAAATATACAATCTACTTTGAGTTTCGAAAAGACTAATTACCTTCTGATGTTAACGTGGCACATCATGCTGACGCAGTGGGCAGCGGTCAAGACATGCTTGTTGGACACCAGAGCCCCTCCACATATAAATCTCCAGCCATCTTTTTCCCATCGGAAAATCGCCGCATGCCACGGAAATTCTCCGGGGAGAGCGTTGTGGCCGCCTGTTGTGCACAAAAAACACAAATAACCCAGGTGGCCCGGAATAAAGCGTTACCCTGATGGTCGGGTTTAAAATTGCACAGGTTTGCATAAAAACTAAAATGAAACGCCGGCCCGGCGAAACATGCCTGGTATTCTCTTGGTCTTTTTGTTGCAACACCTCGTCCCACATTCCCTGCATTCTCCGTTGACATTCACGCTGGTGCCGGGCGATAGCTTGTGACCTTTGGCACAAACAAAAAAAGCCTCGTCATGCAGCATCGTGAGAATCTCAAAACGTATTTAACCCCTTTATGCGGCACTAAAGGCCCAGGTTGATACACTGTTAGCGTATAAAAAACCACAGTTTTTGAGACGTAGTTAAAACTTCGTTTTCGGCATGTCAAGAAACAAAAATAGGATACCTCGCGAACAGGTTCGGGCGTTGTTTTCGACGCGATGTTCCAAACTTAATTGATCTAAAGGTGATTCCGCACTAGAACAGATAATATTATTAATATGTTTATAACAAACATTTCGATTTATCAGAATAACGCTTCGGTTGTAAGTTGCTGTATTTTATTTTAGGAAATGCCGTGGTGCCTACTCGCCATTGTTCACTGTTTTTTTTTTGTTTATTTGTGGTTGGTAACTGATGTAATCACACCGCACATAACACTAACATATATTCAACCGGATGTGCTTGTGTACTTTGTGGTCGAGTAATGGAATTTTGCCATGACTAGTAAGACACGATTTTAACTGCCTTACACTTATTCCGTGGCAAAAAGTTAGTCAAATCGGCTAGAAGCGTAAATTTATTTCCATTTCAACTAAAAATAAGGCCCCTAATAAGGCGATCGATGCCAATATAAAGTAGTTTTTGCAAAGTCTGAGGTATATCGCATAGTTTATACAAGGCTGCGACGTGTTAAAATCTACCAGTAATCATTTTTATCAGCGCGAACGTGATAAACAGAGATTAAATCGTTGTTGAAACATAAGCACCAATTATGTTTGATACACAACTTTGACAGGCTACCATAACCACCGTCGCACTTGTCTGTAACACCACTCTTTGTACATACAAACCGCTAAACCTTCTCACCCGCGGTATCCAGCAGTATCGTCGTTCCATTCGCCCAACCTATCACGAACAGAACGCTTTTGTTGGTCTAGTCCTGCAAAGGGATAGAAGTGATCTTGCAAAGATTTAAGCGTTGTGAAATATCGCAATTTGATATCGAAATGATGGCGGGATAATGTAAACCTGGTTGCGCAACAATTCGATTTTATCTCCTAACAAAGTTCGTTTCTTTGCCTGCTGTATAATTTGCTATTCCAAGAAAGCGTATATAGTGAGGACATATGTTACGTTGTAATAAAAATACTTCTATATAAAGAACATATGTAATATAAATAAAAAGACTGATTTTAAACAGTTTTATAATCCTAAAAAGTACAGTTCAGTGTCGCAAGACTGATACGGTTTATTATACAATCTAATTACCTTCTAATGCGTGGAGAATTCGACCGGAGATTGGACTTTTCCTGAAACAAATCATTTTAATTATACTGTATGTGGAAATCTTAAAAGGATTTTTTTCTCACCTGTGAACATTAATTGCCTTTGAAAAATTTGTCAAACTGTTCACGACAAACAACAAAACAAAAACACTTCGTATAATAACTAAAGTCATGGTTTCTGTTTGTGTTTAAGTTGAAAAAAACTTTTCTTCTGTAAAACAAGTTAACATGTTTTAATGAATTCTTCGGTTGCAAATAATCCATAAACAGTAGCGGTCTTTACTGTCACTCAGCTGACTTGTAATCCGCTTGTTAAGATTGCGGACAATCCGCCATCAAGCTTTCGAATTTTTGCCGCATTGTTCTGTCACAAAACGACTGCAATAGTTGTAATTATCTGTCGCTATAATCCACGTCCTGGCCTGAAATCACCTATGCAGTGCTGGCTTAACTAAAAGCTTCTGTATTACTTACTGGACCGGAGCGCACAGATTTATTTTTTCTCATTCTTGACAGTTTTGGCAAGGTTCTATCATCAGCAAGATGAGTTGCACGAACCCACATTAGAAAATCGGCAAGGAAATATTTCAAACCGACAAAATCAAAATATTACGTGAAACTGCATGGCTCTGGATTTTACCAAAAATTTAAACGTTGTTGAAAATGACGCACATGTGTAGTTCTGTTAAGTGATACATATCCAAAAATATGTTTCACTTTCTATTAAAAAATTCGAAGCCTAAATCTTATCTCGAGTGCACCTTTTAAATCGGTACCACCGATTATCCGGGTATAAGTGATCAACTTCGGTCGGGACACGTGCTTTTATATTTGACATGCACCGGAGGATGTGAGTCACGTGCCACTCATGAGCATCAGGGTTGTTCCCCAGAGAGATTGACACGTTCTTGATGGACAGTTTGGGGCTATGGATGCCAGGTAATAATGTGAGTTTAGGGGTGAAATTTGCCGCTATACCGTGTAAAAATGCGACAAACGAACTATGTACAATATGAAAAATAATGCTGAGATTGTAATTATTCGTTATTCTGGCGCTTTTCGCAAGTATAAGCGGTTCATACCTGTGCCATTTGTACTTCATTTAAATTCAAATTGACGGACGAACGTACGTAAGGTGAAAATTTAGAGAAAACAAGTTCACATTAAAATAACTTGTTTGGGTGTTAATTTGTACAATTTTAGTTGAAAATATACCTACATTGTAGCAACAGAACGATAAGTAAAGTGATCAGCGCTTATTTGCACTGGAAACGCGAATTGAAATTGCTCTATATCATTTGTTCACTTGCACGTTAATAAAAACCGTGGTATAGTTTACAGTGTAGTAAACTCAATAAGGCGCAAAAAGAGTTGACTTTCAAGACAAAAAGAATGATAAAATACGTGCATTGGTGGTTTGTCGCGTCAATTCAGTAATAGGAAATTTCCCTTTGGCACAAGCGTCTTTCGTACAATTTAACGGTTGTTGTACATGGCTGCTATAACCTGTTCGCCTGTGGTTGTGTTGCATGCGTATCTGTCACCACACCTCTCACGCCATGTCACCGGAAGGGACACAATGCGCATTCACGATGATTAAACAGACAAATAGCTGCCAAGGTCATATGATAGAACTGCGTCCTATCGACAGCATTGCCGAGTTAGGCAATTTAGCCGCGTCAGGCATGAAACCATCAAGACGTGGAGCTTTTTGTCAGTTGTGACAGTCATTCGATTCCATTTAAATATCTTTAATTTCACAATCGTAAGAAAAAACTTGATCGGCGATCTGATATGTCGAATAAAAGAGCATACGATATCGTTGGAGTGTTACTCGTACCGAACGGCTCCTCGAGACATTCGCGAGTTACATAATCCGAATCTTGCGTAAAGACGGTATTTTAGTTGCTGCTCAGAAGAGAGGTTGTACATTATCCTTGCTTGAGCGACATTTGTCATTCGAAGTTAACCATTTGATGCTACACAATGCTTACAAGGCAGCATGGTTACATTTTGCACCCAGCAAAGGGTCATGTGGAATACAGTTCATGAAAAAAAGCCTTATCGGTGGCCTTCGCCTTGATGAAGGTTGTGACAATTTTCACTCAAGAAATATTTTCACATAAAGAAGGCATCGATTTCGGGCTGATGGCGCCGGATGATTCGGCCATACAGGAGCAATATGAGCCGGGTTCGATAATAAAGATATTGGCGCGTTTACATTAGCCTAAAAAGGCAAAAACGCTTTGTCTGTGATTATCTGCTTGTCCAGTACATTTGATGACAGGCTGATTCACGTATTCGTTTGTTGCAAATGTCACGTCTGCGGCAAGGTATCCCATTGGGAGACTTTTCCGGCGTTTGACCTTTAAACGCTACACGCGTCTTACATCTATAACGCCATATTTCCGGTTGCGTTTTAAGTTGTCCCATCACTTTAATTTCTATCATTAAACAAATATATATTTATATAAAAACAAACGTTAAGTAATATACGTCAAATGCTGGAGCCAAACGCCATTCAAATTTTAACATGTCTTAAAACCTCTTTTTTGAAATTATTGAAAAGAAATTTGAACATAATACCAGACACAGGATTGTCACGCAAAATGGAATGCAAAAACATTGTTCAGCAAACACAACTCCAAGATAAGATGAACAAGTCTAAAACAACTTAATAATAAGGACATCCAGTCAGAATTGGTTTCTAAGAAGCAAGTAAAACATTTTCATGAACAACGCTAAATTTTACAGGAATTTTTCGAATTAAGGACGGCATCCTTGAGTGTAAATTAATTGAAAACGTGTAAATTCAATGTTCATTGAAACTATTCAATATTTGATTTCAATGGGCTGCCTATTTATATATATATATATATATATACAACATTTGTACTGACACAAACAAACAAATTTAAGAGGGTCCAGTCTATTAGATGTGGGACCATAGAATATTCTATGGTGGGCCCATGTCACAAAATTTGAAAGAATTATTCGGCACAGACTTTTAGTAAGACAAAATGTGTTGCAAAGAAACTCACAGTGATAATCCATCATTTTAGAATGGCATTTTAAATGTTCATCACTGGTGGACGCTGTAGGTTCGGCCAAAGCAACATTTAAGTTGCACAGAAATTGACAATCAAAACGTATACTTCGGCAGAACTATGTGTTTTGTTGACTCTTGAAGCGGCGTTGCCGGCTGTAATCTCAGTGATCAAACCAGAGATTTATTGTGTGGTGGGGTCGCATGTGTTAGACTTGACACAATGACGTATTTATACTTTGTGTTTTGAGGTTGGCAGGGTGATAGGCGCTGCAGTTGTAGACGGTGAACACTGGGGCAACTGATGTAGAATGACAGAGCGCCCGCGAAGAAATGGTTTTGCATTCTAAAGAAGATGGACTGGTGCTTAAATCATCTGAACACGTGCCCGAAGTTTTAAAACAGGTGAAACCGATATAGGTTGCACAAAGAATTCTTTCAGAATGCTTACAGAACACCAGATCAGAAAAAATATCAAAAATTTACCGATAATTTGCGCAATAAAAATTAGCCAATGCATTAACATACGAAAAATGTTGCGCAAATACCAAACTTCTGGTCAGACAGTAATTAAGCATATTGTGTGCTCTCTTTTGTGTACATTAAAGAAATATTTGAATTCCCTTTTCCTGTTTTCAGATACTCACTGAAAGGGGATGGAATGAGGTAGATGAGGGCTTCCAGCCTAAAGACAGGGGTGCATGGAATCTGTGGTGGAAAACCCAAAGGTTTAGAAAGTCCGAGCACGATGAAGTGGAACCATGGCAAAGATTAAATCACTTTCCAAGGACCGATGCAATAACAAGGAAGGACAGTCTTGTGCGCAACCTTCGTAGAATGAGGTAAGATTGTTAATAGTTTTTCCTTCTTTTGGTGGTAGTCCAGATTGGAAAAAAAACTTCTACGAAAATTTACTGATAATCTGTGCAATAAAAATTAGCTGATGCATTAGTATACATAAAACGTTGCAGTCGTCCATGCAATTAGCGATCACTGAAAAAAATCCTCCGCGCAAATAGCAAACTTTGTAATCTGGGTGGTGGTTACTAACAAAAAAGTATTTGGTGGTCAGTAACATAGTTTGTTTTGTTTGGTTAGATGTGTTCATGGCACCCAAGTGTTCAATTTCCATCCTGCTGCTTACATTCTGCCAAATGAATACACAAAATTTGTATCCGACTATGCCAAAGAGTCCCAAAAGTATGGCAAAAAGGTTAGTGTCACATTTTCTCGCCCTTCTATCTCAGATGTTTCGTTATCTTATATATTTTGCAGAACATGTTTTGGATATGCAAACCTGTTGACCTATCACGGGGTCGTGGGATATTTATTTTTCACGACCTGAAGCATCTTACCTACGATTGTTCTGTTGTTGTTCAACGATACATTTCCAATCCATTCCTAATCTCAGGCTACAAATTTGACTTGCGTATTTATGTTTGCGTGCCCAGTTTTCAGCCTTTGACAATATACACCTACCAGGTAGTATTGCAGTTCAATTCCCAAAACTGTACTTTTGTTGTTTACTGTGTTATTGAAATATAGGAAGGTATTGCCCGCTTCAGCACGGACAAATTTGACCTGAACCAACTGAACAATGTCTTTTCTCATCTTACCAATACGTCTATAAACAAGTACGGACCTGCGTATTCTACAGACAAAGAACGAGTTGGTCCTGGTTGCAAATGGACTTTATCTCAGGTTCTGAAAACTCTGTTACACATTCTGACGACTGCTTTTAACACGAAAAAAATTAATAGCTTCGTAGCTTCCTGAGGCAGTCTGGTGACATTGATGAGGCCCTCTTATGGATGCGGATCAGTAACATAATTACACTGACTCTGGCCACTCAGGCACCAACAGTACCAAAATGTCGCAACTGTTTTGAAGTATTCGGCTTTGACATATTGGTTGATGATAATATGAAGCCGTGGTTACTAGAGGTATATGATTTATAATGAATTAGATTAATTTTTTTCCATTGTGTTGCAGGTTTTGCAATTAGTATGGGTTAAGTTTGAGTTAAAGACTTTTTAAAAACTGGTTCAAACATTCCTGTTTCCTAATAGTAATTAGTAAATCAATTATTCTAAAGTTTTAAAACTACCATTGTTTTCTTGGTTTATTGTTTATTCACCACATAGAAAACTATTTTTGCAGGTAAATTTCAGCCCAGCACTCAGCATGGACTGCCAGGCAGACTTCATTGCCAAACGGTCGATGTTGAATGATCTCATAGACCTTCTAAACTTTAGAGGTGCAGTTAGGCTTTGTACATAATATTAAGCGATTTTGGTCAAAAGAAATGTCAATTCCATTGTTATCGAATGAAAATATTCAACAGAAACTGATTCTGAACATGGGGGGCTAACACATCGTGAAGAGGTCAGTCCAATACCCAGTGTTTCAAGAAGTCTTTACGGTGGCCCGGAGGTCTTTATATCGTCTAGTTCTTCATCCAGTTCAAATCAAGCATCACCACTACAAGACAACTCGTCAAAACCCAATTCCTCTTTTCCACTGAGGTCTCTGCCAAGGAGGGCAACTGCTTCAAGACTCTCCAAAAGTAGGATCAGCACATCATCTGAAAGTTTAAAACTGGGTAGAAAAGTTTCTGCAAAGAGCATGAAAGGAAGTTCCGTACCAAGGCCCTCATCTGCACTGCCTCATCTGAAGCAAAGCTCAAGTGAAACTGATGGTAAGTTGCATCAAAATCACTAATGTTTGGAACATGTATGACATTTTTCGAAAGTAATTAGAATGGGTTGAAAAAGAAAAGCCAAAGCTAGTATGCTACTAACTTTCAAACTAGTTAACTCTGTTTTTTTGCAGCTTAGTTGAAATGAATTTTTTATGATATTGATATATGTGTTAATTGTCCTACTTGCTTATTGCAGGAGTGCTTTCAGTCAGAGACCTTCCCCGCAATGCAAGCTCTGGCAGTTTATCATCGAGTGTGTCCTCTGTGGATCATTCGAACCAGCCAGAAAATTCCACAAGCAGCAACAATTTGTCAATGCCGGTTGCACATACACCTAGTGGCAAAAAGCGACCACTGATTGACTCTTCAGGCGACCTCCAGTCAATCAACACAGACCAAAGGAAAAGGAAACCAAGGACTCTATCTACCATAAATGAGGTAAAAAAGGATTCTGCGAGGGGTCCCCAGGTTTCAAGATTTGCAATTGGGCCAAAGTTTTCAGAAACTCCAAAGTTGGCTCGCAGAAAAAAGTCACTGAATTCTGCTCCGCAGCGGATGACGTCATCTTACTTGTCAAAAGATCACGAAAAATTGCCCACTGCAAGGAAGGGTGGTTTGAGGTCAAAGCAACTTTCTACAGAATACAGTAAGCTTTTTGTCAAAATATCAAAATAAAGCGTTTAAAATGTGGGATTTTGTAATTATTTTAATCTGTATCTACTCGACAATGCTGCATTTATCTACGCATTGATATAAAAAAAATCGTTTAAAGTCAAAAGTTGTAAAGTTGGTGGGTGTATGGCTCTTGTAACCGAAATAATAAAAGACATTTAACTAAATTGCAGAGTCTCCATACAGTATATCAAGCACAGCGCCCAAGAAAGTAGCGCAAGAGAATATGTGGCCCAGAACAAGGGTTGGTGACTTTGTTTTGACTTTTCCCCTCACGGAAGCTATGCGCAAATCATCTGGACATATGCTTGACATGAAAACAATTATCCGGGAACAACAAAAGATTATGAAGGTTTGTGCTTGTACTGGCAAAATGCAAAAAGAAAAAAGGTTAAAAACTAGTGAAGCTTGTCCCATCATGGGACTCCCACATGTTTTTGCACCGAAAGTTATAAAATTGTGGGCATTTTTACTTGGCAAAGAAATAATAATGTGTATTTGTAGAAAGTACACGATGGGTGTGAGCAAAGGCTGGCCGATTGTCGTCGTAGCTCCACAGAGTTGTTGGATACAGATGCTCTACAACTTAAATTTAAACTCATGTTCGATGACAAAGATTCAAACCCACTATATTTCTGGGGTCCACAGAACCCACCACTGTTTTCGACTATTGTTTCTTGACACCTGAAGGTAAATCCCAATGCCCTTAAATGGCAACAATCAGTTGTGTTCTATCCTTTAGCTTAATGCCTATGATATGATTTTTGTGTGGTATAACAACCCTTTTTGTTTTGGATCTTGTGCATTAGCAAATCTTTTTATTTGGATATGTACATGTCAAGTGGTTGAAATTATATAGACAAGCAAAAAAAATTCTCTATGTAGCTTTAGATCACTCATATCTGCTACAAAAACACTTATTTGGTTGGCAAGTTTTTGAAATATTTTTTGTCACAAAAATTGCTTTGATTGTTGATTTTGAAACAGTTACGCGGAAAAACATTGATACCAAAGTAATGGAATTTTTCTTTAATCTTAAGTGGCTTTAAAACCTATTTGGAATTCACCAATATCTATTGCTCTTTGATTTAGGGTTTTGTTTGACTTTGTCCAACGGAAGCGACATTATGACATTTCATTCTTACCACAAACAATGGTTGGTTCAACCCTAGGTCAACATTCTGTGTCAACATAGAATGTACAGAGGAAAGGGCAAAGTCATTCAGCGCAGTTTGTGCTGTTGTATTTACTAGGGATTCCTAAAACCACAGCCCACTGACTATAAATAGCTTCCCTTTGTCCCATCTGCCCCATTGGTGGCATTTACTTGAGCCTATAAAATGTTTCAATTGTGTAGCAATTTGATATGAGATTGTCTGGAGTCAATTGAATAATGGCTCTTTGGGGTCGCGTTGGCCTCGCACGACACCTGGGCATGTTTGGACGCACTCTTTCATTGTTGAGACGCATGTTTCTCGAAGGTGTAACATGTTATTGTCGCTGTCATTACATTGTCCTTGCCTTGGAAAACAGAACCACATTTTTGTAAAATTTTTGTAACCTTGCTTGATAATAAGGCCTAATGCAGATTAAACTTAATTTTTTTAAGAAAAATGCCATTTTTACAAGAAAAATGTAAATGTTACCACTGGTAAACTTTCGGATAACTTACCAGTAAAGTTTTTAAAAATCTTCAAAATTGTCGATAAATTCGATACAAAAACCATCCAATGACATGAATACTTTGAGTTTCCCAAACGTATTCTTGCATTTGACAATACAGGAATGCCTGCAAGGCTGCAATGTTATTTGATTATCAAAAAATCCAACCATGTAATAAAGCGATTTCTCTCACCTGTTCCCTGATCTGGTTACAAACAGGCCAACAAATGTCTTATTGTATTCAACAACGACAAACAATCACGCGTGTCGCTAAAAGGGTTGGTAAACACTTTCCCAGACAAGTTTCATTTTAATCCTGTGGTAACACAACTTCATTTAATGTTGGAATCTCAGCGAGACACAAATTACAATTTATAAAATTGTGTCTTTTTCTCATACAATTATGTTTTTCCCATTTGCTGTTTTATAGTTTTAGGAAATCGTTTTAATATAACTATCTGTTATGTTTTAAAAAAGTTCAGTTTTGACAACAAAACTAAATTGACAACAAAACTAAATTGACAACAAAACTAAATCGTTATGGTTGGTAAATGTACCAGCTTGTGTCCTATTAAAAGATACATTGTTACTAATGCTTTAATGTGTCTTTTTGACCTGATTTTCTGTGTGGTGTATACATAATTTTCATGTCTTTGTTTTTAACTGTTGCAGATGTTTCAAGTGTTTTCACAGAAAAAGAGGACTTTGTACCAGGTACTGTGTTGTTTGTTTGTCATGAAAACAAATGTTAGCAATTGTTAGCTTAAGTTCCAAGTAAATTTACTGTCGTTGTTTTTATATTGTACTTCATTTCTCACTGTTACCTTTGACCTTTTGTCTTCCAACAGAGCAACTTATTCTTTTAAGTGTGCCTTAGCTGTTTTTTTCCGTAACTGTGACATGTAGTACAAGTTCTTTAGTTTAGCAATCCGTGCCAATTCTTTTATTTATAACAAAGCCTTTATACAAAGGCAAACTTGTTTTGTGTGTTTCCCTGAACAAACGTATCGCTCTTCCAAAACATTGTCCCTATATGCCAACAGGTTTTATTTTATTATGACATTTTTTAACTATTTCTGTTTACCGGCTAAACTTTCTGGTGCTTTGTGCTTTTGCTATATACGTTAGAACAATATACTTTGTCCACATTGATACTTCAATCTAACTGTGTTCCGTGGTAACCAGTGTTTTGTGATAAGCTAAGGCATATTTCAATGTTACCTGCTTGGTTTAACTGTGAGAAACCCTTTTCTTACACTTTCATATAATATAAACACATATTTAATAATTTTTATTTATTTAATTGTTTGTTGTAGCATTGTATGGCATTAATGTGTAACCAATTTGTTAGAAAACCAATAAATACAACTTTTGCATACTCATTGTTACCATAAACTCTTCAGAGAACAATTTATTTGCAAAAATTGCTCCCAATCCATTGCTTTGCATTGCTCATTACCTGTTATTTCTTCATTCATTGCACATGTAAACAAACAAAAACATTTTAGCAATAAACTGTGTTTCCTTCAGTAAACCTGCTGTCTTTGATTTGCATCCATACTTTGCATACACACCTGCACAGGAAAGCAGTGGGCACCAGGTGTATAGGCAGTTGTATATAATCTGAGTCAACAGTTAGCTCAAGGAGCGTCACAGAGTCAGAAATACATTCATGTTGCCCACTGCTTATTCTACGCTAGCAGCAGGAAATGCACTGATGTAAGAATGTGTAGATTTGCTTGCTTCACATACATTGCCTGATGATTCAGGAAGAGGTCACACTTCTTACGTGTAAGCACTGGTCAGTACAATTTCTTTAACTTGTTTAGCTTAGGCTGGATATTAGTTGCAATATAGCGTCAGTTACCTGTAGTTGGCTGTTTTTGGTGGTTTAATCCTTGCAAACAAAATGTTATTCAAAACCACAGGTTGTAGATTGCTCAGAGGTGCTGCAAGGTTTTCTAAGGGAAAGAATGCTGTTCAAATGTTCTCAAGATGCTTAAGACAGTTTTGCTTGTCATACTTGCACTTGAAGGTGTAGCAGCCACACAAATCATGTCATCGTGGACAACATGGAGGAACTGCTCATCGACGGAAAACTGCACCATGCGTTCATTACAGTGTTGGATCCCTGGAATGGCTCCTACTCTAGTGGTATGTCGTCATGGCAACAATAATGTTGAAGAGGAAATACATAACTGTACAAGAACATGCACTGGAACATGGGCAAACAAAACGGTGTGTGAAATTTAAGAAAATTGTCATAAGAAAATTTGTGGTTGCTAATGCGTTTTTGCATGTAAAATCCTTGCCTTAACTGCTACCAAATCCTATAATATAGGTGCTACAATCCTGTGTTCCATCATGCTATAACTCAACAATGTGGTATGAAGAAATCTGCTCCACAGACTTGCACTGTATGCGCCGATCTCGTGTTCCGTGCAACAATCTAACACTGTGCAATGGACAATGGTCAGCACA
Organism: Ascidia mentula; assembly: GCF_947561715.1. Taxonomy (NCBI): domain Eukaryota; kingdom Metazoa; phylum Chordata; class Ascidiacea; order Phlebobranchia; family Ascidiidae; genus Ascidia; species Ascidia mentula. The sequence goes on from NC_138568.1 coordinate 4,357,970, forward strand.
CAACAGTAGTGTGAGTGTTTACTTGTAAATTTCAGTTGTTAATGCTTGCTTTAAACCTATATAAAATAAATTTAATGTAGTCCAGGTGTGCAGTTTTTAAAAACTCCTTTTTGTTACATTATCTAGTGCAATGCAACATGCACTCAACCAGGAGTCATCACAGATACCAAAATGTGCACCAAAAACAAAAACCCCAGTCTTGAGTGTGCAGAAACTTTTGGTGTTTTTGAGAAAATAACTTTTCATTATCCTTGTCCAGCTTCGGTATGAACCTTGATATGCATCCTTTTATTTTACATGTGCCTATCAATGTATTTTTGCACTAAAAATGAATGAAAACAAATCAGGTTTTTGAGGAAACAAAACTAACAATAATTTAAATGGTACCAAAATAAGATTTACAAGCGGAAATCCCAATATGATGAATAGATGTGTATGTTCTATTCCCGACAGATCTGGTCTGTGTGGGTGTCTGATTCCTGTACAAAAACATGTGGAGGTGGCATAAACACACAAAGAAGGACTTGTGGGAAAACAGGTAAATAAATATGTTGCTGTTTTGGGCATTTGACTCCTCTGTCACTTCACAATAACTAGGGTAACAGTAATATATGTTTTTTTGCATGCAAATCAATGATAAATTTCAATAAAGCATGAACATTACAATTCGAAACTCTTCTTTCCCCAAGATGTTTTTGGATTAAAGTTTTGTTGCAATAAATTTTCTTATATGTGCAAAAAAAGCCATAATATTGCAAAGCTGCAGACAGGGTGTGTACACGCACTGTTTCGACCTGTAAGGTATACTAAAATTCAATTTTTTTTGTAACAGTTGAAAACCGCTCAGTTACCTGCAATACCGAAGAATGTCCAACCTGGGGGAGTTGGATTCAGCATAACAGATGCTTGCACAACGTTGGTGCCAGGTCAAGATCATGTTTATTTAATGGAAGCATACACAATAACTGCTCAGGTACTGATAATAGCTGCTTTGACCACTGTTTTCGTAGTGAATGTGCTTTTTATTGTATATATCAAAACATTTTTAAATAATTTTTCTGCAGGCTCGGGACCAGTACAAGTTGCTTTGTTTGAGTGCAACATATCGACAACCACTGTCAACATGGCAGTTTATGCCAATGAATCCACCATACCTCTTGTTGTAGGTCAGTGTTTTTATTCCTAAACACAGAGACAATATATATGTTAAATAATCGTATTTTTAGACATTTCAGTTAAATTTTCAATGAAATTTTTGGAAAAGTGTTAAAATTCTTTTAAACTTGCATTATTTTATTGTAGGACTAGTCCTGCTGTTTGGCATTCTTCTTATAGCCATGATACTGTTATACAAGAAATATGCCAAGTCAAAGATTCACCCAGCCACTACAAATGGTAGGTTTAGTTTTGGTCTTTTATTGTGAGCTGTAGACAGAGCCACTTTTTGACCTAATGGGTCTCATCAGTGCAGCTATTTTTTTTGCAATTCAACAATACAATTAGTATAATACTGTTTAAACTGTGAAAATCAAAAAGTTTTCAAAACTGTTTTAAGGTGGCACAGATTTTGTGTTTCGGAGTTCCTCACAAACGCTTGAATCGAACTTGGATGAAAATGCACATGACAAGCACAACTCCAAAGCTGACCTACCTGTTGTTAGGATCGTCCCGTACAGGATGCCTCTGAAAGATCCTGACAATGATGCATCCTTCCTAACTGTGCCGAGAACAAAAAAAGGGAGATGCAAAAGCATGGACGACACATTGATCAGCCACTTAAGAGTGCCAGAAGTTATTGAAGAGGAGAGGGATTATTATAGTAGCGACTCGACAGTTAAAACTGATTCTTCTCTTGAAATAGCTGAACCCAGCACCAAGCAGGAATGGCTTAGATTACGACCATCTTTAAGGTACCATACTTCTGCAAAAAATTTTATTGCTGTAACAACTAAATTTAACAGGCAAGCTTATAAAGACAAATTTGTGAAGCAAGATAACAAGATCGATACATCTTGGCAAAGAACACAAACTCTCAAGCATCCGGTTTGTTTAGTTTCTTCAAACCTTTTTAATCCTTAACATTTAGACCATTTACCTATATAGGAAAATAACACAGCTTTTTGGGGTGTATTTACAAGGCAAATACAGATTTTAGTTTTAGAGTAACTGTACACATTATGGCCTTTTTTTTGTATGTTGAAAACTTAGAAAAACTTGAAAAAAGGGACAAGTGAAGCATCGGGACATCGTCGAACACACAGTGATGGTGGAGGGCTTGATATTGACGACACATTGTCAATCCCTATGAAACCAACTCGAAAGAACAGTGACATGCAATTGAATGTAAGCCAGCAAACTGCAAATCAACATGTTTTTATAGGGGATAAACATATCTTTTGTTTTAAACCCATGTTTGTGTACATTGGTGGCTAAATGTAATGTTAAAAAAAATTAATTCATAAATATTAAATAGGGATTGAAGTGTTGGTCTTTGCAGTAGTTTAAGTAGGGTTGCAATACATTGCTTGTTTCTAAGATTTGTTCTTACTTTAAAGACCAGTGTCTTAAAATGAATTTGCATACACTTATTTCTAAGAAACACGCTTATCTTTATTTTAGTACTTGGTTTTCCAGTCTAAATACCTAAGTGCTTACTTTCACAAAATTTGAATTGTCAGTCTGTATCAAAATGCAACATGCTTATCATTTTATCCAGGCTGTTGATAACCCTGTCATTTTGAAAAGTAATATTTTTTGGGGGTATTAGAACTCATTTTTTTGTATTTTAGGTTCGCTCAACTTCACTTAGCCACTCCCCTAAACCACTCAAACCTGTCCGAAACAAGGAGATGAGAAGTGCCTCATTTAATGTCAGTACCATGCATATAAACTCTTCATTCCTTGATTCAGAAGATGAAAATTCATTTGTGTTTGGTGGCATCTCTCCAGCTAAATCTGCTCCACAACTGGACCTATGGACAAGTGCTCCCCTCGAGTAAATATTTGTTGACTTGTTACAAGTCCGAAGAATTTTAGTATGTTGTTTGTGGTTAACCAAGAATATAAGTGAAAGGTGGAGTTTTCGAACTAACAATTGGATTTTATTGAACATACATCTGTTGTGATAAATTTTGTAGCCTGTATAGTTTTAAAGCAGTAATATTCACCATATTTTCTTATTTCACGATGATTATATTTTTGTGTTCTTGCAGGTGTTTGAATGAAATCTCCCTCGAAAGCTCTGAATATGAGGTAATTATGGCATGATAACTTTTTTTTACTAGCGTCTTGACCATGAAAAAAGGTGGAAAATTTATTTGTTAAAATTGATACGAACTGCCATTATAAAATTGGTTTAAGATTTGACATGATGTCTTTATGAATTTTAACAGGATGAATTTTACCAACCAGTTAAAGAAGAAGAGTCTTCAAAGCAAGAAAGCCCACCATAATACTGCAGAAAACCGAAATATGCTCTTATCCTATTATCACTGTTCACTGACTTTTAGCATGTTCAACTTCCTTTTACCATTGTAGTATCTTTTCTGTCTGAGCAAATAAATGCAATAAAATAGGCTGTGTTCCAAGAACATGTTTAACTACGTTGTATTGTAACTACAAGTTATTATTGCACACAGTGAAATGTATGTATACACATAAACATCTAAACGCATGAAAATCACAGTGAACAAATTACATAGGTTTGTGTATGTCAATTCCATTGTGAGAAAAGAGCCATAGAAATTACACCTTAAATAGGGAATGTGTTTTTTGTTGTTAAGATGTGGATTTTGTGGAAAATGCAAGTGAGGGCTTGATAAGGTGTGAGTTTATGTTGTGTTTAGCAAAACAGAATACCACTTATTTATAACACTCTGCCTAAAATTTTTGAATTGTATAAAGACTGCCAACATTTTGTTTTGTTACACACAAACTGGTGCCAGGCACCAACCATCACTTTAACATAATACTACTACAAGGAAACAGAAGAGAAGCAAAACACTGAGAACAATATGGGAGACACCGAAAGAAAATACTTGATACATGAACACTGAGATGCCTAGACCGTTGCTAGAGGGCCAAGTATATGGTTTTACAATGTGACTTTGAAGCTGTGCGATTTGTTTTAGGTTAATTAAGTTTTGAAATGGAATGTAGGGAGTTGTTACGGAAAATGCATCATGCTTTGTACAACACTATTCAAACAAAGAAATTTGCTCTTTCCTCTCTTTGTTTGACAGTAGGTTATTTTTACAGGTACTTGTTTACAACACCACAAATACATCAAATTAAACTGTTTAAATTCATGTTTTAAACAGCAACTGCCCTTGGATACTTCCACAACAAAAGCTGCATTGCAAAGGCCCAGTTGTAATATTCTAGTGGTATTAAAAGTTGAAGTATGATGGATTGTTGTACTTTCCGTTAAACTGAGCACCACCACCACCTGCAAATGACTTTTTCTGATCTGTAGCATCTGAAACACAGAAAAGTCTATTAAAGATTTGTTTTTATGTAATTAAATTTAGTTAACCACTCTATACTTGGGTGTAACATGAGCCTTAAAAAGATGAATTTTAATTTGACAACAAATTCCAATCTAAAAATGGAGCTTTTTGTAACATTTTTTAGTCTCTCGATTGCCAAGAAAAAAAACATTTAAATGATGAATAAACTTACATGTTGTATGTGAAGAACGTTTGGATTCATGGGATGGAGACATCCACTTGCTAGAATTCGGTGACAGTAGATCAAAATCAAATTCATCGTCATCATCATCCTTAATAGGATCATTTCTCGGGCTACTACTTGCGTTAGAAACACTGTGGGCACTTCCCCTCATCCATTTTTTCTGCTGTCCTGCATGAACGTTGGATGAATGGACAGTATTTCTGGCATTCGAAGGCCCGGTTTTGTGTCTGGAGTAGAATGTGTTGCCCAAGTTCATTTTGTCATTTTTTCCACTGTTGTGGAGGCTGAAGTTCGACGTAGGGTGGAGAGTGCTTTGTGAAACGGCGACATTCCGCTTAATGCTCCAAACACTGTCCAAATCAAGACCTGATGACCTTGGTTTGGCAAACGAGTAGCTTCCAACAAGACTGGACTCATGGGACCATTGCTGGGGTAGTGTTTCTTTTTTATTCGGGCCACTGTATTTGAATTTCTTTACCCCACCACCTTTGTTGACTTCATTTTCTTCTTTCATGACAAGTAGTTTATATAATATATCCCAAGTATATTACAAGTGTATGAAGCCTACTTGTTGAATTTATCAGTGTATATATACATAAAATAATAATTTTACATGCCCTGTCCTGTCATATAATAAACAAACATCTCAGAAAAAAGAGACTTCACAGTTGAACTTATTTACCGGCTTTAAGGTCCTTGCCTATAACATTGTGACATTTTTCTATGAGCAAAATTAAATTGGTTAGGTACAAATATAAAAAAAACAATGTTGATTTTTTAGGTATCCAACAACGCTCCTTTCAGCTAAACTAGGTAAACCCACGCACACTGGAGGGCAGCAAAACATCGCCTTAAAAAATCTTTCCCCATCCACTATTGTGTTCAGCCACAATAATTTTTGCCATGGTTAATTAAATTTTGCCAAGGGTTTTGCATAAAACTATTCTAATACATTTCAATTGGTAAAGTTTTGTTGATGTAAATTACTGCGTAAAGTCATAATACGCCATTTCACCTCAGAATTTTTAAGTATATGATGTCTATGGGGACGAGAGAGAGCAATGTGTTTCGGAAAATCTACGAGGATAGCGGGGGTTGGTGTGGTATGCTTTGTGAATGGTAAATACGTATTTTCGCAGGTGTTTTGTTTGTTGTGGTGTTATGCTAGATGTTGTAAATAGTGTAGTTAATGTATGTCATGTCTTTGTGTTTACTTGAGGGCACAATTTTACTTTAGGACACAAATATTGTCTTCATACTCTTCAACCTTATCAACACAGTATCAAATTGGATGAATTAGTTCAATTTTTATTTGTAAAGAGTTCAATTGTACAAATATAATATACTAAGTGTATATTCTAAATAAAAAAGCCAAATCTAGAATGCTGTTCATCATAATGCTGGTAGACGTTTCGAACTCATACAGTGTTCATCATCACTCATCAGTACTCAAATACCAGCATTATGATGAACAGCATTCTAGCTTTGACTTTTTTATTTAGACTATTTAACTCCAGATACTTTGCACCCAACTAAGTGTATATTTTAGTTCATTTCTATTATTATATTTTGTAGATGAAAAACATTAGTGGTGTTTAAGAAACGCAAAATGGGTAAAAAAAACAAAAAAAATCCCGCTAAAGATGTAATGGTGGAAGGAGAAGACACTGCGGGCACAAAGAAGAAAGGGAAGAAAAAGGGAAATGACGATGATTGGATGGATGATGTGCAAAATGAACTCCTCGAAATTGACGGAAAAGCACCACCTAAAGGTGAAGCAACTTCAAATGCACAAAATGATTCAAAGAAGAAAGGTGAAAAGGTGGTGGATGATCAGAATGAAATCGTTAACTTGAATGATCCCAAGGCACCAGAGGAAAAAATTATAGAAACTGCAAAACAAAGCAAGAAAAAAGGCAAAAAGAAAAAAAATGATGACAATTGGGAAGATGAAATTCAAAATGAAATTATAAACTTGGAGGCAAATCCCGATGCTCCTGTGGAACAGACCGAGCCAGAACCTAAAAAGGCAAACAAAAAAAAGGGCAAGAAAAAACGCCAAGATGACAACTGGGAAGACGAAGTGCAAAATGAACTGACAAACATTGAAAATAATGTTCCCGTGGAACCCGCTGCTCCAACTAAAAAGAAAACATCTAAACCAACCAAATCGGAAAATGAAACTGTAGCATCCAAATCTGAGGTGAGCAGCATGACTGAAAAAGCAGATGAGTCGGCTGCTGTGAAAGATGAATCTACAGAATCTGCTTCTAGCAAGAAGAAGCAAAAGAAAAAGAAGAAACCTGAGAAAACTGAACCGGAGAAACCAAGGAAGGGTGGACTTGGCAAAGCTCAGCTTAAAGCAATGAAGGAAGCGCTACAGAAACAGAAAGAAGCTGAGGAAAAGTTAAGACTTGAGGATGAAGAGAGAGTCCGCAAAGAGGAGGAGGCGGAACGTAAACGCTTGGAGGCCTTGGAAGCTGAGAGACTTCGAAAAGAGAAGAAGAAGCAGGACAAAAAGGACAGAATTCAAAGACTAAAGCAGGAGGGGAAGTACCTTACACCAGCTCAGCGTGAAATGGAAAGGAGGAGAGAATTACGTAGACAGGAGTTGTTAAAAAGCGGAATGGTCCCGGATAAAGAAACCGAAGCTCCAAGACGACCAAAATATGAACGTAAAAAGAAAACAACTCCTAAAATGCAACAGGAAGAGAGATCTGAAACCACAACACCCGAAGTGGTGGAACCTGAGGTTATTGTGGAAGAGGAAAAGAAAGAGGAAAAACCAGTAGTTGATAAAAGTGAAAATGAGCTGGATGACTGGGAGACACTCGATGAAAAGATGGAGAATCTTGAAATTAAGTCCCTTAACAGTGAAGATAAGTCAGCATCAGAAGAAGATGATGAGTCTTCTGATGGTGAAGAGGATGATGGTGAGGAAGAGGAATCATCTAGTGAGGAAAGTGACGATGATGGGTTGACCTCCAGGGAGCGGGCTGTTAAAAAGATGCATAAGAGAAAGGAAGAAAATGAAAGTAAGCGAACCGTGGAAGACTTGCGTTCACCAGTTGTGTGTGTGTTGGGCCATGTTGACACAGGCAAGACTAAAATCCTAGACAAAATACGACACAGCCATGTGCAAGATGGTGAGGCAGGTGGTATCACTCAACAAATTGGTGCCACAAATGTTCCTGTCTATGCTATAAAAGCTCAGTCAAAAATGGTAAAAAATTTTGATGGAGAAAAAATCAAAATACCAGGTTTGCTTGTTATTGATACACCTGGCCACGAGTCATTTGGAAACTTAAGATCCAGGGGTTCTTCAAACTGCGATATTGCCATTCTTGTGGTGGATATTATGCATGGCCTTGAACCACAGACCATAGAGTCCATCAATCTGCTGAAAAAGAAGAAAACTCCTTTTATTGTGGCACTAAACAAGGTCGACCGTTTGTACGAATGGAAACCGCATCCAGATAACGATGTGGCAACTGCCTTGCGGAAACAAAAACAGTACGTTTTGGAAGAATTTAGACAAAAGGTTAATGGGATCATTGTTCAGTTTGCTGAGCAATCACTTAACGTTAAACTCTTCCATGAAAATGACGACCCAGACACTTGGATTTCTATGGTGCCTACTTCTGCGCATAGTGGAGATGGTATGGGAAACTTAATAGCTTTGGTTGTACAGATCTGTCAAACCAAACTTGCAAAAAAACTTGCATTCTCCGAGAACCTTCAATGCACTGTCTTGGAAGTAAAGGTGATTCAAGGCCTTGGAACTACCATTGATGTTGTTCTGACCAATGGCAGGTTAAAATATGGGGAAACAATTGTTCTTCCAGGGACAGATGGTCCAATAGTCACGCATGTAAAGGGCTTGCTGATGCCTCAGCCACTGCGGGAGCTCAGAGTGAAAAATCCATATGACAAGTTTGATGAAATCAAGGCTGCCCACGGTGTAAAAATTGTAGCCAAAGACTTGGACAAGGCCTTGGCTGGAACAACTTTGCTGGCAGCATACAATGATGAAGAGGTGGAAATTCTCAAACAAGAAGTACAAGCAGAAGTGACTGATGCCCTCAATAGCATTAAGTTGAAGGAGCGTGGAGTATTCGTCCAAGCCTCCACACTTGGGTCATTGGAAGCGCTTTTAGAGTTCCTCAAGCAGTCCAAAATACCATATGCAGGTATCAGCATAGGCCCTGTTTGTAAAAGAGATGTGGTGAAAGCATCTGTAATGCTTGAGCACGATTCACAGTGGGCTGTGATACTTGCATTTGATGTTAAGGTGGAAAGAGATGCTCAGGAAATAGCAGAGAGTGTCGGAGTGAAAATTTTTACTGCTGACATCATATACCATCTCTTTGACGCTTTTATGAAACACCGCGAAGACCTGATTAAACAGAAACAAGATGAGTTTCGTCAAATTGCCGTTTTTCCCTGCAAAGTTCAAATTGTTCCAAACTGTGTTTTTAAATCGAGAGACCCAATTGTTGTCGGCGTCAAGGTAGAATCGGGGCAACTCCGGCTTGGGACTCCACTTTGTGTTCCAGATCGGGAGTTTTTGAAACTTGGTATTGTCACCAGTATGCAAGTGAACCACAAAGAAATTGAAATTGCCAGAAACCCTCAAGAGGTTTGCATTAAAATTGAGGGTGTCCCTGGTGAGGCACCAAAAATGGTTGGACGACATTTTGATGAGAAGGACATGCTTGTAAGTAAGATTTCGCGCGATTCCATTGACGCCCTCAAGACCTGGTTCCGCGAAGAAATGCAAAAGAATGATTGGCAGTTGACTATCGAGCTGAAAAAGCTCTTCGAAATCCTTTAAAATTTTGCCACATTCTTGCGTACTGAAAAAGAAATGTGTGTGCGAAAGAGTGAAGGTGGGATTAATTGTGGGAAATTGTTGGTTTATGACACAGGAGAAAAATGCAGTTTTATCGGTTCATGTGTAACAGGGTGATATGCATATTATAATAGTGTGTGCCAACAAAGGGGGAAAATTTCAATAAAATTCTCTAATAAATTAGTTGACTACTTGTATTCTGGTGCATGCAAAAAAATACACACAGTATAACTGCTTGGGGACCAAAGAAACTGTATTTTGAATTAATTTATTTGGGGATTGTGTTGCCTTATGTGTGGATTTCCTTTTCAACTGACAATATTCTTGTTCCTTCCATGTTGTATCATAGCACTGATGCAATGTTAACATTTTGATTAGACGATGTGCAAATTTGCTGCATTTATTGAGGCTTTTTTGGTGAAATGTTTCGAAGTTTGAACATGGTATACATACAAAAATTTAAATTCACCTGTTATGGGAATTATTTTGTGTAGCACAGAAGTTTTGACAGTGTTTGGGTACAATGTTTACGCCCAATCTATTCGAGCTCTGGAAGTGAAAGTTTATGCATATTTGTATGTGGTGCATGTTTGGTGTAAAAACTGTCAAAAAAGGGCCAAGTTGCTGTTCAAATAGAGTTAAGCCAAAACTTAAAAATTTTTTGCATATGCTACAACTATGAGAACTTCAATTTGTAAAAAGTTTTTTTTTTCCTGAAGGCAGTGTATTGACGCAACATACACAAAGTCCAGCTAACAGTGGTCAATGTACACATGTTCAAAACAGGCCAATACGCAAATCATGAGCTTTGCAAGCAGGAATCACGTGATCCTTCAGCAAATCCATCAGCGATTTTCTAACCTGCCACCAAAAAAAAAACATTAAACCCAATGTTATTATTGTACATTTTTTCCTAAGGGCGAGACATTTCCATTTCCAATAGCTTTCTATAGGCAACATGTCTAGTGGAAAAAATATACTGGTAATGATCGGTGGCATAAATAGAACGTTACAATTTTCCTTATTATTTAAGTGAACGAAATTTAATTTTACCAACCTCCGGAATATCGGTTATAGTTTTGTGTTTCATATCCCGCCAGTTAATGTCGATTATAAAAGCTTGAGTGTGGGTCAAAGTCATGGCATCTGCAAAGAACAACGGAAAACGTGGTTTAGAAACTCTGGTCAAAGGGAAGATAACAGTCGCACTCTGAGATACGAACACTCCAACATACGTACGCAGACAATTTATTTATTTAAATGCAAAAAGACAAGTACTGAAATATAGGAAATACGTTCGAACAGGTATGCGAAAAATACATGCAATACCAAAGTGGTTGTGATAATGGGCTCCCGGCCATTCTTAAAACAGATTAAGTTTTTACATCCTGCAGATGTTCATCAAAGTAATGCAAGCCAATTTTAACGGGTGTGGAAAAATCGCTAGACTTAATCCAATAAATTAGAAAATAGGGTACAACGGCAGTTTCGTTTAGAAAAGAGCGTAACTCTGTACAGCGAAGCAAACGACAAACGGATTACGAAATAAGAAAATATATGAAAGCACAATACGGTCCTCAACAGGTTGTTCAGCACCTTACGCCATCTTAAAAAAAATTTTCCCGCCTAAACTTATAGTCTCGCCGCAGCCGGCGGCAGCGGAACAATAGAACTGGAGAAAACCAAACTGTCTCTTGTTGTCCTTCACACGTCATTGTGGCAGAGATGCGGAGGAGGAGGTGGGAGATCGGATGGGGATCGGAAAAGAGCCGACGCATCGCGGCTCCTGACACTTCCAGATCTGGAGGAGGTGCTAGAGAGCGTGGAGCTGGCATGAGAGGGAGGGGACAGGTTTGTACGCTGAGTGGCTCCATGTTCCAACGTCGAGGTGGTCGAGTTGCTTTCATCGATGCCGCTGTCGACTGCCGTTTGCGAAACAAACGATTTCATGGGCTTTGGACTTGCCTCCTGCGAAATTGAGATGTATCCAAAATTAAAAATGTGCGACAGAGTTTCTGATCGGAAGATTGTTTCAAAACGAACAAATTCAGAAACCCCATATTACGTTGCCACGAAAACGCGAAAAAAACACGAATTCGGTTGGAAGAGATCCATGCACGGAATATTCGCTTAAAACATCATCAAAAACTTAACAAACATCTATAGTCAGGAAATTTTCATTTGCTCGTGTGTCAACAACAACGCACACTACTTACCTCTTTATTGTTGGGAGCAGCTTGACCCTGTCTGACGTCTTCGAGCGAAACGTCATGGTACATCTGTGGTACGTTAAACTCTCGCCTTTCCTTGTAACGTCTGCGTGGAACCCATTTACCTACAAAGACAGTTGCATGGGGTTGAACATCTCGCATTTCGTGGAATACGTTTTCCCACAGTCTATGGCGTATCTTTGCCTTGAAGCTTCTTTATGGTATTTCAGATATCAAAGCTGCGCGACTTTGGGAAACGCACAAGTAGCTTTTTTACAATGCAGACTTGTTTGAATAAACAAGCAAATAAAAACTACTCGGATAAATAGGAAATTGAAAAATTTAGTTGAGAAAAAAAATGTCAAATGACTAAGCCGTCCAATCCACGTCGCGCAACTCTGGTGTGAAATGAAAAACGAAGGGAAGTGTTTAATACTACACAAAAGCATTACAGCAAAAGACGGAAATCGACGAAGATTTTTAATGCATTTTTTATACCTCTCTTTCGTCTTTGTTCGGAGCAACAGAACACCAAGGAACAGATCACAGCCATCAGAATCAGAGCAGACACAACCACTATAGATATGATGAGAGAAAGGCTGATGACAGCCGATAGAGGCCTGCGCGGTGACGTGGTGGCTTCGGTGACGTTGCTCGTGACGTTGTGCCACTCGGTCACGGACGACTGGCTTTCGGTTAAGGGTACATCGGAAGGTGGAAAGCTAGTTGTTCCGTCCCCTGAAAGAAAAAGGGTTTTAGTTCAAAGCAATTTATGGGCTTCTGCAAGTGCGATTGTATAGAAAACACGCCGATGTTTGCTTTTTACAGTTTTTTAACTTTGAGATAAATACTTGACGTCTTTAAACATTTACGCTTTGCAAAGCAACTTTCAAACCTTATCCACGGTTTAATTTTCTTACCGGATGAAGTATCAGTAGGCGGGGAATCCGTTCGCGTATGCAGCGTTGTGGTCGCCGATGATGCAGAAACTGATGATGACGTAGGCGAAGGAGTGGAACCTTTTTCAGTTGTATGTTGGGGAGGTGTGGCACTTGCAATGTCGGTGCTAGAAGCATGTGGGGAGGTTGGGGAGCTGGTTGGAAGAGCGGTGGATGTTTGAGCACTGGTTGTAACAGCTGTGCTGGATGTCGAAGGAGAGTTTGTGGACACGCTAGACGAACCCGATGTTCTCATAGAGGTGTCTGCGATTGTTGGAAGAGCAGTGGACTTCTCCGGGGAAGTTGTGATGATATCGGAAACAGCCGTGGCGGAGGTTGACGGGGAGGTTGTTAAACTTTCGGTAAGAGCTGAAGATGACAAAGAGGTCGAAGGGTCGCTTGGAAAACTGCTTGTAAAAGTCTCAGAAACAGTTGACGGGGAGTTTGTTAAAGAGGATGTAACAACATTGGATGATGTGGAAGTTTTCAGAGAGTTAGTTGTGCTACTGCCAAGAGCAGTGGAGGCGGAAAGTAGGTGAGATGTCAGACTACCAATGGAACTAGTTGAAGGGGAGGTCGTGGCACTGGTTTCAACAGCCGGGGAAGCGGTTATACGGGAGGTTGTAGATGTGGTGGGAACAGCAATGGTGGAAATACATTCCGGGCAGATCCCGGCTTCGCTTTCTTTGCCGCTTTTGCCGTTTGGATCATGGTAGTCTTCAACGTCGTAACAGCTTGAAGGGAAAACCTCGGAGCCAAACTTGTTAACGCAACTGCGCTGTCTGTAAAAAGATGCGATGAGTTAGCAACCACACAGGGCCAGAAATTCAATGCATGAAAGTCCTGCTTTGTTTTAACTGCAGATACGCAACAATGCCATTTAGTTGAAGCATAATATTTTTTGGTCACTTGACCGTGGTCAAACAATTTGCTTGTACATGATGAATAAAAAATTGTCTGTTTATCAGGTGAAAAAACAACAAATATAAACCTTTGTTTAAAAAAGATTGTGTTTTTCTGACATTTCGCCTGTACGAACGACTAGGCTTCTTCAAAGCATAAAAGAAACACAGTGGCGACGAACAGTTTAGTATAAAACCTATTTTCAGTCTTTCTATTTTTTAATATTACGAATTACCCATTTAAGCGACCATCTGCTCTTTTGGTTTATATTTATAGACGCTTTCAAACATACAAACTTTTCTCGGCAAAACATGTAGAACAAAATGTTTCCATATACTTTTATATCGTGCTGGCCTAAACTTCTCCATGATAAGTATTACAAGCCACTTCACCTTGTACGTGTGCACACAAATGGTTTGAAACAAGCGCTCCACGTCGACCACTCCATCCAGCGGTAACAGCCCGACTCGTCGATTGAATTATTGCAGTCGCGCACGCCGTCGCACACCCGGAAAGATCCGATGCATTGCGCGGTAGTTGTGTTTGCAGAATTCGGAAGAATCGGCGTCAAACTGTCAGCCCGCTGGTAAACCGAACAGCGAAATTGCATGAAGCAGTAGCGACAGTTGTACTCGTCCGAGCCGTCGACGCACTGCTTGGTTCCGTCGCAAACCTAGAAACAAAGAATGATTATGCAATGCTTTAAGCAGTTGCTGGACCACAACTAAAATAAGGTCTTTGCCATAAAATGGAAAGAGAATGTGGAAATATTGTTCCGAAAAGTAACAGACTACGAAATATTGCAACAAATGATAACGTAATTGATAACATAAGCAAAAGAATACAGAAATGAAGATAAAAATGTGTCCTGTTAACTCGCATACTGACTCTTAGAAATTACATGGTAAATATCACAACAAAATCTTCTTTTGGAAAAAAAGGAAATTGTGGGTTAGTTTTTGAAAAGTGATGCTAAAAACATACTATTATGTTCAGCACATGCTTGCGCACGACCAAGTTAAATTTTTCCAGCGCACTCACTGGCCACAGAGCGCTATAACGTACATACTGAATTGAAACCACACACTTAAAAAATAGAGCGCAAGGTCATCGCGTCAAGGAGCATCTAGGACAGTGGATTCCCTCCAATGGCAACAAAGACACAGAGACACTCGGATGTCATACGCAAGGTCGAATCTGGCGCAGACAATTGGGTCGAGGTCCTTGGAGCCAGACACAAGTGCCATAAACTGGCATGAATGCGACGCGTGAGCGGAATTTACGACGCCATGATGGGATATCAGTTCAGTGACCTGATAAGTGAACTAAATAGTTGATGTCTGGGGGATTTTACTCGCTGGGGTTGTTGCAAAAAAATGAAATGTTTTGCAAATCGTGAAGGGCAGTTTGCCTAACGAACCAATAGGGTACAAAGTCAAACGGGAAAAGTTTTTTTTCTCTTAACTCATATAAGGCTTAACTGGCCGGGAGGATCAGTAAGTAATTGCAAAAACTGGGCTTGCGTGTAGCTATGGATTAAATCAAGCCAAATATTTAACCAACTGACCAGGCAAAAAAAAACGCATATCAGCCACTTGGAAAAAATGAAAAAAAAACTCGCCTTGTATAATCGTGACGCCAAATATAGGAGTATGGCCAGAGACCAAAACACGTTAACTAATGGTATCAGCATGGGAAGAAAGCCCACATAGTTTTCTCCGAAGTTCGCCGGGTCAATTTTAATTCACAAGACCCTAAATCACGTCGAATTTACATAAAGGCATGTCATGCTTTCAAAGCGTATTGCATCACGTATTTCACAAAGGTTAAACCAATGCGGAAAGTACATCGTTCATGGTACCATTTTTTCGCGACAACGCCTAAGAACAAAACGTTCATTGCAAAATGTCGGCGATCGAATGTCCTGCAACTTGTTCTGGCATGGTAGATGAGACCAACCCAAGCGGATGTTATCAATCGTTGGAGCGATGACATGCATAGATGTAGAAACACCTTGCAACGACCCGAGTACGATTTTACGACCGTCGAAGTCGTTTTATGGCGAGACAATGCGCAAGTGACACACGTCCGTAATTCGTACCAGGAAATTTAATTCGTTCAAGGCGTAGAGAAATGTCAGGGGTGCTGACGATACAATGCTGTAAAATACAATGCTTTTTCCTACTTTCACTATCACACCGTCATCGTCCCGTCAATTTCATAAAATCCCAAATATGACACAATGGACATAGTCAGTTGATATCTTTTTTTCATTTCAAGTGAAAATTGCTGTTGTTTTCTTGATATAAATCGAGCTAAACGCTGGTTCAACGAAGTAAACCGACGAAATATAGTTTGTGAGACACCCCCCAAAAAACCGAGATCGGCAGTAAAGAAAACACTGATTTCCAGCAGGCCCGAAGTCAATGTACCTGAGACTTTGGTATGCATCGTTCGTGAGGTTTTCCACACAAGAAGCCGTCGCACCACCCTCCGTGCCATTCGCACCCGGTTTCATCCAGTCCCTCGGCACAGTCCTTTGTACCGTCACACACCTGCACACACGGGTAACACAATAATTAGGAGTACAATCTTATACGCCTACGCGATACCACAACACAATTTACGCGGTTTCTACAGACGTAGTGCTTTATTTTGGCTCCCAATTAAAGATGAATAATATTGTGCAAATCGTCGCGGCGGCTTCTTTAGTTGACAATGAACGGTTAAAAATAGCGTTGTGTGCAATATAATGAACTTGTGAACCATAAAGTGAGCTCATCGTTTGTAACAAAACATAAATCAAACGAACATTTACAAAACGGATTTAATTTTTGAAAAAGACGAAAGTCAACGTCGCTGAAAGCCCCGTAACTTCGCAATTGCGCATTAAAAAACCTAACTATTCACAAGGAAAATAAGCAGATCGTGGTTATGAAAACCCACAAAGTTATAGGTTACAAGTATTGTTTTATTTCGCAAATAAAACCAATTTGGTTTTCCTGTTGGTTGATATGAGATGTGATAGTTCCAACGATGGGATGTAAAATGATCGGACGGAAGACGATCATACATTAATTACCATCATAACGGAAACGGAGCGCGTGCAAGTAAGTGAGCACCGGAAGCGTAACTGAATAAATAATGAATGGCGTTGCGGGCAGTTGCGTTGCTAACGCGGGCGAAATTCGCCGTCATGTAACAGTTCCCCATGGAAGCATGATCAAGCACATTAACCCAAATACCGCCTAGATTAGGGACAAATCGCACAAGCCGGACAAAGTGGTCAGTGCAATCTGTATTGACCACTTTCCGCATGCCACTTAGTCGATTTATGTGGGGTTTATGGGAATACTCGTGGCGATATGGCAATCAAACCCAATTCGGAGGCAACGTTTTAAAACATTTTTTAGCACTCCCAACGTTAGATCACATTTCGCTATTTTTAAACCAAATAATTACCACATTTCTGCTAGCTGTATTTAGATTCACTAAAACAACCGGGCAACACATTCTCGTACACCCTTAAATTCAAAAGTCTAAACCAGAATTTTTTCAGTTGTATAAAACCTGTTTGTTCGCTAACGAAATAGGGATACATTTAATCACTCAAAATCTAATAGCATTAAAATGAACCTTGTCTGTTCCAATACAGGGTTTGGAGTCGGCGTGTTGATTGCAAGTGAACTGTGTTGTTTGGTTGCAAACGTTGCAGCCGATCTCGTCCTGGCCATCTGGACACTGCTTAATTCCGTCGCACTGTAATGAACGGTAATGGGTTAATTGGAATCAAACTGTTTATAGCGATATGCATTAGGAAGGCGGATACGTAACAGCGACCATACACATCAAAACATATGCGAGCGGTGAAAACATTAAGTTGCTTAAGGTTCCGTTCTGCAGGCGGTTGGTGGTTCGCATGCCATACATGAAACACACCTACGCCATATTGTATAGCAGGACATAGCGACGTAGCAATGAACAAGACAATTTGTGCATTTAATTTTAAAAAGCCGAAAATAATTTGTTTGTCTTGTTTTGAACGCCGATAACAATGTCGACATTAAGGTAACAAAAATAACTGTAGCTGGAAATATATATCGAATTGCGTGTCATATTCTTGCAGGTGCACAAGTAAAAGGTGTTTGCTACAGGCGTAAAATCAAATCGGTCACACCGCATAATGGGGAAATTGCAGGTTGTCCCGATGTAATCCGTCGCGATCGACGCATTATCGTAAACCACACAATAGGAACCCCGCCAACTGCCGACCTTTTTACTGTGTGTGGGCACGTGGTAAAGTTTCGGTCAGTTATCCACATGTCTTCGTGCATATTAATGTAAAGTAAAGGTTGATAAAATACTAAACTTTGCCACAATTTTCTGTCAACTATGCATAATATACAACTGTACGGTCGAAATTCGTTAGTTTAACTGAAATAAAGTTACGGCCTTAAACTCGCAGACAAAAGCAATAACCAACCTTAACGCCGCCAGCACACAAGGTACCACCACCGCGTGACACACAGGCTCCTTTGGGTAGAATCTCGCCTCCGCAGCATTCATACTGGTCCAACTTATTCGTGTTCATCAGGCCAACCGATGTATTGGAGCAACGCAAGCAGGTCATGGTTTGGTCGTCGTATTGAACCCATCCATCACTGGTGATTTGGGGGTCGAATACTACGGTAGGACACCATCGCGTTTCAGCCTTTACACACATGGTCAAAATCCCGAACGCGAATGCATGTAAGCAGATCTTCAACATCGTTGAGTATATAGCTGTTATTCTCCCAGAATTCTTTGCACTTTGCTTACTTTTGTAGTTTATTCTTACAGTATGTTGTGATAAGCAGTTCCTGGTCTTGTGGGAGAAGGTAACGAGTTTTAATTAAATGGCGGGGAAACATTGATTACAAAATACTGGGTGCAATTCGCACCATTGTATCAAACGCTGTAAACTGCGCGGCCCCGTCTAATTAAATGGCACTTTAGCGTTGAATGTAAACACCACCCCCTGTATCATCCTGCGGGAATACTTACATACTTCCTGTCTGCCTTTCCATTGATGTCTGAGAAAGTTTCTGTTTGAAACTGATCTGTCTTAACCTTTTTAGAATGCTAATGCTGTTGTTGTGTTTTTAGGTCAAACGCTTTAGTGCACGAAACATTTTTTACTACTCTTCTGATTTTTTTTATTCGTAAAAAAGCCAAAAGTTGTTGACGTTACTTCTATTCAGTAAATAAAAAAAAATTAAACTCACACTGACCGAAAAGTTCTTTTGTATTGTTCTCAAAACACTTTCGTCTCATTGAAACCTATGTATGCCTAGCACAGTATCGTCCTGATACCCATGCCCTCCAAGTAGTCCAGCACAGTCTAACATATTAATATTCACTTTCTGCCATTTTGTGTCCTGTCGCCTTGCCGGACCTACTGGATCTGTTGGGCTTTCTGACGCTCGAGCTCACTACAAGACGCGAGCGCTCAAGAAGAAAAACGCACTTCTAAAAACCCCTAAGCCGCGACGGGTAGCGTTGTTAACGACGCCATTGCACATGCGAAACTCGCAATCACAAATCACAACACAATCCTCGCTGTTAAGAACAACGGAGTGAGAATATTGCAATTAAGTTCATAACGCGTGAACCTTGCAGACTCCGGTGAAAGTCATAAAATGACTGCAGGTTGTTCGCAAGTAAACTACATATATGTCATGTGAAAGCATAATTAGGTGTTTTTTCCGGACTTTCGTTGCAACAATGATAGGTTAAAGCAAATGCGGTATCTTTCTACTAATCAGGAATCTATGCATTTTCATGGCTCGATTTCACAAAAAAATATGAGAGGTTTTCTGTAAAATTCAATAACGCAATGAATTCGACTTCGAAGCTTCAATCGTAGCAAATTTTTCTTTTGACCTATTTCTATCGCAATAAACACGGCCATAGTAACCACATGCAATCACTGCATGTAACACCGAGCGGCAAAAAGGATAATCCGCAGGCAACCACAAACAGGGCACGTTTTGCTTGTTGTTTACGGTTTGGGGATTACACAGGAGATTGTATTGACCTGCCTTGAATTATTGACACCCACACAGCTGGTAGACATATGATTTGAATAGCGTCAAGCCACGTTTTGTGACAAGCGATCAACGGTTTTGGTCACCGAGCGATTGTGTTTGACGTAAGCGAAGAAATTTATGCGTCAGTATGCTGTATAGCAGACAGTCGAATAAAGTGTGGCCATACAAGGGTTTCTATGTTAAAAATGAAACAAGCGGTCAAATCAGTTCACTTGAAGAATTGAGTGTGTGGTTCGTTCCAAAAACAGTCTTACAAACTTCGCACTTAACATGGCAGGGAAAATGCGCGAACCTCGCTCGGCGCCTAATTTGCGACATTATGCTTCAATCGTACCCGGTCTTACCTAACGTTCACGTGAGCGGCAGTTATAGTTTTTCAGCTCGACAAAAACTTACCGGGTCGCACGTGCAACAAAATCTGTTCGATTTAAAAAAAATGTTGAGCAACAATTTAAACCAAAGTGTATTTCGATAACAACAAGTTAAAATTGACATCGCGCAACATTCATGTTCAAATTTTGTAACAACAACAAAAAATCCCTTTAAAGAAAACGCTTTCATTACTATTTTCACAGTAAATTAACGACAGTCGGCGAATCATTATAGGATAAACTTTCGATGCCCTCGAATAGTTTCCCTCACGAAGTTAACGATCAAATCTGCCCCGCTCCCGTTCATACAAAACCCTATGCCAGAAACGTTAAAGACCAGTAGCTATAACTCCGTGCCAAAATGAACGCGAGCGTGCCTCAATCGGAACTAACCCCGTTGTCCCCCGGTAGCAGCAGATACCATTAGTAACATCGCTGATAGGGCAACACCTATCGAGGAACGGCGATTTTGGGCGCCCAAATCACGCTTTGGTGGTAGCGCAGTTGGCGTCGCACGATATTCGTGGCACTTTCGACAAGTGATTCGAGTTTGATTGATGCGAAATCAGTCCGCGTGACGCCAACAGATTTCTGCGAAGTTTGGGTTATCCGCTGCTGTTGGGGAAGTTTTGTTCCGGTTTGGCAAGAGCGCCCCTGCGTGGTATTCTGTTCGTGGAATTTCGGCGAAGAGGGAGCCAATCCACATTTATTTGACCCTTCCTAAAATGCGCATTTTTTGCTACTAGACAGGCGATTGGTTTCTAGGCCAAATTATGTTCGAAGAAATTTGAAATAAAAGTGCAAGAGTTTCGGTTTGTCGGAGAACTTTTAACGACACCTTTCTGTTTCTATTTTAGCTTTTTTTTGCACAAAAGGATCCAAGTTTTGCTAAAACTTGCATTCTTTTGTTTGTGAACCAAATCGAGGTCGAAGGAAAAGTGATGTCCCACCGATAGTACTCAACGCTAACCTGGCCAACACCGAAATCCAACTATCATAACGTCTGACGTACTTGTGGTTAAAAACAGCGTGTCTACTTCGTTACTTGACTTTCGGCAAACGACAGTTACAAAAATAAAGTCAAAATGCCAAAATTATGCGGATAGACGTTGCATGGCCAAGCGTGAGTTATACGTGGTTTTAGTGCGTAGGCACTTTGAACAACATACGCAGTGTTGATTCTCTGAACGAATGAAACGCACGTGGTTGACTTTTGCAACCATTTTTGGTTAAACTTTTTTGTGTGCCAAACATTTGTGTAAATTTTTTTTGAGGAAAGAAGTCTTACATAAAGTTGTTGGATCCAAACCAGCGTACGATTAAGGACCTTACTGGAAATACACAGAAGGTCAAAATAACAACACGGGCCATTTTTAAACGGGTGGCGGGCCAAATTTGGGCCGCGTGCCCTATGCTGTTATGAAAAAAATAAATTATGAAATATAAAATCAAATATGAAGAGTGGAGAGTCGAGACTTTTGTTTATGACACAACAAAGCGAGTTAAATAATCAGCAATGTTTTGCTGGAATAGTTGGAACATTTAGTTCGTTAAGCACAGTGTACGTCACATTACGCTGCGTGTACAGGCGCCACGGTAGAAATTAAAGGAAATAAACTGTAGTTTATCACTCCATAAAAAAATTAAACCACAGTGTCTATTTGCAAATCCCACAAGAGCTTATCAATTCAAAATTATTGCACCCTTTTTCTTACGATTGTGGGCTTCAATGCTTCTGTATGTAGGACCTCCAGAAACACGACAGAAAGCTCTTAGGGTCAAACCATACTGGTGAGTAATTGCGCTGAGAAGCGACATTAAAGAGTTGGTTTGACCTCGTATGACGCCAGGGCAGGGAACAGTGCGGCATCGTTTGATAACGTGTAATGTTTTGTGGGACAAGATACAAAACAATACTTCCTTGGGTTTGCTTGCTTAAACGGGGTATGAATAAATATATCGGGGTACGGGCCATGCATTTATGACAGAAAAAAACTGTTTCGTCAACTTTAAATGACGACAAGTGAAAAATTTGTTTGTTTGCTGGTGCTATCACTTACTTTACCCTAAAGCGAATTTTATTAAACACTAGAACAACCGAGGGAAAAAGTGGGAGTTGTTTGGTGGAGTTTCACGTGTGGTTGAAGATGTTAAGTTTTCTTTTCTGAAAATCCCAATTCTTGCGTTTGTAATAAAAAGTGTTTCGCCAACTTTCAAATCGTACCGTTTGATTTTGTAACTCGCTCGGCTCAATAAAAGGTTGGTTGCGTGTTTCCTCGCGATCCGTTTTCATTAATTGATTGTAACGTATGTTCGTTATAAACATGCACGCAAACACAGTATAACGAGCTATTAGCGCAGATGGGGCAGTGCTAATGGGTAGAAGCCACGCAATGTTTGCGTACACTGCATTGCAATCATGTTTTTCAATTACAACAGAGTCTTCAATCAACAAATTATCAAAAAGGAATATCTGTCACTTGATATTTTTAAATCGTTTTTGGTTGCCAAAAATTAAAACTTGCAAAAAAATTGTACTTTGCCACGTAGACTTGACCGGTCGAAGTTGACTTAGGGTTGAAAAAATTACTTTGCTGCAACAAAGTTGGATGCTATATGCTTCGCGTATGACGCATATTGGGGTTTTTGATTCAGTAAATACGCCTCGTTGCCCATTGACTCAACCGGACGCATATCTATTGGCTCAGCGCCGGGTCAAATTAGGGAGATAATAGCTGGATGACTTGCCTTCTCGTTGCAATGAGACCAAAACTTCTGAAAACCGGCCCATACGTCATAAACCCTACCCGTTGTGACATCACAAACGGTGGAGTCGAATGTTGGGCTTCAGAAAAGTTTCGGATGCCGTATACGAAATAGAC
Source organism: Ascidia mentula (assembly GCF_947561715.1). Taxonomy (NCBI): domain Eukaryota; kingdom Metazoa; phylum Chordata; class Ascidiacea; order Phlebobranchia; family Ascidiidae; genus Ascidia; species Ascidia mentula. The sequence continues at coordinate 4,380,907 of NC_138568.1, forward strand.
TGGGAAGGCGAAAAACGGGTTAGGGGATATTTTAATCGTCGCCTACTGTTCGCGAATTACGTGCTAGCCGTTGAAGCCGGTATGAAAACAATGGCGCAATATTGCCATGATTCAGTGGTCATACAGTGGTCAGTCCAAAATTGGAAAACGACAAATAGACGCGTTGTTTACGTACATATTTGTCGCGTTTAGGGGTCGACGGCGGTGCCGCGTTACGCCAAATGACCACAGTTATTGGGCCTGCGACTTCAAAGGAAACGCAATTCGAAACTGGCCTCCTCAGATCAAAGGCGATTTCGGGGTTCGACATCCTACAGTTCGTAATAACACCAGCGTCATGGAACGCGAATTTACCCGGGACCCCGTAAGACTAATATGCGTTCTATGGTCACGTGGCGGCCGGAATACGTAACCATAAAATATTTTCGCACAACCTGTTTTAAAAGTTATATTTAGTTTAGAAGTTCGACTTGTGCTGTTTTACAACTGTGGTTATGGCTTTGTGACGAATGCGGGTTTAATAGCCTGGGGCTGAAGTTACGTCAGGTTTTCAAATTTCGTAGATGCCAAAAACTGCGTAAAAATGTTTAATACAATGTTTGAAATGTTGCTCGTTTGCAGTAATTATTCGTATGTCTACCGTTGACAATATGTATGCAAAGTCAGGAAAATGACATTTTAAAAGCGAAAAGCGGGGCCACTAAAGTGGCCAAACAATAGAGATCTTTGAAAATTACTAATATTGTTGTCACAATGAACACAAAACCTATCCAAAACTTTTTAGTATCTTCAATTCTCAGATTAGTTTGAAAACGGGACAAGACTTAATGCACCACGCACGACAGAGATTATTCCTTATCGCATTTCGATCAAATGTAGGAAATCACAGAAACAAAAAGTGCCACAATCTTTACTGCAACACTAGCTGATGCGAATTTATCTGGGGTTTAATTTGACAGCTTCGGGTAACACAATCTCACAAGCGGCTGTAAGATTCGTCCATATATAGAAACATAGATGATATCTGCATTGGGATTATGTCATATTGTTCCTAGCACTGCCTGTCGCACGTATGCCCCTATAACGTTATTAGGCGACCCCTTGCATACCATACAGAACATGGGATTTAGGATAAACGGAACGTTCGTAAAACAAAGCATATTTACTGGATGAGGTGAAGGTAAATGCACTGCGGGGTTATTGTGTTACGCAAATTTACAGACAAGTCGGAAACCTTATTTTTTTGCGCTTCCGGATGAATTTGCTTTGTACAAGATCTTGTAACTGACAATACATCCAATGATGCACTGTCTTTGTTTAAAGATTAAGCTTGAATTACATGAATCAAAGTTGCAAAGCTCATATTGTTGTGGTAACTGCTCGTTTTAATGCATTGGATTTGTAAAACAAAGACAAATTTTATGCGATTTTTTTGTGACAAATCAAATTTGATCAATTTAAATACCAAATTGTTTTTACCGTTTTTTGTAGCATTCGGTTGTTAATGCCTACCTTGTTGAATTAAAGCTTTCAGACGAGCTGGGGTTCCAACGGCAAAATGGACGACATCTTTTTTTAAGGCTTTCATTTGATCATCGATTTTCATGTGACGTGAAAACAGTTTTAACGCTCTGAAAAGACAGATGACGTCATGAAACACACTGACCACAAACGTGTTGGATGGCACACAAAATTGCAGAAGTGTTTCAAGATATATTTAAACAATTTACATGGAAATAATTATTCTTTCGTATGCCAAGACAGAAACGCCCACTTTAGTTTAAGAAATCAGATAGAACACCACTTATTGGATTTTCTGCGGCAACGCAACGAAATTGGAGGAGATCAACATTTAAACACAAAATATCCACAACACTGCAACATAAGCACACAAAAGGAGATGGTTTAAAAATATGCATATTAGACTCTCGCCAAATCCAGATTTTCCCAATGGGCCATTAGTAAACTTGGCTAGGAGCAGGCCACGTGTTTGTTCATGTTTGTTTAACTTTAAAAACGTTGTTTTTTGTATGTTTTTTTTATTTCTTAAATTTGTTGAGTAATTCTGAGTATAATAAGACTGGCGCATATTGTTGGCATAAGTTTTTGCCGAAACGTTTTCTTTTAAACATGGCAATCTTAATAACAATACGGGCCAGTCTCTTTATACTCAGAATTATGAGGAAATCCGTGATTTGTGTTCCTATGTTTGAGTAAGTTTCGTAACGAAAGTACAGACTGACCAACACAGCATGAAAAACCTTCGCTGTCAGAAACTTACTTGCATTTATTTCCCTTGAAGTTTTGGGCGTCCGTGTTAAGGTTACAAGCCCGGAGAGCGTTTCCACATACCACCACTACTAAGGGCGACATCTTGTGTTTGTGCTTTGTCGACAATGTTTGCCACTTGGGGAGCGCTGTAGCAAAAAGGAAACACGCTGCAGTCCGTTGGTACGATTTGAAATTTTTTATTAACAATTTACCCTAAACCCGACAACAATTAAATTAACAATTAGGATAGCATTGTCTGCAGTGTAAAACACACCTAATTTGTTGGGCGAATTATTTTGTCGCAAAAATTAAAAAAAAATAGTATTCATTTCAGCAATGTGGTCATTATTTTTAACGTTTTAAACAAATATTACAGACAAATGATGTCTTTATGGTGCGAACTACAAACCTTGTCCAAACTCACCTTGTTTCAGATACACAGCAAAGGTCGTGTCTTTAACTGTATTGCATCGACAAAAATGCTGGTCTGCGAAAGAACAAATAACGGATACAGACAACAGAGCAAAATGTACTTAAGTATTACCTTCCAGTCGCATATCTTCCGCTTCTACGCCTGACAGTTGTGTGAAGTGTTGGTTTAAAACTTGGACTATATGAGAAGAATCGCATAAACCCTCTGGTATCGGATCGTCAGTTATTCGCTGCAACGAATTGTGTTTTAGGTCTTAGCGTTTCAATTGCAGAAACACTTTTCTACCATAAACTAGTCGATGCAGACAAAACAGGGCAGAAGAAATTTTCCGCTCTTGGTGAGGTTTGAACTCACGATCCTTAATACTCCAGGGGAGCTCGTCGGTCAGAGTGAAAAGTGTCGAAGGTTGCCAAGGCAAACTTGCCATTCACATTAGCCTTTTGCAATGCACAAAACTCGTGCCTTGCGCGTTACTAGGGTAATGTGGTTAGCTAAGCCTTGGTATGTGCCCTTAAATTGCATGACAGGACATAATGTTAATATGGCGTGTGTCAAAGGTTGCGACTATTGAAAATTAAGTTAGCGCAATATTATTTTCTGCAAATGTCATCTGGCAAAAAACAGTTTCGGAGAAGCTGCAAACGCACAATCGGTAAATTGCGTTATATAGCGCGACCTTCAACGCATGCCACAACACACCAGCGTCAGCAATGCATCAAACGCGACGAGCTGACATGTCACATGCATGCGTATAACGCGCCAGCATAATACAGGATGACAATGCGCAGGAAATATGTAGTTTCCTAGCCCGAAAACTGCGCTTCGAGCTCGCGAGAGCTAGCTTTAGCTGACGCGCTCTATATACGTATTTCTATTCGTAAACAATACAGCGCAGAGCCGCAACTGGAACGTGCATTGACTAAAATGCCGAAGCGTGAGCTGTAGGTTAAAGTGTTACAGTAGCACTGTAGGTTGTGGTAGAGTTATTCTGTGTAAAGACGCAGTTGGATGTAGATAGGCGACGACGGTATCTAGTTGTAGAGCTTAACAGCTTATCAAGAAACAAGTTACAAAAAGTGTAATATGAATATGATTGTGCTTGTTGTTGTACGCTTGGTTAAGCATTTCAGTGTACACGTATTGGCGGAATATCAACCGTATATGAAATCAGCCTGTCCATAGTTGGTTGTGGAGCAGGAACACATGCCCTACAAGGTGAACGCATGCACAGTTTCGGCAAAGGCAATGCTTTCTGCATGGCCCATTTCGTTATATATCCGATCGTATCATTTAACTTTGATCATCTATTGAATAAATCACAGATTTCACATAGAACATCAGTACGAAACTTCGTGGGCGCCAACAAAGCCACACAGCTGTACAGTCGCGCGGTCTTTTCCTGACAGTAACAACAAGAGCTTAACGTTGTATAAAGTTTTTAGAGCGGCCTTTGTCCGCCCTGATGTCCATAATCATATTTACCTTCCGCCGTCGTCGTTTCTTTTTCGCTGCCTGCACGGTCTGTTCTGTCGTTCCCTCTTCTGGAGACAGTTTTCGCTTGCCCAAAGTCCCTTGGCTGTCGTCTGTATGGTACAAAGATTGGATTGTTACAATAACCCTTTAGTTAGGAAGTGGGCTTGTGTCGAGCACGTGAATAAAGCAAGACAGGAATGATACGTTACGATAATATATGAAGTTGTTTAATCTATCGCTAATCTCCGGGTGATCGGATATACAGCAAATACGCGGCTTTAATCTGGATAAAATATACAACCATATTGCTCTGTATGCCTGGACCTTGCCCATGCAACAACCGTGTACCAGGCTGAAGAACTTAGCAGGTTAGAGAGGTTCTTCATTCATAACATTTCAAACATTTTTCGTCGTGAGGGTCTTGAGAAAACGTATCCACCAATGATAAATGGGAAGTTGGGTTTACACGAAGGAAAGCGAACAAGTATATTATTGATAGTTTGCTTGTAGTCTTACAAACCAAACAAGCTAAACCCGAAACACAGCGCTGGCGCCAAGGCCAAATGAAGCGACGTTCACATTGGGACATCATAAATAATTAAACAACGTCACGGCCAGTGACGAAGAGAGCAACAGAACGGCACAGAAAAGTACAGAGCGAAGTCAACTGCGCTGATTTGAGTTAGAAGACTCATCTCAATTCTCATTTCGATAATTGTGGTATCGTCGATATCGGCTAGAGGTGTGATTGGAAAACCTCACGGGACTTCACCGTTGTAAGCGCTAACTTGTCGCCTGGTGATTTAATTGTCGCCAGTCACACCGACGATCAATGGGACTGGACTCTGCAAAAACACTTTTCTGTAGACTTGGGATGTAAGGTCTGTGCAGTTTAGATTGGTGAGTAAATAGTCTACACTATGCAAGCAGTAGAAAGTTGGATATGTTGAGAGATAATGTTGCAACACCAGTGTGAGAGCTGCATTAAGAATTACGAGGCGGGATATGAGACTACACACACATGTTATTAAATGTACATGCATTCTCATAGGTGATAGCAGGATATTCCATTTTTGCGTTATTTCACTGCAAAGAACATTTCCTGCGGGTGATTGCATTACGGTGAAGAAAACGCCGAGACGAGTATCGCAGAGCAAAATCAATTTCACATGGTGCTACGTGATTGCTCTTCGGGGTCTCCTAAATAGTCGATCGCAATGATTTCGCCCAGTGGCGTCGTGGCGTCCAACAACGACAGGGCGTATGAATGTATCAAGCGCAACACGCGTGGCTTGTCGCACTTCTCGGCCCGAGAGACAAGCAAAAGCCATAAATTTGTATTGGTCGAATTCATGAAGGTACTGAAAGCGCGATGCAGCTACAAGCGGACTGCTGAAAATGCTGGAAACATAGCCTTTGGGATATGTTTGTGTTGCAGGAACTTATGTTGAAATGTGATGTGCCCTACATGAGATCCACACTCATGCAAATATATCAGCCGAATACAGATCTTGTGAGCAAAATAGTTTAGTAACAGAAACATATTTTGCAAGTCATCGAACTGCGACAACAATTGGTAAACTGTATACTGTCTGGAAGACAGCGGATTCTTCCAGAACAAACAGAAGGCGGAAATAGGTGACCTTGCATGTATATGCATATTCACGCTGCCAGATCACGTTAATTAGCACGGTTTGTTTAGAGTGCCGGCAACGCATTTTGTAATGGAACCATCTTGCTTTGTAGGTGTATAAATTGGTCGATATAGGCAAGTAAGTGTGCATGGTGCCCTTGAACAGCTGTTCCCAAACTTCCAAAAGCTGGTGCGTTTAAACGAATGAAAGGAAATTGGAAAAGTTTTGGAATATTTTATTGTCGCCTGAAGCTGTAACTCCAAGAAGTGAATTTCGGATGAAATGCTTAGTGGAAAGAAGTTAATGACGGTATGTAACTTAACATTAACTAATACTGATAGAAATTTGTTTGTCTATGTAGTTAAAATATATATATTTTAAAAAAAGCTGTAGCTTTTCTCGGGCGTATTTACAAAACGTTCAAACAAAACAAGGAAACGAGCGCTGACGAAGGAAAGGTACCGAAAATACCTATGAAAAATTTGGTAATATTTATTATATTTCCTTTGTTATATTTCCCAGACATGTGCAAAAAATTAGGTTTGCCATGATTGTGTGGCCAAACCAAACGAAACAAGCTGTTAAGTTAAAACAAGCAATGTAATGAACCCTTCCTATATACGAAATGGGCTGCACAAAGGGATTTTCATCAAGATTGTTGTCAAGTTTGTCTTCCCGCTGGGTGTCATGGCGAAGTGGTGAATTTATAGCCAAACTTTTGAATAATTTATCGTCCGCCGGGATCGATTGCTGAGGCAGCAAGCAAGCTTTGTCCCCTTGTGAGTTCAACGGCGAGTAATGAAAAATGATACGTTCACCCAGTATTCTTCGATATTTGCAAAACACTGGGTTCGCAGAATAAAATTGCTCGCACACGGTCTTTAGCGTTTTGGTAAATTACAATTAAGACGGTTGGAATTTAAAGGTAATTTTATTTAGGAGTCAGGAAAATCGATGCCTTTCAAAGTGTAACATTATGCCCTCGTTATTGGAAAAACACAAAGGTTTCTTCCATCACGTACGTCCTATAGGTAAATCCAACGACACAGTGTTATTATCAACAACATTTGCGTTACGGAGGACACGTCGTCATGCCTGTGCTTTGGAAACAATACACAATCACGCATACAATAAAACATTAGTGGGCAGCAAACAAACAAAACAGGCCATTTTCGGTGATGCAGTTTCACATGAAGTTCACCATTGTGTGTATTTGTTTAACTTTCGTGAGGTGCAGACAGTACAAGAGGTTACGGCCTTTCGCTTTTTAACAACAAAAAGATTCGATTATGTGATGTTGACAATCTAACCGCTGAGCGAATATTTTGCATTTACTCCCGGGGGTTGTGAATAAACCGTTGACTGCGGAAAAGATCAAACAAAAAAACGACACCGCACATAAATGCGACGGAACTGGTTTAAAGATTTGTTGGCCTTTACAACGCAGTGCAGAGTCAATAGCAAACTGAACCGCGCTGGGAGCGAAATTGTGACGGCTATACAGCGCTTTGTAGGATGACGTCACGCTGAATAAGCGCCGTCGAAGGAGCAGCAGTTTCACTTCTTGGGCACCAGCGAAGAACAACTGCATGATGAGTATATACCCTCGCTATAGAACAGAGTTGGGCAGATTCCCGAGCAGGACAGCTACATTACATGGTGCTGATAAGGATTGGTGTATCAGATAGATCACTCGTTAGGAATTTATTCGACGTTGTAGCTGCCGTGTTAGCGTGATTAAACAGTAATCACGGGAATGGGAATGGGAATTCGGAATTGCGGATATTTATTATAATCAAAGCTAGGGTCGATATAATGTTAAAGCGTACTGCAGGAAAATGTCCTCGTCCGACGTCTCAACGGATTTCAATAAGACTTGTTATGATTGCGCAGGGGATTAAACGTGGTAATGTCGACTGTGTTGTAGTGCAGGTATGCGCAGTTGCAGAGGGAAAGCTGTGGCAGGAGTTTAAGTACACGAAAGAAGTTAGAGATAGTTAAACTTGGCAGTGAATTTATGACCGAGAACGGAGGGAAGCTTTAAACGGCCGAAATATGTTAATGTGTGTTCTGTATTTCAGTTGCAGACACCTTTTGTGTGTTTTGATTTATATAGCTACAATTGTTTGCCGTGAGCTAACACACAAAACACAAGAGTCTTTGTGGAACCGACCAGCACAAAACACATATGTTTCAGTCTAGTGTTTTTTCAAAGGGTTAAAGACGTAAGTTATTGAACGCAGGCCAATCTTGCCCTATATCTGTAGTCCTCACGTATGCCACGTGCGACTGGCCAGTATGGATATGACCGACAGTCGCTTGGACGACATCGACTTCAGCTTCGTGGTAAGTGGAGATGGAAGTCTCTGTGATGTTGTTATTCCATCGGGGGCAAGATGTCAGAGGTCGTGTTTTTGTGAGGCAATCTCTAATGCGTTACTGGAATGACTTTTTTAATGCACGGGCAGAGATAAGGATACCCTAGTTATTGTTATTGTTGGACTTCAAGTTCTGTTTAACGGCCTTCTGGAGTATTGGTGGAAATGTAAATAAAGCATAGTAACTTCCTTGATTTAGTCACTAGCAGTGAATCTGCGCCCTATAGCGCAGACAGCAGTCTTAAAACCTATTGCATTTTAACGTGAGTCATCATGTGCGGTTGTCCGTACTCGCATGAGAGTTCGGACGCTCAAGTTATCCAGGAGAGAAATAATGATAATCCGACAAGCCAACATGAGGTGAAGGCACAACACAAGCTGCTGAGCCATTCGAACTATCAGCTTGTTCGTCTGCGGGTTAAACCCTGTTTGTAGTAAATTGGTATGAAGGTTGAGGCAAAGCTCAACTGGCGAGTGCAATTCCGGCAAAATTCCAGTAGCAAGACAATAAGTGTAATGGGTTTATCCGCTATTCCAAAAAACAGTCGACGATTAAAGCCATTGTTCTCTATAACTATTCATTACAGTATTCAAAAACCGCACTCGACTGAACTTTTTGAAATTGCAACCTCACACCTCGGCACTGCAGCAACTTTGTTAAACCAGGCTTGGTTGCAAGTATTTTTATCAAAATATTTGGTCGAGTTCTGGGCATTGGTATGTCTTCGTGTTTAACCGCAATTTTTTGCGTTACAGGTTCCAAATCGCGAAATCGACACGGGAACCGTAAAAAAACATAAGAAAAAGAAAACGGACAAAGGTCAGTGGTACTTGTATAATTACAACTTATTGTGAAATAGGCATTTTTCTCCATCGCCCTATACATGTATTTAATACAAACTTGTCAACGTGATTAAAATAACTGTTCAAAACTACGCTCTCAGCATGGTATAGTATTTTGCCCGAAAATGGCAAAGTCCTGCCGACTACAGGAAAATATTTGCTAGTCCCAATTTCAAAATACGTTGTTCTTTCAACACATCAAATACTTGAAAATTTGTACGTAGACAACGACGACAACGCCCGCGAGCACAACGAGGATCTCCCCGATGCCAACAAGGATGGTAAGGATGGGGCAGAAGAGCGACGCGGTTCGACTGAGAACAACGTTGAACCGAACATCAACCTAAGTAGAGACGAACTGCTCAAGTTACTCAGTGTATTTGAGGGCGAACTGCAAGCTAGGGATGAAGTAATCGCCATCCTCAAGACAGAATGCTCCCAAAATCCCGAAACCAGGTTGACAGTTTGTTTGCGTTCGTAGAGAAACTCCCGAAAGGTTTTTTTTGCATTAAACCCTCAAGTAGATTTGGATCATGCTTACTTGACCGAAAAACTCCAGCGATATGTTATACTTGCTCCTATAAGTAATAACAAATGCTGCAATTCTTGAATAAGTTAAAGAAACGTATTATTTTAACCGACATCTATAATTTAGTGCAAAGGTCACCGGGTTTATCTGCACCACATGGTTGCTCTCAATAATATTCCAACACCATAGAGGAAAAAGTTTAATGCAAGTCTTTGATAGGTATGGCCTAGCAACGCAACCCATGAAAGCGCTGCAACGAGATGCTGCCACTTTGGACGTGGCGTTACAAGACGAAGAGTGCGAACAAACCAAGGACCAACTCAAGAAGATCATCCAGGTTTGAATGAGAGCAGTTGATTGTTAAGATATAGGATTTTATAAATTCGCATTTCAGAATCTTACTATTTTATTACTCCTTTTTCAAAAAAGGCTGTCTGACACGCCGAAGATTTTAAATTACCACAACGTGAGATCAAAACGAGCTTAAAACCTAATTACTATATAGGTCATGTCAATTGAATTATAAAATAAAAGCTCAATAGTTGCGTTGTATGGTGTACCACATTTCTTTATCTTTACTGCTTAACAATACATTTTCTTTATGGTTTGAACACAGCATCAGAAAGAGTCGTACAAGAGGCTCAAGCAGATTCTTCTCACATCTCAGGACAAATACCAACGTCTGTCAGTGGACATGGAAGAGGAAAAGCGAAAGCACCAGGAATATATGATGAAATCTGACGACTTCGTTAACTTGTTAGGTATGAGAACCATTAGCATTTTACAGGACAAGTTTACGGCCTCATGTGGTCTTTTGCGCGTATTTGCGCAGCAACTTAACGATGGATTGCGTTTGGACGTTTTCTCACAGGCAAAGTTTTCATTGAACTCGCTTTTGATTGATACCTTTATGGGTGTTCGAGCTGAGGAAAGTGGCATTGTTTAGACACAAGTAATCCTTCATAACGCCTATTTAAAGACACAACAGTCATCGCGACTATCTGGTAGCATCCATAACGAGGCCTACACAAGCGCCAAAACCCGCTCTACAGATATGCCACACACCAGACCACTACACGCAGTGAGCAGACAAGAGTGACGTTTCGTACACCTGATAAAGGGCGCCTGCCCGTCTATTCCAAGTCATTGAAGATTGTCTTATCAGCTGTTGCACATCGGCCCGCTGGGGAGTAAGTTGCAACGGCGCCTTGCGGGTAGCTGTGCCATTGGTGGTCTTCACGTAGTTTGCTTATGTTTTTCTACAAACCAAGCGCTGCGTGTTACTGAAATGGGGAATGTTGAATATTGTTGGAAGTATGCACCGAGCGATGAAACGAGTTTCTCAATAATCGTACGTTTACCAAACAGAGGGCCATCGCTTTCATTTATGACACAAGCTCTCTGGAAAACCTTCGTCAGAGAAGATTAAAATAAAAGCGAAATAGTCTTCTTGACATTTGTTGCTATAGAACCCCAAGAACCACAAATCTTTTTACTTTTTGGACATTCGAACTTTGTGTAGCAGTATCGTTTTACACATAGGGCCTTTCAGGTTCAAATATAAACCATAATTGGGGTCTTGTAAACATGTGAACGAACGACTTGGAGAAATAAAGTGATGGATGATTATACTGACGCGTGTGCCACAAACCGACCATGTGGAACACGGAAATAATGATAGTAGTTTAGTCACCATGCGGACTTGTAGGTGTGGCAACATACGAGGAGACGAAACCGTGTTTTACACAACTTCCTCGACGTGTATTTGTATTCGTGTACAAATGTATATGAGTGGCGTGCGTTTACAAGTGCTTTGACTTTCGTGTAGAACACGACAGGGAGAGACTGAAACAGATGTTGGAACAGGAAAAGGAAGTACACGATCGTAAAGAGAAGGAATTGGTGCGAAAAATCAAAGAAAACAAGGTACAACAGCAAAACAGCGAGTAATATTTTCGCGAGTAGAGGCTGGTCAATAATCTAGATTCTCAGAATTGCTTTTGTTTTTTAATTATAAACATATTCGTGAGTATTGTTTTTGCTCAATTTGTTTTCATGAAACTTTTTCGTCAAGTAGTGATTTGTGTGACAAACTAAACAAATGTTGCTGCCGTGGAATACAAAAAGAGAGTATTTCTTGCTTTTCGTTAAAACCAATTCCAACAAACCGTCGAAAATTATACAGTTACGAAATAGAGCAGTTACAATTTTATCGTGGGAAAAGTTAAATTCAAATCAAAGAAAGATGATGTTACTGACAAAAATACACACGCAATTTGTCCTTGAAAAAAAAAGTAAACAATTGGGAATCACAAAATTGTGAAATAAATGCAAAAATCTCGACGTTTTTGACATGATTTTTTCTGCAGGACGAACTCTCGCGATTGAAGTCTCTGTCCTTGGAATTGGTGGAAGAAAGACAAGAACAGCTGCAAAAGCTCAACGAGCAGAGGCAGCTGGCCACCTCCCATCAGCGCCTAATCGAAGAGCTCCAAGAGAAGGTGGGAGACATAGAAGAAACAAACTCCTCGGCGTTGACGAAGTTACAAGAAATGAGATTAGCGGCGTCGGTTACTCTCGTGTAATGGAGCCGATCGCGGCTTTAAAGTCTTTATATATTTCCGCATAGTTGGGCGTGCACCAAAACAAATAGGGGTTCATTTAACACACTGGCCAAGTACTTCGACACTTGAGCTCTGACAACACTTTGAATTTGATTCTAATGCACAACTCTAAGCCGAAAGTTTTATTCCTCAGGTGAAAGATGCCGATAACTTGGCTTTTTCGGAAAAGGAGCACGCGTCCCAGCTCGAAAACGACTTGGAAGAACAAACCAACAAGTTTTACAATCAAAACGAGGATTTAACAGCCAAATTTGTACAGGAAGAGGCCAAAAACAAACAACTCCAGGAGAAGGTGGGTAGGCAAAGCGAACGGACGCGGTAAACACGATTATTATTTGTTGGGGAACACGACAGACAGAATTATGAACGCCACTTCGACATGACTTGCAGGAAAAAAATGGAATTTCACTTAAACGTACTGTTTTGAAAGAACTGCTAATTATACGCATTTTGACCAAGCACAGTTGAATACGAATAACATCTATGGAATCTTGTATGCTAACAGAGGAGAAATTGTCACGGGCAACAAGCAAAATTAACTTCTTCTTGGCTCGCACGTAGATTGATCTCCTCACAAAACAAGTCAGGAAGCTGAAATGCGTAGACAAAAACCTCCGGAAGACGGACGACCAATTGTGGAGGATCAAAGAGAGACTAGAGCAAGATGAGAGACAAGACGAGCTCCTGGAGGAAGTCGAACTCCTCCGGAATACTGTGAGCGAGATGCAAGAGGCGGAAAAGATCTATGTGCAGGTATAGAGCAAAATCGATATACTTGTGTGTGTGTTGTATCGAGGCAGCGACTAAATGTGATCTGGATAAGTTCAAAGTTCGCCATAATTGTTAAAAAAACTATATCGTTTTTCACTTCCGCTGCAAGGCCTGTTTAACTATAAATGTTTAACACACGGTTGCCAGGAATCCCTGTCATATCCATGTGTTTTGACGTGATTTAAGGCTTGGGCGAGCCTTTCTTGCGATTTTTTGGCGTTGGGTACATAAGCAAAACTGTTGAAATTACATGGATCGAAAGCACAAGACAATATCTCCTTCGTTTAAAAATGTACCAAGAAGCACCTCCTAGTAATGTTAAGGAATATATGTTTAACCGTGTGAAAATTGCCAATTCCACAAGAGTGAAAACCTGGTGTACTGAATCATCGCCACATATTCCAGTTTTGTTCCATGTTCGGTTTCAGTCTTAAACTTATCGTGTTTATTTGTCTTCAGGCACAAGACGAATGCAAGGAACTGCGCGTTACGTTGGAGTCAGAACTCGCGCACACCAAGGCTCTGGGCACGGAGGTCGAACGACTGCGGAAGAACGCACGCAATCAGACCGACATGGAAAGATGCGTGGAGGAGGCCAACTTCCGTCTAGATGAGATGCAACAGCTGTTTGATGCCGAATGCAAAAAGGCGACCAAGATGAAAGCCCAGCTCGAGGTAGGAAGGGCGGCCAACCTTTAGCTGGGATAGGTCACTTTGTTTCGGATGACGTTGGCGGATGTTTACGACAATATTCCGCGCGCTTATGTTTAGAATTGCCATTAGAAGGAATGTGACTGTGACGTAGTTTGAGACGTTTGATTAAATGTCGTGGGTAAAGGTAATGGTCATGGATCTAATACTATAGCGATCGCAGAAATGTTTTATGCAATAACACGATTGGCAGATCGCCCTACTGCGCACTGTGATTTTCAATGATGAATTTTGGACCACAACTTTTAAACTGACAGATACTCCACTACAATTCCAATTGTTTTTCCACGGTACAAACTATCAGAATCCCCGTTTTTCAAGTTTGTCAGTCAGCAGCATACTAAAAAGCCGATTTACGTAAAAAATACAACGGTTTTCTTTTCTCTTCTCCCAGGAGTTTCAGGAGAAGCTAAGCAAGATTGACGAAACCGACGCAACGTTGAAGATGAGCGAGATCAAAGTGAGGAAACTACAACAGAACATCACCGATCTGACGAATGAGAGGGACGGTCTCGAGACCAAACTGCAAGTGGAGAAAGACAAGTGTGCGCAGTGCATTGAGATGCTTGAAGACGAACGAAACACGGTAAAACACTATCCTACTATTTAGGCATTAATTCTCGTTTTCTCCAACCAGTTAAATCCCAATTAAACGTCAATATGTAAGGGATCGTACCAAAATTATTCAGCCCATAACACGAACAGCTATGCATAAAAAAGAAATGCTATGCATAAACGTATAGCTGCGATAAATGACCATACAGTATGACTTACCTGGAGTCAAGAGTTTGCAACCGGAATAAAGGTATTTAAACACACCCTGGTTTACGGAGGATTGTAACCCGAGAAACATTGGCGGGAATTTAAAGCATAAAACATGCTGTCAAGTTTCCAACAAATTTATTTGATTGTTCAATGTAGGCACCAAATTATGTTTCATGCGGTATAAGAGCACATACATAGCAACAATTGAGTTTAAATAGATCTAGGAAATTACCATATTTGCCCACCATATGGCGCTGACGAGTTTCTTTAGCTTTAAACACTTATACCATTACGTGCAGATAACAAAAGTGTCGCAAAAAATGATTGAGGAAAGCAAAAAAGTTTGGAAGCTGAAAGAAGAACTCGCCGTGCAGGAAACGAAACGAGCTGAGGAGATGGAAAAGCTTCACGTCAAGTTGGAGGAGGCCATCAAACAACACCAAGATTGCATCCCAAAAGTAAGCAACTAAATTTGGTGATGAACAAAGACGTGTTTGAAACGTTTGCTTAATATGTCTTTAAACATCATCTTAGGTTTGGGTTTCCCATTTAAAGTAGTACTTTGAACCTAAGTAAATTCATATTCATTCTGCTTTCGTTTGAAAGAGCTGGTTTTATCTCCCTGCTCATAACACAAAAAAACGCACCTTGTTTACAACTACTTTACCATCACACACACAACAAACATGTGTTTTTCCTGACGCAGGAAAAAGTCAGTCAGATGGAGACGCAAGGCAACAATCTACGAAAGCAGATCGCGATGTTGAAGACCCGCTTGGACAAGCTGGAAGACGAAAGCGATCTTAAGGAAAACGAATTGAAGGAAAGCAAAGCTGCAGCAGAACGGGCGAAAGCCAACGTAATAATTTAGTTCCTACTTTGCATTACTTCATAGTATATATATATAACGTGGGACAAATTTGGCTTAGCTACATTTGAGTTTAAGATGTTTCAAACGAGCTTACTTCTCGTTGCAGCTTCACACTTCCACGGAAAAGCTAAAGAAACTGGTGTCGCTTGGCCTAAACGAACAAGTCGCGATCGCCAAGTACGAGGAATACAAAGAAAAGAGCTCAGTAAGTTGTGGGAAATTTTTGGTTCGACGTGCGACCCTATGCATATTCTGTGCTCTTACAGAAACTGGAACTGGCCAACGAAGATTTACGCAAGAAACTCGAGAGTCTTGAAGATTCGTTACGAGACGAGAAAACAACGAACACCAATAACAACAATATTAGACTGAAGGTAGCTACGGTATTCCTACCCAAGCTTTATTGTACAACTATAAACCGTAATTAGTTTCTAACAACCTCAACGGTATTATTTCTCAGGGCGTACCGATGAGCCACATTAGCACACAAACCAGCTCGGAGGGAAAGCCCCCTTCTCCCGCGCACCCTCGTGTGGCCGCATCGCAGCGTTCCCATCAACCACGCGCATGCGCTAGTGATACGTCGACGCGTTCCTCTTCAGTTCGGCGGGTTTCGACTTCGGCAAGTCGCCGCGAAACTTCTGTGGATGCCCGAACACAAAGGCAGAGGGTAAGCAGGAAAGTAAGGATATTATAGAGTAACTTTTGAAATGGTGCTCGGAAAGTTCTCGCCGAAGCGGCACCGATATTTATTGAAAAATGAACGACACGAGTCACAGATAATTTCCAATGAACATATGTTGTTTTCTGAACCTTAAGTAATCGTGTTTGTTAAATAGGTGCCTTTATAGCCCAGCATTCACATCCGAATATGTTTATTAGTCGACCTCTTCAAGCTCGAGCGCCAATCAGCAGACGGTTTCAAATTCAAACGGACCAATCATCGTCCGCCTAAAGGGTAACGATGCAAAGGGCAGCAAGGCGCCATCACCTGTTTCCATGACCATATCTCACGATCCGAAAACTGAAGCGACGCCCACGTTTCGAATCGTGCGTGACTCCACAACAGGAAGCCCCCATATCGAAACCAGTGTGAATGAAGGGAAAAAAGGAATCCAGATAAGAATGCCGGGAAAGACAAAAGGTCAGAAACCTTGATCACATTTTAAAGCTTAAAAACAGCGAACCGTTGGCCCATAAGCTCGTCTTTCCGGATTGTCGGGTAACTTTGCTATGTCGTCATGCACAAATGCATTTCCAGATAAGACGCCCAGCACCAAGCCACCGGCGTCAACGGGCAACAAAATGGCAACCGGAAAGGTTGCTGGAAGTCCGAAAGTAACAAGTAGAGTGACAGTCACACCTACTGCGTCTTCCAAAGCCAGAAGTTCCAGTAAGACCCAGGTAAACTTAGGGACAAGTGTTCGAGCATTTCGTCAATGTAAACGATCTTAACGTTGTATGAAATAACAAAGTCAGGTAATTTGTTGGTGTTCAGTGGCGTAGGAGCAGAATGATTAAAAATGTCTTTAAGCGTTTAAATGGAGAAAAAACAACATTCAAAACCAAATCAAAATTAGCTACATTTTTTTGCAAAGTCCAGAATGTCAATCTTGCATTTTTGCAAAGTCCAGAATGTCAAACAAAATTAAGTTTTATACTGGTATGCTGCGTACGCAACATATCCAATAACCGAACCGTCTTTTTTCAGGCCTCACGGCGCGAGTCCATCTCCCCGACGAGGATCCCAAAACTAAGGGGAAATACCCCAACCCCGAGCCCGGCGTCACCGAGCCCAACACCCACGAGACCATCTCGCACTGCCTCAAAATCGCAGTCTTCCAGATAGGTGCTCAGAATGCGGTTCCGCGTGAGGACCAGAGAGAGAGAGAGAGAGACGGGGTTCCAGTCAGTTCTCCGTGCTTCACAACATGTGCCCACTGTAGACATATGCTGGTGTACTGAATAATGGGCAACAAGATTTTGTAAGGCGCAGTGAGTGCCGGTTTATTTTATCTCCCAATGAAATTTCACCCTCGCTATTCACAGCTACCATGTTCTGTTTTTTCAAAGGTGTCGGAACAAAAACTGTCTTGGTTGTCAGCATTAATATGTGTTAAAGATCGGTATGTACGAATTTGCAGATAATTTCAGAAGTCCATTTTACCGCGACTTGGCTTTGGGAAGTGTCGCACATATGACAAACAACGTATATAAAGCATAATAATGCGCCAAATTTAATAGCATAGCAGAAGCATGCTTCGGATCTCCAAATCCATACAACTGCCCAACTGCAAGCGCTTCCATTTATTTAATATAAGCACTTGATAAAGCAATACTTCCTCAAGTTGTTAATATGCAACTGCGCAGCCAACGGAGGCTTTGCAATTATGTCAATCGAAGCGATTACTGTGACGCGTTCATGACGTCACTGTTACGTTGTGGTGCTTTCATCGGAGGAATTATTTGACGTTCGCACAGCGGAGAGTATTTATTTGTGAGAAAGCGGGGCGAATAAATGGAGTTCCACGAAATGAGTGACTGGTTTTGTTTCTCATGATTGGGGGAAGAACGAGAAGCTTACATCAAAAGTAGGTCAACAAACCGCTAAATACATTATAACGGTGTCAGGAAATGCGACAAATACACAGATCTCTGTTAAATAACGATTATATTTCAACCGCTTATGCTTTAAATTAAAAATAACTGCTTTCCTCTTTAAACAAACACACAATAGAGTAGAAAACAGAAAACCTAATCACATTAAGCCGAACATAATATAGTTCACAACAAAATAATGCATTCCAAACAGTACCCTAGCGGGGCGTAAGCTTTCACTGCACTGGGAAAGAATCGTTCGACACGGGCGAGGTTAAATGATCGATTTTTCATCAATCATTAACTCTCGTGCTGCCGA
Source organism: Ascidia mentula (assembly GCF_947561715.1). Classification (NCBI taxonomy): domain Eukaryota; kingdom Metazoa; phylum Chordata; class Ascidiacea; order Phlebobranchia; family Ascidiidae; genus Ascidia; species Ascidia mentula. The sequence goes on from NC_138568.1 coordinate 4,399,127, forward strand.
AACTAAACCCACAAACCATTTTCAGTTGCCCCGTTTCTACCATTTACAATAACAAGGGAGAAGCGATGCAGACATTCTGGAGTGCTTACCGATAAATTTTGGCATATGTGGTTGTTTGCTGATAACGATTGAAGGGGGTCGGAGGTTTGTATACCAAAATGCAAACAGTAGGCGCCGGAAGGTGTGTATGCAATTAATTTAAAGAAAACAGCGCCTATTTAATATTTTAGCTAAAAAGTATGCTTAAAAGGACCTTGGGGACTTGGTTTGTCATTATAGCAGTTTCCCAGAGTGATATCAAATCTATTTAATATTTATTATTATTATTATTGGTTCGTAAAGGTAATCGTAATAAAATATCAACAGTTTTAAGCAATTCACAACCTGGTGACAACTTTCAACAAACAAAGTAAATGAAAGCTTACCACCAAAAAACAACAAACAAACAGCGACAAACAGGTTGGGCTGAACAAGGTAGTTTCGGTTTAATGGCGAAGGAAAAAGGTTGAACGCATATGAGTCGGTGATTGAAGCCTTGTAGATACTAAGCAGTAGGAGGATATTAGTGTGTGGAATGAGTTCCAAAACCACGCCAGCTTGACAAAGTTGCGGTGCGCTAAGCTGGCGTTCAGTTCGTATGACTCGTAGATCAGCAACTTCCGCTTAAAACCACACTGTGTATACGTGCAACTGGTAGAAGCGCCTTGGTTTCAGACAGTGCTGAACCTTTACAGATACTGATGCGTGCTTACTCGGGCCAGTGCACTAACTGGTTAGCAATAATTGAAAGGAAATAATACGGAGTGTAGGAGGATAGGCTAAAGTGTAGGTCAAATTGCATTGAGGTTGGGAAATATGTTTGTTTATTGTAAAAGCCGCCATGGCTAGACAGGCACACATGTTTAATGCACTGCACGGCGGTAGAAAGCGCCTTCGCGACCGATTCCAGTAGAAAAGAGACACCGCATATCTAGTTGTAAGTTACTTACATTACGGATCCAAGTAGATTGTTAAACAATTGTGCTGTGAAAATTATTAGCTGTTGAAACATTCAGCAGGAACCATTGCCGTTTATACTTTAACATAACTTCTTCACCATAGAAACAGTACTGCGATAAAACGTTGTTGACCTGTTGGTTTGCACAGCAAGCAAAGCTTTGAAATAGGCACAAGAATGTCAGAATGGAGAGGAGGCAGAAGCAGAGCAAGGACTGTAGCCGGGACGCAAAACGAGTATTACGACATGCACCAGTTCACGGAACGGCCTTCAGAGTAAGTATATCACGCCGCAAGAACCCGAGGGTGAATAATAAAGGCCACATGCTATATAGTTTAAAGTACAACCCGCCTGTTTTGCGGCGAACTGGTTTCCCAGAGTAATACTCTGTTAAGTAAACTGTTAACTTGATTTGCTTGGCTCCCAAATGCGGAAACTCGCATTGTTATGTGGAGGCCCAGTACTATGTTGCCTATAATAGGCCACATAACACGAAATTCATGGAAAAAATCTTAGTAAAAACATATGGGAAGAAGTCAATCAAATCGTTCTTGTATCAAAATCACAACAACAAGAGGTGAAACTGTTGGCAGGGCATTTTAAACAACAGCCATTTTAGTTAAAAACTGCAACTAAAGAAAAGAATTTGGACGCCCTAAAAACTACTCACAGCATCTCGACACTTTTTTCCACTACAACCGTTCGAACACACTGACATAATTTTAAATTTGCCAAGCATTCAGCGCCAACTCAATGACGTTCGAATACATTAAGATTGAAAGTTTAGATATGCACCACAACTACGCAAAAGAATCTCAATGGTATTTCTTAATGAATATGGCCCATATTATGGAGCATATCCGTACCAAAAATCACAGCAGAGCTCCTGTGTTGTGGAATGCGTGGAAATTTTTTGGTTAATTTGCATGGAGGCTCTATTGTTATGTCATCAACATGGCTATTCGGGCCCAGTCATTGTGGAGCAATTGACCGAGAAAGAAGCAAATGAGTTCTGCTGTTCATAATAGCTCGCCAAAAAAGGTCACCACCGAAAATACCACAAAAGTATCTTTCCAAATCCCTGTGCCTATTCGTCTGTATGAAATAGCAAACAATATCCTAACTGCAAACGAGACTAAACATTGCCTGTCTTGTAAGTCTGCCAGGCAATGACGCAGGGGCAAAAGTGCCCGTTTAAAAAAAAACGTTTATTGAACATACAGGGGCTGTCTAGAATCAATGCAACGTCTAACATTAAGGTTCTAGTTGCCCGACTGGGATTTAAGTTTTAAGTACAACGGACAAACATGCTTTGAGGCTTTTTTGACACATGCAGGTGCAGATCTTTGTAATTTTACCTCTATTTTCTTGCAGGTTTGTACCAAAAGCTAGCAACGGACCCGTACCGCCCCCGAGAAGGCCTCCTCCCCGGGTAAATCAATTAAAATAAACGTTTTTGTATCTGACATGTCGCCGCAATCAATGAAACCATAATAGTTGTTAGCATGGCTGTACCAAATACGTAGAAATACCTTTTATTTCTTTAGCACCAACACCAACATGTCTCGAAAACAAGTTCACTTGGGTCACTTGGCAACGGGCACCATGTAGATGACGAAGGTTGGTATATTTTAAACAGGAATAGTGAACTCGTTCTTGTAACACACAATTGTGTTTTCTACGGTTTTATTGTTCAGAACTGTATATTTCGACAAACGACATTGAGTCTTTCCCGACACGCCCAGCTCCTCAACCAATCAGAAACCGCCCCGCAACTACGAATGAGAATAGAAGCCACCGCCCCATTCTGCAGCCGAAGTCAAGCTTCGACTCAATACAACAAAACGTATACACGTCTCTCCCAACTGCCGTATACACCGCTGTCAACAAAAATACCCCCGTTCCCAACCCCAGGGTGGGTCACTTGCCCCCAAGACCCAGGTCCCCGCGACCTAGCGACGGTTACACCCCGATGAAGAACCCCGACTTTGTGGGTGACGGAAGAGGGATGGATCTTGGGCCACAGAGCGGAAGTCCCGGTGAAAACCGTTCGCTCAACTCTTCACCTGTACTCTTCGCGAATCACACACCATTGAGTAAGTATAGACAACGTAAGGGGTTGTTTAAATGCATAGTACGAAGCACAGGAGTACAATAACGTTGGAAGTTTAAAAAAAACTCATACATTTAACACAACAAAGTATGGTACACACGTTTAGTACAGCAGAATCAACTTCTGTGTACGAGCATTTCCCAACGAAAGACCCCAAACCTCGCAAAGTTTATCAAAATCGGACATAACCTGCGTGTCTGTTAACGCCAGAAAGAACACATGTGCATAAACCAACAACATTACAATATAGACGAGACAACAAGCACCATGACTAATGAAACGGCCATCTACGGTATGGCCCATGGCGGAACACCCAACCTCATTATGAACTTCAAGAAGATTTATTCAAAACTGACAAAGCTTTACAAGAACATCGAGGAAGCTGGAGATACAGCGCAAGTCTACGAGCTTAAAATGCATTTCAGGTAAGGCAATGTCTTAAATTGTAATGAAAAAGTTTGTCAGCAAAACGTTTTGTGAAAGTCAGGTGTTTAAACCCTTGTGGAATGAGTGGTTTATTTCGTTAATTGCTTGCATCTCAATTATTCAAATCTTAGCAACTCTTCAAATAATACGTACAGAACCATTCTTAAGCATGGTAGCAGAATATACTGGCAAAGGCAACTATTATAACTTGGTTTGTCAAATTTATGTTCTGACAAACATCAAACCGTACGTTTTGGTAAATCAACACAATAAACGCGTTCTGCACGCCAATAATCTTTAATCACATTACGAGTGCTTGAACAGAATGCCGGAACATGCAAACACAGCCGCAGTTCACAGCCACATACACAAACTACTCTCTCCGCCTTCTACTGCGGAGCAGGAAGTCCATAAAACCCAGGATTCCAGCCTGTTTGTGGTGGATTTTATTGAATTTGAAGACAAGTACCAACTGAGACATCACATTGTTCAAATGTTTGCAGAGCCAGGACCACGTAAGTTGCAAAAAAATTGCCTAATCTGTACTAAATAACTGAAGCTTTTAAGCCGGAATGGCGGGAATTATTGGATACAATGTAGATAAGATTATATTAGGGAATAGCGCATTTGTTTTTTGGGCAAACTTCTTTGTGTACAGCCCCGATGGCACTAGAAGGAGCTTTTACGAAACCAAGGAAGTTGAGTCATATTAGTTTTCGTTCCATCGATTCGTTAATCACTTTTGTCGCAACATCCGCCAATGCGTATATGAACCCGACTATTGGGAGAATGACGTCAAGTAACAACCACAATAAATGAGTGGGCCAGGGCCGAACTCCTCATGAAACGGAGTATTTAAGACATTCTGCTTATCGCAAATTGATTCAAAATCTCATGCAAAAACGATTTCCGAGCTTCTGTACCCTTAGGTTGGCATTATTTGACGTGTTTTTTTTCCTACAGCGTCAGTGCAATACCAAAAGGTAGATGCTAAAATGGATGCAACCATATCTGAATTTTGTCAGCGCGTCGAGGATTTAAAAACCCAACGCAACGAGATGGTCCAAAGCCCTGCGCACGCAAGATCTCTGCTGAAAGGTAAGAAATAATCCGGATATTAACTCAAAAGAAAGCCAAATATTCCTTGGCAAAACAAACAAACCCAACAGGTACGAATAATTGCACACAATCTCTGACAATGTTCACCTTGTTGTACTGAGCCTGTGCACTGCTTTGCCGCGCCCAAATTGTACAGTTTTCAGATTCCAAACCGAGCATAATGCCACCGATTATTGACGTAAATACGTTGTTCCTACTTACCAAATGTTGTTTGTTTATAGGTATATCGGATGGAGAGAGCCTCGTAAAAGCACTGCTAGACAATCAGCTCTGGATACGTTGGGGTACATCTAGTTTCCTGCCACCTTTGGCGCACCTTTACATGCACAAGCAGCCTCCGTATTACGAGGTGAGCGAAAGAGATCTATTTCCCATTCTAACTCGAGATAAGAATAATCCAGGAGGCTCCAAAAAATGATGCTACTATTCGCCCTAGATTTAGTAAACTTTTTCCAACATAAATACATGTGGGTTGTAACAAAACCAAACGAGACAACTCGAAAACAGACCATGGGTTAAACGTGTAAGGTTGGGGGTCCGAAACGCGTGATGGGAAAGTAACTCGCCACGCACAACCCTTTAACGCACCTGAAGGGAAACAAAACCACCATGACTCATTACATGACGTCAAGTATTGGTCACTAAGGTCTTCCTGTTGAGTGGACTAAAGTTTACCGACGTCACAGGTACGAAAAGCTGTAACTATTTCATGCATTGCTGAGAGAAGAAACGGAGCGTCCGACATGTTCAGATCGGTTCGGAACTCTGAGTGTCTCTGCCCGCCGATCTACAGCAGACTGAAAGCGGGCAGCTCTAGCGACACCCGGTGGCAGGTAAACAAACACTTTTGTTTGAGTTTGCGCGCTTTTCTCATCAAGGGGAATTATCTTGTGGTACAAAACGCATACTTTAGCCTTAAAGCGTTTTCTCGTCAAATTGTTCTGTTTATTCTAGTAGACGGCAGTGGATATAAATCAGGAGATATGACCTTGTTCACGCACAGGAGTTGGTTGTGAGGATTATGAACGATAGTTAAAGGACAGTACCAGTAAAGTGTTCTAGAACAGTGTTTTTCATTTGCCGGTCTGCGTACATTTTTACCGGCTACCCAAAAATACACGCTTTTCTCATGAAAGGGTGTGGTACAAAACGCATACTTAAGCCTTAAAGCGTTTTCTTGTCAAATCGTTCTGTTTATTCTATTCGAGTTTACTTTCAATAAAAGTAAGCGGGCTTGAAGTGCAAACTGTTTGGAAACATTGTTTGAGAACCTGGATCAAAGCAAAAACTGTAAAATAACAAAAAAACATTTGTGAAACTCGTAGGTTACGGAGTATAACGAAAAGACTACAAAGTTTGAGACGCGCGAATGTCAGTTACCGTCTTGGCTCACACAAGAAGCAGCGGCTTGGAACGTCCTACATTCCTCCAACAGGCAAGTATACATTGACCAACCACCTGGTATTCAAACCAAAGCGGTGATAGAACTTCACCTTTCACTATTCAAATTGACGGATATAGAATGCAAGCAGTGTTTCCCAAAATAAAATCTTGTCTGTGATGCAGAAAAGCGTTTGACAAAGGCGACCACCCCTACTCACTTTATTGTGTGTATCTCGTCATCATAAAAGACTTCACGCTGGAACAAGACGCGGAAAGCAGAGGCTTCACAGGAGAGATGTGGTCCACGCCATGCAAATACCAGGTATATCTTTGGTAGACGTCATGATACTTCAACAATAGAAATATTGCCTAACAGAAACGCCTGTTGTTCAGACATTATTGTATTAGGTAAACGTCATCATATTTTATCATTGTTTTCTCGATATATCGCTCTTGTCCCTTAGGACATCGGTTCTCACACAATGTTTGATCACTTGTAAGCCGCTGCGTGACCCACTCACACAGATATCTTATTTTTTCATTGTTCACATATGTTTTGTAGTACTACGTCAATTCATCGAGTACGGGAGTTCTGTACCGTTTCGCGCACGTTGAAAACAGTCACTGTGAAAGAATACACAAAGTTCTGCAGGAAGCCCCCAGTCTACGCCATTTCCGGTGCTACGAAGGATGTGACCTCGTTGAGGTGAGAATGGTGCATTGTGGGTTGGGATTATACATTGTGACTCGACAGTAACATTGCACCGTTTAAAAAAAAGTACCTAGCACATTATCCCAAACAAAATCTACTCAATGATAACGAATTTCTTCGTCAAAACATACTGAGATTTCCAATACCTCGAAGCGCCAGTTTTTACTGACAATTTTTTAAATAAGACTATTGAACAAACCCGATATTGTGCAATTTGTCTGGTGTAGGCAGAAAACGTATGTATGTACTCCGACTTTGCAATACCACATTTTGTTCGTGCAACAGGCTTGCCTCGCATTGTCCTGGCTGCGGAGACAACCCCGCGCCGTTTTTGTGCTTAATTCCTTTCTGGCGACCAGCATGTCAAGTCTGTCTCTGGAGCGCAAGAAACCTTTCCACGACAGAATGCTTGCCATGCAGAACCACCTGTCGGAAGGACGAAAACTTGGCCCTTTGTTTGACATGAGATACGGAATGTGTGGTACTACCACAATCACAGAGGAAGTCGAGTGATTTTCGTGCAATATTACCAAGTATTTCTGTATGTTTCCACTATAAGGCAAAGGTAAAACCGGTCCAACTCGTTCTTGATCCAATTGCAACACATTGCAAGCGTTTAAATCAAACCAAGGCCACTGTGTTTATTTTCCAAAATTTTCCTGTGCTTTGAAAGACAGAACTGTCTTAAAATGTAATCAATCAAATGAACCTGTTTTGTCAATGTAAATGTGATGTGAACTGTGCATGCAATGCCAATTGCCTAAATTTTTTGTGATATTGCTTTGAAAGTATAAATATTGCCAGATTAAAAATATCTGCTCATCAAAGTGGTTGTGAATGTGTTGAATAAATGCTTTGTATTTAGTTGATCTGTTTCTATTATACACAAGCGGAAGCATATCATGTGGCTGATTAAGTTTACTAAAATCACCATTTCTGTGCTGCTACCGTAAATATGTAGCAGAAAAAGACAACTGCACATTCCAGTGTACAAAAGAATGATCACAGTACAATGCTAACTACTAACATAAAGAAAACAGCACAGCACCATTATTTTAGTGTTGACAAATACCTTTAATGAGATGTCCATCACCATCACTTATTGTTTCTGCATCTGGTTCTCCCTCCTTATCCTCCCACCATTCTTCTTCCAAATCATCAGCCATGTCACAAGTATTACCTAGTACACTGAACTACTTTTGCTAGAACACAAAAAATATAATGTGAACAAAAGCATGAAATTCAACCACACATGTTGATTTGATTCCAATTTTAAGGATGCAAAGGGACCAAAAGTTGAAACCCTGTAATCATGCTAACACATTATGAGCAATAAACACTATAAACTCGAAAATCAAAAAGTCACAAAAACATTTTGGGGAAATAAAAATACAAAAGAAATTTTTGTTTCACTCTTTTTTCTCAACCTCCTCTGTTGGTACTTGTTTTTGTGCATAATCCCAAGGCATGTACAACTGAGTGTGGAGTTCACCTTTCTTGGGAGGAACTTCAGGTACTGTTAAATCTGGCCTGTACCACATATGTACCAATTGGGAGCCAGCGCCCATAGCTATAAATGATGAAATCACTAAGCGAAAATAGCTAGAAATGGTCATTCCAAGTGGCATTGTTGCTTTTTCTTTGGTTGCACTACTCCTTGGAAGGTGGAAGATTGTCTTTTTGCCCCAATGCTTCTTGGGCAAGCCTTTGTTTGTACCGTTTCTCAGAGTGATTTCTTCTTAAAACGTCGTAAAATGTTTCACCAGCTCCAGCAACTGGTGCGTTGATCATAAACCATTCAAAGCAAGCACCCGTAACAAAAAACAAGGGCACAAAACGATAAGGACTATTTCCTTTGATTGGGTAATAGTGTAGAAATGTTCCCACAGCCCTTCTTATCCAATTCATTCCACACTGCCTAAAATCATGTACAATATTCCTCGAGGAAGTTACAAAGCTGCACACATTCAGACTCAGAAACCATACTAGAACAAGATACAATGGCAATCAAAAATACTTTGGCACAAAGTTAGGGCATAATGTATAATTACTGTGCATTAAAATAAACAAACATAGTCATTTTTTAATTACTTGGGACTTTTTTGTAAGACATTTGACACAGCCCTTAAAACAACAGAATATTTTGTAAATGAAAATGGTTTTCTCAATTTTCATGAATGTAGAAAACACCACTAAAGTCAAATATAATGACATATTTAGTGTGCCAACATCAAATCCTGATTTTTATTAGGCAAGTGATTTAAACGTGAATCAGTATATTTACTTCAATCAAATTGTTTTGACATAATTTTGAAGTGTATTTCTATCATTCAGTAGGTGATTCTGGCTAGAAGATACAAAACACAGCAAAACAGGAATTGTATTGCAATCAGATTAAAATACAGCCTCAAGTAAAGGAAGGAATCTTCTTATCACATGTACTAGTTGAATTTAAGTTGGTTATAATGCTAAATTTAAGTGACAGACTGACAGTCCATTAGAAAGGCCGTTTGCTTTGCAAACAGGTATGTGCGATTGTACACAATAGACCCACAGACCCGACCCACATCAAAACTTATAGCTTATGAGCTAATTTCTAACAAATCAGATATTTTGCGGTGTGTGAGTAGCCGTAGGAATAAAACTAACTAAAAAAATCGGGTCTGGTGTACTTTTAGCACCACACCTAATATCTCAGCTATCCCTAGCACTACAAACCTGAAACTTTAAACGAATGTTAAATGACACCTTACGAGTTACCATGCCAAAAATGACGCCATCACCTATGACGTAACGAAATTCACAAGACTTCGAAATTTTCCCAAAAAATCTTTTCCAGAGCAACCTTCACGCGCACTTATTGGGGAAGTACCCGGTTAAATATTTTTGTTGCATGGTAAACATAGAAAACGTAAGAATAAACAATACAAACAATACCGAGAATCCCCCCAGTCATTTAAATACGTTTTTTATTCATTTCTTTAAATATGAAATTAAACTTGGTCTTTTCAAACCGGCTCTACACTCCTTTGCTGCTTAATCGCTGCAATCATTTCTTTGTTTCTGCTTCGTCTTTGTTGTCTCCCTATATATTTGCGACTCCTTCCACAAACAAACAGATCATGGTTTTCGGTCTAATAAGCCTATACAGATCACAATGTTTATTATATATACCGTTGATATTCCAGACCGAATAAGACAACAGTTATAGAATCTAAGAATACAATTTTCCTTGATCGCGCAACTCTTAAAATAAGGAAGTGATCATTCACACATTGTTGCCATTCAAAATAATAACACCAACAAGGAAAATTAAAGACTGGATCTTATGTAGACATAATTCCTTGAACCAATCCTATACGTTTTTCTCGGCTGAAACTAAAACCTCAACAGCCACCTTGAAGCATGGTCAAAACCAAAGTTTGCATGGGTGCATGTACCTTATGAAAGGTTCAAATTATCCTACTTGCAGCCTAGGCGCAAATGGGGCTTAGGAATATGTTCTAAAGCTAACCATAAAACTCGCGGTCTTCCTTGCTATTGGAAAAATGCATTATACATAGGTGGGTAACTAATATAAAGTTAATCAAGACAACATTAGTCAAGGTTATAATTTTGCCTCATATTAAAATATTCTTGTCTGAAGTACCAAAACAAGACACGACAATATCCTTGGTCTCAATAGATTTTCAGACGTTTTGCTTCACCGAAATCTAACGGCTGTGATTTAGACTACAAGCTTCAGAGACGAAATTGTCAAATGCATACGTAGGTTTATTATAGACCTCTAGCACACGCTTGCGGGAAAACGACATTTTCTTTGCACATGCAGTTATACTACACAACGGCGTTCATTGCATTTTAAATTTGTTAATTTAAAGTCAACACAACGTTTCCATGATCTTACGATTGCGTTTAAGCGTAAAAATTGATCATATACGCATGCTTTAGGTTAAAAATAACTTAAGAAACACCGCATTACGCACAAAGCATAATATTGCTCAGTTCAAAATTACAAATCAAAGTGACAAATAGTTTATATACAAACGAAATTGCATTCAAAACACATCAACAAAAACTAAGCAAAAGCATTCTTTCAAACAGGGCAATAATTGTTTATTTTGTTTGTATATTTTTCAGACGTTTAAATTGGGGTTCATGTTCACCCAGCATCACTGCATCAAGTACCCATTCCTGAGGTTTTGCCAAGAGCCAGATTTTAACAAAATCTTTTTCGGTGAACATTCCACCGGCAAATGACAAAAATGATTGTAAATATTTGTTAAGCTTGCCGTATGTGCGATCGTAAAGCGATCGATGGAAATCATTAACTACTTGCCAATCCGACAAGTTTGCCTCCATCAAAATTTTCAGCTGATCGTAAACTGTGTTTGCAATATCTTTGTCAAACTTTTCTTTCAGTTGAGCTTTAAAATTTGACAAACAATTGTTGTAGTGATGATTCAATTCTGTTTTAGAAACTCGTTTTCTGTCGAGCATCTGAAATATTAAATAAGCTTTAAATGCGAAGCAATACCTTTCTCTTTAGTAAAATTTTAACCCACAACCTAGATCAGTGGTTCCCAAAGTGGGCGTCACAGAAAAAAAGTTTGGGAACAATAAATGTAGATGAACAACAAACCTTCTCAACATGTTCATTGTATTCCTTAACCAGAAGCCTCTTGGCTTTTTGTGCAACTTCCATTTGAAAATGCTAAATTGAAAAAGTTTAAATTTCATTCATTTACTTTTTATACAGAAACTTTATTCACATAAATTTCAAATTCTGCGTATTTACCCAAAGCCTGTGTAACAATAACCAAACTTACCCACACCATTTTATCATGGATTTCTTGTGATTTTATCCACTCTTCAATCATTTCACATGGAGTACTGAAGAGCAACCCAGTTTTGCCACTGTTCGATTTTTTTAACAGCTGCAATTTTTCACGGGGAATGCAATGTTTCATAGCAAGTCGTGGCATCTAAACAAACACAACACAAATGTCAATGTTGCTTAAAACTAATGAATAAAAATTCTGTCAATAACTATAGACTACACCTGCACATGCTGTCTATTGTTTGCTTCATTTGACGCGTTGGTATTGGCCGTAAAATGTTTGATTGCTAGTCGTGGCATCTGAACAAACACAACACAAATGTCAATGTTACTTTGAAATAATGAATTTAAATTTTGTCAGTAACTACAAAATGGTCGAGAAACTTGAACATTGCATTTTCTCTTGAGAACTAAATTTTCTATCGCCACGTCTTTTCGTCTCCATTAAATGGTCATGTGTAAATAGACTACACCTGCACATGCTGTCTATTGCTTTTCTTACCTTATTGTTTGCGGACGCGTTGGAAGTGGCCGTCTCTTTTACTTTCATTAATTGTTTTTGCAAATCTTTAATGCATTCCATTTCCTGTGAAAAGAAAATATCCTTACCATATTAAACACTAACAATTCCGAAGTACCTTATTGAACCACAATTCAATTTCCAGCATTTTCTGGACCCATTCTGCTGTCAATGGTACAGCTGCTTGATCAAGGCTTAACTTCGTTTGTGTCATCAACTTTTCCAAACTACTCTGTTTCAACTAAATTATTCAAAATAGTTTATATTTTTGAAAATAGTTCAAAAATGTTTGACCTTATTTCTCTACCTGCGTTTAAATTCGACCACGTAGGCTACATTTTTCTAGCCTAGTGCTATTCATAGAGTTAACCGCCTTGAAAAATGCACCTGGTATTCTTTTAGCATTTCTTGTCGGTGGTTTATATATTCATCAACTTTTTTCAAGTAGGGTTTTTGCATTTCTTCTTTCAATTTATCAGGTAAACTTACAAGCGCAGGAGAAACTGCTGAAGTGACTCTACCTTTCAATTTTAGAATTTTATCATGTGAATGTTCCGATTCCTAAATAAAAAAGATTAAATGGCAATTGGTGTTCCTTTTACCAAAGTTTTACCAATTCCACTTTGGTTGTCTGGACGATGAATATTTTTATTTCTTCTAGCAAATCTTGCTGAGCCTTTGCACACAATTGCGCCTGGAACGACATACTGCATTTGTACTTTTGGTTTATTTCCAATCACACATATAGATATTCTATAGTATTTGAAAACTAGATTCAAATCTGATTTTGGCGACATAAGCTTTCTACCTGTTGAAACCGGTTTTCCTCACAAAACAATCTTTGCAACAAGTCAAGCTTTTTCTCAAGCAGTCCGAAGTAATCTTTACGAATATCTTCGTTGAGAGGTTCTTGTTGGATCACTTGTTGAAACATGTTTAGAGCGTTTATTCTTTTATTCTTCAACATCTCCTCGAGGTCTTCATCACAAACATACGTTTTTTTCTTTAAAAGACTCGCATACTTCTCCTGTTTAAATATAGATATAAAACCCTTGTTATGTCTAAAATAAATTTAGGATACCAAGCAATTGCTTGTTCTTCTACGGCGGCAATAACTGGCGCCGACAGTTGGACAACGGTGATGTAATGTTCGATGACCTAACGTTACGGCTTCAACTCGTTCATCAAAACCAACAGCGCAAAAAAAAAATTAATTCAAACAAAGTTAATCATTATGCATTCCCAATTGCCCAAAACAATCTTTAGTGCATTATAAATCCAACTGCCTTTGACCAGTAATATCCGTGCCTTATGTTGACAGAAACATTTTGAAGACGAAATGTGTTAGATTACACCAATAAAGGCAACGGAATGACACAGTTACGGCTAAGGTAAACACACCTCCGCATACGTAAGAAACGCTTCCGCACAATCCTCTATCAGCGATCGATATAGATCCGAAACACCAATCTAAAAAGCAGACGTTACGAATTGGTTTGTGTGCAATTAAGTCATACTTAATCACCTTTGATAGCTCATAAACATTCTCAAACAAAAAACTTTTTTTGTTTAGAGTATTTTTAAAATCACATGCACATTGTACAACCAATGGATTCACTCCCAAGTTGTGCTCATCATCGAAATAGTCTATGACCTCCTTTACAGAATCAGCATGGAGAGTTTGGACATTATCGTTGCTGATGTTTTTTCTCTCTAGATTCTGCAAAATGTAATCTAGATATTGCTCTACTCATACTCTGAAAACGTTTTTTGTCTTGGCAGTCCCGAAAGTGGTTTTACTGTTGAGTTTTTTTTGTTTTTGTTGTGGTTGTTAATTTTTTATTTTATTGTTATTCTTTTTGGACATATTTTGGATCTTTTACTGGCGCTGATCGCCTTTTACTGCTTTTGGAGTTCCAGGAACTGTATACTCATATTAGTTTACCCTTATCTTCTCATTGAAATTATCTTCACAGGTTCCCACAAGTTTTTTTAGCAGGGTTGATGAGAACGCCTGTATATGTAAAAAAATTTACATGAAGTATTTTTACTAAAGATTGAACAAAACCTCAATAAGGGCATCTGCGCCAAACTTGTTTTGTTCAACCATGTTTGAAAGTGTGATTGCTAGGTTGACAATGTCCTCTCCTACAGCTGGTGATCCGCCCAACATTCTTAAGTCAATATTTTCAAACATAACTTGAAAAATCTTCTCTAACTCGTCCAAAAAATCTGGGTCAATATCTACAAAAAACGTGTCAGGAAAGGTCAGTTATTGAGGCACATGTATTAAACAAATCTCACCACTACGTATTTAACCTATGCAATAGAATGTCTCCATTGCTTATAAATTTGCTTCAATGGCAAGATTTGTTTTATTACAGTTCACATTAGCCGATATATGTTCATTACTGATATATGTACAGACACGTAATTCAAACCTTTGAGGCGGGCAGGAGGATCTTGTTGTTTTCTTCTCGCTATTTTGTTTCCTGGATAAGGAAGCAAAGCACACTTGACATCTTTGAACGAGGCTTGAATGTTTTTACATAACATTTTGTTTTCATCAGATTGCTTCGCGTGAGTGTCCAACTCTTGGTTGATATATTTACTGCCTCCTTCAAATCCAAAATCGTAGTCCATTTCTTGCCAATCTCTCATCAAAAATAGTAGTGTCTGCTCAAATGAGAAAAAAAAACAATTTTATCAGTTACTAGACAAAAATATTATATCCCTGAATGTATCAAAGTAATGTACCTGACGAGATTCCGCCATCTTTCGGCCATAAAGATGTTTTCCGTAATCAGAGAAAATCTGTGGGAAGAACATAAACAAGCATAATCGACTTAATTTAAATTACATCGTTTTGTTCTAACCCTCAAATGCTCCAAATCTGCCTTGCTGATTTTGTCTTTTAAATTATAAATTTGGCAGGAGCATAAAAAAGTGCTTAGAGAAAACATGACAGAATCGGATAATTGCGAACTGTGCTTGTCAAAAACTCCTTGTGTGTCCATCAAAAAAATGGCGATCTAGAGAAAATAAATAACATTGTACAAACTATTAAAAACATGAAAATAATAAAACGATTATTATCATAAAACTTTTTTTTTTCGTTCCAAAAATGATTACATAAATTGAAGCAAGGCGACAGAACCTTGTTATCTTTGTGCTGATACCAAAAAGGTTCACTCCACACCAATATTCCTTCAGTCTCTCTTTCAGTTCCACCTCGCCATTCAAAACTCTTATTGAGCAGAGCATCTGCATTATTTTTCCATTCACTTTCCTTAAATTAAGTTTTAAATCAAATATTACATCTACTCTTGTTTGATAAAGTTAGCGGCAGTGCAAGAGCAAAAAACGGTTGTTTTCACTGTGAAAGCAGGACACTATTTGAGAGCGAAAATAATCTTACATAATAAAATATTTATGAAGAATAGTTCGCTGTGAACAATCATTAACGGGCACAGAACTTACTTTGTTAAAACAGCGAAACTCCAAATATCTCATCATTAAATTGAGGAAAAATGATTTCCCTTTCCTCAGCGTTCCTGCTACAGAATATACAGCAACTGGACTATTTTTAACATCTTTTGTTCCAAAGACTGATTTAATAGCTTCAGCGTCAATCACTTGAAGGGTTTGTTGTTTCACCACGAAGGGCTTTGTTATGCAAACCGCTGCAACAGACAGGCGGTGTTAAATTTTAAGTCCAAATCACAACAAAGTCAAACTACCTTTACTTGAAACCGATCTTTTAGGATTACGGAGAGGCAAGGACGACATTGGATATTCTTTTATCATGCTTGATTGCTACGGATAAAATCAGTGACCATCTTATCAGAGCCAACTGTGATGAAGCAAAAAATAAAAATTTAGTAGTTAAGAAGTGAAGAAAAAATAGGAATTATTGTTGAAACCATTCCAAACAATTTGCTGCCAAACAAATGACACGTGTATATACATTAGTCTGTAATACACAACAACATAAATGCAACTAATGTCCGAATTTTGTTTTTTATGTATTTATGTGAGCAATAAAATTATTAATGCCATTTCAAACGTCAACCACGCATTTTGGCGAAAATAATTTCTTGTCCATATTGTAGAACCTGTGAAACTTTATCTCTTTAGTTCCAGATAACCCCCAACTAGGTATACATTCTACTGGCTGCATTTTTGTTATTAAATACCGTCGTTAAAATTGGCAAATTGTTCTCTCGTAAGTTGTATTTAAGCTCAATGCTGCTTTTCCAAGTACTGTCACACATTTTGTTACACCGTTGCAAAACACCGCACAGCAAACACACCAACGGACGGATCTCACGACAACGCCCCAAAGTACAACAAAGCAAACACGCAAGGGCAAAACTATATGATCTAAAATAAATATAATAACGTGAGTAAACATGACTTTGCTTCCACCGAACGTTCGAGAGATGATTTACTGAAAGATTAATCGCGCCATAAATGTCCCTGCTGGCTCTACGACAAACAATCAGAGTGAGAGGCAACAAAAATGACGGGAGCACTTTTTTGAGGATTATTCTTCCGACGAGACATATTTTTGACACGTGGGGCCCGGTGTGGTCGTAAAATGTCTTAATGCAGTAATTCCCAAACGTTTTCGTGTGCGACGTACTTTTTTTATTTGATTTTGTGCGACGAACTTTTTATTTGCGGAGAGATTCACGCTACTTGCAAAGCACGTCATTATATACGTTGCTTGTCTGTGTTGCGAAGTTACATATGATACGTTGCTTGTGTGCGTTGCGAAGTTGTACATGATACGTTCCTTTTGAAACCATTGCACAAATTATACTGCTAAACAACAGACATGTCTAATAGCCTGTATAAAGCAATGTAAATGCAAATAAATGTCCCAATTTTGTTTTCTCAAACTTTTTCCCGAAACTTGCCACTCACAAAATTCCCTGTGATAGGCTATGTTCCTTTACAAATGACGCCTTTGCAGGACACAGACAAACCGTTATTTTTTGGAGCATTGCCAGTTTGCTAACTCTCGGCAAAAGATAAATATCAGCCAAACAAGGTTAACGATTATTGGTCGCTGCTACTTTTATTGTATAGTTTTCTACTCAAAAATCTTCTCCCTACACAAGCTTAACTTTTAATCCGTTTTTTTTCGCCTGGCCTTATGCACGACAAATGGTTTGTGTTAAAATAGCCGTGGTTGCAATCATGAATAAAAACACAATGAAACACGTGCACATTTATTATACCAAGCGGTTATGACAGACGAACAAAATGACGGGTAGAATCTGAAAATGCATTTTTTTTGTTATCCCGCACTACTTATGCCTTACGATAAGAAAGTATTCGTTTACACATGGTTTCCAAAAACACGGAAATCGTAAAATCAACTTGCAAACGCGCACAATGTATTTATGAGCATGAATTCGCCAATGTTATCATGGCAAATTAATACGAAAATTAACTACAAGCGGATTTGCAGTAAAATTATCTATTTTAAGTTTTTACACAAAGGCGGAAACTGTTTATTTTGATGGTATGTTGTTCAGATGTTTATACTTGGGTAAAGTTTCGCCCATCATAACACTAAGCCGCCATTGCTGAGGCCTAGGCAACAAACAGATTTTTTTCAAATCTTTTTCTGCAAACATTCCAATAACAATTGATGAAAAGCGCTGACGGTATTTGTCAAGCTTGCTAAATTCTCGCACGTACAGTGATTTATGAAACGCGTTGACTAATTGCCAGTTAGACAAGTTTGCCTTCATCAATATTTGCAGTTGGTCGTAAACTGTGTTTGCAATGTCCTTGGCAAACTGTTCCTTGAGTTTGTCTTTAAAACTAGATAGGCTGTTGTCGAAGTGCCGTTTCAGGTCGTTTTCAGAAACCCATTTTCTGTCAAGCATCTGAAAAAGGCATGAATTTGGTTTGCATTGCCCAAAATAATTTTATTTCTTGCCAGAACTGCTAATACTTGAAGTACAAACCTTACTAATATCTTCGTTATATTCCTTCGCCAGAAGCCTCTTGGCTTTTTGGGCCCTTTCCTTGTTATATTGCTAAACATAAAAAGCTTGTGAGCTGCTTTGAAAATAGAAGCGAAACTAAAAACTCTTTTCTTGAATAAGCATTTTTGAATTGACCGAAAGTGTTTGTTGACCCCCACCTATAACTTACCCCAAGCATTTCATCATAGATTCGTTGTGACTCAATCCACTCATCAATAATTTCACATGGGTTACTAAATAGCAACCCAGTTTTGCCAAAGAGCACATTCTTGGATTTTTTTACTTGACGCAGTTCTTCTATAGGAATTGAAAACTTAATTGCAAGTCGCGGCATCTAGAACGGACACAACAAAAAACAGGTATCAATGTTGTTATGTAATATATTTACTTTTTGTGTTGGAAAATGATTAAAAACTAATTTCTTAATGCAATGAATCACAATTATAATATGTTTATTGAATCTGTATGAAGCTAAAATTTTCCTGTTTAACAGATTTGTCCAAGTACCGACCTGCAAATGTCAAATATTATTATTCTTTTTATTTGTCTTACATTATTTTGTCTTTCGTTCAACTCGTCGGTTTTGACAATCTCTTTCACTTTCTTAATTTTACTTTGCAAGTCGGCATAACACTCATCCTCCTATTATGGAAAAAGTATATTCACAACTCTAAAAGGTTACAAAAATGACGTAGACCACCTTTTCGACAAATTGTTCAATTTTTAGCATTTTTCGGATATTTTCAGCTGACAGTGGTATAACGTCGTCGCCACGGTTTAATTTCGTTTGCAACTTTTCCAAATTCGACTGTTTTAGCTGCAATTATTAACAATATTTGCATATTGTTTAATCTACACGAAACGCAAAATGGAACCTTTTTTCGCTCCTTGCTTTCGAAATTGACTACAATTGCCTTTCCACGTTTGTCTGACTTCTGCAAAAACCAAAAAAATTAATTGCTTCACGTTTCTTTGATTTTTAAAATCCTTGATACCTGATACTCCGTCTGCTGTGTTTGTCTGTGTTGTATATATTCATTAAGAGATGGTATGTAGCGTTGTTTCATTTCCTCTTGTAATTTATTTGGTAAATTCGATAGATATCGTTGAATTTTGTCAAGAGCTCTATCTTTCAATGCGTTCAATTTTTCCGCAAAGTCGTCAGATTCCTTGACAAAAAAAGAATTTGGAAACGTACTTACTAAAGTTTCTTTTGCGCTAATCTTACCAATTTAACTTGCATTGTTTCAGCGATGAATATTTTTAATGTGTCCAAGAAACCTTGCTGAGCGAAAACACACAATCTCATCTAGAACACAAAAATGAATAATTATCCTATTTTACAACCAGAATATAAAAAAAATACTCAAATATTTTGTAAAACATATGTGTTTGTACATATTGGTGGGTACATATTAGTTTGTACCTGTTGAAAATGATTTTCCTCGATAAAAAGTCTTTGAAACAAGTCAAGCTTTTTTCCAAGCAATTCTAAATAAGAATTCCGAATGTCTTCATGTAGAGGTTCGCCTGCGGATACTTGTTGAAACACGCCTATTGTATTTTCTCGTTGGTTGGTCAGCATGTCCATGAGGATATCATCACATATGTATTTCTTTTGAGTTATGATGTTGGAATACTGCTTCTGTTCAATTTCAGATACAAAAATGTTTAATGAGTATACTTTAAATGAAATCTATCGTATTCAACTTTTCTACAATACATTTATAAAGTGTTTTACTTGAAATGCACTGACCTCGACGTGACTAAGAAACGCCTCAGCGCAATCTTCAATCAGTGCCCGATATAAATCCGAAACACCAATCTGAAAAAAAGAAGTTACAACAGTGTTTATACGAAGTACTTCGATTTTTTTTATTTATATTCAGATACCTTTGATAATTCATGAAGACTTTCGCACAAAAACTCTTTTTTATTGAGAGTATTTTCAAAATTTTTTCCACATTGTGCGACCATTGGATTCTTCCCCAAACTGTGCTGGTCATTGAAATAGTCTATGACCTCCTTCACAAACTCTTCATGAAGGTTTTGAACATTTTTGTCGCTGATGTTCGTTCTTTCATGACTCTGCAAAACGTAGCACCAAACGATGCCTAAATTTAAGTGTAAATTTAAGTATTTGAAACTTCTTTACTTTTATTTTTCCATACAAAAGATTTTCACAAATTCCAACCAGTTTTTGCAGAAGGGTTGATGAGAAAGCCTATAAATTTTAAAACTTATGTTTTACATCATACGTTTTTATAATTTATGTTTGCAAAAAAAACATGACCTCTATAAGGGCATCTGCACCAAACTTCTTTTTTTCAATTATGTTTGACAGCGTGATTGCCTGGTTTATGATGTCCTCTCCCACAGCTGGTGATCCACCCAACATTCTCAACTCAATTTTTTCAAACATAACTTTAAAAATCTTGTCTGACTCGTCCAAAAACTCCGGGTCAATATCTAAACTCGTGTTTAAAAGTACAAATGTTGAGACAGCTTTTACATATATTATTGAGGCGGGCCGCATGCAATTGCAAATGAGCGCACCCCACGTATTGGCTTTGGCTTTTTTTAACATAAAAATATTATTAGCCCCACAACTTAACAAACGTATTAGCTTTGGCTATTTATCATGTACACGTTTTTTTTTGTAGAAATTGCACAAAAAGTACAGCTAATGGCCGCATCTTGACCACTACCCCCAGGAAAACATGCTTCACCATTGGACTTTTGTATAATCACAACCTTTCAGTCGGGCCGGGGAATCTTGTTTTTTCCTCCTCGCTATTTTGTTTCCTGGATAAGGAAGCAGAGCACACTTGACATCTTTGAACGAGGCTTGGATGTTTTTACATAACTCTTTGTTTTCATTTGATTGCTTTTCTTGGGTGTTTAACACATCCTTGATATATTTGTTGCCCCCTTCAAATCCAAAATCGTAGTCCATTTCTTGCCAATCTCTCATCAAAAATAGTAGTGTCTGATTAAGAAGCATTTTTTAAAGTTAGCGGCAAGTTTTATAGTGTCCATTTCCCTCCAATGCGCAAACTACACCCATAACGATGACGCATTCAAGCATAATGTGTGGTAATCTAAAAACCTAATGATATCATAGTTATACTTGCCTGGCGTGATTCCATCATCTCTGGACCATACACTTTACTTCCATATTCGGAGAAAATCTAATGGGACAATGAAAACAAACTTATTCGGCTAAAAAACCCAAAAAGTTTCACCAACCCTTAGGTGCTCCAAATCTCCCTTGCTGATTTTATCTTTCAAATTATAGATTTGACAGGAACTCAAAAAGGTGCTAAGCGAAAACATGACAGAATCGGATTGTTGGGAACTGTGCTTGTCAAAAACCCCCTGTGTGTCCATCAAAAAAACAGCAATCTGCGAAAAACGTTCCGTGTCGGAAATTTATCGCAGGCATAGTGTACAAATATGTGCGTAAAAATACAGTGTTTAAAGCATCTTGCATGGGTGGAAAAAACGGCCACGTCGCCAGTATAAATGCGATTATAACTACTACAGTGGTTAAAATCCAATCCTTGGTTCCCAAACAAGATATACCCAACATTAACAGAACCTAAATCCATACGCCATGATAGTGCACAATCGTCCGCATATTGCCACATAAAGTTAGTGCTTTGGCGCCTTGTTAGCCTTTGGCAACTTAACCGCAGTTTCAATATGTATCGTGCGAATGATCACGTTTCAGTGCGGTCGCCCTTTCTTACATTACCAGTGCGTTTATCTTCTTTCCCTTTTTACTTTTTTGACCCTGGGTTCTGAACCTAGGATATCCTGGCCACGAATTTCGATCAGGTTTTCTTGTCATATGGGTGGGGTGCTTAACTGATGTTGCGTGACTTTTGCCACCCATAAAATTTGTCGAACGCCTTCCCCCAGTGTCTAACCCCAGTTTGGGAAGCTCTGATTTAGACAAACAAAAATTAAGCAGCATATATTCCAAACCTTCGTCCCGTGCACTACGTCCTGGAACCAAAATGGTTCACTCCAAACCAATATTCCCTCGGTGTTGCTTTCCGTTCCACCTCGCCATTCAAAACTTTTGTTCAACTGAGCTTCTACATTATTTTTCCATTCGCTTGCCTAGAAAGGTTAAGTACGGTCACATTTATTGTATTACGATCATAAAGTATTGGTCAGCAACAAACATAAAAAAACACGGGTCTAATATTTGAAACCATACTTACTTTGTTAATGCACCGAAACTTCAAATATCTCATCATTAAATTGAGGAAAAATGATTTCCCCTTCCTCAGCGTTCCTGCCACAGAATATACAGCAACTGGACTATTTTTAACATATTTTGTTCCAAAGACTGATTTAATAGCTTCAGCGTCAATCACTTGCAGTGCTTGTTCGTCGACCACGATTGACTTCGTTATACAAACGGCTACAATAGCAAACAGTAACGGAGTTTGCACCATAAAACTTGAGGAACTTTAAACCATACCTTTACTTGAAACCGATCTTTCCAAGTTACTGGGAAGCAAAGAAGACATTTGATATTGACTTCACTTCCGCTGTCAAATGCACAAAACTCTATGATCACCATAAAAACTTAGCGGTATTTTATAGACTGCTTTAAAAATAAGTCATATGACTCAACACTTACGACTTTTACGCTTCCTGAAACTTAAACTGAATTTTATGACAATTTGGCTGATTGTTTGTCACACAATTTCAGCATTTAATCCTCATCCAAACCGCGGTTGCATTTGATCCAATGTATCACAAACTTGTTTGAGAAGAATTGACAAGATGTAATTACCAAACTGTGTTTACTATTGATGCTTCATTACTACTTCATTGCTAAAGATCCATAGCTGTTGGTATCTTATCCCGATATGAACCAAGACTTGCCATAAAAGTTAAGTACACCGCGACATTAAAATTAAACTTAAGCATCTGCAAACAATGACAGGCGTATCCCGCCTTAATAGCAAACACGCTAACGAGCAAATTCTCAAACCGCTTCCAAACGAGTACAAGAAGGCAAACACGTGAGAGGAAACTTTCTTACCTAAAAGGAGTTATGGAAGGCGGGATACGCCTGTCATTGTTTGCAGATGTTATGGAACGCGAGAGTGAGCGAGTTAATGTTCCAACAACTTTCTGCCGTTCATCGCGCCCTAAGACCAACCCGCCCCGACAAAGCCAGGCGCCTCGGGTACAAGGTCAAGCAAGGCTATGTGTAATTTATCATGTTCGTGCTCGTCTTGGAAGGGCGCCAACCAGTTGGAAAGAAATGGAAATATTATTGGCGCTACGTCGTAAATCTCTCATGATCTGTGTCGCAATAAATGTCTGAAGCACCCAGTCGCAAAATCAGAGCCCTTGGGACGAGGAATATTCCACAGGTATCTCATTACGACGTTGGCCACTACGTACGTATCGGTTGGTTTACTTATCACCTTGACCATAGCAAATAGCTTCCCTTATGCAAACATCAATTCCGGGAAATTGGTACCAAACTGTCCAGTTTTAGAAAAACAAATATACGACAGATCAGGATGGATAAATTATATGAAATCTTTAGGAGACAAAATTGAAACGGTCCCGAAAGTTGCCATAAACACTGACTGGTTCAAAATATATCACGGAAAAGGCAGTTGGGTCGTAAATACCTCTGCATCTGGTGAGAGAAACATTTGGCACACAGAGTTAACGAGCCTTTCAAGGCTTGGGACGTGTATGGTCGTTTTGTCTGATTTGTATTTGAGCTTTTTTTAGGCCGGAAATCAATGGTGTTATTTCGCACTTCAGGGTGTTGAATACGAGCGTGGATTTCTATTTAACGCGATTTCATAGAAAAACAATCCCCAACATTTCTAACTTCCCAACTGTTTGTTTTCTGGTGTTTGTTTTTGACGAAGGACGAAGATTGTGTGAAGAATGTGTGTATTTGTGGTGATCATTCCAAACTTATGTACAGGAGAGCGCTATACAGTGGAAATACAAACGACGCGACCGAACGTGTCATGCAAAAGTCCGCGTTTAACATTTTGAAGAATGTTGCTCTGTACGTTTGAACACTAAACAACAAATAGTTTTCACCCAAATAGAACGCAAACGTTTCATGCCAATATGTACAAGGGGTGGAGCACGTAAAGCGATGGAACAAAAGGCACTTTCCACGTTAATCATTTAGCGAAAAGTACTAAACCTGTAAGTTATTTAACTTTTGTATTTTATCCAGTTTGATGTGGCTTTGCATCTTTGTCTGTAACAAGAAGTTGTAATTGAGACAGTTTCCAAATCTTACTACACAACGTTTTTACTGCACTGCTATATATACGGGTTGGCTAGTTAGTTCGATTTGAGAAACAGTAAGCATGTCTTGAAGGCATTTATAAGAACCGCAAACTTGTACTTCAATAGCACAAAAAAGGGTATAAGGTCACCTTTCAAAGTTAGCGATTTGAAGACAAAATTCGGAATGTTAAACCGTTTCTGGTGCAAAGCATAAGAAGCTGTATGGCAATGGAGCATAGCAGTAGACAAAAGCATAACACAACAATTAAACGGACGCAGCGGGGCGAACAACAAACGTACCAAGGTGAGTCAAAGCATGTCTGCGCAAACAAATTAACAACAAGAAATTTCAGAATAACACAAAATATAATGGAACGAATCTTTTCTTTCTGGAACTTTCCAGTCCAAGTAAATTCCGGATTGTCAAAAGTTGTTCTTGAACTTTCGCAAAAAAACATATCTTTATACAAACATCGGTGAAACACGAGATGAATCCCTGTCTGCTTTTGCCTTAATGGTGCCTTTTGACAGCAGCATAGACGAGGCTTCCTTTCCAAAGAGGAGAAACCAAACAAGTCCTTCAAACTGTGTTGTCTTCTTTGACTGACACCGGATCTCGCTCAGTCAAAAGAACCCTGGTCATTTCGGTTTGAGCTTGAGTCCTGGTTGATCCTTCAGTCTGTAAGAAAAAGCTTGTTAAAAATATAAGACAAGAAAAATGCCCATACTTAACACCATTAAAATTATTCTATATGTTGAAGGTAATGCTCGTATAATTTGTACATAGGAGGATTGCCGAACTGCGCATGTCGTTGCTTAGCGATCCAGCATCGTATGGATCATGAGATTATCGTTGCGCAAGGATTTCATTTGTGGAACGTTGTACACAAATTAAAAGTTTTATCACAGGAGAAAGAAAGTGAGATTTTGTACCTAAATACTACCACCTTTATTACAGAAATGTACATCGTTTCAGGATACTCCTAATTATACCATTATCAAACCGGCGTTGCAAAATTTTAACGATTTAATCTTCGCGATTTTAATTTTTCGCTTTTATCTATCAACTACCTCAATGGCAACATCAAACGCAAACGTATGGATCGAAAATCACACAAAGCATATCACAGAAATATCGTACGTGGTTAATGCTGTAAGCGCCCGCCCCGTTGTTGTCTCGTTTCTTCATGTCAAGTAGCGGGATCCCGAACTTGTGCTTCCTGCCGTGCATTGGACTTCCAGCTGTCACCGATCCATTCTTTGCATTCTCGTCACTCTTGCTCGATTTGCGTTTCGAAACAAGGTTGCTCAGCTTGCGTTTGACGGAGTTGTTCTATCGCAAAATAAAAAATAATTTTTGGTGCAAAATACTTGGGAGTTAATTAATTTAAATAGGAAAGCTAAAGCTAATATACTATTGATGATAGTTAATAGACGTTTCGAACTCTATTCTAGTACTGATGATGAACCCAGTTAGAGTTCGAAACGTCTACTTACTATAATCAATAGCATATAGCTTTGGTTTTTCTATTTAAAAAAACAAATTAAAATTACAAATAAACGCTTTGTTAAAGTGCCCGAATCACCAAACAGTCTTATGGTTAACTAAGACTTGGTATATGTTTATTTCAGACTTGGTAAAAGTCATTTATGATTTTTTTTTTATATATATATATATCGCCTACAACTAGACATCGTCTGTATCACTTTTTCATATAGAAATTACCGGTGATATAAAAGGAAACCTTTAATTTAGGCTAAATTAAACCAATATAAACTTTCGTTTTATTTGAATATTAAAGCAAGTTTAATCTAGAATTTATAGATTGATTAAAATACGGTAATCACAGATTAAGGATTAATTTGTCTTAATCATATTATTTAACTACACCGCAGTAAAATAATAGCTTTCGGGCAATCAGTGAAATGCAACAACGAATTAATACAATTAATAGAAAACTGTCGAGAGACAATGCGCGTGTACTATTTAGGAATTGTATACAATTAAGTGCGTTCCAATCATTCCTCACCGCATGGTCTGTGTTGCTGTGTGTTCCTCCAAAGTGGTGGCCGCCGCCTGGCGCAAGACTGCTCGATCGACGGAACCTACGTCTGGTGATTTCAATGCTTTCCGAGAGACGGGTGCGGAAGTTATGACCAAGGAAACTGTACAGTATTGGATTAATTGCCGAGTTTGAGAAGCCCAGAGCGACCAGAAACTGCTCAACGCCGAAACAGGCTGTGGTTGAGGTGTAGAAACCTGCGAAGAAGGTAAGCAGATATTTGAACAGCGTCTCTGGGGATTATGTGAGATACAAAAGCTTTTCAGATATTTCTGTTCTTTGGCCACTTTTTGGAAAAGTTTCTACGCGCCCCCAGTAAACTATGCTGACAACGTGAAGCACGAAGTTGTTCCGGCCGAGAAAGCTTATTTTTTCGCGACATTAAAATTGCACTGGAAGCCCTGTATCAGGAGATGCAAAATGTAAAATAATTTATTGATGTATTCGAATAAATCTAAATTGTGCTCCAAGTATGATAAACGGAGTTCTGTTTAATCTGAGTTTACCTCGAATCTTGGACAAGTTAAAGATGTGATACGGCAGCCAACAAATGACAAAGCACACGACCAAAACCGCCACCATGCGGGTAACACGCTTACGCATGTTCACCGTCTTCTTGCCAGTCATGTTGGCAATCTTGTCCTCAGATACACGGAGGTGCTTGATGATTAGCACGTAGCTGATGGCTGAAAAAAATAGGTTTCATTGTAGCAGCTGGTGACATGGAAACCCTATTGGACGATTTACGTAACCTAACCCCCTAGTAATTTATATTTATTTAAGCTTGATTGGTTGGTGTGTCAGTACAAATGCATAAGTCAGAGTCGAGACATCTGTTGTAGATTGCATAGGCTTTGTGGATGAATAGACAGCTGGTGTTGTTGGACTGTCATGTAAATATATTTTCAGTTGTATCGATCCAGCCAGTCATAAGTCGTAGTGTACTGTGGTCACCAAGCCACGGTCGAGAGATCCATATCGGAAAGTATCGATTAACTTTCTTCATATTGGGTTGGAGCGAATAATGCGCTTATAAATTCAATTACTACTCCCTCACGGCGCGTTTTCTGCATTAAACATTTATCTGTTTCTTAATGGAATATTGAAGTCAACAATTGCTACTTTGTGCGCATTGGCACCAACGGCCTTACAGTTCTACTGTAGTTTTTGTTTAGGACTTCGTTACCAATGGTCGACAAACGTAGGTATTTTGTGGTTGTATATACACGAGTTTTCAACTTTAAACTGTAAATGCACTAAGATTTCTGACGTTTATTGAGCAATCAAGCACTCCTAGCGCAGTTCATTTCAAACTTAATTGCGCCTTATAAAGCTCGATCGGATTGCCACAGTCTCAACAATATAGCCATACATCCCAAACATACTCACATATGATGGTGAAAGGTACCAGGAATCCGAAGACGAAATTCACAATGAGCCAAATTGGGAAAGCGGACGACTGGTTGTGGTGAGAACAAACAAACTTGTTTTCATCCGGGATCAAATCCGGCGAAATGGTAACTGTCCCCGCTTCAGAAACAGTTGTCTCTATTACTTGGGTCGAATTATCTACAAGATTGACGGGAGCGGAGGGCTTAGAGTTTTTTCGGCGTCGAAAAATTTGGAGGTAAATGAACTGAAAAGGCATCACCTCGTGCACACGGGCAAGTCCAAACCGAATCCGAAACAAGGAGAAACTTAAACGGGCGCTGGCGCCAAATTAAAATCAAGCGGACGCCGTCCTGGAAACTTAAAAACTGGAGAAACCTTCTGCTCCCGATGCAATAGGTATATGATTTCATGTCAAGTAACTCAAGAGCATGCGACTCGGGTTGCGATTATACAATACTTACAGAAGTAATCCTCATAAAAAGTATCATTCAGCATCATCTCCCTGCGTGGAAGAATAAGTATTTAGACAAAAATATTTTAAGAAATGTTGAGTTTTGTACTAATGAGTGCGACACTTACAGAATATGGCAGGATCCTAATCAAAAAAAAAATTACGTTGCAATATAGACGTAAATAGTATTGTTGTTGCGCTAATCATTTTGTTGCGTTTAAAGTACTTTACCACGAAAAAATGGATAAATGTGCATCGTTTTAAAGTACGTTGAAGCGTATCGGCGACAGTGCTTGCAATAAAAGACGCCTTCCAGGCTTCACCCGTAAACCACACTGCCTTAATAGTGTCGGGTCTTGATCCCAACGCTGCAATTAGTGCAACCGTGATCAATGGATGATTGATTTTCAAACCACCATGAGCTCTATGTTCTCGCTTAGCCCCCACCTATTTGCCCCCCACCCCCCTGGAAAACGATAGTAAGTTATCAGTCCCTTATATTGAAAAAACGCTTTGGTTTCTACTTACATGTAGAGCGTAGTGGCGTTGCTGTTAAATTTCACGTAACCAGGAAACATAAGTCGACACAAGGTTTGCGATTCCACCTTTTCAATTCGAGCATACATCATTACCGGCAACGTCATAATGGCTGCAGCCAGCCACACGATGGCGCACGTGATCGTAGTCCTGCGGCGTGTACGCAGCTGAAAACAAAAACATTGAGATGCAATACTGGGCAATAAGTTTGAGACATATTTTCGCTTTGAATTTATAGTACTGTCGGTATGGCAGGTCTGATATCATTGTTATTAACGTGGGTATAAGGGTTTGAGTTGGCATTTGCAATAAAATGTCATCGGATACATTCTTCTGTAGTGTACTTTTTTACCAAAACCTAAAATTTCAGGGTCGATAAACCATACTATCTTAACAAACTTCGAAGGTAATGAATTCGCCACTTTCGGATTACCGCGGTTTGAACCGTGTTGTTTTATAGTTGTTCGTCCTGCTATGGTTTGCGATGAACAAGAAGACAAGTCAAAAGGGAAAGACATCATAACTCTGTGGGATTTTTCCCATGCGCGCTACCTTTCTAACGCATGTCACACAGCGCACATACCTTGCATAGCATGGCGATGCGAGTCAACCGGCAGAACCCTGTGTCAATTAAAGACTCGCATTACAGATTGTGGTTTGTGGGTTTTCCTCTAGTTAACCTCCAGATAAACGCGGAAATACCGCAAAACCATCACAAAGAGAAGTATCGGCATCGCGGTACTAAGTGTCAGGTCACGTACCCGCGATTCGAGCGGCTTAAATCCAGTCGATGAATGGCATTGAAATTGCATGAGCCGTGGTACTGAGATAAGGCACGCACCAATACAATCTGCCATGTCGGCATTTTAAACGATTTTTCGTATAGTTCGGACTGGGCTTTGTAACTTGACACTAACAGCCGACAAGGCAGAAAAACGCTTACTTCCTGTGGAATGTTATATGGTTGCTATAACTCTGCTGTGCCTAAATTTGAAGTCATCGACCGTTATCATAAATTGAATTTAGTGTCGCAAGTGGTCGAAACATGCAAAACTGTTTTAAATATTGCACTTTAGTCAAAAGCAAAACTAAAAAAAAAATAGTTTTGGAAAATTTGGCGTTCGTAGACGATTCGGTTATTTCGGTTGGTATTTTCATATCTAATAGACCAGCAAGATCAACAACGACAATTGACCGTCCGGGCATTGTTGTCAACGAGCTTTGTCATGCAATCAGTATCCCTAAAGCATTGTTATGAACCCGGAAATAAGCGTCAAATGTTGCTTGAACCATCGATAAGCACATAACACATACACGTTGAAAACAAACAACAACAGTGTAAGTGAATGTGCCATTATGTCAAATAGCTACATTCTCTGTTCCCTGTAACATGACGGCATGGGGTTTGATACCTCCACACATTTCAACACGGTAGATAGTTGATCTGCAACTGTGTACGTAGCAAACACGGTGACCACGCAAATGAGCTTATTGGACTTCGTTTAACTTCAAGTAAACGAGGATTGCAACAAATAGGATACGAGCCGCAACTTACAACTAATTACAGAAGATTGGGATTGATTTGCCTAAGTTTCAAGGTCAACGCTAAAAGGATAACTGTCAGCGGCCCGCTTGGCAGCAACATGATGATTTGTTGTCTCGAAACAAGTGAAAAATGTTTTCGGATTTTGCGTTAGACAGTGCGGTTTCGAATGACTTGTTTGGATCTTGCTGAAAATGGACTAAAATGCTGAGAATTTTATCGTTTGTGAAGAGTATATTTTTGTATATTTTTATCGCTACCGGTCACGCACGCGTCTTGTTCTTGTAAAACATTCTGGCCATAAAACTTAATCAGCACAAGCCAAACAAATTACCATATGTCATATGTAGAGGGTCGTTTGCACAATAACAAATCCGCAATCACACAAATTGGGGCTTAACCGACTGAATAATTGATGGCCATCTGCGGTGTAGGTTAAAGGGACTTCATTCTCACTTCGACATTTGACTTTGTGCTTGCTAATTGCCTCTAACACCGCAATCACTCGTCCCATAGCTGTTTACAGGCCCTAAAATGTTAGCGTTCAGCCTTTTTACCACATCAATAATAGATGCGATCGACATGCGATGCGGTGGCTTTGGACATGGCAACCGTTTCACAAATTCCCAATACGCAGTGGAGTGATAGATTTTCCGCTAAGTGCTTCGGCTACTCACAGGGACACCGAAAATCACGTTCGAAACAGCCGATGAAAGATGCCCTGCATATTGAACTAGTGTTGGCCGATACGGTGGCCTCAACAGATAGTCCCACTGCTAGTTTCATATATATTCATTTTGTGAATCCTATTGGGAACAATAAGTCTTGATTATTCAAATGAAACCAAACAATCCATGCGCATTGCGGAAATTGACCCTGTCTGTGTGTTGACTTCTGACCAGCGATGTGCTTTCAGCTCATTTGAGAATTGCTTTGCGGGACTTAGATAAACATGGGACCTCATTAAAAAGGAATCGCAATTATAAGTTCATCCACCGCACGCAGAGGACGTGAAGACAGACGCCTCCTGGGCAATTACTGTAGGATCGCGTGCAGCATTCGGCACGCAAAGCACAAATCGATTATTGCCGTCTTAATACTGGGACACATCCTGACGCTGAGCGAAGGCGGGGCAGCAACACATGTCCTACTTTGCCGTGCATTATGTCTTTACCCTTGGGATCACAAACGGAGAGCCATTATTGCCGACAAGCCCTTCCGCCTGTCGTCTTTGCGCCCAAGACATACTGTACATGAGACGGACTGATTTGGGAATATTCCAAGGCCGCGGTTATCGCATGATGAGTTTATGGACAAAAATCAGGTTATAAGTTTCTAACTTAAGATGTGGCAGAATTGTGAACATCCGGACTCGAATGCATTTTTACAACATTCTATTCCTTTTAAATCTTCGCCACTTAATTCGTCTAAACCAAAAAAGATTTACTTCAAAATATTTTTACAAAAATTTTGGCAAACCCAGATTTGTCCAAATCTCCTACCTTTAAAAGGCCAGCATATATCGATGGAGAAACAATGCGCAAACACTTGGTAACATTAATGATGCAACACAAAATGCTCCTAAGTATAACGCATTCAAAAGGAACACTTCCACAAGATGCGTTCCGCAGGGAGCTATTTGGTCTAGTAATTGATCGTTGTTTTTAACGTGTCCCGGTGGGCATTGAGCCAACTAGTTCTTGCTTTTTAGTTGGTCAGTCAAAAACTGACCCAATGGCCTTTCCGATCGCCTTGCGCCCAACCAAGAGATTGTTTGATCTAGTTGAGAAGAAGACTTTAAACGAATCAAAGTTCAAGAAAACTTATGCCTTGAAATCACGGGAATGCTTTTAAAGTGTTTTCTGTTTGTGTAAATCCATCCATTGAAATTGAAACATTGCAAAAAAGCACGTGGCCATAATTATATGTTATTTTTATTTTTTTATCAGTATATTTTTGTAAGTTTATCAGAACAAAAATTAATTTCAGAGAAATTGTTCCAAGAAATTATCACAGACACCACAACCCTGTTGTTGCACTGTGGGTAAGAAATTCTGGCAATCTGAATTTTCTTGGGCTTCTCTAGAGGAAATGTTCTATCGTGTATAAGTCCTTAGCGCACGATATTAATGTAGCCCTTTAAACGGCGATGCGTCAAATTCACGAACAAAATTTACATTGTAGTTTTGTCGTCATCCGCTGCCGCCTGAACGCACCAAACGGATGGGGGCACACGACGGAAACTGGCTTGATAAGGTCCGAAATTGATGGCCGAAGATTTGACGGATCGCGGGTTTTAATGTCCAGCAAATTATTTGCATACAGAAGGCTGTTAGTTAATAGGAAAAGAAACATGCACACGACACGGCGGGATTTTTATGGCTATTTAGGGTAGAGTTATGAGCCAAGGTATTCGGTCCCGCACGAAGGGGAAGTGTTTACTGAATATTAAAATGGCGGATCATTAGAGTTTAATCGCCCTGCAGCGGCTAATGTTACAAATTGTTGCCCACTTAAGTACCCTATGCTTTGCGCCATTAACTGAGCGCTTCGAGGCGTGAATTCCTTTTTTTTATGAAGCGTTAAATATTTGCGCGAAAGTTGGAAATTGGGGAATATTTGGATTATTAAATAAATGATTTTAAGTAAAGGCTATGAATTTTTGTACCAATTTGAAGCTAAGCCGTAACAACACATTTAGAACAAAAAGCTATACTTATTTGACAAAGTCAAAAGAAGCCGAAAAGAGCGCTTCTCTTGTTGTTTACAGACAATTTGAAAACAATATGTGACTCAATACGTAAGTCGCAACATCGTTTTGCAAAACAACATCAAACAAAACCACTCGGAATGTAAACATGTTTACGTTGCTTGAAAGAAAAACAATTTGCCGGATCCATTAAGTCTTAATCATCGATGTTGCGATGTAAACAATGTTAACGCACATGAGTTATTGTTGTTGATGCTGGGTTTTTGTCGTATGTTGGGCGCTAATAGACAACGCTTGGTGAATTGTCAATGTTATAAACAGGGGCACGAATGGTTAAATGTCTCGATATCTTTTCGAAAATTTATTTCTTTTTTTGATGGAATTATCTTTGCGGCAATATTGTGTCGAAGAAGTTGGAAATTGAATTATCCGCGCCCAATGTCATAACTTTATCGATTCGGTTTTACCGATAAAATGCATTGTCATGAAGTTTTCCCGGTAAAAACACACGATATACACTTTTTAATTGTTTAAATTTTGTCCTAAAACCAGAACTTTTAACGGCAAAAAATATAAAATAAAGCTTTTGTTTTTAACGTAAGGAAAGCGCGCCGGTATCAACCTAATAGTCGCTACATGCTTCGATCCGTATTCATATATGCATAAATATATGACTTTAGTGGATCGTATACAAAGCTAAAAATGATTAGAACAAGCGTGGATTTCA
This sequence comes from Ascidia mentula, assembly GCF_947561715.1. Classification (NCBI taxonomy): domain Eukaryota; kingdom Metazoa; phylum Chordata; class Ascidiacea; order Phlebobranchia; family Ascidiidae; genus Ascidia; species Ascidia mentula. Next base: position 4,432,962 of record NC_138568.1, read on the forward strand.
TCCGGTGTTAGAAAAATAACTTTTTTTCAATATCAATAATTCATGGGCTTTGATGCTGTCAAGCACGAATCTCTGGGACATGTCCCGCCTTTTGCAAGGCTGAACTCACTGCACCGTGACAGGATCGATGAGATAGCATTGCTCCTAATGCAAACGACCAACTATAATGTCAGCAACGCGATCAGCTCGTGTCAGGGTCGTAGAGTGTTAAGGATCGGGACCGAAAACTTACATCTCCCTCGAGGAAAGATCGACACCCATACTTGTAGGCGTGTTTTATTGCCTTTTTGTGGAGCGGAAGCCAAAGGTTAAAATTTAGGTCTCGACTCGCAAATGCATAACCTGATGGTCTCACAATAACCGTCAAAGAATATCTTTTTAAATTAGGTTTAGACGGCGCTTATTAACCACACGCCACGAAGAATATTGAACACTTTATTTTGTTTTTGAACACTCGCAAAACTTTACCTATACCCCCTGCATGTTTATTAGAACAGCGCGGACTTGCGGCAAAGAAGGACAAGAACCCTTACAAAGGGAAAAACAATCGTCAATTCATTGCATATTTTTGCGTAGTGTTGACATATAAGCGCTTTACTGTGCAAACAGCTTGACAGCTTCATGTTGACATGGGCTGTCGAAACGCACCCTGCCATCATCTCCTATGTACATAATTTATGACCTCGGGCAGCAAAAAAGTCGGAATTTGTTTAGTGGATTTCTTTGGTAAGAACATTCGGGCCCAATGTATTTAGTGTAAATTACTTTTATTCTGTGACAACTGGAGATCCGAGATATCCTACTTAAAGAATCCTGCAATAAAAATTGCGAGGTTGGTTTTTAATGCGATGGCCTACGCGAAGGAATAGTTTTTTCATAATTTCCCCAAAATGAACGCAAGCTGAAGGTTTAATTTCGCTTAAAGTCCTCACTGACTGGATTAAATTTAGCGCAAAAAAAATCATGTCCAAAAATGCGGAATAAACCAGGAAATCCATAAACCGCTTTCACTTTCACGTCTAGCGGAGCAAAGACACGTATTTTAATTGATCGTACATTTTTGCTGCGAGACGTGATGCCGATAAACGTCGACGTAATGATGGCACAACCAATGCAAGACCATGCAGAGATGCTGGGCGGAAGCGGATATGAGGAAGGGTGCGTGTGATGCCACTTCCGGTCTCTAAGAAATCGTGTCCTGATGACAGTCCGTATTCGTTTGAGGACGAGGACAACGCATGTTTACGGGTGACTTTGCCTAAACCCGTGGCCCTGTGCGTGGGGTGCGTAGCCCAGGGGAAAATTACCACAATTCAAAGAATCCAATATGGCGGATAGGTTTTTCGTGTAGGAGGGAATCGTGATCTCGCTTCTCCGCGGAGTAACTTGCGCATTTTTTTGTCCAACTTTTAAATGTTTTTTGTTGTTTTGATGAGAAATGTGTCAACGCTTTGAACAAACTATGTGTTTAGAAGAATTTTACCTGTTTGTTAAATTACATATTTTTCTGTTAAATTACGTGAATTGAACAACCCTTGTCTTTGTGTGTTTGAATTGAACAACCCGTGTCTTTTTGTGGTATTCTCACGTACATTCACACAGTTCTCAGAAAATAAAATTGCCAGTATCACTTTTTTCAAGACATCAAGAGGTCGAACGGTTTGTTTTGATCAAACGAAGAGGCCGCGAGGTCAGAAAAACATCCAATGAGAGAATCGGGACGACGACAAAATCTCCGAAACTCACGTGACAACAACAAACCCAGTTCGTTAAGGCGAAATTTGGCAACGAAACGTGATAAATTTTACGCAATTCTTGACAGCAATGCAAAGGGTCGCCGATTAGTTTGTTATTGATTTTGGCACTGCGTGATGACTGATTTTGTCCCGATGCGGTAACGCCACACAAGCAGTGGAGAAACGACTCCACGGTCCAATTATACGCAGATTTCTAGTTATCGCCAGAATGCCATTTAAATTTGACAGTTGAGCAAAAGTCGATATCCAATAATTTTATGCTAGTACCACCTGCCGATGGTGTACAAACAGAGTTGGTTGTTTTTGTGGAAATGGTTGTTTAATGCAGCTAATTGTAACAAATAGGCGCGGATCTTCAATTTTTCATGATTTGTTACGATTTTCTGACATACAACGCGTTTTTTAATCACCCAGCAGACGGCTATTGTGTGGCATTCACCTGCATTCCCCATCTGTCATCTATATTTAAACCTCAATATATTGCATGACAAGCAGGAACCCCTAGCAATAACCAAAACATATAATTCGACACGTCTGTTTGTGAACGCACAGCACAGTTGATTGAGTTAATTAACCGTTGTATGACCAGAGGCGCAACATCCAATTTTGGCGACATGAAGTCAAGCTGCGCTCACAATGACAATTCGTTACACCCTTTAGCCACCATCGACCCTTTCGCTACACGCGTCAAACAAACCCATAAGAGACGCAAGTCGGAGCCACTATCATTCCCTGGGGTTTAATTCCGCAGACATGGAGTCGGCAAAGGATCTTCTGTCTTCACAGCGCTTTGCATGTAAATGTAACCGGCTGTACACAAGCAGGACGATTTAAATCGCCATCGAATGCATGCAAATAGTCGTTTACATTCACAATGCTTTGTAATAGAGTTAGGCATCAGTGTGTCGTAAGCGTGTGTTCCGGATGTTATCGAGAAGGGGGAAACGCGTAGCGCGCACCTATTGTGATTAGCGTTGGTAATCAAACAATAGAATCCAGGAGGCGTCCCTCCAACAGTGATAACAACAATAATAATAATATAACCAAGGGTTGATTTGTTCACGAATGTGACAAAAAGCGCTTGGTTGGATGAGGTTTGGAGTTGCACGTTTTTTTTGCAACAAAATCCCAAAAATTGTTTAACATTTTTACCTTAACAACACCCTATGTGAGAATATTTAGGCACAAACGCTTGTTCTGAGCTTTTCGTCTGATAGCAAACGATGAGGTGTGAGGAACAAAATCGCATAATATTTTCGGCTTTGCCATTGCAAAATCACCTTTTTCTTTGGGATTTATTATTCACTGTATGTTCCTGGTCCGATGACCTTTTATGCCATACTTTAAATTTCTATGCTGATATCTGCGACGAATTTACGTTGATACATGTGAGGAAACCGAGTGTATTAACCCCTCACCTGATGAGATTTGGTGCTGTAGGCGACTGCTACGTACCGATCCACACTCATGGCAGTTAGGAAGAAGATGCCGGCGTAGTAGTTCATAAACTTGAGAGTGTGACAGAGAGCGCAGGTGCCTGCAAAGAATGTTAAAAAATTACTCGGACTTTTTCCAATGAAAAAAAAACGTAGGTTTTCTACTTTTAAAGAGCATTAATGCCATATTTGTGCATTTCTTGATGGGTGGAGGTTGGTGGAAAAGCTGCGTTTTGTATTAAATTGCATCACAACACGTACAACAAACGTTTGTTCCGGAGATTCCTGAGTTGTTAGTTTGGTTTAATATCGACATCCAAATGTTCACATTGCCGTGCATGGAAAACGTCTTGCACAAGTATACGGACATGTGTTTGTATGAATTATTCGTTGACCAAACAAAAATTTTCCGAAATCTATTAAACTTTTTTCAAATGACATGCAACCTTGCGTTTATAAAAAAAATTCAAAGTTTCTGATTGAACATCGAACTCACTTTGGCCAAAAGTCCAGTTCATTGCCACTTTTTGGGTTGCGAAGATGGGCAGAGTAAACAGAAAGGCGCTGTCGGCGATTGCCAACTGCAGGACGTACATCGCAGTTACCGTTTTGCCTGAAATACAAAAAAAAACATTTGATAAATTACAATATCACCGCAACGACAAATCAAACCCTAACTAACATAATCGATTTAACCATGAAATTCTTCCCATCTACACTTTGTCAATTCGCATCTCAACGTTGTGCATATATTTACCTTAATAATTTTAAACTTAAGCAACGCATTTTAGGTTCGTCGTACGCCCATTGTGTGACTAAATCGTACGTCCATTGTGCAGTTCGCGGGCCAGAAGTATTTTTACAGGCGAGCCAAGGGAACAAACGAACGTGCATTAAAACTACATTTTGCCGCAGTTTGGACCATTTTTCTAAATGGCCCTAACTTATATCAACCCCTAGAAGGCCCATTACCAAGACCCAATGGGCCAGATTTGGACCGCGGGCTGGAGTTTATCCGTGCCCGTTGTAGCAACTCGCCAACCCAGAATAGAAGGGAACAGGTGTCGCAAAAATGCATGTGGGAGACCTGCGTCGTGTAACCGTTACCAAAATATCAAACCGTTGCACAGCGACTGTTCTACAGCGCCTATGATCAATCACGATATTTAACACGGTTTTAAAATAAATAAGTGCAAGAAACGTGAGCAAACCCGACTAGGAAACCGCACATAAAAATTAACCAAATATTCCACGGTACTCTAACATAACTTTAATTTTTGAGAAAAAGAAAAGTAGTCCCGTAAAAACACCTGCACTCACTTATCTCTTTTCCAGCAAAAATCACAAAGAAAACGATCCCGTTGGCGATCAGACCCACTAAGGTGATGACTGCGTACACAATGCCCAGCGCCAAGTTCATGGGTTTAAGAACAGCGCGGTCGTACTCAGGATCTTCCCCATCGTAGTCCAAAGTCCCTTCAAACTCCTCCTGGAACTTTTCTAGGGCATCTTCAAACTCCATCGGGTAACCATCATCGAATTCACCGAAATCAGGCACCAGGTTGTCGGTGAGCCCAGGGTCCGCCGTTGTACCGTCGGAGGCAACGTCAACGGGAAAGGTAACCACCAAGAGCAGCGACAAGTACAGGATGTACATGATTTTTATGGTGTTAGACTTAAAGTAGAATGCAACCCCTGATAACGAAAACATGATCACCTTTAATTTAAGTATTTTAAGGAATAACTTTAATTCGCAATTTACGGACACTGATTCTTTTCCACTTTTCATTAAGCACCGAAAGTGCGACGGGAAAAAACAAAACACGTCCAACGCGTTTTTTGTAGGCCCGTTTCAGGTCCTGCACCTCGTCCAACGTCGGTACGCTGCTAATACCGGTACCGAGCACCGTTCTTAAAACTATCTTCATGATTTGGAGAAAAAAGGTAAAACCGATTTTGTGTTGAGAAAAAGGCTTACCAGCACCTGACACCGCACACTCTACAACAACGGGCACACGACTCACAATCAATGCGCCAAGCAATGTTTACATTCAGGCACGAACGTTATCTGACCGTTTGACCACTGGCCACAAACTGACCGTCCTAAACGGTGACAAAGGCACACTACCGGACATATCTTCCTTCCTTTTTCAGTGCTCAGCACACGCCTGAAACTCTGGGCAACGCGATCGTGCAGCCAGCTACGCTCTGTGCCACGATCGAGGTAAACAGAAAAATCATGCAGAGCTTCGCGTGACGTCACGAAATTTGTACAGAGCGATGACGCCACTCATCGAGCGGAAAGATCTAGCGCGTTTTAATTCGATTACGCCGCGATCGACTGGTGTTGCTCTGCGCAGTGGTTGGTAATGTATGCGAGCACGCGGTGAGAAGAAAAGCCCCCAGGCATATCTTTGTGTCCCCTTCGCAATCAACAAGTATCGCATTTGAACACGAGACTAGACGTTGTTTTTCAACACTTAGAGTGTCGGCATTATGGTGGCTTTTTTAAAATTACCACGTTCAAAGTTGTGATTAAAAACCCATGAACTGTCCGTGCAGAATTTCTACACAGTTTTTGGGATACTTAAGTGTACACGTTGTGGTCGTGGATTGCGTTTTAGTGATACATACATTAACGTAACAACTTGAATTAAAATCACCGGCCTTAAATTAAGAATCTAACCTTAATACATATGACATGTCATCAATTTCGTGCCATCATCTTAACTTTACTTGAAACTTACTGAAACATCTAACATTCCAATATCCTTTAAAGGCAAACATCATCCTGTATCAAGAAATCTCTATTTAAATATGTTTGGCTTTAAGGCATTGCAGCCACTGTCGACAACGACTGTACTAAATACTGTACTCATGTTCCAGGTGATATGGCGTTTCCCCTGTCTCTCACTAGTTAACTTCACTTAATACCATGCACCCTACCAACAAACCGAGAATAAACATGAACAACATAAAATCCTAAGTCCTGTACATGTGTTTCCTTCATCGACAAGCGACCTGTATAAGCCTAATTACGTCAAGTAACGTCAACCCCAAAGCCGGTACCACGACACCTGATACGCATTGAGAAGAAAATACTTGGTCGCAACAAAGCTCAGTACGTGCGCGAGAAAGGATGCCAGCAATGAAAGTGATGCCATTCTCTCGACCCGACAAAAGTTGGACAACAATCTACACAGCTGTCAGTGGTAAACCTCCCCGCATTCCACGAACGTAGGGAACACTATACACCTATATGACTTCACGCACAACCTGTTTATCGCCCAGTTTGAATCGGCGGCTGTATCATTACCTGTATCTCTTCTCTATAAGCCCCCCTTAATGGATCTCATATACATACCCGGCGCCAAGACTCGTTATTTGTTCCTTGTGTGCCTTGATTGAGACTTCCCGCCCTGCAAACTTCACTGGTATTATAGGTAAGCAGGTAACGTACAAACATTAAGGTCAATTTGCCGTTCAGATCAAACCTTAGTGCATACCAAAGGTTTGCTTGATGGTGTTATGTTACGGAAGTGGTCCCATCTCCGTCAGTAAGCCACAAAGAACAGACTTGATACTGCGTTCCTATGACAAGATTTTCTTGTGACACCGTACAATGTTGATATGAGCGAGAGAAACAGACGAACAACATCACATTGACCGCTTCAATTGCATCAACGAAGACCTCAATAGAGATTGGTGCTTCATGAGCAATTAGAAACACTACGATGCCGCGTTTTCCCGAGTTTGCGCCTGTTTTTGTATCATTTCGTGTCATTTATACCTGATGAAGCGAGGGTTATTCGCAAAAGCTTGTGTACTTTAAAATACAAAAGTCAGTCTTCTCACAGAGTGCCAGAGCAGGACAATTCAATATTAGTATGGCCAACGTTACAATAAATCGATGCTAACTGCTACAGGATACATATTTACGTCGTCAATATACTTCGCTTCAGGTTGCAACTGGGCGATATGTTATACGTATCTAAATCGTTTCAATATATCGTGTGTTTTGCCTTTCTTTCCGTCGCCCTTTCCTATTGATCTACTAAAATAAGATCTCCAGTCGCTCCTGCATACAAGAGGACCGTAGGCTATAATTTTTTAAGCTCCGCCCAACAACGCCTCAAAGTAAAGGAACTGTCACGGGGCCATGTTTTTCTCGGTTATAACAATATTTAAAACATCCATATTTTTTTCTTCGCTTTCAAAGAAGGTCTGAGCCGTAATTATGAATCGTGGTCTCATGTGACCTTAACGAAGGACCAATGAGGAGCCCTTTTGGGCCCACCAGCGCGAAGCGACAAACACGCGACAAGTCCGTTGTTCCCACGCGCGCAGAACGCATCAAGGCGCAGGACAGACTCCACTGCTTGTCCCAAAGGTTCGCCAAAGCCTCGACGGATTTTGTGCAAACCATTTTTCGCTTATTGCCCTATGATAACTTGATTGGCGGCGGTTTTGAGGCCTAATGGACGACGCGCCGTAAATCATGTTTTCCCGTGTATTGTCTTCGGTTTTTGGCTTGGCTTTAAAGCGATCGTTTTAGGGACAATGGGTCATAGCTATTTGAACTTCATTTTTAAATGCTTGGCGTTTTTAAGTCTGGCACGAAGCCATTGAGTAGTTAAGAAGTCCTTTGTGTTTGGCATTTCATCAATGCTAGGGGGATGCACTTTGTGGACTGATCTCCACCTAAGGACCTTTCAGTTGTTTATTTCTGATATCTGTTTCTTAGCTGTGTTTCAAAAGCGACATAAAGTCGCAGGTTCAAAGAAAAATGAATATCAGCGGTATCATATTTTCTTACGCTAAAATCGGTATATGGGAAGCAAAATGAACACATCACAGTAATCATCTAGATTTATTTTTCAATAGTACTAGGTTTGGTACAGACACATGAATCTACACTCTTGCGAAAAAATAATCTTCTGTATAATCCAGAAATCCCAAAAAGAGGTGCGTGAAGAATTAACTCCCCTGGGGCGTTGGGATTTGATTTCAATTTGTGTTTTCCGCTAATGTCTCGAAAATATAAATTAATTTGGCAACCACAGGGCTGCACAGCCCATGCGTCATTACCCACTGGACTCCCACTTAATCATAAATGGACACTCCCAGCGGACGCGCAAAGACAAAACATAGTGGCTTGTTTTTCCGACGTGTCGCCCGAAAGATCGATGAAGTTGATCATTGAATCAACAATGAACCGCTCTGAAGATCCCATAAAAGACCGCAGAGTTTCGCACTTTCTGGGTGAGCAATTTTACGCAATAACGCAGTTCGGTCCTTATGATGTAAAGTTAGTACTGTCCTCAGAGGCGCCAAAATATGTTGTAAACGATATTCTGAAGAGGGTCTCCCCAATTCTCTTGGGAGGCGAAAAACAAGCTCGTTTGGAGACAGGCGCGGATGTGGCGCGGAAGTATGAGGCATCGTGTCTTCGCGCCCAACACGATATTTAATCGCGATTTATTTGAGTCGAGTTCTTCGTTGCATGCCTTGTACACACCCGATGCTCATAGGAAGATCATATTCGCGTTCGCGTGCAAAATTTCCCTGTGGAGCGAGCGGTTTGCTGTGCTCTGCCAGCAACGTTGGTACGTCGCAAATAACATCCCTCTTATCTCTGTGTGCGGCATATTAAAAAAAGGATGCTTTGATGCCTTGCAAGCCCAAGGTCGGTTATCTTGGATAATATGCTTCTTAAATTGTACAAGTTGCCGTGTTAAAGATGCTGATTTTTATGTATTTGGGAATACAAGTGTACTGTAACAGCATAAAGGTATAATACAATTTGTTCACTACGAAGCCTGCATTACTACGATGTGTGTTCACATTCGATGTTAGTAAACGGCAAAGTACAAGGCCACACGGTATATTTGTGGATAAAAAGGAAAAATGTATTCGTTACACAGACAAGCTGGTCTGGCCACTATGTGATAAATGTTTAAAAAATTGGGTTCAAACATCCTCCTGGGTCGACAAACAAGTCAGCGCACATCGACACCGGCTGTTGCTCTGTCGCAAAATGCGACAAATGCAGGTTGTGACAAATCGATCCAAAATAAGCAACTAAATGCGCTAAATTGAATTCATGTGCTACCGTCTTATAACCTTGTTGCGTGAAGCCACTGGGGAAAGGCGATGATTTCTCCATATGGTGGTCGCTGCTGGGTCCCGCGTAATACTCATTATCTCACGTTCGACACGACCTATATGTTTTGGAGCATTGTCAAGAACCACTTTAGCTGAAGGATTTTTATTTCCTCTCGATTTGTTTTGAAAACAAATATGGAAATAAGTTGCTACAGATAGTGGAAAAAATATGTTTTCTTCCTTGAGTGCGTATGGGTTCGTCGGCACACAGAAAAAAATAATTAAACAAGGGTTAAAACACGGTTTAAAAAAGACAACGATTTATTAAAAATCAAGGAACATGGTCACAAACTTTTGTCGATTGTTTTAAGTATGTCCATCGAAATCATACGACAATATGTAAACAATTTACAAAACTTAATACCTAGAGGTGTTTGGTTGCTGACTATTTCATCACGAAAGTAAAGTCGTTTGCATCTCGTATGTTTTAAAAATAATTTATGCTGCTATTTTTCCATTTTATATTTCCAAGCAATGCAAATTGCTAAAAGTGTGGTAGGCCCTATGTAATTGCCATCATGACCTTGCTTCTTTTTCACAGGCCACAGCAGGTTTGGTACGTTGCAATGTAATTACTTTGCCCTGTATATAGTTCTTTTAATGAAATCAAGTAATGCGTTTTCCTTCGAAATACCACCAAGCCTCTTGGCTGTTGTTACGAAATGCAGTCATCCCAGCACACCGGCGAAGATGTGCTCCCCATTCCCTTGTACAAAAGCCCAAAAGGTTTTTCTACAGCTCGGAACAGGCGACTAAGAAGCATCTTTTAAAGCCAAGGGGCATCTTCAGTTTACCTGAAAGACTTTTTGTAAATACTTTTGGTAAAACTGTTGCCAGACATGCCCTGAAACTAAGGTACTGGGTTGTCGGTGGTGGAATTGGAGGGGTTTATTATACCAAAAAGAAATATGGTGAATGGTATGATGAGCATGTTCCTGGATTGTCCTGGATTAACACTGGGTTAAAAGTGGGAGAGGGTGCTTTCAACCATTTGAAGGCAGTCACTGGAAAACTTAAAGACATTCATTTACCTGAACTGAGCTACTTGACGCAGTATTTGCCGCAACCGAAAAGAAAAGATGTTGATGTTTCAATGCCAACATCCAATCTTGTGTTTCGCAATGACAAGGATTCAACTTTGTATAATCTAGTTGGTAATGGTTCAGATCCAAAAAAAGATGTCAAAAGTCATTCACAGGGTGAAGACAAGAAGAAGTTGGAATCTTTGCAGCAGGAGATTGTTGACACCGAGTTGAAGTACCAGAAAATTGTTGAAAAGCTGGAAAGGGAAAACAGAAACTTAAGGAAACTGCTGTTGACCAAAGATGACAAAGATATTTACAGACGAAAAATCAAGAAATCTCTCATTGACATGTACTCTGAAGTGTTGGATGAACTTGCCGATTATGACATGAATTACAACACTCAAGATCAACTCCCTCGAGTGGTAGTTGTGGGTGATCAGAGTGCTGGAAAAACAAGTGTACTGGAAATGATAGCGCAGGCAAGAATTTTTCCCAGAGGTTCAGGTGAAATGATGACTAGATCACCAGTAAAAGTGACACTGAGTGAGGGGCCAAACCACATTGCTCAATTTCGTGACAGTTCTCGAGAGTTTGATTTAACAAAGGAGGATGAACTTAAGGCTCTTCGCCATGAGATCGAACTCAGAATGAAAACTAGTTGCAGTGGAAAAACTGTCAGTAATGAGACCATTTCACTAAGCGTGAAAGGTCCTGGCCTGCAACGAATGGTGCTTGTTGATCTTCCTGGGATGATCAGCACTGTGACAAGTGGCATGGCACCTAACACAAAAGATGCCATTTGCGAAATGAGCAAGCTTTACATGGAAAACCCAAATGCCATTATTTTGTGCATACAAGATGGCTCAGTCGATGCTGAAAGAAGTATTGTGACTGACTTGGTTAGTCAAATGGATCCCGCTGGGAAGAGAACTATTTTTGTGCTGACCAAAGTGGATTTGGCGGAGAAAAATATCACCAATCCCAGTCGCATTCAAGAAATACTTGACGGCAAATTGTTTCCTATGAAAGCTTTAGGATATTTTGCAGTTGTAACTGGTCAGGGCAGCACCAACAGCAGCATTAAGGACATAAAGAATTACGAGGAGGAGTTTTTCTCCAACTCGAAAATCTTCAAGTCTGGTCTTCTGAAAGCCAGTCAGCTAACAACAGCAAACTTAAGCTATGCTGTGTCCAAGTGCTTTTGGAAAATGGTTCGAGAGTCTGTGGAGCAGCAGGCAGATTCCTTTAAAGCAACCAGATTTAACTTAGAGACAGAATGGAAAAACAATTTTCCGAGGGTCCGTGAACTGGACAGAAGTGAACTCTTTGAAAAGGCCAAAAACGAAATCCTCGATGACATGCTTTCGCTGGTGAATATTCCCGCTCACAGCTGGGAGCTAACTTTGCAGAAAATGATGTGGGACAAGGTTTCATCGCACGTCATTGAAAACATCTACCTACCTGCAGCACAATCTGGAGACCCGGGGTCATTCAACACAACGGTTGACATCAAGTTAAAGCAATGGGCTGACAAACCTCTGCCAAAGGTCTCTATTGAGGTGGCCAAAAATACACTGCTAGATAAATTTTGTCATGTTTTGGATGAACATGTTGATGATGCTCATGAAAGGCACAATGGCAACTCTGAGAAAATTTTTGCTAAGCTAAAAACTGCAGTACGAGAGGAAGCCGTTCACAGACATTCATGGAACGTAGGATTTGCTGACACTCTTAGAGTAATACAGTTAAATGCCTTGGAAGATAGATCAATATCCGACAAAGTGCAGTGGGAAAGTGCAATACATTTCATTGAAGAAAATCTCGGTGGGTTGCTGAAAAACACAGAGTCTGCTATACAAGATCTTGTTGGTCCTGGTTGGTTGCAAAGATGGACCCACTGGACAGGGCGCTCTATGGAGCAGCACCAAAGAAATGAAATTAAACATCAGTTGGAAAACCTGTTTCATGCTCAGCAAAATCATGGCCCATACTTGGCCAATGATGAAATCACAACCATTCGTAAGAACTTGGAGGCCAAGGGAATAGATGTGGCTGTGGACATGATTAGTGACACTTGGAATTTGATGTATCGCATGCACTTCTTGAACAATGCTTTGGCACGCTGTGCCGGTTGCCGTCGTGAGTTTTACCGACACCATGTCTCTGCCATTTCTCAGGTGCATGGAGATGATGAAGGAGAAGCAATTGATTGTAGCGATGTGGTTTTGTTTTGGAGAATTCAAAGGATGCTCTCCATTACCAGCAATGCCCTCCGACAACAGGTTATGAACACAGAGGCTCATCGCCTTGAAAGTGAGGTAAAGGAAGTTTTGGAGGACTTTGGACAAGATCGTTATACCAAGGAATCTCTGCTCACAGGGCGCAGGGTGGAGCTGGCTGAGGAGCTTAAGCGCGTCCGAGATATTCAACAAAAGTTGGAGGAGTTTGTCGAAGCTTTAAGAAAGGAGCGATAGGGTTGCCACAAAGACACACATTTGTTACTGTGTCTACTCTTTGGTGGTCATTTGATTAGATGAATAATATAAAGGTAGATAATTTCTCTTGGATGAATTTTATGCATGTATTTCTTCATTTTCCCTATGTATGGATGAATTTGTTAATCACTGCTACATTGCTTGGTTCATGTATTGTATATTACACTTTTCCTACTAATTTTTAGCTTTAAATGGTATCTTACTGACATCTGTTCTATGTGGGATCATCCAACACCTGGTGATGCTACAGGATTGAATTTTTGTGCTATTCTGAAGCTATTTAAATATTAAAGACAGTGTTTATGTGGTAATACTTTGCTTTGTCAGGTGGTAAACGTTGCATGGGCTGCATTGGAGTTTTTTTTCTTGTGTGCGCAGCAATTTAAAAAGTAAATTTTATTTATATGTTGCCTCAAAAAAATTTCAATTGAATTGTCAGAGCTTCTTGTGTAAAAATTGAGGTAAAGTTGGTTCTAGAAACAAGAAGAAACGCACCCGCCAGGATTTTTGCTGATATACCCTTAATTTTAGTATTCAAATCTGCCTGCCTAAATGTCAGGGATTTGGACGTGAATCGGCAATTGCCGAATGTGGATGATTACAATCAAATTTACGTAATAATCTGCAGTTGTCTTGCGACACAATAGGTCATCGCCCAGAAGCAGACTTACTCAAAAAAAATAAAAGCGAAACACCATGACGTTTCATGAAACTCGCAGAAATTTCGCATTTCCAGCAAGGAAAACAATCAAAATTTCGAAAGTTTTTTTCAAGAACCTTATTTTACAGCAAAACCGGGACTTCCCCTTTGCCGACGAAAGGTGGTCAGCTGCCTGTTTGGCGCTTGTGTCAAAATTCATCATGAAAAGTCGTTTCGTATGTCATTTTGCAAAACATTGCAAATAAAAGTTATTGGTTAAGTGCAGAGTGTAGTTGACAACAGCATGATGTTCGAAGACGGATTCGATACAGACAGCGAAGATGAGTTGCCTCACGGTTGGGAGGAGAGAGTTACGCCCGAAGGATGGGTTTACTATGCCAAGTAAGTCATTAGGGTCTAACTTGACTGCACTCATTACGGTATAACACGTATTAGTTTGTGTTAACTCATAAAGTTAGAAAAAAAATAATTTGGTTTATGGCATGCTGTAATGTGGATTGGTGTCGATTTTATTTATAATCTGCATAAATTTAGACCTACACCTACCAGTCAGTTCTTGGTTTCTTCAAGCTGAAGGCTATTCTAAAATTTGCATTTTGTTTGTAGTCACTTCACAAAGTGTACAAAGTGGGAACACCCGAAAACAAATAAAAGGAAGAAACTAGCTCCAGGTAAACCAGTTGCATGTCATGTTACACCTCCCACAATAGAAGATCATTTGCCTTTTGATCTTGATAGAACTTCCTTATGGATGGGAGAGTATGAAAGATGAAAAGGACAGAACATATTATGTGGAGTAAGCAAAGTTTTTTAATTTTGTTTGTTGTTCATGTGTGCAGATCTGTTTTAACCAATGTCAATGCATTAAATTCTTAGTTTCTGTTGTGGGCTTGCAGGCATCCTGTTTGCATTTTCAGCCATTTAAGCAAGAGAACAACATACACCGATCCAAGACTGGCATTTGCTGTCAATTTGAACAGAAAGAATGATGAATTGCAGCAGAGGTTTGATAGCAGCAGCACTACTGATCAAATTTTGCAAGGCTCTGACCTCCGGAACAGAGTGGCAATTGTGACTGGAGCCAACAGTGGTATAGGTATGTTATGATAAACATATGTATTTTTACTAAAAGCCTCTGTGTTATGCTTATATTTTGTGTTTTCTGATTCAAAAACAGCTGTCTCAAATTATTGCATATATAATTTTTTATATGGTAGTTGCATGTGCAAAACTGTGTAACTTTATTCTTGCAACTGTACCATTGCCTTCAGTATTATAACTTTTATTTTATTGATATTGTATGATGTTGAAGTACAGTTTATCATGTTTCGCAATATTATATCTACCCTGCATTCCCGTGTACAGACAGCCTATTGAAACCCAAGTACAAACAAACAGTCTGTTCCAGCAACCAAATGTTGTTGACTTTGCAGGTTTAGAAACAGCCAGGTCTCTTGCTCGTCATGGAGCCAAAGTAGTCTTTGCTTGCCGGGATGGTGTCAAAGCAAATCAAGCCATAACTGCTTTGAAGAAAGACATGGTAGGCTTCTGCAATAACCTCCAGGCAATTATGTCTTACACATGTTGAGATTTTGTCACAAGAACCTAATTAAGTATAATACTACCCTATTTCTGCTATTTTTTTTAAACTATTTTTCTAAACTTTAAACTATTTCTGCATTTCCACAAGTCTGGCATCATTTTGTTTGGGTTGGTATTTAGACATGTGACAACTCAAAAAAAGGCAATAAAAGCAAGTATAATTAATATTTCTTTCCAAAACACTTAATCCAAGGTAAGAAATTTGTGGCGAATTAATATTTGATCACCATCATTGCCTGGTTGCTTCATAGAAATTCTGTGTGCAAATCTGCAGGTCATCTGTTGTTTGTATATTTTTAGGAAAATGTCGACACAGTTTTCATGCACTTGGATTTGTGCTCTCTACAAAGTATTGAGGAATTTGCCAATGGATTTATAGCCAAGTCGTGGTGAGCTAACAGTTTCCAGTTCTAAGTAGAGAAACATTTCATAAACAATATATATGTCATGTTCTTGCTCTATTAAAGTTACATTTGGATGTAAATATTTTGTGAAGTTATTAAGATCAACAAACAAGCCACAAGTAACTTCGAAAAACAAAGTGCACATTTACTTTGTTTATGTGTTTGTTAGTAAAAGTATCACATTCACATCTCTTCACGTTAATCTCAATAGATAAGAATGAAGGAGTAAAGCCACTTAATTTATGGTTCACCATTTGGTGCAAAAAGCGCGTTATGAAAGTGTTCAAACAAAAAACACCAGATCCTCCTTTTTAAAGTAATGTCTGTATTCCGCCTGGGGGCTCCGTTTTTGTGCCAACGCGGGGTCGTACTCTTTTCCGGGGGTTATAATGCTCTCCAAGAAGGTCAGTCAGGGTCTTGAATCGCGCGTCGGTTGTCCAGTCGTGGCGAATTGCTCTTTCGCGATGACGTCGTCGGCGTCCACGCAATACCGGCGCTTGTTGCTTCGTTGATTCCCCACGACCGTTGCTATCGTTTGTCTTTGCCATCGAGCGCATCTGCGAAACAGCGCCAGTTGTTCCAAAGCAAAACAAATCACTTCCAGGCTAAGTTTGTTATCGTACTGATAGATAGACTTCAAATTTACCACGGACTGAAATTGTCTCTACGTGTTTGGTTGGCCGGCAAGACTGCCTATTGTCACAGCTGCGCTGATCGGACCTGATGTGTCGAAACACTGTGCACTTTCTAAAGTTTTGGATCTTACTGATACCAATGTAATGCAAAAGTCCCTTTTTACAAAAATAACTGGTATAAAATTCAACGTTTCGGATACTACAGCTGGCATTTGTCAGGAAACTACATACAAGGGCTGTCCTGCGCGTTTAAATAGGTTTAGTTCTATATATTTGTGCCTATGTGCACCTTCGAGTGTGGCTGGCAAGAGTCGTGGTTTTAAACGTTTTGTATTGCTATTGGCAAACTGTGGCATTTGAACGCGTTAATTTAAAAAAATGGGTTGCAGTGCAGACAACATCAAAGACGATGGCTTGACCAAAAAAACTGGTAAACATTTCTAAATGACTGTTGTACCTTTTTCCTTTTTTTCAGCTTAAAACACTGAAGTCGGTTTTGAGGAAAATTGATTTTTTTGTGTGCTAACCTTGGGAAGTTTGGTAATAAAGGTTTTATCTTCCTCCTCTTCGTCATCGTAGATCGGTCGGTTCGTTACCTGGGGCAAAATGGTCGGCCTCCTTCGCGCGTGATCCATCAAAGCCCTGAACGAAAAGTATGTACATTATAGTGGTATTGCTTGCGATCAGAAAAAGAAAAAAATGCATTTTTGCGAAAAATGGCATTTTTTCTTCGAGGTTTAAATCTCGTATATCTGTATTGTCCGCATTTATACAAGAACCTATCAGGTTTGGTTTATTGCAACCCTTTAGGTTTAGTAGGACTTCGCCAGGGTAGTTGCACTACCACATGTTTTCCTTCCAACGTATAAAAAGTGTTACGCCTTTGTTGCGACCTATTATGCCAAAACGTAAAATTACGTTACAGCCTTGGAGAATATCAGTGTTGACTCCTTAACTTTCGCCACAGCCCTGTGGCAATGCTGTGACTGCCTGTTCTATTCTAGTCAAGTGAAGTTTCCAGGATTTCTCACCTGGGTGGCGGCTGCTTCGTGCTCAGGGTTTGTATTGCGGCTTGGTAAGGGAAGTCGGGCTTGTTGTACAAACGTCCGAAGGTAAACGTGAGTTCCGGAAGATTTTCCGGCTCCAGCTGCAAAGCAAGTTGCACGTGTTCTCTTTCTTCAAACGCGTTTCAAACCACAGGAAAAAAACGTGCAAAACATACGATAAAAAATGGATTCTTTAGTGATTTAAATATATTTAAAGGATATTCCTTAAAAAATACTTTTCTTCTGTTACCTTGGCAACGATCCTTGCGTCCCTCCTGTGCCACTCGTCCTGTTTCCGTTCCAGCGCTCTCACAAACGACTCCTGTTTCCTCTTCGCTCTTCTTTCAGCCACTAGATGGGCGTCTCGCAACTCACTCATTTTCATGTCTAGCAGGCGGTCGTGACTGACGTTGTCGTAGAGAATTACCTGCAGTTTGGTACGTTATTAGAATTCTTTTCGGAGTAGCGGGAAGCCAACAAACGTCTGACTCGACGTACAGTGAACTTACAGTCCCTGTTAGTTTCTACAAATCTTGACCCCGAATAATACTTTATGTCGTGGTTTATTTGCTGTGAAATAACTATTTTCAGTAACTTTGAAAGAATGATTGAATGTAACACTTGATTACAGGCATTCTAACGTTGTGGAACACGTATGCACTTACTTGAGGTAAATACGACTTGGGTTTGAGTTTCTTCCCTCGCAGAACACTGGTCATGCGGGCAATGTCTTGGTCATGCTTCAGTTCTTCTTCCAGGTTTTCGGGATGAAGCGAAATCAGATTCCCGCCATAGTCTGAATTTACAACAGAGGATAAGAAACAACAGCAAAACACAAGCATAGTTTTGACGCGTGAAACCCTCTTTGGCGACACCTTCCGGTACTTTGCTGCAGTTTACAGCGACCCATACAACTTTCACTGCGAATTTCACGTCAAGCAAATGTTTTTAACCAACTCATACGTTTTCTGTATAGTTTCTTACCGAGGTCATATACGAATTGTGTAAGCTGCAGACAGATGGCCACTGTTTCGACCTAAAAGGTCTCATCAGTGCAGCTGGTGTGATTTTCAGACGACTTTGCTGACCAAACGGCCAAGCAAAGACTTCCACTTTGTGGTGACTATACACCGTCATCCGGTGTGCACCAAACTAGGTGCAACCTTACGGAGAAGTCATATACCCTTACCTGTAGTTGGAGTTGTATCGACAGAGGTCTGCTGTCCGCTTGCTTTGCTGCTTGCCTTCACGTCTTTGTCTCCCATCATAGTCTTCCAAATACTTTCTATGTCGCCTTCGCTCAGCTCTTCGGGTCTGAACTGTTGCGAAGCGGTCCTTGCTTTGCGCTCATCCATCGCAGTCTAATTAACCCGTAACTCTATCGGCGGATAATTGGCTTATTGTCCGGCCGTGGAACACAAAAGAGACGACCAGGCCTTGATTCTCGCCCTGATATTCCCCTGATGTCGAAATAGATGGGCAAAAACCAGTCCTTTTCTCGTGAAAAACCGCGACTGCGACGTTTTAGGCAGACTTAGAACCACGCGCAATCTTTTCTGTTTGATTTATGATAACTTCCAAAGTTACTGAAAGCTCTGCATCCCTATTTCTGCAGAACTTAAAGCCTACTGCAGTAGGGCGGCGTCTTGGTACTACGCTCAGGCACGTATGATCACACCGCCTGCAAAACACAGTAAACACACTTTCAATAGTTGGCCTGTGGACATTTTAAAGCACCTGGTCCTTGCCAACCACAACAGCCCCACAATGAGCCGGTCATTCGATACGCATCGCGTCTGCCACGGCGTATTGGGTGTAAATGCGAATACGCGGTTTCACGCGCTATCCAATATATTAACTATAGTTGTGGTTCGATGTGGTTTTGCCACAGCAATTCGGGCAGCAACATTTTTGGCTGTATACAGTTTTGTTTCCATTGATTGCAATGATCTTGGAATCTTGCTACTAAGGTGTTGTAACTGTCATGTACATTTTTCCACCATTAATGCTGTTCAAACTGTTTTTTCTATACCTGTAACTTATCAAGTTTTAACTGAGTTAAGGACATTAGTTCATTGTTTATGTATAGTTACCAAATACTTCATGCATATTATACTAATGCTATTATGTACACGCACTTTGCCGCTAAACAATAAGGTTTTCGACACAATGTAATTTAATATGATGCTTGTCAATAGAGTGGGATATTTTCCCTCACATAATGTAAACAGCCACTGCGAACGTTTCCTATAGGAAATAGTTGTTTTCATAACAGCCAACAAAACGCGTTCAAAGTTGCCTCGGTTTAATCATAAGCCTGATTTCGCAGCTTTATCCATCGTAAGGACATCTCAAACGAGTGTTTTAACTTCGTAGACAACCATCCTAGTTACGCCACAAAGTCACCACACCTACACAAAGTGGAAGTCTTGTCGACTATTTAGCTGACAAGATTGTTGAAAGCCAGACCTTTTAGGTCGAAACACTGACCCTATCTGCAGCTCACTATGAAAACTCCTACCTACATACGTCGTTTCACAGCATTCTCAAGCCTTTTCCTTATAGAACATGCAAGTTAAGCTTAACTGTGCATGATATGTCGGGGTTTCTTTTTACCCGAGTTTACATTCTGTCGCCCGCAGGTTAATCATTTCATGTTTCGCTGTAGCGACAAAACAATGCGAAATTATTTGCGCATTGGGCAAGACGCAAACATTAACGCCCCGAGTAGATTTACGGGCTAACATCGTCACAATACTCACGAAAGCGTTACTACGGTTTGTCGATTTTAGTGTAACCTTGGGGCCAATCCCATACGAAAGTCTTCGTGCATTAAGTTTGTTAACTTCCCAAACAACTGTGTTTATTTTCCGGGATCACAATCTGATCAATGTTGATTAGTGGTATGCCATCCGTATGAACTTAAACCATGCAAATTGGGTACATGTTTTAGTTGTTCTTGTGACTCCAAAGTGGATCTGTACGCGATTAGACCGAACTACCTGATGGTTTATACAAGGTTTAGATATGTTCAACGATAATTCGCCAGTCGATATTTTGACGGCTATTTACAAAAATGTAGACACCGTGTTAATTGTCCAGTCTTTATTTTATGTTTGTGTACAACTTTCAGGCCACTGCATATGCTGGTGCTCAACGCCGCCGTGTTCGCCCTTCCTTGGGAGTTAACTGTGGATGGCATCGAACGTACGTTTGCCACAAACCACGTGGGTCACTTCTATCTCACCAAACTCCTGGAAAGTGTGCTACTCCGCAGCGTCCCCGCGCGAGTGGTTGTAGTGTCGTCGGACTCGCACAGGTGGCGCTGGTGTGCTTGTTATTGGTCATTTTTCTGCGTCTGCCCAAAACGTTGGTGGATTAACTAAAAATGAACATGTTGTTAAAGGGTTTATTCTTGAAAGAAACCTGCAGACTGGTCAGACTGTTTATTCTATGAACAAATTACACGTGTTTCATATATTTTTTTTACGAGAGTAACTTAAAAATGTTTCAAAAAAATTATTTCAATTTTCGGGGTAAAATTTTTCCGCAATGATTCTCAAAAGTACGCATCTATTAAACACTTCAATAACTTTGTTATAATTCACGTCCTTGTTACCTGAGCTTGGCTTTAATATTTCAGGTTTACGAACGACATGGAAAAAATCGACATCGGGAAACTCTCACCTCCAGAATCGCAGTTCTGGTTCATGGCGCAATACAACAGGAGCAAGCTGTGTAATGTTCTGTTCAGGTGAGATACGGGGCTATCGAGAGGCCATCACGTGATTGACGTTTCCCGTCACGCCCCACTGACACCGCCTTGTGTGTTGGTTTGCGTTGATCGACGTTGTCCGGTCAATAGGTCCAAAATCATCACCAATATCGTGCGAGGGTATTGGCAGGTGCGACTCGCTGGCTAGACTGTGTATCAGTTACGGGAAGGGGATTTTAGATGCAATGTCATTCATAAAATCCGCTTTCGTAGTTTTTAATAACCGGAGCGTGGGAACTGTTGCTTTTATCTCGAGCGTGTGTGTTTCCATTGCTTCCTGCTTCTTCCCGCTCATGTGGTTTTGAACGATGAGTGACCGTTATAATATTTCCCATCATAAACATCTTTAGAAATTCAACATATGTTCGTTATTTCAAAACCCAATTTTCTGAAATGGTTTTGTGTAAAAATCGAAAGTTTTGAAGGTGTTCGCGCTAAACGAGTTCCCGTGCCGCTTTAACAAAACCTTTCAGTACTAAAAGGACCCGTTTGAAAAATTCCAGAGTTGAACTGGACAAAATATACATCAGGGCATCGCGTGCAGAGTGTAAGACTGACGATAAACAGGCACTTCCAACCTAACGACAAATGACATCTTGAATGTGGTCGTACCGTTGTCGTTCTTTTCAGTCCTGTCGCCGTTGAAATTAACAGGAGGTCATATATTAAATGCACCTGTCTAATCGTCCACACTGTCATTTAAATCACGTTTATATAATCGCAGCCCTACGTCACTTAAGCATCAAAATGAACTTTAGTTACCCCGACCGAACTTAACCTGTCTTTAAAAGCGCTCTGGTTTCGGTTGCAATTAAATGTCTCTTGTGGGTGGGACTCTGGGGGACGTCTTCCCATATTAAAGTGCGGTCACGGGTTGTGCGACAACTCCATTAACTCATCTTAACGCGATTGTCTTCCCTGATCGAGGAAATAGTCGGTGCACGTGCAGAGTAAACCACTTGGGAGTTTTGAACTCTGCGGGGTCAGAATGCGACTGAATTTGCCTGCACAACTTTTCAAATAATTCTGGTGGCGTTGTGTTGGGGTGCAGTCAACAATCAACCTTATATTGGTTTTAAACCCAATTGTTCTTTGAATGGACCTTGAAAACGTATAGGCAAACTACGGTCTTGGAGCAAACAAGACCCATTGTGTCTTTAAATTTTACCCGCCACGGTTGCTATGAATCACTGTCATTCAGAAATTTTATGTAATTGCATGTATTTCAATGGACATTTTTTTTTTGTTTCTTTTAATTTAACGTTAATTATTGTAAATCGGTTCGTGTACAATCTGTATGCTGTAAAGGCTCTTGTCCTTTTACTTCCGCGGTCCATTGGCCCGCCTGTCAAATTCGTGATAATTCCACACCCGCGCACGAGTCGAAAAGGTTACCAAACCTCTATCTAGAAACACTCTACAGCCAGGTTTCCTAACCTGAAGTCGGTGAATGTGAAAATTGATGTCGTTCGCCGAAGTCTGACATAAAATCCACATGTATTACCTGCCCTTATAGACCTAGCAATTACAAAGCTTTTAATGTAATATATTTTGTAAGAACCATGTTTGGAAACGAGGCGATCCAACCACGTCTAAAAAATGTGAACAGTTGCCTCCGACACCTTACACCACTTTGCCTACACCGTCCGTGGCTTAAAAAGGCATGTGGGTTATCGTATCGTTGCATTTATGTTGTGGCGACGATCGCCTTTCAAGTTTTTCCGCGGGAAGCGGTACCGGCGATGTCGCTACCACGGTAAACGCTTTTATAGTTTTCCCGGTTTTTTGGCACCCAAGGCTTGGAAGTTTTGTCGTGTTTCGTCCATGCGGAGAAAACGCTCCTTGCATCCGTAAAACATGTGGAAGGTATATTCCGCTTCCAATACTGGAGACATCTCCAGGCGACTGTGGTCGACGAATTGAAACCCGATATCAGACTGGTCTGGAAACAGGGATAGCGTTGGATATTCCCACTTCTTTAATGCTGATGTTTGCGTTGCTTATTCCATGCGAAACGTGGCAAGTAAATTTTGCCCCCAAGGTAGAGTTTATAGGTCTTTTGAATAAGGCTAATGTAGTTGGATTTTTTTGCCTAATTTGCCACTTTTGTGATGCCACAACAGGTCGTTG
Source organism: Ascidia mentula (assembly GCF_947561715.1). Lineage (NCBI taxonomy): Eukaryota > Metazoa > Chordata > Ascidiacea > Phlebobranchia > Ascidiidae > Ascidia > Ascidia mentula. Next base: position 4,456,093 of record NC_138568.1, read on the forward strand.
TTTATTCGCAAGGATTTTGGGGGTTTCCGTGAACGTTAATTTTTATTACCGTCAAATAATTTAAATGTGTGACATGTGGTCGCACCAGGTATATAACATACAAGATTGCAAACAAACCAACCATGTTTTTTTGATTTCTTACCCACCCACCCATCCTTCAACCAAGTGACGTTGTTACCTCTTGTACAAAAATTGCGCTATTTTAAACGTGTTTCAACAATTCGTTATTGTTAACTTCGACGGAATCCAGTATTCTTCCGCCACTTTTCCATGGAATGACTTCTCATGTAATGGCTATTTTTGTGACATGCTGTTTTCCAATTGTGAATGGGTGGAATTTCCCATTCACGATCGTGATATTCCAACTTCAAATATTCCGGTGCGTGGACCCGAATTATGAAGAACGGTTCCAAACAAAATGACATCACTATCACATTATGTGAACGCTTTCAAGCTATTGTGCTTATTTTGTCTGTTTATTTCGGACCAAGTGACATTTTGCGCAGTTTTAATCCTAGATCCCGTTATATTTAGAGTACTAGGAAATTTTCGAAAATATTTTGTCATTTTTTTCGCAGCCAAGAATTGAACCGACGTCTTTCGCGACGAGGCGTGACGTCAAACGCGCTACATCCGGGTAACCTGATGTACACGTCAATAGCCAACTCTTCGTGGACGATGAAGTTGTTCTTCTTCTTGGCGCGCCCCTTCACCAAATCGATGGTGGGTGATATATTTGTTTCCTAATTCAATTTCTATTTATTGGCGTCGTTGCCTGGCAACGATCCTACACCACATAAACGAGGTTGAGGAATTCGCCAAGGACAACTGGATTTCAATTGAAAATAGAACGAATGCGGCAATGGAGTTCGCGTGTGTGATTCTCGCTTTAAAAATATGCGTGTGCCAGAAAGTGACAGTTTCCTTTGCTTAAACCGTGCTTCGTAATATTTTCCACCTGTGTACTATTAAGCTCCGTGTTGTTTTGCCACAGGGTGGCGGTAGTGCCACAAGGTAATATCTTGGCACATGTCGTTTAAACCTTGCAAGCACGTCGGCAAACAGGTTCGTCTCCAGTCTCAATCGAAGATCAAAATCAAATCGAACTCTCGTTCTGTAGTAAACACTCCACCGTCACAACAAAGCCGCAGTGTTGCAACCAGGCCTTTAAACTTCGCCTGGGGGCCTCTGCGGCCGAGGCGCGTGGTGCAATCCTTGGCCTTGCGGCTATATTTAACCAGGACGCAGGTGCCGTTTGGCGCGCTTAGGTCGCGTGGAGCCTTTCGGCCCGCAAACAGTTCAATTTCGCGGGTTCCCTGGGGGCCCGTGTACATGTATGCAAGACAACCGACGGTCATATCGCAATTATTTTCGCAGACAAGCTCTTTTGGCGCGAATCGTTGGCGCCAAATTGCAGCCACGTGACGGGGCGCCACCAGGTGTGTTTGCGTCACGTGACCCCCGTTGTTTGTATTGTGGACTCGCGTGATTCGAATCCGAAGAGATGCGGTGGCGAAAGTGGCGCGAACTTGAGCCCGCGGTTGCCTTAATTGACACGTCTCGATCGAAAGTCGATCAGATAAGCCGATGGCTCAATATCAGCGTCTGTTTTGCGAATTGCCGATTTCTGAAAAATGGTTGCGCAAACTTTGCTGGTCGGGCCGAATATTGCCACTGGATGTCGCTGTGGTTTTCGTTTGGTTCTTTGTTTTGTTTTTAAAATTCCGATTTGTGACACATGGTGGTGAAATCAGTCTTGTTGTTTTCACTGGAGGTCACAGCTTGTTTTTTTTTGTCGTTGTTGCCTGACGTAACGACTCCCATTGTTTCGCCAAGCTTGAAACCTGCTAACCATTACACATATATATTTGCGTTCATTTCAATTCGAAAACGTCGTTGAATTTTGAGCTCCGTCCCACTTAACATGTGGGGTTTCATCATGAGGTACATAGGCCGAGATTCACCATTTGGTTGAAATCTTTCGACTGACACGCATTAATTAAAAGACTTCTCGGCATGCTGGGAGTATTTTGACTCATGGAAGAACTTGTTTACATATCAAACATGTCAAGAATTCCCAAGGCATTCCGAAACGTGGAATTTGCATTACCCTGGTGACTCAGGGCCGCAAAGGGTCCTTCGATATGCATAGAATATAGCGCTGTCAGCAACTTGCCAAGCGCCGCGAGCAGATGGGCGTTGGTAGTTCTGCAGGTCGCAGATAAGCCGCTCGCTTCCCCGAAAGACCCCTGCCCTTTTGCGAAACAATGACCATTATGACGGAAGCGACACGTGATCCAAAGGAGTCTTGGCTTCCGAACGGTGTCTCTTATCAGCCAAGCCACGTGCCGTTTTCCGCACTTTTGGGAGTGCGCTACAACCGCTTCAAACCGGTTTAAACAGGTTTGATATGCGCCGACCGCGGCTAAGTTCACGAATCGGGTGCGTTTTTGCCGGCGCTAGACCTCCCACCGTACACATACATATGTGTGTGATTTAATTGAATACTGCGTCCTAAGAAAGGACACGTTGTAAGTCGGACACGTTGTAACATTTTGGTTGATAAAAAGCACACTTTCCACTCTATATGTTGTAGATTAAAGACCCAGAGCAGTAATGTTGCTCCGTTTTATTTTGAAACAAGCCACGTAAAATTCGTAGACTTCTCCGTAGGTTTCCAAGCTGAGTCGGGTTCCCCCATCCCGTAACCACGGTTTCGGTGGTCGTGAGTTGAGGCATCTTGGTGTCGGAAACGATGTACAGTCTCATATGCAAACACCACTTGCGATGCCGTAAAATACCTCGAACACTTCCGATACCCGGTTCTGCGATTAGAATATAAACTATCCCAACTAAACGTGACGCAATGGAGTTTTGTGAAACATCAAGTACTTCCCATGATCCCAGCCCTTCCATTTCGTAATTTGATAGGAAATAATTTTCCAACGCCTATGTGAAGCATCGCTTTGTGGTGAAAGTTATGTGTCCTTCCATGCGTATAAACCGTACATCAGTGGCGCACACGCCGACCTGTTATGCGTGCTATGGTTGTTGGCATACTCTCCAGTGCAATCCCAACTATTACCGCAACAGAAATTGTATCTCCCGACACGGTTTGCCGCACAAAACATGTTGACGAGTGGTGGGAAGTAAGCTTTATTTAACACTGTTAGATGTAAAAAAAAACATCTAGTCAAGACGTCACTTCAGAAATGTTTTCCAAAATGTCAAAATAAGTCCGCGTTCTTACCGAAAATGAAGTGCCAAATTTGGCACCCCTTCCTCACATGTTTCTATAAACCCGTCATGGTTGGACAACAATAATGTTCTGCTGACACACGAACCCAATGGGCGCATTTGACACTCGTTTACAAACGTAGAATTTTCTTGCCTATTTGCGTGTGTTTCTGGAATTTCATTGTTGCGTCATCCAACATGTGTTCCACCCAGATTCGCTTGGAAACTCTAACTGGTTTGATAAAACGGAGCGAATGCAAAACCACCGCATTGGGTAAATCAACGTTGAACTGCTAAGAGTTGTACTGATTGCATCCATATATTGATTAGACGTACCGATATTGATACAATGACATTGGCTACAATTCCTACCTTTAACCGCAAACCTTGCTGCGTTGGTTTCTGGTCGAGTTCCAAATTTTAGATAACGTCGCCGTTTCAGCGAATTGTTTTGCTCCATAGCTTACGGGAGGGAAGTCGGTTTAAACGAAGCCGATAACGCGATTGCCATGCTTACCAATTACAGTATGACAGGCAGGCACGTGTCATATTTTCGTCTTATCTCGCGCAAAAACCAACACGCCCCCATCACTTGGCACCTTAAGAACTCCAAAGATTAGACCGTTAATAAAGGGGTGTCCTTTTTAACCGAGGTTAGCCATCTTAGAACGGTGTTGAGTACCGGTTATCTGGTGAACGGGAGTGGGGTTATATTTCTTAAAGACTCGTAAGGTTGGGGCGGATATTTGATTGCTGACGAAAAAAGGGAATTTTGTACTTCGAGATAAAGCTAATTATTAAAACGCCGCAGCATTGGGAATTTTTAGTGTTGTGACTTACGAACTATCGTCTCTAAAAAACGTTTTAGGCGTTCCGGTAACGCCGCAACGTGAAGTGGGGAATTTTTTCAGCTTCCAAAAGCACATAACACTCAGTTACGTAAAGGGTTGGGTTGTGCTCCTAAACGAAGTCAGACATTGGTCACATAAAGGATGCTTCGCGAATTAAAACCGATATGCTTCACTGTACAGGTCGCATTGCCCTACATTCACACACGCTGAACAGGTCACCGGCAATATTATTGAACATTTCAGGCTTTTCGTGGAAAGCTGTGTTTGTGAGCTAGATACGGGCGCACCTTAATTAGAATGCCGCGGCCAAACCCAACCTGCAAAGTAGATTATTTGAATATTCACCAATGGCGTTTAATATTAAAAAAAACTTGTTTGGAAGTTTGTTTATTGGATTAAATATCTGAACAACTTGTTACTGAACCAACAGAAGTAGGGAAAATTAAAACTTTGTAGTGCGCACACTTCTTTGGTTTTGCACGCACGAGCTGCAAAAGCACGACCATAGCAATGTTGTTCAGTCGTAAATCTGGAATAATTATGTATTTCCCGGGTTATTAAGAGCTTAGATAGTGATAGTTGTTGGTGGTCGCGTGAATGACATGAACGATAATCCGTTTTGTGCATTAACCATTTTGTTTAAACCGCGAAGATGTTGGATTTCCTCACAAGGCTGCACTCTTTTAATGGTATAACTGCGCTCAACCACACGAATTAAAGATCGTCGCTGGCGGCGCTATTGACACACACAACTGGGTCAAACCCGTGGCTTGCAAACTGTTGCGATGAGAACTCGCAATCGTGGGATTACGTCGTTGTCCTACAACAACAACAACGGCTAAACACATTGACCGCGTCCTAGTACGGATGGCTCGCGAAGACGCATTAATTGAACACAACAGCATCAATTATGTCCTCCAGAAAATTACACGGTGAATATCAATTAGCGGTTATGAGTAGACGATGTTGTGTAGATATAACGCGGCTGTGCCGAGCCTCGTCATTCCCCTTTTTTGCACGTAATTTCCAAACGGTTTAAACTGATTCTTGGATTACGCGGAGAAAACGTCAATCAACGCTACTTAAACAGTTCCGCGTTGTCACGGCAACGGTTGGTGCTCTGTTTTGTGGGATTCTCTGTGAGAGTTTGTAGGTTTTAAACCAGACATTAAAGCCTTTATTTAGTTTGTATTTTGATAAAGCTTTCAACACTGGGGGCAAAAACCTGCTTCGTCATATTAACTGATAGCAATTAATGTGGACTGAATACACCTCACCCAGCCAACTATTGCTTGGCAGTTCCTTTCTTGAATTGTCTTTTGCTTCTTGCATTTATTTGTAAGCCACAACGATGATGTTTTACCTGCCAACACCCCCAGGAATTGGCGTTAAAACCCAACGGGTCATTCAAATTCTAAAAGCGTTCACAACGTTTCCCATAAAAAAATCAAAAATGCCTCATCACGTGTCTTTGAAGCGGACACAAATTCTTGTTGGTCGTAAATCAGCAGGCGACGTCGAAGTCCGAAGTGTTGGGCACGTGACAAAGTCCACACACTCAGACGAACGCAACGATGCAATCACGACGTCCGTGGCAAGTCGCGAATTGCACGCGTCAGGGATTTAACTTTGGTGAAATGGTTGACTGATCTGGTGTCCAACATCGTACGGTCATAAATAAAGGAATATCACCGCCCATGCATATTTGCATGCTTTTTAGTTTTCCGTGCTAGTGGAATTGTTTTACGAAACAAAAAAAAAGTTCTTTAAGCGGACAATTTGGTTGCGTTAATGTCGCTTTGATTTAGGAAACTTGTCTGCCCAATTCCCCCGGCGATAGTTTCATTAATTTAGTTGGTAAGATTCCCCGTGTAATTTTATTCACTGCTTAAGTCGTAAAATACTTGTGTTTCAGAATGTGTTTCATAACCGTGTTTCATAACAAAATATACCAAGCTACACAGTAACTCTTCTCTCGCAACAGCCACAAGAAACACTTTAATCCAATCAACCACAACATAACGCGCAGGCCCAAAGTAACCCTAATTATCCCCGTGGCACGGTCCAGGTCACAACAGCGATACAACAAGGGGAGGGAGATGGTATTAGAGGTTGCCGACCAGCCTTTAACGTAACAAACCGTTGTTCCGCGCCACAAGCTTGCGAGGAATTTGTCGCCATATCCGGTGTCTCCGAAGTTAGTGGCCGACCCACCCATGTAGCGGTATACCTTCAATATGCCGCGGTTCCAATTATGTGTTTACAGATGGTTAAAAAAATGTGTGGAAGTGTGGAAAAGCAGTTTGTTGTGAATTTTGTTTAAAAAAGTTAACAGTATTTTTTTTGTCGGCTCTTGCTTTAATTATCGCGGAATTTTTTTCTATATTTTGGGTTGAACATGGTATAAACTTGTTTCTACTTGAAACTTTTGTTGAATTAATTCACACAAAAATGTATAAAAATTGAAAACAGTCATTTGTAAAAATTCAATGACGTCGATTTGTTGAAATTTGTCCGAAAATTTCAAGTTCAATTGCTGCGCCCACTGCAGTACATTTTTTCTTCGGCCCCGGTTGACCGAGATTCAGTTGGCAGGATGCCCTGGGGCACCTGGGTTCAAGTCAGCTTTTTTATGCCGTCCCCGTTTCAACTCAAGTTCGTCATGGGTGAATGATTTCGTCTGCGACGCGAACCGAGGCATTTTGACCTATTTTTTGTTCTTTTTCACGAGGGCCCCAACTGGCGCGGTACGTGACCTGGTCTGCCTCGGTGCAGTTGATCGAATTAGGCTTCTTTTCTGCTTTTTGTCGCGGCAATTAATGTTTTCCCTCCAGGTGTTAAGGAATACTAAATACATAAATGTTAGCAAAACAGACACCGGAAAAGCCTGAAGAGCTCGCAAAGCTTGTGTTGCTGCAGAGAACGAAATTCTTCTCGGCGGTGTAGAACCCTATACCCTCGGTTTTATCTCAACATATGATGGCGTACAAAATGAATCTAAGCCCAAAGATTCACCGCTACTAAAATGTGTGAACATTATATATTGTACTTTATTACTGTTTATGGGACTTGACATATCAAGTGAACAAAATAGTAAAATATGTTCGTTCAAGAAATAGGAAACATGATAACGAAAAAAACATAACACAAACTGACGAAAAATCTAACCTTAATTCGCCATTACTAGACGAAGATGCGCAAAATATCTTATCAATAGAGTTTGGACAAGTAAAAGTGTTACTCGGCGTGCAAATCAAATCAGTTTATAAAACGCTACAGACGACCACGTAAATGAACAAGGAATCAAGTAGTTAAGTGACATGCGCGTCCTAAAAACCATTGAGGTTATCGAGTCCGACGCCCAAAGGTTATTGAGGCGAATTCCTCGACCGTGCAAAAACGCCGACCTTGTGTGCTGCATATGTGTCTTGTGTCGTTAGTTGCACGTCACGTCCAAGACGGCACGGCTGGAAGAATCTGTCTGTCGTGTCGCTTGGAAAAGTTTCACCCGCTTGCAAGCCTGTATTTTCAATGCCTTCTATTCGAGTAGGTCGGCGGAACCGCTGCAATTGCCTTATATGTTAAAACTATGATTTTGTTCACAATATTGTCCCGACTAAGAATGCTTGGAATTTCGAAACAGTTTCATTCCGCATCAATCTCGTGATAGAAATCAACACCAAATATTTATGATCCGCCGGGATGAAAAAAGAAAACCGTCGTTGTAGTCACATGACATATTCGCGTCACGTGACATGCAACGTATCGCGTGCATTATTTGCCATTCGAGCAAAACTTGCGCCACCCGTCGAGTTAAGATTTATTATCCGTTATCTTTTATTGGTGGCATGTGCTGACGTGGCCATCGAGGCGCGTTCTCTTAGCGCCTCGCAAGTTCCCTGGGTCTAATTGCTTGTGTCGTTCCAGTTGGTCTAGAAGCAGTTTCTGTCGTGCTGACTTTGTTTAATCTTCTTAGCAAGTTGATTTTCTCTTCCCCGTGTTTGCATTTAGGATGAGCCCCAGTCTTCTGGCGATACATCCTTATATGCCGCCCGTATCACATCCACCGAACATTTTGTTGCTTTGCGTTGATGAACTTGAAATAGGAGAATTTTGTAAAAACAGAAAGCCCAATTCAAGATATTTGACGTTAGGAACTAATTAAGCTGCAAAAACAGACCGTTGTTGGCGTCCAACTGTTGCAATCATGCTAGAATGTTAAGTGGTCATTGTCGTCAAGCGACACATGCCGGCCGGCTTTATGCATTCATGCGTTGCGTTTTGTGCAACGAAACTCGCAGAGGAATTCCGGTCATGCAAAACCAGGTGGTGCAAACCGTCGACGCACTCTCTGTTTTTTTTCGAACTTTTTGCCCAACCCGGTCTAACTATCGGGCGTTTTAACCAAACAGCTCCAAATTGTAACCCAACCGATGGGGGCTTAATGAGCTCGATTGAAAAATAACTGGTACATAAATAACTCGATACAAAAATTATGCACAGACAACCAACTGTCAATGACGTCACCACCGGCGTGGGTAACGCACTGTCAGTTAACCGTGACGAGGGGTTTGCGTGCTTGTGGCTTGTGGCTTGTGGCTTGTTTGCAGTTACCGACTTACTTTAAAACTGGTTCCAATTAAGGTAACAGTCGCAATATTTGAAACGCCAAGCAAGAATGTCTCATTTTCTAAAAGCATTCTTTTGCTATGTTCATACATTAGTATGATTTTTTTCAGGTGACTATGTTTTCTTTAATAATGTTTAAATGATAATATTGTTGGAAACACATGGCAAAACACTTGATTATTTTTAGTCTAGCCTTGTATGAAATGTATTGCCCCCAATATTGACTAATAAGTTTTCTGGTAAACCCAAGGCATTGATATTTACCCCGCTGGCGTGATTAACTACGTCTATTCCAATCACGAGGTTTAAGATCACGAGGTTGTCGCTAGACAGCAACAACCGCAAAGCAGTCCATCACTGTCTGACGCGTTTCCATCTGGTTCTGCAGCTTTAACCGCGTTTAGGCTTAGTCTATAGGTTAATCCAGAGTCTGATAACTTGGATGGTCGCATTAAAGCTGCACAACCATAAACAAAATCGACATTTACGGCGAAGCTGCGTTGACAAATTTATACAAACATCATTGTCTGTTTCCCTTTATCGTGTTTTGCTGTTTATTTTAGCATTGGGATCGATAGTTTACTATGTTTTCAAAATTCTGCAACCCTGCGAGAAGCTGAGGAAGAAGTGGTTCTGATCCAAAGTCGCTGTGATGTCAGTAAACCTGCGGTAGACTGTTATTGCTTTAAAACCCGAACTGTTTCACGTGAGAAAAACCAGAACAGATACTAATAATAAAAGACACTGTGAAGCGAACGTTTTTCAAACAAATTGAATAATTACAGAAATAAATACGTGGATAACCCAGTCAGGGGATATGAAAAAAGTGTTTCGAAAGAGTTATTACAGATTAATTAAATTACAATACGCATGGCAGCAACAGCAACAAAATACTTTCAACCCCGGCGAAAGGGGTCAATGAAAATTAAAATGTCGTCGGCAAAATTATAAGGACAACGAGTCCAACGTCATGCATTTAAAATAGAATTGTCAGTGTTGGAATGGCGTTTCAATTCTAAGTAATGATATATATTATATAGCCCTCTAACCAAACAAAAACAAGTACATTCGCGTGGAAAGAAACTAATGGAAATAGCGACTAGGCCTTGCATGAGAACCAACGCTGCCACAATCCACACCAAACACGGTAAAGCCAGAAGCAGCACGCGACTTGTTGTCCAAGTTTCGCCGTGCATTAAACGATACTCGAGACAAAAAAAACATCACCGCAAAACAACAACTGATAACAGAAAACGCGGATCCGTGTCTTGCGCCGCCTTCCACCAACTTCCAAATCCCAGCTGACGATTCCTAAATCCGCGGTCGATCCATTGTTCTTGATTTGACCCACTTCGTCGTCGCAGCCGCTTTTCGTTGAAACCGTCCGTCGCGTGGCCCACAGTCGACACGGCCGGGTGTCTGTGTAGCTGCCAAACCACCATCTCTCCGGGCCTAATCCACTTGTATTGTTTGTTTACCTCTCAATTCCACTCGAGGCTCTGCACTTTAAACCTATGTTTGCAGTCAGCTGGGGCGTTATAGTACTAGCGGGACTCGTCATGTTGGAGTTGGTTTACGTTAGGTGATGTTGCGGATAGTCGTTTTTCGTGTTATTGCGCAATACCGAATATGGCGATACGTGTCCGTACAAACTATATACGTGCTTCGCCACTCGCTGCTTGTAAATACTGTTTAATTTTTGGCAAGTTTAATGTCAACAGGGTAAACAGACTTTTTGGGTTTTGTTTATTCGCAACCAAGTCGAATTCTGTCAAATTGAATCCAATGCAACTTGTCACTGAAATTTGTTAATAAATATATAAATGAGTTACGTGAACATGCGGACGTCGCCAATTCCAACTGCTGGTAAATAATATAAACCTTCCATGACGCAAAATCATTTCCAATTTCTGCTAAAGACATTGTACAGAAAACCGTAATAACGTTCACATGAAATTAAATATGTAATTAAAACCGATTTTCCGAAATATTTGAGATGTCCAAGTTTTGAGTGCGTCTCCATATGCCACGGGTTGTTTTGCTGAACATGAAAGTTCACATGATTTATGAGCGGATCTGAAATGTCAAAGGTCGTTTTGAGTGGAGCTTGTCCTTTGCAATTTCATCGTCGTTTCATGAATCACCTGATTATCGATTGAAATAGTGTTAAATTTGGCAGATCCATAAATTTTGCAAAAAGGGAAAATTTTCTGAAAAGTTTAAAGTTCTCAGCAGACATGGTCACATGTTTTTTTTACTCCAGACCAAACACGTCATAATACGAAGAATGTAAATGTTTTGCGCTAAAATACTCCCTATATTTATACTCACAATTTTGCGTGCATTTCTTTCATAACAACAATTCCTCAAGAACGTACCGAAGTTCGCTGGTTGTGTTTTTGCTTGAGTGGATGCAGTCTGCTACAAAGCCACAATGATGTCACTGCGGTTGGTTCTGGGTGCGGGCAGAACGCCGGGATCACCACTTCGCGTGCATAGCGCCTTAACTCGCGAACAACACACCAGAAGACAGTAGGACACGGGAGACTTTCTCACTGGCGGAAATATCAAAGCATCTCGCATCGGATCTCGGGTCGCAGTCGTGCTTGGTACACACGTGTTGTGGCCAATGCGTCCTTGACGGTCGCTGTTCTTTTCCATAAGTTCATATTCAATTTCGATACTTTATATGGAAAGTGCGTGCGAGTATAATCTGAATTTGAGCATGTTTTCTAAAACGACCGTGATGAAAATATGGAACATTATCAAATATAGAATATTCCAACGAATAAAGAATTATTCTGCGTCATGCTTACGTGCAGAGTCTTGGAATTCACCGAAATCTGTTTCATATTTAATGCATTACACGGGAGTTACGCCATCTGTCTGGCCAGTTGGGTTTGCGGTTGTTTGACATTTTGAACCCCAAAGAACCCGTGTCGGCAACTCGAAGAAGGCCGTTTATTCTTTAAAGGAAAAACTTTGGGTAAAAAAACAACCCACAAATTGAACCCGTAAACAAACGAAATATTTCCATAATTTTTGAACGAATGTGCGACCAACTCCAATCATGTGCATGTTATCAATATACTTGCGGAAGGAACACTGTAACCCTTTCTTACTAACGGTCGCAAATAAAAGGCCCACACTCCCCTTTAAAATTTCACGCCCCTTCTATCACCCAGCGGAGCGTGGTGTTTAAAGTCACACGTTAAACGCCGAAAATCCGATGCGAGCTCCCGGAAACATCGGTCAAAGTCGTCGGATAGTTTGAACAACAGACCCGTAACGGAGTTTGGCTTTCACCTGGCGACGCAACTGATCGACTCCGCGCGCCCTGCTCAATCCCAGTCAATCGACTTTTTGGCCACCGAAAGGTCACAATGCCCACAACTGCATTGGGCTTCGTGGTAATTCGGCAGCTTTACGCGGCCGCGCGGAGCTTTTTATAAAATCCTGATGGCTTCTTTCGTGATCCGTGTTTGGGCAATACGCGGATAATCCGCCTCCGAACATGTTTGCAATTGGACAGCTAGCACGTGGTGGATTTTCCCCGTTGAAAGCATCATGTTTATCACATTTTGTTAAGTGCTGGCAATGACCTGGGAAAAGCCTTATGGAGGTGTTTTGGACGAAAGAAGTTGTTTAAAGCCGATACGTTTTGTCTCTTATCGTCCCATGCGTGTGTGACAAATGCGTTTTTAAAATACGGCGGAACAATTGAAGAACATTCCCAATATTATTTACGCCTTAAATGCGACAAAAGGCAGTGATTTAATCCAAACATCAAAAGCACACAAATTTCCCATGGGCGAGTTAGCGAAAAGGACACCATTGATATTATTCCGCACAACGCAAAATTGCAGCGGAAGTGTAGAGATTGCGCAGCAGCCCGTAGCATTACACAAGGTGGCACAATCGGTTCCACAGCAATTGTAAGGGCTGCTTCTTCTAATACAGGAGTTCTAAACCTGGGGTCCATGAACCCCCAAGGGGCCCGAGAAGATGCATTAAGGGGTCCATGAAACGAAATACAATTATTCCGAAAATCCACAATTTGACTAAAAAACTAAAATTATTATTGAAAAAAGTTTCGCTCTGGGTTTAACGGTTGTACGTGCATGCTAGTGTTTTGACCATCACTATGTTGATTAAAACCTAATTTCGACATTTGCAATGTGTTTCTTGCAAAGAATGTTTTAGGGTTTGTGATCCAAAAAAGGTTAAGAAACAATGTTCTAATGGAAAGTATCGTGTTTCACAAACCCATGCTATTGTTTTTCTTCAAAACAAACGCAAAAAGAGAATACCCTCGTCACTTTGAACGACAGAAGACCTTGCACGCTATATTTCGCGTCGTGTTTGGCTTTTCAACTTGGTTGCAACCCCTGAATCGTTAGGTTTCATCAACCGCAGTCGGATGTACGCCCAAGTCTTGCCAGAAGTTGTTAGATGTGCCCAAAGAACACTTGTGAACCACAAAAAGAGGTGGACCGTGAAACCCACTGCATCACGGCTCGCTGCAGATGCACTTTGCACCTGCCCCTGTGGTGTCGCAACCTTAGCTGCGTCAATTCTTGCATTGGAACTTAATCTATGCCTATTTCGGTAACCTCGACAGAGATGAACTTGTACATTTATATCGAAAGGAACTGTTCGAACCCTCTGCTTTTTTGCATGCATTTATAGATGTTGCAAATTGATGTCGCTGATCAAATATGAACAATTGATGATATTAACGCAAAGCATGTAATTCACCTAAAATTTTGCACATGTACACATTTTGTAGGGATCAATATAGTTTGCATAAGGATTCCCGTTGTTTAAACATTGCTGCGCATCGTGAACAGCAAACTACCGCTATGTTCTTAAGATGCAGTCCATCATGCAATGCGTGAAGATACAAACCGCCGCGCGCATTCATTGGTTCAATTCTTCCCTGGGTCCTTAAATTTGTTAGCAAACGTCATGGCAACGCACGACGAGATGCCGGTGTCACATGACCAAATCCCATGAGACCCACTTGTCACGGTGTTGGGTCCTTCGCTTCTCCCCAGCGAAACAATGTACCCTGTTCATTTTTGCGCCTAGGAAACCGTTGTCTGTTGCATTAGCACAGCGTTTTCTGTCTGGCAATTCAAATCGTAGCCATATACCTGGACGGGCGTAACTGTTGTCTTTGTAATACGCGCTTCTTGAAAGTGTACTATGTAAAGTGATGGCAGCGTTTTGAAAACTGTATTGCGATAGTACTCAAGAATGTCTTTTCCCGCATCTAACAGTTCCCACAGATGTTTATTTTGCATGGTATTCCATAGATAGACTTTCTGAAACCCACGCTTTACCATTGCACTTTTAAGCAGGAAATGCATTCGTGGTGCAAGATAAGCCGTGTTTGTGATTCTATCCCTAATAAATTAAATCTTCCACCATCATTGCATATAACAAAAGTCGCTTCGTTGATATTAATGGCAGAAACCGCCGGGGTGCGCCCTGAGGCTTGGGATACATTAGGTGTCACGAGCGGAGTCATATCAGTTCGCCGCCGGGCATTGCGCAAACCCCAGCGTTCAGTGAATGCGGGATAACGAGCCCCGCAGTCTGGCACGCCATAAAAACGCCCAACCACGCGGCCGGCGCGTGTTCGGGGTATCGTACAAACGCCGGTGTACAGAGGGTTCGCGTGGTCCACGGAGCGCGACGGGCGGTTTGTTTTGCCCGTGACGTCACGAACACGCGAGTCGGCTCGCCGGTGACGTTCAGGTCGAGGGCGCGCGTCAATTTATGACGCCAGCGGTGGTTTTGTCTTGCTTATGTTGTTGCATATATGCCACACGGACCAAGGTGCTTTGCACGAAAGCGCGGGTGTTTTTTAAGTTTTATTCTGATTGTTTGTTGCATGGGAAGGTATAGCGTGCGAGGCAAGCCCCGGATACAAGTTGGAATTTGAGCGGACCGGTTCGAACCCTCTGCTTTTTGCTGTGTCAAGGACGAGGAACTGCTGGTCCTTCGGAATGTGCCCTAGTTCACAGCCGTGCAAAGAGTAGCCGTAAACATATAGGCCCATTCTTACAGAGGTCTGTTTTGTAGGATTTGGGCCTTACCTTCTTTGCTAAGTAACTGGTAAAACTACTTTTAGTCATAACAAAGTTATTTCTTTAATTTAATTTGCTCTATTTTATGATAGTTTGGTTTTATTTGACGCAATATACTTCTTGTTGTTATTACATTGTAAGCTAGTTTGTGGTGACGTTCATGCTGCGGTGCAATTTTGTTTCATTGTATATGGAAAGTACATAGCCCCTAGCTTGGATTTAATGTTTTGCCGAAATTCCAAAACGTAAATTATTATTTTTTTATTGTTATTATTATTATTATATATAGCAAAAATCATATTGTTTGTCGTAAATTGCAATACCCCGAGAGCTTCATCTAACAAGTCTAATCAATACAGTTTAGCATGGACGAGCTATCCTGCTAGTCAAATGGTTTTCAACTTGCGATTCTGCATGACGCTCAGTCGTGTCCAGTATTGCACTTTCCTTATTGCAGCATTTGCATGTTTTCGGTGCATGCAGAATTGAAACTGCGCCACAGCCTCCTTGGCCGTTGCAATGACGCTGGGGTTTCGTATCTTGACGTGCTCAGCCCCCGCCCCCAGTCTAAATGACGCGTATATCGGTTACCACTGGCGTGAATGGCCGCCACCCAAACATGTTTTTCCGTATATCTCTCGCGTGCAAGCAGCTAGCGGTTTGAGTGTTTATGTACTGGTGCCTGTGTGCGGTTCAGTGCAAATGCGTTGAAATTATTACTATTATTGGTTATGAGCCGTTCTAAGGTGGGTGTAAAGATCATACAAATGCGCGCTTCGAAAGGCTGTACTTTTATGTTGCTAATTCGAGCAGTTCGCCATTCGTTGGGAAACGCGAAAGGTTCGCCGGCAAAGGTTATCAATATATAACTGCGCCCGTTAAACAAACCCTATCGTCTTTATTAACATAACAAAACCACGGAAAAATTTCAGGTCCTAAATCACATTGCCCACTGCAGTATGTGGTTTGTCATCACCTTTCCACTCGGTACATTGCATGTGCGATATCGCAATATAGAGAAAAGGATTGCACACATCTCGAACCTTTAATTGCGGATGGCCAACATTCAAATTACACACGCATATTGACCACCGACTTGCCCTTGATGGCTCTGATACAATTAATCGTAAAGGGCAGGAGACGATTTGTGATGCGCACGCGGTAATTAAACCACTACAGGCCCACATTGCTTGCGCATAATGGCGACATTGACAAACCTGTTCTTTTGTTGTGCAGATGTATTTAACCGCAAAGCAGCCTTGCATGCATATGTGGAATGTGGGATTAATGTAGGCGCCGCGGAATGAGGTCTGCTATTGATAGTATGGTTTGATTTATCTTGCGTGGGGGTATCCGCAATTCGTTGTAAATCATCCAGGCTTTTCATCGAAAATTGCATATACGTATTTGTATGTAAAAAGAATGAAAGCCAAAGGTTATGTACGATCGTGCTTTCCACTACTTGCTCTGTATTTGCCAAGACTATGGCAAGTGAAAGCATTCTAACGGATTCGGGCTTCAAAGTGGTGCATATGTTTAGTCGGAAAACAAATTCACATTATTCGATTGCTACGCCTGTTTTGTGTGCTTTTATGTAATAGACTCAAGATGCAAAATATTCTAACCAACTTCAAAACTACTTAAAACCAAGACCTTAAGTGAACCTGAAGAAAAAAAAACTGTAAAGCTTGACTGCGTTTAAGCTTTCATTTTCTTTTCCAAACGCGCAGAATTCTTCACAGTTTTGTATTTGGTATCGTCAAACACGACATTAGTACACAAATTCAAGCGGAATTAATTTCTCCCCTGACGTCATCGTCAGTTTGTGCTCGGTAGAATCAACTCCGTAAAGCTCAGACTCGCAAAATGTAGTAATTGCTGGTGCACAGTTATGTGGAGATAGACGTATAAAACAAAACTTTATTTACACGAGCTTTTGCGAGTTCAATATCACTTCATCCTGAATCTCGCAAACTCATGAACGTCATTAAATCTGCATTCATTTCATGCAGAAACAAGGTGCAGCATGCACAGTGTTTGTTGCCACAGCACTCGAACTTCACGGAGTAGGCGGTTTGTATTTCAACAACTGCTGCCGTTGTGAACCGAGCGAACTGGGTTCGAATCCCGACGCGGCCACCGACCTCTGGAAGCTCACTGAAGAATTGATTGAAGATCGACTAAGACAAAGAAATGAAGGGCCCGCATGCCTTTTTTAGCTGAGCTCAATTCGACTTGTTCGTTTGTCGGCGGATCCCAGCCTGGTTTTCAAGAGGCTGGAATTAAACAAAACTGTTTTTTTTTCACGTGTTCCAAACACATGTATCATAGGCTCAGTTTATTTTAGGTTTTTCATCCATGTTTTTATACAAGTTTTACGTTCTAAAGAAAGACTAGAGTCAAATTCCTGTACAGTAGTTACAAACACCAGCACTTTGCAATAAGTGTCCCCAAGGCAAAAACATGATACCAGAAAAAAATGAAGTTCATTTCGTTTTGCTTGCAGTAACGAGTTATTCCAAAGTATTTCAAGGTGACCAACAGGTTGGAAAAAAAAACTGGGTATTTATTATGCGTTGTTTTCGTCGTCATGTCATAGTCATTGTTTCCGAATCAAATAAAATTTGTCAAATCACCTGGTAACGGTTTTTGATTACGCTCGGAATTGAAGACATATGGCTGAGATTTGAGTATGATGTTCCAAGCCAATCCCCAGATGGAACCCAACGAGCTGCCACCATAAGTCAGTAATGATTCTGTAGCCTATACATGAAATTCAGTCGCTAATTCTTGAAATAAAAAAGGTTACTTAACGAATACGGGTATCCTGTAAAACTATATACAAGTTTATTCATGCACGATTATGTGCATAATTAAAAACCTTTGACAGACACAAATTATGCACGCACTAAAAGCAAGCAGCTAATTCGATTCGGTCCGCAGAGCCTGTGCACAGTGGTAACACTTTGTTTTGGACCGGTTATAGTAGGGTGGTTTGACAACAAGGGCCAGCCTGACGTCAGCCAGGACCCCTCGCTTCGACCACAGGGAAATTTGATCCTGTTCTGGGACAATTCTTTCGTGCAGGCAATCGGCGGTATAGGGTTTTGTTTTGCTGCAAAATAACAAAACGCGGTTGGAAGTTAACACGCAGACAAGCATTTTCTCTGTCAAACAAGCGTTGACTAGCATTGATTAAACATACATAAGTTTTCTGAGATAACAACGGTTTCCAAAGTATTTTGTTCTGCCAAACCCCACAAATGGCATTTGTTTTGGTGTGAGCCATGTTTGTAAAAAAATTAAGATACAAGCGCATGGTTGTAACTTATTGACAAACGTTACAACAAGATATATTCATTGCCTGTACGCGGCTCGGGCGTTTTCTTGCCTGTCTGCATCTTAGTTGAGAGAAAATGCTGATTCATTCCAGCCTGCGCCCAGTTCCATTCGGCACTCTGGCCCATTTGCACGCAATGCTACTCTGCAGAGGAAGGGTAGTTTTTTCAATATGGCGATCTGAGCAATAACTTAATTAAAACTGTATGTTTTGTTACAATGCCAACTATACATTGGTAAATAACTATCCTACGCTTAAGTTAACTATACAATTTTAAATACAATCAGCTACGCTTGGTTTTATTCGATTTATATCTGACCTTTTGATACAAATCATGTTTGCGCCACCTTAAAACATTTCCAACGCTCTTCCACGTTTATTAAAGCAAATGAACAACAAATATTTGTGCAGTAAATCAAATGAAAAAAAATCACCAGATCCTATTTTAAACTGTCTTGTGCCTTTTTGAAATATCCGGACCTTATGTAACGGTAAAAATAGCCTTATCCGAAGGCCCCCCTCCCCATTCCTCACCACAAAGGCATGCTGTTTCGAATTTCCGCCTCAGGTTGCTTGGATACGTTCGCTCAACCGTGACGACCTTGCCTTTGCGACTTTGAAATTCCAACCCAATTTGCACTTTAGTGACGCTCCTACAGTTAAGAAAGAATTACCATCAATAAAATACATTGGCATAAATACAATGGAAGTTTAAATTTTTTTGGTTTGTTTGACGCTGTGACAATACAAAGGATTCGAACATTCGATAACAATGTTTGTTAAATTTTTAAACAAGTAAATTGGCTTGAAAACTTTTCTGCAGCCAACATAAACTCTTCTAATAATCCTAAAACTCGCGTAATTTTAATTTTTTTTTGACTCGATAAAATACGCTATTATTAATGACAATAAACAAACGTCATCATTGAAGCGGAAGTCGCGAATGTGAATGATAATAATGAGAGGTTGTAATTTAGTTCAAAATTTCTCTAAAACCGCAAATACCTCATAGGGAATATACCGTCAAATAAAATAATATCAAACTTTCGTTTTCGTATCAACAAATAAAATGTACTTGTTTAGCCTAAAAAAATGACTTCCAATAGCGAGCGAGACGCGGCAATTTCATTGTGTTTTTTGCCATCCGTCTCATCGCGTTGCGACAAGCCCCCATTTTGTTTTGTCCCAGCGAACAAAATTGCCCAATTCCATCCGCATCGAATTCGCCATTACGGCAACAGGACTACGGCGCTGACGAAAAAAGATTGCATATCCTACATCTACGCATTTTTGCGGTTCTTCTCACTCACCTGTTTTACTTGGACGCAAGAAACGACTCCGCTTCAGCCACAGCTTCTTGGTACTTCACTTGCAAATTGGAAGTCACGATATCTGCAACAAAAAGAAAAATAACTGAAACCAGGTAGTTTTAAACAAACCGACTTGTACAGTAGTCTGTGTTTTCTTGCACACATATGGATATTGAGAAAAATGTTGAAGTAAAAATTGACGGCCCAAACCGTTTGCAAATATTGTGCTATACTATTGCCGCCAAACATAATGTAATTTTCGATAAAGCTGACGATATATCTGACACAAAAGCCTCGCCGCATGGTAGACAAAACTTTGGCAAAATAATGTTAAGTCAGAAACTCTTCTGCATTGAGAGTTGTACGAAAATATTTGATGTTCATGTAATACAGTTATTGCCCTTCTATTTACCAAACAGATAAAAACGACTAGGAACTTTGGTCAGTGACAGGCGATTGATCGTGGAGAAATGGAAAAATGCGCAAAAAATGTAAAGGCATCGCAAAAATAGTTACAGTTTTGCTCAGTAACGTCATCGCAAGAAAATGTAATTCCGTAAAAAAAAATCGCGGCCAATGGCGGCGGTTAAACAAATGGAAATTAAAATATTTACCGATAAATGTGGTAGGACTGTATACCGGCGTTTGGGTGAAGCTACACAGGTCGGCCGCCGGCGCAAAAGTCAACCATGCGCAACTTCTGTGCTTTCAGTCACTCATGTGCTTCCACATTCCAAAACGATTTTGACGGGGTTCCAGTGCGACCGGCGTCAAACACGACGCGAGCTCGTCCCACCTGCAACACACAGACGAGCGTTGTTGTCGTATGCAGCAGAAACCGTATGACGATGACACTACAGTCTGATAATATTGTCATTCTCGTTTGTGCAGAATACCTTTCCAAATGTTGGCCTTTTGTGGCACAAACTGCGATAATTTAGTGGTACCGCGACATGTCACTAATATTGATCAAAAATTAATCGGCGTTTGATTGAAAATAAGCATTTTTTCATTAGAAACCTAGAAACAAGCACGCTATTGCTTGCCAACGCCACATAATCATCTGACGCAAAAGATTTTTATGTGGGGTAGGCTAACAATGAAAAACTATTAAGTGTAGCAAATCGATTTTTTGTTTCAACATAAATGAACTGCTAATTTTTACAGTTTCGAAACAAGCAAAAGCCCGCAATGTCTTAAAACAACTAATGGCCCTTTATTGGTCAAATCCAATTTTCGTTATTGCGTGCACTGTTCACGCTATAGCGATTGTGCTCTGACAGAAAACTGCACCAGTGCTAACAGTGTGTGTCTAAATTGCGCAGGTTATTATGCAGCCAACCATACAACAGATTATCTACAGCGCGAAGATTTGAAACGCGGCCAAGCGAAGAATTCGGGCTCCTTGGAGTGGACTCTATGACGTCATGCTGCTTGAACCCACTTGCATTTGATTGGGTTCAATTTATCCATCAAAACTTATCTGCGCGCGTATTTACGTGAAAACATTAAAATAATTCAAAAATTAAAAACAAAAAAAATCACCTCTTACACGATACGTTGAATTGTGCGCAGTTGTCAGTTCATGGAGGACAGCAAAGTCTCTTTGAGATTGTGGTAACTCAATGCATTTGGAAAATGCTTAATTTAAACTGCGCTCTGCGTGAGATTTAAAGCGTACCTCAAGCGCCTTTTTGTGCGAACGCCAAACCACAATTCACATGACTGCGTTTTGACGTCAATGCGAATAACCAAGGCAGGTCCGTGCGAATACCTTGAATCTGGTACTGCCACCAATGCACCGCGAAGTTGTTCGGTCGGGCGGAACGTCTGCCACACTTTTAAGTACAGTCATTCCATGTCGCGATATTTTTCCTTTGATTTTAGAAGCATCCAATCAGTTGTGGACCATAAGACTAAAAAACAGCAAAAAAATAGATGTATGACATTGTGCATATTGCATATAGTATGAGGTATATACATTGAATTACAGAAACTTCTTGCGTATTTGCGTAGATATATGTTAAAGACTGAAAACAAAGAAAACCTGCAACGTTTTTTGTATTTGATTTTGCCACGTCCTGGTTAGGTATTGCGCCTATTATAAAATCTTGTTCTACTCGCTGGGGCACAGATGTGTTGTCGTTGTCTATTCAAAACAATCATACAAAAGCTATTATGCAAAACAAAGACGGGTTAACACAGTACAGAATCGACAAAAATATTTTTGAAACATGTGCCCTGATTTTCATGAACTTGGCGAGCACCACAAGAAGGCCAGCAGTGCGAAAGTTAGCGTGGTGTTGTTGTTTTAGCATCGACAACTTGTTTTATTTGATACGAAAACTTAAGCATCCATGCAATATTCTTAGCCTTGTTTAAAACGCCCAAAAATCCGATCCGCTGTGACAAAATGGCCGAGACGGTCGCCCTTATTCTGTCGACTATATACATACAAACAGAAGTGCGACCGAATTCTGCTGTGTCATCTTCGGTTGTGGGCCGATATGTCGGGAATGTTGGTTGAGTAACGAAAATGCCTACAGTTGTTCAAAGGAAAAAATATTGATAAGGGTTTCACGTGTATTTTTTACTTCAAACAGTAAAATTGTGTTACAAAATGTTGTAAATGTGAGTTTTATTCGTAAAAGTATATGGTTGATAGGTTTCTAGTGCTTCTTTTGTCACAAGACCCAGAAAAATGCAAATGTAAACACCATTAGATTTAAATTGACAACATTTTATAACACAGTTTTTCTTTTATCACAAGGCCCAGAAAAAGATTTTACCAAAGCAGGTAAAATGTAATGGGCAATAAATGTGCAATTAATTAAAATATCCCGAAATGTTATTTTTTGTCATTGTTTCTGCTGAATTAAAATCACACTGCCATTGAATATTACCATCAGTTCTACATATCAAAAAAACAATAAAGCGTTTCACTTTTTACGTTAGTGGACAAAATCAACTTGTGGAGTGACAAATATACCTTTTTGAAAGATCTTCTGTCTGCAACAGCGAATTTCCACTGCGTGTTCACCTGTCAATATCTTGTCAAAGGACAAACATCAGTCTTGCGTCTTCTCTATGACTAAAAATAAACAAAAGTATCAAGAAACGTGATATTGGGTACTTGCAGCACAAGTTGCTCGTTTCCATAGCAATAGTTTCTTAGGTTTAGATTGACATTTTGTACCCGTTCAAAAGCACTCAAAGACAACACAAAATGCGATCCTTCAAAGGAACTTTGACTCGTTTTCCGGTGCTGGAATGAAATAATTATTTAGCTTGTTGTCTACGATCTGCGTGGCAATTTCTTTTTGATTTTGTATTTTTGGTTTTCAGGGACGTAAAAGAAGGAATCATCTCATGAATACAGAATACACATTGTCTAAACCATACAAACTCATAATATGTATATGATATTTCAACATAAAACTCACTGCAATAGTTTGGATTAAAAGTGAATCCATAGGCTTTTAGTGTAGTATTGATTTTGGTGCGTCATTGGAATGAAAGACTGTGACATATGTGATTTAGATTTCGGGTGACTTTGAAAAATCATAAAGCGCCTGGAAACTCTAAATAAGAATCAAAAGCAGGCAAGATATTTTTAATATCTGGATATTTATGTGATATTTATATTCATTATAATTCAACAAACCATTTACATATTGGGTTGACAAGCTTCTTCTACGTAAAGAAAAGTTTAGTGAAATCAACTGGCTATAATAAATCACACCATCGTTGAGTAATTTCTTCGGTATTGCAGTTGTGTGTTGAAGCCACATATCTGGTCGTTAAACATATGTTACCTGTCTTGTTTCCGTCCTGTGGCAAGACATTGATCCTGCGGCCTTTGAACGAAAGAGGATTTGTCAATAAACCGCAAAACTATGCTGTGATGCAGAAACTATTTCACGTATAAGCAACTGAGCCAACAGAGCTTGGTTTATTTCCGTCGTATTACACCCAGTTTGGTACCTTGATGTCTACTGTATATTCACCACAAAGTGGAAGTCTCGTGGGCTAAATTTAGCCTACAAGATTGTTGTAAGTCACATCATAGCTGCACTGAAGGGCCTACTAGTCCCAAGCAGTGGCTCTGCAGCTTACTATAAGAATGTATCTCGTTTTCCACTGCTCACATCGGCAAAAATGTAATAGCGCATATTGCAATTCGAAATTGTCGGGCTCTTAAAGATCAACATGGTCTTTCAACCTCACCCACATTTGTGTGTTTCCTGGTGTGAAACAGAGCGCATAATTGCGAATGACAAATAAAAGCTATTTTTAATTTCACTGTGTATTTCGTGCAATCATCACCCTAGTGTTGATATAAGGGATCGCGTTTGCTTGCATTCTCTAAATCTTCCGCAGTTTCTACAAAGAAGAGCAACCATCATTCCTTATAGATCCGTCCTCCACGGATGTCTCGCCAAACAACTTCGCGACTCTCCACACTTACCGCACGCGGGGGGTGCAAAACGATATTAAGGCTGAGGCCTCAATATTTACCATGCCCGGCAATGAGATCGCGCCACTCTTTGGTACACATTGTGAGCAGGTTAATGTGGGCCTTGTTGCGAAAGCCGGTAACCTTGTTTGCATCGGATCAACAGTCGTTACGATAACGCTCATGAACTGGGCTATGGGGTCAACTTAGCCTGTGCTTGCCGAGTGTTGGCTCTGTTCCTTTGGAGAGGTTAACTCCCTAGTGGAGCACACCGTTCTATGCCGCCTTCGTGCCTTGCAAGAAATTCGTCTGCAAACAACGTGATGTAATGGTAGTTACGCAACGTGTATATATATAAACGCAATAACCTGCCTCGGACTTTAGACCGCAAGACCCATATTTGGTTGGCTCACTTTGTTAAAGCAATGTTGTATCCAACATGTGCGGTTGTGTAAATGAGAATGCAGAATACATTTTTACCACTTAAGCGCGTTCGGATTCGATCTAACCGGTATTGGATTGTACAGTTCAGCTCCTAACCAATATAGTGTCCTTGTAATTAGAAACTTTGTTACATCCGCTGAACCCAAAAGGATGATTTTCTCAACCCAGAGAAATCTTGCGATATTTTCCAACTCAAATTGCAATTTTTTTCATGGGAGTGAAGTATACGATAATTTCGACGAAGATACCGGCATTGGACGTTTCGAAGCATAACCGACATTTTCGTAAAACTGAAATCTGCCCCTTTGATGCTCTGCGATAAAGACAATAAATCGAATTTTGTTTCGATAGCTTCGTTTACTCGCAAACCAAAAACTGCCGTTTTGTCACCAAATCGCACCAGTAACAAAAAAATTGTGATTTTCTGAGATACCAAATTATTTGACAAAGCATACAACTACAACGGCGAGATAATTGAGCAGTCAAACGTTGAACATTGACGTGTGCCAGAGGAACGTTACCCGAGCACAAGCCTGTGCACAAACAACACGATTCAAATGCTGCTACTTTGACAACCGATCAAAATCTGGTGACAGCGGGAGGCCCCACAGCGTACGCACGGGATGGCAAGTTCCTGCGACAAAACAGGACGACGACGCGATTGCGATAGTCAAAAGCGCCATCAATTGTCGTCGGGACTCGAAGTCGACTGAAAGACGAGATCAGGTTACCGACGTGGGACATAAGGAGTTGGTAGAAACACACACGCGCAACGATCGGGACTTGGATGGCTGCTTATGATGGGCGGATGTTGCCTCAACGGGTGTATGATACCGGCCGTCTTGCTTTGGAGCTTCCTTTTTAGTGCTGTAAAGTGCCACAGATACGGTTTGTGTCACTGTGACTGTTGCGTTTGGTTTGGTTTGTTTACTTCTTGTGTGCTTTTTGTTCTCACATGTTCTCGATGGTGTGGCTTCTCAAACTTTTTTTGTTCTGTGACCCTTTTTAAAAAAATATTTTTCAGTGCGATCTATAACCGTAAAATAAGCAATTATCCCTACAAAAGCTAATATGTTTTGCGACCTCAAAGTTTTATTTGGCAAACCCAAAGCAGGTCATAGTTTAAAAAGCCCTGCTCTATTAAAAATGGTCAGCATTTTACGATTCCTTGGTTTTCGGCTTTTCGAACCTATAGTAACACAGCACGCGCAATGTACAAAGTTGATTGCCGTTAATTGGTTGGAGGCATTATACTTTTATTGCAATTTTGCCCTTATGGTTGATCGTAAGCCACCAGTGTCCAAATCGTAAGCCACCAGTATGTTATTATTGAAATGCAATACTTGCATCCCAAAGCCTTTGGATATAAATCAAACCCTTTATGTCCAGGTTTATTCCAATTAGGATAAACGTAGTCAACTCCTTTATTGGAAAAAAGTCGAAGAAACTCCCTTTTTTTATTTGAAAAGGTGTTGAAAGCGAGTTTTACGCTTTGTGGACATTTCTATTGATTTAGATTTCGTGACACCGTAGTGGGAAAAACATTAGTGTTCAACCGCCCTTTGGTTTGCAGGTGTTGGCCACTGACCTAAATATTTGACCTCTCTTGCTCGGGTATCGCTTTCGGTTCTCTGGAAACTTTTTGCAGCCTAAAAAACGTGACAGGCTGTCGGCCGCTATCAACATCGTGACGTAGTTTCGACTTTTTTCTCCACAAATTAAATTTTTAACGTTTAGTTTCTAGATTTCTTTCATTTCAGCCGAATTTTAACCCAAATTTAGCTTTTTGCATTGTATTAAGGCAGCACATTACCATGCAATACATTGCTTTCAAATAGAATGACAGAAAAAAACTAAAACCTAAAATAGATCCTACATTTAGTTACCTTGATTTTCCATTTCCCAAGTGGAGCCTTGCTTTAATAGCTATTCCTGGTAGCGGTGCTTGTGTGCTGGTTTGTTCAGAGCAGTAAACCTATCAAACCTATTATTCAAAAGCGGCATGCAAATATTACGTCACTCTCCTTCACCACAACAATAAAGGGATCGTTTTGCTTTGACCGAATGTCAATACAGGCAAAGGGCAACCTATTTTTGCAGTTACACACCTTGCTATTTCTCAAATTCATTTTAAAATAAGAACAAAGTCATTTCTTTGTCAATCTATTTCCTCACTTTCGCCACGTTCTTAGCAAGACTTCCTATTGGTTTAAGACCTTCGTTTAACTTGGCTGCGTTTGTGTCCAAACCTAGAGCAAAGGCTACAATACAACATTAAAGTAGTCCTGTACTTCGGCATGCCAATACTGGACGAACCTCGTTCGAAGCTGAGGGCCACTCGTGGATCCTGAAACTTATCAGCACAAAGTTGGAAAAAATCGCGAAAGGTCTGCAAGAGAGACTTGTTTTGGCAAAAATTTTGTGCATAGGATTGGAAATTTTGCTGGTAAAACACAAACAGATTTTCGGGATTCACACCAGGGATACCAGCCCTGAAGTCGGCTCACACGGGCTCTTGACGTCACGCGCCTCTGTGATGACGTCGCGCCTGGTTTGCCGGGCGTCAGACACTGTTGCGCGCTATGCGATACATAGCGTGCTTACACCTTGTCAGTTAGTGTGTTTAGACGCATGTGTCGCATCGCCTTGCTTGGCCTCTGGCCTCGTACATTTATTATATCGCGCGAAAGACGGGCTTTGTGGTCTCTTTGCAGCACGATTGACGAAAGCAACTGCAGAAGGCATTGCAATATCTCGTGCAAAGAATCAATTCATGATGAGCTGGCAGTTGCAAGGTTTTTGCCTCTGCGTCAAAGGGGCGGGTGGCCTTACTCGACAAAATACCTTGTTACCAAGTTTAAAGGAAGACTTACCAAGCACTGCCCTTGTATAACACCGGAAACTCTTTTCTTACCTTCGTCCTGGCCCAAAGTATTTGCCTGTTATGTGGGGGAGAACTCGCGCAATGAATGTAACCTTTCACCACCTAGCACTGCACAAAGAAAGCTGTTTCTTTGGCACGAATACGTAGTTTTTTAAAAACTGTTATGTTTGAAGACATTTCAGCATGTAAAAGTCTGGAATGGTTACACGAACACAACATTATTGAGCGGCCCTTTACACATTTACGCTCTTACCATTGTGAACGGTATGTCTGGGATTTCGACAGTGAAATATCAGTAAAAACGTCGTTCGGCTTGGGCAATGGTTTAGTATGCTTGAACTTATGAATGTAAAACTCTTTGAAAGCCTAACACGCTCGTCCTCGCTCTCGTGTCTTGTTTTGGTCGAGACATTAGCGAGAATGCGACGTGCTCGTCCTTGCTAATGTCTCGACCAAAACAAGACCCGAGTACAGTTTCATCCCAATACGACTACACGTTTAATTCTTGGGACTTTTGTATTTACCGCTTGTTTTGAGAACAACTTGACTACACACCCGAATTAACCGAAGTATCATAACAATAAGTACAATCTGACTTTGATTTGTATTTTTACCATTGGAACGTCCAACAGCAACCTTTAACATAAAGTTATCGATGAAATCGTTTATCACGCATATACCGTACCCATAAGTGACCACACATTACACCTGAACCTTGACCCACCAAATCAATCCCAGCTAACCCCGTTTACCCCGGGGTTCAAAACATGTTTGTGCGCTCCACGAAATTCCCGCTCACCTCTGTGGGGCTGGAGTTGATTGTGAATCACCTGGGAGATTGTTGTGATGTTTGCAGGCCGAGCGACAGCACACGCTAGGTTGTGACGTAGTTGTCACCTTCTGACGCGGGAGCAAATATTGTGTATGATTTCGCCTGTATGATTCCGAAGGGGTTGGTATGCGTTGCGGGGGATGTTTATAATACAGCGGATACATGGGCAATATTGCTGGAGAGTGGAACAAACGGAAAACACAGCGTTTTCTGTCGGTAATATCGGCAATCGGTTTAAATTGTTGCAGCAAAATCTGCAATAAAGATGGTTTTGTTTTTGTCGCAAGTATGGGCAACAAGCGTGATAACTACAATATAATGATTTCGTTGCTTTCTAGTGCAGTGAATCTTAACCTTGACCTTTTTTGGCACCTCTTTGAAATCTCCAACCATTTTTCGCACTCTCTTTTGATATAAATGCCATGAAGTATTTTATTTTACCAATCCTAATGATTTAACACACCCCATCAGCAACAACCATGGTTAAGAATCCCTGTTGTAAGTATAAGTTTTAGAATCAAGCTAGCAACGCTCAAATGTTTCATGTCATGTTTTCCTTCCTCACTTTCTCAAGTACATCCACGCACTTTTCAGCTCCTAACGGAATTCAATGTAACACACGCTTCACGTACATAGATATATCTTTATTGTAAAGAGTTTGGGAATCAAAACAAAAAAATGTTTTACATGAAAAGACCAGAATATGAGCAATCGCTGCACACAGAAAAGTCCTCAACGTAACGAAAATAAACGAGGCGTCATAGACGTTGCGCCAGAAAGAGACTTTAGTCCCACGTGCTCGCACCTCGCACCTCGCACCTCGAATATTGTATCATTTATTGGGTTATTACATCACAGTTTGGACAGACCGCATGTACCGACACACTCGCTCTCTTGCAGTAACTTATTTGGGAGGGAAACCAAGCATCTAAGCGGCTCCTGAACTTGGAGTCTCGACGCAATTGGCAAGATGAGAAAAAAATGCGCACGACAGCACTGGGAAGAGCAAAGACTGGAACGTGAATCAAACAACCTTTGGACACAAAGACGGGCGTTTTACATATCGACACGATAGACAGAATGGCACTTCATGAGGAATGGAACATTTGGTGGTTAGAACGGAGTTAACACCTACAAGGGTTTACATAGGAACAGTAGCGACTTGACTACTCTCAGGTTTTGTTATTGCGTTATTGGTCGCGGTGAGAGCTTGAAGCATTTCACAACGAGAAGAACTTGGGGTAAGATTAGAGCGCGAGCTCAAATGCACAAAAACGTATGGGCGCTCAAAATTGCGCGCGTTTGCACGTTTTCTCAACTAATATACTTTGTATTAACAGAACGAAGTGATGCAACAGTAGCAGTAACTGCGCGGCCGTTAAATTTACGGGCCAAGACATTAAACAAAAGGCATACGTATTAGGGCTTGTTTCAGTATGATTTTTTCGATACGCTGCAACACGTGTCGTCGCGACATTACGTTCATCCGGACCACGACGCCGGTGCTCCTATAGCGAGGGGACCTAACAATGGAAACAGATACCAGGCAAACAATAGCATTGCTGGCGAAAGGATGTCTGTG
Organism: Ascidia mentula; assembly: GCF_947561715.1. Lineage (NCBI taxonomy): Eukaryota > Metazoa > Chordata > Ascidiacea > Phlebobranchia > Ascidiidae > Ascidia > Ascidia mentula. Next base: position 4,485,753 of record NC_138568.1, read on the forward strand.
CGTTGTTTGCGCACCCGCAGCTCGCGCTGCAAAGACGGCACCTCACCGTTTTTATAGCAGGCAGATGGAAAATCGCACATACGCTCATCAACTCGTGTGGCAAGCGTTTGCCCAAATATTCAATTTCCAGTTGGTGCCGAAAAAGTGCGATTCGCCGCACGAAGTACAGGGTGTGACCAACAGTACGGGCTTATATTATTATCAACACACACAGGAAAGTTTTTGTTTTTTGAACAGGCGCGGGTGGCATGTTGCGCATAGAGTTCATACAAAGTGTTACACCTTACTCATAAAAAAGTCGGCAAAGCCAACGGCGATTTCTCCTTCACCGCCACGTCGCGGTACACATGCGTGTTACACACCAGCCATGTATCTTATGTAACCATCCATCAGACTGTGCAAACAGCCGCGTTATAACGCTGCCGCCTGTTGGAAGGCCTCGCCGTCGTTCTTCTTCCTTGCTGCTTCATTTGCCTGCTGCTGTTGCTGCTGATGTTGTTGCTGTTTGAGGAGTTGTTGTTGGTCAAGGATGAATTTTCGTAGGTGCTCGAATTTGGTTTTGTATTCGTCTCTCTCCTGTGCAATCGAACTCACTTGGTCTTGGAGCTGGCCGAGCTGTAAAACACAAAACCAAACCGTTAAACATATCTCGCAAAAGAGCAGACTTAATGTTTTTTGGGTCATCAAGAATTGCGCCACCAACCTGCATTTGCAAAACACTTTTCTCTTTTTCGAGCATGTGCCTTTGCATGACGCGCTTTGTTCTACAGCTCTGGGCGTAACCCCGGTTCTTGAGAGTTCGGCGTCGCTGTTTTAGTGCGTGTACGTCGTCTTTGCTGCACAAAAAAGTACATACGTCAGTTTTTGACACAAAGGTGCATAAAATTGAATTTATCTCCATGTCATGCAGGACAAGTTGGGAGCCCGTGTTTAACGTCACTTAATTGCTATTTACCTTAGGCCTCGTAAACATCGGTTTAGGTCCCTCACGGTCATTTGAGTGAGCTGCTCGTCTGGTAGAGCTGCGATAGCTTCGCCCGGCAAGCCATTTATAGATCGGTTTTCAGGTACCGAGCCGGCCGATTTGCTTCGCTGCTTGGCGCTATCAACTACCGCAACGGTGCCTAGAATGCTCTGCATTTTGTTGCCAGCCAGTTGCGTTTGCGCGGTCTCGCTGGTTAGGTCCAACGTAGCGGATGTAAAGTCCAAGTTGTTGACACACACGGAACCTACATCAGCAAGGCCGTTTAAGAACATACCGGGGGTGCAAAGAGCTGCGCCCTGACACGGGTTCGCGGTGTTGTACAACGCAGCCGCGCTGTAAAGTGGTGCGCTTTCCAACACACTGAGGGGATTGCTTGTGGCGAGGGAGGAGAAATTGGTTTGCACGCTTGATTTCTCCGTTCCATTATAACTCATTGGGTTACCAACGTTCGTGATCATCTGACCTGGGTTTACAGTACAGTAAGTGGGTTGCAGTTGGGTGGCGGAAAGGGCCGACTGTGTATTTTGGTAAACCATGTTAGCAGCAGCGTCGGTAATTGGTCCCGGGTCTGAAATCTGCTGAATATTAGCAAGCCACGTCTCAAAAACTTCGTCTTCTCCCGACGAAATGTCGTCAGTGACGTTGAGGCCTGCAAAGTTGGGAATCCCTGGAGCAAGCGACGATTGCACTTGCTGCTGTTGCACAGCTTGTCCTTGGGAGAGGTGGACTTTTAAATCTTGAGGCGAAGGCTGGTGTTGTTGCTCCTGGTGGTCGTCTTGCATTTGCTGTTGCGTGTACCACTTAAGCTCCTCGGCAGTTGGCTTTCGGTCCTGTGGGCTGGGTACTAGGTTAAGCGGAGAATCAACAACCTCAGGCGTCGCTTGAACATAGCTGTTCACGTCGAGGGCCTGTGACGAGGTGGTGCAAAAGCTTGCCACTACAGACCCGTTGTAGTTTGTGTAAGCTGGACCGTAACACTTGGACTCATCGAGGGCCCCCACCAGTGTGTTTTCCAGTGATGACATGGCAAAAGGTTCAACAGCGTTTTTGCAATCTTCCTGCATGGTCGTAAGATCACAGGCGTTGTTGCTGTTGTTGCTGTTACTGTTGAAGGGACTAGATGATAAAAACGGGTCGCACGGACTCGACTGGTGGCTGAAAAGTGACGTTTGCTCTTGCATTTCTGAAGAGGGTATGTCTCCGCTTGACAAAATTTCGGACGCGCAGATCATATTAGAGACAACCATTCGATCCACTGCTTGGAAGCCTGTCTTGTGCAGTAAAGGTTTTCAACTTGTTTGTATACAGGGCGTAGGGCGAACCAGGTAGATATCCTAAAAGCATTAATTTTCGGTGTATTTTATTCGTGCTCTGCAAAAATAACATTCACAAATTAAGCTGATTGCAGTCTTGAAATTGCTCTGGATTCTCCGTTGCCTCTACAACACGCTGTGAGCAAAACTCCCAATTGCCGCAGTATAAGTTTGCGCAGGATTGCGCAACATAGCTGCACCTTATGTAACTCGCGCTTGCTCCTGACGTACCCGTTCTATATTACCGTGCTAACATGACAAGAACTACCAATTTCAACAAATTCTAGAGTCCGGCTTTAATGCATCTGGATGAAACTTACTGCATTCATTCGCTTAAGGCAGGTCTAGGTCTCGGGCGCGGTTATCAATACAAGCTCCGCCGGCTTGAGCAAACAGCTGACTGTGTGGCACTCAATGCGGCGAAGCCTCGATTTTATTCGCCGCGCAAACAGAGAAAGCCGGCTCTCTCGGCCAATGGGAACGGGAAGGGCCTGAATCGCGACGAAAAGAAAGGCGCTTTGATAAACAAGTCAGAATCAGCTGACCGTTCCTGGAGCTGATCGACGCCTCGGCCTTTCTCCTTCCGCAAGCAGCCCGCGTTAAGCCTCAACTGTTTCTTGTCTCCCCCGCGGCTGTCCGAGTCTTTCTCCCCCTTTTCCTTTTCTCTTTCACTCCTTTTTCTCTTTTCCGCTTTGTTTTCTCTGGCGCAACACAATGTTTGTCATCTCTCTCTTTCTCTACCTGTCTTTTGTGTGTAGGCCGCTCGCACCCTGGGCTCACTCTTTGCCCAAACCCGTAATACACTCCCGATTCCATTGCTCAAAATAATGATCGAACTACAACTTTTCACCTATGCTATTGGCAGAACCAAATGGCGAAGAAACAACTTTAACCCCGGTTTGTTCAAACAAGCAAAAGCCCACGCGGTGCATGATTATATGAAGTACGCCGCGCCTTTGTTTAGTATTACTGCGGTTGAAAGAGTGGGAATATACTTCACCAAGAAACCTGCGACAGAGATTGCTTGCTCTACCCGCGTTTGCGGTTATTGCGACATTTCGGACCAACTATGGGTCCATTGTAGCTCCAACGGGCTGTTCATTAACGCCTGTACTTGTTCAAGCAGACCGTGTTTACCGTAAAGAAAACCTGTCCTTACAGTTGAACGTCGCCGATCGCGTCAAACACGACTGGTTTGCAAAAGGTGGGACTGACAGATAAATGCCACGGAATTGGCTCATTGCAATCTTCGTGGTCTATTGGAGATATCTACATTGGAAAATACGTGCTTCGAAAAGTTGAATCAGTCCGTTGCTTCGCAATTGATTAATTCCGTCAGTTGGGAAATTGCAAGCCCGACAAAAAGTGTCTATATTGCAACATTTGCCCCCGCGCCCCTTAACGCCCTTTCGTTTTTTGATTTATTATTCAATCTGAATTCGATGTCAGCATGTTTGGCGATCTTCCAAGAAGCCAACGATCGTTAATTATTGTAGACTCGCCCAACTGGAACAAGTCGACTCGTCGAGCAATCCGTGTAGCTGTGGGCACCGCAGTAGCCGAAACCTCTGCCGACCAGACCCACTTTTTGTCCCGTTCGCCCTTGTGATCGCAGTTTTGTTGATTTCACCGGACGGGAAATCAACTTGTGACCGGTACCTATGTGGTTTCAATCGGCACTTGCGACACAAGGAAGTGTGGAAAGGCGTTTCGTCCGATTTCAATGGAAGGTTGCGTCACAGCGCACACGCTCGACCGCACGAACCAACTCTTGGGTAATTTTTGACTCGTTTTCCGGCAAATGACGCTTGAAATTACAAAACTTAACGAACAACGATTTGGGTCCTGCTGCTTGCACATATTTGACACGCATTTTTTGTGGAAGTTAATAATCAACAGACGTAAATTTGTCTAAATTTCTGCGAAATCCAATTGTAAAAAGGACTGTGATATTTGCACGGAAGTTACAAAACCAAGCGATCATTATTTGCACGTTCCCCAAAAAAGCACGTATTCGTATCATCATAGCACTTTATTAAACATGCGTTAAAAGGGCTTTGGGGTTGATTATACAAACGGAAAGATTAGCGCTCAGCGTCCTGCTGCTTAGAGCCTAAAGAGAACTGACGGTCTCGCTGTAAACAACTGCATGAAATGAACTCATGAATCAAACTATTGCTCATGCGCCAGGAGCTATTCCCGCTGGCAAAGCGTCAGCAGAAGGCTTTTCTCCCATTGGTAGCAAGAGACTCGAAGGGACGACGTTTCTTTGTCGCGCTGGATTTAATGCATTTCACACTCTCCCTGCTTTATTGTCGTGTTGATGTTTTGTTTCTATGAAGCGGGTTGAGTTAAATATAAACACGTCTTGTATTTTTATTCCATCCGCCTTTTCTCAACACCCATGACTGCGATATTGCATCAGGGCAGATGAAGAGGAACAGTTTTGGTGGCAATGTCCAATAAAGGCCGCTGCACTGTTGTACAAACTAACCATTTCTTTTTCCGCTTTGCGCCGTAACAATCTCTAAAGTCATTCAGGCATTATTTATTTGACGCTGAACGCCCAAAACCAAAACACAGCACCAAAAAATGAGTTGTTTTATGATGATGTCAATAACTTGACTAAACGAAAACGTTGAAAAATACGATATATAATAGAAACGGCGTGTTCGAAAATACTATATGAACAGGCGAAAGATTGGGTATTTTGAAAAATGTACGGGTCTGATGATTTTAGAACAGCAGCGACATCTAACGGAAAAAGTTTACTTCTCTGTGTGCATATGCCGCCGTCATATACACCCTGACGAAAGACAATCGGTCAATCGCTCGACCCGTATACCAAGATGAAAGCCTGATCGGGACTTGTGGCCAGGACATTTTGGGTTCAAATTCCGGTGTGATATAAAAAACATTGCTTGCAAAGTTAAATCTCGTAACAGGTCGAATTCAAAGTCATTTAACTAACGTCATATGCGGCTTGTCGCAACCCATCACTTTCCAGTGCGACTGGCTGCGATCCTACGGCAGACGGTGATTCTCCTCGAGGAAATCGCCTTCACTTGGGCGCCTGAATCGATAATCTTTATGGTTTTATCGGTGCCCATACCATTTTATTCTGTTGTATATTGTTCATCTGCGTAGTTTTGCTTTTTGCGCAAAATACTTTTGATTTTGATCTTGTTTCTGTTTCTGTTTCCACTTGTGGCAGTTGAAAACACTAATGATGCCTTTTCAGGCGAATATGTTTTTCTCAACAAAACTCAGCTGTTTTTATAATCGTTGTTTCGAACACTGCATAGTAAAATTGCATCGAAACCAATGATGTTTAGTTTTGATTGAGATATCTGTTTTTCGCAAATTGTTTTTTGTTTTTATGCGTGTAACACAATTATCATCAAAAGGTCAAGTAGCCACTCCGACTTCTGGCAGATATTCTCAATAGCACTAATTGAAATAAACATTTTGTTTAAACCAAACATAGAACCTTTTTTTTATTTTTATTTTATTTTTTTTACTCGACGGGATTTGAACCCAGGACATCCTGGCCACGAATCTCGATCAGGTTTTCTCCACAGCCTAAAAACAGGTCGGGCGCTTGATCCGAAGTCAAATTAATCCATGCCGCCACCATCCGGATAAGTCTTCCGAGATTTAAAACTGAATTGTCTTATTTGTGCATTTCTTGTATCTTTAAATGGCGGATTGGTGGGAAGTGTCCTTATTTGTAAAAATTTTGCTTCTTGTTACATCATCCACATTTTCATCGAATTTTCAGTGATCACGACAAACGAAAATGTGCAAGTGAAAATTTTATCCCGGGCAACACATCCATGATATAGCATTAAGAAAATATTATTTTCCCCAGGCGCCTATAGGAGACCTAGAAGTATATTTTAATCATATTCTCTTCAGATAATTAAATAAACGTTGTAGGGTTTTACAGTGTTAAGCCAGCTAGCATGTGAATGTATGGGTTTATCACCCTTTGTTCTAGGAAAAAAGGCACCACTGATACTCAGGAAATAATTTTACTTTTATTAGAAAAGAAAGTTTTTAGTTTAATGATTTCATTGTTTAAAAAACGTCACAGAAACCAGTAGTTGTATTGCGTAATGTCTTGTGTGCAGCATTGTACAAGTAGGCTATTGCATAATCCATTTCTTTTGCAGCATTACACAAGCATTTGCAAGCCCCGTTACCGTATGCATTGGATATTTCGCAACTTCCGACCCACGTGTAAACATAGCCTCATAATGTGAACCAAATGATCCATCCATCGAATGTTCTAGAGTAAAGTGATTCATTCAACATCCTGTTCATCATATAAAATATTCTCACATACATCTTTATTCTTGTATTAAACTAACCATTCAAATGCTTTTCAGAGATCACACGAGCGATCGACTTCCGTTAGTGTTCCTCCAGAATGTGTTCAACAGTGATTCGGAGAACCATTCACCTTTCGCACATGTAAATCATTTATATCCGGTTTATATGTAATCTAGATGTGTCCTTGCTGATCTTATCCTGTACCATACTTCTTGCATTATATTGTTTTAAGCGATTCATTATACCACGCCCACATTATTTAGGCCTTATACAACCAGCTCTCAGTAGGGAGAGCTTAAAAGGCTACTATTCTAAACAGTTAACAGATTTCATTACAATCATTATTCGAAGAATTTTCTAAGGTCTGATCACTTCGCAAGATAAGGTAGAAGAAATTATTACAACCCAAGAGACTTATCCGGGCTAGCGCTATCGAGACACTGCTAAATATCTCTGAGACAATTAGAGTTATTTACAGTTGCGTATTGCCTTCGAGGCAGGTTGTATGAAAGAACAACTTTTTCACGGGTTTACGGCGAGGCGCATATTCTAATAAAGCAGCCACGACCTAGAAATGCTGTCAGTGCAAGTGTGGTGTGACACAAGTCCACACAAATGTACTACAGATTTCAAAACCCCACTTCATTGAGGAATAGTATAAAATTAACTTTATTGTTACACATTACAAAGTGCTGTACAAAAATATCGCAATATTTTGATCACGTTGCGGTTTGAAAAATGTGTTAATTTATTATTTTGTTTTCTATGGCAAATGGGTATTTTTTTGGTCTAGTGACGTAATAATGAATAATACTTGTTGTGTAGGTGGTACACTGATCGTGATGTTTACGTCATAACATGAGCAAAGTGCAACATAAACAAAAAAGTGGATTGGTTTTGTTTTTCAAATTCTGACTGAACTCATAAGTACCTATAGATATTAGTAATGTAGTTGTGTTAAAGTTTACATTTGGATTATGGACGAATCTAGCAGGTTAAAAGCGGAAATTGCATACTGGTCAAGTAAGTTGTATTTAATAAACTAATAAAGCAACTGTTGAAATGGTGGGTACACAACAGCTTGACATTATTTTCCAGATTTAATAACAACACACAAACAGACCCAGCTCGCCAAAGCCCAAAAGTATAGTCGCCAGTCGAAAACATTTAAATGGACAGGAGGCAACAGCAACAGGTAACGTTGGTTTACTCATATACAGACAAAACAATTGGTGTGTTCATTCCCTTCCTTAAACATCGAACTATGACACTTGACTGTCTTTTTAAGTAGTAAAACCCGAAGGCCCCAGATTGTAATTTACAACTTAGAGAACTTTATACCCACAGTAAATTGCCAGGAATGGCAAACTTTTTTTTGTGTGGTAGTAATTAGCATTTTGCTGATTTTTTTGCATGGATTATTGGTAAGTTTTCGTAAAACACAGCATTTTTTCCAATTGGGCTGTTAGGTATATTCAACACATTCCAAAAGTACTAACTGTTGTTATTGCCCTTAGGAAATTTAATGCATCGAATGAAGCATCACTGACATCCACACGAAAGGTAATATATGAGATGTGTAGGACCAAAGTAGTTGGCGATTTGTCTAAAAGGTGCACATGTTGTCTCCTTTATAACCTTAATGATACTGTATTGTCTTAGAGCTGCTTGTTTCTAATTTATTTATCCCTTTATTTGAGCAGAACAGAAAAAAAAAACATAATAACATTTTTTTATAAAGATCCATCCAAGCCCGAAAGCCTCACTGTCATACAATCAAAGGACTCCCAATAAACACACAGCCAACGGACACAATGCTTCTAAGTACAAGTGGAAACCAAAGCCTGAATGCGCTTCTTCCTCTGCCAACAATTCTATGCATGATGTGGAGGTACAAAGTTGTACCAGAAAACACAAATCGGAGAATCTATCTACCTCCCATACTCCAGTAAAAAAGAAAACTTTCCACAAAGATTTCTCTTCCCACTCTGCTTCCAAAAATGAGTCCGACCGCTATACATGGTCTAGCAACAAAACCTTGCAAGCAAATGGACATTCAAAGGAAGTAACTCGCACTTGCAGCGCTATAAGAAGTAAACATGTTTGGAGAAGGTATGTCTTAACAATATTCATTTTATAATGCTATATGCCTGTGGTTTTTTCAAGTGAAAAAATTCAGTAGCCACCCGCCACCACTGTTATGTGACATATGATATGAGGTTGAATTTATATGAAGTTATATTTTATATTTCGAGTGCAAAATAATGTTCGAGAAACTGTTGTTATTGCATCAAACTCCTCCATCACATTGGTGTTGTCCTTTCAAGAATGTAAAATAAATTTGTCATAATTTCTTGCCGATTGCAAGAGCGTTTTCAAATCACCAGGTTCTCCAGGGATAAAAATTTTGAGAAACACTGGTATAGGCTTTGTGTACTACATATTGTGATTGCTCTTTGTATTTTCAGGAGAAGGAGTAGTGAGTCAAAGGCAAAACAATGGCAAACTTCTACGGCCAATACAACAGTTATGGTTAAAGAAATTATGGGGAAATACAGGTTGAGAAGAGTGCGTTCTAAACCAAAGTAAGGATTATTCACAGGATGAAATAAAATAATCAAATACACTGCAATTTTTTTAAAAACTTACTGGGAGTATATCCATTTTAATGTATATACCAGAACTCTTTTGGCATGTGTATAAAATTACTGGATTTCTGTTTTTTTAGACATATACTTGGTTCTGCAGGTCACTAAATTTTGTTGTTGTTTGTCTGCAGATTATTGAAAAGTGCAAATGTCAGTAAAAACCCTTACAAAGTAATCAGAAATTCATCCTCTGCACTATCACCTCATCATGCTAAATCTTCTCCAGTCAGGAGTCACTATCGTCCAAATCATTATCGGGTAAATTTCAACTGTTGTATTGCTACTTTTCTACAATACTGATTACAATTTCTACTCATTACATACAATTAATAAGCTATTTTTTTTTAACACATTTATTTTTCCGCAGGATGCTTACAGTTCTAGTCTGCGTTACAAAAGGTATGTATTGGTCGTATTTAACAATCATTTTTGTTTTTAACAAATATAACACACGCAAAATGCTGAGCTTGGTATTGTAAAAGACAACATCTTGTGCAGATCAAGATACAAACTTGAACTCAGTCACAAAGTGCAAACTCAAACACGCAATCCACGATCAGGCAACATTGTCCTCAAAAGAAAACAAACCACACGTAAGTAATTGAGCAAAAAAACTGTTGAACTAAAAAGCTGTTCATTGTCAAAATTTTTTTATTATTGTCTGTTGATAAAAACAATGTATGTTTGTGCAGATATTTTTTAAAATATCGTAATATTTATCAGGTAAAGAAAACAGCTTCCACATAAAACAACAATATTTCTACTCAACCAAACAGAAACTGGCCAGGTAGGAATTGTTTATTTATAATTTCTTCACGAACTAATATGGAATCTGTTGTTTCAGTCAAGTTTTGCAAAAGAGCCTTCATGCAGTTCGACACAAAAATCGCCACAAACTACGCAAAGTCTTTTGCTTGTTCTACAACAGGTATGATGTGTTTCCTCATATAGTTCTTTTAATATGATGTTTTATAGTGGTTATAGGTGTGTTTTAAAATATGTCTCTTCTAGGTTTGGAAAGTGTAACAGGGGTGACAAGTGTCAATATGTTCATGATCCAGCTAGAGTTGCTGTTTGTACAAGGTACGCATTATGGGTATAAAACTGTATATGCCTCAAGTCAGTGGTTCCAAACCTTTTTAGCACACAGCTCTCTTTTAATGCTAGTTTTATGGAAGCACTAGCTGTTTTTGGTCACAGAATGCATGGCAATAAGTTTATATATATTGATAATTTGGTTGACACAGTCATTTTTGTCTTCAAGGTTTCTTCGTGGGACTTGCAGAGACACATCCTGCCTGTTTTCACACAAAATTTCAAAGAAAAAGGTTGGTAAATCACGATTTAGCTTACACCTCAAAGCACTGAACGTAATACTTCAACCAGGTGCCAGTTTGTACTTTCTTCATGCAAGGAAAATGCAGTGCCAAGGAATGTCCGTATCTGCATGTATTTGTTGGTCACAGTGCAGATGTTTGCACTGCTTTCGCCACCACCGGATACTGCCAAAAAGCTGAGAATGTCAGTTAGGCATTTATATTTTTAAGTCTTTGGTGAACATATAGACTTGCACACACATAATTTCCTTTCTCACCCTATGTATTTTTGAAGTGTAAGCAAAAACACATCCGTGTTTGTCCGGAGTTTTACAACAAAGGATCGTGTGCCAAAGGAGCCAAATGTAGCCTTCCGCACAAATCCAAGAGGTTGTTTGTATGTATGTTATTTGTAATTTCTATTTAGTAAACATTGTAGTTCTTAGGGCCAACAAACTAAGAAAAAGAAAATCAACTTTTTCAAGGTAGGTTTTTTCCGTTGATAATACACATAAAACTAAATGGTTTATTTCATGTGCACATGCTGGTCAAATAATTAACAGGTCTATATTCATCGGTACAAGTGTAAAAAAAAGTTTTGTTATTAGCAAAAGCACATTGAACACTCATCACAAGTCAATGGATGGCTACATAAGTCTTCCAAAAACACAAGCTCTTGTCAAATGCAAACCAGGTACTATTTAAGTTTGAATTATGTACCACCCTAATTTATAAAAATACGAAATCACTAGTGGTCCAGGACGGACAACAAATTCGAATACAACCACGCCTTGGGAAGAAAAAGTGCCAGGCGTAGGAATGCAGTGGTATAGTATGTATACCTCAAATGTTATTGTGCCATTTTTTACCATAAGAAGTGTATCAGTGTTGCAAGTGCTTTTAGGTTTGCTTTTTATGGAGACTTTTACAAATAAACAAAACTTATTGCATGTGCGATGCGAAAATACAGTTACAAGAAGTGGCAAGTACGCAAGCACTGCAGGGAAGTGTACAGAAAAAAGTATTTACAAATTTTTGGTACAATGATGGTGGAGTATTGCTTGTGTCACCCTGACATTGGGCTTTCAACTAAAGTTTCTCTATCCTGTTTCGAGGTTCCGTTTTTAGAATAATCCACTGTTGAAGAGGAAACTACCTTTAGAGGTAATGAAACTTCCTAAAAACAGTTGGTGATATAGTAAACAGAGGCACATTATGCACAGAAATAACAGTCTTTTTAAACAGTTTCTTACTCCAGTTCCAGTTGATCCTTTTCCAATGCTTTTCGCAAACTGTTCCAAGTCATTAAATTTCTTTTGGAAGGCCTCCAGTTCAAGCTTCATCCGTTGATTTTCTTGTGTGATTCTATCAACCTTACAAAAAACAAAATTTTAAAGAAAACTCATAAATATCTAAACACACCACCAAACTACCTCATTTTGAAGCTGCACTCTTTCAATATCCAACTCATCTTTTTGTGTTAGACGCTTTATTCTACACGATGCTGCATATCCACGATTTTTAAGAGTTCTTCTACGCTGCTTTAACCTTCTGCTTTCCTAAAAACAAAAGAACAATTTTAACTAAAATTATCTTTCTGATATCAGTTGTAACACATTATTTCACCTCCGGAGAGAGACATCTTAAATGTCGGTTGAGTTCTCGGACACTTAAATTTACAAGTTCATCATCGGTAAATACAACTCCTTTTTGGTCGAGGTCTTTTGGCATGTTTATTCACTTCCTTCACGGCTCGATATTAAAAAACACACAACTCTTAAGCTTTGGGTAACGAAGCACGTGCGTATTAATATGCACACAGACAACAGCCTTTTAATCATGTAATGGACACTGCTTTAATTTTACAGGCATGAGTTAGCGTTTTGCTCGACTATCTTTACTCTAAATATAGAAATGGTTCTTCTTCCCCTACATAACCTTTCTCAGCACAAAAGACAGCTTAGTCATCACTTTATTCGGCTGGGAAATTCGAGAGAATAACAGCAGAAACAATCCGCGGCGGCACAATATTTTTTGTTTTATCGCGAGATTTTACGGAAATACCGTTAATTTGTATTTATTAAGCATGTGTGAACACATATCTGAACCGAAACCATTTGATGACGTCAGAGTTTTGTTCGAAGGTTCGTCCTTTCGCTGTGGCTACATAATTCCATACCATTGGCAGAAAACGAAAATGCACGATTACAAGCACTGTTGCTTGAAGTGGAAGGTGTTCAACTACATATTAATAATTATCCTAGTTGTTTGAATTTCGAAGGTACCATTTGAGAATTGACATTTCCCCCCATTTTAATGGTTCATCATATTGACTATATTTTTATCAAAAACAATCCAAGTGGGTAGGTTGGGCTACCGTAATACCTGGGGTTAGAAAGGTTTGGATTTCAATTGCAAAAATTCATGCGTAATCATTGGACGATATTGCGTAAGCATGTGCATAGGACAATAAGCTGTGTCACCAGAATTTGTTTTGTCGTATTTACAAGGAAAATAACTGTATTATTGACTTGGGCATAACAAAGGCTGAGTTTTTTTTATACGAACTTCTTATTTATAATTTCATGCTTCAAATAATTCCAATAGCTGGTACGAAAACTTCCCCAATCACAAGTTCTCATATATACCGATTGCGTCATAGCTGAAAATTTTTACGTCATTGCATGTTATACTCATCGTTTTATGTTATAATTTTTGTCTGCCTTCATGCTTTCAACTTTAGTTTAACTTATTGGTTTTTGCCTTGGGATTTTCTTTGTTTTTATTGTACAGAAAGGTAAACAGTACTTTTTACAACACAAACGAAGCGAGTTTTACAACATATCAACACCGGAATGAGGTTTTGTTAAAAGTGACGAAATAAAAGGCAACAAAGTTTTCGCAACCGCTCCAACGGCAATTTGCGCAAAGCAACATTTTACGAAACTATTCACTGCATGCGGGTCTTCAAAAACGACAACTGCTTGTGCCAGCAATCTTCCTGCGCCTTGCAGTGGGCCACCTTCTCACCGCCGCACCTGATTAGAAAGTCGAATGTGAGTCCAGGTTGAAAGAGTATGTCGCAGTGCGGTGCAAAGGGGGGCTCCAGCATGTGCCCGGCCCGTTCGTAGTGCACGACGTCGTAGTCCGGATGCCCAAATCGCTCTAATAGGATGTCGGCTTCCACTGCACTGGCGGAGGCTCCCGCGCATCTGTCATCTCCTCCAGCCATGAACAGAAACGACACGTCGCGGCGTTCGTAGAATGGAAATACTCCATCGCATGAATCCAGTAATGTTCCAGGCTCTGGGATGTCGTAAAAGCTTTTGATTTCTATAGGTTCGTTTTCGGGCAACGTGACGTTTTTCTTCAAAGGCATCTGTGGCCAGTACATGTCCTTGTATGAAATACTACCGCACACGGCGTTGATAGTACAGCTGAGCCACACCAAACAGCGAATGTCTTCGAGGCAGCTGGCCATCGCCAGAGCGATTTGTGCCCCTTTGCACATCCCGACCAAGCCAATTCCAAGGTCACCATTTACATACGGATGTTTCTTCAGGAATTGGACGCCTTTCTCGAAATAGGCAAGATCCAATGTACTTGTGAAGTCCTTCGGTAGCCCCTCCAAGCCGTAGTAGGCGAGGGTTAGGGATGCGAAGCCGTGTGAGGCGTGAAGAGCGCTCTTGAACTCCAAGACCCCCGGGTAGCCGCCAAATAGGTTAATGATTCCTGCAAAAAGAAAGACGTTCTCGTTATTGCCCAGGTTATCACAACATGGCAAAGAAACAAAGTCTGTCCATGGCAGTGTATCTTTTTTTCGCAGAAATCGATGAAAATCAATTGTGGTTGTTGCAAACACGCGACTTTCACAAGCCTTGCATCCGTCATCGGTTATGAAAATACCGCAACAAAACCCCATGGCATCGGCATGCATTTGCGGTCGTTTAAGTCACACACCGGATGGGTGAACAAGCCGCCGTTGCCGCACGAACTTGTGTGTCAGTCGTCCGTCATCCATTGTGTAGGAAGAGGTGAAAGTGTTGAGTGGTAAGGGATAATATTTCAAAACTTGAAATTTCGCGGCGTTGTAACAAAATACAAAAGCTGGCACGGAAATGCACGACGTTGGAACCCAAAATAAAACTTGGGCCCTTTTTCTCACGGCTCCATTGGTGCGTTTTGTTTAGATTTAACGCGGAGGTGAATTTAAATACGGAATAGTTAATTGTTTATACGTCCGTGTTTATTTAACTGGACTTCATTTATTTGCATCCAAAGGCGAAAAAAGTTACGTCAATACATTTTTTTAACGTTTGCAATATTTGGTGTAACCATAAACGCAATCGATATACTTCAGACCCACATACACGCAATAAAATTCAGTATTTCACTTGCAATAGTGTGGGCTGCAATCATGGCTCATGTAGTGTGTGAAAAAACAGTTTTTAACGGCATTTTCATGCCTTGTTGTTTGTGACTCGGTGTGAACAGCTGAAATTCGGTTGACTAAGTAAAACAAAAACCATCAAACTTTTGACGTGGAATTTAAACGGCGTGCATTGTTCTCCAAAAAAAACCTTCAAAAAGGGCCGTTTTTGCAAACCAAGCGAGAACTGAGCTTTGCGCATCAACCGCACCGGACCAGCACACCAAAATTACCCACGGCCAGCTACGCATCGCTGGGTGTGTCTACACAATGTTCGCGTGACAATAGCAGGTTTTGACAGATTGAGTTCGATGGCGGAGTTTCCACAGAAAATTTTATTTCTGCAAATTTTTGCAGGCGTAATTTTTATATATTTGACTTGAGAAATCCCCAGGGTAAACCTAAAGTTTAAATTTAAACCTGGATCAATTTGTTAACTGCGCATTTGAATACAGGGGGGATTTTGAAGGTTAAAAGTAGTTTTTAGATTGAGTGCGCACTTCGCAACTTTATACGAACCTAAATACAAACGTGGTAAACATGTGAACGTCATTTTATTTACAGAATTTGCTTTTGAGTATGCTTGAGGATAAAAAGCTATATATTTGCATCTGTTATATGCGCATGCGAATTTTAGGAATAATGGTCACCTTCCGTTTAACTTTCATATATTCAAGAAAAAGTATTTTGCACCAAAACCTTTTGAATTTTCAACACGTATCATTACACATTATCCCACTCAAGCCCCCGAAACCGAAACAGTTATTGCCGAGTTTTTCTACAAACCTGGGAAAGGGCCGTCACCGGGGGGTAGGAACAAGACACCGTGCAACCCCTGCTCGCGCACTTCGATCCTCCGGACGCCGCTAGCCATGAAGCACCGTTGTATCGATGCTTCGGCAACAAACTGGTCTTTGTTTTCCTTCAAAATTGTCCTCAGATCTTCAATGTGGTTCACCTTGCGGTCGATGACATAGAAATCGTACACCTTGGGAGCGAGCGCACTTTTTGATGCAAAACGGAATCCTTCCTGCGAAACAGAAAGTTGTGTTGTGAGATCCAACCACGCAATGTTTACCTAGATCACTATATATGGAAGCCAATATGTTAAAACGCTGCTACCTACATTTTGTCAAGTCGGCAATCACTTGGTCCACCGACCAACTCGCATTAAATTTTCACAGTGCAGCCAATTTTACGTTTTTATAAAAACCTTGGCTATTTAAAACGCACTGACGATGCAACTTCAAAGAATGTATTTTTAAGGGAAGTTGTGTCATTAGTTTCAATCCCCATGCCGCCTTAATCAATAGCGCTTTTTGTGGCACACCAATAAGTGTGTAAGTGCATTTTCAGGTGCAGTTTTCTTTTGCAAACGAATATTTCAGATTTCATGGGGCACAAGAATGACGCCCTTAAACTAAAATACCAAACCACTGATAGCAGAACATGTGACAAATGTGATGCAATTCGATTATAGGTTTGTTACGAAACAATGGAGACGCGCTCGAACGACGCCCTCCATGCAACACGCAGTTTTGCCTTTGAACACGCTACGGCTTCGAAGTCGCAAGCCCGCTGTTTTGTAAACTGATGTTTGCGGAAACCAAGAGACCGAAAATCAATTAAAAACACGTGTTCTTTATTTTTGCACCTCGCTATATTTTGTCAAAACAATCCCCCCCACTCCCCGATAACAGCAGTTCGCACTAAGTGCAACTTACATTTTACCACATTAAACGCCACCTAAAAGTGAAAAGGGAACATACCCTCTCCCTGATAAACCAAAATTTAATCTTTTTTTCATAAGTAAGCGCTGAAACGGCGCTTTGAATACACAGTGGTGAATGTAAAAATATGTTTTTCGTATTTGGTGAAACCGACTAAAACATGCCCAGACCCCACGCGTAACCACCACATGAGTCCAAGGAGCCCCTAATCAGGAGAAAATTTCCCCTGGGTAAAACAATACACCTGCGCAAACACAACGCGTCAGTGTGGATGATTCTCCGGTAATGCGAGCCGTGCGAAGCGCTTGCAACGTTAAATGTGTGCGCCGTAAATAGTGTTGGAGGTATGCAGTTAGGCTGAAACTACAGCCCGCGAATTTCCCCAATTTTGTCACTTGATGTTGCAACTTTGCATCCGATCATATATTTTGTTGTGTTTCGAAATAAGAAATTGCTTGTATTAGAAAGTGCCCATGATGCGAAATCGATTTTTTAAATGTGCATTATTGATGTTTGTTTGAAGCCCCATGCTTCATGGAAAACAGTTATTTTGCATGACCGGGAAACGAGTGACAACGGTGGCAAGGCTACCAATGTCTGTTTCGCACATATGTCTGTTTTGAACAACGGTCTGAAAAACTGAAATACGTAATTCTGAGCGTAATAACATACCCTTCCTTTTTCAGAAAATCCGTCCATGGACCAAAACAGTCCCATTGGTTCCACACCGGTGTACGAACCGCCAAGGCAGCAATCTTTACTCAAATCAGCTGTTCCTGTAACAAACAATGTGCTTAATATATAGGGGAAAAAATTCGTGGCAAATTTTGTGCCACAAAAACACAGTGCAAACATCTGTCTTATTACCTAGCGGAGAAGACAGGTAGATTGCGAAACTTTCATACACGACGTCTTTCGAGATTTTCACCACGGCATATATTGTCACAACCTTGTTCGCCGGTAAACCTGAAACATTCAAGCACATGTTTATTTAGACAAGAGCACAATGAATACCCAGCAGGCTTTGTGACATTGCAAGGATTTTTTTCATTGGTTAGCTCAGTTCGTCTTGCATAAACATGATCAAATCGAGGATTCAAATTTAAATATTAGTCATAACTGGTTCTAAACGTCATAAAAACTAAAATACGCTCTCCAAGTACTACAGGTAAATAATTATTAGGCCGAGCAGCAGGGAATCATGTAGTTATCGTATACACTGGTTTGTTTGTCGCGGAAACTCCCAACAATGGCACCTGCCGAAAAACATCACGTGCCCCATCGTTTTCGGTTACTCAAAACCATCTGCAACTCAGCTGCAGTGGCAAAAACCAATCGTTTAACAACACTAGTACGCAAAAATAGCTTTACCCGGGCAATTTTTTCGTTTTGTATTAATAAAGGGCGCAATACACAGCAATGTGTTTTGTATTGTTTGTTAGTTCTTTGACATCTGTTACATCACATACTTACAAACAATATACAAATGCGCCAAAGCGGTCATTTGATGATGTTACAGGCCATTTCTTAAACGTTCCATATATTCAAAGATCATAGTCAGCATATTTTACGTATCAAAAAACTTACCCTCAACGGTTACATGTATTCTTTCGTCGAACTGACTTGACTTTGGAATAGAAATTCGCGGTAAGCTGATTCTTGTCATGTTTGTAACAGTCGAAAACAGCTGATAAAATCAAAATCTTTATTATCAAAAAGCTGAGAAACATGTCACGTAGTTAATGAATGTTATGCAAACTTGCGCAACATTAGGTCCACTGCAAACTTAGAGTCAATCACCAAACCAATACCAACTAATAAGAACTAAGTTTCATGCAAATTTCACGATAAACACTTACTACAACAAGTTAGGACACACTGTTGCGCTCGCCCACAAGCGTATATATAGACTGCAAGAAAAAAATCTCCCGTGCCTTCGCGATGACGTAAGCAACCCCCGGGTAATCCCGCTTGGGTGATGTCGGTGTGCCGGGAGTTTTACACGGGGAAAAAAGTGTTGGGTAAACACAGAAAGTTCAACCATGGCTCATATTCGGCGGTTTCTGTTTCTATGTTTCTGATAGTTTCTCCAGTTCAACGTCAAGAAGGCGCGAGATCTGCTTGCGAAACTATAGTGTGTTCTACTATGTCAAATTCTATATGTTTTACAATTTAGAGTGAAGCCTCGTTTTGTGTGTTAATTGTGTGCCCTTTCTTATTCGAAGAATGCTTTCTGATTTTACTGAACAGCATCGCCTGGAAAGAAATGTTTCAACAAAATCAGCCATATTTGCAGTCCAAACACTGTAGAACGACGCGAACTGATTTGCATTACCTAATGCACCCGCCCGTGCCACCAAGATTACGCAATCAGTCGCAGGGAATTCGACCTGTCATACTTTGTAACGTTTTTATACTTTGCTTAAACTTAGTCTTTTGAAACCGCTTACTGCTGCACACTTGTATTTACACCCCGTCTTTCTGACGCCTTCGCCAGTTAACTCGCTTGCGTTACTTCTTCTAAGTCTCCTTTGTCGCGTAATCGCAGCAATTATCTCTTTGTTTCTGCCTCGACTGTGATGTCTCCGTATATATTTGCGACTCTTTCCACAAATAAACATATCTTGGCTTTTGGTTTCATAAATCATAACTTGTGGTCTCACAGATTAGTCCAGATCTCGGTTTAGGTCTCAAAACCGAACTCTCAAAGACATCCATTACCATCAACAGTACACAAAACGAAATCATTATTCGCATATTAACATTACAAAATCTTAACCTGTGTAAGTCCTAACTGTCAATAAAAACCAGCATAACTGCTTTTTGTTAAATAGCGGTAAACCTTTTTCTCTCTGTAGCATATATTAAGAACCGAAGATTTTGCTTAAGCTATCTTGATCGTTTAATAAGTGGGTTTGGATCAGGCGGGTGCAGTGGAGCTCATACACTTACTGCTGACTTATGGGAGAACAATAACTTTGCTCGCCTGCAGCCGTTTTCCTTCGCTGCCGCACTGCCGCGACAACTTGTTTAGAAATATAAAAACTGTTCAACCCAGTTTCTGAAGAAGAGTTTTGTTTTTAGTTTACATTGATTGGGCGGTTACCAATCTTACAATGGTCCTGATGGCGCATGCGCAAGGGGTCTGTGGGAGGCAAAAGGACTATTGGCCGAAATGTCTTTCCGAACTGTAACGGTTTATTCCGAATGAACAGTTTATCGATAGGTTTGTGGGAATAAATCCCAAGCCGGCGAATAGCTTGTTGAGCTTCAGAAACGATAGCAGTGTTTTGCTACAGCGATAATATAGAATCAAATTGAACATGCCATAGACTGTAAGACTTATACACTCTTACACTTCTGACTCATTTGGAAATACAAATACACTACGGCAGATTCCGCTTGTCTGAGAGACGAGTAAACCTGATGATCGATATATGATAACCGAAATCGCAGGAATTTTTTACTGCTATTTCATCAATTGGGCTTTTTCGGATGGTTCGGACACGAGTTTTTATTCTCTTGGGAAAATATGTAGATTTACGTTGGTTAATTCAATCATACACAAACGAAAGACGTACTGCAAATGTTAATTCCAAAACAAAATGCACGTTTGTACTGTAATTAATAGTTTATTCTGGATTAAGTAAAACCATGCAGTAATACTCACAATACAAAAGACAATGCTGCAATAACGCCACACAACCACGTATTAGAGGAAGCAGAAGTTTCGTATGTTGATTATTGGGTCAGTACAGTATATGTGCAGTAGTTCGTTGTCCTATCGGTGGGTTTGGAGCTGCCTATCTGGCCCGGTGAATTGGCCGCATTTTATTGCCGTAATTCACTAAGCTTTTGCTGATTGGCATTAGGCAATCGTACATTAATCACGACGTGGCAATTTTGTGACGAAAACATTTCGGTAACGACAAAATAAAACGAGTAAAACTCGATCACTGTAACTAACTCTGTTATTGTTCAACACTCTTTGAAACAACAATAAAATTTCATACAAATTTTAAAAAAAGCATAGGAAGTATATATAAAATATATGCCATGGTAAAAATAACCTGAGTCGGTTAATAGGTATAAGGGTAGTAAAGACGATTTCGAAACAATGAGCAACAATAAAACGAAGAGTGGATGAACAAATCAATTGCAATATATAACACTCCGAGTTTATGGGTTTCACATAACGGATCTAACAGCACATGAAGAATATCTTCCCACAATAGCATAGCAATATCACAAGTGTGACCGCTTGCCAAGGTTTTTCCTCAGAAATCCAATTTGTTGCTTCCAGGCATGTTCCTGGGCTTTACAATGGGCAACTGTTTCGCCACCCCAATCAAATAGGGTTTTTGGGACAAATGTACCTTTAACCACAGACATCCTGTTATGTGGGATATACGGGGGCTCAAGCAAATGGCCTGCTCCTGGGTATCTTAAAATTTCATAGCTAGGATGCTTGGCAGCTTGCAATAATTTATGTGCAAGATTAGCGTAGTTTTCAGAGGGTGTGTTCAAATCTGACAAACTTGCCACAAACATGTAGGAGACATCCTTCCTCTCATAAAACTTGATGTTGCTGTCTTCAGAAGGAGGCACAGTTGTAGAAAATGAAGTGTTGAATGTAGGACATAAATATCTATACGGCACAGCTTTGTTATATGAAAAGGAATCATTCTCCACATCCCACTCATATGGGGGAAATATCTTGTCCTTATACAAGAGTGTTACAAATGTAACATAGCTAACGGCATTTTGCCAAATTACACATCGAACACCCGGCAAATAAGTAGCCATAGCAAGTCCAATGAACCCCGTGAAAGAAAGGACCATGACGCCAACTCCACAGGCCTTTTCTACTTTTTCTGTCCCAAGCAAAAAGTTCACAGCTCGCTCAAAATACTCCAAGCGTATTGTGTTGTCACCATCAGAATCAGAAAACAATTTTGGAGTCCCAGGAACACCAAAGAATGCCAGAGCTAAAGACACAAACCCATGTGAAGCCAGAAGGGAGGCCTTGTAATCCATGGTACCAGGATAACTGCCAAACATGGTGATAAGAGCTGCAAACAGAAATGGTAATTTGTTTAAATAATGAACATGTTTGGGTAATGGCATAAACCCACATACATTAGAAAAGGTTGAACTCCGCTAAATATTAACATATTACCTGGAAAAGGACCTTCCCCCCTTGGAATGAATAACGTTCCATGAATACCATGCTCTTCAACTGTTAAGGGTATCCTTCTCGTACCTGGTGTCATATACAGTCTATTAATTGCAATAGATGCCACTTTGTTCTTCGCTAAGGAGTTTCCATCATCCATTTTATGTAATTGAACGGTGTTATCGATTTCACATTGATATACTTCCACAGTCACCACTAGTGGAGTGGTGACATCGAGTTTAGCAAAGCTGGCATATGTGTTCTGTACAAATATGTGGTTATATGTACTAATTGGTTAGGATCTGGGTTGTAATGCCTAATTACAATTAAGACTTTATTGTAATATTTTTAGTTGGTATAAAAATTATCATGGCATTTGGTTTCTGTGCAAAATAAGTACTTTTGTTGCCTTTACTGGCATGCAGCAAAAATATACATTTCTGAGCAAAATAAGAAGTGCACTGATCCGTACACTTTGAATACAACAACTAAAAAGCATCAACAATACTCAATGCCCAGGCAAGGAGACAATTTTCCCATGAAGAACTTACCCAGGTTTCATGTGACTGTTGATGGACACTTGGCCAAAATACTACTAATGGTACTATCATGTATGGACAAAGAAGTATTAGCTACCTTATTTGTAGGTGATGGTTCCATAGACCAAAATATCCCCATTGGCTCTACACCTATGTAGTTTCCACCCAATGCTTCACTTGTATCCAACTCGATACTTCCTATTAGTTGTAATTTTCAGTTAATATTTTTCATCGGAAAAATTATTGCATAAATTTACAAAATAATGTGTTTTACGAGCTTGCAATAACAAAGGTGTAAAATGTGAATCAAATACCGTTTTCATCAGCTTTGTACCGAACCACACATTCAAACAGATTTTTGGTAGCTGGCCTTGTGAATGAGTGAAGTGTGTAGATGGTTTGTGGTTGCAACCCTGGAAATGCAATGCATTGTAGCCAACTTTATTTTCTACTATAGGCCGCATCTCACAATTAAATCCTAAAAATTGAGATTTAGAAGTCAGAAAACTGAAAATAGGTTTTGACCACCAGGTATCACAATGAATTAAGAATCTGACGCTCTTCTAGTGGAGAACAACAAATATACACCTTTTGTTTAAAAAAGATTGTATTTTCTGACGTTTCGCCTGTACGTACGACTAGGCTTCTTCAGAGAATTGTTTCCCATGTTTGGCCGTTTGACCCATGATCGATGTTGTCCATTGATTTATGCCCCGCTGTGTTTTAGCTGTTACGCCCTTTTGTTTTTTCGTCGCTCAATTTCTTTGCCCTGTGGGTTCGCTTCGCTACTGTGTTTGTTTTATTCTCTGAAGAAGCCTAGTCGTACGTACAGGCGAAACGTCAGAAAATACAATCTTTTTTAAACAAAAGGTGTATATTTGTTGTTCTCCACCAGAAGAGCGTCAGATTCTTAATTCATTTATAAGTCATTTGTCATTGTGCACCTGGTTACAGTTTCTCTTGTTTGCCAAAAACAATTGCCGGGTCTGATGACTCATAAAGGGGGACTACTATTGCTGAATAGAAAAAAAATTGATTGCAACTGCATTAAGACAGCACATTGGGGGGGTTTGCAAAGGATAACTGCTAAATTGTCAGTCCTAGGGGGTGTACAAACAGTTTGGGTAGTTTTTCAGCTACATGTTCAACAGCACCCTCTACCAATTTACTACCTGACTAATAACCCTGAAAACCATAGTAAAACTGCCCCAAACACGCTGAAAATCGCCCTGGCAACAGCCTGTTCATCTGCACTCATTCAACCAAAACACTGGCACCCATGCATGACCCATTGCATTGTTACATATAATTTTACTCTGTTACGCAGGAGTTTGAGAAGGGCAGAAATACAGAGATGCGGCCTTCAATATGGGGCAATTTTCCAGAATCTCAAATTCCCTATTAAATACAAGACACAGGACCTTCATTGGTTACCATGTGAAGTTTTATGCCTGGTTGACCAGCGGTCCCAGAGTTTCGGCTGTTTTTGTGACACCACCTAGAGTGCTGTATATGGCCCAGTCAACAGCCTTAAAGCAAGTGTGTGTTATGGATGGGAAGAAGTGCTTTCAAAACAGAAAGTCATTCATATACGTGCACCACAATATCCTAGAACTTGCAAGGCACCACTCACATGCAGGTACTCATGCCTAATTAAATGGTAATTAGCCAAAATCCAAAGGCTAGTCAGGTACATGCATATGGTAAAAAATCATACGTGTCTCAAAAACATGAAAACAAGATGAAAGTGATGCCATTAAGTGGCCTGAAAGCACAAGCCAAGTATGTATTTAATAAAAGTTAATAGCACAGCAACACTAGAAATTATTTACAGACAAGCTAGTGTAAAACAGACCTACAATGTGTTGATGAATTGCATCAGTCCTGATGGTCCAAGTGTCTCAGTTTTTCAGTATGAAGCAACATTTGAATGGCAGCGACTGCCCTCTGTGGCAATAAATATAGTGATTAATTTACAAAATAATGTTATTTCATTGGTTATGAACATGCAAAATGTTAATTACAGTTAATTCAGGACTTTGACAAGCATGGATTACTGACAAAACACTGCGGTAGGTGAGAAAGCATGTGTACACAATGCCTTGATGGAAGAGGTACATATCATACAAAGTTTCACACAAATTAAACTTGCAATGCGTTGTGGAATGGTAATGCAAGGAATACATGCCTGCCATGCAATTTTTTTTTTGCCTGTTAATAGTCCGCGCCCCAAGAATTGACCATAGGATTTATGTGCAAAAATCAGAAAAAAATGGTTTTGTGCCCACTAGGTGGCAATGAGTGACTGGAGCAGCTTCCAAAGCAGTTTGTGTTCTTCAAAATACATAAGTCTACACACTTTAGGAAAAATTAGACCTATATTGTGCCATTTTAGAAATCTCATTTTTCCCTTAAGGCCGCATCTCACAATTAAATCCTAAAAATTGAGTTTTAGAAGTCATTTGTCATTGTGCACCTGGTTAAAGTTTTTCTTGTTTGCCAAAAACAATTGCCGGGTCTGATGACTCATGAAGGGGGACTACTATTGCTGAACAGAAAAAAATTGATTGCAACTGCATTAAGACAGCACATTGGGGGCTTTTGCAAAGACTAACTGCTAAATTTTCAGTCCTAGGGGGTGTACAAACAGCCCCGGGGGTCCAAGACAGTTACAAGACATCTAATTCTTAATGAATTGTGTAGAGGAGGGTTGGTGGCTTCACTTAATCGCAAATGGAGGGTACTTTCTGTGATTCATTTTTTCACAAAACAAACCTACACTTTTTTCTGCTTTTTTGGCCAAAATAATGGCCAACAGAAGGTCAAAATTCCCCCGGTGGAGCAGTTAAAGTAGTTATCTCGATTATAAATTTGGCCAGAATTCCTAGTCAAGGGTCGGCACTAACAGAAAATCACAAATTGACCATACTTTCTGTGATTCATTTTTCCACAAAATCTACCTCAATATTTGGGTAGTTTTCCAGCTACATGTTCAACAGCACCCTCTACCAATTTACTACCTGACTAATAAACCTGAAAATCATAGTAAAACTGCCCCAAACACGCTGAAAATCGCCCTGGCAACAGCCTGTTCATCTGCGCTCATTCAACCAAAACACTGGCGCCTATGCATGACCCATTGCATTGTTACATATAATTTTACTCTGTTATGCAGGAGTTCAAGAAGGGCATTTCCCAACCGGGAAAGTCTTTTCCATAGAAATACAGAGATTCAAACAGATTTTCGGTAGCTGGCCTTGTGAATGAGTGAATTGTGTAGATAGTTTGTGGTTGCAACCCTTAAAATGCAATGCATTGTGGCCAACTTTATTTTCTACTATAGAGTAACATGTGAAATAAACACAATCATCAAAAATTTTCTAGATTCCGATCATACTCTGAGATTTTGATCACGAAAAAAATCTTCAAAGGTTAGGTAAATATACCTCTAAGAAACTTTACCTCGCACTTTTATGGACACCTGGGCATCAGACATGCTCTTCATATCACTACATATTATCGATGGTTGTAGATTATCCATATTTACAAAGATTCCTATGTTGTTAGGTTAAAATATGGTTCTAAGAAATGCAATAATTTCAATTATTTGACATGTTTTCAGTTATGTTGAAACAGTACAATAAAACACAAAGGAATTTACAAATGCAAATTGCCAGCATCAGCTAAAAACAAAACACAGATATAACATTGATCTATATTATTGATGCAATAGACAGATGGATAAACGTTGAAATAAACAGTGCATATTTGAAGGTTTACAGGAATTCAGGTAAGCATGACTACAGTGCTAATTGTACAATGATTTTGAAGATACAATATTAAAATTTTGTGACATAAAATTGTGATTTGAACCCAGTCCTTAACATAATAAATTAGCACAACAAATCAAAATTACAAGTAAGAACGCTTCCCTAAATTTATTCTCAAAAAGTCGATCTGGTGTTTCCAGGAATGTTCCTGAGCCTTGCTGTGAGGAACTGACCGCCCCAACCAATATCATTTTCAGAACTGAAAAATAACCTCTCACAAAAATGTTTCTATGTGGAATGTATGGTGGTTCTAAGCGATGACCAGCCCCTGGGTATCTAAAACCTTCATAATTGGGATGCTTGGCTAACCGTAGCAACTTATATGCACGATTTATGTATTGTTCAGATAGGCAGTTTTTGTGTGACAAACACACAATAAACAAATATGCAACATCTTTTCTATCATAAAACTGTATACTCTTGACTTGAGGGGCAGGCTGCGTCATTGAAAAGGAAGATTCAAATATTGGAAACAATTTTCTGCTATTTTTGGAAAGATCTTCGTTGGTCCCCATCTTTGATATTTCCCAGTCATGTCCGGTCAAAACTAAGTCTTGTAACACAATTTTGCATGGTTAACATGCATCAAAGCATTTTGCAAAACTATACAGCGAACATTAGGTAGATTCGTAGATATGTTGCCATAGCTAGTACAATAAATCCTGTGTAACTCATGGACGAAATCCCAACACCACACAGGGCTGCCAGATGGTCAAAACACTTGACGGCCAATTTTTTTTTCTCTTACGGCCAAAATTCGGCCAAATCACGTTTTTGACATTTTTTTCTCTTACGGCCAAAATTCGGCCAAATCACGTCATAAGTTTGATGATTTCTACAAAAACGACTACATAGCCGGAAATAAATTCGTAAATTGTATGTTTAAAACACTGTTATCTATATGCTTATCAGTGGTTTCAAAACCGGTTATGTTGCTAAAACATTACGATTACAGCATAATTCTTTACCAACTCAGTCAAGATTAGTTTATGACGTAACAATTTTTCGGAGACATATTTATGACAACACAATCGCCCACAAATCTGTTGATAACCTGAAACCAGCAATGCATTTTTGGATTTATATAGTACCAAGTGAAATTCGGCCAAATTCGGCCAAATATCTGCCTTACGGCCAAACGATTTTTTCGCGGCCAGGCCGATTCTCAAACGGCCAAATTTCTGGAATTTGGCCGTGAAGCCGGCCAAATGGCAACCCTGACACCACACATTCTGTCAACTTTTTCAGTTTGCAGTAAGAAATTGATGGCATGTTCAAAGTACTCAAGTCTTATTGTCCAATCATCAGCGTCTTTTTAAAGAAACTTGGAAAAATCCAGGTGGAATGAATGGTCCATGAAGTCCATGTTCTTTGACAGTCAGTGGTATCTGTCTTTTTCCTGGTTTCATATACCATCTATTAATTGTGGTTAAAGCAACTTCGTATTGGATCAAACAGCCTTCATTTTTTTCAGATTATGAAAATGGGTCAGGTCTTCAATTTCTTGTAGATAAACTTCCTAGGTGACAACCAATTGAGTAGTAACATTAAATTTGATAAATCGAACGTGTTCAGTCTGTTTTAAAGTGATATTTTTTCTGATCGTTGAGAAAATGAATGTAATTCATAGGCGCCTAGTCCGAGGGGGCAGGGGGGCGGCGCCCCCGCATGTTTTTCCAAAAAAAAAACGAGTGGTTATTACACGCGTCTGTCCGCTCCTTGTAACTCGTCGCATTTGTAACGTTCGAAGAAAAAATACCTAAAAACAATGTGTTTCTTACGCAACGAACAAAAAATATGTTGACCTAGTTTCGCTTGCGTAGCTGACATCGGTTGTTGCAATTTGCAATGTCAGTCTCCAGTATGATATGCCAACAAGTACGTATTGGTTGTGTCGTAGACCCTTTAGGCTAATACGCCTCATGCATTGAAATTCAAACACAGTTTTTCGATCCTTGATGACGTTATATCAATAAATTATGACGTCATATAAACATAGCCGCCCCCCCTGGAAAAATGAAAACTAGGCGCCTATGATGTAATGTATACATTTTCTTAGGCACCAGTCCTGTATAACAATATTATCAACAAGTAATGTTATTTGTTCCAGTTTTATAAGAATTTTGGTTGTTTCCACAAGTCAGAAAATCACTTACCTTCAATCGTAGTGAATAGCTTGTTGAGCTTCAGAAACGATAGCAGTGTTTTGCTACAGCGATAATATAGAATCAAATTGAACATGCCATAGACTGTAAGACTTTTACACTCTTACACTTCTGACTCATTTGGAAATGCAAATACACTGCGGCTGACTCCACTTGTCTGAGAGACGAGTAAACCGATGATCGACATATGAAAACTAAAATCGCAGGAATTTTTTATTGCTATTTCATCAATTGGACTTTTTCGGATGGTTCGGAGTTCGGACACGAGTTTATATTCTCTTGGGAAAATATGTAGATTTACGTTGGTTAATTTAATTATACACAAACGAAAGACGTACTGCAAATGTTAATTCCAAAACAAAATGCACGTTTGTACTGCAATTTATAGTTTATTCTGGAATAAGTAAAATCATTCAGTAATACTCACAATACAAAAGACAATGCTGCAATAACGCCACACAACCACGTATTAGAGGAAGCAGAAGTTTCGTATGTTGATTATTGGGCCAGTACAGTATATGTGCAGTAGTTCGTTGTCCTATCGGTGGGTTTGGAGCTGCCCATCTGGCCCGGTGAATTGACCGCATTTTATTGCCGTAATTCACCAAGCCTTTGCTAACTAGCATTAGGCAATCGTACATTAATCACGACGTGGCAATTTTGTGACGAAAACATTTCGGAAACGACAAAACAAAACAAATAAAACTTCATCACTGTAACTAACTGTCTTATTGTTCAACACTCTTTGAAACAACAATAAAATTTCAAACAAATTAAATTTCCCAAAAGCATAGGAAATATGTATAAAATATATGCCAAAATAACTTGAGTCGGTTATAAGATACAAGGGTAGTAACGACGAATTCGAAACAATGAGCAACAATAAACGAAGAGTAGACAAACAATTCAATTGCAATATAAAACAATCCAAGTATATGGGTTTCAGATAACAGATTTAACAGCATATGAAGAATATCTTCCCACAATAGCATAGCAATATCACAAGTGTGACCGCTTGCCAAGCTTTCTTCTCAGAAACCCAATTTGTTGCTTCCAGGCATGTTCCTGGGCTTTACAATGGGCAATTGTTTCTCCGCCCCAATCAAATAGGGTTTGGGGGCCAAATGTACCTTTAACCGCAGTCATCCTGTTATGTGGGATATATGGGGGCTCAAGCAAATGGCCTGCTCCTGGGTATCTTAAAATTTCATAGCTAGGATGCTTGGCAGCTTGCAATAATTTATGTGCAAGATTAGTGTAGTTTTCAGAGGGTGTGTTCAAATCTGACAAACTTGCCACAAACATGTAGGAGACATCCTTTCTCTCATAAAACTTGATGTTGCTGTCTTCAGAAGGAGGCACAGTTGTAGAAAATGAAGTGTTGAATGAAGGACAGAAATATCTATAGGGCACAGCTTTGTTATATGAAAAGGAATCATTCTCCACATCCCACTCATATGGGGGAAATATCTTGTCCTTATACAAGAGTGTTACAAATGTAACATAGCTAACGGCATTTTGGCAAATTACACATCGAACACCCGGCAAATAAGTAGCCATAGCAAGTCCAATGAACCCCGTGAAAGAAAGGACCATGACGCCAACTCCACAGGCCTTTTCTACTTTTTCTGTCCCAAGCAAAAAGTTCACAGCTCGCTCAAAATACTCCAAGCGTATTGTGTTGTCGCCATCAGAATCAGAAAACAATTTTGGAGTCCCAGGAACACCAAAGAATGCCAGAGCTAAAGACACAAACCCATGTGAAGCCAGAAGGGAGGCCTTGTAATCCATGGTACCAGGATGACTGCCAAACATAGTGATAAGAGCTGCAAACAGAAATAGAATTTGTTTAATTATTGTACATGTTTGGGTAATGGACACATACATTTATTTAAAAAAGTTAAACTCCACAATTTCAGCTCAATTGATTCATTATAATAGTAGATTCATCCACCACTAAATATTAACATATTACCTGGAAAAGGACCTTCCCCCCTTGGAATGAATAATGTTCCATGAATACCATGCTCTTCAACTGTTAAGGGTATCCTTCTCGTACCTGGTGCCATATACAGTCTATTAATTGCAATAGATGCCACTTTGTTCTTGGCCAAGGAGTTTCCATCACCCATTTCATGTAATTGAACGGTGTTATCGATTTCACATTGATATACTTCCACAGTTACCACTAGTGGAGTGGTGACATCGAGTTTAACAAATCTGGCATATGTGTTCTGTACAAATATGTGGTTATATGTACTAATTAGTTAGGATCTGGGTTGTAATGCCTAATTACAAGTCTTTAATGTAATATTTTCATTTGGTATATTAATTTTCGTTGTATTTGGTTTGTGTGCAAGATAAGTAAAGATTTGAATACAACAACCAGAAATATAACAAATGATACTCAATGCCTAGGTAAGGAGGTAATTTTCTCATAAAGAATTCACCCAGGTTTCATGTGACTATTGGTGGACACGCCAAAATACTACTTATTGTACTATCATGTATGGACAAAGAAGTATTAGCTACCTTATTTGTAGGTGATGGTTCCATAGACCAAAATATCCCCATTGGCTCTACACCTATGTAGTTTCCACCCAATGCTTCACTTGTATCCAACTCGATACTTCCTATTAGTTGTAATTTTCAGTTAATATTTTTCATAAATTTACAAAATAAAGTGTTTTACAAGCTTACAATAACAAAGGTGTAAAATGTGAATCAAATACCGTTTTCATCAGCTTTGTACTGAACCACACATTCAAACAGATTTTCGGTAGCTGGCCTTGTGAATGAGTGAATTGTGTAGATAGTTTGTGGTTGCAACCCTTAAAATGCAATGCATTGTGGCCAACTTTATTTTCTACTATAGAGTAACATGTGAAATAAACACAATCATCAAAAAATTTCTAGATTCCGATCATACTCTGAGATTTTGATCAAGAAAAAAAATCTTTAAAGGTTAGGTAAATATACCTCTAAGAAACTTTACCTTGCACTTTTATTGACACCTGGGCATCAGACATGCTCTTCATATCACTACATATTATCGATGGTTGTAGATTATCCATATTAACAAAGATTCCTATGTGTTAGGTTAAAATACGGTTCTAAGAAATGCAATAACTTCAATTATTTCACATGTTTTTAGTTATGTTAAAACATTACAATAAAATACAAAGGAATTTACAAATGCAAATTGCCAGCACCAGCTAAAAACAAAACACAGATATAACATTGATCCATAATATTGATGCAATAGACAGATGAATAAACGTTGAAATAAACAGTGCATATTTGAAGGTTTACAGGAATTGAGGTATGCATGCCTACAGTGCTGATAGTACAGTGATTTTGAAGATACAATATTGCCACACAAAATTTTGACTTGAACCCAGTCCTTACATAATAAATTAGCACAACAAATCAAAATTACAAGTAAGAACGTTTCCCTAAATTTCTTCTCAAAAAGTCGATCTGGGTGTTTCCAGGAATGTTCTTGAGTTTTGTTGTGAGGATCTGACCGCCCCAACCAATAACATTTTCAGAACTAAAAAATTACCTCATACTAGTCATTTTTCTATGTGGAATGTATGGTGGCTCTAAACTATGACCAGTACCTGGGTATCTAAGAACTTCATAATTGGGATGCTTGTCTAACCGTAGCAACCTTTGTGCACGATTTGTGTAATGTTCAGATGGGCAGTTTAGGTCTGCAAACACCAAATAAACAAATATGCAACATCTTTTCCGTCATAAAACTTTATACTATTGGCTTGAGGGGCAGGCTGTGTCATTGAAAAGGAAGATTAAAATATTGGAAAAAATTTTCTGCTATTTTTGGAAAGATCTTTATTGGTCTTCATCTTCATCTCTGATATTTCCCAGTCAAAACTAGGTCCTTGTAATGCAATTTTGCATGGTCAACATGCATCAAAGCATTTTGCAAAACTACACAGCGAAAATTAGGTAGATATGTTGCCATAGTTAGTACAATAAATCATGTGCAACTCATGGACGAAACCACAACACCACACATTCTGTGACAAACAATTGAGTAGTAAGATTAAATTTGATAAATCGAAGGTGTTCAGTCTGTTTTAAAGTGATATTTTTTCTGATGGTTGAGAATGTAACATGTAATGTGTACATTTTCTTAGGCACCAGTCCTGTATAACAATATTATCAACAAGTAATGTTATTTGTTCCAGTTTTATAAGAATTTTGGTTGTTTCCACAAGTCAGAAAATCACTTACCTTCAATCGTGATTGATACTGGAACATCAGACATACTATTCACATTGCTGCAAGTTATTGTTGGCATTAGTACAGACATGCTTTTCAAACGCCTAACCTTATGTACACCTAAATATAAATTAGAACACAACATTGTACCAGTTTGTGTTGGTAAAAAAAAGTTTTAAATTATAAAATAAATAATCAATCTCTTTGGAGAAATACATGAACTAATACAAGTACAATAGTTCAATCAGTAAGGGATTATCTATCACAATAAAAGTCCATGTAAAATCCACACCAATATTAAAAAAAAGTCACAGAAAATTACTGCATATTTTTTACAATTGCTTTTGTGTGCATAAAATTCAACACAGTTTTAAGGCAACGGACAATTTTAGTACACAGTCACTTTAATGTTGTTGAAAAATGCCACAGTTTATAATTTGGAAGTCTTGCTGCTGGCAAGATTTTTTTTCAGAAAATCAATTTGTGGCCCCCAAGATGCCTCCTGTGCTTTGCAGTGCGGTTTTGTGATGCCGCCCCAGTCCAACAAATACACACCAGCTATAGACGTTATTTTGTTGTGTATGCCAAAAGGTGGTTCAACTAAATGGCCTGCACCTGGGTATCGTAAAATCGTGAAGTTAGGATGTTTTGCTTCTTTCAAAAGAAACTCTGCCCAGTTCACATAGTGCTCTGAAGGAACACTTTCATCATTGAGACTTGCGATAAACATGTATGCAACGTCGTGCTGATTTTGAAAATTAAAAATGTAATCATGGTTATTTATCCACTTGTTTTCTACTTTGTGGCATTTAACTGATTCAAAAAATCCCCGCAGACGATTTTTACCCGTTACTTCATAGAGGTCTTGGATCATTGGTTTTATGATTTTGTCCTTGCAGTATATTTTACAAGCTGATGGTTGGAAAGTCCCATTCATCCATATGACACAGGTGACCTTTTGACTGTACTCGGCCAATGCCAATGCAACAGCTGTACTAAAAGATAAACTAAGTATTCCAACACCACGTTGAGCATCCACTGATTTATGGTCGGAGAGGAAGTCTACTGCATGTTCAAAATATTCAAGATGCAACTTGTCTTCAGCATTGACAAATATTTCTGTTGGCAATCCTTCTTCTCCATAAAATGCCAAGGCCATAGTAACAAAACCATGAGAAGATAAAAGTGCTGCCTTAAACTCTAGAGTGCCTGGATAGCCTCCAAAGGTCACAATCACACCTATAAAACATACATAATGTCATCATAGAAAATTGCTTTGTGGAAAAGTATGCATGAAACCATTTCTTGAAATAATACAAACATCTTAAACTCCCAAACCATTTTTTTGGTTTTTAGATTTGAAAAAAGATTAGATTAATTTAGGCTTGTGATAATGTATTAAAATCCCAAAACAGCGATCTGTAGACAGCTCAGATCGATTTATTGAGAGAAAAATATATTTCGCCTAAAACGGCGAAATATACTAATTTACTAATCACATTTAGGCTTGTGATTGTTGTTCCATGATACAGTTTAACTGTAAAGGCAAGATATAATCTTGGTTGTAACCAACATTGAAAATCAATATTTTCAAACCAACCAGGAAAAGGTCCTGGACCGTCAGGAACAAATAAAGCTCCATGTAACCCATGCTGTTTTACTGAAAGTGGAATCCTCTTTGTTCCTTTGGACAAAAGCCAACGGTGGATACATGCAGAAGTGAGTTTAAAACGTTTAAGATCTCCGCAATCCTCCTTTAAGGTTACCATCTCCTTAAGACTGCCAACTGCTATGTCATACACCGTAATTGTCACATTCAAGGGGGTAGTCACATCAATTTTTACAAATCTTTGGTTTTCATACTGTAAAAGCCAGCAATAGCAAAATTGATTT
This sequence comes from Ascidia mentula, assembly GCF_947561715.1. Taxonomy (NCBI): domain Eukaryota; kingdom Metazoa; phylum Chordata; class Ascidiacea; order Phlebobranchia; family Ascidiidae; genus Ascidia; species Ascidia mentula. The sequence goes on from NC_138568.1 coordinate 4,520,360, forward strand.
GAAAAATTCAAAAAGGCAAGTCACTATACCTTGTTACTAAAAGACTCTTGCATTGACCAAAACAATCCCATAATGTCAACTCCATTATAGGTCCCACCAAGTGATTGGTCCTTCGACAAGTCAATGCAACCTAATTGAATGATTGCAAAAACAAAAAAAGATTTTCGCCATTGTAATGCACATGAGAAAAATATGGTCAAGTACTTTTTGTGAAAAATTAGATTGCACCTGTGGAGTCTGTCTTGTAAAGTGCTAAACTTTCAAACATATTCCCATTATCAATGATAGCATGTCCATGCAATGTCACTATCTTGTCCGGGGGTAAACCTGTGAAGCAGAAAACATGGCATGTAAACCTGGTGTTGATTTATGTACTATGTTTTGTACAACCTTGGATTCCAATTTTTATCTTTTCATCACACATACTGTTTGTGGGACAGCTAATAACAGCCATGATTTGCCTACTATTTGTATGAGCTAATCCTAGAAAGATGTGAAAAGGTTTTGGAAGTGAGTATGAACATTGCACAGAAATAAGGATTGATGCAGTGATACATTGACAAGTATAACATAATTATGAACATTGAGACAACACTTGGGGTTGATTTGTTTCAAATATTTTTAACCTTTGTTTCATTCATTAAGCATTTCCAAGCCATTTTAAATCATTCTGGTGATGCATTTCAAAACAAAAAATATACAGTGCTAAATTAGAATCACAATGCTCACCACTGGTTTGCACTTTTTATATGAAAACAGGTTAACAACAAGATACACACAGATATGACATCGTAATGCAAAACAGCAGTTGAACTTTTTATATTCATTCATGTTATCCTTTTTTTTGCAGCCAGAATGCCAATAAAATTGGCAAATATTGTACCATGCACATAAAATGTTCACTACCCATTTGCAATACAATTTGATTGTTTAAAATTTTACACCTATTTCACTTACAGCGAACAAGGCAAATAACCTTAAAATGAGGACAATAATCAACACATATATTTGCATCTTTGATCAATATTTTGATGTTAGAAAACCAATGTTTTCTTTTGAGGAAAGCAATCAATTTGTCGTTTCAAGTGTGGTCTTGACTTCGGCAGTTTGGAATTTTAGTGTCACCCCAACTAAGCATTTGCTCAACCTTCATTGTGGTCAAACCATTGTGAACATTATGGACAGTTCAAGCAAATGGCCAGTTCCAGCATAGCAACAAATAGAATAGTTTGGATGTTTTCCAGGAAACTATTCACCTCTATTACTCACTTTATCAATAAACTTCACATCGCCAAGAATATACATGTACTGTATGATAATGTGAATATGCCAACATCTCTGCTTGCATCAACAGTCTTGTGTACATAAAATTCAACACAGTTTTAAGGCAACGGATACTTTTAGTACACAGTCATTTTAATGTTGTTGAAAAGAAAGCCACTGTTTATAATTTAGAAGTCTGGTTGCTTGCAAGATTTTTTTTCAGAAAATCAATTTGTGGCCCCCAAGAAGCCTCCTGTGCTTTGCAGTGCGGTTTTGTGATGCCGCCCCAGTCCAACAAATACACACCAGCTAAAGACGTTATTTTGTTGTGCATGCCATAAGGTGGTTCAACTAAATGGCCTGCACCTGGGTAACGCAAAATCATGAAGTTTGGATGTTTTGCTTCTTTCAAAAGAAACTCTGCCCAGTTCACATGGTGCTCTGAAGGAAGAATTTCATCATTAAGACTTGCGATAAACATGTATGCAACGTCGTGCTGATTTTGAAAATTAAAAATGTAATCATGGTTATTTATCCACTTGTTTTCTACTTTGTGGCATTTAACTGATTCAAAAAATCCCCGCAGACGATTTTTACCCATTACTCCATAGAGGTCTTGGATCATTGGTTTTATGATTTTGTCCTTGTAGTAAATTTTACAAGCTGATGGCTGGAAAGTCCCATTCATCCATATGACACAGGTGACCTTTTCGCAGTACTCGGCCAATGCCAATGCAACAGCTGTACTAAAAGACAAACTAATTATTCCAACACCATGTTGAGCATCCACTGATTTATGGTCGGAGAGGAAGTCTACTGCATGTTCAAAATATTCAAGATGCAACTTGTCTTCAGCATTGACAAATATGTCTGTTGGCAAACCTTCTTCCCCATAAAATGCCAAGGCCATAGTAACAAAACCATGAGAAGATAAAAGTGCTGCCTTAAACTCTAGAGTGCCCGGATAGCTTTTAAAGGTCACAATCACACCTATAAAACATAATAGCTTTAACAATTTCTTGAAATAATGCAAACATCTTTGAAATAATGATACATTTTAACTATAAAGGCAAGATATAATCTTGGTTGTAACCAACATTGAAAATCAATATTTTCAAACCAACCAGGAAAAGGTCCAGGACCGTCAGGAACAAATAAAGCTCCATGTAACCCATGCTGTTTTACTGAAAGTGGAATCCTCTTTGTTCCTTTGGACAAAAGCCAACGGTGGATACATGCAGAAGTGAGTTTAAAACGTTTAAGATCTCCACAATCCTCCTTTAAGGTTACCATCTCCTTAAGACTACCAACTGTTATGTCATACACCGTAATTGTCACATTCAAGGGGGTTGTCACATCAATTTTTACAAATCTTTGGTTTTCATACTGTAAAAGCCAGCAATAGCAAAATTGATTCAAAAAATTCAAAAAGGCAAGTCACTATACCTTGTTACTGAAAGACTCTTGCATTGACCAAAACAATCCCATAGGGTCAACTCCATTATACGTCCCACCAAGTGATTGGTCCTTCGACAGGTCAATGCAACCTAATTGAATGATTGCAAAAACAAAAAAAGATTAATTTTCACCATTGTAATGCACATGAGAAAAATATGGTCAAGTACTTTTTGTGGAAAACGGCAAGGGTTAACAGTTGTATTGCACCTGTGGAGTCTGTCTTGTAAAGTGCTAAACTTTCAAACATATTCCCATTATCACTGATAGCATGTCCATGCAATGTCACTATCTTGTCCTGGGGTAAACCTGTGAAGCAGAAAACATGGCATGCAAACCTGGTGTTGATTTATGTACTATGTTTTGTACAACCTTGGATTCCAATTTTTATCTTTTCATCACACATACTGTTTGTGGGACAGTTAATAACAGCCATGATTTGCCTACTATTTGTAAGAGCTAATCCTAGAAAGATGTGAAAAGGTTTTGGAAGTGAGTATGAACATGGCACAGAAATAAGGATTGATGCAGTGATACATTGACAAGTATAACATAATTATGAACAGTGAGACAACACTTGGGGTTGATTTGTTTCAAATATTTTTAACCTTTGTTTCATTCTTTATGCATTTCCAAGCCATTTTAAATCATTCTGGCGATGCATTTCAAAACAAAAAATATACAGTGCTAAATTAGAATCACAATGCTCACCACTGGTTTGCATTTTTTAGATGAAAACAGGTTAACAACAAGATACACGCAGATATGACATTATAATGCAAAACAGCAACTTTTATAAACTTTTTATATTCATTCATGTCATTCTTTTTTTTGCAGCCAGAATGCCAATAAAATTGGCAAATATTGAACCATGCACACAAAATGTTCTCTACCCATTTGCAGTATAATTTGATTGTTTAAAATTTTACACCTATTTCACTTACAACAAACAAGGCAAATAACCTTAAAATGAGGACAATAATCAACACATATATTTGCATCTTTGATCAATATTTTGATGTTAGAAAACCAATGTTTTCTTTGAGGAAAGCAATCAATTTGTCGTCTCAGGTTTGGTCTTGACTTCAGCAGTTTGGAATTTTAGTGTCACCCCAACCAAGGAATTGCTCAACCTTCATTGTGGTCAAACCATTGTGAGCGCCATGTACAGTTCAAGCAAATGGCCAGTTCTAGCATCGCAACAAATAGGATAGTTTGGATGTTTTCCAGCAAACTATTCACCTCTATTACTCACTTTATCAATAAACTCCGCCATTGCCAAGAATATACATGTACTGTATGATATTGTGAATATGCCAACATCTCCGCTTGCATCAACTGTCTTACCAAGAAATTGATAAGTTTTTCAAAGTACTCCAGATGAATCTGGCCCATTCTTGGATCTATTGGCAATACCTGAATTTGTTTGCACTTTGCTTGGTTGTAACCCTGGTGAAACAAATAGGAATTTATACCACATTCGACAAAAAAATGAGTATGCAACTTTTACCTATAATTGTGATATATACTCTTTTATCAAACATGTTTTCGAATTGGAAACTGATGTAAGGCATATTTTGTTTAATTACAAATCATTACTGAAAGATTGTTAAAAACTAAGGAAACACAATTTTTTAATAAACAAACAACATAGATAAATTTACATTCTCTTGTGCTTTTTCATTAAACATGCAGGTAAACATTTTCAACTTAGTAGGTACATCAAAAATACTGCAGTTTTCAGCTAACACTTCAAACAGCAAATCCCAACACTACAATGTGTGAAGAAGGGTGGAGTTTAAAACCTCATACCTCAACACATATTTAGTTTGAGGTACACATTTAGTTTGTTTGAGGCACACATTTGGTTTGAGGTATGATTTCTCATTTAGTTTGCAACGATTTTAGACAATGACAGACAACAAACTATACACAAGCACTTCAGTTGTTGATAATTGCTACAACCTCTTCATTGAGTCAGTTGCAAAATTTTATTAATTACAGTAAAATTGTGACAAACTTACAATTTGCTACCTACAGAATCTTTTAAATTGTCTTCAAGGAATTGTATTTGTTTTCTCCATGAGTGCTCCTGACTTCGACAATGTGGTACAAGTTGACCACCCCAATCCATAACCAAAATTTTAATAAATTGAGTTGTCTTGTTCAGTGGTGCATATGGTGGTTCAATCAAATGTCCGGCTCCAGGGTATCGATAGATTTCATAGTTTGGATGTTTTGCTTGTTTAAGCAGTTTCTCTGCATAGTTAATGTGATGTTCGGATGGTACATTGTCATCTGAGAGTCCAGCAATGAACATATATGCAACATCAAATCTATTTTGAAATTTAAATTGGAAACCGTCAGGCATAATTCCTGGTGTGTTTTCACCATCAACAAAACAGGTTTTGTGCTGTCCCCTCCACACTGATTTTTCCATATCAACATCACTGACTTCCATTGGAATATCTCTTCCTATACTTTGAATTGGACGCACGTTGGGCCTTAAAAGTCCACTGATCCAAATTACACACTTGATTTGATCACAGTACTCTGTCATAGCAAGTGCAATACATGCACTGAAAGAAACAGAAATCACTCCAACACCGTGCTTTAAAACTTTTTCTTCTTGAAGTAAGCGGTTAACAGCAGCTTGGAAATAGTCCATTGGCATTGGGTCATCACTAAAGAGTTTAGGAACCTTTGAATCACCATATCCAAATATTGCTATTGTCAATGCTGCAAACCCGTGAGATGCCAATAAAGATGCCTTGTGTTCTATCACGCCTGGTTGTCCACCAAACATCACAATAACTCCTGTAAAGTTAGATTTGAAATGCAGCAGTAACACCTACGAAAATTGCCTTAATTTTAATTTTATAGATACGATGCTTTAGATAATATTGAGACGTCGAATGGTGATCACACATAACCTGCTGTTAATTAGGCCAGCTTTAAAAAGTTGTTAAATATGTTTACACACCTGGATATGGTCCTGGACCAATAGGAACAAACAAAGTACCAAGAACACCATCTTTTTCAGGTGTTAATTGTATCCGAATTGTATTTTTAGACATAAACCATCTGTTAATAGTGCATGATTGCAACTCCACAACTGAAGTTTTATTGATTTCTTCTAGGTTTAGTAGTTCAACATCAAACACTTTGATAACCACAGGCAAAGGTGTTGTCACAATAGATTTACTGAATCGTGCATGTGGATACTGTATGAATAAAATTAAAATTTATTGGCATCAATTCTCAAATTAGTGTTTCCAAGTTTTTTGCCTTATTTTGCGTGGACGCCTTCATGGACCAAAATATTCCCATTTGATCACATCCAGTGTAGGTGCCTCCCAGTGAGTGGTCTGTAGCCATGTTAATTGCCCCTGTGGAGTCAAATTGAAATCAACAATAGGTTTAGCAACTTACATTGAATTTTGCACAACAATCAAATATATTGTTGATTAACTGTTTATTGCTGCTGTTCAAGATAAAGTTTTTTCTTCAGTAGGGTTGACGTACCGACCTGATTCGCTACTATTGAAAACAGCACAGCTCTCAAACCTTATTCCATTATCAAATACAGCACAAGCATGAATAGTGTGGACATGACAGTCTTGCAAACCTATATTTTGACAAAGAAGTTTTATAGCAACAGAAATGACTTTTGAAAATACTTAATAAAGAAAGGACAACCAGCGCAAACCAACACTTACCTGATATATTAATGGTGATCTTTTCATCTGACATGCTGTCAGTTGGACAGTGTATTTGTGCCTTTGTACTCATTCTGTCTCTTTTCTTCCTTGATTTACATGTGGGCAAAAAAAAACAGCAAATTACCAAAATGTTACTCCAGCTAATGTTTTTTCTGTTACTGCAGTACAACACATGCAGTTGTAGGCAAACACTCGCCAAACTCTGGGGCTTCAGCAAACAAAAGTTAATATTTAACCATTTTATTTCATCTGGTATGCAGAACTTTAGATTTAGATCTAACACCTCTGAATGGCTTACTTCAGTCTATTATTATTTTCTTGTGCAATAAAGAGGCATGTGAGTGTTTTCCCCTAATGGTGGTATGAAATTACAACCACACATCCCCATTAGGTTTAAAGGCTAGGAAATTTTGTACTGTTATTACCTGGTTTACATTTTCAAAATATCAACAGGAGTTGTGTTAAATATATATGCAAAACTAATATGTCACTGTTCAGGTTTGCTGTGAGGAAATAGTAAAAAGTTACACTCTCGCATGATAATTATAATGGGGTAGATATGTCTCAATACAACACTATTCAACGTGCACAAATGATTTTCAAAAAACATCATATGACACACACAGCAATGACAGGCGTTAAACGCAATCGATTCATTCATATACTGTTCAAAGGTTTTTTTGGGGAAATGTTTTTTGAATCTTTATTATTTGTCAAACAGTTTTCAAAAATTTGTACATAATGAATGCCTTCTGTATGGCTCACATAATTTTTCAATTGATTTCAAAATTACTTTGCTGGACAAGCCTTTCACCCTCTCAATGGTGGTAAAATTGCTTTCACAAACAAAAAAGCATTTTCTAAAATATATGAAATTATGTGTGTCGTAGTTTGGTAACACATCACAACAAAAGTTAAATACTGTTCAAAGGAAGCATATATAAAAAAAAATTATTACTCACAGTTTGCTACCTACAGAACCTACTAAATTTGTTTCAAGGAATTGTATCTGTTTTTTCCATGAGTGCTCCTGACTTCGACAATGTGGAACATGTTGACCACCCCAATCCACTAACATGATGTTCATAAATTGAGTTTTCTTGTTCAGTGGTGCGTATGGTGGTTCAATCAAATGTCCAGCTCCAGGGTATCGATAGATTTCATAGTTTGGATGTTTTGCTTGTTTAAGCAGCTTCTCTGCATAGTTAATGTGATGTTCGGATGGTACATTTTCATCTGAGAGTCCAGCAATGAACATATATGCAACATCAAATCTATTTTGAAATTTAAATTGGAAACCGTCAGGCATAATTCCTGGTGTGTTTTCACCATCAACATATCTGAATGTGTGCTGTCCCCTAAACACTGATTTTTCCATGTCAAGATCAAAATTTGTTGGTAGAATTTCCCTTTCTTTACTTTCAATTGAGCGGTGCCCCGGCCTCAAAAATCCACTAATCCAAACTACACACTTGACCTGCTCACAACACTCAGCCATGGCAAGAGCAATACTGGCACTAAAAGAGACAGAAATCACTCCAACACCATTTTTTGAAACTTTTTCTTCCTCAAGAAGCCGGTTAATAGCAGCTTGATAATAGTCCAATTGCAATGGGTCCACTGAAAAATAATTAGGTACACCAAAATCTCCATTTCCAAAAATGGCTATTGTCATTGCTGCGAAACCATGAGATGCCAATAAAGATGCTTTGTGTTCTATGACGCCTGGTTGACCACCAAACATTACAATGACTCCTGCAATAAGAGTTTTTTAAGTTATTGCATGTAACAGGTAAAAAATTACTTTCAACAATACAAGTAAAAGCACAAGTATCATCTGTTTTCCAAAACAATCAACTCAGTTCCTCATGGACAGTATGTTTGTTTCCGAAATGCGATACCATAATTCATCTAAATATCCACTAAAATACCTAGTCTAAATGTCTGAAACATAACACTTATTCGTATTGCATTTCACTCACAAATGCAAATAGGGATGAGACCTTTTAGGTCGAAACAGTGGCCATCTGTCTGCAGCAATACATCAGAAAAAATATGTTTTTTTATTGAAAGCGAAATAAACAAAGAAACAGCCTGGAATTAACTTTACACACCTGGATATGGTCCTGGGCCATCAGGGACAAACAAAGTACCAAGAACACCATCTTTTTCGGGTGTTAATTGTATCCGAAGAGTTTTTTTGGCCATAAACCATCTGTTAATAGTGCATGATTGCAACTCGAGTACTGAAGTTTTGTTGATTTCTTCTAAAGTTGGTAGTTCAACATCAAACACTTTGATAACCACAGGCAAAGGTGTTGTCACAATGGATTTACTGAATCTTGCATGTGGATACTGTATGAATAAAATTATAATTTATTGGCATCAATTCTCAAATTAGGGTTTCCAATTTTTTTTTGCCTTATTTTGCGTTGAAGCCTTCATAGACCAAAATATTCCCATTTGATCACATCCAGTGTAGGTGCCTCCCAGTGAGTGGTCTGTAGCCATGTTAATTGCTCCTGTGGTGTCAAATAAAAACCATAAGCAATTTTTTTGAATAATTAAAGCTCTTTATTAACATGCTAAAATTTCTTTTGCAGAAGCCAAGTGTACCAACCTGAATTGCTGCTTCTGAAAACAGCACAGCTCTCAAACTTTATTCCATTATCAAATACAGCACAAGCATAAATAGTATGGACTTGGTATGCCTTCAAACCTACAGTTTTGGAAAAATAAAAATTCTTTTTTTGTTAGGGGGATTCTGAATACATGAAAGTACAGCCAACACTTACCTAAAATATTGATGCTAATTTTTTCATCGGACATGCTGTCAGCTGGACAGAGAATTTGTGGTTTGACACTCATTCTGTCTGTATCTTTATTGGATGTGCATTAAAACTTTAAATCAGCAACTACATTCACTAAACACTAGTGTGACTGAATAATGTTCAAATAAAGCAGATTTATTTTACTGCAGTGCTCAGCAACACATGCCGGTCGGCTATGTAAACAAGCTTGGCAAACGGCCTGGGGCTTAAACAAACAAAAAGGTTAATATATAATCAGTTTACTGGTGTTTGTCTAGCATTCATTCTATTGCAACAGTACACCCCAGAATCTTGCATATGGATGCTGGCAACAGTAAAATTTCAATTTATTGTGACAGTCTACAGTAACCTAGCTTTATCACTGACACCTAACAGGTTAAGGCAGTAATAATGGTTGCAGCTCACTTAACATTATTGGCCCTAATACTTCTGTCTATCATATTGGCTGTATTGATGATTATATGCTTGCACATAAATTGTTTCCAAAAGAGTACTTTGTATGTTAAAATTATAAATCGGGGCAACGCTACCATTAAAATTATTTAATTGTAAATTACAAGTGAATGTTGGTTAAAAATTTGAGTTGCTTACCTGTGATAGGTAACGAACAATTGCAGACTTGTGTCACATTTTATCAAACTAAAATGTCAGTGTTTGCATTTTCTGAAAACTAAATAATGCAAGAATTACTGTAGTCATTGTTATGGCTTTATCAGTCAAGTACTATTGTCCAAATACATTATTTTTTAGCTGACTTGGCAGAAAATAGTGTTGAAATAACAATGAAAAAAGTGGAAGTACCGCATACAAAATGAAAACAGGTGATACAGCAAAGTTGTAACTAAAAAATTTAAGGTAGAAATGATGAAAATTAACAAATTATTTTGGCTCAAATTTCATCAAATAACAAAACAAGTGATTCAGTAGATGGTTGATGTAAAGACGTATTGAACACAACAAAATATAAATGCAAGGGAACTGCATACACATAGACATGATTATACAGTCATACGCACAATTATAAGCATTTTTTAAGTATTATACATGTAAAATAAGGAGGTGCCAATACAACCAAAATGTGCATGGTGAGTACAATGGGGTAAAATGTCCATGCAGCATCTTGATGACAAATGCTTACTCACCTAATTAATTTGTATACATAGTGCATATATATGGAGTGTGTACATGTTAATTGCACTAGCAGATGTGCTATATTGCTAATACAACGCAAAGTATAAAGTCTGCAAATTTTGTTTCCATGATTTCTGTTTCAGCAACAGACAAGCTTTTGCGAACCGGTAAAGACTTGGCTTGGTGCCAGCACTTTTCGCTCTGCCACATAACCAGCTTCCACACAAACCATGAGCTTGTAACCTTCACTATCAAAATCTGACATAGCTGCAGCTTTCTCTGACCAAGGATTCCATAGCACTGGAAAATTGTGGAGAAGTAAATAAACAAAGTAAAACAAGTAAGTTTATGCAAAATAAGTATATTACTTTATTGAACAATAACTTTTTGGTGGGTATTTCTGCGAAAAAATAGATGCCTATTTGCAATAGTTATGTGCCGCTCTCTTAACATTTAAATGCCTCTTATACAAACCACATAACATTGTCCAGTGAGGGAAATGACACAGGTTATAATGTGACAATAAAAGTGCATTTTCATGCGAAATGGAAAAAGAACGACTACTGAAACTGCCCCATACCATAAGTATATACCACATAATATTACACATTATCAATAGTAAACAAAAGGTTAACACTTACCTGTATCAGGCAAATTGCACTTTTCAATTTTTACATTGCCATCAGGTGTGGAAACAAGGTGTCCATCAACATTTCCTGCATTTTTGTAAACTGAATCCACATTTTGATCTATCACAATTTCCTTCCGATCCTCTTTCATGTTGTCAACATTTGTGAGCTACGATTAAACAAAATTACATGTGGAGATTAAAACATAGACAACTATAATGTTGATTAGTTGAAACAAACAAACAAAAATACTAATTAAAACCATGTTTCTGACAAATATATGTACAAACCAGTACACAAACAATGAAAAATATATGCGTAATATATATAGCTTCTTAAAATATGTATTTTTATGCACCATAACCAACCTTGTCATGGTAAAGGCAGCCATGAAACCCAATGACTTTGGTTTTGCTAATATCAGGAACTTTCAGATATGTGTGTAATAAAGTAGTAAAGTCGAATTCTGTGGATCCAGTGTTGATTATGCTTAATTCTGTTGTCATCTCATCTTTTTTAATTGCCACTTTATACTTCAGCATGAAGCTGTAGATAAACATGGACAATCAACAGGTATGAAAACACAACAAATCATATTAGACAGTGTGTGGAAAATACTTAAATTTGATAGGTAAATGTCAAACAAGCAACAGAATAGTATGTCATCATATATTTAATTCCTGCTGTCACAACCCACCAGTGATTCCACATTGCTTTTGTGACATCATTCTCTTTAAGGTAGAACACAATGCTTGCATGATCTGAAGATTCCTGTTCACAAGACGTTGAAAAATACAATGCACAACTTTTTGCATAAATCTTTTTAAGCAACTGTTAACAAATCAATTCAATTTTGCACAAAAATATTCTAATATGTATGAACAATAAACATGCAAAAAAAAGCATGGATAAAACCATAAGGTTCAGGCGCCCAAATCAACAAGCACCAAGTCTACTTTCAGGGACAAACCTGTTTGGATCCCTCTTCCACCGACCACCAAGACGTCCTGGCAAATCCATGTTGTGGGCCATTTGACCAAGGCCCAAAGTTTGCTGTAAAAACAAAAACTAAATTCAAAAGCAACTCTGAGGCCACATATTTGATAAATAATGCCCCATCATAAGTTAACCCCCAGTAATAGTTTGTGACAAACCAGCAATACAGTCGTTAGGTGCCCAAACACGGCTAACGTCCATAGTTTTATCCCAAGCAATTGTTAATGGCCAAAGTTTCAATCAATAATTACAGTAAAAAATTATGTCTCAGAGCTACTTACGGAACACAACAGGAATTCCTCCGCGAACAGCTTTTGATCCATCCATTTTGCTGGTTGAGCTTACATAAAGCTTTTCTTTGCCATTGCAAATCCAAGATATAACTGTTGCACCAAAAAGGTGCACTTTAAAACTATTATTTTCATCAGTTTTTAATGTTACTATATGGTCAGACATAATTTCAGATGATTGCAACGATTCGTAATAACCTGAACAATAACAAAGTGTTAGCATTACAAATATTGGTTTTAAAACACTGTTGCCACTCTGTATAAAGTCCGAATGAGTGTTTAATCAATAACCTTCGACATAGCACAGTAACTTCCTTTTTTGAAACCAATTTACAACAAATGCTCACACAACCACATCTTTCACATGCTGTAAAGTACGCTGCAGCAAATAGATACCGGCACGTAACCCCCCAATATTAATATAGTGAGATTGTTTCACCTTCCAGAGTGAGTTTACTTTTGCAATTGCATTGGTGATTGATCGTTTATCATGTGTCAATAAGCAAGCCCTGCCTGTTTTCAGTCGTGAAACACGTGCCAGCTCATGCAAAAAACTTGGATAAAGTTTGCGGTTATCGGCATGCGAGCCAATTCTTTTTCCAAATGGCAAATCAGATACACTGACATCAATACTAGCAGTCCTCCAAGGCATTGAGGTTGCATCCCACTGCAAAACGTCTATGGGAAATTTAGCTGTGGCACACTCCTTGTTAAGATGCTTTATATTGCTTGCTGCTCGGACAATAGCAGGATGGGCATTATCTGCTGCAAGGTAAAATGCTTTGTCCCATTGCGAGACTCCTTCAATGGGAATTGCACCAGTACCACACATCGGATCAATCACAATATCACCTGGCTGGATTTTACAAAGACGCAACATGTTGTGGGCTATAGTCGACTTCAGTGTAGTCTTCCCAAAGTGGCTTATATTGCGATGATGCAAACTCTGAAATGTTAGAGACATGGCAATCATTATTGAATTCGCACCTAATGAAAACAGAAGCTCCATGTTATAGCCTGTAAGATCCACTATCCAGTTTGTGACATCTTGTACAGCCCCACCAAAATGCAAATCTGCTTCTGGTGACGTTACGCATTGAGATTTTCCTACCCTATTCGAAGAGACTCTAAACCTCACTTTGGAATCACTTTTCATGTCGTACCTGTAGGGCACTCGTTTTGGATTGTCTTTCTCCTTAAAAGGTGGTGGTTTGCAATGCAGTAGGTTGAATCTCCAGAGTTCAGTAATATCATTCCAGGGAAGGCCAATAGGAAACTCAGTAAGTTGCTTGATCATTGCATCTTTTTCGCTTGGATACTCATACTTATCGATGTACTTTATAACCACAAACAAGTTATCGACCGAATGCAGTTGATGAAGTTTTGGAATTTCTTTAGGCAACATTTGTATGAAAATTTTCCCTCGGACAAAATCCATCTTTAAATAATCCACGTTTTCTGAAATTTCCTCCATTGCAATTTTCTCAAAGCCTGTCACCACTGTAGCGCCAATTGTTAAGGCGCCATTACAGTCAGTAAAGTTAACAATAAACTCCATCACGCTTTACTGATAGTTTGTAACTCAGTAGATTTTGATTATGTTTAATAAAGTTCTTCTGGCATAATTGTCTGAGCAGTATAACTTCTAAAATAATAAATGAGTTTTGGTAGTCAAATAATTTAATTTTGACAACTTAGCATAACCGAAAAGTGGTTTTCAACCTATGGGTCATGATTCCCACCCAACCGGGACACAAGCACTTGAATTTGAGAACATTAAAAATGTATCTATGTAATGTAAATAAGGTTCAATTGAACAAGAACTAATGTGGTCTTTAGTGCACTTTTTACGCCAGACTGGTTAAAAACAATGGTATGAGCTTTGGCATGCTATTTCTCACTGGATTAGGTGCAACAATACAAAATAAACTGCTTTTCAAAATGGGTTTCTTTAGGGTTGTTCCAGACTATAAATTAGAACACTTTTCTTTCTTCTGTAATAAATTGAAATAAATAAATCTTTATCTGATTCACGCAAATAGAAGTAGGGGCGTCAAAAAATGTATCTTTTTGAAACGAATTTACTAAATGAAAAAACCAACGAATACAAATTCATTTTTTCTGAGTAAACACCATTTTTGCAAAGATTAGTTTGTGACGTTACAATCTTCCATCAATAGAAGTGGGGAATTACCCAATTACAAACCATTTGTTCAACCTACATAGAAATAACAACATTTTAGAATGCATAAATATCACGTAATCGTTAATGAACAGTAAAAAAATAAGTTTATTTAAAGTTTTTGAATTTTATGGTTTAGTACGTTAAACTAAACAAACGGCAGCTTGGTTTTCAGTTCTATAATATTTTTTGTTTTAGAAAATAAACCGACGGAAGGGGCTGGTTTTATGCTGTTCAGAAACCCGGTTAAAAATTATTTAATTTTAATTGTTGTTAGATTTTCGCATTCTTAGTAGCTTATAATATGACGGAATGTTTTTCTTTGGCCAGGCAAAATGCCGCTTTCAATGTCTTAATTTAAAATATTAGCCCGCCCCAAACAGTAGTCCTAGATATTGCACTAAGACAACATGATTCTGAACGATTTTTCTCTTTCATTCGTTAGTTTAACTGAGTCTATAGTGATTATGTTCCGAAGGTGGGAAAACCACCAAATTACGTCACCACAAACGTCGAAGCAAGCTGTAACCTCACACAAAAATTACGTCATTGAATGTATTTATAATGCACTTCGGGAATAGATATTTTTGTCCTATCGAAATAAAATCAGTATGATGGAATTTCCATTCGTACGCTGTCTTAAACAATTACCAGTACCCCAAGTTCCAATCAGTACTCAGTTGTACGACACGCCGAAAGACGTTATTATAAATGGTCATTGAGACTCGATCTCACCCTCCAGATTAGAAGTACTTTTAATGCCTTTAAGAATCGTTTATTTCTTTTGTTCATAAAACATACGTTTTTACAGAAAAGTTCAAATTTCATGAGAAAGAATATTTACAAGGAATGCACTTAATTGTACTGGTATGTTTTAAATGAACACAATAAGTTAAAATGTAGTGATATACTGTTATAGACACATAAATTGTTAGTATTTTCTTGTCGTTTAAAGCAGGACACAGGTGGGCCTTGAGTATTATGGTCTTTGTACAACGCGTACACTGGCCTGCTATTTGAATATATGACTTGAGGAAGCAAATTATTGTACATTTTATACATTATATGCGTATACTATACATTAATAAATTTATAAGAGTCAATCACAAGGCTGTCTTGCAAAATGTATTTCTTTGCTGTGTCGTGGCTTTAATTAACGCTTTTCGTTAAGGGTTGTGAAAACTGGCTCCGTTTATGATGCCGCAGATAACTTGGGACAACACAACTGTCAGAACGGCGTAAAAGTATGCGAATCGGGGATGGTCGTGTCTCAGCTTGTATATTTCACTCATGAAAGTGGACACGGTGGTGAGACAAGCACAGAAGCCAGTGCCAATTGCCGACATTATTATAGCGCCCCAACACACGTCCAGACCAACGCAGTCGGGCTTTACCACTCTCGTGTTAATGACGTGCACCACGGCGAGCACTGTGGCGCCAAGGACATTTGCAAGCAGTGTGCCGAGGGGAAGCTTTATTTTCTCGATTTTGAAACGAGACAACCAATTTCGCAAGCTCGCCCCGAATGGCGCCATTAGCACCGTCATACAAATGGTCTTGCCCAGTTGCGTCGGGTCCACGGCGGCACCGACGATGAGCCCAATGGTTCCCAGGACAAAGAGGAGGCCAACACACACGTCGCCGATTTGTGGCCCCTTTTTGTGAACTTTGTTGCCAATGAGCTTGCCGATGTCTTTGCCGAAATCAACTCCCACCACATAAGAACCAGTAAAGCAGTAGAAACCAACGAACCAGGCGGCTATTGAGAGAACCTGGAATGCACAATGCGGTATATTGAGTTATGGACAAAATATGATGAGTTTTGGATGTATTATTTTGTGGAATCAAATTCGTTCCAAGTTTGGGTTAACAAAACGGAACAAAGATGATATAGTTTTATATATAACTCCCATGTTATAATCATTTATTCTCTTATAAATCATTTGTCATTTTAAATCTTGTAGAAGGTGACTAATACTGCATAATCCTAATTAAAAATCCTTGAGAAGTTGTTTCAACACTTTGAGTAACGGTATTAAAAATGAATCTGAACGCGGTGAAAACGTGCACTTGAAATAGATATTAGTCATCACCTGGGAGTGTGAAAAGGTGGAAGTTTCTCCAATAAGGTTGAGGCTTTGTTGGTGATTCCATTTCGACCAGGTCGTGTAAGATCCGCAGAATCCGGTGGTGAGTCCTTTGTACAACGCGGCAAGGCGTGTCTTGCCCATGGGTGAAGCGTTCAGTGCCCCTGTACATAAAATTACGTTGATTAATGGATGTAAAATATTATTTACGCAGGTATTACTAAATATATGAATTATTTACTAAATATAACGATGAATTGTACAACCAATTGGATACCCCCGGAAAATCTTATTTAAAACCACATATTTATGCCAGAATGTGTTTGTTTACGCATATTCTAGTGCACTTAATGTTTTTCGGGAAAGATGCCAACTTCGAAAACATGATCGAATCCAGCAAAACGAATTCAATTACCCTCGTCATTTCACAAAAGAAATACCACGAGCTTTACTTGACAACGATTTGTTCGTCCTCTCACAAGGCGGTGCATCTGTCAGAAGCCCCAAAGAAATCGGAAACCAAACAATGACAGAACGTTGTGCCTCTTTTATGCCGAAAAATTGCAACCCCAAAAGCCGCTTTAAAGTCTTTGTCCTCATAAATTGACTCAAGACAGAGTTGCGCAAATAATGACTCTGCCGCAGAAGGGCTGAGCAAACCGTGTGTTTTTACTTCTGGGGCAGCAATTGTGTGCTCACGAGTGTTTGCATGAAAACGATCAAACCAACACCCTTTCTTGTCGGCTTTTAATAGATTTTACGTACGTCATGTGCGTTATACAATGGCCCGGACATGCATAACATTAAATTAACATGAACGGACGCTTAGTATTTTTGTGTTGGTAACACCCGTTGGGAAAAACGTGTTCCTTAATATTGTTGTAGGCTTGCTAAAATGCTTTAAATATAATTTTCGGTAAAATTGGAATTCAAGTTAAGAATATTGCACAATAAAAAGATGAAATAATACATCCTGATTACGTTGTTGGTGTATCTATTTAGTGTTTATCTATATATCTCCATTTATATTTAATCTATTTTGTTAAAATACATGTATTTCGAAAAGTTTCGTACATTTATTTCTTACCAAGTACAAAACTTCCGAAAATGTTGGAAAAGAAAGATTGATTCACGAGTTCCCCAGGATCTTCGATTCCGGCTAATTTTCCGAAAATTCGGTCGGTTCCAATCCGGGCCAAACACCCGCACATCGCGAAGAAGCTGACGTCCAGAAAAAGTTGAAAACAAAATGGCGGTTTATAGATTTCTTGAGATTTTAGAAGTTTCTTTTAAATCATTGGAACAAATAAACATGAAGAATATATGCACAGAAACTAACGATGAGATTTATGCCGAAATTAATTTTTCTGCTAAATTTGAAATAAAACATCGCCCGACGCTGATCGTCCACACTCTATGCGAGGTATTTTAAAGAATGTTTGTGTTCAACTAACTAATTTTTGGAAATATTTTAATGAAATCTGCACGACAGTAACACGAGAAGTCGAAAAAACGTAATTTAATAACGTATACCTGACGTGGAGGTACATCTTAAACTGGGACGGAGGCTTTTCTTCACGAACCACGACCCTCCCTTGATTCTGCGCAATTCCATCGAAATCGGACTTTTCCTGACGTAAAAAAACCTTTACAAAATTCCTTGAAATAATCACAAACGAATCCCACGATAATAGTGTTTCCAAAATAATTTAACGCTCGAATCGTGTGATGATAAATGTCCTGGAGTTAGAAAAATGCTATTGGACAAATTCAACTCCACTGAACGTAGAAAAATAGTCAGGTTCGCTGGTTTCTTACTCAGATAGAATTTTACTGAATTTTCCAATAAATATTTCAATAAAGACTGCAACTTATATTACCAGAAAAACAATTAAAATTTCGAACATTTTATATTTTATTGAAGCGTTGAAAGTCCAGAGATAACTGAATTTTACAGAATTTTTTTCAACACAATGAATTTATCCTACCTTGTCGGGGGTGCTCATGATGATTAGTGTTTTAACTTCCGTAACTGAACCGTCTGATCCTGCTGGCTGCCGACTCCATCCCTTTTATACCCGCTGTGCCTGAATATGGCAGCAGATATTGCAAAAAAAAATTCGGTTTCTCCCCTATTACGTCTCTTTGATGTTGCTCAAAAACAACCCGGACTCGATCCTTTTGAGGGAAATTTCTCTTCTTCTGACCAAGACTTTTTTCCCTTGTTCTCTTTCCAGGTGAGCTGTTTAAATTGTGGCATGCATTACTCCACCACAAAACTACGGCTTTGGTTAATTGCTTTAGAGAAGGCCCGACTTCAATCTACCTTTCCCCTTAACTAGTTTCGTATATGGCAAATAATTTGTGGTATAATATAACCTTCAAAATACAACATTGTTTCTTCACAAACAATCTTGGCGAAGAACTTTATTTCCCTGCCCAACATGTACCTGAATACAGATCATAAACAAGAGCGGTTGCGATGTCTGAAAAGGTTGTAGCTATGGTAATACTCTTACTTCGGTACATACGGCAATGTCATCACGCCATTCTTCCATAAACAAGGGATTGGGAATGCAGATAGGGTGCGCATTGTCTGGCGCCTCGTGTCGCGTGTCGCAATAGCAGATCAAAGTGGTCGAGCGATAGTCCCGAAAGCGATAACAGCATAGGGTTATATCAAACATGCGTCTGCGCTGTGTACGCGGTACAAAAGAATGCAAATACGCCCCTCGTGCTTGCCTTTGAAGTAGTTTGTCATTCACCTGCTGGCCCTCACCTTTGCCTAACAAGGTTTTCCAACGTATTCCGCATAGTTTTGATTGCTTGTCTGTGAGTGTTTTTCGAAGTCGCGTCGCGTGGGAATGAGAAGCTTGTCTGATTGCGGCTTCGTTTCAAATTCGAAACACTACCCGTTGTTCTAGCTTTGATCTCTTGCTGCTTCTTTCATCTTGTTGCACTCCGTTTAGTTATGTTAAACCTGTGCCATACCTTGCTGCCACTAAAACTGGATAACGAAATGCCAGTGTAAGATATTTATAGAAAACTGACAAAACGAAGGCATACATATAGTTAACATTCCGCGTCGCCCTGAGAATGTCATCGGTATTTTTTGAAAACATTTGTAATTTTCGCTAAAATACATCAACTCAAACAGACGCTATAAGTAATATAATAAAAAATTATCAGTTTTCAGAATCGTAAATCGTTAATTTATTACTTCCGCTAAAAAAGTGTCTCTATACTTTCAGTACAAAAAACTCATAAACGCACAATCTATAATTTCACATTGGTTACGTCACAATGCACAATTTGCTAAATTGCTAACAGAAATATTGCTTTGTCATCCATACAAAAAAAAACTTACACAGTAGAAGACCGCGAGGCGCCACTGTGCTGATGAACAAAATAGCTCCAATACATTTTAACAAAATATATGTAGTTGCTTAGGAAGTAAAGCGTGTCGCAAAAAAACTCGCCGAAAGTTCTACCAAAATATTGCTAAAAGTAGCCGAGTAATTAATTGTGTCCATGAATTTGTTGCGAAAAAAAAACCATGCCGAGCGTTTCCAAACCGGGAATTTTCTAATAAGTAAGTGGTATGATGTCCGCCCCGGGAACATTTATATGATAAGTGTGTACTTGAGACCCCAGCACTCCCAGAATACATGTGAAATTTTTTGCAAATTCCCGGTGACGTCATATTCGGCCAGGCGAACAATCAGACCGCAACCAGGTGTAAGATCGGATGAGTCTGGAGCGAACGCTGTTGAACCAAATGCAGGAAAATAAAGTGCACAAAAATCCAGTGAGTTGTGAGGTATCGTGTATATCGACGTCCATTTGTTCAACCGCTGGGCGGGAATTTGGCTCAACGGTTATCAAGCTTCGTGAACAAGCAACGTGAAAACAAGTGAAGAAACAGTGCGACAGAACATGGGGAGTGACAGTGTGTGATTAAAATGGTTTTGCACTACGACTAGCGACACTATTTTAAGCGTAGTTATGTAGCACGCGATTTGCGCTCGAAGCAATAGCGCACAATCGTTAAACGTAAAATTTGACAGGCCACAATGTCTTACGTAAACAAAAAAAATACAGCATAACACTTACACTAAAGAGCCTTATTTCAAAAAGTGTGTCTAAAAAACAGCACACAACAAAACAAGGAAAAAATCTTTTTCGTCGCAGCCCACCATTCAGTAGTAATTATAATTAAAATTAATGCCGTTTATAATGCCGGTAAGCACCTGACAGGTTATAATTGTAATCAAGACGTAAGCGTACGCAAAACGCGGGTGTTCCGGTCTTAGTTTGTAAACTTCGCTCATAAACGTGGATATAGTGGTAAGACACGCGCAAAATCCAGTCCCAATGCCGTATGTCACCACCTGCGGCCAACAAATCGTCCAAGTTGGTCCACATTGTACTGCCCGGGTGTTAATAACGTGCAACCCGGCAAGCAGCACAGCGCCTAAAACGTTTGCAATTAAAGTTCCAAGCGGCAGCTTAAAGCGTTCGATTTTGAATTGAGACAGCCACGCGCGAAGGCAAGCGCCAAATGGAGCGAAAAGTACCGCCAACCAAATCTGCTTATTCATGGTTGGATCGACCACCACGCCTGCTATAAAACCACCCGTGGCAAGCAGGAGTAGCACCACAGCACAGATGTCTGAGATTTTGTCGCCTTTTTTGTGCACGTGCTTGCCCAAGAGGTCGCCCACGCCTTTGCCGAAGTCCGTGCCCACTGTGTACGACCCGATAAACGTGTAGAAACCGATGAACCATGACGAGATCGAGAGAACCTGAAAATGACACGTGTATTTGTAAAACGTTTTTGGGCGTCACCTACCGGAATATAAGATATGGATTTGCTGCCGCTTGGCATGTACAAGACATGGAAATTTACGCTTTGCAAGATGACAACTATACTAATCTTTAAACGTAAAACTTATATACTTCAATAAAATAGGAGTATAATCTACAAGGAAAATGATTTTGAAGATTTAGAATAAGTGGCGCATCGGTCACTTTAAAAACGAAATACGTACAACTTTATGGAAAACGGCTAAAATTGTAGATATTAAGCTGGCCAGCAAACCTTACATGTAATATCTTTGCGCTACTTGTTAAAACACTTATATACGTTATATGTTCAGAAGTTGTTGTCCTCTGTTAAATGGGAATTTCCAAATCGTTTAAATAATCAATAGCACGCAGAAGGACTTTCCGGGTTTAAGGCCTTAATGCAACGAAGGTGCTCTATCTAGTCAAAGCATGCTAGTACTGCGTACCTGCATTTGTGTGTTGACACCATAATGGCTATTGTTGGCCGTGTTTTCGCCGATCAAGGTCAAACTAATCTGTTGATTCCACTTCGACCACGTGGTAAACGAACCGCAGAAACCAGTTGTGAGACCTTTCAACAACGTTGCCAATCGTGTCTTGCTCATTGGTGATCCGTTTAAAGCACCTTCATCAGAATAAATAATGTGCATTCTTGGCTATGGAACTGTTTGTATAGTCTGTATGCTATAGGATGTGCATATTTTTTGCATACAATTAAGTAAAAATCATGCACGCGAAAAAAACAATGCAACCGATGACAGTAGGAAGTTGCCACTAAAATTCAAGCAGCATAAACTTTCAGTATGCATTGGTTAAATTATGCGGAATATATATATGTGGTATAGATCCCCAAAAGCACAAAAATCACATGGAGAAAACGAAACCATGTTATTGTAGATATATTATGTAAAAGCATAAAAGACCTGTAGACATTGGTACACACAGTTCGACCTGTACAAAGGTTTTAATATATAAATAGGTATTGTTTGGTGTTGACGTTTAATGGCGGACTAACCAAGCACAAAGCTTCCGAAGATGTTGGAAAAAAACGACTGGTTGACGATCTGTGACGGATCTTCGATTCCTGCCAAGTTTCCGAATATTCGATCAGTTCCAATACGCGCGAGACACCCACACATCGCAAAGAACCTTTGACAAAAAACAACGTTGCCATAGGTTGTTTTAAATATTAATATTTCTGTTTAAAAATATAGAGCATGCACTGTCGCTGATTGTCCTTTACTCCATTGGGAGTCTCAGGGAAATAAATACTATGAGTTGATTACTTGAAATATAAAAGCCAAAGCTAGTAGACATTTACTCTAGTTAACATAATTAATATCATATTGGCTTTGTTTATGCTTCTTGGTTTGTTTATGTATTTTATGTAAAGTAGCACTTGAAACGGCGCATCATTCTTTTTATAGAGAGAAAATTGACGCCTTTGCGGGTGGCTTACGCTATCTGAATGTAAAACCAAAACTGCGATGGCTGTGAGGGAGCTGCTGTCGTCGCAACGTCAACGTCACGAACCCCATTCTTTTCAGTCACACCGTTCTCGTGGCCGTTAGCGCCGTTCACCTAATCAAAGTAAAAAAGAGTTAAAATATGCAACTAAATTCCAGGTAAAGTTTTGCAAAGCATTGCTCAATGTTTCAATAAGTGGTTCTACTTCCCTGTGTAGTAAATGTTTTCTGTTGTATCACGTAACCAGCAAACCGAAAGTGATTAACTCCAATACCTTTGATGTTTGATATCGAAAACGTCCAAGCACATAATCCCAGACAAGGGATTATACACATATATAGTGGAATTCAACCAACGATCAACGGCATCATATTTGCCGAAAAAAAACCCTTTGTAGTGGTGGACATTTGTCACATATATTCTCCGTTGCAACTCAGTATAATCGATTAAATGTGCAACGCCACTCACGTCCTCCGGATCGTTGCTGGAAGAGGTACTTCCGAGAGCGATCTCCTGCATCTCCGTTTCCTCCTGCTTGCCGGACCTCTGCAAAGCAAGGACAGATGAAGGTCAATGTCACAGAGTGTTTGCCCATATGCCCGATCTTCGTCCTTCTATTGTGACACCATAAACGCACAGATGTCGCGGCGCACTGGCAAGTATGCGTTGCCGGGGCAACAACGCGCATGGAATTTGTTCCGGGGCTTGTTGATGGTTTTGGTGTTAATATGATGAAAGCAGGCGCTGTGTAATATGTAACGTTGAATGGATTTTCACGGCCATGGAAAATATGGATGTGTGTTTCCATTTCCTCACGGACAGACACAAAAAAATGCCTTTGATTTCAGCGGCTTCTTATTCCGTCAAAAAGCAAAATATGTTTGAACAACTGCGGCAGAATGGTTTTGTGCGTGCCCTTGGATGTTATTTGTGACCAAACGAGAAGCGGATAACGATTTGCACAAATTTTCCTCACGCTGTTTTTTTCTGGATGTTATTCAAACCGTTATTGAACAAACATATTGGCCAAATCTATTTGAAGGGAAAATTTAGCACCTTGCTCTGTAATGAATGTTTTAATAGGTTCTCATATAGCAACCAACCAGATGCCGCGTTGCTCCCGAATGTCAGGACAAACAACAGCCGCAAAAAGCCAGCGTAATCTTCCATTTTGCCTCGCCATTTTCTACGCTCCTCATCGGACAAATTACTTCAAGCAAATATGGCGAGAAAACGAAAGAAGAAGAAGGGGGCCGAAATTAATTGAATTCCGAATAATCGACAACTGAAGATATCGCGTCGCGGGTCGAAAATAGCGCGACGTCGAAAACCAAACGCTCGATTTCGTTGTTTGTCCGTAAACAGCGTGGTGACGTCACAGCGATATTACGCAAAGTAAATAGAAAAAATTTCAACATCAACAACAGACGAACGAATTTTTGTTTTTTGCGCACTATAAGAATACGGTTTGGGATTTTTGAAAGTCTTAAACCGTATTTTAGTGTGCAAACTTAGTTTTATTAAAATGCCGTTTGTCAATATCGCGTCGTTATAAAATGTGCCACTCTCCTAAAACTGTTCATGTTTTTACCGTAAAAATTACAGAAACAACAACCAAACTGTACATTGGGAACAAACCACAACAATGTAATGTCCAAGATAACACAATAACACGGGAAATTCTTATGAGGAGTTGTCTATCGCCGTACTAAACTTCATTAACATATCTATGAAACAAAGTAGCCCATCCCACTAAAGTGTGTTTCTCACAAATTTCGATTTTTTTGCAAATTCGCCAGGGAAGAGTAAGATGACTCAACTGTGGATCCATTGACACCCAGGGGTCTTCACAAAATTTGCTCATGTAATAATACTTTCGCTGCAGACGTGAACCGATATTAGCTGATAATACCATTACGTTTTGTGCCGCCCAACGGCAGAGCGTAAACACAGCGGGTACAGTTTCTACCTTATAGGAAAGGAATCCCCGACCTGGAAAAAATCCTGGTTAGGTTGCGGAAACCCAAACAGTTTAGTTTAAAATTTTTAAGTAAATCAAGCGTTGTGTGAAAACGTTTCTCACAAATTCGATTTTTGGTGTGATTATTCATAACTCACCGCCCAAATTATCGCGTTTAATCGATTAGGAATTCAGCGTGACACACCATTACTAACGCGATTTTAATTTGTTTTCATCGCCATTGATTTTTTGTGTGTTGACGAATGCTTTTTGTGTCCTCTTGTATTTTACTGAGCTACGTTTTAGGTCACGTAAAAAAATTGGGTCTTGGGCATTTCAACTAGGCGGCGCTAATTTACATAACTGGTTTGTTCCACGTTCTCGGGCGAAAATCACACTGTTGCGATAACAGCATTCTCAAAATCCTGGACTCGGCCAGACCATGCCTGTCGTATCGAATTAACCATTTGTCAACATTGTTTCGTTTCCACGTTATCGTCACACTGATTTAGGTAAGATACAACTTTGTTTCAAAGGAACGTAAACCACCTTTTTTTAACTATTAAGCTTTCGAACCAGGAATCTGACCTTTTCGATAAACCTCTTGACTTTCCGCTGACCTTTTTCCAACAAGCGGAAAACTTAGGCGGTGCAGAGTTATACACACAGGGTTTAGCTAACGAAAAATTAATATGAGCAATTTATACTCTGGGACTTCATTACATTCCCACCCTAACCTGAAAGGCGAATGAAGCTTTTGTCGAGTGCAAATTGGAAAGGTGGAGTTTAGACTTCCTGATTTAGAAATGGAGGCGAAAGTTATGCAAATTTGAATAAATGCAGGAATGAATGGTTAAAGGAAAGTGCGTCAAATAATGCAAAATGAAACTTCAAACGTCTTCTTTTCAATTTTTTTCCTGCGACGGAAATGTAATACGTAGCTTAGCGTTATAGTTAGCTTGATATTACCCAGAGAAATACGGACACAATAAAATTTGCAAAAGCGGTTTTCCTTTAACACAGGACGACGCGTCGATTTCAGAGCACGGAAGTCCATAGGCCTGTCATATGATAACGCGCATGACAGGTGAAACTTATGCAGTAAAATGAGTATAATGGCGTTGACTTAATGATTTTTAGTCTTAAACGTTATGATGTAACTTTTCCGAAAGGCATGAATTGCATATGGAACTTTCATAATGAAAGTATTACATTGTGGCTAACAGAAACTAACTTACAGTTTGGTTTTACGGCAAATTTACAACAGCTGAAACGATGGTTTTCATGGCAGATCGTTTATAGCAGTTTAAATTATTGAATGCGTGCGACCGCCAACATTATTACAATAATGGCAAGGACGGCAAGGATACTGAGTAGAGAATACCTTTAACCCATTTGAGCACTTTAGTGCTATCATAGTAAAGTTGTAACAACAAAATGTATTAATCACTATGAACGATTGAGGCCTAATCCACAACGCCTGCATAAAGTAATGTGCGAATTTGACTATAGTGTACACCACAAACGTATAAATTACTTACTTGGTGCTATAAGAAAGCCGCAATATCCCTTTCCACCACTATACAGTACACTATACCCTATAATGTCCTCCTTTCGCCTTGGAAACACACGTACCTAGTTACAAATATATAACAGCGGCCTGTTAGCACGTTAGCGAGGTGCCAAAGTACTACAAATCATCGAAAGCCTGCAGCTTGCATGGGCTTAATGCGACGCCATGCAACTATAAGCTAACTGCATGCAGGAAGTTTCGTGTTTTCAACAACTGCGGTCGACAATGGGTTAAAGGGGTCTTTTATTTGCGCACACTTTGTCACCGAGACCGATTTTCGATCGAAAACCGTTAATTGATTCGATTCAGTATACGATGGATGGACGTAGGGGAGTGATCACTTCAGTCGGACGTGAACAGTCATGGGAATACTCGACGAAACGGTCTGGAATAATTCTTTTACTTTCATTTAAAGGGACGAATTGGAATCGACGCAAGATGAATTGGCACGTGAAGCTTGAAACCTCGCAGGCGGAAAATTTAATTTGTTCCAAGGTCGGCGCCTGCTTTTGTGTGCGAAGTTCGGCTGTCACAGCATCCCTACCACTGGTTTGGTGGCGACGCAGTGTTACAAGCCATGATTGGTGTCGGTTAGGAGGCGTTTGATAATGAAAAATTTTCTTTCTTGTTTTCGTGGTTGTAGGCTATAGCAATTTAACCAGGGAAGCACTTGAAGATCAAATAGCGAAAAAACGCAAAATAAACCAAATTTGAAAAAAAAAATTATTTCCAAATGTTCTTTTCCTAATAGGATGGCAGAATCAAGGTCATGTTTCATGTTCTTATGATTGGTCGATGTAATATGATAGTGGTTCTCAAAATGTGCGTTGCGATACCCCGGTACGTCATTTTGGAGTTTCCAAGCGTGTCGCATAAAAATTCCAACACAAATTCTACGCTATTTTGGTAATCATTATGGCAAATAACAAGTCAGCCTTCTGTGATTGAAAATTGTAAACTTATGAACAAACCGCCCCGATAGATTTATAATATTGCAGTGAACCTTTCCACGTGCGTCGCACAAAAAAAGTTTGGGAAGCACTGCATTGAGACATCATACTGTAAATCTCAACCTACAATTTTTGACTGAAACAACTTACGATAAAAGAGAGCGACTTTTCCAGTTGCGTTGGCGGGGTTTTCCCTTCATCCCATTCTCCCGGCAGCTTGTTTCTCGGGACGGAGTTGTTAATAGAGAATGACGTAAGCTGTATGTCGGAAACGTAGAGGGCATTTTCGTACGCCATTCTTTTCTTTCGCTTTCTTCAGTCTCTGCTTTATAGAATTGGTCTTTATTTCTCTACGGGAAGATCGCGATCCTCGTCTGGTGATTGTGAGTTAGCATGACAGACTTAAACCGCGCAGCAATGTTTAGATCTGGAATATAACAGAACGTTTGAATAAGCCTCAGAAAAGCAACGAACATACTGGAGTTTGGCTATGGTGTATGTTTAACGTTATTTGATGCACAACAAAATCCTAAACCACAGAATGAAATCCTATTCATCTACAAACTCCTATCCAGTTATCGCATTCACTTCTGCAGTGAAGTATTTTCTGATTACAGCGTTTTTAACTACAATCGTCATTCCGACCATACCGTTACTTAGTAAAACGAACAAGTTCCTGAAATGATAGCATGTGGAAGCAACTAGATGGATCAACATGTTTTAGGATCGTTAATTCCTGTTAAAAGTCAATCCACTTGATATCAAAACGTGGCTTGATTTCAAGGAAGCCTCGGGTCTTTTGTGTGTTCAATGTCGGCAAACAAGTCAAACCCTCGTGTATGTGTCCAATAAATGTCACCTCTGTCGTTACAAGGTTGTATCAAGACCTAAAACCGAAACATTGTTTCGAAGAAATGCTCTAGGACACATTAAAGATCTTCAGAAGTGTATGTGCTGAGATTTTACCTAACTTGCAAACTGTTCCTTTTCATGTTTCAATAAAAATCTTTTTCTCAAATATATTACTTGTATTTGAAATGCAACACGATTTTAGTATCATGTTGCACATATTTAGATTTAGTATTTCAGTGGATATTTAGCTGAATTCTGGTCTAATCTCAAAATGTTACGTTCTCAAACCTTATAACTCGACCATCGACAACCATACATGCCTAACTCCAATTGCCGATCGAAGATAACTTCCTTTGCACAAGTGACTTACACACGTTGGTGTAGGTGCGGCTTGCGTGCCTTATCAAATACAGGTACTTGAACGCGGAACTGCTTGCCCGTAGCAAAATATTAATTTTACAAGGTCTTGTTTGCCCTTTAATAATTGCGCTTACAAACTTGTGTTAGTTTTAGCGAAGTTTGGCAAACCAATACGGCAGTTGGTGAGGTCTACGAATTCCAACAGCCCTATAGTTTCGTTATGCTGCAATACAAGGCACGGTTAAGTTGTGCTTTCTCTATAAACGCTGCTAAAGTGATCCATTCGCAACCAAATAAGATCAAATGTCGTGTGATACAATTAAATGTTAAAAACTTGTCTGTTTCGTTTCCAAAGACGATACTGGTGTATCCACTATTCCATGCGCTTTTCCTCTCTGTGTCGTTGGTCAAACTGAATCACTACATAGTAACGAAATTTAGACATCAAATGTTGAACCTTGGAACACTATTTACGGATTTGCTCATAATTCTGAAAATTAAGAGACTGGCCAATAGTTCCATATAATGATGGAGCTGCACCAACCGCGTCATTCACAGTGATGACGGCATAAGTTCTTGCCGAAACGTTTTTCGTATATGAAACATGACAATGTTAACAACAGTATGGGCCAGTCAGAAATGTTGAACCATTTTTCGAATGAAACAGACAGTTAATTTGGGAACTAAATTCTCAAATAAAAATGGCTTTATGTCGTCCTTTTTCGTACCGAACGTGGTAGGTGTACTTTTTTCCTAAGGTGTGGTATAGAAACAAAATTTTTAATTTATACACCTATAGCATACAAAAACTAATCAGGAGTTCAAATAAAAAACACTACTTGCCAATCAAAAAACAATTTCAAAACCTCTCACTAAAGACTTCTTGTCGTTCCTCTAAAAATATCTGTGCTTTCCTAAGGCGACGGATACACATGTGTCTTACAAATTCAGCGATCGCGCTGTTATAAGCGACCCTAACGATGTTTAAATAGAGCTGGTAGGTGTGTTTGATATCACATTTCACCTCTGCACACTACACAACGCTCCGGCCGCGACGCTTTAATTAAGGCTCGTTGAGGGGCACGGGTGGGAAAATGGAGAACTATTCCTTTGTACACATTAAGTATGGGGCTCGCTTTGCCGTAACCGGTAAATTTTGATGTCAGGCTTCTAATACAAGCGGCTCATTAATTTTTATGTATACCTGTACGAATATAACGTCATGTAAAATTGTTAAGGTTTTGAATGGATTCAGTGGTTATATACCAATCAATCCAGCAACAAAATATTCCCTCTATAATCCTAAGAAAATGTTAATACGTTTTTTTAGTGCATGGATTTAATGTAAAATATGATGCCTATGCAAAATGCCGTAGTTTCATTTGCTCCGTATCATGGCAATGAGTCAATACTAACAACTTCGGGTCATAGTTACCTACCCTCAAAAGGTAAACATGTTGCCGTCATGATCAAGGTAAGTCATACCCAATAGGACGCATTTGAGGAACAGATCAGTTGTTCACATCTGGTTTCACACAGAAGCATAACGACTGACATTTTAGTGCCGCCTACGCGACAAACAAGGTCTCTACGCGTCCCACTTTAAACAACTTGTCAAGGTAAATTTGTTGAAATGCGTGTTTGCCGTTGCTGCGCATACGATGCCTCTTTAAACATTCAGCATACCGACGATATGTTTGATTCGTCACATCAACATTTTATTGCATGTAGCTTCGTTTGATTAGACTGCCTTTGCGGCGTCCCACTGGCGCCTATGATTTGATGTTTTATTTTGCTTTTGTTATTTATAAAGGATATACAATCTGGCAAAATTAGTCCAGAGACGAATAGGTTAAGTTGGGTACGCAGACCGATGAAAAAAAATAATTGATCTGAAAAAGTGTCTAAATCTGATAAAAAACCTAAAATAACAAACAAACTAAGGTCTTTATCCCGTCATCCTACCCAGGAAAACCAGTCTCAGGGTGCCGCATCCTGTTTTACATCATTTTTGTCCTGCTTTTACATCGCATTTTTAGCGTTTGGATTGATTTCAGTAGATACATGTAGGATACTTAACCGGAAAAGTTGAAAATTTAGGGATATTGTAACCATTTTTCGGTTTCCTTGGTAAATTGCATGACTCGTTTTTCGAATACGCGGGGCCTCCTTTCCAGGGCGGAGCTCGATTTGGTGAAATCGGTCAAATATGTCAAAGGCACAGCCCTTGATGTATCGCAGGCCTACACTGAAGAAAACTTTCAAGCATTTCAGCACAAACAGAACGAAATTGTAACAGTTAAGAAGAATATAGCTAAATAATTTAAAAAATGTTTAAAGAAAAGTGTTTAGGTGTTAAGCGCTTAAACTGAATTTAAATAAAAAGTTATCAAGATCCATAAAGGCAGTAAAACATAGAAATATACTCCGTATGCACGTGTGAAGATGACGCAATGTAAAAGTTGTTACTCGGCAAATATTGTGCAGTTACGCGCGTTTTTGCGGTTAATCAGCCCAACTTTAAATAAAAATGACTGATGATGTGTATCACGACGAAGTCGAGATAGAAGACTTTGAATTTGACGAAGAAACTCAAACCTATTACTACCCTTGTCCGTGTGGCGATAAGTATGAACTGTTTCTGCCTTAAATGCTAAAAATTCAGACATACAAATTCACCGTAACTTTTGTGTTGACAAGTTTAGTTTTCGAATTTTTTATTTTTAGATTTGAAATTTCGTTGGAGGAACTACAGAGTGGCGAGGAAGTAGCCACTTGCCCAAGTTGTTCGTTGCTTGTCAAAGTCATATACGATCCTGATGATTTTCTTTACGACGAAGCAAAGTCTTCTGTTACGAATGAAAACCTTAAGGCAACTGCCTAGGTGGGTCAGAGCAGTATGTAAATTACTATTAAGGCTAATGTTGTTTGGCATCAGTATCAAATTTTGTGTAAATTCAGCTCTAAGCATTTCCTTTTGCAGCTTTGCTTGACTTTGTTTTTGTAGATATTCTATTGCATGCTCACTGTTTTTACAACGATGCCTTACAATCACTTCAATTCTGTACAAAGAAAATAATGTGAGTATATTTCACAACCCTGTGATATACCAAGCATTGTATGCAAATGGACTATGTTGTTTTCAGATTAAGTTTCCAGCCCATCGGAAACTAAAGTTTGACAGGCTACCGAAAAAACACAAAGGTAATTTCCTGTTTTGTTTTAAATGTGCAACTGGGTTAATTCCTAGCTTTTTTTAGTCTTGTATGATTTATATTGGTGCTTATGATATCTTTTCAGTTAAATTTTAGGACTGATGACTAAATTTGTTGACAGTAATAGTAAGTAAATTTACTGTTATGTACAGAGAGTTCATCCAACAAAATGTTGCTAAAAGTTCTACAAAGTCCTGACTCTGAATATTTGCATGGAAGATCAGTGTGTGAAATTGTGTTGACATCATCGGAACGTCCCATATTTGCGTAAGTTTGTCAAGGTAGTTCGATAATTTATTGTTAATAAATGCATTAAAATAATCCATTTGGCCAATTTATTGAATGTTAAAATTATTAGGACTTCCTGGGATGATATTATTTACACATGATTAATTCAGGTTGCATTTGAACAAGAAATGGAAGTCAGGCCCTCCAACAGACAAAAGAGTGGAAAAGGCTATTAGTTTAGCATCGGAACGTGGTATATCAATACATTATATCGACAACCTTAAGTTGGAAAATTTGGCCGGAGTGAGAAGCCACCAAGTAAGTAGCAACAATTTACAGCAGTCCACTTGTGCCTAAAAAAAAGTGTTGTGAACTGTATTCTATCTGTGTGCACATATATGCTTTACTGATTGCAGGGCATATGTTTAGAGGTTGGACAACTTGCATTACCAGTGCTCGACTCTTCAAAAATCCACACATTAATTGCTGATTCATTGAATAACACAAAGCTACCTCTGTGGGTATTTTTAATGAATGTTGGAGATCCGGGAAATGTTGGTGCAATTCTAAGATCATGCCATTTCTTTGGCATTGACAAAGTGTTTCTAACAAAGCAATGGTAAATTTATTTCTTATATGACTAAATTTACTAATATGCAGAACTTGTGACCTTTTAGTTACTTATTGTTTATTTTTCCGTTTTTTTGCAAAATTGTTTCTTTTTCAATAGTTGGAGAAGTCTTGGAGAAGTTATTCAGTATTTATTCCTTGTGTTGGTTGTAAAAATGAAAATATTGTATGTTCTTGTAATAGTGCTCCACTGTCATCAACAACAAGCAAAGCAAGCAGCGGTGCTTCGGAAGTTATTAAATGTTACACAGTTCAAGATCCCTTTTTATACTTGAAGGTGGTGTACCACGTTTATGAAAAAGCAATTTGCATTTCGCTAACCAACTTTTCTTTCAGCAATTACAAGATAATGGATGGGATATACTTGGTACTGACGTGTCAGACAATAACATTGAAGATGAATTGCAAACTTTTGATCTCCAGCAACACAGTAACACAAATTCCGATGGTGTTAAAATCAAAGTGGTTGACATTCAAACAGTTGCACTTGAAAAACCATCTGTAGTTTTGCTAGGTATATGTAAACCATTCATAGTACATGATTATGTTACATATATTCTTTGGGTTGGCAATGCATAAATGACAAGAAATGTGTCTCTTTAAACATTTAAACATTTTTTTTGTAGGAAGTGAGGGTGATGGTATACCTGCTGATGTGCGAAATTTTTTCACAAAATGTATCACTATATCATCGGTTCATGATAAAGCATCACATCCCATTGTTCCGTGTCTCAATGTTTCAACCGCTGCAGGTCAGTTTGTGTTTCCTTTTTTTCTGGTAAAGGCTACTCTGGAATATAGGCATGTTAAATCGTAGTTATTATGGTAAAGAACATTTACTGGTTTGCAAAAATCAGTGAATGGATTGTAATTGATAAAATAATTTGTTTTAACACTTCTTAATTGTGGTTAAATTAACATAATTGGGAAAAAAACTTGTTATGTTTTTGACAGCAATTGTGTTGCACCACCTTATGAAAAGCACTTGACAACTTGGAGAGTTTTACTATATTTGTTGGAGCAAGGTCTTTTACAAACAAACTGCTTTGCACAATCAAGGACTGCTGTACTTCCATTGCTCTTTGTGCTACATATTGTTTTGTAATATTAGTACTGCTTGAAATATACATCATCATTGCATTTAGTTTAAAATGTTCAGTGCAGTTATTAGGACAGTCCAAACTAGATCAGACTTCAGCATATGATTGTAACTAAGAAAAGATAATTTTCATGTCAGGTCTGCAGTCTTGGAAAAGTTATTCAGTATTTATTCCTAGCATTTTGTGTCATAACATGCCTTTTTGAGGAACTAATAGATTGCGAAATGTAACATCGAAATTTCCATTTTTTTGTAGGAGTACGACAGATTTTATATTATGGGTGCAATAAATTACTGTCAGTAGTATTTTCAACCTTTAACTGTAGCCTCCGGTTCTATACACCAGGATAATTTTGCCGGGGTCAAAAGGTAAAGAAGTTTGTTTTTATTGTGAGTCACATTCGCTACGCGAGTAAAAACTGGAGAAGAATGTGAGAAAAAGCGTTTTCTACACGAAACTCATACGGCACTCTCCAACTCCCTGGAATCGAAACGCCGATGAATTTTTTTAGAAGGCTGCGCAAGACG
Source organism: Ascidia mentula (assembly GCF_947561715.1). Lineage (NCBI taxonomy): Eukaryota > Metazoa > Chordata > Ascidiacea > Phlebobranchia > Ascidiidae > Ascidia > Ascidia mentula. The sequence continues at coordinate 4,554,656 of NC_138568.1, forward strand.
AATGTAACGGTATTAGACGACACAGCAGGCAACGTAGAAACGGTCGCTAATTCGTCAGGACGCAGTTCGTCAGGTCTTCGAAGGTCCGGGGCAATATCGACCAGCAATGGATATCACGATAGCGAGACAAAGTTGTTTGTGGTACGAATCATGTGTTTATACATATTACCAAGCTGAATAAAAAAACGCTTTAGGGGTCAGTTGAAAAAAATGACGTTTCAAAAAATTTCGGAGTTTCATTGGTTAATTTTTGTGCACTGATAAAATTCCATAAATGTGGAATATATTTTCCTCACACGAAAATAAAACATTTGTTTATCCTATTCAGGAGGCACCAATTGCATCCACAGAACACCTGGTAAAACCCCCACATGCCTATGCTCAGCAAGGATATGCACAAGCAGGTATCACTGAAGCTTTTCAATAAAAATATACACTGAATGACATATGTGACACTGAATGACTATTTCTTGTGAATTAGATCCTGTAGAAATGGCTGCTTCAACAGCTGTAAGAATACACACAGATGCTCTTGGGAATGAACCATCTCCTTCAGCTAACAGACAGTTCAACCTTAATAACAATCACTATGGTGAAGCAACTAACCCACAGACAACTCAGCAGGTATGACATCATTGTGCCACAGTGTTTACTAGTTTAACTGCCAACAAATGATAAAAAATCCCAAGTCGTCTGTCTGTTTCAAGTTTTTACGACATATATATTTCTCCTGTCTGTGCAGGCATCATCAGTATCGCTTATTCAAATAGAAAGATTCTATTACAACTTGGGATTTTTATCATTTTCTGCATTGATCCGTTACTGAGTCTCTGTCAGCCATAGAGACTACACTAGCGTTTCATAGAAATCTCATTTAACTGTCTAAACACACTTTCTGTTTTTTTTTCAACTGCAAAATGCTTTTTCACCAGGTCACCCAGGAGCCACTGGATGGAAGCAAAGTTAACAAGTTAATGGAGCTGTATGCTGCCATTATACGTGGAGAAAAGTCAGAAGTCAAAAAGATTCTCACAGGTAGCACAAAAAGACAAAATCTGTCTGAAATATGTTCTGTATGTGTTCTTTACTGCTGAATAAGTATGTACTGGAAAAGTTATTTAACACCCTTATTATAAAAATTATCTGCTTATGTCACCAAACCAGCTTAATTATTCGTGTGTTTTTACAGTTAATTTGGATTTGTTGGAGGCACCAGACAACTTCGGCCGGACACCTCTAATGTATTGTGTACTTGCCGATCGCTTGGAGTGTGCAAAACTTCTCCTGAAAATGAAGTGCAAACTGGACCAAGTGGATAAAGCTGGCAGGAGTGCCTTACACCTTGCTGCACATAAAGTAAGGTTTACTATACTGGTGATGTTTAAATGCTTTTAATAACAACAGTTAATAGTTTGATTTGTCCAGTGCAATTGTTGTACCTGATTAAAATTATGTGGCTTTAATGACTTCAGTATGCTTTGTGTGGCATTTTAGATTTTTGAGAGCATTAGTTTGTTGTGGTAATTCAGCTCTCAGCTGAAATGTGGCATTTGTGGATTATAAAATATTTCTGGATGTCCCCACTTTTAGGCAAGTTACAAGTTCTTGGAGTTACTCCATGATCGAGGAGGCAACATTGAGATGAAGGACAACGATGGGCAGACCCCTCTCCATTTAACTACGAGAAATAGACATGCACGTTGTTTAGATTTTCTGCTTAAACGCCTCTCCCCTGGAATGGTGGATGTACCAGATCAACAAAATGTGAGTCAACATAAATTTATCTTTGTTTATTTGTTTGTATCCAATAAATATTCACCTTATTTTGATTTTTTCCTGTTCCAGTCTTTTGAATGTATCTATCATTATGCTTTGCCAATTATTTTTATTTCACTCCTTTATTTTTTTGTTTTGATAACTTTACAGTATGTTTGTGCAATACACACAGATAGTAATGCAACAATGTGTATATAATATTCACACAAGAGGTGTTTAAAATTCAGTGACAAATTGTTTCTGTACGCAGAGAACTGCATTGCATTGGAGTGCTGCATTCAGCAATGCTGACTATGTGAAGCAACTAATTAAACACAACAGTAACATTGCCATGCCTGATGCCGAAGGTAAAACCCCACTACATTGGGCGGCAAACACTCACGACCATTCTGCGGTTCCAACTATGAAACCAATTCTGGTAATTTGGCTAAATTGGGTAGCTTATATAACCTTTAACATCAGTATGTTGGAACATATTTAGTGTTTTTTTTTTGGTTACAATTCAAGCCAATGGTGGTTACACACGCTAATTTTTTATTCATACAATATCCTCCCTTGGTTTGTAATATTTAATTTATGTGGAGCTATGTGACGAAATGTCTGCCATTATGTTTAAGGAACATGCGTCTGGTGTTCTGAACTGGCAAGATTATGACGGGCGCACAGCTCTTCACTTTGCCGTTGCACATGAAAATGTGGCAGCCGTGGAATATTTGCTACAATTTCAGCAAGAAACTTGTGAGGTTGATCGACTGGACAACTCATTCAGAACACCGTTACATTGGGCTGCACAACTTGGTAACATTTATATGTAAAACATATTTGTTGTGATGTATCAATGTGCAGGTGAACATTGCATCTAATCTGTGTTGACTTGGACCATACAAGTTGCTTTTGCCTGCCTACAATTTTATCTACATATGTACAGGCAACACTCAAATTGTGAAATTGCTGTTATCTGTTGGAGCCAAAAATTCGATCACTGACAGCAATGGAGCGACACCTCTGCTCTACGCAGCCTTGAACAACCATTCGGTATGTACTTCTTTCAGGATCTTTAAATGCTTTCCAAAAATACATGATAGTGAATAGTGTTTTTGACCTTCTTGGAATATCTTTTATTGCCTTACAAAAAAGTCTCTTTTTTGGTTGATAGTAACACAAAACATAGTGGTTGCTATTGAAAGCATTGACTTGCTCAGTTGCCCTGATAATCAAGCAACCACACAATTTGTTTTAAATGTGTACCGAGGTGTCACCAAAGTTGCCTCAATTCCCGTGTTCATTAAACCAACACCTTGCCTGTAATGCTGTTGTCTTTGTCAGGATGTGGTACTCGAGATGATAAAGCACGATGTCAACATACTCGAGCAAGCAGACATTGAGGGCCGCTCTGCCCTGATGTGGGCCGCGGGCAAGGGAGCCACCGACGTCATCCAAACCCTTTTGGCCTTGAACGATCCAGCGGCATCAGTTGAAAAGAAGTTCGAAGAAAGTACTCTTGGTGTGTGTCTATAGTCATGAATGTCATAAACAAAGTTTCAAGGGCCCTTGCTCATGAGGTTGTGTCTTTAAGTGTGTATCCTACTAATCTTTATGTGGCCAGAGTGGCTTCATCATTGGTTATATGATAGTGATTATAGATTCCTGAAATACTTTTAAAATCTGCTTAAAGCACAATGATAAACTTATATCTGTACGACTATACCCAACATTATATGTAAAACTTAAAATCAAGAAATACCAAAATATGTTGCAGAGTTCTTGAAGGTCACCAGCAAAACTGTGCACGATAACAGCAAGTTGAAACAAGCTGTTGACATAAACCGCACAGACAACAAGGGCAATACTGGTACGTGTAACCAATCAATATTCCGTAAACAAACCTTGAATAAAGATTTGAGACGAAAAACATCTTGTTTTAGGTTACTTTGCCTGAATATATTTTTGGAATTATTCAATGTTTGTCATAAACCCAATCTATTGTAAATGTTAAGTTATTTGTTTTTTTAAAAGGGAAATATTGGCACAGATAAAAAATAAGTTCCCAAAGAGTCAACTTAAAAAGTGCTTGCTTAGTTGTGTTGGTGCGTATCAGATAAAAAGTATAAAATTTTTATTTTGTGTCGAAAAAAGTTTATGAGAAACAAAGTAACAACTCTGCTCAATGATAAAATCATATATATTCAAACTTTATTAATCATCGGTGAATAAATGCAACATCCTTATTCATTCATTGTAGCTTTGCATATGGCTGCGTGGAATGGACACGCTCACTCATCTGAAATTCTGTTAAGAAATAAAGCAAGACATGATTTTCTGAACAACATGAACCACACTCCATTATTTGGTGCTTGTGAAAAGGTGATTGCATGTAATTGCTCAAATTTAAATGCCCCCTGTCAGTTTTTGTGGCTACATGTTTGTGAAAAAAGGCACAATGGTGACAATTCTAGAGGTGTACAATGTGTGCTTTGTTAAATAGTAGCTTTAGAATATGTGTTTTTTTAAGAATTTAAAACCATTATATATGCGGATAGGTAAACAATGTGTTGAATGATTATTATCTGAATTTATATGTAGTCTTTGTAGTTCCATCACTGGGGTAAGCAAATGTCATTTGTTTTGGTTTTGCCTTATTTAATTTAAAGAAATTAGATAAGCACTTTTAACAATACTGAATGCTGCCATTTTAGTCAACCGTTCAGCATAGAAGTGGAAATACATTTAAGAACTTGTTTCTCCATAAAATGCCACTTCAATTACTTCCACTCAGACGCTATTCAGTGGTCAATTTCTGATTATAACGTCGCACCTCATAACAACATAAATACCACTTCATTGTTACCCAGCATGGTTGGGCTCTTGTCAAACTCCACCCATTGATATCAAGTGTCCATTGAAAAACATGGCTATACTGTTGATCAATAGCTATAATGTGAATAACATGGCGTTCTGGTTTAACCTGTCCTGGTACATTTTCCATAGGTGGTTAGTTTAAATAATTTTATGCGATTTCATACAGAACTAAATTGACACATTAATAATGACATGTTTATTGCAAAGTAAAACACAAGCTTTCTTGTTTCCAATACAACACAATATTATTTCTTCATGTTCTCAACACTTATATGTCCAGGGTCATCTCAATGTTGTGAAACATGTTTTGGATTACAATGCTAGCATCGATTTAACCGACCATGAAGAACGATCACCATTGCACTGGGCTGCACTTGGTGGCCATGCGGAAGTTTGCGATCTTCTCATTACAAAAGGTAGAATTTTACTCGTCTAAAAAGTTTGTTAAAATTTATGTTTGCCTATTGGATGGAAAGTTGGTTATGCAAAATGTATCATTGAAAAGCATTTCAAATTCTAAATATTCCTTTTTACTAGGAAGTTGTTGAAGAGCAAGCCTAGTGTACTTGTCTTTCAGTTGTTTTATATATACATATTTCACCTATAATTCGGCATCGTCAGTATCACTAAAAACAATGCTGTTTATATCAATCAGATACCAAGTCCTTGTTACCATAATACTGTCAGGAGACTCCCATACATGTTTTTATGAGTTCCTTTTTACTAGTTTTTTTTTTCTGGAAAATTAAATAAACAATTGTCATTTGGACCTTAGCTTAATTGCTTCACACAAAAACTAATTAAATATGTGTGTATCATATTTTGCAGGTCTCGACCCTGACCTGAGAGATTCTTACCAAAGATCACCATTGCATTGTGCAGCATTTGGTGGTTTTATAAACTGTATGAACTTGCTTCTGGAAAATGGAGCGAATGTAGATCTACAAGACAAAGAGGTACCTCTTGTTTATGTGGTAATTCACATTCAGTGCGATTGGTAACTTAACTGTAATTGTTTGTAAAATTGATGCAAATAAAATAAATAAATAAAAAATGTAATTACTCGCAAAATTCAAGCAAAATGTGCTTGTAGTTTTTTGCTGATGATTTAACAATAAAACAAGACAGTTTCAAATGAATTGGTTTTCACCAAGCGTCAATAATGATATACAACTATCTGTATAACTTGTTTAGGGATTATCAGCGTTACACTGGGCAGCTCAATCTGGGCAACTAGATGCTACGAAGCTCTTGTTTCAATGTTCAGCCTTTCCCAATCTCATGGAGTTTACGGAGGAGAGGCTGACCCCCCTCGATCATGCCCTACTCAATGACAGGGAAGAAGTTGCTCAATATCTCATTGAACAAGGTTTGTTTCTTCACAACTTACATATTTCAAATACGAATGTAGTTGTGAGAATAAACAGTCTGCTGAAAACTCTATGGATTTAAGAGTAAATCTGTTATTTATGTTCCTAGGATTTTGATAGTTTATCTCAAAACTACTTGGCCTTATTGGGGATTTAAATTAAACATTTTTTTTTGGGGGGGTGACATAAAATTTTAGGGGTAAATGAAATCCTCTCCTTAGCTCCCAGCAATCCATATTCTGTGTTTTTTGTGTAATTTATCATGCATGTATTCTTTTACAGGTGCTCTATCATCAGAAACAATTAGAGATATAGCAGCAGCCAGGATTCAAGCTTGCTACAGAGGGTTCCAGGTACTTAAAATTAAATGACATGATCATTTCCAAAAATTTGGACCCATCAACCATATTTACATATGTGCATCAGGTTCGAAAAGCATTCTTGACGAGAAAGAATCTTCTTGTGAAGCATGCCATGTTAAGAAACCAAAACAAGTAAGTTGATTTTACTGAACTGTCATTTTTCTACTATTTAAATAAAACTATCATGATTAAGAACGTTTGTAATTTCATGTTAAATTACAATTGCCGCACAATGCAGTTTAATTGGAATTCAAACTATTTTAAAACTATTTTGTTGATTTGCTGTGCAAATTTTTCCAAATCACTTTAACCTTACATTCACACAGTATAAAATTTTTACTTGCTCCAGGGGAAAAAGAAGACCAAACAATGCTGAATCACTCGATCACCTCAATGGTGTCAATGAAGAAATCGTCCCAAAGTCACCCAATGCTGACTCAGCATTTGCAGACAGTGTTTATTCCGGGGATGGTTCGCGACAAGACCCACTGGAGGACAATGTATTCCCCGCGCAAACTATCAAGTCAACTTTGAATGTTTCAATCAGAGTTGAACCAACTGAAAAACCACCTGCAAGTCCAGGTACACTATAGTCATGTGTTATTATATTTATTGTATATTGAACCGTAAAAAGTTTTTTGTGACATCTCCGTGTCAGAAGACATCAACCCACAAAAAAGAGTTACACCCAACAATTCATAATTTACTATGTCCACCACAGCATTAATGTTTATGTTTGTTAACAATAGCAGCCATGACTATGGTTCTAATACATTTAAAAATATGACATTATTACACAAATAAAAATAACCTATTTAATGTTGTTTTAATAATTCTTTAAATCAGTAAAAATAAATTAAATACGATACCAATGCAATCCATGCATTTCATTTTTCTATGATTCCAAATGTTCAGGCGCCAGTGAAGCATCGTTGGAGTCAGCCTTAACACACGGACAGCAAAATGAAGACCCAACTGTTCTGAAGGTCCCAGAGTTGAAAATACAGAAGCAGGAGTCTGTCCCAATTCCTGCTACCGAAACTAGTGACCAAATTAATACAGAAGCTAAACCCAAGCAGCCCACACCTACACCAACTGATGAAACTGAGGAAAGCACTCAACAAGAATGTGCATCCCAACAGGAATTAACAAAAGAGACAGAACCCACTAAACCTGATGATATTGACCAGAATGATGGTAAAGGTTCTGCTGCTTCGTTGAATGATGGGGACAAAATTCAACACGAAGAACAAGTTGATACGCGGTCTGCTGTATTGGAAGTTAAACCAGCTTGTGTGAGCCTGGAGCCATCTTCAGATGATATGCTCATCACAGATGGATATTTGTCACCACATGATGTCAGTGAGGATCCATCTGTAAATGTCCAAGTCCCCGAAACATCAGCCACCAATGAGGAAAATGCAAAGAATTTGTGTCCGGATAGCTGTGTGACCCCATTATCACCTGTTGAAGTGTTGCCAGAAGAGTCTCAGAAAATGGTAAGCACTGTTTTGCATGTGTATTTCAGGGTACTTCTAAAGTAGTTACAACATCAAGCTGATAAAGTTTTTTTTTAAAATTTTGTATGAGTAGTGCTAGTTATAGGACAGTTTGAATTTATTGAGGACCCTTTTCTCATCAGGTATTCAACTTGATATACTGTTTCAGGGTCAGCTAGACGATGAACCAGTAGAAGTTACAGCAACACCACCTCCGACAGCTTTGTCATTAAAACACACCACAGCAACTGACACAAGTGCGAAAGAGACCACAGAGGAGGTGATCAAGCCACCAAAAAAGCCGAAACGCAAGAAGAAACACAGGGAGCCCAAGATATCACCCTCACCAGAAGTTGAAAATATACGCAGCAGTAATAACAACACAACACAAACTCGTGAAGAAGCTTCTGCAGGTGCAGATGAAAACACCCTAAAGGCACCTTCACCATCATCAAAACATCACGAAGAACACAAACAAAAAACACCAGAACCTCATGGTGTTACCAAAGAGATTGAACCTGATTACCATGAGGAAAGAGAAAACACTCCCAAATGTCTTGAAAATCCACTGCAAAGCCAGTGCACAGAAGAGAGCAAAATTGCTGTGACCAAACCTGCCAAAAACAGTGCTGTGGTTGCCGTGGATCAAACTGTAAAAACGTCTTCTGATCCTGTTGTTCCTAAAGAGGCCGATTTGATCCAAGTTGTCCCGCAGGACCCTAAACTAGAAACTCTGCATCTCCCAGTTCCGGATGACTCTGAACATAAGACAAAAAAGAGAAAAGAACACAGGAAGAAGAGGAAGAGTCGGAAGGAGAACAATAACAAACATTCTATGCATAAGAGTGTGGAGGATTCTTTTTCTCAACTGATAAAAGAGGAAAGTGTTGTGATGCATAAAGTCGATGGGCTAGCATACAAAACTGATGAGTCAGAACAACTTTTTCCGGATGACTCGGCAATGATGAATGTTGCAGTCGACCCTAAGAGGTGAAAGCTATTTATTATCTCTATCCATCCATTTATTTTGTAATGGTTTGCTTAGATCGTGGAATATGATAATTTTAAATACTTGATAAAAACTTTCCTTTGGTCAGTCATATCATTTACAGAAACATATATTTGTCCTTTTAGTGAACTTTCCTTTTCTGAATACATCGAAAGTTTGATGAGTCTTTCACCTGGTGAAAGGAAAGCTTTGGAAACATTACAAAGAAATAGAAAATATGCTTTTAAAAGAGCAAATGCAGCTGCTGTTACCATTCAGAGAGCCTGGAGAAGGTACGAGTACAAATTTGCGTTGGTTTATTTTTTTAATGAAACCTGCGTGGAGTATCAATTTGTAATATAAGGTTAATTTTCATGGTACAGTGTCTGTACACAAATTTTGTATGCCTAAGGTCCAACTACTGCAGCAAAACCTAATTAGATTGTGCATTTACAGATACTACAAGGCAAAATATCCCAAAAGAAAACTTCGGAAAGCAAAGAAAACTGTGAAAGTGAAACCGGCATCTGAGCAACCTCCAAAGACGGAAGCCGTAACCATCACACCCAGTAGACCATCAAGCAGTCGACCACAAACACTCAACTACCAAGTGACAAGAGTGTCCGTTCACAGCAAATCAGACATTCCTTTGTCAGATCCTGCAGACAACGACACAGTAAAAGATACAGACCCTCCTCCAGAGCCCAAGTTTTCCGTTAAAGTTTCTAAGAAAAAGCGTCCACATACAAGTTACATCAATCAGAGTGCTCAGGAAGGTGCTTGGCCCTCTAGTGGTGCTTTACAGGATTTTGCCAACAATGATTCTCACCAGGACCAGTGCATTGATGATGACGCTGCTCATCCTGCCCCAATAAGGTTTGCTGCCTGCAATACCTCAGGGAAAATAGTGTATTTTATTGAAGTGCAAATTAAAATTGAACATCTTTTGAACAGAAAATCAAAGAAACTGAGGCCGAAGACAGAACATCGCTCTGTCAGACAAAGCAGACTTTTATTCCCTACTAACGTTGACACTTCAGATGACAAATTTGAGCAGCTGTGCAAAATTTATGGTAAAAAACGTTATTGTCATAAATAGGATTAATTGTAAATCTAAATTATGTGAAATTCTGTTTTTGTTGTTGTTTGTTGGTTAGTATTGTCAGTAACAGAACGTTTGTGGATTGGGCATAATATAAAGCACTTCATTATTTTCAGTGGGTCATTAGTTTCACTAAAAATACCTTGGGTGTTTACAGTACACCATTGTTGTTGCACATCAATTGGTGTGACTAAGATAACAAAGGTACCTGATAAGTCAGTTGTGCCCACTATAAAACTAACTTATTTTTGACAGGACAAACCCTAGTCTTGCACGATATGTACTATCCAACATCGGAGCAACGTCCTTCCAAAGGCGGCCGGTTCCGCACAGTGGCAGCACCTTCAACACGACCCAAGACCAGTCGGGCGGCGTTACACAACTACAAGTATGACGATGAGTACAACTTCATGGATTCTGTCCATATACACGACCCGGTAACTGCTGTGCAGACATTGGACTGGAAACCTGACAACAGAAAGTACGTATTTGAAACAGGGCAAAGCTCCATCGCATTTTAAACAGGATAATCTTTCATGGTCCTTTATACGGTTAGCTTTTTGATGGAAAGATGTCAAATTCATGTTTAGCAGAATCTGTAATTGGATTTCGACGATTTAACTTGACTCGAGACGATACCTTATCCAAAAACAACGCGCAAAACGTAAAATTAAAAATGTGGTCCCATAGTTGGAACGTGAATGCTTGGAAGGAACAGTCTTGTGCTGTTCGTACTCATTAAATTGAGCTGTTATTTGTAACCGCTGGCGAAAGTCGAAATACCTAAATATTTAGATCCCTCGAATTAAATTAATGATTTTTTTCGCATAATGTTGTAAAGAAACGGATCTGTGCGGAAATCAAAGACGAGACGATCTCCCAAGGCCAAGAAATATCGTTTCCAAGAATCGGAGGTGGCAAAGATGCCTGTGCAGTGGCAAAAAATACGTAAGATCCAACACTACATGTATATTTGTGTTAATTTGTGCATGCCTTAATGCTATACAGTAAAATATATAATGCACTGGTATATAAAATAAATCAAGTTAGTTTGATGCGTTTCATTACACAATATACGTAAGCATTATTAGAAACATTGCATATTCAACACGTTTGAGGCTTGGTTAACACTAAAGCGGGCTAGAACTTAAACTGGTAAATGGTTCACTCCGGGTAAAGTTTTTTAAAAAAGCACTGCTCTCGACTTTTAAAATTATGTATTTTCATCACAGACAGCGAACTAAAACGCGGTCCCATGCAAAAGCCAGCCAGTGCCGTTCCAACCAGATTTTCCTACAACATGAGAAACAACTTTTGATATTTACCGCAACTCCTTTGCCAGCACACAATTGCTTTATTTTTTCTACCCAACACCATGCATCAGTATAGTATTTTACTCTTGTGAAAAATACACACGGTATAAAAATGCCGATTTAAACAAGTTGCACCGAATGTTTTTTAACATCATTTACAAGGTTTTCACGATTACCAATTTATTCGAGGCACAGTACAAAAGTCTACCTCGTATGCACAAGCCCGATTCAATAGTCATCGAATACTTATATTTCTGTTCATGTTTTTGCAATGTAAACACAACTCACTGTGCCAAACCCGTCTTTCCGTATCTTCCATTGCTTTTGTATTTGCGACCTGCGCTGCTTTCGCTGTAGAACTGTTGCTATCATTAATAACACTAACTTGTCAAGACTTCAGCTGTCACAGGCTGCTGCAAAGCGTGATTTTGACGACACCTCGATAAAACATTCGAGAGATTGCAATGTAGCTGTTATTTACAATTTACCTGTTTTTTTACTGTGATCTCGTTGCCTTACAATAAAATATTTTTCTACGTATACAAGTGTGTCTTTTACAAGGTTTTTATTACGCCGCAAGATGAAACGCGAAAGCTAACGAGTAGACTTTTTTCTTCGTTTCTCTTTTATCCGGCTTGCCTTTTTCTCATCATCGATTGCTTTTCTCTTTTGGGTCAGTTGTTCGGCCTGCCAAGGAAGGAGCACAACATTAGTATTTTCATCGGAAATGATGTCAAACCTGCACAAAATATTACCTGCCGCTTTTTCCTGCGTTCGCCGTACTTTATTTTCTCATACAAGCGCTTCTGTTTCTTGGGTATCATCATCACGGCCAGGCGTTTTTCTTCCGCGGCAATCTAAAATGCATGCAAAAAAGTACAATATAATGTTCCTGTTGCTGCCAGGCATGTTGTAACTTAATAATCTGTTCTTCTGGCACATATTACCCTGAGGAAGCCTTGTTGGATAACAGGCGAAACGTTGGAATAAAGTTACGTTTTTTTATATGTGCCAGAAGAACAGATTATTAAGTTAAAAAGTGCAATGTCTGCCAACCCGAAGGTGTAACTTATGTTTTTGGTTGCAGTAAACAAGTATATATGATGTGTGGTTAAATACCTGGAAATGGCAGAGCAGAAATTAGGTAAACACGACTAGTATGTAAGTGATTTTGCAACATACTTATCTCATTATTAACTCCCCTCCTATACTTACTCCCTTTATTGCAAGATAATTGATGATCCTGTATATTCACGCAGAATATTTAAAACAACCACAAATATTAGTCCAGTCTTTGATGTAGCGCGTGGAATTGCAAATTCATTTATTTTTAAACTTTACGAACCTGATCAGGATTCATCTTTCTGTCGACGTCCCTTTTTCCGGGTGTAATCGTCACCTGTTCATTATCTTCATCCTGCTGCAAATAAAGATGTTGTAATAAATGATGATCAACTTTAATTTTGTTTTTCACCTCTTCCTGTTCTTCATCCGCATCCTGCTCCTCCTCACCATCTTCTTCCTCATCTGCATCATCATTATCTCCATCACTTTCATCTTCTGAAACTTCCTCATCTTCTGCATTGATTCCTATACAAGCCATTCACATTAGTTTACAACCAACAAGAATCGGTATTTCAACAAAACAAGTTTTGGGCACGCTCAAGTCTTTAGTGACTGCGTTTCATAAAATTCAAAAATGCCTTTGGATTTGTAAACAAAAATCACATGAGTTTGGATCACTTGTGAAGTGTCTACTTTTTTACAGTTGTCGTTTCAGCATTATGTCAGTGGCATATTTGACACTATTGATATACTTGCCTCTCTTTCGGTATATTAGCACAATTACAAAAAATACTGGTTTATGATTTTTATTAATCATCACTCTCCATCAATAGTGCCAAAGTATCAGAAAAAATGTACGTAATATGCATTGTTTTATGTGTTTGTCAGACATATTCTACCTGGATCTTCTCCACGCTGCAGAGCAATAACTTTTTGTCGTTCAGGAGGAATGTATGCCCCATCTTCCTCACTGACAAATGGAGAAAGATGTGGAGGCAAAACATCACCGGGCAGATAACCTTTTACTGGCAACAGTAGCTTTGCGTTTACGGAGTCGAACACCCACTGTGGCTGTACATAGTATCTTTAAAAAAAAGTTGGAAAATGTTATCACTTAAAACAGGAATTATAAACCATTCAGCATGAACTGGTTTAACACAAACAATATTTTTAGCAGAAGCTTGGCAGATTGACAACACAAATAAATATAGAATGTAATGTACAGCTCCCAATAGGCCTGTATCAGTTGTAGATTTGGCAAAGACAATACAATGTAACAATTACTACTAGCTGGACTAAGTTTGCAACCTGTTTTCACAGCTGCGTGAAATGTTTTATTTTATGCTACCTTGAAATAAACGGTTTTTCATTCATGGGCCTGTCAACAATCTGATGGGTAATTTTTTCATCGTCACAGGCATATGTGGAACCAAGGCCAGCTGTTTTGTCCCAAGACACTTCTCCTCCAAAGCTCCTACATCAAAATTTGCTGCATGGTAAATTCAAACAATTTATGAGTATAATGTTCTGGCCAAACAGGGGTGTGAGGTCCCATGAACATCATTGTTTGCTGTGAAATCTAGCGATTACTGCTCAAATGCTTTAAATATATATTTTTTTATGTAAACTTTTTACTGACATAAAAGAAAGAAAAATTAAATAGCGATGACATGCATTCATAGACACCATACCCATCTGACATAATTTAAATAAACAGTTCTGAATAGAAAGCTTGAAAATGTTCCAACCTACCTGATAATAAACACCAAGGGTTCTCTGGGTACTTCTCTCGACAGAAACATTTTGCAACCCTCAAAAAGTTTTTTCAGTTTGCCCTCTGCGTCATTCTTTTTCTGCACTTCTTCTTCATTATTATTGAGCCCGTCCTTGATGAGATTTTCAACTTCCTCGTCAACAATTTCTGTGTCTTCCTTCGAGTCTTGGAATTGAGCGAGAGGCATGTTCAAAGAAGCAACCACCTACAATAAGGTAAAGGCTGTTTAACAGTGTCTGTAGTTTCGTGGAATATGCAATGACATTGTGAATTGCTGGCTGGCTTAATTATATTGTTTACTAAAACATAAATTTGTGAATACTTGAAAGTTTGACAAAATTTATTGCAAATAAATCAAAAAAATAAAACTGCCAGCATATTTTCAACATTCTTTAAACCTCAGAACTCTTTTCATTTTCATCGCAAAGATTTTGAATCTCTTCCTTTCTTCTTTTCTTGCCTTTCTCCTCCTCATTCAGAGTGACTTTAACATTTGAGAGCAGCGGAATCCTGGGTGGGTAATGGAGGTTTCGGGATTGGTAAAGTTTGTAGAGGACAAATCCCAACATGGAGGTGTAAAACTCAGTGAAGGTCGACATCACTCTGAAGTCCACGTCAGTTGGGTGCTGATATAGAAAAAAAACAAGATTTAATTTTAATAAGTCCGACTTTAGGCCTTGAAACTTTAAAACACTGTCAATGATAATTGATTTATAAGTAATCACATAATGTATGTGCATACAGCAAAAAAGGCTACAGAATTTTCAGAGAGGTTACTTTTCAATTTTGTGGTTGCTAAAAATTGTCTATGGGTGTCATTTCCTACGTTGTCATGTAGTCAAATTGCATTTGTTTAATAGCTACAAATGTAAACATGTTACTAACATATAGCAACGGCTGTGACATAATCTCATTAATGGTATTTTACACCGCATCTTACATTGTGTGGAAAACTATGGGGCACAATCCATGTTACAGGTTGTGACATGATTTCTGCCTGGTAGTAGAAGCCTTTGATTGACACGAACACCTTTTTTAGGGCCCTTGTTGCTATCACATAGTGCATGAATTCAACTGCAAAAACAAAATTGAGTTGCAAGTAACCTACAAATATGTTTAAATAAATTGTCCATCTATCTAAAGCAAAAAAAAAACAGATTTTAGGTTAAGGGACATTAAACCTGTCAATTTTCTGCAGAGATCTACAGTTTGCACATGTAGTCGTCCAGATTTTGGCAGTGTAGCAAATAGAAAACACATGCAAAGTGCATCGTCTAAATCACGAACAGCATCTATAAACGTGGGATACCTAAGCAAAATAAATATTTTGCATTAGACTTGTACAAAGTTAAATTGATAAATTTCACAAAAGTGAATTACCTTTCTCTCACAATATGATCTATTCTATATGTGGGTCGGTTTTCTCGAATGTGTTCAGCAATTACTTTTTCTTCCCTCCCTTCTGCACGCTTAAGTCTTCGCACATATACCTGACAGAATTTATTAACATAACATTTGTGCTCATATAAAATGCCTACTTTTTCCATGCTATTAATAAGTGTGAAGAATACATACATATTAATCCATTACGTTTACAAACACATAATGTTTGTTACCTTGTATTCTCTGAATTTGTTGATAACTGGTTCGTGCAACAAAAACTGAATATCTTTGAGAAAGTAAAAGGTCTTGTTTGCTGTACTGCCTTTGTTTACCTGGAAAATAGTGATGTGATCATGTACTTAATCTTAAGGTGATAGATGCAAGCAACACAATATATAAAATGACTAAGAGGATCATATCTTTTTGCAATGCAAACACAATTATCATAGGCTGGCAGTTTAAATAAATATATATACCAATACAGTATATAATAAAAAAGACAGTTGCTAAGTAAAATAACAAAGTTAATTTAATACAACTTATAACACTGTAACATCAGTGGGAGCTAAAAATGGCAAATTACGCCAAACTAAATATAAACTGTAACCAATACAATTTATTTAAACAATTTGCTGTTTTTCGTGGCGCAGTACAAATTTCCCACAGACCATCAATGAGTCAGACAAAAAATATCTTGACAAAAACACCCACGTACCCTCTTTTTGTTAACTGGTTCATGTGGGTAGATTCCCTTCAAGATGCATAGCCGTCGAAAATCAGCCAATGAAAGCTGTAGCTTCTTGCAAGCTTGTTTGCGAGAAATGTACTGGGTGGCAGCCCCTGCCTCGTACTGTAAAATACGACTATTAACTAAAAGCAATGCAGGTGAAAAAGCTGGATTACCTTTTTCTTTATTTTTCCCATTAGCTACAGTTTTTGCTGCTCTTACAGTTTTTGCTTTAAAAAATACTACAAGCCAACAAAACCATTTCTGTAGAAAAATCAAGACAATGTTACACAATAATCAAACGTCACTGCAAAACCACAAGCATATATATATTACATATAACCCAACAATACATGGAGACCGCATGGCTGCTACTTGGAAACCTAATATGCTCGCACAATTGCCACAAAAGCAAGTACATCAAAATAAACTGAACTTTACTAGAACATTGACAGGAATATATATATGATATTTATGCTTCTGTCAGCGCAACAATGGTGAAACGAATCTCCGATGGGTCGCGGGACATGAACTCCCTGCAAACGCGGGCTGCATCCTCCAAGAATGTATCCTTCGATGTGGAACCGTGTTTAATTGGAAACGGTTTGTTTCCATCTAATTCGTACAAACCATCATCCACATTCACCAAAGCCACAAAATGAAGATCCACATTTTCTTCAGCTTGAACAGTTTCACTTTGACCTTCTTCGGCACACGTCTTATGCACATCCCTGATGGAAGAGTCATTTTCCAGCCTTTTTCCAATCTCCTCAGGTGTCATAGTATGTACGTCATTGAGAAACTTGCTGAACACAGATGTGTCTTCGATTCCAATCGTACTCCTATTGTTGCCAACAGCGTGTATAACGCCTATCGTACCGCACGCGTTTCTTATGGTCTGTTTCATGAAAAACACCTTCGGACTTACTTCAGGCTTGTCTTTGGAAAGGCGTGCTCCTTCATTTTGGCAATATTCGAAATACTTGTCTGACACAGGAAACAAAAGAATCAGTGCAAGGCACGGCTGTGGCACCATGCATAGTAGTTCGGGGTCGAGGCCGAACACATCAGTAAATTGCCATTTTTTTGATACGCCGAGTTTGTGAATAAACGAGTTCATTACTTCTGGATTTGATTCCAACGGCATCCATCGTGCTTCAGACATGATTAGGCGTCAAACAATTAGATACACTTTTCAAATAACTAAAGCAATACTTCGATCAAAATATCGCTTTCGGAACACGAACACAGATGAACAAATAAAACAAATTTATCACTTTCTGCGAAAAACGCTCGCAAATGTTTTTCACTGCAGCACGTGTTATATGACGTCATCAAACTCAGCTACGCGTGACGAAAATAAAATAGAAATTGGTGATTTTACTGTGTCGTATTTTTCAAAATGACCAAACAATTTCAGTTACAGTAAACAACAACATGTGTCTTCAGATTCATCCTTTGAAATAGATAAATAAGCTTGGTTTTGATTTATTATTTGCGTTCACCAAAAATAGACCAATGCGAACCGCTGGCATTCCAATTATTTCAAAGGTTTCGAAATCAATTTTTCATGAGGGCTGAATGTGCGTCATGTTTAAAACCCGCGAAAACGTGTAAGACACGTAAACGCGACCAGTCTGATTGCATGAGGATTGTCTTGTGGTTTTCTGGCAGGCTAGGCAAATTGTGGTAGTTTGCAATTACTTTCTGCAAAGAAAAGAATTGAATTTCTTGAATTGTTGACAAAGGTCAACGGGTTTATTAACACAACAACTATATTGGTGAAATCGCAGCGGCTTTACAAGTTCTCCATAGTTATTTTGATAGCTTCAAATTACGTTATATGTGGCAGTCGAGACGAACATCACGCGTTTGGTCGTGCCAAAACTTTTTCGCAGAGTCACTTAACTGGAATGGTGCGTCACGGCGCCTAGAGCGGCGAGGGCGGATGGATAACCGCTGTTATTATTAGGGTTGGGTAGTATTTGAACCAACGCCAGCGGCTGTAGTGCTTGCATACAGATGTAGTATTTTAGTGCACTGACCTTAAATTTTACTCTGAGGCTCTTTAATTCGACTTTCTGCAGCCCTAGCGCTGTGTTGGATGTAGTGATGTGTAAAATGTTATGATAGTGATATGACGATTTGAACAAAGGTTGACGATCTACGTGTTGCTGTAGCCATCTAGCTGAGTCATTTTTGTCGCATATATAGTTTTTAATGCACATGAGGAATGTTAAAAAGCTGATCTTTTTGGTTTGTGCTGCGCCATGACTACTACGTTTGTGATGCAATATAGCAATCGATAATGCAGTTGTAATAAGTGTAGGAGTAAATGTTGTAAATTCGTGATAATAACGTTGCGATTTAACTGTACACATAGCCGACGTAGCTGGGAAGGAAAGGAAACCGCCTACGTGTTTATGTGTTACGTGGTGCCATTCTGCTATGTCTTGGTTGACTTACCACATAATACCATTACTATTGACAGGACCATTGAAAGTCGCAACCATGGATGCGGACATAGTAGAACAGTCTGTATGTAACGTAAGTGATCTTAGTGGGGATAATTCAGAATGCATGAAAGAAGTTGACATTGCAGATGGAAAGTGCTTGGTAGTCAGGTGCAGTAATTAGATATAAAGCTCGTTTTTGCTGATTGGATAAAGTACATTTTGTTTTACATGTAATAAACTAAAACAATGGCTGTCCAAGCCATCATATCATTTAAGGTAAAACTTGAACACTTAAAGTTAAAATTGTGAACAAGCATATTTAGGACCAACCCCACTATCACAACAATGCGACCAAATCGTACTTGTCATTGTATAAGATAGGAGAAAGCTACACAATGGATTAAGTTTATTTGCTGTCAAACATACTGACGCGAACCATTAAAGAATGTTTTTTATGTGTGCAGGCACAAAGACGGTAAAATCACTGCGGTCGGGCACAAGTGCACACATTACGGCGCACCGTTGATCAAAGGCGTCCTCAACAACGGGAGAATTAGATGCCCGTGGCACGGGGCCTGCTTTAACGCCGCAACAGGTGACATAGAAGACTTCCCCGGCCTGGACAGCTTGCATTCCTTTCAGGTAGGCCTGCTTAATCAATACACACAAAATTCGTAGTTTGATATAAATTCTACAGAGGCGTCCAACCCGTTTGGCCCGCGGGCTCAAATTTGGACCGCGAAAAGGTTTTAAGTGGTCAGAGCGACAATTTTCGTTACGACGTAATCTTGTTTGCCAAATTTTAACATGTAATAGACCATCAACGGATCATCAATATACATCTAATATACCTCGCCATCACAAATGCTCGAAAAGCGTTATACTGCTTCAAGCCTAAACGTGCTGTAAAACATCATCTGTACAATTCTGTGTGATTATATTTTCTGCCTTTGGACAAACGTGTGGCAAAAAAACAAAAATTCCTTTTCAAATTGCAAGTTATCGTTAACTGTACGCGTTCCCGACATGCACATATAAACCGCCTGTAACTGCAAAACGTATTGGTGCAGGTTCGCGTGGAAAAAGATGATGTCATTGTAAAAGCGACACGCCGCCAGCTCACCAACAACAAGCGGAATTTGCTCACCGATAAAGGAGAACTCAATTGTTCAAGTGAGTAAAGGAGTTTTTTAAATTGCCGCGTCACGGCTGTAGCTACGCTCGATTGCATCGTCACGGAGAATTTTGGCAGCGCGATTGGATTGTTCTGACAGTTTGTCTGCAGCTAGGTTAACAAAGAACTTCTTTCGGTTTCGCTCGTCCCAAACCTAATGTCAATCCATTTTACTTATACCACATTTTTAAACTCAGAAAATGCAATTTGTTTTCTGTACCAAAGCCAAATAGTCACTTGTAATGTATCGTGGCGTTCAAGTACATTTTATGCGCTTTTTTAATGCCCTAGAACTTCATTCAGATTATCTGATTATTTCATTTTTGCTGTAATAAGCTTACACTATTTGCTTTTTGAGGCAAAAGAGCCATACTAATATCATTTAGTTCAACGAACTGTGTTTCCTTTCACAAACAGACTGCAACGACGAAGATGGTCGGGTGGTGATCATCGGTGGCGGTCCGGCTTCACTCACGTGCGCAGAAACTCTACGCAAAGAGGGTTTTACCGGCCGGGTTGTGTTGCTCAGCAAAGACCAGCATCCTCCTTACGATCGACCAAAACTCAGCAAAGCGCTGAACTTGGAACCTGAAAAGGCCTACCTTCGTTCTGACAAGGATTATTACTCCTCAATAGGAGTAGAACTCCACAACAATGTGGTATGCCACCTATCCACATCAATTTGAAAAGTATTTTTATGCACATGAAATTAGAGATTACTATGCTATGCTAACGAATATGTACACCGGTAATATTAAAAGCATGGATGAAACTCGGTTTGATTAATGTTATTTAATTTCTAACATTTCCAGCTACTTTACGCCTCAGGTAACCTACCTTACGCGCGCTAAGTCCAAAGTTTTTGTTATGTTGAAATTAGAATTCTTCGTTTCCAAACCTTAACGATATTCGCAGGAGGTGACTGGCCTCAATGTGGTCACGAAAAGCGTGGTTGTCAACAAACCGGTTCCAGGCTGCACAACCAATGACGAGCTGTCCATAAGATACGACAAACTCGTCATCGCCACTGGAGGAATTCCACGCACCCTAGCGCCCACTCCCGGTTGGAATTTAGGCAACGTTTTTGTCCTGAGGTCGCCAGACGATGCGAATGCAATTGCTGCAGCGAGTAAAGGTGCGTTATATAGGGCGGGTGATTGGAAACAACGGTCAAGCGCTCGACTCTTATTCTTAGTAGAAAACCTAACCGGGATTCCAGGCCGGGATACCCTGGGTTCGAATCCCGGTGTTGTAAAAATGTGGGTCACAAAAATAGTAGTTTAGGTTTTACGCTGTCACAATTATCCTAAAACATGTTGTTTTGATAGTTTGATAGTTACGTGACATTCTTAACTTGACAGACAAACGAGTTGTGGTTGTCGGGTCATCGTTTATCGGAATGGAGGTTGCATCGTTTTTAGCTGACAAGAAGATTCCCGCCTCTGTAGCGGTTGTGTGCGGGAAGAGGTCATCGGTAGGTCAACACTTACATTTTGGAATAATCATATTTGCACGGCTTTTTTAAGGTTTGCAGTGGAAAAACGTGTTGAATTGATTTCCGTAAGTGAAAGGGTTGACAAAGTTATGACATATGTAATGGTTTTCTAGGTATTTCCTACTCGAATTTTTTGTAATTTAGTTTCTTTTTTTGTTGACATTCTTCTTATTTTCTTGCCTAAATGAATTTTTATTAAATTTTTGGGCTATAAACAATTTCACAAAAACAACATTTGATCAAACGTACTGAAAGCAATGAAATGCAAGCATGCCAACTTTGCAGATGCCCAAACCTATTTGGCATACCCAAAACTTTAATAAATCTAAGCAACACAATAATCCCCGATAAAGCCTAGTTGAACAGCAGACGAAACGTCGGCGAATAAAAGTATACGTTGAAATGTATCAGAAAAACAGATTGATTAAAATACAATATGCCTGGAAGCAACACCAACACAATTAGTTTCGAGAAATAGATTCTTCTACATATATGCCTTCCTTTGAAGGTTCCCTTTCAAGGGTCTCTGGGTACGGAGGTTGGTGCCATGGTCATGAAGCTTCACGAAGAGAAAGGTTCGATTCGGTTCTACCCGAAAGCCGGAGTGGCGGGTTTGGAGAGTGATTCCGAATCTGCAATGGTCAGTCGGGTGAAACTAACAGACGGAAGTGTGGTTGATGCTGATGTTGTGGTTGTAGGAATCGGTAAGTTTTGTGTTCAGATTTGGTATTTTTTTTTCAACACGAATACCTTATTTATTCGAATACGTCATTTATTCGAACACCTAATTTATTCTTATACATGCATTATTTATTCGAATAACTTGTTTATCGTGCATCCGAATGTCTCTTTTATTTGATTGCATCACTTATTCGAATATCTCGTTTATTTAGGTGTTAACCCGGCAACTGGCTTTCTCAACGCCTCCGAGTTGCGTCTGAACGACCGGGGTTTCATCCCAGTAGATGGACGAATGCTGACCAAACTACCTCATGTTTATGCTGTTGGTGATGTGGCGCTTTTTCCTCTGGGCATGAAAGGTAAATTCTACTTAGTGGGCATTTATTCCCCCTGGATGCATTCGTCGGGTGCTGTAATAAAGCACAAATTACACAAAGATTTTATCCTCTGACTTTGCGGAGGACGTTACCATTATTAGAACCTGTCCAAAACGACGCCTGAATAACACGTTTAAAAATAAACCGATTGCCTTGGATATAAGACCCTGAAAAACAAACAGACTGTTAGAATCAATTTTATTTTACAGGCGGAGAACCGACCAACATCCAACACTGGCAGATGGCTCACGCACACGGGCGCATTGCGGCAATGGACATTGTGAAGTCGTTTCAACGGACAAAAAGCGGAAAATCTTCAGCGCTCTCAGCCTCCACTTCCGGCAAAGTGGTAAATTCTGTCCCGTTCTTCTGGACTGTGCAGTACGGCAGCAGTATTCGTTACGCAGGCCACGGCGCCGCCTACGATGACGTGTCAATTTGTGGTGACGTCACAGCGCGTAAATTTGCTGCTTACTATCTAAAGAAGGATGTCGTAGTTGCCGTGGCAACAATGGGCGCCGACCCAGTGGCGGCTGGCATAGCAGAAAAGTTCGCCAGCGGCCTTACGATGTCACGCAGCCAAATCCCTGCTTGTTTGGCTTAGCTGCTGACAGTTGTACAAACAAAACACATTTAGCAATGGGCGACGTTTTCTATTTTGT
This sequence comes from Ascidia mentula, assembly GCF_947561715.1. NCBI lineage: Eukaryota > Metazoa > Chordata > Ascidiacea > Phlebobranchia > Ascidiidae > Ascidia > Ascidia mentula. The sequence continues at coordinate 4,577,719 of NC_138568.1, forward strand.
GAACAGATTAAGCGTTGGTATGTGTTAGATGCTGATTAAATTAACACAACTGACCTGTACAGTAATCATAAATTCGTACGAAGATGTATTTCTGGACAAAATGCTTGCGCTTCAAATTTTATTGGCCTGTTGTGCTGAGCACCACCGATGTGCATTTTCTCCGTACTAACCCAAACAGAGGAGATATAAGATATAAGCTGATGTTTATTCATGCTTTGTTTCAGATCAATAGTTTTCGCAATTTTGTATCTTGTTGAAATAAAACTAACTTGTTTTATCATTGATATCGCGACACTGCAGTTTCACGCCTAACCTGTTTTATCATTGATATCGCGACACTGCAGTATCACGCCTGATAAATAAAAACAGACTTCTTGAAACTTCCACTTGTCTTTGTTTATGTTTGAACAACGCAGATTAGATGACTGAGCTATAAACTGTAGCGAAAACTACGCCGAAAAGAAAAACGCGTTACAGGTCTGAACAATAGAATGTGTCTTGTAAAGCCACCAACTATAGGACAGTCAGAATGCCCGAAGGCATTTTCTTTGGCACGTTAATCTCAGAGCACACTTATAACTCACTACAGTCACCAGTGGCAGTGCACAGTGTTCTGATTGGATACTGTTTAACGTTTGTTTAACTTAGCAAGTTAAAACCATTTACAATACGTGAGATACAGATGTCAGTTGAAGAGAGAATATCGTGACTTTTTGCCAACATGCAAACACAATCACGTGAACATTAGATGGTAAAAATGGTACAAACTATACTGGATAAGTGAACCAAGTTACCATGGCAGACTGTAGATCGACAGCCGTATCTGTAGTAACTGAGCAAAACCGTAAATATCAAACAGGCAGAAGCTTTTAAGACGTCATTAGAAAAATGTATTTTGCCTTGAAATAGGCATCTTCAGTATCGAAACTCAGTAAACATTAAGCAGAGTATTTTGATTAACTTTTGTGCAGCTGCTGGGGTGTTCGAGTTGGAAACTCATTGCTGTTATAATATGCTATACCGTTGGATAACGTTTCAACAAGTTAAACTAACTGCACTCATTGTGACCTCGCTATCGGCAACTTGGTGTATCGTGACCTTCAACTTTTTGCCTCTCGGCAAACCCAAAATAACCTCACCTAAAAAAGCTAACTTGCTCATCCGCCAGTTCGAAGAAGTCGTGAATTATGAGCAGGTGAGTCCGTTGTGATTAGTTCCGTACGTGTGGTGAATCAATGTGCTAATTGCAGAGGAGCTAGTCAGGTAAATTCGGTATAATTGTCACGATAAATGTATTGAAGCTGCTCGATCACTTGCATCTGCGCTTCCTGTATAATAGAGAGTAGAGCAAGTTTATACCTCTTGTGAAAAAAATAAATTGATTGTCTTCTCTAGAAATACAACCCCGTATAGTTTATGAGCTTTCCGAACCACACCTCGGTAGGAATGATAACAGAAAACAACTTTGTAGTTGGCAGCATTTGGAAACTGTTATTCATTTTCAGCAATGCACTCCGATGCGACACTTCGTCTACATCAAAACACACAAAACTGGAAGCACTACCTTGTTTAAAGTCGCCGACAAGCATAGATTGCGACTGAATCTAAAAAGAGTAAGACACGCTATTGTTTAGCAAGAATTTGATTACAGATCAAAGGTGTATGTAACCCAATTTTCCTGACAAATTTGGTAAAAAAACATTACCATTTTGTAGTGTTAACATGTCATACAGGATTTTACTTTGTTGTTTTGGTTGCCTGGTTTCAATATCCAACAGACAAGTATTCTTTGGGTGAAAGTTTTACATTCAATTCGGCCTTTATAATTCCGTCCTTTTATTTGATTTTAACTTGTTGTAATGGTTCCGGAGATTAGCTAGTTACAACGCCGCAATTTATTTTCTTGTCTGAAGGCAAAAAAGATTATTCAGCCCTTCTTCGGAGGATATCCGGGACCTTTAGATATGAGGTTTATTTTCATCAACGACAGTGGAACGGTTAGAGTTCGCGACCCGAAGAAAGATAGGGAGGTTGTCTTTTTGGATCACTTTCGCTACAGCCCGCATTTGAGGGACACCATGCCCAAAGACACAAAGTAGGTCACGTGGAAACGATAGAAACCGCTCAAAAACGCACTGCAGTTTATCGGAAATTTTTTATCAGTTTAACATATTTTGCTATAACCTGTACTAGCATTTTGCTGAGCAATGAGTTGTTTTGAAACAGGTACTTCACCATCCTTCGAAAGCCTTGGAGTCAGTTTCAATCTGCTTTCCAATATCACTTCGGTCACCCGGGCTTAGCGACTATGTTAAGGGAGACCTGCTTCAAGTACCCATTCTACCATGTGTCGGAAGGCCATTACAACACAAGCATCATCGAATACCTCGCAAAAACAGAGCGAAATCTCAATTCCTCCGTACCATGGTTCTTTAGGTAAGGCTTCACAATGCCCGTGATAAGCATTTATATTCCAGATTCAACATAGCTGACGCCAGAGAAAATAAGCTCTTATTCTTACTTAGCACTGGTGATGAACGCAGTGGTGTTTAAAACGTATGCTTGATAAGTAGCATATTAGCGTTAGCCTTTCTATTTAAACTATAGTTTATCTCCTCGTCTTTTTCACCTAAAAATAAACTCCTTCTGCAAATCATAATTAAAAAAAAAAAAATTAGTGACAGTTGACACAACTACAAAAAATTACCATTTTTTACACGATCGTGCCTTTTTAAGGAGCCGAAATTATCAGGCGTTTGACTTGGGTCTTGATCCATACCTGAATGATGAGGAAAAGATTACGGAGGAAGTAGTACGAATATCTCGAGACCTCGACTTGGTTCTAATTACAGAATACTTCGATCATTCACTCATTCTTTTGAAGGTGAAATTGTGACAAATTGTTTCTCTGAAAATGTTTCCATTTGAACGTTACAGGTTGCATGTATGATAATAATAGACACAATAAAAACTAGGGGATGGATTTCGAGTAAAAGTGACGATTTTGAAATGAAGCACTGAATTCGCACAAATAAACAACGAAAACAACAAACGATTTTGGGATTATTTTAACATCCAAATAAAACAAGAACAGTTTTATTTATAATAAAATATTGTAATAACAAGAAAACAACACTTTTTCTTAATTTATAGCCCCTTATTTAAGTTATAACTAATATTACGCATTGGTTATACCGTATAGAGATATTCCTAAGTACAATAACTAAACACTAAACCGCGTACAGGATCTCTTATGCATGGAGTGGGAAGACCTCATCTACCAAAAGGCCAACGCCAATTTCATTTACAACACCATCGACATCAGGGACTTCCCCGACGCCGAGAAAACGTTCAACAAACTGTACAAGCTGGTAAGTACGGGGTTTGCGAAAATCCAACTATTAGATGCATTTCAATGAAGTTTGTGCACGGCTAATTTGTAGCGTGCGACCGACGCAATACCTGGCCATAAACTTGCAAACGCTTCAGGCATATTATTTTTGGATTACCGAATATAGTTGCCTAATTTTCCAACATAATATCGCTCAGTGCAGTTTTGATATACGCACGTTATTAAAATAATATTCATGCGTTATATAGGACACGGCCCTGTATAACCACTTCAACGCCACCTTGTGGCGCAAGATAGATGCCTACGGACGGGAGCGCATGGAATCTGACGTCATAAAGCTACGCGAGATGATGAAAGCTCACGAAAGTCAAAGACCGCCGAAATATCGGCAAAAAGTTGTTTATCCGACTCCCGAAAGGGAGAGAATTTTGTTCAGAGTAGCGAACTTGTATCGCTCACCGGGAGCCATGACGAGGCTTCTGGAACGCAAGTTTCGTATTCTGTACGGCATGGACGCACAGACTCGAAAAGAAATGGCCGCGTACATGGTGGCGAATGGAGGAGGGTGTCCGATATAAAATAATACCTCACCATTCCATTTACCTCTGGCTTTTGTTTCGAAGATGCAACGCCCGTCGATTATGCATTGTTACACCTATTTTCCAAACAATTTTTTTGTGTTTCTACGGAACATCCGTTTATTATTTATTTAATGTTAAAATACAATCAAGAAAATAAAATTGGACCTCGAACTTGTTGTAGGCCAAGACCAAACGTTAGAAAACGGTGTGTGTTCTCAACAACAGCAGTTTGTTTCGTGCGCCAAAGCCAAATATCCTGCTTGCAATTACTGATTTAATTACTTTTGGTAAAAAGCAAGACATAGGTAATTAACACAAACTGACAATATATCGCTTGAAACACTTCCTTGGTTGAACAATCTGGGTAGAAACATAGCCAGTAAGTACGCCAGCGAACGAATTTTGCAGGTCATTGTTTGACAAATGATATAATGCAGTGCTTTTCAACCTAAGGGAAAAAAGGTTAAAAAGCACTGATATAATGTAATTTTACGTGCCACTAATTAATTCAGAATGTTGACAATACAATAAAAATTCAGTAAACCAAAATTGTCTAGTTAATCTATGTATGTAGACCAATCTCATCATATAAAAGGGAAAAAACAAAGCAAGCACTTAACAATACTGAGACAGAACATTGCAAGAGCATTTCAACTTGTAACGGTGGCTTGCACGCATTGAAATATGCCTCAAATCCGGGCGTGATATGTAAAACATTTCGTGTTTCCTTCACAACCTCCATGTATTGGTAAACAAGAATCCATTATAAAGTTACCTTTGCGATAAACGTTGACTATCGATTTTTAGGTCTAGTTACCCACGTCGGATGAAAATGAAGGGCATTCACTGTTTAAACATGTCGTAATACCAAACTGTCCGGCGGTATACCTTATAGTAGGACAGCGGTTGTTTGTGCCTTTTCGTATTTCCTTCAAATATTTATTCGTGTTCTTGTGAGCTGCTAAACTAAGGTGTGTTATTTAGTGTTTCGAACATTTAGGAAATGTCAGCATTCAAGCGAAAAAAATAAGCAATCTGTTTATTTTTGCAATCGTTTATTTTTGTATCTCTATGTATATATTGTAATATGTTAATTTGTATCTCTGGTTTAATGAAATCAACATTAAAAAACACAGGGTGATTAAAAAGCCGTATAAATATTACAACAATGGAGCGATTTTCTTCCAGAAATCTTCTCCTTCGTGAAAAAATAATAAATCAAAACAGGAATTTTGCACCTTTAGTGCCCAATGAGACATTTTGACATTCCCTAAAACAATTGTACTGCAAATGGTGGAAGAACGGATTAAATGGAGTCTTGATCGTGACCTTTAACCCCATCATCGTTATCGGGTTGTGTTTGCCTATTTGAAAAGTTTGTAACGTGGTTTTAGCATTAGTTCATAATTGGACAGAATTACATTTTCAAATTTTGTAATGTAAAAACGATCTTATAACACTTAACCTTTAGTTTTAATATCTCGAAGTGTCGTTTCTCCGTTTATACCTATTTGATTTGCAGCAGAGAAGGCGGAAGAATCGACTTTTGTTGAGATGACGTTTAAACCGAAGCTCGGCTTCTTCATACGTAGATGGCAATTCCTTGCCGTCGGTCTCCGGGTAAGTGGTTGTAATACAAGCCACGATGAAAGCTCCAATTCCAAACACGGTCTGCACACAATAACTCATCGTTACATAAACGCTCCAGAAATTCCGATTTTTCAAGACGTCGCGCAGGGTGAAACAAAAAGTAGGATTAAATGTACGAGTCCTTTTTTAGGTGTGCTTCAGTGCTGGTTTCTGTATCAACCCTCCAATTTTTTTATGTAAACAAAGACGTTTAACGTACTTTGCTGATCATGGCAATAATGTATGTGATTACATTCGTGTCAACGGTGGAGCAACTACTTGGTCCTTTGAAATCAACATTCTATTTTAGACTGGTAACTTTTATAACCTGTGTCAGCCAGGGCACATCGTACTGAAGCTGGAGAGTAAAAGGGGTAACAATGCTTCCAATTCTGGATGCCATTGAGGAAGCGCCGAGAGCGGAAGACCTGAGAAACAATTAGAACTATTTTATTTAACTCCAGCACACGCAGCAAATGTTGCCCGAAAATGTTCGCCACAAAGTTGTCGACATCCAACCACATCTAAAATAAACGCCGACGAAAAATTTCACATTCGCTATTTTCCGCGTGTTTGTAAATCACTTTCGGTTATATTTAATAAAAAACGTGTTTAATGTTCCTTTAAATGTTGTGCAGGAAAAGGTATGTGTTATTTTACCGTCCTGGTGTTGCGAACATTGCCGGCGTGTGGAGGTACATCACCGCCCATGCAGCACTCACACCGAATCTCCCAACCATTGCAAGCATGACACCCAGCGTCTGTGCAACTTTGTATGCCATAAAAACAAACAGTTAATGGATTGTAAAGCCAAACGGACGGGCAAAGACTTCTATAATTTATTATGGCCCATAGCGGTTCAAAATCGATACTTAAAGAGCTATACGTGGAAATGGTTGGACATTTGATCAATGTGCATCTTATCATATTCGGACTTTTAAATGAAATATGAACACTTTTGTTGTACCTTGACTATTCCCTGCAAACTGTATCGCTACAGTTGAAAACAAGCAAGAAAAGCTGGCAAGGAAATGTGAAAAGACGACGGAGTTACGACATCCAAACTTGGCAATCGCTGGTAGAGACACAAGGGCAGACATAAGCTCCATCAACCCACCGGCGGCGTTGTTTATGTACTTGTCCCCCGCCAGGGCACCACTGTTTAAGGTTAAGCCATAATACACCAAGCTGCACAAAAACAGAAGTTGGTCAAAATGACGTCATTCAAAAAGTTATTTTGTCCTAGCTGCAGGCAGGGTCACATCCAGACAAAGCCATTTTGTTGTGCACGGGGGAAACGTTATGTTTTGAAATTTTTCGCATAATCTCAGTAAATTTTTTCAACAAGCCTACTCCCAAAACAATAATTAATTTTCCATTGTGTGAGCTGCATCACCTAAATGGTCTCATTAGTGCAGCTGGTGTGACTATCAGACGACTTTGCTGACCAAACGGCCAAGCAAAGACTTCCACTTTGTTTTACCACGAAAGCTTATAGGGCGAAACAGTGGCTATCTGTCTGCAGCTTACACAAGTCATATTATTGGCTCCACTTTGCTCATAATAATTTTCCAGTTTGTTGATTTGCTTGCCTGACCAATACATTGTTATGGCAATGTGTTGCGACTCATGTACCTGGTGGTCATCCAAATGAACATATTGGTCAACAGGAGAAAGCGTGTATAAGGTCGTTTCAGCATTTCCAGAATGGTATTTTTACCGTTTTTCTACAGAACACACGAATGAATCTGTGGGGTCGTTGTACCACGACAATATAAATAAAAATGAACAACGTGGAAGGCAAACACGGAAGTGCTCAGTAAGGTTGTGAGATCCTACCTTCTCGCATTTCTCCTCAATGACCTCATCCAATTGTTCCCACAACTGTTCATTAACTTCCCTTCCGTTTCGCTGAGCGATTGTGCGGCAGATCTTCTTTGCTTCTTCCTTGCGACCTCGCGCGTAAACCCACCTGAAAACGTCAAACTTGTAGCAAAACCGCAAGTATATGACACAAAAGATTCACAGGCTTCGCAGCCAAGGCAATGCAGCCAAGCTGTATCAGCCACTTTCCCGACAAGTCGTAGCAAGATCTGAAAAATCAAGCTCCCGTTGAGGTTTGAACTCAGGACCCTGGGCTAACCAGGCCCAACGCTCCACCAAGTGAGCTACAGAAGCTCAGTGGTTTCACGGTGTGGCCAAGGTACACTGGTGCGCAAACGCACAATTTGACATGCGACTTTCACATACGTAGGGGATCTCCACCACCGTAATCAGACAACGCAAAAGTAATACCATGCTTTCGCATAGCAAGGCAGGATCGCCCCACTGCGCAGGCCCCTTATATTCGGCGATCTCAGCTCTCGTATTGTGATCATAAGGTGACACGAAAGAAGAACGTTTCAAAAACGTAAAAAATAACAACATGAGCTTACCTCGGAGATTTGTCAATAAAAAAGCTGACGAGCACTGAGATGGCAAACACAGAACCCATGGCACATTCCAAGTGTCTCCAGTTTCTTATGAAGTAAGCTAGGACGCTCATAAGCATGCATCCGATGCCAAAGTAAATTGTATACGAAAGACCGGCCACTGTCCTCCACCGTGCATTGCATATTTCCACAACTGCAAATAAAAACGCTGATAAGCAGACATTTGGATTCGATGCTTCCCCCATTGTGATGGAGAAAGTTGTTTCGCAATTTGGTAAAGGTGATTTCCAGAAGCAAGAAAGAAACTTTTATTGCAGGCACAGATTGCAAACGATCACTAGACAGTTTTTAGTTACGGTTAAATTGAAACGTTAATCAGTAGCGGGCTGGTTTCGATACTATACAAAAGCTGTTACGGCAAAAGCCGAACTTGTGAGTGTTCTGAGAGAAAGCAACAAACAGAGGAAACTTGGTTGCAGGAAGCCGGCAACAAGCCGCACGTTTCCTGTGATTCAGTAACGCCTGAGCAAACGCAGGCAGAAGAGCTTTTGTCCTGACCGTAAATAACGCCGACTTTTGCAGCTGCGCACGACATGCATGCCACAACCGCTCGTAGGAACGCAAAAACGTAGATGTTCGTGGCAAATCCCATGCAAACTCCACTGACCAATGCCAGTAAAGCACCCCATCTGTACACAAGAAGCCTTCCGAACCTGTTGCAAAAACGAACCTGTCATGTTCACTGTATATAACGCGAAAACCGAATGTTTCCCCAGTGTAATTAAGATGGAAGAAACTACACTTAACATTTACAAAATTGACTTTTTTGTGGTGTTCTTGAAATAGTTGAACAGGAGCCGCATAACAACAGAAGCCGATTTCGTGCATATTGCAGTTCGATGAACATGCCGCGAAACACTTACCTGTCTGACAACACCCCTCCAAGTATAGAACCTACGAACATTCCAACGTAATAGAAAGATGTTGAAGCGGACGCAAGAGACAGACGACCGCATATCAAATTCCACTGTAATTAGAGTGAAAATACTTCTTTGTTTGTGTTCGCGTATTATTTTTTCACAGCTTTCTGTTGCGAGTAAATGCCGCAATGCTGTATGGTAAACAGAAACAAAATGCAGGAAACCAGTGGAGCATGCTAGCGCTCAGCACGCTTGGTTTGCACAAAATAACTAGTACCATTCACGGCCCGGACTTTCGGTCGAATCTGCCTTGTTGCGTTTTGGTGGCTGGTGATGAAATATGAAACGTCTCTTGGCGTATTAGCGAACACGATGCACACAAGATGATACAAACACACTACTTACCTCGGAAATAATCGACGTCCGAAACTCTTTTGTCTCGAAATGGAAACCAGAGACGCATGGGATCGGTTTTAACTCTGTCGTGTTTCTCGCTAGCTCTGTGCATTCAGTAAAGTTGGATGGGTCGCAGGCGGAAATATTGCGTGAGTACATGGTGCAACGATCATATCCCTGTGAATAATATGTCGAAATACGCGATGCGTAAATTCGTGCGTTTGTGCTGGCGGTCTCACTGAGAACCATGATATGCAAGCCATTGTCTACATCCACAACAGTGTTCTAATGGCCATTTTTTTCATGCAAATACTTTAATTTCTTACGTTAGTCATTGAGTTCCACGGAATGAAATGCTTCTTTATGAAGGATTCCGATACGTTGTTATAGGTAGTGTTATTGTCTAGCGGTAAAATGAAACAGCGACTCTCAGGTACTGCAGCTGCGTAGGAAAGTATATGGGTATGGTTAATATTCGTCAAATTTGAGAAGGTGCGCGTTTTTTTTCTCGCGAAAAACGCCAAAGAATATCTGCCCTTAAAGGATTTCAGCGGAAATCGATGTTTACTTAGGGTTATGACATAGCATGCATATCATATTCGAATATGAATATAAATTTTGTTCAAATTTTTCTATCGTTGGGAAGTTCAGCTTATGTTCAATTCTTGTGTGAAAAAGATAAGTCGCTACCTCGTAAGGTGGCCGAGTAAACCGCGTTCTAACTTTTGTCAACTGAAGATTTTTTTTGTCAACTAACATCCCTCTGGTAATAGACAGGGGAAGTTACTTAACGTTAGCTTAATGTAAACAGTACCGGGTTGCAGTCTTCAGTGGCGTTTAGGCCAAGGCTTATCAGGATGTTAACACATGCTCTGACACAATGAAACAAAAATGCTAAAACCTTAACTATGCAGCATATATTTACCGAGAAATACTGATCCTGTGTTCATAAAAGCGGCTGGTATCGATATCATCATGACAGCGGCCATTACGATGGCTTGGTAATTCCCACTGCCCGATATTTCCTCGATAATAGTTTCAAACTTCGCCATTTCGGTAGTTCAGTTAAACTGCTGAATCGAACTGTACGCTGAAATTCACGCTACGCTTGAAACACCACCACTGACGAAAACCTAGAAACAGTAATGAAATTGAACGAAAGAGTACATGAGAAAAAATAAGCGTGGTTGTTATGCACTGCTAACTGCGTAACAATGTGTGACGTTGTTCCGTGGTATAATTCGCGACAGTTAACTCCCGTGCAATTACGTTTGGATTTCAATAAAGAATTGTTACATTTTTACATTCTAGCTTTTCCCCAGGAAACGCAGTAACTGCAATTTATTAGTATGACCACCAGAGTCTCACAAAATTTGCTCAAACAACCGGCTGGGTTTAATAATCTCTGAAAAGCATGCTAGTGAATCGAAGTTTTGCAAATAGTGTCTGTCCTACAGATGCACTGCTTCTTCCAAATTATTTCGGCAAAGTAGTCATCGACTCTTTACTTTTGCTTTCAGGTCAAGTTTAGCACTACTTGGTATATGAGCAAACAGACTGGGCAGTCTTAGACATTTAACATATTTCAAGACCTAACATATTATTCGCTCTGCATCTCCGCGCAGATTATGTTGCAGGAGCGTTGCTGCTGACTGTCTATGCCGCATTAGATGAAGCGCCATTGCAACAGACATGTTTCCGCTATTTTTTCTCACCAGCTCGCAACTCGTATTGGTCGAGGAACATAAAATTGAGCTATCTTGTTTGTCGTTATAGTATCAAGGCCCACAGAACGAACCTTTGCATAAAACTGTGACATGTAACCATCCAAAAAGATTAAACTCGGGATGATATGTTAAGTTTTATGAGATGCCTGTTTAAACAAATTGATATTTTGTGCTTACTTATACCCACCCTGTTAACAAAGTCTTAAGGTCTTTCAAAAATAAAAATCTTAAATGACCGTAGAAAGCGGTTCCCGCTTGCTATATTTGCTAAAAAAACTCTAAACAAAATACAAAATTAAGTTGATTCTGAAAGAATACTATCTGTACAAACAAGGTTCAACATCAACTAACAACAAAGCTAAGTGATTAAACAATAAGGTGCTTCGTGCAACTCACGATTTGTTGCGCAATTCATGCAAACAAAACAGCTGTAACCATTACAACAGCGGGCACGACCGGATATGATGGCTGTCGCATTTCAACAATCTGTAGGATTTATTTTCACAAAACCTAACTATGACTCACAAATGACTCCAATACTGTGCAGATAGTAATTACTGGGTTGTATTGAAGGTAGTAAAACATTCGAATACTCACAATAAAAGATGTCAATTCCAATGAGGCAGTTCAAGTAAATCCAATGGCGCGTATTGAGACAGTATAATAGTTTGATGTTTCATGTCAAAAACTGCCTGGCTGTTCAGCTCATGCGGTCGATAGATTAACTCATTTCAAAGCGTGTTGACAAGGTAAAAATTTCATAAAACAAACGTACGTAACAAAAAATGTTATAGCTCAGGTCAGTGGAGAATTTCAGTCTTGCGAAGCTGACCAAGAATAATGTCCATCTCGTGCGAGAGTTGGCTTATCGGATTAATATCGTACGAGTATTGTGACGAGGAGAATTCAGAGTGACGTGCGTTGATGAATAAAAGTTGGGTAAAACAAATAAAAGCGATAAAAAATACATTACAATTCACTACAAATCTCAGTCTCTTTATCCACGAATTGTGTGTCATTTGTGTGTCTTCTTCATAGGTGGTGGGGGTGACTTGTGAACATTTTAATACTTAAATAAACGACTCTGCACCTCATTTTTATTTAACGGTTGTTGTTAATTATTATTTTTATATCAAAATTGTAATGCCAGTATAACATAATTTTTGAATAGCTTTTGTGCCTATTTTTCAAGTTTGTAGCCTACTTGATCACGCGTATGTTTTGATTACACTCTTGTACTTACAACAAAATAGCTTAAAATTAGCCCAAGCAATATTGAATAAAGGGTTGGACTGGGTTACACAACACAAAAATGTGGGTCCGTTACATATGCAGTTCCCATGATCGCTGTGTTGACTTTACATAGAAATACATATCGTGATACGGTGTGCGATCGACAGCCTGCCAGGTGATCTAAATTCAAACCAATCCAAATCAGTTTACTATTCTGCAAACACATGTCGGTAAGATTTTATTTCTTCCCTTTTTTGCAGTTACAAGGTGTCTGTTCACCAAATATTATGAAGATAACGCCATATGTGTTTAGTCCACAGTCTGGAGGCAACAGCCCATAGACTGCGATGAAATTATGTTGGTCATTGTAACTTTCGCAACACATTCCGCTACGATATTCTCTCTCTGAACCCATTCGCGAATCTTAAATAGCGCAAATATATTCGTTTTCGTTTACTTGCACCCAGTTAAAATACGCTATAATCGTCGTTGCATCTTTATAAGACAATCTGCATTTAAATATGTCTGGTATTTTTAGTACAGTTCTTAATATGAAGCAAAACGTTGGTTCCAGTACCGAGAGCAACATTTTTTCTCTTTAAATCATTCCCTAATTCCGTGACGATTCCCATCTCTTATGCGTTATAAAACAGAACTGAAAGCGTTTATTTCCAGGTTACAATCCAATATAATCATATTTGAAAAAGCCGCTGACGATTTTTAAACGAAATATATTTGTTGTTAAGTATATGAAAATTGACGTTGCCTTTATTGTGGTATTTTTAAAAGGTCAAAATTTTTCATCATAATTGTGTATTTAAAAAAATCCTTTCCTTAAAACGGAATAAATAAAAACAAAAACAACAATTTGACGTATTTCCTAGAAATAAGTTACATGTTTTAAAGTCATTGCAGCAAGGATTCCAGTTTGAAAGTTTTTTTTGAATATTCCAAAACAAGGCAAAAAAGTGGATTAATCCTTGTCACCAAAACTTAACATGGACCTTTAGTGTTTAAACTTCGTCAATTTTAGAAACATTTCTGTGTTATTTTACGTTTCCGTTGAAAACCGAATAAGAAAACTTTCCTTAAACGGAAAGATTATTAACCAGGAGGTATGCAGTTATATTAAAATAAAGCGAACACAATTTTGCTTGCGATGAATAATAAAAAAATTGCCTATTGAAAAAGTCCCTTCTTTAAAGTTCAGACACTTCCGCATCCTTAGTTACGTCTTCACTGTAGTAATGTGGCATGAAAGGCAGATATCTGAACATTCTGAGAGAAAAACAAAACAAGATAAGAGGTGTTGGCTATTTCGTGAGGTGCATTTTCAATTTATCGAATTTGTCAGTTGGTTTTTCTCAATAAAACCAAACATATAGATCTACTAATTTTCACTGTGTCCTGGACAATGTGTCTGCACTGCAACTTATCACAGAATTACGCGAATCAAATGCTTTATCAACTTGTAAGCCCACCCGCAGTGCTTCGGTGAGTAGGGAAGATTATAACATAAACCATTGTCGGGACTTCTACCCTCAGGATCGTTTACTTGATCCAACTTCAGACCTCGTTCTTCTTCAGTACCTGCAAAGCATTCCGGTACGTAAGCAACAGTCAAGCCCAAAAATGTCGTTGTCGAACCACATATAGATTAGCTTCAATATGCGTTGTTACCAGGGAGTTTGGTTGTCATACAAATTCAGTTCCGTTCGGGTTTTTGAAGTTTTTGTTATCCGGTTCTACACCGGTTCAGTTTGTTAAAAGTTAAACGCATTTAACACGACAAGACGAGAACTAAATAAAATACAAATCGGGTCAACTGTTTGCTTGTGCAATTTTGAACTGCATTGTGATGCTTGAGTTCGAAAAAACGGTATAGTTTCGATTTAAATTATCCGGTTCAATACCGGTTCGGGTTTTTGCGGATTTCACTTTACTGATTTGAGTTTATTTCGATTCACCAAATTAAACCGGTTCTAGTGTTCGGATTCAGATCCGGTTCGACTCCCTAGTGGTTACGGCGGTTTGAGCACGCATTCGGCGCGAAAGACTGGCTTGAACACAAAGGCATATTTGGAATAGCGCACCACCTGGAATCGTGTTGTCCAGCACCATTGCCAGAATCGCACCAACCAGCATTGGTGTTTGCAACAGAACAATGATAATCTGATCCAGCTGCTCCACTCCGGTCAGTATCACATTTGGATTGCTCTTGACCCAACCTGGTATCGCAAGCCCCATGAATAGGGTGAAGCCGATGATAAAAAGGTTCCTGAAAAGTAAGGGTCCAAAATGAGCTGCAAATGAGGCAGACACATCGTGAATAACCACTACTGCAAAACTCCAATGTATTTTTAGTACTTACATATGACCTGTTTTAAAACATTCAAGGACGTGCTTGAAATTTAGAGATATGGCATGATGCCCGTACAGTCAGTTGCTTAAATTCTGATCAAATGGGGCTTATGAAGGATATGCAACATCCTGTAAAATATTTCTAAAGTGATAGTTTTTATGCCTATTTTGCAAGCTTGTAGCCTACTTGATCACGTGTATGTTAGCATTACACCCTTGTACTAACATCAAAATAGCTTTAAAATAACCCCAGCTATATCAGATGTAGGGTTGGTCTGCGTTACGCACATGCAACAATCTTGGCTTGAGTTGTTTTTTGCAGGTACTTACCGAGGGGAATTGAGATCCACAAACTGTAAGTTACTGAGCCCCGAGGCAACTATCATCCCAAACATAACACAAAACATTCCGCCGGCGATGGGATCAGGCATGATGGCGAAGACGCTGCCAAACTTGCAAAACGCACCCAAAATAATGAAGAGTACACCGGTCACTTGAAGGACCTGTAAAAAACTTGATGAATTCAAGTTGATTCAACTTGGTATGTCAAGTTCTTACCCTTCTGCTTCCAACACGTGTAATGCCAATGACTCCAATATTTTGGCTAAGAGATGTGGTACCTGTTCCAGTACCAATAAGACCGTCCAGTACGCAGGCAAATCCCTCAACCAAAACACCTCTAAACAAACTTTTAGTTAATTCGGCAAAATATGCACTTGGAATAGTTGGGTTTATAGACTTCGTAGTCCACCAGGCATCCTGCCAATCATGCAATAGCACTGCGCAACCTGGGATAATTTGTTTCTCTTAACTTGTACAACATTCTGTTTTACTGCTTTTAGATTTGCGACGATGTGTTGCGTGGAATATTAAATTTCGGACATTATTATTTGTATGAGCAATAGAGCCAATAAAGTTTTCATAGTGAGCTGCAGACAGGGCCACGGTTTTAACCTAATGTGTCTGATCATTGTAGTTATGATATGACTTACAACGATCTGGTCAGCTGAATAGCGGCATGACTTCCAGTTTGCGTTGACAATACAGCCGCCATTGCCCATTGGATACCAAACTAAGTGTAACTTTTGCCGTAAGCAGGCAAAAGCTCAAACCAATTGTAATGGTAACTTAACTAACTTGTACAATTGCTGCGTACAAAATGCATGTGTTCTGGTGCTGATTGGGAAGAAAATTAGCATTGAACAATAATTTCGTGTGTATGCTGAACGTGCTTCACGTACAAAGAAGAAAAACTTACAATGGATAAAAGAGGAGGAAACCGGTAGAGTGACGTCACTTCGATGCAGGCGCAATTTAAATAAAGAGTAATAAGTTACGAACCTATTGATGGCGTGGGTTGGGGGCGTTGGTGCACCAGACAGTCTCGCGCATGCGTAGTAGTCGCCCACCGACTCTACCATCCCAGCTACTACCCCAGCTATCATACCCACAGCACCCGTAAGGGTAACTTTGGGCATACCCCATTGACCTGGGTAGGGGAAGCGAAACCTAGTAAGCATATTTTTTTGGTTAGCACAAATGGTGTTTGTAGTTATAACATACGGTATATGCTAAAGAACCACCTCACAGCTAGGTTGGCATTTGTGATCCTCATATAAGTCTGTGTTTGTGTAACATAGAAATCTGTGCAAAGTTAACCTTCAGGTGCTAATAAAAGCAACCACCTGTTTTGTTAGTCATACGTTTAAATACTACAATAGATTGTACTTGTACCGTCAACATTCGCACAGATTTCTATGTTTCACAGATCTCTTATATGAGGATCACAACTGCCGACCTACATGTATAAGCTGGTTCTTAAGCATATACCAAAAAATACAACCTAACCATGGCGAGTTGGCAACCACGTCGGTTCGTATATCAGTTCTTGCTCTGTAACTGGTGGCGGTTGGATCCGACGAGAAGGCACCGGTTGCGGTGAGAACTATACTTAACGTCCAAGCTATTACAAGCGATAGCATCACCTAAAAGGCAAAAACTTTTTGCAACATACATTACCGAGATGACTTTTTGAGATATATTCTTTGGTGTCGAATGATTTTCATTCCATTCGAAATACTCACAGGGAAGGCTTTAAATACCGGCACTGAAATTGTCTCCAGGTTTCGATTGGTGAGCGATAACTTTGGCAGCAAAACATTTATGTTTTTCAGATATTGGGAAAACAAAATCATCAAAACAATCGTTCTGAAAAGGTAAATGTTTATTTATGCATATTGATACAGGAAGCAAACCTAATGATGTTTTTTAGCGATCGGCAGACAGCGCCACTGTTTCGACCTGACAGGTCTCATCAATGCAGCTGGTGTGACTTACTTCGGTTTTGTCAGTTAAATAACCAAACATTGCTTTAACTTCATAAAAGTCTTTTAAAATCTGACGAAGATTTACAAACTTAACCAATTTAACATCCAAGTGTCAAGCTGTACTTACAAGGACGCTATGCCCCATTGAACTGAGGCGTATTCGTATGCCACAACGAAGAGGTGCAAGCCTAGTAGGGTTACTGTTGGCATAACTGTTAATGGTCCGATATATCGTAGAAACAAACCGATAGTTCCGCTTGCACCCAAAAACACTTGCAGAAGCGAAGCCACTGTTATTGCACCTTGTACCTGAAATTACAGTAATTGAAAGTTAACTAACATATTTGAATAATCCTACATTTTGAAGAAAAGTGTATTTTAGGAATCTGATGCGTTATGTTTATATGGGTTAAGTTATAAAACTACCGAAGCAAACAGCAAGCAATGAAGGTAGGTTTCATGCATAGTCACCTCTCTCATGCGACTCATCCAAACCTCATCGGCATTTTTTATTACTCCATCCGTGTCATTGTAGAGGACAATGCTGTTGTTGGCATTCTCCGAAACCAACGCTACGGGACATTGGTTATGGGGTAGAGCCAACAACGCCAAAGTGGGCACCAAGTAGTTTACGGACGATCCTTGTAGAATAGGTAGTCTAAAAGCAATTACAAAAAACACGGTCTTTTCCTCAGGTTTCAAGTTTAATTTGGTTAATGTTGTGCGTGGTCAACGCTATTCAGTATACAGTGAAACTGTCGGTGGCAAATAAACACGTGTGACTTGCGGTACTGAAATTTTGTCTAAATTCGAAAAACAACAAGCTTAGTGAAAAACGAGATATTGCTCTGTTAGCGAAGTGTGCAACTTCAAATAAACTCCCGACTGTTACGTTTCTTGAGAGCTTGTTCATGACAACAATACGTAAGTTACTTGGATAGACATGTTTTTTTTTCCAATTTTACTATTACCTAACTCCAATTGTGGTTTGGAGCACAGTAAAAATTCCGGCTGTGAAAAAAACAGTGCTTATAATCATAGCGGTCGTTATGCCTCCCGCTTCGTCCTGTGTAATGCACAAACGTGGCGACAAGATCAGAGTCAGTCCAATCATTCCACAAGCGGCAAGGTAATGCTGGACAATATAAAGAAACACGTTGTGTAACAGTGGACGTTATTTATCTTCTCATGTGAAAAACGACCATCGCGCTCGGGTCTGTACAGACACTATTTCAAATAAACAGATAATTTCTGTGCTAATGAAATTAGAGGCGTAAAATTAATCATCGTAACCAAAGTTGCAGGAAAAATAATGTTGTTACGTAAGTAGAACCTTTTTTTGTGAGACCAAAAACGTAGAAAAATGCATCAGTCGTAAGAACGCGCGATGGCCAAATCGTATTTTATGTCTGAAGTGTGCATAGCTCTCACAGCCAAACGAATGTTTTGATAGCACAGAGTCATCAAGCTTGCCGTTATCAGCTTGCGGAACTAAGACCTTCTGTGGGTCAAAATTTTAGTATTGGAGTAGGGTTTACCTGAAAGCCCAGCGCTATACACGTGAGCCATGGTGGATTTTCTTCAATCGAGTACAAAAGATTCTTGTCGTCCGACTTACCAATAACGGAACTAAGGTTTTCTTCATCGTCTTCAGTTTCTTTAAGTGAAAGCGTCTTACCACAACAAAAGATATAATGGTTTTTAATCAGATTTCGGTAGTTATAAATCTGAACGGATACGCATATACATCACAGCATAAACTACCATTATTTCGTCCAACCTCCTTAACTACAAAGCTTAATAAACCAATGTAAAATAGTCTCAACTGGCAAATAATTGACTGGTGTTGCTATACAGCAGCAGCAGATATTGCATCACAATGTTAAAATGTCGTATAACCCATGAACTTACCTCTTGACTGTCCAGCTTTATAACCTCTTCTACTTTCTCAACAACCATTGTTTTTGCAAACTGTTTTGACGCTATACCCTAAATCTATATGTCATAGATGCACGTTTTGTATAAACTACGACAATAGTCTAAATTTCCAGATCAGAAGGGAGGTTCGGTATTTATCGCGGTAGGTTACTGTATCAGGTAACGGTAAGATATTCCGATAAGGATCTGCGTTGGACAGGGCGCCCTAAGCGTTGTGGCACGCAGTCCGGTATGACACGCAGTCCAGTATTTCACGCAGTCCAACAATTTCTCCTCTATGCCTGTGTTGCTTGTCAAATACCAATTAAATCGGCTACATACGTTTTGTGTATGTTAACTCTGCGTCTCTTTACCGGAAGGATGAGGCTAATGCAGTTTCCTGCTTTGCGCTGCCAAACAAATGCCCCCATGCGTTCAATTGTTTATAAACTTGTCTGTGTGAGCATTAAATTCCGAAAAATTCGCCGCCCAATATCCTGTCCACTCAGCGTTTCTTCACTTTTCGTTATCAAACGTGTTTTCTTACCTACCTCTGTGACCTACCTAAAATCTGAGCTACGGCCCGCCACTGTGCCATGAAAACTCTGATATAATATGTCAACATCGGGTCTAACGTGAAGATATTTAACTCAAATGACAACAGTTAATACCCAGATGGATTGATGCCAAAATCTTAGCTAAGTTACCATTGGAAATATCAGGAACATCTCCAAAAGGTATTCTTTTTTTTCGGTCTCCTGTCAACTTAGGTCAAATGCTTGTACAAGTGTGACAGACAGAAGTTAACAGTCTCCATGGCACAAGGCAAGAATGAGAAATTTTCAGTGCAGTCAACTCGCAACGCCGCTATCGGTTTCCTCTCGCACCGAGCAAATATATTACAATAAAATCGCGTTATGTTAACCCACCAGGCGCAGAAGTTTTGTCCATAAACGTCTAAACATTATACAAACATTATACATTCTCAAAAATGTTGATTAATTTTGAAATTTCTTTCTAATGCGCGTTGGCGAACCAACCATTCTGTGCATACGGCCTGATGCCCATTAAGCTCCACACAGGAAAGGAATTGTTTTGCCGAGCATAAACCTGATACAGGTTTTTCGTTGAATCGTGTGGGGATATCCACCGTCTGCTATGGTATGAGAGGCAAGCACTTACCGACGCAATTACGATTTGCTCGCGCACGCAACAAATTGAAACCCTAACGATGTGTACTTTTGATGAGCTCTACAGTCGCAGTTGTCACATAACTGTCCAGACCACGGACATGCAAGTACTCTTTGGTGCAACCCACAAAAATATAATAGAGCTCAACAAGCGGTTTTAATGTCATTACTTCTGCTGGTTGCAAAATCGACGTTATATATTTGTGACGTAAGAACAAGAACATTTGCATGTGTAATCGACGACAAGGTTTTTTTTGTCTCCATGCAAAAACACGCTACATTTGGTCGTTTTATCAACAGGATTGTTGAATTCCGATAAATGCGTGTGTTATGTTTTTATGTTTGATACATTTTTTTGAGCGAATTTCATAGTGGTTACTTAAAATGTTTGTCTTGGAGATTTATAAAAATCGTGAGTTACTTTCCTAAATTTTCGTGTTTGTTTAACGTTTTGTAAATCTTGATTTGTTTTTATCAAAATTCAATAAAGCCTGGACGTGCTCGTGTTTTTTGCGATGTCTGGCATACTTTTATCTTCATGGAATAAGCATGTGGCATGTCATGTCTGCAAATGTAGTGTTGACGTACGTATTCTAAGGTTTTCTTCTTGGTGTGTGGGACGGACACATGACCGATGTTGCTAATTTACAGCCCAACCTATTACCTTTTAACATTCGCTCTCACGCACCAGCAGCGGAAAATTCTGTATAAAATTTATTTTGCCTTGGTAGCGCACATTAGCTTTAGCACGCCACCAGCGGAAAATTTTCAACAAATATATTTTGCCTTGGTGGCGCGCAAGAGCGAATATGTATTAGCTGCTATGTGCGTGAACAGTTGTTTAGTATTGTATTAAAAACGATGTGGTCGCGCCTTTGCAATTATTTTTAGCCTACGTTTGCAATCATTGTATTGACTTCTGTGTGCCTCGTATCATCTTTTTTGGTGTTCATGAAAGAATTGTGCGATTTTAAAGCCTTTACAAGTATAAACCACAATTTTGTAGTCGAGTACCAAGTTTTGAAATAATGTATCAAAAATATCGGGATTTTTATTTTACATCTGAATAAGACATTTGATTATTGTTACTACGTTCACTTTTCTGCACGTACTTCGATTTGTCACCAAGCATTCACCACAACAGAAAGACTTAATTCAAGTTCTGTGTATATTTAAAGCAGAATATCAGAATGTCGGAACGTTGCAATGGTAAAGGCAAAAATAGGCGTAGATATACCGAAATGTAGTTTGCATTCAATAACAGCTCCGTAACAAAATTATACATCAATGCCTGCCATTTCATAACGATTACGTTGGAGTTTTTATCGAAAAGGTATGCGTTGTATCTTCGATGGATCACACTCTGATCCGTCGAACAATTGTAATTTAGTAAACGTTTATCATGCGCATTGCAACCCAGCCAAATATCATCGGTATAATGCCACTGAAGGCAACCAGGGACGTAGCATCACTGGTTGAGTTAGGGGGAATGGGGGTTGGTAATAATGATGGTGGTGGCATCGACGACACTGCTGTTGGTGGAACCGACGAATTTGCTGGTGGTGAAACCGACGACATTGCTGGTTCGGTAGCCATTCCAGCAGTGTAATTCATCCGTAGACTGGCAAATGTGTTGTTGTTGCAATTGTCTGTGTTGCAACAGGCAGCATCACATGCACTGAAAAAAGTGGTACATGGAATTTTTGTAAACTGTATTTTCTGACTGCACAGTTCTTACCATACTGCATAAAGTGTGTATATAATACGCGATGATATTTTAGTTACAACAAAATATAAGCGTTTCCAGTTTACTTTTCTTGGCGGGTAATATGTTGTTTACAAAGATTGACTATCTGTTAAAGTCAGTTTCATTAATTTAAGCAGTATAACCTTATATTACGTATGACATTTTGTCAATTTTTCTGAATACATACGTGATAGCGCTGATAAAACTGGAAAAGGATGGCGACATTTGAGCTACAATAGTTTTGGTTTCCATGATGCAATTTGTTGTATTGGACATAATGACGAAGCAGTTGGCTTTAGGGAGGCAGGCCAGGCCCGAAGCTGATGCAGTCTGAGATCCTTGGCCAGCGCCAACTTTAAGGAAAAAAAAACAGGAAAAAATATATGATTGGAACAAATTAAAAAAGGTTGCTCCTGTCTCATCGTAGTGTAGGTTATAGTAACAACATAAAGGTCAACATTTTTAGCTAGAAATTCGTTGTTTGCGACAATCGTAATGGAACAGGTTAAACAATACTGCACGCGCCATGCATTATAATATAATCGGATTTGGTGTATGGATGACATTAAGTTTAAATGCACGCATACCTACCGTCTACTCTCACACATTGAGGGTCAACCATACTCATGGGGCATGTCGACATGTTATACACGGTTTCGGACTTTCCCCCAAGAGTTAAATTCATGTAACCGGTGTAGCAGCTAATCGCGTCAGTAGAATACACTAGCGCCATAGCGGGCAGTAGTACGGTGAGACAGAAAGGTTTCATTGTATATTTCGTAGTTGTTGTTACTAGTTTGAAACAAACCTGTTGACAAGAAAATCATAAACACTTATTTTAAACGTTATTGGTATCAAGCTGCATTCAAATAGTACCATTCGAACATTTTTTGCATTTAAAATGATTTATTTGACAGCAGAAAGCAGGTCAAAGGCTAAGCCTGGCCATTCAACTGCCTTGAACAAGATTTAAATTAAAAACCAACAAAAAGTGTTTCAAGAATTAAAATCGATACATAGAAATATTTAAGTTCCCGAACAATCGTTGCATATCAAAAGACTAAAGATCTATTATCAACGCTTATAACTGTTAAACTATCGCCAAATCTCCAGCGCCTCTCTCAACTCTATTCTTACGTTCGGGCGCATCCGCCGCTGTAAAGTTTTTCGGTATGCGTCAGATCGGCCCCTATTGGCTGTAATTTACTTCCTTGTAGCTATAATCGACTCTTTCGGCAGTTTCCTTGAATTGTTGTTTGAAACGCTTTGTTGCCGACCCAAACTTTGTACGTATAATCACTGCACCCAATTATATAAACTTTTCGCAATTTTTAAACTTTGTATATTAGCGAGACCTTTTAGGTCGAAACAGTGGCCATCTGTCTGCAGCAAATTCATATTATTGGCTCCACATTGCTTATCATATGATTATTGTGACACGGGGCCTGACGGCACTATTGGTTGAGCTTGCTTGGCCGTAGTGTTTCCACCTTGTTTGCTCCGTAAGGTTGCACCTAGTTTGGTGCCCAACGGATGACGGTGACTGTATAGTCACCACAAAGTGGAAGTCTTTGCTTGGCCGTTTGGTCTGCAAAGTTCGTCTTATAGTCACACCAGCTGCACTGATGAGACCTTTTAGGTCGAAACAGTGGCCATCTGTCTGCAGCTTATACACAAATTTGTATATTAGCGTTTTGCAAATTAAAGCCGTAACAAACAATAAAGTACTCCCTGCAAGAACAGCGTGATTGGCTGTCTTACAGGAACAATACACGAAACTTCAAATTTTTTGGACAATGATGAAAGACTTTCCTATATGAAACCGAAACCATAGCGCTTTTTCAAAAACAATCACGCAGCAACGCTAAATATGCTCGCCACAATTGTTACATTTACTAGTTCAGAGAATAGGATTTATCCCAGCGTCACTCGATAACTTGATACTAGTTTCTATAACGTTGAGGCAGTGTTGTTGTTGCAATTATCTTTGTTGCAACAGGAAGCATCACATGCACAAAAAAAGTGGTACATGAGATTTTCGTAAACTGTGTTTTCTAACTGCATAGTTCGTAACGTATTGCTTTCGCAGTCCTTGGAAAGTGTTCTTGCAAAACCTAACAGAAGCAAAAAATCGTTCCGGTTGTTTATATTTTGCGAGTTGCTTTTCCACGTTCTTTAACCTCCAGCATGTTTGGTCGTTCTCTTGGATTTTGTTGCCAGCATTTTTCCATAACATCTTGCATAAGCTGAATACTTTCCTTATCCCTAACATCCATCCTCTTCCCCAGGATTTGTTTAATTTTGTCAGTGTTGGGTCGAGATCCGAACTTAACTGCTTCAACAAACACTTCAGGTGGTGTTGTAAATGGATGCTGTCTAACCAGCATTGTGTAGAGCATCATGCCAAAACCAAACGCGTCTTGCTCCTTGCTCAAGGGATGACTTGGATCCTTGAGAACCTCTGGAGCTGTATAAGCTAATGTAAATTGATCTCGTTGTGGATTCTCAGTGAAAGATAGTGCATTGGTGTAGTTGCACAATTTGGCACCTCCGAAGTCTGAGAGCTTGCAATAGAAATCTTTGGAAATGAGAATGTTTCCAGTTTTTACGTCACAATGAACCAAGCGTTTGCGTTTGTTGAAGTTGTGGACAATGCTGAGGCCCCTTGCCACCTCTGTACACATTTGCAGAATAAGTAAGACAGGAAGTTCCACATCTGAGTTCAGCAAAAGTTTTTGAAGATTTCCGTAGTTGCAATATTCCATTACAATGGCCATGGCATCTTTCCACTTTGTATAGCCGTACACACGGACCACGTGATCGTTGTCGGAACTATATTTGAGGGCAAGCTCATTTTCAATCCTTCATAAAACGCAAATCACATTTTTATTATTATCTGTTTTCACTACATCACTTCCTACGTTGTATGACATAATCTGAAATATACTCACATGTCTCGGATGTATTTTCCCTTTTTCATAGAATAACATTTGAGAACAACTGGACCAAGGTTTTGGTGCAAAGCAAGTCTAACTACAGAAAAACCTCCCGAACCCAAATCTCCTTTCTTTCCAGGAATGCAGAGAAATTCCTTCGGGTCGTATTCGTGTAACTGAGATTAACAAATATACGTCACCAAATGGTTAACATAATCATCGTGGCCGTGCTTAAAGCGCCCAAGCTTTGCCGAAAGCAAATTCAAATGTATTACGGAAGATTTTAAGTTATTTTCATTGCTTACCTTTGACGAACTATTCATTATTTAATTTCGGAATTATCAACAATTTTTTTACAAAGTTCTGATGAAAGACAAACGGCAATGATAATTATGATGATAACAGCAAAACTGTTTTCCAAATAATACAACCTTTCAACCGGTAACTTCAACAATTTGCCCTTCCTGCGGGTGTCAATCAATCAGACCAACGTCATCAAAACTTCTGCAAAGCGTGTCTTGCGATATTTCCAAACTTACCGGATGTGACGTGTCTTCGTGATTAATGGAGAATTCCTGCGCTGGTTTTCGAAAGTCAGAACTCTCGTTAAGTGATTAACTTCTTGAAACCTTCCAAAAAATGAAACACGAAGAGCCGCAAAACTATTTCTTGTTTTCCTATATTGACTTTATACAGATACCAAACACTTAACAAATGATTATGTCGGCTGTTAAGCTATTCCTATTACACAAGGAAACATATATAGCATAGACCAATTTAAAACAAAGCAGTAGACCGTGAGATTTTTCAAAGTAAAAGTGAAACTTAATTCTACATTGCTCAAGCCAGTATTGTGATACAGTATGTATTTGCCCATTTGTACTTAAAATATCGACTAAAAACCGCCAAGATCTTAATTAACAAAAGCAGTTGCTTTGCTACTAAAGACCTAACCACGAATCAAGATCAAATTGATATATGGGTCGGGCACTTGACCAATGCTGCCAAACGCCCGCCCGCCTTCAGAAGTTGTTCGCATCAGAATTGGTTTTACTTTAGCTTCTGCACGCCACCAGCGGAAACTATTAAAAAACAATTAATTCGGCTTGGTGGCGCACAAGAGTAGATATGTATTAGCTGCTATGTGCGTGAACAGTCGTTCAGTATTGCATTACAAACGATGTGGTTGCGCATTTTTTATTATTTTTAGCAATGAAATGTCATATTATTTTTAATCTTTTATCGTATTGTATTTTTTCAATGAAATGTCGTGGAGAGGAGTTGTAAGCAATTACAGGTGTTTTTCTGTTGAACATCATTATGCCTCGAAAGAAAGAAAGTGTGCGTCATGAAAGAAAGTGTGCGATTTTAAAGCCTTTACAAGTATAAATCACAATTTTGTAGTCGAATATCATTTGTCCAAGTTTTGAATTAATGTAACATAAATATCGGGATTTTTTATTTTACATCTAAATAAGGCATTTGATTATTGTTACTACGTTCAGTTTTTTGCACTTACTTCGATTTGTCACCAAGCTTTCGCCACAACAGAAAGACTTAATTCAAGTTCTGTGTATTTTTGAAGCAGAATATAAGAATGTCGGAACGTTGCAATGGTAAAGGCAAAAGTAGGCGTAAACATACCGAAATTTAGTATTTATTTAACAACAACTCCGTAACAAAGTTTTACATCAAAGCCTGTCAATTCATAACGATTGCATTGTAATTTTTATCGAAAAGTATGCGTTTTATCTTCGATGGGTCACACTCTGATCCGTCGAACAAGTGTAATTTAGTAAAAGTTTATCATGCGCATTGCAACCCAGCCAAATATCATCGGTATAATGCCACTGAAGGCAACCAGGGACGTAGCATCACTGGTTGAGGTCGGTGGAACGGGTGTTGGTGATACTGATGGTGATGGCATCGACGACATTGCTGGTTGGGTAGCCATTCCAGCAGTGTAATTCATCCGTAGACTGGCAACTGTGTTGTTGTTGCAATTGTCTGTGTTGCAACAGGCAGCATCACACGCACTGAAAAAAGTGGTATATATGGCATTTTTGTAAACTGTATTTTCTGACTGCACAGTTCTTAACATACTGCATAAAGTCTATGCATAATACGCGATGATATTTTAATTACAACAAAATATAGGCGTTTCCAGTTAACTTTTCTTGACGGGTAGTATGTTGTTTACAAAGATTGACTATCAGTTAAAGTCAGTTTCATTGATTTAAGCAGTATAACCTTATATTACGTGTGACATTTTGTTCATTTTTCTGAATACATACGCGATAGCGCTGGTAAAACTGGGAAAGGATGGCAACATTTGAGCTACAAGAGTTTTGGTTTCCATGATGCAATTTGTTGTATTGGACATAAGGACGAAGCAGTTGTCTTTAGGGAGGCAACCCAGGCCCGAAGCTGATGCAGGCTGAGGTCCTAGGCCAATGCCCACTGTAAGGGGGAAAAAACAGGAAAAAATATATGATTGGAACAAATTAAAAAAGGTTGCTCCTGTCTTATTGCAGTGTAGGTTATAGTAACAACACAAAGGTCAAGATTTTTTAACAAAAACTCGTTGTTTGCGACAATCGTAATGGAACAGGTTAAACAATACTGCACGCGCCATGGATTATAATATAATCGGATTTGGTGTAATGATGACATTAAGTTTAATGCACGCATACCTACCGTCTACTCTCACACATTGAGGGTCAACCATACTCATGGGGCATGTCGACATGTTATACACTGTTGTGGATCGTCCCAGTAAACTGAAATGTCCCTACGAAAAATATTTTGCTGCCACTAAAATGTCATCGTGTACTATATATACACTTTATGCAGTATAACCTCTTATTACTTGATACATTTTGTTCATTTTTCTGAATACATACTTGATAGCGCTGGTATAAAGGGAAAGTAATGGCACGAGTTGAGGTATAATGGTTTTGGTTTCCTTGATGCAATTTACTGTACTGGACGTAATGACGGAGCAGTTGGCTTTATGGAGACAACCCAGGCCCAAAGCAGTTGCAGTCTGAGGACTTTGGCCGGCGCCCACTGTAAGGAAAAAGAGAAAAATGTGTGATTGAAACCTTTCAAAAAAAATGTTGCTACTGTCTTATCGTATTGTGGGTTATATAGTAAGAACAGTAAAAGGACAAGAATTTTAGCTGGCAAAAACGCAAGATCAGATGGAAGAAACCAAGAACAATTTTCAACAACTACGAAAGACGCTCTACTTATCATTGCTATTGTTGTTCACGGGATGAAGGGGTAGAATTGCCTACCAAGTGTCAATTCACTGGGGGAATCAGCTTTGCGTTTTTGTCATTTTGTGATTTATGTTTAGTGATTTATATTTTGTGAATTACGTTTCGATTTACGCATTTATGTTCAACGAATCCAAAAACATTCTCTTGTACCTGTCATTTCCTCGGTTTGAAATCACTGTATTTTCGAGGTCCACCGTGTGTCTTGTTTCGGCCACACGATGGGAGAGAGCCGTTTTTCCTCCTGTTTCGCTACGTCCCGCTTGTGTTCTTTTAGCCTAGTTTTTACCACACGAAAATTTTCTCCAATGTACGCGCCGCCAACCCCCGCTGGAAATGCTGTAAACCAAAACCCTCGTGTCGAGCTTATCATCCACGCGGTATTTCGGATGTGACAGGAAGAAATATAGAGTCGAGGCCGACTGTTCAGAAACCTGAACGTTGACGTCAACCAGCAGACGCTTTAACGTCACTGAAAGTCCAGAAACATGTAACAGAATACATACATCCGTGGGTTGGCTCTCATCACCACATCTCTGTAACGAGTCACGATTACGTCGGATAAAGAAGTGGGGATAACTGTTATCGAGAAGATCTTATGAACGAAACCCAACTCTTGTTGTTGCTCACCACCAGTGTGAGCAGCGACTCAGTCTGAGTAAGCAATGAGCGTACTACCGCAAATTAATCTGTAACCACGGCTTGCTGTCTGTTATCCTCCACACAGGAATATAAATGATCAGATCTCTAAATAAGTGCTTAAATTTTACAATATTGCACTGTTTCAGTAACTAAAACGAACGAAAACAAAAATTAAAAACACTGAGTGTACTGTGTCCTTAGTAAGGGGTCAGAAATGCTCAGATACAGTTACATAACTTTCTTGACCTGATGGGGTTCTTAACCAGTCGAAGATGTTGAAAGAAAGAAAAATGTTGGCAGCGATAGACAGTCAATAGCACGAAATACTTCTGTGTTGTTTGATTTGGTCGTGGCAGAGATCCACGCAACCTGGAGATCACCTAGAATGTTTCGCGCTTGCGCTTTTTTTGAAGTTTATTTTGCGGTTCAAGTTTATTGCATAAATATTTGGCAAGGAAAAGATTTCGAGAAGCTTAAATTGCTATGTACAAAAAGACGAGACATTATCAGGAGATTGAGGGGATTCAACAATACAAATATTAATATGTGCAATCGGTTTCCTCGGAAAATAATTTTAAATTGGCAAATAGGCCAGCTGCCTGAATATAACCTCACATATACAATTTGCTCTTTTAACGAAATAGCAATGAACGAAAAGAGTAATCAAAAGTTTCATTGCCAAAATAAAACTTACAATACTTTTCACACGACATTCCGGCAAAAATATCGCACAAGATCAACATATACACCATATGCACCACAAGACAAATATAACGTATAAAACTTTGCAGTGTATTTTGCAATGAACAACAACCTATCCCATTATGTCAGGGAATAGAAGAGGGCTAAACGTAACTGGCCTCTTTCTATATCATCATTAATTGTAGACTCACTGGTTCCGTCGTCTACATTTCTGTAACATTGAACAGCTTGTTTGTATTCTTTGCACGCTTCATCGTATTTCTTCTGATATTTAAGTGCAGCACCAAGATAGGTGTAAAAATGTCCGCAAAACCTGTATTTCGACTTCCTTTCTCCCAATGCGTTTTCCGCTATTTTGATCGATTTTCTGCACGAGTCTTCCAGCAATTCCCATTCACTCAAATGAACATAAACATTTTGTATGTAATGCCTGCACCAGCCAACTTGTTGTCCACGTATTTGATCGTCAACGTCTGGTAATTCCTGAAGAAGTTCTGTTAGGTTCTGCATGAGTGGAATGTTGTGACACAATAAACTTTCCCTATGAGCTGAGCTACTTTTGATCATTTCAAGGCTTACAGTGCAAATTCCACCACAGCATCGATTAATTCCATCCAAAGCGTATGTTTTGTTCACTTCTTTCTGGTACAAGACACCAGCCAAGTAATAGAACAAAGTTGCCAACACACGATTGTTCAGCGTTGACTGCTTTGCAGCGTAAACTTTCAGTTCATTAGCAGAAGCAAACTTATTACTTATGATCAGGTTCAACAGGTGAATGGCAACATCAAATGCTGATTTAAATTGTCCCTTAGTCAAAAGATCAGTGTACTCAACGATCTTGGAAAATGCCCCATCAACTATAAATAGCACACTTATTTAATTATTGTTAAAAACAACAAAATGCATATTTTCTCCTACCGTTTTGTTCAACGAAATCTTCCATGTCGCTGTCCTTTGAAAATGTTCCTGCAGAACCTAATAGAAGCAAATGTAAAGTTTTGTTAAACAGCAACCTTTTCAAAAACATTCTCCTACCTCTAGAATCAAGAGATTGAGATTTCATTTCTGATTGCCAGTTGGCCACAAATGTGTTGCTCTCGGGTGAAAACTTGTCCAATGGAATATTCTCCTTACTCGCAACAACATTGTCTGAGATATCAAGATATTGCATCACGTTTGCCAAGGCCGCTACTCGTTCCGGTTGTTTGTATTTTGCGAGTTGTTTTTCCAAAGATTCTTCTACCTCCAGCAAGTTTGGTCGTTTTCTTGGATCTTGCTTCCAGCAATTTTCCATAACATCTTGCATAAGCTGAATACTTTCCTTATCCCGAACATCCATTCTTTTCCCCAGGATTTGTTTAATTTTGTCAGTGTTGGGTCGAGATCCGGACTTAACTGCTGCTACGAATACTTCAGGTGGTGTTGTAAATGGACGACGTCTAACCAGCATAGTGTAGAGCATCATCCCAAAACCATAGGCGTCTTGCTCCTTGTTCAAGGGATGACTTGGATCTTTGAGAACCTCTGGAGCTGTATAAGCTAATGTAAACTGATCTCGTTTTGGATTCTCAGTGGAAGTTAGAGCATTGGTGTAGTTGCACAATTCGGCACCTCTGAAATTTGAGAGCTTGCAATGGAAATCTTTGGAAACGAGAATGTTTCCAGTTTTTACGTCACAATGAACCAAGCGTTTGAGTTTGTTAAAGTTGTGGACAATGCTGAGGCCCCTTGCCACCTCTTTACACATTTGCAGAATAAGTGAGACAGGGAGTTCCACATCTGAGTTCAGCAAGATGTCTTCAAGATTTCCGTAGTTGCAATATTCCGTTACAATGGCCATGGCATCTTTCCACTTTGTATAGCCGTACACACGGACCACGTGATCGTTGTTGGAACTATATTGGAGGGCAACTTCGTTTTCAACCCTTCACAAATCACAAATCACATTTTTATTACTATCTGTTTTACTACATCACTTCCTAAATTGTGCGACATGATCCGAAATATACTCACATATCTTGGATGGAATTTCCTTTTTTCATAGAATAACATTTGAGAACAACTGGGCCAAGGATTTGGTGCAAAGCAAGTCTAACTACAGCAAAACCTCCCGAACCCAAATCTCCTTTCTCTCCAGGAATGCAGAGAAATTCCTTCGGGTCGTATTCGTGTAACTAAGATTAACAAATATATGTCACCAAATAGTTAACATAATCATCATGCCTCTTGCGGCACTATATATTGCCGAGAGCAAATTCAAATGTATTACTGAAGATTTAGTTATTTGAATTGCTTACCTTTGACGAAGTATCCATTATTTAATTTCGAAATTATCAACAAATTTTTTACAAAGTTCTGATGAAAGACAAACGGCAATGATAATTATGATGATAACTGTTTTATAAATATTATAATATTCCAATCGGTAACATCATCGATTTGCGCTTCCACCGATTAAAAATGTGTTATCAGGATTAAAATATGTCTGGTGAGTGAACGTAAGATTATCTGTAGCAATTTTTGTAGTGATTTCAAAAGATCTTGTTGTAAAAATGACGCAAATTTTCTGTTTGAAGCTCTGTGCAGCGAAATAAATTAAATGACTGTCGCACTATGTTTGGAAACAATTGGCGCACTATGGTACAGCATACGTCGATAACAGTAACGTGGTGGTTGAGATTTTCAATAGCTTAACATTACATGAGTGCGTTGTTCTCGGTGTGTACACACGTATAACTGTGTAATTACCGATAAAGCTCAACGAAATCAGCGAAAAAGCTCTGTAACTGCCAAAAGTATTTAACGTTCGTAAATTATTGCGAACTTGTTTCTTTCTTGTGTCAAACAATGTCCAACAATTGCCCTCTGCTTTATCCTCCATGCGCAACACTGACAGATCACTGGAACAACATAAATCAACTGTGTTCAATTCTGTCCTGCATGCGATTGCAAATGTGCGTAATACCGCAATTCAACTTGGAGATTCACTGGCAATGTTTCGTGCGGAAACGTAACAATTTGCACCAGGGATCTGAACCGGCTCAGCAAGTATGGTCACGTACAAACACTGCAATCGCAACAGCCGCATGACAAACATATGACTTCTGCACCGACCCATTATGTCAACGGACACATTTTGTGTATTAACTCCTCTCTATTTCTTACAGTAAGTAACCTCTCTGTGAAGGTCGCCGTGGGTTGGTAGCTTGCTAACTGTGAGAAACAAAAAGGCCGCGTTAACAAGCATTCCCATATTCCACTTATGGAACATAATATACAACTGATGGTTTTCGCCAGTTGGTCCGCTGACAGCAAGAATAGCAATTACCCGTTCCTTGCCAAATTAATGGGATAGTATGTATTGTTCCGAAATCATATACGTGTACGGGACCTCAATTAAACAAACATACTAATTTTTATTGTACACATCTACATTTTAGAATTAAGACATATTTGGCTTCTCTTTGTGACAGACTTTCCACACAGGAACTTGGGGGCCTGATACCTTCCTAAACTACCGTTTTCATAGGTAACTATTTCTGGGTTATATAACGACAGGAAACCGGCCATGAATGAAAAAGATCTGCAACGCACAGGAAAATAATTTAGCTTCAACCTTACAGCGTATGGTTAACATACTCTTTGTAAATAAAACCTAGGTGGAAAACACAACCCCAATAAAAGTGGAAGCAATTAGAAAACAGCACAGAGGTTACCCAGGATTGCACAGTACAGGACAAGGACCACTGGAGTTCATGATAATTCTTTGCTTGATCAGGTGTTGGGCTGCATCCAGATGGAAAAAGTTCGAAACGGCGTAAACCTCCGACAATTTCTTTTTATTAATCTACCAGTAACCTTCTGTATACAACATGAAATAATAACATGGTTTAAGGATGCAATTGCTAAACGATCGATTTTGTTTAGAGGATGGGGTTGATTTCTGTAAGATGGCGAAAATGGAGGCAGACCCTTGACCAAGATTGGGAAGACCCTTTAGGATTGCGTGAAAAATCATCCCAATAATGCTACTGAAGAAAAGTTCATGACATTTGGACGTTTCTAGAAAATTCCGTGACAAGCGGCTCCTTCGTTTTCTTACAATCATCCCTGCGATTTGTATTTTTGGCGCCATTCGTGCCAACACATCAGCGACTATGATAAGAAATCCCGGTTAGCCGAGGCTCAAACCATACCGTGCGTCGTCTTGCTTTTTTTGGACAGGCGAACATTAAACCATGTGTGCGCCAGGCAAAAGCGTTCGTCTTATGTCAACCGCTCGTAGTTCAGTGAGTTGTAACGAACAACCCAAACATGGCCTGACCACCTACGGGTATCAATCAATCAGACCAACGTCATCAAAACTTCAGCAAAGCGAGTCTTGTGATATTTCGAAACTTACCGGATGTGACGTGTCTTCGTGATTAATGGACAATTCTTACGCTGGTTTTGGACGAAAGTCAGAACTCTCGTTAAGTGATTAACCATTTGAAACCTTCCAAAAAATGAAACAGGAAGAGCCGC
Source organism: Ascidia mentula (assembly GCF_947561715.1). NCBI lineage: Eukaryota > Metazoa > Chordata > Ascidiacea > Phlebobranchia > Ascidiidae > Ascidia > Ascidia mentula. Next base: position 4,611,619 of record NC_138568.1, read on the forward strand.
AAAACTATTTCTTGTTTTCCTATGTTGACTTTATACAGATACCGAACACTTGAACAAATGATTATGTCTGCTGTTAAGCTATTCCTATTACACAAGGAAACATATATAGCATGGTAAAATTAAAACAAAGCAGTAGACCGTGTGATTTTTCAAAGTAAAAGTGAAACTTAATTCTACATTGCTCAAGCCAGTATTTGCCCATTTGTACTTAAAATGTCGACTAAAAACCGCCAAGATCTTAATTAACAAAAGAAGTTGCTTTGCTACTAAATACCTAACCACGAATCAAGATCAAATTGATATATGGGTCGGGCACTTGACCAATGCTGCCAAACGCCCGCCCGCCTTCAGAAGTTGTTCGCATCAGAATTGGTTTTACTTTAGCTTCTGCACGCCACCAGCGGAAATTATTTAAAAAATTAATTCGGCTTGGTGGCGCACAAGAGTAGATATGTATTAGCTGCTATGTGCGTGAACAGTCGTTCAGTATTGCATTACAAACGATGTGGTTGCGCATTTATTATTATTTTTAGCAATGAAATGTCATATTATTTTTAGTCTTTTATCGTATTGTATTTTTTCAATGAAATGTCGTGGAGAGGAGTTGTAAGCAATTACAGGTGTTTTTCTGTTGAACATCAGTATGCCTCGAAAGATCTTTTTTAGTGTTCATGAAAGAAAGTGTGCGATTTTAAAGCCTTTACAAGTATAAATCACAATTTTGTAGTCGAATATCATTTGTCCAAGTTTTGAATTAATGTAACATAAATATCGGGATTTTTTATTTTACATCTGAATAAGGCATTTGATTTTTGTTACTAAGTTCAGTTTTCTGCACGTACTTCGATTTGTCACCAAGCTTTCTCCACAACAGAAAGACTTAATTCAAGTTCTGTGTATTTTTGAAGCAGAATATAAGAATGTCGGAACGTTGCAATGGTAAAGGCAAAAATAGGCGTAGATATACCGAAATGTAGTTTGCTCCGTAACAAAATTTTACATCAATGCCTGCCATTTCATAACGATTACATTGGAGTTTAACGAAAAGGTATGCATTGTATCTTCGATGGGTCACACTCTGATCCGTCGAACAAGTTTAATTTAGTAAAAGTTTATCATGCGCATTGCAACCCAGCCAAATATCATCGGTATAATGCCACTGAAGGCAACCAGGGACGTAGCATCACTGGTTGAGTTAGGGGGAATGGGGGTTGGTAATAATGATGGTGGTGGCATCGACGACACTGCTGTTGGTGGAACCAACGAATTTGCTGGTGGTGGAACCGACGACATTGCTGGTTCGGTAGCCATTCCAGCAGTGTAATTCATCCGTAGACTGGCAAATGTGTTGTTGTTGCAATTGTCTGTGTTGCAACAGGCAGCATCACATGCACTGAAAAAAGTGGTACATGGAATTTTTGTAAACTGTATTTTCTGACTGCACAGTTCTTACCATACTGCATAAAGTGTGTATATAATACGCGATGATATTTTAGTTACAACAAAATATAAGCGTTTCCAGTTTACTTTTCTTGGCGGGTAATATGTTGTTTACAAAGATTGACTATCAGTTAAAGTCAGTTTCATTAATTTAAGCAGTATAACCTTATATTACGTATGACATTTTGTCAATTTTTCTGAATACATACGTGATAGCGCTGATAAAACTGGAAAAGGATGGCGACATTTGAGCTACAATAGTTTTGGTTTCCATGATGCAATTTGTTGTATTGGACATAATGACGAAGCAGTTGGCTTTAGGGAGGCAGGCCAGGCCCGAAGCTGATGCAGTCTGAGATCCTTGGCCAGCGCCAACTTTAAGGAAAAAAAAAACAGGAAAAAATATATGATTGGAACAAATTAAAAAAGGTTGCTCCTGTCTCATCGTAGTGTAGGTTATAGTAACAACATAAAGGTCAACATTTTTAGCTAGAAATTCGTTGTTTGCGACAATCGTAATGGAACAGGTTAAACAATACTGCACGCGCCATGCATTATAATATAATCGGATTTGGTGTATGGATGACATTAAGTTTAAATGCACGCATACCTACCGTCTACTCTCACACATTGAGGGTCAACCATACTCATGGGGCATGTCGACATGTTATACACGGTTTCGGACTTTCCCCCAACAGTTAAATTCATGTAACCGGTGTAGCAGCTAATCGCGTCAGTAGAATACACTAGCGCCATAGCGGGCAGTAGTACGGTGAGACAGAAAGGTTTCATTGTATATTTCGTAGTTGTTGTTACTAGTTTGAAACAAACCTGTTGACAAGAAAATCATAAACACTTATTTTAAACGTTATTGGTATCAAGCTGCATTCAAATAGTACCATTCGAACATTTTTTGCATTTAAAATGATTTATTTGACAGCAGAAAGCAGGTCAAAGGCTAAGCCTGGCCATTCAACTGCCTTGAACAAGATTTAAATTAAAAACCAACAAAAAGTGTTTCAAGAATTAAAATCGATACATAGAAATATTTAAGTTCCCGAACAATCGTTGCATATCAAAAGACTAAAGATCTATTATCAACGCTTATAACTGTTAAACTATCGCCAAATCTCCAGCGCCTCTCTCAACTCTATTCTTACGTTCGGGCGCATCCGCCGCTGTAAAGTTTTTCGGTATGCGTCAGATCGGCCCCTATTGGCTGTAAATTACTTCCTTGTAGCTATAATCGACTCTTTCGGCAGTTTCCTTGAATTGTTGTTTGAAACGCTTTGTTGCCGACCCAAACTTTGTACGTATAATCACTGCACCCAATTATATAAACTTTTCGCAATTTTTAAACTTTGTATATTAGCGAGACCTTTTAGGTCGAAACAGTGGCCATCTGTCTGCAGCAAATTCATATTATTGGCTCCACATTGCTTATCATATGATTATTGTGACACGGGGCCTGACGGCACTATTGGTTGAGCTTGCTTGGCCGTAGTGTTTCCACCTTGTTTGCTCCGTAAGGTTGCACCTAGTTTGGTGCCCAACGGATGACGGTGACTGTATAGTCACCACAAAGTGGAAGTCTTTGCTTGGCCGTTTGGTCTGCAAAGTTCGTCTTATAGTCACACCAGCTGCACTGATGAGACCTTTTAGGTCGAAACAGTGGCCATCTGTCTGCAGCTTATACACAAATTTGTATATTAGCGTTTTGCAAATTAAAGCCGTAACAAACAATAAAGTACTCCCTGCAAGAACAGCGTGATTGGCTGTCTTACAGGAACAATACACGAAACTTCAAATTTTTTGGACAATGATGAAAGACTTTCCTATATGAAACCGAAACCATAGCGCTTTTTCAAAAACAATCACGCAGCAACGCTAAATATGCTCGCCACAATTGTTACATTTACTAGTTCAGAGAATAGGATTTATCCCAGCGTCACTCGATAACTTGATACTAGTTTCTATAACGTTGAGGCAGTGTTGTTGTTGCAATTATCTTTGTTGCAACAGGAAGCATCACATGCACAAAAAAAGTGGTACATGAGATTTTCGTAAACTGTGTTTTCTAACTGCATAGTTCGTAACGTATTGCTTTCGTAGTCCTTGGAAAGTGTTCTTGCAAAACCTAACAGAAGCAAAAAATCGTTCCGGTTGTTTATATTTTGCGAGTTGCTTTTCCACGTTCTTTAACCTCCAGCATGTTTGGTCGTTCTCTTGGATTTTGTTGCCAGCATTTTTCCATAACATCTTGCATAAGCTGAATACATTCCTTATCCCTAACATCCATCCTCTTCCCCAGGATTTGTTTAATTTTGTCAGTGTTGGGTCGAGATCCGAACTTAACTGCTTCAACGAACACTTCAGGTGGTGTTGTAAATGGATGCTGTCTAACCAGCATTGTGTAGAGCATCATCCCAAAACCAAACGCGTCTTGCTCCTTGCTCAAGGGATGACTTGGATCCTTGAGAACCTCTGGAGCTGTATAAGCTAATGTAAATTGATCTCGTTGTGGATTCTCAGTGAAAGATAGTGCATTGGTGTAGTTGCACAATTTGGCACCTCCGAAGTCTGAGAGCTTGCAATAGAAATCTTTGGAAATGAGAATGTTTCCAGTTTTTACGTCACAATGAACCAAGCGTTTGCGTTTGTTGAAGTTGTGGACAATGCTGAGGCCCCTTGCCACCTCTGTACACTTTTGCAGAATAAGTAAGACAGGAAGTTCCACATCTGAGTTCAGCAAAAGTTTTTGAAGATTTCCGTAGTTGCAATATTCCATTACAATGGCCATGGCATCTTTCCACTTTGTATAGCCGTACACACGGACCACGTGATCGTTGTCGGAACTATATTTGAGGGCAAGCTCATTTTCAATCCTTCATAAAACGCAAATCACATTTTTATTACTACCTGTTTTCACTACATCACTTCCTACGTTGTATGACATAATCAGAAATATACTCACATGTCTCGGATGTATTTTCCCTTTTTCATAGAATAACATTTGAGAACAACTGGACCAAGGATTTGGTGCAAAGCAAGTCTAACTACAGCAAAACCTCCCGAACCCAAATCTCCTTTCTTTCCAGGAATGCAGAGAAATTCCTTCGGGTCGTATTCGTGTAACTAAGATTAACAAATATACGTCACCAAATGGTTAACATAATCATCGTGGCCGTGCTTAAAGCGCCCACGCTTTGCCGAAAGCAAATTCAAATGTATTACGGAAGATTTTAAGTTATTTTCATTGCTTACCTTTGACGAAGTATTCATTATTTAATAGTTCTGATGAAAGACAAACGGCAATGAAAATTATGATGAAAACAGCAAAACTGTTTTCCAAATAATACAACCTTTCAACCGGTAACTTCAACAATTTGCCCTTCCTGCGGGTGTCAATCAATCAGACCAACGTCATAAAAACTTCTGCAAAGCGAGTCTTGCGATATTTCCAAGCTTACCGGATGTGACGTGTCTTCGTGATTAATGGAGAATTCCTGCTCTGGTTTTGGACGAAAGTCAGAACTCTCGTTAAGTGATTAACTTCTTAAATCCTTCCAAAAAATGAAACACGAAGAGCCGCAAAACTATTTCTTGTTTTCCTATGTTGACTTTATACAGATACCGAACACTTAACAAATGATTATGTCGGCTGTTAAGCTATTCCTACATGACACAAGGAAACATATATAGCATAGACCAATTTAAAACAAAGCAGTAGAAAGTGAGATTTTTCAAAGTAAAAGTGAAACTTAATTCTACATTGCTCAAGCCAGTATTTGTCCATTTGTACTTAAAATATCGACTAAGAACCGCCAAGATCTTAATTAACAAAAGCAGTTGCTTTGCTACTAAAGACCTAACCACGAATCAAGATCAAATTGATATATGGGTCGGGCACTTGACCAATGCTGCCAAACGCCCGCCCGCCTTCAGAAGTTGTTCGCATCAGAATTAGTTTTACTTTAGCTTCTGCACGCCACCAGCGGAAACTATTAAAAAAAAATTAATTCGGCTTGGTGGCGCACAAGAGTGGATATGTATTAGCTGCTATGTACGTGAACAGTCGTTCAGTATTGCATTACAAACGATGTGGTTGCGCATTTTTTATTATTTTTAGCAATGAAATGTCAAATTATTTTTAGTCTTTTATCGTATTGTATTTTTTCAATGAAATGTCGTGGAGAGGAGTTGTAAGCAATTACAGGTGTTTTTCTGTTGAACATCAGTATGCCTCGAAAGATCTTTTTTAGTGTTCATGAAAGAAAGTGTGCGATTTTAAAGCCTTTACAAGTATAAATCACAATTTTGTAGTCGAATATCATTTGTCCAAGTTTTGAATTAATGTAACATAAATATCAGGATTTTTTATTTTACATCTAAATGAGGCATTTGATTTTTGTTACTACGTTCAGTTTTTTGCACTTACTTCGATTTGTCACCAAGCTTTCGCCACAACAGAAAGACTTAATTCAAGTTCTGTGTATTTTTGAAGCAGAATATAAGAATGTCGGAACGTTGCAATGGTAAAGGCAAAAGTAGGCGTAAACATACCGAAATTTAGTATTTATTTAACAACAGCTCCGTAACAAACTTTTACATCAAAGCCTGTCATTTCATAACGATTGCATTATATGTTTTATCGAAAAGGTATGCGTTATATCTTCGATGGGTCACACTCTGATCCGTCGAACAAGTGTAATTTAGTAAAAGTTTATCATGCGCATTGCAACGCAGCCAAATATCATCGGTATAATGCCACTGAAGGCAACCAGGGACGTAGCATCACTGGTTGAGGTCGGTGGAACGGGTGTTGGTGATACTGATGGTGGTGGCATCGACGACATTGCTGGTTGGGTAGCCATTCCAGCAGTGTAATTCATCCGTAGACTGGCAACTGTGTTGTTGTTGCAATTGTCTGTGTTGCAACAGGCAGCATCACACGCACTGAAAAAAGTGGTACATGGAATTTTTGTAAACCGTATTTTCTGACTGCACAGTTCTTACCATACTGCATAAAGTGTATATATAATACGCGATGATATTTTAGTTACAACAAAGTATAAGCGTTTCCAGTTTACTTTTCTTGACGGGTAATATGTTGTTTCCAAAGATTGACTATCAGTTAAAGTTGGCTTTATTGATTGAAGCAGTATAACCTTATATTACGTATGACATTTTGTTCATTTTTCTGAATACATACTTGATAGCGCTGGTAAGAGTGGAAAAGGATGGCACAAGTTGAGCTATAATGGTTTTGGTTTCCATGATGCAAGTTGCTACACTGGACATAATGACGGTGCAGTTGGCTTTAGGAAGGCAGGCCAGGCCAGAAGCTGTTGCAGTCTGAGGACCAAGGGCAGCGCCAACTGTAAGGGTAAAAAACAGGAAAATTATGCAATGAAAACCTATTAAAAAAGGTTGCTCCTGTCTTATCGTAGTGTAGGTTATAGTAACAACATAAAGGTCATGATTTTTTAGCAAAAACTCGTTGTTTGCGACAATCGTAATGGAACAGGTTAAGCAATGCTGCACGCGCCATGCATTATAATATAACCGGATTTGGTGTATGGATGACATTAAGTTTAATGCACGCATACCTACCGTTTATTCTTACACATTGAGGATCAACCATACTCATGGGGCATGTCGTCATGTTATACACTGTTGTGGATTGTTGCCCCAGAGCAGTTAAATTCATGTAACCGTTGTAGCAGCTAATCGCATCAGTAGAACACACTAGCGCCATGACGGGCAGTAGTACGGTAAGACAGAAAAGTTTCATTGTATATTTCGTAGTTGTTGTTACTAGTTTGACACAAACCTGTTGACAAGAAAATCATAAACACATATGTTAAACGTTGTTGGCATAAAGCTGCAACTCAAGTAGTACCATTCGAACATTTTTGTGCATTTAAAATGATTTATTTGACAGCAGAAAGCAGGTCAAAGGCTAAGCTTGACCATTCAACTGCCCTGAACAAGATTTAAATCAAAAACCAACAAAAAGTGTTTCAAGAATTAAAATCGATACATAGAAATATTCAAGTTCCCGAACAATCGTTGCATATCAAAAGACTAGAGATCTGTTATCAACGCTTATAACTGTTAAACTATCGCCAAATCTCCAGCGCCTCTCTCAACTCTATTCTTACGTTCGGTCGCATCCGCCGCAGTGAAGTTTTTCAGTATGCGTCAGATCAGCCCCTATTGGCTGTAATTTACTTCCTTGTAGCAAAGTTGTCGAATGTTTTTGCAGTTTCCTTAAACTCTTATTTTCTACCGAATATTTGGGCAGGGTTAACGGCCAGGAGTAATCAAATCTTGGTGCGCCAAGATACTGAATTTTACTCGAACTTATTAGTGAAATGCTCTGTTGCCAACCCAAACTTTGTACGTATAATTTCTGCACCCAATTATATTAACTTTTCGCAATTTGTGAACTTTGTATATTAACGTTTTGTAAATTTAAACCTTAACAAACGAAATAGTACTCCCTGTAAGTACAGTGTGATTGGCTGTCCCTTCAGTACGCCAACATCTTAAAATTTTGTGGACAATTAAAGACTTTCCTATATAAAACCAAACCCATCCCTTTTTCAAAAGTCACGCAGCAACGCTAAATATGCTCACCACAATTGTTATATCTACTAGTTCATATAATAGGATTTATCCCAACGTCACTCGATAACTTGATAATAGTTTCTATAACGTTGTGGCATTCTGGTAGATAATCATCCAAGAATTATTGCCGGCCACACTTTTTCTAGTCAATCACACTCAGCGCACATTTTGAAACTAAGAGAAAAGCCGGCACGAGTCATCGCATTACGCGGACTGCGCGGGACCTTCTGTGCAATGTGCCCACTCCCTCCTGTGTTGTGAGTCTAAACCCGCTGGCCCTCAACAAGCTTGGCAGGTGGGAAGGAAACGCCTTCAAGCATCATGCTGCATCCGATGTTGTGATGTACGGTAACCTCTGGCTGATGTAACGCCGAAATGAAAACAACTTCAAGCTTCTTACGTCTTATTTAGGAATTTACAAAACTCACTAATACATACGGCGGCATGTTCGCGATGTAATGTTTTCTTGTAGCATTGGTTCCTGTAGCGTTCTTCTAGCGAAAACGTATTATTTTGATCGACGTTATCGTAGCTGATAGTCAAATACATTCGTTAGAATATCGTCGGAACCGTCGATTACAATAAATATGTTTCTGAGAGAATACATTACAAAAATGTGAAGAAACACAAGCAAAATTTCTCTATATGCAACAATCGCTTGCAGGTCATGCTGGCGATATTTAACCTCTGTGGATTAATCATCAATCCATATCCAGAATAGGGAAGTTTGGTGCAAAAGATTTTGTATATTTAGGCAGAAGTGCCCTTATCAAGCACAACGTTCGTAAATCCACTTTACTTCCTAGAATAACAATAACTTCGTTGGCCAAATGACAAAAGCCCCAACAGCCGCCTTCGAGACGGCAAGTTCCTGTTTAGTGTAAGCGCTTACAGTCGTGACCCTTGTCATTGCATAGGAGGATGTAGCTCCTCGTTTCTGGCCTGTAAAGTGCGCTACGGTTTTCTTGAAACGAACGACACAACAAAACGCCGGCAGTTATTTTTGAACTTTTTGCTGTTTAAGAAAAATGCACGTATTTGACGGTCAAATACGCAACAAAACACTATTGTGTGTCTGTCCACTTATGATAGGAAATAAACGTGTAAAGGTTCCACAATTCTTGTCGGTTCGGAAATATATAACAAGGCGACGAAAACATAATGGCCGCCACAGAAGTTCATGAAAACGTTCAACATATTTTATTTGGTGTTTTACTCGGGTGAACAAAGAACCAAGATAATCCCCATTCCTGGGTCGGTGCATGTTTTTCGTAAATAGGCATTGATCCCAGGTAGCAAGCTTATCGCGAAAGACGGAACGAGAACAAGATACCGCAACAGCTTCTAGTTTAACGCTCAAGACGGAAGTAATGTGCATACAGTTGAACTGAGTCATGACGCTACGTCACTCCTCCACTGAGCGGCGCACAAGTTCCAGTGTTAAACTGAACAAATCCGGGCAAAAACAACATCGGTTAAGCGACCGACACATACACCAAGAAGAAAACCTGAGCGGGTTGCTTGACAAGAATACCCTGGGTTCGAATCCAAAGAAAAATATTGTATAGATAACAGTCACATTTATAGCAAGAATTTAATGTGAATTGGTTTATCGTAGTCCCTGCTGGTTTGTGGCGTTTTTACTCAAAAGTGAAAAGAGTCATTGGAAAGTAGCTCAACACAAACAAATAAAGCATAAATGACATCAGTATATGTTTGCTTGCGGAGGATTGTAGAGAAATCAATAAAATCGTAGGTCATGAACGTAATACTCGCTTACCGTCCAATCTCAGACATCGACTATCAGAACAGGAGGTGCTCTTAAAACTTTCTCGAGGGAGAAGAAAATTCACATCCAAATCTTTGTATCCGTCATAGCAATTGAGTGCCTCGGTATCGTACATTAAGCCAGCCAAGGCAATGATGACAACCAGCAGTTTATTAATAACACAGTTCATACTGATTTTGATGTGACGCTAACATGCAGTAAACCCTGTACAAACGGAAAGTTGTAACCAACACAAAGTCGCTTCCGCTTTTCAAATGTCCATGCATCGAGTTCCTAAAACAGCTAAACTTTTGATTCTCACATCCAACATAAAAAGCACATCAGGAAGATACAAAAACGTTTTATACGTTTCGCCCTTTGTCTTTACTGCTAATACGACCCCTTTACCGATTCCCAAAACAATGGTTGTGCTTTCTCAGTCTGCTGGATTTGGTCGTAAATGTGCCACACATTTTTGAGCCCGTTACCACACAGCTATTGGCCCTAAAATACCTTAAAACCTCGGTGGTTTTACTAGCTGCAATAAAACACCGCTTTCTTAAACGATACCTCTTTTGGTTTTCATAACGCCACACGACATATGCCAGATAGCGAAACTCAAACATTTTGTTTCTATTGTTGGGTTAAGGTGAAAGCGATTGGGTATTTTTAGGGGGTGCATTGTTGTCTTAATTTCAGTGCGTCGGGAGTTTTGAGCCATTGTAGTTTAAAATGTATTCAGTTCCTCTTTCGATTCGCGTAAGGTATGTACATAAATTGACGACACGTCCTTGTTTGAGTAGCAAACAGATGATATCTTATAGAATCCCCTGATCACATTTATAGATTTTGAACCGAGATTTAAGCTGGTAGAATATTTGGTTTCTTAACGATATGCCACAGCTCCCTTGTGGTCAATACTTAACCTGTAACTGCATACTAAACATGGAACACGTCTTGCGATCAACGCACAGCATTCAGTCAAAAATTATCGTTGATCCTTTTGCCTGGTACACACTTAGCTCAAATATGAAATCCTCTTTGATTGTGGTTCAAATACTTAAAATTGCCACAAAGTTACTTACATACTACCAGTAAGTGGAACAACAAATCTAATTACAAGGGATGCCGCATACTGAAGTGAAAACTAACTTTTCCATTGGCACCCGTTAGTTCTCAACCGGGGCAAGACAGCGTACTATTTTTTTACCTTCTGGAATGCCTTGAGTTACATTTTATGTTGATCTGATAAACCGAAAAAACGATCACGTCACGAAATACAACTGGCTATACTGTAATTGCATGCGTGTTGAACGTGATCAATGCAAGCAAAGTCAAAATATACACAACAACAACAGAAATTCGCTTGTTGTGGAATGGTTTGAAAACGTCGATTTTGAGAAAACTCCATACATTTCTTCGTTGTTTGACAACGTTTATGTTGGTTTGAGTTTTTGCAATCATGCAATTGACTCTGCATTTGTAATAGCCTTCGGTGTCCTTACTTTAAAGTGAAACCGTAACTTAACACGAACTAAACTATATGTCATGAAGTATACCCTGACCTTCGTAGGTTAGCTGATATTCATGTACAGCTTTATGGAGTAATTATAATAACAACACTTAGCCAAAACAGTAACAATATTGCTAAATAACCTTAGCTCCAACCATCATCACGTGATGTAAAGTGACATCGTGATGTGAACTCTCAAATTAATAAAATGTGATTAACAATAAGATTGAAGCACAAAGCATCAGAAATACTCTTCCGTCCATTTGCAAGGTGTTTCCCGAAGATGTTAAAATGGATGATACAGATGTTGTTTTTGTTGGCATGGCACTAGTCGTCGAAGTTGTCGAACTCCTTGGAGCTTCGAGAATGCTCGCCACGCTTTGACTGTTGCAGCCGTCTGAGTCGCAACACGCCGCTTTGCATTTACTGCAATATTAAGGAATTGCACGTTTCGGTTTTGTTCTGACGACAAAACACTAAACTTATCTGGAAATCAATCACGCCATTGCAACAATTATAACTAGATAAAAATAAACCACACTATGTATAGCAAAGAATTCAACACCCTGTATTAGACCTCAGGGTATTCGTTCACCCTCTTGAAACATGCTTACAATCTTAATGAACAATTTTCATTAGGTGACCCACTATCTTTGAGGAATTGCCTGATTTGGGGTGATCGGCTTACCAGCGATGGAACAAAACGATTAAGTAGAGTTTGTGTAGACTGAATGCAAGCTGCCTGGCTCGATATCCCGATGAAAAGTAAAAAATCTTTTCTATCGTATTTTGTACATTAGGTTCACTGGCATCGCAACCACTTTTCCCCGACAAATCAGAGCGGGATATGAAAAATCTTGCTTCCTGAGAGGTTTGAAGTCACGACCCTGGGCATATCGGACCCAAATGGAATTCTACGGAACTCAGCGGTTAGTATGGGAAAATACAGTTTGTTTCTGCTGCCAGACATATTACTCAATAATTTAAAGCTCCTCTGGCACACAAACTAGTTGTTTGGATGACGTTTCGGTCGTTATACAAGAGACCTTCACAATAAAACACAGAAATGCTTCATGCGCATGGTCGTGACTTCAAACTTTAACAGGAGCTTCATTTTTTAAATCTCGTTCCAGCTTGTCAGCAAAAACTAACTTTGACCCGGTTTGGCTGAAATGATCTGGCTACAACACCATTGAATCACTTCCTACTTATATTGGCAACTTATTAACTTTTTTACCTGATTCGCGGTGAATAGTTTGCCGCATTTGGTACAGTTTGAACAAGCTGTTTGTTTGTTGCTTCAGTGCAAGCTGAGAACCCAGCCATTATAATGGTGCATTGAGCTTCAGTGTAACAATCCATGGCATAACCGGAAACGGTGTAAAAATTGCTGCGTGGGCAGTTGCTGCAAAAAAAATCGAGGTTGATGTTGAAAGTTGCACTGCCCGTTAATCGGACATGAGCGCGCACAAGGACATTTTTTATAATTTTGCATTTGCTGCAAAACAAAATTCAAAGAATTTTTAAACCGTTGCGTTGAAATTTGGCATATGGAGACAAATACAAAAATCAAGGTCGTACAAACCTTCCACACGCAAACACCTTTTCCCTTGACAGCATTGCTTGTCGTTTACAGCAGTGCTGTAGGATCCACCATTGTCCACAAACCCGTACTTGCAGGTCAAGGCGTTCGCACACAACGGGGACAAAAGAAGAAAATGGAAACACAAGCTGGAAATTACCCCCATAAGGTCGCGTGCACAGGTTTGAAGAACAGACAATTCGTTTCTATTAAATATTCTCTCTACCGCCCTCATACAAGCATCAATATCACTATAAATTTGGCATTTCTACTTTGTATAGAGACTATAACGCTTAATTGTAAGTAAAGTAAATATTTAAAAGTCTGTTTTTTAGCCTTTTATGTTTGTTTTTGAAACGGTAAAAAGAGGACGTTAAACTGCCCTGTGCTAGAGAGTGTGCCTTAGAGCCCGTGCCCATCTTCTTTTGAACATTTGGCCCGAGAATTATGCGGTTAACTCAGCCAACGGTTCCTTTTTTAAGTAACTGTGTCGTGGTGTCAAAAAGCACCCTTTCTGTTGATTCGCTGAAATGACGTAAGGCCTAACTTTGTTTAATGATCCAAGGATGAATATTTATTAGATAGGGAAATACATATCTGTACTTTAATACTTCTTAATATAAAAATTCATCATGGTTCGTCTCTGTTGTTTGGTACTCAGTATAGGGTACCCAACAGATCGACGTTGACCGGACAGGTACCACAAAGTGGAATCTAGTGTGCCTGCTAGTGTATAAGCTAGCACAGTGCCACTGCAACAGCTGCACTGATGAGACCTCACAGGTCGAAAAAGTGCGTGTACACACCCTGTCTCCAGCTTACCAAAATTCATGATCTTCTTCAAGTTTTACTTAAAACAGTTTGTAGCATTATCACAGTCAACAGCATGTACACTACCACAAGAGTTTCTAAAATCCATGCACATAAGTGTTAATCAATGTTCATTTGAATGCAACTTCAGCTTCAACACCTTATATTGCGCGACTGTTCCACTTCACCTTAACAAACGACTTGTTTTTGATGCCAAACTGAATCTATTGCATTTGTAATGACTGTGTTTAGTAAGGAGCAAATTGCACATTTATGCCTTCGAAAGGAACGTTGCATAAAAGCTGGCCCACGTGTTGTCACAACATTACAAGCCGGTGGGAGGCTTAATGCAAACCGCCACCAATTCAGAGTTCACGTAGTGTTGACAACGTTTGCACAAGGGTCATGAAAGGACAAAAAAAGAAAGACAGAAACGAATGATCCACCTCTCAATAGTTTGGATAAGTAAACATATGTTATCCTTAAATACTTAGCGGGGAGATAGACTTCGTTTGTCGAAACTTGGGTTCATTGGTTTTTGCCAGTGTATGACTTAGTTTTATAATATTCCCACTTTTTAACCTTTCTGCAGTCAAATTGACGACACTTTTGAAACATACGATGTGTATTGTTAATCCGACTGTGGTAATAGAAGTTGTAATATGTTTTCAAAGCAACATTTAAATCATAAAACAAGCAAGAACAAAACTTCCAACCTAATTTATCCATTTTTTTTTTTTATTAAAACGAGAAATCCAATACACGGAGCGTAATTAATCATTTCAACAGAACGAATATCAACATTCCAACAATGAACCACATGAGGTCACTGAAGGCACTTGAAGTTACACCAGCGCTGGTGGTTTCGGTTTGAACGGTGGAGGAAACCGTCTTCAGGTCTTCAAGAGTTCTGTTGTTACAGTTGTCAGTTTCACAGCAAGCCGCCTTACAACTGCACATAGAAATAACATGCTCTCACAACGTCATTAAAGCGTTCCTAACCGACGTAGCTCGTAAATTTTGAGCAGGGTCCACCAAATTTTTTTCACAAAGGGACGTAAAAAATGTGAATGTACTTTTGGAAACCCGGTAACCGTTTAAGACGATATAATTTTTATCACAATGTCATCTCCTTGCAAAGGGGATTTGAAGCAATAAATCCATTTTATGGCCATAAAAGCAGAATGTAAACAAAAAGACAACAGTGCAATTAAATTTAGTGAGAAAAATCAAAACGTCATCTGACAGTGCGGTGTCAATAAATTTTTGTTGGTTTTTGGTCCAAGCCAAAGAGCGGCACTCGACCCAATCGGTTGTAGCTTGGTGACATCTGATTTAGAACAAATTTTCGTTTTTTTTTGTTTAACTATCCTTGATTAGAGTAAATGAAACCCTTACGATTTTAACGACGCAACTAGGTCTGGAATGCCTAGTTTCTCAGAAAGGGTCGTATTTGCGATTTTCTTGCAGTTTTCTTCGCTTTTTGTAGCATACGAACAGCTGCTTTCGGAGAAACATAGAAATCCACTGGGTTTCCCCACATCCATACCGTTCCAACTCCCTTCGGCTTTTTTCGAGAAAAGACAAAGTTTAAACGGGTGAATTATTTTGAAAAACAAGCAAGGACGTAGATACACAGATTAATTAATTTTTATACCAAAAACAACCACTATGGTAAGCATTGTGGAGCCAATAATATGAATTGTGTATAAGCAGCACACCAGCTGCACTGATGAGATCTTTTAGGTCGGAGCAGTGGCCATCTGTCTGCATCTTATACACAACCACTATGCGTGGATAAAATCATTAAAATGGTACAACTCAACTTTCCTTTTTAAATTCAAAAGCACTACATTTGTTACTTTTGTTGAATATATTTTATCGTAGGTCACGAACGTGATACTTGCTTACCGTCCAATCTCAGACATCGACTATCAGAACAGGAGGTGCTCTTAAAACTTTCTCGAGGGAGAAAAATCACATCCAAATCTTTGTATCCGTCATAGCAATTGAGTGCCTCGGTATCGTACATTAAGCCAGCCAAGGCAATAATGACAACCAGCAGTTTATTAATAATACAGTTCATACTGATTTTGATGTGACGCTTACATGCAGTAAACCCTGTACAAACGCAAAGTTGTAACCAACACAACGTCGCTGCCGCTTTTGGTTGTGATCAAATGTCCATGCATCGAGTTCCTAAAACAGCTAAACTTTTGATTCTCACATCCAACATTAAAAGCAAATCAGGAAGATACAAAAACGTTTTATACGTTTCGCCCTTTGTCTTTACTGCTTGTACGACAACTTTACCGATTCCCAAAACAATGGTTGTGCTTTTCCAGTCTGCTGGATTTGGTCGTAAATGTGCCACACATTTTTGAGCTCGTTAGCACACACCTATTGGCCCTAAAATACCTTAAAACCTCGGTGGTTTTACTAGCTGCAATAAAACACCGCTTTCTTTAACGATGCCTCTGGTGAAAGCGAAAGCGATTGGTGGGCTGCTTTATTGTCTTAATTTCAGTGCTTCCGGAGTTTTGTGCCATTGTAGTTTAAAATGTATTCAGTTCGTCTTTCGATTCGCGTAACGTATGTACAATAAGTTACGCCACGTCCTTGTTTGAGTAGCAAACAGATGATATCTTTTTTTTGAATCCCTTGATCACATTTACAGATTTTGAACCGAGATTTAAGCTGGTAGAATATTTGGTTTCTTAATGATAGGCTCACAGTTGCCTTGTGGTCAATACTTAACCTGTAACTGCATACTAACATGGAACACGTCTTGCGATCAACGAACAGCATTCAGTCAAAAACTATCGTTGATCCTTTTGCCTGGTACACACTTAGCTCAAATATGAAATCGTCTTGCATTGTGGTTCAAATACTTAAAATTGCCACAAAGTTACTTACATACAATCTGAAAGCGGAACAACACATCTAATTACAAGGGATGCCGCATACTGAAGTAAAAACTAACTTTTCCATTAGCACCCGTTAGTTCTCAACCGGGGCAAGACAGCGTACAATTTTTTTACCTACTGGAATGCCTTGAGTTACATTTCTCGTTTTTCTGACAAACCGAAAAAACGATCACGTCACGAAATTCAACTGGCTATACTGTAATTGCATACGTGTTGAACGTGATCAATGCAAGCCAAGTCAAAATATACACAACAGCACAGAAATTCGCTTGTTATGGACTGGTTGAAAAACGTCGATTTTGAGAAAACTCCATACATTTCTTCGTTGATTTACAACGTTTATGTTGGTTTGAGTTTTTGCAATCATGCAATTGACTGCATTTGTAATAGCCTTCGGTGTCTTTACTTTAAAGTGAAACCGTAACTTAACACGAACTAAACTATATGTCATGAAGTATACCCTGACCTTCGTAGGTTAGCTGATATTCATGTACAGATTTATAGAGTAATTATAATAACAACACTTAGCCAAAACAGTAACAATATGGCTAAGAACCTTTGCTCCAACCATCATCACGTGATGTAAAGTGACATCGTGATGTGAACTCTCAAATTAATAAAATGTGATTAACAATAAGATTGAAGCACAAAGCATCAGAAATACCCTTCCGTCCATTTGCAAGGTGTTTCCCGAAGATGTCACAATGGAACTAGGCGCGGTGGCATTCAACAACACGACATGAGCTATGTTGGTCTCTTGGATCGTCACGGTATTGTTGTGCAACGCTGTAACGGTTTGAACGGTGGAGGAAACCGTCTTCAGGTCTTCAAGCGTTCTGTTGTTACAGTTGTCGGTTCCACAGCAAGCCGCCTTACAACTGAACATAGAAATAAGATGCTCTCACAACGTCATTAAAGTGTTCCTAACCGACGTAGCTCGTAAATTTTGTACAGGGTTCACCAAATTTATTTTACAAAGGGACGTAAAAAAATGTGAAGCTAATTTTGGAGACCTGGTAACCGTTTAAGACGATATAATTTTTATCACAATGTCATCTCCTTGCAAAGGGTATTTGAAGCATTAAACCCACTTTATGGGCATAAAAGCGGAATGTAAACAAAAAGACAACAGTGCAATAAAATTTAGTGAGAAAAATCAAAATTTTATCTGACAATGCGGTGTCAATAAATTTTTGTTGGTTTTCGGTCCAAGCCAAAGAGCGGCACTTGACCCAATCAGTAGAAGCTTGATGACATCTGATTTAGAACAAATTTTTGCGTAAAACAATGTTTGTTGATATCGCAGCTTAAACGCTGTTGTTTTTGTTTAACGTATCCTTGACTAGAGTAAATGAAACCCTCACGATTTTAACGACGCAACTAGGCCTGGAATGCCTAGTTTCTCAGAAAGGATCGTATTTGCGATTTTCTTGCAGTTTTCTTCGCTTTTTGTAGCATACGAACAGTTGCTTTCGGAGAAACATAGAAATCCACTGGGTTTCCCCACATCTATATCGTTCCAACTCCCTTCAGCTTTTAGCGAGAAAAGACAAAGTTTAAACGGGTGAATTATTTTGAATAACAAGCATGGACGTAGATACACAGATTAATTAATTTTTATACCAAAAACAACCACTATGGTAAGCATTGTGGAGCCAATAATATGAATTGTGTATAAGCAGCACACCAGCTGCACCGATGAGATCTTTTAGGTCGAAACAGTGACCATTTGTCTGCATCTTATACACAACCACTAGGCGTGGATAAAATCATTAAAATGGTACAAATTAATTTTCCCCGTTAAATTCAAAAGCACTACATTTGTTACTTTTGTTGAATATATTTTATCGTAGGTCCTGAACGTGATACTTGCTTACCGTCCAATCTCAGACATCGACTTTCAGAACAGGAGATGCTGTCAAAACTGTCTCGAGGGAGAAAAATCACATCCAGATCTTTGTATCCGTCATAGCAATTGAGTGCCTCGGTATCGTACATTAAGCCAGCCAGGGCAATAATGACAACCAGCAGTTTATTAATAACACAGTTCATATTGATATTTATGTGACGCTAACATGCAGTAACCCTGTACAAACGGAAAGTTTAACCAACACAAAGTCGCTTCCGCTTTTGGTTGTGATCAAATGTCCATGCATCGAGTTTCTAAAACAGCTAAAATTTTGACTCCCACATACAACATAAAAAGCACATCAGGGAGATACAAAAACGTTTTATATGATATCTCATAGAATCTCCTAATCACATTTACAGATTTTGAAACGAGATTTAAGCTGGTAGAATATTTGGTTTCTTAACGATATGCCACAGTTGCCTTGTGGTCAATACTTAACTAGTAACTGCATACTAAACATGGAACACGTCTTGCGATCAAAGTACAGCATTCAGTCAAAAACTATCGTTGATCCTTTTGCCTGGTACACACTTAGCTCAAATATGAAATCCTCTTTGATTGTGGTTCAAATACTTAAAATTGCCACAAAGTTACATACATACAATCAGAAAGCGGAACAACACATCTAATTACAAGGGATGCCGCATACTGAAGTAAAAACTAACTTTTCCATTAGCACCCGTTAGTTCTCAACCGGGGCAAGACAGCGTACAATTTTTTTACCTACTGGAATGCCTTGAGTTACATTTCTCGTTTTTCTGATAAACCGAAAAAACGATCACGTCACGAAATTCAACTGGCTATATATTGTAATTGCATGCGCGTTGAACGTGATCAATGCAAGCCAAGTCAAAATATACACAACAGCACAGAAATTCGCTTGATGTAGAATGGTTGAAAAACGTCGATTTTGAGAAAACTCCATACATTTCTTCGTTGTTTTACAACGTTTATGTTGGTTTGAGTTTTTGCAATCATGCAATTGACTGCATTTGTAATAGCCTTCGGTGTCTTTACTTTAAAGTGAAACCGTAACTTAACACGAACTAAACTATATGTCGTGAAGTATACCCTGACCTTCGTAGGTTAGCTGATATTCATGTACAGCTTTATGGAGTAATTATAATAACAACACTTAGCCAAAACAGTAACAATATTGCCAAGAACCTTTGCTCCAACCATCATCACGTGATGTAAAGTGACATCGTGATGTGAACTCTCAAATTAATAAAATGTGATTAACAATAAGATTGAAGCACAAAGCATCAGAAATACTCTTCCGTCCATTTGCAAGGTGTTTCCCGAAGATGTCAAAATGGATGATACAGATGTTGTTTTTTTTGGCATGGCACTAGTCGTCGAAGTTGTCGAACTCCTTGGAGCTTCGAGAATGCTCGCCACGCTTTGACTGTTGCAGCCGTCTGAGTCGCAACACGCTGCTTTGCATTTACTGCAATATTAAGGAATTGCACGTTTCGGTTTTGTTCTGACGACAAAACACTAAACTTATCTAGAAATCAATCACGCCATTCCAACAATTATAACTAGATAAAAATAAACCACACTATGTATAGCAAAGAGTTCAACACCCTGTATTAGACCTCAGGGTATTCGTTCACCCTCTTGAAACATGCTTACAATCTTAATGAACAATTTTCATTTGGTGACCCACTAACTTCGAGGAATTACCTGATTTGGGGTGATCGGCTTACCAGCGATGGAACAAAACTATTAAGTGGAGTTTGTGTAGACTGAATGCAAGCTGCCTGGCTCGATATCCCGATGAAAAGTAAAAAATCTTATCTATCGTATTTTATACATTAGGTTCACTGGCATCGCAGCCACTTTTTCCCGACAAATCGGAACGGGATATGGAAAATCTTGCTTCCTGAGAGGTTTGAAGTCACGACCCTGGGCATATCGGACCCAAATGGAATTCTATGGAAGTTATCGGTTAGTATGGGAAAATACAGTTTGTTGCTGATGCTGCCATGAATATTACTCAATAATTCAAAGTTCCTTTAGCACACAAACTAGTTGTTTGGATGACGTTTCGGTCGTTATACAAGAGACCTTCACAATAAAACACAGAAATGCTTCATGCGCATGGTCGTGACTTCAAACTTTAACAGGAGCTTCATTTTTTAAATCTCGTTCCAGCTTGTCAGCAAAAACTAACTTTGATCCAGTTTGGCTGAAATGATCTGGACACCATTGAATCACTTCCTACTTATATTGGCAACTTATTAACTTTTTTACCTGATTCGCGGTGAAACGCTTGCCGCATTTGGTACAGTTTGAACAAGCTGTTTGTTTGTTGCTTTAGTGCAAGCTGAGAACCCAGCCATTATAATGGTGCATTGAGCTTCAGTGTAACAATCCATGGCATAACCGGAAACGGTGTAAAAAAATGCTGCGTGGGCAGTTGCTGCAAAAAAAATCGAGGTTGATGTTGAAAGTTACACTGCCCGTTTATCGGACATGAGCGCGCACAAGGACATTTTTTTATAATTTTTCAGTTGCTGCAAAACAAAATTCAAAGAATTTTTAAACCGTTGCGTTGAAATTTGGTCGCATATGGAGACAAATACAAAAATCAAGGTCGTACAAACCTTCAACACGCAAACACCTTTTTCCTTGTCCGCATTGCTTGTCGTTTACAGCAGTGCTGTAGGATCCACCATTGTCCACAAACCCGTACTTGCAGGTCAAGGCGTTCGCACACAACGGGGACAAAAGAAGAAAATGGAAACACAAGCTGGAAATTACCCCCATAAGGTCGCGTGCACAGGTTTGAAGAACAGACAATTCGTTTCTATTGAATATTCTCTCTACCGCCCTCATACAAGCATCAATATCACTGTAAATTTGGCATTTCTGCTTTGTATAGAGACTATAACGCCTAACTGTAAGTAAAGTAAATATTTAAAAGTCTGTTTTTTAGCCTTTTATGTTTGTTTTTGAAACGATAAAAAGAGGACGTTAAACTGCCCTGTGCCAGAGAGTGTGCCTTAGAGCCCGTGCCCTTTGTCTTTACTGCTTGTACGACAACTTTACCGATTCCCAAAACAATGGTTGTGCTTTTCCAGTCTGCTGGATTTGGTCGTAAATGTGCCACACATTTTTGAGCTCGTTAGCACACACCTATTGGCCCTAAAATACCTTAAAACCTCGGTGGTTTCACTAGCTGCAATAAAACACCGCTTTCTTTAACGATACCTCTGGTGAAAGCGAAAGCGATTGGTGGGCTGCTTTATTGTCTTAATTTCAGTGCTTCCGGAGTTTTGTGCCATTGTAGTTTAAAATGTATTCAGTTCGTCTTTCGATTCGCGTAACGTATGTACAATAAGTTACGCCACGTCCTTGTTTGAGTAGCAAACAAATGATATCTTTTTTTTTGAATCCCTTGATCACATTTACAGATTTTGAACCGAGATTTAAGCTGGTAGAATATTTGGTTTCTTAATGATAGGCCCACAGTTGCCTTGTGGTCAATACTTAACCTGTAACTGCATACTAACATGGAACACGTCTTGCGATCAACGAACAGCATTCAGTCAAAAACTATCGTTGATCCTTTTGCCTGGTACACACTTAGCTCAAATATGAAATCGTCTTTCATTGTGGTTCAAATACTTAAAATTGCCACAAAGTTACTTACATACAATCTGAAAGCGGAACAACACATCTAATTACAAGGGATGCCGCATACTGAAGTAAAAACTAACTTTTCCATTGGCACCCGTTAGTTCTCAACCGGGTCAAGACAGCGTACTATTTTTTTTACCTACTGGAATGCCTTGAGTTACATTTCTCGTTTTTCTGATAAACCGAAAAAACGATCACGTCACGAAATTCAACTGGCTATACTGTAATTGCATGCGCGTTGAACGTGATCAATGCAAGCAAAGTCAAAATATACACAACAGCACAGAAATTCTCTTGTTATGGACTGGTTGAAAAACGTCGATTTTGAGAAAACTCCATACATTTCTTCGTTGTTTGACAACGTTTATGTTGGTTTGAGTTTTTGCAATCATGCCATTGACTGCATTTGTAATAGCCTTCGGTGTCTTTACTTTAAAGTGAAACCGTAACTTAACACGAACTAAACTATATGTCGTGAAGTATACCCTGACCTTCGTAGGTTAGCTGATATTCATGTACAGCTTTATGGAGTAATTATAATAACAACACTTAGCCAAAACAGTAACAATATTGCTAAGAACCTTTGCTCCAACCATCATCACGTGATGTAAAGTGACATCGTGATGCGAACTCTCAAATTAATAAAATGTGATTAACAATAAGATTGAAACACAAAGCATCAGAATACCCTTCCGTCCATTTGCAAGGTGTTTCCCGAAGATGTCACAATGGAACTAGGCGCGGTGGCATTCAACAACACGACATGAGCTATGTTGGTCTCTTGGATCGTCACGGTATTGTTGTGCAACGCTGTAACGGCGGATGACTTTTTGAAAGATGTTGTCGTATATCTTTGGTGGGCTGTGTCTGGATTTCGAGTGAAAATTTTCCGTTCTGGTGATACAGATGTTGTTTTTGTTGGCATGGCATTAGTCGTCGAAGTTGTCGAACTCCTTGGAGCTTCGAGAATGCTCGCCACGCTTTGACTGTTGCAGCCGTCTGGGGAGCAAATTAGAAAAGTGAGGCGCTGCAACTGCGGGAATAGCGGCCAGCAAACGCACGTAATCACTCTTGTCGGAGGTAAGAGCATCTATGCGTTGAACTGAAGTCCCGGCTTTTCGAATAGGAACACTAGCAAACGTTTGTGCGCTGACCAAACGCTGTCGTTGGAGATCAACTAACAAAGAATGTGGTCTTAAAAAGTCGGCGCCGAGCAGTGGAGATATCCGCCAAAACAAAATTCCATTCAAACTTTCCAGCGGGCAAATTTAGTGAGATCAGACGTGAGCCGTACGTCCGAATACTGCTGCCGTTCGCAGCCACACAAGGGTTTTGCCGGGCCTGTTTGTGTGGCGCTCAAAGCGAGTCGGTGGAAAAACGCTGATTTCTGCCCCGCGTCGACAAGAAAATTACGCCCAGACATGCGGTCCATTAAAAAAATAGGCTGCTCGTTCTGCCGGCCGTCGCAGCGGCTAAAGACGGTCGGCTTGCTCGTTTCCCCGAAATAAACATGGAGGACAACACTGACGTGCGTTTGCAATCATGCAATTGACTCTGCATTTGCAATAGCCTTCGGTGTCTTTACTTTAAAGTGAAACCGTAACTTAACACGAACTAAACTATATGTCGTGAAGTATACCCTGACCTTCGTAGATTAGCTGATATTCATGTACAGCTTTATGGAGTAATTATAATAACAACACTCAGCCAAAACAGTAACAATATTGCTAAGAACCTTTGCCCCAACTATCATCACGTGATGTCAGGTGACATCGTGATGTGAAGGATTTATACATTCTCAAATTAATAAAGTGTGATTAACAATAAGAACGAAGCACAAAGCATCAGAAATACTCTTCCGTCCATTTGCAAGGTGTTTCCCGAAGATGTGAAAATGGATGATACAGATGTTGATTTTGTTGGCATGGCACTAGTCGTCGAAGTTGTCGAACTCCTTGGAGCTTCGAGAATGCTCGCCACGCTTTGACTGTTGCAGCCGTCTGAGTCGCAACACGCCGCTTTGCATTTACTGCAATATTAAGGAATTGCATGTTTCGGTTTTGTTCTGACGACAAAACACTAAACTTATCTGGAAATCAATCACGCCATTGCAACAATTATAACTAGATAAAAATAAACCATACTATGCATAGCAAAGAATTCAACACCCTGTATTAGACCTCAGGGTATTCGTTCACCCTCTTGAAACATGCTTACAATCTTAATGAACAATTTTCATTAGGTGACCCACTATCTTTGAGGAATTGCCTGATTTGGGGTGATCGGCTTACCAGCGATGGAACAAAACGATTAAGTAGAGTTTGTGTAGACTGAATGCAAGCTGCCTGGCTCGATATCCCGATGAAAAGTAAAAAATCTTTTCTATCGTATTTTGTACATTAGGTTCACTGGCATCGCAGCCACTTTTCCCCGACAAATCAGAGCGGGATATGAAAAATCTTGCTTCCTGAGAGGTTTGAAGTCACGACCCTGGGCATATCGGACCCAAATGGAATTCTACGGAACTTAGCGGTTAGTATGGGAAAATACAGTTTGTTTCTGCTGCCAGACATATTACTCAATAATTTAAAGCTCCTCTGGCACACAAACTAGTTGTTTGGATGACGTTTCGGTCGTTATACAAGAGACCTTCACAATAAAACACAGAAATGCTTCATGCACAGGGTCGTGACTTCAAACTTTAACAGGAGCTTCATTTTTTAAATCTCGTTCCAGCTTGTCAGCAAAAACTAACTTTGACCCGGTTTGGCTGAAATGATCTGGCTACAACACCATTGAATCACTTCCTACTTATATTGGCAACTTATTAACTTTTTTACCTGATTCGCGGTGAATAGTTTGCCGCATTTGGTACAGTTTGAACAAGCTGTTTGTTTGTTGCTTCAGTGCAAGCTGAGAACCCAGCCATTATAATGGTGCATTGAGCTTCAGTGTAACAATCCATGGCATAACCGGAAACGGTGTAAAAAATTGCTGCGTGGGCAGTTGCTGCAAAAAAAATCGAGGTTGATGTTGAAAGTTGCACTGCCCGTTAATCGGACATGAGCGCGCACAAGGACATTTTTTATAATTTTGCATTTGCTGCAAAACAAAATTCAAAGAATTTTTAAACCGTTGCGTTGAAATTTGGTCGCATATGGAGACAAATACAAAAATCAAAGTCGTACAAACCTTCCACACGCAAACACCTTTTTCCTTGGCCGCATTGCTTGTCGGTTACAGCAGTGCTGTAGGATCCACCATTGTCCAAAAACCCATACTTGCAGGTCAAGGCGTTCGCAGACAACGGGGACAAAAGAAGAAAATGGAAACACAAGCTGGAAATTACCCCCATAAGGTCGCGTGCACAGGTTTGAAGAACAGACAATTCGTTTCTATTAAATACTCTCTCTACCGCCCTCATACAAGCATCAATATCACTATAAATTTGGAATTTCTACTTTGTCTAGAGACTATAACGTCTAATTGTGAGTAAAGTAAATATTTAAAAGTCTGTTTTTAGCCTTTTATGTTTGTTTTTGAAACGGTAAAAAGAGTACGTTAAACTGCTCTGTGCTAGAAAGTGTGCCTTGGAGCCCGTGCCCATCTTGTTTTGAACATTTGGCCCGAGAATTATGCGGTTAACTCAGCCAACGGTCCCTTGTTTTAGTAACAGTGTCGTGGTGTCAAAAAGCACCCTTTATGTTGATTCGCTGAAATGACGTAAGGCCTAACTTTGTTTAATGATCCAAGGATGCATAATTATTAGATAGGGAAATACATATCTGTACTTTAATATTTCTTATTATAAAAATTCAACATGGTTCGTCTCTGTTGTTTGGTACTCAGTATAGGGTACCCAACAGATCGACGTTGACCGGACAGGTACCACAAAGTGGAATCTAGTGTGCCTGCTAGTGTAAAAGCTAGCACAGTGTCACTGCAACAGCTGCACTGATGAGACCTCACAGATCGAAACAGTGCGTGTACACACCCTGTCTGCAGCTTACCAATATTATTATGGCTTTTTTTGCACATATATTGCATTGGTGTTTTGCCTTTAGCGCTATCGGTTACCAAGCAGATCCGTTTGGCCATAGTGCGCTCCACAGTGGTTCGTCTCTGTTGTTTGGTACTCAGTATAGGGTACCCAACAGATCGACGTTGACCGGACAGGTACCACAAAGTGGAATCTAGTGTGCCCGCTAGTGTAAAAGCTAGCACAGTGCCACACAACAGCTGCACTGATGAGACCTCACAGGTCGAAATAGTGCGTGTACACACCCTGTCTGCAGCTTACCAAAATTCATTATCTTCTTCAAGTTTTACTTAAAACGGTTTGTAGCATTATCACAGACAACAGCATGTACACTACCACAAGAGTTTCTAAAATCCATGCACATAAGTGTTAATCAATGTTCATTTGAATGCAACTTCAGCTTCAACACCTTATATTGCGCGACTGTTCCACTTCACCTTAACAAACGACTTGTTTTTGATGCCAAACTGAATCTATTGCATTTGTAATGACTGTGTTTAGTAAGGAGCAAATTGCACATTTATGCCTTCGAAAGGAACGTTGCATAAAAGCAGGCCCACGTGTTGTCACAACATTACAAGCCGGTGGGAGGCTTAATGCAAACCGCCACCAATTCAGAGTTCACGTAGTGTTGACAACGTTTGCACAAGGGTCATGAAAGGACAAAAAAAGAAAGACAGAAACGAATGATCCACCTCTCAATAGTTTGGATAAGTAAACATATGTAATCCTTAAATACTTAGCGGGGAGATAGACTTCGTTTGTCGAAACTTGGGTTCATTGGTTTTTGCCAGTGTATGACTTAGTTTTATAATATTCCCACTTTTTAAACTCTCCAGTCAAATTGACGACACTTTTGAAACATACGATGTGTATTGTTAATCCGACTGTGGTAATAGAAGTTGTAATATGTTTTCAAAGCAACATTTAAATCATAAAACAAGCAAGAACAAAACTTCCAACCTAATTTATCCATTTTTTTTTATTAAAACGAGAAATCCAATACACGGAGAGTAATTATTCATTTCAACAGAACGAAAATCAACATTCCAACAATGAACCACATGAGGCCACTGAAGGCAATTGAAGTTACACCAGCGCTGGTGGTTTCGGTTTGAACGGTGGAGGAAACCGTCTTCAGGTCTTCAAGAGTTCTGTTGTTACAGTTGTCGGTTCCACAGCAAGCCGCCTTACAACTGCACATAGAAATAAGATGCTCTCACAACGTCATTAAAGTGTTTCTAACCGACGTAGCTCGTAAATTTTGAGCAGGGTCCACCAAATTTATTTCACAAAGGGACGTAAACAATTGTGAATGTACTTTTGGAGACCCGGTAACCGTTTAAGACGATATAATTTTAATCGCAATGGTCTCCTTGTAAAGGGGATTTGAAGCAATAAATCCATTTTATCGGCATAAAAGGGGAATGTAAAAAAAAAGACAACAGTGCAATAAAATTTAGTGAGAAAAATCAAAACGTCATCTGACAGTGCGGTGTCAATAAATTTTTGTTGGCTTTCGGTCCAAGCCAAAGAGCGGCACTCGACCCAATCGGTTGTAGCTTGGTGACATCTGATTTAGAACAAATTTTCGTTTTTTTTTTGTTTAACTATCCTTGATTAGAGTAAATGAAACCCTTACGATTTTAACGAGGCCACAAGGTCTGGAATGCCTAGTTTCTCAGAAAGGATCATATTTGCGATTTTCATGCAGTTTTCTTCGCTTTTTGTGGCATACGAACAGTTGCTTTCGGAGAAACATAGAAATCCACTGGGTTTCCCCACATCAATATCGTTCCAACTTCCTTCAGCTTTTTGCGAGAAAAAACAAAGTTTAAACGGGTGAATTATTTTGAAAAACAAGCATGGACGTAGATACACAGATTAATTAATTTTTATACCAAAAACAACCACTATGGTAAGCATTGTGGAGCCAATAATATGAATTGTGTATAAGCAGCATACCAGCTGCACCGATGAGATCTTTTAGGTCGAAACAGTGACCAATTGTCTGCATCTTATACACAACTACTAGGCGTGGATAAAATCATTAAAATGGTACAAATTAATTTTCCCCGTTAAATTCAAAAGCACTACATTTGTTACTTTTGTTGAATATATTTTATCGTAGGTCCTGAATGTGATACTTGCTTACCGTCCAATCTCAGACATCGACTTTCAGAACAGGAGATGCTGTCAAAACTGTCTCGAGGGAGAAAAATCACATCCAGATCTTTGTATCCGTCATAGCAATTGAGTGCCTCGGTATCGTACATTAAGCCAGCCAGGGCAATAATGACAACCAGCAGTTTATTAATAACACAGTTCATATTGATATTTATGTGACGCTAACATGCAGTAACCCTGTACAAACGGAAAGTTTAACCAACACAAAGTCGCTTCCGCTTTTGGTTGTGATCAAATGTCCATGCATCGAGTTTCTAAAACAGCTAAAATTTTGACTCCCACATACAACATAAAAAGCACATCAGGGAGATACAAAAACGTTTTATATGATATCTCATAGAATCTCCTAATCACATTTACAGATTTTGAAACGAGATTTAAGCTGGTAGAATATTTGGTTTCTTAACGATATGCCACAGTTGCCTTGTGGTCAATACTTAACTAGTAACTGCATACTAAACATGGAACACGTCTTGCGATCAAAGTACAGCATTCAGTCAAAAACTATCGTTGATCCTTTTGCCTGGTACACACTTAGCTCAAATATGAAATCCTCTTTGATTGTGGTTCAAATACTTAAAATTGCCACAAAGTTACATACATACAATCAGAAAGCGGAACAACACATCTAATTACAAGGGATGCCGCATACTGAAGTAAAAACTAACTTTTCCATTAGCACCCGTTAGTTCTCAACCGGGGCAAGACAGCGTACAATTTTTTTACCTACTGGAATGCCTTGAGTTACATTTCTCGTTTTTCTGATAAACCGAAAAAACGATCACGTCACGAAATTCAACTGGCTATATATTGTAATTGCATGCGCGTTGAACGTGATCAATGCAAGCCAAGTCAAAATATACACAACAGCACAGAAATTCGCTTGATGTAGAATGGTTGAAAAACGTCGATTTTGAGAAAACTCCATACATTTCTTCGTTGTTTGACAACGTTTATGTTGGTTTGAGTTTTTGCAATCATGCAATTGACTGCATTTGTAATAGCCTTCGGTGTCTTTACTTTAAAGTGAAACCGTAACTTAACACGAACTAAACTATATGTCGTGAAGTATACCCTGACCTTCGTAGGTTAGCTGATATTCATGTACAGATTTATAGAGTAATTATAATAACAACACTCAGCCAAAACAGTAACAATATTGCTAAGAACCTTTGCTCCAACCATCATCACGTGATGTAAAGTGAGATCGTGATGTGAACTCTCAAATTAATAAAATGTGATTAACAATAAGATTGAAGCACAAAGCATCAGAAATACTCTTCCGTCCATTTGCAAGGTGTTTCCCGAAGATGTCAAAATGGAACTAGGCGCGGTGGCATTCAACAACACGACATGAGCTATGTTGGTCTCTTGGATCGTCACGGTATTGTTGAGCAACGCTGTAACGGTTTGAACGGTGGAGGAAACCGTCTTCAGGTCTTCAAGCGTTCTGTTGTTACAGTTGTCGGTTCCACAGCAAGCCGCCTTACAACTGAACATAGAAATAAGATGCTCTCACAACGTCATTAAAGTGTTCCTAACCGACGTAGCTCGTAAATTTTGTACAGGGTTCACCAAATTTATTTTACAAAGGGACGTAAAAAAATGTGAAGCTAATTTTGGAGACCTGGTAACCGTTTAAGACGATATAATTTTTATCACAATGTCATCTCCTTGCAAAGGGTATTTGAAGCATTAAACCCACTTTATGGGCATAAAAGCGGAATGTAAACAAAAAGACAACGGTGCAATAAAATTTAGTGGGAAAAATCCAAATTTTATCTGACAATGCGGTGTCAATAAATTTTTGTTGGTTTTCGGTCCAAGCCAAAGAGCGGCACTTGACCCAATCAGTAGAAGCTTGATGACATCTGATTTAGAACAAATTTTTGCGTAAAACAATGTTTGTTGATATCGCAGCTTAAACGCTGTTGTTTTTGTTTAACGTATCCTTGACTAGAGTAAATGAAACCCTCACGATTTTAACGACGCAACTAGGCCTGGAATGCCTAGTTTCTCAGAAAGGATCGTATTTGCGATTTTCTTGCAGTTTTCTTCGCTTTTTGTAGCATACGAACAGTTGCTTTCGGAGAAACATAGAAATCCACTGGGTTTCCCCACATCCATACCGTTCCAACTCCCTTCGGCTTTTCTCGAGAAAAGACAAAGTTTAAACGGGTGAATTATTTTGAAAAACAAGCAAGGACGTAGATACACAGATTAATTAATTTTTATACCAAAAACAACCACTATGGTAAGCATTGTGGAGCCAATAATATGAATTGTGTATAAGCAGCATACCAGCTGCACTGATGAGATCTTTTAGGTCGGAGCAGTGGCCATCTGTCTGCATCTTATACACAACCACTATGCGTGGATAAAATCATTAAAATGGTACAACTCAACTTTCCTTTTTAAATTCAAAAGCACTACATTTGTTACTTTTGTTGAATATATTTTATCGTAGGTCCTGAACGTGATACTTGCTTACCGTCCAATCTCAGACATCGACTATCAGAACAGGAGGTGTTCTTAAAACTTTCTCGAAGGAGAAAAATCACATCCAAATCTTTGTATCCGTCATAGCAAGTGAGTGCCTCGGTATCGTACATTAAGACAGCCAAGGCAATAATGACAACCAGCAGTTTATTAATAATACAGTTCATACTGATTTTGATGTGACGCTAACATGCAGTAAACCCTGTACAAACGGAAAGTTTATCCAACACAACGTCGCTGCCGCTTTCGGTTGTGATCAAATGTCCATGCATCGAGTTCCTAAAACAGCTAAAATTTTGACTCTCACATCCAACATAAAAAGCACATCAGAGAGATACAAAAACGTTTTATACTTTTCGCCCTTTGTCTTTACTGCTTATACGACCCCTTTGTCGATTCCCAAAACAATGGTTGTGCTTTCCCAGTCTGCTGGATTTGGTCGTAAGTGTGCCACACATTTTTGAGCTCGTTAGCACACAAATATTGGCCCTAAAATACCTTAAAACCTTGGTGGTTTTACTAGCTGCAATAAAACACCGCTTTCTTTAACGATACCTCTGTTGGTTTTCATAGCGCCACACGACATATGCCAGATAGCGAAACTCAAACATTTTGTTTCTATTGTTGGGTTAAGGTGAAAGCAAAAGCAAAAATTTTTAGGGGGTGCTTTATTGTCTGAATTGCTGTGCTTCCGGAGTTTTGTGCCATTGTAGTTTAAAATGTATTCAGTTCGTCTTTCGATTCGCGTAAGGTATGTACATAAATTGACGACACGTCCTTGTTTGAGTAGCAAACAGATGATATCTCATAGAATCCCTTGATCACATTTACAGATTTTGAACCGAGATTCAAGCTGGTAGAATATTTGGTTTCTTAACGATATGCCACAGTTGCCTTGTGGTCAATACTTAACTTGTAACTGCATACTAAACATGGAACACGTCTTGCGACGCACAGCATTCAGTCAAAAAACTATCGTTGATCCTTTTGCCCGGTACACACTTAGCTCAAATATGAAATCGTCTTTGATTGTGGTTCAAATACTTAAAATTGCCACAAAGTTACTTACATACAATCAGTAAATGGAACAACAAATCTAATTGCAAGGGATGCCGCATACTGAAGTAAAAACTAACTTTTCCATTAGCACCCGTTAGTTCTCAACCCGGGCAAGACAGCGTACTCTTTTTTTACCTACTGGAATGCCTTGAGTTACATTTCTCGTTTTTCTGACAAACCGAAAAAACGATCACGTCACGAAATTCAACTGGCTATATACTGTAATTGCATGCGCGTTGAACGTGATCAATGCAAGCCAAGTCAAAATATACACAACAGCACAGAAATTCGCTTGTTGTGGAATGATTGAAAAACGTCGATTTTGAGAAAACTCCATACATTTCTTCGTTGTTTGACAACGTTTATGTTGGTTTGAGTTTTTGCAATCATGCAATTGACTCTGCATTTGTAATAGCCTTCGGTGTCCTTACTTTAAAGTGAAACCGTAATTTAACACGAACTAAACTATATGTCGTGAAGTATACCCTGACCTTCGTGGGTTAGCTGATATTCATGTACAGCTTTATGGAGTAATTATAATAACAACACTTAGCCAAAACAGTAACAATATGGCTAAGAACCTTTGCTCCAACCATCATCACGTGATGTAAAGTGACATCGTGATGTGAAGGATTTATACACTCTCAAATTAATAAAGTGTGATTAACAATAAGAACGAAGCACAAAGCATCAGAAATACTCTTCCGTCCATTTGCAAGGTGTTTCCCGAAGATGTCAAAATGGATGATACAGATGTTGTTTTTGTTGGCATGGTACTAGTCCTCGAAGTTGTCGAACTCCTTGGAGCTTCGAGAATGCTTGTCACGCTTCGACTGTTGCAGCCGTCTGAGTCGCAACACGCTGCTTTGCATTTACTGCAATATTAAGGAATTGCACGTTTCGGTTTTGTTCTGACGACAAAACACTAAACTTATCTAGAAATCAATCACGCCATTGCAACAATTATAACTAGATAAAAATAAACCACACTATGTATAGCAAAGAATTCAACACCCTGTATTAGACCTCAGGGTATTCGTTCACCCTCTTGAAACATGCTTACAATCTTAATGAACAATTTTCATTTGGTGACCCACTAACTTCGAGGAATTACCTGATTTGGGGTGATCGGCTTACCAGCGATGGAACAAAACTATTAAGTGGAGTTTGTGTAGACTGAATGCAAGCTGCCTGGCTCGATATCCCGATGAAAAGTAAAAAATCTTATCTATCGTATTTTATACATTAGGTTCACTGGCATCGCAGCCACTTTTTCCAGACAAATCGGAACGAGATATGGAAAATCTTGCTTCCTGAGAGGTTTGAAGTCACGACCCTGGGCATATCGGACCCAAATGGAATTCTATGGAAGTTATCGGTTAGTATGGGAAAATACAGTTTGTTGCTGATGCTGCCATGAATATTACTCAATAATTCAAAGTTCCTCTAGCACACAAACTAGTTGTTTGGATGACGTTTCGGTCGTTATACAAGAGACCTTCACAATAAAACACAGAAATGCTTCATGCGCATGGTCGTGACTTCAAACTTTAACAGGAGCTTCATCTAACTTTGATCCAGTTTGGCTGAAATGATCTGGCTACAACACCATTGAATCACTTCCTACTTATATTGGCAACTTATTAACTTTTTTACCTGATTCGCGGTGAATAGCTTGCCGCATTTGGTACAGTTTGAACAAGCTGTTTGTTTGTTGCTTTAGTGCAAGCTGCGAACCCAGCCATTATAATGGTGCATTGAGCTTCAGTGTAACAATCCATGGCATAACCGGAAACGGTGTAAAAAAATGCTGCGTGGGCAGTTGCTGCAAAAAAAATCGAGGTTGATGTTGAAAGTTACACTGCCCGTTTATCGGACATGAGCGCGCACAAAGACATTTTTTTATAATTTTTCATTTGCTGCAAAACAAAATTCAAAGAATTTTTAAACCGTTGCGTTGAAATTTGGTCGCATATGGAGACAAATACAAAAATCAAGGTCGTACAAACCTTCAACACGCAAACACCTTTTTCCTTGTCCGCATTGCTTGTCGTTTACAGCAGTGCTGTAGGATCCACCATTGTCCACAAACCCGTACTTGCAGGTCAAGGCGTTCGCACACAACGGGGACAAAAGAAGAAAATGGAAACACAAGCTGGAAATTACCCCCATAAGGTCGCGTGCACAGGTTTGAAGAACAGACAATTCGTTTCTATTGAATATTCTCTCTACCGCCCTCATACAAGCATCAATATCACTGTAAATTTGGCATTTCTGCTTTGTATAGAGACTATAACGCCTAACTGTAAGTAAAGTAAATATTTAAAAGTCTGTTTTTTAGCCTTTTATGTTTGTTTTTGAAACGATAAAAAGAGGACGTTAAACTGCCCTGTGCCAGAGAGTGTGCCTTAGAGCCCGTGCCCTTTGTCTTTACTGCTTGTACGACAACATTACCGATTCCCAAAACAATGGTTGTGCTTTTCCAGTCTGCTGGATTTGGTCGTAAATGTGCCACACATTTTTGAGCTCGTTAGCACACACCTATTGGCCCTAAAATACCTTAAAACCTCGGTGGTTTTACTAGCTGCAATAAAACACCGCTTTCTTTAACGATACCTCTGGTGAAAGCGAAAGCGATTGGTGGGCTGCTTTATTGTCTTAATTTCAGTGCTTCCGGAGTTTTGTGCCATTGTAGTTTAAAATGTATTCAGTTCGTCTTTCGATTCGCGTAACGTATGTACAATAAGTTACGCCACGTCCTTGTTTCAGTAGCAAACAGATGATATCTTTTTTTTTGAATCCCTTGATCACATTTACAGATTTTGAACCGAGATTTAAGCTGGTAGAATATTTGGTTTCTTAATGATAGGCCCACAGTTGCCTTGTGGTCAATGCTTAACCTGTAACTGCATACTAACATGGAACACGTCTTGCGATCAACGAACAGCATTCAGTCAAAAACTATCGTTGATCCTTTTGCCTGGTACACACTTAGCTCAAATATGAAATCGTCTTTCATTGTGGTTCAAATACTTAAAATTGCCACAAAGTTACTTACATACAATCTGAAAGCGGAACAACACATCTAATTACAAGGGATGCCGCATACTGAAGTAAAAACTAACTTTTCCATTAGCACCCGTTAGTTCTCAACCGGGGCAAGACAGCGTACAATTTTTTTACCTACTGGAATGCCTTGAGTTACATTTCTCGTTTTTCTGACAAACCGAAAAAACGATCACGTCACGAAATTCAACTGGCTATACTGTAATTGCATACGTGTTGAACGTGATCAATGCAAGCCAAGTCAAAATATACACAACAGCACAGAAATTCTCTTGTTATGGACTGGTTGAAAAACGTCGATTTTGAGAAAACTCCATACATTTCTTCGTTGTTTGACAACGTTTATGTTGGTTTGAGTTTTTGCAATCACGCAATTGACTGCATTTGTAATAGACTCGGTGTCTTTACTTTAAAGTGAAACCGTAACTTAACACGAACTAAACTATATGTCGTGAAGTATACCCTGACCTTCGTAGGTTAGCTGATATTCATGTACAGCTTTATGGAGTAATTATAATAACAACACTTAGCCAAAACAGTAACAATATTGCTAAGAACCTTTGCTCCAACCATCATCACGTGATGTAAAGTGACATCGTGATGTGAAGGATTTATACACTCTCAAATTAATGAAATGTGATTAACAATAAGATTGAAGCACAAAGCATCAGAAATACTCTTCCGTCCATTTGCAAGGTGTTTCCCGAAGATGTCACAATGGAACTAGGCGCGGTGGCATTCAACAACACGACATGAGCTATGTTGGTCTCTTGGATCGTCACGGTATTGTTGTGCAACGCTGTAACGGCGGATGACTTTTTTAAAGATGTTGTCGTATATCTTTGGTGGGCTGTGACTGGGTTTCGAGTGGAAATTTTCCGTTCTGGTGATACAGATGTTGTTTTTGTTGGCATGGCATTAGTCGTCGAAGTTGTCGAACTCCTTGGAGCTTCGAGAATGCTCGCCACGCTTTGACTGTTGCAGCCGTCTGAGTCGCAACACGCTGCTTTGCATTTACTGCAATATTAAGGAATTGCACGTTTCGGTTTTGTTCTGACGACAAAACACTAAACTTATCTAGAAATCAATCACGCCATTACAACAATTATAACTAGATAAAAATAAACCACACTATGTATAGCAAAGAATTCAACACCCTGTATTAGACCTCAGGGTATTCGTTCACCCTCTTGAAACATGCTTACAATCTTATTGAACAATTTTCATTTGGTGACCCACTAACTTCGAGGAAATACCTGATTTGGGGTGATCGGCTTACCAGCGATGGAACAAAACTATTAAGTGGAGTTTGTGTAGACTGAATGCAAGCTGCCTGGCTCGATATCCCGATGAAAAGTAAAAAATCTTATCTATCGTATTTTATACATTAGGTTCACTGGCATCACAGCCACTTTTTCCCGACAAATCGGAGCGGGATATGAAAAATCTTGCTTCCTGAGAGGTTTGAAGTCACGACCCTGGGCATATCGGACACAAATGGAATTCTATGGAAGTTATCGGTTAGTATGGGAAAATACAGTTTGTTGCTGATGCTGCCATGAATATTACTCAATAATTCAAAGTTCCTCTAGCACACAAACTAGTTGTTTGGATGACGTTTCGGTCGTTATACAAGAGACCTTCACAATAAAACACAGAAATGCTTCATGCGCATGGTCGTGACTTCAAACTTTAACAGGAGCTTCATTTTTTAAATCTCGTTCCAGCTTGTCAGCAAAACTAACTTTGATCCAGTTTGGCTGAAATGATCTGGCTACAACACCATTGAATCACTTCCTACTTATATTGGCAACTTATTAACTTTTTTACCTGATTCGCGGTGAATAGCTTGCCGCATTTGGTACAGTTTGAACAAGCTGTTTGTTTGTTGCTTTAGTGCAAGCTGCGAACCCTGCCATTATAATGGTGCATTGAGCTTCAGTGTAACAATCCATGGCATAACCGGAAACGGTGTAAAAAAATGCAGCGTGGGCAGTTGCTGCAAAAAAAATCGAGGTTGATGTTGAAAGTTACACTGCCCGTTTATCGGACATGGGCGCGCTCAAGGACATTTTGTTATAATTTTTCATTTGCTGCAAAACAAAATTCAAAGAATTTTTAAACCGTTGCGTTGAAATTTGGTCGCATATGGAGACAAATACAAAAATCAAGGTCGTACAAACCTTCAACACGCAAACACCTTTTTCCTTGTCCGCATTGCTTGTCGTTTACAGCAGTGCTGTAGGATCCACCATTGTCCACAAACCCGTACTTGCAGGTCAAGGCGTTCGCACACAACGGGGACAAAAGAAGAAAATGGAAACACAAGCTGGAAATTACCCCCATAAGGTCGCGTGCACAGGTTTGAAGAACAGACAATTCGTTTCTATTGAATATTCTCTCTACCGCCCTCATACAAGCATCAATATCACTGTAAATTTGGCATTTCTGCTTTGTATAGAGACTATAACGCCTAACTGTAAGTAAAGTAAAT
Organism: Ascidia mentula; assembly: GCF_947561715.1. Lineage (NCBI taxonomy): Eukaryota > Metazoa > Chordata > Ascidiacea > Phlebobranchia > Ascidiidae > Ascidia > Ascidia mentula. The sequence goes on from NC_138568.1 coordinate 4,649,196, forward strand.
ATTTAAAAGTCTGTTTTTTAGCCTTTTATGTTTGTTTTTGAAACGATAAAAAGAGGACGTTAAACTGCCCTGTGCCAGAGAGTGTGCCTTAGAGCCCGTGCCCTTTGTCTTTACTGCTTGTACGACAACTTTACCGATTCCCAAAACAATGGTTGTGCTTTTCCAGTCTGCTGGATTTGGTCGTAAATGTGCCACACATTTTTGAGCTCGTTAGCACACACCTATTGGCCATAAAATACATTAAAACCTCGTTGGTTTTACTAGCTGCAATAAAACACCGCTTTCTTTAACGATACCTCTGGTGAAAGCGAAAGCGATTGGTGGGCTGCTTTATTGTCTTAATTTCAGTGCTTCCGGAGTTTTGTGCCATTGTAGTTTAAAATGTATTCAGTTCGTCTTTCGATTCGCGTAACGTATGTACAATAAGTTACGCCACGTCCTTGTTTCAGTAGCAAACAGATGATATCTTTTTTTTTGAATCCCTTGTTCACATTTACAGATTTTGAACCGAGATTTAAGCTGGTAGAATATTTGGTTTCTTAATGATAGGCCCACAGTTGCCTTGTGGTCAATACTTAACCTGTAACTGCATACTAACATGGAACACGTCTTGCGATCAACGAACAGCATTCAGTCAAAAACTATCGTTGATCCTTTTGCCTGGTACACACTTAGCTCAAATATGAAATCGTCTTTCATTGTGGTTCAAATACTTAAAATTGCCACAAAGTTACTTACATACAATCTGAAAGCGGAACAACACATCTAATTACAAGGGATGCCGCATACTGAAGTAAAAACTAACTTTTCCATTAGCACCCGTTAGTTCTCAACCGGGGCAAGACAGCGTACAATTTTTTTACCTACTGGAATGCCTTGAGTTACATTTCTCGTTTTTCTGACAAACCGAAAAAACGATCACGTCACGAAATTCAACTGGCTATACTGTAATTGCATGCGTGTTGAACGTGATCAATGCAAGCCAAGTCAAAATATACACAATAGCACAGAAATTCGCTTGTTGTGGAATGATTGAAACACGTCGATTTTGAGAAAACTCCTTACATTTCTTCGTTGTTTGACAACGTTTATGTTGGTTTGAGTTTTTGCAATCACGCAATTGACTGCATTTGTAATAGCCTTCGGTGTCTTTACTTTAAAGTGAAACCGTAACTTAACACGAACTAAACTATATGTCATGAAGTATACCCTGACCTTCGTAGGTTAGCTGATATTCATGTACAGATTTATAGAGTAATTATAATAACAACACTCAGCCAAAACAGTAACAATATGGCTAAGAACCTTTGCTCCAACCATCATCACGTGATGTAAAGTGACATCGTGATGTGAAGGATTTATACAGTCTCAAATTAATGAAATGTGATTAACAATAAGAACGAAGCACAAAGCATCAGAAATACTCTTCCGTCCATTTGCAAGGTGTTTCCCGAAGATGTCACAATGGAACTAGGCGCGGTGGCATTCAACAACACGACATGAGCTATGTTGGTCTCTTGGATCGTCACGGTATTGTTGTGCAACGCTGTAACGGCGGATGACTTTTTGAAAGATGTTGTCGTATATCTTTGGTGGGCTGTGTCTGGATTTCGAGTGAAAATTTTCCGTTCTGGTGATACAGATGTTGTTTTTGTTGGCATGGCATTAGTCGTCGAAGTTGTCGAACTCCTTGGAGCTTCGAGAATGCTCGCCACGCTTTGACTGTTGCAGCCGTCTGGGGAGCAAATTAGAAAAGTGAGGCGCTGCAACTGCGGGAATAGCGGCCAGCAAACGCACGTAATCACTCTTGTCGGAGGTAAGAGCATCTATGCGTTGAACTGAAGTCCCGGCTTTTCGAAAAGGAACACTAGCAAACGTTTGTGCGCTGACCAAACGCTGTCGTTGGAGATCAACTAACAAAGAATGTGGTCTTAAAAAGTCGGCGCCGAGCAGTGGAGATATCCGCCAAAACAAAATTCCATTCAAACTTTCCAGCGGGCAAATTTAGTGAGATCAGACGTGAGCCGTACGTCCGAATACTGCTGCCGTTCGCAGCCACACAAGGGTTTTGCCGGGCCTGTTTGTGTGGCGCTCAAAGCGAGTCGGTGGAAAAACGCTGATTTCTGCCCCCGCGTCGACAAGAAAATTACGCCCAGACATGCGGTCCATTAAAAAAATAGGCTGCTCGTTCTGCCGGCCGTCGCAGCGGCTAAAGACGGTCGGCTTGCTCGTTTCCCCGAAATGAACATGGAGGACAACACTGACGTGCGTTTTTACCACGACGGTGGTAAAAGCAGAATTTTTGAGCGTTTCTTACCTGTTGTGGTGTAGTAGGACTGAACCTCGAGCGTCTCACCGTTGATACCGCGTATTCCTCGTCTTTTCTACTAACCAACAGCAGAGCATCCGCCTGCTGCGCTAAACTGCGAGCACAAGGAAAATCCTTTCCAGCAAAACCCGTGCGTACGGCAGCGGGCATCTTCTCAAGGAATAATTCTTTGAACAAAAAACAAGGTTCCTCACTCCCAAGCAACGCCAGCATTTTGTCCATTAGGGCAGTTGGCAGCCGGTCACCCAAAGTTGGCATGTGGAGTAATTGTTGAGCTCTTTATGATGGTGTTAAAGCAAAAGTAGTCAGCAATCGCTCCTTAATTGCTGCATACTTGTCTTCATGCGGCGGTTGTTCAAGTAAATCAATAAAACGACTTGCTGTGTTCTGATCGAGAGCTGACACAACGTTAAAGTACTTGGTTTCCTCCTCTGTCTCTTTCTTCAAAGCAAGTTGAGCTTCCGCTTGCTGGAACCAAACACGTGGCTGCGACATCCAAAATGTGGGAAGCTTAATCGCCACAGCGTTCTGATCACTGCCATCCATCTTTATTTGAATTTTATGTCAAGAAATATACGTTTCTGACTCGTCGGGGTCACCACAGAGGCGTTGTACTGCTTTATTGCGTTGTAAAGTAAAGACTGACTCCACGAGTCTACGCAACAGCAAAGAGAAAACGCGGCGAAAAAAGATATTAATCCGCTTCGATTTGTGGCCTTTTTTCCTCAAAAGTGAAGGCCATTGGAATGTAACTGAACACAAACAAATAAAGCATAAATTAAATCAGTATATGTTTGCGTGCGGAGGATTGTACGCAATTGATGCACAAATGATCAAATCTTATAGCCATGGGTAGCAAATTTATATTAACACTTTCTACATTTTTATGCATTTACTGTTAGCATAACTGCCCTTCCGCCCATTTTTAGGGTGTTTCCCGATGACATGACAATGAAAGCGGGCGTTGAAGTTGTCGCGGTTCTTTGTGCATCAAGAATTCTTGCTACGCTTTGGTGGTTGCATGGGTCTGAGTCGCAACATATCGCTTCACATCTACTGAAATATTAAGGACTCGAATGTTACAGTTTGAATATAACGACGAAAATGGAAACTTGAGCACGTTATGGCATTAAATTGCAATGTATAAAAATTAGTCGCAAGCCGTAAAGCGTCGAACTGCGCATTTATGCCTTCGAAAGGAACGTTGCTTTAAAGCTGGCCCACGTGTTGTCACAACATTACAAGCCGGTGGGAGGCTTAATCCAAACCGCCACCAATTCAGAGTCCACGTAATATTGACAACTTTTGAACAAGGATCATGGAAGGACAAAAAAAGAAAGACAGAAACGAATGATTCACCTCTAAATAGTTTGGATAAGTAAACATATGTAATCCTTAAATACTTAGCGGGGAGATAGACTTCGTTTGTCGAAGCTTGGGTTCATTGGTTTTTGCCAGTGTATGACTTAGTTTTGCAATATTCCCTTTTTTTAACCTTTCTGCAGTCAAATCGACGACACTTTTAAAACATGCGATGTTTATTGTTAATCCGACTGTGGTAATAGAAGTTATTATGTTTTCAAAGCAACATTTAAATCACAAAACAAGTAAGAACAAAACTTCCAACCTAATTTTTCCAGTTTTTTTTTTTATTAAAACGAGAAATCCAATACACGGAGCGTAATAATTCATTTCAACAGAACGAATATCAACATTCCAACAATGAACCACATGAGGCCACTGAAGGCACTTGAAGTTACACCAGCGCTGGTAGTTTCGGTTTGAACGGTGGAGGAAACCGTCTTCAGGTCTTCAAGAGTTCTGTTGTTACAGTTGTCAGTTCCACAGCAAGCCGCCTTACAACTGCACATAGAAATAAGATGCTCTCACAACGTCATTAAAGTGTTTCTAAGCGACGTAGCTCGTAAATTTTGTACAGGGTTCACCAAATTTATTTCACAAAGGGACGTAAACAATTGTGAATGTACTTTTGGAAACCCGGTAACCGTTTAAGACGATATAATTTTAATCGCAATGGTCTCCTTGTAAAGGGGATTTGAAGCAATAAATCCATTTTATGGGCATAAAAGTGGAATGTAAACAAAAAGACAACAGTGCAACAAAATTTAGTGGGAAAAATCCAAATTTAATTTGACAGTGCGGTGTCAATAAATTTTTGTTGGTTTTCGGTCCAAGCCAAAGAACGGGCACTCGACCCAATTTGTTTAACGTATCTTTGATTAGTGTAGATGAAACCCTTACGATTTTAACGACACAACTAGGTCTGGAATGCCTAATTTCTCAGAAAGGATCATATTTGCGATTTTCATGCAGTTTTCTTCGCTTTTCGTAACATACGAACAGTTGCTTTCGGAGAAACATAGAAATCCACTGGGTTTCCCCACATCAATACCGTTCCAACTCCCTTCGGCTTTTTTCGAGAAAAGACAAAGTTTAAACGGGTGAATTATTTTGAAAAACAAGCAAGGACGTAGATACACAGATTAGTTAATTTTAATACCATAAACAACCACTTTGGGTGGAGAAAATCAACAAAATGGTGTAAATATCCTTCTAAATTCAAAACCACTACATTTGTTACTTTTGTTGAATATATTTTATCGTAGGTCACGAACGTGATACTTGCTTACCGTCCAATCTCAGACATCGACTTTCAGAACAGGAGATGCTGTTAAAACTGTCTCGAGGGAGAAAAATCACATCCAGATCTTTGTGTCCGTCATAGCAATTGAGTGCCTCGGTATCGTACATTAAGCCAGCCAGGGCAATAATTACAACCAGCAGTTTATTAATAACACAGTTCATATTGATATTGATGTGACGCTAACATGCAGTAACCCTGTACAAACGGAAAGTTTAACCAACACAAAGTCGCTTCCGCTTTTGGTTGTGATCAAATGTCCATGCATCGAGTTTCTAAAACAGCTAAAATTTTGACTCCCACATACAACATAAAAAGCACATCAGGGAGATACAAAAACGTTTTATATGATATCTCATAGAATCTCCTAATCACATTTACAGATTTTGAAACGAGATTTAAGCTGGTAGAATATTTGGTTTCTTAACGATATGCCACAGTTGCCTTGTGGTCAATACTTAACTTGTAACTGCATACTAAACATGGAACACGTCTTGCGATCAAAGTACAGCATTCAGTCAAAAACTATCGTTGATCCTTTTGCCTGGTACACACTTAGCTCAAATATGAAATCCTCTTTGATTGTGGTTCAAATACTTAAAATTGCCACAAAGTTACTTACATACAATCTGAAAGCGGAACAACACATCTAATTACAAGGGATGCCGCATACTGAAGTAAACACTAACTTTTCCATTAGCACCCGTTAGTTCTCAACCGGGGCAAGACAGCGTACAATTTTTTTACCTACTGGAATGCCTTGAGTTACATTTCTCGTTTTTCTGACAAACCGAAAAAACGATCACGTCACGAAATTCAACTGGCTATACTGTAATTGCATGCGCGTTGAACGTGATCAATGCAAGCCAAGTCAAAATATACACAACAGCACATAAATTCGCTTGTTATGGAATGGTTGAAAAACGTCGATTTTGAGAAAACTCCATACATTTCTTCGTTGTTTGACTACGTTTATGTTGGTTTGAGTTTTTGCAATCATGCAATTGACTCTGCATTTGTAATAGCCTTCGGTGTCTTTACTTTAAAGTGAAACCGTAACTTAACACGAACTAAACTATATGTCGTGAAGTATACCTGACCTTCGTAGGTTAGCTGATATTCATGTACAGCTTTATGGAGTAATTATAATAACAACACTCAGCCAAAACAGTAACAATATTGCTAAGAACCTTTGTTCCAACCATCATCACGTGATATAAAGTGACATCGTGATGTTAACTCTCAAATTAATAAAATGTGATTAACAATAAGAATAAAGCACAAAGCATCAGAAATACTCTTCCTAGGCGCGGTGGCATTCAACAACACATGATCTATGTTGGTCTCTTGGATCGTCACGGTATTGTTGTGCAACGCTGTAACGGCGGATGACTTTTTGAAAGATGTTGTCGCATACCTTTGGTGAGCTGTGACTGGATTTCGAGTGGAAATTTTCCGTTCTGGTAATACAGATGTTGTTTTTGTTGGCATGGCATTAGTCGTCGAAGCTGTCGAACTCCTTGGAGCTTCGAGAATGCTCGCCACGCTTTGACTGTTGCAGCCGTCTGAGTCGCAACACGCTGCTTTGCATTTACTGCAATATTAAGGAATTGCATGTTTCGGTTTTGTTCTAACGTCAAAACACTAAACTTAAATAGAAATCAACCACGCCATTCCAACAAGTTTAACTTGATAAAAATAGTGTATAAGCTGCAGACAGATGGCCACTGTTTCGACCTAAAAGGTCTCATCAGTGCAGCTGGTGTGACTACAAGACGACTTTGCTGACCAAACGGTCAAGCAAAGACCACTTTGTGGTGACTATACAATCACCGTCATCCGTTGATAAAAATAAACCACACTTTGTACAGCAAAGAATTCAACACCCCGTTTTAACCTCAGGGTATTCGTTCGCCCTCTTGTAACATGCTTGAATACAATCTTAAGGAACAATTTTCATTTGGTAACCCACTAACTTTACCTGATTTGGGGTGATAGGCTTGCCAGCGATGGAACCAAACGATTGAGTAGAGTTTGTGTATACTGAATGCAAGCTGCCTGACTCGATTCTATTTGTGAGCATTCAGAAGCAGTGTAGCATGACATGGCGTGGCCCGAGACGATGTAGGGGAAAATACTACCAGTTGCTGCAGACGAAGTTAAAAGTAGTGCACATATATAAAACGGTTTTAAGAAGTTATTGTCGCAAAAATTGGTCACGAAAAGTTTGACAAAGTTCAATGTCGTGCAAACCTTCAATACGAAGACACCTTTCCTCTGCTTCTCCGCACAGCATGTCATTTATAGCAGTGCTATAAATTCCTGTGTTGTCCACAAACCCATTTCTGCACCGTAGAGCGTTCACGGCCATTGGGTACAGAAGGAGACAAAGGAAATGCAAACGCAAACTAAAAACATCCATACAGTTGTGTGCACGTATTACTGTTTTCCTAATCAAACTAATCACGCAATTCGTGTCAAACAAATATTGCTTGCAGCACTCTCCCAAAAACCGCGCCCTCACACAATCATACATCAAACGACATGGAAATGCCTGTATGTCTTTGATATGGTTCCATTTTTTCTTCTATATTATCTACGTCAGGTTAGCCTTTGTCAGTCTCATATCAGCGGGCGTAAAAACGAAAATACAAACACCATTTATACCACGTCCTATATACCAGTTTGCGTGGGATCAGTTTAAATTAAGGATTTGTTTGTGCCCACGACAAATTGACGCATGGCCTTTAAATTAAAACTGCATAAAACACCATCGTATGCATCATGACGTTATGTTTTAGCATGTAGAACAATAAATACTCATTTAATTCATTGACTCTGCCCCGAAAACTGAGCAAAGTAGCGGTGTTGTTGATTTTGGATGTCACATTGGGATTAATTTTCAAGCAAATGTTGTGATCAAGCAAGTTTGGAAGGAACTGCATTGATGAAAACCAGAAGTTGTCAATATTGTTTAGGATTTGGCCAATTAATAAACGTGCGCAATTAACGTGCGCCAAGCGTTATCCAAGCATTCTATTTAGTTTTTGCGTCGGTAGCTCATAATGTTATTGATGTAGTGTGCTTGTATGGATGTAGTGGTATATATTATGCGAATAGCGGTCATTATTTCTTGACTGTCATACTGCCAACGTAGCAACTCGAATAAAATATACCAACAAACATTTGACACTTTCAGAAATGTGTTGCATGTTTTTGTATACAACGGAAACAAGTCGGCACCGGAGTGGAAGGCGACACTTTTAAAATGTACTCATTCATTTTTTAACCGCTGTCGCCTTTTTTGCATGCATTATACAAAATATTTGATATTTTTTTACTTTCATCTGTTTATCGCTGCAACTTAAATATATAAAAATACAAATGGTTCTAAGCATAACAAAACATAGAAAACAACACACATAGAGTAATGAAAAACAGCATGCCGCTTATGGCCACCACTGTTTTCGCTTTCACAGGAGTATGAAAATTCTGACCCGTTTGAGTGGCTTGCTTGTGCAAGCTAACCAAGGCGGTTACCAATGTTGATTTGGTTTGGTTGCTGGCTGTTGAAACAGGAGAAACATGGGTAGTGCCATGGTGACGGCGTTCGGCACTGCCGCTTGGTGTACTTGTGGAATTAACAGATGAACTTCCTCTCTGTTGCTTGTCTGCAGTTGAACTTCCTGAAGTTGTAAACTGCTCCAAGTCCCCCATTACTGTTGTGCCTCCATTATTAGGCCTGGCATCTAATGATTCTATTTGCGAAGACGCGTTGTACGGAGCACTGTTTGGGTACAGGAACAGACAAATAGATTTTATTCTTTCCGATTGCGCTTGGGTGGTCATGTTTGATTTGGAAACCGAAATAGAACACATGCTTTTGATTGTTTGTAACTGGGTCGAGTTGTCTGCATTCGATTCTAACGCGGAAGCAACAGCTTTCTCATAAATCGTTGCGGTATTTTCTGTCCCTCTTTCCGATTTTATTGTTGTTAATGGTATTGCCTCAGTTGGCGCACTTGTTTGTGTGATAGCATCATCGTTTACTGTTGTTTCGATTGTTGGTTTCACTTTAGTTGTGTCTTCAATTGCGTTTACTGTCGGTGATTCGAAATGTATATCACTGTTTGTTTGAAATTCGGCACCAAAACTAGCAGTTTTTGATTCGAGTTGCTTTCCATAGAGAACCATGTTTGTAATTGCGACTTTTCTGGTTTCAATCGATGGTTTGGTTTGGGCTTGTATTGTTGTTGCGACAGTTAATGCGCTTGTGATTGCACTTGCTGTTGTTGGATATTGATTTGAAGTTGTTGCACCGTTTCCTGTTGGATCTACTGGTGTTGTCGTTGTTCCTATTGTTGTTTGATTTTTAGCCTGTATATCTGTTTGTGTTCCTTTTTCAACTTTGGATGTCATCCATGCATGGGATAAGGCTGGAGTTGCAGGTGTTGCTTTTACTGTTGTTAGAGGTTTCTTTGCAGTCATTGCTGGTTCTTCAGGAGTAATTGCAGCTCTTGTTGTCATTGCAGCTTCAGTTGTAGTCATTGCTTTTGTTGTTTCGGGTACCCCCGGTGTAGTGGTTACTCTTGCTGTTGTTTGAGGTTCGACAGAGGTCGCTGCCTTTGTTGTAGTTGGAGATTCCGTTGTAGTAGTTATTCTTGTTGTTGTTAAAGCTTGAGTTGAGGTTGTTGGCCTTGCTGTTGTTGAAGATTCAGTTGTAGTCTTTATGTTTATTGTTGTTAAAGCTTTACTTGTGTTTGTTGGCCTTGCTGTTGTTGGAGATTCTCTTGTTGTTTCTAGAAACCCCGGTGTTGTGGTTACTCTTGCTGTTGTTGGAGATTCAGTTGTAGTCGTTATTCTTGTTGTTGTTAAAGTTTTAGTTGTAGTTGTTGGCCTTGCTGTTGTTGGAGATTCCTTTGTAGTCGTGGCTCTTGTTGTTTCTAGAAACCTCGGTGTTGTGGTTACTCTTGCTGTTGTTGGAGATTCAGTTGTAGTCGTTATTCTTGTTGTTGTTAAAGTTTTAGTTGTAGTTGTTGGCCTTGCTGTTGTTGGAGGTTCAGTTGTAGTCGTGGCTCTTGTTGTTTCGAGAAACCTCGGTGTTGTGGTTACTCTTGCTGTTGTTGGAGATTCAGTTGTAGTCGTTATTCTTGTTGTTGTTAAAGTTTTAGTTGTAGTTGTTGGCCTTGCTGTTGTTGGAGGTTCAGTTGTAGTCGTGGCTCTTGTTGTTTCTAGAAACCTCGGTGTTGTGGTTACTCTTGCTGTTGTTGGAGATTTAGTTGTAGTCGTTATTCTTGTTGTTGTTAAAGTTTTAGTTGTAGTTGTTGGCCTTGTTGTTGTTGGAGGTTCAGTTGTAGTCGTGGCTCTTGTTGTTTCGATAAACCTCGGTGTTGTGATTTTTATTGCTGTTGTAGGAGATTCTGTTGTAGTAGTTATTCTTGTTGTTGCTACAGCTTGAGTTGTGGTTGTTGGCCTTGCTGTTGTTGGATATTCAGTTGTAGTCGTGGCTCTTGTTGGTATTGGCTTTGTTGTGGTAGCTTGAGTTGTCGTAAATATCCCCGTAGTTGTCAAAGATGCTGTTGTGGGTTTGGGCCACTGGTCCATAGGCAGTTTGTTGCAATCGTTTGTGTAGCAACATCCAATATTGCAATCTCTGAAAAACAAGTTATGTATGACGAAATGAATGCAAAGTAATGTCCACTACATCGCTACCCCCAACAATAATATAGCTGTTTTATACAATTAAACAGATATTTACTTTCAACCGACGGCTTATTTTATTTATGGGCGCATATTTTGCAAAACGAATGCACCACTTTTTAGAATGTTTTTCCCATTAAAAGGGATTATACATTTAATTACTGTCAGCAAATAGTCGTAGATCTCGTGTTTTAGGATTGTTCAAGACCTGACGTTTTCGACGTATTCAAGAATTCCGCCAATCAGAAAGGTTGCCAACTTGGAGCATTCTGCTTGGAATGTGGCGCAAGTTTTCTGAGTCACGCATTCGAACCCTTCGCCAACAAAGTGACCTTCAAAAGTAAAAGTGTTGCAGGAATTGCGTTGCAAAAACAGCAAAACACAACTTTTTGTGGAGATTCACAGTGACCAATGCAGACACTGCGTAAGTGCAATGAATGTTTGAGGATATGTGTTCCTTTGGCATTTAAAATTTATTTTATATTTTCTGAAAACATTGACCTTTCGTAAGAGTTTACATTAGCGCAAAAATGGTACAGTTCCCCATGTAACAATTATATTTGTCCTTACTTCCATAGATCTGGCTTTCGGCATCAACCCGAACGCAGGCGAGTTCTTCTCCATCCATCTTAGGGCACACCTCCGATGCGCTGAAATTGCCGCTTCGAAAATTCTGTGGGAATGGGGTGACGATCACATTCTTCCCGACGTAACACGTAAGACCGGGTGGTTTAGATGTGGATGTGGGAACAGGAGTGGGAGTTGTGGTTGGAGCTGTGGAGGGCCTCTTGGTATATGACATTGTGGTAAGTGACATTGGGGTAGTTGGAGCGGCTGTGGTCAGCTGGGGCCATTGGTCCCAAGCAACGGCGTTGCAGTTATCATTGTAGCAGCAACCAATCTTACAGGACCTATATGTGAAAGAGAAGGCACTTAAAAAGGCAAAGCAAAAGTACGAAACAACCACCTTTGTAATTGGATTTTTAAAGAAACTAACAGCTTTAAATTTTATGAAATAATTTTTATGGTTTCAAAGGCGTTTTTAACTATTATGTTTAATTTGCAGTTTTCAACAACATTTCAATAATGATGAACAATGCTCCTGCGCAGGAACACACACTTACTTGACCCCGTAAAATTCCAAATATCTGGAGATAATAATCATTGCAATCTCCTCACACATAGATTGTATGTTTTCACACGTGCTGCGATGCACGCAGTCGAATCCGGATTCTGTTATGTCAACTGGAAAGGACGAAACAACAACAATACAAATGTTCACATTAGCCTAAACGTTCTGCTCATAGTATTTGAGTGATCACATGTTTGCCACATTTAAGCTACACTATGAGCAGTGAGGACAGATCGTATTTGCACTGTGGCAGGTATAGATTTGCTATAAGATTTACTACAAGTTTCAAAATCAAATTTTATTGCTGGACAATACGACACCTTCATTCGCAGTCGCTTCCACCGCCATGCAAGCCAGGTCTTCTCCGAAATTCTTGGGACAAACCTCAACCGAACTTTCCGCTTCAGTCTTGTCTAGAGGAAGAACTCCTGGGTAGGTGCCAGTGACACAGGACCGGATCGAACCCACAGCAAACACGCCAGACAAAAACAGAAGAAAAACGCCCAGCTCCCTAAGCCGAAACCTGGGCATCTTCACGCCTCGGTGGATACTTGTATTTATCAAAGATTCTGGAAATCATTTTATCATGGCTACAACTAAAGTATTGGTACCTGACGAAAAATGTATTGTGATAGAAATTGGTAGCCTTTATTATTCGCCTGCAGGCGTTGTTATCATGTTGCGTTTCTTTCCTTCTACGTGGTTTAATACTATTAATACGTTGCTTTAACTAACCTGTTCTGGTCAATTTGTTGTTTGCAGAATATTCGGAACAAAACATAACCTCTGTGTTTAATTAAATATTTAAACATTTTATCTTTCTCAGCCAGCATCTACCCTTGCTTTCTTTTGCGTTTGACATATTTCCCCACCCGAGTTCGGATAAAAAAAGACTGGAAGTCACGAATATGCACGTGTTTTTATAGATAATTAGACAATTGCACTCTTTTCCTTTTGCTGCACGACAACTTTCAGTTTTAGTTCACCGAAACCAGACTCGCCCGTTAAAGTTATAACAAAACCGCTCACTGGCTTGGTCGCATCCTTCGCACTGAGCGGAAGACTGTTCGCATGTTGACGACAAAAATGGATGTGACATCACTTCCAATAAACAGTTTGCCGCCTGATACCTGCACTAATGTAACCTTGTTTGACGTCAAACGTAACGGTGAGGGAATGACATTTTATCACCTAAGTTCATTCATTATTTCTGTGTTATGCGTGACGAGCAATAATACGGAATTCCTAGCTGTGTTTTGCCACTTTGTAAAACAGTAACATTATTAAGCCCGTTTACAGGATACTTTAATCAGGTAATTTGAGTAATTAAGGTTCCAATTAAGCTGGGGTGTATTTCAAAGAACTTTTAATAGTTTTTGGTGTCGTAAAATTGTTATTAATAGCTTGGGTCGTTAAAACAAAGTTACCAGAGGAAGTGGAAGGTCTATATAATCGTTTGCTGCGTTAAGTACTGCATTTCACGAACTTTTATCAAACAGAATACAGTTAACTAGTGCAACAAAATCAACCAAGTAAACACATGCAATAAAACTAAATCAAACACAAGCATAATTTTACGAAAAAATATAAATATTTATTTAGTAGAAGACAATGTAATAAACAAATTTTTGCATAATGTGCCAATAAACACATATTTTATAACGTCGAGAGAAAAAAACTTTGGGGGCAACCGTACTTGTTATATGTGTAATAAGGTGGCGTACATTCGTTCTCTGAATAATGTACGTTGATTGATGGCCAATTTCCGTCCAATTGCCTCCCGAACGGAAAATATCCTTTTACCAAACTGTGGAAATTGCATTGTGAAAACAACCGTATGTCGAAAATACAATCTCCATAGCGTTGTCTTTTTAGTATTTCAAATTCTCGGCTACTGCAGGTCGCGATAAGTCATGTTAATATGCATCAGCATGGCTGTTATTTTATTTCATGCTTTACTTGGTAATTTATGTAAAGTTAGGCGTATATTTTCGATGTACCCCTCTATGTATGGGTGGTAATTGATATCGCAACGAAGCATCTATTTGACAATTTTTATAATTTGGCTACAGCTATCGTTAACACGACAAAAAAAACAACTTTTGCACGGAATTTCAATGGAAGAAAAAACCTTACCTGTAGTATACGCCATCGCACAATTTATTTTCGATCTCGGTAAAACGCATGTTTTTTTTGCGTTGTCATTCTTTCAAACAGTGTGTCGAAAAAATAAACGTCGCAGGCACACAAATATGCTGGCACGACGGTAAACACAACAAAAATTTCCAAGCCAACGTATCACCATGGTCGCGCATTCGGGTGAGGAGAGGAGATGAAATGCTCTTGAGGTCGCGGAAAAGACACGTTTGAGAGCTCTTCATTCAATACGATTCCGCTTGTGTCTTGAGATGCTCTCTCCACTTGGGTGTGATTTACTAGCGTCGGCCGGTTGAAGTGACTCGGTCAGAATAGAACGTTGTGCTTTTGGTTAGTTTGGTAACAGTGAATGGAGTGGAGTTTGTTATATGTAACTGTGATATTCCAGTTGAAAAGGTTCGGTGAGTTATGATATCAAGAGTAAATTGTAGAGGTAGTTGGTGCTTCTTTTGTGTTTGACCGTTTGGAGGTCAAGATGACTTTAATTGAAATTCTTTGCATGTGGGGGCTTCTGAACTTATACAAATCAGGTAAAGTTTACACATTGTTCTGTCAAAGGTCTACAAAGACACTGGAGAACTCCGTGGAGTTTAATTATTTAAATTATTTAGCAAAAATTTGACTTTTGACACGATTATAAGCATGTAAACCCTATAACAAGCGAGTAATAACGAATTTTGCGGTAAACATAAACAGTGACGAAATTGGATGAAACAAACAGAAAAAAATAACGTGTTTTATTTTAGTCGCAACAAGTCAACAACCAACGTTCGAAAGTGATGAACCGCCTCTGTCCTGTTACACGTGCGAAGACGTTGACCCAAGGAAGTGCGCCACGAATCTGAATGTTATCAACAGGAAATTCTCTAAGTTGTGTCCAGCGGCTGTGAACCGTTGCATGGTTGCGTATTTTGACGTAAACCCTCGGCAATATTCGCAAAACTTTACCTCATCCAGTTACGTCATTCAGGAGTGTGACGCGGGCGAAAGTTACGTAAACGTGTCAGAAGTCTTTGGAATTGACACCGTGCCGAAAAGCGGAGATGACCTGGTGTTATTGAACTGTACTAACTACATGGGGTGGAAGTGGGCAGAGACGGGTTTTAGTGATAAACTGACCATCGTTTACCACTGCTGTAACAAGACCAACTGCAACGGGGTGTACATTGAACCCGAATTGTCAACAACCACTGTACATCAGAGAGAAACTACAGAACAAGGAAGTGGTAACAACGACGAAGGAAGTGTTCTCTTATACGAAAACTCAGGGACAACTTACAGGCCATCAACGCATACGTCATCCGGCCAGAGATCTGATACTGATCCTACAGTTGCGCGAGATAGTTCAGGGGACAATGATATCGGTAGCGGCCAACCGACCAAGCCCGTCGCGAATATGACGCACGCGATCCCCGGGAAGATACCTCTTGCTACAAGAAACACAATTTCAGATGATGGTTCAGGTAGCAGCGACAGTGGCGACTCAATAAACTTGCAAAATTTACCCAGTACTCGTGCGGAAGGTGGTGACGCAAACTCGTCTGAGTCCTACGAAATTCATGAGATCACACTGCCGTCAGCGAGTAATCAAACTTTCACAAACAAGCCACACTCTGTCCAGGATTCAAGTACAATCGATTCGCAAGTTTATGGTTCAACTGCTTCGTGGCTGGGAATTAACGATTTTGAAAGATTTGCCATGTTTCCTTTGGGCATTTTGCGCAAAGAAAACTCCTCAGTTTCGTCATCTAATGAGACTGAAGACAGGAGTTTGGGTACGGAAATTTACAATACAGTCTCGGACAATTTTTCCGGACCTTTTTCGTCTGGCTCAGGGTCAGGGGAAACGCACAGTACTGCAACTATTCAAACAAGCGACATTCAAGTACACACTCTAACAAATGCTTCGTCAACAGTGACGTCAACTACATTTACTCCCACAAAAAGCACAACTAAAACAACAAACATAGATTTGTCAATTGTCACCGAACTTGGAAGTGGCCATTCAGGGGACATCCCATTGCCACCTGTGACTGATTTTGCACCGATACCTACAGTTACGACCACGGCAAATTCAGCAGTTAACGCAACGAAAACAAATGATGTATCTATGCAAATTGGTAACGAGATAGGAAGCGGCCAATTAGATTCTACAACATGGCACGCAGTTACAGATTACTTATCAACTGGTGTAAGTACTTCCCCAGCTTCCCGTGATGTGACAGACACTTTGGATGAGATTTATAGTGGAAGTGGTCAATCTGGCGGCATTCCCCGGAAGATTGTTGCAGATTCAACACAACTCTTTACCACCACTTATCCCACTCCATTTCTTACACAAACCACTGTCTCTGAGAAAGATATTACGGAAAGTGTCAATGATCAACTGACTACAGCTACATGGCAAGACGGTTCAACTTCCAATATTGATTACTTCGTTTCGTCAGGCTTCACCGAAAATCCCATCGTTAATGAAGAGAGGCAACTCCAAACAACTTCCAACACTTTATCACCAAGTTTTCGGCCCTCAATTGAAATCACGACAGTGTTCGCTCCGTTTACTAAAGCCGTTACGAAAGGAAACGTTGACCGGCAGTCAGGTGATTTTCTAATTGACGAGATTACTGATGTCTCTCCCCATCACACGTCCCAAACTGTTGATTTCACGGTGCACTCGAATGCTCTTGCAGACAGAACAGAAACAACCAGAGCCGTTAAACAACAGAAAGCCACGACGTGGCATCCAATAACTGGTTCTCATGTTGATACTACTTTCCCAAGTTTGCAATCTACGACCTCGTGGTTGATAAGTTCAAACAGCGGTAGCGGTCAGTCGGAGCTAACCACTTTGAACGACGCAAGTACCGATCCTACAGATGCAACATTTCAATGGAAAAACGTCACCACAATGCACGAGTCGACGGAATGGATTGAGGGGAGCGTTGGAAGTGGTAGTAAATGGACCAATACTGCTCCCAACTTAGACACCACACAGTCATCTGCCACATATAACTTCCTAACGTGGTTCAAAACCACAGACAGGGGTATGACAACTGTCTACCAAACTTCACCACCAACATCTGAAGAAAACGGTTTGACCAACTCAGTTACGACAGAAGATACTTTTGCGACATCTACAACTTCCAGTAGTATTTCTACCATATATACTACCTTCCCTGAAGCTCCGTCCAACCAAACACTGTTTGTGACAAAGAAAATTGAAAAGCACGTCACACCTGACTATACACAAGGTATTACAGTATTTCCGACCACTGGTCTTGCCGACCAAAAAACAACCAGCAATATAAACAAGAGGACGATTGTAACACAAACAACTTCTACGACGTTTTCTTACTCTGAGGATACCAATATTGAAACTCACACGTCAACAAACATACCAAAAAGACGCCAATCCACTTTCGGCTCTTCTAGTGTCATAAACACCCCGAACGTCTTTACTTATACACGTGCTGTCACAGAACCTGATCCAAGCACATCTGCAACTAGTAGCAGCCAAACAATTATTTCAGTCGTTGATCCGACCAAAAAAATGACCAAATCTCCTAAAAGCACGACACCATTTACAAAACAAACGACTGAAACTGCCTTCTTAAGTTCTGTTGTAACGTCAAAACCGACAGAAAAGTCGACAGAAAGTTCCAGTGAAGCGCAGAGCACACCCGAATTCACCGCAACAACTGAACCAAGCTACACAAGCAAAGATCTTAATCACACCACGCCAGGAAGCACCACCAGCATGTTATCAACACTTTTATCAACATCCAAACCAACGACAATTCCGGTAACTACAACTCATTCGAATGCGGCCACCACAGCACGCAGTAACCTTACTACGACTCATTCTCACCGCAAAGAAACTGCGAATGATGCAGCTGAAAACTCAAAGAATACAAATGAAAATTTCTATAGTATAACAAAGCCAGTTCCCGGTACTTTAGTCTCCGTACTTCTCATGATCAACATCACAGTTAACATAAACAATGAAAGGCTCGTCGCCTCATTGGAACGCCGTCTTGAGGACGTCTGTGAAGTTGTATTTGGGGTAATAAGAAAAATTCGAAAGCATGAAAGTCATACGTTTATGTGATAAGAAGTTGTTTTGTAACTGCCTAATGGCGTGATGTTCGCGAAAATACTTACGATTCCGTCAACCATATTCAAAGATTTTTTAAAATAAATTAATTATTTTAATTTCAGACAGAAGAAAAAGTAATAACACCAAAGCAAAGTTATTTTGCAGATGCAAAACTCCACTATTAACTTTGTTTTACAGCTTTTTCATATTTGCACAATATTGTTTCAGGTGATAGATAAGAAAAATGTATCAGTCAAGAAGCGACGTTCGTTGCGACGCCTACTACAGAGCAACAAATACAAGGTAGTTAAGTAGTAGTAAATCCACAGTTACTCACTGTCCATACCAGTCTTGTCCGACGTACGCCTTGTACTGAAGGGTCACTTAAGGCACTTGGTTTTGTTTTCATCAGGTCGATGTGAACAGTTTAGAGAGAGAAAGCGATTGGGCCGTGGACGCTAAGTTTAGCGTGACAAGAAACAATGAACCAATCGCCAGTGATGTGGTTGTACAAAATTTAAGGTGATTCAGTTTAGAATAAAGATTCATTTAGTCTCCGTGTGCGCATTTCACTTTCACTCGAACAGTCAAAAGTCCCAGCAAAGCTTTAATTATGCCTAAAACTTTCTTTGTGTTTTCCCCTATAGAAAACTGTCAGCACGTCAGATTTCATCAGTTGTCGGGTACCCGGTTCTTTCCCACGCGACCAAAGTGGGTGTGCTTAAACTTCCATCAGGCAAAACTTACTATTTCACAGGTTTGATAATAGTGTTGAGTTTCTCTTACATTCTCATAATTCTGATTACATTTCTAATATTTCTCTGTTTCTTGTAGAGTTGGTCATAACGATTGCAGTCATGAGCGCCATAATTATTGGACTATCAACCACCTTTGTATTTTGTTTTAAGCACCCAAAGAGTTTGTCAAGAAAGGTATGCGTGTCACTAGCAGCTGCACCAAGTAAGGCATTTAGGAACTGTTTTTTATTCAAGCAGAACAACAGAGTATCCAATGTCGAAGCAATGCTGGAAAATGGATCCCTCAGTCCATCTACTGAAGACTCTACGAACGCGTTTTGCGGAACAGAAAACACAGCGTCGAATGCCTGTTTAAAGGACTTTCCAATGTAAGCTTGCACATAAATCAGTTTTATATAAATTCTTTGCAACATAATGATGAATGTTTTGCCGTGTGTGGAATTTGAAAAATATGGTTTCAGGTCGCACGAAAAACCTCAGCAGGCTCCAAAACATTATGAGACGCTAAAACCACCGGCTGCCATCATGTCCACAGCCACCGAAGCACTGCAAACTTTCGAGGATCTCAAGCAGTTAAAACTGCAGCCACAGACGATTTGTGCAAGCGCTGGTACACAGACTAACGTTAGTGCTGAAAAGGAAATTAAAGCCAAACAAGAGGTAGGAAAGTTAGAGGTATTTTAAGCTTTGAATTAGCAGGGAAGTTGACTCAAAATCATTTTGTTAAATAGTCTCCGAAACGGAAACTAGACGAAAATCTATGGAATCCAGTTAAATCAAGAACTGAGAAGTCGCAACCCAATCACCTTTCGTTTTTACCACTTTTGCCGGAAAAGGTAACTGCGTTACATTTCGTGAAGTACACGAGTTTGCATTACACAAAACACTTTCTTCATAGAACATTCCCCTGATACTACAACCCCTGCCACAAGCTCCGTCAATCAACGACCACGGTACAAAAAAATGTAACAAATTATAAGGCAAATATCCAATCAATTTCTCGACGCAAATTGGAATGTTTGTTACTTCTACATTTTGAGTTAAAAAGGCGCTGTCATGGAATTTTTAGATCAGGCCACTGTTTCGAACCTATTATGACTCATCAGTGCAGCTTGGTGACTTTTGATTATCTTGCTGGCAACACAACTGGGCGAAGACTTTAGATCGTTTAAAAACTGCACTGATGAGAGAACTAGTAGATCCTGTCTGCCACTCACTTAAAATTATTGCCTCTATGCTTATATTTCGAATTTTGGTTAAACAAGTAGAAATTCCATCGGGAGTTCACAACAATCCTGAATTGGAAAAGAGCATACGAAGGTCTATGACGGCAGAAAGGCGAAGAAATAAGCGACGGTTACGCGAAATGGCCAAGAAAGGAAGAACCAAGGAGCAGGTAATGTTTTGTGCCATGTATGTTTGGTGTTTTTTTGTTTAGAATTTTATCTAACATAATTTCCCGCGTTGAATAAGGATGGTCGTTGTACAAATAACGTCACACCGTAGAGAGTACATTTTTTTAATCCCAAACAGAAAAGGAATGCATTTGCAATTGTACGGTAAGTGAATGTCTAGGCTACGCAACATTCCAGTAGTGTTGCATGCTAGTTTAAGTTTTGCCAAAGGTGAAGAAATACAAGTGCGGTAATTTAGTGTCTCCAATTGGTTGTTAGTACAATCTTGAACACAGGGATCAGTATTTTGACGCATATATTCCAAAACACTTACGTAGGCCAGCCCTACTGTGGACCCGTTTCTTTGCCATTACATTTTATGATCTCTATGTAATCTAAAAAAGACGCCGGAAAGATCTGTGGAACCAGAACCACCAAAGCTCGAAGATCCGACGTCACGTGAATTTTACTCCGCTTGCCTCTCTCCGCCAATCACCTTGCAGTCACTGGCTTCCTCGGTCACACCTCAGGAGAGCGCATCTCCCCGGCATCCTGCAGGTTCCTCTCCCAAAGAAAGAAGATCGAGAAGGGAAAAGGGCCGGTTAGTTCACTTCTAATGATACACTTAAAAGTAAAGCAATCGGATAAGAACATTTTCTTTGCGACATCAACCTATTTCGGTAACACTTCTTTTGCGTGATTCGAGTTAATGCTTTGCAGAAAATTTCAAAACGTTATAAAAAAACTTGTAAAAACGCTTTTATGTTTAACATTCTCAGTTCTTGTTCAAATTGATCAAAACGAACATTTAGGCCAGTTTGCCACAAATTCCACTTAAAAGCCTTCAAAGGCTTTTATCGGTAGCCATGCCAAACAAGTGTTTTGGCGATCCTGTTTTAACCTTAGTTTGTAATGTGCAAATTATTTTTCAAGAGAGTCAAATCCTCGCCTATATATTATTTCCGCCAATTTCCTTTAAAATGTTCTTATTCGAAAAATCACGTGGGCAACGTCACTATTTCGCAGGAAACGAAACAAGAAAAAGCAAGGTGACAAAGACCAGTTGCAAGAAAGTCTACGTGAGGCTCAACACAAACTGGACGAGCTGATTGGCGTTCGAGAACCCCAAGTCTTTAGCCCTGCGTATTTGGATTATCAGGCAAATAAAATTTATGACCAATATCCGCGTTTTCTAATGCAAATTTTGGTCATGCAATATCAGTTTAAACGTTAAACCGTTTTCGGTGGTAAAAACAATACAGAAACAGTAGATGGATATGACTATTTATTGCCGGTCACGGATTTATGCAGTTCACTTTGATTACTTTTCTTTCTCCAGAAAGCAAAACGATTACGATGGAAATCTAAAATACAACCAGGAGATCATGATGTTATTGTCAGTGTTCAGTCAGACACCATGCAGGTACGACCATCGCTTCGAATAAAAATGTTGTTGATATAGGCTCTAACTCGTTTGCAACCTGTCTGCAGATGCCTCACCGAGAAAGCCATCGCATTTTTCTGGATGAGGCAGGGATTTCAGATGCAGTCGCGATTCCTGTTAATTGCCAAACTGACGTACGTGGAAGTGGGTCACTGCGTTATGCCCATTTTTACTAAACTGGATAAATTGTATTGATGCTTTAATTACAGGCCCAGCTAATAAGGGTTTCTTCCACGAATCCTGACCAACCCATTTCTCTACATGTTCCTTTTACGTAGGACCTGTTTATGTCGCAACAATTTCAATAAAATCTGAATAATTTTAGTTCGAATTTGGTTGATGTCTGTTTCGTGGATTTAAAAGTCGTGCTTTCAACAGACTCCATACTTTGTTAAAACAATTAAAAATTTGCACTTTTCGAAATGTACTGTATTACTGAAAATGTGCGTTTGGTCACAGAAGGTACAGTAACTCCACAGAAAGCACCATAAATTAACCACATCAAACCTCGTTGCACATCAAGCTACAAATTGCGAAACAACAACACAGGAATGTGGTACTTGGTTCTAAAGTCACAGAACAACATGCCCTAAGCTGTCACAACACCAAAAGTTGCAACATTTAAAACTGTCAAGACTTGTTCCACGGTATTCTATTGATAGATTTGTAGGATTGTAAATGCAGTTCTTTTACAATGGCAAATTGTCCTGAAAATGCCAGTCTGCTTGCATCGGCTTGCAGTAAATGTGAATTGATTTGAACAGGCCTTGTGCACAACAGCGGTGCTTCAGAAATTTCAGAGTCACTTTCATACTTTGGCAAAGGCCAGGCAAGCCCCAAGTGATGTCTGTGTACCTGAAAATAGAACAAAAAGTAGATGTCAATAAGGCATAAAATGAATAAATTAAATGGAATATTTGAAGCCATAGCAGACCTTGAACATGCAGTTGTTTTTACAATGCCACACAACTCCTTCCACGTTTCCCCAAACATTTTTGCCATCTTTGCCACTAAACCAATTCATAATCTGCTCATAGTTTAGAGGCACAGGAAGGTTTACAGCTTTTATATCTCCGTGAATCACCAAAAAATGCATTGGATTCAGTTTAGATCCCAGTCCTACAAGAAAAGTTCAAACAGCACATGTGAAATGTATGAAAGTTAATGTCACAATGCCACAAGAGTATTGGGTTATTTATCACACAACACAAACTTACCATAAGGGTTTCCATTAATGTTGGTTCCAATCAACTCAAGAGTCATTCCATCCAATTCATTTAAGGGCAAAACTACAATTTTAAGTTCGTCTGCATAATTCTCACCACTTTCCTTGTGGTTTCTGTTACCTCGAAGTAACAATGCAAGTTGATTTTCTTCATCCACCACTGTATGGTGCCAGCAGTATTGTCTTGGGTCATGGGAAATTGGCACCCAGCCTAACATAAAAATAAAAACATTTATCACTGCATTTTGCTCGAAGGTTTAGAAAAATGTCTAGCTATCGAAAAACCATGACATATTTACTTTGCTCATATTGATTTTGCAAAATTATGATAAATGGCATTATTTGTTTTACCAGGTATGTGGCCATTTTCATCAGCGATAGGGTGTCCATCTGCAGAATTGGTATTAACATTGAGTGCAGGAATCCAACTGTCTGGTACCTCTTTGAGATCCTCTGGATACTTCCAGTCAAATTGTGGTTCCTCTCCCTTTAGAAAAAAACCCAGTCACCCAAAAAGTTTTTTGCCAAAAGAAATAAAATCGAACCATTGAACCATTTTTCCTCCACTGCCTCTTTTCAGCTAGAAATTTCTTGAAGCGCTTGTCACACTTCTTGTTTGGTTTTCTATCAAGTCGAGCCCAAAGTGACAACCTACCTACATAGACCAGTAATATGGCAACAAACATTAAGTGTGATTATGCATGGCTGTTGTAGACTGCGTAAAAGTTGGCAAAGGACATAAAATACAATAGCAGGTTGAAGTCAAATCATTACTTTATTTTACAAACACTAATAGTGGACTTCGCAGGGGAATAAAAATCGAACCAATAAAAAAACACAAAGGTTATCAGGCCCACAATGTACAAGAAAATGCTTGCTATATGTCATAGTGAAGAAATCATATGTACACATGTACATCGCAAACTGCATGGATTAATACTAAAATAAATGATAAACTACATGGATACCTTTGTATTTCTGAACGAAGCAGCATGTTCCATCAAGCTTTTCTGTGGCGGTGGCCAATTGCAAGTCAGACAAAATTGCCTTTTCTGAAAGTTGTTTGGTGGCAACAACCCTGAAACTTTGCCCAGGCCGCTTTTTGGAAGGTAGTTCTTCAACAACAGTATCGAAAATGCATTGTATTTTACCTTGCACCCCTCGTTTCATCATGTAACGAAGGTATAGTCTCACCCATCAACCAATCCTTGTGTTTTGGCTACCGTGTTGTACAACGGGTTATTTGCTTGTTTGTTAAACTATTGCTTAAGGAAAGAAAGTTTTATTAACGTCGCTGCAACATTTCCTTAATTTTCCACAATTGAGCCAAAATAATACAAAATTAAACCAACAAACAACTTAATTGCAAGTTTAATTTCAAATCATCCATTCTTACGCTGGGAAAACACCTCGCGGTGCTTTTTCTAGTAATAGAGTAGTAGGCAAAAAACTATTTTTATTTCACCATTAGTCGGGAACCTTCTTCAAAATCGCACAACCAAAAATTTTATTCCCATCAACTTATTGTAAATGCTACATTACTTGACAATAACGTATCAATGCAAATTTCATAGGCCTTACTATAAATAACATCAGTTTGTCACTAAGCGTCATTTATCGTTGAAAGAAAATGGCAACAGTACAGTAGAACACACACACCGCACAAAAAGACACTCTATTTAATTTTCTTGTGCACACCATTAGATAATACTCTCGAATCCTCGACAAGACAAATTTCTATGTTGCGAATGTGTACCAACTCATCCGAAATAGTAAGAATGAAAATCATGAAGGAGTAAACCAAGATCCATTCCGCTGTGCTCGTAGGATGTGTTAAAACCTTAAAGAAACATTTGACATAATGCAAAGATTTTCACCAAAAGCCGAACTGAACGACTTATATAACTCTAAATACTTACATTATCGAAGATAACTCCCTTGGTAACTGCATAGTTGTATAGTTCAGTTGTTTAGAAAAAAAAGTCCAAATAAAATAGTTTTCAAAGTATAAGTATGTCAAGCGACTAAAATTTTTCATTTTCTAATACACAAATCTTTGACCAATTTTTTACAATTTAACAGCATATACAGTGCTATGGGAAAGGATACAAATATATGATGTAACAGCTTGTGTAATGAGAGAAGACCACCGAACAGCTGACAGAAAAGTTTTCGAACGTCTGTTGTGCGTTTTCGACAGTTCAATCAGTAAAGACATTGCGAGTACGCAGTAAGTGAACCCACCTACCAAGGTTAGAGTTGAACCTACTTGATGTAACCCGTACGACTGACGGACCTGAAGTAGGCAAAAATACAATATCAGTAACACTGTTTTCATACTAATTCTACTACTCAAAATGACCATTTCTTTGAAAAAAAAAGATCTTGTACACAGCGCAGGCAAACGAATGTTATTATGATTTTATTAATAATCGATTTTTCACACTCTCTTAATATTAAAGAGATTTGTTTGAAGGTTTGTTGCATTTTAAGTTACATGCAACATTTAGCAGAACTCTTTAATACCTCAAAGCAACCAGCTATCGATCCACCAACAGCCTGTACAATGGAGGCGAACAACGCTAACTTGTTGGTGTTCGACTGTCCCCGTATTGCAATGATATATCTAGGAAAGAAAGTTTAATTTAATTTTTTTTAAATTAAACTTCATACATTCGAATATTTTGTGCTTTTGTTTATCACCTAGCGCAAAAACGAAGGCAAAACGTTGTTTTTGCCGAATGAACAGCTTTGATGCAAGTCGTGTATATTTGAATTACATTACTTCCAATATAATAGCCTGCTAAAAAAAATGAGGAAAAGTGAATTCACGTTTCCAATATTTGCACAATTAAGGCTTTCTAACTTACCTGTAAAATATGTAGGCTTGAAGAAGAGTGCAAAAGCAAAACCAGTTTAAAACTATAGCTACCAAGCCACCTCCAGGTGGACGTGATGCTGTATCGCTTATCATAGGCAACGAATCTGGGTCATGGATTCCGTAAAATAACGACGTGAGGTAGCTGTCAAAAATATTATAATTTTTCTGCTTTTCGGCAGTCTCTATTAAGTGATATACTGCAGCTTACCAAGCAACAAGACCGCTTGCCATCCAAACGAATCCAAAATAGGTAATATGCGCTGGACGCATGGCTTGATATTGACCTATGATTCTTTTTCTACTATAAAAGTTTCAACTTTCTAAATCTAACAATCAATTGTGCTAATTTGGGTGTTATAATGAATTCCTTTATTTTGTGCTTGGTAGTAAGACGGAATGACATTTCAATTGCAAAAAACTGAAAAAGGGGAAACATCGCGCGAGAATGACTAAGAACGGCTAATAAAAATCCCTAAAATTTAAACACATCAGTCAAATATACTGCGTACTGGGCAACTGTCATTTTCACGCGATCTCCTTTTGAGGAAAGTTTTATACCAAAACAAGCGGCACGCGAGGGGCCATACACATCCGTTTTAACAATGACGCATCCATTGGTCAAAACAGATGGCTATGGCTTATCTGCTCGTCCGTGCCCTGAACATTTAAGACGTAAAATGTTGGCACGCCTGTCATGTCAGGCTGCCCAAACAAACCCAAAACAATTGCATTTAGGATAAAATGTTCGGTCAACGAGCACGAAGCACTTCGAGCCATTTGCATCTCGCAAAAATTACAAAAAAACTTTAACGCGTCAAAAAATGTGCTGTTGTGCAATTCAAATGGCTGCACAAAGTTCGGGACACAAATTTATAAATAACTTTTATTTGAAAATAAAATATTCAACAGACACGAAACCAAAAAAAACGTCTTCTTTAAAATCAATTTTAAATGCAAGTTATAACAATTTAGCAACATCATAATTGTAACACAGATATCATGCCAACCGGTGACAACGTTAATTTTAATCGTTTCTCTTGTGCACACCATTAGATACTCTCGAATCCTCGACAAGGCAAAGGTCGATGGTACGAATGTGTGTCAACTCATGCGACATTGTAAGAATGAAAATCACAAAGGAGTAAACCATGATCCACTCTGCTGTGCTTACAGGATGTGTTACAACCTTAAAGAAAAATTGAAAAAATGAGTTATTTTTATCCCAATACCGAACTGCCTTATTTTAACTCTAATTTTGTACATACTTACATTATCAAAGATAAATCCTTTGGTAACTGCAAGTTGTATTATTTCGTTGTTTAGAAAAAAGTTCGAATCGACTGCATTCAAAGTATAAATATGTTGCCATGCTAAACATTATCATGGTTTATTATACACTTTATATCCTCAAGCAATGTGTAAATATATTTTTGGCAGTGTTTCGAGAAAGGATACAAATTGAGGAAGCAACAACTTGCGCAACGAGGCAAGACCACCGAACAACTGAAAGGAAAGTTTTCGATCGTCCGTTGTGCGTTTTCGACAGTTCGATCAGAAGGGACATTGAAAGCACGCAGTAAGTAAACCCAGCCGAGAAAGTAAGAAACGCGCCTACATAATGTACCAAGTACGACTTGCGAACCTGAAAAGAACAAAAACAATACAATTTTAGCCTTGGTGTATGTGAATGACAGACAGTATAACACATAACGTTTGGAAATTCAACGAGACATCGAACGGAACCATTTCTACTATTTAATAAATGTTAAACCGTTCTTGTTTCAAACAAGTTATTCATATAGTGCTATTCTTGTTGATAGGCAATTTTAAATAACTGTTCTTCTGGCCTGAGGTTAGGGGATTTTTGTTACAACCGACGTTTCGTCCACTATCTGGCTCCAAATGTTATCTACTCCCCCTTTTTTTCTTGTGTTTTCTTACGGTTTTGTGTTTTGGAGAAGTCTCACCGGATGGTTGTGATCAAAATCTCGTAACCTTGTGCCAAAAGAACATTTCTTTAAAATGTTATTCATAGTTTATATTTCACATCAACGTTCATGATCGAAGACAAACAAAAAGATGGTTTTAGTTTGAAGCTATAAGGAAGGCTAATACCTCAAAGCAGCCAGCCATCGAGACCCCAATAACGTTTATAATACCCATGAACAACGCCGATGTGTTCGTAAAAGACTGTCCTCGAATTGCAATAAAATATCTAAAAAATATTAAAATTATTTAATTTGGGTTGTTTTGTTTTGACTTATCATAACTTGTTTCGTTTTATTCTCTAGAACAAAAAAGTTGAAAAATTTTCTATTTCATATATTTTTATCAAATAAACGTTTTAATTGTGTAAGTTGCAGACAGATGGTCACTGTTTCGACCTAAAAGTTCTCATCAGTGCAGCTGGTGTGACTTTCAGACAACTTTGCTGACCAAACGGCCAAGCAAAGACTTCCACTTTGTGGTGACTTTACAATCACCGTTATAAACATTTTAATATAAAGTTTACTGAGCTTTTTAACTTTTGTTGACAGAAATATGTTAATCACGAAATTATCCTATCGGTTTGCTCAAGACGATACTAAACCAAATGAGTGTTTTAATTCTACCGGTAAAATATGTAGACATGAAGGAGAGTGAAGAAGCTGTACCAGTTCATGACCATAGCTATCATGCCGCCTCCGGGTGGTTGCGACGCTATATCGCTTATCATCGGCACTAAGGATAGGTCCAGGTTTCCATTGAACAACGACGTCAGATAGCTGTATAAAATCATATGTATTTTTATTACTTACTAAGCTGCCTGATGCATGTATGATGATGCAACTCACCAAATAACGAGACCATTTGCTACCCACGTAAAGCCGATGTAGGTTATATACACAGGACGCATGGCTGGATTTCGGCCTTTCTTTCTTGTAAGACGTAATTCGAAGCTCCTAAATATGAAAAAGCGTCGTACTAATGTTATTATTGCATGACAACAACTGCATAAGGTGAAAAGGCGAGTCAAGCAGTCAAATTTTTCGTATTCCTGAATAAAACAAGCAGACGCACTAACTTCAGAATTGAATTATTGCAACTAAGTTACATGAAGTTAACAGAAATCATTATCACAGACGCCAATAAAATCTCATCCTGAAAAAATCGGTCAAATTCATACACAACAGGGCTAAAAGCAGCCTTTTTCGCAGGAAAAGTTTGTTAATCAAAGCACGTTATCTATACTAGCGCATTATACATCCGTTGTGGCAGTGACTCATCCAATAACCATAACAAAAGGTTGTATCCCATCTTCTCGCTCGTGTCTTGAATATCTAGGATTGGAAGCATTGGTACTAACAAGAAATGACGTCGCAACAAAAACGAATTTTTTTTCTTTGCCAACAAATTTAAGCTTTTTACTACCTCATCATCTTCGAAGTAAATGAAAAACATGTTGCCTGTTCGCAAGAATAACTTCTTTGATTCGACTCCTTCCAAAAACAACAAATTTAGATAATACATTTTCACTCCTCAAATAAAAACCAAAACTGCTAGGTGGCGATAAAGAGCTAAGAATTTTGATTTGTATTCGCACTAAAAAGGGTTGCCTGGTCTGCGATTTTTTGAACACTATAAGTAAAACACCAAACTTTGACTTGTTACTTGCGCAAAGAATGTTTAATACCGACAGAGTGGAAACGGTGAAGAGTAGAAGAAACGAACACGAAAAGTAGTTTATATGACAGCCAGTTTCGTGACAAAACGGGTCACCTCACAAGACAACACCAGTAATACTGATGATGACATAAGTTCTTGCCGAAACAAGTTACACATTTTTCACGTAATCACATGGACGCAGTTTTTCTACTAAACAGAGAAGCATGATTTATTTTTTTAATAGTTACCTTGACACATGCACATATTTCAACCACAGTACAAGTTTACTTAGCCTAAATTTTTATCACAATATAGGGTTTTCATAATGACTGAACATTATTAAAATTCACTTTTACTCAACACTTCAATCAACTTTTTGAATTTGTTTTTACTTTTTTAAGCGCACTTCTCGTTTGGCGTGAATGTTTAGCTGCGAGGGCGAATTTCACAAATCACAAAAAATGCCAAGGTTTTAGGTTTCACTGTCACATACGCCACCATTAGAGGTTTGGTGTCAAAAGTATTTTAAACAAAGGCACTGCCCCAGTGTAATGTACCGGAATCCGTTCAAACACAGCTTCTCCAGTAACCGGGTCACGGTAATCGGCATATTTTATTTCCTTGGAATAATCCAAAACCCAGCCTCGTCTTTGAACACCAGCACGCATTTCATTTGGCAAAGCGACAGAAAAAATAACGCTGTATCCCTTGCGTGCTACGAATTCAGTCAACCTGTATTAAAAATTGTCATCAAAGTTATGACTGCTATTAAAATAGATTTGCAAAACCCAGTCAGAACGCATTGAAATGGGAACGCTATTTTTTTCCAGTTTGGCTCAAACGCTTTCAAAAAACTGGTGAATATGATTACGAGAGTGTTTGAATGACTTACCAGTCCATAATTCGACGAGCCAATCCCTTTTGCATAACCTTTGGGTTGACAATGACCATCTCCGCAAATGCGTAGTTGTCATTGGGAAACTTGCTCTGCAAGTATTCCTCCATAATACTGTCAAACTGTGAACAAGCTGGACTTCAATTACTTCGCAATGTTAAATATACATAATTTCTTTGGTGGTATTTACGGTACAGTTTTATTGTAATTGAGGCAGCAGCTATAGGGCCTAGAAATTTCTAATTGTATGTTGAACCAAATATTCTTGAATGTCGAAGCAAACAAAGAAAATTATGATTGTATTATACTTCAATTATATTTACTCGAGCTAGTTTTTGGAGGTTTGGGCATTCGTCAAGGTTGTTGTAATCTTCTGGTCTTACGTGGTTGTATCTGTCGGTTGCAAGAACACATCCCAACAACTCCCCCGAAACTTCGTCGAAAATACCAACCGATAATCCATATGGAACGACGTGCTGCAAAACCATTAACGCTGACATATACACAGCACGTCCCATAGCCGTATTACTGCCATCATGAACTGTACTACCTTGACGTAAGCATCAGCACAAATAGATTTTTCCTTTGCAGACAAATTTAAGCATTTCGAAACTTCATCTTCCTGGAAAAATATTTCAATCATTCTTCGAACTTTGCTCTCATCTCCTCCATTTAACACCCTAATGCAGAGTTTTTCATCCATGACCTACAGAATGGGGTGTTAAGTAAATTTATTTCACTCACATACTTTCACATGTCTTTCGATCGATGTACATTACGCCACGATTTCAGATATGTTTTGTGATGTCACAATGGTGTGGAGTTGCGCGTCTTCAAACTTAACTAAAGTGTAGAGTAGAGGTATAGACCTATCTGAGGATACCACGACAGCAGTTGGTGGTGCTACGAGTACATGTTGTTTGACGTGTTTTCGCGTAGTAACTGCTGGCCACTTTGGCGTGTTTGCTAAAAGCGTTTAACAGAGAAGTAAAAGCGACACGGCGCAATGATTGCTAGTTGTTATATTAAAAAAACAGCGTTTCGACTTTGTAGGACTTGTACCTTACAGTGTATGCCTTTGAACCACGCTGACGAGAGGAGTTAGATAGATAGCAATATTTCAATCTCTTCTAAATGCAGTTACGACAAACCTGATCAGTTCATAGTTTGCATGTTACCTCGTTAGGCGTCATTTACAAGTTTCAGGTTTGTAATGTTAGGGATAGACGAGCATCTAACATATATGGTCAGGCTACAAATACAACACTTAATTCGAAGTAAACTGCACATACACTTCTCTGTCCTATTACAAACTGCAACGATTGTTCGTCTTGCACTGCAATCTTAAAGAAGGTAATCAGAAAGCACGAGGAAGGACATTACGTCACAATGCGACCATGCGAAACGGCCGTGGATGCCTCATGTAGTGGGGAGCGTTATTGTCAGTAACACACACACGGCCCTCTAAATAACCAACGTGGAAACGAGGTAATTCACACCAAGAACGAAATACAGGTTAGGGCACATTTTTATCAATAAAGTCATATCTTTCCAGAAGGTCTAGAATCCAACTGAAACAATTTTTAGGTTATTATAAGGCCATAAATTGGAAATAGTTTGTTCGACTGCGGGTTGCTTACATTGCTTCTATAACGCAAAAATTCTTGGTCGGATTAAAGTTTTGAATCGCAACAATCGAGTTAGTTTTACATTGTATTGTTAATTTTGCCTAAATATCTTATGCAAGGGTTTTGCAAATGCTATTTTAGAAATTATACGCGTTCTTATAATTGATTATAGCCGAAATAAGGCTTGCTTATTAATTCACTAAAGGATTGCTGACAGTTCCATCACCCTAAATAAAGACTTATTTTAGTAAAAATAAAGTCATATTTTGAAAATTGTATGCTAATAATATTCAAGCAGCCTCGCGCAGACACAGCTTGTGAACGTCACGCGTATGCAATTGGGTGATTGATCAAGGCGTGTGACCCTCATACACCAGGTAGAAAACTTGATTGGGGTTTTTCTTATGATTACCAGGGATCAAACCCCTGTGGTTGCCTGGGTATAAAAAATAAAAAAAAACTTTGATTGCAATTCAAGTCTACTTCGGAAATGACGAAAATATATTAGTTGTCCAAATCTACAACACTAGGCAGGCTCGACGTGTTTGAGGTTTGCAGTTTTTTGCGAGAGTCACTTTCAGCAAATGAGAAAAAGGCGGGTCCGCTCTCGAAGCTCTCCAAAAAAAGAAAACAACAGTTTGCACGCACCAGTAGTCACAGTCACGTGGTGTATGCCATATAAGGGAAACCAAAGTAACAGATGTCACGTGATCGCCAACAGGAAAAAGGCGTCCAGTCGCCACGCACGTAGTGTCTTTTTCCATTGAAAATAGTGCTCGTTTTACAAGGGCGCGAGTGCTAATAGCGATGTGACAGCATGTACTGCAGTTTTGTTTGTTTGTAAACAATAGCCATGCTTTTTTCAACAATCTGACTGTAACAGCGGTGACTTAGTTTAGGCTCATTGTATTTTTTGTCAGTACAGTAAACCAGTTGTATTAGTACAGGCTACCTTCTTAACTGCAGAAATTGTGGTAAACATTTGCATTTTGTTTATTTCAGGCCAGCAGAATTTGTGCAAGTGAATTTGGATCAGACAGTTCAACTTTGAATTTTTACGTATGTAAAGTTCAACTGAGTGGCGACTGGCAATGTGTGCTTACTGATAACGCAAGCTGCTGTGGATTAGTGAAAAGTTATAACACCCTCTGTGGGGTGACAGCATATAAGCAGCATGAGCCTACACACTTTGTTGGCTGCCGCAGAGTATCTGGAGGATAAAAACGCTGACTCCAAAGATGCTGCCGTACGTTGCGTGGCAATTTCTGCCACAGACGATGGAGTCAGAAACTTTGGAACAAGCCGGGTGGAACCAGCAATGGCGGAACCGCGTTCGTCTCCCACGACCGACGAAGAGAAACCGAGTTTTGGAAGTTTCGGTCAGGGGAATCTAGTTTCTGTCCAAGGTGAAATATTTTTTTGATTGGCAACTAGTTTAAGCAAGTATTTTGTCGTTTTTTTCTTGAATCAATTTGTTTTATTATCATCACCAGCAATTCAAAGACATTTTATTTGGATGTCTGATAAAATTGTCAGGCACATGGAGGAATTCGCATATTTTTGGTGGAAAAAAACTGTAAAGAATTATGTCGCTATGTTTTTTAATTAATTTAAACGTTCATAAACGATGATGTAACATGAACCAGCACATATAGATGAAAAGCAAGAGTTGCTGAGCAGTGAAACCCTCTCTTGTTTCGCAAAAACATGTGTGTTAAAGTTACACGCTTACTTCTAAAACCGCGCTCATATCTTTGGAGTGGCGCAATAAAGAGCAGACGTGACTTCGCAATCCCGCAGGCTGAAGAGAAGGCTGACAACAACTGACACACGTAACCTCGGGGCAAACACGGAGAGTTCACTCTTTGGCTGAGTGGGCAAAGCACGTGATCAAATCGGAGTGGAGCGCGGTGCGTCACGTGTTGGCTTATCCACGTGCGCGCCGATCGCGTGGTTCTGCTTGAACGCCCCAATTGCGCGTGCGTGTGCGAATTTGCCGTTGTATGTGCACGCGCGTGTGTAAATACCTAGTGCTTGCTGCGTACTTCAGGGTCGATGAGCCAACGCGCAGTTTTAAGTAATTGATCCTTTTCACTTCGGCGTGCGCGCTAACAACAAAAAAGCCACTTGTTGTACAGTAATCTATTTTTAAAACGTAAGCACACACGCAGGTTTTTATCAAACATATCGTGAAAGGCAATACCATCATGAACGAAGAGCAAGTTACCCTACTGTGAACGTATTGCGAAACTTCCGTTTTGTTTGCCCTGGCGGGAAAGGGGAATTGTGTGTTTTTCGGTTCCAATGAAAACGTGAATCACCACGGTTAAGCCCTTTACGGACAAACCGCGTTTATAAGGCTAAGATTAAACGCTACTGAACAATGCTCATTTGAAGATATTTTTCCTGCAATACGCAAAAATAAAAAAAAAAACTAGCCAAACTGGTTGCTGTGTCATTCTGCTTGTGGTTATTTTTACGATAGCCACGCAAATGTCGAGATTGTGTGTCATGTTCACCATTACAATTGTGGTCGCTCCACGTATTTCGCGGTTTAAACACCGGTGAAAATTAGCTAACCATCATATTACACCACTGCTCGGGGCGCTTAGCCCACATTTGTGACCAGAGAAACAAGTTTTACGGCATTTTAAGTAAATCAAGCGACACGAATGCATTGTTACGAGGTACTACATTGATATAAGGTACTTCTTAACTGTGTATTGGGTGTATTACACACTTAAAGACTCTGGAAGAAAATGTTTTCCTTCTGTGGTTTTCTTAACCCAAAGTTTTCTGAGAATAAAAAGACTGGCCCATACTGTTGTTAACATTGTCATGTTTTTGAAAAAACGTTTCTGCAAGAACTTATGCCATCTCCAGTTTAAATGACGCGATTGGGCCAGTCTTTTTATTCTCAGAATTATGAGCAAATCCGTAAGTGGTGTTCCAAAGTTTTCTGGGTTTTGTGCAATCGCTGTCGTTTTTAGTAGGGCATTAAGCCCACAGCGCAACAAGATTAGTCCCGAAGTGTGGTAGGGAAATGCCAAGGTCAAATGCGCACGTCCCAGCTTCCAGTTCAGACTGTGGCATATGACACGTCACTGACGGCCGTAAACAACATTGTATCTTAACTTGCTTGCGTAGGTCGACTCATCAACCAACTGTTGCATCTAGTGTCTTAAACAATTCCGATTATTTGTGTTATAGATCTATTGTTTGAAGTGTTGTTTTTAGTGGTTTCTGTATGTTTATCTTGCTGAAGGTCACTTCACATATATAAACACAAAACTTTCCACAAAAAATCATTTGTTAAAATATTATCTTTTCGTGATAATATTTCCTTGGTTGTGGTAGAGCAACTGATAACCTAAAATTCTCACAAAAACAATTTAGCATAAGGCATGTCTGTGCCTGTTTCCGTAAAAAAAACAATCAACATAAATATGCAAAAAATATTGTTGCACTTACCGATGATACTATTCCGTTCACAGCAGAATAATTTTTCTTTGTAGGTACAGTTACCAACACTAACCTTCACCAGCAACCAAATGAAGGAAGTCACCTTCAACAATCTGTCTCTGAAAGACAGGATTTACCCTCCATGATTAAATACAACCACCAGGTATATCAACATTATATTGTATCCAGATACTGTTTTTGCTTTAAAGTATCAATAATTGCTACTCATTAAACATGTACACTTTTGTGGTTGGTTAAATGTTGGCCAATATTGTAAAACAATTTAAAACTTAAGATGTATATTCTGGTTGTTGTGAACATAATTTCGAGTTCCAGTGTTCGTTTTAATGTTCTTGTCCGCAATTTTCCTTTTCTGACAACAGTTCTTGTTTTTGTAGAGCAAAGAAGCTGTTGATGAAACTGTCCGAGAAGCTGTCAATCACAATCCGGAAACAAGTCTCATGCAGGAAAAAGGAAATGTTCAAATACAATCAACATCAATGCCCAACATGGATGTTATACTTGCAAGGGCAAGGCTGGCAATAGCTTCATCAACAGTGGCATCAGGTTTGATACAATAGGTCAAGCAAATATATTATCACCAGTTTTCTTTTGAATTTGTCGCAGTGCATTTGGGTTTTATTGTAAATGCCTGTCTTTCAACACCATTGTAATAAGATTTTATACAAACGGTTACATGTAAAATATGCTTCCTGTAAAACGAATTCATCAGTTCACAATTTGGTCCAATTTATGTTTGATAAAGAAAGCTAAAACAAAATAATTTCCCTTCAATCAAAAAAACTGAAGTGTCCCTGTTCCGAAAAAATCGTTTTATTGCAGGTGGTCACACATCTGTCCCAACCAAGTTTACCAACCCAAACCAAGCAAGTGACTTGTCCACATTAACCATGCCAGTGAGCGGAGGTGTTTTGCATCCTTCAATTCAAGACTGTAGTGCCATGCAGCAAGCTGCCATGTGGCATGGCCAGGCTCCTCTTAAACCTGCCGATAGCCGCATTGTGCTCACGAGCAATATAACAGACCCGAATCTCAACACACTTCTTCCATCGCTAATTAAAACCAGTGAAGATGAGAAGGTGTATGCAGCGTTGCAATTCAAGTGGGTTTGTGTTTGTTTGTACAAGTTGGATTTCATAATATATGTGTTACCTATATTTTTTCACAATTAAAACCTAAAAAACAATTAAAAACATCTTTCAAAGAGCTGTCTAACAGATTGATTTAAAAAGGCTTTACTCAGCTATTAAAACCTAAAATTTACATTTTTAACAGTATGGAATCCTTGTTAGCCCAAAACCTTCATGCTGTTAATACAAGGGAAGTGATCTGTTACGCTCCTTTTGTTAGCGTAGCAACCCAACTCTTATGGTTGTTTCAATAAGGTCTGGGTATTCCTGGTAAAGGCCCAGTACCCAATAATATAAGCATTGTTTAGATTTTCTCAGACCTTCTTCATACCTGATGACAACGAATGTTAGAGCAATATGTTTGGTGGTAGTGTTGTAGCAGCAGTTTTTGTAACTTTTTTTGTTTATTATTACAAGCAGTAGTGCTGCTTTAAATTAACTTATGGTTGTAAGAACCTATGTAGGTGTAATGTTCTTTATTATTTGTGAGTAATTTATAAAATCAACCTTTTTTGCAGACCTGTGAAGAGATCAATGACCTTGACTCACAACCAGCTAGAGAAAAACAGGTAAGATGACCTTGCAGAATTCTTGTGTCCCATCCCAAAACAGTTCTGGGTTTTTTTTTTGAAGAGTGACAATGCAGAGCAGTGGCAGATTCCTTAAATTGCCTTCAGGCATTGGCTACATAGGCCATTGTATAACATTGGCCAATTATGTTCTTGTTGTGTAAGCCGGCATTTAATCTGTTCAATGATCTGGAGAAGCATTTACAGATCAGTCAGGAGGATTGCCGGCACCCAACCATAGTCTAAGTAGAAATGTCAGCGTAACAAGTGGTGTCAGGAAATTGTGTAATTAAGTTCTAACATAAGGCCCAAATGAAGTTGCACTTAAAGACCGACCCAAGCAGTCGAATCCAGCGCAGTACATGGTGACGCCGGCTTTGGGGCGAACAGCAAGTCAGGCGTACGTGTTGGTAAAGTCGTGACAGTCTGCACTCTGCAGGACGCCAATTCTGTTGGTTGTGCATTAGTATTTTGCGTATCGGTCTGCAGCATTATCTCTGGCACTAGAACAGTGTTTGTTGCAAAGGTTTCATATGTCGATGCTAATGTACCCTGTAAAAATTTATCGACCAGTGCCTAAGAATTTACTCTAAAATTACTGAAAAATAGAAGCTGGTTTTGAATTTGCCGCTGCCCTTTGCAGGCGAGCTCATTTAAAGGAGCGTTTCGAGTCGTTGAAGTCGTGCATACCACGCTTGGGAATGAGACGTTCTTCAAACTTGACTATTCTAAAGGCTGCGCTACGACATATACAGGTCAGTACTGTAACCTGGTACATTTTCGATGTATGCTTTTGCTAGTTTATCATACAGTGGTATTTCGCGGTGCTGGCATGTTTATTAACCTCTACATAGAAAACTAATGTCATCGTCATTGTGCTGCTATCAGCTTATGGATAAACTATACGTTTGTCATATCTGCATGATAATTAAATGTTGAACAGTTAATTGGTAATTAGGAGGTGATAAGGATATAAATACACCACTTTACGTTGACAAGCTCGCCTGTGTATGCAATTCATATCACACATATTGTTGTGGGTTCAATATTTTTTATTGTTTTAACGAAAATATGGAGGCACTGTAACTGTAAACATAACCATTCGGTTTTACCTTAGTGTGACAGCGGCGTTAGAAGAAATTGCGCCCAAGCAACCTTGTCTTCGTAACTAAACTGACAACAACATGGCCGACGAATACATTTGCGCGTTGTTGAAGATAATACAAGCTAAGAAGCGCGCCCAAATCGTTTTTACGCATCAATAATGCATTGAAAAAACGTCCACAAGTAACTGTTGCGAACAAATTTCGTGTCTGCAGTCGTTAACTTTGCAGAATTAATCCTGCCACTATCGAGCGCGAACGACCGATTTGCAACTGATTAATTGAGAAAAAGTTTTCATGCAATAATACCTGGTACAAGAACACGAAAGCTATTCGTTCACAAAGCAGAGATTGCAAGTTTAGAGGCGTTTTAGAACGGTAGGAATGGTAATCCGCATTTAGGGGCGCAAATGTGTTGGCTTTGTCAGACAGGCATTTACTGTCAATTCGCCTGCCAAGCAAAACAGACGAAGTCCGCATTACTTCTTGGGATCTGCATTTCTAGTCGGCCCCATTAAACGACAGAATCCAATACAGTTTTTGTTCGAAAATTATCCTGTCATGCAAGGTTCAGAACCAAATATGGACTAAAAAAATATATTTGTGGCGAGGTAAAGGTTTTCATCATACAATAAAAACAAGTAAGAAATAGCGGGCGGGAGTTGTCTTACTGTTTAAACAAGCATCTTTTGTTGAGGCAGCGAACTGGTGAAGTTTGCGGTCGTGAGGAGTCGTCTGCAATAGTTTGACTAACGTTGCGTATCGACGTGGAGGTTGGTCCGCAAACGCGTGGTTGGTTTCCGACAACCTTTCGCCTCTGTTTGAATGTTTTGTTCCGAAGTAAATATAGAACAAATCAACCTTTGAGATCTTGGTCACCAATCAGCTCTTTAGGACATCAGAGTGTCGAAGCAAAGGCGTTTTTTAAATTCTGGAGTCTGCCGAGAATTTAGGACGTCCAAATGTTTTCAGAAAATTAAACAATTTTTTTCTGCTGTCAGTTGCTTGTGCTCGGGCTTTATCTATTGCGAACGCTCTTGTAGTCTGCGCTGATAAACGTGTGAAAAACGTATTACGCAATTTTTCAGTGGCTGCATGCGTCGAAGAAAGTTTTTGAAAGAATCTGTACGTTTTTATAGGTTCAGTCTCTGTAAGTAGTTAAACGCAAATCGTAATATTTTCATTTAAAGTGCAAACCTCCATTCTGGCACCCCCTCACTCCAACACATTAAACTCGCATCCTGTCACGTGACGTCGACGTCACCGGAACCCTCCACATGTTTCATAACACAAAACCGCCTCGTTGTGAGTCCGTGGCCGTGGTGCATTAATCGACCTGTTATTGGCTACCCTCCGGTCGCCCATTGGCTACCTCGGAGGCGTGGCCAATTCACATACGCACTTACGTATGTTTTGTAACGGCGGTCGGCATGTTTTCGGGGTTATTCAAGTTCGTTGCATAATCGTGACTGCTTGGTCCATTTTATTGGTTTTTGTGGCGTTTTAAAAGCACGCGCAGAATTGATATTCGGCATAACTCCCGTCTTCTTGGTTGAGAAAAAATTATTGTACGGCGCATTTTGAAGGTCTGACATTTTCGAAACAGCAAAGCGACCATGCCATTTTGTTTCACACGACACCGTTCCCTCTGCATAATTTATATATATACAAAGCTATAATAATATCGCTGTAATTTGCCATTAGCTACAACAACACGTCATATTGTATGTTTGTCATCTGGCGTCGTACAATTTGTCACTTTTCTGGCTCTCCACTGGGTGCCGTACATATGTCATTGTACAATAGTAGGTTTTGCTATCGACGTGGCTTGAAACTGGAATAGCACCAAACACTCGTATTAATCCTCATATTGGAAAATATAATGTGCTACGCAAGTTGTGAAAACAAAAAGATGGATGGACTGTCGTAAATAACACTGCAAGCTCAACGTATTTTTTCACGTAAATCCCTCGAGAGCGCAACGCATGTGCGTGCAGTGTCGCAACGTCTGCAAATAGACTTTATGCGATTTCGAACGCCATCCTACCAGCTGGCCCCGGCCGGGTCGTTGGCATTTGGCCCAGGGAACTTAGTTTGCTTGTCTGGGCACGTTGACAGTTCTTTGTCGTGAGGTATTTGCAAATAGCCTTTAAATATGGTCGGACCAAAGGTCCCTATTTAAAATTCTCCTTTTGTGCGTCACATTAACCTCCACTTTGCGTGGGTAATTCTAACGTTATAACATTATAATTAAAGCCCAGTATTGGATAAATCTGTGTTCGACGACAAATTGCATTCCAAAGTTATAATGTGAGGATTTCTTAATGGCCACAGGGATTGTTCATTTTCAATAAATAAATGTTTTCTTTAAGCATAATGACGAACTTCTAACAGGAATGTGGTACCACCTTATTCAGTAACTATGCTCGGACGATGTGCGAGCAGCAAACAAACTTTTCACCACCGCCACAGTTGTCGCATGTGCTCACGTGCTTGTGTTGTCATGCAACTCTTCGTGCAGTGCCAGCGTCTTGTCCGTGGTTATATGCGTGATCATCGCATTGCGACAGCAATCGTCGAAAACGTGACTGAGCAAGCAAGGACTTGCAGAAAATTGCTTTACACGCCTCACTTTGCAACCCCCGAGCAAGCTTTGAGCCAGCAAAGCTGTCTGAAGGACATTCCGCCGCTTTATCACGTGTCTGGTCACGTGGTTTGAATGCCAGCGCGCCGCACACACGTGTAACTGCGCCCGTGCTCTTTTGCTCGTCCTTCTCTTCTGTTTTCTCGGTTTGTTTCCTTATTCTCTCGGGCGGTGCCGCGTGTCGGAGCGATTGCGTAATTGCTCGCCTGTTCTAGCTCGTATTCATCCGCGCCGTAGGTTTTTCACGGTCACTGCCCAATTATGTAAAATGGTTCGAGTGCACTTCTTCGCTTTGTAACGGCTGGCTTTGTTCCGCATAAGGTTTGTGAAAGACCTTGCTATCTCTACAATTAAATAGAACAACTTGCTCTTTTGTGCGTCAGTATTTCTTTGTCGTATGTTGCTTGATCGCTGACCTAACAACTCAACACATTACTCACAACGCAGAATTACGATATTTTTATAGTGTTCGAATCATTTTCGTTGCACCAGTGACCAATATTATGCGGCCTACGAAACGCAAAATCAGAGGTCAACATTGCCGAGTCATAAATCATATTGTAGTGGTTGATGTTTTTTTTGTTTTGAACTACACGACACTACAAATGTTGCGAAATCATTGGCAATTATTACAGCGACCCTGTTTAGCGTTTATTTTTGTGGCAACGCGAACAAACGAACTGGCCCTACGACATGGGTGGGTGTTATAACAAAACCAAACTCTGCAGTGTGCTGAAGGTCGAATCCA
This sequence comes from Ascidia mentula, assembly GCF_947561715.1. Taxonomy (NCBI): domain Eukaryota; kingdom Metazoa; phylum Chordata; class Ascidiacea; order Phlebobranchia; family Ascidiidae; genus Ascidia; species Ascidia mentula. The sequence continues at coordinate 4,690,819 of NC_138568.1, forward strand.
ACACGACAGACGCAAACATAAACTGTCTGTATTTCCGCTCAGACCCAAAACTTCGTCGTGTTACGCGGGGTTCGTACGATAGACATCCGAAACCACATGTTGGTTTCGAACTCCGAACAATACACAATCACAACGTGACGTTGTTTAGTCGAGCTTATGTTGACAAGGCCTGGTTGTTTTGACTAACATGGGCATCGTTTAGGACGGAAACATGTTCTGAGGTTACAAGTTCAACTGTTTGACAGTTTCAGAAGCAAACACACTGAAATCTGTGAGTTGGGAAAGATTTGTATGCATTTCCATTTTCACGAGGAAATGGTCGCTTATTTTCTGCGTTTTGTTTGGACAAGTGCGTGGCCTGTGGCCTTTCACGGGCTTAGGCCCTCTGCATAATATGTAGGATGTTGTGGTGAGAAAAGCTTTTTGATTCACTGAATGCGTACGTACTATGTATTTTGTAAAGCCATTCTTTTGTAGCGACGCCCGTGACCTTTTCACGTCAAGTCCTATTATCGGAAAACGTTCTCTCAAATTCGAACACGTTTATAACCGGAATTTATACCTTTTTGCCACCCAGCATAACATTGTATGTAGATCAGTTATCTTACCCGTATATTTGTACGTTGTTTTGTGGGCTCGTGAAGTATTGAAGTGTATAATATAATTAATAGGTCTTGTGATTGCGCTGTAGAACTTTTTTGCGCTGTCGTATTAGCGCAGTATTTCCTTTGCTGCGCATGCGCAGTTCCATCTTTTACCGAGGATTTCCCGCAGACCTGGGCGTGTCTCTCCCCGGGTGTGCTTACCCCTCAACAATGTTGCGCGAAACCTGAATGAGGAAAATCGTCTCGTCCTAATGCGCTCTATAGTCTGCACTCAACTGTGCGCATCGAAGCTTCCCAATCCGTGACTATAGTACCCTGTCGTACACGGTTGAGAGCCAGTGGTGGTGAAATACCGGCTTGTCATCATTACTTCGTGGTTTTCGGCGACATTTCTGCCTTTCCGGGGATATATTTGGCAAAATGACGTATTTTTAAGCTGGCGGACAAAATTACTTGAATCGTGGCCTGGATTAAATGTACATTAAAAGGGCGGTTGCTGGAGATTGCTATGTGCAGTATTGTTTTCTTGGGCTTCGTCACTTGTGGTCTGGCTCCCAGTTTCTGAAAATGGCAGTTTTGTAACGCGATACACTTGCTAAATTTTGTTGCTAGGTATCGCGTAAATTTTACACGTCGTCTTGTTACGTTGCAGCAAATACCGTTTTGTTAGCGGCCAACACCCCCCTACCTCCACCAACCCACGCGTGAGATCGACCCTAAGTCGTCGGTAATTCGTGTACAATGTCAAACAGGTTTAAAACATGTCCTCGGTGTAGAGAAAAAATTGTTGTCAAGGCCGAGCGTTTGCGTCCCGTGAACCCAAATGAACTCAGTGTGCGTTGTAGGCAGCGACGTCACGCGAGTTATCGTGGGTTGTCCAATATTATAGTGACGTTTTTCCGACGTCGTTTGTCATATTAGCAAGTGAACGAGGAAGTGTGCGCATTCTGGAAATGGTATAGGAGGGTCACTAGAAAAAATAGTGTTCAGGAAGATTTCCATGCATACTTGGGCTATTAACAAGAGTTTTGTTAATTTCTCCCTGTTGTTGCATAATGTGTTTAATTACCTCGGAAGCGTTTTGACATTTTGCTCACAGGTACTACGTTTTTAAAAACGTGCCATATTTCATAGATGCCTCGAACCTGAAAGCATTACTTTGGTTATATTTGTATTGCATAAAATCTAGCTTAACCTGTCATTTGGTACAGTCGTATGTTCGTACACAACTTCCCTTGCGCCCGCACGCACTGTAGTAACCATTACGTAACTGTACAGGTTCTGAAGAAGAAATCCATCGAACACGAACAACTTATGAGCGCCCTCCAGCGGGAGAAATGCGAGAAGTTTGAACGTCTCGGGAAGTTAAAGAACGACCTCTCAGAGAAAGTGAACGGCAACGTTATCGATCAGTATTTGGACAATTGCGTCGAAAAGGGTAACGTATCGTGCGAAGTTGTTCGTTTCGTTTTCTGATTGCATGATTGTGTTTTTTTTTAAGACTGTCGCCCAAGACAAAGTTGAAGTTGTAACCAGTGGAATTTGGATGTATTTAGTTTTTGTTTAACGTTAGCAAATTTGTAATGAGTTCGTAGGACTTGACCTCCACTCCACTGCACCTGCAAAATGTTATTAGCATCAATCCTGTATTGCCTTCTTGCTGTACTCCTCCACCCCGTATGTAAATTGCACATATGCTTATACTGTTTATTTCGTGCACAGATTTCGCCCAAGAGGAAACCTCGTCAGTCGTGTCGGTCCAGACATCCGCGATGTTGGACGACGACGACCAACAATCCACTTCCACTGCATCTGGTGAGTTCGTATGGAAAACTGGGGAGCAAAAAAGTAGGGTTTTCTGGACGGGGTATGTAAATAATGCGCAAGTTAACGACATGTGTGATTCCCATTTCTCTACGAAAAAGGTTGTCGATTACTTCAGGGCAACGTCCAGCACAAACCACAAACCACAAATACGTATTTACGCAATTCAGCATAACTTTATACCAGCGTCAAATGTTTTTTTGCTAGATCACTGTAACACGAAATAAATTAAAACACCCTCAAAATTTAATGCTGCTTGCTTTAGTGGTCATACGTTTTAACCTACAAAGTGGTAGATCAACGTATCATGTTATGTCGACGAAAACTTTGGACCAACCAAACTTCTAAAACAAAAACTGCTAAAACTGTTTTTACTTTTTCATGTTTTAAATTGAAGCTGTAACCGAACCATATGTTTGTGCAATTCTTTCGGAAAAACTTTATTTAAAAAAGTCTGACATCGAACCGCAGCGTGTTGCTTTATTAAAATATGAATATAACACAGTAAATTGATGTCACAGATAAAAAGACAACAGTCTATCCTATAGCCAAATTTCTACTAACATTAATAAGGTAATCTTAAACTCATTAATCTCACCCCTAACCTATTAATACAGAGGCAGAAGAGGAAGAAATGAAGGCGTCCCTTTCCTTCCTTCCCCGCTCCCCCAACCTAAGCCGAGATATCGTGGTTTATCCCCCAGCCAGCACCGCCAACCGGCACCCCCGCCGTCGCATTGTACCCACCACCCCAACCGCGCAACCAACGACGCCCCCTCGGTCGGCCCCAACCAACACCCATGTTGATGTACGCCGGAGTGAGCCCAAACGGGGCCCTGAAAAATCGCCGTTGAAGCTCTACCACGCCCCGTCGGGTCGCTCAGCCACTCCGTCTCCTCCTTCCAATTGTGTCTCGTTTTTTCCACGTTTCGCAATCGGCAGCGGGGGCAGCCCCCCACTGTTACCCTCCAAAGACTCGATATTCGCCCAGAAACCCGTGGAATCCATGGTGTTCGCCGGGCAGAAGAACTTCGGGCAAAAACAGGAAAACGGCGCCGTGCTCAACCCTGTTTACAAGGGTCTCAGCAGATTCGCACTCCCCTCGACGACCGAACCTGCGAAGTCCATCTATGCTTCTTTGGGTGTTCCCCAATACGTAGCTTCAACCCAGCTGCCAGTTGCGTCATCCGGTGACGTAACGACTGGCTTGGAAAAGCAAGAGAAGACGTTGCCATCTGTGCCGGTTAGGGCTGGCGTTGTGTTGGAGCCGGACGGGCGCGTTTCATTGCCCTCGTTTTCAGGCTACCAGGTTAAGGTAATAAACCCTTTTTTTTACTTCAGTGTGATGGCCTTGCCTGTATATTTAAATGTAATGTTTTTTTGGCGATTTTATTAATATATTTTTTCTATTTTGTCGTTGATCACATGGCGCAGTTCGGCGCTACTTTACTGTGTAAGGATATATTGTTCGGATAATGCTGCAATAACCAGGGACTCAGCTTCAATAAGCAATTTAACTGTGCCAGTTGGTTTTGTATGCGTTGTAATTAAGGTTTATTTCTTCAATATATTTTCCTCCATCATAGTTGGATCTTATTTACTACAATATTCACGTTTCACAGGTCAAATACGTCAACCCGACAATAGCCGTAAACTCGAGCGCAGCTCCAAACCAAGCCCACATTCCTATGAAAAAACGCTACCATGACGCAAGCTCATTCACAGTTCAAGCTTCAGTTCCTGCAAAAAATCCACGCTCTTACATGTCGTCTATGTGCAACAGCGCCCCCAAGCTGACGTCGTTGTACGTCGGTGCTTCGGCGACAGTTCTCGGTCTCGAAAACTCGAATTCCGGCATCTCGACGTCTGATAACGAAAGCGACCGAGATTCGCCGATGTATCCCGAACAGTCCCGAATAAACCCGAAGATGATGCATTGGATGAAAAATGCCGTCGGGAAGGAATGGACGCAGTACAGGAGCAAAGAGGTTGGAAAAAAGAAGCCAGTCATTCAAGTGCATCCCTATGAGCCCGCGAAGACCTCCGGAACGGCGCCGTTGGCCAAGACAACCGACAACCGGCCGAAGGCTACGTTCAGCTTATGGGATCGAAAGCACCATGCCAGTAGGTGTCTTGTGTAACTTTTGCCCCTTGGATAGCATTTTCCGAACTTTTATAACCTTTCAGTTACCATGACAACAGCGACAAACTGGCGAGGAAAACAGAAGCAGCTTCTTGCATCGCAAGCGAAAACCAGCGGTGTTTCTTCCGTCCCCGCCCCGTCGCCTGTTTTGCCGGCGCCAACTTCCATGACTCAGGCAAGTTACTTTTTTGAGCAGCTCTTTGCTTTAAAAATAGCGGGGCCATAATTAATTTATCTGTTTTTTTTTTCCAGGTGTCTTATACTACGCTACAGAAGCCCGCTAAACCAGCTGTACCATCCGCTCTAGTGGTCGGGCGTAGTGTGGGGTCTTCGCCACAAGCTGTCGCGATTCACACTTCGGAGTCCAGGACGATCCCATCTGGTAAGGTTTTGATTTCTTAATTGAAGATTGGTGGACAATAATTTGGCGATACATGTATTGTTTACTATATGAGGTAGCTGTGGTAAAACACAGTTGTAATGATTGCAGTTGTAGTGTTTTACCACTGCATTAACAGCAGAAAGCTTTTTAGGGCTTATTATGGACAGTGAGCTGCTGTGATTTCTTGTGCTTTTTACAAAGAGTTTTAACTAAAAAAAAACTGACACACATTTTTTCTTCGTCAGTTATGATATTTTTATTTGCATTACCGGGCTTCCGTATTAACTCGCGTTTCTATGGCAGCGACCATCCCTCAACCATACCAAAAGAACCAACCGCCAATCAGCAGCTCCACAGCAGGCCATCAAACACTTGATTCGAACGGAATCCTCCACACTGCCGGCCACCCCATCCCAAGCGTCCAAGTCCTTCCAGTGACGGGCGCGGGGAATCAGATCGCCTACCACATTGTCCAGACACCGATGGTGGCGCAAGGCGGTTCCCAAGGGACCCCGATGGCCGCTCCTCAAGTCCAGGGCCACCCGCCAGTGGGTTACGTCGTTAACGCGCCCAGCGAGGCAAAAGACGCCGGAGTTCCGGTTGACCGCTCGACCGTTTTGACCCCCGCTAATATGCCCCTCATGATACCTGTAGGTTATGTTATGTACCCTACGGGTATGCCAGTCGGACAACCCGGTGTGCATTTAGCCAACATGCCCGCGCAGCCCAAACTAGTATCTCAACCAGCACCGAATCAAGTAAACCTGCAGATGCACGCTGGATCGACAAGGGGCACGCCCACCCCTGTTCCAACTGACAGAAGCCGAAAACGCGTAGGCTCTGCCGACAGCGCGAGCAGTTCGACTGTGTCCGTCGACTCCCAGGAAGGCGAGAAGCGTGACCAGCAGCCAAAACGAGCCAGAATGACCCCGTCACGTGAACCGGGCGTGTCCACTGCGCTGACCAATCACGTCTTGCCGGTAGATAAGTCGCCTGCAGAAAATGCCCAAACGCAGTTTGTAGTTCCGGGGAATCCCGGTTTTATGGTAGCCAACAGCGCTTCCGCTATTCCTATTAACTTGATGGGATATCCGCTACAAGCGTACTCCGCGGGAGCAGCCGGTGGAATTCACACCGTGCAGATGACTGGAATGCCAAGTAACCAACCTGGTGGATTCGGTCAGGTAATGGAACGATATAAAGCATGTACCTATTAACGTTTTCGCTTAATGCTGCCCCAAAAGCACGTTGAATCGCAAAATCAATTTAAAAAAAAAAATTTTTTTTGAAACGGTAAAAACGTTAGGGTTTTGATCACGAATACGAATGATTGCAACTGCGTATGTACAGGGATTAAAATGTGACAGTAAGATATATTCTACACCCGGTCGTTCCCAAGCGTTTGCATCAAACATGATATCAATTCTCAACCCCCAGCATTTTTACAACTTTAAATCCGTTATTTCCTCCCACAGATTCTTACCCTCCCGCACGGTATGGGTTTACAACTAGCCAACATGACAACGACTGTCGGCGCCCCCCAGCCAATGACGTCACCGGTCACCCTGCAGGTCATGCAGGCCCCCACCCAGCCAAAAGACAAACCACCGAGCTGACGTAAATCCGATACAGTTTCCCGTACATGTAAAAATAAAGGTTTTTAGACGGAGATATTATGTCTACGGCGAAGGCGTTTGATCCATTCTTACCAATTGTTGAAAATCTATGCTATGCTCTTCTATTGTTTTGCAGATTAGCATTAAATGCATAAGCGCATCCCGCTAATGCGATAACCTTGGTTTAATAATACTATCTGCACTGTGAGAGCATTTTACAATGGGTCAAGACGAAGGTCGATCCTCGCGTAAGTTTAACAAGTCAACAATGCAATGCGATGTAAGCATTTTAACCAAACTGTCTTTTCCACACTAGAAACTTGTATAAAACACAAGCCCTCAATCTATTGAAATCGCTTGAAGTCAGTTCAATGTGCTGAACGTTTATTCCGCAACCGCATCTCTTTTATATGAACGAGGGTGCTTGTTCTCTAGTCGCTATTGCCTCAATTCTGCCTAAAGTATTATTACGTCGGCCGTCCTCACAAATTTTATTTTTTGTATGTTGTACCTTTTTCGTATTCTCGTTGTGCCCCGATCACCTCGTAGTGGTAGTTTAACTTATTTACGACGCTTCAAGTATCGCCAACTGATTCAATGTGCTTCATTAAACGCAATTAACACTTTGTGGTCGTCATTGCTTCGGCTAAGTCAGTTAGTTTTGTGATAAAATGTTTTGGTTATGCAGTGTATATTGTTGGGAATAATTCCACTCCTAAAAATTTATTATATGTGTAAATGGATGTGGTATGGACTTCAATAGCTGAGTTGTGCAGTCACAAAAAATGTTTTTTAATCAACTTAAAGTGGTGCCCCATGTACAGCGTCGTGTATCTACATGTACGTACTGGCCTTGCCGATTTAAAGAAGCCATTAGGCAAAAAAGTACGTATTTCACTTTTCCAAACTTTTTTCTTCGCGGAACGCGGCAAGTTAACAAGAAACCCTCCAAAAACTTTAAGCCAAAAAAATTTAGTTCCAAGGTGAACAATAACCTATACAGTAAAACACACAGATGTAAGATTTGGTTTCGATTCTTATAAAAAATACAGGCTTGTAGAACGATAAAACAATGCAATTATTTAAACGAAAACAAAATCATTGCATAGCATTTTACAGCGTAGGCCTGTGTAATTTCGTAAGGCACTACAGTAGGTTGCACTGAAGTGAATTTCAGTTCATGAAAGTGTAATGCCCATCGCAATTATGGCTCCTCGTTAAAAACGCCGGTAGAGGTGTAGGTTGCTTGCACGCCACCTAACGGCATTGTCGGCGAATCCTGGTTGGGTATCTTTAGCTGCACGGTGGCGCCATGAATCCTTTTTAAGTCGTAAGCAAGTGTTCCAATATAAATGATAGCTGAATAAATGAGCGCCCACTCACCGCCCGAAGCAATGTTTGTGTACGATTCGTCAACCTGCAGTGAACAATATACATACGATGTAATTGCCCTCTTACATTCGGTTTAAGTTGGAAAACAAAAAAACTTGCCTGCATGAGAATCCCGCCGACAGTCACTGCAATTATTTATTGCTGAGGAAAGTATTTGTTAATGCTGATAAGACAGTAGGGCTACGCGTTCGCTGGTAAAACGAAAAAGTCATTAGGGAGCAGTTACAGTGTTCAAAGGGACCTTTATACGTAATAATAATAATAAAAGTAAAAGGATACTGACAATGAACGACAAAATTTCCATTATGACGAGTACAATCCTCACGTAGACCACGTTTCTAGAATGAACCTTGTCTGCCATTTGATTCCAGGAGACATAGATGATTATGATGCTGTAGATTACGGCACCAACAAAGGCCAAAGCGGCACCGATAATGTGTGGAACAAATACATTGGTCCACTGCAAAAAAAATTGTATTATCAGCGTAAATGGAATGATTTGGACTTTCTTAGGGCAGAAACAGACATTGCGTAATATTGTCTCAAAATTCTGAGGTAAACACTTAGCCTAGCGATCAGTATGATTACCTAGTAATGAAATTGGTAAACACAACATAATATCATTTACACCAAACAATAAAAATTTATGAGGGGAAATTTGCACCAAACAATAAAAATGCCGAAAATCGTTCGAGCATGACGTAAATAATCTGAGACACTGGATGGTAGTAGGCTAACTGCAGTAAGCTAGGATAGAAGTGCATAAAATATATTAAAAGACTCGCCTGCTAGCAGCAGAAGCGCATTGTCTGCTAATGTCTAAGAATTAGATTTAGAAAGCTCTTTGTTGTTAATCAAAATATCGGGTAAAAATTTGTTGCTTTTGGAAATTTGCATCATCTTGACTAAAAAGTGGATAAGGTTTTATCTAATCGTAACAAATAGCTTGAGCATATTTTGTACAATGCACAAAAATCATAAAAACATTGTTATGTATGGTTTTCGATCATATCAGCTTTGCATTTGAGTGAACATGACACAGCATTCTGTGGCATAGGATGTAAACAAAACTGAAAAAGTTTAAGAAGCAATGGGCAAAGAGTCTTCGTTGTATCCCACCTGAAAAGCACCGACCATCGTGATTCCAAAGCAAGCGATTGCTCCTATTATAACGGATGCGATGTTGCACTTTGACTGTCTGTCACAGTGGATAACATACCTACAAAGTGCAGAATTATTAGTTTGCAACAGAAAAACCAAAGTTATATGCTAGTCATTGAGGAGACGTTTGGAATACCACATTGTTTATTTTAGCACAGATGATGTACACAGTGGTGTTCGAAACGTCCGCTCAATGAACAGCATATTAGCGTTGGCTTTTTGTTCAAACTACTTATAGCTTCAAGTTTTTTGCACTTTAGAATCATTAGTTTAGTTCATTTTGACCGCTTTGGAAGCATATTGGTTGCAATGCTCAAAAATGTTTGAACCTAACTACATGTCGTGTTATTTTTGCAATGGGGCACAGAGAACGTACTTGTAGTAGGAATACATGGTCATCAAAACAGCGAATGCACCCCACGTTAGCAAAAGGGTGAAAATGCAGCTTTCCGGTGGATTTGCTCCAGTATCACTTACGAACGGCCACTTCGGCAGCAACACCACATGTTTGTTACTCACTGCAATTCCGTAACTAAAAAGACCAAATGTTGTCTGGAAGCCAGCAAGTACGTGTTTAGATTTTGTGAATTTGTGTTAGTTTGTTCTCCAGTTTGTAACTTTAGGTATTGGTATGATATTTTACTATGCAACTTTGTAGGTATAAATTGGGAATGATAAAGTATTGGCAATAATACCAGACTATGCAAAGTAATAAATTCAGGTGTATGGCAAATCATATTGGACTTATACATCAAGTAAAAAATACATGTGTCAGTCGGACCGAATCCAGCACTTGTTACACAGGTAACGCGGCTTACACACCTTGTACCTACATTATTCATTGGTATATGTGAGTTAATTATTAATCAGTGGCAACAAAGGTATCGGTGGGAGTAACCATCGATTGGTGTTCCAAACAAGGCTTGTGACACCTTTTATAACTTCGCTCTATTCATAAAAACTTAAATTACACAATGCTGACTCACCATATCCAGAAACCCCCACCCAGAAGTAACACAAACAGAAGTGGAAAGTGAATGAAAGATTTTGCGTTCGACATTTTGGCTTTGGTGCTGCAGATGCTTCAATCTTGCTGGTCAAACAGACATTGCCTGAGCACGCTTTAGCTGTTGGATTCTATATCTACTAAAGCAGTACTAACCCAAGAAACAGAACAAATAGCTTTTGAATGGCACAGTAAATTGATGTACAATGCATAGCATTGTCGGTAAAACGTTTGCTGGATGCTTGATATCACCACTATTGTATGTTATTACTCTGCTGCTACAGGTAGCACACCATCCCACGCCAAGCAACTGTCTCTTCCGCCCGTTTTGTATCACAATAGTTTAATAACTAGCGCTATATCCTCCAACATAAACAGGACGCCATAATATAATGCCTTATTTTAAGTTTACACACAAATATGCTATGCTTTCAAGCGTCTTTTTCAGTATGTACCTTCTCTGCAAAAGAAAGTTGATTATTACGTGTTAGCCTAGGTAAATGTCGGGAACACGGATGGCAGTATTGCTTGCTATTTGCTTAAGTCCTGGCACTGTACATAGGTGTGGACTGAATTTATCACCATGGCGTCGACGCAAAAGCAAACATGCACTTCGTCACTTTTCGAATCCAAAAACCGTGGTCAAGATGCGCTTGATGCTGTGGAAAGGGGCACGAAACCCACTCTGCAGGTGCGAGGACAAATTTCTATTTTCGCATAAATGTGTGCATATAGTTCACCATGTCAGTCACTCTTAAATTATGTCAGATTAAACCTCACGTGTTCTGTAAAACTCAGGACATGCTTCTAGGTGTACACGTGGTTTACAGCACATACATTAACACACATGAGGTCCGTTTACCATATAACTCACTTGGGTTTGTGTGAAGCTCACGAAATTCAGATGCGTTTAATTTGTTTAATTCTAACTTTAATACTAAAATGTCAATTTGATGAAGGGGTTTAATCAGAAATATATGGAACTAACGCAGACAGCATTGCGCATGTGCTTACATTCACAAGAAGACTATGAGATTGTAAGCAAAAACATATCATGGCAATTGGCAATTTCGTGACCAGGGTAACCTGGGTTCAAAGACCACTGCGATAAAAAAAACTAAAAGATTATAAGAAGAAGTTCGCACGAACCCTTCTGAGACCGTGAATGCCACCACTACATTGGAGGTGTGTTTGTAAGTCTGCACTTTGGAACATCAACATCAAGGCACAGTTTAGGTTCAAATATCCCCTTGGCTAAAACCCTGGTTGGTCTCCGCCGAGACGCTGACGTCATTCGGCTCCGTTTTGATTTCTATGACAGTTCGAAACGACTTGATTCGACTCATCTCAACAACCAGAGTCAAAACAAAGAAAAGTGAGCTGTATATAAACAACCATTGAGATATGGTGGCGTGGTAACGAGGTTCGGAACGAAACTGCAAAAAAGTGATTTTTGATCAAAATCAAACATGATAACAAGAAAATATTGTAATGCTGCTGACATGGTGAACTTGTCAGTGGTGAGCGTTAAGAAAGCATTATCAATATGATATACATTAATGTATCCACGGCCACATTTGATAAACTGTAAAAGAATTACTTACGTAGTATAAGCACACAAATGTAATAACTTGAAGACAACAAAGGAGGAAATAATAAAGCTGTAAAGGAAAAAATGAGGATACGAACATTTGATACAAGCGGTTTATCTGGCACAGCACTCATGGTCGAGTAATATTAAAGTGAATCAGCAACAGCTTGTAAGATTGTAAAAAAAAACATGAAAAACAGGGTGATGTAGGTTTAGTGTAGACTTAGCATATAAAATCAAACGACTCTTTAAACGAATTGTACCTATAGCTGCCTAATATCCGCTGTTAACTCCATTTGCTAATAATGTTCAACTTGTAAATTACACCGCTGGGTAAAAAGGATACAAATTACACAGAGGACGGTTGTGATGGAAGCCATGAGAAAACGAAGGACCACGAGCCAGTCTCTGATATTCGATCGTTCCTTCAAGGTTATGACGGTAACAAACCATCCGTATAGCACGATTCCAAAAAACACAGCGTACGCCGCAATAAGATGCGGTATCAACAGCACTGTCCACTGAAAATACAAAATAATTGCGACAAGAAATACTTGAGAATTTTCATAACAAATCCATGTCGCCTACAAGAGCATTATGACATTGCAAGCACCTATGTTAGAAGAATTTTCACTTTTTTGGCCATTTTTGTTTTCCTAAACCAAAGGTGCACAACACAAATTTGCCACGCCGTTGGTTAGAAGGTGACAGCATTAAGCTGTGTTCAGCGTGTAATCTGTTATTTCATGCATAATGGCCTCAAACCATTTCGTTTGTAAACTTTTCGAAGTGAAGCCTACAGTTGAACAGCAGGCGAAACGACGGCGAATAAAAGTATAATTTTGATTGGGCCAGAAGGACAGAATTGCAACATACTTGAAAGCAACAGAAGCAGAATGTTTTTTTTGTAATGCTTAAAGTATGTCATGCTACGTCAATATGTGCTTCCTTCGCAAGTACTGGTTATAAAGTGATTGTAATATTATCAGCACCTGAAATGCTCCAACACCCGTGATTCCAATCGTTATTGCCACACCGACGTACCAAGCTGCCTTATTAGTTTTCGGACAAAATCCCAGTTTTTCAACGTACCTGCAAGGGATTTTGATTAGTTTCTCGATCACCAATGAAAATTACCACCAACTTGTAGTAACAGTGTAGTGTTCCCATCAAAGGTACGCAGGCCCACGTAAGTACGAGGGTAAACACACAGCTCTGCGGTGTGTAAGTTCCCGTGTCACTGACGAACGGCCATTCCTGGTATCTTCCCTGACTTCGACCGATTCCATAACTGCGTAAAAACAAATGAAAGGAGTAAATATGTTACACTTACTTTCATTAGGGCTCGTATAGGGCCGACTTCAAACCAGTCGGGTGTATACGACTTTATTAAAAACCAGAAGTTTTTGCCTTGGTGTTTGGCGTACAAGATCGTCTATAGCCATGCCGCACTGATGAGACCTTATAGGTCAAAACAGTGGGTGACAAGCAACATCGCGAGGCGTTCCTCACGAAAAAAGAAACGATACAGTGGCCATTTGTCTGTAACTCTCATAATTAATATAATATGTCCTTGAAAAGTTAAAAAAAACTCGAGTTTTGAAAAAATAGAGGTGCAAACAGTACGTCGAGGCACAAGTTTTACAAACCAATGTTTTGTGTTCAGCGCTTTCACGCAAAATGTGCTTGCCAAAATTTGAAATACTGTTGCTGCCGGGCATATATTGTAATTTCAAAGAATCTGACCTTCTCTGGTACAATTTTACGTTGATTTTTATTAACCGACGTTTCGTCTGATATCCAATTAAGTTTTTAGCGTCAGATTCTTTAAAACAAAACTTTTTTATTGGTCTCATTTCTCGCAAAATAACAACACGATTCTGTGCAGCCAATCAGCCACAACGCGATACTAACCATATGAAAACTCCTCCGCCGAATAACAGAAAAAAGGCAACAGGCAGCGCTGCGTAAGGTCCAGGTCAAATCATTTCAAATGTTAACGGTTTGTAAGGTCTTACTTAAAACACATTAATCTGCAATTTATAAATGAACATCGAAACTTTGCTATGTGAATGCCTACCCAACATTTGCCAAATACGGCTGGGTTATTTTAAAGCATGTTTCAACTTATTACTGGTAACTAACAGTGGCAGATTAACCACTAGGCAAACATTGCAAGTGCCTTAAGACTGCATTCAGGTCTCTTCTTTGCATCTATAGTTAATTCTCAACGACTTTGACATCGTAAAATAGTTTGACAAATTTTTAGGGAGAGCTGTGCCTCAAGCCTACACTGGTTACCAAGACAACGGCCCATTAATTCTTTAAATTGTAAAATCCGATTGAATTAAACAAGAGATATAGATGAATATCGCGGCTAAAGATAAATTAATTAGAAATCAACATGAATCATACGTTCGCCTTACCCGTGGTTTCAATCTACGTTCTCTGTGCCCTTGCAGCAAAAAATACCTGCCTGCAACTACAAAGCCGACTTACAAATTGTCAAGATACAGTTTAGCGCAATGTGCCACAAATTGCCGCCGGGCGTTTTTTATCGATTGGCATTTCAAAGTTCTATCGCATTGCGATAACATTTTGTATGCAAAAAAGTCTGTACTTACAAAAGGAGCTCTTTTTTATCATACCATATGCCTTAAGTCGGCAAGGCTTTAAAGCGAATTATTAAACTGCCTCCATTGCACACTAGAAAACTCGGTATGATCGGACGTTTAAATGTCTTCAAACCATAGCGCCCTGCTTCAAACCCAGCCCTTTTCGGACATGACGTCACAATAATGACGTAAAAATCATCGTCGGCAGTATAATGACCCAGCAATTGTAACCTACATGTCACCGAACAAGGCCAATGTTCCACCGTTATCTACTGTTGTGATCTGTGGCCCTAAACAGTGTCCTCTTGTTGTTTTGGCCTGTTTGTTTCGACGGGAAAGTCGCGACTCAAATCATGCATTATTACGTCACAATGTTGTTTTATAAAATCCTTATTTGCTACAAATTGCAGTGGAATTAATACGTGTTATATTTCTATTTCAACGCATCCATTGTGTAACTCGTTTGCAGTTTTAATATTTCTGTTATGTAGATTAATTAAAGGCTACATCAAAACATATGACTGTTCCACGGTTTATCGACAAAACTTCAATACGTGCGTACGTGCATGTTGACTGAAACTGCAGTGGATAATGTCACGTACAGCAGTTCGTGCTTCTTAATCGGGCAAATGGTTCTTCAAAAGGTGAATGGAATTTTGCAGTGGGGAATGGAAAATTAATTTGTTGAAATATATTTTAAATCCATCCAATATTGGTCACTTCGGATTGGAAGTCATTTTGTTCTTATTTGTAAAATTTGTCCCTATTTTTTGACTGTTTGCTATCTTTAACATCACCTCCAAAAATTTCGCACAGGTTTAACCTCAAGAAATATTATATGGCAAAGTAATAAAACGTACAACATGGGGTGCAGTGAATAAAAAGCAATTACGTATAGACGAACGACGTTTATTGTTGAACCAGCAGTTTACTTAAAACAAATGACAACTTCAGTAGTGCATTATAAACTTAACAGAACTTGGACACCTTGTAGCAAAAAGCGTGCGCGTTATTGCCGGAAGGAAAATTCCCCTAAGCTGATATCTTCACGTTTCAATTTCGGTTGATCGTATGAAGCCATACTGAGTTCAACAACCAGTAGTGCTTATCATGTAGGCTAAAGTAGAATAACGCTAAATATGGAATAGCAGCTTTCGTTGACTTATGTGGTAAAATTGAACTTCTCAAACGGACCAACAGCTCTCATACAGATGTGACATTGCAGCAGGTATTTTCTCCCTGTTCAACCTGGTATAATTTCCTTTTCAAACATTAAGCTGCAGTAGTGTAACTTAACTGTAACTGTTCATATGGTGTCCAATAATCGCTTAATTGCTTTTCGAAACATATGCCGAGATTCTAACGCAGGGCATCTTGAATTGAATAAGAATACTTGTAATACCTTAAAGGCGAACTATATGTATTCTAACCATTAGGTGACGATTTTGGTTAATCCTAGTAATCACGAAAATTTTAGTGCAACGATGCCAAGACCGAGACCAAATGCATTTGTCAGTGGGAGATCCATACACTACGTTTATAAATATTTATAGTCAAGTTATCATGGTAACGCATCCAGATCAGTTTGTAAATTGTTTCAGAGGGCGAGCGGCTTTCCCAATTTTGCCATTGTCAGCTCTTCGTTACACACAGGTTTAGGGATTGGCTGCATTCAAACCGCCTGACGGTGGATCCTGGTTGGGTATCTTTAGCTGCACGGTGGCGCCATGAATCCTTCTTAAGTCATAGGCAAGCGTTCCAATATAAATGATAGCTGAATAGATGAGCGCCCACTCACCGCCCGAAGCAACGCTTATGTAGGATTTGTTACTCTGCGATGAACAATGTATAGTGTGAATAGGTTGCCCACTTACTTTGCCTCTTGATAAAACATAGCCTTACCTGCATAAGGATCACGCCGATCAGCACTGGAATTATTTACTGCATAGGAAAGCAATTGAAGTATGCAATTAGGGGATTAAAAAACTAAAACACCCCCATTGGATAGCAAATAGTGGTACTTTAACGTGAAAGTTGCTTTTGAACTTAATTATGAAAGTAAAAGGATACTGACAATGAACGACACAATTTCCATTATGACGATTACAATCCTCACGTACACGACGCTTCTAGAATGTACCTTGTCTGCCAGTTGATTCCAAGAGATGTATATGTTTATGATGCTGTAAACAACAGCGCCAGCAAAGCCCAAAAGAGCGCCGATAATGTGTGGGACGAACACAGTGACCCACTGCAAAACGAAGTGGTCAAAATTAGTAATGTGTGAAAATAGATAGGCGAGCTTAAAACACAGAAAGACAAAATCTAATTCTCTAAAGCAGTGTTTCCCAACCGGTGGTACTCGACGGCATTCCAGGTGGTACGCGAGCACCTTTCCGTAATTTGCGGATTAAGTTCGAATTGAAAAATCGTAAGTGATCTTAAAATGTTTGTTAATTCATCCCCTAGGTTGTAACACTCAACTAGGTGGTACGCGTCGAAATTGTTTTACCTCCCACTGGCACGCAACCACAAAAAAGGTTGAAAATCACTGGTTTGCTTTCAAAAAATGCATATTCGTTAGCTGTCAATGATTTGTCGTGGTGCGAATGCGACCGGACAATTGTTTTGAATCGAGATGACGTCATGGCGTTAACCACCCATTAGAAGTTCATGGTATGAGACACAGTAAACAATCTGCTGGGAAATCCCTTGATGATTGTCATGAGTTCGGAACTGAAGTTTTTAGCATTTTCATTCACCCATAAATGTTGTTCATTGCATGTTCTTAATTAACTAATTAATTAACCTAATTTACCCAAGAATACGTGACATAAAATAGGCACCTGGAAAGCACCGACCATCGTGATTCCAAAGCAAGCGATTGATCCTATTATAACGGATGCGATGTTGCACTTTGACTGTCTGTCACAGTAGATAACATACCTGCAAATGGCAGAATTATTACGTGGGAGAATGGTTGCCGATTCTCAAAAGATATCCACAGTTAACTATGGACTAGAAACAATGGCATCACAGCCAACTGTTTGCTTAAACTATGTCTGGCATGAGTTTTGCAATGGAGCACACAGAACGTACTTGTAGTAGGAATACATGGTCACCAAAACAGCGAATGCGCCCCACGTTAGTAATAGAGTGAAAATGCCGCTTTCCGGTGGATAAGCTCCAGTATCACTTACGAACGGCCACTTCGGCAGCAACACCACATGTTTTTTACTCACTGCGATTCCGTAACTAAAAAGACAAAAACCTTGATCTTTTGTGAATTCATGTATGTTTGTTAACAACAACAAGCATGTTTATAAGCAGGAAGTTGGCAATATCAACTCAATTTGTAAAGGTTATTAAACCAGGCACAACAAATTGAAAATCTGCTATACTTTTACTTGCGGTTGAAATATACACTGATAAAAACACATATGTACGCAAAACTCAGTACTTAGCCGTTATCCTGCGAGACCACGCCGTGTGTGAATCAAACCAAACAGGTTTTAAACACTTTCGGCAACTTTTGACGTCACCGCAATTTAAGGTTAATCCAAACTCTATGCCCATACATTTATATGACCATACACTTCCTCCATATAGTAATAACTGTAGATCGGATTCAGAGGTGCTGTGACGGCGAAAATAAGTTTGACTTCAGTAAAATGATTCTGTGGTGTGATTATAACAAACGACAAATAGTTGTAAAAAAAATCAATTGTAAACGGTGGTGGTTGGAGCCGCCCTTGGTTAGCTTTTTGTGAAACGTTTTTGACAGAACTTCGTATTTTCCGGTCATACAATGCTTACTCACCATATCCAAAAACCTCCACCCAGAAGTAACACAAACAGAAGAGGAAAGTGAATGAAAGATTTTGCAAAGTTTGGCATTTTGGCTTCGGTGCTGCAGATGCTTCTATCTTGCTGGTCAAACAGGCGCTGCCTGAACTGAACACGGTTCAATAGTTAGATTCTCTTAGCATATAGCAGTGATGAGTAAAGAAACCCAACCTGATACACAAAACTGATAATTAACAACATCTAGAAATGCCGATAAACAATATATTTACGCTTGTTTTCACCAGAATGTTGTTTATTTTTACTATCTGTTGCTGCTAGCTGCCACAACATTCAGCGTTACTCTTCCGTCCGCTTCACACCCCAACAGTTTATTGAATGACGTCATATCCCATTACTCAACGGCTCCTAACCTTAACTCTATCGCTTGTTTTAAGCGTAACCACAAGACTTTAAATTATAATGCAAACAAGCGTACAATTTCAAGAAAGTACCCTTCAGTATATATATATGTATATATTCAGTATATATATGTGTATATATATATATATATGTACGCTTTTAGCTGAGTAATTTCACAAAAGTAGTCACAGCTCATGGATTATCACGTCACAAACTGTTTACATTTGTATTTGCTGTAGATAATAAAAGACTGAGTATTATCTTACACCCAGGATTACCATTGTGTGCTCAAGGTTTATTAGTTAATGACAGACTATGCAATGTGTTGGTGCTGTAGTTCACGAAATTCTTTGGCGCTATTAATACTGTTTTGACGTCCACGTATGGGCCATAGTCATAGTACGGTTTCCAAGCAAAGTAATTGGTTTAAATTTAACTTTCGTTTTCTTTGAACATCCAGTTTTCTGTTGTCTGTGCCGCCTAAGCGACATCCGCCGAGAGCGTTTTGATTTCCATGACAACATGAAGCGATGTGATTTGGCTAAGCTTAGCACAGCGGCCGATGTAAATCACGGAAAATACTACTACACCGGGTCACAAAGTTTTTTCCAAACTCGACCCACACATAAGTCTGTGCAAAACAGAAATCTGTGCGAGTTTTTTTAATGATTAGGCATAAACAGGGCCACCGCCTGGTAATTTTGTTTATAAATTTGAGTTGAAATACTACACGAAATTGTAACGTTAACATTCGAACAGATTTCTATGTTACATAGGCTTATATGTGGATCAAGTTTGGAAAAAAACTTTGTAACCCGGTGTAAAAGTATCTTCCGTAAATCACAGTTGAGGGCAAACAGAAGAACACCAATTAGAGAATAGCAGCTCACCGTGACTCATGTGTTTAAACTGAACTTCTCGGCCAGGTCAAACGGCTTTACATGTGACGCACACTTGCGTCATTGCCTCAGGCATTGTTGTTCTGTTTCGTGACAAACATGATTATTTTTACGAACGAAATTGTTGTTGTACAAAACCACAGCCTAAAATTAACTATGTGTTGAAAAAAGTTAACTATTATACATTCCGCATTAACTTACAAGCTAAAAATTATTATCAGATTGGAGAAACTATGAGAATATATAGATAAACTCACCGACACAAAATTTTTGTTCATGATATTCACAGTGATAACTCTACACTACCACTTCCTATGCATGCAGCGAGACTGGACTTGGCAAAGTCTGCATATATGGAAGTTAACATGATTAACTTATTATATCCGATATTTATTCTGAAGAGACTTGATGGTTTATGTCGCGAATTTGGAACAATGATGCACTGGACGTATTTCAAACATAACAGATTTACATTTCGAAAGTATTTGTCTGTAGGCGGGTTTCTGGCAAGCTCGTGTGGCTACTTTGGCACACCTGTCGTATGCCGCAAGTGATTTGCAAATATTTCACAGAAAAAACATTTTTTTGTTTAATTTGGAAAAAACCATTGCAAGGTCCTAAAGAAAAAAACACAATGTAGGTCTGTAGGTTGGAGCAGCAATAGAAAGGTAAAAACAAAGAAAAGAGGCAGTGAGTGCGCTTGTTTTTGGAAAACAAAACATTGCACGATTTTGACTTTGCACGAACTCGACGCGAAACTGCGATCCAAAAGCTCTTGTGTCAAATGTTGTTTTTAATTTGCTATTTTAACCTGTATGAGGTTCGTGTGTTGCAAAGAAAACGCGGACATACTTAAGGCCCAAAACATCACATATCACAGTTCGCATTGACAAATTATCTAACGATACAAAATAAAAATAAAAAAACGTGTGCAGCTCACAAACTATACAGGCAAATATATCGAACATGTTTGCTACACACTGACATCAATTTGTGTTGAAACTTTGGCAATTGGGTGAGCTGGGCGTGTCAACGGGTGACTGATGACCACTTCGGTTTTGAATTCCACTACATTCCGCAGGTCATATGCTAACGTTGACAAAGTAATAACTATAAGGTAGATGGCTATCCATTCCACAATAGTGGCCCAAGCCCGATGGTTTCCCGGATCCACCTAAAATAGTCATGACAACTTGAAATTCAGCGAACTAGCAAAACCACTTCTTGTAACAAAATGTATGCCTTTGATAAGTGAACTTTATGTAACAATAGGGTTCTTACATCATAACAAATCATTAATCCTTGCATTTTATAGTTGCTTCCACAACAACTATGAAGCCAATAATTTCATTGTGTTACGGTATATTATCGCCCACTTCATACAGTGAATTTGAAAAAAAATAATTACCTGCGTGTCAACGAACAACCCAAACCCAACTGAAGATAGAAGTGGATTCAGTTAAGGAATGAAACTATAGCAGGAAACTAATGTAACACAATAAAGAAAGTGCGAGAGGTTTTAAGATATTTTAACATTTATTACAATGTCCACCTTTTCAAATTTCAGTCAA
This sequence comes from Ascidia mentula, assembly GCF_947561715.1. Taxonomy (NCBI): domain Eukaryota; kingdom Metazoa; phylum Chordata; class Ascidiacea; order Phlebobranchia; family Ascidiidae; genus Ascidia; species Ascidia mentula. The sequence goes on from NC_138568.1 coordinate 4,711,830, forward strand.
TGTTATTTTCGTGCAACTGCTTTTGTATTGAATCCTAAGTAATTCGTTTCACAAGTTTAAATCTAAGATTTGATACAGAAGTCGTTGAAAAAATCTGAGTCTTTCTGCGCTGTAAAAGCTATCAGGAGAGCCAGATGAAAACAAACGCTCATCTGTACTTTCGTGCCGATACCGTTTTTGTCAAAAAAATGCATTTTTCCAAAGCGGTTTTTCTAGATTTTTTCAGCATACTTGTTTGACATAAAAGGATACAGCCTAAGACACACAAGGTTGTCATCAATGTCAGAATCCCTCTTAAGTAAACTATCATCTTTCCGTGCGCGTGTGGAACCAGTTGGCGCCATGCGATGACCACTATCAACCAGCAATACACAGCGGCACCCACGAACACAACCGAGGCTGCAGCGAGATGGACTTCGAGCCAGATGTTCCACTGTAAACAGTTGAAGTACAGTTGAAGTGAAAAAACACAGACCACACCAGGGTCAAAATTTTAAAATCAAGTTTTAGGATATTATTCGAGGAATGATTGGTAATCAATTTAAGCATACTTTAGATGGCAATGTAGCATTTGTTTCAAAAAGTAATTGCTGTGAGCCGAATAAGCCAATAAGTCCATATCAGTAGCCAGCCGCACTGGTGAGACCTGCGGATAGGTCCAAACAGTGTACATTGTCTGTAACTTAAGAAGTAACTTATCCCAGTGCTTGATATATTACCCGTATTGTGCCTGTAGGTATTATTCCCAGACAAGCGACCATTCCGACCCACCAGGCAGCTTGGTTGAGCTTTGTATCTTGGTCGCATGCAATCACGTACCTGCAGTAAAATGATCATATGAACATATATATATATTGATCATGGAAAATGATCATGTGAAGATCTGTTTCATTTAAGCACTTTTTCCTGATGAAGGTCGAATGCATAACGACCGAAACGTCGACCAATTAAATTAACTTTTGTCAGATAAAGAGGTTCCTTTACTTGTTATACTTACTTGTAATAAAGGTGCATGGTGGCGAAGCCAAAAATCGCACCAAAGGCCAAGAACAGTCCGAACAGACAACCCTCTGGTCCCTGGGAACCAGTGTCGCTTACATAAGGCCATTCAAAAAAACGACCTCGTGATTTTCCGACTCCATAACTAAAAACAGAAAACCTTGCTTAGATGGACACAAACAGGGGCTTTTCTGTGTCCTTGTGTGACCTATAAAGAACAGGCAACTTTTAACCTCGGATATTTGGGTCAAAAGTTTTTGTTTTCACCAGTAACGACACAAATCGCGTGTTTATTATGTTGTAATAGTTGTGATGCTATCCAAAGAGCTCAGGAAAGTGATCGGGCGGAAAGGCGTGTAGTGATTAGTCAGATTTTCAATCTGATGCTATTTCAGGAAATTCCCCTGTATCGTATACGTGCGTGACTGGTATAAGTGCAAATGTTCAATTTCTCCTCACTGTAACTGTCACGGTTTGATTCGCGTATGAAATTTGTAGCTGACAAAGTGACGTTGGAAAAGTATATTTTACGTGCATGGGACGAGACGTGCAGCATGTGACGTTTACCTGTCACGTGACAATATGTTACGTAAATAATTAGGTTTTCGTATACAAAGGTTTGACATACCAACACTTCCGTCGTTAAATCAGTAGTAATTTACGTTGTTGGAACAAAACAAGATGGTTGGATATCGACATGATTTGAAAGTAAGTTCAGGCGCCGAGTTAAAATTTATTTGGACAAACAATGGCATACACCAACGCAGCCAACCGTCTTTTACCGTTCAGTATCAGCCCAAATCCTAACACAACAAATAAGCGGAAAACTTGTGGTTTTTACTCAACATTCGAAACTTTTTGTATAATCTACCCACAAAATGCCAAAGTTGCGAAGGCATATAATTGTTAATGAATCACATATAGCAGACATGCTGTTTTAACAGAACTGACCTTCACATACATGAGCTATATAGCGCACTGCCAACAACAACAACGGCAGCATTTAAAACTGTTGATGCTGATGAAGTGCGTTTTTTCAAAACCTTCATGTTTAACTAGTGTTTGAATGTTCTAACATCCTAACATCCAATAATAGACCGACATCTCATCGGCATTTAATCCCGTTATAAAGTGATCCACCGCCCCCGTTCCACCAGATTCAAGGTTTACGTTTATTTTATAAACTCGTCACATTGCTTAACAAAACATCTCGCTTACCATATCAAAATTCCTCCTCCAATAAACAGTAGGAAGATTATAGGAAGAAAAATGCCTGTCTTTTGATATCCGTACATTTTATTTTTATCCCTAATACAATTCCTGGGTTAAAACATAACGCACCTTTAGGTTAATGCTGTATCTCGGCGTACTAATATTACCCGTAAATACGATATAACTGAACAAGCGAACTCAAGAATACTTCCTTAATTTGTATCAAAGACATCTGGCTTCCAATCGTGCCCCGAGGTTAGCGGGTGGACTCTAAACAGACAAAATCATTCATTTACAGCCGGCCATTACTTTGTGCATTCGTCTGGGGAAAAAAGAAAAAGTTTGTCGGTGACGTTTGCATTCGCACTGCGCGAACACACGGCACGTTAACTAAATGTGTTGTTAACTGACGCAATATGAACGGCGCTAAAATAATACGTCAGAAAAGTACCTTAATCAAACACTTTATGTTTGCTGGGCCAATATAGCACTGACCTAATTAGAGTAATGCCTCATATGGGCCTTCCAATTGGCAGTAATATTGTCAGTTCGCTGGATTGTTGAAACCAAAATCTCCGTTTTTAAATAAGTCTAATTTAATTATGTTAAGTTTGTGGGCTGCGTACATACGGCCATTGTTTTGACCTACAAGGTCTCTCATCAGTGCAACTTGGTGTGAAAAGCTACTTGGGATCAACGTGAGTTTTATTTCACGAAATTTTAGGTCGGTTATTATATGCTGTTAAGGTGAGAAACAAATCACAGGTAAAATTGTAAGCAACAACAGGCGGAGCTACCCAGGATTATCAGGTTGGCCTTTTTTTTGAAGAGGTTCAGTTGTGAAAAAATGCCTTTCGCCTCTCATTAAATTTGGCTTTTATTTGGCCCATTTTACTTTATTCTCCGTGAATGTTTATTCGTTAAAACTTATTAAATTTTTGTGTCTTTCCCTGTAGTGCTATCATTGGTTACGGGTAGGTAATTTGCTTTTTTTGTAACTTTTTGGCTTGATGCATTTATTATAGTCTGGTAACTATTGGGGCCTCCTTTTTCAGTGGAAGTAACTCTTTAATATAATACACGCATGAGCGCGTTTTAACAATTATATTATCATCAAGTGCAATCAACCATCATAAATTTACTCAGCCGTAAAAATATTACATAACAAGCCGGGAAAAGTAAACAAAGGGAAAATGTTGCTGAAGGTATAAATGATATCATGGAGGCTGAAGAACAAGCAACCGCGCAAAAACCACTGGTAATTTTGTTAACGTGGATTGGTGCCACAGAAGGAGCGGCAGCCAAGTATTGCGAAATATACGAGGCTTTAAACTGTGAATGCCTTGTCAAGTACTCAAGCATTGTAACTTGTCTTTGGCCAAGCTGGATGATTCAAACCACAGAGGCGTTGCTGCAACATGTAGACAATCAGTTGAAAATTGAAAAACGCCCCATCATTGTCCACTGTATGTCTATAGGAATGTACTTTTACTCTGCAATGCTCTATATTTTAAAGGAACAACCAAATGACTTTCAAACCATTCAGAGTTGCATTGTGGGTTTAGTGGTGGATAGTCCCACATTGGAAGACTTATCGATTCTGGAGTCATTGACTCTATCTTCTGTATCTAATTCAGCCACTGTACAGTATGTGTTAAAAACAGTTTATTGGTGCTTGACTGCAATCACCAATTCACAAAACAAAAGCTACCACAAACTGTTATTGGATATGTTTAATAGTCAACCATTGCATATCCCTTGCTTGCTAATGTTGCCGGAGGGAGATCCCTTTTGCAGTGAAAAACATTTCTGCAATGTTATAGATCGGTGGAAAGACAAATCTGTTCCAGTGCAACATATCATATGGAAGGGGTCACAACATTGCAAAAATCTAGTGTTTCATCCAAAGGCTTACAGAGAAAAAATAAAAAAGCTTGTGGAATGCAGTCGGCCACTATTTTTTGGGCACAATTCTGTTGATTTAAATCTCTCTTCTTCTCGGATGTAGTATTGTAGTGTTTTTCACTATGCAATTGTTTATAACTCTATGGGCCAGGTAACACCTATCAAATAACTGTGTCCCAAAGTGAACTATGAACATTAGAAAATACCTCAAAGATTTTTCCTCATTGTACAAAACTGCCTTAAATGCCTCGCATTTAGTTGTCCTATTTTTCTTTTATCTTTATTAGTCCTGTTTATTGCTTGTGTCTTAACAATTATTTTTTGATAAATTTTAGGTCTATGTATGAACAATTTCTTCCAAGTAAGAGAACCTGGGGCAGCAGTTGTACTACATAATTTTCTGAGACGTAATTGTGCTCATTGTTATGACCTATCACATCTTTACCTTTCTACGCACAAAACTTGATCAAAACAATCAGCCTATCTAAGTTGACATCTCTGCATTTCAGTACTATTGTTAGGTCTAATGCAAATCAAATTTTTATAAATGGGCAAGAACAAAGGCAAGCCAATTGTGGTGCTTTTTCCATGGCTTGGATCAACACCTGGTCTCATTGCAAAATATTCCGTACTGTATGAAGTGCTTGGTCTAAGTGTGAAAATTAAAGTTCTTCACATATTGGACTTTTTTTGGCCACAACGAGGTATTCAAAGTGCAGTGACCTTCCTGGACCACCTGGAAAAGGAATTGGAGAACCAACAATGCCCTATCATTATTCATGCCATGTCAATTGGGTGTTATTTTTACAACATTTTGTTGTACCTCTTCGCAACGCAGCCACAGAAATATGCAAAAATTAGAAATAATATTTGTTGCCAGATTGTAGATAGTCCAGTGGTCGGAACCTTGCGAGAAATGGCAAAAGGGTCTGTAAAGCCTTTGACAGACTCCACAAAACTCCAGTGCATTCTGGAAAAAATGCTAATGCTGTATTTTGCAACAAGTAGGCCCTACACTGTGTGGTATTATGATAAATTTGTTGACATCTTCAAGAATAAACCTGTCAATGTACCCTCTCTCTTATTGACAAGCATTGGGGACAAGTTTGCTCCAAAGGCACATTTTGAGTCACTAGTTGATGCCTGGACAAACAACAAACAAATATTTTCTGTTGTTGTTTGGGATGATTCAGAGCATTGTGCTCATCTAAAACACCACCCACAAGAGTACAAGGAAGCTATTTACAAACTACTGAACCAGGCATTGCCTGACTTGGTGCTTAGAAAATCTGTGCTCTGAACTGTTCGATAAATGTTACTTTAATTATTTTTGTAGTAAATTTAGGTTGTAAGTAAATATTTACGAATTTATACCTGCCAATGAGTATTCCAGTAAAACCTGGCCCACAATTTTGCATATCTAAACACCAATGGATGAATTTATATTTTAGATTTGCTACTATGTACCAACACACAAACCTCATGCTATTATGTGCTGAATTTCTTCAAGCACAAACAACACAATTACTTCTCACATTTTTATAGCACTTAATTATTTCCGTACGCATTTTGATTGTCACCTTTATTCATTCCGACACTAGGAAAATGCACTAATGTATGCATACATTTCAGATGTAACATTTCATACGTACTGCTTAATTGCTTAACATTTTTATCTCCTATTGTATTTATGTGCCTTGATTGCCCAGCTATTTTAACTGATTGATCTATTTGTGTTCCTCAACTAAATTGCATTGTTCTTCCGTTTTTACATTCTGAAATCTCATGTAATATTTACAAATTTATCACGTGAATTATTTCTGTTTAACTTCTTTCAAACAACTTGTGATTTCTGTGTTTGTTAACAGATAAAGAATGGCCTTTATTAGGTTAGGTGCCAACTTTGCAAGGTCCAAGCTATTTCTCTTGCAAAGCCAATCACAAAACTGCTTGCAAATCCAGAAAAGGTTGGTTAAAACAGTACAACAAGACAGTCTCCGTCCCCTAGTTGTGCTGCTTCCTTGGCTTGGTGCAACACATAGGGCAACAGAAAAATATGTGGAGCTCTACAAGAAACTGGACTTTGATGTCATATCATATCAGCCTGTGCCTATAGATATTTTATGGCCCCTAGCAGGCATGAAGAAGAGCAGAAACTTCCTGCTAAATATACAAAAGGAGATGAAGGTTTCAAACAGGCCAGTGATTGTTCATTGTATATCAGTTGGGGGTTACTTCTTTGCTCTAATGCTGCTATGTCTTGAGAAAGAACAAAAACTGTTTCAAAATATTTTATCAAACATACGGTGCCAAGTTATTGATAGTCCTGTCATTGGAACAATGAACGAGGTTGCCATTGGTGTTAGCCTTCTGTCAGCTAATTCCAAACCATCTCAAACCATTACACAGTTTATTATTAATGCATATTTTAAACTTCTGTCCCCCTTTACTGTTACCCACTATAATAAATCTATGGATGCAATAAAATTTCGCCCTTCAGTGGTACCAGCTTTGATGATGACATCAAATAATGATCCAATGATGCTTCCCAGGGCATTTGATGGCTATGTAGATGCATGGTCCAAAAGAGGCATAGAAGTAAAAGTAAAAATGTGGCAAAATTCTGAGCATGCACAACACTTCAAACACCACCCAGATGAATACACAAGTTTGGTTCAAAACTTTGTGAAGCAATTTGTTACCTGATGTCCTGAAAAAATAAATACTTTTCTCATACATATGCTCGATTGTGTAACAAAACATCAGAAAGATTAAAAAGGATTTTTTAAATTGGTGTTGCAAAATGCATATTTATAATATATACACATTTCATGTTGCCTTTTATGTTTACTAGACATGTTACCTCTTTTGCTTGTTGTAATCACCTAAACACAGTTGTATGTGGGCTGTAACTTTGCAATGCATTACAAGAACCAGGTTTTCCAACATAATACACATTTCACGGATTTCTATAAATTTAATGTGCCTTTTCCATTATGTTATATTGTTGAAAATTTATTAGACATTGTTCTTCGATACCTTTGTACATGTTTGTTATGTAGTAGAAAAAATTTTTTTTATTATGCTGCTACTGCACCTTCTTTGTTGGTATTTTAACATCAATTGCTATTTTTACTTTTACCTAAAGTAATTAACTTTTCTAAGAAACTTATGTATGTGAATTGCTAATCGATATTCAGTTTTTAACTTTTTTGTAGGTAAACAGATGTGGATTTGTACAACCTTAACTTTGTTGGATGCTTCTAAATGGCATGTCATATTTACAAAGCTGGGTATTCACAACAGAAACATTTTTCATCTTTATTGAAGTCAACTTCATACAAATTGCAGCAGGCATGCAATATGTCCACAACTGTTAACCCACAGTTTCAACGTCCTCTAGTTATTCTGCTGCCATGGCTAGGAGCAACTCAGAAAGCAACAGAAAAGTATATCAGCTTGTACAAGAATTTGGATTGTGATGTTGTTTCCAGACAATCTCAACTGAAAGACTTTTTGTGGCCCAAATTGGGCCTAAAAGAAAGTTCGAAATTTTTGTCCGACATCCAAAAAAATATGCCATCTGCAGGACGACCTATCTTGATTCATTCAATGTCCATTGGTAGTTACTTTTACGCACTAATGCTTATGTGCTTTGAAAGTGAACCTGATAATTTTTTCAACATCTCATCCAACATTCGATGTCAGGTAGTAGACAGTCCTGTGGTTGGAACACTCAATGAAATGTCATTTGGAGTTGCTCAAATGCTCACCAAAAGCAAAGCAGCACACAAAGCTTTGCAGTATTTTACAAATATTTATTTTGCAACAACTACAGCCCACACAGTCAAATACTACAAACAATCTATTGATGTATTTAAACATCGTCCTCCGAGAGTACCATCTCTTATTATGTCATCAGATAATGATCCAATGATGTTGTCGTATGCCATTAAAGAGTTAGAAACAGCATGGTTGAAACAGGGTGTTGGACTGACATTAAAAATGTGGGACAACTCTGGACATGCACAGCACCTCAAAAATCACCCTGAGGAATATGAAAGTTTGATTAGGTTGTTGGTAAAAAAAAATTTGTGATAAATTTTCATGCTTTGTCTTTTTGTGTATGCATTTGACATCACTTGTTACACATTTGCTAATTCAAATTTAACACAATGCTCAGGAAAAAGCTACGTACTGTATTATGTTATTATGCCATCACTTGTTACAGATTAGCTTTTTCAAATATAACACAATATTCATGCAAAAGCTTTGTACTGTATATTGTTATTATGCCGTACTGCTTGCCACATATATTTTTTCAGATTTAATTGACCATGTAAAATTGCTGTGTTGTGTGAAGGATTTTGACTGTGTGAAAATGTGTCTCATTGTGAAAAATTGTAGATCAGAGTAAATTATCGGTGGAATTCATTCACATTGATTAGGATTGATACTTAATCAGCTAATCTGTGATTAACAACAGGATCAAATTGGTTCAACTCAACCCGATGAGTTGCGACTGTATGCAAAATTTAATTTTTGAGTGGATAAATTACCTCAAGGGCAAAATTTGTAGTTCATGCATTTTGTTGTTTCTGGGTATCTCAGAATACAAAACTTTAGTGGTATAGTTGTCTGAAATTTTGGTGGGGACATAATTTTTGTGGGTTTTAAGTGAAATTTTTTTGGATGCTTGGCTTGAAAAAGCCTGACACAATTACCCTCGTAATTTTTCTGGGCCCATGGTATTTTATTTTGCATGTTTATTGTTTATACACATTCAATTTCAAGTTTGTAATCCAATAAATCCAGTGCCCATAGGTCCCCCCCCGGACTGCACCAATGTTTTGACCACAACCCAGCATATTTTGTAACTATAATTTGGGAACCTAATGTTGCAAGCTCTGTTACTAATGTTAAACCCATGTTGTTTTGTCAACGTTCTCGGCGGTTTGGTAAAAAAATTCGATTTACAAAAAAAACAATCAACGATTTGAAACAGTGTGAAAATGTTCTAAAACTGACTCACTGGACAATTCCCATTCTGTGATAGAACCTTTGGTGTTGCTATGTGTGCTCTTGTGTTCGACCTTCAAAGTTGCGTAGTGAAATAGGATTCGCAGTTGGTAAAAAACTTGATGTTGCAAGTAAATATCAATATCATAGTATCATTAATTAAACATAAAATTTAATGTCCTGTTTCCTTGTTTTCGTATTTTGTGATTATTAACACATTAATAGGATTTCAATGTGGGGGTAAGATATCTAATGTCCGGCAGTCAAAGCTCATCACTTTCCTGCAAGTCTTTATTTTCCTCTGGAAAATCGAGCAAAGCAAATACCAAAGAGACAATCACTGCAGGCATGTCAAGCAATTGTTTGCATTACTTGCATAACAGTAAACATGATGTAGCTTAATTGTTCATGCCAGTAAGCAAATGTTAATTAATCAATAATTTTTATTTTTTGTTTAGATCAAAAGAGTCAGATCCAACATACATTACACATTGAATGCAATTTGTCCAAGGTAAAAGAAGAAATAGTTAAAGGTAAGAATAGAATGCTTGATTCTTAGGTAGATAATCTACTCTCTTTATTCATGTTGTATATCCTGACATTCAGGCCTCAAGGCTTCTAAAGTAAAATTTCATTCCAGTTTATATTTATATTTTTTTTTGCAGAACAAGACGAACAACGCATAAAAGAGCTGAAGGAGTGGTTGCCAAAGTTACAGGAAGACAACTGGAAATATAAACCAATCGATGAACTATTAGGTCTAACATCATAGTCGTACCAAGTAAAGCTGTGCCATGTCAACGAATTCAAATGAAAATGCCCACAAACAGATGTCCAGGGAAGAAATCTTGAAGCAATTGCCTGATGACCTACACAAGCTAGGTACTTTAAAGGGCATGACTGGACCGCCTTCATTAGAAGATTATAAGCCTGTGTCCTTTCCAACGAAAAGTAACTCTTTTTTGGAGACTTTGTGGGCAAACTGCAAATCCAATCCATTTGTGCCACTTGGCATGGCTGCCACTGTGTTTTTTTTAAGCAACGGTCTCAGACAGATGGTTAAAAGGGACACTTGGAAGTCCCAGCAGATGATGAGGGGTCGTGTTCTTGCTCAGGGTTTTACCATTATTGCTATTGCAGGTGGATTGACATTGGAGGCCTATAAACATAACGTAAAAGAAGATGATAAAAAGTAATTTCAGCTTTTTATCTGCGAGTTTTCATGATGTCTTGCGACGTATTTGTTTGGTTTGTAATTGTGTTGCATGTGGGATGTAATTGTGTGGTTTAAATAAACACTTTTTTCTCGCCTTTTCTCTTACAAGCGTGTTTGCATCAAAATATTTATCACAGGATTATGGGCAGTAATTTTATTTACACGAAGTAATGGCAGGGTTGAAAAAATTAAAAACAATGAAAATACTTTTTGTTTCCTCGCTCTCATCGGATTTATTCGACAAGGATAATGTCGTTTTCCGCGCGTTGAAAGTCATCTGCTGGATGGAATGGTTTGCGTGAAGGATAGAAACCTGGAAGTCTTAGTTGCAAGCTGATACTTTCTAATGGATTCGGAAAATACATTGGTAAAACAGATTAGTGTTAATTACTTGTTAAAAGCCACGCATAAAACCTAAGTGCGATGCAAAAACTAAACAAATAACAGCAGTGTTGTTAAGTTTGTAATATTTAGTCTTTTGTAACAGCTTGAACAAACCTTGTTAAAAAAGAATGGATACAACCTTTTCATTGCATCCCAACATGCAGATGTGCCGCAATTTTGCAGTGCAAAATTTGAGCCTACTTTGCGAAGAGTGGCATTTCAGGTTTGGCAAACCTTCTGTCATAATTGCATATCTTGAGTTAAGGTTTTTATCCAAGCGTAATATTATGCTACCACAAAAGTAGTTGCAAATGAAGGTCAAGTGTTTATAATGCCTGTTTACATTGTAAAATTTGTTTCTACATGATGTAGCATTTTCATCATGAACATAACATCAATTGTACAATATTTACTTTGGGGACTTTCAGGCAATATCCAATGCAGACGTTGCATCAGTGTGCACAGTGCTCAGAATTACAAGACTGCTATGCGAACAAAATGAAAGCCGGGGCATACAAGTTTTATTGTCTGCTGGACTTCCCGACATTATAAGTATTTATAATTCTGCTCTCGCTATCTCTGGTGATGTTTTTTTCAATTTGACTTTTCCAATCACTTTGCACTGTGTCAATTGTATTCAGGTAAAATTTTCGCATTTATTTCCGACAACCTCACTTTAAATGACAAACCAACTGCAGCAATGCTTAACTCCCTTCGGTTATTTATGGAGGCATTTTCAGTAAGTTGCTGTGCTTTACATACCAACTTCAAAGCATTTAGTCATGTTTTTATTTTGGCAGTTGTTGGTTCCACTGATGAAGGACAAATGTGTTTGGTTTAAATCAACATTGTACGTTGTGCTGTCGTTGCTCTCGAAATGCTACATTTGCCAAGATATAAATTGGCTGGTGGGTTAATGCAGAACACTACTAAATCTGTTTTTACGTCAAACATAATTAAGCAATATTACACATTTATTACTGAGATTTGTAAATATTGGTGGCATTAAACTTGACTTTAAACTGTGGTGTTTAGGTGGTGGATTCAATTAACCAAATGTTGGCAGTTGTTGGAAAAGAAGTTACTTATATCATTAGAGATATGGTTTTCAACACAGTGGAACTAACTGATATGTGGTGAGTAGTATGACTGGTGGACTTTGGCAAAGTATCAGCAACCAAATATATTTAAAAATTAAATTTATAATATATTTCTGTGTCAACATACATGTGCCTGGTACAATGTGATAGTTTTGATTACATTAAAAAGTATTGAAATATGAACATGCACATCAGTTTTGTTTGTCCCTTTTGTAATTTAAATATGTTATTCATTTCAATAAAATAGGGAAACTAGCCTTATGTTACAAGTAGCACAAAAACTGTTTTAATGAAGTTTAAAATTTGCAGTAAACAGTTTATATCTGACATTGCTGAAGTTGGCGATTTCATAACACAGTCTGCTGTTATTGAAATGGTTGCACGCATCACTTCAAATGGATACAGACAGTCGCAAGCAGCAAACTGGAATCATGGTGATCAGGAACTTACCAACCTATTCTGCAGACTATCCTACACAGAAATGGATGCTGTGAGTGGGATTGGAAGTTTAGAACTTTAAAAGATACAATTCCTTCTGTGTTTCAGACTACTTTGTTGTACTTAAATGCTGTAAACAAGAAGTCAAAACGATGCCTGTAAGTTTAAAGTGTCAGTATATACCTGTTTAAGATTCCTGTTTTAGGCAGTGGATTGCATTGAAATGTAGATTAGCAATTGTATATTTTATATGTCCCTGCACCAAATCATTTGTTCATTTAATTTGTATAGTTTAATTTGTATAAAGATGAAAAATTGCTAATTTTGCTTATTGTGTGTCTGGTTGTTAGTATTTCAATTCCAAACGAGGCCTATAGCTGTCTAGTTCTTTCTCTGTTTGGTTGTTTAGTGTGAAAACAACCAGCTACAAGATGATTAAGATGGGGGAATGCATTTACAAAACTAGTCAACATTCTTGGGTTCATTTCTGTGACAAGACTAAGAGAATTTCTCTTTGTTTTCCACTAGAAGGGGAGGTAATTTAACTTTTTTGTGATTTTTGCTGTGTGTGCTTGGACAACAAAATATCTCTTTTTTTGTGATGATAGTGCCTATGCAGAAAATTGTTTTGAGTTCAATAAAAAAAAAATGTTAAATTTGTACTTTCTAAAATTCTCATCATTTCTTCGGTTGCTGCTGGACATTTTCATAGAGTTTGGTCATTTTTCAATAGAACTGCAAACTTCAATGTCTTTTCAGTATGAACAGACTTACGAAAACATAGAACGACAAATGTTGAAGTCGTACACTGTAGCAGGTAAGTGTTGATGTATAATATATCCTCATAATCTATTTTTTCATGTGGAATAGATAACCACGGTGACGTCGTTGTGACCATCACCACAAATACTCCTCTAAGTGAACATTTCGATGAAGATATTATCTGTGGACCTGTTGATGAGCTCACTTTAACATTTTGCCCAACTCAGTCTCTTACTGTGGCGTCCGTGGGAAAACTAATGCAAAAATACTTTGGCGAGGAACAAGAACCTTCAAAGGTACAAATATTTGGTTGCTGAAATTTACACTAATTTTCAGGCATGACTAGATTATTTTTTTTGTTTTTTTTTAATTTGGAGTACATTTGCCATATTTTTCCTTACAAGTTTCTTTTTTATGAAATCAATAGAATGTTTTCCTTTAGCTTGATTAAACACAATTTTTTTGTTAACAAGCTTACCATTTCCTCACAAGTGCCATGCTGGACAGGTAATTTTGGTATCGAACTAAAAATGCAAGCCCAGCATATACCCCTTAATGCTTTGCGCCTTTGCCACTCTTATTCTGTATCATTTGATTTAGTGCTTAAACCAATCTGTAAGCAAACCTGCGGTTGGATATATACCTGTGGACAACGGCAACAACAGCCACATACACGTGTTTAGCCAAAATGTTGTGGTAAGTCCTGTTTCAAAACTTTTTCTAACTTCACTACTCTTCTACTGTTAACTACAACCACAGACCACAAGCCAACCAATATCACATATTAAGGAGAGTAGAAGCAAGTTGGACACCCGATTTGTTGGTGAGTGAGTGGTTGTTATATTGACCTTGGTACATAGGTTGAAGCAAGTTTGTCTCTGACTTTTTTTTAGACTTTTGTATCTCTTTTATTTTTAGTGTGCTGCAAAAAATACTTGTTAATATTTTAAAACTTTTGTACGGTATATAGTAGTGACATTTCATTACAAAGTAGGGTTTTAGTTAATGCCAGTGACCTTTAATTTGTATGTAGTTTGTGTTGACACTTTTATGCCTCTCCTCTGTGTCTTGAAGCCTTACAAACAGGGACCTATTATTTCTTTTTATTTTCTTTTAAACACAAGATTAGGCCAGATCCTCTTGCTTCATCAGATGTAAATAAATGTAACACCATGCAATGTGAAAACAAGCCCAAAGTTAACAAGAGTATTTTTGTTCATTTGCAGTATCTGGTGGAAAACGGCTCCCAAAACAAAACCAACTGGGGTTAGAACAACCTGTTACACGGACAACTGCATCTGCTGTTGAGCAAATACCAAAACAAGCAAGTGTTTTGAAATTAAAATGACTTTGTTCTCAACACGATTTGTTGGCTGTAGTAATTGTGCAGTGTACCATGTTTGAATAATTTCAATAGAAAAGGTGTGCTTACAAATAAAAAATCTGTAATTGTAGACTCTGAACACTTCCAATGCATCAGTTTGTTCTTCTGTTCAAACGTTACCTAGCTCTTCTCAAAAGATTTCCATGCCTACAACATTTGTCCGTGTAGTTGGTAAGTTACTACTAATTAAAGCCAACATGTTATTTTGGGCCATTTAACATTTAATGATTCTGCAAGTGTTAGTATGGCTTGAATTTGCATTTACGGCCACAGTCTATATTTAATTTAATTAAACTGTCACCACAATACGCTGTACCATAGATCATTACACACAATGTTTTTGTTTTTGGTGACCAAGTCATTGGACATTAAAAAGTCTACCAGAGTTAATTAGTGGTTGTATTTGTAGATGGCAAAAACCAAGAAATTGTCCCAGAAACTCAAGGCTCTGGTGTTTCACAGGACGTTAATACCTCAAACAACCTTCATCTGTCACAACTTCACGCTAACAGCACCAAACTAATGCACAGGTTATCTTGCAAGCTATGAAGAGGTGCTTTTCTAAAAAAAAATTAATTCACAGCAAGGTTCAGAGCACCAATGAAGCCACAAGTGTTTCCACCCGAGTTAGCAAACCTGTGAACCACGCGAACTCATATCAACGAAAACCTCCACAAGCTGCTGGTATTTTGATAACTTAAACATTACAGCAAGTCAAATATTTTTATAGTACCCATTTGTTTAGCCAGTACATCTGCAGTGGATACACATGAACAAACAACAACCAAACAGGTAAATTCTGTTTGAATGTATTAAGTAAAATCCTCAAAATGATTAGTCCAATTTATCTGGAATTTGTATAGTGATTTTTTGTAAGAGTATAAAGTGTATAAAGCTTTCTTGTGAATTTTCTGAAATTGGATTGCTAAATAAAAAAGTTAATGAAGTCTTGTAACATTGTATACAGGCTGTGACTGAGCCATCATCTTCTGTTGATGTGTCATCAATAACTGCTGTGGCGTCATCAGAATCTACAAACATTCAGCCTTCTTCCCAGAATAGAAAAAATCATCCTAAGGTTACCAAGATATAAAAACAACTCAAAACAAAAAATATTTTTTTGTCCAAGTTGGCAGAAATTTGTGGAAATTTTATTTGCAAATCGATTGTGTTGAAGTGTTCCAATATGAAACAGGTTAGAAAAAGTGCTGCCAGGCAGAAGAAAAAAACACAGAAACCATCTGCAGCTGAACAAAGTTCTTCGGCAGAGAGTTGCAGCAACAAAACACCAAAACCCATCAAACGATATGCTGCTGGGGCTCTCGCATCAAAATCAAAACCGGTAATTTCCAACTCAAATTAGACTGACTCCAAATACAGCTATAATCATCAAAACAAAAAAATATTATTGACTAAAGGATAAAAAAATCTTGTTGACTAAATGATAATGATTCCTACATGTTGTATGTTGCAGGCCGTGTCTAGCCGACTAAGAAGCAGTAAATCTACGACTGTTGTAAACTATGAGCAAATATCGACAGATTCAACTGACACAAGTTCTAGCGTTGCAAAGAAAGTTAACAAACAGTTCAAGGTTTGTCAATTATTCACAAATCAGAAAATTACCTTTAAAACAAGCATTTTTGTTTTCCATATTACATAGGATTTGCAAGACACGCTCACTGACAAATCAAAGGTATATACTGTATTTAGGATTAAATTTTTTTGTGTGAACATGATAAAAACAATTTCCTCACGGAGAATCTTCACATGGTTACAGAAATTCACCAACATGAATCCAACTGTGATTTTATCAACACAAGAAGTGGAAAAGAATAGGAAAATTACAAAGAGGAAATCAAGTTCAGGTTGTATAAAGTGAAGCTGTATAGTAAAACACTTTTTCCTAATTATGTTACTCTTCTAAATCCTCCTGGCCAGTTAGAATCAGCTGTGACATAGGTTATATTGTTTAACACTGCTGCTGCTAATTTGAAGATTGTTGTAAAATTACCAATCTATAAGATTTACTATAACAGAAGCTATTTTACATACTTCTAAGAAGAAAAAGTTTTATTTCATGTAGAAAAGGAAGTTATAGCAGCGAATACTGAGGTTAGATCACAAGGAAAACAGTCATGCAAAGAAAACATGACACCAGTCAGAACGAGGAAAAGATATTCAGCTGAAGATGTTGCCAAAAAGTTATTTGATCCAGGTTTAATATTTTCTCCAGTTTGGCTTTCTGCAAGAGACTGGTTATATTTATACTCAGTGGTTGCGACTTTTGGCTGTCAGTCAAAGTGCAGTGTGTATATATTATGAGTGTTGTGAGACCAAAGCGGCAACCTTTGGTTATATTCAGACTTGCTATAACTAGGGGCTCATTAAAAGAATTTCCAATTGCTGCCTTTGAAGATTGGGCTGCTATTAGCAAAGGTATTGTCTAGGTTACAATATGTTGTTAACAGTTTTGGCATTTTTAGCCATATTCAATTCACCAGTTTAGTGTTGTCAATGAGCTGGTAAACTGGTACATTGTATCATGATCTATAACCACAACAATACTGGTATTTATTCAGACCTTGACAGGCTTTCTGAAGAGATGCCAGAAACATTACAATGTGAGCCCCCAAGCTCTAAAGTGAGTTATTTTTGTATATTCCTTACATTATTGGGATGTGTTGGCAGATCTGGTTTTATTTCGTGGGAGTACTGTGGTACAATGACTGATAAAAGTTCATTTATAGATTGTGAAAGACGTTTTGGCAACATCTTCCGACTCAATGGTTCCAGAAAGAAAATCAAGTGCAAATGTGTCTCCTCCTTCAAAAAAGTCTTCTAGGGTGAGTTTGTTGACGAAGATGTTTAAGGAGCAGTTGAATGATTTTGCAGATACAGAAATTTTTCAATGTATATCAAATTTTTTTTACAATTGAAACTAAATCAGTGTCCACTGAATAGTGTTGGTCCATGCCTAATAAGCTATGTACTGTAAAGCGACCCCAATAGTTTGGGTCGTGTGGCTTTTGTTTATTAGTGATCACAATGATTGAGAATTCCTGGTTTAAGTGCTGCTGCTATAGTGTAAATTTAGTATTATTTAATATATTTGAAATATAAGTAGTGCATTTAAACAGAAAAAATTTTTTAAGAAACTGTTTCAACAGAACAACGGAACATATTAATTCAAATCAGTTATAATCACTTAAAACTTGTTAATTAATCTTGATTTTGTCTGTGATTTTTTATGTAACCCATCTAGGCATATTCAAACCTTATGCCAACATAGTGTGTTTGTTAGGAAACTTCACACAAGCCTGACAGAAAACCTCTTCAAGAAAAAGTTCCCAAGAAACAAAAAACAAAAGTCAGTCCTATGTTTTTTAAGTTTTAACTGTTAATAGTTGCCATGCAATTGCAGGACAAGACTATGCATGTTTCGTTCGACCCATATGAGATGAACTTGTCGGACAAAAGTTCCACATTTGCAGGTTTGTTGATGGGTATAGTGAGAGTCTGTGGCATTTGGCGAACTCAATAATTGTTGTTATTAGACAGCACAGCAATGTTGTCTCATGTAATTGTGCGCTTGCACACCAGTGTATCTTGTCCTAGATACATCTCACAAAAGCGCTGAGCAGCTATAGCTCAGTTGGTAGAGCTTTGGTCCTGGTTAGCCCAGGGTCGTGAGTTGAAACCTCACCGGGAGCTTGATTTTTCAGATCTTGCTCCGATGTGTGGGGAAAGAGGCTGATACAGCTAGGCTGCAATGCCTGGGCTGCAAACCATGTAAACCTAATTGTTTTATAGTTTAAGTTAAACAAAACAATTTTTTTTTGGCAGCACGTAAAACTCCTCGCCATCGATCCAAGAAGGAAAAAATCTTTGACACAAGCGGGTTTTCTTCAGGTAAGTGAAGTGTTTATTTTTCATAGCATAGCATGTCATCTTGTGGCTACCCTTTTTTGCTACTCTCACTTGGTGTTGTATTCTAACATACAACAATAAGTGTGCTACTCAGAGACTAAGGAACATGTACCAGTACCTGGTACTTTAGCCGACATTGAATATTTTTCACCAGTTTGACATAAAAGGCGCCTTCGGTACGCCGCACGTGAAATATTGCGTAGCGTTGCGCTAGAGCAGTGTAGTCCAACTTTATTTTGTCGCGCGCCACACAAATCGTTAGTTTATCCAGCGGGCCAGATGTATTACTATAAAATCTTCATTACACGTTTTGTACGTGATTGCCAAAATGGACAACGAAAAAAACGAGCTGTAATAAAAAATAAGGCATTTTCACAAAGAGATATTTGCAAACTTTTGTGTCACCAACCGTGTTGGAATTCGAACGAAAGTTGGCCCGTCGGCCTGCAGTTGGCTCACGCTGCTTTAGATCATTCACTCCCACCTTCGAACGCAGCCACTTCAACGTGTTCAGATGTCAGCTGGGTGCAAGATTACAAAAAACGTGGAAACGGTAGAAAAGCGAGCAAGCCGTCATCGAAACCCCGCACTTACGAACCGAAAAACAAGAGGAAGGTTCCCTACCAGACTCCTTTCCCAATTTCTTCTGCTTCTGAACATTTGAAAGAAAAAACGACCACTGTGGAAGTGATGGTGAAGTCTTCGAATGAGGTAAGCACGGAAAGTTAAATGGTCCTTTTTCCAAGGAAAGTTAAATGGTCCCTTTTCCAAGGAAAGTTAAATGGTCCTTTTTCCAAGGAAAGTTAAATGGTCCTTTTTCCAAGGAAAGTTAAATGGTCCCTTTTCCAAGGAAAGTTAAATGGTCCTTTTTCCAAGGAAAGTTAAATGGTCCCTTTTCCAAGGAAAGTTAAATGGTCCTTTTTCCAAGGAAAGTTAAATGGTCCTTTTTCCAAGGAAAGTTAAATGGTCCTTTTTCCAAGGAAAGTTAAATGGTCCTTTTTCCAAGGAAAGTTAAATGGTCCTTTTTCCCTTATGTGAATGGTGAAAATGCGGTCAAAACTCCAAACGCCATACTGTAAAAAAAACTCTATTTGCCTTCCACAGTACCAAGTATTAAACGCCCAAGTGAATGTGGTCGTCGAATCCACGGTGTCGTAACCATTTCATCGACTGGCCTTAACCCCACAAAAAACTTAATTTCGCCCTTGCGTAAATTGTCAAATTATTGTTTTCGTTTCAAGCAGTAGTAATTTTACAAAGTAATTATTTTGATGACACAATAAACCGAATTATTTTTGTTGAAACCCCTCGTGTTGGCTATGTTGTCATGATTTTTATGCACGTGTTATAGTAGTGTCTGTGTTTTTTATTGCAAGTCATCAAAATGCGAATCCAGTCCAGAGAGAAACAGGGATGACGCTTCTGTCAACAATTCCTTCTTCCAAACTGTAAGTTTACTATTTTTATTAACCTGTTCGCAATTCAGCTATAGACTTCCTCAGGGTAATTAAAGTACTTCCTCAGGCAGAAATTTAAAATACAATATGCCTGGCAGCAATAGCAACGTAATATTTGTAAGTTTAGTTCTGCATAAAAATGAACGTCTTGAAGAGTATATTGCGCAAATTAATCGATTTAGTCGTATATTTGTGGTAAAAAATTAGCAACCACGCATTATTATGAGTTAAGATCGTGGAAAATTTTGCTTTGCTTAGCTTACGTTTTTTAATTATATAATGCCAATATCGTCGAAAATCGTGCAGTGACAGCAATTTTTTCATCGCACGTATTTACTGATTATACAATTACACGTAATGTTGAAACTTCTTCCAGGGGCCGCTACATTTTGAATTCCCTACCGATCTTTCCCGGTCCTTCCAAGACATCATAGAGGAAGAGGAGGAAAGACAGAGGAAGGAGGAGAAGTTGATCCTGGGAAGTGTACGTGTTCATCAATGTTACTCTTCTAATTGTATTTGTAACGTTTTATTTTTACGTGGTGTTTCAATGTTGTTTTGAGGTTGTCACATAGCTAGCAATTTGTGGCAGTTTCGGTCAAAATAGCTTCCATTGGCTTTGTGTTATGTTTGGCTTTTAGGTCTTGGCACTGTTAAGAAGACTGATTCTTTGTTTTTAAAGAACAAAAAGAAAATAAGAAATGAGTCTTTTTAACAGTGCTAAACCAGAAAAATACAGTTTAGTGTCACAAGACTGATACGGTTTAATAATTTGTTATTTACGTACAGTAGATCTTGTGCCACAAACAAATAGGATATACAGAAGTTATTTGTCGTCGTTTTTTTGACATTGCTTTTTTGCACAGCATCGTTCAGCTCCTCAGAAGACTACACCGGTGAAAATGACTCCCACCAAACAAATCAGCCCGCTGGTAGTTCACAAATATATACTAACACCAATTTCAAAGCAACCCGAGGTAAAATGTTTCCTCCAGTAAAACTCCCTTCCAATCCCTCATAATTGCCGCATGCTCCAAACACCTTTGCGTTGTGAATTGCGCCGTTGAAATGTCCAATCTTGTTGATCAAACGTGTTTAGGCTGATTCAAAATTAACGGTTTGTTTCAACTCTCGTAGACACCCGTGGATTTCCAAAGCAACGACGTCTCGTCTCCACTCAAGATTCCAGACACTCAGTACACCCACATATCGCCCGTTGTAACCCCGGAGTTTATGAAAACGGTGATTTTGCCCCTGTTGTTCAACCTCTTATTTTACCGAGTAAATAATTTCAAGGCGAGTTCTATTGCTTACAGCTAGGGTTGGTTACCATGCCAACGACCAAAAAATGCAGCTTCTGATTCCGTAGATAAAATTTTGATATTTCAGTCGCCGGTGTTTGAGGCTGTTATTAATTTCTAAAAACGATTTGTTATTTGGTCGCGTGACCGCCCGTATACAGTAGGTCTAAAAACGTCCGAAACACTGCGCCGTAAAAGTAACAATTCGTATTTGATTGAAATCTGCACTTTCGTTGGAAATAACCTACTAAGGCAACCATGCTCATTGGCGAGTCCCCTAAAGGCCCCTACCGGGGGGGGGGGTTCCCGACTATAACCACTACCGCGTGTTTGACTTCAGAATTAATCTTCTGGGCAATAGTGACATATATATTGTGTTGTGCCCTGCTAACTTGATATTTCGTTTAGTTTCAACGAACCGAATCGTCACGCCTGAACGCACGCATTGGGGAGGAAGAGAAAGTGGATGAACCATTGTTAGAATTCGACCCACAACAATCGGTTGGTTTCTACGACACGCTACACAAAAATCTCCAGTTTAGCTGTTTCTGTGCAATTCGATACTTGCTTAATTTCGTTGCTGTCATTTTTCCCGTCGGCAGTTTTTTCGTGAGGTAACTTTCATAACGGTGTACGTCGCCATGGAAGCTAAACTGAAGATCCCCACTTCCCGCATAGCTTATCTGCTTCTTAATGTAGTGTGTTTCGAAGTTTGCGTTTTTTTTCGTGTGGTAACGAGTAGATTGTGACGTCACTAAACGAAAAGACACAACTGTTTGGGGAAGAAGATGAGTAAAATAACAAAGTAGCAAATTTTTTTTTGCATTGTAAGGGCTCACCTGCTCCCGTTATGTTTGGAAACGAGGAAAACAGTCCGAGTCAAACGAAACCCGAGGAAATTTTAACTCTGGTGTAAAAAAATGTTGCTCTTTTTCCCGCAAGCGTTTTACTCTGTCCTATTGTAACAATTCGAGCTGGCTTCAAGCTTGATTGAGTTAGACCATATTTTTTCCTTTTTTGTATATACAAATTAAGATTTATATTTGTGGCTGCAGACAGTGTGTACACACTGTTTTCACCTGTTTTGTAAAAGCTAGCACAGTGCCACAGTCAACAGATGAACTGATGAGACCTTACAGGTCGAAACATTGTGTACACACCCTGTCTGCAGCTCTCAATGGTAATTACGGCTTTTTTTGCACATACAAGATTTATGTTCCCTTCCTATAAACTATCGCTGCTGTAACGTTTTTAACAGAAACGTGTTTTTGTAGGCTTTAACTTCCGACGTAAAATGGTATTGCATGTGTTTCTCTTTTTTAAAAGGAGTATTGTGACACAGGATGAAATTGGACCACTGCAGCCAATCCAATCGGCCCGAAAACGAAACATTCGAACTCCAAGTGAAGATAAGTTGAAACCGACTCGACCAACTCCGTCGCACAAACTCAAAAAACGGAGACGAAAAATATCCTTTTATACGCGCAGTCATTCAACCTTATCTCATGTCTCGCCCCTATAGACAAACACCAGAAAAATGACCGCTTTCTCATAAAAAATTAGCGACAATGACAGGAAGTTATTTATGCTGTTCTATACTTGAAGTTGCGGCACTTAAACAAATCCATATAAATAGTTGTTCAGAACAAGCAGACTGAATACCTCATAAAAGCTCACTTGTTGTACGCAGTAAGTATTAAACACGCCAATTTATTTCAAACTGCAAATATAAACTGTCGTCAGATTTTAACCTTTGGCGAAGCTGGCGTATAAATTCCCCATGTTTTTCTTGACCGCCGATTTCATCAAAACGCCCGACGTTCCCACACTACGTCATCGGATTCAACGTCATCAGAGGACGAAGAAACCTCCGGGTCGTCAGGACATCGGGGTTCAGGAAAGCGAGCAAAAAAACTCTCTTTTTCACATTTCCCGTTACTGTAAGAATTTTCACCGGGCGTGTTTTCGTTGTGAAATATGCGGCAACAAAACTTACGCTACCAGGCATAATATTAAGTCAATTTTAGAGCTCTTCTGGTGAAGGAAGTGTATTCACGCACTTTGCGCTGATGAAGGTTGATGTACGACTTAAACGTCTACCAAATAAATAGTTTCCTTTATCAGAGGAGCTTTAAAATTGCTCTAGCAACATGTTTGTGGATGCTACATATAGCGATGGGAATTTTTTTATGCAACCCACTGTTGTTATACAGATCTGAAATCTCTTCAGAAATCACCTCGACTTCCCGTGATTTCGACAGACCAACTTGTTCCTATGCGGTAAGACTGGTTGCCTAATTGTGGCAAAATCTAGTTTTTGAATAGGCATTGTCTTATTACCAGCGACATCAATGGAGAGAAATAGGAATTAAATTGTTTAAAATTTGTTTCCCCACCTCCAGGTTTCACGTTTGATCAAAATCCCCAAAATTATCGCTTGATTTTTACAAAAAAAACCTAATGTTGTGTCATTATCGCAAATGTAACCAATCTGCGGTAAAATAAAAGAATACGTGGTTAAAGAAGTTTGCTTTCTTGCAGGGAAACCTCGCCAACGATGGCAGCGACGTTGATGACGATGACGAAATCAAGTGAGAGAAAAGCCGCGTAATGTGATCATTTCACGCATTGTTACATTTACAAACATTTCAGCGCCGCCATCAACCAACTTGTGCGTGAGATTGGGATTGTTTACAAACAGAAGCGAGCGATAAGGGAAAGACCCATCAAAAACATCTGCAAAGCAATGTCCAGAAACCTTACAGAGGTCAAACACCTGTGGAAGAAGTTCAACATAAAAAGGTAAGTTCATATGTTAAAACATACTGTTCAATCCCTCTTGCTTTTGTCAGTATGAGATTTAGGCAATTAAAATGAGAATATCTGTGTGACAATTCAAATTATGTGTTTCCACTACAGTATTTTGACAAATGATTTTTACATATTTTAATTAATCTGTTCTTCTGGTCATATTTAAACGTATATTGTTATTTACCGGAGTTTCGCCTGCTATTCTGAGATAAGGCTCCCTCAGGGTACCTTTTCCATACTTTGTCACAGCTTTTGTCAGATTTTGTTAAATGTAAGAATCACTAAATTTTTTGCTCAGCATTTTTCACCAAGGAAATAACAGCACAAGGTTTTTAATCTGCCGAAGAAGCTTTTCAACGTTAGCATTACAACGCCATTTGGCCGTGTATGATAAAAACCCTATTCACAATGTACATGCCGCCAACGCAATCACACTGCATTTTATATTTGTTGTTTTAGGGAAGGAGATTTCGAAACTTTCAAGTACAGATTTGCCAAAGTGGCAAGACGCCATTCCTCGTGCGTTAAGAAAATATCGGCACTAGAGGGCGCCGCACAGCGCTGTATGACGTCACTCAATCACCAGTTCAAAACTTTGTTGAAGAACTCCGTCGACACGTAAGTGGATTTAACTTCCCAGTGCCTTGACCAGTGGTTCCAAGTTAGCGGTAGGGCGTAGAGCAGTGTTTCCCAACCGGTGGTACGCGATGGCATTTCAGGTGGCACGCGAGCACCTTTCCGTTATTTGCGGATGTAGCAAGTGATCTCCAAACCTTTGTTACTTCATCCCATAGGTTACTTTGTAACACTCAACTAGGTGGTACGTGACGAAATTGTTTTATCTTCAAGTAATACGCAGCCACAAAAAGGTTGGGAATCACTGGCGTAGAGGTTTCACGCATATTAAAACGAACTCTTGGCCTGCCTACCACATTATAGCATTTCATTTTGAATTGACTGGAAATGCAAATGATAGGTAGCAAGCATTTATTTCTAGTGGGTGTGAAGTACTTTTCGACACAAAACTGTGTTGGAATATGTGTTAGAATTTGCAGATCTAGACCGAACAATTGGTTATAGTTTTTGGTACTGTGTTGTGTCAGCACTGGTTCAATGAAATTGTCGCCAGCTTCGGTATTTCTCTAACTTGTTTAATACTTGCCAAATACTGAGGGTCGAGAGTTCGAACCTCACCGGAAGCAAGATCGTTTCGAGTCGCGAAATGATTTGTTAGGTGTCCGAAATTGACACGACTACGACGTTGTGCGAATGAGCGATTTTTCGCGGATACTATAAGACCGGGTAACTGACCCAACGTTCCTCACTTTCACTCTCCACCACAGGTTGTCCGACATCAAGGACGTACAATGTCAAATGGCAGAGGGCCAGCGTCGCTCGGATAAAGAGTTCCAGTTAGCTGTGAAGCAAGTTAACGAACGTGTGAGACGCGACTTGGAGAAGATTGCTCGCACTTTTAAATGGTAACTACGTCATCATAACCAGTCGAAGCCACGTTCGTAGCCTGTACAGTGTTTTTCCGCAATTGTTTTGGAAATAAATTTATTTTCTTGAATGAAATGCTGTCCACGTAGCATACTAGGCAAATAATTTGATGGAATCTAAACCTTCTGTTTATCGAATCTATATGCTGGATCCTTGTGCGTAGGGAATTTTTGTGTTTATGGGTTCATTTTGTTACTGTGACTTGCGTTGTTTTGCTTTCGCGTTGTTGGGTTGATGGTTGTGTGCAGTATTCCGTTGTCACTGTTTAAAATATTCTTGCTGTGTTATCTGTTGTTCCTTTGGTGCCTTGTGTTTTCGTTGGTTTAAATTTCGATCGGTTTACGTTGGTGTAAAAGTTTAATAAAAGTTGGCAAACTTATTCCTTCGCCGTTTCTTCGCTTCCGACAGGGGTTACTGTTAACGTGTGATGTTATAAGACACATGTATTCTGAAAGCAATACGTTAGCTACGAACGTTCATGACTAATCTGGAGTATGGCTCTTTTTACAATTACAACATTATTGCCCAGGCTTTTACATAGGGTTCGCGTACGTTAACATGGTGGTGACGTTGATGCCCTACCAAACCACTCGTTACAAATCACAAAGCGGTTACAGAAACATAGTGGGTTTTACCTGATCAAAAAAGTAAAATTTGGGAACCTGCATATACTGTAGAAATATAACCTCAGCCAGTCCTTGGGTGCCAACGTATGCAATCCGTTGTCCTAGAACCGGTTTTTCAAATTCTGTTTCGTTGTAGTGAAATTTGTTTACCTCCTCCGTCCCTCGCTAAAGATTTTATCTCTAAACACGATATTTTCGTATTTAACCCGGTTCCTCTATTTACCGATGCCACGCGCTGTACGATAACCATCACTTTGCAGGAGGCAGTATCTTGTCCCATACTGCTTGTCAATATGCATAGTGCGGTTAAGAAGACTTCACGTTGCCGTTAAACCAGTTTTCTGTGGTTCCTGCAGCCAATAAACGTGCAGTTCGGCGATAGTCACTGTGTTTTTCTATTCAACATCTTAAGTACAATATCATTTTAAGCTCTAAATTTGCAAACATGGTTAGTACAACCCAAAAACTGATTTTATAGAAATAACTATAGAAAATCATTGTTTTACTACGAAACAGCTAAACTAAATGTAAGCATAGTTAAAAGTACATGTCCACTTGCCGCAAACTCGTTTAGCCTAGTTTTAAGAAATACATGTTTCGCCTTCCAGTAGGCCTACCTTTAGTGTTCCTGCAAGTCACATGCTAAATAAATCTAAAACAATGCAAAAAGGTGACTGTCGTTACAGCACGAATCAGGAAGGGTGCCTTGACTTCTTTTCTCAAAACATTAACCCCCAGACGAGTTAACAGTTCCTATACAGACGCCTTAAATGTCATAGATGTCGCGATTCGTTGAATCAGGCCTCGACGTAAGGGTACACCTACGTATTAGTTGACGTATCTATTCTGCACATTCCCAATGTATTAATGTTGAACCACACAGCCACGAATTTGTAATAAAGGGTGGCACTGGTAGTAGCACTACTCCCATTGTTTCTAACCTACACTGAATTTCGGATACACAGACAGGGCGTAACACCCACGTAATACATACACAAAAAGTCATAAGCTGACCAATGCGTATTTCTCCCAGTTACATGCTATATAAACCTATCGACCTCAGCATAGCAGTCTTATATCCGGTAACGACAGTGAATGTAGGGGTTTTATTCTGTTGGACTTGGAGGCATATATTTCCCTAAACTGCAGACGCAGTAGCGGTTTTCGTTAACAACGTTGACTGCTGCTTCTGTTTTTATTTTCATTTTATTTCGTACAGGAATGCAGTCCAGATGTATGCGTTTGATTATAATCCTAATGTTTGCTCTTGTTTTGTGTTTATTGTTTTTGGAATACTGGCGATGCCTTTCTAGGCGAAAAATGTACATTTTCTAAACCAGTGTCTTCGATGATTGTGCAATAATCTAGGTCAGTTGTAGTAATCACTTTTTGCAAGATGTTTGTGCCACGATCCAAGACCAATCAAAGTTGTCAGTGGAAGATCTATGCTTTATATATAAACATTTCCCTATAGGCGTTACGATTAGTAAGTACGCATTGTACGTAATGCAAATTTTAGTCAGTGACAATAGTATATGTATTAGTCCTATTCCGTGTGAATACCATAAGAAACGCGATATAAAGGTCGGGCATGACCCTCTGTGATGGTATTAGCGGGGAATTGCCCACTTCTCGCCTACACATAAATTCAACTGTTAAATACCAGTAGCGACAAAGTGTCACTGGCAGCCCGGCGCGGCATTTAAATCCCGCTTCAATTAGGGCAAGAAACGTCAGTGGGCGACCTTTTGCCCACACAGGGATACGACCCGAAGAAATGCCTTTGCTCTGAACAACGACAGCTCGTCAAAAATATGTTGCCGGTGCCATTAACGAATTAAGACGGATATAATTAGAACCGATCATCGGACAATCATAAATAAACTGCACACAAAAAAGTAGCGTCCGAACGGCCATTGGCGAGTGTTTGAGCTGATCTTTGACCTTGGCCCGCAGCGGCAACGTTCTCAAGGTCGTATGTAGATGTGTCGGTCACTTAAAGTTGTTTTGGGTGTGTCACTTGTGATATTCGGGCAGATTTATGTTTGACAGGCAGATTTTTGTTTTATTGGCACCCCTGCTGTATATTAGAGCAGTGATATTTTGTTTTGGTCAAATATAAGGATATTTTTTAGCCAAATTTGCTCGCCTTACACCACAAAATGGCAAAAACGTCAATGGTGATTTCTTGGTATTTCGATACAACGAATTTATAAGTTGCGCAGGTCGTTAAAGTGACTCAGTGCCTGGTCTAAAATAAAATCATCTCTCAGGGCATTTTTTCGCGATAAACGTATAGCTCACAAGGCGATGAAACGTTTTCTGGCAAACAACGCTTCAATTTGGTAGAACACCAAACCGCAAAACCTGTATCAATAAATCGTAGTGCGATCGCCGGCTTCGATAAAAAAATTTATGCCGCCAAAATGAGCCCGAAGGTATTGCATCGAATACAGCAGCGAACAAACTGCAGAAAGTTCTTTCTAGATAAGGCTAAAGGTGCGTTTGTTCTGACCGCGAAAGCGGAGTATGGATGAAAAACCCTATGCTGTTGTGCAAATGACATTGATTTTGTAGGTCAAAACTTCATGCTTTTTCGATCAAAAATGTATGTTTTTTTCCCAACTGCATATTTTCAAAAGGAGTATTTTTTCTAAGACTGGAAAAGATCTAGTATGCAGTGTTCACATTATTCCGTCCTACATTAATTTAGTTGTAGTGAAGTTTTGCATTGCTTTTCCGCCTTGTTAGAAGCACCATGTGGCGCATCTATGTAAACCGCCGACAACACGATATTTAAATACGAAGCGGTATCTAATATACAGTCACAGATTACCGGGCTTGCATTGACCTGATCGAATTATGGTCACGTGTGACTTACAATTATTCAGTTACTTTCGAATTGAGCAGTATCAATTAACTATCGTGGCACTGTTGTTATTAGTTACGGTTTTCGGTAAGTCGAGTTATGTTGTGCGTGTTCCACGAATTATCATGATGTGACCATCAGTATATCAATTTTCAACCACGACTTGCACTTGAGCTTATGTATTGGAAGCAACTCCAATTAGATAGGTTGTTTATGCCGTGAGCAAGCGATGCTATTTGCGCTTGCCACGTTGAATTGCTGCAAATGTTGATAACAACAGAATAGGCTATGAGTTTTATTAGCGCAAGAAATTTGGCTGGTTTTGTCAAGCCAAATTAGGTGAAGCAGCAAACAAATATTTCGAAGAACAACTTTTGCGTGTATTTGATTATTACATTAACCACACAATGTTCCCAGAGTAGGCACCAGAATATTTTTTGAAAGGTGCGTTTACTAATAGCACTACTCTGTAAAGGTAACATTAATATTTATTGGAAAACTTTTGTGTAATTCGTGTGTCCAGCAAACGTTTATCACAAAAGTGTATGTCATCGGGCGTATTTTTGGTGTTATTGGTCTTTTGCAATCGAACAATGCTCTGCTTCCTTCGAGCCAACAGAGACCTCACGTTGTTAAGTTGAAATTCCGGTTTCGGGTTACGAGACTGTGGTTTGATTGTGACGTAACACAGCCAGGCTCACGTTTACCTTGCAACTAGTGTGCGTTGAGGGCAAGAAATATATGGTTCGAGGCATTTGACGATTTAAGGTCGCTAATCTTTGCATCGGCCTGGAATATCGACACGACGGCAAGTTTAAAAGGAAAAACAGCCACCTTACTACTATGTGTTCTATTGTAGACTACTGGTTTATTGAGAGTTTACGTCGTTTAAAAATATTCATGTGCTAACACACTGACAGAATTAGCAGCGGAATCAAAACCTTTTATTTTCTGAATTGGTCACACGTGACTTTTTTAAAGTAAATGTTAAACTAACCAGTTTGCAATCACTTCAACTTTTTTGATATTATCAACTTTTTATCGCATCTTGCAGTTTGTTTGGTTGTTGTCGATAACAACACGCTCGTATAAAGCTTCTCGTTTCTGCCTTTAAGTTTATCCGTTCTGATTATACGTGTCCCCTTTATCTCAACGCCTAGGGTAACTCTTTACATTTGACGATACAGTGATTGCGGTGTAAGCGATTTGGTGTGATAATATTTCGTTATCTTGCATTTAGCGCAAAAATGCAAATACACTTTGGTTGGATAATGAAATGCAGGTCCGTTCTTCTGCATTGAAAATCCTTGTGCTGTTTTCCGATATTGCAAGTTGGCCTATCATGGAAAACAAAGCCCATTAAGTTAGATTCGCACGTTTGGACTATTTTTTAGATTGTGATAAACTGAAAAAAACGTTACATTCCATGTTGGTCTACTTTTACTATTTTCTATATCTGTAGGTCGCCCTTTTCAAGTTGCTTAATTTGCTGATCACTCTATCTTCATGTTGTGTTGTTTTGGAACAAAAAGTTGATTAGTTATCTTTATTTGTGCCAGAAGGACAGATTAGTTGAAATGCAATATGCCTGCTATCAACAGCAACATAATATTTATTATCTTTAATGTTTATTTCTGAGTCCACCTTTAATTCTTTTTGCGCATTGTTGTCGTATATACTTACGTGGTCAGCAGTAACTGTGCTTTTGGTCACCTCTGTGACATCGTGACTGTGGCTTCCTGCGTTAAGGCGTGGTCGTGTGCTTGGAAGCGTGTAAGCTATCACATGCAACAGGTAGAAGGCAGCAATTACAAGCTCGTCGATGCCATATTTTGGAACAAGACAACAGAGATATTGTTTGTGGCCTCATGTTGTGCCTGTTTGTCGTACTTGGGAGGGTGGGAATTATTATGTGAGACTGGGTTTCCGAACAACCGGGGCTCATTGAGACGCACGGGAAAATCTTTTTGTGTTGATTGTTGACCACCGGAAGCTCGCTCTTGTTGGAATTTTTGAACGTGGGGTGTTAAAACAAAATTATTCCACTTTCAGCTAACTTAAATAGCGACATCGCCTATAGTTCAAAACAAAATCAACTGTCCATTCTTTTTATCGGCCGAAAACAATTTATTACTTTGAATCAAAAAGTTTAAGATTGAAGTCAACCAGTTATCGAAATTGTTGTAAAAATCGATTTCGCCTGCGTAGGCATCTAAAGTTTCTACAAATAAAAAAAAATGCATGCAAAAACAGGAAGTCAGTCTTCTTTGAAAGTGTTGATTGTCACGAGCATTTTAACTCAGCCGAACACTTAACCAAAAACGTGTTTGATGTTCACGAATAAAAGGGTCAGATCTTGTGGATTTGCAGCTTTGTGGGCGAAAAGTCGATTGCCACTTTGTCAGATTTACCGGAATTACCGCGGAATAATCATTGCCCGGCTTTGTGGCGGCGTTAAGCCAGTGTAAGACACTGGCAGGTTGTGACAAACTTAAGGACGCTAAAGTTTTCTCACAAACCTCTCGAGAAAAACAATAACCCTGCCAATAGTTGTTGTACATATATGGTTGCACTGTTTTAAAAAACAATGATGTGCGCTTTTCATTGCTTTGACGGCAAATACATGTAGAACTACTTCGTTACAATTGCTGAATACTGCTCTTCTGGCTAACTTTATTTTATCGACGTTTCTCAACGTTTCGGCTGTTATGCAGCAGCCTTCATCAGGAGGTAAGAAATGTAAATTAAGCAATGTGGACAATGTTGAGGTACATAAAAAAACGAAAAAAAAAACGCTACAATAGAAGAAGTGAAAAAACGATAAGAAAGGGCGAACACACCTGCACTATATAATTATCAGTAACCACACGGGTTATCATGGTTACTTCTTTACAACGCAATATCATATAATACACATATGTGTGCGTATTTCGCTTCGTCACACATTGTCGGTAAGCGGGTATTCTGATTGACAAAATCGACAGAGCAATGGATACGATGAATGAAAGGAATTTTGTTTTTATAAGTGTTGTGTCGGAGAGTGGGGTTTCCGGATGTTCGAGATTCCGATTTGCAATTCGTAGCCGCACTGTAATATGCATAAATATGCATTGACGATTGGTATTGTCTTTTTGCTAAATAGAAACGCGGCATTTGCCTTCAACTCCGCCTAAATGGTACTACGTAAGTGTATGTCTCTCCATCTCATTTTGCACGTTGAAAACAACAAACACCGACACTTTTTTCTCACTGCCTTGATTTTGGCTCTCACCCGCCGAGCAGAAAAAATGCGGGATTTCGCCTCCAGCCAGCTTAAATCGGTCGTTTTTTACCTGTGAAGCGACGTCGCCTCGTTTACTTTAACATGATGGAGGCCTACAGCAAATAGCTCTTCTGAAAGCTCACCTCACACTTACAGGTCTCGACATACCTGAGATCCAATGAGGATTAATGCTTTGTCTCAATGGTTTTAGCAGCATTTGGGCACTTTGTTGCGGCTAGAAATGTCACAGAGCTTGTTTCGGGCAACATTCGTAGGAAGCTAGTTGAGAGAATAAAAGCCCAGCAAAAAGTCAGGGTCAGCAATTTAAACTAAAACTGCCGGTATAACAGGTGCGTATTGGTAAAGTGATTCATGTCTTGCTGTTAGTTACAATTACCTCCAATTAACTCAAGCACAGAAATGGACCCAGTGGGTGTTTATAAATAATTTATCGCTTTGCGCTCATTTGTGGGGAAAGTGCGAAGTATTTCAACCATTTTGAAACATTACTTGATGTCAAGGGTGCAATTAGAGACTAGACTCGAACTTAGCGCTGGATGTTATACACTCGATGTGTTGCCTGTCATATGATTTTCAGGTGAATTTTCTAGTCATGGTGAAGGCCTGTGTTACATTTGGCTTCAGTGTTAGTCTCAACACTAATAATATATTGCGGAGAAATTTAGCGAGGCAACAACGATTACCAACATGTATATACGATTCAAAATACCTGAGGCATTTTCCAAAATGTCAGGACAAACCCACGCACATCTGTTCATACAAATCGCAAATAAATCAAAAATCGTATACAAAAATGCATTTTGTTTTCTCATTTCTTGGTTTTAAACAAGCAATAACATATCTTTCTCTCCATAAAGCGGTGTACAAGTTAACGTAGGTGAGGTGGCCAAAAAACAACTGAATGGATTTGTAAAGCACCGGCATAAGATGATTGCAAGAGGATTGAATAGACGCAAGAAGATTGTTTACAGTTGAAGATTTGACGTAAAGGGTGAGCAGATATTCGTCGAACTCGTGGAATCCAGAGACACCAGTTATGCTACTGAAAAGCTGTGGTTTTGTGTTGGTTATATTTTTGATGAATTTGGCGAAAGAGTTGGAAGCAAAGTTGGCTTGTCAGATACGAACAGGAAGCGCTGCAATTGGAAACGGTTAGTGTATAAGGCTCCCCTATATACGTTGATATTTATTGATATTTATTTATTTTGTTCTATTTTGTTATATATTTCAAACAGGTATACATTTTCGTAAGTAAGTGTCCATTAACTTTAATCAGCTGATGGCAACATTAAGATTCATTCGATTTACTAAATTTATCTGAGAAGTATTTTTTCAACATTCGCAGGTTAAAAAACCCTGATTAGGATGGCGTAGGTCGTTTATCGAGCAGAAACTTTCGTGTCGTATTTTGACTGATCGTTTTTTTTGTTATTTTCAACCACGCATCATACATATGAGCAAAACCATGCCATAGCAAATTTGACGTTTTTGTAGGCACGACGAAACTGACGCCTGGTCCAGGTACAAGTCCGGGTCCGAGGATCGCAAGAAGTGCGGCGCCCGCCACGCACTGTTGCGGAAGTCGACCGTTTAATGCAGATGCAAGTGTTTGTTGCTTGGGCCGCGTTTTGAGACAGAATCTCAGGAAATGTTGCTTAGATGGAACGAACGTTCCCGTGGCAAGCCGATGGTAAGAAGTAAAGTCGTTGTACGTATTCTTCGCTAAATTGCACCTAATCATGGAGGTTTAAAATTTGTATATTCATTTTGGCTCCACGAGCATTTCGCTTTTGAAAGTAAAAATACTAAATAACGTCTTTAGCAAACTTTATGTTATTCGTTCGATCGAACGCTTTATTTGGAGTCGCATCAGAATAGATACGTGGTGTGTAACATACTCCGCTAAACGAGCCCGGTTTAAGCTTGGTGAATACACGTATAAAGTTCACAAGGTTCTTTATCTTTAACAAATGGTAATAAGAACCACAGTCCTTATCCCTACGATCTGCTGTCCCAAGGTCGTAAGATTTTGACGGTTTGACAGGGTAGAAAGCTCGTGCTTTTTTCGATGTATAGTCCCGTCATATGAATATCAAAGCAAAAAGAAATAAACCATTACAAATTTGCCTGACAACATTATTTGCAATTGATTCCAAGTCTTGCATCTTGATATGAATACGTTTCAAAACAGTGATGCCTGAATATATCGCCTTGTGTCACACAGAGCCAAGTCTGTAGAACCTTGAACGGGTGCTCAGTAATACCACTTTGGCCATTGGTTGAATTACGTGCGAAAATCGTCCACCTTAAGTAACGGGTGCGATGTGAGGCAAATGGAAACGGAAACGCTTCTCAACTATTGTTGCGATAATACGAGGTTACCCTTTTTATGGCGCCTGCCTAGTGCTTGCCAACCAAACCACAACCTCCAATTTCGTCACCGCAAATTGCAGTCATTATATCAACAGGGTGTTGTTTGGTTGAAGTGCCTCTAAGTGTGCGTACAAATGTATATAGATGGTTGTTTCGGCGAACAATGCCTATATTTCAAGAAATTGACAATTGTTTTTTGCCAACATTATGAAGTTGCGAGCTTATCCTCACAAACAATACAAAATACTTACATGCTGTAGGTTGTTCATTCGCCATGTATTGACAACACAGCGTTTCCTAAAGCATATTACATTTCTGGCAGTAAATATCAACCAACTACAGGGATTAGAATCATTCGCATTGCTGACTTTTAAGTTTACCGCAAGAGCTAATCGAGATCGTATCGATTGGCTTTAGGCGATTCTTCTTTTGAGCAAGAACTTGACACCCGGTCATGGATCAATGCGATCAGTTTACCCCAAATCGCCCGTAATCGCAACCGTCAACCGCATTCCCTTACAAGTCACACCTGCAATTAGGTTTTCATTCAGTTTCTGACCTAATTCCAAACACTTCTGTTTAGATATAATTTCTGGATTGTTAATGGAGCTTGATATTTTTCGATATGATTTGTTGCATGTCTGTTAGCAATTGGTATTTTGCCAGTATATATTTTCCAAGTTTTGTTCCAAACAAAAGATGTTTTTTCCTCATTACCGCAATACATTCGCTCTGTTTGATTTTATACATAATGTTGATTACATGTTACACTTTATGCTATAGTTTGTGCTACCCTACGTCACATTGGATCATGGAGCAGATCGACCGTCTTTCGTTACTCGAAACAAACTTAGGGAGTTTAATTGAGGAACTCCACGACCGAGAATTCACAGCGAGAAGGTAAATACCAGGTTTTCCACCTAAGCTTTCATTTAACTAAAACCCACTGCTGTTAACAATAAGTGTTTCCCACGGTCATTTTAATTTAGGGAAGTTCTGGAGAAACAGAAAGTAATTGCCGCGTTGGATGCACGCGCAAATAAACTTTTTCAATCCTTTCTTCGCCTGTTGGGAATCGACAGAAATAAAGCGCCACGAGAAGTCGACGACATTATCGAAACAGTGAGTGACAATTATGTTCAAAATATTGGAATACGTTTCAAACCGAGTTGGTCACAGGACGTAGAAATGTCCCCGTATCTTCCACAACGATACACAACTTGCAGCTAATCTGCAAAGTGCTGTTGTTTAAAGTAGTGTTTTACACACTGAGGTACTGTCTACAATGAAAGCATTTTATTTTATCGAGTTTCCGGGAACACGCAACATACATATGCGTAATAAACGTTAATGCTGGGCTGCTGGTAGCGAGAGATACTTTTTAAAAGAGGTGGAGTCTGAGTCAAATTCCTTTATATTTACTGGAATTTGACCTGCAGGTTGCTATTAATTTACATATTTCCTGTTTTAATAGTCTGTTCTTCTGGCACATTAAAACGTGTTGTTTTTTTTCTTGGTGTTGGTGCTTGTACCATTACCCAAAAGGAAGCCTAGATAAATAGCAGGTGAAACGCTACGCTTTAATGTGCCAGAAGATCAGACTATTAAAATATAATATGCCTAGCAGCAACAGCAACATTATATTTATATATTTCCACACAAAATTTGACATTTCTTTAGGACTCGTTTTCAGTCCTGTGGTAATCGGTGATAATTTAATGTTCTTTTTGTTTTAAGATAAGGTTTCTCAACACAAATGAACAGAATACGGATGCGGCCAGAAAGAACGCCCGCAACTTAGAGGAGAGCGAGCAGAGAATCCTGGATGTAACCACTGACAACGTGCCAGGGAGGGAGGAAGAGTCGGAAGGAGGCATCCCTGACAGATTGAGGAGAATTAGGCGGGAAATCGAGAGGTTGCGAATGGCTGCCGCTAGAGCCGAAGAGGTTTCAAATCAGGTGAATAATTGATGATCAGGGTTTTACAGCAACTACATTTTAAAGGGATTTTATCTTTAAGAAACTATTGGCCATACCTTTAAAGTGAGTGGGTCGGCAACGTTGAAGGTGGAAGATGGCGCTTAACTTTATTGTTCGGCATAGAAATAGTGAACCTCACTGTGTAGCTTATTGTCCAGGTTAAAGGCAGCTTTTCCGTGGCAACCGATAGAAATAGAATCTAAAAGATAGAATGGCCAAGCACTAGAGTATTAGCCGGACTCAATATACGTGTTTAGCGAAACATTTGATCTGTCTTTCAATTATATTACTTTTATTGCTAAGGCATCGCTAATATCGTCCCTAAACGCATTACAATTTTAAGGCAAACGAAGGCATAGATGAGGCTGTTCCCGACTCGAGCAACCAACGCCTCCGGGAAATCATCTTGGAACGGGACCTCATTCTCAAGAACCTCACAAAAGAAAACAGACTTCTTCGCTACCTCCGAGATCGTCTCCTCATTGTCCAACGCTTGAAGATGATCGCGGAAGCGGATCGCGATCTTGCGATCAACCTCCGCGGTATGATGGACCTCCTCCTAGACGAGGTGATCCACATGGAGGT
Source organism: Ascidia mentula (assembly GCF_947561715.1). Lineage (NCBI taxonomy): Eukaryota > Metazoa > Chordata > Ascidiacea > Phlebobranchia > Ascidiidae > Ascidia > Ascidia mentula. The sequence continues at coordinate 4,748,967 of NC_138568.1, forward strand.
GGCACGTGAAGAGGAGTTTGGAGAAATAATGAAGCGAAAGAGAAGAGATGCTTCTTTCTCGGATAAAAGGACTCGGCGATCTTTAGTAAATGATCCAAATGCAGGTGCGGCTGATAGTAATTGCAACTTCACCCCATGGGATAGCTACGTGGAATCCCTGAATCGTAGGAGAAACCTAGTGCTTCAGGACTTGAACGATTTGCTCGCTGTCGTGGATGGAGATGAATCTCCTCCTGTGAGTCTTCCTCGTAGCACGAGAGCCGAGAGAAGCTTTTTTGCTCCTAGGTTGCTTCAATCACTGGGAGGTAATCCGGGTCCGAGGATCGAGTTTCGTGAGCGCAGGGATTTGGCGTTGGAAGCTTACGACAGAGTAAAGCACTTGAGTTTGGACAACATTCTCGAAGAAACGGGGCGCTTCCGCGAAAGCGCTTTTTCATGGTTGGAAAAGATGTCTTTCGACAACCGGGCTACTAGTGGGAATGCAATTGCGGAGAAATTTCTGTCACTCATTAAAAAAGCGAAGCCACATTGATTTGAATTTAGAATTTGAAATTAGGTGAAGTTTTGTTTGGTACAGGGTAGGAATTTTAAACGTGTTGAATCGAACCCGCGTTTGATTTTCGTTTACTTTGCAGAAGAATTCTATATCGAAGCAAATATGCCATGATGATCAGTTAGCTGCAGACAGTGCACACTGTCTAGACCTATGTTCCTAAATACTAGAGAATAATTTCGTTGGCACACTTCACAATTTGTGTTTTCGTCTTGTTTTTAACATAGCAACGCAACACGGTAATATAAGGTTAACTTTACAAACGAAATGTATCTGCGTTTCTCCTTTAAAGCTGACGCTGGTGATCGAAAAGTACATGGCATGTGTCAAGACGTAGCATCCAAGCATATGTCATCTTATAAGGAAGTGGTGTGGCACCAACGTTTTCCTGGGACGGTTTAATGCTCATACCAACGACATACTTTGGTGTTTCTTATTTCTATGCAAAATACAGGCTGGCTTAACGCCAAGAATGCAAATACTTGGTTGTTTTTTATGTACATTGTTGTGTAACTCAGGACGGAGCAGTAATAGGTGGTTCGGCACAAGTAGTACCTTAGTACATAGGCTACCAGCAGATAATAACTAAACATTAACTACTTGATAAAACGCATGTAACATGGCATTAATAGAACAGAAATCATCAATCAAACATCTTTCAGTGCAGCTCACGCCAGCCGCGTGCAAATGAATGTTCGTGCCGCGTATTTTTTTTTCAACTTATGCCAATTTGTGTGACGTAACAATCACAAGGTCTGCGTGACGGTCGAAACCTAATTAGCAACTAGACTTTATGGGTAGATAAAATCGGTTTACGTTTGAATAGAAAACTTCACTCTTTGTTTAAACTGGCGCTAACAGCTTCGCGTGCTATTGTTATTGGTTTGTTAGTAAACGTTTCATTGACCTCATTTCCTTTAGAGACGAAAGTTGGCGCCTTTGCACTTTTTTCCTTCTGCACTCAACCGTTCAGTAAGTGGTTATGCACTGCAGGCAGTTTTACTGCTGTGGCAACGCTGTCGCGGTAGTCTTAGTTGAGCAGGATTAAATGTATTGGTTCGGAGTTCAGTTTTAGTGATACAACTATTGGGCTGTAGCATTCTTGATGCAAGTTGTATGTGGGTTTATTTACACCTATTTATGTTCAGCTCAAATTGTACGACACACACACATCTACTTGAGTGCTGACAATAGTATTGTAGTTGACGTGATGCAGTGCTTGTCTTTGCCTGTGCGTTGAAATACGGTACTTGACCAAGGTTTCACAAGATGTTTTACCGGTATTAGGACGTGTAGCTCCAGGCGAAAAAAATGGATCAGCAGTTTGTGTATCGGACTTTAACCATAGCCGACATGGACGAGGCAAAAAAATTTGTCTACGAGAATTACTCGAAAGAACTTCCGCTGGGCAAGATATTTCGCGTCAAAGAGGAGGACATTGGGCGAAGGAATTTGGAGCAAACGGAGCGGATGATCAAGAGTGGAACATCTTTTGGGTGTTTCCTTAAAGCCACTGGGGAACTAGTGGCAATAACACAGTGCTGCGTGCTAACCGAAGGGGAGCCAGCGGCGAAACTCGAATGCGAAGGTAGCTATACGCCTGAACTAGCAGCCATGGTCCGTTTCTGTGATTGGATTATGGATGATTTGTTCACCGAGCTCAAAGCCGACAGGCTGTTCCTACACAGCTGCGGAGCTGTGGCTAAAGGATATAAACGTCACAAGCTTTTGGATGGGATGGCGCCATTAACATACGATACTGCTTTAAGACATGGCTGCGGATATGAAATATCCCTTTCAGGCAATGCGTATTCTATAAAAAGTGTACGTCACAAAACTAAGCATGTATCATTCACGCGAAAAATCGCTTACTCAGACTACGTGGACCCGAAAACCGGGAAAAAGCCGGATTTGGAACTAAATCCAGTGCACACACACGCTATCATTGCGTACAGAAGCGTGACAAACGGACAATGGTTGTCCAGTAAGCTCTAGTCATTGTTGATTCGAACTTGTTCACGTGTTGGCAATTACATCAAAATGTAAGTCAGTCAAATCCAAAGCAAATAGTATCCTAGTGATGCAAGGGTGTAGCGGTTTGTATGTGTCTTTTAACTGTCTCAGTTTCTCATTGTCAAATCCACTTGAATACACATAATCATTTTGTGGTCTTCAAATTTTCTGAAGAAAGTGGATTTAGATGTTGGTATAGATAGCGGTCTCTGTCTTTCTATAGGATATATGCCATTTCACCCTTTGTTACTCTATATTAACTTTATGGTGTTTTTAAAGTTGCATTGTCAAATAAACTTCATGTCAACTCTCTGCAACCGGAACAAAACACCACAAATGGTCTTTTTTCTCATTGGTGCAAAAATCTAACACTTCAGGTTCAGTGAACTAATAACAAAGAGCAGGTATACTTGTCACAAAATTTGAAAGGGATCGATCCGGTTTTCCCTTCAAGTCGCAAACGTGACCGAAAAAATGGCCACACAGTTGGTAGCGTAAGCAAAAGATCGCGAAATCAATTTTGAGATGCTAATGAATACAGTGTTTGGTCGAACTCTTGTGTAATTTTATAATCCGTGCATCCAGCACAGTTCAGACGTTTCGCTTTTGACGCCTTGCATTGACAAGTCCTGAAACTCCCACGGTATAACGTCCATTCACGTACGGTTCATGTTGTGTACGTCACGCTTTCGCACAGAGCTCGGATTGTGTGGAAGGATCGCCTTGTTAGCGCTTGCTGCTTCTACCCAGTCTCATATCTCTCTCCCGGTGAAACTGGCGCATGTCTGTGCGCTCGAGAAACTGCACCTTTTCCACATATCTGTTAAAAGAAAGGTGTTAGTAAAATCACTTTGAGGTGTAGCTTGTTTTAATCCTTAATTTTTGTAGTATGGACGGGTGTTATTGTCTCCATTGTTGTGCAATGCAACAGAAAACAAAACATATTAACCCCTCTTTTCCTTTCTTGTAACTTTCCAACTCGTCATCAATCCCCTCTTCGGTTTTGTAATTGTCCCAATCAAGTTTGGATTTCTCCTACAGAAAACCAACATACAATTTTAAATGACAAATATGGAATTTTTTGGGATCAGTAGCATGACCAATTGAACATGATACAAATAACCGTTCCAGTCAGTGATTTCACTCCCACCCCATTTTGTGGAAAAATGTTAATTCTTTTGAAGTGTGTTACAATTTATTGCAAATAACTCACCAGGGTACTCAACTTTGGTTTCTTTCCCAGTTTGCCTAGAACGCTTCCTATTCCACCGCCCGGTCTTTTCTTTAGAAACCCGACTGAATTTTGTCTGAAATAAAACCGTAACACTTTGCACTTCATTCAAATTCTTTAAAAACAGTTTTCCTACTGTTTGCACATCGAAGAAGCCTGCTGTTTTAAGTGTGTTTGTGCTTCTTTAGATTCCCTCTTTACTTCTTTTGTAACTCTGAACAAATTAGTAAATGAATTTAAAGTGTGTTGGTAAAAACAAATCATACAGCTGGAGGACACTCACGTGACATCTTCTCCAGCGAAATCATACACTTTTGTGATTGTGACAGTATCTTTAGTGGCTCCTTTACCAAGTGTTTCAACCTTCTTAGATTCAGGTTTAGACTTTTCTGAACAACCATTTGTAGTTTTCTGCAAACTTTTAGCATCTTCAGTCACTGAATTGGTCTTGTCGGATTCTGGTGTGTTTGGCACAGCCTTGTCTGCTTTGAAACTCTCCCATATTTTGTCAGCTTCTTTTACCTTTATTGGATCCTCCTCACTGTATATATAAAGAATATTTTTTGACGAATGAAATGAAACAATTTCTTAACAGACCAAGTGCTACGAGCTATTTTACAGGTATACTAGGTGGCAAAAAAAACAGAATTAACTTCCACTTACGCAACAATAGTATTGCTTGCATTGGCTTCAGTTTCACCATCACTGTTATCACCTTCACTAGCTTCCCCTGTAAGTCAAAAATGTGATGATTTTGATAAGGGTAGGCAATCAGGATCATATCACCAATATTCAGAGAATCAAATCCCACACAGTTTAAAAAATTAACTACAAATTATGTGAAATTTTGAACCTATAACAACACTATATTATTTATCTCCTAATGTTACACCGGAGAAGGCCATAAGAAGGCGGCAATTAAATGAAGACGTTATCAAAAATAAAACAAAAAGTCAGACTGAAGCACGCAGAGAGCACGAAATAAATTAAAAATAAGCATTTAACCTTCTGGAACATAATCTTCATCTTCTTCTGAAGAATAGTCTTCCTCGTTAGAAGACATTTTGGGGAAAACGCAATATGAGGTATTAACAAGAGAATAAGTCAACAAAACCAATTAAAGGTCTTACCTTAAAAAACACTGCTTTACTTTTCTACAATAAAATGCACTGCAGAGGCCATTGAATTCTTTCTGGAGTATATTAACATAACCAACCAGGGTACAACGATGGTGGGCAGCATCTGTAACTAAAGTGTAGTATGGATTTTCCGCATTGTTAAATATAACAATAATCTTTACATTTTATAATATTAATTTTAGTACAACTTTCTGAAAATCCATGTTCCGATCTGTGATGATGTTAGCATGTTGAAAAGTATGTGTTTGCTGCGTCATAATGACTATGCGAAATACTGTTTACCTTTTGTCGTGGGGGTCACGTTGTCTTCCAAAAGTTTGGAAAATTAACTTTGTCTTGCAGCCAACGTTCTTTACTTGCCAAATAGCACTTAAAGTTAAGATGTCGGAAACGAAAACAAAAGAAAAATGCAGTATGGAGGGGGTTCAATTCAAGAAGAAGCCAGTGGGACCCGACGGAAAACCTTTGAAACCCTGTTGCGTGTGTTTAGAAACCAAAGGCCAAAGAGATGAATGGTTAGTCAGTTTGCTGTTGCTGCTGAGTTTGTAAAGTTTAACTTCTTGTTTTGTTATTTTGTTTAGCATAATCAACAAGGGCCAAGAACACTGCGGGGATTTTATTGAAGCCCACAAACGGTGCTTGAGGGATTTGGGTTTCAACATTTGAAATTAGCTGCCTTTCAATTAACTTTTTTAAAGTTTATATGTGTTGGTGAGGTCACATCCAGTTTTTTTGATAACATTTTAGGTTCACTGTGCGTTATGATTTCTCCACTGGTGCCTAGGATAAGTGCAACTGTCCAAGTACTGATTAATATTCTTGCTAAATCTTATCCAATTTTAGCAGACGTTTGCAAACATGTACGTTTAAGTACATCTTGTTTGATGCACAAGTCGATCTAGTGTCCATTCTGAAATATTTTGCACCAACTTGAATGCCTAAAATGTATCTGAACTTCTGCTATCCTATGTGCCCACAACCATTGCAGCATTTTTGGGCAATTGCACATGTTGAGCGTTGTTCTGTATTGCACAATGGAACATAAAACAATACTTTTTAACAGCACCTCTTGTTTCCATTTTCATAAGATCCGAGCCCACAACAAAGGCAGTTGCAATAGTTACACATGCATAGCATCACCTGTAGACAAACACACACCCATGCATTTCACCAAACTTTGGTACCACAAATGCTGATTCACATGAACCCTTTACATACCGTAAGATCCTAAATACATTTTTGGAAGGCATTTGGATTTGTAAAAAATACCCAAAGGCAATAGAAAGAAAAAAAACAAGTGGGTCATTTTTGTTTTGGATTTTGGTGAAATAAAACCGTAATAGAGAGTTATAATATATTGACAGTGGAAATTCCATTACTTCTGTGTTTCTGAGACAAATTTGCAACTTGGTAGTATAAATTGCGAAAATATTATTCTTATTCTGTGATTTTAAGTATGAATAAAAAGGACTACACTTTGATAATCTTATAAAAAAAACGTCTCCGGATTCAGAGGTTGCTACAGAACACTATGCAGTCTTTTTCTTTGTAACTGCCAGTTTACGAATTGCTGGCAAACCAGCAGATAACTCTGACTGAATGGAACTTATTTCTTCGTTGTCTTTGCTAGCTTTATTTTCGGCCATGGTTAGTTTCATAACCAGTTCCATGTGTCGTTGAATGCCAGAATATGCTTCCTGTTAAAAGCAATGACAAAATGTAATTTCGGGATAAATTCTTACACATAAAAGTGCAAATACCTTGTCGATCAGTTGGCTAAAGTATTGAAGTATCGTGGGAACACACTTGCCAGGTGCGTTTATCATACACCCTGTCACGCTCTGCAAACACAAATTTGACAATGTTAAAAGTCAAAACAGGACTTTGGAGATTTAACTACTTTCAACTGTATACCTGAAAAATAATAGAACAGCAGAGGTGGAGTGCTGTAGCTGGATCTTCCTCAGCTTCAAGCTGGTTGAGCAATGATATTTTGTGTGAATGAACAGATTGCCTTAAAAATATTGTATGTTTGTTAATTTGTGAATACATTTAAAAAGGGTTATGGATATGAACCACCCAACAACACCCATTTTAATCCAGACACAAATTATTAACTATTTTGAATGGTCAAAACTGTCAAACGTCCACTAATGTTGAACACTGATGAATGTAACACTTATATGCTGAAAACAATCCTGATTATTGCATAATTAATAGTTCATACCTGTCTCTTTTCTTATCAGCTCCTCTTAGTTTAAAAGAACATGCATTCCTGTCAGCAACTTGATTTAGAGCCTCTTCAAATGCTTCCAGTGATTTGCTAGTGAGGGAAGTGTGAAGTTGGGTCAGAGGCGATTTTACATTTTCTGGCAATCTTGACAGAAGCTTTAGTCTTATCTGAAAAAATTAAAACCACACTGATATGACTTAACTCTCATTTCATCAAGATATTTTTATTCTACAAAAAAACACATACAATGCAATTCTATGTAATGGAATGCAAATAGTACAAATAAGTTACCTCCTGTGAGATATCTGACTCTATTTCAATGGCTGGCAAATACTCGTGGGCAGTCATCAAAAAGATTACATTTGTGAGATCAGAACAGACAGTTTTTAACAAGTGTTTGCATAAAGTAACAGTGGTTTCCGCATCATCTGAACAAAATTCATTAATTTTGGTGCATCGGTTACTTCAGCACTGTAGTACTTGGCACGTATGAAACACATATATTTAGTTTTAGTAAGTTTATACAAAGAAGTCCTCAAATAACATATTATTTTAATATTTGATGGTTGTCATCATTATTTTTCAATGTAAACAATAACATTATTGAACTACCATCCTTTAGGAGAAAAGTGTTTTACCTTCGAACAATTTAATTGACTCTGAAGATAGTCTAACACTTGTCCAGATTGTGTTTATTTCCTCTTCATATTGTTTCCTTGACTTCGCGCCATGTTTCGGTGGTGAATCTCGTTTGTCCGATGAATCTCCAGCAGAATCTTTGTTTTTTTCTTTATGTTGTTGCGTGGTAAGAAGAAATACTGACTTCAGCATCTCTTGGAATGACTTTTGAAGAGGCCTTTAAACATAATTAAGAAAGGTGTTGGCAAGGTTGCATATGGTCGATAACCGATGGAAATAACAACATTTTGGTTAAAAGCTAGGTTACAATACACAAACACCAATTTGTAACAGCTTTCATTCAAGAAATTGTGGCACCAAAAGAGACAGTATGTCAAACAGTTGATATATTGTTTACCTACTACTTACCTCTGCAACAGTGCAGCAACCTCCTGTAGCAAGTCCTCAGGACAGTCGGGAAGGTTTTTCTGCAAAACTTCTGTGATCTCATCAACATCCATAAATACAACTTCTTCCTGCCCAGAGCGGGGCTTTGATGATTTTTCCTCGGTTTCTTCTTGTTCTTTTTCTGCAACCAACGCTGGTTTAAGATCTTGCCTATAAATATTTTCTATTGAACACACAAGTATTACATCTGTTCTACCCCAGTATAGCTAACTATGAAGAAACACAACCTGTGCAGGGGTTTCTAACCATGGTTGGCAAGGTTCTGTTCCTAAGTTGCGGTTGAATCATTAGACTTGGTAAGAGTATTTAATTTTAATCTACATTAGAAGGAGGTGGCAGAAGTGTTTGTTTATTTCAAAGTGGGGCAACAAGCAAATAATTAGAAATCATGTGGGGTTAATAAATACTTTTTGACAAGACCCTCAAAAAACATTCTTAACACAACACCACCCTAATAAGAGCATAACATACAGTTTCACTGTCAATCATATCTGCTTGCGGCTAAACACAATACAACTTTGATATGTTAAGTGGAATGCCTCTAATGATGTGTGAAAATCTATGAATCTTAAGAAAGTGTGTCGTTATACTTATATATATACCGATGTTTTAGAGTAATGTATCAATGTTGAACTTACTCCATTTTAGTCTTTTCTTGTCTTTGCCTCTGGTTTTAACTTCCCTTGACCCGACCCCAGTTCCCCCAAAATCTCGCTTTGTGCTTCCCGAACCTTCTTGGGCCTTTTTCCTTCTTTCATCTACCAGAAGTTACAAACAAAATAACGATGACACCAATAATGTTCTGATAAATTAATTGGAACTTCAAATGCATGAATTCCAAAAACAATCATGTGTGTTATGTAATAACCCTACCTCTTTTATCAACCTTTTTCCCTGATTCTCCGGGATTGTAACTGGCAAACTCTTTTCTCTCTTCTTCAGTAAGAGCAAACACAGAAGCTTTTTTGGCTTCCTACAAAAAAATAAATACACGTAATACAAGATTTATGTTTGTAGAGACAGTAAGAGAAACGTCGGTGAAAAAATTAGATGTTAAATTGTGCCAGAAAAACAGAATAATTGAAATATAATATATATTCTGTGGGAATTTTGACCAAAAGACAAAAAACCACAAATGTTTCTATACCTGGTTTGCTCTTATTTTTATAACGCCGTCGAAAAACTTTATGCAAGATTCAGCAAACTTGGAGTCAACAACATAGATTTTAGCGACAATCTGGAAATCTTTGAGATTTTTGTCTTTTTTTCTGTGCTTCTGTATTTCTGTGAGAAGTTGACAGCAGTCTTCCTCAGTGAAAGATGTTGGCAGAAGGGTCTAAAAACAAGACATAACACTTGTGATTTACAAATATTCTCCAAAATCGCCTTCGAAAAATGCATTATATTTTGCTTTTGCAGGTAAGTGGTCAAGAATCAGCATTCACTTGAAAAAAATGCCATAAAATATGATGCTATACACCAATGTTTAAAACAAACGCTTTATTTGTACTAAGGATTTACAGCTCAACAACAAATGGAATATCACACATTGATGGTGTCTTCGTATTTGTATATACAGATTTTAATTGTCATATTTATATTATTTAGATTGTCACCGATTTCAATTATCATGCCAAAACATAGACTGACCATAGCATCAATCCATTCTCCATCTGCGAGGGTTTCATCCACAGAAGCAACAACTCTATCAACAAGCATTTCTCCGACACACAAAGTGTTAAGAAAGAGCATCCCTTTCTCACCAGAAAATCGTCGTTTCAAATATGTTCGTGAGTCATTGATGCCAAGTCTTGACACAGCATCATAGGCTAGAGGTAAAGGTTTGGTTGGACATTACACAAGACAGTAAATTAAATTTGCACAAATTCAACATCACAAGAATTCCACATATATTGCAAATTCTAGTTTCGCATTTCTGATAATCACAGCATTTACAATGGAACAGACAGATCAGGCAAATCTCACCAATGTGATAATTTTGGGCAAAAAAGCTGTCAATCCACTGGTTCTGGGTTTGTGTGTGGATGGCAGGCAAAAATGTTGACTTTTCAGAACGACCTCCAGCGATTTGACCCTTGACCCGACCTTCAGCAATGAGCTCCTCAACAATTGCTGAAAGGATAATATAGTATAAGTGCAATTCCCAAGCCATTTTACTGACAGTGAGGTGTATGGAGCTTACAGAAAAGCAGTTGAAGAGAAAGGTCATGACCAGATAGTAAGGATGAGAGCATGATGGGTCGAGTAACAGCACTAAGAATCCCCCGTATCCGTGCCTACATTTGTGGAGTAAAAAGCATTGTTGTGATATTTTAAAGTAAGTGAATGCACAGTTTGCCCAAAAATGTAATACCAGGGATTGTTGTAAATATAACAGATTAGTCATTGTTATGGTGTTTTTGAATAAAAGTGGGCACAGCATATGTTACAAATAACACAGTGCAAATATCTGAGTGCCCACCTTATGTTTTGCAATAAAGGCCTTTGTGAATATTGTGTCACGTCGTACTTCATCAATTTGCCCATCGATGATCTTCCCCATACGATCATGTAATTCCTGCAGAACACAAGGGTAAAAAATAATTTGTTTGGGATTCACTTAGCTTGTATTGGCAACATACAGGTATAATGAAGTCTCCAGGTAAATCGTAACTTTTACTAATTTCAGCTATAGTCATTTGTCCCAAGGATTGCAAGGTGTCATTGATGTCTTCGGCCAGTTGGTCCAAATATGAGCTGAAATGTATAGATTTGACAGCTCCTTAACAAACAAAGTTAGTGATGGATTTAAAACAAAAGAAGAATCCTCGTAAAGGCAATACAAAATGCTCTTGTTGTAACTAAAATGTGAAATTTAAGCTGGGAGGATGTGTTTTGCATTGCACAACTAAACACAATTCAATAAGTTTAATCAGAAAAACAAATCTTGCTGAAGGGTCCTGGTGCAAAATACCTTTGAATTATTTGACCACAGATTAACTGCAGGCTTCTGTCTGACTTCACAAGTTCATTAGCCTTGGCCTCCACATAGCTGAAATCTACATTCAGTGCTTGCTGGATTTCAACCAGGTTTACACGCCCTGCAAAGGTTAGTAATGATGAAGTTTCAGATTAAACTTGTGCATGGCTTTAGGCACAATATCTTTGAACAAATAAACCGCATAATTATTATGCCATGTTGGAATCTTGTTTGAAATTAAATGCCTAAACTAATTTTTACCCCCATGGACATAAATTTCATCTCGAATTTCTCTCGACAGTTGCTTTGGGGTCAAGTAATCTTTTCCATCCATGGAATGAAGAACATCCAGCAACTTCATTTCTTGAAGTTTTGACAAAATCTCAATGCAGTTTCTTTCTGAAAGCCTGTTGAAATTAAAGGAAAGTAACAACTTAAAAATTTACTACACATTTGAATTTAAGGGCCAAGTTGCTATATCTGTACAGATGTAAACATACGATACGGCGCATATTGCAAAGCATTTAAATTGCACCAATAATCTTTATGACGTACTTTTGACTTGATTTAGTTAACTGTGTTCTCTGGAAGTCAGCCTGCAGCTTCTCAATTTCACTCCAATCCGACATTTTACTCGTCTGTCAAAAATAGATTCGGTTATTCCGTACAGCACTGCACTGCACCATTCACTAAACAACTAGTGCATGAACTGGGTCTCCTGTCTCTGTCTGCCAAACAAACGCACATGACTTGGTTGTGTCTGGTCAGAGTTTGATGATTTTTTCACAAATTGCAGAGATTGGAAACGTCAAACAAAAATCAAACATTAAAATTTTTAACAAATACTAATCATAACTGTCATATGTAATATTTTTTCGGGAATAACTTTTTCACTGCTGGTCAGGAAAGACAATTCATCACCGAAATCAAAATAAAAAATTTTGGAAAACTTTTCCAGAGATACCCAGCTCATTTGACTTACTCGGTCTGTATCATTGGTCACGGAACTCGGAGCAAAGTTATGACCGATTTATTTAAGTGTTTAAATGTTTAAATGAAGAAGTTTTATATTTTAAGTTCGAGTCTGTCGCTGCAGTTTCGAATTTATCAAAATTTACAACGCGCTTAAAGTTTTGTCCACTGGACCACAACTGATATCGAAGGTCTTGATTTGTTTATTGATAAGAGTCATTATACGAGGGCAATATTTAAGTCGATGCAGAAACCTAGAGATATTCATTGCTGTGCTAATGCATCAAACAAGGCTGAGAGGAAGCAGGATAGATGTGAGGTTGATAAACACATAGCGAATTTCCGCTCGGCCGAATTATGTCTAAACATCTCAGTTGCAAAATTGGACATGTACAGACTGAAAAGTAAACGGAAACAAGAAAGTGAAAAGGTGTTCACAGGCCCAACACATCCCCAAAAAATGTACGTTGAAGGAGTCTATTTATTTATCCAGTGGTAATCCTGCATATTTTTAAATAGACTGGTAATATATAGGGCTATGATAAAGACGATGAAAAAACGTGGAAATTGCTGCGTTTACGCGATAAAGGAATGCGAAGAAATAGGTAGGTAATAAACGACCGAATTTACACCGATAATTTAGAATTTCGTTTCTGACTAGCCACATTCTCTGCATTCTCCATCACAGAATTTTACGCTTTTTATATATCGACAACACTTCACATATTAGTTGGATATTTATCAATAGACCTACAAATGCCTCTTATAGTTGCCTGAATATCTCTTCTAAATGACACCACAGCAGCTCAAACCGAACATACTTTTCAAATCAATCTGATGGTGTTAAATAGGGTATCCACAGATTTGTTGTCTTAAATCATAATTTAATAATGGAATAGAACATGAACCCATGGTTCGTAAAAGGCTTACGTACAGGCAGCAGACATTGACAACAGAGTTAAAACAGCAATTAAAACTTGTCTTTATTATACATTTCAAAGATACAACATCTCTTACACACATTTGCGTCACTTAGGAACAAGTCAAAGAAAAATTAGGACAGCTTTTATTGATTTGATTGCATAATAGTATCATGTGGCAATGTCATTGATGAGTTTACATTGTGAAATAGCTTGTTTACAGCATAAAATGCCAGTGATTCAGTTACTTAGAAACTTACATAGCAAATGTGGAAGCACAATGCCTTTCATGGTTTCGCTTTTGCACTTAAACGGTATGGCGTGGATTCCCGCAATAACAACGGTTGAACTAACACAAATACGCAGGTTAATTGTTACAGGCGTTAAATTTGGTACTTTCGTTGTGTTGGTTTTGAAGTTTTCTATGGAAACAAATAGTGTGATTAGGACTGTATGTATGTGGGTGTTGCATTTAATTCTTCTTGTATGAAGATCCGAAGTTCACAACAAAATTCAGGCATTCTAGAAAAAAGTAGTGTTCAAAACTTTGAAAACCAACAGCAATGGGTTTATTTTGCAGAAAACTAAATAAGACAAGTGCAGGTTATGCCTATATAACCATCGCGCTTATATATTCATATGTCATTATTAATTGTGTGGTGATATACCTGGTTTGATAATAATGATGCTAGTTCATTGGCTACATTTGGTTCCTCTTGGGGCTCTTGGTTTTGTTTACGCGTTTGGCAAAAGTTTGGCAAAAGGTTTAATATATACAGCGAAATGATGCCATTTCCAATCAAGTATACAACTGAAGCTCCTATTGAAAAAAACACTGGAGTATCGATTGACCAAGTATTGGAGTCCACCCCGGTTAGTATATCCCACATCAATGCGGCAGTTGCAGACGGGTAGAGAATTCCTAAACATTCAACGCACATTTTGACATTTTTAAATAAAAAAGTATGAATTTGCCTATATCAGGGCAAATGACGGTTATGTCACAATCTCTTACCTATCAGGACAAAAAATGGTTTTAATACCAATTTTTCACAGAAATCGCAAAAAAAGAAGAAGCTCAGTATGACACAGACAATGCAGATGATGAAGACCACCCACGACAAAATTTTATATCCTTGCAATGAATGACACGTTTCATCTGAGAAAAATATACACCTTTCAATAAAGTAGTGTCGTATATTTTTGATTGCATTTACCAATCAACAAACGAACTGGCCTATCGATTTTCCAACCGGGGACAAACATGGAACTAACCGCAACAACAGATCCAAACAAGTAAAGTCCCGCAATTCCGAACAGTCCATCGCATGGATACCCCCAGCAGCTGAGATATTCAGAACACTTCACACCTAAACTTTTACCTTCTTGGTGAAGATTTTTATCGTCGTCTGAGGACATGCAGTTTTTCAAACAATTCCATAAACCCTTCACAAAATTGTCATTGATGTGTGTGTTTATGTATCATTTCAACTCAAAACTCAATGCAAGCACAAACCTCTAACTTGGAAACGCAACAATTCTCATTGTCTTGCTCCTGCAAAAAAGTTAATATATAATAACAATAATAATAATAATAATAATAATAATAATAATAATAATAATAATAATAATAATAATAATAATAATAATAATAATAATAATAATAATAATAATAATAATAATAATAATAATAATAATAATAATAATAATAATAATAATAATAATAATAATAATAATAATAATAATAATAATAATAATAATAATAATAATAATAATAATAATAATAATAATAATAATAATAATAATAATAATAATAATAATAATAATAATAATAATAATAATAATAATAATAATAATAATAATAATAATAATAATAATAATAATAATAATAATAATAATAATAATAATAATAATAATAATAATAATAATAATAATAATAATAATAATAATAATAATAATAATAATAATAATAATAATAATACACCCACCAGTTTGGGAAAATGAATTTCCTGTAAATGAATGAACAATCCTACCTCCAAGAACAGGGGTACGATTGCCACGATTAATGCAACAAACCCAAGAGGAAAAAGAGCAATAGGGGGCATTTTCGAAGCAATCTTCTGAACAAACAAGCAATAAACATTTTAGTCATTTATGTTAATTCTCTTGATAATTTTACAGGGAATAAAATTTTATGACTACGTTTAAATGCAAAATTCTGCTACGTTTAGAAAGATCGATATATACATATATATAGGCCTACGTCGTCCTTAGCATTTACCAGAATGTTTGTGAACAATTTGTCACAACAACAATTGCTCTCAGAGTCATATTCCACCTTTAGTTCGAAAACCGACCCAACTATGGACATTACAGAAACTGCTAACAGACATATCAACACCATTGTCATGTCAGTATTCTCTAAATTGTAACGGCGCCAGAAAATAAGCATGAAAACCAAAAGAAACCCTCCTGAAAAAATGCAATTGTTTACAGTGGATTTTGTTGCAGTAATGTTTTATGCAACGGCATGATTGGCAGGATCGCCTCACTGAGCAGGTCCTTACTTGGCGATCAGTCTATCGTATCCAGATCATTAGGTTTACAGGCTTCGCCGCAAAGGCATTGCCAGAAAAAAATGACTGATCCAGCTAGGCTGCTTGGCTGCAAAGCCTGAAAGCCTAGTGGATTTTTTGTTTATAAATAAGAGTCAGCATAAATATGCACACAGTGTATTATATTTAGACATGCCTTCAAAAATAAATGATAACCCACCCGCAATAAACTTTACAAATAAGAAAGCCATCACAATTGTATGTCTGCACTTCTGAAAAGAGTCTACTTTTAAAAATTATAGCATCAAAATTAATGATTAGTGAACCTTACCTGGCTTACAAAGTATTGTAAAAAAATAAATGCAATTCGTACACCCATATATGACAGCAAGGTACGTCTCAGGAACAATTTCGCCGCTTGTTGGATATCTACAAAATTAAAAGAATGCTGTCGTTTGCAGTACTGTAAAAAAGCGGCAGCAAATTTTTAATTGAAGTTAAATCCGGAAGTTATAAATAGCAAATTGTATTTAAAAATATTAAATTGACATTAACTATGTTTTTTTTAGGCGAGATAGAAATTGCAGCAAAAAATAGTAAAACGAAGTTTACTTACATTGCGAATGAGTGCCTTCACAAGGCCTCCAGCCAAACACAGTGTAAAGCATGCTCACTGGTTCATCACTACGTTGAATGTAAACAAAAAATGCGCCAATTAAAAAGACAAATTCTGCCGTATAAGCTACATATCGGGCGAGATCAACCGTTTCTTCGTCCGAAAACTGTTCTTTTAACACTAACACAAATTGCACACAAAATGCAAAGATATACAACAGGGCCGTGACCCATCCAAACGAAAATGCCACGCCAGGTTCAAGAATATCGTCATCAACTCCTTTGTACATGTCAGAGGTAAAAGCCAACATAGCAAAAATATGACAGGAACCTAGAAGAGATGCATAGTATTGACTACTGATTGCAACGTGGGTGTGAATGTGGTGTTGTTAGTTCATGGAATTATTTTAGGGGAATAAATGAGAATGTAAATATGTGGATCTTCTAACCAATTAAAAAAGCGATTGACTCACCGGACAGAAAAAGGAATATTTTAAACACCCGGCAAATCGACTTGGTATGATTTTGTAGCTTTTCTTTTGTTTGTTTACAGCAACAACAGTCCATAAATGTATTTTGTGGGATGAGAGAAAACGGAATAGCTATGATCAGGAGCCCAAAAGAAACCAAAATCAACGATGAAAAAACCTTAGTAGTGTCTTTCTGTTGAGCTGGCAAAAAGGATAAAGATCGTCAGTTTTTGCATTAAAGACGTGTGTACTCACCTACAGACCACACTTTAGTTTCTATTACATTCCAACCATCTATAGAGCAAGTAATGATCGAAAAAATTACGATTAATATCATCAAACATGCTGTGAACAAATCGCCATAGGGGTCGTGCGTCTTGAGATAGGAAACAAAAACGTCTCTATTATTTTGTTCTTGAGTATCATCATAACTCTGTGATAAAATTGTGTGGATATATTAGTCAACATTATTTGTTAAAAAACATTTGCGTTAAATTACAGAACAAACAAATTGTATATATTACCGATGCCCACATGCATATAGCTCCAACTAACATACAAAGTCCGGAATAAAAGTTAACAGCCAAAGGAGCGTTAATATCTGTGTGGGAATTTTCCGCCAGTAATGCATACAAAAATGCTGTACTCGCCATCACAAGTCCTGTAAATAATATTGACTGTTGAAAAATCAAATTTTGTTGTTTTTCATTCAAGAAAATGTGTCTGCCTTAACATTTATTCCTTTAACTTACCTGCAAGTAACTTGACAGAGGCAGCAAAACCTTGCCAACCACATCCTTGTGCAATTATTGAGCAAATGTTTAATCCCAGATAAACAACACCAAAAATGGTAATGAGAACTTGGTTTTTGTAGGATATATCTGAAATAGAAACATTACTTTTTTCCGATGTTATAGGTTTTTTCCTGAAATAAAACGGACTTAATGTCTGGTAATGAAACTTTATGGTTAGATAGCAAAAGTTGTTTTTACCTATTTGAAGCACTGGAGCTCTTGTTTTAATTCGATTCATGTGTAAAGATTTATAGGATACTGCAAATGACCAATACTTACATGGATCGTGTTTGGCGGCACTTTCTTGAAATATACCAAACACCATGTAGAACATGCTGAGAGGTTTCTTTTTATGGCCTTGACCTTCCGTTGCTGAAACTAGGAAGCTGGCAACGGACAACAGAATTCCCAAAACAGTAAAGCATTTGTTGGCCAATGAAAACCTTCTGGCCAGCGTTTGGCCTCTGTTTTCATTCTGTACCATTGCTACGTGTGAAAACTTGAAATATTTTGTTTAAAGTTGCTTGTTGTTCTTAACATAAATGTTGGTAAGCGAGTTATTCATAAATTTAATCAACAAATAAACAGTATATTGCATATATAACCGTAGTTACGATAATTTTTTACAAATTTTGCCTTTGAAGAGGCAACTTTCAACCAATACCTAAATCCTGGATTTTTCTGTAATAAACTTTCATGACACCTGCATATCATGCTGTTTACACTTTGTTTTTCGCTTAAACACAAAAGTAAAACCTATTTTTTAGTGCGCACAGCATGGTCATAGGTAAACTGCGTGGTACATAATCACCAAATCCGATTACAAACCTAACATCAGTCCCGCCACGAATCGGCAGCTAGGCCAGATGGGTATAATAAAACTTGAATGCAAATCAACAACAGCAATAAAGTTTGTTACTTTGCAATGCAGCTTCAAAAAAACGAATAGTGGGTAAAAAACACAATTGCTTTTCTTTCCATAAATACTGCACAACATTGTGTTGTTTGCTGAGCGGTGAGAAAATAGTTTGCTGAGCGGTGAGTAATTGCTACAATCAACACGGAACGGGTGTTGTGTGATGGAGCTAAACTTATTTTATCTTTCACAAATTGAGAATTACTCCTGTAAATTAAAAAGCAACAATTTCAGCACACTTGCAGCATCCTTTACTTCCATTTTTAACGCCATAGCAATATTCTGTCGTTTAAATGCTACAGCAAGCAACAGGGAATGAATGCGATAAAACTTGAATGCAAATCAACGCCTGCCTTTATCATATGTGCTTGGCGTTTACAACTACACAAAACTGAATGCTTAGCAGGACCCTAACACCACTTTGATTTACGACCTGCACGATTGTTTGCTGCAAGCTTCGATAAAGCGACGGTGAACGGCGCACAACAACCCGTTTATTCTTTGTTAACATAAGCTTTGTTGGAATTAACAGTGCAGTTTATTGGGAACGAAGTCGTATAAACCAACGACAAAACACATTCGTGAACAAAGGTGGCAATGTGGACCAACTTTTAAATTCTCGATGCATTGCAACGACTGTTGACATGTTGTCTATAATTGGCTGGGGCCGTTCAGAGACTAATCTTACTATTTACGCAGCCTTTCGATGCACGCACTGAAATTTCTTTTTGACAACTTAAAGCACACGTAAAAGAAGACAAAAATGCACTACCGGTACCTCGTTTTTTGTGTGAAGATAATGTTTTATGTTATACACCAAACAGGGTAACAACAATTTATTCTTTATGGGGTTAGTCTAAATGTAAAACAAATAAATATTTTCCTTAACACTGATCCATCTGTCTAATAAAACTTGTTGGGGATAAAAGTTAATAAATTAATGCCCTTTTTAAATGGACAGAATAAACTTACGTTGTACAGTAATGTTTGTCGTGTTTATTAAAACCAAACCTGGTATGACCATTTAACGTTAGTTTCACATCCAAGGGTTGATTTTGGTAACTGAGTTTATTTTTTACTTTTCTAAAGTGACAGGAATGGAGGCCACTATGCAGAAAATCGCGACAATATAATAGAGACAAGTTATTTTGCTCTTCGCATTGTACAATATCGTACTTCGGAATTAATTGCGTTCGTTGAGAATGACCCAGGGTAGGTCGACGCTCGAACTAGGAATGATCAAACAAGCCACTAAGTTACCGACTCTTTGGCATTCGACACCGCTCGATTAATCCGTTTGCCCGGGTTTGGATCGGGAGTAAAATGATATTTAATAAACATCGGACTTGAAAACACTATTTAGACGTGAACTTGTGGTGATCTCTGTCGGTGAAAAACTTGTAGAATGTCAAGGATATAAATTTGTTACAGTGCGAGGTTTGTTTTTTGAAGTAACCTGAAATACTTCGAGGTTCATACGCCCCGCACATCTCCTGATAATGTACGTTGGAGGAATCTATTTATTTACCCGGCGTTAAGTCTGCTTATTTGTAGATAGACTCGCAATACATAGGGCTATGATAAAGACGACGAAAGTGAAAATTGCTGCGTTTACGCGATAAAGGAATACGAAGAAATTGGTGTTGGAAGTCAGGGTCTACCTAAATGCCTTAGTAAACGACCGAATTCGCACCAATAATTAGGAATTTCTTTCCCTGACTAGACACATTCCCTGCATTCTCCTTTAAACATTGTAGGCATTTTATGTACCGACAACACTTCACGTGTTAGTTTGATAGTTACCAACAAACCTACAAATGCCTCTAGTTGCCTGAATATCACTTCTAAATGACACAGCACCTCAAACCGAACATACTTTTAAAATTAGTCTAAAGGTGTTACAGGTTACCCAAGAAATATTTTTGTTGTCCTAAATGATAATTTATCAATAGAATAGAACATGAACCCATGGTTCGTAAAAGGCTTACGTACAGGCAGCAGATATCGCCAACAGAGTTAAAACTACAATTAAAACTAGTCTTTATTATACGCTTCAAAGATACAACATCACATATACACATTTGTGTCACTTATACACAAGTCAAAGAACAATTAGGACAGCTTTTATTGATTTGATTGCATAATAGTAGCATGTGGCAATGTCATTGATGAGTTTACATTGTGAAATAGCTTGTTTAAAGCATAAAATGCCAGTGATTCAGTTACTTGGAAACTTACATAGCAAATGTGGAAGCACAATGCCTAGTCAAAGTCACTGTTATGGTTGCGCTTTTGCTCTTAAACGGTATGGCGCGGATTCCCGCAATAACAACGGTTTAATTAACAGAGATACGCTGGTTAATTGTTACAAGCGTCAAATTTGGTATTTTCGTTGTGTTGGTTTTGAAGGATATTTTCCATTGAGACAAATAGTGGGATTACGACCGTATTTAAGTGGGCGTTGCATTTAATTATTCTTGTATAAAGATCCGAAGTTCACAACAAAATTCAGGCAATCTAGAAAAAAAATAGTGTACAAACGTTTGAAAACCAAATAAGACAAGTGCAAAATCATTCATGTCAGCAGGTTATCGCGCTTATATATTCATATGTTATTATTATTATTTGTGTGATGATTTGCCTCGTTTAAAAACAATGGTTCTCGTTCTTCGTTTTGTTCATGCGCGAAAAAATGCACCAAAAAGTTTGGCAAAAGGTTTAATATATACAGAGAAATGATGCCATTTCCAATCAAGTATGCAGTTGAAGCCACTAATGACAGAACCACAGGAGTATCGAATGACCAAGTATTGGAGTCCACCCCGGTTAGTATGTCCCACATCAATGCGGCAGTTGCAGACGGGTAAAGGATTCCTAAACAGTCAACGCACATTTTGACATTTTCAAATAAAAAAACAAGAAGTTGCCTATATGTCAGGGCGGTATGAACATTTTGTCACCACTTTTTAAAAACAAATCAATGCTTTCTCGTTTTTTGTCAAGCCCTGGTTGAGGTCACAAAATGATATGGTTTCAAAGTCATAACAACTGATGAAATTCACATATAGTACACTAAACAGCTATCTTGCGCAATCATGCACAGAGATATAACGTATAGTAGCAGAATATAATTATATTTGGCAAGATAGGTACTTCTACACACCCGTCTACAACACAAGGTTTATTTTACTTAAGGTTGCCATGATGTCAGTTTTCTAGGGTCTTCTTAATACTTACTTAATTGTATACACGTCAGTAATGTGTTATTGACATTAGTTTTCTGTTAAAATGACGGTTATGTTACAATCTCTTACCTATTAGGAGAAAAAATGGTTTTAATACGAATTTTTCACAGCAACAACAAAAACAGAAGAAGTTCAGTATGATACAGGAAATGCAGATAATGAAGACCCCCAACGACAAAATTTTATATCCTTGCAACGAATGACACGTTTCATCTGAGAAAAAAATGCACCTTTCAATAAAGCAGTATCGTCAATTTTTAATTGATTGTATTTACCAATCAACAAACGAACTGGCCTATCGATTTTCCATCCGGGGATAAACATGGAACTAACCGCAAAAACAGATCCCAACAAGTAAAGTCCTCCAATTCCAATCAGTCTATCGCATGGGTACCCCCAGCAGCTGAGATATTCAGAACACTTCACACCTAAACTTTTACCTTCTTGGTGAAGATTTTTTTTGTCGTCTGAGGACATACAGATTTTCAAACAAATCCATAAATCCTTGACAAAACTGTCATTGATGTGTGTGTTTTTGTATCACTTCAACTCAAAACTCAATGCAAGCACAAACCTTCAGTTTTTCCATTAGTTTTTTAAGCAAGCAGGAACAGCACCCTTTCAAACAGTAAAACAACGCAGCAAAAACACACTGAAATTGTGTTAGGGTTTTAGAACGATTGAAAAAATGACTTAACCGTAAATGAATGTACAATCCTACCTCGAACAAGAAGGGTACAATTGCCACGATGAATGTAACAATAACAAGAGGAAAAAAAAGACATGCTTTTACCCACTGTGGCATTTTGGAAGCAATCTTCTGCACAAACAAACAAGATAAACATCTTAATCATTTATGTTAATTCTCTTGAAAATTTTGCAGGGAATAAAATTTTATGACTACCTTTCAAATAGGAAATTCTGCTACGTTTAGAAATATCGATATATATATATAGGCCTACGTCGTCCTTAGTATTTACCAGAATGTTTCTGATCAGTTTGTCACCACAACAATTGCTCTCAGAGTCATATTCCACCTTTAGTTCGAAAACCGACCCAACTATGGACATTACAGAAACTGCTAACAGACACATCAACACCATTGTCATGTCAGTTTTCTCTAAATTGTAACGGCCCCAGAAAATTAACATTAAAACCAAAAGAAGGGCTCCTGAAAAAATATAATTGTTTACAGTGGATTTTGTTGCAGTAATGTTTCATGCACCGGCATGATTAGCAGGATCGCACCACTGCGCATGTCCTCACTTGGCGATCACAGATATCGTATCCAGATCATTAGGTTTACAGGCTTCGCCGCCAAGGCATTGTCAGCAAAAGTGGCTGATCCAGCTAAGCTGCTTGGCTACAAAGCCTGAAAACCTAGTGGATTTAATTGTTTATAAATAAGAGTCAGCATAAACTTGCACACAGTGTATCATATTCAGACATGCCTTAAAAAAAATATATTGACAACCCACCCGCAATAAACTTTACAAATGAGAAGAACATCACATTTTGAGGCCTGCAATTCTGAAAAGAGTCAACTCTAAATATTGCAGCATCAAATTTAATGATTAGTCAACCTTACCCGGCTTACAAAGTATTGTACAAAAATAAATGTAACTCGAATACCCATATATGACAGCAAGGTACGTCTCAGGAACAATTTCGCCGCTTGTTGAATATCTACAAAATTGAAAGAATGCTGTCGTTTGCAGTACTGTACAAAACGCGGCAGTAAATTTTAAATTGAAGTTAAATCCAGAAGTTATAAATAGCAAATTGTATTTAAAAATATTGACTTGACTGGTCGGGCGAGATAGAAATTGCAGCCAAAAACAATAAAAGGAAGTTTACTTACATTGCGAATGAGTGCCTTCGCAAGGCCTCCAGCCAAACACAGTGTAAAGCATGCTCACTGGTTCATCACTACGTTGAATGTAAACAAAAACGGCGCCAATTAAAAAGACAAATTCTGCCGTATAAGCTACATATCGGGCGAGATCAACCGTTTCTTCGTCCGAAAACTGTTCTTTTAAGACCAACACAAATTGCACACAAAATGCAAAGATATATAACAGGGCGGTGACCCATCCAAACGAAAATGCCACGCCAGGTTCAAGAATATCGTCATCAACTCCTTTGTACATGTCAGAGGTAAAAGCCAACATAGCAAAGATATGACAGGAACCTAGTAGGGATGCATAGGATCGACTACTGATTGTAACGTGGGTGTGAATGTGGTGTTGTTAGTTCATGGAATTATTTTCAGTGAATATGTGGATCTTCTAACCAATTAAAAAGCGATTGACTTACCGGACAGAAAAAGGAATATTTTAAACACCCGGCAAATTGACTCGCTATGATTATTTAGCTTTTCCTTGAAATCTTCACAGCACACACAGGTATCCACAAATGTTTCTTGTTGAATGACAGATAACGGAATATCTAAGATCAGGAGCCCAAAAGAAAACAAAATCAACGATGAAAAAACCTTAGTAGTGTCTTCCTGATGACCTGGCAAAAAGGATAAAGATCATCAGTTTTGGCATTAAAGACCTGTGTAACTACTCACCTATAGACCACACTTTAGTTTCTATTACATTCCAACCATCTATAGAGCAAGTAATGATCAAAAAAATTACGATTACTATCATCAAACACGCTGTGAACAAGTCGCCATAGGGGTCGTACGTCTTGAGATAGGAAACAAAAACGTCTTTAATATTTTGTTCTTGAGTATCATCATAACTCTGTGGTAAAATTGTGTGGATATATCAGTCAACATTATTTGGTAAAATAAGTTTGCTTAAAATTACAGAACAAACAAATTGTATATATTACCGATGCCCACATGCATATAGCTCCAACTAACATACAAAGTCCGGAACCAAAGTTAACAGCCAAAGGAAGGTTAATATCTGTGTGGGAATTTTCCGCCAGTAATGCATAGAAAAATGCTGTACTCGCCATTACAAGTCCTGTAAATAATATTGACTGTTGAAAACCAAATTTTTTGAGTTGTTTTTCATTCAAGAAAATATGTCTGCCTTAACATTTATTTCTTAAGCTTACCTGCAAGGAACTTAACGAAAGCAGCAAAACTTGGCCAACCACATCCTTGTGCAATTATTGACAAAATGTTTAATCCCAGATAAACAACACCAAAAATGGTAATGAGAAGTTGGTTTTTGTAGGATATATCTGAAATAGAAACATTCCTTTTTTCCGATGTCATGGGTTTTTCCTGAATTCAAACTGACTTAATGTCTGGTAACGAAACTTGGTTAGATAGAAAAAGTTTTTTTTTACTTATTTGAAGCACTGGAGCTCTTGTTTTAATCAAATTTTGCAATATATTTAAACATGGCGATTTATAGAGAGTGTTCCTTTTATGTGTATACATTTATATAGGATGCTGTAAATGACCAATACTTACATGGATCGTGTTTGGCGGCACTTTCTTGAAATATACCAAACACCATGTAGAACATACTGAGAGGTTTCTTTTTGTGGCCTTGGCCTTCTGTTGCTGGAACTAGGAAGCTGGCCACGGACAACAGAATTCCCAAAACAGTAAAGCATTTGTTGGCCAATGAAAACCTTCTGGCCAGCGTTTGGCCTCTGTTTTCATTCTGTTTCATTGCTACGTGTGAAAACTTGAAATATTTTGTTCTAAGTTGCTTGTTGTTCTTAACATAAATGTTGGTAAGAGAGTTATTTACAAATTTATTCAACAAATGAAAAGTATATTGCATATATAACCGTAGTTACGAAAATCTTTTACAAATCTTGCCTTTAAAGAAGCAACTTTTACGCATAAAATATTTTCCTGTCTCTGTGGTGGAGAATTCACTGTGTGTTGCAGGCTTGACAGAGAGTAGCGTTGTTTTAAAGTTAAGACAATTAATAAATGAATGAAGCTCTTGATATTCCAAAAAGTCGTCCTAATACCAAAATTCTGGATTAATTCCATAACAAACTTTCATGACAACTGCATATCATGCTGTTTACACTTTGTTTTTCGCTGAAACACAAAAGTAAAACCTATTTTTTAGTGCGCACAGCAGGGTCATACGTAAACTGCGTGGTACATAATCATCAAATCCGATTACAAACCTAACATCAGTCCCGCTACGAATCGGCAGCTAGAACGATGGATATAATAAAACTCGAATGCATATCGAAAACAGCAATAAAGTTTGTTACATTGCAATGCAGCTTCAAAAAAACGAATAGTGGGTAAAAAGACACAATTGCTTTTCTTGCCATAAATACTGCACAACATTTTGTTGTTTGCTGAACGGTGAGAAATAAACAAATTAAACCAAGAGCTTAGCAACACAGCACGTTGTTTGTCACCTCTTTAGTACTCTTTATCTGCGTGTTTAACTCAAAGCAAATCGACAGCGGCAATGTTCCTATTAACAAATTGCACAACAATTGGGATTGACCAAACTAGCCACCAAGATAGCAGCTCTTTGTTAGCATACCTTAGACTAATCCGTTTGCTCGGGATTAATATTAAACTAAAGTGATATTTGATACACGTCACACATGAGAAACGCTTTTAACGTCTATAGACGTGAACTGGTTTTGACCAGCGTCGGAGAAAAACTGTAAGTTAACTTGCGCGACTTTAGGCACTTGCTTTCAACTTGCTGCTAAAAAACACAAGACTTCAGTAGCAGAAGGACAATTTTTTTGTAAAGACACCTCCGATATAAATCATAATATTACAATGCAGTTAATCTGTGACAATATTTACTTTGATTACGTGGAACTCTAACGCAACATCCACTGTTTGCCCACACGTATGAGCCATCGCAACGGTTTCTGTTGAATACTTCATCTCGGTCAGTGGTTCAAACATTGGTATCGCTTTTGCGCTGAAATGAACTTGGATCAACAACAACGGCTCAGGTTGAAGCAAACAATAGGAAAGGTGGTACGCAACTGATAAAGCGAAACGCATACGCCAGATCGTAACGAAACGCATACATTATGATCACACAGTTTCCTGTTTATTTCTTCGTGCAAATCTATACCTGAATTTCACGCTGTTATGTTTCTTTGGCTTTAAGGTATACGTCACAAATTTTCCATCGAAAGATGGTTGTGGTGTCAAGTGTTTATGTACCTTTTCCGACTTGTGACTCATATACTTCTCACAAAGCATAGGGAAAGAAAACAAACTTAAGCCATTTGTTTTTGCAAAAGTTGACAGGCTTGAGTGAGATTGATTTTAAAGCTAATTTTAGTATATTCAAACATGTAGACCGCTTCAATTTAATCTCTTCCACGTACAGTTACAGAAAAGCAGTTATTTTGTCCATTCTTAACTTAGAGATAAATGACACCAGTTCAAATAAATGCAGAAATCACTGCTTATTTGGGAGAAAATGTTATGTGTAACGCATGCTATTCGTTTTGAACGGATTAACTTTCGTGATATGCCTTTAAAGCTCTGAGGATGTTCTTTTCAACATTTTACCAAAGCACTAAAGTTACATTTCTACAACTAAAAATTACAGGGAGCAGCCCGAAATCCATTAATTCAAATGCCCATGCTCTTGGGGGCAACCGAAGGTTCAAGATGTATATAAGGGTGTTCAAACTTGACGTTGCTGGCTTTGATTTTCGATTCGATTTCATCCAGATCTATTTTGTAGGCTGATTGAATATCTTTGATGTCTTTCTCGGTGAACAGGTTCCTCGTGTGATCACCCAGATTTACCTACAATGCCCCAAACACAAGTTTCTTACATGTTGTAAATCCAATACTGTATAAGCAATCGGTTGTATTAAATGCGATTTGATGCGAAAACAAACAGGCCAGTTACAATTGTTGATATGTAGTATACGTATATATAAAGACTACATTTATAGATAGATATATTCCCGAGGCCAAAGATGCAAATATTGCAACAAAGCGTGTGCAGAAATGTGCGGTAAAATCGTGCGGCACGAAATGGATGTAAGAAGCATTCACCTTATTTGGAGAGTAATCAGACAATGTAAATACGATCGGGATAACAGTCACACTCATGTAAGGGTCCGGTAAACTTACCAAGACTCGTTGCTGGTTTGCCTGCGCGATGTAAATTATTGACGTTCTTGCCATTCCGTATTAAACGCGTTTAGCCGTTTAGCCATCTCTACGCCCCTGATTAACTTCAAATTTAAAAGGTCAACGCTCCATTTTTAAGTCAATCTTACCTCTCCTCTCTTGTGAGGTGGGAGCCGCATAGCCAAAGGCGAGTTTGGGACATATTTATAGTTTTCGAATTGGCCGAAGTTTACCGCAGCGTGTCGTACCGAGCTCGTAAATATCAAGATCACACATAGCTCAACCTGGAAAAGGCGTCACTAAGTTATGTTTACCATCTGTTTGTGAAGGTCGTGCATTACCGATTGTTCAACACTCGTCATAGTCTCTGGCATTCCATGGGAGTTTCCATCTTGCTAACCAAGACCCTCTTTAGCGACATCTAGCGCCCTACCTTGCAGCTCGAAATCTTTGACCACTTCCTTTAAAAAATTTGTCTTATGTGCGAGCATTCAACAATATACTTCGTCAGATTTGTAGTAGTGATCAATTATGCCTCTAACCAACTTTTTTCTTGCTGTCCAGTAAGCCATTGCATCGTCCCGATAGTAGTAATGGATGATTTTGGTATAAGCATGTTTCTTGCATCGGTGTTTATCACAATCACCGTACGAAGAACAGCTTGTACACCGGTTGAGAGCGCGGTAGGCATTAAAAGAGCGATACACCGAACGGTTCCATGGCTGCATGTGTTTCCAAGTATTGGGCAATCCACTAACAACATAAAGAGTAAATGAGTTAAATGAAGTTTCAATGTGCAAAAGATCCATAATAATCACTGAATAGATATAGGCAGTTGCATGTGCGCACTGCTGGCAAATGTAGCAATGGACTAGCTTTTAAACTAGCAGGGACCTAGATTTCCTCTTTATAGTACTTTTCGGCCAACGCCCATGTGCACAACTATTTCCAGCTCTTTAAATGGAGTTTATTTTTGCAAGAATAAGGGACACTATAGTATATGGATATATGGATATATGGATATATGGAATATGGAATGAAATGCCCCTAAAACTGTTCTAAAACTGAAACACAAAAAGAAAACTTCATTGTCATTTTTTAGCACAATTGCTTTACATCCGTAAACCAGTGTTTCCCATTAAAACACCAAATAATATACTCTGTTGTCCGTAGTTATTCCCGAACAAACATTCTGCATCCCACAGCAACGCCGACGACGAAGGTGATTAGTAGGGAATACTGACCTACCTTTTATATTCATCAGTTGAATCAAGCATTCCAAACTCCGGGGCCAATTCCTACTACTGATTACAGTGGGTGTATGTTGGATCTCTTCTAAATTTATTGCGTTTTTCGTGGATAATTCCCAAGTCTAAATTACACAGTCTGGGCCATTTCTGTCTCTAGGTTACAGTGATGTTCCCGTGAATCGCGTTGTTATGTGAAATTGGCTGGCTCTGTGGATTTAGGGTGTTTTCCGATCAGCCTAGAATGGCTGCCAATAAAAAGTCACAAAGCGCGGTGTCACAGTCTGGTGCAATTTCTGGTTCCTGGTTGTAGTGTTGCGCTTGTACAGGTGTACTTTTTTTTAGTGGGCAGTGTGCGTTGTATTGTCTGTCGAACATACGTGGCAGGTCTTTTATTCCGTAAATATTATTAAAGCTTACAAAATAACTCGATGGCCTCCACTGTAAGAACTATGCTTTGTCACAATTATAAAATTTCACCAGAATAATGCCCAATAGGAATAAATCGCAGTTGAAATGGCGTGCCGTAAAATAGGCTGAGGTGTTTTGCGAAAGTCTTGTAAATTAACAATAATTTTAGTAAAGCGGGCCGCGAATTTGAGATTCCTGCTTTAAGCAGTGTTTCTCAACGGCTGGACCATAGCGCACTGATCGATTTGGTGACGGAGCTGACCGAAAAATATGTTTTAATTCCGTGGTAAAACTGATGAGATAATAGGCCATACACTTTTTGCTATAAGGAATGTAAAGAAAGCAGTTGATATTTCTGACCTGACCAACCCTCTAGTGCGTTAAAAGATTACTGTTGTGTATGTTGTTTATTTTATGGTCCGCAAGATGTCGCCCTGGTCAGGGCACTTACGAGTGCCGATCGACCTTCAAATAAAACTAACCTATGTCTGGGAGTTGCTGCGTACATAACATGACGTCAGAAGTAAACGACTAATTATGGAGAAATCGTTGTTTTTGCCGAATTAGATGGTGTGGGATGGCAATGTGGCCGAAAATTGGAGGAAGTTTGTTTTGGGGTTTCGTTCATATGTGGCGGCAATAAGAAAGTAAATCTGACAAAATCAAAATAGCAATGTTTTTGCACGTACTGGAAGAACAGGGTCAAGACGTATTTAGCACGTTGAATTTCGAGGATAAGCACGGTATGAAGCTGAAAACACCACTTTTGGCCAATGACTAAGAAGTAGTGAAATTAAAGAAAGCTTTCCGCAAGTTGTGAGTATGAAACTTTGCAAGATTCGTAAGTAATTAGAAAAAACTTAAACTAAATCTGTACAGATTTGTGTTCCAACCCAAATGGTGGCAACGTGGAGTTTCCACATGCAACCACGTGTCGAGGCTGGGCTGTACGTGGTGCGCCGGAGTGTGCGTTAATCGGAGCGGCGCACGCCTCAATCAATCGAGAGGCAAGTTCCAGAGTCTCGTGTTCATACTGTGCTCTACGTCACGTGGCAAGGCAGTGTCCGGCTTCGGGAACTTTGTGCTTTCGATGTGGTGGCAAAAACCACTTTGCTTGGTGCTGTCAAGAAACACCACAGCGACAGGTTTGAGGGATTTTAGCCGCACGTGAGGATTTTCATGTTAATTCAGTAAGTGACGCTGTTCCTAAAGATGACTGGCTAGTAAATGTTAAAATTACAAAACCATTGTTTACTCGGGAAATATGATACTGGAGCACAAGTTGATTTAGTTTGCTTGAAACACATTTCCACTCTTCCACAATGTAAATTACTAACAGGAAAAACACCTGACAAATTGTTCTCTTGTACTCGGCATGTTATGCCAACTTGTGGGGAATGCTGCTTATTAGTTATGAACATACTGGTGGGAAATTCACTTCACCGTTTGTAGTTGTGGTGCAAAACTTTGTCCCTGTTATTGGTTTGCGCAGAGGTGAGGTGAGGTTTCAGGTTTATTCAAAAGAATTAACAGTGTTGTCACATAATATAATAACATGTTGCTTAAATTCAAAGACAAATTTGATGGCTTGGTTGCGTTCCAGGATTTTCACACCTTAAGAGTTGATGAATGCATTCCTGCTGTAGTCCGTTCAAGTCACGTTTGCTTTGAAAGTGCAACAGGAACTGAATAGAGTGGAACGTCTTGGCGTAATTCCTAAAGTTGATGAATCGACGCATTGGTAAAGTACAACATACAATTTTGAAATACGCGACTGGAGAGATAGTTCACTGAAATTAAAAACTAAAAACAACAAATCGTATGTTCCTCGTTTCTTTTCATTGGCGACAACGCAAAAATTATTCAAGAGGTACTAAATATTTTATAAATTCTTTTGCGATATTTGAAATCACTGATACGTGTGTATATATTGCTCCAAGCTGAACGACCTTTGCATTACTTTGCAGGTGGGATACTGACGAAGGAATGGGACGCCAGTGCATGACTCGAATCAGTCCTGTCCACTTTGAGCGTTGCAATGAGATTCCGTGCCATTTTAAAGTTACGGACGAAGACGTTTATGCTTTTCTGAGCAATGGAAAGACCCTGCAGTGTGAAATGGAGGTGGGTATAGCAGAAGTTGTCCATAGGAATGCGATGCTAAGCCTTAATTGTCAATTATTTGTTAACAGAATTATATTTTGCTTGAAGTAAAATTTCCACTTGCATATGTTAGCATGGTAGTACGTTAATATA
Source organism: Ascidia mentula (assembly GCF_947561715.1). NCBI lineage: Eukaryota > Metazoa > Chordata > Ascidiacea > Phlebobranchia > Ascidiidae > Ascidia > Ascidia mentula. The sequence continues at coordinate 4,780,673 of NC_138568.1, forward strand.
TCACGAGTAGTTTCAATGTTGCCGTACATTTGTAGGCTGGCAAAATCTACATAAGCGACTACAGTGATGTGGTGGATGGAACCCAACGCAACGTTAATCCAACTATTAGGAAAAATCTTTAATGTGCCAACGCCATATGGCGCTTTTTTATGTTCGCGACGACAACAAATTCGTGCCCATTGCTGTCCAATTGGTGCCCGGAGACCGCGATTACCTTTTCACACCTGCCGACAGCAAAGACGACTGGCGTTAGCGAAGATGTATTTCAGTTCCGCCGAAACAGTGCACCGGTAATTACTACATTTTTTGCCATGTAAGAGTTTGGATGGTATATCAATACCGTTGGTTGCATGAATACATTACATTGCTTTGTTTTTCTTTACGTTAGATATTTACGTTTAAGCTTATGTTTAAGCTGGTTTGTCTGCCACAAGAAAGTGGTATAAAGCTTTTCGAATGGAAGATCTTCACATTCCGAACCTGCTGAAGATAAAAGGTTTCTTGCAAACATCTCAGCATTATCTGTAAAATTGAACACTCTCTTTGTTCTTGGGGTAATTGCAGGAACCCTTGATCGCAACCTACTTCCTGAATACTATTACCGGGACGACGCCTTGGCGTTGTGGGACATTATGGAGCGATACGCATCCGGCGTTATCAACTATTTCTACCTTTGCGACGAGGTTGGAACTTTTACCTCAATGTCATTCTTGGCTATTCTTTGCCAATATTATGTAATACTAACATAACTCGAAGTTCACACCAATTTTCGATTTTGTTTGTTGTTTGTGGATGTCCAAACCGTCTTTAATCATTTCAAACATAGCCCTCATTTAGTATAACCAATAACAATATTTGTATTTTTAACTAAAAGGCTTGCTTTATACATTACAATTGTACACAATGTCAGTTTGGGGCAAAAACGTATTTTGCGCGTGGAAATTTGATTATTTACAATGCTTTTTGGAGGATGTCAAAGATGCAGAACTTCAGGATTGGGCGCAGGATGTGGAGGTTCAGGGAATTGGTTGGATCGATGGCGACCTCAAGGGAATGGCAAAAACTGTGACTACCAGAGAACAACTGGTTAGTTTGGGAATGTCTCCTCTGGCAAAATTAACATGATTTTTGGGTTTATGTATGGAGTATTTTCCAATTGTTTCAAGTGGTATCCCTGCCCACATTTCTTTTGATTACGTAGTATTCACCAAGAGATGCAACTTGCAGGTCGAACTTTGCGTGATTATAATCTTCACCAGTTCGGTCCAACACGCGGCCGTCAACTTCGGCCAGTTCGCCAACTATCGTCTCATACCCAACGCTCCACTCGCAATGAGGGAGCCACCACACAAAAGGGGAGAGGTATGTCCTACAAGTGGTACATATGCTGTACCCTTGATATGTAGCACGCCTAACTAAAATTACTGCTGCAGAAATTGATTAAACACAAAAAATCTGTGCTTAAACGGTCATTTTTACCACACCGGGATTCGAATCCAGGTTATCCAGGGCTAGAATTCTGACCAGGTTTTCTACTTGGTATTTGGGTCGGGCACCTTTCCTTATGTTGTCAATTGTATTACAATCAAAATGTTTTTGATCAATTTGAGTTCATTTGCGCCTCTGGTGGCTGCGTCACCTTTGACACTGGTAGTGACCGCAGAGCATTTGCGAAACAATATGGAACTGTTGCGTCTTTTGACAAATTCACAACTCACCATTTTAATAATTGATGTGACTTGTAAAAAAGCATTTGACCTAGATTTATTTGAAGTATAAGCCACTACCACAAAAACATACAACACAAACGTGGAAAATCATTTAAGTTTGTATGCAGTAAATCCTCTTTCCTGTTTTTACCAAACTGTTTTAACAAAGGCATCACAAGCAAGAATTATGAGCTCATTACCTGACGTCACCATGGCAAGCAACACCATCGCCTTGGCTTTCACTCTTTCATCATTTACCCAGTGTGAGGTATGAACGGTATTTTCACCAGTAAAAGTTTATTTTTTTCTGCTTTATCGGTCGGTTACGCTTGCGGGGAGTTGTCATAAACAACGATAATTCGGCCATGTTGCGGGCTTCTATACATCAGTCCAGACATGTGCTATCCTTGGCATGTGACCGTGAAAACCCCTCGATTCCCTTCGAGCGTGTCCAAATAAGTGACCTTATAGGCGTTGGCAACCCCCTTACGATATTTGTTTAAGGTTGTTAAATGTAATTAAAACTGTGTAATTCATATTATTGGCTCCACTTTACTTATCGTAATTAAAAAATTTTCATTGATTTGCACAAAATGTTGGTGGCACGTGAATTTATTACCATTTAGCCGTCAGTTGTGGGCACTGTGGTTTGTGGCAGACATTTTTTGCTACTTATTTAGGGATGGACGGTTGTGTAAGATTTAAATTGTAAATTATGTTAGGTCTACCTGGGTGATTACAGAAAGAAGCTCTTCGTCGAGCCAGCAGTATTAGGGATGCAAAAGAATTACAAGCAGACGCTCCAAGCACTCGAAGAACAAATAGAGCAACGTAATATGTGTCTCGAGCACCCGTACACATTTTTGCTGCCTTCCAGAATCCCAATCTACATCGCTATTTAACAAATCACTTAAAGACTGTGAAAGCAAAACGGGAAACGGTAACTATTTGTATTATTATCGTTATTATGTGAAGAAAAATGGACATTTGGAGGTCCTTCTAAGTTTAATATTTCTGTTTGCCCACGTTTGCTCTTGGTAGGTCGTTCGGGTATTCTGACTTTAAACGAAAAGAAAGTTCAAAATTGCTGGTGTGGAACCGTTCATAGCGTGAATGCAAGAAATATTATATTCTAGGTTGAATGGTATTTATTAAAGTGTTAATTTCGTGCTGTATATTGTTGTACCTGTTTGATGCTGCATCCTTAATACCCATCCAAATAAACAGAAGGCTACAGATACAGATACCTGGAACAAAGGATACGCATGCCCTTTCGCCTTTAATTTTTCCTCGTTTTCAATGACGTCACTTTTGTGAAAGGTGACGTCACTTTTCCAGTTCATGTCAGCGTGTGAAACCGAAAATTGGGCGGCGTCAATGGGGTTTCCATGTCTTCCCGATTACTGATGTTTCGAAAAAGGAAATTGTGCCTTGTAATTGCTGCAGCAAATAGTTTCACATGCAGGAGGGAAAAAGGAATGTCGAAAATTATGCGGAATGAATAGGACAAAAAGACATAAAAATATGTGCACATCCAGCGTCATCAGTTTGCTGAAACAACACAACAGTAGGGAAAGCTTTCAAAATCCCACAGGACATAATTTTTTGACCAATAATGCTACAAAATTTGTTTGAACTCAATTCATATCTTACTGGACTATTTACTAAAGAATTCATTGAATGATTTTTTTCCTTGAATAGACGGAGCATCTTACCAACGGCTCTATCAACAAAAACCGATCACCATCATCATATAATTGTGCAGGTGAAGTAGTCCTATGGTTTTTCAGCAATACTATTTCATCACGAAAGTAAATTGTAGCAAGGTTATGACTTGAAAAAAAAACAAAATATATCCTTTATGTTGCTTGCAATATATTCCACGACCGTTTTTGGGAACCAAACCTAAAAAAGTTCTGTAACCCAGGTCGCCTACAACAATATGGTGAACCAACTTGGTGATGTGACTTGTTAACGTGAAGAGAAACTGACCGTTTCTGCGTTGACGTTAGGTATGCCAGTACAGTTCCGAGTAACTTCCCGTGTTCTTACGCGATTCTGGCAAAATAAGTCTCTCTGGTTACAAGCTCGCATTCCGCGCGTCACGACACAGGGAACGCGATCGAAAGTCTGATGAGTTTCACATCCTTAGCGCGAAAATTCGAGGAATTCCGTGCTTTCATATGCAGTTAAACGCGATTTAGCAATTGTAAAAATAACGATTTCCTCGAAAAGCATGAAATTATGACCGCTAATACTCTTGACCCAGCGCCAATACCATAGTATATATGACAAAAATATGCCATCGCCATAAAAACTACAGTCAAATATCGAATTGCCCAAACAAACAGCTTGAAAAAGTAAAGATTTTGCTCTGCCGATTTCACCGAAGGTCATCATAGCAATGTTACCTTTCTAAGCAACTTGTGCAATACTTGTTTTTAAAGCCATAATATTCTGTTGTTTCTTTTCGCAAAAGCAGAACACGGCAAGACGTCTCTCCCTGAGACAACCAACGGACGGAGGAGTGATAAAGCACATCCTCTGCTGACGTATCACTTGAGCTTAAAATTTCTTGAAATTGCCTGTGATGAAGAGCATTTGCCCGAATGAATAAAATAATACCATTTACGTCTTTCAGAACGTTACTTAAAGCAACGGATTTGGCACACAATGCTTCCTGGTGGATAATACAGTGAAGATTAACGAGCTCGTTATTTTCATGCTCCTTACATACGTAATCTGACAATCTTGTCACAAATCCTTGCTGCTTAACCGTCATGGCAGGTGCGCCATCCGTGCAAATGCCACGAAGACTTTTTAAATCTAATCCGGAGCGAATGCAGGCATTTTTTACTGCATCAAATATGTCTTCACCACGGGTGCGGGTAGCCAGTGTTTCCATTGAAAGATCCTCACACAACTCACAACTTGTAGATAGAGAACGAACGAAGACTAGCAGTTGCTCAGAGTCCGTAGATTCGTCAACAGCGAGCGCAAGTAAACTCCCTTCTCTATTAACTTTTGCTTTCAGAGAGATTTAACTGCTGAGCTATATCAGATTGCCGGCGTTGCACAGTAGCGCGCGAGAGAGGAATCGATGAGTAATCTATTTGCCGGGATGAATGCATTTCACAACGTCCATGATACATCGCTTAACAAGTTCCCCATCGGAATAAGGCTTTCCTGCAACACCAAGATGATATGCCACTCTGTAGGAAGCTTCGCAACGACGATTGTTGGAGTGAACGAAAGACGAGATGCAAGCGGTTTGCTGACGTACACGCTTTTTTAAATTTTCGACACAGACCTTCCTAGACTCTCCATCCAACTTTGCATAGGCGTGTGACAAATGCCGCTGAAAATGCTGCTTTGCATTATCCCCTTTTACAGTTTTAACGATTTGGCTGCAGATTAAACACTTCATGGTATGTGTTGCTGTCTGCATCATAAAATAATCCACCTCCCATTTGGGATTAAACGCCCCTTTCTCTTCTTTTAGCAACCTTTTGCGTTTCAGCGACGTGACTGATTGAGTCCACTGTTTAGCTTTTGACAACTGTACATGCGTGCATGACAATTGACAATTGACAGACATGCTTTCAATGTTTTGTGACGTCACCATCCGTATTGTTTCGCTTTGTCTCGCATGTGTTTCAAAAGTTGCGGTGGCTGCACCAGTTACTACTCGCTACAGGGTAACAGGGAACGAATGTGTACAACGCGGAAATGGAAATGGGCCTAATTAAAAGCTTAACTTTTGAGATCGCTTCAAAAACAAGTTTCAGAAGCAACGACGGCCGCCAATGCATGTATTTGGATATAAATGTGCACGGCCGCAAAAAATAGCGTCCGCGGCTGCAGGTTGTGCACCGCTGGTTTAGTGTTTACACTGATACATTATCGGCAGTCGTTAAATTTGTCTGGCGTATATATGACAAACTACCATTGAGACAAGGCTGGCTCGTACATGGATTGCACAAGCCCACCATTTCCGTTGGCTATATATGGTTTAGTGTTTACACTGTTTCATTATCGGCAGTCGTTAAGTTTGTCTGCCGTATATATGACAAACTACCATTGAGACAAGGCTGGCTCGTACATGGATTGCACAAGCCCACCATTTCCGTTGGCTATATATGGTTTAGTGTTTACACTGATTCATTATCGGCAGTCGTTAAGTTTGTCTGCCGTATATATGACAAACTACCTTTGAGACAAGGCTGGCTCGTACATGCATTGCACAAGCCCACCATTTCGGTTGGCTATAAAGGTTTTCGACTCGTTAGTGGTCTGAATACAATTTACAGATGGCTTTGGTGGGTGTAGGGTTGAGGTAATGAGACGTATTCCTTGGTCATAACTGAAGTTTGCATCGATCTCATGTTAATGATTCCCAGCATTGTTCATTGCTTCAACATAAACCTTATCCCTGCACTTAGCCATTTTGCTCTCTCAATTTATTCGGTCGATTTATCTCTTTTGAAATATTGTCGGCTGGAATCACGTAGGTTCCTAACGTAAATTTGTTCGATGAGAGTAAGTAGAGGGGGGCACACGTAAAGATGAAAAAAAAAACGTAAACTTTACTGAAAACGTGGTTGTAGTTCAGCAAGTTTAATAGCCAACCTCACAAATATGATGATGATATTTTGGCTACTGTACACTTCAAATGCCTTCATGTAGTTGGTAAACCGCCCACTGAGTTTGAAGTTTAGTCATAGGTCGCGGCGGTTCGAACATCCAGCGATTGCGGAAATGACGATTAAATGTTTAATTCCTTATTGTTACACAAAACAACACCTACACTGAATATACCTTGCAGGCGGGTTGTGCTTATCGCACTTATACAGCTCCACATATCAAATTAACTGCAGTTGAACTACTGTATACCAGCATAGGTCGCGTGCAGATAACTTGAAAACTTTTGCTTTAGAAAAACTTGAAAAGTTAATATGTGTATATATGAGATTCGGGGACAATGCAGGTGGCGATTTAATGAATATACGTTACAAATTTGATTCGAAGTTCCATTGTCCAATTGACGGTTTCACAGTTAAGAACTTACAGAGGATGTAAACGATCTGTTTTTATTGGTAAATGCTTTAAAATCGGTCAACCAGTGTGCAATAGTTTGTCAGTTATCTGTCTGGTGCAACTGTACACTGTTTTGATGTGATTTTATGCGGCTCCAACTTTGAATTGAGATCTGCATTACGCTTTTGGTCAACCGACGGACAAGACATTTGTCAAATCCGAAGTTCTGATGTAAAGTGTAATCTGTGCGGGTTGTGCGTGTGGCAATTACGTTGTTCGATCGTTTTTTGCACCTAAAGTTAATATTTTTATCATTTCTTTGTCACTGACTATAAAAGAAACAGTGTTGGTAGTGGTAGTAAATTGCGTGGAAATTGAAATGGAAAATTTCGTTCAGAAACCGGAAGATCCGGACAATAAGATAAATTATGGGATATTAATTAAGGTAATCTTTATGTTGACGAAAATGTTATGTGGATATCACAAGCAAATGCTTTTACTAAAATACAAAAAAGACAAAAAAATGACTAATCAATTTGTCTTTGAAATTTACTTGGAGATCTGACCCCAGCTTTGTTACGCTTTGGTTTATAAACGATTTAATAAGTTCCTTGTAACATATATCATCACACTACGTTTTTCTTAGACTTCAGATTCCTATGCAAATGCTGGGACTCGGTCTGTGGTTCACATAGACCTAATCAACGCATCGGGTGAATCCACAGGTCCCATAAAACTCGGTAACTTCTGGCACTGTGACTTCCAAAAGGGAAATGTCAACCAATTTCGGCCATATGTGAAAGACATTGGAATGCCGTTGATAGTAAGAATCAGTAAGTGATAGGATTTCTATCGACTCTCTTTTTTGAAAAACAAAGAATGAAAAGAAACTTGTTTCACAAAAGCTTGTAAATTGCAACACAAAACTATTCAAGTTGATTGCCAGTCTGAAGGAATGTGTCAATTTGTCCACTCTGCTTGCTTGTCTTGTTGCCGATCGTGTCGAAAGGGCGTAACAGTTTAAATTCACCCTGCTCGTTTAGGGGCCAATGAACAGCAAATGGGGGCCCACGAATTAAGGGATTTCTATCGTTAAAGACTGGATTTCACCGACAATGTCATGTGATCTGAATTACAAAATATCCTCGAAACGGCACATTTTTCGCTCGGGGCCCTGGTCACGCGGAGCTGGCGAAGGTATTTGCAAAAACATTTTAGTTCGATTTTGCGTCCAGCTCTTGAAAACCGACACCACGAGGACGAATGGTTGTGCGATTGGATCAAAGTGGTCGCGGGAGTTGATGAGAGGGAATTTCCAATTTATGCATGGATCGGAGAGGAATTGGAAGTCACCATAGGAAAAGGTTTCCAGTTTTGTGTAATACAATATAACGAGCAATATATTTTGAGTATATTACTTGCTGGTGAAAATTACCGTTGTCGGACTATTAGCTTTATGGCCTTCGAACGCATGGTAACAGATTTTTTATTAACAACTTTTGTTTCCAGTTTGATATTTATATTTTGCCCGCTATTAGTCATCACCAGAATGTGCTGGTTAGGATAACTATTGTAAGAATTGGATCCTTTGGTAGAAAGACTGTCAATCTGTTAAACTTACAGGACGTTTAAGGCAGTTCTATTTTCAAGAGGTAAATTGGCTTAACGCTTATGGATCGCAAATTATATAATGCCTCTGATGCAACCATATTGTTATAGTCACGTAGATTCTAAGTACAAAATTTACGGCACTGCACTGCGTACAAATACCTGCGCATAAATTATACGTCACAAAAATAATGCAAAACTTGTAGCTTGCTACTTTGATAGAGAAGTCCATTCCTATCAAAAAAAGTCAAATCTATTTTGCGTAATAGACTGCCTAACATTCAATTTGCCTGAATTTTAAGCAAAATGTTTTAATGTATATACGCGTATTTATCAAACTAATAAAAATCTTTACCTCAAAACTTTTCCTTCAGCCATGCTGCCACAAAAAGTCACCAATCTTTACGTGCAAGACCTGCGCAAGAAGGAAATCGAGCAGAACAAGGTTACGTTCAGTTGGGTGCCCCGACCCCCGGAGGATAGCGTGGGATGGGGGCTTCCCCGGTATGTGGATGCAGCTTCTTACGCCGAGCTACCCAATATGTTCAAGAGGGACGTGGTTAGAGCTCGCGACTTTTTGGACGACGGGCTAGGAGCTGGATTTCAGGCTATTTTCGACCTGATAAGCGGTACGTTGTAGCTCTAGTTATGGTATATTGTTTGTATAGACTTCGGCTCTTTTAATTAACTGTTATAATTATGGTCGGCGACTTAGGTGACGGCAAATTGGAAGAAATGTCTAAGAAAAAATTATTCCTATTCAAATCCGAATAAAACCATTCAATCCAAATAATATAATTCAATCTACGGTATTCGAACAAATCCGAATATTAGTGACGTCAAAACCGCCACCATTTCACTTACACTATCGACACTTTCTCACAAAAGGAGTCGGAGTGGCTGGATTCGGAATCGAACAAAAATATTTTTTGGCGGGGTTGAGGTAGAATAATCTTTTCGCGAACAGTACGGAAATGCGACAAAATCGCCTGAGTAAACCAAACGCTTGGAAAACAAAACCTTTTATGTGTGTAACATGTTCTGCTAGAACCTTCAGGAAAAATAACACCTGATTTTCTCACACTAAAGACAAACATGTTTTTGTCGTATATAAATGTGACGACATTTATCTCTTTCAGGAGTAGTCGAACCGCTAACTGATGTGGATTCGTTCCATCGTCTCTACGCTCACCACAAGCTTCAAAGAATAAAAGAAAACCCGAATTACCTGAAAGAGTCAGTCGCTTTTTATTTATAGTTGCATGTTGTGACTTAATTGCCATCTAAAGTTTAGTGGTTTCTACGAAGATTGATTAAGTTTTTGTATTTAACCAAAACAATCGTGAAAAGTAGTCAAAAAAACTTTGGTCGTACCGCCTCCACTACTTTTTCCGCTGATTTTCACATATGCGTGTTAATATCCACATTAGGCAAAACGCATTATAAAATGTCTTTACAAAACGATGGCATGTTGAGATTAAAAAATGCAGCAAGGCAAACAAATACGCAAAAGACAGTTAAAAATGCTGACAAAAACAACATTTTGCTTCTTTTTCACATGTTTTTGAGATTTCGGTAGTGGACAAGCCAGCGAACCACTTACCCAAATTACCATATGCTGTTTAGTTGGGATACTGACGAGGGAATGGGAAGACAGGTGATGACGGGAATCAGTCCACTTGCATTTAAAAGGTGCCGTGAAATTCCTGATTACTTCAACGTCAAAAACGAAGACGTGGAGAACTTTCTAGAGGGACGTACGTTGGAATGCCAAATGGAGGTAATACGATAAACACCGACTTTTTGCCAAAATATATTCACGTAATGCGAATAGCGTAAAATTTTATTCTAACGCTGGTAATTTTTATCCTTAATAAACGATTGGCGCATGATCCTGTTTAAATATTAAAACTACTGTTATTTCCTTTTCATCATTCATGCACATTCTGATTGTATGGAAAAATATGATTTGGTAAAGATCAAAAGCAATAGTTGACTGAAATCTTTGCTCAATGTAAAAAATATACAACTGCCATTGACTGAACCTTAAATGAATTATTTAAAAGGCTGGAAGAGTCTATATCAGCGACTACTCCAAGGTCTTCAAAAACATCGGTCGCAACCCCGCCCCTGGTACCAATCTACCGCTAATATGCCCAGAGGCTGTTGGGCTCTTTTTCGTCGACACCGAGGGCAATTTCAAGCCCATTGCCATTCAGTTAATTCCTGGTAACAGGGACCACCTCTTTAACCCTGGTGATAGCAAGGAGGATTGGCTCCTGGCAAAAATGTACTTCCGTGTCGCGCAGAGTAACATGCATGAGGTGGGTGCCAGGCTTTGAACTGTTTGTTGTTGCTGCTCACTACAGGGTTTTGGGCCTATAAGGTCATGAGTGAAACAATACCCTGCAAAACCCGCTGACTTGTTGGGAAAAATGGCTGACCCAGGTCAACTGGAATGCCTGGGCTGCGATGCCAGTGAACCTTTGCCTGAAGTAAAATTGTAACGCAGCGCTGGTCTAAATGTGTTTACAATTCACTAAGTTTGACCGGGTAAACAGTAGAACTAATAATGAGAATGGCATGCAGAATGCTCCCAAAAGAATTTGCCTTCTTTTCAGTTACGATTGTCATTTTGATGTTCTGGGTTTCCCAAGACTTGATAAATCAACCAATTTTATACCAATTTTAAGGTCATTGATAAAACTTCAATATAGAGTCACTGTATTGCTTTTCAGTGGATCTACCATTTCCTTTACACACACTCCATCATGGAACCGTTTGCTGTTTCTCTGTTTCGTTGCTTACCCCTTTCTCACCCGCTGTACAAACTGCTGCGACCTCATCTTCGTACCGTGTCCGCAATCAACGCGGACGCCAGAACTTCGTTGATTCCGCCCACTGCCCTTCCGAACAAAGCTCTTGCAACCTGTGAGTAAGACCGATATTGTTGCATTTACCAGAAGGGCATAAAAAACTGACTAGTTGTTATGCTTGGCAACGTCAGCAACAAGTTATTGTTGTATGTTGATATGTGCTGCTTGAATATGATGAAATTAAAAAGCAAAATAAGCAAAATCGGCTTATGCGGGCAAAGCCTTATCTATCGATGTTTTCAAGCCTAAGTTTGCGACCAACTTTCATTTTGCCGCAAGTTTAAGCTGGTTTGTCGTTTTTAAAGCTGCTCTGGACCTCATCCGAACTGTGTACAAGACCTTCCAGTTCGAAGATCTGGTAATTCCAAAAGTGCTAGCGAAAAACGGTAAGAATATTTTAAACTATCATTGGCGTATTGTACTTGCATAGCAACTCGAAATACAGTTACATTTCGAAGCCAAATAATGCGCAAGGACTAGCAAGCAAGCGAATTAACACTGTTAGTATGCAAAGTACTTTATAAATAAATCAATATATACAAGCTACACAATATAAATTTCTTTTCTCGGTGCTTTTTAAATTCTAAAAGGCAATATAAAAACACAAAAATAAGTCGTCCTATTTACACAATAACAACCAGTGTTAAATAACTTATGTGGATGTTTGCGGGAATAGTGGTGAAACGAAGAATCCCAGTAGCACTACGAATTCCTAGAAATGATAATGCGGAATATTAACGATATTTTTGCTGACGCAGAAACTGACAACAGGGATCTTCTCCCATATTATTACTACCGGGATGATGCTTTGGCGCTTTGGAACATTATGACTAAATATGTGAAAGAAGTTATTACATACTACTACAAGAGCGAAGAGGTAACAAAGATTGAAAAGTTGTTGTAAACAAATATAACCAGGGCCGGTCCTAGAAAATGCGAGGTCTCATTAAAAAAGCGGGGCCTCTATTTCACCCACAAAATATTATCTGTATTTGATTTTTTGCTTGGTAAATTGGGGGGCACCATTTCAAGCGCGGTCTACTGAATCGGCCCCAAATGCGACAAACATTTCAAGCCTAGCTTGAAAATGTTTCCAACAAAGTCTCGTATGAAAAAAGTTAAACATTGACTTCACTACAGAACGGGATGTGACAAATATTTATCTTTTCTTTAGGACATCAAAAACGATTACGAGCTCCAAGCTTGGGTGAAAGACGTTGCTACAGAGGGTGTTGGATGGATAGATGGTAACACCAAAGGAGTGCCACAAGAGATTAAAACATTCGACGAGCTGGTAGGAAAAATCATAGAACGACAGGGTTGAGTAACTGAGGCGCAGGGTCCTTGAAAGAAAAAAGATGTGACGGTGCGAGGACCTTTTTCTTTTGGAGATTACATAAATTCATTAATGGAATTCAGAATTTACGACATAAACCTCTTTTTGATGAAAACAATGGTGTTCGTGGGCCCCTTTTGTTATTCATGGGCCCCCTAGTTTTGCATAGCCCCGTGCGCCGCACCAGTTGCACCCCGGGCCCGCTGAGGTGGCTTATATTTCTTGTACTTTTTAAAATCAGATCCTTCGCGTCAAAATGGTTTTGCATAATCTGCCCATTTTGGGAATTTGTTTGCATTTTATTTGTTTAGTGTTTTGTTGTCTGGCTTTCTATTTGTTCATATAAGTGAGCATGGAGCCGTCCATACTTACACCAAGCAGCACTGTTGAAACCTCATAGGTCGAAACAGTGGCCATCTTTCTGCAGTTCACATAAAATTATATTTGTTGTTTGGTATTCTTATAACTTTTTTGCATTTCTTTTAATCTTGAAAACAATTTTCAGATCGAACTTTGTGTGACGATCATATACACTAGCTCGGTGCAACACGCGGCAGTTAATTTTGGTCAGTACGAGACGTACAAGTTCGCACCAAACGCACCCCTGGCCATGAGACTTGCACCTCACATGAAGGGAGAGGTATGTGTGGTACAGATTTGAGGTCTCATCACCGCATTTAGCCATGTATAGTTTTTTTTTATAAAAACGTTAGTAATACTCGGCAGTAGTAATACTTCATTACTGTTGCTGTCAGACGGCTCTTCTGGCAATGATGTTGATGAACACCAATGTTTCGGTTGCTATGCAGCAGCCTTCATCAGGATGCACCAATGTAACTGAGAAAAACGTTGGTGTTTATGAGTTTGTGTGTCTCGACATCTGACCATGTAGATTTTGTACATTTATAATGGTCCTGACGAAGGCTGATGTATAGCAACCAAACATTGATTTTTTCAACATCATTGCCGGAATACTTGTTAAATGTTTGTAACATATAAAGCACATTGGCCGTAACAGCGACGAGGTTTTACATATGTTTGTATACAAACAGGCAACGAATGAATTGATTATGGACAGCCTGCCCAACCTCGAAATGGCGATTATCATGGTTGCTGTCAGTTTTGCACTCTCCTCTTACTCAAGTGATGACGTGAGTAAACTATTTTTGACAATTCAGGAAATACCAATAGTTGACTCCATGTATGTATTTGTGGCACAGAATCAAACATTTACACGATAACATGTCGGAGAAATGAAGTATGTTAGTTATGTGGCGCGCCCATTGCTGAGCCATTATGAATCTTTTATTATGACCCAAAGTGCATCAAAAATTGACTTAACTTAACAACATCACGTGGCACCAGATCAGTTTTCCCATAAGACACTTACAATTTAACAACATTTATTATTTATTTTCCTGAAATCGACTATAATTTCAACGCCACTTGTTCTGCGTGACGTAGGTGGATATTTTGCACTTAAAATTACGATATAAATAACCTTTGTGTCATAACGCAGTGTTATTTTAAAGAAGACATGTTACTCTTTTACTCTTTTACTTTTTACCTTTCCGTTATCCGAACTGATGACGCTGACTGGCGAAACAAGTTTTCTTTGAAAGAAAACTTCTTTTCGACGCGATGTCATTTTATTATGTATTTATAAACTTCAAGTTAAATATGGGTAAAAAATCTATTGTTAATAATTTTCATTGGCAATTCAGGAATTTCTCGGGGAGTACAACAAGCGTCTATTTACCGAGGAGCCGATCATCAACATACAGAACTCGTACACCGAGGCTTTGAAGGAGTTGGAGAAGGAAATTGACAAACGAACCGACCCACAAGTCCATCCATATACCTTCTTGATTCCGTCGAGGGTCCCAAATTACATCGCCATATAATCACAAAAATTCACACCAACTTATTATCTGGACGTTGATAGGATTGTTTCCATTTATCCAGTGATTATTTTAGGTGTTCGATTCTATTAACCTGTTTCTGTCTCTCTTAACAAATGAGTTCCAATAGTCAGAACTTTTTGCCCGATATTTTTGTTGTGATAGAAGTTCGTTACTGTTTTTATTCAGTTCACGCCACGTTTTCTGGCTAAAAGTGTTGACAAAACTCGTATCTTTTTAATTCTTGGTAGTATTTCTATGTTTACCGAACAACTTTAATTACTCGAAAATGTCGCACTTACTAACTTGTATTATGGTCGTTGTAAATAATGTTATAATCCAGACAACAGAAAGGAAATAAAAAAGCAATGACATAGGCATGTTTGATATATTTGTCACAATAGATAAATCGATAAAAACGAACTCCCCTGAACCCGAAAAATAACCGTCTTTGTAAAGGTAGTGAAGTGAATGATGTCAGCACATTTGATGCTGAGTAACGCTTTGCTTCTTGTTGGACTTGTGGAAGTGACTTACGCACACTTTAGAAGCAGCTCCGTAAAGCTCACGCAGGCGCCTTTTTAAACATATTAGCAGGGCCGAAGTATTACAGAAACATCAAAGGCTTTACCTTTCAATCAGTGGATAATAGTTTATGCTCCTTAAAAAAATCACAAACCATCAGTAAAAAATCATTTGAGAAAATTTCTTGATTTAAATTTCGTCATCAAGAAATGTTAGAGGTGCAAAAAGCAGTTACATTCTTCAAAATTATATTTGTGAGCGAGTGTCTTGAGAGCTTTAATGAAGTCAACTTACGTTTTAAAGCAACATTATGAATACATGAAACATAGTAAAGTACATTAAAATTCAAACAATACATAATACAACAAACATGTGACGGTAATTATGACGTAAACGAAAAATATCGTTTGAATTGCTGTTTCATTCGGTTGGTTGAATTTAATCTGATTATCTCGGAGCGGGCAGGTGGTTTTAGTAAAAAAACATTACTTGTTGCTGCAAGCGTAAATAATGCCCTAAACCTTATTGTAACGGACAGAACTGAGTATGATTTCTGTGGGTGCACTCATGCGTGAAAACTTATTTCGTGGTTGGGTAGTGCGCGTGCTTGTAATGTTGTGTTAGTGTATCCATTGCAATCTAGTTATTTGTACGTTATTTTAATGCCTTCTTGGCTGTGATAAGTTGCATTCTATTTGAATAAGGTGGAGCCGTGTAGGCATTTAGTTTTAAATCGTGTCTGTTCTAGATTTATTTATCTGTTTGCTGTGAAACTGCAAATTGGAATAAAAGGTTTGAGAATTGCACGCATATAAAAAGTACACGGCAACACACACACACACACATATTTTGCTTTTTTTAATTTTTTGAATGGAGGTCCTTTTTTAGGTTGATAGTATCTTCCTTTGCTACAAATAAGCTAAGTTTAATATTTCTGTTTGCCCACGTTTGCTCTTGGTTGGTCGTTCGGGTATTCTGACTTTAAACGAAAAGAAAGTTCAAAGTTGCTGCTGTGGAAGCGTTCATAGCGTGAATGCAAGAAATATTATATTCGTGAGGTTGAATGGTATTTATTAAAGTGTTAATTTCGTGCTGTATTGTTGTACCTGTTTGATGCTGCATCCTTAATACCCATCCAAATAAACAGAAGGCTACCGATACAGATACCTGGAACAAAGGATACGCATGCCCTTTCGCCTTTAATTTTTCCTCGTTTTCAATGACGTCACTTTCGTGAAAGGTGACGTCACTTTTCCAGTTCATGTCAGCGTGTGAAACCGAAAATTGGGCGGCGTCAATGGGGTTTCCATGTCTTCCCGATTACTGATGTTTCGAAAAAGGAAATGTTGCCTTGTAATTGCTGCAGCAAATAGTTTCACATGCAGGAGGGAAAAAGGAATGTCGAAAATTATGCGGAAAGAATAGGACAAAAAGACATAAAAATATGTGCACATCCAGCGTCATCAGTTTGCTGAAACAACACAACAGTAGGGAAAGCTTTCAAAATCCCACAGGACATAATTTTTTGACCAATAATGCTACAAAATTTGTTTGAACTCAATTCATATCTTACTGGACTATTTACTAAAGAATTCAATGAATGATTTTTTTCCTTGAATAGACCGAGCATCTTACCAACGGTTCAATCAACAAAAACCGATCACCATCATTAAATAATTGTGCAGGTGAAGTAGTCCTATGGTTTTTCAGCAATACTAGTTCATCACAGAAGTAAATTGTAGCAAGGTTATGACTTATATATATCCTTTAAAATATATCCTTTACGTTTGCGACCGTTTTCGTGAACCAAACCTAAAAAAGTTCTGTAACCCAGGTCGCCTACAACAATATGGTGGACCAACTTGGTGATGTCACTTGTTAACGTGAAGCGAAACTGACTGTTTCTGCGTTGACGTAATGTATGCCAGTACAGACAACCCGTTCCGAGTAACTTACCGTGTTCTTAAGCGATTCTGGCAAAATAAGTCTCTCTGGTTACAAGCTCGCATTCCGCGCGTCACGACAAAGGGAACGCGATCGAAAGTCTGATGAGTTTCACATCCTTAGCGCGAAAATTCGAGGAATTCCGTGCTTTCATATGCAGTTAAACGTGATTTAGCAATTGTAAAAATAACGATTTCCTCGAAAAGCATGAAATTGTGACCGCTAATACTCTTGACCCAGCGCCAATACCATAGTGTATATGACAAAAATGTGCCATCGCCATGAAAACTACAGTCAAATATCGAATTGCCCAAACAAACAGCTTGAAAAAGTAAAGATTTTGCTCTGCCGATTTCACCGAAGGTCATCATACCCTAAAAGCAATGTTACCTTTCTAAGCAACTTGTGTTGGTGGTTTTACGATTCAGCAAACAATCCGAACATTTAACCCGTTTTCATTTGACAAAGAAAACGCCAGTAAAAAGTTTTTTTGAAAGCGGATATCTCGACCGTCTTATGAGGTAGCGGCATGATTTTTGTACAGAGTTTAGTTAATATGCCAAACTTTCCAACGACACTAACTTTATTAAAATTTGCATGATAATATTTGTATATGAGTTTGATATACCTACTCAAACCACACATCGCTGTTAGTGTCGTTGGAAAGTTTGGCACACATCGCTGCTTTCGAAATTATTTAATTGCAATGAATTTTCGAATTAAACTTTGACTTGCAAACAGGCTCCGTATCTAATTTACTGATTTTAACCATATTCCTTGGTATATATGTCCTGGGTCGTTCAAGCTCTACACACAAGGGCCTATGGGAGGTGTGGTTACCATGCGAAGAATTAGACAAGTAGCTTGTTTGTTTGTTGGACAAAGTTTGATTTTATTCGATAAAAGGGATATGAAAGAGTGGTAGCAAGGTAGTCCGTTCCCATTTGTTCGGACAAGGTTTTTCAGCCAAAATGCGTTTCAGGCATGTGGTAGAAGGGAGTGAGTAAGGGTGTACGTTTTGCCACTACAAAATGGCCATTCTGTATCCCAAACTACTTCGGTCGCGTTGAATTGTGTCGTTTTATAAGTCCTTGATTAAATCAACTAGCGTTTTCGCGTCACCGGCGTCTTTTTCTCAACCAATTCGTGCATAACGTTTATGTGCCCGCGCTCGGTCAAATCCACGTTGCCTTTCAACACGTTGTGGATCCATTCGCAAATACACTTCATCAAATCGAGACCGGCGCTTTTATGATTGCGCGAACGACTCTTGACTCGGTAAAGCGTATTCAAAACTGCCGCATGTTTGTCGAGACGATGGGACATATCAAAAGTTTTTCGGAACATGACCGAACGATGTTTCACAGCGGAACACAGTAAAGTTTTACTCTTTCCTGTCTCCCAATCAGAAAGAGAATCTCAGAGAACCGGAAGGAAGTCTCCCTGTTCTTTACTCTGTCAATTATATACTACCTATATACCTTACCCATAGCCCTAGGTCGTTCAAGCTCCACCCACAAGGGCGTATGTGGTAATGTGGTTACTACTCGGAGAATTAGACAAGTAGCTTGCTTGTTTGCTGGTCAAAGTTTGATTTTATTCGATAAAAGGGTGTGAAAAAGTGATGGTTGCAAGGCAGTCCGTTCCCATAGGTTCGGACAAGGTTTTTTAGCCAAAATGCGTTCAAGACGTGTGATAGAAGGGATTGTAAGAGTTTTTCGTTTTGCCACTACGAAATGGCCATTTTGTATCTTGCACTACTTTGGTTGCGTTGGATTGTGTCGTTTTTTAGTGATAGATTACGAAACCATTCGAATTACTCGCATGGCCATTACAGGTGTATAAACAAAGTCTGGTTCGTGTTCTGCGGTTAATAAGCAGTCCATATATGGTCTAGTGTTTACACTGATTCATTATCGGCAGTCGTTAAGTTTGTCTGGCGTATATATGACAAACCACCATTGAGACAAGGCTGGCTCGTACATGGATTGCACAAGCCCACCATTTCCGTTGGCTATAAACTTTTAGACAACGTTTCTTCCTCCACATTAGAACGTATCTGTTTATCACAGCAACAGGATTAAAATTATACCTGTTTTTGATGAGAAAAAATACCGCAACGCAAACGTCAGTGGTGGGAAAAATGATTAGTGCTGCTATGTCACTTCCTTCAATACAGAATTTAACGAATTAATGAAGAATGACGAGCTATTCTGGTGGCTGGTCTTCGCCCGAACTATTTGTAATAGGCCTACACTGTGACATTTCTTAGTTTTGACGCACTGCCCCGGTGTTCTGATGAAAGGAAAGTGTAAAGTGCCCATAAGGAAAGTGCGAACGAATTTTTTTTGTTCTTTTACTATGTTAGCGATAGTCAGGGTGAGGTGAAAACACAGATAAAAAAATGTGAAAAAAGACGGAACGAACAAAGTCGTTATCACTGGGTTGTCGCCGATTTCGACGTGGTCGACTGTAGTTCATCGTCTTAGCATCATTGATGATATCGGCGTCCAATGCCTGAGCAGGCAAACCCTGTTTAAAAATATAGGAAATATATGTCAAGTTGTCTCCGCCGCCATTGCGCTCACAAACAACCTCTATGCCATCACAACTGCATGCTTTAGGCAAGTCCTGTCCCAAATTAAAAAAAAATTGTGGCCTGCAAAGTGTTTTAATTTTCATTCAAACAGTTTCAAACTGTTTCAAAGTCTGATCGAGTTTAACTTTTTTAGTTTTGTTGGTTTAATGCATTCCTATGGAAATAATGCCGGATTGTCTGGTTGAGATAGTTGAACAGAAGTTTTATTGATAACAAGATCCCTACTTTTTCTTATATATGCGTAGTTATGTCTTCAAGAAGAATTTAATCTAAAATTGTGTTCAGCCATGCGAAAAAATAGGTTCGTAAAGAGTTAAAAATATTTCCCAAAATGACATCGGTCTATGGTGAAAGTGCACCACATCAGTGCCCCCGTGTATTGATATGGCTTCCTATGAAACAAAATGCTTGTCCTTTCTCGTGCGGTTTGAGTTCGTATAGGGCACGCTCTGACATATTCTTGTGATGTTACTGTAACGGGGCTCGAGTAGAGGTGGTTGGTTTATTATTTCTAGGACAATGTCTACATTTTGCTGTAATAAGCCTTGGTTTCCTCTCTCCATTTAAGCCAGTAAAAACTCCATTACAGTTTGCTCAATCTTTTTGTCGTTCCCAAGTGTCCCCTGTCATGTGCCTGTAGTCTTTGCATGCAGACAGCTCTTCGCCGCGCATGGCGATAGGGTATTAACAGTCCCTGCACATTGTCTATAGCCCAGGTATCGTATGGGTTTTGGTTATGAGCATCACGCCTCTGTGACATGATAACCGCTTGTAAAGGCTTCCCAGGTGTGTTGTTTTTGCCGTTAAGGCGAAAGGCGGCCTTATTCGGTGTTGCATCCATTTGACCACAGGTCGCAAATTTATGTCTTTTAACTGCGCTTCAGCAATTTGTGTGGACTCCAGTAAGCCAATTTTGAATCAATATCCATTACCTTCTAAATGACTCGTCCTAAAACTCATAAATTTTCCCCATATAATTGTTGTAGTGTATGGACTTAGATGCATTTCGTTTTCCGGCGAACGTCCAGTGTCTATCCGTACTTTATACGCACGGATATGCGACTATGCAGCGGAAGCTATTGGACCATTACTAATTTTGACGAATTTCGGCCGATTTGATAACAGGAAAATAAATATTTTGTGATTAAATGATGTGTTTTTGACCAACCGTATATCATAGCGCTACTATGTTTAGACAACTTTTCTTCCGCCACATTAGAACGTATCTGTTTATCACAGCAACAGGATTAAAATTATACTTGTTGTTAATGAGAAAAAATACCGCAACGCAAACGTCAGTGGCGAGAAAAACGATTAGCACTGTATGCCACTTCCTTCAATACAGAATTTAACGACTTAATGAAGGCTGACGACCTATTCTGGTGGCTGGTCTTCGCCCGGGCTATTTGTAATAGGCCTACACTGTGACATTTCTTAGTTTTGACGCACCGGCCCGATGTTCTGATGAAAGGAAATTGTGAAGTGCCCATAAGGAAAGTGCAAACGAATATTTTTTGTTCTTTTACTATGTTAGCGATGGTTAGGGTGAGGTGAAAACACAAATAAAAAAATGTGAAAAAAGACAGAACGAACAAAGTCGTTATCACTGGGTTGGTTGCCGATTTCGACGTGGTCGACTGTAGTTCAACGTCTTAGCATCATTGATGATATCGGCGCCCAATGACTAAGTTGGCAAACCCTTTTTAAAATTATAGGAAATATATGTCAAGTTGTCTTCGCCGCCATTGCGCTCTCTAACAACCTCTATGCCATCACAACTGCATGCTTTAGGCAAGTCCTGTTCCAAGTTTAAAAAAAATTGTGGCCTGCAAAGTGTTTTAATTTTCATTCAAACAGTTTCAAACTGTTTCAAAGTCTGATCGAATTTAGCTTTTTTAGTTTTGTTGGTTTAATGCATTCCTATGGAAATAATGCTGGATTGTCTGGTTGAGATAGTTGAACAGAGTTTTATTGATAATAAGATCCCTACTTTTTCTTATATATGCGTAGTTATGTCTTCAAGAAGAATTTAATCTAAAATGGTGTTCAGCCATGCGAAAAAATAGGTTCGTAAAGAGTTAAAAATATTTCCCAAAATGGCATCGGTCTATGGTGAAAGTGCACCACATCAGTGCCCCCGTGTATTGATATGGCTTCCTATGAAACAAAATGCTTGTCCTTTCTCGTGCGGTTTGAGTTCGCATAGGCCACGCTCTGACATATTCTTGTGATGTTACTGTAACGGGGCTCGAGTAGAGTTGGTTGATTTATTATTTCTAGGACAATATGTACATTTTACGGTAATAAGCCTTGGTTTCCTCTCTCCATTTAAGCCAGTAAAAACTCCATTACAGTTTGCTCAATCTTTTTGCCGTTCCCAAGTGTTCCCTGTCATGTGCCTGTAGTCTTTGCATGCAGACAGCTCTTCGCCGCGCATGGCGATAGGGTATTAACAGCCCCTGCACATTGTCTATAGCCCAGATATCGTATGGGTTTTGGTTATGAGCATCACGCCTCTGTGACATGATAACCGCTTGTAAAGGCTTCCCAGGTGTGTTGTTTTTGCCGATAAGGCGAAAGACGGCCTTATTTGGTGTTGCATCCATTTGACCACAAGGTCGCAAATTCATGTCTTCCAACTGCGCTTCAGCTACTTGGGTGGACTCAAAACCCCTAAGCCACCTTTAAATCAATACCCATTATCTTCTGAATGACTGGTCCTAAAACTCATAAATATTCCCCATATATACTTGTTGTAGTGTATGGACTATAGATGTATTTCGTTTTCCGGCGAACGTCCAGTGTCTATCCGTAGTTTAGACGCACGGATATGCGACTATGCAGCGGAAGCTATTGGACCATAACTAATTTTGACGAATTTCGGCCGATTTGATAACAGGAAAATAAATATTTTGTGATTAAATGATGTGTTTTTGACCAACCGTATATCATAGCGCTACTATGTTTAGACAACTTTTCTTCCGCCACATTAGAACGTATCTGTTTATCACAGCAACAGGATTAAAATTATACCTGTTGTTAATGAGAAAAAATACCGCAACGCAAACGTCAGTGGCGAGAAAAATTATTGTTACTGCTATGCCACTTCCTTCAATGCAGAATTTAACGACTTAATGAAGAATGACGGCCTGTTCTGGTGGCTGCTCTTCGCCCGAGCTATTTGTAATAGGCCTACACTGTGACATTTCTTAGTTTTGACGCACCGGCCCGGTGTTCTGATGAAAGGAAATTGTAAAGTGCCCATAAGGAAAGTGCAAACGAATATTTTTTGTTCTTTTGCTATGTTAGCGATAGTTAGGGTGAGGTGAAAACACAAATGAAAAATGTGAAAAAAGACAGAACGAACAAAGTCGTTATCACTGGGTTGGTTGCCGATTTCGACGCGGTCGACTGTATAGTTTAACGTCTTAGCATCATTGATGATATCGGCGTCCAATGCCCAGGTAGGCAAACCCGGGTTGTGCTTATCGCACTTATACAGCTCCACATATCAAATTAACTGCAGTTGAACTAATGCGTGTATAACTGCGATCTATACCAGCATAGGTCGCGTGCAGATAACTTGAAAACTTTTGCTTTAGAAAAACTTGAAAAGTTAATGTGTATATATGAGATTCGGGGACCATGCAGGTGGCGATTTAACGAATATACGTTATACAAATTTGATTCGAAGTTCCATTGTCCAATTGACGGTTTCACAGTTAAGAACTTACAGAGGATGTAAACGATCTGTTTTTATTGGTAAATGCTTTAAAATCGGTCAACCAGTGTGCAATAGTTTGTCAGTTATCTGTCTGGTGCAACTGTGTACACTGTTTTGATGCGATTTTATGCGGCTCCAACTTTGAAATGAGATCTGCATCAGGCTTTTGGTCAACCGACGGACAAGACATTTGTCAAATCCGAAGTTCTGATGTAAAGTGTAATCTGTGCGGGTTGTGCGTGTGGCAATTACGTTGTTCGATCGTTTTATGCACGTAAAGTTAAGATTTTTATCATTTCTTTGTCACTGACTATAAAAGAAACAGTGTTAGTAGTGGTAGTAAATTGCGTGGAAATTGAAATGGAAAATTTCGTTCAGAAACCGGAAGATCCGGACAATAAGATATATTATGGGATATTAATTAAGGTAATCTTTATGTTGACGAAAATGTTATGTGGATATCACAAGCAAATGCTTTTACTAAAATACAAAAAAGACAAAAAAATGACTAATCAATTTGTCTTTAAAATTTACTTGGAGATCTGACCCCAGCTTTGTTACGCTTTGGTTTATATACGATTTAATAAGTTCCTTGTAACATATATCACCACACTACGTTTTTCTTAGACTTCAGATTCCTATACAAATGCTCAGACTCCGTCTGTGGTTCACATAGACCTGATCAACGCATCGGGTGAATCCACAGGTCCCATAAAGCTCGATAACTTCTGGCACTCTGACTTTCAAAGGGGACAAGTCAACCACTTTCGGCCATATGTGAAAGACATTGGAATGCCGTTGATAGTAAGAATCAGTAAGTGATAAGATTTCTATCGACTCTTTTGAGGTTGCAAAACATAAACTATTCAAGTTGATTGTCAGACGGAAGAAATGTGATTACTTGTCCACTCTGCATGCTTGTCTTGTTGCCGATTGTGTCGAAAGGGCATAACAGTTTAAATTGACCGGATTTTTAGCAAGTATTTTAGCAGGCCCTATGGGAGGGGGTTGCAGTCGGTGCGGCACACTAGGGCCCCTGGTCGTTTAGAGGCGAATGAGCAACAAATATGGGACCACGAATTAGGGAATTTCTTTCGTGAAAGACTGGATTTCACCGACAATGTCATGTGATCTAAATTACAAAAGGTCCTCGCTTCGGCACATTTTTTTCGCTCGGGGGCCTTGGTCACGCGGAACCGGCAAAGGTATTTGCAAAAACATTTTAGTTCGATTTTGCGTCCAGCTCTTGAAAACCGGCACCACGAGGACGAATGGTTGTGCGATTGGATCAAAGTGGACGCGGGAGGTGATGAGAGAGAATTTCCCATTTATGCATGGATCGAAGAGGAATTGGAAGTCACCATAGGAAAAGGTTTCCAGTTTTGTGTGATACAATATAACGAGCAATATATTTTGAGTATATTACTTGCTGGTGAAAATAACCGTTGTCGGACTATTAGCTTTATGGCCTTCGAAGGCATGGTAACATACTTTTTATTAACAACTTTTGTATGAAGTCATAAGTCTTTGTCTTACAAAGTTTCCAGTTAAATATTCATATTTTGCCCGCTATTAGTCATCACCAGAATGTGTTGGTTAGGATAACTATTGTAAGAATTAGATCCTTTGGTAGAAAGACTGTCAATCTGTTTAAACTTACAGGACGTTTAAGGCAGTTCTATTTTCAAGAGGTAAACTGGCTTAACGCTTATGGGTCGCAAATTATATAATGCCTCTGATGCAACCATATTGTTATGGTCACGTAGATTCTAAGTACCAAATTTACGGCACTGCACTGCGTACAAATACCTGCGCATAAATTATAAGTCACAAAAATAATGAAAAACTTGCAGCTTACTACTTTGATAGAGAAGTCCATTCCTATCAAAAAAAGCCAAATCTTTTTTGCGTAATAGACTGCCTAACATTCAATTTGCCTGAATTTTAAGCAAAATGTTTCAATGCATATACGCGTATTTATAAAACTAATAAAAATCTTTACATCAAAACTTTTCCTTCAGCCATGCTGCCACAAAAGGTCACCAATAGTTACGTGCAAGACCTGCGCAAGAGGGAAGTCGAGCAGAACAAGGTTACGTTCAGTTGGGTGCCCCGCCCCCCGGAGGATAGCGTGGGCTGGGGGCTTCCCCGGTATGTGGATGCAGATTCTTACGCCGACCTGCCCAATATGTTCAAGAGGGACGTGGTTAGAGCTCGCGAAGTTTTCGACGACAGGCTAAAAGCTGGATTTCATGCTATTTTCGACACGATAAGCCGTACGTTATAGCTCTAGTTATGATATATTGTTTGTATAACAGGGTTAATATAAATTATACCGAGACTTCGGCTCTTTTAATTAACTGTTATAATTGTGGTCGGCGACTTAGGTGACGACAAATTGGAAGAAATGTTACAAGACAAAATGATTGAAATTCAAATCCGAATAAAACCATTCAATCCAAATAATATAATTCAATCTATGGTATTCGAACAAATCCGAATATTAGTGACGTCAAAACCGCCACCATTTCACTTACACTATCGACACTTTCTCACAAAAGGAGTCGGAGTTGCTGGATTCGGAATCGAACAAACATATTTTCGCGGGGTTGAGGTAGAATAATCTTTTCGCAAATAGTCCGAAAATGCGCCAAAATCGCCTGAGTTAAGCAAACGCTTGGAAAACAAAACCTTTTATGGGTATAACATGTTCTGCTAGTACTTTTCAGGAAAAATAACACATGATTTTCCTACACTTAAGACAAACATGTTTTTGTCGTATAAATGTGACGACATTTATCTCTTTCAGGAGTAGTCGAACCGCTAACTGATGTGCATTCGTTCCATCGTCTCTACGCTCACCACAACCCTCAAGGAATAAAAGAAAACCCGAATTACCTGAAAGAGTCAGTCGCTTTTTATTTAAAGTTGCATGTTGTGACTCAATTGCCATCTAAAGTTTAGTGGTTTCTACGAAGATTGATTTAGTTTTTATTTAACTAAAAGAATCGTGAAAAGTAGTCAAAAAAACTTTGGTCGTACCGCCTCCACTACTTTTTCCGCTGATTTCCACATATGCGTGTTAATTTCCACATTAGGCAAAACGCATTATAAAATGTCTTTACAAAATGATGGCATTTTGAGATTAAAAAATGCAGCAAGGCAAACAAATACGCAAAAGACAGTTAAAAATGCTGACAAAAACAACATTTTGCTTCTTTTTCACATGTTTTTGAGATTTCGGTAGTGGACAAGCCAGCGAACCACTTACCCAAATTACCATATGCTGTTTAGTTGGGATACTGACGAGGGAATGGGAAGACAGGTGATGACGGGAATCAGTCCACTTGCATTTAAAAGGTGCCGTGAAATTCCTGATTACTTTAACGTCAAAAACGATGACGTGGAGAACTTTCTAGAGGGACTTACGTTGGAATGCCAAATGGAGGTAATACGATAAGCACCGACTTTTTGCCAAAATATATTCACGTAATGCGAATAGCGTAATTTGTATCCTTAATAAACGATTGGCGCATGATCCCGTTTGAATATTAAAACTACTGGTTATTTCCTTTTCATCATTCATGCACATTCTGATTGTATGGAAAAACATGATTTGGTAAAGATCCAAAAGCAATAGTTGACTGAAATCTTTGCTCAATGTAAAAAAATACACAACTGCCATTGACTGAACCTTTAAATGAAATATTTTAAAGGCTGGAAGAGTCTACATCAGCGACTACTCTAAGATCTTCAAGAACATCGAACGCAACCCCGCCTCTGATACCAATCTACCGCTAATATGCCCAGAGGCTGTTGGGCTCTTTTTCGTCGACGCCAAGAGAAATTTCAAGCCCATTGCCATTCAGTTAATTCCTGGTAACAGGGACTACCTCTTTAACCCTGGTGATAGCAAGGAGGATTGGCTCCTGGCAAAAATGTACTTCCGTGTCGCACAGGGTAACATGCATGAGGTGGGTGCCAGGCTTTGAACTGTTTGTTGTTGCTGCTCACTACAGGGTTTTGGGCCTATAAGGTCATGAGTGAAAAAATACCCTGCAAAACCCGCTGAGCTCCCGTAGCTCAGTCGGTAGAGCGTTGGGCCTCGTAAGTCCTGTGTCGTGAGTTCAAACCTCACCGAAAGCTTGATTTTTCATATCTCGCTTCGACTTGTTGGGAAAAATGGCTGACCCAGGTCAATTGGAATGCCTGGGCTGTGATGCCAGTGAACCTTTGCCTGAAGTAAAATTGTAACGCAGCGCTGGTCTAAATGTGTTTACAATTCACTAAGTTTGACCGGGTAAACAGTAGAACTAATGAGAACGGCATGCAGAATGCTCTCAAAAGAATTTGCCTTCTTTTCAGTTACGATTGTCATTTTGATGTTCTGGGTTTCCCAAGACTTGATAAATCAACCAATTATACACCAATTTTAAGGTCATTGATAAAACAACAATATAGAGTCACTGTATTGCTTTTCAGTGGATCTACCATTTCCTTTACACACACTCTATCATGGAACCGTTTGCTGTTTCTCTGTTTCGTTGCTTACCCCTTTCTCACCCGCTGTACAAACTGCTGCGACCTCATCTTCGTACCGTGTCCGCCATCAACGCGAACGCCAGAACTTCGTTGATTCCGCCCACTGCCTTTCCAAACAAAGCTCTTGCAACCTGTGAGTAAGACCGATATTGTTGCATTTACCAGAAGGGCATAAAAAACTGACTAATTGTTATGCCTGGCAGCGTCAGCAACAAGTTATTGTTGTATGTTGATATGTGCTGCTTGAATATGATGAAGTTAAAAAGCAAGATAAGCAAAATCGGCTTATGCGGGCAAAGCCTTATCTATCGATGTTTTCCAGCCTAAGATTGCGACTAACTTTCATATTGCCGCAAGTTTAAGCTGGTTTGTCTTTTTTAAAGCTGCTCTGGACCTCATCCGAACTGTGTATAAGACCTTCCAGTTCGAAGATCTGGTAATTCCAAAAGTGCTAGCGAAAAACGGTAAGAATACTTTAAACTATCAGTGGCGTATTGTACTAGTATAGCAACTCGATATACAGTTACATTTCGATTCCAAATAATGCGCAAGGACTAGCAAGCAAGCCAATTAACACTGTTAGTATGCAAAGTACTTTATAAATAAATCAATTAATACAAGCTACACAATATAAATTTCTTTTCTCGGTGCTTTTTAAATTCAAAAAGGCAATATAAAAACACAAAAATAAGTCGTCCTATTTACACAATAACAACCTGTGTTAAAAAACTTATGTGGCTGTTTGCGGGTATAGTGGTGAAACGAAGAACCCCAGTAGCACTACGAATTCCTAGAAATGATAATGCGGAATATTAACGATATTTTTGCTGACGCAGAAACTGACAGCAGGGATCTTCTCCCATGTTATTACTACCGGGATGATGCTTTGGCGCATTGGAAAATTATGACTAAATATGTGAAAGAAGTTATTACATACTACTACAAGAGCGAAGAGGTAACAAAGATTGAAAAGTTGTTGTGAACAAATATAACCAGGGCCGGTCCTAGAAAATGCGAGGTCTCATTAAAAAAGCGGGGCCTCTCTTTCACCCCAAAAAAGATTATCTGTATTTGATTTTTTGCTTGGTAAATTGCGGGGCACCATTTCAAGCGCGGTGTACTGAATTGGCCCCAAATGCGACAAACATTTCAAGCCTCGCTTGAAAATGTTTCCAACAAATTCTCGTATGAAAAAAGTTGAACATTGACTTCACTACAGAACGGGATGTGACAAATATTTATCTTTACTTTAGGACATCAAAAACGATTACGAGCTCCAAGCTTGGGTGAAAGACGTTGCTACAGAGGGTGTTGGATGGATAGATGGTAACACCAAAGGAGTGCCACAAAAGATTAAAACAATCGACGAGCTGGTAGGAAAAAGCATAGAACGACAGGGTTGGGTAACTGAGGCGCAGGGTCCTTAAAAGAAAAAAGATGTGACGGTGCGAGGACCTTTTTCTTTTGGAGATCACATAAATTCATAAATGGAATTCAGCATTTACGACATAAATCACTTTTTGATGAAAACAATGGTGTTCGTGGGCCCCTTTTGTTATTCATGGGCCCCCTAGTTTTGCATAGCCCCTGTGCGCCGCACCAGTTGCACTCCGGGCCCGCTGAGGTGACTGATATTTCTTGTACTTTTTAAAATCAGATCCTTCGCGTCAAAATGGTTTTTATATAATCTGCCCATTTTGGGAATTTGTTTGCATTTTATTTGTTTAGTGTTTGTTATCTGGCTTTCTATTTGTTCATATAAGTGAGCATGGAGCCGTCCATCCTTACACCAAGCAGCACTGATGAAACCTCATAGGTCGAAACAGTGGCCATCTTTCTGCAGTTCACATAAAATTATATTTGTTGTTTGGTATTCTTATAACTTTTTTGTATTTCTTTTAATCTTGAAAACAATTTTCAGATCGAACTTTGTGTGACGATCATATACACTAGCTCGGTGCAACACGCGGCAGTTAATTTTGGTCAGTACGAGACGTACAAGTTCGCACCAAACGCACCCCTGGCCATGAGACTTGCACCTCACATGAAGGGAGAGGTATGTGTGGTATAGATTTGAGGTCTTGTCACCGCATTTAGCCCTGTGTAGTTTTTTTTTAAAAAAACGTTAGTAATACTCGGCAGTAGTAATACTTCGTTACTGTTGCTGTCAGACGGCTCTTCTGGCAATGATGTTGATGAACACCAATGTTTCGGTTGGTATGCATCAGCCTTCATCAGGATGTACCAATGTAACTGAGAAAAACGTTGGTGTTTATGAGTTTATGTGTCTCGACATTTGACCATGTAGATTTTGTTCATTAATAATGGTCCTGACGAAGGCTGATGAATAGCAACCAAACATTGATTTTTATAAACATCATTGCCGGAATACTTGTTAAACGTTTATAACATATAAAGCACATTGGCCGTAACTGCGACGAGGTTTTGCAAATATTTGTATACAAACAGGCAACGAATGAATTGATTATGGCCAGCCTGCCCAACCTCGAAATGGCGACTATCATGGTTGCTGTCAGTTTTGCACTTTCCTCTTACTCAAGTGATGACGTGAGTAAACTATTTTTGACAATTCAGGAAATACCAATAGTTGACTCCATGTATGTATGTGTGGCACAGAATCAAACATTTACACGATAACATGTCGGAGAAATGAAGTATATTAGTTATGTGGCGCGCCCATTGCTGTGCCATTATGCATCTTTTGTTATGACCCAAAGTGCATCAAAAATTGACTTAACTTAACAACATCACGTGGCACCAGATCAGTTTTCCCATAAGACACTTACAATTTAACAACATTTATTATTTATTTTCCTGAAATCGACTATAATTTCAACGCCACTTGTTCTGCGTGACGTAGGTGGATATTTTGCACTTAAAATTACGATATAAATACCCTTTGTGTCATAACGCAGTGTTATTTTAAAGAAGACATGTTACTCTTTTACTCTTTTACTTTTTACCTTTCCGTTATCCGAACTGATGACGCTGACTGGCGAAACAAGTTTTCTTTGAAAGAAAACTTCTTTACGACGCGATGTCATTTTATTATGTATTTATAAACTTCAAATTAAATTTGGGTAAAAAATCTATTGTTAATAATTTTCATTGGCAACTCAGGTGTTTCTCGGGGAGTACAACAAGCGCCTCTTCACCGAGGAGCCGATCATCAACATACAGAACTCGTACACCGAGGCTTTGAAGGAGTTGGAGAAGGAAATTGACAAACGAACCGACCCACAAGTCCATCCATATACCTTCTTACTTCCGTCGAGGGTCCCAAATTACATCGCCATATAATCACAAAAATTCACACCACCTTATTATCTGGACGTTGATAAGATTGTTTCCATTTATCCAGTGATTATTTCATGTGTTCGATTCTATTAACATGCTTCTATCTCTCTTAACAAATGTTGAGTTCCAACAGTCAGAACTTTTTGCCTGATATTTTTGTTGTAATAGAAGTTCGTTACTGTTTTTTATTCAGTTCACGCCACGTTTTCTGGCTATTTCATCGGGGCCCGAGGTATTTCACAAAACAATTTACATGATATTATTAGCTCCACTTTGCTTATCTTATAATTATTGTGACACAGGGCCTGACGGCACTATTAGTTGATCATTGGTTGGCCATAGTGTTTCCACTTATTGTTTTGCTCCGTTAGGTTACATCTTGTTTGGTGCCCAACGGATGATGGTGATTTTATTTATCATCGCAAAGTGGAAGTCTGTGGTTGGTCGTTTGGTCAGCAAAGTCGTTTGATAGTCACACCAGCTGCACTGATGAGACCTTGTAGGTCGAAACAGTGGCCATATGTCTATACAGCTTTCACAATCTATATGATGTTCGAGCATATGGATGGTGTTATAACCCCCATGGATGATATTGTTGGACGTGGAAGTGTATGTAGTTTATGATATTGTCCGAAATGTCTCCCTTGTCGAGACACTTAAAAAAGTGCTGATCGAACTTAAAACAAACCCTACTGATGTCTGGGACTCGCTGCGTTCATAACATACCTTTGTTTCGGCCCAATAACCCAAACGCACCTGTTTAATCGATTAAACGCACGAGGATCGCGAAACGTGCTTTGAAAACATTAATCAATAATGAGCGTCAAAACCATTTTAGGGAATTTGTGCTTTGAAAAAAAACATTAATTGCAGTAAACGTGTATGGTTTATCGGGTTGACGACCACAAAACAACACAATTATTTACAATCCTATGTGCTGCACATTACAGGTAAACTCTGAGTCTAAAATATAAGAACGAAATAACATATCTAAAGTAAATATCCAGGATGTACAACTTTAGTAAATGGAAGTAAATGAATTGGTTTAGAAGCTTTGTTTAGGTATTATGTTGCTGTTGCTGCCAGGTATATTATATTTTAATAATCGGTCCTTCTGGCACAATTAAACGTAACTTTTGTTGACCGATGTTTCTCCTGCTCTTTCGCTAGTTCCTCAGGGTAGTTCGATCAACAATAATGCAACTAAGTATGTTTAGTAGCAATGGCAATCAGATAAAACCTCCTGCAGGAAAAAATGTAAAAGAAGATATTTTATTTTGTAGAGAACATTACAAGCTGTGACCATATAAGGGTAATATAAAGAGAATTATTGCAAAAGCAAAAATGTTGAACAATGCGACCGTCGAAAAACAAACAACAGATGTTTGGAATGAAAAACCTGTCGTCACTGAATGGTTTCTCTGTGGATCTTTGCTTGTGATTCTATCGTACCTCAGCTTGGCTGCTTCAGTTTATCAGATCTTCTCAAGACAACGTGGTTTAAATTTAATCAACCGCGCTGTCACTGCGGCGTGCTTACTGCTATTGACGTCAGTTCTGGCAATGCTCTTGATCCTGATCTGGAAACCCCTGAATGACACTCTCTGCACTATATTCATTGATATCGCGGTCATTTCTATCAGCGCCACTCCTTACGCCGTTTATATATCTTTCTGGGATCGACAAAACACAGCATACACAAACGTTGGATCAGAAAGGGCTTGGGTTAAAAGGTCGAAGATTTGTAGTAAAGTCGTTGTATGCGGACTATCCCTGTTCCTTCTTCTACAATGCATCGCAACTTTTCTCACAGGAGCCTTTTTCGTTCCCGTAGATAAGTGTGTGCGGGATGACGCAATACTGATATATGGTTCATTGTACATAGTCGGGTTGACGGTTTGTCAGCTGGTATTGTTTATTTTTCTTTTCCTACCATTATTGAAGTATTTTGATTTCTTGTCTGGTATTGATCAGGTCTACAAGCGTTGTGTACGTTCCGCAGCGATCTGTTTCACAGTTGACATTTTCAAAATTGCGATACTTTTGTATCTGAAGCCCAAGGTCACGGTATGGGATTGGTTGACCAATCCTATTTATGGAGGCATTTTTAGATTCATTTTGCTCGGTAACGTTATCTCTACGTTCTTCTCGTTTCCGGACTACAGAAAACGCTTATTTCCGTTTGCAATGATCAAATTCAAACGAGGTTCGAGGGTCGGATGCATCACGTCTAATCCAAGTGATAACAACTTCACCACGGAACAAGAAACTGCTCGCAACTCTGAACTAGAGATGAGAGTATTTGAAAGTAATCAAAATCCCCAAAACAACCAGGAAATTATTTCCGAAAACAATTCATAATCGTGATAAATGAACACTCTTTTGATGTAGTTAAAGTCGTGATTCTCTATTCTTCTGTCGCTCGTGAAAAAAGAAACAGAAAAATAAAAAATGCAGATCTAATTAGTTGAAAAACTCAAAAAAAATATAAGTAAGTTTGTTTTTGCACAGCGACCAAAACGTGTGTCAGCGCGTTGTGTGTATATTTGTGTTTTTTGTCATCCAAAAAATTCAAAAAATAAAAATATGTTGAAAGATATAAATATTTCTTCCTACGTCATTCACCAGCAACAAGGTTTTGCATACGATAGTACAAAAATGAAAAAAGTATGTCGAATCGGCACTTTCCAAATTAAAACTAAAAAACGCCTTTGTTGATCTTTTTCTCACCCAATATGTAGCAAAATGTTATGTAAATAAATTATTCATCTTCTCTCTCTGGTGGAATAATGCATTTTCGTTTTTAACCTGTTTTTGCAGGCCCTGTTTTACAATAAATCATAATACGAGCAAATGGAGTCAATAATATGAATTAAATATAAGGTTTAGTGCATTATTTACGGTTGCAGCAACAAGTAATGGTTTTTTAGTAAAACCACCTGTCCGCTTCGAGATAATCAGATTAAAATCAACCAACCGAATGAAATAGCAATTTAAACGTCATTTTTTGTTACACGTCATAATTTCCGTCAAAAGTTTGTTGCATTATATACTGCTTGAATTTTAATGTTTTTTAGTCTGTTTCATGTATTCATAGTGTTGCTGTACCTGGTGAGGAAAAACAGTCTTGTGACAGTCACATTGTCTAGTTGGTGGCTTCCACGGGTTTCGTCTCTCAGAAATTGTTATGACGTTAACTTATTCACAAAGATTTTTCGTTTTCTATCAGAGCAACGGTTGAATGCCACCTTGGACGTATTACGTTTGCTGAACGTATTATCCACTGATTGAAAGGTAAAGCCTTTCATGTTCCAGAAATACGGCCCTGCTAATATGTTTAAAGAGGTGCCTGCATGAGCTGTACGAAGTTGCTTCTAAAGTGTGCGTAAGTCAATTGCCACAAGTCCAATAAGAAGCAAAGCGTTACTCAGCATAAAATGTGCTGACATTATTCACGTCACTACTTTTACAGAGACGGTTAGTTTTCGGGTTCAGGCGAGTTCGTTTTTATCGATTTATCTATTGTGACAAATATATCAAACAGGCCTATATCATTGCTTTTTTATTACCTTTCTGTTGTCGTCTGGTTTATAACATTATTTACAACGACGATAATACAAGTTAGTAAGTGCGACATTTTCGAGTAATTGAAGTTGTTTGGTAAACATGCAAATACCACCAGGAATAAAAAATATACAAGTTTTGTCAACACTTTTAGCCGGAAAACGTGGCGTGAACTGAATAAAAAACAGTAACGAACTTCTATTACAACAAAAATATCGGGCAAAAAGTTCTGACTATTGGAACTCAACATTTGTTAAGAGAGATAGAAGCATGTTAATAGAATCGAACACATAAAATAATCACTGGATAAATGGAAACAATCTTGCCAACGTCCAGATAATAAGGTGGAGTGAATTTTTGTGATTATATGGCGATGTAATTTGGGACCCTCGACGGAATCAGGAAGGTATATGGATGGACTTGTGGGTCGGTTCGTTTGTCAATTTCCTTCTCCAACTCCTTCAAAGCCTCGGTGTACGAGTTCTGTATGTTGATGATCGGCTCCTCGGTAAAGAGGCGCTTGTTGTACTCCCCGAGAAATACCTGAATTGCCAATGGGAATTATTCACAATAGATTTTTTTACCTAAGTTAAATTTGAAGTTTATGAAAACACTCTAAAATGACATCGCGTCGTAAGGAAGTTTTCTTTTGAAGAAAACTTGTTTCGCCAGTTCTGACATAAAAACGGAAAAGTAAAAAGTAAAATGATAAAATATTAACATGTCTTTTTTAAAATAGCACTGCGTTATGCGACGAGGTTATTTATATCGTAATTTTAAGTGCAAAATATCCACCTACGTCACGCAGAACAAGTGGCGTTAAAAAAAGGATTTCACGAAGAAAATATCTAGTGTTTTTAACTTTGAAGTGTCTTATGGGAAAACTGATCTGGCGCCACGTGATGCTGTTAAGTTAAGTCAATATTTGATTCACTTTGGGTTATAATAAAATATGCATAATGGCGCAGCAATGGGCGCGCCACATAACTAACATACTTCATTTCTCC
Organism: Ascidia mentula; assembly: GCF_947561715.1. NCBI lineage: Eukaryota > Metazoa > Chordata > Ascidiacea > Phlebobranchia > Ascidiidae > Ascidia > Ascidia mentula. Next base: position 4,816,363 of record NC_138568.1, read on the forward strand.
GACATGTTATCGTGTAAATGTTTCATTCTGTGCCATACATACATACATGGAGTCAACTATTGGTATTTTCTGAATTGCTAAAAATAGTTTACTCACATCTTCACTTGAGAAAGAGGAGAGTGCGAAACTAACAGCAATCATGATAATCGCCATTTCGAGGTTGGGCAGGCTGTCCATAATTAATTCATTCGTTGCCTGTATACAAACATATGTAAAACCTCGTCACTGTTATTGCCAATGTCCTTAATATGTTATAAACGTTTAACAAGTATTCCGGCAATGATGTTTAAAAAAATCAATGTTTGGTTGCTATACATCAGCCTTCGTCAGGACCATTATTAATGTACAAAATCTACATGGTCAGATGTCGAGACACATAATCTCATACACACCAACGTTTTTCTCTGTTACATTGGTACATCCTGAAAAAGGCTGCTGCATAGCAACCGAAACATTGGTGTTCATCAACATTATTGCCAGAAGAGCCGCCTGACAGCAACAGTAATAAATTATTTGACGAGCATTACTAACGTTTATATAAAAAAAACTACAAAGGGCTAAATGCGGTGATGAGACCTCAAGTGGATTTATACCGCACATACCTCTCCCTTCATGTGAGGTGCAAGTCTCATGGCCAGTGGTGCGTTTGGTGCGAACTTGTACGTCTCGTACTGACCAAAATTAACTGCCGCGTGTTGCACCGAGCTAGTGTATATGATCGTCACACAAAGTTCGATCTGAAAATTGTTTTCAAGATTAAAAGAAATACAAAAAAGTTATAAGAATACCAAACAACAAATATAATTTTATGTGAACTGCAGAAAGATGGCCACTGTTTCGACCTATGAGGTTTCATCAGTGCTGCTTGGTGTAAGGATGGACGGCTCCATGCTCACTTATATGAACAAACAGAAAGCCAGACAACAAACACTAAACAAATAAAATGCAAGCAAATTCCCAAAATGGGCAGATTATGCAAAACAATTATGACGCGAAGGATCTGATTTTGAAAAGTACAGAAATATCAACCGCCGCAGCGGGCCCGGGGCGCTCTGGGGCCAATAAATAACAAAAGGGGGCCTACAAACACTATTGTTTTCATCATTAAGAAATTTCTGTCGTAAATGCTGAGTTCCATTTACAAATTAAAATGATCTTCTAAAGGAAAGGTCCTCGCACCGTCACATCTTTCTTCTCTCAAGGGCCCTGCGCCTCGGTTACTCAACCCTGTCGTTCTATGCTTTTTCCTACCAGCTCGTCGAATGTTTTAATCTCTTGTGGCACTCCTTTGGTGTTGCCATCTATCCATCCAACACCCTCTGTAGCGACGTCCTTCACCCAAGCTTGGAGCTCGTAATCGTTTTTGATGTCCTAAAGAAAAGATATTTTTTTTGTCAAATCCCGTTCTGTTGTGAATTCAATGTTTAACTTTATTCATATGAGAATTTGTTGGAAACATCTTCAGGCGAGGCGTGAAATATGTGTGGAATTTAAGGCCGATTCTGTAGGCCACGCTTGAAATGGTGTCCCGCAGTTTACCAAGCAAAAAATCAAATACAGATAATCTTTTTGTGGGTGAAATACAGGCCCCGCTTTTTTATTGAGACTTCGCTTTTTCTAGCACCGGGCCAGATTACATTTGTTTACGACAACTTTTCAATTTTCGTTACCTCTTCGCTCTTGTAGTAGTATGTAATAACTTCTTTCACATATTTAGTCATAATGTTCCAAAGCGCCAAAGCATCATCCCGGTAGTAATAATATGGGAGAAGATCCCTGTTGTCAGTTTCTGCGTCAGCAAAAATATCGTTAATATTCCGCATTATCATTTCTAGGAATTCGTACTGGGGTTCTTCTGCGTAGTTACACCAGCACTATACCCGCAAACAGCCACATAAGTTATTTAACACTGGTTGTTATTGTGTAAATATTATTTGGCTTCCAAATGTAACAGTATTTCGAGTTGCTTTTCAAGTACAATACGCCAATGATAGTTTAAAATATTCTTACCGTTTTTTGCTAGCACTTTTGGAATTACCAGATCTTCGAACTGGAAGGTCTTATACACAGTTCGGCTGAGGTCCAGAGCAGCTTTAAAAAAGACAAACCAGCTTAAACTTGCAGCAAAATGAAAATCTTAGGCTTGAAAGCATCGATAGATAAGGCTGTGTTCGCATAAGCCGATTTTGCTTATCTTGCTTTTAAACTTCATCATATTCAAGCAGCACATATCAACATACAACAATATACCTTGCTGCTGACTCTACCATACTATTTAGTCAATTTTTTGAAGCCTTTCAGGTAAATGCAACAATATCAGTCTTACTCACAGGTTGCAAGAGCTTTGTTCGGAAAGGCAGTGGGCGGAATCAACGCAGTTCTGGCGTCCGCGTTGATGGCGGACACGGTACGAAGATGAGGTCGCAGCAGTTTGTACAGCGGGTGAGGAAGGGGTAAGCAACGAAACAGAGAAACAGCAAACGGTTCCATGATAGAGTGTGTGTAAAGGAAATGATAGATCCACTGAAAAGCAATACACAGTGACTCTTATATATTGCTGTTTTGTCAACGATTTTAAATTTGATGTAAAATTGGTTGATTTATTAACAAGTCTCCTTGCATTGATTGCATTGGGAAACCCAGAATATCACGATGACAATCGTAACTTAAAAGAAGGCAAATTCTTTTAGGAGCATTCTGGTTACCGTTCCTATTAGTTCTACTGTTTCCTTGGTCAAACTTAGTGAATTGGAAACACATTTACACCAGCGCTGCGTTACAACTTTACTTTAGGCAAAGGTTCTCTGGCATCGCAGCCCAGACATTCCAGCTAAACTGGGTCAGCCATTTTTCCCAACAAGTCGAAGCGAGATCTGAAAAATCAAGCTTTCGGTGTTGTTTAAACCTTCGACACAGGGCTTACCAGGCCTAACGCTCTATCGACTGAGCTACGAGAGCTCAGCGGTTTTGCGGGGTATTTTGCGTTGTTTCACTCATGACCTTATAGGCCCAAAACCCTGTCGCGGGCAGCAACAACAAACAATTCAACGCCTGGCACCTACCTCATGCATGTTACCCTGCGCGACACGGAAATACATTTTTGCCAGGAGCCAATCCTCCTTGCCATCACCAGGGGTAAAGAGGTAGTCCCTGTTGCCAGGAATTAACTGAATGGCAATGGGCTTGAAATTGCCCTCGGTGTCGACGAAAAAGAGCCCAACAGCCTCTGGGCATATTAGCGGTAGATTGGTACCAGGGGCGGGGTTGCGACCGATGTTTTTAAAGACCTTGGAGTAGTCGCTGATGTAGACTCTTCCAGCCTTTAAAATATTTCATTTAAGGTTCAGTCAATGGCAGTTCTGTATTATTTACATTGGGAGAAGGTTTCAGTCAACTATAGCTTTTGGATCTTTACCAAATCATATTTTTCCATACAATCAGAATGTGCATGAATGATGAAAAGGAAATAACCAGTATAGGGTACCCAACAGATCGACGTTGACCGGACAGGTACCACAAAGTGGAATCTATTGTGCCTGCTAGTGTAAAAGCTAACACAGTGCCACTGCAACAGCTGCATTGATGAGACCTCACAGGTCGAAAAAGTGCGTGTACACACCCTGTCTGCAGCTTACAAATAACCAGTAGTTTTAATATTTAAACAGGATCCTGCGCCAATCGTTTATTAAGGATACAAATTACGCTATTCGCATTACGTGAATATATTTTGGCTAAAAGTCGGTACTTATCGTATTACCTCCATTTGGCATTCCAACGTACGTCCCTCTAGAAAGTTCTCCACGTCATCGTTTTTGACGTTAAAGTAATCAGGAATTTCACGGCACCTTTTAAATGCAAGTGGACTGATTCCCGTCATCACCTGTCTTCCCATTCCCTCGTCAGTATCCCAACTAAACAGAAAATGGAAATTAGGGTAAGCGGTTCGCTGGCTGTCCATGGCTGTCCACTATAATCGCTGGCCTGTCCATTATTGAAATCTCGAAGGAATATGAAAAAGAAACAAAATGTTATTTTTGTCAGCATTCTTAACTGTCTTTGCGTATGTGTTTTCATTGCTGTACTTTTAAATTTCAACATACCATAGTTTTGTTAAGACTTATATAATGTGTTTTGCCTTGTATGGAAATTAACACGCAAATGTGGAAATCAGCGGAAAAAGTAGTGGAGACCAAAGTTTTTTTGGCTACTTTTCACAATTGTTTTAGTTTAATACGAATTAACTAAATCGATCGTCATAGAAACCACTAAACTTTAGATGGCAATTAAGTCACAACATGCAACTATATACAAAAGTGACTGACTCTTTCAGGTAATTCGGGTTTTCTTTTATTCTTTGAAGCTTGCGGTGAGCGTACAGACGATGGAACGAATCCACATCAGCCAGCGGTTCAACTACTCCTGAAAGAGATCAATGTCCTCACATTTATACGACAAAAACATGTTTGTCTTAAGTGTGAGAAAATTAAGTGTTGTTTTTTCCTGAAAAGTACCACCAGAAAGTGTTATACACATAAAAGGTTTTGTTTTCCAAGCGTTTGGTTTACTCAGGCGATTTTGTCGCATTTTCGGACTATTTGCGAAAAGATTATTCTACCTCGACCCCGCAAAAATATTTTGTTCGATTCCAAATTCAGCAACTCCGACTCCTATTGTGGGAAAATGTCAATAGTTTAAGTGAAATGGTGGCGGTTTTGACGTCACTAATAGTCGAATTTGTTCGAATACCAATTATTTGGATTGAATAGTTTTATATTTGAATAGGAATAATTTTTTCTTAGACATTTCTTCCAATTTGTCGCCACCTAAGTCGCCGACCATAATTATAACAGTTAATTAAAAGAGCCAAAGTTGCGATGTAAATTATATTCACCCTGCCATACAAACAATATACCATAACTAGAGCTATAACGTACCGCTTATCAGGTCGAAAATAGCCTGAAATCCAGCTCCTAGCCCGTCGTCCAAAAAGTCGCGAGCTCTAACCACGTCCCTCTTGAACATATTGGGTAGCTCGGCGTAAGAAGCTGCATCCACATACCGGGGAAGTCCCCAACCCACGCTATCCTCCGGGGGGCGGGGCACCCAACTGAACGTAACCTTGTTCTGCTCGATTTCCCTCTTGCGCAGGTCTTGCACGTAACGATTGGTGACCTTTTGTGGCAGCATGGCTGAAGGAAAAAGTTTCAAATTAAAGATTTTGTTTCTAAATACGTGAACTACATCCATATTCACCATTTTGCTTAAATTCGGGCAATTTGGAATTTCAGTTGTCTTTACGCATAATATATTTTGTTTTTTTAGTAGGAATGAACTTCTATAACAAAGTAGTAAGCTGTAAGTTTTTTGTTCCTAAAGTTTGGCATTATTTTTGTGACGTATAATTTGTGCGCAGATATTTGTACGTAGTGCAATGCAGGGCAACATATGAACATCAAACTGGAAACCTTGTAAGACAAAGACTTCATAGAAAAGTTAAAAATGTCTTCGAATGCCATAAAGCTAATACTCGGGCAACGGTATTTTCACCAGCAAGTAATATACTCAACATACATGCTCGTTATATTGTATCACACAAAACTGGAAACCTTTTCCTATGGTGACTTCCAATTCTTCCTCTATCCACGCATAAATGGGAAATTCTCTTTCATCACCTCCCGCGTCCACTTTGATCCAATCGCACAACCATTCGTCCTCGTGGTGCCGGTTTTCAAGAGCTGGACACAAAACCGAACGAGAATGTTTTCGCAAATACCTTCCCCGGTTCCGTGACCAGGCCCCCCGAGCGAAAAAATGTGCCGAAGCGAGGACCTTTTGTAATTTATCACATGGCATTGTCGGTGAAACCCAGCCTTTCACGTAAGAAATTCCCTAATTCGTGGTCCCATATTTGTTGCTCATTCGCCTCTAAACGACCAGGGGCCCTAGTGTGCCGCACCGACTGCAACCCCCTCCCATGGGGCCTGCGCCTCGCGTTAATATTTTCCCGCGGAAATAATCCGTGTTTGCCGACGACCATCAATCCAGAAAAATCAGGTCAATTTAAACTGTTACGCCCTTTCGAAACAATCGGCAACAAGACAAGCAGGCAGAGTGGACAAGTAATCACATTTCTTCCGTCTGGCAATCAACTTGAATAGTTTATGTGATGCAACTTACAAGCTTTTGTGAAACAAGTTTTTTTTTATGACCGAAAGGTACCACCAACTGGAGATTAGTGTGCCCGCTAGTGTAAAAGCTAGCACAGTGCCACTCAACAGCTGCACTGATGAGACCTTACAGGTCGAAACAGTGCGTGTACACACCCTGTCTGCAGCTTACCAAGTTTCATTTCATTCTTTGTTTTTCAAAACAGAGAGTCGATAGAAATCTTATATCACTTACTGATTCTTACTATCAACGGCATTCCAATGTCTTTCACATATGGCCGAAAGTGGTTGACTTGTCCCCTTTGAAAGTCAGAGTGCCAGAAGTTATCGAGCTTTATGGGACCTGTGGATTCGCCCGATGCGTTGATCAGGTCTATGTGAACCACAGATCGAGTGCCAGCATTTTTATAGGAATCTGAAGTCTAAGAAAAGAACTTATTAAATCGTTTATAAACCAAACTGTAACAAGTTCAAAGACAAATTGATTAGCCATTTTTTTATATTTTTTTGTATTTCACATAACATTTTCGTCAACATAAAGATTACCTTAATTATTATCCCATAATATATCTTGTTGTACGGATCTTCCGGTTTTTGAAAGCAATTTCCCATTTCACTTTCCACGCAATTTACTACCACTACTAACACAGTTTCTTTTATAGTTAGTGACAAAGAAATGATAAAAATATTAACTTTACGTGCATAAAACGATCGAACAACGTAATTGCCACACGCACAACCCGCACAGATTTAACTTTACATCAGAACTTCGGAACCCCCCTGTTTATCTCCGTTAGTCCCCTACTCTCGTCAAGATAACCGTACCACTTGACCCACTAGTATGTGAGCATTTAACATTTCATCTGCCTTCCTTTTTCAAGAAAAACACCCCGCCTCGCTCAACTGAATTCCCGTCATGCTCATGGACACATGATGTCATTTCGCAAGATCTGAATGAAGTCTTACTCTCAAATGACGTAACCGCAAAATACTTTTGCGCCTCGAACAAAAATCCCCCGACAACTTTCGACTGAAACAGTTTTCGAAATCCCCTTAGACCTTCGACTGTTTTGTAAAAGTTTTTGTACGTATTGATATTATTGTCCGATATGGATGGTCGAATTTGACAAATGTCTTGTCCGTCGGGTTTGACGAAAAGCGTGATGCAGATCTCAATTCAAAGATGGAGCCGCATAAATTCGCATCAAAACAGAGCACAGTTGCACCAGACAGATAACCGACAAAATATTGCACACTGGTTGACCGATTTCAAAGCATTTGCCAACAGAAACCAGCAATTAGACATGCAATTTCGCATCAAATTTGTAACGCATACTCATTGAACTAACCGTACCGCCATCTGTACGATCCCCGAATCTCATACATACACATGTTAACTTTTGTTTTAAAGTTTCAGACACCCGAACTGTGCTGGTATAGACCGCAGTTATACACACAGTAGTTCAACTACAGTTAGATTGATACATGGACTACATAGCTGCGATAATCACAACCCGGCTGCATGGTATATTCAGTATAGGTATTGTTGTGTGTAACAGTGCCGGAATTAAACATTTGATCGTCATTTCCGCAATCGCTGGATGTTCGAACCGCCGCGACATATGACTAAACTTCAAACTCAGTGGGCGGTTTATCAACTGAAGGCATTTGAAGTGTATATAGTAGCAAAAATTTCATCATCATATTTGTGAGGTTGGCTATCAAACTGGCTGAACTACAGTCGCACGTTGTCAGTAAAGTTTGCCGTTTTTTTCATCTTTACGTGTGCCCCCCTCTACGTACTCTCATCGAACAAATTTACGTTAGGAACCAACGTGATTCCAGCCGACAATATTTCAAAACAGATAAATAGAACGAATAAATTGAAAAAGCAAAATGGCTAAGTACAGGTATAAGATTTATGTTGAAGCACTGGACAATGTTGGGACGCATGAACGTGCGTGCGGAGATCGATGCAAACTTCAGTTATGACCAATGAATACGTCTTATTACCTCTACCTTAAAACACCTACCAAAGCCATCTGTAAATTGTATCCAGACCACTAACGAGTCGAAAACCTTTAAAGCCAACGGAAATAAGTGGTGGACTTGTGCTATCCATGTACGATCCAGCCTTGTCTCAATGGTGGTTTGTGATATGTACGCCAGACGAACTTAACGACTGCCGATAATGAATCAGGTTGAACACTAAGCCATATATGGACTGCTTAGTAACCGCAGAACGAAACAGGCTTTGTTATACACCTGTAATGGCCATGCGAGTAATTCGATGGTGTTGCGACCTATTATGTCAAATATGAGTCTCAATCCGAGTCTTAACAATATTATTTATGATCGATGGAAATCCTATTTGATTAACGCATTTGACATTAGATCGCACGTGAGTTCTAATTGTTGTGTTTTCCTAACCTGACTTAAGTAACTCTCGATGCAAACTCTACACTAGTGATGTGTTGCGCCGGATCCCGGTACCCGGACCCGGCCGGATATTGACCAATTTTCAATACCCGGACCCGGCCGGATAATACACTTAATTTTACCGGATAGTTGGGAAGGCATTTTTGTCCTAAAAGCGGACAAACATTTCGCAAATTACTCGTTTTTGGGACCCAGTCTGTTATACTCGCCGACGTAAGATTTTTCTGTTATTTGTTATTAAGGTTTTTCGTGACGTGTTTTACCATATTAATAAATGCCCACGTTTATTTGTTCCACTCATGACAGGCTAACCTTAACATAACATTCTGTTGGGAATCAAAAATTTTTGCCATAATACACGAATCGGTGTTAACAAACTGCCGGATCCAAATTATCCGGCCGGATTTGATTGATATCTATCCGGATCCGGCCGGGCCGGATAATTTGGAATTGGGAACATCACTACTCTACACCAATATTTATTTACCATGAACAATTTTGGATACGAAATTAACATGCGCAATTATACCAACGCCAAACTGAGTGAATTTACGAACTGAGGAGAGCACAGTACCGTTGCACTGCCCCTTTCCACCTCAGCTAAACGCACACGGAAAGTTTCATTATTTAAACCGGAGGGAAACAAAGCGAACGAGGTGTCGTGAAAAGAAGGGCGATCCAAGGACTAACGGTCAGCGAACAGTTAACAAAAGACGCACTCTCACACAAAACAATGAAGGACTTCTCTAAGGCGACACATTTAAGCTGGCCAATAAAATCACATAAAAGCACAGCTGTTGCGTAGAAACTAGTAACGAGATCAAATCACGTGAGAAAGCAACCGTTGCTATACATTTTGAAATGAGATGCTGGACAAGACGCTACGTATATAATGCCTTAACACAAAAACCCATGGAAAGAGATTCCGGACGTTGATGACGAAACTGGCTGTTATGTGACCATAGTTCATATTTCCAAGAATGCAAACGTTGCTATGTAACGTAAAATTACGTTACAGATGGTACGCAACCAAAGTAGTGCAAGATACAAAATGGTCATTTCGTAGCGACAAAGCGTAAAACTCTTACAACCCTTTTTGTCTTGAGCGCATTTTGGCTGAAAAACCTTGTCCGAACACATGGGAACGGATTCCCTTGCAACTACTCTTTCATATCCCTTTTATCGAATAAAATCATACCTTGACCAAAAAACAAACAAGCTACGTGAAATTCTCCGAATGGTAATCAGCCCCTCACATACGCCCTTGTGTGTAGAGCTTGAACGACCCAGGACGTATATACCAAGGAATATGGTTAAAATCAGTAAATTAGATACGGAGCCTGTTTGCAAGTCAAAGTTTAATTCGAAAATTCATTGCAGTTAAATAATTTCGAAAGCAGCGATGTGTGCCAAACTTTCCAACGACACTAACAGCCATGTGTGGTTTGAGTAGGTATTAATATCATTCTCATATACATATATTAGCATGCAAATTTTAATAAAGTTAGTGTTGTTGGAAAGTTTGGCGTATTAACTAAACTCTGTACAAAAAGCATGCCGCTACCTCCCAAGATGGTCGAGATATCCGCGTTCAAATAAAAGTTTAACTGGGGTTTTGCTTGTCACAGAAACGCTTTGATCCCCGGGTTAAAAGTTCGGATTGTTTCCGAAATCGTAAAACCACCAACAAAGTTGTTTAAAAATGTAGCATGGCTTTGGGGTATGAAGACCTTCGGCGAAATTGGCAGAGCAAAACTCTTTACTTTTTCAAGCTGTTTGTTTGGGCAATTCGATATTTGACTGCAGTTTAACTGCATATGAAAGCACGGAATTCCTCAAATTTTCGCGCTAAGAATGTGAAACTCATTAGACTTTCGATCGCGTTTCGTTTGTCGTGACGCGGAATGCGTGCTTGTAACCAGAGAGACTTATTTTGCAAGTATCGTGAAAAAGGGAAGTGACTCGGAACGGGTTGCCTGTACTGGCATACATCACGTCAGCAGAAACAGTCCAATTTCGCTTCAGGTTAACAAGTGACATCACCAATTTGGTTCACCATATTGTTGTAGGCGACCTGGGTCACAGAATTCTTTTAGGCTTGGTTCCCGAAAACGGTTGTGTAACATATTGCAAGCAACATAAAGGATATATTTTGTTTTTTTCCAAGTCATTACCTTGCTATAATGCACTGCCGTGATAAAATAGTTTTGCTGAAAATCTATAGGACTGCTTCACCTGCACAATTATATAATGATGGTGATCGGTTTTTGGTGATTGAGTCGTCGGTGAGACGCTCAACCTATTCAAGAAAAAAAAACACAGAATAACCGATCATTGAATTCTCTAGTAAACATTCCAATAATATGTGAATTGAGTAAATTTGAGATTTTGAAAGCTTTTCCTACTCTTGTATTGTTTCAGCAAACTAATGACGCTGGATTGTGAACATATTTTTATGTTTTTTTGTTATATTATTTCCAGCTCATAATTTGCGACATTCCTTTTCTCTCCTGCATGTGAAACTATTTGCTGCAGCAATTACAAGGCACCATTTCCTTTATCGAAACATCAATTTGGGGAGACATGGAAACCCCATTGACGCCGCCCAATTTTTCGGTTTCACACGCTGACATGACCCGGAAAAGTGACGTCACCTTTCGCAAAAGTGACGTCATTGAAAACAAGAAAAAATTAAAGGAAAAGGGGTATGCGTGTTCTTGGTATCTGTATCTGTAGCCTTCTTAAGGTTTGGATTCTGTTTATTTGGATGGGTATTAAGGATGCAGCATAAAACAGGTACAACAATCCAGCACGAAATTAACACTTTAGTTTATACCATTCAACCTCGAATATAATATTTCTTGCATACACGCTATGAACGGTTCCACGCCAGCAATTTTGAACTTTCTTTACGTTTAAAGTCCCGAACGATCCACTACCAGCAAACGTGAGCAAACAGAAATATTAAACTTAGCCTATTTGTAGCAAAGGAAGATACTATCAACCTCCAAAAGGACCTCCAAATATCCATTTTTCTTCACACAATAACGGTAATAATACAAATAGTTACCGTTTCCCGTTTTGCTTTAACAGTTTTTAAGCGGGGGTGCAAAATAAGTGGAGTTAATAACTTTAAATAAAAAAGCCAAAGCTAAGATGCTGTTAATCATTTTAAGTAAACGTTTACTTGAACCTATACTTGGTTCATCATCAGTACTACTGCAGCAGATTTTACATCTTAGCTTTGACCTTTTTATTCACAGTCTTTGAGCAATTTGTTAAATAGCGATGTAGTTTGGGATTCTGGAAGGCAGTAAAAATGTGTACGGGTGCTCGAGACACATATTACGTTGTTCTATTTGTTCTTCGAGTGCTTGGAGCGTCTGCTTGTAATTCTTTTGCATCCCTAATACTGCTTGTTCGACGAAGAGCTTCTTTCTGTAATCACCCAGGTAGACCTAACATAATTTACAATTTAATTCTGACCCAACCGTCCATCCCTAAATAAGTAGCAAAAAATGTCTGCCACAAACCACAGTGCCCACAACTGACGGCTAAATGGTAATAAATTCACGTGCCACCAACATTTTGTGCAAATCAATGAAACAATTTTAGTTACGATAAGCAAAGTGAAGCCAATAATATGAATTACACAGTTTTAATTACATTTAACAACCTTAAACAAATATCGTAAGGGGGTGCCAACGCCCAGGGTTACTCATTTAGACACACTTGAAGGGAATTAAGGGCTTTTCACGATCACCTACCCAGAATACCACGTGTCTTGACTGATGTATAGAAGCCCGCAACATGGCCGAATTATCGTTGTTTATGACAACTCCCCGCAAGCGTAACCGACCCATACAAAGCAGAGAAATAAACATTTACTGGTGAAAATAACGTTTGTACCTCACTCGGGGTAAATGATGAGAGAGTGAAAGCCAATGCGATGGTGTTGCTTGCCATAGTGACGTCAGGCAATGAGCTCATAATTCTTGCTTGTGATGCCTTTGTTAAAACAGTTTGGTAAAAACAGGAAAGAGGATTTACTGGATACAAACTTTAATGATTTACATATTTGTGCTTGTCTGTTTTTGTGGTAGTGGCTTATACTTCAAACAAATCTAGGCAAATTTAAATGTCACATCAATTATTAAAATGGTGGATAATGAATTAGCCAAAAGACACAACCGTTCCATCTTGTTTCGCAAATACTCTACGGCGACTCCCAATGTCAAAGGTGACGCAGCCACCAGAGGCGCAAATGAACTCAGATGAGTTAAAAACAATTTATTGTAATACAATTGACAAAATCGGGAAAGGTGCTCAATCCAATTGCCGAGTAGAAAACCTGGTCGGAATTTTAGCCCTGGATGACCTGGATTCAAATCGCGTGGCGGTAAAAAATGTCACTTTAAAGCACACATGTTTATGTTTAACCAATTACTGGAGCAGTATTTTTAATAGGCGTGTTTTGCTATGCTTATTAAGGGTACAACATATGTACCACGTGTAGAACATACCTCTCCCCTTTTGTGTGGTGGCTCCCTCATTGCGAGTGGAGCGTTAGGTATCAGACGATAGTTGGTAAACTGGCCGAAGTTAACGGCCGCGTGTTGGACGGAACTGGTGAATATGATAATCACGCAAAGCTCGATCTGCAAATTGCCTATCTAGGTAAATATCACGTCAAGAAATGTGGACATGCATACCACTTGCCTAATTAGTGCACAAACCAATGGAAAACACTCCAAACATCAAACCAAAAATCATGTTAATTTTGCCAGAGGAGGCATTCCCAAACTAACCAGTTGTTTTCTGGTAGTCACAGTTTTTGCCATTCCCTTGAGGTCGCCATCGATCCAACCAATTCCCTGAACCGCCACATCCTGCGCCCAATCCTGAAGTTCTGCATCTTCTTTGACATCCTACAAAAAGCATTGTAAATTATAAAATTTCCACGCGCAAAATCCGTGTTTGAGCCAAACTGGCTTTGTGTACAATTGTAATGCATGAAGCAAACCTTTTTGTTAAAAATACAAATATTGTTATTGGTTTCAATGTAAAACAATAGCCATATATGCCGGGTTTGGACATCTAAAAACAACAAACAAAATCGAAAATTGGTGTGAACTTCGAGTTATGTTGATATTATTGGCAAAGAATAGCCAAGAATGACAGTTAGGTAAAAGTTCCAACCTCGTCGCCAATGTAGAAATAGTTTATGACGCCAGATACGTATCGCTTCATAATGTCCCACAACGCCAAGGCGTCGTCACGGTAATAATACTCGGGAAGTAGGTTGCGATCAAGGGTTCCTGCAATCACCAAAGAACAAAGTAAGTGTTCAGTTTAACAGATATTGCTGTGCTATTGGAAAGAAACCTTTTTTCTTCAGCAGATTCGGAATGTGAAGATCTTCCATTCGAAAAGCTTTATACCACTTTCTTGTAGCAGATAAACCAGCTAAAACATAAGGTTTACTTAGTAAATATCTAACGTAAAGAAAAACAAAGCAATGTATTTATGAAACCAACAGTATTGATATACCATCCACACTCTTACGTGGTAAAAAAAGTAGTAATTGCCGGTGCCCTGTTTTGGACATATTAGCTGTTCAAATGCTTCATTCGCATAAGCTTTCTCGATTTAAAAAAATCTTAAGGTTCTGGTTTAATACGCCGTGTCAGTGTCAGGTCTATGAGCAACTACTACAGTTATAGACCTGCGCCTAACACGGCGTATTGAAGAAATGGTAAAAAAATGTCTTCTTTAATCTATGTCTGCTTACACAGTGCTAGGGCTTCGTTGGCTTTGGCGGTAGAGGGCATCAATGTTTTCCTGGCGTCCGTATTTATGGTGGGGACTGTTTGTAAGTGGGGCCGCAACAGCTTGTATATTGGATGGGATAAGGGGAAGCACCGGAACAACGACACGGCGAACGGCTCCATGATTGAATGGGTGTGTAAGAAATGGTACAACCACTGCGAAAATATGTTGTGAGCGCGACATACATAACAGTTTATTCGCAAGACAGGACTGAGGTAAAGCGGTCAAAACATCCAAAGTTAATTCCTTCACAAGCTTGACGCCGGTAAAATAAAAACTGTCGCTGTTTTGTTCAGTGTTTACCATTGGTCTTGGGGGCTCAAGATAGGCCTATATGTATTTTCAGGCCCCTTTACAATTTGACTTTGGGCCAGCATAGTCTTACTCTAGCACTGGGTGGCATATACAAAAAAATACACGGTTACATTAGCATTTACGTATGCTTTTATTTTGAATAGTGATTTAAAGAAATTATTCCACGTTAAACACTCTGAAATCTATTTTGAAAGCGATTTATTGATGTTGCAATTGTCAGAGTTCCCAGGAATTGTTGAAACTGTATGTTTCACCTCATGTACGTTTGCCTCGGCGGATCTGAAATACATCTTCGCCAGCATCCAGTCGTCTTTGCTGTCGGCAGGTGTGAAAAGGTAATCGCGCTCTCCGGGCACCAACTGGACCGCAATGGGAACGAATTTGTTGTCTTCGCGAACATAGAAAAGCGCCATGGCATTGGCGCAGTGCAGATTCTTCCTAGTAGTTGGGTTAACATTGCGTTGGATCCCATCTACCACATCACTGTAGTCGCTTATGTAGATTTTGCCAGCCTGCAAATGTACGGCAACACCGAAACTACTCGTAATATTTTAACGTAAGACTTTGCTAACATATGCAAGTGAAAATTTCAATTCAAACCAAATATAATTCTGTTAACAAAATAATTTACAGTTTAGACTTAACATCGCATTACTATGGACAACTTCTGCACCCACCTCCATTTCACACTGCAAGGTCTTTCCATTGCTCAGAAAAGCACAAACGTCTTCGTCCGTAACTTTAAAATGACACGGAATCTCATGGCAACGTTCAAAGTGGACAGGACTGATTCCAGTCATGCACTGACGTCCCATTCCCTCGTCAGTATCCCAACTGCAAAGTAATGCAAAGAAGGTTCAGTTTGGAGCAATATGTACACACGTATCAACTATTTAAAAAAACGTAAAAGAATTTATAAAATAGTACCTCTTGATTAATTTTTGCGTTGTCGCCAATCAAAAGAACCGAAGAACAAACGATTTGTTGTTTTGACCATAGTTTTTAATTTCAGTGAATTATCCATCCAGTCGCATATTTAAAAAATGTATGTTGTACTTTACCCATCGAGAAAGTTGGGAAGTTCGGTTGCACGTAATTTATTGTGGGAGTAAAGCCGCCGGAATGAATTGACGTCCTTGATCGGGGCCACCCAGTCTGTATTTACAAGGAAGTGGTAAATTCATAAAGAGACCATACTTAGGTACTGAGTCAAAACTATGCTTTGTAGTGAACAGGGTAGTTTCCTTCCTAATTTGTGTAAATAATTTGAATATAAATTACTACAATCGTGCTCTTCAATGTTCAACGTGGGTCTGTTTTGCATGTTACAAATGTAGGAATTGTATGCGATTGTAAAAAGCAGTGGTTCTCAATGCTTTTGTGATCGCGTACCACCTACATTTTTGTAGTGTTATTACGTACCGCCTATCTGGTTCCCAGCCGAAGTTTAAAACATGATTCACCGAAACACAATTTAATGTGAAAACCAGCAGGGTAGGTAATATATACGCATATTCAATTGTGCAGACTTGTAAAAAGTCCTATTTGTTTATTACAAAGAAATCGTGTATATTTTATCATATGTAACTTCATAAACGATCTGGAAGGGTATACCACTAATGGTACACCTACCACAGTTTAAGAACCACTGTTCTAAGAAGACACTGTAAAGCAGTGATTGCGGTTGCGCACCACTTGGAGAAAAAACAATTTCGAAAAGTACCACCTAGTTAAGTGTCACACAGTAAAATAGGGTGAATTCAAACATTTTTGACATTAATTACGGTTTTTTTAATTCGAACTATATCCGCAAACTACACTGCTGTAAAGGATATCATCGTCGTGAGACGACTAAACGCACTCTTACTTTCCAACAAGTTGAGAACTTCGGCGATGCCGCCGGACAAACCCTCACGCACGAGGTGCAGCAGCCTGGCGTCTTCGTATTTAAAGAACTTGGGTAATTCCTGATACGAATTCGGGTACATAAAGCGGGGAAGTCCCCAACCAACCGAGCCCTCCGTTGGTATTCCGGCCCACGTGTATTGAACCTTCTGTTTTTCGACTTCCCGGTGTCTTTGCGCGCGGAGATAGCGGTTCTCGGTCTTGTGTGTCAGCATGGCTGGAGCAGTAAAAATGATTCAGGTCTAGTTTGCATGTTTGTACATATAGTGCGTATTTAGGCCGCAGACAAATTTCATAAACTTTGTACACTTGTACCTGAATTTAGTTAAGTGAATTTAATAATTATTTAAGGGAACAGTGAACAAAAAAAAATGCAGCCAAGCTTTTTAGAGTAATCTGTCGTTTCTGATTTAACCCGTGAACCATGAAAGGCATCGCTTGCCCGCCTTTGTGGACGCTTAGTCGCAACTCAGTCAGGCGCTGATGATGTGCACAGCACTGTACAAAACGTTTGTTTATAAAGATTAACATATTAGCTTTGTCTTTTCTATTTCGTGAATCGCTTTTGATGTGCCAATTACCTACGTCCAAACACAATTACTGTTTTTTGCCGAATAAAAAGAACGGCAGAAACAACCGTGTTAGAGCATTTTGGTGGAGACGCATATAAGGTGTATATGGTTCATAGCCAGATGTACTTATTTTTCACCAAACTGGCCTGTACCTGGAGGATATGATGAAGCCTATGATACTTGCAAAACCTACAGGCACACCCAAGTGCACCGTTTACATTGCGTTTTCTTCCAAAATGAGCTTGTCATAATATGCACAATATGTACACGCCTACGTTGGACATACCATCTCCTTTCGCCACTTCTTTTTCTCCAAAATCAATCCAGTCATAAATGACGAAATTCACCTCCTCGTCTTGTCGTCTGATCTTGATTGTTTCGCAAAGCCATTCGTCGCTTCGCATGCTCCCTTTCAAAACTATTTGTGCAACAAAGAGGATTTGGTTTGAGAAGAAACTTTTAAAATTTAGTTTGCCACTGTATGTATACAGCTTTATGCCACGTAAGTTGAGATGGGCTGTCTGTGTAGTTTGCTAACATAGAACACAGGATATCTCAAGTTGTGTAGGTCTTCAGAAGGTTAGCAAATTCACGGAGTACAGGAAACCGGTATGTGCAGTGATCATATTCACAGAGCTATATCACATATGTATTTGGTTCGTATATGTTTAAACCCGGTCTCGTTTGTAATACACACTTATTGCATAGTTATGTGGACAATCTGTGTACAACACACGTTATATTTAATCACAATGTGAACCTAGGCTGGATTTATCGCTCGCCAGCATCAGCTGCCTTGTCGGCGGAAAAGGGCTGTTACACATGCTAGCTATTGTTGGGCGGTACGAGCGGAAATAAATTCATGAATGATTTGCGTCGTAACAATGTGTAACGTAACACACATCACTTCGTATTTAAAATGTCAACAATCTCACATATTTTGATCATGCATGGCAAGCCAACGTCCCTCGCCCAAATTCTGAAGTGATCAGTTCTGCCGCGTTCATGGTCGTTGCGCAGAAAGTTGTCCAGTTTCTGTTCATCGGTCGATGTCCCGTCTTCGCCGACCAACACAACATAAACTGTGGCGTCGGTTCCCGCATGCATATAGGCATCAGAAGTCTGCAAAACCCAGCAAAAAATAATTTTTCTTCGATGCAGAACTTTCAGTGCTGAAACACTTAGAACTGCTTCGTATTGAACCAGGAAAATTACAGTACAACGAATGTGGGTCTCACCTTGACTGCCACCTCGTACTTAATCTTCTGATAAACTTCCTTAGACGACTTTCCGCAACAACTTCCCATATTCACTTGAAGTATATGGCTCCTTCAAAAAATCTCAATATGTGTACGTATTCCGCACTCTGTTTAATCATCGCCTGTAGTTAGATTCACATCCGGTGTTTGACACACATTGACGAAAAGTACGGCTTTTGCGTTAGGTGATATTTTAACAAAACATTAAAGGAAAACAAAAATAAGTAAATTGTTTTATGATTTCGACTTTTAGGTTCTCAGATTTTCTACATAAAAGCAACATAATGCCAAAATGTCTCCGTCAATTAAAAACGCGACACGACGTAAGCGATATGTGTCGCTTATGACATAAATAAATAATAAGGAAGATTTTTCTTCATTGTTTTCCATTTGTTTTAAAATCAGAATAATAAGTGTGAATTCGTAAACAAAGCGAACATGAACGGCGTTAAAACTGAAAAAGATGTTTCTAGTGAAGAGGATGAAGAAATACAGTTAACTGAATCGCAATTTGTGGATTTGTTACAGCAACTGGAAAACTACACACCAACTGTAAGTTTTAGTCCCTTTTTAGCCTTTTTACCAGACAATACATATCAATATACATGTATAATATCATTTTCATAATGTGTGGAAGAAGTTGTATCTTAAAATAGCATGCATATTTTGTGGATAAAGAAGAATGGATTATGTTCATGGTGAACATGCATTTAAAGTATGTTTAAATTCTTGTCTGTTTGTGTTGGCAGATTCCAGATGGTGTTGCAGAATATTACCTCAAAAAGTCTGGTGTCAACACTACAGACACAAGAATGTGGGTTGTAGTTAGTGTAGTGTGCCACTTTCAAAGTAAACTCTTATGTATCACCTTTTACCTTTTGTTGGAGCTTTTCTATTTTCTTGCAACTCAACCCTGTATTGACATTATGCATTTTAAAAAATAGGGTTATGAAGCTTTTTGATGTGTTGTATTGTGGTTGTTGTGCAACAAAACAGTTCCCAATATGAATTCATATTTATTAATGTGTTTTCATAAAAAATGGTCCAAACTAATAAGGTAAAAATAAACTGGCCTGCGGAATATTTTTTAAAACCACATTTGTGTTTATGCAGAGTTCGTTTAATATCCCTCGCAGCGCAGAAATTCATGTCGGACATTCTGAATGATGCCCTTCAGCTAAACAAGATGAAAGGCTCAGCACAAAGTGCAAGATCAAGCAAACAAAAAGAAAAGAAGTGAGTGTGGTTTGGGATCCATAAGCTCAAGTTGTGTAACACACTTCTGCTTGTTAGGTTATTGCTGACAATGGATGATTTGGTTCCTGTCCTGGCTGAAAGAGGTATCAAGGTAAAAAAGCCAGCGTACTACACTTGATAAAAAGCAATTCCTTATTATCAATGTGACTTTTTTTTACAATCTTTGCCTTTCTTTAAAGCAATTAAACATGGTTGATCGGAAAACACATGCATGTGTTGGTTTCTTGCCTCGTTGGGCAACTAACATATCATTTAAAGTCAATATTACATTTTGGTTTTTTGTTTAAATTAGGCAACTGTTTATCACTTTTGTTGTAGCGTAATTTGAAATCTTTGTGTGTAACTAAGAGATGTTATTTCATCCAAGCTGTTTCGTAGTATTTCTCTCCTTCAAACTTTTCACTTGTGTTGGATATTGTGTGATTTTAATGTTTCGTTTAGTCACTGAATGTTTAGGGAAACTGCCGAACCATGTTAACTTGAAACTGTTTTTCTGAATGCTGTTAATAAAACGAAACACCCAAAAAATGTAGTTTTGGAAGCTCAACTTTTTCATCAACTGTAGAAGAATCTGGCCCTCAGTTGGGCATTATTATCTTCTCTGCAACAGCAAATCACTGCAATTGGTATGTATTCTGTTGCTTCATAATACCTAAATATAGGAGTTTTACAGACTGACTGTTTGTGGGTTATTTTGTTGAGTGTTATCATGACCTTTCACCCAGTTTCCGTTGCACATTCCAGACTTTACCTGAATTCAAAAACAATGAGCGCATTCCACAGCCTGGGTGCGTCTGACACTTGATACAGGAAAGAGCGTTGTTTCGCACAATTTGAACGGCCGCCAGTAAATTAATGTCAAGCTATCGTAGTTAGAAAGTGTTTTAAACTAAAGTAAAAAGTTTATACCGCAGCATTAGATGAAAACTCTTTAAGCAATTATTACCGACAATGCAGAAATTGAACAATCCCAGTATATAGATGGGTGTAAATGTGAGGACAATAAAATCTGGTTTCTTTGAATCAATTTCTTCTTTTCGAGATATTTTTAAAGGCTTCTTTTGTTTTTTTTCAAATGCGTCCCGTTATTTTCCACGATTGACACCCTACTCCTGCAAGGTAATTTAATCCGTGTCGTTTCCACCTACATCGTAAAAACTTTATCCCCCGGCTACGGTAAACAATGGACGCGTCCACACAATATATGTTTGTTTGAAATCCTCAGACAGTCGTATCCAACGAAAACATTCCCAACGGTTAGTGTATCGGAACCTTCTTTGGAGGGGCACGCGACGGCAACGTTTCTGTACTTTTACCTCTCGCTAGTTGCCGTTGTTCATAAGGTTATTGTACACTTTGATATGCGTTTTAAATGAATTGATTTCAAATTTCAGATTTAAGGTTGTGTTGATTACGATTTGGAACCAAAATGGGAAACGCCTGTACGTCAAAAGTAGACACAGCCCAAGTGGCAGAATATAAGTTCGAGTTTAAGGTAAGTAGTTCCAGATAGTTTTTGACAAGCAAGTAACACGAAATAAAAATAAACTTTCATACAAGTTTCTAAAAACGTAGCCTGTGTGTATTTATATTCAAAATAATGACAGACAATTAGTAATTTAATAACAAAAAACTCAAAAGGTTTTATCGGTGTCCATGCTATTTTAATGTTTTGTTGTTGCATATACGTTGCAATCTTCTGGCAACTAAATACCAAAATAAACATTATTTGATGACGAGAATTGCAAGTATCAGCAAAATTTTCTTGATAGACATCGCACGCCTACCGCGAAGCCGGTACCGACCTCCTATCAACAGTAAACATCGACCTTATCGGCGAAAGCGGCAACTCCACTGGGTGGCAGGTATTTTATAACATACCGTTACTACACCAGTATCCAGGACTTGATTAAACTATGCTCGTTTTTACTGTGCAGGAGTTGGACAACACGTTTTGGTTGGATTTTGAACGTGGTTCACGCTGTTACTTCACACTGACACTGAAGGACGTGGGATTGCCATTGATTATTCGACTAAGTGCGTTTCTTGGGTTTGATAACTTATATATGACTTGTTGAAAACTGTTGGGATATTCCTACACATATAAGGAACTCTCTTTATTGCAAACTATGATATTTTGTAATATCAAGTGGATACAGTAAAAAATAAGTCAGTTAGTTCGCAGCAGTATTCGAAACGTTTGCGCACAATCGTCACAGCATCTTAACTGTTGTATTCCATGCAATCAGCTCCAAGTTTTTGCACTTTAAAATAAAAACTGTTCCTCAAGATCGTCGCAACCGTTTTTGTTTTGGGCAGAGATCGACAACTCTCACTCCAGCGATGAGTGGCTTTGTGAGGATATTGTTGTTCAGTTGGGAGCGAGCAAGGTTCATTTCCCAGTGTATGATTGGGTGGAGGACAAAGTGGTGCAAGTGACCAGCGGCGGTAAGCGTCAAATAAATATAGTTTTGAAAATTTCCACCAAAAATTGTAAGAAAATTTAGGCAATAGTCGGGTTGGTTATAGTCGGAATATAGTCGCAGTAGTCGGAACTATGGATTGGTTGTTACCCCCTTTCTTAAAATGATCAAGCGTTTTTTATACAAACCTGTATGGTTCGCATCGCCATTATTTTCTAAAGTGTTTCGCAAATCGCCCAAACTCAACATGAGTGGTGCTTCAATTATCATTAAATTCCGCGTTAAAGTAGATAAACGGTGAAATTTTCAGCTGTTCTTCCTCAACACGTGACCTCCAAATATGTGAAATCGATGAGAAAGCAGGAGGTGGAACAGAGCAAAGCCCGTTACGGTTGGGTGCCTCGACCCGCAAAGGATGACATCGGTTGGGGGACTCCCCGTTACATGAACGCCCAAAAACCTGAAGAACTGCCGTTGAGGCTGAGGAGAGATGCAGCACGACAAAGGGATAAGGTCGAAGCGGAATTGGGATCTCTTATGGAGATTGTGAGAGCAAAACTTCTGAGTAAGTTAAAGAAAGGATGATTTTAGCGCCATTTTTTACTTTCGATTCCTGTACGGCAAGCCCAAAGTGGGCAAATTGCCAGAAAACAACTCCCAGTGTTACTGGTCATCATTTTGTCCACAATCTTAGGCTGAATGGAGTATATGAGCACAACGTTATGATACTTGCCTCGTAAAGACCTTCCAAACTGTCAATATATAACTTTCAGTGACCGACAAAGTCAGTGCCTCCCAGAAAACTTCTTGGCCTGATAAACAAATGCGTTGTACGTCGTTAGTCCAGCTACACTTACTTTGTTTTTAGCCTTTAAACATACTCACCATCCAGCTTCGTGGCCTACTCAAAGGCCTACGGGTTAGGAAACCTTGGCCCGCCGTATGTGTGCAAGCAAAATATCAAGAAATAAGTTTTTTTTCAGCCAGTCCAATAGCTTACTTGAGGTTCTTCTTTTGTAGTGGTTTTCAACCCCCTTGAGAAACTTGACGATTACAAAAAGTTGGAGGAAGTTTTCGGAGATGTCACCCAGCATGGATCGGAATTCCTTTCCGAGTAAGTTCGCATGGAACTTCATTGTTCACCAAGTTCAATCCCTAATGTAAAATTATAAACTACACGAGGTGAAGCCACACCTTTATTCTTTGCCTGTGGAAACATGCCATTTCTTCTTGTTGTGATTGAGGCAATCCGTTATTCATCCGACATAAGTTATAATTTTTAAAGTGCTCAAAATATGTGTTTTCTGTTTGATGCTTTATGATCTTGTTTACGCGTTTACTATAATTTCCTTGCTATACAAGTGGTCATTATAATAAAGTCCACATTTGGTGGCAATGCAGGGCCAATAATGATAAGTGACCTGCAGACGGAAAGAGTCTCGAACTATATTCAAAATACCATTAATCGAAATTTTTCCAACACAATTTTAGTTGGAAAACGGATGAGGGAATGGGACGACAGATGTTGAATGGTATCAACCCGCTCACAATTAAAAAGTGCACTTCCATACCAGCAACGTTCAACGTCACACACGAACATGTTGAGAAGTCTCTCAGGGAAGGCAAAACTCTTGAAGAAGAAATGGAGGTTGGGGCAACCTTAAGCTATATGTCGTTATTGCGAAAGTGCGTAGAATTCAATAGTGCAAAACACCACGATGATCAGTCCAATAAACCAATGCATATTAATGGAGGTTACCGCTAGGATATTTGCCCCAGTATAACTTCATTGGGGGGCGAATGTGGTAAAATCAACACACTGACACAAACATATCCCATCAACTCCAAGTATCTTTTGCTTCTCTGTTATTGCAAGGCTGGAAGGGTTTACATAGCGGACTACGTCGAGATCTTGGAAGGCATTGAGCGCACCGAAGGCAACGTCTGCTGCGATTCACGCGGTTTATTCTACGTCAATGGAAACGACGACTTCGTCCCTATCGCCATTCAGCTCGTGCCTGGGGATTGCGACTACTTGTTCACGCCTGTCGACAGTGAGGAAGATTGGATGTTGGCGAAGATGCATTTTCGCGTGGGATATGGAAACATCCACGAGGTGTGTTGCTTCGACCAGTTGTTGTGTCAGCTTTGTTCAGCTTTGAAACATGGTGGAAGTTATTATACATACCTTTGTGGGGGAGCATTTGATTTTAATCGACAGTATTTAAATTATAGAAAAAAATTCGTGATAAAGACATGTAAAAAAGTGTACGAACATGTAGCCTATTAAAGGACCTAATTGTGTACGAAGATCAAAAGCAACGATAGGTTAAATGGCGGCAAAAGTAAATCAAAATAATAATTTCTCTTCTTTTTCAGTGGATTTACCACTACTTGCACACGCACGCTCTTTCCGAGCCTTTCACCATTGCCATGTTCCGGTGCTTTCCCCGAGCTCATCCATTGTACAAGCTCCTGCGCCCTCACTTGTGGACAGTTGCGGCCATCAACACTGATGCTCGGGTGTCACTCATTGCACCAGGGGCGCCACCAAGCCAGGCCTTGGCCATTTGTAAGTTTGTGTAAAATTCTACCTTTTATACTTTTTTTTGCATTTGTTCAGTGAAAAATGAAAAATGTTTTTGTTTGAATGTGCAAGGACAGGGTTGCAATGACGTGAAACCGAAAATATTGACGACTTAAAAGGAAAAATTGCGTACATTGATGTTCCACGTTACAGAAATTTTAACATGATGGCCTATGTATAGTCGTGATTGAGATTATGGATGTCTGTAAAACAGCCTCAAAATCAGCAACCCTGTCGCAAAAAACGACTAACCATAGAAATAAGGACGGGCATATTTTCTAAGACGACACCCTTCAAAATAACGACTAACTTATGAAATAAGGACGTTATGGCAACCCTGCACATAGGATATTTTCCACTTTATTTTTGTGAAAATGGTGTCTGTGACCTGATTTGAATTCCATTACAAGAATTCGTGTAACACAGATTGCATCACTTGTTATAAACTAAATGCCATCGTACTTTTCCCTTCGATATTCTCGTAAACCTACAAACTTACCTTAAAATTTTGCAGCGGCCTTGGATTTGGTGCAAAGTGCCTACAAAAAGTTTACGATCGACGACCTGATTATTCCTAAAGTCCTCAAGAAGCAAGGTATACTGTATAGTTTAGATTCTATGTGAAGTTGTTTTCCATGAATATAGGTATGAATTCCAGTCTTGCTGGCGACGTCTTGGTATCTATATCCACCTAATTGTTTTGCGAAGTCTTTGGTAAATTTTTTACGTTCTTGCCTGGCGTCGAGTATATTTCACTATAGAAGTTGGAAGAAAATTGTTTTTTTAACGTGCATGTCGTATGTAGGATTAGACGATCCCGAGCAATTGCCTGGGTTTAATTACCGCGATGACACGCTGAAGCTGTACGGACTAATGGAGGAATATGTCACAAACTTCGTCAACCATTTTTACAAATCGGACAAGGTGCTACATTTAATCATACGCTCAAACCTTTACCGACTAATGGCGCTTTTTTACCAAACTCCTAAAACTTTCGTTTCAAATTTCCAAAACTTTCTTCGAAATCTAATTACTTTAATGGTACAGGACATACAACAAGACTTCGAACTGCAAGACTTTGTAAAAGACGTTGCCAAAGAAGGCTTGGGATGGGTCGACGGCGACACCAAAGGAATGCCCCAAAAACTGACGACCGTTTCTCAACTGGTACAAAAATATCAATGTTTCCAACCTTTGCCAAAAAGACAAACAAAACCATTACTTGCTCATTTTTCTGTATGAAAAAAATCCATGAAAATTGATATCGATGACAGAGATTTGTTTCTAGTTATAATGATGACTGGGAAGATGAAAGTAGGGAAGTAATTTGCCAAATATATTTGTGATTTTCAGCAGCAAGGGGAGATAGTCTTCTAACGCTTATGTACATATCAGTCAAGTGGTAAAATATGACAATGGTGACACTAAAATGGTGATTTTTTGTACCCTCTTGTAAGGAAAGAGTGGTTTTGATTCAACGGCCTCGTTGCGATGCCACTTTTGTCCAATAATTTGTGATAAAATTGCAACATCGTGGAACAACACGTTGTGTCATATCAGCAGCCGACAACAGAATATCTGTGGCTATGGTTGCCGAACACCTTAATCATTTCATGTTGTTACAACAGATTGAAATATGTACGATGGTGATGTACACTTGCTCGGCCCAGCACGCAGCTGTAAACTTTGGTCAATTCGAGATGTACAAGTTCGTGCCCAACTCACCATGTGCGATGGCACGGCCGCCACACAAGAAGGGAGAGGTAACACTATTGCTATGATCAGCGGTGGGATTTTTTTACCAACGCGAAACCGGTTATGTGTAAGCCTATGTTTCACTTCGACCAATGTTTTCCCGCGGTTACTATGGCATGCTGCTGGTGAGAGAACCGGATGCTAAAATAATTGAATCCCTCCACTACGTGATTATTTTTCATTTCGACGTGAACTCTTAGTCGCACGTCAAATCATTGCAAACGAAAAGGCAAATAATTTAATTTTTTGCCGGTGCTCCGTTCCGGTATGAATTCAACGGCCAGTGTGTCCGAAATACTTAAATTTACTAATTCGTTCACACAGCAAGTATTCGAAAGCTTTTTAGGTAAAACTTATACATGCTTTCACCATTGGTTTCTGCGCGCCTCCAATTTATCAGAGCAGTTTTCAAATATACAAATACATACAAATACGATGGCCGTTGTGACGTCGTCGTATGTGAGGCAATCGTATTTTTGTATTTGTTTCCCTTTTTACGCACACTGTTCTTATACAAGAGCTTTTCTTGTGACCGATAACTTTTCTCAGGCAAATCACCAAGTGATCATGGATAGTTTGCCGAAGGTGGACAAATCCTTAGTATTCATTACCGTGGCGTACACTCTCTCCAGGCTTACCAAAAACGAGGTTTGTAAAACCACTTCTATGGAAAAGAGGGGCCTTTGTGCGCCCAAGAAAAAATTTACTAAACATTGGCACAAAAAGATGGTATTAAATCGTATTAAGTACAATATGCATAAAATGTTTTGTAATGCCAGAAAACGTATGGCCGCTATTAGTCACTTTCAATGTCTCCTAGTGAGTTTTTTGCACTTGCTTGTTAAAAATACTTTGAAATAACTTTCGGTTCGGTACAGGTTTACTTAGGCGAGTTTCCCAAGAATTACTTCGAAGATCAAGACGTGCTCGACATACAAACAAAATATACCGAGAAACTCAAGCAATTTGAACTAGACATAAAGGTCCGCAACAACGGCCTCAAGCATGCATACACTTACTTGGTACCTTCAGATGTGCCAAATTATATTGCTATTTAACAACAAAATTATGAGGTTTTGGCCCACGTGGTTATAGCATTATAGCGGTTTTAGTTTAGGTTTTGTTTGCAGTGGATTTTTGCGAGTGTTTTGTGTGGTTCAATGTGTGTAATGTTGTATTGCAACATATATATGGTAGCCTTGTGTTACCGTGGTATTTCGTGCACTTAAGCAAAATATAAAGTTCATTTTTTGACAAAAACTGTTGTGGTGTTTTTAAAGGTGGGTAAACAAGTTTCAAAATTGTTTTATAAAATTAGGCGTCGGTGGTACATGCATACAAGAGGGTACTGCAACCAGGTCTTGCTAAAAAACGATGACTCTACGCTTGTTAATGCAGAAAAAACACAAAGAGTCAGCAACAATTATTGTTTACATGATGGGTCTTAGAATACCAAGGCAAATTTTGCAAATTGTATTGCTGTGAAACGGAACAAGCAGAAAAGAGACCTTCACATATAGTGTGTGTGTCTGCCGTACACAAGTCACGTGATACTCGCTGGAACGTAGACTCAGTTGTGACCAAAGTGCGACGTTTGTGTGTTTCGATGTCGCGTCCGTGTGAAATATAGGCGAACGCTCCAAGACAAAGCGTCCAATATCGCCTGGTCCCGTATCGCGTTTCCTCGTACATTGTATTCAATCCGCGTTTGCGTAAATTGGACAAGGTTATGTAGTTATAGTCAGTTACGTGAGTGTAAGGATATTTGTTACAGGTATTTTGCAAAGTTTGTCAGTTCAACGATAAGCTTGGGTAAGTTTACACCGACTTACGGAATCTTGCAACAATCACAAGGTTATATACCGTGCAGGTTTTTTTTAAGTGAAAGTTTGCATTGATTTTCCAATCATGGGCAACGCTTGCATGTCTGAGGAAGATTCTACAAAAGTGACGTATCGCGTTGAAATAAAGGTGAATTACGACGCATATATTATTACACTTACAATACATATTGAAGTAATTACATTTTGTATTGATAGGCCATGAGCAGATAATACAAATTACTTGCCTCCAATAAGAGGAAGGTTCTTTCTGCAATGTTTATGATTTTAAACAATTTTTCCTTAGTGAAGCCCGTCGATTTTACAACTTCTTCGGTGTGAGAATGGCCAGTAATACAAAGAGAGCAATTTGACAAAATAACATCAAAACTTTAGAAAATAGCTAAAATATGAAGGGGTCTTTTGATAATGGGCTACGCATCATATATAACGGAAAAATTGCGACTTTACCTGAGTATTTTATTATTCACTGGGTCCAATACAAATATTACAAACAAGCATTTCGTTGTTATTTGCCCTAAAGCCAACAAAAAATATAACAAAGACAGAACAATTTTTTCTCTGTTATAAAGCCACGTGTTGTATTTGCAGACTTCAAACGCATACCGCAGTGCAGGAACCGATTCCAGCGTCTACATTGACCTCGTGGGTGAAAGCGGGGAAAATTCCGGATGGGTAAAAATGGACACAAGTTTCTGGGACGATTTTGAGCGGGGTTCAAAATGCGTGTACAAACGCCAGCTGGTGGACATTGGTCTGCCAATCGCAATACGACTGAGTAAGTGATCAACTGTAAGCATACGATACATATACCTTTAAGCATACGATACATATAAAAAGCCGTAGAGGTGCAATAAACACTGTACAGCCAAGGTGTCAAGTTTATTGACACGGAAAGTTGTGTTTCGGTCGATTTAACGTCACACACTCTTGTACAATGGAATGCACACGACAATCCATTACCGTTCGTTTACAGAGCTGAAAGACAAGCTGATGGAGGATGAGTGGCTTTGCGAGTATGTTATCGTGTCGCTTGGTGGCGATAGAGTTGAGTTCATCGTCCATGATTGGGTTGAGAATGATCAAGTGGAAGTTACGAGAGGTGGTGAGTGCAAGGCAGTGGCCTAAATATATTCCTGTAACAAAACTTTTTACGGTGACCTTGTCAAAAGGCAAGGTAAAATTTGCCAATAAAACAGTAAAACAAAGCCTATTTCCGAGTAATCCATAGAACAACTGTGGCCACTGGCGTATTTAGAGGGGGGGAGGGCCATTGGACCGAAAATATAAACATTATTTGTTTCTCCAGCGTCACTTCTTCAAGCACTTCCCGACACTGGCAGCGGAGAAATTCTAAAAACGATGCGATCGAATGAAATCGAGAGAAACAGGCGACGTTTCCAGTGGATGGCGCCCACAAGTCCAGAAAATGCGGAATGGGGATTACCCCGTTGCGCGAATGCCAAAATGGCATCGGACTTACCCTTGATTTTTCAGCGAGAATGGAGCAAAGTTACGGAAACGGAACAACGCGAACGAAAGGCGCTCGCTCATAGGATTTCGTCAAAAGTTATTAGTAAGTGTGAAAATGCTGTTCTTGCTTCATTTGGCAAAACCAGGATTCATTATGGTCCCATTTGAACCTGAACAGTTTATTTTGCACTCCACTGACTGCTCGATTAATTCCTATTTCTGTTCGTCTCCATATATTTTCGCAATTTGTTTAGACCCTGGCTTTTTGACGCCGGAATAGGAAATATGACTTTTAAATTCCCTGTACTTTAGATGCCGTTTTGGTTAAAAAAATATCTTGTCCTGAACGGTTACCTGCCCCGATCATCACTACAGTGGCACACATATATGGTCCATTAGGAACAAATTTTGGTGACCTCTGGGTTAATGACGTTAATCTACGAAAAGATTGCGCATTTGATTTGCAATTAAAACTCTTGCATATTTTTTATTTTTTTTTATTAGTTGTTTACCTTGCATATTAGCTGACGCAAATTCGATTTAGCTGCCTTCAAGCCGTTGAGCAGTTTGGACGAATACACCCAGTTTGAGAACTTTGATGACGGCAAACAAGGGAAACCCCCTCCAACCGACATACTTCTGAGCGAGAAAAGGTAACGCTAACTGGAGGCGTTAAAGTCGGTCGATTTTATTGAAAAAAATATCTTACAATTGCGTACTTTACCTTGCCACTGCATAAACATAAAAAGTACTGTTGTTGATTCAATTGCCCCGTTGGTATAAATTTTTGGTTGCGTTGCACCCAAAGTTGAGATATATCATTAAGTAAAGAGTGACAATAAATTGGGTATGGACTCAGTTTTCTTGTTTAAAGCTGGGAAGACGATGAGGTGATGGGGTACAATATGTTGACCGGTGCCTGTCCGCTTGCTCTCAGTCGGTGCGACTCCATTCCCGAATATTTCAACGTCACTGGAGATGATGTAGTTGCTTTGCTTAGGCCGGGGAAATCTTTAAGTGAAGAAATAGAGGTACTAAAACTAAGGAATAGAATTATCTTTATCGCAAGGGCAATGTTCAATCTTCTTCACCCTAATCAATTTTGGACTTTATGCCTTACAACAAAAACAGTGGCCACCAACATTCTATTTGAATAAGAACTGATGATGCTTAATAAAGCAAAACATATATTCTAAACATAGAAGCGTTGACACAACGCTATTATACTAATATTTGAAATTAAATTAACAAGTTTCACTTGTGTCTCGCCAAAGAAGTGTTGCTGGTCAGGTTTTGATTTCGTGAAGTATATAAAGATTTTGATTCTTACACTAATATTTGACTACGAAAGGCGAAACTTCAACAGTAAAAATGTTTGATTCATAAAACAGTTAAGGAAACATTTCTTTATTCCCAGACCGGTCGTATGTATATCGCTGATTACTCTCACCTCAAAGACATGGAACGTCGCGATGGAATGGTTTGCTGCAACAGCATCGGTCTTTTCTACACAAACTTACAAAACCACCTGGTGCCCTTAGCGATACAATTGGTTCCTGGCGATAGGGATTACCTTTTTACCGCCTCCGACGACAAAGATGACTGGATGTTGGCGAAGATGCATTTCCGATGCACGTTTGCGAACGTTCACCAGGTACGCAGGTGGTTGTAATCGTAATTTTTTCGCGGATCAATGTTTTTATATCGTCTACATCACACACAAGTAAATGATGGTATCAAAGAAAAACTAAAATAAAAATGGGATCAATCGTATTATCTTTGTTAAAGTGCCTGTTTTTCCCAGATTACTATTGGGATTTTAGTGTTTTGTTTCAATGTTAACTAAAATATGGTACCTTACCAACGTACATAGAAAACACTTGTCGTACGTTTATTATCCCCTATACCTATATAACTTCGTATGCATTGAATTTTGTAGTGGGTGTACCGGTACTTCCACACACAAGCTGTCATGGAACCATTTGCCACCTCGCTTTTCCGATGTTTGCCCCGCGCTCATCCTGTTTTCAAACTCCTACGACCTCATATGTGGACAGTGATGTCAGCAAACGCCACCTCGAAGTCCCAACTGATCGCTGACGGCTCTCCGGGAAGTCAGGCGTTTGCTTTGTGTAAGCTTTACTCATAACAGTGGCGCAGCGTAACTGTTAGTTTAAGTCTTGAGTCAGAGCCTGTTCGTTCAAATATTCACACAGCCACGTTCATTTTTAGTTTTTTATTGCATAATATAAAAATATACTATATTTTTGGTACAGCCTAAAGGGTTTCATTTTTTAAATATTGAACAAATGCCAGATAGAAGAAATCTTGATGTGTTATATTCGTCATGCAAAAGACCAGAGCTTATTTAATGAAAAAAACATGATAGCAATATTGTTACTTTTTAGCTCCTACGCCGCTGCTCCGCAAATGCTTTGAGAACTTTCGATTCGAGGATTTGCATATTCCGAAAGTTCTTGAAAGAAAAGGTAAAGTGTGACCCGCGCATGTTGTTGTATTTCGAAATTACGCACGAAACAAGTTCCACACTGCTTTAGTTTATGTTTTACATGTCTCCGCATTCGGTCGCTTAGTCGCAAAATCAGTTAGTTCACAGCACTGATGATGAGCACAGCAGTGTTCGAAACGTTTGCTTATAAACATTAGCGTATTTGCTTTGGCTTTTTTATTCCGTGTAATCAATTCCAACTTTTTAGCACCTAACTTTTACGTTCTTCAATCAAGTTTTCCTATGATTTTCAACAGGTGTTGACGACCCTGTGAAACTCCCGGCATTGTATTACAGACAAGATGCATTGAGTACATGGAATATTCTTCACGATTTCGTCAACGATATCGTTACTTACTTCTACGAATCCGATACGGTAAATCAGGCAATAATTCATATTGCTCGTTAACCTCGTTTTGAAACATTTTTAAGGTGCGTTTAACTTTGTCGTTACAGCATGTCGCAGAAGATTCGGAACTTCAAAACTGGGCGCAAGATGTCGCTAGAGAGGGATTTGGTTGGGTAAATGGAGACACCAAAGGCGTCCCTGAGGAAATAAATGATATCGAACAGCTGGTATTAGGTTCTCTGTTATTATATAAAAACTCGGCAGTTAATTGATGAAACGCAGGTCAACGTATGTACGATACTAATGTTCACGTGTACAGTGCAGCACTCGGCCGTGACGACTGGACAAAGAGACATGTACGGGTTTGTACCGAGTTGCCCGGGTGCAATGCGTCTTCCACCACACAAGAAAGGGGAGGTTAATTTTGTTATAAATACTGTTGAATAAATATTACTTGGTAATAAGAATTGTTCTTCTGACACTTAAGTTACGAAAGTGTTTATTGTAAAAAACGTTTCGTCCACTGTCCACATAACCCTGAGGAAGTCTCGCTGGATGGTGGACGAAACGTTGGTTACAATAAACACTTGCGTAACTCAAGTGCCAGAAGAACAATTCTTATCAATTACTATGCCTGGCAGCAAGAATGGCACTAAATATTGCTTGGTTGACACTAAAACTGAAGCTGCATGTGTTTACGATTTTCCAGGCCAACATGGAATTAATTATGAGTTCTTTACCGGATGTTGATATGTCTTTAAACATGATGACGGTGTTGTCTATTGCAGCAATTAATCCAACGCAGGAGGTGGGTTTAATTTTGTGTTTATTCCTCGTGGAATTAGTTATTATTATGCATACTAATGTACATACATAATGCACACTTTGAAGAATAAAACTAAAGAAAAAGACAAAATGTTAGCAAAGGCATATTTCAACAAGATTGGATTGCGATTTAAATGTCGTGGCATCAAGATTGTTTTATGCTTTTTTTTATTTTAGAGTTTGCTTCACTTTCCAAAGAACTACTTTAAAGATGAAGATGAATTAATAAAAGCACAAGAAAGATTCGACGAAAATCTAAAAGTATGTGAGAGGACCATCAAAAGGCGCAACAAGAATAACCAACTACCTTACGTTTACCTTCGACCATCGCGGATCAGTGTCAACATATCCACTTGATGACTGGAATTTATATTAATTTGAGAATTTTTTATGTAAAAAATTAAAATATATCCACCAGTATGTAAAAAGTTATTAGAGTTTTTTTCTTGTCGTTATTTTTGGACATTATACGACGAATAAACGTTTTTTGCCTTTGTGGAATATTTTATTTGTTTAACACTTAGGAGCCTTTTGCCATATTGCACCAGTTCGGACAGAAAGTCATGACTTTCCATTGTGAGATATGAGT
This sequence comes from Ascidia mentula, assembly GCF_947561715.1. Lineage (NCBI taxonomy): Eukaryota > Metazoa > Chordata > Ascidiacea > Phlebobranchia > Ascidiidae > Ascidia > Ascidia mentula. The sequence continues at coordinate 4,850,457 of NC_138568.1, forward strand.
GCCCAATATAGGCTACTCATTGGCAACTTGTTCTTCGTGTCCAGGGCTACACAAGAAAATAAATTTTTCGATTCGATCAATAAACTATAATTGGAATTATTCTGCCTGCCCGCATCTCAGCCGAGAGCACGGGTGAACAGACAATTTAGTGCCAACTAGCCAACAGATCAGCCGACCTTCATTGAGACTCATTGTGCTAGCATCATCGATACAAATTGTCTGGGAAGTCGCCTACCATGCAGTTACAACATGACTTTCGAACACCTAAATCCTTGTCTTCTGTCGTTTAAAATTCCACCTACTCCTGCAATGGAAAACCAGTATAAATGGTAAAGGCATTGATGAAGCTTCAAGCGGCAACAGCCTTTTTCATTCAGCCTAAGTACAACGATTGATATGTACACATCATGAACTTTGTTCCTGTACGCTTTGTGACAGACTTGTTTTTTTCCGGTTCTCGGTTGGGTTGCCTGTTTTGTTACTATGTTAATTCTACTGTTTTAGATTAGATATCGCGTACTTACAATTGCCTGATGTGCAGGCCAGCAAAAATTGTTGCAAAATTAAATGTAGCTGCTGACAATTTAGTATTCGCACATACCTACAATGCCAACGATTTAAAATTCTTTCTGTTCATAGAGAGATATTGCTGACTAAAAGAACTTCGTTTATATAGCGAATTCTAGTAGGCCTACTGCGTGAAAGTTTGATTGTTAATCTTTTTGTAACCCGTAGGTGTAATTAAAGTTTTGACTACTTCATCGCAGAAATCATGTGAATAAAAGCTTGTGTGACAAACATGCGATTTTAGGGGCAAATGATACGAAAATCATGGCACACCTAGCAACAATAATTTGGCATTGCATTGTTCAAAGCAATATTTGAGAGAATGTTTTTCGATGTCCAAAGTGTTTCTTTGAAGTTTTAATTGTGTGAACCATAAAACCATGATTTATAACTCAGGGTAATCACTCATGCATGACACTTGGTCGGTCATGGATTTGACTGCATTTATTACCGCAACTTCAGCTGGAGAAAATGGTTTCAAGCTAATTAGTTTTTTAACGATGGCAAGGGAAAGCAATTGTGACTAAATGTGATATGTGGAACCGCATGTGCGACAAGCTCTGGAATCCACACCATCCGAAATTAAATTAACATGAAACGTCAATTCAATCCTGCTGCATCTCCCAAAATTTTAAGTAGGAAATGTCACATTTTGATGTATAATGACGACTTAATCACTTTCCGTATGTTCTCATCGTTTGATATTTTAGAAAGTAAATTTAGAAAGATTAACTGGCTTGGTTTTCTGAGATTTTTCTGTCATGTATACTGATATTTTCACAGTATAATTAGGCCTACATTAGAAGTATATGTAAAGTTGTAAATTTTATGCTGAATGTGCGTTGTTTGATTGAAATATTCATTGAAAAACAGTTAAGTCTTTTTTGTTTCAATAAAGCAAATATCTTGTTTTTAGTCAGAGTTCCAGCAAACAAGATTACGACAAGCCCAAACATGGTGTCAATGTCTGAAACATCCAAGCAAGTCATCACCCAGTCTAATGTAGTTGGTGGCTCACCTGTACAGGTTCAGAACTTACTCTCCACATCTTCCTGCAATGTTTTGGTGCGAAACACACCTCTAATTATTGTTAAACCGACCACCATGCAGCCAAGTACAGTAGGGAAGGTAATATTAATGTGTTTAACGATTTTTTGCTTGTGGGGAAACATTTAGTGCAGTGATTCCCAAACTTTTTTGTGGTTGCGTACCACTTGGAGGTAAAACAATTTCGACACGTACCACCTAATTGAGTGCTACAAAGTAACCTAGGGGATGAAGTAACAAATATTTTGAGATCACTACCACCTGGAATCTTGTCGTGTACCACCGGTTGGAAAACACTAGTTTAGTGGGTGAAACATGGAGAATTTTGGTACTTATTTTTAACACAAGGCATGTGCACACAATCATTTAGTCCAGAAAAACGCCAAATTGGAAAACACCTCAATTTGTGGTCACAGGTTAAAAGCTGCAATAAAATTAACCAAAAAATAATTGTTTACCTGGTATAGTTTATACTTGATTGGTCCTGAATAAATCTTAGCCTTATATCTTTTAACTGTGTAAAAAATGTTATTGGTTGTAGAATCTCAAACCAAAGCCAGCAGTGTGTGGAAATTGCGGTGCAACCTTCAGTAAATCGCAGTATAAGTGCTGTACAAAGTCAACATTTTTTCCTCGAAAAAATGTGGTGCCACAGCAAAGACCTGTAGTTCTAACGAGACCTCGTCTGCCTGCTTGTTCATCATCACCTGAAGCAAAACCTGTTCCTGTGAAATCCAGACAAAGGTCAATGTTAACATTTTACACATAATAGAGAAAGTGTCAGAAATTGACTACCGGATTCAGTCTTTGCAAGTCGGTGACCGACAGATCTGTCTTTACAAATCAATATAATATTCCTACAGCTCCAAAAATAGTAAAAGATGGTCAGCGGCAGTATTCTGTTTAAATAAGACAGAAACTGAGGATGCCAATAGGTGAAATTAATATTTCTGTAATAAAGATCTTACTGACGCTGATCGTCCTTTACTCCTTTTGGAGCTCTAGGAACATCTTACATATTTAGTTATTTAAGCATTTTAACCTTGGTAATCACATGGTACGCAATTTATCAGACAATATAAACCCTATATAATCAAATATTTTCAGATTAAATGCGAGCACTTTTTATGGAGGAAAAAACAGTGCAAGTGAATTTAGTAAGTTTCTCAAAGCACAAGGAAAGGTAAATAGTTTGTGTCTGTTGTTTGTTCATATGCTCTGTCCTTTGCATTGGTCCAGCATATATACATTTCTTTCTGTAAAACTGAATGTTTGTTTATTTTAGCAATGCAACACTTTGACTGTGAAAAGAGTTTCCCAACTTATTCCAAACAACAACGTCACAAAACCAGGTTGATGCTTTATTTTTTATTTATACATGACTTTTATAATATGAGAATATTCTAATTTGAAATTAACCTTTTTGGCCATGTCTTTTCAAATTCCAACACTTTTTTTATCTCTTTTTGTATCTCGTTTTTTCTTTTGTGGTGTTATCTAGATTCACAAGAAAAGTTATTTTTAATATTGTTTTTCAGCATCGGAGTTGATAACCATATCAGATTCAAGTGATGAGGCTGATGCGGAACAAGAAGTCAGGAATCAGCAATTGCAGACACAACAAAAAAATGGTTAATAACAAACCTTTTATCACTCACACCTTGTCACAAGTTAAGAAGTAATTAACTATGTTGTGTTTTAACTCAGCAGGAGAAGTCTCAACTGTCACTGTCACACAGAAAGTATTCTTGTCGGACATCTTATCAAGGTACATTGTCCAAACCGCTTGTCACATTTTTTCTGATGGACAATTTATGTACTTGATACAAACAATTTAGCCAATATAGCAGTTGCAAATTTTTTTTGAATGACGTTTTGATGGTTTTAATATTTATTATTATGCATTGAAAATGATTGTAGAAACAATGTCTGCCAAATTATTTTGCAGCTACAGCTGCTATATGGGCTATATTGTTGAAATTTTACAAACTAGTGAGCTGCGTTCCTAAAATATATGCTTGCTTTTATTTAGAAGTGACATCATTGACGATTCACCAATTCCCTGCAAACGACAAAAACAATCTTCTGAAATGAATTCTCCCCCTTCTGGTAAAAAAAAATTGTTTTATGAATGTTAATAATATAATAAATGTTTAACTTACCATTGTGGTAAATTATTATTTAGTGATGAATTTTCACCCAAAATTACACAAGGCTGCTTTGAGACTAACATTCTTTAATTTTCAAATTGTGTTTTTCGGAGCAGTGTCTGTTTCACAAACACTAAAGGAAACGAACCTCAATCAACCAGTGACAAGCAATAACATAAATGCATGGAAGACAGCCACGTTAAACGTGCCGCTGAAGTCAGTTCGTATTGGACAATTTCACTGTAAAGAGCATGTCAACAGCAGAGTGAGTACAAACGATTTGTCATATTCCCATTAGGATTCATTCACTTTGTAATAAAATTGGTTTGGAAACATGGCACATATTTTTGTCCTGATTGAAACAACATGGGCACTTTACTGGCCTCACAAGTAACTTCTGTTTTTCCAGTGGAGTGGACTTAACATAAGCATGACCCTGCCTCACCATATTCTCAATATTCCATGGTACGGTGTGAATAAAGTGGAGTTGTCGCTGGCAAACCAACAAGCTTGTGTTTTCGTGACAGTCCACAATGATCTTTTAGCAGTTGTCCGACACCAACTGGGCATGATGCCAGGGAAAGTCCCCTACTTTGATCCTGAGGGGTCAGGTAAGTTCATGCAGTTCTAGAAGTAAAATTTGATTTGTGTTTTTTTTTCAAAAAAAAAGGAAAACACAATGTACATCCTGTCTAATCCTGTTTTCAGTGCTGCAGTTTTGAAATATTGACAACTAATATATTTTTCTTTAAAAAATTTCATAGTTTGATCGCCTCATGTTTTAATAATGTTGTTTATTTCATACAAGGCAATTTAATATTTCAGATGACCAAGTATTCATTGTCTTTTACTTTTGCCCTGAATGGGTGAAAAAGAATGGAAGTCTTGTTGAACAGAAATTGACATTTCTGCAGAAAAAATTGACAAAACCACAGGTAAGAGTTTTGTGTATGCAACATAATTACACAAATTCAAAATTTGTATGTTCAACCTGTCACAATTTTTATTTCAAAAAATTTCTTTTGCGGGAACCTCCTATTGGTCCCATGTGGAATTTTTGTTAAAAAAATCCGACTTTAATGGATAATCATTTTAATCCAACTTTGATTCGAACTTCAAAACTTACAGAAACATTTCTTACAGAGTTTTTTCATTGAAATCTCAGTAACTGAAGCGAATAACAGGCAATGCAGGATCGCTGATGCAGAACTGGTCGCCAATTGTCGGACGAACACTCAAACACAAATCAGTGAAAATTTACATAATTCGAAAAGTCATCAGGTGGATATTTAACAAACTTATATCATTGCATTCTATGCACAAATTTGTTTGCAAATATTTTTCGGAAAACACAAGTTTTATTGGGTAGATTTTGTACTTACATAATATGTCATTGCCAACTGTCACAATCAAGGCGTATAAAAACACGTATATGTCCATTTTTAAATTATTGTAATGTTTTTGACAGTATTATTAGATATTATTTTCCTAATAAACATCATGATTTTTATGTTTTTAAGGTTTTAGATGAACACGTTGTGTTGACAAGTTCCCCCTTTATCACACCTTCATCCCAACAACAGGTTTATGAGCATAAAATGTGTGATTAACTTAATGTTAGTGCTTTTTTTTGGTTGACCTTCACTGCCTTGTGTACATTACTCGAAGCGAACGGACGCAGGCAATGTGAAAAATTGTGTAGTTGGCCAAAAATAGTACATATAGGCCTTACACATAGTTTTAATACAACATCAACAAGGAGACAAACATTGGTTTCAATTCCTCATTTAACAATCCTACAATGTCTTAAGGTTTTTACGATTACAATGAGTCCAGAGCACCAGAAGCTCATTCACTACACGAGATCAAGAAGACCTCAAACCCAGACGTCCAGTCCTTTCTCAGGGGAAAATTTGGAAGTCAGGCCTGTGTTTACTGGACTACGTAAACAGTGAGATTTTAGGAAATTTTAAACTGTTATACACAGAAACTCTTAATTGTTGCTAATTGACAGTCTGTCTGGGTGGCTTGGTAATCCAATCAAGTGTAGTTTGTATTAATTTGAGTCACTTATTTTTTTTGAAAAAAAAGTCACATACGGATCTTTAACTTCAAACGTTAGGAGAGACTATTGCAATGCCAATGACTCCAAAGGCTACCTTCTAATACTACTATTCAATGGGAAGTTAGTAGTTTTGTAACTCGCCCAAACTTTCAATTGCATGAGAACAACTTACGCAATTGAATCCATTCCCAGAAGCTTCATTTTGATAAAATATTGCACACAACTCATACAGGCTCGCAATATATCCACGACCACCTGCCAAGGGAGGAATCAGCATCACAAACCAAGACCAATTCTGTCTCAACGACGGGGAATTTCTCAATGACGTCATCATCGATTTTTACCTGAAGTAATATTTTAGCTACACGAGTCTAGTTTAATCACCGGACGACGAAGAAACGTTTTTAATTGAGTAATACAGCAAATAAAAAGTTTTAAGTGATCTGCATACAGTGCCACAGTTTCAAGGTCTTACTTTTGGTGCACTGTCATCACAGCTGCAACGACGAAACCAAAGTTTGGTTAAAACAGCCGCCCTGTATGGAGACCGCGTAACTTTTTTTTATTTTTCACTGCACAAAAGTTTCCCCTTTCAAGAGTGCCCAGAGCGACGTTATACAGTTATTTTGTCGCATACGTTCTGTTTGCATATAACATAAACTAACTTATTCATTAAATCGCTTAAGGTTTAGCTAAAACTGAGCGTCTTTGGACTGTCGTTTCAGGTACGTCATGTTGGAAATCGTAAGCGAAGCCGACCGCAAGAGGTCGCACGTGTTCAGTTGTTTTTTCTACAAGAGATTGACGCAAAATCCACCAAGACACGCACTCACTATGGAAGATAAATCGTTAAGGTAACAGTTGCGAAAACCTGTCGTTCTGTTTTATAACACTATGATGAGACCAGGCCTGAAGCATATGTTCCATTTACGTATGTTTTAACTTGCGTAGGAGCAAATGTCATAGTCTACAGATATTTGTTATGAATTAAAATGTTTAAATACCTTCACCATATCACTTATTACCTGAAGATTGTATGTGGGAGGCAATACTTTTATTCTGTCGTAACTTTGCAAAAAAAAAACTTTTAAAATATGCGAAAAAAAACTAGCTCCCCTTTAACAAATTTTGATAAATAATGTTCCCACTCACCTTTAACAGCCCTGCAAGAAGACGTCACAACCGAGTGCAGAAGTGGACGCGAGGAGTTGATATTTTCTCAAAAGACTTCGTGTTTATTCCAATCAACGAGGCGTCTCATTGGTTCCTTGCGGTTATCTGCTTTCCCGGTCAAGACGGCCGTTACTTTGTCGATCCCAAAACCGGAGAACAAGTTTCAGGTGGGTTTTTGTGACGTAACGTATTGAAACGTTGTGAGGATGTGCTTAAAGAATAACTCCTAACGAAACAATCGGTCGATCTTCAGTTTGGATATTTTTAAATTTTAATAGTTTCTTTTTGCCATTTTGCGATACAAGTTTAACCGTAGCCATGTAGTGGTGGTTGATCCAGTATGCCTCACCATTGTTTACATGTGAACATTTATCGTTTATGACGTCACACATTCATTCCCGGATTGTTTCAGAGGATCGACTTCCGCAACCTGTTCCACAACCACCGTTAAAACGCGGGCGAAAACCAACGATTTTTAACGAAACCAAATCAACGAACTCTCTGTCGGTTACGTTAAACGGCGCGACTGTGACAACATGTACTTTAACGGACTCGACAGTGGAAATAACGCGGATGGAATCCAGTTCCGGCTCCAAGGACCTTCCAAATTCTGTCGATACGGTTCAACAGTCGGATATCGACGAGGACAACGAACCTAACGTCACAAACATTGTCGAAATTGTCACTGTGAGTTCAGAATCAGACAATGGCCATAGTTTTTGCAATAACAATTCTCCAGCTGGTGACGAACGTATGGAAGGAGTAGTGGATATGAAACAAACAGACTTGCGATTACTGGTCGTTAAACCTAATGGAAATACCGAGTCAAATCATATATCCGGGGACAAAGATCGCGACGTTGAAAACAGCCATGATCCCGAAGGTAGTCAACTGTTTTTTGTGACGTAATTTTGGGTTGTCTTTACACTGAAGCTTAACTACACCCCCTTTAAAACTTTCTATCGCAAGTTATCCTAAAACTTGTAGTGTAAAACATCGATAGAAAAGGCTTGGGGATTATTAAAACTACTCTGATAATATACTGCTATTTTTGTTGCCAGGCATACTAATTAATCGGAATTGCTCTTCTGGCACTTAGTTTCTAAAGTGTTTATTTGAAACCAACGTTTCCTCTGCTATCCGGCGAGACTTCTTCAGGGTTATGTCAGACGAAACGTCGGTTTCAAATAAACACTTTAGAAACTAAGTGCCACAAGAGCAATTCCGATTACTCTGATAATATTAGGCAATGAATCTCTTTGTTGGATCTTTACAACGCTGTAGTTGTGCTTTTAGAGGCATGTTCAGGGCAGGTGTTCTTGCGTTTACTGATACGATTTGGACTCTGTTTTCCTCGCTTGATTCGCATGTTATATTTTAATATTATTCTTACTCTTTATCTGGAATTTGTAACTTACTACCGTCAATTTTCTGTGTTATGTAACAAATAATTTCCTGTTTCTTTTAGCATCACGAAACGACGAAACTCCTTCCAATACGCCTGACACAACGATTACGTCAGATGGACAGTTGAAGGACATTCAGTTTCGCGAACCTTGCATTTTGATATTTGATTCATTACGAGGTCCAAGCAGATCGAAAACCTCCACAACCCTACGAGAGTAAGATAGAAATCGTACCATCACTGGTTTTAAAGTAATATTTCTATGTTTATGGGGATTTACCCCAGTTTGTCCTGAAGTAACAGACTAATTTCAGCTGCCCTGATAAGTTGTTTACAGTTATTATTGTTAAACGACAAGCATCAAGTTAATGACAACTATCCTATGATAACGTTTTTGGAAGCTCCGATTTTGAACCACTGTGGTTATCGTTGGTTCTTTGTTCAAATGGAATAAGGGAATTGTTTTTGATTTCTATTTGCCAACGGACAGATTGTTCATGGACGTAATGCTGTGGGCCTTAATGTTTTTTGGTTTACGGCTCCTTAACAATAACCTTGTATAGGTCCGTGACCCCCTGCTCCAGCCTAACAAAACCATTTTTAAATCAACTCTTCGGTGAAATGTTTGGTATAAGAAAACCGGCGTGGTAACATTTCTATGTCAGAAGTTTCAACATTTTTCGGTAGTCTCGGGATCATCTTGTTTTTTTTCTGCAACTTCCAACGCCCTCCCACATACAACAATTAACAAAATCTTTTGTTGAGGTTTGAAACAGAAGATTACTGAAACACAACTCATCTGGCAATAATAATTAAAAAATTAAATAAATATTATTGACGGAAGGGCGGTGTTGTTGTGATAATATGCCTGGCAGCATCAGTAATAAATTGCTCAGAAGGTTGTTACTTGTTTACAAACTGAGTGCATGGCGTCGTTGTAAATGAGTAAATTCCGACCACTGCAGGTATTTGAACCTGGAGTGGGAGACAAGGAAGGAATCAACTTGCGGGAAACGAACTTTTGACAAAAACACGATGAAGATGAGTTCCCCGCAAGTCCCACAACAAGACAATTATTCCGACTGTGGGGTTTTCCTGCTGGAATACGTCGAAAAAATATTCCAGGTACATTATGGCTTCGTTGCGATATTACCTAAGAAAAAGGCCGTATTTGGTATTTACGTATTTATTGTGTTTTGACGTTGTCGCAATGTGAACATCCAAGGTGGCAATTTGTGACGTCATCGGCGTGTTAATAACAGATTTAGCGATAATTCTTTCCTGAAACATTGCGTATAGGTTGTAAAACACTTACCCTAGTTTGGTGTAAAACCGTAAGATGGCGCTGCCAAAACTAGTAACGTAAGAATAAGTTGTCGTTGTCAGTATTTCGAAAGAGGGTAAATTGCGGTTCATGGTTTCACGCGAAACATGTGGAAAGAATCACGTGTTAATTTCACAGAATCCGATTTCGAGCTACGCGCTTCCCATTAAAAACCTCCACAACTGGTTCGACCCCATCGAATGTAAGGAGAAGCGGAAAACGATCAAAGACACGATCGACCAACTCCACAACGAACAAAATCAACAACAACCCGACACGTGATCATTTGCAACTTTTCATTTAAAATAAATCGTGTTGTCCAGGTTTTGACGTTGACGTCATCAGCCCTATGAAGTCATTCAACGTACTGTGTGTGTATTTGTGACGAGTTTCGAGAGAATTCATGTCGACGAACTGTACTGCAGTTTCTTACTTTTTCTACTATTCGTATTTATTATTTTCGAGCGAAGTTGGTGCGACTGAGTTCTGTAGGTTTGTGAACGCCAGTTGGTTTCCAATTTTATGGTGACGATAAAAAACTTTCTTCCACTGAAACCAAACCACCGACAGATAATACCTCTGTCCCAAAGAAAAACTTACTTCTGTTGTCCATGTATTTAGAAATGTTCAAAAAACATCACGCGTCGTCCCCTGTATCTTGCCGACTTGATTTCTACCACTTTGGCCTTTTATATGTGGGGAAACACCTGGTGATGCCCCCATATTCTTTTTCTCCCACATTCCGCTACAATACACACCATTCAAAAAGTTGCAACCGGGCAAACGATTTATTGTACAAGGTCCCTGAAAGAGCAATTGCATCATTGTAATATGACGTATCGATAGAAAACGGCAGTGTTTATAACGTCATAAAGACAGGGCAGTGTAAGGGTAGTAGGCAACATAAGGGGGTGAACTATTCGTTCAAATCCACAGTAACATAGAAAAGCTGGAAGGTAAGAGCGACAGCAGAGACACGAAAACGTGAAAAAAACTTGTAACGTCATTATAGACGGGGTCGGTGGCAAAGGCAGCAGGAAACGATGGCGGAATGATGTGTCAAACAAATCGTCAGTTCGCTTGATTGCAACACACTCTGTTTTCATATTATACAAGTCACGGTGTTTGCTGGTGTCCGTTGGAGATAAGGTGTTTCCCCAAAACGATTCTGTTCTTCGTCGCATCCAGTGATGCGTGACCACTCGTGAGCATTTCAAGCGCTTTGGAGTAAATCTTGTGCTCAGCATTTTTCACTCGTTCTTGTAGGATCTCTACTGTGTCCTCCGGATGCACAGAAACTGCTTCTTGGGCAATGATCGCTCCTTCATCCATCTCTTCCTGTAATGCAAAGGTGGCAAGATGAGATGTTTTCATAAAATTATGGGTTTCGCGAAAACACTTCTATTTGAGTGGGGATACTGACGATGCCTAATCGCAGGCGAAATATATATATATATAAAAAAACATAATCACAAATGAATCCGTTTTTTCTTGTACAAATCGCATAATGAAAACACAGCAAAAAAAGTAAAAAAATGGCAGTCCGTTTGTGACTTAAAACAACTCCCTAAGTAATAATATCGCTTTCTTCTGGCAGGCGTTGGTCAAAAACATATAGTTCAAATGTTTCTTTTTTGCTTTTACTGCTGCCAAAGAGGAACTGGCCAGTTCAGTTACAGCTTGACCAAAGTTTTTTTTACCGAGAAATCCAAGCTAGCCACAAAGAAATCGAGCGGCAAAAGAAGTTCACGGGTTACTGGAAGTGTTGTGACTAAGATACACCGGTTTATTGGCGGGACAAAGGACTTGTTTTTACATATCGACAATATATACGTAGTAATTAGTACCATACACTTACCGACACGAAATGAACAGTACACCCAGTTATTTTGACACCGGCTCGTAAAACTTGTTCGTGGGCGTTCATTCCCTTGAATGATGGAAGGAGACTCGGATGGACGTTTATGATCCGCCCTCTCCACTTCCTCACGAACCAACCTGTGTGAACATAACCATGCGATTATGCACGTGTGTGTTCAATTTGGTGTATGTAAGAGCGATTGGTTTTTACCACAAGGTATAGCGGATATTACTGTGGAAAGCTCAAAACTTAAGCGAACAAATGCAAAGTTTATATTTAAAAAGTGTTGGTTGGGTAAGTAGGCCTATATTGAAATATTGGGTAAAAAAATACTGATGTATATTAACTAATGTTGTAGCGAGGCCTTTGTCTTTTGTTCCACTGTTTTTGCAAATTGTACAAAATATCGAAAGTTTTACAACAAGATACATACTCTGAATTGCTGGATCAGTGAAATACTTTGAATTTGTATTTTTATGAAGACAAAACTAGACAGTCAAAACCATTGAACTTTAAAACATCAATTTCTTCGTAAGTACACAGACATATCTCTACCTGACAAAAGTCTCATAAACCCAGCAAGACAAATGAACTCGATTCCAGCTTCGGTCAGAACTTTGTCCATTGCCTCGTCGAAATTCTCTCGGGAGTTGAACGATTTATGATTAATTGTCTAAAAATTGGACACTTGTTTTAAGGCAACAAATTACTTATATAAATTACATGGCTTTTACAACGCTTGATGATGACCTTCATATGGGCGCAAAACTCGACAACCCTTATGGTTTTATCGGTGCCCATGCCGTTTTATGTTACACGTTTATTGATCATGTGCGTAGTATCTTCGCGTGTAAAAGAAAAATGATTTGATTTGATGACGAAAATTTCAGCAGATTTACGTAAATAGTAAAATCTGCTTTATACGTGGATGTTGGTGGGATAATATCAAACTTACGTGAGTTGGGATTCCAGCTTTTTGAGCTCTTTCCAAACCAAACACACCTTTTCTGTTGGATATGACGAGGCATATTTTGTAACTGCAGTTCGCGGATTGCAAAGAATAATCCAACAAAGCTTGGAGATTGGTTCCTTAAAAATGAGGACTGGTATTAAATACCTAAATTCCCAATTTTCTAAAATTACTGCAAACAGCCGTACTTTTTAATGAGTTTACAATTATGTTGTTTTACACGAAATCAATGCCACAGAAACATTGACATACACCATAGCATTTTTATGACTAGCTTTGGCAAAACTTGATTTTTACTAGGAAGCATAATCAATGTCACCTGTTCCAGAAATAAGTACTGCAACTTTCTGTCTGCTGTATGAGTCACTAAGACCATTGTGGAAAACTTCTTTACTTCCATTCAAGAAAGCATTGCTGTACTAAAAAATCAATGCACAACAATAAATTATGTGACAAAATTGTGGTAAACCATGAATTATAAAAGCCACAGAATAACTGGCAGTGAAAGTAAAAAGAAAAGATTAACAAACTCTTTGAGGTAAGAGTAGTAAGCAATGTGACTAATGCATGTAAAAATTATTGCTAACTTTGAGAGAAAAAAAGATTAACATTCACGAGCTAGTGGTGGTAAGCAGTGTGACTAATGAATGTTAAAAGTCTTCTACTAACTTTTCCAAACTGTAATGCTTTCTTCATATTCCTGACTTTTACTTGGCCACATGCAGAGTCTTTGGCCACAATCTTCCCAATTTTCACCACACTCAGGTTGGAAGCAAGAAACGCACTTTTCAATTTCTGCATAACTTGTTCTGTTTTGTCACAAGAAACCACCAAACACATTCCAATACCACAGTTGAATGTAGAGAGCATTTCATCTGCATGAAGTACAATGTAAAGTTAGATCAGAAAATTTCATTGTGGCTGTGAGAAAATTTCAATGTGACTGATCATGTGTTGTAAGCCAAGGAATGAAGTCAGCTAACTAATCAATGCAAAAAAATTTAGTCACAACATGCAGTTGCAAGACTGCATGCTTCACATTATTTTTTCTCTTAAATGTATTTTTCAATTCTGTAAATCCACCATGCCAAAAAAATTACACAGTTTAAGAATGTCGACATATTTCCAATGTAAGAAAGTTAACTGGTTAGTTGGTTGTCATTAAATTTAGTTTAAAAACATTAGTATGTGCATTAAGAAGTTTACATCACATAACCTCAAGTTTCATCACACCTGCTGACACATTCCCAACTTGCGAAAGCCACTTGAAAACTACTGGAACATTCCAAAGATCAGCATCAAGTTGTGCCGTCACTCGATGGGGTAAAACCCGTGGAAGATTCCCAGTAATACCACCACCTGTTATGTGGGCAACACACTTTACCCCACAGTTGGAACGTAATACGGGAAGGAGTGGTTTGCAGTAGATCGCTGTCGGCGTCAGAAGAGATTCACCTGTGAATAAAAAAACGGGTCTTTCCTTTACACAAAACACATCTTACAAAGCAGTTAGTGTCTAAAAGGCGCTGTCTAAATCATGGGTGGGCAAATGTTTTGACTCACAGGCCAGAAGTTGTTATAAATTTGAAAGGCAGCCAATGGTCTTTGCGAGTACAAAGTGGAAAAAGAGCGTTTACACTAAATAGCAAACTAACCTATTTAAGATACTTAAATAAAAATAATTAATGTTTAAAAGTTAAAATTGAAACGGAACAAAAAAAACTTCACATTAAACCATGTTCATTAATTTATACCCTAACAGGCCAGATTAATAAACCCAATGAGCCAAATTTGGCTTGTGGACCTGATGTCTAGTCTAGATTAATCCAACGAAGCAGGACATTAATCTAACAGGATCATTTATTAATTGTTTTGACACTAACAAAGTTCACAAAAGTACACTGTTGGACTGCTTCCCAACAGAATATGAAGCCATCATCCAAAACTTCTATAAAACACAAGGACTTTACCAAGTGATATTGACCGGTCATAGGGAGCCAGATCATCCAAATTCAATCCACTCAGTTCAACAATTTTCCTCACAAGACTGTAACCATTGCTGTGAATTCCAGTTGAGGTAATCCCAATTACATTGTCTCCAGCTGTTACTTCTTCGACCAGGGGCAGAGAATCATCTCTGTTCCTCTCACAAGCTCCCACGGCAAACCCAGCAAGGTCGTAATGACCTTGACTGTACATACCGGGCATCTCAGCAGTTTCACCTCCTTGAAAACAGAGAAAAAAAATTCAACAAATGTTATATTGATGTTTAAAAACAAAACAATGCCAATTGGTTTTGATGAGAATACTACTCACAAAGTTTGAACGCACCAAAGCCGAACACAACTTTTTGCTTTGAGAAACTATATTTTATAATTTTGGCCAAAAATAAATATTTCCAAAATACCAGAATTAAACATGGGCAAAAAATGGCAAGTTCAGACCCCAAAACAACAAAAAAAAACAATAAAGATAATGAATTACCTATCAAAGCACATCCTGCCTCTTTGCAACCCTTAGTTATTCCTTCCACAACATTTTTGGCAACATCAGGTTGTAGTTTTCCACATGCAAAATAGTCTAGGAAGAAAAGTGGCTCGGCATTGTGGGTAAGAATGTCATTGACACACATCGCCACAAGGTCAATTCCAATTGTAGCATGTTTACCACAGGACTGTGCAAGCTGTCAAAATAAAAGGATCGAAACTAGTAAATTAATGTCATGTTCATTAAAACTCCATTCCCAACAAAAGATCAATATTTTAACGATTATTAAGGTCTTGTTTTTGTTAAAAATTATAATTTTTTTTCACAGGCTTTGCAGCTATAGCTTGGTTTTGCCAAGTAAGGACCTGCGCATTGGGGAGATCCTGCCAATTATGCGATTGTGTGAAAAAATACTGAATTTCTGCCCTACAGACAAGTTTTTCCTACTTTAAACTGAGAGGTTTTGCATGACAGCCTTATGCAACACACATAAAGCAAGTTAACATTATAATAACACAAGTCATTGCACACTTTCCTTACCAGTAACTTGGTTCCCACACCATCAGTTCCTGACACTAAAATCGGGTCATTGTATCCAGCTGCCTTGAGGTCAAACACACCCCCAAACCCCCCTAGAATAGGGGCACAACCTGGTCGAGCTGACCCCTCGACAAAAGACTTGATTGAAGACACAAAGGCATCACCTTTACCAATGTCAACGCCACTTGATGCATAAGTAAGTGCAGGTTGTCTGCAGTAATACATGCCTTTGGTAATTTGTGAGACCAATACTGTTCAATGCAACTACTCAAAACTAAATATGTCCAATTTATGAAACTATTACAGTGACAGTATTTGCTGGTGCGCAAAAAGCATTTTATTGTTAGTTTTCAAAGTTACATAATTCCGTAATAAAATCCATACCATACCTTGACAAGAAGTTAATGCCACGATAACCAATATCATTTCTATAGAAGCTCCCATCAAAGGTGATTTGGTTTACACCAGCCAGAACAAGGCCTAGACAATTAATAAGGTCGTCATGCTCTGCAGTCACAGCAAGTACACGACCACCAGATGTCACTGTTCCACTGGCATGATTCAACTTTGTCCCAGCTTGAAAAACTTGAAGATGGGACATGTTGTTAACTGCTTCAACACCTAAGAATAAATGTTCATGTCAAAGTTTTAACTATACTGGATCTGTTGACTGTGTGGAGAGTTTCAGTTTAAAGCTGAAAATATCAACCAATCAGATAGCTCTACAATACACATGGTATCATACATATTTTCATTGTCCAATGCCTAGAACCTCTGGTCTCATAACAAATAATTCAACAAAATGCAATATTTCTGAATGTTTTGCCCGCAACATCTACAAATAGAAACAATGTAATTTTTACCTGAAACAATTTTTCCCTTTTCATAACATCCTGGATAACCACCACTCGCCATGACAACAGCCATCACGAACGTGTTTTGTTTCCACCTGATTGGTTGGTGTTTTAGGTTGCCAGATGTACACGCTTTTAATACACTGTACAGATCACAGTCCAGCAATGGTAAAATAACCTTCAAAACATTTATTGACAGTATAAATTGTGACAAATTAAGAAATGTGAAAAATATTTTTAAATACTAACGACTTTGACAAAGTTATTTCAGTAAATTAAAAATGCCTGTAACTTGATTGCATTATATCGCGACAATCAGCTATTTGTGCTTAAAAACAACTTACACAAACAATCTAAACCTATTTAAATTATAACCACATATAAACAAATCCCACCGAGCTGTCCAAATCTAACATTTTTGCTACCTGGCATTCAGGGTCGCCAAATCTGCAGTTAAACTCCAAAACTTTTGGTCCAGTGTCGGTCAACATCATTCCTGCATAGAGAACCCCAACATATTTGTGTCCATCTTGTCTCAAACCATCCACTGCTTTTTGGAGGACATTTTGTGTCACAAATTCTAGTGTTGAAATGCAAATCTGTTTGTTTGCAAAAGAAAACAAAAAAACGCTTACAACATAAAGCATTGTTTAAACTTTGGGAAAGGGTTTTATACAAAGCACAGCTGCAGAAAATGTTAGGAATGTAAACAAAACAGATATTATACACTTACAGGAGCAAAAGATACATAACTTTGTACACACTGTTTTGACCTATAAGGTCTCACCAACTAGTTCTGTGCAACAGGCACCAGCTGCACTGGCAAGACCTTATTGGTCAAAACAGTGTGCATAACTGTCTGAACCTCAAAAACATTTGGTGGATGTAAGTCTTGTTTTACACACCTGTGGACATGGACAGTAAGCTCCCATTCCACCTGTATTGGGGCCGAGGTCACCAGGTAAAAGACGTTTGTGGTCCTGAGCAGGTGGCATGATTTCTATGTTGATTCCGTCAGTGAAACAAAGAACAGAGAACTCCTCCCCATCAAGCAGTTCCTCCACAACAACTGTGTCTCCAGCAGAACTGTATTTTTTGTCCTGTCATTACGGAACATTTTATTTTGCCAAGGTGCAAATATACATTTTAGCATTAAGGTTTTAAAACAGATCTTTCAGTCAATTATTGTGTGATTTGTTATAACAGCCCTTGAAAATGCAAAACCATTTGTACAGATGCTTTTCAAAGCACATAGAATATAGAAACATACTTTTAAGACAAAGATTACACAATTAATATTTTGGAATAGAAAATGTCCATCACCATTTCAAATAATTCTAATGAGATTAACCTTCATAATGGTGTTGATTGCATCACAGGCCTCTGTTTTGTTGGTTGCTATGGCGACTCCCTTTCCTCCTGCCAATCCGCTTGCTTTCACTACTAGAGCAGGATAGGGGGCTGACATAATGTGCTCACATGCTTCTTCTGGTTTGGTAAATACCTGCAATCAACAAACTGGCTCAAACAAATCTATTAGCACTTGTAATTTTTTTGTAAACAATTGTAGTTAAAAAAACCTTCCAAAATACAACATGGGTCATTCCATTGTATTTTTACCCCCTCACGCCCACAGTCAGATTTTGATGAAATTTGGCACAAACATGCAGACATATGTGGAGGAAAAAAATCCAAAGTTTTGTGTTCTAACTCCAAGTTGATCAAAGGTTGTTTAACCCTAAATGTTGCATGTATTCACAAAGATTACCTCAAATCTGGCAGTGGGAATTGAGTTTCTTGCCATGAAATGTTTAGAATATTCTTTGCTGGCTTCTATTTTCGCTGCACTTGCAATTGGTCCAAAACAGTCAATACCTTTAAACAGCAACGGACATGCTAACATTGACAACGTACACAATAAACAAACTATGCATCTAACTTTATTTATGATTGATTGAAATAAGATGAAAATTAGGATCAAAACAGGTAGGTTACCTTTATTGGTGAGGTCATCAACTACTCCATTAGCAAGGGGGTCTTCAGGGCCTACAACTACCAGGTCTATATTTTGTTCTTGGCACCACTCAGCCAACTTGTTGTGGTCCTTTATGGGTAGTTCCACATTTTTGCATTTCTCTGAAACAAAATATTGGCTCAAATATTTTCTGTATTAAGCTAATGCGAAGATGTGTATTGGTAATATATATTGAAGTTTCACTTTTTTTTATCAGGATATTATCATAAATCATGTTTTGCAAATTTAGCTGAAGTTAACCCTTTTAACTGTTTTAAACACAAATTATAAAGTTTGTCAATTCCAATATGTAAAAGAAAGTACTGTTAATGGGAAATTAACATCAAGTTCTGCAGACCTAATCTTGAAGTTCCCGCATTGCCAGGAGACACAAAAATTAGGGAAATTTGTGGAGATTGGCTTAGTTTCCATGCAAGACAATGTTCCCTTCCACCCGAACCAATAACTAGCAATTTGCTCATTACAAAAACTTTTTCTTTGATAATAATTACCACACCTAACTCCTGAAACTGCCAAAAACACACAAGTCATACATTGGAAAAAGTATGTGGCATTGACAAAAAAAAAGTTACAACTAAACAATCCAATTCTAATATTTCTTGACATGCATAATAATGGACACATAGAATTTTGTTTCATTGCAGTTTTATCACAATTTTTAACTATAAGAAGCCAAACATGCTTTAAGCAACACATTTCGTAATATTATGATGCATTAGTTATTGATATCAACCACAAATACACATCGTTGACTATGAAAAGAGTAAGGTTTACACTGTTATAAACAGGTATGTAAGGCAGTAAGTTACCTCCACCAAGGTCAGTTTACACTGTTATAAACAGGTATACTGTGATGACACTGACAACAGTGAAATAACAGAGGAAAAAGGCACATAAGAAAAAGAGAGTCTGCATCCCCTCATACTAAGCACAAATACACACATACTTAAGAATTAATTTGCCTTGTTACACCTCTGGTACTGTTGGATTAACCCACTTGCCAACTTGTTTGGAACATTATAATCATGGACACTGTGACAAACTTTTGCCAATGTAAAAATCACAGAGTAAGGTTTTCGCGCTTAAACACAAAGGAAGCTACTTTCGCTTCCTTTTTGCTTTCAGTTTTGCCCCATCAGCTGCTCCTTTCTTTGCAGCTTTCATCAAGCCATCATACTGGCCTGAAAGCTTTTTTCTCTTTCTTTTATTTAAAACTTTAACGTCCAGGGGTATATAAGCATATGGGTCGTGCTTGCCTTTACGTTTTACATCCCCACTACTCTTCTTTGATTTGTAAGCGGCACCGATCGCTTCCGGATCCAGTTGTCTGTGAATACCTTTGCCACCAGGTTTGTATCCCTGCTCTAACACTTCAGTTGCATTGTTATCATCATCTAGCTTTCGTTTGGGGGCGGATTTTTTAGCCGATGCTTTCGGTTTATCGACTCCTATACCAGCTAAGAGTTTATTTGTTTCCACATCTTCATCCTCGCTTTCATCACTTTCCCCTCCAATGATCAATCTTCCATCAGAAGCAAATTTAAAGTCATCAGCTTGCCGCTTTCTGTTAGCCACCTGAGTGGGATCACTTGCAAGGACTTTTTGTGATGTCGCAGGATCCAGTAAGTCCATTGGCTCAGTCTCTTTATCCTGGAGCCAGGCTTTGTTAGGAGGATTTCCTTTGCCTGATTTTAACTTCGGTCCCTCATCTTCAGAGTCTGAGGAATCAGCAAGAAGTTCATCAATTGTCTCTTTCTTCTGAGATTTGATGTTAACTTGCATGTCAGTGTTGCCTTCGCTTTTCTTTTCCGATTTTCTTTCTGCTTGTTGCCTCTTGGTGCGTTCGGCCACTTTTCGAATATTTTGCAGTTGCTTTTTGTGCGCTGCAGGCGTCATCGAGTTGATTGTTTCGAAACCAAATTTTCTGACAAATCTTTGTAGAATTGTTTTAACCCGAAATCTAAAGTGTCGTCTTGTCTCCGGTTTCCATTTCAGTAATGCGTCAAGAATCCCTTTCGTGTACTGTCCCAGAGTCCCACGATCCAAAACAGTAAACAAAACCATGATAAAGCTTAGTGCAGCTTTACAAACTTCTCGTGTATTGCAGCCAAGCAACAGGCACACATTGCTAATAGTCTGATCCAGAAGAAATGAAGGCATGTCTGCTTTAAACTCATAAACCAATCTACAAAGCGCTATTATTGTGGATTTGATCATAATTGGTGAGCCAGCAAGTCCATTAAACACAATATCAAAATAGGCGACCAATCCATCAGCAATTCCATCCTTTTCTTCATTTGTATGCATTAAAATAAATGCTTTTGCGGCTGATACAAGCAAGGTAAAAGAGGCAAGTCTACTTCTTTTTGCCTCCTTTGTACATAAAATCACTTCTGGAAGAAGCACCTCGACAAATTCTGCACAGTCCTTGTGAGTTTCAGACCTTCCTGCAAGTTGTTGTATTATCTGGTCCATACAAGTGATGCGGGGACCTTTGGAAGAAGGAGATGAAGATGACAAACCATCCAACAAACGAGACTTAAGCTCCTGCAAACGGGAATTTACAAATTGTCTGCAGCTTTCATTGCTGGAGCCACATATTTCTTCTAACAAGCGGTATGCTTTTTTCTGCATGCTGTGATTTGGGCTATTTAGCATGGGTAACATGTCCTGGTAAATGGAGTTCATTTCGTCGAGCCCAACGTACACAACCATGTTGACTAAAAGATCCAATAACGCAAGTCTAGTGGCATCGTTTTCAGTCTCGCCATCAAATGCACGCTTCTGTGCCTTCACAAAGTATGAAATGACAAGTTGGACATCCGAAACTTCCAAGTATAGTTTAATTGTTTCTAAGGCCGACAACCTATCAGGGCTCTTGCGCTTGTTAGCATCGACGGCACTTTGTTTCTCATCAACGGCTTCAATGCCAGGCATTGCATCTGGAGACGTGTATACATTAAAAAGGATTGGTAAATAGTTCTTTGTGAACCTTGCCATAACTGCTTTGTCTTCATCTGAAGACTTGCATGATATGAGGAGATTTCTCAAAGCCTGCATGACCAGCAGCTTTAAATCATCATGCTCAGTTACAGCCCTTCCCAGTATACGCGCAAGATTGGGAAATGCCGATGTAATGTCAGTTGCACCTTTGCAGAATACAGGTAGTAACGACCAGCACTGATGCTGCACAGTTTCATACATAGATGCCTCAACTGACATGTCATGGGATTTTAACTCAGCTGCTCTTGCACGCACTTTCCCAGCAAGGGGTAGAAAGTATTCTGTAAAGTAAGAAAGTTCAGTGTTTTTTACATGCTTATGTAACAAAGGCAGAATCCAGCTTCTGGGAAAGTCATAATCCATTTCAGTACCATCAATTTTAAGTGGAACAGCTTGTAGAAACAGTTTGGGGCCAAGGGAAGTAATAGCAGCACCACAGGCATCATCAACCTCTGAACGATATGTAAATTGTGGCGAACCCCGCAAGTCAGCAATACTTGCCAACAAACCTTTCACATGTGAAAAATGCTTTGCGTTGATGCAAGATTTAAAAGCCACCTGACAAAGTCCAAACATCATGCCCCAAACTGAGTGGTACTTGTACTTTAAACCATCATTCAGCAAAGTTGAAACAGCTGTTAGGAATTTTGTTTCATCACTGGCGGTTGCACATGACAATACTGGAGGAGTGCAATCCAATAAAACTATTTTTGCAGTGGAATTTGCAGCTTCACGCACTGCTTGGTTGGCTGAGAGGAACATTTTGAAACAGGAGACAAGGAGTTTAGGAATATGCACAGTGGACAGTGTGTTAGCATTCTTCGCTTGTTCAGTTTCCAGAAACTTAGTTGACAAGTGAATCACTGCTTTCTCCATTACAGCCAACCACGCAGGGCACATTTGGGCATCAGATGAGTTTGGATGGTAGTCGTATAACGCAGAAATAATTTGTGCTGTAAGGTCAGCTGAGAGGTTGCTAGCGGAAGGCTGATTTTGAAACATGCTGTACATAGCTTTCAAAGATAGTGACTTTACAATCGGCTCGCCTAACGTCATCAGTCGCAAAATAGTTTCACATGATTGCTTAAGCGAAGCAGTTGGAAAACTATGTAAAACACGACCAAGTAAAGTCATAACGTGGCACACAGATGGTGCGGAAGATATGCCACCGAACTTTTCAAGGTGGTTAACACAAAATTTTGAAGTTGCAACTGCAGCGGGATGAGTTTTAACCCCAGTACTTTCTTCAATCATGAAGGAACTTGCAAACAAAATACCGCACACTGCATTTTGAGCAGCTTTGCGAACTTTGGGTTTGCTGTGAACTGTGAAGTTTAATATTGTGTGGAAAATGTTAATAGTTGAACGATCATCCCAAACGGACAGAGCTTGCTGTCTCAAAACAGTTGCCAGACAAGACAAAACGGAGCGTAAAAGTGCCGTTGGTGGTGCATTTTCAGTCCCACCATTTTGATTTAAAATATCGTATAGCAGCTTTGAAACTTCACCAAACTTTGCCCTTAATACTGGGACAGGCACTTGCTTGCAGGTCATGGCTAGAAGATAAGCAACAGCTGATGCAGATTCAACTTGCTCCACAGACTGCAGTGCAGTGACAAGAGCAGCAAAGTAAGCGGTATTTGACTCAGTGGCACCTTGTCCACGTATTACTTCAGTAATTGCAGCCAAAACTGCACAAACCTCCTTATGCTTGGTTGAATTGTTAAGCCAGTACCTTTGTATTTTCCCGAATGTAATGTTTGTGCAGTCTGACAAACCACTCAGGAACGAAGCAAAAGTTGGTGCACCTTCGCTTGCCGTTTCATCCATTGGAGTTCCCCTGACAAACTCTTCTCCAGATCCGTGCATTTCATCGTGAATCTGCAGTTTCTCCAGAGTAAGTCCCTTTGTTGGTTGGTTCGTGGGCTGAACGTGAAGAAAATTACTCTTTGCTTTTGCACGATGCTTACGAAGGTCAGGATTCGAAGCGCACGAACTTCCCTTTTGCCATTTTTTAATCTTCGCTCGAGAACCACTTTTCAGTTTGCCAGGTTTACCCATTTTATGTGAAGTTAACGAGGAAAAAATCTGGACAAAAAACACAGATAACTTGAAAGTGTTACACAAGACGAATACAGTTCATCAAAAGACCAAACACATTATCCAAATAATTACTGCATTTCATTAATTTTTCAACAAATGCAGAGTTATAGTAACCTACTATAGGTAAGGTAAGTAAGGTAAGGTTTTAGGCAAGACACGTGTGTCACAATAATCCAATGCACTGTAGTCCTATTTATCCGGCACAAAAAAATCGTCTTCAAGTTTTTTTGGGAAAGGGGATAATAAACCCAGTTTATTGTCAAATAATAAATTGCCATTTGTTGCAATGCAACAATAAATCAACTACAATTACTTTTTTTAAATATTTTGAAATAAGTTGAAAAAGATCAGTTTGTGAATGAAGACTGGCAAAGATTGTTTGTGATGCCTTTAAGCATAGAATACTAAAAAAGTATTTAGTATTCTATGCTTTAAGTATTTTTGACAAGTTTCCAGAAAGTTAGTTCACAAGTTTGCTTTCACTGTAAAGTTCCAACGTAGACGGTTAATTGCTTGTCAAGTTAACGTAAATATTGGTTTTTGAAAGTTTTAGTCGACACGGTATTTGCTGAGCAAATATTCCAGCTGAGAACCGTAGCTTATGATCTCGAGTTGGCATAGAGACTTATTTAGCACATTGAAAATTGGGAGAAGGTAATATTTGGTTACCGGCTGGGACAGAACGGTTAGACAAGTGTTTATCGACTAATTGTCCATGGCCCAGTGGTGGACCACAGTGGTGTTTTCGTGTAGGCCAAGGAGCTAGAAGAATAATATGTTTTAACACCAAACTCAAAGAAAGTCACACCAAGCTATACTGGGCAAAAGCTTCTACCGAAGTAAATCTTGGTTGCATAAGGAAGAAGGTTGAGATACACGGGGTTAGACTATCAGGATAATAACCATCGATAAAAATTGTTGTCAGAAGAAGGCATGAATGACCATAATACATCCAACGTTTACAAACTTTGAGCGTATTGTCGAGTGCGCTCCAGACAGCATAGCAGGATTTGGCCATTTCCTTTAAACGTTGCCTGTCAGACAATGTTCAAGATATTGAGTGTGAATTTGTTGGATGCAACATACAGTTGTTGTCAGGTTGTTGGTCTCGGGGCAAAGTCCATGTTTTCTAAAAGTCACGTAGCGAAAACTCAATGACGTGGGAGTTGTATTTAATAGGCAGCACATATACACCGATATGGTATCAATAAACTGTAATACATTTTGTAACCTTTGCGTGACGATGGTTATTCGCTTACACATATAAGCTCGTATACACCACCATTGTGGTTACCTAGTGGTACAAAGTGCAAAAAATGAGGCTTCCAAAAGCATTCTCTTGTAGGTGGGACCTATATAAACTCCTAATCTTATTCATGTTGAAGAAGAAATGCCACTTACTAGCAATAGTTTATGTTATAGAGCTTTTTGGTGAAGTATTATCTGGTCATAACAGCAGTCTTCGGTCAGTGGAATGCTTTATTTAGCGTTGCACCGTACGGTCTGTTTACTGTTTCCGTGACACTTTTTGTCTGACGACTTGTTTCGCCTCTAGTACCTCTTGTCAAACCACAATAATAAACTTCAACAGTGGTTGTGGGATAATGAAGTGCTTTCCCTTTTGTGTACGACAGAAGCGTAAAATCGAGGGAGTTTGTCAAATCATTGTGCGTGATTATTCTATCTCCATCGAATGGTTCTGCTCCATTTTCTCACGTCATTGTTACGTAAATTTGTGCCACTCTTATGTGAGTTCGGATATTAGCTTACTTTTGGATTTGACAAAGAATAGGGTGACTTTCTTTCACGAAATAATTTTATGAAACATATAGATTTCTGCCGCAACTCATCAAATTTAAGTTAATTTATACACACAAAACACTTCAGGTGTGCAAATCACAATAAATTACAAAAGTGAAAAAGTTCCCAGAGTATGTTTCGTGGATTGATCTGTAAAAAAATCTACCAAGATCTATGATTTTAGTTGGTGTAAAATGCTTTTCACTCAGGCTAGTTTTCTATATTTGCGACCAAATTTAATTAAAAATTTCCAGGCAAAAGAGCACTGGTGACAGATATTTGCAACGATTGGTCAACGAATCGATTGCAAAATGCCAAGCATTGCGTTTCGATATCTTCGTCAATTACAATAGCCGCAAGCTGGGACGTTTAAGGGCTTGCATTTCATCGATCTCCTGAGGTCGTTAGTAATCAAATACCAACGAAATTGGACCCTTGTCATGAATGTCAGTCTCCCCTGGTGAATAGCCTGAAATTGGTTAAGTGAGTTAGGAATATATTGCCTGTTCAGATTTGTTACGAGGGTCACGGTTCAAACTGCTGATGTCTCTGCGGCTTTTAATATTGTGTTGTTATTGAACAGCATCCAACAGTGGCACGTTCAATTATATTTGTGTTTATTTTAAACGGGAATATTCTGGTCCAATGTACGGATAAGCGGTTTAAACATATCAGGAAATGCTTGTTCCATCATAAGTAAAGAATATAACTTGAGTATAGAAGATTTAATCGTTGTATTCCCAAGGTAATTCCTTATGTTGGCAAAATTATGAAAACGAAATTGTTTGCAACAAAATGCGGAAGCTATTCATGTTCTTTTGCCTGTGAACAATTTTCGCCAACACCCAATCATCAATTAGCTTCTGACAAATTCGACACAGATGTTTCACAAGCATTGACACATTACATGAAAACAGTTAAGTCTGACATTTTTCCTTGTTGGTTTTCAGCCAACGGGCAACAAAACTACGTCACAATGCCTGCAGATATATCGTTATAGCGCAATAAATAGTCATTCCAAAGATAAAAGTGGATTCTCCGCCACGTTTTAAAGTAAGTCGCGTGGATACGTTTTGGCGGTGAGTGACGTCAAGGGTCGTGACCCGGTTACAGCGCTTATGTTTACGTCAGCAGTGTAGCTATGCCTCTGTGTGCGTGTGGTAACACTTATTGCTCAAGAGACACGAGGCAAATTGGTAGCCCGTGGCACGCATTTGCAGCCGTTCGACCTTCTTCCTGTGTCAGCTTAATGGTCGATTGATTACAAGCCGGCCTCGTCCTAAAGAAAACTTCGCCTGTGCCGATTGATGCAAGTGTTTTTTAAGCTGATCCGGCTAGCGGTTTGGTCGTGAGCCTGCATTGTTGACGTCCAAGTGTGTTGGAATTTGAGTAGTTTGCCATGAGATAATTGAGTTTCTTGTGAAAGCTGAAGTACGTTTATTTCAGTTCTGCCAATATTGTCGCTTGAGATGCGGAATTGCTGTATATGTTTACAAGTTAAGTGTTATGAATGATAGAAGGTTAAAGCCATTAGTTTATTGACCAGGGGTTCTCGTGGAGGTCTGAGAGCTGTTCATAGGGGAGACGGGGAAAATCTTTAGGTTAGTTATACAATATACTGAATATCAGAAGCTGAGCGAAAACTGGTTGGTAACTTTAGGTTTAGGCGATCTGCGACTTCTCGGGCTTGCCTAGAAAAAACAACTTCAAAGCTGGATCAAAACAGCCCTCCGTTCAGCTGTGATGTGATGGAAGGTACTTTCCATTTAGCTGTCATGTTAATTAAGTTCCGTAAGGAACTTACGGTTTCGCGTAAAGCTATTGTTGCATTGGAACGTTCAAGAGGCGCTTAAATCTTTTACAAGCGAACTTTAAACTTTGAGTCACGAGGTTTTTGTGCATTTTAGTAATCAAACGAAAATTATGGCTTGTGGGGTTTCACACAAGCAAGCTTTTAAAAGTTGCATTGCAACAGCTTGATAACTGAGGTCGTAAGAAATGTGTTTGATTGATTGATCACAACATGGCTCGGAACTTCCGTGTGTGATAATTTTTACAAGCATTGTAATTTACATGAAGGTATCAGCTTCGGGCAGGCGAAGGCGAACGCGTCGGTTCGTCCCTTTGATGTGAAGTTTTCAATGCGTTTAATCTTGGAAAACTGAACGTGGAAATGACGTACAGCGCCCGGCGTAAATATCTGAACCTATATGCGAGATACTGCAGGAAGCAAATGCATTCATGGCATGGCCGAGATACAACGTGCAGTGGGTCTTGGCAAGGTGACGTATTCAATGCCAATAGGTCTAAGCATTGAAAGAGTCAAATAGCGTTTACCGGGTCCAATAGTGCGTATAAGAAAGAGTTTGCAGGTCAGGGCGCTACCGCTAAAGCTTGAACCTTGAGGTTTTATCAAAGCATCTTGAAGTTTGTTTGAAAAGAGCAAGACAGACTATAGAAGAATTTTCGGTGATACATTTTCTTGTTAACTTGGACCAGCTCACATTGTATTGATTATTACGTCATAGTAAAGTACAATGTAGCCAAAGCTGATGGAAGGAAGATCGTTAAACACGAGTTCGTGTCATGTTTCAGAACCAAGATTATATGTTCAAAATTCCCTGCTTAATATGAGTAGAGATATACCAAGAAAACCTGACCTTTATCGTTGCTGTTTTTCAGAGGGCAGCAAATACTTGTTTACAATTTATACCAAGAAACTGTTAATTTTCTCAAAACCTTACTTTTCAAGGTGTATTACCACGTTCAAACTTCTCAATAACTTGCAACCGTATCGACCCGGATCCAGTCATATGATAAAGACTTATTGAGCAAATATTGGTTATGGCGGTGTATGAGGGGTGCGATTTATTCTTAAGGGCGAGTTTGTTCTCGAGTTGTCAGGATGTGGCGTTGTCCGGTGACGATGTTTTTGTTCGAATGTTTGGCTGACAGTACACCTATTCAAATGTCCATCATCAACCTGTCATGTCGTGAGTCGAGTTAACCTGTAAGCCCTTTTTACGGGGCGTAGATTTTTCCGGTCGGGTTCACCACAATTTCTTTAAAATTAATTGTGTGTTTTAATATTATGCAAGGTGCATTCAAACATAACTGAAAATTTGTTTTTTTAACGCGCCCCCGTTTCTAAACAATCTGAAACTAAAGGGACCAAGCAGAGCGAAACGAGCACGTGGTCGTCTCTCACGTATAGTTGTATGAAGGTTGTGGATGTCTGAGCCATTTTGTGGCTCAGTAAACTGTAAAGAGTGTATTTTGCACTTAGTTGTTCATTGACATAAGTTCATGAATTCATGAATAAGAACGATATAAAGTGAATAATGTTTAGGCAAGCTACATACATGCACATTGTTTTGACCTTACATGTCTTATCAAGTGCTTTCCTGATCTTGTATGCTAAAAAGCCAGGCTTGGGCTTGGCTGACCTTGCAGTCGCCGCCATTGGTTGGTTTGCCTAAATAGACACAACATGTCGATTAAAGTTTATGGCTTTCATACTGTCAACGACCCTTAACATGTTGATTCATGATTTATCGCCAATTTGTCAACCGTGCACCAACCAACAGCTTCCGCTTGTTTATCCCGTCAACTCCCCCTTAACTCACTGACCCACGTGGCCCCCGCCATCCGCAACTCCACCACAAAAACGACAAGCCATTACTCTTAGCTCACCAAAGTTACAACGGAACGTGCGTCAAGTCATGAAAATGTGAACGTCAACACGCGATAACCTGTTGATTACCACGTTGAGGAGTTTTGTGTCTACTTCAGCAAACTTACTCGGCCTGGGTGGATAAAAAAGCAAAAGAGCCATATAATATACATTGAGATGCAGACAGTAGAGCGAACATAGTTTCGACCGGTGAGGTCTCATCAGTGGATGCTGGTAACGGTAGAAATGCACTGATGCAACCCCCTGGCTGGAAATGTTTTGCGGTTTTTGTAGGCGATAAAACGGTCTACAGAGTCAGATAAGCTGATAGCAACACTGGTTCTGGTTACTAGTTGCTGTGTTCTCACAGAAACGATTTTGTTAGCACGAAATTTGTCTGATTTTTTTTCAATTGCCAACTTTCTGAATTTAACGAATGTATGGGGATATTCCAGAGTAGGTGTTACCATTGCGTGAATAGAACAAGTTAACTTTGTTCTTATCACGGTGTCAAAGCTGTCATCACAGGCGAGCAGGCAGATTATTGTTCTGATGTGCAGTCGGTAGAGCAATGGCCCGGAACGCACAGGGTCGTTAGTTCTAGTCTCATCATAAGAGAGTGATATTTTATACATAGTAATTCTACCATGACGTTCGCTGTGGAATAATCAACATTGGATGTATTATACATCATGTATACAATATTAGTTTATGGGTTTGTCAATTTTCCCATGCCGCAGTCACAGCAGACGTGGAAATAACCTTTTTAGGAGATGTTTTCCACGCTAACCACACTAAGGCATGACCTTAAAGGATTAAATTCCTTATGACGTCTGAAACAGAACCGCTGACCTTCGTGTAAAAAACCTTCAGTTTTGCTTTGGAAGTCCGAACAAATCAATTCATCCTATAAGCTTCCTAATGTGCCATAAATCAACGTGTTGTAGACGGTATCGATTTTCCGATTATGTTCTGCCTTCCGTTATTGATATTAGTGTAGCCTGGGGCAGTTGATACAGAAATATCCAGTGGCTGCGCGTCGGAGTGGATTTATTTGCGTCACAGTCGCTTGGTTTTGTGAGCTTAAAGCATTTAGGCACCGAGGTCGAAGGCAAATCGCAAATCAATTTTATCCGAGTCAAAGCGTCAATATGGCACTGAGGGCAAAAATATTTCTTATAAATTGAAACTTTTTGCTTTGGTCTAACTTCAAACTTATAACACGTCGTTATTTCCTTTTCTAGTTCGACCATTCTCGCTACAACCCCGTCACTACGACGAATCGTAGGTGAGTTCCGCTCGAAGTCAGCGAAATAATTGATCGTTTACGTAATCACAAACTGTGCAGGTTGTTACCCTAATTTTCTAACCGTTTGTTGCGTTTAAAGACGCACAGGTGATCGCTTACGGGGTTCATTTTAATATCCTATTATTTATAGCATCTGCACAATATAGGTGGAAGGCCTTTTATGCAGCATCACTGGATGAGAAATTCTACCCTCGCGTCTGTTGTTTTAGCGCAGTTGTTGTAGATTTTGGTGGAGCTTGAATTGTCATATCGGAAGTTAACACAGCGCAAGTCTTTATATGTCGCTCGTACAAGTGAAGCAAATTACATTTAAAGCACGGCAACCCCGTGTGTTGTAGTTATACGCTAATTAACCACTTACATCACATGACACAGTACCGAAAGTGCCGTCACTGTAAACAGATGAAAGTCGTAGACATTTGCTTACAATAATTCGCGCTATGTACAGGTGCTGTACCAGAGTTGTGAAAGTTGCTACAGAAGTCGTTTAAGTGTCGATATTTACTTAATCTTGGATAGCTGATTTTAGATTTAACTGCGAAGGAAAAGTTACTTTCACGTTGTTCGGTATTCTGGTTATGATTACGTCACTCCACCCTCCATTTACTCTCGGTAAAAGAATTCGAGCAATGTACATCAGTGGTTATGTACGGGCCGGTATCAACAGAAAACATTTAACCGCGTTGCGATGACTGGTAGGAAAAGCACGTTTTTCGCCCTGAAAAAATACCTTTTATGCATAGCTGTGTTCTACGAAAACTCTGTAGAGAGAAACGTGCGCCGGTCGTTTTGGCGGCGAAGAAAAAAAGGTGCCGTTACTACGCACGAGGTTCTAGCCCTAGGTCAGTTGAAATGTGCCGTCATGTGAGTAGTAGGAATTTGAAATTCCGCGGATGGTTAGAGGAGTTGAACTTGATTAACCCGAGTCGCTTGACGGACAGGTGCCAGGTTTGTGATTGGGAAGGGGGTTAATTGAGATTGTTGGAAATGCCAATCAGCTGCCTGTTATGAATCCTTCGTTCGCTCGTTGATAGAAATACGCCCGGTGTGCCCGTCAATGGCAGGAACTGTCTAAGGAAACACTTCATCGTGTTTTAATGGCAGCCCTCTCGTCATCAGTTGTGATTGCTGTCCTATTACCAGCCTTAAACATTTAATGAGAAAAATTTGATCTGCGAGAAGATTGTCAGGGCTTTTCGCAGGTATTAGAGTGTATTTATTTACGGACGTCTATAAGCAATGCAAACAACTTTGGATGCCTTACCACGGTGCGTTTTGCCGTTATTGAAGACACAGTCACGTATTCATACCTGTCGGGCTTAACACAGGCATAGACCGGAAAATAAGATTCCTTTTAGTCGCAATGGTGATAACATACCTTTATTTTATGTTGGTAGAATAGGTTTGAAAACACAATTATGTACACTGCTACCACTTTGAAATAAATTGGTGCGCATGTTTACCAGAAAAAATGCGACGCGTCCGGTGTTGTGAAATTGTGTTTAGGGTGTTTGTCGCTTTATGGGAGGTTAGGTTTAGTGTGGGTCACCTGATCTAAACCAATATTATTTAAGTGAGTTGCAGACAGCGTAACGGTTTCGACCTATTAAGTCTCTCAAATCATGTGTATTTTGCGCAAAAAACAACAACAAAAAAACGGCGTGGGCACCGATTATAAAGTTTATCTAGTCAAGCGCCCAGGTTTATCAGTGCAGCTTTGCCACCCAAAAAGTGTGCTTGAGGTGGCTGTTGACAGTGAGTGAAACTAAGCATGCTGGAGTGTTTTGACGTTGTGTGGATTGTATGCTGACCTCAGGGTAGGTGTCGTTACGTGTGCGTATATGCGTTATTCATTGTACATCTAGGTTTTCAGACCACACCAGAACCATGATACAACCGTTAAAAGGACTGGATAAATTGTCAAAGAGTGTTTTGAAAATGGATGACAGGAAGTTGCTATAAAAACCGAACCGTGTCGTGTATATTTTCATGAGTTGTCACTCTGTGCTGTTGCATGTTTTAATCACCACCGCGGTAAAACACGTGGGTGAATGAAAAGAAACCAAAATCCTGAATAAAAATAAAAAAATTAATGGTTTTTCGCCCCTCCTATGACGAGTCTCAGGTTTAAATTGTTGTGACTTTGTTGCCTCGCAACCTTTGTTATCATAAAAATAATTTTTAAGCGTTTTTTTCAAACCCCAACATAAAGGTCATAGCGTATAGACAAGAACACGGCAGTATTGCTGACGTTGCCGTAGCGGCCACAAAAATCCTTCGGTCTTCGTTATCTATTGTAATGTCGATATGTTTGTGGTTGAACTGTGACATCCATGTGAAAATTAGGCAGTTAATCTACCGCATTTTATGTGCAAACCATGATGTCAATTATTAACAGTCCTGTAGTTAAACCCTAAACCAACACGACTGGAGGTACGGGAATCTTGCTATTGGATTGAATCGTATTTTCCAGTTGCTGCGTTAGTCGGGCAGAGTTAGGTGTTATGAAATCAGTGGTTTGCCCCAACAGTGGTGATTACTTTTTAGCCAACGTGTGGGTGTCGACGTTGAGCTTACCTGGTTAAAACGGCAGCCTTGTGTGATTACAAAACACACGAGACCAACTTGCTAAAAAAAGGATCAGTTAAAATTCAGAAATGTAAAGTTTACTCCTGTTATACGTTACTGACTGACGCCATACTCACATGCATTGATAATGTGCCATAATTACTGGGTGTTGGCCTACGACGTCTGGATTGGGTTTGCAATTTGTAATTGAATGGATGTTCATAATTGGAACTTTCATCTCAAAAGTCGTGTGGTATGCTATGAACATTGTTAATTCCTGTGAATTAAACATACTTCAATTTCTTCAATGCGCCGTGTCAGTCTCTGGTCTATACCTATAGTACTTGCTGGTGCACTGTTTTGATAAGAGGCTAACAGTTGAACATTTACATTAGCACGAGCTTGCCCGACATTGATCTCGCTTCCTCAGGTGTTGAACATACAGCAGTGTAAAATGCGGCATTGTGCACATGTCGAAGGTGTGTTTACGGATGGACGTTCGCGTTAAGCGGTGCAGCCAGTAAACAAAATTCCTCTGCGCCTTCTCCACTCTATTTAACACTTGGCTGGTCTGGAAATTCGCAATTCAAATACACTTTACCCCGTGTTGCAGCTACCAGATTTCCGCTCGCTACTTGTGTCACATGAGTGCGGCAGTGTTAGTGGTTTCCCGACGAAATCCAGGCAATGTCTTTGCTTCCTTTAATCACTGAAGCAGTGATTAGCGCTGTTTCGTGTCCGTCAATATGTTATGTTCAGGCATATAACCCAGCGTGATCTACTTCAGGTTTTGATGTTAGAAACAAGGGCAAAAAGTAACGGTTTTCCGGATACACAAGTTCAATTTCAGTGCTGCCAAGGGAAGCGTTCTGAATAACCTCAGCGCATTCTATGCTTACTGACTATAGGCTTCCTGCTGGTGCGATGAGTGGGGTAGTGTTTATTTTGCGATTGCACTGAAAGCTTCCGTAGTCATGAGTTTGCTGTGACAACAAAGAGTTGATATTGCAGTGGTGGATATATAGTCTGCTTCGGATTAAACTGTGTTTACATAGGTTGTTACTCTTGCACAAAGAAACTCCAATACATATAAACATACTTTATATTCCAGGACTTGTTTGGCAATAATGCAAGGTATATAGTGTTTTATTACCTTGCGTTGACAAATTTCCTTCAAAACGCCTGGAACCACTGCTGGTCCAATGATGGGTTTAAACATTGTGTATATGATTTGCCTTATATTTGGAGGGAGTTTCCAATGGGCGGAAGGGACGTATGTCCGTTCTGTGGAATATCACGAAGACGGAAACGTCGTCCTGGGCGGTTTGTTCCCTCTCCATTACTCAACTTATAGATCCGATAATTACAGGTCAGTTAACTTGTGCCTCCCATAGTTTTTAACATTGTTAAAATGCAGTCGTGTTGTGATGACGCATGGAATATCATGCATCACCAAAATCTAGGTTGATTACTAGTTATGACGATTTAAGCATAACGAGATATAATCATCACGATTATATCTGTAACAGTTAATACACACTTTCTGAAACTATCATGAGAATTGCTTTTAAAGAAATAACGCTGGGATCAACGAAATCCCCAAACTAAATCCCGACCAGTTCCAGGAGTATATGTACATGCGGAAGAGAGCGGCACTTGTTTTTTGGTATTGTGGAAACTTGCCTGAATATTTTACGTCAAGGAAGTTACAAGTGTCGCTTGAAAGTGACTTAAAGGTCTCTTAAATCAGGTTTATTTGTTCCTGAGTGTCATCAGCAAATCAAACACATGGATTTTGCGCGTTTATCCATGGACGTGGTTGATTGGGCGCACTTACTCTAAATCGGGTTTAATCAGAAGGCATATTTCACTTATTTAGCAACCTGGGTTTACATTGTGAACATTATACAGCATATAAAGGTTTTTTAGTGTTTACGCTGCGCGGCACAACGTTTCAACTGCAGTTGATCTTGGGCTGTTTGCACAGCCTTGCTCTTGAACATTAAACATCGCAATGGTACAGCGCTGAGTTGTACGTGACATTTCAATGTTAGCATAGGGACGAGCCGGAACGCTCACTGGTTCGAAAAACGCCAAACTTTAACACAAACACACTTGGGTTGCAGTGAAAGAGCAAATACCCGAAGTGTATGAAGTTTCCCTAAGAGTTCAACTTGTATTTGCATTTCGTTTTGTGAAAATGTAGATGAAATTTGTGTTTATTTACTGGCTTCGTTCAACGTTACATTTGAGCTTTGCTTGTTTCAGCCTTCAAAGCAAACCTTTTCCAGTTGAATGCGAAAACTACAACTTCCTCGGATTCCGTTGGATGCAGGCGATG
The DNA here is from genome assembly GCF_947561715.1 of Ascidia mentula. Classification (NCBI taxonomy): domain Eukaryota; kingdom Metazoa; phylum Chordata; class Ascidiacea; order Phlebobranchia; family Ascidiidae; genus Ascidia; species Ascidia mentula. Next base: position 4,885,732 of record NC_138568.1, read on the forward strand.
ATTTTTGCAATCGAGGAGATCAACAACAGGTTCGATTGTTTCCGCAATTACGCTAATCGGGTATTCTTAATCTTTGATCACGTTGCAACGACTGGTCTTATATTCCCTGGTTGAAAACAACACATTTTAAACAAAATTAGGACATAAATCTCAAACAACGCCCAAATCCGATATCCATTTATAGAAACTGATCGAAAAAGTCGTGCATCCGGTTACCTGTCATCTGTTACTTTTATTTTCGCACAAAAGAAACAAGGTTACGCACTGACTACCTACAAAACAACAACGTGGTTCCCTGACCCGCCAGGGCAACCTCATGACAATGTGAAGGTTTTTGTTATAAGTTTGTTTACGTTCAAATAAATTAATATTTTGGGCGCGAATTTCCGACGTGCTTATAAATTACAACAACGCCGTAGTTTCACGGCAGCCATTTTTGCGTCGTTTGCTCCGCAAATAGAAAACAGCGGCCATGCGTTGATTTTTTGTGAATAGTGTTTTAACATTGGGTAAAAGCCTATCCCACACACACAGATTTCTGCCAAAAATTGTCACAAATAGGAATCTCGTATTTTGAAAAATCGCCAAAAACGTATGTGGTTATAGATTTTTTAATAGAGCTTTATAGGCCTAATACGCTTTGATGATCTATTTTGTATAGATTTGTGTGGTAGCTATGACATTGAAGCTGTAAAGCATGGCTTAAACGCAAGGGTTTTTTTTGCCGAAGACTTCAAATATTTGTTTTCTTAACATTTACTCATTGAATTCCTTCTCAACTTTTCGCTTATTCACGGCACGAGGTTTACCACAGACACGGGGATAGGCGCCCGACCGCCGCGTGGGGAGAAGTTATTTACTGGCAAGGTCGTTGCCACCGTTCAAGGTTGTGTGTTGCGCCATGTGGCATTGAGTCTGACAAACTCCCGTGTTGGGTTTCTTTCCGGTGTTTACTTAATGAAAAGTTGTTGATGAATTTTTGGTTAACGCGGGATAAGATCTTTGGCATTTATTTGTCGTACCACTAAATTGCATAGTATGTATTGGAGTATAACAAAAAAATTACACTGGATATTCTGGATACCAAGGTACCCTGGCAGACTGTGGATCATAGATCGCAAGTATAGTTCAACAATTTCCAAATAAACATTAAATGAGCTGTATCTTATGATTGTGTTTTACAACGTATATGAAAATACTAATTAAGCAGCACGTTGCGCAAGAAAACTGGCGCGAACTTAAGGGTTCTAATGGGCAAATGTAGGTGGTGTCAACGTATGATTGTCATCGCTCCTGCCCTAGTGGATTGCACGCTAAATTGTACGGGTCGACAACAAGGTACAACAAACATAGGGTTCGCAAATTTTCACCTGTTATAAAGGGATCTTGAGCGTTAGAGTTTGTGAAGGCCCTGGTGTAACGTACCCTATAATACAGCATTGATTTCCAACGATTTTTTCCTGCATGATACGAACTTTTACTTCAACAGGACAGACATCCTGCCAAACATCACCTTGGGTTTCGAGCTGTTCGATTCCTGCAATGCAAACGCCAGAGTTGTGAGCCAGACGTTGCATATGGTCAACACGATGTACAACAACGCATCAATCGAACCACGTGAGTGTGTTTTTTTACCTCGAAACCAGAAAAATAACCGAAATATCCTAAATAACGTGGTGGGTCCTGAACGAACCCGCGGAAAACGTTTTATTACTAAAGCTTTAAAACACCCACACAAAAGTACACGATTTATCGGTATATCTGTTAATAATTTGCAAAACTTTGCATTCACTCTACTGCACTGCGGTTGGAGTTCTGCCATGAGCGGTTAGAACCAAGTCACATGTGGATTAACGCAATTTCCGCAAACCGCAAATTTGCTTTGATAATTTCGACAGAATCGCAGGATTCACTGTTTAATGTGAATAATCAGTTTATTACGGGACTTGGGTGGGTATACATTTCAAGCAGGCAAATTGTCTCATCGATAATACAGAATTGAATTGAACAATCATTTTAGTTGCAATTGTTGGAGGCAATTAGACTCGGCGCAGTTCTTGTTTTGTGCTTGGCCTTTCTGACCCATTCGACCCAACTTTGGGACGCGCAAATGACTTACTTCTAAGCCGAGCCAGACGAAACTTGCTTTAAAACTAATTTTGTCTAACTGAAACTGATATTGCAGCTTATTGAAATATGCATATGGTGAAATTGCAGTTTAATTTTCTGTATAGTGCGGTCTGCATCTTTTCCAATATAAGGATTTCCATAAGCCGCTGTCAATCTAGCTTTAGCCAAATGTTGTCGTTAATGGAATCGGCATCGATCCGGTGGTATAAAAAAACGTCGCTTCGTGGCGTCTTGTGGCCCAAACATTGGGTTGTTGACGTGAAGGGTTAATTTAACCCCTAATGGGTGAGTGTCGTGAACATTGGACTGTCCATCTAAATCTAAATTTAACGCGTAAATAATGTGTGTTGTTTTGCCATGCAAAAAAAACAGTAAAATGTATGATTAAAGTCTACACAATTTAAAATTGGTTGGTAAAGGTGTGGGAATTATATTTAAAGAAACTATTATTGATCTTGTTGGTTAATACTAACGAAAATAACAAATTCTCAATATCGTTCTGTCAAAAGCTTGCGAGCACAAGCAGGCGCACTCCGAATCAAAGTAAAACGGTCGATTATTAACTTGAGCTTCTTGGTGTTATATATATATAGTCGTTGCAACATTACGGTACGTGAATGTACATTTAAGGTGTTGGTTGTTAAAAGTTTCCAAAAAGACAAACGGCACTCGTCACATGCGCGCTTTGGAAACAAAAATAAATTTTGCAAACCAGATTTCCGGTCAAATCCACTTGAAAATCTTGCCGCAAGATATTTTCCCATGCCCACGCAAAACCACATCAACCAATTTCGGTGACAATGTGAGGATTTAAATAGGAGGTTGCCTGGTAATCCCGGCCAACGCGGACTGATTTAGTTTATAATAGCCCAGCCAACAGAATTTTGAGACGTAGGCCAAGGCAAATTTAGCAGCTTTCGAAAAGACTTGTTATGTAAATAAATCTGCTCCATATTTATCCAAAACTAGTTGTTGGCTCTTTAAGCGAAATCCTTTACAATGATTCTGTCGTTTGAAGTGTTTTGGAAGCTGTTTAATCTCAAATTGGGAGCTTCAAGTTGATGTGAAACAGTTAAATGCTATAACGGGCGATTTCAGACTGAGCAAATACTTTCTCCGTCGATCGTAGCAGAGAGAAGAAAGGTTATGTTGACATTTGTGAAGATTTATGCCTGGGCACATCTCCAAAAACCACGAAACGCCCTGCATAGCGTTACACAGCTCATTACATGGAACTGTGACGTTGTACCGAGACTTGTTGTTCACAACGATTCCAGCTCCCCTTCAACACCATACGAATCGTTGTCAATAACGTTTACTACAAAATGAGGGCATGGAGTTTGAATTAGGGTAATATCAGTTTGTTGGACTTCCAAGTAATTCGCAATAAACAGGTTGAGAAGGAAGTATCACCCTCTCATTGGAACCATTACGTGACGACGAGAACGGACGAGTGTTACCGACTATTGATAAGATGTTTTTCCTCGTAACTTGACGAGTTACGGAAAATATCTCCACAGCTTTACCGCTCACGGATTTTCAATTTTAAATATTCAGATTATATTTTCTGTCATGAATGTTTCAAAAGGTTATATTTGAATAGTATTTGTATGTAGAAAATTGTACTTTTCTTTGGCCCAACGACATTGGGTCAATTTTTTGAAGTGAAAACCGTGATTTTTCCGGAAAACGATAAGCGGTCATCTGTGCAATATGGGACACAATTTTCGCCGCCTACGGATCCAGAAATCAGCCTTTACAAGTTTTCATTCATGTTAAACAGGAGATTCGTTGACCTTTTGATGAAAACCATCCATCTCAATCGTAATTAAACGCATAATTACAAAGTATGCAATTCCGCTTTGGGTCGCTGGTCACGTGCGTGGGCAACCTCCACACAAGTTATTAAATTACTTAAAATTGGTGTCGATGACGTTTAAATAATTCGCGCTTTTTGTTGCGGTTGCGAAACATTAAGAAGGATTTTTGTCTCAATGTGTTTGTGTTTTAAATACGGCTTTTGAATTAATTTTAAACTAAGAAAACGAATGTTAAAAACGTGTTCAATTCAACAGGCGTGGTCACTATTAAAGGTCGAAAAATTATGGACTTGACGACACTTTTGGTTGAAGTAAAGTGCGCTATTTTGCGGGCTTTTAATTTCTCAAAGGCTGTGGTATAACAAGAGTAAAACTGGGGGAAGAAATACCTTGGCAAATTTGATAAGAAACTGGAAAACGATTTTGAAGCACCGAGAATCTCGTATTTTCTTCCGCTATATGTTGCACTACAGCTTGCATATGAGCGAACAGCCTTGTCATAAGTCTTATATCATCAAGATGCAACTTTCAATAATACTATTTTGCACTCATGCGAGGCACTTGTAATTACATTGCTCCATACTTCCTGTATATCAATCACCGCAAATATCTCCTTATCTACTGGAAATCCTGCCTCAAATCCCCACAGTGTTGTCACTCCACGTCAAAGTCAAACTCACGCTTCGGGGTCATATACCCTGTTCCCCTATTCCCAAATTATGAGCATTTGTAGAATTGCTGTGCAGTGAAGCGGAATGCGGGGCATGGTGAGTTGTCACTTATGTAAAACCACTCGTTCGTATGCAGCGGTTGCGGTTGTTCATGAACACAAGGCGAAGATACAAATCCTCCAGACCCTCAGGGGGCAAATGCCACTGTTAAGGATCTTATATATACATTTAGTATATGCGTGATTCTTAATATAAGCGACCTTCTCTTGCAACCTCGATAAGGTATGGCCGTCGTAAATCTTGGTTGAACACAATCTACGTTTAATTTTGCGCAGCTATATGTGAAAAATACATTATACCTGGCAGCAGCATCATCGCAACGTATGTGTGATGTTTACCTATATATGCGGCAGTTGAAATTGTTGTTTCGTTGCAGACTCGGCTGTATCTGCTGTGGTTGGTGCGACATCATCAGACAAATCCATCATCGTTTCCAACATTCTGAGTGTGTTCGACATCACCCAAGTTAGTTACGCCTCAACCAGTCGAACTCTCAGCAACAAGGATATATTCAAGTAAGTCAGATGCATAAGTTATGTATTATATCTTGTTACTATGCATATGTCCGTCTCTGGTCTATACCTATAATGCTTGCTGGTGCACTGCTTTTGTAAGAGACCGACTAGTAAACGACTTTATTAACACGAGCTTTCGCGAGCTTGACCTGATTTCACCAGATGAAGCGACATTTCTGTGGGAAAAAGTTTTCTAAAATTGAAGTTGCTTTTCACTCTCACGATATGTTTGTACCCCTTGGAATTTTACTTCCACCGGTTTGTTTTTCTCACGTTTTCATGTTACGTCCTTTAGAAAATGCCACATGCAACTTTGCACCTTTAACGCACCAGTCCTGAGATTGTGACGCAACAAGAAGCCGCTATCTCGCCACAATCGATATATATCGTGCGTAGTTTGCCCCCGATGCGATATTTTTCCACGGCAAACACAAGTTCCGTGTGAAAAAAATGTAACTCTCACTGCCTGGATGTAAAACATTGGATGGACGATTAAGATTTCAAACTTTAAAGCAAAAACCAAATTCTATTTGCGTTTCTATGAACTATGTTCTTGTATCTGAACTTGCCTGATAAAATACGCAGAATGTTAAGATAAATTCTTTGTAACTTTTTTATTTTTTTTGTATATTTAAATTCCACTGTGAAAAGGCTATATGGGGACAGCTATGGTAGCATTACCATTATTGTTATTACACACCCGTTGACATTGTGCGTGCTTTCAACGGTTCTTAGAACCAGTGACAATTGAGTGCAAAACGAACGAAATAATCGTCGTGTTTTCCTTGCAAGAAACACATGCGGTTTCCAATAAAACCTCAGCCTGTCAGCCATCCGCGGTGGTAACGTACAGGGATATACGAGTGTGTCGATTTATTTGAGGCTCGCGGGTTAGGGATGGGGTTTAGGTTAGGCGTGTCCTCTTGATTGACAAGGTATGGTTTTATTCTGCCATAAATACAACATAATCCGCATTGTTTTCCTTCCCTAGCTAAAAACACAACCCAGCGTTGCTAACCCATGTGACACGTGACGATTTTGGCGCCAAACAGTAGTAACCTGGTTGATTTTTATAGTGCTGCATAATCTACACATTTCGTGTTCATTTGCAATAGGAGTGAGCAACTTTTTGCCTACCAACGCCAAATTTTTACACTGTTGTTTCAGATGCATCACAACTTCTATTTTTTTAAATATGGTTAACTTTAGATGAGAAATGTTGTCAGGAAAGTGACCTAAATATCCAAAACACTTTTTCTGGAAAACATTTAGGACTTTTATATTTGTTTTACGAGCAACCGAACTTTACTTTTGTTATCTCTTGGAAAGGCAACGCCGGCCTCCCCTGCTGAAATGTTAAATAAATTCGCCCTTCTGAGCTGGCCCTTGGCGATCACGCAGCCACCGTATTGCCAGCAAAGCTAATGCATTTTTTGTCACAATTAGTTCGTTTTTCCGTACGATCCCCAACGATGATGAGCAAGCGTTGGCGATGGTAAAACTGATGGTACATCATGGGTGGACTTGGATTGGGGCAGTTGGTGCCGATGACGGGTATGGAAGATCCGGGATATCAAAGCTAAGAGATGAAGCCGCCAATGTCGGTATATGCGTGGAGTACACATCCTATATATCAAAGGTAAATTACGTTGACAACGATTGTGAAAAACAGAAATCTGTGTGCATTCTTATCACAATGCAAAAGTCTTTCTTTTTCTTTGAAAATTGCCAACTATGAACCGTTGAAAAAAATCATTTAAAAAACAAGTTTTTAATCCATAGCAGACCCCCCAACCTCCCCATCCCGATGTGTCTTGATTTGTTCACACGCTAAACACCACATCGTGAATAATTTAAATGCTTACCGCCACATTATACACAGTGGGCGTCTCGTAGCCACGACTACGACAATAGTGTCGGTTTGTAGCCCCGGGTTTGCGGTGAGCTCTTGTTTGCCTCAAGAATGCGGTTAGCTCGGATTTATTCAGATGCGAGCGCCTTGCAGGTCAGGGCTATTTACATTCAAGTTATTCTTCACAAATACAAAAAATACTAACAATTTGTGCGGTGCGGGGACCTTTTTATTTAAAGATCACATGAACTCATGCGGCATTCAGCCTTTATGATAGAAATCTCTTAGTTTTGAGGCAATGGTTTTCGTAGGCCATACTATTTCTATTTATGACCCCAGATTGACATGAGCCCTGGAGCGCCTCACCAGCTGTCTCGTAGGGCCTGTTGCAGGGTCAGCATACGTTATTAGAACGACTTAGGTTGTTGCAATATAATAACCGGTCTGTTATTTGAGGTTTTGTTATATTTGTGACTTTTTTCTATTTTTTTCTCTTGTTGTTTCTTGTTTTTTATACCAAGTTTAATACTGTATGATAACCTAAATGCAAATATCGCCATTGCTTCCCACCGTTCCGAAAAATGATACTGGTTTTGTATTATTTAAAAATTAAAACTATTATTATCAAAATTTTTTCAGTCGATGACGCCGGAAAAACTCCGGAAGGTGGCAGCAGAGGTTCGGGATTACAATGCCACTGTGTTCGTTTTGTTCATGAGCGCAACCGAGCTTGTTCCCTTCGCCAAAGAACTGTATCAGCTCAACGTAACCGATAAAGTGTGGATTTTCAGTGAAGCGATCGCGACTTCCAACACAATACAACAGACAGAAGGAGCTGGTGAGTTCTATTTAATTCATTACTGCCATCAGGTATTTTTTAATCCATTGCATCCCAATAAAGGCCGCTGCATTGCAACCGAAACGTTGATACTTCTGAGTATTCTGTTTTAATATCGGTTATTCAAAGGCGGGGTACTTGTTTATAATTTGAAACAGGTTTTAAAAAAGTCAAATCGTTTTTACTTTGAATGCAAAGTTACCGCACGCCAACGAACAATAAACATAAAACATAAAACGGTGAACCAAGCGTCATTGAGTCAGGCGCCCAGGTAAAGGTGATTTCCTTACGGAGAAAATGGCATGTCAAATTTGCGCTTGTGACTGGGGGTTGCTTAGTCAATAGCGCCCGACGTTCACACAAACGTCAATCTGCAGCCAAAATGTCGCTGTGTCTTGACTGGCTTAATTATGTTGGTTAAGGTCAAGTTACACGTGGCATCTGGCGCTCCCCGACCAACCGCACTTGGGTAATAAAGCTTGTGCCTCTGCAGGGTCAAAAACGTTACTGTCATTAAGTACTGAATGACAGCAACGTTTCAAAGTCAGGGTTATTCCTAATGTTATTTTCTTTAAATAACTTCTCATAATATTTAACACACGATCTGTTGATGGACATAAAACGTATATTGCGCTACATGAAACGAATCAAACTTTCCAAGTTTCAACTTATGGTTTCCAAAAAATTATATTATTTTACAGAGGCAAACATACGCTCCGTAGACAGAAACAAGCTGTGTTTGATAAAAATAAAAGTCCACTCGCAACGTGTTAATTTAATTTTCAAACTTTAAAATACAAAGGTGATATTCTTTCTCTGCAGAGGAAGTTTTTAAGGGAACGCTGGGCATCGCAACGCGGGGCGGAACGATGCCAGGTTTTCGCGAATTCCTCGAGGGGGTTTCCCCGCAAACGCAACCGGGCAGTCCTTTTCTGAAGGAGTTTTGGGAGCGCTCGTTTCAGTGCCGTTGCCCCCCAGAGGTCTGTCCAACGCCGGGAGAACACGATGACTGGCATGACCACACAGGTTTGTTGACGCGTTTTGAAAACTTGTGTATTTTTGTAATGCGAAGGTTTTTGGGTGCGGGAGAATGATTATTATAGCTCTTTTGCGCATATAATCAATAAGTCCGACTTCTAGCTCTGGCCTTTATTTTCAGAATTGCCCACTTCGAGTATTTTGCACCTATTTGAATTAAAATTTACGAATTAATAATCTGACGATGGAAAGACGCATTCCTGCAAATACTGTAACGATTGGAACTTCTTATACTTTAAACAAAAGCAGCAAAAAAAATTATATATCCGGAGGCTAAAATCAATAAACTTACTTACCCAAGACAAAAAGTGACTGATTTTAGCCTACAGAAATAATGTTTATGTGCTGCTTACGTACAATGGTTGCAGCATTTGAGTTCAAAACCATACTCCCTCTACTTGTTTGCTTGTATTCAGACAATTGAGCAACATACGATCAGACTAAATAAAATAAGATCACATACACTGACGCTGGTCGTTTCGTTGCTCTTTTTTGAGTTCCCGGAGTTTACTGATACGCAAAAAGACACCGACCTGTACAGGCTGATTTCTGTTGTCATTTACCTCTTGTATTCCAACATGTTAAAAACCGACACTTTTTTGTTCGCAACAGACTTCCAGAACTTGTGCATTGGGAACGAAAGTCTGGAGGTTGATGGCGTCGGCAAAGCCTTTCTCGGCTGGACTGGCACCGATCTGGGAAAAACGTACAACGTTTACCTCGCGGTGTACGTCATCGCACAAGCATTGGATGAAATAAGAAAATGTGTGGATGGCAATGGTTTGCTTAAGGTTGGTGAAGACATTTCATTCAGTTGGTAATCTGTATTTCGAGGGTGTGAAAATCAGGCCACTAAATATGTGCCTACTACCGCGAGCCGCATTATGAGCGATATTTTCGTTGACCAAGATCACATTCTTATACTATTTTTGGCATATGTAGCAGCTAACATAAAAGTTGTAGTATTTAAAGATGGATTTAGGTATATTTATTTTTTGCTTGTTTGAAAAAATAAGGTTTGCATTTTACCACGGAGCTATATTTTAATTCGCAAATGAAAATCATTCTGTTGTAAAGCTTTATTTTCGGAAACCCACATTGTATAAATAAAAGTAACCGCTCCACCTATATATAAATCATGCTTAACCTTTCCTTCTGTCGGCTTAAAACCTTTAAAAAGAAAATTGACATTTAGGCGAGGTATAAGAGACCAAATACCCTTGGGCGAGTAATGTTAAATATATCCGCCATGCTTACGGTTATTTAATGTTAAAAAAAACTGAATACTTGGAAACCGTTTTATATTTGATCTTCCAAAACAGTATTTTGAAAGCATTGCTGGTTTGGATGAAATGGGCGTTTTTAAAAAATAGCCATGTCACCATAAAAAGTTACACTGCTTTGCTGTAAAATTGACATACGAGTCCGACAACGTTTGTTATTTTAATATTGCAAAAAATAGTTATTATAATCTGTAACCTTTTGCTTTATTCTAGGACAACAAATGTTCTCATCTATCTACTTTGGAGCCGTGGCAACTTCTAGCTTACATGAAAAAAGTTGAGTTTTATCCACCGGGACAAAACCTACAGGTATGGTTGTGTGCCAACGGAAAACAATTCCACCTGGATTGTCTTGAAATGTTGTCAGATAAAATTAACAAAAGTCTTAAAACTGCTGCGTTTTTTACAATAGTTAAATTTTGCCATAGCAATAGTTTTTTTTTGCAAATTAAGAAGTGAAGGCATTCTTTTGATGGGTCAACGATTTTCCAAAATGTTTCAGCAATCAACCCTTATAAACATTTTTCTTTTAAGTGCAATGAAACAAACAACTTTGTTTTAACGAAATTCTTTCGCTTTTATGCCTTAGGAAACGCCGCCTGTTGCTGTAAGTATCTGGTATGTCTGTGCCTAGTTTTGTAATTTGGGTTGCTACGGTAACAAATCGCATGGCACGGCCCACTCATCCTTTATGTACATTTTCTTTTCTCTCATCCGATATTTCGGGCTGCAAATTTTATTTTCAAATCGAATTTTTCTGGAATTGTGCGGTTTACAGCGCGTTATAAGGGTTCATTTTCGGGGTTATTTCCGGCTATTGTTGGTGGTGCTGGTGTATGCAAATAATTTCCCCCCTGCAAAACGAGGCTTGGTAATTTGGCATTGTGCTTTATTTGCTGTGCGACGAGATTGCGTTGTTGACTGGTTTTTAACTTTGTTTTACTATTTTGTTCAAATTTATGGTGAAAGCTCGCCTGCCTTATGGCTACATGACGTAAATGCAAAGATTTTTCCGCCCGGCGAAGAGCTTTGGTAATGATCGGTTCACTCTATTTAAACAACAAAATTCAGAAGCAAATGAGCCATAATGATCAGTGATTTCGACCTGTCACGTCTCATCAGCAGAGCCGGTAACTTCCGCTTAACTAACCAAAGACTTTTCCACTCTGTGGTACTTTGCAGTCCATGTCGATCCGTTGGGTACAAATGCTTTGTATCTATAATCTATGCTTGTTGTGCAGCTCACCAAACAACAATCATTTCTGCGAGGTTCCTTTTTTTCGTTTGTAACAAAAGTGTTTTTTGTTCGTGATTTAACTGGCCTCTTCATTTCGGCCAGCAAAAACGATTAGAGGATATTTTAATATTTTTATCATATAACGATAAAATTATTTTCAATCCTTAATCCTTCGCACACCTTGTAGCACTTCCATGTCTTGTAGATACTTTGCTTACAGATCTACGATTCCAGTTTTAGAGATATAGAATGTTGTTAATCTCGTAGTAGAAAAATTACCTAGTTCCGCTAGTGTTGGTAAAAAAACTATAGAAAGCATGCAAAGTAAAAGTAATAAAGTAACATAAACTGGGGATTAATGTAAAATCCTGGCGGGCAAATTTTTAAATACTAATCAACTGGGTCTGTTATACTACATGCTTCTAGTACGCTTTAAAAAGATGGCCAAATTTTCTAATCATGCATGCGGTAGATTTTTTTCGACCGTATGTTTGTAACTTCGTCTTTGCTTTGAAAGTCTTCAGTACCGTTTAAACGAAAGCAAGCGTTTTGGTTTTGACTAACGTCCACTTTCACAAACTCATTGCATTTCGTGTTTCTGGCTCGCTCGCATTCTTCAAATAACAAAACGACATTTTTTTTAAAATTTTTTGTGCTGATACGTCGCGAATGAATTTGTTTCTTACAATCTCACAATTTTGAAATTCTACATTTTGGTAAGCAATGGATTACGGAAACATTGCAAGAAATGTGCGACAAAATCATGTGTTACCTCTTGGGTCATTTTTGTTGATAATTGCTCAAAGTGTGCAAGCAACTTTGAACAAAGGACTGAATTGAGCACAAGAATGCCAAAAAGGCGCCATAAACATCTTCAGCTGCCGCTTTTTCCCGAATTTAAATTTTTTATGTTGTAACATGGAGTTTGTGATTCAACGTCTCTGACCCATCCTGATTCTCGCCCCAACCACGGGTTGTTTTCTTTCAGTTTAAGTTCGACCAGAACGGGGACCCAAACGCATCCTACAAACTAGTAAGCTGGCGGCCGGCGCAAAAACCAACAGACGGGTTGGATCCGCACGAGAATCACACACACGAGTCGGCCAAGTTCGATCTCGTGACAGTGGGCAATTATTCGATCACAACCCAACCCAATTGGTCGATCGACGACAGCTCCATCTACTGGGCGGATGGAAGACATAAGGTTCGTGGCTTCGTTTTTATTGTTTCAGAGCAAAAATAATTGTTAAAAATCCATTCACGGGTTACAGTGTGGTTCTTATAAACATCTGAGTAAACATGCTCAGAACAGTGACAAGCAAATACACACTTTCATTACACGCCGCTTGCTTACCGATACGTGAGAGCACCCGCGTGCCCAATTTCGCATTTAATGTAATAGCAACACATTTATTTCCAAAAGAACGTGCTGTTTCTATTACTCTATATAACTGTGTTCTACCAACACAGACGATTTTCTGGTATTGGTGCTCAATACACGTGCCTTGTGTATGATCTGGCCACTAAAATTCTTTGTAATCAATCCTACTCACTGCCCAGACCCAAAATAAACACTCAGCTTAACATTCATGCCCCCGTTTTCGCAAATGTCCATTTATTGGTACAGCAATCCATTTTTTTCAAAGGAACGCCACGATTGAGCTTAAATTGTGCTAAAGTGCAGAAACGCATGGGCCTTGCCTATATAATCTGCGACGTGGTCGTGACGGTTCACTGTCCAGACCAAAATAAGCACCCAGCTTTTCAAAACCACAATCTGGTTTCAAATTGCGCAGGTTCCTCTCTCCGTGTGCAGCCTCCCGTGCAAGCCAGGGTTCTACATGTCCCAGTTACCGAGTATTTGTTGCTTTCGTTGCATGGAGTGTCCCCTGGGCAGCTTCTCCGTCAACGGAAGTGGGAGGAATTGTCAGGAATGTGGGAAATATGAAAGGTCCAACGAAAACCGAACGGGTAAAATTTTTCCAAAGCAGGGAAATTCGTATGGATTGGACTTTTTCTGTTTATTGACTTCTACGCGTATATTTTGGTTGCCGATAGCCCTGATGAGATAACGTTGTCAACGCCATTTTTCGTATATTTTAGTAGGAAATCTTCACCTTAGGAACAATCATGGGAGTCTTGCGTTACCCATTCACAGAATTTTTGCTAAAGATGTTGAGTAACAACTTAACTGTTGGGCTGTTAAAATATACGATAAAACGTTTCTTTGTTTCGAATCTTGTCATAACGTTCTGTACCTTTAGGTTGTCTGCCCAAGATAGAAGAGTATGTGCGATGGGACGACGCCTTTGGCATCTCCTTCTGCTGTGCTTCTTTCCTCGGAATTGCAATCACATTTGCCACTTGTGGTCAGTCCAATATGATACGTTTCAAGTGGACTCGTGCGGATTCGAACCCACGACCTTCGGGTTTAATTTTGAACTACCAGTAGTTTCCGTTTTAAATTGGCGTTTTTTTTTCTTAAATAAACCTCCGCTTTCGTGATGTAACTCTTGTGGACAACAATAACGTCGTTCACCCACTCAACATTTTTTTTTATTTTTGTTGCTATGGAAACAGTGGCATTCATCGTGAAACGTGAGACTCCTCTCGTGAAAGCCACGAACCGTGAGCTCAGCTTCTTCCTCTTCATCTCCGTCATCTTTTGTTTCGTCACTCCATTGTTCTACGTCAGTCAACCGGAGGATTGGAGTTGTAGGGGAAGAAATGTAAGAGTTTTTGTAACACAAAAATTGCATCTGTTTTTGTTAAATTTTTTCGCTATTTTAGTCACTAGTTTATTGTTTCACAAATAATAACGTTAATGCTTTATGTACTTTGTTTTCACTTTACAGAACCAAAAAAAAGCATGTCAAAAAATGTCGTATATTGATTAGCCTATGGATTTTATATTACAATCTATTAAACAATTACTAGTGGTTTTCTAGGACATTATTCACCAATTTAATATTGGTTTTCTAACAAAATTACTGAAGTTATACTGTGTACACAAATTTTCCAATTAGACAACTATCTTAAATTAGAAACTTGAAGTATGCTGCAGAGTGAACGTATACCACTTGGCTTATTGCATATTTCTTTTCCACAGCTCCTTTTCAGTCTTAGCTTCACTTTCTGCATCTCCGCCATTCTGGTTAAAACACTTCGGGTTCTGACAGCTTTTAACGCCAAAGTACCGGTCATGTACAGAAAGGTGGGCGGCATAATTACGTACAATTGTTTTGGCATCTCTTTGTGTTTGTCCATTTTATTATAACACGCACCAATGCAGTCATTTTCTGTTTCTTTGTTCTGCCTCTATCCAGTTAAAACGCCATGACGTTGTGTTTTGTGAACAACACAAAGCACTAAAATCAACAATAAGATTAACATTTTATGACGTATTACAGTATTTTGAAACAATAATATTAATTTGAGCAAATTTTCTTTTGGAAATATGGTTAAACTTTGCCTGTTTTGTAGAGAGCCAAGTGGTTGGGAGAACACCTCCAAGTAATCGTCGTCATGGGAATTAGCCTCGTACAAGTCATTCTCTGCGTCACGTGGTTGCTCGTGGAGCCACCAAGTGTCGAAAGAATTCTTAATCCGGTGCGTTAAGAATTCTTTTTTTCGGTCAAAACTTTTAGGGACTAAAAATGTCTGAGGCATTTCCTTTACCAGTTTGTATGCTTGTAAAGCAACTTTCGTCTTAGAGTAAAATAGCAACCACACCGGTAGCTTGAATTTTTAACATACAGCTCTGACTTATCTGGAAAAAGGTGGCTTTGAAGCTTAGTTCACCTGCTTTGGCTGGGATGCCCGTAAACCATTGATTAATGTATGTTATCTGAGATCGCAGTAAAAAAAATATATAACATTTACGCAAGTAAAAGACCTTCGCAGAGAGGCAGTACTGCCTAGAGTCCCAGACATTGTTTTCTGCGTTTGAAAATATCTTTTAACGAATACTGTGTAATGTTTATACATCATTGTTGAAAAAATATATAACATTTTGCGCAGGCAACCCCAGAGAAAATGGTGATAGCTTGCACTATGGGCAGCATCCCAATAGTGGGCTGTGTGTACGGCTACCTCTGTGTACTGGCACTGATTGCCTTCGTACTGGCGTTCCGTGCAAGAAAGTTACCGGAAAATTTCAACGAAGCGAAATTCGTCACTTTTGCAATGCTCATATTCTTCATTGTCTGGCTGTCTTTCATCCCTGCCTACCTTACTACCACAGGTTTGTTTCAAAATAAACGTTATTGTGACGTCACAATACCAACAATACCTTTATTTATTTCTTATTGTTATCTTTTTATTGAAATGGCCAACAGCGTCAAAGACGAAGTCGTTTATTTTAGCTTTTAATCGTGCATTAAAAACACAACCTGCTTGTCGCTATTGCAGTTACAAAATGACCGTTGACATACACGTGCATTCACCACGACTGTGGTACAAAAACAATAATGGGAAAGTTTATTGACCGTATTATGACGTAACAAAACACCAACAAAGGCTTTTGTCATTGTGACAAAGCAATAACTGTATTCTGGAATAAATTGAAAAAAGTTGTCATAAATAGAATGTTAGTTTAACGGAAATTTTGTGACTTTTCCTGCAGGATCGATGTCAACTGCTGTGTACTGCATTGCAATCCTGGCATCGACGTACGGACTTCTCGGATGTATTTTCTTTCCAAAACTTTACGTGATGTTTGTCACTCCAAACAGAAACACAATACAGGTAAAAGTCCTTTTCTGAGAAGGTTTGCTTAAAAAACTGATCATAAGATAAAATGCTAATCACAATAACATTTCTAGAGCTCCAAAAGGAGTAAAAGACGTTCACACCAGTAATGTTATATTGATTTGCAAAGACAGATCAGTCGGTTACCGACCTGCTAAGGCTGATTCCTACAGTCAAATTTCTGACGTTTTTCTATTATATGCAATACAAATACGTTGACATTCCGTTACTTTGCCTTTTTTTTAATTTAATGCTCGGTACATTTTGTTTACAAATTTTGCAACAAAGACCAACAAAACCAATTTTGCAACAAAACCAAAAAAAATTTGTTAGCAAAGTTAATTTATCATATTGTGTAGTAAGATCTATAAGCAATGCTGCACTTGCTTCGCCATTTCTACAAAAATATAACATGCACCTTTTCGAAGGACATTTCCGTTCGATTACTTGCTTAGATTAATTCTCTAAATTTGAAATATTCGTGATTATCACAGGAAGTTCGTCAGACGACCGCGAATCACGCCATGAAATCAACTCGCTCTGTGCTGTGTAACGTTAACGCCACCACCACTACGGATGGGACGTTTACACCAATAACCAGTGAGTTCAGTGGTACAGTGTATCAAGGGAGGCGGGTGATGGGCGCCTGGTGGACAGCTTGGCGTCAAATACGACCGTCTAATTGTGCTTCATTGCTTGAAACGACTTGGTTCTTACGTCACGGAAACCAACATAAAATCTTGTGGTCGTGTTTCCATTATTTTAAACATCCTGGGCTCATTTGTGCAGTAGCATTCCTTTAAATTCTATTATTGTTGCTTTCCTGGTATAATACTCAAACCTTTTTACCGAACAACAAAACTTACCGTTTTCAATTCAACAATTTTCAAATCATATTTGTGTGTTTCTCGTAGCGAAAAGGTTGAGTCCACGTCAGTCAGGTGAATCCAATGGGCTCCGTTTATTTTCCGGCACGTCGCGCCCCTCTGCCGGCTCGGTAAAACACTTCAAAGGAGTGGAGCCCAGGTCCACCTCTATCACCGAATCCAAACGACTCAAATGGAGAAGAAAGTACTTGGAGGAAGAAAAAAATAATGTAAGGTGGCAATTAAAATTTTACTGCGAATATTTTATTGATCATGACAAACGGAATCAGATAAACTGAAAATCTGTTTGTTGCGTGTCGTTATTTTAAACTATAGTCTGATTTTCTTATTTTCGACAATATTGACTTTCTTAAATTTAAGTTTCACAACCGTATGGAAATGTATTGATCAAAACTACGTATCAGCAACACATCATCGTCTTTTTGTGTGCTTTTTCCATTCGTAACTTGGGAGATGAAAGGGCAACATTCTACAATTTTATCCTTGTGCAGGAATCTGGAAACAATAATTCAGCCAATGGGGCGACGTTTAAACAGTCACGTGACGGTGGCAAACCGTCGAAAACCGTGAGGATAGTGGAAGAGGAACGCTCGTGGAGGAATGATAAAACTGAAAGCAATTGTAAAAGCGAAACTGGTTTGTAACTTTCATGTTTTACCGAATGGAAACAATTTCTGTTTATGATGATTTGTAGTTGTGCGGATTTTAGATCGAGATAAACAAAATACGAAAATATGCGTTTGTTAAGAACATTCAGTATTATTATTTGTATAATAACACTTCTTTCAACAAACTGACAATTAAAACTGATCTTAGTTTAACGCAAATACCTGTATTGTTTTTGTTAACTTGTCATAAGAATAAGAAGTTTGTGATTTGAGGTTTAGTGGCAGTTTAAAAATATGTGCCAGATTTTTCTGTTCAAAACGTTTAAAGTTAATTATTATTATTTTCTTTGAGAAAAATTCAAATTCAAATGCCATTGAGTTCATTGCCAACTTTTCTCAGAATGTGAACAACTGTGAAAAATAAACCTATATATTCTTCTTTCAGATCGCGATAGTCCTTCAACCACGATACGAGTGGGAATCGAAAGCCGAATATCGAGCAGCATATCGTCCCTGGACTCGAATTCGTTATCGAAAATGTGAGAGGTCTTGTCTTAGTGCAGGTGCATCCCCGCTCCAATAATTTTCATTTCTACTTCCTCTCTACCTATATTTGCATGTTGTAAATTCCAGCAAGATTCCCTTGTGCTTCACCCATTAATTTATTCGTGGCCATTAATATACGCTGCACGTTTATTGTAGGATATAAGGGCATTGTACCTAAACAACGGAATCCATATGTAGCTTCTATGGCGTAGCGATATTCCACCGATGGGGATGTAATAATTGTTGTTGCTCCAACCGTTTCTTCTGCGCCAAATCCTTTCGTTTCCGCGATTTGCTTGAAGCTGTTCGCAAACAAATGTTGGCATGGAAACCAAACGCTCTAGATTTGGCTTTAATCCAGCTGCCTTTCTTTACTTTTCAAATTCACATGTAATTTTTCTTATTTGCATGACTGTGTAAACACAAAAAGCGGCGAATCATGAAATGACGTAAAGGTAAATGTGGCACTGTAGGCATATTTGGATTAAAGCCAATTTTTACCGGCGTGTCCAGTGGTGGGATTCAGCCGGTTCGCACCGGTTCTATAGAACCGTCTCACGAAATTTTATGAGATCAGCGAACCGGTTAGCATTACTGGTTACTGTCAATGGATTTTTGTAACAAAACCGGCTGAAAAATATGACTTTTGTGATAGAACCGGCTGACAGAAAATTTGAATCTCACCGCTGGGCGTGTCGTATTAATATATGAAATATCACGCCATTGTTGAGATTTTATCTCACGATCTCGGTAATTCCGGACAAATCTATCTTTAAATTTACGAAATCTTGCAGGAAACTAGGCGAGTTGCTTTACCATGTTTTTGACAAATGTCACTGCAAAGTATTTTGGTTATTCTGACGAATTGATATTTCAGTGTACAGTGTGACGAACAGCCGCACGGGGGCGCTGGTTTTAACGTCAAGGTCGATGTGAAGGTCAACATTCAACCAGGGGCTGCACCGAGCCAGAATTCCTCCCTCAATGAGTAATAACAGTTTTATTCTAATTTATCCACAACATCGCGTTTTACAATCCGGTTTTATAGCAACCTTAAAAAATTATTCACTTAAAAAAATATGCTATTATTAATTTGTGCACGTGGTGAATTTCAACCGTGTATGCTGAGAGGGGTCTATGGGTGAATTTTGGGCAATTCCTTATGGTTTACAATATTGTGCAGCCCGCCCCCAGTGTACGAAGCCAACGACACAAGCGTACCGCCAGATGGTGCTAGAGATTTAAACAAATCGAAACTTCAACCTTCGAACGACTTGGATCAAGTATCCACCAATAACACTCGAAAAGCGACCGACTCTTCGCTTGCGTCACTACTGAGTGACGTCACAACTTCGTCGATGACCGACACGGATTCGGACGGATGTTCCGATCGCGTATTCATTAAAAATAGTTCCGCTTTGAAAGAAACGTCATTAGCCTGATGTCTCCATATTCTGAAGCTGCATAACGTTAAGGCTGTTCAAGCTTGTGATAACGCAAACACATTTGCAATATGTTTGCGTCATGGTTAATAACGTCATTAACAAACAATGGTCGTAATTTTCAATAATCCCTTGCTGAGAGGTACATGTCACAAAGTTGCCTTCAGTGTTTGCGGTTAACCATTCCTGTATTTGAGCGCTGTGGTTTATTTTGTACATTCCAATGCACTTTAAATTGTATGTTCCAATACTTGCTCTCGCTGCTTTCAATGTTTTCCTCGTTTCATTCATTTATTCGTTTGTATTTCGTCTATTTGACGCACTCGCTGAAATCTTCAATTTGTTTATTTAGTATCAATCGTCCAAGGGCAATGGTATACAAAAGCACACTTTTTGCATCACAATGACTGGGTACTTGGTCATTGATGCACTATGGACAATTTTTTTATCATACGTATTTTACGCCATTGCTGCGTTTCATTTTTCTTGTTGACTTTCCAAATAAATTTGCAAAAAATTAAGATATCAGATAATGTGCAGCTCCCATTTCGACCAACAAAAAATATTCTACGCGGTACATGCAAATTTATTCGTGGCAAGAAATAATTTTTATTTGTTTCTATGTAAGCTCGAGATAACCAACATTCAGACAGCTCAGTTGATGTTTAATTCATAAACATATATTTCGCCTAACAAGGCATCATCAGTTCCTGCAAATGCCACAGGTAAAAAAAAGAAACGAAGAAGTTAATTTACTTAGAGCAAAAGTCTGTGTAAGTACAAAAATGCGTACAAAATATTTTTTTTATGTGTCTTGGTTGGTGAAGTAGGGGTTTCTATACACAGGAACAGAACGCCTCGGGCTTTGGGCGGATATAGTTGATTCCAACCTGCTTGTCCTCTTCTGTCTTTGCCGCCGAAACATGAACACTATCACAGCTACAGCAGCCAGTAGCAGCAAAACGCCAAAAATGATCAAGTAGATCCACCAGTACATAGTGGCCGAGGAATAAGGGAGTGCAGGCACTAAAGTTGTATTGTCATGTGATTTGTAACGTACTGAACTTACTGCTGTTTTTTTGCATACAATTTTAACTTTGTCAAAACGAGATTAAAACGAACAGCCAGACACAAGCTCAGCAAATCTCATTAGGTTTAGTGCAGAACCAGTCATTTCAAGCTGTGTCGTGATTAATGTACAATTTTTCTCGACAGTCATGCATTAAACCAAAGCATTTGTCAACATTATATCGTACCAATAAACTCTTAATATTCTAAAAGTCTGAAGTGACTTTATGCGTGTCATTCCAAAACAACCGGAGATGAAAGCGTTTCACATTACTTACCGGAACAAGAGTACCCGTTTTCGTGTAACTCTTCTCCTTCGGGGCAGGTGCAAGTTATTGTTCCGTTTACGTTAATGGTACATCGATAATCGCACCCGGCCTTAAAACAAACGAGGTATTGTGACGTACACAAACAACAATGGCATTTTCTTGTTTGTATTGTTTCATACTTCTGCATTCAAGGTTGCCGTGACTTTGAAAGAAAAGGCTCAGATAAAAATAGGTTTATTGCGTACGTTTTAGTATCTGTGCTGTATCAGAAAAAGTCTTACGTTGTTTCAAAGTTCTTTGCACTGTTTTTTGAAACTAGGTTTGTTTTGGGGGTATTGATTCAAGGTAAAAAAAATTTCTGCTGCATTTGACTTGACATTGTAAAAACACAATAAAAAACTTTGAATTTGTGCGTGCAATCTTTATGCATGGTGCTAGCATGAAATTAATTTATCAAAATATTATCCAGTTTGGGCCTTATGCAAGTTGTGACAGATAAAGTTGTCCCACAGTCATGTAATTCCTCACGTTTTGGCACTGTCCAGCGTTGACTGAAATCGCTCCAAATGTGAGGGCTTGATTTGAAACCAACATTTCTGCGCTTTGCCCCGAGCACATCTGCGTGACAAAAACTGCTGTAAGGCACCTTGGTATGCAGTCGGGGCGTGAGTTTTTTGGCTGTGAACAGAGTGTACGTGTGCATGCAGTGCTTCCCGCTTAGCGTTAAAACAGGATTTGAAAGGTCTTTTATAGCATTGAAAATGGCTTCATTAGACATGCAGTTTACTCTATAACGTTCGTAGAACAAAAAATATTAGCTATGTTATTAGGTTCTGTAAAGTGGGAACATATATTTATGATGGGAAACAAAAATCATAAAAACAAAAGCAATATCCGACTGCTTGATTTTTTGATATTCTGGTTTCAACATACAGCTATTTATACAGTTTTTTTTCAGCTTAGCGCAGGGTATTAGTGGTGAAGCAGAGTATTTCTTCTGCTGAAGTCGACACACTAACCATAATACAAGATAGAATTTACCTGCGGACAAGAATCCCTCGCACAAACCGACAAGTTGCACGTGACTAGGATGGACTGTGGCGATGGAAGCTGGCTCCATACGAAAGCGTGGAAATTGAGGTACGTTTTCTCGTGTGACGTAGTAACTGACGCACCGTCGTCAACAACGCATCTGCGGTAACACGAAAAGGTTGCTTGACGCGACACGCTAAGTGGTTCTTAAACTTTTCGAGTGCGCATTTGGTAAGATTCACTGCATTCACTGTAATTTATCAGGAAAATTTTTTCCTACGTTTACAACTTTCAGTCGCAAACACCGACTTCAATTGTTCTAAAAAACATGGCCGGGTGGTCCACGGACCCAAACAAGTTAAGAAACCCTAGTTTAAACATATCTACACATTTTAGTAATACCGCTTTTCAAGCAAATAGGCACGTACCCTTCTGATATTAGCTGGTGACGAAATGTGTCGGCAATATCTCTGGTTGGTGTGGCGTAACATGACATCGGCTACAAAAACAAAAAACAAAAAGTATCTAACTCTAATAGTTTCGTTGTGTGTTAGAAGACTATTAGAAAGTTACATTCTGACTACGTACTCTGCAGTAAGAAAAAGCATCGTTTTTGTCATAAAGATTACAGTTATAATTTTTTTGCAATATTAATACCAAACCGTCTAGTCAGAAATTTTACCGGGTGCGAATTATTTTATGTTTTTAGCGATTAAAGATAACACGTTGATGCAAAACAACGTTTAACGAAACAAACGACGTAAAGGCTAGTTTAATGGCAAAATATTTCGATAAAAATGTTGCCGCAAAGTGTACATAATGAAAAACCTAAACTTGCAAAATATTAGAAAAAATTTTTATGTGAAACAATGGGCCCGCTTGCGTTTCCCTGGCTGCGCCAATAAATAATTACCCCTTCTTAGTAATTTCTCCTCATGTTGGCAACTCACTTGCTTGGAACACGAACCACTAACCTGAACAGTATGGTCGCCTTGTATATCTCCGTCAACTTGGAACGCAATAGTAATGGTGTCAGGAACCGATACTGTGATTATTTCATTCACAACTTCCGTTGTATTTGAACCGACGAACCCGGCAGTGAGGTAAATATTTCCTCGTGCCGAAGCGACTCCAACTGACACAGACCTTCAAACACGCAATTGATTGCAATCCCAAATGTTTGAACGTTGCGTAACATAAATTGTTTAATTAAGCGTTGTCTCAAAGTGCTTAATATTTACTATAGGCCTAATTTTCTAAAAGACTTCCACAGTTATCATGCTGCATCGGTGAGGCATTGCAGTTCGAGGCCATATAACAATATTGTGTCTTTTGTTTCTACCCATTCTTGTAACGTTCTAGCACACCTGTAGTAGGGCACAACAGCCGCCGCCAACGACACCGTTTGCCGGCGCCGAATTTCGCACGAAAACCGCAGAAATATCTTGAAACGAGGTCGGTATATCAAGGTTACTGCGGTCAGATTTCTCGCTGTAGCGATTGCGTATTCGTACACGAACTTTTCTGACGTCACCTGAAATATGAGGTAATGTGTTGAGTGTCAACATCGCCATATAATGAAATGTCACTCATTTCTTAAAAGTTCGAATGCGTCAATATTTGTTTGATGGTGAAAATATTACTTGCCTAGACTTTTTCTGTAGGTTCGTTTTGTATGGCTTTGGTTTTGTTTCTTTACAATTTTCAGTCAATATAAGCTAATGTTAATTAGACCGATGTAAACATTCGCTTTAATTTTAAAATAAACTATAAAATGTGTAAATAATCAACGTATTTTTGCACACCTGCACGGGAGCCCCACAAACTCCATGCGAAGCCCGCAGCATCATAACATCTCCATCCACAATCGGTAAACATTCTGACCGCGCCACTGACGTCACTAGGACGGGGTCATCCGGGTTCGTGAGTAAAACAGAATCGCTTCCTATCATCTCACGTATTTCGCACTCCGACATGCTGCAAATAATGTTTGTCTAATTATGAAAAACTAATATATATTACAGATTACACTGCCATGTAAAATTTAATGTAAAAAATTGAAATTATGAGGAATTAAGTGATTGTCTATCCATAGCATGCTCATCCATTGAAATGCGGAATTTAATTTTAATTAATCTGTTCTTCTGGCACAATTAAACCTATACTTTTATTCGCCTGTTTTTAACTGGGCTTCGTCAGGGTAATTCAACTAGGCCTCTCTGGTACGAACGCAATATGTGGAATATAAGTTTGTCCCTATTAGCAAATACGCTGTGCTGCATACTGTTATCGAATGCAACCAATAACAACTCACTTGGCCGTAACTTCGTTGGGATCACATGATATTGTGAGATTAAGGAAGGATGTGATATGTTGAACGTTGGTAAGATCTAGGTAACCCGGTACGGGACATTCTGTAATGTATGGAAATCGTTAAATATGTGGTGTGAAATACTTGGCTTGACCTACTCCACATGTACAACATGCACAATCAATATATATTGTGCCACGCCGCAACCAAACTACTTTAGGCAGTCATCTAATGATGGTTATTTTGAAATATTTGTCATTATCAAACATTCGTCTTGAACTGGATGACCTTCGTTTAGGTCGAAACAGTATTAGTTGACTACGAATGACGTATACACGTGTTGCTTGACTTGTTCGACTTTTTTGCGACCGCCACAACATTTCTGACCTGATTCACAGAAAACCCCTGTGAACTCTGGCGGGCAAACGCATCTTCCTCCTTCACAACGTCCTCTATTGAAACAGTCAGGATCACAATTGTAGTTGTC
This sequence comes from Ascidia mentula, assembly GCF_947561715.1. Taxonomy (NCBI): domain Eukaryota; kingdom Metazoa; phylum Chordata; class Ascidiacea; order Phlebobranchia; family Ascidiidae; genus Ascidia; species Ascidia mentula. The sequence goes on from NC_138568.1 coordinate 4,910,575, forward strand.
GGCCTATAAAGAGATAACTAATCGACGTATTTTGCTAACTTATGGCTACCGATTGGGTTTTGATGCCCAAATTCTCTTTGTATACACGCCCATTTTAAATTGGACTAGTTTCGGGTTTGTATTTAGTTGCTTAAGCTATCAGGTTCAATGTCTTTTGGCAGTATTTTAGATTTGTGGAATTCATTACAATAAATGAGTTATTTGCAACTTTATTACACCAATATTTTGATGTTAAAGACTCATTTAGAACAAATCTGTAATATTTTCAACCTTCATAAAGTATCACTAGACAAAACCTTTTCCGAATTTCAAGAGCGACCACAACCTAAATCACCTACCTTGACGCTTACAAACCACCAGCACAAACTTAAAACCAGCAAATATCTAATCATGTTTCACGGTCAAATTTGCAGCATCTTCAGTTAAACGCGTTTACAAATAACTGATTTTAAACAATTCGCCACAAACTCCATCCTGTTGTAAATCACTACATCCTCCAAAAACCGAATGATTCACGGCGCCAACGCTTATCATAGGTTCAGATGATGTTTATTTTCATCGCTATGCACGCCTGATGCCAAGCGTGAATTATTTGGTCCTGCCTTCGCGGTGCTTCCTGTTCTCAAAGTGTTTGTACTTTGCTGTTTTGCAAATGCAAGCTTGCGGATAATTAAATATGTCGGTAGCTTTGCCTCTGGTTCCCAACCTTTCTCCTGCGGAATTTATAGAGTTTGCGACACCCAATAGCGATAAACCAATGAGCGACGAATGCTGTAATCAACCTTTCTGTTTGATTCTGCACGCGTGGTTTGTCGTAGGGATTTTTGCCAAGACTTTACCATGACGAACAAACCACATGGTGAAAAATTGCCTGAGTGATTATAACGAAAAGCTCGCGGCACCCCTGAAAGTTACATATTGTACCCCAGCAGGGTTCCGCGGTATCGCTAAAGGTAACCACTGCTTTAATTCATGTAATACTTTTGTTAGAGAATTTCATTCATGCAATTTCGTTGGTTGCTGGCTTTGTCAAAGTATAACCCAATTTACAAAAATACTTTTTATATTTTTCCATTGCGAGCACATAAAATACCACAGTTCTTCTTAATTATGCTACTGCTTGGCTTAAATATTGCAAAACGCTGATACCTTACGAAGCAAAGTTCAGTTAAAAAAGCTGCGCGTATGTTATAGTTGTTCTAAAATACGATCAATTCTGCCTTCCATGTCCCAAAACAAAACCTTGCTTTCTAGGAAAGCGTAATTACGAAAGATCGTCCAGTGCCTCCGAAAATATCATCAGATCACGTATGTTTTTCAATCCGTGTTGGTCGCTCACGCGATTGTAGAAGAATTCGGGAGCTACTTGTTTGAGTTGTCGGAGGAAAAGTAGAACTCGGCCGTCTACGTCCTTCGTTTGAAACCTGTGTTGTAGTCAGTATATTGCCTGCTCTTGTAAACAAATCGTTGCTCTTGGCAACCCGGATTCGGGTGAAAAATCGAAACCAAACTTACAAAAAGGTTCACAGGTTTCGCAGCCAAGGCAAGCCAGTGAACCTTATGATCAAAATACGAGAGCTAAGATCGCCAAATATAAAGGGCCTGTGCATTGGGGCGGCCTTGCTATGCGATATCATGGCAACACTTCTGCCAAACTCACGAGTTTAGTTTTCTGTCGTCGGCCCACTTTTTCACTTCCTTGTTCGTCCAGTCCCCAACTCCGCGTCTCTTCTGCAAAGCGACGGGTGCCACTGCCTTCACCATATTCCATCTCTGTTTAGACAAAGTTTCTACAGGATTATCTTTATTGCAATGTCGAGACATAAACTTAACCGCCTACTCCAGGTGTGTTGCCACTTATTTAAATTATTTTTTATAACTCATCAGTCTTACTTAATCGCAGCACACAAGAAAAGAACAACTTAGTGACACTTAGACAGACTGACATGTTGTTTTAGCGAAACTTATTCTCTGAAAAATAAACTAATTGGGGCGTTTATCATTGTTGGAAAATAGTTGGTTTTGTGAAGAAAGCATCAAATATTGTTACTGAGTAGACCGGAACGACCAAAACCGTAAAAAAAGTTTTAAATTCCTTCATTAAATAAACGCGTTTTCCACCTGCGCTGCGCTTTTCCCGCTCGACCCGAGCTCCTTGATAAGTCCGCTCATCGTAGTTTCAAACATCAATAGATTGCTGAAGTCGAAATATAATTTTGCTCCCAATATGGCTCCTGCGATAAAACTTACTTTAAACGCGTGACTTTAATATGATGACGATTTTTGCGCACAATCGCAACTTTTCGGTTCCGCCAATGATTTTAAAAAGCAGTTTTTTTTCTTGCCTTGTCGAATGGCAGGCAAACGTCGGTGGATAGAAGTATACGTTTAATTGTATCAGAAGAACGGATTAATTAAAATACAATATGCCTGGAAGCAACAGCAACACAATATCAATCAATCATCAATAAAATAACCACTATGAGGTGTAGTTTTTTGTAACTTTGCTTTCTAGTTTTTCAATCAATACGAGCAAACTGATTCGATGCGTACGAATGACATCGCAATACCGTATTTACTCGATTGTAAGCCGCGGCTTATCAACTTTTTAACCTACCTTTTGTGCGACTTACAATCGAGGGCGACTTATATTCGAGGGAGGCTTATATTTGAGGGAGGCTTATATTTGAGGGAGGCTTATATTTGAGGGCGGCTTATATTTGAGGGAGGCTTATATTTGAGGGCGGCTTATATTTGAGGGAGGCTTACATTAATTAATGTCATGCCGATATTTTGTCTGCGCTCTGTGTTTTGATGAAATTTACCATCAACTCGCTCCATCGTACCAATATGTTTTATCGGCCAAGGTTGTCAGCGTATTTGACAATTTTAAACGACAGATTTGTTGACAATTATTGTTGTAGGGCAGGTAAGTTTGCCTTTAACATTTACGTGCGGCTTATATAATTTTTTAACACCGTCGCATGCGGCTTACAATCGAGGGCGGCTTATATTCGAGTAAATACGTTACACAATTACGCTTTTCCTGTTTTGTGAACGGGTTAACATACCAATAACATGGTAACCCGTGTTACTTACCAAGCCAACCGTCAGGTTCGTACTGGTGTTCGAGTCGAAGCGGGATGATCTTTTTATTCCTCTTATACGCGTATTCTGCCTCCGTCCTTTATTAAACATGGCTTCGTTAAGGCCTTGGTTTTATACTTAAATTTGTATGTTGTTGGTACGCCAATAGCAACATGAATGTAAAAAAGAATCTCGAGGATTTTTGTTGTTATGTGATATGTGTCCCCTACTCTATAACCCCCTATTCTATTCGAACAAATTCTAGACTTGTGCACGCCAATCAAAATCGGGTTCACATTGCTGTTGGAAATATTCTTAAAATAAATGTTTGCCGTACATGAAGTTGATCCTTCGATCATCCAATCCACCACCTTTAAAGTATGCGTAAATCATTTACGGACTACCTACTGTCGGTCGGGAATAATGCTTTTTTGAGATTTACTGTTGGATTTACCTGCAGCTCACACTGTCTTTGTACTTCTGCGACAAGCAAACCAGCACCACGGCTGCGTTTTCAACAGCTTCAGCCATGCTTTGCAAGGTACTTCCCCCCATCTCGTCAATATCCATCCACGTTTTGTAGCCGAGTTCTTCTAAACGTGTTTTCAACTAGAAAAAAAATTAAAAATCGCAGTAAGTTTAACAAACAAAAATGCAGTAATTGCGTTATCTTTGTCGACAATCTCCAAATATTACCCGAATCATTAATTTCTGGTGATCCCATTGGTAACTGACCATCACGTGACTTTTTGCCTCTTCCGGTTTCGCTTCCGCCTTATTATAAATATAAAATAAAAATGAAACAAGCGTCACACAGAATTCCAGCACCGCGGCGTTCGCTGTTATCTTTTACGTAAGGCTGAATCCACACACGTGCTCTGCGCCTGTGGATTCTTTGTTTGTTTTATTTTAAGCTGCCACGTCAGCACGTCCCGATAAAGAAACTCCGTCAGCGCAAAGGGTGTGTGTGGACCCGGCCTTACAGACAAACACAAACGTGGTTTTATCAAAGTCCATGTATGTATATTGAGGTGGCTGAGTAAAGTATGTAATAAAGGCAACGACGCAATCTCAAACTGTACCCAGATCAAACAGCAGTTCTGTTACGTGCGCTATATTTGATGAAATTTTACCGGATTCGCTTCCGGCACTTCCTCGTAAATATCATCGAACTCCTCTTCTTCGTAACCATGGGCAACCGCGTCCTTAGCGTTGGCGAACAGGGTGACGTGCTGTTTCTTTTTATTCGCCATTTTCTTTTGTTTGGCTTTACGGATTCTTAGAACCCACAATGCACCGGACGCCGCGCTTTTCAACGTTCTGCGAAAGAAATCAGTTGGTTTCAAGCTAAATTTTTATGTAATAATGTGGTATTTTTGCCTTTCCTGGAAACACGTTTCGACTGAATGAGGAATGCGCATGGAGTAAACCTTAAAACAAGGACTTCTGCGATATACCTTTACATATCTTTTCAAAAAACTGAAAAATTCTTACGATATGCATAATTCTGCCATCGCTAATTTATGTACACTGATGCTTTCAACCGATATATTGTACATGGGTGTATAATTTGTGCTAAAAAGTCCTGTGTAAGCGCCATTGCTGTAAATCCCATGCGAGTGAAAGAAACTGCCTTAAAAATTCCTATGCGAAAGATTGCGTTTAGCGGAATGTAGAAAAAAGTATTTACTTGTTTTCGGATTCGGCGAACTTTTTGAGGTGAATAACAATCTCGGTGTTTTCTTTTAATTCCAACTTGTTCTTTTCACTGAAGGCGAGAACCCAGGCGAGCTTGCAGACTGACGTTTTCTCTTCCTCGTTGCCTGGTTTAATGCAAGGAATCAATTTGAGCTACAACAATTCAAATATGGAGTTTAAAAGGACGGCACATTTGAACAGTTTGAAGAAATCGGGCTCTGCTTTTAAAGAGGCCCCCCCTTTGTGAGGTTCTTTCAGGTAATGAGTAACGTTGTGTTGCATTTTAAAACCAATATACATTTTCATTACAGCAAGCATAGCTGGCCAACCTTCGTTCATTAGCTGCACGATGTATTTTATGATTCCCAGTTGCATTATAACCGCGCTGTTGTCTGCGTTGCTCGCCAACTTTGTGAGGCCTTCCACCAGTTCGACGGCCGAAAACCCATCGCACATGTGATCTGGGGTGGCGATGGCACCAGATATAAGCTGTGTGTATTTGAGAGGTATTATGGTTAAAACTGTATGGGTAGGAAAGCCAAAGCTAATTTCATATTTAAAGTAATTAACTCTTAAGTATTATTCAGCCAACTGTGGGTAGGATTCTGCAAAATTGGACATTGAACACGTGAACAAAATAACACCAGGAATGGATGCACAATAAAATTCACTGGGTTATGATGGAAGAGAAATGGAAGTTGGATCAAAGGAATTTGTCCGTTTAACACGGATAGGTCAGTAAAGTCCACCGTTTATGTGAACGCACTTTATTGATAGAAACTGATTGTTAACGTTAAATGACCAAAATTGGCAAATTTACTCACTGTAACATCTGCATCATAACCAATCTCATAGTGGTAATAAACATTGACGTATACGTTGCCTACATCCGAAATTGGTTGGCGAGAAAAACTGGCCATTAAAAGTGGGCTGAAAACGTTTGGGAACCACTGCTTTAAATTACTGTGGTTTAACAATAGGATCCAGACCACTGGTTTATCGTATACCCATCAGGGTTAGCATACCCGTAAGATGGTTTGAATAAGAGAATTGTCGGTAGTGATGATGTCGTTGTCTTTTTCCTCCACTATATGGGCCAGGGTAAGAGCACTCATAGGCGCTAACACCTCCATTCCCTGCCAAACATTGTGTTTGTGTAACTTTCGTGTGTAAGCCTAATATTACATTTTTACTCACAGGTATTTCGCTTGTGTTTTTGGCGTACCAGGCCACTGTTTCCACTGCGTTTATCTCCCTGTAATACTTCGCGTTGTTGCTTGACTTGGAACAATTGAGGAGGACGCTCATTGCCGACAGAACGATAAAACCTTGCGCCTAACATCGGTAGGTATATTGATAATATCATTTCTCTTTTTGTGAAGCTGAAGTTAGCTTTTACGACGCTAATATAAAAGTGGCAGGACAATCACGGTCTAATCAAAGCCACTCGTGCGTAAACCACCAACATTTAAATAGTAGAAAGTCACAAGTCATTCATAAAACCTTCTATACATTGTTTTAAACGACAACTAAGCTGTATTTTGAAATAATTTTCAAGAATTGTAATGCACACCCAAAAAATAATATGTAGCAGATTACACTAAGTCAACTTACATCACTGCCTTTAAATGAGTTCTGAAACTTCTGTAAATCCTTGAGCATGACCGACAACATTCCCGACCTGCCGATTTCGTCGGCAAATTGCAAGCTTGTATCGGAATAATTCCACAACAAACTTCGCAAAACTTGGTAGCAGTCGAATTCGTCTCTGCAAAGCACACAAGAAACTCTAATGAATAATTTCCAGTCTCAAATGGCAGGTTTGGAAGGTCGTGGGAATGGTTGGGTTCACTTAGATGAATTGCAGCACTTTTATGATTTCGTATGCCCAAGCAATATGAGGTGCAGAAACAGGAACTTATTTGTCGCACAAATACGTTGCGGTGTATTTTCCAAATCAGGATCCAAAATGGTGAGAATGACCTATTTTGGGTCGTAGAAAATAAACATATAACAAAACTCTTTAATTAAAATTTTGTAGAATTAAAATAAGAGTCTACAAACAACGTTGACTGGCCGTTTTCAATGTCATTAGTCATAAATTTCATGCGTGATCTTCTATAGTTCAAACAAAACATACACATTTGAAATACGATCTCACCTTTCCAGTGGGTAGTCCGTGCAATCGTCGGTCAAAATGTTTAGGTAGAGTAGAAAGGGAACGACTGCACCACTGGTGGCTAACGCATCTCCAATCATTTGTCTGTGTTCCTACAGACGAAAACCAAAATTCAATAATAGTTAATGTATGAGCATTTCGTGCAAACCCCATGTTATGTCGAAGCTATGGAAGTGTCGAAGTTACACAGCTATGTACGTTTTGGTGATAAGGATTTGGTGGTGAAGTTTGTCAAGTTAATACTGTACACGCACCCGTTGGTCGTATTCGAAGTAGTATCCGTAAAGATCTTTGAGCGTTCGTACAACTTGTGAACTGATTGTTTTCTTCGCTATGTCGTTGTCTTCGTAAGCTTTTATTGTGGAGCTGGTTTCACCAATCTCCTTCAGAACATCTGTACATTTGTACACGTAATTAATGTGTAACGGTCCTTTATCACTTTGGGTTGTAGGCATACTTCAGTTTTTTAGTCTATTGTGTAATGGATATTTTGTTTTGTGATTTTTAATTCCTTTGGGTTTATATGTTTGATTCTGCTGATAAATCCGTTGAAAACCTTCCTTCTGTTCAAGGCCTACTATTATTACGTAAAAGTTTTATACCTACCTCTTAACCTGGGGTGTTGTTGCAGAACTTGTTCTCTTGTCATGCTTTTGTCGTTGTCATTGTATTCTTGTTTTGACACTGTTTCTAAAAATGACAGCTAAACTGCAACGTTTCAGGTACAAATCCGATATAATCAAGGAATCAAGGAAACAAGGGTCTGGTAGTGTCGCCGTACACTGTTTGTTGTTTTACATCAAACTGATGTTGGCCATAAAAACGCGAAATTCTTGACAAACAAACTGAAGACCTTCCCACAATCGTTGCCGGGGCCAAAATTACCCGCAATTGTAACCAGAAAAAATTCGTTACCTTCCTTGTTTGTGGTTGAGGTTTCATTTAATTGCGCTTGACTTTCCTTCGGACCATGAAATAGTTCTGTTTTCGTATCAACCTGTTGCTGCGAAGCCGCGTTTCCCATTGTGACGTCACAATCCTAGTATCCACATTAATTACTTCTGCTGGTAGCTGGCTGTGGTTTAGCAAGAATGTATCCGACATCTTCGCTTCGCGGTTGTAATCCAGCCTTGCGCCAACAATGGCTGACGTCGGGCCATTGTTTAGTGTTTACATTGTGGGATCAGGAGCTCAATCGAATATCGGCGGTCACGTGACCTCAGTTGCCAAGGTATGGCCAGTTGCTGATTTCTATGGCCGACATGCTTTGCTGGCCATAATGTTCTTATGTGTAGGCATAAACAGTACAATGCGCAAAATTTAATGATGTTTTCACTTCGTAGCGTATATAACAACCTTGGACTCCCACTTGTTGCCTAAAACTGTTGATAAGAAATAACAGCTTTCCGCTGCATATTTCATTTTAGCGATGTAAAAATTTGTGAAGAAAGTGGTGCAGTTTTATTTAAAGTGCGCAAGTGCGAGAAGAATACACGGGTTTCAAACAAGTCACAAGATAGTTTGTAAACAAATATTTAAACTACTGTTCCTCGGTATATTGGACATGGTGTTTGCCACACACAAGTATAAGTTGTTACTGGATTGTGATATTATCAACAACGTAATTATTGCGGCCTATTGGCACCAGAGTGTGATATTTACATTCCGGATCACGCATAAAAAAGCTCTCGGCAATCTTAATTTAAACACCTTTGGGTCAACGTATCTAAGAATATGGCCAACTTCATGTCTTTGGCGGTATGTGACGTCATTGGGACAAGTTACAGTACGGCGTAATTCACCCCATTGATAATCCCAGTCACGACTTGGCAAATTAGGACGGTCAAAATGGCGTAGAAGTATGCGAATCTCGGGTGTTCAGATCTAAGTTTGTATATTTCGCTCATGAATGTTGAAACGGTGGTAAGGCATGCGCAAAACCCGGTTCCCACGGCGTATACAACTATACTGGGCCAACATATGCCGCTACAACTGTCAGCGATAACTTGGGTTTCAATAACGTGCAGCACAGCTAAAACTGTAGCGCCTATGGAGTTGGCCAATAATGTGCCAAGGGGCATTTTCAGCTTCTCGTATTTAAATTTTGAAAGCCAGGAACGTAGACATGCGCCAAATGGAGCCAACAGCGCAGCAAACATAGTGCGTTTACCTAACACGCTCGGCTCCACAACAACGCCCACAATAAAGCCGATCACTGCTAGAGACAGTAGGGCGGCAACGCATACATTAGCGATTTTCGCGCCTTTTTTGTGCACGTGCTTGCCAATGACCTTGCCCACGTCCTTGCCAAAATCCATTCCGACAGCGTAGGATCCAATAAACGTGTAGAAACCAATAAACCACGCCGCTATGGACAAAATCTACGCAAGAAATGAGGGTAATAATTTATATTTTACATCCTGGCCCTTAACTTGACACTCACAGTTTAGTCAAATAATGTTGAAATAACTGTATTTTTGGGTAACAAAGTTCGCTTTAAATACAAACGCTAGCACAACAAGGCGGATTTAAGTTAGATTTTTGGTGTGTAGAAATTGTGTTACGGCTGGAACACATTGCCCACATAGAAATCATAACCCACACCTGCATTTGTGATTCGCTCTTCACCTCACCAACCAGTGTGAGACTCTGTTGCTGGTTCCACTTCGACCAGGTGGTAAACGAACCACAGAAACCGGTTGTAAGTCCTTTGTAAAGTGCTGCTAGCCTCGTTTTTCCCATCGGAGAGCCATTAAGAGCACCTGCAGATAGCACAGAAAAGAACGATTAATTTTTATTGTTTTTAAAGTAAATTTGGCAAGTTGGGAGGTCAACGCACTAACCTCGTTTCCCCACAAAGCCATAATAAAACTGCAATGTGTTTTAAAGGACCGTTGTTGGCATTAAGTTAAACCCATCTTCTTCAAACAAAATATCGTCATTAAAAGCCTACTCGTTGCACATGTTATAGCTCGGTAAACAAGCTCGGTTGTAATGTCATTGGCAACCCTCGTTATGTTGTGAGAGTTTGTGATCGTTTTATGGGGCTCAAGCTTAAATAGTTGTTATGTTTTACGATGCAGTTTACCAATGCGGATCCTCTTGAAGTGAAAAAGTCAGTTTGTGTAGCCCCATGTCCCAACATTTTTATTCGCAACAACGCATTTATTTAAATTAAAAATCAGATAAAAACATCGAGGTTTATTTTAAAAACACTCTCAGAGATTTGTGTGCGTAGTTTTGTTACCGGTTTCCAAATCTTACCCAAAACAAAGCTGCCGAAAATGTTCGAGAAAAAAGACACACTGATGATGTCTGCGCCGTCTTCAATATCGGTTACAAAAACTCCGAATAATCTGTCCGACCCAATTCGCGCAAGGCAACCACACATCGCAAAAAACCTACGAAAAAATGGGTTGCAAATCACATGTTGCATGTTTGTTATGATTTGTGAAAAAAACTATCCAATGCAGCCTTTTTCAAAATCCTAAACTAAATGTTTGCTGTTATATCTTTTCGTCAAAAAGATTTTTGTGGCTTTACCGCCACCTTACGGTAACCTTAAAAAAGCAGACGAGAACGTAAATTTCTGGCTAACTTCAATCTTCGTGGCTTCAACGTTATGCAAGTATTTGTAACTGTCGTGGCCACAGCTTACATTACATTCACAACTTTATGCCGATAATGCGCACTTACGATATTTGAACGTAAAACCACAGTTCAGATGATGCGGCAGGTGTAGTTGGTGTAACCACTGCACTTTTCCCGTTTTCAACCGTCTGAAAATCATGGAAAACACGCTTTTATACAAAATCAAGACCCCAAAAAAAGTCTTTGGAAAAATAAGTATAGGTATAGGTACGTTTTTGCTTTTTGAGGTAAAAACGATTTAGGTCTCTGTTGCAAGCTTGTCATTTGATTGCTATTATGTTTAAATGTTGATGACATTTAACAACATAAAAGAATCAAAATCTCCTACCATTTCTATTGCCTCGTCTCTTTTGCTGGGTTTTCCGTTCATGTTGTTTTTTGATGAAGAAAAAATTGCTGTCGTCGAATTTTGCACAAACACTAAACAAGTTATTTGTAGATCTACCCAGAACCAATACCTAAAAAGCAGTATGGTGAGTGCACAAATCAACCTTATAGCATGTACAGCTACATGTTGAGCCGTCTAAATATCAGATCGAACCTAAATGGCTTCGCAGAATGAACCTTCGGGATGCTGTGAAACGAATTAAATTCCAAACGACTTTACCACCTTTTCTTGGGGGCGATAAAGTTAATGGCCCTGATTCCGGACTTACGACTGCCTTAAATTGACTTCAATCCAAAGAAAAACTTTTTACATTCCTCAGGAATTCTTGAAATCGCTTGCAAACACAGTCGCATTGTTAAAGTCGTATTAAAACGTGGGTAATTATGACATATTATTGGAGGTGTGTTACGTCAAAGGACCCATTGTTTATTCATAATGGCTAATAAAAATGTTTTCGGACCCCAGTAACTAGTTGCCAAGCAAAGTTAATTAAATGAATTCGCGCGGTTTATTGTTCGAATAACGGGGAAATTTAATTTGGCCGTAAATCTTGCCCGGACAAGCTACGGTATTAATAGTATTTTCCAGATGTGAACGTACCGCATTCGATCTTTACTCGGCTAAGGTTTATGGGTTCATCGTATTAATTTGTTATTTCACTGATTTGTCGAAAAGGTTTGGAACCGCTTTTTAAGAGTTTCTGGTTATTTTATTAGCTCATAAACACATTCGGCAAAGATCTTTTGAGATAAATGTAGTAAAAGACTTTCAAATGCTTTAGCAATGCGACGTGTTTCGGTTTAAAACTTGGCAACCACGTCCGTTACACCAACTATCGTATTTAACTATCTTGGCTGGAATCGAACCAGCAACCTTTTGACTGTCAATCACGCGACAATGTAATAATCGAGAGATTTACACCTCAATCAATTTGTTGTTCGTTGGTCGGCATTCGCAAACAAGGGTCCATTGTACACCCGAGTCGCAATATTACGTCACTCGTAATGTCTGGAATATTCCACTGTAATCAATGCAGTTATTATTTTTCGTTAACCCTGGCGTTCGAGCGTTCACCAAGAGCTTTAATAACAATGCTTTTTTGTCATAATTGGATTTTATTGTATTTTCGTTTCGTTCGTCTTTACCAACACAAATTCTTTACCACTGGGTTCCAGATACGCGAAGTTCACTTAAATTTATCGAACCTGACTCGATATGAGCATAACTAGTTAATTTTTCATGCCTTATGGCCGCACTCCTCCACACACGTGACATTAAATGCGCAGTAATTACCAGCGATTTTAAAACGGTGTTCACGTATCTGTCCGGGCTTTAGAAAAGTCTTACAATCTAACTGAGCCTAAAACGGAGCCTATACGTATAGCTACAGTAAGGGTGCCGGTACCTTTTCTGAAAGCTTTTGCAGTACGATTCGTCCCTGTACCCTGTACCGTTTTTAATTGACGTTACGCCACCATTAAACATGAGCTTAAGGTCGTAAAAAGCAAGTTTATTTGTCGTTCGATCAGCAATAGCATGGTCGTAATGTGGTTGCGCGCAAACTCGTCAGGAGTTCTTGCTGACTGTGCAGAACGGCTTGACATGATTTTACAACCAGATTGAAAATGTTTTCAGCTTATTGGAGGCACAATTTCTTTGAATTTTGAATTTTTCTTGAAAACATTTCGCACATGAACCTCCCTCAGCACACTATGGTTGACTAGGGAAAAATGCTTCGCCAAGACGAGATATGCTTCAGACGAAACGTACAAAGCTATGACGTAATCATAAATCAGAAAGTTAAATTGACCATAAAAACGCACCTAAACCACTTTGAACAGCTTTGTATGTGGCAAAATAAAATCATCTTGAAGTAAGAAGGTGTTGCTCGCACTTTGTTCTCGATTCGGTTCAATAAAATTTAATTTCATCCACTTGGTGGTGTTGCGGAGAATTTTTTTCTAACTCGGGAAAATTGTAGACGGGAGAATTTTGTCGTCTTTAAACAATGTAGTGTTGGTTCGAGTTAAAATTGTTACGAAAACACAACCTTGTTTTTTATTCCTATCCAGTTGTTACCGTCTACTATGCTTCGTCGGTACGAATATGAAGCTTAATCGGTACAGCAATATCAAGGGTCGTGGGTTCAAACCTCACCGCGAGTGAGACGTTCCGACTATGATGTGTTTGATAAAACCTATAGAATTTCCTTTATAAATATTGTTGATTCCATCGCGTGCGACCTCTTCTGGCATTTTTGTCACCTAAGTTGCAGAAGACGTTACGCTACCCTTTGTTAACATGAGGATCGTTATACTGCGGAATGGACCTGGTTTTGTGACAACTTTGACCCGATTTAAAGTCCCAGATTCCCAAAATAAGACGAATGGCCTAATGTATGTTATGTTGCGACGACCTCCGTTTCTCTATTTTTTCCCAGTTGGTGACACACCCTCCTAACCAAGAATCGATATTTCTTGGCAGATTGTAAGGTTTAATCCCTCTGTTTTGTCCACCTGATGTCCGTCTTCAAAAAAACCGTTGCTCGATGCTCGTTTATCAAATCTTCGTTCGTAAGCACTTTTGAAGTTTAACATACCGGGTAAGGACGCCAATATTTCCATACGCTGTTGTATTTGATGGAAAAGGATCACGACGATACGTTGACGGATGTCACACACTTTCCGGTTAGTTTGAAACCCACCATAATTAACCTCCGTCCATGGTAGGTTGAATGTAAGACATCTTAACAGTTTTATTGTTCTAAGCAAAAGTAATTGATTGAGACGTACACTACTCTGTAACACTGTCGAGCTTAACATTCCCAGAACTGAAGGCTGAGGATAAATTCCATGACAAAGTTTTTTTTTGCAATTGGTGAGAACCGTACATGTTCGGCAAAGCGTTTTGTTGCTAGGTCGTATTTTATGCATTCAGTTTTTCATATGAGGTCACATATTTTAACTAAAAAAACAACGAGTGTTCTGAATTTTGTGATTGGACAAATATGAATTATTCATTGCATGTGAAGTTATATTTCATTTGGGTTTATTTTATTTCTTATGTCCTAAATATTCATTTAAAAAGGCACGAATAAGGTCAAATCACCACCGGCCTGTGATTTTTACAAATCAATGCCACTGAAGGGAGAATTTTTGAAATGCCGTAAACGTACTTTAGGTCTTTAACATATAAATATTGCCAGTGTTGATGACGGCAGGTTCAAAGCGCAACGATTTTACGTCACAATGCGCTAGCGCGTTTGAGTTAATGGAAGGTTGATGGGTTTGGTGCAGAACCCGAAGTCGCGCTGCAAAATGTTGCGACAGACTTACCGAAGTTTTTTGTCCCTTTGTTTGTGTTCTTGTCATTGAATTGATGCGCGGTCACCCTTGGGCGTCCGTTTGTAAAAAACTTTGCCGACACCGCATTGCTGTCGCGGCGTTAATGGACACTTCACGCTGTCGAACTTTTCACTTGGAAAGGTGCTGTTGGTGCCAAAGCTTGCTTGGGGGTTGTTTCATAGTTCAATCCTAGCGTATCCACTGTTTTTTTGCGGATTGTGTAAAGATCTTGCATTTGCGCAACAACAAGTCAAATACGGCTACGAGTATGTCTTCACCAGCTTTGTTCGGTGAATCTCGCGCTTCTGTTGTTTTTCACACGCTTTATTTCTTTTTGTATTTTCACTTCACCTTCACTTTAACTCACATATTTTTCTTTGTTTATTTTCGCACTCACCTTTTATAATATATTTGTGATTATTTCGCTTATTTTACTTCATTTTACACGCCCGAGCGGTCATGCTTGCGTGGCAAACGCATTGATTGGTTAACGTGCTGGCGTCGGAATGAATGAATGATGGATAAGCCGAGTCAGTTCTCTGGTGGTGGCGAGTGGAAAACTCTGTTTTTTTTGTGGTAGCTCGGGAGAAGTAATTGTTGTCAAACGCTATGTGCAGTGGAATGTCCTTTACTTTTAGAACAAACGTTGTTTTATTCGTACTTTCACCGTTGCACTCTTTTATACCTATAAGCGTTTTTATTTAATTACAAAAGTAGCCATCTTGGTCGTGTGACTCCAGGTTGTCGCGATAGGCCGCCAGCGCGGAGTAACCTTGGCGTTAGCCGGGTTAGGGACACGCTAATTTCGGTTACACTCTTTGTCCCAGTGCCGATTTTGGTTTGTTGAACGCAACACCGACGTGTAAGAAACTGGATGTTTAAAAATGATGGGGAAACACCTAAACCAAATGTCACAAATTCCAATTAGGTCTCGTAAGTGACTACAAACGATTCCTACGTGAATGATGTTCGAAGCTTGCTCGAATTTAACATAGACCCAGAAAAATTTTGGCATGATGTTTTGCAATCCGGTTGGCTGCCTTTCTGCGTACCGGGGTTGTCATGGCTTGTATCTTGGCATTTTTTGCAAGGAATTAAGTCTCTTCTCTTTGATCCATCCAATGCATTTTCCTTTAAAGACTGTAAGTTGAATTATGCTGCCTAAAATGGGTTGATGATTTTAAAGGAATGCTGACAAGGAATACGTTAGGAATCATTTTTTGTTGAACCTGTTCATATTGTCTGCTGATAAAGGCCGTAATTTTGTTGCCGTATTTCTCAATAAACAATGCATTAATTAATTTTTGCATCGCACAAAAAAGGGTTAAAAAAATTCCATTTTGAAATTAGGGGGATTATCTGCTTTTTACATAATGGAGAATTTCTTTTGTTTGCAATCAAGTTATGTCTACAAAAGATTTCGGCATTCCTGGTCGCTCGCCTCAAAATACCATTGTAAAATGACGTCTTTATCATGTTAGAAGCCTAATAGTTTTCTATGGAGTTACAGAGTCGACGAACTTTTGTTCACGCCAGGTTTTAGCCTCAACTCACAAACTCGCCAATTGTTTCTTGCATTTCGTTTTTATCGATATTTCGAAAATCAAAAAGTGATGTTTCCATAGATGAAAAATAGGACCTTTCATTCAGTAGTATTTTTACTGAGTTGTAATGTATATGATGTTGGTGTCCGGCACACCGGTATTGAAAGTTATTGATTTACTTTGCCACATGCGAATAATAAAACGTAATTACACCTAACGGGACAAGGCAGAAAACTTCAAAGCTTATTTTGACAAGTATCATAAATTCCCCACTTTTGTAACGATATTTCTTAAAAGAAATACTTTTTCTATCATTTACACGGAGATATATTTGAAACATTTACATCGCTAACACGTCGCTACATTGATGATACAAAAGTGATTCAATGCACAGCAGAAATGAAAACCGATAAATGTTAACAAGAATTCAATGTTTCGATATTAGATCCAATGTTTCGAAAGATGTTTATCGATTATGATTCGTTTTTTGTCGTTCTTGCAGTTACATTACTGCAAAAGAAATACAATTTTAAAGATTTATTGCAGAAGCACACGTCACGTGTATTACAACGGTGATTACGGAATGAAATGGAACGAGCAAGTGAAGTTGTGAGTCGAGTATTTCCTGTCATGGTCGGATGTCGGATCTTTCGCACTGCATGCGTCGTGTATCCAGGAAAGTACAGCTGTGTAACATAATAATAATAATAGTTTTGGAAAATTCCAAATGCAAAGTTCCATGTATGAAAAATATCACATAATGTAAAAAGTGCGTAATTACTGTCAGTAGAAAATTCTACAGTGACAACTATTGTGAAGAAAGTTATTTGTAACCTTGGGGCAAAACCTTTAAAATTCGACAAAGTACATTTAAACAACAAATTGATGCTTGTCAACGTAAGATTACTCGGAAACGTTTCGGGTTACGGTGGTAGATATCCCCCAAATGAAGGTCTCAGCTGGCTGGTTGTGGGCACCAGTGTACCTTGGCCACAATATACCCCGTGAAACCACAGAGCTTCTGTAGCTCATTTGGTAGAGCGTTGGGCCGTGTTAGCCCGGGGTCGCGAGTTCAAACCTTACTGGGAGTTTTATTTTTCAGACCACATTCCGATTTTTCGAGAAAAAGTTGCTGATCCAGCTTAGCTGAAATGCCTGGGCAGCGAAGCCAGTAAAGCTAAAGTAAGGTTGGCGCAATGACGCCATGGGTACATCCCAAGTAACAAAATATTCTTAACTACGGGAGTGATGTCAAACATTTAATGAAACTTACTAAAACGGTCTGTTGGGCCTAATCAACCAGGGTGGTAAGGTCCAACACTGAAACAAAAACAACCGACAGTCTAAATACAAAATCACAAAATGACTATTCTATAGGACACTGAATTTCCAACCACTTTATTATTATTTTTTTTCATCTTACATTTTCCTGTTCCTTCCTGTAAAAGGTCAACGTAGTTTTGTAGTCATCTAAAAATGCATTCAAAATTATTCTTAAAACGGACTGCATTTATTAGTTATTTTTATTCATTTATTTTTGAACACAAAGGCATTCTCGGAGTTATATTCTAAACCCATTTGGCTCAAGTATTTGAAAGCAAGCTAATCCCCTGAAAAGACATTCCAGTTTATTTAACTGCAAACAACATCAATGTGCTGCAGACAGTACGACACACGCTGCTTCGACCATTAAGATCTTGTCAGTGCAGCTGGGCTAGACAGAAACAAATTCTTGAAATATGAGTTGGAACAATCCGTTGAGGACACGTGACTACGTACTGAACAACGAAGGTCAACCAAGCGAAGCACACTTTTACACCACCTGTTGTTATGCAATGCCAACAGGCTGGGGTACCGAAACCTCAATAAATATTTTCGTCCTTTTTTGCACGTTTTTCACTTGGGTTTATGCCAAAAATTATCGCTTAGCAACCACGTAACAAAAACAGAAAAGGATCGAACTCACTTACTTTGTCGCTGAGGCTGCTGAAAAAATGCATCCACGGTATAGGAACAGAAAAGTAAAAGCACAACAAGAATTACGATGTTCAGTTTCATATTGTTTGGTGGATCGTGCGAAATCTCGTCTTGATATCTTCTCCTTGACAAAATGTTGCGAACTGAAGAATATTCTCAAATTTCCCGGCCTTTTGTAGCCGCCATGCGACTTTTTTGTTGATAAATATTCTATTGAACACGCAGTGACTCACAAATGAAATAATATTGATTCGTTTCCACTTTAATAGCGTGTAACTTCTAAGGGGTTTTCCCGTACCCTAGGGAATTGAACGGCGTTGTATGTGGAATAACATTTGAGGGGGAACAACTTCCCGGGAAACTTGATAAAAAACAGGGCATATTTTCAAATTTTTTTTTGTGAAAATAAACATTCCGTTTAGTACTGACAATAGTAATTACACAGGATTTTTTGTGACGCGTAGCCTAACGGCACTATTTGTTTGAGCATTTGGTGGGCCACAGTGTTATTGTTGTCGGTGGGTTACACCTATAGTTTGGTGCAAAATGGTTGACGGCGACTGCATGTATTACTTGGCAACTTAGCTGGTAAGATCGTTACCAAAGCTGCGATGACAAGACCTATTACGGTGAAAACAGTGGCTCTGTATGTAGCTCACTATAAAAAATACGTAGTTGCATCTATCGCTTCTAAAGTTAAACACCTGGACAAATTTATTGTTTTGTTTTTTTCGAATTGCAAAAGCCATGTAATTACGACAGACAAGAAAAAATAATTTCGTGACGTGTTACAATTTCAAACTCTTACGGCATTCGATTTTGGTACATGAGCCATAGGGTTGAATGTGAGGAAAACGTTATTCACGACGCCGGGCCGCGAAACATAGACCACCAGTGCACCTAGCGGTAGATTGCATTATCACTGCAAAAGGGCATTAAGTTCGCTGGCATCGTATCAGTCTAGCTGGATCGAACAGGAATTTGTGACTGGTACATTTTCGGAAGGGTTTCTAAGCCCTCTAAAATTCAACCATGTGGCGGCAACGTCATTTCGGTGAAAAATGCAATTCAACTGATTTAAGCTGACCAGTTAATTTAAGAAATCGTTAACATGAGATTTGCAATAGTTGACTTATATTAGGGTGGAGAAGGTATAGAAGCAGTCAGATGTTTCCGACGTATGTTTATTTCCATCTGCTTGCACAAGCCAGACAACCAACTCATTTTCACTTTTCGGGAGCTCAAGTCATTTATACTGTTCGTCCTAAAGCACTATTTTGGGGGCGGTTAAATTTATGGATGACGTTGGCTCCAGCGTCATCACGTGATCCTTTGTCTGTGCATGTAGACATTGTAAACCCTGTTTCAATGCTTTGTTTTTGGTTCGATTCGGTTAACAACTTGTGGCTGGAGACATCAAAACTTCTCATTGTACGCATTGTCACAAACGTAATGTTCTAACATAGAACTATTGATGCTGAACAAACCAATGCACAGTGCTTGTTGCTGGACGGTTGTGTTCCTTGTCCATCTTTTATTGGGGGCATTTTAACAAATATTTTTATGTTGTATGTTGTAATTGCTGTACAGTAACGGTCCATAGCAATGACTGACCATAGCGCGAAATATACAGAAAGGGCAGTCATTGTTTGAGATGTAAGAAGACGTGTAAGAAGAAAACACAGAACAGGAAGAAGCATTCTCGCAAGAGTAAAAGGATAGCAAGCAAGCATGGAGGATATGCGTAACCGAAATGTACTAAGCTAAGATACGAAACGAGCTTGGTCTGTTGATCATTTACTCTTTCCATCGATCCAGCATTCGAACTTTCGGCCAGTAGCTCGGATCTCACATCTGTTGAATAACCTAATTTTAGTGATTCTGGAATGCTAAACATTGGCCTAAATTTGTTGGTTTCTTTTTGAGAATACCATAAAAATGCGACTTAAGTATTTTGTGACGTCAAATAAATTTGTTTCGCCCGGGTTGATCCATTATCTTCAAAAACAACTTTTGGGAAACTAAAGCGTTTCAGCGGTACAACTGAGCATTTGATTTAATGATAATAAACATAACTTACAAATATTGTTGGTGTGTGTTTCTCCTTAAATGACCTTGTAATTTCCAACACTAAAATAAATAATTTCAATTACTGGAAAATAAGGTTACAATGTGGAGAGTCACCAAAACAATAACAGAAAAACTAGAGTCTACTTTTCACAAAAATATTATCAAACTTACCTTATTTTTTCCCTTGATAAATTGAAATGGGCGATCTAAAAAAAATCGTTTAAAGTTAGCACAGTTTTTATTTGAAATATGTCTTAGTGTTTTATGATTTCAGAAATTTCATCAAAATGGTTTAAATGTAATAAGAATAACTCGCATTGGTTCGACATGAATTTGTACAGACTGTAACAGACTGAAAACAAAATTATTGAACGCTAAACCCTGTTATGGGTCATAACTTGGCCAAGTGGGCCAGGAACACTCCTGTTTGGTTACAAAATAAAATATGAAACTATTTGAACTAAAATTTTTTTGTGATACTGTCGATGCCGAATTATAGACGATATATATATGTATCTAGAACAACTGAAGGACAAGTGACTAAGGTTTGCTCTTCGACAACTTGCTAATAAATCAGATACCACGTTTTTGTTACCATAAGACTGTCGGGAGATTCCCATCCATGATTAGAGTTCTATTTTTGAAATATTTACAAGAAAACTTTGCATTTTTTGCTTAATATTTTTATTTGGTTAGATGTTTTTCAAAACATCGAAGAATCAACTTTGATTGACCCAAGTGTCGGGTGCAACAGTTCTGTAGTACGTCAAGTTATTTACAATATTTAGCTCAAAATGATAGAATTTACTTACCTTGTCGCTGAGGCCGGTGAGAATATGCATCCACGGTACAGAAACAGGAAAGTAAAAGTACAACAAGAATTACGATGTTCAGTTTCATGTTGTTTGGTGGATCGTGCGAAATCTCGTCTTGATATCTTCTCCTTGACAAAATGTGACGAAATGTGGAATATCATCTATTTCTTTCGTTTTTATAGCCTCCATGCGACTTATTTGTCAACGTATAATCCCTTAACGACGCAGTGACTCACAACTCAAATATCATTTGACTCGTCTTGCAAGGGGATTTACCTCTTTGCAAAATTTTTTTTCTTGGTTTCCGAATATGTCTTTCCGAGTTTGTACCATTCATTTATCGGCTGGACGAGACAGAAACGAGATTAAATTTTTTTATTGTAAACTCCTCATTTTTTTGATATGTGACGTAAAGGAGTATACGTCACATTAGCCCTATGAACATTATGCGTAAAAATTAAACATTTAACAAGGCTTTTCTGCATCCTGTAGCTGTAGTGACGCACAATGTTTCACATTTTATGAATCAGCAGAGCAACCGGCCGACAATCGTAAAACAGTTTTAGTGGTAAAATTGTAGCGGAACTAATCCACACTGGCGCAAGCCAACCAGTCCATTTATTACATGCTACTCCCACGGTCGCTGCCTGTTGGGGGTTGACAAACTCTAACGCAAACGCTAACGTAGAACGAACTGTGGCGTATACCCTCCGAGAATACGGGAAAAAGACCATTGATATTTTTGATACTGGTTTATGTTACTGTTGCAACCTGGAAAGGCTGCTACCATGCGCAATGTTGCCCCGTGCTTTAATTGAAATATCCCCAATCAATTCCACTGCATTTACTCGGCGTTCGTAAAGCCACATGCAAACTGAGACGCAAAATTTACTAGCGTGCAGACGTTGAAAAAACAATTTTCCGATCACACGAGATCATACGCACTCGTGTACTGATTCACGCTCAAAGGTGAGAAAATAATAACCTGCAGCGCGGGTCGGTCTCGTTGTGGGTTGGTTGCGGTTTCACAGTTCAACGGACATTCAACAGCAGAGAAATGCCGGGTAAAACCTATGGGATTGTGAATCACAGTTTGGCGTGCTATATTCACCACCATGAAGAAGGGCTCGTTAACTGAAAAATCATCAACGTTGTGTACAATTGATTGATTTTGGGTTAGCATTTGCTCACGCAAGAGAGAAAAACTGTTTGACGAAAATTTGTGGGCGCAACTGGAATTTCAGAATGCATTTGTTTCTGACGCAACCTGATGTCATCAAATATATTTCACACTAAAACTTCCAAAATTCGTGGCGATAACGCCACAAAATACAGAGATTATTTTTACACTTAAATTTTTTTTGTGTACAAAATTGCGACTCTGGGTAGAGTTTTTGGTCACGTAAGTGGCAAAGAGATGCTTAATAAAGTACCTTCGTTACTTTTTGTATGCTATTTGCTGAGCGATTTAATTAATTAAAAAGGATTTGTTAACTATCATGTTGCGTTTGAAAGGCTGTCGATCCTAGAATTAACTCTTTTTTTCACGACTAAATCATTAGATGTGGAGGCTCATTGTTTTGCCGCTTGGTGTCGCAAAATCGTCTGTGGCAAGCGGTGAATCCCGCGATGTTTCCACTGGTTTGCCGGGAGATTGGAAAAAGTACTTGCAAACAAAGAAGGTTTGCCTAGAATGGTTGGTGATTTCAAAGGAATGTTGACAAGGAACATGTTGGGAATTATTTTTTGTTGAGAACAAGATTACTTATTGCTGTAACCTGTTCATATTGTCTGCTGATAAAGGCCGTAATTTTGTTGCCGTATTTCTCAATAAACAATGCACCAATCAATTTTTGCATCGCACAAAAAAGGTTTAAAAAAATCCCATTTTGAAATTAGGGGGATTATCTGCTTTTTACATAATGGAGAATTTCTGTTGTTTGCAATCAAGTTATGTCTACAAAAGATTTCGGCATTCCTAGTCGCTTGCCTCAAAATACCATTGTAAAATGACGTTTTATCATTTTAGAAGCCCAATAGTTTTCTATGGAGTTACAGAGTCGACGAACTTTTGTTCACGCCAGGTTTTAGCCTCAACTCACAAACTCGCCAATTGTTTCTTGCATTTCGTTTTTATCAATATTTCTAAAATCAAACAGTGATGTTTCCATAGATGAAAAATAGGACCTTTCATTCCGTAGTATTTATACTGAGTCGTAATGTATATGATGTTGGTGTGCTGCACATCGGTATTGAAAGTTATTGATTTACTTTGCAGCGACAAAGCAGAAAACTTCAAAGTTAATTTTGACAAGTTTCGTAAATTCTCCACTTTCGTAACGATATTTCTGAAAAGAAATAATTTTTCTATCATTTACACGGAGATATATTTGAAACATTTACATCGCTAACACGTCGCTACATTGATGATATAGAAGTGATTCAATACACAGCAGAAATGATAACCGATAAATGTTAACAAGAATTCAATGTTTCGATATTAGATCCAAATCATTACCGAGTGCGAAACTATATGCCTGTATAACTGGCAATTTCCCAAATAATTGTCCAAATAATGCGCTTTTTTAAAGATGTTTATCGATTATGATTTTTGTCGTCCCTGCAGTTACATTAATGCAAAACAATACAATTTTAATTATATTATGCAGAAGCACACGTCACGTGTATTACAACGGTGATTACGGAATGAAATGGAACGAACAAGTGAAGTTGTGAGTGGAGTATTTCCTGTCATGGTCGAATGTCGGATCTTTCGCATTGCATGCGTTGTGTACCCAAGAAAGTACAGCTGTGTAACATAATAACAATAATAGTTAAGTAAAATTCCAAATGCAAAGTGCCATGTATGTAAAGATTTTTCAGATCACTATGCGATTTTTCGAGAAAAATTTGCTGATCCAGCTTAGCTGAAATGCCTGGGCAGCGAAGCCAGTAAAGATAAAGTAAGGTTGGCGCATTGACGCCATGGGTACATGCGCCACTATCCCAAGTAATAAAATATTCTTAACTACGGGAGTGATGTCAAACATTTAATGAAACTTACTAAAAAGTTCTGTCCGCCTTAATCAACCGGGGCTGTTGTGAGTTCCAACACTGAAACAAAAACAACCGACAGTCTAAATACAAAATCACAAAATGACTATTCTATAGGACACTGAATTCTCAAACGTTTTATTATTATTTTTTTCATCTTACATTTTCCTGTTCCTTCCTGTAAAAGGTCAACGTAGATCTGTAGTCGTCTAAAAATACATTTAAAATTATTTGAAATTTGGTCGATATTGTGAAAGAATTTAACAAATTATATATTCTTAAAACGGACTGCATTTATTTATTCATTGATTTTTGAACACAAAGGCATTCTCGGAGTTATATTCTAAACCCATTTGGCTCAAGTATTTGAAAGCAAGCTAATCTCCTGAAACGACATTCCAGTTTATTTTACTGCAAACAACATCAATGTGCTGCAGAAAGTACGACACACACTGCTTCGACCAGAAAGGTCTTGTCAGTGCAGCTGAGCTAGCCAGAAACAAATTCTTGCAATTTGTGGTGGAGTAATCCGTTGAGGACACGTGACTATGTACTGAACAACGAATGTCAACCAAGCGAAGCACACTATGACACCTGTTGTTATACAATGGCAATAGACTGGGGTGCCGAAACCTCAATAAATATTTTTGTCCTTTTTTGCACGTTTTTCTCTTGGGTTTATGCCAAAAATTATCGCTTAGCAACCACGTAACAAAAACAGATAATGATCGAATTCACTTACCTTGTCGCTGCCGGTGAGGATATGCATCCACGGTATAGGAACAGAAAAGTAAAAGCACAACAAGAATTACGATGTTCAGTTTCATATTGTTTGGTGGATCGTGCGAAATCTCGTCTTGATATCTTCTCCTTGACAAAATCTTGCGAACTGAAGAATATTCTCAAATTTCCCGGCCTTTAGTAGCCGCCTTGCGACTTTTTTGTTAACAAATATTCTATTGACCACGCAGTGACTCACAAATGAAATAATATTGATTGACAAAAATGTGACGAATTGTGGAATATCATCCATTTCTTTCGTTTTTATAGCCTCCGTGCGACTTTGTTGTCAACGTATGTTCCCTTGACCACGCAGTGACTCACAGCTCAAATATCATTTGACTCGCCTTGCAAGGGGATTTCCCTTTTTTGCAATATTTTTTTTTTTTTTGGTTTTCGAATATGACTTTCCGAGCTTGTACCATTCATTTATCCGCTGGACGAGACAGAAACGAGATTGGACTTTTTTTTATTATAAACTCTTCAATTTTTTTGATGTGACGTGAAGGATAATGCGTCACATTAGCCCTATGAACATTGTGCGTAAAAATTACACATTTAACAAGGCCTCTTTGCTTTCTGTGGCTGTAGTAACGTACAACACCGGCCGAATAGTGACGTACGTTTAACATTTTTATCAATCAGCAGAGCAACCGGCCGAAAATTGTTTGTCTAAGCAATCATTTAATCGCCAAATAAGGAATCGGTTTGTGTGAGTGGGAGACGATTCCTCTTTCCTTCTCCTTCAAAATCAAAATCACGCGGCTACAAGGAAGTTTCAGTGGTAAATGTAACGTAACTATTCCATACCGCCGTAAGCCAGTTAATTTAATAAATGCAACTCCCGCGGTCGCTGCCCATTGGTGCTTGGCAAACGCAAACGCTAACGTGGAAAGAATAGAGGCTTACACCCTCCGCTACTACCGGGAAATTTGTTTGATATTTTTGATATTGGTTTACGTTGCTGTTTCAACCTGGAAAGGCTGCCACCATACGTATTGTTGCCCCGTGCTTTTATTAAAAAAACTTTCTAATTAATTTCAGTGCATTTACTCGGTGACAAAAGCGCGCGTTCGCGCAATGCCACATACCAAACAGAGATGCAAAAGTAACTGGAGATGAGAACTTACTCGTCGTCGACTGAATCACGCTCAACCCAACACTTAGAGTCCGAAAATGATAACCTGTAGCGCGTGTCTCGTTGTGCGTTGTGCGTTGGTTGTGGTTTTATGGTTCAACGGAAATTCAACAGCCTAGAATTACTAAAAAAACTTGTGGGGTTGTGAATCATAGTGTGTGGTGTTATATTCGCCACCATGCAGAAGGGCTCGTTAACTGAACAATCGTTGCCGAGTGGGGGTTGGGAATTTGGTCACGCAAAAGAGAAAAAAAATGTTTGAAGAAAATTTGTGGACGCAACTGGAAATTTCAGACTGCATTTGTTTCTAACGCTACCTGATGTCAACAATTATATTCCACACTAAAACTTCCAAAATTTCCGTGGCGATTACGACACACAATACAGAGATTAATGTTACACTTAAATTTGTTTTCGGAATACTAAACTGCGAATTTATGTAAAAAAATTGCGACTCTGGGTGGATTTCTTTGGTCACATAAAGTTTTGTGCTGCGTATTCTCGATTGAGTTTGTTGACGTTTTATTGTAACAATAAATTTACAAATTTTATGTAGGTTATGCGTTTTGTGGAGATACTGTCTGAAAACTAAAAAATAATTTTATTCATGTTTTCATGATCAACATTTATAATTGAACAATTATACACGTGTTGAGCCGTCTATACCAGAGTTAGGCTGCTGTGAAACCAATGAAATTCAAAACGACTCCACCACCTTTACATGCCCCTGTTTTCGAACTGAGAAAAACCTTTGACATTCGTTGTGAATTCTTGAAGGTCAATCGTGAGGGTTAATACCATGACTAAAGGTGTTGCCCGCACTTTGTACTCGGTTTGGTTCAAATATATATTGCTTCCGCTTGGTGGTGTCACGGAACGATGTTTTTGCAACCTGGTATATGGTAGTGCCCGGACTCTGCTTTCATCTCAAATATAATGTTGGTTTTAGTCAAGTTTAAGTTGTTTATTTCTACATAAATTGGCACCGATCATCAGAAGAAATACTTAATGGACCCATATAAGATAAACAATCGTATATCGGACATAGGAAAGCAAACCCGTGTAAAGGCAGTTTGATTCACCACTGAATATATACTTCACTAGGGTTAATACAAACTTTTTAGTTATTGCGAATCGTTTTCCGTGGGCCACCAGGCCAATACAGCGAGTTCTGTGAACCTTCTTCGCCGATGAAAAGTTTGAAATCCTTTTCGTCTGACGTCACTCCCACGTGAAGTGATTAAAGAATCTTCGTTTGTTTAATCTGTAGTTGTTCATGTCAAGTGACCCACGACCAACACATCGTGGGACCATGATTGTATGACACATTGAATTTTTGGGGTGCTTTTCTCCTTTCTCACAAAGTATTTGCCTTCATGTCCAACCCACCAAGGCACAACCTTTGCGTTAACTCCTTGTAAAGACCTTCCGCCAATAAAGTGCTTATAAACAGGTCGCTACAGTTCGGTATGCACACGTATACACAGAGCACACTTACATGCATGAATTCACACAGATATACAACACAAAGTTGACAAAATCTTGTCAACAAGCAAAGGTTTTATTTTACGATAAAATTAAACAAAAATTTCATCTTATGTTTATAACGTTTTCTTTGCACACTTTACAAGCTATCGTTTAGACATGATTTGTTAACTATCATGTTGCGTTTAAAAGGTTGCCGATCCTAGAATTAATTGTTTTTTAATGACAAAAACCGTTATGTGGAAGCTCGTCGTTTTACCACTTGGTGTCGCAAAGTCGTCTGTGGCAAGCGGTAATGTTTCCACTAGTTGGGCGGGAGATTGGCAACATCGGTTTAGCGCCCGATCCACATACCAAGAAGAAAACCTGATTTATATTCCTGGCCAGGAAGATAAATGGTTGTCACCGGTTTTGGTGATTGAATCACACGCCAAGAATTTCTTCACCAATTGAAGGATAGTTTTTTTTGAATTATTTGTTTAAAAATTTAAAACAAGTGTCCACCTAACCAATTAAATACATGCAAAGGTGAAATGGAAGGCAGTCAGTTTGTGTAGCGAAGGTGTAGTGCAGTGTGTAGTTCTCAACCGCCGGTCCGCGTCAACTTTTCTGTCGGTCCATCAAATATATTACTTCTTTTGAAATTGCATATTTTTGTCGTAATTACGTTTTGGGTTAATTTTGAAAGTCCTCCGGTCAGCCAAACTTGTTTTGAAAGTTTACCAGTCAAAACCTTAAAAGGTTGAGAACCACTGGTCTAGAATAGTTTCGTGAGTTTTAATCGTACCAGGAGTGAGGCAAAAGAATTATTTTCTTTTAAAATATTGTTAATATCATCGCGTGAGACCCCTATACCGATCGTTATTTGCCCACTAAGCTGCAGAAGACGTTTCCCTGCTCCTTGTTAACATGAGCATTGTTAAACGGTAGGATGGACTGAATTTCGTGACTACACCTTGAAACGACTCAAAGTGTTATATATACTCTTAAACGAACTGCATTTCTTTTGAACACAAAGGCATTCTCGGAGTTATATTCTAAACCCATTTGGCTCATCTATTTGAAAACCATATAATCTCCTGAAAAGACATTCCAGTTTATTAAACTGCAAACAATAGTAATGTGCTGCAGACAGCATGACACACACTGCTTCGACCAGAAAGGTCTTGTCAGTGTAGCTGGGCTAGCCAGAAACAAATTCTTGAAATATGTGTTTGAGCAATCTGTTGAGGACACGTGACTACGTACCGAACAACGAAGGCCAACCGAGCGAAGCACACTATGGCAACTGTTGTTATGCAATGCCAACAGGCTGGGGTACCGAAACCTCAATAAATATTTTCGTCCTTTTTGCACGTTTTTCACTTGGGTTTATGCCAAAAATTATCGCTTAGCAACCACGTAACAAAAACAGAAAAGGATCGAATTCACTTACTTTGCCGCTGAGGCTGCTGCAAAAATGCATCCACGGTATAGGAACAAGAAAGTAAAAGTACAACAAGAATTACGATGTTCAGTTCCATGTTGTTTGGTGGATCGTGCGATATCTTGATCACTTCTCCTTGACAAAATGTTGCGAACTGCAGAACAATCTCAATTTTCAGGCCTTTAGTAGCCGCCTTGCGACTTTTTGTTGACAAATATTCTATTCACCATACGCAGTGACTCACAAATGAAATAATATTGATTCGTTTCCACTTTAACAGCTTCCCGGGAAACATGATAAAAAAACGCTTGTACTGACAATGGCAATTCTGAGTTTATACAGGATTTATTGTGACGCGTAGCCTAACGGCACTGTTGGTTTGAGCATTTGGTGGGCCACAGTGTTACCGGCAGGTTACGCCTATAGTTTGGTACCCAATGGTTGACGGCGACCGCATGTATTAGGTCTTGCTTGGCAACTTAACTGGTAAGTTCGTTACTGCGATGACAAGACCTATTACGTCGAAAACAGTGGCTCTGTATGTAGCTCACTATACAAAATACATAGTTGGATCCATTGCTTCTAACGTTAAACACCTGAACGAATTTATTGTTTCGTTTTCGAATTGCAAAGGCCATGTAATTACGACAAACAAGAAAAAATAATTTCGTGACATGTTACAATTTCAAACTCTTACGGCATTCGATTTTGTTACATGAGCCATTGGGTTGAATGTGAGGAAAAAGTTATTCACGACGCCGGGTTGCGAAACGGAGACCACCAGCGCACCTAGCGGTAGATTGCATTATCACTGTAAAAGGGCCATAAGTTCGCTGGAGCTCAAGTCATTTATACTGTTCGTCTTAATGCACTATTTTAGGGCGGTTAAATTTATGGATGACGTTGGCTTTAGCGTCATCACGCGATCCTTTGTCTGTGCTTGTAGACATTGTAAACTCTGTTTCAATGCTTTGTTTTTGGTTCGATTCGGTTCAAATCTTATCGCTGGAGCCATCAAAACTTCTCATTGTACCCACTGTCACAAACGTTATGTTCTAACATAGATATATTGATGCTGAACAAACCAATGCACAGTGCTTGTTGCTGGACGGTTGCGTTCCTTGTTCATCTTTTATTGGGGGCATTTTAACAAATATTTTTATGTTGCTTGCAGTAATTGCAGTACAGTAACGGTCCATAGCAGTGACTGACAATTTGAATATCTTTATTGTATAGAGACAAGCATTTATGTTGGTCCAGACATAAGGTTTTTGAAAGTAATCTATTTCGCAACCACGTGTAAGAAAAAGACACAAAGAACAGGAAGAAGCCTTCTCGCAGGAGTAAAAGGATAGCAAGCAAGCATGGAAGATATGCATAACCGAAACGTACAAAGCTAAAATACGAAACGAGCTTTGTCTGTTGATCATTTACTCTTTTCATGTATCCAACATTCGAATTTTTGTCCAGTAGCTCGGAACTCACATCTGTTGAATAACCTAATTTTAGTGATTCTGGAATGCTAAACATAGGCCTAAATTTGTTGGTAACTTTATCAGAATATCATTAAAATGCGGCTCAAGTATTTTGTGACGTCAAAAGAAGCCGTTTCGCCCGAGTGGTCCCATTATCTTCAAAAACAACTTTTGGAAAACTATAGCGTTTCAGCAGTACAACTGATTTAATGATAATAAACATAACTTACAAATATTGTTGGTGTGTGTTTCTCCTTACATGACCTTGTAATTTCCAACACTAAAATAAATAAATCCAATTATTAATGGAAAATAAAGTTACAATCAGAAATATGAAGAGTAACCAAAACGTAAAAATCACAAAAATATTATCAAACTTACCTTATTATTCCCCTTGATCAATTGAAATGGGCGATCTATAAAAGAAAATCGTTTAAAGTTAGCACCGATGGTTAACAGGCTGGATGTTTGCGAAGCCAAATGGTTAAACCTTACGCAGGCCTCAATAAACATCCAAAAAATGATCATTCCCAGAATTCGGTGAATAACATCTTGTTGATGGTTTATTGATGTGTCCCACGGTTGCAACGTATTTCTGTTCATTGGTTTTTATCATCGCCCTTATTACGTTCTCATGTGTTGTATTTACGGCGTACGTTCGTGCTGCAGGTGTTGTTGCGTTGCGTGTCACATCAATCGGCTAGTCTTATTTTTGCGCCACAGAAGTCTAAACACCTTTTATTGCAGTGTAGTGCATAGGGAATAAGCAGTACAGGATTTCTTACTTTTTAACTTTAGTAGTTTTATTTTATTTCATTCTTGGATTTGTTTTACCGTATAGCTTTCTGTGTTTACTTGCAAATTTGAATTAGCAGAAACTGAGGATGCCCGTCCAGGCGAAATCGATTTTTCACGATTACTAATAAATCAGCTGACTGCAATTTGAAACTTCTGTTAGTTTCACTTAATACCTAAAGTTAGCACAGTTTTTATTTGAAATATATCTTAGTGTTTTATGATTTCCGAAATTTTATGAAAATGGTTTAAACCTAACTCGCATTGGTTCGACATGAATGGTAAGTTTGTAACAGACTGAAACAGAGTTGAACGCTAAACCATGTTATGAGTCATTACTTTGCCAGGTGGGCCAGGAACACTGCTGTGTAGTTTGAAAATAAAATATAAAACTATTTGAATCAAGTTCGTCGTGATACTGACGATGTCGAATTATAGGCGAAATATATATATCCAGAGCAACTGAAAGACAAGTGACTTAGGTTTTCTCTTCGACAGCTTGCTAATAAATCAGGTACCACGTTTTTGTTACCGTAAGACTGTCGGGAGATTCCCATCCATGATTAGAGTTCTATTCTTGAAATATTTGTAAGAAAACTTTGCATTTTTTGTTTGACATTTTTATTTGGTTAGATGTTTTTTGAAACAGCGAAGAATCAACTTTGATTGTTCCTGGTGTCCGGTGTAACAGTTTTGTAGCACGCCAAGTTATTTATAATATTTAGCTAAAAATGATAGAACTCACTTACCTTGTCGCTGAGGCCGGTGAGGATATGTATCCACGGTATAGAAACAGGAAAGTAAAAGTACAACAAGAATTACGATGTTCAGTTTCATGTTGTTTGGTGGATCGTGCGAAATCTCGTCTTGATATCTTCTCCTTGACAAAATGTTGCGAACTGAAGAATATCCTCAATTTCATTTCATTTTATAGCCGCCATGCGATTTATTTGTCAACGTATATTCCCTTGACCTTGCGCAGTGACTCACACCTAAAATATCATTTGATTCACCTTGAAAGGGGATTTTCCTTTTTTTGCAATATTTTTGCTCGGTTTCCTAGTATGACTTTCCGGGATTTTACGATTCATTTATTCGCTGGACGAGACAGAAACGAGATTGGACTTTTTTTTATTATAAACTCCTACATTTTTTTGATATGTGACGTGAAGTATAATGCGTCACATAAGCCCTATGGACATTGTGCGTAAAAAATTAAACATTTAACAAGGCTTTTCTGCTTCCTATGAATCAGCAACGCAACAGGCCGAAACTTGTTGCCCTAAGCAAACATCCAATCACCAAAATAGGCATTGGGTTGGGTGAGTGGGGAACAATTCCTTTTCCCTCCTTTTTCAAAATCACGTCTGTGGCTACATGGAAGTTTTAGTGGTAAAAATGTAACGTAACTATTCCATACTGACGTAAGCCAACCAGTTAATTTAATAAATGCAACTCCCACAGTCGCTGCCCATTGGTGCTTGGCAAACGCAAACGCTAACGTGGAAAGAATTGAAGTTTACACCCTCCGCGACTACTGGAAAATTTGTTTGATATTTTTTATAGTGGTTTATGTTGCTCTTGCAACCTGGAAAGGCTGCCACCATACGTAATGTTGCCCCGTGCTCCTCTTATAAAATATATGTAATTAATTTTGGTGCATTTACTCGGTGACAAAAGCGCGCGTCGTGTTATGCCTCATACCAAACTGATCCGCAAAAGGCATGCAGACGTGGAAAAACTATTTTCCGGTCAGATGAGAACTTACGCCATCGTCGACTGAAGTACGCTCAACCCAAAACTCATAGTGAAAAAATTATAATCTGAAGCGCGTATCTCGTTGTGCGTTGGTTGTGGTTTCATGGTCCAGCGGAAAGTCAACAGCCGAGAATTACTGGAAAAACTTGTGGGATTGTGAATCACAGTGTGTTGTGTTATATTCACCTCGTTAACGGAAAAATCGTTGTCAAGTGGGGGTTGGAAGTTCGTCACGCAAAAGAGAAAAACTGTTTGGAGAAAATTTGTGGACGCAACTGGAAACTTCAGACTGCATCCGTTTCTAACGCTACCTAATGTCCTCAAATATATTCCACACTAAAACTTCCAAAATTTCCGTGGCGATTACGCCACAAAATAAAGAGATTATTGTTACGCTTAAATTTGTTTTCGGAATACTAAACTGTGAATTTATGTAAAAAAAATGCGACTATGGGTGGATTTTGCCAAAGATATGCTTAACGAACTGCATACGTTTCTCGTTTTTTTTGTATGCTTTTTGCCAAGGTTTAAATGAAACGCAACCACACATTGAAAAAAATGGACGGTTATAACACATACAATATGTACATATAAAGTGTGGAGAAAAGTATACTGCAAGGTTTTATTTAAATTCCTCAAGGTAATAAAAAAATTTTTATCACCCGGGGATTCGAACCCTGGGTGCAGTAACCAGGAATCCCGGTTGGATTTTCCAATTGATATATAGGTCGGGCACTTGATTATGCTGCCAATCACCCGACCTTGGGGGAATGGAATAATAATTTAGGCAAAGAAAAAAATGTAACAACAAACCAGTCCAAACATTTTTGGTTAATTTTAATGTTCGTGGCTAAAACGTTAAACAAGTATTTGAAATCGCTTGTGGTTTTTTGTAACATTACACTTACAGCATTTATGTAGGTTATGCGTTGGGTAGAGATGCCGTCTGAAAAATTAAAGAATAATTGTATTCTTGTTTTCATGACCAACCTTTACAATTGAACAATTATACACGTGTTGGGCCGTCTATACCAGAATTAGGGCTGATGTGAAACCAATTAAATTCAAAACGACTCCACCACCTTTACATGCCCCGGATTCCGAACTTGGAAAACCCTTTGAATTCTTGAAGGTCAATCGTGCGGGTTAATATCATGACTGAAGGTGTTGCCCGCACTTTGTATTCGGTTTGGTTCAAAAATATATTGCTTCCGCTTGGTGGTGTCACGGAACGATATCTTTGCAACCTGGTATATGGCAGTGCCCGGACACTGCTTCCATTACAAATATAATGTTGGTTTGAGTCACGTTTAAATTGTTTACTCCTACATAAATTGGCACCGATCATCAGAAGGAATACTTAATGGACCCATATAAAATAAACAATCGCATATCGGACATGTTCCACCTATCTAAATGCATGGGATTTGTGAATTTCGTTTTGTAGGAAAGCAACCCCGTGGAAAAAGCAGTTTCATTTACCACTGAATATATACTTCACTAGGGTTAAAACAAACTTTTTTAGTTATTGCGAATCGTCCGTTGGCCACCAGGCCAATACAGAGAGTTCTGTGATCCTTCTTCACCGATGAAAAGTTTGAAAACCTTTTCGTCTGACGTCACTCCCACGTGAGTGATCAATGAATTTCTGTTTGTTTAATCTGTAGTTGTTCATGTCAATCGACCCCCAACCAATATATCGCGGGACCCTGATTGTTATGACGCATTGAATTTTTTAGGGTGCTTTTCTCCTTGCTCACAAAGTATTTGCCTTCACGTGCAAAAAAAAACAAAGTACAACCTTTGCGTTAACTCATTGTAACGACCTTCCGCCTATAAAGTGCTTGTAAACAGGTCGCAACAATTCGGTATACACACGTATATACAGAGCCCACTTACATGCATGAATCTTAAGTTTGTTGCGTTTTCTTTGCGCACTGCACAAGCTAACGTTTTGGCATGATTAGTAAACTATCACGTTGCGTTTCAAAGATTGCCGATCCTAGAATTAATTGTTTTTTCATGGCTACTCTATTTACTCGATTGTTAGCCGCCCTCGAATATAAGCCGCCCTCGATTGTAATCCGCATGCGACGGTGATAAAAAATTAATATAAGCCGCCCTCGAATGTGAACCGCACGTAAATGTTAAAGACAAAGTTAGGTGCCCTACAACAATAATTGCCAACACATTTGTCGTTTAAAATTGTCAGATACGCTGACAACCAATGGGCAATAAAACATACTGGTACGATGGAGCAAGTTGATGGCAAATTTCATTAAAAAAACAGAGCGCAGACAAAATATCGGCGTGACATTAAATAATGCAAGCCGCCCTCGATTGTAAGCCGGACAAACGGAAAGTTAAAAAACTTTATAAGCCGCGGCTTACAATCGAGTAAATACGGTACACCATTCAATGTGGTGTAACGACTTTAATTTTGTCACCTCCGTTCTGTGCGTTGAAGTGGCTTTTAATCCCCATATTATCTGTGTTTTCCCATCCGTGCTAATGTCATTCAATAAAATCTGACAAGTCATCCACCGCGCACCTGTTTTGCTCTCAAAGTCGATACCGTGTGTGTCGGTTGAGTAATTTTCATTGGAGAAGCATTTGTTTTGTACAAAACATGTTGAGGTGCCGTCTTTCCCGTCTATTGTGCGCCGTGTCACGTCCAAACTATAGTTAAACTTTCAAACTTACGTCTTGGGTGCGTAAGCGCGTTGTTTATACGTTACTGCAATGAATGGAGAAGGTCGATATGTTGACAGTTCAACACGGACGCAGAGAAAGGTTTTTCGGTGATTTGGAAGCACTAACATTCGTTCGCTCACGCTCGGTATCGTATATAAGACATCTTAACGATTTTGGAAACTTTCATCAACAAATGTCCGTCCACTATCGATATCGTATATAAGATCCTAACGTTTTCTTCAGTTTGTAAGCAACAATGTTATAGTTCAGGCTTGTGCAGTAATATATGGTTGATTTGTAATGTGACCCACAACTCAAATTGTCATGCGCGCTATATTTGTTGTGTAATATCTGTCACGTGTCAAGCATTTGTGCTAAAAGAAGCTTTACCATTACTGGATCCAAAACAACACAGAACTTTGAACAAAGACACTTGAAATATATTTAGTGTCAAAGTCAGCGCCCGCGTGCTATATTTAAACAAATGTCGTGCCAAATTTAACACCCTTGCCCTGCTTGGCATACCTCTGTATGTAAAACCTGTGATTTGAAATGATTTGTTGACTTCACAAAAATTGAGACGAACCAAATTATTCGCAAAATGTCTTATTGCCTGGCCATATGTGATAAGGGTTAATTAACAAAACCACGTATGTGTACCAAGCATTTATTTCGTTTCAACATTACTGCAATAATTTAGGGTGGCGTTGCTAACCAATGTGTTTATTATATTGAATTTTAGGATTTTATTTTACAAGTAACGACTTTTTGCCCTTGACAACACGGCATAGTTAAATGTTCTATTTTTTTTCCACGCCTCTGAGAAAATTTAATGCATGCAGAATCATCAAGTTATTTTAGAGGGGTTTTAGAACCTTGTTTGGAAATTTTACTTCTGTGTCGTATATTTCTGTTCGAAAGCTCAACACACCTAATTTAGGAAAGACCTATTGTTGCCTTGCGTCATTAGGCGAACAAATCAATGACGCCAAATGAACTGCTTTTAAAATGTCGTAAATAGGCTTTGGGTTTTTAATATACGAATGTTGCCAGTTTCAATGACACCAAGACGCAACGATTTTACGTCACAGTGCGTTCGCGCGTTTGAGTTAATGGAAGGTTGATGGGTTTTTTGAGACCTTTACATAATCTATACGAAATGTGGCGACGAGTTTAGTGGAGTTTTCTTTGAGCTGCGGTTTGTTGTCATGACAATGAGATGATTTTTGACCACTTATGTGCACTGTAGAACTACTTTGTGGGCGTCGGGATGTCACAGCGTTAATGCGTTAACTTGACTTTCCATAGTGTGTCGAACTTGTCACGTGAAGAACAAACAAACACCTTTCCTGTTTGTTTCATGACGTCACTACAAGTCGTCTATTAAGTGTTTCGCGATTGACTCGTTTCGTCGAACTGTCTTTTTGAATGTCTTTCGTAAAGTAAAACACGGTTTCGAGTATTTTATTGTCGTCGCTTTTCTGTGAATCTCGACCTTCTGTTTATTCCACTGCGGAACCTGACACCAGAATCCAACTTAGAATACCGGGGAATTCCCTAAACTGAATGACGTGTGAATTCTATCCACTTGTTTTCAACAAGCGCTTCGTTTGTGTTCTACGCACGAACTGCTTGGTTGTGAATAAAAATAAACCGAAAATATATCTTTTCCTATTGGTGGTACGTGAATCGTAAAATATTAGTGTTAGTTAGAATGAGACACAACTTATTTTAGTCCTTCTTTCATCTAAAACTGCATCTGCATTCACTTTACCCGTAATATATTTATTATCATCAGCATTAACATTTAAAACCAAATCTGTAAAATGCTTCACATCCCATGGATGGGGTTATATTGCCCCGGACAACCATTAAGATTAAAGATTTTAAGGGCGTTTCTGTTACAAAATGTTTTTGATCATGTTTCGCTTATGCCCTTTTTAGGGGGGCGCACCAGCGTAGCAAATTCGTAGTATTTAGTTGTATAATGTTTAAAATACCCGACATATTTTTTCTGACCCAAATAATAATACTAGAAGTCATTTATGCAGAAGTGTTGCGTGTGATATTTGGTAAATCCAAAAGAATGCCAAAGCCGATATTGTCTTAAAATCAAGTGATTTGCGGATGGGGCATATCAAACTGTCGACGCGAACCCATTCGGTTTTGCATAACGTAATTTTGACTCGCAAAGTTTGGTGGGCCGTGAATAGTTTTATTGTAATTAACATGTAAGATGGGTCTCAAGAAATTTGTTAACGAAAAAGTTTGAGAAGCACTTGTTTCGGCAGTGTATTAGAAACTACTTTTTTCTATTTCTTCGTCTTTGGATCAACATTGATCAAATGTTACTCGACACAAATTGAACTTGAACATTATTGATTTATTTACAGCCACATGACAAAAGCAAGACAGGAAAAATAAAGCAAGCCACAGCAGATGCGCGTGAGCAAAATAAATACATTTGCTTGAACCGCAATAAATTTTCGTTTTAATGCATTTCATTTCTGCAAACTTTCCAATGCGCTGATATGAATACACGAACAAAATCGACATACATAAACTCGAATATGATTACTAGCATGAACTTAGAGTATTAAATAGAATAAATGCAAAAACAGAAAAGATTCATTGAAAACACAAAATCTTTTTTTGTAGCTTGTGTACAACAGGCACAGAGATTTACTTTACTTACATCACGCTGTTTAAAAGTTTATCGATCAATGCATTAGAACCAAATTATTACACACAGGCTATTTTAGTTGAAGCAGTGTTTAACTCTGACATCTATGAAAACATTACATAAACATGCATTATAAAAAAGTGACAGTTAAAAAGTTCCCTTTTAAACAAAGAAGTCGTACTTGAAGGACGGGCGTTTTCTTCAGCTTATTACTTCGCATTCCATGAGTTTTTCGTTTTTGAACTTGCACCTGTGTAACATAATATTAGTACTTATAAGTGCAACATATGGGGGGTAGGCTTATAATGTTACAAAACGAACTAGAATGGGTAATATGCTGACAAAAGCTGTGTATCAGTATAAAATCGTACAGCTGTGTGGAGAATTTCGTATAACAATCATAAACAACCCGAAATATATAATTTGGGTGGACCCAGAGCCGGAAGCATTATTGGATACCAAGCAGTCGTGTGGCTCTATTCCACACAGAGTCGTCTCTATTGTTTGTCACCCAGTTGGGAACCAATATATTGACTTTTAACGAGAGGTACAACAAAGTGGAAATCTTTGTGCCTTCTATTTTAAAAGCTAGTTCAGTTCTGCAATGATGAGACCTTATAGGTCGAAACAGTGTGTACACTCTGTATCCTGCTCTCAATCATTTATTTAACGCTTTTGCTTGTAAACATAGTTTGTTTTAACATATTTTGTTGACCAACAATCAGTACCTACTCGTATGTTTTGTGCTCCTTGTTGCGTCTTGCTGCATTCCAACACTGGAATTAACAATAAAGTGAGGCTATATGTTAAAATATTGCTGCAAAAACGCAGCACTACAGATATCAACTTATGTATATGTAACCCAATAGAAGAAATTTCAAACTCACTGTTTTGTTTGTTCTGGTAAACCTAAACTTTTTGTAACCTAAAAAATATAAAAATGAGTTCATTTTACAAAATTTTAGCTTTTTTGCTCCTGCAGACAACAAACACCCAATGGTTGTTAGGCATTTAATCAGTTTTCTTTAATAACTAAATGTCTTAATTTAAAACGTTTATACTGTATCTTGAAATTACCAACAATTACCTCTTCCTAGTTTACAAAGTTTAAAATGATCGAAATCACGTACCTTGCTGTTGAGGACCTGCATCCACGGTATAGGAACAGAAAAGTAAAAGCACAACAAGAATTACGATGTTCAGTTTCATGTTGTTTGGTGGATCGTGCGAAATCTCGTCTTGATATCTTCTCCTTGACAAAATCTTGCGAAGTGCAGAAGTTCTTCAATATTTTTCCATTTTATAGCCGCGATAAACTTTTTTACTTACGTATATTCCTATTTATCACGCAATGACCGACAGCTCAAGTAATTTTGGCTTTTGCGTCTTAAAATAGCGAGTAATTTCTAAAACGGTTTCCCGTTGTGCAACGAACCTCTCGCTGCGCTGTACGTTATTTGATTTCGTACGTTTGGATAAGCAACCTACCGAAATAAATAAGTAGGAGTTTTCGAAAATATCCGTGTCAAAAGCGTCTGTCGCGAAATTTCTAAAATTACAATTTTGGTTTGATAGAAATTTATATTATTTCTTTCAATTATTTTTAAAGCATTCGATCAGACTTTTTGTTCGTGATTTTTTTAAAACTGTAAAATCTATGCAATTTCGACGTAGGGAAAAATCAAGAATTTTCTTGCTCTTGGGCACGTCAAGACGTGACTAACATAATTTCGAGGCATATGATATTCTCAAGTTTATGACGTTTGGAATGACATCAGTTGCGTTGCATGGGTCTGAATGGTTGTGGCTAAAATTATTCATGAAAGAAGGTTTTTTTAATATATATTTTAAGTGTGTTGTCGAACAATACGCACAGGCAAAAAAATACCAGGAGTTTGCCAATTATCTCAAATAAACCCATTTGGATTGTATAAAAAAGCTACAGTGTGTTCATGGCAAAGAAAAAACATTATCTAAACGAGTAATGAGGTTTGGTGAATGCCATGTCTGCCACATCGGGAATTACCCATTGGTAACTTGTAGAGAAATTAAGCAATGTTTTCTCCCTCCTTAGGTACTTTTATTACTGCAGTGATGTGAATGTGACTTAAAGTAACTTAACTGACCAATACTTACATAAGTTTACTAATGATACTTTTGCAATGTTACTTTTGAATGAAATAAATTAAACGGCAGCACTTTAAGATCCGTGGAAAGATCAGCAAACATTGGCAATACCTCACGTGCGACCAAGGGAAAAAGTCACTGCGTACTTGGCGTTGACATCTTGCGGTCGATTGATCCTAAAGATGCTACCGTTGCGTGTTGTTGCCACTTGTTGAAACTGGAGTTTTTTCAGACTGCATTTGTTTCTAACGCTACCTGATATCAACAAATTATTTCACCTTAAAACTTCCAAATATCCGTTACGATTACGCCTTACAATAAAGAGATTATTGTTACACTTAAATTTGTTTTCGGAATATACTAAACTGCGAATTTATGTAAAAAAATGCGACTCTGAGTGGATTTTTTTGGTCACATAAATGCCAAAGATATGCTTGATGAACTGCATTCGTTTCTCGGAGTTTTTTGTATGTTTTTGCTGAGCGGTTTCAATGAAAAACAACCGCAAATTAAAAAATGGACTGTTATAACACTTAAGTACATATGAACTGTGGTGAAAAGCTTCAATCCATAAGTATACTGCAAGGTTTTATTTAAATTCCTCAAGGTAATTGTATTTTTTTTTTATTACCGGGATTCAAACCCTGGGTACAATAACCAGGAATCCCAGTTACATTTTCTTATTAGTATATAGGTCGGGCACTTGACCAATGCTGCCAATCACCCGACCTAGGGGGAATTGAATAATAGTTCTGGCAAAGATTTCCTTGTATCTACCGCCACCTTACGAAAATGTAACAACAAACCAGTCCAGACATATTTGGTTAACTTAAATGTTCGTGGCTTAAACGTTAAACAAGTATTTGAAATTAGGAACACAAATCACGGATTTCCTCATAATTGACGCGGTTGGTGTAGCTCCATCATTATAAGGTGCTGACCTGACCTACGTCACAGATAAAGCTCGCGCGGGTAGTGACATCACTTTTAAAGAAATTGTATACCCGCCTCATGGCGTACTGCCTTGTGCTGCGTATTCTCGATTGAAATTGTTGTCGTGTTTTTAACATTACATTTACATTTTTTATGTAGGTTTTGCGTTGTGTACAGATCCTGTATGAAAATGAAAAAATAATTTTATTCATATATGTGCAAAAAAAGCCATAATATTGCAAAGCTGCAGACAGGGTGTGTACACGCACTGTTTCGACCTGTAAGGTCTCATCAGTGCAGCTGTTGAGTGTCTGCAGCTTTGCAATATTATGGCTTATTTGCACATATATTACATTGGTGTTTTTTGCCTTTTGCACTATCGGTTACCAAGCAGTTCCGTTTGGCCATAGTGCGCTCTATACAGTGGTTCGTCGTCTCTGTTGTTCGGTACCTAGTATAGAATACCCTGCAGATCAACGTTGAACGAAAGGTACCACAAAGTGGAGACTAGTGTGCCTGCTAGTGTGAAAGCTAGCACAGTGCCACTCAACAGCTGCACTGATGAAACCTTACAGGTCGAAACAGTGCCTGTACACACCCTGTCTGCAATTTTATTCATGTTTTCATGATCAACATTTATAATTGAACAATTACATACATGTTGAGCCGTCTATACCAGAGTTGGAGCTGCTGTGAAACCAATTAAATTCAAAACGACTCTACCACCTTTTCATGGCCCAGATTCCGAACTTGGAAAAACATTCGTTGTGAATTCTTGAAGGTCAATCGTGAGGGTTAATACCATGACTGAAAGTGTTGCCCGCACTTTGTGCTCGGTTTGGTTCAAAAATATATTGCTTCCGCTTGGTGGTGTCACGGAACGATATTTTTACAACCTGGTATATGGTAGCGCCCGGGAAACTGCTTCCATCACAAACATAATGTTGGTTTGAGTCACGTTTAAGTTGTTTACTCCTACATAAATTGGCACCGATCATTAGAAGGAATACTTAATGGACCCATCAAAAATTAACAATCGCAAATCGGACATAGGAAAGCAAACCCGTGTAAAAGCAGTTTGATTCACCACTGAATATATACTTCACTAGGGTTAACACAAACTTTTTTAGTTTTTGCCAATCGTTCCGTGGGCCACCAGGCCAATACAGCGAGTAATGTGAACCTTCTTTGCCGATGAAAAGTTTGAAAAACTTTGCGTCTGACGTCACTGCCACGTGAAGTGATCAATGAATCTTCGTTTGTCTAAGCTGTAGTTGTTCATGTCAAGTGACCCCCGACCAACATAACGCGGGACCATGATTGTTTGACATTAAATTTTTGGGGGTGCTTTCCTCCTTTCTCACAAAGAATTTACCTTCACGTCCCAACCACCAAAGCACTACCTTTGCGCTAACTCTTGTAATGACCTCCCGCCAATAAAGTGCTTATAAACAGGTCGCTACAATTCGGTATACACACGTACACACATAGCTACCCCTTGCGAATGACCTGATATCGTGACTACCTTGAAACGACTCAAAGTCTCAGATTCCCAAATTAAGATGAATGACCTCATCCAGCTTGCATTGTAACGACTTTAATTTTGTCACCCCCGTTCTGTGCGTTGAAGTGGCTTAAATCCCTATATTATCTGCGTTTTTCCATCTGTGCTAATGTCATCCATTACAATCTGACAAGGCATTCACCGCACACCTGTTTTGCTCTCAAAATCGATACCGTGTGTATCGGTTCATTGATCTTCCTTGGAGAAGCATTTGTTGTATAAAACATGTTGAGGTGTCGACTTTCCCGTCTATTGTGCGCCGTGTCACGTCCAAACTATAGTTGAACTTTCAAACTTACGTCTTGGGTGCGTAAGCGCATTGTTCATACGTTAAATGCAATGAATGGAGAAGGGCGATATGTTGACAGTTCAACACGGACGCAGAGAAAGGCGGTTAGTTTAAGCACAAACATTGGTTCGTTCACTGTCGGCATCGTATACAAGACATCTCAACGATTTTGGAAACTTTCATAAACAAATGTCCATTCACTATCGATATCGTATGTAAGATCTTAACGTTTTCTTCAGTTTGTAAGCAACAATGAGATAGTTCAGGCTTGTGCAGTAATGTATTGTTCAAATTGTCATGCGCGCCAAATTTGTTGTACACTATCTGTCACATGACAAACATTTGTGCCAAAAGAAGTTTTAATTAACATTGTTGGATCTAAAACAACACACATCTTTAAAAGACACTTGGAAAATTGTTTAGTGTCAAAATCAGCGCCTGCATGCCATTTTTAAACAAATTCTGTGCCAAATTTAACACGTTTGCCCTGCATGGCGTGTCTGTATGTAAAACTTGTGATTTGAAATGATTTGTACTGACGAAAAAAAAAAAAAAAACAAGAACTTTGGGCTGCGCATCAATTTTAAATCAAAAATGTTGACTTCACTATAATTGTGACGAACCAAACTATTCGCAAAATGTTTCATGGCAAGGTCATATTTGATGCGACCTAAATTACAAAACCACGTTTGTGTAGAATGCATTAATTCCGTTCCAAAATCACTGCAAAACTTTAGAGTGGCATTGCTAACAAAAGTGTTTATTATGTTGGATTGTTAGGAATTTCTTTTATAAGTAAGGACTTTTTGCCCTTGACAACACGGCATAGTTAAATGTACTATTTTTATGCCGCGCCACTGAGAAAAATTAAATGCATGCAGAATCATCAA
This sequence comes from Ascidia mentula, assembly GCF_947561715.1. Classification (NCBI taxonomy): domain Eukaryota; kingdom Metazoa; phylum Chordata; class Ascidiacea; order Phlebobranchia; family Ascidiidae; genus Ascidia; species Ascidia mentula. Next base: position 4,954,419 of record NC_138568.1, read on the forward strand.
GTTTTTTTGAAGAGGTTTTAGAACCTTGTTTGGAAATTTTGCTTCTGTGTCGTATATTTCTGTTTGAAAGCTCAACACACCTAATTTAGGAAAGACCTATTGTTGCCTTGCGTCAAATGAACTTTTTTTAAAACGTCGTAAATCAATGCCAGTTTCAATGGTACCTATGACGTCACAGTGCGCTCGCGCGTTTGAGTTAATGGAAGGTTGATGGGTTTTTTGAGACCTTTACATAATCTATACGAAACGTGGCGACGGGTTTAGTGGAGTTTTCTTTGACCTGCGGTTTGTTGTCATGACAATGAGATGATTTTTGACCCCTTTTGTGCACTGTAGAATTACTTTGTGGGCGTCGGGATGTCCCAGCGTTAATGCGTTAACTTGACTTTCCATAGTGTGTCGAACTTGTCACGTAAAGAACAAACAAAAACCTTTCCTGCTTGTTTTATGACGTCACTGCAAGTCGTCTTTTAAGTGTTTCGCGATTGACTCGTTTCGTCGAACTGTCCTTTTGAATGTCTGTCGTAAAGTAAAACACGGTTTCGAGTATTTTATACACTGCGGAACCTGGCACCAGAATCCAACTCAGAATACCGGGAAATTCCCTAAACTGAATGACGTGTGAATTCTATCCACTTGTTTTCAACAAGCGCTTCTTTTGTGTTCTACGCACGAACTGCTTGGTTGTAAATAAAAATAAACGGAAAATATATGTTTTCCTATTGGTGTTACGTGAATCAAAAAATATTAGAGTTCGTTAGAATGAGACACAACTGATTTTAATCCTTCTTTCACCTAAAACTGCATCTGCATTCACTTTACCCGTAATATATTTATTATCATCAGCATTAACATTTAAAACCAAATCGTCTTTAAAATGCTTCACATCTCATGGATGGGGTTATATTGCCCCGGACAACAATTAAGATTTTAAGGGCGTCTCTGTTACAAATTGTTTTTTATCATGTTTCGCTTTTGTCCTTTTTAGGGGGGCACCCCAGCGTAGCAAATTCGTAGTATTAAGTTGTATAATATTTAAAATCCCCGACATAATTTTTCTGACCCAAAAATGAACACTAAAATCTCGGACGGGAAATTCATGACGTTTGGCAACTCCAGGTTGGAATAAAACTAGAAGACATTTATGCAGAAGTGTTGCGTGTGATATTTGGTAAATCCAAAAGAATGCCGATGCCTATGTTGTCTTAAAAACAAGTGGTTTACGGCAGGGGCAGGTCAAACTGTCGACGCGAAACCATTTGGTTTCGTGGGCCGTGAATAGTTTTATTGTAATTGACATGTAAGATAGGTAAAGAAATTTGTATTAAAATTTAAAACAATGAAAATGTTTGAGAACCACTTGTTTCGGCAGTGTATTAGAAACTACTTTTTTCTATTTCTTTTATTTAAAATCAAACATTGATCACAAATCTAACTTAAACATTATTGGTTTATTTACGGCCACATGACAAAAGCAAGGCTGGAATAAATAAAGCAAGCCACAGCAGATGCACGTGAGCAAATCAAATACATTTACACAATGCTTAAACCGCAATAAATTTTCGTTTGAATGCATTTCATTTCTGCAAACTTTCCAATGCGCTGATATGAATACACGAACAAAATCGACATACATAAACTCGAATATGATTACTAGCTTAAACTTAAAGTATTAAATAGAATAAATGCAAAAACAGAAAAGATTCATTGAAAACACAAAATCCTTTTTTGTAGCTGGAGTACAAGAGGCACAGAGATTTACTTTACTTTACTCACATCACTCTGTTTAAAAGTTTATCGATCAATGCATTAGAACCAAATTATTGCACACATGCGATTTTATTTAAAGCAGTGCTCAACTCTGACACTTACAAAGGCATCACACAAACATGCATTACAAAAAGTGACAGTTAAATAGTTCCATTTAAAGAAAGAAGTCGGAGTATGTCGGGCGTTTTTGTTTGGTCATCATTTAATTCAGGTGCATTCCATGCGTTCATCTTCAACTCTAAAACTGCACCTGTGTAACGTAATATTGGTACTTATAAACGTTACATATGGGGGCTTGTAATGTTACATATAGAACTAGAATGGGTAATATACTGACAAAAGCTGTGTATCACCATAAAATCGTACGGCTATGTGGAGAATTTCGTGGTGTCCGCAGTATAATAATTAGTGATGCACCGAAACAGCATTTTTTTTATTCGGCCGAAACCGAATATTCGTCAAAAGTTGCAAAGTTGAATAAATTCGGCAAACCGAACTTTCGGTGCATCCCTAATAATAATCATTAAATACCCCTAAAAACTTGTCATTAACAAACAACAGCTTATATATGAATTGGGTGGACCCAACAGTGCCAGAAGCATTATTGGATACAATGCAGACGTTTGGCTATATTCCACATTGAGTCGTCTCTAATATTTGTCACCTAGCTGGGTGCCAAACTAATGATGCTGTGGTGATGTGATCTTATTGGTGGTGCTCTAAATCATTTCTTTAGCTCATAGTTTGTTTAACAAATATTATTGACCAATAATCAGTACCTACCAGTATGTTTTCTGCTCCATGTAACGTCCTTCAATGGTCCAACACTGAAATTAACATAAAAGTAAAGCTGCATGTAAACATTATGCTGCAAAAACACAGCACCATAGAAATCAACTTATGTATATGTATCCCAATAGAAGTAATTTTAAACTCACTTTTTTGCTTTTTCTGGTGAACGTAACCGGATTAAAACCTTAAAAAATATGAAAATGAGTTTATTTTACAAAATTTAAGTTCTTTGCTCCTGCAAACAACAAACGCCTGTAGGTTTTTAGACATTCAGTCAGTTTTCTTTAATAAGTAAACCCAAAATTGATACGTTTATACTACATCTTGAAATTAAAATAATTACCTCTTCCTAGTTTACAAAGTTCAAAATGGTCGATATCACTTACCTCGCTGTTGAGTGCGGTGAGAATATGCATCCACGGTAAAGGAACAGGAAAGTAAAAGCACAACAAGAATTACGATGTTCAGTTGCATGTTGTTTGGTGGATCGTGCGAAATCTCGTCTTGATATCTTCTCCTTGACAAAATGTTGCGAATTGCAGAAGTTCTTTAATATTCTTCCATTTTATAGCCGCCATGAACTTTTTTACTTACATATATTGCTATTGATCACGCAATGACTCACAGGTCAAGTAATATTGGCTTTCGCGTCTTGAAATAGCGAGTCATTTCTAAAAGGGTTTCCCGTTCTGCAACGAACCTCTCGCTGCGCTGTACGTTATTTGATTTCGTATGTTTGGATAAGGAACCTACCGAAATAAATATAGAGTAGTTTTCGAAAATATCCGTCCACAGCGTCTGACGCGAAATTTCAAAAAAAAATTACAATTTTGGTTTGATAGGAATTCACATTATTTCTTTGAAATATTTTTGAAGCATTTGATCAGATTTTTTGTCAATGAACTGTAAAATCTATGCAATTTCGACGTAGGAAAAAATCAAGAATTTTCTTGCTCTTGGGCGTGTCAAGACGTGGCGAACACGTGACTGACATAATTTCGAGGCACATGACATTCTCAAGTTTATGACGTTTGGAATGACAGCAGTTGTTTTGCATGGGTCTGAATGATTGTGGCTAAAATTAATCATGTAAGAAGGTTTTTCTTATAATATTTATTTTCAGTGTGTTGTCGAACAATACGCAGAGGGAAAACAAATACCAGTAGTTTGGACAAGGCACAATTATTTCAAATAAATCTATTTGGATTGTATCAAAAATCTGCAGTGTGCTCATGGCAAAAAAATACATTATCTAAACGAGTAACGAGGTTTGGTGAACGCCATGTCTGCCAACATCGGGAATTAACCACTGGTAACTTGTAGAGAAATTAAGTAATGTTTTCTCGGTCCCTTGTTAGCGCGTTTATAACTGCAGTGATGTGAATGTGACATAAAGTAACTTAACTGACCAATACTTGCACAACTTTACTAGTGATACTTGTGCAATGTTACTTTTGAATGAAATAAAATAAACGGCACCGCCGTACGAGCCGCGAAAAGATCACCAACTTTGTCAATACCTTACGTGCGACCAAGGAAAAAAGTCACACTGCGTACTGAGCGTTGACATCTTGTGGTCGTTTGATCCTAAAGATGCTACCGTTGCGTGTTGTTGCCACTTGTTGCAACTGGAATTTTCAGACTGCATTTGTTTCTAACGGTACCTGATGTCAGCAAATATATTTCACACTAAAACTTTCAAAATTTCCGTGGCAATTACTCCACAAAATCAAGAGATTATTGTTACACTTAAATTTGTTTTCGCAAAACTAAACTGTGAATTTATGTAAAAAATGCGACTCTGGGTGGATTTATTTGATCGCATGAACGCCACAGAGATGCTTTATGAACTGCATTCGTTACTTTTTGTATGCTTTTTGCTAAGGTTTAAATGAAAGGCAACCGCACATTGAAAAAATGGACGGTTGTAACACATACAATATGTACATATGAAGTGTGGAGAAAAGCTTTAATCCAAAAGTACACTGCAAGGTTTTGTTTGCATTCTCCAAGGTAAATGTAATTTTTCCTATATCACCGGGATTCGAACCCTGGGTATCGTAGCCAGGAATTTAGATCAAGTTTTCTTCTTGGTATATGGGTCGGGCGCTTTTGTTGGGTTTTCTGTTCTTGACAATTTCAATTATCAACAATTAAACAAACAAAATCGTTGCTCTACTATTCAGGAATTCTTGAAGGTCAATCGTGAGGGTTAATACCATGACTGAAGGTGTTGCCCGCACTTTGTACTTGGTCTGGTTCAAAAACATTTGCTTCCGCTTGGTGGTGTCACGGAACGATATCTTTGCAACCTTCAATATTTTCGTTCCAAAATCGATCTTTTTCAAACGCCACTTGTTGTGCGTGACACAGATGGAAACTTCACATTTGCAAAATTACAATGTAAATAACCTCGTGTCAAATGCAGTTTATTGAAAAGAAAACATGTTTCTCTAAAAGCATTATCAGTTCTTATTCTATGTAATAAACTGCGTTTGACACGACGTTATTATTTTGTAACTTTTATATCGTAACTATATGCAACTTGGTATATGACAGAGTCCGGACACTGCTTCTATCACAAAAATAATGTTGTTTTGAGTCAACTTTAAGTTGTTTACTCCTGTATAAATTGGCACCGAACATCAGAAGGAATACTTAATGGACCCATCAAAAATTAACAATCGTATATCCGACGTAGGAAAACCCGTGTAAAAGCAGTTTGATTTACCACTGAATATATACTTGACTAGGGTTAATACAAACCTTTTTTTAGGTATTGCAACTCGTTTTAAGTCTGTGGGCCACCAGGCCATTACAGTGTGTTCTGTAGAACCTTCTTCGCCAATAAAAAGTTTAAAAACCTTTTCATTTGACGTCACTACCACGTGAAGTGATTAAAGAATCTTCGTTTGTTTAATCTGTAGTTGTTCATGTCAAGTGACTCACGACCAACACATCGTGGGACCATGATTGTATGACACATTGAATTTTTGGGGTGCTTTTGTCCTTTCTCACAAAGTATTTGCCTTCACGTCCAAACCACCAAGGCACAACCTTTGCGTTAACTCCTTGTAATGACCTCCCGCCAATAAAGTGCTTACATACAGGTCGCTGCAATTCGATATACACACTTATATACAGAGCTCACTTACATGCATGAATCCTAAGTTTGTTGGTCGTGAGTCACTTGACATGAACAACTACAGATTAAGTTACGTTTTCTTTGCACACTTCACAGGCTAACGTTTTCACTACTAAACTATCACGTTGTGTTTGAAAGGTTGCCGATCCTAGAATTAATTGATTTTTAATGACTACACCAAAATCAGGTTTTGGTGATTTAATCGTTGGCAAGAATTTGTTTACCAATGGAAGAAAAGTTTTTTTCCATTATTTGTTTAAAAATTTAAAACAAGTGTAGCGCCCATGTAACCAAAAGAAAGTGCATGCAAAGGTGAAATGGAAGGCAATCAGTTTGTGTAGCGATGGTCTGGAACATCCAGGGTCGTGAGTTTGAATCGTACAAGGAGTGAAACAAAATAATTTCCTTTCAAAATATTGTTAATATCATCGGGTGCGACCCCTTCCGATCGTTTTTTGCCCACTAAGCTGCAGAAGACGTTTCCCTACCCCTTGTTAACATGAGCATTGTTAAACGGTGGGATGGACCTGATTTCGTGACTACACCTTCAAAGGACTCAAAGTCTCAGATTCCCAAATTAAGATGAATGACCTCATCCAGCTTGCATTGTAACGACCTCAATTTTGTCACCTCTGTTCTATTGAAGTGGCTTTTAATCCCCATAATATGTGTGTTTTTCCTTCCGAGCCAATGTCATCCATTAAAATGTGACAAGTCATCCACCGCGCACCTGTTTTGCTGACAAAGTCGATACCGTGTGTATCGGTTCAATAATCTTCATTGGAGAAGCATTTGTTATATAAAACTTGTCGGGGTGTCTACTTTCAAATGTCGACTTTCCCGTCTATTGTGCGCCGTGTCACGTCCAAACTATAGTTGAACTTTCAAACTTACGTCTTGGGTGCGTAAGCGCATTGTTCATACGTTAAATGCAATGAATGGAGAAGGGCGATATGTTGACAGTTCAACACGGACGCGGAGAAAGGCGGTTAGTTGTAAGCACAATCATTCGTTCTTTCACTGTCGTATACAAGACATCGCAACGATTTTGGAAACTTTCATAAACAAATGTCCATCCACTATCGACATCGTATATAAGATCTTAACGTTTTCTTCAGTTTGTAGGCAACAATGAGATAGTTCAGGCTTGTGCAGTAATGTATTGTTCAAATTGTCATGCGCGCCAAATTTGTTTTACACTATCTGTCACGTGACAAACATTTGTGCCAAAAGAAGTTTTAATTAACATTGTTGGATCGAAAACAACACACATCTTTAAAAGACACTTGGAAAATTATTTAGTGTCAAAATCAGCGCCTGCATGCCATTTTTAAACAAATTCTGTGCCAAATTTAACACGTTTGCCCTGCATGGCGTGTCTGTATGTAAAACCTGTGATTTGAAATAATTTGTACTGACGAAAAAAAAACAAAACAAGAACTTTGGGCTGCGCATGAATTTTAAATCAAAAATGTTGACTTCACTATAATTGTGACGAACCAAACTATTCGCAAAATGTTTCATGGCAAGGTCATATTTGATGCGACCTAAATTACAAAACCACGTTTGTGTAGAATGCATTAATTCCGTTCCAAAATTACTGCAAAGCTTTAGAGTGGCATTGCTAACAAAAGTGTTTATTATGTTGGATTTTTAGGAATTCTTTTACAAGTAAGGACTTTTTGCCCTTGACAGCACGGCATAGTTAAATGTACTATTTTTATGCCGCGCCACTGAGAAAAATTAAATGCATGCAGAATCATCAAGTTTTTTTAAAGGGGTTTTAGAACCTTGTTTGGAAATTTTGCTTCTGTGTCGTATATTTCTGTTTGAAAGCTCAACACACCTAATTTCGGAAAGACCTATTGTTGCCTTGCGTCATCAGGCGAACAAATCAATGGCGCCAAATGAACTTTTTTTAAAACGTCGTAAATCAATGCCAGTTTCAATGGTACCTATGACGTCACAGTGCGCTCGCGCGTTTGAGTTAATGGAAGGTTGATGGGTTTTTTGAGACCTTTACATAATCTATACGAAACGTGGCGACGGGTTTAGTGGAGTTTTCTTTGACCTGCGGTTTGTTGTCATGACAATGAGATGATTTTTGACCCCTTTTGTGCACTGTAGAATTACTTTGTGGGCGTCGGGATGTCCCAGCGTTAATGCGTTAGCTTGACTTTCCATAGTGTGTCGAACTTGTCACGTAAAGAACAAACAAAAACCTTTCCTGCTTGTTTTATGACGTCACTGCATGTCGTCTTTTAAGTGTTTCGCGATTGACTCGTTTCGTCGAACTGTCTTTTTGAATGTCTTTCGTAAAGCAAAACACGGTTTCGAGTATCTGGCACCAGAATCCAACTCAGAATACCGGGGAATTCCCTAAACTGAATGACGTGTGAATTCTATCCACTTGTTTTCAACAAGCGCTTCTTTTGTGTTCTACGCACGAACTGCTTGGTTGTAAATAAAAATAAACGGAAAATATATGTTTTCCTATTGGTGTTACGTGAATCAAAAAATATTAGAGTTCGTTAGAATGAGACACAACTTATTTTAATCCTTCTTTCATCTAAAACTGCATCTGCATTCACTTTACCCGTAATATATTTATTATCATCAGCATTCACATTAAAAACCAAATCGTCTTTAAAATGCTTCACATCCCATGGATGGGGTTATATTGCCCCGGACAACAATTAAGATTTTAAGGGCGTCTCTGTTACAAATTGTTTTTTATCATGTTTCGCTTTTGTCCTTTTTAGGGGGGCACCCCAGCGTAGCAACTTCGTAGTATTAAGTTGTATAATATTTAAAATCCCCGACATAATTTTTCTGACCCAAATATGAACACTGAAATCTCGGACGGGAAATTCATGACGTTTGGCAACTCCAGGTTGGAATAAAACTAGAAGACATTTATGCAGAAGTGTTGCGTGTGATATTTGGTGAATCCAAAAGAATGCCGATGCCTATGTTGTCTTAAAAACAAGTGGTTTACGGCAGGGGCAGGTCAAACTGTCGATGCGAAACCATTTGGTTTCGTGGGGCGTGAATAGTTTTATTGTAATTGACATGTAAGATAGGTAAAGAAATTTGTATTAAAATTTAAAACAATGAAAATGTTTGAGAACCACTTGTTTCGGCAGTGTATTAGAAACTACTTTTTTCTATTTCTTTTATTTAAAATCAAACATTGATCACAAATCTAACTTAAACATTATTGGTTTATTTACGGCCACATGACAAAAGCAAGGTTGGAATAAATAAAGCAAGTCACAGCAGATGCACGTGAGCAAATCAAATACATTTGCACAATGCTTAAACCGCAATAAATTTTCGTTTGAATGCATTTCATTTCTGCAAACTTTCCAATGCGCTCATATGAATACTCGAACAAAATCGACATACATAAACTCGAATATGATTACTAGCTTAAACTTAAGTATTAAATAGAATAAATGCAAAAACAGAAAAGATTCATTGAAAACACAAAATCCTTTTTGAGTAGCTGGAGTACAAGAGGCACAGAGATTTACTTTACTTTACTCACATCACTCTGTTTAAAAGTTTATCGATCAATGCATTAGAACCAAATTATTGCACACATGCGATTTTATTTAAAGCAGTGCTCAACTCTGACACTTACAAAGGCATCACACAAACATGCATTACAAAAAAGTTACAGTTAAATAGTTCCCTCTAAAGAAAGAAGTCGGAGTATGTCGGGCGTTTTTGTTTGGTCATCATTTAATTCAGGTGCATTCCATGCGTTCATCTTCAACTCTAAAACTGCACCTGCGTAACGTAATATCAGTACTTATAAACGTTACATATGGAGGCTTGTAATGTTACATATCAAACTTCAATGGGTAATATACTGACAAAAGCTGTGTATCACCATGAAATCGTACGGCTATGTGAAGAATTTCGTAGTGTCCGCAGTATAATAATCATTAAATACCCCTAAAAACTTGTCATTACCAAACAACAGCTTATATATGAATTGGGTGGACCCAACAGTGCCAAAAGCATTATTGGATACAATGCAGACGTTTGGCTATATTCCACATTGAGTCGTCTCTAATATTTGTCACCTAGCTGGGTGCCAAACTAATGATGCTGTGGTGATGTGATCTTATTGGTGGTGCTCTAAATCATTTCTTTAGCTCATAGTTTGTTTAACAAATATTATTGACCAATAATCAGTACCTACCAGTATGTTTCCTGCTCCATGTAACGTCCTTCAATGGTCCAACACTAAAATTAACGATAAAGTACAGTTGCATGTAAACATTATGCTGCAAAAACACAGCACCATAGAAATCAACTTATGTATACGAAGAAGTAATTTTTAACTCACTTTTTTGCTTTTTCTGGTGAACGTAACCGGATTAAAACCTTAAAAAATATGAAAATGAGTTTATTTTACAAAATTTAGTTTTTTGCTCCTGCAAACAACAAACGCCTGTAGGTTTTTAGACATTCAGTCAGTTTTCTTTAATAAGTAAACCCAAAATTGATACGTTTATACTACATCTTGAAATTAAAATAATTCCCTCTTCCTTGTTTACAAAGTTCAAAATGGTCGATATCACTTACCTCTCTGTTGAGTGCGGTGAGGATATGCATCCACGGTATAGAAACTAGAAAGTAAAAGTACAACAAGAATTTCGATGTTCAGTTTCATGTTGTTTGGTGGATGGTGCGAAATCTCGTCTTGATATCTTCTCCTTGACAAAATGTTGCCAACTGCAGAAGTTCTTTAATATTCTTCCATTTTATAGCCGCCATGAACTTTTTTACTTACATATATTCCTATTGATCACGCAATGACTCACAGGTCAAGTAATATTGGCTTTTGCGTCTTAAAATAGCGAGTAATTTCTAAAAGGGTTTCCCGTTCTGCAACGAACCTCTCGCTGCGCTGTACGTTATTTGATTTCGTATGTTTGGATAAGGAATCTACCGAAATAAAAATAGAGTAGTTTTCGAAAAGATCACCAACTTTGTCAATACCTTACGTGCGACCAAGGAAAAAAGTCACACTGCGTACTGAGCGTTGACATCTTGCGGTCGTTTGATCCAAAAGATTCTACCGTTGCGTGTTGTTGCCACTTGTTGCAACTGGAATTTTCAAACTGCATTTGTTTCTAACGGTACCTGATGTCAGCAAATATCTTTCACACTAAAACTTTCAAAATTTCCGTGGCAATTACTCCACAAAATCAAGAGATTATTGTTACACTTAAATTTGCTTTCGCAAAACTAAACTGTGAATTTATGTGAAAAATGCGACTCTGGGTGGATTTTTTTGATCGCATGAACGCCAAAGAGATGCTTTATGAACTGCATTCGTTACTTTTTGTATGCTTTTTGCTAAGGTTTAAATGAAAGGCAACCGCACATTGAAAAAATGGACTGTTGTAACACATACAATATGTACATATGAAGTGTGGAGAAAAGCTTTAATCCATAAGTACACTGCAAGGTTTTGTTTGCATTCTCCAAGGTAAATGTAATTTTTCCTATATCACCGGGATTCGAACCCTGGGTATCGTAGCCAGGAATTTAGATCAAATTTTCTTGTTGACTAATGGGTCGGGCGCTTTTGTTGGGTTTTCTGTTCTTGACAATTTCAATCATCAACAATTAAACAAACAAAATCGTTGTTCTACTATTCAGGTCCTCTGCATACAAATTTACAGGGCGGGCGTCCAACCATTACAATTGTAAACATGTTGAGGCGTGTACACCAGAATTGGGGGCTTCTGTGAAACCAGTTAAATTTCTAACGACTCTACCACCTTTACTTTGGGGCGATAAAATTAATGGCCCTGATACCGAACTGTGCCCTTAATTGACTTCGAACCGAAGAAAAACCTTTGATATTCGTTGGGAAGTCTTTAAGGTCAATCGTGAGGGTTAATACCATGACTGAAGGTGTTTCCCGCACTTTGTACTCGGTTTGGTTCAAAAATATATTGCTTCCGCTTGGTGGTGTCACGGAACGATATCTTCGCAACTTTCAATATTTTCGTTCCAAAATCGATCTTTTTCAAACACCACTGTTGTGCGTGACACAGATGAAAACTTCACATTTGCAAAATTACAATATAAATAACCTCGTGTCAAACGCAGTTTATTAAAAAGAAAACATGTTTCCCTAAAAGTATTATCAGTTCTTATTCTATGTAATAAACTGCGTTTGACGCAACGTTATTTATATTGTAACTTTTATATTGTAACTATATGCAACTTGGTATATGACAGAGTCCGGACACTGCTTCTATCACAAAAATAATGTTGTTTTGAGTCACCTTTAAGTTGTTTACTCCTACATAAATTGGCACCGAACATCAGAAGGAAAACTTAATGGACCCATCAAAAATTAACAATCGTATATCGGACATAGGAAAACCCGTGCAAAAGCAGTTTGATTCATCACTGAATATATACTTGACTAGGGTTAATACAAACTTTTTTTAGGTATTGCAACTCGTTTTGAGTCTGTGGGCCACCAGGCCATTACAGCGAGTTCTGTAGAACCTTCTTCGCCAATAAAAAGTTCAAAAACCTTTTCATTTGACGTCACTACCACGTGAAGTGATCAAAGAATCTTCGTTTGTTTAATCTGTAGTTGTTCATGTCAAGTGACCCACGACCAACACATCGTGGGACCATGATTGTATGACACATTGAATTTTTGGGGTGCTTTTGTCCTTTCTCACAAAGTATTTGCCTTCACGTCCAAACCACCAAGGCACAACCTTTGCGTTAACTCCTTGTAATGACCTCCCGCCAATAAAGTGCTTACATACAGGTCGCTGCAATTCGATATACACACGTATATACAGAGCTCACTTACATGCATGAATCCTAAGTATGTTACGTTTTCTTTGTACACTTCACAGGCTAACGTTTTTGCTAAGAAACTATCACGTTTTGTTTGAAAGGTTGCCGATCCTAGAAATAATTGTTTTTTAATGACTAAACTATTCTATGTGGAGGCTCGTCGTTTTGCCGCTTGGTGTCGCAAAATCAGGTTTGGGTGATTTAATCGTTGGCAAGAATTTGTTTACCAATGGAAGAAAAATTTTTTCCATTATTTGTTTAAAAATTTAAAATAAGTGTAGCTCCATGTCACCAAAAGAAAGTGCATGCAAAGGTGAAATGGAAGGCAATCAGTTTGTGTAGAGATAGTCTGGAATATCCAGGGTCGTGAGTTTCAATCGCATAACAGGGAGTGAAACAAAATAATTTTTTTTTTTTTTTTTTTGACCACACCGGGATTTGAACCCTGGATATCCTGGCCACGAATTCCGATCAGGTTTTCTTGGTATATGGGTCGGGCGCTTGACCAATCCTGCCAATAAATAATTTCCTTTCAAAATATTGTTAATATCATCGCGTGCGACCCCTTCCGACCGTTTTTTGCCCACTAAGCTGCAGAAGACGTTTCTCTACCCCATGTTAACATGAGCATTGTTAAACGGTGGGATGGACCTGAATTCGTGACTACACCTTTAAAGGACTCAAAGTCTCAGATTTCCAAATTAAGATGAATGACCTCATCCAGCTTGCATTGTAACGACCTCAATTTTGTCACCTCTGTTTTATGCGTTGAAGTGGCTTTTAATCCCCATAATATGTGTGTTTTTCCTTCCGAGCCAATGTCATTCATTAAAATGTGACAAGTCATCCACCGCGCACCTGTTTTGCTGACAAAGTCGATACCGTGTGTATCGGTTCAATAATGTTCATTGGAGAAGCATTTGTTATATAAAACTTGTCGGGGTAGTCGACTTTCCCGTCTATTGTGCGCCGTGTCACGTCCAAACTATAGTTGAACTTTCAAACTTACGTCTTGGGTGCGTAAGCGCGTTGTTTATACGTTACTGCAATGAATGGAGAAGGGCGATATGTTGACAGTTCAACACGGACGCGGAGAAAGGTTTTACGGTGACTTGGAAGCACTAACATTCGTTCGTTCACTGTCGGCATCGTATACAAGACATCTCAACGATTTTGGAAACTTTCAACAAATGTTCGTCCACTATCGATATCGTATGTAAGATCTTAACGTTTTCTTCAGTTTGTAAGCAACAATGAGATAGTTCAGGCTTGTGCAGTAATGTATTGTTCAAATTGTCATGCGCGCCAAATTTGTTGTACACTATCTGTCACGTGACAAACATTTGTGCCAAAAGAAGTTTTAATTAACATTGTTGGATATAAAACAACACACATCTTTAAAAGACACTTGGAAAATTATTTAGTGTCAAAATCAGCGCCTGCATGCCATTTTTAAACAAATTCTGTGCCAAATTTAACACGTTTGCCCTGCATGGCGTGTCTGTATGTAAAACTTGTGATTTGAAATAATTTGTACTGACGAAAAAAAAAACAAAAAAGAACTTTGGGCTGCGCATGAATTTTAAATTAAAAATGTTGACTTCACTATAATTGTGACGAACCAAACTATTCGCAAAATGTTTCATGGCAAGGTCATATTTGATGCGACCTAAATTACAAAACCACGTTTGTGTAGAATGCATTAATTCCGTTCCAAAATTACTGCAAAGCTTCAGAGTGGCATTGCTAACAAAAGTGTTTATTATGTTGGATTTTTAGGAATTTCTTTTACAAGTAAGGACTTTTTGCCCTTGACAACACGGCATAGTTAAATGTTCTATTCTTTGCCGCGCCACTGAGAAAAATTAAATGCATGCAGAATCATCAAGTTTTTTAAAGGGGTTTTAGAACCTTGTTTGGAAATTTTGCTTCTGTGTCGTATATTTCTGTTTGAAAGCTCAACACACCTAATTTAGGAAAGACCTATTGTTGCCTTGCGACATCAGGCGAACAAATCAATGGCGCCAAATGAACTTTTTTTAAAACGTCGAAAATCAATGCCAGTTTCAATGGTACCTAGACGCAACAATTTTACGTCACAGTGCGCTCGCGCGTTTGAGTTAATGGAAGGTTGATGGGTTTTTTGAGACCTTTACATAATCTATACGAAATGTGGCGACGGGTTTAGTGGAGTTTTCTTTGACCTGCGGTTTGTTGTCATGACAATGAGATGATTTTTGACCCCTTATGTGCACTGTAGAATTATTTTGTGGGCGTCGGGATGTCCCAGCGTTAATGCGTTAACTTGACTTTCCATAGTGTGTCGAACTTGTCACGTAAAGAACAAACAAAAACCTTTCCTGCTTGTTTTATGACGTCACTGCAAGTCGTCTTTTAAGTGTTTCGCGATTGACTCGTTTCGTCGAACTGTCCTTTTGAATGTCTTTCGTAAAGCAAAACACGGTTTCGAGTATTTAATACATTGCGGAACCTGGCACCAGAATCCAACTCAGAATACCGGGAAATTCCCTAAACTGAATGACGTGTGAATTCTATCCACTTGTTTTCAACAAGCGCTTCTTTTGTGTTCTACGCACGAACTGCTTGGTTGTAAATAAAAATAAACCGAAAATATATGTTTTCCTATTGGTGTTACGTGAATCAAAAAATATTAGAGTTCGTTAGAATGAGACACAACTTATTTTAATCCTTCTTTCATCTAAAACTGCATCTGCATTCACTTTACCCGTAATATATTTATTATCATCAGCATTAACATTTAAAACCAAATCGTCTTTAAAATGCTTCACATCTCATGGATGGGGTTATATTGCCCCGGACAACAATTAAGATTTTAAGGGCGTCTCTGTTACAAATTGTTTTTTATCATGTTTCGCTTTTGTCCTTTTTAGGGGGGCACCCCAGCGTAGCAACTTCGTAGCATTAAGTTGTATAATATTTAAAATCCCCGACATAATTTTTCTGACCCAAAAATGAACACTAAAATCTCGGACGGGAAATTCATGACGTTTGGCAACTCCAGGTTGGAATAAAACTAGAAGACATTTATGCAGAAGTGTTGCGTGTGATATTTGGTGAATCCAAAAGAATGCCGATGCCTATGTTGTCTTAAAAACAAGTGGTTTACGGCAGGGGCAGGTCAAACTGTCGACGCGAAACCATTTGGTTTCGTGGGCCGTGAATAGTTTTATTGTAATTGACATGTAAGATAGGTAAAGAAATTTGTATTAAAATTTAAAACAATGAAAATGTTTGAGAACCACTTGTTTCGGCAGTGTATGAGAAACTACTTTTTTCTATTTCTTTTATTTAAAATCAAACATTGATCACAAATCTAACTTAAACATTATTGGTTTATTTACGGCCACATGACAAAAGCAAGGCTGGAATAAATAAAGCAAGCCACAGCAGATGCACGTGAGCAAATCAAATACATTTACACAATGCTTAAACCGCCATAAATTTTCGTTTGAATGCATTTCATTTCTGCAAACTTTCCAATGCGCTGATATGAATACACGAACAAAATCGACATACATAAACTCGAATATGATTACTAGCTTAAACTTAAAGTATTAAATAGAATAAATGCAAAAACAGAAAACACAAAATCCTTTTTTGTAGCTGGAGTACAAGAGGCCCAGAGATTTACTTTACTTTACATCACTCTGTTTAAAAGTTTATCGATCAATGCATTAGAACCAAATTATTGCACACATGCGATTTTATTTAAAGCAGCGCTCAACTCTGACACTTACAAAGGCATCACACAAACATGCATTACAAAAAAGTGACAGTTAAATAGTTCCATTTAAAGAAAGAAGTCGGAGTATGTCGGGCGTTTTTGTTTGGTCATCATTTAATTCAGGTGCATTCCATGCGTTCATCTTCAACTCTAAAACTGCACCTGCGTAACGTAATATTAGTACTTATAAACGTTACATATGGAGGCTTGTAATGTTACATATCAAACTTCAATGGGTAATATACTGACAAAAGCTGTGTATCACCATAAAATCGTACGGCTATGTGGAGAATTTCCTAGTGTCCGCAGTATAATAATCATTAAATACCCCTAAAAACTTGTCATTAACAAACAACAGCTTATATATGAATTGGGTGGACCCAACAGTGCCAGAAGCATTATTGGATACAATGCAGACGTTTGGCTATATTCCACATTGAGTCGTCTCTAATATTTGTCACCTAGCTGGGTGCCAAACTAATGATGCTGTGGTGATGTGATCTTATTGGTGGTGCTCTAAATCATTTCTTTAGCTCATAGTTTGTTTAACAAATATTATTGACCAATAATCAGTACCTACCAGTATGTTTCCTGCTCCATGTAACGTCCTTCAATGGTCCAACACTAAAATTAACGATAAAGTACAGTTGCATGTAAACATTATGCTGCAAAAACACAGCACCATAGAAATCAACTTATGTATATGTAAAAGTAATTTTTAACTCACTTTTTTGCTTTTTCTGGTGAACGTAACCGGATTAAAACCTTAAAAAATATGAAAATGAGTTTATTTTACAAAATTTAGTTTTTTGCTCCTGCAAACAACAAACGCCTGTAGGTTTTTAGACATTCAGTCAGTTTTCTTTAATAAGTAAACCCAAAATTGATACGTTTATACTACATCTTGAAATTAAAATAATTACCTCTTCCTTGTTTACAAAGTTCAAAATGGTCGATATCACTTACCTCTCTGTTGAGTGCGGTGAGGATATGCATCCACGGTATAGAAACTAGAAAGTAAAAGTACAACAAGAATTTCGATGTTCAGTTTCATGTTGTTTGGTGGATCGTGCGAAATCTCGTCTTGATATCTTCTCCTTGACAAAATGTTGCAAACTGCAGAAGTTCTTTAATATTCTTCCATTTTATAGCCGCCATGAACTTTTTTACTTACATATATTCCTATTGATCACGCAATGACTCACAGGTCAAGTAATATTGGCTTTTGCGTCTTAAAATAGCGAGTAATTTCTAAAAGGGTTTCCCGTTCTGCAACGAACCTCTCGCTGCGCTGTACGTTATTTGATTTCGTATGTTTGGATAAGGAATCTACCGAAATAAAAATAGAGTAGTTTTCGAAAAGATCACCAACTTTGTCAATACCTTACGTGCGACCAAGGAAAAAAGTCACACTGCGTACTGAGCGTTGACATCTTGCGGTCGTTTGATCCAAAAGATTCTACCGTTGCGTGTTGTTGCCACTTGTTGCAACTGGAATTTTCAAACTGCATTTGTTTCTAACGGTACCTGATGTCAGCAAATATCTTTCACACTAAAACTTTCAAAATTTCCGTGGCAATTACTCCACAAAATCAAGAGATTATTGTTACACTTAAATTTGCTTTCGCAAAACTAAACTGTGAATTTATGTGAAAAATGCGACTCTGGGTGGATTTTTTTGATCGCATGAACGCCAAAGAGATGCTTTATGAACTGCATTCGTTACTTTTTGTATGCTTTTTGCTAAGGTTTAAATGAAAGGCAACCGCACATTGAAAAAATGGACTGTTGTAACACATACAATATGTACATATGAAGTGTGGAGAAAAGCTTTAATCCATAAGTACACTGCAAGGTTTTGTTTGCATTCTCCAAGGTAAATGTAATTTTTCCTATATCACCGGGATTCGAACCCTGGGTATCGTAGCCAGGAATTTAGATCAAATTTTCTTGTTGACTAATGGGTCGGGCGCTTTTGTTGGGTTTTCTGTTCTTGACAATTTCAATCATCAACAATTAAACAAACAAAATCGTTGTTCTACTATTCAGGTCCTCTACATACAAATTTACAGGGCGGGCGTCCAACCATTACAATTGTAAACATGTTGAGGCGTGTACACCAGAATTGGGGGCTTCTGTGAAACCAGTTAAATTTCTAACGACTATACCACCTTTTCTTTGGGGCGATAAAATTAATGACCCTGATACCTAACTGTGACCTTAATTGACTTGGAACCGAAGAAAAACCTTTGATATTCGTTGGGAAGTCTTTAAGGTCAATCGCGAGGGTTAATACCATGACTGAAGGTGTTTCCCGCACTTTGTACTCGGTTTGGTTCAAAAATATATTGCTTCCGCTTGGTGGTGTCACGGAACGATATCTTCGCAACTTTCAATATTTTCGTTCCAAAATCGATCTTTTTCAACCGCCACTTGTTGTGCGTGACACAGATGAAAACTTCACATTTGCAACATTACAATATAAATAACCTCGTGTCAAACGCAGTTTATTAAAAAGAAAACATGTTTCCCTAAAAGTATTATCAGTTCTTATTCTATGTAATAAACTGCGTTTGACGCAACGTTATTTATATTGTAACTTTTATATTGTAACTATATGCAACTTGGTATATGACAGAGTCCGGACTCTGCTTCCATCACAAAAATAATGTTGTTTTATGTCACCTTTAAGTTGTTTACTCCTACATAAATTGGCACCCAACATCAGAAGGAATACTTGATGGACCCATCAAAAATTAACAATCGTATATCGGACATACGAAAACCCGTGTAAAAGCAGTTTGATTCACCACTGAATATATACTTGACTAGGGTTAATACAAACCTTTTTTAGGTATTGCAACTCGTTTTGTGTCTGTGGGCCACCAGGCCATTACAACGAGTTCTGCAGAACCTTCTTTGCCAAGAAAAAGTTTAAAAACCGTTTCATTTGACGTCACTACCACGTGAAGTGATTAAAGAATCTTCGTTTGTTGTTGATGTCAAGTGACCCACGACCAACACATAGTGGGACCATGATTGTATGACACATTGAATTTTTGGGGTGCTTTTCTCCTTTCTCACAAAGTATTTGCCTTCACGTCCAAACCACCAAGGCACAACTTACATACAGGTCGCTGCAATTCGATATACACACGTATATACAGAGCTCACTTACATGCATGAATCCTAAGTTTGTTACGTTTTCTTTGCACACTTCACAGGCTAACGTTTTGACATGATTAGTAAACTATCACGTTGTGTTTGAAAGGTTGCCAATCCTAGAATTAATTGCTTTTAATGACTAAACCATTCGATGTGGAGGCTCGTCGTTTTGCCGCTTGGTGTCGCAAAATCAGGTTTTGGTGATTTAATCGTTGAATTTGTTTACCACTGAAAGAAAAGATTTTTCCATTATTTGTTTAAAAATTTAAAATAAGTGTAGCTCCATGTCACCAAAAGAAAGTGCATGCAACGGTGAAATGGAAGGCTATCAGTTTGTGTAGCGATGGTCTAGAATACCAAGGATCGTGAGTTTGAATCGTATAACAGGGAGTGAAACAAAATAATTTCCTTTTAAAATATTGTTAATATTATCGCGTGCGACCCCTTCCGATTGGTTTTTGCCCACTAAGCCGCAGAAGACGTTTCTCTACCCCTTGTTAACATGAGCATTGTTAAACGGTGGGATGGACCTGATTTCGTGACTACACCTTTAAAGGACTTGAAGTCTCAGATTCCCAAATTAAGATGAATGACCTCATCCAGCTTGCATTGTAACGACCTCAAAATCATCGCCCGCGTGCCATTTTTAAACAAATTCTGTGCCAAATGTAACACGTTTGCCCTGCATGGAGTGCCTCTGTATGCAAAACCTGTGATTTGAAAAGATTTGTACCAACAAAAAAAAAACAAGAACTTTGGGCTGCGTATAAATTCCACATTAGATGTTGACTTATTTGGGACGAACCGAATTATTCGCCAAAATGTTTTGTTGCAAAGCCATATTAGATGCGACCTAAATAACAAAACCAAGTTTGTGTGCAATGCAATAATTCCGTTCCAACATCTCTGCAATGATTTAGGGTGGCATTGCTAACAAAAGTGTTTATTATATTGGATTTTTCGGATTTTATTTTACAAGTACGGACTTTTAGTTAAATGTTCTATATTTTTGCTGTGCCACTGAGAAAACTTTAATGCATGCAGAATTATCAAGTTATTTTAAAGGGGTTTTAGAATCTTGTTTGGAAATTTTATTTCTCTGTCATATATTTCTGTTTGAAAGCTCAACACACCTAATTTAGGAAAGACCTATTGTTGCCTTGCGTCATCAGGCGAACAAATCATTCGCGCCAAATTAACTTTTTTCAAAACGTCGTAAATGGGCTTTGGGTTTTTAATATACGAATGTTGCCAGTTTCAATGGTGCCTAGACGCAACGATTTTACGTCACAGTGCGTTCGCGCGTTTGAGTTAATGGAAGGTTGATGGGTTTTTTGAGACCTTTACATAATCTATATGAAATGTGGCGACGGGTTTAGTGGAGTTTTTTTTGACCTGCGGTTTGTTGTCATGACAATGAGATGATTTTTGACCCCTTATGTGCACTGTAGAATTACTTTGTGGGCGTCGGGATGTCAGCCTTAATGCGTTAACTTGACTTTCCATAGTGTGTCGAACTTGTCACGTGAAGAACAAACAAAAACCTTTCCTGCTTATTTTATGACGTCACTACAAGTCGTATATTAAGTGTTTCGCGATTGACTCGTTTCGTCGAACTGTCTTTTTGAATGTCTTTTGTAAAGTAAAACACGGTTTCGAGTATTTTGTTGTCGTCGCTTTTCTGTGAATCTCGACCTTCTGTTTGTTCCACTGCGGAAACTGGCACCAGAATCCAACTTAGAATACCGGGGAATTCCCTAAACTGAATGGCGTGTGAATTCTATCCACTTGTTTTCAACAAGCGCTTCTTTTGTGTTCTATGCACGAACTGCTTGGTTGTGAATAAAAATAAACGGAAAATATATCTTTTCCTATTGGTGGTACGTGAATCAAAAAATATTAGAGTTCGTTAGAATGAGACACAACTTATTTTAATCCTTCTTTCATCTAAAACTGCATCTGCATTCACTTTACCCGTAATATATTTATTATCATCAGCATTAACATTTAAAACCAAATCGTCTTTAAAATGCTTCAAATCCCATGGATGGCGTTATATTGCCCCGGACAACAATTAAGATTTTAAGGGTGTCTCTGTTACAAAATGTTTTTTATCATGTTTCGCTTTTGCTCTTTTTAGGGGGGCGCCCCGGCGTAGCAACTTCGTAGTATTAAGTTGTATAATGTTTAAAATCCCCGACATATTTTTTCTGACACAAATATGAACACTGAAATCTCGGACGGGAAATTCATGACGTTTGGCAACTCCAGGTTGGAATATTACTAGAATGTATTTACGCAGAAGTGTTGCGTGTGATATTTGGTGAATCCAAAGGAATGCCGATGCCTATGTTGTTTCAAAAACAAGTGGTTTACGGCAGGGGCAGGTCAAACTGTCGACGCGAACCCATTTGGTTTCGTGGGCCGTGAATAGTTTTATTGTAATTAACATGTAAGATAGGGGTAAAGAAATTTGTATTAAAATTTAAAACATCGAAAATGTTTGAGAACCACTTGTTTCGGCAGTGTATTAGAAACTACTTTTTTCTACTTCTTTGATTTTGATTAAAAATAAACATTGATCAAATGTTATTCGACACAAATCTAACTTAAACATTATTGATTTATTTACGGCCACATGTCAAAAGCAAGGCTGGAAAAAATAAAGCAAGCCACAGCAGATGCACGTGAGCAAATCAAATACATTCACACAATGCTTAAACCTCAATAAATTTTCGTTTGAATGCATTTCATTTCTGCAAACTTTCCAATGCACATACATAAACTCGAATATGATTACTAGCTTAAACTTAAGTATTATATAGAATAAATGCAAAACAGAAAAGATTCATTGAAAACACAAAATCCTTTTTTGTAGCTTTTGCACAAGAGGCACAGAGATTTACTTTACGTGCATCACGCTGTTTAAAAGTTTATCGATCAATGCATTAGAACCAAATTATTGCACACATGCGATTTTATTTAAAGCAGTGCTCAACTCTGACACTTACAAAAGCATCACACAAACATGCATTACAAAAAAGTTACAGTTAAATAGTTCCATTTAAAGAAAGAAGTCGGAGTATGTCGGGCGTTTTTGTTTGGTCATCATTTAATTCAGGTGCATTCCATGCGTTCATCTTCAACTCTAAAACTGCACCTGCGTAACGTAATATTGGTATTTATAAACGTTACATATGGAGGCTTATAATGTTGCATATCGAACTGCAATGGGTAATATACTGACAAAAGCTGTGTTTCACCATGAAATCGTACGGCTATGTGGAGAATTTCGTAGTGTCCGCAGTATAATAATCATTAAATACCCCTAAAAACTTGTCATAAACAAACAAAAGCTTATATATTAATTGGGTGGACCCAACAGTGCCAGAAGCATTATTGGATACCAAGGAGACGTTTGGCTATATTCCACATTGAGTCGTCTCTAATGTGTGTCACCTATAGCTGGGTGCCAAACTAATGATGCTGTGGTGATGTGATCTTATTGGTGGTGCTCTAAATCATTTCTTTAGCTCATAGTTTGTTTAACAAATATTATTGACCAATAATCAGTACCTACCAGTATGTTTTCTGCTCCATGTAACGTCCTTCAATGGTCCAACACTGAAATTAACACAAAAGTAAAGCTGCATGTAAACATTATGCTGCAAAAACACAGCACCATAGAAATCAACTTATGTATATGTATCCCAAAAGAAGTAATTTTAAACTCACTTTTTTGCTTTTTCTGGTGAACGTAACCGGATTAAAACCTAAAAAATATGAAAATGAGTTAATTTTACAAAATTTAAGTTTTTTGCTCCTGCAGACAACAAATACCTGTAGGTTTTTAGACATTCAGTCAGTTTTCTTTAATAAGTAAACCTAAAATTGATACTTTTATACTACATCTTGAAATTAAAATAATTACCTCTTCCTAGTTTACAAAGTTCAAAATGGTCGATATCACTTACCTCGCTGTTGAATGTGGTGAGGATATGCATCCACGGTATAGAAACAGAAAAGTAAAAGCACAACAAGAATTACGATGTTCAGTTTCATGTTGTTTGGTGGATCGTGCGAAATCTCGTCTTGATATCTTCTCCTTGACAAAATGTTGCGAAGTGCAGAAGTTCTTTAATATTCTTCCATTTTATAGCCGCCATGAACTTTTTTATTTACGTATATTCCTATTTATCACGCAATGACTGACAGCTCAAGTAATATTGGCTTTTGCGTCTTAAAATAGCGAGTAATTTCTAAAGAGGTTTCCCGTTCTGCATTGAACCTCTCGCTGCGCTGTACGTTATTTGATTTCGTATGTTTGGATGAGGAACCTACCGAAATGTATAAGTAGTAGTTTTCGAAAATACCCGTGTCAAAAGCGTCAGTCGCGGAATTTCTAAAATTACAATTTTTTTTTTATTTTATTTTATGTTATTTCTTTTAATTATTTTTAAAGCACTTGATCAGATTTCTTGTTCAAGATTTTTTTTAAACTGTAAAATCTATGCAATTTCGACGTAGCGAAAAATTTCTTGCTCCTGGGCGTGTCAAGACGTGGCGAACACTACGTGACTAACATAATTTCGAGACACATGACATTCTCATGTTTATGACGTTTGGAATGACAGCAGTTGCTATGCATGGGTCTGAATGATTGTTGTTGAAATAAACCACGTAAGAAGGCTTTTTTTGTAATATTAACTTTCATTAGACTGCGTTGACGCACAATGCGCACAGGCAAAAAAAGTACCAGTAGTTTGGACAATGCAAAATCATTTTCAATAAAGATACTTGTATTGGATAAAAAAGCTGCAGTGTGCTCATGGCAAAAAGTATTTAAACGAGCAACAAGGTTTGGTGAATGCCATGTCTGCTAAAATCGTGATAACCTGTAGAGAATTAAAGCAATGTTTTTTCGCTCCCTTTTAGGCACGTCTGTAACTGCAGGGACATAAAAGTAAATTAATCTTACTCGTGATACTTGTGCAATGAATGAAATTAAATAAACGGCATCGCCGTGAGATCCGCGAAAAGATCAGCAAACATTGTCAATACCTTACCAAGTGCGACCAAGGGAAAAAGTCCCTCTGCGTACTTGGCGTTGAAATCTTGCGGTCGCTTGTCCCTAAAGTTGCTACCGCTGTGTGTTGCTACCACTTGTTTGCTGATCTTTCCACGGCTCGTACAGCGGTGCCGTTTATTACATTTAAATTTACTTCCATATACGTTTCCTGTGTGTAGGATGTGAATGTGGGAGCGGCAATGTGCAAATCTCACTAGTAAGCTTACGTCACTATAGATCCGTTAAATCACATTTACGTCACTAAAATGTCACTGCAGTCACACACATGTATAAGGGTCAAAGAAACTATTCCCCTAACATCTGTGAAAAGATTAGCAAACATTGTCAATACCTTACGTGCGACCAAGGGAAAAAGTCACTCTGCGTACTTGGCGTTGAAATTTTGCGGTCGTTTGTCTCTAAAGATGCTACCGCTGTGTGTTGCTACCACTTGTTTGCTGATCTTTCCACGGCTCTTACGGCGGTGTCGTTTATTTTGCTAAAATTTACGTTCATACGTTTCCTGTGTGTATGATGTGACTTTGAGAGCGGCATTAAACAAATCTCACTGGTGAGCTTATGTGACCATAGGCCATTATATGTAGGTGGTTGTCTGCTGCTAAAGATGCTACCGTTGCGTGTTCTGGTCCTTGTTATTAGCTTGAACCATTTTCTCGCGATAAAGTAATAGGTTGTTTATTTTACCAACTATCTTGCAAATTCCTTTGGCTCAATCGCATTCCTTTATCGCTTCACCTGCACCCAAACACGACTCGAGTGAAAATCTTGTTCGAAAAATGATTCACTTGTCACGTGATCCAACCCAAGTGTGTCGGAATCGTTGTATGTTGATAGAAGTTTTATGGATCAATACGTGGAATCGATTTCTCGGTCTTGTGTCCGATCGAGAATGCCAGACGTTTCCTGTAAATATTATTGCCCAACAGCGCCCTCTAGGAAATGCTTGGGAAATCGCTTCAACTATTATTTCAAACAATTATGGCTGGCGCTTGAATTATTTTCTGGCCTCAAATTGCAACTAGGATTCTACATTTCTATTCTCAAGGCTGAACCCAATCTGCAATTTAATGTGGTTTCCAAAGGTCACGAACCGGTATTTTTCTGTGGGCAATATATATATATATATATTCCTGTACTTGAAGTATAAAATCTGACCGATTCCGTTTGTACAGGGAGCGATCTGTGCGAAATATTGCTGGAGGGCTAGAGATCACGTGACAATTGATCGGTTTTAGATTAAAACAAAAACAACAAAAAGGAAGAAACAAAAACCGACTTGTTTGTTGTCAGATACTCTGTTGGCCACACAGTCCACTCACAACTCAAATAAAATCCACAGACAGCAACTTCAAAGAGGGAATCCCTTTCCATTACACAAAGGTTTAATTTTGTTACAAACAACATTTAAAAGGGTGCAAAGTAAATGGAGTTAAGCCGCGAAAAGATCAGCAAATATTATCAATACCTTACGTGCGACCAAGGGAAAAAGTCACACTGCGTACTTGGCGTTGACACCTGCGGTCGTTTGATCCTAAAGATGCTACCGTTTTGTTTTGCAGCCACTTGTTTGCTGATCATTCGACGGCTGGTTCCACGGAAAAATTTACGTTCATACGTTTCCTGTGTGTAGGACGTGAATGTGGGAGTGGCAATGTGCAAATCTCACTAGTAAGCTTGCGTCACTATAGGTCTGTGAAGTCACATTTACGTCACTAAAATGTCACTGCAGTCACACACATGTATAAGGGTCAAAGAAACTATTCCTCTAAGATCTGTGGAAAGATAAGCAAACATTGTCAATACCTTACGTGCGACCAAGGGAAAAAATCAAACTGCGTACTTGGCGTTAACATCTTGCGGTTATCTGCTATGCGATTCACTTGTCACGTGATCCAACCAATGCGTGTTAAATCGTCGTATGTCAGTTGTGGTTTAATTGTTCAATACGTCGAATCGATTTCCCGGTTATAATTATTACAAGTGTCCGATCTTGCAAGGAGAATCTTTTTTCATTTTCTTTTTTGACCACACAGGGGTTTGAACCCAGGATGTCCTGCGCACGAATCCTGTTCAGGTTTTCTTTATTTAAACATTTCCCATCAGTATTATGGATTAACAGCGCCACCTCGTGAAATTTTTAGGCTTGAAAATTTTTAGGATAATGTAAGCTGCCGAATGATGGCCACTGTTTCCAACTACTACGTTTCATGAGTGCAGTTTTGTGTGACGATTTTGGACGATTAACCCCGCCAAACGACCAGGCAACCCCCACTTTGTGGTGACAATCCAACAACCGTCAATGCTTTGGAATAATTTTTCTAATGTTTTCATCCAGACACAAGGTATTGGAACTTATTGATTTATTTTTCAGCCACGTGTGAACGCAAGTTGCGGATATAAATAAAGCAAGCAAACACAGCATACTAGTTAGCGTATATAATACCAAGGTGACATTAGTAACGACATAACTTGTTTAAAATAGAACGAAATTGAAATCAGATTTTGCGATTTTAAATAAAACATCCAGCAAATGTAAAACTAATGTACAACGTTGGCACTCAAAATGATTCGCATAAAGAAACAGCATAAATTACGAATCGAGCTCTGCATGTTGATCATCCACTTTCTCCAAATCTTTCGCACTCCAGAATTTTTCCATCCTTTCGAAACTTGCACCTGCGTAACATTATATTGTATTTGAGTGATTCTGGATCACAATGACCTCAATTTTTGTTAACTTTGCGAGATGAGGAAGTTAATCATTAAAAGAACAGCTTTAGGAGTAGCTGACCATAATAGCAGTGAATGACCATAGCAGTAAATTAACATAGCGCGAAATATATTGAAAGGAGAATGATTGCCTGATTATATCTGGCAATCCATTGAATTTAGGTCCAAATATAATGTACTGAAAGTCTGAGTTTATGACATAATTTTGAATATTTTTTGTAATGAATCAAACATTTATGTTTGACACAAGGTGTTTGGATAAAGAACCCTTCTGGCAGATACGGCCAAATGTATGTTCCCTTTCTGTATGTTTAGTGACTATTAGCAGTTAAAATGTGACTCAAGTATTCTGTGACGTCAAATGAAGTCGTTTCGCCGGGTGGTCGCATTATCTTCAAAAACAAGTTTTGGGAAACTATAGCATTTCAGCGGTACATTTTCACATTAGAATTAATGGTAATAAACATAACTTACAAATATTGTTGGTGTGTGTTTCTCCTTAAATGACCTTTCAATTTCCAACACTAAAATAAAAAACTTCAATTACTGGTGGAAAATTAATTTACAATTAGAAATGTGGAGAGTCACCAAAACAACAAGGAAAAAACTACAGGCATTCTTTTCACAAAAATATTATCAAACTTACCTTATTATTCCCCTTGATCAATTGAAATTGTCGATCTAAAAACAATTCTTTAAAGTTAGCACAGATTTCATTTGAAATATATTTTAGTGTTTTATCATTTCCGAAACTTCATCAATATGGTTTAAATCTAATGGGAAAAACTCACATTGGTTCGACATGAATTGTAATTTTGTAACTCAAGACAGACTGTAACAAAGTTATTGAACGCTAAACCCAGTTATTGGCCATTACCCTGCCACGTAGGCCAGGAACGCTGCTGTGTTGTTTTAAAAAACCTTTTTGTTTAACTTTTTAAAGAAAACTTCGCGATTTTTTGAAAATTTTATTTCGATAGATATTTTTTACAATAGCAAAGAATCAACTACCACTGTTCCTAGTTATTTACAATATTAAGCAAAAAATGATCGAACTCACTTACCTTGTCGCTGAGGCCGGTGAGGATATGCATCCACGGTATAGGAACAGAAAAGTAAAAGTACAACAAGAATTACGATGTTCAGTTTCATGTTGTTTGGTTGATCGTGTGAAATCTCGTCTTGATATCTTCTCCTTGACAAAATGTTGCGAACTGAAGAATATCCTCCATTTCATATCATTTTATAGCCGCCATGCGATTTATTTGTCGACATATATTACATTGACCTTACGCTGTGACTCACAACTCAAATAACTTTGGCTTTTACGCCCGTAACCAGCGAGCATACTTAAAGGGGATTTCCCTTTCCCTGGAAATTTTTTACAGTGACTCGTTATTCTATTGATGGATTTGTTTCGGAGTTGTTTGTAAATTTTTCATAACTTTTCTGACACCTAAACACTCTGTTCAATATGGGTTTTATGCCAAAGTTTAATTTTGTTACGAAAAATGCAAATATTTGAAATCAATCATACGAATTCGGTCGAATATTGATGTAGGTATTCGGATTAAGATTGAACCCAACCCTGGCGTCGCTACGGCGTTGAGCGTTACAACTGCGTGCCCCAATCTCGACCTATCTTTACAACAAATATCCTTTGTAGCGTTGAACTGGATAGCGAAACCAGCCAATATTAATTGAAATTGTCAGGTTTGCAATAATGTGACTTGGGACCCTTATTGGATCCCAAGGGTTTGCTTCAATGTTTTTCCGCTGATGGAGTCAAATACGTAAGAAGGTTAAAACATAAATTCGTGGCCTAAAAACTTTTGAAAATTTTTCGGTGATTGAAATGATATCTTTTTTTTTGGTGATTGAAATGACCCTTAAACATGTCGGCGACTGCAGTGACATTTTAGTGACGTCAATGTGACTTAACAGAACGATAGTGACGCATGCTTACTAGTGAGATTTGCACAATGCCGCTCCCACTTTCACGTCCTACACACAGGAAACATATGAACGTAAATTTTAATAAAATAAACGGCACCGCTGTACGAGCTGTGAAAAGATCAGCAAACATTGTCAATACCTTACGTGCAACCAAGGGAAAAAGTCACATTGCGTGCTTGGCGTTGACATCTTGCGGTCGTTTGATCCTAAAGATGCTACCGTTGCACGTTGCTGCCACTTATTTGCTGATCTTTCCACGGCTGGTTTCACGGGAAAATTTACGTTCATACGTTTCCTGTGGGTAGGATGTGACTGTGGGAGTGGCAATGTGCAAATCTCACTAGTAAGCTTACGTCACTATAGGTCTGTGAAGTCACATTTACGTCACTTAAATGTCACTGCAGTCACAGACATGTATAAGGGTCAAAGAAATTATTCCTCTAAGATCTGTGGAAAGATCAGCAAACATTGTCAATACCTTACGTGCGATCCAGGGTAAAAATCAAACTGCGTACTTGGCGTTAACATCTTGCGGTTATCTGTTATGCGATTCACTTGTCATTTGATCCAATCAATGCGTGTTAAATCGTCGTATGTCAGTTGTGGTTTAATTGTTCAATACGTGGAATCAATTTCATGTTTATGCTTTTTACAAGTACCCGATCTTGCAACGAGAATCTTTTTTCATTTTTTTTTATTGACCACACCGGGGTTTGAAACCAGGATGTCCTGCGCACGAATCCTGATCAGGTTTTCTTTATGCAAATATTTCCCATCAGTATTATGGATTAACAGCGCCACCGCGTGAAATTTTTAGGCTTGACCATTTTTAGGATAATGTAGGCTTCCGAATGATGGCCACTTTTTCCAACTACTAGGTTTCATGAGTGCAGTTTTGTGTGAATATTTTAGACGATTAACCCCGCCAAATGACCAGGCAACTCACACTTTGTGGTGACAATCCAAAAACCGTCCATGCGTTGGAACAATTTTTCTAATCTTTTAATCCAGACACAAGGTATTGGAACTTATTGATTTATTTTACAGCCACGTGTAAACGCAAGTTGCGAATATAAATAAAGCAAGCAAACACAGCATACTACTTATATATAATACCAAGGTGTATATAATACCAAAGTAACATTGGTAACGACATAACTTGTTTAAAATAGAACGAAATTGAAATCAGTAATTTGCGATTTTAAATTAAACATCAAGCAAATGTAAAACTAATGTACAACGTTGGCACTCAAAATGATCCGCATAAAGAAACAGCATAAGTTACGAATCGAGCTCTGTCTGTTGATCATCCACTTTCTCCAAATCTTTCGCATTCCAGATTTCCATTCGATCGAAACTTGCACCTGCGTAACATTATATTATATTTGAGTAATTTTGGAACACAATGAACTTAATTTTTGTTAACTTTGGGAGTGGGATAGTTAATCATGAAAAGAACAGCTTTAGCAGTGACTGACCATACCAGGGACTGACCATATCAGTAACAGACCAGAGCGCGAAATATACTGAAGAATGAATGCCTGATTATATCTGGCAAGAAATTGAATTTAGGTCCAAATATAATCTACTGAAAGTCTGAGTTTTTGACATAATTTTGAATATTTTTGCAACGAGTCAAACATTTATGTTTGTCCTGACACAAGGTGTTTGGATAAAGAACCTTTCTGGCAGATGGAGACGAACCGTGTTACAGCCAAGAGACTGTTCTCTCCCTAATGTTTAGTGATTGTTAGCAGTCAAAATGCGACTCAAGTATTCTTTGACGTCAAAAGAAGCCGTTTCGCCCGAGTGGTCCCATTATCCTCAAAAACAACTATTGGGAAACTATAGCGTTTCAGCGGTAAAACTGAGCATTTGATATAATGATAATAAACATAACTTACAAATATTGTTGGTGTGTGTTTCTTCTTAAATGACCTTTTAATTTCCAACACTAAAATAAATAACTTCAATTACTGGTGGAAAATAAATTCATAATTAGAATGAGCAAAGTCTCCTAAACAATAAGAAAAAAACTACAGTCATACTTTTCACATAAACATTATCAACCTTACCTTATTATTCCCCTTGATCAATTGAAATGGTCGATCTAAAAAAATCGTTCAAGGTTAGCACAGATTTTATTTGAAATATATTTTATTGTTTAATGATTTCAGAAATTTCTTTAAAATGGTTTAAATCTAATAAGAATAACTCGCATTGGTTCGACATGAATTGTAATTTTGCAACTAAAGACAGACTGCAACAGAGTTATTGATCGGTAAACCCTGTTATTGGTCATTACCCTGCCAGGTAGGCCAGGAACACTGCTGTGTAGTTTTGAAAAACCTTTTTGTTTAACTTTTCAAAGAAAAATTTGCGTTTATTTGAAAATTTTATTTCGATAGATATTTTTTACAATTGCAAAGAATCAACTACCACTGTTCCTAGTTATTTACAATATTAAGCGAAAAATGATCGAATTCACTTACCTTGTCGCTGAGGCCGGTGAGGATATGCATCCACGGTATAGGAACAGAAAAGTAAAAGAACAACAAGAATTACGATGTTCAGTTTCATGTTGTTTGGTGGATCGTGCGAAATCTCGTCTTGATATCTTCTCCTTGACAAAATGTTGCGAACTGAAGAATATCCTCCATTTCATATCATTTTATAGCCGCCATGCGATTTATTTGTCAACATATATTACATTGACCTTACGCTGTGACTCACAACTCAAATAATATTGGCTTTTACGCCCTTAACCAGCGAGCATATTTAAAGGGGATTTCCCTTTCCCTGGAAATTTTTTTACAGTGACTCGTTTTTCTATTGATGGATTTGTTTCGGAGTTGTTTGTAAATTTTTCATAACTTTTCTGACACCTAAACACTCTGTTCAATATGTGTTTTATGCCAAAGTTTAAGTTTGTTACGAAAAATGCATACATTTAAAATCAAGTATTCGAATTCGGTCGAATATTGATGTAGGTATTCTGATTAAGATTTGACCCACTCCTGGTATCACCACGGCGTTTGGCGTCACAACTGCGTGCCCCATTCTCGAATCATCCTTACAACAAATATCCTTATAGCGTTGAACTGGATAGAAAACAACCAATATTAATTGAAATTGACAGGTTTGCAATAATGTGACTTGGGTCCCTTGTTGAACTTCAAGAGTTTGCTTCAATCTTTTTCCGCTGATGGAGTCAAATACGTAAGAAGGTTAAACATAAATTCGTGACCTAAAAATTCAGAAAATTTTTAGGTGATTGAAATGATATCTTTGACCCTTAAACATGTCGTCGACTGCAGTGACATTTTAGAGAAGTAAATGTGACTTAACAGAACGATAGTGACGCATGCTTACTAGTGAGATTTGCACAATGCCGCTCCCACTTTTACGTCCTACACACAGGAAACGTATGAACGTAAATTTTAACAAAATAAACGGCACCGCTGTACGAGCTGTGAAAAGATCAGCAAACATTGTCAATACCTTACGTGCAACCAAGGGAAAAAGACACACTGCGTACTTGGCGTTGACATCTTGCGGTCGTTTGATCCTAAAGATGCTACCGCTGTGTGTTGCTACCACTTGTTTGCTGATCTTTCCACGGCTGGTTTCACGGGAAAATTTTCGTTCATACGTTTCCTGTGCGTAGGATGTGACTGTGGGAGTGGCATTGTGCAAATCTCACCAGTAAGCTTACGTCACTATAGGTCGGTTAAGTCACATTTACGTCACTAAAAATGTCACTGCAGTCACAGACATGTATAAGGGTCAAAGAAATTATTCCTCTAAGATCTGTGGAAAGATAAGCAAACATTGTCAATACCTTACGTGCGACCAAGGGAAAAAGTCAAACTGCGTACTTGGCGTTAACATCTTGCGGTTATCTTCTATGCGATTCACTTGTCACGTGATCCAACCAATGCGTGTTAAATCGTCGTATGTCAGTTGTGGTTTAATTGTTCAATACGTCGAATCGATTTCCCGGTTATAATTATTACAAGTGTCCGATCTTGCAAGGAGAATCTTTCTTCATTTTCTTTTTTGACCACACAGGGGTTTGAACCCAGGATGTCCTGCGCACGAATCCTGATCAGGTTTTCTTTATGTAAACATTTCCCATCAGTATTATGGATTAACAGCGCCACCGCGTGAAATTTTTAGGCTTGAACATTTTTAGGATAATGTAAGCTGCCGAATGATGGCCACTGTTTCCAACTACTGCGTTTCATGAGTGCAGTTTTGTGTGAATATTTTAGACGATTAACCCCGCCAAACGACCAGGCCATTCCTACTTTTGGTGACAATCCAGTTACCGTCCATGCTTTGGAATAATTTTTCTAATGTTTTCATCCAGACACAAGGTATTGGAACTTATTGATTTATTTTTCAGCCACGTGTAAATGCAAGTTGCGAATATAAATAAAGCAAGCAAACACAGCATACTACTTATATATAATACCAAGGTGACATTGGTAACGACATAACTTGTTCAAAATAGAACGAAATTGAAATCAGTTTTTGCGATTTTAAATAAAACATCAAGCAAATGTAAAACTAATGTACAACGTTGGCACTCAAACTGATCCGCATAAAGAAACAGCATAAATTACGAATCGAGCTCTGCCTGTTGATCATCCACTTTCTCCAAATCTTTCGCACTCCAGAATTTTTCCATCCGATCGAACCTTGCACCTGCGTAACATTACATAATATTTGAGTGATTCTGGAACACAATGAACTCAATTTTGTTAACTTTGCGAGATGAGGAAGGTAATCAATAAAAGAACAGCTTTAGGAGTAGCTGACCATAATAGCAGTGAATGACCATAGCAGTAACTTAACATAGCACGAAATATACAGAAAGGAGAGTGATTGCCTGATTATATCAGGCAATCCATTGAATTTAGGTCCAAATATAATCTACCGAATGTCTGAGTTTATGACATAATTTTGAATATTTTTTGTAATGAGTCAAACATTTATGTTTGACACAAGGTGTTTGGATAAAGAACCCTTCTGGCAGATACGGCCAAATGTTTGTTCCCTTTCTGTATGTTTAGTGATTATTAGCAGTGAAAATGCGACTAAAGTATTCTGTGACGTCAAATAAATTTGTTTCGACCGAGTGGTCGCATTATCTTAAAAAACAAATTTTGGGAAACTATAGCGTTTCAGCGGTACAACTGAGCATTTGATTTAATGATAATAAACATAACTTACAAATATTGTTGGTGTGTGTTTCTTCTTAAATGACCTTGTAATTTCCAACACTGAAATAAATAACTTCAATTACTGGTGGAAAATAAATTTACAATCAAAATGTGGAAAGTCTCCTAAACAATACGAAAAAAACTACAGGCATACTTTTCACAAAAATAATATCAACCTTACCTTATTATTCCCCTTGATCAATTGAAATCGATCTAAATAAAATCGTTTAAAGTTAGCACAGATTTTATTTGAAATATATTTTATTGTTTTATGATTTCAGAAATTTCTTCAAAATGGTTTAAATCTAATAAGAATAATTCACATTGGTTCGACATGAATTGTAATTTTGTAACTCAAGACAGACTGTAATCGAGTTATTGAACGCTAAACCCAGTTTTTGGATATTACCCTGCCAGGTATGCCAGGAACACTACTGTGTAGTTTTGAAAAACCTTTTTGTTTAACTTTTCAAGGAAAACTTCGCGTTTTTTTGAAAATTTTATTTCGATAGATATTTTTTACAATAGCAAAGAATCAATTGCCACTGTTCATAGTTCTTTACAATATTAAGCAAAAAATGATCGAATTCACTTACCTTGTCGCTGCCGGCGAGGATATGCATCCACGGTATAGGAACAGAAAAGTAAAAGCACAACAAGAATTACGATGTTCAGTTTCATGTTGTTTGGTGGATCGTGCGAAATCTCGTCTTGATATCTTCTCCTTGACAAAATGTTGCGAACTGAAGAATATCCTCCATTTCATATCATTTTATAGCCGCCATGCGATTTATTTGTCAACATATATTACACTGACCTTACGCTGTGACTCACAACTCAAATAGTATTGGCTTTTACGCCCTTAACCAGCGAGCATATTTAAAGGGGATTTCCCTTTCCCTGGAAATTGTTTTACAATGACTCGTTATTCTATTGATGAATTTGTTTCGGGGTTGTTTGTAAACTTTCCATAACTTTTCTTACACCTAAACACTCTGTTCTATATGCGTATTATTCCAAAGTTTAATTTTGTTATAAAAAATGCAAACATTTAAAATCAAGTATTCGAATTCGGTCGAATATTGGATTTAGGTATTCCGATTAAGAGTTGACCCACCCTGGTGTCACCACGGCGTTGGGCGTCACAACTGCGTGCCCCATTCTCGAATCATCCTTATAACAAATATCCTTATAGCGTTGAACTGGATGGCGAAACCAGCAAATATTAATTGAAATTTTTTAAGTTTAAAAAATGTGACATGGGTCCATTATAGGACTTCAATAGTTTGCTTTCATCTTATTCCGATTGAGCAGCCAAATACGAGAGAAGGTTAAACATAAATTCGTTGTTGAAAAAAAATCTTATAATTTTTGGGAGTGGGGAATAGTTTCTTTGACCCATAAACATGTCTCTGACTGCAGTGACATTTTAGTGACGTAAATGTCATTTAGCAGACCTATAGTGACGTAGGTTTACTAGTGAGATTTGCACAATGCCGTTCCCACTATCACATCCTACACACAGGAAACGTATGAAAGTAAATTTAATAAAATGAACGGCACCGCCGTACGAGCCGTGGAAAGATCAGCAAACATTAACAATACCTTACGTGCGACCAATGGAAAAAGTCAAACTGCGTGCTTGGCGTTGACATCTTGCGGTCGTTTGATCCTAAAGACGCTATCGTTGTGTGTTGCTACCACTTGTTTGCTGATCTTTCCACGGCTGGTTCCACAGGAAAATTTACGTTCATACGATTCCTGTGCGTAGGACGTGAAAGTGGGAGCGGCATGGTGCAAATCTCACTAGTAAGCTTACGTCACTATAGGTCTGTGAAGTCACATTTACGTCACTAAAATGTCACTGCAGTCACAGACATGTATAAGGGTCAAAGAAACTATTCCCCTAAGACCTGTGGAAAGATCAGCAAACATTGTCAATACCTTACGTGGGACCCAGGGTAAAAATCAAACTGCGTACTTGGCGTTGAAATCTTGCGGTTATCTGCTATGCGATTCACTTGTCACGTGATCCAACCAATGCGTGTTAAATCGTCGTATGTCAGTTGTGGTTTAATTGTTCAATACGTGGAATCGATTTCATGTTTATGATTTTTACAAATGTCCGATCTTGCAACGAGAATCTTTATTCATTTTCTTTTTCGACCACATCGGGGTTTGAACCCAGGATGTCCTGGACACGAATCCTGTTCAGGTTTTCTTTATGTAAACATTTCCCATCAGTATTATGGATTAACAGCGCCACCGCGTGCAATTCTTAGGCTAAACATTTCTTGGATAATGTAAGCTGCCGAATGATGGCCACTGTTTCCAACAACTACGTTTCATGAGTGCAGTTTTGTGTGACGATTTTAGACGATTAATCCCGCCAAACGACCAGGCAACTCCTACTTTGTGGTGACAATCCAGTAACCCTCAATCGTTTGGAATAATTTTTCTAATGTTTTCATCCAGAAACAAGGTATTGGAACTTATTGATTTATTTTTCAGCCACGTGTAAACGCAAGTTGCGAATATAAATAAAGCAAGCAAACACAACATACTAGTTAGCCTATATAATACCAAGGTGACATTGGTAACGACATTACTTGTTTAAAATAGAACGAAATTGAAATCAGATTTTGCGATTTTAAATAAAACATCAAGCAAATGTAAAACTAATGACAACGCTGACACTCAAAAATTTCGCACAAAGAAACAGCATAAATTACGAATCGAGCTCTGTTGATCATCCACTTTCTCCAAATCTTTCGCACTCCAGAATTTTTCCATCCTTTCGAAACTTGCACCTGCGTAACATTATATTGTATTTGAGAGATTCTGGAACACAATGACCTCAATTTTTGTTAACTTTGCGAGATGAGGAAGTTAATCATTAAAAGAACAGCTTTAGGAGTAGCTGACCATAATAGCAGTGAATGACCATAGCAGTAACTTAACATAGCGAGAAATGTATTGAAAGGAGAGTGATTGCCTGATTATATCTGGCAATCCATTGAATTTAGGTCCAAATATAATCTACTGAAAGTCTGAGTTTATGACATAATTTTGAATATTTTTTGTAATGAGTCAAACATTTATGTTTGACACAAGGTGTTTGGATAAAGAACCCTTCTGGCAGATACGGCCAAATGTATGTTCTTTTTCTGTATGTTTAGTGATTATTAGCAGTCAAAATGTGACTCAAGTATTCTGTGACGTCAAATGAAGTCGTTTCGCCGGGAGGTCGCATTATCTTCAAAAACAAGTTTTGGGAAACTATAGCATTTCAGCGGCACATTTTCACATTAGAATTAATGGTAATAAGCATAACTTACAAATATTGTTGGTGTGTGTTTCTTCTTAAATGACCTTTTAATTTCCAGCACTAAAATAAAAAACTTCAATTACTGGTGTAAAATTAATTTACAATTAGAAATATGGAAGTCTCCAAAACAACAAGGAAAAAACTACAGGCATTCTTTTCACAAAAATATTATCAAACTTACCTTATTATTCTCCTTGATCAATTGAAATTGTCGATCTAAAAATAATTCTTTAAAGTTAGCACAGATTTTATTTGAAATATATTTTAGTGTTTTATCATTTCCGAAACTTCATCAAAATGGTTTAAATCTAATGGGAAAAACTCGCATTGGTTCGACATGAATTGTAATTTTGTAACTTAGACAGACTGAAACAGAGTTTTTGAACGCTAAGCCCTGTTATTGGTCATTACTTTGCCATCTAGACCAGGAACACTGCTGTGTAGTTTGAAAACAAATATGCAACTTTTTGAAATGTTGGTAAGAAAACTTTACATTTTTTATTGGACATTTTTATTTGGTAAGATGTTTTTTAAAACAGCAAAAAATAAACTTCCTGTGTTCCTGGTGTCCAGAGCAACAGTTTTGTAGACGGTCAAGTTATTTACAATATTGAGCTCCAAATTATCGAACTCACTTACCTTGTCGCTGAGGCCGGTGAGGATATGCATCCACGGTATAGGAACAGAAAAGTAAAAGCACAACAAGAATTACGATGTTCAGTTTCATGTTGTTTGGTTGATCGTGCGAAATCTCGTCTTGATATCTTCTCCTTGACAAAATCTTGCGAACTGAAGAATATCCGCAATTTCATATCATTTTATAGCCGCCATGCGATTTATTTGTCAACATATATTACATTGACCTTACGCTGTGACTCACAACTCAAATAATATTGGCTTTTACGCCCTTAACCAGCGAGCATATTTAAAGGGGATTTCCCTTTCCCTGGAAATTTTTTTACAGTGACTCGTTATTCTGTTGATGGATTTGTTTCGGGGTTGTTTGTAAATGTTTCATAACTTTTCTGACACCTAAACACTCTGTTCAATATGCGTATTATTCCAAAGTTTAATTTTAGGATTGCAGGCTTGACAGCCTAGGCATTTAATTTTGTTACGAAGAATGCAAATATTTGAAATCAAGTATATCAATTCGGTCGATAATTGGATGTAGGTATTCGAATTAAGAGTTGACCCACCCTGGTGTCACCACGGCGTTGGCCGTTACAACTGCGTGCCCCATTCTCGAATTATCCTCATAACAAATATCCTTATAGCGTTGAACTGGATAGCGAAACCAGCCAATAACAATTGAAATTTTTTAGGTTTGCAATAATGTGACTTGGGTCCATTATTGAACTTCAATAGTTTGATTTTATCTTTTTCCGACTGAGGAGCCAAATACGAGAGAAGGTTAAACATAAATTCGTTGCTGAAAAAAATTATGATAATTTTTGGGAGTTGGGAATAGTTTCTTTGACCCATAAACATGTCTCTGACTGCAGTGACGTAAATTTGACTTAGCAGACCTATAGTGACGTAGGTTTACTAGTGAGATTTGCACAATGCCGCTCCCACTTTCATGTCCTACACACAGGAAACGTATGAACGTAAATTTTAACAAAATAAACGGCACCGCCGTACGAGCCGCAAAAAGATCAGCAAACATTGTCAATACCTTACGTGCGACCAAGGGAAAAAGTCAAACTGCGTGCTTGGCGTTGACATTTTGCGGTGGTTTCATCCTAAAGACGCTACCGTTGCGCGTTGCTGCCACTTGTTTGCTGATCTATCCACGGCTGGTTCCACGGAAAAAATTACGTTCATACGTTTCCTGTGTGTGGGGTGTAACTGTGGGAGTGGCAGTGTGCATATCTCACTAGTAAGTTTACGTCACTATAGGTCTGTTAAGTCACATTTACGTCACTAAACTGTCACTCCAGTCACACACATGTGTAAGGGTCAAAAAACTATTCCCCTAGGATCTGTGGAAAGATCAGCAAACATTGTCAATACCTTACGTGCGACCAAGGGAAAACGTCAAACTGCGTACTTGGCGTTAACATCTTGCGGTTATCTGCTATGCGATTCACTTGTCACGTGATCCAACCAATGCGTGTTAAATCGTCGTATGTCAGTTGTGGTTTAATTGTTCAATACGTGGAATCGATTTCATGTTTATGATTATTACAAATATCCGATCTTGCAATGAGAATATATTTTCATTTTTTTTTGACCTCACCGGGGTTTGAACCCAGGATGTCCTGCGCACGAATCCTGATCAGGTTTTCTTTATGTAAACATTTCCCATCAGTATTATGGATTAACAGCGCCACCGCGTGAAATTTTTGGGCTTGAACATTTTTAGGATAATGTAAGCTGCCGAATGATGGCCACTGTTTCCAACTACTGGGTTTCATGAGAGCAGTTTTGTGTGACTATTTTAGATGATTAACCCCGCCAAACGACCAGACAACTACTACCTTGTGGTGACAATACAGTAACCGTCAATGATTTGGAATAATTTTTCTAATGTTTTCATCCAGACACAAGGTATTGGAACTTATGGATTTATTTTTCAGCCACGTGTAAACGCAAGTTGCGAATATAAATAAAGCAAGCAAACACAGCATACTAGTTATATATAATACCAAGGTGTATATAATAACAAGGTGATATTGGTAACGACATAACTTGTTTAAAATAGAACGAAATTGAAGTCAGTATTTTGCGATTTTAAATAAAACATCAAGCAAATGCAAAACTAATGTACAACGCTGACACTCAAAAATTTCGCATAAAGAAACAGCATAAATTACGAATCGAGCTCTGCCTGTTGATCATCCACTTTCTCCAAATCTTTCGCATTCCAGATTTCCATTCGATCGAAACTTGCACCTGCGTAACATTATATTATATTTGAGTAATTTTGGAACACAATGAACTTCATTTTTGTTAACTTTGAGAGTGGGATAGATAATCATGAAAAGAACAGCTTTAGCAGTAACTGACTATAGCAGTGACTGACAATAGCGGTAACTGACCATATATGGTGACTGACCATATCAGTAACTGACCATAGCAGTGACTGACCATGCCAGTGACTGAACATATCAGTAACTGACCATAGCGCGAAATATACTGAAAGGAGAATGATTGCCTGATTATATCTGGCAAGCAATTGAATTTAGGTCCAAATATAATCTACTGAAAGTCTGAGTTTTTGACATAATTTTGAATATTTTTGCAACGAGTCAAACATTTATGTTTGTCCAGACACAAGGCGTTTGGATAAAGAACCTTTCTGGCAGATGGAGACGAACCGTGTTACAGCCAAAAGTCTGTTCCCTCCCTAATGTTTAGTGATTATTAGCAGTTAAAATGCGACTCAAGTATTCTGTGACGTCAAAAGAAGCCGTTTCGCCCGAGTGGTCCCATTATCCTCAAAAACAACTTTTGGGAAACTATAGCGTTTCAGCGGAACAACTGAGCATTTGATTTAATGATAATAAACATAACTTACAAATATTGTTGGTGTGTGTTTCTTCTTAAATGACCTTGTAATTTCCAACACTAAAATAAATAACTTCAATTATTCTGGTGGAAAATAAAGTTACAATCAAAATGTGGAAAGTCTCCTAAACAATACGAAAAAAACTACAGGCATACTTTTCACAAAAATAATATCAACCTTTACCTTATTATTCCCCTTGATAAATTGAAATCGATCTAAAAAAAATCGTTTAAAGTTAACACAGATTTTATTTGAAATATATTTTATTGTTTTATGATTTCGGAAATTTCTTCAAATTGGTTTAAATCTAACAAGAATAACTCGCATTGGTTCGACATGAATTGTAATTTTGTAACTCAAGTCAGACTGTAATAGAGTTATTGAACGCTAAACCCAGTTATTGGCCATTACCCTGCCAGGTAGGCCCACTGCTGTGTAGTTTTGAAAACACCTTTTTGTTTAACTTTTTAAAGAAAACTTCGCGTTTTTTTGAAAATTTTATTTCGATAGATATTTTTTATAATAGCAAAGAATCAACTACCACTGTTCCTAGTTATTTACAATATTAAGCAAAAAATGATCGAATTCACTTACCTTGTCGCTGAGGCCGGTGTGGATATGCATCCACGGTATAGAAACAGAAAAGTAAAAGCACAACAAGAATTACGATGTTTAGTTTCATGCTGTTTGGTGGATCGTGCGAAATCTCGTCTTGATATCTTCTCCTTGACAAAATGTTGCGAACTGAAGAACATCCTCCATTTCATATCATTTTATAGCCGCCATGCGATTTATTTGTCAACATATATTACATTGACCTCACGCTGTGACTCACAACTCAAATAATATTGGCTTTTACGCCCTTAACCAGCGAGCATATTTAAAGGGGATTTCCCTTTCCCTGGAAATTTTTTAAAAAATGACTCGTGATTCTGTGGATGGATTTGTTTCGGGGTTGTTTGTAAATTTTTTATAATTTTTCTGACACCTAAACACTCTGTTCAATATGTGTTTTATTCCAAAGTTTAATTTTGTCACGAAAAATGCATACATTCAAAATTAATTATTCGAATTCGGTCGAATATTGATGTAGGTATTCGGATTAAGATTGAACCCAACCCTGGTGTCACCACGGCGTTGGGCGTCACTATTGCGTGCCCCAATCTCGACTTATCCTTACAACAAATATCCTTTGTAGCGTTGAACTGGATAGCGAAACCAGCCAATATTAATTGAAATTGTCAGGTTTGCAATAATGTGACTTGGGTCCATTATTGGAAATTCGTGGCTTTAAATTTAGAAAATTTTTGAGTGATTGAAATGATATCTTTGACCCTTAAACATGTCGGCGACTGAAGTGACATTTTAGTGACGTAAATGTGACTTAACAGAACGACAGTGACGTATGCTTACTAGTGAGATTTGCACAATGCCGCTCCCACATTCACGTCCAACACACAGGAAACGTATGTATAAGGGTCAAAGAAACTATTCCCCTTATATCTGTGGAAAGATCAGCAAACATTGTCAATACCTTACGTGCGACCCAGGGTAAAAAGAACTGCGCACTTGGCGTTGACATCTCGCGGTTATCTGCTGCGCGATTCACCTGTCACGTGATCCAACAATGCGTGTTAAATCGTTGTATGTTAGTTGTGGTTTAATTGTTCAATATGTGGAATGGATTTCATGTTTATGATTATTAGAGGTGTCCGATCTTGCAACGAGAATCTTAAACATTTCCCATCAGTATCATGAAACAACAGCGCCACCTCGTCGATTTGTTAAACTTGAACATTTTTAGGATAATGTAGGCTTCCGAATGATGGCCACTATTTCCAACAACTAGGTTTCATGAGTGCAGTTTTGTGTGACTATAATAGACGATCTAACCCGTCCAACGGCAAGGTAACTCCCACTTTGTGGTGACTATACAATAACCGTCAATTGTTTGGAAAAATTTTTATATGTTTGTATACAGACACAAGGGATTTGAACTGTATAGGACAGGAAAGTAAAAGCACAACAAGAATTACGATGTTCTGTTTCATGTTGTTTGTTGGATCGTGCGAAATCTCGTCTTGATATCTTCTCCTTGACAAAATGTTGCGAACTAAAGTATATCCTCCATTTCATATCATTTTATAGCCGC
Source organism: Ascidia mentula (assembly GCF_947561715.1). NCBI lineage: Eukaryota > Metazoa > Chordata > Ascidiacea > Phlebobranchia > Ascidiidae > Ascidia > Ascidia mentula. The sequence goes on from NC_138568.1 coordinate 4,997,906, forward strand.
CATGCGATTTATTTGTCAACATATATTACATTGACCTTACGCTGTGACTCACAACTCAAATAATATTGGATTTTACGCCCTCAACTAGCGAGCATATTTAAAGGGGATTTCCCTTTCCCTGGAAATTTTTTTAAGGTGATTCGTTATTCTGTTGATGGATTTGTTTCGGGGTTGTTTGTAAATTTTTCACAATTTCTCTTACAACTTATCACTCTGTTCAATATGTGTTTTATTCCAAAGTTTAATATTTAACGTCAAATTTTCGAATTCGTCCGAATATTGAATGTTGGGCGTTACAACTGCGTGCCCCAATCTCGAATTATCCTTATAACAAATATCCTTATTGCGTTGAACTGGATAGCGAAACTAGCCAATATTAATTGAAATTGTCAGGTTTGCAATAATGTGGCTTCAATCTTTTTCCGCTGATGGAGTCAAATACGTAAGAAGGTAAAACATAAATTCGTGACCTAAAAATTTAGAAAATTTTTAGGTGATTGAAATGATATCTTTGACCCTTAAACATGTCGGCGACTGCAGTGACATTTTAGAGAGGTAAATGTGACTTAACAGAACGATAGTGACGCATGCTTACTAGTGAGATTTGCACAATGCCGCTCCCACTTTCACGTCCTACACACAGGAAACGTATGAACGTAAATTTTAATAAAATAAACGGCACTGCCGTACGAGCCGCAAAAAGATCAGCAAACATTGTCAACATAGAGAAAAAGTCACACTGCGTACTTGGCGTTGACATCTTGCGGTCGTTTGATCCCAAAGATGCTACCGTTGCGCGCTGCTGCCACTTGTTTGCTGATCATTCCACGGCTGGTTCCACGGAAAAATTTACGTTCATACGTTTCCTGTGCGTAAGGTGTGACTGTGGGAGTGGCAATGTGCAAATCTCACTAGTAAGCTTACGTCACTATAGGTCTGTGAAGTCACATTTACGTCACTAAAATGTGACTGCAGTCACAGTAATGTAAAAGGTTCAAACAAACTATTTCTCTAAGATCTGTGGAAAGATTAGCAAACATTGTCAATACCTTACGTGCGACCAAGGGAAAAAGTCAAACTGCGTACTTGGCGTTGACATCTTGCGGCTATCTGCTATGCGATTCACTTGTCGCGTGATCCAACCAATGCGTGTTAAATCGTCGTATGTTAGTTGTGGTTTAATTGTTCAATACGTGGAATCAATTTTTTGTTCATAATTATTACAGGTGTCCTATCTTGTAATGAGAATCTTTTTTCATTTTTTTTGCCACACCGTGGTTTGAATCCAGGATGTCCTGCGCACGAATCCTGCTCAGGTTTTCTTTATGTAAATATTTCCCATCACTATTATGGATTAACAGCGCCACCGGGTGAAATTTTTAGGCCTGAACATTTTTAGGATAATGTAAGTTGCCGAATGATGGCCACTGTTTCCAACTACTGGGTTTCATGAGAGCAGTTTTGTGTGACTATTTTAGACGATTAACCCCGCCAAACGACCAGGCAACTCCCACTTTGTGGTGACAATCCAGTAACCGTCAATGATTTGGAATAATTTATCTAATGTTTTCATCCAGACACAAGGTATTGGAACTTATTGATTTATTTTTCAGCCACGTGTAAACGCAAGTTGCGAATATAAATAAAGCAAGCAAACATAGCATACCAGTTAGCGTATATAATACCAAGGTGACATTGGTAACGACATAACTTGTTTAAAATAGAACGAAATTGCAATCAGTGTTTTGCGATTTTAAATAAAACATCAAGCAAATGTAAAACTAAATGTACAACGCTGACACTCAAAAATTTCGAATAAAGAAACAGCATAAATTACGAATCGAGCTCCGCCTGTTGATTATTCACTTTCTTCAAATCTTTCGCATTCCAGATTTCCATTCGGTCGAAACATGCACCTGCGTAACATTATATTATATTTGAGTGATTTTGGAACACATTGAACTTACTTTTTGTTAACTTTGGGAGTGGGATAGTTAATCATGAAAAGAACAGCTTTAGCAGTAACTGACCAAGCAATGAATTACCATAGCAGTGACTGACCATAGCAGTGACTGACCATATCAGTAACTGACCATAGCGCGAAATATATTCAAAGGAGAATGATTGCTTGATTATATCTGGCAAGCAATTGAATTTAGGTCCAAATATAATCTACTGAAGTTCTGAGTTTTCAAAATAATTTTGAATATTTTTGCAACGAGTCAAACATTTATGTTTGTCCAGACACAAGGTGTTTGGATAATGAACCTTTCTGGCAGATGGAGACGAACCGTGTTACAGCCAAAAGTCTATTCCCTCCCTAATGTTTAGTGATTATTAGCAGTTAAAATGCGACTCAAGTATTCTGTGACGTCAAAAGAAGCCGTTTCGCCCGAGTGGTCCCATTATCCTCAAAAACAACTTTTGGGAAACTATAGCGTTTCAGCGGTACAACTGAGCATTTGATTTAATGGTAATAAACATAACTTACAAATATTGTTGGTGTGTGTTTCTTCTTAAATGACCTTTTAATTTCCAACACTAAAATAAATAACTTCAATTACTGGTGGAAAATAAATTTACAATCAAATTGTGGAAAGTCTTCTAACTCTTTCCACTCCGAGCGTCTATATATAGACGATTTCGCGCATGCCGTAGAATCCAAGCGTCTATATATAGACGGTAAATGAAATCGTCATTGCGTCGCAATCATAAGCCTTGGCTGCGCAAAAATACATTCATTTGAATGTACTAGGATGGAAAAACAGTTGCTTGCGTCAACAAAAGTCTATAATAATGTTTTGATGAATTTTGGTCAACATATATAACGCTAATTTTTTTGCAAATTTTGGGTGTATTTTTGCACTGTTTTCACATATTTTGGTTGCAATACGACCAGCAACGCGCTGTAGTAGTGAAAATAGGATCGGTACTGTAAGTTCAGAGATTGCTTGAACCCTCGGCATAAAAATTACGAGCGTGTTGAATGTCCACTGTGACGTCATAAAGCCTGCGAAGCAAATGCAAGATAATGGTTCTTGTGGTAGAAAAGGAATGAGTCGGCTAGATATTTTTGTCCTGTAATTAATCAGTCTGTACCTGAATCAAGAAAAACCTTGTACTGTGCAAAAACAGAAAGCAGTTTTGGCAAAACAGGTTCAAAATGCATTTGGAGGTAAAGTATGGCAAGTGGGGGGCATTTCTGAGACCAAACGACAAGAAAATGTTGTTACATGAATTGGTTCCAGTTGTTGTATCAGACCCAAATACCTTTTTTTGCATTACAATAAACATGGATATCACAAAGAAACCTTCATAACCACAACACATTTGAAAATGCAATCCAATTTCTCCATTCAAAGAAAGGTTTCGACAAGGTCAGTCGAGCAACTTCAGACAACAGCCACAGCAGTTCAAAACCAATTTATACTGTTGTCCAACATTCAGTGTGACATTATGTGTAAACAATTGCATGTAAAGTTTCACAACATGGTTGAATATTGTGTATAGTCTTTTTTTACTCTGTTTCTCTTCTTTCATTTCTTCATGGTTGTTTTTTGAAAAATACTAAAAAATGCATGATTTGCAAGGGTCTTTGTGGAAAAACTACACATGCTATCAGTGAAGTCAAAATTTTCCATCAAAGCACACTTGTAGTACTCCATTTGGTAAAAATTTGAAATACTTTGAATAAAAAACAAGCTTGTGAGTATTTCGAATATATAGATGGTGAAACGAACACATGCGAATAGTATAACAAGACATTTTTGAAAATTTGAGAAATTTTTGAACAGGTTTTGACTTATTTTTGTAAATAGATGTTTGCATAATGCATACTACAGCACTACAAAGCCTGTGTACAAAAAAATCCTCACAATAAGTTAGATATATACAAAGTTCAGAAAAATATTTTTTGGATTTTTCACCATATTTGAGAAAAAATGTGAAAATTCGATGGGCTGTTACATAAAAACAACTATCACTGGGCAAGAATTGTAATTTTTCCCTGACCACACATTACATTGGTGTGTTACAAACCAAAAATCTAACTATTACACCTTACAATTGGGCCGTGAGTATTTCATTTGCAACCATACCCCAAAACAAGCAATTTTCACTAGTTTGGAAAAAGTTGAAAAAGGTCCTGTTGGTGAAAGCCATAAAATTATCGAACTGCTGTTCGCAGCAAGCTGAAACTTGCCTAGATACAGCACGGGGGTTTACCCTTTCTTTTGCGATACTGGTAACCGCTTTAATTTATATATTCACGAAATGGGAAGTGTTTGAAAATTGTCATTTTTGCTCAAAAATCCCGGATTCTAGAGCCTGTTCGCAGAAAATGGTCCGGAGTGGAAAGAGCTAAACAATACGAAAAAAAGTACAGACATACTTTTCACAAAAATAATATCAACCTTACCTTATTATTCCCCTTGATCAATTGAAATCGATCTAAAAAAATCGTTTAAAGTTAGCACAGATTTTATTTGAAACATATTTTATTGCTTTATGATTTCAGAAATTTCTTTAAAATGGTTTAAATCTAATAAGAATAACTCGCATTGGTTCGACATGAATTGTAATTTTGTAACTCAAGACAGACAGTAACAGAGTTATTGAACGCTAAACCCAGTTATTGGCCATTACCCTGCCAGGTAGGCCAGGAACACTGCTGTGGAGTTTTGAAAAACCTTTTTGTTTAACTTTTTAAAGAAAACTTTGCGTTTCTTTGAAAATTTTATTTCGATAGATATTTTTTACAATAGCAAAGAATCAACTACCACTGTTCCAAGTTATTTACAATATTAAGCAAAAAATGATCGAATTCACTTACCTTGTCGCTGTTGAGTGTGGTGAGGATATGCATCCACGGTATAGGAACAGGAAAGTAAAAGCACAACAAGAATTACGATGTTCAGTTTCATGTTGTTTGGTGGATCGTGCGAAATCTCGTCTTGATATCTTCTCCTTGACAAAATGTTGCGAACTGAAGAATATCCTCCATTTCATATCATTTTATAGCCGCCATGCGATTTATTTGTCAACATATATTACATTGACCTTACGCTGTGACTCACAACTCAAATAACATTGGATTTTACGCCCTTAACCAGCGAGCATATTTAAAGGGGATTTCTCTTTCCCTGGAAATTTTTTTACAGTGACTCGTTATTCTATTGATGGATTTGTTTCGGGGTTGTTTGTAAATTTTTCATAACTTTTCTGACACCTAAACACTTTGTTCAATATGGGTTTTTTGCCAAAGTTTAATTTTGTTACGAAAAATGCATACATTTAAAATCAAGTATTCGAATTCAGTCGAATATTGATGTAGGTATTCGGATTAAGATTTGACCCACTCCTGGTGTCACTACGGCGTTTGACTTTAATACTGCGTGCCCCAATCTCGACTTATCCTTATAACAAATATCCTTATAGCGTTGAACTGGATAGCGAAACCAGCCAATATTAATTGAAATTGTCAGGTTTGCAATAATGTGACTTGGGACCCTTATTGAATCCCAAGGGTTTGCTTCAATCTTTTTCCGCTGATGGAGTCAAATACGTAAGAAGGTTAAACATAAATTCGTGGCCTAAAAACTTTCCAAAATTTTTAGGTGATTGAAATGATATCTTTGACCCTTGAACATGTCGGCGACTGCAGTGACATTTTAGAGAGGTAAATGTGACTTAACAGAACGATAGTGACGCATGCTTACTAGTGAGATTTGCACAATGCCGCTCCCACATTCACGTCCTACGCACAGGAAACGTATGAACGTAAATTTCAAAAAAAATAAACGGCACCGCTGTACGAGCTGTGAAAAGATCAGCAAACATTGTCAATACCTTACGTGCAACCAAGGGAAAAAGTCACACTGCGTACTTGGCGTTGACATCTTGTGGTCGTTTGATCCTAAAGACGCTACCGTTGCGCGTTGCTGCCACTTGTTTGCTGATCTTTCCACGGCTGGTTTCACGGAAAAATTTACGTTCATACGTTTCCTGTGGGTAGGATGTGACTGTGGGAGTGGCAATGTGCAAATCTCACTAGTAAGCTTACGTCACTATAGGTCTGTGAAGTCACATTTACGTCACTTAAATGTCACTGCAGTCACAGACATGTATAAGGGTCAAAGAAATTATTCCTCTAAGATCTGTGGAAAGATCAGCAAACATTGTCAATACCTTACGTGCGATCCAGGGTAAAAATCAAACTGCGTACTTGGCGTTAACATCTTGCGGTTATCTGCTATGCGATTCACTTGTCACTTGATCCAATCAATGCGTGTTAAATCGTCGTATGTCAGTTGTGGTTTAATTGTTCAATACGTGGAATCAATTTCATGTTTATGCTTTTTACAAGTACCCGATCTTGCAACGAGAATCTTTTTTCATTTTCTTTTTTGACCACACCGGGGTTTGAAACCAGGATGTCCTGCGCACGAATCCTGATCAGGTTTTCTTTATGTAAACATTTCCCATCAGTATTATGGATTAACACCACCACCTCGGGGATTTGTTATGCTTGAACATTTTTAGGATAATGTAACCTGCCGAATGATGGCCACTGTTTCCAACTACTAGGTTTCATGAGTGCAGTTTTGTGTGACTATTTTAGACGATTAACCCCGCCAAATGACAAGGCAACCCCCACTTTGTGGTGACAATCCAACAACCGTCAATGCTTTGGAATAATTTTTCTAATGTTTTCATCCAGACACAAGGTATTGGAACTTATTGATTTATTTTTTAGCCACGTGTAAACGCAAGTTGCGAATATAAATAAAGCCAGCAAACACAGCATACTAGTTAGCCTATATAATACCAAGGTGACATTGCTAACGACATAACTTGTTTAAAATAGAACAAAATTGAAATCAGTAATTTGCGATTTTCAATAAAACATCAAGCAAACGCAAAACTAATGTACAACGCTGACATTCAAAAATTTCGCATAAAGAAACAGAATAAATTACGAATCGAGCTCTGCCTGTTGATCATCCACTTTCTCCAAATCTTTCGCACTCCAGAATTTTTCCATTCGGTCGAAACTTGCACCTGCATAACATTATATTATATTTAAGTTGATTTTAGAACACAATGAACTTAATTTTTGTTAACTATGCGAGATGAGGAAGTTATTCATGTAAAGAACACCTTTAGCAGTGACTGACCATACCAGTAACTGACCATAGCGCGAAATATATTGAAAGGAGTATGATTGCCTGATTATATCTGGCAATCAATTTGCTTTAGGTCCAAATATAATCTACTGAATGTCTGAGTTTTTACATGATTTTGAATATTTTTGTAACGAGTCAAACATTAATCTATATCCAGACACGAGGTGTTTGGATAAAGAACCTTTCTGGCAGATAAAGACAAACCGTGTTACAGCCAAAAGTCCCTCCCTATATTTTTTGTGATTATTAGCAGTTAAAATGCGACTCAAGTATTCTGTGACGTCAAATAAATTTGTTTCGCCCGGGTTGATCCATTATCTTCAAAAACAACTTTTGGGAATCTATAGCGTTTCAGCGGTACAACTGAGAATTTGATTTAATGATAATAAACATAACTTACAAATATTGTTCGTGTGTGTTTCTCCTTAAATGACCTTTTAATTTCCAACACTAAAATAAATAAATCCAATTATTCTGGTGGAAAAATAAAGTTACAAGGTATAGAGTCAACCAAACCAATGACAAAAAATCTATAGTCCTAATTTTCACAAAAATATTATCAAACTTACCGTATTGCTTATCTTGTTCAATTGAAATGAGCGATCTTCAAATAAAAATCGTTTAAAGTTAGCACAGTTTTTATTTGAAATATGTCGTAGTGTTTTATGATTTCAGAAATTTCGTCAAAATGGTTTAAATCTAATAAGAATAACTCGCATTGGTTCGACATGAATTGTAATTTTGTAACTCAAGACAGACTGTAATAGAGTTATTGAACGCTAAAACCAGTTATTGGCCATTACCCTGCCACGTAGGCCAGGAACACTGCTGTGTAGTTTTGAAAAACCTTTTTGTTTAACTTTTTAAAGAAAAAAAATTTCATTTCGCTAGATATTTTTTACAATAGCAAAGAATCAACTACCGCTGTTCCAAGTTATTTACAATATTAAGCAAAAAATGATCGAATTCACTTACCTTGTCGCTGTTGAGTGTGGTGAGGATATGCATCCACGGTATAGGAACACAAAAGTAAAAGTACAACAAGAATTACGATGTTCAGTTTCATGTTCTTTGGTGGATCGTGCGAAATCTCGTCTTGATATCTTCTCCTTGACAAAATGTTGCGAACTGAAGAATATCCTCCATTTCATATCATTTTATAGCCGCCATGCGATTTATTTGTCAACATATATTACTTTGACCTTACGCTGTGACTCACAACTCAAATAATATTGGATTTTAAGCCCTCTACCAGCGAGCAACGGGATTTCCCTTTCTCTTGATTCATTCAAAGGTGACTTGTTTTTCTATTGATGGATTTGTTTCGGGGTTGTCCGCAAACTTTTCATAATTTCTCTTACATCTTAACACTCTGTGCAATATGCGTAAATATGTCAAAGTTTAATTTTGTTACGAAATATGTAAATATTTAAAGTCAAATAATTGACGTCGGCCGAATATTGAATGTGGGTAATTCGATTAAGATTTGACCCACTCCTGGCGTCACTACGGCGTTTGGCGTTACTACTGCGTTCCCCAATCTCGAATTATCCACAAATATCCTTATAGCTTAAAACTGGATAGCGAAAGCAGCAAATATTAATTGAATTTTTTAAGTTTACAATAACGAATTCGGGTCCGTGGTTGGATTCCAAAAGTTTTCTTTTCTGTTTTTCCGCTGGAGGAGTCAAATAAGAAAGAAGGTTAAACATAAATTCGTGGCCTAAAAACTTTTGAAAATTTTTGGGTGATTGAAAAGATATCTTTGACCCTTAAACATGTCGGCGACTGCAGTGACATTTTAAAGAGGTAAATGTGACTTAACAGAACGATAGTGACGCATGCTTACTAGTGAGATTTGCACAATGCCGCTCCCACATTCACGTCCTACGCACAGGAAACGTATGAACGTAAATTTTAACAAAATAAACGGCACCGCTGTACGAGCTGTGAAAAGATCAGCAAACATTGTCAATACCTTACGTGCAACCAAGGGAAAAAGTCACACTGCGTACTTGGCGTTGACATCTTGCGGTCGTTTGATCCTAAATATGCTACCGTTGTGTGTTGCTACCACTTGTTTGCTGATCTTTCCACGGCTGGTTTCACGGAAAAATTTACGTTCATTCGTTTCCTGTGGGTAGGATGTGACTGTGGGAGTGGCAATGTGCAAATCTCACTAGTAAGCTTACGTCACTATAGGTCTGTGAAGTCACATTTACGTCACTTAAATGTCACTGCAGTCACAGACATGTATAAGGGTCAAAAATACTATTCCTCTAAGATCTGTGGAAAGATCAGCAAACATTGTCAATACCTTACGTGCGACCAAGGGAAAAAGTCACACTGCGTACTTGGCGTTGACATCTTGCGGTTATCTGCTACGCGATTCACTTGATCCAACCAACGCGTGTTAAATCGTCGTATGTTAGTTGTGGTTTAATTTTTCAAAACGTGGAATCGATTTTATGTTTACGATTTTTACAGGTGTCCTATCTTGTGATGAGAATCTTTTTTCATTTTTTTTGACCACACCGGGGTTTGAACCCAGGATGTCCTGCGCACGAATCCTAATCAGGTTTTGTTTATGTAAACATTTCCCATCAGTATTATGGATTAACAGCGCCACCGCGAGAAATTTTTAGGCTTGAACATTTTTAGGATAATGTAAGCTGCCGAATGATGGCCTCTGTTTCCAACTACTAGGTTTCATGAGAGCAGTTTTGTGTGACTATTTTAGACGATTAACCCCGCCAAACGACCAGGCAACTCCTACTTTGTGGTGACAATCCAGTAACCGTCAATCGTTTGGATTAATTTTTCTAATGTTTTCATCCAGACACAAGGTATTGGAACTTATTGATTTATTTTTCAGCCACGTGTAAACGCTAGTTGCGAATATAAATAAAGCAAGCAAACACAACATACTAGTTAGCCTATATAATACCAAGGTGACATTGGTAACGACATCACTTGTTTAAAATCGAACGAAATTGAAATCAGATTTTGCGATTGTAAATAAAACATCAAGCAAATGCAAAACTAATGTACAACGCTGACACTCAAAAATTTCGCATAAAGAAACAGCATAAATTACGAATCGAGCTCTGTTGATCATCCACTTTCTCCAAATCTTTCGCACTCCAGAATTTTTCCATCCTTTCGAAACTTGCACCTGCGTAACATTATATTGTATTTGAGTGATTCTGGAACACAATGACCTCAATTTTTGTTAACTTTGCGAGATGAGGAAGTTATTCATTAAAAGAACAGCTTTAGGAGTAGCTGACCATAATAGCAGTGAATGACCATAGCAGTAATTTAACATAGCGCGAAATATATTGAAAGGAGAGTGATTGCCTGATTATATCTGGCAATCCATTGAATTTAGGTCCAAATATAATCTACTGAAAGTCTGAGTTTATGACATAATTTTGAATATTTTTTGTAATGAGTCAAACATTTATGTTTGACACAAGGTGTTTGGATAAAGAACCCTTCTGGCAGATACGGCCAAATGTATGTTCCCTTTCGGTATGTTTAGTGACTATTAGCAGTCAAAATGTGACTCAAGTATTCTGTGACGTCAAATGAAGTCGTTTCGCCGGGTGGTCGCATTATCTTCAAAAACAAGTTTTGGGAAACTATAGCGTTTCAGCGGTACATTTTCACATTAGAATTAATGTTAATAAACATAACTTACAAATATTGTTGGTGTGTGTTTCTCCTTAAATGCCCTTTTAATTTCCAACACTAAAATAAAAAACTTCAATTACTGGTGGAAAATTAATTTACAATTAGAAATATGGAGAGTCACCAAAACAACAAGAAAAAAACTACAGGCATTCTTTTCACAAAAATATTATCAAACTTACCTTATTATTCCCCTTGATCAATTGAAATTGTCGATCTAAAAAAAATTCTTTGAAGTTAGCACAGATTTTATTTGAAATATATTTTCGTGTTTTATCATTTCCGAAACTTCATCAAAATGGTTTAAATCTAATGGGAAAAACTCGCATTGGTTCGACATGAATTGTAATTTTGTAACTTAGATAGACTGAAACAGAGTTTATTGGTCATTACTTTGCCATCTAGACCAGGAACACTGCTGTGTAGTTTGAAAACAAATATGCAACTTTTTGAAATGTTGGTAAGAAAACTTTACATTTTTTATTGGACATTTTTATTTGGTAAGATGTTTTTTAAAACAGCAAAAAATAAACTTCCTGTGTTCCTGGTGTCCAGAGCAACAGTTTTGTAGACGGTCAAGTTATTTACAATATTGAGCTCTAAATTATCGAACTCACTTACCTTGTCGCTGAGGCCGGTGAGAATATGCATCCACGGTATAGAAACAGGAAAGTAAAAGCACAACAAGAATTACGATGTTCAGTTTCATGTTGTTTGGTTGATCGTGCGAAATCTCGTCTTGATATCTTCTCCTTGACAAAATCTTGCGAACTGAAGAATATCCTCAATTTCATTTCGTTTTATACCCGCCGTGCGTCCTACTTCAGTGAGCTACTTTATAAGGGGGTTTCCCTTTTTCTGGGTATCTTTAACGGTGACTCATCCTCTCTTTTATGGATTTGTGTCTGGTTTGTTCGCAACTTATTTTTTTCTTTTTAATTAACACTCTGTACAATATGCGTATGTTGCCCAAATTTTTATTGTATTTCGAAGAATGCAAATATTTGACGTCAAAATTCGAATTAGGCCGAATATTGGCTGTAGGTATTAGGAGGTGACCCACCCCTGGTTGCCAATACGGTATTGGTGGTTTCTGCTGTGCGACCCCAAGTATCATTATGGCGCTGAACTGGTTAACGAAACAGACAAAAAGTTGATTGAATTATGTCAGGTTCCCAATACTGTGTTTTGGGTTCCTATTGGTGGGAAAGAGTTTGTTTCAATCTTTTTCCGCTGGAGGAGAGAAATGCGAGAAAAGGTTAAACATAAATTCGTGGTACAGAAAATTCAGTGACATTACAGGGAGGTATATGTGACTTATAGTGACATAAACTTACTAGTGAGAATTGCACAATGCCGCTCCCACTGTCGCATTCTACACACAGGAAACGAACGTAAGCCTGTTGTTAAAAGATCAGCAAACATTGTCAATACCTCACGTGCGACCAAGGAAAAAAGTCACACTGCGTACGTGGCGTTGACATCTTGCGTTCGTTTGATCCTAAAGATGCTACCGTTGTGGGTTGCTGACAAAGGCTGTCATTGGATGGAACGCCTACAACTCTTCACCTGCACGCAAACCCATCCCGAGTCAAGGTCTAGTTGGAAAATGATTCACTTGCATTTTAAATCAACCAAAGGTCATCGTAGATTGGTTGTGCTTTAATCGTTTAATTGATTCACTACCTGCCGTACTGTGAATCACTAATTCTTCTAACAAATACAAAGTCTACCGCCATAAAGGAATGCTCATTAATCTACCGATTAGTGGTTTTTCATCAGGTCTGGGTGCACGTGGAATTTCGACGTGGGTGTGTGGGGTATGATTCTTCTTCTTTCCCGTCTAGACGAAAATGTGGCTGAACTAATACAAACTGACGTTAGCTAACCAGAGAATTAGATTAATGCGACTCCCACGTTGTCGCCCGACTATTGGTGGTCGGCAGTGATGAGGCAAACGCCATCATGGGAAGAGTCACGCAAACGGTAGGCAAGCTTTCATACCAGCAGTCTTGCAAATTCCGGGAGAAACTTCAGACTGCGGTTATGACTGCTTGCTGTTGCATTACGAAAATGCGGCTACTAATAAGCACCCGTGTATCTAATTTAAATATATCTGCACTAGGCGCTTTCGTATGTTCAAATGTTATAAATTACGAACAAATAGCTGTCGTGCAAAGCATCACGGAAACCTGATCATCCAGGATATCTATTCACTCTCGATCAAAGGGCAAGAATGTGACTCAACGTGGGTTGAAATCAAAACAATGCGTGTCGAGCTCGTCGACTGTTGCTTGTGGTTAAGTGGTTCATTTGCAGTTTAAGCGGCAAGCCCTAGCCAAGCCCTGTGAAATTGAATCACAACTTCCCCCATGTGTTGAATTGTGTAGGCAATAAATTTGCTGTGTTGCTGTGATTAACCATAGAAAACCAGAAATAAACCGCTTATCGGGACAGGTCAATATCCCATTAAATTTTATCTTAGAAAACCGATTACGCCTCCATACGGAAGACAATTTGCGGGCCCGATTCATGGTAAGTTGAAATGGCTTCTAACGCTACATAATGTCACCAAATATATTCAATACCGGTCACCTGAATCTTTCCAAATTTTCGACAAAAAATATACAGAATTCTTCGAACCAGTAGAAATCTATTAAAAGTAAAAAGAAGAGGCCGACTTCATCATTGTTCTCGCATGTGTCAAAACGATCGTATAATAGAAATATGTTAACAATGGAAAATAGTAACCATCTTGCGCTGTACGGACAGCAGAAGTAAAAACGAGAATCTGCACCAGCATAACATAAAACTACATTTGAGTGATTCTGGAATGCTCCATGTTGCGAAGTGATAGCTATAAAGTTTAGAGGTCCAATTTCTATATTCTATTTTTCACAAAAAAATGATTTTTTTCTATACTAAAAAGTAACACAAATTTAACAACAAATTTACATGAAACGTGAAAGTTTATATTTAAACCAGCACAATTGCAACATAGCACGAAGTGATTCGTTTCTTGTTTTGAACAACACTCTGTATTTTGCGACAATAATGAGTGCTTGTGTGCTGTTGTCTCTGCATGTAGTTTTCAACAACACAGTAATGCTTCATGCAAAGGCATCTTGATACGATAGCTGTGATCACCAAGTAAGGACCTGCGCAGTGAGGCGATCCTACCAATAGTGCATGAAACATTACTGCTTTGTCTGATTATAGTGGTGTAGAAATCCCTTACGTATATGCGAAGGTTGTCTGGCAAGTTGTGCGCTTGTGCACCTAGTGTACCTTAGCCACAATGAATATACCCCGTGAAACCACTGCGGTCCTGTAGCTCAGTTGGTAGAGCGTTGGGCCTGGTTAGCCTACGACCGAGAGTTCGAACCTCACCGGGAGCTTGAGTTTTCAAATCTCGCTCCGACTTGTTGGAAAAAAGTGATTGATCCAGCATAAAATTTTGGTCACAGTAATTGTTTACCGGTTGGCATCCGTTTCAATCGTTGCGAAGTGCAACGCTGAAGGAAATAATTTAAATTATTGGTGAAGCAATAAAGTCACAATTAAAGTTGCGGAAAGTCACAAAAACATAAAAATTCACTTGTCTTGAAAGTATCAGAAAACAAGTCTATTTTTTTCCCTTGATAAACCAAAATGCGCGAGAACCTGAGAAAATATATCGTACTTAATTTTTACTTAGTTTTGGTTACCACAGTTGTTTTTTATTTAAAAATTTTATTAATAAAGAACAGACGTTATTCAATGTCAAGCCGTGATTTATGTTTGATAGAAAAAAATTTAATGAAAAAAACAAAGAAAAAATGTACTGCCGGTATTTTCGGGATAATTTTGTGCGAATAGAGAGCAAATATACATATGTGTCGACATCTGTCTTTGCTCGGTGTGCTGGCTCTGGTTATAATGGTTCAACGGCCATTTAGACGCCAAGGGTGATGGCTGAATGTGGTAAACAACGCGGGACTGTGTGAATCGCTATTCCACGTGTTGCTTTCGCGTGCGCCACCTCGCGGAAGAGTGAATAAACGTACAAGAATTGTGTTTTTAAATACCCTTAACTTGTTCGGGGAGGTTTGTTACAGTCACAGGAATAAAATCAAGTTTTTCGGGTACGGTTCACGAAATTTTTAGATTGCTTTCGTTTCTAACTCTGTATAGTGTCAGAAAATATATTCAAAACTAATAAGCCTAAACTTCCAGTAACCACGGTTGCAAGTATAACATAACCTTTACAAACTCAATATTATTAAAATGTGTAGAACATATTTTTTAAACTGTATGCCGCGACACACTGCTGTGCCATAAAACAGGCTCAGAATCAAATCAAAAATTAAACAATTTGCTTCATCTTATGTTGTGTAAATTATGTCGCCATGTCTGTCGTAGTGTAACCTTGACTCAAACAACCGAATAATGTCATTGTTTTTGTGCTTAGTTCTGAAAGTGTTGAATTATTTCAGTTTTACGTCATTTTTTTGAAAATTGCGGTGACAAAAAAGAAAGGCTAAAATTTTGTTTTTTAAAAGCGAAAATAAGTGTGTTCCGTTCTTATTTCTATGAGTTGAACTTTTTCCTCGTAGATGCTAAAGAACCACCTCACAGCGATGTCGGTATTTCCGATCCACGTATAAGTCAGTTAAAACCTGTGCATAGGTCAACGACCAGGTGTTATCAAGGTAACCACCTGTTGTCTTTAGTTATAGATTAAAATTTCATTCAAATTTTAAATTATGTTATACCAACAACATTAGCATAGATTTCGAGGTTCCACAGAATTATATGTGGATCAAAAATGACGGCCTGGCTGTGAGGCTCCTTAGCGTCTACCCTTTTGCGTGCAACAATGCTTGGATTTCGAATCGAATTATGCAGAGAATAATTCGATAATGGTAGGCTTACGAAACAAAATATTCTTGGAAAAGAGCACAATTGTTTTCTTTATATCGTTGATTTCCTCCCACCAATAATTTACACGGATCTCTACCACTGCTAACAAAGCCACCAAATGTATTTAAAACAGGTCACCAATAACCAGTAACCAGAGTTGTGAACTGTGTTGTTGTTTTGTTGGGTTTCGCTTTTGCCACAGCCAGCATAATGCGTCCAAGAGTCCCATGCGGCCCCGGTTGCAACCCATCACACCCGAGTCTTTTTATTTTCAAATTAAAATGATTTTGTTTGCATTGGGCCTTGAATTAATATTGTTGATGGAAATCATACGAAAAACCCAAATTAAATTAGACCAAATTAGGCCCAGTCAACGTTGGTTCTTCACATGTCAACCGGTATTCCATTCTGCTGCGAATCCTCTTCATTGTTCCGTACACGTTCTGGCTTAACAGCGTCCTGTGTTTTTTTTAGTCAGCCATTTACCGAAAACTTTTTTGTAATGTGTTGCAAGCGTTCACTGGTAAGCTATATGGCAACTAAAGTAAAATTTGTAACTTGCGTTTAAATGATTTTGATCAAAATATTCACTCAAATACACGAGTTTCATTCGAAAATATGTAGCATTATCCCAAAAGACTAATCCTGTGGTGGATTTCGTCACTTCTTCCTGGTGTTGATGACGAAACGACGACTATTTAATTATACGCACCGCTTCACAAAAATAAAAGAAGGCAGCTTACCAGTTTTTGGCCTGGCGCATTTTTTCGTTACGTGTCGTGAAAGTCTCTTATCTGAGTTGTTTTGTGTGGGGAAGGTTGTTGTTGTTTTGTTTGTTTTTTACGACCTTTCTTGGCATTTGCGCGTTTTCGGGTGCTTTTTGCTAAGCTGTTGAAATTTTATTGTTTTGCTTTTGTATCTAGTGCCGCTTACTTTACTTGATATTATTTAAACGTTTTTGCAAATTAATTTTTAATTGCTATTTTTATAATTACGGTTGCGTAAGATCACAATTTCAGCACATGTTGACCAAGTTTGGTTTACTTTCGTAAAGTTAACCTATTTCAATAAGAATGTAAATAACTTTTGAAAACTGTGATGTGCAAGGTACAAAAATCTCTTTTGTGTAAACGAAACAATAGGCAATTTAAATATTATTTGGTTAAAACCATGTTACAAAATTATTTTAAATTCTTTTGGGCTGTGTTACTGTAAATATTACATAAAAATACGGGAAAATATTTCAGAAATGGTTGTAGCAATGTAAGCAGCAGTTTAACATCATTGATTGGTGCATGTTATTTCCATATCCTGTTTTACAGCCATGTTGTTGGCTTGCTCGTGATATCACGTCTAATTATAGCGAGAAACGTCGGAAGGTCTGATAAATTATTAATGAATTGCAAGTCAAGGTGTTTCTTGTGCATAGAGCTTCTGTGTATTATTGTGGGCAACCATGTCTGGTCGAGCATCAGCAATCGTTCTACAGGAGTTGTTCCTTGTATGGTGTCTAGACTGTGCATATGGTCCTATTTATTGAATCTGTTTAGGAATCAATAGTTGTTGCAGCCTGGTTTAGTGTGTGTCATATTTATTTTCAAACGAATATATTGCAGATTTGGAAAAAACTTCGCAGCAGTATAATGCTGCTTCCATAGAATAGATTCTGTGTAGCTGTGAAAATCATAGGTTTTTTCACACTAATGAAGTTGCTGGTGTCTATATTTTTCTTATTTTAACTTCAATACACAACTAACTCCGGACAGAAAGTGCAAATCACTACACAATGGCGGACTTGGAGGCAGTGCTGGCTGATGTCAGTTACTTAATGGCCATGGAAAAAAGCAAGGGAGCGCCAGCATCCAGAGCTGTTAAAAGAATGCAACTTCCTGAACCGAGGTATGACCAAACTGCAACTTGGCCAGAATGGCATTAAAAAATGGTGAAATAGTGTACAGAAAATACTGTTCAGTTTTTTGTTTCGTGTTAAAAATATAATTTCCAAAAATGTATTTAATAATGTGACAATGCAGAAAAAAAAGCAAATCAAATGTATATAAAGCACATCAGTTGTATAATGTTGCACAATCACCAAAATGTGTATATATATCAGAAGTTTGTTTTCTGTGGTACTATGTGCTGATACAAATGATTGGTTAGAGAATTCATCTTAGCCTTATAATTGGTAACCAAAATAAATGTGAACAACTTTTGTGTTGCAGTATCAGATGTTTGATGATGAAATACCTTTCTGAACGCAGCCTCATCACTTTCGAAGAGATTTTCAACCAAGAGATTGGTGAGAAGGCATGACCTGTTTGATTTACACTGTTTGCTCAGTAATCAGGACACAGCATCTAAGCAAATGTTTGTTAATGTACATTTAATAACATAGTCCAACCATTGGCTTTCATGCGTCAATATTCCTCACTTTCAATTCAGTAAAAGCAACTCCTGGCACAATTTGTAATGTTTTTGGAATTTGTAATGTTTATTTTTTTTAAATATTTTTTTTTTCTAAAGCATGTATGCTTTTTTATTACGTATGGGATAAGGTGCACCACTTTCAGTCATGCAATGTACTATAGGTTGGCCAACCCCTGACGTGGTGGTTCATACAAAATGTCCTCAATGGTGTTGTGCTTAAAGATTCTGTAAGACTTCATAATGCCCAGACAAACATATTGTTTTGAATAGGTTACCATCTTTTCAAGGAATTTTTAACCCAATCTGATCTTCCCATTCCACAATTGCAGTTTTACGAAGAGGTTGGTTATTAATACTATAGTGAGGTTGTTCAATGCCTTTCTATTGTTGCACGAAATGTGTGACTAAGCTTAAATGCAAATTGTGCTCCTGTCTAATATAGACTCCACTGATTAGAGATGAACTTGAAGTAGGCCACTGCATATTTTGCCACCACTGGTTTTTTGGACCCTTAGTTGTTTTTTAAATTTGCATTGTATCCTAAGCAATTGGTTGTATCATGCCTTAGATTCTCACATATCAATCAATGGACCTTGAAGAAGAAAGAGCTGTCCAGGCCAAGATGATTTACGATCGATTTATTATGAAGAAACTGCTTCAAAGGTTACCCAGTGTAAGTGGTCTTGACTAATGACACAGAAAGCACAATGTAAACAGATTCAGTATGTAATTTTTTGTAGTTTTATATCCTTTTGAAACTCCTAAATATATGTTGAAATTGGTCCACATTGCACTTCAATAGAGATGCATTATTTGCAGTAATTTTTCTCACAAAATTTTGATTTTTTGGTTGAAATTGGATATTCAGTGTGTGTGTATATCTATTTTTTGTCAGGTTGTCTCAACTTACGTTAGTCTTATTTGACATGTCGACACAAGCGCCTCGGCATTTCCTAAAGGCAACCTGTAGTTTGTCGGCTCATTTAAAGCTTCATGTGCTATTTTTGTGTCTGGTAAAAGGCTCTTGCTCAATGATGGGGAAAATTGTAGCACCCAACCACTTTTGGTAGTTGTTTATACATTTCAAGTAAAAGCTGTGTGTCTAGGGCAAGACCAAATGCTAATGACCCACTGTAACCTCGAAAACCTGCTGTTAAAATCTTAAAAAGGAAGTGGGTTTAGCCCTGTATACTTGGATATGCCAGCTTATTTTAACTGCGTTCTTTCACATGTAGGTGTGGGCTATACAACCATAAGGTGTGTGCCTTTGATTCTTGAAACAAGTTTAAACATGGACAGTAATATGGCTTATCTATGAACTTTGTTTTAAGTTTATATTTGGTTCCTTACAGTTGTGTTATCATTTAAAGCTTTGAATTGTTTGAAAATTTAGTAAATTACTTCAAAATCGTATTGTCACTACGTCACTACTTGTCTTATTTACATGTAAGATGCTTCCTGCTTAGCAAACGGTAGTTTTCTGCTGACAGCTCTTTCTGTTCAACTACGTCATTAGCAGTGTCATATTTTGTGAATGTAAAACGTTTGGTCTGGCAAATTGGCCCTGGATTCTTACTCACGGGTGACTAATGTAAACAAATGGCTAATTGCAAGCCCTGTCAAATATTTCCTTTTAGCTGAGTGCACTCAGGGCACAGTCAAGCACTCATTGATTGATGCAAAGTGCATTGACAGGGATGTAAATGGGTCTGAAAGTTTTGGTAATGGTTTGATTGTGTGTTGGACTTGGACATATATACATGTAGTCATGTTAATATTCAAGCTGCCTACTTGGCAAATGAGCACAACGTTGATGGGACTGTTTGTGGTGAATCTTTTGTTGAAAAAAAGATTTGATTCTACTTAACAATTGGTGTTTTACGTCTTGTAATACCAGAACTGAAAAAGATGCAACTCTCTTTATTAAGTAAAACATCAACACCATTCCTTTAAGACTTTTTGTCAAGTTTAAAATGTTACTTTCAATTAGCTTGGCTCAGTCAAGCTTTTGCTTCTGTTGTTCCCAACTACTGTATCAACTACGCAACACAACACATTCCATGCGATGACATCCCACAATGCAATGCTGTTCTAACAAACAGCCTGGTCTCTCACTTCCTTTAGCCCACAGCAACACCATGCACCCATATGACCTACACTACTAACCTTATGTATACAAGTTTGTCTCAGAGGTTAACATGGTGTGTCAAGTTTGTTTTGTGGTCCTGTTTGATCAGCTTGTACTTTTTATTGCCCTCAAGTTGGTTACAGTGGAGCCTTTGTTTTTATGGCCATGTGGTAAGTTGTGCACAATGAGAGTGTTTCCTCTTTTGTAACATGGTTGCTCATTGCCTATCGGTAAACTTTTGGTGCACAAAAGTTGTTTATGTTTAATTATACAAAACCTATAACTTTATTTCCAGCACTTCACATTGTGGATGTTGTTATTAGTTTGTGTGACTCTTTGTGCTCCTTCTAGTTAATTGTAGCAAGTTCCAACCTTTGCTGTGAAAAAAATATGATTTTTCGTGTCTTCATAGGAGTTTTCTAAAGAAGCTCTGGATAAAGTCAGGTCAAAGATGATGAACAAGCAGTTCCCTAGTGATTTATTTCAGGTAAATCGCTTGATTTCAAACAAGTTTAATCTTTTAAGTTGTAATTTTAAAATGCTTTTTTTTACTTGCAGATCTACGATTCAGAAATTCGCAAGAGTTTGGAAATTAATTTCTTTGATTTGTTTGTGAAAAGGTAACATAACTAAAGACACAAAATACACTGGTTAAAAAATAAATACATTCTCTTGTGTATGAGACCCAGAATGTTCAGATAAATTTTGAAATTTAGATGTTTTGTGTAAAGTATTTTGTATCAGAAGGGAGTGTGTGTGTAGAAAACAATTGTTTTCGTACTGCACTCAGAAATCTTCATGCTTGTCAATGTGCCCTAGACTGTCCGTCACGATGCAAATATTATTTAACTTCTATTTCAGTGACAAATTTACAAGATATTTGCAGTGGAAGAATGTGGAGCTGAGCTTGCATGTGAGTTATTGTTGCTTTGACACGTTAAGTTACACCTAGACCGGTGACCTTGAATGACCTCAATGCTGCTTATGTTTGTAAGACTTTGCAGATGCTGGTGCTTATATTTTCGTCACCTAAGTGACAAAGTTGCTCATTTCTAGAAAAATGATGATTTTGGTTTTGATCAGCCTCATGCAAATGAAGCATTGAAACTGCATACGAATTTAAAATTGGTCTTGCTTTTTAAATAACAAGTCTACAGTTTCTGTAAATTTTCAAAAACTTCTTAAGACTAGAACTGTAATGTTTGCCATAGAAACCAAGTGAAACCATGCCTGTGGACCAGAAATGTGTGTTACGGCAGATAGGTGATTAGACCATTGACGGAAATACATGGGTGTCATCCTTTAGTGCTCACAAATGATCTGTCAGCTCAAGCACACTGGCCTACGCACCTAATTAATAATGTGACACACGTTGTTCCCCATATTATATTTGGGCCTCCAGTTTCACCCTTTATGCAGATATTTGACACAAAATGAATGATTTTAAATCTGCCATTTGGCAGGTGCAGCCAGTATGAAATTCATTTGCAAACATTTTTCTGTAATCATCGTCAATGTATATACAATGTTTGTTCGGATGCATAAAATCTGTTACAAATTCAAATATCTTTGTCACTTTTAGTTGACGATGAACGACTTCAGCGTGCATCGCATCATCGGCCGTGGTGGTTTTGGTGAAGTTTATGGTTGCAGAAAAGCGGACACTGGGACCATGTGAGAATAGAAATAACCGTACTTGTGTTATGAACTGTGAGCT
Source organism: Ascidia mentula (assembly GCF_947561715.1). Taxonomy (NCBI): domain Eukaryota; kingdom Metazoa; phylum Chordata; class Ascidiacea; order Phlebobranchia; family Ascidiidae; genus Ascidia; species Ascidia mentula. Next base: position 5,019,957 of record NC_138568.1, read on the forward strand.
TGAACAAATCTATTGAACTGCTGAAGCAGAGGTGGATTAATTAAGTGTCAGTTGCAAATAGTTGACCAGCAAGCTCTTGTGTCATTAGTTAAATGACTATACAATTTAAAATGCACTGATCTCACCTGTTATAATTAATAAAATTAAAAGTTAAAATCCCCTGATTATATTATATTAAACTTCAAAATGTTCATCAGAATTGCCAAAAAAATGCCTAGCAAAGGTTTTGGATATTACATTGTTTGTCAAACTTGATCCCCACTGTTTTTATTGCAGATATCATAACAGCACTTTATACGGCAATAAATGTGTTTTAAGAATTCACAAAATACTCTCTAAACCTTTACAACACCAGCAGTTAAAACATTGTGTTGGTGTGACCATAAGTTTGTTTGTTCTGCTTCCTATGTCAATAAGTAGTACGAGCTAATCCTGTCATTCTCCTAACTGTCATGTAGACTGTGTTTGTATGACTTCTTAGAATTGTACTTGCACCAAACAGCCATGTATTTTTATTCCTCTTGTAAAACCTTCTGGTGTAGTTTAGTTTGATAACAAGGCAACAGCTTACTGCTGAACTATTTGTGTTGAAAAACAGTTTATTTTTTTAAATTAAAAGACTGTAAAGTGCTCTAATAAAAATTTCTGGTTCCATATAAATCCTTTATTTTCTTGGCACTTTGTATCTCCCACCAGTGTGATTGTTGTTACAATGCTAGATTACAAAAATAAAGCAAAAACTTTGAACATGTAATTTACTGACAGTGTCTTATTCAAAAAAAAACCTGTGGCATAAAGTGTATAAGGTGGAAAACGTCGTGGGGATTTTGATAAAATAGTCTCAGAATTAATAATAAACTTTGAGTAATCATTTATATTTTGCCAGGTATGCTATGAAGTGTTTGGACAAGAAACGAATTAAATTGAAACAGGGAGAAACTCTATCGCTCAATGAAAGAAAGATGCTACAGATGGTATGTTAAGTTTGTTTCCTTCTCTTTTTATTCAAGTGATGGCTTGGTGCTGTAAAATACTTTCTATAACAACTAGAAGCAAACAATTTTATGCAATGAATTATTTTTTTGTGGTATCATGTATTTATTTGTGCTTCAGAGGTGGTTAACATTTCCATTGCTTTAAAGTAAAAATACACTGCTGTGCGTCTCAAATGCAACCACATACCATGAATTCAACTGCATATGTAGATTGTTGTGGCTGGTGTGGTCACAAAAATTTTCCACATTTCTGTGTGCGAACAACTGTTGTTTGTTCACCCTGGGGCAATGTGACTGTGCACAATTCATTTTGCATTGTAAGATGCTATCACTGTACGGGACTGGGGGTAGCCTTTTGTCATATCTTGCTTATTTTTTTGCATTGCAAATAAAACTCTCCGCAATGCTAATAATTCAATCATCTTTAGATGTATTTTCATTGCATTTGTAGTAATAATTTGCACAAAATCTGTACGTCTTTTAGTAACTGAAATGATAGTCATGTTGGTTATCATCATACAAAGCTATTATAATTATTCCCATCGTACATTTTGAAATCACAGTAAGAAAAGAAAGGTGAGCTGCTTGATGACGCCTACTTTGTGTGTGTATATTTAGCTACTGGTCCATAAATTTTTGTTTTGTTTTTTCAAAAATATAAATCGATATTTTTAGGGTTTGCTATATTTATAAAGTTGCTCTGTGCATATTTATATAGGTTTTAAATATATTTAGTTTTGTTGTTCTTGAAATGCATGTATCGGTAGGCCAATATAAACAGTGGACAAAAACAAAGTAATTCTGAAACTTTTAAAAACAAACAAACTCTTTACAAACATATTATTTATATAGTTTTAATAATAAAATATCAAATATTATTATAAAACTTATTTGGTTGCTTCAATTCCAAAAATATCGTAGTGTTTAGAGTAAACTGAATTGATGGTTGGTAATTTGTCATTGATTTTATTTTAGGCCTAGAGAAATTGTCACAATAGCATATGGTAATGACAGTAATATTGTTTGAATGTCACACTGGTAGATGGCATATGACCCTTGTAAGAAAATAACTGTGACAAGTTAATGAATCATATCTTGCTTAGTAAAATATTGATTACAAAAGCAACCCCAAAAGTAATGGAATGCCAGTTTCTGAAGTCTGTAAAAATGCATGTCAACAAATTTTGAAAAGCCTCATTGCTAGTTTACCTTTGCTGCAATAATTGCATTCAATTGTCACGGACTGGATTTGGAAACTACTTTTTGTAAATGAAAGTTTGTATTGACAAAATCTCCCAATCTCATGTCGTTTGTATGACATGGTTTTTCCTTGTTTTGAATGAGTGTTATTGGTAATGCCTATAAGCATAGGCAAAATATATGTATCCAGGAAAAACCTTGTCAAATAAATGACCCAAACCAGTCTGTACTAATTATACTGTAAATATTGACAACCCTTTTGTCAGTATTGATAGTTGACAATTTCAATTTGGATGTCTGGCTGAATGCGCACTTATATAACAGATTGGTTACATTGATTTTCTTTATGCATAATTAATGGGTTATTCATACGCATTATCCTTTGGTTGAAATCAATCGACAGTCTCTAATGTTTCATGATGCCAAATATACATAAGCCTTTTGTATGAAAATTAGATAAAAAGATGTAATTTCTAACACACAAAATCCCCCACCCAGTTTGTATTGCTAATTGCCGTATATGACGTATATTCATTTTGAAATTTACTTGTTTGACACAGAATAAAGTCATTCTCACAATATTGACTTTTACAATGTGGTCTGTCTGTGGTTACCGCGAAACATGAGTGAAAATATTTGTCATGGAAGTTTTTGTGATGATATTGCAACTAGAAAGTTTAATTGTATGAATCAGTGATTGCGGCCAGCTAATTATAGAAGCTCCATTGACACATTTTTAATGTCACAGTTCACAGAGTTAAATATGCTAGCCAAAAAATTAGAACATTCATGCAGTAACAATTTTGGATACATGCATTGTTTAAGAAAGACTATGATTCTACCATAGTGGTGTTTGCAAATTGTACATTTCAATTGCTACTTTTTTTAGGTGTGACTTGCTATACAAAGTCTGCAAATGATTCAGTGGCAAAAAATAACTTGAAAAGCTTTTGTGAAAGAGTGCACAAAATTGCATCAGCGTAATATTTATGTCAGCTCTTTTACCAATAACTTTTGTCACAAAGTACATGCGTATCATTTTTGTTTGGCTAGAATTACTGCATACATACAACTACCACAGATGTAAAAAGCAAATCACATTTTTTTTGTTACAGGTTGACTCTCCGTTTATTGTGTGCATCTCGTATGCTTTTCAATCGCCTGACAAACTCTGCTTCGTCCTTGACTTAATGAACGGTGAGGTTTGTTTACGCCCCAATATCCCCATTTCTTCCTAGTAATTGCAGGTATCTGTATGGTGCAATCAGTTGCCCTGTTGTACGCTTGGTGGTCGTTTTGATAATTCTTAAATCCGGTTCCAGGATATCTAGTAAATGATGTGGCATCGTATGGTCGTGTTTGATAAAGCCTTGTATAAATTATTGTTCATAACTCTGTTTGAATTTGCGATTTTTTAGCAAAAGAACTGAGCACATAAGATGTTTAATTTATTCGGGACATTTTGCCATTGCATTGTTGTTAACATCCTGGATCAATTGGTATTTACTGACTGTCGTGCACACTATACAACCACTCTTTATTGTTAATTAACTTATAAGACAGAGGCAATTTTACATTAATACTGTGCAGTAGCAACGCAGTATAAGCCCTCGGATATCTGCTGGATAATAGCCTCACATTAATACCACCGCCTGTTGTGACCTCTTGGTGCATCAAAGATAGAGAACGTTGATTGGTTTGTGATGACAAATGCTTTCGATGATTCTTTGTAACCCTGTGCTTCCGTCGTATTTCCCGGAATTATTATAATTACATAAATATTGGTACACTGTGTGCAGGTTTGCTTATACCATATATATAATCATCCCCATATCACCAAAGTCGCTGTTAATGTGCATAGTGAGACAGCATTTTAAAAAACATAAACCTAAAAACTAATGAAATATGTACTTTGTTGCCATTTTACTTCTGTGTATCACAATTTAAAGAAAGCTGCCTCAAAGGAATCTCATGTCTTCCCATTCTTTAAACCTCCATTCTTTTTGTAACTGTTTGAATACGTTCATGGTTACCATACCATTTTAATTTCTAAGATTATTCCTTATTTGTGATTGGGTGGCCTAACTTTTAAGCTGTTTTAACCACAGGTGTCCTTATTTTTAGTATTTTTACTGTTCTTTTTGGCAACAAAATTTGTTTGGCATTCTAACATCATTGTTAGAAAAGGTCATCATGTGTAATTATCTCTAAATTGTACTATCGTTAAAACCAAATCGAATTCCTTTTCACTCGTCTTTGGTTTCGTTTTTACATCGATAACAACATTAGTTATGTGGCCATCTGTCTGCAGCTTACACAATTTATATTATTGGCTTCACTTTGTTTATATTACTTATGTTGTTGTACTTGTTATATTCAAGGAGGGGATCTGCATTACCAGCTCACACAACGAGGAGTTTTTACTGAGAATGAGGTTAGATTTTATGCTTCCGAGATTCTTCTTGGTCTTGAGCACATGCATCAGCGTGGAGTGGTCTACAGAGACTTGAAGGTAACATGAAGTGTAAATTTATTGCCACCAAAACATCTGGTTCAAAATTCATTTTCCCAAAACAAAAGAGATTTTATAGTTAGTCAATGTGAAATGAATTTGATTTTATGTGCAATAAAATTCTGGAAATTCAATGCAGATGTAAATTATAATTTTTTACTATTGACTCATAAATACATTGTGTTTGAAAAAGTCGTACTGACGATGCCTATATTTGGGGGAAATGTATATATCAGAATAAATATATCGACAAATGATTTTTTTTATATATAATTGTCAGAAAAATAAAGTAGAGTCTTTGTTGGCCATAGGACTGTTTGATGACTTGATGAAGAGTTTTTTCTTCTGGTTTAATGTTCAAAGTGATGTTTTTTTGAGAATAAAATGACTGGCCCATGCTGTTGTTAACATTGTCAGCTTTGAAAAACGTTTTGGCAAGAACTTATGCCATCATCAGGTGTTTTTTTTATAAGAGATTTAGTGTTTAAGGTGACAAGCCACATTTGTTAGCTGGGTTAAGCATCAAAACTGATTGATTTTTTTGTTCTCACTGCCAGTCGACCAACTGCTGTAAAGCACTAAACAAGCACTTCATTATTTAAAGAATTCCTTCATCCTTTATCAGAATTTGGGCAAATTAGTAAAACACAATTGCTCTTAGAAACACATTTTCTGTACGATTGTGCCTAAATACACACCCCCAATCAATAAATCCTGTTTTCGTTGATGATGACGTTTCCTTCACACTGCAGTCGGCTAAAATGGTCTGGGATATTGATTTCACTTCTCAAGGTTGATTTTTTCTTTTCAGCCGGCCAACATTCTGCTGGATGAGAAAGGACATACAAAGATATCGGACCTGGGTCTGGCTTGTGACCTTTCCAAGAAGAAACCACAGGCCAGTGTGTAAGTGGAGCTTTTATTTAATTATTCCGAGCTTAAAATGGTTGCTGAATGGGATATAAACCTGTCATATAACCCAAGGGCCATCATTGTATTGCTTTGAGGTGTATGTATTTTTTTAAGTAACAAAATTACAAACCAATTAAAACTATAATGCACAAAAATGTGATTGTTTTTTTATTAATCAGACAGTATCATTTTTATTTACATTGGTAAATATGGTTAAAGTGTATTTTAGTTTCATCAAACAATAAACTTACACAGATTACTATGCATAGCAATGTTTTTTTAATAAATCAGACAATATGTTTTTTATTTGTATTTGGACCATATTGGTGATATTAGTAAGTTTAACTCAGGGTGGCCACCCTTTCCTCCTGTGCACCAAATTTTTGCAAGTTTAATGCAAGTTCACCAACTACATCCATGATTTTAAAGTATGTTTAACTTTAGATGGCAAATTTTCTTCTAAACTGCAAGTGATCTAAATTCTCATGATATTGCTGTCTTTCAGATGTTATTATTTTTTTATGATTAGACATGCTTTTACTTCTATTATATCTAAGGTAATGTGGGCCCCTTGTAATCCTGCAATGCACCAATTTTGGCACCACTTGTTCTAATTGATATTCCTGATGTGTCAGCACTTTGGGCAATTCATTTGTTTGTATGTAGATAATTGAACACCTTATGCAACAGACTATGACACACATACCGGGGTGCATGACAACGTAACATTGTGTCCATTTTGAAAAGCAGTTAAAAGCTTTGCTACAAAAACAAAAGATAATGGCCACTGACTTTAACATGAGCATTTTCCATTAAACAACTTTATTTTATAATATTGCAAAAACAAGTTCCAGCTAATAAATTTTGCATAAAATTTGTTGTGAAAGTTAAACACTTTGGTGGGTTGCGGAGTTCCAGGCTTAGATGGGGATTGATTCAAACGATCGGGAGTGATTGCAGTGTGACAGGCTGATGTGATGCAGGCTCCATGTTAATTTATGAAAATCCCCCAGGGATGTTGGGAGGTCTTGAGTGAATCGGATTGACATTTCCTTCTTATGCCGCTGCATTATTGTGACAAATTTTAATTACAATGTAGGGTAAAAACACAGGTGTGATTTTATTGCATTGATTTGTACTGGAATGCTGTGGCAACATCCCCAAAAAAAACACTGATAACCTGACATTTTTTTCTTAAGTATAATCATATTTTTTGTAAACTCATCCTAAATTGCTTTGCTGAAATAATTGGACAAGTTTGCAAAATTGAGCAAAAAAGCTAAAACTTTTCTACATTTGCAATAAAAATTTTAGCCCTTAAACACTTTTTGGAAATGTTTCATTGCTTTTTATCCATTATTTTCAAGGTATTATGATTTAGGGTAGCAAATTTCTGTGTGCACTGTTGTGTTGATAGGACATGTTAATGTATTTCCCCTGGGTTTTGTATTTGCATTCTTATGGTGAGCTTTTATAAATCAGTAATTATTGGAAATATTCTCTGTAATTGGGGTTTGCAATTTCTTTTGATTGAGGTATTTGTGTGCCCTATGTAAAAAATGATTCTAGAGATCAATGATTATGTCATGTAGTGTAGTCGGGCATTAAACATTGCTTTCAACATTTTTCGTTAAGTTTGTCAGAAGATCTTTAAGTTAAAGTTGATCATTCCAACAGTGGAGAAAACCAGACTGTTTACCTATTTTTGGTTGTAAAAAACCTGCAAGGCATGCAATGACTTGACATTTTTACAATTTTGTTTTATTTTATCAGTGGCACCCATGGATACATTGCCCCAGAAGTATTAATGAAAGGTGTTTCCTACGGAGCAAGCGCCGATTGGTTTTCATACGGTTGCACAATGTACAAACTACTGAGGGGGCATTCCCCCTTCCGCAATCACAAGACGAAGGACAAAGCGGAGATAGACAAGATGACAATGACGATGGTAATTTAGCACTGCATGCATGTTTGCAAAGCAAGTGGGAGTAAGACTTACCCGGTGATCTCAAAATCATGTTTTGTGATGTCATTGTGTGTGGTAGAGTTGTGTAAATAAACTCATAGTTATTCCACCAGCTATTTCTAAATACACACTGGGCTTGCCACGTAGTGCTTCATTTTACATGTAAACAAGATTGAAAAGCCTAACACACGTTAAAAAATGTACCTAAAGAATATATGTCCGTGGTATATTTCTGGAAAACCTTGCATACAGTTCGACCAATCTAAATCCTGTATGTAACCAGAAGAGTTTGAGTGTACTGATAGTAACATTGCTTCATGTACATACAATATTTACAGATTGTTCAAACACTTTTTAGCTGACATAACGTTTTGTGTGCATTAGAAAATTTTCTTTTGTGTCAAACAATGTTCTTAATTTCTCAAAGCTATTCTGTTTTAAAAATTCAATATTTGCAAAGGGAAAGAGAAGAGTGTCGCATAATCCCAATTCCCAACTGATATATTGATCGCATTATAAAACATAATATACATTTTGGGGTTTTGCATCTGAAAGGAAATTTGTACAAAGGTTATGCCAAGCTCATTTTTCATATCCTTCAATACATTATAATGTCACCATCACACAATAGGGCCATTTAAATTGCAAATATTATATTGCTTTGAAGTAGTGCAAGCGATTATGTCATTTTTCACGGCACTAACGAGCTATTAACTATGTGGATTTATTTTTTCCACTTGTCTGTTTATTACAAAGGTGTTGTTAGTGTAATAAAATAGTTTTGGCTTTGGTCATTGGAAAAAAACTGCTGTTTTTGTTTTAATTTTGAATTTAAAAACCAGACCTTTGTAGTTCCTTGAAACATATTATGTAAAGTTTCGAACACAACCTTCATTGTAAAGGATGGTAACTCACTGCCAATGTAGGAAATTGCCGGAAGGGACTCATCCCATCTTTTGCATAACATGTTAAGCAGCAACTTGATAACGTTCACTTTCTCATTCAAGATCTTACATTTTATTCAAATAGCAAGTCATTTAGTCACTATGATATGTCGTTGCCATAGCATGAAGTGCAAGTGATGGTGGTAACATTTTTAGCAAACACACGATAAAGTATGACATCATCTAAAGATGCATGTTGGTGACCATGCTAGTCATTGCCATAGAGTCTGCAACATCTCCCCAGGGTTTCTACAGTTATGTCTTGCCAAGTAGAACAACTGTTGGCATGTGAATGTATTATCCTTTTTTTCTTACATGAATCCTGCTAAATAATTGTTTTTTTCTGTGTAGGAGGTGAAAATGCCTGAGAGTATGTCTCCCGAAGTGTCTTCTTTCCTGTCTCAACTTTTCCGGAAAGATCCAAAGGATCGGATTGGTTGTCGTGAGCGGGGGTAGGTTGCCGTGCATAACCAAGTATTTATTTTTTTTAAGTCTCGGAGTGTGTTGCTGTGTGCTAATGTCTGTGGACTCCTTTACCCAACTATGTATTATTAAAATTGAGGGAATTTTGAAAAGTTTTGACAAATATTACTTAGCAACTAAGGTCCTTTCAGTGTCAATAATTATGTTTCCTTCACAACAAAACCTAATTTGTGATCTCAAACAATTTACCACACTATTTTCACATTGATTGAACATAGTAAATAGCAGGTTAATTTTAAAATGCAAAAGGGAGCAGAAACTAATTCTTTTTTTATCATCATTGTTTTGTGATTTCAGAGCCCAAGAGGTAAAAGAACATCCATTTTTCGAAGATGTCGATTGGGAGCAAGTGTTCCGGCAAAAGGTGCAGTAGCTTTGTCTGTCCTAATCTTACACAAAACAATACGATTGGAGAAGTTTAAACTCTCCAAAACAAGTATTTCCTACAAGCATTTCTTTTTTAATTCTGCCAGGAAATCAATGCCCTCTCTTAATTTAATTGTGGACTCTCAAGTTTCAGCGCGTGACGATTCTGGTGCCGGGCTTGTCTGTGTTGGGGAGGGGGGGTGCCATCAGTTTAATCACTTGAAATATATTTTGCCCAAACACCAGTATTAACCTTAAGCTCGACTACTTGACATAAATGTAACAATTGCAAGAGAATATGTTCATTGGTGCTTCAGAGATAATCAGAAAAACACGCAATTTTTGACGACATCGTAGGGCTAAACAAGAGTACTCTCAATATTCGGAGCCCTAATATTACTACCCAATGATAATTACATTTGAAATGGATCTTATCTGCAGTACATCCCCCCTTTGACGCCCCCACGTGGTGAGGTGAATGCAGCCGATGCGTTCGATATCGGAAACTTCGATGATGACGAAACAAAGGGAATTAAACTGGGGGAGGCTGACCAGGAGTTGTACAAAGATTTCGACCTGGTCGTCTCTTCACGCTGGCAGAAGGAGATTTGTGGTAAATGGGAATGGTTACTGGTTGTTGAATTCGTTTATAATGTCCGCAAGGCGGTAATATTTGCGTTAAAAATGTTATTTTTTTCATTCTGGTTGGGGGGGAGGCTATAATTTAAAAAAAATCCGTTGATTTGTTTCAGGGAATTGTAATCATTTGATAAGCAAACAACCAAACGTTCTATTTCATCATTGATGTTTTATTTTGCTTAATTTACTTTTAAAAATGCGAGGCTCTGTGTTCCCAAGGTTTCGAATTCACCCATGCCCCCAGTCCATGTTAGATTCCAGAAACGTTTACAAAAGTGATTGTCAACCTTATTGTCCTGGCTAACCCCTTCAGGTTTTGCAAAAATCATCTTTACTTTGAGATTCAAGTCGGTGGTGTTACGTCACAATGCGTTTTTTGTCAGCCATATAACAAGGTTTTAACATCCTTCTGTAAGTTTGCATGGTCCGGGCTGTATTACAAAATGCGTAATTGTGAAAATAGGACTTATCGAGCGCATAACGTGAGTATTTACTAGTTTGCGCGCGGATCCTCTGGGAATGCTCTATACAGCCCCCAGAACTGCTGGTTTACAATCCTTGCTATGAACGAATCCCACACTGCACATATGTGGACTGCGCCGGCAGTGTCACTGACCCCTAGCAATACACTGTATCCCTTTATTTTTTAGACACGGTCTTTGACATGGTGAACCACGAGACAGACAAACTGGAAACAAAACGCAAGTCGAAGGGGAAGTACCTTGATGCAGGTCGGTAAAACGCCTGGTTTATTTTTGGGTTGTCAGTTGTCGATGCCTGCCCGCAGACTTGTTTTCAGGGTTATTTATTGAATTCCCCCATTGTTCCGCATACATCAGTGCATCCTGATTGACGTTTGGTCTTCACGACCTTCCGGTCCATATATTACAAAAATTATTGGTCGTTGTTTTGTTTAAAAATTACGTGAAATGCTAAAAAATAGGTGTGTGGTCGAGTGCTTCCCAATGTGAGAAGTGAGAATTTTGTTGAATGTTTAAGACCTAACAGCTTTAACCTGCCTATCTCTGGCATAGTCAGGACCGCCATACCCTTTATTCGAAAAGAAATTAAGAATGCAGGCAAAATAAGACATTAAAAAGTTACCCGACGTCTCTTGTTAAAAATTGCGTTTGATTTTGGTGGGTTCTGGAATAGTTTTTTGAATTAAATTGGACTTGTTTCGACCTATAGAAATTGGCGTTTTTTTAGCTTTTTTAAATTTGATTCTGTCTGCATTCACGTCGATAGTATTAAATCCCATAAGAGTAATATGTAAGGGGTCAGACGTATTCAGCCAATTCAAAAACTCGTCTGACAAAAAAACATTTATGTCTGACGGGCCTTTAAATTGACTGAATATTATGCGTGGCTGCGTCATCAACAAGTTACGTCTGACATATAAAACGTGTCACGCGATACTTTGGGACTCAACATAAAATACGAATAATTAATCATAATCTGAAACACTGAAATAGACAGGAGCCCCCAATCAAACTTATCAGCAGAAGCAATAAGAAATGCGCTACATCTAATAGCTGCCCTTTAAACATGGATTTGCGACACAAGCACCATGTAGGCTATGAAATATTAATAGGGTATGAATAAATCAACGTACATCTGATATTGAATGCGTGTGTTGCCTCGTGCAGTAGTGCGGTTTCCATTTCCAGTCTACGTCATAGTAATGTACATTCACCTGTAATGGGGTGTAACATGTGGGCAAAATGCGCGGAGGGATTATTGGAATATATGCTAGACTTCTGCGTTGGAGTAAAGTGTTACCAGCCTAACATTAACAGCTTTAGGCGAACACAAATACACCCCACCCCCTTCGCCCGTAACATGAAAACAAAACTGTCTAAATTATTGTTGAAATTTTGTACCTAAAGCTGTGTTGCAAACTGTTGAACAGTTTAATCTTCATATTTAATTTTGCTGAACGCTCTGCAGTGACCTTGATCGCCTGAAACAATGGAACAGAAAATTCTTTATTGCTTTTTTTAATTACTCAATTGCAAGAACCCCAAGAAACACTTGACTGTATAACCGATGAAACGATCAAACTGGGTGTTGTTTTCGCGGCTTCGTTAACCTAAAACCGGTATTTTTCTTACGCAGAGAAGCTCCAGGACGATTGCGTGTTACACGGTGTGATGTACAAGCTGGGAGGCCCACTCAGCTTGACCACGTGGCAAAAACGATATTTCTATCTCTACCCGAATAGGTTGGAATGGAAGGACCAAGAAGGGAGCGTAAGAACTGCTTGTGTTTCCAAATTTTTCCATGAAATTGTTAGAATAACTATCAGAATCACCAAATAGTCTTATGGGCAACGAGGACTTGGCATTTTTCGATAAGTTATAAAAGAAAACTCTAAGCCGTTTGTCGTTGTAGATTTAATCTACTATCAGACATCGTCAGTATCACTTATCTAAATCCAGTCATAAGGACAAATGACTTGGGGTCTTTTTCTTGCTTAACTTTTGCGTTGCATTTATTTCATGAATGAATTTTTAACGGAAAGAGTGCATAAACGATGACGATTTAACGTAACCAGTGCAGTCCGTATAACTGATGTATAATTCATCGGCATACACTTTCTACAACCATTCTCAACTAATTTTACGAATTGAAACACTTCACTTACAAAGCACATACGGATCGACTAAACGTCGGTGCTATATGTCATGTCGTCATCAATCCGTTGCAAAGCGACGCATTTCCGCTGTAACACCTGACAGCCCACTGTGCAATGTTAAATTCCCACCTCCACATACTGTGTTGAGCCGGACATGGAAAGGCGGAAGCGTGGGTTTTTATGGTAACACGATGCGGTCAATTGCAGAAAAATCTGGTGGTGTTCGAGTCGGTGACCATGATTAAGGAGGGGCAAGCGAAGGGCATGAAGTATTGCATCTTCATATCGGCCCGTGATACCAACAAAGACATCATCATACGAGCAGAGGTGATTTGCTTATCGTGCTTCTATTGTGTGGTAATGTAAAGGTTACCTGTCGTGCTGTGCGCTTGCGCACTAGTGTATCGTGACCACAATATACCCTGTTCAACCGCTGAGCTCATGTAGCTCAGTTGGTAGAGCGTTGGGCCTGGTTCGCCCAGGGTCGTGAGTTCAAACCTCACCGGAAGCTTGACTTGATCCAGCTTGGCTGCGAAGCCAGTATGATTAAATCTACCTTGCCAATAACAGTTAATGAAATGACCCAAGTCCTCCGCGATAACTTGGAGCGAGATCTGAAAATCAAGTCGCAAATCCTCACGACTTTTGAACATATTTTACCGATTCTCTCTGTTATTGTACTATTCTACAGTAAATCCTACTGCGAAATTATCTTTAAATGTAAACTGTCTTATACCTGTAAACACTTTTAATGCGTTTAATTGTGCCAGAAGAACAGATTCATTAAAATACAATATACCCGGCAGCAACAGCAACATAATACTTTTTAATAAGTAGAAAATAAACTTTGATTTGTAAAACCCGCAGACGGAACCGGAGTTCGCTCAGTGGTCGCAAGATTTGGTGAAAACTTGGTGTCAAGCCAAACGCGTCCTCAAGAAGGGCCCGAAGCTGATCAGTATGCAGAGGTCTGTTGCTGAGGACGCCAACTACAACAAGGTAATATATTAACCACTGTTCCCGAAGCTTAAAATCTCTTTCAGATAAACCGTATTCGCCTAAAACCTGACGCGCGCAACTCGTAGGTTTAGTAATTACAATCAGAGACCGTACTTCTAAAAAAATTTACGTTGTCGAACGTTTTGACGAAATTAAGGAACATCATCTTCTGATTTTGATGCGAGAAAAAACGAACAAACCGCAGATTCCGCAACCGTTTATTATTTATTTTTGAAAGGGTTAAAAGGTTCGTTTAATGATGTGAACAAAATGCATTAATTTCGCTTTAATTTTAACCGTTTAAGCGTAAATAAAAACTAGATTACAACAAAATGAATGGTTGCGTAATTTTTCATTGCTGTGATTTACAATGTAACTTTCGATCACGTGACGTTATGATTGCGCCCTAATCCGACGCGAAAGTCCCCAATTGTTCTGATAAAACAGGGGAGAGTTAACCTTTCGCCAAGGTAACAATGAGGGCGAACTTACAACCGGTGTTTGCGGGTTACTTGGTAACAACAGAACTCCACACTATCCAACCCGAAAGGAAAAACGTGCAACACATGTTTCGGTGTTGTGACATCATCAGCGATGACGTCATCATTAAGATCTGCTTGCGAATGACGTTGCTTTTGATCGCCTGACTTTGCACCAGCCCGTTTTGTGTGTTATTGTTGTACACCCCTGTTCACAGATACGTCATCTGTGTGACGTTTTAAGTTTGTCATGCTTCGTCGGTGTTGCCATGGCGACCAAGAACGCGACCGCAAGAACGCGACAGTTATTTTTGTTACTTTTTTATTTTTGTTTTTTAATCAGGTCAGAGCCTTGGTTTGATGCAACTGCACCTTGTGTGGTTGATTGGAATTGGCAGCAACCGGTTTAACCGTCGTAACAGACTAATTTACTCCCAAGACAATATATATTCCAAATAAGAATTTTCATTTATTGTTTATCGGTAAATATTCCCCCCCGAAAGGACATTTTGGCCCCATGATGCTGAAATGAATTTAACGATTCATTTCTATGAACGACCTTAAACCGGTTGCGTATTTGTATGTGTCCCTCCACAGGCTCCGTTGAAGCGCCGAGCCACTGTAGCTGGAACGTTCCTCCGTTGAACCCCACCCCCGTATCGCGTGTGCCCGTCTCCGCTCGGTAAAATTTGCTCGGCAATTTTACGTCGCTCTTACATGCACGTGTCGTCGTCACGTGACTCTGGCGGGTTGCATGTTTTTGCCTGTGCCCCCACGTATATTTTTGTAACCATTCTCAAAAACATTTGTCTGTGTCGTGTCGTATCTGTGTTAGCTGATGACGTCATAAACATACTCTAGCCGATGACGTCATAAATATACGGACGTGTTCTTCGTCATTAGCCTTTTCTGATTGGTTGGTTTTTCGTTTCGGAAGCCAAAAAATTGTCCTCTTGTCGGTTTTGAATTGGCAAGAGTTATCAAACGTGCGGACGTAAGCACCCTGTTTGCTTAACGAGGGAAAGGTTTAAGTAAACATGTTTAGTTTCGATGTTGGGACTTCAACTTGTACAAATAATCAACAAATATTATGAGCTAAGCCACTATGTCCTTTGCTGACTACTTTTTTGTTATTTTAATAACTTAATGAGATGGTAGTGATTGCAATCAGTAAATTAGAATCGTAATCGTAAGTTTTTTGTCCGGTAGAATTTGTGTCGTTACTTTCCACTAATATTCCATAATTGATTTCGAAATCTTTTGTCATTTGAGTCTTTTCTGGCATCAATTATTTGCTTAATGGTCAACCACAAACCTCTTCATTTGTCATTAACATTTAAGAAATGCAAGTTTCGTAATCATGTCGGTAACTTATCTGATTTAATTCGCCAATGACTGCCGTAATTCACCCGATGTTGTTTAACCCAATTCACTGATCAAATCCTGATATTACGAAGTTAAGATAAATAGCCAGCAGTATAAACTCACCCATACCACAACATATACCCCCTGATTTAAACATGCAACAGCCAAAAGAGCGAAGTTGTTTCGTGCCTGTAACCTGTTTCTCTGCTTTTATTAGGCTATCCTGGCCGCTCAAACCAAGTCTGTCCATAACTCCAACCCAACAATACCAACTTACCGCCACAAACTCGTCACAGCGGACAGCGAGACGTCGTTCGACCGAAAACTCTCCGATTCCGACAGTTTTTCGGGCAGCTAGCCACCTTTCGTCGCAGGGCCCACTTCTCCTTCACCGTGGAATGCTGCAAGTTGTGTTGGCTCTCTGGCGCCCACGGGCGGTCGCGCCGTTCGTTGCGTATTGTCCGATGGTCTTTTTTGTTTTGTGCGCTCGTTTGATTCGGGCTCGGCAAATATTGTGCAAGTATCTCAATATTTTTATGGTTTAACTCATTTGTTTCACTTCACGTACGCGTTGTTATAATCATTTAAGATCGCGGCAAATTACATCAGAAATATCTGAATTAACAAAAAAAAAAAATATTCGTGACGTGAATATCGTTGAATTGTACTTAAAATGTGTGAGTTTTGTCATGTGTAAAACCCACACTCATTATCGCCACTACTCTGAACTTCCGCTAGTGAACTACTCTCAACACAGCGGGTCAAAGCTTTAAATCGCCACCAACATCATGGTTTTAATATTTCAGTTCTTGCGAACATCCCCTAACTCAGCATGATGGTGTTTGGTTACAAACACAATTTTAAGCAACATGGGCAAATCAACATAATTTGGCCATTATATATACATCATATGTAGTAACGTATACGTCACCAGAAAATAACTTTTTCGTGTTACTCCCATGTTCAACCAACCGAGCGCTTTATTCGAATTTGCTTCCCCTGACAACGTAGGTCCGGCACACCTTTCTGGTGACCCCGTACCTAAAGCTTAACTGTTACACCATCAGGTCCAAATTATCCATGTCCAAATTTCTAACGAGCACTTTGTCTAAAAAATCACCCACCGGGATTTTCCCGACAGGTACGACACCCTTATGTCTACAGTGACGTCATAGCGTGAGGTACACTCTGTTTGTTGTATCTTTTTCACGGTATGAAATTGTTCACGAAATATGTTTCGTTCGGCGTTTTTTTGGGGCACTAAACAAGCAGTTTCACAGCGCTTGCGCGATAAATGGCCACAATTATGAAAGTTGGCAATTTGTGAAAGTCCCAATTTTCCATCCGTTGAGATGTTTTTTAATTCAAAACAACAAAACCGGTCATATTTGCTGTTACTTGGTGTTCAACAACACTCCGTTAAGTTTTCCGCCAACTTGCATCAGTATTCCGCTTTTAACTGACCGAGCACTTAACGAGTATAGATTGTCACGTGACCTGTGATGTAGAACACGTGATCTATTTAACCCCGGAAGTTGACGCGACTTGAAAATGTCGCTTTGCACAAATATTCTTTGTCGCTTACACCGTATCTAAATGTCCGCGTTGCGCGTATTGACAAAGACGTCGTATCTGTCAGCGGTTAATAATAATAACGCGTCTAAACAACAAAGTTTCTCGAAAAAGATGTTTTCTTGACGTCATATTAGCAACAACTGCCTTTGTTTCATCGTGTCACCATTTATACTTCTGTACACAGGCTGTTCCGCTGGTCATTCGTGTGCGTTTTGTCGACTTTTGCACATAAGCTCACCTCCCCCCATCTTCTCTTACGTAGCGCACCCCCATTTCTCTGTGACGTCCCATTCTAAGACCGAATTCTGAGGGAGACGTTATTTTTCGTGTTTTCGACTTCCTATAACATAGTGTACTTAAGTTTACTGTGTTTTCTTAATCGCCCTCGTGCGGACGCGCGTACCTACAATGTCGGAAGCGTTGTTTGGGAAGTTGTAGTTGTGTATGTAGGTAGTTATGTATGTGAGTGTGTGTGCATTTGTTCATTTTCTTCATTGTACACGAGCGCTACCCTGTCTAGATTCACAGTCTCACCTTTTGAGGTACAAAAACACGGAATTTTGTATCTATTTGATTTTTTGTTTAACTCCACAATTAAAACACCCATAAACATGACTTTCCAACATTTTGACTCCGACGTGCTTCTAAAAATTCGAAGAACGTCTAAAAATACCTCCAGGCCACCCTCATCATGTTATTCGTTTCAGACATTTTAAATTTTACGCAGTGTTCCGCGGAGCGCATATCGCGACCAATACGCCCTCTAGAGGCCGGGTTTCGCGCAAGTTTTAATTTTTACTGCGGTGACGAATTCTCGTTTGTTCGGAGTTAACTGTGCCATACTCAATACAGCACTCCGATAAGTTGAGTGGGTTTTGTTTCGTTTTATCTATGAAGCTGCTCGTTTGCTGGAAACTGTAACGTGAGGTCCTTTTTTGCAAATTTGCATTCGAGCTTTTATTTGAGCCACACAGACTATGACACAAGCTTTACTCCATTTCGGTGACGTCATCCAAGTCTTGGTCTGCGCAAACATTATTATAATTAAAAAACAGTTATATCTTCGGCTACATCTAACAATAGGCTTTAAAAAATCTTTAAGTGCTCTCTGGCGGTACTATTTTAATTTTAAACAACAAGTGGGCCGTCTTATAATTGAAATATTCGCTAAGTTCCATTGTAGACTTGTGTCTGGATCAAGTATATCGACCAATCTGCGTCCCGGTGTATTTGCATTTTCCACAAGACAAAACTCACTTGTGTTTTCCAGTGCTTCGGCCATGGCGGCATCAAACATTTTATCCTGTCACGAAAAAGTCTTGGTTATCTTTTCACGGTATAAAAGCAAGCGTTGGCCAATGCGTATTACCGCATCAGCACCAATGTTGAACAATCATATGTTAAATTTCTTCAATACGCCGTGTCAGTCTCAGTTCCATAGCTTTAGTATTTGCTTTTGCACTGTTTTGGACAGACTGACTGTTTAAAAATTTTATTTGCACGAGCTTTCGCGAATGATATTAAGTTTTTCGCACTGGGATGAACCTCTTAGCCTTGAACTCGCTTGCATATCATAATTTCATCAGAGCGGGTGTCTGTTCGCGGCTTGACAACCCAACCAGCTTACCTGCTCCTCAGGAGACAACCCATGTTCACTGTCCCAGATAAACTTGGCACCTCTTGCGGCGGATGTCAATACTTTTGTCCAACCGCCGCCGCGCCTGCGTCGACGTGGCCTGGGTGCTGCTTGCCTGTGATTTGCAATGGTCAACTTACAATGTGATGACATAGCGGCCTACCATTATACACATTGTTTACGATGATAAATCGTTACAACGTACCGCTTATATAGCTTGTGACACCGATTGAACATTTCGTGCCATGGGTTTTAGACGGTTACACACGAACACAATCATCTCTTGTTAGAAAAGAATATATTTTAAAGCATTTATGACCTACCGTTGCTGCGCATGGTAGTGCTGACCACGTCGCTGACGGGTGTACGCCGCGGTGGATAATTCAACAACCAACAGAAGAAGGCAAAGTACGACTACCTTCATTTTCTACACAGTTTTCAAGTAGAGACACTTTCCAAAACTATGGTTCCAGCCCGAGGTTTGACTGTATTTATATGATATCTAAAACGACAAAGATTTAATTAAAAACCGGTGGAGGCGAATGAATTTACATACTACTGATTTTCTTTACGCACTCCAAGTAGTTCATTTTAGGCCAAGGAAGTCTTGAACCCCGTTTTCAATTCATAAGTGTATTGTGCCATGCCACGGGATTCAAAACAGCATCCGAAGCAAAATTTGGTTTATTCAGAGTTGTGATTCTCCAAATTGTGGACCGCTGGGTCAGTTCTTTGCATACAGTTTTGTGAACTTTGCGATGCTGTCATGAGTTTAGAGCGAAGTGATTTCTTTTTGCCTGCATAATCCTACTAATACTGCAGTACAATATGATGCTAGTATACTATGCTTATGTCAACACCTGCAATGACACCCGCGACACGATGTATGCGACACAAAGTTGTTGTGCACTCATGCGTTACAATTTGTCGTAAGTGCCGGAAAGCAAATTGGTTGGAATTTTACGAAGGAAAATGTCTTCATCTTGTGCCAAAAACGTCGGTTTGGTAATATCGCTGTGTGTTGCTCTTGTCGGTGCTTTGTATGTGGATCAAATAGGAAAATTTGACTGGAAAAAATCGCTTGTCGGCAAGGTAGGAAATGGTTGGTAATTTTATAAATTGTATACAAGGTTTGTTTATTTAAATGCATTTTATGTAAATTTCACAGTTATTTGCACAATAGAGGTACTGTATATATTTACATTTGCCAATATTTGTTTACTAATTGCAAAAAAATTGAACAATATTTGAAATTTTTGCAATATGAGTCAAAAGTGTTGTTTACATTTGCAAGTACAGTTGGTTGCATTTGATAGTTCTGTTTCTTTGGGAAAACATATTTATGTTGCTACGGAGAGAAATGTGTTAGCAAGCATCAGCGCCAAGAACGGTCAAATGTACTAGAGAAAAACGCTAAGTCCCAATGATGGAAAAGTAAGCAGGAAATTGTCCACTGTGGTAGACTTAGATACTTCCTCCTGATGAAGGCTGTTGCATAATAGCCGAAACGTCGAGAAACGTAAATACAATAAAGTTTGCCAGAAGAGCAGTAGCTCACCTCCCCCCATCTTCTCTTACGTAGCGCACCCCCGTTTCTCTGTGACGTCTCATTCTAAGACCGAATTCTGAGGGAGGCGTTATTTTTCGTGTTTTCGACTTCCTATAACATAGTGTACTTAATTTACTGTGTTTTCTTTATCGCCTTCGTGCGGACGCGCGTACCTACAATATCGGGATCGTTGTTTGGGAAGTTGTAGTTGTGTATGTAGGTAGTTATGTATGTGAGTGTGTGTGCATTTGTTCATTTTCTTCATTGTACACGAGCGCTACCCTGTCTAGATTCACAGTCTCACCTTTTGAGATACAAAAACACGGAATTTTGTATCTATTTGATTTTTTGTTTAACTCCACAATTAAAACACCCATAAACATGACTTTTCAACATTTTGACTCCGACGTGCTTCTAAATATTCGAAGAACGCCCAAAAATACCTCCCGGCCACCCTCATCATGTTATTCGTTTTAGACATTTTAAATTTTACGCAGTGTTCCGCGGAGCGCATATCGCAACCAATACGCCCTCTAGAGGCCGGGTTTCGCGCAAGTTTTAATTTTTACTGCGGTGACGAATTCTCGTTTGTTCGGAGTTAACTGTGCCATACTCAATACAGCACTCCGATAAGTTGAGTGGGTTTTGTTTCGTTTTATCTGTGAAGCTGCCCGTTTGCTGGAAACTGTTACGTGAGGTCCTTTTTTGGCAAATTTGCATTCGAGCTTTTATTTGAGCCACACAGATGATGACACAAGCTTTACTCCATTTCGGTGACGTCATCCAAGTCTTGGTCTGCGCAAACAAGATTATAATTAAAAAACAGTTATATCTTCGGTTACATCTAACAATAGGCTTTAAAAAATCTTTAAGTGCTCTCTGGCGGTACTATTTTAATTTTAAACAACAAGTGGGCCGTCATATAATTGAAATATTCGCCAAGTTCCATTGCAGACTTCTGTCTGGATCAAGTAGGTATCGACCAATCTGTGTCCCGGTGTATTTGCATTTTCCACAAAACAATACTCACTTGTGCTTTCCAGTGCTTCGGCCATGGCGGCATCAAACATTTCATCCTGTTACGAAAAAGTCTTGGTTATCTTTTCACGGTATAAAAGCAAGCGTTGGCCAATGCGTATTACCGCATTAGCACCAATGTTAAACAATATTAGGTTGAATTTCTTCAATACGCTGTGTCAGTCTTAGTTCTACAGCTTTAGTATCTGCTGGTGCACTGATTTGAACAGACTGACTGTTTATAAATTTTATTCGCACGAGCTTTCGCGAATGATATTAAGTTATACGTACTGGGATGAACCTCTTAGCCGTGAACTCGCTTGCATATCATGATTTCATCCGAGCGGGTGTCTGTTCGCGGCTTTAACAATTTAACCAGCTTACCTGCTCCTCAGGAGACATTACATCTTCGTTGTCCCAGATAAACTTGGCAACTTTTGCGCCGAATCTCAATACTTTTTTCCAACCGCCGCCGCGCCTGCGTCGACGTGGCCTGGGTGCTGCTTGCCTGTGATTTGCAATGGTCAACTTACAATGTGATGACATAGCGGCCTACCATTATACACGTTGTTTACGATGATAAATCGTTACCGTACCGCTTATATAGCTTGTGACGCCAATTGAATATTTCGTGTCATGGGTTTTTTACATATGTACACGAGCATAATCATCTCTTGTTAGAAAAGAAAATATTTTAAAGCATTTACGACTTACCGTTGTTGCGCATGGTAGTGACCACGTCGCTGACGGATGTACGCCGCGGTGGATAATTCAACAACCAACAGAAGAAGACAAAGTACGAGTACCTTCATTTTCTACGCAGTTTTAAGTAGAGACACTTTCCAAAACTATAGTTTCAGCCCTGGAGGTTTGACTGTATTTATATGATATCTAAAACGACAAAGATTTGATTAAAAACCGGTGGAGGCGAATGAATTTACATACTACTATTTTCTTTACGCACTCCAAATAGTTCATTTTAGGCCAAGGAAGTCCTGAACCCCGTTTCATTCCATAAGTGTGTTGTGCCATGCCACGGGATTCAAAACAGCATCCGAAGAAAAAGTTGGTTTATTCAGAGTTGTGATTCTCCAAGTTGTGGACCGCTGGGTCAGTTCTTTGCATACAGTTTTGTGAACTTTGCGATGCTGTCATGAGTTTAGAGCGAAGTGATTTCTTTTTGCCTGCATAATCCTACTAATACTGCAGTACAATATGATGCTAGTATACTATGCTTATGTCAACACCTGCAATGACACCCGCGACACGATGTATGCGACACAAAGTTGTTGTGCACTCATGCGTTACAATTTGTCGTAAGTGCCGGAAAGCAAATTGGTTGGAATTTTACGAAGGAAAATGTCTTCGTCTTGTGCCAAAAACGTCGGTTTGGTAATATCGCTGTGTGTTGCTCTTGTCGGTGCTTTGTATGTGGATCAAATAGGAAAATTTGACTGGAAAAAATCGCTTGTCGGCAAGGTAGGAAATGGTTGGTAATTTTATAAATTGTATCAAGGTTTGTTTATTTAAATGCATTTTATGTAAATTTCACAGTTATTTACACAATAGAGGTACTGTATATATTTACATTTGCCAATATTTGTTTGCTAATTGCAAAAAATTGAACAATATTTGAAATTTTTGCAATATAAGTCAAAAGTGTTGTTTACATTTGCAGGTAGAGTTGGTTGCATTTGATAGTTCTGTTTCTTTGGGAAAACATATTTATGTTGCTACGGAGAGAAATGTGTTAGCAAGCATCAGCGCCAAGAATGGTCAAATAAACTGGAGAAAAACGCTAAGTCCCAATGATGGAAAAGTAAGCAGGAAAAACTACAACTCATATATTTGTAAATAATTTAATTTGTGGTTTTTAACATTGCAATCTGTGTAATTTTTTTGTGCCCAAAGTTCAGTTATTGATAGTTATACTCCACATTGGAAAAAAATGTCGTGGATAAATCCTCCGCACACTTTTGCGAAAATTTGCCGATAATCCGCACAATATTAATTAGCTAATGCATTACCTTACGAAAAAACGTTGAAATCCTCTGCGCAAAAAACAAACTTTCCAATCTGGGTTATACTTGCTATGTCTGGATACCACACAACTTTACATCTGTTAACATAGTGATTTGCCAGATTAGAAAGTTTGTAAAGGGTGGATTTCTTTTTTTGGCAATCATCAATTGTGCGGGTTTTGCACAGAAATCTCACTTTTTTATGTTAATGCATTAGCTAATGGTTTTGCCAATAAAATTGCGAAAATTTGATTTCCAATCAAGGTAATATGTAAGTAACCATGGTGAGTGTAAACAACACATATTCTTCAGATAAATTCTTTGACTCATGTTCGAGACGGTTTAGTGGTTGTCACAGACACTGGGGTATCACGTATATTTGATGCAGCTAGTGGTGTTATGAAGTGGGATGCAAACCTGGGGCTTGCCTCATTGTGAGTAGCAAGTAACTAATAAACTATTATGCATACACATATATATATTACATTTACTACAATACACCCCCCCGTCCAACTGATGAGCTCCCGTAGCCCAGTTGGTAGAGCATTTGGCCTGGAAGCCCAGGGTATTGAGTTCAAACCTCACTGAGAGATTTTTCAGATCTCGCTCTGACTTGTCAGGAATAAGTGGCCTTGGATGCTATGCCCGCAACTTTTGTAGATATATGTATTATACAGCATGCACAATACTATTGTGTTTTTATGTTGTTATATCAGATAGTGTGTATTGTATATATTTAGCCATTTATCTCCTTTTTTCAAAAACCAACAGGTGTAATAATTTTTTGAACACTTTGCACTTTCTGCAGGGATGATTCCACAGTTTACCAAGTTACAATTTTGGAACAAAGTTACACTGAAGGAAACTTGTTGGTTGTTTTGAGCAATGGTGGTATCTTTGCTGCCCCTCTCTCTAAAAATCATCCAAAGATAAAATCAGTGCTCTTTGAACATAGTATTGGAGAATCGAAGGATAATAAGGTATATACAAATTAGTTGTTCATAGCATGGAATATACATATATTAAGTAAGTGTTTGGCATTATTTTGCATGAAAAGAAGTGTTAAGTTTGTATGTTGTAATAGCATTTATGCAAAGTAAAACTATTTGGGAACTTACTTGTCTGTAGATGTTTGTGGATTCTCAGAATGGACAGATTCTTCATCTGCAATTAGAGTTAAGAACGGGAATAAAAGTTACAATGTTTGATGCAAAACTGTTGGAAGTAAATTCTGAACTGACAGTTTCAAGTAATTGGTTAACCAGCCTCGACAAAGTAAGTATTGTTACAAACTGTTATCATGTATTGTGTAAGCTGCAGACAGATGGCCACTGTTTCGACATAAAAGTCTCATCTTATTATTGGCTCCAATTTGTTTATGTTATCATGTAGTTTGAACCTTTTGCAAAGTATGAATTATAAAGATCAACATTATCTAGGCTTATTTTATCCTACAAAACACATAATTTCACAGAAAAGAAAACTTAGAAAAAAAAAATTTAAAAAGGCAATATGGAGTCAATAGTATAGACTATGTGAGCTGCAGACAAAATATAACTTACAAATAAATTTTACCTTTGCAGGTTGCATTGTTGGAAGGAAATCAATTACTGTATAGTTGCAACGAACCAGAGGCTGAAATGTTGTATGTCTATGATTTGAACAGTGGGAAGATTGTAAGCTCTCAAAACCTGGAGTTGCTTGGAATTGACACAGTTGCATCATTTGTGGCTTCCAGCAAGTAAAAACACATATTTTTTATGTTTAAATGATATTTTAATCAGTCGAATAAAATGCAATTGCCTATATTGGTAAAGTGTTAGTAAATGTGCATATCAGTCTTCTGAATTTACCAAATCAACACCATTTTCGGAATTTGAAACATATTACTTGACCTTATTTTCCGAAATTGCAGTTCAGATGCAAGCATACACAGCACCAATGTGTTGCTACGACACGGACAAGGAAAAGTTTCTCAAGTTAAAGTGGAGGACAATGAAATAACGGTACATATCATAACTTTTTCCTTGTCATTTTGCTTCCTCAACTCCACTACATTACGTCTGTCCCTGAGCTTTTGTCATAACTTACATTGTTGTGAAATTCTACACAACTACTTACCTGTAGGTGGCGTGGACAAAAGAACTAGATTCGTTGAGAGATGTTGTCACCAAGCAACTTGGATCAGAAGAATATTCTTTCTTTACTTCTCTGAATGGCCATGAAATAATCATAACTGCCATGAATTTAAAAACAGGTAAGCTGTTGATAGCAGGTAGTGGTTTGAAGTTTAATTCTTCTCAAGATGTATCTGTAGGTCTCATAGTAATCATAAATATTCCTGACCCGTTGTATAAAGCAATTAGCACTTAAGTTTTGTGGTCATGTCAGGTGTTTTAAAATGGTGTCCTTGGAACAATCCAAATTTTGTTAGAAGTTGAAGCACATGCTGATTTGTGTATAAGCTGCAGACAGATGGCCACTGTTTCGACCTTGCTTATCACATGCTGATTGTTTTTAAAATGTTGAATATCTTGTTTCAGGACTGACCGATGACAGCCTCACTTTAAAATCAAAACTACCAAAAAATACAGGTAAATTGTCAGATATCCACATCAACATGTTCCTCAAAAGATCGACACCAATCGGATTCAGGTTAGTTTTAGTAAAGTTAATGTTGAAACCAGGACTCCTCAAACCTTTTGGTTCTGCTGCCCTATTTTAAGAAACAAATTTCTATGCAACCCAATTACCTTTGATACCACAGAAAACATGGAGTTGCCGTAACAAAGCAAATTGGTTCCATGACCACCAAATTACATTTGCCGACCCATAGTTTGATAAGCCCTGGTTTAAACTATTGGATTCAATTTCCTCCATTAATAAAAAAAATGTTAAATATATGATAATATTGACATAACTTTGTTTCAGAGCAATAGTGACCACAACAGCGGACTCTGTACTTTTCCTTATTCATCCAAACCGGTTGGCATGGCAACGTGATGAGTCCCTCGCTTACATAACATCGGCAAATATGCTCGACCTTCCACTGTCCGATGGCGATGCTGGGATTGAGGCTGAGTTCGATGAAGCGGAACGGATTAGTGTTGCCAACATGTTTACCAAAGTAAGGTTTCATACCAGCAATAACTGGACATTTCCTAACAAAATGCTTTGTGTCACAATTCCCATCAATTGGTTGTTTATTCATAATAATTTGATTGAAACACGATAGTTGTAAGTATCAAGTAAGGACCTTCGCAGTGGGGTAATGTCTTGTCATGCAATAGCATGCAGAACTTCTTGATGGTTAATTTGTTTGTTTTATATTTTGTGCTTTTCATTTAAACCAACAGTGATAATTTAAAATACCTGTCACTCACAATAATATATCTGTAAAACAAGTTCAACATTCCTTGTTCTTCCGACGCAGAGATTAAAAGCGCAGTCAGCTCAACTTGTTTCATTCATCAAACAAATGGCCAAAGAGCTCGACGAGGGAACTCTTTTCAAGCACAAGACTAGAGATCCACTCATACAGGTATTAAACTAAATGTGTTGATTGGAGATAACAACATCTAGATTGTGCAGTGTTGATGTTTATATTGTACCAAGTGCTTAAAGTTCCAACAAGACTTCCCAGTAGTAGTTTCCAGATTTTAATTAGATACATTGGCATGGTTTGAACAAGCATCCAATAATTAAAATATACAGTTGGTGGTTTCTATTTGAGAAGTAAAGAAGGCTGCTCTATTTTCTCTTTCCATGCATGTAGAGTCAGACACAATACTGCCCACAAATATGTAAATTTACACAATCGCTTCCTTTTCCAGGTTGAAGGTCTGACAAGAGATCCATTTTCTTTACACAAGATGATTGTGGTTGTTACTAAAAGTGGGAGCTTGTTCGGCATCGACAGTCTGAATGGCGACATCGTGTGGAGGTTGGTAGTTTCTGCAATTTGTGTTCCAAGTAATAATACTAATTTTATATGTTTTTGCAAAGTTCGGTTGTTTTTGTACCTCAAGTTGCCTAATCCCTAAGTAATATTACCAGTTTTATACATTTTGAAAACTGTAGTCCATGTTTGGCTATCGCAAAGTACCAATGCTTTTAGATATTTTTCCCATCTTCTTGTGGATCGTGATTTACACTTCTATGTGCAACGAACAACTGCCCATTTTCCGCACCCTCCACAAGCGATTGTTCTTGGACTTGATCCACAACAAGAAGCTGCTCCAGTTCTTTTGCAAATTAATCCAATTACAGGAGATGTGATCGACAATACTGGTAACTTACCATAACTTACAGTTGTATTGTTTGATAATTTTTTTAAAATTTACTGTGCAAGAGTGCAACATCTGTAAATTTTAAAATTCAAAGTCCATATTATTGTATTTCAGACATGTTAAGTGGAATTGCCAGTCCTATCATGCAGGCAACCCTTTTGTCAGCCCCAGACTCAAATCACCTCCGACCTCTACTCTTGCTGAATGCAGATGTAAGAGTTCAGTGAAATTTGGACCTCTTATTTTTGTATCAAGAGCTACTAAATTTAAATCACCATCAGCAATTCCATGTTATTTTACACTGAAGAAAAATATATACAGTTAAATATATGTCCATTCCTTCCGTGTACGTGAATGTAATACAATTGTAAATAGTTACATGTTAACCATGTTTCTTTATTTTACCCCTTTGATGTGTACAGGAATTTTTTGTACCAAAATTTAAAAACCAAAAACCAAAAAATTCAAATGGTATGGATTAAACTTTTCTTCACAGCTGAAAGTTCATTTGTTTCCAAAAACTGATGAAACTGAGGCACTTTTGGAACAGCAAAATCTATACATGTATGATATCAACCCACAAACAGGATTAATTCGAGGATTTTCGGTTGGTGCAGCAACTGATGCAGTCCCAACATGGACAGTATCTGTACCAAACACTCATAAAATAATCAAGTTTGCTGGAAAGGCTCCTGGTGAAAAGGTAAGTGATGATATTTAAACAATTGAGATAAAAATATTTTACCTGAAATATTGACCTAGAATATGCATTTTTCCATGGAGTTTTCGTTAGTTACAGTGATTAATAAATCTAAACCTCTGTTGTTTTAGCCAAATAGCAGATAGCACTGCTGTTAATTTTAATTTATTTGCAGTGGAAATAAATTTATTGTTACCATGAACTTCGATAACCAGCGTTATAGCATCTGCAATCTGCCTTGGAGCAACTTACCAATTTTCTCCATTTCACCTACAGATCGATTCTGTCGGACGACCGCTTGCTGACCGTTCCGTTTTGTTCAAATATCTCAACCCCAACTTGGTGGCAGTATTGAGTGAATCTTATGAGAAAAACATCGACCGTTGTTCGCTGATGTTGTTCCTCATCGACGCAGTCACCGGTCATGTGAGTATGATTGTCTACACTTGTATTCAGAATATGTAACCTTTTTAACACATTAAATTATGTGTTGTCAAACTACTTTATGCATGGTTTTTGAAATTGTCTTAAACCAAGCTAGTGCTTTGTTAAGCATATGCTGTTTTTTTAAGTTAATAAGCAAAGTTAAAATTTGCAAGATATTTTTTTTAATTTACCGACGTTGTTAATTCCCATGTGTTTTTCTTCAGATAATACATTCGACGACACACAAACGCTCGCAAGGTCCAGTCTATATTGTTCATTCAGAAAACTGGTTAATTTATTCGTACAGAAACTCAAAAATGAGAAGAATGGAAGTTGCTGTAAGTCCTTATGTCACAACGAGTATATGTTAAAAAATGTTTAAATTCTCATTGAAACCAACTGTAAACAAGAAATTATTCTGTTTTTTCATGTTTGCAGGCACTGGAAATATACGAGGGGAAGACTCAATACAACAGCTCAAGTTTTTCTTCATTTCACGCCCGTCCCGATCCACCTACAGTGTTAAACCAAGCATACATATTACCATATGGTCAGTTGGACTGGACACATTTTGCTACTATTGTCATTGTTTTACTTTTCAAATCATAATTTTGGCATTCAAAATCGACCCTAAACCCTGTAATGAGCTGACTAACTGTATTGGTCACTCAGCTATTGTGAGGGCTTAACATAAACTAAAGAGCATGTGTGTCTTTAAATCTGCCATTGAAAGTCTTCCTGTGAACATAATGGCATATTTTTTGTGTTAGGTGTAGCCTTACTGCTATAACTGTGGGTCATACTTGCAGGTATTTCAAGCATGGGCGTGTCGAAGACTGACAAAGGAATAACATCACGTCAAATATTGTTCGGCTTGAAAAAGGGGTCTTTGTTTGGGATTCCGAGGAAATTATTTGATCCAAGAAGGTCTTTGCACCCAAATGAAAAGCACAGGTATTAAAAAATATGGACATGGAATATTTAATATCCCATTTTGTTGCTAGGCAACCTGAACACTAACTTTTTAATGCGGTTCAATTTTCCATAGGATTTCAAGTAATTTTTATTTTTTCCATTGCAGAGAAGAGGGTATTATGCCATACTCACCTGAAATACCAGTCGTTCCTGAGTTGTATTTGTCGTATAATCTCTCATTGGAACAAATTGATGGAATATATTGTGCTCCTTCAGCATTGGAATCGACCAGTCTTGTTTTTGCAACTGGTCTAGACTTGTTTTTTACGGTAACAAACATTTTACCATGTTAATACAATACTACAAAGAATGTTATGTGGGAATGATATTATTGTTGCTTACTTGAAAAGGTGCTATGAAAATACCTTAACTTATTTTGCATTTTTGTGTCTTTTTTCCAGAGAACACAACCATCGAAAATGTTTGATGTTCTTAAAGAAGACTTTGACCACATGTTTATCAGTGCTGTGTTGATTGGAATGTTGGTTGTTGCTCTTGTTACTCGAAGGTTGTCACAAGTTAAACAACTGAACAAGTCATGGAGATAATTTTTGGTACCATTATTTAGGAAAATATTTATGCTGTCTTCACGTTTGTTCAATTCGTCCTGTGTTCTTGTGTGGCGTGTGTGTTATGCAATATGTTGATTGAAGTTGAAATGAAACCACCTTGTGGGCCATGACATGATCAAAATAAGGGTACAAGTATCTGCTAATAATGTTAGAAAATATAGTTCCAAGATTCAATACTGCAATTACATACAACATCAAAATACTTTTGTCCTTTTTTTGGAAGGCAAGTACTTTTACTGCCAAAGAATCTTTTATTTTTTTTTGATGTTGCAGTAATTACCGTCAATAAATAATACTGACCTTTTCATGTTAAATTTGTTATTTTGCTCTACCAAAACCAGCATTCAGAAACACTATGCCAACTGGGCTATGATATGTGAAAGGCATACATGAATTCGAAAAGAACTTTATTTTTGCAAAGCCATAGATTGTCAACCACGACAAAACTTTCATACAACAGGGTCATAAGCATGATATGGAACTTGAAAGCCAGTGCAACGTTAAAACTATTTCTGGGCATTAATAAATCGTTCAGCCACCTTATCCCAATTCACAACATTGAAAATTGCATTAACATAATCTGGTCTAACATTCTTGTACTGAAGATAGTAAGCGTGTTCCCAAACGTCAATTCCAAACAAAGGAATAAGACCTAGAATGTGAAAAATATAAAAAGTTTCTTTTAATTTGTGAAACATGTGTCAGTTAATTGGGTAGATTGAAACTTTTTACACAAAATGCCATCATAAAAAAGTTACACCAAAATATTTTGATATATTCATATATATAAAAATTACCAGTGGTAGCTTGTAACGGGTCCTGGTTAGCACACGCAGCAATTTGCAATTTTCCGTCATCCTTGTTGTAACCCAACCAACCCCAGCCTGAACCTTGCACCGCTACTGAAGTTCCTGACAACTTGGCCTTCATCTTATCAACTGAACCAAAATCTCTCTAAAAATAAGACAAACAAATTTTTAGTTGGTAGGTAGGTACACTACTGAAAAAACAATAACTTTCAAATTTTTCTTACATTTATTGCAGTCAAAAGATCTCCACTGGCACACTGCCCTTTTGCAGGAGCAAGTGTATCCCAAAATATTGAGTGGTTGATATGTCCTCCACCATTGAACTTTAATGCTGGGCCCAGGGCAATAATTGCAGAAGCATCATCTGAAACATTTTATTTACTGATATGTTATTTATTATAAATATTTAAAACAGGTCATTTAAGCAATTAAAGTTTGTATGCCAACAAAATGTAACTTCCTATCTTAACTGCACTTTATGCATATCAATCTTACTTGATGACTTCGCTGAGTCCAGTTTTTCTTCCGCAATGTTTAAATTGTTTACATATGTCGCATGGTGCTTGTCGTGGTGCAGCCTCATAATTTCGGTTGAAATATGAGGTTCCAAGGCATCAAAATCGTAAGGGAGGTCGGGGAGGGTGTGCTTCAAACGCAACACGACCGCACATAACGCACGCCCAGGGCTGATTGAAGTCCTTAATCAAAACACAAAATATCATGTTATTTTATCAGTCGCAGCTTTTGTGGCAAGGACACAAACGGTACAAGTATTTGTTTGTCAACAGATTTGTATTTTGCGCAAAAACAACTACGCGGATAAACAACACACAAACGAAATGAAATGACATGGGCACTGATAAAACCATTTAGGTTAGCGAAATAGATGCTCTCGTAATTGAAAAAAAATGAACAAAATGATAACCTTACCTGTTAATTATTTGTCGTAGAGCCATATTTTTGCTGTTCCAAATTTTCGCAAGAGTGAATGCAGCAGAAAAACAAACGACCTCCTCTCTCTCGTTCCGGTCTATTGCACACACATGGTGCTGTGGTGAAAGCAGCCAAGCGAGACCATATATAACTAAACTAAAATACTAATACAATATTCTATGATTGGTTAGCTCTTAAATTTCGCAAGCAAGAAGTTTAGAATAAAAAAAATGAGACACATTTTAAAGTTTACAAAAGTGCTACATTTTGTACGTTCAATGGGCTCCTGACTCCATAACCCTTGTAGTTTTATCGGTGTTCATGCCATTTTATGTTTCACGTTTATTGTTCATGTGCGTAGTGCGTGCAAAATAAAAGTAATTTGGCTGATTTTAAAAATTTAACTGTTTAATGAAATACCAAACGACCCGATTTATTATATACTGTATAACCCTTGTCTTGTCATCTTCCTTGGTCACTTTCAAAAGTTGTATTGGAAGAAAGTGCCTCTTTGCCGTGAATGATGGCCGTGTAGCGTAATCACGTCAGTGTGCAGTAATCTGAGACATGTGACTTAACTAATTTCGCCCGCGGGATTAATTCCCACCGAGATGACTTCCTACTGGAGTTTAAATAAACCCAAAACGCATTAAACCACATCCTTAATGCTATGACGTTAATAAAATACATTGACTTGATCCATGTGTAGCTATATAAGAGATTTCCTCACTTTCTTAACGGTATCAGTACATGTGTTAGCACTGGATGAACATGTCGTCCACAGTATATGCACAGATAGCAAGCCTATTGTTAGTGTTTGGTTTTGCCACGGCGCAGTTTCCGAGGCGGTGCGTGGACTCTGGATCACTGTCACAAAGGGAATGTTGTCCAATCGGTAGAGACGGCTCGAAATGTGGGGAAGCGATTGGCAGAGGAATTTGCGGAGAAATCAATGCGGCAGAAACGAGTCTCACGTTGAACGAGGTATGACTTTTTTTTCCACTTTTCTTGCCAGCTAAACAAACAACAAACGTCCCCCCCGATGCAAAAAGAAAACATATTTCGGCCAATGCAGTGAACGAAAACGATTTTACGCAATCTTAGAACCCTTAAAGTATTTAAGACAGCTATGTTACTTAAACCGTTACTGGAAGGTTGCCGATCGTGTAGGCGAGCGAATACAGTTACCATTTCCATGGCCATTTCCAGCAGTTTGCAACAAAATCCTGTTCGTATTATGCTTTCAGACCCTGTTATTTTTGTTGGATGAACGCGCACGTTGGCCCAATGCTTTGTACGACCGGGCATGCATTTGCAACGGGAACTTCGACGGCGTCGATTGCTCACGCTGTTTGGCCGGATACCAGGGCGAAAACTGCCAAGAGAGGGCGCCGTTGGTCGTCAGACGAAATATTACTTCCATGTCAGTCGTTGACTTGCAGGTAACCAAAATAAAAATTAATAGAAATATTACAGGCAACAATGACTGTTTTTTTCCTTGATACAGAAATACGTTTCAATTATCGACAAATCAAAGCGGACAAACAGTGAAGAATACGTCATACTCGTGACGTCATTCGATCGTATACTGCAAGGGGAAACGCCTGTTTTTCGCAACATTTCCATCTACAACTTATTTGTTTGGGTGCACTCGCATGTTTCCAGGGATAATCTCATATTTCAGAACCCGGAAGTAACGAAGTAAGTCTGCCACCTAGCGGTTCCCGACAGCGTCGCTTATAGTTTTTTGAAAGTTGGAAAACAAGTGTCAAAATGTTTATTATGCTTTTTCAAATGATGTTCAGTGCATTAGTTGTTTAAAACTGCCGCTTGTTCAAGTGGATAACTTGGTAGTTTCCTAAACTTGACCTATATATTCGAACATGATCGCGATATAAATTTACAATCAACTTTCGCCAACAGGCTTTTGACAGCCAACGACCTCAGCTTGGACGCAAAGCTCGGTTTAATCGACGAAATTTTGGCACGAAACGTTTCCCTCGACGTTGAAACTGCGGTGGATTTCGCGCACGAGGTATTTTTCTCACAAACACCAAAAATTTTTGCCGGAAACTCAGCATCCTCTTCCACAGGGTCCCGCTTTCCTGCCCTGGCATCGCTACTACCTCCTCAAATGGGAGACGGAAATTCGAGAACTTGTCGCTGAAGACCCGTCATTCGCCCTCGTGTACTGGGACTGGCGCTACACTACCGATTGTGACGTGTGCAATGACGTCATGATGGGAGGAAGGGACCCAGATAACCGAGCGTTGATCAGTCCCAGGTAGATGGACTGTGATAACCTCTTGTGCTATCCAATTTTTTTCAGTGGTCAGTCTTTAATAAAGATAAACCAGTAACCACATAAGTCACAGATCTGAGACTGACACGACGTATTGCAGAAATATTTTATTTCAGGTTTTCTGTATTCTGTGCAATGCGGCTGACATTGTTGTTGGGGACTGAAGTAATTTGTTGAGTCATCCGCAATTTCCATATTTTAATTTCACAATTTTACATCACGTTCTAGTTCTCCGTTTTCTCGATGGGAAGTCATATGCACGCGCGGCAGCGATTACATCCGCCAGGGAGCGCAATGCACCGGCGAGCCGGAGGGACCACTTGTTCGTAACCATGGCAACTTCGACCCGCTTAAAATAACGGGACTCCCCACTGCAGTGGATGTGGATCGCGCGTTGTTGCTAGGAGACGAATACGACACTCCGGAGTTTGACATTTTGGCAAACCAGAGTTACCGGAACTTGATCGAGGGTTTCGCGCGAACTGACACGGGAAATGCAGGTGATTTTTGCTTGCTTATTTGAAGTCGACTATTTCTGTATCAGATTTTCGGGATGTACATTTGAGATAACGGAAGTCAGCGTTGTTTTTTCAGCGATATACAACTTACATATATGAGTAAGCGAAATGTCAGTGAATACAATTAACTTGTTACTGACAAATTATTCCATTTACCGCAGCACATTTTTGCATTGAATTGTCTGGTTAGAACGCGCCAATCTATAAGTCAGTCTGGTATAAATGCATCTAATGAATATTTGCCTGATTGGTTTTTGTAACTTTGCTTATCCGTTGACCGGGTGGCAGTCCACATCTTGACTAAAAGTAACTTGAACCAATACTTGTGGTCGCTTAATAACAAATTAACTGGTTCTTATGTAGATCCAATACAAAGCCATCTTCACAATGCTGTCCACTTGTACATGAACGGGACAATGTCATCAGTTGATTCTTCTGCTAACGATCCGATATTCGTAATACACCATGCCTATGTCGACAGTTTGTTCGAACTGTGGCTTCGGAAGAGACAAGAACAAAACAAGCCAAGTAATTATCCTACTTTTCTCGTGTGTAGATACAAAATGGTTCCTGTTTGTCCGCAATGGGATGCAATCAATTTTTGTGTCGAAATATTTCATAAACCAATCTTTCTTGAATGTGCCAGAAAGAAGCAATAAATTTTCGACATATTGAAACGGGATTTGGAATATATTTCGGTTAATTAGGTGGTTTTTCTATTTCAACAGCGAACTTGAACTTCAATGGTCCGGACGAACCTCGCCTAGGCCACAGAGCTCAGGATTTCATGGTGCCCTTTTTTCCTCTCGTACGAAACGAGAGAGGCTTTGCCAGTTCCGAAGAACTCGGTTACGTATACGATTACATCACCGACGGTGATGAAACAGGAAGCTCCGATGACGTCATCATTGACGTGCCAAGCGAAAATCTTATTGTAGACTCAGAAGAGGTTCTGGATGACGCAAATATCCTTTCGCAACAGGATATCGTCCCTAACCTTGATAGTGATGTAACGAATGTTGATAGTGACGTATTGAGTGTTGACGGTGACGTAATAGTCAATTCGCCCGTGAGAGGAAATCAAGTTCAAGCTGTTTTTGTGGCCGAGGAACCTGGCGTGGCTTTGAGGCAGCAGTCGGATTTGGAAGGAAATTCAGTAAGATCGGATGAGCTGAAAAGAAGGTTTAAGTGGAGGAGAGGGTTGAAGTTGCGGCCATACAAGCTCGGAGAAGGGGGTTTCTCTATTTACGACAATATACCGAATGTTGTAGCTGACATGGGGTCCACGCAGATGCTGGTGGCTGACAACAGAGGTTTGTAAACATGACCACTAAATAATAGTTAGAAAGGAACCAACGAAATGTAAAAATCTGGAAATTTTAGCTTCGAAGTACAAAACTTGGGCTCCACCTGGTGGCGGTTCGATTTTCAGCAACTTGTCCACTTCATCAAAAATAAAAATTTATGAAAAAACTTGAAAAGTTTCAAATTCATTTAGAATATTTTTAATTTCAGCTCTTGCAGTTGACACGTCATCTACTCAGTTCAGCCCTACCCTGTGGCAACGGATCAAGAACTTTTTCGCCTACTTAAACCGTGTCCTCAGGGAAATGCCTACTATCGATTTAATCGTGATAACGCTCCTTTGTTTGCTCACAATCTTCCTATTATGTATGTTGGTGAACCTCTGCCGGGCGCGGAATTATACGAGAAAAAGGCAGCCATCCTGTTGCTCCGGATTTCCATGCTGCTGTTGCTGCGGATTTGGCGGCGAACCAGAGGAATCTGTTGCCTTGCTTGAAAGCCCCAATGAGGTTTTTGTGAAGGGGAAATTAGTTAAAGGGACGACTTACATGTGATGAAATACTAACCCCGCAATGATATAACTTCTAATACTCATTTGTTGTCTCGTATAAGTTTACTTGTGCTATGAATACTAAGTATTTTTCGTGGCTGTATATTTGACCTTTATGAATTGTTTCAACGTCGTGTAGGCAATAATAAATAACAAACATCACATGATGTTGTATGAGTGGTCTTTCCTACAATCAGCACGAGATAAAAACTACAAGTTGTTAAGTGTTGGCGGAAAAAATGCCTACATTTATTGCAAGCTTTTTAATGCTCTGTAAATAACATTATTGTTTACACAAATGTTGATGTGTTTGTTTATCTGAAATATTTAACTTGCAATGCCACAAAACGTCATTTTCGTTAATGTTTAGAAACATTCTTTGGGCAAAATACAACCGATTCTGTTAGTATCGGCGAATGAAATCGCGATAACTCTCTTTTTTACAAAGTAGTCGTCGGTCTAGTGACGCAAAGCCAGCTCGAAAGTTTGGTGGTGGTCAATTGTTTCATACGTTAATTGGGGGAGCAGAAATGTTCAGTTTAAAACGTCGCCCCCACAACGCAGAATACGAAAATGGACGCCCAAACGAAAACTAACCAACTTTTATCCATTAATAGAAAAACTAAAACTAACGAATCTTCAACTATTAGATCAGGGAAAACCCTGGTCACGCCGAACACAAAACAACGACACAATCCAAATTATTCCCGGTTCAGTATTCCACATAAAAATCCATATCGTGTTTCTTTAATTGAAATAGTTGTTGGGTGTTGTAGCACACAATAAAAACTCATTTAAAACAGGGGAAACCCCCACGTGAAAGTTACTTTTTGGTCAAATTTTATTTAGTTTTAGTCGGTTTGGTTGTCTGAAGATGGTGGCGGAAACACTAATTAGAAGCTTTTAATTCTTTGCCTGCAGGTCGGCGTAGGAAAATCAACGATAAAACTTTGCTCAAATCGAAGAAACAAAAAGATTAACTCAAATAAAGTGTGACGTCATTCCACACTTTTCGGTCGTTCGTTAGTTTTTGGGAAAACGTCATCACTCCACCTTTGCCTTCGAAAAACTTCATTTCTGGAAAAGAATGAGACGGTTTAGTATTTTTCCGACTTTCTCAAATACTTGAAGGCTAGCTTAATTATTTGGGTCAAGCCCGCGAAACGCTAGGGGTCGTGAGTTCAAACCTTAGCGGGAGTGTAGATTTTTCCATGCTTTTTCAGATACAAGCTGCCTTAAACCCACCTATATGGTTGCGTTACGATCTTACGCTTCATTACTCTAGTTAACGAAAAATGCCATAGTGCCTCAAGAAATGTCCAAAATAGTTGTGTTTATAAGCAACAGAGCCAATAATGTTTTTATAGTGAGTCGCAGACATGGTCAATGTTTCGACATAATAGGTCTAAGTAATGATGAGATTGAACGTTGTCATTGCATTTATACGGATACTTTTGTATGCGCTGAAACAGTGATAATCACATATGTAACAAAAGTAACTATATCTACAAATGCCAAAAAAGTGGCTTCAATTTGACATTTACGTTTTCCCATTTCAATGTCGCACTTGCAGAGCAAAGAATTCGATCCCAACGAAGATTTGCTCCATACCGCCACCACGAGGCGACCTTGCGTCAGAACTTTTTTCCGCACGTTGGGAAATTTAATGTTTTTGTTCAGTGTCATCGGGGAAACGCATTTAAAAGTTTGTGTTTTGCGTTTTATCCGTCTGTGACTCGGATCCTCGTGTTCTAGGGATCTGAAAAACACGTGTGTTTGAAACTTCATAATTTGATTCCGATAAATCGGTCAAGTAAATGGGTTTCAACGCATCACCCACACTATCACGGGGCAATGGTAGATGCGGGAAAGCCAAAACATGTTGATATGCTACTGATTGGAAGGTCAGTTATAGGACATAAAATAAAAAAAAAACGCAAAATACAGGGTATATTTCTCAACATCAACACTGTTCATTGTCTCCTAGCAACGACAGAGTAGAATTAGATGTCTATTGGCAATATTCAAGTACTGGCAGAGGCGGATATGCTTTGCATTTCGAAAAGGACAAGACCGTGCTTGCAGATACTATCTTGGGTCAAACGTTCGCGCAACATCAACTTATAAAGGGCGGATGATTCATGGTATATTGACGTTGCGTCACATGACTGATTTTGTCGGCTTAAACTACAACTGATAGAGTGCTGATAAAATCAGGTTGATTCGCAAAAAAAAATTACATACCTTGGTGATTATTTTTTCTGTACACCGAGTTTCGAATACGCACAGTTTCTTTTTAAACATTTATCACTACAATAGATTGAGTTATGATAACAGGTAATAGAATTGTCGATTAAAGAAACAACCGTGCCAAAACTGTCAATGTACCCACATTTTAACGTAGATCTTAGTCTTTCCGATCGCCAAGCCTTCCAGCGTCTTGAGGAAAACCTCCAGATCACACGTATCCCCGTCTTCAATGACCGCCATATTATCTCCATTACTTGAACCGGTGTGAATGCATCGTACTTGTGCCGATACGCTGCAAGCCGTGGGCGTGGTTTCCTTTGGTCGATTGCCGAAGAATTCGATGCATTTCGTGCGACCCTAAAAATTGTGTCCCGTCAAAGCTTCAATGCAAATGTAAAACACAATATCTCAGGTATTGTTTGACTTTTCCTAAATTGCAAGTGCATCTAAATGCGTACCCTGCTCAACTTAGAAGTTCATTTAAATATTATCGCAGAGTGAAGGCAAGATTTTTTTCTGGGACTTTTTCTCTGCAAATGTTTGTAATTATGTTTATTTTTGGACACCATACCACACCGTGAGTGTTTGTGTTAGCATTTCTGTCGAAAACCCTATATATATTGCATTTTGCAAATAGTTGCAGAATACGTGCACTTGTACATAGTTTGACATTGGCAAGTTTTGTCTTGCTGTGGGGGCAAATGCTGCATGGTTTTATAAATCATGATGCAGTTATGCGGTATTTTGTTTTGTTACCGTAAAGCAACAAACGAGTATCTTATCAATTGTTGATATATTAACTCTTGTGAAAATACTGAGCTTTGTTGTTCCAAACCAGTACAAATTGGTTTTGTTGCAACTGTTACGTCATGACGTTTATATTTTTGATGGCCATCCATTTTAGTGAAACGCTTTTGGAACATCCCTGCGTACGCGATTGAACGGAACGATTTGCGTTCGACACTTTCATTACAAAGAAAGACATATACGCCCACAAATTAAAGAGCTTTTCACGTTCAGTGGGCGTTACGCTGGATTCAAGCCAAACATAATCGCGTTGGTTTCATGGGTCGAAATGGAATGATTGGTGAGGCGCTATGCTTTGTTGTATGACATCTTTGGGATGTTTTATACACCCAACTACGCAGCTCTCTGTATGCTAAAGGTTGCCGACCTGTTACATGCGACCCCAGGCCCATATAACAGGTCGGCAACCTTTAGCATACAGAGAGCTGCATAGTTTCATTTTGCAAATTGAGACATACACTAGGAGAACCTATTTCAGATTGCCAGAGCCTATTTTGACCGTGTAAGGACGTATTTTCGAACCAATTATGCACAGTATTACCTTTTCCCAAATGATTTGTCATATAGGAGCCCCGACAATCTGATAAAAGTGCCACACATGGCCAAGCCGTGGGTTGGTGATATATGGTCTACGTATTGTACTCTCTGTAAATATGCGGCAGTTCACTTTCAGTGCCATAAAGCACACGAGCAAGGTATTTGGTGGGCGTTGTTTTGTACTTATCCCAATCATACACGATTTTGTAGTTACGCAATAGTAAAGAGATCTAAGTTTAGCTAACGAATCTTTGGTTATACCAAACGAGTGTCACGCCCCTGTATATAATGTATAACACGCTCCGAGTGTGCCAGGACGGGCAACTACAATTTCTCCCAGGGGTGGCGGTCCTTCTAATAAACCTCCGATTAAAATTTCATCGTTGGATCGAAATGGCCTGGGGTTGAGTTAGTGAGTGACCCCCACCGTGGCCAGCAATCTTATTTGAATCGATCAACCGTTGAAGGCGATTTATTAGCGCAGAACGAAAAAGATTAAATGGATTTTGACGCGATTTGGGGTCATCTATGTTGGGATTAGATCTCTAATTAACAAGCGGCCGGGAAATAATTATTAATTTTTTATGAGCCCAAAAATAAACTAAAAATGGAAAATGGATTGATTATATAATTATTATTTAGGAAGCTGCCCTTGCTTTAGCAATATTAATGTTAGTTAGAATAACGACTGTAAGTAAGCGGAACCCACATTAAAAACCTGCTTGATCGGTAACTGGCACTTCATAGAGATTTAGTAATTGAATGTTGCAGTGTAAATACCACGTCCCACAACGTTTTAATGGACGTGTTTTGTACCTTCAGTTTAACAATTAATACTACAGCGAAATTGAAGCAGTGGTACTGTGGGACTCAAACTGATTTGTTGCAACAGCGATCTAGTTACAGCTCGAGGATACAGGAAATTGTAAACTGTGGCGTAGTCGATTGATGTAATTATAAGCGACGTCCCGCCATAGTAACATTACCCTAATGTGTACCTTCACGTTTTCGGCCTGTTCTGTTTCGCCACATTCTGCTTTGCCCGCGCTTGACGACACGGTATTGGATTCGGGGAATTCCGCGGTTTTGCTCTCACTCAAACTCGTGCCACCATGTTCTTGTTCTTTTCCTTCTTTCTCTTTCGGATCCGACTCGACGGCAAGGTGACGTGGGGTCTCGAAAACTGCTGGGGCGTGACCGCACGGTTGTGCTGTTTCGTTCGTCGGGTGGTTGCTGCTGTTTTGCGTGCCGTGAAGGTCATTGGTGCATGGTCTCTCCTCCGTCAAGGATTCGGTGGAATCAGCAGTTAATTCACTTGACTTGTCGTGTAAATCCGTTAAATTGGTATCGTCATGCTCCGCTGCGCTTTGCTCTGACTGGTCCACAATTGTCATATTTTCTTTCATTGAGCTGCTGATTTGCCCACCACTCTCATTATGCTGTGTTGTGGTTACGTCATTTCCGTCGGATTTCTTACAGGTGGTGACGCAGAGATTGTTACCCAGCGACTGGCTACAACAGGTAGCGCATTTAAATGACCTTACACGGGCGCCATCGACGTTATCAGCATGGACGTCCGCCTTTGTTACGACTACATGTGGCGACAAATTGTTTGCTTGCGTGGAGATGGATGATGCGGCAGTGCCGTTACAATCAACACACTTCATATCAACATCATCGGCCTTGTTGTCAACCTCGTCGCAGCTGCTGGGACTGTTTGAAGGGTCATCGACTTTGTCGCCAGTCATGACTGCTTCGTCGCTTATGTTGTTCAGAGCGCTGCGTGCTATGTCAACATTGGCATTTTGCGCTTCTGTATTGACATTATCAACCTCTGCCTCTTGTTGTCCGTTAAACGAACCACTCTCCATATCTTCCTCCTCTTCTTCAAGAATTGGCGCCATGACCGGACTCGAACATGCAAAAATCCCGTCTCCTGTGGTAGTCGCCAGACCAGCATCGTCAGCTACTTCATCTGATTCATTTAAATCCCCAGTGGTGGCGTCACCAGTGCTGATGTCAGCGATTTCACGTTCGTTCCTTTGCATTTCTTCTTCCATGGCCATAAGTTGCAAGTGATATTCCAGCCCGTTCTTGCTCCTGCTGCTGTCACCGTTGTGCGAGGTTTCTTCGTCCATTTCGCCGTTTTCTTGAATACTGTCCAATGCAACTGCAGCAGCAGGTAGAGACTGAAACGCAAAAGTCTCGCTCACTTGTTGCAAAGCACAGGGTTCCATATTTCCAGGTGTACGTTGTTCACATTGACCAGCGCCTAACTGTGCATTACATTCCTCTGTTTCTATAGCATCGGCCCTAGAAGTTGTATTTGCCTTCTGTAACCCAGTTACACACGTTTTTGCTTCGCTACCTACAGATTTGTCGATTGAAAGTAGGCCGCTTATTGTGCGCTCACAGTCAACAACAATAGCCCCCTTCTCGTCGTTTGTTGACGTCACACTCTCCACGCTTGACGAATCGCTGTCGCACGTGATCAAACTGCTGACGCTTGTGAGCAAAGTGGAACAGGTTTGGTCACTGCTAGAGCTCTCAGAAAGAGTATCCGAACTGCTATTGCCTGCAGGCGTATCGCTTAATTCCGAGCCGTCAATAAATCCGCCTTCTTTGCCCGCCTTTTTGTTACTAGTCTCGCAACAGGCTTTTATGAGATCGTCAATCAGCTTGCGGGCGACATATCCCGGTGACACTTTTTCTGGAGTGTTTTTTGTTGGTGGTGGAACAGGTTTTGTACTTTCTTGCACGTCGGCGTCCCGCTTTTCTTTCAGTTGGGATTTATGGTCGCATAATTTATTGACTGTATCTCCGCCGAGTCCGACTGACCACAAGATGGAGTTAGAGTGCAACAGGGCATGTTTTATGTCTGTTAAAACAAATACTTTTTTTCTTGATGTTTTCGAAAAAATATCTGTTATTTTTCGAATTGACAAGCGACCAATAGATAACCAACAGCAGTAATGCGCATGCTATTTGTTTGTTTGTTTAAGTTTCTAACGCATTGTTTTGCCAGTTTACTTACCAGTTTTTGGAACGTCTGTATTGTCATTGTCATCTTCGTCTTTTAATTTCCTGAAAAACAATATTTTTTAAACATTTGAAAAACCTACGTTCACTAAAATCATTAGGAGTTCTTTCTCAAGCACCAACTTTGAGGCGATGGTCATTTGCATTTGTCAACAAATTCAAATTCATTCTTAATCTTTCGCAGAATTATTTGAATTGATACCACGTTGTTTTTAAACGTAAAATTAAGAACATTTTAATGCAAATGGTATAAGATAAGAAATCAAACACGTGCAAAAAGAGCCATAATAATCATTGAGAACTACAGGCAGGGTGTACACGCTGTTTCG
The DNA here is from genome assembly GCF_947561715.1 of Ascidia mentula. Taxonomy (NCBI): domain Eukaryota; kingdom Metazoa; phylum Chordata; class Ascidiacea; order Phlebobranchia; family Ascidiidae; genus Ascidia; species Ascidia mentula. Next base: position 5,063,594 of record NC_138568.1, read on the forward strand.
ACCTGTAAGGTCTCATCTGTGTGCTAGTGTAAAAGCTAGCGCAGTGTCACAGTTCACAGCTGCACTGATGCGACGTTACAAGTCGAAACAGTGTGTACACCCTGTCAGCAGCCCCCGAGAACTCTAACAATTGTATTAGGTTGCTACGCATGCTGTAACACTTGGTTTCACCTCTTATATTTTTCGATGTAGATCGATGCAATCTTAATAGCAGCAGACGCCCCCACATAAGTCACAACAGCCAGCAATGCGAAAGACGCAATATTGTTAACACTACCCGCCATGTCTAAGTTTAGTAGTTGTTTCCCTTTTATCAGTTGAATTAAATCTCTAAAACAAACAAATTTAAAACTCAAAATAAATTGATAACAATGTGTGATGGGTTTTGTTGTTAACCTGTTAAACCAATATAAACCACAGTCGACATATTTGATATTGAAGTCGACATATATTTTTGTGTAATATTGTCATCCATACAGTTGGTTGTAATTCTAAAACCCAACAAAAATATCATTGGGCGTCAAACACAACTTTTCGTCCTAAACTTTACGGGTGTTTAAAAAATTAAAGTGAGTTCAAACAGAACAAAACCTAACTATTCGCTGACAACTTGCAAAAAGCCCTCACATGAGAAATGACTTTAGAATGTAAAATCCACTTGATATTACTGCGCATTTTGCTGCAATCGAAGCTTGCTTTGTTGGTGCTTTAATACGGTTGCTTGGAAAACTTGTTCGCGTGCGTGTTGCCTGGCAACGTTGAATAAGTCGCTGCCCAGTTTTAATATTTGACCTTCGACCGAGTTTGGCAAAAAGACAAATAAAGCTCATGTTTCTGAGTGCAAAATTGTGCTTTAATTTAACAACCGACTGAAAAACGACCATTAAACACTGCTATGTCTCTGTAACAGTTGTCATGGCGGTGTACGGTTGAAACTCATTCAACCTTGAACTTAATTTTTGAAACTCATTGTATAAGTTTACGAAGCTTTAATTACAAATGTATTTGACACAACCAACTTGGCTTATTACATCACATAACTCGTGGGTCTATTTTATTCACTTTAATACGTTTTTTGCAGCATAACGTTCTTTGTACCAAAGTTCTGCATTCCTCAGATACCGCACAAAAACCTTAAATTTAGGACTAACTTTTATCAAACACTCACTAATGTGCGCCGGAAAAGCTACGTGATAACGATAAATAATCAGACTAACAACGCCAACACTCCAATACTTCCATCTTGTACAGACATGAACGTTTCGTGCATCAATCCATCAATATGTTGTCGTATTCCGCAACATGTTTGTTTTCCTTTCGATTTTTTACAATCAGTCTGTTTTCTTTAATCCTGTGCTCGAGAACCCTCCGAAAGACTGCGGTGCAGATGGATTCATTTTTAGTTGCATTGGATCGATCATGCTCGGGCAGTAACAAAGGATTTGTGAGGATTACGCGAAGAAAATTACTTTTTTCATTTATTTGTGTTCAAGGTCACCTTGACGACGACCACGTTGTTGCTGCACTTTTGCAAGAATTGCTGTAAATAATCACTGTTCTTTTTATTGTGCGCAAATTAAAAAAGCGTTATCATCTGTTAAGCTTTATAGTTTTGTTTGTTTATCACCGCACTGAACCAGATTACGTGAAGAATGACGTATGTGCCAAGGTTTTATTCCGCGCCAAAATTTTCCAGAATTTGTCTCTTAACATACTTTTGAAAACAAACCGTTAGGTGTCGTTGTTGAAGTTGGTTTCGAAGCTCATTGGACGATCAACCAGGACTTCAAGTCAGAATTAAAATTTGCTTGCAAGTTAGAGGCCTCTCCAAAATTACAATACTTTTTGTGAAAATTGAACCCAAAGATGCGACTTTATGTATAATCTGTTTGATAAATGTGCGCGCAAGTTTTGTCCGACTAATTTTTGGGTGTAAAATACAAAAAAAAAACTTGAATGAAATCCCAAGTGTTGCTAAAACACTTAAGATGAAAAGGTGGTTCCAGTTATCGTTACATATTTATCCCATATGGAAGAATGCCAATTTGTTGGCGGTCACGTGTATAGTATAACGCAGTGCTTTTCAACCTGTGGGACCATCCGCACTGGTGTGGTGCGGATGGGCAACATGGTGCGGATGAGTGCGGATGACAATCGCCCGATAAAAGGCTATTTAGTCTAAGAATTGTTCATATTTGGTTACGTACACTAGCTTCAAGAAGCAACGCTAATCCTTCCCCTTTAATCGTCGGTAGGTTTCCAATCGTTTAAATTTCGAAACGTCCAAGAAAGGGCAATTTATCATGAAGCCTGGCTGTTGGTATTAGTTATGTACATCCTGGGTGTTCGCAAACATTTTATGCGCGGTTTGGCCGCATTGTGCGGATGAAACTTTCGTGTCACAGAAAAGTGCGGATAGAATTTAAAAAGGTTGAAAAGCACTGGTATAACGCATTAATGAGGTCGTAATTCGTTCCCTGAAACTGATTCCAATTACGTTTTATTTTTTGTTTGGGGGCTCTGTAGCAGGGTTTGTTTCACGAAAATATCGGACAAAGTTCTTATGGTGCTGTGTTTGTTGCCACATAGTGACAGGGCTCGTTGCGGAGCAAAAACGCCGTGACTGTCGCTGAACGCATATGTAAATGGCCTGTAGCATTCAGCAAACAGTAGATGCGCTGGGTTGGTATGTGAATATTTTTAACGGTTGGCAAGCCTTGCATGGTAGTTGATTACATCTCTTAACGGGAGACAAGCTTGTTGTACCACAAAAATGTCGGAAGCTTTACGAAACGATCAAAGTGCGAATCATTGTTCATTTACTCCGAAACTTTGATGTCACAATGTCCAAGTCACGTGTTTCATTTGTCCAATTAGATTCGGGCAAACGCATTTACACCCGGTACGTTTTGTTATCTTTTCTTGCAAGCACAGAGGCGCCACAAATCGGTCCTTTGTCCGAACTACAACGAAACGGAAGCCACTTAACCAACCGATAGGCGCCTGTCAAAAGCCCAATGATGAGATTGGCCGGTTCAAGTTTTGATAACGTCTGTCTGCAGCATGCTTTTTGTCACCTCAGTCACCTTGTGACAAACAACAACTTAGCCTACGTCACTTACGGCTATTTTGGAGTAAAAAACTTGAAATTCAACACTGTGTGAATTCAAATAATTGATAGCTTGGAGTAAAGTGGGTATTTTAGCCCGGTGTACATGAATAAATATGAGGAATATGTCCCGATTATAAATGCATCAATTCTTCTCAGAAATCAAGTTCATTGCAGTGAGGAAATACCGTTTACCAGCACATAAAATTCGCGGGAAATCCAATTCCACTTCAACAATCAACTTTGTGCCGTTTGCGTTCTAGAGCGGCAAGGCAACAATGCGCCTTTGTGATGCAACAAACGCCTTCTGCGTTGCGTCTTTTTTATGCAATCATGTGTGACGTCGACCCATAGCAGAAGAGTTAGGGCTGAACTGCACGTCTTGTGATGTGACCAACACAAGGAATGCTGATGAATATAAATGTGCATTCATATTAGACAGCTGTTTAGATAAGGCTTATCAGAATAACTGACAGCAAGATAGTGAAATGTGCGATGTTGCTGTGATAACTTTGTCTGCAGTTGCATTTTTGACCTTTGTGTTGACTATTGGTGTCCTGTCTTGTTAGCGTTAAGTTGATTTGTGTGATTAAAGCAACATAACTTTGACTGTAACAGAATATGTAACCCTCAGAAAAGGGCAGTGCTGTGATGTGAAGACCCTTTCGAAAATACGGAAGTTGGCGTAAAACCTGTGTTTAAGTGTAAAACTTTCTATGTCACCAAAGCAAATTAAACTACGTCCGTGAACGTTCTTCCTTTTCCATGTTTTTTTCTAGTTTAAGATTTATTGGTTTATTACCTCAGCAACCCAATATGTTTCCAAACATTGCTAAAGGCTGCAATCATTTAGTAACATTGTTCGTAACAAACGTCGTTGACGAAAACACGGACTGGAAGTCTTTTCAGCAAGTAGTTTCATAGCTTTCATGAATCACGGGTGATCACAGGTTGCTCACTATTTGTTTATCCATTAAAAGTGGCTTTAAAAATCCGGGAGGTCGTTAAATCCGCACGCATCTGTGCTACGATCATCACTAACTACGTTAACCATAGCGCGTGCCCAGACAGGTATTCGCGGTACTTTTATGGCTTCATCAGCCACGTGGTGGAAGTCAGGAAGTCTCTAATGGCTTCTGAATCGTTATAGCCCCGTTTTTATCACGAACGTTGGGGCTATGACCCATCGAGTAAACAACGTGGATTGTTATGACACAATGTTATTTTGTTGCGCAATGCCTCCCTTATTGCCGCTAAGGAAGGTCATTAGGGTCATTTTAGCATAAGAGCACCCTCTCAAAATCTAAAGCCTTGTTATTGCCACCATAAAGTGTTTTGGATATAGCGTTAGCATGTTGTATGTTACGGGGTATATGAGTCCAACCAGCTTTAATCTTTAGAAATCAAACATGTATTTTGACGCGCGTGTTTTTAAAACTGAGAAATTACTTGATTTTTCAACTATATCACGCACGAAGTGCGCTTTTGGAAAGTGGTTGATTTCAAAAAGAAATATGTCCTCGCTTAACGGGGCCACGTGATGCGTTTGTGAAGGAGAGTTGAATGTCAAACTTTGAGGTTTTATGCAAATTGTTTTCCCGTTTGCGTTTCCGGTTGCCGCATGAATACCTTTGTTTCGACGGATGTTTGTTGAACTCCCGGCCTCACAAATTGCTCGGGGGCATTCGTGGTTCCTCATTATTTTGCTTCCTGACATCGGAAGGTTTCAGGAAATACCCCTTTCTTATCGTGTGGCTCTTTATGCAAATGTATCGTGACAACAACATTTCCAACTGTTTCCCGAGCTTGTCGGTGATATGTTATTGTATCCAGACCACCTGTTTGTCCCAAAAATAAACTTCAAAATAATGCATTGGTTTGTTGTGTTATGTAACTTTGGTCATAACATGATAATTTCTGATACACCAGCTCTCTGCAGTTTCTTGCATTTATGCCGCGACTAAAGACGCTGACAGCAGAGTAAAATGCGCTATTACGGCGTTTTGATCAAGTTGAATACGCATGCGCATGACAAATACCCAGGTCAAATAGGAATCTCCAGGTTAACAGAAGGTTTACTGTATAACGACCGAATCACCAAGCCTAATAAAAGTGTTTTTTTGCCAGTACGAGTTAAGCTGTATTTAACTGATGCTGACTTTGGCACTTTACGGCCTTTTAACAAAGCTTTGCTTATCCTGCCTACGAGGCTTGCGGGGCAAAAGTTCACGAACTGAATGCCGTGTGTTTGCTTTGCGTCGTGAATTCTTGATAACAAGGAACCGTTTCTATGTGTTGGAAACTTGAACCGCGCAAAGGCGGTTTTGTGGGTTAGGAAATTTCTGGAAGCTCAATCACTGTCACCTGTTTGTTAGAGCTGCGACTGATTTTGTGCAATGCAGGTTGGCAATTTCTCCCTCAAAAGTCGTGCAAAAAACTATCAAACAAAGTTTGCAATCAAACGCTTTGCGCCAAACAAAAACATTACAGTTCAAACGCGAGTTAATTGTCAAGTTCATGAAAGCCTCCTATTTGCTTTGTGTTGGGAGGTTGTTGATATCGAGAGACCTTCTTTGTGTACAAGTCAAGGGCGTGCAAACGCGGTTTAATTGTGGGTTGACAGGTTCGGAATATTCTCCACCACGGTGACACGTTTCTTAAACTGCCGGAGAAATTGTCTTCACAGCTTTCAATAAACAGTTGGGGTATTTACTGTGAATATTTAATTTCCTGGGAAAAGGCTCGCTTTGGCTTAAGATAAGCGTGTGGTTGGTGAGGTTGGTTGCTGTTACAGTGTATAGGAAAGATGGGAAATCACCCTTAATCGGAAGGATCAACTGTATTTTCCCCCTGGATAGGGTGAGTTGTAAAGTGTTTTTGTGCCACGATCAAACATCACGCTTTGTTTAACAGGGCGGGAAACTTGCGTTACTTTATGACTGCAAGCATTGCTGTTTGTTTGTCGATAAAATTAGAACTGTGTGTACACTGCTTACACACTTAAAGAGCAGAAACTACTTTCTTCTCAGCTGGCCGTCCCAGGCAAGCCGTTTGTGTTTTATCAAGGGCAGACGGCAGTATGTGTTACAGGTTTGCGTAATCCTTTCTCTTTTCGTGTCAAAGTTTGTGTAACGTAAATCCGAATGTGTCTGTAGAATTTTACCGTTAGCCGGTTAAAAATGTATTTCATTACTCAAACCTCCCGTCGCGCCGTTTCACGTCGTTTTAGCTGCCACCGGCAACTGTCCAGCGTTTTCCTCGTCTGGAAAGCCACCGTTACCAGACGAGACGCGCACCCAGCGATGTTAAAAATCCGCCTGAACAGCGTGTTATCGTTTATTGAACTTGACATTGATGTACTTTGTTGTGTTTTGCCTCGCGTAAGTGGATTTAAATCGCTGTTCGTTGCATCCTGACGGATGGCCTGTAATCAGTTACCTGCACCTGTGCTCTTTGATAATGCCCTTGCTTAAAATCTCGATAACGAAAACGTTGCTCTTTGTGTTTGCAATCTGTGTACGTGCGTGAGGCGAAGTCAGCGTGAAGTTTTAAAAGGTTTGATGCGGACCGGATGGTCGTGGGCTGCTGTGTTTACTGTTTGGAACTTTTCTGCGCGATGCAAAAGCAGTTTCCTGGCGATGGGACCATAAATTACACACGGGGCTGTGGGGTTACAAGGAATGGCTTTTAACTGTTGGGCAATTCGGCATCTGGCACCTTATAATTATGTTCCATAATAGGAAAGGTCGACGTCGAATCTTATCATATTATTCGTCCTTTGGCCGGAATGGATATTGAACAATCGAATACAAAACTCCCAAAATGTTTTTTTGCGTTTTAGTCACCTTTACTAATACACCGGTACACAGATTCGTAGGCATACTTTATCTGCATACAAGTGTGCTTGCAGCATCGTTTATCCTTGCAGTATAAGTCAAGGGACAAATTGAAGAGTTTTCTTCGTATTGAAGGATGTACCTGAACATCGCACGTCAGAAAAAAGCGTATTTCCCCCATACGACTATCCACTTTCACTGTTTCGAAATACCCGAATCCACGAAAACTTTGACGTGACTTAAATACACCATAAAACTTTCCAAAGTTAAAACGAGAAATTCTGATTGGACGGTGTGGTCACGTGACCTTCGAAACAGAATCTTTTGCTTCGTCAGGTGTTTTTTCCGTCCAGGTCTGTGCGTCAATCCACGTTGTGCGTCACGTAACTTTCCAAGTTAACTAAAAACGTAAAATAAAAAAACTTGAGAATGATCCTTTCGCTTCCTGTGATGTTCGAATGCGATTATTGACGTGAAAAAATATCCCGTATTTTTTTTCTAGAAGTCGGTGACATGTTTTATTTATTTATTTTTTTGACCACAGGGATTTGAACCCAAGATATCCTGGACACGAGTCCCGATCAGGTTTTCTTCTTGGTATATGTGTCGGGCGCTTGGCAGATGTTGCCAATGCCAATGTTGCGGTGACACGTTTTCAGCACGCAACGGTTGTGGGAGGAGGGTAGAGCGTTTTGTTGTACGATATAGCGATTATCGTTCCGCTTGATGTCCGGTGAAATCGAGAATCGGATGCAAATTTAATAAGTGGCATCTTCTCTGTCGCCTTAGTGAATTAAGGCCAATTGATCGGGTTAAACGGATACAAGCGCCCTTAGCCTTGATAGGCGACGCCTAAAATTTCGACAATATTCAAATTCGACGTCTGAAAAGACTTTGTGACGACACAATTGTGATTGTTGCTGTCTGTGTTCCACCCTATAGTTGTCGGTGGAAGGGAATGAAGAAAGGTTCCTTTTGTGGTCTGTTAGTATTTGACTGGAAGCTTTGTGTTGTGTTCAGACTTGATAATGATGTGATAAGCAAAGTGGAGCCAATAATATGAATTGTGTAAGCTATACATACAGATGGCCAATGTTTCGACCTATAAGGTCTCATCAGTGCAGCTGGAGTGACTTTTAGACGACTTGTGGTGACTATACAATCACCGTCATCCGTTGGGCACCAAACTAGGTCCAACCTAACGGAGAAAACAAGGTGGAAACACTATGGCCAAGCAATGATCAACCGATAGTGCCGTCAAGCCCCGTGTCACAATAATCATATGATAAGCAAAGTGGAGCCAATAATATGAGACCTAATGTAGGTCGAAACAGTGGTCATCTGTATGCAGCTTACACAATTGAGAATAATAATTCTGTAGTTTTACAAATTACAGCAAAATGTCGGTAATTCAAATCTAATTTGGAAAACTGAGTGGGCTTTAATTCCAGTTTCAATCTAGTTTTGCTAATTTTTCCAACGGCGTTTTTACTCGAGACGATTTTTTCACACGCGACGCAAGCGAACGTGTCAATCTTGGCGTGCAAATCGTTGCCATTTCATTATAACGAAAAAAAATCTGACATAGCATAAAATTAACATGTTTTCATGTCGAAAAAAAATCTACTTTATATAGAAAGCCTAAGTAGTTCCTATTTTTAATTCTAATCTGATTTAAAAACGCTAAATAAAGCTGGCTGTCCGAGTGTGATTGTGCTCCATGATTAGTTGAATGATAAAACAGCGACACTGCGCAATTGTTCGTTTAAAGTGATTGCGCAAGACTTCGGAAATAATTACAATTTGATAATTTTAGATTTGCCTGTCGGCTTTTATCTGGAATGTCAGTATATTTTCCTATTTTGCCGGTTTGGAAGATTTAGAGTAAAGAATCTTGTTGTGTTTCTTGAAATATTTTAAATTCTGTAACTTTGGCCTTTTCGGCCCAAACTGCCAACCCAGTCAGTTTGCTGCCATCTTTCCGATCCAACTGTTTGTTTCTGACAGCCGATGCATTTCATATCTAACAAACGTAGAAAGTCTGCTATTGAAGCCCATTTTACGTTATGGGCAGTGCTGAAAGCAAGCCGTCACGGTAAGAATTGAACGGCTGGTCTGTCCCAAATATGTATAAGAAACTTAAATTTAGTATTTGTTTCTAACTGAGTTAAGAAATCACACAAGATATTCGAAAACAAAATGGCTTATTTTTTGCTGTAAATTTATTCGTTCCGGTGAGGATTTCTTTACTTTCAGTCCTGGTTACAGGGTTATTGGCATTCAGACGTATACGAGGAACTTTTTAACTGTCACGTAAAATTGTAGGTGGAACTCAGCCTTTATGATGGAATATCTTAGTTTTAAACCAAACAATGGTTTTGCGTGGGCGCCCTGTTTATGGCCCCCTAGGAATAGAGAAAGTTGGCCCACGCAAAACCGCATAAGCCCCTGGTATCCTGCACCGACTGCACCCCGTATCGTGGAGTCTGCGTTTGGGTAAAAATGATACTATCAGCCTCACAAAAAAATTGGCAACTATTTCCATCACGTAATGTTGACCTATTGCGTACCGGTTGCGCCCCGTTCTAAGGACCAAAATATCCACAAGGAAATGTTAGGAGAAAACGGTTTGTGGTTTTGACGCCAAGTTGAAGTTGCGGTGACGCTATACTTGTGTTCGCTTTGCGTTACGCATGCCCTTGTGGGATATTCGGCCTCAATGCTTTTTAAAAACGATAAATTTGACATGTTTCGTGGAAATGTGTTCGAGGATTGGAAGAAACTTTTTATAATTTGGCTTTTGATCACAGAAGCTAATTCCAAAACGTGTGGGCGACTTGCTTATAATTGAGATAAATGGTTGTACTTTCTTCATATGTACAAGAAGATTTGTGTCAAAGTTGTGCACTCCACATCAGGTTGTGTAATTTAAAATTAAGTGCATGCGAGCCTTGTTTTGGCTTAATTGTAATGTCACATATAAATAAACTGTGGATTTAGGTTTTATTAGTTGATCCACGCCTGACCAACAGATGTTTTAGTGAAGTGGTGTATTCGTCACAACATAACAACTGATAAAGGTTCCTCCGCAAGACTTGGAATCCTTAGAATAGACCACAAATTAGGTATTTAGCCTTCCATCAGACAACCTCATGGCTATACCAATCCCCTTGCTATCTGAAAATTGCAGTAATACGGTCGTTTAGAGTTTAAATTCGATACCCCGCTGCCCTTGATGGCCTCTGCGTCATAAAGAGACTGGACTCAGAGGAGACAGCCAGAGTGTGCAGGAACCAATTTGTCAGTTTAGTCTGACTTGTGAAATGAAATTGTATGATAATTTTCGTATTGTTTTACACGAGCAACTGGGGCTTGAAACATCGTCAACATCTGCGGCGCCTTAACTAAAGCACGCTTCAATCTTATCACTGGTCGCGGCGGATTTTTGCCCTTGTTCGAGCGATGTTAAGATTAAAATCGCATATTTTGTGGATTTAATACTTGCAACTTGATACGATGCCATACTGGATAGACTTTGTTCCTTTCGAACGTTGCCAGCTCTCATGGGATTTAAACGCTGATTGTTACGATAAAATTGAGTTCGTGTGGTTTTTGCGGGTAGATTTATCGGAAAACAGCAGATTTTGTGCCCTAATTTTCTGTGAGAAATTTGTTTTTGTCTCGTTACCAACTTCCAGGCTTACTTGTTTCAGGTTTTCGTATCACTGCTAATTTCAGTTACAAAAACGACAAAATGTCATTGAAACATTTCATGAGGTATAGCCATCATTGTTTATTTCTGGAAATGTGTACATATTTTTACGGGCAGTGTCTCAGAAACGAAAAATGTGCTGATCTTGGACTTACGTGCTTACCATCCTGACAAAATTTAGACAACTTTTTTAAAATAATTGAAGTGATTTTAGCATCAAAAAGTAGCGTGCTGATTTTTAGGTTTCTGTTTGTAGTAGATTAAACAGATGCCAGAAATCATGTAGTTCCAATTCCGCACTTGAAGTTTTGTGTTAATCGTGGAGAGGGTTGTCAAAAAACTATGCTTGTTCCCAAGAAACGCCCTTGTATTTAAGAGCGGCGTCTCAGAAACCCGGAATGTTTGTTTCTAGGAAATGTTCTTGTTTTCGATTTTCTTGTTTTGTCACCTAAACCTGCTTATTTGCATCGAACGCTGGTTTTGGGCGTAATTTTGTAACATGTTTTCGGCGCCCACGTCGGTAAACGAACCGTGTCTAAAACAGATCATCATCCTGACGTATTTAATAATAGCCAGTAAAATCAGACGTATTAAAAATAGCCGGTGTATAATCAGAGTTTCCACCGCACCAACGGAACAACTTGACTGAAATAAATCACAATTTATATCTACACAGCGCAATTAAAAAAAGCAGCGCGCTAATTTCTTTGTCCGTTGGTCCGGTGGAAACTCTGATCATACACCACGTTTTAAAGCCAAGCGCAAATATGGTATTGTCAAAAGATGCGCACCCTTTAATTGGAACCCTTTGATGCTTGGCGGTCAAGTCCCATAATTTTACAACATAATGCCTATAGTTTCGCAACATTAGCTCCAATATTTTGGTTACATTGTGTGAGATCTCGGAGGCCTTTTACCCAAAGGGTAAGACACGAAAAGCTAAATCACCGCAAAATGCTGTTGGCAAAATAGCGCAGAACGGCAATCATCTATTTATAAAATGTCCCAGATTCCCGCGTGGATTTCAAACATGAGCCTGCGAGTCGTTAGAGTTCAGAACAACCGGCTCAAACCTCTCGTTTCCCAAATGGTCCTCATGGGTATATTGCCCACGAGATATTGAAATCCATTTTTCGCGGTGCGGTTTTTGTTGTCTCCCGTAGCGACTCTTAAGTCAACATGAATGGTAACTTTTTGTAATTGTGAGAGAGTGCTTGTTCATTTGTTCAAAGGTCTTTCTAGTTGTGAGCAGATTACAAAAGCCGGAAGCAAGAAAGTGACGAACGAGCTCTGTATTGTTGCTGCTGCTGGACAGTTGAGAAGATTTGATTTGTAGCATACAAATATTCAGACAGATGTTTATTCACTGCGAAAAGGAATAGTGGACACGTTTTTTTCTATAATGTGTTCCTGTTTTCATTAATTTTGCGGCTAAATAAAGACTATTTTAAGGCAGAGCCCAAAATTAGGACTTTCATATGCGTTTGTTGACCCACTTTAGTCTACAGGCGTTTTGCAGTCGATTACCTTTGGAGATTCCGTTTCTTCCTATACTGTTTGTTGTTTTCAAGCTTTTAAGTTAAACGTATTTTCTGTCCCATTTGTTTAGTGCGGACTTAAACGTAATAGATGAATTTATATTCAGCGCTTGACACACTTTCTGTAGCAACCCGCCTCGCGATCTACAAGATCTTATTAAATCGCGTCGCGACGACGAAAAACCATTCGGTCGCTAACACAATAACCTGACATTAAATCGAATTATTCGCATCGGGCGGGGTCGCCTCTTCACGCCTGTCGTCGAACGATCGCTTCTCCGCCTGCACGAGAGCAACGCCTCACACAATTCGACTTCGGGTCGTAAACCACGGCGACGACCCGTAATTGAAAGCACTCTTTCACGCGCTGCTAGACGGGTATTAATTCTGCTTGGAGGGCGAATTCACACGAGCGATCCGCGGTTCACTTGTTTATTGCGCTCTCCAACCAGGGGTATGCGGATGTCATTCGCGGGCGGATTGGCGAGGGACGACAGGGCGGAAAGGTTGCGCGCTTTTCACGCTTCAGTGGAAGTTCACTGGTTCGCTTGTCAGTATAGTTTCCAGGTATGCGGAGGCGGCATTAACAAAAGAGGTTTTGTGCATTTGCCGTAAAAATATCGTTTCGTCGCCAGGTTTTTTGTGTTACGTTCTTGTCAAAAATGGAAGCACTTTTTTTGTTATATTTAGCCAACAAGTTAGAAAACAACAATCTGTTTTGTAGCAAATTCAATATTTCCGCCCAGAGGTTACGTAAGGCGACCACCGTTCAGGGTTGTGACCATGCAAACATGGCAAACATAGAGTAGCTAGGTTTCAAGTTGTGCGCTGTGACTCCGTGAAGCTACCAAACAACCCAATATTTGCTTTGGTTTATCCGAAGTGGCGAAGGGTCAGTGTCCGATTTCTGGAGAGCAGGTGTTTGTTTCGATGCTGAAATGTGCAGCTTGCAGTGGATTGGGTTATCTTGGACAATTGCCTAATTTCCTGCATTGTGCGTGTTAAGATTCTTGGATAAAGCTATGCTAACGTTTGTGAGAGGAGCGTTGTCAATTCAAGTGTGTTTTTACTTTCATGTAAAAATGCGTTTCGTTACATGTAGATGTACGTGGTTTGGCAATAAGGAAAATTATGTTTTGCTTTATACTTTGATTTTGTTAAACCTGACCTACAGGTTACAAAACATTGTGAGCCAAGCATTTTGAAACTACATACTTCCAACATCATTGTCGTAAGGCCGCTAGCTGCATGTCAAAACGTTTGGGATTTGAAACATATTTGCTGCGAGCGTGATACGCTGTAGACACGCCTCAATTGAGCGAGACCACTCTTACACCGAAATCCAACCACCCCAGACATCACTGTGGTTGTTTTTGGTGTAGGTAAGTGGGGTCTCCCAAAGCATTCGTGACGACAACTTTACTTGGAAACGTGTAAGCGAAGATTAGACTTTTTGTTGTGATTGTCAAACAACAACCAGCAGAGTTTTTTTGACAACTTTGCAGTGTTTTATTTGCACCAATATATAAACAAGAGGCAACATATATTGCTAGTTCGATCTATCAAGATTTGCAATCAACAGCAGCTGGTTTGCCAGTTAAGAAAATAGCGTGCAGGGCTTTTGAAGGAATAATTTCTATATTGCTCTAGGGCCGGATTTATAATCAAGTATGGTTTTACCAATCCCTCGTAAATTGTCGTTGCATTTTGTTTTGATCTTTTTGACTGACGACGATAAAAAATAAAATGAATTGAATTTAAAGTCACATTGCTCTTGAAAATAAATTCATGATTGTGTATCAACAGTGCGTACAGGCCTTGACGTTATGGAGTGTGTCTTTAGGTTCATTGCTGCTTGCAGAATGCATGCAAAACGGCCTATGTCCCATTTTTGCAAACGAAACCACCGGCAATTTAAGTTGACATGTGCCTACGTTGTCTAAAGCATACGTTGAATTGATGCATGGCGTCAGAGCGCTATTGAGGTTGTCATCGTTGGTGATTGCCATGTCGGCCACCCACGTATAATGCAGGATCTTTGCAATGACTGTTTGCTGTAAATTGATGCTTGCATTGTTATTGTTGAATTGTTATTTGTCATGAGCAAAAGACTATTGGACAAAAGCTACGGTTTACTATTGTATGTAACCTTTGTTGCGCAACGACATGCGGCCCAAAATAAGGCTCCGCGGGGATGCAGTATTCGCCTAATAGCCGTCCATCAAGATCCATACACTCCCGCTTGTCGATGAATGGCGGGCGCCTTCAACCGTGGTTTCCGAAATCCTATCTCCCCGTGTGCAACCATGGCTCGGTTGCGTCTTACAACCCTTCAAATTTACCGAATTTCGGCGACAGATTTGTGCACCAAACAATACAATTTGACATGAGAGCGATTTTGATGGAATTTATGGCCGTCTCTTTTAACAGAAATTCGCGCACGCTGAGACGAGACGTCGGTTTTCTGGTTCCCTCGTTTGTTGAACAAATATTGAATATATTTGACAACGCTTTAAACTCCCGTTAAGGATATGTATGTAACTAACGACCCAGAGTCGCATGTTGAGCTAATGTGTTTGAAGCTAGGCGAGAGTGCGGCAGATGCGAAACCCACGAAATCAAACGTGTATTGTCACGTTGGTACTACGTCACGCGATTTTCAAATCAACCCAATCAACACATAACCTCGTTATATTGGGTAAATCGATTATTGCACTGTCAATACTCACCTTATGTCGCAGTGAATTCAGGTTAATTATTGATCCCCGATTGTATTGCAGTTGTCGTTTTTTCGAAGCCGTGTATCTGCCATGTCAAATTATGTATGTTTCATTATGGGAAAGGAAGGTGATTTGTAGTTAGTTTGTGCAATTTCATCTCTCTTTAGTCGATTATTCTTGTGACAACAGCATAGGGAATTAATGCTTTAACCGCCACAGACCATAGTGAATTTATTACACAATAAAGCTGTACTAATCTAATTGGTTGCATTTTGTGTTATAGACTGGGTAACTATAAGCCTAGACCAAAAAATAACCACGCAGCTTTTTGATGGCGAAGTAGTTGAAGATTTTGTTTGCCAACGTGAATGCCCAAGTACACAATTTGCCAGGCAACAAAAATCTTCATTTGATCCAAATAAGCACCTTTAAATAAAAAACTTAGTTCGCCAATCGAAAACAGATCGCGTTTTTGAAACTATGTGCGGTATAGCAACCCCTAGGTTTTATTGGCGTGCTACACATTCCAACGGCTCTCAACCAACGTTTACGCCACGAAGTTGCATCAGGGACGGAACATAATCCCATGGGCCTAAACGACAATCCAGGCTCAGTTGACCGCGCATAAACTTTAACGCAAGATTATCTTGGCAGATTCCGTTGCTTTGCTGCAACTGGTGGCTCTGACGGCGAGGTAGTTGCCAAGCCTCAACGTAAACGAATATTAATGCGTCTTGTTTTTATCTTATACTGTGTTTTTTTGTTCTTATTTAGTTGCAACCTTTTTTATGGCAACAGCGTGATACCTGTTGTTCAACATCGTTGATATTTAGGAACAAAAGTTACGATTTTGTAAATCTTTGAGCCAAACAATATAGCTCATATAAATGCTCTAAAATTCCAGTTGGCAAACGTTTCGATGTCGATTTATACAGGCTGCATTGCTTGTCTAAAGTTGTTGATGTTGTTTTTCTATGTAAAATTTGCACCCCAAACAACGAAAAATGACGTCTAGAAACCGGAGCGGTGACTTGGCGATGC
Source organism: Ascidia mentula (assembly GCF_947561715.1). Classification (NCBI taxonomy): domain Eukaryota; kingdom Metazoa; phylum Chordata; class Ascidiacea; order Phlebobranchia; family Ascidiidae; genus Ascidia; species Ascidia mentula. The sequence continues at coordinate 5,079,550 of NC_138568.1, forward strand.
GTGGGCTCAGTTTTGAAAGTGGAATGTCAGTGTTTGCAACCGAATTTCACAGAAAAACGCATTTTTGATTAACCACAATCACGTACGTTTGGGAACAGTGAAATTTACCGGGGCTGCATTCTTATAAACTGACAGACTTTGTGTTGGAATTGAAAATGCAATGTGAAACTAACTGGGAGATGCATTCTTTCTAAGCTTTGTCAACAAAGAGAATGTTTACTTAAAAACAAGTGGTCGAGGTCCCATAGTTCTAATCCGCTGTCGTGCTATCGTAGTATGATGAAGTTACTGTAGGCACTTAGTGTTGAAATGTAAAATGTTGGGTGAGTGTTGAGGCGCAACGTTGCCTGTCACAATGCACCTAAGACTCTTGCCGTTTCTCATTGGATTTCGATTATGTTTTGCACAAGTTACATAAAGTGCATTCCCGTAGATCAATCGGGGATTATAGGCACCACAGATGATAGGGCATGGCTTCGTTACCTGGGAATCAACGTGTTTCGTTCGTGGCCACCTCGAGCACACACATAGCGTAAATAGCGCTGTGTCTTGAACTTTGCCAATCCCCACGAGATTAAAACCAGGTTGCGAAAGGTTGTTTGCTGTGCGTAGAAGCATGACGGGCATATTGTCACGCATGATCGGTTTTGTTTGCACCGTATTGTCACGCTTGTTACATCTGTGGAGGCTGTTATTGCAGCAGTTCATCTTCTCGGTGAAAGTGCGCGAAAGATCGACGTGTATAGAGGCATTGGTTCGAATTTGAAAGCAAAAAACTTTCATAAAATGCAAGGCCAACGACCTTTACGTTCGAGATGAACGTGTTCCCAAAAAATCAGATTTAAAATGTAAATAAATGCTTCTTTCAACCAACGCAATTGAAGAAGTGAAGCCAATTAAACAATATCCAGCCAGATATTTTTTTATCGTTAAATAAGTTTATTGTGTCGTGTGCAAATGCAGATTTTTTGTTGTTTTTATCAGTTATGTTTTGTGCGATTCCCACCTTCAAATCAACAACTGAACCCTCAGAAAAACGTCCACTTTTGTTTGTTGTTCTTTAAAAGCTAAAACAAGTCGCAAAAAATCACCAAGTTTAGCATATACGAGCTTAAACATCTATCACCATGTCGCCAACACATCACGTGCGGTTGATTTACTTGCGCGTAAACTTTATTTACGAGTACAAGGGACAGTAAAAGGCGCTATACCCACCAGCAAATCCGCCGAAAGCTTGCATTAAGACCTTTTAGCTACAAACAGGATTACAGGCCTTGCATGAGGGAACGGCTACTTTACGACTGTGTCTTGACCTTGCCGCCGGGCCGCTTTAAAATGTCGCTCTTGGGCCCGTTTATCATATTGGCGAAGGCGTTCTGTCTGGCTCCGTTTGCCAGGTTTGTTGTTGTGTTTGGGGCTTGACGTAAACATACGTATGGTTACAGTTTGATCGATTTGAAGGCAATTTTGCTGCTAGTAGTAGATGTGCGTGTGCCCGTTCTGGAAGATTGGTTGCGCTTAGTGAGAATTTTGCATCGCAGTTTCAAATTTGCTCAAGAAAAACTGTTTACATATTTTTTCCATGCTGAATTGCATGTCAGTCAGTTAACGCAGGCAGAATGTGCAGCTTGTGTCCAAGTACAGAACAGATGTAACATTAAGTATAATTGCAGACCACGTTAGCAAATGTTTGGGGGAAAGGGACATAGATTTTTGGAGTAAACGTTGTCTCGATTACAAAACAATAATGATATCACAGACCGTCTTGTTGCGTCATATAAGTGGAGACATAGTTTCAGTGGGTTTGTTGCTCAATTTACTTTTCTCACATTTTGATGCGTTGTTACAATGTTAGCTACGTAAGTTGCGAGGCGTTTTGCCGAATAAACCAATACGTGTTTAAGCAGTTTGATCTAATTGCCGCTATGTTTAGCGCCAAATTCAACTTATATCTGGGTCCAGATTCTGAACGAAATATATGCAAAAAAACGGCGAATACTTATAGTATTTTGGTGCAGTTAGTCAGTTAATAGTTGCATTGATGAAGAATACAGTTGTGTTTAAAATGCGTGTTCACCATTTTGGCTATCTTATTCAAAGTAACAGCCAACTATTTGCAGAACTCAAATCGCTTTCGCCAAATCACTTTCCCACATTAGCAGGTGCACAGAGCGATCGCCCAGTCCTGAATTAGGCACCAATTCAAAGGGCACACCGAACACTTCATCCCGAAACTAAAGGTATGTTTCATACAAAATGCCGAACCCGAAGTTCGCGTGGCAATTGCCGGAAACGTGCAGACCGATTGGTCGAGTAATCCGGACCTTTGTGGACGCCCTACGTCATTTGCTTGCGTAAGCAGTCAGAAACGGGCATGCGATTTGACCTATGGTTGCGTACAGTTGGTTGGGGTTGCTCAAATTTGAGGCGTATCGTGGCTTTTAGATCGTTGTTACGATATTGTAGCTCATTTTTTTGGCTTGAGGCTGCGGTCAACAGAAAGGTTATGTGCTCACATTGAAAGTTGGTATTTTTGACCTTTTATAATACGTCGCGTGTAAAGTTATTTGGCGCGAACAATTGTGACTGCGAAGTTAATTTTGATGTTGAAGCTGGCTATTTCGTTAAACTTTAAAATATGCGTTTAATTTTTTGTGAGTTTTTAGTATTATACGTATAGGTTTGCAGTTATTTAAAGGGACCGCTGCAGTTGTAGCTTGATTGGACCAAGCCGACCGACCATGTATTTTTCCAACTTGTCGGGTGTGCGGCCGCAACCAATCAATCCTACGTGGTTTGAAATGTCACCTTGGCATTTACTCGTAAAATGAGGCACAGTGAAAAGGCAGCCTTGAAATTTTGTTCTGCGATTTCTGTTTAGTTTCCATTGACTACACAGCCGCTCTTTGTGTTTGTAATATCAATATTTCTGAACCTTTTCAGCCAAATCGGTTCGTCCAGTTCAAGATCATTGTGTTGTTGCGAGCGCGGCGTTCAGAGAACGGTAGTTATTACTCCGATAACATCTCTGTTATGGACGTTTTAGATGGAGGTTTGTGGCACCGGATTAACTGAAAGCTTTGTTACCGACAAAAGCTTGGTAACATATTTGTTGGAAGATACATTTTAAAAAAGTGATTCTGATGATATTTTCAAGTAGGCGAAATACCAAACGAAGACCTTGTATAAGACAAAACGACTTTGAAACAAACTCTGCTTTGAAGGAGTACTGACGATGCCCAGTTGTGGACAAAGTATATATATCAGAAAAAACAACATTCGACAAATGACTTTTTTCTTGTCGAAAGCTGTTTTATCACGAACTCGGTTTTTCATTTTTATTCGAAATCTTTGACCTCGGCAGAAAACAAAAGCATACCTGAGTTCACGGCCGAGGAAGTTGAGGAGCAACGACTCAATTACCGACATTGACCTTTCCGACGAAGTTAATTACGATCTCCTAATCACCTTTTCAATCGATGACCTCTTGCTTTTGGTTTCACCTTTGAATAAGCGACGCCCTCTGTCAAGATATCAATCACGCGTTCAAAGGCTTGTAAAATTTCCCACAGTTGTCCTTGGAATATCTGCCAAGTTAATTTGGCTGCGAATCCTGATTTGTGTAGTTAAATTTGCAGCGGCTGAGCTCAGATTCTAAAGATTGTGCTACGGATGGTCTGAGTCAGGCTGACATACGAATCAAACAAATTAGTTTCCGGTAATGCAAAAAATAAGAACTAGTCTTCTTTTCCTGCCTTTAAGAGCATGGGTTAATTAGGTTAAAATTTGACGATTTTGAAAGTTTCAGCAAGTTGAAGACCATACATTGGACCCGTTTGGGGGGAAATCGGTCGAAAACGTGTCGTATGGTTTTGCCACTTTATTTTTGAATTGTTACAGGCACTTTGTAAGCAACACTGGCGTCGTAAAAAAATTGTTTCCCGTACTTTATTTTTGCCTCAATTGGCCAAATGGGAAGCAGCATCTTCCACTCTACGCAATGCATTCCGGAGCACTTTGCAAAATCATGAGTGGGCAAGGTTTTATCAGAGCGTGACGATAATTCCGCCACCACATATGCACGCACCTGCGCCACAGCTCATTACATGAAGTGCGGTCAAGAAGTTAGGGTCGATTGTGCTGTCAAAGTGTTATGCCCAGGTGCATGTGCATGTGCATGGCTTGTTGGTTGTCTAAGGAGGGTTGTTTCAGGACTAGTGTTTCAGTCTCTTTCCATTGCCACGCGACTATATCTCATTTTTTTCTTCGTGCTTTAGTGATTATGTATTCGTAGAGATATGTCAATGTAAATCAGCGGTCCAGTTTTTGCACAACAAACCACTTTAAGGTAGTTAATACTGTTCTATAATTTTTAAATTTTTTTTGAGTTGACAGAACAGGTGGTCGCAGAGTGCTAGAAACAACTGAAAATCCCAAAGGAATCTTTGTGTACACGTGACCAGACTCATTTACGGTGTTTTCTTTTATTAATGCTGTCATATATTCAAATGCATTCTCACCGAGCAAAGTTTGTATGTTTCCGATGTTAACAAAATGTTTGCTGGTGTTTTTAATCTACAGTTTGTCAAAAGAGGTTAAATCCAAAGTCACAACATGCGTGTCTTGGCTTCCCTGCATCCAAACGTAGTAGATTGAGCAATTGAGAGAGAAGCGAGACACTTTTAAAGCTGCAATTTGGCAAACCCCAACTTTCCTTTGCAAAGGCGGCAATGGCCTTGAGCAAATGATTGTTTTGAGGTGACGTTGATTTCACAACTTCCCTTTGGCCTTTACTATAGTTGTTTTCCTATGGAAACGCCACTTTTGGAGTTGGCAGCGAATTGAGAACTCGGGAGGTTTGCGTGAATTGTTGGCATTATTGCGTTGTTTTGTGCTGAGAACTAGACCATTTCTCAGCTGCAAATTCAGGTCAGTGGCTTCGAAGTTTGAAACAAGAGTCGATATTTTTGTAAACAAGGTCGCGGTTTGGTAACGGGTTAAGGCATAAATTTTTGTTTAGCGTTTTTAGCTATCCGTTGCGTACAGACGCCATAAACCGATACAAATAAAAAATTGCGCCTGTTAATCTTGTAGTAGTTGGCGCCTGATTACGGATTACCGGGTTGGATTCGAATGATTTTTGTCACACTTAGATCTGTGGGATTCGCTTTTGGTGTAGCATGTCAAACAAGCTCATTAAAATTATTAGTTTCGTGCACTTTGTTTGACTGTGGTCCTGCAGCATGTTTATGAATCTGCTTCTTCTGCTGAGTACCATTCAGCCTAACAAACATAAGTTTTAAAATTTTAAATATTGTCGCATGGTTTACGGTTGTTGTGTAAATTGTTGTTTTTTTCTTAAATACTCCTTCGTTCAAAGAGTTGATGATGGTTACACATATATGTTTAGTACAAGTTTTGTGTGCCGCAAAAAGTATAACGATTTAGTCGAGATACGTTCAACATGTGACAATTTCCAAAATAGTGATTTTACTGCGTTCTATGTTCAGATATTGTTGGCGGATTGTGTCGGGAACAAAAGTGATGAAAACGTACAATTGCCACATTCTCTATCAAAAAAGTATTTTCATAGCGTTTGCATCAAAATCACTACGCAGATTGAACTATGAACACTTTTGTTCCCGACACAATCCGCCAACAATATCTGAACATAGAGCGCAGTAAAATCACTATCTGTAGTGGCAATTACGGTGTGGTGGTGTTTGTCTATTTTGCACCAACATGTGGCGAAAATAAGAACAGGAATTTTTCTGTCAAGCGACCCTCGAAACTATTTGCCAACTCCATACAGATTGGCCGCCCCCTGACCCAGACGTCCACGGTCCACCTAAACTGTGATCTGTTTTTGAGCTAAGGGAGGTCATCGACTGCGTTGGTCATGTGCCCGGTTCCGCTTCATTGCGCACGCACATACCCTATTTCAACAAGAAGCGAGGTCAGCAATTTTCGGTTTAATCTTCCATCACGTTGGCTAATGATGCATTGGGTGCCCTGCTCCATTTTTAAATCCGTCTTGTTCTGTTTTTTTTGTATAGACCTAGAATAGATCTGTCTTCTGAAAGAGATTGAACAAAGTTCTGAGAGAACGGATCGTTGAAATGCAGTTGTTTCACAGACGGGTTGTTTTAAAACTGTGGAATGTTGTTTTATTGGTTTAAGTAAGGTTTATTTCTTGAACTTATTGCGGCAAACGTTTCTTAAGCACATAGAACGTACAAGTAATGGTGGCTTCAGTAGTTGGCTACGTCATTAATTGCATGTTATTGTGAAAAAGTGGTTGGCACAAAGCACCTGAAAGGCCCAATATGCCATATTGTGTCAGCTTACTTTGCTGGGATTCGAACCACCAACCTTCGAAACCACAAGTTACCGGAAGGTTTTTAGCACATTTTCTATGATCAGCAATGAAGTTTACATAAAGTTGAGGTAAAACATGGTCAGTTTTTAAGGCTTTAAACATTGTGAATATAAATTGAACCATTACAAGTGGCAACTGTTACTTAAAAGGTCGAGCATAGTTAAAAAAACACCTGTTGAGTACAAATTTAGCAAAATTTGGCGAAAAAAACATTTGGACATAAATAAAAGGTGCTTTACTGACGAAAGAGCCATCGATTTCTAGCTATTGTTATTAATTTTTCTGGGAATATGACGATGACAGGCGTTTTTTTGTCTTCCATCGAGGCGTGTGACATCGTACGGTCAAAGTGTAATATACGTGATATTGGCCTTATCACTGCCGTTGAGGGATGCGACAAACATCATCTCCTGGGATGGAAGTATCCCACCTGTGTAAACTTGTGCCACCAGACGTTTGGTCGTTGTGTCGACGCCCCGCTTAAAAGTGCGCTATTCCTGCTGTAATTTGCGCTTGTATTTAGTTTGTGTATGCTTTGTGGTTGCGGATGAGTCATACACTGTGTTCTAATTACACCTTATTACGAATTGTAACTGAAACACTCTTGCTGTCATGAAGGTACATAAAGAATTAACGTCCAAATCACTTCTTTATCTGGCAATTTACCACAGAACAACAACCAGGGCGAGATTACAATTTAACATGTAAAATTTCAGGATCATCTTTTTTTTACTTAAACAGCGTTCGAGTTAATTGCACCCCCATGTAACACTAAAACTCAAACCAGTTGCAGATAATTTCACCAGGATATTCATTCGTCTCGCGTTTCAAACATTGTCATAACAGAGTACTGGCCGTTGTGGGTGGCTTGAAACAAACGTGGTGCAGAAAATCGTTTTCGTGAAGGGAGAAAAGCTTGCGGTTAACCTAAAATTTAGAAACAGAAACATGTTTTCGATGTGTTTTGATTCGGTTCACCGACTTACATTCACGCTTTCCGTCGAAATAATTTGCCCGTGTAAGTGTTTATACTGCACGGAAGGCAGTTGTTTTAATTTCGCCGGATATTTGGCGAAACCTTATTGAAATAGTTGAGTCGATAAAAATCCATTTGTCTATGAAAAACGCAACCGAGGTTTATTAATTATCGTTAGTAACATACGAAGCCTGACCAAATTTGTTTTTGGAAAGTTTCGGAAATGATAAAATGCGAAAGGCGTTGCTCGACTCGTCGCAAACCTCAGATCCGAACCCCAGCATATCATTCACAGACACTTGACAGGCGATCCTCGTGGTTGCACGGGTGCTTGGCAGAGCGAAAACAAACTCCCTCGTGCGGTACTTCCCGTTCAAACCCATTTCCGGTGCAACTGAGAAACAGGAAAACATGAACATCACGAGGATGAAATGATGCGGATTCAGCGGCACGCAACCGAGCTTGGAGCACCTGAACGTGGGACCATGGAGTCGGAATCGATCGCAGAGTTTCGTGTTGACGTAAGTTCACACTTTCCGACCTCGTGTCAGGGCCGGAGCAAATACTTCAATATTATGGCTGTTATCCGGCGAAAGTGCGCTTGTTGGTCCCGTTCGAAAAGGTGGTAATTGGTGAATTTGCCAAACCGGCAAAACTTTAAAAATGTTTAAATGCGAAAGTTGCAATCTACTTGGATAAAATGCGTAGTAAGGTACCGAGGCACAGGGTTCGTATTTTTGAATTTCTGCCGCAAGATTTCTGTGAAAAGGTGATAAAAATAGTGGTATAAGTGGTTTGTATATTTATAAACTACATTTGTCATGATTCATATGACAAACGCTTGGACATTGATGACTACAAAAAGACTTCATGTAATTTTTTTTAACCTGTGATAAGACGTTTTTCTCCCAAATCATCGCTCGTTTGCAGGTTGTAGACGATTTGCTGTAGGTTATTTTGGAGTAATCGTAAACGTGTGCACATATCGACAAAACTAGCCGCAATTTTAAAATGCGAAAATCGCAATTACCTAATATGTCAGTATAATATCGGTACGATTTTATTGTTACGTCACAATTGCCGTGATCCACGAGGAATTACAACTTATTATCAATCAAGTTTACCACGAGGTTGCTGTTTTCCTTGGCGCGTGTAATAAGGAAGAATATATTTGTTGACGAAGTTCAGTTGAATTTCAGTCAATGTTAATTATGTGAGAAAGGAGCTGGTCTGTTTAACAGACCATCACGCTGTTGTTTCATCGCCGAGTTTTTCAAACGTTTTTCAAACTACAACGGACTCGGTGCACAGAAGTTTCTTGTGACGTTTTAGGATTGTTGGGGCGTTGTATCCTGCAAAAAAAGGGTTTCATTAATTTAATTTGCGTATTAAACTACATGCTAGCTATTGAACTGTTGCAACGAGAACAATTCCGGTTGCACGCACGCTATTTCGTTTCTTACACATTAGTAACAGTTTTGTCTTAGAAAAAGGACTAACAGTTTTTAGCGTGTGGTCATGGTTTGAGATCCACCGGCACATTTCCAAATATCACCAATGACGATTTCCTTGTTGTGATTCTTGTGTGTGTCGAATAATGCTTCAATGCAGTCAGTGAAATGTTAATATTGCAGAAATTGTCAAGAGCTTGGTCCTCTTACGTGAACGTTTCGGCAGCTTTCGATTTGGATCACCTAAACCTTAAACCGAAAACACGGTTTGGTTGGAAAACATCACGCAACTTAGACATCGCTGTTACAGAGACAGAGGTGCTTGCCCTCGCTGGGTTTGCGGTTAGATGATCGGCGGTCGAAGGCGCTCTTGGCTGCCTTCTTCTTTCTCGAAAGGCCTTTATATGCAGAGCCTCCCGACTGAGGGTAGACATACGTATGTTGTAAGGTGCGCTGGCATAGTGAAGAGTTGCACCTTATATATGACAGACGTGGTCGACGAAGTTGGGTTCTTTGTGTAAATTATTGGATCAAATTTTAGCCCAGGGAAATATGTCAATGTTTTAGCAGGGAAAGCTGTCTGGAGGCTTGTTGATTTAATTGCAGTTTTAGTTTTGTCACATTAACTTTTTAGAGAGCGGGTGTATGGGTTTCAGCGTACATTAGTTGAAGTACTTACAGGAGCATATTTCCAATCCTATGTTAACTTATTGTAAAACATTCATTGCGTGTGTTCGCAGCAACTTCAAAATACGTTTGTGGTCGGGGAACTTACGCTGGTTAGAAATTACAGGAGACTTTTAATTGAGATGTAATTGTGCACTTGGTATTGTCGAAGCTCAGGTCTTGGGTATGGGCCAATACGCAAAACTGCCACAGGGCACTGTGGACTGAAGGATATCACAACATTCGCATAACGCGAAATGGAACATTTTATTTGCTAGAGTCGCACAAGTATTTGTCCTTATAGTGCTTGATGGCGATGCTGTTTAAGCAGCGATACTTCTGAGTGAATTTAAAGTAATTCCTGTTAACTAAAAGGAAGTCAATTGTTTGTGATTAGTGCGTTCAACCGCCATCCACGTATGAATCACGTAAAGCTGTATGATCATCCATTGACCTTGAAATACATGATGTCTTGCAAGGCCGTATCTTCTATTTCACCCTCAGGCGAGTGTGTTGTTTTGTATTGCGTTACGTGTAGAAAGCTAAAGCTAACCTGCGTTAGTTGAAGTTTTTCCAGTTTAAGTCGGCGTGATCGGTTTGTTGTTGTTAAAAATGTAGGCTTTAATCTCAATTAATTGTCCCTGCAATGGTTAAATAACATGGGCTTCCTAAGAAGTGGCTGTGTTCTCTTTTAACGTTGTTAAACTAAAACATTCATATTTTGCATACGTTTGCATAAAGACCATGATGGTAATGCAGTTAGACTTGCACCAAAAGGTCTGCAGTTAATACCTGAAGAACATTCCATTCACATTATATTTGAAATAGAGCCATAACAATCAATCAAGAGCTACGGAAAAGGTGTACACACTGTTTCGACTTGTGAGGTCTCATCATTGCCATTGGTGACTGCGGTACTGGCCTTGCTGTTAGACCAGCAGGCACACAGATTTCCGCTTTGTGGTACCTTCCGGTCAATCGTCGAACCCTTGGGTGCCCAACTGGAAACCAAACAACAGAGAAAATTTCACTCATAAGTGATGGGTTTTATTGCACTGTCTTATTTCCCAAAAAAAAATACAAAACTTTTCGTCAATTTATTAAAACGTTACATTATTTGAACAACACATACTACAATTCCAGTATTTTTGAGCTAATTTCCATTAAAGGTCCTGAATTTATTGAAGGAATTGTTGATTTGAACGCAAGCCACTTTCATTAGATGCTGGTCATCGGTTTGCAACGTCCTTCCGTCAAACAACAACAAACAAGTGACTTCTATGAGTCATAATAGGCGCTTGTAACGTCACACTTGCTAATTGTCCGCTGCGCTAACTTCCTGTTTTTCAGTAGGTTTTCTATCTGTTACCTCAGTGCTACCTAAAATGAAAGTTTTTGCAAAGGTTTTTCTGCAATATACGAAATCTTTTAATTCAAACGCTTGTATAAAGGAGCGGAAAATTTAGGCCGTGGAAAGGATTTGAAACTGCAGATAACCAAAAAAACAGAATGCGATTTGTTGCAAAGGTTTTGCAAATTTTGAAGTCCGGGATTTCAAAGTTGGTTTTGCATTGGAACATTGTCTTGCTTGTTAAGTTTGGTGGTGATTTTGTTGACTTTGTGTATGGCTTTTGGTTAGTAGAACCCACAATGTTGCATTCGCTACACACAAACAGCGGTAACACAAGCACTTACCGCCTTAAGGGAGTATCAGAACTCCTCTAATATGATTTGGAAACTCCCCTGATAATGTATTCCGGACAAAATAAGAAAAGTATCACTGAAAATCACGCGAGTCGCACGGCTTATGGCTCGATCTCGTAACTTGATTATGAAAACACTAGCGAGATACCTTATCGTCTCTAAACCACACCCCCTTCATCTTGCTTTTGCTGAAGTGTTTAGCACAATATACATTTCGTTTCGGTGGAAAAAAAATATCGGTTAATCACAAAAATACAACCAGGAAGTTACGGCTTTCTGGTCAGAAAGACGTTAGGTTTTTGAGAGATTTTGTTGAAACGACAAACTGTGTTGTTGGTCCTCCCTATTAAAAAACCTTTTAATGGAAGGCTTAAGGTTACGCAACCCCCACTTATACACAGAATTTTTTGTAAATTGGATCAAAGGTGACCTTGGAAGGACTTCAAGGTCGAACGTGCTCGGACGGTGCGTGGGCACATTTCCGCAGTCACGTAGGCACACGGGCATTGCAAAGGGATCATTCAACAAGCAGGCAATTAAAAGAAAATTTGTCAAATCTCCTTCACCTATATTTGCAAGTTGCGGCGCTGGGAAATTATTGCGGTGGTCATGACGACGCACAAATAAATTGATTTCATGTCAATTTCGCATGACGCCTCAAAAGACGACAGACTGCTAGCAAAGGTTGTGTTTTCATAAAAAAAATAGATTTTGTTTGTAGATTTTAAGGCTAAGCTCGAAAGCTGCAATTCTTTATTTGTGAAATTTTGAAGGTTGTGCGTTGCTTACAAAATTACGCAAGAAAAATGTTGCTTGATAGTCGGATGTATTTGTCCGGCTGATTGGATTTTAATATGGCACCGACAATGCTGTTGAAAGTTATCGCGTGTTCTTGATTCGGAGTTAAAGGTCAAGTGCCTAATGTATTCCGGTCCACATTAAAATCGTCACTAAATGGAACTTTTTTTTTCCTAATTTTGAAAAATATTGAGGAAATTACATGTTGCCGCCAATACGCAGTGACGCAAAAGTGACATCGGTTGACAGACGCTTGAAACTTTATGATATTCAGATGCGATTTTTTTCACCGCGACAGAATTCTCCATTTTACTAACTAAACGAAAAAAACAAGTTCCCTTTTTTTGCTGCATTTTTCTGGCGTTTACAGCAAATATTTTTCGATCCTTTTCTCAATCCTCCGTCTGTGAAAATCCCAGGGTACTGGTGTTAACCCACACACTGCTTGTGTTTAGGGGGTTTAGGGGTAAACGTGGGTTTGTGAATGGGTGAAATGAAAACCCGGACTTACCTTGTTATGTCATCAGTGGGTAGCGATACTCAAGGCACTTGCTGGCAGGAAACTACAAAAAGCAAAGGCATTAACATTGGTACTTGTGTTTGTCGAAACGCGTAGTAAATACGGTGATGTTGACTATACGCAGTGTATCATAATATGTAAATACGTGCATATTTTGCTACGGTGCTTTTTGAGCGCACTGCAACAACAAAGCACACTTTTAATACAGCTCGGTGGCGCGTTACGCTTTGTAAATGAATTGTTGCCCCTTTTTATTCTCTTGTGTGGAAAAAATGGGTTTGTTTTTCAGTATTTGATGGAATTACGTTGCAATTTTCACTTGAACACAAAACGCTAGACTGATAGAATGATATGCGGTGAATCCCTTTTTTGTATAAAACCATGAACTGCTGTCGCCACATTGTGCAAAGAAATGACCCTATGCACGTGATCATCACCGGATGGTCGTGACGAGGTCATCTACTTTGTTTAAACTCGCTCTCCTCTTCTGGTGCTCCCGGCTCTATTGTTTTAACTTAAGTTTTAATCGCAGCCCTCGTAATATCCCCAATCATCTTGACGCAACGCAGGTGACGTAACATATTGTGCATAGTCCGTCCGCTCATTTGGTCATACGACCGTTTCCCTTTACCATTATGCGATGACGTAAGCAGATGGGCAGTTGGTTGCTTGAGTCTGAGAAAGTCTGCCGCTACATGCTGGTGGCAACTGTCAGGTCTGGTCTGTGTACCTGCAGAAAAGCTACCATTTTCAGCAGCATGGTATCTGTAGGGGTTTGGAAACAATTGAAGGTGCGTGTCTGAAGTGTATTTGATTGCTTTGAAATGTAACATTCGGAGGAAATTGAAGTAACGCGTTGAAGTGGCGACGAATATGACGCTCAGTTGCATTAACGTTGTTTCGGTTGCTGTGCATTGTTTTTTCAAAGTTCCCTTTAAAATGTTTGAAATCAATTTTAATTCCCCTGTGTTATTTTACCCAACGTTAACGTTGCGTTTTGTTTGTGTTCTTACGGCCAAAGTGAGTTAAATTGTTTGTGAAATATAGTATATAACCTCATAATATGCATGAACATGGAGTTTAAGATCAGATGTGTTTGACCAATTTAAGATGTTCTAACGACAAATTATATTTCAAGGTGAAACTGAATGTTGGTGCAAAATTTGGTGCTTCAGTCGTACGCGGCTGCGACACTAACAATTAAATGTCAGATATGTAGGAGCAACGATAGCTGTTGTGGTTGAGAAACATATTGCCTGGCTCGTTTGTGTCGAATGCGCAAATCAACAAGCTCCAATTTCCCGACGGAGAAAATCCTACACGGTTATATTCACGACGTGAGTAGTTTAAATAAAAGCGGCCGGCCGTTTGAGTGAGCCGTAATACAGAGAAACTGTTTGCACATACGTGGGCAGCTTCACGCTACGCGTTACTGGTGTAAAGTGGAATAGTATTGACAGGGTGCAATTTTACGAGAGTTGAATAGGGACACTGTTGTGCAGGGAAAGATCCGAATTTAGCAACTTTGTATAGCAGAATAACATCCGGGGCAGTCTGTGTGGATTGTGCGTGTTGTTGTATGCAAGGTTATAGCGAGGTGAAAACAGCAAATAAATATAACAAGAGCAGAGGAATAAACAGAGGTTGTGGCCCAGGTGAAGCTGAGTGTTGTTGTTCGAAGCAAACCTGCAGCAATCTAATGTATTTTACTGACAAGCGTTCGACAATACCCCCTTACGTGAAAAGGGATTGTATTGAATCAGTCTGGAGTGTTCTGTTTTAACTGATGGTAATAATTGATTGTTTTTATTCAGGAAACAGTAGGTAGTTGAATGTAGACCTGATTTGTTTTCTGTTTGTAAGTTTATTGGCTGCGTTCGCTTCCCGAATCGACTTGTTTCGAAAACTAGAAGACTTCAAAAGCATCTCAGCGTCGGCGTTACCATGCACAAGTAAGTAAACCACTTTATATAAAGCACTTTTAACAACACCGTATACTTTTTAACATGCCTGCTTGTCTATACGGCTTTATGGCCACAAAGACACGTTAACCCATAAAAATGTAATCACTGAAATGACCTACAGCACCAAAGCTTTTAAACCACCAGAGTTTAGTAAAGAATCATTTGCGTCTTGCCAATCATTAAGTACACAGTTGCTTATCACACCATCCCAGTTACACACCTGCTTTTCATCCGTGCCGATCTTGCAAATGTGCCACCGCGTCTGACCTCGCTTGAACCATAGTTCCGTTTTGGCGGGTACAGTTTGATATCAAATCAAATCAAGTGTATTTTGCGCAAAAAACAACTACGCAGATGAAACCGCTTGAAAAGCGACAGAGAATTTACCACACTTTACACTTTTATTCGTTTATAGCATGATAAGTTTTAAAAACAGAATACCTGGTAGGCTACGATGCATACCGCAACCGTTAACTAGGCTAGCCATGAAACCTACAGGTCGTAGGTTATATCCTCATTGGTAAACACGTTACGAAAATTACCTTATTTTGTTTAATTATATTTACGCGACACAGTAGGCTATAACTTTTTGAATCGAGCATTCATATAGGTTTGACTTAATATCCCCATGAACGTTTAGTTGAATCAACGCATTTAAACATTTATGTATTTGCATGGGTCATATGGCGACGTTCACAGTGCAAAACATTAACAATTGTAATTTTTTAACAAACTACCGCTGCGTCGCCATTCCGTATGCTTATTCATTGTAAAAATGCTGACTATGCATGTTTTTCGCTAGCTGGAAGGTAACTATTAAAATTGTTTGGTATTGAGAAGTGGTTCAACAAATTTAAAATTTTGGCAGTTCTTCGACGGCAATTTTGCAAAGATAGCACTATTTATCACACCTTATTTTATTACAATTTCATGTTAACTTATGAGGACCCCCTGTGCTAGTTGTGTTCGGATACTGCAACGTTTTTGTTTGTTATTAGTCACCAAAGTGGAAGGCAAGCTCCATGCTCTGGGGGAAATGGGGCCGTAGGTGCCACCTGTAAGCATGGGAAACCCCCTAAACAGGACCAACTGGACTGTCCATACAGAATAAAACAGACACTTGGAAACAATAACTTCTCCAACTACGTCACTTGCTGTGCAGACTCTGATCAAAGTAGCTTGGCTGATTCACGAAGGTATTAAGTTGTTCTAACCATAATCTGAAAATATTTTTGCCTTGTTTTAAAGCAGTCAATTTTTTTATAACAGCCATTTTAATTTCATTTGGTGAGTTATATGTCATACAAAATGTTGTTGTCAAGTAATTCGATAAATGCTGAGAATTCTAAAACACAATAAAAAATGAGAAGCTTTATATTGTACTTAACATGTTGTGGTGTTACATAGCTGTTTTTGCTGAGGCAGAATTAATATATTATTTGCTAAAATTGTAGGTGCAGAGACTCAATGTCTACAGCATATACTGACTGCCAAGAAGACCACCAGAACAGAAACGGATTCTGTGGACCTCTCTCTTGGTCGTTTTTCCCAATTGTAATCAGTATTACAACTTCTGTGGGGTTTATTGTAACGTAAGTTGTGAATAAATGCGCTTTACGAAAATATCAAAATTTACAATGTCTTGTGTATTTTTTTGTAGTTATACCTTCGCCAAAACAAACTGCCACATAGAAAGATGGATCTTCCCCTATTTGAGGTATTGTGTTATTATATATGCATGGTTAGACTACATTAAGATTATCTACATGAACTTTTTACTTTTTAGTTATACTGGGACTGAACATCCAGAATCAATGATCTTCGGTCTGATTCTTAACATCGAAGGATTTTTTGGTAAATGTTTATTTGACATACAATTTCACAAAAGTCCTTAAATTTCTGATATGATTTGTGTAAAATGTGATTTATTTTGCTCTGCTAGTATCAGTTTGTAGTAAATAAAAATTCAAATATGCAATGTTTTCTTTCAAATGCAACAGTTTCAGCATGTTGTTATTGACAGGTCTGATAGTCGTGTTTCTGGCTTGGCGATTTTACAGACATATGGGTCAGAAAAACTGCATTAACTCTCTTGCACTTGTCCTTGGTACATTCAGCTGTTTTGGTGTCATCATGGTCGGAAACTTCCAGGTGAGGATACACACAAACTGTGCCGTAAAAAGTGTCGCAAGTTTAAATTTTCAAATATTTTTTTGTAACTGTTGAATAGATATTTTAAAGGGAATATTTTAAAAGTCTAGGAAATATCATTTTAACAATTAATAAAGATACGATTTACTGTAAACTAATCCTTGAAACCAAACTTTGTAAATTATTTAATACTTTTTTAAATTATAAAACGTAAATATATTTTTTTCAGGTGACCAAAGCCAAAGTGCCTCATTACATCGGTGCGGGGTTAGCCTTCATAATTGGAACTGGTTACGGTGTTTTGACGAGTCTCCTCAGTTGGCGTTCTTTTCGTGTTGCGCGACCATCTATGAAATACTCAACTTGTGTGTCATTTCTGCGATGTGCCTGTGCCATGCTGATGGTCACTGCAATAGTTCTGTGTAAGTAAGAACGGTGTATCACTCCCAAACCTTACCGTTTTCCTTACATGGCCCTGATATGTTGTTTCTCATGTGCTCCACTAAGCAGTTTGCTTTATAAAATTCAAAAATGTTACTGGAAAAGTCCTACTTGAGGCTGCAGACAGTACACACTCTTTCAACCTATCAGGTATTATCAGTGCAGCTGGTGGCTGACCGCGGTGTTGCCAATCAAAGACAATCACATTTTGCGGCCGCTTTCCAATCACTGTTTAGTACTAAATGAGGTCCGAACTGAAGATGACCTGATAAGTGTGTACTGTATGCAGCTCACTGACTGATTATTGTACAAGTCCTACTTCGTTTGTTGAGGTTTAACGTTATGAGTGGCACTAAAAGGTGCTTTTGTTATTATTTTCAGTATCTGGTGTCGCTATGTACAAGAAGCTGTCTCATAGACATGAATCGTCGGTGAGTTTCTTAGAAAAAACAAAGATCATGCAAATAGTTTGATGTTCAATGGCATATGTTTTGTTATAAAGACCACAGTTGGTGTGTAATTGCAAGCAAATGCTGCAAATATACATTCAAACACACAGAATATATACAATATTTGATCAGCACAAGAAAATACTGTTAGGCTGTACTATTTATTATGCTGTAATATTTTGTGTACACCACAAACAACCTGAAATTCATTTAATTAAAAAACAATAAAATAGTGCATTTTAATTACAGAAACCCAATTTTACTGACCCTCTTATGTTTGTTAATGGATCATGCCGTGATTTGCTGAGCAAAATTCCATTGCATGTCCAATACGTTGACTTACTTGGATCCATCACGGAGTGGATTCTGACTGCGTGTTTGTTAATCTGCCTCAGTCTCTACACATACGAGTTCAGGGTAGGTTTAGTGACCAATGCTTTATATTTGTATTTTTATGTTAAAATCGTACAGAAAATACGTTTTCGAGGACATTACGCTGCCTGGGCCTATCTTTATTTATGCTGTATATATCTGCAATTTTTTTCCTGTATTACATCCGAAATAGCCTTAAATCGTGACCATGGCACTTTGTTATTTGGCCTACTTTTAAAAAGGGACAAATCCAATTAATTTAAACTAAAATAATTTTTATTGTTAGGCTTTCCAGAATGTGAAAGTGATACTGTACGCACAAGCTGGTCCTCTTCAATCCAACAATTACAACTGCAACAGAAAAAAAAAATCTGAATTTTTGACACAAAAGGGAGATGTTATTGTTGTCATTGATGGCACAAAACCAGAAATAAAACATCAACATTCTTCATCACGGGATAATTTAAACCATGCGAATGGTGACAGAAGCAGTGAACTTAATGCTCTTCTGTCGTCAAACTCTTCGTACAAAAGCAGTTCCTTGTGTAGCGACAGTGCAGATGTAACAGAAAGCGAAGCTGATCAAAGCAAAACTTTGCTCATCAGTGACGACACAGGGGAATCCCCTTTGGGAAGCTTCACAGTTTGATGTGATCCTGGCATTCAACTGGACCTCACGTTTTTGCACTTCTTGTTTCTTGCACCTCCATGCGTTTCATTACTCCCAAGCGTTCGAACTTTACTGATCATCAGCAACCAAAACTGAGTGTCTTAACTCTTTATGTTTGCTGTTTTTTTACCGTTTTTTCAGCGTGACCATGATCGATTCGTCACCCTATTTCGTATAATGTTTACAATTTTACTCGATCATGTTGCTTACTTTCAAAAATCTAATTTGTTTTGCAGATGTACTTTTTTATACTTCTCATATGTTGTCAGTTACAAGTATTTTTATTGAATTGACAGTTGCCTTATTATTGCATGACCATTACCCTCTCAGTATTTAAAAGTTTATTTCTGTAAAAGCATAACTATTGTTTTATTATGGGTTTAGTTTGACTTACTTTGCATAAACCTAAAAAAACACCGATTGATTTAATATCCCTAAAAATGTGCTGACTGCAACATTAAAGGTTACTGTTGTTTTTGTCACCACTAGGTGTCTCACCAGTATTTTGGTGCTGATGTCACTTTCATTAGTGCTAATATTTGGTATTGTGTTTGTTAGTTTTCTTCAATTGTTAGTTCCGCCAAAATAAAGCTTTTGTTACTACCAGTCTTTTGTCATCCAAAAAGTCTTAATGCTGCACACACTCCTTTATTTATAACAGAACTCTTTTCATGAAACAATAAAGGGAACAGTTTTCCAACCATTTTTTCTTTGAAGAAAGCGACCTATGACCCAAGGAATAACAAAAACTGAAGTTTTATTTAAAACTAAATAAATTTGGCAACCAAATAATATATATTTGTGGATTTATCAAAAAAGTGGCAGTGAAAACTAGGCAGTGATATATAACAAAACCACAAAATTAAAAGCAGGCTGAAGTGCTGTAGAAACAAATGGACAACTTGGTAGGTGGCACTAAGATAGTTTTTTGACTTTACAAGATTCCAAACTATCAAATTGTAAAGATTTTCTCTTTATTTTAATTCTTCCAGATGCTTTCTTTGTGGCTGCCTGACCCTTGTTTTTTTCTTCGCAGGAATTTACACCTGTCATTTGAACAGGAGACTTGTTTTCACCTTGTAACCGTTTGGTATCCTTTCCAGGCCCATTTTCTAGTGTTTCTTGCGTTGTGGTTTTGGTGCTTGTTTTCCTTTTCATTATTCTCTGTTTTGGAGGACTTGGTGCTATGGTATTTGTACTGGGAAGTTCACACTTCTGGGCTTTTGCAGCTTTGGATCTTGCTGCCAAGCGGTCCAAATACGGGGTTGCCGAAGAAACTTCATCGGTTCTTAACAAGACCTGAGGCTTCATAGACTTTTCCTGCTTTGCTGCAAGGAGCAAGTTGTTTTTGGGACTTAATTTCTTTTCCTTCATGTGCTGTCGTTGCAAAACAACACCTCGTCTGTTTTGATGAGGATATCTTCGTGGAAGAGCGGCAACAAAAGTAAAAAACTTGTGTACCATTTCCTCATTTGTTATTTTCAAGAGAACATCTCTTTCATATCCAGCCTTGAAAGAAAAACAATACTTGTATCAAAATCAGTCAATAAATATCCAATAAATTATTCTCCATGATATTAAACAAATAAAAACATTTTATTTGATAAACATTACAGAAATGATCCGATTTCTATTCAAAAAATAATCCTAGGACCTTCTTAAAAAACTTTTACAACAGTTCTTGTGGGTAACTACAAGCTACATATTCCATACATTGCCGGTTCACACGCCGGTGTAACAAATGTATGGAAAGATATATGCTAATATCACAATGTCAAGTAATAGTCACCTTTTCAAGTTTGTGTAACAGAAAACTTCTTGACGCTTGTTCAGGAAACACCATAAATAACAGTTCGTCCATGGGGTTTTGGATCATCTATTTTGTGGTAGAAACACAATTAATTTGCCCACATTAGTTTCTTTTTCTTTTCCTTTACAACGTCTACTATATTGTACTATACTGTTGACGGGCATATGGGGAAAAGCAGAATCGCACATGATGCCTATCGCGCATAGAAATCGTACTTCTTGTCCTTGGCCAAAGTGTGCCACATTACTAATTTTACTTGCACATAATGCTCAAGTAGGGTAACAAGATAATTCATTGCCATTATACTTAATTTATTCCCGAGTCACGTTAAAGAAACGGCCAAAAAAGTCAAAATTACCCCAAAAGCGGAAGCAAAGGGAATTTCCCACATGGTACATAACCCGTGTGAATTACCTTTATGTTTTGGTGGTAAGTTGTGTTTCTGGGATATACAAAATTAAACCCAGATTTCTATTGTACTTAGGCGTAAAATAAATTATCGTGTAAATCCTGAAATCTTAAATTATAATTTTAGATTTTATACTTGGTAGTTACGGTTGGCTGCGCACCAAAAAATTGACAAGTCAAAGTTCAGAATTTTCGCGGTAAACCAAAACAAAAGCCTTGAAAGTTTTGCTTTGCATTTAAAACAAGTTTAGCAGAACAGAACTTCAAGCGATGCTGAAATATCCAAGTTTAGTGTAGTATTTGCAACAAAATGTTGTCTGAGCATCGTGAAAATAGTAGCAAGCTGTCTATGTACAATATATTTAATCTTGTGACGTTTTGAGTTAAACTGTTCAGCGTTTTGATTAGGCTTGTGTGCAATGATGACGAATCTTGTAATGGGTAACCGATCTTTGTATACCACAGTGCTTACTCAATTTTATTGCACTACAGACTATTTACAGACAATTTATTTTTAAATAGTAGTGATTGGGTGTAGTGATTCTTGACTTTAAAAGCAACTTGCCCATAATTATTCAAAATTATTTACAAATTTTGTTTAATGTGGGAAACAACACATAAAAAACCTCATAGCCAGAATATTTGAGTGTATTATTAGGTGACAACCTCAAGCAACAGATATTAGTTTTGTATAACCTTAATGCAGACAATATGTCTGCACACCTGACTTGAAATAAGATCAATGTTGGTCGCCAGGCAACAAGTCACGTGTTAACCGCTACAATTATACCCAAGAGAGGTGATGCAACTGGTACGGCGCAGCAGGGTTTATGTGCATCGAGATGGGTGTCTATGAATATTTGCAAGTCAGTAATTTCTCTTTTGGTGTTTTTCGAGAAAAGTTTCTCTCTCTAAGGCAGTGATTCCCAACCTTTATGTGGTCGCGTACCACTTGGAGTTAAAACAATTTCGACGCGTGCCACCTAGTTGAGTGTTACAAAGTAACTTAGGAGATGAAGTAACAAACATTTTGAAATCACTTGCGATTTTTTGAATTCGAACTACATCCGCTAATTACGGAAAGGTGCCCGCGTACCACCTGGAATGCCGTCGCGTACCGGTTGGGAAACACTGCTCTAAGGCGCTGGCAAGGTTGTACACTTTATAGCCCAATCGTGTTTTTTTTTGTTTATCACGATAGACATATTATGTTTCTCGAATTAACATAACTTATTTAAGCAGTATATTTTGCTGGACGTGTTGAAGCTTATTGTTGCGGTTTGTCGTAGGTTTCCAGTGGACGAAATGCTAAGGTACAGATCGGAGTCACTCGACGTTGTTTCTTCCTTGTTAGCATAACAAATGGCTACAATTTGTATACACAGGACTAAAACTGCGTAAAATACAGTC
This sequence comes from Ascidia mentula, assembly GCF_947561715.1. Classification (NCBI taxonomy): domain Eukaryota; kingdom Metazoa; phylum Chordata; class Ascidiacea; order Phlebobranchia; family Ascidiidae; genus Ascidia; species Ascidia mentula. The sequence continues at coordinate 5,101,719 of NC_138568.1, forward strand.
AACCAGTTTCCCAAAAAAATTTTGTGACATATATAGCGAAAATGCAATAATTAAAAAAAATTTAAATACTTGTGAGAAATTAGGATTCCGTTTAAACTGAAAGTTGGAAATGAGTTAAATAAAGGTTAAGAACCGCTGCACTAGACCTTGCGTTAACTTAGGTGTTTATTTTGCTAATGTGTTTTACAGTTACAGAAACCGAAGATGCCTCTTTATGTGAACTATATTTTTTGGATGTAAAACGTATGTAGAGCTGCCGGTTTGATGGTATTTTTAGCTCTCCAAACAAACTCCCCCCTAATAGTAATATTTATTTCGAAGCAACTGTAAATGAAATTAACATCAAGTTTTTATGTACAGAAGAAGTCGTTATTTTTACCGCAGATTTCTTTGAATGAAGTCGTAAACACAGGAAAAATTTCCTGATTGATTTAGGAAATATTATTCCAACAGCGTTGTACGCGAATAAGTTTGAGTACTACTATTCTATCACGACATTCGTATGGAATTTCATTTGCGGGGCAAGCGGCAGTTTATGCCAATGAATGGCTGCTTCCAATCACTTTTCGTGCATCATTATCAGGTGCTTTTTTTAAATAAATCGTTAAACGCGTGACCCCATTTGAAAGCGTTTCTTGAGAGGAAAGTTTTACGTCACCAAAACAAACGAAAGAAAAATAGTATTGAAAAAGAGTCCCTCCGAATCGGACCCAAGTTGAGTTTTTAAAAAAGTTGAGAGCCATTGGTTTACGTGCACTTACCTCTGCCTCTGCGTGGCCAACATGTAAATGCAATTTCTGAGTAACTCCAACGAGATTTGGTCATGGGGTGATACCGGTGGACATGGTGCACCAGTTGAGGAAAGGTACCGATCCTGATGTACATGGTGCAATAAACGAACGAACCGGACAATACCGATGGACATGGTGCACCAGTTGAAGAAAAGGTCCAACTCTGATAAACATGTCGCACTAGACGAACAAACCGACCAATACCGATGGACATGGTGCACCAATTGAAGAAAGCAACCGTTCCTATAGTGTAAATGGTGCATGAGATAACAAATGTATTTTGTATGTTTTGTGCTTCTATTTTGACTGCAAGTGCATTTTCAATTACTTTTTTGTTTTACGTTTTCAGCTTCATCGTTTCGGTTATTCCCGATATATCAAAAAACACACACTTATAATCAAATCACGAAGTTCAGTTCAATGAATTTCTGATTTTAGTTTACTTTATATCAAGAAGTAAGATAGAGTATACTGAAACAAACCAGTATTATTTAAAATCAATTTTAAAATCAACGATGATTTTTGAATGAACTCAACTGGGGTCAATGAGTTCACTTTTGAAATACGGCGATTCAACAATGAACTCGTTGACCCAAAAAATGAACTGGCTGATTTTTAAATGAACTCAACTGACCCCAATCACTTTTGTTCCACTGTTTTCTGCAGGACGCAACTCCATTGCACATATTTCCACATACACGTTTATTTTTCAAAAAAGCACAACGAAATGAACAAATAACAGTAGTAATTTTCAGAAAGAAAATGTTGTAACAGGAAAGATTTGGTATGGACTCAATTGGACGAAATTATGCATTCAGCTATAGTATAAACAGAAACGTTAAAGTGATATAAAAGTTTGTTGCATAAACAAAACTTACGTTTACCCGAAGTCAGCATAATTGTTGTTATGTATTATACCAGCTAGTTTCATTATTACTAGGCACGTAATATCATATATAGCGATTCTAGTTGGGAAGAATATTAGTTACATGCATATAAAAGGCGTATAATAGTATATATGATTACTTACAGGTATCTAAGTATATATGATTACTTAGGTAGTTGCATAAAAATGGTGTGTGATAGTATTAGTTTAGGCTTTTCTAATTACGTAGACTAGTTAGTTACAAAAAAAGGCGTGTGATAGTATTAGTTTAGGCTTTTCTAATTACGTAGACTAGTTAGTTACAAAAAAAGGTGTGTGATAGTATTTAGTATTCGTCATTACTTAGGTAGCATATCAGCTATTCGCATAAATAAGGCGTATGGCAGTATGTAGTACTAGTTAGGTAGTGCATGAGTTAGTTGCATAAATAAGGTGTATTTAGTGGTAGTTTGGTAGTATATTAGTTACTGGCATAAATAAGGCATATGATAGTATTTAATAATAGTTAAAGGCTATTCTAATTACGTAGCTTAGTTAGTTGCATAAATAAGGCATATGATAGCATTTAATAATAGTTAAAGGCTATTCTAGTTACGTAGCCTAGTTAGTTGCATAAATAAGGCATATGATAGCATTTAACAATAGTTCAAGGCTATTCTAGTTACGTAGCATAGTTAGTTGCATAAATAAGGCATATGATGGCATTTAGTGGTAGTTTGGTAGTATATTAGTTATTCGCAAAAATAAGGCATATGATAGTATTTAGTAATAGTTAAAGGCTATTCTAGTTACGTAGCCTAGTTAGTTGCATAAATAAGGCATATGATAGCATTTAATAATAGTTAAAGGCTATTCTAGTTACGTAGCCTAGTTAGTTGCATAAATAAGGCATATGATAGCATTTAATAATAGTTAAAGGCTATTCTAGTTACGTAGCCTAGTTAGTTGCATAAATAAGGCATATGATAGCATTTAACAATAGTTAAAGGCTATTCTAGTTACGTAGCATAGTTAGTTGCATAAATAAGGCATATGATGGCATTTAACAATAGTTCAAGGCTATTCTAGTTACGTAGCATAGTTAGTTGCATAAATAAGGCATATGATGGCATTTAGTGGTAGTTTGGCAGTATATTAGTTATTCGCAAAAATAAGGCATATGATAGTATTTAGTAATAGTTAAAGGCTATTCTAATTACGTAGCTTAGTTAGTTGCATAAATAAGGCATATGATAGCATTTAACAATAGTTCAAGGCTATTCTAGTTACGTAGCATAGTTAGTTGCATAAATAAGGCATATGATGGCATTTAACAATAGTTCAAGGCTATTCTAGTTACGTAGCATAGTTAGTTGCATAAATAAGGCATATGATGGCATTTAGTGGTAGTTTGGTAGTATATTAGTTAGTTGCATAAATAAGGCATATGATAGCATTTAATAATAGTTCAAGGCTATTCTAATTACGTAGCTTAGTTAGTTGCATAAATAAGGCATATGATAGCATTTAACAATAGTTCAAGGCTATTCTAGTTACGTAGCATAGTTAGTTGCATAAATAAGGCATATGATAGCATTTAATAATAGTTAAAGGCTATTCTAGTTACGTAGCCTAGTTAGTTGCATAAATAAGGCATATGATAGCATTTAATAATAGTTAAAGGCTATTCTAGTTACGTAGCCTAGTTAGTTGCATAAATAAGGCATATGATAGCATTTAACAATATTCAAGGCTATTCTAGTTACGTAGCCTAGTTAGTTGCATAAATAAGGCATATGATAGCATTTAATAATAGTTAAAGGCTATTCTAGTTACGTAGCCTAGTTAGTTGCATAAATAAGGCATATGATAGCATTTAACAATAGTTCAAGGCTATTCTAGTTACGTAGCATAGTTAGTTGCATAAATAAGGCATATGATGGCATTTAGTGGTAGTTTGGTAGTATATTAGTTATTCACAAAAATAAGGCATATGATAGTATTTAGTAATAGTTCAAGGCTATTCTAGTTACGTAGCATAGTTAGTTGCATAAATAAGGCATATGATAGCATTTAATAATAGTTAAAGGCTATTCTAGTTACGTAGCCTAGTTAGTTGCAGAAATAAGGCATATGATAGAATTTAATAATAGTTAAAGGCTATTCTAGTTACGTAGCATAGTTAGTTGCATAAATAAGGCATATGATAGCATTTAGTAATAGTTCAAGGCTATTCTAGTTACGTAGCATAGTTAGTTGCATAAATAAGGCATATGATAGAATTTAATAATAGTTAAAGGCTATTCTAGTTACGTAGCCTAGTTAGTTGCAGAAATAAGGCATATGATAGAATTTAATAATAGTTAAAGGCTATTCTAGTTACGTAGCATAGTTAGTTGCATAAATAAGGCATATGATAGCATTTAGTAATAGTTCAAGGCTATTCTAGTTACGTAGCATAGTTAGTTGCATAAATAAGGCATATGATAGAATTTAATAATAGTTAAAGGCTATTCTAGTTACGTAGCCTAGTTAGTTGCAGAAATAAGGCATATGATAGAATTTAATAATAGTTAAAGGCTATTCTAGTTACGTAGCATAGTTAGTTGCATAAATAAGGCATATGATAGCATTTAGTAATAGTTCAAGGCTATTCTAGTTACGTAGCATAGTTAGTTGCATAAATAAGGCATATGATAGAATTTAATAATAGTTAAAGGCTATTCTAGTTACGTAGCCTAGTTAGTTGCAGAAATAAGGCATATGATAGAATTTAATAATAGTTAAAGGCTATTCTAGTTACGTAGCATAGTTAGTTGCATAAATAAGGCATATGATAGCATTTAGTAATAGTTCAAGGCTATTCTAGTTACGTAGCATAGTTAGTTGCATAAATAAGGCATATGATAGAATTTAATAATAGTTAAAGGCTATTCTAGTTACGTAGCCTAGTTAGTTGCAGAAATAAGGCATATGATAGAATTTAATAATAGTTAAAGGCTATTCTAGTTACGTAGCATAGTTAGTTGCATAAATAAGGCATATGATAGCATTTAACAATAGTTCAAGGCTATTCTAGTTACGTAGCATAGTTAGTTGCATAAATAAGGCATATGATAGCATTTAATAATAGTTAAAGGCTATTCTAGTTACGTAGCCTAGTTAGTTGCATAAATAAGGCATATGATAGCATTTAACAATAGTTCAAGGCTATTCTAGTTACGTAGCATAGTTAGTTGCATAAATAAGGCATATGATGGCATTTAGTGGTAGTTTGGTAGTATATTAGTTATTCGCAAAAATAAGGCATATGATAGTATTTAGTAATAGTTAAAGGCTATTCTAGTTACGTAGCATAGTTAGTTGCATAAATAAGGCATATGATAGCATTTAATAATAGTTAAAGGCTATTCTAGTTACGTAGCCTAGTTAGTTGCATAAATAAGGCATATGATAGCATTTAGTAATAGTTCAAGGCTATTCTAGTTACGTAGCATAGTTAGTTGCATAAATAAGGCATATGATAGAATTTAATAATAGTTAAAGGCTATTCTAGTTACGTAGCATAGTTAGTTGCATAAATAAGGCATATGATAGCATTTAGTAATAGTTCAAGGCTATTCTAGTTACGTAGCATAGTTAGTTGCATAAATAAGGCATATGATAGAATTTAATAATAGTTAAAGGCTATTCTAGTTACGTAGCATAGTTAGTTGCATAAATAAGGCATATGATAGCATTTAGTAATAGTTCAAGGCTATTCTAGTTACGTAGCATAGTTAGTTGCATAAATAAGGCATATGATAGAATTTAATAATAGTTAAAGGCTATTCTAGTTACGTAGCCTAGTTAGTTGCAGAAATAAGGCATATGATAGAATTTAATAATAGTTAAAGGCTATTCTAGTTACGTAGCATAGTTAGTTGCATAAATAAGGCATATGATAGCATTTAACAATAGTTCAAGGCTATTCTAGTTACGTAGCATAGTTAGTTGCATAAATAAGGCATATGATAGCATTTAATAATAGTTAAAGGCTATTCTAGTTACGTAGCCTAGTTAGTTGCATAAATAAGGCATATGATAGCATTTAACAATAGTTCAAGGCTATTCTAGTTACGTAGCATAGTTAGTTGCATAAATAAGGCATATGATGGCATTTAGTGGTAGTTTGGTAGTATATTAGTTATTCGCAAAAATAAGGCATATGATAGTATTTAGTAATAGTTAAAGGCTATTCTAGTTACGTAGCATAGTTAGTTGCATAAATAAGGCATATGATAGCATTTAATAATAGTTAAAGGCTATTCTAGTTACGTAGCCTAGTTAGTTGCATAAATAAGGCATATGATAGCATTTAATAATAGTTAAAGGCTATTCTAGTTACGTAGCCTAGTTAGTTGCATAAATAAGGCATATGATAGCATTTAACAATAGTTCAAGGCTATTCTAGTTACGTAGCATAGTTAGTTGCATAAATAAGGCATATGATGGCATTTAGTGGTAGTTTGGTAGTATATTAGTTATTCGCAAAAATAAGGCATATGATAGTATTTAGTAATAGTTAAAGGCTATTCTAGTTACGTAGCATAGTTAGTTGCATAAATAAGGCATATGATAGCATTTAATAATAGTTAAAGGCTATTCTAGTTACGTAGCCTAGTTAGTTGCATAAATAAGGCATATGATAGCATTTAACAATAGTTAAAGGCTATTCTAGTTACGTAGCATAGTTAGTTGCATAAATAAGGCATATGATAGCATTTAATAATTGTTAAAGGCTATTCTAGTTACGTAGCCTAGTTATTGGCATAAATAAGGCATATGGTAGCATTTAGTAACAGTTGAAGGCTATTCTAGTTACGTAGCCTAGTTAGTTGCATAAATAAGGCATATGGTAGCATTTAATAATAGTTAAAGGCTATTCTAGCTACGTAGCCTAGTTAGTTGCATAAATAAGGCATATGATAGCATTTAGTGGCAGTTTGGTAGTATATTAGTTATTGGCATAAAAGGCATATGATAGTATTTAGTAACAGTTGAAGGCTATTCTAGTTACGTAGCCTAGTTAGTTGCATAAATAAGGCATATGGTAGCATTTAATAATAGTTAAAGGCTATTCTAGCTACGTAGCCTAGTTAGTTGCATAAATAAGGCATATGATAGCATTTAGTGGCAGTTTGGTAGTATATTAGTTATTGGCATAAATAAGGCATATGATAGTATTTAGTAATAGTTAAAGACTATTCTAGTAACGTAGCCTAGTTAGTTGCATAAATAAGGCATATGATAGCATTTAATAATAATTAAAGGCTATTCCAGTTACGTAGCCTAGTTAGTTGCATAAATAAGGCATATGATAGTATTTAGTACTAGTTAAAGGCTATTCTAGGTACGTAGCGTAGTTAGTTGCATAAATAAGGTGTATGATAGCATTTAGTATTAGTTAAAGGCTATTCTAGTTACGTAGCCTAGTTAGTTGCACAAATAAGGCATATCATAGCATTTAGTAATAGTTGAAGGTTATTCTAGTTACGTAGCCTAGTTAGTTGCATAAATAAGGCATATGATAGCACTTCGTGGCAGTTTGGTAGTATATGAGAGTATTTATCATTAGTTAGGGCTATTCTAGTTACGTAGCCTAGTTAGTTATATAAAAAGGTATGTTAGCATGTATATAATTGGATGATTGCGTCTTAATATTAATAGTCTAATGTGGATTTTTAGTCTAAGTAGTTTAGACAATAATGCAAGTCGCAGATTGAAATTAGTGAGGCGATAATCTAAAGCTTTCACTTCCTTTCGAATTTCCAAACCAAACTACAATCTGACACCTTTCACCTCCGACGAGTTGACCTTTAACCCCATTCCCTCCCTCCCCCCAACCAACACAAAACGAAACATTTTATTTCACAAATCATGGCGTCTTCTGGTGGTGGAAGAGATGAATCTTCATTCATTGAAGTTTTCCTTTGTAAGAAGAAAAAAATCCTCATGCGTTAATCAACAACAAAACAACGTCAGTCGAAAAGCAAAAAAACTAGTAGCTTACACTAAATCCAAACTGGTCTTACCTCACAGAGAATTTAAAATTAAAAACATCCAATATACTCCAAGGCGGCCATAACACGGAAACTTGGCTAATTACTATGGCGAGCGTTCATATCTCACGCTGAAGGCGATCGACAGCGGAACTGCCAGGGAGCGACATGACCATGAACCCCGGATGAATGACGGCGAGACACTGCCACCAGTAACATCAACTAAACTTAACTATTAACCCGGAATTTACCATAAAAAAACAACCACTAAGCGCGCACACGCCTTCAACCAAGGGAACTTGCCGAAACACTATGGCGAGCGTTCATATCTCACGCTGAAGGCGATCGACAGCGGAACTGCCAGGGAGCGACATGACCATGAACCCCGGATGAATGACGGCGAGACACTGCCACCAGTAACATCAACTAAACTTAACAATTAACCCGGAATTTACCATAAAAAAACAACCACTAAGCGCGCACACGCCTTCAACCAAGGGAACTTGCCGAAACACTATGGCGAGCGTTCATATCTCACGCTGAAGGCGATCGACAGCGGAACTGTCAGGGAGCGACATGACCATGAACCCCGGATGAATAACGGCGAGACACTGCCAACAGTAGAACAACGACTAAACTTAACAATTAAACCGGAATTTACCACAAAAAAAACAACCACGAAGCGCGCACACGCCTTCAACCAAGGGAACTTGCCGAATCACTATGGCGAGCGTTCATATCTCACGCTGAAGGCGATCGACAGCGGAACTGTCAGGGAGCGACATGACCATGAACCCCGGATGAATAACGGCGAGACACTGCCAACAGTAGAACAACGACTAAACTTAACAATTAAACCGGAATTTACCACAAAAAAAACAACCACGAAGCGCGCACACGCCTTCAACCAAGGGAACTTGCCGAATCACTATGGCGAGCGTTCATATCTCACGCTGAAGGCGATCGACAGCGGAACTGTCAGGGAGCGACATGACCATGAACCCCGGATGAATAACGGCGAGACACTGCCAACAGTAGAACAACGACTAAACTTTACAATTTAACCGGAATTTACCACAAAAAAACAACCACGAAGCGCGAACACGCCTTCAACCAAGGGAACTTGCCGAAACACTATGGCGAGCGTTCGTATCTCACGCTGAAGGCGATCGACAGCGGAACTGTCAGGGAGCGACATGACCATGAACCCCGGATGAATAACGGCGAGACACTGCCAACAGTAGAACAACAACTAAACTTAACAATTAACCCGGAATTTACCATAAAAAACAACCACTAAGCGAGGACACGCCTTCAACCAAGGGTACTTGCCGAAACACTATGGCGAGCGTTCGTATCTCACACTGAAGGCGATCGATAGCGGAACTGCCAGGGAGCGACATGACCATGAACCCCGGATGAATAACGGCGAGACACTGCCAACAGCAGAACAACAACTAAACTTAACAATTTACCCGGAATTTACCACAAAAAAAACAATCACGAAGCGCGAACACGCCTTCAACCAAGGGAACTTGCCGAAACACTATGGCGAGCGTTCGTATCTCACGCTGAAGGCGATCGACAGCGGAACTGCCAGGGAGCGACATGACCATGAACCCCGGATGAATAACGGCGAGACACTGCCAACAGCAGAACAACGACTAAACTTAACAATTAACCCGGAATTTACCATAAAAAACAACCACTAAGCGAGGACACGCCTTCAACCAAGGGAACTTGCCGAAACACTATGGCGAGCGTTCGTATCTCACACTGAAGGCGATCGATAGCGGAACTGCCAGGGAGCGACATGACCATGAACCCCGGATGAAAAACGGCGAGACACTGCCAACAGCAGAACAACAACTAAACTTAACAATTAACCCGGAATTTACCAGAAAAAACAACCACGAAGCGCGAACACGCCTTCAACCAAGGGAACTTGCCGAAACACTATGGCGAGCGTTCGTATCTCACGCTGAAGGCGATCGACAGCGGAACTGCCAGGGAGCGACATGACCATGAACCCCGGATGAATAACGGCGAGACACTGCCAACAGTAGAACAACAACTAAACTTAACAATTAACCCGGAATTTACCATAAAAAACAACCACTAAGCGAGGACACGCCTTCAACCAAGGGAACTTGCCGAAACACTATGGCGAGCGTTCATATCTCACGCTGAAGGCGATCGACAGCGGAACTGCCAGGGAGCGACATGACCATGAACCCCGGATGAATGACGGCGAGACACTGCCACCAGTAACATCAACTAAACTTAACTATTAACCCGGAATTTACCATAAAAAAACAACCACTAAGCGCGCACACGCCTTCAACCAAGGGAACTTGCCGAAACACTATGGCGAGCGTTCATATCTCACGCTGAAGGCGATCGACAGCGGAACTGTCAGGGAGCGACATGACCATGAACCCCGGATGAATAACGGCGAGACACTGCCAACAGTAGAACAACGACTAAACTTAACAATTAAACCGGAATTTACCACAAAAAAACAACCACGAAGCGCGAACACGCCTTCAACCAAGGGAACTTGCCGAAACACTATGGCGAGCGTTCATATCTCACGCTGAAGGCGATCGACAGCGGAACTGTCAGGGAGCGACATGACCATGAACCCCGGATGAATAACGGCGAGACACTGCCAACAGTAGAACAACGACTAAACTTAACAATTAAACCGGAATTTACCACAAAAAAAACAACCACGAAGCGCGCACACGCCTTCAACCAAGGGAACTTGCCGAATCACTATGGCGAGCGTTCATATCTCACGCTGAAGGCGATCGACAGCGGAACTGTCAGGGAGCGACATGACCATGAACCCCGGATGAATAACGGCGAGACACTGCCAACAGTAGAACAACGACTAAACTTTACAATTTAACCGGAATTTACCACAAAAAAACAACCACGAAGCGCGAACACGCCTTCAACCAAGGGAACTTGCCGAATCACTATGGCGAGCGTTCATATCTCACGCTGAAGGCGATCGACAGCGGAACTGTCAGGGAGCGACATGACCATGAACCCCGGATGAATAACGGCGAGACACTGCCAACAGTAGAACAACAACTAAACTTAACAATTAACCCGGAATTTACCATAAAAAACAACCACTAAGCGAGGACACGCCTTCAACCAAGGGAACTTGCCGAAACACTATGGCGAGCGTTCGTATCTCACACTGAAGGCGATCGATAGCGGAACTGCCAGGGAGCGACATGACCATGAACCCCGGATGAAAAACGGCGAGACACTGCCAACAGCAGAACAACAACTAAACTTAACAATTAACCCGGAATTTACCATAAAAAACAACCACTAAGCGAGGACACGCCTTCAACCAAGGGAACTTGCCGAAACACTATGGCGAGCGTTCGTATCTCACACTGAAGGCGATCGATAGCGGAACTGCCAGGGAGCGACATGACCATGAACCCCGGATGAATAACGGCGAGACACTGCCAACAGTAGAACAACAACTAAACTTAACAATTAACCCGGAATTTACCATAAAAAACAACCACTAAGCGAGGACACGCCTTCAACCAAGGGAACTTGCCGAAACACTATGGCGAGCGTTCATATCTCACGCTGAAGGCGATCGACAGCGGAACTGCCAGGGAGCGACATGACCATGAACCCCGGATGAATGACGGCGAGACACTGCCACCAGTAACATCAACTAAACTTAACTATTAACCCGGAATTTACCATAAAAAAACAACCACTAAGCGCGCACACGCCTTCAACCAAGGGAACTTGCCGAAACACTATGGCGAGCGTTCGTATCTCACGCTGAAGGCGATCGACAGCGGAACTGTCAGGGAGCGACATGACCATGAACCCCGGATGAATAACGGCGAGACACTGCCAACAGTAGAACAACGACTAAACTTAACAATTAAACCGGAATTTACCACAAAAAAACAACCACGAAGCGCGAACACGCCTTCAACCAAGGGAACTTGCCGAAACACTATGGCGAGCGTTCATATCTCACGCTGAAGGCGATCGACAGCGGAACTGTCAGGGAGCGACATGACCATGAACCCCGGATGAATAACGGCGAGACACTGCCAACAGTAGAACAACGACTAAACTTAACAATTAAACCGGAATTTACCACAAAAAAAACAACCACGAAGCGCGCACACGCCTTCAACCAAGGGAACTTGCCGAATCACTATGGCGAGCGTTCATATCTCACGCTGAAGGCGATCGACAGCGGAACTGTCAGGGAGCGACATGACCATGAACCCCGGATGAATAACGGCGAGACACTGCCAACAGTAGAACAACGACTAAACTTTACAATTTAACCGGAATTTACCACAAAAAAACAACCACGAAGCGCGAACACGCCTTCAACCAAGGGAACTTGCCGAATCACTATGGCGAGCGTTCATATCTCACGCTGAAGGCGATCGACAGCGGAACTGTCAGGGAGCGACATGACCATGAACCCCGGATGAATAACGGCGAGACACTGCCAACAGTAGAACAACGACTAAACTTTACAATTTAACCGGAATTTACCATAAAAAACAACCACTAAGCGAGGACACGCCTTCAACCAAGGGAACTTGCCGAAACACTATGGCGAGCGTTCATATCTCACGCTGAAGGCGATCGACAGCGGAACTGCCAGGGAGCGACATGACCATGAACCCCGGATGAATAACGGCGAGACACTGCCAACAGTAGAACAACGACTAAACTTTACAATTTAACCGGAATTTACCATAAAAAACAACCTCTAAGCGAGGACACGCCTTCAACCAAGGGAACTTGCCGAAACACTATGGCGAGCGTTCGTATCTCACGCTGAAGGCGATCGACAGCGGAACTGCCAGGGAGCGACATGACCATGAACCCCGGATGAATAACGGCGAGACACTGCCAACAGTAGAACAACAACTAAACTTAACAATTTAACCGGAATTTACCACAAAAAAACAACCACGAAGCGCGAACACGCCTTCAACCAAGGGAACTTGCCGAATCACTATGGCGAGCGTTCATATCTCACGCTGAAGGCGATCGACAGCGGAACTGTCAGGGAGCGACATGACCATGAACCCCGGATGAATAACGGCGAGACACTGCCAACAGCAGAACAACAACTAAACTTAACAATTAACCCGGAATTTACCATAAAAAACAACCACGAAGCGCGAACACGCCTTCAACCAAGGGAACTTGCCGAAACACTATGGCGAGCGTTCGTATCTCACGCTGAAGGCGATCGACAGCGGAACTGCCAGGGAGCGACATGACCATGAACCCCGGATGAATGACGGCGAGACACTGCCACCAGTAACATCAACTAAACTTAACTATTAACCCGGAATTTACCATAAAAAAACAACCACTAAGCGCGCACACGCCTTCAACCAAGGGAACTTGCCGAAACACTATGGCGAGCGTTCATATCTCACGCTGAAGGCGATCGACAGCGGAACTGTCAGGGAGCGACATGACCATGAACCCCGGATGAATAACGGCGAGACACTGCCAACAGTAGAACAACGACTAAACTTAACAATTAAACCGGAATTTACCACAAAAAAACAACCACGAAGCGCGAACACGCCTTCAACCAAGGGAACTTGCCGAAACACTATGGCGAGCGTTCATATCTCACGCTGAAGGCGATCGACAGCGGAACTGTCAGGGAGCGACATGACCATGAACCCCGGATGAATAACGGCGAGACACTGCCAACAGTAGAACAACGACTAAACTTAACAATTAAACCGGAATTTACCACAAAAAAAACAACCACGAAGCGCGCACACGCCTTCAACCAAGGGAACTTGCCGAATCACTATGGCGAGCGTTCATATCTCACGCTGAAGGCGATCGACAGCGGAACTGTCAGGGAGCGACATGACCATGAACCCCGGATGAATAACGGCGAGACACTGCCAACAGTAGAACAACGACTAAACTTTACAATTTAACCGGAATTTACCACAAAAAAACAACCACGAAGCGCGAACACGCCTTCAACCAAGGGAACTTGCCGAATCACTATGGCGAGCGTTCATATCTCACGCTGAAGGCGATCGACAGCGGAACTGTCAGGGAGCGACATGACCATGAACCCCGGATGAATAACGGCGAGACACTGCCAACAGTAGAACAACGACTAAACTTTACAATTTAACCGGAATTTACCATAAAAAACAACCACTAAGCGAGGACACGCCTTCAACCAAGGGAACTTGCCGAAACACTATGGCGAGCGTTCATATCTCACGCTGAAGGCGATCGACAGCGGAACTGCCAGGGAGCGACATGACCATGAACCCCGGATGAATAACGGCGAGACACTGCCAACAGTAGAACAACGACTAAACTTTACAATTTAACCGGAATTTACCATAAAAAACAACCTCTAAGCGAGGACACGCCTTCAACCAAGGGAACTTGCCGAAACACTATGGCGAGCGTTCGTATCTCACGCTGAAGGCGATCGACAGCGGAACTGCCAGGGAGCGACATGACCATGAACCCCGGATGAATAACGGCGAGACACTGCCAACAGTAGAACAACAACTAAACTTAACAATTTAACCGGAATTTACCACAAAAAAACAACCACGAAGCGCGAACACGCCTTCAACCAAGGGAACTTGCCGAATCACTATGGCGAGCGTTCATATCTCACGCTGAAGGCGATCGACAGCGGAACTGTCAGGGAGCGACATGACCATGAACCCCGGATGAATAACGGCGAGACACTGCCAACAGCAGAACAACAACTAAACTTAACAATTAACCCGGAATTTACCATAAAAAACAACCACGAAGCGCGAACACGCCTTCAACCAAGGGAACTTGCCGAAACACTATGGCGAGCGTTCGTATCTCACGCTGAAGGCGATCGACAGCGGAACTGCCAGGGAGCGACATGACCATGAACCCCGGATGAATGACGGCGAGACACTGCCACCAGTAACATCAACTAAACTTAACTATTAACCCGGAATTTACCATAAAAAAACAACCACTAAGCGCGCACACGCCTTCAACCAAGGGAACTTGCCGAAACACTATGGCGAGCGTTCATATCTCACGCTGAAGGCGATCGACAGCGGAACTGTCAGGGAGCGACATGACCATGAACCCCGGATGAATAACGGCGAGACACTGCCAACAGTAGAACAACGACTAAACTTAACAATTAAACCGGAATTTACCACAAAAAAACAACCACGAAGCGCGAACACGCCTTCAACCAAGGGAACTTGCCGAAACACTATGGCGAGCGTTCATATCTCACGCTGAAGGCGATCGACAGCGGAACTGTCAGGGAGCGACATGACCATGAACCCCGGATGAATAACGGCGAGACACTGCCAACAGTAGAACAACGACTAAACTTAACAATTAAACCGGAATTTACCACAAAAAAAACAACCACGAAGCGCGCACACGCCTTCAACCAAGGGAACTTGCCGAATCACTATGGCGAGCGTTCATATCTCACGCTGAAGGCGATCGACAGCGGAACTGTCAGGGAGCGACATGACCATGAACCCCGGATGAATAACGGCGAGACACTGCCAACAGTAGAACAACGACTAAACTTTACAATTTAACCGGAATTTACCACAAAAAAACAACCACGAAGCGCGAACACGCCTTCAACCAAGGGAACTTGCCGAATCACTATGGCGAGCGTTCATATCTCACGCTGAAGGCGATCGACAGCGGAACTGTCAGGGAGCGACATGACCATGAACCCCGGATGAATAACGGCGAGACACTGCCAACAGTAGAACAACAACTAAACTTAACAATTAACCCGGAATTTACCATAAAAAACAACCACTAAGCGAGGACACGCCTTCAACCAAGGGAACTTGCCGAAACACTATGGCGAGCGTTCGTATCTCACGCTGAAGGCGATCGACAGCGGAACTGCCAGGGAGCGACATGACCATGAACCCCGGATGAATAACGGCGAGACACTGCCAACAGTAGAACAACAACTAAACTTAACAATTTAACCGGAATTTACCACAAAAAAACAACCACGAAGCGCGAACACGCCTTCAACCAAGGGAACTTGCCGAATCACTATGGCGAGCGTTCATATCTCACGCTGAAGGCGATCGACAGCGGAACTGCCAGGGAGCGACATGACCATGAACCCCGGATGAATAACGGCGAGACACTGCCAACAGTAGAACAACAACTAAACTTAACAATTTAACCGGAATTTACCACAAAAAAACAACCACGAAGCGCGAACACGCCTTCAACCAAGGGAACTTGCCGAATCACTATGGCGAGCGTTCATATCTCACGCTGAAGGCGATCGACAGCGGAACTGTCAGGGAGCGACATGACCATGAACCCCGGATGAATAACGGCGAGACACTGCCAACAGCAGAACAACAACTAAACTTAACAATTAACCCGGAATTTACCATAAAAAACAACCACGAAGCGCGAACACGCCTTCAACCAAGGGAACTTGCCGAAACACTATGGCGAGCGTTCGTATCTCACGCTGAAGGCGATCGACAGCGGAACTGCCAGGGAGCGACATGACCATGAACCCCGGATGAATAACGGCGAGACACTGCCAACAGTAGAACAACAACTAAACTTAACAATTTAACCGGAATTTACCACAAAAAAACAACCACGAAGCGCGAACACGCCTTCAACCAAGGGAACTTGCCGAAACACTATGGCGAGCGTTCATATCTCACGCTGAAGGCGATCGACAGCGGAACTGCCAGGGAGCGACATGACCATGAACCCCGGATGAATAACGGCGAGACACTGCCAACAGTAGAACAACGACTAAACTTAACAATTTAACCGGAATTTACCACAAAAAAACAACCACTAAGCGCGAACACGCCTTCAACCAAGGGAACTTGCCGAAACACTGTGGCGAGCGTTCATATCTCACGCTGAAGGCGATCGACAGCGGAACTGTCAGGGAGCGACATGACCATGAACCCCGGATGAATAACGGCGAGACACTGCCAACAGTAGAACAACGACTAAACTTTACAATTTAACCGGAATTTACCAGAAAAAAACAACCACGAAGCGCGAACACGCCTTCAACCAAGGGAACTTGCCGAATCACTATGGCGAGCGTTCATATCTCACGCTGAAGGCGATCGACAGCGGAACTGTCAGGGAGCGACATGACCATGAACCCCGGATGAATAACGGCGAGACACTGCCAACAGTAGAACAACAACTAAACTTAACAATTAACCCGGAATTTACCATAAAAAACAACCACTAAGCGAGGACACGCCTTCAACCAAGGGAACTTGCCGAAACACTATGGCGAGCGTTCGTATCTCACACTGAAGGCGATCGATAGCGGAACTGCCAGGGAGCGACATGACCATGAACCCCGGATGAAAAACGGCGAGACACTGCCAACAGCAGAACAACAACTAAACTTAACAATTAACCCGGAATTTACCATAAAAAACAACCACGAAGCGCGAACACGCCTTCAACCAAGGGAACTTGCCGAAACACTATGGCGAGCGTTCGTATCTCACGCTGAAGGCGATCGACAGCGGAACTGCCAGGGAGCGACATGACCATGAACCCCGGATGAATAACGGCGAGACACTGCCAACAGTAGAACAACAACTAAACTTAACAATTAACCCGGAATTTACCACAAAAAAAACAACCACGAAGCGCGCACACGCCTTCAACCAAGGGAACTTGCCGAATCACTATGGCGAGCGTTCATATCTCACGCTGAAGGCGATCGACAGCGGAACTGTCAGGGAGCGACATGACCATGAACCCCGGATGAATAACGGCGAGACACTGCCAACAGTAGAACAACGACTAAACTTAACAATTAAACCGGAATTTACCACAAAAAAACAACCACGAAGCGCGAACACGCCTTCAACCAAGGGAACTTGCCGAAACACTATGGCGAGCGTTCATATCTCACGCTGAAGGCGATCGACAGCGGAACTGTCAGGGAGCGACATGACCATGAACCCCGGATGAATAACGGCGAGACACTGCCAACAGTAGAACAACGACTAAACTTAACAATTAAACCGGAATTTACCACAAAAAAAACAACCACGAAGCGCGCACACGCCTTCAACCAAGGGAACTTGCCGAATCACTATGGCGAGCGTTCATATCTCACGCTGAAGGCGATCGACAGCGGAACTGTCAGGGAGCGACATGACCATGAACCCCGGATGAATAACGGCGAGACACTGCCAACAGTAGAACAACGACTAAACTTTACAATTTAACCGGAATTTACCACAAAAAAACAACCACGAAGCGCGAACACGCCTTCAACCAAGGGAACTTGCCGAATCACTATGGCGAGCGTTCATATCTCACGCTGAAGGCGATCGACAGCGGAACTGTCAGGGAGCGACATGACCATGAACCCCGGATGAATAACGGCGAGACACTGCCAACAGTAGAACAACGACTAAACTTTACAATTTAACCGGAATTTACCATAAAAAACAACCACTAAGCGAGGACACGCCTTCAACCAAGGGAACTTGCCGAAACACTATGGCGAGCGTTCGTATCTCACGCTGAAGGCGATCGACAGCGGAACTGCCAGGGAGCGACATGACCATGAACCCCGGATGAATAACGGCGAGACACTGCCAACAGTAGAACAACAACTAAACTTAACAATTTAACCGGAATTTACCACAAAAAAACAACCACGAAGCGCGAACACGCCTTCAACCAAGGGAACTTGCCGAATCACTATGGCGAGCGTTCATATCTCACGCTGAAGGCGATCGACAGCGGAACTGTCAGGGAGCGACATGACCATGAACCCCGGATGAATAACGGCGAGACACTGCCAACAGTAGAACAACAACTAAACTTAACAATTAACCCGGAATTTACCATAAAAAACAACCACGAAGCGAGGACACGCCTTCAACCAAGGGAACTTGCCGAATCACTATGGCGAGCGTTCGTATCTCACGCTGAAGGCGATCGACAGCGGAACTGCCAGGGAGCGACATGACCATGAACCCCGGATGAATGACGGCGAGACACTGCCACCAGTAACATCAACTAAACTTAACTATTAACCCGGAATTTACCATAAAAAAACAACCACTAAGCGCGCACACGCCTTCAACCAAGGGAACTTGCCGAAACACTATGGCGAGCGTTCATATCTCACGCTGAAGGCGATCGACAGCGGAACTGTCAGGGAGCGACATGACCATGAACCCCGGATGAATAACGGCGAGACACTGCCAACAGTAGAACAACGACTAAACTTAACAATTAAACCGGAATTTACCACAAAAAAACAACCACGAAGCGCGAACACGCCTTCAACCAAGGGAACTTGCCGAAACACTATGGCGAGCGTTCATATCTCACGCTGAAGGCGATCGACAGCGGAACTGTCAGGGAGCGACATGACCATGAACCCCGGATGAATAACGGCGAGACACTGCCAACAGTAGAACAACGACTAAACTTAACAATTAAACCGGAATTTACCACAAAAAAAACAACCACGAAGCGCGCACACGCCTTCAACCAAGGGAACTTGCCGAATCACTATGGCGAGCGTTCATATCTCACGCTGAAGGCGATCGACAGCGGAACTGTCAGGGAGCGACATGACCATGAACCCCGGATGAATAACGGCGAGACACTGCCAACAGTAGAACAACGACTAAACTTTACAATTTAACCGGAATTTACCACAAAAAAAACAACCACGAAGCGCGAACACGCCTTCAACCAAGGGAACTTGCCGAATCACTATGGCGAGCGTTCATATCTCACGCTGAAGGCGATCGACAGCGGAACTGTCAGGGAGCGACATGACCATGAACCCCGGATGAATAACGGCGAGACACTGCCAACAGTAGAACAACAACTAAACTTAACAATTAACCCGGAATTTACCATAAAAAACAACCACTAAGCGAGGACACGCCTTCAACCAAGGGAACTTGCCGAAACACTATGGCGAGCGTTCGTATCTCACGCTGAAGGCGATCGACAGCGGAACTGCCAGGGAGCGACATGACCATGAACCCCGGATGAATAACGGCGAGACACTGCCAACAGTAGAACAACAACTAAACTTAACAATTTAACCGGAATTTACCACAAAAAAACAACCACGAAGCGCGAACACGCCTTCAACCAAGGGAACTTGCCGAATCACTATGGCGAGCGTTCATATCTCACGCTGAAGGCGATCGACAGCGGAACTGCCAGGGAGCGACATGACCATGAACCCCGGATGAATAACGGCGAGACACTGCCAACAGTAGAACAACAACTAAACTTAACAATTTAACCGGAATTTACCACAAAAAAACAACCACGAAGCGCGAACACGCCTTCAACCAAGGGAACTTGCCGAATCACTATGGCGAGCGTTCATATCTCACGCTGAAGGCGATCGACAGCGGAACTGCCAGGGAGCGACATGACCATGAACCCCGGATGAATAACGGCGAGACACTGCCAACAGTAGAACAACGACTAAACTTAACAATTTAACCGGAATTTACCACAAAAAAACAACCACTAAGCGCGAACACGCCTTCAACCAAGGGAACTTGCCGAAACACTGTGGCGAGCGTTCATATCTCACGCTGAAGGCGATCGACAGCGGAACTGTCAGGGAGCGACATGACCATGAACCCCGGATGAATAACGGCGAGACACTGCCAACAGTAGAACAACGACTAAACTTTACAATTTAACCGGAATTTACCAGAAAAAAACAACCACGAAGCGAGGACACGCCTTCAACCAAGGGAACTTGCCGAAACACTATGGCGAGCGTTCGTATCTCACGCTGAAGGCGATCGACAGCGGAACTGCCAGGGAGCGACATGACCATGAACCCCGGATGAATAACGGCGAGACACTGCCAACAGTAGAACAACAACTAAACTTAACAATTTAACCGGAATTTACCACAAAAAAACAACCACGAAGCGCGAACACGCCTTCAACCAAGGGAACTTGCCGAAACACTATGGCGAGCGTTCATATCTCACGCTGAAGGCGATCGACAGCGGAACTGCCAGGGAGCGACATGACCATGAACCCCGGATGAATAACGGCGAGACACTGCCAACAGTAGAACAACGACTAAACTTAACAATTTAACCGGAATTTACCACAAAAAAACAACCACTAAGCGCGAACACGCCTTCAACCAAGGGAACTTGCCGAAACACTATGGCGAGCGTTCATATCTCACGCTGAAGGCGATCGACAGCGGAACTGCCAGGGAGCGACATGACCATGAGCCCCGGATGAATAACGGCGAGACACTGCCAACAGTAGAACAACGACTAAACTTAACAATTTAACCGGAATTTACCACAAAAAAACAGCCACGAAACGCGAACACGCCTTCAACCAAGGGAACTTGCCGAAACACTATGGCGAGCGTTCATATCTCACGCCGAAGGCGATCGACAGCGGAACCGCCAGGGAGCGACATGACCATGAACCCCGGATGAATAACGGCTTTCACATTTATTGCAAACAAACCTTATTCCTCAACAAAACTAAAACGACAAACTTTTAAACCAGACCTAAAACTCTATACATGCGCACCAAGCAACAACAACAATCTGTCCCAGATTGGAAAACAACGCACACAAATTTGCCTCTCCACGTTGGAAGCGGGAACCTTGATTGATGCTGGAGGCACTGACGTCACTGAACTTGCCTTTCGACTCACACGGCGTTGCAAAAATTAATGACTGTTCACATGGTGTGACAAATTGTGTGTTTGTAATTGCATTCTTGTCGGTATTGTAAATTTCAATTGACATGAAAGCAAAACAATAAATAGTTTTGTTTTCTGCCCCAATCTGCTGACCACTGATAGTCAGACAACCATGGGAAGTTTTCTCAAACTTTGTCACTCAGGATATGGTCATTGTTTTTGTGTTTTTCTTTGTATGCCCCTGTTACGTAGTAATGCGCTATTTTCTTGGAAAGATCCTCGTTGGTTTTGCTTAGTCGCGGGGTGTTTCTGACTTGCAAAGAATAAACACTTTTGTGGGTAGCCGCAGCCTAAATGTAGGATTGCCGGAATATAATAAATGCTTGGAGCCAAACTTCAAGTAAAAGAGCTTAGCAAGAGAATTAAAAAAACTTGAAAGTCATTTATTATTTTAATTCTTTAGAAAAACTGGATGTACTTAACCTTTAAATCGGGTCTTGTTACTCATGAAGGGAAACTACTTCTTCGATCGATTTCGGTTGCAGACGGTGAGGTTTTGCAAACGCTTACCTCAAAAACTGCATGTCCTATGGGGGGACTAACATCTAATTCTCAATGCATTGTGCAGAGGGGGGTTGGTGACTTCACTTAATTGCAATTGGAGGGTACTTGCGGTCATTCGTTTTTTTACAAAACAAACCTACACTTTTTTAGGCAAAATAATGTCCAACGGGGGAGCGGTTAAAGTAGTTGTCTTGCAACATAAATCAACTAGGGTTTGTAGATCACAAATGTTGTCTACTTCCGCCTTAACATTGGTAGTTTACAGAGATGGGCCAAAAATAGACACACTAGCGACCCAAATTTGGTCAACCAACCATTTCCGGACCCCTTCCTAATAGTCAAAAACAAGCAAAGCAGACTTAAAACTTAGTTGCATAACACGTTATAGCCCCTACCAAAATCAATACAAACACTGCACTTTGTTACGTGTCAGCTATGTTTATGACAGAGGTTTCCCTCCGTCGAAACTTACTTTAATGGAAATACTGATACGATACATTCTATACGGCCCAAAGAAAGTTTGTTTAGTGAGGGACACGCCCAGGCCAGCGTTTTTTTTCAAGGTGTGTAACAATATAATGTATACGTTTATTTGCTATTACGCTTGTCCGAAGCTTAAATATGTACAACACAGTTTAAAACTACTAGGGAAAAATGCAAAACACCACACAAATATAATCAGCATTTTTGACGTTTAGCTGGCACCTTGTCATTGTGACAAAATAGACAAAAAGTGTTCTGGAGAATGGGGATATAAAACAACATTCGGTAATATTGCACAAAGGAAACGAGTTAACTGAAACGGATAAATAGCTTTTTAATTACAGCAAAAACATGTAGCGTTTGTAAGTTAGTTTAATAGACAGTCAATCCCACAAAAATGCCAAAACAACAATAAAAATACAAAACAGATATATACAAAAAGCATCATATCTCAAATACATCATGTCTCAACAATAAAAATACAAAACAGATATATACAAAAAGCATCATATCTCAAATACATCATGTCTCAACAATAAAAATACAAAACAGATATATACAAAAAGCATCATATCTCAAATACATCATGTCTCAACAATAAAAATACAAAACAGATATATACAAAAAGCATCATATCTCAAATACATCATGTCTTTCCACTTCATGAAAAAATATCATGGAAAATATTTCAGGGTAAAAGACAACTGTAACCTATTTATGTTTTTTAATCCCTACTAAACTTTTTTGTTAATATTTAAACAATATTGGTGTATATTTCACAACAATTTGCATTCAGTTACCTGGAAAGGGTAGAATTTATTGATTGTGACATTATCTTGACCCACTAAACTATCACTTATATGTGCTGAGTCAGCAGATGTAACCTTAGATCCTAAAAAAGACCAGTGTTTATTTTAAACAAACTGTGATACACCTTAAATTTTTTTAATTAAAGTTAGTTAAAAATTTTGTTGTGTTTAAACTTACCCGCTTGTCTGGATTTTGGAGCACTTTCAAAACTTTCCTAAAATTTTTTTTTAGTCAGCAATTTTTCTACACACAAGTCTATTTCTTACCTTCGGAGCAAATAAATCCATACGAATTTCCCCTCTATTGCCTTCACCATATATTTTCTTATCACTATGGGTTATGGAAATTTGACACTTTACATCATGTTCTGTTGTACTCATTTTTTTCAGCGTGATCTGTTTTCTGATGATAGGTTCATTATACAAATCAGGCAAATTGCAGGTTTGCGGACCACATTTAATTCCTTCTGGGCAGGTAACTCCCAAGACAGGGTCTTCATTTGAAGATTTGCTATAACTATGGCAACAATTAATAAACAATAAAAAAAAACAGAAGCTGCAAGATGCAAGATGCACTCACTGACATCCTCACCTTATTTTGAAAGTTTCTGGTAACAACACTAACTTCAGTCCTCCTTCAGCAGCATCAAATTTTTCACAATGGTAGTCATATATTGAAATATATAAAACACCGGACTCCTTTTCCTTTACCCATTCCCCTTTTACTTTTTTTGTTTTGGGGGGATAGAAAATTTTTTCCCACTGCGCTTCCCACCTGTGCAACATCAACAATTAAATCAACCCTAAATACCGCCAAACTCAATATTTTTACCATGTAAAATGACTTGTGTAGAACTGATGTTTGTAAGTATTTTGATAAACGTTGGTTTCAAACTCAGTCCATTTCAGCCCATCAACACTTTCATTTACCTTCATTATTCAATGGTATTCAATGGTTACATCTTATTTTGAATGACAAAAAAACTTCCAAAAAATTAATAAAAAAAAAATGTACCACAATCAATTGACGTGTTTTCCCAAAAAATGAAGTTGGTAGAGTGATAGAAATATCTTTTTTAAACTTTAGATGGTTGGGTTCACATTTAAGCATTGGAGTAATTTGATTCTAAAAAACGCTTTAAATAAGAAACTTGTTTCTTACATATTTCAAGTATTTACCATTTCACTTCGCTTTCCATAATACGAGGTCAGTTTTATAAGCACTTGTTGATCCAAAGCACCTTCAGGGATTTCCACAATACAACCACCAACTTCTAATCTACTTCCTTTTTTTCCAACATGTGATGAAGTAAAATTTACCAGCTTATAGTCATCCTATATATGTACATACATATATGGAACAGAAATTACATATGAGCACAAAAATTTTATACTTGTGTAAGTTTAGCATTACAAATTTTTTTTTTATTTACAATTTGCAGCACTTTCTTACACGACTTTTTAACTCTTTCAGTTTGTGTTCAATCAACTTTTTTCCATCAGCAGACAATGATTGAAATAAATTCTGGGCAGTTTGTTGATAGTCAACAATATTGTGCAAGCAACTAGCAAAGTGTTCGGCACCAACATCATCAATTTTATTTCTGTTCAAGAAAATAGCTTGCATCTAAAGAAAAACACAGATAAGCAACAAATAGTGGCAAAGTTTTGAACTATCAGATTTAAAAAAATACAATATGCAAGAATATTAGGAAATTTACAAATAAAGGCTTTAGGAATGCATAAATGTCCAGACCGCCGCATTACACATTGCTTTAGTTTTACAAGTATTACCGAATATGGCATTTTGTTAACTGCTTCAGATAACTTGATTGCTCCACATCCTGTAATATTACATCCATTTGCATCAAGTTGTTCCACTTGATGCAAACAAGTAGCTAAAATCTTAGCTCCCTCATCTCCAAGTGGGTTATCGCTGACTTTTAGTCTTTGCATCTGCATAGATAAATATCAATAAATCCAAACTAAAAATCAAAAGCAATGTTTTAAATTTCAAATCAAATTTTTCAAATCAAACTTGTAAGTCCGCACAAAATGAGGATTTATTAAGCCCTTAAACAAGATTGTAAAAATTAAATATAGAATATGTGCAATTGGTGCAGTACCATGAACAAACATATTTGCTAAGGTATTACAGAAATAAAACAACAATCTCAAGGCAAAAAGCTATATGGGCCATTATTAATCAAGTACAAATATATATTTATACTCTGTTACGGCCAGGCAATTGTTTTGGTTGTGCTTAGTTCTGATTTGCCTTACATGCTGACCAACTGGCATGGCCTGTACAATACTTTATTGCACTGATGATGAACATAGTGTAGCGTTTAAAACATTTGTGTTTGCATAAACAAAATGATAACTAGTAAGTTAATAGCTTTGACATTCCTTTTTCAAACTATTAAATCCAAGTATTTTATAAGTTTCTAAATGAAATATCATAAATAATGTACTGGCTTTTGAAGTTGTGATATGGAATTTGCAATCTCAAAGATTCCACCAGTTGTCATCTTACAACCCTCTAGAGACAGATTCTTAATCCACTCAATACATGAAGCAATAGCAGATGCACTTTCATCATCAACTGTGTTCCCATTAAGATTCAGGGTTGTGATCTAAAACAAACATAAGTGTTGTAATGGTGCATTTTACATGTATATTAATTCCATAAAGGTAAAGAAAATTGCATATGACGCAGCACAAATAAACACATTGCTGTATTAAAACTTTATTTTTTACAACAAAGAGATATGCTAGCTCTTTCATACAGCAAGGGTGAATATCTTTTACTGATTTTGTGGGAACCAAAATAATATTGTCGAATGTGTATATAATATGTATATTATGATATGATTGAAGTTGCAGAAACAAGGTTCAGTCACTCGAGTTTTTTTACTGGTGTTGCACACATATTAACCCTTTTAAAAGATATTAAAATCAATGACACAATCAAAATATAATGTAAAATATATTTTTTTATAATTTAAAAGTTTTGTTGTGTGGCATTATGTTTTTTTAACTAATATTACCTTGGTTACTACTGGATGTATGTGCAAAAGCAATAATTACTGAAGTCTAACTTGACATACCTCTTGTTTTACTGTTTTGGTAACTTCTTGGATTACAAAGTTACTGACATTTTTTAGTGTAAGTTTAAGTTTTGGAGGAAATCTCTGTAAGGCACATGATACAGCCAAAGCTTTTTCTTCACCAATCACCATAAGCTTGGTTGGAATGGATTTTAACTATGAAGAATTAAACTGGTTTAACTTATACTTAGCCTATACTTAAATAATTCTAAATAATAATTTCACCTTTCAGTGAGCAAACTTCCTATGCTGTTTAATAGAGAAACAGTATGATGAATATGACACTGTTTTACACAATAATTTGCTATCATTCATCTTCATTTATCAAAAAAAAAGAAAAATATTTCATTTTGTTTCATAACAAAATGGTTAAGAACCAGAGTTCTGTAGTTTTTTTGGATAATGTTAGAACAAGTTTGTGTTCAATTCCTTCATTTTTTAAATGTAATATGAAAGCAAAGAGTTGATTTGATATCAAAATAATTCAATTCAAATATCTTTTTCCAAACCTTATATTCAACAATGTGGTTTTTACATATTTTTTACAACATCTCAAGTCAGGAAGTTCGAAGAAGCAAACAATAGGAATTTTAGGTAAAGAAATCTAAATATTGTTTGATTACAAGAAAATTTAATGCCATTGATTTGATATTTTCTTCTTTAAAAAGCTAAACTTACTGGTGGAGTATCAAATAAATCTCCAGAAAGATCAAACTTTCCACATCGTGTAATTTCATATCTTTCCTTGGGATCAAATCCCAAGTAATATTTAGAAATTTTAAACTTTGTTACAATCAACTTGTTAACATGTGCTGTTGTTTCATTCCAAAGCAATTTCAGGACGTGCCTTGAAACACAGTTTCCACTGATATCCAGACACCCCATCTAACAGAACAAAACTGTCTTAGTTTTATAATAATAATTCCCATAATATTGCCTATAAGGTTCATTGACTTCGTAGCCACGGCATTACAGATAAGCTTTACGTTTTACATAGATGACTTAATGTTGTTAACATTGTAATTTGCCTTCTAGTTGGTAAAGGAACAGAAATAAAGCAACAGTATTCGAAAACATCAGAAATAAATCATTAGGAAAAATTTATTATCTTACTTGATGTTCAGATTCCAACAATGCATCAGCAATTTTACACATGCTGGGGCCAGTAATATTACAACCAGACAGAGACAGGTTTTTGATTAAGTGAACAATTGATGCTATTGCAGATGCAGCTTCATCATCGATTTTGTTTTTATCAAGGGTGAGAGATGTAAGCTGTTACAAAGAGTGTTTCTGGCTTAAGTTTTTAGCCAGCATAAAAACTTGCAAATGTATGTAGCTTCTGATTTATTGCTTATATAAGTAATACTGAATATGTTAGTTTATGTACAATAAAATCAGAAACTTACTTGATGTTGAGATTCCAACAACGCATCAGCAAGTATACACACGCTGGGGCTAGCAATATTACAACCAGACAGAGACAGGTTTTTAATCAAGTGAACAATTGATGCTATTGCAGATGCAGCTTCATCATTGATTTTGTTTTTATCAAGGGTGAGAGATGTAAGCTGTTACAAAGAGTTTTTCTGACTTAAGTTTTTAGCCAGCATAAAAACTCAGAAATGTATGTAGCTTCCGATTTATTGCTTACATAAGTAATACTAAATGTATTAGTTTTAATGTACAACAAAATCAGAAACTTACTTGATGTTGAGATTCCAACAACGCATAAGCAATTTTACACATGCTGGAGCCAGCAATATTACAACCAGACAGAGACAGGTTTTTAATCAAGTGAACAATTGATGCTATTTTTGATGCAACTTCATCATCGATTTTGTTGTTATCAAGGGTGAGTGATGTAAGTTATTACAAAGAGTAGCAAGTATTTTCTGCTTCAAGTTTTTAGCCAGCACAAAAACTCACAAATGTATGTAGCTTCTGATTTATTGCTTATGTAAGTAATACTGAATGTAATAGTTTTAATGTACAACAAAATCAGAAACTTACTTGATGCTGAGAACGTATTAAAGAATCAGCAATTTTACACACACTTGGACCAACAGTAAGATAACCAGTCAGAGTCAGGTTTTCAATCAAGTGAACATTTGATGCTATTGCAGAGGCAGCTTCATCATCGATTTTGTTGTTATCAAGGGTGAGTGATGTAAGCTAATACAAAGTGTTTTGCTAGTATTTCTGGTGCGAGATTTTAGCCAGAACAAAAACCCAGAAATGTTTGTAGCCTAAGTTATTTTGCATGTATTAGTTCCGATGTACAACAAAAACAGAAACTCACTCGATGCTGAGAACGTATTAAAGAATCAGCAATTTTACACACACTTGGACCAACAGTATGATAACCAGTCAGAGTCAGGTTTTCAATCAAGTGAACATTTGTTGCTATTGCAGATGCAGATTTTTCATCCAATTCAATTCCATTTACGATGAGTGATCTAAGCTGTACATAAACTATTAACTGAGTATCGTTTAGTTTGGTTTAAAACTTTTGATAATTTGCTTAACAAATTACATGAATGCCTGATCATACCATTTGTTTTGTTGCACTGACAACTTCTTGGACTATAAAGCAATTGACATTTTTCATTCTAAGTTCCTTTGCTGGAGGAAATAAATGCATGACGCATGACAAAGCACAGGCTTCTTCATCACCAACCACTGTAAGATGGCTTGGAATGGGATGTAACTGGTAACAAGATAAGTTCAGTTACCCTTAACATTAGAATAATTAACTCTAGTTAAATCCTTGTGATTGTTGATAGAAGGAACAGATTAAATATTCAAATTTTCCCAAAGTTCTGTTTGTTAAAAGACATATCTCAATTTTACACAAATTTGGCAAAAATCAGGTTTAAATGAGGTTTACTGTGTAATGTTTGCTATAAAGGTTGTCAGAATGTTAGTGATTACAAACTGTGCTAACACTCATTTAAATGAATAGTATGTCATATTTCGATTGATTTGCTATCTTTTAATATCTATTTAAGAGTAACCAAACCTCAAATGCTTCTTTTTTGTACTTTTTGACCAACATATCAGGATGTATCAAACTCTACAAAGCATCAAATGCAATGTTTATTAGTAGATGGACCAAACCAAATGCTGGATGGTTAACAATAGATTTGAATTGTATAAATTTTTTCATTCTGTTTTTAGGTTTACCAACTAAAGAATTACCTTTGGAACATCTGCAAACAGATCAACCTTTCCACAAGGTTCAATTCCATTTTGTGATATTTTGAACTTTGTTACAGTCAGCTTTTCAAAATTTATTCTTGATTGATCCAAAAGCAAATGTAGGAAAGAATTTAAAACACAGTTTCCACTGATATCTAGACAGTCTATCTAAAAGAATAAAATTACAA
Organism: Ascidia mentula; assembly: GCF_947561715.1. NCBI lineage: Eukaryota > Metazoa > Chordata > Ascidiacea > Phlebobranchia > Ascidiidae > Ascidia > Ascidia mentula. The sequence goes on from NC_138568.1 coordinate 5,131,539, forward strand.
AAGTTTCATCACAGAAAGTTTTATTCAGAATTATGACCATTTTAATTTAAGTTTTGGCTTTTAATTTATTGTTAAAACTTCAGGTAAAAACAAAAAAAAAACAATAAAGCAGTAGTTTAGAATCCATTAAATTCCTTGCTCATAAAATCAATATTAAATTATGAAACAATTAACTTACTTTATGTTGAGATCTTGATAAAGCAGCAACAATTTTACACATGTTTGGGCCAGAAATATTACAACCAGACAGAGACAGGTTTTTAATCAAGTGAACAATTGACGCTACTGCAGATGCAGCTTCATCATCGATTTTGTTGTTATCAAGGGTGAGTGATGTAAGCTATTACAAAGAGTTTTTCTGTCTTAAGTTTTTTGCCAGCACAAACACTCAAAAATCTATGTAGCTTTTGATTTATTGCTTATATAAGTAATACTAAATGTATTAGTTTTAATGTACAACAAAATCAGAAACTGACTTGATATTGGGATTTTAACAAAGCACCAGCAATTTCACACATGCTGGGACCAACAGTAGGATAATAAGTCAGAGTCAGGTTTTCAATCAAGTGAACATTTGATGCTATTGCAGATGCAGATTTTTCATCCAATTCAATTCCATTTAGGATGAGTGATCTAAGCTGAACATGAAATATTAACTGAGTACCCTTTAGTTTGGTTTAAAACTTTTAAATAACTTGCTTAACAAATTACATGAATGCATAATCATACCATTTGTTTTGTTGCACTGACAACTTCCCGTACTGAAAAACAATTGATATTTTCCATGCTAAATTCCATTGCTGGAGGAAATAAATGCATGACACAAGACAAAGCACAGGCTTCTTCATCACCATCCACTGGAAAATGGTTTGGGATGGAATCAAACTGTGAACAATGAAAATAGATATCCTTAACTTAAGAATAGTTAACTCTAGTTAATACTTGTGATTGTTAAAATGATGTTTAATTATTACTTAAATAAGGGTTTTCAACCAGTGGTGCAAGGCCTGTTCATGAGGATGCAAGGATGCTTGATAGAAGTTGGTTATATGGAATTTATTTTATACATTACTTCTCTACACATAAAGAGTACAAAAAGTTTATCAAATGTCACTGGTGTATTTTATTACCCCAAAAAGTGTAATTGGATAAGGCACATATCTGAATTGTGGTATCAAAAAATTGGTGAAACAAAATCAGGCTGCTACCTTTATGACCTGGTAAAAGTTCTGACTTTTTGTCGACTAAACACCCTTGCTAAAAATAATTTTGTGATATACTTGACGTAACAATGGTATGAAGCAATTTAGCAAGGAACTAACAGTGAGCAGTTATTAGCAATTAACATATAACAAAAATGTGGTTTAGTGGAATAATTGAAAGAATGGTTGTGAAACAGGAATACAAAAACAAATAAACAATAGCTTTATCCGGAGGTGATGACGAACCACATTAAATATTCAAAGTTTTCTAAGTTCTGTTTGTTAAGAGACATATCTCAATTTCACACAAATTAGGCAAAGGTCTGGTTTAACTGTATAATGGTTGATATAAGGGTTGTCAGAATGTTAGCAAATATTTCAATTGATTTGCTATCATTTAATAACTATTTAAGAATAATCAAACCTTAAATGCTTCTTCAATGTACTTTTTGACCAACATATCAGAATGTATCAAACTCTACAAAACATCAAAACAGAATGTTTATTGGTAGATGGACCAATCCAAATGCTGGATGGTTAACAATAGATTTGAATTCTATGATTTTTTAATTCCTTTTTTAGGTTTATCAACTAAACAATTACCTGCAGAACATCTCCAAACAGATCAAGCTTTCCACAAGGTTTAATTCCATTTTGTGATATTTTGAACTTTGTTACAGTCAGCTTTTCAAAATATGTTGTTGCTTGATCCAAAAGCAAACGTAGGAAAGAATTTAAAACACAGTTTCCACTGATATCTAGGCAGTCCATCTAAATAATAAAATTACATAAATTTCATCACAGAAAGTTTTATTCGGAATTATGACCTTTTGAATTAAAGTTTTGGTTTTTAATTTATTGTTAAAACTACAGATGAAAACAAAAAACAATACAGCAGTAGTTTAGAACCCATTAAATTCCTTGCTCAAAAAGTGAATATTTAATTATGAAACAATTAACTTACTTGATGTTGAGATCTTGATAAAGCAGCAACAATTTTAAACATGGTTGGGGCAGCAATATTACAACCAGACAGAGACAGGTTTTCAATCAAGTGAACAATTGATGCTATTGCAGATGCAGCTTCATCATCGATTTTGTTTTTGTCAAGGGTGAGATATGTGAGCTATTATAAGGAGAAGCAAGTAAACTCAGTAATGTATGTAGCTTCTGATTTATTTCTTATATAAGTAATACTAAATGTATTAGTTTATGTACAACAAAATCAGAAACTTACTTCATGTTGTGATTCTAACAAAGAATCAGCAATTCTACACATGCTGGGGCCAGCAATATAACAACCAGACAGAGACAGGTTTTTGATCAAGTGAACAATTGATGCTATTGCAGATGCAGCTTCATCACTGATGTAGTTGTTGTCAAGGGTGAGAGATGTAAGCTATTACAAAGAGTTTTTCTGGCATAAGTTTTTAGCCAGCACAAAAACTTAATAATGTATGTAGCTTCTGATTTATTGCTTACATAAGTAATACTGAATGTATTAGTTTATGTACAATAAAATCAGAAACTTACCTGATGTTGAGATTCCAACAAAGAATCAGCAATTTTACACATGCTGGGGCCAGTAATATCACAACCAGACAGAGACAGGTTTTTAATCAAATGAACAATTGATGCTATTGCAGATGCAGCTTCATCATCGATTTTGTTGTTGTCAAGGGTGAGAGATGTAAGCTATTACAAAGATTTGCTAGTATTTTCTCATGCAACTTTTCAGCCAACACAGAATCTCAGAAATGTATGTAGCCTAAGGTATTTTGCATGTGTTAGTTTTGATATACAACAAAATCAGAAACTCACTCGATGCTCAGAACTTATTAAATAATAGGCAATTTTACACACACTGGGACCAACAGTATGATGACCAGACAGAGTCAGGTTTTCAATCAAGTGAACATTTGATGCTATTGCAGATGCAGATTTTTCATCCAATTCAATGCCATTTAGGATGAGTGATCTAAGCTGAACATGAAATATTAATCGTTTAGTTTGGTTTAAAACTTTTAATAACTTACTGAACAAATTACATGAATGCATGATCATACCATTTGTTTTATTACACTGACAACTTCTTGGACTGAAAAACAATTGACTTTTTCCATGCTAAATTCCATTGCTGGAGGAAATAAATGCATGACGCATGACAAAGCACACGCTTCTTCATTGCCAACCACTGTAAGTTGGTCTGGAATATAATCAACCTGAAAACAACGTAACTAGATAAGTTCAGTTATCCTTAACATGAGAATACTTAACTCTAGTTAAATCCTTGTGATTATTGATAGTAGAACCAGATTAAATATTTATAGTTTTCCAAAGTTCTGTTTGTTAAAAGACATATCTTAATTTCACACAAATTATGAAAAAATCAGGTTTAAATGAGGTTTACTGTGTAATGTTTGCTATAAGGGTTGTCAGAATGTTTGTGATTACAAACTGTGCCGACACTGATTTAAATGAATAGTATGTCACATTTCGATTGATTTGCTATCTATTAAGTACTAATTAAAAGTAACCAAACCTCAAATGCTTCTTCAATGTACTTTTTGACCAACATATCAGAATGTATCAAACTCTACAAAACATCAAAACAGAATGTTTATTAGTAGATGGACCAATCCAAATGCTGGATGGTTAACAATAGATTTGAATTCTATGATATTTTAAATCCTTTTTTAGGTTTATCAACTAAATAATTACCTGCAGAACATCTGCAAACAGATCAACCTTTCCATAAGGTTCAATTCCATTCAATGATATTTTGAACTTTGTTACAATCAGCTTTTTAAAATTCGTTCTTGCTTGATCCAAAAGCAAATGTAGGAAAGAATTTGAAACACAGTTTCCACTGATATCTAGACAGTCCATCTAAAAGATTAAATTATAGAAGTTTCATCACAGAAAGTTTTATTCGGAATTATGACCCTTTAAATGTTAGTTTCGGCTTTTAATTTATTGTTAAAACTGCAGATAAAAACCAAAAACAATACAGCAGTAGTTTAGAACCCAACTTTCTTGCTCATAAAATCACTATTTAATGACGAAACATGTCCAGTGTCTAAAAAACTTTCGTTTCAGGCTAAAATCTGTCAGTCTTGTTCAATTAGACAAATAAGGTGGAAATCGTCAGGGCCACTTGCAACAGAATGGGAAATGATTCCCAGAAATAATTCTCAAGTAATTATGAAACAATTAACTTACTTTATGTTGAGATCTTGATAAAGCAGCAACAATATTAAACATGGTTGGGGCAGCAATATTACAACCAGACAGAGACAGGTTTTCAATCAAGTGAACAATTGATGCTATTGCAGATGCAGCTTCATCATCGATTTTGTTGTTATTAAGGGTGAGTGAAGTAAGCTATTACAAAGAGTTTTTCTGGCTTAAGTTTTTAACCAGCACAAACACTTAGTAATGTATGTAGCTTCTGATTTATTGCTTATATAAGTAATACTGAATGTATTAGTTCATGTACAATAAAATCAGAAACTTACCTGATGTTGAGATTCCAACAGAGAATCAGCAATTTTACACATGCTGGGGCCAGCAATATTACAACCACACAGAGACAGGTTTTTAATCAAGTGAACATTTGATGCTATTTCAGATGCAACTTCATCATTGATTTCCTTTTTATCAAGGGTGAGTGATGTAAGCTATTACAAAGAGTAGCAAATATTTTCTGGTTAAGATATTAGCCAGCACAAAAACTCACAAATGTATGTAGTTTCTGATTTATTGCTTATTTAAGTAATACTAAGTGTATTAGTTTTTATGTACAACAAAATCAAAAACTTACTTGATGTTGAGATTCCAACAAAGCATCAGTAGTTTCACACATGTCAGGGCCAGCAATCTTACATCCACGAAGAAACAGGTTTTTGATTAGGTGAATAGTTAATGCTATTGCAGATGCACTTTCATCATTAACTCGTAGAACAATCACTTGGTGAAATTTTTCATAGAGCTCGGGTAGCTCAGTCAGTTAGAGAAGGAACCTGAATTACACATGGCTCCAACTTAGTAACACGTTTGTGAATTTGGTCGCAGTTATATGCTTGCAATGCCACGAAACCTAAAAAATTAAATGGCTTATTACAAGGACTTATTGAAGGTTTTGGATTGGCCCTTCTAAGGTTTATTAAAGGGAATGTATAAATATATTCAGGGAGTTTTCCTATGTTGTGATTTTGTGTTACTGTTACTTGTGATCGAGCTTTACGAACTACTAATGCCGTTGTCTGCGCAAAAACCCAAACACATGTTTTTTGTTGGTGTTTGTGCCATAGTGTACTTGGAATTTCCTTTAAAAAATTGTTTTTTTTTGTATTTTGACTGACTTTAAAGTTTTTTTTTTCAAACTACAAATTGTTTTTCTGATAAAGTTTCCCGATGCCACCCTGAGTAAATTTTATTGGTTTATGGCAATAGTTACCCCTTAAACCTAGATACACACATGCATGCTGCGATGCTGGTATCAAAAGCTGAATATGCAAGGTTTTATTTAACAGCAAATATACTGTTTGCGTTCAACAAAAACATACATACAAACAAATTTGATATAACTTTTTTTTAACTTTGCACAAGACTTGCCTAAAGCATGCAGGTAAACACGAGATAAGTTAAGAAACCAACCATCAGCTCACAGTTCCCAGCAAAATGGTCTTAACCGCAGGTCATTGAGTCTAATGGCACAGAGGAGGCTGTTTGTAGCGCAATGATGGCGGACAAAACTTGACATATAAGCACAAATTAAAACACTTTGTGGGCAATAATATTTCCTATAATTTTAAACAGGGTTTGCCTGCTCAGGCATTGGGCGCCGATCAATGATGCTAATACGATAAACTACAGTCGAGTCGACCACGTCGAAATCGGCGACAAACCCAGTGATAACGACCTTGTTCGCTCCGTTTTTCTCACATTTTTCTATTTGTGTTTTCACCTCACTCTAACTATCGCTAACATAGCAAAAGTAAAACAAGGATTCGTTCGCACTTTCCTTATCGGCACCTTACACTTTCCTTTCATAAGAAATACATACGTTCAAACAATACCGCCTCCAGTGACAGGAGTGCCTCAGTTTCTTAGCAACCGTTGCCAACTAATAATTTTCTAGTTTTCTAAGTAGTGTATTTTTACTCACAATTTAACAAAAACATTAAAATGATTTTTTTCTAATAGCAGTGTTGCATTCGTGGCAACCGGATTCGGCCGCTAAGCTGGGTAATCAGACCTGGTATTGTTTATATTGATGTTATTGAATACGCAAACAACTATAGATAAATTGGTAACAGTGAATTTATATAGGTATTGTTTAGTTACACAAATGCGGATTACTATCGACACGTGCAATTTTATCGTAGGTATAGCCGTAAATATTCTCTCCTTACAAAAGTTTTTTCTTCGATTCTGATACCAAGTTATCCTGCGCCAGATTCGACCGATCAATTGTTTGCTCTGATTACAACTTACAACTAACTTGTGGCAGTGGTGGTGGGTATTGTGGTGCTGCCCAGGTGGCGACTCCATGTAACTATTGGTCGAAATGTTGGTGTACGTCACATTGCATCCGATGACTCTGGAAACGTGCAGTTATCAGTATGAGTGGGAAGCAGACGGTTGGAGCTGGGATCTTGTACGTTGATTTCCGAGTGCTAACCAGAGAGACAACTTGTTCAACCAAGCCGCCATGCAATGAAGAGATGTATAATAGAAAATATTTTTTACATCATTCAAAACAAGATGTAAACATTCCGATTCTTGTCCATTTCAACGCTTCTATGATTGAGAATATGACGAAACCGATGGTATGCGAACTTGAAGTACGCTGCCATTGTTAGTGTTGCAAAGGTGTTATTCCCGGAAAGCACTACGAAAAAAACATTTCACCCTTAGGCTGAACCTCTTTATGATTGCCGTTGATCCGTTGCTCGCTGCCATCCAGAAGCACCTCTCAATCAGGTCCATCCCCGCGCCTGGCCGCAAAATACACAAAGCAATCGTCTACGCGGACGATTTCACCCTTGCGGTGAACGGCCAAACCTCGTTAAACAATTTTCGGCAGTTTCTGATCTAACTTAGAATCCCATCAAAACCCAGGCGATTGCCATGATCAATCCCCCTTGTAACTTAACCCAGCATAATTTAACTTGGAACCGAGAGGCCAGCATAAACCTTTTAAATATCCCAATCGGACATCCCAACTCAATCCGCGGCATGGCGCAAATCAACATCTTCTCTACGTGATCACGCCTCCACTACAATCAACTCCTTTCACCTACAATTCGAAAAGCATCCTAACCAAAACTGTACTCCTACCCCAAATATCTTATTAGCAAAAACGTACCCCCTCCCTCAGCGGCAGTGGGAAGCAGTCGACGACACTGTGTGGCAGGTTTTGTGGCAGGTTTTGTAGCAGGCCACCAAAATCCCATCCTACCCGTCAAAACCCTGGCGTCGTTTAACCATGATGGTTAACCTATCCCTCTATGCCAGTGTTTCTCAAACTTTTTCCAATCACGTACCGCTCATTTGTTTTTTGATACACTGCGTACCACCGTATTACTATACCATAACTGTTATGACATACCACCTATAACAATTTAACCAATATCACCTGTTGCTTGGATTTCTTTTTTGTGCATTTGTGTCGCAATAGTATCAACGTGAAATTGTTGCACAGTTGAATACACGATGTCAGAATTACTTCAACAGTGCAACAATTTCACGCTGATACTATTGCGTCCCAAATGCACAATCAAGAAAACCGACATCATGTATTTGCAGCGTTTTGGCTTCTGCAAAGTGCGGCAAATTGTGTGGAGTAGACTAAATCGCGTACCACTTGAAAAGCTCTCGCGTACCACTAGTGGTACGCGTACCACAGTTTGAGAACCACTGCTCTATGCTGATCTAGTTTAAAGTACATATGACACGGCCATGACAACTTTGCGTAGAACTAAAGGTACATCTACAACAAACATATATCCAAAGTTTTACGGCACTACGTCAACTAAAAAAATGTAGAAAACTGCACGAAAAGTAACGGCGACCAAAAATCCTAAACCTTTTGCGCTGAGGAGAAAAGGACATCACATAAGGCGCTTGCGTCGAAAAAATGCATTGTTTAGATAGGAGAAGGCGCCTGTTTTTGCAGATATCGAATAGTTTCAAACATAGGAGAATCCACAGATTACGTTACCTTAAAGGTCAGGACAGGGTTTTGCATCACACAAAAATTTGGCATTGTGACGTCACGAATCGAAGGCTTATTTGTCCCTAATTAACGGAAGACCACAGGGTATAGCAGAAACGACATAACTGTGAGTGGACAAAACGACAATGCTAAACTAATGGTTTGTCTCTGTCGTGTTTTCAAAAGTTCATGTATCACGTTAGCGATCATAAATGCTGTAACAACAAGAACACCCTGTCCCAGTGACTGTTTTATTATTACACAACTAAATAAGACATAATAGGTCGAACAGCGGCCATCTGTCTTCAGCTTAAATTAACATCAAAATCCGTTTATTGCACTTGTTCTCTTTTTGTCCCCTGTTTAATGCAATATTATGCTTAAATCAGTTTTACAATGTTTTCCATTCCTACGCATAAGGCTTGCTGCCAGCACTCGCGCTCGACCGAAGCATCTTCTATGACGTCACGCAACAATATCTCGCTTTCGCACGATTTCGTTCGCAGCGGCAACAGTGCGACTTTGATCAGCTGTATCTCAGAAACCAGTCATCGTATCAAGCTACTTTTTTCGCCAGAAATGTTCTAAAGTTATGAACATTTCTTAGTTTGATTATTAACATGTTTGATTTTTGCGTGTCATATGCACTTTAAATATTTACTGTCAAAAATTATTACACACGGAGAATACCAGACACACACACAACCCCCGTTTTTTCTTTTGTTCAATATAATATCGGATACCCCCCCCTCAAAATTTTGGAACCTAAGAATAAAAAATAATTTTGCCCCACGCATCTACACCTCTCCCCTTCTATCAACACCTTCTTTCGTTCGTTAAAAGTTTATCTCCCATGGAATCTCAATTACTTTCTCCTGAGTTGAAACCCTAATATGTACGTTTAACAAACTCCATACCTGAAACTCTTTATTTTACTGACTGCCCTTAGTTCACTTTCGTTTTTTTACCCAATTGTTTAATAACCTTTCAATACCAGCTTACGTTTCAATTACCACCCCTTCATTTTGCACCCTTTCTTTTTGACAACAATTCGTGATGCACACTCTGTTCTTTAAGTTATGAAACATTCGAGCACTTATTTTTTGCCTTCCTCAAAATCCAAGCACTCCGCTCTTTAGTTATGTTTTAAAAGCACTCTCACCCAGCAACCAATATTATTTTGATCAACCCATCTATTTGGTTTTAGCCAAGCTTTCTTTTGACAATACCCCCAGAGAACCAAGTCCTTGTTGTTATTTTAAACACCACCTTTACTCACACAATTTGGAAAATCCGCAATAAAATTAAGAAAAACCTCATCCCTTCAACAAACCTCCCAAGAATTGTTAAAACTTCGTTCATTACGGAAGAGACCAGTCTTGTCCACGACCGGAAATATTTATAAAAAGGAAGAATTACCGACCCCAACTAAGTTTTATTCGTTATACTAATTTAATTCTTCTTCTCCCTTTTCAAATGTATTCTATATTGTATTGCAGTGTGTACCCTTATTGCGATTTATATACTTTGTATTTGTGTAGCGTTTTTTTGAATTTTTTTTTTTATTTTTTTTTTGAAAAAATGTCAACTATCCTTTATTTGCACTTGTGTTTCTTTGTTACTCTCGCCTGGCATCCCTCAAGTGCCCAAATAAAAAAAAAAAACATTTCATCCCCCTCCTTGGTAATACTGTTGTAATAAATAACCTTAGGAAGTGGTAATGTTTCATGCAAAGGCACGACTAGGAGGATCGCCCCACTGCGCAGGTCCTTAGAAACTGTAAAGTTTTTATGTTAAACCAAAACCATTGAAACTTCAACACTTTCCGTTGGAGGTTACTCGAAAAATATTTCACGGCTTGTGGTAACGTTTATTACACCTATATTATGTATTAGAGCTCTACACGCCTTGACGCTTCAAGCAAACCCAACACTCCTACTGTAGAGTTGATTTTGCAACGAATTTATCACCTATACTAATTAGTGCAAAAATGTCATATTGTTATGTTCCTGGAGCCGATCTGAACCCAACCGAGTGTGATCAGTAAGCTATATCGTTGCTATTGACGTTGACAAAATTATGATCACGAAGACACAAGCTTGTTTTTGCCTTCAAACAGAGGAACATTATGTCAAAATAATGTGGACCCATAATCTGCTGCACCACCTTGTGGCTGAATATTTTTTGACACCATGTCCACTAGTGAGATTTGTATATTGAACTTCAGCTCACAAATTAGTTTTTCATAAATTTTGTGTGTTGTCATTTTTCTGAGGAAAACCTCTTGTCAGTTTAGGAGGGAGTTGATCTTCACAAAATAATTCCAATCGATCCATCGTATTTACTTGAATTAGGTAAAAGGGCTGGATAGGAAGGAGTAGGCGGGTTATCTCTTACACAACGTCAACTTCCATTTCCACAATGCAAAGCATCTTGTAAAACGTAATAACTAAATTTGGCGCTACTTCCAACATACGTGAAAGAATTCTCAAGCCGAAACACTATGGCGAGCGTTCATATCTCACGCCAATGGGCGTTCGACAGCGAAACAGTTATGGAGCGAAATGATGAGATACCGCTAACAACAAACTATGCAGTATTTTGTGATGTCATCAAACAAATCAATTACTAAACAATGTTTTTGTGCACAACTTTTCTCCAAGCTAATTTTCCTAAAACCCGTTCCAATCAAAGCACGTAACTGTCAAACATTCTTCACTTAACCTTCACAAACAACCCGAACTTCTCAACAAAACGCACAAAACATCAACCAAACATTTATACAAAGCAACTGCAAAACTACAATCAGTCCTAGAGTGGAAAACAACGCACACAAAGTTGCCTCTCCACGCTGGAAGCGGGAACCTTGATTGATGCTGGAAACACTAGACACTGACGTCATCAAAGTTACCTATTCTCTCACACGGCGTAACAAAATTGAATGTGGATCACATGGCGTAACAAAAGTTTAAAGTGGATGACTTCACGCGACAATGGGTGGAGCGATGTGAAGTTGTCCGCATCTGGACGAGTTGCTTCATGTCACAGATTTTTATACTTGGAGCAATAAGAAACATGTGTTTACATGGAATTGGAATTGGTCACAGATAATGCATTTTCTATCATGTGCAAGCAAACATTATTCCTCAACAAAACGCATTAAACCAGCATAGCAAGGAATTATTGAAGATTTAATTACTAAGAAAACTCGAATTGGTGACGAAATTTAAACAGAAACATTCAGCATTGAAACTATTTGAAACAAAGGCTAAGCTAAGCAAGAATACAAATAAAGACAAAAAGGGTAAAATATAATGGCGAGAAATCAGTACAAGAAGTCAAGTTACACGGGTATGCTACACGTCAAGCAGTGTACAACCACTTTCTTTTGTAATAATTCGGTTCGGTATTTCTCACTGGCGATGTTTAATTCAATGGATCTTGTTGTTTGCAACATATTTACGAATTCTGTCGTTGTTAGTTGCCTCTTAGCGTATTTGCATCTATAAATTGCAAATCGTGTACAAAGAAGAGCGCAGTTTAAAAAGCATTTAAAAATGGTGTTATTTTGGTGTATGCCGAACAGTACATGCGAAGGAGGACATAAACGTACATAATACATCTATTTAGTATTGATTGATATTGTGACATGTAGTGGTGGAAAAATTAACCGCTAAAACACACAAGATGTCGTCGTAAACATGTTCAACAGGTCATGGGTTCGATTCCCGGTGTAAGCTGGGGGCATTTTAATAAAACTTTACCGATGTCTTTATGATTTAATGTTTGCATCAAAACGTAATTTAAATCAGCAAAATATGTAATATCATAATACTAGTTTGGATCCACATGAAACAATTTAAAAATTAATACAGGTCGCCTTTAAAGGTAAACTGCACATAAATGTTAAAACCAATGTTTGGTTCGCAATTACAAGTATAAGAAAATCTATCGTTCAATTGTTGGGAAAATGGATAAACTTGTACAATTAACCTTCACGTAAGAGAGAATTAAAGACGAAACTCAATGAACCAAGGAGCAGAAAACAAAAATATTCAAGATTCATTAAAAAAACGCCCTTGATTGTATGCCACACAAAAACGTACAATGCAAATGCAACAATGTTTCATACAAATTTGGCAGGATCGCCCCACTGCGCAAATGACGATCACAGCTATCGTATCGAGATCATGGGGTTTACAGGCTTCACAGCCCGGGCATTGTAGCCAAGCTGGATCAGCCACATTTCCCGACAAGTCGGAGCGAGATCTGAAAAATCAAGTTCACGGTGAGGTTTGAATCCAAAATGGCAAATAACACACAGAAGTTGGATAAAAAGCACAGAATAAAATATGAAGAATATTTACAGAGCATTCGGTACTGTTATGTGTTCATGACATGGAGTAGAAATGAAGTTTGGCGAATCTTATCGTGGATTCGGTTCCAATGCCTAGTCCTCATGTTCAGCACAGAAGCGAGATCGTAAGGAGGGGGAAGATTTACAACCTGACGACAAAAAGTTTAGGATTAAAAGTTAAAGTAGGTCAAAGGTTGAATTGTGGTCTCGCGTCTACCCTGACGAGGAAACGATACGTTGGAAAGTAATCGTGACGTGACGATATATCGCCATGCCACGATACAGGACGTGGGTAATCACGTGACTTAAGGATGAAACAAGTAATATTCTGCATCTCCTGCATTTGCAAACAAACGAGTTCTCGAATTAATAACCGACTGTTTAAGATTTCATCATATTTCTACTTGGTGAGAAATACAACTTGAGTCTGAATGTAAAGTCACTAAAGAAGTTAACATCGTTGACAATATTAAAACTTATCGATTCGGTTATAATGGAAAGTTGGGAATCTATATTGCAGGATTATTGGTGAGAAGTGACGGAAATCCCTGTTGATTCTGGCAGCAAACAGCCTGCAGTAATATATTGTTACTTGTCGTTTAACAGAGCTCAGCGCATTTCTATCATAGCAAAGTATCGAAGAGAAACACTGAACTTTAGTGTGGAATGGCCAGAATATTACGATACAGATGATACAAGTTAATTAAATTTTAAATGAGTTTTGTCGCTTGGTCGTAAGTCTCTGGCATTCTTTCCAGGATTAAAAGTCGCCCGATAACAGCAAGGTTTCATAATATTTATTTTGTTACAGTTGAAGTTACGGCGTTGGAAAGTTTTATTTATACTCGAGGTCAAAATAAATGCTGTTACTGAGATTTCTAGATTTTTGTGAACGTCAAATACCGTACATGAATTTAGATAAGTGTAAATTTGCAAGCACCAATATTTAACGTTCGTATATTGTTTGTGATGTACGGAAGGCACAACCGCCTATAATAAATATCGCAAATGCATAAACCTTCGGTAAAACTAAAGTAAAAATGTTAAAACGCTTCTGGTACTTTAGTCAGTAGAGATTGTTGAAATAAATCGTCGGACGTGGCCCTTAACCAAACAATGGTTTCCTAAACATACAAACGAGACTGACTCTGACACACCACCTTGTGGTTAGACAGTTGCGGGAAACACGTCAGTAGGTGGGGCAAGAGCTTTCAAGAGGTTTTAAATCCGTTGGTTATATTTAAATTTCACGTTTTATCGATGAAACGTCATTAAAAAAACTTCTTACCGGTTTAGGAGGGAGTTGATCTCCATAAAATAATTTCAATCGATCAATCATATTTACTTTTGTTAAACCCAAATACATAAGGGATGGATTGAAGTGGAGAGGAGGAGTTAGAGATGCATCTTTTATTGAATAACTCCCAACTTTGGCTTCTACAATACAACAAATTTGCTATGTCATACATCGTTTAACTATAATAACAGTAGTGTTGACAAAAGTTTTCATCAAGCAAATATTTTGTGACTTGTACTTATTTCCATACACACAACATCCACTCACACAAAACAAAATACTTCTATTCAGTAGGCTGCGATGCCTTGGCTGCGAAGCCTGTGAACCTAAATTCAGTCGAGTTTGTTTGTGTGATTTTCTTTTAAATTTTAAGCCACATGAACTGAAAATACATGGTAGGTATTGGGTGATGCGGACTTTCTTTATATTAACCCAGTGGTGGCAACCTGAGGCTTGCACATGACACAAGCCTTAATACAAGACAACCTATGAGGTAAACATACTATTATCGTGTTAGTATCAAAGAGCAATGACAGTTTTTAAATGGAACAAATAGTTTTTATACTTACTGGGTCAGGAAGGTTGCAGAATTTCGCTTCAAAGTCGTCATCTATGAAGAACTCACTACCGGCTATAAATTCATCTTGTATATTGTGAACACACTTGAGTAAGGTTTCTGTCGCATCACCATGTATGTCATTAAAAGCAAGATCCAACTTTCTTATCTGGTAATAAAATGTGGAATTAGGAAATAGGCATTTGTGCAGTAAAAAGAATGCAAAGTTTTTCATATGAGGTTGGCAGATAATGGATATTGCTTGGGAGCCTGGGCCTCTTCTACCCCCTCCCTATGGATACGACTATGCATGTTGGTATCATGAGATACAATATGGAAGGTGTCATTTAATGGAAAATGCATTGTTTGAAGTTTCGGTAAAAGTAAAACATTCACCTAAACTAGGGTTGTGCAACCTGTGGCGCGCGGATTGAAATTCTGCTGCCCGCCATACTTCCGGTCCTACTATGTAGAAATGTTCCAGGACATGTCACCAAGTATTCAGTCATGCATGAAGATTAATATTAGGGGCAAGATGCGTGTGCTGTTTGCTTGTGCGAATTTAAGCAAGTTTTGACAGTTTAGTTTGGTCTTTCAATTTAAACATCAGATACTGTAACTTGTCTGTATTGAATATCCCTAAAGATTTTGCTTTGACAATTTTTTTGGAAAATACTGGTCTAACATACAACTTACTGGTTTCTGAAGTTGTGAAATGGAATTTGCAATCTTACAGATTCCACCACTTGTCATCTTACAACCATCCAAAGACAGAACCTCAATCCACTGAATACATGAAGCAATAGCAGATGCACTTTCATCATCAACTGTGTTCCCATGAAAATTCAAAGACCTCATCTGAAACAAATGAAACTTGCTGGAATCAGTTTTTACGTCACAATATAATTGTATTAATTATGATGTCAAAGAGCAGAAAATTATTCAAATTCAATCGCTGTGTTCCGGTAGCTCAGTCAATTAGGAAAAGAACCCAAATTACACATGGCTCCAACTTAGTAACATGTTCGTAACTTTGGTCGCAGTTATATGCGTGTAATGACACAAGACGCAATAAAATCAAACTACAAAAAATAAAAAAACTTGTTGGAGATTTTGGAATAGCCTTTGTAGGTTTTATTTAAGGGGAATGTACAAATATTTTCAAGGAATTTTCCTATTGTTAATACACTGTGCCTGTTGAACAGTCTTTAGCCCTTGCGAGTCTTTGCCCAATTAATCCAGGAAATTATTAATATCAATATGTCTTATTCAAAAACAACACAAAACAAGTAAATTAATAATAACAATAAAGCAAAACAAAGCGACTGACATGCACCTGACACAAAGCACACTTCACAATAAATAGCACCAACCAATCCCCTCTAACAGCAACAACAAACCACAAAAAAATCTTGACCTACTGCATTAGGAGTCTGAACCTAATGAATTCAGAATATGCAAGCGTTTTGTGACCTTAAAAAGTTTGGAAACCACTGGCCTAACATACAACTTACTTGTTTCTGAAGTTGTGATATGGAGTTTGCAATCTTACAAATTCCATCACTTGTCATCTTACATTGTCGCAGGGACAGATTCTCAATTAACTGAATACATAAAGCAATAGCAGATGCACTTTCATCATCAACTGTGTTTTCATCAAGTTCCAATGACGCCATCTGAAATAAAACAGGAATTAACAATATTGATTGTTGCTCTGCAAGGTTTCGCCACAAAGCTTCACAAATATTCAGATTTTAAACATGTTCCTTGCAAACATGGGAGTGTATCATGGCCAAAATTGGATGATTATTCCTGTTTATCTTTCAGTTACACTTTTTAAATTTACTAAAAAATATTTGGAATAAATTATTTGTGTGCAGAAATAAATTTTCATTCAGAATAATTTTGTTGTTCCTTTTGTATGGCCATATTAATTGGTTGCCAGTAGATTTGGCTCCTTTTGGCAAAAAAACAAAAACAACTTACTGGTTTCTGAAGTTGTGATATAGAATTTGTAATCTTACAGATTCCACCACTTGTCATCTCACAACCCCACAGAGACAGATTCTCAATCCACTGAATACATGAAGCAATAGCAGATGCACTTTCATCATCAACTGTGTCTCCTATCAAGATTTAACGACGTCATCTGAAACAAATAAACAAATAAAAAAAAAAAATTGTTTCTGCCTTCAAACAGAGGAACATCATGTCAAAATATTGTAGACTCGGACTCTGCTGCACCAACGTGTGGCTGAATATTTTTTGGCAACGAGTCCAGCGAAACAGTCATGGAGCGAAAAGATAAGATACCGCTAACAACAAACTATGCAGTATTTTGTGATGTTATCAACCAAATTGATAACTAAACAAAGCTTTCGCGCACAACTTTTCTCCAAACCAAATTTCCTAAAACTCGTTTCAATCAAAGCACTTATCCTTCACAAACAAGCAGAAAATCTCAACCAAACTCAAAACATCAACCAAATATTTATAAAGCAACTCCAAAACTACAATCTTTCCTAGAGTGAAAAAAGAACGCACACAAAGTTGCCTCTCCACGTTGGGAACGGGAACCTTGATTGGTGCTGGAAACACTAGACACTGACGTCATCAAAGTTACCTGTTCTCTCACACGACGTAACAAAAGTGAATGTGGAACACATGGCGAAACAAAAGTGAAGTGCATGGATGACTTCAAGTGACAATGGGTGCAGCGACGTGAATTGTCCAAGTTGTCCGCATCTGGACGAGTTGCTTTATGTCACAGATTTTGATACTTGGAGTAATAAGAAACATGTGCAAGAAACAACTAATACGTACTACGTGGTCAGCTTACATGAATTATCCCCAGATAATGCATTTTCTACCTTGTGCAACCAAACATTATTTCTTAACAAAACGTATTTAATCGCATTCAATTCTTGAAGCCTAATTGCAACGAAAACTCAAATTGGTGACGAAATTTAAACAGAAATATTCAGCATTGAAACTATTTGAAACTTACATTTTTTATTATTAAGATTATTGAAAAAAGGACGCTAAAGGCGTACAATTGAAGAAAAGGGTAAGCAAGAATACAAAAAAAGACAGTAAGGGTTAAACATAATGACGAGAAATCAGTACAAGAAGTCAAGTTACATAGGTAGGCTACACGTCAAGCAGCGTACGACCACTTTCTTTTGTACTATTTCGGATCGGTTCGTTTTTTTCTTACTGGCGATGTTTAATTCTATGGATCTTATTGATTGCAACATATTTACAAATTCTGTCGTTGTTGGTTGGCTCATAGTGTATTTGCATCTATAAATTACAAATCGGGCACAAAGAAGAGCGCAGTTTAAAAAGCATTCAAAAATGGAGTTATTTTGGTGTATGCCGAACAGTACATGCGAAGGAGTACATAATACATCTATTTAGTATTGATTGATATTGTGACATGTAGTGGTAGAAAAATTAACCGCTAAAACACACAAGATGTTGTCCTAAACATGGTCAACAGGCGAGGGTTCGGATCCCAGTGTGAGCTGGAAACGTTTTAACAAAACTTTACCGATGCCTTTATGATTTAATGTTGGCATTAAAACGCAATTTACATCAGCAAAATATGTAACATCATAATACTCGTTTGGATCCACATGTAACATTGCAAAAGTTAATACAGGTTGCCTTTAAATGTAAACTACACACAAATGTGAAATCCAATGCTTGGTTCGCAATTACAAGTACAGGAAAATCTATCGTTCAATTGTTGGGAAAACCGATAAACTTGTACAATTAACCTTAACGTAAGAGAGAATTAAAGACGAAACTCAATGAACCACAGAGCAGAAAACAAAAATATTCAAGATTCATTAAAAAAACGCCCTTGATTGTATGCCACATAAAAACGTATAATGCAAATGCAACGATGTTTCATTCAAATTTGGCAGGATCGCCCCACTGCGCAGGTGACGATCACAGCTATCGTATCGAGATCATGGGGTTTACAGGCTTCACAGCCCAGGCATTGAAGCCTAGCTGGATCAGCCACATTTCCCGACAAGTCGGAGCGAGATCTGAAAAATCAAGCTCACGGTGAGGTTTAAATCCAAAATGGCAAATAACACACAGAAGTTGGATAAAGCACAGAAAAAAATATGAAGAATATTTACGGAGCATTTGGGAATGTTATGTGTTCATGACATGGAGTAGAAATGAAGTTTGACGAATCTTATCGTGGTTTCTGTTCCACTCCTTCGTCCTCATGTTCAGCATAGAAGCGAGATCGTAAGGAAGGGAAAGATTTAAAACCTGACGATGAAAAGTTAAGGATTAAAATATATTGTTACTTGTCGTTCAACAGAGCTCGGCGCATTTCTATCTTAGCAAGATATCGACGAGAAACACTGGACTCTAGTGTTGAATGGTCAGAATATTACGATACCAAAGATATAAGTTAATTGAATTATGAATGAGTTTTGTCGCCTGGTTGTACATCTCATGCCTTTTTTCCAGTATTTAAAAGTCACCCGATAACAGCAAGGTTCCATAATATTTATGTGGTATTTTGTAAAGTCATCAAAAGTTTCGCTACCAACTTTACTGACATGAAACGATAATCGTTACTTACGCACTAACCTTGATACAGAGTTGCGGGAAATTATCAACGATTACAGTTGAAGTTACTGTGTTGGAAAGTTTAATTTGTACTCGAGGCCAATTTAACGCTGTTACTGAGATTACTAGATTTTTGTGAACTCCAAATGCCGTACATGACTTTTGATAAATGTAAATTTGGAAGGACCCATATTTAACGTTCGTATTGTTTGTGACAAAAAAGTTGTACTGTACTGCAGGAACAACCGAACCGAAAAAAAATGTCACAAGCGCATTAAACATTACGGAAGAAGTATGGCCAAATAAAAATGTTAAAATGCTTTTGGTACAATAAGTCAGTTGACATTATTGAAATAAATCGTCGGACGTGGCCCGTAACCAAACAATGGTTTCCTAAACATACAAACGAGGCTAGCTCTGACGCACCACCGTGTGGTTAGACAGTTGCGGGAGACGCGCCACAAGGTAGAGTAAGAGGTTTTACAAGTTTCAAATCCGTTGCTTCACAACTTGGAAATTTTCAATTTTTTGCGAAAAAACGTCATTAAGAAAACTTCTTTGAGGTTTAAGAGGGAGTTGATCTCCACAAAATAATTCCAATCGATCAATCATATTTACTTGAATTTGTTAAACCCAAATATACGGGATGGATTGAAGTGGAGAGTAGGAGTTAGAGATTCACTTCTTACCAAATTGTCAACTTTGGCTTCTACAATACAACGGAATGGTTATTTCATACATCGTTTAAATATAATAATAGTAGTGTTGATGAAAGTGTTGTTTTGATATAAAATTATTTCATGAAGCAAATATTTTGTGACGTGTACCTATTAACGTAAACGCAACATCTACTCAAACATAATAAAATACTTCTAATTGGTCGAATTTGTTTGTATGACTTTGTTTTTTGAATTTTAAGTCACATAAACTAAAAATACATGGTAAGTATCGGGTGATGTCGACTTTCTTTATATTAACCCAGTGGTGGCAACCTGAGGCTTGTACATGACACAAGCCTTATTAATACAAGACACCCCATGAGGTAAACATATTAATATCGTGTTAGTATTAAATAGCAATGAAAATTTGTACGTGGAATAAATAGTTTTCATACTTACAGGGTCTGGCAGGTTGTGAAATTTCACTTCGAAGTCGTCATCTATCCATCGACGAGAGACTGCAAGTTCATCTTGTATATTGTGAACACACTTGAGTAAGGTTTCTGTCGCATCACCACGTATGTCATTAGAAGCAAGATTCAACTTTCTTATCTGGAATAAAAGGTTGAAGTAGGGAATTAGTTCAGGCAAATGTGACATTAAATGTTTACAACAAATCTAATTGCTGGTAAAATATTAAAAACATCGACCTACCCGGTCTCATCAATGCAGCAGAGGTTAAATATACATAGATTTACCAGACATAGATTATTCCATTTTGTGTGCACTACTGCCTGCAGCTCACTTAATATTATTGGCTCATTGCTTGTACATTTTTACGAAAGCCGGATTTTATGAAATGCCTTACTGAAAGTTTTACAAAAACGATAGTTTGTATAATTGCGTTATACTGAAAGATTAAATGTGTTAGCACGTGTACCACAATTTTCTTGCGTTTACTTTGGAAGATATTGCTTAAACATGGAGTCGAGTGGACGTGGAATCTCTGCTTGAACACCTGAATTCCATTGAAACGAGTTTCGAGTTCATAATGGAACGTGAATACGTCGAAGTGATATTATTTTTTGATAGTTTCCAGTTAAAGAGAGAACCGGGGGCCTCTCCCCACAAGCATATACTGGTAACCGACTCATTCCGACAAGTATCTGTCGTTTCGGTTCGCGTACACCATCGCCCACACGCGTGCTGTATTGCGTGTACTGTGTACAAGAGCGGAAACCTTAGTTGCAGAGGAAGAGCCTAAAAACATGAGGTTGGTAATGTGCAGAGTGCGCATTTAGCAAATGGCCACCCTAGTTCGTTTTTGTGGCGAAACCAAGATTCCTCGCCTAAAGGTGACGAAGGGTGTGGTTGTGTTGCTATGTATTTTGCAAGTCCTTTCAAGACCTTGAAACGGTTGCTTTGAGATTTCTTCATCTAGGTGTCCGAACGCCCGCCTAGCAATACCGCGTGCTTTGGTTTCGCATCCCAAAGATCGTACATGAGATGCGTTCGATGCTGGAGGTGTGACGGCACACCGTGTGCTGACTGCGACGGCGTATACATTGGCGAGACTGGCCGCGTCCGACGAACAACGCAAACGCGACGTGGCCAACCGCTGGTACAGCGTTGTCGCAACATGTAGCGGATACAGGTGAATTTTTGAAAAACGACAGTTTTAGATACAGAAAATGACCAGTTTAAACAGATGTTTATCGAATAAATGCACATGAATTCGCGCTGAATGTTCAAAAGCAGACATTTTTCCTCCAGTGTATCGACAACTTCTAAACTACCAAGGTATCGAAGATTTTAATAATTTTATCTAGTTGATAAATATTTGTGTTAAAAAAGCCATTGTTTACATTCTTGTTTGTTTTAAATGACATCGTTAAAAGTCTTGCAGCTTCTGCGATACACCAAATTTTAAAGTTTCGTGTCCAAGCACTTTCGAGAAAAAATTGGGAACGTTATGGCTCGACTATTCGGATTGCTCAAACATTTCGTCTTTCTTCTTCCCACCCACCTTTTTGTGTTTTCATGCTTTCTTATATTTACCGTGTTGTTTACACTCACGCACTTTCTTTGCATGTCTTTTGAATTGGAAATTAGTTTACTGCATACGCATTTGTGCAGTAAAAGGAATGAGTTTTATCCATATGAGGTTGCCAGCTAATAGATACTGTCCGCTTTACTTCAGACGACATATGCATCTTTACCTGGTCTTACTACCTAGAAATATTCAAGGAATCAGTTATGCATGAAGGTTAATACGAGGTCATACTGTTGGGCACAGACCCGTGTGCTGTTGCTATTTCAGCATGTTTTGGATATTAAATTCCTGGAATATTGGGTAATGACTCCCAAGAGCTAAAGACTGCTTTCTATAAATACTGTCAAGGACTAAAGACTGTCCAACAGGTACAGTAATTTAGCAATAAGTTTTGTTTAAGGCTTTAAGATAACTGCTGAACCATTTTTGCCCACATACTGTTCTTGTGCAGGCTGTATCTAATATTGCAAATCTAAATGAGTCAGCAACCAGAATCTCATTAGTCTTCATTTCTGAGAGCAGAATGTAGTTAACATTTTACTCAAATTTTTCGCAATAAATGTGACTTGTCTGTATTAAATAATCCTTGTACTGCTGCTCCAAAATTCAGGGCATTTTGTTAAACTGACCAGTTATTTAAACAAGCAATGACAATAGCGCTCCCACTTTCATTATGTGTGACCGGCAACCACGTGATTTGTACCGACTCTGTTGACGGCTGGTGTGAATGCCAGGCCGCTTGAAAACCGCGTCTGATATGAATACCACTTAATGCTTGGTTCAGTAGATGATAATTTGACAATTCATATCGCAGATCGGCTACAGCTACACAGTCGAGTTTGTTTCGTGCTGTGCCTTTGTGTTCAAGTGCAGAACAACTAGTCATTTATTCCAAGACTATTTTCATCATCACAAGGACCATTGTTACGTCACAGCTAACACTGTGAAATTTACATCAAAGTTCTAGTGGTTTAACAGACAAATGGCAATGGTTTTTGTACAAAGAAATGCTAAACATGGATAGATCACGAAATGGTGGCTAGACAAGTAATCTAACAACGTTTGCGCATCCCTAGCTAACCATCCACGCCCCCAGCTTAAAAAACCCTGATTTAAACAATTATCCACGTAATCAGACTCAAACTTTGTGCATCAAGTGCTGTAACTTGTCTGTATTCAATAAATATCTAAAATTGTTGTTTAAATATAGCTGAAAATTTAAATCCACTTAAACATTGGTGTGACGAAGGAAGGAAGTACATCCAATGTGTCGTAACAGTAAAAAGTTTGGAAACCACTGGTCTAACATACAACTTACTGGTTTTTCAAGTTGTGATATGGAATTTGCAATCATGCAGATTCCACCACTTGTCATCCAACAACCCATCAGAGACAGATTCACAATCCACTGAATACATGAAGCAATAGCAGATGCACTTTCATCATCAACTGTCTTCCCATCAAGATTCAACGACGTCATCTGAAACAAATGAAAAATTGTTGGAATCAGTTTTTATGTAAACAATATCATTGTATCAATTATCACATCACAGAGGCAGAACAATCACGTGGTGAATTTAATCGTTGAGCTACGGTAGCTCAGTCAATTAGAAAAAGAACATGAATTACACATGGCTCCAACTTAGTAACAGGTTTGTGACTTTGGTCGCAGTTATATGCTTGCAATGGCACGAGTCCCATTAAAATCAAATGGCTTATTACAAGAAATAAACAAATTTATTTAAGATTTTGAATTGGCACTTCCAGGTTTATTAAATGGGAGTTTACAAATATGTTCAATGAATTTTCCTATGTTGTGATTTTGTATTACTGTTACTTGTGATCGAGCTTTACAAACTACTAAAGCCTGCGTCTGCGCTATTTTTTCGATAAAAGACGGAATGTGTAATTGTGTTATGTTACCGAAAACTAAAACGCATGTTTTTGCGGTGTTGTTGCGCCATGGATTATTGAAATAGAAACAAAAATACTGTTTTCTCATAAAGTTACAAGATGCCACCCTGAGTAGATTTTAAGGGCTTAACGTAATAAGTTGAATATAAAAGGGGTCATTTAACACCAAATACACAGTTTGCATTTGAAAACAAACATACATACAAACTAGGAGTGTGCAACCCTGCATTGCTGCTTTAATATATCTTCATTGAAAGATTGGCATAATTTAAAATCTAGTATTCCAAGCCCTTCTGGGCTTTTATAAAAGGGAGAGTACTAATGTTTTCCTATTTCGTGCTTTGGATTTTGCTGTCAAAAACGTAAGTACAAACGTTCTCGAAAACCGAAACGCATGTTTTGCGGTGGTGCGTGCGCTATAGTTTTATTAGTTTTTACCAGTCGAATCCGGTAAATCGCTAACTTGCCAAGCTTTTTCATGTCATTAACTAGGAGTATCATAAACACTAAACGTAGTTAACAGAGGTGCAAATTTACACTTCCGCAGCTAAAATAACGTTGTCATAAGGCCGAACTACGGTAGCATTGATAACTTTTCACTCTTTTGTAGTCTGGTTCTCTCCGAGCATAACCTTACGTGTTATGGCGCGGTGCCAACGACGCATACATTAAAGGAGTTTGGGAAATTTCGTTGGCATGTTGTAGAATATTTTCGCAACGTAATAACGGCAAACGATTAAAAAATAAATGCAGTAAAGAGAACTTTCGCATAGTGAAGGCACAACGAAAGGGTTGCTGTTGTAACAAAACAATTAAAGATTGATGTCAGTGCTTACATGGTACGTCACTTCGTTTAGCATCGAAAAAAGGGAACATGGCTGTCTGTGAAGTAATAGCAACGTCGCATTTTTTCAAATCATGCTTCCCATATTTTAAGGAAAATTATGGGTTGTGCCACCTTTACATTTATGTCAATAT
The DNA here is from genome assembly GCF_947561715.1 of Ascidia mentula. Classification (NCBI taxonomy): domain Eukaryota; kingdom Metazoa; phylum Chordata; class Ascidiacea; order Phlebobranchia; family Ascidiidae; genus Ascidia; species Ascidia mentula. The sequence continues at coordinate 5,156,376 of NC_138568.1, forward strand.
TTTGGTCAATCGCATAAATCGTTAAAACCATGTGCAATTATCTTTGCGAAGTCTTTTGGTTTAAACTTTCATCCTTGTAATCAGGCCCAAACATCGTGTCCCAAATGCTGAAGGAACTTGTCAAAAAATAAATTGGTGTATTACAAACGAATCCAGAACAATCAAGTGTGTCGTGGCCGCCAAAAGTTTGGAAACCACTGGTCTAACATACAACTTACTGGTTTGTGAAGTTGTGATATGGAATTTGCAATCTTACAGATTCCACCACTTGTCATCCTACAACCCTTCAGAGACAGATTCTTAATCCACTGAATACATGAAGCAATAGCAGATGCACTTTCATCATCAATTGTGTTATGATCAAGTTTCAACGACGTCATCTGAAACAAACAAAAAATTATTGGAATCAGTTTTTACGTCACAATATCATTGTAACAATTATGACGTCACAGAGGCATAACAATCACTTTGTGAATTTAATCGTTGAGCTCCGGTAACCCAGTCAGTTAGAGAAATAACCTGAATTAAACATGGCTCCAACTTAGTAACACGGTTATAACTTTGGTCGCAGATGCATGCTTGCAATACCACAAGATTCAATAAAATCAAATAGCTTATCACAAGGAATAAACAAACTTATTTAATATTTGAATTGGCCCTTCTACGTTTTGTTAAGGGTATTTTACAAATATGTTTTTTCCTGTGCTGTACTTTTTTTTCCTGCGTCTGCTCCATTATGGCAATAAAAGAGGGAATGTGTAACTGTGCTACGTTATAAAAACTAAAACGCATGTTTTGCGGCGGTGCGTGCGCTACAGTTTTATTAGCTTTTGCCAGTCGAATCCGGTAAATCGCAAACTTGCCAAACTTTTTAATGTGTGTATCTGGAAGTATTATAAACACTAAACGTAGTTATCAGAGGTGCAAATTTACACTTCCGCAGCTAAAATAACGTTGTTATAACGCCCAACTACGGTAGCATTGATAACTTTTCACTCTTTTGTAGTCTGGTTATCTTCGAGCTTAACCTTACGTGTTATGGCGTGGTGCCAACGACGCTTATATTAAAGGAGTTTGGGAAATTTCGTTGGCATGTTGTAGACTATTTTCGCAACGTAATAACGGCAAACGATTAAAAAATAAATGCAGTAAAGAGAACTTTCGCATAGTGAAGGCACAACGAAAGGGTTGCTGTTGTTACAAAACAATTAAAGATTGATGTCAGTGCTTACATGGTACGTCACTTCGTTTAGCATCGAAAAAAGGAAAACATGGCTGTCTGTGAAGTAATAGCAACGTCGCATTTTTTCAAATCATGCTTCCCATATTTTAAGGAAAATTTTGGGTTGTGCCACCTTTACATTTATGTCAATATTTTTGGTCAATCGCATAAATCGTTGAGACTATGTGCAATTATCCTTGCGAAGTCTTTTTTGGTTTAAACTTTCATCCTTGTAATCAGGCCCGAACATCGTGTCCCAAATGCTGTAGGCTAACTTGTCAAAAAATAAATTGGTGTATTACAAACGAATCCATAACAATCAAGTGTGTCGTGGCCGCCAAAAGTTTGGAAACCACTGGTCTAACATACAACTTACTGGTTTGTGAAGTTGTGATATGGAATTTGCAATCTTACAGATTCCATCGCTTGTCATCTTACAACGCAACAGAGACAATGCAAAAATAACGTTGTTATAATGCCCAACTACGCTAGCATTGATAACTTTTCACTCTTTTGTAGTTTGGTTCTCTCTGAGCTTAACCTGGAACGTGTTATGGCGTGGTGCCAACGACGCATACATTAAAGGAGTTTGGGAAATTTCGTTGGCATGTTGTAGACTATTTTCGCAAATGTAATGAGGAAAAACGATTAAAAAATGATTGAAATTCTGCTGCCCGCTATACACGAGACAACGTGTGTATTTTAAACTGGTTCTACTACGTACAAATGTTCCAGGACACGAGACCAAGGAATCAGTCATGCATGAAGATTATTATGAGGGCCTACAGTTGAGCACAGACGCGTGTGCTGTTGCTATTCAAGCATGTTTTAGACAGTTTTAGTGTAGTTATAAATATACATATATATGCAACAAATGCTGTGACTTTTGTGTATTAAATAATACTTGTATTGCTGTATTAATATAGTTTAAAAATTCATTTTGTTAAACGGACCAGTTATTTAAACAAACAATGACAAACGCGGTCCCCACTTTTATTTTGTGTGACTTGGCAACCACATGATTTGTACCGACTCTGCTGACGGCTGGTGTGAATGCCCGGCCGCTTAAAAACCGCGTCTGATGTGAATTAATGCTTGGTTTAGAAGACGATAATTTGACAATGCATATCGCAGATCGGCTACAGCTACACAGTCGAGTTTTCAAGTGGAAAACAACTAATCATTTATTCCAAGACTACTTTCATCAACATAATTACCATTATTACGTCACAGCTATCATTGTGAAATTTACATTAATGCTCTGGTGGTTTAACAGACAAATGGTAATGGTTTTTGTACAAAGAAATGCTAAACATGGATAGATCACGAATTGGTGGCTAGACGGGTAATTTAAAAACGTTTGCGCATCCCTTCTCAACCATCCACGCCCCCAGCATAAAAACCCCTATTTAAACAATCATCCACGTAATCAGACTCAAACTTTGTGCATCAAGTGCTGTAACTTGTCTGTATTCAGTAAATATCTAAAATTGTTGTTTAAATATAGCTGAAAATTTAAATCCATTTAAAAATTGGTGTGGGGAACGAATAAAGTACATCCATTGTGTCATAATAGTAAAAAGTTTGGAAACCACTGGTCTAACATACAACTTACTGGTTTCTAAAGTTGTGATATGGAATAACGCCCAACTACGCTATCATAGCTAGCTTTATACTCTCTTTTGTAGCCTTCTCTCTGAGCTTAACTCTAAGATTATTTTCGCAACGTTATAACGGCAAACGATTAAAAAATGAACACAGTAAAGAGAACTTTCGCATGGTGAAGGCACAACGGAAGGCTTCCTGTTGTTATAAAACAATTAAAGAGTGCTGCAGTGCTTACATGGCACGTCACTTCGTTTAGCATCGAAAAAAGGGAAACATGGCTGTCTGTGAAGTAATAGCAATAGGGATGCACCAAAACTTCGGGTTGCCGAATTTATTCGACCGAAACTAAGCTTTTTATAATTATTCGGTTTCGACCGAACGTATTTGCAAATTCCGCCAAAACCGAAACTTTTTTACTGGCTTTAACGCTGATACGCGAGGTTTAGTATAGATTAGAATCATTGTTCAAACTGTACGATTGTTGTTCGTTTTATTTGTTTATTGTCACAAAAATTATGAAAATCAACTTTTAAGCAGTTGATACAGCAGTCAAGGTTATTCTTTCATGTTCCAGTAAATGGTTGTACGTTAGGATTAGATCCAATCCAGCACATGTTTTGTTTAAATTTGTTGCGTTAAGAGATGGATACCAAAATTAGTTTCGGTTTATTCGGCAACTTTTGCCGAATATTCGGTTTCGGCCGAATAAAAAAATGCTGTTTTGGTGCATAACTAAATAGCAACATCACTTTTCACTTAAATCTTGTTACCGGTAGCCATTTTAAGAAAAATATTGGGTTGTGCCACCTTCACATTTATGTCAATATTTTGGTTAATCGCATAAATCGTTAAAACCATGTGCATTGATCTTTGCGAAGTCTTTAGTTTAAAAATTCATCATCGCAATCAGGCTCAAACATCGTGTCTCAAATGCTGTAGGCTTACTTGTCAAAAAATAAATTGGTGTATTACAAACGAATCCAGAACATTCAAGTGTGTCGTGACCCTAAAACGTTTGGAAACCACTGGTCTATCATACAACTTACTGGTTTCTCAAGTTGTGATATGGAATTTGCAATTTTACAGATTCCACCACTTGTCATCTTACAACTACATAGAGACAGATTCTCAAACCACTGAATACACGAAGCAATAGCAGATGCACTTTCGTCATCAATTGTGTTCCCATCAAGATGCAACAACGTCATCTGAAACAAATGAAAAATTGTTGGAATCAGTTTTTATGTCAACAATATCATTGTATCAATTATCACATCACAGAGGCAGAACAATCACGTGGTGAATTTAATCTTTTAGCTACGGTAGCTCAGTCAATTAGACAAATAACAGGAATTCCAACTTAGTAACAGGACTTTGGTCGCAGTTATATGCTTGCAATGGCACGCGACCCAAAAAACTCAAATGGCTTATTACAAGAAATAAACAAATTTATATAAGATTTTGAATTGGCACTTCCAGGTTTATTAAATGGCAGTTCACAAATATGTTCAAGGAATTTTCCTATGTTGTGATTTTGTATTACTGTTACTTGTGATCGAGCTTTACAAACTACTAAAGCCTGCGTCTGCGCTATTCTTGCAATAAAAGACGGGTGTGCCGTAACTGTGTTATGTTTCCGAAAACTAAAACGCATGTTTTTGCGGTGGTGTTTGCGCCATGGATTATTGAAATAGAAACAAAAATACTGTTTTCTCATAAAGTTACAAGATGCCACCCTGAGTAGATTTTAAAGGCTTAACGTAATACTTATTGCTTGCGAGTCCGGACCTACTCCTAAACTTAGATACGCCCATGTACGCTAGTATCAAAAGTTGAATATATAAGGGGTCATTTAACACCAAATACACAGTTTGCATTTGAAAACAAACATACATACAAACTAGGAGTGTGCAACCTGCATTGCTGCTTTAATATATCTTCATTGAAAGATTGGCATAATTTAAAATCTAGTATTCCAAACCCTTCTGGTTTTTTTATAAAAGGGAGTGTACTAATGTTTTCCTATTTCGTGCTTTGGATTTTGCTGTAAAAAACGTAAGTACAAACGTTCTCGAAAACCGAAACGCATGTTTTGCGGTGGTGCGTGCGCTATAGTTTTATTAGTTTTTACCAGTCAAATCCGGTAAATCGCTAACTTGCCAAGCTTTTTCATGTCATTAACTGGGAGTATCATAACCACACCCCATAGTTAACAGAGGTGCAAATTTACACTTCCGCAGCTAAAATAACGTTGTTATAACGCCCAACTACGGTAGCATATATACCTTTTCACTCTTTTGTAGTCTGGTTCTCTCCGAGCTTAACATTACGTGTTATGGCGCGGTGCCAACGACGCATACATTAAAAGAGTTTGGGAAATTTCGTTGGCATGTTGTAGACTATTTTCGCAACGTAATAACGGCAAACGATTAAAAAATAAATGCAGTAAAGAGAACTTTCGCATAGTGAAGGCACAACGAAAGGGTTGCTGTTGTTACAAAACAATTAAAGATTGATGTCAGTGCTTACATGGTACGTCACTTCGTTTAGCATCGAAAAAAGGAAAACATGGCTGTCTGTGAAGTAATAGCAACGTCGCATTTTTTCAAATCATGCTTCCCATATTTTAAGGAAAATTTTGGGTTGTGCCACCTTTACATTTATGTCAATATTTTGGTCAATCGCATAAATCGTTGAGACTATGTGCAATTATCTTTGCGACGTCTTTTGGTTTAAACTTTCATCCTTGTAATCAGGCCCAAACATCGTGTACCAAATGCTGAAGGAACTTGTCAAAAAATAAATTGGTGTATTACAAACGAATCGAGAACAATCAAGTGTGTCGTGACCCTAAAACGTTTGGAAACCACTGGTCTAACATACAACTTACTGGTTTCTTGAGTTGTGAAATGGAATTTGCAATCTTACAGATTCCACCACTTGTCATCTTACAACCACCCAGAGACAGATTCTCAATCCACTGAATACATGAAGCAATAGCAGATGCACTTTCATCATCAACTCTGTTCCAATTAAGATTCAACGACGTCATCTGAAACAAATGAAAAATTGTTGGAATCAGTTTTTATGTCACAATATCATTGTAACAATTATGACGTCACAGAGGCATAACAATCACTTGGTGAATTTAATCGTTGAGCTCCGGTATAGTTCAGTCAGTTAAGGAAAGAACCCGAATTACACATGGCGGTCAATTTTATGGTTTAATTAAGACATAGGCTACAGCCAGGGTAATTTGTGAGTGTCAATCCACAACAAACCAGAGATGTGTTTTTAGGGAACAACATTATTTTCAGTGTATGCTTTATCACATCCTGGACCAACACTTACTGTCAAACCAAAACAAGTCTTTATGTGTGGCCAAGGATGTGTAGAGACATTCGAACTCCCTTAACTTGTTCTGTTAGCGTACCAACATACAGCGTTATGTTTACATCCCACATACTGTTGTAATATTTAAATGTTTTTATATGTCTCACTTCTGATCAGGATTTTAGACATTTTATTAGTTGTATTGTTGAGTATTATGTTTATGTTACAAGAACTGATGATGGCAAAATACAAATCCTTGTTACAAGGTTAGTGATCACCAGGTATCGCTTGCAGTATATTGGTTTTAAATCCAAATATAAACAGTCATCTTAGTTCGTACCTTTTGTTTTATTACTTTGGCAACTGCTTGAATCGCAGAGTTACTGGCATGTTTCATGGTAAGTTCAAGTGTTGGAGGAAGTAAATGAATGAAACATGACAAAACACAAGCTTCTGCATCACCATCCACTGTAAGATGGCTTGCAGTTAAATCTGACTGTGAAAGGGGGAAAAAACATATTGATTAATATCAGATGGTTATAAACCAAAGTTCTAAAGTTTAGCATCTAGAAAATGTTACTGTAGGCCGATTCTACTTCTTGAAAAATGCTTTGTTTCTAACAATCATACAACAATGAATGGGTGCATAATTAGGAGCAATTTTTTTCTACCATGGCACATATTTTAACATTGCAAGTTTTCCAATATTCTATCCAATCTGAACGAGTTTCTTTTGCAATAATGTACATACAAATTGTTAACACTTTCAAACCTTAAATGCTGCTTCAGTGCACTTTTTAACCAACATCTCAGGATGCACAGATCTCTGAAAAATACAAACATGAACTTGTAGGTAAATGAATCAAGTTAAATGTTGGATTTAAATGTAAATAGTTTGTTCATTTCATTTAAGTAAAGAATTTAAACGAATTACCAGTAGAACATCTGGAAACAGATCAACCTTTCCACAAGCTTCAATTCCATTCACAGACATTTGGAACTTAGTTATTGTCAGCTTGTTAACATGCGGCGTTGCTTGATCCAAAAGCAATTGCAGGATCGAATTTGAAATAAAGTTTCCACCGATATCCAGGCAGTTCATCTAATAGAAAAGTTTGTGTTTGTTACAGCAAAAAAACTTCCGTTAGAATTGCTGCACTGTTGCACAACATGAACTGTTTTATTGATCATAATATTTATATTCAACGTTTTGAGCGAAAAACAATTAACTTACTTGATGTTCCAATCTTGATACAGTAGTAGCAATTTTACACATACTGAAGCCAGAAAGATCACATCCAGACAGAGATAGGTTTTTGATTAAATGAACAATTGATGCTATTGCACATGCAGCTTCATCATCAATTTTGTTGTTGTCAAGTTTGAGTGAAGTAAGCTGATAAAAAAAAGCAAGAGAAACAACGTCAGTAGCTCCTGATATAAGCAATTTTACACACACACGGACCAACAGTAATATAACCAGACAAAGATAGGTGTTCAATCAAGTGAACACTTAATGCTATTGCAGATGCAGCTTCATCATTCAGATCAATGCTATTTAGTGATCTAAGCTGAATATTAAATATTAACAAATTTATATTCTGTTTTAAAATTGACTTGTAAGTTTGCAATGGGGACATGACACAAAATAGTTGCATACATAACATGACTGCATGAAAACTTTTGTGAGAATAACTCAATACCAAACAGACTCCTATTTTGGTTTTTAATCTTTTATCATGTAAGTAAGAAGTATACTTTTTGTTTCATTCCACAGACAACTTCTTGGATTGCAAAGTTACTAACATTTTCCACGGCAAGTTCAAGTGTTGGTGGAAATAAATGTATGACATATGACAGAGCACATGCTTCTTCATCACCATCCACTGTAAGCTGGTTGGGGATGGTATCCATCTGTGAACACAGAGACTTCAGTTTTTCTTAACCTGTAAGTTAACTAACTCGAAACAGGTATTTTAAATGCTCATTAACATATAAAATATCCTTCCCATGATGATTAAATGTTCGTTTTTCCTGAAATTATTAACTTTCATATGAAAAAATTCTCCTATTAAGAGTAGTAAAAACATATAGTGTTTGATATTAAAATAGTAACAACCAATGTTATTCATGCTAATGAATGTGGTTTACTTTTTGATACTTGAGAAAAGTTTTAGTTAGAAACTATTCAAACCTCAAATGCTGCTTCAATGTAATTTTCAATGAACATTCCAGGATACACTGAACTCTAAAAGATACAAATATCATGTTTCATAATCTTAGATTATAACAGATTAAGTTTTTATTAAGATTAAGCCAAAAAATTACCGGAAGTACTTCCACCATCTCACATGTTTTAATTCCAATCAGTGATATTTTAAACTTCGTTGCAATCAGCTTTTTAATGTGCAGTTTGGCTGGATTATATAAACATTGTTGAAAAGATTTAGAAATTGGGAGTCCTGTGACATCAAGACAATCCATCTATAAATTAACAAAAAATTTCAGTTTGCTGTTCACAGATAACAAAATTTATAGTTCTATATTGCTACCACAAACTTCTATGTTGCTACAAAACCCACTGGTTGATCAAGCTTGGATATTGCTGTTGCAAGTTCTGTCATTGAAGTACAGCTCACTTCACATCCACTTAATGAGAGATTCTTTGTAACTTTTGCACATGAAGCTAAAGCATTTGCACTTTCATCATCAACTGTGAAACCTCTCAGCACCAGTGATCGTAACTAGAGCAAATGTAGGTTGGTTTATAGAAATCTACAATTGTAAAATCTTTCCCTTTAGGTGCAAAAATTGAAAACATAATATAATATGACATTTAAAAACATTAAGAGGTATATATCAACTAATATCAAGGGAAAGATTTCACTATCTTTTGTTTCTACTATATTTACCAATTACTATGATTAAAACAGTATTGGAATTTGTTATATAAAAAGTAGTGGTTAAATAAAAAGGGTGCCAACAATTACGTACACATACTCGGGCAAAATAAAAATAATATTGCACAGGGAATTAACTCCATAATTTGGCACATCAAACAATTTTTAGGTACGTAAAATGTGCTTTAATACCTCTAGCTCTAGCTGTAAGTTACCTTGTTTGTTGGTTGAAAATAGCGTGAAAATCGTTTTAGAAAGTTTCTAGAAAAAGACATTTTTGATGTTTCTCCATTCGGCTTTTTCTTTACCACACTCCATTGGCTGACTGCTTTTTTCTCTGTCTAATAAATAAAGTTTATTTATGCAGTAGAAAATTATTCCACAACTATAGTAAGTTAAATAAAGCAATAATGGTCTTTGTTAAAATATTTTTTGTATTTAGTAAAACAATATTTTAATATAAAGTCACAATAATAGTAACTCTTAAGTAAGTTTAGCACTTAGTTGCATAAGAAACAGGGTCACAAGATTCTAAGAACATAATGGAGGCCAATATTGTAAAACAACAACAACAAAATTATTGCCAAAGCATCATAAATAAATAAAGCATGTCAATGTTTTAATCCAGCCTATTGTTCTCACAATTATGTGCATAGGTTCATTGCCAATTACAAAAAAGTACAAAAACATGATATCAATTTTGTAGTCCTAATAAATGTAAAAATAAATTAAGGCCTGAATAAAATTATGTTCGCAAAACAACAAACACTCTTCCATACTTCGTGGCTATGTGTACATACAGAAGTCTCGTAAACAAAACAACAACAATTTTCTTTTGAACACACGATAAACACAACGACTAAAAAAAAATTATTTTAACCAAAATGTTTTAGAACAAATAGAAAAATTGTTAATTTGTTGGTTATGACAAAAGAAACAATAACTTTTAATGTGCCATATAAAATAAAATAAAAATACTCTACCAAAACATTCATTGAATCAATGCCGGGAAATTGACTTTTTGTGGATTGAGTTTCTGGGGTATACTGAAGATCAATTACTAGATCCCCTTGGATGGCCGAGTTGTGCTTTGCCAAATCTTTCATCACTTGATTGGTCACCTTATGACTGACCAAGAAGTCCTAACAATGATAAAACAATCTGGTAATTGTCCTTGTCTTTCATGCTTTGCATTTTTATTAAAGTAAGATGTTTTCAAACCTTTATATGCTCTGAGATTCTGGTCAACAAAGATTCAAAGCTTCCATGGTAAAAATTGCAACTTGACGATACTTTAACATTGTAAGATTTCCCTGATGTACTTAAAACACAACCAATACTATAAGCATCAGTAGGAAGTATGCTCCCGGTTAAAATTAATGTTTCTGGCAGCAAATGAAGACATTCCGTGTAAAATGTTTCCTCATCAATTTCATGTAACCATGAGCAAATTTGCAATAGTTTTTTTCCCCCAACATCAGTTTCTGTTAGTTGCTTGGTGCAAAACTCTTTCAGCAAGTCATTTTTGTTAGCAACTACTAGATAGTTCAAATTTCTGAAACAATCTTTGACAACTTCTTCAAGATTTTTATTGCAAAGGCCAAAGACAAACTTTGCAACAACTTCCCATCTATTTGTTTTAAGTTTAGGAAGAAGTTTGGTAAACTCTTGAACACTTGAAAAAAAGACAAGGTAACAAGCAGCGAAATATTCTTGCCAAATCAAATGTGAGAAGTTGCTCTTAACTTCAGAATCCATAAACTTCATGTTCCAATTTTTCTCCGTCACAAATGTTGCAAGAAGTCCCGTCAATGTTTTTGGGGTAATTCCAACTTCTTTTAGGTCATAAGTGGTAAATACAAGTTTGCTATCTTTGAAACCATTCCATGCCAATCTAGCTATTTTGTTTAAATATTCTTTTTTCTTAACCTCTGTTTTATCTCCCCTTACAAAATCCTGCTTGAAATAGTATCTAAATCCATTTGCAAAAACATGAGTAAGAGAGTGATATCGACCATTACCACCCTCTTCAAGACTTTTCCAGATTACAAAAGCAATAAAAATGCACTTTGCTGGGACATAGCAAGAATAAAGAATATTCGGATTGCCTTTTATGACATTCCACACATCAGCACCCTTATTTCTACAAATCTGATTGCAAAGATTTTCTTGAGATTTTTCATTAAGTCCCATAACCTCAGCAACAAACAATGGTCGACATTCTGAATCAATGGAGAAAAAATGCTTCTGTCGAGAGGTAAAAACTTTCTTTGCATCAGTGAGCAAGTCGCCCCTCATAAGACCATATATATACTGAAGAGGTTCATTTTCCTTTTCAAGATCAACATATCTGTACTCTAAACTCCAATCTGCTGCAGCTTCATCCAGGCCATCTATGGCAATAAACATATATTTTATGTTAATAAGCCACTGAAAAAGTGATTCTTCATTGAGTTTTTTAGCAGGACATTTATTGTAAATGTTTGGTGATAAAGAGTTTTGAAGCAGAAATCTGGAAAATGTTGTGGGAGTTTTAAAGTCAATGTTTTTCACAGAAATGTAGAAACAATATTGGATTTTATCAACATTCTCCATTGCACCAGACATTGCTTTTTCTGTTATAACCTTGGATAGTGTGGTTTTCCCAATTCCTGGTTGTCCAATTAATGCTACAGTGTTTGCAAATTGAGGCTTGTTTCTACCTTTTGCTGCTATTTCTGCCTTTGTGAACAATTCTTCAACTGATACTTTACTGTCCTGTTTTAGGTCTATTGTCTCATAATCTTTACTCCTGTTGTAATGTCCATCTTCATCGTTGTATTGTGGGATGACTGTTTTCTTTCCATGCTTTTTTGGAGGTTGATGTCCAGCACGATAAATTTCTTTTAATGGTTGATCTGTTATGTCAAGTGGACAAACTTCAATTTGTTGTTGAGTTAAAGTTAAAAAACTCTTTGATTTGCATTGCTCTTTAGCTGCTTCAAGCAATAATATCCCCATGTGAAATTGCTCATCTGAAATAAAGTTAAATCATTTTAGCTGCTTTTCAAAGATTTTGAATCTTGAAACAAACATTATATAAAAACTATGTCTACATAGACTCTTACCTTCAGTCAGTTTGTCCTGTTGGCGGTTGCTTGTGTTTACTGACAAACAAAAATACATTTTGAGACAACAACAAAAACCAGATTAAAAAAAAGGAAAACATTGCTTACTGTTTATGTGTTTTGCTGTGTACAAGTTTTGATTCCCGATAAGCTTGCCACTTATATTCGTCACACCACCTGCCAGAAAAAAGCTATTAAGTTCTGAAACATTTCTTGTTTTTAATATTTTCATACTTGCTTGTGTGGAAGTTTTTTGCAAGCTTGGTTCCTCCTGATTTTAAAATGTATAAAATAAATTCGCACAAAAAATGCAACCCAGTGTATTATTTTTACCTGCGTTGATGCGTTCATTTGCATTAAGTTTTCCTCAAAACCTAAAAAACAGCAAAATTGGTGAGTATTTAAATTTTGCATGGTGATTTAAAAATTCACTTTGTAGGGGAGGCAATGTGCTGCGATGACCAACAATTTGCAGATCTTCAAGATTTTGTGAAGAACGCTGCACATTATCTGCTGAAGACGTTTTCTCTGACTCTGCTGATATGGTTTGACTGAAATCTGTAAATTAATATTTGTCTTGATCTACTCCTAATGGAATCAGCATCACTATGCACATGATGTGATACAGTAATTATGAGAACCCTTTACCATGAGGGTTTTGGGTTTGGTTGCACACTGTTTGAAGATTATGACTGTTTGGTGCTCTAGTATTTGGTGCAGCTTCTCTCTGACTCACACCAACATTTTCCAGACAAGGCTGTTGTGCTTGTTGTGTAAAGTTTTGCCTGAAAATGATGTTTCAAATAAAACAAGTGATGTAGAATGAAGATGTGTTTCTACATACGTTGGGTGGGTGGGTGCAAGTTGTGAATGCAGTTGCTGGTTTTGAGCGATCATTTGAGGTTCAATTCCTTGTTCATAGTTATGCAAAGTTGGTTGTGAACTTCGAATAGGAATCATTCCCCTAGGGTGCATAATAGCTTGATGGGAATTCCTCCATTGTGATGGATAGTATTGGTTACAGAATGGATGCCTCCCAGCATAATGTTGGGAAGGAGTATATCCTGTGGGATAGGGGTAAGGTTGTGGGGGTTGAGGAATGTATTGTGTGTGGGGATGCCCCAATTCTGATGGGTGGCTTTGAGGTGTTGCATAAAGATGAGATGTTGATGGTACACTAAGATGATGAGAGGTTACATACTGGTTGGGTTGCCAAACAGTGGGTTGCTGGGGTGTTTGTGGGTGTGGAACGAATTGGGTTTGGTTGAAAGCTGGCAAATTGGTCGCCTGTGGGATTCCTTGACCTGATTGTGTTGACTGAAGATTGTTTGTTTGTCCAACATCATGAGGTAAGGAATCCTAAAGCGATAGAAAAACAAACATTGTTATGTTTTTACCAGTTATGTGATCTGGGTGCTTAAACCCTAGTCAGATATCAACTTGTCAACTGATTCGGGCCCGGCCGGGCAATATACTTGGATTTACCAGATAACTGTAAAAGCATTTAAGACACAGAAAACGAAGTTATTCCTTTTAGGACCCTCCTGCACAAACCAATACTTGCTTGATGCCATTGTTAGGTTGTTTGTTGGTAATTCTAACATTTTTATAGCTTTACCAAAGGTGTATTGTGTCTTAACAAGATAATCAATTACAATTTACTATTAAACTTCAAATGCATCAAAAACAGTCAAAATCAACACCTGGTACAGGGTATTAAGTGACTTGGTTGTAACACTACTTAGGCAGTAGGTTCGGTTACAATCTAAAATATAATTTGGCAATGAATGCCCCATTACTGCATATTTAATTTTACCAAAAGTCTGTTTAAATGTCATGGTTTGCAGCACTATGGGCCAGTCTGTTTTTCTCAGTAGTTTAAGTGGTACAAAAGATTTTTTGCCATACAAATTCATATCTATTTTATGAAGTAGTCTAGCCATACCTGACTTGCTTGGTTCTGGTATACATTTGAACTGTTACCATCAAAATCCATTTTACTTGCTATTGATGCCAAACTAAAAAAGCTTATCAATTCAACAAGTGCTATTTTTTTCTTTCATGTGTAATGAATAAAAATTAGTTTTCTGCAAAACATGCTTGTTATTCTCATGAACAATGACCAATTTAATTAACAGAATACAAAAACAAAAATCATTTTACATTTCAATAAACGCCACAATATATCAAAATTTAACAACAGGTGAAAAAAGTGGAAAAAACAAACTACTGCCACTTAAAACTAGTAATGGGAGACTTAAGTATACTACCAAAATAAAACCAAGTTTGTTTAAAAATTTCAAGAAATTATCGCCCAAAGTCTGCTTGGCTATTCCTTCTAAACTTTATTGAATGACTTCATTAAAGGTGCTAGTTCTACAGTAGTTGGCTTTTTTTTCAAACAAACCACATTTTTTACTCAAATAACTCCCTGACTAAATTAAATTAAATAGGCAAAAGTTGAGCGTCGCCACCGTTGTTACAAATTTAAGTTTTTCGTAGTTGTGTCGCCAACAATGTAAACATTTCGTAACACAGGTCAGCATACTGGAGACACAACGCTTAGGCCTACGTCCCGAAGACTTGTCCAAAAGACCAACTGCTCGCCTACAACATCAAAGAAGGTTGGGCTCCGTTGTGTTAATTCCTCAACAAGCCTCAACAAGCCTCAACAAAGATTCCAGAATCGTCGACAGCGACCTCGGAGAGGATAATATAAAAGTGTATTTCAGAATGGCGGAAGAGCGTCAAATAACAATCCTGCTTTGTGGAGTCCTGGTGTTTCTTGTCTGTGTTTTATTGTGGCTTTAGTGGTGAACAATACTCTTTGATTTTATTATCTTCACGTTGTTGGTCTGGTGAACAATGCTGGAAGGAAGTCGGAACGTCCGAAACGCCGTTTCGGCATGAATTTAAAAGCTTGTGTGTCCCAAATCGTTATGAGAAAACTTAAATTTAGTAAATTCATTCACTTAATAAAGAGGTCTCACGTAGTATACG
This sequence comes from Ascidia mentula, assembly GCF_947561715.1. Lineage (NCBI taxonomy): Eukaryota > Metazoa > Chordata > Ascidiacea > Phlebobranchia > Ascidiidae > Ascidia > Ascidia mentula. The sequence continues at coordinate 5,171,546 of NC_138568.1, forward strand.
AAAACAATAGTTTATTGTTCTGTGTGAATTCAATCGGTTTTCGGGAACGCCTTTTCAACAATGGCCACAAGAGGTCACACTTTAATCGCTAACCGTTGCCAAGGGAACCGCAAATCATTGACAAGTTGAACGGCGCGCAAGAACACACAAGTCCTTGAAAAACTACCGTCGAAAGAAGACATAAGAAGGCTTGTGCATATTAGCTGATAATATGGCAACCCCAACCTAATGTCAGTTTTCCGTTTCTCGCTTTGTATCCATAGGTTAATATTTTACTGGGCGAAAACCCACAAGAAAGAGAATGAGATGCTAGTCCGAGGCAACGTCGAGGAAAGACAGTTGGGTCGGTTGTTGTGCACCAGGGCGTGTTACATTTGGCGAATAAAAACCTCAGCCTACGAAATTCGTTTGAAAAGGTGTGACGTCACATCGGCACACTGTAAGTTGTTTCTCCCACAGGAAGAAGATATATTTCCAGTCTTACGTGAGTCGAGGGCTTCGTGTCACACGTGATGCGCCAGTTAAAAGATCCAGCTCAGAAAGAAAAGTATAAGCTTTAGGCATTTAAGAAAAGCAAGGCACAAGTTACCAATACCTTGCATAGGTTAAGTTTTGAAAAAAGAACACAAGACAAAAGTTATTTGTGAGTTAGGTTTTACAATTTTAACGCTTTGATAAAGGGTCATGGCGCGGTTTCGGCGACCGTGGTGGTAGCAGATTTCGTTTTGAAAGAATTCTTTACCAAAGTATTGGATTAAAATGAAAACAACATGAACAAGATATGTTTAATACTAACGAAATGGATAAACCCATTAAAAACAAAAAGCAACCACTAAGCGCGGACACGCCTTCAAACAAGGGAACTTGCCGAAACACTATGGCGAGCGTTCATAACGCCGAAGGCGATCGACAGCGGAACTGTCAGGGAGCGACATGACCATGAACCCCGGATGAATAACGGCGAGACACTGCCAACAGTGGAACAACAACAACTGCAGTAGCGAGACCAAGCTAACAAAAAACTGCACTGTATTTATCAAAGTTTATGATTAAAATGATTCCTAAATTTTCGCTCAAAATTTTTCTACAATCTCTCCCAGAGTGGAAAACAACGCACATAAAGTTGCCTCTCCATGCTGGAAGCGAGAACCTTGATTGGTGTTGGAAACGCTGACGTCACTGAACTTGCTTTTTGTCTTACACGGCGTTTGCCAAAGTTTAAATTGACTTGAAAGCGTGGCAAAAGGTATTGTGCTTTTCTGCCCTAATCTACTGGTGACGGTTGGTCGGGGAATCATATATTTACTAACAGATCAATATTTTACTAAAAATCTTGGGTCTTGGTCATAGCTTTTTACGTCACTTTATGCACTTGTTATGCATTAATGCTCCATAGTTTTGGACATCTACACTTCGTTTTGTTTAGATTTGCGTATTTGACTGTTGTTTATCTTGTCTTTCTAATCTGCCGTACAGTTATTTGATGTAAGTAGTTAAGGGGCAGCAATACCGTAGTGGATTACTATTTTTAGTATAGGTTACAATCATTGTTCAAACTGTACGAATGTGTTTTCTTTATTTGCGTATTGTCGCAGTAATCATGATAATCAACTTTGGTACAGCAGTCGAGGCCATTCTTTAAAGTGCATATGACACAGAAAAATAAAACATGTTAATAATTAAACTAAGAGATGGTCATAACTTTAAAACATTTTTGCCGAAAAAAGTAGCTTGATACGGCGACTGGTTTCTGAGATACAGCTTATCAAAGAATTACAATATAAAATAACCTAGTGTCAAAACGCATTTATTGTTAAAAAAAACATGTTTCGCTAAAATAAGCATCTTCAGTTCTAAAATAAAACGGAAAACAAAAATAAAATGCTGAAAAATAAATGCTAAAAACTGGCCGAACAAATGGGCTGCTGGTGGTAACCTCCAAGACACTCTGAGCAGCAATGTCTGGTGACCTACTTGCGTGGGGTAGCGCCGCAGCCGCAAGCATGCGTTGCATGTAGATAAAACCGTTGGGCATATCACGTGATCACAGGTAGTACCATTTTTTGTATGTTGATTTGTGCGTTTACAATTTTTTGCCATTTGTTTTTGCAAATGTCCAAATGCTCCATAGGGGGTTGTTAAAGAAACACCACAGAGCAGCATGTAGCCAAATCAGGTCTTTTGTGGAACGTCGCTGGGTGATGTACCTGGAAATGGCGGAGTAGCGCACTTTTGTCTCCCGCTTCATCGGTGTTAAATGTTCTCCACATTTGTCTGTGCTTGTTCCACCTGGTGGAGAACTTATTCTTTGTTTGTCCGACGTATTTCTCTTGACATACCCTACAAATTGCTGTATAAATGCCAAAGCTTGCACAATCCAATTGGTCGTGAAGCTTGATAGCATACAAGGCCAGGGTGTTCGAAAACATGCCGGAAATGTGACCTATGTGGACATTTCAAAGGCTTTGACAGCATGGTCGACGAAGTACACCAGGTTGAAACACCGTCTGGTGCAATCAAGCTTTTTAAAAAATATACCCATGCCTTCATGATTTAATGTTTGCATCAAAACGTAATTCACACCAGCAAAATATGCAATATCGTAATACTAGTTTGGACCCACATGGATCATTGTAAAAATTAATACAGGTCGCCTTTAAAGGTAAACTGCACATAAATGTTGAAACCAATGTTTGGTTCGCAATTACAAGTGTAGGAAAATCTGTTGTTTTTTTTCCTACACTTGTAATTGCGAACCAAACATTGGTTTCATGACATTAAACAATGACATTAGGCGACAATGGGTGGAGCGATGTGAATTGTCCAAGTTGTTCGCATCTGGACGAGTTGCTTTATGTCACAGATTTTTATAATTGGAGTAATAAAAAACATGTGTTTCTAATACGTACTATGTTGTCAGTTTACATAAATTGGCCCAGATAATGCATTTTCTACCTTGTGCAACTAAACATTATTTCTTAACAAAACGTATTAAATCGAAAAGGGTAAGCAAGAATATAAAAAAAAGACAACAAGGGTTAAACATACTAGCGAGAAATCAGTACAAGAAGTCAAGTTACATGGGTAGTCTTCACGTCAAGCAGCGTATACGATCGCTTTCTTTTGTGATATTTCGGTTCGGTGCGTTTTCTTACCGGCGATGTTTAATTCAATGGATCTTGTTGTTTGCAACATATTTACAAAGTCTGTCGTTGTTAGTCGTCTCTGAGCGTATTTGCATCTATAAATTACAAATCGGGCACAAAGAAGAGCGCAGTTTAAAAAACATTAAAAAATGGAGTTATTTTGGTGTATGCCGAACAGTACATGCGAAGGAGGACATAAACCTAGATAATACATTCATTTGGTAATGGTTGATATTGCGACATGTAGTGGTAGAAAAAATGACCGATAAAACACACTAGATGTCGTCGTAAACATGGTCAATAGGGCGAGGGTTCGAGTCCCGGTGTAAGCTGGGAGCGTTATAATAAAACTTTACCGAAGCCTTTATGTTTTAATGTTTGCATCAAAACGTAATTCACACCAGCAAAATAAGTAATATCATAATACTAGTTTGGATCCACATGGCACAATGCAAAATTAATACAGGTCGCCTTTAAAGGTAAACTGCACCAAATGTTAAAACCAATGTTTGGTTCTCATGTATAGGAAAATCTAAAATTTTTTGGGAAAACGGATAAACATGTACAATTGCCATTTACGTAAGAGAGAATTAAAGACGAAACTCAATGAACCACAGAGCAGAAAACAAAAAGATTCAAGATTTATTGAAAAAAACACGCCCTTGACCATACGCCACATTAAAACGAACATTGCAAATGCACCAATGCTTCATGCCATCGCATGATTGGCAGGTTCGCCCCACTGCGCAGGTCCTTACTTGGCGATCACAGCTATCGTATCGAGATCATGGGGTTCACAAGTTTGGCAGCCCAGACATTGCAGCCAAGCTGGATCAGCTACTTTTTCCTGACAAGTCGGAGCGAGATCTGAAAAATCAAGCTCCCGGTGAGGTTTGAATCCAAAATAACACACAGAAGTTGGATGAAGCACAGAAAAATATGAGACCGCAAGGAAGGGAAAGATTTAAAATCTGACGATGAACAGTTAAGGATTAAAAGTTAAAGTAGGTCAAAGGTTACGATTGGATCGCGGTCTCACATCTACCCTGATGAGAAGACGATACGTTGGAAAGTAATCGTGACGTGACGATATATCGCCATGCCACGATACAGGACGTGGGTAATCACGTGCGTAAATAACAAGGATGAAACAAGGAATATTCTCCACCTCCTGTATTTACAAACAAACGAGTTCTCGAATTAATAACCGGCTGTTTTAGATTTCATCATTCTACTTGGTAAGAGATACAACAACGTGCATTGACCACAGACCGACCTGAGTCTGAATGGAAAGTCACTGAATAAGTGAAAATCGTTGAAAATATTCAAACTCACCGATTCGGTTTATGAAGGAAAGGATTATTGGTGAGAAGTGACAGAAATCCCTGTTGATTCTGGCAGCAAACAGCCTGAAGTAATATATTGTTACTTGTCGTTCAACAGAGCTCAGCGCATTTCTATCTTAGCAAAATATCGAAGAGAAACACTGAACTTTAGTGTGGAGTGGTCAGAATATTACGATACCGATGATATAAGTTAATTAAATTTTGAATGAAATTTTGAATTTTATCGCCTGGTTGTAAATCTAAGGCCTTCTTCCAGTATTCAAAAGTCACCCGATAACAGCAAGGTTTTACAATATTTATGTGTTATTTTGTAAAGTTCGATCATCAAAAGTTTCGTTACCAACTTTACTGACATGAAACGATAATCGTTACTTACGCACTAACCTTGATACAGAGTTGCGGGAAATTATAAACGGTTAAAGTTGAAGTTACGGCGTTGGAAAGTTTTATTTGTATTTGAGGTCAAAATAAACGCTGTTACTAAGATTGCTAGATTTTTGTGAACGCCAAATACCGTACATGAATTTTGATAAATCTAAATTCGCAAGCACCCATATCTTACGTCGTTTTGTTTTTTATGACAAAGTTGTACCGAAGGTACAACCGACCATAAAAAATGTCTTTAAACCTTCCGCAAAAATAAGATTTAAAGTAAAAATGTTAAAACGCTTCAGGTACAATAAGTCAGTTGAGATTGTTGAAATAAATCGTCGGACGTGGCCCTTAACCAAACAATGGTTTCCTAAACACATAAACGAAACTGACTCTGATACACCAACTTATGGTTAAACATTTGTAGAAAACACGCCAGTAGATGGAGCAAGAGACATTAGGGGTTTTACAGCCGATGGTTCACAACCAACAAGGAAGTGGAAATATTCAAACTTCAAGTTTTATGGATGAAACGTCATTAAGAAATCTTCTTACCGGTTTAGGAGGGAGTTGATCTCCACAAAATAATTCCAATTGATCAATCATATTTACTTGCATTCGTTAAACCCAAATATAAGGGATGGATTGAAGTGGACAGTAGGAGTTAGAGATTCATCTTTTATTTAATAACTTTCAACTTTGGCTTCTACAATACAACGAATTCGCTATGTCATACATCGTTTAACTATAATAACAGTAGTGTTGACGATAGTTTTCATGAGGCAAATATTTTGTGACTTGTACCTTTTTCCATAAACACAACATCTACTCACACATAATAAAATACTTAAATTCAGTAGGCTGCGATGCCTGTGAACCTAAATTCAGTCGAGTTTGTTTGTGTGATTTTATTTTATATCTTAGGCCACATAAACTAGAAAATACATGGTAGGTATTGGGTGATGTCGACTTTATATTAACCCAGTGGTGGCAACCCGAGGCTTGCACATGACACAAGCCTTAATACAAGACAACCCTTGAGGTAAACATATTATTATCGTGTTAGCATCAAATAGCAATGACAGTTTGTACGTGGAACAAATAGTTATCATACTTACTGGGTCGGGAAGGTTGCGGAATTTCATTTCGAAGTCGTCATCCATGAAGAACTCACTACCAGCTATAAATCCATCTTGTATATTGTGAACACACTTGAGTAAGGTTTCTGTCGCATCACCACGTATGTCATTAAAAGCAAGATCCAACTTTCTTATCTGGAAGAAAAGGTGAAATTAGGAAATCAGACATATGTGACACGAAGTGTTTATGTAATTAAATCCAATTGCTGGTAAAATATTAAAAATCATCGACCTATCGGGTCTCATCAGTGCAGCCAATGGATAACTAGCCAGACCTAGATAGATTATTCCATTTTGTGTGCAGAACTATCTGCAGCTCACCAAATATTAATGGCTCACTGCTCGTATACGTCATTGTATAAATTATGACGTAACAAAGGCATTATAATCGCTTGATGAATTTGATCGGTTTACTTCTACAAAGAAAAGGCTAGGAATGAAAACAGACGTGATTTCAAGTTTTGTTCCAACTTAACAATTTTGACCTTGATGGCTGTTATGTTTTTAAATGCCATGGGATCCAATTAAACCAAATTGGCGAAAAATAGTGCTAAATGTGGGAATAAAAATTCCCAGAATGAACTTCCAGGTTTCCACAAACCACATTACTGTTACATGTGGTAGAGTTTTACAAAAAGCCACACTGCAAGCTTTACAAAAACGACCAAAACGTATTTTTCACTGATTTCGCGTTTGTGCAGTAAAAATAATGCAAAGTTTTTCATATGAGGTTGTCAGCTAATAGAAATTGCTTGGGAGCCTGGGAATCTTGTACCCCCTCCCTCTGGATACGACTATGCGTGTTGGTAACATGAGATACAATATGGAAGGTGGCATTTAATGGGAAATGCATTGTTTAAAGTTTCAGTAAAAGCAAAACATTCATCTAAACTAGGATTGTGCAACTTGTGGCGCACATGAAGATTAATATTAGGGGCAAAATGTGAATTTAAGCATGTTTTTGATAGTTTAGTGTGGTCTTTCAATTAACACAATCATCCACGTAATCAGGCTCATACATTGTGCATTAAATGCCGTAACTTGTCTGTACTGATTATCCCTAAAGATTTTCTTTGACAATTTTTTTTTGAAAATACTGGTCTAACATATAACTTACTGGTTTCTGAAGTTGTGATATGGAATTTGCAATCTTGCAAATTCCACAACTTGTCATCTCACAACCCACCAGAGACAGATTCTCAATCCACTGAATACATGAGGCAATAACAGATGCACTTTCATCATCAACTGTGTTCCCACCAAGATCCAACGACATCATCTGAAAAAATGATAATTAGTTTATAAATTATGACATCACAGAGACAGAACAATCACTCATGAATTTAATTGTTGAGCTCCAGAAGCTCAGGCAGTTGGAGAAAGAACCCGAATTACACATGGCTCCAATTTAGTAACAGGTTTGTAACTTTGGCTGCAGTTATATGCTTGCAATGCCACGAGACCAAATGAAATCAAATGGTTTATTGCAAGAAATGCACAAACTAAACAAAAATTTTGAATTGTCCATTCTAGGTTTTGTTAAAGGGAATGTACAAATATTTGTAGGAAATTTTTCTATTTTGAGATTTTGTATTACTGTTCCTTGTGATCGAGGTTTACAAACTACTGATGCCTGCGTCTGTGCTATTTTTGGAAAAAAAAGACTGTTTGTGTAATTGTGTTATTTTACCAAAAACCGAAACTCATGTCTTGTGATGGTGCACGCGCTATAGTTTAATTTACTTTTACTTTGAAGTAAGGGCTTGGAAATATTTGGGCCCAACCAGTATTGTTGTTTTAATATAGCTTGATTTAAACACGTTAAAATTTGGTGTGATGCATATGAAACCAAAACATCCCAGTGTGTTGCGGCCCTAAAAAGTTTGGAAACCACTAGTCTAACATACAATTTACTGGTTTCTCAAATTGTGATACGGAATTTGCGATCTTACAGATTCCACCACTTGTCATCTTACAATGCCCCAGAGACAGATTCTCAATCCACTGAATACATGAAGCAATAGTGGATGCACTTTCATCATCAACTGTGTTCCCATCAAGATTTAAAGACGTCATCTGAAACATATCAAAAGTTTTTAAGTCAACAATACCATTGCATCAATTATGATGTCAAAGAGCAGAAAAATCATTCAAATTGAATCGCTGAGTTCCGGTAGCTCAGTCAATTAGGAAAAGAACCCAAACTACACATGGCTCCAACTTAGTAACAGGTTCATGACTTTGAGCGCAGGTATATGCTTGCAATGCCACGAGACACAATAAATTCAAACGGTTTGCTACAAAAAGAAAAAAAAACTTTTGGAGATTTTGGAATAGCCTTAGTAGGTTTTATTAAGGGAAGTGTACAAATATTTTTAAGGAATTTTTCTATTGTTAATACACTGTACCTGTGCAGTCTTTAGCCCTTAGGGAGTCTTTACGCAACTAATCCAGGAAATTATTAATATCAATGTGTCTTATTCAAGAAAAACAAGTAAATTAATAATAACAATAAAGCAAAACAAAGTGACTGACATGCACCTGACACAAAGCACACTTCACAATGAACAGCACCAACCAATGACCTCTAACAGCAACAACAAACCACAAAAAAAGTCTGGACTTACTGGATTAGAAGTCCAAACCTACTGGTTCCCACCCCCCTAAACCCATGTACGCTGGTAGCAAAATAAAAATATAAAAGGTGTCTTAACAGCAAACACTGTTTGCATTAAAAAAAACAAAACAAGCATTCAAACCAATGGTGTGCAACATATATTGCTGTTTTAATCTAAACTTATTTAAACATAATGTAATTTTGAGTGGCGAATGAATTCAGAACATTCAGTGTTTTGTGACCGTAAATAGTTCGGAAACCACTGGTCTAACATACAACTTACTGGTTTCTGAAGTTGTGATATGGAGTTTGCAAATCTTACAAATACCACCACTTGTCATCTCACAACCCACTAGAGACAGATTCTTAATCCACTCAATACATGATTGACATGATTGCAATAGCAAATGCACTTTCATCATCAACTGTGTTTTCATCAAGTTCCAACGATGCCATCTACAATAAAAACAGGAATTAACAATGTTGATTGTTGCTCTGCAAGGTTTCGCTACAAAGCTTCACAAATATTCAGATTTTAAACATGTTCCTTGCAAACAAGGGAGTGTATCATGGCCAAAATTGGATGATTATTCCTGTTTATGTTTCAGTTACACTTTTCAAATTTACTAAAAAATATTTGGAATAAATTATTTGTGTGCAGAAATAAATTTTCATTCAGAATAATTTTGTTGTTCCTTTTGTATGGCCATATTAATTGGTTGCCAGTAGATTTGGCTCCTTTTGGCAAAAAAACTTACTGGTTTCTGAAATTGTGATATGGAATTTGCAATCTTACAGATTCCACCACTTGTCAATTGTCATCTTACAACCCCACAGAGACAGATTCTCAATCCACTGAATACATGAAGCAATAGCAGATGCACTTTCATCATCAACTGTGTTCCTATCAAGAATTAAAGACGTCATCTGAAACAAATAAACAAATAAAAAAAAAAAAGATTGTTTCTGCCTTCAAACAGAGGAACATCATGTCAAAATATTGTAGACTCGGACTCTGCTGCACCAACGTGTGGCTGAATATTTTTTGGCAACAAGTCCAGCGAAACAGTCATGGAGCGAAAAGATAAGATACCGCTAACAACAAACTATGCAGTATTTTGTGATGTTATCAACCAAATTGATTACTAAACAAAGCCTTCGCGCACAACTTTTCTCCAAACCAAATTTCCTAAAACTCGTTTCAATCAAAGCACTTAACCTTCACAAACAAGCAGAAAATCTCAACTATATTTATATTATATTTATATTTATAAAGCAACAAATATTTATAAAGCAACTCCAAAACTACAATCATTCCTAGAGTGAAAAAAGAACGCACACAAAGTTGCCTCTCCACGTTGGAAGCGGGAACCTTGATTGGTGCTGGAAACACTAGACACTGACGTCATCAAAGTTACCTGTTCTCTCATACGGCGTAACAAAAGTGAATGTGGATCACATGGCGTAACAAAAGTGAAGTGCATGGATGACTTCAAGTGACAATGGGTGCAGCGACGTGAATTGTCCAAGTTGTCCGCATCTGGACGAGTTGCTTTATGTCACAGATTTTTATACTTGGAGTAATAAGAAACATGTGCAAGAAACAACTAAAACGTACTATGTAGTCCGCTTACATGAATTGTCCCCAGATAATGCATTTTCTACCTTGTGCAACCAAACATTATTTCTTAACAAAACGTATTAAATCGCATTCAATTCTTGAAGCCTAATTGCAACGAAAACTCAAATTGGTGACGAAATTTAAACAGAAATATTCAGTATTGAAACTATTTGAAACTTACATTTTTTTATTATTAAGATTATTGAAAAAAGGACGCTAAAGGCGTACAATTGAAGAAAAGGGTAAGCAAGAATACAAAAAAAGACAGTAAGGGTTAAACATAATGGCGAGAAATCAGTACAAGAATCAAGTAACATGGGTATATGCTTCACGTCAAGCACCGTACGACCGCTTTCTTATGTAAGAATTCGGTTCGGTATTTCTCACTGGCGATGATTAATTCAATGGATCTTGTTGTTTGCAACATATTTACAAATTCTGACGTTGTTGGTTGGCTCATAGTGTATTTGCATCTATAAATTACAAATCGGGCACAAAGAAGAACGCAGTTTAAAAAGCATTAAAAAATGGAGTTATTTTGGTGTATGCCGAACAGTACATGCGAAGGAGGACATAAACGTACATAATACATTCATTTGGTATTGGTTGATATTGCGACATGTAGTGATAGAAAAAATGACCGATAAAACACACTAGATGTCGTCGTAAACATGGTCAATAGGGCGAGGGTTCGAGTCCCGGTGTGAGCTGGGAGCGTTATAATAAAACTTTACCGATGCCTTTATGTTTTGATGTTTGCATCAAAACGTAATTCACACCAGCAAAATATGTAATATCATAATACTAGTTTGGATCCACATGGCACAATGCAAAATTAATACAGGTCGCCTCCAAAGGTAAACTGCACCAAATGTTAAAACCAATGTTTGGTTCGCATGTATAGGAAAATCTGTTGAAAATTTTTTGGGAAAACGGATAAACTTGTACAATTACCATTTACGTAAGAGAGAATTAAAGACGAAACTCAATGAACCACAGAGCAGGAGGCAAAATATTCGTGTTTCATTGATAAAAACGCCCTTGATTGTACACCTGGCAAATGCAACAATGTTTCATGCAATCGTATGATTGGCAGGTTCGCCCCACTGCGCAGGTCCTTACTTGGCGATCACAGCTATCGTATCAAGATCATGGGGTTCACAAGTTTGGCAGCCCAGACATTGCAGCCAAGCTGGATCAGCTACTTTTTCCTGACAAGTCGGAGCGAGATCTGAAAAATCAAGCTCCCGGTGAGGTTTGAATCCAAAATAACACACAGAAGTTGGATAAAGCACAGAAAAATATGAGTATTTACGGAGAATTTGCGACTGTTATGTGTTCATGACATGGAGCAGTTTGACGAATTTTATCGTGGATTCGGTTCCACTCCTTAGTCCTCATGTTTAGCATAGAAGCGAGACCGCAAGGACGGGAAAGATTTAAAATCTGACGATGAACAGTTAAGGATTAAAAGTTAAAGTAGGTCGAAGGTTACGATTGGATCGCGGTCTCACATCTACCCTGATGAGAAGACGATACGCTGGAAAGTAATCGTGACGTGACGATATATCGCCATGCCACGATACAGGACGTGGGTAATCACGTGCGTAAATAACAAGGATGAAACAAGGAATATTCTCCACCTCCTGTATTTACAAACAAACGAGTTCTCGAATTAATAACCGACTGTTTTAGAATTCATCATTCTACTTGGTAACAGATATAAAAACCTACATTAACCACAGACCGACTTGAGTTTGAATGTAAAGTCACAGAAAAAGTTAAAATCGTTGAAAATATTCAAACTCACCGATTCGGTTTATGAAGGAAAGTTGTGAATCTTTATTGCAGGTTTAATGGTGTGAAGTGACAGAAATCCCTGTTGATTCTGGCAGCAAACAGCCTGAAGTAATATAAATTGTTACTTGTCGTTTAACAGAACTCAGCGCATTTCTATCTTAGCAAGATATCGACGAGAAACACTGAACTTTAGTGTAAAATGAACAGAATATTACGATACCGATGATATAAGTTAATTAAATTTTGAATGAAATTTTGAATTTTATCGCCTGGTTGTAAATCTAAGGCCTTCTTCCAGTATTCAAAAGTCACCCGATAACAGCAAGGTTTTATAATATTTATGTGTTATTTTGTAAAGTTCGATCATCAAAAGTTTCGTTACCAACTTTACTGACATGAAACGATAATCGTTACTTACGCACTAACCTTGATACAGAGTTGCGGGAAATTATAAACGGTTAAAGTTGAAGTTACGGCGTTGGAAAGTTTTATTTGTACTTGAGGTCAAAATAAACGCTGTTACTGAGATTACTAGATTTTTGTAAACGCCAAATACCGTACATGAATTTTGATAAATCTAAATTCGCAAGCACCCATATCTTACGTCGTATTGTTTTTTATGACAAAGTTGTACCGAAGGTACAACCGACTATAAAAAATGTCTTTAAACCTTCCGTAAAACTAAGATTTAAAGTAAAAATGTTAAAACGCTTCAGGTACAATAAGTCAGTTGAGATTGTTGAAATAAATCGTCGGACGTGGCCCTTAACCAAACAATGGTTTCCTAAACATACAAACGAGACTGACTCTGATACACCAACTTATGGTTAAACATTTGTAGAAAACACGCCAGTAGATGGAGCAAGAGACATTAGGGGTTTTACAGCCGATGGTTCACAACCAACAAGGAAGTGGAAATGTTCAAACTTCAAGTTTTATGGATGAAACGTCATTAAGAAATCTTCTTACCGGTTTAGGAGAGAGTTGATCTCCACAAAATAATTCCAATTGATCAATCATATTTACTTGCATTCGTTCAACCCAAATATAAGGGATGGATTGAAGTGGACAGTAGGAGTTGGAGATGCATCTTTTATTGAATAACTCTCAACTTTGGCTTCTACAGAACAACGAATTCGCTATGTCATACATCGTTTAACTATAATAACAGTAGTGTTGACGATAGTTTTCATGAGGCAAATATTTTGTGACATGTACCTTTTTCCATAAACGCAACATCTACTCACACATAATAAAATACTTAAATTCAGTAGGCTGCGATGCCTGTGAACCTAAATTCAGTCGAGTTTGTTTGTGTGATTTTATTTTAAATCTTAGGCCACATAAACTAGAAAATACATGGTAGGTATTGGGTGATGTCGACTTTCTTTATATCAACCCAGTGGTGGCAACCTGAGGCTTGCACATGACACAAGCCTTAATACAAGACAGCCCTTGAGGTAAACATATTATTATCGTATTAGTATCAAATAGCAATGACAGTTTGTACGTGGAACAAATAGTTGTCATACTTACTGGGTCGGGAAGGTTGCGGAATTTCATTTCGAAGTCGTCATCCATGAAGAACTCACTACCAGCTATAAATTCATCTTGTATATTGTGAACACACTTTAGTAAGGTTTCTGTCGCATCACCACGTATGTCATTAAAAGCAAGATCCAACTTTCTTATCTGGAAGAAAAGGTGAAATTAGGAAATCAGACATATGTGACACAAAGTATTTATATAATTAACTATAATTGCTGGTAAAATATTAAAAATCATCGACCTATCGGGTCTCATCAGTGCAGCTAGCGGCTAACTAGCCAGACCTAGATAGATTATTCCATTTTGTGTGCAGCGCACTGATCATTATTGCCTCACTGCTTGTATACGTCATTGCATAAATTATGACGCAGCAAAGGCATTATATTCACTTGATGAATTTGATCGGTTTACTTCCACAGAGAAAAGGCTAGGAATGAAAACAGACGTGATTTCAAGTTTTGTTTTAACTTAACAATGGGATCCAATTAAGCCAAATTGGCGAAAAATAGTTTTAAATGTGGGAATAAAAATTCCCAGAACGAACTTCCAGGTTCCCGCAAAATAACCACATTACTGTTACATGTGGAAGAGTTTTACAAAAAGCCACAATGAAAGCTTTACAAAAACAACCAAAAAGTTTTTTTCACTGAATTCGAGTTTGTGCAGTAAAAATAATGCAAAGTTTTTCATATGAGGTTGCCAGCTAATAGATATTGCTTGGGATCCTGGGAATCTTGTACCCACTCCATCTGGATACGGCTATGAGTGTTGGTATCATGAGCTGCAACATGGAAGGTGTCATTTAATGGGAAATGCATTGTTTAAAGTTTCAGTAAAAGCAAAACATTCATCTAAACTAGGGTTGTGCAACCTGTGGCGCGCGTATTAAAATTCTGCTGCTCGCTATATTTCAGACAACTATGTATATTTTAACTGGTCCTAATATAGACATGTTCCAGGACACATCACCAAGTATTCAGTCATGCATGAAGATTAATACTAGGGGCAAGATGTGTGTGCTGTTTGCTTGTGTGAATTTAAGCATGTTTTTGATAGTTTAGTGTGGTTTTTCAATTTAAACAATCATCCACGTAATCAGGCTCATATATTGTGCATTAAGTGCTGCAACTTGTCTGTATTGATTATCCCAAAAGAATTTGCTTTGACAATTTTTTTTTGGAAAATACTGGTCTAACATAACAAAGTTACCCATCATGGACATAGTGCAAGGTATAGCGTGACTACCTTAACGTTTAACAAACTTACCTATCATGGACATAGTACAAGGTATAGCGTGACTACTCTAACGTATAACAAAGTTACCTATCGTGGACACAGTGCAAGGTATAAGGTAAATGATTTCAATTACCCCTCTTGGATGAAAATCAAAATATGTACCCTCCCTGTTTGCTGCTGCAGTCACGTATTTAGGTTACCGATTTTGTCCAGTTTACTGATCTTGGACGCTTACCTATGTTAGCCGTAACGTTACAGCCCCTTCTCCAAAATATTGCAGACCCAGACTCTGCTGCATCACCGTGTGGCTGAATATTTTTGGCAACATGCCCACTGGTAAGATTTGTTTGTTGTGTTGAATTCGTGCCAAGCAAATTCGTTTTCCTAAATTTCTTGTGTTGTCATTTTGAGAGAAAAACTTCTTACCGGTTTAGGAAGAAGTTGATCTCCACAAAATAATTCCAATCGATCCGTCATATTTACTTGCATTAGATAAAAGGGACGGATAGAAAGGAATAGGCGGGTTATCTCTTGCACAACGTCAACTTTCATTGTCAAAATGCAAAGCAACTTGTAAAACGTAATAACTAAATCTGGCGCTACTGCCAACATACGTGAAAGAACTCTCAAGCCGAAAACTATGACGGGCGTTCATATTTCACGCCAAAGGCGATCGACAGCGCAACTGTCAGGGAGCGAAACGATAAGATACCGCTAACAACAAACTATGTAGTATTTTGTGATGTCATCAACCAAATCAATTACTCAGTAATGTTTTTGTGCACAACTTTTCTCCAAACTAATTTTCCTAAAACCCGTTCCAATCAAAGCACGTTACTGTTAAATATTCTTCACTTAACCTTCATAAAGCAACTGCAAATCTACAATCAGTCCTAGAATGGAAAACAACGCACACAAAGTTGTCTCTCCACGCTGGAAGCGGGAACCTTGGTTGGTTTTGGAAAAACAACATACTAACGTTATCAAAGTTACCCGCTGTCTCATACGGCGTAACAAAAGTGAATCTGTATCACACGGTGTAACAAAAATGAAAAGTGGATAATTTCACGCGACAATGGGTGGAGCGATGTGAATTGTCCAAGTTGTCCGCATCTGAACGAGTTGCTTTATGTTACAGATTTTTATACTTGGAGTAATAAAAAACATGTGTTTCTAACTAATACGTACTATGTTGTCAGTTTACATAAATTGGCCCCAGATAATGTATTTTCTATCACGTGCAACCAAACATTATAAAACCCATTAAACCAGAAAAATACATACGAAACGCATAAAACACGCATAACAAGGAATTGTTAACGCTTAATTGCAACGAAAACGAATTGGTGAAGAAATTTCAACGGAAATATTCAGCATCGAAACTATTTGAAACTCACAGATCAGTTTTGTTTTAGTAACTGTCGATAAAGCGACATTTACCGGCAAAATATCTATCCACAAATTTACACTAGATGTCGTGCTAAACAATACATCGGGTAAAATTAATATTGGGTTACGTCAGTCAAGCTTATCAAGCAGAAAGCCAGGATAACCTGGTTTCGAATATCGCTGTGGGAAAAAGAGTTACAAGAAAAATGTATTGGGTGACATCGGGCAAATCAACACTTAAACATTGAAAAATGAACCTAATGAATGCCGGTCGTATCCCGGTGCTAGCTGCACAATGTAACCCACTTTTCAATACAACTTAACAGATGCCTTCAAAAATATCACTTCCCAACCGTAAGCACTTTGTATTGAAAAAATACAGGACAACATTTGTCGGGGATTCCCAACAGCAATTGACAGCATCGGTCAAGCGCTGGGTGGCATCGGTCAGCAATGATTCACAATAACAATTACACAAAAACCGACATTTAGTGTTCAAATATTTACAACATAAACCTTCCACTTCCACCCGTGATAACTTTATCAAATCCATAGATAGATACAGATTTGTTTGAGTAAATATAAAAAAAAAAACAGGCGCTGATAAAACCGAACATCGGTTGTTCTCTTCATCAAACATTTTAGTTACGAACCTAACAAAACTTCGTTCAAAAACCAACAAAAGGTTGCCAGAGTACACCACATAATGTATCAGAAAACATTGCAATGTGAAAATACTCGATTATAAAAAGTCAAAAAATAGTCGCACGTAAATGTTGAAAGTAACGTTTAGTGCGAAAGTAAAAGTATTGTCACAAAATCTGTCGTTCAAAATTATTACAAAGGCGGGTAAATTTGTACGATAAACCTCTGTTGACGGATTTACACAAGAGAGAAGTAAAGACGAAACTCAGAGCAGGAGACAAAAATATTCGTGTTTCAAAGACGATTGTAAGCAACACAAACAGTAAAACTTCGCGACAATTTCAACAAAACCAGATACATAGAAATGCATTTATATGTTTGGCAAAGAAGTAAAAATGAGAGTTATGGAGACAAACGGTATTAATACGCACATTGTAAATACAAATAACACACAGAAGTTGGATAAAGCACAATGTGAATAATATTTACGAAGCAGTTGTGAATGTTTCGTCTTCGTGACATGAAGTAGAAAAGTTTATTGGTGAGAAGTGACAGAAATCCCTGTTGATTCTGGCAGCAAACAGCCTGAAGTAATATATTGTTACTTATCGTTCAACTGACCTCTTTGTTAACACCAAATGCCGTACATGACTTTTGATAAATGTAAATTTGTAACCACCGATATTTCACATTTGTAACTGACCACCAAAAATGTCGCAAATGCATTAAACCTTCCGTAAAACTAACATTTAAAGTCGAAACATTAAAACGCTTTTGGTACGATAAGTCAGTTGAGATTGTTGAAATAAATCGTCGGACGTGGCCCTTAACCAAACAATGGTTTCCTAAACATACAAACGAGACTGACTCTGGTGCATAACCTTGTGGTTAGACATTTGCGGAAAACACGTCAGTAGGTGGGGCAAGAGATTTTGAGGGGTTATAAAGCCGATGGTTCACAACCAACAAGCAAAGTGGAAATATTTAAACTTCACGTTTTATCGATGAAACGTCATTAAGAAAACTTCTTACCGGTTTAGGGGGGAGTTGATCTCCACAAAAATGTTTCCAATCGATGATTCACATTTACTTGCATTCGTTAAACCCAAATATAAGGGATGGATTGAAGTGGACAGTAGGAGTTGGAGATGCATCTTTTATTTAATAACTCTCAACTTTGGCTTCTACAATACAACAAATTCGCTATGTCATACATCGTTTAACTATAATAACAGTAGTGTTGATGATAGTTTACATTAAGCAAATATTTTCTGACTTGTACTTATTTCCATACACGCAACATCCACTCACACATAACAAAATACTTCTATTCAGTACGCTGCGATGCCTTGGCTGTGAAGCCTGTAAACCTAAAATCAGTCGAGTTTGTTTGTGTGATTTTATTTTCAATTTTAAGCCACATGAACTGAAAATACATGGTAGGTATTGGGTGATGCGGACTTTCGTTATATTAACCCAGTGGTGGCAACCTGAGGCTTGTACATGACACAAGCCTTAATACAAGACAACCCATGAGGTAAACATACTATTATCGTGTTAGTTTCAAATAGCAATGACAGTTTTTAAATGGAACAAATAATTTTCATACTTACTGGGTCGGGAAGGTTGCGGAATTTCATTTCGAAGTCGTCATCCATGAAGAACTCACTACCAGCTATAAATCCATCTTGTAAATTGTGAACACACTTGAGTAAGGTTTCTGTCGCATCACCATGTATGTCATTAAAAGCAAGATTCAACTTTCTTATCTGGTAATAAAATGTGGAAGTAGGAAATAGGCATTTGTGCAGTAAAAAGAATGCAAAGTTTTTCATGTGAGGTTGCCAGATAATGGATATTGCTTGGAAGCCTGGGCCTCTTGTACCCCCTCCCTATGGATACGACTATGCATGTTGGTATCATGAGATACAATATGGAAGGTGTCATTTAATGGAAAATGCATTGTTTGAAGTTTCGGTAAAAGTAAAACATTCACCTAAACTAGGGTTGTGCAACCTGTGGCACGCGGATTGAAATTCTGCTGCCCGCTATACTTCCGGTCCTACTATGTAGAAATGTTCCAGGACATGTCACCAAGTATTCAGTCATGCATGAAGATTAATATTAGGGGCATGATGCGTGTGCTGTTTGCTTGTGCGAATTTAAGCAAGTTTTTGACAGTTTAGTTTGGTCTTTCAATATAAACATCAGATACTGTAACTTGTCTGTATTGATTATCCCTAAAGATTTTGCTTTGACAATTTTTTTGGAAAATACTGGTCTAACATACAACTTACTGGTTTCTCAAGTTTTGATATGGAATTTGCAATCTTACAGATTCCACCACTTGTCATCTTACAACGCCCCAGAGACAGATTCTCAATCCACTGAATACATGAAGCAATAGCAGATGCACTTTCATCATCAACTGTGTTCCCATGAAAATTCAAAGACCTCATCTGAAACAAATGAAACTTGCTGGAATCAGTTTTTACGTCAAACAATATAATTGTATTAATTATGATGTCAAAGAGCAGAAAATCATTCAAATTGAATCGCTGTGTTCTGGTAGCTCAGTCAATTAGGAAAAGAACCCAAATTACACATGGCTCCAACTTAGTAACATGTTCGTAACTTTGATCGCAGGTATATGCTTGTGATGACATGAGACCTAATAAAATCAAACTACAAAAAATAAAAAAACTTGTTGGAGATTTTGGAATAGCCTTTGTAGGTTTTATTTAAGGGGAGTGTACAAATATTTTCAAGGAATTTTCCTATTGTTAATACACTGTGCCTGTTGAACAGTCTTTAGCCCTTGCGAGTCTTTGCCCAATTAATCCCGGAAATTATTAATACCAATATGTTTTATTCAAAAACAACACAAAACAAGTAAATTAATAATAACAATATAAAGCAAAACAAAGCGACTGACATGCACCTGACACAAAGCACACTTCACAATGAACAGCACCAACCAATAACCTCTAACAGCAACAACAAACCACAAAAAAAGTCTTGACTTACTGCATTAGGAGTCTGAACCTACTGGTCCCCCCCCCCAAACCCATATTATACCCATGTATGGCAAAACCTAAATATAAAAGGTGTCTTAAGAGCAAATACACTGTTTGCGTTTAAAAAACAAAACAAGCTTTTAAACCAATGGTGTGCAACCTGTATTGTTGCTTAACTTTATTCAAAGATAATGAAATTTTGTGTGGCGAATGAATTCAGAACATGCAATCGTTTTGTGACCATAAAAAGTTTGGAAACCACTGGCCCAACATACAACTTACTGGTTTCTGAAGTTGTGATATGGAGTTTGCAATCTTACAGATTCCATCACTTGTCATCTTACATTGTCGCAGAGACAGATTCTCAATTAACTGAATACATAAAGCAATAGCAGATGCACTTTCATCATCAACTGTGTTTTCATCCAGTTCCAATGATGCCATCTGAAATAAATCAGGAGTTAACAATATTGATTGTTGCTCTGCAAGGTTTCGCCACAAAGCTTCACAAATATTCAGATTTTAAACATGTTCCTTGCAAACAAGGGAGTGTATCATGGCCAAAATTGGATGATTATTCCTGTTTGTCTTTCAGTTTCTCTTTTTAAATTTACTAAAAAATATTTGATATGTATTATTTGTGTGCAGAAATAAATTTTCATTCAGAATAATTTTGTTGTTCCTTTTGTATGTCCATATTAATTGGTTGCCAGTAGATTTGGCTCCTTTTGGCAAAAAAACAAAAACAACTTAGTGGTTTCTGAAGTTGTGATATAGAATTTGCAATCTTACAGATTCCACCACTTGTCATCTTACAACCCCACAGAGACAGATCATGAAGCAATAGCAGATGCACTTTCATCATCAACTGTGTCTCCTATCAAGATTTAACGACGTCATCTGAAACAAATAAATAAAAAAAAAAAAGATTGTTTCTGCCTTCAAACTGAGGAACATCATGTCAAAATATTGTAGACTCGGACTCTGCTGCACCAACGTGTGGCTGAATATTTTTTGGCAACGAGTCCAGCGAAACAGTCATGGAGCGAAAAGATAAGATACCGCTAACAACAAACTATGCAGTATTTTGTGATGTTATCAACCAAATTGATCACTAAACAAAGCTTTCGCGCAGAACATCTCTCCAAACCAAATTTCCTAAAACTCGTTTCAATCAAAGCACTTAACCTTCACAAACAAGCAGAAAATCTCAACCAAACTCAAAACATCAACCAAATATTTATAAAGCAACTCCAAAATTACAATCTTTCCTAGAGTGAAAAAAGAACGCACACAAAGTTGCCTCTCCACGTTGGAAACGGGAACATTGATTGGTGCTGGAAACACTAGACACTGACGTCATCAAAGTCACCTGGTCTCTCACACGGCGTAACAAAATTGAATGTGGAACACATGGCGTAACAAAAGTGAAGTGCATGGATGACTTCAAGTGACAATGGGTGCAGCGATGTGAATTTTCCAAGTTGTCCGCATCTGGACGAGTTGCTTTATGTCACAGATTTTCATACTTTTCATACTAGTAATAAGAAACATGTGTTTCTAACTAATATGTACTATGTTGTCAGTTTACATGAATTGTCCCCAGATAATGCATTTTCTACCTTGTGCAACCAAACATTATTTCTTAACAAAACGTATTAAATCGCATTCAATTCTTGAAGTTTAATTGCAACGAAAACTCAAATTGGTGACGAAATTTAAACAGAAATATTCAGCATTGAAACTATTTGAAACTTACATTTTTTTATTGTTAAGATTATTGAAAAATGGACGCTAAAGGCGAACAATTGAAGAAAAGGGTAAGCAAGAATACAAAAAAAGACAGTAAGGGTTAAACATAACGACGAGAAATCAGTACAAGAAGTCAAGTTACATGGGTAGGCTACACGTCAAGCAGCGTACGACCACTTTCTTTTGTACTAATTCGGTTCGGTTCGGTTTTTCTTACTGGCGATGTTTAATTCTATGGATCTTATTGATTGCAACATATTTACAAATTCTGTCGTTGTTGGTCGCCTCTCAGCGTATTTGCATCTATAAATTACAAATCGGGCACACAGAAGAACGCAGTTTAATAAGCATTCAAAAATGGAGTTATTTTGGTGGATGCCGAACAGTACATGGCAAAGGAGGACATAAACGTACATAATACATTCATTTGGTATTGGTTGATATTGTGACATGTAGTGGCAGAAAAATTACCCGCTAAAACACACTAGATGTCGTCGTAAACATGTTCAACAGGCGAGGGTTCGGGTCCCAGTGTGAGCTGGAAACGTTTTAACAAAACTTTACCGATGCCTTTATGATTCAATGTTGGCATTAAAACGCAATTTACATCAGCAAAATATGTAATATCGTAATACTCGTTTGGATCCACATGTAACAATGTAAAAATTAATACAGGTCGCCTTTAAAGGTAAACTGCACACAAATGTGAAACCAATGCTTGGTTCGCAATTACAAGTACAGGAAAATCTATCGTTCAATTGTTGGGAAAACGGATAAACTTGTACAATTAACCTTTACGTAAGAGAGAATTAAAGACGAAACTGAATGAACCACAGACCAGAAGGCAAAAATATTCAAGATTCATTAAAAAAAACGCCTTGATTGTATGCCACACAAAAACGTACAATGCAAATGCAACGATTTTTAATTAAAATTTGGCAGGATCGCCCCACTGCGCAGGTGACGATCACCGCTATCGTATCGAGATCATGGGGTTCACAGGCTTCACAGCCCAGGCATTGTAGCCTAGCTGGATCAGCCACATGAAGAATATTTACGAAGCATTTGGTACTGTTATGTGTTCATGACATGGAGTAGGAATGAAGTTTGGCGAATCTTATCGTGGTTTCGGTTCCACTCCTTTGTCCTCATGTTCAGCATAGAAGCGATATCGTAAGGAAGGGAAAGATTTAAAACCTGACGATGAAAAGTTAAGGAGTAAAATATATTGTTACTTGTCGTTCAACAGAGCTCGGCGCATTTCTATCTTAGCAAGATATCGACGAGAAACACTGGACTCTAGTGTGGAATGGTCAGAATATTACGATACCAATGATATAAGTTAATTGAATTATGAATGAGTTTTGTCGCCTGGTTGTACATCTCATGCCCTTTTTCCAGCATTTAAAAGTCACCCGATAACAGCAAGGTTCCATAATATTTATGTGGTTTTTTGTAAAGTCATCAAAAGTTTCGCTACCAACTTTACTGACATGAAACGATAATCGTTACTTACGCACTAACCTTGATACAGAGTTGCGGGAAATTATCAACGATTACAGTTGAAGTTACGGCGTTGGAAAGTTTTATTTGTACTCGAGGCCAATTTAACGCTGTTACTGAGATTACTAGATTTTTGTGAACTCCAAATGCCGTACATGACTTTTGATAAATGTAAATTTGGAAGGACCCATATTTAACGTTCGTATTGTCTGTGACAACAAAGTTGTACTGTACTGCAGGAACAACCGACCCGAAAAAAATGTCACAAGCGCATTAAACATTACGGAAGAAGTATGGCCTAGTGAAAATGTTAAAACAATAAGTCAGTTAAGATTATTGAACTAAATCGTCGGACGTGGCCCGTAACCAAACAATGGTTTCCTAAACATACAAACGAGGCTAGCTCTGACGCACCACCGTGTGGTTAGACAGTTGCGGGAGACGCGCCACAAGGTAGAGTAAGAGGTTTTACAAGTTTCAAATCCGTTGCTTCACAACTTGGAAATTTTCAATTTTTTGCGAAAAAACGTCATTAAGAAAACTTCTTAGAGGTTTAAGAGGGAGTTGATCTCCACAAAATAATTCCAATCGATCAATCATATTTACTTGAATTTGTTAAACCCAAATATACGGGATGGATTGAAGTGGAGAGTAGGAGTTAGAGATTCACTTCTTACCAAATTGTCAACTTTGGCTTCTACAATACAACGGAATGGTTATTTCATACATCGTTTAAATATAATAATAGTAGTGTTGATGAAAGTGTTGTTTTGATATAAAATTATTTCATGAAGCAAATATTTTGTGACGTGTACCTATTAACGTAAACGCAAAATCTACTCAAACATAATAAAATACTTCTAATTGGTCGAATTTGTTTGTATGACTTTGTTTTTTGAATTTTAAGTCACATAAACTAAAAATACATGGTAAGTATCGGGTGATGTCGACTTTCTTTATATTAACCCAGTGGTGGCAACCTGAGGCTTGTACATGACACAAGCCTTATTAATACAAGACACCCCATGAGGTAAACATATTAATATCGTGTTAGTATTAAATAGCAATGACAGTTTGTACGTGGAACAAATAGTTTTCATACTTACAGGGTCTGGCAGGTTGTGAAATTTCACTTTGAAGTCGTCATCTATAGCCCAAATACTGACTTCAAGTTCATCTCGTATATTGTGAACACACTTGAGTAAGGTTTCTGCCGCATCACCACGTATGTCATTAGAAGCAAGATTCAACTTTCTTATCTGGAAATAAAAGGTTGAAGTAGGGAATTAGTTCAGGCAAATGTGACATTAAATGATAACAATAAATCTAATTGCTGGTAAAATATTAAAAACATCGACCTACCCGGTCTCATCAATGCAGCAGAGGTTAAATATACATAGATATACCAGATATAGATTATTCCATTTTGTGTGCACTACTGCCTGCAGCTCACTTAACATTATTGGCTCATTGCTTGTGCATTTTTAGAACAGCCGGCTTTGATGAAATGCCTTAATGAAGTTTTACAAAAACGACAGTTTGTATAATTGCGTTATACTGAAAGATTAAATGTGTTTTTGTGGCAGCACGTGTACCATAATTTTCTTGCGTTTACTTTGGAAGAAAATGCTTAAATATGGAGTCGAGTGGACGTAGAATCTCTGCTTGAACACCTGAATTCCATTGAAACGAGTATCGAGTTTATAATGGAACGTGAATACGTCGAAGTGATATTATTTTTGATAGTTTCCAGTTAAAGAGAGAACCGGGGGCCTTTCCCCACAGGCGTATACTGGTAACCTACTCATTCCGACAGGTATCTGTCGTTTCCGTTCGCGTACACCATCGCCCACACGCGTGCTGTAGTGCGTGTACTGTATACAAGAGCGGAAACCTTATTTTCAGAGGAAGGGGCTCAAAAACACGAGGTTGGTAATATGCAGTGTGTGCTTTTAGCAAATGGCCACCCTCGTTCGTTTTTGTGGCGAAACCAAGATTCTTAGCCTAAATGTGACGAAGGGTGTGGTTGCGTTGCTATGTATTTTGCAAAGCCTTTCAAGACCTTGAAACGGTTGCTTTGAGATTTCTTCATCTAGGTGTCCGAACGCTCGCTTAGCAATACCGCGTGCTTTGGTTTCGCATCCCAAAAATCGAACATGAGATGCGTTCGATGGTGTGACCGCATACCCTGTGCTGACTGCAACGGCGTATACATTGGCGAGACTGGCCGCGTCCGACGAACAACGCAAACGCGAAGTGGCCAACCGCGGGTACAGCGTTGTCGCAACATGTAGCGGATACAGGTGAATTTTTGATAAACGACAGTTTTAGATACAGAAAATGACCAGTTTGAAAGATGTTTATCGAATAAATGCACATGAATTCGCGCTAAATGTTCAAAAGCAGACATTTTTCCTCCAGTGTATCGACAACTTCTAAACTACCAAGGTATCGAAGATTTTAATAATTTTATCTAGTTGATAAATATTTGTGTTAAAAAAGCCATTGTTTACATTCTTGTTTGTTTTAAATGACATCGTTAAAAGTCTTGCAGCTTCTGCGATACACCAAATTTTAAAGTTTCGTGTCCAAGCACTTACGAGAAAAAATTGGGAACGTTATGGCTCGACTATTCGGATTGCTCAAACATTTCGTCTTTCTTCTTCCCACCCACCTTTTTGTGTTTTCGTGCTTTCTTATATTTACCGTGTTGTTTACACTCACGCACTTTCTTTGCATGTCTTTTGAATTGGAAATTAGTTTACTGCATACGCATCTGTGCAGTAAAAGGAATGAGTTTTTTCCATATGAGGTTGCCAGCTAATAGATACTGTCCGCTTTACTTCAGACGACATATGCATCTTTAACTGGTCTTACTACCTAGAAATATTCAAGGAATCAGTTATGCATGAAGGTTAATACGAGGTCATACTGAAATATTGGGTAATGACTCCCAAGAGCTAAAGACTGCTTTCTTTAAATACTGTTAAGGACTAAAGACTGTCCAACAGGTACAGTGATTTAGCAATAAGTTTTTGTTTAAGGCTTTAAGATAACTGTTGAACCATTTTTGCCCACATACTGTTCTTGTGCAGGCTGTATCTAATATTGCACATCTAAATGAGTCAGCAACCAGAATCTCATTAGTCTTCATTTCTGAGAGCAGAATGTACTTAACATTTTACTCAAATTTTTCGCAATAAATGTGACTTGTCTGTATTAAATAATCCTTGTATTGCTGCTCCAAAATTCAGGGCATTTTGTTAAACTGACCAGTTATTTAAACAAGCAATGACAATAGCGCTCCCACTTTCATTATGTGTGACCGGCAACCACGTGATTTGTACCGACTCTGTTGACGGCTGGTGTGAATGCCCGCCCGCTTGAAAACCGCGTCTGATATGAATCCCACTTAAAGCTTGGTTTAGTAGATGATAATTTGACAATTCATATCGCAGATCGGCTACAGCTACACAGTCGAGTTTGTTTCGTGTTGTGCCTTTGTCTTCAAGTGCAGAACAACTAGTGATTTATTCCAAGACTACTTTCATCATCACAATGACCATTGTTACGTCACAGCTACCACTGTGAAATTTACATTAAAGTTCAGTGGTTTAACAGACAAATGGCAATGGTTTTTGTACAAAGAAATGCTAAACATGGATAGATCACGAAATGGTGGCTAGACGGGTAATCTAAAAACGTTTGCGCATCCCTTCTCAACCATTCACTTCCCCCAGCTTAAAATACCCTGATTTAAACAATTATCCACGTAATCAGACTCAAACTTTGTGCATCAAGTGCTGTAACTTGTATGTATTCAGTAAATACCTAAAATTGTTGTTTGAATATAGCTGAAAATTTAAATCCACTTAAACATTGATGTGATGAACGAAGAAAGTGCATCCAATGTGTCCTAACAGTAAAAAGTTTGGAAACTACTGGTCTAACATACAACTTACTGGTTTCTCAAGTTGTGACATGGAATAACGCCCAACTACGCTATCATAGATAGCTTTTCTCTCTTTTGTAGCCTTCTCTCTGAGCTTAACCCCAAGATTATTTTCGCAACGTAATAACGGCAAACGATTAAAAAATCAATACAGTAAAGAGAACTTTTGCATCACGAAAGCACAACGAAAAGCTTCCTGTTGTTATGAAATAATTAAAGATTGATGTCAGTGCTTACATGACACGTCACTTCGTTTAGCAACGAAAAAAGGGAAACATGGCTGTCTGTGAAGTAATAGCAATAGGGATGCACCGAAACTTTGGGTTGCCGAATTTATTCGGCCGAAACTAAGCTTTTTATAATTATTCGGTTTCGGCCGAACGTATTTGCAAATTCGGCCGAAACCGAAACTTTTTTACTTTATGCAAGGATGATACGCGAAGTTTAGTATAGATTGGAATCATTATTCAAACTGTACGATTGTTTGGCAACTTTTGCCGAATATTCGGTTTCGGCCAAATAAAAAAAATGCTGTTTCGGTGCAACACTAAATAGCAACATCACTTTTCACTCAAATCTTGTTACCAGTAGCCATTTTAAGAAAAATATTGGGTTGTGCCACCTTTACATTTATGTCAATATTTTGGTCAATCGCATAAATCGTTAAAACCATGTAAATTTATCTTTGCGAAGTCTTTAGTTTAAAAATTCATCCTCGCAATCAGGCTTAAACATCGTGTCTCAAATGCTGTAGGCTAACTTGTCAAAAAATAAATTGGTGTATTACAAACGAATCCAGAACAATCAAGTGTGTCGTGGCCGCCAAAAGTTTGGAAACCACTGGTCTAACATACAACTTACTGGTTTGTGAAGTTGTGATATGGAATTTGCAATCTTACAGATTCCATCGCTTGTCATCCAACAACCCAACAGAGACAGATTCTTAATCCACTGAATACATGAAGCAATAGCAGATGCACTTTCATCATCAACTGTGTTATAATCAAGTTTCAACGACGTCATCTGAAACAAATGAAAAATTATTGGAATTGATTTTTATGTCAACAATAACATTGTGTTAATTATGACGTCACAGAGGTCGAACAATCACTTGGTGAATTTAATCGTTGAGCTCCGGTAGCTTAGTCAGTTAGAGAAAGAACCTGAATTACACATGGCTCCAACTTAGTAACAAGTTTTGTGACTCCGGTCGCAGTTATATGCTTGCAATGCCACGAGACCCAATCAAATCAAATGGCTTATTACAAGGAATTACAAACTTATTTAATATTCGAATTGGCCCTTCTAGGTTTTGTTAAGGGTACTGTACAAATATTTTTTTTCCTGTGGTGTACTTTTGTATTACTGTTACTTGATCAAGCATTACAAACTACAAAAACCTGCGTCTGCTCTATTTTGGCAATAAAAGACGAAATGTGTAACTGTGTTACATTACCGAAAACTGAAACGCATGTTTTGCGGTGGTGCGTGCGCCATAGTGTTTTTGCTTAACAAGTCGAATCCGGTAAATCGCAAACTTTCCAAGCTTTTTCAAACTATTAACCGGAAGCATTATAAGCACTACACGTTGTTAACAGAGGTGCAAATTTACACTTCTGCAGCTAAAATAACGTTGTCATAACGCCCAACTACGGTAGCATAGCTACCTTTTCTCTCTTTTGTAATCTGGTTCTCTCTGAGCGAATCCAGAACAATCAAGTGTGTCGTGGCCGCCAAAAGTTTGGAAACCACTGGTCTAACATACAACTTACTGGTTTGTGAAGTTGTGATATGGAATTTGCAATCTTACAGATTCCATCGCTTGTCATCAAACAACCATCCAGAGACAGATTCTTAATCCACTGAATACATGAAGCAATAGCAGATACACTTTCATCATCAACTTTGTTATAATCAAGTTTCAACGACGTCATCTGAAACAAATGAAAAATTATTGGAATTGATTTTTATGTCAACAATAACATTGTGTTAATTATGACGTCACAGAGGCCGAACAATCACTTGGTGAATTTAATCGTTGAGCTCTGGTAGCTCAGTCAGTTAGAGAAAGAACCCGAATTGCACATAGGGTCAATTTTATGGTATAATTAAGACATAGGCTACAGCTAGGGTGAATTGTGAGTGTCAATGCAAACCAGAGATATAATTTTTTTTTTAGTGTTTGCTTTATCAAATCCTGGACAAACACTTACTATCAAACCAAAACAAGTCTTTATGTGTGGCCAACTATGCGTGGAGACATTCAAACTTCTTTAACTTGTTCTGTTTGCGTACTAACATACAGCATTATGTTTCCATCCACATACTGTTGTAATAGATGATTTTTGCTATGTCTCACTTTTGATCAGGTTTTCAGACGTTTTCTTAGTTGTATTGTTAAGTATTGTGTTTACATTACAAGAACTGATATGGCAAAATACAAATCCCTGTAACCAGGTCAGTGATCACCAGGTATCGCTTGCAGTTTTTTGGTTTTAAATCCAAATATAAACAAAGTCATCTTAGTTCGTACCTTTTGTTTTATTACTTTGGCAACTTCTTGGATTGCATAGTTACTGACATTTTCCATGGTAAGTTCAAGTGTTGGAGGAAATAAATGAATAAAACATGTCAAAACACAAGCTTCTTCATCACCATCCACTGTAAGATGGCTTGAACTTAAATCTGACTGTGAACAGAGAAAAGAGTAGTTGAATTTAGTTGCCTTTTGTCTTTGCATACTCAACAATATTTGCAATATACTAGATGTAAAAACACCAAAATCTGTATATCCTAACAGTAAAATGTATATCATGACACACATTTTATTTTGTGATTTCTATTTTTTATCATTCATTAATAAAGGAAAGGGGGTAAAAAAATCTTGATTGATATCAGATGGTTATGATCCAAAGTTGTAAATGATAAGCAAAGTGGAGCCAATAATATGAATTATGTAAGCTACAGACAGATGACCACTGTTTCGACCTTGGCCATTTGGTCAGCAAAGTCTTCTGATAGTCACACCAGCTGCACTGATGAGACCTTTAAGGTAGAAACAGTGGCCATCTGTCTGCAGCTTACACAATTCAAAGTTCGAAAGCTTAGCATCTAGAAAATGTTACTGTAAACAGATTCTACTTCTTGAAAAATGCTTTGTTGCTAACAAATCTACAATGATGGGTTCACAATTAGGAGTGATTTTTTTCTACCATGGCACATATTTTAAAATTGCAAGTTTTCCAATATTCTATCCAATCTGAATAAGTTTCTTTTGCAATAATGTACATACAAATTGTTAACACTTTCAAACCTTAAATGCTGCTTCAGTGCACTTTTTAACAAACATCTCAGGAGGCACATATCTCTGAAAAATAAAAACATGAAGTTATTGGTAAATGAATCAATTTAAATGTTGGATTTAAACGTAAATAGTTTGTTCATTCTATAAAAATAAAGCATTTAAACGAATTACCAGTAGCACATTTGGAAACAGATCAACCTTTCCACAAGCTTCAATTCTATTCACTGACATTTGGAACTTAGTTATTGTCAGCTTGTTAACATGTGGTGTTGCATGATCCAAAAGCAATTGTAGGATAGAATTTGAAATGAAGTTTCCACTGATATCCAGGCAGTTCATCTAATAGAAAAGTTTATGTTTGTTTTAACAAAAAAACTTCTGTTAGAATTGCTGCACTGTTGCACAAAATGAACTGTTTTATTGATCATAATGTTATAAATCGACTTTAAGTAAAAAATAATTAAACTTACTTCATGTTCTAATCTTGATATAGAAACAGCAATTTTACACATGGTTGAGCCAGAAATCTGACATCCAGACAAAGACAGGTTTTTGATTAAATGAACAATTGGTGCTATTGCAGATGCAGCTTCATCATCAATTATGTTGTTGTCAAGTTTGAGTGAAGTAAGCTGACAAAAAAAGCAAGAGAAATAACGTCAGTAGCTCCTGCTATTTAATTCAGTTTTATTGCAAGTATTTGTTACAATAAAATGAGAAACTCACTTGATGTTGGGATTCCAACAAAGCAGCAGCAATTTTACACACACTGGGACCAACAGTATGATAACCAGACAGAGACAGGTGTTCAATCAAGTGAACACTTGATGCTATTGCAGATGCAGATTTTTCATCCAGATCAATGCTATTTACAGTGAGTGATCTAAGCTGAATATTAAATATTAACAAATTATATTCTGTTTTAAAATTGACTTGTAAGTTGGCAATGGGACATGACAAAAAATAGTTGCATACATAACATGACTACAGGCAAACTTTTGTGACAATAACTCAATATTACCAAACAGACTCCTGTTTTGGTTTTTAATCTTTTATCATTTAAGTAAAAAGCATACCTTTTGTTTCATTCCACTGACAATTACTTGGATTGCAGAGTTACTGACATTTTTCATGGCAAGTTCAAGTGTTGGGGGAAATTTATGTATGACCCATGACAAAGCACAAGCTTCTTCATCACCATCTACTTTAAGATGGTTGGGGATGGAATCAAACTGAAACACAGAGACAAGTTCAGTTTTTCTTAACCTGTAAGTTAACTAACTCTAAATAGGTAATTTAAATGCTTATTAACAAACAAAATATCCTTCCCACAATGATCAAATGTTAATTTTCCTAAAATGATCATCTTTCATAGGAGTAAAATTCTCCCATTAACAGGAGTAAAAATATATAGTGTTTGGCATTTAAAATAGTAACAACCAACGTTATTCATGCTAATAAATGTGGTTTACTTTTTGATACTTGAGAAAAGGTTTAGTTAGAAACTATTCAAACCTCAAATGCTGCTTCAATGTAATTTTCGATGAACATTCCAGGATACACTGAACTCTAAAAGATAAAAATAACATGTTTCATAATCTTGGATCACAACAGATTAAGTTTTTGATTAGATTCAACAAAGAGCCAAACAATTACCGGAAGTACTTCCACCATCCCACATGTTTTAATTCCAATCAGTGATATTTTAAACTTTGTTGCAATCAGCTTCTTAATGTGCAGTTTGGCTGGATTGCATAAACATTGTGGAAAAGATTTAGAAATTGGGAGTCCTGTCACATCAAGACAATCCATCTATAAAATTGAAAATTTCAGTTTGCTGTTCACAGATAAACAAACGTTATAGTTCTATATTGCTACCACAAACTTCTATGTTGCTACAAAACCCACTGGTTGATCAAGCTTGGATATTGCTGTTGCAAGTTCTGTCATTGAAGTACAGCTCACTTCACATCCACTTAATGAGAGAATCTTTGTAACTTTTGCAAATGAAGCTATTGCATTTGCATTTTCATCATCAACTGTGAAACCTCTCAGCACCAGTGATCGTAACTAGAACAAACATATATCAAATTCCTGTTGCTGCCAGGCATATTGCAATTAATATTGTACTGATCTTCTGGCATAAACGTACTGTAATTTTACATGCCATGCGGCGAGACTTCATCAGGTATAACGCAACAAAAGAATCAAACTGCAACATGCAGGGGCACAAAAGAAAAAAGAGGAGCGTTGACACCGCTTGCAAGCGGCTTACTCAGGCATAGTTACCATGATAAAAATTTTTATGTAGTCTTGCTCATGCAAGCTACAAAATTAAAATAATATTGTACAAGGAATTAACTCCATAATATGGCACATCAAACAATATTTTAGGTGAGCAAAATGTGTTTTAATACCTCTAGCTGTATGTTACCTTGTTTGGTGGTTGAAAATTGCCTAAAAATCGTTTTAGAAAGTTTCTAGAAAAAGACATTTTTGAAGTTTCTTCATTCGGCTTTCTCTTCATCAAACTCCTCCATTGCCTGGCTGCTTTTTTCCCCGTCTAATAAATAAAGTTTATTTATGCAGTAGAAAATTATTCCACAACCATAGTAAGTTAAATAAAGCAATAATGGTCTTTGTTAAAATATTTTTTGTATTTAGTAAAACAATATTTTAATATAAAGTCACAATAATAGTAACTCTTAAGTAAGTTTAGCACTTAGTTGCACAAGAAACAGGGTCACAAGATTCTAAGAACAAAATGGAGGCCAATATTGTAAAAAAACAACAACAAAAATTATTGTTAAAGTATCTTAAATAAATAAAGCTTGTCAATGTTTTAATCCAGCCTATTGTTCTCACAATTATGTGTATAGGTTCATTGCCACAGACAAAAACATGATGTTAATTTTGTAGTTCTAATAAATGTAAAAATAAATTAGTGCTTGAATAAAATTATGTTCACAAAACAGCAAACACTCTTCCATACTTCGTGACTATGTGTACATACAGAAGTCTCGTAAACAAAACAACAACAACTTTCTTTTGAACACACAATAAAAACGACTAAAAAAAAATTATTTTAACCAAAATGTTTTAGAACAAATAGAAAAGGTTGGAAATTGTCAATTTGTTGGTTATGACAAAAAAACAATAACTTTTAATGTGCCATATAAAATAAAATAAAAATACTCTACCCAAACATTTATTGAATCAATGCCGGGAAATTGACTTTTTGTGGATTGAGTTTCTGGGGTATACTGAAAGTCAATTACTAGATCCCCTTGGATGGCCGAGATGTGCTTTGCCAAATCTTTCATCACTTGATTGGTCACCTTATGACTGACCAAGAAGTCCTAACAATGATAAAACAATCTGGTAATTGTCCTTGTCTTTCATGCTTTGCATTTTTATTAAAGTGAGATGTTGTCAAACCTTTATATGCTCTAAGATTCTGGTCAACAAAGATTCAAAGCTTCCATGGTAAAACTTGCAACTTGACGATACTTTAACATTGTAAGATTTCCCTGATGTACTTAAAACACAACCAATAGTATAAGCATCAGTTGGAAGTATGCTCCCGGTTAAAATTAATGTTTCTGGCAGCAAATGAAGACATTCCATGTAAAATGTTTCCTCATCAATTTCATGTAACCATGAGCAAATTTGCAATAGTTTTTTTCCCCCAACTTCAGTTTCTCTTAGTTGATTGGTGCAAAACTCTTTCAGCAAGTCATTTTTGTTAGCTACTACTTGATACTTCAAATTTCTGAAACAATCTTTGACAACTTCTTCAAGTTTTTTATTGCAAAGGCCAAAGACAAACTTTGCAACAACTTCCCATCTATTTGTTTTAAGTTTAGGAAGAAGTTTGGTAAACTCTTGAACACTTGAAAAAAAGACAAGGTAACAAGCAGCGAAATATTCCTGCCAAATCAAATGTGAGAAGTTGCTCTTAACTTCAGAATCCATAAACTTCATGTTCCAATTTTTCTCCGTCACAAATGTTGCAAGAAGTCCTGTCAATGTTTTTGGGGTAATTCCAACTTCTTTTAGGTCATAAGTGGTAAATACAAGTTTGCTGTCTTTGAAACCATTCCATGCCAATCTAGCTATTTTGTTTAAATATTCTTCTTTGTTAACCTCTGTTTTATCTCCCCTTACAAAATCCTGCTTGAAATAGTACCTAAATCCATTTGCAAAAACATGAGTAAGAGAGTGATATCGACCATTACCACCTTCTTTAAGACTTTTCCAGATTACAAAAGCGATAAAAATGCATTTTGCTGGGACATAGCAAGAATAAAGAATATTTGGATTGCCTTTTATGACATTCCACACATCGGCACCATTATCTCTGCAAATCTGGTTGCAAAGATTTTCTTGAGATTTTTCATTAAGACCCATAACCTCAGCAACAAACAATGGTCGACATTCCGAATCAATGGAGAAAAAATGCTTCTGTCGAGAGGTAAAAACTTTCTTTGCATCCGTGAGCAAGTCACCCCTCATAAGACCATATATATACTGAAGAGGTTCATTTTCCTTTTCAAGATCAACATATCTGTACTCTAAACTCCAATCTGCTGCAGCTTCATCCAGGCCATCCAAAGTAATAAAAATATTTTTTATGTCAAACAGCCACTGCAGAAGTGAATCTTCATTGAGTTTTTTAGCAGGACATTTATTGTAAGTGTTTGGTGATAAAGAGTTTTTAAGCAGAAATCTGGAAAATGTTGTGGGAGTTTTGAAGTCAATGTTTTTCACAGAAATGTAGAAACAATATTGGGTTTTATCAACATTTTCCATTGCACCATCCATTGCTTTTTCGGTTATATCTTTGGATAGTGTCGTTTTACCAATCCCTGGCTGTCCAATTAATGCTACAATGTTTGCAAATTGAGACTGTTTTTTTCCTTTTGCTGCTATTTCTGCTTTTGTAAACAGTTCTTCAACTGATACTTTACTGTCCTGTTTTAAATCTATCGTCTCATAATCTTGACTCCTGTTGTAATGTCCATCTTTATCACTGTATTGTGGGATTACTGCAACTTTTCTACGCTTGTTTGGAGGTTTTTGTCTTGCAGGGAAAATTTTTTTAGATGGTTGATCTGTTATGTCAAGTGGACAAACTTCAATTTGTTGTTGAGTTAAAGTTAGAAAACTCTTTGATTTGCATTGCTCTTTGGCTGCATCAGACAACAAGTTTTCCATATCACGTTCATCAACTGAAAAAAAATTGAGGTTATATAATATATTATATTATAACCCCTTCGATGTTGGGCTTTTTCAAATTTATCAGGATTTTTCCAGTTTTCTGTTAAGCTTCTAATTCATAATTTTTTGATTTTAAATTAGTTAAACCTGAGTCTGTTAAAAATAATGTGTCCTGTTCAATGCAAGCAAACTGCTTTCGATGCAATATTGAAAACTAATATAGCCTAAGATAGTAAATCTAAAAAAGGCCTTTGTCACAAAAACAAAGAATATCATAACACAAAAAAAACATAAATAAATTACCATTGTGTTGATTGACAAATTTTAACAACCAAAAACCTAAAATAAACTTACCACTACTAAGAGGTGATGATGGAATCAGATTTGGATTTCTTCCATAGTAATGTTCTAAATTGAAAACTTCTGTGAGAAACCAGTCTTTGTAACCACAAAAAAAATCACATACTATGCACTTGTTTAACATCTCCAACAACACCAACAACACTGCCATCAATTTTCGATGAATCTGCTGATATGGTTTGACAGAAATCTGTGAATTAATATGTTTCTTATTCTACTTTGAACATGATGTGATACAGATATTATGAGAACTCTTTACCATGAGGGTTCTGGGTTTGGTTGCGCACTGTTTGAAGATTATGACTGTTTGGTGCTCGAGTATTTGGTGCAGCTTCTCTCTGACTCACGCCAACATTTTCTGGATAAGGCTGTTGTGCTTGTTGTGTAAAGTTTTGCCTGAAAATGATGTTTTAAATAAAACAAGTGCAGCACAACGAATATGTGTTTCTACATACGTTGGGTGGGTGGGTGCAAGTTGTGAATAAGCTTGCTGGTTTCGAGCAACTAATTGAGGTTCAATTCCTTGTTCATAGTTATGCAAAGTTGGTTGTGCACTTCGAAAAGGAATCATTCCCCTTGGGTGCATAATAGCTTGTTGGGAATTCCTCCATTGTGATGGATAGTATTGGTAATAGAATGGATGCCTACCACCGTAATGTTGGTAGGGTGAATATCCTGTGGGATTAGGGTAAGGTTGTGAGGGTTGTGGAGTGTATCGAGTGAAGGAAGGCCCAAATTCTGATGGGTGGCTTTGAGGTGTTGCATAAAGATGAGATGTTGATGGTACACTAAAATGATGAGAGGTTACATACTGGTTGGGTTGCCAAAAAGTGGGTTGCTGGGGTATTTGTGGGTTTGGAAAGTATTGGGTTTGGTTAAAGGCTGGTACATTGGTCGCCTGTGGAATTCCTTGACCTGGTTGTGTTGATTGTTGATTGTTTGTTTGCTCAGCATCAAGAAATGTAAATGATTCCTACAACAACAGTCATACACTCTTATAATAAAGTTTTCTTTACTAGTGCACTTCAGAATGTGAAGATTAGGATGCTCAATGTTAGTTTCTAAAAAATCTTTCATCGAGATTATCTTCCAAATGAACAAGAGAATCATCACAAAAAAATTTACATATGGCTGTGACACAAGCATAAAAATAACATAGTAACGTTATTTATTTCAAGTAGTCATACATACAAAAAACTGGCCAGAATTTAACAAAATATCATTTTATTGAAAGTTACTTTCATACTCACATACATAATAACACATAACTATAACACATAACTTAACGGTCCGGACAGAAAATGTTACAAATTATGAAATGTCACATTCAGCATCTGTGTTTCTGTAGATTGGACAACGTATTAGAAAATATTTCCAATTGTCACTTTTTCATTATTTGCTTCTAAGTGGCTAAAATGTCACCAAACCATTTCATTAGAAACAAAATCAAAAGTCATACCTGGCTTGCTTGGTTCTGGTCATTGTTTGAACTTCCCTGACCATAATTCCTATCCATTCAGGTTAATGTATATCAACAAGCACGGCAATATTTGACTGATTCCAATCACATAAGGGCAACAAATGATGCATGGCAACTGAATCCAGTGTTAAGTCCATTATTCACAAGAGGTAGAAAACAGTCCGAGAGGAACAATTTTAATTCACATTCGACTACATTTCATTTTATTGCCTGTTACTTCAAAAAAACTAAAATAATATACAAAAGAACATTTATGAGCTTGGTAAATAACATACAATACAATTTATAAACATTATATGCCTTTGGAAATAAACAACAAAACTCCAAAGACCGAGAATGCCATCTGCCAACAAAAATTGAGCATCACCCAGTCTGCAGAATATGGCAGTTCCCGACGAGATCTCGGGCGTGCAAGACTAAATCTTTTCGCGTGCGCGCGTGCGCGCGTGCACGGCCCCTAAACCCGCGTGCAACGAAAACGATAAAACGTCTTTCTGTTAATTGTTTTCTGTTTAGACATTCGCGTGCCGAAAAATTTTCGCGTGCAGTGCGAAAAATTTGGCGTGCAAACAAAAAAAGTTGAAGACAAACTTGCGCGTGCAGCTGCCATACTCTGCAGACTGGAGCATCACCACTCAAATTAAAAATCAGAAGCTAAATACTTGTAACTATGATGTAAAATAGTAATTCACCTCTATAACTAAACAGGAAGTTCAGGAACTGACAGAAATCAGAAATTCCAAAAGATAAAACCAGGGTAGTTCCCAGTTGGTTTTCTTACACCCTTCCATTTATATTCTCGAACAGACTTACTACCGACACCTACCGGTGAAGGTTTGGAAAGAGTAGAAAGTTATTCCAAAAAAACTTCACATTTTTATAGTTTCTGAGGACGCAATCTTCAAAAAATAAAACTTTCAATAAAATTTATCGGTTTTATCGGATAGCGCGGGTTCGAGTCCCGGTGTGAGCTGGAAGGGTTTCAACATGACTTAACCCGGAAGATACTTTTACACCGGATCACAAAATTTTTTCCAAACTTGATCCACAAAAAAGCCTATGTAACATAGAAATCTGTGCGAATATTAACGCTACAATTTCGTGTAGTATTACAACTCAAATTTATAAACAAAACTAACAGGCGGTGGCCCTGTTCACGCCTGATCATTAAAATTCGCACAGATTTCTGTTTTACACATACTTATATGTGGATTAAGTTTGGAAAAAACTTTGTGACCCGGTGTAGTAGTATTTTCCCGCTACACCGATGCCTCTATAATTTAAGGTTTGCATTCAAAAGCAACACGTGGAATATTTGAAGACAAAAAAGAGACGTTGGTTTTCAATAAAACTAAACCCACAATTCCAGTTGGGGATTCCCCTGCCAAAAAGCAAAACGTTTGGAAGAACTTGTAATGATTTATTCGAGCAGCAATGATTCACAATAACAATGTCACAGAAACCAATATTTGAATATTGGCAACATAAACCTTTCACTTCCACCTGTTAAAACTTCATCAAACCCATAGATAGATACAGATTTGTTTTTGAGTAAATATAAAAAAAAACGTGCGCCGATAAAACCGAACCGTAGTTGGTGGAACATTAGTTGTTCTCGTCATCAAACACTTTAGTTACAAACCTAAAATATGTTTAGGCAAAAACCAGCAAAGGGTTGACAGAATTCACAACATAACGTACCAGAAAACATTGTAATGTGAAAATACTCGATTGTAAACAGTCAAAGAAATAACATAAGTCACAGGTATATGTTAAAAGCAATTTTAACACACAAACAGTAAAAAAAATGTTAAAAGAAACATTACGTTTCGAAGACATCCTTTATTGTAAGCAACACAGACAGTAAAACTTTGCGACAATTTCAACGAAACCAGATACATATAAATGCATTTATATGTTTGGCAAAGAAGTAAAAATGAGAGTTATGAAGACAAACGGTATTAATACGTACATTGTAAATACAAATAACACACAGAAGTTGGATAAAGCAGTGGAAATATTCAAACTTCACGTTTTATCGATGAAACATCATTAAAAAACTTCCTACCAGTTTAGGAGGGAGTTGATCTCCACAAAAATATTTCCAATTGATCAATCATATTTACTTGCATTCGTTAAACCCAAATATAAGGGGATGGATTGAAGTGGAGAGTAGGAGTTAGAGATTCATTTCTTACAAAATCAACTTTGGCTTCTACAATGCAACAGATTGGTTATTTCATACATCGTTTAACTATTATAACAGTAGTGTTGACAAAAGTTTTCATTGAGCAAATATTTTGTGACTTGTACTTATTTCCATACATGCAACATCCACTCACACATAATAAAATACTTCTATTCAGTCGAGTTTGTTTGTGTGATTTTATTTTAAATCTTAGGCCACATAAACTGAAAATACATGGTAGGTATTAGGTGATGTCGACTTTCTTTATATTAACCCAGTGGTGGCAACCCGAGGCTTGCACATGACACAAGCCTTAATACAAGACAACCCATGAAGTAAACATATTATTATCGTGTTAGTACTAAATAGCAATGACAGTTTGTACGTGAAACAAATAGTTTTCATACTTACAGGGTCTGGCAGGTTCTGAAATTTCACTTCGAAGTCATTATCTTTTGCCCAACTACTGACTTCAAGTTCATCTTGTATATTGTGAACACACTTGAGTAAGGTTTCTGCCACATCACCATGTATGTCATTAAATGTAAGATTCAACTTCCTTATCTTGAAAAAAAAGGTGGAATTAGGAAATTAAAGGCAAATGTGGCATTAAATGATAAAAACAAATAAAATATTTACCAATGAATGGTAAAATATTAAAAAACATTGACCTATCTGGTCTCATCAGTGCATCTAGCAGATAACTAGCCAGACCAAGATAGATTATTCCATTTTGTGTGCACTACTGTCTGCAGCTCACTAATCATTATTGGCTCACTGCTTGTATGCGTTCATTGTATAAATTATAATGTCACAAAGGCAATATAATAACTTTATGAATTTGACTGGTTTACTTCAACAGAGAAAAGGCCGGGAATAAAAACAGTGTTAAAACACAGGAAAAAATGTCCCGGTACAAAATCATATCACTGTTACATCAGGTGGAGTTTTATAAAATGCCTTACTGAAAGCTTAAACATGAGTTTTTGTGGTGGATAAGTGTGCATAGTTTTGTTGCTTCACTTTGAAAGACCAAAAATTGATTTAACTGCATTTATAAAGTAAAATAATGAAAAAGTTTTTTGGCCCTACACTGGTCTAACATACAACTTACTGGTTTCTCAAGTTGTGATATGGAATTTGCAATCTTACAGATTCCACCACTTGTCATCTTACAACCTTCCAGAGACAGATCCTCAATCCCCTGAATACATGAAGCAATAGCAGATGCACTTTCATCATAAACTGTGTTCCCATTAAGTTTCAACGACGTCATCTGAAACAAATCAAAAATTGCTAAAATCAGTTTTTCTGTCAGCAATATCATTGTATTGATTATGACATCACAGAGGCGTAACAATCACTTGATAAATTCAATTGTTGACCTTTGGTAGCTCAGTCAGTTAGAGAAAGAACCCGAATTACACATGGCTCCAACTTACTAACAGGTTTATGACTTTGGTCACAGTTATATGCTTGCAATGTCACGAGACCTAATAAAATCAAATGGCTTATTGCAAGGAACAAACAAACTTATTGAAGATTCCAGATTGGCCCTTCTAGGTTAAAGGGGAGTTTACAAATATGTTTAAGGAATTTTACTATATTGTGATTTTGTATCACTGTTACTTGTGATCAAACTTTACAAACTACCAATACCTGCGTCTGCGAAATTTTTGAAACAAAAGATGGTTTGTGCAACTGTGTTACACTACCGAAAACTGAAACGCGTGTTTTGCGGTGTGCATGTGCCATAGTTTAATTTAAATTTACTTTGAAGACAATGAAATACAAACAATAACATGCTTTCTCAAAAAGTTGCCCGATGCCACCCTGGGCAGCCTAATTTTTACGTGAGCCAATAGTTATTGCTTGGGAGTCCGGACCTAATGGATCCCACTCCCTAAACCTAAATACGCCCATGTATGCTGGTATCAAAAGCTGTATGTAGGAGGTGGCTTGACAGCAAATGCACTACTTCGGTGAAAAACAAAAAAATCAAACATTTAAATCAATGGTATGCAACCAGTATTG
Source organism: Ascidia mentula (assembly GCF_947561715.1). NCBI lineage: Eukaryota > Metazoa > Chordata > Ascidiacea > Phlebobranchia > Ascidiidae > Ascidia > Ascidia mentula. The sequence goes on from NC_138568.1 coordinate 5,213,215, forward strand.
CTGTTTTAACATATCTTTATTTAAACACTAAAATAAATTTTGTGTTGCAAGCAAATCCAGAACCCCCAAGTGTATCGTAACCCTAATAAGTTTGGAAATCACTGGTCTAACATACAACTTACTGGTTTCTGAAGTTGTGATATGGAGTTTGCAATCTTAAAGATTCCACCACTTGTCATCTTACAATCCCCCAGAGACAGATTCTCAATCCACTCAATACATGATGCAATAGCAGATGCACTTTCATCATCAACTGTGTTCCCATTAAGTTTCAACCACTTCATCTGAAACAAATAAAAAATTGCTGAAATCAGATTTTATGTCAACAACATCATTGTATCAATTATGACATCACAGAGGCAGAACAATCACATGGTGAATTTAATCGTTGAGCTCCGGTAGCTCAGTTAATTAGACAAACAACACGAATTACACATGGCTCCAACTTAGTAACACGTTTGTGAATTTGGTCGTAGTTATATGCTTGCGATGACACGAGACCTAATAAAATCAAATAGCTTATCACAAGGAACAAAGATTTTAGATTGGCCCATCTAGTTTAAAGAGGAGTGTACAATTATATTCAAGGAATTTTCCTAAATTGGGATTTTGTATTACTATTACTTGTGATCGAGCATTACAAACAACCAATACCTGCGTCTGCGAAATTTTTGAAACAAAATATGGTTTGTGTAACTGTGTTACATTACCAAAAACTGAAACCCATGTTTTGTAGTGTGCGTGCGCCATAGTCTAATACAGTGCTTTTCAACTTCCACACTTTTCTGTGGTACGAAAGTTTCATCCGCACAATGTACCAAAATGTTTGTTAAAATGTTTGTTTTCGAACCCCAGGATGTACAGAAGAAATTTAAACAATTGGAAACCTACCGACGATTAAAGGGGAAGGATTAGCATTGCTCAGTGAAGCGATTGTGCATAACCACAAATGAAAAATTCTTAGACTAAAAAATGACTATGTATTGAGCGATTGTCATCCGCACCATGTTTTCCATCCGCACTAGTGCAGATGGTCCCACAGGTTGAAAAGCACTGATCTAATATAACTACTTTAAAGTCAATGAAAATACAAACAAATACATGTTTTTTCATCAAGTTGCCCGATGCCACCCTCAGAAGCCTAATTTTTAAGTGAGCCAATAGTTATTGCTTGGGAGTTCAGACCTAATGGATCCCACTCCCTAAATCTAAATACGCCCATGTATGCTGGTATCAAAAGCTGTATGTAGGAGGTGGCTTGACAGCAAATGCACTATTTCTATTAAAAAGACAAAAACATCAAACACTCAAACCAATGGTATGCAACCAGTATTGCTGTTTTAACATATCTTTATTTAAACACTAAAATAAATTTTGTGTTGCAATTGAATCCAGAACATCCAAAGGGTGTCGTGACCCTAAAAAGTTTGGAAATCACTGGTCTAACATACAACTTACTGGTTTCTGAAGTTGTGATATGGAGTTTGTAATCTTACAGATTCCACCACTTGTCATCTTACAACCCCCCAGTGACAGGTTCTCAATCAACTGAATACATGAAGCAATAGCAGATGCACTTTCATCATCAACTGTGTTCCCATCAAGATCCAACAACGTCATCTGAAACAAACAAGAATGTTTATAATTTAAAGAATGCACACTAAAGCGAAAAACAAGTCACAAAAATTATTTTAGCGAGTTAGCGAAATTGCAAACATCGAAGACACAAATCATGTCACATGGAAGAAAATTACTAGTTCATACTATAACATTGAACTGGTACCAGAAATATCTCCTAAATTATATGTTTTTATTCACAACCAAAGTTTCTTACACACAGTTGTACTGTTTTTAGTTTCTCAAAGCGCCGAAACCAACTTAAGTTTGGAAGATTATGCATGTCATAACTTTAAAATTGTTATACAACCTCTTTATGTTTGATACTTTTCTGACCTACCGAAAAGGCCTGGCATCAAGTTACTATCTCTCTGCCATGCACCAGAGGACAAAACTTTCCTTGCAAAAATACCAAGCGAGTTGTAACTCATCGCAAATCATGATAAATAATGTTAAATAAACAATTGCACTGTGGGCCAGTTCCTCATCTCATGTATCAATTACTACGAACCAAGACAGTGATTGTAAATTAATATAAAGCCCCCCTGCTATAAGGAGCAAAAAACTGCTATTTACTTATGAGAGTAAAAGTACCTTTTGCTTTATTGCACTGGTAACTTCTTGGATCCCAAACGTGCTAACATTTTTCATACTAAGTTCAAGTGTAGGTGGAAACAAATGTATGACACATGACAAAGCACAAGCTTCTTCATCACCATCCACTGTCAGCTTGTGTGGAAGAGTGTCAACCTGGATAAATAAAGACATCATTTTAATTTTTTAGTGTAAAACATTTTTAAAATGTAAGTAAGGCACTTGTATGTATGTTTTATTTTGTGGGTAAATTATTTTAGAAATTTACTGCTGCCATAATTTTTTTAGTGCACAAACAGAAAATGAATTAATAAAAATTATGTGGTCAAAGCCAAAACAGTGAAGCCACAAACCTCAAACACGGAATTAACGTAAATTTTCAAAAGTTCCTCTGAGTTTGCTTGACTCTAAAATAACATTAAGTTTGAATCAATTCATTTTAAAATGTTGTTAATACTATTTTTACAATTTGAAATGTATAATTGTAGATGCAAACATGGTACCTTTGAAATGCAAGGGATGAAATTACATTTTCCAACATTTTTGAAACCATTTTCAGAGATTTTGAACTTCGACACAAAAAGTTCATCCACATTGCAAAGAAATGATTCATTTAGGAGCAATGGCAACATAGATTTACAAATTAAATTTTTACATAAATCCAAAGATTTTATCTGTAAGAATTTAAACATCATTAATAATCAGATTGCTTCTTTATTTTAAGTTCTATATTTGACACTATTTCAGAACAACTGCAAATCAGCAATATAATTAAAACTTACTGGATTCTTTAATTTTGATATATTTTCAGCGATGCTTTTAAATGTGGTTTTAAAATCAGGTATGTTGTAGCCAGATAAGTCCAAATGATCTGTCATTTGTGCTACTGTAAATGCACATTCGTCATCTACCTTGCACCCAATAAGTTTTACTGATGTCAACTGTAACAAACATCACACAAAGTTATCATTGTACAGAAAGGTAAATAACTTATAGTTACACACCAGGTTTTAAAAACACTTTTATATATTCACCCGTTAGGTTTACAAGCTACGCAGCCCAAGCAAATTTTAATTCGACTTGCCAGGACTTTTTATTTGAAATGGCTAATCCAGCTAGGCTGCGAAGCCTGTAAACCTAATGATCTCGATACGATAGCTGTAAAGTGATCGTCAAGTAAGGAGCGGGGTGATGTTGTTAAAACATTTAGGCAGATACAAATAAAAAAATCTTACAACCCACACCTTGCTTTTTAAAGACCTAGCAACTTCAAGAATTGCAAAGTCACTAATCTTCTCAAATGTAACTTCCAGTGTTGAAGGAAATAAATGCACCACACAAGAAAAAGCACAAGCTTCTTCATCACCAGTAAGTACAATCTTATCTGGTGTGGATTCCACCTGGACAAAAGCAAAATTAGAAGGGTTTATTTCCCATATCATGTTTTTGCAAACCTCGAACATCTGATTAATTAGCATTTCATGAATCTTCTCCTGTTCCTCTTTAATCTAAAAAAAGAAACAGTTTCATGTATAAACCAACTTTTTATTACATGCTTTTATGATGAGCAAGTTTGTCACAGAAATCTGATTAATATTTATCATACCAAACTAACATGCAACAACATCATTGGAATCCAAGGTTTAATGGGTTTAAAATCAATATTGATATATCTTTGCTCAAGCTAGCATAGACATAAACCACACGAACAAATTTAATATAACACATTTGCATAAAAAAATTACTTTGGATTTGTTCTGAAACAAATTAACTTTCCCACAAGCTTTAATCCCACTTTCTGATATTTTAAACTCGGTTACAGTCAGCTTGTTGATATTCATTCTCGTTGGGTTGTTGGAGATTATTTGTAAAAATGAGCTTGGAATGCAAACTTCGCTGATATCCAAGGAAAACAACTGAAAAAATATTTAACATAATCAGTTTCAAGCATTTCAAAATTCCCTATTATACTGATGTGTTTAAAGTGATTAATGACTTCTACAGTAAAGTTTTACAGGGAGAAGGCAAGTGGAACTTGAGCGCTGTTAGTTCTTCACAACAGAGATTGCATACCAATTGGTAAGATATACGACATATATGAGAGCAGAAACAATGAATTTTTGACCACAACAGTGCAGGGAATATAATATTGTGTGCACCAGGTGTCACGAAAAACTAATTGTCACTGTTAAGGTACCATAACATCAGTGTTATTACGAAACTTGTACCCGCACTAAGCTTGTGTATAAAAAGTCAAGCAAAAACAAAACACCATAAGACAAGCCAACACATTTCAAAACTTACTGGGTGATCAAGGTTTGTTGTGGCGCACATGTTAAAAACAAATGCAGCACTGGAAACAGAGCACCCAGATAAAGACAATTTTTCTGTGACATGTAAACATGATGCAAGTCCATTTTCATTTGTTTCATCAAATTCAAATCCTTTAAGCCATAAAGATGGTATCTGAAACAATCCCAATTACAATGTTTTCTAATACAAAATATAATACATGGCGTAACTCAAGGTTGGTTATATATACTATGATGATATATACTTTTATAATGCACAAAAAAAAAAAATATGTATACAATACTTATACTGATGAAAGTATTTGAGTTTTATTAATTATGATAAAAAATAATGTGAGCCTACTTTTGTCTGCCCAGCTGATGCTAAGTTCTGAAAAATTCCTTGTTTTAAATATTTTCATACTTGGTTGTGTGGAAGTTTTTTGCAAGTTTGGTTCCACCTGAAAGTAAAATGTATAAAATAAATTCATACAAAATAAACAGGCTTAGTATTTTAACCTGAGTTGATGAGTTTTCTTCTGAACCCAAAAAAAACAAAACTAGTGTTTCTTTAAGGAACTATTTTGATATAGTGATGAGTTTACTTTGTGGAAGAGGCAATGTGCTGCGATGACAAACAATTTCCATATTTTCGTAATTTTGTGAGGAACATTGCATATTATCTGCTGACGTATATTCAGTTTTTGGTATCATATTACATGCTCCTGTTGCGGAGTGTTCCTTGGGTCTTATGAGAAAAACAGAACATAATAACATAATTCCACCAACGTATCAACAACATACATATGTTTGGAGCAGGAAAGATCCAATGGTATTTGTGGAGGTGGTTCATTATGTTGTGGGTCCATGCTTGTATCTGTTGGAAACTGATAACCAAGTGAACTGAAAACATGGAAATTTCAAATTGATTTTAAATCCATTAGTTTCTGCATCAACTATTTCTACCTCACAAACTTTGAATGTTAAAGTAAACTAGTTTTCATTTACAAACACTTAAATTTACCGGATCAGTTCCTTCCTTATTTCCCTTTTTACTTAAATCCATACCCACTGTCCTTTGATAGGAATCAGGTCTGATGAATCACCAATTAAAAGTTTAAAGTAATGATAAGGAATGTAAATAACGATTTCTTTTAAATTTCTGAAAAAAGACAAATATTATCAATAATCTATGCAAAACAGTAATGTATTAAAGAAACATTTTCGTTTGCCAGATTGGAAAAAATGTTGAATAAATCCTCCACACACTTTTGCAAAAATTACCAATAATCTGCATAATAAAAATTAGCTAATGCATTAACATACGAAAAATGTTGAAATCGTCTGTGCATTTTCCGCGCAACTAACGATCGCCGAAAAAAAATCCTCTGCACAAATAACAAACTTTCCAATTTTGGTTGGTTTGTCTGTGCAATCAGTCTTGCCCCCAAAATTCCTTCACATGAATTACAAATACCTACAATGGGTTTTTGAGGGACCGCGCTTTGAAGACAAAATCATAAATCAAACTTTACCAGGGGAATCACCAGATTTTTCTTTTGACCGCCTGGTGACGTAACGTATAATGATAACGGTTCGTGAAACTTTGCGCAATTTCACAAAAACCAGAAAATTCAATACCAAGGTTCTTAATTGATACAATTCGTGATTCTCAGTATACCGCTGCAAAAAACGTTGTTTGGTGGGTTGAGATTGTGGCTTGTCACCAGAAAATTCTTTCAATATTTTGACCATAAGGTTTACAAAAGTCGCTTTGTTATCTTTCACAATTACACCAGGACTACGAATTATGAAATTCCAATTGGCAGTGAAATGTAAGAATCCTTTAACCTTTTGTAAAGCTACAATAAACTACACTGTCTTGCAATTGAAGTTTACAATTAAAATGATTTCTAAATTCTCGCATAGGTAACTTTTTCTTTTTTACAAATAATGCAATCAAACCTTATTCCTCAACAAAACCCAAACGGCAAACATTTAAACCAGTCGTAAAACTCCAGACATCAACACCAAGCAACAACAACAATCTGTCCCAGAGTAGAAAAGAACACCAGAGGGAAGCTAGTTGACAAAAAAAGCTTTGATATTTTCAACACACCTTGCGACTACAACTATAAAGAAGTTTTTAGTCTATTACCGCTTTCACGCTACAAAGTGCACACAATGCACCTAACTTACCGACAAATACAAATATTACCAAAGGCCGCATTTGTATCCAACTCCAATTGTTCCCAGTTTTACTCTCGGAAAGCACCAGAGACACTGAAACATTTCACCCCCTATTCAGCTTACATGAATTATCCCCAGATAATGCATTTTCTACCTTGTGCAACCAAACATTATTTCTTAACAAAACGTATTAAATCGCATTCAATTCTTGAAGCTTAATTGCAACGAAAACTCAAGTTGGTGACGAAATTTAAACAGAAATATTCAGCATTGAAACTATTTGAAACTTACATTTTTTTATTATTAAGATTATTGAAAAATGGACGCTAAAGGCGTACATTTGAAGAAAAGGGTAAGCAATAATACAAAAAAAGACAGTAAGGGTTAAACATAATGGGGAGAAATCAGTACAAGAAGTCAAGTTACATGGGTAGGCTACACGTCAAGCACCGTACGACCACTTTCTTTTGTACTAATTCGGTTCGGTTCGTTTTTTTCTTACTGGCGATGTTTAATTCTATGGATCTTGTTGAATGCAACATATTTACAAATTCTGTCGTCGTTGGTCGCCTCTTAGCGTATTTGAATCTATAGATTACAAATCGGGCACACAGAAGAGCGCAGTTTAAAAAGCATTTAAAAATGGAGTTATTTTGGTGTATGCCGAAGAGTAAATGCGAAGGAGGACATAAACGTACATAATACATCTATTTAGTATTGATTGATATTGTGACATGTAGTGGTAGAAAAATTGAACGATAAATCACACTAGATGTCGTCCTAAACATGGTCAATGCGGCGAGGGTTCGAGTCCCGGTGTGAGCTGGTAGCATTTTAATAAAACTTTACCAATGCCTTTATGATTTAATGTTTGCATCAAAACGTAATTCACACCAGCAAAATATGTAATATCATAATACTAGTTTGGTTCCACATGAAACAATTTAAAAATTAATCCAGGTCGCCTTTAAAGGTAAACTACACACAAATGTTGAAACCAATGTTTGGTTCGGAATTACAAGTATAAGAAAATCTGTCGTTCAATTGTTGGGAAAACGGATAAACTTGTACAATTAACCCTTCACGTAAAAGAGAATTAAAGACGAAACTCAATGAACCAAAGAGCAGAAAACAAAAATATTCAAGATTCATTAAAAAAACGCCCTTGATTGTATGCCACACAAAAACGTACAATGCAAATGCAACGATGTTTCATACAAATTTGGCAGGATCGCCCCACTGCGCAGGTGACGATCACAGCTATCGTATCGAGATCATGGGGTTCACAGGCTTCACAGCCCAGGCATTGTAGCCTAGCTGGATCAGCCACATTTCCCGACAAGTCGGAGCGAGATCTGAAAAATCATGCTCACGGTAAGGTTTGAATCCAAAATGGCAAATAACACACAGAAGTTGGATAAAGCGCATAAAAAAATATGAAGAATATTTACGGAGCATTTGGTACTGTTATGTGTTCATGACATGGAGTAGAAATGAAGTTTGACGAATCTTATCGTGGTTTCTGTTCCACTCCTTTGTCCTCATGTTCAGCCTAGAAGCGAGATCGTAAGGAAGGGAAAGATTTAAAACCTGACGATGAAAAGTTAAGGATTAAAATATATTGTTACTTGTCGTTCAACAAAGCTCGGCGCATTTCTATCTTAGCAAGATATCGACGAGAAACACTGAACTTTAGTGTGGAATAGACAGAATATTACGATACAGATGATATAAGTTAATTGAATTATGAATGAGTTTTGTCGCCTGGTTGTACATGTCATGCTTTTTTTCCAGTATTTAAAAGTCACCCGATAACAGCAAGGTTCCATAATATTTATGTGGTATTTTGTAAAGTCATCAAAAGTTTCGCTACCAACTTTACTGACATGAAACGATAATCGTTACTTACGCACTAACCTTGATACAGAGTTGCGGGAAATTATCAACGATTACAGTTGAAGTTACTGTGTTGGAAAGTTTAATTTGTACTCGAGGCCAATTTAACGCTGTTACTGAGATTACTAGATTTTTGTGAACTCCAAATGCCGTACATGACTTGTGATAAATGTAAATTTGAAAGGACCCATATTTAACGTTCGTATTGTTTGTGACAACAAAGTTGTACTGTACTGCAGGAACAACCGACCCGAAAAAAATGTCACAAGCGCATTAAACATTACGGAAGAAGTATGGCCAAATAAAAATGTTAAAATGCTTCTGGTACAATAAGTCAGTTGACATTATTGAAATAAATCGTCGGACGTGGCCTGTAACCAAACAATGGTTTCCTAAACATACAAACGAGACTAGCTCTTACGCACCACCGTGTGGTTAGACAGTTGCGGGAGACGCGCCACAAGGTAGAGTAAGAGGTTTTACAAGTTTCAAATCCGTTGCTTCACAACATGGAAAATTTCAATGTTTTATCGATGAAACGTCATTAAGAAAACATGTTACCGGTTTAGGAGGGAGTTGATCTCCACAAAATAATTCCAATCGATCAATCATATTTACTTGAATTTGTTAAACCCAAATATACGGGATGGATTGAAGTGGAGAGTAGGAGTTTGAGATTCACATCTTACCAAATTGTCAACTTTGGTTTCTACAATACAACGGAATGGTTATTTCATATATCGTTTAAATATTATAACAGTAGTGTTGATGAAAGTTTTGTTGTGATTTAAAATTATTTCATGAAGCAAATATTTTGTGACGTGTACTTATTAACGTAAACGCAACATCCACTCAAACATAATAAAATACTTCTGTTTAGTCGAGTTTGTTTGTATGATTTTGTTTTTTGAATTTTAAGCCACATAAACTGAAAATACATGATAGGTATCTTGTGATGTCGACTTTCTTTATATTAACCCAGTGGTGGCAACCTGAGGCTTGCACATGACACAAGCCTTATTAATACAAGACACCCCATGAGGTAAACATATTAATATCGTGTTAGTATCAAATAGCAATGACAGTTTGTACATGATGGGACAACTGGTTTTCATACTTACAGGGTCTGGCAGGTTGTGAAATTTCACTTTGAAGTCGTCATTTATAGCCCAAATACTGACTTCAAGTTCATCTCGTATATTGTAAACACACTTGAGTAAGGTTTTTGCCGCATCACCATGTATGTTAATAAATGTAAGATCCAACTTCCTTATCTGGAAATAAAAAGGTTGAATTAGGAAATTAGTTCAGATAAATGTGTCATTAAATGTTTAACAAATATAATTGCTGATAAAATATTAAAAAACATCGACCTAACGGGTCTCATCAGTGCAGATAGCGGCTAACTAGCCAGAGATAGATTATTCCATTTTGTGTGCAGAAAAGTCTGCAACTCACTGACCATGATTGTCCCATTGCTGGTAAATAACGAAAAGTCGGGCTTTGCACTAAGCCTTACTGAAAGCTTTACAAAAAACAATGAAGAGGTCCCAAAACAGGAGGTTGGTAATGTCCAGAGTGTGCTTTTAGCGAATGGCCACCCTCGTTCGTTTCTGCGGTGAAACCAAGATTCCTCGGCTAAAGGTTACGAAGGGTGTGGTTGTGTTGCTATATATTTTGCAAGGCCTTTGAGACCCTGAAACAGTTGTTTTGAGATTTCTTCATTCAGGTGTCCCAACACCCGCCTAACATTACCGCGTGCTTTGGTTTCGCATCCAAATGATCGTACAGGAGATGCGTTCGATGCTGGAGGTGTGAACGCACACCCTGTGCTGACTGCGACGGCGTATACATTGGCGAGACTGGCTGCGTCCGTCGAACAAAGCAAAAGGAACACAAACGCGACGTAGCCAACCGCGGGTACAGCGTTGTCGCAAAAAGTAGCGGATACAGGTGAATTTTGGAGAAACGACAGTTTTGGATGAAGAAAAACTACAAGTTCAAACAGATGTTTATCGAATAAATGCACATGAATTCGCGCTGAATGTTCAAAAGCAGACATTTTTCCTCCAGTGTATCGACAACTTTTAAACTACTAAGGTATCGAGGATTGTATTAATTTCATCTAGTTGATGAATATTTGTGTTAAAAAAAGCCAATGTTTACTTTTTTGTATGTTTTAAATGACATCGTGAAAGTCTTCCAGCTTCTGCGATACACCAAACCTTTAAGTTTCGTGCACGAGCACAGAAAAAAAATTGGAACGTCATGGGCTTGACTCTGATTGTCCGGTGTGCTTGTGGAGATGCGCATTTTCGGATTGCTCAAACATTTCGGGTTTTTTCACACACGCACTTTCTTTGGATATTTTATGAATAGAAAATTAGTTTACAGAATACGCATTTGTGCACATAAATGAATGCGGTTTTTCCATACAAGATTGTCAGCTAATAGATACTGCCCTCTTCACTTCAGACAACATATGCATTTTAACTGCTCCTACTACCTACAAATGTTCAAGGAATCAGTCATGCATGAAGGTTTTTTGTTAAATTCCGTCACGGCATTTTGTTAACGAACCAGTTATTTAAACTCTTGTCAAACCAAACAATGACAAACGCGCTCCGTGCCCACTTTACGTGATTTGTACCGACTTTGTTGACGGCTGGTGTGAATGCCCGCCCGCTTGAAAACCGAGTCTGATATGAATCCCACTTAATGCTTGGTTTAGTAGACGATAATTTGACAACGCATATCCCAGATCGGCTACAGCTACACAGTCGAGTTTGTTCCGTGCTGTGCCTTTGTCTTCACGTGCAGAACAACTAGTCATTTATTCCAAGACTACTTTCATCATCACAATGACCATTGTTACGTCACAGCTAACACTGTGAAATTTACATTAAAGTTCTAGTGGTTTAACAGACAAATGGCAATGGTTTTTGTACAAAGAAATGCTAAACATGGATAGATCGCAAATTGGTGGCTAGACGGGTAATCTAAAAACGTTTGCGCATCCCTTCTCAACCATTCACTTCCCCCAGCTTAAAATACCCTGATTTAAACAATTATCCACGTAATCAGACTCAAACTTTGTGCATCAAGTGCTGTAACTTGTATGTATTCAGTAAATACCTAAAATTGTTGTTTGAATATAGCTGAAAATTTAAATCCACTTAAACATTGGTGTGATGAACGAAGAAAGTGCATCCAATGTGTCCTAACAGTAAAAAGTTTGGAAACTACTGGTCTAACATACAACTTACTGGTTTCTAAAGTTGTGACATGGAATAACGCCCAACTACGCTATCATAGATAGCTTTTCTCTCTTTTGTAGCCTTCTCTCTGAGCTTAACCCCAAGATTATTTTCGCAACGCAATAACGGCAAACGATTAAAAAATCAATACAGTAAAGAGAACTTTTGCATCACGAAAGCACAACGAAAAGCTTCCTGTTGTTATGAAATAATTAAAGATTGATGTCAGTGCTTACATGACACGTCACTTCGTTTAGCAACGAAAAAAGGGAAACATGGCTGTCTGTGAAGTAATAGCAATAGGGATGCACCGAAACTTTGGGTTGCCGAATTTATTCGGCCGAAACTAAGCTCTTTATAATTATTCGGTTTCGGCCGAACGTATTTGCAAATTCGGCCGAAACCGAAACTTTTTTACTTCGTGCAAGGATGATACGCGAAGTTTAGTATAGATTGGAATCATTATTCAAACTGTACGATTGTTTGTTTTGTTTGTTTATTGTCACCAAAATTATGAAAATCAACGTTTAAGCAGTTGATACAGCAGTCAAGGTTATTCTTTAAGTGCCAATAAAAGGCTGTATGATAGGATTAGATCCAATCCAACACATGTTTTGTTTAAATTTGTTGCGTTAAGAGATGGATACCAAAATTAGTTTCGGTTTATTCGGCCGAATTTATTCGGCAACTTTTGCCGAATATTCGGTTTCGGCCGAATAAAAAAATTGCTGTTTCGGTGCATTACTAAATAGCAACATCACTTTTCACTCAAATCTTGTTACCGGTAGCCATTTTAAGAAAAATATTGGGTTGTGCCACCTTTACATTTATGTCAATATTTTGGTCAATCGCATAAATCGTTAAAACCATGTAAATTTATCCTTGCGAAGTCTTTTAGTTTAAAAATTCATCCTCGCAATCAGGCTTAAACATCGTGTCTCAAATGCTGTAGGCTAAATTGTCAAAAAATAAATTGGTGTATTACAAACGAATCCAGAATAATCAAGTTTGTCGTGGCCGCCAAAAGTTTGGAAACCACTGGTCTAACATACAACTTACTGGTTTCTCAAGTTGTGATATGGAATTTGCAATCTTACAGATTCCATCGCTTGTCATCCTACAACCCAACAGAGACAGATTCTTAATCCACTGAATACATGAAGCAATAGCAGCTGCACTTTCATCATCAACTGTGTCATAATCAAGTTTCAACGACGTCATCTGAAACAATTGAAAAATTATTGGAATCGATTTTTATGTCAACAATAACATTGTGTTAATTGTGACGTCACAGAGGCCGAACAATCACTTGGTGAATTTAATCGTTGAGCTCCGGTAGCTTAGTCAGTTAGAGAAAGAACCTGAATTACACATGGCTCCAACTTAGTAACAAGTTTTGTGACTTCGGTCGCAGTTATATGCTTGCAATGCCACGAGACCCAATCAAATCAAATGGCTTATTACAAGGAATTACAAACTTACTTAATATTCGAATTGGCCCTTCTAGGTTTTGTTAAGGGTACTGTACAAATATTTTTTTTCCTGTGGTGTACTTTTGTATTACTGTTACTTGATCAAGCATTACAAACTTCCAATACCTGCGTCTGATCCATTTTGGCAATAAAAGACGGAATGTGGAACTGTGTTACGTCATCGAATACTAAAACGCATGTTTTGCGGTGGTGCGTGCGCTATAGTTTTACTAGTTTTTACCAGTCAAATCCGGTAAATCGCTAACTTGCCAAGCTTTTTAATGTCATTAACTGGGAGTATCATAAGCACTAAACGTAGTTAACAGAGGTGCAAATTTACACTTCCGCAGTTAAAATAACGTTGTTATAACGCCCAACTACGGTAGCATTGATAACTTTTCACTCTTTTGTAGTCTGGTTCTCTCCGAGCTTAACCTTACGTGTTATGGCGTGGTGCCAACGACGCATACATTAAAGGAGTTTGGGAAATTTCGTTGGCATGTTGTAGACTATTTTCGCAACGTAATAACGGCAAACGATTAAAAAATAAATGCAGTAAAGAGAATTTTCGAATAGTGAAGGCACAACGAAAGGGTTGCTGTTGTTACAAAACAATTAAAGATTGATGTCAGTACTTACATGGTACGTCACTTCGTTTAGCATCGAAAAAAGGAAAACATGGCTGTCTGTGAAGTAATAGCAACGTCGCATTTTTTCAAATCATGCTTCCCATATTTTAAGGAAAATTTTGGGTTGTGCCACCTTTACATTTATGTCAATATTTTGGTCAATCGCATAAATCGTTGAGACTATGTGCAATTATCTTTGCGAAGTCTTTTGGTTTCAACTTTCATCCTTATAATCGGGCCCAAACATCGTGTCCCAAATGCTGAAGGAACTTGTCAAAAAATAAATTGGTGTATTACAAACGAATCCAGAACAATCAAGTGTGTCGTGACCCTAAAACGTTTGGAAACCACTGGTCTAACATACAACTTACTGGTTTCTCAAGTTGTGATATGGAATATGCAATCGTACAGATTACACCACTTGTCATCATACAACGACCCAGAGACAGATTCTTAATCCACTGAATACATGAAGCAATAGCAGATGCACTTTCATCATCAACTGTGTTCCCATCAAGATTCAACGACGTTGTCTGAAACAAATGAAAAATTGTTGGAATCAGTTTTTATGTCAACAATATCATTGTATCAATTATCACATCACAGAGGCAGAACAATCACGTGGTGAATTTAATCGTTGAGCTAAGGTAGCTCAGTCAATTAGAAAAAGAACAGGAATTACACATGGCTCCAACTTAGTAACAGGTTTGTGACTTTGGTCGCAGTTATATGCTTGCAATGGCACGAGTCCCATGAAAATCAAATAGCTTATTAGAAGAAATAAACAAATTTATTTAAGAATTTGAATTGGCCCTTCTAGGTTTCTTAAATGGGAGTTTACAAATATGTTCAATGAATTTTCCTATGTTGTGATTTTGTATTACTGTTAATTGTGATCGAGCTTTCCAAACTACTAAAGCCTGCGTCTGCGGTATTTTGGAATAAAAGACGGGTGTGCCGTAACTGTGTTATGTTACCGAAAACTAAAACGCATGTTTTTGCGGTGTTGTTGCGCCATGGATTATTGAAATAGAAACAAAAATACTGTTTTCTCATAAAGTTACAAGATGCCACCCTGAGTAGATTTTAAGGGCTTAACGTAATACTTATTGCTTGCGAGTCCGGACCTTCTCCTAAACTTAGATACGCCCATGTATGCTAGTATCAAAAGTTGAATATATAAGGGGTCATTTAACACCAAATACACAGTTTGCATTTGAAAACAAACATACATACAAACTAGGAGTGTGCAACCTGCATTGCTGCTTTAATATATCTTCATTGAAAGATTGGCATAATTTAAAATCTAGTATTCCAAGCCCTTCTGGGCTTTTATAAAAGGGAGTGTACTAATGTTTTCCTATTCCGTGCTTTGGATTTTGCTGTCAAAAACGTAAGTACAAACGTTCTCGAAAACCAAAACGCATGTTTTGCGGTGGTGCGTGCGCTATAGTTTTTTTAGTTTTTACCAGTCAAATCCGGTAAATCGCTAACTTGCCAAGCTTTTTCATGTCATTAACTGGGAGTATCATAAGCACTACCCCTAGTTAACAGAGGTGCAAATTTACACTTCCGCAGCTAAAATAACGTTGTTACAACGCCCAACTACGGTAGCATTGATAACTTTTCACTCTTTTGTAGTCTGGTTCTCTCTGAGCTTAACATTACGTGCTATGGCGCGGTGCCAACGACGCATACATTAAAGGAGTTTGGGAAATTTCGTTGGCTTGTTGTAGACTATTTTCGCAACGTAATAACGGCAAACGATTAAAAAATAAATGCAGTAAAGGGAACTTTCGCATAGTGAAGGCACAACGAAAGGGTTGCTGTTGTTACAAAACAATCAAAGATTGATGTCAGTGCTTACATGGTACGTCACTTCGTTTAGCATCGAAAAAAGGAAAACATGGCTGTCTGTGAAGTAATATCAACGTCGCATTTTTTCAAATCATGCTTCCCATATTTTAAGGAAAATTTTTGGTTGTGCCACCTTTACATTTATGTCAATATTTAGGTCAATCGCATAAATCGTTAAAACCATGTGCAATTATCTTTGCGAAGTCTTTTGGTTTAAACTTTCATCCTTGTAATCAGGCCCAAACATCGTGTCACAAATGCTGAAGGAACTTGTCAAAAAATAAATTTGGTGTATTACAAACGAATCCAGAACAATCAAGTGTGTCGTGGCCGCCAAAAGTTTGGAAACCACTGGTCTAACATACAACTTACTGGTTTGTGAAGTTGTGATATGGAATTTGCAATCTTACAGATTCCATCGCTTGTCATCTTACAACCCCACAGAGACAGATTCTCAATCAACTGGATACATGAAGCAATAGCAGCTGCACTTTCATTATCAACTGCGTTCCCATTAAGTTTCAACGACGTCATCTGAAACAAATAAAAAATTATTGGAATCAGTTTTTACGTCACAATATCATTGTAACAATTATGACGTCACAGAGGCAAAACAATCACTTGGAGAATTTAATCGTTGAGCTCCGGTAACCCAGTCAGTTAGAGAAATAACCTGAATTAAACATGGCTCCAACTTAGTAACACAGTTATAACTTTGGTCGCAGATGCATGCTTGCAATGCCAAGAGATTCAATAAAATCAAATAGCTTATCACAAGGAATAAACAAACTTATTTAATATTTGAATTGGCCCTTCTACGTTTTGTTAAGGGTATTTTAAAAATATGTTTTTTCCTGTGCTGTAATTTTTTTTCCTGCGTCTGCTCCATTTTGGAAACAAAAGACGGAATGTGTAACTGTGCTACGTTATAAAAACTAAAACGCATGTTTTACGGTGGTGCGTGCGCTACAGTTTTATCAGCTTTTGCCAGTCGAATCCGGTAAATCGCAAACTTGCCAAGCTTTTTAATGTGTGTATCTGGAAACACTAAACGTAGTTAACAGAGGTGCAAATTTACACTTCCAATGCTAAAATAACGTTGTCATAACGCCCAACTACGTTAGCATTGATAACTTTTCAATCTTTTGTAGTCTGGTTCTCTCTGAGCTTAACCTTACGTGTTATGGCGCGGTGCCAACGACGCATATATTAAAGGAGTTTGTGAAATTTCGTTGGCATGTTGTAGACTATTTTCGCAACGTAATAACGGCAAACGATTAAAAAATAAATGCAGTAAAGAGAACTTTCGCATAGTGAAGGCACAACGAAAGGGTTGCTGTTGTTACAAAACAATTAAAGATTGATGTCAGTGCTTACATGGCACGTCACTTCGTTTAGCATCGAAAAAAGGAAAACATGGCTGTCTGTGAAGTAATAGCAACGTCGCATTTTTTCAAATCATGCTTCCCATATTTTAAGGAAAAATTTGGGTTGTGCCACCTTTACATTTATGTCAATATTTTGGTCAATCGCATAAATCGTTGAGACTATGTGCAATTATCTTTGCGAAGTCTTTTGGTTTCAACTTTCATCTTTGTCATCAGGCCCAAACATCGTGTCCCAAATGCTGAAGGAACTTGTCAAAAAATAAATTGGTGTATTACAAACGAATCCAGAACAATCAAGTGTGTCGTGACCCTAAAACGTTTGGAAACCACTGGTCTAACATACAACTTACTGGTTTCTCAAGTTGTGATATGGAATTTGCAATCGTACAGATTACACCACTTGTCATCACACAACCACCCAGAGACAGATTCTCAATCCACTGAATACATGAAGCAATAGCAGATGCACTTTCATCATCAACTGTGTTTCCATCAAGATTCAACGACGTTATCTGAAAGAAATGAAAAATTGTTGGAATCAGTTTTTACGTCACAATATCATTGTAACAATTATGACGTCACAGAGGCATAACAATCACTTGGTGAATTTAATCGTTGAGCTCCGGTATAGTTCAGTCAGTTAAGGAAAGAACCCGAATTACACATGGCGGTCAATTTTATGGTTTAATTAAGACATAGGCTACAGTCCACAACAAACCAGAGATATGCTTTTAGGGAACAAAATTATTTTCAGTGTATGCTTTATCACATCCTGGACCAACACTTACTGTCAAACCAAAACAAGTCTTTATGTGTGGCCAAGGATGTGTAGAGACATTCGAACTCCCTTAACTTGTTCTGTTAGCGTACCAACATACAGCGTTATGTTTACATCCCACATACTGTTGTGATATTTAAATGTTTTTATATGTCTCACTTCTGATCAGGATTTTAGACATTTTATTAGTTGTGTTGTTGAGTATTGTGTTTATGTTACAAGAACTGATGATGGCAAAATACAAATCCTTGTTACAAGGTTAGTGATCACCAGGTATCGCTTGCAATATATTGGTTTTAAATCCAAATATAAACAGTCATCTTAGTTCGTACCTTTTGTTTTATTGCATTGGCAACTTCTTGAATTGCAGAGTTACTGGCATGTTTCATGCTAATTTCAAGTGTTGGAGGAAGTAAATGAATGAAACATGACAAAACACAAGCTTCTGCATCACCATCCACTGTAAGATGGCTTGCAGTTAAATCTGACTGTGAAAGGGGGTAAAAACATATTGATTGATATCAGATGGTTATGAACCAAAGTTATAAAGTTCAGCTTCTAGAAAATGTTACTGTAAGCAGATTCTACTTCTTGAAAAATGCTTTGTTGCTAACAAAATACAACAATGAATGGTTCGATAATATCTGAACAAGTTTCTTTTTGCAATATTATACACATAAATTTATACCACTTTCAAACCTCAAATGCTGCTTCAGTGCACTTTTTAACCAACATCTCAGGAGGCACAGATCTCTGAAAAATACAAATATGAACTTACATGAATCAAGTTAAATGTTGGATTTAAGTGTAAATAGTTTGTTCATTCCATTAAAGTAAAGAATTTAAACGATTTACCAGTAGTACATCTGGAAACAGATCAACCTTTCCACAAGCTTCAATTCTATTCACTGACATTTGGAACCTAGTTATTGTCAGCTTGTTAACATGTGGCGTTGCTTGATCCAAAAGCAATTGCAGGATCGAATTTGAAATAAAGTTTCCACTGATATCCAGGCAGTTCATCTAATAGAAAAGTTTATGTTTGTTTCAGCAAAAAAACTTCCGTTAGAATTGCTGCACTGTTGTACAACATGAACTGTTTTATTAATCATAATATTTATAATCAAAGTTTTAAGCGAAAAACAATTAACTTACTTGATGTTCCAATCGTGATGCATTAGCAGCAATTTTACACATGCTGGAGCCAGAAATCTGACATCCAGACAAAGATAGGTTTTTGATTAAATGAACAATTGATGCTATTGCAGATGCAGCTTCATCATCGATTTTGTTGCTGTCAAGTTTGAGCGAAGTAAGCTGACAAAAAAAAGCAAGAGAAATAACGTCAGTAGCTCCTGCTATTTAATTCAGTTTTATTGCAAGTATTTGTTACAATAAAATGAGAAACTCACTTGATGTTGGGATCCCAACAAAGCAGAAGCAATTTTACACACACTGGGACCAACAGCATAATAACCAGTCAGAGACAGGTGTTCAATCAATTGAACATTGGATGCTATTGCAGATGCAGATTTTTCATTCAGATCAATGCTGAGTAGGGTGAGTGATCTAAGCTGAATATTAAATATTAACAAATTACATTCTGTTTTAAAGTTGACTTGTAAGTTGGCAATGGGGACATGACACAAAATAGTTGCATACATAACATGACTGCATGCAAACTTTTGTGAGAATAACTCAATATTACCAAACAGACTCCTGTTTTGGTTTTTAATCTTTTATCATTTAAGTAAGAAGCATACCTTTTGTTTCATTCCACTGACAACTTCTTGGATTGCAAAGTTACTGACATTTTCCATAGTAAGTTCAAGTGTTGGAGGAAATAAATGAATGAAACATGACAAAACACAAGCTTCTTCATCACCATCCAGTGTAAGATGGCTTGCAGTTAAATCTAACTGTAAATAGAGAAAAGAGTAGTTAAATTTAGTTGCCTTTTGTCTTTGCATACTTAACAATATTTGCAATATACTAGATGCAAAAACACCAAAAACTGTATATCCTAACAGTAAAATGTATATCAAGACACACATTTTATTTTGTGATTTTCTATTTTATTTTGTGATAAAAAAATCTTGATTGATATCAGATGGTTATGAACCAAAGTTGTAAATGACAAGCAAAGTGGAGCCAATAATATGAATTATGTAACCTACAGACAGATGGCCACTGTTTCGACCTTGGCCGTTTGGTCAGCAAAGTCTTCTGATAGTCACACCAGCTGCACTGATGAGACTTTTTAGGTAGAAACAGTGGTCATCTGTCTGCAGCTTACACAATTCAAAGTTTTAAAGTTTAGCATCCAGAAAATGTTACTGTAAGCAGATTCTACTTCTTGAAAAATGCTTTGTTGCTAACAGAAATACAACAATGAATGGGTGCATAATTAGGAGCAATTTTTTTCTACCATGGCACATATTTTAAAATTGCAAGTTTTCGAATATTCTATCCAATCTAAACGAGTTTTTTTTTGCAATAATGTACATACAAATTGTTAACACTTTCAAACCTTAAATGCTGCTTCAGTGCACTTTTTAACCAACATCTCAGGATGCACAGATCTCTGAAAAATAAAAACATGAAGTTATTGGTAAATGAATCAATTTAAATGTTGGATTTAAATGAAAATAGTTTGCTCATTCTATTAAAATAAAGCATTTAAACAAACTACCAGTAGCGCATCTGGAAACAGATCAACCTTCCCACAAGCTTCAATTCCATTCACGGACATTTGGAACTTAGTTATTGTCAGCTTGTTAACATGTGGTGTTGCATGATCCAAAAGCAACTGTAGGATAGAATTTGAAATGAAGTTTCCACTGATATCCAGGCAGTTCATCTAATAGAAAAGTTTATGTTTGTTTTAACAAAAAAACTTCTGTTAGAATTGCTGCACTGTTGCACAAAATGAACTGTTTTATTGATCATAATATAATAAATCGACTTAAAGTAAAAAATAATTAAACTTACTTCATGTTCTAATCTTGATATAGAAACAGCAATTTTACACATGGTTGAGCCAGAAATCTGACATCCAGACAAAGACAGGTTTTTGATTAAATGAACAATTGGTGCTATTGCAGATGCAGCTTCATCATCAATTACGTTGTTGTCAAGTTTGAGTGAAGTAAGCTGACAAAAAAAGCAAGAGAAATAACGTCAGTAGCTCCTGCTATTTAATTCAGTTTTATTGCAAGTATTTGTTACAATAAAATGAGAAACTCACTTGATGTTGGGATCCCAACAAAGCAGAAGCAATTTTACACACACTGGGACCAACAGCATAATAACCAGTCAGAGACAGGTGTTCAATCAATTGAACATTGGATGCTATTGCAGATGCAGATTTTTCATTCAGATCAATGCTGAGTAGGGTGAGTGATCTAAGCTGAATATTAAATATTAACAAATTACATTCTGTTTTAAAGTTGACTTGTAAGTTGGCAATGGGGACATGACACAAAATAGTTGCATACATAACATGACTGCATGCAAACTTTTGTGAGAATAACTCAATATTACCAAACAGACTCCTGTTTTGGTTTTTAATCTTTTATCATTTAAGTAAGAAGCATACCTTTTGTTTCATTCCACTGACAACTTCTTGGATTGCAAAGTTACTGACATTTTCCATAGTAAGTTCAAGTGTTGGAGGAAATAAATGAATGAAACATGACAAAACACAAGCTTCTTCATCACCATCCAGTGTAAGATGGCTTGCAGTTAAATCTAACTGTAAATAGAGAAAAGAGTAGTTAAATTTAGTTGCCTTTTGTCTTTGCATACTTAACAATATTTGCAATATACTAGATGCAAAAACACCAAAAACTGTATATCCTAACAGTAAAATGTATATCAAGACACACATTTTATTTTGTGATTTTCTATTTTATTTTGTGATAAAAAAATCTTGATTGATATCAGATGGTTATGAACCAAAGTTGTAAATGACAAGCAAAGTGGAGCCAATAATATGAATTATGTAACCTACAGACAGATGGCCACTGTTTCGACCTTGGCCGTTTGGTCAGCAAAGTCTTCTGATAGTCACACCAGCTGCACTGATGAGACTTTTTAGGTAGAAACAGTGGTCATCTGTCTGCAGCTTACACAATTCAAAGTTTTAAAGTTTAGCATCCAGAAAATGTTACTGTAAGCAGATTCTACTTCTTGAAAAATGCTTTGTTGCTAACAGAAATACAACAATGAATGGGTGCATAATTAGGAGCAATTTTTTTCTACCATGGCACATATTTTAAAATTGCAAGTTTTCGAATATTCTATCCAATCTAAACGAGTTTTTTTTTGCAATAATGTACATACAAATTGTTAACACTTTCAAACCTTAAATGCTGCTTCAGTGCACTTTTTAACCAACATCTCAGGATGCACAGATCTCTGAAAAATAAAAACATGAAGTTATTGGTAAATGAATCAATTTAAATGTTGGATTTAAATGAAAATAGTTTGCTCATTCTATTAAAATAAAGCATTTAAACAAACTACCAGTAGCGCATCTGGAAACAGATCAACCTTCCCACAAGCTTCAATTCCATTCACGGACATTTGGAACTTAGTTATTGTCAGCTTGTTAACATGTGGTGTTGCATGATCCAAAAGCAACTGTAGGATAGAATTTGAAATGAAGTTTCCACTGATATCCAGGCAGTTCATCTAATAGAAAAGTTTATGTTTGTTTTAACAAAAAAACTTCTGTTAGAATTGCTGCACTGTTGCACAAAATGAACTGTTTTATTGATCATAATATAATAAATCGACTTAAAGTAAAAAATAATTAAACTTACTTCATGTTCTAATCTTGATATAGAAACAGCAATTTTACACATGGTTGAGCCAGAAATCTGACATCCAGACAAAGACAGGTTTTTGATTAAATGAACAATTGGTGCTATTGCAGATGCAGCTTCATCATCAATTACGTTGTTGTCAAGTTTGAGTGAAGTAAGCTGACAAAAAAAGCAAGAGAAATAACGTCAGTAGCTCCTGCTATTTAATTCAGTTTTATTGCAAGTATTTGTTACAATAAAATGAGAAACTCACTTGATGTTGGGATTCCAACAAAGCAGCAGCAATTTTACACACACTGGGACCAACAGCATAATAACCAGACAGAGACAGGTGTTCAATCAATTGAACATTGGATGCTATTGCAGATGCAGATTTTTCATTCAGATCAATGCTGAGTAGGGTGAGTGATCTAAGCTGAATATTAAATATTAACAAATTATATTCTGTTTTAAAATTGACTTGTAAGTTGGCAATGGGGACATGACACAAAATAGTTGCATACATAACATGACTGCATGCTAACTTTTGTGAGAATAACTCAATATTACCAAAGAGACTCCTATTTCGGTTTTTAATCTTTTATCATTTAAATAAGAAGCATACCTTTTGTTTCATTCCACTGACAACTTCTTGGATTGCAAAGTTACTGACATTTTCCATGGTAAGTTCAAGTGTTGGAGGAAATAAATGAATGAAACATGACAAAACACAAGCTTCTTCATCACCATCCAGTGTAAGATGGCTTGCAGTTAAATCTAACTGTAAACAGAGAAAAGAGTAGTTGAATTTAGTTGCCTTTTGTCTTTGCATACTTAACAATATTTGCAATATACTAGATGCAAAAACACCAAAAACTGTATATCCTAACAGTAAAATGTATATCATGACACACATTTTATTTTGTGATTTCTATTTTTTATCATTTATTAATAAGGGAAAGGGGGTAAAAAAATCTTGATTGATATCAGATGGTTATGAACCAAAGTTGTAAATGATAAGCAAAGTGGAGCCAATAATATGAATTATGTAAGCTACAGACAGATTGCCACTGTTTCGACCTTGGCCGTTTGGTCAGCAAAGTCTTCTGATAGTCACACCAGCTGCACTGATGAGACCTTTTAGGTAGAAACAGTGGCCATCTGTCTGCAGCTTACACAATTCAAAGTTTTAAAGTTTAGCATCCAGAAAATGTTACTGTAAGCAGATTCTACTTCTTGAAAAATGCTTTGTTGCTAACAAAAATACAACAATGAATGGGTGCATAATTAGGAGCAATTTTTTTCTACCATGGCACATATTTTAACATTGCAAGTTTTTCAATATTCCATCCAATCTGAACGAGTTTCTTTTGCAATAATGTACATACAAATTGTTAACACTTTCAAACCTTAAATGCTGCTTCAGTGCACTTTTTAACCAACATCTCAGGATGCACAGATCTCTGAAAAATACAAACATGAACTTGTAGGTAAATGAATCAAGTTAAATGTTGGATTTAAATGTAAATAGTTTGTTCATTTCATTTAAGTAAAGAATTTAAACGAATTACCAGTAGTACATTTGGAAACAGATCAACCTTTCCACAAGCTTCAATTCTATTCACGGACATTTGGAACTTAGTTATTGTCAGCTTGTTAACATGTGGTGTTGCTTGATCCAAAAGCAACTGTAGGATAGAATTTGAAATAAAGTTTCCACTGATATCCAGGCAGTTCATCTAATAGAAAAGTTTATGTTTGTTTTAACAAAAAAACTTCTGTTAGAATTGCTGCACTGTTGCACAAAATGAACTGTTTTATTGATCATAATATAATAAATCGACTTTAAGTAAAAAATAATTAAACTTACTTCATGTTCTAATCTTGATATAGAAACAGCTATTTTACACATGGTTGAGCCAGAAATCTGACATCCAGACAAAGACAGGTTTTTGATTAAATGGACAATTGGTGCTATTGCAGATGCAGCTTCATCATCGATTTTGTTGTTGTCAAGTTTGAGTGAAGTAAGCTGACAAAAAAAGCAAGAGAAATAACGTCAGTAGCTCCTGCTATTTAATTCAGTTTTATTGCAAGTATTTGTTACAATAAAATGAGAAACTCACTTGATGTTGGGATTCCAACAAAGCAGCAGCAATTTTACACACACTGGGACCAACAGTACGATAACCAGTCAGAGACAGGTGTTCTATCAAGTTAACACTTGATGCTATTGCAGATGCAGATTTTTCATCCAGGTCAATGCTATTTACAGTGAGTGATCTAAGCTGAATATTAAATATTAACAAATTATATTTTGTTTTAAAATTGACTTGTTAGTTGGCAATGGGGACATGACACAAAATAGTTGCATACACAAAATGACTGCATGCAAACTTTTTTGACAATAACTCAATATTACCAAACAGACTCCTGTTTTGGTTTTTAATCTTTTTTCATTTAAGTAAGAAGCATACCTTTTGTTTCATTCCACTGACAATTACTTGGATTGCAGAGTTACTGACATTTTCCATGGCAAGTTCAAGTGTTGGTGGAAATAAATGTATGACACATGACAAAGCACAAGCTTCTTCATCACCATCCACTTTAAGATGGTTGGGGATGGTATCCAACTGTGAACACAGAGACAAGTTCAGTTTTTCTTAACCTGTAAGTTAACTAACTCGAAACAGGTATTTTAAATGCTCATTAACATATAAAATATCCTTCCCACAATGATCAAATGTTAATTTTCCTAAAATGATCATCTTTCATAGGAGTAAAATTCTCCCATTAACAGGAGTAAAAATATATAGTGTTTGACATTTAAAATAGAAACAACCAACGTTATTCATGCTAATAAATGTGGTTTACTTTTTGATACTTGAGAAAAGGTTTAGTTAGAAACTATTCAAACCTCAAATGCTGCTTCAATGTAATTTTCGATGAACATTCCAGGATACACTGAACTCTAAAAGATACAAATAACATGTTTCATAATCTTGGATCACAACAGATTAAGTTTTTGATTAGATTCAACAAAGAGCCAAACAATTACCGGAAGTACTTCCACCATCCCACATGTTTTAATTCCAATCAGTGATATTTTAAACTTCGTTGCAATCAGCTTCTTAATGTGCAGTTTGGCTGGATTGCATAAACATTGTAGAAAAGATTTAGAAATTGGGAGTCCTGTGACATTAAGACAATCCATCTATAAAATAATAAAAATTCCAGTTTGCTGTTCACAGATAAAGAAAAGTTATACTTCTATATTGCTACCACAAACTGCTATGTTGCTACAAAACCCACTGGTTGATCAAGCTTGGATATTGCTGTTGCAAGTTCTGTCATTGAAGTACAGCTCACTTCACATCCACTTAATGAGAGAATCTTTGTAACTTTTGCAAATGAAGCTATTGCATTTGCATTTTCATCATCAACTGTGAAACCTCTCAGCACCAGTGATCGTAACTAGAACAAACATATATCAAATTCCTGTTGCTGCCAGGCATATTGCAATTAATATTGTACTGATCTTCTGGCATAAACGTACTGTAATTTTACAATGTTTCGTCTGCCATGCGGCGAGACTTCATCAGGTATAACGCAACAAAAGAATCAAACTGCAACACGCAGGGGCACAAAAGAAAAAAGAGGAGCGTTGACACCGCTTGCAAGCGGCTTACTCAGGCATAGTTACCATGATAAAAATTATATGTAGTCTTGCTCATGCAAGCTACAAAATTAAAATAATATTGTACAAGGAATTAACTCCATAATATGGCACATCAAACAATATTTTAGGTGAGCAAAATGTGTTTTAATACCTCTAGCTGTATGTTACCTTGTTTGGTGGTTGAAAATTGCCTGAAAATCGTTTTAAAAAGTTTCTAGAAAAAGACATTTTTGAAGTTTCTTCATTCGGCTTTCTCTTCATCAAACTCCTCCATTGCCTGGCTGCTTTTTTCCCCGTCTAATAAATAAAGTTTATTTATGCAGTAGAAAATTATTCCACAACCATAGTAAGTTAAATAAAGCAATAATGGTCTTTGTTAAAATATTTTTTGTATTTAGTAAAACAAATTTTTGTATTTAGGTTATGACAAAAAAACAATAACTTTTAATGTGCCATATAAAATAAAATAAAAATACTCTACCAAAACATTTATTGAATCAATGCCGGGAAATTGACTTTTTGTGGATTGAGTTTCTGGGGTATACTGGAGGTCAATTACTAGCTGCCCTTGGATGGCCGAGTTGTGCTTTGCCAAATCTTTCATCACTTGATTGGTCACCTTATGACTGACCAAGAAGTCCTAACAATGATAAAAACAACCTGTTAATTGTCCTTGTCTTTCATGCTTTGTTTTTTAATTAAAGTAAGATGTTTTCAAACCTTTATATGTTCTGAGATTCTGGTTAACAAAGATTCAAAGCTTCCATGGTAAAACTTGCAACTTGGCGATACTTTTACATTGTAAGATTTCCCTGATGTACTTAAAACACAACCAATACTATAAGCATCAGTTGGAAGTATGCTCCCGGTTAAAATTAATGTTTCTGGCAGCAAATGAAGACATTCTGTGTAAAATGATTCCTCGTCAATTTCATGTAACCATGAGCAAATTTGCAATAGTTTTTTTCCCCCAACTTCAGTTTCTCTTAGTTGATTGGTGCAAAACTCTTTCAGCAAGTCATTTTTGTTAGCTACTACTTGATAGTTCAAATTTCTGAAACAATCTTTGACAACTTCTTCAAGTTTTTTATTGCAAAGACCAAAGACAAACTTTGCAACAACTTCCCATCTATTTGTTTTAAGTTTAGGAAGAAGTTTGGTAAACTCTTGAACACTTGAAAAAAAGACAAGGTAACAAGCAGCGAAATATTCCTGCCAAATCAAATGTGAGAAGTTGCTCTTAACTTCAGAATCCATAAACTTCATGTTCCAATTTTGCTCCGTCACAAATGTTGCAAGAAGTCCTGTCAATGTTTTTGGGGTAATTCCAACCTCTTTTAGGTCATAAGTGGTAAATACAAGTTTGCTCTCTTTGAAACCATTCCATGCCAATCTAGCTATTTTGTTTAAATATTCTTCTTTCTTAACCTCTGTTTTATCTCCCCTTACAAAATCCTGCTTAAAATAGTACCTAAATCCATTTGCAAAAACATGAGTAAGAGAGTGATATCGACCATTGTTACCTTCTTCAAGACTTTTCCAGATTACAAAAGCAATAAAAATACATTTTGCTGGGACATAACAAGAATAAAGAATATTTGGATTGCCTTTTATGACATTCCACACTTCAGCACCCTTATCTCTACAAATCTGGTTGCAAAGATTTTCTTGGGATTTTTCATTAAGACCCATAACTTCAGCAACAAACAACGGTCGATTTGTTGCATCAATTGAGAAAAAATGCTTCTGTCGTGAAGTAAAAACTTTCTTTGCATCTGTGAGCAAGTCGCCCCTCATAAGACCATATATATACTGAAGAGGTTCATTTTCCTTTTCAAGATCAACATATCTGTACTCTAAACTCCAATCTGCTGCAGCTTCATCCAGACCATCCATGGTTATAAAAATATTTTTTATGTCAAACAGCCACTGCAGAAGTGAATCTTCATTGAGTTTTTTAGCAGGACATTTATTGTAAGTGTTTGGTGATAAAGAGTTTTGAAGCAGAAATCTGGAAAATGTTGTGGGGGTTTTAAAGTCAATGTTTTTTATAGAAATGTAGAAACAATATTGGATTTTTTCAACATTTTCCATTGCACCAGACATTGCATTTTCTGTTATAACCTTGGATAGTGTTGTTTTCCCAATCCCTGGTTGTCCAATTAATGCTACAGTGTTTGCAAATTGAGGCTTGTTTCTACCTATTGCTGCTATTTCTGCCTTTGTGAACAATTCTTTAACTGATACTTTACTGTCCTGTTTTAGGTCTATTGTCTCATAATCTTGACTCCTGTTGTAATGTCCATCTTCATCGTTGTATTGTGGGATGATGATTTTCTTTCCACGCTTTTTTGGAGGTTTATGTCCAGCACGATAAATTTCTTTTAATGGTTGATCTGTTATGTCAAGTGGACAAACTTCAATTTGTTGTTGAGTTAAAGTGAGAAAACTCTTTGATTTGCATTGTTCTTTGGCTGCATCAGACAACAAGTTTTCCATATCACGTTCATCAACTGAAAAGAATTGAGGTTTTATTTATATTCTATTACAATCCCTTTCGATGTTGGGCTTTTTCAAATTTGTCAGGATTTTTACAGTTTTTCTGTTGAGCTTCTAATTCATAATTTTTTTAATTTTAAATTAGTTAAACCTGATTCTGCTAAAAAATAATTGGTCCTGTTCAATGCAAACAAATTGATTTTGATTTAATATTAAAAACTAATATATAGCCTAAAATAGTAAATCTAAAGAAGGCTTTCTTTATAAAAACAAAGATAACATTAAAAGGAATATCATTATAACAAATTACCATTGTGTTGATTCACAAATTTTATCAACCAAAAACCAAAAATAAACTTACCACTACTAAGAGGTGATGATGGAATCAGATTTGGATTTCTTCCATAGTAATGTTCTAAATTGTAAACTTTTGTGAGAAACCAGTCTTTGTCACTACAATACTCAAAAAATCACATACTATTTACGTTCACATCTCCAACTACACCAATAATACTGCCATCAATTTTCGATGAGTCTGCTGATATGGTTTGACAGAAATCTGTGAATTAATATTTTTCTTAATCTACTTTGAACATTATGTGACGCAGTTATTATGAGAACCCTTTACCATGAGGGTTTTGGGTTTGGTTGCACACTGTTTGAAGATTACGACTGTTTGGTGCTCTAGTATTTGGTGCAACTTCTCTCTGACTCACACCAACATTTTCCAGACAAGGCTGTTGTGCTTGTTGTGTAAAGTTTTGCCTGAAAATGATGTTTTAAATAAAACAAGTGATGTAGAATAAAGATGTGTTTCTACATACGTTGGGTGGGTGGGTGCAAGTTGTGAATGCAGTTGCTGGTTTCGAGCGATCACTTGAGGTTCAATTCCTTGTTCATAGTTATGCAAAGTTGGTTGTGCACTTCGAATAGAAATCATTCCTCTTTGGTGCATAATAGCTTGATGGGAATTCCCCAATTGTAATGGATAGTATTGGTTATAGAATGGATGCCTCCCAGCATAATGTTGGGAAGTAATATATCCTGTTGGATTGGAGTAAGGTTGTAGGGGTTGGGGAGTGTATTGAGTGTGGGGATGCCCCAATTGCGATGGATGGTTTTGGGTTGTTGCATAAAGATGAGATGTTGATGGTGCACTAAGATGATGAGAGGTTACATACTGGTTGGGTTGCCAAACAGTAGATTGTTGGGGTATTTGTAGTTGCGGAAAGTATTGGGTTTGGGTAAAAGCTGGTACATTGGTTGCCTGTGGGATTCCTCGACCTGGTTGTGTTGATTGTTGATTGTTTGTTCGCTCAGTCTCAAGAAATGTAAATGATTCCTACAACAACATATGGTCTTATAATAAAGTTTTCTTTACTAGTGCACCTCGGAATGTGAAGTTTGTTTACATTAGGATGCTCAATGTTAGTTTCTGAAAAATCTTTCATCAAGGTATTCTTACAAATGTACATGAGAATCATCGCTACAAAAAGTGACACATCGCTGTGACACAAGCATAAAAATAATTATTATTTATTTCAGGTAGTCAAACATGTAAAAAACTGGCCAGAATTTTACAAGACATGGTTTTATCAAAAGTTAATTTCTTACTCACATACATAACACATAACTTAACAGTCCACACATAAAATGTTACAAATTATGAAATTTTACTTTCAGCATCTGTGTTTCTGTAGATTGGATAACATATGAGAAAATATTTCCAATTGGAACTTTCATTATTTGTTTCAAAGTGGCTAAAATGTCACAAAACCATTTGATTCGAAACAAAATCAAAAGTCTTGTCATACCTGGCTTGCTTGGTACTGGTCATTGTTTGAACTTTCCTGAACATAATTCCAATCCATTCAGGTTAATGTATATCAACAAGCATGGCCATGTTTGACTGATTCTAATCACATAAGGGCAACAAATGATGCATGGCAACTGAATCCAGTGTCAAGTCCATTATTAACAAGAGGTAAAAAACAGTCCGAGGGGAACAATTTTAATTCACATTCGACTACATTTCATTTTATTGCCTGTTACTTCAAAAAAACTAAAATAATATACAAAAGAACATTTATGAGCTTGGTAAATAACATACAATACAATTTATAAACATTATATGCCTTTGGTAATAAACAACAAAACTCCACAGACCGGTAATGCCATCTGCCAACAAAAATTGAGCATCACCACTCAAATTAAAAATCAGAACTTAAGCTAAATACTTGTAACTATGATGTAAAATAGTAATTCACCTCTATAACTAAACAGGAAGTTCAGGAACTGACAGAAATCAGAAATTCCAAAAGATAAAACCAGGGTAATTCCCAGTAGGTTTTCTTACACCTTTCCATTTATATTCTCGAACAGACTTACTACCGACACCTACCGGTGAAGGTTTGGAAAGAGTAGCAAGTTATTCCAAGAAAACTTCACATTTTTATAGTTTCTGAGGACGCAATCTTCAAAAAATAAAACTTTCAATAAAATTTATCGGTTTTATCGGATAGCGCGGGTTCGAGTCCTGGTGTGAGCTGGAAGGGTTTCAACATGACTTAACCCGGAAGATACTTTTACACCGGATCACAAAATTTTTTCCAAACTTGATCCACAAAAAAGCCTATGTGACATAGAAATCTGTGCGAATATTAACGCTACAATTTCGTGTAGTATTACAACTCAAATTTATAAACAAAACTAACAGGCGGTGGCCCTGTTCACGCCTGATCATTAAAATTCGCACAGATTTCTGTTTTACACATATTTATATGTGGATTAAGTTTGGAAAAAACTTTGTGACCCGGTGTAGTAGTATTTTCCCACTACACCGATGCCTCTATAATTTGAGGTTTGCATTCAAAAGCAACATGTGGAATATTTGAAGACAAAAAAGAGACGTTGGTTTTCAATAAAATTAAACCCACAATTCCAGTTGGGGATTCCCCTGCCAAAAAGCAAAACGTTTGGAAGAACTTGTAATGATTTATTCGAGCAGCAATGATTCACAATAACAATGTCACAGAAACCAATATTTGAATACTGGCAACATAAACCTTTCACTTCCACCTGTTAAAACTTCATCAAACCCATAGATAGATACAGATTTGTTTTTGACTAAACAAAAAAAAACGTGCGCCGATAAAACCGAACCGTAGTTGGTGGAACATCGGTTGTTCTCATCATCAAACACTTTAGTTACAAACCTAAAATATGTTTAGGCAAAAACCAGCAAAGGGTTGACAGAATTCACAACGTAACGTACCAGAAAACGTTGTAATGTGAAAATACTCGATTGTAAACAGTCAAAGAAATAACATAAGTCACAGGTATATGTTAAAAGCAATTTTAACACACAAACAGTAAAAAAAATGTTAAAAGAAAACATTACGTTTCGAAGACATCCTTGATTGTAAGCAACACAAACAGTAAAACTTCGCGACAATTTCAACGAAACCAGATACATATAAATGCATTTATATGTTTGGCAAAGAAGTAAAAATGAGAGTTATGAAGACAAACGGTATTAATACGTACATTATAAATACAAATAACACACAGAAGTTGGATAAAGCAGTGGAAATATTCAAACTTCACGTTTTATCGATGAAACGTCATTAAAAAACTTCCTACCAGTTTAGGAGGGAGTTGATCTCCACAAAAATAATTCCAATCGATCAATCATATTTACTTGCATTCGTTAAACCCAAATATAAGGGGATGGATTGAAGTAGAGAGTAGGAGTTGGAGATTCACTTCTTACAAAATCAACTTTGGCTTCTACAATGCAACGGATTGGTTATTTTATACATCGTTTAACTATTATAACAGAAGTGTTGACAAAAGTTTTCATTGAGCAAATATTTTGTGACTTGTACTTATTTCCATACACGCAACATCCAATCACACATAATAAAATACTTCTATTCAGTCGAGTTTGTTTGTGTGATTTTATATTAAATCTTAAGCCATAAACTGAAAATACATGGTAGGTATTGGGTGATGTCGACTTTCTTTATATCAACCCAGTGGTGGCAACCTGAGGCTTGCACATGACACAAGCCTTAATACAAGACACCCCATGAGGTAAACATATTAATATCGTGTTAGTATCAAATAGCAATGACAGTTTGTACGTGGAACAAATAGTTATCATACTTACTGGGTCTGGCAGGTTCTGAAATTTCACTTCGAAGTCATTATCTTTTGCCCAACTACTGACTTCAAGTTCATCTTGTATATTGTGAACACACTTGAGTAAGGTTTCTGCCACATCACCATGTATGTCATTAAATGTAAGATTCAACTTCCTTATCTTGAAATAAAAGGTGGAATTAGGAAATTAAAGGCAAATGTGGCATTAAATGATAAAAACAAATAAAATATTTACCATTGAATGGTAAAATATTAAAAAAAATTGACCTATCTGGTCTCATCAGTGCATCTAGCAGATAACTAGCCAGACCTAGATAGATTATTCCATTTTGTGTGCACTACTGTCTGCAGCTCACTAATCATTATTGTCTCACTGCTTGTATGCGTTCATTGTATAAATTATAATGTTACAAAGGCATTATAATAACTTTATGAATTTGACTGGTTTACTTCAACAGAGAAAAGGCCAGGAGTAAAAACAGTGTTAAAACAGAGGAAAAAATGTCCCAGTACAAAATCATATCACTGTTACATCAGGTGGAGTTTTATAAAATGCCTTACTGAAAGCTTAAACATGAGTTTTTGTGGTGGATAAATGTGCATAGTTTTGTTGCTTCACTTTGAAAGACCAAAAATTGATTTAACTGCATTTATAAAGTAAAATAACGCAAACGTTTTTTGGCCCTACACTGGCCTAACATACAACTTACTGGTTTGTGAAGTTGTGATATGGAATTTGCAATCTTACAGATTCCACCACTTGTCATCATACAACCTTCCAGAGACAGATCCTCAATCCCCTGAATACATGAAGCAATAGCAGATGCACTTTCATCATCAACTGTGTTCCCATTAAGTTTCAACGACGTCATCTGAAACAAATAAAAAATTGCTAAAATCAGTTTTTATGTCAGCAATATCATTGTATCGATTATGACATCACAGAGCCGTAACAATCACTTGATAAATTTAATTGTTGACCTTTGGTAGCTCAGTCAGTTAGAGAAAGAACCCGAATTACACATGGCTCCAACTTACTAACAGGTTTATGACTTTGGTCACAGTTATATGCTTGCAATGTCACGAGACCTAATAAAATCAAATGGCTTATTGCAAGGAACACACAAACTTATTGAAGATTTTAGATTGGCCTTTCTAGGTTTAAGGGGAGTTTACAAATATGTTTAAGGAATTTTACTATATTGTGATTTTGTATCACTGTTACTTGTGATCAAACATTACAAACTACCAATACCTGCGTCTGCGAAATTTTTGAAACAAAAGATGGTTTGTGTAACTGTGTTACGCTACCGAAAAGTGAAACGAGTGTTTTGCGGTGTGCATGCGCCATAGTTTAATTTAAATTTACTTTGAAGTCAATGAAATACAAACAATAACATGTTTTCTCAAAAAGTTGCCCGACGCCACCCTGCGTAGCCTACTTTTTACGTGAGCCAATAGTTATTGCTTGGGAGTCCGGACCTAATGGATCCCACTCCCTAAACCTAAATACGCGCATGTATGCTGGTATCAAAAGCTGCATATATGGGTTGGCTTGACAGCAACTGCAATACTTCTGTTAAAAAATCAAACATTTAAATCAATGGTATGCAACCAGTATTGCTGTTTTAACATATCTTTATTTAAACACTAAAATAAATTTTGTGTTGCAAGCAAATCCAGAACACCCAAGTGTATCGTGACCCTAATAAGTTTGGAAATCACCGGTCTAACATACAACTTACTGGTTTCTGAAGTTGTGATACGGAGTTTGCAATCTTACAGATTCCACCACTTGTCATCTTACAATCCCCCAGAGACAGATTCTCAATCCACTCAATACATGATGCAATAGCAGATGCACTTTCATCATCAACTGTGTTCCCATCAAGTTTCAACCACTTCATCTGAAACAAATAAAAAATTGCTGGAATCAGTTTTTATGTCAACAATATCATTGTATCAATTATGACATCACAGAGGCAGAACAATCACATGGCGAATTTAATCGTTGAGCTCCGGTAGCTCAGTTAATTAGACAAACAACACGAATTACACATGGCTCCAACTTAGTAACATGTTTGTGAATTTGGTCGTAGTTATATACTTGCGATGACACGAGACCTAATAAAATCAAATAGCTTATCACAAGGAACAAAGATTTTAGATTGGCCCATCTAGGTTAAAGAGGAATGTACAATTATATTCAAGGAATTTTCCTAAATTGGGATTTTGTATTACTATTACTTGTGATCGTGCATTACAAACAACCAATACCTGCGTCTGCGAAATTTTTGAAACAAAATATGGTTTGTGTAACTGTGTTACATTACCAAAAACTGAAACCCATGTTTTGTAGTGTGCGTGCGCCATAGTCTAATACAGTGCTTTTCAACCTCCACACTTTTCTGTGGCACGAAAGTTTCATCCGCACAATGCACCGAAATGTTTGTTAAAATGTTTGTTTTCGAACCCCAGGATGTACAGAAGAAATTTAAACGATTGGAAACCTGCCGACGATTAAAGGGGAAGGATTAGCATCGCTCAGTGAAGCGATTGTGCATAACCACAAATGAAAAATTCTTAGACTAAAAAATGACTATGTATTGAGCGATTGTCATCCGCATCATGTTTTCCATCCGCACTAGTGCAGATGGTCCCACAGGTGGAAAAGCACTGGTCTAATATAACTACTTTAAAGTCAATGAAAATACAAACAAATACATGTTTTTTTCATCAAGTTGCCCGATGCCACCCTCAGAAGCCTAATTTTTATGTGAGCCAATAGTTATTGCTTGGGAGTTCAGACCTAATGGATCCCACTCCCTAAATCTAAATACGCCCATGTATGCTGGTATCAAAAGCTGTATGTAGGAGGTGGCTTGACAGCAAATGCACTATTTCTATTAAAAAGACAAAAACATCAAACACTCAAACCAATGGTATGCAACCAGTATTGCTGTTTTAACATATCTTTATTTAAACACTAAAATAAATTTTGTGTTGCAATTGAATCCAGAACATCCAAACGGTGTCATGACCCTAAAAAGTTTGGAAATCACTGGTCTAACATACAACTTACTGGTTTCTGAAGTTGTGATATGGAGTTTGTAATCTTACAGATTCCACCACTTGTCATCTTACAACCCCCCAGTGACAGATTCTCAATCAACTGGATACATGAAGCAATAGCAGATGCACTTTCATTATCAACTGTGTTCCCATCAAGATCCAACAACGTCATCTGAAACAAACAAGAATGTTTATAATTTAAAGAATGCACACTAAAACGAAAAACAAGTCACAAAAATTATTTTAGCGAGTTAGCGAAATTGCAAACATCGAAGACACAAATCATGTCACATGGAAGAAAATTACTAGTTCATACTATAACATTGAACTGGTACCAGAAATATCTCCTAAATATGTTTTTATTCACAACCAAAGTTTCTTACACACAGTTGTACTGTTTTTAGTTTCTCAAAGCGCCGAAACCAACTTAAGTTTGGAAGATTATGCATGTCATAACTTTAAAATTGTTATACAACCTCTTTATGTTTGATACTTTTTTGACCTACCGAAAAGGCCTGGCATCAAGTTACTATCTCTCTGCCATGCACCAGAGGACAAAATTTTCCTTGCAAAAATACCAAGCGAGTTGTAACTCATCGCAAATCATGATAAATAATGTTAAATAAACAATTGCGCTGTGGGCCAGTTCCTCATCTCATGTATCAATTACTACGAACCAAGACAGTGATTGTAAATTAATATAAAGCCCCCCTGCTATAAGGAGCAAAAAACTGCTATTTACTTATTAGAGTAAAAGTACCTTTTGCTTTATTGCACTGGTAACTTCTTGGATCCCAAACGTGCTAACCTTTTTCATACTAAGTTCAAGTGTAGGTGGAAACAAATGTATGACACATGACAAAGCACAAGCTTCTTCATCACCATCCACTGTCAGCTTGTGTGGAAGAGTGTCAACCTGGGTAAATAAAGACATCATTTTAATTTTTTAGTGTAAAACATTTTTAAAATGTAAGTAAGGCACTTGTATGTATGTTTTATTTTGTGGGTAAATTATTTTAGAAATTTACTGCTGCCATAATTTTTTTAATGCACAAACAGAAAATGAATAAATAAAAATTATGTGGTCAAAGCCAAAACAGTGAAGCCACAAACCTCAAACACGGAATTAACGTAAATTTTCAAAAGTTCCTCTGAGTTTGCTTGACTCTAAAATAACATTAAGTTTGAATCAATTCATTTTAAAATGTTGTTAATACTATTTTTACAATTTGAAATGTATAATTGTAGATGCAAACATGGTACCTTTGAAATGCAAGGGATGAAATTACATTTTCCAACATTTTTGAAACCATTTTCAGAGATTTTGAACTTCGACACAAAAAGTTCATCCACATTGCAAAGAAATGATTCATTTAGGAGCAATGGCAACATAGATTTACAAATTAAAGTTTTACATAAATCCAAAGATTTTATCTGTAAGAATTTAAACATCATTAATAATCAGATTGCTTCTTTATTTTAAGTTCTATATTTGACATTATTTCAGAACAACTGCAAATCAGCAATATAATTGAAACTTACTGGATTCTTTAATTTTGATATATTTTCAGCGATGCTTTTAAATGTGGTTTTAAAATCAGGTATGTTGTAGCCAGATAAGTCCAAATGATCTGTCATTTGTGCTACTGTAAATGCACATTCGTCATCTACCTTGCACCCAATAAGTTTTACTGATTTCAACTGTAACAAACATCACACAAAGTTATCATTGTACAAAAAGGTAAATAACTTATAGTTACACACCAGGTTTTAAAAACACTTTTATATATTCACCCGTCAGGTTTACAAGCTACGCAGCCCAAGCAAATTTCAATTCGACTTGCCAGGACTTTTTATTTGAAATGGCTGATCCAGCTAGGCTGCGAAGCCTGTAAACCTAATAATCCTGATACGATAGCTGTAAAGTGATCGTCAAGTAAGGAGCTGGGTGATGTTGTTAAAACATTTAGGCAGATACAAATAAAAAATCTTACAACCCACACCTTGCTTTTTAAAGACCTAGCAACTTCAAGAATTGCAAAGTCACTAATCTTCTCAAATGTAACTT
Organism: Ascidia mentula; assembly: GCF_947561715.1. Classification (NCBI taxonomy): domain Eukaryota; kingdom Metazoa; phylum Chordata; class Ascidiacea; order Phlebobranchia; family Ascidiidae; genus Ascidia; species Ascidia mentula. The sequence continues at coordinate 5,251,474 of NC_138568.1, forward strand.
CCAGTGTTGAAGGAAATAAATGCACCACACAAGAAAAAGCACAAGCTTCTTCATCACTAGTAAGTACAATCTTATCTGATGTGGATTCCACCTGGACAAAAGTAAACTTAGAAGGGTTTATTACTTATATCTTGTTTTTGCAAACCTCGAACATCACATTAATTAGCATTTCATGAATCTTCTCCTGTTCCTCTTTAATCTAAAAAAAAACAGTTTCATACATGAACCAGGTTTTTATATTTGCTTTTATGATGAGCAACTTTGTCACAGAAATCTAATTAACATATATCATACCAAACTAACATGCAACAACATCATTGGAAACCAAGGTTTAATGGGTTTAAAATCAAAATTTATGTATCTTTGCTCAAGCTAGCATAGACATAAACCACATAAATGTAACATATATGCATAAAACAATTACTTGGGGTTTGTTGGCAAACAAATCAACTTTCCCGCAAGCTTTAATCCCACTTTGTGATATTTTGAAGCTCATTACAATCAGCTTGTTGATATTCATTCTTGCTGGGTTGTTGGAGATTATTTGTAAAAATGAGCTTGGAATGCAAACTTCGCTGATATCCAATGAAAACAACTGAAAAAATATTTAACATTAAGGTAACATAACATCAGTGTTATTACGAAACTTGTACCCACACTAAGCTTGTGTATAAAAAGTCAAGCAAAAACAAAACACCATAAGACAAGCCAACACATTTCAAAACTTACTGGGTGATCAAGGTTTGTTATGGCGCACATGTTAAATACAAATGCAGCACTGGAAACAGAGCACCCAGATAAACACAATTTTTCTGTGACATGTAAACATGATGCTAGTCCACTTTCATTTGTTTTATCAAATTCAAATCCTTTAAGCCATAAAGATGGTATCTGAAACAATCCCAATTACAATGTTTTCTAATACAAAATATAATACATGGCGTAACTCAAGGTTGGTTATATATACTATGATGATATATACTTTTATAATGCATACAAAAAATATGTATACAATACTTATACTGATGAAAGAATTTGTGTTTTATTAATTACTATAAAAAATAATGTGAGCCTACTTTTGTCTGCCCAGCTGACTTAAATTCATCAGCAAAGCATTGGAAGAAGTTTGTAGATTGGTTGGTGTCCAAGACACCATTATCCTGAGTATCAATTATTAACTGCCCCTTGATGGCTGAGCAATTGTTTGCCAAATCCTTTACAACTTGATTGGTTACACAATGGCTAAATGTGAAGTCCTGGCAATGTAAAAACAGAGTTTATTTAAAATGTACAAAACCCAACAAAAATTATTGCAGTAAAATATTGCCATACCTGTATTTGTTGACAAATATGATCAAATAAAACTTTCAAACTAGTATGATGAAATTTGCAACTTTTTGAAACTTTTATGTTGTATAATTTGTCTGATTTTCCTAAAACAGCACCAATACTATACGCATCAGTTGGAAGTATGTTTGCAGTCAAAACTAATGTTTCTGGCAACAAATGAAGATTGTCTTCATAAAAAGTTTTATCATCAATTTCATGCAACCATGAGCAAATTTGCAAAAGTATTTTTCCCCCAACTTCAGCTTTTTGTAGTTGTTTATGGCAGAACTCTTTGAGTAGATTTTTCTTTTCAGTCATTTCTTTACACTTCATGTCACTGAAACCAACTTTTGCAACTTCAGTAACCTTGTCATTGCAAAGACCGAAAATAAACTTTGTAACAACTTCCCATTTGTTTGTTTCAAGTTTAGGAAGTAGTGTTGAAAACTCATCAACACTTAAGAAAAAGACAAGATAACAAGCAGCAAAATATTCCTGCCAAATCAAATGTGAGAAGTTGCTCATAATTTCAGAATCCAAGATCTTCAAGTTCCAATTTTCCTCAGTCACAAACGTTGCTAGAAGTCCTGTCAATGTATTTTGCTCAATGCCTACTTCTCTAAGGTCATCCTGAGTAAAAACAAGGCTCTGGTTCTTAAATCCATTCCATGCCAATCTCGCTATTTTGTTTAAATATTCTTCTGCTTTTAGTTGTTTTTCTTCTCCCCTAATAAAGTCCTGCTTAATATAGTACTTGAATCCATTTGCAAAAACATGTGTAAGAGAGTGAAATCTGCCTTCACCATCTTCTTTGAGACTTTTCAAGATGACAAAAGCAATAAAAATGCATTTTGCTGGGACATAGCAAGAATATAAAAAGTTTGGATTGCCTTTTATGACATTCCACACTTCTGCACCATTATCTCTACAAATCTGGTTGCAAAGATTTTCTTGGGATTTTTCATTAAGGCCCATAACTTCAGCAACAAACAATGGTCGACATTCAGAATCAATGTCAAAAAAGTGCTTCTGTCGCAAAGTGAAAAGTTTTTTCGCATTTTGAAGCAAGTCACCCCTCATAAGAGCAAGGACAAAGAGCAATGGATTATTGGTTTTTGTAGGGTCAAACACGTGGTATGTTAAATTCCAATTAGTTGCAGCGTCATCAAGACCATCCAATACAATCAGGACATATTTGGCTTGGAGTAGTAGGCAATTAAAAAACTTGTGACTGTTCTTATCAATAGGTAATTCACAAAATAAATAAGGTGGTAAAGAGTTCTTTAGCAAAAAATCCACAAATGTTGTGGGAGTTTTAAAGTCAATGTTTTTTACAGAAATGTAAAAACAATATTGGGTTTTATCAACATTTTCCATTGCACCATCCATTGCTTTTTCGGTAATAACTTTGGATAGTGAGGTTTTTCCAATTCCTGGCTGTCCAATTAAAGTAACAGCGTTTGCATACTGTGTCTGGCCTTGATTTTTTGCTGCTTTTTCTGCACTAGCAAATAATTCTTCAACTGATACTTTACTGTCCTGTTTTAAGTTTATTGTCTCATAATCTTGACTCCTGTTGTAATGTCCATCTTCATCACTGTATTGTGGGATGAATGTTTTCTTTCTACGCTTGTTTGGAGGGTTATGTCTTGCAGGGCAAACTTCTTTTGACGGTTTATCTGTTATTTCAAGAGGACAAATTTCAATTTGTTTTTGTGTCAAAACTTGAAAGCTTTTGGTTCTGCATTGATCTTTAGCTGCCTTACATAAAAGGTTTTGAATTTTCAAACAATCATCTGCAAAAAAAAACATTTTGCCATATCAAGTAATAAGTTTTGGATATACACCAGGTCATCCACAAATATATCATACAGTAGTAAACTAATTTAGTTTCATAGCTTAGTGTAGGAGTTCCAGCTCTAATGAGGATGCATGCCAAAATAATTTCCACTACCTGGTAACATGTCACACCTTATTGTTGAAAAAGTATATTAGAAACACTTTTTGCATGTAACAAAAATTACAAAACATGGGCCAGTAACAAAAAGGTTACAAGGACCGAAAGCTAAAACATTGTCCTATTAGTGAATGATCCTATTCAATCCTATTAGTTTGCCGAAGATTGTTCGGGTACACCACTGTTAAGTCAAATAATGCTTTGTTTATTGCATTAATTATAAATATAGTTCATTGAAGCAGTACTTCTTACATTTTTGGCCATGTTTGTTTAACACTACTGAACTTTTGCGGCATTTCATTCACCACTAGAATGAGCCACTTTTTTAGATGTTGTAAAAAACTGCTAATTGTCAACAAGCGGGACAATTTTCTGGAAATACAGTTTTGATTCAGTCTGTCATAAATAGTATACTGTTAACCACAGAGAGTATAGTATTAGATATGGCATTTCCTAGTTTAGGGAGAGTATAAAGCTTTTAAAACTTTGGGCTACATTTTAACACCCAAACAAATCTATAAAAAGCAAGCTCATATGAAATACTATACTCAGACATTTAAAAACTCTAAATGCACAATGAACAATTGTTTACCAGTGCTCAGTGCATTACTGGTTGCTAAGTGTGGTTGGAATGTTCTTTGTTCCTGATAGAATGCTTCAGTAACCCTTTGTTGATCATCTTGAATTCTGGTGTATGAGATTGCTGATGGACAAAATATAAAAGTGTTAGTAATATTGGTTGTCATAACAAGGTTGAGAAAGACAATTTGTTTAGTCCCTTACAAGCATTAATTACATTTAATTTGTAACACGTTCATCAAATAGACCAGTGTTTCTCAAACTTTTTCCAATCACGTACCGCTCATTTGTTTTTTAATACACTGCGTACCACCGTATTACTATGCCATAACTGTTATGACATGACACCAATGAATAACAGTTTAGCCAATATCACCAGTTGCTTGGTTTTCTTTATTGTGCATTTGTGACGCAATAGTATCAACGTGAAATTGTTGCACAGTTGAATACACGATGTCAGAATTACTTCAACAGTGCAACAACTTCATGTTGATACTATTGCGTCACAAATGCACAATAAAGAAAACCGACATCATGTATTTGCAGCGGTTTTGGCTTCTGCAAAGTGCGGCAAATTGTATGGAGTAGACTAAATCACGTACCACTTGAAAAGCTCTCGTGTACCACTAGTGGTACGCGTACCACAGTTTGAGAACCACTGAAATAGACGGTGACGGACCTAAAAAAATGCGAGTGGGTGCAAGTCATGCTAGTTATTGAAGCCTTATTTGTGGTTAGAATATTTTTTACTTTTTCGACACCTTATACATGCAAATAAAGTCAGATCTTCCAAGTTGATGTGGCTAGGTTACACCTTAAATAGTATATACAGGTTCGCTAGGTATCATGCCATAGTGCAAATCTGCTAGGTCCAACTATTGGAGGGTGTCACCAAGCAGTCCCAGAGTATTTAAAAGTTTTCTCAACTAACTGTTACCTCGAAAGCTTAGGATTTGGTTGTTCCTTGTTTGAAAATTGTTATTTGTTGGTTCAAATGTTTGTGATGGTGGTTCCCTCTGACTTGCGTGAACTGCCATTTGATGTTCATTTGAAGGTAAGAAAGATGTTCCTTGTTCATAGTTATGCAAAGTTGGTTGTGCACTTCGAATGGGAGTCATTCCCCTTGGGTGCATAATAGCTTGATGGGAATTCCCCCATGCTGGTGGATAGTATTGGTTATAGAATCCACCATAATCTTGGTAGGGTGAATATCCTGTGGGATTAGGGTAAGGTTGTGGGGGTTGAGGAGTATATTGAGGTTGAGGATGCCCCAATTCTGATGGGTGGCTTTGAGGTGTGGCATAAAGATTAGAGGTTGATGGTACACTAAGATGATGAGAGGTTACATACTGGTTGGGTTGCCAAACAGTGGGTTGCTGGGGTATTTGTGGGTGTGGAAAGTATTGGGTTTGGTTTAAAGCTGGCATCATGTAGTTTGGTGAAACTCCTGGAGGTGGTTGTGTTGCCATTTGACTGGGAACTTGCCCGGAAAATGAATCCTGCAACAAAAATAACAATGTGGAGGACATTAAGAACTATCCCTATTTTTGTACTCATATATGTAGTTGGACATGTCAAGGTGAAATTAATAACAACAGGCACATCCACTCAGAATTCGATATTCTGTATGATTGTTGTAGTGTTTCTAAAATGCTTATTAGCTCTATTGTTATACCAATAATTTTCTAGGGATGCTTCAGATCGAATCCAAAAATTCAGGTTAACCAAATTGCATGTATATATAATTTTATATTTGGTCAAATATTAACAGTAATTACATAGTATGTAATTAAATTTAAACAATAACATGTTATTGTTAAGATGTATTTACAAAACGTATACCAAGGTATGATAATACAGTGAAAATACATATATACTGTTATTTGTAAAAGAACAAACGCTTGCTTTAAGCTACAGACAGTAGCGCACAATGATTAGACTGGAAGTTGGCATCAGTGCAGCTTGTGACTGTTGCACTAAACTGGCCAATAAACTAGAGTCCACATCTCCGAGATTATTATTTTGTTCTTTGTAAATTCAGTGACATCAAGCATTTGTTTGGCCATTAGGCCCTTCTCAATAGTGTTAATCTGTTTGGTATTTATTTAGTTGGGTTTGGGTACACAACAGGTCGATGTTGACTGAAAAGTACACACTATGGAAGTGGAAAATCCTGTGTCTGATCGTTTATAAGCCAGTTTGGTGTACGCTGATGAGACCTTGGGGGTTAAAAATAACATTGGACACTGCTGTCAGCAATACAAATAATGATTATGACTCCTGCATTTATAAACAAATGTTTGTATGACCACAAAATTACCAGTGTTCATTTTTGCACAGCATGATGCTATTAACCACATTTTCCCCCCGGAATACATGCCATAATGAAGAAGGGTGTTTTAACACATAAACACCCCCTGATCCTGCACTGATCCCAAGAGAGGATAATCTAGCTAAATGCATTAACATCATGAAATCGTTCTGTAGTACCAGCAACCATGACCACCACAAAAAATTCTCCTTGATAAAGAATGTCTTGCTGACTGTGTTTAAAAGTCTGAAGGGAAAAATTGTTGTGATGTCATAAAATTTAGTGTGAAACCACAAAACAATTTTGCAACAAATAAGCTGACTAGCCATCAAAAACACATGAAAATTATCTTTCAAAAACCATTTTAGCACCAATTGTGTTATCCGCCTTGCCCAACTGCGGCTCAAGTAAAAGGAACTCATGGTTCTTAAACATACACAGGCCAAACATATTATCATTAACAAGGCATAATAATATTGGTAATATTTGTGAGGCCGTATTGTAACATGGTCTATATATAAATTTCCAGTAGCAGTTTGGAAAATTTACTTATCTGTTATTCTCTGAACAGTGCACTATGGAAGTTCACTATGGACAATGATTGCACGAGCTAAAGAAAAGGTGAAATGAAAAGGATTTACAAAGAATTATTAAACACTGTAAATCCTGCAACGTCTTACATCAGGCATTTGATGCAAAAAAACAAAATTCATGACAAAAAGGAAAAAAACACAAGGGGAAAGCACCAAGATAATAAAACAAAGGGGGCGATGTCCTCTGTGCCCAGGCAGATAATGCTTAGTGCATTTTCTCTACACTAATTACTAAAAATTTCTAACATGTTATAAAGTTATAAAGGATAAAAGTCACGCAGGGGGAAATTAAATCTGTCCAATTCACTGAACACCAAATCCCCTAAAAATAATACACACCTGATATGACATGCTTTCAAATCCACTGGAACTATTGTCATAATTGTCCTGTTCCATTTTTCTTTATCTTTACACAGCTACAAGGCCACTTTGCAAATATTTCTGGTTTGTCTATATTTTTCGTCTTACAAATCAAAACTAATATGTATTTTCTGAAATTAAGTATCATCTGGCATTGGTAATTGTGTCAGAAAAACTTTTGTAAATGTGACACATAAATATCAACTTTATTTTATAAAGATTATTATAATCATGTTACCAATGGGTATGATATCACAATGCTGTAGGTATTGTTGGCTAAAAATGCATTAATTTGGGTGGGGTGTCCTTAATAAAGTATGTACACAAAAGGAGTTTGTGATATTTGTTTTGGGGGGATGAGGAGCACCCCCAGGTTTAACCAACATGGTTATTTTTACACACCCTCACAGTATGTTATGCCAACTGGCATGCTATTTGTTGAATATATCGTACACCGATCTTATGTGTTCATTGTGCGTCTGTGTCACAGTGCTGCAGGTAAACATTTTGTTATTGGCGCTGAGGATTGTTTCCGCTATCATTAATTGTGCGGACAATCACAACATTTTTCAAATGTTAATGCATTAGGAAATTTTAATTGCACAAATCATTGGTAAATTTTCCGAAAAGCCTCTTCCACTCTAAAAAGCAGCGGCAATTTTAAAATTATTGACAAAATTTTAGCTAATGCATTAACATAAGAAAACTGTTGCAGCGATTGCTGAAAACAGTAGCAAATTTTTCAATTAGTCTTGTTAATATAGAAAATCAAAACCTAAATAAAGAATGTGTTCTCCAAATTTGGTAGGGCAAAAAGATACCATAAAATTTCCTCAACTTAGTTTTGAGAAATAGCAAAACAACAAACAGTTAACAGATAGGTATATGGTATTATCGGTGTATATTTTTCTATTTCATCAAAACTTAATCGTTATAAATTGACACAAAAAATAATAGTTATGAGAAACTTAAATGTAGTATATTGATTTACTAAATATAAATCTGTTTGCAAAAATTAAATTGCTTGTACAAATTGGTTAAATCCGAAATTATTTCACGCATTGGTGAACACGTCTGTAAACGATTGTGTTCACACAAATTATGTATTAACTCGTGACAAAAACAAAAAATGAGTTGCAAAAACAAACATTTTAATCAACAAGGTCTGCAACCTCTTTTTAAAAAACAATCTCATACTTATACTTACATAATTGCAATTTTGGACACCTATAAGTATATCGCAACTAAATGGGTTTGACCGCGGTCACGCTGTGTGAATCCCAGCATGTTCCTCAAACCGTAAACAGCGAGCATTTGTGGCACCGCATGCAAGTGCCAATTTGATAATGTTCCGGTCCATAGAATTTTTTTAAAATTGGTGTAGATAAGGCTTAGAACATGTACATCACATTACCATTGCGTTTTTTTAACAGCTATAAAGTATATTGCTGTAGGACTTGTGTGGTTGCGGTGTTGCCTTCACTCTAGGGTAGGACTTGTTGCACCTTTAGTTACACCTGTGTGGTTATACAGAAAACGTGAAAGGTGTGCTGTCTTACATTCATCACGTTGGTTGTTTTTTAATTTTGCGCAAGATACGGAATAAGGAATCTAAGGAAACTCATACTAATTTACGGAGCTCCGTAAGCCCTATATATTTTCCTTAGACGCCCTTGGTCAGTTCCGAAAGCTCAATATATTTTCCTTAGACGCACTTGGTCAATTCCGTAAGCTCTATCTACTTTCCTTAGACGCCCTTGGTCAGTTCCGTAAGCCCTATATATTTTCCTTGGACGCTCTTGGTCAGTTCCTTAAGCTCAATATATGTTCCTTAGACGCCCTTTGCCAGTTCCGTAAGCTATATCTACTTTCCTTAGACGCCTTTTGCCAGTTCCGTGAGCTCTATCTACATTCCTTAGACGCCTTTGGCCAGTTCTGTAAGCTCTATATATTTTCCTTAGACGCCATAGGTCAGTTCCGTAAGCACTATCTAGTTTCCTTAGACGTCCTTGGCCCGTTCCGTAAGCCTTGTGTATTTTCCTTACACGCCCTTGGCCAGTTCCGTAAGCAGTATGTATTTTCCTTAGACGGCCTTGGCCAGTTCCGTAAGCAGCGTGTATTTTCCTTAGACTATTTCCGTTCCTTAGCTCCGTAAATTAGTGTCTGTGAATTTCCTTAGGTTCCTTAGCTCCGTAAATTAGTGTGAGTTTCCTTAGATTCCTTAGGTTCCTTATTCCGTAAATTAGTGTTACCCAATTTATTGCCATTTTTCACAGGTAGACAACAGGGTCTTGTTTTCAGCGAAAAATATCTTACATAAACACGCACATTGTTGCAGTTTCTTGCTTTACTCATCTAAAACTTGTAGTGTATAGTGCAAAGATTAACAATGTCTGACCATGAAGACGATTTTGATGGGTATGAATACTTGATCATTGCAATTGATAAGGGTGTTTTGTATTTGTCTACCAAATATGAAAAGTTCATTATGTAATAATGTCTTCAAATTTGACATGCAAATATGACATACAAAACAATACAAATAAATTTAATGTATTTATTTAACGTTTTTTTACACATTCTTTTATTTCTCAAATGTTGTAGATATGCTGATGATGGAGGTGAGATGGAAGATGTTGGAGATGAGAATGAACTGGAAAATGCAGAGGAAGGAGATCAGAGGGTTGAAATCATGGATTCCAGTGGTAAGAATCTCTTCAATTATTCAAAGCATTTTTGTGTGTTAGTGATGAAAGATTCCCGGACAAAATAAAGTTATGCAGCCAACGTTACAAATTTTCACAATAAAATTTGCGTGCTTAACTTGTTGCAATCCTAAAACAAATAGCTGACCATTACAATGTTTGATGTTAAGTAATAAAATTTTGAGGGGAAACCAAATTATTTATGCCAATATTCTTAACTATTTTCCCAAAAAATTTCATGACTTAATAATGAATGTCTTTTTACCACAGAAGTTGGTGCGACTGCTGCATCAAAACGTATCACCACCCCTTACCTGACAAAATATGAAAGAGCTAGAGTACTTGGGACAAGAGCTTTACAGATTTCGTGAGTCAACAATCTTTATTTCATACCATTCTACTTGTTTTAATGTTTGATTTGAACTAAGGGGTTGTAGCTATATCATTTGAATGGGGCTAAGTGGCAACTTTTTGTTGTAAAAGAATGAATGCCCCTGTGATGGTTGAGCTCGAAGGTGAAACTGATCCACTGCAAATTGCAATGAAAGAATTGAAGTAAGTGCTTGTGTTGTTTAATCATTTTGTTGAATACAAGTATAGACAAGTTAAACCTGAAAACAAAATTTGTCATATTTACAAACATGTAAAAAAACAAGTTGCATGTTTGTTCAGCATTTCAGTTTTACTAATTAAATTATTTTTTGTATAGTTTTTGCATGTAATCGCCATGGATATCATTGTTTTCATCACAAAATTAACTCTAACAATAAGATTTAATTGTTTTTTTCAAGAGCAAAAAAGATTCCTATCATAATTCGAAGGTATATGCCAGACGGAAGTTATGAAGATTGGTCGATTGACGAACTTATCATTGAGTAAAAATGCATTGCTGGTTGGTACAAACACGTTCGAAGACATCCTGCTTTAGAGGAAAGCAGAACAAGAAGGAGACAATGCATGGAACTACTGCTTTCCTATGTTTTTTATTCTGTTGTACTGTTCCTGCCTTTGCAATTTTAGCCAATACCAACTGTACTGATTTCTTGTTTGGAAGAGCACAATTGTATTTCCTGTCTGACTGAAAACTGCAATTCAATCATTTTCCAGCATTAAAAAGTAAATTTGTAGCTCGTATATTTAAATTTTGGGGTCAACTACAAGGTGCAGAGGAAAACTTAGTTTGTTCATGTTAATTGAAAAGGTGTACGTTTGTGTCCAACGACATGAGGCATCGAACGTCTTGTGGAAGAAAACGTTTTCAAACAATGCCAACAAAGTTAAAGATAGTGGCACAGCGCACCTAATGGTGGCACAAAGTTAACCGTACTACCACTAGATGCGCTGTGCCACCATCAAGTCTGATTTGTGCACATCCTATCACAACTTACTTGTGTTAGCTTTCGACAAGAATAATTAAATTGAATGTTGCTCGGAAAAAACAAGCTAAATGCGTATGAAGGGAACGTTAAAATTGCCGCCCGTTAAAATTGTTATTTTTCCTTGACTGTCTTCAATTTGGCGATTCATATCGTTATTTTTTTCAACAAAAAGTATAAATTCATTGACCTTCGAAAAACATCTTCAAACATGTACATTTGTTTTCTCTCGAAGATCCTGGCCTAAAATGTTCACTCAAATTTCTCAGTGCGTGGAAATACGAAATAACGGCATTTGCTTGTTGATTTCGAGCTCTTCCGCTTGTCAGTGAGCCAACAGCCAAGATGTTGGCCGCTGTTTGATTAATCTGCACATGAACAAGATTGCTTCCTCCGTAAATGATTCAGAGTTTCCGACAATTCCGAAGACTAGCAAGTCATACTTCTTGTATGAATACCTTTACTTTCAAAAAAGTGCTGACTAGTCGGAAATTTTCTTAAGTTTTTAAAGACAAGAAGAATGCCCAATAACTTTTCTGCATCCCCAAGCAACACGTTTGATGCGTCATAAACTCTTTTGTTCTTGAACATTTGAAAGCAAACTTTGATTGTAGAATTTCTGCCTCCTTCCAAAATACATCAATATGCACAGAAACTTGTGTTTGTGACTTACAGTTTGATTTTTGCTTGAACAAATGGGGCACGAACTTCTTTTATCAAATATGTGTGTGTGCAACAGTGTTTTTTTCTGTCAACATTAACCTAGGTAAATTGAAAAATAGACAATGGAACAATTTTCATGTCATCATAGGAAATTGCGAACATTCGGTCTGACCGGGTCCACATTAATCCTGTACATACTGCTAGCATCACCCTCACCCATGTATAAGCCTAGTGACTCACTTCCTATAGTTAATAACACCCAGCTCGTGGTGGGCGCCGATTTGCCTGAAGATTGACGTACACTTTAAGCTGACAGCGTGGACAGAACTGGTAGCAAGGCTGAGGTCGCACTTTCCCATTTAACCATGTGGAAGAATGGCGACTTTAAAGGTACGTGCTAATTTTCGTTGCGTTGCAGAGAACTAGAGTTTTATCTATGGCATCAAATTGGAGCTTTTATGTTTGGTTTTAATACAGGTAAAGTTTACCTTAGTATTAGGGGAAGGGTTTGTGCACTGCAGGAAAACTGGCCTTAGTTTTGCACAATTAGGCACGTTTCCGAAAACCGTTAGCATGCATCACTTGCGTATCATTGACAAAAAGCATCGCATTAATCAGTAATTACGACTTTTTGTTGCCACCCCAAACACAGCCAGTACTCGCCTGAGCTTTCGGACCATCAGGGAAACACGTGACGTGACGTCATAACCGGCTGCGCAGTAATCAAAACACTTCACCGCCTAAATGCGACTCTGATGTGCTGATTTTCGCGCTGGGGTGGGCTTTAGTATTGAGCAATGCTTTGCATTTCACAATAACATTAAGTTTGCGCGAGGTTTGAAGTAAAGCGGCAATATAGTTTTTTAGCAGTGTGTTTGCAGTGAGCCCAGCTACTACGGAAGGTGAACATGTTTAAAGCGTCAACAGTGCATAGGGTGAACGTCTGGGCGCAGCGGAAACGACAGTTCATGATGACTGGTTGCTTGGTGTCAGACATGGTTATTTCAAAACAGAAACAGTTGTCCCCCACGTTGTGTACAGTATTAAGCTGTTTTAAGTGTTAGGCCTGCACCATGTTTGTCAGTTACGCAAAATGAAAATCGAAATGTATCGACCATTGTTTGCAAATTGTTGACGTTTGTTTAAAGTTGCCAATAAGAGTTTGGTAGACTTTGCAGTAGCAATGTCATTAGGCTATAGTTATTAAATCAGTCAACTGAAAATGAAAAGACAGCTGCAGTGCATCGGGACTATTTTGTTATTTAAACACACGTAATACCAAATTATAAAAAGGCGGGACATTGTTTGAAAAACTTGGTTCGTTTAAGCATTTCTATGTAACTGCATTACAATCTGCAATACACTAGTTGGTCGCATAACGATAGGAAGTGAGATTTAGGTTGTTTAACACTGCGGTGCAAGTCGGTATAGTAACAGAAGCCTTATGTTTTAATACTATTTATAGTATCAGCGTAACAACAAAACCTGTCTTCCGCTGATTTTAGCTGCAACATAACAGAAAGTAGTGGAGTATTGTTAACAATTATGAGTAATTTTGTTTCCTCAATACAATAACGCTCCACGGTGTCACTTGAATTTATAACCAGACAGCGAAGTTTCTAAAGCTATTGTTTCCTTTTTCTGCCAACCTTTGGTACAATTCAACCCCTTTTCTCAAAGCAAGGCCATCAAAAGCGAAACCGTATTGAGAAGCACATCACTTGCTTATAGCCAGTTCCAAGATTCCACTGCTACAGACTGTTTACAACTAAAAACGCTAATTGGAGCGCAGTATAATTAACTGGTCAGAATAAGAAATCAAATCAAATGAAATAAAGTGTATTTTGCGCAAAAAACAGCTACGAAGGGAATAAAATGGCTTCGGCACCAATAAAACCATGCAGGTTATCAAGTCAGGCGCCCAGGTGTTAGCGCAGAAACAACTTTTCAAAAATACGAAACTTTTAGTTTTGATTCTTGTTAAAACATGGAGTAACGATGTGTTTGCTTTCCAGGCCGCCTATAACCGTTTTCTTTCGGCATTTTCACGATTCTGGGCCCAGCAACCCCGCGAAGACGAAACTGAAGAAACTTCTTCTGACAGAGTCCAAGAAATTCCTACGATAAAAGTTGTCGAGGTAGTTTGTCTACAGGCTGTTGTTCGTACCAAATATCCTTTCGTAAACAACGCTGAAGATTATTTTCTGAGAATCTAACCGACCACTTATTTACTTAAAGCTGCTGTGATTTCCGCCTTATCAGAGATGACCTCAACAAAAACATAAAAAACGTCCGCAAATAGAAATCGTCATTCATAACTTATAATTGCTGCCAAACTTGCGATAAAAATTGGTGTTTTTCAGCTAAACTTCTTCACAAATCAAAATGTTTGTAAATCATCGTACGTTTTTAAAAGTATATCCGAATTTGTAAAAACTGAAATCCAAAAACATGCCTCTATTAGTATGCAATTAAACCGCATTTATTGTCGTTGCTTATTTGAAACGAATCTCTTTATGTGATTTAGGCTTTGTTCCTTGCAAGTTTGTGATTTTTGTGAACTGTTTTGCACTCCTTTTCACCAAATAATTCCATGGCAGCTTATACTTGCGAATAAGCATAGCAGTAAAACGCCCTTCTGACAAATCGTGCATATCGAAAATAAAATACTGATAGTAAATTTTGTTGAGCATTTTGCCACAGAAACAATATCTTGCTTTGTGAAATCGGCAGGTCGACGACCGGACGTTATTGCCTTCTTCTGCGACTGAGTCAGTCACTTTGCGCGTGGGAAACGGCAGAAGGAAAGAGACCAAAGCCTTGTTCAGACGAAGTTATTACGCTTTAAGAAGCAGCACAGAGTCACTATTGAAGAAATCTCCGAAGAAGATGACTGATATACGGCTCAGCGACTCGAAGACCATTTCCACGTGAGTAGACGAAATGCATGGGTAAAAAGCAGTTACATTTTTGACATGTGGGGCTGTAGGGTTGTCGTGTGCCCGTACAATGTGTATATGTGTGCTTCTTACATCAGAATTTGTGAGTAAAGGAGTTGGGATGTAAACTAGAAAACGTCGGTCGAACTCATAAGTTAGTTTAAATATCAAGCATATGTGATTTTTCGTCACAATTTAACTATTTATTTAAATAAAGCCTTCAGTGCAAATTTGGTTTCACCGCAGTCATTTCACCAAGGTCCATATTAGGGTTTATCGTTTCCTCGCGATTGATATGATGTTGGCTGCGACTTTGCATGTTATGACGTAACAAACGAGGTATTTAGGGTATAATTGTGAATGTCTTGCCAAACAATGGCTGGTTCTTGCGTCATAAAAATAATGACTGTTGTGATTCAATCGACACAATAGTACCTGCGAAGTAATGATTTAAAGCATTTTTGAGAAAAGCGCTTCACTTGTTTTAAATCTGATACTCAGGCCTCTGGTCTGCAAACCACTAAATTGTCATGGGACCACAGTCACTCAACGCACGCATTCAGCGTTTTACAAACAGTGTTTGTGTGGTATGGCGTGCGATGACGTCGGCAACGCATATTTTACTTCCTGATTCCACCAATGAGTGGAAACAAAATATTTCAACTCAGCTCTGGGACACAAAAAAGCTGTCTTGCTGTCGGCGTAAACCTCGAAATGTCTTCACCTTCCAAACATCAAATGTTAGAGACATTTGTCAGAACGAGTTGATCGCATGGTTTTGTTTATTTAGAGAATTTCCACCGCAAACATCTGTACAGCGATCGCGTCCTGATAGGATAAATAAGTGACAGACCGATATATCTTATCTATGTTATGGGGGCTTGGAGGTCGTAATATCCCAAGCTTTGGACGTCTTGAAAAAGCACAATCGTCATGCCAAATCGTTTTAAAAGCATCTCACAGTAATCAATTGTGTTCTTCGGGTGATTTTTACTAACAAAACCCGATGACGCTTTAGATTTCATACCATTTACAACTAGTATTATATAACACTGCCCTTAAGTATTGTAGGACATACGGATACGTTTAGTTACCACTCACAAAAACCTAGGGCCTCCCCAACATTTGCCACTGCTAAAACATCGTAATCAGTTTCATTTCCTACAGTTCGTGGAACCAGAACCAGTCACCAAAACATGGAAACCAAGCACTATTTGCATTCGCAAAATCCAATATCGCATACAGTGGAATACCTCGTTAGACAGGCAGAATATAGTTTCACTTACCAACCTTTGGTTTGACACCTTTGACGAACACTACAGTAATATGATGTGACATGTGTGGGAAGTTGCTGACTACATCATACAATTGTGCAGACGTTTCACAATTGCCGTGTTTAAGGTCTGCATTATTGCAAAATGCTGACCCCTCCTCACTTGTGACATTTCCCCTTCAAGTAGATAAGCCCCAAGTATTTCGCATATGTAGGGAAGCGTCGACATCACGTGCATTTGCCATGGTTTAAAATAGGGTGGATATCGTTACATGCTCGAAAAGTAAGGGTCTACCTTCGACCCCGCTGTTGTTGTTGCCTTGTTTGTTATTTTTGTACCTTTCCTTTAAAGCAGGGGCATCAACGGTAGTCCATGGCTCCCACTATGGGTTTTCAAAGGGGGTCAGAGGGCGTCCGCACTAATTCCGTTATATTAATACCCCCTTTTATAACTGTGTACATGGCACAGGCCTTGAGAGGCATTGTAGGGACGAAGGGGTATTCACGCAGCATAGAAGGTTGAGAACCACATGCCTAAAGTCTTGGCCATTCTTCTTCGGCAAAGAAATCTAAATGAGTAAAGGAGTGAAATGAGTAGGCGGTCTTCGCAAACGTATTTTCTCGTTGGTCTTCATGGAATTTAAACCACTAAACACCCCGCCCACTACCTCCCTCCAGTGTTTACAAACATACTTGAGCGTTTCCAAGTAAAGCTGTGATAAATATATTGGTTATTACACACAAAACTCGTAATAAAGAAACGTATTACAAACCAGCTACAAATGTTGAATTACGCAATATGTTAACATCGGTGTTTTGTAGTTTGTTTTTTGTTTATTACGTCAAAGTCACTGCATGACCTGTATGCTTGGGTCTCAAAAAATTTGTCGAATACATATTTCTGAAAGTTAGGTCGCCTTCAAACGGTTAGTAACAGTTATATGTTGGTAATTCACAACCAACATAATTTGTGTCAACACGAAGTAGTGTTCGGCCCTTGGGTGTAGAGGTAAAATAGTCGGGGCCAACCGCTCACAAACGTTTTCAAATACTCGTATTTTCGTAACCTCAATAACTTATGCTACGATAACAACTGTTTTCTTTTCGGTTGCTGCTGGCCACAGTCGCACAGCAGTAACATGCTTTACTACATCCTGATACACGTGCTGCGTTTCGGTGCGTTGGTCGTAACTACAAGTTTGATGTTGGTAACGTGCGTGTTTGTCGTGCTTGCTGGTTAATTTAGCCAACATTCAATTCACACGTTTTTCCATTGCCAACAGGAAGATATGAATTAAACAAAAAACGCCGTTATCGGTAACCGCATGCCTGCCCCAACAATCGCGTTTTCTTCAACATTTCTTTCTTCAAACCATACGATTTACAGTCGAAATTAAACCGTTGTTTTCTTCGTTGCAGCGAAAACTTTTTGTCACGTTTGAACGATTACAACACTTACCACGATGGGGCAGCAGAGCGTTTGGCGAAACGTCAGAACAAGAAAGGGGAACTCGTGGTTGAAGGATTACTCAACATCTATTGGGGTCTGAAGACGGCCATCCGACTACAAGTACGTTTTAGACATCGGTTAAACACTCATATACGAAGAAGAAAACATGATCGGGATTCGTGGCCAGGATATCCTGGGTTCGAATCCCAATGTGGTCAAAAAATGCCAACATACAAATCAGTGCCAGAAATTTGTTTTGTAAAAACAAAATTTAATCTGTTTTCTGGACTGTCCGCGTTTTTTAGCATTTTAATGGATCTAACTTCTTAACTGAATACCGGTTAGCTGGGACGTTATACGTGATTACAAATACCAGGTGGTGAGGATTTACTCCACGTATCGTAACCATAAACACAACCTTAAACAATAAACTTTTTAATCCTCGTGTTTAGTTGGCTGATGATGATGAAAAAATCAGGCCACAAATTCAAGAGGGAAGTGAAGGCCCCGAGTAAGTATTACCAATTCTTATTAACTGTAATAAGTGCAAAATATATGCTGTTTGTTCAAACAAGTTGTCATCTAGTTTGCTTGCGATGTTTGATCGAATATCATTTTTTGTGTTAATGTCGCTAAAATTTGTTGCAGGAATGGCCAAGAGGGAAATCAGTTGCAAGCGCCCGGTGGAAGCGGTAAGATTTCTATAAGCTTCAGATATTTATTGAACTTTTTCTCGAATAGTTAATTACATTTTTTGTCGGTCAAGTATAAAATTAAAATTCTTGTACGTTTTTTTGCGATAGCCTGTTTCGATGCCAACGCATTTTCCAATTATGTCTTTTACACAAATAAATTTAATTTGTCTAGATTTTCAACACCTACAAACTGTGTTTTATGACTTTTTTACTCTTCACTTCAAACCGTTCGCTAATTACGTGAACGACGAAGCAAGTTCAAAACTGTTTCAAAAACAGCACAAGATAACGCGGTTTCCGTGTCTTTCCAGCGTCCGGACTTGACATTGAAAATGCCATCTGGGGGAAGACGAGACAACGTAGGAACGACAAGAGGAGGGGAGCGATGAGACTTCGAGTTCCAGATCATAGCTCCAAAGCAGGTAAGTGTCAAATGTTATCAGGTGGTGTTATGACGTTGGTGGTCACGTGGTGTGACATAAGTGGTAATATGTGCGGGCGTGTGCATGTACTGCGATGCTTTACAGTTACACCTACATAGAGTAAAGTTTTTATCGTTCAGGTTGTTGCACGTTTTTAAGCGTCGTGTTTTTATGATGTAGTCGTTACTGAACTCCATTTTTGCGAATAAAAACCTGCTGTTAAGAGATCTAGATAGTCGGTCACAGAATCATACTCTGCAGTGAAAATAAATTGTCCAGCAGAACTTGCATACGTTAAACTTTAAAAAATCCTACGTCACCAAACAGCTCTTTTTTCGTATAATTGGCACAATTTTTTTTGGAATGTTGGTAAAAAAATTATTAATTCAGTCTCTTCAAATACTTGCAATGTGCCATAAAAGTGCAGTTTACGATAATTTATCATTAAGTTGTTTCCCAACAGATACTGACAGCGACGACGAATCAGGCGGAAACTTAGCAAGGACCAGCAGCGTCATCATGCGGAAGAAAAAATCGCGCTACTTGAAGCATCGGGCGTCTATAAACGGACACACTTACAATTACCGGGTGATTGTTCAAAACGTAGCAATAGTTTCGGAACATTCGAGTGACGCTACCTGCTTTAATTACACGAAGATTTATTTCTTTGATAATTAAATAAATAAAAACCCACACTTTCACGTATTTGCAGCGTGCCGTTTGTCAATAATAACTTTTTGTTACAAAGCAGATACGCTTTTTACTTTCTGAAACCAACAAATAACTTACTAAAACTGCAAATAGCGATTTTTTTTGTGGACAACGTTAAAAGTAATGAAAGCAAAAAAACCACAACTGAAACCAGGCGTTAACATCATTTAAATTAGAAACAAACTTATCACATAAATAAAGTAGATTCACAATAATTCTAATATTGCCAACATGTACTGTAATTTATGTACGTTAATGCGAACTTGGATGAAGTCAAAATATGTTGTAGATATCAATGCAGTTTGTTATTTCGTCCGCAGACATCCGTGTTCACTCCCGCTTTCGGTTCCGTTACGAAAGTTCGAGTCACGAGCCAGAACAACGCACACACTGTCGTCACCAAACTATTCGCCAAGTTCAGGGTCGAGAACTCGTCGGATGATTTCTCCTTGTACATTGTTAAGGAAACTGGAGGTATAGGTTTTTGAAATCACATAAATTTCCAACGCAGACGTGAGTTATATTTTATTCCGTAGTAAACCCTTGGGGTTTAACAGAGAAGTTGTTGAAAAAATGCCCTAAAGTCTTTGATTAGCTATCAGGAGAGCCCGATAACGTAAATTCTTACCCACAATATATATATGCATTGCAAGCAGAATTCTTATCAGAACTGTTAAAGCCCGTTTAATTGTAAGTTTAATTTTCCGTGTATGAATTTAAAGTCGCATTGCAGTAGTAACTGAATGTGGGTCGCAAACCTTCGAGGTCTTCTACTCGCTTCTAGGTTTCAACTAGATTTTCATGTCTTGTTCCGCATCGTAACCGCGTGCGGTTTAATATAGTCTCGGCGGCTACAACGCAACCCCGATCTTGTAGATAATAACCCCGTAACCCTAAATTCATGAACAGGATATGGTTGTCGTCACTATGACTTAACCAGTTTCTGTGGTGAAAGCTTTGTTATAAACAAGATACCCATCTTCTTGTTTCAGAAAATTTCACTCAGTAGCAAAAGAAAGCTTGAGAAAAACTCCACGACAGTGTTTACCGAAAACATTATATTTTATTCATTTCTGCGTCGGATAATCGTTCATTACACTACAACTAAATGTTTTACCTCACACGACGAACCCGCGTGGTCATCATCGGTATCAAATCGTTCAAATGTCGAACATTTCTGCAGAACGTCGAGAACTCCCCGGGGACGAATTCCCGTTAATTAGTCGAGTGTTGGTAGGTCCCAACGAGAAACTGGGAAAGATTTATCTCCAAGAGCGAAAAATGCACAAGGAAATCACCCCGGAGGTAAATTAAACATCCAAACATGATCATTATGTAGAAACAAATGAGCCAATAATTATCAATGAGCTGAACACGCGCACAGTGTTTCGACCTGTCAGGTCCTCTCAGTGCAGCTAGTGACTGACGACCGTCTTGCCTGCTAACCGTAGCATTGTCTGCAGCTAACTGATAATAATCGACATAATTATTTTTGCAAAAGTCCAAGCTAGGTTTCATTCTGTTTCGTTTATATAAACTTATTTCTCCGCTTTAGAAGATTTTTTTCTATTTCAAACTTGTGCTTAACACATGATACAGGCACTTGTTCACACATGAACGTTCAATCGTTTAAGTGTGTATGTAAACCATTGACACACGTGACTCAATACACGCTTACAGGTGGCGCAGTACATTAAGTTGGACTTGAGAATTCTTCAAGTATTTCTCACAAAATTCGCCGAAGAGGAAGACAAGGAAGTGAGCAAGATGAAGAAAAGGTCGGTGGACAAAAACGTTTCGATAAGTTTTGCAACGCCCATATGGGAACGCATTCATGCGTATGTAATGGAGAGAACTAAGCTAAAGCAAAAAACCTAGAAAATATATAACGTTTTTTCGTATTATTTTGTACTTGTACACAATTGGCATAAATATGTTGCACCTAGTTTTACAATATTGTTTTCAAAACACTACTTGAAACAAATTAAAACAAGGCGAATAAATCCAATCGAGACAGACAGCTAAGGCATCTTGTGGACAAAAAAGGCAACTTATACCGCAGTAGACTCTGTAGCGCCAACATGCGGTTTAATTTTTAACCGATATATTTTCCAAAATAGATTCGAGTTCTACCGAAAAATGCTGCGAAAAGAAATTCGAGAACAAAAACAAGCCCAGCAAGCGTCTTGACGTCATTAATGGTTGACGTCAAATGTACTCTTGTACGACGCGGGACGTCGGGTTGTATGCAATACTTTCGCTGATGTCACGATGACGTGAGCCGATGATGACGAAGATGGACCCGATGAACCAGAGCAAACCAAAGGCCAAGCAGATCTGTGAAATCTCATATTTTTCTTTCTTTTCTTATTGGTGGTGACATGAGTTTATTTGTTGAAACTTTCGTTTTTGCAGTACTGTTAGGTCGACGTTTTCCCGATAAATTTGTTTAAAAATTTGCCAAACTTTGGCATCAGACTTTTTTCAATAAACAGGGACGTGCAAACAATTTACTTCAAGTTGCAAAAACGTGATGTGGAATTTTCCGATTTGATTTTCGATAAAAGTCACATAATTAGAATTCCTTGTGAAAATCTTTTCGGACGTAACAGACAAATGATTTTCAACATATACAGAACTCCCAAACATTAACACCCCCCTCTTACCTGCACCGCCTCGTGTATCTTGTACGTCAGTAGATTGTTTCTCGGACCTATCGGTGGCGGTGACGTCATCGTGTCGAACATATACCAGCATGACGCAATAATGACGCAAATGCCTGTGTCGGTACGATAACAATGGAGTCAATTAATGAGATAGAGTTAAATGTGAATTTGCCAAGTTACAAATATTTTTCCTGTTGCTGATTTCTATTTGTGATGACGTTGAAACATAGAAGTGTGCACTTTTTTAGCAGGCATATTATACTACATAAGTTCATAACTTTATTGAACCATCATTACTAAAGTGATAAAAAAGCTAATTATTTTCGGCGAACCTTTAAGTAATAAGCGGGCCTGGTGAACAATAATAAAAGAAGGCAAGTCGCGTTTGGAACAAATTGGTTCAATTTCGTGAAAGATTCTCTGTGTCTTATTCGAGAACTTTCAAGTGGGAAGGCATAATGCGTATTGGCAAAGCAAAGTCTTTCCTTGAATAAACACCGCGAAGATTGAAGAAGTCGTAAAAATAACAAACGCTCCTCCGAAGTGGTTTTGAGAAGTTCGAGAGAGGGGGGAAACTATTTCGCTTCTCAATTGTTGACAGATTCGTTCGCCATTTTGGAAGCGCATGCGGTCACGTCTCAAATATCGCGCATAAACACTCGCAGATGGAAACACAGTAGACAGACAAAACGTGTATAAGCGATAAAGTAATATCTGTCTGTAGTTAATAATGCATTGTCACACCATATGGACGCATTAAAACGGGTTGGGCCAATAATGTACGCTTGGTAACGATTTGGAACAAACAACATTCCTATACCGGGTGCTAATTATTGACAAGTGCTATAGTTTCATTGCTTCAACGATATATTGAAGCAAGTGAACTTACCGCACACCAGAAACATGATCCCGCTGATTAGGATGCATTTCGATTTCCCTGTTTTGGAACTCGGGCCCACAGCGGTGCATTTAAATCCCATGAGCGTCATGACGCCCGCCACGAAGCCAAGGAGGACCGCGAAAATCACAAAACATCGGCAGGCGAGAACGGTCACTAATAACATGGAGAAACATGTCAAATTGTAGCGAAATTCGGACACAAAATTACAATTTTAGTTTAAATATTTACTCGGCTCAAAGTTTATCTGACAAACGCACCAAGTTTCGACAAACAAACCAAAACCAAGTTCTATTTATAATATTTGACGTTTCCGTCGCATCCTGTGGAAGGTTAGTTGAATAACGACCGAAACGTCGTTTTAATCAATTGTTTTTTTTGCCAGGTGAGCTTTTGGCGTTATGTCTGGCAGCGTCAACAACAACCCAACACAAATTCTTGTCAGAAATCACGTGAATACGGAAAAAATACTTTGAATTAAACTTTCTGGCCAAACATTTTAGTTCCGACAATTGAAACAACTAGAGTTTCAAGCAGGAGTCTGGTTTTAATCAAAACAAGCGTAAACAATAAACGCCGGGAGTCTGGCCGATTAGCTGCGTTCGCGGGGCAAATCTCGTTCCGATATTGTGGATTCATACCGGTCTTATCCCTTGCGTAAAAATAATCCTTTAGAATTGGTTGCGCAGTCAAAGCTGCCAACTCTAAGATTCAAGTTTTGTTGATGAACCAAAACGTATTTTCACTTTGTTGTCAATACTCAGGCCCGAATTCATGCGAATTTTTCATTTCGAGAAATTGTTGTTTAAATGTTTGGCTCATAAGATTACTGATGACCAGGAAACGCATTTTTAACCTTCAGGAACAAACCAGGTCTTTCCAAGATGTAAATTATGTGAATAGTTTAACTGGCAACGAATGGTTCGTCATATTTCTGATATTTAAATTTCCGACTGGCAAAACAGGTTTAATACATTTATTTCGTTCGAGTCTTCGTCTATACAAATAACATAAGTTTACCGCTGACTGGCGACAGGGGAGAGCATTGTTTTTGTCCAGATGGGAAGAGCTGACAAGTTAGGAATAATCCCTCCATGTTGGCGATTGTGTCGAGAGCAGAATGGTGCAAACCTTCCACTGAGTTCTGTTTCCACTTGTGTGAGAGAAGCACGCCAATTGTGGCTCCCCATGACCCCATGCTCAGCACCCAACCTCATAAATAACAGTTTCTTATAATTCTCATGAATAACAGTTTCAAAAAATTGTTGTATAGATTAAGCTAACGCGTAGTTGTGCTGGTAATGCATTTTCCAGTATAAAAACTTACATTTCACAAAACTTACATGGCCAACGGACACTCATTTCAAATTATAACGCAATAAAGGCCCATTGTATGTCAATTAATTTAGTCAATAAGATATATGCCAATATTCGTTTGCAAACCGACGTTACATCTTAACATTTCACTGAAATCGATATTTTGACCGATATTTACATTTAAGTAAATTAAACTAACTTACCGACTGCTTGTATAACTGTCTTGGCCATTGCCACAAATTCCCTTCTCGCGAACTGGTTTCTGGCCAAGTTAAAACGGTTTCATAAAAACTTCTCTGCGAAAGCCTTTTTTTCTATTCCGTGCGGATAACGTCATTTGCCACAAGTGGGCGTGCGTGGGTCCAAATACATTGGTAACCAAACATTTTTGATAAAGATAGCAAGAGAGTCGGGGTTCGAATCCTGGTGTTTCATCTGTATAGCCACAGATAATAATTTTGACATCAAAATCTTAAACATTTCATATTTTTATGAGATAAAATGGTTTATGGCCAAGATGAGCTTTTTGGCAAAACTGGTAACATTAATTGTTAATTATTACTACGGTGTTTCTTATAACTTGGTTTGCCACCAACGACATTAACTGAAACAGGGCTTATTGGTCGAAACGTAGAAAATCGGAGTGCATTTGCAAACTATATCGGTTTATTAAACGTTGCTGTCTTTACTGAGACGCATCAAGCTATATTCGTTAATAAACTGTTTTGTTCGGGTTTTGTTTTCCAGTGAATCCTGCAGAGACATTGAGATTGCGCCTGCGCCAAACAATGTGATTGGAGTAATTTATCACAAGCTTGTAACATACGTCACAGAAACCAGTGGTTGAATTGCGTGGTGTTTTGCGCGCAGGTTTGCACATGCACTGCATAATCCCATACTGCGGCCCATATGATAAATTCATCGAATGTTCTCAAGTAAAGTGATTCATTCAACATCCTGTTTGCCACATAAAATGTTCTCCTATGCTTATGTCACATCACACCTATGTTCTTGTATTTTATTACTTCAAGCGCCTCATGATATCACGTGACATTATTGACCAATCAGCTCTCAGTATGGAGAGCTTCAAAGCCCATTGTGTACCTGTAAATTCATTCTATTTGATTCCATTCTATTAACCTTGTTCTGTCGTATTACTGTTACATTGCTATTATCACTGAGACTCTACAAGCTATTCGCCGGCTTGGGATTTATTCCCATAGCCTGGTAATAAACTGTTTAATCGGGGTGAGGTGAGGTTAAAACCTTACAAGCTGAATAGCAGTCGGGAGTCGGAAATTGAAATATTTCACTGTATTTGCATCAACAATCCAATTGTGTTCACTTCTGTTTTAAATAATCAACAAAATTCTTCCGCTAAACACGACTCGAAGATTTAAAATTGGAGATGAACTTTAATAGGAGTCACGTTTTAAAATTACTTGATCACAAGACCCTTTGACGTCTTCCGAGAAGTTTGGCCATTTTGAAAACTTATTTGCATGAAACTGAAGCACCCACATCATGACATACCAGCAGATTGTGTGAGTCTGTCTGCGTTGATTTATTAAGCGCTTCTGGTCGTGTTTTCTACATCAAAGTAGTCGACTTGCTGTTATAACCCGAATATTAGGTTCACTTATTATGTACATTTCAAAATACTTTCGTCGAAAAAGAAGTAGGGAGCTCGTATTGGTGAATAACCAAGTGGCGCTGGAGACGATGTGACAAAATACAATAAACCGTCGTCGCTTTCATTAAAGAAAAATATGTAAAGCCAACTACTGATGTCTAATTGGCTGCGTTCATGCACTCTGAAGACACTCATATAAACAAAACTGTATTTTCTCTTCTTTTGTATTTAGTCGCCCGACTTTGCCTTCAATTCACACAAGGCATAATATCCCCAGTGCTTTGTGACCACCCACAACTATTTGACACAAAATCAATGAGACATAAACTCAAAAAAATACAATCTTCTTTTTCCTCCTGGCAGGTTGTTTTGGTGGAATAATATCTTCATACAAACTCATCTCGTCATCGATACTGACATGGGATTTGTTGTGTGTGTTGGTTCCCATGGCAACTCGTGGCATCCGGTAAACAGTTACCTCACCTTTGACCCGTCGGTCGGGGCAGTCCTTTTTGTAATGTTCAACTGACCCACAAAGTTGGCAAGAGCCCCCGTCAGGGTACAAACCCCTGGGGTTATCGGGGCAGGACTTGGAAAGGTGGCCAGTTTCTCCACATACAAAACATTTTGCAAAAACAAATTCCTTCCCTGTTAAAGAAGCGTAACATTGTTAGTGGAATGACATGGACAATACTTTTAGGCAAAATGAAGACATCTTCAACAAACAGTTATCTGGACAGCATAATTTTCTTTACATAATTAATTACATACTGTACTGCCATGATTCCTGATATACACACTTATTATTCTACTCAATTACACAACCAAATTACTACCAAAGACATGTAACTAAACAAAACACAAATAAATAATCAAACAACCACTGACGGCATGCACCTCTGGCAACTTTAGCCGTGCAGACACTTGATCTATGTTCAGTTGATCCACATTTAAAGCAGATATCAACTCCCTGTTCTACGTCATCCTTCATCATGGGACAATCAGCCATGCCATGACCAGGCATACGACAGTGGAAGCAAACCTATAGACCAAAAACCTGGTAAGTTGTGAGAGGGTATGATATTTTGTATGTATGAATTTGTTTGGGGTACTTACCTGTTATATTATGAAAACAGCTGGAATAACCCCTTAATTTGTTCAATAAACAATAAAAGAGTGACAAGTAACCATTTGTCATCAAATGGACATGTTCAGCTTTTCAAAACATGAATCAATAATTGTTGGAATTGGCAAAAATACTGGTGTTTTACTGAATAACCAATCAAACGTACAACCTATTTGTTTGGGCACTGTTCATTGCTTTGAACGCGAACACCCCTATTATTACAATGGACTCAAGACAGTGCAGATGGATATAGCAACCATGTGCAATAAATTAAGCAACTTTCAAGACCATTTGAAGTTTATGATGACAGTTATGGTTGTAACAACTATCTAACAACCTTGGATGCTTCCTTGTTTCGTATTCGTTTGACCCGACGATTTTCTCTTCGTTTGTCTTTTTTAACGGCTAAATCTTGGGCAGTTTCCAACTGCAATTGTTCCAGTGTTGGACCTCCTTTCTTACCTGGCAATGCAAAAATGAGTCAACAAAAATACTGATCAGTTTGTTTGAATGACTAGTCTTGCATTCAATTATCACATGACTGTACTTTAACAAAATGATTGTTATGCTGGTTTACCATTTGGTTTTGCTGTATTTTTAAAGTCATTCCACTTTGAAGCTTGGTGAGGAACTTTTTTAACAGTTATCCCATTCCTGGCCCACCTTGTCATGGTGGTAACTTACTTAAAGCAAAACAATAATAAATTTGTACACCTAGAAAAGGGGAAAAATTTGAAAGAACAATAACAACAGCAGGGGTTTTCAAATACAAATGAATATGTCAACAAATGTTCACAACTGAATAATTAAAAAAATATATAACTGTGAAGCTGTTATGTTGTTCATGATTTGCTACGGCGATCTATTGTTTAACAGCTCGGCTACTTAATGTCAACAAACAATCTGACAATAACGGGCAATTTGTTATTATGTGAGCTAAACTGTAAAGAACAATGTAAGTTTCTGTGGCTGGCTACTGTGTAATTACATACTTTCACAAGCAAGACAACAGGCTTTGGTACCAACACATAAAATACAACATTAATAAAATCACAGTTACAAACAAAAAAACTACAAAGTAACACTAAAAATTTCCAGTTAAGTTAAAATTTACGACCATAAAATGAGAACATGAAAGAAGATTTCAAAACAATGTTGGTCAGAATAAATGAATGTTGAAGGGCACATGCTGAAAACTTGCAATATTGCATCAGGTAGTGAAGCAATTGACACACAACAATTTTTTCCACTCAGTACATTGTACATATATCAATGTTATGACAACTACAGGAAGCAGGCAGTAATAGGACATGTCTACAGGAGGTAAAAATGTGTTCAAGTATGTAAAGATCATGACTTCTGATAATTACACTTGTTTCACTTTACCTACATTTTCACTTATAGCTTCAACACACAAAACTGCTGCAAAGAAAGAAATTAAAAAACTAAAGTTTGCCAATAAAACTAATTATGAATCTTAACACACGGTTTTAAAACACAAATTTGTTTTGGGACAAAACAGCTATTTTTCGTACCTGCAGAACTTCTCGAGCCACAGTTTAAGTGCGAACTTTGTGCCAGTGCTTACCCTCTCATGTTTATTGTCTTTGATCATATTTAGCATCGGCGAAAATGGAATGTGATCAGTTTCGTGTGTTTTATCACCATCTACAACTGCGCCGACCAAACTATTATCATCAGGAGTGTGCCTTCCAGTGCAGCAATTTTCACAATGCTGACTCAAATTGAACTGTGCATCAGACTGGACAATCCTCCTGACACGACAAGGGCACAACCACACCGAGCAATCAACCTCACTTTGCTGCAAGTTAATTTTGGAGTTAATTTCTTTTGTTGATTGTTTTCCTTTGACATATAGATAGGCAACAACATGGTGTCGTTTTGGAAGACCAGTGTTTAACCAAGGAGGGTAGACAGACTCCCACAAACCCAATAGCTTAGATTGGGAAACAAGTATGGTCGAATCTAATGCAATTCCTATTTCTTCATGTGTCTCGCGGAATGCTGCTTGCTCAAAGGTTTCATCAGGGTCAATATGTCCACCAGGTGGCACCCACACATTGGGAAAAGTGCGCATGTTTGGTGCCCTTCTTGTGAGTAATATATTGTTGTCAGCACTTTCTAACAACAATGCAACCCCAACATTGACGCCGCGCAACCGAGTTTGTGGGGACAAGTTGAGAAGTTGTTCCTCATCAAGTTGTTTGATTGGACAAAACGGAGGCCTGGCCAATATACCACAACTGTAGGACTCAGTACTTGAATTCTCGCCTTCAGTTGGCGCCGAGAGAACTAGTCTGTTGTTGCTGAGCCTACAGGATACTTTCACTTCGTTTGCCGACAGAACTGAGCCGACGTGCTCACGTTGAAGAATATCAACCAAACTTTCCGAAAACTTTGCAACAATTGAAGCTTCGGAATGCTTAGGCACGTGATGCACGAGGAGTCTTACTGACCGAGAAGCCATAGTTT
Organism: Ascidia mentula; assembly: GCF_947561715.1. Classification (NCBI taxonomy): domain Eukaryota; kingdom Metazoa; phylum Chordata; class Ascidiacea; order Phlebobranchia; family Ascidiidae; genus Ascidia; species Ascidia mentula. The sequence continues at coordinate 5,280,970 of NC_138568.1, forward strand.
CACCCTAAATCTTAAAAGTAATAAAACTACATTTAAAATATATTGTAGTAACAATTGAATGTGGTAAATTAGAAAAAGTCTCTATTTAGGAATTTATTGATAATCAACTTTACCCTATCGCGTTCGCTTGCAACTAACTACGTAACGTGACCACTAGCACGGGTTTCCAGTTTGTCAATTACGCAGCTTTCAATTTTACCCTTTTTCTTAACATTATCCTGGAACCGGCAATAGAAATCTCGCGCATTCTATGCACAACAATCTTGTTGTCACCAGAAGTTTATCACTCAAAACTACAACTGTTTGTTTAAATCAAAACATTTTTACGAAATATAATTACGGTATTTGTCTTCACATATCACGAAAACATAAAAGCGAAGAATCCCTACCAAAAAAGGTAATGCTATTACAAAGCTATTGCAAGTTTTAAAATTGAAATGCTTTTTAAGCAGACCCAGCGCCAGCGGTGTCCACAAGAACATCTTGAAAATTAAGCAGGAATAACAATAAAAATCTTATTGCTAAACAAAACTACCTAATGGTGTTTCCCCATTTTATATCTGTTTTTGGCTTGTTAGCTATTTTACTTTATTTAACGAATAATGTATGATAACGACTGGGTAAACATACTTTACCAAACATGAATAAGTTCGTAAGTGAATCCGAAATTGCTGAAAAGCGTCGCGTTCGCCAAGAAGAATGGGAAAAAGTTAGAAAAGCGGAAGATCCTGTTGAAGCACCAGAGCCAGATGAAGCTTACGATCCAAGATCGTTGTACGACCGCTTGCAGGAACAGAAAGACAAAAAACAAAGCGAATTTGAGGAAAGTATCAAGTTCAAAAACCAGTTCAGGGGAATTGATAAAACCGAAGCAGAGTTCCTTGACATGGTGTCTGATCAGGCCTCGAAACTTGAAAAGCAGAAGAAAGACGCAGTGGAAAAGGAGTTGAATGATTTCCGTGCTGCTGTAAGAACTGTGAGGACAATCGAATCAAAAGAGGTTGCAGAAAATGTTCCAAAATCCCTGACTGTTCCTCCCAAAAAGTCAAGTAACAAACAGGTCAAATTATTGCAATCTGGAATTAAGCGGAAAATCACTACTGCTGTGTCTGATGGTGGTGAAAAAAAGTCTCTGGGTAACAGCGAATCTATGTCTGATTCAAACGACAACAAAGGCCATAATGTTATGATAAATGACACTGAAAAAATGGCCAACAAGAAACCGCTCCTGACTGGGTTGGTCAGTTATGATTCTGATGAGAATTCAAGTGAATCTGAAAGTTCATAACAATTGCTGTCTTGGCAAAATCAAAAAATGAAAATAATAAAGATGGTGAACAAATGAACAAAGAAACTTTCTTAATGCATTACTGCGTTTTGTTTACAATTATGAATAGTTTTTGCAATTAAGTATCTGACCAATAAGTTAAAAAACAATGCTTAGTGTGGTACTTTTTAAGTTTGTGACAGAAGTTAGGCTTTTTTCTAGTTTTAGAAAAAAATGACAACATAAATTGATATTTTTTTCTACCTATGTTACATGTTTTTCAGCTGCATTAATACATGTCAGCTGCATTAATACAACTTGTGTCTTTTAATAATCTTTAAAACTAGTATTGTGGCTGCATGGGACCATCTACACAGCAAGATTTTGTAAAGGCTTTTGGTCCTTTGTGTCTAACTTTGATAGATTTGCATGGAGAAAAGAAGGGCTTTACATGCAACCACAGATGATTGGGTATGAAACCCAAATACATTTTTGTTGCTTTTGACTTTGTAACCAGGGGGCCAAAAAGGGAGGTAAAGCTAAAGCACTACTCCAGCAAAAAAAATTAAACAAAATGTAGAAGCGAGAGATGGACTATTCACAAAACCACCAACGATTGGGCATTTTAACCAGAGCTGGTCGAGCACGATTGGAAAAAAATTGTGAAACCTGTATTTCTCCCCCCCGCATAAAAAGACTAATCACAATTAAAGAACGGCAAATGTTGACTTACAAGGGAGGGGTCCGATGTGGACAAATAGGCCAAGTGTGTAACCTGACTTTAACGATTAATTTCTCTTCAATAATGCAGCCTTAACTTCTTTCTGATTTGTTCGCCCACTTTTTAACCAATTAAAGGCCCGGCACCATTGAACTGGAGATATCCCGAAAAAAATTTCGCAAAGTTATTTTCCTCTTTTTGGTATTTTAGGGCCTTTAAAAACTGCCCAAATTCACCTTGCATCCGTGACAACCAACCAATGCATCCGTGCTCATTCAACCCTAAAATGACGTTCATGCATCACTGGTTCCTTTTTTACTTGCTGTTGTGACAAGACAAGGAGTATGAAATGGGCATTTCCCTCCGGAGAAACTCACTTTATTAGAAATAAGCGGCCTTTAATTAAATTATTTCTGCAAGTTAGGTGGCCTCTTACCCTAATTATTTAAACACCACAAACTTGATTGGAATAACTGCTGTATGTGTAAGTTGGCTTATCAGGTTTTACACTGTAGCGTTTTTGTGCGCGTTCTTCTTTCATCTCCGTGTATCTGACACCAATCAGGTATAACAATATTTTAACAAAGATGGCACAAACGTACGGCAACAGTCCAAGCGAAACCACAAGTAACAGAATGAGTGGAATTACCACAGAATGGGTGGAATCACACCCACCTCCACCAAAACACTAGTAAATGCAATTCGTTACATATACAAAGCACCGGTCAAAGACGTCGGCAAGGCATGTAAAAGGGCGGCCCAACAGATTACAATAGTTTAGAGTCCAGATTATTGTTTTAGAGTTTGAGCGATTGTTGACATAGGGTGTTCAGGTTGTTATCTTATATAAATATAACTGTGTTTACTATAACACAACACAAACTAAGCCCATTAAACTCATTTGTTGACAATAAACAAATAGTACATTAGTAAACGCAGGATTGTATTAAAATCAGTAAAGCATACAGAACCACTTGTAATAAAAGACTATGTTGAAATCAATGAGGTCGAACGAAGTAAATACAAATGTTTCATATTCAGTTACTTGAGGCAGAGTACACTGTGGTGTGTTTTTCACAATTGGCTAAGCACCATGTACGAACAAACTGAAACCATACAAGATAGCATTATAAATACACTAAAGGGAGTTCCTAAATTAAACTTAAGTGCTAAAATTTTGAGTGTGGCCCGTACGCTTTTTCATTTCACTAAAAAAGTTGACCTTGTGTCTCACTTCATATTTATACAATTCCTTACAAACGTTGACGATTTCTTCATCACTTTCCATAACTTTCTCCACCACGATTTTGTCAGTATTAGGGTCTATGCTTTCTTTGATGACATAATCGTGTCCAAGCGTTTTAATGAGACGTTTCGGCTCATAACGGTGCAATAAAATCTGTGTCTGGAAATCTCCATTCTTTTCATCATGATACTGATCATTGCATTTGTTATAATCCCCTAGTTTCGTCGGTTTTGTGGTCATGCGAAAAAGTGGACTCCAATGGTCCGATTCCTCTTTAGCACATTTCTCATTGCAGTAACCAGTCGATGGCCCGGGAGGCGCTGGACCTTGTTTAATAATTTGGCCTGCACAATACAAATATTTACTTGTAACATTTTCAATTTAACACAAAAAAAATTCGCCATTCATACTTGATGTAAAAGGCACAGTTAATAGCCAGGCCAGCATCCCCGGCCCTTTGGTTAAGATCCCAATTTTTCAATATTTGAAATCAGTCATGCTTAACAAAAAAAACTTGTTTCAGTTATGCTTAAAAAAACTGATTTGAACCTTTACTGTCTAGAACTGTTTTCTTGTGTCGTTCGATGTAAAAATGAAAACTGTCTTGTCCCGGGATGTTTCGTGATCTGTACATTGCATGAGTTTCAACATGTGGGTGCATGTGTTGAATTTTCATGGGGCCTACAACAGGTCCACCAGGGTCGCAAAAGTAATATTCCCCATCAACATATATCTGTAATGAAAACTAATTGTTTTAATAAAAACAAAATGCAATAGTCGAGAATTTCATGATACAGACGTTGTTGTACTATACAATCATTTTCAGTGTAAAATGCATGTATTGAAGTATTGAAGATTGACAAAACCTGAAGTTATGTTCCTTTAAATTGCAAAAGTATGTTGGGTAGACTTACAAATGGAAACATGTGAGAATAGGGTGGTGTGTAGCAACCCCAGCCAGGATGAAAGAATTCCCCTTGTCCACAATGAACTGTGTATCCCAGTTGTTCCAGAAGCCACTTGAAGAGCCAGTTCAGTTCATAGCACATTGCGCCGCTTCTGTTGACAACTATCTTCTTGTACATGGTTTCAAGATCCAATACAATACGATCTCCTCCAAACATATCCAAGCTCGTATAGGGCACAGCTATCTTATGGGCAAGAGAAATTGCACCCAAGTTTTTCAGATTAGGTTCTCGCGAACCATTGTAAGCAATCCTCTGAAGATACTCGTCCACATTCATTATGAACACAGGCTTAATGCAAAAGAAAATAGGATGTCTTTGCGACAAAGATTTGCATTTCGGTTAGTTTAAATTTGTCACTGAATTAAAAATAGTGTAGAAAAATGAAACAAAAAGTTAAATTTTTGTCAAAATAGTACAATTACATTAAAAAGATATCACAACCAACGAGGTAACAGGTCTGCAATTAAATATGTTCAGTAGATATTTAAGCTTTTGCTCAATAGTATTGAAGGCGGCATGTGTAATTATCCGACTGACTGCAAGCGCGACGACTTCGAGATAATTTAATAGAAACTAAGCGTTTTCGTAGGTGCAACACATTATGCGGCTTGTCTGGAAGTTTAATTTTTAATAAAGTTACCCACGCCACGCAAGTTGACAATATCGTTAAAAATACCTCAACACAAACAGAACGAGTAAATTTGCAGTTAAAACATTTATCTTGTGGTAAATTTACTGTGACTGACCTCAAAGCTATAGCTTAATCAAAAAGGCCATCTACTTGGGTGTCGATACCCGTTTCTTCAAAATAACCTGGCTCTGGCATATCGTGCGTGTGTGTTCTAAGCGGCGTGACAAAACCACCAGGCGTTTCTGGGAATTGTTCATGCGTATCTGTGCCCTTTTGCTTACCCGACAGTTTCAAAATCGAGGCAAAAAGCTGGAAACCTTGGTCGTCGACATAATTTAACAAATGAGACAATCATTGGACAAATGAGACAATTTGCGCAGTTATTATATCAGAAGGTTTAAATTTGCGTGTTCAAATATCACGTCACAGGGTGTCAACAGGCTATGTAGCCTGCAAAAAATCATGACATATTTGTGCACAGACCGCAACTCATGGCTTTCTAAACATCCCAAAATATGAGACGGACTTGTGGGTGAAAATGTTCACCTCGGTAAAATTACTTCACTTGAGCCGTGTTTTCGATGCACTTCACTCGGTGCAGTGACTTTACTCGGTGTAGTGACCTCGTCGGTGCAGTCACTTCACTCGGTGCAGTCACTTCACTCGGTGCAGTGACTTTACTCGGTGCAGTGACCTCGTCGGTGCAGTCACTTCACTCGGTGCAGTGACTTTACTCTGTGCAGTGACCTCGTCGGTGCAGTCACTTCACTCGGTGCAGTGACTTCACTCGATGCAGTGACCTCGTCGGTGCAGTCACTACACTCGGTACAGTGACCCCACTCGGTGCAGTGACTTCACTCGGTGCAGTGACTCCACTCGGTGCAGTCACTTCACCGAAAACTGCTTGCCCCTATCATACATGCACGCCACCAGCTGACGTCACTTCACTGTACTCTGATTTGATTGCGTACTGCTTGAACCCATATTGCTTATTTAATAAAATTTCCCAAGAAGCTAACATAACAATATCAAATGCAAATCAAGTTCATTTAAATTTCTTGCAAGGAAAGCAACAGATAGTTCTTTTTAAGCGTTTGGAGCACAAATCACGTGTGTCCATCTCTCGCAAAAGTCACATGAAATCTACGAACACAAAAGCAGAAACCAATAGGATTCCCCAGTCGCTGCTTTGCTAAAGCTAAAGTCTGTTTGCGTGTTCTTGCTGATATAGACTACTGAATTAAAAGCTCCGTGAACAGACTTCTTTATTAATGGAAACACACGATTGCAGTTACCAGGTGGCTTAAGTTTAATTTGTTTCAAGCGCGTTTAACACGTGACTGAATTACAGCGAATTAACTATTAAAAGAACATGCGAACGTTTATAGCGCGATGGCGCGAATAACAACAGGGCCGAGAGAGGTCGAGCGACTGAACAATTACTACGAGGGCGTTTAGTGTTCCAGTATTGAATTTCAGGAAACATGCGGCGTGGTCAGAACTAGGCCATGGAAAACATGCGTGTTGCCACAACAGCATGTGTTTTGAATTATAAAAACAGACAGTGCAAACATGTCAAAAACACATATTTGAGTAGCATTTATAATTTCAAAATGATTTTTTTACCCAGGATATCTTTTTCCTACGATTGCCAGGTGGAACTGTGCTCTTACAGGCAACACAGCAGTTTGAAATTTCTTTAACATCTGAAACAGAATAAGATATGTTAAAGAGAAAACTTTATGAGACATGTGTAACATACGTCACAGAAATCAGTGTTTATATGCACATTTTCCTTAAATAGAAAGTAATTTGTCAAATTTAATATTGTCATATGTTTTATACACAGTCATAAACAGTTTATGGTTGACCAGAATTATTTAATAAAATATTTCCAGCATCTATCCGATACTGATTGCATGATCCAATGTGGTCTTTGGATAGCAGTTGTTTCGTTCCATGAAGTTCCATGCTTTCTGTGTGTAGATAACAAATAACCAAAACTAAAAATTTCACAAAAAGTGGTCACAAACTATTATCTCTGAAACATACTTTTAAAACCAGTGGTCCACAATTGTAACCGTTCTCTTGGTTTTCATGTTTACAGTATGACATGAGCCAACATGCCATATCACTGTTACACCCACAGAAGAAACAAAATGATCTGCAATTATGTCATGCTACCATAGTACTATTGGTGTTTGTGAATTTCAGGTCATTTAAAATTTCATGCTATTCATTAGTAATAATTAGAACATTAAATAGTTAAATCAAATGTCCTTAATTCCAATTTTTCAGAATTTGGCCATGATAACAACATTCACGTCCAAGGGGGTCGTACATAAACAATGTTTTTAAATGATCGTCTTTGGCCTAATTGGTTAGTGCACTACGTTGTTACAAGTGCTCGCAGGCTACACCAGGAACTTCGGGTGAAGTAACTTCACCGAGTGAGTTTACAAGGTGAAGTCCCTTCACCGAGTACAGTGATCGGTGAAGTTACTTCACCGGGTGTAGTGATGGGTGCAGTTACTTCACTCGGTGAAGTTGAGTGAAGTGACTGCACCGAAGCGCACATTTTTACGCACAACCCCTGTTGCAAAATATGCTCCAGGGCATTTGCGCGAATTTTTTATGACGTAGCCTTGCTAATGCGGTATTTTTTCCATAGATTGTGTATACACAAGGTCCTCTTCGTTTACCTATTTTTTGTATTTGCCACGTACTTTAATGTCGTAATTACAAATGACGTTTGCTTTACACACAATTGCATAAGACTCTTTTCCAATAAAGCAAAACTAGTATGTTGTACTGAAAAGCAAACATGCCCTTAGCAAACACAGTGTGTTGACTTTAAATCCGGACAACGGTGCAAAGCACAACGCCATTAGTTCTGCCCATGGTTTACTGCGGATGAACAGTTTCGCGTTACGCTAAAAAGAAAAACATTTTGTTTGGTTTTGAAACTTATTGAAAAATATCATTACTTATATCTTGTTCCGCTTTACAATACGGCGAAGAAGAATTTAGGCCTGGTAGGAAAACTGTTGAAAAGTCAAACGGCAAAGATGACAGAAGCGATATTTTTTGCGAGCACTTTAGTCTTTTTTGCCGACCTCATTCAGGTAAAATTATTATTTTCACTGGATGATATACTAAGTTTAACCCAACGTTAGTTGAATAAGCGGTTATGTAGTTCGATTTATAGATGAGCTTGTATTTTTCAACTTGTACAACAGGCGGTTGAGGTGAAGTGTCAGCTAGGCAACAGCATCTGGGAGGAAACGTGCGATGGTGAGACTTCTGCATGTACACTTGTAAAAACATATATACTCAATTTCTTTAACAAATTATACGCTACCAGACACAAAGATACGGATAGGAAAATGTAAGTTATCTCAGACAAATTTTAAGAAACAAATTTTTAAGAAATACATGCCGAAAGTGACGTAGTGACAAAATGCTACAGTTGTTTATTCGGCCACTGACGCGTTAGGACCAAAGCAATACTTTAAACATGTCTGCAGCGTCAACTCAATACTCTTTACAACGATGGTTATCGGTTATCTGTTTGTTTTTGGGTTACAGAGAGTGGAGCCCAGAACGCCTACTGCTGTAAGGACGATATGGGAGGTTGCTGTTACACACTGGTTTGGTGGGCAGAATGGTGTAAGTATAGGGAACACATACACTATTAAATAACTTTGTCGGGATTGCCGCGGTTGCCTTTTCCTGTAAAGATAATATAATCACTTGGATGGAATAATTTGTCTGCTTAGAGTTCAAAAAAAAAGCATTGAATGGCGCCGATATCAATTCTAACGTAAAGGCCACCAAACTCCGGGAGTATGATAATTCGAGTTCATTCTTAGGTGTGGAAAAACACCTTAGCCAACGTTTTCTTAAGCCGAGTGCTTTTAGCTATCTTACTGTACAAGTCTGTTATGGAGACGTACTTAATATATGTCAATAAAACATGGTTTTTAGATGTTTGGTTCGGGGTCATCTTGGGAGTGTCAATTTTTGTTCTGTGTTGTCTCATCTGCGTCAGACATATGTCAAAAGCTCAACAACCTACAACACGTCGACCCACTCCAAACAGACGGACCGCAACTGCAGCCCGCCCTTCGCCGCGTTCTGAGATGGTAAATCAATGCAGTTTTGTTCTATATGTGTCGACTACATGTTTTTGCGTTGTTGGCGCATTATCTCGCGTAAAAAATCCCTCGATTGTGTATGTGCAGTTCAAACATATGTATCACAAGTTTAAACGGCCTACCAAATCTTATATACTGATGTGGCCATTTGACAGAGTAACTTGGGCCTGCTACTTTTCCATTTAGAAAACATACGTCTTTTTTTAACACAAACCTTATTTTACCAGGAGTTGCCGGAAGTGACGTACCACGCTGACGCACTTCCCACTTACGAGGATGTTGAAGCTCAAGGGATCCCGGAGGAATATCTGCAATACGCCGAAAAGGGAGAATCGAATCCCGGCTTCGAGGTGTCTGTGGAAGGCGAATAAAAACGGTCTGGCGTTTCGTGTTGTCGCTATGCAGTTCTATAAGTTTTGTATTAAGTGTGAATGTTCCAAATCGTTTTTTTTTTTCGTTTTTATCCGTTCCTTCTGAATTTGTGTTGGTAATTGAACGTCGTTCGAAGTACAACCTTCAATCTACGTTATGCTCCTGTGAGTACGTTTTCTGGACAGGGTTATTAATGATCGCGCTGCTGTGTATATTACCTACGGGCACCTGTTAATCAATAACACAACGGATGAACCGATTGGATGAGTTATGTCGCCAGGCCGTTTTATTTGCAGTTCATATTGTGGTTCTAGTTACCCGACTGGGCTTCATTGTGGCACGCAAAAGAAATATCGCTTTTATTTTTTTGAGGATTTTAAATCGTTTGTCACTTAAAGTCAACATGGTTTAAACATTAATTTTGAGAATAAACAGAAACTGCCATCGTTTTTAACACACAAAAAACACGAGATAATAGTGTCATTCTAATGACATTAAAATGACACATTAGTCGGTCAGTTTATTATCCGCGAAACAAACGGTGAAGTCAATTAAGAGAAAAATGTCATTAAGATAACAGAAATCAGTCTATTTGCTATAGTTGATACCTAAGGTTCTGTCCTATCTTGTCTGGTATAAAAAATAACTCACAAAGAGTGGTTGACGATCAGCGTTAGAGCGATTTTCTATGTAAAATTTCACAGAAATATTAAATTCGCCTTGAGCGGCATCGTCAGTTTCTGTGCTAAAAACGAATAAAAACAAAAATAAGCAAAGCATAACGTTACCCCTTAGGCAAAATATACGCAACAAGCGACAATAAAATCAATGACTCTGGAGTAACGGCGCCCCTTCCTCTTCCTTCCTCAGCACATTCTTTGATCGGCTTGTTTGGCGGCATGCGACGGTTTTGTTGAGGGTTGTTTACAGTTGGAGATAATTCATCGATTTTATTGTCGCTTGTTGTGTATATTTTACCTAGGGGTTAACGTTAAGCTTTGCCTTTGTTTTCTTTCCTTTTTCAGCAAAGAAACCGACGATGCCGTCTTGGCGAATTGAACATTTCTGAGAAATTTTAAATAAATATCGCATTGACGCTGACCGCCAATCACTCTTTGTGAGTTATTTTGAGTCAACACAATTATGTACTTTTATCACGCAGCGGGTGATGCTGGCCAGAGGACACTAATTTGCAATGAGCTGTTTTTTTAATTTTTTTCTGCTAAAAAAGTTGACTTTGTGTTTTACTTCATATTTATAAAACTCTCTGCAAACTTTCACGACTTCCTCGTCATTTTCCAGAGATTTTTCCGCCAAGATTTTGTCAGTATTCGGGTCGATGATCTCCTTGACAGTGTAACCTTCACCGAAGGTCATTACGAAACAGTTCGCTTCAAATCTATGTATCAACATGCTAGTGCGAAACAGGCCGTCTTCCTTATCTTGGTGCATTTCGTTGCATTCCTTGAAGTCATCCAATGACTGTGGTTCTGTGCACACCCGAAATAACATACTCCAGTGGGACGATTCTTCTTTGGAGCATTCCTCATTGCAATAACCTGTGGGTACCCCTGGTTGTGCTGGTCCCTGCTTCAAGACGTTGCCTGAAACAGTATGACGTAATGTTGTTCTTTGACTTATTGTAATTGACGAAATGCAAAGTGTATTATGTCTCGCGATTTGCGATTTTGTCTTACACCCCTCTCTTTTTAAGGGGAACCACCGAAATCGAAATATGTAAAAAACATTCCGGCTCTGTAACATTCAATGTTATGATTTGTAATTTTACAATTTTAATAGGTTGGATATTTTTTAATAATATATACACCAATTGGGACGTTAGACCCACTCACAGAAACCCAAGAACTTTTGTGACAGTGGTTGGTCCCAGAAAATTATTGTAGTATGTTTTTAAAGCAAGACTACTTTTAATAACACAAAATTTACCTTTGCTGTCCAAAACCGTTTTCTTATGGCGTTCGACGAAAAACCAAGAATTACCCCAGCCAGGAACATTACGGGAGCGATACACAGCGTGCGTTTCAACATGGAAATGCATGTGTTGGATTTTCATTGGCCCGACCGTTACCCAACCAGGGTCGCACAAGTAATATTGTTTATCGATGGTTATCTGCAAAAAAATAGCATATGGTATCAGTGATGTAACGTTGGGCAAAACATTGCAATTAAGTTTAAAACAGCACGTCAAAATTATTACGAAAATTGAAAAGAAAGTAGGTAGGCGATAATGAAGACCCATGTTGCTCTGTAGCATAACCTAGCGGCATCAAAATGTCGTAGTTTTTTCATTCTGGTTTGTATAAGAACTTTAATTGCTGAAAATAAGTATTTTACTTACGAATGGTAGCATGTGGTAAAAAGGCACTGTAAATTCTCCCAATTCTGGACGATAAAAAGCTCCTTGTCCACAATGAACTTTGTATCCCAACTGCTCCAGAAGCCACTTGAAGAGCCAGTTCAGCTCATAACATAGTCCACCACCCTTGTTCACAATCACCTTTTTGTACATGGTTTCAAGATCCAATACAATACGTTCCCCTCCGAATATATCCAAGCTCGTGTAAGGCACAGCTATCTTATGGGCAAGAGAAATTGCGCCCAAGTTTTTCAGATTGGGTTCACGCGAACCATTGTAAGCAATCCTCTGCAAATACTCTTCTACGTTCATTATGAGCAATTGTCTGCTTGAAAATTTAGACATATTTAAAGGATAGTAAGTTGTTCATGAAGATTATTAGTGAGTACATCACAAGACCGTATCTATCCCAGCACTCGCCACCAAAACCATGTAAGCGTCATTTTTACACTTGGGCACTTTGCATCAAGTAACAACAAACTTCACACAAATAAACAAAAACTGATCTCGAAACCCCGTTTTTGTGGAAAAAACTTACGTTTTAACCAAAACTATTGATCGATTTACACTGTAAGCTTTCTACTTGTGTATTCTTCCACCTGCTCGTTTATTTTGACTAAACCTAATGTTTCAGCGGTTTGTAGACACTGGTCACGATTAAAAAAAGCCAAACAACTCTCTAATTTATTCCTGCAGGGTGTAACAACTACCACGCCGAAGGGCATTTGATCGTTGCCAGCTTTTGTTCGTCGGCGTAAGTTCATCTGAAGGTAATTTGGTTGGTTTGGTTTGTGTGTTTTTAAGAAGGAGAGAAAATGCAACGGACACGTCATATTAATCAATAAAATCAAGCAGCGTACGAAATTCATTGAAATTGCTGCTGCTAAACACTTTTCGTTTCTGCAAAACGTCATTTTTGTAATACCCTCACGAAACACACGTAAGTTCATGTACAAATTTTCCAAAATAAAACCACCAGGTAACCATAATGAAGACTTTCGCGAAATTGAAAATTGGACGATCTTTCAGGCATGTCATAAGTTACCTAAAAAAAAACAAAGATATCATAAAAATAATTTAGCGTCTGAATTGTAAGCAAAATATGGTGCAAAATACTTGGGGCGTTTAATTCTATGGATAAAATTCAATGCTATAATATACACAAGTTCAATGTAGGCACAAAAACCATGCGCCCATCTTAAAGAATTTTTTTAAGTGTGTATACTTTGACCACAATCGAACAACCAACGAAATTGGCCCTAGTTATAATTTGATGTTAGTTTTATCGGATGGTTGTCGGTTTCCGTTTTGTTAATAAATAACAGATCGAGTCAATAGCCTCGTGATTGTGGCCATAAAAGCAGATGCCTTGCTTTATATGGGCGACGGACAATACAAGCCGCGCATATACAGCTAAGAGCCTGCTGAAACATGTATTGCGCTGGAATATGAAGCATTACAATTTCATTGATGCGTTTAGTTTATAAACCGTGTATTGAGGTACGAGTTTTAGGTTGGTCCAAAAATATATCATTGAGTTAAGGATACTAAGTTCGCCTAAATGAAAAAGGCAATATATGTGTATGAATACATGTAAGAGGACACAGCATTGGCACGTTATCGCAGTTCAGTAGAATTACTTGCATAGATAGTGTGTTCACAATACATTTTAAGCTAAAGGAGTTCACTTTCAATCAAGACAAGACCGCCTTCAGTCACCAGTTGCAGTACTTACTGATAGAAACGGAGTGCTTAGCTATGTGGACCTCACTGATCATTACAAATTCATAGCTTGTGCATGTATTGGACACAAAAAACGTAATAACTCTATGCCTTTATATGCAGTTACTCAAAATTACCAGTAAAAGTGTTTAACGCTATGAGTCTGGTAATGAAACAGGCCTAGAAGGACTTTCAGGCTAAATTATCACCAACCCGAAATGAACATTTTCCACGTTGCTTTCTGTCTTGTCTTCTTGTTCGAGAACACCGAGGTGACGTCGATACGTTTTAGCAAACATCGTAAACCAAACTAAACATCGATAACCAATCGTTTGCTGTGGTGATATAACTACAAGACATACACTTGCTGCCAACAATTTTAACTTCGTCTAACTCATATTACGTTTTTATGTACAGGCGGACCTGACGTGCTTTTTGGGCAATTCATCATACCCATGCGAAGGTATGTATTGCTTGTAGTTTCTTGGGCTCGACTTGTAATAAAATTACTACAGTTAATGAGTAATGCGTAAGTTTAGTAATCTCAACACTTACGTTTTAACACTGGGGTGCTGCCAAAAGTGAAGTATTTTAACCGTACATTACTGCATAGCAATGAGCCCAAAAAGGCATTTCGGTAGTGAAGCCATTTTCAGTAATAGACCTATTTCGACATATAAGATCTCATCGGTGTAGCTGGTATATGTTGCACATAACTGGTAAGACCTTAAAGGTTCATACACAACGAGTTCTTCGCGTTACTGCCGCGTATATGTAGTCTCACTCACCACACCCAACATAACATATTAGCCGGAGCTCAAGGCGGTGAGGAGATGGCGATAAAAATATGTAAAAAATATCATGGCTCTTTTGCCTCAATATCAATGTGCATTTCTCTATTGTTTGCAACAGAGAAATGCTCATGTTGTTTCAGATCACGGTACACAGGTTGCTTATTGTTGTGACGACTTGGTGAATGGAATCTGCTGTTTCTACACCGCTTGGTGGGACACGTGGTGTAAGCAAAGAACCCGCAATCTCTATTTTAAAATTTGCTTTGCCCTCCTTTTTTAACCGATCACAAAAATTGATTTTTTCATTGTGAACACCCCTGTATAGTCATCATAGCTTGGCTTCGTAAAATTTCACAATGAGCGAATTTTTTAAAAAAGGTGCGAACAATTTGGAGTTATCTTGTCGCGATAGAAAAGCCAAAGCTAATAAGCTACTCATGCCGAAGCAGCAGACTGCAATAGCACTTCGAAAAAACATCTACTCTTTTTTAATCTAAAACAACCTATTTCACACTTTCAAGATTTTTGGATGGGAATGATTCTAGCAATAATCCTCGTCGTTTCTGTGTTCCCAATCATCCGGAACAAATGTTGCGGAGAATCACGTGATGCGGAGCAAAATCACTCAACCGAAGCGGTCGACGACCCACGACGAGCAAACGAAATGGTTGGTTTAAACACAAACAAGTGTTTCTAGGTCATGCATGCCGCCCAACCTTCTATGGTAAACGATTGTCAATGCATGTATGTTACAACACAAATAGCTACTGTATGCGCGTGTGTCCTTATATCTATCCCACCATAAATAACATAACAACGTCATATATAGCCAACGCGAGCCTCATATAGCTATAGCTGTGACGTCATTCCTTCCAGCTCCAGATAGATGTGATGTCAGACCAACAACACCATTGTATTAAACTGATGATGGCATAAGTTTTTGTTGCATCGTCAGAGTTAAATCAAGCATGCCAATGTTTTTTGCAATATTGGCCAGTATTTTTGACCCAAGAACTTCATATAAAAAGTGTATTTGACGTGATTATTTCGTCGCGAAACCGTTTGTTGCTTAAATACATATGTGTTCTTGTGTATAAAACGCATTAACAGGAGTTGCCGGAAGTGACTTACTATGCTGACGCACTTCCCACTTACGAAGATGTTGAAGCTCAAGGGATCCCGGAGGAATATCTAAAATACGCCGAGAAAGGGGAAGCGAATCCCGGCTTTGAAGTATCTGTAGAAGTCGAATAACGAGTATAACATTGTAGTTTTTTGTGGATCCGTTTTTTTACAGCGAACTATTTTCTTTTAATCATTTTCATGCTGATTAAACAAGGTTGATCTCATGGCACAAATTAACGTATTTACTTGTTTGGCGTTTCGTCTTCCATATACAACCCTAAAGAAGTCTTGCAGTATGACGAACTGAACGCCGGAAAAATATAGTACGTTAATTTATGCCAGAAGAGCAGTCCTGTTTAAATCGTAGTATGCCTGGCAGCAAAAGTAGCACAATTTTAATGCTGTTGCATTGATTTAATAACTGTGCGCTGCGGTCAGTTTCCACTTTATTAAATACCCTTTCTTCTTTCTACGCTTTTGTAATTGGGCGCTTGCCGATTCACGTGCCCAGCAGTTTGTTGTTTTATTAATCGACCAAAAAGTTCACTGACTCTCAACTTTAATTCGCAAAGTTTGTTTTCCCCGAATTTTGTACAAAGGCGTTTTTCTTCGTACGCAGTTGCGTCCAGTTGCAGGGTCACTGTATAGGTCAAGACAAAAAAATTAGCGCGGCGCGTTTTAATTCCAAAATGGATATATATTGGCGAACTGTGCCGCATTTTAAGAGACGTTGTGTGGCGTAAAGTAACGATATTTTTTTCTTTTAAGATGGCTAGTCCGTTCAGAAACGCAACATGTTTAGAAATAGGCATTTTCGTATTTCCGTTTTCGTAAGACATTGCTCGCGAAAATAAACACCAACCATAGAAGCAAGCACGATATGGTAACCCTGGCCATATATGTTGGTTTCCTCCGCCCGCAGCCATGCGTATTCTAATTTGTTGTCGAGGGTCATTAACTTGTGTCGTTGTTGAGGGCCGGAACACCGAGGGGTGTGAGTTCAAGTCTCATCGAAAGCGCGATTGTTTAGTGTGTCGCACTAACTATAATTGTATGTGGCCTCGGCTGCGATGACGTTTTAACTATAATTAGTTTGCACAGTTTTCTTCAAAGAGGTTTTACGCAGATAGCATGTTTCGCTCCGTCATCTTTTCCCGTGTCGTCTCAGCTGCTTATTGTATTGCCTAATGTTCACTTATCTGTCGTTCATTTGTAATTTCCAACCATTAAAACCCCACGCAACGACGTATCTTAATCATTTCAGCTTGCTTGTACTTTGAACAGTTTTATTAGCCTGCGGTTAATCTAGATTGGATTTGTCCATATTAGGCGAAATTCCGGATTAACCGCGAGGCATACATTTATATCAAACCTGCGCGTTTCACCTTTTTCCCATGAAGCAAATGAGGCAAACTGGTACGTGACAATGTAAAGTTGCTGAGTCATAAACAACTGAAGCGTGAAGCAAAGTTGCTGCCTCGCAGAAAAACATTTCTTCATGCGTTAAAGTTGCTGACAGTATTCCCTAGCGTGGAGGGTTTGCAAAATGTCGGCAATAATTTGGTCTGCTCTGTTTTTTGCATTTTTTGGGCCAAGTTATGCTCAGGTACGTCACTTTATATTCTAAAAAGCAAATAAAAGTAAATGGGGGTTAATACAATAAGCTTGTTGCTTGTTTTTGTTTTGAGACAAAGTAAATTTTATGGCTTCGTTATGTTCAGACAGACAAACGGAATTGTACAACCGCACAAAACCAGACAAAAATTTGCGAAGGTAAGCTTGGAAACTTCTGAGAGTTGAAAAAATCTTGTGTAATTTACTTCGTACTGATCAAATTTGTTTGAAAACTATACTTTAGGCAGCTGTGTATTTTAAATATATGTAATGAGTATGAAAGCCCAAGGTTTATTAGTAGCTGTGAGTTTTCAGACTTACTCACTGCAAGTGAGTTTCAGACTACTCACTCTAAATATATGTAATAAGTTTTCAGACTTACGCACCAAAATATTTTACTTCGCCTTTGATCAAAGTAAACAATACATTAATCCAGGTTATGCATAAGCACGTTGCTTACTTAAAACTGCGATAAAGTTACGATAACAAATTTATTATGTTTAATATTTAATATTTGTTTTCCTGAAATCGACCCTTTTCCAAGGCCACTTCTGTGCGTAACACAGATGAAAACTTCACATTTAAATATACAAAGCCAAACAACCTCGTGTCAAAACCAAAGAAAACCTGTTTTTTTTAAAAAAAATCGTCTGGTTATGTCAAGTTTTATTTCATTAAAGTTTATGTAGCATGACGTATACCAGATCGAATTAGTTCTGCTGGTCATAAATTGTTATGTGATACAAGAAATTTGGCTGTAGATAGCATTTCTGGCACAAGTGTCACCTTGGGCAATTTTCTTTAACTTTCTCGCAGTGGGAAAAATAAACGAACGACTGACAAACTGTTTACTATTAACGCAGACACAGCAGTGGAAATTGGATACTGCTGCGATGCCCAACCCAGTGGCTGTTGCCATTTCACCCCAGGGGTCGATTGGTGGCAGCAATGGTGTAAGTAGAAAGATTTTATGAAATTTTCTCTTATTTTACAAAGTTCTTGCCACCTAGAATAGAAGTCAGGGAGTGACTTTGAGGTAACAAACAATACAGAAAAATTTAAACTTTCGGGTGACCCACAGGTTGGGAAACACTGTTGCAATACTAAGTAAACTTTACGATAAATTAAAAATATTTTCTATGCAACTGACGACTTTTGTTTGAAAACGTGTTCAGGTTTAAGAAAACTTTTGACAAAAATACCCACCATAAAAATCATAAAAAATACGTTTTTATAGATTTCTGGCTGGGGTCGATTTTGTTCATCTGTCTTATGGTGATGTGCTGTCGGTGCGTGATATCAAGGCGCAGGCGACCTGTAAGGAACAATAACCCAGTCTTTGACGACCTACCGCCGCAGTACCAACCCGGACCAATGCAGATTCAGATATCACATATACCGTTAACGTATATGGCGCCACCACCAGATTCGGAGGTAATTCCCACTGTACCCAAGTTGCCATCCTCATTTTTAAGCTGTTCCAACCATAAACGTTCTTATTTTTAGTATGTTTTAGTTCGAACAACGTTAAACTCCGGCTTTGTCCATTTTTACCACAAAACTTATTACAGTACTACATAAAATTCGTACATTCGTAATCTTGCAATATCTATAAACTGTAAGATCATTGAAGGTAAAAACTCTTGTTCAGAAGTCCTTATTTTTGGTTGGTAATAAATTAGTGGTTGACAGAACACGCGGCGAATTTCAACCTCCCCGGTTGTTAGGGCAGTCGTCTGCGCTTATTACTAAACTATCAGACGTTATTTTAAGTAAAGTTGGGGGAACAACAGTTACAAAATACGGGTTGTAGGACATTCTCACCTTGGGGAAAGCCCCCTTCGGCACTTTTTAAGAGGCGAAATGCGCCGATGTTTTTTAAATACGTCAGTTTGGTTGTGGTTTTTATTACTGTTTCAACGGCTTACCTGTATGATAGTTTACGCTGAGCAGGGACATTCCCCAAGTTCTATAATGTAGCACACGAAACAGCCATGGAATTTCAATTCGTCACGTGGCCAAGACAATTCTGCATGAGAAAAGTTTTGCAAGCATGCTGGGCAGAAAAAAGAATTTAAAAAAATACGCAAGCAGATGATTTTGGTTATGTCTCATCTAAAATTTCTCGGAAATTCTATCACACAATGTGTGGTTGTCTGTTATAAACTACATATATTGCATTGGTGTTTTTTTTTCCTTTAGCGCTATCGGTTACCAAGTAGATCCGTTTGGTCATAGTGCTCTCCACAGTGGTTCGTCTCTGTTTTTTGGTACACAGTATAGGGTACCCAACAGATCGACGTTGACCGGAACGGTACCACAAAGTGAAAATTAGTGTTCCTGCTAGTGTAGAAGCTAGCACAGTGCCACTTCAACAGCTGCACTGATGAGACCTTACAGGTCGAAACAGTGCGTGTACACACCCTGCCTGCAGCTCCAACATCCCTGTATGTTTGAGCAAAAAGTTCTCAATATTTTATTTGCAATATTTTCAGGATAAACCGGAATATGACATTTCGAATTTACCGACGTACGATGAAATTTGCCAGACTTCAACAACAAACGAAAACACCACTGATTGTGACGCAACAGTCCCAGACAACAAATGATAATTGTTCCATTGTGATTTTTGAATTTTTGCCACACATACAACGTATAGCAGTCGACACTGGGTGATAGTTAAAGTTCAAACCCTTTTCTTTCATTTTGTTCAGTGTGTTTGTATAGAAGTAAAATTGTACGTTGAACACAAAACAGTGTTGGTAGTGTATGACGTAAGTTATTATGTAATAGCGTTCAAACTTCTCATTAAATAGTGAGCAGTAGGTCGACAGCTCACGATACGCCATGTGAATTTCGAGTTTATGCTCCAATGCTTTCAATACGTCTGGGATTGTGCTCGCCAGCAAGAAAGACTTAAAGGCTCTGAAATTAGCGCCCTTTGGGACTGCATGAATATAATTATTACAATTCATACTTTGGTTTGTGCATCCTGGTTGGCAAGCGAAGCCATCAACATTTAGACTAATTAAAAACATTGCCACCAAGCCTGTGTAGTTGGACTCACACGCGATCTCGAATTCTGACTTAATGTCAGTGCCGGCGGGGCGACAGTCATTGTTTGCATACTTGGGTTTGTTGTCTGATGTTGCTCGACCAAATCTCCTGTTTGTTTAGCTTAAAGTTACTTTGTCAGCGAAGTCTCGGACGTGTGGCAACACTATTTAGCATAGACCAGTAAGAAAGCACGGTGTAAAGTTCACTACAGCAAGCACGTGGCTGATAACACACTTACGTATAAATTGTTACTGACACTGTCAGGCATATTTTGTTGCTGAATACTGCTCTTCTGGCAAACTTTAGTTTATCCACGTTTCTCGACGTTTCGGCTGTTATGCAGCAGCCTTCATCAGAAGGTAAGAAATGTAAATTAAGCAATGTGGACAATGTTGAGGTACATAAACAAAGAAAAAAATGCTACAAAAGAAAAGAAGAAGTGAAGAAACGATATGAAAGGGCGAACACACCTGCACTATATCAGTAACCACACGGGTTATCATGGTTTTTGGAGTGCGCGAGGTTTAACGGCAGAATTGCCTAGCAGGTGTCGGTACACTGGGGGAAACAGAGTTTGCTTTTTATCATTGAGTGACGACGCATGCGTATTCATGTTCAATGACTCCAAAAACATCCTCTGTAGCCTGTCGGACTCGCGTTCCAAAATGATCGTTGTTGTGAAGCCCACCGTATGTCAAAAAAACCATAATAACCCGTGTGGGTTATAATGGTTTTTGGAGTTCGCGAGGTTTAACGGCAGAATTTCCTAGCAGGTGTTGGTACATTGCAAGGGGAAAAAGAGTTTGCTTTTCGTTATTGACATTACTGATAATTGTATAGTACAGGTGTGTTCGCCCTTTCTTATTGTTTTTTCACTTCTTCTTTTGTAGCATTTTTTTCTTTGTTTATGTGCCACAACATTATCCACATTGCTTAATTTACTTTTTCTTACTTCCTGATGAAGGCTGCTGCATAACAGCAAAAATGTCGAGAAACGTGGATAAAATAAAGGTTGTCAGCAACACATGCGTATGTTAAGATATTTTGATTGACTTACATATAAGGGTAAAAAACCGCCCTCATTTTTAAGCATTTTTGAGCTGTATTGGCTGTGCAAGGATTTGGTAATTGCCATTTTAAGCATGTGTAAGAAAGCCATATGGTTGCATCACTAGCAATCACCGTGCTAACGTAGTGATTTTGAATTCTGTCCTTACACACTCTTATTATTTCGTTTTAAGCGTTCGGTTTGCAAGTGCTGTACCTGGCGTCCTATTCTCTGGTGAAAAGCTACTTTGGGGCTTGATATGTTTGGAAAAGTAAGACATGATAATGTATTGACAGCTGAGGTAGCAACGCACAAATTTGTGCATTATAAAGATTAAGTTAGTGAGTGATTTAAAAGGTTATAAATGGCTTTCAACAATTTTGCTAAAATACTTCTGTATTGGGCACATTCTGTAATGGACACTATGTCAATAACGTTACGTTACGTTACGTTACAACTATCTGCCGATAAAACGTAAGTTAATGGAAGGTGCTGTTCGAGTGCTATTAAGGTTGTGTGAAACCAGTGTGCTTTGTTCTTAGTCCATGTTTGTGATGTTTCCAGTTCCAAATTATCCGGCCCGACAGGATCCGGATAGTCATCAATCAAATCCGGCCGGATAATTTGGATAACATAATCTTTTATAACGAATAAGCGTTAAGAGGAGCACGGACAAATGTATAATTTCACCAAATACGTTGTATTTTCAGAAAATAAAAATGGAAGGTTTGTACATATCACTAAAATTACCAAGAACGTTGTTACTGCAAGTTTGCACACTATAATCAATTCTCAATGAGAACAATATTTACATGTTTAGAGACCAGAAACGAATGTAATGAAAGTGGTAATTTGTGGTTTTCCACGGACTGGAACCAAATCAACGGCAGAGGCGCTCCGCATACTGGGGTATGATGTCTGGGACTACATGGAATGCTTTGAACATCACCGGGAGCAATGGAAGAAAATCATTGACCTTGGATCAACTCCGGAGGACTTCCGCAAGATGTACGAAGATGTGGACGTCGTGGCTGACTGGCCTCCTTGCTTCTTCTGGGAACATATTTTGGAAGCTTTTCCAGATGCAAAGGTTGTATTTTACTTTAACGTTTTTTTGATTGTTAGATTATTTCAAACGCAATACAACTCATATACAGCTACTAACTACAGATATATTTTCAGCTCGTTTTTACGACACGAGACGAGGACAAGTGGCTCGCAAGCACCAACACTCTCATTCAAACGAAAAACAACAGTCGTGTTCTGAAACTTCTGTACACCATCACCTTGACTGGTCGCAGATATCATTTGTTTTGTAAAAAGTATGGTAAGTGATGCTACGGTTTTCTGTGTTTGTTGAAAAGGTTTGTTAATGCTGCATGGTTGTTCAATAATAACCGGATATTTACGCAATCATTTGTGACCGTAAATGTGTTTTGATTGGGCGCTGTTAATTTGTGCGCCCAATCACCCAACAATTAAATCCAACTTTCAAGAGGAATGTCCCGAAATTTTATTTTTTGTTAAGATTTGATGTTCTACGATGCTTTGCGCACTTACCCGTGGGACAACATGAAGTTTAAAGAAAACGTTTTGAGGCTCCGATATCGTCAACATAACGCACATGTTCTAATGGTAAGTACTGTAAAACAAGTCGGAAAGACTGAAAGTTTCAAACCTTTTTTTTGTTCATTTTTTGTGCAATAAACTAAAAATATTATTAAGAAAAATGAAGTTATTATATGCGCAAAAGAGCCATAATAATCAATGAGAGCTGCAGACAGGGTGTATACACGCACTGTTTCGACCTGTAAGGTCTCATCAGTGCAGCTGTTGAAGTGGTACCTAGTTTAGCACCCAACATATCGACGATTGACCGAAAGGTACCACAAAGTGGAAATCTGTGTGCCTGCTAGTCTACTAGCTAGCACAGTGCCACATCAACAGCTGCACTGATGAGACCTTACAGGTCGAAACAGTGCGTGTATACACCCTGTCTGCAGCTCTCATTGACGTTATTAGCTGTCGAAATATTACTACAACTGCAGTGTGTTCAAAATGACAGTTGCAAAAAATTACCGACCTCTTACTATATCTGTTTTTGAGATGTGTTGTGTGTTTGTTGATTTACAAAAGTGACTGCAACTTTCCCTTAAAACAAAATCGCCGCACCAACTCTTCAAAAACTTTTTTTAGAACGCGCCCAAGGACAAACTGTTGGTATTTCAACCAAGCCAGGGTTGGGAACCACTTTGCAAATTTCTAGACAAGGAAATTCCATCAGTAAAATTCCCCCACGTCAACAAGGGTTTCTCATGGTATGACGAAATGCTGCAAAATCACCCGATGGGAAGACGAATGAAACGCGAAGCTTTCTTACTGACGGGATGTTTAACCTGCATGTTTTCAATTATCACGTTTTACTTTTTTACATAAGTTTTTCTGTTGCACTCAATGCAAGGTCAGTGGTTGAAGAAAACTAACGATCGCAATTCGTCACACCATGGTAAAGGTAAAAGCAATACAAGAAACGCTCTTAGGAAGCAAATTTTTGTCTAAATGTAAAAATGTTTCATTGGAAGAAGTACAGGAACTGACGTTTGATATTTTCCGTTACTGTTTACCGCTTATTGCTAGGCTTCATGGCAACTCCATTCATAGTCACTATAGTATATTGTTACTGTGAAATAACGTCAGACCAGTGCTAAAAGTAAGCAAGTACGTCCTGGTAAGAAATCAACAGCTGGCAGGCTATGATCTAAATAGTTATGAGAAACTTAATATCAGTAAATTCATTCAATTATTAAAAAATTTTTACCTAGTAACAAAAACACTTTATGGTTTATTTTTCCCCTGTAAATTCAATAGTTCCGGTGAGAATTTGATTTTCATTCAACTTTTCGATAAGCTACTATCAAGCAACCCATCCGGAAGAATGTAGAAATCATTGCGAGCCCCTCGCTCGCCATCTTGCCACCAGCTAGACTCAGATTGGACTTCCTAACAGGGCGAAGGACAGGGCTGTTTCAATGTTACATTCTTAGCATTGCTGTGACAATTTGCAAAATCAAACCACGATATTTCAGACCGGAAAACCTTTTTCGCCAGCCAAGCGTGCACCAGCCATGTAAGAATGTTCTCAAGTAAAAAAGGCAGTAGAGTTCACAAAAGCGAGTACTTATTGGCAGATAACAAACTAATGCTTGTTAGAATATCTTGCTGTAGATATTAGGTAAGGAATAAAAGACTGACATACTGGAAGTGCAAGGAATTGGTAATTACCATTCAGAATATGCAAGATACGGTAACTTCAATGAGGATGATTCCATTTATTGGGCGTTAAGGGCTAAATTAAAAGGATTGATTTTGTTGTTGTTATCTGTGTCAGCCTATACATTAAGGACATGTGCATTTAGTGAAGTAATCAGAATGCACAGCATACATTCTACAAAGAGCAGTGTGAAACTAAGTGACGTCACAGTAACTATCAGGCAATTAAATGCAAGCATGGGCGTATCCAGGGGGGGTCCGAGGGGTCCGGACCCCCCCCTTTTATGAAATATTTTGGTCTGTTTTTATAGCCAAACAAACGCTACTGTATTTTTTTGTCAAAATCCGCGTGAAAACCTGAAGTTTTCTTTAAAGTTTACCTGAAAACCGCATCGTGCTTGCATTCGCCATTGTTTCCAAACAGGGAGCATTGTTACCTAACACTTGGCATTGTTACCAAACATGTTGCATTGTTACGAAACAAGTGTTATTTTTCGTCAGTCTAAGTGGTCACGTTGTTGTAATGTTTTACTTGCGTGAAAGTCAATTGGTTTAGTTGTTAAACACGTAACCAATGTTACGCATGTTAAAAACAACTGTTAGCGCTCGCAGAGGTGCATACAGGAATATAAGGCTACTGCTTGGAAAAAAGTTTTTATTTGTTTGTTTTCTCGATAACGTAAGCCCACGTTTGATCCCTTTTGGTTACAAATGTATTCAAGCCTTTCTTTGGAAGTAGCAGTAATAAAACTACGGCACAAGCACTACCGCAAAAACTCGCATCGAGTGTTCCATAGCGTTACACAACTGCGCAAGCCAGGAAGCCACCGTTGATGTGACGATTTGCGCGAACACAGGCGTTCGTATTTTGCGATTCTCGACCACAATTAACCTTAGTTTACACCTGAAAATCGTGGAATTCCCAAAAAAATTTGACCCCCGTTTAAAAAATCCTGGATACGCCTATGAATGCAAGCACCCCGGTTTATGGTCCAGCAAACATGGTGTTAGGGTTGAAAGTAAAATACAATAGCACAAACGGTTGAACTTGCAGGGAAAAATTAAACCATTTTGTTTTCGTACACTCAGTGAGATTTCCCCAAAAAGTGAATGAATTTACTAAATATAAGTTTCTCATAAGTATTTGGGTCACACCAGACGTTGAATTCACACCGGAACGGAGACCAGACCGTACCGGCTTTATTTTAACACTGTAGTTATAGCGTAAAAACGTACGAAAAGCAAAGCTTGATGAAACATACTAGCAGCTCTGAATTAGCAAATTTTCGCTGGATCAAATCGTAACATGTGCGTTTTGGAAGCGATTTTTCTCTCCGTAATTTGATAAAGACGAGTTTGTTACGGTGTTGTTGTTGCTGTCGGGCATATTGTAGTTTTAAAAGATCTGACGATTTGCCACAATCTAACGTTGGTTTTTCTTTACCTTTCGCCTGCAATTCAAAAATCTTGTTCACGGTAAATAAAAATCAATGTTTAGTTGTGCCAGAAGTTTGGATCGTTTGAAATTACTCTTCTTCTGGTTTCAATTCTGATCTAAGCTGATGGTAACGGACCAAGATTGCTGTCAGAAATTCAAAGTTTGCTTGCAGCAAAGCTTCCTCGCCAAAACAGCAATTTTATGTAGAATAAGAGGGAATTTGTTACTGTAAGATATGGGATCAATATTATACCATGACTGCGTCCCTTTGACAGTTCCTTAACAAAAACTAATACAAATTGGAAAATATAACAATGAAAAAAACAATAAACAACACCGAATCGGTGAACCAAGCCACCCTGGTAGGCTGTCGATCTTTCAAATAGCTGTCTAGCAGATTGATTTAAAAAGGTTTTACTCAGCTATAACAATGCAAGTCGTAATTTGTGGTTTTCCGCGGACTGGAACCAAATCAACGGCAGAGGCGCTCCGTATATTGGGGTATGATGTTTGGGACTACATGGAATGCTTTGAACACCACAGGGAACAATGGAAGAAAATCATTGACCTTGGATCAACTCCGGAGGACTTCCGCAAGATGTACGAAGATGTGGACGTCGTGGCTGACTGGCCCCCTTGCTTCTTCTGGGAAAACATTTTGGAAGCTTTTCCAGATGCAAAGGTTGATTTGTATTACACATTGAAGTGCAATTTGCGTGCGAATCTTTTCTAAACGCAATACAGCTTTGATGAAAAAGAACAAAAACAAAGTAATCATTTACGAATACTCCTCGTTAATTTACAGCTCGTTTTTACGACACGCGATGAGGACAAGTGGCTCGCAAGCACCAACACTATGATATGCAGCATTAACAACAACCGTGTTCGGAAGTCACTGTGCCTTGTTTCACCAACTGGTCGAAGATTTTATATGTTTTACAATAAGTATGGTAAGAGAAAACCAAGGCGCGCGGAGGTGTCTGCTGGTTAAATAGTTCTTAAATCTATAGTTGAACAGGAATGTTGTAAATGTAGGTAGTTTCGATAACTCCATTTGTACGATATTTTTTGAGTGCGGAAGTAATTCAACAAAAATGACTTTAATTCAAGACTGAGAACAACGCAGGGAAGTTGTTTGAGGGTTTCTGTTTTATGTTAAGATTCGATGTTCCTCGATGCAACGCGCACTTTTCCGTGGGACAACATGAAGTTTAAAGAAAACGTTCTGCGCCTTCGATATCGTCAACATAACGCACATGTTCTTATGGTAAGTACAATAAAGTTTCTGAGATTTTGAACACTCTGAAAAAACTTGCTTTGTCCCATTGAGTTATTCATTTTATTTACAACAAAAACTAATGGCAGTGAAAAAAGGGTGTGTGCTCATTAAATGGAGTTTAAAAAATGGTTTCCAACGAGTTAGAAATAACAAATTACAACGGATTTTTCCCTTATAATGGAATATTGATGGTCCAGTACCATGTGTGTATTCCGATTCAGTTTTCTGAAACAGTCTTTTTAGAACGCGCCCAAGGACAAACTGTTGGTATTTCAAACAAGCCAGGGTTGGGAACCACTTTGCAAATTTCTAGACAAGGAAATTCCATCAGTGAAATTCCCGCATGTCAATAAGGGTTTCTCCTGGTATGACGAAATACTGCAAAATCACCCGATGGGAAGACGAATGAAACGCGAAGCTTTCTTGTTTGGAGTAGTTTTGACAATCGCGTTGTCCGTGATTCTTCTTCTCTTACAATTTGGTGCTTACAGTTGATTTGTAGCATGGCAATGTGATACAAAAAATTCGGGCTGAATGAATAAACCACATCTGAGAAGCCTTCGCTGCGAAGCCTGTGAACCTTATGATCAGAATATTAGAGCTGTGATCGCCAAATATAAAGGGCCGCAGTGGGGCGATCCCGCCTTGCTGTGCGTAAGCATGGCATTACTTCTGCGTTGTCTGATTACGGTGGTGGAGATCCTCTACGCATGTGAAGGTTGCCTGACAAGTTGTGCGCTTGCGCACCAGTGTACCTTGGCCACAATATACCCCGTGAAGCCACTGAGCTCCTGTAGCTCAGTTGCTAGAGCGTTGGGCCTGGTTAGCCCAGGGTCGTGAGTTCAAACCTCACCGGGAGCTTGATTTTTCAGATCTCGCTCCGACTTGTCGGGAAAAGTGGCTGATCCAGCTTGGCTGCAATGCCTTGGCTGCGAAGTCTGTGAACCTTATCTGACAAGTCTTCGTTTTGAATTTATCCTTTTCCAAACATGTTCAAATTTTCTGAGTGCCCTAATGTTGACAAGTAATACTGTAAGATACATCGTTGCAATATTTTAATCTAATGAAACAAACGAAAAACTGTCGGGAGAGTCGTACTTTCTAAAATAGTAAATGTTGTGTTTTGTGTTACTAGGAATATTTACCACCCATAAATGTTGGCTGTGAGACTCCAGTTTAGAAAACCTGCGTTCTTAATTGCCCACAGTTTTCACACGAGATTGTTGATATTGGTATTGGAACATTCTGATCAACGTCCATAGTTCTGATGTTCGTAATATGCAAAATATGACGTCATGAATGTTGACGTAACTATACTTTGAGAAAATTTGCTGTCCATTCGTGAAAATGAAAAATCACTTGCCGGTAGTGATAGAGAAAACGACCCAGAACGCCGTTTCGGTAAAGGAATTTTTGCCAGTAGGCGGTTTCACTAAGAAAAATAGTTGGGGGATTTTTGTAAATTTATAAAATTTATTTGCATGCCTAGAAATCTCACCCAGCGACCGAAAACTTTATTTTGCTTAACTTTTTTCCTGCAAGAAAAATCTGTTTTCCGTTAATAGCTCCGACACGGCGCCTGCAGCATTGTCCACACACAACTGCCAGGAAAGGCGAAGTGAAATTCCAAAGCAATGCAATTAATTGCCTTTATTAAATCGTAATGACGCCAAGCTGGGTACGGTCACCACTTCCCACTTTGTTCCAGCGATTAGGGCTTGCGCACTAACTCATGCGTGACGGGTGCACGTGACCGGAAAGCGCGTCACGCGACGATGATCCATCCATATGCGTCACAAGATCGGGTGTTTTTGTTCTTGCTAAAAACGGGTTTCTTGGTTTCATTTTGGTTCCAAGCGGTCGGCGAGGGTCTCACTTTGTCAGAAGATGTTAAATCAGTACAGGATTAATGAGTGTTATGAGTTTCAGTCGTGGCTTTCTTATCGTGACATTTATAATGTGTGTAGGGAAAACGCAATTAAATGCAACTCAGTCTCCGGCATCTTATAAGTTGAATATCTCGTCCAAAACGCGTGTTTGTGTAAATTACACGCGTTTTGGACGAGAAATGTGTAAATTGCAACGTCTCGATTGCTAACATTCGCCAGTGAGTGGTTGCCTTGGCAGATGTTTCAGAAATAATCAAATCGCTCGTTATACTAAAAACACAAGGGCCAACTTATATTATGTGACCAGTATACAGTTAAACAGCAAGGGAGGCAAATTAAGTAGATAATATTGTATTTCTTATTGTGTTGTCGTTAACGTTTTCTGGGCTAGTGGTAAGATTCAAACGTTGAATGCTCTTTCCCATGAAACAGCGTCTGGCTGGTTTCCTTGAATGCCGTCACAGCTATTTCAACTGCCTACGCAAAGCGTTCGTTAAATATTATCTGCATTGTTGTACAGTTGACTGCTGGTGCTGGAGGAATTAGCTGAGGCAGTAGTAGGTTGGAGAAAAATGGCTAATCTCCCATTGGTTTATGGACTGGCGGTTTTTATGTACTTTGTTGCCAACGTCAAGGTAAGACGCTGCTGATATCGATAAATCCACTGTGAACATAGCCAGTGTAACCTCGAGGTATGGCTGATTGCAATAAGCGAGTCACTTTAACTCTAATCAGGTTTCGCACTTGATCCAACATAATTTCATCTTGAACAACATGTTATGTACGTTGCACAGGAACCGATGTTACCAACAGGGTTTATCGATTCTGAAGCCATAGGGGCATCAGTAAATGTAAAATGTCTATTATGGTCCCACAATGTCAACATGGTATTGAAAGCCAGTAGATTTTACATCTTACGAAAAGTCAAAAAAATGTAAAATTGAGACGATATCGTAAACGGTGTTTGTCAATTTCAGGCCATTAACCGCGTTTTGAGAAAAGGATGAATTCGATTTTTTGTGGCTAATGAATTGATTTTTTTTCAGGCATACCAAGTCTGCAGAAGTCTAACCGAAACCTTGACATGCGAAGGTTAGTTTTGCTTCGTATTTGATCACATTGTAACACAAAAGGTTTTAGCCTTGTTTGTCTGGTTCCGACATTACATACAATTAAATGTATAAACACTCTTTGTCAAAGCCTACAGTTAGGTTTTGGCCAAAACAGTGCGTGAGGAACATTCGGGACAAGTATTTTCGTAGTTGCTAGCATGCGTTGTGGCATCTGGCCATTTACTTCCCTTGGAGTCAATGGCAGCAAAACTATTGTTTCGCAATCGTATAGAAAGTTCCCCACCCTTGGCCAAACTCGTTTGAGACCAAAAATAGCTTTTCAGTGCGAATTCTTGTTTTTACCACTTGGTCCTTGGTTGTAAATATGAGAAATTATTCTTTTTGTTGCTTTCTTTCATAAATTTATTACCTTTCCTAAATTAACAAATGACGTATGTGTGAATGGACCAAGTAACTGCCATGTTTTGAGAAATTTCATTCTTAATATACTATTCGTATTCATGAGAAATCTTCTTGGTTGAACGTTACAATCTTCCCAATTTAGACAAACGTTAATAGACTTCAAAACTTGAAACATTGGGATCTAACCAAACCTGCAGATGCAGGCCTAGCGATCACTGAATACTTTTATAATCACACATAAAAAATCAGTAGCTTTTTACTACAGGATCAGCCTGGCTTTTTCTCAGGAATATATATTTCGCCCCATGGGCATCTTTAGTTGCTTATAGTAAACACAATAAAATGATTTTAAGAAGTGTGCTTTGTTTCAGACAGTGGTGCTTCAGTGGGTTATTGCTGCGGGCAACACACAGTGTTGGAAGATATACCTAAGTGTTGTTTCCGAACCCAGTGGTGGGGACGGTGGTGTAAGTATAACGTAGTTTTAAATTTCATATATTCTAAGGTTTAATGATTTCTATAAGTAAATTGAATGACGTGAATACCAACGCCCTTAAAAGAGAGAAAATGTACAGATGCGAGCACCTTATATGGGCATCACATGAGGTTGTAAAAGGAACCAAACCTCGATGATTATGGGCCCAAATTTTGGCCTTCCTATTAGGCTCGTATGGCCCTAATGCGACATAACGACCCTCTAACAAGGCCTGGGTTTGCTGTCGTTCATAAATTCGACAGAACCTGGTGTTTTAACTGTGTGGCATCATTATAGTAATATTACATGCGCCGCGGCGGCTGCATCCACTCTTATGATATCTAGGCTACTTATTATTTCATCCAAAAGAACTTAGTTTTTAAACTGTGTGGCATCGTTATATAGTCCTTTGTCATATTACACTCTTTGCTGTAGTCGTCGATTGGTGGCGCTCACGATCCCGTATAATTTCCCAAAAACGTTTTTGGACACAACAATGAGGCCTGTGGTAACACAGCGCTTACCACAATTTTCCCTTTCGTATCCCCTTTGTAAAGTGTGTTAAAATGAAAAATGACTTGCCAGGCGACTTCTAGGGAAAAGCTTGGCTGCGATGCCAGTGAACTTTATACTCGGATATGCATGAAACTAGACGAGTAAATACCAGCACTATAACATCAACATATGAGGAATGAACTTGAACGCTGCTGTTGTTGTCGTTGCAGATATTTGGTTTGCAGTTTCCATTGGCTTGAGTTTGCTTATCGCTTTTATAAGAGTTTGTGCCCGCGCTTCGAGGACAACAAGCAACCAAACTCCTCCGTATTCACGCATGGAAACACCGGTAAAGATGCTTTGTTTTGTGGCTTTAATGCACGGGTGCACAACTATAGCGGTCACGCCAAATATTAACATAACAGAAATCGTGTGACCTCTTTTGGGGCTTGATGTCTTCCAAAATGAGTATTTTACACAAATCTCTTGGTAAAGGGTTGGAAAATAATAAATCGTAACAATTATTGAGATGCCGACAGTAGTGGATACTGTTTTGCTCCTAAAAGGTCTCAAAAGTATGCAGCCGGAAACTCTGAACTAACTTTTAAACTCGTGTTTACAATGTGGGATTTAAACTCAAATCAAGTATACGTTGCTTGGAATTTTTTTTTTAACCGTTGTTGATAAACCGCGTGCCATTTTCAGTCCAACGACG
Source organism: Ascidia mentula (assembly GCF_947561715.1). Lineage (NCBI taxonomy): Eukaryota > Metazoa > Chordata > Ascidiacea > Phlebobranchia > Ascidiidae > Ascidia > Ascidia mentula. Next base: position 5,313,105 of record NC_138568.1, read on the forward strand.
TTGCTAAGATGGTACTCGTGCCCTGTATTGTGCATCCCTATCTAATTATCCTTACTATTTCGCATACTGCTGAAAAACACTTGGGTTCCATAAAGTTGATTTGCAAAGCATTGTCATGACAACGTTTTTGATTGTGTAGCGTTTATCTACCAACATAAATCTGTTAAACTTACTAATGGTTGCTTTTACTTGAAAAACGTTTGAGAGGTTTGATTTTTATATTTTTTGGATTATTTGTCGCAAATTGATCTAATCTGTTAGTGTTTTAAAGAATCTTCCGATATTATCTTAACATCCTTTGACAGGCCAGGTCGGATATGCGTCTTGTTCCGGATAACGACTTGCCACCTTCCTACCAGCAAGTAGTGGCGGGCAGCAACAAAATCAACCAAAACACAAACTCTGTTCCAGCAAATCAGAGTAATTAAAAGCTACACATTTCACGTGAAAGTCCCACAGCAGAGACACAACGGCGTCAGAATTTCATCATTTTCTCATTCTCACAAACTTGTGTTCAACTGTGAAGTATCGTGGAGTTGCAATATTTGCTGCAAACTTTCAAGCAGTTGCAATATTTGTTCATCAATTATGATTCCATGTTGCACAATATCGATTTCTCAACTTAACCTAAAGATTGTCAAGAATATCGGGAAAATCTTCCCACACCTTTTCTTAATACTCCTCTTGCTGGTTACGTTAATGCACGCTTCTGTATTTGTCGGCGAACGTTGGATTTTGCTGTTTGTATAAAACGATTTGCATAGAAAACATACAAAGTCTGGTTGTGTGTGAAGTCACTATGCGGCCACCGTTAACGTATACTCACCTGAGCAGCTGAAAGAGGTTCGTAAATTTATAAGTAACCTTTTCAATGCATGTTTGTCCAGTTACAAATGTTCGGCGCTGGTTAAAAGGCAGCGCCGCCCAAGCGCATACGAGCTAGAGTTGAATCAGCCATCCCTTTACGCCCTGTGACGTACGACGTCGTATAATTGGTAAACAAATAGCGTGCGTGCGGCTCGCGGTTTCATCGACTCCCAAACACTTCGCCATACGCTCAGTTAAGTTTTGATTCCCATGTTTCTGCGCAGTAACGACAATTGACCACAGTCCCAGAAGTTAAACATCGAAAACTTTTTTACTGTTATGGATAGCGTGAACATAATGTTACCTGTTGTTTATCCATAGCGAGAGTCGATGCCAGGTTAAGAGTCGTACATTGCGGTGATATAGCGAAATTCAAACCAGTTTGCATTGCTAGTATATCGTTTCTGTTAAAATAACAAAAAGGAAGTTCAGCCCCGTCAGTGAGCAGCAAGAATCCAGTATTTATTGAAATTGTTATCGGCAAAAATAAACACTGGTTTACTGTACGAACGAGTTGTTTGCGAATATTTTTGCAAAGTTATTGCCCATTCGAGGGTTGTTTTCCGAGAGAAATATTAAAGTAGTTTTAATTTAGTCGACAGCTTTCGCAAGAACGACTACACATGACAAGAAGTCAATTTCTGCGTCAAGCGGTTAGTCGGCATGACCCAAAAATCGATTTCGTCTCTGCACGCAGAGCAGGGGGCGTGTATCTTATATGCAATCCTGTCTTCCAAGATTTGCTTGAAATCGGATTCCGCAGAGAGTGGGCCTAGAAGTTGAAGAGAGAATCTGTTTACTTTCTGTTTTCTGACAATAAAACTCGTCTTTATTGCGGGAAGTTGGATTCAAAGCCTCTTCTTATTCGGTTAGTGGATAATTCGGTTTCGGGGCAAATCTTCACCGATAAATTTAAAACTCACAAGATTAATTGTTTTACGTTTTAGCACAACATGGCACAAATTCGTGGGATTCTTGTACACTTTAGACTTGTGGTAATCTTGTGGTTGTGGTAATCTTGTGGTTGTGATAATCTTGTGGTTGCGATAATCTTGACTCCAGACCAAAAACAGAGATTTGAAAAGGGTAGTTTGTTTTCAAGTCATGGTTTAATTCAGTGAAAATACTCACCGAAACGGGTAATACGTAAGTTTCAGAAACTTATCAACCCAAGGAGTAAATACATTGCAAAGTTCTTCAAAATTAATATATGGCGGTACAGCGTGAGCAGCGATATCTTTGACCTTATCTTGGTTATCAATAATGACGTCAACAACGACAAACTGATAACCATATTTTCCCACAGTACAGGAGACACCTTTAATTAACCCCTTGTGGCCTTGAAAACTAGTGTGTGAGAGTGCTTTAGCATTTACAAGGCTTTCGTCTCGTTCAATACCTTGGTATAAAAATGATGCGCTTGTTTCTACAACTGTTGATGATGGCCCTTTTCCGATCGGTTGAAGTAAGTTCGTTGTATAGTCTGTTATGCGCAACGTTGTGGCGAATACTTTACAAGTAAAATGTTGTGGTATTCGCTTTTGGTAACACTAAACAGAAGTATGAGGCCAGATGTTATGGCAAATACTTTATGTAAACTTAGCGCATGGAGGTTACAGAACTTGGAAATAATTTATTTCATAAAGTGATTTTATGCTTGCTTTTCATTTTCTGTTGTTGCATTTCTCCTTGTTCGCTTTTGTTATGAAACGTCATCTATTTGCAGGCAAACCAGTGCAGTGCTGATTATGCTTGTTCAGGTTTGTTCTGTTATTGCTACCATTTCGTTTATATGTATAATCAAATTAATATCTATATTGCCTATAGGCCCATATATTATCAGTATCGCTGGTTAATATAAATGATATTTAGATTCTAATTATCTTTTATAGTTACGTTGTAAAACAGTGCGCCACTGAGGAAATCGTTTGTATTTTGCAGTGGTTGTGGGCCTGTGTACCGTTTTGTTTGTGGGAATCGTGATACTGGGATGTTGCAGCAGTTGCAAAAGCATCAGAAAAAGGGCATCGCTTCTGCGCCAAGGAACCTTGGAGGTAAACAATTGCACTAATGACCATAAATGTGTGCAGAATAGCCATAATGTTACGTCACTAGCGTCGAGTTTGACAAACTATAACCTGACCACATCTGCTGCAACAAAGCGTGCAAAATATAGTCCTACCCCTCTTTGTGTGATGCATTTTTTCCAGTGCAGGATTACCCATTAGACAAACGAGACTCATGTCTTAGGGTCAGTTAAAATCCTCACAGATTCACCACGAACCTCAGTTTGAAACCACTTATCTTAAACAAAGCATGGAAAATAAATTTCCATTCGCAAATTTGGAAATTGCAGTCAATAGCTTTGTTTTGATTGGTATACAAGTTTCTACAGAGAAACAGAGAAAAGCGGCTACACCAATTCTTAGCTAATGGACCTTTTTGGCATATTTCGCCCAGCTAAAAGACTTTTTTTTTGTGTAGAGCGATCCCGCCGTAGCAAAACCACCGACGTACGGACAAGCAACCGGACGAGAACTTTCGGAAGAATATCGACAAACTTTACTCGATTACGGTTTCATAAAACCGAGCTGCAAATTAGTTGAGACAACGATAAATGTAAAACCACCCTCGTATAAAGAGGCCGAGGGTGGAGGTCCAGTCTCCAATGCATAAAATTTGCATGGAAACAATACAGTGCGCCAAGCCACATATTCCCAACGCAATTATCGAATTGTATTCTGTGATGTTTTAAAGTCAGTGCTTCTCAAACTTTTTGTGTTTTACAAAGTTGGACAGTTTCACGGCGCTCGCGCAGCACTAATTATAAATCTATTCGGTCGATTTTACCAAATGTTCACAATTTTCAATGATTAAAGGTTAACTACATTTGTAAAGAACCTCCATTTCATCCAAAAACTCACCATGTTTTTGTATCAACTTTTCGCGACGCCCAACACCCGAAACGACGCAATTTTGAGAACCGATGTTTTTTAAGTCGTTATCTAACGCAGCTCGTGACCCCACTTGAAAATCAAAACCTGCCACTTTGTTTGTCCGGGCAAGAATACAACCACCAAAAGCTGATGTAAGGATTTTGTGTTCTTGTCCGCATTGTAAGATGCCTTGCATGTATGTTTCTTAACGTAATAAAACATTCGATTTGTGGCGGTGGTGAATTTGAGTCTAACTTTCCACTTCCCGGTGTAGAATGTACGAAACTTTTTGCTGACCGGACGGATGCGTGGTTATCTGCACGTCAAACATCCTTATTGGTCATTTACTTCTTTGCAAAACTTGCAAACAGTATGAAATGCAATTACGAAAAATTCTTTTTTCGGTGACGAAGAACGATGATTGAAACATAAAAGCTACAAGGGATTTAGCAATACAAGGCAGCACGGGACGCCTCTGACCCAATATTGACATTCAATCGTCTGTTATCGGACGCGTGACGTCTTTGCCCACATATCGGGGTTTTCCCCCAATTTTTCCTTTAGCGTTTCGGTGGCGCTAGAGAGCTGGTCAAGGATTTCCTGCAAAAAAATCGATTTTTCGGTAAAATTCTATTTATTAGAATTTTTTTCCTGCAAATATTATCAACGTACTTCCTACTAGAGAGTTGTTCCCTAAAATTTTTTTGATACAGAACGGAGTTGCCCTGCTCATGCTTACCCTGCTTAACTTAACCAAACGGCAATTCTCGACCATCTGTTCCGGTCCACTTGCTCCGACAATTACCGAACACACCCGAGGTCGTTCGAGTAGCCAAGATATAGCGGCATTGCCCATATTTGGTATGTTGGCCTTCTCGCAAATCGAACGAATTTCGGAGATTGTCTGAAAAGTTTCCGCTTCAGCGCCGTCCTGTTCATGACGTGACAAAGGAGTGCTGAAAGTATTTTAAAACTCATAACTTTGTATTGTTAGGTCACAACAGGAAATTCAAAAAATACACCTCATACAAAAACAAAGAAATAGTTCTATGAGCAAGAGCGCAAAGTTAAGTAAGACGTTTGCTGCAAATGAAGGGCTATTCTGCAACAAAAACATTTCGGTGCTATTAAGCTGACTCTTTATGGTGTGAAGAACAACTAAACACGAATGGTCAAGGTCAAATTAACACGAGATCAAGGTCAACGGGCAACAAAGCCACTCCAGGTTGCGAACTTTAAGCCGGTGTCTCCCAAACAACTTTATATTTCCAACAAAGATAGAATGAACTTTGCACCTGTCGCCCTTGAAATGTCTCGTCCTCCTCCTGCCCTCGGGAACGCTCATTACGTCACGGTACTTTCCCGTAAGCAAGCCCTGCTGCAGCGGGGAGTAGGCGATGACGTCAACATTGTAGCGGTCACATGACTTGATGATGTCATACTCGATTGAGCGCCAGAGGAGGTTGTAGGGCAACTGAATGGAAAGATAATTTTCAAACCTATTGCCATGGAAGGTTTTGTAACCCACGCACTTGCTTGGCCCGGGATTCGAACCTTTGACCGTCAGGTTTTGTTTCACACCTGAATACGATCACCGCGAATTACTAGAGATGTTAAAGTAGGCGATTTTTCACGAAGTTACGTCTCTCAGAAATTGAAACAAAATCACTGGCGATTGGTTTCGAATCCCAATGCCACGAAAACAACTAATCAGAATACCTGATTGGTAGCAGGTATTCCCCCCGCTTCGTTAAAATCTTTCATGGAAAGCGGACCAAAGTTGGAGACGCCGTAGTAACGGATCCTTCCTAGAGACTGCTGGCGTTTAAGTTCCTTTACCACTTCGGCGTAATCTTTAATGAATATTGATTGGTGAACCTTAAAAATAAACAATTTTAGGGGTTGAGTATTTGTCTAGATCTGGATTTTTATTTGTTTGACAAGTTTCAACTGCAAATGTAAAGTGTGGGCAACGGTCTTTGTTAGCTTTTCCATCGTTTCACCAAAACGCGGCTTCAAATATCGAAATACGACCAACTTTTACCAAATATCAAGAGTTATCTTTTCACTTTGTTCTAACATAATTCTCATGGTATATCATGGTAAAACCATAACCCACTTAAAATATATGTTAAATATTAACTGGTTTAAATGCGCACGTCTTACCTGATACAAATCAACGTAGTCAGTTTTCAAAGCTTGCAAGCTTTCGTTGAGAGACTGTTCAATGTCGGTAGCACCATACTCCTAAAAGTTGTACAAGCAACGTTTGATAGTCGTTCTTAGCATTTCAGTGTGAGTGGTAGGTTTTGGTTGACATTGTTCAACTCACAGACAATAGTTATACTGGTGGCTTGGACAAGTAACAATTTCAAACGACGCAGAATCAGATCTACTGTAAACAATACTGATCCGCAAAACACACCTAAAAACTTTAGCTAACCTCTTTCCGACCTCCAAATTTCGTTGCGATTATGGCGTCGCGTCGGCGACCTTCCAATGCCCTCCCAAGGACGGCTTCTGATCCATGGTTGCTGTAAGCCTCAGCCGTGTCGAAAAAGTTTACGCCGAGCTCAAGTGATTTTTCCACAATCGCACAAGATACCTGCAGTATAATTATAATATTTCAATGTGCTTGTGACAAGCATACAGTGGTTTACACATTTTCCTTAATCCGTTTATATGAAACCTATGCTTACGAACGTATACTGGTTACAAAAAATCAACAAAAGAGGTGCTCCATTTGCGTGTATTCATACCACATAGCAAGCAAGACACCTAGGTAAAATGCAAGTGGTGTAAAGAACATTGCGATTTTATGATTCAATGTATTGTGCTACAAAACGCAATGGACGGCTGTACGTAAGAGTAAGTAGAACAGCCGATTATTGCTGTAACCCGTCCAATGTAAATAGAGATCACACATGCGTTTTCCACACTGTTCTTGTACAGTGCGTTTAGCGCTGTATTTGTATTGTGAGCGTTTACAGCCTTGGATCGTTTGTCTTGCCGGGCGACAATTTCCTGTATTTTCCCCACAAAGCTATGGCGAAAACGCCTCGGTGCAACACTACGCCAACCTTAGCATCTTGCGGGTGCCACGTCATGTCTGCTTTGCCATCATTGAACTGCCAGCAGCCCAAACACACCCTAGAGACCTCCAAGTCGCTGTTTGCTAACTTAACGCGTTCCATCATTCAAATGGTTTCAGCAGCAGAACACTACAATCTAAAAATTCCATATTACAGAAACGACATAAAACATTTATCTATATTTGACTTGAAACACGCAACAAAACTACAGAAACAACTATGGACTTCACAATAGTAGCATATACCAATAACTTGTAGCAAAAAGCCAACAGCAGCAGTTCTGTACACAGGAAGTAATTTGCCGCCGGCAGCCTTTTTCGTCTATTCGAAGGAGCGTGGTGCACAAATTCACAAAATCATTTATTACGAAACTAATTTGTGAACTGAGACAATACAAGGACTTATGACAAATCTCACAAACGCTTCGCAGAGTTTTAATCAAGATCGAAGCTTCTAGCATTCATTTAACGTTTACCAAACACGCATTTCAGATTTTCAGACAATCAGCAGCTTGAGTGTTTGGGAAGCACTGAAGCATGACGGCGCCGTCAAGGTTTGCTGATAACATAAAAATCAATATGTTGCCCGTTTTTACTACGGATCATTCTTTCGAAATAATTTATTTATCGTAATTTTACCAGTCATTTCGCCGCCTTAAAATTTTTTACAAGCTTATTTACTACCTTATTCGCGCATGCTGGGGAACAGACCATAAAGGTTCTACGAGCAAAATAGCAAGAGAGTAAATTATGGGCGGCGTGAAGGGTCATAATTCGCCTGAATCAACACGTTGCTTATTTAACCAACATGTTGCTTCAGTCGCGCGTGGTCTTCTAAGTCTGCTGAATAATGTTCAATTTCCCGCCAGGGTTAAAGGTTACCAACGTGACAAAGCGCGCCAGAAGGGTCAGAATAAACACGTTTGTTAAATAAGCAACATGTTCGTTATTTAAGCAACGTGTTGTTTAGGCAGACTTTTGACCCTTTTCGCCGACCACGGTCGCCTTCTAGCGACGTCTCTTTTAACACGTTGCTTATTTAAGTGAATTTGACCCCTTGTGGCGCCAAATAACAAGTTGCTTAATAAGCAACATGTTGGTTAAATAAGTAACATGTTGGTTAAATAAGCGACGTGTTGATTCAGACGAATTATGACCCTTCTGGCCGCCCATAGTAAATGTCCTGTTTAGTCCACTTTATTGGTGTGGTGGTCAAGAAAAAATGCTACCAACTATAGGCGATTTTATTTACATTTTCACTATTACTTTGCATGTAAATTTGGATGCGGTGTAATGTTGACCGAGGAAGGACGATCTGGATATCTTCGCTGCTGAATTCAACGAGATTATGTTTCCATTTGAATGCACGGAAATATCATATGGCCACATTCGATTTCCTCTCTCGCGACTGTGGTTATCGGAGCCACGATCATTTGACATGCACAACCCACGCGACAATTTTCAGGGCACAAATTTTGGCTTCTTTCAATGTGAAAATAACACATACGCAAAGGAAACCCATCTGGCACGATAATCCTTCCACTCAAAACCACAAAGAGCAGAAAAAAACGTTGTTGAATGGTTCTCGTGTTGATGGCATTCGCGTGCCTCATGGATTACCTTGAGGAAGCCTTGTTGAATAACAGGCGAAACGTCGGTGAATAAAGTTACGTTTTATCTTTGCCAGAAGAACAGATTATTAAGTAATCTTTAAAGACATGGCAACATCAGTAACAAATTGTGTAATCTGACATTTGCTAATTTGGCCTCAATAGCCTTAGAACAATTGGCCAAGCTCAAGGTTATAAGTTTACTGCATAAAATCTATTTACGGTTTGAAATGTTCGGTCAATTTTAAAGCTCTTCTGGTGAGATTTGAAATGATCGTTTGACAAAAATGCATAACACTTTAATGTCTATAAAAGAACTATAGCTGGGGAAGTTAGGTTACCAATGCTTGAGAAAACACAGCCAGGGGCTCTGATTTATATTTAGCATTTAGGCTGGATAGAACATAGGTTAAGTCTGCTCGTATGTAATTACCCTATTCGTTAGTGGCGACTATCACATGGTTAACGCGTAGCTAGGGTACGACAGGAATTCTGTCTCTTTGATGCCTCAACGCGACTGCAGTTTCCACGGATATGCCAGACTGGCTGCCATTCAAGCTCAACTAGTTCCCATTAATTTCGATGGAACTTGGGGGCACAATTAGTGACGTATTATGTCATGAATGTGACGAGAATGGAAGCGAGTTCCCTTCGTTTCGTCGGCCTCTTCACTGCTGATAAATATTAGGGGAAGTTGGGACGTAAGCAGATAACCTTACGGAGTTTGTCACGTATACGCCAATAATATAATACATTGATTTTGTTGGTTAGCAACGTACTATATGATCAATGTTACTGACAAGGAAAGTAATTTGCCTCATTGATTTTTTAAAGTGGAATGACAATTTTAAAGTGGAATGACAATTTAGAGGAAACGCGTTATGTATTAAAGTGTTAAAAATAATGAAACTGTTTTTCGGACTTCTAAGAAATCAAATATTCGCTCCAGAGGATCAATAAAAGTAAACGAGTTTAGACAGGAAAGTCAAGGTTACGGTTTGTATAAGAAGATGGAAACCACTTTCGTTTCTTGAAAACTCTGAGGCTCAGAGTGGTTACAATTGAAAGAAGCGAAAACTAAAGCTGTTTTACAGCATTTAAATTTGACATTTCCCTAACTTTAATACTTACACTGGTTTACATCTGATAACTATCACATTCAACCAGCAAGTTTTACTACAAATTGCAAGCCTAAATATTTTTTTTGTAATATTTAAAAAATCGACAAAAAATAAGTGTGTGTATACTGTTTACTGTATGATTAAAGAAATGTTATGTAAAAGTTTATGTGCAAAACCACCAACGAACCTCTCCGCACAGGTATAGGGTAAGAAATAAGCCTAGTAAAGACAATAAAAATGACATCAAAGGTGATTTTTGTTGCCATTATTGGTTTGATTTGCATATTTTCACGCTTTACTGCGTACGCGATCGAGTGTAAGGTGGGACTGAACATCACAGCCAATTATAAATCCGAAAATCAGGGAAAACACTTCAACAACGTCACCATTCAAAGTTGCTCTAACAGTGAAGGATGTTCTACGTTTGAATTGCAAGGAGATTACAAAAATGGCAAGTCGAATGTATCTTAATGTTTTGTAATTTTACCTTGAAATTATCACGTTGCTGAAGCTGATTACAAATAACTGACGCGAAGTTAAACCTAATTCCAAAACTACATTGATCAGTCGAAGGGATTACAAATGAAACAAACTTGCTTTAACTGCCAGTCAGGGTTACGGTTAACCAACTCCATTTTTACTCCAGGCACCCAACAGGTAAAGTTCCACGCTTATTACGGAAGATGTTTGCCGTCTGACCAATGCCAAGGTCCAACTTCTTGCCCACACAATATCCCTCTACCGTTTTCCAAGGAAATTAATGTAACGTGAGTGAAATTACCTTCAGAATAAATAAAGTAAAGTGATATACTTGGATAACCGAAGCAATTGCGACTAAACTGTGCATTAATATATTTTCCTCATTATAGAAATGTTTATTTTTATAATATAAATCTCCCACTGACCACTTCGATTGGTCTTGGTTTTGTGTTCGTCGTACTAAAAGTCTTGCGAAAAGTGATTAATAGAACTGACCTATATAGATTATTGCACAATTATCCAGGATATATATATTAACTTCATTACAGAAATGTTTAACAATTCAGGTCATGCCACGCCCAGTGTTGCCACGACACTTGCAGCGAAAAAATGAAGGTGAATCTGACAACGATAAACAACTTCCTTAACAGAAATTCTGCCGCAACAATCAACACCAGCACCACCGAACAACCAGTAGCTAACAACATCACAACTTCAAGTGCTGAAGTTGTTACTACTGCAGGTCCTAATGCCAACTCCGGAAATGGCAACACCAGTTCCACTGCAGCAAGTACCGGCAAAACCAGCACAATAGCAAACTCCTATTCTTCTGTTGGGAATCTCGAATTGACCACAAGCTCAGGAAATGCAAATGAGTTTGTATATGGGGTTCTTATGGTGTGTTTATTGGCCTGCCAGGTATCGTACTGGTAACTTTTGCTTCTGGATTCGTCGCCTTTGTACAGTTTCTATTGCTTCGTTGTTCCTCATGGTTTTGACTAATTACAGGGAAAAATGAGATTGCTTTGTGTGTTTAATGTGTTTCTTTTGCACGTTTTTTTTGGTGCAAATTTGTGTGTGAGGGAATGCCACAGTTGTAATTACAAATGTTATAACAATACTTGATCCACTTCTTTTAGAAGAAAATGCTTGGGGCAACACAAATGGCTGTAAATAATAAAAAAATGCATTGAATGTTCAAAAAATGTTTTCTCTGTTATACGTTTGAGTTAAATTAGCAGGAATACAGTTTCAAAGGCAACGTGTTATTTCGATACAGCGACTATTGTGTTTAAAGCTTTGGGAGACGCGAAGCACTTTCGTAACTGGGAAGAACAGTTTTGTCAGACGATGAAGGAGCATCACCATCTTTACATCCTTCCGCCACAGTCTTGACTTTCGATCGACTTAGTGTCCGAGATAGCAAACTTCTGTAGGTTGAAGGGTGTCTGACAACCTCCGCGTAACCCGGCGGTTGATCGGAGAAAGCGACGGATCTTCTTCCAAAGAGAATTGACCTCGGGTACCGACGAGTTGGGTGGATGTCATATGTTGGTTCTGTTGCTTCATTTGAGTTGAGGTTTTCGTACACGCGGTCGATCCAATCATCTGGTTCTATTGATAAAAGCGATATTATTTTTTTATGTGTACCTTGGCCATAATATACCCCGTGAAACCACTGAGCTCCTGTAGCTCAGTTGGTAGGGCCTGGTTAGCCCAGGGTCGTGAGTTCAAACCTTACCGGGACCTTGATTATTTAAATCTCGCTCCGACTTGTCAGGAAAAAGTGGCTGATCCAGCTAGGCTGCATTGCTGGTTATTTTATTTTGTTTACACTTGGTGGGCCAAAAAATCCAGTCATTTGTAGCATACTCATTGTCGGACAAATGTTCTGAACGTATTCAATTCCTTCACTTTAAAATCGGTTTGAGGCTCTGAGCTCCAATGGTTTCGACATTTAATACTTGCTAAATATAAACACGCTGAGTTTGTAAATGCCCCCTTACCGTAATCAACACAGATCTTCAGGCCGCAGGTTAGAAGAACGAGGCTGGTTATCATGACAACAATCCCAGCGAACCAATCCACAACCGCGGCAATTGCTATCGAGGCACAAAAACAAAGACATCCCAACGTCATCGAGAAAAAAGACAGACGTCGATAAAACCGGCGCATGTTCCTCCGCCTCTCCATACTATTACGCGTGTCCTCGCGCATTCGAGTCAGATCTACTTGTCTTCGCTGGGTAACAAAGCTTTCAGACCCCGCTCCAATGTTTTCGTCACCTGGGTTTGAACTTCTTGCGCCAGGAAGGACAGCAGGAAGATTTTGAGCAGCGCCTAACGCCATATTCGTGATCATCTTTCCCCTGCTACACAGGTTGAAGATGTAAAACCAATAAGATCTGTACACAAACAACTTTTTTCCACCAACTTGTATTTGTTTGTCTCCAATCTTGAAGGACAACCTTACAAAAGTTATGACACTAGCAACTTGCTATTAATTTACCTGCTATTTGGTGCAGTGTTCCATTTTTGATGTCTAGAATTTTTTCAACTGTTTAATGTACGACCCTAACGCTAAACGGCAGTAATATTTTTGTGACTGGTGACGTTTGAACAGAGCATTTCGACTCAATAATAACAACACGTTTCCTTGCAGTACTTTCCGGTTTTGATGCGATCGAATATGCGAAAATGTCAGTAGTCACGAAAAACGTGTATGACCTTTTTTGTACAGTTCACTCGTTGTAAATTTCAGAGTGATTGACTTGCAGTGGTTTTCTTCAAACAGAATTCGCTGAAACGATGCTTATGCCCGCAACATATCTAGTGATTTTTTCTTAAACGTTTGTCTGACGCAGTTCTAAGGTAAGTTAACATTTGGTGTGAAGTTACCGAAATATACTGCTGCTGATGCTGCCAGGCATATTTATAGTGCACAAAAGGGACTTCTGGCATTGCAAAACTGCTGATATTATTCGAGGTTTCAATTGCCATGTAACAACCTATATCAGGACTTCATAAATGTGAGCATACACCATGGTAAAATACCAAAAGCGAACAAAATCCACGAAAATCAATCGGCGGTTTTTATATTGCCAGAAGAGCCTTTTTGTTACCCAAATATTTCCACACAAGAAACTGACACAAGGTCTTTTTATTGAGGAAGGAAGAAAGAAGAGAGATTAAAGCGACAGAGCGAGGCTACCTTATAAACCTATTTCTATTATGCAATTTCAATGGAGAGAATAGAGACCGAAACGTTTTCTACAAAAAAACTCATTGGATACAAAACACATCGTTGGCCACTCGGACATTGTGGTTTCGACGCCTCTCGTAGATTCCGTAGCACCTTCTTGAACAACACAGCGTTCTAGTTCAAATTCTCGATCGCCGACCAAATGTCCGAGATACGCGCCAGCCACGAAACGTGACGTCATCAGCATGACACTTCACCAACACGTCACGTGATCGGCGGTAAGGATGGCTGTGTGTGGATTAGAGTGCAAACTAATTAATGCGTTGCGAAAAGTTAAAGAGTAAACTACAAGAAAAGGTGATCGCAACGTCAGCGATGACGTCAGACTGAGCCGAAGTCGACATCACGTGAGCTGTCTTCGGAAAGTCTGGAAAGAAAAAATATGTTTTTTAGGATTGCATACGACGATATTGAACAACATTGGAGGTAGTATAACGCCTCAGTACGATGGAAAAGAACGATTCGAATTCAACTGAAATTAAATTGTAGGCCAATGTTATGCAATGTGACGTCACATATCTTACCTGTACTTGTCGCTGCCCGATCCACGTGTTATGCGGCTCCTGTCGTTATACTGCAAGTCGAGATGCGCCCTCCGACTCCGCGTGCAGTGAACAACAGCCAGCACCAGGGTAACCACAAGCAAGACACCCGCTACTACGCCCACCACTATAGCTGCCACTATGGCTCTGTCTGTTGACACAAAACACGGTAAAAGTTAGTGTGAGTTTAAAGGGGAGTGTTGGCAAACGCGCTGTTTGATGTTGGTCGGTTCCCCTTTAAGTTTTATCTCTAGATTTAAACATGCTGTTACATCAAAATCCGCAAGAAGTTAAAGGTATAGGACGCAACTTGTGCAGTTTAGGCAAGAAGCTCATCTTAAACGGCTTTAAATGTAACAGGTTGAAAAAAGCTTTTAGCAGAAAATACATAGATAAGCAGAATGCTTAGGACCACATAATAGTAGTGTAATTATGTATTGCCAATTACAAAGCATTGATATAGGTGGGTAACAAATTAAAGAAATACGTATTAACTGAGCAATTAGTCCCCAGAGTAAAAAATTAAGCTGTTTTTAAAATTAAGTTACAATATTTACAGAAAAATCGTAATACAGATAATTATTCGCGTATTTACAGCTTTTACGCGTATTAGAAACAGTCTGAAAACGCGGCGGTCGCATGCAAAAGACGCGATTATTTGAAAGAAAACAAGTGATCACATGCTTAATTGATGGACCACTTGTAACAGGAAACCACAATAGAAAACAGCCAGAAATTCATGCTATAAAAGGCAACAAAATTTGCCTCCAAGTCGGACAATATTTGCTGGTGAAGAGTTGGTTGATATATTTACCAACCAACATTTCGACCACACCTGTAGTCCCGTTTGAACAAATATGAGGTTAAGTTAGGTGCATAGTTTGTTAATATTAAAGGAAGGGTTAGCGTCGGTGCACCATGAGGGCAAAAGAGGATGGTTCATTACTTGTATCGCCAAATCGCCAGAGCGATTGCAACCAGAAGGACCACTCCCAGGATTAGGCCAACAACCAACCCGACCAATGCTCCGCCTAAAAACCATTCGGAGCAAATAAGAAAACCAGTGTTTCCAACATTATTTACGGCCGTAAAACGCACAATCACAATCGTTGAAAGGTGTTACATAACCCTCTACCGCCACCACGTGGCATGTCGGCCACGCAGCAGTTTGAAAACTACGCATCAGTGACGTTTACATTTCAGTAATGATGTAACGTGTGACGTGCGCATGCAGTTTTTAGAGTTCTGTGCATTCCACTTCATGGTTGACATTTAGCGCGTTTGACTGCCATAGAAACGAATCAGTCTGTTTTGTTTCTAAAATTTTTATTAAACGTTTTTTTTAACTGTAATATTTGTGCTCTTACTCTTGAAAAGGTAAACACTGCGCTGTTGCTTTAAGTGATGCAAATAATAATACTATTTGTTATTTCAGACTTTCTTAGGTAAAGATGACCCTAGTGACACTAACTATGCCCGATGACTAAAAGCAGGAAGTAAAGGTTGGACTTACTCGTTCTTTCGCATCTGTCGCCTTCGTACCACTGAGTACAACCACACACTGGATTAATATTCAATGTTGTCGTACACGAGCCTCCGTTGTAACAATAATCTTCCCCATCCAGTTGGCATTGGGCCTCACAACTGGAGAAGAATACACACATAGTTAAGTGTTATCAACATCTCGATGCTGTGTTAAACAACGTTGTTGACCGCACAAGCTTATTTGCTGAGGTCCGAACAAAAGTGGATTATAAAATGTTAAACAGGTTAAGGAAGTTTTAGTTTGGGAATCCTGTGTACTGATCTTGTTATCAGAATAAACCAGCCGGGCTTATAAATTAATTTGTTTACGTTATACATCCATAAAAGTCAATTTGTAGGTTCTACTTGAATAAGTGATATTGAAGATGTCTAATTGTAGGCAAAATATATTCCAGACAAAAACACGATCATTACGACAAAAATGGTATCGTCTTTTTACTTGTCAAAAAAAAACAATTACCAAGTTTGTAAGCGATTCTTTTACGTTTTCAATAAATTCATTCGTATTTAATGTTTAATTTCAACTCTGATATACAAAAAAACAACAACTCAGTGCTTAACTTTATGCGTCGCGATCATAAATCAAAGCAGAATAATAACGAAGATCGTTCTTAACAGCATTAAACTTTCAAAACTTCATGCATCTTACTTCGTCCCTGGGTTGGTCTCATTCTTGTCTCTGAATCCTGCAGCACACTTGCAAGTGAACCCGGGGTGATCGAAACTGTCCACACACTCTGAGTTGGCGCTCGGGTCGCAGTTGTGATACTGGGGGTCCGAACACTCGTTGAAGTCTGCGGAATAAATGTTTGCCATAACGAAAACCTGGTTTCAACATCAGAAATAGACTATAAGGTTTACTTCGGTAAAGGTAGGCGAAGTGGAAATAATAAAAATAACTTTGGACATTTTACACATAAATTTATTCATTTTGAAAAATGGAATTTCGATTCACGACACTTCTATACCGAGCTTTCAAACTAATATAAAAAATTGTGTAAATTGTGATGGCTCCCCTTTGCTTATAATATAAAAAAAGTTCTTCAGAGCTGCAGACAGTTCTGCACACTATTTCGATTGATAAGGTCTCATCAATGCAGCTGGTGACATTGGACGAACTAGCTGGGTACCCAATGAATCGACGTTGACCGAAAGGTACCACATAGTGGAAATGCCTGCTAGTCTAAATGCTGGTGCAATCCAATGCCACAGTCACCAGCGTCACTAATAAGTCGTTATACATAGAAACAGTGCACACAACTGTCTGGCTCTTATAGATTACTATGGTCTTTTCGCTCATATAAAAAAGTTTCACGAAAACTCGAAAGACAATTAAGCACAGTAACTCACTGGAAGTGGTGACAGATGTTAGATTGGAGTCGAAATCTGTCGGGTTGAGGGAACTTAGACTGGCGGCAGTCGCGTTGGATGAAGTTACTCCTCCAACACGAGCGTTGAAGTCAGCGATGGTACTTCCACTTCTAAAGGTGACCAAACCCTCGAACCCAACGAAAGTGGCACCGATTTGTGCCAACATTGCTGCAAACTAGAGGAAAACAGGAGAATTGGATTAATTTATATACCTTGGATATTTGGCCAACAAATATCTTGATCAGTTGCTGATCAAGTTATGACGTGCCTTAGGTCGCGAGTTCAAACCTCACCGTAAGCTCTATTTCTTTCTGGTTTATTATATTTAACTTAAATAATGGATGTTTAAACCTCACATGATCTCTAGTCTGAGTGCTTGGCGGTTTTTTTGAGTCACCAATTTGCAGATACTTCATCCGGAGAACGAACGATAACACTACGTGTTATTGAGTCTGCCGCCCGTTTTAAAAGTTTATACCCATAGATAACAGTTATTTTAAGCAAGAAAAGGTCGGACAAATAAACGATACAACTGAAAAGTTTGTGTTATAAGCAGAAACTTTAACTTACCACTCTTCGAGTTCTAAGTTTCATGTTGTTGTATTCAGTACTACTTGTGTTAGAAAGGCTGGTGACGTATGTATCTTGGAATGTCATTTGCAACGTCATCACCAGATATCCTGAAGACATGTACATAATTTTAGGATAAAGCTTAGATACTGGAAATACTAAGCGGACGCCAAACACAAAGGTTCAACTGCAGGTTTTAATGTTAACGAAGTGCATTGGAATTGATTTATGAAATATATAACTTACGACTGCACACGGTTCCAGTTTGAACAAAGAATGGTGGACAATTGATGCCAGGTGTGGTTGAGACAGTGGTAGTTGGTGCTGCAGTGGATGATACCGTGGTAGTTGGTGCCGCTGTTGAAGATTCAGCAGTGGTCGATTCAGTTGTGGTTGGTGCCGGGGTGGTAATTTCTGTTGGCAGCAAAAATACAGATTTGCGTGGAACACAAAAAAAAGTTTACTAGTGTTTGGGTATTTTATGCCCAAAAACTTGATTTACCATCAATACTTTGGTTACGTTTGCCTGAAGTCGCCAAAGCATGTTTTCTTTACTTTATCCTCACTTAATTTATGTAGCTTTACTCATAAAAAAAAACACCAACCACTCTCGCATCTAGTTCCTTCATATCCGGTGGCACAGACGCAAGTGGGGTTGACAGAGCTTGCGGCAGGGGTGCACGTTCCTCCGTTCATACAGTATGGGTTACCACCAAGCATACATTGGTCTTCACAACTTAATACAAAGAAAGTGTTATATAGACACGAACAACAGACAAATGTCCACTTATTGTAAGTTTGCTAAAACATGTCGAAATTTGTGTAAAAATTGAAGCAAAAACCGACGTACACAACAAGTATGAAAATCCCCTAAAAAACATAATAGCTGGCCAATGAAACGTAAACACGTTTATTTTGTCCTTTTACAGAAACGACCACCATCCAAGTCAACCTGACAACAATGATATCTTACTTTCTGCCGGGGTTGCTGACGTCACTCTCTCTGTAGTTTGCGAAACATTGACAAGTGAAACCAGGGTGTGAATCGGTGTTGGTGCAGTTGGCATTCTGTGAGCAGTCGTTGGTAGTGGAGTTGCTGCATTCGTTGAAATCTGACAAAATCAAACACAACTTAAACGGTGGCTACACATGGTAACCGTATGTTTTCTGGGGATTCTGTCCCCCACCATACAACGTGTTTCACATTAACCTCGTCCAGCTTTGCAGATTATTCTGATTTGATTTTAATTTTGATTTGCCACGGGGAAGATTTACATACGATACTAAACTTTATCACACACAATTTACAACCCTAATATTCGAACATTTGTGGTAATCTATCTTCTCATTGTGCAATGGTTATTTACCGGATATGACGACGGCACTGACGTTATTTTCTTGCAAAACCATCAAATTTCCAGCATTTAACACTTCCGCCACATCAGCTGATGTTTGGGTAACATTGGTAACATTTCCCATCTGAACGTTCGTGTCGGCGATAATGCTTCCGTTTCGGAAAGTGATGGCGTCAAAAGCGATGAAGATAGCGCCAACTTCGTTCAATACTGCGCTTAACTGAGAGGGAATCGGTCAGGTTTATGTAAGTAATCCATCATTGTCTTTATAGTAGCAGGTTATGAATAAAATGTGCAAAGCAAAATTGCTTTGAGAATAGAAAGACGGCCCATATTGCTGAAAACATTGTGTTTTCTGCAATATTGACGGGTTTCTTTATTCCCAGAGCTATGAATAAATAGTGTTTCGAAAATGCTTTGCTTTATTTTTTTCTAGTATTATCAATTTGGATGCAAGTTTCTTTTTTGAAATCATTGATTTTTTTTATATTAAACCTTACCACAACTGTCACGCGGTTTCTGTAGCTGAAGTAGAGAGCACTAGATGGGTTATTAAGATCGGCCGAAAATACTTCGTTGAAGGTCATAACGCATCTGGTTCTTTGGAAAGCTAAACACAACAAACAAAACAATTCAATTCAATCCTAACCACGCCTAGAAAGTTACTTTAAAAGCTTCAAAGAAAGTTTGGACACGCGACAAAGTTTGGACAGTTCTGTCATGTCATAAGATTAAAAACAACACGACCAAGCCTTGCAGGGAAATTGTCGTTCTAGATTGAATATTGACCGGTTAACTGGTGACACACGAAAATAAACCACAATATAACTCACCGGTACAAGTGTTTCCCATCAGAACTGTGAAAGCTGGGCAGACAACAGGGGTAGGGGTGGTGTCAACTACAGCAGTGGTGGTGACTGTGCAAAAAGAAGTTCTGGTAACTATAGGTAGTGCAAAACCACAACACACGTGTCTATGTACATTGTGTGGGGGCACTGAGGAGGCTACATTTGTGCACTGGAATGCACAGTGGGTAAAATGCGTTTGACACTGCCACAGTGTTAGAAGGCAATAAATATTCAAGCAATAATTTTGTATAAATAGAAGTGGTCATTTTCATGCGCAACATCAATCGATTCTGCAAGATTTCTTCTTCCATTAAGAGGATGTTTTAAAGAAGTTAGCAAAAGTCTGGAAAGGACAGATATTCGGAAAAGTGTTTGATACAAAGTTAGTGTCAAAGTTTCTGAGCAACAATTCAGAAAATGGGGTTTATAAAACGGTCATGCAATGCAATTGGAAGAATCAGACAAGAATTAGTAAGAACAGTTTCCATATAACACATGTTATAGAAGTCGAAATGAGATTTTTTGTGAAAAGTAGGGAAAGAAAGTTAACAGCTCTGAGAAAAAAGAAAAGTAATCCACGCAATCCAAAACAATTTCCACCATAGATGTTTCAAAAAAGCAGCACCAAAAGGCCAAGCACGGTTAGCACACAGAGCAACAAGTTATTTCGGTTTGATTTCGAGCAAGCACTGCTACCATCAGGGGCTGTCGTCGTTGTAGTGACTGCAGGGGTTGATGTTGTGGTGGTTCGGGGCACAGAGTCAACAGTTGTTGTAACCTCTGCTGCAGTGGAGGTGGTTGCGGCTGCTGTTGTGGTGGTGGTGGTTGTAACTTCAGCGGTGGTTGGTACTTGCGCGGTTGAAACCACCGTGGTGGTAACTGACATTTAATATTTAGTTGCAAAACCGAAGGAACATGATACAACGAAATAGTCAAGGCAATATTGGACAACTAAGATATGTTATGCTGACTACAAACGTACCTGGCGCTGTGGTGGCCTCAAAGGTGGTCGATTCAACAGTTGTAACTACAAAATACTTTCAGGTTACTTTATTGAACATTTAAGAACAGCAAACAATCAATCTGAACCCTTACCATTATTTGCACAAATACGTCAACAATTATTTCGACATATATTTTACAACAGTTACCCTCCGACAACAAAGCCTTATTGCCTATTATCGCCTAATTTATATTGCATGGGCAATTATGTAAAGGTTTCTTTGCATCAAACACATATGTCTCTTGCCATCATCAAGTCAGCAAAACAATAAGCTGTGAAATGTTTCTTGGAGAGAATCATTTCACATTAGGTAAAAACAATCCACAACCAAGAAGAGGAAAGCAGACATGCTGGTGATAACTTGGAACAACGCAAAAAACACTGCCCGGTCAAATAAAAGCTGCATAAAATAATATGATTTGTGTGTTCTTTTCTGCCACACAATTTAGTTAGTATAGCGGGGCAAGTGCTAAGCACAGTTAAACACCCAAGCAAAGCAAGCCTGTTGTAAGGTCCAGTGTTCAACAACTTGTCATAGTTGGCAATCGTATTGTTCACAAAGAGGAACATTTTACCGCGGTCGAATTATTAGAATTTGCAATGTTCAGCGGAAGTTTAGGGTCTTTTAACCTACTGTGATAAAATACCAAGCTATTTGGTCTAAATGTTGCTTCAACGTTGCTGCTATACAAAATGTATCGAACCCTAACAATCTTGTCCATGCACATTGAGTTAGTGTCACCAAGTTCATTTGTCGCACAAATGATGATTTAAAGAGTTTCGCCGCCACGAGCCCATAAAGAACACTTGGTCAAGATAGCGTTTAACGCAAAGTTGTATGATAAAAAGAGTTAACAAATGTTATTTGCACTGAAATCCCGCGTCAGCAGAATACTGGTTGATAAATGTTAAGAAATAAAATGTATAGTTTGTTACAATTTATGCGCGTATTAGGAAAGAGATGCGCAAGTGACCAGCCGTATGAAAACAAACTTTTCCGCAAGATTAAGCTTTTTCGAGTTGGCGAAGCAAGCGCTGCTACCACCTGGGGCTGTCGCCATTGTTGGGACTGATCTTGTTGCATTTTGAACCACAGAGCCAACTGTTGTTGTAACCTCTAGCGTGGTTGTAGCTGAGGATGTTGTAACCCCTTGTGTGGTTGTAGCTGAAGATGTTGTAACCTTTTGTGTGGTTGTAGCTGGGGATGTTGTAACCCCTTGTGTAGTTGTTGCTGAGGTGGTTGTAACTCCTTGTGTGGTTGTAGCTGGAGATGTTGTAACCCCTTGTGTGGTTGTAGCTGGAGATGTTGTAACCCCTTGTGTGGTTGTAGCTGGAGATGCTGTAACCCCTTGTGTGGTTGTAGCTGAAGATGTTGTAACCTGTTGTGTGGTTGTAGCTGGAGATGCTGTAACCCCTTGTGTGGTTGTAGCTGAAGATGTTGTAACCCCTTGTGTGGTTGTTGCTGAGGTGGTTGTAAACCCTGGTGTGGTTGTAGCTGAGGTTGTTGTAACACCTTGTGTGGTTTTTGTATCCTCTTGTGTGGTTGTAGCTGAGGCTGTTGTAACTCCTTGTGTGGTTGTAGCTGAGGTTGTTGTAAACTCAGCGACATTTGCTGATTGCGTGGTTTTAACCACGGTAATGGTGACTGACATTTAATGTTTAGTCGCGTAACCACACAAACAGGGCACAACTAAATAGTGTGGGCAATATGGGATAAGATGTGCTATGATAACAGTAAACGTAGCCTACCTGGTGTTGTCGTGACCTCCGAGGTGGTCGATTCAACAGTTGTAACTGCAAAGTAGGTTTCATGTTACTTCTACAACACTTTGAAACTACTTGGACTTTTAAGTTTGAGCAATAAACGAAAAAACGGCGTTTGGAATTTTAATCCTAAAACCTTTATTTATCAATTCAAAAGCTTTTGTAAACTTAAAGCACCTTTGCTGAAAAGTTGTTATATTACGGCCATTAGTTCAAATATTTCTACAGACTGTGAGAGAAACAAAATTACCAAAAAGTTGGAATATATTGATGTTGTTTTGAATAAAAATCACGATTCACTACTTGTACGCAAAACCTACCTGGCATTGTAGTCGGAGGAGCAACGGTTGTCACTGGAACCATGTCTAAAACACAGAAGATAATTAAGGTGTTGTAACGTGTTTTAAACCCAAGTTTGTCATTGATAAACATAATAATATCAAGGGGTAAGAAAATAGTTGCAAAGAAGTGGAACATGTTCAGAAGTAACTCCAGTTTTGACTTTATGAATAATACCACCTAAAGGATATATCTGATTAAACTGCATGCCATCTTTGATCATGTTTCGTCGTAATCAACCCATATCTCTTATCATCAGCACGTGAGCAACGCGATTGGTTGCGATGTGCGAGAGAAAGAATTGGATGACCTCCACAACGAACACAGAACATGCCATTGCCAAGAAGATGAAAGTAGGCATGCTGATGACAACTTCACGCCAAACCAACTCCATCATACAAACGGTACACAGGAAGAATTTTTTTTTTCCGTCGCGCACGTTCAGTTAGTTGCAGGGCAAGCGCTAAACTAACTTTCAGTCGAAAACCCGAGCAAATCAGCAAGTCTGCTCTTGGTCCAACGTTTTTAACAGTTGGCATTTTTGATGATTGCATAGCTGATGGATATTTTCATCGCTGCTACGTCATCTAGGATTTCACAATCGTTCTACGATCTTTGGGGTTAATTCTACCAGCTGCATTCAGACCCAGCACCTATCAAGCTAACGGTCTAAATAGGTTATGCAATTCAAAAATCGCCATGCTACAACATTGCTACTATACCCGGTGATAACGTCCCAGTTGTAACTTGTGATCTGGTCGTTTCACTGGTTGCACCAGACATTGTTGGCGTTTCACCACCAGAAACTGCCCCTGGGTTGGTAGATACTGATGGCATTGCAGTACTCGACGAAGAAGCTGTCGGGTTAGTTGTGGCTTCAAGGCCAAAGGTAATTAGATTTGCAGTGGTTTCTGCAACCGTGGAATTGGTTGGCTGCGAGCTTGTTGCCACAGGAGAAGTATTTGCTGGTGCAGTGGTTGTTGCAACTGTTAAGTTGTTCACTGGTGCAGTGGTTTCACGAATCGTTGAATTGGTCACTGGAATGTGTGTTTCTGCCACAGAAGAAGTTGTTACTGGTGCAGTGGTAGTTTCCGTTGGTGAAGTGGCTACTGGTGCAGTGGTTTCAAGAATTGTAGAATCGGTCAATGTTGTAACTGTTTTTGTCACAATAGAAGTTGCCATTGTAGTTGTAGCTTTCAGGCCAAATGTAATTAGTTTTGCAGTGGTTTCTGCAACCGTGGAATCGGTGTGCTGCGAGCTTGTCGCCACAGGAGAAGTATTTGCTGGTGCAATGGTTGTTGCAAATGTAGAATTGGTCACTGGTGCAGTGGTTTCACGAATCGTTGAATTGGTCACTGGAGTGACTGTTTCCGCCACTGAAGAAGTAGTTACTGGTGAACTGGTTTGTGCAAATGTTGTGTTCGTCATTGATGTGGCTGTTTCTGCCACTGTGGAGAGATTAGCTTGTACACTGGTTGTTGTAATTTGAGAAGTTGTCGCTGGTCCTGTGGTTTCAGATAATGTAGAGTTGGTCACTGAGGCATCTGTTTCAGTCACCAAGGAAGGTGTCGGGTTAGTTGTGGCTTCAAGGCCAAAGGTAACTAGTTTCTCACTGGTTTCTGCAATAGTGGAATTGGTTGACTGCAAGGCTGTTGTCACTGGAGTATTTTCGTGTGTAGCGGTTGTTACAAACTGAAAAGTGGTTACTGGTACAGTACTTTGTACAATTGCGGAAATGGTCGTTTCTGCAACAGGTGTAGTGGAAACTGGTACAGTGGTTTCTGCAATTGCGGAAATGGTCGTTTCTGCAACAGGTGTAGTGGAAACTGGTACAGTGGTTTCTGCAATTGCGGAAGTGGTCGTTTCTGCAACAGGTGTAGTGGAAACTGGTACAGTGGTTTCTGCAATTGTGGAAGTGGTCGTTTCTGCAACAGGTGTAGTGGAAACTGGTACAGTGGTTTCTACAATTGCGGAAGTGGTCGTTTCTGCAACAGGTGTAGTGGAAACTGGTACAGTGGTTTCTGCAATTGTGAAAGTGGTCATTTCTGCAACAGCTGTAGTGGAAACTGGTACAGTGGTTTCTGCAATTGCTGAAGTGGTCGTTTCTGCAACAGCTGTAGTGGAAACTGGTACAGTGGTTTCTACAATTGCGGAAGTGGTCATTTCTGCAACAGGTGTAGTGGAAACTGGTACAGTGGTTTCTGCAATTGTGAAAGTGAAAGTGGTCGTTTCTGCAACAGGTGTAGTGGAAACTGGTACAGTGGGTTCAACAACTGCTGAAGTGGTCGTTTCTGCAACAACTGTAGTGGAAACTGGTACAGTGGTTTCTACAATTGCGGAAGTGGTCGTTTCTGCAATTGTGAAAGTGGACGTTTCTGCAACAGGTGTAGTGGAAACTGGTACAGTGGTTTCTGCAATTGTGAAAGTGGACGTTTCTGCAACAGGTGTAGTGGAAACTGGTACAGTGGTTTCTACAATTGCGGAAGTGGTTGTTTCTGCAACAGGTGTAGTGGAAACTGGTACAGTGGTTTCTGCAATTGTGGAAGTGGTCGTTTCTGCAACAGGTGTAGTGGAAACTGGTACAGTGGTTTCTGCAATTGCGAAAGAGTTCGTTTCTGCAACAGTTGTAGTGGAAACTCGCACAGTGGTTATTGGTGACGTAGATTGCGTACCACCTGACACATTAACTAATGTGGTTTTCGGTGAAGTTGTTGCTTCGAAGCCAAAAGTAATTACTTGCGCTGACGTGTGCGGAATGGCAGAAGTAGTTTCTGCTGTAGATGTAGCAAAATCTGCACTTGTAGTTATTGGTGCAGTTGTTTTAACGACAGTGGAAGTGACATCTGTATTGCTGTCAATACTGGTAACAGACACAGGAGTGGTCGTGAAAGCCGGGCCAGATGTTTGAGGCACTGTAAAAGTAGATACTTGTCCACTGCTAGTGCTGGTAAACACAGGTGTTGTTTCAGAGGCAGGTTTTGAAGTCAGTGTAGTAATTGCCCCAGAACTAGCATCGCTGGTTCCGATTGGTGAAATGGTGGCCAAAGTAGTAGATTGAGTTGAAACAATTGTGTGTGGCGATGAAGTATCAGCAGATACCGTGGTAGAAATTGTGCTTTCGGTTTGAGTTGTTGCAGCAGAAGTCGTCTCAACAGTGGTAGTTGTAACGGGAGTCACAGTTATTACTTTAACTGTTGGAAATGGAACATGCTGGTGATTATTTCTTTTTAACCGAATAACTACTGGCAGTATTTTTCACTGCGAGCTGAGCTACATTAATCAAGCTAGTTATACCAGCAGATCATTTTGGCAAATTTTGTCGACAAATGGTCAAATTAAATCCCATGAACACGAAGCAACAAACTCGATACCAGATTTGTAATGTGATTTCATCTTGGAGAAGCTTGTGTTCTGCTCAATAGCAAGCGACCTTAACCGACCTTACTACAGGTCGATGTATGTTACACCTAACGCCCTCTGTCATGCATACTTTGCCTTTTGTTAATTGGTTTAGTGGCACTAACTACTGATACTTACATGTGGTGGATTGAATGGCGCTGGCCAGACCGGCATGGTTGGTTTGAATGAGGATGGTATACTCTTGACCAGGTGAGAGACCACTGAATGTGGCATTTGTACCAGTTCCTGTAACCAGAGAAGACGATTTTTAATGTTTAAACGGACAAATACAAGATGTACAGGAAACCTTCGTTACTCCGTGTGGTTTTAATTATTACCAATCAAAAAGGGCAGTTCTGCTGTAGTCAATTTACTTGATTGTAAAGATTTAATCCCACTACACTTTATGAAAAACCACGCTTCATAGAGTTCACGACAAGACACGCCAACTTAAATATTTCTTCGGGTTTGGGTAAAAAACTTACCAAGGGTAAACATCGGTCCTACTGGGGAGATGGAAAGAGTGTAGTTGGTTGCACCACCAACAGATGGTGGCGACCATGAAACAACCACATCACCATATACAGTGCCAGCTTCAGTTATGAAACTTATTGGTGGTCCAGGTTCTGCAAAGGATAAATTTATCAACAAGGGACAAGACGACCTTACCTTCCTTTGCTGTTATAACATAAATTTGTATTTAAGTTTAGTTTCTATTCAGTTTACCCAAACTAGCTCAACTAGTGGCAGTTCTAAAAAAATCCTACATAGCCAATTTAACCAAACAAGTGGACATGGGGTAACTTACGCGTATATTGGACAACATTCGCTTCGGCTGAACTTCCAGCAAATACTGTTGCGACTGATATTGTGTATTGTGTTCCCGCAGTTAAACCAGATACAGTTGCCTGCAAGGAATTTGTTGTTTTTGTGAGTCATGTGGAAAGATCAACAAAAACAAGTCTGATATAAACATTAAGTATTATTGTTTGTGGAATCACTACATTTATTAGCATCTAAATATGTAAGCGAATACCATAATAGTCATTGCTGGCACATTTTGCCACATTTTGCCGTCCAAGCAATCCTAGGTACGTTTTACGTTTAAAAACCTTTATCAAAATTGAAAAATTGCAATTAAAAACGTACAGTGGTTGTGGTGTTGTCCACGGTAAACGCCATCAGATCTGCTGGTAGCACAGATACTCTGTACTCTTTCACTGGCACAGCATCCACCGGTCTCATCCATTGAACCTGCGCCAAGCAATTTTGATGGTCATGAATTTGAGTGCAAACATTTTAAAGAAAAAATTCCTGAATATGAGTGCGAACAAAGTAAAAATAACAATTGAATTTACAGGAAAGATAACCATTGTTTTTTCGTACACTAAGTAAGATTTCTTAAATAAGTGAATCAATTTAAGTGTCTTAATTGGGACACACCGTTGAATGCTTACATGACCGGCCGAATTTTAACACTAATTTTCAATTGTATTACATGACGCTTTGTATTATTTATATCACTCACAATGATGGAGTCGGTAGTGACGTCGGTGAGAACAGTGATGGTGGAAATTGTGGGGGGTTGGAGGGTTGGGAAAGTAGTGAAATTCTTTTTGTTAAAATTGCTCCTGGCTGTGCCTTCCAATGTTTGGATGTAAACTGAAACAAGAATTAAATTTGAAACAACAAAATCTTTCTTGTTCAGCAACAGGTGGAGAGTTTCTGATTGAAAGCTCATTGCACGGTTTAAAACCATGCCTGATGTACTTCTACATAAAAATACTTTGAAAAATATAAAATACTTCAAATAAATTGTTACTGATGCTGCCAGGCATATTTATTGCTTAATACTGCTCTTCTGGCAAACTTTATTGTATTTACGTTTCTCGACGTTTCGGCTATTATGCAACAGCCTTCATCAGGAGGAAGTATCTTAGTCTACCACAGTGGACGATGAGGCACATAAACAGAAACGCTAAAAAGAAAGAAGAAGTGAAACAACGAAAAAGCGATAAGGGCGAACACACCTGCACAGTATACTTATCACTAACCGCACGGTTTTATCACGGTTTTTGAAGTGCGTAATGTCTATCGGCATAATTTTTTTTTTTTTTTTTAAAATGCCGATAGACATTACGCACTTCAAAAACCGTGATAAAACCGTGCGGTTAGTGATAAGTATACTGTGCAGGTGTGTTCGCCCTTATCGCTTTTTCGTTGTTTCACTTCTTCTTTCTTTTTAGCGTTTCTGTTTATGTGCCTCATCGTCCACTGTGGTAGACTAAGATACTTCCTCCTGATGAAGGCTGTTGCATAATAGCCGAAACGTCGAGAAACGTAAATACAATAAAGTTTGCCAGAAGAGCAGTATTAAGCAATAAAATACTTCTTTCACAAAACATTACTTTAACGTTTCAACTCTACTCTATCTTTAGAGTTATGATGGATTCAATCAACAATTGAATTAAAAACTAAAAACCTCTACGAGCCACTTACACGTGTAGGTCGTGCTTGGGTTTAAGGATGTGAAATTTGCACTGCGGGCCGTTATGTCGAGCGTTTGTGTTTGAAGTTCGGTCGCGGTGCCCATTTTGATGATGAACACTCTGCAAAATAGCAACAAATTTGCATGTTATCCTAGAGCTTATTGGACAACATGATGAACTTGCTGGAACAACCGCAAACAGTAAAGCTTGGAAATCGTTATTATTAAATTACAGCGACAAACTTGTGAGGTTGTCCGTTGGTTTTGCATGCACTTCGCAGCAAATGCAATTACTTAATATAGTGATTCCTTACCAGGGGTGCTCGCAGCCCCTTTGGGGGCAGAGTTGTTTCTAGGGGTGCAAAGAGTGAATACTATATTTAATATCAGTGGTCCATATAATATATAATGGGTATCAATAGTTGGTAATATCAAGTTTTTGAGAACGACTGGTTTAGTGTATTCAAGTTCATTTCATTTTCCACACCTGAACTGGCTTCCAAACGTCATGCCTCCCTCCCATCTCACTGTGACGTCTGTAATTGTCATATCCTCGTACACAATGTCCCTTGTAGTAGGAGGTATAAGCACTGGACGAAGCAAAACTTGAGTTAGTATTTATCCATGAAGTTGAAACTACTGTGTGCAGTGAATTAACTTACGCGTGCAGCCTGTCCCGTTGGGGTTGCCGACAGAAGATGTGTCAGCGTAGTACTGTCGGCATGTGCAGCTGAAATAACAAATCAATTCAGGTTTATTTGCGCATGCAAAGATTTAATGGGGTTTACATGGCCAAAAAGAGGCTCTTAATAGCCTAAGGCTCCAAATTTACTCATTGTTAAATAGTTACAGTCAAAACAATGCAAGCAATTGTGACATTATACCGTGTACAAAAAACAACCTTCCTAGATTAGGTAACTTGTAAACTACCACGCATTTCTTCCACGAACAACTTAAAACACTCCTTTTTTAAACTCCTTTCTAATATTTCCCACCTGAACGACCCGGCAATGTTGACACAATTTGCATTTGGGTCGCAGTTATTTGTTGTGTCGGAGCTACATTCGTCGTTGTCCATACAATAAGTCGAGTTGAAAACGGAATAACCTAAAAACAGGGGAGTTTAGTACACATAATTTTACGCAGTGATGGTTCATTTTAAACAAACTCAAACAAAAAAATAACTAAGAGAAAAGTCATAAGAGAAAGTTTCTGCGCATGAATCAAGTCCAAATTACATATTTGTTAAAATGTGGGGTTCTTAAATCCCAAATAAAAGATGCCCCTACAGGTTTTAAGCTTTTTAATAAACTGGGCACATATACCAACATCATCATCCAGACGTTTTACAGTATTTAAGGCAGACACGACTAACATTTTAATTAGATATTTTGACTGGAGTAGTCATTACACAAAAAAAGCAAACAGAACACTAAAAAAATACCTCTGCGACATGAGCACTGGTGATTCCCCGCCGCGTCTACGTAACAATCGGCGTTTGTGCAATTCGCGCTCTCCTCCGGGGTGCAAGTTCTATTCGCCACGCAAGTCCCGTTCACCATCACGAAGTTAGCAAAACACAAGCACTCGTACGATCCTGGAAAAAAGTTACATATGTTCATGCATTTTTTGTTCAGATGAGTTACAAAACGACCAGGTTATTTATTATTACTTCAAAGAAAATAATCACACAAAGTCACCGGCAGAAAAAATAATATTTTGACGAAATGTTGAATGTAGGGTTTTATGACTGTTTAAACTGTCATAAAAAAACATAAAACTACTGTAGTGTGCATACAATTTTCCGACAGAAAACATGCGAAAGTTAAATACATTACCCCTACCCTATTTAGTTTATATGTACAGAAACAGAAAAACACATTAGAAAACGTATATTTGTCTGTTAAAAACCGAACGTACTGTGTCAAAACTAATCACAATGGATAAGATAATTTCAACCGGTGGCTAAAATAACACCAGGCAAGCATACAACGAGACCAACCCACCAACTGTATTGCTGCAATCCTGTTCGCAAACCGAACCACCAAGACACTCGTCTACATCATCACAACCAAGATTGTCTGCAGCGAGGGTAAAACCGGTTCCGCATGAACAAACAAAAGAACCTAGAAATGAACACAAGAAAATGTTGGAAATGCCTCAGTTTGCTATGGAACAGAATGAGGTTTCATAAAACCATTTTAAATGTTTAATTACCGAAGTTATTCAACACAAACAAAAAATGTACTTACACTACCATTGCCAATGTGAAAATTTTAACTTTATTTGCTTAGTGTCATAAGTTTCACTTACTGTCAATGTTGGTGCAAGTCTGGTTGCAATTTCCTTTTCCACCATTCGTTGCGCATTCGTTTATGTCGTCACAAGTGTTAGCAGTCATGTTCAAAGTATATCCAGTCAGACAAGCACAACTGAATGAGGAAATATGCTGTAGGTCAAGTGACTTACTCTGGACCAGTTGGTCTTAGCCGACGGGAAATTATGGGGTTGTACGTAAAATGCAAAGTAGTTGCAAGAAAAATGTTATATTCTGCATTACTGTGAGTTGTACATTTATTGGCATTTGGTCTCACAGTGCGTTAAAAATCCAATAATTAAATTAAAAATTCCAATATTGAAATACAAGTGGGAAATTACGATTCCGCTTTAACTGAAAGTGGGAAATGAGAAAAAAAGGATAAGAACGACTGCACTAGGCTTCTCCGTATGTTATTGGTGGGAGGTTTACCTGTAAGAACCTTGTACGTTGTTGCACACACCACTTCCTGATTGGGGAGGGCAGAGAGTTCGGTTCGTTGTACACTCGTCGATATCAACGCAAACGCCCATGGCGTTCATCATGTAGTTAGGTTGACACGGACAGCTGAAAAAAAGGTTCGGAAACCTCATGATCCATTCGATAAACCTCTATGTTTATGCAGTTTGTTAAAATCAATTTTCCAGAACTACAGAAAAGTATTAGGAGATAAACCTTGGTTAACACCATCGCTTACCTTCGTGGCGATGCGGGCAAATTTTCAATGTAATCGCGCTTACTACAACTTAGGTATGGTCCTACTATGGCTGAACACAAATCGATCAAAAATATGGAACACAACATGGGGTAAAATGAAAAAATGGTGACCGACTTTTGTGATTCGTGATTCAAATTATGTCTTTTTTAGAAAGTCGACTGATTTTAACCTCGAGAAATTACGATTTCATAAGCGTGGTCTGAAAGTGGAAAATGTTGTGGCTATATCGATACAGTAAGGAATATTACCCGACATCGTTTCACACATGCAGTATGTTTTAATCGTATCTCACACACACATGCAGTGTGTCTTAATACCTGTAGCTTCCCACGTTGTTCATACACACGCTGTTGGGGTCTGTGCAAGGTGAAATGGTCCCGCTGCATTCGTCTATATCCTGACAACCCAGACCAGATGCATTGGAATATCCGGTCGAACACGCACAGCTAAAAAAGTGGAATACAAAAGTTGAAGAAAAAAATCTATCAACAAACTAATCGCGTTGCATCGGACTAAGACAACAATACAAAAATGTAAATGGTTTAACCGAGGTCAAGTACATTCTGCATCAACGCCAGAATGTTTTAAATTTTTGAAACTACGTCATAAATGTTTTTTAAACTTTAAACCACATACAGGCGCTATTAAGCAAGGAAGGAATGGTTTGCTGAAGAACAGATTTCAGGTGGACGGGCAACTGGCAACATCGGTTAAGCGCCCGGCCGACATTCTGAGAAGAAAACCTAATCGGGATTCGTGACTGGTTCGAATTCTCGGCGTGGTAAAGAAAGAAGATTTTGCTTTTTTTACCTGTAGAAGGGAACCAGGTTCGTACAAGTTTCAACAACTGGCATGCAGGGGCTGCTGGTTAAACATTCGTTAATGTCAGAACAATTTCCAACTGTTCCGTTGAAGGTAGGAGTTCCAGTCAGTCCAGCGACACAGTGGCATCTGTTTTAGCAACAATAAAATAATGGTGATTTTTTTAATTCCAGAAATGTTTTTTGTATTTATTTGCAGACCTTATGTTTGTTATTGTACGGTGTTCTTCCGGTTAATAGAACAAAACCAAAAATCAAATTAATCGTATTTGGTCTTTTGCATTTGTTTTTTTTTAAATTTAAACAAACTTCCAATCTACAACTCAGGGTAACACGTAATAGTGAGTAGCTTGCCTATATGAACCGGGGATATTTTCGCAAGTTTCAATGGTGGGAGTACATGGATTGTTGACAGTGCATTCGTCTATGTCATCGCATCGTGTATTGTTGGTTGCGTTGGTTTGGTAACCAGCCTCACAAAGACAAACTGGTATGCCGCTGAATGACATGCATGTTTGTTCGCATGGTGAGCTGAGGCATGCTGCAACGAAACGGAATATTTTGACGTTACTTTGTTTTGATCGGCGTCCAACATTCTGGAAGTTTCCAAAAGAACGTCCTTGCCGACCTGTTGGTTTGGTTTGATTCAAATTAATTAACGTGGAGTTTGGTTTATTTTTGATACAAGCGCTTGTTATGAAGCAACTTTCAACCCATGTTGCACGAATTTAGGAAGTTTCAAATGTTATTTAAAGTATATATCAACCATATATTTCTTGCCAAAACAGAGAATACATTGTCGTTATTTCTTCTAAACTTTAGAGTTCGTGTCCCTATGGAAAAGTTCATTACCATCAACTGCGCATTCGTCTTGTGGGTCTCCGATGGTACCAGCAGGGCATGGAGTGCAAGTGAATCCAACCCCAGGTGCGGAAACATCAGTGCAATTCGTCACACAGGCGCTTCCAGACGCGCAGCCGTCCCTGTCCGTTTCACAAAATACTCCGTCCCAAGCGGCGGTGCACGTACAGTATGGAACCTATAAGGGACATGAATTGTTCGCATAACATTCTTAAATGTAGGAACACTAATAACGGATTTACTTCTAATTCTGAGGATTTTTGCAAAACTGACGCTGACAAAAGATTTTGCCAAAACGTCTTGTAAATAATATTACATGTAAAAATACAGCAGAATGGGCCAATTTCTACAACTTCGGAATTCCCAAAGACAAATGCTTTCCCACAAGATATTTTGGGCCAAAAACATACTTTTTTTTTCGTTAAGTTTTTGTTTACCACATTTAAACAGCATTGTTTTTCTCAAAAAGCAAGCTGTCAGAATGCAGATGTCGATTACGTAAGGTAAAACAGCAATTTAGAAGTTACAAAACACGAATATTACTTTTAAACAGGTTTCTTTTTATAGTGGGCTGGTTTCGGTTTTTGTTTTTACATAATCGTGATTTCTTGTTGTAAGATTATATTTTTATAGTGTGTAGAACACAAACACATACGAAGAAACTCTTGTTGTTGTCGCTGTATGTTGGGTTCGTCGCACCCTGGCATGTACCGTTGTTTCTGCACGCACACAGAGTAACTTGGAAAGTTAAGATTGAAACAACGCCGGCGGCATCCACGGCTTCAACTTGCACGGTTACAGCTGTTACATTGGTCGGCGTCCACTGGAACAACCCACCTGTTGAAAAAGGTGGTGAAATTTGATGAAATGTCAGAGCAACAAAATTTGTCTAAAACAGGTAGTTCCCCCTGTCTGTTGACAAAGGAAAAAAATTGCAAAGTGCTGATATTTTACCACACAAAAAAAACAATGATTTGAAAATTGTTAGAATTATTTGGGAAACTAACTGAGAAGGTGAAATCAACTTACTTGCAGACACACTTGCTGTAGGAACGTTTGCGATGTCCCCAGCCAACCTGTACATTACGTTTGTTCCCTCTGGGTCAGTAGCGTTGAGTTGCATTTCGAAGAGAACGTCCACGGCAACACTAATGACCACTGGCGAGGTTCTTTCGAATCGTGGCGGCGCGTTCACTATTTTTGCATAATGAACAACGAACGTGAGAAAGATGAAGACGAAGCAAGAAGTATTTGACACTATTCTATTACATTAAATAGACCGGGAACAGACAGAAGAGTTCTGCCATTAGTAAGCTTCAGGAGTTAGTAGGTCATGGAGTGGTTTTAAGGGGGCTCATACCAATTGTTTTTAATTGTTTAGGAATACAAGTGGTGTTTGTTGAGGGAAATATGGACCTAAGGTAATTTATAATGTATAATTTATGAAACTAAACAAAACAGCAAATCCTTAATATCAAACAAAAAATGGCTGTTTTACCTTGTGGTGGTGCTGCTGGCGTGGTCCCTTGACCCCTTGACGGATCATTCGAAATCAAAACGTCCTGGAGGCATTGTGTACGACCCTGAAGAAATGAACGTGAATTTAGGTTAGATTAAAGAAACTAAAGCATTTCTTCAGTTTGGTTCAATAACATGAGAAAAGGTTTTTTTTCTGCCCGAAATCCGTTAAGTTTTGTTGCGTGGTAAGCATCTCAATTAAAGCCAATTTTTTCAGGGACAAAGCAATTAACTGATTGATCGAAATCGTAATTCTATAGAGATATAACGGGTTAAACATATAGCCATGTTATTTGCATTTTTGTGCCTCATCTTCTTGGTACATTCTGTTTTTCTAAAACAGAGTACAAAATATTTAGTATATCAGCGATGCCAATAATTTACCGAGCAAGCTGTGACGGCCGTTTGCAATGTTGCGTTGGTGGCTGATGCAAGAAGGGCCTTCAGATATTCTGGTTGGAAATCAAGTAGGTTATAAGTGCTCCATGTCTCTCCTGGTGGATAAACGAAGAGGGAATCAGTCGCTGGAACTCGCCCTGTGAAAAAAATCCAAATTACAATTCGTTTTAATCTACATAGGCAGACAGACTGACTTATCGATTGCGGCAAATGGTAAATGTGCTGTATATCATTAAACTTCATTTCGGTATAAACGCCTAGCGTTAAGTAACCTACTCCTCTACTTGTTTTACGACATATATATCTTTCAAACCGATAAAAATCAATACATGACGTACAAGAATCGCCAAAACTGTGGGTGCGGTCGCCTAGCAACGTTCCATCCGGGATATATTCGTTGCATCTTCGTTCCGCTTCAGTGGTCGCGGGGTCGAATGGCACAAATGCGAAGTTGTCAACGGGGACGACCGTTCCATTGCTGTAGAGGAAATCGTTTGCGGGGTCTTGATCGAACAAACCTGAAAATTTAAACGAATTATTAAAAAAAACTAACTGTCAGAGAGGCAAAAAATTATTATAAACATACCTTCATTAAAGTTTTTTTTTATTTACTTTAAATTTAACCTCATTCAATGCGTAAACTTGTTCATACTCCTGTAAATATGACCTCACCGTACAAGCCGCTGAGTCTTCCTTTGTAAGTGACACTGAGAACAGTTTGAAGGGTCAAAATGTCACCATTTGTCCCGACTGTGATAATCGCCTGATCATTTCCATTTCTGAAGGAAAGCGAAAGTTCACCGTTGTTGGTGATACTTATACGCAAACCTCCTGATGTAAAACCTGTCAAAACATGGGGATTCGTTGTTTGCCGGATTTTCTTTATTTCAAAATTGTCAAAACAGAAACCATGGGTTTAGCAAAAATCAAATGAGGAATTAAAATGTGTTTGGCATCATGGTCTAAAATGACAGAACATTGTATCGAGAAAATAATTTTTGAGGTCTAAATTTTCAAAACAACAATTAGCGGTCGGTGGTTGTGTAATGCAGAATTCCATATTTGAAAATCCGGGAAATAAGCAAAATGATTCTAACCTGCTTGGATGTTAGAGATTTGACTCGCGGTTACTCTTGTCCTGTTCATGTAAATGGTAATATTGCCGATATCGCCGTCGGAACTGTTTGCTACAAGTTGCATGTGGGTAGGGGAGACATTTGGATCTTCAATTGCCAACGCAGAAATCACTGAAGCGTTAACCAGGTTTCCGTTGATGTCACGGTTCTGACTGAGCCGTATCTGAATGTAGAAGTATTTGTTTACAGTTATTATAAGGAGTTGGTATTAATCAAGTAGTGCCACTGAAAGCAGCCTAAAAAGTTACCAGAAAATATATGCCGCTATGACGTAGCAGAAATACGTAATGAAAGATGACTCAGTACACGCGCAGTTTATTTAAACTCTGCCCTAATGGATTTGATTAAGCCTGTATTGGATTAGAAGAGGAAGCGTGGGTTGACTTTTGTTTCAACACACCGTTGTTGTTTTGCAGCAATTTAGTCGAGCTGATGGCTGATATAACTCATAAAATTTGCTCTTTCATTAATCACGGTAGAATCTGAATACGACAATAGCCCCAAAATATCACTATACTTTGAATATTTAATTGAAAATTATGGTTTTAAACATAAAACTATAATCTTACAATGAAAAGTACATTAACAATTTGATTTCAAACCGGTTCAAACATTCTGGCAAATTCTTATTTAGTAAGTTCTGGTTCTTACGTTATATTGCAATATATGAGAGCTTATGCCTGGGCGGATCGGTCCAGTGACGACACAGTTAACCATAGCTTGGCATTAGAGTTGCATCCAACTCCTTACCTGCATAAAATCGGTTGCATTGTCGATCCGAAGCAAAACGTATTCTCCGATTCCAGAGTATGAGAAAAGGTTTCCATCCAACGTGCGGAAATGAGGGTCACCGAATACAAAAGCTGTTAGTAATATTATCATGAGATAAAGAAAGCTTATTCTAACAGCCATGGGTAAATTTGTGAAATTGAACACAAAGGTTTCTGTGGAAAGATCGAAGCTAAAAGGTTTAATAAATATCCCCACAATAATGAATTTCCGGAGTATCTCGTGTTACTTCTCCTTCCTTTGGAAAACCTTTTGGTGTTTCCTCATCAATTCGTACCTAGCTCTATAAGGATATCCTGATACACTGCGTTCGCTCGCATCACTGTTAATACCTTTCCATATAATTCATATTTACATACGAGCAAAGCAGACAGATTTTACACGGCCGACGTTAGTAGTTTTTGCGATGTGACATTGACATGAAATCGCCAAAGGATTTCAGTTCGCTGTAATCCAGAAAGTTGAAACGCTATTTCGCGCGAATGACAACTAATCAATTTACACACCAGAGACCAACTGTGCATCAACATAACATACACTGTCTGCCAATCTGTGGCAGAACGGAATTGCGTGTGGAGACCTCAGTGTGTATGACGTAATATTGATCACCTACGCATACGTAGACGCAGCATTTGTGGTGTAAGTGCTGTGCGGATATTCGTATGTTGTCACAAGATATCAATTCGTTAACCCGTGATGAAGGATAGCGTGAAGAACAAGGCATGACGCCACATAGTCAAAAATACCTCGGTGGTATTGAAAAGCTGTGGGTTTGGACGCTTGCTGTCGGTTTAAGATTCTAAAGATGTCCCCCATGTATAAATGTACGCAAAGCGAATTGCAAGCCTTTTATTATTTAGATATTTAAGTGCTGGGTACGTACTTCTAACAGTTGTATGTATGGAACTTCAGTGACTAAATCGTGGAAAAATATGTTGAAGGACATAAACCCACCTTGAACTGGGCGATATGATATCTATGGTTTAGGCCTGCTTCTTACCTACGACCAACGAGACATATCCGTCTGTTGAAGACACGGGTCGTTTCTCTCTGTACAAATTGCACCATTCCGGACCCACAGAATCCACACAACAGTCGGTATATGGCTGCGCTTCTTCAACTATATTTAAACGATTGCCATTAGGTCTGTACAGTCGTCCAATAAGCTTAACTAAATTAGCTGATGTATACGAAACACATTTTTTTATTAAGTCGAAATTTGAAATTTTTTAACTGTGCGCATTAGCCCTCAAAGAGTTTAAAAAACTTTCATGGACAAAGAAAATGGACAACATATTTGTGTTAGTTTTTTTATGGATTTTAAAACAGAAAGCTGCTTTGAGAAAGTGTTACTGGATTGTTCACTCACCAATAAACGTCTCGGTTGATGCGGAATCGAAGTTGGTGGTGAATGAGTTCAAGATGTAGTGGCCACCACTCGGGTGCCCGCCAGAGATAAAGCTAAACGAGCTTGAGTAACAACAAATCGGTCCGGTCGAACCTTCCGTGCTGTTGAAGTTCGGTTGGAAGCAATTTGATCCTAAAATACAGACAGTGAACGTTAGGAGGCCAGAAGAAGTGGGTGGTGGTTTACATGTACAAATATCCTTTAGACGCCCAGAAGCGAAAATGCAGGATTAGAGAAAGGGTGTCCACAATATCTATTTGGACAACGGGACAATAAGGGTCAGTAAGCTGAGACCGCCGTCAGTCACCAGCTGCACTGCAAGACCTGATGGGTCGAAACAATGTGCACAGATGCCTATAATATACATTTGTTTTAAAAATTTAAATGCATTATCATTTAAAAAGTTACAGTGGTAGAAGGCTTGAACAGCAAGAGACAAATTAACTGCTGTTTCAAAACAAGGAATTCAAACTTAAAATCTGGCACTGTTTTAAAGTTGACTATCTTACCTCCGACCCGTCGAATGAGAGTTGTATTTTCTGTACTGATGTTTACGCCAGCGAGAGGCACGGGTTCACTAGAACCGGGTCGGGAAAACCAGGGCACAGTCATCCAAAGCTCGCGGTAGAAAGCCGCTTGAAAGAAGTCTGTTGGGCATGGCTGTAACAAATAAACCACACAACTGTCGTTCGCTTGACGTTTGGTAAAAAACAAAGATGAAACAATTTGAAGTCTAAAGTGTTACTTTATGGCAAAGACATAGCGAATACCGTCGCAACGCAGTAATTAAAGTAACTTACGATATCAGTTTGCCATGTAGTTGGGTCTGGTTGGGCGTTGTACCATCTTCTACATTCAGTCTCAGGGCTTCGTTCGGTTGATGGACACTCTCCTATCTTGAATGCGAATGAACCAGCGACCCCTTGTACAAAAATAAAATCGGTTTAAATGTGATTGAAGATATCCACAGACGAGCAGGAAATATTTGTGCGGGTGACACAGGAGCGTATCAAGCAACACGTTAATACCCCACATTGAGTATAATTTCTTTAGAAGTTACTTTGACAAACTTCTCAATAGGAAAATATATCAACTACAACAGCATTCGATTCGAGTAATGGATAGTATAGCTTTTTTCAATAAAATTCCCTACTTTAAAACCATTTTCAAAATGGTTTGATCAATTTGACAACAGATGACAAACCAAGCTATTGGCATGATTACGTAAATCTGATTGTTTTCAAACAGGGTGATACCACAAGAACAACACAATTTACCCGTGATATCATCAGTAAAAAGATCGGGTCGGTTCGGTTCGGCCGACGATGAAACTGGATGAGTGAAAGATGTATCTCCGTTTGTGTAACCGACAACACCCTGCAGTCTTCTCAGGTTGAGGTTGACACTCATGTCACCATAACGTACAATGGTGTACGTTTCAACGCCATCCGTTGCAATGAAACCTTGGAATGTTACGGCCTGAAAAGCATGGGATATGTAAATATTTCACCCTTTTCTTTGACAAAAGTGTTTCAGGTCATTACAAATTTCGAGTGCAATTATGGGAGTAGCTGTTAAATCTTCTCCACCACCAAGTCAAAACTAGCTTGCGCCAAGCTTCATATTTGTGATCCCAATCCTGGGGTGCGCAGAACAAGGGTTGCCATTGGTAACTTTAAAGGGGTACCGCCACCTTTTCTTTGCATTACTATGCGGTTTGTCGGTAGTGTAATGCTATGTACAGGTTTTTTCATAATATTTCCATGCAGAATTGGATAGAAAGGCTTATTACAGCATTCGTGATGGTCGCTCATCGGTTTGTCGCCATTGTGTGACGCAAAATCCTGATAAATTTCGCATGGTTGCCTTAAGCCAAGATAGGTTGGGAACCAGTAGTTTATAGGAAATAAAAAACTTTTACGGCTTTCCTTTTCAAATACTGGAGAGCAGTAACTTTTGTTTCTCAACTAACTACCACAAACATCTATTGCTTCCTTGTTAAGTTACAACATTGTGCTTACGTCTGTAACACGGTTGGTGAGTCTAGGAATTGCCGGGTTGAAGGGAATTTCCACGTATGTGACCTTGATTACCTCCAAAGCACTGAACGTTTTGTTGAAGTCGTTCGATATCGCATTGTTGACAAATCCACGAATGTTTTGCGCCTCTGTGAGGTAAACACTTTGTTATCGCATGAAAATTTTGAGATCGGAGAATTTGTCAAGACGACACCGTGTTTTAACTTTTTTTTCGTGTCACTCAAGAGAACAAACGCTTAGGAATGATTTAGTGAAGATTTAGAGAAAGTTTTTTAAGGAAGGGTGGCTTGTAACATTGTCGTACATTTCAAGTAGTGTGTTCTATCTCTTCTATCATGTCATGCAAAGGTTTTTAACGCTTAGGATTGACTTGGACGAGATTTAAAGTTCGATTTTAGAAGGGCCTGGTAACTTGTCGCACCCAAAAAGTAAAAACCTTTTCGGTAAAAGATATAAAGATATAAAGTGTTTTCGTGTTATTTAAGAGAACATACACTTAGAAATTAATCAGGCAAGCATTAGAAAAGGTTATATTTTAGGAAGTGCGTGAGTAACTCGTTGCACACTTTAGGTAAAAACTATGTAGTTTAGACATTCTTTGGTAAAGATATGAAGCTTTAACTGACGTGGGGAAGTGTTTGCCTCCAGGACGTGTTTGTAGAAAATTTCTCCCCATCCTCGAGCGAAGAGGTTTGTCCAGAACAGCGCGACGATTCCTTCGTTGTTAACCTGGGTGTGGGCGTCCAGTGTGGAGGGCGAGCTCTTGTATTTTGCCTGAGTAAGCCCAGAGCTCATCGACTGGAAGACGACCAAGCCATTCTCGTTGATATAAAACCTTTAAAGTGACGTGAGTGATTTACAGGGCGTTGTTAAACGATTTTCTGAACCGTGAACAAAAGACAGCTAGTTGCGAGTTTATTTTGTGGCGTTTTTCTAAGGTATATAATGTTGTGCATTTTGGCAAAGCAACATGTACTACGCTTTTCTTCGCAAAAATGGCCAACATTAAATATTATATTATTTCCATGTCGCAACTTTGGGTAAACAAAGAGTGTTAAGTTAACTCGTGTGTGGTTTTGTTTGTATGGAAAGACTTCCACTTTGCATCTTTATTCAATTTCCTTAGATTTATCCCACTTAGGAGTTTAGTCAGTTTACCTGTTGTATTTTTGCGACCCGATCGCAAACCCAACAGTACTGTAAAAGATATGAGTAGATTGATCAATAGTGGTTATATCCAAGAAAAGTTCATCGCCGATGTCGAGACCATAGTCTTGAACAAGCGTTTCTGGAATAAATAACATGGGTGTATTTTTCAGTTTAATCCCAATGCCGGCAGGCACATTTCCAGCTAAAATGATTTCTTTAGGAAGAATTGGACGGTATTGGCCAGAGGCAGGCCATTCACATCGTTTAACTTTAAAATATTTTGTGAAATCTGTTAATTTTATGCTTTGGTTTTCCGCACCTCTTTCTGACCGGCGCACACGCGCATCATGAGGCGGTTTATGAGGCCAGAACGACTCAAACAAGTTGTACAAGTAAGATGTTGGTGGCGCTTGTGGCAGTCAAATATTTTATTAAACAAACACCTGATTTTCTTGCATTTTGAGACGAAAAGTTGAATAAAGGGACTTACGGACGCATTGTGAGCCGTCAGTGGGGCCGCCGGCTGGAGGCAAGTAACCCTGCTGACATGTGCATGTAAAGCCCCCGTCGTTATCCGTGCAATCGGCGTGTTCGTGGCAGGTGTTTAATGCGGGATCGGCGCATTCGTCAACGTTTGTCTGCAATTCAAACAAACTCGATCGTTGCAAGACAACAAGCTCAATAGTTTAAAATTTGTTTAAATAAACAAAAGACAACGCAGCAATGTTTCGTGCAATCGCATGATTGACAAGATCGCCCCACTGCGCAGGTCCTCATTTGGCGATCACAGTTATCGCATCGAGATCATTATGTTTGCAGGTTTCGCAGCCCAGGCCCACGCAGGCATTGCAGCCAAGCTGGATCAGCAACTTTTCCCCGACAAGTCGGAGACTGTACACCTAATGAACGGATAAAAGAAACAGAAAAGAACACAGATACAAACCTGGCAAGTTGGGCCGGTCCAAGCCGCTGTACACATACAACCGTACGAGCCTACAGAGTTGACACAGGTTCCACCGTTGTGACATCCTACTATACGATCTGAGCACATTCCCAACGCAACGCAAATTGCACTGAGACTCCCTGAGGCCACACACTCGTTGGTGTCTGTGAAGGACAAAATTTGTTTATATTTATTTCCAGAACTTAAAAATGTTTGTAAGTGTTGGGTCTAAACGAAAGTCCAGGAATTTACCGTCACAAAAGAGCTGTTGCCACATTTATAAACAAAACGTAGTAGCAACCGCTATTTCTTGACTATTTGTTTTGAGGCTTTCATACTCTCAGCTAAAGCATGATGTCAAACATATTACACGATATTCTAATCTGGGGGTTTGACAACTTACGGTCAAAACTAGAAAAAATAATTGATTAAATTTATCCTCAATCGCAGAGTTTAAAGACATCATAATAGTGAAAAAATAGATAAAGCCAGTGGGAAAAATTAGTACAGTCCGCTGATACTTAAGGAGTTTGGCATTGTCCACGGTTAGGTAGAGGTTGCCAACCCTGTTTTAAGCTATCGACTGCACGTTGATATATGACAGTTACATGGACATATTATATGGGATAGCATGGTGGACAACGGAAACAAACGTACCCTGTGAACAGTTCGTTCCCTCGTAACCTTGGAAACACTGGCAAGTGTAGTCGTTTTGACCACCCCCGACAACAGGAACACAAGTTCCGTTGAGACAAGGATTGTTTACGTCACACACGTGTGTTGCTCTTTCACAGCAGAAGTTAGGGGCGATGGTGGAGGCGACGTATCCGGTAGAACACGAACATGAGAATGGCTGAGTTACCTCGTCGCAATTCTACAAACAACAAACAATCCGTTTTACGAGTGTAGTTGTTAGAAAAGCTTACACGGAAAAAGTTGTTTTTATGTTACTGTTGCTGCCAGGGATAATGCAGTTTGCAATGTAGCTGACATTCTGGCAAAATCAACGTCTTGTTTATTCTTCCAACGTTTCTCTGTCATGCGGCGGGACTTCATTAAGGTTTTACACCGCAACTCGGACGTAAAAGCAAAATGGAAAAAGGACGCCAGCACCTATGAAATTTCTGTTGCTGCCAGGCATATTGCAAATTAAAATGTTCTGCTCTTCTGGCAAAAAATATACGTGCCATGCGGCGAGACTTCATCAGGTATAACGCAAAAAGTGAACTACACTAAAACACGCAGTCGAAGAAATACAGCACGTATATTTTATGCCAGAAGAGCAGTACATTTTTAAGACGCCAACACCGTTTCTAAAGTCACGTGATGGGTCAAATAGAGGTAATTTGTGACTAAATTGTCGACACAACGGACGTTAAAGTTGGCTTATCACATCTTTCGCCAGTTTTTTTCCGTTAGTGTTAAAGAATACGCCACACTGCCCTTCCAGACATAGTTTTAAAATTTAAACTATTGTGTTTGGTTCGCGATGTACAGCTTTTTACTACGTGGTATTAACATTTACGCGTGTTTAAGATGAA
The DNA here is from genome assembly GCF_947561715.1 of Ascidia mentula. NCBI lineage: Eukaryota > Metazoa > Chordata > Ascidiacea > Phlebobranchia > Ascidiidae > Ascidia > Ascidia mentula. The sequence goes on from NC_138568.1 coordinate 5,357,334, forward strand.
AGCGTTTAGTAGCGAAAAGGGGGATAACCCCATTCTGAAAACGCCCGACCACATCATACCTGCTCACACGTGTTCAAAGTGTTGGATGAACACTCGTTGATGTTTTGGCAAACCCTGTTGGAGCTAGGAGCTTTCTCGAAACCTTTGTTGCATCTACATTCCATGTTACCGGTTATGACGTCAACGTAACAAACTCCTTCGAAGCAGATGTTGAAGGAGCAGGAGGTGATCGCTTAAAAAAAGAAAATAAATAATTAATTAAAATATCTGAGCATTGCATTCAACGATAAAATTTTAATCTCGGTGATGTATTTATTCGACTATACCAGATACCCAACGATAATGAAACGACACAAGTTTTGAAACTTTGTGCTGCTGTGAATGTATAATGTTTTTATATATGTGCAAAAATAGCCATAATATTCATTGAGAGTTGCAGACAGGGTGTGCACTGATGAGACCATACCGGTCGAACCACTGTGTGTACACCCTGTCTGCAGCTCTCTATAATACTTTTATTCAGTAATACTTTATCCTCTGACCTAAGTTGAAAACCGCCCAACAGGATTTTCCACAAGCAAAGTTACAGGAACACGTTATAATCGATTTTCAAACTCACGTTGACATTGACCGCTTGAATCTAATTGAAACCCGGCGTCGCACCGACAGATCGCACTCGAACGCGTCGAAACGCATGTGTGGTCGCAGTTGTGAGTTCCGTACTTACATATGTCGAATGCTGAAATTACAAAGGCTTTTGGTTAATATTTCGCAAAATATATGAAACGTTGGTAATGTTATGAACCCAAGCTTTTACTCGAATAAGATTGAGTGCAAACAGCAAAAATTTCTGCAAATAAAGTTAACATATCTTTTCCATTACAGTTATTTCATTTCAGTTTTTCTCAACATAGAAATTTAAGTTAATTTCTTGTTAGGTTTTTCGTATGAAAAGCGAAAGGACGACATAAATATCGCAAAAAATCGTCTACAACATCTCCAAAAAAAGGGTTTTGCAAAACGATAATATTATGAAGTGTTCACTTACCACATGCTTCCGGAGGTCCGTCTATCACACCATACGAGTACCCGCAATCACAAGGACATTCGAATGAACCCGGTGTGTTCAGACAGGTGGAGTTTCCCGTACAATTGTGTGAACCAGAATCGCACTCGTTGATGTCTGACGAGATCGAAGAGAGGTTTAAATTTTCGCAAAGTGTCATAAAGCCGGTGTTTCAATGAGAAATGCTAAAATATTTTTAAAAACTTTTGAAAGACTTGAGGCCGGACCTGTTTTTGTCAAACATTTAACAAAGAAAACTGGTTCCACCACACGCATATATGCCGCGACCCCAACTCACCAACACAACTTCCTGTGGAGTTTTCAAAACCCGTGAGACATTCGCAGGTGGCGCTAAAGTTTCCGGGCGAACAGAATTCGTTTTCTCCACACGTCAATCTCTCACAATAGTCGATTGCTGCCGTACAACAATGGGTTACAAACACGGTAATTTGTGGTTCGTGTCAGAAAATTTTGTCTGCTAAACTTATCGATATGCTATGAAACTTTGTGTCGTCAACAATGAAGTGTTTTGCTTTAAGTTGCGGTAACTACAAAAGTAATTTGTAAAAGTAGAAACAAAAGTTCTTTAAACTGCCCGAAATCAACATATTTATTTACACATTCATTTTGTAACAATGGTGGTCGACCGTTTAAAAAAGTAAATACTAAACATGGCGCTTTATTTTCAAATCATAACTTCGCATTAAGTTGATTCGTGTTAAAATGTCCCACGTTGCGCAATGCACGTTACTTACGAGCTAATGCAACACAAAATGTTATGAGTTACAACATCGTGAGTTACAACAAGAGTAGTGCTGCAAAGACTGAGGTGACATTGGATATGAGCGAACTAGTGTCATGTCAGTCTCACACTCACCAATACATTCCCCGATAGCCAGTGGATGGGGTTCGAACCCTCGAACACAATCACACACGTAACCTCCATTCATATTTCTGCAGATTTGGTTCGATGCGCAAGTGAATGAGCCACTGGTACATTCGTCGATGTCTGTGAACAGGGTAACCGTATGTTTGCCTTTAAATGCCACGTATGATGTATGCATGCAATAAATTTAATGAGAACAGATTCTACATTTGGGAACTGGTAAAAGTATTAACGGGGACTGGCAGTTGGGTTATGTTTTAGGGCCACAGGCCTACATATAACATGACCTTATAATCGTTATGCTTAAATCGATTGAGCTGAAAAAAATTTGGCGTAATTCATTCGTTTATAAAGTTCTTACAAATTATCCATAAAATCCGATGAATTTCACGATTATAAAATAAGTACAGAAGAAAATGCTGTGAAATTACTACTCACCAACACATAATTCTCCCTGTTTCTCATAGAATGAGTCGCAAACGCAGTCGTACGATCCTACGTTGTTGAGACAAGCGGAGTTGTTCTGGCACGTGACAGTCAGACATTCGTTGTCATCTGTGCCATGTAAAAATGTGTATACAGCATGTCAGTTCAGCAAAACAATAAACAAAGAAGAAAAGACAGCATTGATAAACAAACGTATGCCGTAAGTTTACATTGTTTAACTTCTTCATAGCAAGCTGTGAACACTGTCCGTATTTTCTAAATCTCAACTCAACCAATGAAACCCCAAAGGTGGCTGACATGTTTTTTCCATGCCAGGTGGTGACGCAATCTAACCGATATGTGGAAAATATTTTCAATTAGTCATTTCTTTGTATTTGATCGAATTATGTAGAACAGTTCCGACCATTCTTCAGGCAGCTCTGTATGCGACACAATGTGCCCTATCGACATACTGCGAGGGTGTGTTGGTTTAAATCAGTCGTTCTTAACCTTAGTTATATCGACTACCATTTCAAAGTGAAGCAAAGCTGCCGCGAACCACCTGCATTGTATCAACCACAAAATTTTTGACACAAGCAAGTGTGGAAGAACATTTAAACTTATTTTCGTCGTTGATCACCAGACCTAATATGAATGATGATTTCTAAATAATTTCAACCAATTTATAGATTGGTTTTCCTGCACTAAACTCGCGTACCAGCGGTTGTCAACCAGCACTGGCTTATTTGATTGTGCGTTCATATCATGGTCAAGACTAAGGGCAAGTCGAACTCATTATAAGAGAAGCAATAATTTAAATCAGTCTGGTACTGACCGTCGCAAATCATGGAGGAGTTGAACGCGTATCCGGACACGCATTCACAAACATGACTTCCATTGGTATTCCGGCATTCCTCGTTTATCGAGCAAATGTTAGGGTTGGACGCACATTCGTCGATGTCTGCAATAAACAAATTCAACGGTTGAAAAAACTTTAAATATTTTAAACTTTAAACTTTCACGTTGCAGTATTTTACTGGTTTAAATTTTTGTGTTTCCAAATTTCAATCATAAAATGGCCACATTATTAACAACGAGGGGTTGATTAGATACTCACCAATACAAGTTCCAAGACTATTCTTAGTATATCCAGAAACACAATCACACGCAAACGAGCCTTCCGTGTTACTGCATACCTCGTTCACAATGCAAGTGTGCTCCCCGGTGCTACATTCGTTAATATCTGAAATAAAATGAATCTCAGTGAACAATTTTGCATGAGTCAAAGACAAAATTAGAGTTAAATTTACCGAAATAGCTTGTTGGCAACGCTATTAAGCATAATATTTGGTCAAACGTTTTTCTGGTTAATTTTCTTCAACAGAAAAGCTTTGAAATTTACCAAATTTGCCAAAAGCCACAAGTTTTGGTCATGCTATAGAAATACAAAATTAAATCTTACCGTCACAGATGTTGGTGGCGTTAAAGACATAACCAGTTGTACAGTTACAAACATAACTTCCATTGAGATTTCGGCATTCTTCATTTGTGGAGCAAATACTAGGGGTCATACTACATTCGTCGGTGTCTACAAACAAAAAACAAATTTTTTAAACTCAGGAATACGGCCAAAGTTTCCCACATAAATTTAAACATTACGGGCCGTGTTTTACAGTTGATGCATCTGGACAATCAATTATTGTGACGAAAATCAGCAACTTCTTATTTAAAAGCCTTTGCATTCATCTTATGCACTGCGGTATTTCATTGCTCCACCGATATAACTAGTAGATGTTTACGAGTACCATTTCAAAAGAAATATGTTGATAACCTGACTTCTGTAACTTACCAATACAAGTTCCTAGACTATCCTTTTGATATCCAGAATCACAATCACACACAAACGAGCCTTCCGTGTTTCTGCAAACTTCGTTCACAATACAAGTGTGCGCCCCGGTGTTACATTCGTTAATATCTGAAATAAAATGAATCTTAATGGATTGAAGACAAATGTTTAGCAACTAAACGGATAATATTTGGGACAGTTGGTAGATAAACTTTGGTAAGTTAATTCATGAACCCACATAAGCCCCCACATTTTGTAAATAGCAAACAATATTTGTAAGGTAAAAACGTAGGTTGTTAAATAAAATCTTACCGTCACAAATGTTGGTGGCGTTAAAGAAATAACCAGTTGTACAATTACAAACATAACTTCCATTGAGATTTCGGCATTCCTCATTTGTGGAGCAAATACTAGGGGTCATACTACATTCGTCGGTGTCTACAAACAAAAAACATTTTTTAAACTCAGGAATACGGCCAAATTTTCCCACATAAATTTAAACATTACGGGCCGTGTTTTACAGTTGATGCATCTGGACAATCAATTATTGTGACGAAAATCAGCAACTTCTTATTTAAAAGCCTTTGCATTCATCTTATGCACTGCGGTATTTCATTGTTCCACCGATATAACTAGTAGATGTTTACGAGTACCATTTCAAAAGAAATAAGTTGATAACCTGACTTCTGTAACTTACCAATACAAGTTCCTAGACTATCCTTTTGATATCCAGAATCACAATCACACACAAACGAGCCTTCCGTGTTTCTGCATACCTCGTTCACAATACAATTGTGCGCCCCGGTGTTACATTCGTTAATATCTGAAATAAAATGAATCTTAATGGATTGAAGACAAATGTTTAGCAACTAAACGGATAATATTTGGGACAGTTGGTAGATAAACTTTGGAAAGTAAATTCATGAATCCACATAAGCCCCCACATTTAGTAAATAGCAAACAATATTTGTAAGGTAAAAACGTGGGCTGTTTAAATTATATCTTACCGTCACAGATGTTGGTGTCGTTGAATACATAACCAGTTCTACAGTTACAAACATGACTTCCATTGAGATTTCGACATTCCTCATTTGTGGAGCAAACGCTGGGGGTCAGACTACATTCGTCGATGTCTACGAACAGGAATAAACGATTTAGCCAAACGTTTTAACACAAAATCAAATATTTGAGGACCACCGTATTCGTTAATATCTGCAAAATATTGTCAAAGTATACCAAGACCTCATTTCAAGAAGAAAATTTAAGAAAATATTTGTTACATACAGTGAGACCCACTAGGACATAACATTTGAAAACCCCATTCAAAGCATTTAGGAATTAAAATGAAATTCGTTAACATGTCGTTGGAAATTTCAAAACTTAAAACTTGCAAAAAAGTTACTGATGGAAAATACCGTCCATCGTTTGTAGGGAAATTTTAAAACCAAAAATTGCCGCTGCTTGATAAACGTTCTTACCGACACATTCTCCGTCCTTTCTTTCGTAATTCTCGTTGCAAACGCACGAGAAGGAACCGGCAGTGTTGTTGCACGATGAATTGGGCATGCAGTCAAACGTCAAACATTCGTCCATGTCTATAGATATAAAGGATGCATTCTTTAAATTACAGAACTGGCGACATTAAAAAATTAGCCGCTGTTATAACAAACTGCATTCTCTGCGTTTTCTTCAGCCACTACTGCAATAAATTTTGACAAGATTTTATGGAGTTTTCCACAATTATTATAAACTGAACGGTATTGGGTGAGTATGTATTTCCTAAAAGCAGCCTAGTTAGCTTTAAAACCAAATGGTCCGAGTGTGTCGTGATAAACGGTAAAAACAAAAAGGTTTGTTTAAAACAAAGAATTGGGAATCGACAATGTCGATTGTCGAACATCTACTCCTGGAAGACATTACAACGTTATTTGATAACGACGAGCATGATGTCGCAACACATCAACATTCTCTTTATAGTACCACCCATTCGAAGTTGTGATACGCGTTCGCCTCGTACACATACTACAAGTAATATTCACCTTGACAGGTGCTGTTTCGGACTTCGAAGCCAGGGAAACAATTGCATTCGGTTGATCCATTGTTCACCATGCATTGTCCAGATCCACAATCCACCGAATCACAGAGAGACACGTCTAACAAAAGAAAAACGATTTCTGTCTCTGCCCGTGACGTCATAACCATTATGGACGTGGACACGTAACACGTCATTCTGTTAATTTTCTCGGGCAACATGAAGCAGTTTCTGGTACTTACTCTGACACACCCCGTCCACGCGCGAAAGACCTTCAACACAGTCGCACATAAAGTTTCCGCCAGGTGTCGCTCTGCACTCTTCCTTTTCCGGACAAGGTTCTCCACATGGGGATGCAGCTGCGAAAAGATGGCAGTTAGCACCAAAACTACCAGTTGTACAGACAATGTAACAACAGATTTGTTTTTTAACCTGAAATCACTACAATAAGATTTTATATTTTAAAAAAACAGAAACTTTAAAAATTTTTGTAAGAAGTAGCTGAGTATTGTGCTACTTTTGCTACCAGGCATACTACAATTCAAATAAAACTGATCTTGTGGAAAAAATTAACGTAGATTATTTGTCCGACTTTTCGTCTGCCATGAAGCAAGATTTTATAAGTTTTTTTTTTCACCGCAATTTAAACGTATACCGCAAAACTAAGTAAGTTGCTAACTGTTCGCTATAACCAGGAATGGAATGATACATGGAAGGTTTTGGATAAAAAGAAAACGTTGCCAACATTAAGTATAACTCACCAATGCATTCACATGTGTCGTTGTCCAACACGAAGCCTTCATCGCACTGCAAAGCATAATGTGTGATGATCTTGAGGCCACAAAAAAGTCAAATCAAATTGTAAAAGTACACGAAAGGCCCAAGTGTCGCTTTTTAACCAACATAATATCAAATATAGAGCTATCGCTACACCACACCGTAAAAAAGCAAGTTTATGCTCAAAATTAATCGTAGAAAAATTGGCAGAAGTTTAATATCAATCACTCCGAAGGACTCAAAGACTTGCCTCCATTGAGAAGGGATATGGTGGTGGAGGTGTTATCATAGGAGGTGGCATACTAAAGATAATATCCTCAGGAGCTGGTGGTGGTGGCGGAATCAAAGGAGGTGGCGACATTTCCTGGACACTGTCTGGTGGTGGCGGTGGTGGTGGCATGAGAGGTGGTGGTGGCACGCTGTTGCTGTCACCCTCGGATGGTGGCGGTGGCGGAGGTGGCATGAGAGGTGGTGGAGGCACGCTGGTGCTGTCATCCTCTACTGGTGGCGGCGGAGGTGGCATGAGAGGTGGTGGTGGCACGCTGGTGCTGTCATCCTCTACTGGTGGCGGCGGAGGTGGCATGAGAGGTGGTGGTGGCACGCTGGTGCTGTCATCCTCTACTGGTGGTGGCGGAGGTGGCATGAGAGGCGGTGGTGGCACGCTGGTGCTGTCACCCTCTACTGGCGGTGGCGGTGGTGGCATGAGAGGTGGTGGTGGCACGCTGGTGCTGTCACCCTCTACTGGCGGTGGCGGTGGTGGCATGAAAGGCGGTGGTGGCACGCTGGTGCTGTCACCCTCTACTGGCGGTGGCGGTGGTGGCATGAGAGGCGGTGGTGGCACGCTGGTGGTGTCATCGTTTTCTACCGGTGGTGGAGGAGGTGGCATTAGAGGTGGTGGAGGTGACACATTACGATCCATGTCGAAGTCCGGAGGAGGGGGAGGTGGCATCAGAGGTGGAGGAGGAGAGTTGTTCTTTTTGACTTCGAAGTCTGGAGGAGGAGGTGGAGGAAGAAGCAGAGGTGGAGGAGGAGAAAATTTAACGTCGTCAAATTCAGAAGGTGGAGGCGGAGGTGGGAGGATGAGAGGAGGCGGGGGAGTAGCGTTACTATTGTCTGATTCTGGTGGTGGAGGAGGTGGTGGGAGCATTAGAGGTGGAGGAGCTGTGGTTGATGATCCATCTTCCGGCGGAGGGGGTGGTGGTGGGAGCATTAGTGGTGGAGGAGCTTTGGTTGATGATCCATCTTCTGGTGGTGGAGGAGGAGGTGGTAGCATTAGAGGTGGAGGAGCTTTGGTTGATGATCCATCTTCTGGTGGTGGAGGAGGTGGTGGGAGCATTAGAGGTGGAGGAGCTTTGGTTGATGATCCATCTTCTGGCGGAGGAGGTGGTGGTGGGAGCATTAGAGGTGGAGGAGCTTTTGATGATGATCCATCTTCAGGTGGTGGAGGAGGTGGTGGGAGCATTAGTGGTGGAGGAGCTTTTGATGATGATCCATCTTCCGGCGGAGGCGGTGGTGGTGGGAGCATTAAAGGTGGAGGAGCTTTTGATGATGATCCATCTTCTGGCGGAGGCGGTGGTGGTGGGAGCATTAAAGGTGGAGGAGCTTTTGATGATGATCCATCTTCTGGTGGTGGAGGAGGTGGTGGGAGCATTAGTGGTGGAGGACCTTTTGATGATGACCCATCTTCTCGTGGAGGCGGTGGTGGCGGCAGCATTAGAGGTGGAGGACCTTTTGATGATGACCCATCTTCTCGTGGAGGCGGTGGTGGCGGCAGCATTAGAGGTGGAGGACCTTTTGATGATGATCCATCTTCCGGTGGAGGCGGTGGTGGTGCTAGCATAGGAGGAGGACTGGTCCTAATGACCTCCGGAGTTGGGGGAGGTGGTGGCGGTAACATGGTTGGTGGCTGCAGACACGTTTCTGCACGAAACACAACGTTGGTATCTTCATTTTTGAAACCCCCCAAATACAGTGTAATTTTAGTGACTGCACCATTAAAATTACTTACTGTTGCAAAACATGACGCCGTCGCCGACGAATCCTCTACTGCATACACACGAAGATGTCCCATTGCATGTCACACAAGTGGCATTCGGGTGACATTCAGTATCACATGTGGGCTCACCAGTCGCTGGAATACAAAGGACCCGTAACAAATGACAACTTCACTGATTAAACTGAAACTGAAGTAATGTAGGACACGTGATCTCATGGCAGAATCGACAACAAAACCAGCAAAATTTAAGTTGGATATAAAACCTAAAGGAATGTGTTTTAAATAGACTCAACGAATCTATATTGCACCAACATGTCAAAGACAGATCAATTAACAACAAATATGCGATTTCTTATGGGATGAATGTTGGATAAGCAAAGGGTTGATTTTGAACAATATTCACTTACTGTTGCAAAACGTGATGCCGTCGCCGACGAGTCCTGCATTGCATACACATGAAGATGTCCCATTGCTGGCCAGACAGGTGGCATTCGGGTGACATTCAGTATCGCATGAGGGCACCCCAGTCGCTGTAGCACAAAGACACCGTAAGAACTTACATGACAATCGATATTACGTGCCACAACTTACGTGTCTCGCACACGACCCCGGTAAATCCTGGGGGGCATTCGCAGAACGGTGCTGTGGTGCCATTTTGAAAACACGTGGCGTTGTTCATGCAGGGATCGCAGGAACAAATGACTAAAATTGACAATTTCGTTAAAGTTTTGTCTTTTGTCAAGCAGGATAACCTTATGTGATTTTCATCAATTTGTTGCAGTTTAAGGTTGCGATTGCCACAATGCGAAAATCACAAACGTTGCCTATGTCCGCAACATGAAGGATATGTTTAAAATGTAAACCATTTGCGATAACTCTTTTCTAGTGCATTGGCACTCTGTGGGCAGACTGATTGTGAAAAAAAAAACTTAACTCGTTTTTTCGCTATTTCATCGTCAAGTGTTCGGCCAATAGACTAGAGAAGAGCAGACAAGTAACAAAAATCCGAAACAACTTACTTCATAATAGAAGTAAGATAAGTGCCCCAAACTTTTACACAAAACACACTTACCTATGTCGCATAGCTCCCCATACAACCCGTCTGGGCAAAAACAATAAGCAGAAGTCCTGACATCACTGTAACAATTCCAGAGACAGCTTGATTCGTCGCAGGTTATAAAACCTTCAAACAAAAATAGGTTTTAAGCGCCCGGGATTCATTCCCATCTTATTATCAAAAAACCACAACGATTAATTGTATTTGATCAGACACTGCCAGTGAAATATATTTCTCTTCAAATAAAGCCGAGTTTAACCTTAAAAATACTTGTTTCCATAAATATGGTCATGATCAAAAATCAATTTGCAACATTGTTAACTGTCGTTACGGAACCATCCCAACGCTACGAATTTTCCAAACTGAACATGCACCAGGTCACTATACTTCAAGGGGAAAAAAAATCCAAAACGTCGTTTTTCATAAAAAATTGTTGTGTGAAATTTACCACTGACGGAAGCCGAGAGATCGCTCAATGCTGTCTCCACAGCTGATGTAGGTGGAGTCCCCTGATAACCCACAACAGCACTTGCGACGACGCTTCCCCTGGACAACCGGACAGAGGCGATGCTTTGGGGTGGAATTCCAGCACCGTTGAGTAGCATCAGTAGCTGCGTTTAACATAGAACTTATCTTTGTCGGTGTAGAACGAGGTTTTTAAGCTGCGGTTCTCAAAAATGCCTAATTTTCGAGAAAATGCGTGTCCAGTCTTGGCCTGCAGCATTCGATTCAGAGTTTTTTTGGACAAAATGTTTGTAATAACGAGAACCTTTATACTAACAGTGATAATATATTTGTGATACTTACAACGTCTTTGACTTTGGCTATGAACGCTAAGGAAGCCGGACTTGATGCGTTGTCGTAGTCGTCCAAGTAAGTTTCGTTAAACGTGACGGTGACCACCACATATTCTGTAAGATGCATTAACAATATATGAGGAAACGATAATTCTTGATATTACATGAAAATTTTTGTTATTAATCAACGAATAAGAAATGATGGTGAAGGAATGTTTCATACTGGAGTCGGTATGAATTGTACAAATCTGTTTCAAAAACTGTTTTAATTTAATTTAAATAATATTTTTTATTAGCGATCTCATACCGACATATGGAGAAACAAAGATTGGCAACCTTTGTTTTGGATAATATAAAGTCCAAAATCAAACCACATGAACAATCGGACCATGAAGCAAACATATAACTGATGCAATGAAACAGCAATTACGAGCGTCCTCTAACGGCAAAACTTTACTGACAAATAACCGCTAAACGGCGCTGTTGTAACATACCGACTGAACAGTTCTTTCCAGCGAAACCCGAGGCACAATTGCAAGTGTAGTCGGCGACTCCGTCCACACAAGTCCCTCCGTTCACGCAAGGCATTACTGCACACTCGTCAATATCTGCGCAGAAAGTTTATGTTACTTTCGCCTGTTTCGCTTCAACATTATATTTTACACATATTTAAATGCGTTGCAGATTTAAAATAACCTATCTTACTATTACAGGTTCTTGATAACAGAGTAGCGTAAATTACCGGAGCAGTTGAATCCATTCCCGTCAAATCCGTCCACACAACGACAGCTGAAACTCGCAGGGAGGTTCGTACACAATGCGTTTGCGTCACAACCTCCATTGTTGACCGCGCACTCATCCACATCCATGCAATCAGTGCCGTTAAGGTTGTAGCCGTCAGGACAAGTACATGTGAACGACCCGAGCGCGTTACTGCAAGCTGCCAGTGGGTGGCAGAGGGAGGGGCCTCCGCCCATACCACATTCGTCGATGTCATCACAACCACCATTGCGTGTATTGAAGAAAAATCCAGTCTTACACCGGCATTCGTAGCTGATGAAAGCGAAGTCGAACAAATATTCAGTCAAAAACTTAATTAATTCGAATCCGAGGCATATGATTTTTAATATTTCTGTAGACTTACCCGAATTCGGTGTCAATGCAATCTGCGAATTCGTGACAGTTGTTCAAGGTCGAGTTAGAACATTCGTCAACAGCTGTGCAGTTGTCACAGGAGCAGTTAAATGAGCCTAAAGTGTTAATGCACGTGGCTGCGGCGATACAATTGTGGTTACCAGCGCATTCGTTGACGTCGAAACACCCCCCGAAGAAGGATCTTTGGAAGCCCTCCTTGCAACTGAAAGAGTAAACAAACAAGAATGTCAAGTTGTGTAAGCTTTAAAAGGCCTGCACATAACGGTTGTACACAAATATTAGGTGTTTGCTTTTTGTTAATTGCAGGATGCTGATGTGTTTAAGTAAAATGAAAGCACAATGGGTAAAGCGTTGCATTACATCCAACCATTTCGTCTGGGTCGCCTGTCTGCGAAAGTAGTTAAATTTCGTGTTTAGGGGAACTAACCCAACAAACCCTCAATAGTCCGTACTCTACAATAAGTGTAATAACGACCTTCCTAACTCTTTTTCACATGTTTATTTCACCCCCTGTACCTGCAAGTGTGTGAGCCCTGCAGGTTGAAACAGTCCTGCGTGACGACGTTGCAAACGCTCCTGGTCGTGTCAGCACATTCATCGACGTCAACACAACCCGTGACGCCGTCGCTGACGAAGCCGCTCGAACACTGACACGAGAACGAACCCGCGGTGTTGATGCAGTTTGCCGTCGAGTCGCAAACGGTACTTGCACATTCGTCGATATCCACACACATCCCTGCCGTTCCCTCATAACCGACACCGCAGTCGCAGATGTAACTGCCCACAGTGTTCCTGCACAACTGACCAGAAGGACACGGGCCAGACAGGCACTCGTCGACGTCATCGCATGATGTCACGCCGTCCCCCTGGTAACCGGGCAGACAACCGCACGTAAAGTTGCCGTCGGTGTTGACGCATTGACCGTTGCTGAATGAGCTCAAGCAGTTGGCGCTCCCGTCCGTGCATTCGTTGTTATCTTACCAATAAAACAGTCCAGACGTTTTTAGTGAAAACGGTGATACTGTACAGGGTTTAAGTTTTTTCAAACACTTTGAAGTGTCTTAAACTAAGCAACAGCATTTTTTTGTACTTTTACCGAGGTGATCTCAAACTTTAAACTAGCGGAGTAAAGTGTCAAAACCATTGCCATAAAACAACACCATACACAATTTTTAATAAGACAAAATCTCCAGCACGGTAACAAGTTAATTGATATGCACATTGCATTTACCAGTGCACGTTCTTCCAGGGTTGGCCGGGTTGGCGTCGGTAAATCCAGTCTTGCAGGTGCACGTGTAGGAACCGACATTGTTTTCACAAAGTGCAAACTGCGAACAGTTGCCTCGATCAATTCGCGCGCACTCGTCCAAATCTAACAAGAAAATAAGAATCTTCGACCCAAAAAACTTACTGCAGGCAATAAAGCAACACACTTCCAACCAACGCTGATTGGCAATTGCTTGCTTTTGCCCGAGCAGGCGTCTTAGCTATTGTTACGTCACAAAATCACATTCTTTATGTGAGAAGAAAAAAGTGCTCAAAAATTGCCGTTTCTCGCAATGTTTTTTTATGAATTTTTAGGGCCATGTTTTTTATATCACGCTTCTACTGATTTGTAACAAGCAACTCTGTGGGAATAGTTTACATGAAAGCATCAAGGTCACCTCCGACAGTTGCATTTATTCCCAGTTGCTGAGTAATGTTGCCCAAAATTTCTTGCAGTAGGGCCAGACATGATTCCGTCGTGCATCCAACAATAAGTTGTAGAGAGTTTGTAGATTGGCCATTTGCTGTGGAAACAAGTTTTAAATGTTTGCGTAATGAATAGAAGCAAGTGTTTTTAAGTACTTTCACTATGGATAGTTGGGAGGGATATCACCAGTGCCGAATTAACCATCAGACAAACAAGCCGCATGCTTAGGGACCAGTCTAATCGAATTCAAGAATAAAGAGGCCAACCGGTCCACAACGTCCTCATTTAATTCCTTCACAAACTTGACCTTGAAACCTAACCCCAATCAAGGATCATGTTTTCTTTCATAAGTTAAACTGACTTGGTGTGCCGCAAACGAATTGATTAGATTCATTGAGGCCACGAAAAGGTTTAAAAAATCCTCGGCATAGTTTCTGCGCCCGACATGGTAACCCAACTTCACGGTAGAGCTAAACGTGTGATAACATTTTCAAGCATAAATTACATTACCAACATATTTTGGATGTGATGAGGCATATTAATGCACCTGACAAGGAAACTGACTGGTATCAGTTGTGACGAAACAAAAGGATTGCCAGAATACACAGATACATCTGCTTTCACAACAGTTTGAGAGGTCGAGAATTTCGTTGTACCGTTTAAACTAATAGTTGCGACACTGGCATCCAAGCGTGTATTGTCACATGTCACACAATCAAAACAAGGTTATGGCAATGATAAAAATTTAGTCATATCTACGTATATAACCATAGTTGGAATTGCAGCTAACTCAGCATAATAATATAGACTCCAGTCAAGGAATCTTTCTGGGACAATAATATTTCCACACACGTTGTCCTTCAAAATATGACAAAAAATCACAAACGAGGAGGGAATGCCAACCCTATAACCCTTCAACCTTTTGAATGTTGCCTTATTGATACATATACCTCTTTGAATAGTTATTAGACTTTAGGTTTTTTTTCTGATCAGTATCACTAAAAAACTAACATATTAATGTAAATCACTCATTTATTAGTTACCAAATCGATGTTAATGGTGTAGATGTGGCGGTCAATCAAAACAAAAAAAATATTACGCATCAAATTAGGCGCTTTTGACTTCGTCAGTATGTAGATAAAAACATGACTGTATAAAAATTGTGAACATCACAACGTATTTGTCGAATTAATTTTATACTGTTCAGTGGTGGATTGAAAAAATGTAAGAACCCCAAACTTTTCCGCAACGATCACGAGACCAATTCTGACCAAAAATTCGCTTCGTTCCACCTGAGCGAGTTTCAACAACGCAAACAGGTTTTAAAATAGAAGGAAAGAGGGGTTAGGCTACCGGCCTTGCGTGACGAGGGATAAAGGTGGTTACCAGGGACCTTTCAGGCAACAGGGTTTGTCTACCTGGCGACTGTAGGAAAAAGCCTTTTGTGTGACATCAGCATGGAGCAAAAATTGCCATTGTGACATCACGTAAATTATTGCCGAACAATGAAAATGGCGGTCGGGGGCTTAATAGAATTCTCTGCTTCTCAGAGTTATAAAAATACGCCTTGGTCATTTGAACAAGTCTAATTTATTAATTACAAGTAACCAAATGTTATTATTGATCTAAGCACATATTTTATTTATTTTTCTTTACCTTTTCCAACTATTTTTGCAAACGGTTCGACTAAATAAAAATTGTTGTGTTTAAATTTAACTGATAAACAAGTGGTTTCCGACCTCATTGTACCCATGGCCCCCATTTATAAAATGATCACGCGTGTTGAACGCTACAAAAATGTACCCAAAGTTCTTGTGACAAACGAAGTCGTCCGTTTCTCCGAACAAACAAACGCTTGTGACGTAACAAATATAAACGATCAGAAAAAAGGAACAGGGGTATAAGACATGCATAAACCACACGTAAAATTTGGTCATTCACGGACCCCCTGGAACCACCCCAAGAACCCCATGGGGGCCCGCGACCCCCGGGTTAGGAATCACTGTTACAAACGGTCTAGATAACGGTCATTTTAGACTGCTTTTTTGAATGTAAGATGTTAATTATGAGTTGGGAAAGCCGCCTTCTGGGCCCAGTTTTGTTTCTACCTAGTAGTGAAAACTACCAAGACGTCTCCGGTAGTGAAAACTTTGAAAAAACTTCGCATTTTTAATATTTCGTGGCGATTTACTCACAATATTCAGCAAGCGTAAACAGGTTACGTCGCCAATTGGCGATTTACTAAATACAGCTGCAAGTTCTTATGGTAACATTAGATAGGCAAAAACCGACGTAACAAAGCATGACGCCAATTGGCGACGTGACACAATAGGCCACGTACTGGCACGCTTACGTATCTCGTGATCGCGCCTTAACATAGCCTTACAGCACACGAAAAAGTACGCATTGCGAAACACGCGTTTGACGTCAATGAAACGAAAAGCTAGATCATTGAGAATGTCAAAAGTGTAGGTTGAACACGTTTTTTTAACACGGCAAATAATTTGGCACTGCACAATTTGCAATTCATTCTACGTGATTCCTACAACGTCACGATGGCCGGGTTTTGGTTTCACGTGCTCACTGACCATTTAACCGTTTTATTCTTGTCGTTTTATCCGATTATAAAATTCCAAAAATCATGCTTTTTCAAGTTTTAACTGAATCAAATAGATGCGATTCTTAAGACCCATATAGGGTTACAGATTTACAATATAAAAAAACCTTGTGTCAAACGAATTTATTGTTAAGAATACATGTCTTGGAGGTGACCACCAGTAGCCCATTTGTTCGGCCAGTTTTTAGCATTTATTTTTCAGCATTTTATTATTGTTATTTTTGTTTTCCGTTTTATTTTAGAACTGAAGATGCTTATTTTGAGCGAAACATGTATTCTTAACAATAAATGCGTTTGACACAAGGGTATTTTATATTGTAATTCTGCAAACGTGAAGTTTCCACCTGTGTCACGCACAACAAGTGGCGTTAGAAAAGGTCGATTTCGGAATGAAATATTGAATGTTGTTACCATATAGGGTTAGACTTATGGAAACACAGTTGAAAAACAGAGTTTTTATTTAAACCGAAGTTATTAATCAAACAACTTTTGCTTTTAGGCTGAAACCATTCTTAATTAAATTGAATTTTGTAGCGGTTTCGTGGTGATGAGAGTTGGAAATCAACAAAAAATGACAAAATATTTGAAACATTTTTTCTGTGTCCAGCAAAGCATGATTATCGTGCATGCTTTTACATCTGGCTCCGACAGTACAGTACAAGTTTGACGTCTTCATTTTTATATTTAAGTGTATAATAAAGTTCTCGACGTATCACGAAGCCACGCAGTTCAATATTCTTGCATGTTCTAATGAGCGAATGTCGGTCACGTTTCAAAAATTATTGCTAACATATTCGTTTTGGGGATTTATAAGTTTCGATAAGCTTTTCGGATAGAAATCCTTCAATATTTCAAAAATCGTTTCTGGACGGCGTGTGTGTGTAACATATTCTTTATTACGGTTCAGCATAAAGCGCACTCGCTTATAAATTATCCAAGTAGCCGTTGATACAGGTACAGTAACTGTGGTGTACTTACCGGCTTGGCCGCTGAGAATCGCAACCAAACAAGTTGCGACAAAGAAAGTAAATTTCGTCCCCATATGAGCTTTATATATTTCGCATATTCCGTAAAGTCTACTTCCAAATTTGCTATCTTTAACAGGGACCGAATAATCTTGTACAGAGTCCCTCGTAATTTCTGAAACACCTTTCTCGCTGCGGGACTGAAGTAGACTAAAGAATTCCGTCAGGTCCAAACCCCGTATTCAGGCGAAATCGCTCGCGCGTATGGAAAACCGCCAGAGCGGAACACGTGAACAATGACGACGTTCGAAAACAGTGTGGAGAAAGCGCCATGGCGATTGTCCTTATTGTTGACATAGAACAGAAAAGCCAAACCTTCCGCAAACTCCGAACCAGAAATTTTGTCTTGACATATTTGTTTTATTTGCGATCATGGAATGACAAAGAACTGAATATACTCAACACGTGATCACACAACGGCTTATGACATCATAAACATGGTAACGAGGATAAAGGTCACAGCGAACACTGGGAAAAAAACGTCCGAACGAACTCTCATCGCTGCTCCCGTCGGTGTTGAGGTTGTGGGTGTGACATGTTGGTGATCTGAGCTGCTACCTGATGTCGAAACAATACAACTTGAGAAAAACTAGTTAACAGAATGCATTGAAAAATCCATTCTCCGGGAGGATATTACCTTAAACATGGGCCCCTGACCCTTTCGATTTAATAATCCCTCTATTTATTCTATATATTGATTGTACTTACGCGCATGAAGTATTTTGCACAAAATAAAAATGATTTGATTTAATCTGTGCCCTTAAGAGCTGTGAAAAATGAGGGACACGAAAACATTCTAAGTACAACACTGTCCATCAGTAAAAGCTCTCATGGACTTTAGCCTTACTATATACAATACGGTAAACAACATAACTGTGATAAGTTGGCTCTTACGTGTTTCTGGAGGTGTTGGGGTTAGACCTGGTAAAGGTATGGGAGGTAATTTGTAAAGGGCGTTGCACAAGTTATTTTCACAACACGTCATCTTGCACTCCCTGGTAAAGCAAAATCAAATTTGGGGCGGGTTTAAGAATGTGATTAAACTACAGCATGTTTTAACTACCATACCCTAAAATCCGGTTTGGAATAACTTTTTTCGCGACGATGTGTGTTAATTATAAAAAGGTTTTGCGTAAGTTTTTTTAGTTCAAAGTCCAAACGATGAAAAAGCAGGGAATGAGCTTGACCGATAAGTTCAAATAACACTAGAAATACTCGTGGTCTTCCTATTTTTAAACGTAGACATCAGTTATAATCCCAGCATCTTGCTATCAAATAGGGGATGGACTGGTTGACAATATGTGCATGCGCATGTATTCAGTAGCTTGGGATTTGTCATGCAAATCAAAAGCAGTTAAAAGAAATTAACATGCACTTGTGATAAAAGCGATTGAGCTACAAATTTAACGCGACAAACTGTGACGTCATAAAGCGACCGAAGCAGAGAACAAAGGTCGGAAGGAGGTGAAAATTCTATCGTTTCAGAAAAGCAGGTTTAAAGCTTTTTTGACAATATGGTAAAAAGGAATGTGCAATTGCGGAGGTTGTACTCACAACAATGTTAGACCTAGGCTGGTAGCCCCTGGAAACTGAGCTTCAACTGATTCGCAAGATTGGTCTTGGCAGGTGGTGTGGTTGACGCAAGTTCCGAGAGAGATGTTCACTGAAACACACGAAACACATTGGTAGTGAAATTTGACTGCAGTAACGTAGTTCAAAACTATGGCTGTGCTTGTTTACAGCTCAGACCAAGGTAGAACTCTTTAACGTTATGGTGTTTAGAAGTACTCAATACTGTCACTTGAAATTTGAAACTTGTATTCTGAAGCCGTTTTACAAGTCGCATATTTTGGAAACCGAATCTTATACTGTCGCTACGATTAAGATTCAAAGATTAAGAATGACAAAAATTGAAAGTTTCGAGACGGCCTAAAACTCAAGTAAACTTTATGACCGCCCACGAATTTTGGCAATGCTGGATTATTTACTATCATAGCTTCATATAAGTATCGGTCAAGGACCAGGGCTTTGCATTGACAGCATGAAAACATATATATTGTGTGCATTTATCGTAATGCGAAGTTGGTTCAAGATCACTAAACGAAATTTATCAAAGTTTTTTTGGTTTGTATGCAACCGGTGTATTGGTTGCTATTATTATATTATTATTCTGTTGCGGAAATTTTCAAGGTATGGTGTTAGCGCATATATCACTATTCAGACCAATCTACAGCGGTATGCCAAAAGATTTTATGGGCATTTGACAGAACCGCTTTCAGAATTTCACCTTTCGCGACTCCATGAACATGTGCTGCAATATCCACTTTCGCACAATAGGGGAAATCCGATTTACACACGACTTGGGAAATATTTCTAACGTTTCCAAACGGAGCCCTCATAATCGAACCATGGTGACAGAAAATAGAAAATCCTGATGGAGTGAGGCACAGAGCAACAAAAAGAGTTAGTCCAAGAAATTTCAAACCAGGGCAATTTAAATTCATTTTAAACAGATACATCCTGAGCACAACACCCTGCAAAAAGAATTTTATTATTTTTGTATGTGTTATCAGTTCCCTATGGTAAATATTTCACTGAACACTAACATTGCAAGTCCCACTTAAGCTACAGTCTTTTCCTGATAAATTTATGTCAATTGTAAGACGTAAAAACAAAACACACGAGGAGGTCACGAGTTGTACAAATATTTGTGATGAGCGAATAATTCGTGTCCTAATCCGACACGCAAGAAACACAGACAACAAAAATCTTATGCAACTGACAACAAACCGACCAAAACAAAACTCACGATTTAAACTCAAAAGAGCTTTTGGCATCGATTAATCATTTCTTGCGTTATGTAAATGATCCACAGATTTTATTGAATTGTTACTTGTTGTCATTAAATTTGATTTTTTAATAACCTACGATTTAAATGCGCAGTGGTAAAAATGGTTTATTAGAAAACATGGCATTCGTTTTTCTGTTATCTCTTTTTCCTCTAATTTCTATGTTTGGCATAATATGCCGCCTACCACAGTATAGCGCCTCGAGCGTTGCAGTATGACGAAACAAAGCACATCGGGAAATTCCCATAAGTTGTGTTGCAGTTGTAAAACTGGTCAAATGTTGGCGCGAACACTCAAAAGAGAACTGTTTTGCAAAGTCAGTTGCTTGCAAAGTTATTCTTTAGTGTGCCCACTGCATTTGTCATTAACACGAAACGAAGGAAAATTCCACATTATTAAGCTGATTGCGAAATTGGACTCGCAAAACCAACTGATTTCGTTAGAAAAAAATGACATTAAAATATACAATTCTGCTGGTGGAACGAAAGGTGGCCAGAAAGCAAATCGATCAAAGTCCCTTGTAAGAATAGTTCATGAACCAACAAAAGTAACTGTGACAGCTGATGATTGCCGGAACGTACTGGACAATCAACGTCTTGCATTGGCTAGGCTTCACAAAGCTGTTGATCTACACGTAAAAGGTGAAGAAAGTGTGTTCAGAAAAATGGAAGAGGAGAACAGATTGAAAAATATCGAAATTAGGGCGGAAAAAGCTCGGGTTGCAGAGGAGAAAAAAGAGCGAGTGGAAAGATTAAAACAACTGTTGAATGAAGAAGACACTTTGAAATATTAGTTTCTTTGAATATTTTAATGTTCACTTTTTGTATCAGTGTACAAAAGTCATAGCCTTTTTAATCTTCTTTGCAATGTTTTGGGACTTTTTTCCCAATAGCTGGATATGCCCATAAGTTTATGTAATACTTGTTGTGCAACATGAAAAAGGACATTAAAATTCATTCTCTTGCAGCATGTTGCAATAATTGGGGAATTGGAGTCAATGGCGGGTTGCCATGGAGACTAAGGTATGTATTGGATGTTAAGCACAATTTACAAACCTGTCACAAATTCATAGCATTTTGGTTTGACTTTTTGCAGAAAAGAAATGAACTGGTTTACAAGGGCTTCCACTGGGTCACCACCTGAAGGTAAACAGAACGTTGTTGTAATGGGTAGGAGAAATTGGGAATGCACTCCCAGTTTGTTCAAACCATTGAAAAATCGCATCAATATTGTGATGAGTCGTTCTCTCCCCCATGACACCAAAGGACCAGTAAGATTTTCGTTTTTTGATATTATCTGATTTAAGTTAGCTGATTTTGATTTGTTTCCTTGCAGAACATCATGTTATTTTTTAAAAAAGTTTGTTGTGGTATAACAACTACTCTGTTGTAATCGCAAATATTTGCTTTGGTTCTTGTACTTTTCAGTAATGAATACATACATTGACTTGATTGTCAAAAGCAGGAATTTGCTTTATAATATTTATATTCCTGCAAGTTTGTCCTTTTGTGTTTTGCACACATGCAGTCATATACTTTAAACTTATCAGGATGCCATTGTGCGTTCACTTGATGAACTCATCACGCTTTTGACCAGCGATGAATGGAGGGAAAAAATTCATGAAATTTTTAACATTGGTGGCCATGATATTTACAAGGTAATTTCATAAATCATGTGCGATAAAATGGTTTGAACATTCAATATTTTCATTCCGAAATTGACCTTTTCTAACGCCACTTGTTATGCGTGACACAGGTTATTTTATATTGTAATTCTGCAAAATGGTTTGAGGTTATTTTATTCCCACAGTTAATTCAAGATTCTCCGTACTGTGGAAAAGTATATTTGACAAGGGTTATGGCTGATATTCAGTGTGACACATTTTTCCCAAAACTGGATGAAACGTTTAAAATGCTTTCCACAGAACAGTGAGTACTGGCATGTTTTATCTGATTTAAAGTTGCAATAACAAATTAAAACTGTAGTGTATGGTAAATAATTGTAGGATAACCATTTTGAACTTAGCAAAGCTACATGCCTAAAAAATACTGCAACAGTTTCAATCAATAAATTCCTGCCAAAGACAATTTTTAGTCATCTACTATTTGAAAATCTACCACCTCAAATCTTTCCTTTGTTGCAAACATACATTTGGTACAAATTCAAAACATTTTTTACCACAGTATAAACCATTATATAGCACAGTATGAGCCTTAACACTGTACAACATTTTGTAACAAATATGTTCACTTATGATATAATTTCTATCACAACTTAGCTTGAACATGAAATGTGTTTGGCCTGACTGTCTCTATTTTGGTTTTAATTTTTTTGAAGTGGTCGATCAACTCATATGCCCACAGGCACAAACACGTCATAAGTTTAACATTATGTAGCTGAGAATATTTGTGGCACTGTTTATTTTTCTTTCAGATTTTCCCAAGTCCCCCAGGGGGTGCAAGAAGAAAATGGTTTCAAATGGAAGGTTGAAGTTTATGAAAAAGTTGTCTGAAAATGTATGATTTATAATTGAACTATAATTTGTGATCAATGACTGAATTATACCACTGCGGATACTACCTAAATGTGCAATTTTTTTTGCATAAATTCTAAAAAATTTCCCAGAAGAAAATATACTCTTTGTGGAGAATTTCATCGTACAGCAATTTTGTTACTGTTTGTCCTACCAAAAGCTCAATATGGAAATATTATGCAAATTTTATGAATGTAATGGAGTTATTTTTTTTTATACCTTAGTGCAGGGTTTCACAAACTTTTTTGGCCGCGGACCTCATTTTGTTAACCTGTTTTTTCTCAAACCCTGTCTTACGTCACACCATTTTGCAACCTAATTAAGGTTGAAAATACTACAAATAATATCAGCAATAACGAATATCAAAATAGCGGTAACAACATGATACAACGATAGAGTAAGAACCATTCAAAAGTATGGTTCGTAATTGAGTAATTGTACAATGTACGTATTGAATTACTGATTTCAGTTATGAATTACTGCACTGATTATTGCTTATACGCACTGTATTAAATGTACTAATTGTTTTTTTGAGGTATCATGACGGACCCCTAGGGAACCCCTGCCTTAGTGTAATTTAAATATACACGGCTCGGTTGTTTTATCATATCTAACACAGCTGCTTTCGTTTTTCTTGTTAATAAACTGCTGTGGTTTGACTTATTTTGTTGTAAAATTTATTATTGCATACTTTTGAAACTGCACAAATGATGCTGACATAAATAGGTACCGAACAACAATGAAGACACAATCGAGGTTTGTTTACAAACAATGCCTAAAAGAATAAAGAAGAAAACAAAGTGTACAAAAAACAGACGGGAATAGGTTTGAAGAAGAATTGCCGGTTTTAGTTGTGCTTGTGATAACGTTGTTTTGCGATGTCCCTAAGGTAAATGAAGCAATGTGAAGGCTTGAACTATTCATGTCCACGCTTCGAGTTGTGCGAGCTAAAAGCATTGAAGTAATTGTTGGGCTTGGTTTTACTGTAGAACTTATGACTGCAGAAGCTACATCTGTGGCAGAGGTGGACTGTGCGCCAGTCACTGTCGATACGCCTGCGGTGGTAGGTTCTGCTGAGTTATCAACAAACTCATCAGTGGTCTCTTGTGCAGAAATTGTAGTTTGGGATGACATGTTGGTGGTGGGGGGTGTAGATGGTTGAATTGGGACCCCAGTCTCCCTGCTTGCAATTATCGCTTCCACAGTTTGCAGATTACATCCGTCCGTATGACAGCAAGTGACGTTGTATGTGTTATCCAATCTGCAATTTGACATCAAACCATATATTCATGGGCTCATCAAGGTGAGGGGGGGGGGGGGTGTTCGGACCTCCCCTCCCTTTTGTGGAATAATTTTGTATGTTTTTATAGCTAAACAAACGCAACTGTAATTTTTTGTCCCAGTGAAAACCGGAAAGAAACGTTAACCTAAAAACCGCATCGCGCTTGCACTAGCTATTGTTCCCAAACAAGGAGCATTGTTACGAAACACTTGGCATTGTTACCAAACAAGTTGCATTGTTGCGAAACAATGGTCATTTTTCGTCAAGAACGAAAAAAATATTTTTTTAGTGGCGACGATGTTGCAATGGTTGCAACGGTTTTCTTGTGTGCAAAGTCAATTAGTTTAGTTGTTGAACACGTTGCCAATATTGCGCATGTTGAAAAAAAACTGTTAGCGCAAGCGATTGCGATTAGACCACCGCATGCACATAGTTTTTATTTGTATGTTTTCTTGATAACGTAAGCCCACATTTAATTCCTTTTGGGTAACACATATACTTAAGCCTTTCTTTCAAAGTCGTGGTAATAAAACTACGGCGCAAGCACTGCCGCAAAAACTCGCATCGAGTGTTCCACAGCGTTACTCAAATGCGTAATCCAGGAAGCCACCATTTATGTGACGATTCGCGCCAACGCGGGCGTTCGTATTTTGCAATGCTCGACCACAATTAACCTTAGTTTACAGCGGAAAATCGGGGAAATCCCCAAAAAATTCGCCCCCCCCCTTAAAAAAATCCTGGATACGCCCACTTATTATCTCGACGTTTTTGTTAAAAAGTGTTTCTGCACTACTTAACATTGGGTGTAATGAAGGCAATTGAAACTTTAAAATCATATATTGTGTTTACTGCAAGGAACTGAAGATGCCCATGGGGCGAAATATATATTCGTGATTATAAGCCAGGCTGATCCTGTAGTAAAAATCTCCTGCTTTTTTAGTATTATTACAGCTAGTTCAACATGAGCAAAAACTGTTAAACTCTTGTCGGTATTAAAATATAACAAGAAGGTGGTTTCATGAGTTATAAATCTTATTGGTGCCCCATCATACCGACTACATTGGATTGGATAAACATGTTTAGCATTTTAATGACCAACTTACATGATTTCTGAACCAACGCCCCCGACGCGAAGTGCTGATGAACTGATGTTTTGGCACGTTTCTATGGAAACGCATTGTCCGTGCACAACGTAACCTGAAAAAGTGATCATGCGTTTTGAGGTTGCCTCGTTTTTTATCGTTTGTAAACAACTTGCATGATTTACCATGGCGAATTACACAACATTTCACACAGTAAAATCATCTTTTAAGGAGTTACAGAGTTTCATATTTTTGTTAATTTTCGGTGAAGCTAAAGGCTAAGCCTGCTTTATGCTATATTGTATGAGTAAACAGAAACACATTTTAAATAATATTGATATATTGCTTGTGCAATGTTTGTAAACGCTCCAGGGAACAAATCTTGTACAAACATTAGAACAACAAGCAATAGGCTATGTCATAATAGTATTAAAAATGCATATCCGTTTACTATGCACTATAGTCTATTCGAACGACACAATTGTCTCTCAAAGTAAACGTTTGTGTTGTTGTTCAAATTTTTGGTTTTTGAATTCAAAAATAAAATTTAGCAAAGGACCTTTGAAGCTTAACGCCGCATTCTAACGAGTTTAAGGCTCTCAAGCCAGTGTTCAAATGTTTAAAGCACAGTAATTTGTTACCTCCCAGGTCTCCGATATGTTTTTCCGTTCGCAGACAAGCTGTTTGACCTTTTTTAGACGGAGGACAAGAACCCAGTTTGAAGTCGTCATTTACAAAAAGTCCATGCACAATTTTTTGCTGTTGGTAACACATAAGCGCGCTCGTCGCGCACATCAGCTCCACGCAAATTACCAATATAGTTGTAATACTTTTCATTGTAATTTTTTTAACTTCAACCAACTACAGCACACGTCCAGAAGCCTGAGTCAAAAGTCAAAATTTATTTCAGGAATACCTTATTTGCTTATAGTCATTGCCAAGGTTGTTGACAGTTGACTGTCCCAACTTTACAGCGAAGTGCATAAGGCGCACACTGTGTCGACCTATTAGGTGTTATCAGTGCTGTCAAATCCACATGACACTGATGCTTACAAACTGTTTTGCAGCCAAAAAAATCTCCCTACTACCAGACAAAACGTACACACCAATTTATCGTAATTTTGGTACTACTCGTGCCCTGGGGCTATTTTACTTACTCACAAAATCACCATACAAAATTTGACCTGACTAGACTGTTTCGTTGCTTTACGACCGGCGCGTTCAATGCTGATTCATCGCAATATGTATTAGTACATCTTATACCCCAGCTGAAATTTGAAGTTCCCGGGACAGTTTGTATGTACCAGGTCTTGTTTGTTGTTTAACAAATTTCCACCACAGTAAGCTATAGATTTTAAATCTGGGTAAACCTCTAATATTCTGATTTTCGATTTTCCCATGTGTTCCCACTACCTTGTCATAACCACCCACGACTGGCATTTACTAACTCTGACAAAATAGCGGACCAGTATGTTTCAAACTTTCAACTGTGCCAAAACAACTGGTGGTTACGATATAAACCCAATGCTGGCACCAAAATTGGTTTTCTTTCTATTGTTTTGCAGTTTAATTGGTTCATATTGAACAATTCCTTTGCACGATTATCCATATACCGAAAAATCGGTTTGACCGCAAGAGAAGTGACGCATAAATGACGTCACGCGCGATCACGACTGCGGATGTCGAGTTGGTGACGCGGTTTGCTGCGAATTTTGCCCCGGGGTTTAAGGCGTGAATAAAAATAGGTCGAAGAATTCCTATTCCTTCTTTGCACAAAGGCATTACTCACGCAGTCTTCTGTGTGACGCAACAATCGTTATCCTACGTCACGTCTGTGGCAAATATTCTTTCCAAGGGAATGTTGATCTGCCGGTTAAGCTTATTACGCACAATATGATGGTCATGTATTTTCCTGTTGGCGGCGTCCCAAACATGACGTTTAGTCAAAGTGTGAAACAAGTTTGAAGAGTTAGGCTACCTAAAAATCTTTTGTTGTTTAAAGATAAAACAAAACAGCTTTGTTTGCGTACAATAAACTTTTTGTTTAGTGCTGTTCTTGCTGCCTGGCATTGTAATTTCAAAGAACTGTTCTTGTGGCATAAGGTTACGAGATTTTTATTACAACCAACGTTTCGTTTACCAGAACAACCATTGTGTTAATGTCAAGGAGCAATGCACAACTTGCTGCAATTGTTGCACACCTGGTCGCGTGACGCTACAAGCGGTGCCAATGTCATCTACTCCCATTTTTCTTTTGTTTTCTTACGTGTATGGCCTTTATGTACATTATAACTTGTTGCCACATAACCCTTAAGAGAAGTCTCTCCAGATGGTTGTAATGAAAATCTCGTAACCTCATGCCACAAGAACAAAAAACTTTCTGTTTATTTAAACAAGCGTAGCATCAACACGAAATTGAATTATATTTTTATTAGTCACATGTGTAATGAAGAAATTACTGAAGTCATCAACAGTTACTTTCAGATATCTCAGCGGTATTTTCGTCTAGATATCCAAATATTCTGTAAACACTATAAGATTTCCTGTCACACTGTTTCCTCGTAAATCTCTTTCTTTGACGTCATGGCTCTCTCCGTTTTAACTTTCCGAAGAAGATGTGATTTGTGTTTAATGTTGTGTCATCACCAAAGACGCAACCTTTGGAAGATTTAGTGTTTAAAACAACAAACCGCATGTCATGCATTTAAAAAAATGGTTGCCCAACTAATATGCAACCACACATGTTTGGTTACGATGTGACATTTCAGACACAAATCCTCGCATGTGGACGGAACAGGTTGTGCCTGTTTCTCATCTAAATCGAGGACGAACCTTCGGTTAATCAAATTCATCCAATTTCAATTTACAAGTTTCTATGGTGTTTTTTTTCTGACGATGGCGAAAAGTAATTTGCTTGACCAAAAACACGAAAAGTGAACAGAAAAGGTTTGTGGTGCTTCGGGAAGTAGACTGCGCGAAATGGTAATCACATCCTTGCAATATCAGATCGCTCGCCTAATTGATTTTTTTTAAAAATAATCCCGACAGCGCTGGAAAATATCTTAAGCGACCCGGACGCTCTGCTCCAAGAAGGTGTGTGCCCCAACACTGCCAAAGTTGTAGTGGTGTGTGCCCCAACACTGCCACTACAACAACAACGTGATAGGCATTCTCCCTTTGCAACACAGGAATTGATATCCCAAATGCCAGGAGCGATGACGTCAAAATAATGATCACAGCTGATAACTTCGGACATCAGTGTCAAAGTTAATCTAATCACAGCATCAAAACGCATATGTAATCCCCTAAAACACGCCATGCGGATGTCTGCTATGTAGAATTCTTAAACGTCACCTGCGTGCAAAAAGATTCACTTGTGTAGTATTCGTTGTTGCATTATCGTAAGTACTTCGAATTGTTATATTTTGCTTTAAATCAGCTCAAGGCTTCTTTGTTTCAGCCGAGCTGTCAGGGCTTATTTTCCGTTTGTAACTTGACTGCTTGACGTTGGTACCTAGACACGGTCGGTACCATGGACACGTACGACAAATAGACCATATCAGGTCAGTTTGCTAGTTCAACAACTTCTGTGTTTTCAGTCGCCAAACAAACCGGCGCAACCTAAAAACATCCTTCCCGTGTTTCCAGGGTAATTATTTCTCAAGTTGTGTAATTCCCTCTCCAGACACGAACACATTTACCCGAGCTTCGTCCGTAACAGCTGTGTGCGTTTGAACAAACGCCGCTGTAAAAACATATCCGATTTAAATATCACGCCATGTCTCATTATTTAAACAAACTGATTACCACATAAACCTTTTGATTTTGATCAACATCTCATTTTTCTTATTCCTGTAAGTCGGTTGGGACTGTACAGTATTTGCAGGCACGTTATAACACGACATAACAACAACAGCGTGATTAGTGTTGTGATGTTATGGTTTATAGAAACAATTGTTGCCTTATATCCTGTCATTATTTATCTTCATTTTTGTCCATATTTAAAATTGCGACAAATTTGTTTTGGTGATTTTCCTTTAATATTTACCCACGGTTTTCCTTTAAAAAGGTCACGCACCACTGCGCTCACCAGGACTGTGCTGCGCTTGGGGCAAATCAATTTCCTGTGTTTTGTTTTTTGTGTTTATGTTGCTGGTTTTAAGCCACAGTACTAACTTGTTTGGATTGTAGAAAGGTGCAAAATCTGCTAGTTGTTAAATTTGTTTAAGATTAAGGGGGTCAGGGTTATGTTGTCACTAGTTTGAGTAGAAACTGTATAAGCATGTATTGCATTGCAAACCTTGAGAGTAATTTTACTGCAATATAAGCAGTATAGAAGAAACGCATCTTGAGGTTACAAACTACAGCCCTGCGGTATAAACCAACGATTAGGTTGCATCTCAACACTAATCTGTGCGCGTTTGCCATAGTTTACGTTTTTTACAAGTTTGTGTAATTCCTAATGCCTCGGAGGTGCTCACAGATGCGTGACGGCACATGTCAAGTGATGCGAGACGAAAATTTTTAACAGTGGGAGCCTGATGCACAACTACAATGTTTTAATATTTCCGCACCCAAGACGTGTTTAACGATTTAAATTCTATTTTGAGTTTTGTATTCTGAACACACAAATTAATTTAACCATGGCATGTTGTGCCCTCGGGCCCACGCTATATAGGCCGCGAACAAATTATCGTTTTCAATATTCGAAAGCTTTGATCAGACGTGCTTGTAGTCGAAATTCTTTGCTTCAGTTTACGAGTATGAATTATTTCAGAAACAAAAAAAATTGAGGCAGTTTAGTTTGTTTATAGTTTTGCCCACTTGCTTGGTCTCTGTTGTTTAGTGCCCGGTTATGGGTACTCAACTGATCGTATCACACCTAATTTGAAAAATCTGTTCCTGGCCAGCTTTCCAGCTGATAAAATGCAACAATCACCAGTTGCACTGCCGAGACCTTATCGATCGATGGTGTTATTACCTTAACTGTCTGCAGCTGATTGAAAATTATGGCTTGCTTCTAATCTGAAAACTGTTGTTTTTAGACTTTTAAAAACCAACACCAACCAAAAAGTGCTTGGTGTTTTATCACAATCACTTTTCTTTACTATGGGGGGTTCCACTGATGGCGGGTCGTGCAGACGAAGATGCAGATCCACGATGGGTCTTCTCCTCGCCTTTGCATCCGCGATCTTTGCGGCGGTGATGACGCTCCTCGTCAAGTTCCTCCGGGAAGCAGGAGCGGATCATCTTCTCCTAGTGAGATGGGTCGTTCAGTACATCTTTACACTTCCCGTCCTGGCCTGGAGGTTTGAACCCTTTGTTCCAGGAGAAAAGAAGATGAACGTGTTCGTACTTGGGACCTGCATAATTTGCGTCTTCGCGTCCGTTGGACTCTTCTTCAGCATCACCTTTCTGCCAGTGGGTGACGCTGTTGCAGTCATGTCTACCTACGTTGTGTTCGTGGGATTTTTCGCTTGCATTTTTCTCAAAGGTGAGAGCTAACTTATGATGAAAACTCGTGAACGATTCGTTTGTCGTTGGCATACGGCGTTATGTAGAAATTGAGATAAGTCGAGCGCTCGCGTAACCGTTTGTTTAGTATTCTTATTTAAACGGCCACACAGAAATTGTTAAAAAAATCTCCGGACGGCCTTAAGTCAAAAGACCTCGAATTTGACTATATTTGTACAAAAAACATTTCATTAGTTTTTAAACGTTGAGTTACAGACAGTTGTGCACATTGTTTCGTCATATCAGATCCCGACGGTCTTGCTCACTGATTTTTATTGGTTCCTTGTTTGTGTGTATTGAACCTTGTTACGTGAAAGTATTACCATGAAGTCAACGCCAATTTTGTATTATGTAGAACCCTGTCGACTTTCAGACGTGATATTTGCGCTTCTGGCACTGGTTGGCTCAATTATTGTTGCTAGGCCTCCATTTCTCTTTGGATCCGACCAATCAGACGTGGATGGAACAACGACAGATCGTTTAATCGGGGTTCTTCTCGCAGTCCTTGGGTCTGTGTGCGCTGCGGTCGCGATGGTAGCTGTCAGACGCATGGGGGAAAGAGTCCATTACAGCCTGATCGTTTTCTACTATGCAGTTTGTGGCATGGTAATAAACTCTACTACGGTGTTAGTGACTCAAAGGGTGACCTTACCTTGCTTGGAAGACTTGCTGGTAATGTTACTTTCAGCGTTTGCGGCTATTTTGAACAATGTGCTGCTTGTGTTGGCCTTACAAAACGAGGCGGCCGCGCCAGTCACTATTGTTTGCACGAGTGAAGTTGTGTTTGCGTTTCTGTTTGAGTTTTTGTTTCTCGGCACTGTTCCGTCAACATACAGTGTTATAGGCGCTACGTTGATAATGGTTAGTTGCATCGGGCTCCCTCTACTTAGCATCCGCAGCGCAAGTGAAAGTAACAGCACGTGACTTCGAGTTAGATCCCTGGGCCGCAGGATGCTCGACAACAAAAAAACTCGTTAACATTTCGCATTGCTTACTTTTCAATGTTCCACTTTTGTAATGTATTGCGATTTTTGAAATACTTGTTGAAATGCTTTTTTATGAATGAAGTGAGACAATACATGGAATAATACAGATCTATTTACTGGTAATTCATTGTTGTAAAATTATCTGCCCGTCGAATAAATGAACAAACATTCTTAACAGTGCCGGAAAAATATCTGAATATTGCCACTTGTTTTTTCCCGAACGTAATTGCTATTTGTGTTATCCTTTAGCAAACTAAAGTGTTATTCCTGTTGACAAATTTTGTAAATCGTTGTTATCAGACTATTTTAAAGTCGCCAAATAAAGATTTCAGTTTTTGGTTAATATTGCGCCCTGTGTGGTGGCACCGGAATTTAAAACATGCCTTTTCTGTCTGAAAATATCCTCTCACAGAAACTCTTCTATCTTCCTGGTTACTAGGCTCCCGGTATCAGGTATTTTTTGCCAGCTTGTTGACACACGTCTCGTGCCTGCCTGATACAAGTACATGCCTCTTCCGAAGTAAAATGCCCTGTCAATCATTACCTGAAAATATGCAGGAAAATGTTCATTGTTATATTGCTTGTTGCACGTTGCCTTGTGTCACCCGAGTCCAATTAAACGATTGCCATAATAGATGAAAAACTCAATAACATTTGCATTGACTTTGTTACAAAAACACGTTTGCATGCAGACACAGTAGAAAATCTATCGAATTGCATTGAGGAAAGAAATCGTTGTACAAATAGCGGCGTCATCTCTTGCTCAGCCGTTGCATAATTACAAAAACACACGCAAGCATTAACTATCTATATTATCTGCTACACGTACCAAAAAGTCGTATAGGTTAAATAAATCTTAAGAATTTGCTATCCGAAGCACCACACCATACATATGATGAATAGAAGAGCGGCTAAAACCATAAGAGGCACTCTGCGTTTAATCTCATCCGTGGCTGTTTTATAGTAAAGCTCAATATTGTCCTCGCCCAGAGTCCCGTCGATAATTTCAGCTTTTTTGTTGAGATGTGGAAATTGTATTTTAGGATGCGGTTTATCGAGGAATCGGCACAGAGGCTCCCAGCCCTCTCTGATGTTGTACTCGAGAAGTTGGCCTTCTCTGCACATGCTTCGTACGTAGGCCTCATGTCTCCTGTATGCCGATCTGCAGAATGTTCACAGAATTGTTTATTTTTCACGATGTACGACAGGGCGCCGTTGGGCCTCAACAAAACCTAATGCCACAACCACTAATCAGTATTATCCAATTACACGTTCTTCATACCTGGCAAGCATGTCGTTCTTGTAGTAAGTGCACGCGAAAAAACCGAAACAGGCTTCTCTCGCTTTCCTCATAACAATCCAACCTTTGTAAACGATCGGCGAAATAGTCCGGCAGATTGTGTGGTACATGAAAAAGTTAGGGCTTTTGAAAGTCTGCGAAAAAGATGTTGGGTTAAAGAGGGCTCTTACACCCTTCACATTTCGTATTTCAAGACCTTAAACTCCAATCCAGACAACCTTTCCCTATAGGGCCAAAGTCAAGTTCGCGGGCCAAAGTCAAGTTCTGTATTCTATCAGAGTACCGTATTTTGTTCGACAACAATATCGTTTACTGTTTATAATGTTGGTAAACTTAATGACGTATAGAGGCAATTTTTCAAGATTATTTCCCTATTTTTACATTAATGCAGTATCGCTCGGTGAGTCATACATTACCGCAAATAGTAAAGGGGTTGCGGGCCCGATGATTCTGCTGGGCGGGCCGGATGAGGCCTGCGACTCGCCCGCGAGGTTGTTGACCCCTGGCGCCGAACAAAAGTATTTCAGTGACATTTTCGCGTCAGTGTCTTGGTGGTTGAATGATAACATATATCGATTCGACCGCGCATAAGCATAATGTGGTTAAACATAGCAAACGAAACTATAAATAAGTTTCGTGCCTCATCGTGTGTTACGACCTCGTCGGTGTAAAACGTGCAGTTGTTTGGTTGCGTTGCGCTGGATGCGACTGGCGAGGTAGGATATATTCCTGAAATATGCCTTTCCAGTCTCGTAAATCATCTCCGAGTGGGTCTCGTCGTTGCGTGCCACGTCAAATATAATGTTTGCCTTCCGGTGGTTAAATGTGTAACTACAACACGTACAACGCCCAGCTTATGCACACATGGTTGCGGTAATCACTTTCACATGACCGTTTACGTCATATTTCTATCGCATAACGTAGAAGAGGGTGAAAGACCTGAGCTGTGTTTGAGTTATGGCGAGACAAGCTCTGTGTGAAACTTTGTAAATGTTTCTACTTTCAGGTGTAGTCAATCTCTACTGGCCAGGGCGTTGCCGAAACCCTTCAGGGTTATTTGAACACTCTTACTTTTGATTTGTTCCTGATTTTAATTTTTCCTATTGTAAGATTATGCACGCATGACAATGCAAAGGAAACCATTCTACTATGCCTCATGTGGAACATTTTTTTAATTTTATACCAATTAAATCCGCATAAACTGGTTGCATTATTTACAGTTGATGGAGCGAGAGGATTCCAAGAAATTTTTCCGAGAAAATAAAATAATGCAGAAAGTGTAGTCCAAATCGGTTTAACCGTAGCGTCTATGCTCGTGAACTCTTGGCGGTGATTTTACACTGCGTTGTACACGTGGTAAAATGTTTTACTTACAAAGCTTGGGACGTGATAGAACGTTGTTTTGAAGCTTTTCAACCATTCTTCTTCCGAACCGCGTTTCATCAAAATAACCTATGAAAAATGCCTTGTGTCTAATACACGGTTTTATCCAAATACATTTCAATGAAATTACCTTTGAGTCAGGAAACGCTTCTAAGATTTGATCCCACATGGCAACAGCTGGCAAGTCGGTGACGGCGTCAATATCGCTGTACATCTCTTTAAACACGCTATTATCATGTTTCCCATCGAATATTTCTATCCATCTATCGCTGTTGTGTAGCATTTCTTCGAAGGCATCGTTCACCGAATATCCCAATGCCCGCAATGCGTTTGCCATGGACTTGGTACCGGTTTTTGGCATGCCGGCACATATTACTTTCATCGTATTAACAATTCTTTCAAAACACCCGAACACCAGTACCTTGTCGATGGGTGATATCCCTGCTACTATAGTGGATGGTACAACCGTTAAAACCAGCAATGAAAACAATTACAAATTATCACACAACACTCGATCCTTTAATTACCCCAAAGAGCATTGGTTATGCTTGTGACGGTAGTTACTGAACTCTGTACACATTTCAACGCTGAACTTAGCTTGAGTGGGGTCGACAGAGAACAATTGTTATAAGACACCTCACCGGTTGTGTTTGTTCGGCCCATTTCAGCGTCAACTACCGACAAAGTGTGACCGAACCTCAATAAGGGGTGTGGGTGGGGAACTATTCAGCCTTACAATGGGCGCTACGCTATTCTGTGCTACCGTACGTGCCCTTGTTCAACGTTCCTGACTAAACCAATCTACACCAAATGAAAGCGCTTTCGTTGATACATATCTTATACCAAGTCATCACTACCCAGTCAAAATTGGCAAGCAGATGCAATCCTCTTCGTTAGGTCATTTCTTGACGCCTAGTAAGCTCGACTTAGAAAGCTTTTACTACGTTCTGATCAGTTAAAATTGACTAGAAAATAAATAGATGTGTTCCTGCTGTTGGCGCGTCGGTTGCCAGGCAAAATACAGTGGTGAATAAATAAAACCCACAGCGGAAAGCTGTACCGAGTGTGTGTGTGTTGCCAACTGGTATTTACTCTTTCCAGAGAAGCAAATAAACCACCGAACCCCGGCTTAACGTATTTTGTTTCAAACTCCTCAGTTTATTTCGTTTTAATAAGTCGAACTGGATTTACAAGTGGAATTATTTTTGGTCTGTTAGGCTGCTTCGGCTTGAAACGAATTTTTTTCTGCCACCACGCGCGCAGAAATCACTCTACGCCATTTTAAACAGTGTGAAAATTGTGGAGCTTAACTGACAAATAACCTATGCAAATACAAAGAAATGGTAACCTGTGCCTCGCATTTCTTTAAGGCTCAAAGCAAATATTTTTCTTTCTGATCTGGATGTTTTAACTGGAGCATCACGCGTGACACAAAGCACAAGACTGGAAATATATCTTCTTCCTATGTGGGAGAAACAACTTACAGAGTGCAGATGTGACGTCACGCCTCATTCAAATGCGTTTTTTCTCCGCCAAATGTAACACGAGCTGGTGCACAACAACTGGCCCAACTGCCTATACGCTCGACGCTGCTGCCGCTGCCTCGGACTAACATCACATTCTATATCTTGAAAGTGGGTTTTCGCCCAGTAAAATATTAACCTAGATACAAAGCGAGGAAAGGAAAAATGCCATTAGGAGGGGGTTGGCATACTATCAGCCAATATGCACAAGCCTTCTTCTGTCTTCTCTTGACGGCTTACGTAATTTTTCAAGAACTTGTATGTTCTTTCGCGCCATTCAACTTGTCTGTGGTTGGTGGTTTCCCTTGAAAACGGTTTGCGCTTTGACTGCGTCCTCTTGTGGCCATTGTTTGCTATTTTACAAATATAAAACAAATCAGTTTTATTTTTGATATTAAACCAATACACGACTGAGCAGAAATATGAGTTAATATAATGACTGACGAACCCCTTTTCGGTGTCTGTTATCGTTTGACAAAAAACAAACGTTTATTATAGACCTTTCTTGGCGATCACAGCTATCGTGTCGCGATTATTAGGTTTGTAGGCTTGGCAGCTCAGGCATTGCAGCCTAGCTGGATCAGCCACTTTTTCCCGATAAGTCGGAACAAGATTTGAAAAATCAAGCTCCCGGTGAGGTTTGAACTCACGACCCTGGGCCAAACGCTGCAATGCTTGGGCTGCCAAGCATGTAAACCTAATGATCGCGATACGATATAGCTGTTATCGCCAAGCAAGGACCTGCGCAGTGGGGCGATCCTGCCAAACATGGCGTTCCATGAAGTATCACTGCGTTGTCTGATATGGTGGTAGAGATCGCCTACGTATATGTGAAGGTTGCCTGGCAAGTTGTGCGCTTGCGCACCAGTGTACTTTGGTCACAGTATTTCCCGTAAAACCACTGAGCTCATGTAGCTCAGTTGGTAGAGCGTTGGGCCTGGTTAGCCCAGGGTCGCGAGTTCAAACCTCACCGGGAGCTTGATTTTTCAAATCTTGCTCCAACTTGTGAGAAAAAAGTGGCTGATCCAGCTAGGCTGCCAAGCGTTTATTAGACAACAAAAAACGCACTCCCAGACCTTACTTTGGTTTTTACTTTTCAATAACAACTTGTCCGTCACAATAATCATGTTAAAACACAAAAATTGCGATCATACTGGGCATAGACATTAGATAGCGAAAGACATTATACCTCGTATTCGTAAGCTATATTCGCAAACTATGCTCTAAACTACATGGTGGAGGACAAGCTCTTGGACTTTGAGTCCGTCCGTGTATAAACCACAGATCCATCAAATGCTTTCAAAAGCAAAACGGTGACAGCATTACTTTAACATCCAACACCGGTCCACCAGCAGTGGTCGAAGCAAAACAAATTCTCACCGAAACGATTGAATTTACACGGAAAAATAAACCATCGTTTTAGTATACTAGTTGGGATTTCTTCCAGCATTGTCATCCAGACCAACAACTTGAAGATAATCAATTCAAAGAGTTTTGTTTAGCGCCAAAACCACCATAAAACACTAGCTATAAACACCAGGGAACCACAGAGCAGCATTGTTATTTGACTCTTGATGTCCTCTTCCACCATTCTGAAATACACTTTTATATTCTCCTCTCCGAGGTCGCTGTCGACGATTCTGGAATCTTTGTTAAGAAAAGGAAACTCTACTTCCGGTCGTACTTTGTTGAGGAATTCGCACAACGGAGCCCAACCTTCATTGATGTTGTAGACGAGCAGTTGGTCATTTGGACAAGTCTTCAGTACGTAAGCGTTGTGTCTTCTGTACGCTGACCTATGTTACGTAATGTTTAGATTTTTAGTAACGCGACTACGAAAAGCTTTAATTTTTAACGACGGTGACGACGTTTAAATGTTTGCCTATTTTACCCCGTGAAACATTTTTTCACCTTGCCAGCATTTCGTTTCGATGGAAAGCGGAAGCGAAAAATCCGAAGCAGGCGTTCCTGGATTTGGAAAGTACTTGCAAACTCTTGTACACGACCTTCGGGGAGAATATCCACCACATGAAGTGACAAATTAAAAAGTTCGGGCTTCGGAATCTCTGAAAAATAGAGCGACTGATTTCAATATGATCAAAAATTAAAAACATTTTTTTTTTCATGATCCACAGAATTTTTTAACATAAACAAGACCATCATTTTTATTTAATGGCGTATTAATTATTTGTTACAAAAACAGGCGATAATCGTTAGTTGATACCAATCACTGCTTTTATGCAACTGGACCATGTAATTATCTGCTAGACCAAAGGTAACCACGTGATCACGTATTCAAGTGACCACGAAACAGTTGAACCAGTGGGCGGAGGAAACCAAGACTCACGTATAAGGGAGTGTTGTAAAAAGTGTTTCGGAAACTTTCAATCCAATCTTCCTCTGAATCACGCGTCAGTAAAATGACCTATGCACAAACAAACTATACAAACGAGGTGCATTTGACCTTGATGAATGCCCGTCACCAGAACAAGTTACATGTCTAAGCAAAGTATAGAAGTGGTGTTCCACAAAATATGGCACACGACTAAAAGGAATCGGCGTTATAGGAGTTTAGGGGAGCATGACTATGTAAAGGTGGTCCACGAACACCATTTTTGGTGATACTGTAGTATCATATGACCTCCCAAGGGGTCAGCACCGGCACATTATTTGCTCAAATGACATCAGCAAATCGCTGGTTAGCATAGCAGCATGATAATGCGGTAACATCTTTCCTATGATTTTTATTTGTGATAACAGCGAAACGAGTCATACAACAAACCTTGGAGTCGGGAAACGCTTCTAAGATTTGATCCCACATGGCAACAGCTGGCAAGTCGGTGACGGCGTCAATATCGCTGTACATCTCTTTAAACACGCTATTATCATGTTTCCCATCGAATATTTCGATCCATCTATCGCTGTTGTAGCA
Source organism: Ascidia mentula (assembly GCF_947561715.1). Taxonomy (NCBI): domain Eukaryota; kingdom Metazoa; phylum Chordata; class Ascidiacea; order Phlebobranchia; family Ascidiidae; genus Ascidia; species Ascidia mentula. The sequence goes on from NC_138568.1 coordinate 5,396,091, forward strand.
TAATTCCTCAAAAGCATCATACACAGTGTAACCTAAGATCCGTAAAGCTTTCGCCATCGACTTGGTACCGGTTTTCGGCATGCCGGCGCAAATCACTTTCATTGCGACTACTTTCTGATTTGTATAAAACTTTTACAAAAAGCACGGACATTAAGGAGTTATGACGATTCATTTACAAATTGTAACAAACTTTATCACCGTAAGCAAACGTTTACAACATTTAACCACAGAAGTATTAAGCAAGTTGCTGCAGAAGCAAAGCAACTTGTTAACGCTGCAGCAGATAAGTTGCAATGCTTCTTTCAACCTTTTTTTTGTTTTGTTGTAAATTCGCCTCTATATTTGTTCACAAACACAGAAGTTGGTATACAAAAGTATGATTAGGCGAAAATCTGTAGCAATACTGAACGCCCCGAGCTACTAGAAGGCTACCGGAGACTAATCTTATAGTGCCGCCTAAGTTTGTTACAAAGCTGACCAACCAACCGTGTCCACACTTTATTGAAACTGCATCTCGTGCTGCTGGGTTAGTAGTAGCTGCTGGTAATTAGCCTGCAGCGTGACTGCATGTACACAAATGCTCGAATAACGACGTTCGCTGTTTCGGAAACTCTCAATCCAATTTTCCTCTGAATCACGCGTCAGCAACATTATGCCTATCAGCTTTGGATTACGTCAGCCTGAGTCACGGTTTGTCGTTTGTTGCTTAGTTATTTTAGGTAAGGAGTAAAGGCTTCACACATTTCACTGCCATTTAGAAATTCCATATTTAGAAAAGTCAGGGTATAATTGTAAAAAATAACAAAGCGACTTTTAAAAAAGGAATTGTCAAAATATTGAAAGAATTTACTTGTGACAAGCCACATTCTCCACACCACAACAAATTGTATCAATTAAGTACCTTGATATTCAATGCATCTACTTTTTTTGCGAAATTGCGGTAAGTTTCACGAACCGTTATCAATATACGTCACGTGACCAAAGAAAGAAAAGACCTGGGGCGGAACGTTTCGGTCGGTATGGTTTATTTTATTTCTAACCTACAATCTTTTTTGTTTGTTCTTCTTCTGTGTAGGTACTACGTCTAAGGTATAACTATTTAAATGCAAAGCTAAATATTTTATATTAAAAGTTTGGCTTAGCCCTTTCATTTCAATTGTCTTCCAAACTTACTTATAACTATTTTTCAGAAATTCAAAAGAAATTAACATTAATTACATTTCCTGTTATTGCTTGTGATTGGTGATTCTTCTGCTTCCTATCAAAGCACAGTGGGTATGGATTTAAGTAAAAAAGGAAACAATGAAGGAACTGATTGGGTAAATTGCAAAGAGTTTGTAAATAAAAACACAACTAGTTTACTTTAACACTAAAAGTTTGTAAGGTAGTGTTACAAGTAATATAGTGTTAAATAGTTAATGTAGCTTGGATTTAACAAATACCAGTGGATTTAGAATCATTTTTTATGTTCACATCTTTTCAGTTCACTTCACAAGGTTACCAGTTTCCAACAGATCCAAACATGGACCCACAACATAATGAATCACCCCAACAAATGGCATTGGATCTTTCCTGTTCCAAAGATATGTATGTTGTAGAAACATCTGTAGGTGAAATTATGTTATTATGTTCTGTTTTTCTTGTAAGACCCAAGCAACACTCTCAGGCAGGGGCGAAAGATATGACACCAAACACTGAATGTACGTCTTCAGCAGATAATATGCGACGTTCTTCACGAAATCATGAAAATATGGAAATTGTTGGTCATTGCAGCACATTGCCTCCTCCACAAAGTGAATTTTTTTCACCATGTAAATTTTACTTCTTTAAGGAAACACCAATTTTGCTGTTTTTTTAGGTTTTGAGGAAAACTCAATGCAAATGAACACATTAACTCAGGTACAAATAATATGCCCGGTTGCATTTTTTGTGTGAACTTTTTTCATACATTTTAAATTCAGGTGGAACCAAGCTTGCAAAAACCTTCCACACAACCAAGTATAAAAATATTTAAAACAAGAAATGTTTCAGAACTTAATATCATTTTTTACTTTTCGCAGGTGGTGTGACAAATATAAATGACAAGCTCATTGGGAATCCAAACTTTTACACAGCAAAACAAATAAACAGTAAGCAATGTTTCCTTTTTTAATCTGGGTCTTGTTGTTTGTCACAAAATGCATTTTGTTTGTTTATTAGTAAACACAAACAACGAAGAACAGGACAAACTGAGTAAAGGTAAGTGTTTATTTAATATTAAATTTAATTTTGAATAGTATTTTGTGCAGCTACACGTTTCTTTTATGCAACCACGTTGGCTCTTTTTTTGTCAAAGCTATAATTTCACAATAATCTTTCAAAATTGGTTTTGCAAGTTACAATCTTCTGAAGTTTGTTTTGATGTTTTAAATTTGTTATTGCTGTACTGTAGCCTATGTAACTTTTTTCCAGCTAATTGTTTCAAGATTCAAAACCTTTTGCGAAAGGCAGCTATGAAACAATGCAAATCAAAGAGTGATCAGGTTTTGATTAAACAACAAATCGAAGTTTGTCCACTGGAAATAACAGACAAACCATCAAAGGAAGTTTATCCTGTAGGATGTAAACCTTCTAAAAAACGGAGAAAAATAGCAGCCATCCCACAATACAGTGATGAAGATGGACATTACAACAGGAGTCAAGATTATGAGACAATAAACTTAAAACAGGACAGTGAAGTTTTAGTTGAGGAACTTTTTATGAAAGCCAAGGAAGCAGCAAAAAATCAAAACCAGGCATACAATGCAAACTCTGTAGCATTAATCGGACAACCAGGTATTGGTAAAACCACACTATCCAAAGTAATAACTGAAAAGGCGGTGGATGGTAAGATGAAGAATGTTGATGAGATTCAGTTTTGTTTTTACATTTCCGCAAAAAAACTTAAAATGAAGACTCCCACAACATTTGTAAGTTTTTTGCTTAAAAACTCTCTAACTCCGGATGATTTGGGTGATTCTCCAGTGAAAATACATAATGAAGAACATTTTTTTCAACTTGTAAAATATTCAAATGAGGTACTAATAACTATAGACGGCCTTGACGAAATTGCAGCTGACTGGAGTTTAGAGTATGAAAATATTGATCCATTGAAAGAAAATAACCCTTTACTTTATATTTATGCTCTTATGAGGGGTGACTTGCTTGAAAATGCGAAAAAACTTTTCACTTCTCGACAAAAGCATTTTTTCTCTATTGAAGCAGAATGTCGACCATTGTTTGTTGCTGAGGTTATGGGTCTTAATGAAAAATCTCAAGAAAATCTTTGCAACCAGATTTGTAGAGATAATGGTGCTGATGTGTGGAATGTCATAAAAGGCAATCCAAACTTTCTTTATTCTTGTTATGTCCCAGCAAAATGCATTTTTATTGCTTATGTTATCTCAAATAGTCTTAAAGAAGGTGGTGACGGGCGATTTCACTCTCTTACTCATGTTTTTGCAAATGGATTCAAGTACTATTTCAAGCAGGGTTTTATTAAGGGAACAGTAATAAAAATAAAAAAAGAAGAATATTTAAGCAAAATAGCTAGATTGGCATGGAATGGCTTCAAGGACAGCAAACTTGTATTTACCGCAAATGACCTAAAAGAAGTAGGTATAGATCCAGAAAAACTTCGGGGACTTCTTGCTACATTTGTGACTGAAGAAAACTGGAAGATGAATTTCTTAGTTACTGAAATTCTGAGCTATTTTTCACATTTGATTTGGCAAGAATATTTTGCTGCTTGTTACCTCGTCTTTTTTGCAAGAGTTAAAGAGTTTTCCCAACTATTTCCGAAATTCAAAACAAACAGATGGGAAGTAGTTACAAAGTTTGTTTTTGGTCTTTGCAATGCTAGCACTAGTAAGTCAATAGAAGATTTCTTTTGTAATGATTATTCTGAAACAATGACAGAAAAGAAAATACATCTGAAAAGGTTTTGCCGCAGCCATCTACAAAATTGTAATAGTGAAGGAAAAAAACTTTTGCAAATTTGCTCATGGTTACAAGAAATTGATGATGAAACTTTTTTTGAAGACAATCTTCATTTGTTGCCAGAAACATTGACTTTAACTGGAAACATACTTCCAACTGATGCTCATAGTGTTGTTTATGTTATAAGCAAAACAGACAAGCTTTTTAACATTAAAGTTGCCAGAAGTTGCAAATTTTTTCATGGAAGTTTTAGGGTTTTGTTAAAGGGACTGAGACAACACATACAGGTACGGCAATATATTACCACATAAAATATCCATTAGTTTTTTAGATATAAATATATCTGTTTCTTTTGAAGGACTTCTCAATCAGCCATAGAGTAACCAGAGAAGTAATAAAGGAATTGGCAGAAATCCACTTGACATTTAATGGTCAGTTAATAATTGACACTCAGGATAATAATTACATTAAACCTTCCAAACCCAGAAACTTCCTCAAAAAATTTGCTGATAATTTTGGCCCAGCTTGCAAAACAAAAGTAAGTGACCAAATTTGTTCTTGTTCATCACATTCAATGAGAAAACAAACACGGTCTTACAATTCTAATACAAATGATGCAATATGCATTATTACAGTGTAACCATACAAGTTATCACATTTTCTGATCTAAACAAACTTAAACTATTATTGAAATATTAACTTCAGTAATCACTGTATTGTCACTACACAAGTGCACCATTACTTACTGAATGCCAATATTAAAAGAAAAAGCAAGCAGTTAGTCACATTAATTACTCTTATTCCAGGTTTTGCTTCCTTTTATGATTGGCATGCTTATGTTTGTTTCAGATACCATCCCTATGGCTCAAAGGATATGAATTTGACACAGCAAATGAAAGTGAACTAGCATCATGTGTAAATATCACAGAAGCATTGTCTTTGTCTGGGTGCTCTGTGTTCAGTGCTGCATTTGCATTTAGCACCATAACAAACCTCAATCACCCAGTAAGTTTTAAACACAGGTATTTGCAAAAGTGTAAATGATGTTTTAGTTTTGCATTATTTATTTGTGGTTGAGAAAAAAAATTATTCAGTTTCCTAATGGCACTAATGCTAAGTTATCAAAATGTATATGTGGAATTAGTTTTGCATGTCACCTGGTGTGCACAGTATCATAAACACTTCATCAATGTGGTCACAACTATTTTGTTTCTATTCTCAAATTGTACATTTTTCTTATTGGAAGGTAGTACACTGTTACCAAAGACTTAACCAAAGTGTGCTTTCTAGTTAGTGACTGTGATTCCACTTCTACCAGTCTTCAATGACTGCAGAATGTTGAAATGTTTGGACTGATTATGATAATCTTTTTTTTTTCAGTTGTTTTGCTTGGACATGAGCAAAGTTTACATTCCAAGCTCTTTTCTACAAATAATTTCCAACTCAACAAGAATAAATATTAATAAGCTGATTGTAACAAAGTTCAAAATATCAGAAAGTGGGATTAAAGCTTGCGGGAAAGTTGATTTGTTTGAGAACAAACCCCAAGTATATAATTCATGCAAATGTTTTAATTGGTCCATGTTGTTTATGTCTATACTAGCTTAAGCAAACATATGTCAATTTTAATTTTTAACCTATTAAACCTTGGTTTCCAATGATGTTGTTGCATGTTAGTTTGGTATGATAAACATTAATCAGATTTCTGTGAAAAACTTGCTCATCACAAAAGCATATATAAAAATTTGGTTGATACATGAAACTGTTTCATTTTTAGATTAAAGAGAAACAGGAGAAGATTTACGAAATGCTAATTAATCTGATGTTCGAGGTTTGCAAAAACAAGAGTTAAAAAAATCCTTCTAATTTAGTTTTGTCTAGGTGGAATCCACACCAGCTAATATTGTACTTAATAGTGATGAGGAAGCTTGTGCTTTTTCTTGTGTGGTGCATTTATTTCCCTCAATACTGGAAGTTACATTTAAGGAGATTAGTAACTTTGCAATTCTTGAAGTTGCTGGGTCTTTAAAAAACAAGGTGTGGGTTGTAAGATTTTTTATTTGTATGTACTTAAATGTTTGATGAACAAAATTAATTATCCAATTAAAGTGATCATATACTATTTTTGACTAAAAATATTTCTTCTTCAAACTTCTTCTGGGTTTATATTACAACAGGTTACATAATATTGATGACAAAAACCTTTGTTAGCAGTGATTTCACACCATCTACAATGTGGAAGTGTAAAGTATTTCATCACAATGACTTCAAAACTGGCCTTTTCAGTAATTCAAAATCGCAAAATAGGGGAAAATTCCTGCACCATATTTGTAAACTATCCTTTAATAAACCCTAGAAAGACAACTTTAAAATCTTTAATAAGATTGTTTATTTCTTTTATTAGGTCTTGTGGCTTTGCAAGCATATAACCAAAGTCACAAACATGTTACTAAGAGGGAGCCATGTTTAATTCTGCATGTGATTGTTCTGCCTCTGTGACATCATGATTGATACAATGATATTGTTGACATAAAAAGAGATTCCAGCAATTTTTCATTTGTTTCAGATGACGTCATTGATACTTAATGGGAACATAGTTGATGATGAAAGTGCTTCCGCTATTGCTTCATGTATTCAGTGGATTGAGAATCTGTCTCTGAGGGGTTGTAAGATGAAAAGTGCTGAAATTTGCAAGATTGCAAATTCCATGTTGCAACTTCAGAAACCAGTAAGTTGTATGTTAGACCAGTGGTTTCCCAACTTTTTACTGTCACAGCATATTTGGATGCTCTGAATTGGTTTAAGATGACAAACTGTATTTTTAGTTATTTATTGTTTATATAAAGGTTTATTAAAACAACAACACTGCTTGCACACCCCTGGCTTGAATTTTTTTTTTTTTGCTGCTGACAACAAAAATGCGTATTTATTCATCTCTTTTTGTTTCTACATATTTTCAAGACCTTACTTCAAAGTAAAAGCAAATAAAAATACGGCGCATGCACCACTGCAATACATGGATTTCAGTTGTCGGTAGCATAACACAGTTACACAAACCGCCCTTTATTTAAAAATTTGCGCAGACGATGGCATTGGTAGTTTGTAAAGCTTGATCACAAGTAACAGTGATACAAAAGCTCAACATAGGACAATTCTTTGAAATATTTAAACACTTTTCTTCAAACAAGAAGGGCAAATCTAAAGTCTTCGATAAGTTTGTTTATTCCTTGTAATAAGCCATTTGATTTTATTCGGTCTCATGGCATTGCAAGCATACAACTGCGACCAAAGTCACAAACCTGTTACTAAGTTGGAGCCATGTGTAATTCGAATTCTTTCTTTAACTGACTGAGCTACCCGAGCTCAACAAATAAATTCACCAAGTGGTTGTTCTGTCTCTGTATGGTCGTCATAATTAATACAATGATATTGTTGACATAAAAACTGATTCCAGCAATTTTCTTTTGTTTCAGATGATGTTGTTGAATCTTGATTGGAACACAGTTGATGATGAAAGTGCATCTGCTATTGCTTCATGTATTCAGTGGATTGAGAATCTGTCTCTGTGGGGTTGTAAGATGACAAGTGGTGGAATCTGTAAGATTGCAAATTCCGTATCACAACTTAAGAAACCAGTAAGTTGTATGTTAGACCAGTGGTTTCCAAACTTTTTACTGTCACAGCATATTTGGATGCTCTGAATTGGTTTAAGATGACAAACTGTATTTTTAGTTATTTATTGTTTATATAAAGGTTTATTAAAACAACAACACTGGTTGCACACCCCTGGCTTGAATTTATTTTTGTTTTCCTAACGCCCATTTTTTTTGCTGCTGACAACAAAAATGCGTATTTATTCATCTCTTTGTGTTTCTACATATTTTCAAGACCTTACTTAAAAGTAAAAGCAAATAAAAATACGGCGCATGCACCACTGCAAAACATGGATTTCAGTTGTCGGTAGCATAACACAGTTACACAAACCGCCCTTTATTTAAAAATTTGCGCAGACGATGGCATTGGTAGTTTGTAAAGCTTGATCACAAGTAACAGTGATACAAAAGCTCAACATAGGACAATTCTTTGAAATATTTAAACACTTTTCTTCAAACAAGAAGGGCAAATCTAAAGTCTTCGATAAGTTTGTTTATTCCTTGTAATAAGCCATTTGATTTTATTCGGTCTCATGGCATTGCAAGCATACAACTGCGACCAAAGTCACAAACCTGTTACTAAGTTGGAGCCATGTGTAATTCGAATTCTTTCTTTAACTGACTGAGCTAAGGGAGCTCAGTGATTAAATTCACCAAGTGATTGTTCTGCCTCTGTGATGTCATATTTGTTCAATGATATTTTTGACATAAAATTGGATTCGAGCAATGTTTCATTTGTTTCAGATGACGTTGTTGAATCTTCATGGGAACAGAGTTGATGATGAAAGTGCATCTGCTATTGCTTCATGTATTGAGTGGATTGAGAATCTGTCTCTGGGTGGTTGTAAGATGACAAGTGGTGGAATCTGTAAGATTGCAAATTCCATATCACAACTTCAGAAACCAGTAAGTTGTATGTTAGACCAGTGGTTTCCAAACTTTTTACTGTCACAGCATATTTGGATGCTCTGAATTGGTTTAAGATGACAAACTGTATTTTTAGTTATTTATTGTTTTATATAAAGGTTTATTAAAACAACAACACTGGTTGCACACCCCTGGCTTGAATTTATTTTTGTTTTCCTAACGCCCATTTTTTTTGCTGCTGACAACAAAAATGCGTATTTATTCATCTCTTTGTGTTTCTACATATTTTCAAGACCTTACTTAAAAGTAAAAGCAAATAAAAATACGGCGCATGCACCACTGCAAAACATGGATTTCAGTTGTCGGTAGCATAACACAGTTACACAAACCGCCCTTTATTTGAAAATTGGCGCAGACGATGGCATTGGTAGTTTGTAAAGCTTGATCACAAGTAACAGTGATACAAAAGCTCAACATAGGACAATTCTTTGAAATATTTAAACACTTTTCTTCAAACAAGAAGGGCAAATCTAAAGTCTTCAATAAGTTTGTTTATTCCTTGTAATAAGCCATTTGATTTTATTCGGCCTCGTGGCATTGCAAGCATACAACTGCGACCAAAGTCACAAACCTGTTACTAAGTTGGAGCCATGTGTAATTCAGGTTCTTTCTTTAACTGACTGAGCTAAGGGAGCTCAGTGACTAAATTCACCAAGTGATTGTTCTGCCTCTGTGATGTCATATTTGTTCAATGATATTTTTGACATAAAATTTGATTCCAGCAATGTTTCATTTGTTTCAGATGACGTCGTTGAATCTTGATAGGAACACAGTTGATTATGAAAGTGCATCTGCTATTGCTTTATGTATTGAGTGGATTGAGAATCTGTCTCTGGGTGGTTGTACGATGACAAGTGGTGGAATCTGTAAGATTGCAAATTCCATATCACAACTTCAGAAACCAGTAAGTTGTATGTTAGACCAGTGGTTTCTAAACTTTTTCTGTCACAGCACAGTTGGATGCTCTGGTTGAAAATGACAAACTGTATTTTTAGTTAATTATTGTTTATATAAAAGTTTATTAAAACAACAATACTGGTTGCAAACCCTTGACTTGAATATATTTTTGTTTTCTTAAAACGCAATTTTTTTTTATTTGCTGCTGACGACAAAAATGCGTATTTATTCATCTTTTTTGTTTCTAAATATTTCCAAGACCTTACTTACAAGTAAAAGCAATTAAAAATATGGTGTATGTACCACCGCAAAACCTGCATTTCAGTTTTCGGTAACATAACACAGTTACACAACCCGTTTCTTCATTTAAAAATTTGCGCAGACGCAGGCATTGGTAGTTTGTAAAGCTCGATCACAAGTAACAGTAATACAAAATCACTATGTAGGAAAATTCCTTGAACATATTAGAAAACTCCCCTTGGGCAAATCTAAAATCTTCGATAAGTTTGTTTATTCCTTGTAATAAGCAATTTGTTTTTCTTGGGTCTCGTGGCATTGCCAACAGATAACTGCTACCATAGTCACAAACGTGTTACTAAGTTGGAGCCATGTGTAATTCGGGTTCTTTCTCTTAACTGACTGAGCTACCGAAGGTCAACGATTAAATTTACCAAGTGATTGTTCTGCCTGAGTGGCGTTATGTTTATTACAATGATAATATTGACATTAAAAGTGATTCCGGCAATTTTTAATTTGTTTCAGATGAGGTCGTTGAAACTTGATCGGACTACAGTTAATGATGAAACTGCATCTGCTGTTGCTTCATGTATTGAGTGGATTGAGGATCTGTCTCTTAGGTGTTGTATGACGACAAGTGGTGGAATCTGTAAGATTGCAAATTCCATATCACAACTTCAGAAAAAAGTAAGTTGTATTTTAGACCAGTGGTTTTCAAGCTTTTAGAGCCATGGCACACTTGGATGTACTGGATTAGTTAGCGATACACTTAATTTTGAGTGGATTTAACTTTTAAGATCACATTATAAACAACAATTTTAGAAAAAATCAACAAAGACAAGTTACAGCACTTGACACACTAAGTTTGAGCCTGATTACCAGGATGATTGTTTAGATTTAAAGACAGACTTCGTATTATCCGGAGAATTGCTTAAAATTTCAGCGATTTATTCAATTAGCCAAAATATTGACATTAATGTGAAGGGGACACAACCCAATATTTTTCTTAAAACATTACAAGCATGTTTTGAGTAAAAAGTGATGTTGCTATTTCTTTACATGCAGTAATGTTTCTCCTTTTTTCGATGCTAAACAAAGTGACATGCCATGTAAGCTAACATCAATCTTTACTTGTTTTATAACAACATAAACCTTTTTGTTGTTTTTTTCCCAATGCCAAAGTTCTCTTTTATTGCATAAATTTTTAATTGTTTGCCCACATTACATTGAGAAAATAATCTACAACAAGCCAACGAAATTTCACAAACTCCTTAAACTTATGCGTGGTTGGCTCAAAGATAACCAAACTACAAAAGAGTGAAAAGGTAGTTGGGCGTTATGATAACATTATTTTAGCTGCGAAAGTTTAAATCTGCACCTCTGTTAACTACATGTAGTGTTTATAATGCTTTCGGTTAATCGCATGAAAAAGCTTGGCAAGTTTGCGATTTGCCGGATTCGACTGGTAAAAGCTAATAAAACTATGGCGCACGCACCACCGCAAAACATGCATTTCGGCTTTCGGGAACTTTTATACATAAAATGGTTTTTCAGTAATGCAGATGCTCAAAATGGAAAAAAATCCTACACTCGTTTTTATAAAAACCTAGAAGGGTTTTGTTTGTATTGATTGCGTATCTTTATTTGGTTCAAAATATGTTAAGGATCTTATTTCAAAGTAAATGCAAATTAAACTATGGCGCACGCACCACCGCAAACATATGCGTATCAGTTTTCGGTAATGTAACACAGTTACACAAACCAATCTTTAATTGCAAAAATAGCGCAGACACAGGCATTGGTGGTTTGTTAGGCTCGATCACAAGCAACAGTAATACAAAAAGAAAAAACAAGAAAATATACTTGTGAACTCCCATTTAGGCTAGAAATGCAAATTCAAAATCTTCAATAAGTTTGTTTATTTCTTGTAATATGTTATTTAATTTTATTGCGTCTCATGGCATTGCAAGCATATAACAGCGAACAAAGTCAACGTGTTACTAAGTTGGAGCCATAGCCAAATTAGAAAATTCGTCAAGTAATCGTCTGCGTCTGTGATGTAATAATTTGTACAATGATAATGTAACGTAAAATTCAGCTTGCAACATTTTTTTATTTGTTTCAGATGACATCGTTGAATCTTGAAGGGAACAGAGTTGATGATGAAAGTGCATCTGCTATTGCTTCATGTATTCAGTGGATTGAGAATCTGTCTCTGGAAGGTTGTAAGATGACAAGTGGTGGAATCTGTAAGATTGCAAATTCCATATCACAACTTGAGAAACCAGTAAGTTGTATGTTAGACCAGTGGTTTCCAAACTTTTTACTATCATGACTCATGACACACTTGGATGTTCTTGATTAGTTAGCACTACACTAAATTTTGAGTGGATTTAACTTTTTAAGGTCACACTTTTTGAGGTTATAAACATCAATTTTAAAAAAAATCAACAAAGACAAATTTATGCACTTGATACACAAAGTTTGATACACACAAGCCTGATTGCGAGGATGATTGTTTAAATTGAGAGACAGACTTCGCATTATCCGGATAATTGCACATAATTTCAGCGATTTATTCGATTAACAAAAATGTTCACATTAATGTGAAGGGGACATAAACACAGCCCAATATTTTTCTCGAAACATTGCAAGCATGATTTGAGTGAAAATGCGATGTTGCTATTACTTTTACAGACAATAATCTTTCGCACGATTTCGTTCGCAACAGTTTATACATAACTTATCAGCTGTATCCCAGAAACCTGTGGCCATATCGAGATACTTTTTTCGCCAAAAATGTTTTAAAATTATGACCATCTCTTAGTTTAATTATTTATATATTTTATTTTTCGTGTCACATGTACTTTAAGTGCTCGTGCACAAAACTTAAAAACTCAGTGTATCGCAGAAACTTTCAACGATATAATTTGAAACAAACAAAAATGTAAACAATGGCGTAATTTAATACAAATATTTACAAACTGGATAAAAACAATAAAATCTGCGATGCTTTGGGAGTTAGGTGTCGATACACTGGAGGAATAAATGTCTGCTGTTTGACATTTAACGTACATTCATGTGCATTTATTCGATTAACATCTGTTTAAACTTGTCATTTTTTTATCCCAAACTGTCGTTTCTCCAAAATTCACCTGTATCCGCTACATGTTGCGACAACGCTGTACCCGCGGTTGGCCACGTCGTGTTTGTGTTCCTTTTGCGTTGTTCGTCAATGTATGCGCCGTCGCAGTCGGTACAGGGTATGCGGTCACACCCCCAGCATCGAACGCATCTCCTGTACGATCTTTGGGATTGTAAAACCAAAGCACGCGGTCTGACAAGCGGGCGTTTAAACACATGGGGGCCGTTTAAACACATGGGGGCAAAATATATAGCAACACTACCACACCCTTTGTCACCTTTGGGCGAGGAATCTTGGTTTCACCACAGGAAGGAACCAGTGTGGCCATTCGCTAATAGCCCACTCTGCACATTACCAACTTCCTGTTTTTGGTCCTCTCCCTCTGAAACCTTGGTTTCCACTCTTGTATACAGTGCACGCCCTACAGCACGCTTGTGGGCGATGGGGTTTGCGGACCGAAACGACATATACTTGTCGGAATGAGTCGGTTACCAGCATACGCTTGCGCGGAGAGACCCCCGGTTCTATCTTTGAATTAAACTATCAACAAATGATATCACCCCGACGTATTCACGTTCTATTGTGAACTCGATACTCGTTTCAATGCAATTCAGGTTTTCAAGCAGAGATTCCACGTCCACTCGTCTCCACATTTAAGCACTATAGCAACTAGCCCATAGCTGCATTAATGAGACCCGATAGGTCAATGTTTTTTTATCACTTTTATTTCCAGATAAGAAAGTTGGATCTTGGCTACAATCACATACGTGGTGATGCGGCAAAAACCTTACTCAAATGTGTTCACAATATACAAGATGAACTTGAAGTCAGTAGTTGGGTTATAGATGACGACTTCAAAGTGAAATTTCAGAACCTGCCAGACCCTGTAAGTATGAAAACCAGTTGTCCCATGTACAAACTGTCATTGCTATTTGATACTAACACGATAAAAATGTGTTTACCTCATGAGTTGTCTTGTATTAAGGCTTATGTCATGTGCAAGCCTCTGGTTGACACCACTGGGTTAATATAAAGAAAGTCGACATCACCCTTTCATCAACACTACTGTTATAAAACTTATACAATGTATGAAATAACCATTCCGTTGTATTGTAGAAGCCAAAGTTGACAATGTGGTAAGAAGTGAATCTCTAACTCCTACTCTCCACTTCAATCCATCCCTTATATTTGGGTTTAACAAATGCAAGTAAATATGATTGATCGATTGGAATTATTTTGTGGAGATCAACTCTCTCCTAAACCGGTAAGAAGATTTCTTAATGACGTTTCATTGATGAAACGTGAAGTTTGAATATTTGAAACCCCTAAAATCTCTTGCTCCACCTACTGCCACGCCTCCCGACAATGTTACACCACAAGGTGGTGCACCAGGGTCAGTCTTGTTTGTATGTTTAGGAAACCATTGTTTGGTTAAGGGCCACGTCCGACGATTTATTTCAACCATCTCAACTGACTTATGGTACCAGAAGCGTTTTAATATTTTTACTTGAAATGTTAGTTTTACCAAAGGTTTGATGCATTTGCGACATTTTTGATGGTCGGTTGTACCTTTAGGACAACTTTGTTATCACAAACAATGCGACATAAGATATGGGTGCTTGTAAATTTACAAAAAATATAACAGCGTGTATTGTGACCTCTTTTGACAAGTACAAATGAAACTTTCCAACGCATTAACTTGAACTGTAACCGTTTATAATTTCCCGCAACTCTGTATCAAGGTTAGTGCGGAAGTAACGATTATCGTTTCATGTCAGTAAAGTTGGCAGCAAAACTTTTGGTGATCGAACTTCACAAAATAACACATAAATATTATGAAACCTTGCTGTTATCGGGTGACTTTTGAATACTGGAAAAAGGCCTTAGATTTACAACCAGGCGATAAAATTCAAAATTTCATTCAAAATTCAATTAACTTATATCATCGATATCGTAATATTCTGACCATTCCACACTAAAGTTCAGTGTTTCTCGTCGATATCTTGCTAAGATAGAAATGCGCTGAGCTCTGTTTAATGACAAGTAACAATATATTACTTCAGGCTGTTTGCTGCCAGAATCAACAGGGATTTCTGTCCCTTCTCACCAATAAACCTGCAATATAGATTCACAACTTTCCATCATAAACCGAATCGGTGAGTTTTATTATTTTCAACGATTTTAACTTTTTCAGTGACTTTACATTCAAACTCAAGTCGGTCTGCGCGGTCAATGTATAGGTTCTTATATCCCTTACCAAGTAGAATGACGACATCTAAAACAGTCGGTTAATAATTCGAGAACTCGTTTGTTTGTAAATACAG
This sequence comes from Ascidia mentula, assembly GCF_947561715.1. Lineage (NCBI taxonomy): Eukaryota > Metazoa > Chordata > Ascidiacea > Phlebobranchia > Ascidiidae > Ascidia > Ascidia mentula. The sequence goes on from NC_138568.1 coordinate 5,411,231, forward strand.
GAGGTGGAGAATATTCCTTGTTTCATCCGTAAGTCACGTGATTACCCACGTCCTGTATCGTGTCATGGCGATATATCGTCTCGATTACTTTTCAACGTATCGTCTTCCCATCAGGGTAGATGGGAGATCACAACCCAATCGTAACCTTTGACCTACTTCAACTTTACATCCTAAATTTTTTATCGTCAGGTTTTAAATCTTCCCCTTCATTACGATCTCGCTTCGTTGCTGAACATGAGGACAAAGGAGTGAAACCGAATCCACGATAAGATTCGTCAAACTCCTCCACTTGAGGACTGAGAAGTGGACCCCATTCCTTTATTCATTCCTACTCCATGTCATGAACACATAACAGTCCCAAATTCTCCGTAAATATTCTTCGTATTTTTCTGTGCTTTTTATCCAACATCTGTGTGTTATTTGCACTTTTGGATTCAAACCTCACCGTGAGCTTGATTTTTCAAATGTCACTCCGACTTGAAAGGAAACCAAACCGTTGTGTGGTTGATTGCCTTGACTACGAAGCCTGTAAACCCCATGATCTTGATACGATAGTTGTGATCGCCATGTAAGGACCTGCGCTGTGGGGCGATCCTGCCAATCATGCGATTGTATGAAACATTGGTGCATTTGCATTGTACGTTTTTATGTGGCATACAATCAAGGGCGTTTTTTTTAATGAATCTTGAATATTTTTGTTTTCTGCTCTGTGGTTCATTGAGTTTCGTCTTTAATTCTCTCTTACGTAAATGTTAATTGTACAAGTTTATCCGTTTTCCAAACAATTTTCAACGACAGATTTTCCTATACTTGTAATTGCGAATCAAACATTGGTTTTAACATTTGTGTGCAGTTTACCGTAAAATGCGACCTGTACCAATTTTTACAATGTTCCATGTGTATCTAAACGAGTATTATGATATTACATAGTTTCCTGATGTGAATTACGTTTTGATGCAAACATTAAATCATAAAGGCATTGGCCATGTTTAGGACGACATCTAGTGTGTTTTATCGGTCAATTTTTCTGTCACTACATGTCGCAATATCAATCAATGCTGATGGTATTTTGTACGTTTGTTTATTTCGACTGATAAGGCTGATTCTGCAAATCTGATGTGTCATTGCGACATTAAGTGTCGAAAAAGAAAAGTTCTGTCAGTCACACGGGGTCGCAAGAGTTTTTATTAATGTTATTTATCGCATTGGTCAAGCATCCGAGCCATGTAAGAAGAAAACCTGATCGGGATTCGTGGCCAGGATATCCTGGGTTCAAATCCCAGTGTGGTTTGAGAAAAAGCACAGCAACGTTAACGTAATTCAATTCCAAAACAATGTCAGTCCTTTCCACATAACGCTGTAGAATTGGTTTTCTTTCTGCCGTTCGTCGGAAACTTAGTTTGAAAGATATGTGGAACGTGTTCGCTTACTTCAGTTTGGAAGAATATTTAAACCTGACCTGATTATATTTAAATAAGGTGTGACCACCACAAAAATAAGTGATTTTATTCTTGTGTGTTAAAGCCAGGCGTAAAAGCTCCCGTCAGATTAATTTCATCAATACAGAAGAAATAAGGCACCGAGGATTCGATTATGCACAAATTATGTCAAGGACAAAGGGAGCTGGAGACAAAATTCTCTTTCAGTTTTTTCCATTCTTCCGACATAAAGTCACGTATATTTTTAGATTCTTGCTTTGAAAAGCCTTTCCAATGCGTCGCAACGGTGAATTTGGGTTGCACGACCATTTCTGAGGGCATTCCCAGCTTTTCTCGCAGAATCCCAGTTATCCAAGCATCGTCCATACGCACGAGTTTACACTGCTTTGATATTTCGCGGAGTTTCCTCACCACTCTGCCCGACAAGGTGTACATGCCACCAAGACAGAAATTGGGCCATTTCGTCCAAATGTACTCAGATTTTGGAACGTAGTACTTGCTCTCGTTCTGACGAACCGGCGAAAGGTTAAATTTGGATGCTCCTTTGTACATACAAACTATCGGGTACTCAGGCCAATCATTTGTAAGCATCGTTTCGTTGAATATCTTCAGTGCCTTCACCAGTGCTGCCAGGTCCACCAACACATCGTCGTCCATGCTTGAGTAAAATGTGTCTGGCGAAAGGTTGTTCGCTGCCCAATTCATTCCGGCTAAAGCCTTGAGAGCGACGTTTCTGTATTTATGGTAAAGTTAATCTTGTGCTAATTGAATTACCAATAGTTTCGATAATAATATGTTAGCTGCGGACTGCACCACTGTTTCTACAGCTTCGTTACCCCTTCTTTGATATGTTAATTAGCCCAAAGGTTCCCAATTTGTTGTCGGTCGCGACTCTTTCTATTGGACCAAATAATCCACAATCCAGTGTGTTGGACGTTCATCTAATTTTGTCAGATATTTATTAAACATCAATTTTTTATGCAATGACTGAATTATTTCACGGGAATATGGGGTGCTCCTGCAAATGTTTATGGGAAAGTTTGCGAAAAAATACTTTTCTGTTGCCCTCTCCCCCGGCCTGGTCACACCCAGTATGGGAAACCCTAAGTTAGCCTACTAAACCTTGGCCAATCACAAAGATACATAGGTTGAAACAGAGGCACAGTTTCCAACCCAAATAATAATAAATTGAGGCAAATTTGGTGGAAGGCCAATGTACGTGGTAGCAAAAGTTTACTAGGTGGCGTGTATGTTGGGTACCTGTAGTCATCAAACCCTGCATATTGTAGTAAGTCTCCATATCTTTTGAATTCCTCGTCAACAAGCGTAGATTTGTTGACGTTTGAATTTCCTAAGATGAAAATAGTCTGAATCGCGAGTCCATCCACGTAGCTGAAGGACGCCCACGTGCGGCGAAACAATTCTCTTCGAACAAAGTTGTTAGCGGAAGATTTAACAAAGATTGCCATTCTCCACCTCACTTCTGTTCAAGATAATAAAGATTTTTATTAGCATTGCTGCAGCCAAGCTTGATCAGCCACGTTTCCCGGAAGAACGGAGGTTTGTTAGTGAGGGGAAGACGATTCAACTTTGTTTATCGTTGTAAATACTACGCCGGTTCCCAAGCCTATATTTTTGCCCATACCTGAGAATAATGCAAATAATACAAGACGCACTCGCTGTGCTGGGTTTATTTAGTTCCAGTACACTTTTGCTGTTACTTAACGAACGTAGATCAGGTTTTAGCACTCTTTCGCTGCGTTTGTACAGTATGTGTGTCATAAAAGCAATATTGATACAACGTTTTAGGATAACGTAGCTTTGATCGTTTAAATGACAACATTAAGTGCTGATAATAGAACTATAGTAAAAAAACTAAACAAATTCTCGTGTGATTACATTCTATTGACAAACATAGTAATAAAATGTCACACACAATAAGTTGACCTAGGACCCACAAGCTATATAGTGTGTTCGTAAGAACGTAATTCACAGCGGAAACAAAGTATATTACTTCGCACGCCGCTAGTTTCTCCTTCTCACCGTGTTTAGCGATGCATTTTTCACTTCCAGTCGAATGTTTGTAAAGCAGCGGTTCTTTCAGATAAATGAAGTTTGTTGGCGTTGAGGTCCCGGGCTTGCTTTTCGCTTCAGTCCGGTTTGGGAAAGTTGTCGTTCGGACTCGTTCTCTCTTCACAGATCTGATCAACCGTAACTGATTTAAAACTTTACCGATTCACAGGCACGCCGTATATGTATTTACACGTGACATATGATGGGAGATCTTTAATTCAAACCAAGGCTTATACCATGAGCACACATTACCGGATTCATAAAGTTGCAATTAAAAAGTATAACGTAAACAAATATACTTGGGTGCAGAATAACTGGAGTTAATAACTTTGAAAAGGAAAGCCAAAGTTAGGATGCTGTTAATCATTTTCTAAGTAAACGTTTCGAACCTATGCTTGGTTCATCATCAGTACTACTACATTGAACTGGTTGTGGAAAAGCGTCGGGTAAGCAAATATAGGTATACAAAATAGATAGCTGTTGTCTCTTTAAAACGAAGTACAGCCACAATTTCATGGCCTATATGTCCACGGTTGAGTAAAATAATATCAACAGCGTCTCACCTCTGTTGCGATGAATGTCGTGGATCGCGAATGAAATTATATTATGATATACGTCGGAAATATTTTGATATAAACACAAAAGCAACCGTTTCTCACCTTCTCGCCTCTTCCATAAAGAGAAGTTGAGCAAAAAGATACAGCAGCAAGCACCCGCAACCCATTGTAAAGTAAAATCCTAATGATCGGCGCATGTTTATTTTTTGTTATTTTACCCTGTAATATTTGACACAAATGATACTGTCCGTCTGAAATTATAACATTTAGCCAATTGTGGTTATTACCGGTTACCCTTGCTTCAAAAAGGAACTATACAAACAAAGGAGGAAATGAGAATAAAACGCATGGCGATGAAAACGAAACTCTGGAGCTGTTTTCCAATGTCCTGGTTTGACATATGCTATATCCTGTATATTTCACATACACGAAGATCGAAAACACTGGCAATGCCAAACATGTCAAACCACGACATTGGAAAACAGCATCAGAGTTTCGTTTTCATCGCCATGCGTCTTATTCTCATGTCCTCCTTTGTTTGTATAGTTCCTTTTTGAAGCAAGGGTAACCGGTAATAAAATACTGGCAATGCCAAGCAGGTGACCTTATTCTTCATTTGTCAACCTAACATAGACGTTTTTGTCAATCTGTTTGCAGTCAACTTGTACTCTCAACGTTTGGTTCTGCAATTCAAATCTAGTAATTTTCTTCATCCCTCGTTCTGAAAAAGTCGTCATATCGAAATCTGTACGGCTTTCTTTTATTGGCATAGCTTTTGTACAGGTATGCCCTCTGACGTATTGACATTCAGTGTGGTAAGCGCCTTTGTTCGTTTATGACTATAGCAGCGTTAAATTTGGCTGCTAACTGTACACACTTGCTGTAATAAGGCTCTTCTGGCAATACTTTTATTATTTCGACGTTTCGGCCACCATGCAGCAGCCTTCATCAGGATGATATTCAGAATGTGAAAATAATTGCCAGAAGAGCTGTATTGCTGCAATAAAGCATGCCTGGCCGCATCAGTAGTAATTTATATACATTCTTTTTCATTCTGAACTACTCGACACTACCAAAGGCAACACCTTTTGCCTTTGCTCTAATTTTTTTCACTTGAGTGCGACTGAATGAAGTTGAATCAGCGATATGTGTTACTCCTGGACGACTTTATATCTTTACACTCTTTCTTAATCATGCCTTCACACGCAACGAAATAGAAAAGCCAAAGCTAATATGCTGATCATTATTCCAAAACGTTTCGAATACTGCTATGCTCATCATCAGTGCTGTGATCTAACACAACGAAACTTTTCATTTTAATTATTTCCGCGCAAACTTTGTTTTACTGCAATAGTCTTCTTTAACTGTTCTTGGTTCTGTTGAGCGTGTAACCACAATCGTTGTGGGTTAACTTTGGCATAATATTGCCCAGGCTTCAGGTGCCAGGTGCTGCGCTGGTGGCGGATCCAGTAGCCCACGTAATGTCTACAGATTCACAGTTGTGTGGGGGAAATCCAGCCGTTTCATATACAAATAGCTGACGTTACCGCGAACATAAAAATCTCATCACTCTGAGGAATGATCCGTAAACACACTGACAATGTGACCTCATGGTTGAGCTATAGGTGGATCATAGTGTTCGTCTGTCGGCCCTTAAAAACGATGGTGTTATCCCGCATTGTTAATCTGAAATAAAGTTAAAAGTTATCTAGTTTGCGGACAGACGCTTTGAGCAAATATACATTTCGCCATAATTGGAATTATACAATAGAACTAGCTATAGTTGTCCAAACTTTAACTTCATGTTGTATTGGATCGGACGTTCGTAGTTTCCCAACGGCCGCAAAATCTAATAGCTAATAAAGAGTGCTTCAAACCTAAGAAGTTTGGGAACCACCGGTCTACCATAAGTTATTGCAACATATTAATTCAATTGAATGTCTCGTGACGAAATTCGACATGTGTTTCTCCGTCTACCACGCCTGTTTGAGGAGCAAACGGGCGTTCACCAATTGACACAGGGCCGGTTTTGTCTGAGTAAATTCCAATATGAGGTCAAATTGGTTTCAGACCCAACTTTGCTTATACTTTCTGGTGAAAGGAAAAAAATGTATGCTGGTATGTACTCAAGTTATTCATGTGTTTAACTCCGTCAGAAATTCTCTTTGAGCTTCGAAATATTTTCTCCTTGATGTACAAACCCCAACAGTACCAGTGGAATCCGCTGCTATAGATTCTCCATACAGTTTAGACTTTTTCTCACGTTTTGTGAGGTTGTGTAAACTAATTCGCTGAACTAAAGAAAAAGGTCAATGATTACAATATTTGCCTCAAATTTAAGCAGCCTGCCCAATCTATGGGCGTAACGATTTCATCTTTGATAAAAAAAATCTACGCAACTCTCTCTGCGTTCGGATTCGATGTCAGATTTGTCAACCTCAATAAATGCTTTTACCAAAATGCTTCTGCGAGAGTCACCAATAGCAACTTTGTCTCCGAATCGTGACATAGAACTTGGCGTCAGACAGGGAGACCCACTCTCCACAACGTTGTTCGTGCTGTGCATCGAATGCCTGTAGCAACAGCGCTTAGACAGGGCGATTTTGAAGGCATACAGAACATCTTTATTTGCAGATGATACACTTGTTTTTACGAAAGGTTCAGATGCGGATTTCACTAAAATCTGGTCGTACGCTGATTGACGTGAAGCATACCCATGTTACTTGACTTCTTGTGCTGCTTTCTCGCCATTATATTTAACACTTGTTGCCTTTTTTTGTCTTCTTTCTTCGCATTTTCTTCAATTGTACGCCTTTAGCGTCTTTACGTTAATATATTACGACAATAGACGACCAACAATAACGAATTCGTACTCTTATTTCAACCAACAAGATTTCTCGCCATTGTGTTTGTTTTGTTTTACAATATATATGTACGTTTATGTATCTGAGTTGATTTTAATTAGCAATCACCAATATTTTTGGAAATCATGGCGTTTTGGTTGTAGATTGAGTTCATGCAAGTTGGCGGTTTAGGGGGTTAAATACATCAAGCTTTTCTAAAGATAAAACAATCCATGACACTGACAGTCAAGTTTTAAGAAAATGTATCTTGCTGGGCTATTTTTCTGCCAGATTGTCTTCAACCATTCATTATGGTCCTGCAATCCTACATTGCGGCTACCAGCAAAAGTAACAGAAGCATTCTTTGTAATTCAGAAACACCCGTAATATTCGGTTGGAATTTAACGCGGTTTGTCTGCAACTAATGCAGGGCATGACACAAAGCTACACCAAAAAAAACTAAACTGTGGATTCGACAGCACTTAAACGTGCTTTCACAATTGCACGCAAAGACACTGTTCAATGATTTTGAAAGCCATTGCTCTGTTATTATTTAAAAAATTCAATCCACAATGGTATTGTTGTCTCTATATACAACCAATAAATATACAACAGATTAGGAAGACAGGATAAAAACACAACCAGATACTACAAATAACAAAAACACAGAGGAAGAGACAATAAGGCATTACTGAGTAACAAGCGCAATTAGGTGGAAAACAATGGACATAATGTCCCAAACGCTTTTAGGGAAAGGCACAGCTGGAGAAAACTGCTAATGGTTCTCTTAAAAAGGGACAAAAACCCAAACATTTACCATTACGCTTTCTTGTTAACAACAGCACACAATTTGTTACGCCCAGTGAGCAGTGATTCATTTTTGCAACGCCGTGTTAGTCAAAAAGCAATTTCAGTAACGTCAGTGCCTCCAGCACCTCCACCACCAATCAAGGTTCCCGCTTCCAGCGTGCAGAGGCAAATTTGTGTGTGTTGTTTTCCACCCTGGGACAGATTGTTGTTGCTGCTTGGTGTAGATATCTACAGTTTAGGTCTGGTTTAAAAGTTTGAAGTTTTGGTTTTGTTGAGGATTAAGGTTTGTTTGCATTATTTGTCAAACAAAAAGTTAACTTTGATAAAAGTTTCCTGCGAAAATTTAGGAATCATTTTAGTCATCCACCTAAAAACACAGTGCAGTTTATTGTTAGCTTTGTCTCGCCACTGATGTTGTTGTTGTTCTGCTGTTGGCAGTGTCTCGCCGTTATTCATCCGGGGTTCATGGTCATGTCGCTCCCTGGCAGTTCCGCTGTCGATCGCCTTCGGCGTGAGATATGAACGCTCGCCATAGTGTTTCGGCAAGTTCCCTTGGTTGAAGGCGTGTCCGCGCTTAGTGGTTGATTTTCTATGGTAAATTCTGGTTAAATTGTTAAGTCTAGTTGTTGTTGTTCTACTGTTGGCAGTGTCTCGCCGTTATTCATCCGGGGTTCATGGTCATGTCGCTCCCTGACAGTTCCGCTGTCGATCGCCTTCGGCGTGAGATATGAACGCTCGCCATAGTGATTCGGCAAGTTCCCTTGGTTGAAGGCGTGTCCGCGCTTAGTGGTTGTTTTTCTGTGGTAAATTCTTGTTAATTTGTTAAGTCTAGTTTTTGTTGTTGTTCTTCTTCTAGTGTTGGCAATGTCTCGCCGTTATTCATCCGGGGTTCATGGTCATGTCGCTTCCTGACAGTTCCGCTGTCGATCGCCTTCGGCGTGAGATATGAACGCTCGCCATAGTGTTTCGGCAAGTTCCCTTGGTTGAAGGCGTGTCCGCGCTTAGTGGTTGTTTTTTTTTGTGGTAAATTCAGATTAAATTGTTAAGTTTAGTCGTTGTTCTACTGTTGGCAGTGTCTCGCCGTTATTCATCCGGGGTTCATGGTCATGTCGCTCCCTGACAGTTCCGCTGTCGATCGCCTTCGGCGTGAGATATGAACGCTCGCCATAGTGTTTCGGCAAGTTCCCTTGGTTGAAGGCGTGTCCGCGCTTAGTGGTTGATTTTCTATGGTAGATTCTGGTTAAATTGTTAAGTCTAGTTGTTGTTGTTCTACTGTTGGCAGTGTCTCGCCGTTATTCATCCGGGGTTCATGGTCATGTCGCTCCCTGACAGTTCCGCTGTCGATCGCCTTCGGCGTGAGATATGAACGCTCGCCATAGTGATTCGGCAAGTTCCCTTGGTTGAAGGCGTGTCCGCGCTTAGTGGTTGTTTTTCTGTGGTAAATTCTTGTTAATTTGTTAAGTCTAGTTTTTGTTGTTGTTCTTCTTCTAGTGTTGGTAATGTCTAGCCGTTATTCATCCGGGGTTCATGGTCATGTCGCTCCCTGACAGTTCCGCTGTCGATCGCCTTCGGCGTGAGATATGAACGCTCGCCATAGTGTTTCGGCAAGTTCCCTTGGTTGAAGGCGTGTCCGCGCTTAGTGGTTGTTTTTCTGTGGTAAATTCTTGTTAATTTGTTAAGTCTAGTTTTTGTTGTTGTTCTTCTTCTAGTGTTGGTAATGTCTAGCCGTTATTCATCCGGGGTTCATGGTCATGTCGCTCCCTGACAGTTCCGCTGTCGATCGCCTTCGGCGTGAGATATGAACGCTCGCCATAGTGATTCGGCAAGTTCCCTTGGTTGAAGGCGTGTCCGCGCTTAGTGGTTGTTTTTTTTTGTGGTAAATTCAGATTAAATTGTTAAGTTTAGTCGTTGTTCTACTGTTGGCAGTGTCTCGCCGTTATTCATCCGGGGTTCATGGTCATGTCGCTCCCTGACAGTTCCGCTGTCGATCGCCTTCGGCGTGAGATATGAACGCTCGCCATAGTGTTTCGGCAAGTTCCCTTGGTTGAAGGCGTGTCCGCGCTTAGTGGTTGATTTTCTATGGTAGATTCTGGTTAAATTGTTAAGTCTAGTTGTTGTTGTTCTACTGTTGGCAGTGTCTAGCCGTTATTCATCCGGGGTTCATGGTCATGTCGCTCCCTGACAGTTCCGCTGTCGATCGCCTTCGGCGTGAGATATGAACGCTCGCCATAGTGTTTCGGCAAGTTCCCTTGGTTGAAGGCGTGTCCGCGCTTAGTGGTTGATTTTCTATGGTAGATTCTGGTTAAATTGTTAAGTCTAGTTGTTGTTGTTCTACTGTTGGCAGTGTCTCGCCGTTATTCATCCGGGGTTCATGGTCATGTCGCTCCCTGACAGTTCCGCTGTCGATCGCCTTCGGCGTGAGATATGAACGCTCGCCATAGTGTTTCGGCAAGTTCCCTTGGTTGAAGGCGTGTCCGCGCTTAGTGGTTGTTTTTCTGTGATAAATTCTTGTTAATTTGTTAAGTCTAGTTTTTGTTGTTGTTCTTCTTCTAGTGTTGGCAATGTCTCGCCGTTATTCATCCGGGGTTCATGGTCATGTCGCTCCCTGACAGTTCCGCTGTCGATCGCCTTCGGCGTGAGATATGAACGCTCGCCATAGTGTTTCGGCAAGTTCCCTTGGTTGAAGGCGTGTCCGCGCTTAGTGGTTGATTTTCTATGGTAGATTCTGGTTAAATTGTTAAGTCTAGTTGTTGTTGTTCTACTGTTGGCAGTGTCTCGCCGTTATTCATCCGGGGTTCATGGTCATGTCGCTCCCTGACAGTTCCGCTGTCGATCGCCTTCGGCGTGAGATATGAACGCTCGCCATAGTGTTTCGGCAAGTTCCCTTGGTTGAAGGCGTGTCCGCGCTTAGTGGTTGTTTTTCTGTGATAAATTCTTGTTAATTTGTTAAGTCTAGTTTTTGTTGTTGTTCTTCTTCTAGTGTTGGCAATGTCTCGCCGTTATTCATCCGGGGTTCATGGTCATGTCGCTCCCTGACAGTTCCGCTGTCGATCGCCTTCGGCGTGAGATATGAACGCTCGCCATAGTGTTTCGGCAAGTTCCCTTGGTTGAAGGCGTGTCCGCGCTTAGTGGTTGTTTTTTTTTGTGGTAAATTCAGATTAAATTGTTAAGTTTAGTCGTTGTTCTACTGTTGGCAGTGTCTCGCCGTTATTCATCCGGGGTTCATGGTCATGTCGCTCCCTGACAGTTCCGCTGTCGATCGCCTTCGGCGTGAGATATGAACGCTCGCCATAGTGTTTCGGCAAGTTCCCTTGGTTGAAGGCGTGTCCGCGCTTAGTGGTTGATTTTCTATGGTAGATTCTGGTTAAATTGTTAAGTCTAGTTGTTGTTGTTCTACTGTTGGCAGTGTCTAGCCGTTATTCATCCGGGGTTCATGGTCATGTCGCTCCCTGACAGTTCCGCTGTCGATCGCCTTCGGCGTGAGATATGAACGCTCGCCATAGTGTTTCGGCAAGTTCCCTTGGTTGAAGGCGTGTCCGCGCTTAGTGGTTGATTTTCTATGGTAGATTCTGGTTAAATTGTTAAGTCTAGTTGTTGTTGTTCTACTGTTGGCAGTGTCTCGCCGTTATTCATCCGGGGTTCATGGTCATGTCGCTCCCTGACAGTTCCGCTGTCGATCGCCTTCGGCGTGAGATATGAACGCTCGCCATAGTGTTTCGGCAAGTTCCCTTGGTTGAAGGCGTGTCCGCGCTTAGTGGTTGTTTTTCTGTGATAAATTCTTGTTAATTTGTTAAGTCTAGTTTTTGTTGTTGTTCTTCTTCTAGTGTTGGCAATGTCTCGCCGTTATTCATCCGGGGTTCATGGTCATGTCGCTCCCTGACAGTTCCGCTGTCGATCGCCTTCGGCGTGAGATATGAACGCTCGCCATAGTGATTCGGCAAGTTCCCTTGGTTGAAGGCGTGTCCGCACTTAGTGGTTGTTTTTCTGTGATAAATTCTTATTAAATTGTTAAGTCTAGTTGTTGTTGTTCTTCTTCTAGTGTTGGTAATGTCTAGCCGTTATTCATCCGGGGTTCATGGTCATGTCGCTCCCTGACAGTTCCGCTGTCGATCGCCTTCGGCGTGAGATATGAACGCTCGCCATAGTGATTCGGCAAGTTCCCTTGGTTGAAGGCGTGTCCGCACTTAGTGGTTGTTTTTCTGTGATAAATTCTGGTTAAATTGTTAAGTCTAGTTGTTGTTGTTCTTCTTCTAGTGTTGGTAATGTCTAGCCGTTATTCATCCGGGGTTCATGGTCATGTCGCTCCCTGACAGTTCCGCTGTCGATCGCCTTCGGCGTGAGATATGAACGCTCGCCATAGTGATTCGGCAAGTTCCCTTGGTTGAAGGCGTGTCCGCGCTTAGTGGTTGATTTTCTATGGTAGATTCTGGTTAAATTGTTAAGTCTAGTTGTTGTTGTTCTACTGTTGGCAATGTCTCGCCGTTATTCATCCGGGGTTCATGGTCATGTCGCTCGCTGACAGTTCCGCTGTCGATCGCCTTCGGCGTGAGATATGAACGCTCGCCATAGTGATTCGGCAAGTTCCCTTGGTTGAAGGCGTGTCCGCGCTTAGTGGTTGTTTTTCTGTGGTAAATTATGCTCAAATTGTTGAGTCTAGTGGTTGTTGTTGTTGTTGTTCTAATATTGGCAGTGTCTCGTCGTTATTCATCCGGGGTTCATGATGATGTCGCTCCCTGGCAGTTCCGCTGTCGATTGCCTTCGGCGTGAGATATGAACGCTCGCCAGAGTGTTTCGACAAGTTCCCTTGGTTGAAGGCGTGTCCGCGCTTAGTGGTTGTTTTCTTTTTGGTAAATTCCGTTTAAATTATTAAGTCTAGTTGTTGCTCTTGTTCTGCTGTTGGCAGCTCCGCTTTTGATCGCCTTTGGTTTGAGATATGAACGCTCGTCATAGTAATTAGGTAAGTTTACGTGTCCTTCTGCGATTTTTCGACTGACGGCGTTTTGTTTTTCATTAATTTTTTTTCTTCTCAAAAAGAAAAACTGCAATGGTAGAGGATTCGTCTCTTCCACAACCAGAAAACGACGCGATGAAGATTTGTCAAATAAAATGTTTCGTTGTGTGTTGTTTGGGGGAGGGAGGGAGTGGGGTTAAAGGATAACTCGTCGGAGGTGAAAGGTGTCAGATTGTAGTTTGGTTTAGAAATGTAAAAAGAAGTTAAAGCTTTAGATTATATCGCTACTAATGTGTTTCTACGATATCTTTATTCACTGGACTTGACTAAAATTCCAGAATAACCTACTTGCTTCGTGTCTTGTATGCATCTAACTGATGTCCTAGATTATTGTACAAATCTGTTTATGACAGTAACCAATATATTACGTACCTAACTAGAATAGCCCCAACTAAATACTACCATACGCTTTATTTATACAAGTAACTGATATGCTTACTAGAATAGCCCCCTCGCTAATAATAATCCCATCCTACGCCTTGCATATGCAACTAACTGATATACCAACTATAAAAACTAACTAATACTATCATACGCCTTACTTATGCAACTAACTAATATACTAACGGGAGTAGCCGCAAGTAATCACAAATACCATCATACGCCTTAGATATGCAACTAACTGATATATTAAATAAGATAGCTCTCAAAATAATAATAAATACTACCATACGCATTACTTGTGCAACTACCTGATATGCTAACTAGAACAGCTCTTAACCAATAATAAATACTAAACTACGCCTTGTTCGTGCATCTAACTGATATACCAACTAGAAAAACTAACTAATACTAAATACTATCATACGCCTTACTTATGCAACTAACTGATATGCTATCTAGAATTGCTCCTAACTACTAATAAATACTAAACTACGCCTTGTTTCGGCATCTAACAGATATATCAACTGGAAAAACTAACTAATACCATCATATGCCTTACTTATGCAACTAACTGATATGCTATCTAGAATAGCTCCTAACTACTAATAAATACTAAACTACGCCTTGTTTCGGCATGATATGCTATCTAGAATAGCTCCTAACTGCTAATAAATACTAAACTACGCCTTGTTTCGGCATTTAACAAATATATCAACTAGAAAAACTAACTAAAACCATCATATGCCTTACTTATGCAACTAACTGATATGCTATCTAGAATAGCTCCTAACTACTAATAAATACTAAACTACGCCTTGTTTCGGCATCTAATAGATATATCCACTAGAAAAACTAACTAATACCATCATATGCCTTACTTATGCAACTAACTGATATGCTATCTAGAATAGCTCCTAACTAATAATAAATACTAAACTACGCCTTGTTTCGGCATTTAACAGATGTATCAACTGGAAAAACTAACTAATACCATCATATGCCTTACTTATGCAACTAACTGATATGCTATCTAGAATAGCTCCTAACTAATAATAAATACTAAACTACGCCTTGTTTCGGCATTTAACAGATGTATCAACTGGAAAAACTAACTAATACCATCATATGCCTTACTTATGCAACTAACTGATATGCTATCTAGAATAGCTCCTAACTAATAATAAATACTAAACTACGCCTTGTTTCGGCATTTAACAGATGTATCAACTGGAAAAACTAACTAATACCATCATATGCCTTACTTATGCAACTAACTGATATGCTATCTAGAATAGCTCCTAACTAATAATAAATACTAAACTTCGCCTTGTTTCGGCATCTAACAGATATATCAACTAGAAAAACTAACTAATACTATCATATGCCTTACTTATGCAACTAACTGATATGCTATCTAGAATAGCTTCTAACTACTAACAAATACTAAACTACGCCTTGTTTCGGCATCTAACAGATATATCAACTAGAAAAACTAACTAATACTATCATATGCCTTACTTATGCAACTACCTGATATGCTAACTAGAACAGCTCTTAACCAATAATAAATACTAAACTACGCCTTGTTCGTGCATCTAACTGATATACCAACTAGAAAAACTAACTAATACTAAATACTATCATACGCCTTACTTATGCAACTAACTGATATGCTATCTAGAATAGCTCCTAACTACTAATAAATACTAAACTACGCCTTGTTTCGGCATTTAACAGATATATCAACTAGAAAAACTAACTAATACCATCATATGCCTTACTTATGCAACTAACTGATATGCTATCTAGAATAGCTCCTAACTACTAATAAATACTAAACTACGCCTTGTTTCGGCATGATATGCTATCTAGAATAGCTCCTAACTGCTAATAAATACTAAACTACGCCTTGTTTCGGCATCTAACAGATATATCAACTAGAAAAACTAACTAATACCATCATATGCCTTACTTATGCAACTAACTGATATGCTATCTAGAATAGCTCCTAACTACTAACAAATACTAAACTACGCCTTGTTTCGGCATCTAACAGATATATCAACTAGAAAAACTAACTAATACTATCATATGCCTTACTTATGCAACTACCTGATATGCTAACTAGAACAGCTCTTAACCAATAATAAATACTAAACTACGCCTTGTTCGTGCATCTAATTGATATACCAACTAGAAAAACTAACTAATACTAAATACTATCATACGCCTTACTTATGCAACTAACTGATATGCTATCTAGAATAGCTCCTAACTAATAATAAATACTAAACTACGCCTTGTTTCGGCATCTAACAGATATATCAACTAGAAAAACTAACTAATACCATCATATGCCTTACTTATGCAACTAACTGATATGCTATCTAGAATAGCTCCTAACTAATAATAAATACTAAACTACGCCTTGTTTCGGCATGATATGCTATCTAGAATAGCTCCTAACTGCTAATAAATACTAAACTACGCCTTGTTTCGGCATTTAACAAATATATCAACTAGAAAAACTAACTAAAACCATCATATGCCTTACTTATGCAACTAACTGATATGCTATCTAGAATAGCTCCTAACTACTAATAAATACTAAACTACGCCTTGTTTCGGCATCTAATAGATATATCCACTAGAAAAACTAACTAATACCATCATATGCCTTACTTATGCAACTAACTGATATGCTATCTAGAATAGCTCCTAACTAATAATAAATACTAAACTACGCCTTGTTTCGGCATTTAACAGATGTATCAACTGGAAAAACTAACTAATACCATCATATGCCTTACTTATGCAACTAACTGATATGCTATCTAGAATAGCTCCTAACTAATAATAAATACTAAACTACGCCTTGTTTCGGCATTTAACAGATGTATCAACTGGAAAAACTAACTAATACCATCATATGCCTTACTTATGCAACTAACTGATATGCTATCTAGAATAGCTCCTAACTAATAATAAATACTAAACTACGCCTTGTTTCGGCATTTAACAGATGTATCAACTGGAAAAACTAACTAATACCATCATATGCCTTACTTATGCAACTAACTGATATGCTATCTAGAATAGCTCCTAACTAATAATAAATACTAAACTTCGCCTTGTTTCGGCATCTAACAGATATATCAACTAGAAAAACTAACTAATACTATCATATGCCTTACTTATGCAACTAACTGATATGCTATCTAGAATAGCTTCTAACTACTAACAAATACTAAACTACGCCTTGTTTCGGCATCTAACAGATATATCAACTAGAAAAACTAACTAATACTATCATATGCCTTACTTATGCAACTAACTGATATGCTATCTAGAATAGCTTCTAACTACTAACAAATACTAAACTACGCCTTGTTTCGGCATCTAACAGATATATCAACTAGAAAAACTAACTAATACTATCATATGCCTTACTTATGCAACTAACTGATATGCTATCTAGAATAGCTTCTAACTACTAACAAATACTAAACTACGCCTTGTTTCGGCATCTAACAGATATATCAACTAGAAAAACTAACTAATACTATCATATGCCTTACTTATGCAACTAACTGATATGCTATCTAGAATAGCTCCTAACTACTAATAAATACTAAACTTCGCCTTGTTTCGGCATCTAACAGATATATCAACTAGAAAAACTAACTAATACTATCATATGCCTTACTTATGCAACTAACTGATATGCTATCTAGAATAGCTTCTAACTACTAACAAATACTAAATTACGCCTTGTTTCGGCATCTAACAGATATATCAACTATGCTATCTAGAATAACTCCTAATACACACTATCATACGCCCCATTTATGCAACTAACTAGAATAGCTTCCCACCACAAAAATAATATCATACACCTTTTATGCCATCTATTTTACTACGCATAGCCGGTAACTACCCACATGTCCGTGTTCATATAACTAGTAGCCAACATTACTAAAGTAGCACCTAACTGAAGAATAGTTTTCGTTTGTATTTTTATACAACAATATACCATATAACTCGTAATTCCCTATCCATGATATCATACCTGTCTGTATTTATGCAGCTATTTGATACCTATCTAAAAACTAAAATGTGACTAAAAATTAACAAAACTCATTTGCACAACTTGTATGCTGCGTAACTGTCAGAGCCTGTATGTATGCGGCCTTATTTACGCATTTAACTAACATGATAAATCAATAGAAACCTAAAAACAAATACAATCATTCGCTTCTATTCATCCCCCAATATACTGGAAAAATTTTCTTTTTTTCTTCTATTACTAGTGGATAACTCGTGCAAAAAGCAAGATTTCGTCATGTTTTTCAATATTGACCTGTTGTTAATCACTCGTGTTATTCGTGTGCGTTCTTTGTCATTTTTTTTAGAATAAACAAGTTTGTGAAACAAGCGAGTTGCATGCTGCCGAGAACTGTGGAACAAATGGGGGCAACAAAAATGTAAAAAAATCTCTTTAATTTTGGGGTCCATGAGTTCATTGTTGAATCGCCAGCTTTAAAAAAAACTCATTTACCTCAGTGGAGTTCATTCAAAACGCCTTTTTGGGTCAACGAGTTCATTGTTGTATCGACAGTTTGGAAAAATGAACTCATTGACCCCAGTTGAGTTCATTTAAAAATCGGTCAGTTCATATTTAAGGTCAACGAGTTCATTGTTGAACCGTCGTGTTTCAAAAATGAACTCATTGACCTCAGTTGAGTTCATAAAAAAAAATCTTCAACACCATTTTCGGGGTCAACGAGTTCATTGTTGAATCAGCAGTTTTGAAAAATGAACTTATTGACCTCAGTTGAGTTCATTCAAAAAATCTTCAACAGCATTTTTGGGGTCAACGAGTTCATTGTTGAATCGCCGTGTTTCAAAGATGAACTCACTGACTCAGTTGAGGAGTATTAAAAGTTTATGTTAGGTTAAAATATCGTGATTAAGTGCTACCCTGCACTTAGTGATTTTTACGGAAAGATTGTTGCATTTATCGCAAAATTTCTTTGGCATTTACACTGCTCGAAAAAAGAACGCAACGAACAAAGAGATCATATTTTTGTTAAATGAAATACAAACAACACAAGGGACTAAATGTTTATCAAGCGCACCATGTTTAGATCAGGATTGGTCGCCTCCTGCACCTGGTGCACCAATAAATTGGGTTTGCTCGCTTTCATCATGTGGTGCAGAATGCACATTAGGATCGGAACTTGTTTCCTTCACCTCGTTTTGTGCATCCGGTGCACAATGCACATCAGGTTTGCCTGCTTCCTTCATTGGGTGCACCATGTTCAGCAGGATCGTTGGCTTCTTTCATCTTGTACACCATCTACATTAGAATTGGTCACTTCCTTCATCTGGTGCACTATGTACATCAGGTTCGCCTGCTTCCTTCATCTCGTACACCATCTACATTAGGATTGGGCACTTTCTTCATCTGGTGCACCAAGAATATCAGGATTGGTGGCTTCTTTCATCTGGTGCACCACAAACACTGTTTGAAAAAAACTGTCAAAAAATTGCTCGACTGGCGAGAATTCAACCACAGCGATGAAAAAGTATCTACCTTGCACATCCTTCATAGGTCATGGGTGTAGCAAACACGGAAACAGTGATATGAAAATTACGTATGGTTCTTTATTAGAATAAATGTACTTTTACTGTTTGACTTACAGCGCACTGTTTTGTCTGGTCCTACGGGATATATTTACTTCGCAAAAATTGCCGAAGCATGAATAGGGAAAATCCCTGGTGGTTTACCCGCGATGTGGCGCGAAGAACATACGGGGATCACCCTGATAAAATACCAATCAAAGTGCAAGGTTACTCCGCTTAACCCTTAAGGGGTTTAAAATCACTTACAAAACAGCAATTTTTGTGAAAAAACATGTTATGTCAAAATTACTACTTAGCACGTCGATCTTCAGAAGATAGAAGTAAACATTGTGGCAAAGCACAGACGAAGCCAGCCAGCCATGCGTGAAGTTCGTGCTCTTACGTCGCCCACGTGACACGCGCAAGTTCACTTTGTACAAATAAATAACAAAAAGTTGCACTGCTTGTAGGGCAGAGGCCAGCCTAAAGCCAGATCCAAACAAACAGGGTTTTGCGGAAGAGTTGCTCCAATGTCGCGAGCGTATAACGCGCAAGGTAGCCCAGACCAAACGCGATACCACTTCATGGGGGATAGTAAAGCTCAAGGGCCCAATGCATACGTAAGGAGAAAAACATTCCTGTAGATTTAAGAGCGCCGAATATGGGCGTTAATAACATAAGTTAACCACAGTTCACCAACTTAATGAGAATGGTAGGTACTGTTGTGTTGGACGTTTTTTTACCATGACGTAGTAAGAGGGAAAAAGTGTTTTGCGCTTATAAGAATCAGGTACGACAGTGGAGCAGTTAATTGTCCAAGGTCACGTAAAGAAAACTGAATGAATTGAAAAAAGTTGAGTGACACGAACAAGCAAACAATATGAAAGGGGTGTTTTTAATTTTGACCCTGATTCTATTCTCCAGTTGTTCTTCAGATTGCAGAGGTAAGAACGATATCCTGGTTATTGTAATCGTAATTTAATGTTTCTTTAACGCAATGTTTAATGTTTATTTTCTTTGTTTTTTTTTCAGTTCGCACAGTGAGCTCGCTTAAACCGGTAAGTTTTGTTTTTTGAAAATATAAACATATTAAGGTTTTGCCCGGAGTGTACATAAGTGCTGATGGGGCCTGTGAGTTGCTCAGAAAACTAATCCCGAGAAATAACCGTTGAAACATTACTCACCATACGGCTAATACCATCAATAAATCAGTCAACATTCTTTATGTCGCGCCGCCAAACTACTCGACCTCAGACTGACAGATTTTATGAAGTTAATTTATTGATTTATGTTCAGGTTCACTTCACAGTTTCCCGGTCCAGAATGAACCTGTCAGGCTGCCAGGCAACGTACGTACATGTTTAATACCGTCCTATGTCGAAACAAGGTTTTTCAGGAAACACTTGACAAAAATTTAAGCAAGAGTTCTTTTCAATATTTTAGTTTTGTCAGTAATAACCAAAACGTTGATGAACTATGCTTTTTTATGGTAATTGTTTTAAAACACAGATAAATTTTGAATCGCTAATGATCTCAAACTGAGCCAGAATCTCAAAACTATACGTTATTGAACAGATGCACATGGAAATCCGATGTCCACCTTAAATGTGAAGATTTTCGATACTCGACCTAGCAACACCACTAGTGTTCTTTTAGAATGAAATGTATTGAATTTCATTGCTGAAAACTGCTTTTCCGGCAAATTTTATTGTATCGATGTTTCGAACACCTGCTACCCACATCTGCTGGTAATCAGTAACAACAACAGTGTACCGACACCTGATAGGAAACTCGTCAGTTAAACCTCGCTCACTCCAAAAACCATGATAACCCGTGTTGTAATTAATAATTGCATAGTGCAGGTGTGTTCGCCCATCCTTATCGGTTTTTAACTTTTTCTTTTCTATTGTAGCGTTTTTTTTGTTTATGTGCCGCAACATTGTCCACTTTGCTTGAATAGCATTTCATACCACCTGATAAATGCTGCCGCATGACAGCCGAAACGTCGAGAAACGTGGATAAAATCAAGTTTGCCGGAAGAGCAGTATTCGGCAATAACACATGCCTGGCAGCGTCAGTAATAATTTATGTATTGAATTTTGTTTGTGATGCAAAACTCTTTCTTGTGTCAGATCGTGTCCTACTTCAAAGTGTGTCTTTTTGCTTCTTTAGTGCTTTGTACATAGAGCTCTGCTTATTGCCTCACAACAAAAGGCACTGTTACGTAATAAACGTTGGTTCGATAATCTGAAAATCGCGGTTTCGGTTTTGTTTCGAAGGCAGAAAACCCCCAGGCGGAATTATTCTTAAATATATAATCACTTTCAAAGAAAAACGCAGCCAAAAACACCACGTACCAAACCACCGTTACAACATACATATTTCCCCATAATGGACTTGTGGTAACCAAATAATTTTATTACATAGCGTTGCGATTGCGCGCACCAAACACAAGAATTTATGACCGTGATATATTTAGGTGTCTCTACCGTTACTGAACGTGTTGATCAGTGGACCACAGCGGATATGTTTCATCAAAACAAAAATGAAAGCATTAAGCTTATGTCCATGTACAGTTAGAGTTTGGATGTATCGGCATGGCCAAATTTATCCACTTAGAAAGCCTGTATTATTGAAACTGATTAATAAACAAGCATGAACTTGGAGGCAATGGGCGAGTGAATATGGAATTTTACATTTGCAACAGTGCAGCTAACTTGTCCAAATAATAAAAATTGTGGTTAAATCGTTAAACGCAATATTTTACATACGGCATTATTAACTTTCACGACAAGCGTTTCATAAAGCACGTAAAGCAGCGATCCCCAACCTTTTTGTGGCTGCGTACCACCTGGAGGTAAAACAAATTCGACGCGTACCACCTAGTTGAGTGTTACAAAGTAACCTAGGGGATGAAGTAACAAACATTTCGAGAGTTCCTGGGGTTATTGTATCTCGAAAGTCACGTTTTTTTGTCAAACCGAGGTTAAAGTTTTATTTGCTCGATAACAAAATGCGCTTGGAGCGGTTCTTTTAACATCGTACTTGTTCACTCCTGAGCGGAAACTGGAGGTTAAAAGCATGACTTTCCCCTTCGTAAGGAAATTTACAAATATAAGAGTTACCGACGTTCATGATAAAAGTTACCGACGTTCATGAACGGGATTGGTTGAAATAGAACGCCTTTTGGTCTCGGGTCGACGATCTGGCGACACAAACCGCCTGGGTTAGCAGGAAATGGGGCGCGACAAAAAAGGACGGTATTTGTCAGTTTTTCGCAAGAATTGGGTTTGGTTCGTTGTTACGGATATGACACAGTAGCGGTCTTTAGTCTTGGTAATTTAGACAAAATATTTCCCTTTGTAAAAAGCACCATTAGTAATAACACCTGATGTGTATTGTTCCATATGTTTCTAAATCAATAAAATATGTAAAAGTTAGACCACTATCGATCACGAAAGCGGTTGCGAGCGTTAAATTTTAAGTGATTTGCGTAACTGTAGGGTGTTGTTAGAAGTTTTGGATCTTCAATATTCGATAAACGACCACAAATAACAACCCGGAATCCTCGGAAGTGGAATTCGTGCATATGGTGAGTCATGGTTTAGATCTTCAGGTCGAAACACACAAATACAACCCGGTGGTCACGACGTGACAAAACGGCTGTATTTGGGCTTAAACACGACAATTTTTGAAAGTTTCTCAATAGAAAACCACAGGGGAACGGCTCCTTGTTTGTGTGATGTTTTGCATTGATACGCTTGATTAATTGCTGTCGGTTCTGGGAGGGCATCCTGTTTGTTTAGGCCTGGATCGTTGCGCCTCGAAATGCCGCTGTAATATCTACTCCAAACACTGTTAATCATATTGTTTACATCAAAACAAACATCGATTTACGTACAAGCAATAGAGCCAATAGCGTTTTTTTATGGTGAACTGCAGACAGGGCTACTGTTTCGACATAATAGGTTTAGCTGACAAGATCGTTGTAAGTCACACCATATCTGCACTGATAAGACCAAAATAGTGGCCCTTTTGCAGCTCACTACAAAAAAAAACAATTTATGTATTGACTTGTTGTGAGTAGTTTAGTGCTACTAGTTTGTACATGTATAACCATAGGCGCCCCCCCTAGGTTTTCAAAAAAAAAACGAGTGGGTATTACGCGCGTCTGTCCGCACCACGTAACTCGTCGCATTTGTAACGTTCGAAGAAAAAAGACAAAAGAAAAAAAACAAAAAAAAACAATGAGTTTCTTACACGACGCACACAAAATATGTTGACGTAGTTTCGCTTGCGTAACTGACACTGGTTGTTGCAACGGCAGTCTCGCAGTACGATATGCCAACTGGTACTTATTGGTTGTGTCGTAGACCGATCTCGTTTGTTTATCGTTAACGCCGCCTTTTTGGCTAATACACCTCATGCATTGAAAATCAAACACAGTTTTTCGATAGTTGATGACGTCATAGTAACAAATTTTGACGTCATAGCATAGCCGCCCCCTTCTGGAAAAATCAAAACTAGGCGCCTATGTGTATAACCCAACACGTTTTTGAATTATTGTACTTTGCGCTTAGTGTTTGAAGTTAAACGTTGATTTTTCTTTCTAGGAAACGTTACTTCAACGTTGTTGTAATTAAACAAGTGTAATTTTTACTTAAATGCAGCGTTTTGGCCACAGATATTTGAATAAAGCTTTGCACGGAACGATATTTGCGTAGGACAAGAAATTGATAAAATTGTAACACCGACAAGCTGCCTAATTGTAATCAATACCAAATAGGATATTTTTTGCAATGATACTTGAATACGAAAATACCGGGTAAGGGCCTGGTTTCCCGAAATGAGTGCGTGGTACGAATAGTATGCAGCAAACAATGCTCTCAATGAAGGGTGGTTCTAAAAACAGCAAAACTTTGGTGGGTGAGGCAGTATTTGAAAGGGCAATTAAGACTGACGAGTTTACGTGGGCGTTTTTCTCCCAGGGTTACGTGCGTGTGAAATGTTACGCCTGGTTTTGAGAGATCTTCCAACAGTTTCTAGTTCTGTTTAAAGACTATAAACTCGAATTAAAATAGTTTTTTCTCTGTGAAGCACAACTACATGGACACCTACATGTTAGTAAAGATTAACATCCGATAATAAGCTTTAGTGGTATATTCATGACTTCAAAGATGGTCGCATGCGTCTTAACTCAAATAATTCATGAACAAGCAGTTACAGCTATAACATATGCGACAAAACGATCGATATTTAAAAAAAAAACTTGATAACAGTGAAGGTAATGAACGGGCGTTGTACTTCAAGTATCCTGAAATATTTTGCCACTGCACGATGGTGAGCGTGCTTACTCAACCATGACCTTGCGCAAGCCTCATGCGGGGAATTCCCGCTAGTGGTCACTCCCGGCGGTATTTCTGTTGGGTGTGGCCACGCATGAGCGGATAAGTGTTATACGTACTTTTTGAGAACGTCTACTGAATTGTAATGAAACGTGTGACTAATTGTAATGAAACGTGTGACTAATTGTAATGACATGTGCCACAAATTGTAATGACATGTGTCACTAACATCACGCCTTCTCTTTTTTTCTACGAAGATTTTAAACTATAAAAAAGTTCCATTGCGAACGGTATTATTGTGTGTCCAAATGGGGCTATAGTTAAAGAAGCCCTGATCGACATTCTTGGCGTACACACACCAACAATACAATATTCATTTGCATGCTAAATACCTGGAAACATTTTTTTATATTTTTGCCGATTTAACAAGTTCCTTCTGTCTGCGACATGACGAAGTGTGGGGCGAGTATTTGTGTTCAAAAAAACATTTCTTAGTTAAAGTAAAACGTTGAGTAGCTTACAGTCAAACGACTCTTTCTAAACATCCTACACAAAGTGAATCTAAATTAAATGCGCGTTTGTTGTACAGCCTCTCGGTCTCCATCTAACGGCAAGCAAAATTGTAAATGTTATTGTAGCGCCGACAAGCAATAGTTCGTGGTCAAAGTATTAGGACTTGCAACTTTACTCCAACAACATATTATATCACAACGCTGCCAAATCCGATTTCCCTATTACACTCAATCCCTATTACACACAAATGCATCACCATTATTGATTATTACACTCGAATGCACCACCATTATTGTATGCTTAAGACCATATAACTAGAAGAGAAGAGCATAAAACAACTAAGATAGGTGTATCTAGATATACTTATATGAAACCTGTTTGTCTTCCTTGATAAAGCATGCATATTAGTGTAACAACAATGTAAGACTTGTTGGCTAAGTTATGAGAGGAAAAGGTTTACAATTATGTGTGTATTGAACAACTTCATTCACAAAGAGACTGATACCACAGTAATGACAAAAAAAAACAACTTACTGTAGATCGCCTGAATTCCTGCATGTCAAATTTCATCAAGGTTTACTGCTTCTTACTCCATATTGCACAAAAGATACCAGTTTTTGAAGCCAGAAAAAACAAGTAACCCTCCTGTTTTAGATTTTCTGCTAACTATTTATATTCACCACTGTTTTTGTCATTAGCCGTAAAAAGTTTTGTCGCCTAAACCTGAAAAATAGTCCAGCAAGTTTAATTCAACTAAAATACCATGAAAATACACACTCAACTGAATTTGGCGCCAGAAACAAAACAAAAGCGAACCAAATTTTCCGCTTGTTATTTTTCCCTCCTACTCATGCGTGTCAAACTAGTCAAGCGAACAATATGATTTCAATGTCTTGTTTTTTCGTTTTATTCACGATCATTTGGAAGTAATATTGAATGATTATTTTCTAAGACTGTTGTATTTGTCACAACATTTTATAGACGAAGATTGTTTTTTTGTAATGTTCCATTGGTTAGCAAAATAGGGGTATCAAAGCAAACGCCATTCAATACAAAGTTTACTGATTCTTTCTATGTGAAAACAACGAAGCCTTCGCACGATTCTTCTGGTGCTACATGGAACTTTATTTGCAAAAAACACAACAATCCACAATCGGACAAACACAATTATTACGTAATAAGACAAATAGAAACACAACATAATGAGAAAAAACACGATTTAAAAAAGAGTAAAAAATTAAAGTCAGTGGGCAGGTTTTGCAAGAAGAGGTAAGCTGGCTGTCATTTTTACAACAGCCAAACCAAGCCAGAGGTAAAAAGGTATGTCGAGGAAACCAACTGTGGTTTCAATAAGTTTATAATGTAAAACTAAAGATTGGTATAGAGAAAGGTTACTTGCAACTAAAATGCTAAGATTTGTCAAAAAACGTGTGATTTTATAACAGTAACCTTCATATTAAGCATGTAATCCCAAATAAATGCCAAAGTTAAAAAAACAAGCAGAAAATGGATTAAATCAAACAAAGAGAAGTCAAAACCGGTAAAAATTAAAATAGCTGTTTTTGATACAAGACATAATAGTCAATGCATTTATTAATTATCTCAAAAAAATTCACACAAAATATAAAAGATCAATGAATAGTTCAACAGCTCGTTACACTTAATGGCAAGTAACATAACACAATGATTAAATGAACGTGTTTAGTAGTAGTTAAAATTAAAATAGTCTTGATTAAATTTCATTCAAAGTTCACTGATTTCAAATCAACTATTTAGTTAGATGCGAACTTATAATACAAGGAAGAGTTTAAGGAGCATCCAAAAACCAAACCTCAAACGTTAACTGTCATATGGAGAAGCAGCTGGTGGAGAAGCAGCTGGTGGAAAATGCGAACGGTACACCTTTTCATTAAGTGCACACGATAACAATGACGTCACTAATTATGACGTAGTATCTCCCGTCAGCTCCTGGTGATGCAGATCTAACCTTGCTGTTTTTTCTCATGGCTCTCCATCAGTTGGAGGAAGGCTCTTCTCTCCTCCTGCGATTCCCTGGTCAGGGCGAGAGGAAGATGTTTGCTGAATACTTGACGATCTGCGTGAGTCGATGCCGGGTTATCATTAGGCACATAGCTTTGTGACGTAGGTTCACAGATAGTGGTGAAAATAAGCCGGAACGCTACGAGCGCTTTTTGGTGATAGAATTTTGCCGGTACGCCGTTCGGGTACGCTCTATTTTCTTCATTGTTTTCACCCTTATTCCTTGTGGTTGCATTACACGTGCACTTTCAGGCCACTTAATCCAACACACACATGAGCACAGCGGTATATATATATCTCCATGAAGGTTTGTAGTATGATTTGAAAAGGCTAAGGAAACCAACTGAAGATACCACTCCGTGCCTGGGCAGTATTTTTTTTATAATAAACACAGTCTAATTAGAATCTATGTGGTTGTTTAAAGTTATGGTAAACCCTGGAGGGTTTGGGTTAATTTAATTATATTTTGAGTTTCAAATAAATGCGTAGGAAAAAATCCGGCAGCTGGAAATTGGTTTGACCGCACAACCAAGCATTCGCGTTCGAAACAACAAAAACATCAGATTTCACTGTGTGTCGAATAACATGCACTTTGTCATCGATTTTCAACTGACCTTGAAAAAATTCTCCACTTTTTGCCTTGAGTGCGGCATTTGAAAGGCACAACCATATCACTGTGTCCGCCCCCTGCTGTGGGGTCCGGAATTTGGGTTTCATCCTGTCATAAAACTCCCCAAGACCCCGTTTGGCGGCCGGTGTGTCGACCCAACCTGGGTGGTTACACGAGAAGTGAATTTCGGGGTACAAACTCGACCAGTGCTCTGTCAGTACCGTCTGAAATACACAAGGAAAAAGAACTTAATGATGAACTGATCAAGAAACTTTCTGTAACACAGTTTCGAAAGAACGTTGCTCAAATAATTTTCGCCAGGTTAGCGCTTGCGTGTGTCACTTGTCTGAGTAACAACCGCATGTAAAAGTTTTTTTAATTTACTGAACAAAACAAGGCTTGGTATTACCCTGTATGTATTTAACCGGTCTCTTGTCGCCTCCATTCTAATTTACGTCATTTTATTTCGCAATTCGTTTTGCATATTTGCTGACGATGGCGAAATTATTAAAAACTTTTTGAAATTTTTCCCGCGGATTTTTCGGTGCGAGGACCGAGTCCAATCGGGACCCGCATTTTCTATAACCGACACTGCTGCTGGTTGTCACGTCAAAGCAACATCTCCCAATATGCTAAACATCATCTCGTACCACTTGTCTTTTGCACTGTCCGTACGCTGCTATCCCATCGTAACCTTCGGCTTTCAGGTTATCGAAGTACTTTGAACTCAACCTTTCCAGCAACATCCCGGCAGAAGTCACTGTAACCTAAACATAAGGTTGATTAGTTATCAAAAACACTGTAGGGTCGCAACATCAAATCTGGGTTATCATAACGTTGACAATGACATGATGTTTTTGTTTTTGAATTGTTTTTATAATGTCATTGCTGAATACAACATAAAGTAAAGAGAGAAATATATCACTTTCAACGAACAATTTTCGACAATTTCAAGTTGTTTTTTTTATTTGAAAAAATATTAAAATTCAGTCGAGATTTTTACAAACCCAAAAATGTTCAGCACAAAAACACATCAAACGACGTTCGCTGCGCACGTTATTTTTCTCTCTTTTTACATATTCAAAAACTTACCACCCGTGGATGTTTTTTGCTTGCTTTGATCAAAGGCAGAAGTCCTTGAGTAAGTAAGTAGGGACCCAGTGAGTTGGTAACGAAATTAACATCAAGTCCTTCCTGTTCCGTCTGCCGCATTTCGTTCACCATTTCCCCGGCATTATTCACCAACACGTCAAGTTGTTCGTGCTCCTTGACGAAGGTTCGAGCGAATTTCGCAACATCTTGTGGGTTGGACATGTCCAAAATGTGTAGGTAAATGTTCTACATCAAAATAAAAACATGTTTTAGTTGAATTTTCGCCCAAACGCGGCAAGTTTGAACGCTTCATTTCTTTCTTAACCAACGCGAATGAGGCCGACCCAATTTCTAAACTTTCTAGCGCTACAACTAGAAATAAAACACAAATATATCCACAATCTTTTTAGATTTGACCGTAATACATTCCAATTTAAATTTAGCCTGACAAGAAAACAAAGTAGTTTCAGCAATACAAAAAAATAATACACAGAAATAAAAGTTGACTATAAACAATTTGTTGCACTGTTTACCGCAAGAATTTTCCCCAAAAGTTAGAGATTTGGGTGCTCGAAAAGGTGGACCTGATACATTTTTAGAAGTGGTAGAGCGGTGACGTTGTAACGGAAGAATTTCTGCTATTATATAACTTCACAGCTCTTTACCGCAGATCTCCTATCTGCAGGAAACCGTGTGGCACTTGCTGAGAAACGTGCACTCATTTGACCCGCAAAGCCAACCTCAACATTTCGTGATCATGTGATGCTGTCAAGGAGTGGCCCAACCATAGAAATGTTACGAAGATTATTAAAAATGGTTCGATGACAATTTTCTTTCATGGTGTTATTCCCAGCCCAACATATTGAAATTAACCTTTAGATGCGGAACAGATGGATGACTTCCATTAAAACAAATCGTCAACCTTTCATTTGGTCATGGTTGACAGCGCACACCTGGTAGATCAATTACGGTGATATTTTCAACCTACATTTATATTTCAGTCAAAACCACTGAAAGTTCACGAATTTTAGGCAAACGGTTATGGGCGAGGGCATAGTTTTCTTACCTAGTACGTCAAATGTCAGTGGTTTCACTATTCCAACAGTCAACATTTTACGGGGGTCAAACTACACGGGTGGGTTAATTATCGTGATCGTTTACACATACTTGAAATTTTACATGTCTTGTGGTGATAATTTGTTTATTAGTACATTATTGTTACATAGTATGATTTCCACCAGTGCTTCAGTAACGACCAACATTTCCCAAATTTGTTGTTGTCGTATTTTTGCCTTTAGTTTCACAATACTCCAACAAAACCGGACCACATGGAGTTTTCATCCGTTTGCTTAAAAGCAGGGTACACAAAACTTATCCCAAAATTTGGGTCATACACATTTTTCACAATTGATCATATGCAATGGTGTGGTTGGCAAACGGGGGGTCGGTTGTTTTCCGAAAAGTTTTTAAATGCCAAGCCCGGAAAGCGTGATGAACTAACCTTGCGAGGGGCGTAGTTTGGTGAACCCCAGCGTGAAAACAAACATCAAACAGAAATGAGTCCAACAAACAACATTTATAAATACCAGAACTACACTGTTGTTCATGCATTTGCCTTCATTGGCGACTCGCGGGTATGCCATGGCCCCGTTGGCTTCTCCCAAATATCCAACATAAATGATTTACAAGTTTGTTTTTTCCTAATGTCCAATTTGTGGCAAATTTTTTGTGAATTTAAATTGGTGTTCTGGGCGCCACATCGTTTCCCCTGCTTCGTGAGGCAATCCAGAACTTTTGTTCGCTCAATATCATAAAACATTCCACCCCCCCCCCCCCCCCCCGCCAAATTTTTTTGTGACCAAAGGTCAATTATTAAGAAACAGTAAAATCCCAAATGCTACAACATGCAATGAAGCGGGGGAACCACACCGACAGGTAAATGACCGTCACAGGGTATCTGTTCCGATAAAAATTATTCGAATCCACCGAATCTTCAGGAAAAATGCAATATATCAATTCAACCCTTACATTATTTCCTGTTTCAGCTTCAATTGAGTTCCTGGCTTGCTCGCCTTTCTCCGGACTTCGGCAAACCATGTGTACTTCACCACCTCTGCGCGCTATCTCAGTCGCTGTAGCGAACCCGATCCCGCTGTTGGCGCCAGTAATCAGAAACACTTGACCGGTGACGTCAACGTCGAGGTCTTCTTTTTTAAACCGCTTGGAAGCGCTAGAATAGCTTCCTCTATAAACAGGAAACATATAGTCTTGAAATGGTGCGGTATATTACATAGTGAGGGCGGTCGACCCAAGTAAAAAAAAAGTTTGGATACAACGTTATGCATTGACCTTGAAATTCGGGTCCACGTTTTCATACCCAGTTTTTTAATTTAGGTTTAATGAAGTTTTACAATCAAGCAAGGTTTTTTTTACACATAAAAATTCCACGGCCAGGGTTTATTGTAAAAATTTTAACTTTATTTGAACAACACAACTTAAATTTCGCACTGAAATCAAGTTTATCGCGTTTAAATGATGTAAGTGGTTAGTCTTACTTCGTGTCATAGATGAGACATTTCGCAAGCAATGCGAGTTTTCGGTATGACGTCATCGCGGATGGCCAGAGGAGATCCAAGCTTGAAGAACCAACAACTGTTTCGAAAATTTCAAAATTTTACGTTTTTCTGTAAATGCAAAAATCACAAATAATTTAGTCTAATCCTCTTAATCGCCGAAAGAATAATTTCAAATACTTCTGACTAAACACGAAGAATTAACGTTTTTTTGAGAACTAAATAACCAAAGAAACATCAGCAAATTTTTACACAAATTCTGACTAAACACGAAGAAAAAAATCTACACAAATTCTGAATTAGCGCTTGTACGTCTTTTGCTGTTCTGCCTGAACTCACATCTGATAAGAAGTAACCGTCGCCCCATGCTGCGTTTTGGACGAAAAAATGCGCGATCTTTTTTGGGGGCGTATCTTTAAATGCATACACCTCAACTCCAATTATAGATGCTGCTGCGACTTATCCAATAACAAGTTTGACAAACAATAGTACTTGTGTCCATGCAAGCCAAGAAGCCAAACCCATTTGATAAAAAAAGTTACGAGTGTATGCTACACCCTGTTATATACCAAGAAATTGTAACCGCATTTCAGACAAACATTTTTTTCCATGGTTAATGGCGGTATAGTGCCACAAAGTGGAGGTATTATCGGCTCTTTAGCTGACAAGATCGTTAAAAGTCACACTATATCTGTACTGATGATACCTGTTCGATCGAAACAGTGGCCTTGTCTGCAGCTCACCATAAAACCATTTTTTTTCTTTTTTGAAGATTCCTGTACCTTCCTTGACCTTCAGCCCTTCGGGTGTTTTTCAAGGGCAAATGGATATCATTACAAACCGCTGGTAAACCGTATTCCAGAAAACGGATATCACACACAAACAAGATCCTAGGCCCTACAGAGAGCCACACAAGTAACCATGGATATCGTGAACTTATAGAGAGTGGAAGTTACTCCACGTTCAAGTGCCTTCTCTGAGTCGAGTTACAAATTAGAAGCAGGAAGTTCAAACGGGATTCTGTGAACTGTTACAAACCCCGTGTGAAAATCGCCTCTCTGTTGGCAAAAATTATAAAAAACAACACAAAGCCTTTTCAAAAAAGACGAAATGTGGACGTTTCCATAGAAACATTTGCGCTACGTTAACAATGCAAATGTTTAAAAGCTTGTCCGCATGAATTATTGGTAACTTGCCAATTTTCGAGTTAAAACAAATATTTTTGTTTGAGTTAGCTCCACAGCTTTATCTTAAGCATTACGTCAGGCAATAAATCTGTTTAATAAGTTGGCTTCTTTCGTCAGCACGTCAAAACAAAAAATTACCGAAAAAACATCTGCGATCGGTTTATTTGTAGAAAATGACATATTCGATCGGTCACGGTCTGCTGCTCACGGTGGTTTCTGTTTCCCCCGCAGAGCAATAACAGAAAGTTGCCGCATTCGCCGCACGGGGAAATCGTGAAACATTTTGTCTGCATTTTTACGCGCAGGTAAACATCGATACAGTTGCACTTTGTTCGGTTGCAAAAGTTGTTTTAACCGATATGATGTGTAAACTGGTGACAAAATTGAATCGATTTTCCTCATCGGAGCATGTTTTTTTACACAGTTTCAGCTGTCATACATGATGTCGACCCAAAACCGCAACATTCCAATGAAAAGTCGATTGGACAACGAACGAAACGTCGATCACATTAAAAAAAAATTCTTGCAAGATGAGCTTCTACGTTGAGTTAGTAAGCGGCATCCACCCAAAAACTGAGTCTCCATGCACCTGACGATATCGCCTACTGTTTTAGTGTTTAGACTGTTAACAGTTGGTGGATCTGTAATTTATCTCCGATCTGCACCAAGTTTCGAAATACCTCGTTGGTGCCATGCACGGAAAACCACCGAATCGATACGAGTTTGGGTTAAAGTGCGGAATTATATCTCGAATTCCAAAAGCAATGAATGCAAACAGATTTTACGTGTAAACAAATCTCGGTAAACGCCTTTTACTTGTGGCAAGGTTCGCGCACGAATAAAAAAAAAACAGTCACAGCCAAATCTCAGCCGAAACAAAGCTGAAACGAAATATCTGGTATATGTTACTGAAGAAATTTGAAATACCGTTTTCAACAAGAAGATCGCCCCGAGTTAAACCTGTGTTTTAAACTCTTACTCGCTATCCTCGTCTTCTGTTACCGAGCTCGCTTAACAACTGACCAGGAATTCCGTGCCACCATGATCCTATAATTGCGCTTCGAACCCTAACACCAGTAATGTGTACAAAGCGCAACATATAACCTAGTACTCTTGACACACCCGAAAATATTGAGGCGTCGCCACAAAATCACATGATAATAAAAGCCAATCTGGTGAATGGGTTTTTCAGCTGTCGGTCGTGCATGACGGTCTCAAATTAAGTGGAGCGTAACGCCCTTTCTTTAAAGCTGGCACGAATACAAAGTAGATGAATGGAGTTAAAACTGCACACAACGCAAGGCTTATTTGGCTTAAGTCCAATGACGTATTTTTGCAACAGGGCAAGTAAAGTGCAAGATACCTTGGCACCTTATTTATGTTGGAAAATGAAATCATTGAACATCATAGCGCCAAGAAATGCGTTCAACGTATTTGGTTCCGGTTTGCTATTCTTTGCGCAACAAAGAAACAATTAAATGAAAAAGTTAACCAAATTGAAGATAATTTCGTTTGACATTCGCTAGTAAAAACACATCGGTTTCTGCTTTGCTTTCACAACAAACTTTGACATTTACCTTGCTTCCGAACGTATCCGAGCCATACACTGAGTAACACGAAATGTCAACTGTTCTTTTTGTAGTTTATTGTCTCGTGTAGATTGACCGAATTAATAAACCGCTCCTTCCCGATTGTTATTCCGTGTCGTTGCAGTGTTGATCAAGCGCTAAACTGCCACCTTCTATCTGACGCATTTAATACACACACTTCAGGTAATTCGTGTAAATTTCCGCAAACTTGTACTCCATAAACGACGACAGGTAATCACATATTTCTAACAAGGCGTCTACTTGTTTTCACAAGTGTCTTCGTCTCCAGGCGCGGGTTTGCTATCACGTTTCTCGCTATAAATGCAAAGAAACCGAAATTCCGAGGTTGGCGGTCGAACCCGCATCGGTTCTGCGATAATGGGTGGTTCCAGGCACCGTTAGTCTGGACGAACTTTGAATAATTTAAGAAGTAACATCGTATTCTCACCACAGAATAACACAATTTTATGTTAATCACAAAAGTTCTACGCAAAGTCCTTGAAATATAGTCTGCGTTCAAGGCAATCGTCCCACGAACGACAACGCTTCCTTGCAACATGTATGGCAGACGCCATAGATTAAGTGCAGACTACATTACATCTAGATTAAATACCAACAAGCAAGCTTAACTCGTCTTCTCATACATACGCAATTTGTACTGAATTAGAGGCTTTGGCCATCCAGACTTAGTCGCTGCGGAACAAGACAGAAATACGATACCGAAGAAGGGCCACGTTAACAGAGTGAAAGATGAGGCCAAGTGTCACACAAAACAACTTGTAACCCGCTTGTCACAACAAGTGCAGACAATTCGACGCAGTTCTCCCTAAGTCGCAGCTATGCAACTGATAGCGCACAGTCGGGGTTACTGGAGGTTAAAGTTAGTGGGTTACGCAGTAGGTCGTGTGGCAAACAGCTGGTCATGCAAAACTCTTTGTACCAATTTAAAAATTGCTTGCGTTGCTTGACTTTAGAACAGTAGCGTTTGGTGTATGTATGTTTACATGGTATATGGAACGGTTTATTGTTATTAAACTGTAGAAAAGGCCCTGAATACATTGCATATAACATTGCATATAAAGGGGTACAAACGTACAAAATAATAAAAACTTGGCAACTTCTTACTGGGCTTCCTGTAGGTTTTATAGACCAGAGCGACACATTTTTATCAACCCCTTGCACAACAACACTCGATATCTTACATGGTCAACAAGTGGACCTGCATTTAAATACTTGCCAATTTTGGGCAATTTCCCACAATAAAAATAGGATGATCATTATCGTTTTAACTGGAACCTCGGGGTTATTTAAATGAACTGGTCTAAGTGCGATGTTCGGTCGAAAATTCCCGGTCTTTCGGCCATTTCGCCAGAGCAACTTTACAGAGAAAATTACCAGATGTAGTTGATGACAATCAAAGAGGAAATTGACTGGCGGGAAATTTATGATCTTAATATCCTTAGCGCAATGATAGAGGTTTGTTTATTGTTTAAGCTGGGTATTTACGTCGTCAAGATGATGGGGTTGTTTTGTTGATGGTTTTCTTAAGACCTCCACTGATAAACAAACAGAATTTAACACAAACTTTAAACTAGAACAACTCGGTATATTTTGCATCAGAATACAACAATCGTAAATCTAGAAAACCATAAACTTTATGCCTCTTTAGTGCTAAAAAATATAAATTTTAGTTTACAAATATACTCGGGTTAACAAATATTTAAATGTTTTGTTTTTGTTTGAAATGTTGACAAAGCTTGGTTGGCACTCGACTTATCACTATACAGGGGCGATAACTATGGCAAGATACATGTTAATATACGTAAATTTCATGGGCACAAAGTGACCCGGTCTTGACGTCAGCAAAAAAAATTAAACAGTGGAAAAACCGTCTGTAGCCGACTCGGGACACTCTGCAACACTTCGGCACATGTAAAAATGCACTTGCCTATATGCCGATGAATGCTGTGGCCACAACTTCCTGTAGCAGGTGTACAAAACCACAGCATCTGCAT
The DNA here is from genome assembly GCF_947561715.1 of Ascidia mentula. Classification (NCBI taxonomy): domain Eukaryota; kingdom Metazoa; phylum Chordata; class Ascidiacea; order Phlebobranchia; family Ascidiidae; genus Ascidia; species Ascidia mentula. The sequence goes on from NC_138568.1 coordinate 5,446,937, forward strand.
TAAGTTGTATAAACTTTTCCATTCCCTAAAGTTGACAGCGTAAATATAACCTTACAAGATCGGTTCAAACGTTAACCTCATGGCGTATACACTCAGCGCAATGCATCGTATATGAATGGGGCTGCATGTAATCATACGTAAGTGCTACCTCCAGCAGCTGTTACGTAACAATTGCTATTATTACACGCATCCTGTACGGTGAAAAGCACGCCCCTTGCAAGCCTAGCGTTGACAATAACGTATAATGGAAGGGATTATGCCAAATTTAATCCGGACCTTTCCGTGGCTACAAATCTGAACAACGTGGATTGCTCAGAATGGCATTTCCCCACAATTGTGCCAACTGTTCACAACCAAGAAAAATGTTTTGGAAAACCGGTTGTTATTTTGGACAAATCTTTGCATGGAATTCTCGCGTAACAAGTTCGTTGCAGAACCCCGCACAGCGGTCTGTAATTTCTTATTAAAATGTCACTTAATTATCGCTTGTTTATTTGCATTCATACGTTCTCACACAAAGATTGCATCTGTGCTCTTATTCTGTCTGATGGCCCGAAGTTATTTGCATGCAGTCTGTGCTCTGTGCATCAGCCAGGGGCTATCCTCAGGCCTTCATCGGCTAATACTAATCCAACCGTACACTTTGCATCTTGTGACTACGACATTTTTTCTGGCTAAATCATAGCCCTTGGCTAATGTACTGGAGCAATACTAACGCCCACCATCAATAAAGATTTTAGGATTACTGATCATGCTAATCTGTACATATAACTTTCCTATTATATCACATTTATTACACAACACAAAGTCAAGGAATCGTACATACAACAACCAACAGTGTGATCTGTTCTTTTTGTGTTGCTGTTCTCCCATTCGGCTAATGCGCTGATCTACAACAATTGGCTTAGTTCCCCCTATTCATGCTGCTTTATTACTACACAATGACGTTTGTGACGCAACAATACAATACAAAGCAGCGTAATTCATCACACTGTGAACGATTCGATCATACGATGACAGTTTCATCTATTTGCAGTCAACTCAGTTAAACTTCTGGTTCTATTGTGTTCTGAGCAGCAAAGCGGATTTTACTAACTTCTGTTGGCGAACTACAGAAGTTTACGCAGCATTGGCTAACTCTGCCACCTCATACTGCAAAAGCTTTGCCTCATCAAATTACAAAAGCACAACTCACTTTGCTTTGCACTGTTGACATCCGATTGTTGCGCTTTGCGGAAGTTGTAATTTAAATTGGTTTCAACTTTGTAACTCAACACCTCGCGTTTCGATGATTAGGGTCGACTCAAGCCTTGGGCCATACTCGTCGCCATAGCAACGCGAGATGGAAGCGAACAACACCTGACAACACGTAACCGTCGTCCGGCCAGTGTTACTAATTACAATACCGGATATCCTGCTTTGTAACAGTGGAAATATGTCATAGTTAGGCATCACCTTAAAGCGATGATAAGTAACCAATTGTAGCAGTTTTCAAACTCTCATTTTGCCACGCCTGGATTCGAACTCTGCGCACGAATCTGGGGCAGTTTTTGAAAGTCAAACATGGTCTTCCAAAAACTTTCTTCAGACGCAACAAAAACTTTATAGAGATGTTCTCCTGCGACACCTATCGGTCATGTGCAGGTAAGACTTCACTAACTCAGCTGTTCGCCCGGAAATGCGCAATGTTTTGCAGTGTTACGAATTCTTACAAAAATATTCAAGAACAACCGCTACCCGCCAAAATTTTTTCTCAGTTAAACTCTCTCAATTGGTGTTTTCAGTATTAAAAACAGTGAAGTTGAATTATCTTAACATGTGCCACTTGTTTAAAATATCACCGGGGTCCATTTGAGTATCACAACACCAGGTCTACAAAAAGTCAAGTTGATTTGCTGCATACTTTCCAGTGGTGGAAAAGTTCACAAGCGTCCATACGACATATCTCGATTATTCAAAATGTCGCTAGGTAGCCAGGGTGGAAGTAAAAAATAATACTTACCGTAGCGATTGAAGTTACAGGAAAAAAATTACCATTTTGTTTTCCTATGCTAGTTCAGATTTCTTGAAATAAGTGAATAAATTTACTAAATTTAAGTTTCTTATAACTATTTGGGACACACGAGTCGTTGCATGGTTTACTTCCTTACAAAATTGTATATAATTATTACAATGAACTGAAAATATTATGATATGTAATGCGTAGTTACGAGACAACCAAACAAAAGTTGTTGCGTGTCGTTTGTCGAACGTAGTAAAACAAACAATAACAACAAACAAGTGCAAACAAACACACTGGAAATTGTCAGGACACTTGTTACGGGTGAAGAAAGTTGCAAAAACTTTTGTGGATTTACTACAATGCTGCTTTCGTTAATCTCAGATATGGAAAGCTAGTCTAGTTGCATGGTCTTGGTTACAGTGACGTATGCAGAAGGAAATAAAGATTTAGTAGTTTTACGAACATAAAAATGCGGTCAACAGACGGGTAACTCAGTGTTGTATTTATAAAAAATAAGAAAAAGAACACCTGGAAATATTACGGGTACAAATAATCAATTGCAGTTTATTCCGTTAATACCGGCTTCACTTTTTCAGCCAAATCAGAAAGGTTTTTGAGAAACTCCTCACGGTCTCTAGCGCCCTCTCGCGTCCAAGCAAGAGTTAAATGAGTGTTGGTAGGTTTTCGATCTTAGTTGCAAAAAATACATGGGGTTAAAACCACATAGCATGAAAAGGCATAACGTACAAAACACATACAATTTTGAATAAACAATTAACTTTTATTTCCGTAAAAGAAATCAAGAAATACTTTTGATGTTATTTATTTTTTTGAAAATTCATTATTAACACGAAGATTCCAAACATTCTCCTTTGTTTTATGTTAGCATTTGCAACCTTGAATTTTACATGCTTTTCTGGCATGTTTTTCTCGAGTACAAGCAAATCTGAAATGTCATTCAGGAAAAAGTTTTAACACACAAATTTGAATAAAACTCACCGAGAAAAAACTTGCCACTAGGTTGCAACAAAGCAGCATCGGAAACAGCGAGCCAAACAATGGTGTCTGCTCCCTGCTCAGCTGTGCGTAGCTTGTTCTTCATTGCTTCGTAAAACCCCGGCATGGAATTTTGAACAGCTGGTGTATCAGCCCAGCCTGGGTGCATGCTCGAAAAATGGATTTGTTTTTCTTGCTTTGCCCATTCTTCTGTAAGAATAACCTGTTTGATTTGAAAACAAGTTTTACTACACTAAAGAAAAATGTATTTTCCCCAAAAAATTGCTTTTGTCTGAGTGTGGTGAACCTTTGCAGTGCTGTCCGTTTATTATTTGATTTCACAGGCAGGAAAGGTTGTATAGAACAACTGTTCACATGAATTGACCTTTGTCATGTGAGATAATACCGGACAGGAACTGACAAAAACATCACCAAATTTTTCAAAGCATCACATCAATGTTTATAATGTAATTTTATATTGAATAAATAAAGCCATGTTTCAAATACTTAAACTTTAGTATTAACAAACAAGTTGTACCTGCTGTCTTTTGTTTTGTGCATAAACCATATCCCCATCAAATTTTCCACTTAAACATTGCATATGTGTAGCATTCAACTTTTGTGTGTACATTCCTCCAGAGCTGACAGTAATCTGTTTAAAAACTGCATTAACTTCAGGCAAGGAGAAAAATACATAATTAACATCACATAAGGGTGAACCTTCGTACCTTGGTTTTTGCTTTATCAGGATTTTACACAGTATTTAAACATGAGTTTCTACAATTTAACACACAATTAAATGTAGATTTCCCTAAGCAAATCAAACTGCTGTGCACTTCCAAAAAAACAAATGAATTTACATACCACTCGTGGTTTTTCAGATTTGTTTAGCAAGGGTATTAATTGTTTTGTGAGTATGTAGGTTCCCAATGTATTTGTGGCAAAGTTTGTTTCCAGTTCATCACTTGTCAATGTTCTTTCATTCACCATACATCCAGAATTGTTGATGAGTACATTCAACGTACTGTGTTTTTTTGTGAATAGGTCAGCGAAGGTGTAAACGTCTTTGGGGCAGGACAAGTCGAGAATATGCAGAAATACATTCTATTGAAAAAGGATGTTGGAAATTTAGCACAAATGTTTTTAAAATAGCTACCTAACACTAAACCTTAGGAATGATGCAAATATTTTGGTACACATTTCCTAATTATAAGTGAAGTATGTGTACACTGAATATTTTATGGTTTGCAGCATGCATAATTTAACACTGTTTTGTACAACAGCTGGTCAATAATAACCTAAACATTGAAACCCACTGAATTAGAACTTTCTTGAACGATTTCATCTTTTGCAGTTTTTCCACGTTCTTCACTTCTACAAACCATATGTATCTCCCCACCCAACTTTGCTATGGCAATTGCAGCAGCTTTTCCAATTCCACTGTTTGCACCAGTTATCATGTAAATACTTCCAGAAACACTTCTTTCCATATCCTTGGCGTTAAATGACTTGGCAGCACCAAGGTACCCATTTCTGCATTATACACAGCAGTTAGGAACATAACTAACAGTTTTTGTAAAACTTTAGGACAAACAAAATAGCCCACATTGTGCATAAAGAATGATTGTGGATACGATTAAAACGTTTGCAAATGAATTTTTCAGCAACTTGTGGGCAATCTTGCTTGTTGTAAACATGACAGTTTTTGTTATGACAAACCTCTGCTCTGCATAGCTGAAACGTTCAATTATGCCACAAAAATTATTTTAGAAAATGCAAAAAATATTAGACTAGTACTAACCACACAAATATATTTTTTTGTTTGACATTTTCATTTAGGTTTGAACTGGTTTATACCTAAAGGTACGTAACTGTAGTTATGTTCAAAAAAAATATTGTTTATTTCTTAGCTTTGTGCGTTAGGCAAAAACTTGAAAATACTTGCATTGTAAATTCCCGAAGCCCCTTGACGAGAAATACTCCTTTCTGATACAACGACATGTTAAGAATTTAACCACGAAAACACTGAGTACTAGAACGAAATTAAGTCCAAACTTAGCGAAGCCCTTGTGTCGGCGTCCTACTGTTTACTGCTAACGTCATGCTTCTTCTTATGTAATAGTTGCTCATGCGTGACAATGACTCGGCGTTATGTAAGCATAGTATATAGTCATAGAATACTAAAACAGTATTCTATGTTTTAGTATTCTATGATATAGTATACTGTAAGAAAGTCAACATTTTGAAAAAGATTTGTGCAAATAAAAATATTTTCCTTGAATAAATACGCAGTAGTTTTCTAGTAAATACAGATATTTATCAAATATGTCTCAAATACATCTTCTGTCAACTATCAGCATGTTAGGTCCGATAAAATAAAAATACGGTCCCCGTAAAATATCTGTACTTCATTTAATGTTAATTTATAAAAACAACCATTAGGTTTACAGGCTTGGCAGCCCAGGCATTGCAGCCTAGCTGGATCAGCCACTTTTTCCTGACAAGTCGGAGCAAGATTTGAGAAATCATGCTCCCGGTGAGGTTTGAACTCACGACCCTGGGCTAACCAGGCCCAACGCTCTACCAACTGAGCAACAGGAGCTCAGTGGTTTCACAGGGTATACTGTGGCCAAGGTACACTGGTGCGCAAGCGCACAACTTGCCAGGCAACCTTCACATATACGTAGGGGATCTCTACCACCGTATCAGATAACGCAGTAATATTTCATGCCATTGCATGAAATATTACTGCGTTTATAAAAACAATTCACAAATGTGTTTTGGCATCAACAAGATGAGCTGGTACCTCGATATCGAAAACCAACCAATTTGTATTTCGTAAGGTCTAACACAACTGTTTGCAAAACTTCCAAACATTTATTACGCTCATCATCACGTGGTAAAGACGAGCAAAATAGACTATGTAGCGTATACAAAATCGTTGGAGTGCTTGCAATAGATCACAACTCATCCTTTTCAGCCGGATGAGGGGTAATGATTCTTCCTTTATGTGCTGCCTTTAACTGTCTTACAAATTCTTCATCGGATGATGGCGCCTAAAAATATACAATTTATTTATAATGTGGGAAAGGTGGAGAGATTACATGCAGCTGATTTTTACATATTTACACTTCAATGCCGTTTACCCAATTTTACGCTTCACAGAGCCTTTAAATTGTCATTTTGTTGAGATCACATAGATGCGGCGCATTAACAGCGATTTTAAGCGCAAATCACCAAACATATTTCTCGGTGCTATGATATGTTGTATAGGGCGATCGCCCATTTCTCGACACCCACAATAGCTTTGCCGAATGTGCTCCCCAGTGTTACAATATAGTATTGTAAACATATATACTTTTTCTCCTTTGCTGAGCTTTGAATCAGAGTAGACTCCAATACAAGCGAACGTTCTTTCATGACAAAACCACACTTGGAATTGTTCCCAAGGGAGATTCTTTATCATTTTGGGGACCTCCTCCTCATAGTAATCTTAAAATTGCGACAAAGCTCATAAAAATAGATTGATAGAAACGACAAAACAAACTTGAACGCAGCTTACCCAGCATATGATCACAGGTTTTTAGCTTCTGGGTCATCGGTTGTTCGTTCTTTTTGAAATATTTACGTTGACAAGCCTCCAAGTACTCTATACTATTCGGGTTTTCCTCGGTGTAGAGCTCCAACGCTAAAATAACAATTTTAATTTAACCAAAGTTTTTTCAGCTTTAACCTTGCATTACTGAATTTGCGTTACAATTGATACGATTTTTGCATTAAAAAGGGCAAAAGTTCGTAACTTCCTTGATGTACCTTCAACCGTTTCTCTGCATCCCTTGCAGTACTCATCTGAAAACAACAAACACTTTGATGTTATGCTAGAAATATTCAAAGCACGATTCTTATGACTGAGGCCAATTTACAGTACATGAACTTGTTGTCACAACATTACATATATATGAACATGTAATAATCCTTGTATACTGCCATTTGCATGAGCAGACTTCGTGCAAAGTTTTCAAATAAAAGAAAGTTCAATTGAATAAGGAATTGCCGAAGATTGAGTTGGGTGCTAAGCAGACCCAACCCATTAAATCACATGCTAATAGGTAAAAAGTTTGATATGCCACGTGACCGTAACGCGATTGACCAGTTAAGCGTGACTACCTTGTTTAACTCCTTCGGGTAGAATAAGTTCGGCACGAACCAAGGAGGTGGTCGTTACAACCAGCAGTGCTGCTATACATCGGTAAATTATAAAACTCACTGTATGGTTGACCATGATTATCAACTACATAAACTATAATAAACTAAGTTAGAAAGTTGCTGGAATACTTTGCAGACCAAACCCTTGGCTCTGTCATCTAACCTTTAAAATAAACCTGGCACTAGTCGCGCTTTGATGTCACGCATACCCGAACATTTCCGCCACATTAAGATGAAAATTAAATGAAGTTCCAGCAAGATTACATTGATTTAGCGTTACAGAACGGTGCAGAAATGTAGTTTGGAAATTATACAAACACCACAATAAAACGACCTGTAACAAACACGTACAAACGCGAAAATTATTCTCTATTCTTACTTGCAAGAACTCACACCCTTGTAAGCAGCTGCTTTCGTTTAACTGAGAAAACCACATCGCAAGGTGTACAAATTCGTCGCCATAATAAAGCCAAAGGGCCACGCAAGTATTTCTTATTGGTCAACTCGAAATCAAAAACCCTTTGCTTGCTTTGTTGCCTCATAAACCCTCCGTACAATATGCGAACGGTCCTATTGTTTGTTGACAATAGATTGTCACAAAGCTCTGTGTGATGTCACATGTAACATCAGTGAGGTGTCGTTCCGCTCAGCTCAACTTATTTCCGCTCCAATGACTGTGCCGGGTTCGAAATGAGATGAACTCACAACATTGTAAGCGCAGGGCACGAAATTATATTGTTTCAATGTTTTAATTTTTGGTATGTGTTACAGTTACTATCCATTATGGTAAGGAAAATCTCACAAATTTTAAGCTCGAAGTTTTCTGCAATAAGCCAGAATAGTTTTCATCAAACGACCAACCTTGCAATCTTGGCCAACAACACAAAGTTAGATTTCAAGACGTAAGCAAACCAGTGGCGACCCATTAACTAAATCCTGAAAACCACAAGCTTTAACCTTGTGAGAAACAGCGTTGCTAAATCGATGTTACCATGGTAACAGCCCTGTTTCCGCACGACAGACAAAACACGTGATTTTGCCGTTTTGACGATGCCGCCAAAGTGCGACAACTAAGTTTGTTACACGCGGGCAGTCTGTGAAGATTGCGAAACAGGACGTTTCAAACACTTACTTGAACACCTAGGTGTGCAATGCACCCCGCTATGCCATGTGTGTCAATATTGCTTTCAGTTGAAAGGGTAAATGTCAAAGCTACAATGTTGCTACGACATAACCAAAACCAAACGTTTGGAACATTGTGGTTTTCACTATGACTCCGTTGGTATTGTTATAACTGACGATAATAAAAGCAAGTTATTTTCCCACTTTCTCTGTCCACTCCGTACTGGATTAACCACCAGGCAAACATGGCACCTGTCCTAAGGCCGGTCAAAAATCCAGACCACCTTAAGAAATGTATGACGTAAGTTCAGGATTAAGGGGGTGTGATAGTCAACAACGTCTTTACAGCATCAAAAGTAAATTCCTTCACATATTTAACTTCGAAAAAAGATTGATTTGATTGATGTCGGTGTATTATTAAGTGTTTTTATCCCTATTCGTGGTGAACGCAATGTACGTGTGTTTTTAACTTTAGTGGCCTTTGTTAAATTTTCCTAGTGCAAACAGAGCCTGCACTGTATGTTTTCATCTTTCTGAAAAACAAGACTCTGAATAAATGGTAAGAAGCCGACATGATACTGGTAATAATTCGATACACACACAATTTATGTCAATTTTCCTGCACTTGTATCTTTATTCACATTTCGCGAGATGTGTCCAGGCTGCGAAATATTTCAATAAATTATTCATTTTTTGAGTAATGTAATATAATGCCGTATGTGGTTTGTAAAAATGACCAACATGAAATATTATTTTCACGTTAAATGGTTTTCTTTCGTCTGATTTGCAGTCTTACGCTTTCTTGAATATTTTGGATTAACAATATGTTTTGTTCATCACATTTTATTTTGGTTTTTAGACAGTCACCGAGCCGTAAATGGTTGCTCAAGATTTTATCTGATGGCCACAAGTGTGAAAGGTGATAACCACTGCACTATAATAAAGTGCTGTTGGGGGTCAGTACAGTTTAACATCAATCCCATAGGACATATGAAAATATCAAAATCGATCTTGTCTAAGGGAAAGTTCAACCGGCTTTCTGCTAAACCACAGGGAAGTTATACATTGGATAAAACATTAAGTCTCGGCATTTCACCGAAAAGGTCAAGAATCGATTCCAATGTCGAATTTTGCTTTCTTCTGAACCAAACTTTACGCTCTGCTAACTTTCTTTCGCTGCTACCTTACTATTACAGCACCGTAAAATTCACTCCGACATTAATGCGGAAGACTAAATACGACGCGAAAGACGCACGAATTTATGGAATATTGAGCGCAAAAAACTGACGAAAAACACTAAAAAAATAACCCTTGCGCCTTAATATCAGTTACAGTAATAAGACTGCGGAAATTTTGTTTTGGGTTTTAACTTGTCCTCAATTTTTTTTTACCAAACAAACTTGTTGCATATAACAAACATTGGTTTGCATCACTAAGAAAATTGTCAATATTTGTTTGAGTAGATGTTTGGAAAAAAATTTTAATAACAATATTTAACTAAAGAAAAAACAGAGGCGATCATAAATTACTTCGTTTACGCAATCACCTCAATTGGTCGGTTAGTGCTGAGAACAAACAATTGCAATCAGGTCGCTTGAAGGGAAAGGCCGCAAAACGCGCTTTGTTTATCTAGTTTCGCCCAACTTCGGCTTGCAAGAAGACCTTGTGCAAGAAATACAAGGGGAGGGAAATTCAATTAGTCGCCGTCATAATGAATTATTCAGTACCCCCACCCTCGTCAACCCAGTACTTTTTACGCCTGTCTAGGCGCCACCCCTCGTGCTCTTTGACGTCACAATGGTAGTTTTTGTGAACGCATAATGCCACAAGGGTATTGGTCTGCAGTGGGATGAACGCCGGCGGAAGGTTGTATAGTAGAAGATCAGACAAGGCGGATTATTGCGATGTTATGCTTATCCATGGAGCTATGACTGGCACTAAGTGGAAGTGAGCTGTGTGAAATTGTAGCCCTTGTAGCCGAGATCAGTTTTTCACGGTTAGCTTCTGGCCTTTGGTTGTTGAAAGGGTTAACATGTGTTCATTCTGGAATGGGCCAATTCCCAAATGGACACAAGAAAAACTGGATTGCTGTTTTTCTCCCCCTCTCTTTCTCTTTCTCTGTATATAACCATTCAGAAAGAACAGGAAGAGTGAGATATCTCGGATATTTTTGTCACAAACAATTCTTTTGCATCATAATTTTTCCGCGCTTGATTTGTGATCAGGCAAACATTTGACAAGGAGAATAGTATTTGGCCTAAATGCAACAGGAATGTTCAGACTTCAGGAAAAACGACCTAAAGGTCGAAGATAACACCTGTGTTAAAATTGTGTAACTGCAGAGTCGCCCAACATGAATGTGGTGCATGTTTCACAAAGTAGAAGGTAAAACTGTTTTGTCGGGTGACATCATCCAACTCCGGTCTGGTGACGTCACCAAACCACAATATAACAGAATGTAAACTTTCGTATTAAGTCTTGAAACCTCTCAAGTAAGTTTATTCGGATTAACCTTTTCAAACTTGGTCGGTTGCTTTGTATTTGAGTTGAACTGAACCTGGTTCGCCTTTATTTTTTTTAATCAATCAAGTTGATGGCGATGCTTAATCGATGAACAGATTAGCAATGGGAAGCGCACAAGAAAACAACAGATTAAAGAAAATATGAAGATTGTGTTAACGTCGCGGGTTAATTAAATGTAATGTTTGATCGCAAACGATTGATGTGTGACGACAACATCACGCCCAGTTTTGTATCTTGCTACAAATTATTTTTTGCAAAATACCAAGGTTTTGAAACTTTAGGACCCTTTTTTGCGATTTCACCAAATTCTCCAACTTGACACATTGTCACAAGTTTCGCAAAAAGTCACTTTAAAATAGAAAAAATGTCGCTATTTTTGAACAGACAAACAAAACGTCAGCCCACAAAGGTCAGGACATGCTTCTCCTGTCGCACATTTAAAAGAAAAGAGAAAAGAAGTCTCGGATGTCAGTTAAAGAGAGGCATTAGCGCTTTGCAAATAGAGGAACACTGTTCCTGTGGGAATGGGCTGTTTTAACTGCAACAGTAAATGCATGTCTTGTTTGCCTAATGCGTACACTTAGACTACGTTTTCCTTTCCCAAGAAGTGTTTCGAAGGAGGCAATTAGTCGAAAAGAACTGTTAGTGTTTTTGTCCGACAAATTTTTTTGCAACGTTAAGATGAAGTTTCAACACACAACAAAAATTGACAAAATCATGGGAATTAAAACCATAAACCAGAAATTTTTTAGAAGAGTTGTTATTTTAAACATTTCCGTCTATGATGTCACAATAAAGGATAGCTTGTTTGAGGCAAGGCCAACGTTGATTGACACAAATAAGGACAGCACGCCGCTCTAACCAGATATTGCAAGAAAGTGACGAGAATTAAATTAATTTGCATTGATCACTGCGCCGGGTTTCAATTTCGTTGGACGAGCCGTTGCGGAAGACGGCATCTAGTCGTATGAATAAGGGGCTAGTAGTAATATTGTACAGCCTATGAAAGTATGTTTGTGGATGGTAGAAAGAGTACACTGTCTGTTAAGTTTTATCGATGAGTGTTTAACTTGACATGTTACAGCGTACAGTGTTGGTAGCTTAATGTGCTTTAAAACCTTGAGAAATTGTTACTAACACTTGAATACTCTCTGCGAAGAGTCCCGAGGCTAACAATAACACAGCATAGTAAGAGAAAGGGCAGAAACAACATTTACACAACTTTGTAATTTTTCTGTTGTGACGTAATTTGCAATTTCACAGCATTGTAAACCAGTTTGCATTATTAGAAGTTTGGTCATTTTTTCTACAGATATAAGTTTTGTGTTGAATGAGAAGGAGCACATTGCTGCAGTGGCGCAAACAAAACCACTGCTCGGATCGAACTGTTAGCGGTTCGTGCAAATCGAGCGGACACTAATTCCGACTCCTAATCGATGTCTGTTTGGGACTGATTTGGGCGCCTTTAAACGCGCGAGCGAGCGAAGAAACATGCAGGGAATGCATTCCGTAACAAGTTCACCAACAAGACAATGGAATATGCTCGTAGATGAAATCAAGAAAGGACTTGTGGCAACCCAACGGCAAGAAGTTGATCAAAGCCAACTTTCCCGTAGTTTGAGTCCAGCAACATCATTACACAGCACCCCCTCCTTCGTCATGCCTCCACCCGTTTGTGACATCACAATGGGTAAAGGGGATTATCGTATCGAAGTTGAACCGAGTGTAGTGACGTACTCTGTGGTGACGACAGATCCCCGCAAAATTCCAGTCCCCAATGGTGACGTATCAAATAACTTTCTTCTTCCTCCCGCGTCACAAACCACCAAAATGACGTCACACTGCCCATTGAGAAAAGTGGAAGTGCCGAAAAAGTTTTGCCACCGACCTGCTTACGCGCAATCACTGAATAACGTCAACTACATCGGGAACCCCGTTGATCCTTTCCGACATTCCAGAACGTCATACGGCGCATGCAATCACGAAGCGCTTGCGGACAGACGTTATTACGTCAGTGAAACCCTTGTGACGTCACCACATACAGTACGGAATGTGGTTACGGAAAAGAAGCCGACAACAGGCGGGAAGAGGCGGCGACGAAGAAGGAGGACAGCATCCTCTAGGATCCGGAGGAAGACACAGATCCACGGGAGGAGTGCGGCGTATAGGATTGCGAGGAGGAACGCCATTAAGAGCAGGAGGAGAAGAAGGAATGAAATCACTTCAACTAAAGTGAGTCGGTCGATTTAATGAAATATTGTTGTACGGGAGAATTAAAGATGGAACAAATGAAAGAATACTCAATGCAACCACAGAAATCAAACAAAACATACATCATGTTGGGTCCTGGGTGTACCATTTTTTGAGAATGTGCAACCCTTAGGAAAGCCTGGTTATTTTTCGTGGGATGTGATTTGCTAGTTCATGCTGCAATGTTTCTCCGAAATGTTCGGGATTGTATGAATTTCCCCATTAAATATTTATATTCCTGCAATGAGCGCGTATAGTCTGGCACGCGATGTCATAAAATGAATAATAAATTAATAATACACTTAAACTGACACGCGGCGTCCGAAAGGTTGCCGATCCCCCGATCTAAACAATAAAATAAAGCAAGAGATGTGACATCACAGCCAGACAAGTTTCACAAAACAATCTTTGGATTTGATTTGGAGTTAAGATAACATACAGCGTTTACCCAAACGTGGGAAGTTTGAAAAAAAAATATATGGAAACGATCCAATGATTTTCTTGGCGTGTTTTAATCAACGGGACATTGTGTTTCGAATAAACTAGACAGATCCCATGAGTAAGCCAACGGTTGTTGTTCAACAAGCACGTGCCAAAAACGGTTGAATGGAAAAAATCGATCGAAGGATACAGACAAAAAGGCCGCTTGTCTGGCCGATAATGAAGCGGGATGATGTGCGGCTTATCTCAAGGGAAGGCGGCGACAATGCTGAAACATTTTAATTATGGGACGATTTAATTGACAGACAATCAAGAAAGAAAAGTCCCACTACGAGTACAGTACTACAACCACTACATTAGATTCATTTAAATTGCATCAAAGGGAATGTTCAGTAAACGCAGCATGAACTTGGTTGTGCGTACCAATCACCTCAATAAATTACATCAACTGCAACGACGAATCATTTGTTTACTGTGCCACAATAAACTGAAATATTACAGGAAGCTGTTTACTTTGTTTGGCAGACAACTTTTTACGAACCAAAGCCAACGTTCTCAATGGATTTGGTCACTGACAACTTCTTCCTTTCCATGTTTGCAATCTTATGTTTTCTGCCACTGGGTGTCGCGTCAATGTGCTACACATTAGCGGTAAGTATACACAAGTCACACTACTGAAAATCATCTAACATAAAAAGGGATTGCTCAAATGTTACTGCACATTTTCAATGAACAATTCTACTATTATTTTACTTTGAAAATTTCAAATTTAAATAATATGTGGTAATGGTTCTTACTTGACAATCTATTTTTTTATTAATTGTATATGTTAATATATATATAATTATATCATGGATTAATTCAATTACTTCGGACAGGTGCGGCGATATTTGGCATTGAATGACAAGGACAACGCACTTCTAAGTTCACTTAAGGCGAAGAAGTTGGCAGACACTGGTGTGATGTTTGGTATCACCGGTCTCGCTACTGCCATCGTCGTGTTAGTGGTCAAAGCCAACATGCCCTACGCAGCTGTCGAATATGACTACTACCTGCCCGAGTACACCTAGCGGCGGGTTAGGTGCCGTAATTAATGCGCTAGACGGCGCAACAGAGAGTTAAAAACGAGTCTGTTTGTGACGTGTTTTCGCGTTCGTTCCCAGCAATCGGATTTTGTGAAAACGTTGAAATAGCTCCTCAGTCACGGTTTAGGCAAGTGCATGAAATTCGTTGCACAAGTTCAAAATAAGTCGATGACCACAATGTTTATACGCACCGCGCCTAACACCAATACTGCGATTCCAAGAGCAAAAATTTAAGAGAGCAAAATGCAAACACAAACCTTTTCAACCAACTCGATTCCCAAACGGCGGAAATTATAAAACGTCATATCAAGTTTCAGCGGTCACCACTGTGTGAAATTTTTGTTTTTGATCCTGTAAGTTTCACTCCTTGTCTACAAAATGCTTCCGATCACCACCAAATCAACCACGTCGTTCCCAGTCTGTTGTGTGTTTTTTTTTCTATGGCTAAAAGCCGGTTCCGTCAATAAAGCTTCCACAGGAAAGCGTATTGTTAAAATGTATGGTTATACGGAGTGATGATTTCATTACCAAATTCAACTGTTCAACTTCACCAGTTTGACTGGTCTAAATACCCTGTGACTTCAATACAGTACATTAAACAAAGTTTATCACATGGTTTCGCTTCAATGATGTATAGTTTGTATTGTAAATCCGTTGCGGTAGAGGATTATCGGCGAACCACTTCCGAAAGGTTGTAGTATCGAACACAACTGGGTGGTCCGGGATTTAATGCCAAACTAATAGATCAAACCTCTAAAAACACAGTGTTTTTTAAATTTATCTCCCAGTAAATATTTTTCCATTTTTACCACAGTAACAGTTAAATCGCAGCAGAATTTGCCCGAAGATAAACCAAATTCCAAGAGAATCACACCTGAGAATATGAGCAGGATCAAAGGTGTTATTAGTATAATTGTGCGAGAACCCTGACCAACATTTTTGATTTGACATAATCATTTTTCTTCATTCAAACAACTATCGATAATTCGAGCACGCCATACTCGTTAGCCTATACTCGAACTAAACAGACAGTATCCATGTCATTATAACGACGACAAACCAACCCCGCATCACCATATATACGAAACGCCTCATTATGGGCACAATGCAAGGGTATATTTACACAATGTCATCCGTTTAATGTGACAAAACACTCTAATGCACGTGCCATTTGTCAAGGTCACCTTGACCGATTGGTATCAAGCGCACAGGATAAGATAAGACATCGTTATGTTTACGGAAGTTTCGCCAATCAAATAACAAGGCTTCTTCGGATTATAGCGGCACGCTTCTCCGTAACAACGATAAGATCTGGATGATCTTATTATGACTGTTTGCTTTGTCCTTGTCGCTGCGACGGGTGACGTCACAATTTACGGTGACTCACAGAATGCGGTGGAGGATGCAGAAAAATGTCTATGTTGTTAACTGTTTACCCTGAAGAAGCCTAGCTGGATAACAGGCAAAACATTGATGAATACAAGTTCGTCTTAATGTGACAGAAGAACAGACTATCAAAATATTATTCGCCTGGCAGCAACAGAAACATTATAGTTGTTAACTGTCATCGGATTCCAAAAAGCGTAAACAGTTTTTCATTCCGCTAGAACAGACATCGTAGCAGCGTTTTAACCTCACATTTTTCTACTTACTTGGAGAGCGAGACATGGTGGATTTTGGTACGAAACTTACTGACACAACATGGTCAGTGCAGCAACTAGTTGAATGGAATTTACTTTTGTCCAGTAAGTTTGACGTGAGTGAAATTTTACGCAAAATCTTTTTAACGACGTTACAAAACATTTAATAAAATCAGTTTTAAAAACATTTAAATTTTTGTAACACTTGCGTTTAAGCATTTGAAAAATGAACAACAAAACGGTTGCATAAAAAAAAAGATGAAAAGATACATTTCCGCCCAATACCCAGATGTATAGATGAAACGGTGATTGAGTATAAAACAAATGTGCGCAGTTGGTATAAAAATGACAGACAGGTATCAAAAATTGCAATTTTTCGGTAAGCAGCTTTGTAATTGGTTTCCTCACAACCACAGCTCCCTCATGCTGTCACGACAAGAAAGTATGTGATATATTACCTGGGCAAGTCGTGATGCCACAAAACAAACACCAGCACCTCGTGTTTGCTCAGTGCAGCCTGTTTTGATACGGTAGCAACCAAGCGACTTTGTAGCTAACACAAGTATTCGCAACCCTGGCACTCTCGATAGCGATTTTAATCACGACCCCAGGCGCCCCATGACGTAAGCGGGGTTTGCTTCTCTCGCGGAATCGGTAGCCGTGCCAGGGGAAATTGAAGTTTCTTTGATAAGATCGGTTTTAATATCGTTTTTCTGCTTGTAAAGTTTATATCCCTGTGATTATTAAAATTTTAGGGTACTCGCTTTCATCCTGACGTCATTACTATACCGCGGTTGCATTCTCAAACCATCACGCGCTGAGTGGAATTTGGCGTCGCAAAATAATGGCGTTGCATCATCGAAAAACGCCGCGGAAATCAAAATAGAGGAAGAGCATCAAACAGAGCGACACCAATAATTGCTCCTAAATAAATTTCCTGTTCCCCATTCGCGTTCAAAAGCTTCAGAAGCCGAAAGATGAGAAGGAGAACGTTCCACGCGTCACGATTTGTGGCAGCGGTTATGCTATCGCGCGTCCGGGGAGCTTTGGTCAGCTCGTCGCATTGGCCAGGAATGCCAACCTTGTCAAAACAAGTTTTTTCGCGTTGGATTGCGCTCATCCGACATGGCACGCGACGACTTTTCACAATATCGTTTTTTCGTTTTTTTGTGTTGTTTTAGCAAGGGGGGTGTGTAAAATATCATGCAGCTTTTGCCAGACGCCAGGAAACCCGTTCTTACTTCGCCGGGAACAAGAGATTGGTAGCTCGCAACACTTCTGTTGTATAATGTAATGTAAGAACGAGATACACGTTTGGTCGAAAACTTTCGTGACAATGGGCAAGGGTGTTTTTCTGTTCTTTTGCGCGTAAACTCTGTCCAAAATGGCGTTAAGTGCAAGAAAAAAAGATATCAGAATTGCGAACACGTCCCCCAAGTAGAAAACTTAAAAGCACGTTATTTTTCAGGGTTGCCAATTTTTTGCCAAGAAAATGATTCGAAAATGGGCAAAAATATCGAAAGATATCCATGAAAAAAAAAGAAAAAATACATTTTACACAAGCAGGGCAACAGTCAACAGAGCGGTACAAAGGACATATTGCATACTGCATCCATACTATACAAGCGTGAAAGAGTCGTATGGCAACGTCACGATTTACCATCCATTCTTAATTTCGAAAGTTGGGAACTCCATGGTGTTCCAACTTTGTGTTGTTTCGCACACTCGGATTCAAACGTCTTACAAAAAACAGTCGGGTCTTGATCAACATACCTCAGCACAAGTCTGCATAAGCCCTTCTCGTTTATTTCAGTTATGTTCCCCCAGTGATGATAAACGAGACAGGGATAATGTCTCACAAAAAAAAGAACAACATTTTTTCAAATCACAAGAGAAAAACTGGCCACGGCTTAAAAAGGGGAGAAATGTAAGGACAGTGGTCATTTTAGACAACAGGTTGCCGTAAATCAAAAACCTTTTGACTTAAGAGAGTGATTTTGATAGAAAGAACAATAATGACGTTTTGCTGTTGGTGTTGCAGGTGCCCAAAAACCAACTATGTATTTTAAAACCTTAACCCTGTGGATTTACTTTTTGTGTTTGGCCCTCTGTTCACAACAATCCATCGCCGGACCGGCAAGAGAACGAAGCTTGACCAATAACACCGACCCTAACTCAAACTCCCACGATGCTACAAGAAATTTTGGTTGGACATCAGAAAACGGTGCCAACCGTTTGCGGGGAACCAGCAACAGAAACACGGGGCAATCGAACAACAGCCCGAGGACGAACGTGCGACAAAACGTGCCTATCAGATTCAACAACGCGTTGTCAGTGAACAGGCCTGCATCTTCCAAGACCTTCGTTACGTGGTTGGCTGCTTACATACAGGTACAAATATACAAATGTAAGTAAAACGTTTTGACGAACCTTGGGAGTCTATTGTTTCATGTAACTTTAGATGATAAAACAAACCTATGTGAGGATATATTTATTAAGTCAGTAGTGAAATGCAAATGTTTTGTCTATCTATTTGAACACATGAAGACAATTTTAATCACCTTTAAAATTTCGTGTACCTTAAATCCAAAACACTAATCCTATTTAGGTATTGATACGACAACTTTGTAAAAGATATTGCTTTTCAAAACAGGCCTATATGTTGGGAATCAACTGCAGTACAATAAGACCCAAGTTTACAAGTGAGTCTCGGTGTGAGAGTTTGAAGCAAGTACCTTTTGAACAAATGAGGCTCTATGCAACACCCCGGAGTGTCAATACAGTCTATTCAGTGGTGAGTGGTCATACTTTCTTTACAACTTTTACAAGGTAAAATATATGGAAATGTGCAAAAGCAATATCCTAGAATAAATAAGTACCATGTAGGTCAAGAAGACAAATTGAAACGACATATATAGCGTTTTGTCCTGAAATTTGTTGTTATGACATCAATACGTACTTTATTTGCAGGCAATTCCAGAAGGAAAACTACGTGACCACAGTTCACATCAATCAGTGGCAGTCGTGGATCCTTTTCCAACAGCAAGCTTTGGGCATCTTGTTTTGGTGTTTTACGTTGATTCTTTGAGCAAAGCAAAGTGCCATTTGAGAAAAGGAGTATACTTTGGTAATCATTTAGACTTAAATCCAGTGTTGTGTTTGAACTTTGTTGTTTGTTTGTTTAAACCACAACAAAAACTTATAGGGGTTCTAGAGAATAAATCGAATTTTATTTAATCACGACGTAACAAATGTGAAAAAACAGAAACCTCAGGTTTATGAGATTTCATTGCTTGTTCAGACTCATTGTGCCTCACCCAAGCTCGCCGTAGCAGGTGCAGGAATCACCATCGACTACAGCTGTCTTCTGAACAACTTTCACGGAGATGTGAAATAAACTTTATTCCAACTGTTTACGACCACACACAAGAACCCATTGGTAAAAGTTCTACTTAATGCAATAACACGAAACTGCTTTTCACATAAAACCTAATACATATATTTGGCAAAAATATAAATGAATACAATGCAAAACCTTTTAGCTAAAACGTAGCCTACAACAAATGCACGAAGTTTTACATAAATAGATTAACTACCCTTACAAATGATGCAAAATATTTCTTTGGACTTGGTCAATTACTTGATATTTACACCAGCTTAGACGGTCACGGTCTGAATTTTCATCCCTAGGTCAAAAACGCAACCAAGTATTGGAATGTCTTCCTTACATTGCTGGTTTCGGACCTTGCCCTAAACAAGTGCGCACAAGTTCACAAATCAATCCAGACTGTGAATTGGTGGCAAACTCGAAACGATGCTATGAAACGGTTGGTAAACCATTATTTCACCAAGAACAATTATCAAAATACGGATAAATGTCAACAAAACAATACGCAATTCAAAAATGGCGCCAAATTCGGGTAACCCCCGGTTTGGCATAGAAATCATAAAACGCTGCAAATTTTAACGAATAACAATTTTATTTAAATTTAAAATTCAACGAGCAATTTGAAAGATAAAACCACTTGTGACTCGGTCAAAACTTAATTTTTGAAAAGAAAAATATCTAAGTTGAATACTAAATGTTAGTTCTTATTACAGGGAACTTCAGCACCTGTGGTTCAACCCCGTCTGTGTGAATTTTATGAATTGTGCGACCACGCTGTGACATTGTTCGGTGGTTGGAATGACGACACAATGGTAACACGTCACGAGGACAACCTTCAACGATTTTATGACATGCTGAGGAACAACGGTTTTTCAAAAAGCAAAATCCAAGTATTTTACAATGGAAACGGAAATGTACCGCGTAAGTTGCTTAATGTTTTGCTCAAACTCCAGATGAGTAAGATTTACTTCATACAATGTATGAAAGGTATTTTGGCAGAAGTTATTATTTCCCTAAACCCATTTTGTCGTGTTCATAACCACTCATGTATTTTGTGCAAAAAGTCCGCAATCATTTTCATTTTAATATAATTTTATCAGTGAATGAACCGTATCACCACGGCTTGCCCGCCAGCAATAAGAACACCCTGCGAAATCACGTGACCAGTTTGTGCCGAACAGCTCTGTGCGTTGATTCGCTCGTGCTTTATTTGAATGGACCAACCACGTCCGATGGTTCCATGTTGTTGTGGGACACGAACGGAGATGGGGAGGTGGGGATTCCCCGTTTTATCAGCAATTTATGTAATACAACTTATGCCAGGAAACATTTTTTCTGTCTATATTCAAATCGAGTCCTCATAAAAGTCCCTATAAGAATTACGCGCTCCGTTTTGTTTCAAATGTATCAAATCCTTTGTTTTGCAACACATAGTTTTATTCCATACTTTTTCAGGCGCAAACTTCTGAAAAATACACAACGGATGAACTCCTCAATGACGTAGCAGACTGTCAAGCGAATAACGTGTTTATCTTCGCCGACCAGAGTTATTCTGGAAGGCTTACAACGCGATTAAGACAGAAATCTAATTCCCCACAATATCCACACGAAGATGATTCGTGGAACAACGTCGTGCTGCTCACCAGTGGGGGGGAATATGATTATTCATGGAGAGATGAAATAAGTCGCCACTGGAGCAGATTGTCACCCCTGTACCCAGTCTCTTGGGCTTATGACGTAAGGGAACATAACGTGACGTAATAGTATTATGATTTATCAGAAGCATGTTTTATTGTATCTTATTGTTTTTACTTAAGTTACTACCTCGTGTTGATTACTCTCTTATGCGACTTAGATTGTGAATAAAAAAACTCAAAGCAGCTAAAAAAGACCCAAGGCAACTAAAAGTATTTTACTTTGAAATTGAAAGTAAAAAGTTTATTGTTCGCAGGCTCTTGGTTACTGGAGAAACCAAGCGATTCTCACATCACCGACTCGCGCGCAGGATTTGACTTTGTATGGAGCTCCCATTGAACAAGGCCAACCTGTCCTGGCTGAGAACTGGCCTGAGTTAAAGAGAAAATACATGGGTTGCCAGAAACTCCCCCCAGGCGAATGGTTTTTGGATTTTAGTGATTTGTACTTACCAGCACAAGAATAAGCTTTTGGCGGAGATTATTTATAACATGAACTATGGCGAGAAGGAATAATGGTTTTTCTTTGAACAATATTCATGAATTGGCTCCTGTGGTTTACAACTTTTAATCCCAAAATGTTTCAAAAGTGTGTTTTTTTGGCGGAGTTTTGTCGTGTTAGAGGAGAAGTTTTTTTGTTTGTTTTGAACTGCGGCGCCCACAAACATTCCCTTTTGTAGATCATTGTACATATAAGAGTGACTGTATTCCTGCGAATTGAACACTAAATTAAAAAAAGAATAATTAACAAAAAATGGAGAAATTTAAACTTACTTTGATGTTTATACACAAAAACTAGAGATTTTTCGCGTTGCGCCCTTCTTCACTATTTCGTCAGTTATGTGTTGACTTTGTGTTTGAGTTCTAGTTCTCAATAAAAGGCAGAAAGACCATTGCAATCTCTATTGTTATTCACTTCATTCAAGCACATCTTTCCAATGCAATATAATAATGTATTGTTGCCTATTGGCAGTTCATTGCATTTTATACCCTACACAGACACACATATTGCACAGCGCGATGGATTAACAGAAACTTGACGTAAATTCCAGATTATCTTTCAAACGAGCACCTACAACACAAAAATCAAAATGAGCAAAGATGCATATTGATGGGTAGTTCCAAAATGGTGCGTCACGACACATTACAGTGCGTGGACTTAATGTTGTTAGGCCGTAGCAAGCTTACTTGGAGGCTTTTCTAAAAAAAATTTCCAAAGCAAAATGCATGAACTTTCAGCTACTGCAGTGATAAAAAATATCGTGTTACGCAAAACTGTATAAAATTTTGTCAGATATGAGTGCGTCCCCGGTTCACGAAATTTGGGAACACCTGGTTTAAATTATCACTGATACCAATGTAGTTTTGTTGTTTAAACTTTTCCTTTGCACATCATGCTATGTTACGATTATTTTAATATACCAATTCATTGTCAGTTTGCTCGCAAAATGGAGAAACATCCATTGCAACTCATAAGAAAGAAAATGGCTCACCCTCTGCAACAGTCATTCATATTCCAAATACGATCTCCCCTTTAAAATCTCCTTTACGGTTGGGTGTTTAGGGGTGCGTGGCCCAGGTTCTGGGGTGTAGTAAAAGTTTACTCCACATGGGTAAATCACCCCATCGTCCCTCACAAGCAGAAGGGGAACTTTAATTGTCCTCTTAACGTATTTCCATTTTGGCTGAAACTTGGATATGTCCGGAATGACGCAAATTAACGAGTTGGAGCATCTGCAAATTAAATAACCAAATTTGGCGATTTCTAATCTGTTATATTAGGACAATTTCATGATGATAAGGTGTTTACTTTAGAAAAGATCACTGTTACCTTTAGCACACCATGCACAGCTTAAAGCCTACCTTATGCATACCTTCCCCTTTTTTTTTTAGACTATTTTTTCTAGATATTTTCAAAATTGTGCGCGGAATTGTTTATTTAAATGTGTTTATTGTATTTATATGGGGATATAGATTTAGAGGACAAGAATTACCTGAACATTGTTTCCGTTTCCACGAAGGAAAACCAGATAGTTAGATTGGGAGCAAAATTTTCCCCTGTTAGTTCAGCCATTGCCATTTCGCCACCTCCGTTAATCTGTCAACGCCATTAAAACAATTCAATTTAAAGGTGCCATAAGGTTCGCTGGCATCGCAGCTAAGGAATAAAACACTTCTTCAATACAAAGGTATTGGTCATAAAAATCAAATTGTAACAATGATCTGAAATGAATGAACTGAATCTAACTTGAAAACAGTTGTATAGGAGCGATCGAAACCGACGTCCCAATGACGACAGCATTGAACTCTTTCATGTCACCGAGGAAAATGTGAAACTTGTTTGTTGTATAAATACATACGATACTACGTCACGATTGACGTCACAATACGGTTTCCCTTTTGATAAAAGCCGCCCGCTTTCCAAATATTTTGCACTTAGTTGAATTAACGATCCATAACAAAATTCCCCAACGCTTTTAGAGACATATTTTTCCATGCCTGATTAACACGATGCCAAAGTATATGCAACATCGCGACACTCTTTATGACGTAACAAGGCGAAGTTGTCAAAACAATCGTGAACCCACCCACAAGGATGTGTGAAAATCCACACCCCGCATCGCGCATTGTTAGTAAATATTTCTACATCAAAGACCTTCCACCGTTAAAACACTTACCTCCATATTCTTTACCACGGGCACTGGGGTGACAGGGACGTTGTTGACGAGATTGAATGGACTGTCGCTCCACGCATACTCGGACTTCTCCGTGGATATGATGGTCCAGCAAGCCCCGTCGGTCAAACAGTCCATATTTGGTTGTTTTTCGTGCGGGGTAGCCTGCGGGGCGTGGACAGTTTGTGGGTTAGTTATGACATGTGTTGAGGCTTGTCTATAAACATGGTCTGGACCACCCAGAGATGAAATGATTTCGTCAAAGTGATAATAGTTGTGTAATTGTCTCTACCCAAACTTCGGCAATTAAAGGCTTTGTTACGTTGGATAAAAGTTCACCATTATTTGTAACACAAACAAAACATAACAACTTAATAATAGATGTAAAAACCATGCATGTAATATTCATGCTGTTGACACTTTATCAAAGTTTTCTCGCCATGGAATATTTGTACCTGATAGACAACGATCTTTTCTTTAAACAAACACAAATATTGGCGGTCCGTGTCTTTTAAGTGAAGAGCACATTTGTGTAGTTGGGAAACCGGTTCATCGCTGGTTGTTATTGCATTTTGTTTGTCCACTTTACGAATGATCTGAATAGATTTTAAAACTTTAAATGATATACGAAGTTTAAACAGGAAAATGACTTCTAGAAATGGGAAAAATGGGGATCTTATCCATCAAATCAGGTACATTGTTAGAAAGTTAGTTGCACGATCACAACAGAAATCTAACATAAGGAATGCATGTAGCTTTACATACCAATCTGGGCAGTGCGAAGCCAGTCACGGAGCACACAAGTTTAACTGTGGTCCCGTAATGAATGAATCCATCTTCGACATCGAATTCCTCGGCCTCCGGTTGTTCGTTGTCCACTATTTGAACAACAACACAGTTAAACAAGTGTTAGCCTTAAGTTACTGAATAAACTAATCGCTTTGCAATGAATTATCGCTTTGCAACGAATATTTTAGATTGCTGGTGGTGATACCCATGAAGCAACCAAGAAAACAAATAAATAAAAAAACTTACGCAAATGGATTGCGAACGCCCCCCAGCGGGAGGAGCTGGCGCGATAACCATCCTTTGTGACGTATAAATAACGGGTTGAAACAGTTTGTGATCGGAGTCGGTTAAACAGCGACACCTTGCTGCCAGATGGAATGCAAACTATAAAGACAAAAGAGGAGAAAATTTTTTCAATTTGCACAAATCGTCTCTTCAGCGCCCACTTACGGTCAGCGTTTTTCACACTTTGCTTCTTTTTACTCGGTTTCGAAATGACTTTGATTCGTTGAGATTGGAAGAGTCCAATCTCCGATCCGTCTCCGTAAAACATCTTCACGTGAATCTCAAAGTTTTTACGCTTGTCTGAGTCGGGAGTGTGCAACGTCTTCGCTGCTGCATAATTCTGCAAAGTAACAGTGTATGGTTCCTAAAAATCGTCTGGAAACCGAAAAAAATGAAACTTTTTCAACCTTGGCCGGTAAATCCAGTGAGACTTGTTGAAGATCGCTGTCACTTCCACCAACTCCCATAAAAAGACAAACTTCCGACGCCCCCATCGCCACTTGCCCGCTGCCCGATGACGTCGAGGCAGCCGGGGAGGGAAGTGACGTAAGCACCGATGACGTCAGTTTTCTGCGCTGTTTGGTTTTCCATCCGCTGCCGAGGAGATGCACGCATGGTGGTGGACAAAAAAACCTCAAGCAAAAAAATGAAATCAAATTTAAAAAATTAGGATCTTTACCACAGACTGCAATTGCTGGCCTGGCAAACACTGTAATGGCAATATGCACACCAAACACTAGCTTGACAACAGGACAGAAAAAGCCAGACTGATCCTGTGTGTAAAGCTGGTGCTTTGTGTGAGTACAATAACAAGTTACTTATTGTACATAACCACACAAAGTATTGCTGGATTTAAAGTTTAGAACTTTATAAACAAAAAAGAACCAAGGCAATGTCTAACTAGGGTGTAAAGACTAACACAAAAGAGGCAACCAAACACCCGAACTCTCACCTTTTCTCGGATCCGTAAGATTTTTGAGCGACCTTGGCATGCAAAATCGCCACCTTCATTTCCTCGCGTTTACGCAAATACCGCCGCACGATGTCGCCCAATAGCTTTTTGTCTGGCATTCTTTTTTCCTTCGCGACTTGCAGTTCGTGGGTGAGGCTGCTGCATACGCTGCTACCGACTGACGCCGCTCTGCAGTTGATATTTGAAATATCATAACGACCAGGTGAATTGTACGCATCTGACTTTGCAATATTGAGTCTCGCTTTAAATAACTCATAGAGAAAAGCTAAATAGTTACATATAATGTTAATAGAGTTAAAGAGTTTGCTGGTGTATAAAATCTGCGGTTGCAATACATTATTATTCCAACCTTCTATCCTCCTCGTTGACCTCTGACCTAGGGGTCAACAATGGTGTCGATTCCCTAATCGGGGTCGTGGGTATGACGTCATTGTCGTAATGACGTTTGGTTTGTGGCGAGTCGGTTTGAAGTTGACGAGTTTCCGCCAACTTTCTCTTTCTGTTGGATTTTGGGTT
Source organism: Ascidia mentula (assembly GCF_947561715.1). Taxonomy (NCBI): domain Eukaryota; kingdom Metazoa; phylum Chordata; class Ascidiacea; order Phlebobranchia; family Ascidiidae; genus Ascidia; species Ascidia mentula. Next base: position 5,473,522 of record NC_138568.1, read on the forward strand.
CCCGCCGTTCGGTGGAGATTCGGATTGCAGTGTTTCAAAAACGTTTTCTTGACACGTCGACAGGTTGACAATTGCATTAGATGTCGCCGACGAACTTTCGGTGGGGTCAACATTGACCTGATAAGCGGCGGTTGCTTCGAAACTTTTGATTCCACCGTTTTGCGCCACAAGTTCGTCTGCGTGCTGTTGCATGTTCGCAACTGGAAACTCCTCCCCGTTCGGCATATCGCATGACGTAACGTCTACGTCATCGGCTACCAAACAGTCAGAACTGGTCAACACTTCGGGTTGGTAGAGATAGTTGATAATGTTATCAGTGGGTAGGATCCCGTCGATGAATCCACATTCGCTCGATATTCCCGCGTTTCTCGTTGCCATTGACAACACGTCCTCGAACACGTTGTTATGGTTTACTGTGGCACTCTCTTCCGGCAAACTAAGCACTCTTTCGGCATCCGACTCGCCGAATTGGTTGTGGTTGTTCATGGTGAGGTTCTGTATATAGAGGTTTATGCTAATTACAGTTTTTATGAATAGAAGAAACACCATCCGCAATCATTTGGGTCTTTTACATATAACTGGCTATATAGCCTACTATACCATGTAGAATTTGCATGAAATTCACTTTAACGCTTTCACCTTAATCTATTATTTTCAAATGTTTTGCCTCAGATTTTACACTCCAATATACAAAACATACAAATAAATTAAACTTAAATTTACCAACAGTTCCGATGTCTGGTCCATTTTCGCTGTTTCTTCTTCTCTATTGCGATTCCCTGCAGAAAGATAAACGCTATCAACGTGGGCTGGCTATGTTAGTCTATTGCGATCGTCAGTTGTGTGACTGTCGCCAAAAATTATTTTCATCCGAATTAGTTTGCACACCAGCGTGTCGATATACACGACTGGTAAACATCTGACACACTCTTTATGTTACAGAGGCCGCGAAATGTTTTTCACGGGTAAATAGTGGCCAAGTGTAAATACGAGGGGGGAAAATTGCCAGTTCGTGTGTCTCATCAGGCCAAGAACGTATAAAACAAAAATATAACCCTATGTTAAGTCGGGATTATCCCAATAACATTTTATGTAGGACCAATACACATTGAACTCACTTACACAAAATATATCATACATAGCACCTTTGTTAAACTTGAATGATCATGACGCGTATTTCAGGTATTGCAATTGAATGTTTAAATAGCCAACGTTTTAACAACCAGTTAATAAATCTGGAAGAATCAATTAATAGTTCCATTCTGCACATCAAATACATGCATGTTCAGAGAAAACACATGTGGCGTTTACAGCTTCCTGCATGGGGTGGCGTTGTCGTATTTTTAAGGGCTTGCGTATAAATTTATAACCTACGATTTTGAAATTTATCTGCTGTTTTTCCTACCTTGGGCATTACTTTGAACCACATTATCCTTGTCGACAACAGTTGTACTGCTACAAACAACCGACGTGATATCGGTTTCGGGAAAGTCCCGTACAGCAGCCCTGCTCTCCTGATCAAGGACGGGATGTGGGGTCTCCAAAAACCTCCCGGACGTAACCGGCACCTCTCCATTGCATGGTGATGGGAGAGCCCGGACCCAGGCCACAGTAGGGTCATCGCGTTCCGGCACGTCGTACATTGAGTAGTGTTGTAGGGGGGTAGGGGGTGCCATATTGGACCCAACGTCGGTCTGAAGTGGGAAGTGGGGCAAAGGGGTCGTGGGTCCCATGGGTGGGAGGAAGAGGTCTGACATTGCGAGAAAGAGGTCACACTTTTTCTGGGAATAAACTGCAATGTCCTGGTCACTCACTTATTTCTCACTTTTAACCATACCAGGAATACATAAACTGCTGTACATTCACCTAAAAACAGAGAGGATATCCTAAAATGAAAAAAAGTTTCCACATAATGTCATTCAAACATAAAAAATTCGACAATGTGGCTTCAATCTTGCACAGCAAGTAACTTAGCATAAGATTTTTGATAAAATCTCTTTACACGTAAACTGATTTCCCTTTTGTTAATTTCAGCCCATAAACAATTCCTGTTCGAATCCAGACTGGTTATGTGGTACTGCTGACTGTTCCTTGCTTCAACACAAATCAATGAATGACGATCACAAAGGTAGTCACCTGGTATTCCAGAATTGAGAGACAATGGGTTCGCGATTACGGAAAGTGTCTGGAGGCGCGGGCACACGGTATGGCTGGCAAAACGTATTCTATTACCTGTTTGTTATCACAGAGCCACGCGAACTACAATGCACAGATCGCAGGGTTAGGAAAACTTACACACACAATGACCTGTTCGGGAAATTTAATATCACAAGCGTGCCATTGTTTCGCCATTATTACGCAGTAATTATGCCTGTGATGTCATAACGTCTCGATACAATGTTTAATTTAATGGTTCAGTTGCAAATTTTAAAATCGGATGTAACCTTTCCTCAAACAATTGCTTGAAAGCTGTTTAAACAGCTCTGGACAAATGCACAAACCCCGAACGTTTTGACAGATTAATTTGTTTTTTTGGCGAAGGGTAACCGTTGTTCGGAAAAGTATTGATTCCGTTTTGCCTAAGTTAAGTGATATAGGTATGCTGCTTCTCCCAGCGTAAGTCCATAGTCAAAGTTTTGTTCAATGAGGGCCGGTCGTTATCGACTGGCTGCTGTGTTTAATCAGGCACTACAGAGTAGGTCATCCAGCGCATCATAAGCTCTGCTTACGACTATATGATACGAGGCTGAGGATTTGTACCAGGTTTGAAGTTAGTCATTTGTGAAAATACTTCCATGATCTAACAGTAAGAGGTGTTTGCTTACGGCGCAACCCAAACCTAACCCACCCAATTACATAACGCAAGCTGTCCCAGTAACAGCTGGAATTGAAAGCAGGTTAGTTTGACTTTGCTTGTGTTACAGAGTTGAGTAAATTGCAGTTTGTGTAAGCTGAGCGTACCAAAAGCAACAGGAAATTCGGTCGTTAATCAAGGTACAGATTGCAATGCACATGCGCACTGCACGGTGTGCTTTGATACTATGACAAGGACGTGTAGCACACCAGGCCTAAGTGTAGTTTTTAGTTGGTTTGGTACAATGAATGAGACCTCATTTTAAACCTGTGTTAATCGTGAGTACAATTTTATTGTGTTATTGGGAGGCAAGCAACGCGTGACTTAAATTAATTAACATGGCATTTTGCCCGTTTTGATGTGAATGCCTGTTTGCTACATTTAGTTCATTTGCAATAACCGTGAACTGCTTTTTAAGCAATTTCCCCGTTAACAATTTAATCACCTTGGCGTAGAAGGTGTTTGTTAACCCCACCGGTGTTGTACAGTGTGTTTACTTAAACTTTCAACACAAAGCGGGTATTTACTTTGCCAGGGTGATCGACCGAGTTAAAGTTTTGTTAAGTTATTACGGTGCTGAGGAGTTTGGCGAGTGCCCAAATGTGGGTGAATAATTAACACATACTTAACCAGATAAATGGCCAAGACAACTTTTGCGAAGTAAAACAACTTCGATTTTTAATTTCGACAGTGGTCCTTTCCGGCGTGACGCAATGTATCATGCGACTTTCTTCTACGTTAGCAAATCGTGACGTCACGTACGCAGGAAGCAATTTCCGCTTGCAGACAGTTATGTGCATCAGTACAAACACAGTACGCTGTTGGTTTTAACAGCAACAAGATGTACAAACAGGCAGGGGCTAATAAAAGATGTTGAATATTTGTTCGACTTGTTGATATCCGGTGAAAGCTAGCGAGAAGAAAAAAGTCGCGCTTAACTTGAAAGGCAGTCAAGCGTCAACTTGTTCCAGCAAGAAATCCCAGTCATGCCACGCGCTTGACTGAATGTTAAGTTTCGTTTGACCCTTGAGATTACTGTGGTGGTAAGTATGATAACGTCAACTTAATAAGTTTTGAGTTAGCGCAGAGCAGTGTAGAAGGAAATACCAGTTGGTCTCTGAGGTTTAGAAGTCGGATTGTTTTAACAATCACAACAATAAAGTTTCTGTAATCAACAATCATCATATTGTTATTAAAGGTTCGGACACATATTCAATATGACAAGCAGATAATTGTAGACTTAGTATATAGTAATACAGCTTAGAGATTTGGTGCTGAGCGCGTTGAAAGATACACTTGTTTTGTTGTCATCTAGTAAACTTCAAGCGAACTGTCGTAAATGGCTGCGGGCTACAGTTGTAAACGATTTGCGCAGTGTAGCCCAATGGTGTCTGTGCGACTGTCTAGTCAGCGTATGTAAGTGAATTGCTTCAAAACAAAAACGCAGAAAGTGTAAAAACGTAGTTGATTTGAAGAACAATTCTGAGTTTTCGAGTCGTGACAAATTGATCATAAACGATTGAGAGTGCTGGTGCTGTTTTTGGTGGAGGAAAGGTTTTGTCTTACGTTACGTACAACTGAGGCAGTTGTCGACGTGGAACCGAGAATAAGGACTGAGACTTGAGATGGAATGCGATTTACTTTCAAATTTTACAATGGTGACGTATTTTAGACGATATGTGAGAATGACAAACAAATGATGTTGGCAAAAACGGAAAAAAAGGCTTGTATTTAACATTATTTGATCTAAAAAGATAACGAAACTAAGAACGCCTGTGGCTAAAACGGTTAAATGTGGCCTAAAAATAAAGACATCTGGTCTCACATAAGGATTAAAATGCTCGTAAGACGCCGATAATAAGAACGTATGGTTACCATGTGTATTACTATGACAAGCAAGTATATCAAGCGTGGGAAAGTATGCAGCAGTTATTACCAAATAGTTAAGTTTTCTGAGAAATTCGCAACGTCGCAATCAAAGCAACGTCGCGGATCGGTAAACAATCGCGCTGTTTTATTATGACGTCACACATAGCGCGAGCGTGACGAGGGGTTTAGAGAATGCCACATCGTACGGAAGGATGACTCTAGGGGCCTATTCAGCACAAGTTTACCCACAGAAAAGGCGAACGCGACCACATGGGACAATGCCTTGAGGGAATCTCGAGGGTTTTCAAAATTTTCGTTTTCTAGCCGATTGTCATTTACTAAATCTTGTGGCCTCGTTTTGTGGTGCCACAGGAAAGTGTTGGTTCGAGGAGTTTGTATTCACCAATGTCTTTTTATCAGGTTGTAATCAGTCGACCCTTTAACTTGTAAAACGTTTGTTGTTTAGTTTTTTCCACGTGTCTTGACTTTTTAACTTTTGGTGTTAGTGTAGGGATATTTCTTTCATACAAACTGGCTGTTAGTGAATCGAATATTAAAAGTTGTCTATGAAGAGAAATCCAAGGGGATCTTGCCCAAGCTGCAAGAATGTCCGAGATTTCTTCAAAGAACCTCTTCATTCAATCAAGCTGGCGCAAATCGTGAGTTGAGCGAACCTTATCAACTTTAATATGGAGGATTTATTCGTTTGTTAGCTAAAAGTGGATATCAAAGTACAGTTTAGGAAATAACAGAGTAAGACGAAAAATAATGCATAAAACCCACAGGGAGATTACTTGGGCGCATATTTATGAAAATCAGTCATCACATTATCCCCAGTTTATCCATTTATTTTTTTACAGGCATTTATTCTCCTGGATCTGATCGCCACAGAATCCGCATTCATCTACCTCCGTTCCATCAGGATCAACTGGAGAAGAGGAGGATTTCCTAGTTTTGACCTCCAGAGGATCATCCTCATTCTCTCACTCCTAACAACATCTGGACTCCTATGTCTCCTTAACATCCAGTGGAGAAAAAAACGCAGTGTGATGAGGAGTGCAAGATGTTCCTCCTGCAATGGTTTGGGGAAAGATGTTAACCCATCAGAGTATAAGACATCCAGCAAATGCGACTGGGATTTCGGGGTAACTGTTAATTTAAGTTGTTTGGCCACACCGGGATTCGAACCCGTGCTATCCTGAACAACACCGCAGACATTAATAGTTGATATAATCGCAACGCTTGCAAAGAAGGATTAAAGTGCACAACAAACGGTTGCAGAGTTTGTTCATACTACTACATTTTATCATATCGACCAGAAATAATCAACATCAACAGCAAACGCTAATTCATTCTTTGCAAGCGGTTCCACCGTCAACCATTCTCAATGCAATAAGTACACTATAGCGACATGTGTTGCAAATACCCAAGTAACTTGTACTGATTTCTCAGCTGTATACTAAAGCATAAAACCTCTTGCTAAATGTACAGCAGGTATACTTTTGCAATCAATATAAATGCGTAAAATTTAAACATTGTATAGTTGGTGACTCAAAAGTTGGCAAATCTAGTCCTGCTTGTTGGTGTATATTCTATCTTAACCGGTTTCGTCGGTAGTAATGTTAAGTAGGCCACTGGCCAATACGGCTATTGCATCACTACTGCATCGTGTTATACAGGATTACATTCATTCCCTGATCAACGCTGCGTCCTTTATAGTCTGTGCACTTTGTATGATCGCGTATGTCCCTTCAGACTATGAACATCCTATAGAGGTGAGCTTTTATTTTTCCGTTGTGTTTGGATGGAGTTAATGTAACCACAGTAACATATTTTTCCATGAGAATTTTCGCTTTGTTGTTGTCACAAGTTTTCGAGAAAGTAGTGAAATTTATCTTGGTTTAGAAAGTAATGCTGCAAATAGTTGAAACTAGGTGTTAACATTTCTGCAAACTAAAAGTGCAGTTATGATTTTTTTTTCGAAAAGCAACAATTACCATTTTTAACGTAAACTTACCCGCCGATTTACCTTGCAGGTTGTCATCAAGGTAGTAAGCTTCCTACTTGATCTTATTCTCTGCTTGCTGTTCACCAAATCATGCATGACTGCCTACTTTCAATATCAAGTTCCCGAGCCTTGCAAGTGCGCGGGTGACACGAATCCACTCGGAGCTTATTACGACAGCTCCACTACGCCGTCTAGCGCCAATAGTTTCTCGGACGACGAGTTGGATCAAACTGTTTTATTTAGCAAACATAAAAAACGAACTAAAGATGGAAAAACGTACTCCTCGCTTAAAGAGGAAGACGAAACTTGAACACAAAGAAGATCGTAGCTCATGCGAGCCGTCTAGCGGATACACTTGCCAGTGAAAGTGCACCACCAGGGGGTCTTCAAAGTTTGTAGCGACAAGCGGCATTTTCTTGTAGTTTTCACCAGACGCACTATTAGTAATGGAACAGAGGTAATTCATATTTATACGAGGCTGTATGTGTATTTTATCCCGAAGCAATTTTGTTGTCCATTGTTGCTCTATTAATATTTGTTCTCTCAGTTGCCTCAGAATAAGCTTAGCGGACCAGTCGTTCACTACGCCAATTCATCACAGGCTACAAAAGCATTTCTACATATCCGAATCACGCTTTAGTGCTTTCTATATATGTGACGTTGGTGTTCGTTGCTTTGTGTCGTCACAGTGCAATATCAGGCCACGATCGATATTTCCATTCATTTTAAACAACGTTTCATTTCACGAATAAAAATGTAACGTTGCAAACAGTGGTTTCCACCTGCTTCGGAGTAATTTTTCAAGAAATGGCGGTTGTTTTTTGTTTATTAATATTTTCACAAGCGTCCTGTACACCGCAGTTGAAATGTACCAACGAAATCTACATCTACACATAAGAAGATCGAAAAGAAAACAAGAACAGGTAAAGAAACGATTTCGGGTATTTCCGGAAGCTTTCGGAAAGTTTCGGTAAGTTTCGGAAAAGTCATATGTACATGAAAGAAGGAAGCGCTAAAAAACATTCGATTGTGCGCGACGTTGCCCCGGAAACTGTTACGTAATAGAAGGGTTCAATTGGCGCTTGTCACGTGAGTAACTACAACAATACAAGATTTCCTAAAAGTTTTGAACTGTGTGAAACAACAGTCCACGGGGTCAGGAATTAAATACATGTTTGTGTTTCCACTAAACTTCGGGTGCATTATATTTATGAACAAAGCAGGTTTGAGAACACCAAGCGTTTCTTGACATGTTTCGTTGCTTAAATTTAAGAAAAGAAACAGGTTTGCACAAAGTCAACAATTTCCGATTTGTGATTAGTTTTGACAAAGTTTGTGAGAAACGACGAACAATGGTTCTGATTCTATATTGGCACCCCTCAATGACGACGATGACGTAACAATTGCGTGGTAAAAAGTACGCAAATTGGAACAAAGCACAATAAATAACCGAGGCATCTCCAAGTCTGGCACAGATCCGATTCCATCACATATTTACACCACAATTAACCACAAGTTGCCACAAATCTCCGTCTCAGTCCCACGCTGCGCGTCCGCGAACCTTCCGTGTCACAATCTTTCGCTGTGACGTCACACTTAAGTTGCTTTTTATCTACAGGTGACGTCATTCTTGTGCGTAAAAGGGAAGAACCCCCTGTATTGGCTGCGAGTATCTGCCTGTATCGTCACAAACGGGTGTGTGAGTGGGGGTAGGGGAACCGTCGCCCAAATCAACGCTTTGTTTAAATTTTAGCGTCAAATCGCGAACGGCCGCCGATTGTTTGTCAAAGGTGGATTCGTAGCTGCCGTGATTGTTGTTCGAATTGTAACTATAGCCGTTGGCGAGGTGTTGTTTCTGCTGGGTAAACTCGTTGGGCTCCGGAGGCATGAACGTCGACATGAGCCTGGTGACGGAGCCCCCGGGAACGGTGGGAGTTTGCACGGGTTTTGGAACATTCGAAGTCCGTCGAACCGAGTTGAATTTACTCGATGGTTTGCGTCGAATCGTGGCAGTACCAGGGGTTGTGATAGGTGTTGAAATCACTGCAATAAACGAAGCCATCATGAGATTAACGCAGTTTTGACTCACAAACTAAACGCCCCTAAAATTCTAATTGCGGGCAAGGTTATAGAACAAAGAAACACGCTTTAGTTTGTATGTTATTTATACGTTAACAAATAATTGGTCACCACGGGACACTTACTGGTTGGGACACCTGCCGTTGAAGCAGGCCGCCGATGTCGCGCGTTGCCGTGGTGATGATCACGTGATCTGGGCATGGTCGACCACATCTGGTAGTCCACGTGGTTCCCGTCGTCACCGTTCGTTGATCCGAAATCGGTGTCTGGAGAAAACTCAATATTACATTTGTCCGCATAACGGTTTTTATGTAGACAGGGCTACCCAGCGTTATACCGGCGGGCATCGGTAATCTTACTAAAGATTTTACCATAAGGTTGCTTGCGGGTTGTTATTGTTTGTTTGGAGCAGTGGTTCTTTTTACCGTGTGGCGCACTTGGTAAGATTAAGGGGACTAGTGATTATAAATTCATTATAAATCCATGAACGATTTGTTTCTATGTTTACAATTTGCAACCGCAGAAGGCTGACGTTATCTTTTTATTTACCTGCATTTTTTCTAAACCTTCAATTTTTTTCGTTGAAACTGTTACGCAAAACTAAGAACGACACAACAGGACGTCGCGACTGACTCACAGTCCGTTTAAAATGTTCACATTTGGAAATCAGTCAACGTAGGCAAACATTACTGATTGAGGGTCAGTGGCAAAACCCAACAACACAACAATGTAAAGCAACTTACCGTGCGACGCGATTGTGTCTTCCGAGCAGGCAGGCGTTGTATTCTGACTACTGTAACCACTGCTACTCGAGTATTGCAGACTATGGTTGCTGTTCTTTCTACCCAAAGTCATACTGGTGAAATCTGCTGATATGTTGGTTGGGGCGGAGTAAAGCGGCCTTGTTAACTTCACCTCGTCCCTGGGAGGCTGGGGTTTGGGTTCATAGGTCACGTGTTGATCGTTTGAAACAACTGAGAGGGAAAATATGCCATGGTAACAATACAGTCTACAGTACAAAATGGAGAACAAACGGTTTGTTAAGGTTTCGTTCTTTTGTATGCTCTTTAACAAAACTGTATTGACATATTTGCAATATAAGAAACTGTTTAAAAATGGGCAAGTTTTCTTGATCAAAGTTGTAACCGTGTTTTAATAAAACCAACAGTTACCCGAAACATACTCAAAGATCCCAATTACCTCCTAAAGGTGGTGGGGGCAATGCATCATCAATCGGGGCTTCCCCCGGCCCCAGGTCCGGCGGGGGCGGAAGGGGAAGTTCATCTTCCTCCACCTGGGTCTCCGGAAACACAAAGCTGGCTGGCTTGGGGGGCCTTTCAGGGGATTTTAGAGCAGAGGGTGGGGCGGCAGAATGAGAGCCGATAAAGTGGGGTTCCGACAAGTGACGTAACATGGGTGGCGGGTGTTTCCCGTCTGCGATCCCACTCAAAGACTGCCGATGATACATCGACGCGGGGTCGGGGCGAGGGGAAAGTACTGGGGGGCCGCTGGGTTTACTGGGGAGGATGTTGTTGTTGTTTGGGTTCTGCAACGGCGGGGAGGGGGTTTGATCGTAGGGACCTGGGGGAAAAAACGTCTCGATTGAACGGATGAAAATATCACTTGCAATATTCACAAAGTTGTTTTCTTATTGTTGCTCTTGACCCCGTGCAATGATGCAAGAATCGGTGGATCGAAACAATCACTTGTTCCATTTTAAATTGAACAAGCCACAATTTTAATGGTGTTTGTTAATTTAGAAGAATAAGAGTCCCTATATTAGAGAGATAAAAATAACGAGAAATAAATGCTGTCGACAAGTAGGGAATATAACACATTTACCCATAAATTTCTATCGCTGCTTACCTGGCCTGGACCAATCCTTCCAGGAAAGGGGGCGATTGTGGCCGCTAGATGCCACTGCGGAGTCGGGAATCTGAGCAGAGTTGGGTCGAGATCGGATGAGAGGGGAAACGGTCCCGCTGTCCATGCTCTGTGAGAACAAGAAAACCTTAGTTCCAATCCAGCCAGGTTTAACGCTTGGCAGGAATCCAATTAACGAGGCGGTCGTGAAACAATTTACTTTTAGGTAGCATTGGGCGATAAAAGTTTGATTAAACAACGAAATCAACTAAGATTTTGCTTTTTGTATCGCTAGAATCTGGCTCTAGGTTGGGCATTGTCTTTCATGCGGCGGCATCAAACTATTGTTTTAAATATATTTTAATAAGGCAACAGCTTGAGATTGATATCGGTTAATTTTTTACTTACTTAACTAATGGAATACCGAAACGAACTCAAAGATGTTTATGTATAAAATTTATGTAAATGGAGGCGTCCTATTGATAAGGTCATCGAATTATAGCATTCATATATCTTGACATTCACGTCGTTTGGTAAAATCATTCACCTTGTCGATAGGGAGCGGGGGTTTCGAGGTAAGCGCCGGGTTGCCATCGCCGGAAGTGACGTTCACGGGAGCGGCGTTGCCGTTGCCCTGGGAGATGAATCCGGAGTCGTGGGAGGATACGGATGATAGGCGAGCGACGGTTGGAGGAGCAGATTTGCAAGATGTCGGGCTTCCCTGGCCTGTCGTACTCCCGCTTGGGTTACGACGATGAAAACTCTTTGGGGAAAAATATTCTTAATCAGTTCGTTGCAACAATCCTACATTGTTACTTGTGAATGGTTCCTCAATAGTCTCAATTGGGCATTGTTTTAGTACTAGTGACACAAACTTGTCATGACATCTCGTTTGAAACAAGATATTCAGCTGGTGCAGTTACTTAAAATGCACTGCGACGCAACTTTAAAGTTCATGATCACAATGCCGCATTAGTGTTTTATTCTTGCTTCAAAGAACTACTTCAACTAATGATCCGGTCGGCGTTGTTATTTAACAGGGTAAAATGTTTTTGGTGGGAATTTTACTGCTAAATTATCGTGTGCAAAAGCTGGATCATTTAAACTTGGGCCATTATGTACTATGGTGCTGATATGTCACCATTCCCACAGTGGCTGGGAAACAGAAATTTGAACAAGCGTGGAAATGCAAATAACTTGTTTTTCACTGCCACACTGTGAGGGTAGAACACCGTGAACCAGACAAACATATCGTAAACTCACAGTTAAAAAAACACAAGTTAATGATTTTCAACAGTTCCAGGAAAAGCGTTTCAATTGATTTAGTTGTAAAAATAGGAGAATTAAACTACGCTCTTTCTGTACTGACACAGATTCCCAGATTAAAACCTATACAGTAAAACTATACAGCCTTCGGTCCGGTTTGTACGAATGGAAATTCCGACATGGGATATTAAAAGAAATTTCCCATTTACCTGATACCGATGGTGATGGTTTAATGATCCGCTTGATCTCGAATCGGAGCTGTTTAAACTAAACAAATTTTGTGTTAGAATATTAGTACAATATTTTGAGTGAATTGCATACAGGGCCACAGTTTCAACATATTAGGTCGCTTTATTTATTGGCTCCAATGTTTAATATAATGTGTATTCAGTACGTAGTAATGTGATAAACGGCATCATGCAAAAAATTTCTTTTCAGTCCGCTGTAACTTGAGCACCGAAACCCTGAAAAAATGTTTAATCTACAACAAGATCTAATGCCCAGGGCCATAAAGACAATTGTATGTAAAACATGGACAGTCTGCCGATGGTTGTAAAGTAACGCGTCAACATGAAGTCTATATAATCTATATCACCTGCAGAGGGACGACTTTCTACTTCCACTGAGGCCTGGAGAGGCGGGCGGACTCGATCCATTAAAAGAACCAAAACCACCATTGCTCAAAGTCATGGAATCCTTCAAATGAATTAAAAAGGCAAGAATTAATAAAGTTTGAAGGTTTGAAGTTTAGAGAACCATGAATTAAAAAAAAACATTTTTTTTCGTAGCAAACATTTTAAGATAAAAAATGAAACAACAGAAATGGCTTCAATACTCCAGTGAGACGAAACCAGACAAGTAAACTACAACCAATACAAGCTAACCACGAACCCACTAACCGAACACATAATAAGAATATAAGCGTGGAAGTCACATACCGGTATAGGTGAAGATGGAGTTTGAGAATTGTTACTCATGAAATCCTGAACAAGTTGATCAGTTGACGTCGGAAGTTGTTTTGGATTACGACACAACCTCGTGACGTCACTACCTAATTCGTGGAGGTGACTTACTTCGTTCATCATCGATACCTGGAAGTCCTGGAAAAGGAACAAAAAATTAAACAAGTGATTCCCAAACTGGGTGCCCTAAATCACAAGGTTCCATGACAAAATATGAAAAGAGTTCCAGGAGCTGCTGGTTTTAAAGGCAATCATGTTGAAAACGTAACTAAAGAATTTTGGGTTCGGCGGACAAAACAGATATGGTAACACTGGTTTAAACGTTAGGAAATGAGCACTGCGGGGGAGAATATTTGAAAGCGCGAAAGTTATTGATCCAAACCCCACAAAACGACATGTTTTAATATTTCAGTAGCCACAAGTATATGTTACAAAAATTGCTGCTGACCACAATTCGGATTCAAAGATTTTGCAAAAGGAATTCTTTGACCAGAAAAACATGTAAATGTATTAAGTATTGATCACACTCCGAATAATAAAAGGTTGCCGACTTATTTACATAGTGTTATTATACACAAAACAGAGTCAAATCTGGAATAAACTTGAAGGCCATCACAAAAATATGCACCTCGGAGTTCATTAGCAAAGTAATTGATAAAACGGCGCCAAAACCAAAAAAGGCGAACGCAGGATAAACGCCTTAGTAATAACTGGCATTACAGGTTGGGAATAACCTTAAATATGGACTGGAAAGAAGCTTTACCTGGATGTCGGTTAACGCACGCGTAATACTCGGCATAATGTAGCCCAAAATCACGCTGGATATCCAGGATTTATCTTGTGTTTGTATTCAAAACAATGGAACGTGAGGCGTTATCTCGTAATGAAATGGGTGATTGTCGCCAATAGAATGTGGCATTGTTTAATAACAAGACACAGATGTCACTTTCTACCGGCATTAGGCGTTTTGTGCGGTTAATAAAATGCGTGTAGTGAATTAATTTGCGTCCTCACATTACTGGGAAACGACTGTTGTTCTGCTGCAGCGTTGGAAAAACATGTTTTTGAGCTATCAAAACTGCTGGTGTGTATAGAATTGCGTGAATTGATGCAAAAATATGAATCTGCATGGAACTTTTTGATAAGACTTCATAATTTACTAAAGAACGATTTGGCTTCAGTAATCCGAGCAAATAAAGAGCATTGTTTGGTGAATCACACAATTCCTGGGGTAGAAAAGGTAATGTTTGAGTTATGTATGCGGTAAGGTGCTGTACACCTACAGAAATATGCTAATGACTGTGAAAGAGAATAGGATAAAAGGCTTGTATGAATCACAAAGGGATATTGCACAACTCTGACCTTCACTTACCAAGTTCTGGGGGTAAATATTTGGGAAGTTTAAACCAATGTTTGGTAATGATGATGTTATTTTCTGCCTTAATGGCCACAGGTCATGCCTATCTTTGTTTTTTTGTTGTGCGTTAGGTTACAATAAACTGAAATTTAACATGTTTAAAGAAATTCATTTTAACTGCATCAGGTATTTAACATTAATTTCCATCTTTAACATTGAAGAAACGTTGGTTTTGTTTTAAATACAGTCAGACAGACAGTAAACAATTACTCGGGGCTTAAAATGCCACTTACACATATAAGAGAGCAAAGTCTGAACCACATCCAAACACAAATTAAGCAACAAGTCGTTATTTGTTAATGTTTAACATTCGGTGCTGGGGTTCGACAAACACCAACCAACACATTACGTTATTTATGAACTAAGTTCATTTCACATCCAATATTCTTCCATTTTTTTAATTGTAAAATTTGAGGCCCTTTCATTACCTGCCATTGTTTTTAGACCACACTGTATGTGCATGCTTTAAAATAAGAAGTGTTAAAGGTGACAGATTTTACATACATCGTGTAATGAAAGGTCATTATTTAAATGGTCATGAAGATGATAATTTACCTGTTTGCATAACATAGGTGTCCAATGCATTCTACAAATGCATTAATGTGTTGCATGCCTTAAAATGTCATCACAGAATGGCAAGGTGCATTTACAAACTACAAAGAGATGAATTGTAATGCTGCAGTGTGTAATTGTGGTTCCGAGTGGCCCAGAACTTGAAGACAAGTGAACAGTGAGAAGTGTTTAATGAGTATGTGTGCGGACATCAAATGCCAGTGTTGAAATACCACCCATGTGTTGTTGCCGAGCAACACATGACTAAGATTATACCACAACATCAATGCCATAAATGGACAAATGACAAGATTCTGACTAATTGTAAATGACTGGTTTTTGCTCATTTTTAGATTTTAAAGATGTTTTCATGATTTTTACCAATCGAAAATGAGTCTTTTGAACATGATTCAAAATATGATCACAGCTGTTAATTAAAAACTACATTGGCAAATATATTTTTAAACTGGGGAAGCATCACATAATTATGACAACCCTACTCCAATACAAAGTTTTGTCTAAAACAGGAAAGCTTATATGGTTCATACCAAAACTGGGGCAAGGGCATTGGCGAAAAGACAGACACGGCTTCTTTCTTCGACCAGCAAATTCCTAAGCGCAGACTTCTCTGTCTCCTCAAGGGTAGTCAGGCGTTCATTCACGTCATGCACAGCTGAGTTCAGCTGGAACTGGATATCAGGTTTGCTCCCTGCACAACAGCATGCAACAAAATCAAGCTCAATTGATGGTTTTTAAAACGAATCTGAAAAGTCTTCCACATTGTGTGAAAAAAGTTTGGCTTAAATTTTTGGGAAAATGAATGAGATCTGACAAGAATCAAATCAATCACAAAAGTTTAATGTTGCATAGTATTCCCATTAGCAAATATAACCAAGGTTTAAATTGATAAGAAAATGTGCAACTGGTGTACGTGCTACATTACTACTTTCACAATTAAAGCAATTCATCAGAAGTTAAGGTGGCTACTTAATAGTAGTTACATAAAACAGAGTGTTGTTACACAACAGCCGTGGTAAAGCAAATTGGCTTACGCCAAAGACTAAGCTTGCTAATACACTGGAGAAAAGGAACAGTCTTAAACAATGTCTGTTTGAGCGGGAAGGCTGTGACAACACTATTTTAGTCACTTTAAAACACACAAAATGTGAAATTATACATTAGCATTTCCATATTCGGTTTGACAATATGTGACATGTATAGGAATGATCTAGCTGACAAATTTTCACATTTATTAAATCTGGACACAAATTTGCCAACCAAACATATCTTGTCTATTTGGCTACGAGTTTTTCTCTGAACTATTTGTTGTGTTTATTTTCCAAAACATGAATTGAAGCTTGTCACCTTTTCTTGCTTTCTTCTGTAGCCTCAAGGTGTCACCATTGCGCTTCTTTATGTCGTGCATTGCTTTCTTGTATTCTGTGTAAAATGGACAAAAATCGTTTCAGATACTGCATGAAACTTAAAGTTACATAACCTATGGACAGAGAGGATAGTGGCTTTAAAAACAACTGGACTTGTTTTTAATTTTACAAACGAATCTTTCTTCCACTACCTTTTGCATGATCTTTCTCCAGTTGATTGGAAATCTTTTTCCATTCCTCAAGTCTGTCTTGTATTGGGGTTATCAGGTTTTCTAACAGAGCACTGGAACAAAAGTTAAGCAATAAATTAAAGATAAAGCCCCAATTACAGTGATTTTTTTCGTCAGACAGTGTGACTTACTTGGTGAACTGCTTTAGCTTATTTTCAACCATTTTCTGTCGGACGCAAATCCTCGTCAAAGCACTTCCGATGTCTTTAGTTGATCCTGAGAACACAAAGAAATTTGAAATTACATAACTGAGCAGAGAAAGCTTCATAACTTAGCATTATATGTTGTGCAATTCATGTTGCTTTTGTTTATAAAATTTCTTTCCTTAAAACAAACAAAATAGCCAATGCAATAGTCAAGAATTTCAAGCTACAGAGGTAGCAAAACCAATCATTTTTTTGGGGTGTAAACTATGAAAGACAAGTTCTTTTCAAGTTCTATGGTTTGAAACTATAGGAAAGAATTTCAAACACAGATGATAATTCAATTTGTTTGTATATATTTTACTGTATCTTGCTTCAAATGAAAATAACTGTGAGTTATTCCGTAAAAAAGCGGGACTGAAACAAGCAGTTTGTTTGAAATAACACAATGTTCATGATCTAACTTTACTAGCTCATGTAGCAGCTGGTTGATGTGCCACCACTTCCTTTGAAACCTGAGAGCATTAACTATTTTCCTGTACCGCTCACCACAAGTTGCTGCCCATTATCACACTGATATATTATCACATCAGCGAGGTTTGAAAAAAACTAAATAAGTTGAATCAATCCCATCTATGTTTTAAAATGAAAACAACTCAATTATGTATTGAAGTCAAATGTAGAAATTGTGAGGTAAGTGATAGCGAATTTGTTTGCATGACTTTTTACATTGAATGCAACAAGCCCAAGTCAAATATGCAACATATGTTGTTTTGAAGCTTGGGACAAGAAACTGCAAATGCAGAATGCAATCCCAAGGGATAATAGTAACCATATGGCAAACTGAAGACGAATTTAAGCCAGTACAACCTTAAATTTGCACCTTAATTAAGCCCCTTCCTCCCTGGCCACAAGGCAAAATTAAGTGAAGAGTTTGGACAATAGCAACACAAGTGGTTATGCTGCAAGGTCTAATACTGGACGCCGAGTAAACACAACATGCGGCAATTATAGAACAAGCGGCATCGGGGGACAGCAAGGTCGTCCGGTGTCAATTAACACCGGTCTTTAATCCCTGACACAAAGGTGCTGGGCAGCATCCCGTGCTGTACGCGTGTACGAATTAGTCAATATATAGGTCAGCTTCGGTACAGATCGAGCCCAGAGGTTCGGTTTTGCACGCTTGCTTGGGCTAATCCTCTTTCTATGGGCAGCAGCAAGGCAATCTTGCAGGGTTCGGTGAAGCTTATCAACTTTACCCATGGGAGCAGCGCATAAATTGACCTGAGAATCGCGCGAGCTCACGAGATGGGTCAGGTATATGGAGAGTGTCCATAGATTGATCGTATCGATTCGGTGGGTTTATTCGAGGCGGGAAGACAGTTTACCAAAGACTTGCCCATTGTTGGGTCACGATTTCGGCGCTGCTTTGTAAATACCATCCAGAAACAACTTTACCCACTGCCAATAACTGCTGTGTGCAACTGTGTGAGGGTCAGTATTTTTTTCTGTACTTGTACACCACAGTCGGAAATAGGATTTTCAAATATTCCGGGGTTTTGTTTGGAAATGCGTCTTTTGATATAAGCTTCAAATGCAACAGAGAGACCTGGTTGAACTCGAAAACTGAAGCCATGAATTTATCCAACATTTAACTTCGCGGAAGGAGACCGACCGCCGGATATCCATAAAACCCTTCAATTTTCCCAGAACGATGACATCACAACATATCCCAGAACAATGACACGTTCCTTTTTCTTTTCTTGGTTTATTCTAGAACGTTCAGGGTTCTCTGAACCATGTATGGGTTTGCGAGGCCTCTATCCGCCCAGAAATAAGACTTTTCCGGGACAATGGGAAGCCTCTATTACGACATAATGGTAGGTGTGACGTTGAATCGCGAGTTACAAAAACTGGTGATTTACAGTTTAATCTTGTGCGTTGGTGGTCGTTGAGCAAAATAATTCATTTCATTTTTATTGTTTGTTTGTTTCTTGTTTGTCTTAGAGGTCGAAACCAAAGACTACATTGAAAGACATTTTGCCAATGGTCGCATTACCAAAATAAACCCATTAAAATTTGGAAATAAATTTTAAAAAAAGAATTAACGTCATGAACGTAAATGTCTCGACCACAGAATGCAAACCGCACCGTGCGTCCATGGTCTGGATTCCTTTCATCAACAGTAGCAGAATTTGAGACAAGACATACTGGCAACACACCCTTGGGTTCATCATCGCTTCATATACATGCAAGGGTTTTGTTATCACAGGACGTCGAATGATTGCACGAGGCAGACGAAGCAAGATAAACATGACCTTGAATATAGGGGGCCGTGGTGGTTATGGACAACCATTCGTTGTACATAAGTGGCAAAATCTATTTCCGTAATCTGAATATTAAATTAAATTAAGACGCATTCATTTCACAAAATCTCTTATTTGTGATCAGACGTTGCTTGTCCTTTTCCTCTTCCATAGAAATTCGCAGGATTTTAGGATGACGTCAACAATCGTGAATACGTCATGTTTAGCATATGACGTGTTTCTTCACATTTAAAGCAGACGTCGAGACAAGATTATAATTACCAAATATGAATAAACTATGCATTATTAAAACATATAGAAAGGATAGATGTCCATGTTGGTAAAATATTCTTTCCGCAAAGTGTCTGACTCAGAATTCGAACGAAGGCGACAGTCTACTTCGGTAAACTTTCTTTTCAAATAATTGTTTGTAGCTAGCCATTGGTATAAATGGGGGTGCAAAAAACTTTGTTTATTTGTTAATTTTGTAACATTTAGGAAAACAAAGATGAACAAATGGAAATTAAACCGTAGACGACGAATTAGTTATAGCAGTTCCATGCTTGCTGTTTAATTCTCACATCGGTTCAATTGTAAAGATGTCACATTCAACGACCTTTTGAACACGATCACATGTGAATGAATCAACCTTAGTGTTAATCCGCAAATCGCCGCACGTCAGGACCAAGTCAACGCCAATTATAAACCGTATTAAGAGAGGTGTGGGCGTTATCATCACTTGGCACCTTGGACATGACTTCGTTGTTCGTCAACACGAAGACAGTTTGATATTGGACATTTAAACATTTCAAAACATCTCACATTTTGAATAGAAATTTCACAATATACACTATAAAAAAATAACAGAACCTTCCAATAAAAGATTTCCAAGGATCAGTCATTCTATCCCAATCAACGCAATGATTTCATAAGCGACATATATTAGTTAAGGAAAGCCAACAGATTGTAACCTCGGAAATAAATGATTCCATAAATGTGGGAAAAAGCAACAGACTTTTTATTTCGAGGTAAATAGTTAATTATGTTCCATAAAAACAACGTCCCATGAGAAACAAGAAAATATTGTGTAATATCGAAATCACTGAAGTATCGAAAAGAGACAAAAACGTGGATGCTAAATTGGTTGACGACAAACAGTTTACAACTAAACTAGCATCCTTCCATCGCCCAATTCAACTTCCTCGATTCTTGTTTACAATTCGCGTCGAACAGACAGAGGAAGAACATCAACGCACGGTAACAGAATATTGTTGCCAATGCTGGTGTCACATTTAAACGTAATTTTTACTACGACGTCGGGCGAATTCTGACAACTTTGAAAAGTAAAACCAACTAGTTTTCTTTTCGTGGAATCGACAAATATATTTTAAATGGGGTCTTGCTGCAATTTAAACTACAAGAGTAAAATAAATAGTTTGAAAATTGAGTCGAAAAAATCTGAATTAAACACTTTCCAGTATATCTAGCTTTGTTTTTATTCAGTGGATCTTTAATATCAAAGAGCATTAAATGAGTCAGCTCACCGCATTTCACGCAACACTGACCACCACACAACGTAAACACAACGTCCATCCATGACGCCCCAATCCCCATACAAAACACAAAGCTGGACATTTCCTATAGTTTTAATATATTTTATCGCCCGCCCCTTGCTACCCACAAGAGCACTTTGTGTTGGTCACGGTGTATTAAGCATTGGACGACACTCAATTGCTCGCATGCGGGTTTACTTCGTACACAGATCGACAACTCGCGTGCGAAAGATGAAAAAACTCTGTTCTCTGTGTGTGGTGGGCTTAATAAAGAATAATGGGGAAAAGCTTTTTGAGACGTTTGTATGAATCAGACCTACGTCATTGTTAACAAACAAAACTATCTTCTAGTTTGTGACGTACGTGTGCACTTCTGGAAAAAAGCATATCACCGAAAGACAAAAACAGATCTGACTGTCAAAGTTTCTGCCGTTCTTAGCTTAGCAAGCACATAAGAGGCATACATACTATGTTTCAAATCTTGCACGCTTATTCTGCAAACAACCCTTTCCACAACGCAAAGCTCTTACGTTGCTGACATATTCCGATTGAAAATAAGTGTTGTGCCACATTTTCCTAAAGCAAGTTTTACTTTCAAAAAGTGAGGAATTTAAACCGTGAAAATATGTGGTAAAAGTGCTTTCTTATATCAATATTGTTTTTCCAACTCCAAATTACGAAACGTTTGTAAAAAGTGCCATCACATGATCGCATCAGTTATTGATGCAAAGTTCGAATGATATTGATTGCAACAACTTCCCAACTTCCTCACTTGCAATTGCGCAGACCATTATAGATGATTACATCATTATTCTTAACCACGCTCGCCACATGCTGCTGTCATTAGAGTTTGAATTGGAAAAGAAAACACATCAATACCCTTCCAAAACAGTAATTTTGGATAAAGCTATGTGTTAAGATGACAAAGTGACAAATGTTACACTAATAAGGTTGCATTTGGGACTGGATTGTAAAATAACAGCGGACTAGAAGCAATACAACGAGTTTCCGGAAGTGCGTTGGAAGTGGCAAGGAGACCTTGAACCCATTACGGAAAAAGAAGATTGCATTGCAAACATCTGACAAACAAACAAACACAGGCATCCTTCTCGTGCTACGAGGAAGCTGAAAGATCAGCCGAAATCGCGAAAATGAACAGGAAAAAGTTGTAAACAGACGACGTTCAAAGGGACGTAAGTATTCATAGGGCGGATAGTGACCGGCTACATTCCACAAGGCACTTGTCACACAAAGGAATGGAATTTCTGTCGCATTCTGTCAAGGGTCCCTCGCACGAAAGTCAAGAAAAATCCAAGCTTGAAGTAGATTTGCTTTGCTCGACGGCAAGACGCCGAAAACGGCGACGAGGTCCCTGAACTCTACGCCAGAAAAAGAAGGCAGCAAGCATTTGGGAGGAGTTGGCAAGCCTTGTGTGGTAACCGGAGACACCACAAGATAACCACGAGTCGTTCACCTTTGTGACATCGCAACACCGCCACTGTGACAACATAAAAGCTAGAAACCGCCTGGCAAAACATCTTTCTGTTCAATCTGACACAGGTGGGTTTCTAAATTGCAAACCTAATTTGGTTCTGCACAATTTTACCAAGTGCAGGACCTAGTGTTAACTGCAGAGTAACTTTTGGCACCACCAGCAATCCAGAACATCCATAACAGTAACCGAAGACCAAACCAACATCACGTCACGTGACATCACTGACCAATCAAAAGCGTAGGATAAATAAGTGATGTGAAACAATTCAACTGATGAACTTTTTGCCATTACATGAACGAAATTACCAAACAAAGTTAAACATTCAAAATTTCCCACAGTTTTACGCAAACTTTTACATATTACGTAACCATGCATGGGTGAAAGCGACAATAAAAGGTGGAATGGTGGGGAATGAATGAAATTGAATTGCTGTTTGACGGCAATTGAGGAAATCATTCGATATGAGAGTTTACAATCGCAAGTCAGTCAAGGAAAGAACAGCGTTCGGCTCCCAAGAGAAACATATTCTTTGGCGTGAAAGAGTCAAACATAGCCACGGTTTAAAAAATACAATAACAATACAGTTACATATGAATACTGAAATTTTCCTTTTCCGGTTTTGTGTGTGTTTGCGGTTCATGTATTTTACCCATATGTGCGTTCCTAGTATAATCCAACACTACTTACTATCCATGTTCTTCTAAGATGCCCTCAACAGCACTTTCAAAGCAAAACAAACTTTCAACGTCACCACAAACAATACAAGGTGGCAGCAGGTTAAAAGTGCATTCACCGAAACACATAATTCTCCACACCATTGTTTTTAGTTCTGCTCGACGACGCGTTTCAACGCAAACTTACCGGAAACCAAACAAGTACAACCTCCACCAATACTGAGGGTGCTTGCTGGTTGACGTAGCAGAGGTCAGGGGTAAGCACAACAACGTACATAAGACGAGGACCTCTTCCTTCACGCCCGGTTCGCTGTGACATGTTTGTGGCATGTGGCATGTTTTTTGTGTGTAAACGGGCGGAATGTGACACGTTGCTTGTGTTTGACATTCGCGATTCTGCTTCTGTTGATTTTCATGTAGCATATTGGTGATGTCATATTCTGTCGTGATTTTAAATATTAATCCAAAAGCAACGGTAAATTGGTAACCAGTGGAAACACGAAAGGTTTCAACTACAGTAGGCAAAAAAAACTACTTTTTAATCAAACAAAAACCTACTGAAACCTTTTTTTGTAAGAAACAAAATTAGGGTGTCAGATTTTGCTGAAAAATAATCCCATTTCCCTAAAGTAAAATGCACCTGTCTTTGGTGACATTCATCAAGTAGTTAGAAGTTAATTTACTGTCAAATATGACAAGTTCTGAAGGCAGTCATCCACTATCTCCACATGTGCGAGAGGAAACGTTTTCGGTGACATTTCCCTGTTGATTTCTGACTTGAAGCACGAGAACCTCATGAGAGTTCTTCAACAATTTAAAAACTACAGAATCACAAATATGGAAGTCTGATATGATTGATTTTGATTTTGTCAAATTCTTTGAGGTTTTGCTGGGCAACAATTTTTGTGCAACAATATCAATATTTGTGTACATTTTACTCTGAAAACATTCTGTTGGTTAGCCTTCCCAGCATCGTGTATTTTTATATCACCGCAAATTGGCAACTTCTAGATGTCAAACTATTTCCTTGTTGAGTGTTGGGAATACTTCCGCATTGTTTGGAAAGGAAGACTACTTGTTCGTAAAACTGTCGACAGCACTTCGCAACAAACTGTTACATCTGCTTTCCCTCTCTATGTCAACAAAGAATGTAACTGGAAACTTAATTAGAACACCAGCTCAATGATAAATAAAGACGTGTGACTCGACCATGGGGAGGGTACTCGCAACGGGTCGAGTTGTCGACGAAATATCGAGTTACTCGACTCGATATTACGACTTTGTTTCGATAATTTATCGTCGGGCAAAGAACACAATGGAGAAGAGGTTGTGTGGCTATTTGCGTTCGCCATAACAAGCGACAAGTGCCAACTTCTGGAGACTGTTCTCTGTGTCATCACAATGGAGTGGTTTGTGACATCATAAAGAACGGAATAAGTACAGGCGGAAATGGGGTCTAGAGAGCATGTCAGGCAGAGTGGAACCAAATTTATATAATTACATTACCAGCCTTTTCAGACTCGGATGTACTTGATTTAAGGCCAGACACAATCTCCAATCAATTAAATTAAGACCACGTCAAATCCACAATTTTCAGTGATACCGATCTTTTCTACGCACTTGATTCCCATGTGGGAACGTACATTCAACGTCACCCGTAGCCTTCCGCTCACTGTTCGTGCTACAATCAACACACACCCAATTGTTACCAGCCGTAACCAGGCAACCGATTCATAACCGTACCATGTCACACCCCTTAACTATGAGAGTCTGGGCAAGTAGTTCACCTTCTTAAGTATGCAGGGGGTCGACAATTTGTTGAATTGAAATTCCCACACTTGGCCGACTGCTTACTCATTACACATATTTAATAGCGGCGAGGTGGCGGCGTTGAATGGAAAGTAAGGTGATTACAAGGTGCTCAGTGGGGCGCTTTCCTCCAAGTAATAGACTCCTTGTCGCCAGTAATAAGTTGATAATACTCTGCTTGGTGCAGAGGATTAGTCGTTGCTTTCGCGTCGACGCAGACGTGAGAGACACGTAGTGAGGTGGAAGTAAACAAACAACGCTAACGAGTCTGGGAAGGGGAAATATGTCCAAGAAATGTAACTACTTGCTTTCTTGCCCCCTTTTACATCATAGAATCCAAAACGCTCCCCACAAAATTACTGTATTATTTTGTATTATATGAAGCAAACATAAGTTACAATGGCATGCAAAATTTACCCATAATATTGGAAGCCAACAGCTTTTTTTGCAAAGTAAGTGAAAATCAAGCGATGTACAATGGGATTGTCCCGTGAGTTCGCCGGAGTTAAAGCAGGTTGTTTAAAACCACAAGCGGTAAACCACACCAATTTCACTCCACGAACACCACCTGAACCCCGAGGTAGGGACAAAAAAATTACCAAATAAGTCCAAGTCGACCTCGGACCATTCCACTTTTCACACGCAGTCGCGTAACTCGAGCGCTCAAACATTTTAACTGTAAACTTCACGGCACGACGAAGTTGAAGAGTTTGGGAGGGTGCTTATGACCGAGGGGGGGTCACTTACCCCCCGGTGAACAAAAGCTTGGACCGTTTTTGCGTCACTTCGCTTTTCACTCGATCTGCGATGTGACCCGCGTGTTCATTGAGGCGTGCTAAAACGCGGCGATGCGTGCTAACCGACAAGGCAAGGTAAATAACAGCACAACCCGGCAAAAATTCCAACTATGATTTCCACAAAGAGGGGTTTGTAGTTTCTGCTAATTACAGTGCACGGTTCGGTAATCGGGCTTGCAATGTATTGGGGTTAATCCTGATTGGTTTGGATTGGGCAACACACAAACCGATTATGTGGATTATGTTGGGCTCATTATGAGTTACGATGCGATCAAAAATTCTTCACACAAAACTGGGGTATATTGGCAAATGATTACTGTTAACACACTGATTCAACATCGCGCCCGGTAACAAAGGGCATCCAAGCGCGCATGACCAGCATGTTAAATAGCTGGAACACATTTGCCTTCTAGTGTCTATCAACTATGTACATGCAAAGAGGAAAGTTTCCGTTGCTAGGAAACGGATACAGCACTTCCCGATTTGCAGATGAACAATAGACCATGCAGGATTAATTGGATTTGGTAAATGGTCAGTCAACTTTGAGCTTTTTGAGACCCTATAATGTGGATTTTTACTATTGTCTTTGATAAATATGTATGTACACAACAACATATCATGCAGTGTTTCGGTATAAGATGAACCTTTTGACTGGAAAAATGTAACAGATTGCGATAGTGCACGGAATTGACTACAACACATCAGTGGTAGAGTTTAACTGCGGGAGAACTCAAATTGGGTTTGCATGTGAAAGGTTTGGTTCTTATTCCTCAGACCTTTTAGTACTAACGAAGTTCAACAATTGAGAAGTTAAGCAGATGAAGCCACAAGATTCCTTCCAGCGATCGAGTGATTCTCAAGAGAACGACAGCCACAAAGTGGGACCACGAACTCGCAAATAGGAAGCACCAATGCCTGCTACTAACGCTGTGGGGAGCAAAGGTTTTCCTCTACACACTCGTGTGCCGCTTGCAAGAGTGCCAATCACTCTATAGTTAGACCACAATTAAGCATCATGACAGCTGCACGTGCGATTGGCTGCGACATAACAGCATACGATCCTTCAGCAGAAAAACGTTTAACGATGTCGCTTTCTCGTAAAACATTTAATTCTTCCGCATGTTTAAAAGGGGTCCGGTACCTTGACATTTAATTACCGACCGCTAATGTCGGTCATTACAATACGAGATTGGTTCAAGGTTATGGGCGGGGCGGTAACAGTCAAACGTTTCAACAAAAACTTGAATTAATGCGAACGGGTCGCTACGGGACTCGGGTTGCTTAGAAACTTATGGCAATATATTTGGCGTGTAGAGTATCACGTGATGTACTGCCTTGAGTGTTCATTAAGTTTAATAGGGCAATGTAAAAACCGAACAGCAATGACTGGGTATTTATATTAGAAGAATGTGTATTGTTTTCCCATCAAAACGGAATATTATCAACAAACAAGTAAAACAGAATAATAATCAGGTTCTGTCCATGCATATGGTTCAAACATCTTCTTTCGGTGGATATAAAATTTAAAAATCAATGCAAGAAATATTGATCAAAGTTAAATGTCTCCAACTGGTCCAACCTTCCACGTTGATTACGGTAAGAGGTTGCGCGTGGGATCAGATGACCAAATAGTTTTCTTAGAAGGGAGATTAGATTATTCGATATGAGTTACCTTCATGCCCCAGGCCTTACAATACGAGATTAGGAGATGAGTTGGCCGGTGCGTGGCAGAGGGGAAACTTCGAAAACAAAAATATCTTTAACACTTGGATTTCGAAGAATGCCTCACGGACATAATTGTAAGCAGCAAACTTCTTTCACATTACATGCACAGATGCTGCATAGTTTTCCTTCTACTTGAACATAGAAATGCCCTTCCGGTATAATTACAGCCGATTATCGGGTTTCAATACCCGCACTTTATCACGTGACACGACGACGTAATTCATCGTTTGTTCGTATTGTTGACGCCAAACTTAAGAAGAAAACAATAAACCTCCTAACATCGCTTGAGAGTGCCGAGTGGCGCTGTGAATCACTATACCTAGTTGGACAGGATTTAACCTTTAAAGCGGACGCACGAAACAACGGACGCGATCGCTGTTACCTCAAGCCCTTACGCAACCATCGTAAGAGCTTTTGAAACCTTAGCCCGTAGTTTTGTAAGCCGACAAGCGTAGTTTTGTGAGCGAACAACGACAGAAGGCGTTGTAGAAAAGCATCAACGACCAATGGGACTTAAAACAAAGTGAACTGCTCCCTCTTTCAATGCGTTTAGTTCCGACGATTCGTCCGTCACTTTTTGACAATTCTTGGTCGTGAAAAGATCAATTTAAATCACCAATTTCTATGCTGACTACTCTAAAGCACTTCCGACAAACCTTTCCCGCCATTTTCAACAACGGAAGTCAATTAACACGTACCTCCAATAACTGGACTAGGTTGGGCCAATGTTTTATGAATAAATGTCCTGATAACTTCACGTTGAAATAGTTCAAGCAAGATAACGTGAAATTATATTCCTAAAGTCACATGCACAAGCCAGATGATCATTTTCAAGGAAGAAAACTTGCTGCCTTCCATGAAATATTGTTAAAGTTCCACATAATTAAACGGTGCTTGGAAGCACAACCATAGCCACGCTTGCTCATTACAAACAACAACAACAACGTCATTCACACGTCACGAACGAGAGTTGTACAAACAATAACAGAACGCAGGGTTTGTCTTGATGATTTGAACTTGGGAAGCTGGATATGAAGTCTGACAGGAGCGGAATGGAACAAAGGCAACGATCGATATCTCTTTATCGTCGCCGTCAACGACACTAACCCAGACAATGGTCATTGTGACGAGTTAAACAAAGCATGGGATCCGACGCAATCCCCAGGGTTTGCCAAAACACAACTGCTGCCACCGTTTGCGGTTGTACAGGGTTTACCACATCCGCACACTAAACCACGCCCTGCGACAACGACACGGGAGATGTCAACGAAGGTTGAACAGAGTAGCTTTTGTCATCCGAACCACGTGACATCCTAGAAGTGAGCAGGAAGGTGTCAGGGTCACGTGACACTGTTAATTAACTCGCGTGCGTCGCGAACGCTTTGCTGCTACTGCTGCGTGCGCGAATTGAAACACAGCGGGGTTTCTCAAATTCAGCTGTTTCAGCCACAAGGGGTTAGTTTTGTCACAAGACCGATATCTAGGTCCCAAGTTGTGGGGGGCCTTTATACGATAGAGTTTTATTGATTCGTGATAAACTATTCTGCACAAACAGAGCAACGTAGTATTTGATTGCTACACACGCAAAGGGCTTTAATTTACATTCAGCAAAGGTTGTAAATACATTTCGGCACAGAAACGGAATTAACGACAGTAAAGGTTGTTGATCAGGAGGTTACAAAGGCCAAAAACATCAACCGCTTGATTCACACACATGCTCAATCGATTAACTGACCGTTTTGAAAAGTGCGCCAAAAGTGTTTAGCAACATATTGTCACGAAATATGTTTCTTCCGCTACAGCCACAAAACTCGTTAGGCAAAAGTTCAAATCGGTTTTGGGAAGTAGCTGCCAAGGGACAAGCAATGTTCAGTAAATCATTCCTAGAACTACAAACGACATTAATTCACTTTTAACTCAACATGTCTCTGTTAATTATGCCATATTAGTATGTTGCAAATGGACGTTACTTGTTGTGCCTTTTACTTTTTCATTGAGAATAAAAGAAATCAGGACAAGAACATCTGTCTTTACATTTCAGAATACACTAGAAATCTTCTTCGCAGAACTGTCTCTAAAGGTGAATTAGCAGGTTCCACAATCACATCACATTGAGCAGTCAAGTGCCAAACAGGTGTGAATACACAAAGCAAGTCATAATAAATCCTATCTCTAGGACACTCTGTGTTTAACAACCACTCATTTGTTGATCTTTCTAACACAACCCCGGAACCAAACCATTAGCCGACAAGGCAAGGGATCAATTTGCCAAAAGGATGTTAATTCTGTGACATTGAGAGGTTTTTAGTGACAGAAAGACGGGTAATTACAAAAGTATATTTTCGTAGTATATATTCTCAAATGTTTATGATATTGGAAACCAAAGCAAAATAATAATAATAAGAGAAGGCTTACAAAGCATGTGCTCTGTCTGTACCTTCTTATTACTCCACAATATATGCAGTAAATAACATTGACGAAGTATGCTTGAAATCTATGATGTGATGTTTTTAATTACAAAGGAGCATTACCACCTGTTTCAACATCCTAATCATAAAAGATTTAACCCAGTAACAGACAAGTGGGTTAAGCAAACTCAAATGCACCAAACAGGAAAAGAACAGCTGGACAAAGCACACAAGCTTTCATTTACAGATTTCTCAAAATAGAAGCACACAATAGGTGCTGCTATAATTAGTAACAAGAAAGTGGCCAAATTTTATATTTGTTTAATTGTTCGTTTTGCATATATAGCAATCACAGTTAATAATCATTTAAATAATAGTGGTCAGATTAATCCTAACCTTTAGTGTTCGTAGCATTATCTGCAATCTTTTGCATTGACTCCAGAAATGCAGACACAGCCATTGATGTTGCCCTGAATAAAAACAAGTTTTTACCCAACAGGCAATCTTACTTTCTTTACGCAATGCCACCAATAGGATTAGGTGCTATGCATCACACAGGCTAAATAAAGGTATCAATTACCGAAAGGGTTTTTGAAAGCCTAACAATGATCTGTATATATTCATAAGCGCAGGTTATTTAACACCAACTTACTTGAGTAAAGAATATAGTTTTGTTCCGCGAGCAGCGAATTCCTCCCAAACTGGAGAACTTGACTAAAACACAAAAAAGACTTCACTTGGTAAAATTCACCAAGTTTTTAACATGCATTCTAGACTTTATAAAAAATAAATAAACTTTTGTCCCATCAAACCTTTAGATCTGTAACAATATGCTGGAACAGTGTTCCCAGTAGTGAACATTCCTTTTCTATATCCATTTTCTGAGATCTCAGGACAATTTCCCTTGTAAATAGTCCCAAGTAGGGTATATCCTTAAAACGTAGCAAATACAAAGCTCTTATCTGTAGATGGCGACTCTTTCCATGTCCTCATGCACAAACACACATTAAATATTCAATAGCTGTGTTGGTGGGCAAAATAAAAGAAAGGGTATCTGTACACAGTAATCGTTAGCAACGTCAAATTTTATTACACGCCGCGGTAGCTGAGCAATATGTTTCCGGTCTAATACTGAAGGCACAACCGACAAATAACCGGCTATTGGCTTTGAAAATGTAGTTTTGAATTGAAACTGACTAATACAAATTTTCGAGAAAGATGTCTCGTTTTGAGAGACTTGGCAATGCTGCACGTTTCTCAAAATACTGTGGAAGGTAATCATAACTTAATGCGTCTGCAACAACTTGCTTTGAATGAAAAGTTTTGAAACTACAGCACAAAATGCAGTGCGTTATATTTCCATATTGCGCTTGTAAGAATGCTTCGCTTGCAAATAGCACTACACTAACTAACATTCTCGTGCCATTTGGCTGAGATTTGCTGTTCTTCTGTACTGAGGTGTGCGTATTTCATATTTTCAAATAAAAACTCATATAGCCAACATAAAAAATCATTCCGATTCATCACCGCGCTGGTCAACACAGCTGCCAGACACTCTACGCAACTCCACACAGACATTGAAAAAAGCGGAGCACATCGCGCTCGTCGAAATTACAAAAAAGGTCGCTTCGAAACAAATGCAAGGCGCTTTTTTCGTTTCGACGGAGTCCAACGAAGCGTCCCCGGTAAACGGAATATTTGTACAGCTCCAGAGAGACATCTACCGGTAGAGTAATATTTGGCAGTGAACGTTTTACGTTGACATTGTTCAGTGCGTGACACAAGCCCCAGCTGAAACCCTCTGGGGTTAGACCACCTCTATTGGAGTTTTTCTTCTGTATCATATGTTGTTCATTGCATTTCATTTTGCAATATTTATATGCGATAAACATAATAATTTGCATGGCCTTTTTTTCAAACATATTAAATGACTACGAAGAAATCTAGCAATAAGGACCGTATGGCAGCCTTTCTAATGTTGACTAACGTTTGTCGGATAAAACAAAGATGTTGCTTAAAAACAAATACTATTTTTATTGCTCGATGCAACCATTCACAGTTAGGTAACCATTCACCCCGGTAAGCAACACCACATGATGTAACGTGCATTACGGGAGTTACGGCAAGAGCTCATCGCAACTTACTGATATTCGGTATTTTTCATTTCGCAATATTTGTAACGAAACTACCGTGCCATCGTAGGCTACTCCAGTTTGTAAACAAAAGTGCATATTGAATCTCCTCAGTACTTGTACTGACAAACCAGAACAAATAACAGCACATGGAATATTGTCTTTGGCGTTTTTTACTTTATTTGCGTGCGACCACTTAAACTTCAAAAAAAGGAGTGACGGCCTTGAAACAGAACGTAATACGTAACAATGGACACCGCGAGCAACTTTGGCGGCGGGACAAATTTAACAGTATTTAGTGGTAATTTGCACACGTTTGTGGCAAACTTCAGCAGCGTGAGCGCAAGCAGCACCGACTGGTCATATGACAAGCGTCAACCAATCAGCGGCGGGGAAAGTATGTAAGGAATAAATATTATTTCATTACGAGAAGGAATCGATTTCGATTAAAATAAGTAGAAACACCTTAAGTTGAGTTGTAACATGATGTTTGAATCAGCGCTGGCGTTTTCGTCATTATGTTTGACTTGATTTGAAAGCACAGGAATTTCCTAACAACGCTTAGAGACAGGACAAAGAAAAAAGGTTATTTACAAAACAGAAAACTGCATTTGGGCACACGCAACTCGACACAACAACAAGATTTTGTTAAACACATACAAGTAGTGGGAAAGTAGTCATGGGGGCATCTTGAACTGGAAACTGACCCGCTATTTACATCAGGTACCGCGCAACTTATTTACACAAAATACACATGGTGACGTCACCCCCAATGACGTCACAAGGTCATTTGGTCAAGTTTCGAGCAACGTAGCACCGCATCTTTGGTTTTGTTTGTTTTGCAATGTTTCTGTCTCGGGCTCAACTCCACGAGGCTGGCGTCACAGTTGCGTCAGTGTGGGTCGTGACGTCACTTGTGCTTGTCGGGAGTTTCGCGGTCTTTGGGGGTCCCCCCGAATTGCGTCAGATCCATGGGTTGCTCATCGGTTCCACCACGTGACTGACTTGAGCCACCTGATGAAAATGACAAAATATTTTGTTACTTTATAGAAGTATAGGAGCCATAATAATAACAATTTAACTGCAGTCATCAGCTGCACTGACAAGACGAAACAGTGTGCACAACCGTCTCCAGCTTTATTACTTTGTTGCAAAGTGCAAAGAATTAAAACGCTATTAACAACAATGGTAACAAGGAAAGTTTATCAATTTTTTGTCAATCATTTATACTTTTTCTTCACTTTGTCACGTACTGTGGTGATCTTTGGATTTACTCGCGGATGTTGAAGAAGATGAACTCCCTCTTCTTTGTTCCCGGGAACTAGACTGCCCTCCAGTGGACGACTTGTTCCCTGTTGATGGAGGTGCTGCTCCAAGGCCGGGAATTCCCCCAAAAGCAGCCATCTGAAGTTAACAAAGATTCACTTAAACCAGACATGCCATCAATACACACATAAACATACCAGGCCACGGGCACATTATAACATTGGCGATATTTGCGGTATACTTAGTCAGTCAACACAGTTTACTATTATCCCTAAAAACATTTTGTTTCTGCATTGAAGGATAATACATAAGTTACTGACTTTAATTTCTTTTTCCAAGCACTAAAATTGAAACTATTAGACCAACGGTTCCCAACCTGGGTTGAATTTGCAAACTAGCAAGAAATTCGCAAACTTTTCATTGTAAGCAGTTTGGTTGGAACATTATTTCTTTACTAAGCTCAGTGTTTTTAAATTTGATACATTAAGTTTGCATGTATTTAAAAAACCTCTCTTTGCTTTCGCAACTATTTTGCTAAATTAGTATGTCACAACAAGGAGGTAATTTTAGTTTTCAAAGGTTGCCAAGGGGCAAATTGGAGAAAACAGGTTGGGAACCCATTAGTTAGACAAAACAGTTACTAACTTGTGCAGTAAGGAGATCTGGGCTCATCATGTCAAGGGGCATCCCCAGTCCCTGACCCCCCATCATCATCTGGGGGAGCAACATGGGATTCATGCCGGGGGCAAGAAAGGGGTTTGACATTCCAGGAATTCCCCCACCCTGAGACAAAACAATGTGTTGTGTAAATTAACATTCATGGAAAAAATGGTAAATTACAGTAGCATATATAGGTTATCTACGTCAGCCACTTTTGCAATTGTAATTACACACAAACTGAATATAAGAAACAATTTCTGATAGTCAAACTTATATAAAATGCATTTATGCCTTAATATAAAAATTAAATACAGTTCAAAAAAACTAATGGATGTCACAACACAGGGATTTTCCCCATTTTAATAAAACTAAACTGACCCTCTGCAGGGCAGCGAGGGCCTCCATCATCGGATCTCCGCTGTATGGTGATGCGGACTGTTTTTGAGAGGATGTTGTTGTGGAAGTTGCAGAAGATGAAGATCTGCTTCCTGATCCTCGGTCACCCTGCATGCATACCAGAATTTTAAGCAACCGCAACAAGGATATTTGGCAATTTGCCACTGTGAAGGTAATGTGAAGTTAACTTCTCAAAACAAAAACACTAAAAGCAACAAGAAGTTTAATGGGAGGGAGGTGTACACTGAATAGATTAAGAAAAAAATTTCCAAATTTATTATGAATCCTAATAACAGCTGGACATACAAAGAGTTTTAATCCAAGTAGAAATTGCCATGAAACTAATAAAGTAAAATTAGATTCTTTGCTGTGACAAACTTGGAGTTAATTACATGGAATAGCAAAGCCAAAGCTAATATGCTAATAATTACAAGCAATTACATGAAATAGAAAATCTGCTTCCATTAGCCACAATAACACCCCACCTTTCTACTCTTTCTGGATTTTCCACTCTCTGAAGACGATCTTTCGTGTGAAGATGAATTCCGTTGATCTTTCTTGGGTGCAGAAAGGTTCGGGTTCTGAGCAAGAGCCGCCATTGCAGCGAAAGCATTTGGATCTTGTGGAAAAGCCAATGGATTTGGAAAACCTGACATATCTGAACAAAAATAAACTATAGTTTAATATCACGAAGACAGAGTTTCATGTAGTTCTAAGTTATAGGTAACATTATTAATAACAGAACAAATATCACACATGCAAGAAGAGATGTGCGTGAAGTTATTATTATACTCATAATATATAAAAGGAAATTTTCTTGTTGTTCTGTTGCAAGAGCATGACTTTGCCTAATTAAATATTATTTTTAATTAACATGATCTGTTCATGAAAATTTAGTTAAGATTTCCAAATTGCCAGACTACAGTCCTTCCAACCCCAAAGCAAAAAAGATTATACCACAGGTGTGTGTCATGCTAACCTCCAAAGAATGGCAACATGGGGAAACCAGATGCGGCGAGTGCTTTCATGTCAGGCATCTGTCCTTGACCTGGCATTTGCAACGCTGCCATGAGCTGCATGGGGTCAGCCATCATAGCACCCTGTCCCTGTAGTAAACCAGGAAACATGGATGCTGCTGCCTGAGGGGGTAAACCACCCAGTGCTGCTGCCAGAGCCGCTTGTTGATTGGCTGCTGCTGATGATGAGGACTTTGATGAGGAGGAAGATTTTGAAGTTGACGAGGATTGCGATGGAAGTAGACGCGTATGGAGATCTTTCGGTAAATATTTCTAAAAATAATTGAGAAATATTAATATGATATCCATGGACCCACCCAAAGCATGTGGGGCATTTTTTTACCTTTTTTTATGTTGTATTTTATATAATTAGGATAAAACAAGAACAGAAAAAGAATTCACTCAAACAATGAAAAAAAACATATTCCTTTAACAAGAAATAAAATGAAAAGTAGCTTACAGATTTCCTGATGACATTCGACCAATCAGGCGTGACCACCATGTCCGGACGATTTCTCAAATATTCCGACAATGAATTTAACTCGGGGGCTTGTCTTCCACTCAGCTGTGCAATGAAAAACATTGATGATAAATCACGATAAACACCAAAACACCAAGTCAATTAAAAACAATATTCTTCAGCATGTTTTACTCAGAAAATGCTTCCAACCATCTTGTGTTCTCTTAGAATAAATTGTGTTTGAAACCAAGGTTTTTTAAAATTGATCAATATTAACAAAAAAAATATTTATTGCAAAGTTACCACCCGTGTCACATAAAAAGAAGTGGAAATCTTTTCATATTTCCTTTCAATCCCAAGTCACAATCACCAACCTTCTTCCCTGTTGTCAGATTTACGACTGTCACCCTTTCATTGCCACTAAGTTGTCCTGGATCGCTTGGGGGTCCTCGGTCGTCGCTCTGGTGGTGGGAACTAGAGTGTCGTGAAGGGGAGGCCCGAGAAGGGGTTGACGACCGACTTGGACTACCCCGGTCACGGGACTTTTCCTCGCGTGGGTTTGGCAGTTTCATCCCGGCTAGAGCTTCAGGGGTTAAACCACCAGGAATAAGTCCACCAGCAATAAGAGTTGCAACGTCTTTCATGAAAAAATATTGTTTTAACCAATTAAAAACAATGCAATGTTGGTTACGTTAGTATCAATAAAAATAAATGCTCAAAAGGAATCAATTATTTGCAAAAAAAATTTTATTACTATGGAATAATTTAATCAAAAGGATAGCTGAAAATAAATGCAACAGCAGAAAAAATTTTAGCTAACCTGGTGGAAGATTTGCTAAACTACCAAGAACTTCTGGGGGTAAGCTGAACAGAGCAGCTGTGGCAGGGTCCATGCCTTGGGCAGCACTCATCTGCTGCAGTAACGCAAGCTCTGACAACTGCTGTTGTTGTTGTTTGAAACTTGCAGCTTGGCTAGCGGACGTCGATGATCCAACTCGACTCGAACTTGGAGAAAAGCCAGAAGTGGCATTCGGGATCATGAATGGGTCGAGTTGTCTTGATTTATCCGGCGTCTTCGAGTGACGCTTTTCGTTTAGTTCCATTTCCTTCTGTTCCATTTTGGTCGTTTCCACGAGTTTTTCAGCACTTCGGAGAAGTTCGTCTGCCTCCATTATTTTAGATTTCAACTCTTTGAGTTTGGGTGAGTTGTGAGAGAGGGGACTGGTGAGGGAATCAGTTTCCTGTTCACTCGTTTCCGCTGCACCTTCCGAGCTGTCACCTTTCTTGGTGCTTGAGTCATCAAGCTGTTGTCTCAAGGCTTGGTAGTCAACCACAAAACCTATAAAAACCCAACCATTTTAAGGTTGCATTAATAACGTACAAAATTAAACAGGAAAACATTCATTTAACACCCAAAGTATCCAGCATATTTACCCATGAGATTTCAGTTTGATAAAAATAATACCTGGTGTTTAATTTTAGTTTAAAACTTGATACCTGTGTTGTCCTTCAGCCAGTCAGCAAGATCTTTGTTAAGCGGAGCTTCTTCTCCAGCTATTCTCACTCCCTCTGTGTTATTATGGACTGGAATTCTTGTGTTCGGAGGCAACATGGCCGGAGAAACGAACTTGGACTTGCGAGATTTCTGCTATTTACATTAGGTTAGTTAATAACAACCACATACTCACTATTTACATTAGGTTAGTTAATAACAACCACATACTCACATTAGGCAGTTCTAACAAAATGATATTTGATTAACTTCAATCAAAATACAGTGAAAAGGCATTTTGAAATTGCGACATCATGTAAAATAACTCCTCACCTTGCCAGATTTCGCAGGACTCTCATCATCAGCTTTGGGAGGACCAAACATGGCATCCAATTTGCTTCCTCCCTTCCGACTGGGAGTTGATCGTTTTTCTCCGATAAGATTTGCGATACTTTTATCCGAGGAATCTTTCTCAGCAGATTTTGTATTGCTTGTTAAGGTTTCGGATGAAGATTTTGCTGCATCATGCTGGGACTTTGCTTCAGATGAGGATTCTTTGTTATCAGATCGACTGTGGGATGATTGTGAGGTTGGGATGGGGGGCATCATGCCGGGAGGAAGGAGTCCTGACATCATTGCAAGCTCCGGAGTCAATCCCATACTCTTCAGGATCTTCTCCATGTCAGAATGAGACGGCATCTGTTGCATCTGCGGAAGTTGAGGAAAGCTTTCCGGTTTCCCCGGATTCATCATCTGGAATGGATCCATGGGGATGAAGGGAAGAAATGCAGCAGCAGCGGTCATGGGATCCATCCCAGCCTTCACCGCATCCTGGATGAGTTGCTGGAGGGAGTTGTTTGCAGCGATCAGTTGTTCAGGAGTTGGTATCATCGCTTGCTGCTGTGCCTTCAGTATGTCCTGGGTAAGTTTCGACGACTGATCTTTAGCTCGCGACCTTGAAGGTGAAGGAGAGTGGGTCTGAGATTGCCGGTAACCAGATTTCGATGATCTTCCTCTTGACCCTGAGGACTTTTCTGATGTCTCACTTTTAGCAAGCTCCTGAGATGAAAAAATGGTAAAAAGTCAAAATACTGTTGGCCTACAGTTTTTTGTAAACATTTGTCATAACAAGCAGTTTATATCAAACATTTACAGGAATGAGAAAATTGCACATGATTTCCGACAACAATCTGCTAGTCATATGGAATGGTTTTGAGCATAATGAAAATGCATGAACTAAAACAGGAGGCATTGGATAAAATGCAATTCATCATTTACTGCAAATTCACAATTGTTTTTGAACAAAAGAACAAATTTTTCTTAACCCTGTTGCGTAAAACTTACCCTGAGCAAAGAAACCGAGCTGTTTCCAAGTTCCTCCTCCTTGCTTGAAGAGGATTGGGAGACCTTCATGGATGACTCCCCTCTGGAAGACGAGGAGTTAAATCCTGATGTTCCGAATAAGGGCGAGGAGTTGGATGTTGATGATCCAGAGAATGATAATGCAGGATTTCCAGCAGCCATGAGTTGCTCAATCTTCCTCTGTAAGCTCTTGTCCATTGGAGGGAGCTACAAACAATGATTGTTTGATAATTAACGACAGCATGTGGATATCAGATTGCACCTTTTGTTTGCTTGCCATAAATTATTTATGTTATTTAAACTCAAGTTCAGCGAGAAGTTTAATAAAAGTACAAAAACAAAATTCAAACCGGTGATCTTGTCATCCAGATCACTTAATATTAATGTGAGTTTGGAACATTTTAGTCCTTCTTTTAATATTTTGGCACGGAATAAAGTGAAACTTACTGATGAGGGTGAGAAAGACAAAGGTTGAGAAGTTGACGGTGACATCATTTGGGGATTGTTGCTTCGCTTCTTCCTTCCTCTGTAACAAAAATACAATGCAAGAAGCCAACATAATATGCACACAAGTTACAGGTGTTCAAAATATGTTATAGTTTTTTCATATTTATTGTTTTTTTGGATTGTGTAATATTTTTGTGTAACATTTTTGTTTAATATTTTCTTGTAAAATTTTTGTTTTAATATTCTTGTGTAATAGTTTTGTGTAACACTAGCACAGAATAAAGTTCCAACAAAAATGATTACCTTCTTGATGTGTAGGAAGGCTGCATCCTCATGCTTTGGTCAGGATTTGAACCAAGTAATTGATTTATTGCATCCTGCAGCTGTTTCTGGTTGGCTGTCGGCAAATTGTTATAAAGTTAGTTTTGATTCTCAGTTGAGAAAAAAAGGCAAACACATGTGGGAAGAAATAAGTTTCTTCAAAAATGATATTACAGGCAGCTGACAATACTCATACTATGCAATCTGGTACTTATTTTGGACTTAAAACACAAGCAAACATCTCACCGAGCAAATTCACATCAGTGTTCACTGGAGGCAGCATGGAGCTTGATGAGTTCGCCGATGAAATGGGGGTTCCCCTTCCTGGTTCACTGGTGAAACTGAGGGGGGTTGAGGTTTGGGAGCGAGACCCACCCATTCCACTTTGGCCCATCTGACCACCAACAGTGAGGAGGGTCTGATTAGCGGAGGGCCAATCCCCGTTCAGGATGCAATAACAAATGTTCTCCACTCGTTGTATGAGAACACGATCCTGTTACACAAAAATTGTATTGAAATAAGGTTGGAACTGCCAATAGGGGCCTAGAGGCCTTTAACATTTGTAAAGAACAAAATACATTATGACAACTTCATTAAAGTTTATTAATATGTAGTTTAGTGGAAATGGTTTACAGGATTGATAGCAATTTTCAGAACTAATGAAATTTATATAGCTGAAACAAGTTATTTTAAAACAAAAATAACAATTATGTTATGAAATAATGGAATACTTTTACTGTTTTTCTTTTTTAAGAAGTTTTCTAAGACATTATAAAGTCACAATAAGAACATTTGGTTTAAAAAAAGCACAAACTAACCTTTGGCCATCTTCCAGTCATAGATTGAATCATGTACGTCGACGACAATGTTCCCATACCAGCATAGCTCGATGCAAATGATGCTAACATGCTGCAAAACAAAAAAAATGTGAAATAATTTAATAAGGTTTGATGAAAATAATTTTGCGAAACACTTTTATATCTTGGCAATATTCAAATATATTTTCTTTGCAATCAGTTTTGTTCAGTCTTGAAGGTTGAACGCTTGCAAATAAACACAGACAAAAGATCTTTTCACTCAGAAAGAGTTAGGATCAGTTCAAGCCGTGACACAATCTTACTCAGAGCCAGAAGCTGGTTTTGATCGAAGAGACATTTGCAATTTCCCATCTTTCACCTGCTCGGATGACCTGATCCACAAAGTTATTTGGTAGAAAGACAATATTAGCGAAATGAAGAAGCAACAAACTCACTTGTCATCTTTTACTTCATCTTTTTGTTTCGTTGGAGTTTCATCGACCTCCATCGATTCAACTTTGGGTTTTGTATCAGCTTTTGCTTCGACTTCAGTTTCCTGAAAATATGAAAATTACAGAAAAAAGTTCAAACTTGGGCAAGAAATGGTCACAGAACATACACAACCTTGGGCAATTTTCTAAAAATACATTGCCAAGAAATCATCTAAAATTATGATTTATCTTTCTTTGACAACCACAATTACCTTTTCAACTTCTTCCATCTTTTCTTCATCGTTGCTGAGCTCAGGGTTTGGTTCAGGTTTTGGTTCCACCTTCTCTTCGTCAACATCCACATCCACATCTTTTTCTTCAGGAGCAACAGCATCTTTCTTATCTTCAGTCTCCTCTTTACCCTCTTCCTCTCCAACTTGAGGATTAGGATCAACTTCCATTTCAGATGCAGGACTGATCTCCGGTTCCAATTTTTCTTCATCTTCTTTATGAAGAGGATTGGGAGGACTTTCATCCATCTCGGATTTTGTTGTTTGCTCCTCCTCTTGCGATGCGGATGTTGGTTTGTCATCAACTTCCTTTGTTTCTTCATCCTCGTGGACTTTTTCCTCCTCAGGAGGAGGTGTTGTGTCTTTTTCTTCATCCTCCACTTTACTTTCTGTTTCCTCCTTCGAAGGATCAGCCTCAGTTTTCTTTTCAATGACTTCTTCTTTGGCTGAAAGTTTTTTGTTTGGTTCAATTCATTTGTACTTTATTTTTATCTATATTTTTGTCAAGAAAATCTCAAAATTTAAATTAAAACTGAAATTTGAAAATGGAAAAA
Organism: Ascidia mentula; assembly: GCF_947561715.1. Classification (NCBI taxonomy): domain Eukaryota; kingdom Metazoa; phylum Chordata; class Ascidiacea; order Phlebobranchia; family Ascidiidae; genus Ascidia; species Ascidia mentula. Next base: position 5,514,541 of record NC_138568.1, read on the forward strand.
AAACTCCCACCTTTGGCGTCTTCGTCCTTTTTCATTTTTTCCAACAAACTTTCAAGTTCAGCTCTGTGAAGCAAAATTGATTTAAAGTTCAAGAATAAGTGATTTGGTGAAAAGCATAAATTCTATCTTAAAACAAAAACACAGGTTTTGCACTTATAAATATTCCTGACATCTAACTTACTTTTCGTTGTCAAGAACTTGTTGTTTGAACGCAGTTGGATCGACTTCGTACTCCTTCATAGAAGCGAGGAAGGATAAGTTTGGATCGTTTAACGTGTGGATCTCAGTCCTCGTAACTCCGTGTCTGGAAACAATCAAAAACTCCATCATAAGGCAATATTATATATATATATATTACTTGCACACTTCTGGTATGGAATGTGAGGATCTGCAAGTCCTTTCATTAACAACACACACACAAAATGTACTTGCTTTAATAGGGCCATTTTAGCTGAATAAACTGGCGATTTCCATAGGGCAAAATATATATTTTCCTATATTATACCAGGTTTATCCTGTTCGAACCAAGTGCTTTGTGTGCACGTATTTATCAAATTACTCAACAAGTTCCTAAAGTAGCAACAATTAGTAACAAACCTGTCCATAGCTACAAGTAGTTCATGATCATGAAGGCCACATCTCCACCAAATTGGCAGATCCTGACTTCTCTGGCACAAATTTAAGCGATCTTTGAGCTTGGGATGATTGAGAACTTCGGTCCTGATCTTGTCTAGGAGTCGGATGCGATATAAAGTCCTGGATGCTCTCTCTTCTGTGATGGGATCAACATCGATGTTGGGGATCTCCTCTCCAACTCCTATGACATAATAAACAGATGCAACCATCAATACTAAGATGAAAGATAACTAAATGTATACAAAGATAAATTAATAAAATTAAAAGTTACTCTGGCAGACTGTTTTGATAGTATTGATGGAGAAAAAAATTGTGCAATTCGAACTTTGCACTTGTGTTTATGTAATTGTAAGTATTATATAAATATGTAGAATTATATGGAAAACGTAAGCAATCATATATTTCTTTTGTTTTTAAAGTTCCAATACAGGAATTAACAACTTACCAACTCCCGTTCCATCAGATGTGCCGGGAGCTCCTTTCCACCGACAAACTTGCTCGCACATATTCCGGAAAGCAAGATAGTACCACCGCAAGCTCTCGTCAGTTTTACGATCCAAACGAGCAATGTTTCGGAACCTTCTCCACAAGAGGTCACCAGAGCGTGGATCCCGCTCAATACCAAATGTTGAGACCGTTCTATAGAAATCAGCTTCTTCCCGCCTCGTCCAACGACTAAAAATAAAATAGTTTTAATTTTCACAACAACGGGGTAAATTAGTGGCATTATAGTCATTAGCAGTTTTGCAAACTCAAAGCATAATAAAACCTTTGGTCTCTGAACTATAAGCAAATGTACAGCTACATGCAGAGCATTATAATGCATTAAAGCCACTGCAAATTATGAAGGGTTGGATCCAGCCATTATACGGCACATGCAGTTGACGTTGGTTTGACGAGAGCCAATTATAAAACTTAGTACAGACAGACAAAACACAAAAAATAATATAGTTGCAACAAACAATGTCTATATATTTATAAGTATACCTGTTAAGTACGTAAAAACATAGCTTTACTTAAAGCTAAACAACCAAATTAAATCAAAAACAAAAAAAAATAAATAAATAAACTGGGATAAGGTTTATACACAGACTGTCAGAAAACAAAAAGATATTTTTTTGACAAACGGCAACAACAAAAATTATCCCACAACATTTACTATAGGAATAATCAGTAAATGTTGTTCTGTTAAACAAAACTTTAAAGCAACAGTAGCCCCTGTATGACATGCCGCAAAGCCAGTCTATAGTGGCCCATGCATAAGCATGTGTAACGACATTTATAATTACCTGGCCGCTTCCCAACGCAAGTAGCAGTAATCACTGATGAAGGAAATCAAACAGATATCATTGAGTGTAAATGTATCATTCGAAAATAAAATTAAAATCACTTCATTTGATGAAAATTTGTGATAGCAAATTACACTAAAAATACTGCTTGGACAATGACAATGATATGCAATAACCCAAGCTCCCCGAAATGTTTGAGAATACAAAAAAAAACATGGCACAAAGTTGACAATTATCATAAGATGCCAAAATAAATGAAACCGACACTTCCACAACAATTCTGCCATCAGATTTTCCAAATAGAAAGGCAGTATTACAAGCAGCTACCGGAATGAATATGTCAGTGCTACTATCAATTACCAAAGAACAACTAGGTATGGTTAGTTACTTACGTCTGTACGACAGGCCTGCGTGATTCTCGACCCGAATCTTGGTATCTTGGTCGACCTGATCGTCTGTCCATGTTCATCAGACGCTGCTGCATCTGTACAAATTATTCGACTTAAAATTTTCTTAATATTGAATTATGCCTGAAGCCAATACAGCATGGCGTGCTTCTCAGGTGTTGTTTTGTAAAATTACTTGAATGTGGTAACATACTTGTGCTTGGTAGTGTGATTAAAATGACCAACACCATATCTACACTGTACATACCTGCTTGTAGTGCTTCTGGTACATTGTCACTAATCTCCGTAATCTTGTGTTGAGCTCAGATACGGAAGGCCAGTCTTTGGATGAGCGATCAACAGGTTTTGGTTTTCTATTGGGGTCTTCACACTCTACACATTCAATACACCAGTTGGTATGTTTAGTAAAGGGAGGGAAAGATAAAGACAAAAAGTTCACTTATTTTGCAAAAAAATGTACGAAACCGTTTTCAGTATTTCCTCCTAACAACAAAGAATCTGAAATGTTGTAAATTATTATCCACCTTTTTCACCAGTTGCCTCTTTCGGCTCCTCATCTTTTTTACTCTTTACTCCCGAAGAGTCAACAGATGCAGGAGATGCAGGTTCTGTATTTGGAGTACTCGAAGACGGTGAGTTCTGCTATAATATCAACACAAATTGTTAACAATTGCTTCTATGGAAAAACTTTTAAATTCCAGGTGATCTTTAAGGTAAAACTTACATCAAAGTCCATTTCAGTGAAAGTCACTCTCGTCGGTTTGTACTCAGGGTCACCTTCAGAATCGCTGCAATTGAACAACACAATTTATATAAAAAGTTCCATGGTTCCATATGATTATGGGATAGTTAACATCACCATCTTCACATTTTGCATGGTGAAGGTTTGTAGATATGATCAAAACGTTTGCAAATGCATTTTTAGCTATATAGGCTATATTGTTTGTCCTGAACATCACCATGTTGAGGAAGTTGTAAAGCACTCCAACACCACAAACATAACTACCACTTACTCTGGCTCAACGTCCATCTCGGCAGCTAGCAGTCGTTCATCTGGAGGTCCGACTCTTTCCAGGAAACACAAGCCTGGATCCGCCCGGATCATGTTGTACTTTTCATAACCTGAGTAAAACATATTTATTGTCATACATTTTGCTGACCCAGTCACTGAACTGATACAACAGGTTGATTTCAATTCAAAGTCTACTTAATGCTGATGTTTTCCAATTTTTGTGACATGATATGTGTTTACTATAAAGGAACTGACGATGCCTGTAGGGAAGAAATTTATATTCCTATCCAGCAAACCAGGCTAATCCTGTTTTTAAAGCAAGTGCTTTTTATGTGTATACTCATTTAAATGTAAGCTTTGATCTTTACATAGAACCCATATTGTAAAAATAGAGAACATTATTGGCCGAGATCATTTGATTATTGCAATTAATTGAAGATAATCTGTCAACATTTCATGTCCCTTTTCTTTATCTCCGTCTACATTAACTGTGTAAATCATAAGTGCAGAAATGGGTTGATTCAATCCTACCATGTTTGTAGATCCCAATCAACAGAGACTTGTCACATTCTGGATCCCACCATTCTATCGGAGGATCGCTCACACGATCAACCAGATCTAAATCGATGTCGCTGTGAAAATGAACAACAACTGTGCTTTGGGAAGTTGGAAATATTGTCGTCATAACAATAACTTTACTTACACCACCTGCTTTGGTGAATATTCAGTAAGTACAGACATTGCTTAACAGGAAAAAAAGTTAATAAAACTTACTCTGCCTTCTCGTTGCCGTCGATCGGGTTAACCAGGGGCCCAAGGATTTCAGTTCGAAGATAGTATAACATTCTGACTCTTAGCAAAACTCTACACAAAACAAATAAACCATGAGTCAATTTGAAATATAAAGTAACAGCTTGGACTCAAAAGCTTCCAGTATTGTTGCAAAATTTTGTTTGAATAGCTCTCGGAAAAATATTTGTGGTGTTCAGGGCCAATTTTAATGGTTTTAGTCAAGAATCCTGAGTTTTTTCAACTATATTTCTCTACAATATGAGAAAACCCATATCCTTTCACTTACTTGTTGCACTGATGCTGGATGTGTTTTCTGAAACCTTCGTCTGGAAGGAGGGCTTCCAAGTTTAATTCTTTGGCCCACTCTCGATTTTGTTGCTCATCTCTTTGCCGCTCGGAATCCTCTTTCACCCTTTTTCCCTTTCGTCCCCTGGGAACGGGCGCAGCAAGTCCTACAAATTCAAAATTTTGTTTGTTACACATCCAAATTTCACTAAAATACTTGTTGCAGTCACAATTATAATCAATCATCCATCACCACAACAGTCTTAAAAGCACCAACAACGGATTATATATACAAGCAATATTGTGCCAATAAAATTTGCCTCGACGTTTCACTAAGCTGCACTGATGAGACCTTGTAGGTCAAAACAATGGCCATCCGTATGCAGCATACATAACTAACAGCGGATTTACTTATACTTCTGTTATTATACCGCTAATTGTGTCAAGTTTTTGCAAACATATGTAAAGAAAATTGTTCGATGTTTTTTTTAGCCAGTTTGTGTTACTGCAGAGTAACTTTTTTTGAGGGAAGGAGGCAAATTGTTGACATACCTTCATGATTGCGCAAATCAACTCCATTCTTCTCAGCAATTTCTTGGGGCGTGATCAAATCCCACATGAAAAACTAAAATATTGAAAGAGCTTGTATGAAATAGAAGTTTAAGGCCAACATTGTTATCGGACTGAGTTAACAAACCTTTATCTTTTCGTCTCCATTGTAGTACTTGAGACAATACATTAGAACACTTCGAGCCATGTCTTCCAGTTCTTCCTCACTAACCACTGAACCAAATCGTCCCTTTGTCTGTATCGTGGCCCAACGACCCCAACTAAGCAAAAAAAAATGAATCAAAAATTAATGTTTTTGGAAAAATTAGACAAAACAAAATCTTCTCAAAGAAACAGGGTTAAGGTATTATATTATTACTGTCATTGTAAGCATCGTTTAAACAAGTTCAGTTGAAACTGCAACAAGTATTGTTGTAGCAAGTTTATCATTTAGTTTCTACTGCATAAGCAATCATAATGACCATTTGAAAACAAAATCGACTGACCCAAATATGAGGAGACATTTCTCAATGCGGAAACAATCCCTCCGGGCCCAACCCTTCCTCTGCCCGCCTCCAGCTCCTCCAGCACGCGAGCGGAACTTATTCTTCTTTCCTCTTGTCTCGTCATCACTGTCAAACTCAGAATCTTCTGACTCCGATCCGATCTCTGCAAATATTTCCTGGTCGTCAGTGTTTCCCCCAAATCGTCGAGTCTGCTTCCGGTTGCGGGGAATTTGCAGAATTAACTTGTTCTGTGACAAAACAACAAAAATAATGGCATCGTTCAACCAACATCTTATTAATCCCAAGTTTACGTTCAGATTGGAAAGCAGTCAAAACTGTGAATTAAAGTTAAACCTTAAGTTATGAATATGCCTGTGTGTGTTATTCTAACTTGAATATTAAAGTAATTTTTCAATTAAACCATCAGGCATTATCTTGCTTGAACTACAGTAACTCACATCATTCAGTCTTTCCAAATCCAGGTCAGCTTTCCGAGCCCATTTCTCCCAGAAGTTTGGATCGTCCAGAGAAATATCAGATCGGTCTTCAGCGGACACAAAACTTGCCTGGAATTAAACAACAATATTACATGGTCTTAACTGCATTTGCACATAAACGGTTTGGGTCAAACGAGCATCTCAAATGCAATATTACCTTGGAGAAAGTGGATCCTTTTTCTCCCGATTCGAGGGTGACAGTGTGGGCTCTTCTATCCAAGATTTGATCAATGTCCTCTTCACAAAACTTATTTGCTGCATCATCATCGTCCATGATGGCTCCATAAGCTCCTCGCTTTAACAAATCTTCCACTTCGGACTTCGATAGCTGTGGACCTTGTGTCTGAAGAGAATAAACGTAACCGCATAAAGATATTTCCAATTAGAAATATATAGAGCCAATAATGTTTTAAGTTGGCTGCAGACATAGCAGTAGTAGTGGTTTTTACCAGTTATTTGAGGATGGAGCAATGAAGAAGTCTTGGCTATTTAGCTGGCACCATACAACCTGCACTGAAGAAACCTAATAGGTCGAAACTGAAACCTTGTCTGTAGCTCACTTATTTCCGTTTAAGTTTGCAAAAAAAGTAAGTTTTAATATAAAATAATGGTAAATGTTTCCTGTTTTAGGCATTGAATTAAATTATAAGAGAGCAAGAATTTTTTAACCAAATCACACAAAGACCCAGACCTGACTGGACTCCTGGTTTTGCCTTCCACTGATTGATTGAAGAACAGCTTTATCGAGGCCAAGCTTCAAACTAGCTTTATCGAACATCTCACGTTCGTACGAGTTGCGAGTTATCAGACGATAAATCTTAACCAGTTTCTGTTGTCCGATTCTGTGACATCGGGCTTGAGCCTAAAAAGAAAGTTAAATTAAACAGATGTTTTATTTTCAATACACAAATATGCTTGTGTTGAAATCCTTAATAATAATAGACTTTGTGTGCCAACATTTTGGATTGTAAAATAATGACATAGTTTAAATTAGGTCTACAGTATTGGAAGATACACTTACAAAACAGGGCATGCCATGAATAATCAGAATTTCTATTCATAATTCGTTTTTTTTTAGTTCACGTTTATAGGTATGCAGATTCTACTGACTTTTGCGAAGTAGTGGAAAAATAGATGAAACCTCTTTTAATTGGAACAAGTTATTCTTTACCTGCAAATCATTCTGAGGGTTCCAGTCCGAATCGAATATAATCACGGTATCAGCAGCTGTCAAGTTAATTCCCAACCCTCCAGCTCTTGTGCACAGAAGGAAGACGAATCGATCGGACCCTGACCAAAAAATGTTTTTATTTGATGTGGTTTTAAATATGTATAATTCTTCAAACAATTTGAGACACTTCCACCATATTTAAGTTGGAGCTCTTCACAGTTTTACATAATTGATTTAAACCAAAATTTTAGCAGTAAATTTGGTTGTATTCCTTCTATAATTCTTTCTACGGCTGAAATTTAACACACAAACCTTTTTCCAATAGCTTTATTATTAAAATAGTTCTAATAAACTTATAGTGATCTTACCTTTTCTGCAGAAGCGATCAATGGCCATTTGCCTCTCGTTGCCACGGATACAGCCATCAATTCTTTCGTATAGGTAGCTTCGTTGAACGAGGTAATCTTCAAGGATGTCAAGCACTCTCACCATTTGTGAGAAGATCAGCACCTTAAAACGAGGTTATTTTTTTTAAATTGGAAAATATGTAATTTTTCTTGTAGCAAGAGCAAGAACGCTATTACATAAATGTGCAGCTTGTGGTAAAACCCACAACATTTTTACTTTATGACAACATTTTATCAAAAAATTTTAAGTGGAAATGTGAAATGCATTTTTTATACTATTACAACAAAAACAAACCGATTAATCGACTGTAAGATGCACAATATTTAATCTGTCACATTTTGCCAAAAAAAATAAAAATTTATAAATCATTTTTAATATTTTTAGGAAGTACCAAAAATGTCCAATTTTGTTTTTACATTCAACAAAGAAACAGATTTATGCACTAACCTTATGTCCTCCCTGTTTAAGTCTTGGAAGAAGTTTGTCGATGAGAACCAGCTTTCCTGAGCTTTGTATCATCGCTTGCAAAACATCAAAATCTTCTTTCATCTGCCTTTCCTCCTGCATTATCTTCTCCTCCGCACCTGATAATTTAAAACACAAAAAAATATTTCTGTTTTTTGTTAACTTTTCCAAATTATGCTTTAGTTTTTTAAGAAAAAAATATTTGTTGTTAAAACTTTCAAAAAACTTAAATGCAAAAGAGCAAAAATGGGCTAAGGTTAAAGTGGAAATCTTAGCCTGGCCATCTGACTGGCCAGATCGTCTACAAGAGTCAAGCTATCTGTCGCTCACAGGATTCATATTATTGGTTCCAGTTAGCTTAAATAAATTACCTTTAATGAGATAGGGATGGTTGCAACATTTCCTCAGTTCCATCATCGTGTTCATGAGATTAGGAACATTTCCACCACCAGTTCCTTTGGCGAGGAACTCAAAATTACGTTCCAAAATCGCTCTGAAAAACACATAAACAGTTTTTTTGGTGATGTATTATTCATAAAGTTGAAACGAATGTGTTACAAGCATCAAATTTTGTTGAATTGTACAAAAACAAATTATGAACTTATGTGGGGCATATTATTTTAAATACGGAAAAGCTGGAAATCTGCTGATTAGCATAACATTAATGCAAATGATTAGTGATGAACACAGTATGGTGAAACGTCAGCATTAGGAAACATGGATGCTAATCAGACGATTCCTAGCTTTAGTTTCACAATAAATACAAAATTTTAGTGACAAATAATTCATCCACAATTACCACTCGAGTTACTGATAAAGTGATTTTGTTCAAGGAAGATGGGATCACCTGTAATATTTCTTCTGCATGTTTGTAAGTTCTACTTCTATGATGGTTTCTTGTTTGGGAGCGAGAGATTTTTCAACATCTTCCTTCAATCTCCTCAACATCATCGGCTTCAGGAGCTCCTGCAGTTTCTCAACCTGACAAAAATAAACAAGAAAATAATTTAAATGTGCTAAGTTACAAGTGTCCAAATGTGTGAAATAAGATTAATAAATGGATTGAAAACAAGTCAAAGTGAGTGGTCCAATGATGATCAGTGAGCTGCAGACATTGCACACTGTCCCAGCCTATCAGGTCTCATCAATTGGTCATTGTTGTGGTTCACAATTGGGTACTTAAAAGAGTATGTAGCGTATGCAGCTAAAGAAATGTCTCTATCTGACTAGCTAGTCGACAAGACCGCCATCAGTCACCAGTTGCACCGATGAGACTAGACACGTTAAATAAGTGTTCAGTGTCCTCTTTATAACGATTTACCAGCTGGAGCCACTTACAATATCATGTGGCAAACTGGTTAGTGCACAAATGGTATTCATGTGTGAATATAAAGCATGTCGCACCCTCAAATTATGGCCAATAAATTTTCCCCTCTGCGGATCAGTTACAAATGCCTCCTAGACCGGTACCAGCCCACAGGCCGATGGAACACCTGATCTATATTACCTGTGCATTGTCTTTGAGATTTCCGAACTCCAGTGAGAATGCTTGTTGTGATGTAAATGTGTCAGGTTGAAGGAAGGAAAGCAAAGCAAATAATTCCTCGACATTATTCTGGAGCGGGGTTCCAGTCAACAGGACCTTGTGTTCCTAAAGACACAATACCCAAGTATTACATAATATTAATACACAAAATTGTGTCTTTGTTTTATCAATTTGCAATAAAACAGCTATCCTAAAGCACAAAAGTAGTGTTTTTTTCCAACAGGTGAGACACAATTTAACCAATGCTACTTTATGTACTGGGGTTTGCAAAGCATTAGAGAAAGTACCCCAGTGCTACTTTTAGGCAACAAACAACCATACAGGACATGCGGCTATGAGGATGACCATATTAAAGAAACACTGACATGTTTTATTTATTTTATTAATCAAACAGATGTTGGCATAAGTTTTTGCTGACATGGCCGAACTAAATGCAACAGTTTTCTACAGTATGGGCCACTATCTCTGCCCTCTCTATTATGAGTATTCCCAAATAAAAAGTGTTTGTTAAACTCTATCTCCTGTATTTTGTTGTTTATTTCTTACCAAATTCATACTCCTGAAAGATTCCACCAGTTTGCAGGAGACATTTTTGAGTCTGTGTCCTTCATCAATGATCATACACCTCCACTCAACATCACGTAGATGTGGTGAATCCAGCACGATCATCTCATATGTCGTGATCACCGCTTGCATCTTGTACGCTCCTCCAATCTCATCCAACTGTTGTTGACAAACAATTGGCAAAATCAAGAGAATACACAAAGGTAACTTTAAAACATCTACACAAAGATCAATGTTTTCGTTTGATAATATGAAGAGATTGTAACACCACAACACTAATGGGCAAGAGCATTTGTTTTCATTTATCTGGAGCAAAATCAAGGTTATTAGGAAATTTTTTGTGAGAAGTTAACATTGGGATTTAACATAGAAGATTGATTAAAAATACAAACACATAAAATCCCAACACCACCACCTACATTTCAAAACCAAACTAATGAGGTGAACTTACATTTTCATCTCGACAAAACCACTCGTAAGTTTGTATCATATCCCGGCTGGTCTGGCTTCCGTGGTACACGACAGCATTGATTGTTGTCCATGATTCAAACTCCCGCTGCCAGTTTGCGATCGTACTAAGAGGAGCGACAACCAAGAATGGTCCCTGCGCCAACATTCCAATTTCAGTTTGGTTTTACAACAAATTGCCTTAAAATTGTGGTCATTAGACCAGTATATGATTGGTTGTGACAACAATATTGGATGATGAACTTCTTGCAAACCTTTACATCATGAAGATACATTTCGGCCATGACCAACGTTAGTTTGATTAAAAGTTTTTACAACAAATTGCAGATGTCACATTAAAATTCTGGTTGTTAAACTGGTGCACGATCTGTTATGACACTAATATTGGTACAAAATCCATATATTTATGAACTTCTTGCCCACCTTTATACCGTGGTCATATATCTTCTGTAGAAAGGTGATGGATTGTATAGTTTTTCCCAAACCCATCTCATCAGCCAATATGCAGTTCCGTCTGAATAGGAAAAGCTCATTAATTAACAATCATCCAACAACAAAGTGTCCTTGACACAACTGTCTGTTAGAATTAAACATTTCACATCCAGGCATTGTAATTCAGCTTACTTGTTGTACCAGTTGAAGAGTAGCCAGTTAACACCCTCAAACTGATAATCACGCAAAACGTTGTTGTTGCAGAAATTTACTTTATCTTCAGACATTCTCCTCCAAGTGTCCTTGGGTGGCCTGGACTGAAATTAAACGAAACCAAGTTTGTTGGAGTTATTTGAAAAATGTCTACTTACATGCGTAGGATAACATAAAATTAGAATATTGCAACTTGCTTTGCAAAATGAAGGATTCTAATCACCATTTTTCCAATTCTTGGTAATATTATTTCATGTTATATTGTTTAGTGCTAAAGAAATCAAGCTGATGATAGCAACATATACACAACTCACTTCAAATTTAGATATATAAGAAGTGACACTTAAAGGACACTTTATGGTCTTGGCACTATTAAAAAGACGATTTTTTTCACAGCTGATGCAGCGAGAGGAACCCACGTTTTTTTTTTAAATGAAACATCCGTGTTTATAACAGTGCCAAGATCAGGTAAGTACAGTTTGAATTTGTTGAAACTTACTTTTCTCATTCCAGGCCTGTATCTGCATCTTGCATCAAATTGTTTGATTTTATCCTGGTCTATGTCCTCCTCTCTTTCCCATGTACTGTCCTCATAAGGTAGGGAACACCATTTTACCAAGTAATGTTTGGTGACCTGCAACCAGCAAGAGATGCAATTACTACAGCACGAACAACCCAACACAATGTAGAGTTACAGTTGTTTCCATTTAGGAGTGTGTGTATCTGGTTGCCATGGTAATTAAGTATAAAATGTGTTCAAGCAAAAAGCGCCAATTTTGATGTCAACATTTAGCAAAAGTTTCATTTATAACGGTTTCACTCATTTGTGTTAAGAGTAAAAATTTTAACAGACCTGTGGTTGATTTTCATCATTGAGACTCTCGTTTTTGGTGACATCCAAAACTCGATCAACCGTGACAAAATCAGGGTTGAAAATCTCATCAACCTCAACCTGAAATATTTGCAGTTTTTCATGAAGTATTTTAAAGCACGGATATTATCACAAAGGGAGATCTGGAAATATATGAAGACTTAGGAAGTTACCTCTGGATAAATGAGTTGACCGTTAATCGTGTTTTTGGCAAGATATCGCTTCAATTTCTGGTCAAATCTTTTGTCTTCAATTTCCTCTTTTGTTTTCCAGTCGCAATGAAGATAAGAACTAAAAGATTAGAACGTAAAATATTTAAAAATGAAACATGTTTTTATTTACTCTGTCAATTCTCCAGTGTGGATATGATCGCAATTATTGAATGACAAAATTAGAACGGAAACAAAAAATATTCTCGATTATGTTAATTTTCATAGTTCCTTCTCCAATTACACTTGGCTACTATTGATTTTAGAACCAGTTTACAAAACCATTTAGAGAAACTGTACAGTTGACACATTCATACCAGGTAATCTAATATTACATAATGAAAGACAGAAATAGAAAATATTTCAAATGAAGGAGAATTTCTGATTACACAAGCTACCATAGATCTTAAATTTTGTTCAAAAATCTCTCTGAGTTGTCAGTTATCACATTAATACTAGGTGGTGTTATTTAGCTATGTGCCCGTGCCCAAAAGCCCCTAGTAAAGAGCAGTACAGTGGACTGATACAGTTTAATCTATTATTTGAATACCAGGTGATATCAACACAACCATCACTCACTAATTCTTATATTTAATGAAGAATTCGTCTTCCCCTTCCCCTTCCACCTCTTCCTCCTCCTCAACAATCCCCATGGAGATCCTCCGGATGCGAGGATTCTTCAGTGATGTGGGACTGAGCATTGGAGGAGGGATGGCGTTCAGTTGATTTGTGTCGACAGTAAGTGGAGCTAATTCCTTCATTGCCACGTTGTTCGGGTTCTCAGCAGTTTCGCATTGCGCTGTCAAACATTGTTATGTTTGTTAAAAATTCTCCATAATTAAATAATGACTTCTGGATTAGGATATAAGAAGCTGGTATGCATGCACAAGAAGCACAAGATCAGATCCTGTATTAAATCAAGGGCTCTATGTGTCAGTTTAACAAAGCTTAAATCACAAGACAGAAAAAAGGTTCAGTGAAAACAAGGCAAAAACCTTGTAGCAGCATAATAGAGTCACAGTAAACAAAAAATAGTAAACCTTGAAACACACAATTTAATGTGATTTTATATAAAAATTTACCTTCATTTTCGTTTGTTGCTTCTGTGATGGTGGGAATGCTTGTCTGGAGTTCCATCTTGGTTTCTGATTTCCTCCTGACTCTTTTCCTCCTGATGCGATGAGCGAGCATCTTTTCTACAATCATCACTTCATCCTCACCTGCAACATCCTGGGAAACAAAAAAATTCATCAAATATTTTATATTTTTTTGTGTTTCCATGAAAAATTGAAAAGGTAAAATCCACAAAATAATTTTTGACATAAAAATTATTATTTTCTTGTGAAATTTCATGTTAGCTGCATTGCCACCATTCATTTACAATCTTATGTCAACTCAAGTTTAATATTAGACTCGCATTGATTTTCAAAAGCTTACTGACACCAAAATCAATAAATTACGCTTTAATGACATTTGCAGAGAAGAATTCAGTTCTAATTTTTATATTTTACACAACAACTCACATTCATTTCAACAATGGCTTCAGATTTTTTCAAAGCGTCTTCAGGCAAGAAAGTAGCTTCATCATCGTCGCCACTAAATTGCAACTCTATAGATTCAGTGTAACGTTTCCTTTTCACATTTCGTCCAGATCTTCTCTTCTGTTTGGAAAAAAACAACACCATTTTCACCAAAAAACAATCACAACTACAAGATATAACTAGCAATTCACTTTTAGGCAATGTCATATTAAACTTGTTTACTAAAGTATTCACATACTTCAATTAAACTGTCTTCAGGTGATGGAGGTGGAGTGGTCTGGATTATATCAGAAGCATTCATTTCATCAGAGGAATCATAACCACGTTTGCGTTTCTTCTTTTGCTTCACCACTGTAGCGGGGGGCCTGCTGCATAGTTGTTCACTCACGTTTTGTATACCATTCTTTTACTTCATATTTTACACGATTTATGTCGTGTTTTGAAGTCCAAAGTTTTTAAAAATCTTACAAATATTTTGCTACTTTAGCAAATGAATGAGATGGACAAGAAAACTGCTTACATATTTATTGTGTTTAAATAATGAAAATAGTCTTGTGTGGCATACTTTTTCTTTTTCTTGTCTGGAGATTTTGTAAGTTGCTGTTTATCGGAAATACTAATCATTCTTTGTTGGCTGTCACTGTCATTACTTCCAAGTACCGACTCATCATCCAAACGTGCCGAGTCATCCACAACTGACAAAGATTCGGAGGCTTCTTCGTCAGGTTTTGTGACACTTGCATCTCCATCTGAAAATTAAATAACAGTTCAAGAACGGTAAGACAGGCAACACTGAACAATACTGTTGGAAATCAATAAAAGCAACTTGCGATTTGTAGTTTTATGAATGGTTCATACAGTGGGTCTAAAATGAAGCTTTTACTAAGGAGTCATGCACAAGTTTGATAAACTACAGAACAGTTTGTTAGTCCTCAGCCTCACCATCTGAATTGATCACTTTTTCCACTTTCTTTTTTTTCTTTTTCTTCTTCTCGCCACCAGAAACAACATCATCGCTGCAAACAGGATTAACAAAGATTAGTCGGAGTTTTTATTGTTAATAGCAGATATCCCACCCCTCCGAGGTCTCTTTTTTCTTTTTCTTCTTGGGCGGTGGTTTATCTTTCTTTGTCCCATCTGGATTCTCGCCTTTGTCAGATTTTGTTTTTTTGCGCTGACGCTTCTTTTTACCTTAAAAATAAAATTTTAAAATTTACTGAAAACTTATTCCTTCTACACAATAGCAGAGTTTGCAAGAAACACGGGACAAAAACCTCTAATAACGTCAGTCAATCACTCCACACAACATATAATATGCAAAACAATTGACATACTAGGTGTCAATGGGTCGTCCCCAATCTTGCTTGGACTGCTTGCATCCTGGTGTGGAAAACCTGGGGGTCCACTAAGTGCTGTCATTGGTCCGCTTGGATCCTGACAAACAAGATAAGAATAAACAACAATAAACAATTCTGTCCAGGAAAAATTAACATCAAAACCATTCTTGTGTAAATATTATCAAAACAAAACCTACTCAAAATAAATAAACACACACATAAGGCAAAAAGCACAATCCACAGGCCACAAACTGTTGTGTAATTGTAACATAAATAAATGTGCCGTTTTTTGTTTATTACCACCAAAACACAAGGCATGGTATAAAGCCGTGTTTCATGGTTTTTATCAATTATAAAGGCATGGAGTTTTGCATATCAACGGGGGTGCGGCGAAAAAAAATACAAACGTCAGAAGGTCGTTTGCACGCCAAATATAAAGTTATAGCTTCGTGCATACAACTTTTTTGGCCAAAAAAACTGGACGAAACGTGGTTTTCGCAACAATCTCAACAGTCGATTTTCACTACACAAATGATAAAATCTTTCTTCTTAGCGTGATTTCGCTTGTGTTGCGTAATTATAGGTCGTGAATATGAGGATAATGAAACTGGGCATTAAGAACCTTTGTGAGTGTAATCAGAAAAAAATGCGCCTTTATTTTTGCTGCGGTTTAAACTGGCGAAATCCGAAAGGTCGCGATGCGTATGTGTTGTTAAATTTAGAAAAGGTTGGGGGACCCGGCACCCTGGCACCCCTGCACCCCTGCACCCCTGCACCCCTGCACCCCTGCACCCCTGCACCCCTGCACCCCTGCACCCCTGCACCCCTGCACCCCTGCACCCCTGCACCCCTGCATCCCCGTATTCTACACCAGTGATAAAAATGACACTGATAATTTTAAACTTGAAGAAAGAAACTTGAACCCCATCCAAAATATAGTAGGTTTGTAATGCTTACATGCTTTAAAAACAAAACGATGATAAGAATAAAATTTCTGCAAACAAGGAGGTATTGGGTGTACATACATGTAGCCTTTGTTGCAAACATAAATAAACATGCCCTATTTTTGTTTAAAAGCACTAAAACACAAGGCATGGCATAAATTCAAACCTGCATCATTCTCGGTCCATGTTGTGGGGGTGCATGTAGTTGAGACATTATCTGAGAAAATATTGTCGATTTGATCAACTCGAAACTTCCCACAAACTTTTGCACAAAATTATATTAAAATACTACAATGACTATGGAGTGAGATTGACAAGAACAATTGTGTTTACCTGATGCAGTTGACAAATAAATTTTCAGATTATAATCAACTTTATTTAAATAAAATTTGCTGGTTTGGGAATTTTTTAAATACGAAAAAAATTCTACAAACCTGTCTAATCTGCCCATCCACTTCCATCAACCTCCTCTTAATCTGCTCCGACTTAGGAGGTGGAGGAAGTGGTTGTTGTTGGTCTGGAGGAAGATTAGGATCGGGAACTGGTTGGGGAGCAGGAGTTGGATTTTCCTTTTCTTCCTGTTGAGCTCTTTGCATCTGAGCCTGAAGTTGAGTTGCTTCATGACGGAGAACCTGATGATTAAAATTTAATCCAGAATTATTAATTTAGCAAACTGTTTTGTAAAATTGCCAAATACTTTTAACAACTGAACTTAATGGCTGTGGAAATTCACACCACCATCTGCCTTCTCAACAAATAAATTTAGAAGATCAGTTTTATAGTAACTTTATAATTCTTAACACAAATCTATGACAAGAAAAAAAAATCTGTACAAAAGGAGCCATTGCATGTACCTGTAGCCTCTGTTGCAAATGCTGATGTTGGTTTGGGTGCATTCCTGGTGGATATCCAGGTCTTGGGCCAGGGTATCCGAGTGCTCCACCCGGCATTCGAGGTCCAGTTGGTGGGTAAGGACCTCTAGCATGTGGTGGGGCTGAGCCTTGCATGTAGGGTGTAGCAGTTGCTTGTGGATGGGGCCCATATCGATATGGGTGGGGTTGGTGTGGGTGACCTGGGTACTGGTGAGATGGGTGCATGCCTTGGGGGTAATGTGGACTTGGACCTCTAACCATTGACCCATCATGAGGATGCATTGCATGTGGGTGAGGGGGAGCCCCTGGCTGCTGAGGGTGCATTCCCTGTTTGATTGAAAAAAAAAATATGTATTTATTAAAAGTCTCCCATGACGTTCATATTCAACATCTTTTTGTTCAAAAAAAAAAACTCAAAAGAATACAACAAGTGGCTTACCGGTATTCCATGTGGATGTTGGGGTCTGTATTGTCTAGGGTATGAAGTTGGGTCAGTTTGTGGTCTCATCTGGGCCCCAGGTAAGGTTGACATGGATGATGGTGGCCCTGGGGGCCGATACTGGGCAGTTGAAGTATACGGGCCACTTGCTGATGATGGTGGAACAGCAAAGTTTGGGGCAGCAGTAGGGTGTGGGCCAAATGATGGAATTGGTTGCTCAGGATCTGGTTTCTTTTCTGACGGAACCTGGTTTGGGGGCAAATCAATCGAGGGTTTTGTCTGCTTCACTGGTGAATGCAAGGTACTGGAAGCAGGAGATATAACAGACAAATGCTCTGCACTAGTCTCCACAGACGACACTGGCACATGGTTAGTTACAGTCGGTACAACACTAGATGGCACACTTGCTACAACTGCTGGTGCATCACCGGAGGGCGCTTCTAAGTCTGGCAAGCTTTCAGCATTCGACAAACTGTCATTGTTTACTACAGCTTCAGATGAATCTGTTCCAACACCTTCGGGAGCAACTGGGAGAGAGCTTTCCTCATTTGAAATGTCTGCACTTGTTATTTCTGTTGGTTGAGCGCTTTCTGGTTTACATGTAGACTGTACTGCAAGCTCAGACTGTGGCAAATTAGGTACAGGTAGATTAGATTCCACAGGTTTTACAGTTGGCGCAACTGACACATTTGGCAAGCTTTCAAGTTTCGTTTCCATCGGTGGCATGACAGGACCTTGGTTGGATGTTGGTGGCGCAGGAGCTGAAGTAGCCACAGCATTAGGTTGGGATTTAGGGGGCTCAGAAGGGTTTACTTCTTGAAGTTGTTGCATGAAGCTGCCGCTGCCATCCATTGCATCACCTAATATGCTGTCTAGGTTAAAGTCATTGTCAAAGTCAGCAGAAGGGGCATTTTGCTGAGGTTGACTGCCAGGTACAGACGATGGAAATGAAGTTCTAACTTGGTTTGGAGGCCTGTATGCCATGTTCTGTTGCACTTGTGGCCTGACACCCATGTTAACGCTAGAAGGGCCTTGAGCAGCTTGGCTTACATTTGGTCCATACATCTGATGCTGTCCAAATCTTGGCATCTGAGAGGGTGTTTGTTGGTGTGATACATGAGGTGCAGTTGGCACGCCACCACTTGCAGCTGATGGAACGGGAGGTCGTGGACCCTGCCAACCAGTGTGTGGATAGCGCATTTGGCCCGCGTAGTATCCATGCTGCTGTTGTGGTTGCGACTGTTGGGACATGGGGCTCTCCCCATTGTATGGAGGTGCTTGCATTCTTGGTGCAGGCGATCGTGCCACAGACGGAGTGTGGGGAGCAGAAGGTGGAGGTGACATCATTCGCGGAGGGCTCATAAATCCCCTTGATACTTCATTGCGAGGTGTTGGAGTCCTTGATGGAGCAGCAGGAGGTCGGTAGCCAGGAGTCACTTGTCCTTGATTCATAAACTGTTGGTTTTGCTGCATTTGTTGTTGCTGTTTAGGTGAATAAGAAGGCATCCTTGCATTGGGCGACATGGGTCCAGCTTGGTGTGCATGGGGAGAAGCCTGAGGTGCAGGATATTGGGGAGTGGTACGTGATGGCAGTGGGGATAGTGGCATGTTCGCATTTTGTCTGGGTGTCATGGAGCTTCTCATAGGTGACACAGGGCTACCATGGTGTGGAGACATTGATGGCTGCATTGGATGACCAGGCATCCCCAGCATCTGAAAGGATAAAACAAATGGTGAAATAAAGTAAAAGTTGTCAAAATTACATCGCAGCGATTTTTTGTATGGTGCATATTTGTAGTAGTATTGTGTATATTTTATACTTCTATACGGTTCATTATTCTTACCATAAAGTGATTTACTTAAATGTATTTAAATTCGTATCGTCGGGCATTTGAATTACAATATACAAAAAATATCCAGATTAAATGATTTTTTTCACCTGTTGTGACTGGTGAGTTCCTTGCGTATTGACAGTTGGCATTTTGCTTCTGTACGACGGAGCAGTACTTGGTTTAATTTGACTTTGCATTACATTTTGTTGCATTTGCTGCATTCCTGCTTGTTGCTGTGGTCCCGATTGCGTATTCACTCCTGGTTGTTGTGTGGCGCCACCTTGAGGTTGTTGTTGCTGCATTTGAAGCATCTGTTCGTCAAACTGAGAAGGTGGTTTTTGGCCTGAATTTTAAAATAGATGAGAATTGGTTTTAAAATACTGTCTATAAAAGGTATTTAGCAGCCAAGGTGTATTTAATGTAATAGCCTATTTTTCAATGACACAATTATCAGTGACAACCTGCACATGCATAAAATACATTAACAACAAAATTGGTACTGTCAGTTATGGATTGCCTATCAATTCAAGTAAAAATCAATGCTTTACATTTTTTTTACATTTCAATCATTACATCATCACATCCAATGTTGGATAATCTTTTCCGGGAACCATTTCTCAATTAACTGACATTACCAACCAGCTAGTATTGACTATCATACCACATGAACCTTGTCCTTCTTTATGATACACAACCAAATAGGCCACGCATTGCAAAGTTCACACCTGTCTAATTTGTGAGATATTTTGTGATAGTCATCTTTTCCATGAATACATTGGGTCTCACTTCATAATTAATTTATTACCTGTGCCTTTATACTGAATGTTGATATATTTGTAAATCATCATGGCTGATTAGCATAAATGTCTATTGTCAATATTATAAAAAATATTAAAATCCAGAATGCAAACAGCATTGTAGCTGTATTACCTGCTGATTGTTGTGTTGGAAACTGTTGTTGGTGATGTGGTTGCCCATAAATCGACATGCTAGCTGGTGTTGACCCTCCAACCATACCTGAAATAGTTTTTTAACATTTTGAAACTGTTTAGACACAATACAATTTGTAGTCCATATTCAAAGCCATCAAACAAAAGTTACAAACCTGGCCGTTGGTATTGTCCTGACATAAGTGTTTGACTTTGTGGTTGTTGACCAAATTGCTGTTGTTGTTGCATACTGCCAACTAGTGGTTGAGAAGGGTCAGTGCTTTGGTAGCTTGAAGACACCTGCAAGGCTTACTGGTTACAACTATAATTGAGTTTAAAACTTGTATTGCCACAAAAATACACAACCAAAAGCTAAAGGGCAACACATCTATGTAGACCAAATATGCTTTATTATCCACTGGCACCCTATTGTCGACAAAAACTCTTTTAGTTACAATATCGGAAAATTTCTTTTCAATCTTATCTGAACTGGTTGCAATATTTTAAAAGTACTGTCGAACAATAAACATGCATAATCTATGACACTCATGTACCTGCTGAGATGGAATCGGATGCCTGGAATGTTGTTGCATTGTCTGTCGCTGGTCCATTGCCATCTGCATACCACTTCCCATATACTGTGAGCCGTTATACATCCCACCACCTATAGATAATGCATGCATATAGGAGTGAAGTTACTTGATCAATAAACTTGACAAAAAGCATCATTAAATCAATGCCAGTCTGGGTGACACAAAAGTTGCCTAAGTGAATTTTGCTGTTGCATGTCATATGTAGGGATTTTTATTCATTTGCATGAAGCGCTACTTTAGTTTCGTGAGACAACATTTTGTAGGACATCATATTGATTGATAATTACAAACTGACAGTGATATTGAGGAGAAAAAATTATTGGCATTTTTATCTCAGTTGACTGTTAAACACAACTCAGTTGTTTTGGCTTGTACATTGGCTATGTAATTGTTGTGGGTTTGTATGATGTACTATGTATGATGCTACTTCATGATTTACAAATACACCAACCTTAGTTATTTTATAGCAAAGTATTATAAGAAACACAGGGTGTTTTACAGGTGATAAATCGCATGCGATGCAGAAACATCTGAGCTATCTTATGGAAACAGACAATTTATGGACAAATATTACACATAATTTAACAGACATGCATCTAAAATATTACAATACACAACAAAGTACATTGTTTTAGTTTTAAATCTTTGCAGTAAAATATTTGCTAAAGGGTTTTTTGTTATTTTGAACCAAATTTCCAATCTTGTAACAATATGAAAATTTAACCAATGGTTTAATAAAACATGCTAGCTACCTTTTGAGTGCCTATACTGCATAGCAGGATTGCTGTCTGCTGCAGAAGTAGGGTAAGACCCAGGTAATCGTGATTGGTTCGGCATTCCAGCGGGGTACATATGACCACTAGATGCCGAAGCAATACTTGATGGAGTCATGTCCGGTGGAAAGGATTGTTGTGAACTTCGCACAGGCATCATTTTTCCATGGTTGTACATGTAAGGATCGGTTGAAGAGTAGCTTCCAGTATGTGGTGCGCCATAACCTGGTTGTACTGGGTTTGAACCAGGGTATCCAGAGACAGACTGAAACCTCTGCATTTCCACAGAATGTGGCTGCTGCCCGCTGGCTTGGCCCGCCATCATTTGGCTTTGCATCGTGTTTTGAGCAGCAGCATTTGGATGTGGTGGTGCTCTACTTCCGTACATTGGATGGTTGTAATCCTGGGCACTGGGCACTCCACTGCCGTTGTACTGTCCTGGCATACCACCGTGATACATATCCAATAGTTAAAGTTCCGGCGAAATTAGACAAATATTCAACATCGCAAGATTTGTACAAAGATATTTGGCACTTGCACCAAATATCCACAAGTGACAAGAAAATGTTTTTGCCAACAAATATCTTCAAAAAACAAATTGTTTTTAAAGTTTTCTATGGATATATAATAGCAGTAATTAAGTTTATTAACTTGGTGGTTGACATACCACCTTACATTCAACACTCAAAATACCCTGAAAACCACGGAAAAACTGCACATGCTGTTTCACAACCTTTGCATCACTAAGACATATATAAACACCATCACATATTAAACTTAGTGACACATTTTTCTTACAATTTCCATACAACACCACCTGACGCCCAACGTATAAATTGTGGCCAGTTTCATCCCATTCATGTTTGTCTACAGAATAATATAGGGTAGGGTCCTGAATTGCTATTTTCTTGACCAAAAGAAACAAGATTGCCTGAGGCAAATCAAGGCAATTTACCACATAGTCTTGAATTCACTCAGAAAACCAATTTTATTTTAAGTAGCAGTATAAAGTGACACAACTTAAAAATTTTAAACAATTACAGACCCACAAATTTCTTTTTCATGGCAGTTTCTCACAGAACATGTAGCCTAATAACATGCTACTATTTAACAACCATTTTAATGTACTTTCCAAGAGGTGGCATTTAGTAGTTATGCCATGCCACAACTATCACACAAGAACAGGATTTTCAAAAATTTAAACTTACTTGCTTCAATAAACCACAATCTTTAATTGACACATTGTATCATTTTTTGTTATTCATAAACTGTAGGACTTTTTAATTTGCCAAATATAATTTAAAAAAGTGATTTGGCAAAACACACAATAAAAAACATGTACGTTCAAACTAAACACTGCAAAATCAGCTTTGCAACACCAATTTGAAAACGGTGAAACTTTAAAATGTGATATTTCATGGGTTTTGTATGCGCTGGCTGTCACCTATTTTCTAGTACTTTTATCGCAACGACAGCGAAAGTCGGCAGTTTTTGTGACGAAATCAAACAAACTCCGCCCCTAAGTCTTATTTCCAACCCTAGCTATTTATTTGATTTGAACCGATGCGCATAAGAAGTTACCAAGATGGCCGCCATAATTACGAAAGAGAACAATGACGCGCCATTACCAGAAACGCGACACACAGTTAGAACACGCAAAAACATAAAATCGCACGCCAGACTTCCAAGGCGGCTTTAAATGTACCGCGTCTGCTCAAACTACTAACCCCAGCACATCGACTACGACTTTCACACCAACAAGAGTGCTTAACGAACGCGAAAATAAACGACGAAAACGAATTTTCGAACTTTGAAAAGCGTCGGTGAGCGCCTTGCCGTGAATTAGTTGAATTTGATGAAGCGCCTTTTGTACAAATTTGTGCTTCGTTTTGCCTTGTGTTATATCCCGTACAGGCCCGAAGAGATGCGGCAGCCAATCAGAGATGGCGCAGTGCATGGTATCGCCTGGATGAGGCATGACCCCACCACACAAGGTACTCGGATAAACAATAAATAAGAAAATAGCTCCTCGTGGAACGAAGGAGCGAGTGTTGATCTCATCTTGTTCTGAATTCTTTGTTTCTCCCAAACTTTTTCTACAAATGAGCAAGAGTTTAGTTTCTTTGCTTTTCTGCTCAAGCCGGACAAGAGCGCCGGCGCCTCTCTTACGTTTCTTTATTATCTTGGCGCGTCTACGTTTTGGAGGAAGTCGTCACAAGTGACGTAGGCACGTCACCAAACGGCAGCGCTGTTTTGATGTCTCGCTCTTGGCTTCTGTCGTGCCGGATATATTTTTCAATAAACCTTGGTAAGCCGAAACTTCACTAGCAAACTGTTTTATTAACCAATTATTATGTGAATATCGTATAATTATTGCAAAATTAGGCCCAAATTATTCATCTCAGTTTGGCAAACATTTTCGTACATTCATGCTAGAAATCATTTTGTGCTTTATATACGAGTAGTTGCGAATTATTCTTTAATTTTGTTTATTCAGCAAAGCATACCCACCATTCAATGAAAAACGTAGGTATTGAGAAAGGGCCTATCTAACCCACGTGTATTCTGAGATTCCACAAACGGGCAATAAAACGGTTTCTCATAGGAAACCGAACAAAACATTTATGCGCAATCCCAGCCACTTACATGAGTGTCCGCAGAAAAATTCAAGGGATTATTGTTATTGTGACGTGGCGTGGCTGTTCTGGGAATGTTCAGTTTAACAAAAAGATATTTATGTTTTTTATGTTACCCATTGCATGCTCGCCTTTTTTTAGTTTCACATAGGGGATGCCCCTTTTGTCCTCCCCTTCGGGAACCCATTTTCTTATGTATTAAACACTTACGATTTCCTCATAAAATCATGACATTTTGTCATAAAATAACAGAAATATCTCAACATCAAGCATCTGCACAAAATGACACTTATTTTATTGAACTGTTTTATGAAAACAAAACAATATTTTTATTTTCAATAATAATGCCGGAAAAATCTAGGAAACACGAAAGTACTGATTTCACAAGTCCTCTCTAACACCAAATCCAGGCCCTGTTGGAGTTTCCGTTAGGGATGTGAGGCCACCTAGTGGTTCACTTGCATAGCGACTACTCCTGAAAGTATAAAATCTTGTGATGTAAGACAACATTGATCGAAGTTATGTAATAAATGTCAAATCTTGACACTTAAAGAATGCAAGCCGAGGGCTGTGTCATTATTTCAATATCATGTTACTTATTGCCAATGTTTTCTTCTATATCTATCTTACAGTTAAAACAATTTTGGTGCAAATGGTCTGTTTTACCTGGGACCAGCCTTAGGTGTTCTCCCTGCTTTCAGGTCATCCAAAATTTCTTCCATGTCAGCTGGTTTGAGATCTTCCTGTAGCACAAAATATCAGGATCAGTGACAACAACCAAGGCAACATAAAAAAATGCATTGAAACATAAACCACCCTAAAATTCACATGATACTTCAAAGACACAAGTGAACTCACATAATAGAAATCATTGATTTGTATCATGGGCGCATTAACACATGCTCCCAGGCATTCAACTTCCAACAAAGTGAACATTTTGTCAGGGGTTGTTTGTCCGGGTTTTATTCCAAGCTTGTCTTCGATTGTTTTCAAGATAGCGTCGGAGCC
Source organism: Ascidia mentula (assembly GCF_947561715.1). Lineage (NCBI taxonomy): Eukaryota > Metazoa > Chordata > Ascidiacea > Phlebobranchia > Ascidiidae > Ascidia > Ascidia mentula. Next base: position 5,539,765 of record NC_138568.1, read on the forward strand.
ACATAGCATACATGGGGTCGTTGTGCAGAGTTGTAGATGATATTTTCCAACAGGATTTCTGATTACAAATTTTTTGTTAAGAATCTTGTCACAGGCAAAGAAAAGTAAACATTTAAACACTTCAAAAGATATTTGCACATGGTTAAATTAATAACGGTTGGTTTATTCTAAGTTAAGACAAGAACGAGAAAATTGTGAGTGACATCACAAACAAAATGTGCAAACACATACAGTGCTCATTTGTTCACATAGAAGCATATACGCTCCTTCGTACTTTAGTATAACATACTGTTACAACATACTATTAACCTTTCTTGCAGCCGCAGTAGTAACATACACAAACACATCCAATTAAGTAGGCGGTTTACCTGTTGTACATAGTGTAGAAAGTGGCCACCTCATATACACGCATGGGAGGAATTTCTAGAATAGTCGCAACTTTGTTCATTGCTGATATGGGCAGCCAGCTATGCTGTCTTTGTGCAAGGTCAAGGATGGGCATTACAGCTGCTACTTTATGACCTTCAGGGTAGTTTGCCATTATGGCATCAATTCTCTGTTTTACCAAATAAATGCAGTAATTAGATGTGATTCTAATTTAGTAATTAGAACAATGTACATAAAGATATTTATAACTTAGTCTCAGAAAGAAGAATAAAAAAGTCATCAGTCCTCAAGAGCCTTCGCCAGAATAGACTAAGTTAGTGACTCGGCATAATTGTTGAGCAACAGAGTAATTGCATACATTTAACCCTAAACTAACTTATTTAAGGCTTACATAGAAAGAGATAACAGCAAATCACCAATGACTGCATGAGTTCATAAACATTGAAACTATAGGATTTACTTTGTAGTTTTCTGGTGTGAAGTCAAATGGAGTGTTGGAATTATTTTCTGGAGTGTCAACATGATTGAATATAGCACCACTGCCACGGATAGCAGATGCATGAAGATTTCGACGAATCTGAAAAACAGGCAACTCCTTTCACATTTACACTATTACATTTTTTATTGTAAATTCTTCTTTATTTTTATTGAAAGGCTACAGACCAAGAATAAAAGTAGACGAATCAATATTATCTGGATAAAATAAACCTTTAAAATTTGCAATTGTAAACTTTAATTAGCTATGCCGAAATAGTAGTATTTTTGTTTAAATATAATTGCTTGCCAATCTTGAACAATAAGTTTCCTGGTAACGAAACTTACCAAACATGACAAAGCTTGTCTTGCCGAGGCAAGCATGTTGTTATTGTCCGATCAAACCAACAACAACTATGCTCTACAATCCGTAAACGTTGCGACTTATTCCAAGACCTTCACTGCAATCTTTCCAATCAATACATTCTGCAACGGTTCAATGATTTTAAACTTTTGTGGGTATTTGTGGACAAATCTTGGCGACCAAATTTTTTTACGAAATCTTAAGTAAAACAATATATTTTTTTCATACTTTGTCACTAAAGTTTGCATCGAAACTTTCGAAAATCCATTTTTACTAATGATGCACCGAAACAGCTATTTTTATATTCGGCCGAAACCGAAACTAGTTTTGGTATTTATCTCTTTAAACGCAATAAATTTAAACAAAACATGTACTGGATATAGGATCTAATCCTATCATACAGCCTTTTTTTAGCGCTTAACGAATAACCTCGTCTTCTGTTCCAACTGCTTAAAGTTGATTTTCAATGAAACGAACACATTCATACAGTTTAAACAATGATTCTAACCTTTTCTAAACTTTGCGTATCAGCGTTGCATGCAGTAAAAAAGTTTCGGTTTCGGCCGAATTTATTAATTGCGAAAACCTTAGTTTCGGCCGAATAAATTTGGCAAACCGAACTTTTGGTGCATCCCTAATTTTTACTGACATTTTCTGGGAAATATTATTGATCAAGCAGACAATATTTTTTAGTTACAACAATTTGGGTGCTATATAAAATTACACCAACACGCGTCGTCTACTTTATAATAGTCGCTCTCGAGTACATGTTGCAAAATACTCGGTGGATGTTTAACCGAATTGCGAGAAAAGTGCAGAAAATCTGTTGCTACATTACTGTTTCATGTTAACTAAATAATTATATGTGTGTATGATGGAATCACAGTAAACAAAAAAGAAAATTTATTCCCAGCAAGGTGCAGGATTATTTTGATCAAACCTTTTAAAACTGAAACAAAATAAGTTCGTTGCACCGGGTTATGAGAATTTGCTATCATTGCGCAAAATATTTTCATCCTCGAAGCGTTTCGCCACTTCAGGACACTTGAATAGTTTCGAGCACTTGAAGCCAGTGTAACTTTCCTTCATCGTTGCCACTTATTTTTGTTGAATATGACAGCTCCGTCTGAAACCTCGTGCCTTTGTAATTCCAATCAACTCTTTACCAAAAGGGGGTCTTGGTGGGAGTTGGACTTTTCAGACCGTGCTTCTGGCAAATTTGTTTTTGAAAATATGAAGTTATATATGATGGTTTATGTACTATAATTATAATGCCTTTTCCATGTCTAAGATTCTTCACAAAGAGCAGACGATCAGCGCTAGTGCGCTAATACCATTTGGCACTATAGTCCTGTTTAGTTGCCAAACGGGGTCACTGTGGTCCCAAAAATATTCAGACATATTTGCAAACAAAGCCCAGCAGTTTTGCACCGAATAAATTTCGCATTGCATCAAAACTACCAAATCAAAGAAACAAAAGAATGCTAATCGTGACAAGAATTTTGTTTTAGTTCAAGGAGTGCATTTCAGTAGCAAGGCAAAAGACCCCCCTTTGGTTTTATCGTTGCACGTTACTTTCGCCTTTCCAGAGAGGGTCTGCAGCACTCAACATTGGCGAAAGTTTACCGATGTCCTCCGCTTGCACTGTTCATAAAAAGGATGCCTGGAGATGAGAACCCTCCAACATGCTTTGAATCAGTGGTGAAGTAAACTCTCATAGGCATGTCATAGAGAGGAACCCCATGCTTTTTGTTGGGATCATAGGCTCGTTTTGCTAATAACTAAAAAGAGAAAATTTAGTAAAGTAATATTTAAGGGTTACAGCAACTTCCAATAGTTACAAATTACAAAATATTGTGTGAACAATATTACGTTGAGAAAAAAACAGTTCAAACGCAAAAACGGGTTTTAGTGAATGTTGTTTTAATGAGTGATTTTGAGGGAAACCCAGATACAGTTGAAATATGTAGTATTATTGGCCCGTGAGAGCACTGTAATAAAAATATGTGAGGTGCAATGAAATAATGTTTGCGTCGCAAAAACTATTTTTTTTTTTTAATTTTTGATCGAAGTCCTGAGATTTGCAAAATTGAAAAATAAAAACGGCCAATTACATCATAGGACATTGTAAATAGACGAACTTTGTTCTATTCGACATTCTTTGCTTTTTATATTCCTGCCTAGATAGACGAAACAATGCATTGCAAAATCAACCGAAACAAATTTGCTTGTAGTTTTATTTAATATTCGGCCGCAGATGATGCTGGCGATAAACTGGAGTTTCCACACACGGGAGGCGATTCAGCGTTTATTCGTCATTCAGATCTGCTTGTTTGGTGCCGCATTTGGAATACAATGGCTGTGAGTGGTTTTGCATTCAATTTCATGTGAAACAACAACAAAAAAGTTTATCTTAATTTTAACAGTCCTTACGTTAAATAAATTGTTACTGATGCTGCCAGGCATATTTATTGCATAATACTGCTCTTCTGGCAAACTTTATTGTATTTACGTTGCGTTAAATTGCAGATCATTGGGTAAAGTCATGTCAGTTGGAACCGAAACAAGATCGATGCTCTTTTGCGACCAGAGTTTTTACCTAACGTCCAAGCAGAAAAAAGTAAGCTCTGGAACTTTGTCATTGTTTGGTGGTACTTCGCGGACGCTTGCCAAAAGTCAGTTAAACAAAGTGACAGATATAGCTTGAATTAAAATCACTTTTTATTACATGTTCGAAACAATTAATTAACGATAATTTTTGCAGTTTTGTCGCCAATATTCGGGTACAATGGCTTCTGTTGCCGGGGCGGCGTCCATGGCAATGAAAGAATGCAAACGACAATTCACCAACGAACGATGGAACTGCTCGACGCCCTATCGACGTCATCGAAAGCGGGCCACGGGGCCGGACGGGGCCCAAGAAGGAAGCCGAGAGTCGGCTTTCGTTTATGCGATTAGTTCTGCCGCTGTGGCTTACTCTGTTGCTCACGACTGCACACAGGGGCGCATCAATCGTTGTGGGTGTGATAAAACGTGGGATAATTACGCCCCGACGAATAGGGAATTCACCTGGAGCGGTTGTCATGCCAACATCGACTGGGGGAAGCACATGTCGAGGCTTTTCACCGACGTTACGCGGAATAAAAGGATTCGGAGGAACACGAGGAAAGCAAGGAAGAGGAGAAGGAACGTGAACCACGTGAACATCTATAACAACAACTTTGGACGAGAGGTAGAATGAATATTGTTAAAAGATAGTACAGGGTTGGATGGGTCGTGCGAATTGGCCACTTTGGGACGATTTGCCTTTTCCTAATTTTTCAACAAACACATAATATTTTAGAACTCAAGAGGCCGGAGGCTTTTTCAAATTTTCTGCGTAATTTTTTTTCTAGCTTTCTTGCAACCCTGGCGCGGCTCCGGATTCAAATAATACGAATCGTTCAGTGACAAATGACGCACGTAATGGTATTTCAGAAACTCGTCCGGCACTTGTCAATGTTTACACTTAACAATAGTGAGCACTTTGAACCAACCCGCAGGTGTACGGCGGCCAGACTGGAAGCGAACTTGTGCTAATGCGCGTTTTGTTCTCGCAAACTTCGCCATTGTGAAAATTGCCGCTACGACGAGCTCTTCGCCATTATAAGTCCCCTGTACAGAAAGTACAAGTGTTGTCTGGGGGCAAAATATCGATTTTTTTTCGTGTACGAGGAATTTAATTAACTTTTAGTTCCGGTGTGGGACAAGTACTTTGGGGGGAGGTGGCCTATTCGGGGGAGGGGGATGGGGGGGTTGAATGGGTCAGGAATATTGTCGGAAAGTATATTACTTTTTCGGTGAAAGTCTTCAATGGTTAAAGATAAAAAAAACTTCATACTTGTGCCAAAAAAAGTTTGTGACTTCGGACATAATTTGTTACTCAGAAAAGACCTTTTTATTGACTTTTGAATTTAAAACGACAGATTTGGGTAAAATGAATTTTGGAAATCGTATTTTAACTGTTGGTAAAATAAATATCTTTTGTCAAAATTTATTTATTACGATAAACGTTTTAGTGTTTCTTTCGTGTGCATGTCTTTGATGCGCTACTCTAACCAGGGTCAACTGGATTAAACGTTGATATCTTTGTAGTAATATGTCTTATGATGGCAGAATCAACAACAAACTACAGATATTTGATTCTCTTTTCCTTGCAAAATTACCAAATTTAAGATGGATAATATCGTCAAGAATATTTTAATTTGTGTCTTTCATGCCGTTCCAGAGGTTGATGGAAAGAATGGGACGAAAGTGCGCATGCCACGGTCCGACCGGCTCCTGTCAACAACAAACTTGTTGGAGAACTTTACCAAGCTTTGAAGATGTGGGGGCGTCCCTTAAGCGCAACTATGCCGAAGCACAACAGGTTGGAAGATGCTTTTACACCGAGTCACAAATTTTTTTCCAAACTTGATCCGCATATAAGCCTATGTAACATAGAAATCTGTGCAAATATTAGCGCTACGATTTCGTGTAGTATTTCAACTTGAATATATTAAAAAAATAACAGGTGGGCCCGGTTCACGCCTAATCATTAAAATTCGCACAGATTTCTGTTTTACACAGACTTATACGTGGGTCAAGTTTGGAAAAAACTTCGTGACCCGGTGTAGTAGTATTTTCCTAGCAGGTTGGCCGACAAATAAATACTTGACCGCTCAATTCAACATGTATTACTGCTCACCGGGAGCTTGATTTAAAAAAATCTCGCGCTGACTTGCCAAGAAAAGTGGCTGATCCAGCTAGGCTACATGGCCAGTAAACCCATAATGATTCAGGAATTTTTTTCGGTTCACACATTCAAACCTTTAAAATCTGTAAAACCAACTGAAGTCATTGTTTTAGGTCCATGTCGTAAGATCAAGAGAAGGAAGGCTGCTGGTCCGACCAAAAGAGCTCGCACTCAGATGGAGGGAGTCGCTAGCTTACCTTAGAAGGTCTCCGAGCTACTGTAGAACATCGGGTCGCAAATGCACTCTCGGCAAAGGTGCAGGGAGTTGCAGGACGTTGTGTTGTGGAAGAGGTTTCACCAATAAGACAATTATCGAGCGTTCACCTTGCAAGTGCTCGTTCGAGTGGTGTTGCTCTGTCACTTGCGCGGAGACCTGCCTGCAAGAGAAGGTCGAACATTACTGTGTGTAACTTAAGCAGTGCAAAGCACTACACAATGAAGGACAACACGCACAATATTACTGCTGCTGACTAAGTCGATCGCTTAGCAGAAGGGAATGCTTGTCATAAAGGACATCAACGCAAAGACAGCATACAAAAACATCTTGAAGGCTCCTAATGAAAACGTTTCTATAGCCACAATTATTTACTACAAGCAATGTGTAATGAAAACTATTAAAATCAACTTTCTATTCTTTCCTGTACTTTATTTTGTAAATAAACGATGCAAATTGGCATTCAACCTTATTTGGGTCATTGTCTTTATGTCAGTGCAACTTTATGTCAAAAAGTATAATTTATTGATGAAACAAACGACAACGAAATTGTCGATAACATACAACAAATTCACAAGAAACAAATTCGCAAAAGGAAGCTTCGGATAATAACAAGAATCATTACATCAATATCTTCTACTAGTTTCAACCCTTTACGCTTACAACGCTTGCATATTGCTTGTTTCACTACGCCGGGATTTATACCTTGGATATTCTAGACACAAATCCCGACCAGGTTTTTTTCTAGGTATGTGGGTAGAGCGCTTGACCAATTTAAAAGGATGCACGCAATTAGCGGCAGCCTGTGGTTACGAAAGCTAAAAAATAAGGTCACATTTGGCGGAACAGAGCACTCACGCACGTGCGGATGATTCTAGAACAAGATTGTTCAAGAACTTTTATTTTCACACAACCTCAGCCACTCGCTGTGGTCGAAATTGTCAACGCAAGACGTTATGCCCAAAATTGTTTACATTTAAAGCGTTTTATATTTCTTAAACATTATATGCGGGCAATAAACACCACTGGGAGTTATTTTATATGACAATAAACTAGTTTGTTATATTTTTATATTGTTGGCTCTCCAATCCGTGTGCAAATAAGTGTCGGTTGAAAAGTTAGAAACGGTTAAATTTGTCTTGGAAACCGAAACGGTGAAAAACAAAAAATTTGCTGCTCTTGTTTTGATTTTGGTTATATATTACGTCGTATAGCTTGTGAAAATGGCTGCAATTAAGTCCTTAAACCCTAAAGCAGAAGTTGCACGTTCGACACAAGCTTTGGCAGTAAACATCAGCGCTGCAAGAGGTTTGCAAGATGTTTTACGGACGAACCTTGGACCAAAAGGAACCATGAAAATGTAAGTTAATTACGTGTCTACATACCACTAGCTTCCAGGTATGGAATATTTATTTTCTTGTGAAGCTGGAAAAGCAAATATTTTTCAACATAAGGGGTTGTGTAATGTTAAGTTCTGACGAATATTTTTGTGACGTTTGTTTGCTGCAGGTTGGTGTCCGGAGCTGGGGATATAAAACTCACCAAGGACGGAAATGTTCTCTTACATGAAATGCAGATTCAACATCCAACTGCAAGTTTAATTGCCAAGGTAACTATTAATATCTGCATCCACTTTGTTTGGTTTTTGTTTGTGTTAAAAGTTGGTGTGGAATAATGGTTTAACTTTTATTTAAGGTTGCTACTGCCCAAGATGATATCACCGGTGATGGAACAACATCAAATGTTCTCATCATTGGAGAACTCCTTAAACAAGCTGATATTTATGTGCAGGAGGTAAAACTAATCTTAAGAATCATCTTAAGGAGTTTTTAGATTCAGTATTTACATTTTAAAACTCTTTCGTAGGGCACATACATATCTTTATGGGCATCTTAAAGAGGCAGTATGCCCAGGGTTTACATTTAATTATTTTGTAGGGTGTGCATCCAAGAATTATCACAGAGGGTTTCGAATTGGCAAAAGATAAAGCACTTGAAGTTTTGGAATCAATCAAGTGTGACTTCAAAGTTGACCGACTAAAACTGATCGACGTAGCACGGACATCTTTGGCAACCAAAGTTCACCACAAACTTGCAGATCAACTCACAGAGGTTGTTGTTGACGCTGTGATGGCGGTGAAACGAGAAGATGAACCCATTAATCTTCATATGGTTGAAATCATGGAGATGCAACACAAACTGGACTGTGACACTAGGTAAACATTTGCTTTCGAGTATTTTGGATTATTATAAAGCTTTGTTAGTGGTTGTTGTATTAATTGTAGCAGGCATAAAACTTGTCTGTGATTGTTACCTACACATCAAACTTTGTTACAGTTTAATCAAGGGAATTGTTTTGGATCACGGTGCAAGACACCCAGACATGAAGAAAAGGGTGGAAAATGCGTACATTTTAACCTGTAATGTATCCATGGAGTATGAAAAAAGGTACTGAACTAGATGGCCAACCTTCCTTACATGGTGGCAAAATATTTTGTCTACCCGAAATATTAAACTGATGTCATGGTGTGGATTAATTGCATGATGCAAAAACATGTATTTCTGTTTTAGTGAAGTGAATGCTGGATTTTTCTACAAATCTGCTGGTGAAAGGGAAAAGCTTGTGGAAGCTGAAAGAAGATTCACAAACGATAAAGTTAACAAAGTTATAAAGCTGAAAAATGAGGTACCAAAACCTGTCATGTTATGCACCCTGTTCTTTTGTGCAACACCACACCCAAACTTTTAACTACTTTAAAATTCTTTAGGTTTGTGATGGCGCCGGGGACAGTTCTAAAGGATTTGTCCTCATCAACCAAAAGGTAAATAATCAAGCAGATAGATTTTTTGAAAATATGCATTTTTTATACAATCATTACTTCAGGGTATTGACCCCATGTCACTGGACATGCTTGCCAAGAATGGAGTCATTGCTTTAAGAAGAGCCAAACGCCGCAATATGGAACGCCTTGTGCTTGCTTGTGGAGGACAAGCCATGAACTCAGTTGATGAGTTGACACCGGAATGTCTCGGACATGCTGGTTTGGTGTTCGAACACGTATTGGGAGAGAGCAAGTTTACCTTTGTGGAACAATGCAAAGATCCACACAGTGTTACAATCCTCATTAAGGGACCAAACAAGCACACTATTACACAGATTAAAGATGCTGTTCGTGATGGGCTTCGTGCAGTCAAGAATGCCATTGATGACAGTAAGTAATTGTAAAATGTTTACCTTCGAAACATGCGTGTATACACCCTGTCTGCAGCTCTCATTTACCTTATTGTTTTAAAATCATGCAATATGTAAATGGTTTCTTGCCTAGCACAAGAATATATATCCTTTTTTTAGATTGTGTTGTGCCTGGGGCTGGTGGATTTCAGATTGCCGCTTATGATGCTTTGATGAGATTCAAACCCTCAGTCAAAGGCAGAGCCCAACTTGGTGTCCAGGTATGCCAAGTCTTCTAGTAAATAGTTTTATCAAAACAAACTGAAAAACTATATCTTGTTTTATCAGGCCTATGCAGAAGCTCTTCTTGTTATACCAAAAGTTTTAGCCCGGAATGCTGGTCTTGATGCCCAGGAAACAATTGTTAAGTTGAACCAGGAATTCACAAGTTCTGGGTTGCCCGTTGGCATAGATCTGCAGTCAGGTCGGTGGCTGAAAACTTTATTGTGGAGGGTGATTCGGTCCAGCAGAACGAACCAAGCTAACTCACTTTAATATAAAATGTTGCTTTAGTGATTGTGTGGAAAATGTCCAGTGATAATTCTGTATTTGTGCCTTGTTCTACATTTACAACCCTTGCAAATACCTTATAACAACCAAATTGTTGAAACAACTGAATAAAAAAGTTGGGTCTTTTACAATTTACAGGCGAACCAGTGTCTCCTGCTGATGCCGGAATTTTAGACAATTACTGCGTCATTAAACAACTTCTTAACTCATGGTTAGTAAATTTAATTAACAGTTGGTGTAGTTTGTCTTGTTTTTGGTTTAACTAGTTGTGTTTTAACAGCACGGTAATTGCATCTAATCTCTTGCTTGTTGATGAAATGATGAGGGCAGGAATGGCTACACTTAAAGGTAAATTTGATTGAACTAATTTTTTTATTCAGTATTACTCAAGATATACTGCTTCGTATTTAATGGATTTGCCTTCTGGTTAGAAGTACGAAGTTTTACCTTGATAAATATCATTTTTGATTAGGGTGTTCTGTTCATTACATTTTGGTTTCAAAGTCACCAGGCCGTTATAGTTGTTATAAAGTTGAAACCACTGTTCGGCAGACAAATTTTCACCAAGGAAATTTTGTATTTTTGTAGGTTGAGGTCTGTATTACACTTAAAAGTGAGATGAAGTCGTCAGTCCGATGCATGTTGAGAGTCCTATGTAACCAGCTGTGTGTCTTCTTGTTGTTATAACGTTCCACTTCAACTGTTTTGGAAAATAATGGATTTTTTTGTGAAATAAAATTGCCCTTGTTATTTTTTGCCAGTTGAAACTTGACCCAAAATCTGTAACTTTGAATTTTGCAAGGAAAGATTTATTGCAGCATGGGATTGTAAAATGACATTTCCGAAAGTATCTGTAGGTGAAAAAAATTAATGCAATCTGAAAAGTCCGTTGGTTCTGTGCATGTCGTCGACATATCGAGTCATCGGACTGTTAATGATTGGAAACCGACTTTTGCGCGAATTGAACATGCGTGGTGCTGGGGAAACACCTGTTCCCCAGTTTGGTGGAGATATGTTAGTGGGGTGACCTTCTGAAGGTAGCATGCTTCGCAGAGTAGACCACTCTTCACATCTTGTGCTCTGCATGGATGGCACAATTTCTCGAGCCCATTTCTTGCCCCACTTCTGCAATGTGATTGACGGTTCGTGGAACGACTTGTCCTTTGTGGTAAAGTTGTTACTCTCCAAGAACTTTCTCCTCGCCACAGGAGCTGTGCTTCTCAAATCGAGGGGATCGTGGGATTTTGACACCCACACCACTTCCGAAGATCTTTCTTGCTTTTGGGGGCTCTGAGAAAGTTTGTTTGGTTCGCTTTGAGCCCGGTTTAACTTCCGCTGATGACAAGAGTGATACCACGATATGTTGTCGTTAGATAAATACGACATAGTTAAAAAAATGAACCAGTGCAACCAGACATTTAACGGTGAAACTTGTTGCAAAAAATATCCGCTAGATCGTGCGGTGCGTTCGTTGCTTGGTTACAAACCGGCTTCATTTGAGTCTCAGGGCAGTCGTAATCAAATCTGTTGATTGAATGGAGATAATTTCTTGGGACTTGTTGTGTAAACAGTCACCATAATACGTAGAAATGTTTCCTGAATTGGGTCGAATGGAAACATGACACTCGAAATAGGTAAGAACAACATTACAAAAGTATGTGGATTTCTTTATGGCTTTGTTTAGTGTTGTCTGTCATTTTATACGTCAATCATAATTAAATCTATGTAATGCGTAAGAATAATTACTCTGCCCAATACCCTCCCAGAATGTACTTCATTACTTTGATCAAAAATGTGCATTTATTTTGTTTGTCAGTATCCATCCTATTTTATTTCTCACAAGTTCATTTGTGTAAATTGTATGCTTAAACTTTATTTTTTGTGAAAAAATTATGTTGGTATTGCATTACAGGGTGACAAGCATAATGGAAAACATTCTCCAACAAGAATTTGAGAGTCTGGATGATGATGTTGGTGACGGGGACAATTGTATTGAAGAAAGCAACTTAGATGATGTTGACAACCAGGTAGGTTTACAACTACTTCCATGTATGTGGGGCTGTATGAAGTATCTCATATGCTGACAAACTCCCTACAACAATATATTGGCAATGTTTCTGTTATAACTGCCTATAATCGTAACATATTGTTCCAATTTGCAATTGTGGAAATATATTTAACATATTGTTTATTTGTCCATTAACAATTGTTAAAAGGAGATACGTTGCAATATACAAAGTGTTCCCTTTTTAATATTCACAAAAAAACTAAACAGAAATTCCATAACAGATGAGAAGGAGCTGATGTTCTTTTGTATCATAATAAGAGAAATGGGTAAACAGTTAAAACAGCACACCCTGCACGGCATGATATTAAGTTAACACATAATTTGTCACCACCTATCACTTTTGATATGTATTATTATTGCACAGAATGGGCTCATTGTTACCACAAGCCAAACATATATTTAAATTGTCTGACCACACAAAGCAAATCAATATTTGTTTTATTTAGAATCTGAAGTCACCTGTAAGTACAATGGGTGCTTTTATTTATTTTTCTCTTCTATGACGTGAACTAACTTTTGTGACAATAGAAATGTTCCTTTTGTTTAGTTGAACTCCAGTGTTGTGTCTTTGATTTTTGTCCAAATGTATGAACAAAATGTTCATGGACTGCACACACATTCAATGAAAATATTCAACACTTTAACACCACACACTCGTGTAACACATTTCTTAAGCACAAAGAGTCACTGTTTTATGTATTTTTTACAAATTTTCTTACTGGAAGTTTTGATTGTGTTACCATTTTTATTTCAACGATGTAATAGAACAAACAGTATTCACATATTTGGCAATTGATTCTAATTGTTCAAAGAATATGCCATCATCATTTAACTAATGATGTCTTTATATCATAAACCTCTAGCTTGGTCAGTCAGGCCTTCATTTTTCTGATAATGGTAGAGGTTTTCGCTGACACATTGTAAATAAGTATGGCTATTTTTTTTCATTATGGGCCAATCTTTTCCTTCTCAGAATTATTGTCAGGTCTGTGGTTAGCATTTATAAAGTTTATATGAGAACATATTTTCAGTCAAAAGAAAAACAGCTTAGTTGTAGATGTGGATATATTGAACATAGCTGGAAGCTTACAGAAACATTTATCAATACAGAAATACCAGTGGTTTGTTGGACCGAAGTACAGTTGGTATCCACCACAGAAAGAAATAGATGATTGCATAGAGGTTTTGTCAAGCAATGAGGAGTTTTACTACACTGTGAGTTAGTGACAGAAATAGTTTGTTTGAAACTTCTTTAAACTCGGTCCTTTTTGCCCACTAAGACTCATAAGTTTTGTATAAGTGGATTTGAAGTGAGCTACTGTGTGGTGTTTGTGTGGGTAACTTTCTGTTGCAATGTTTAGGGTGTTGTGCTAAATGCATGTAGTGATTAAATTGTTAAAATTATGTTTTTCAGGATCCATATGACAAGTTTATGAGAAGGCACCTACAACATTATGGATACTACACAGGTAAACAATAGTTAGCTGTGACTTTATCGCATGACTAACAATACTAAAATTTCACTTGGAAAATTTTAATACCCCTCTTACTAAAACACTCAGACATATTACACACCCAGACAAGAGGTGTGCTGACAGTTTTTGTGACTTAGTAAGTGTTTAAGTGGTGGAAAGTCATGCGGATCAGGTTCCAAGTGCGATGTATCATCGAAATTCAGACAGACTAAGAAGCAATTTCATGTCAACAGGAAGAGAGACTGAGCGACCTCAGTGAGGCACTCGAACCTGGCTGCAGTTCCCCAATACATCACCTCAGCTGTCTTTAATGAATTTGTGTGGTTAAAAGTGGCTTCATCATCTAGGCTTCTGTGACTCTGTCGCCACTTGAGTTACCACTAATTGCCTCACAGCCTGCCAGCGGCGGTTCAGCTTCTGTTTGTGAAGCACTTGGCTGAAGAATTTGGCAATCATCCCTCCTGGAAACAAACTAAATCCATCACAGAGTCCACTTGCTTCACTTTATTACCCTGCTTCTTAAACACTTTCCTCCAATCAAACCACCAACTACATGTCAAAATGGTTCATAGCATTTGCAAGTTGGTGGCAGGTCGGTTCCAGGAAAGATATTTTCATTTTTTTATAAACATTTCCACTACCTAATTTTGAATACATCAGGTTTATGAGTACCAAAATGTAAAAAGAGTGGGCTTGAGTTTTCAGTGTAAAAGTTGGCAGAAATATTGACAGGAAACAAAACAATATACAAACCACTTTTTTTTTAAAACTGTAGAAAGGTTTCGATGAATGTTCCTAGCTTCTACAAACAGAGACATTCCAAAAAATTATGCCAAATAGCTTTTCCCCTCCTTGGGTATAGAGAGGCTCTAGAAAAAAACAACCCTAGAGGCTGAAAGTGACTTGGATGATTCAATGGACATGTTTATCCTATAAACCACAGCACAATAGCCAGATTATCAAGTGCTCTTTTGTCCTCTAATGCTTTCTTTCCTCAGCTTCTGTTTCTTTGTTCTGGAGCCGGCAGTAAACTTTTTATTTGTGTACACAGCAGTTGTCTGTTACAACTTTTAGCATCTAAAGTGAAAGAGTTTGTTTTTATGGCAACTTGCTATTGTTTGTTTACTGCTTTGAGCTGTGGTGCTTCATGATAAAGGACTGTTAGTGGTTCAAAATTTGAAACTTAGTTACTGAAACCCTGTTTAATGTTTGAGGCAGCACAAATAGTTTGGATTAGTAGCATTTTTTTTATCTTTGTTTTTAGAATCAGTGAAAATGCATTTGTGTCCACTGTACATTCAGCAGTGTAAATTTTCTGTAGTCTTAACTGTTTTTATGTAAACCACTATGCAAGGAATGGCTGGTTCCAAAACAGCAGGTAAAAAACATGCAGTTTGTTGCTGACACTGTCAGACATATTGTTTTCACTTTTTGAGTTAGTCTAACATATATGCAGGAACATCCATTTGCTGAAATTAAACTTATTATTTACTGTGGTCAGTAACATTTGGTGGAATTTGTACAGGTAGAAACGCGTCATTCCGAGACAACTTTCAAAGTTTGCAAGAATGGAGAAGGAATTATGACGTAAGATTAAGTGGTCATCATGACTTATCCCTTGTGGAAGAACAGCTTGGTAAGGCCGGGTCTCCTCTACACAACAGACTTCTTGAAGGACCTTGTAAGTATAAACATGCTTATGTGTTAGTAGCAATGTTGACAAACACTCTCTGTTATACTGTCATTTTATCAATATAAACCAACTTTTATTCCAGTCTTTTCGGGTGAAGGGCAGTTGCCGGATGATCTTCTACACAGAACAACACAACTTGTATTTCAATATCAAGCCGGCAGAAAGATTCCCAAACTAAGAGAACCAAGAAATCTGTATGCGCTCACTAAGGAGGCTGGACCTCAACAAGCCACAAGGTAATATTTAGTTATTTTTTTTTAGTCTGGGGAAAAAAAAATGTGCAGGAAAAAAAGCTTTGTGCTTACATATTGATATGTAATGTAAAGGTTAAATAAGAAAAATGTGTTTACTTCCTGAAAAAATGAACTTAACGTGAATGATGTTAGTCCAACATTTAAAATAAATGGTAATTTATGTTATTTTCCACACAGATGGCCCTCCCACATGCAGGTGGTTTGTCCTGCAATAAGGTTCCTTGACGTGACTCCTTCCCAACCTGAACCACTCTTTAAACCAACTGGAAAGGAACCAACACCGTCTGTCAGAGGACCACAGATTGGAGAGGTGCGCTACCTGCCTGGTGCTATTCGATAAACAAATATCTTCTCAATTTTAAACATATTGTACCAAAAAAAACAAAATTTTACCTACCTAATTTACCTAATTATTTGTCATAGTGTTTTAACTTGTTAAAACATTTTTTCAGATGATCTATTACAACGACCCAGGCCGCGACGTCTACTTCATGAGGTCAAGGGTTGCAGGTTGTCGCTTAGCAATGAGAAGTATGACGCTCACTCCGAGAGATTATCCAGAAGACAATACCACTCTAGAGTTTGAGTCGAGATTTGAAAGTGGAAACTTGCTGAAAGTTGATAAAATGTAAGACATTAAACATAAATAATCATGAGAATAAAGTTGCCATGGTTTTGTAGAATTGTGGTGCGAAAAGACATTTTATGAATAATTTATCACTGCAATTTCTACCTTTTTTACAGAACCGACTTTGAGTATGAACTAACATTGAGGACAGACCTTTACACAAACAAACATACCCAGTGGTACTTCTTCAGGTAACTATGTGCTTTTTGCACAAATTTAATATATTTGTAAAGTAAGGCAAGTGAAATAGTTTCACTTGATGATGTGGATCTTTCAAAGCATATTAATAACGAAATATAAAATAAATGTACAATGTCTGTTAAAAAATGAATTTATAATCAAACTCTAATTTTCACAGAGTGAGAAACATGCGACCTGGGAAGACTTACCGCTTCACTGTTGTAAACCTGATGAAACCATCCAGTCTCTACAACCAAGGAATGAGACCTTTATTCTACTCTGATTCCAACGCAAAGAAAAATAAGGTTACAAACCACATAGATTTTGAATCAACTTTAATTTTATTTACCACCTGCTACTTCTTTGATGACAAAACATTGTACTAACTGATTTTACAACTGCTTTCAGTAAATTACAAAATCTTGCATAGATTGGCTGGACTCGCTTTGGAACGAACATCCGTTACTATAGAAACAATCTATGCAGTCGCGATGGCAGGTGCTATTATTCTTTAACATGGCAGTGTGATTTCCCGTACAAAGATGACACATGCTACTTTGCACATTGCTACCCATACACCTACACAGATTTGCAGGTAAGGTGTTTTAAAATTAAAAAGGCAAAGCTAGAATGCTGTTCATCATAATGCTGGTAAACGTTTCGAACTCATACAGGGTTCATCATCAGTACTCAAAATGTAACCCTGTATGAGTTCGAAACGTTTACCAGCATTATGATGAACAGCATTCTAGCTTTGGCTTTTTTATTTAGACTACTTAACTCCAGATACTTTGCACCCAGGTGTTTTCTAATTAAGCAACTTTAGTAAAATGCAGACAGTAGGGCACACTGTTTCGGTCTCATCAGTGCAGTAAACTGGCAAGACCATACTCATCACCAGCTGCACTGATTGGACTTAAATCAGTGCACGCTATCTGCCCTCCACTGATCTTTATGGCTTATTTGCTTCTACAAAAGGAACTTTACTTACACTCATTACTGCACAAAAAAAAAAAAAATGTTCAAGTTACTGTAAAACCTAATGCACAATGAAATGATGGAATGCCACATAAAAAAATAATGTTTTCGTTTTTAGGAGTATTTGTTGATGCTAGCTAATGATCCTGTGCGTTCACGTTTCTGCAAGCAGAGAGTCCTCTGCCGAACCCTAGCAGGTATCCATGTTTGAAGTCAATGCTAAGAAATAATGGATTTAATTCTCAACAAATAGTAATTATTTATTGTGCTACTTTTGCTGCCAGGCATAATACAATTTAAACAGGACTGCTCTTCTGGCATAAATTAATGTACTTTATTTGTTTGACGTTTTCTGATTTCTTGCTGTATGGCCAACGAAATGTCGGAAAAATAAAGTACAATTTATGCCAGAAGGACTTTCCTGTTTAAAATTAAACTTTCGGCAGGAAACCTTGTGTATATTCTAACGATCACCTCACCTTCGCGCAACCCGGAGATATCTCGAGCAAAGAAAGCTGTTGTTTTAAGCGCTCGTGTCCATCCAGGAGAAACCAATGCCTCCTGGATGATGAAGGGTTTCCTTGACTACCTCACTGGAAAATCTGCTGACGCCAAAGCAAGTCTTACAAGAACTACATTTCTACAGTTTTTCGATAGATTGTAAACATTCAAATTACTTATTTGAATGCTTTATTGTGTTTGTTGGCCTCCACAATGTTTACTAAAAGCTTTGTCATAAAACATAATCAACATATGTGTTTTTACAGCTCCTCCGCGATACCTTTATATTCAAAATTGTACCTATGCTCAATCCTGACGGAGTCATTGTTGGAAATTACAGGCAAGAACAAATATTTGGTTTATTTTTACTTATCAAAAGCATAGTCAACAGTAGAATTTTTTCTTGTAGTTATGACAATCAAAATCCTTGTTATTCTTAATATAACTGGCAAACAACTCTGTTGCTAATGGTAACCATGTTTTGTTAAAGATGCTCTCTGGCTGGACGAGATTTAAATCGCAACTACAAGTCCGTTTTGAAAGATTCCTTCCCATCAATTTGGCACACAAAGATGATGGTGAAAAGGCTGAGAGCAGAAAGAGAAGTTGTCCTCTACTGTGACCTTCATGGACACTCCAGGAAGAACAACATATTCATTTATGGATGTGAAAATAAGCATAACCCCCAGAAGAGACTGAGAGAAAGGGTATAATACCTTTTGAATCCTGTACTGATTTTAAACTTTACAAAAATAGTACCAGAGGCAAGTTGTTTTATCATGCAGTTGCAAACACTCTTAAGTCTGGTAGTCCCTAAACCTTTTTTCACAGAATTTTTTTTTTAGTTCGACAACCTTCAAAACATTGTGAAGTTTTTTTCAACAACAACATTACTGTCACAAACTTTAGGTGTTTCCTCTGATGTTGTCGAAGAATGCCCATCAATCGTTTTCATTTGATAGTTGCAAGTACAAAGTACAGAAGAGCAAGGAAGGAACAGGACGGATTGTGATGTGGTATCTTGGAGTAATGAACAGGTAACATGTTCACTACATTTTATATCATTGTGTGCTTTCAGTAGGCATGATATTTGTAAACTATCTGTATAGTAAAAGAGTAACTAACTAAATGTTGTGACCAAAAACAGAAACAACAGCACAGAGACCAAACCTTTCACTAAACATCAACAGAAACATCCATGATTTGCTTTTTAGCTACACACTGGAAGCAACATTCGGGGGGACTTCCCTACCAGGCACCCGCAAGGACACCCACCTTAACACACATGACCTTGAGCAGATTGGTTACCATTTCTGTGATACTTTGCTCGATTACTGTGATCCCGACCTTTCCAAGGTCAATGCGTGCATGCATGAGTTGCAGGAGAGGATGAGACGACAGATAATGAAGAAACTTAGACTTCAAGGTAGACTTGTCATGTGGTAAAAATAAATCAAGTGTTCGAAAGCTAAAGACAAATTTTCGAGACCATATTTTTGTGATTTACTGCATTATTAAAAAAAATCTTGGTAACTATTCTGTTATATATTCACAAGACTTGCAATAGTCCGAATTTTGCTTTTAAACATCAATAACCTTTGTATAAAAAGGTCTTATTTCTGTGGAACCAACTACTGCATCTAAGTGGTGAAACTGGTAGTAAATGACATGAACTTTTGTAGGATCAGAAGATATTAATATTGATGATTACATGAGCGACATGGAGTCCGACACTTCTGGTTCCGATTCTTCTTGTGATGATGGACTGCCTGTTCACCTGCTCGCTATTGCCCCCAAGTTGCAGCGGAAAAAGAAAATGAGATCAAGGAGAGAAAGAAACAAAGTTATTCCGTCAAAGGTAAGGATTGTTTGGATATAATAAATATTTTAATTGTAAATCGGGTTTTCAATGAAAACTTGTATTGGTTGCAGGCCGTTGTTCCGCCAGCAACAGAAAGTATGAAGTCAACGTCACACAGTGCCAAGTTAGCAAACGACAAAATTAAAGCCATTCGGTAAGTACTGTCTTAGGCACCCATTGTATAATACTTTTTATTGGAACCTGATACTAACTGTAAGTGAATGTAGGATTGTTTTTCAGCAAATATAATAAAAACTTTATGTAGCATCTGTACCCTTCCATAACCACTTACTTACGCAGTTGTAGATCCCAACCACTGTATTGGATATATTTCTAGATACTCACAAGGCAGCAACAAGAAAAGGGATGACCGATCCACTTCCTCACGCCCCACTGCAAACTCTGCATCTGGATACACTGAAGACAGGGGCACAAGTAATGATAAGTCAACAAAGAAGGTATGAAGTTTGATAGATTTAGCGTCACTGGCTGTGTTTTTCACTGACAGAATGCAGTGGTTTGTGGTTTTAACCCAGATCTTTCCTTTGTTTGTCTGTTTCTCGGTAGGTAATGAAGAAGGTACTTGTATCATAAGCAAAGATAGAGCATATTCAAAATGCTAGTTATGTGCAAGAGAGTCATTGTTTTAGCCATAGAGTCAGATGTTAGTAGTTTCGATATTGGTATAAGCCGCAAGATTTAGCAGACATTCCCAATCTATAATAAACCTTTTAAATGTTAAGCTTGAAGTTCGTTCAGTTGTTCCACTTCGAACCAACCGAGCCACCTTTGTGCAGTTTGAGCCCCCCAACAAACTAATAACAACGACCCCATCATCGTCGAAAATGCCAGAAAGTGCGAGCAGTCAAAGAAGCACAGTGGGTACAAATTCGCTTGGCCCAACACCCACATGCATAAGGATGCGTTCGGGGGATTGCTCTAATTTTAAAATTGAGAACTATGTGAGAGCTTTGTCAAAGCAACATAACGAAAGTGAGGGTGTCGAGGGTCAGACGTTGGAGACAGAGAAACAGAAATCAGTCACTGAGCAAAGACAGAAATTGCAGAAAATTGGAATGAAAATGAAACAACCATTTCTGCGTTACCACAATTTAGTCAAACCATCAAGTTATGAACACCGGAAATCTAAGACAGTTTCCCCAGGGCAGGTTAATCTTGGTGACATGCTGCATTTTGATTCGATGTTGCCTAAAAATGAACAGACAAAGATCACATCAAGGTCGAAAGGTGCAGTGACACCTCAGGATGTAAAGAACTTTGATGTAGTCAATGCCTTTGGTCAAAGATTTTCAAATTCCAATTCGGGGAAGTACTTGGAGGATAGCCTGCTCACACGGCTCCAGAATTTGCCTTCCATATTGGAGGTGGAAAGCAAGCAAAATGTGCAGCCAAAAGTCAATAACAACAAGTCAAGAAAAACACAATCCACACCAAATGTCGTTCCAGAACAACACAGCAAGGCAAAGGCTGGTCCACGCACACTGGGTTGCAAAAGAAGCAAGGTGGCAACTCACAAAACACCAAAGGCAAAAGCCAGCCATTCAGAGTTGCTTAAAATCACTGCAAAAACCTCATTTGGATCATTTCGTTCTCCGACAGCCCCAACAAAACCACACCGTCCAACTGCTACACAACTAAGTGAGGGAGATTGTACATCAGCCCAAATTTTAAAAGGAATGCCTGCAGTACCTCATGGATTCCTTGACAATTTGAGGCATAAATGGTTTCCCCTTCGTTGCTCAAAAGATCTCTCGAAGCACATTGGATTGAAAGTTCACCATACATCAAATGCGATAAATGCCCCTTTGCATAAACAAGATTTATTCGTCAACGAACCTTAATAAGATTTGATTTTGTGCAAAATAAATAAATAAATGCCAAAGGTTTACTTCGCAGAATAGCACGGAAATTCATTTTGTTGCATTGTAGCAAGAAAACAAAAGTACTTAAGCTGACAAAGGTTATTGTTCATATTGGTTTCAAAGTTAGTGTAGATGAGTTATAGTGTTAGCTATTTAAGATCCCACCCAGAAAGGATTAGAAGGTTGCAAGATATCCTTAGGTGAGTAAGAAAAGTCGTTAACAAACACAGGAAAATTATATACTTGATTTTAACATACAGTAAAATATAAATCCTTATTTTTTTGTCTATTATTTTAGCAAACTACACCCTTCACATAAGCCCTAGTTTTTATCCACATGCATGTTTCAATCTTGTTAGCTCTTATCCTGAGTTAGGAAAGTGTTTCAGGATAAGAAAAGTTCACATACACATTTCACTAGTATACCAGTACTCTCGCTAGAAAAGATTCTATCTCTTCTGCATGTTTGTTGATAGTGTGTTAGTTTCTTAACCATCTTTTTATAACTAACCCCCTCTAATGTTCAGTTGGCCACTGTTTCACTCAAGTATGTGAATCCTTTGCTGGGGATATTCATCACTCGATCTGGATTCGTGGGAAGAAGAGTTGAGTTGAATAGAGCCGCTAGAATCTTTCACTTTAAAGTGAACCACCCTGCTGCTAATCGACATAAAAACTGAAAACATTAAAATTTTTTTGCCATTTCTAGTTTGCACTGATTTTCAAAATTCCGATGCCAAAAGAATTTAAATTTTTTGGCATTTAGTGATATATACTGAATTGAAGCATTGCTCATTCTTTTTTTCTGAAATAGTTTAAAATACATAGCAAATGCATTTAACAAGAGTAGTACATACATTTTTCTTTAAACTCAGGTGTGTGGTTTTTGTCGTGCGTTTTTTCGACTAACACTTAACAGTGCCAATGGATTAGTTTTTGACTGTTTTCCAACCCAAAGTTTTTTACAGACTGATTACTTGGAGGTTTTAACATCAGCCTACATTAGAAGTGGAGTATTAATGGTGCCAGATGCAAAAAAAGGTAAGTTGTTGTAATGCTGTTTTAACCTATAAATTATTTTAAAGCTAAACTTGCATGTGGTGCCAAGTAAATTATTAGTACAAGCTACTTATTATCCTCAAAAATCATGATGTCCTGCGAACGGTAGTGAAATATCTGTCCAGCTATCTTTTAAATGGACAATTAAGATCCCCAGTTTTATGTTGCCAGAAAATCCTTTTTTATGTAATAAATATCCCTGGCAGCATCAGTATATTTAAACAGAAGTTATGTGACAAGTTTGGATATTCTCTCCACTCATACCTTGTTTTTATAGACTATCCACTGAGGTACAGCAATGGAAGTAAACCACCAGCAGATGGAAACTTCTCGGTGAAGTACTTGGCAAACCAACTTGGAATGATGTCAGGTAATAAATCTTCAGCAATCACATCTCCTAGCAACTAAATCCTGGAATAGTTGTCATATTTATATACACCACAGCAGTGGTTTACAAAGTTGGTTCTACAGAACCCAAGGATTATATTAAATCTACTTTTTAGGAAGAAATATGCTCCTAAAACCTGGAGAACAAAATAAAAAGACAAAATAACATTTTTGTTTACTTGATGTTTTGGGGGTATAGCATGCAGGACAGAATGAATTTTCCAATAAATATAGTGGGTTTTTGTTCTTGAGTTGTTGGTCCCACTAAGCATGGTGTAATTTTCAAAACTCCTTTTGCTCTGTAATAACCTTGATGAAGTCTTGTAACATGGCAGATGCAATGTTAGTCAATAAAGTTAAATCTTGAATCAGAATCTGATGATTCCAAACCTAACAGCCCAGAGATGCGAAATGCATCTTGCCAATGGTCACCACAACCAAACTCCAATAATGAAACAGACAGTGATGACCAAAAAGAAGTTGAAAAAGAAGCAATGCTTGGTTTGAAAAAAATGCTGTTGATTGCAAACCTAAATACTGTGTGGAATTTTCAAAAAAACTTCAAAAAAAATCTGTTTTTTTGTGGGCAGAATTTGTAACTCTTTCTAAGCATTTCTCTATAACATTACAATAGTATGTACGAATTTATGTACATTGTACATCTCAAGAGAATTTCTTTCACTACATTTCCCTAGATTCTTTGTGTTGTTTTTTTTTTACTAACATCTTTGTGTGAAACAAAACTTGCTTGTTTGAATCCAGCAAAAAAATCATTTGAAGTTGTTTGGTTTGTCGAGACAAATTATTGCTTGTACAGGTTTCCAAAATTTTGTTTTTTGGATTAGGAAAGCACAACTACTATAAGAAAGTTATTAAAAAAAATTTTTTCTAGCTGAGGAGCAGTATGAGATTCTTCGACAATCTGCTTTAAAAAGACAACTAAGTGCCGGTCAACAACGTTTACTTGCACAAAAACACTTGGTGGCAGTAGCTGAAATGCAACAAAGGAAAGAAAATGTCACTAAAACGGTCAGAAAAAAACACATGACCCATTAACTTCAATGTTTTGCTGAAACAGTATTAACTTACTTGTGAATTTAGCAATATTTAGGTTAAATGGCATGGGACTATTTACCATGTGAATACATTTTACGAGAATAATTTACTTTTAGAGAACTGCATCAGCAACAGGCAATCGTGTGTCTTCTGGTTCACCAATCAAACAACACCCAAACCCATTTGAAGAAAAAAAGGATGATCTCGGTACTAACATCTATTTTACGACCAATTTTAATTGGTTACACGATAAACACTTGCTTCTTTGTAGTCAGACAGTGTAGTTTCTCAAGTTGGTTTATGAATGTTTTCATTACTCCATAGCACTTATCGCCGTTAAGTCATGCTTGCTTCACATTTAGTTGCCATAGAACTTGTTTGCATTTTGTCTGTTGCACTCATTCATGTGATACAAAAATAACATTTCAAATGCATGAACCAGGTCAAGAATACTCAATCATGACTTCGCAAACTGACAAAATGAGACCCATTTCACGTACAGCATCTGCATCTAACCCCATTGCTCATAAACCAAGGTATGAGAACACAAACTGTGTACTCTTGGATTGTGGTAACATCAAAATCATTGCTGAACATTATCGTAAAGTTATCAATCATAAAAATTAAAGTATTTTTGTTTGAGTACTTTGTTAAAATAATTCATGTCAAAAACATATAATGCGATTGTTTTAATCTCATTGCATATCAGTGTAAGATCTTTGTCCAAATTAAAAAAAATACTCAGTTCCTTGTTTTTGTATAAGCCACGTGTTTAAAATAAAAAAAAATAGGTTTAATATTTCCCTCATGCCACTGTTTGCAGAAGTGCAAGGAGGGAAGGAAGCTCTTCTGCCTCCATCGGACACAAAGAGGAAACTTTCTCTGCCAGGGATTTACGTCCCTTTGCTGACGACAGTGACACAGAGTTCCTTACCACACATAGAAGCAGTCGGCCAATCAGTTCCAATAGTGAAACAACTTCAAAAGTAAGAAGCATGTTGGATTGTAAGAACTGAGATTCCTCATATATGTTATCTAGAGTTATTTGTCAGAATAGCTTTTGAAAAAATTCATGTTTGATAAGTTTTTCATATCTGTTAAAAACAACTTTATGTTAATAATAATAATTAGCACAGCAGTGTTTAAAACATTTGCTTATAATAATTAGCATATTCGCTTTCGCTTTTCTATTCTGTGTAACCAAATCCTTTTTTGCACTGAAGTATATTTTTCGCACTGAAGTATATTTAAATCTATTACTGACAGGTAACAGAAACATAACAAAGAGTAATATTTTGTTTGATATGCTGCACTGAAATCATCGAATCAATCAGCCTCTAAATTCACCACGGTTGGCAACTAAATACTCACAAATACTTTACAGAAACTGTCAAACTTTGCCCTTCCTTCCCAAACTTCAATAACAGTGGACACAAGTCACCCACTGATGGAGGGTTTTGATGAAACAAAAAAACAAACAATTTTATCCTACAAAAGTCGATCACACTATTTGACAAGCAAAGACAGTTTGCCAGAGGACGCACAAGGATCAAAACCTGACACAATTTTAGACTTACCCAACAGAGAACAAGTGGAAGATAAACTGACAAAGAGTGATTTGTCATTGGGTGGTGGCAACCAATCAAAACCCAGAATATTAACATGGATCAGCAACGACAAGGCCGAACACAATCCAGGAAATAAACTTACTGCTATGAAACCATTTCATTCCAATAAACTTCACTATGAAGAGAATTCCTCAATCAAGGAAGAAATAGTTCGAAAAAGACAAAGCTTGTTGAACAATCCAAGCTCATTTGCAAAGCAACATGCTGCAGAAATAGCAAATGACTTTGGTGAAGGTCGCAGTCCAAGGAAAACTACAGAACAATCCTCGTCAGATTTGACGATTGCACTTCCAAAGAGAGGAACCTCTTTAAACCAATCAGATATGAAAGCACTGGTACAGGTTGGTCATCATAAGTTATTCACTGATTTTTTAAACAGTACTCACACTACTGGACAGATTAAAAACAATATTTAGACGTGGAAAATATATTTGTGACTTGAATACTACAGACAAAATAAATTGTTTAATATCATTTAAACTAAGGGTGAACTCGCACTGCCACGCACAACTGACACCACCATCATTCCGACCGGCATCAAAAAATCAAATGCAGTTGTCATGGAAACAGACCCTGATAAGCTTACCATAAAGAGCAATAGGTTGGTAGAAGTCACTTTGTAAAGCTTTTTAGATGAGAAATTGCAAATGTGCCAATTGTGAATGTTCAGGTATTATGTGAAACCGAAACCAGCAGACAGTGTTGCTGAGGTACATAGCAACCACTACCGCGCTAAAAGCTACCAAACAACAGATGATTCATTTTTTGGTATGACATAAGGTTTACTACATTATGTAAATATGCACAGCTTTTATGTGTAGAATAAGTACAGTCCTTGGAAAAATTAAACCACTGGTCAGTGGCCGAAGACACTAGACGGCAACACTCATATAAAATGACATTATATCACTGTTGTTTTATAATTGAACACAAAAATATATATAAGTTATTAACATAACTCTTTAGGTATGTCTGATCGGATAGGGCTGGCTATCGTTCCTAAAAGTGGAACAAGAGTGCCTCCGGTGGTAGCAAATATAGCTGAACTCCGTCGATCACTCATGGGACATGGAAGGGAAAGGTGGGAAGAATTGAAATTGAATTAACAGTAAAAATACAGTGTCAGCATGTCACTTTACCTTTTCATTTTGGTGTTTTTTTTCAAGTGTTGTATGGTATTATGTTTAAATAGATTTTTGGTGCTTTTGAGTTAAACCCACAATAACAGTAAAGATATTTTTAACACTGTTATCTTGAATTTTGTGCAGTAATGAATCCACCTCGAACCCTGCTGGGAAGAAAGGTGCAGAGGATCCACCCAACTCTCATGATGATGGAATACCGTAAGTGATATCTGGTTCACCTTACACATATTTGGATTTCTGTCACAAGCCCAAAACTTTCTATTCACATACCGTTAAAATGAGTTGACCTGTATTGTGGTAGAAAGACAAGTTAAAACACATTCAACTATTGGATAAACATAGAATATTTAAAGAACATTTTAATAAAAACATGTAGTTATTTGTATTCCAACAATCTGCAGATTTAGTCAACGGCCCAGAAGAAGAAACCTGGCAGCAAGACAAAGAAGCAGAGGCCTAATGGACCACGATGACCAAAGTCCAAGACATCAAGCAAGTCACAATAAACCGGTTATCAAACCCAATGTGCATGAAACTCTAATGCAAGACACACAGAGACGTTTGGCAACAGTGTTTGATGATGGTTAGTATAAGTTGAAAAGATTATGTGCAGTTTTGAGGGTTTGTTTGGGCATGATAATGTGACTTTTTATCTGTACCTATACAAAATTACACTGGAACAACTTGGATAAAATCAAACTAGTTTTAAACAATAAATATCAACAATTGATATCAACCTGCAATTAAGTATGATTTATTGTGTAAATATAAATTGTAGAACACACATCCTGACAAAAACGTTTGCAATAGGCACAATATTTTGCTTTGTAGATGAAGCCCTCACTGACAGTGACAATATGGACAACATGAGCACTGTTGCAACATTTAGTGACAAACGACAAAGTTACAAGCGTCACAGAGAAGGAATTCGCAAAGCTAGCCTTAAACTGGGAGAAAAGAATGCTCAAGAAAGTAGAGTCGATGATATTATTAGTGGTAATGTCACAAAACCTGATTCAGCTGGACGTGTTTACACCCAGGTGCGCATTTATCAAGAAACAAAGCTGCATTAAAAATGTATTGTTTTTCACAGTGCTCCCAAACTGTTGTGACACTTTCCACACTAATAAAAATGCAATTAAACCATACAAACTTTAATCTTACATAGGTAAATCTTAACATAGGTATTGCCAATTGTGGCCCACTCCATTGTTCCCCATATATTACTTCAAACAATCAACAGCTTTTTTATAGGGCAACACCACAATAGAGAAAAGTCCTGACACTTCCATGACCAACATCCGTATCGGATCAAAGACAAATGAAAGGGATGCACAAAGTTTAAATCACTGGACTGATTCACAACCAAAAACTGCTAACACTGATATTTCTAACACCGGTAAGCCTAAGAAATCCACTTAAAAAAGTAGCAGTTTGGTAAAATAAACCAAGTATATAAGCAGTTTTCTGCGCAAAATAAACATGGTGATGATGATGAGTTTGTGGCCAACCTGAGTTATAACTTACTTCCAGCTAACAGTCATCCCATAGTTCATACAACAAGTAATACACCGACCATCTCATCTGTCTCATTAAACATATCTGGAGATAACGATGATAGAACCTGTGTTACCACCCCTGCCCTTGCCAGTCGACCGGTGCCTCCTTTACTTCGATACCTAAGTGCCAAACAGGTAATTTTTGTTTAACACAAATATTTAAGTTTCTATTTAAAATTTCAACTTACCGCTTTGTGCTAGGTTCAAAGCAAGAAGAAGTGATACTGTGATCCAATCTGCAGTCTGTATCAGTTTTTTTTATCCTTTTTGTCTTTTAGTATGCATTATCACCTCTCTCAAACCAGCCTAATTTATAATAAACGCTTTTTTCATACATTTAAAATACTTGTATTTTCTTTGCACTGTACTGACTTATCAAGCAGAAATGGCAACAAAAAGTCTTCATTTATTTGAAAATGGAAGGCAGAAGATTTAAATTTAGGCGGCAAACAATTAAATGCGAATGAGCGGAGGAAAATATCTAAAACCAGTTCGTGTTTTTAACATTTAAATATCCGCTGTTAGAGGCAATTAATGGTTCCTTTTTGTTTTTTGCAATAAATACTTTAGACGAACTAAAAACTGAAAGAACCAACAGGTCTTAGTTGAAATCATTTTATTACATTACAACCACGTGACACTACGAAACAATGGTACTTGCATAGGTTATTGTCTGGTGCTAACAATCGTTGCCAACAGACAAAACTATTTACTCTGTAGAAAGTTGCTTCTAACATTTCAACTAATGTTTTTTTGCAATTCTAAGACGGTAATAATATGTTACACACATTACCTAAAATTGTTAGTACAAATTAAAGCATTGGTTATGCAAGCATCAATGGTGGATCGTGTTACACATGGGTGACGAGGCGTATAGTTGCGACTATCGCTAACAAGACTGTGATTGCCAACATTAGGTTACTAAATACACACAAAAATGTTAAATACACAAAAGTCGGTAAAACTTGTTCAATGCTGATGTACACAAAGAAAATAAACCGATCAAGACGACCTTTTGGTAAAGTGAATTGTTTACAAACAACAGCGATTGGGAAAACGTGTTACAAAACTACCCAGAAGACAAAAACATGTTTAAATCTGTCCCCAACGTTGATGAAAAAAACTTTTCCCGGTAATTGATAGAATCTACACAGAAAAATGCAGAGATACGTTACATCGCAAGAGAACATTTTATTTCAGGGTATTTACGCCCACTCTGCATGTGCCATACGTGATACAAAGTAGGCGTTTCTTCAATAAAGGTGGAGTAAGAGGGTTTAACAAAATCGAATGTGTTCTTCCTTGTTAAAAACAAGTAGGCCTGCACGATTTTATGGTCAAAGTTGTAAAGCCATGACGAAATTGTATGGCTTCATAAAGCAATGGCTTAAAATTACAGAAACACACCAAAAATACAACCCGGATGCAGTGTACGGGGTGGGGTCACACCTTTCAATTCTCCAATCAAAGTTTCCAATCTAAAGCCACAAATGTTTCCAATCTAAAAGAGGCGAAGCAATCTGCCCATGATGATGTTTCAAGTGGCTTTGCGACGCCACTTATTCGAGACCTTCGTACATTTTGTCGATTACGGCTTTGTATCTTGCTTCAAGTTGTGGGCGGCGGGATTTGAATGTGGGAGTGAGCAGGTTATTCTCCACGCTGAAGAGCTCGTTGGAAAGGAAGATCCTCCTGGGCTGTACGACAAATATTCGCTCGAAACACCAAAGTCTACGTTTGTTTAACAATTTTGCGACGAATGCAGAACAAAATTGAGTATTTTATGACTTAATTTTTGTTGTCTGGCAAGGGTGGATCGCCCCATTGCGCATGCCCTTTACTCTTCGTATTTGTATAATTAGGCGTTTTTTAAAACAGATGTATTTTGAATATTATCCATTTGGTACAAGGTAGAAATATCACTTGCACATTAAAAAGTTTAGCACAGAGCTTACTAAACTCATTGAGTCATGATTTATTTCCCTACAGCAGCAAACTTACAAGTTCAAAAGATTTCAGTCCCCGTTTTCTGCCGATGGCGTTCAGGTCGTCGAGCACGAGTTTCTTGGCTTGCTCGTTTCCACATATTTCGTCATATCCTTCCTTCACACCACGAGATGAACA
Source organism: Ascidia mentula (assembly GCF_947561715.1). NCBI lineage: Eukaryota > Metazoa > Chordata > Ascidiacea > Phlebobranchia > Ascidiidae > Ascidia > Ascidia mentula. Next base: position 5,570,198 of record NC_138568.1, read on the forward strand.
CCAACTCTGTATTGTATCCGGGTCGGGAACAGCTATCACAACGATCGAAGCCTTAAGACTGTGGCCGTATACGAACACCTGGTGGTGGAGTTAAAGGGAATGTCAAATGAAGAGTAATTGGATGATTTTTATGTAAAACTTTAATTGGTGTTACTGACGACGCAGAAAACGCCTTCTTTGTTTTCACTTTTCTCCAGAGCGGGAAATTAAAGATCCCATAGAAATCGTAACTACCACGTTATAATCCACGTGACCTGATTCGTTAAGTAATTTCATATTTGCCGATGACGGATATTGAAAATACCAATTTCCCAACCATTTTTGTTATATATCAGCACAATAAGCAAGTGTACGTGGCACAAACATTATGTACGCCATATCGTACAGTTCCGTGTTTAAGAACGAGGAAACCAGAAAAACGTCGCAACTGAAACAACGTAAATACCCGTGGACAGCACCAAGTTTCGCGATAATATACGTTACGTCACCTGGGCAACGGTTGGTGATTGGACGAGGACTTGTTCGATCTTCTCAGGGGCAATATATTCTCCCTGTGCAAGTTTGAAGATGTGTTTCTTGCGGTCGATGATCTTCAGTGAACCGTTCTGTAAAGTTAAACATTGCTAATCCCATCACAAGGAAACCAAAACCTTTGTTAATATTAATTGCTGTTGTACCTTAATTTAATTGTTGTTGTACCTTGATTTCTACCCTGCTGGTTTGGATGGAGTTAACCATGTGACCTTGTAAACCAATGATGTTGAGGTCTAAGTCTTGGTGCTCATTGTATGAATGTATTGCTTTCAGTTAGGTGCATGGTTGTGGCAAGTGTTTTGATGTTAATATTAATTTATATACTTGTTTTATGATTCTATCTGAATAAGACATATATTAATATTCCTGGGATATTGGGTAATGACTCCCAAGGGCTAAAGACTGCTTTTTAAAACTGCCAAGGACTAAAGACTGTCCAATAGGTACAGCAGATCAAAACCCTTGTTGACTAAACACTAACGCCCAAGTCAGAAATTTACGCTCCACCACGCAAGGTATCAACTACGTCATGATACTTACGGGAAGCCACATGCCCACGTCCCCAGTGTGTAGCCATCCGTCTTCATCGAACGCTTGCTTCGTTTTCTCCTCGTCCTTGTAGTAGCCTTGATTACAAACACAAAGTTAGTTATACATTTAAAACACGCACTAACTGTCAACAGCAAATCATCACTATGAATGCAGGCCTGACATTACTTTATCAATGAAGAGTAAGGAATGGCAAATGCAAGACTTATAGGTTAACCGAAAGTGTAGGAAACACAATAGATTGGAAGACAAGCACCACAGCAAACACAAGCGCTCATAAACACATTATCATGAAATATTCCTGCCCCACAATGTAGCTTAACCGAAAGTGCAGGAAATACAATGGAATAGGATTGTAGCCCTGGCTTAAAAACGTTTTTTTTACAAACCTTGAAACACGTTGGTTCCTTTAACGCACACCTCTCCCTTTCCTTGCTTCGCGAAGTAATTTTTCTCTGGGACGTCGACGAGTTTCGCGATGTTGCAAGCTGCAAGCGTACCGACACTGCCGGTGTAAAAGTCGCCAGGCAGTGTTATACAGATGGCGGCGGTGGCTTCAGTTTGTCCATAACCTGTAGAAATACAACAGTGTAATTCACGTGGCTGTAGACGTTGTTACTTCGGTATATGGAACATGCAGGGTTGTTGTTATGTTTGTGTTGATGTTAACCAATAAACAATAAAAGTGTCAAACACTTTCAATGTATCTAAATAAACTAAAAGCAAAAAATAAGACAATGATACGAAACATTGGAACATAACTTTCAAATGTTTTTTGTTCGCGATATATTGTTTGTCATCCCACAGGGGATGTGGCGTCTGTCAGGGGATGAGGCGTCATGTTACAAAGGATGTAAGCGTCTGTTTTTGAGAATGCTAGTTTCCTCTAAGTTAAAGATGGCGTGACACAGTACATTGCTTGAATCATCTGAACTTATTTTGGTTTACCACAAATATAAATGACCAACAATCATTTGTGTCTATTTGTAAAGTTAATTATGACATCATAACCAACCTTCAGTGAAAGGAATTCCCAAAGCAACTCTCATAAAGTTGATGACGTCAAGAGAGACAGGGGCTGCCCCTGTTATGCAAATACGAATTCTTCCGCCCATCATGTTCTGGATTTTGCTGCAAGAAACAAAGAAGAGTGATAACAGAACTGCCCTCAACCACAAGCGGACAAAGTAACCACGCTGTTCCCGCGTATTTCGTTTATTTTCTGAAAGGAACTTACCCGAATACAAGTTTATCCCAGATCGTATCCCTGGTTACGATCCCCTGTTTGAGTTTGGTAAGTTTCGATTTCACCGCTTTCTCCAACAGGAACTTCTTGATAAACGACTGAGAGGCTCCGGCCCAAATCTGCCACGTGATACCAATTTAACATGTGTATGTGATGCTTATAGGCTTAATGCCAACAAAATCACGGACCAACAAATGTTTGCGGAGTAAGTGCTTTCGATTACCTTGTCGTAGAACTTGTTGATCAGTCGTGGAACCATGGGGAAAATTGTCGGTCTCAAAGTCGCTACGTCTCCAAGCAACAGTTTGACGTCACCCTGGAAAAACCCGACGCTGTGGAATGGAAAGTTGTAAGTTACCACCTCATGTAAGGGTTATGTGTGTACGGAAAATGGTTACAATTTTGGAAATTTCCTAATATGCTCAAAACACAACAGATTTGTTAGCAATCATTACGGAATTGTTGACAATTCTGAGGGGAAAAGGACCATAAGCCCATAGGGCAGGTGACATTGTCTTGTAAGTTGAAGAATTTAAGACAGAGACTTGGAGTCTCACCAACAAAAAATGCTCCTCATACTCTTGGTCGGTACATAAAATTTTCGCGGAAAAAATGGCTTTTAGGGTATGCCGTGAGGTTTACAGAAACCTGGTCACGGACTTCGTCACCATTACACAACCGAGTAAATGGTTGAGACATGATATTTGCACAGGGATGACAGACAAGATAAAGTAACGGTGAAATTCCTACCTCGCTCCTACTGAATAAATTTGAGCTGCGATGACACGTTCCATCATATGGGCAAGTGGCAAGTATGAAATATGTACGTCTTCCCTTCCCATTTTCAAGAAAGTCTACAAATATTGAAACAAATAAACGGTTTGCTGGTCATTAAATAGCATAGCCCAAGTCGCTCCGGTTACAACGTATAAGCAATTACTCAAAACCATAGACAAATAAATGGCATAAAAACCGTAATATAAACAATATAGTCCCTGTTACTGCTCGAAATACATTTTGCAGACGTTTCGTTGGTAACTACAATCATTCTCAATGTAAAATGCATTCAGTTACAATCGAAACATCTGCAAATGAATTTCGTATAGCAGTTACATGGGCTATAATTTTATTCTTAAAGTTTTAAAAAGCCGTGAGGTATTTTACCAAAAAAAAACCTGTTTAATCACCATTCCCACACCGTTAACAGTTCGTATACAATTATCTCGCAGCACGAGAACCCAACATACACACACCACAATCTTACTCTTGGGCTTACAAGACAGACATTAAACAGATGTGATACAACGATACAACGTTACAAGTGAGAGCGCTTACACTGTGTCCAATGGTGAAAGCTCCACTGATGTTAGCGACAACATTCAAATGAGTGATCATTGCTCCTTTGGGAAGACCAGTTGTTCCACTTGTATAACAGATGGTGTGAAGGTCGGTCGGTTTGGGAGGCTGTATTATATAAATAGGGGATTTTATTGGGATCTACACTGCTGCAATACAACTCTTCTGACAATAATTTTATTATATTGACGTTTCGGGGACATTAAATTTAAAAACAGTCCGTATTTAACTTTTTTAAAAATTCGACCAAAATTTACAACTAAAACAAACAATTTAGTGAAATTAGTTTTCAACGTGTTGGTAATTCTGTAATTGCCTTATTTTCAGGGCAACAAGCAGCTTATAGAAAATAAAGCAACCACAACAAGATAACGAAAGTCGCATAATTTTTTTTTTACCACAAACTCTTTCAAATTTTTCTTTCCATTCTCTTCCACGTCACTGAATTTTATAACTTTAACTCCCGTCTCCTCGGCAAGCTTTTTTACGTCATCGGTGACGTCATTCATGACGACAACAAGACTCAGTTTGTACTGACCGTCCTTGACGCCGGTCAGTAGGGTTGTGGCCTTCACAACATTATCCACAATAACTATACCGAGTTCGCCTGCAAACCAACAGTGAATATATAAGATGCGGTCACACAAGCGGTTTGAAATTGTTTCTTTTAGGTCATTATTATGGTGACAGGCAGTTTTGAAAAAGTATTTTCGGTTCAAGTACAACGTGTTTTTTCATAGTCCACCATAGGGTCAGTGGCCATTTTTTTTGCCAAGAATACAGGATAATAGTCATGTGACAAATATTGAAACTTATGCAAATTTACGTAAAACACAAATTACTATACTAATTACCAAATTAGGTCAGGACAGGCTGCTGGACTTTGTCACATTGCCTTAACAAGACAGTGTTGCTACACTCACATTGGTTGATGATGTGCTGTACTGATTCCGGTCCCAGTGTATCATACAGAGGAACAATTACCATAGAGAAGGAGTTACAAGCTTGTTCTGCCACTTTCCACTCCACACGATTTTGGGCAAAAATTCCAATAAACTGGGACGTGTCGGATTTGGCACCCTCTAGCAGCAGACCTGATCCGAAATGCTGGGACCGATCTAAGACTTGCTGGTAGGTCAACCACTTGTAACCTTGGTCAGGGCTTGGTCGCCAACCAAGGCAGGGTCCTCCATCTGAAAGCAGATTGTTCCATCAACAATTCAATCGCATTTTTAGTCCAACAAGTTGTTGAAGAAATGGGAACATTATGTCAACAAAGTGTACGTCTCTACAATCACAACTTTTTGTTTGCTTGTATTAACTTGCGTATTGTTTTTATAGTGAGCTGCTATAGACCTAACACATCTCATCAGTGCAATTTATGTAATGTTCAGCACAGGGATCCCCTTCTTGCATTATTTTCCCATACAAATCCATTATTTTCCTTTGCATTATTTTCCCCCATATCGTAAAGCGGTAAGTTTGTAGAATAGTTTTGCCGGTCCATATATTCTCCACCTGACAACTTGACTCCACGCATGAACGTGTCGTGCAGAGTTTCCACCCCATCGAAGAGATACTTCATGGGTTCTCCACTCATGAGTGGCGAGGCTCTCACGCCCTCCTCACCCTGCAAAACGTAACTTAAGTTCAAACACATGTTGTTGTTTTCTGTCCCGAATGTGAATGTGCAGCTTATTTAAAGAGGTAAACATTGTTGGGGGGGGGAATAATTGCATAAAGGGCAATGATTGGAATTAAAGTTTGCAGGAAAATCACTTTTTGCTGCACGGTTTTTGCATTCGACAGTTTGAAGGGAGTTTGCAAAATTTTGCACCTTCGTCTAGAACAGGGACACATTTTTACTTTCATCGTAAATCAGTTCATATTGCAAACACCCTAGTACAAGTGGCATTAAAACCTTAAAAACTTCGCTGGTGTTTTCGCTTTAAAACACGCAAAATTGGTGAATGAGCTGTTTGACATTTACCAGAAAAGGTCTTGTTATGTGTGAACAGTTAAAACACAATCACGACGCATTCTGTGACATCATCACAAGCGATGCGAGTTAAATGCACTTACATCAATAATAACAGTCTGCTTGTTGACCATCTCTGCAATATTATTTTCATCAACGTTTCCACTCCCCACCTGGCCGTTAGTTTTACTGTTTTTCTGCGATTCTACTGTGACGTCACAATGACCATTGTTTTGCTCGCCGACTTCCAAGTCCCCCATGATTTGCAAATTGTAACAATTACAAAACGGAAACTCTTCAATGGAAATTTACACATTAGATATAAAAAAGATTCACACACAAGAAAGAGATGCAATCCATCATCATCGTGACGAGTAATCAAGAAAAACGACATTTTAAGTATTTTGATCGTCACCGTTCTGTAACCGCTGACATAGGTCTGGACAACATACATAGAACTGACAACTACAAGCTGCAAAACTTAACTCCACCTTTTCACTTTAACATACACAAGTCTGACATGGTGGCTTCTCTAACTACCTGATTGAGAACCTAAATAAAACTTTCTGAAACTGACATTTGCCTTTTTGTAATGAGGTTTTCAATGTAGGTTACGGCATAAATTGATGGTAAGCGAGTCAAATTGAAGTTCATTCACCTAAATAAAGGACGCCTGCGGCAATCGTAAATGCAAAAAAGGAGAAAAAAGGGAGGTACCTTTGCGACAAGTCAGTCAACTGGAAAAATACCTGAGCGTCTTCAAGCGTAAGAAGCTTGCTAGGCTTATTTTACGCATGAAGAAATCCTGTCAGCACTAATCGTTTTTCCCCAAAATACAGAGAATTGTGGCTTTATTTAACAGTTCGCATTTTTACTACGTCTACGCCTTAATTACGCAACTACTGCTTAATTACAATATCTTGCCCACAGCTCCACTCACGGAAGTTTTAAGTCTCAGCACATAATTAATCGAGTATGCAGCAGAGTTAACTGGCTCACGCGCTAAGAGACTTCGCTTACCAAAAAAAGTAATAGCATTTTTGTGTGACTAACTAAATCAAGCGACTGCAATGTTTTTTACTGGCACAAAAATTCCTTCCTTGTCAAATCGCTCTTGTATAATATTTATCTGCTTATTCCATATAAAACACTCATGAAATTTTTATGCTTCACAGTTTAACGACTCCGTTGTTCAGTCGTAACATCGGCAGCTGTTAGACAACCCAACAAGGCACCAACGAAACAGAACCTTGGGAATTAAAAAAACACAATACATCTACGGGAAGCACTAGCGGAAGCAATATTTTTCCTCTGTTCACAGCATATGTTTCGTCGTTGTTTGTAGCAAAAATTTCCAAGTCTTGTGTAGCTAGTGTAACACGCTAGATGGCTTGCAGTAACTTCACTTTTCGTGTGTACGCATTGCGCATATTAGTAGCCGCAACTGCTGTATTATGCTGGACCCCACGTTTTGCAACAAGTTGCAACAAAGAGTAATGATTATGACAACCCATAAATACCATCCCAATGTGGGTTAGCTAATTTCTATTCTTGTTCAAGTTATCCGCTCCAACTGTTTGCACCTAATTATCTGGCGTTTATATGTATAACACATTCAAAAAAAAAGTTAAATGAAGCAAAATTGTTGGCCCAACATGCAACTTGAAAAGGGCGCCTGACTAAAGTTTCATCGGTGCCAATGCCATTCTGTTTCTTACGTTTATTGTTCATAGCTACACCTCCTATGTTCAAATACAGTACACAGAGACTTTCTTGCGTGAGATCCTCTACAACTAACTGTGTGTGGGATAACTTAAATTGTCAAAACGCCCCGTGGAAGCATGTAAAGCGCGTTCAGGTGTGTTGAACGCCGGACATTATTCATTGGCTGATGTTCTTTGACAAGCAATTTCCACTGTATACAAGTAGTCTATCATTACGTTATCTCAATGAAGTGTCGATAGTCAATAAAACAGCGTTGTATCACAAAGATAAACATAACAATGTCAACTAAATGCATTTCCCTCATACTATTATTTTGAAATGTGTCTGCCTATTTAAAAAGCTAGTCGAGTACCTCAGTTGCACTGATGAGACCATATAGGTCGAAACAGTGGCACTACTGTCTGCAGCTCTTAATAGTTTTAGGTTTTTTCATCACACTACCAATTTTGAATGCAACAACACAACACGATCCTAAACCTACTCCCAGCCGCTTCCCCTCCCACTAGTTTTTCATCTCCTTATCCACCCCTGCATGGAGGAAAACCACAATCAGGATATGAAAGGAAACCTCATAATGCACAACAATGGGACGACGAGATTGAATAACTCAAACCATCGCAATAAAATTGAATGGCGGGTCGATCATTTTCTTGAAGAGGAAAAACGTATGTTCTATTTGCAATTTGACTAATTTTAAAGACTACGAAAACGCTTTCGTTTCAGAAATAACGTCGCTTTCCTGGACGTCCTTTTCAAACAGCAGGATTACAATTTACTGCCAACCAGGCCGTGAACCCAACGCAGCATAAATTCAAACCCGAACATAGGACACTGAAATTCAAGACACTTGTCATAAGATAGTATAATTATTTTACCCGACCAGCATGACACGGAAATGGCTCAACATGCGTCACACACACACACCCCTTTGTGCTTAATTTCAGCGTGTGCGTTAATATCACATGGCCACCCTGTTCTGGCGACGCCCCCCGCACAATTTATGTTCTCGTAATTTTGGCTTGTGCAAACATTTGTCGCACAGGAGGAACTTTTATGGGAAGAAATTTCTGCAAGAAACTGTAAAACGTGAAAGCAAGCAGAACACAGATAGCAATGCAAAAACTCGCACATTACTGCTGTGTAATAAAAGCGTGACTTACAATGACGCGCGAAACAATGTTGTACCTAAGCATGAACTGCAGTGAAAGTTCGGCATTCTCGGCATTCTGTTGCAAGCAGTGAAAGTCCGGAAAATCGGCATTCTGTTAAATTTTCTGTCGCAATTGAGTGGCGTTGGGTTTAGGCATACAATGCAGTTATAATAAACTTAAATGCTTTGTGCAAGTATAGAAAACCACATGCGTGCACGTATATTAATAATTTAACCGTTTGTGCCTTGATTTATTGGGGGATATGCATGGCAGACATGTAAGCAATGCGTGCAAGCCAAGAGATAAACATACGCCAGTGTAAATTACCACGATTGCGTGTTATTCGGTAGAGCACGTTTTTTATGTCTCTATTGGACTAAGTCGGTCAGAAAACGAATCCCTTTCACCCACTGCAGCCAGGTTTAAATTTAAAATATTCTTGTAAGAGTATTTGCATTGCTGTTTCACACAACTCGCTTCATGCGAACTTGCTCTTTCGAGTGACACTCACTTGAATGCAGCACGACAAACCGCTGCTCATTACCGCCATCCAACGCATTTAAATAAAACGAAAATTTTCACGGGTTAAAACGAACTTTTTCTACAAGAAAAACTCTTCATATTGATAAAAATATTTTGCAGAATTAAATTCAAATTGAAGCAAAAACGTGTCAGGAAGAAAACATTTGTAGGCTGTGAAATGCGAAACATAAAAGCCAAGGGCAGTAACCGTCAGAAACAAGGCAAGCAAGTCGGCCAACTTGGGAAGAAACCGCGATAAAAAATTTCACGTTGTCGGTGAAGACTGCGATTATGAATTGCAACCGTTGTGTAATTTAACGCTGAAATATTCTGTTTACGTGTGTGGACTTTGTCCAGACATAATTCAAAACCACAGAATATGGAAGTCCCAAGAAAGACAGACGCGCCCATATGGCGGATGCCGGCAGGAACGTGGGCAAGATGGTTTCAAGCATGCATGAGAGGTTATAAAGACTTCCGATTTAATTCTAGCTTGGTTTAGTGCTATTGCAGCGGTTTACCAGCCCTTGGTTTTCGGCTGAGCCTAATGCAATGCTACCCTTCCAAATCTTATTAAATGTTTTCGTTATTTTTATTTCATTTCGAAAAAAAAAAAAATACAGAAACCTTACAAAATAAAGTTTTTATTTGCAGTATATATTTGGAAATGTTTTTTAGCATTTGTTGTTTAGTGCCAACCATTGTACACGCATTTAGTACACATGTAGACACTTTTTATTCTCTAGGCCTTATGGCAGGCAACTCATAGTTAATATCATGTCATTGAAAACTGATGCAAACACCTCAGAAGACAGGCTTAAAATGCTGATAGTTACCACATATTTGCCACACCCAAAAATTAACAATTATCACGAAAATCAACACCACATATTCTCAACACAATATTGCCTCGGGCATTGTAAACTGTTTTTTCCAACATTATATTCCCAAACTGTTGTTTCCAACATTATATAGCGCATGTCCTAATTTACAACCAACAAAACAAATTTTTTAAAAACTTTTGTCAAAAAGCGCAAATGTAAAAACTTGCTTTATGCATATGAGCTATATATGGAACAGATCTGCTGGAAACACATGGGAAGTTAGCCAAGAAACCGAAACAGGAAGTGAAAGTAACGGCAACTTTTTGCTTCAACCATGCAAGACCACTCTGTGATGCAAATTCAACCAACAGTGCCATAATTAAACCCACTGAAAGAATTAGATTAAGTACAGACAACACAAAACCACACGAGTTCCTATCATCAATCACAGAGTTGAAACAGGAACTTGTCACACATATATACTTTCCTATTCCATTAATTAATGACTTCATAACATTGCCATAATTGTTGTTACAATTGGTGACCATTAGCTTAATGGAAGCAAGGTTGTTTGCATGCCTTCCATTTGACATGACCCATCTATATGTTTTGCATTAACTTTATGGGGTCATAATATTTTTGCCACTCAAAAACTAGTGGTGTTCTTGTCTATTAATTATTGTCAAAAGAGAAACTTTACTTTTTTTACCATTTTTGAAGTGTGTAATGACAGTATGTTGAATTATGTCGGTGATTAACATATCGCATGCTTAGTCATATCCACTATTACGTATAACAACAGCTGGTTTTGCATATTGCATGTGGTATGCAGCTGTTCATTTTAGTCAACTATAGTTTAATGGTGCCAAGAACACAAGAACTGGGTCTAGTATGATTTTTGTTGGATAACCTGGGCTGTAAGCTATTTCACACACATTATAAAATATCAATATTATCAGACAACTTAGGTTCAAACTTTAAAGAAACACTTTTATCATGTGGGTACCCAGCCAACAAAAAAAATTATTTTTTAGAAAAATGCATTTACTGAATTTAAATGATCTGTACAGTTTTATTTGATGTTTTGCAGTGCAATCATTATGAACATTTTGTTTTGTATTTTAAAGCATGTCACACTATACCATACAAGTCAACTGTCACATAAAAATCAAAAACTGAAAGTATTCTTCTTGTCTGGGTCAAGTTTACTTGCGTACCACATTCTGTGGCACAGAATATATGTAAATATTGCTTGAATAATACCAGCTGTATGGCAACTTTGTGGTTTTAAGGTATAAAAGTAAATATTTTTGAAAAAATCAAACCGCTTTGCTATTTTGTATGATTTTTGCCAAACTAAAATTTATTAACAAACCTCCAAGATCACAGATTGGTTGTCAACATCAACATCACACTTGGATTTCTGCTTCTCCGAACCTGACCTTCTGCACCACCACAGAAATGTTGCCAAAGCAATTGAACTTAGGCCAATCCATGACACAAAATCAAGCTGCAAAGTAATTATTTTAAACATTATTGTTGTTACAAAGACAAAATTTACACTTGCTAAGATTCATAAAATCAACTATTTTTGATGCTGGTTTAATTGCACAGAGCTGACAATGAACTTTGGTAACATGTGGGAATAAAGGAAGTTATCAAAGCAAAACAAGAAATTTATAGAATACGATTGTAGCTGGATAGCTTGCTTCCTGTCATAGTTTGCTAAACAAGTGGGTCCAATGTTACATCTTTTTCAAAATTTTCCCATGTTAACTAGAACTCTGTATATGTGTTAACAAGTATTCAAGTATGACCAATAAGTTAACACAAGTAGCCTAGATTTTTAAGTTTGCAATTGTGCATGTTTGATAAACATTATTGAAGCGGATAATAAGGCAGCATTTTCCTCATATGTTCTGTGCTAATAACTGAAAAAATTTTGCAAACTATTATGGTGGAAGCCAGATTGAAAAAAATGATAAATCCTCGGCGCACTTTTGCAAAAAATTACTGTATAAAATATATCTTTGGTGTAAGATTTTATTTCAAGACCCCTGGCACCTCAAACCAAGGCTAGTAGACTTATAGTATGAGAAGTTACCAGCAAGCTGTTGTCCCAACAGATTATGATGATATCGATATATAAAATTTTTTGTCAGCCGGTTCTATAACAAAAGTCATATTTTCAGCTGGTTCTGTTACAAAAATCTATTGACAGTAACCAGTAATGATAACTGGTTCGCAAATCTTATAAAATTTCATGAGACGGTGCGTGTGAACCGGCTGAATCCCACCACTGAAAGTACGTCAACAAACAACAATAAAACTTTTGCTTATGTAATTTTTACCTCCTTGAGGTAGTCCACCACATACTTTTGCATGTCCGACATATTTCTGTTATTTTACACCAGTTGTTTCCACCTACACAAACACAGCGCACCTACACCAAAATCGCACGTTTTTGAAGTTTTACAACACAATGCATAGATCAGGCGAATTTACATTTGTCCCGAAATCACCTGGTGATACTGTATGAGCTTAACCGAAGGTAAAAGCACAGAGCAGCATTCAACCTTGTTCAAATTTAGGCGAACAAAACGTCGTATCAAGGCGAACAAAACGTCGTATCGCCAGATTAAATTACAACTCAAGTCTCAAAGTCCAAATTTTTCGCAAACATGCTTCAAGTCAGGCGTGAATCAAGTTAATCAACCGTGAAGGAGTAAAATATTATTGATTTTCAGCTCCTGAGAATATTTCACCAGGGAGTCGAACCTGAACTGAACCGGATAATTTAAATCGAAAACATTTTTTTGAACTAAAACATTTTTGCTTTCGCCTGAACAGGCCAAAAAATATTTATGGCATCACAATGCAGTGCAAAATTGCGGGAGCAAACAGTTGAAAGAGTTTAAATATAAACAGCAAAGAGAAATTGCTTAAACCGGAACTAAACCTGAACCCGTCGCGTATAAATTTTGCAAACCCGAACCGGAGCTGAACCGGATATTAACAACTTCTAGAAACTCGAATCGGAAGTGAACATGCATGACAAGTGGTTCGACTCCCTGTTTATCACAATGTAGGTTTTCGAGCTGTCAATCATACCTTATTTGCATATATTTACATAGACTGACATGACTTGTTCCATGGGGGTTTGATGTGGTCGTCTAAGACAGTACAACAGTTCCAGCATTTTTGTAGTCACACAACGCACCACAAAGTTCCATTGAAACTGATTTTGAATTGCTGAATCAAATAATATAAATGCAAAATTTATTGCACAGACGATATAAAAATCAAAGGAATTTCAAAAAAGGCTTTTTCTCAGTACAACACAATATTGATTGCAAAAAATTTAAAACTAATATGAAGCAATTTTAAAGTACACAAAATCTCATTGCACAAATATGAAAAGCTTTCAAAAAGAATTTGACACTTGAACATTTCGAACAAAGCACTGACCAAATCATTGCTCATATAAAAAATTGTACAACTACTAAATAAAAAATAACACAAAAACAAGTTTGTGTCTGAAAGTTTTGTCAAGCATACATGTCCATTCCTCCAAGCAGTTCAGGCATTTATATCACAAACATATTAAGATGACACAGGGGGAGCAGCACTGTTTAAGGCATCTATAATGTTAATCATAACAGCATCTGACTCTGTCAACCGAAGAAGAAAATCTGAAACTCCATTCCTGCAAGAAGTATTTGAACAAAAATTTTTTAAATTAATTATTAAGAATCATAAGTAAGTGCGTTGTTAGTAGCCCGAAATGATTTCTGATACACAATTTCATAACAGTTTTACATCAAACCAAAATCCAAATGCTATAAATAGTGGGAATTAGTCAATATATCATGAACAACACAAATCAAAGTATTTCCATTTACTAACTTTGAATCAATCCAAAGTTGCAAAGATATTTCTTTTCAAACTTTTTTACCTGCAAAGAGTTGTAACCGTCTCCCTATTTCTATGTCTGAGCAAGTTAACAAGACATCGAACAGCGTGAACATTAGCTTTGGAACCAGACTTGTTAAGATAACTCACAATGCTGCTCATGTGTTCCAACTAAAGAATGGGACAAAAACAACAAAATATAAAAAAGAAGTGTGAACATTAATGCAAAAACATTAGTGGGTAGGTCGTTTTGTTATCACCTGCCATAACAAAAAAAAAAAACTTTTGCAAACAGTTGATTAAATGAATACGTGTATATTCTTATGAATACGTGTATATTCTTACCAGAATGCTTGCATGGCCACTGTGTGAAGAAAAATTGGCAACTGCTCTCATTAAATGCAACGACACATAATCAGGATAGGATGACCTCAGCTGTGATAAAACTGCTCGTAAACTGGATTGAAGAAGCACCTGTTCGTAAAGCGTAAGTTTCATATTTATTAAAACAGCTTGGTTCTGTAATTAGGTCACATCTTGTTGAGCAACATCCACACACACCTGATCTCTGTCGCTAGTGGCAAGGTTAGCAATAGCACTTGCCGCATTAGCATTGATCTGAAGGTTGTTGTGAGTTGACTCCAGAGCTTTAGCAAGAACACTTCCACATGACGCATCCTCTGATGAGATCCTAAACATTTCACGTAAAGTTAGGTTAAAGGCAATATGAAAACAATATTGACCTTTTTCATGCAAAGAGTCAGTTAAGAATTATTTTGGTTTAAATAGAATAAACAGAGCTACTGGAAGAGGGCATAACTATATATTTTACCACTGTTAGTAAAAAAGTGGCACAATAAGTAGAAAAACATGCCTAATGTTTCAGCTGTTAATTATTTTTACACATAAGGGCTTATTCCCAAATGAGCTTGCTGTCTCAATGAGCTGGCAGGGCCAGAACAGAAGGAGGATGAAAGAGGCATATGTGGCTCACCATTAAATCAGACTAATTTGGTGATCATTAATCAAAAGGGCCACATGGCTTCGGTTCTATTTGATTAGGCATGAAAATGGAATATAAAACTTACACGTGCTTGGTGTCGTCTGAGCCACAAGACAAAACAACAATGATTCGAAGGACATGTTCTGTTACCTAAAATTATAAATGTGAAAGTTCAATACTATTGTCTTTCACATCACGCCTATTTCATCAAATATCATTGACAACAATTTTTTTCTGGACAAAGTGATTTACCTGCTCATCTGAAGATTGAACCACTTTGTACAGCATTGCTCTCAGAGCTTTGTGCTCATTAATAATTGCCCCCTGATTGGCTGGACACTCAGCCAATAAGCAAAGGGTTGTTGTAGCAACCAAGGATATGCTTGGATCTTGGTGGTTGCAAAGTTGTAACAGTAATGGCAAACAACCGGCCTGAAGGGCTGAATTAAAACATAAATTTTAGTTGTTATGGCAATAACATGGTATCCTACAAACCAATAAAAATGACAAGATAACAAATATCTGTAAAAGAAAGCCAGCTTAGATGCTGGAAATATTAAGCAGTTAGTTTTTAACAGAACTGTGTTCATTATCAGCGATACTACTGAATGACTGAGGCCATCCGCTCAATATGTCCAGCATCATAGCTTTACATATCTTATTCAAAGTAGTTGCTGCAATTTCTTTGCACAGTATTTGTACCCTGTATTTTAATGGAGTCATTTGTTTTTGCAAATATCCTGAGTGCGCTGATCACATCCGCAATCATCGATGTTGATTCTCCTGATGCTGTTCCTTCTATTACCTCGAGAAGTTTGCTGAGTGCATGAAGAACCCCAATCTCACAAAGCCACAAAATAATACTGGAATGCCTTGCCAATGAATGCAACGCACTGGCGATATGTGACTGAAAGAAAGGATAACATACAACTATGAAAAGCCATAAACAATCACCAAACACAAATATTTACACACCAAAATAAGAATTTGGTTTGAATTTTTCTTTCTTGATAAATAAATAAGCATGTGGGCGCCACCTAGTGTCACAACAGAAGCCGGTGAATCACGACATAAATCTGACAATCCTTTCACAGCACGAAGATGGAATGACTGCAACAAAAACAGCCAATTACAAGATAAGACTGAAATGCCTTTACGGAAGAAAGATGAATGTTTACCTCAGACAAGATTTTATTCTTACGTTGCTGCAGACTGTTTAAAAACAAAAAGGGAACTCACCGAGTCATTAGAGTATGACATTGTTACACAAGTTGCCACAGGAACACATGCATTGCATACTCGTTCAGGTGTGTCCAATCCATATTGTGGCAAAGGCACTTTCTCCGTGCAACATTTGTTACATAATACCAATCCACAACACCTAAGTTAATTTGAGATATTATGTCTTTTGAGGTTTTGTATCAAGAATCCAGATCAGTGAGTTTTTGTTTTATCTGACAAGTTACTTTGTGTTTTTTCCACAACAAGCATTATTGGAACATTTATTTAAGGAAACCTCGGAAACAAACTGCATATCCATGTGGGGTGTCTATCAACAGTGTAAGTTTTCAGCAAAATGTTGTAGTGATTTCAATATTACAATTGCTTTTACACATTCAAATTAAGAACACATTATTTATTTAAATTACCTGCAGTGATGTCTTCTTCTCAATTGATTAAATTTGCTTCTGCAAATGGCACAACTGTTTGCTGCTTCGTCCGAGATCCAACTACAAAATAAATGTAAATGTCAATTTAAGTGTTTCCATAAAGGTTTATAAGTCAGGCACGGCCCAACATGTCAGACAAAAGATATTTCATAGTCCGTTACTTATGGACTTTTTTTACTGTGTTCACCTCGATTTTTTTAACGTAAATTCTGTGCTTTGAAATGCTGACTTGTTTCCACCTTCGATTTCAGCTGGATAGGCTTCCGAAGTGTCAATTCTGATCATTTTCAACGTAAAGCCAATTAGCCAACCAGTAAAGTTAAATCAACGAAACAACTTTCTCACTGCGACTGCAATTAAATGCATCAATGATCATTACTTGAAATAAAAGAGAAATGATACACAACTGTCGAACTTTTCACGGTCTAATTTTCAATCTTTAAAAAGTAAAAAATATAAATTCAAAACCAGTAAAAATTAATTGAACGACCAGAAAGATGTTGCCACAACTTATTCCAAGCTTTGGAAGTGACAAACAATCAAGTGAAATTATGTTTACATTGCAAAAAATAATCACAGACATTTTTCAATTATAATAAACTATAATAAAAAAAATTATGATAAACTGTACTTTGAAATAATCATTTTTTTAAATTGTGCAGAACGTGTGTCAAAAAATAATGAATTAAAGCAAAGCACTTTCAAGTAAAAAGTATTTCAATAGGGGATATTCCCTTATTCCGGTAACGTGACTCAGCAATCAGCATGCATAGCATAGTTATGTAAGAATTGGGGTTGTTTGTTTGTTTGTTACGTGTTCAGCTGCGATCATAGGCGTCGATTTTTTAACGATTTGTAAAATATTAAGGGTGACTTTTCCAGGTTTGAGAAATACGCAATAAACATTTCGTCAGTCGTATCGCCCTAAACATCGGTTAATGACGCAAATTCTGTTTCGCGTCACTTTGTTAAGTAACAATCCACGAGACACTTGTGTTTGTCCTGATTGTAACGGTGACAATACAGGTCGTTTGAAACTAGCTTAACGCATAGTATAATATATGTGTTTTTTCTGGCAATAATTTTTAATTTAAACGAAATCCAGGGGTGACAATGCATGCGTTGTCACCCCTATATCAACGCCTATGGCTGCGATTGAATTGTTTCCTGACTCCAGATAAACCAAACTTGGGTTAGTTTGTTTATTCAGAATACACCAAGACACGAACGAAGATATGCGCCAAAATGTAGAATCAAGTGTAGAATAGGCGATTCCACGATGTGGAATGAATTCTGTCCACACGAAACACAGATTTATCGACAATCAGAACAGAGTAAGAATGCCATCGCGTAAGCCACGATACTGTCATTATGTAAGGAAAGTTTCTTTATGTGGAGGTATCGGGGCTATAATTTAAAGCAATATCAGTGAAAATAAATTGGGCAACTATTCACAATATAAAATATGCATTGTACTGGCTAGACATTTTCATAAATTACTTGAAAACTTTATGCAGCCATTTCTATAGCCTTGGTGTTAGTTTTGTGTTTGGAAAGCACTTGTTATTGTTATGGACGACTTTCCTGCAATGAAAAATGACCTGATTTTGAGAGCAGCTCGAGGAGAAACAGTTAAAAGAGTTCCTGTGTGGGCAATGAGACAAGCAGGAAGGTGGTCTTTTCTAATATTGGTTGTTTTTTCTGTTCAAAATGTATTCTTAGTGTATTTATTCGACATACTCCCAAGTTTCAAGTATGTTACTTGAATTCTGTGAGCTGCAGACAAATGGCCCCTGTTTTAACTTATTATGTGTGTTATCAGTGCAGTCCAATAAACTTCTGCATATTTTTAAACCATGTTTTGGAATTTCAGATATCTTCCTGAGTTTAGAGAAGTACGAAGCAAACATGACTTCTTCACGGTTTGCCGCACTCCTGAGCTTGCCTGTGAAGTCACAATGCAGCCTCTTCGACGCATGGATCTAGATGCAGCAATAATCTTCTCAGACATATTAGTTATACCACAAGCACTTGGAATGGAAGTTCAGATGGTGCCTGGAAAAGGACCAGTTTTTCCAAAGTAAATATTCCAATAATGTTATGTTTCAGCCCAGGATTTAAAGTGCAAAACAAAGCAACACATTATATCAGTATTAATCATAGCATATGAACAGTGTCTGTGCATGAACGACAATCATTAATTTTATTATATTTTTCAGACCACTTGTGACACCGGATGACTTAGGTGTGCTTAACCATTCACCCGATGTAACCAAAGAGCTTGGTTATGTATTTGAAGCCTTAACTTTAACGAGACACAAACTGGAAGGAAAGGTTCCTCTGATTGGATTTAGTGGTGCTCCATGGACTTTGATGTCATACATGATCGAAGGTAAACATGTGGTCAATATTTGACTGCAGTTAAGCATGCAACCAGTTACTCCTTACAATAATAGCTTATTTTCTTGTGGTAGATTTCTGAAAAATTTTAAAATATTTTTTCGGGTACATTTTAACTTTTTTTTTGAATTATATAATAGGAAGTGGTTCCACGACATTCTCAAAGTCACGTGCATGGCTCTACCGATATCCAGAGGCCAGCAAAAAGTTGTTGAGTCTACTTACAGATGTTATCGTCAAATATTTGGTTGGTCAGGTTAAAGGAGGGGCCCAAATGCTACAGGTAAAGTAACGTTTGGTGTGTAAAATTTACAAAAATAAGCAAAGTAGAGCCAAAACGGTTTGGTTGGTCGGCAAAGTCATCTGATATCCACACCAGCTGCAATGATGAGACCTTATAGGTCGAAACAGTGGTCATCTGTATGCAGCTTAACACAGTTTACAAAAATGTTTGTAACTGATATTAATGCGTGTTAAGCCATTTTGTTGTTTAAATCTTATGGTCTACAATGTAGTTACCTTTTATTAATACAATATTTGATTTATTACCAATTATTTTTTCAGTTGTTTGAAAGTCATGGTGGGTTTTTGGATGTTGCAACCTTCAGTGAGTTTTCCCTGCACTATTTAAGCCGAATTGCCCGAGAAGTTAAACAACAACTGATAAGTTTGGACATCACCCCAGTTCCCATGACTGTATTCGCAAAGGGTGCTCACTACGCTGTGGAGGAACTTGCCAAAACTGATTATGACGTTATTGGCTTGGACTGGACAATGGAACCTGAAAAGGCAAGAGATATTGCACGAAAATATAACAAGTCACTGCAAGGGAATCTGGATCCGGCAGCACTTTATGGGTCAGTAGGGAGTATTTCTAAACTTGCTGCAGACATGGTAGCTAAATTTGGAACAAATGGTTATATAGCTAACCTGGGTCATGGTATGCATCCTGATATGGAGCCTGAGCACTTGGATGCTTTTGTTAAAGCTGTCCATAAAAGCTCAGAGGACATAATGCAAAAACAAGCCAATTGACTTTCTATTTTGTTGGGGTGATTTTGTTGCTTTGAGTATTTTGGCCAACAACATTGCAGTTGAAATAAAATCATTTTTGTGCTTTATCCATTTTCGCCAAAACTGCCATAATTTTCATCCATGATGTGATAAAATCACTCTAAAATGTAATTTTCTTGTTATTTTCTGCTTCATTTCACACCATAAATGCACAAATTTAAATCCACTTAACCAAGTTTTTCTGTAAGCTAAAAGTGCCAGTCAATGCTCTTTGGTTTTACTGACTGAATGTACAATGCATTCTTTGCGAATTTCCAAAAAACAAAGTGTTTCTGGTATAACATTTGATCCAACTTTCTTAGCTGCAAACAACCATCCTATGCTTTAAATAAATACAAGAATTCCAGAGAAAGTTGGATATAAATTACATAATTATAAGGTTTATGGCTGAAAATGAAAACTATGTAAAAACATAAAACACCTGGAACAAACTATGTTGGAAGTATATTTTGACAGAGTAATTATCTGTCGTTCTTTATACAAAACAATGTAATTAAATGATCTATAAAATGCAACAACATTTTTATTAAATCAAAATTTCACAATTTATTGAAAACAAGTTGGGCACTTTTGTGAATTTCTGATAACTCAAGATCAGGTTTTTTACCTGTTCTGTAATCAACATAATCAGCAAAACAGATTTCTTTCAAAACATTTCTCCATCGCTTTAAAGATTCCTTTCCTTCCATAAGCATTATGAACACACACCAAACACTGGTCACAAATCTTTGAGGTATTAAGTTTATTATGTATTTCCCTACTCATCCAGTTTAGAAAAATCACAAAGGGTTGGCTTTCCGGAAAATGTTGGTCAGGTTTCATTGGTTGGTGGTTTGTTGGTGCATGCACGATGCAACAGAAAATTACTCCAACAAGTTTGTTGGTTGGTTTTTCGAAACAACCCACACCGAAGCCTTTCTTTAAGCATGAAGCTAGTACATGCTTGATTCTTTGAGCTCTGTCTTCCAGCCCCACTTTAAATATATTGTACATAGGTAAATGAGGTAGCAAGTGCATTAGCAGAAATTGTTCAATTAATTCAGTATCTTTGGAAAACAGTTTCTTTAGCTCAAATTCAATCTCTTCTATCAAAAATTTCATGTTTCCAATTTATTTTTACCAGTTTATGCCCAAACCTCAAAAAGGACTAGCTTCTACAACTGCAATACAGTATCTTTTTAGTGGTGTTGTTTTGTTTTATTGCCTGGTGATATGACTTAGAACAGTTAATAAAAAAAAAAAACTTTTAAATTGTTTTAAAAAACAATTACTAGCAAAATTGCTTTCAAACGAACAGTAATGTTCTAGCAAAAATTACATAATTTGTTTTCCCAACTTATACACTGTAGTCAAACGAACAATATTGTTCAGAACGCATCGCATACCGGTTTTGGTATTTCTATTAAAATGAGTTTCGCCGTCGGGAAATGCCCACCTGGATTAAATCCTCAGTCACAATGGAAGGAGGACGTCACAAAGAAACCAGTGATGCATGGGGGTTTAATTTTACGGTTGGGTGAGCAAATATGCATGCGTTGTTCCTAGGGCGAATTCGAGCCAGTTTCGGGCAGTTTTAGTGGGGTTTCGGGCCTTTGAATCAGGTAGCTACTTGGTGCTGGTTGCTGTAGAAAATTGTCCATCTCTTCTCCACACAATAGCAGCAAAGTTAGTCGCCGAATAATTGCCTAAGCAGCCCCCCAGGGCTGTTTATGCCCCCCTGTACGTCATAAGATCTTCCAAAGGCTCAACAAATCCTGGCTGTCTACTGTTACATCCAGTGGCTATATTTTTTTACCTTTGAAGAATATTAGGTCCCAGGACCCAGCAACGATTGGTGGGAAACAAGTGGAACAGTCGGCAGGTGCATTATTGCAGAGGGCCTTGAAAACAGGATTTTTAGTTTTCATTACCATGGTAGATCATTGAAAGGTGCAGATGTAAAGAGTATCTTGACAGAAAACCGGATGACAGCAGACTAATTGCTTTGTTTTCTTTTTAATTATCTTGCCCTCGGCCCAAAGCTTGCTTTGGTTATGTGTAGTATATTGTGTAACGACCGTTAGGGCTGAAGGACCTATATGGGTATTAAGTTGGAGAAATCCTGTTTTCAAGGTCCTCTGCTGTAATGCATCTGGCGACTGTTCCGCTTGTTTTCCAATGACCGTTGATGGGTCTTGTGACTTACATAGGAACCTAATATTCTTCAAAGTAAAAAAAATGTACAGAGCAAGGACTTGTTGAGCCTCCTGGAAGATCTTATGGACAACAGTGGGGTATAAACAGTCCTAGGGGGGTGCTTCGGCAGTTTCTCAGCAACTAAAGTTGATGCTATTGCATAGAAAAGAGTTGGGACTTACACAAACATGCAAATGAGTGGGCAGTTAAACGATTCATTTTTCTGCAAAATCCAGTTCCACTTTTGCTGTTGCTTTTTTTTACCAAAATATTCACCGGGCAAAAGCCCACAGAGGGTGGCTAAACCATTTTTCTACAGACTAAGTTTGATCAAAATTTCTTGATCTGTAAGTGCTGTGCACTTAACATATGCTTTTTTTATGCGTTTTACTCTACAAGAGTTTTTATTTGACCAGGTTATGTATAGTGTGTTGATCGTAGGACTTAAAAATGACTTATGAATTCCAACGTGATTTATAAAAGTACAGAACTATCACATTTTTTGCAAACTTTCCACTTTAATGTACACATAGGGTGGGCAATGAAGTGTTGTTGTAAGCAGTTATCGGTGAACATGGAGCACATTGGGCGATTCTCATGGTTTCTTTGCCCTCAGTCCTTCTTCCAGGTAATTCATGTACATGAGTTCATTTAATGTGCGTCCAAAAATGCACCTTCAAGCTTCTTGATTGAGTAAATTCTTTCTCACAAACTTTGCACTTGTATGGTTTTTCTCCAGTGTGAGTGCGAAAGTGTCTTTTTAAATTCCCTCCTGTTAGAAAACATTTTGCACAAACGTCGCATTTGTAAGGCTTTGCCTTGGTGTGAGTCCTCATATGAACTACGCAGTGTCCATGTTGAGTGAAACGCTTATCACAGAACTCACATTTATATGGCTTTTCTCCTGTATGAGTACGGAGATGTTGTTTAAGGCCACTTTTCCGTCGAAAACATTTCTTGCACACGTTGCACTTGTGTTTCTTCTCCTCAACTGTGTGCACTTCATTGTGCTCGTTTAACGAAGTCTTGTAAGCAAAGCTTCTTTCGCATACATCACATTTGTATGGCCTTTCTCCGGTGTGTGTCCGGAGATGGAGCTTCAGGCCTTCTTTAGTTAATTGTTTTTCGCAGATATTGCATGTGTATTTCCGAGGCTTTAATCCAGTGTGAATCATCAAGTGAGTTTTGAGGGACTTATGTTGCATGAAGCATTTGTCGCAGAACTCACATTTGTAAGGTTTTTCTCCGGTGTGGATTCTCACATGACTTTTGCAATGCGTACTTGTAATGAATCTCTTTTTACAAAATTCACAATTGAAGGGCTTCTCTTTCGTGTGACTGCGAAGGTGTACTTTAAGGCTTCCTGGTCGCTTGAACATCTTCTCACAAACAACACATTGAAATGGCTTTTCAGCTTTGTGAGTTCGGAGATGCATTTGAAATTGACTTTTGTTCTTGAACTGTTTCTCGCATACCATACATCGGAACGGTTTTCCTTCAGTGCAGTTCATTTCATCAAGTTGATTTGTCCACATAAACCAAATGGTTAAACAGTATTTTTTTTCTGTAAAAAGACGAAGTGTTTCACGCATATTTTTTTTTAAACTTGGTTTCTGAGGATTTTGTTCAGTGTAAGCTTGTCAGATCCACTGCAAGAAATTATGTATTCCGTATACAATTATTGACAAATACATATTCTTATCTTCTATTTCTATACTATATTAAAAGCGCGCATATTGTAACGTTGGTTAATATTACTCCATTTAAACCATCACCATCACAAACCTTCAAATGGCTTAATGTTGTAAGTAATGCTGAACAAAAGGCGCCACAATTCAGTCGTTTTTACAGTTTGCCGCGTCGACTATTTAGGAGCGGATGTGAGTTACTTGTATTGTTTCCTAACTTGGTTGTTTGAAAGTTTGGTGAAAGAGTAAATACAGCTTCTGTTGGCAAAATGCTAACCGTTGCAAATATTAATCGTTTGCATTGATTCACATAGTTACCACGTAGGTTTATCGGGGTATGATCGCAGCGCTTTTACAAACCCCAGATGTTCAAGCAACAGCAATATTTACAAAAGTTTTGGTAGGTTTAATGATGTAACTAGCAATATTTACATAAAGTAATCAACCAACCCCTACTGTAGTTGCGATGTTAGTCTAAGAACAGGCGCCAAAAATACGCCGGTTTACATGGACGGTCTTTGAATGTTTCAAACATATGGGAATCCACAAATTACGTTACCTCGAAGGTCAGGACAGGGTTTTCCTTCACACAAAAATATGTCACTGTGACGTCACAAACCAAAAGCTTATTCGTACCTGATTGTCGGAAGACCATAAACATAGGGTATAGCAGCAACGACATTACTATGTACTTCGATAAGACGGGGATGGTGCGTTTACGAACTATATTGCGAAAAATACGTTGGTGGCTGATTGTGGCTGATTGTGGCTAATTAATCGACTCATTTATGACGCGAACCCGTTGGCAACGCTACTGCCAGACAAAAAATGGTACTATGGCAGAATAACTGTTTTGCATAAGCCCAGCTAATTTAGTCGACTTTTCTTGGCGGTCTTTGCCAGTCTCAAAATTCAATTACTGATACTTTTTGCTGTGAGTGGACAAAACGACAATGCCTAATTGTGGGTTTGTCTCTGTCGTGTTTCGAAAGTTCATGCATCACGTTAGCGATCACAAATGCTTTAACCACAAGAACACCCTGTCCCTGTGGGTGTTTTGTTATTTCGCAACTAAATGAGACTTACTAGGTCGAAACAGAGGCAATCTGTCTGCAGCTCGAATTAACATAAAAATCCGTTTGTTGCACTTGTTCACTTGATGTGCTCCTGTTCAATGCAAAACTGTACTAAACCAGTTTTATAATGTTTTCCATTTCTACGCATTAGGCTTGCTGCCAGTGCAGAACGAAAAGCACCAGCAATCGCACGCGATTAAAGCTCTATAACGTCACGCAACAATAATCTTGTTTTCGCACGATTTCGTTCGCAACGGTATAAACGTGATCAGCTGTATCTCGGCAACCAGTTGCCGTGTCAAGCTACTTTTTTTAGCAGAAATGTTTTAAAACAATGGCCATCTTTGAAGATGAAAGCCAAAGCTAAAATGCTGTTATACATTAGTAATAGTAAACGTTTCGAACACTAACTGCGTTCATCATCAGTACTACAATGAGTGCATGCAAGAAAAGCGTCAGGGTAATAAAGGACTGAGCAGGCAGAAGGGAAACAGCAGCAGCACCAACGCGCAACAAGCCATGTCGCGTGACAACAACATGGGAGCACAGCAGCGACGTCATCAATAACGATGTGTCAGGCCGCTGTACGGACCTAGATGTTGAACAGGTAAAGCGGTTTTGAGCTATCATCCACGTTCAGAACTGGTTTGTGGTGTTGGATGTACAGTGTTTCCAGAATTAGTAATTTAGATTTTATATTACAGGTGTGTAAAACTTTGGGCAAATTGAATTTAACCTGATGATCCGAATTTTCCCACAGGTGGTTGCTGACCTCGCTTTCAGCACCCAATGGCCATCTTTTAGTTTAATTATTATTATGTTTTATTTTTCCGTGTCACATGCACTGTAAGCCGTCTGGACCAAAGTACAGACCAAATATGATCAAACTGGATGGAGTGTAGCTATATTTACATGAAGTTCACACATTGCACGTATTCATTCCATCATCCATAAATGTAAGCAACTTATTGCATTGTTTTCCATTACGTCAAAGCTGACAAGCTAATGTTGTGAATTCTGCGATAAACTAAAACATCATTTGGGATTTTTGTTTAACGCTGATGTTTGGTTGGTTTAAAAAACGTCGCAAAAACGTTGCATTAACGTTAATATTTGGAGAACATTCAGCGAATTAAAAATGCCTTTGGTGTGATTTAAGTTAATGAACGTTTCAACCCAATGTCAACGTAACAAAAACGTTATTTCACGTTTGATGTTTGCTGGAAACTTGGGGTGCATACTTTTTTTTCTTTAAACGTGTCAATGTTTTGGTAGGAACTGGTGATTTTTACGTGATATTTCCTTATCCTTCTGCCTATTGCCATCACCATCACGGCGTTGAGATTCTATTTGAATAAGTTTTGGTAAATGGAGAAACTGATGATGCCGTTTTAGGCGAAATATATTTTTCTCTAAATAAATCGATCTGAGCTGTCTGAAGATCGCTGTGTTTGGATTTTAATACATTATCGTTGAGGGTTTATTATCAGTTGAAATTCGAGAGATCGTTTTTTTTGCAAGGGGGTCTTCCTGTACAAACGCTAAAACCTCTTCTTTTAATTAGCAAAACGTCATTGCAGACACTGAAGGGTTGCCATGGGCAACACCCGACATCAAGCTTTTGACACCATGTTGGCAGCAGGTCCCGACACCGGTGACCTTGGAGAGAAGTTCGGTCTGAGACCAAAACAGCTGGGACCGAACACCGTGATCTGTGAGATCGAAAACTATGATCTGTTTGTTTATGGCAAGAGTCACAAATACAAACGGCGATATCAAAGACTAGGCAGATACAAAGAAATAATTGCTGCGATTACGCGACAAAGGAGACTTAGAAATATCGCAAGTTGAAAGACGGAACGCAAGCGAGATAACTATAGATGGCGTCAGAAAGTGTGGATGTAAATGTAAGAGTGTTGAAAGCGTTTCAAAAGACCAAGTTAAAACAAAATATTAAAAGGTTTCGAATTATGACAAGCCGAATTCCCTACAACACTGGTACCAAATAGAATGTAAATTTCCCTTTGTCGTTTTCAAAACAGTGCTAATGAATGTTACATCAGGAAACATATTGCAATATGCGTTTTAAACATAAAAAAAAAACTTATGATGAAATACAAAAAAAGCCATAGAAAAAGACAATAGAACAATGCATAGTGTTGATATGATTTAACCAAAATGTCTTTGGCTACAACTACCATCCAATTTTTTTCAAATGTCACAAAACTAGAATGATTTGGAGAACTTCTGCTTGACGTAATCCAAAGCTGTCAAAGACTTTCCTTCTAGGGTAAATGCATCTGCTTCATTCTTAGACTTGTCTTTGTATATTAGTGGCATGTTGATCAATACATCATCATCTGGGTGGACGAAGTAGGCAATAGATTGTCGGACTATCTGTTCTTTTATCTTTTCCTCTGGGATCAGAACTCTATGTTTCTGCATACAAGTAACTATTCAGTCAGAAACAGCAACACATAAATGTTGAGTAAAACTGTTATACATCTCTACATGGTAAATTATACCGTTGATTTAATTTTTCCTCTTGTCCAAAATTGTAACAGATCACCAATGTTAACAAGCACTGTGTCTTCAATAGGTGTTGCATCAACATAAGCACCATTAACATTTTGAACCTGTAAGAAAACAATTTTGTGTGTTTGGATTGCTTGAAAAAAAAACAATGTTTTACCTAAAGGTAATGCATACATGTTACCTGCAATCCACCAATGCTGTCTTGGTACAAAAGTGTCAAAGATCCATAATCTGAATGTTCGCCAAGCCTTATTTGATTTGGTTTGACAGGGATTGTCAGTTGTGGGTAGTACAGAGTTCTATAATAAAGTACTTAATTTTTTAAATGTATGCAAATTGGTCTTTTCTGAAAAATCATTTTCACAATGTACCAACCAAAAATTGTAAGTTTACTCAATCTGCAACATTGAATGTGAAAACAAGTATAAAAAATTTTTCTTAAAATATTTTGCCATAAACAAACTTAAATTATTAAATTTAATTACCTCAATTTACTTTACCTGCAAGTTGTTTGGTTATAGTCTGTGTGGAGCTTTCTGTGACATTTCTCAAAAAAGTGCTCATCCTACAAACAGAAAAATTTATAAAGTAAAATTGCATTTAGCACAGTAAACAATTTGTCTGTTACTTGTATTTGTTTTTAACAGTAGAAGGGCATTTTATTAAACATGTTAGCTTTGCATTTCAACACTACTAATTGAATATATTAAATGTCTACCTCCAATTTCATTCCAACAGCTAATATGTGCAAAACCATCATTGCCAATCGCTTTGATTCTTCCATCAGAGAAATAAATGCAGTGCTAAAGTTAGGAGACAAGCTGTTTGGCCACTTGTTGTTATCACTCGTAAAAGCCCATCCAGAAACATTGAAAGCTTCTTTAAGGTCGCCTGGTCTTTCAGGATTAATGCTAAAAGTACCAATTTTATAAAATTTACAAAGTCTATTTTGTGATATTATATTATTTTGTAACATTTAGTGCTGTTTGTCCATGTTGAACAGTTTGATATTTGCGCAGAGGATTTTTTTAACAAATGTTACTATTAGTGGATTATGCATGGACAAATTCTTTGTGTGGATTATTGATAAAGCTTTAAAAAGGAAAATTCATTCTTTCCTATGAAACTCTTCCTTAACAATGAATAAATTATTCTTTTAATATGGAAAATATTTTTTAATATTTTTGAAAACCTAGTCCCATAAATTTTTCAAATGATACCTTTCAACCCCAACTCCAATATATCCATAGTTGGTTTCAGGGTGACGGGCAAACTTGGCTTTGTCAGATGAATTGTTAAGGAAGAAAAGCTTTGAAGCTTCCCTTGCATCTTCAATCTTGGATCTTGGTTAAAAACATGAGAACAATGACAGTAATTCTAGTTACATCAGCATGTTTACAATGTAATGTCACTAGGGATTTTTCTCCAGCAAAGCAATGTTGCTAGTGTATGATATGAATATACATGGTGATCGTTTTACAATTTAAAACAAACTTAAAAAAATGTAAAGTAACTGGTAGTTCTATATTTTGGCACGAAACTTACTTAGGAATACCAGTGTTTTTTAAATATGCGAAGCCAACAGCTGAAAAGGCTTTCACCAATTCTTTTCCAACCTCTGTTAATTCTTCTAAGGTAAGATTGTTACACAAACAGTTTTTGAAATCCAAAACTGGAATTGCGCTTTCCATATTTGCAGCGTACATCTACATAAAAAGTCAGAAAAAACAAAAATATGTCACACCATGGCATGCACATGGCTGCACTGTTTTCAAGAAACTGTCGTTCTGCAAGCTGCAATTATATGCAGTGCAGTGGTGCGTGACGAAATTTCGGGCTTCATTTTTTACTTTGCCAAAAGGACGATGGTGGACTACTTTTGTTTACATTTAAATAAAATCAAATATCGGTATCGCATCACAGAGCAAGAGAGTAAGCCTTCAAATTTGCTGTAGATTGTAACCCGCCCGTCATTATAAGCCGTTCTCGAGTATAAGCTGCGTGCGATGATGTTCGTCGTCCTCGACACATGTTAACATAATTGTTTAGAAACTTATGTCATATTCTTCATGTGAAAATTGTTAGACAAGAAGACAGTCTTGCACACGATAACACCTTTGTTGACGTATCGGTTCGCAAGAGCAGGGTCCAGCCGAAACAAAATGACAGACATATAGGCATAGCGCCAGCCAAAATTTCAGTGTGCCATTAAAAAATATATGTTGCCCTGGATTAGGCTGCACAAATAACGGGTAACCGCTTTGCGAATATAAACACATTATCTTGCAATCAAATGTTTTCCATGAAATCATAAAGCAATCAAATAGGTATATTATGGAATACTAAAACAAGGTAAAATGAAAACACATACTTAAAGTACTATTTTTTCACAAAAGACAAGAAAAAGAAAGTTTTCTTGGCAAACACGTCAAACGCAGCTGTAAAATACCAAAGTTTACTACAAAAAACTTGTGTGCGACAAAATTACATCACAATGACCTCTCTACCCAAAATTTATCAAGCGGAACATTGCTGGTTTGGCAAAAGGAATTCTCAGAGAAAAGATGAATTACATTACAAGGCCTATAGTAATGTCGTGTGCACAATGTTACATGGCACATTATTGCAGTCTTTTTTGTATGTGTTGGTTTATCTTTCTAATGGTTGCAAAACTAAATACAAATACTTAAATGTCTTAAAATGCTAGAAAACATACAAAAAGCTATACAGTAACATAATAATAACAATCCAAGTGGCATATTAATACTTTTACTGTAAACCACTTTGAGTTAATGATGATGGCCCAAGAAAATTAAAAGGGTGTTTGTAAGTGTAACAAATATAAACACAAGCTAGACTATTAGGTTTATCCTTGATTTGGAAAGAATGAAACAAATTTTCGCAAATTTTTCAACAATCCGCCCAAAAACATATAGCCAATACATTGATATATGAAAAATGTCAGTTTGTCCGCACAAAATATGCATAAGAGACATTCGCCGAAGACAAATTCTCCTGCAAATAAAAAAATTAACAATCTGGGGTTAATAAGATTTTCAAAATAATATTTAATATATGGGCACATGACTCGATAATCCTTTTGGTTTTATTAGTGCCAATGCCACTTCTGTTGTTGTGTACTTTTTATGTATATACATTGAATGTTTTCGAATGAAATTTAAATGTTTTGAATCACAGTTGTTAATTTCATGTACAGGAAAACAATTTGGTGTTTAGGTGTTTAATTTCACAAAATATAGGTCTGTTGAAATTTTGTCAATTACGCAAACTATGACTGACGATTTAACTACAAGGCGCTTGAATGCACCCAAACAAGACCTATCAGATGCATACAGTCTCCCAGCTAATTTCCTAGAAATTGAGGTTTGCAATCCTGAAAATCATGGAGTTGGATGGAGACAAAGATATACAGACTATGAAGTCAAATTAAAGGTTTTTCCTTTAGATGTGTTAGCAGTTGTATTTTTATTGTTTTTTGTTCTTAAATTATGGAACACCTTGCCTTAATTTATTTATTATTCAGCAAGCATCCATGTGTATAAGGTTTTTTTTACGATTGCAGACGAACCTACCTGTGTTTAAGCATAAAGAGGTTTCAGTACGGCGAAGGTATAGCGACTTCAAGTGGTTAATGAATGAGTTAGAAAGAGATAGCAAGGTAAGTTGTTATTTTTTGTATCTGTAATAACTATTTACATGTTTTTGTTTGCATTGAATGCATGTAACTTGAGATCACGAAGTGTAGAAAAATCATGTAAAACTGCCATACATGAAGGCATGTGGAATATTGTTGTAAAAATGTACCCTTCTTTCGTAGGCGTCGATTATTCAACGTTTTGTAAAATATTAAGGGTGACTTTTCCAGGTTTTAGTAACACGCAAAAACATTTTGTCAGTCGTATCGCCCTAAATATAGGCAAACATCACAAATTCCGTTTCAGGTTACTTTGTTTTTATACCGAACCATGTTGTTGTTGCACTTAGTTTGAAACCCTTCAATTACGGACCCCCTTACCAAAAGCGGTGCATTTTCTTTTTACTCGGTCTGTAGCAGATTTAGTAATTATGAAATCACGTACAAACCTATTATGTAACAATGCCAATTCTTACCATTATGCTACAACAATTGCTGCGCTGCGTAACAATCCAGACACTTGTGTTTGTCATGATTGTGGCAGTGATAATACAGGTCATTTGAAATGAGCTATAATGTATGTGTTTTTTCCGGCAATAATTTTTAATTTAAACGAAATGCAGGGGTGACAATGCATACGTTGTCACCCCTGTTTGTTTGTGAGGGGTGACATGTCACCCCTAAAACGACGCCTATGCCTTCTTTAAATTATATGTGCATACAATTTTAAATTGATTTGCTTTATAAAACAGATTGTGGTGCCTCCCCTGCCTCCCCAAGCGCTGTCCATGCAACTCCCATTCCGAAATGATGAGGGTATATTTTCTGACGGCTTCATTGAGGAAAGGAGAAAAGGATTGGAAGTTTTCATTAACAAGTACATGTTACAGTTTTGCCTGAATAAAACATTTTGTTTCTGTTAAAAAATGATGTCAAACACAGCTTTTAAAAGTTTCCATAAATGTGTATTTCGCGAACATTTGTTTTTTTAAACATTGGATTAGAGGCACTAGTTAAGCAAATTGTGACTGTGGTGCAATGTTTCATATATCCTAAAAAGGCCATGTGGGACTCACTAAAACAAGATCAACTTTCTCCAGGGTGATTTGGAGCATAGCAAATAACTTTACCTTGATTCAATTCCATCCCATTGGTATTTGTGTGTTTTTGTCCAACTATGTGCTATACATTTGATATCCCTTGTTTTAAAAGTATACATGCAATAATGTGGGGGCTTCTACGCTTGCTATATAACTACCTTGCCACACTATATTAATATATATGTTATTGTAGAGTTGCTGGACACCCACTTGCACAGAATGAGAGGTGCCTGCATATGTTCCTCCAGGACCCACAAGTGGACAAAAATTATGTACCAGGCAAAGTGCGCAACACCTAAAGCATCAGGACAATTGAATTTTGTCGCCTTATAAAGATTAGTGGCAATAACAGTGTTGAATGTACCTGTCCCATATTTCCATGTGCATAATCACCTTTCCACATGCCTGTAACTCCTTATGAGGGCTATGATTCATGGACTGGTTTCCTAATGATTTTTTCTCAAATTGTCTGTCGTGATTCTGCTGCCAGATTTTTGGTCCTCAGTTTATTGACCTATTAGTTGTTTGTTGCATATGTAAAATAAGAAAATTCCTCTTAATTTACTATACAAACAATCATTTCCTCATAAATTCACTTTATTTAACGATTAAGTTTGTCTAAAGCATCCATCTGCAACCAAACAGATAAAAATTGCAAACATGAAGCTTCATAACAATGGAATTGGATGTGTGTTCACATATAGTTCCCATTAAGGTTGCATTTATCTGTTAAAATTTCCTGTAACTTGTACATAAACATAAGTTGATGTTATCTATATCGTTTGTCTTACTGATTTGTGACACGTTGTGCAGCAGTTGATTGTAATCTTCATTGTTAATGAATACATAAGTATTTTCGCTCAATCATTTGTCAATGGTTTTTTTTAACAGAGGTCAATAAACTTAGTACACAATGGGTAAATGAGGTTGCCATTGGCAGCTATTCCAGAGGTCTAAAAGAATTGCATGTGGCTCCTGAACTGTAGCTTGCCTGCTTACGATCTGGTCAACGGAAAGGAATAACTCAAAGGTTTAAAGACATTCATGTAATGACAGTTTATTTGCATAGCAATTAACTCTGTTTTCTGGTTGCAGAAGTGATTTTTGCACATCTTTTCAAACATGTTACCTGCAGGGCTAATACATGACAGACTCAAATGTAAACATGTTAAAGTGAATAAATATTCAATTTTGTGAGAGTGCACAATAACAAACACCAAGAAGTGTTTCTTTTTGGCCAGAAAATTGTGTAGTAAAGAGGTCAATTGTCTTCGAGTTCATACTGCTAGGTGAGCGAGTATTAAAACTCCCTCTTCTTTGGGCTGTCAAGGGAATGCATTATCATCACAAAAAATCATATGACAGACAACTCCATGATCAGTTGTATAATCACCATCTGTAGTTTCACTTCCTATACAGAATAAGTGAAATATATTCGTCATGGAAACACCCAAAAGTTAATAAATTTTCATACAACATGTTACAGTTGTCCGTCATATTATAGCGGCATTATATTATGAGCCTTTGTATTATTACATATGAAAAGTGTCATTAAAAACCTTTGGGTCACTCGTCACAAAAAAGCCGGGGACACCAGCACTCTGCAGAGTGGCTTGTTGTCCAATCACTTTCTGGTCTATCTCTTTCTGTAGCCTTTTATCCATTTGATCGAGTTCATCCTATAGGAAACAATTACAATATATTATGGGCAAACACAACAACAGATGTAATGGATATGCATTCATGGTTTGATGCACGGCCTACACAGAAACATATGATGCAGTGCAACATTTTAGCCGCCGCTCGACTCAGGAAGTAATAAACAAATTACTTTCAGTCTTTTATCGAGTGCATGCCTTTCATTTTCCTGTTGGGATTTAATTAGTGCTGTGTTGTGTGAGCGTGCTGTTTGCATTTCCTCCAGATGTTTTGCTTTCAGCGACTGCTTGAGACCTAGCAAAAATATAATTTTTATATAAAGTTTATAAATATAAAGTTTAACCTTGGCATTTTGACAAACACAAATTTCACTCTTTTTATGTTGTTGTTGCAAACCTTTTCTTAGTGACTGAGATTTTATGTTTTTAAGGAATTCTACGAATGTACCGAGAAACCTAATTCACATTAAAAACTTACAAATCGACAAACAAAAGGCAAATAAAGGCAAAAAGTGTGAAAAACGTGAGCTTTACGCACGCGCTTCCTGGTGTGTCACACCATGTCCTACACCGCGGCACAGGACACTGCACCGAAACGGTGAACCACCAAAAATACATTCCTGACAAATTGACACAAATCGACTGGGACACTTAATTTGGCAGCAAAGTTCCAAACTAACTACGTAGATTGAATCATATCATGTGCACGTTCCTTGAATTAGGGAGAGTTGCCCTATTCACCCTATTGTTCTACCTAACATATGCTACGTCAGCGCATGGCTTGGTGCCATTGTATGGAACCGGGGACTGACCAAGGAACCCATTTCACTGACCTTCCAGGAAAACGTGCATAAAGAGTGGTGGAGTATTGAAATTTCAACAGAATGCTGCTGTCATTTCAAGCAGGGTGTTCAAAGGAGGAGTCGAGATACCAGTAAAATGAATAGAATGCATTTTGGAAAATACTTGAGCAATTTAATCACTGTTTCAGGGTAGGTTAACAAACAGTACAGTTGGTAATGTGGTAAACTAAGCCGTTGCTAAAATTTCTGTAAGGTTCATTGCCCATATCATCATGTAACAACAAATTTCTTACAGGAAAGGTGAAGGAATTGCACCAAACTGCCCAACAGGATGTAAAAGCGGATGGGATCGACCTCAGAACTGGTCTAGGTGTGAAATTCCATTTTATCCAGAAAGGCATCCTCAGTGCTATAGAAGTTTAAAGTGGAGGTCAATATCATGCATAAACAATCCTAACGCATGTTACCAAGTGGTAAGATAGGATGTTATTTTATCTGACATGATATTATTTATATTAATTTACTTGTAGTTTAGCAAAGTACAGATTCATTTAATTACCATCTTTTTCCTGATATTTTTTTATGTATTTTAAATCTAACACCTTGGACCTTTTCCAACTTCCATTTTAAATGTCAGCCTATAGTGTGATAAAATATCAATATACATGGAAATATTGAACTGTGACATTTAAATTTTGTGCTTCTCTGTGTTATTCATGCTTTATATTTACATAAATCAGGAATGGAAATCATGTTTACACAAAGAATCCTGCCATGGTGAATGGTCCAGCTGGTCCACAATCCGTAAAAATTGCTCAAACATTTGTGAAGGCCTTAAACAAAGGGTTCGTTACTGCTACTTGAATGGAAATATCTCCACTGGGACATGCTTGGGTGGTGGATTCGCAAATAATCAGACAGATGTTCAGGTAAAGGAAAAAATTATGCTTAAATTTCAATACTTTTGTGGAAGCTAAGGATTTACCACCACCAAAAAAATTTCTAGTGGAAGTAACTATGAGTCACATAATTAAATTTGGCTGAGAAATATACATTAAAAACCCTGTTTGATCAAGGAATGCACATTTCGTGATTGCATTGAGGGAAGGACCGCAGGAGAAAACCCAATTGACACAGACATCAACTCACCATGGTCTTACACTTTCTATGTGACTGTAGTTCTTGCTGCGCTAATTCTTCTGTTTCTAATTGGTCTGGCAGCCATAAAAGGCAGAAGGTATGGTTTAATTTTCTTAAAAACAGTTAAATTTGTGAAAGAAACAGAACAAATGTAAATAAATACTGTTCAAAGTAGTAGAATTAAATTGTTAATTAACTACAATTGGGCATGGTGGATCTAATTCTATTTTTTGTACGATTCAACATGCGATATCTAACTGTAAAAAATTTAAATTTCCTGTAGTTTCGCTTCTGAATCAAATTCAATAGACTAAAACATCTGATTAATTGTTCCAATAAAAAACAACTGTAACTTTTGAGCAAATTTGTGTAAATTATTTGGCAGATATTTTAAAAAGGATGACAACGACCTTGAGCAGTCCACATCATTTCGTTTTGGTGGTCCATCAACACCATCACCCACCAATCCCACAGACAATGTGTTCAACAGCCCTACATCACCACAACAACCCCCTGTAAATGTTTATCAGGATGTAGAACAAGGTAATAAACTTGTTCTGGAACAACAATACATAAAATGGATATATACAACTTTTGACAAACCTTGATAACCAATAACATATTTGTGATGTTTGACAGAAACAACATCTAGCCAACAAAACCTGTTTAATGGCAACCAACAACAGCAAGAGCAGCAGCAACAACGGCCAAGATTTCAAAAAAGTGTAATTTCCCTAAGAAAGCTGCCAAGCCTTCCAAGGTCTAAAAGAAATAATGCACGACACAAGAGCACCATGAAGAAAATGTCCAGACCGAGAATAAGCAGTTCGTACGTGCAGCCTATAGATGCAAGGCAAACACAGTCTGTTTCAGAGATGCCTTCAACAAGCTCGTGGGAAGATGTAGTGGAACCGCCATACACCAGAATGAAATCATTTTCGGCCCCAAAAACTCAAACCAAAGTTCCAGTAACACGGTCACACACTCTTGCTACTGTGCATCAGGGTAATGGACAAAGAACTAAACAGTTTCCTGCTAAACAACAGCCTGTTGCAGACAACTGGAGAAGTATTCATAGCGGCCTCAGTCGAAGACCTAAAAGGTTTTCCAGCAAGAAGAAAAGATCTACATTGTCAAACAACACTGGAAAAAGTTTAAATGGTCGTGTCATGAAGACAAATGAATTATACAAATCCAGCAGCATATTAAAGCAATTGAAAGGGAATTCGGTTGATGCAGCAAAAACAGTACGCGCAAATACTGACTATATGGAACCTATCCCATGCACATGCACACCAAAATGTGTGGACAGCAAGAAAATTGTTCATTCATATGAATGTGTGGACTTTGTAGCACCAGATGATGGATATGTGGATTGTTATGTCTCTGTTGCAAACAACAACTATTTGCAGTGATCAATATTAAGCCCTAAGCACCCAATGTGCACAATTTTTTCATGAGGATTAGTTTTTTATATCAATGAACATTCTGCCCTCTTATTGTTTGTTTAATGTGAATTTTACTGTAAAACTCTGCGGTCTTTAGTTTGCTCTTTTCTGCTACATATGATATGTGTCAAATAAATATTTACCATACCCTTGTGATCCACCTGCAGCTTCTGCCTTTGGTTGTACAAATTTTTTTCAGTTAAATGCTGTATCTCCTGCAGATCGTCTTCACACAATAAACAAAGGTGAGTTTAAACAAGAAACACACACAATAACATTTAACAGAAAAAATTTTTATTCAAAATCAGTTTTACATTTTTAAAGCCTGTCACTTTTCAGACTTTAAAACAGTACATAACAATAATTCAAAGCATAGATAACAATAGTATTTAGGAACACAATTCACAGATTTACTCATAATTCTGAGAATTCTCACAATAGTATTATTTTTCATTAATATTAGATAACACTATTGTTATATTTTAAAAATAAAAAAAAACAAGTAATAATAGGTTTTCTGTAATTTAATGTGAACAACACTCTGTATGATATAGATAAAAAAATCAGAATAAACCATTAGTAACTTACTGACAATGGTAAAAATAGCTTGATCGAGTAGGCAACAAGCTATATCAGACAGTAATGTGTGTGAGAGGCGTTGCTGTGTCTTTCTAAAAATACAGAAAAAGGGTGATTGGCCTGAACACAATAAATAAATATATTTAATCCGACAATGTTGTTTTCAGTTAGCCAATAATCATACAAACTTCACCATCAAGGTAAAATTGAACAGTTACACTGGAAGTTGCTGAACGTGTTCCTGGAGTTTTGAAAGAAGGTCATATTGCCGTAACTGATCATCCTCAGAAGATTCTGTCTCATGTGATTGATACGGAACATAGGCCTCCTCCATTTCTCAGAAAGAATTCATCAATGGCAAAGCATGAACACCTTGTTACCAAACATAACAAGATTCTTTGAAATGCTTTATATTGCACAATAATTTCACTCAATAAACTTTTACCAGCGATATATTACCAGCAAAATTTCTCTGTGAATCAATTAACCAATTGATAAATAACATATAGGCCTGCACAAAATGAGGTCTGTGCATCACACTGAAAAAAAATGACTGTCCAAAGCTTGCAACCTCATACATAGAATAGCAGTGATACAACATTTAATCTTAACTACCTTATTTTGGACAATAAGAACAAAGTAAACACCATAAATTTCACCTTATATATATTATTTATTCTGCAGGTTGACAATTTACACGTGAACTACGTATTTTCAGTATTTATTTTATTCCGCGAAACAGCAAAGGAATACGGCGATTAAGCGAAATTGTTTGGCATACTTACTATCTACGAGTTCATTGGTCGGGACTTGCTTACAGGTTGCAGGTAAACTTTAGAGAAAAAGTTAACATAAGAATGTACTACATAAATCTAGCGATGAAACATGCAAAGAATAATCCGGAGATCACAAACATGGCTAAGCTCTAATTACTCATGCGTATCAAAACAACTACGGAAGCGTGACGTCAAACAAACTTATTCCAGTGTATTTTTCTTACTTTTATCTCTATTTTATGATGTACTATATTTTAGTACACCATTGTTTCAAAGCTTAACGTGTGATATCTTGTTCGTGAATAATTCATAATGCTTCGCGATTACTGCTAAAGGCTTCAACTAAGTTATTCCCGACCGACAAAAGTTGCATGAACCGGCGTGGTGCATAAAAAAAAATTTATACTGTGTGTATCTTTTGTTGTAGCTGGATTTTATTCACGGAAAGGTCTGGAGCGTCTCGTATTGGACATTACATATTATTTTCAACAATATTACATGAAGTATAACCGCATGTAATTGTTATACTTTAGTCCCCGTTTGTATATTATTGTTTCGTTTCTTGTCCTTTGACTTCCCTTTCTATTGTTATAATCTCCGAACTAATCCATGCACCGCAGATAGTGACCAATGCTTGGAACTTATAATCGGAGCTCTAAAACTACTTTCTCCTTTCTTTACACCTTTTTCCTTGCAAGCTGTCATATTTGTCGACCTCAAATATACCAGATTCAACTTATACTTTAACAACATGGTATTCCATAACTTCACGTACTTGATATACGAATAAATAATTCCCGAATTTAGTTACGTCAAAAATTAGTGAGGCGCTTTGTTGTTTTGTGAGATAGATTAGCCGACAAACATTTTGTCAGTAGATCTATAGGTATCAACCTGATAAGAAACAGAGTATTTTTCCGTACAAATGTTGTGGCGCCTTATTTGGAGTCGGTTCAGTTTTTGCCGTCACACTTGGTCAGATAGCGCATTAACAACACTTATCAAAATTTCGATTTGACATAAATTAATCTCCTGTAAAACTGCATATCAGCTATACTGTAGGTCATAACTGTTACGGCCACCAAAAGTAGCTGACAGGAAATTCGTTAGATCTACAATACGTCGAATGCAACTGTTTCGGTTAAAACATTACAGTGGTGCAGAGGGTAGCACATTTGACCGTGCCACAAAATAAGCTTCAAAGTTTCCAAAATGGCAAATGTGCATCTATGAAGCCATATCCAGACAGAATTGTTTGCTTAATTTTTAGACCCATCGAAGTTTTAATCAAGTACCTAAATATGATATAAACTTAAAATTTTTAAGTTTGACAATGAAAACAATTGATTAGGGTTGTCAGCGAAACATAGGGGACTTGCAGTTGGCGCAGACGTGCATGGTTTGCGGAAAACATCTCAATGCATTAGCGTATGCATCCGGTAAAGTCGACACATGTCAAACTGAAGCTTAATCTTTTCACACATATGTTCTAGCAAAAGAAACGCTTTGTGAAAGTTTTCTGCAAACTAGTTGGACGGTTGCAAATCGTTGCAAAAGGTAGACGGTATTATGTAAGTTGTTTCCAGCACAGTGTGACTGTTCGTCCTTTAATATCTTATCAGTGCAGCTGTTTCGACCACTTGCACCACTGGCAAAAACTCAATAAAGTGTTCCGCTGTATATAGCAAACACTGTCGTATTAACCATAAGCCTATACAAGCAAACAGGGCAGGTGCTTTAGAGTTGTAAAAACACAGGCCGGCAAAATACCCCAATTTGCATCGAAGTTAATTCCTTCGCAAACTTGCTCTTTTCTGTGTTTGCACCCTTATTGGTCAACGCAATATGTGCGTAT
The DNA here is from genome assembly GCF_947561715.1 of Ascidia mentula. Lineage (NCBI taxonomy): Eukaryota > Metazoa > Chordata > Ascidiacea > Phlebobranchia > Ascidiidae > Ascidia > Ascidia mentula. Next base: position 5,610,630 of record NC_138568.1, read on the forward strand.
TTTCAGGCGATTTATCCACTTGCCTCAGGTCAAGCAGAGCCTAAATTTAGCACTGATAACGCATTTATTGATTCTTTTACTTTAACTTATACTGTAAGTTATAATTTATTGGTGATGCTGTCAGGCACATTTATTACAACAAGACGGCCCTTCTTGCAAAAGTGGTTGTAGGGGGCTACTTTTCGGCGGCTATGCAGCAGTCTTCATGAGGATGTAATTAACGAAATGTGCAAAGCAGCAACAAGCTACGATATCACATACAAAAAGGTTAATTATACCTGGATGTTTTGGAAAAAATGTTGTAGCGGAAGTTAGGGTTTCTTAAATGGATTTCAAGTGATCTGTAAAAGGTTTAATGAACTGAATTCGAGAAACGGAAGCAGCTTATTACTAAAGTTCGTAATCCTGCAGGTACAGTTACACAAGATATGTTTATACAAACCATCTCAATCAGCTGAACGCGTTAAATTCTGTTTTCGAGTCACCATTCACCTATGCATGCTCATCAGACGCTATAAAATAAAAAGCAAGTCGGAAGTTACTTTCGAGGGGCATTCCCAATTTGCGATGAACCCGAAATCACCTAAATTTTTGCTGTCTTTTGTGTGGTTAGATGTCTCTATTTATTTTTAATCTAAAAGCATCAGCGAGCACCTGCCTGTTTCCTGCAACGAATAAGCTGATCCACATACGTTCGGGGAAAGTGGAATAGGAGATAACCTTTCCTGAACAAATGACATAAATTCTGCAAAATGTGCATTGGAGCGTGCAGTTTAAACACGTGTATGTTTATTTTGGTCTATATAGGCTGTATATTCTGTAAAACGCGATATGACTAAAACTGTGTGCAAAAGCATGTCAGGCACCGCGGAGTTCGGGAGCTCGGCCAAAGTTCTGGAAAAAATTGCATGTGCTCACAATTTGGACGTGACAAGTGAAGAATTCCAACAACACTTGGACGCACACGACTGTATTTCGCATTTGCGGGACGAATTTTTCATTCCAGTCGCCGCAACGTACCCCGGAGGTTTGTGTATGTTATGTACTAAATTGGTAGTGTTTTGTACAAAATGTTTGCAACTTCATTAAATACAGAATTAATACTGTCGTCAGTGTGGTGTAAAACTTCAATTGCTAATTTCAGTTGAAGGAAATGACAAGGAATGCATTTACTTTTCGGGAAATTCTCTTGGTCTTCAACCCAAAAGCACATCTAGTGAAGTTGCAAAGGTAGTTAATTATTATGCACAACCAAACACATTTGTAGATCACTGTATGTTAAACATGTACCATTTTTTGTCCTGTTGCCTGCAGGTGCTGGATAACTGGAAAACAAATGGAATTCATTCACATTTAAAAGGTGATTTGCCTGCCATGTATTGTGATGAATATATCACTGATGGGATGGCACATCTTGTTGGAGCACAAAAAGATGAGGTTTGTATATTTTTGTTTGGTGATTGCATTGTTTTAACAATACTAAGGCTTTGCAGTGTGTTTCAAAATTTGTTTTCAGCTTGGCTGCAATGCCTGGGCTGCTGAGCCTGTAAACCTAGTGATGATTACTAGAAATAATTTAGTTAATGCAAAACAGTTTTCAAATTTACTTAAATTGCAAGAATTCATTGTAGGTGGTAGCAATGAATGGTCTAAGTGTCAACCTCCATCTTCTACTAATCTCTTTTTATCAACCCACCAAACAACGCCACAAAGTTCTGCTGGAAATCAAAGCTTTCCCTTCTGATCATTACGTTGTGCAGTCTCAAATAAAACAGCGTGGCTTTGATCCTGATAAAAGCATGATTTTTGTTGGAAAACCAGAGGTACATTTGCAAAAGTAGTTCATTTTGATTGAAACGAAGTGACTAAAACAGTGATAATTTTTGAAGCATTTTGGTTTTTCCAAAAGTTGTATATATGTTTCTTTTAAACCTTCAAGGGAAAAGAATATTGCAACATAGAAATTGAAGAATACATTGATATAATTGAAAAACATGGTGATGAAATTGCTCTGGTTCTTCTGCCTGGTGTCCAATATTATACAGGGCAAGTACTGGACATGCAAAAAATGACAGAAATTGCACACAGGAAGGGATGCATGGTAGAAAAGGGTTGGATTCAAATAATGTCCACAAAATTAATCATTCACAAGCTCACAGGTTGGACTTGATCTTGCTCATGCCATAGGAAATATTGAATTACAATTGCATGATTGGGAAGTTGACTTTGCTGCTTGGTGCACTTACAAGTACTTAAATTCAGGCCCTGGATGTATGGCTGGAGCATTTCTTCACGAGAAACATAAACTTAATGATTTCCCAAAATTTTCTGGTAATTGTTTATGTTAATTTAAACTTGGGTAATTTAAAACAGATTTAACAATAGCTGAAAAAAATTTGTTTTTGTGATTTTGCCTTGAGGCATCAAATAAATACCCATGGTCTGCTCTATAAGGGTATGCATATATTTTGAACAAAATAAAAATTCACACTTAAAACTACCCTTCAGATTAACGATTTTTAATTCAAAAATGTACCTTGTAGCATATGTATTTCTAGGTTGGTGGAGCCATAGGGCAACTACAAGATTTGAAATGACAAATGTTTTGGATCTTGAACCTGGAATCAGGGGATATCGCATTTCCAATCCACCACCACTGCTTGTGGCTTGCATCAAAGCAAGTTTAAACATCTTCCAAAAAACAACAATTAAGAAGTTGAGGGAGAAAAGCTTTCTTCTCACAGGGTAAAAGCACTAAACTATAAGAATGTCAATAAATTTTTAATGTTTCATTATCTGTGGCAGGTATCTTGAATATCTGTTGCTTCATTACTTTAAGAAAAAAGAGAATGGTAAAGTTTTTGTAGAAATCATGACACCACAAGTTGACCGAGGCTGTCAGCTCTCACTGAAGTTTAGTATTCCAGTTGTTAATGTAAGCTTGAATATTTTTTTTTACAAATTTGAAAACATTTAGAAAGATTATGTAAAATCTTTGTTAGAATACAGCAAACCGAAGCATTGTTCAAAAATAGTGTTTCAACAATCATTTTACCAATAAAAAATCTGTTTGTCCAAGTATACCAACTACATTTCTAGGTTTACAATGAACTGGTCAAGCATGGAGTCAGCTGTGATATAAGAGAACCTAATGTGATCAGAGTTGCTCCTGTGCCTCTGTACAATAACTTTAGGGATGTTTATAGGTTTGTTAAAATCCTGTGCAAGATTTTTTCTGAGAAGGTGTAATTAATTTAATGAGTGTACAATATGCTGTATCTAAAATATGCAAATCAGGGTAAATAACGTTTTTATGAGCTTGTGGTAGCAACTTGTAGTTATGGTGAAAATGCAATAGTTGTTTTTAACAAACTGTTTTTAACTGTTTCAATGCTGTCATAGATTTTGACTGTTAGCATCTTACTTTTAATATTTGATACACAAGAGTTAAGTTGATTGTGGTGTATTTTATTGTGTAACTTTAACATTAAGTTCCTTTGTGTACTACCGTTGATGTAAGTTTCATTATATGGAGGCATATTGGTGGTTTAAATAAACTTGACCAGTCTACTCTAAAAGGCTAATGCAAACGTAACATTTTGTGAAGTATCCTTGAAGAGCGCTCTGTATTGGGCGTTGCATCTGGGCAATAATGCGTGGCCAAGCATGGGTATTGGGTACAAAATTCATCCCATAGATGTCCGGATTTTGTCGCCACATGATCCTAACAAAACTGTCCATTGCTGTATCCACTGGCAACCAGTGACAATGAGCTACATGCGCTATTCCCGCTGCTGTAGGGTACTTGTGCAACCCTGTGAAACAAAGAATACAGACCGATTCAATAGATTAATACCGGGATGTCACGGATTTTTGCTCAGCAGTGGGACATCCTATGTAAAGCGCATTCTGAAAAGGAAATAATCAAATGCCGGCGCTGTTCAGCCTTTAGTACGGGATGTATGGTGTGCAGCGTACAATAGGATTCCCTGTCGCTGCTTTGCTGAATCTAAAGTCTGCTTGCGTGTTCTTGCTGAAGACTATACTTGATTTGAAACTCCGTGGCAGACTTGTTTATTAATTAAAAGGCACGATTGCAATTACCAGGTGGCTTAAGTTTAGTTTGTTTCAAGCGCGTTAAACACGTGACTGAATTGCAGCGAATTTAACTGTTAAAAGAACGTGCGAACGTTTAGGGGAGACCGGGGATACCTCGGACCAGGTATTTTACGTCACAATTAGGTATTGTTAAGACACTTTTACAAAAGCTTTATGTCTCCATCAAACGTTAACAGGAACTTTGGAATTAAATCATATGTCTGCTTAAAAAGTTATAATCGAAAAAGTCAATTTATCAGTGAAACCAAGTTTTTCAATTTGTATGTGGAAGGTTATATATCTGTCACAGTTAATCAAAATGCAGTAATTTTGGGTTGATTGCATAATCAAATATGTATTCTTGGATAGGCCAATGATGATTTTGTGTAACCTTTAAAAATACGGCCATAGTTTAAGAATTTCTATGTCGTCATGTGGTCGGGGATACTTCGGACATCATGGCAAAATATCGCGAAAAGGCAACAATTTTTGAGTTTTATGAAAAATTATCGGCCATAGAAGAGAATATACAGAGGCTGGATGAAATGATTGAATTTTGGCAGTAAGAAAAAGTCCCAAAGATAAAAAATCGTTTGTTGACTCTAAAATCTATGATATCCGTGCTGCCGTTAAACGTACACGATTTACCCAAAGCATGAACGTGTGGAAGGGTCGAAACGATTAGTGGCCACGCCCCGATTCCTGAAAGCTTGAATAATATTTTATGCGCTAATGCCCCAATGCTGATATTGCGCCAAGTTTGATTTCAGTTATTTGTTAAATAAACAAAAAAACGTCTGTTAAAACTTGCTGTCCGAGATATCCCCAGTCACGTCCGATGTTACCCCGGTACCGGGGCGACTTCGGACATTTGAGACCTGTTTAAAAATGGGCTGAATAAACATTTTTAGTGAGTTAAAACGAACGAAAAACCTTTTGTTTTTTGAGTAATGCTTTACTAGTTACAACAAAATAAAATTTAAGAATGTGGTTCTTAAATTAAAAAAAATATGAGCAATTTTCCCTAAACCGTCCGAGCTATCCCCGGTCTCCCCCTACAGCGCGATGGCAAGAATAACAACAGGGCCGAGAGAGGTCGAGCGACTAAGAGAGTAGACAAGACTAGACTGGGCTATCGAAGGATTACGAAATAGGCGTTTTATAACAAAATGTGAGAAAAAAATGTGTTGTCCAGCAGGATGCCAGAAAGCCTGTGGGAGCTCCGACAGGAAAGCTTAACACCGTCTGCAGTCTTCGGTCCGTATGTGTTCCAAATGAATTAAGAAGGGAAACATGCGTGTTGCTACAGGTGTTTCATGCATAAAGTGTGTTTCGAACACAGCGAATATTAACATGAAAAATGTAATATTGGAATTGTTTATATTCGTGACCTATTTCACACGTACAAAAGGACAACACAAACGAGTGCAAACATAATTACAAACGACCGCCCCGACTCTAAATCAATAACCTCGTCTTTAAACTGTTGTAACTTGCTGGTTCGCCATGACATGCCTTGTGGGCGCCTTTGACCAGTGCCACTATATATATATGAATTGCATTTGCTTGTGTTGAAAGGAGGTTGGGGGACGTGAAGGTGAATCCACCCATTCTGTGGTGATTCCACACGATTCCATTACTTGTGATTTCATTTGGACTGCTGCCGTACGTTTTAGCCATCGTAATAAAAGGATTGTTTATTCTGAAATGGTGTTAGATCTATGCGGAGTTTTCTGAATAGAGAACACGCATTTACAGTGTTCACAATATTCAGAAAGGCCCCTGATGGAAAACAAACCTACTCTCCAGGTAGCTTTAACCACTTCACGGACGGGCGATGGGGATTTTTCCGGTTCATGCGTGGCATGTTTAAACTAGCGTATCGGACATGTTGGAAATATCATTATTTCCGAACTACAATAGTTATCAAGGCGTTACACAGAGGTTTTTTCAAAACAAGCAAAGCATCTTACATAAAAAAACGTTTATTTCGTTCACCACGTGCTTCGGCAATGCTACGCACATCCTATAAGCAAATCTACCAAAAAACAATGTGCCATTATAGTGTGTAACAGCGTTTTTGCGTAAATAAACCAAAAATATTAGAATTACAATATCGCAAAAATTTCGTGATAGCTTAAGTTAAAGTAGCCATGCATGAAACGGGGAAATCCCTTATCGCCCGTCTGTGAGGAGGTAAAAAGTATCTACCTCCTTCCAGCGTCGTATGAGGCAGCCGCAAGTTGTGTCTTGTTACATTTGCCATGACTTTTATATGGTCAAAAGGGCTTGTCTTTTACGTAAGTAATAGTGATTAATGTTCACCGCAGTAAGTCAATGTGGTAATGTTAATTGTGTGTGCTGTGTTACGCCCTCCCATTGTAAACCAACAATGCGACGCAATGCCCTATTTGCAGCATTGCACAAGTATTGCAATCCCCGTTAAATGATGTATTGTATATTTCTTAACTACCGACCTAAGTGTAAACATAACCCAAAAAGATGCCATGGATGATTTAATGATTATCTGTATTTCTTGGCCAACGTGTATGAAATATTATCCTGTTTATCAGCAAGTTTCCGTATAAAACTGACACACCGACACATGACCAACAATGACTCAAAGCACCCTCCGTCTTCAACATATGTGAATAATCTGCATCCTGTTCACATCATAACCTCGACGCGCCAGTGTTTGCAGTAACCTGTATCTTTGTTCTTGTATTATATTATTGCAAGCGGTTCTCAAAATCACGTGACTTTACCGACCAATCAGCTCTTAGTAGAGAGAGCATAAAATGCCCAGTATGCACCTTTGTAAATCATTTACTGATAATCTACTTTAGTACTGCAATTTACTCCGAGCTGCTTACAAAATCTGGTAGAACCAACGTTTACTTTCAAGTTATAACTGCAACAATTACCCGAACTAAAGAATTCGTTATGTACCGTTTCGTTGAACCGTTAATTGTCTTCGTAGGGTTGTTCAGGTTTGGTTTCCAAATTGTGCGACAGGAAGGCAAAGTCACTTCCGCTGTGGCAGATCAAATTTATGTTTCAGCGCCGCAACGTTGTGACTCCATTACCCGTATGTTTTAGTGTGGGTGCAGCCTCGCTGTAGATTATAGTGTTGTGCAGGTTTGTAGTGAATGTGTCGAGTGAGGTTATGTCGTGTTGGTAACTTAACTAACATCTCTATTTCTACTGACTTCAAAATTTTTTTTTATCACTAGCCCTTTCTCTAATGTTGCTGTTTTTCAGACGTTTTTAATATCATTTAATGTGTTTACTGAAGGAACTGAAGATGCCCATGGGGCGAAATATATATTCCTGATTTATAAGCCAGGCTGATCCTGTATAAAAAGCTACTGCTTTTTTTAGTCTCTATTTCTATTAATTCTATTTGAATGAGCTAACGAAAACCTGTGTGGGAGCTGCTAACACAGAAATCTGTTTAATCTGTTAACCCGTCTGATCTGTTTATAATCTGTCTGATTTGTTCTGCAATAAATCTGTCCGGATCAGTGACAGCATTTCGCAGTGTACGTCACCCACGCAGTGGTCAGTTAACAGTTATTTAGGACATGTTACAAATGTTTTTATATCTCAGCAATCAGTGATTACCGGCCCCCGTACTATATGCAGTTTTTACCATAGTTTTATTTTTGGCGATGATATGGGGTGGAGGTATGACTTTCTGGGATAAAAGTATTATGTTCTCATAGTTTGGAATGCAATTAAAATGCCGGGATAAAGTTCGCAATCATAACCAAGCATCTGAGGACTGCGACAATGATAATGACATGACGAACTTTGAATTATCCACCCGCAGTGGAAGCTCTGAGCGTATAGCCAACGCTTATATCCTCAGTTACCCGGACGTGCTAAACTATTCACGGACATTCACGTGAATATGCGTGCAGATTTTCTGCCAGTTTTATTTTATGTATACACAGAAAGAAACCACTGTGCCATATAAAAAGCGAACAAGGCGAAAACGAAGACGATAACGATAACCACCAAGCGTTCACCGAATTCTACACAACTCAACAATAGAGTAAGGACGACAATACAACCATACGGCAACATCATCATACAGGATAAGGACAAGCGTGGAAGATATTGGACAACCAGAGAAAAACAATCTTCACAAGGAAAGTGATCGTGTAGCACCACGCATGTTTCCCCAAAACACACACTGGAACACCATACGGAAAGGATGCATTTTTTCTGACACTTCCTCATAAAACGCTTTCGTAATCTTTTGCTCGCAAAGTCTAGTATTTCTCGCTATCACGCTGTTACGTACACACGCCCTTTTGGTAATCAGCTCTCTGTAAAATTAAGAAAAATATTTTCACAGCAAATGGAGATTCGCAGTAAGGCAAAAAGGAGCGGTCAGCCTTGTTATGTATAGATTTTAGTAACCAATTTGTATCGTATATTCATTTGCGTACACCAACAAATTTGACAAACATACGCCGCTGTTTCATTATAGCATTTTGTGGACAGGACCAGCACTTCTGTATGAACAGAAGCAGCCCTCCGCCATTGAAGCTCGTTTCGCGGGCCCAGGTTGCACCTCTCTGGCATAAAATAATATAAATAATACTGAGTCGTCTGTCTGTTTAACGTTTCTACGATATATATATTTCGCCTGTGTTTGCAGGCATCATCAGTATCGCTAAAAACACAACAACGCAGTTTGTCACCAAAACAGTTTTGTCGAGTGTCTCCTTAAATGAGCCAAAGCCGACAGTTTAGTCTCACCAGAGACTACTAAGTTAGAGTAGTCTCTGGTCTCACCTTGCTGAATCGTTTCATCTGATTGTCAGTTTGTGAGGTATTTCTACATAGCCTATATATTTTTATGTTTTTGTATTACTGTTGGTTATAACTGCGTTGTTGTGTTTTTTTAGCGATACTGATGATACCTGCAAACACAGGCGAAGTATATATATCGTAGAAATGTTAAACAGACGGACGACTCACGATTATTTATAATATTTTGTGCTAATCTGTTCCTGAGGCTCCGTTGGCCATAGTGACAACAGGCGATTCAAAGAAAACAAACTTTCCTCTTACATAAACTATAGTTCAAAAGTTAGTATAGGGGTGTTGACCGACTTCAAAGGTGTTGATTTGTGGGTGTTGTTTGAAATCGTCACAAATCTCCTGTTAGCAAATAATCTCCAAACCAGTCGCAAAGTCGAGGTTTCATTTTGGCGAGATTAGTATTGGCAATCTGGCCTGGCACCTCCCCACAACGTAATATAATGTTAAAAACCTTTTAATTTTTCCATAAAATAAGGTGCATATGCTCATTAAAATTTCTTTTTTATTTGTTAAAATAGACAGGCCAACTTTTTGTCTTAAACTATGTCGGACGTTGCCGAGTTTAAATCTCCCGCCAAAACTCTAAAGGAAATGGCGTCAGCTATTAACTTGGACATCACCAGTGAAAAATTTCAACAATATTTGGACGCAAACGACGACATTTCTCATTTTAGAGACGAATTCTTTATTCCCGCAGCACCATATCACGGAGGTTAGTTCTTCCAAAATTAACCTGCTGTCAAAGCATGGCAAAGTAATTTGTGCAATGTTGTGGTTTATAATTTTTTTGAAGGACCTGACAAGGAATGCATTTACTTAACTGGAAATTCCCTTGGTCTCCAACCAAAAATCACACGCGATGAAATAGCGAAGGTAATCGTATTTGGATCAAAAAGTAACATTCGAAGTGCTCAATCCACAAGACACCAATAACTAGTTTTAAATGCTTTATGACAAGTAATGCATATTTTTTAATCTTGTTATTATGTGCAAATTTTTTATGAAAACCTCAACCAAACATATAAGCAAGCACCAAAGTCCGCTGCTAAAAGCAGCCTGCTATAGTTTTCATTGTAATTTTAAAATCGAAGGTAACCTGACAATTTGCAGCATTGTGTAGATTACGTTGTGATGTGTAGGTGTTGTGTAGAGTGCCCTATAGATGTATGTATATTTGCGTTTCTTTTTTGAATGGCTGAACAATGAAATATTGTCTACTGAACTTACCCTCCAGTATAGAACACCCATATACTGATAACCCATACAGTAAAATTTTTAATTTACTTTTTAATAAAATTTTAACTTACTCAGATGCTGGACAACTGGAAAGAAAACGGATTGCAAGCGTATCACAATGGTTATCTGGCTTCCATACATTGTGATTGTAATAAACACATCCTGGAAGGAATGGCACGACTTGTTGGAGCACAAAGTGATGAGGTTTGCAAATAGTATTAATTAGTATGAACTGTGCTACAGTTTTTTAAACATTACCTTTATTCTACGTGTTTGCTACAACATAGATACATCATGTTTTATTCCAATGCAATCAACAAAGAATGTAACTTTTATTATGAATAATAAACATATTGGTATGTAATTTTGTGGAGTGGTGTACTAATTTTCTGCTTAATGATGAGGTTAAGCAGAAAAATCCAAAACAAAATATTTCAACTTCCAAATTCTGTTTGATTTTAGTGAAGTTTTGGATTAACCAAGATCTTACTGCATATGGATTTTTTTAGTAACCATTGCCAAATCTATTTTACCCAGGTGACAGTCATGAATGGTCTGAGTGTCAATTTGCATCTTTTACTAATCTCCTTTTATCGTCCCACCAAACAACGACACAAAGTGCTGCTTGAAGCCAAAGCTTTCCCTTCTGATCATTACGTTGTGCAGTCTCAAATAAAACAGCGTGGCTTTGACCCTGATGAAAGTATGATTTATGTTGGAAAAGTGGAGGTACATTTGACACTTTAAATATACCAGGGGTGGTCAACCTATGGCACAGTGCACATAGTTACTTATGGCCCACCATACACCCCAGATATAATAATAAAAAGCTGATGTACACATGCAAAAACATTTATAATAATTTTTTCATTGTAGACAGAAATGAGTTTTATATGGAAAGAAACGTTCTGATCTTAATTTAAAAGTATGAAAGGTGAAAGTTGCATAGCGAATTTCAATTGAAAGTAAGAAAAACTGGCACATGAAAAGCAGAAGATTGGCCACCCCTAAAATACTATTTCAAGTGAATTTGCAGTTGAAAATGACTAATTATAGAAAAAAGAGACAGACTTTAAAAAAAAACAGTTCATTTAATTACTTTGTTTACACTTACAAGGAATCTTGTATCATTGAAATTGAGGAATACATTGATATAATTGAAGAACATGGTGATGAAATTGCTCTGGTTCTTCTGCCTGGTGTCCAATATTATACGGGCCAAGTACTGGACATGCAAAAAATGACAAAGCTTGCTCACAGTAAAGGATGTATGGTAAAAATGCGTATGTTCTTTGGTTTAATAAATTAAATAGTGTATTTAAAATGTTTATGTTACATGTGTTTTGAGGTTGGATTTGATCTTGCCCATGCTGTAGGAAATATTGAATTACAATTGCATGATTGGGAAGTTGACTTTGCTGCTTGGTGCACTTACAAGTACCTAAATTCAGGCCCTGGATGTTTGGCTGGAGCGTTTCTTCATGAAAAACACAAACTTAACGATTTTCCAAAATTGTCTGGTGAGATAGTTGATTTCTTTTTCAGTTAAAAAAATAGTATCCCAGTCATCACTTTTAAATAATAAAAAACTAATTTTTTTTGTGTAAAATGAAATGCCCATAAATCAAGCTATATCCTTTTCTATTCAAAACCTTTAAAAATCCCGTTTTACTCATACAAACTGTGTGCATCAGGTTGGTGGGGTCACAGGTTAGACACTCGTTTACACATGACAAATGTTTTGGATCTTGAACCTGGCATAAAGGGATATTGTATTTCCAATCCACCACCTCTGCTCGTGGCTTGCATCAAAGCAAGTTTAAACATCTTCCAAAGAACAACAATGAAAAATTTGCGGAAAAAAAGCATCCTTCTCACGGGGTAATAAAAGTTTTGTTAAAATGTTGAAAGATTTGCCATATTGATTGTTTTGCTTCCACACCAGGTATCTAGAATACCTGCTGCTTCATTACCTTAAGAAAACTGATAATGGGAAAGTTTTTTTGGAAATCATCACACCACAAGTGGACCGAGGGTGTCAGCTCTCACTGAAGTTTAGCATTCCAGTTCATGACGTAAGCAACATTCCAACATCCTGTTCTAAAACTAGTGCTTTCCATGTGTATTATAATGGAAATAATAGTATTTGCCAGGTCAGCATTTGTCGTCTATGTTTGAGATTCTCATTTTCCATACAAGAGGTCATTCCAAAATTTTGTTATTACTATTGCAAATGTTGCAAGTGTACAAAAAAAAATTAGTGTTCAGGAGAAAATCAGTTGGCTTTCTTTCAAAGGGAAATATACAAAAAAAATCATAAAAAAAAATAACACCGTAGAAAAAACCATAAGGTTTAAAAAGGGGTCGGTGACTATGAAAAGGTTGGAAACCACTGCATTAGACGGTGAATCTTCTCTTGCCAAAACAAAAAAATTTCAGCCTAGCTAAAATATACAAAAGGTGCTCTCACGAAAACAAAATACCTTTTTTGTACGTTATATTATATTTACTGTCTGTACAAAAGCATAATTTTGCATTTCTAGGTTTACAATCAACTGGTCAAGCATGGAGTCAGCTGTGACATCAGAGAACCTAATGTTATTAGAGTTGCTCCTGTGCCCCTGTATAATACCTTTAGGGATGTTTTTAGGTTTGTTAATATACTATGCAAGGTGTTTTCAGAAAGTTTTATTGATTGAATCGGTGTGCTTGTGTATTAATATTCATGTATAATGTATTAAAATCCCAAAACAGCGATCTGTAGACAGCTCAGATCGATTTATTGAGAGAAAAATATATTTCGCCTAAAACGGCATCATCAGTTTCTTTTAATACATTATTATTGATACGGTGTACGATCGACAGCCTGCCAGGGGCCTTTGGTTTTTTGATCCAGTTTTGATTTACTAATCACAATACTCATGTATTTGTATTTAAATAAAGTTAAAGTGTCGGTTTATTCAAAGTTGTAAAATGAGCTGGAAGCACTTGGGTCAAATAACTTACAATATCTTTGTTTCGGGAAAATTTAATTAACGTTCATATTTCATACCCTGAGTGGAGTGTATAACAGAATTTAGAATTTGTTTTTTAATTACGTTTGCAAGATTTTTCACGATGGCATAATTTATCCTCAACGGGCATGTTTTGACTAACCATTAAAAATCAACTACGCAGATACACAATACACAGAAGAAATCGATTGGCATGTAAACCTATAAAGGTTATCGAGTCAGGCACATATTTTTAACACTAAAATCACACACAAACTTACAACACTCCTTCCCATCCATATGAAAGTGGCATAACAATAATTGTCTGCATGTCAAAACGAGATACAAAAAAACACGCTCACGATGAGAGTGACCCTGGGCATTCCGGTCCACTTTCCCATCAACTATTCTTGTGTATTTACCTTTCCACAACATCAACCTCAAATTTTCATAAAAAACATTTATTTAAAAAAAGGTGAAAAGTTTGTACAAAACAATAAAGAAATAAACATATTTGGCCATAAGTGGAAAAGTACCGAAATAACGACACAGTGTATTGCACCGATTGTCTTGTTACTTGCTTTACATCAATATATCATCTTCTGATTCAAGGTTTGGCTTCAGAGGGGGTAAAGACATTTGACCTGAAAGAAACAATTTCCCATGAAAAAAAAGACCACTGTGCTTCCTAGTTTACACTAAATATGATTGCATTAACTTCAAGTAATTTATTGGACTTTTGGTTAACTATGCAAGTTGCCAGGATCAACATCAGATAGCACATGGCAAGCAGTAACAAAAACAATAGTAAAGAATTTTCTTAATGTGTGAAACAAATTACATTATAAACCAATATTTATTTCATCACAACTAAGGTCTCTGCCAGTGACCTCCCAGAAAGGTCACAGGACACTATTAAGATTTTTTGAAGATAAATGAGACAAAAGTGATCGCAACATGTTTCCTTTATTTGGTGATATTAGTTTTTGATATGGTATTTAGTTGTGATTAAGTGACTAACCGAAACTGGTTTCAGTCAAACTCATTCTTCCCTTGTTTTCAATTGGTGGAAGGACAACAGAACTTAATGGAAGTTGTTCATTGCTTAGAGGAATAACTTGGTTACTTTTACGCTTCTTTCTTTTCTTTTTTTTGATATCTAAAAATGACAAAAAACATTTACCGAACAGATATTATGCCTAATTTTTTTCCCTTTTTTAAGTATGAAATGAATTGTGGACTTCTACAATGTTGACATTTTGACTTTCATTGTAACATTGATTAACTACATTGAAAATTGTTGTGACACATATAATGACAGAACTCTACATACTTGGAGGCAGAATTTCACTGGAAAGATCAGGGTCTGAATGTAAAACAGATAAAGTTACAACAACAACATATATGAATTGTTATTAAAACCAATAAATCAATTGTATGGCAATAACCACCCACCAGGAGTTGATGTTGATTGTTGTAGGCTGGGGCTAGAAGGAGTTGGAGCATCTCTAACTATACCACTGTTTCTGCTACTACTTCGCTGCTGTGATTCCGTGCAAGAATCTTCTGCTTCCTGCTTCACTACTGCAGGAACGACATCCTCTTCATCTAAAAGCTGGTCACCTAACCCAGATCTAACGCTAAGTGCAGACTTGTTCTGGATATCATCAGCCACACTTCCCGGCAGGTGATCAATTGTGGTGTTGTTGACAATAATCTGTGGTGATTGGGGTTCCACAGTTTCCACTTGTTCGTTGCTTGCTTCAGCCTCTGCTGCTTCTCGTTGTGCCCTGTACAAGAACGTAGAAAGTTTGGTTGTTTTGCGTTTAACTGACAGGAGAAGTACAAAGTGGTTAGTTTACAAACTGTGAAAAGTAACATGTTGGTATGTTGATTTCAAAGTTTGGATGTAGACCATTAGGGAAAATATTGCATGGCTCAATATACCACTTAACAATAAATAGTACATTTATTATATAAAAAAAACACATGGCATAGTATTATTTGCATTGTAGAAGAACATACCTTTCTTCGCGAATTTTTTTCACTCTTTCTGCTCTGATCCTTTTCTCCTCCTCCAGTAGTTTGTCCCGCTTGGCAACATCAACCCCAACTCGCTCGTTCAGTGTCTCGAATTGTTCGCTTACGACATGTAGAAGCCAAGCAAAGCCATTTTTCAGGGCAGGATCCATTCCTTTTTTGCCTGGCTTGCTGGTATGAACGGCACATAATACCTGACAAACACAAACTGTAATGTGAACATTAATTGTGGATGGCAGTTGTTAATAGTGAAAAGTAAACATTTTCATCCAAAGCCGCAAACTTTAAAAAAATCATAGATTAAACCAGACCTTTTAAAAACCTGTGTTCAAAAAGGTGTGAACTGTGGTCTTACACAACACCATTAAAAAGCAAAAAACAATATTGGAAAACCTATTTTTGCATGCCAATACCAGATGCAGGGCAGTAAAAATCAATATTTAAATATCTGATGAATGACAGAGCATTTCATGAGCAGACTTAGGAGATTTCATGCACACTGAAAACAGCTGCTTTATTTTTAACAAGCAACCTACCACTTTGCACAGGCACCGATTGGCATTGACAACCTCTTCCACATTTAATTTTTCACATATTTCATATTCCTCCAATGCATGATCTTTGTCTTGCTTGTTTGCAAGCCTGAAACACAAAATAATGAACTATATACAGGTGTGTGACTGCCAAGAACCATGGTTAATGTTCACAACCAAAACAACAAAGCATTCTCCATGCATAAAACATTTCCAAGATTTAAATTTACCTCAACATTCACTTAACTGATTAATTTCAAGTAGCTGCTAAGGGTATTTTGACAACCTTTTCCCAAATATTATCAAAACATCACACCATTTAAACCAAACAGTGTATGTGTATACATACATTATTTATGCTCGAATACCACCTCAGGATTATACATTTTTTAAATATTTTCAAAATTAATTTAAGTACTACACCACAGCCAACAAAAAATAATTAGAGTTTTGGTGGTATTTCTACACTAAACAGTGGTTATAAACCATTTAACTATTGTTTCACTAATCTGCTAAAAAATATAGCCATATTTTTAAGGCACTAACAGAAGCACAGGTTTGCGTTGTATCAATGGATTTTCCAGCAGTTTTGTGAAGGTTTCTTTGCATTCTGTCATTCGTTCAACATCTGTAGAATCAACCACAAAAACAACTGCATGGACTTCTGCCAAATAGTTTTTCCAAATATCCCTTATTTTACGCCCACCACCAAGGTCAAGCATCGTGACGTCAAAGAGTCCTGCAACAAAAAAGTAATGTCTCAAATAAAATACACATTTTATACTATAAAACCATTTCTGGTGCATAGCTGGACCCTTTTCGCCCCTAAAACATGACTGTTATAAAATGTGTGCAATGATGAATAAAAATAAACAAATATTGAATCTTTATTCTGAAACAAGTTTACAGCAAATTACACAACACATTTTAGCTTTGGCTGTTAAAGATATTCTTCATTGTTGTGGTTTTATTCTACTTCTACAAAACTAATGGTTTAACGGTTCACATGCAACCAAGAATTGGCTCAATAGTTTAATTCAGTGGTTCTCAAACATTTTTCACTGGAGTGCACAATACGAAAAAAATCACAGGACCTATTATAAAACTGTCAAGACGATTTCTTCCTAAACCACATTTACAATTTTCGGTCACAGATGGATGACGTAACTTGTTATTTGTCTGCGTTTTTGCAAAACAAATCTGACTATTATGGCTCCTTGCGCATATAATATGATTTGGGTGAAAGCAAAGTCGATAGCATTATTGGATCCCAAACAGTTGTTTGGCCATAGTGCGCTCCACATGGTTCGTCTGTGTTGATTGGTACCTAGTTTGGTACCAAACATATCGATGATTGAATAAAAGGTATCACAAAGTGGAAATCTGTGTACCTGCTAGTCTACCAGCTAGCATGTGCCACAATCACCAGCTGCACTGATGAGACCTTACAGGTCGAAACAGTGTGTACACCTGTCTGTAGCTCTCATTGACTATTATGGCTCTTTTGCGCATATAAAATCTTATTACTTTCTTTAAAATGTAATGTGACAGCTTAAAAAATTCAAACAATGCACCATAGTTTGTGAACCACTGGTTTAACTATTCAGGACATTCAGTGACATAAACACCAACCTACCATGTTTTATATCAACTGATGAAAATCCAACAGTCGGTGCTACATCTTCCACTGGTTGACCTTGAACACCTTTTACTGCTGTTGTTTTCCCAGCATTGTCAAGTCCAACCATAAGAATGCTGACTTTTCTGCAAAGAATGTATATGCAACCGATATAATATTACTACATTTGCATAATTTCATCGGTAATACACTTTATGTAATTAATATTCAAACATTGGCTAGTCTGCAAAATTTAAATTCATCAAAAAACTCACACAATTTGGTAGGCCTATTTCTGTAGATTGGAGGAGGGAATTCAAGATTTTTACTTGGAAACAAATCATAACAGGACTTATTAACACTATTTAAAAGAGGTACATTCGATTACACACAAAAATACCAGGTATAGGCCAACTAGTATGAAACGCAGATATATGCAAAATGTGTAAAAACCTACCTGCGTTTGTTTTTGCCGTTGAACCAGGGCAAGCAATTTCCCATAATTTCTACCATTATCCGAAACAAAATCAAAGCTTCGATAATATATCATCCAGCACAACTATGTCATACTTATATTAACATTCCTCTCCATCGAAGCCACCTCGAACTTGACAACCAAATAAACTTTCAACTATTTTTACGTTGAGTCTCGGCAACGACGAAAATCCAATGACCAAACTGTTTTTTCACCAAACCGGGAAAAATGGTTGTTAAGTCAAACAGCGGACAAACCAGTTGTATGTTGTTTTCTTTGCAATGAGCATGCAGGCAAAACTTCGAGACAACTTTTTATATTCTAATACCGAAAGGCAACCTTCAGGACCTCTTTTGGAAAAAAAAGTAATTCTATTGCAAGGCCCTTTGCAATAATGCACCTGCCGACTGTTCCCCTTGTTTCCCAATAATATTCTTCAAAGTTAAAAAAAAACATATTTCTTCTGGGTGGGACAGTGCACAGTAAGGATTTGTTAAGCCTCCTGGAAGATCTTATGACCTACAGGGGCATTAACAGCCATGGGGGGTTGCTTAGACAATTATTTAGCAACTAACATTTGTGCTATGTTGTGGAGGAGAAATGGACCTTGCATTGAACTACAATAGATAGGATACTTTAACAATTAATTTTTCTACAAAATCCAATTGCACTTTTACCCCAAATAATGTCCAACAGGGAGGGATCAAAAAAGCATTTGTCCGGCGACCAATTTTGACCAGAATGCGTAGATGAGGGATGGATCTTTCATAAAACCACAAATGACTGTCCTTAAACGATGCATTTCTCTGCAAATATAGTCTGAAGTTTGAGCTGCCTTTTTAGTTCAATTATCCACAGCATTCGGCATCCATAGCCACCTGATTCAAAGCGCCAAAAACCCCACTAAAACTGCCCGAAACTGGCTTAAACTCACCCTAGCAACAGCACATGCATGTGTGCTCATGCAAGGCGGGCATTTCCCGACGGCGAAACTTATTTTAAAAGAAATGCCAATAAGCGTCCTTTAAAGACAACTTCTAATAGGTAGTCGGGACATTGGTTCGCCTTAAATGCAAAAGAGTTCTTACATCTACAAGCATAGGGCGCCAGAGAATTTCTGATAAGCTGCAACCATCGACCCTACATAGAAAAAGGTGGCGGTGCGAGGACTTTTTTGCCAATAACTAGAGGGGGATCAAGATTGTTTTGGTAAAAATGGCGCCACATAAGACAAGGGTGACGTATATGTTGTAACATCATGTTTTTGGTTATCATTTGCCACTTTGTGGTTTGGCATGGTGCAAAATACCCAAAAACACATTTGAAAAATGCTCTATTTCCCAATTACAAATCGTTTGGTATAACACAAAAACATACACTACATTTCAGCAAAATGTTACAAGGTTGGCTTGCAAAGTTGTTTTTGTACCGTTTTTGATTGCTGATATATACTTCGAAAAAAGGCATACACTGCTGCAAGTATTACCGATGTTGTATAATGTAAGTACAATGTTTTTTTACTATACTATATAGTTGCAAATTGAAATAGTTGTCTTTTAAATTAAACAGATTTTATACTGATTTAAGATAACAAAAACCATGAAAGGCAAAAAACACCAATCTACGAACTAAACACATATAACTAATTGATTGTACACATATGCAATGTTAGCTTCACTGATAAACCACTTATTACACGCCTACATGGGTATGTGGAGTGTTTACAAGTGACAAACTGCATCAAACCAGCATTACAGTTCGATTAAATTGTTTAAGTCAAGTGCAGTGTGCAACTGTACTGAGTTTTCTGAAGCTGGGGTATCATCAGCATGAAAGTGCTGGACTCAATTTTTTGCATTTTTCAGTTGGGATGATAGCCAATCCAGGCCTTCGTAGAGACCATCGCCTGATGTGGCACAAGTTGCCTGAATGAACCATTTCCTACTTCGCATGGACTGCAAACCCAACTTGTCCGTGACCTCAGATGGGTTCAAGGCATTTGGAAGATCCTGTTAAAAACAGGTTACAGTTACTTAGGTTTAAAATAACGATCAACCGTTTAAAGGTAGCTTGGTTTCTTGTTTGAAATAATGATCAACTAGTTGGTGCCTGTGTTGCTGGAAAGTACAAAGTTATTTTACCACAAGGAGGATAAATATTTGTAACAAAATCAATGGCATTTTATGAAAGCAATTCAATACAGAATTCATTACACACAAAAACGTTAGATTAACCTGTTTATTGGCAAACACAAGTAATACTGCATCGCGCAATTCATCTTCGGCCAACATTCGATTCAATTCATCCCGTGCTTCACAGATTCTCTCCTTGTCATTGGTGTCAACAACAAAAATTAAACCTATCAAAGTATTGAAATTAATAGACAGTTTTTAATCTTTCTAAGATGTAAACAGAACCCACACACAAAACCTAAAACAATTTGGCCCATTTATTTTGTAGCTTGTAAATAACAGTTGCCATGTGTGCAGTTTATTGAATAAAATGGCTCTTTTGCTCATACACAATGTAAATTAGGTTATGTACAAAGCTCGCACAAAATCACACAACATATGATACTACCTTGTGTATTTTGAAAGTAATGTCTCCACAAGGGTCGGATTTTGTCCTGACCGCCGACATCCCAAACTGTGAAACTGATGTTTTTGTACTCAACTGTCTCAACATTGAAACCTGTCGCAAAAAACACAATGTACAGCTTTCAAACATGATTTTTTGTTGGATATCAAGACAATAACAATATATTTATCTCACCAATTGTTGGAATGGTGGTGACAATTTCACCAAGCTTCAATTTGTAGAGAATTGTTGTTTTTCCAGCAGCATCCAAACCCACCATCAGAATACGCATCTCTTTCTTCCCAAACAAACCCTCAAATATTTTACCAAAGAAATTTCCCATTTTGTTTCTTTACCTACAGTTCTGAGACAGCAACTAATTCAAAGATAAGAATTAGATAGAATTATTTGTTGGCAAAGAAAAAAATTGACATTTACAAACTTGGCTTCCAGATTGTACAGTTTAATAATTTAGTGGCTGATACAAACATTACATTTGCGGGAGCAACCAACATGATAATATATATAAAAATCACCAGCATTTTGAACCAGCACAGCCGTTTACAAATTATGATAAGATGTTAATATAATAAAATTTTGCATCTGGGGTAGGCAGTACGTTGACCCTTTTTTGTATGAATCACATAGTATTTTCAAATAAATGTTGTAAATTCATTTAACCCTTCTAGTAGAGTAGAGGTTCAAATTCTTTAGTACGTTGTGTTAGTCTTTGGTATGGTATCTAGCTCCAAATTTTTCTGGTGTCGTGCGCGGAGTGAAAATATACCGATAATCCGCGCAATACTAATGAGCTAATGCATTAACATACGAAAAAACGTTGCGATCGTCCGCGTAATTGACGCCGAAACAAAATCCTCCGCGCAAAAAACAAACTTTCCAATCTTGGACAGTTACCGCATTTCATTTGTTGCACCTAATAGCTTATGCCATTAAAGTTGTTTTCAATTAATCAGTTTATCACAAAAAGTGCATCAGAAACAATACTAGTAGTGGCAAGTAATCGCTTCAGTACATTCCATGATTCTAAAATGGTTTGAAACATAAAATCGTAGGCTAAACTAAATCACCAAAATACCGGTTGTCGGCCACTGATGTATGCTACCTTAAACCGTTTGTAATGTAGAGATAAAACCTCACTGCACCAGACTAGGCCGGTATATATGCAAATTTACCAAATAAAAACCCTTATACATCAATGGTAAAAATCCTGCTCACAGTATACGTGGGTGGTGACACACCAACGAGTTTAGTCAAGCAACTGAACAAAACCAGTCATGCGCACAATATATTAATCGTTTAGCAAAATTTTTAAACTGCCCAAAAATCAAAGATGATTTTCAAAAACCAATATTGACTGTTATTTCTTCAAATAAACCTGGCTTGATATTTAAGTCCAAAATAATAAGTTTTTTTAAAAAATTAAGATATTCAGCTAGGTACAAATTCTTGATATGATATGGACTACTGCCGCCGATCATTTCGACCATAGTATATTCATAGAATACTAAACAGTATTCTATGGTATATTCATACTTAAACAAACAAAAAAATTACATCATGTGGTAAACTTACATTTTAAACGTCTATTTATACATGGTGCCGAAAACATGGTCAACAAAACATCGTCATATTTCGGAAAAAAGGTGAGAATCATTGGAGCAAGCTATCTCTCTACGATCAGTTCGTCACGCTTGAAAAAACAATTCAGGTCATTTGTTTAATGGGTTATGGTGTAATTTCAAATCCTCGGATATATGGACTTTTTTGAATGCAGCATTGCACTAAATAACTTATTACGAAACGTTTTGTATTGAAGTTGGATCGCCAAAGTCCTCCACGGAGGCACGCTGATAAGGAACCTGTGACACTATTGCTTCTTGCAAGGACAGCTCCAAGTCTACTATGCAGCGCGTCTTCTTCAAACAATACTCTCTACTGTCCCTTCACAAACCCTCCTTGTACTGGTTTAGTGTTGTTTCGGCTTGATGAAGCATGCAACTTACGTCTGGACAATTTCTCGAATGGTTTTACTTTTTGGCATATTTTATTGTGGCACGAGCTTCACAAAAACTAAATTATGAATTTTAACACGTTTTCAGTAAGTCCTGTGTGCTTATCTATTATTATTCATGTTTTTTATTTGTGCCCAAGAGTGGTTGGGTTGTGATTTCACCAGCTACATGATAATTTTGTTAAGTTACTCATCTATTATATTGAAATGTCCCAACATCTTGGGGCGAGCGGATACGTACAAGATTTAAATGTATCGCTGTTATAACCGTGTCACGTGACCGCAATATGCGTTGCAAATGTTAGTATTCATAAAATAACATGAAGATAATTGGGAAAAATTGAATCACGAAAACACAAATGAAAGTGTGACTGAATGAAATGAATGAAAGGGTGTATAAAAGTCTTGCTATTTCATTCACAGGTTGTCAGGTTTTCTTTTTTTTAATTTCGTTTGCAAGCCAGTCAATGCCGTCGAAAAGACCTAAACCTGTTGTTGCTGAGCTTGCTTGAATGTACCACGAGCGGGATCGGATTTGATGCAGACCCAGTTTGTCAGTAACTTCAGCTGCATTCAAACTATTTTGAAGATCCTGCAATGGTGATAAATTAGGATTGCAAGAAAACACAGTGACGAAACGCTAAGCCTACATATACTGGAAGATAGGCTACGAAATTTTTATCTTATGCTTTAATAATGCGTTTTTTGTCTATGATTTATTAGGTTGTTTGGTCAAATAAGACAAAACCGATTTTTACTACAAGTGGCATCAAACGGATGAAGTACATCCCCATTAAAACAGTAAAAATGGAATATTTTTTAAAAAATAAAAAATTGTTTTGTTTTGCCCGAGCCTTTTTGCATTAAAAATATACACGCGTTCGTTAATAAACCTTATTCATAGTGGTATACCTGTTTATTCGCATAAACAAGCAAAATTGCATCTCGCAGTCTATCATCAGCTAGCAAACTAGTCAGCTCGTCTTTTGCCTTATCCATTCTCTCTCTGTCGCTTGCATCCACCACAAAAACTAATGCTACAAAAAGAGTGTTTCGAACCAGGTTAATGAAAAATATGCTGACGAATATTAGTTAAAATCTTTTTGAAGCTTGTATATGAGTTGAAATATGTGCATCAGTTTCAAAATTATTGTGAATGTCAAAAATTACCATAAACAGGTATTTTTGCGACTCTTGGTAAAACTTCAGCAAAAAAAAATAACTAGGGCCTACAACGAAATTGAGAATTTGATGAATCTAATCTAGGCTATATTTTTACAAATCAAGCTTCGTTAAAAAAATTACCAAACACGTCAATACCCCGAGTATTTTGCAAGAAATCATTCCACAAATCTGGATTTTCTATCGTACCACCAACACTGTAGGTTTTCCAACTCAGGGCTTTGTATTCGATTACTTCAACATTAGAACCTGTTTTGAAACATAATTATCTCGATTAATGGAATAAACAATTTAATTTTTTTTAAAATATTTTAAATTTTGGTATCGTTTTTCATTGGCTTTTTCTGCCTTTTGAAAAAGAAAGCAAAAATCACATCAAAACTGCAAAACAAAAGTACGCTGAAGCAGAGCACTCGTAAAACCAAGATGGTTCTTTGACTTTCTAAACTAAAAGTGCGTTCAGCAAAAGCATAGATTGTGTAGCCAAAAACATCCTTTAGAAAAAGCAAAACAGAAAATACCGAGGTACCAATTACAGCAATAAAACAGCATCCTGCTGCTATCCAGCATTTACCCATTAATGGATCAGTAGTCATGATTTCTTCACATTTAAATTTCTTGAGGATGGTTGTTTTTCCAGCACCGTTTAAACCCAACATACGAATTCGAATTTTATTTTCGCCTTTTAACAGGCCTTTGGTTCGCAACAGGTTTAGAAATAAACTGGTCATAATTTCCCCTTAAGTTTTCTATATTACCTAGTAATAATTACCTACACAAGAAAGTTTGCCGGCCAATGTTCAACAAACACACACATACTCATGTGTCGTAATTCTTTTACCATTATGTGATTAGTAGATCGGGTACAGCTTGTTTTAACTATACGTAATTGCGACATAAAATATCCGGTCTCCCCTACATCTGATAACTATATTGCCAAAACCTAACATAGCTACACAAAACAACATTGCACAGCAGCCAACACACGCATGCAGCAATATCACGCCATTTACGCGGCAAACTCTTGCCATTTGCTTCCATGTTAAGAAGTTCAAAATGTTTTAATTTTAACTTTTTTACGTGGCTCGCTTGAAACTCAAAAAGACGCGCAGACTATATGTGGTTCTTAAACTGACGCCTAATTTACCACTTTCGTGAACTATACTCGTCGTTCAGGATGTTACGAATTTTGCACATTTTAATATGAGGCCTGTCACAAATTATTTACGCCAGTCCCGGATGTGACAAACATCGTTACATGAAAAGATATTTTGTTGCAGGAAATGATATTCCCGCTGAACAGCAGGGCCAACACAATCCGATTAACAAAACATACAAAACGCATCTTTAAAAACAACACAACAATACATATGAGTTGTGACTTTACTACTAACGCAAAACGTGTACATCTTTTTGGTTTTCAAACAGGGGCAGGTGAATAACCTTATGTCGTCACAAAGCCGAATATAATCCGCGTGGTGTGACATTTTCCTTACTGGGTGTTATGAACTTTAGATTTGTGACATTTTGAGTCACACACAACTCAACCAAACACCGGAAAGTCAAACGCACATCACGGGACGTGTGAACTGTGTTGCGAACAATAGCAGTTTGGCTTTAGTCTATTACTAGTGTGAATCAGAGCATTTCATAAATTGTAGCATGTCACCATTCTGATCAAGGTGTTACCATATTACGAATTTTAATCAAACAAACTAAAGGAAGCAAAATTATTACGTTGGGCCAGGCGGGCATCGAAATGTTGTTTTTAAATCAGGCCCGGCATTTTCTACGACCGGCCCTGTTCGTCTTTGATCCACCAATGTAACAACGGTTGTATTTTTATTCCTATACGCTTATTGCTGATTTGTACTATTACATAAAAACCAATTCTTTGTTTCATGCTGTCAGTTGTTCACTAAGAGTTCAAAACGGGAGACAAAAAAGTCCCAGCTGAACCTGCTTGTTTACTGACAAAATGTTTAATCTTCCCATCGTTATCTCAAAATGCGGATCAGTATGTACTCTTGTGGCGTCGTAGCATTATTAAGTTTGTTCATTCAAACTGAGTGGCTGCAAATCTTTTTGTTTAAAAAGCCGTTCATTGCAGTAACATCAATAACAACACATGCGGTAGATTTTTCCCGGCTACACTGTAAGATACTTTTCCGACGCACGAATCAGAGCATCACTTTAAAGTACACGTGGTTACCACAAAACAACAATTTGGCCACTTCATTCAATATTTCATAAATTTGTTAACATATAGCCTTACAGCAGGGCCGTTTCCAAACCGCACCACTGGTAAGGTGTAACATTTTTTTGTGCGTCTTGGCTATTTCGTCAGCAAGTCAACAAGACATGGTATCAATATTATAAAAAGTATAAACGAACAAGGATTGCAACACATATTTTGGTATCACGCCGTAACTACCAAAGCAAAGAAAATGTGTTTCCATAAAATATCTGCCAAACGGGCGAAACGGAGTCCAATATTTTTGCTTGAAATTGGTGCTTATATTTGGTCTAACAAATGCAACAAAATCAACACGCACAATACAAATAGTGATCAAAGATAAACACATAACTGCATATACGAAAAGAGTATGCAGAAAACGTCATGTGCATTACAATACGTATTAGAACAAACGGACCAGGGCGATTTTATCCAAAGAACGTGTCGCTATATTTACAATGAAAGCCCACATTGTATTAGAACTGCATTTAGATATAGTTGCACAGCCACTCCCAAGTGCAATAAGTCATATTGAACACTGGCGCTTGCTTGGGGGCAGTACGCCACCACAGTCACACGTGTAACAACTATTTAGCATTCTTCAGTTCGTTTGAGAGCCAATCCAAACCTTCATAGAGACCGTCGCCCGATGTGGCACAAGTTGCTTGGATGTACCACCGGCGGCTGCGCAAGCCGTTCAAACCAAGTTTCTCAGTCACATCCGCAGTGTTTTGGGCATTAGGAAGATCCTACGATATAAGATCACCCAGTAAGAGGCGCTGATTCCACAAAAGGAAAAATTACACCTAAACATTTGTTTTTTCCAATGCTGCCAAACACATTTGAGGCATCGATTTATAAACACATACATTGTGGGGTACAATTGATAAAAAAATTAAAAACAACGTCCTGTTTGCATTTCTAAAATAGTTTTTTGAAATATGTTTGAATAGGTTACATGGTAGATGCTATCCAAATCAGTAGAAACCTTCTGTTACATTTTTCTATACAATGTAGCCGAATTAATAGAAATTTCAAATATTGTCAATATGTTTGTATTACTTTGTCTATTATCAAATGGTTTCGAGGGGTTGAAATACTATAGTTTAAATTTGGGCGACCTTTATACGATACATATTTTCCAAACGATGGCCAACTTTACCTGTTTATTGGCAAACACAAGTAACACTGCATCGCGCAATTCATCTTCATTTAACATTCGATTCAATTCGTCCCGTGCTTCGCCAATTCTCTCCTTGTCATTGGAGTCCACCACAAAAATCAAACCTGTCCAATGCAAAATTTGGCAATTGGTGAGACAGAAAAGGTGAAAACAGCGGCCATGTCTGCGGGTTACTTAAAACAATATTGGCTTTGTTGCTCATACATGATGTGAATTAGGTTATGTGTGAAAACAGAGCAAGTATAACCACACAGCATATTATACTACCTTGTGTGTTTTGAAAGTAATGTCTCCACAAGGGTCGGATTTTGTCCTGACCGCCGACATCCCAAACTGTGAAACTGATGTTTTTGTACTCGACCGTCTCAACATTGAAACCTTTAACAGAACAAACAGTTCTACATGTCAATTTTCAATTGCTATCACAATACAGAGCAACAGAAATGAAACTTTTGGTTAGTTTACACCAGTGATGCACCGGTTTCGGCCCAAACCGAACTATTACGTTCAAGAAAAACGTTCTGGAATACCAACAAAACGCGCGGACCACATGGACAATATTCAATACTGTGGAAGATAACGGCGTTTTGGGCGCAAAGCTCGTCTTTTCTGTGTAATTACGTTTCACACAATCTTACAAACCGCACTAAAACTGACGCGGAATCAACAACGCCTTGTGATTGTTCAGTGACGTATCAATAGAACTATTACGGAGGCGTTATTTTTGTGAGGTAGGTCTTAGCATTTATTCTTTGAAAAACAGGAGTCAATAGTGTTTATTGAAGTATTATCGTTTTGTCAAAGTCCACTACAAGATCTGTAATACACTTGAAAACTACCAAAGACAAGCGTAGAACCCAAAGAACTACAATAATAATTGAAAAACTATCATGTTGTAGCACGACTGTCTGTGTTGCTGTCCAGCATATGACCACGAGTTTGCGTGACGTCACTAAAGATTCGATCTATTTGGCAAAACTGCCGAATATTCGGTTTCGGTCCGAACCGAATTTAGACGATTCAGTACATCACTAGTTTACACATTTACAACTTACCAATTGTGGGAATGGTTGTGACAATTTCACCAAGCTTCAATTTGTAGAGAATTGTTGTTTTTCCAGCAGCATCCAAACCCACCATCAGAATACGCATTTCTTTCTTCCCAAACAGGCTTTTGAATAAGGATTGAAAAGCACCCATATTTTTTGGCTAAATGGTTTCAAACCCTACTAATATCCTGGACAAGAAACAATGTTGCAACATTAGGAGTTTTAAAACAAACATGAGTACCAACAGAAAGTGAATGAAAAGTAAACAAACGACTAAATGCTCTATCAACACACAGATTACTATGGAAGCACCACGAATATGTTGCTACAAATGAAAATGGACACCACACACAAAAACAAGTCCAGTGGGATTGGAAAAGCATTTTTAAAGGTCGCGGAGCTAATAAAAATTTTGAAAATAAAATTTTCTAAGGTTTTCTGGATAAGTCAGTTGATTGCTATGTCATCGGCAAAAATATTTTCTAAAAAATTAACAGTGCAACATAGTATTTATAACACAATAATTCCTCTAAGACATATTGAAGAAATATATCAGTAAAAACCAAGAATGATTTCCCTCCATCAATAAATTTAAGAATAACAAATAGTTGAACAACTGTTTGCTGACAATGCCAAGGCAGACAACTAGAAATATATATTGGAAAAATATAAATCTTAAAATTTTTACTCAAATACATGTGATGTTGCAAAAATATTTTAAGTCGCCAACCAACTAAGCATGAAGAGCTTGACATGTTTGTTTAAATTTACAGTAAATCAATTCACAATTATCTAAAACGTAGGTAACATGTTTTTCTTTGGTCAGGATTTGTTATTTGTGCGACAATAAGCCAAACAACCAAGGAAAAGCAAGGTAAATATTGCATCAAGAAACATACACTTGCACAACACAATTTATGCAAATATGGGTGTTACCAGCATCACACAACTTGTGCACAGAAGCTGGACATTGGTATTTCGTTGGCTAACTTTCTAACAGTAGGTCAAGAATAGTAGTTGTTACTTTTTGCTCTCAAGGGTTTTGGAAAGCCAGTCCAGACCCTCGTAAAGTCCATCGCCACTGGTGGCACAAGTGGACTGGATGAACCAAGCTCTTTTTTTATTTTGCAGTCCCAGTTTTTCTGTCACCTCAGAAGGATTGAAAGCATTGGGCAAATCCTTTTCAAAAAGGTGTTAAATTGTTATTTCCACCCATAGCTTATACCTCATAGTGGTTAGAAAATATGTAGGATAAAATAAATTAAATACGTTCACTTATTGGACAATAGGAAGTGGAAAATTTTTATCCTTTTGACGCGAAACAACTAAGCATAACATTAAGATCTGCTTCATTACCAGTCTGAAATATATTTCTTTACTACACTTCATACCTGCTTGTTGGCAAACACAAGAAGAACCGCATCCCGAAGTTCATCTTCGTTTAACATTCGATCCAGTTCCTCCTTAGCTTCACATATTCTCTCTCTGTCGTTGCTGTCCACCACAAATATCAGACCTAGACAAAGTTTTTGAACATAGCTTTGTTTTCTTTGGTCCAAAATCGCAAATATCCCAAAATTACTCACCCTGGGTATTTTGAAAGTAATGTCTCCACAAGGGTCGGATTTTGTCCTGACCGCCGACATCCCAAACTGTGAAACTGATGTTTTTGTATTCGACCGTCTCAACATTGAAACCTGTTAAAAAATATTTTTACTTGTTTAAAGATTCACCAAATTTATGCAAATAAATGTTTTAGTTATTCTCTATATTTTTAAAGAGATAATCCGTAAAAAGTATTAAAAAGCTCTATATACCAATTGTGGGAATGGTTGTGACGATTTCACCAAGCTTCAACTTGTAGAGAATTGTTGTTTTTCCAGCGGCATCCAAACCCACCATCAGAATACGCATTTCTTTCTTCCCAAACAGTTTTGTAAACAGACCGCTAATTGACAGACCCATGCTTGCAGCCCTATACTACACCCCTAGAGTGAAGGAAAAGAAATGTTGACTGGTAAGATAAACTGATGCAGCACAGACACAAACAGCATGTTACACAATACATAACAAACTGACAATTGGCTGCGGGCCAAAACAAGTAAAATTGGAAAACTGTCGATATGAGACATAGCATGCACCTTGGTGCAGAACTTGCCAAAGTGGTAAATTGTCTAATAAAATCACACGTATTATTAAAGATTAAATACGATCATCGCTGTCAGCTTAAAACACAATTCTGATGACAAAAGTCACCAAATTGTACCCATCACAATTATTTAGCACAATGTTAACAAGCACATAACATACAAAGGTGAAGAAAAATGTGACACAACAGCCTATTTTTACAAAATAGCACTCATGACAAAGTAACATGCTCTGAAAACATTTAGGGATGCCCAGTTTGTTCGAAATTAAAAGTATTGCTCACATACACCAGAAAACATGTTCTAGTTGGCTTTAAAGATATGACACAAGAAACACAGCATTGATATTACGAAAACTGCATGACCAACCTCTGTTGGAAATAACAGTGAAAACAAAAATAATATACCTAAATATTGAGACTTGGTCACCATAAACATATCAAATAACCTACAAATAAACATACTTCCATGCGGGAATAAATAAAGTGGTGTTTTGTGATTTTATAAAAATGATTGACCTCCATTGGCTGACCTAAATTGTGTTTTGGATTATTTTGTTCATTGTTAAATGACATAATTCATGATGGAGATTTCATTAAACTTTCTTTGATTCTATTTGTTAAAAAATAGCAAAACACACAGTAGGCATATCTCTAACTTTTCAACGAATTGTTAGAACTAAAAAGTAAGCATAACATTAGAAAAACTTGCAGGCATTTTAATTCTTGACATGTTTCAACTGATTCGAAAGCCAGTCCAATCCCTCGTAAAGACCCTCGCCCGATGTGGCACAAGCTGCCTGCATGTACCAACACCTGTTTTTCATGTTGTGTAAACCAAGCTTGTTTGTCATATCAGCAGGAGAAAGTGCATTTGGAAGATCCTTAACAATAAGTAATATACAAGTTTTATTCGGTTTGCTTTGGTTTAATCAAGTTTTATCCGGTTTGCTTTGGTTTAATCTAGTTTTATTCGGTTTGCTTTGGTTGAATCTAGTTTTAGATGCCAGACAGAACCAATTTTAACCCAGAAAAAGCAAAACAATAAAAATTTACAGTTGTTAAATACAAAGCACAATATGAAATTTAATTGTTTTTTAATTCAAAGACTATCGTGACATATACAGTGTGCAGTTAAGGAAAACTAAAGTTTTTTGCCATTGAAAAGGAATAAAATATTATTACATTACAATAAAGCCACCTACCCTGGAAATAAAAAAAACTAGGTGTTTATGCACTCCCAAACCTGTTTGTTTGCAAACACAAGCAATGTAGCATCTCTCAGTTCATCCTCAGCTAACATTCTATTCAGTTCATCACGAGCTTCACCAACTCTCTCTCTGTCATTACTGTCAACCACGAAAATGATTCCTTCAAGAAAAGGAGTTATATTTTGAATAAATATTACAGGACCACAGGTTATATACAACAAACTTTCCAATCAACAATTTGAACAAGCTACATAAGAAGAAAAATCACCAAATTCTCCAAAACAGCGCACAAAGACTGCTGACCCTTGGCTTAGAATATTTGTAAGGGTTATTGGTATATATACTGCTTTTTTGTGACATTTGTCAGTCATTGACTGATTTTTTCAAGAAATGTTAGTAAAAATAAAATGCCCAAATGCATTTTCACAAGGAAATTATGCCAAACGTTAAAATGCTATTGTGCGTTGTGCCTTGTAATGCTTTGTTTTTGAGGTCTCGATAGTCGATGATTCGCAGCAGGATGTGCATTGCCGTGTACCGTATTTTACAGACCATAAGGCACAATTTAAATCCTTTTTTTTCCTCATAAATTGATCATGCGCCTTATAAGCCGGTGCGCCTAATGTATGGATCAAGTAGTGCTTTATTGCCTACACTCAAAACCAGTACCGATACTATTATATAAATAAACCACCGTCTTACACAATAAACTACGATAAAAGCAACCAGTAACTGATATTCACTAGGCTCATTTTTTCTTTTGCTCATTGTACTATTGTGACTTGCTTACGTTTATTACATAACAAGTAAACTTTTATTTCTCTTGCTCCTCATAATTGTATAATGCGAATACTGCTTATATATACAGCTTTATACGGTAACCCATACTCCTTAAAATACGTTGCGTTCTATAGCCCGGTGCGCCTTATGTATGAACAAAAAACTAATCAAAGCAATTTATTGACAGTGCGCCTTATAAACGGGGGCGCTTTATGGTCCGTAAAATACGGTAATACTCTCTGAGATACTAACACATCATTTTGTAACAATGGATTAGTTTTTGTGTTTTGGTTAAACTTGTACAAATGCATGGTAAATATCCGCAACAAATTCGAAAAGACTGACTTTTTTACTAGCATTCTGAAATTTTTCATTGAAATAAAAAAACCTATGGTATATATATATATAGATATCCCAACAACCAAATACAACCACATGAAAAGAAATAAAAACGCAGAAGTAGGTGGAATATGCACATGAGTAATGTGTAGTAAATACAATTAGCCTACCTTGTGTGTTTTGAAAGTAATGTCTCCACAAGGGTCGGATTTTGTCCTGACCGCCAACATCCCAAACTGTGAAACTGATGTTTTTGTACTCGACCGTCTCAACATTGAAACCTGACAATTTTACAACACAGATATTGCTTGAAAACACTGGTAAAACTACAGTCAAAGCACAAATCTTGTAATTACCAATTGTGGGAATGGTTGTAACAATTTCGCCAAGCTTTAACTTGTAAAGAATTGTTGTTTTTCCAGCAGCATCCAAACCCACCATCAGAATACGCATCTCTTTCTTCCCAAACAGGCTTTTGAATAAAGATTGAAAAGCACCCATATTTTTTGGCTAAATTGTTTCAAACCCTAAATATTATCCTGAACAGAAAACAATGTTGCAACGTTAAGAGCTTTTTAACAAACAGAAAGTGAATGAAAAGTATACAAACCAACCACTAAATGCTCTATCAACACACAGATTACCACATGAAACTTGATGAAAGCACCTCATGTATGTTGTGTGTGTGCTTATAGATAAGTAAACTCAAGCCAAATTTAAAATCGTAGGCAAAAAATCTGTGTTTTGTTTTCAACTGTATAGCCTACAGCAGATACTACAATAACACTAAATACACGAAAACTAACTCACGTTACTGCTCAGTATGTTTTTTTTTACAGAATACAACAAGCTAGGTTGAACTTGACAATAATACTACAGGTTATAATAAAAATTTACTTCACACACAACATTTACCAAAGAATATAAAACAAACAACCGCAGTCGAGGCGTTGACCGATTTATCACAATCCGTTTCAGTAAGGAAGTACGGCGTGCCACGTCACGGGACCTGAATTTACTGTGACGTCATAATTAAGAAAGTTTCAGCCGGCAAATGGGGATTTTACCACTTTTTGCTTTTCATTCATTTCTGGCGCCACAGAATTTTTTTTTATGCAGAATACAAAGTGAAATTTTGCATTGCATTGCATTTATCCTGTTATTAACGAGCAACCCTAAATCAGAATTATTTTGATTAAACCTTTAATTGATGATCATTCGCAGATGATAAATCTTTAATTGATTATAGCCTACATACGCTGCAAATTTTTTTTAGGAAACGCTTGTTTACAATAGATACGAAGTAATCTATTTATAAGAGTAATTCAAACAATATAGTGCAAAATCATAGTTATAACTTTTGAAAAGCACTTTCATATAATATAGAGTGCCAATCAGAGAAAGAATTTAACACATATAGACTGATACGGCAAGTTTAATAATATAATATAAAAAGCACGATCACGGGTACGAACTTTAGTAGCATTATTAAAACACAACAAATGATGATATGCTCTGTTTTTGTCTTTTTACCGTTTTGAGATGCAATCATTTCACTTTCTCAACAGTGTGGGCAGCGGTTATTGTAAGTTTCCAAGTGTTTCTCAAAGTCTATAGCGAATCTGTAGGCTTAATTGTCATACTTCGAAACATTTTAATATTTTGTTTAAGCTTGATCTTTTGAAACCGCTTTCTACTCTTTTACAATTACATCCCGCCTTCTGATGCCCTCGCTAGTTATTTCGCTTGAGTTACGTCTTTTTACTTGTGCTACTTCTTCTAAAACTCCTTTGTCGCAGCAATTACCTCTTTGTTTCTGCCCTGTCTTTGATGTCTCCTTATATATTGGAGATGGTTTTCGGTCCCACAGATCGCAATGTGATCTCACTGATCATGGCTTTGGTCTCATAGACCATAACTTGTGGTTTCACACACAATCAGTCCAAATCTCGGTTTTGGCCGAAACTTAGCTCCAAAAACAAACCATTGGTGTCGATGTTGGAAGCCTTTCAAAAACAAGCATTTGCGTCCTTTCAAATCCTTCAATGGGACCATGAAGTTATACAGGTTGCTTAGCCTACGCCATCGTCGACTTATTAGTTTTAAATCCGCACAGCTTTCAGCAAACTGAACAGCTATATTATATGGGTGAAGAGAAAATGTAAAGTTGTTGTACAAAAAGCACGGCCACAAAGCCCTTTGGGTGAATAAACTTTAAAATGGCAATTTCCTCTCTGCATAGAAGTATGCTATATTTGAACCAAATTAAATATGCATGACATTCTTAAGAACCGGACACATTTGAGGGAAGCGCGATTATTAATTTTATTGCAAAACAGCCCAGAAAGCACGAAAAGATTTCTACCCCACAAAAAAACTTTTGTAGCCGATCGGAAAGGCTATAAACAAATGAAATCGTCAATTCACGCGAACTAAATATAAATAATCCCAACAAAATTTTTCAGAATCGGTAATTTTCCACAGACGGCCGTTGAAAATCCACAACAAAAGTAAAGTTTTTTGCGGTTTTGTCATGGCATCAAATTTACAAAATCATCAAATTTACAAATATATCCATTGAACAATCTTAAAGACACAAAATCCAATCAGACAAGCTAAGATTGCCAGAGAAAGCTTGAATTCCCGTTCAATTTGCCTCATGATGGCGTTCTCGACTCGCAAATCGTCAACCAAGCTAGCTTTTTTGTTCTCATGTGGAAAGGGAATGTCCGGAATCGGGACATCAAGGAATTTACATAACGGATCCCAGCCCTCGGCCACTTGGAAAACCAAAAGCTGTCCTTCAGGGGTGTTCTGTAAAAAGGGTAATGTAACTCGTGCTGTATCCGAAAAATACCTTTGTGTGCGCATTAACGCGACAGAAAGTCACAAAAACTTCCATTGGCATTCTGTTTTTATATATCATGAAGCAACAAGGCTCAGATTGAAGTCAGCAGATTTATTTGTAAAAAATCGATTTCGCTTATGTAAGCATCGTCAGTTTCTGCAAAAATTACGTAGTAGTAATAGTAAAAGCAATAAAATGCACACAAAAATCACCCTTGCAACGGAGAGTCTTTTCTTTACGCTATCACATCAAGCTCACACTGTGAACTACAGTGTAGTAACGAACCTACAGAAGGTGATAGCGGAGATAAGGAAATAACACGCTCACACGTGATCGTAAAAACCTGAAACACAAACGAGTGTGCCAGAAGCAATGAATGCGACTGAAAATAGGATATAATTAGTAAAAGGTAAAATCGAAATGCAATAAAAATTATCTAATTCTCGGTAAAATCATTTTCTGGATGTTTATAGATGCTTGCGTCATATGAAGCCATTTGGCCTCACAAACATCTAAAGACTTTGTCTCCGGTTGTTGAACGAATGTCACTGAGAAACAGGCTTCGATGGGTGGGCGCCGAGCTGGTATACCGTGTTTGGAAGTGTGATGGTGAAGAAGGGCCGTTTTGTCATTTTTCCCAATATCGCTGGTTGCCCTGTTCCAGTCGGACCGGTGTTGCGTCCAACGGGTGGAAAATTTGTTGCTTACTTAGAAACTGACGATGCTTACTTAGCGAAATCGATTTTTTACAAATAAATCTGCTGACTTCAATCTGAGCCTTGTTGCTTCATGATATATGCGAACCAAAGTAATTTGCTGTCGCAGATAATAAAACAATGCCTAACCGAGGGCTAGATTCCTCTACAGCTACAAAGCATTCTGTTTTTATGTATATATACTTGCCCTTTCAACGTTTTTATTGTGTTTGCGATACTGTCTCTTCAAATGTTCCTCACAAAATATCGTGAAATAAGATCGTGGCCAACGGCTGCTTGTGCCGAGGTGCTGTCCTGAAATACATAATAATGCAGATAAAAGTATATGGCTATAAAGCATTCAGAATCTATTGAATAAAAGAAAACTATTTGGCTTTTTCACAAATGACTTTTATATTTGTCTCCACAAAGATAAAACCATCGAGATTCTGCTGGGGTCATAGTAGATTCCAGATTTAAATACATTCACGTTTAAATCAGTTTCTCGGGTACTTACCCATGTACGAGCGGTATCTGTGCGCTTTCCAGCCAGTGTACGTTAACATTTGGGCAAGGAACACGAAATAGTCGTTGTTCACGATTTTGAACTGGTTAACTATACTCTCATACCAGTCATCTTCATTCCTCGTTGATAAAATAACCTAAATGGGATACGGACAGAAAATTAAACGACCCAAAAATAACAAACCACGTTTGTCCCTATAACACGGAAGATTACATTGTTTATTTAAATGTCCATTCGGTATATAAGGTCATGTGACATAGCCAACAAGATGTAACTTGGCGGTGACAACATACATGCTTATACGGTGTCGTTGCTTTTGTTATGATAAGTTTTTAGATGGTTATAGTGTCTGCTGACAATCTAAGGGCCCGCATTAATACCAAGTAAACTTTTTGAAATATATCATTGGATACCTTGGCATTAGGGAATGCCTCCAACAATTCCTCACAAAAGATATCCCCGGGAGAATCTGTGACGGCGTCAACTTCTTTCAGCATGCGTTGCAAATCCTCCACTCTAATACCTTCTTCGAATTGCTTGGTCCAATCTTTGTTCAGAAACCAGTAGTTTTCTAACCAATCGTAGACATCATACCCTAACAACTTTAACGCTTTGCAAATCGACTTTGTACCAGTTTTTGGTCTACCAGCGACAATGATTTTCATCTTGGTAAGTCCAGTAGACACTGATTATATCTAATTTGCAACTCCCACATACGGCTGCAATCTAATCTACGAGCACTCGTCGTATCGTCTACTCTTCGTGAGAGTTAGTGCTTTTCTTCCTTGCTTCTCGTTGGTGGCAAGGCAGCCTTCTAAATAACGATAAGAAACAATGCCGTGACAATTGAGTTGGTTTCGTTCACGGACACGCTTCACTGCATAGAAAGAAAGAGCTTGTTGGACAAACAGGAAATGTAAATAGGCTAGCGTAAGTTGTTGTATGACCAAATGCGCGCTGTTTTACAAAATTTGATACTTCAAAAATTTGTGATATTTTGTGCTGTAGCTTGTTTACTTAACTTGAGAATGAAACAACAACATAAATTAGGTTGTAACAAAAACATATTTGGTCGCCTAGTGTTTCTTTTGCCATTAAAATGTTTTTTTTGTAAACACTCTTTGATTTTACACTGAAAAGGCCTCAAGAACCTTTTTGTTACAAGGTGTATGCAGCTTATGAGGTATTCACCGGCAGTAAGTTGGACGCTATTTTATCGAAAACATATCTATTCATTAAATGACAAGCCACATGTCACACATCTCCATCTACGGAGATAATCTACTTTAACCAGCAGACAAACCCAAACCTGCATTGCGCATCTGACAAATTCACAAGTGCAAGTAGCTGTCTTTTCTTGTTATGCATTGAAGCGTGACCTAGTCAGAAACGATTTCTACACGAGGTTAACGTATCAAAGGGGTTTTCGGCACAGTTTCTTATTATTACTTTTAAAATCATTGAACAAATCAGTGATTATCGTTAGAGATTTTTTTTATTTACCGACCCTAATACAATAAAGACCTATATTTGTTCCCGGTGTGCTACAGCACGAGATAAGGTTGGCGTAAACCAAAATTGCTGTCCTTAAGGCCGCATCTCTGTATTTCTATGGAAAAGACTTTCCCGGTTGGGAATTGCCCTTCTCGAACTCTGTCCTGCGTAACAGAGTAAAATTATGTGTAACAATGCAATGGGTCATGCATGGGCGCCAGTGTTTTGGTTGAATGAGCGCAGATGAACAGGCTGTTGCCAGGGCGATTTTCAGCGTGTTTGGAGCAGTTTTAGTTTGTTTTTCAGGGTTATTAGTCAGGCAGTAAATTGGTAGAGGGTGCTGTTGTACATGTAGCTGAAAAACTACCCAAATATTGAGGTTGATTTTGTGAAAAAATGAATCACAGAAAGTATGTTCAATTTGTGATTTTCTGTCAGTGCGGACCCTTGGCAAGGAATTGTGGCCAAATTTATAATCGCATTAACTACTTAAACTGCTCCCCCGGGGGCATTTTGACCCTCTGTTGGCCATTATTTTGGTCAAAAAAGCAGAAAAAAGTGTAGGTTTGTTTTGTGAAAAAATGAATCACAGAAAGTTACCTCCATTTGCGATTAAGTGAAGCCACCAACCCTCCTCTACACAATTCATGAAGAATTAGATGTCTTGGGGCCCCACCGGGGCTGTTTGTACACCCCCTAGGACTGACAATTTAGCAGTTAGCCTTTGCAAAACCCCCCAATGTGCTGTCTTAATGCAGCTGCAATCAATTTTTTTTCTGTTCAGCAATAGTAGTCCCCCTTCATGAGTCATCAGACCCGGCAATTGTTTTTGGCAAACAAGAGAAACTGTAACCAGGTGCACAATAACAAATGACTTCTAAAACTCAATTTTTGGGATTTAATTGAGAGATGCGGCCTTAAAACTGTGTTCCCAGTATCACCACAAACAGTAATAGTTGTATTGTAAAAACGTTGTGATTTGTATAGCGGCAGCAGTCGAAAAATGGCAATTACGCGATGTACGAGAAGTCTCATATATAGAACAAAAGGAATTAAAGAAGAAAAAGTGCGTTCAGACGCTGATTTCAACATCAACGTAATTGGCGGGAAAAAGTCCTGTTTTGTCGCCCACTTCCCCTCTCCACCAATCATCTTCCCGCTTTTCAAACACCCTTATAATGTCACCTAAACGCAAAAAATACAATGTTACGTTCAACTGTTGCATGCAAAAACTCGTGATTGCAGGAAACTTTGGCGCTCACTTACAAAGCGCAACTAAAATTTCTGCAGCACGCCGTGTCAGTCTCAGGTCTATAATTGCTACGGTTGCTCGTGCATTAGTTTTCACAGACTGACAAAAAATCTGATTCTGTAGCACGCGTGGATGCTAAATAAGCTTGCAAAAGCTCGTGCCTAGCCTGTCAAAAATAGTGCACCAGCAACTACAGTAAGTAAAACGCATAAGTGTGTTTCAACTCCTAAAAGTGCTGAACACGTACCATCAGTTCAATACATAAAATCACTTCAAACAGCAATAAAAAAGCATGCAAAAAATCAACGGGTGACCGTACGCGATTCCTGTGTTTAACAGTTTTTTATTAAATAAACACAAACAATCAAAACTTTTGGCTTAAGGGTTAAACACCGTTTTTTAAACTGGTGTTGGAAAAAATAGCAGGAATACGCTGGATCTGGCAGCAACAAATTACCCCACCTTCATGTATTGACAATTCATCTTCTCTGGTGGCAGCGTAATCGTACAAAGCAATACACGAGCATAAAACAGTGCTTCCGTCCGAACCAACATCAGACGATACTAAAAAAAAACAATGCGGAATTTGCCAGTCTAATGTGTTAGGTGCGAGACCAATGGTTAAAAAAATAGGAGAAATCGTAATGACTTGCACACGATACTCAGATATACAGGCGCCTGTACCTCCGTTTTCTTTGTTGGGACTTGTGGTGTTGGAAAGAGGTGGCGTTGACGTCAATTTGATTTCAGGTGTGGATGTGGTCGGTGACATGGCAGAAGACGACGACGATTTGACGTCGCTAAAACGTCGTTGGGAATGGAGGCCTTAAATGCAATTACACAAACGTAAATGGGCAGAAAACTAAAGGTAAAAACAGTCACAATATCATTACCGTACACACTGTACGTAATCAGTCTGATCAACTTCGATTTGCCAAAAATAAAATATGCAAACCACGTGGTAGCACTTTTAGCAATTATTTTTCGGATTGATTTAATTACTATCTACAGCAGGGATGGCAACCCTTGTTAAACACGTGATCAAAAATGAGAACTTAATGTGAATTTTCAAAAAACGGGCTGCAGAATTAATGATATATGTCAATGAAATATAAACGAGTAATTTAATTACTGCTATAGATTTAAATAAGGCTGATGGTCTATAACCAGCACCCTATACGTTTTAATGCAAATTTTCAAAACGACAACAGGCCGCTTACTTTGTCAGCGGTACGCCATCCTTGACCAACAATAATGAATTTGTTTTGCTACGAAAATAACATTTGGAATTTTAGATTCCACTTTGTGATGTTAAAACAACTCCGCGAAAAAAGCAATTGAAACGGAGTGCCACAACTTTCATCAACAACATTGAACAAATGAACGTTCTTCCGTATTTGCGATTCACTGGGGTTGCAACATTGCGGGCGGTATAGCAAATAACAGATGGTGTGTGATGTTTAGCGAACAAACCTGATGCGGCAGACACAGTATCGTACACTTTCTGTTTATGGTGATGATGGTGGTTCGTAGATGAGGAGATGGTGTAGTTCTTCCTCTCCATTGACGAGGAGCGATGCCGTGTCGGAGCTCGACTTTTCGAAGATGAAGCTGTGATATTTGGGATGTTAAAGTACCACGCATAATGCGCTAAAGCTTTTTTTGATGGAAAAGTTTGGCAATAACTCGTTTGCAGCTCTGCGGTATATGCCTAATGATTCATTTGAATTTGCCCATTAACCCATTAAACCAATTTTCATTGTGTGGGTTTTGAAAAATAAATAAAATTTTTGTAGCGCAATAAATGGAGTACTCCATAGGTAAATCCACTCATAGATAAGCCATGACTTGCTAACAAAATTATACAATCCTAAACCCAGAATAAAACGTACAACATGAAAAAAATACACAATTTGCCGTAAAACGGATAATACACCATTAATGTTGTAAAGGATGTATACTAAACACTGTATCCTTTAAATGCACTTATCGTTGAATGAACCACACAGATGACTTACACTTAGGTTTGGACTTGCTGCTTCTTGTTGAACTTCTTTCCCCGTTGTGTTCTGACAATTTCTCTTCGGCTTCTCCAGGACGTAGTCGTAGTACAGAGTACATAATGCCCTGAGAGTAAAAGTTTTAAATTGTGGCTGCTTTGTCTGGCCCTGGGCAACAAATGTGTAAAGTTCAACGCGTTTACGGCGGTTTTGAGATATTTCTATTCTGCACACAAACTTTTTTAACGTAGAAAAAAAAGCTGTAAAAAAAATACCAAGTGTTGATAACATTGACATTACCTGTTTGTCCGTGTGTCTTTCAATGTTATTCGAGAGTGGGTGATTAGGTTGCGCGGTGCCATCCAACGATGCGAGCGTGCAGTTTAGCTTGTGGCGGATAGCATCCAGGAAGGTCAACATCGCTGATGACTATACGTCGTTACGTCATAAAGCACATTGTTTCGTGGTTGAATATTACGATGTGTCAATTATTGATGGGTAGAAGTGCGGCGCATTGCTGGTAGATCATTGAGCGGGGGCTAAAATTAACTGCGGCTCGACGTGCGTACACTTTATATGTGGGGGACTTCGGGAGAATTATAAATACCCGCAGTGGGTGGACTTTTGATCACTTTACTGTTGTTGAAATGCACAATTGCAAAACACAATCGTGCCTTGACATTGAAAAAATATGCAAGGAATGCGTCTCAACAAATGGCACCAACAGAAGTGGCAGAGGGGGTATTTAACAGAATCGGTGTAATGACAAATGCTCAATAATAATCAATAACATTATTGGCATTTTATACTGTTGTGTTTTTTTATTACCTTAGTAAATCACTGACCATGTGCAATGAGATATGGTTACCATGTTTGCATTTTGGGCACAATCCATACTATTCCCGACCTATACAAGTAGTTTTGCTTCCAAAAAGATGCAATACAGTTTAACAATTGATTACCACTATTACAGCCCTGTTGTGTGTTACCTGCAGCAGTCTATTGGACATATCCTCCTGGTTTTCGGCATCTGTGTTAAGTGATGCGCTTTCAAGACGCCTCATTCCATCCCTGTGCGTTCGCTCCTTGTGGCTGTCGTGGATATATCTTTCCAGAAGTTTCTCCACGGAGCGTTTTCGTCGATCAACGCTCATAGAGCAGCTGAAGTTCTCTTGCTACAACAACAATAGCGTGAGTGATTCTTATGCGGTTTTGAAAGTATTTCGCTACGCCTGGTGCGCTTTTTTAATTAAGTTTAGAACTTCGGCTGGGTGGTGGGTGGCAGCGTTTAGTCCTAGTAGTACACATTATACAGAGTTTTGTAACTATAAGTCGAAAACAAACCGATTCCGCGAAATATCGACCTATACAAGACCCACGAAGCCTTGGAAGCAATCGCTGACAATAGAAAAGATTAGCCACAAAACTTTCAACCCATGTATTTACAATTGATCCATCTCTAATGCACACTTCAGAACAAATGTTATGATACCATGTATGGCGGTCAGTCACAGCATTTTGCGCACCTTCATATGCCCCACATTCCAACTGATACTGGTGTAAAACACCCATACTTACGTAGTAATCGCACAGAAGTTGTTCTGACATGTAAGGGACTCCTTTGAGTTTGTCGGAAACTACTTGAATCTCTTTGGAAGGTGAAAGGTTGTCAGTTGCTTCATCAATAATTTTGCACGTCTATATAACAAGGTGTGAATATGTCAATATTTAACATGTATATTAATAATAAAGCTGCTATATCAGCACTGAATATTGCCTTAAAAATGGGAATGATTATATGATTTTTTGTTAATAACTCACATGCGTAAAAGAAGTATGCAAACATTGTTATCAGTTGACCATATTGCCAAACTAATAGACAGTAATGTGGGGACGACAGACTAATGTTTGACTCACTAGTTTTAGCTTGGAGGGGATCTCGTAAAGATTGTCGGTGTACTTCTGAACAACGCGGCACAACGTCCTAAAACGATTGTCTTCCATATTCTAATAAAAATAGTTTTTTGACAAAATTACAACGGGCTACACCACAAAACCTTTGTACACAAAACACATGTATACATCTAACAAATTTCTATGTTACAGACAGTCCAATGTGTTAAGGGTGTTGCCGAGATTCTCAAACAGTGCGTCACGCGCAGATGGTGTATCGAATCATGGATAACATGACACAAATATTTAACGAGGCTTCTTCATATTATTAATGCGACCAATGAAGTGCTCTGTAAGGGATAGTGCAGGCAACCTCACCTCGACAGCATCACAGCATTGGAAACTGGCGATCTCCCATTCTTGTCGTGAGCGTTCAAGGTGTACAAGTGAGTTGTAATATTCCCCGTCAGCTCGCTGGAGGCTTTCCTCACTTTTCTGTCTCTTCATGAGTAACTGTCATAAA
The DNA here is from genome assembly GCF_947561715.1 of Ascidia mentula. Lineage (NCBI taxonomy): Eukaryota > Metazoa > Chordata > Ascidiacea > Phlebobranchia > Ascidiidae > Ascidia > Ascidia mentula. The sequence continues at coordinate 5,654,425 of NC_138568.1, forward strand.
AGAAGTCACATGTGAAGGCAGTAAAGCGTGACTGTGTCAATATTGGCAGAACCACGACAATACATGACACTTGGAATGGTTACATCACCAACTGTTAGCGGCCTACATCCTATCTCTTGGTGGATGAATGAAGTTTTTTGTTGACTGTTTTATACAGCGAAAGCCCACTGACAAAGCAACTTGGTTACACTGATAATACCTTTAAGATGTAACTAGTGGTTTCGAAATTTAACTGCCTTTTTTATTCGGCACAAAAAGGCTGTACTTACAAATGTAGATGTTGGATCTTGGGTAATAAATTGTTAGAAATAAAAACGTACATGCAACCAAAAACCCTAATATTGTTAAATGAGAAAAACAACAACATTTCATTTTTGTATGAAAACTATAAGTAAGATCAAGCTTATTACATGACATGGCACCAAAATTAAAAAACTAAAACACACCCAATGTTTACTTTCAATTTCCTACATGTGTACATACATAGGCAAAAAATAAATATTGCAGGGCAAGCATAGCTAAATCCCCATGTAGCCACCGGTATGCTAAATTCATTTACTTTTTGCTGGTCTCTTTCAGTTTTGGGTCTGGGTCCATTGATTTGTTCAATCAGAGATTCATTTTCCCTCATACAGGTATGCAACCTTCGTTTAATCTGTAAAATTAACCACAAGTTGAACAATATATTATTTTTTTCTGAAGGCAATCTTGTTCCTATACTGCTTGTTTTATGTGACACAGGTGGAGAACTTCATGTTCAACTACAATGGCAAAAAACACAGTTTTGCAGTTAAATTTAATCAAACATGTTACGCCAACAAAAGCATATCTACTTCTTACTCAAGAAAAAGAACTTGATGTTTTTTTAGTGAAACTTGTATTCAAGAATTAAACTACATTTGGACACAAGATTTTTTAACAATGTGAATTTTTTTGTATAGTTAAAAATAAATGTAATAGAAATATTTAAAATTATGAACTATGTTGGGTTTTTTAAGGTAAGCAATACAAACTTAACACCACAATGATGAATGGGCACTTATGTTATAAAGCACTATTCAGTTGATCTAGCAATTGTTGCCTAGGGCTAAACCGACAATTTTGTCTTTTGTGTTTGAAATCGTAACGGCCACATGGAGATGAATAAATGAGAAAAACCACACAGAATAGACACAATCAGAACATTTGAACAAACTCATAAACCACCTTTGTATGCTCAGTGTTTCTGTCCAACCAGGCCTTTCCTGTTGTTTCCACTTTCTGTTCCACCTATTGCAAAAAACAATATTTTCAGAAAGGTGTAGCCAATACAACTTGAAAGTCCAAGCCTTTCTATTAAGGCTGTTTTGTTAAAAGGCCTTGTTGCACAAAAAGGAAACTTAATACTGCAAATAAATAAAAGTGAGTATAACCAAAAATCAAATAATCCACACACCACTCTTCTAGGTTTCAATTGACCTTCTGTCAGCCCCGACAAGGGTTTCACACAATCCTCAATTAAATTTATCCCAAAATCTCTGAAAAATCATGGAAAATAAAAGTAAAAAAAATGGAAGTCATTGTTGATTTGCCTCTAACAAAAAAAAAGGTAAAAATGGTGCAACAAAATGATAAAATTTATCCCGAGTAAACATTTAAAACAAAACAATAAATAAGCAACATCCAATACACTTTGTACAAAGCAAAAACAGGCAATGCCAACTTAAATAGAGATGTCACCGGAAAATTGATTAATCCACACTAAATCCAAACCTGTGAACTTCTGATTCTTTTTCCATTTCTACACCCACAGTTTTCCAAGCATTACTAAGTTCAGAACCAAGAATGCCACAAGTTGCTTTATTAATTCTTTGACCAAGCCGCCGCAATCCTTTGGCATAATACTGTTCCAATGTTGCTCTGAACAAAATATTGCAGATCATTCAAAGTGCATGATTGATCGCAAGCTACTCAGTGTCATAGCATATGCCACGATATACCTTCTAATGAGTGCAGACCAAATCAATCATGTATATATTGGTTTAATCAGTAGATAGCATTATACTGTCAGTTTACTATTGTATTAATTCTACATCGTTCTTCTATGAAATTCCACCACTGCTGTATTATTCGTTTTACTGACCCAACTGTAGCAAATTCTGAGTATTTGCAATACGTAACTTTGCTAGCAAATGAATAAACAAAAAACAGGAATGTATGTATAATTCTGAATGGAATAACAGAGCTATGAATCTTTTCAGTGACATTGTGATGGAGTTAGTCAAACATGCACTGAAGATGAACATGTGTTCAAATGGAAATGATGACATGTGTACAGGACTTTTATCTCAAAATAAGAACTTTCAACATTTGAAAATAAAATTACTCCACTTGTGAATAGATACTTTTAGTTGAAAAAAACATTTATACTGGCCACAAGTTAAACCTTACTGCACAAGATTTTCCATTTAATAGTAACTGAAAAGTAAAATACATTTAGCACACAAACCATACAATTGCAGCTTAGACATCCAGATTGGAAAGTTTGTTTTTTGCGCGGAGGATTTTGTTTCGGCGATCGTTAATTGCGCGGACGATCGCATCGTTTTTTCGTATGTTAATGCATTAGCTTATCAATATTGCGCGGATTATCGGCAAATTTTCGCAAAAGTGTGCGGAGGATATATCCTCCGTGCACGACATTTTTTCTAGTATGGTTAGACATTATAGAATCAGAAAAACACAATTTGCCTGTTTAAACTTAAAGCACTTTACCTTTCGTTTAAAACATTTACAATTTCTCGTCCAAAATCCGTTCCTTGTCTTGTGAATCGTTTTAACTCATCAAAGCCAACATTTCCCTGTAATAGTCATGTTTCATGTTGTTAGTTTTCACACTTAATGAATGCTCAAGAGAGTACAAAATATAGTGGATCAGATTCTCAACAACCAAAATAAGACTCACCATAAACGTATTTCGAAAATTAGTCATATTCCCGGTCAAAAACAGCCTTTATAAACGAAACTGTCAGACTTCCACTCTAATTCATAAATCCTTATGTTGAAGAGAGAAATCGACGAAATATAAACATGCGAGAAAAAATGTATTTTTCCGCAGCGGTGTGGTTTGCAAGTTTGTTTTTATTTTAATGATTTCTATGACTAGCGAGCAATCAAGAGAAAATAGTATTTTTTTATACTCTTTATTATTATCTCATTGCCAATTTTTGCAGACAACTAAAAATAGAGACAAATGTTTTGCGGTAGATATAAATTGTCACAATCAAGCTATAAAACTATTTTTTTTCTGTAAATCGGAACAAGATACGATAAAATTCATGCTCCAGGTGAAGTTTGAACTCATGACTTTGGGACAGCGGGTCCATGCTTCACCGTTATGGTCAGCTTGCCTGTAATAGCCAAATAAAGTCCTTCGTAGTGAAGCGATCCAGTATGTTTATTATGCCAAAAAAATGTTAAAGGTCCGAAAAACTGTCTGTTTTTTAATTTATTGTGGGGGATGATTCAAACATTTTCTTATTTTGTTTAAACTTGGTCTTTTGAAACCGCTTTCTACCCTTTACATTTACACCCCGTCTTTCTGACGCCTTCTCTATTTAACTCGCTTGCGTTACGTCTTTTAACTTGAGCTCTAAGACTCCTTTGTCACGTAATCGCAGCAATTATCTCTTTGTTTTTGCCTCGAATTTGATGTCGCCCTATGTTTGCCACTCTTTCCACAAATAAACAGATCTTGGATTTCGGATTAACAGATCGCAATGTGATCTTATATATTGGCTTTTCGTCTCATAGATCATAACTTGTGGTCTCACACAGTCCAAGAACAGACCATCGGTGACGGAACCTGCAGCCATCGTGGTGTCAGACAGAGACTATCTTGACAGGTTTGATGTCGGGTTGACAGCGATACAATTTCGTCAAAACCTTCGAACAAACCAACCTCGTCCCTCCAATTTTAATATTAGTAGTTTTGTTTATTTTATTACAGAAATAAGAACAAATAAATGCAAATTGAAGTACTAAAAACTGTGCGCTCAAAATTGTGTTACGTGTATCACTGAAAAAGTTTTGGGGATGTAGTATTTATTTTGTTCCGTTTGTTTCACCTCTGCTTGGTTTGCGGCGTTTCACTTATACCCAAATATTGATTAAATTTTAATTTTGTAAAATACTGATTCATGTTATAACTGTAAGTTAGCCTATGAAAAACGGTGCAACCATTTTCAGAGGTGATGTCAAATTTTACAAATGTTACAAAAACAAATTGACCCTTAGAAATAAAAGGACGTTGTGAATTATTGTTATATCACAAAGGCGTAAAGGCTGGTTTCGTTTCTCACAGACTTTGTTTAATAAACCCCCAAAAATGGAAGTGCATAAATTAATAGCAAATGCAATAAAATTGTCATTTGTTTTCCGCAAATTATCCCTCAATTATTCTGGACCGAATAAAGTAAGGGAAATAAATAATCCAACACCACAGCGCCCATTATATACCATTCCAGGGGATTGTAGGCCCAAGTTCAAAACCCACTATTTAATAATTAAAACAAGACAAACAAACACGAGTCAAAAATTAAACACACTCATTACCTTGCATTACATAACTAACTTAATGTAAATATATACAATTAGGTCATTTTGACAAACTGCGACCACGCCGACTGTATATATTGCGTCACTCGCCACTTGTAAACAACTATTCCGGTATAAGGCGAGACATGGATAGTTAATTACCACTTACACAACTACGCCGAACTTTCGCGTGCCTTGTTATTGCGTAGGCTATTTAATGGCGCCGACTCGAAGCAACCATGTAATTATGGTCTATGATGTCATGCTTTTAAAACCGTTACGGAGGTAGCCTTGGTTGTCAATGTCAACTGCTGGCAATGCTGTACCACTGATATTGTGCCAGATTTCTGTTTCAATTGTCAACGGGCCAAATATGCTGCAATTTCCTCTGCAGTAGATTTGGTCTTCACAACATTTGTTGTTTCGGAATTAAAACTAAATATGTTTCCTGTGTTCTCATAAACTTTTGACCATAAAACTTTTTTGCCAGACCGTAATTCGAACCTATGATGTGCTGTTTACAACTCAAGATCTCGTTTTTTGCTTTGTATAAGTATCAGAATCAAGAGGCTCATTCCTATATACGTACTATATAGGCTATACCGATAAACATTAGGGGCAAACTGCGGCAAAAACGAACAAGATATTTACTCCTTTAGGGGGCGCTCATGACCCACAGCTAACGCCAATATTATCGGTCGTAAGATCCCTACCACGATCCTGACCAGCAGGAATAATGCATTGTTGTTTCAAGGGTTCGCCAAGCAAGTAAATCATACTTCAAATGATATCCAACGTGAAGTGATGCGTGACGGACAGTGGTTGTGGTTCGCCGGGCGCGATTTCAGGAGCGTTTGCAAGAAAATGAGACGTCTGTTATCAAGTACATGATGGCTACCTCCCGTCAAGTGCGGGTGTTTTTTTGTTTGGCGTAAACGGTTCGTCCTTATGGGGGCTTGTGTGGCGTAGGCTTGGCGAATAGCTCGCTGTTTGGCGACAACCTGTCTCTGGCAATGTCATAATTATCCAGCGCATATAGGTAATGGCAGGAAGCCACAATCTCCATTACGCTTCAAAATCGAACACGTTTCGGTAAGTCTAATTGCTGAATACTTGTGGGGATAGCGGGTTCTGGCTTGCGCATCACTCGTATTTCATTAAATCGTCTGTTTGTGTTGCCTCCCAATCCAAGCGTGTTCCGTTCCTTGTTTGGTCGCGCTTGGTTGCGTATGCAAAAATAAAACCAAACCAAACGGAACTAGACGCGCCAGACAGAAGATTCTACCAGCAGTTGGGCTTCAACGCTCAATGAACCTAACCATTGTTTGTGACGTCATAAACGCGCTTGTGAAGTAACAGTTACCGTTCAGGCCTGACCACCTGGCGAGGTTAACCGATTCGTGATGCTCCTGCCCGCAGGTTTCGTAACTTTCACTCCGTGACGACATAACGGGTCAATTAATTAAGTGAGGCCGCGTTAAAATTTGGCCCTCCGTTATTTTTGCTCGCTTTGTCGGCAAAATAGCCGATTGTGAGGAAACAATGGCAAAGTGCGAGTGGCGATATTAAACTCGAGGGTCGGTATTGCATTCTTAGCATCGGGCAAGTACTGATCTTGCCCGCTGGGGCAAAGAAAACAGCTTTGTGATAACAACTTTGTAAGCACTCGGGTTTATTAATAAAGTATGCATAGGAAAATCGCTACGCGGTACAATTGACAAAAGTGAACTGACAAGCAAAGAAGTAAAATGGAAGCATATAAAACTGAAGGAAAAAATACTAAACAGAAGGAAACCAGCCTCCTTTAGAACGAACTTTACACAAATATGCCGGTCTGGTGACGTAGCTGTGTCGTCATCGGCGTTTCGTAATGTCCATACTGCGGTTGTTGTCGCTGTTGCTGGTTTAAGAGGTTGTCCAAGCTGTCACGTGATCCCATCGCGGTGGTTTGATTGGTCGACATGGTCGGCGTTGGGTAATGTGCACTGAAACGGAAGACAAAGTTATTAATTCCTGATCGCATTCATGCTTGTCATAATAATAGAGCCAGCTTGGGTGGGCTCAAAAGTCCGTGAACTATTATTGTTATAGATATTATAAACGTGCTTCGACGAAACGGCCCCTTGAAATAATGATTTCAGTGACTGCAGAGTTCCCATAAATGTACCTAATAGTTGTTTACACGCTGTAAGTTGGTTCGGGAACCGAAGAAGAAGATTGATGAACAAGGCAAACTTCTTTTGTGTACTTTGTGTGTTTGTTATGTTTGCATGCAAAATTGATGAAAAGTTGGGTCGTTTTTGTATCCACTGCCTGTTCTTAAACCTCAACCTAAATTATCGAGGAATTTGCTGATACTCGCTGTTACGTTGTCCCAAACTTTTATTTTTTAGCCAAATTATTTTATTTCTCTGTGACAGGCCTTTGTGATTTGTGACATTAATAGCTTTCTCACGTGCCAAATTTGATTCTCCAGGAACAGTTAATCCCCAGAGAGAAACGTAAGATAGGAGATCTGTCGATGGACGTCTCACTTTGAGCCAATTTTTTCTTACCCTTGGGGCTTGAAACAAGATCCACAAAATAAGCGCAGCACCAGTACGTATATTGTTAGTTTACAAAATGGTGGACATTGTGTCGTTAGTCTAAAGGTCATATTCTAATTGAACTGATTAATTTTTTTTTATGTTTGTCAAACAGAACAAGCTGTTTTATGCGGGACTAAATTGGATTGATAACTTGAACCATTGCTTTGAATTTTAGGATAAATATTTCCGTTAAGTGATGTGTAATTATGGATGAATACAACTTTTCACTATACTTCACTATCGGTTTAACTATAGCGAACAGAAAGGCTCTCGTTTGTTGAACATCTATTAACAAACCTTTAAAACACAATATATATTTTTTAACACTATAATCAAACAAACATTGAAGAAGCTTACGTTTTAGTTAAGTTCTTACCTGTCAGCACTGGAGCTGTCGCATTGTGACGCAAAAATTCGCTTCGGTGACGTCACTTCGCTCTGCTTCATTGGAATAATGGTGACGTCAAACTCGCGAGTTGCATCCGCTTCTCCGCACTCCATGTACGTGCGGTCACTTGCAGTCGTGCCGAAACCGCTGGGTGGCGCAGGAGCTGGCGCGTATGTGAACCCAGGGAGATACGACTCCGGGTAACAGAAGTCGTCCCGGCGAGTCACGTGATATCCGGAGGCGCTTCTTGACGGATGAGGCTTCTTTGAACTTTTCCGCTTGCGCACGACCACGAAAGCCATCGCGACAATGCAAACAAGAAGCAGTGTGACGCAACAAGCGATGACAACAATCCAGAGGGACGAAAACGATTCGCGCTTTTCGGAGATGGCCGGTGGCGCGGCGGAAGTCGGAGCGGTGTGGGTCCAGGCGTCCACGCATTGATCAAGACCGATTTCCGATACATCCTGTTCCGAGTCGAACACGCACACAATGTACCGAGTGGCTGGAATCAATCTGTCTATTACGAGACTAGCATTGGACGGGTTTTGACGTAGCTTCGACGTGAAGTCGATCAGGCTATATTGCTCCACGGCCTTTGTGACGTCGTAACGAATTGAGGCGCGACGCAGCGAACAATTCTGGCACGAAAGTGGGCCATGCAGCAGAAACTTGTTCACGTATGGTGGGTCTCTACGTGGTTGTCCCCATGAGGCAACTATGCTGTGCGACGTAACTGCGTCGATGCGCAGCATAGCGCGCGCGTTTTTGCGGGGGTCACACTCCAAAGCTTCGAGATCCAAACTGGCGATTGTTACGTCGGCAAGGTAATTAGGTGACTGGCACTTGATGCTTTGCATATTGCTTACCACCGAGGTGGTGCGTGAGAGCCACTGTTTCAAATACTGCAAGTGGCAGTCGCAGCGCCATCGGTTGCCATGGAGACTGATTGTGTCGAGGGAGGTAAGGTTCGAAAAAGCACCCTTCTCGACGCTCGTGAGGCCGTTGAATGACAAGTCCAGGCTTCTCAGTCGACCCAGAATGTTGAAATCCGGATGTTTTCCAGAATAGATAACTCCAATCTGATTTGAAGCAAGAATGATTTCTTCCAGGCTGGGGGGCAGGTGAGCTGGAACTCGAACCAACATGTTGTTAGAGAGGTCTAGGGTCGATAAATTCTCCAGAGAATTGAGCGATGATTCGCTGATGGTGCTGATGATGTTGTTCTCCAAACGGAGAACTCTGAGACTTGACGGCAATCCCTCGGGAATGGCCGTAAACAGGTTATCGGAAAGAGTCAGTTCTTTAAGACTGATTGTGTCTCTGAAAGCCAGCGTGGAAAACCCCTGGTTTGTGATATTGTTGCCGTCCAGGTAAATTTCAGCCAAGGAACGCATGCCGGTGAAGGCGTTCTTGCCGATGTATCGAATTCTGTTGTCTCGTAGCGAGATGTACTGAAGGGATGATGGAAGGCCAACGGGCACTGACGTCAATGCGTTGTGGTACATCATCAGGCGGCGTAATTGCGATAATTGGGCCAAATTCTCGTTCGTTGTCGCACTGTTAATTACGTCATTGTCCTGTATGTTCAGGTATAGAGTTCTTGTTGGTATTCCGTACGGAACAACTGTTAGATTCCGATTCTGACAATAGACTCTATTCCGTTTGTCGCAGCGACACGAGTACGGGCAAGCGCTTGATGATTGCGTCATTGTAAGTGACGTCAACAACATGATCAAAACTGGGGCTAATTCGTTCAACCACATATTGAACAAATATGTGTCGATCTGCAAAGACGAAAACGGGTTTATAAATAACGGGGAACTTCAGCTAAGTTTTACCGGATTCGTACACTCGAACCACGGCAGCTTTTTCCACCGGTCCCGATGTGTAACTCGACCCCGCGAAGTGAGTCACATTAATTGATACAAAATAAACACAAAGGAGGCGGCTCGTTAAGTCGTAAAAGAAGTTCGCCGCAAAACTGCATTAACACATTCTGCTCTGCGAAGCGGCACAAACGTAAATAACTGCTGAAACAATGACGGCGTTTATTTACAAATCGTAAAATTTTTGGAGGCAGTTGAACATCAACAACTATACACAAAGAGTTTTGAAACAATTGCACAATTTAAAGTACATATCAAGCCCAAAAATATTTAGTTTGTCTTTCGATGATCTGACAGATAGTTTTCGCCGCGGGGTAATGACTTATTAATGAGTTGTACATTTGGGCGCCATTTGCCTTGCAAATTGATAACTTTCGGGTGCGAAAACATGCATAATTGAACAATGTGCTTTACAATCATTTCAATAATCGAAAATAAAAGAAAGTTGCGAATAAACAAACGAAACTTCCTGAAAAAAATATTTTTATCGCCAGTCGCGAAACAAAAATGGCCGCAAGCAAAATATAAAATTTATAGGAACACTTTTCTGAATTCGTATTTTTTTCGTACCGTGCTCAAGGTAACCACCACGTTAGGCTGTTTTTACGTTGATTTGTGTACAGTTGCACAGAACACTGCAGTCGAGCAAAGAGTTTGCTCCATACGTATCTGACCAAAAAAGCTTCATATTTCTGACGTAAACATCCGTTGCTCTCGCACTAATTTTCCTTTTGGACGCAATTTGAAGGTGGTTAAACCGCAAAGCGTCGCCGTACACAAAACTGGTTTGTAAGTAGGTTTTGCTGAAGGGGTGGGGCTCAACACAAAACCCCACAACAAGCTATTCTGCAGGCAATCGGAAAAGCGCTTGACCCATTGTTACACAACAAACACGTTTGTTTGGGTCACAATCACTTCCGCGCGGCACCAGCGCTAAAACACCGCAACCTACGCTAATGATCACAAACTCCAAACTGTCGTCTCATTGGCCCACTGCAACAGGCCGAGCGCCTCAGAAGTAGTTATGGAAGACATCGGCGGCCCGCACAGCCAATATAGTCTTTTTTCTCTTTCTGGCGGCGTAACTGGTTGATGACTGGTTTGCTAGTGAAGCGGGCGATGGGGCCATCGAAGGTAAACCGATATATTACCTATACACGCGCAAGCCCTTTCGCTGGCGTTATAGCCGAATATGGCGCATTTTAGTCAAGTATTTTAAGGCGCACCTTTTGCAATACAAGTGCGTTCTTGATTGAGTCTGTTATAAGTGGTGCTTGATGTCAAACCTACACGGAAATTTACTTAAGCCCTGGAATCCGCAAAGTACGTATTTATAACCTTGCTTTAAGTGTACTGCACTTAAAATCACTTTTATGATATATTTTAATTTTGTGTGGTACAAATTTTAATACAGACCTTGCCAATACTATCATATAACCAATAAACAGGTTAAAACAACAAATATTCATCACGTTGACTTTAAGAAGCGCGACGAATTTCAATTCGCATTGAGGGCCAGTTGACATGTAAATGCGTTCCTCGAGAAATCGATGAATGCACGGGCAATTACACGGTTGCTGCCATTTCTTCGGTTCCCCCATCTTCAGTTCGGTTTCTCGCCTGTCTTATGTGACAGGCAATTACGGCAGTCTCATGTATTGCCACCCACCGACAAGGGCAATGTTGCCCAGGCAAGTGATACTTCATACACCGGTATTCGCTGACCTAAAATAACTGTGATCAACAACTACTTGCAAACTGTAAACGTAACAACGGCCGATTCGTACACAATCCACCTCTATGACGCAATAAGAGTGCAGACTTGCCTTTGTTGTTCCTCCAATAAGTTCACGCGTGATACAGAGTTTGTGAAAATGTCGTTGTAGTTGGATTGATTTTTTTCTGACTGACAGTAAAGCAGCTACATTGGCCCCAAAGAGGAAGAATTAATTACTTGACTGTTATTCACAAGCACCAACTCGCAAGAGGCAAAAAGCTCACACAATCACAACACAGGAAATGTGCTTGGTTGAGCGTCGTTTGATTTCTCGTGTTCAAGGTACCACTAGTTAAAAGCCCAGTTTGTTGACAAATACTAACTGTAGCGTCGTCGCTGGCTTAATCATTAACACTAAATCTGACTTTTGTGTGTTAAAGCTGCTGGGGCTTTGGTCGCGTAAGGGCAGAATGGCTGAAAATAAAGTTGCTGTGGCGAAAGTACTGGTGATCGGCGAGCAAGGTATAGTAAGAGCCGGAAAAAGCCTAAATCGTGACTAAACAATGCGTACCGGTTTGTAATTCGCAACTTTAATTAAGGCAACAATATAATTAGAGCACAATCGTAATTGGCTGCCACAAAAAATGCGCAAGCAAAATTCCCAGGCAACTCAAAGCATCGCATATCGTGTTTCGCGAAAGCCTAGGCGACGTAGTTACGTAAATTTACTTCGAAGCTATAAAGTGGAATTAACAAATGTGTTGCAGGGGTTGGTAAAAGCTCGCTTGTGGGGCGTTACGCCAAGGACTTCTTTGACGAGGGCGTAAAGAGTACGGTTGGAGCTTCCTATTTTGAATGCACAGAGTAAGTGTTTTTAGCTTTGATTCCAAATTTGTCAACATGCATTTTGTACAGTTTGTAAGTCTTATTCAAATAACCTTGACACTTTGACATTGTACAAGGTATGTCTTTTTATGACAGTTGTTTGTTAAACAGCATTAAGCTTGTAGTAATGTGATTACCAGCACCGCACAGTCCCATGCGATCGTCTCATCCCTATATCCGATACATGTGGGACCGTCTAAAGTCATTTGACCTTTAGTAACCTTTGAACTGTGGTAACCCCCACTGGACTGCGGTTTGATACCGGCGTCGAACACGCCCAGCCAAACACCAGTTTCTAAATGTATAAATATTAGGCGAACGCTACGTCAACCTGTTAACAAGTCAGGCGTCCATCAATCGTGCTGCGTTTTGCTCCTCGAATGGTGACGTGATAAATAACAACGAAAATCGAAACCATTGGCATATACACACGAATAAATGAAGAAGGCTTTGCCGCGATTTAATCTTAAGCCAAGGCGATGAAATTACATCTGACTGAGCTGATATTGAAGCAATATCGGTAATTTGGGTTTTCTACAGCACGAGCCCTTGTCTAAGTTTAGATCAATATTAATCCAGTATGGCCATCTCTACGTTAAAGCGTTTGTATGATATGGGGGTATAAATGGGTTTTAGGGACATTTTGCGGTTTTGCTACGGGCACAAAATCAATTCTACGACTGACTGCGGTTTCATTTTGCCTATGGTAACAGTGTATGACAACTGTAGGAAAGGAGTTCACTTTAAAGTGCGAACTGTCTTTGAATATTCGACCATTACGAAAACAAATCAAAATGAAGTCAGACAACTTTTGTTTTTTCCATATGGAAAGAAAGAAAGACAAATTGAAAGTTTTGTTTGCCTGGCGTTGTTGGCAGCACATAGCAAATTTTGTTGTATTTATAAAATATGGTAAAATTTGCGCAACGTTGCAGGTTATTGTTCATGTCGATAGTTTCCACAGTGTCCCTGTGGGAACTAACTTATCTTAACAAAAGAAGTAATATGTTTGCACAAAAGCAATTACTGAACACAAGCCGGATATAGATTGTTAAATCCAGTCCCGATTCGAGCGACTTTAATCCAACAGGTTTTAAGTTTGGTACATATATGTTTTGAAAGGTTTATAGGTTTGAAGGAGGCATATAAAGCACGGCATTGTCCTGATACAGAATAGCGTCGGCTTATGTTATTGTGATGTTTTTGACAAAAAAATTCTCAGATTGGTCTCTGTCAAATGAAGTGGTATCCCGAAGTTATAATTGAATCATTCATAAGAGTAAACCATCCACTAAAATTACCATAGTTTGGTTTATGGGCCAAAAAGTCATCAAATATTCTGACAGGTGATTTTCTGCCATGCACAGCAGTGCCCCATTTTTCACCCCAACAAAACCTTTAGCCTTTAGCTCCGTTCAGTTGTGCGGACTTTGCTGCTGTCATCTCTTCACTACCGACCAAAACAACAAGGACACGGCACGTCGACTTTCGGCGTCTGCCCGCGTGACGAAACAACCGCGATTGTGACGTATGCACGCTTGCACAATGTTCGGTTGGAACAAGCCTAATCCCAGCGTCCGGTGATTCAGACCCAGCGCGATGTACACAACGCCATTAACGCGGTGAATTCCCTTACCTGGAACTGTTTTGCGATTCGATTCCAGACCAGTAGGGAAACCGGCGTTAATCCTAGTTAATCCTTACCAAACAAACACCCCCATGACCGACAATGACTACGCGCGTTACGTCATAGAGTGGAATGCTGGAAAGTGAATTGATACTCGATGCTGGCTCGATGGAGAGCAGCTTGTTTGAACATATGCGAACGCATGTTCGAGCCGTCATAAACGAACATGGCGCGGAAGGGTCATCAACAGCACTCCTATGCAGTGTGACCTCACAATGGGCATTATTTTCTCACAAGCGCACTGGCGCAATTCGAGCCCACACAGCAGCTGATCTATCGCGTGCCCCGGAGTCGAAACCCACTGCCCTCTTCTGTGGCAGTGGTGTCGATTTACAAGGTTTTTAATTGTGGTTGCGAATTTTTGAGGGTGGCTTTAATGTAGGTTGGGTTGCATTAAAGGAAAGTGTGAATTTCAAAGTCACAACATTTGGTTGTTGTAAAACTAAGGCCGACAAAACTGCGCCAGAAGAGTCCAGTCACATTAACAACATTATTATGTAAAAATTCTAAAACGTTGGGAAATGTGTTGGCTAATTGCTTTAAACTAGATGACTTCTTTTCTTTAAACACAGAGAAATCTCTTTTATACCTTTATTTTAAGTAGTTTAAAGGCTTGGTGTCGTCATTAATGATTTGCACTGGACTACAAAAAGTTCTAGCAAATATCACAAAATAAATGCTTCTTTGCCGCAGGGAAATTGGCGATCACACGGTGAAACTGAAAATATGGGACACGGCTGGCCAGGAACGCTACAAATCCCTGGTAAGTTGGTACCCTCGAAACGCGATTGTTACGTCATTGCAGACAGCGTGAAGTCGTCGAAGCTTCTGCGGTTCTGGAATTTGATACTGCGCGGCGGCTGCGAAGCAATAATGGCAGCCGCGGCGCCGAATTTTCCCAAAATTTCCTCACCAGTTAGATTTCGCATGAAGAGGGGTAATAGAATAGGGGGCATATAATTTACCTCCAGAAACCGGCACCCCATGAGACCCGCTTTCCCCATGGGGCAATTTGAGTCACGTGGGATCGCGTGCTTTCTTGCGTGACGACAACTTTCATGTCGGTTTGTTTTCATTTCCCCCCAGCAAGATTTCACCCGCCGCGTTACCCACACGCTGCCAAACCCCTGTCACGAAGAACATCTTTTGTTATGGTGGACATTAAAAATTAAGCGAGCAAAGAAAAGTAGTCTATGAAACTTTTATGATCGTATCGCGCGCAGATGCCCATGTACTACCGGAAGACTAGCGCCGCCATCCTGGTCTATGACGTCACAAACAGGGCGAGCTTCCGATCTTTGGTCCAGTGGAAGTCAGGTAGACAAAATGTTACTAAAAGCAAAGCTTGGTTCCTTTTTTTTATAACTTTAGATTTTGGATCACAGAATTGCAAAACAATTCGGAGTTCGACACAAGTAAGTTGTTGCTACATTGTCACGTGAACCTTTGTCTAACACTTGGTGGCGCAGTTTTAATTGTCGTGGGCAACAAGTGCGACAAGCCAGATGAAGAGCGGGCAATTTTCTCTGAAGAGGGCAAAGCTTTCGCCCAAACCATCAGCGCTCAGTTTCACGAAGTTTCCGCCCTCGCAGACTGCGGTAGGTCACATTACGCAATCTTAAACGTAGTTGTCAAGATGACGTTACAATATGTTGAAGGCGTTCGAAAAATGTTCACGGACCTTTGCGTGAGGATAATTCATGCGCAACAGTCAGCTGACCAGCTCTCGTCCAATCAGCGCACGTCCTACGATCAACCGGTGATTTTGCCCAGAGCAAGTCGCCAATCGTCGCTTTGCTGCAGGTGACCTTTGACCCGTGCACCACGTGACTGCAATTACGATGTGACCTACCGGTTGTGACGTCACAAGGGTCGCGGGCGATTACGTAACCAATTATCAGCGGGTCGCTTTTATCTGCAGTGTATATAGCGACGTGTGGGTCGCATTGGTGTTAACATGCACAAATTATGATATGACAATCGATTAGAAGGAGGGCATTGTCTTGTTGTTCGCACAGGACGAGTAGGTGGGAACATATTAATCACATGCCAGATGATAATATGAGTGTCAATTGGGGATTACATGACTACGATAGGTCGGAGTGGTCCTTTTGTAAATTGCCGTTTAAAACAAGTCTCGTTGCAAGGTTTTAAAGATTCACTTTATCGATTCGACTTATTGATGACGTAACGTTGACTATTGTGGATTTGCGTTTTTATAAATGGGCGAATATTGATTTGGCGCCATAATGTGTGACAATATCAAATAAAATTGAAATGTTATTGAAAGTGATTTCGACCCTCTACAAGCATCGAATTGTGCCGGGATAACAATTTTAAGCATGATTTTTTACTAATGTTGATATGAAACGGTGTTTATTGCAACGTTCCTTTATTTATTGCGATAAATAATTTACGTTCGGTTTTTCGCCTGTCGTTCCGTAATTGGCCGTTGCATAACCGTTTGATCAGATCTGCACCAAGGTTATGATAATGTCGCAAACCGCTTGTAAACAAAGAAGAAGTTATAAAGTAACTGTCCTCAAGGAGTTAAACTGAAACATAGTTTTCATTTAAAAAGCCTGTAAGGGTTTCGACATCTGAGAAGCACTTTCGCCTGATGTTGTATACATTTTAACTCAGAAAAGCAGCTCTGTTGAATTGGATGGGATATACAAATGTCACGGCTCGATTCCTAAAGTGGGTTTGCGAAACCCTGGGGTTACATAACAAAAATGCAAAGAGTTTCATAAGCTTTTATTCTGGGAATCATTCCCAATTCTGTTGCAATTGGCCGTGAAGATTTCCACTTATGTATAGTTATACCGCAATCACAGAAACGTGAGTTTCCAGACTTAAATCTGCCGAACAATATAAGAAGTGGGTTCAAATGAAAAGATTAACCACTCCAAATTTGACAGATTTTGGCCTGGAAACTAAATCTTTCTGGGTTTCATGAGCTTTACTATCTATAGTTTTAGGCAAAAAGTTGCAAACATTTTTTGCCGCGTTTGGGCAACAAAAGCGTGAAAGCCAAAAAGCAAACAAATGCAACAATTTGGACGTAAACAGAAACCATTTGTGTTGATTTGACAATTATGACGTTTTGGGGGTTCCTTGTCAACTTAAATACCTTCCCAATGTCTCGCGGACAAAAATCTTCGGGAAACACTGTGTTGCGCCAATAGTTAAGAGAATACACCCATGTATAAGAAACTCGAAAATGGGTCGCACACAAGCAACGCCTGGTTACCGTTACCGTTTTTGTGTCTAGTCATTGATGGTTCAATGTAGATTAACAGCTAAATATTTCTGTGAGAAACGGTCAATTGTTGGATAAGTTGGAATTCCGATTTGCATTCCAGGAAATTGACGTTGGTTTTGTGTCCGCTACCCACTTGACTCGGCACCCAGGCGTGTAGAAATGATGCCGTGTTGCCCGTTCCGCGCAACTGTTTCAAATATACAAACCAAAAATACACGCAGCAAAAATTAACGCATTAAATATGCATGGATGAAAAACATTAAACTCCAAATGAACCCATAGAAATGTATGAAAACGCATTACTTCGCCTTTACAACGCAGTGCTTAACGACATTGTAAATACGTAAGGATCAAGGCACAAAATTTTGATCCGTATCGGAAAAAATTTGATCCTTTCTCATTTCTTCAACGATTTCAAAGGCGCAAACGCCCTTGTCCTGACCCTAGCTCGGGTAAGTAACGATGACGTCCGCCTTGTTAAAGCTTTAGAGATTCCTCTGCTTCATTTCGTCCGACGACAGATTTGTGACTTAAATTGCATTAATCTTTTGTAGCAACCGAGGTCGTTGCTTGATTATTGGAACACGCTCGCGCGCGATTACTTGATTGTTTGCTTGCAATCGAAGCTGATTTATGGCCTCCCGTTAGTCGAGGCCGAACGCTTGTTCTTGCGCCCGCGTTTTAGTTAATTGACCTCAAATTTGTGGCAACAGCGAAAAGTAGACAAACAATTGCTGGAACAAGTCGACAAATTTCCGCGTATCTGATATTCGTGGGCGGTGATTGCTTGATACATGGACGTGGGTTACAACAACGGAGAAGTATTTCACTTTCACTTCTATGTAAACATAGTAGAGTTGTTTGTTAAACGCCGCTTTATGCGAAAACTTGCCTACCAGTTACACCGTCTTGATATAAACAACAACAAGTGCTTTTCTCATAACATGCGCGGGCGCCATCTAATAACAGTGTTTCGCTGTGTTTACGTTTGTCGGGCAAAGTTTTAATTAACCGCGCAGTAATCAGCTTAGTACGAGTGAATCGTTGTGCGAATACCGTGCTAGAAGACTTCTGTCGCCGTCGAGTTTTAGAACTCCGTGTCAACGCGACACCTTCGCGACCCTGTAATCGCATTTTTTGCTCTTAGAGCTCTTGGGCAGTCCAACGGAAAAATGTGTTTCACGCTTGTCATCGTGCCAGTAATGGAACATTAAGATTCTGATGTCATAATTACATCTTTCGACATGTGTCAGTCAAAAGCGCATATAGCAGCAATTGACATATGCCACCTTCTGTCAATGGCGAATTCCATCGCTCTGAAGGAATCGTTTGAAAATTGCGCGCGCTTAATTTGGAACGCAATATCTCAATATGTCCCTGGCTTCTGTCTCGCCTAATCCGAAGCCTCTGCGTTGCGTAAACGCGAGAGCGACAACTTTAATCCCGGGCGATAAAGTCTCGACCCCAAATTGCCGACAAATCGTTCGCCGCAACCCGTTATACGTAATAATGGGCATTGTCGTGTAAATAGACAAGGCCTTATCTCCCCCCACTAGCGTTTGCAACCTGCGCTTACGCAGACTGTTTGTCAAGTTGGAAAGGCAGCATGTCAGTCTCTCAGCACCCAAAATGGGAACTGAGAAGTGTGATAAAAGGCCGTGGATCGATAAATCTTTGGCGAGAATGGTTATTACAGAGGCCGCTCCCCTCCAATGGAATAGAAATGGAAGGCCATGTTCACAATTGACCCGTCGATCGCACCTTACATCTGGGGCTTGCATAAACACACAAACAAACCCGTCGGTTCGCGCACTTTAATCATTAAACGCGGGCGCACAAGTTCGGAATAAATAAACGCATTTGCGGAAAAAGTGGGGGCCGGCGGCGATATATGAATAATGCACGAGCTCATTGCGGTAAAATGACGACCCTGCAAGCTTTTCCAAGTAGCACTCTTCGACACCCATGCACGAGGCCGGAAAGAAGAGCAAATCCATGTCGTTGAACTGAAAGTCGAGCAGAAAAATGAATAGAAAAACAACGAACGTTTGCTATACGTATACGCCAGTATCATCCAAGTCCGTTCCACACTGCGAGCTGTACCAAGAACGGTGCAACTCGTCATGTCTTGTTCGCGTGTTGACGTCAGCGCGCCTGTTAAGGGTGCAAGATGCGCAGGCCGTCGACGCACCAGTTCCACTGTCCAGCGATTGCGGTTGCGTCAGATATTCTTGACCGCGAACGAGAATTGTGACGTCAAATTCCTTGCGTGCGTCGAGCGTGGTCGTACTCACAGAACGCGCGAAGTCATTGCCTTTGAATTGTCGAACTTTTAGTTGATGGTTCAAGTGGTCAGTTGATCGACTGACTATTGACGCCTTGGAGTAGTGAGTTGAATAACGACGATGGCTCAGCTTGTTTTTGGTGGTGTATCGCCGCCACAGCAAAAGCAGTATTATGACGACGACAATACCAAATAAAAGAGCGCCTATGCAGGCAATGCCCCATGTCGGGAGAGTCCCTATGTCCCCGGGGGACCCGGAAACACCGGAAGATCGGGACGCGCCTGTTCGAAATATTGCACACGATTGCATTGTGATGTCATTGAGGGATTGGAGTGATGTGCGAGCGCAGACGACGTACCCCGTGTCCGGTTTAATATCTTCAATGCGATTGAGCGAATCCAACTTCTGTTCATCTGATATCCTCAACACTGACAGCGCCGATTGTGAAGCGTCAAAAGAACAATTACTGCATTGTGGAATACCGAAGAAGACGAAGTATTTGATGTAATCCGGGTCGAAGTGCCGGAAGCCGTGGAACAGAAACTCGATCGAGGTCGAGGTCGCGTTTAAGAGCTCGAAAGAAGAACCCTCTGTGGCGTCACAAACCAGGGACTCGACGTCAATTGCACGAAGAGTGACGGCAGCGAACTTTAACGGTGTGGCGCAACGTATATTGCTCTCACTGCTCGCGATGTGTTGGATCGAATGTAGCCATTGTTTGAGGTAAGTAAGGTAACAATTGCAACGCCACGGATTTCCTTGAAGCTCGATCCGTACCAGTTGGGGTAGGTTATCCAGTGCACCAGGCTCCACGCTCTCCAGTTTGTTATATGAGAGGTCGAGACTGTTAAGACCCGGATTAAACGACGATTTGTGGAGATACCGGAGCGAGTTGCGAGACAAAATCAATTCTCCCAGGTATTCGGGCAAATCTGGTGGCACGTTTTGCAGTTGATTTCCGCGCAGGTTCAGCGATTTTATGCTGCGCAACTTTCCCAGTGCATTTTCTTCTATTCCATCGTACCTGATGACGTTTTCGGAGAGGTCAAGCGTGATCAAACCTCCCAGAGGAGAAGTGGAGCGTGTTGAGATGGCCTCTAGTCGGTTTTTGCGCAACTGGAAGTGACGGAGGCTGGCTGGAAGGCCTTCCGGGAGCGACTTTAGAGAGTTTCCGTTCATGGTCAACGTCTCAAGAACCGACGCGTTTTGGAAAGCTGTGGGGGACAAACCGTCGTTTGTGACGTCATTATGGTCGAGGTTTAATTCGCGCAGGTTTATAAGCTTTTTGAAAGCTCCCCGAGCGATAAATCTGATATCGTTTGAATTCAAATCGATCTGTTCAAGTGAAGACGGCAAAAGCTTCGGAAACGACGTTAGTTTGTTTCTGTGAAGATCGAGCTTGCGTAGTTGTGTGAGATGCCGGAGGTTGTGCACAGACGAAGTGCTGCTGATAATCTTGTTCCCCTGCAATCGTAGCTCCACAGTGTCGGACGGGATTCCATACGGGATATACTGCAATTTCCTTTCATGGCAATAAACCACTTTCCTCCTACTGTCGCAACGACAGACTCGAGGACAGCTGCTACCATACGATGCCAGAGATATTAACAAACATAACAGAGCCTGAATTTTTGACATTCTTGCTTCCAATAGCTATTTCTGAAAAATCACGAACGTAGACGTTATGACAGTGGCCTGTACCCGCGTGAGAGCAAGTGGTTCTGGCCCCATATCGATTGTGACGCCACAATAGGTGTTAAAACCAACAAGGCCGCGCGCGTCTATGAGGCCGGTGGGAAATTAAGTCCCGCTGTTTTCGCTGTAAATTCGAACACCGCCGCTTATTGGGTTGTGGCTTAACCCGCTGCGTTAACGGATGTTGCTGACATTGTGCGCTCGCAGAACAATAAAATCTCGACAAACATCTAAAAATCCAAAACAAACTCTCTACCTGGCAAGGTTAAGACTTCTACTGCGCTGTATCACGGGCGTCTCTCATCACTATACGTGCCACCAGCGCGCGGATTCACCTCTTACAATCGATGACAGCAAAAGGCTTTTTTTCTGCGCGCCGTTTTTTCGCCGGCGGGGTCTCGCTTTTCTCCGTCGCGCGAGGATCGCGTTTCACTCGCTCAAAACAACGTGACAAAAAAACGCGACGAGAAATACCCACTTACGCCCCCAAACTGTTATACCCCCACGCGCGAGCGACAACCCAACAGTGAAAGCGCATTCTGGGAATCCATTTGCCTTTTCGGTAATCGATCACTTTGCTAGACAAACACGACTGAGCGATCGGCGAAAATCTACGCTTTGCGAACTACTTTCAATCACTACGTAATCACTGTGTCCCATCTCTGTCCCAAAAAACTGAAATAAACTCTGACCTGTCTTGGCCGCTCATACTGACGGCTAGTTGGGTTCTGCAATTCCGTTAAAAACATCTTGCACACGTAAAGCTTTTTCCAGGCCCGAACAGTTCGAAAGCGCAAACAGCGCGGCATCGATTCTTCAAAGCGGCGATGTGCGCGGCGTAATTACAACGCAACAATGACAATGCAATCCGTTTCTACAAAAGAACGCTCCCTATTGTTTCGTTCGTCTTCAGGTGCGAGTGCCGTGCATTTGAAACAATGCCAGTTGCTGCATGTAACAGATTGCTTGCGAAACCACTAGGCAGAAGATCGCTTTGAACTCGTGGAAGAAAGGAATTAGTTTTTCTTTTGCTGCTGGCCCACATGCTTTGTGACGTCACAAAGCTTGTTTGTTTACGACTACGCAATGCGCGCGAGGGGCTTAAGCGACGTGGAGGTGTCTCGCTGGGGAAGATTTCGTATTGCATGCATCCCGCGATCATCCGCTGGAAGACGGCTAAAGGGGGAACATCAAACAAGCCGCCTAAACCCCTTTGCACGAATCTGAGTGTCTGATTCATCCTGCTTAATTTTGCGAGCTTCATAACTGGTAATCGCGCCTTCGGATTAAACCGGACAGAATCGATCTTCCATTATGAGAAACGGGGGCGAGGGCTCAGAAAATGGGGAGGGTCCGCACTTTGTCGCTACTTGGTCGAAATATCGATTAGATGTTGTAGGGGAGCGAAATTAAAGCAAGTCCGACCTAAGGGGGCATTAACGGAAGAGATTGCTGGATCGGACGAGTTGCAATTTAAAGTTCCTCACGGTATTCTCTATATGTGATACAATGGAGCCTTCGAGCATAGATCATGGCGGCACTAAATCTGTTCCGATTCACTTGGGCAGATGATGGGGGTAATCATAGGGTACAGGTGCACCCCCACCTCATCGCCGCCTAACTTAATTCAATCTTCGCCGTTGTGGGGCGGCGAAGCGCATAGTTTGGCGAGGGACCCACGACGCGCTTCACTGCGCGATTAAATTGGGCGCGATTGAAAGTGAAAGGACGATCGCGACAAATTTCACGGTGTCGTCTCACCGTTCGAGAACATCTGCCATTTTAGAAACTTCGGTACGTATTTCAATTTACCTCGAACTCGCGGCTTATCCCGTCACACCGCGGCGGTTCTTGAATGAAACAGATAGTCACATGAAAACGACACGCCTGCGTACCGCTGTATGGCGACAGAATTCGCGTTCTCACAAAATTGTTTTTTTGTGGGCGACTCGCCTCCACCTCATGTTTAATTAAGTTAATATTTAGACTGGGATGAAAATTCAGCGTAAAATTCCCAAAACAAAATAATATTGCAACATTTTTCTTGTAAGTTTTTTGCAACTGCGCAACTGGTTGGATGAAAAAAAAAACACATCAACCACTGAAGCAATTTTTCCCAACCGGGATGGAATTAGTCCCGAAGGATAAACATACAAAAGCAACTTGCACCATAGGTTGAGAAAAACAACTAAATATCAAATTAGCGACACTGTTTGTTTACGTTTGTATCTCTTACATGTCAAATGTCTGGGGATGCAAAGCTCCAAAATGGAGGAATGTGTGCACGCGAACCACTGCATTGAAGAGTTTGAGTTGTCCAGTAAAGGGATCGTTACAACAGAGCTAACTTGCAAAGATGCCAAAGAAGCAAGCAACTTATACATTTTCTGTTACTATTCATGTAATACTAAAACCATGGTTATAAGCCATGTAGAGTTTAATTGGTCGGGCTATAATTAACAAATGGGCGCCTGACTTAATAACCTTCATGTTTTTTTCTGTGCCCACGCTATTTTATCCCTTTTGTGCATTGTTCATCTGCGTAGTAGTTTTCTTTTGCAAAATACACATGGTGTAATTGTTTTAATTGAACAAAACGGTGGGAACCCCAAATCCCAAGTTGTCAGAACAAGCATCCACGTCACCATACATCCCAGAACACACATGTTTTTGATCCGGGAGACATCGCGCGACAAGATTCGAAACAACGTCGCCGGGTCGTGAGATAAGAGAATACACGCGCGCGGTTGCCGTGGAAATTAATTCCTTATCAAGTTCTCGATTTGCACAGCGGCGGGACAGACTCATGGGGCGGTTTCCTGCCGTCATATTTACCGAACGTGATGTAACAATTAATCGACTTATTCTCGAATTGCACGAAGTCACGTAGTGGTGGCGTTTGCGTTTCAACGCGCCCCTGTTTACACAACTACTGGAAAGTATTCCGCCCCCCACCGACTGATGTCGTTCCGGACCAACGACGCTTTCCGCTTCCTGACGCGAAATTTTTGTATTGAACCTGATTTACACATGATCATCACCTAGCGGATAGGTTAGGGTAGTCTAGTTTATGGTTCATTTGTACTCAAAATTGGTTTACCTAGGTCTGGTTTGTTTCCACTTCTACTGCGTAACACAACCAGCGGCAAAATATGTCTTGACAAGAAAACACGGCAAAATGTGTAAGGTTTCATTAGGTTTAATGACAGTTAAAATTAATTATGACGCCGCTTAGAATTCGAAATGAAAATGGCCCTAACGTTTTGGCACTAAGCAATTACACTTTTTACGTGGTTTTGTACCAAATATATTCAGTTACAACCATATACCTACGCAAAACACACATCAACGCAAATGCGATTACAATGTAACGACTAAGTTTGCCTTCAAATTCCAGACAGGTATGATTCATAACTGATAAGTGCTAATGGCTGACGAAGACTCCGCGGTTTGTTCCTGTGGTATCGATCGACCTGTTGACCTCAGGTCTCAAGAGGCAACACCGCATGTTATGAATCTATACCTTAATTATTAGAGAAATGGTATACGCGGATGGTATTTTGAATTGCCTACTGAGCTTTATTGTTGCCTCCTATTGATTTGATACTTGTAATTAGGCCACGAGATCGATGTCTGCATACTTTGATAAATATCGTATTTCGAAGTTTTTTATCGATGTTCAGAACCGTTTTCCGTTCGACTTGAATCAGCATTGATTTTGAGCGAATGGCAAATATTTTTGAAAAAACTTGATCAAAACATGAAAAAAATAAAAACATTTCTGTTATAGCATAAACTCGCATTGTTGTATGCGTGGTAGACAGATTCATTTATTACGACACAAAGTATTAAATTTATTCATCTTATAATTTACTACTTTCCGCAATTACAATCACGTCCGGTTGTGTGCGAAATCCAGGTGCGAAATCAAAGAAAAACGTTCAAAGTAAATCACGTTTCACCAGATCTGTCACAAGCTAACAATGGCGGTTAATTGGATTAAACCGAAACAGTAGCCATATGCACTGGACGTTTAACGCAGAACGATTCGATTTTCTCTTGATTGTTTTACGACACACTGGGGCAATTACCGCACAGGTTTTATGACCTCACAATAGCCAAACACTTCGCGCGTCGATCCATCCGGAATTATTAATTGTGACCAATCGCATTCTCGAACAACTGTCGCGCGACGCGGGAGAGAAAAGCGATCACAAACAAAAATTTTGCGACGGTAGAAAAATATTTGCGCTTGTCGGATATAGAAGGTCGAAAGCGGACGACTTGTATAGTGACGTAACAATAAACAAACGTTCTAGAAACGGCGGTGGCGTTTCGAGTGTTCATAGTGGAAGGGAAAAAGCGCTCGTTTCTGTGTTTTTGGTGTTAGTTTGAGAGATTTCATTGTTGAACATCCAATCTTTAGTGGGCGGTATTTGAGTTTAAAAACATATTTAAATATTCTTTGATTGAAATTGATTGAACGTTTTGCCACCAACAAGAACTTTACATCACTATAAAAATTTCCAAATACCAATAGTATATTGTAATTTTACCAACAATTACATTCGGTACAACTTCAGATAATTTTCTCTGTTCAAATGTCAGGTAATCCGGCCACGATTAATTCGCCCAGTAAGTGGCGCAATAGAGCAGAAATCAAATGACTTCTGAATGTGCCAGGCCAACTTTTAAATTCTACTGACCGCGTAAACTACGGAATGAAACGTGCAACCTTACTAAATCACGAGAAAGTATGTTTATTCAAACCTTAATTTGAATAAGAAGGCCTAAGCTAATATGCTACCGGTGGCTTATTGGTGGAATTAACTCCAAGTTTTGCACTCAAACCTTGCTCTTATTGCAAAACGCTATTCCAAGTTATTCCTATTCCATTGTTTACACCGCGATCGCATTTACGAGCGCTGAGTATTTTGTTGCCAATCCCAGAACTGAAATCAATCACTTCTCTTGTAAAGGACAGTAAACCTACTTCCCACTGAAACTAAGTTAACGACCATTTTACGAACATGAACTCGTGTATTATCATCCATGCCTTTGTGTGTTCTGCAATCAGCCATTAACCTAAAACTACACAATCAAAACTATTATTGTTTATACGCGACTGAAAAACATTGAAAGAGAGTTAATACTAAAACAAGGGTGAATTAAAAGTCATGTAGTCGTATAAAGTGATTGGAATGACGTTGATTGCAATGACTTTACTGTGAATAACTGAGACGTTTATTTCATCAACGAGAAAATCATCGTTCCAGGACTTGCTTGTTTGTATGTTGACGGTATTAACAATTTAGCGAGAAATGGAAACAGTATTAGGTTCATTAAACCGCCGATTGAAAGTAAAGTTGGTGCCAAAACACAGGCAACAAACCAGTTTGTGTGCAACCATGCGCAGATACACGAGTTAGCTTGTTGGGGTCGTGCGCTCTTCCATTGTCACGTCACAGTGCGCCATTGTCGCTAAGTTGCGCCATAAACAAGAGCTTCGCGAATTGGTGGAACGGTTGGCCTGTGGGCGTACAAGAGGGTCCTATCGAGTTACCCCGCCGCGATTCCTCGTCGGGTTCGAATTACGCGCGATCCGATACGGGTAAATCACTGGGGAGGACCGCTACTCGATTGTTCGCTGTCGTAGAGGCATTATGTAGTTTTTATCAGGTATAGAATGTTGTATAATGCGACTGCTGGGCAAGCGGGGGTGAGATTAAGTGTTAGTCATGAGGCAAAAGGTGTGTTGTTTATTGCTTCAGGCTGTGGTTCTTATTATATTCCAACCGCAAAGACTCGTTCAGGGATTGCCCACTAAAAGTGTATTTTTATCACATCTGCTGCAACGCAGTTTGTTCGCCTTTTGCTGTTTGTGAAAAGACTCAGTAAACACGTATATCCGAATTAGTTTTTCTTGTAACTAATTTATTTCAGACACAGGGGAAAACTACATACAATGCAGCAACCAAACGGTTACAATGTCATTTGAACGCGCATTCTTGCCACCTTCGAACAATAAAATACGAAAAAGTTCCCACAGAAAAAAGTGACTTCGACACGATCCACCGTTTTGCGGATTTCGACGCTGTCCGGCCTCTGCGAATGAAGTCACGTGACCTCTCGGCTCGCAACAATGTCCAGTTGTCGATGTCATGGGAAGGTGGCTTTCTATAGCTCAGCGCCCCACAGTTTAGCCGGTGCTCTGCGAGGGTTAGCGGCTTATATTTCTGGGCTTATAGCGCTTAAAACGTAACGCGAGACGACTTGAAACGCGCCGGATAAAATGCCGAACATTTCTAGGATCACAAGATCTGTGTCGTTGGGTTATTGCTCGACGATTCGAAACAAAAGATTAAACGTTTGCTAAACTCGTAGAATTAGGTTTACAAAACAAGCAACCGATCCCATAGTGCGGAAGTGAGAATCCAAACAAGTCCAAACTGCGCAGTTTTCAACTGGACTAAAATCACACGGAAAGGGGAACTGTGACGTCACGGAGATAATTGTCTCTTGGTTTTCACAGAGAGTTGTTACGAAATCAGTTGAGTGTGACTGTGGCCTCGAACTTCGGGTAACCTTGGGACCGTGGGGATTTTCACAGTTGTTGATGATTCCAGACCCCTTTTTGGGGACCATGGGACGATGACTTTCCATTTTACCGGTTGATAATTAATTGCTCCCCAAAACACCGCGTTCTGACTCACAACGCCGTTGTTACGTCACACTGGGCAGCGCGCGCCGTCCTGATAGCATCAAAGGTTTAAACCGGTAATCCGCATAGACAGCAAACTATTCGTCGAGCAAAATTTGGAGGCGTTGTAGGAACGTAAGCACTTTTCTCCAGCTGGGCGATGGATGGCGTAAGGATTAAGCGCAACTGCTTGCACTATGATGTAACAATCGAACTCCGTCGACGGGTCTGTTGTCTGCATAAGTGATACGCAAACGCTATTCTGAATCATGGCGGCCATCGTGGGTTTGGGGGGGAGCTTGGCGGGGTTGAACTTTTGTATGTCCAGGAAACCGCGCTGGGATGGGGTTTGCAGTTGAGCGTGAAAAAAAGAGTCGGTTTCGGGCGTGCGAAATAGATCAAATAGGTAAAGAACAAAGCTTCAATCGGCCGAACAATGAAATCGAATCTAAGCTCGCGCGCTATTCTGCGGTTGGCAAGGACCGAAAAAAATCGAGTAAATATTCGTTGTTTGTGCCGACGGAGCCGACAGGTTAATTTTTTTGCCGGCCCCCTATGAGTCTATTTGTAAAAGCTTAATAGCTGGGGGTAGGTTTATTTGCTGTCGTCTTAGTGCAAGCGTTTGGTGCTGACAATGCACAAGCGACTGGGCTTTAGATTTCAATTTCAGCTCCTTGATGAATTACATTTTGGAGCTGACGAAGGATTAGTGTGAAGAATGAGAATGCAAAGCGATGCGTAGGGCTTTTTACACTACGAAAGGTTATGGGCTGTGACCCATAATAAAGAATGTCATAACTCATTCAGTGCTATCTAATATGGGAGTTCAACTTTGGATCTGCATGATAATACGTTGAATCGTTTTGTGTAAATGTTGCAAGGGTTGTGTTTTGTTTGTCAGCTGCTAAGTTCATGACATTTGGTAAATTCATACTTGTGGTATCAGCAGTGCAAAAATTTGCAATACGTTTTGAGGTGCCCTGCAAACATTTAGTATTCCATACAATGGCCGAAAGATATCACCGTAAAAGGTTTTCCTAAACGCGAAACGCCCCCATTATTTGGCTTGTGCCGCGGCGTTCTTTGGGACTTCGTGACGTGTAAACCGTATTCGAAAACGCGTAATCCGCTTGTTCAAACAATCAGCTGATTAGTCAGTGAGTTATTTTTGCGTGGGGGCATTCAATGTTGGTCTGGGTGGGGTCCAGTCTGGGTCAAGTTGTCATAGGTAATCCGTGCTCGCTGGGGTTGACCTTCTTAGTTCAAAAATAATGGCTTCTAAATTGTGACGTTTTGAGGTAAATATTTGGACGCACGTTAGCGGAAATCTTCAAATGCATTCTATTGCGGTCTTACCTGTTTTTTGACCTTGTCGCGCTGGTTTTGACCTCGTCGTGGCTGAGAATGAATATTTTATTGCCAACGCTTGTCACATAAACAATGCCATCAAGCAGTAGTTACCCACAAAACGCCTATCAATGACCCAATGGGGACTGATCAGTTAGTTTAAAAAAAAATAGTAATTGAAGACAAATTAAAGTCCTTTTTCACATTAGCATTACAATTTTCCTCAAATCGACGCTGCGCATTTCAAATGGTTACCACAGTATTTTTGTGTGTTCGAATGGAACATGAAAACAAAAAAAATTTTGTGAACGTGCATTAAAACCCTGTTTTCAGTCAAACCACTCGTTAAAAACGAATAATCGGATTGACTTTCTGTTACGTAAACAATCCCCCATTATTGCCACGCCTCGCAATCGACAGGACTCGAGTCCCAACATTCTCTATTGTGTGCCCATTGTAGACGAATATTTCTGTTATTATTATCAGACAATGTGGTCTCACATTGGCTGTGGAGTGTGACTGCGATTGTGAGGCGAGAAAGACGATTGTGTTCTGATTGTAACGTCAGAATTCAGAGTGTGTCGCAACAGCTGCCCAGTGATGGAAGCGGGAGAAATTAATTAAAACTGCCGCAATGCACGAAATCTCCTGGCCAGGGGATCGCAGTGGTATAATCAAACCCGTATCGCTTCGCCGCGTCCGGGATAATACGGAAATGGCCCGCACTGTCGATTGTTACGTCACGGAGGAGTAAATTTGAAGGGAAATATGATGAGCCGGACGCATTAAGAGATCCAAGGTTGGATTTTTAGACGATTTAATAATCGCTAGTGCTAATCTGAAATCCTTTCTATTTAGGCCATTGTTGTGTCACAAACGGTTAAAAGGAAACCGAAGATTGTGCGTGGTGTTAATTAATCCGACCAAGACAAGCGTGACACAGATTTCTTTCCCTTAGGATGTTATAAGAAGTGTTGTAAACATGCTGTTTCAAACAACAAATATTTCACAAAACCTGATTTCAGTAAAAGTTAGTATTTTGTTTACATTTCTTGGCCAACTTGACCAGATGCCTGGAAAGGGGCACGTGCAACTGCTAATTAGCGTAACTCGCGTCCCGATTATGACGTCACAATTAGTGAGCAACATCTGCGAGTGATTACGATTTGACACTTCTCGAATTTGTCCATTGTCACGATAATTGTCTGCCAATAACACCACTACTGTAAAAACACAAGCTGATTCAGTAAAAACAAAAACTAAAAAACAGTTTAAATCCCGTTGTTGCGGGTTGTTAATCAGGTATGGAGGTTGGTAAACAACATCATAATGTTATCTATAAACATAGAGTGACACTCGGTCAGGAGTACAGGGTTCTCAGTTGGGTTTTGAAGTTGTTTCATTCGAGAAACCAGACGCAACAGCGTTACGTGTTGTTTTTACCCCAAAATCCGCCAATAACTCCGATTTTTCGCTTCACCACTCAAAGCGCATATCCAACGAAAATCCTCTCAACCGAAAACCGATTATTACGTATCAAAGAGCCGGTGCGCGCAGTGGGGGTTTGTGACGTCACGAATGAAATATTCGGCCGAAACGCATGGCTGGCTACTGCTTAGACAAGCTGAACAGTGCAAGAACCTCATTGCAGTTGCAGGCGATGGTTTAAACAGGCATGCGCAGCACTTTTTGCTCGTAAAACATGTCAAAGCAGGCGGGCGGTCGCCATTTCTGTTGACTTAAGAGGAAAAAGCAGGCCAGAGTGGGGGAGACCGTTTGAAGAAAAGGCGCTGTCAGTTGTAAAGCTGCTGTCTCAATGAGGCAAGGAACTGAGAAAAAGGGACGGGGCGCCTTTATTGGACAACAATCACGGCAGTGTGATGAAACAGAGAGACGAGTGAAGTGGATTGCTAGTCGTTGAATTGCTGAGGCTGCTGCTGTGAGGTCAGACCCGCTGAAGTGACTAGATGATTCCCTAAGTCAATAAAAATCCAGCGTGGAGGTTATAGAGAAATATAATGTGCGAATAGTTCAGTGGCTAAGTATACAAACCTCCAGTTTCTGGTGATTTAGCGCGTGGACAGTTGGAATTAATATCCCAGGACGTAA
Organism: Ascidia mentula; assembly: GCF_947561715.1. Classification (NCBI taxonomy): domain Eukaryota; kingdom Metazoa; phylum Chordata; class Ascidiacea; order Phlebobranchia; family Ascidiidae; genus Ascidia; species Ascidia mentula. Next base: position 5,685,555 of record NC_138568.1, read on the forward strand.
ACTCTTCTCAGTTCAAATTTGGCAAATTTTAAATTACGAAATTCATCTGCATGCTGTCGCCAATAATGCGATAAATAAATTTTATACTTACTTGGTAGATTAGATACAAACAAATACGTACCAGGTTTAAATTCAGCTTAGTTGTGCGTTACTGTTCTGTAGTTATCACTTATTGTACGTTCGTTGCAAGTTCGATTAGAACAGCTTTACTCACAGTTTTTATGTAGGATATAGAGCACGGCGAAACATATGTTTTTAACCCCCAAAATAAAAATAACTGAGTCGAGCTAACGAAAAAGTGGGCCACTCAGTTTTTGTCGTAGGAAATTTCGACTAAATAAAACTATTGAGAAACAGTGGGTTAGATTTGAATATTGCCACACTAAACGATTCAAGTTTTTGAAAACGGAGATGGCTGTTCTCGTTTTAGTCGCTTAGGTTAGAAGCTCATTTATGACACTTCCAAAAAAGAATGATCACCTGACAATAATTACATGCCGGATATTGCATAAGATTTAATATTGGTTTGAGGCATTACTAGACCGAGGCGATTCGTTTACAAGAGTTGCGAGATAACGTTTTAACCAATAACTAATTAAGAAGGGCATCATATTCATATTCACTGAGGCATAAAATAAGGGCGTGCCGAGTCGATATATTTTATTGGTTTTTGACGATTATCGACCCAACAAACTTTTGCAAGCCGTTTTAGGAGTTGTTAAAATTATGAGGACAAACAAACCGCCGTGTTTACCTTTGTGCCACGTGAATCATTTTCTTTGATGATGTCACTGCTTGACGTAAAGTGTTAGCGAAATGGCCGCGACGCTTTTCCACATGTGAGGCTAAATGGACGTCTGATTTTGTCATGCAGATGGTATCTACAACTGTGTTGGCATAACGTCCAAGCTTGTTTTTCATGTTGACTAGTACTGTGTGCGCATGTCAAGGGAGTCGCGGCTGATAGGAAATTGAGAGAGAGTCTTGTCTGACTGTGTCTGGCAAGCAGCGAGTGCGGCAAGATTTTTGTATTGGAAAAATTACACTTGGGAGTAGATAGTTGCTTTGCTAAAAAGGCGCTCTAAGGCGACCACGCCTGTTGTTGTGTCAAGCTTACGGTGTTTGAGCGTGGCGGATGCGCGTTTGGCGTGAAAAATAACAAGCACCAAAGTCAGGGTTCGCTTTGATTTGGACGCAATGCGGTTTTGCGTTGTGTCGCACTTAAAATGTTCACACGCACAGTCAACTTATTTAAGTGATGCTTTTTATAAAACATTTGTTCAAAATCAAAGAGACTGGAAAACTGCGGAGACGATTTTTATGTTTGCATACAAATTTTGACATTATTTTAATGCCTGATATGGTTTAATAGTTTGATTGACAACAACTTAGATAGCTCACAAGACACAGAGTTTTGCTAAACTTAGTGGTTGTTGGATCGTACGAGAAGAAAAGATTTTCTAATTTTGTCATCGATTCAGTTGATCATTTCTTATTGTTGTTTACCCGCATTGAAAGTATTTAAAATGTATTTTTAGATACAATCTATTTTTACTATAAACAAACTTGTTGATGCATATCGCCTGGTTTGAGTTTATGTTTCGTTGTGTGTTAAAAACAGCAGTTAACGAAACTAATCAAACTGTATCTGCGGTATTTGCAGGATGCAGAGCACGCTGTTGGTCCGCTTAATGCTTATGGAATTTGTGTGTCAATTAAATGTCTTATTTTTGCAGATTTAATATTTATTAAAAATCAAACGAAAACTGGAACGCCGTCGCCATGTTGCGACCATACGCACTACTTCTCTTCACCCTCGCAGCCACCATTATGACGTCACAGTGTTGTCCGCGGGAGTGCAGATGCGATGTGAAGAGAAAGAAGGTTTACTGCCAGGAAAAGGGACTTACCACCCTGCCGCTTTGGATACCAACCGATACGAAAGTTCTTCTTCTGCAACGGAACCAGATTGGAAACAGTCCTGAACTTGAGACTGGACTAAGGAAACTCGTCAATCTTGAGAGACTCGACATGCACAATAACCAACTTACGTCATTTCCGGTCGGGCTACCCCCAACGCTAAACTACCTGTCGCTTAGCAACAACATGCTCAAGTATATTGGCAAAGACGCGCTTAAGGGTCTCAGCAATTTACAGCAATTAATCCTAGACGGCAACAACCTCACCAACGAGGGAATGTCCCAGGTCAAATTCGATGACGTCACGTCGCTCGGCGATCTCGTGCTGTCGTACAACGAGATGACGTCACTGCCTCCATCTTTACCGGAGAATCTAAAAAGTCTGCGAGTTGACAATAACAAACTAACAACCATCGACGCAAGGTCTTTTTCGGGAATTTCCCAGCTTACCACCCTCGACGCGAACTCCAACCAACTGGAAGTTGGAGGTCTGTTGGGAATCTCCAGTCTTTCAGAACTCCAGATGCTCGACTTGAGTCGCAACCGCCTGAGCAACATTCCCCCAAGCTTGCCAGAAAATATCACCCAGCTGTTTTTGTCCCACAATCGCATCCAGTACCTTTTCGCATCTTCCGGTGAGCTCTCTGGGGTTTCTCACGGTGATCTGCAGGGATTTCCAAGGATACGAAACCTCGACTTGTCGTCCAACCAGCTTCGCAGCGTGGAGACTGGCGCTTTTACCAACCTTCCTCCCACTACGTCGGTGCAGATCGATGAAAACCCATGGAGATGTGACTGCAACCTGGTTTACCTCAAGTCTTGGTTCACCAGAACCAACTCAGTGGGATCTAGTAGCAACGTCAGGTGTTCCACGCCCTACTCGTTCAGTGATGTTACACTGGCCAGTATCGATGCGGAGGCTTTAAGATGCACACGGGACTCTTTCGTTTTTACAATGCGTGACGTAAATGCGCATGACGTCACAATCGAATACCCAGCTTCGTCGGAGCCGCCCTACGTCACGTTTACTGTTATGTACGGCGACATGCTGTGCCAGAGTTGCGAGATCGAGGATTCGGATGGAACGCAGCTCTCTACTGCCGTCATGTGGGTGGCGGATTATACGATTTTGCCCATTTCAACTGGTGTCGCCAAAGTGCTGACGGGCTTGAGGCCGAGTACTCGGTACGCAGTGTGTATTGTGACATCCTACCAGCACCCAGATCGCATTGGCACCGAACAATGCACTAACGTGGTGACCAAAAACATCACTGTAACGACGCCGTCCCCTGTAGTTGTCACGGCTTCGATACCGGTTTGGGTTTACGCTGTAACAGGCGCTCTAGTGCTCCTTGTAGTGATCGCGTTGGCGTTAATAGTGGCTTGGAAAATCAAATCCAGAACACCGAAGACACGCAGCTACACACATCAGCCTATCCCAAAACACTTCCTTCCCAATTTTATGGTGACGCAAAACGACATGACGTCACAAAAGAGTGGGAGGACAGTGCAAGACGCTAACCGAGAGTTTGACGTCACGCTGATGGTTCGACAGGACCTTCCGCATCACCATAGCGACAGTTGCTACAGCGACAGTCACGACGAAACAACGTCGACCGTTCATACTGGAACCGGGACGATGACGTCACGAACCAGTCACCACATTTACGAACACCTAACGTCACCAAGTGACCAACTTTTACCAAGAGACGTCGTACAGCATATACCTGTAAGCGGCGCAACGACCATGATCGTTTGATGCGTTTTCAAGCACGTGTTCCCACAAGACAATGAGATTATTCGAATTCGCTTCGTTTGTGGGTATTTTTTTCGCGCCGTATATTGTTATTACTTTTTTGTTATTGTTTTGTGTTTCACTTGTTTTATTTTTCGCGTATTTTCTTCTGGCTGGTCCGGAGGGCGTGGTCTTCAATACACTCGCGCTTGTCGTATTATCTCCTTTCATGAACAAGCAATATGTAATAAAAACAGGAGACTCACAATGACAGTCAACAAGCAGATGGTTTGTGGCTGCTAAGAAACACCAATTGAGAAACAGTGCAAATGGTTATGGAAAATGTATTAGCAGAAAAAGAAAGTTTTGCACAGATTTGGGACATATGGTATTTGCAATTGCATAGTTTGATACTGCATTAAGATACTTGAAAATGACGCAATATTAAGTAGAATAAACAACACTGAAAAACACATTTAAACTCGGCGGCATTTGAATTACAAATTCATTCAATTTGCCCAGCAGGAATTCCAAAACTCAAAACCTTTATTTTAATTCCTTTCCTTGAGAAAGACAAAATAATCTCCTGTCCGTTTAGGACGAACGAAAAAGTGCACGTGACTGAATCCGATAGTTTTATCGCGATCCGGCGTCTCAAATACAGCAATATCGTGGCGTTCCGAAGCGAATCTCAACTCAACCAACTCTTTAATTTTGGGAATTCCCAACCAGGCCACAGACCAGATGGTGTAATTTGTTATGTCGTCTTCCAAGTTGTAGGGGAACATGTTTTCCACTATTGAGTAATCTGAAAAAACAAATAAATTTCAACGGCATCCATGTAACGATTAGGCAAAATTTTAAAAATAATGAACAAACAACCTTGGAGAGAAAGCTGTCATGGTTCAGTGTATTTCAGATATACAGCACTAAAAGCTTTCCTCAATTTCTCGACCAAATTTATGAACACTTGCTTACTGTCACATGACGTCATATTAGTGACGTACTTGACGGTCCATCCTTGCGATGCTTTCGTAGAGTAATTACACCGCAAAGTGAGGTGCTTGACGTAATCTTCCAAAGATACCCATTCCGACTGTTTTGCCAGTTTGTGTTTTTCGTAAGCGTAAGTAACTGCAATATTCCTATAAAACACACAAAGCGATACTATTAGAGATTTGCTGGTCCGAATCCGAATCCGAGTATTCGGTTTAATCGAATAGTACGGATTTTAAAGATTCGAAAAAAATCCGAATATATGCAACAAATACCCACAAACAATGAGTTTATTCTCGGTTAAACAGCGGTGATTGAAATCACGCATTGATATTGGGATTTGTTCACTGAAACTGGATTGCACGCACAAACAGTAGAGAATTTAAATTACTTATAAAGAAATAGTGTTTCGGAGACTGTTGGCATTGCACTCTATCAGCGACACCAATTTACTTTGATAATAAGTCAACGTTATGAAACTATTAGAAGTTTCAAATTGAAGTCAGCTGATTTATAAGCAATATTGAAAAATCGATGTCGCCTGCACGGGCATCCTCAGTTTCCGGAAATAGGAAATTGCGAGTAAATACATAAAGATATACAGGAAGTAAATAAATCAAAGAATAAAATAAAATAAACAAAATGAATAAAAATAAATCTGAAGTAAGAAGCAAAAAGTCCTAAACTGTTGCCTTCCCTATGCACTATACACTGCAATAGAAGGCGTTTTGACTTCAGTAGCGCCGAAGAAATGCACTTTTAAAAAAAATGAAAGTAATGTTAACTATATGCACTTAACCGCAATTGGCATATTGCTTGTAATATCTTTGTATAGTCGAGCCCTTTTACCTTTTGTTATGATTCATCTCCCGTTTCACGAGATCAGTTATGTTTTCCCAAGTGTGCTTCAACGGTGCATGATTTTTTCTTATTCTTTTAACCAAGACTCTGTCTTCCTGACTAGCGGCCGCTAGATAATTCGCGCACTCAACGTCGACGTCGACCTCCGGTGATGACGTCACAAAACTTGCAAACAGCAGACTCAGTTTGCAAAAAACAGCGCAGACCCAAATGCGCATAATGCCCTAATGTAAAACGTTAGATTGACAGTATTACTGTACTGGAGACATGTATTATGACTTACAGTTCCACTATGTCACACTGCAATGATAAATAAACCTCTTTATAGTTAAATGTGAGTATTTTGGTTTGGTTTGAAGGACAACACATAATACACATACCGCATTCCATAAAATTTCAGCAAATACACAAAGTTACAAATTGTTGGAAAGTGGCCAACGTATTTTGCGCCTTGAGACAGTTTCTGTTCCCCATAGTTGTCAGGGTATGTTAATTATCTGGCCTACGTAATATATTGTTGTCTTTGACTCCAAAGTGCGGATTTGCAGCACCTTGAAATCATAGCTCACACTGCAGCATTTGGATTATTATAGTCTAACCTTTTTAATGCGGCAACTCATTGGGTTATTTTTGCCATATGTTCCAGCATCCTTACTGACATATACCCAGCCTTGAGTTATGATGTTGCTTCATATTGCAAAGATAATCTCTTTTCAAACATATATTTCGTTGAATTCACATTGAATCCAAAAAAATTGAAACGTATGTTTTCAACAACAAATTGCTGACGATTTACCGTTTATTTTTTTCTTCGCAACGAACGGAACTTGTGGCCCTGTAAAGTGTTGCTGTAACGCTAGAAAAGTTGCCAGTTTACTGGCATCTAACAATTTGAACTCTGCAGACTAACCCCGCCACTAAACCGATGCAAGAATAGTCCACTGAAAAAAAAACAAGGCAACGCTGTGGATTCAGCTTAAAAATCGAGAAAAATGCCTGGTCCTGTAGCTTGGCATTTTTGCTGGTAATGTATACATTGGCTGACGAGTTTAACAATTTCCTGTGTAGCGACACAAGACGCGTCAGTCGTAACAAACATGTTGCAATGTTAGCAGTTCGTTAAATTACGTAAAGCCAACAGATGATTTCAAACCGAGACTTGGCGCGTTCATTTTATTCCCATACAAGGACGAAAGCTGTAAAGTGCAGTGGATATAAGTCATTGATCCTGCTATAGTTTGTTGCGTTTGAACTTCAAAGTTGGCATGTCGGAATATTCCAAATTCGGTTATGTTTCTGTTGGGTTGCACTTTTGGGGATGAGAAAGGTTGAAACCCTACGGTCATTTTCAAAAACTCTTCTCAAGAAAAAAAATTATTCTACTGTTTTCCTTGGACGAACAGGAGAAATGGTCCTGCTATTGGGGAATTTCAGGCCCTTTCAACGACCGGGTGATGTTATTCCTAATATCATTTTCCAAGTTGTTGGATGGTCACAAAAATATTTTGCGTTCAAACAATTCAAAAGGTAGCATGCTGCACTTTTTGAAATGAGGCATTTGGATTATGTGGCTTTGGGTATTAACAAGAAAAGCTCGCTGTTCTAGGCGAATATTTTTATGTTTTTTCGGTTTCTTGAAACGTGTAACTTTCCACTGAACGTAATCAGTTTGGTCACCGGTAAACAGACTCATATAACATCAAAGCAGATGAATCAAGCACGTTACAACATACAACGATCAGGCAAAAAGGTTGAAAGGGTTTCTAAAGAATACTGTTGCTTTATGTTAGTTCACAAACACTTATGCGTATTAGGTAAAGGTAATTCGGTCTACGTATTATCTATTTCAATTGTTTGATTGGGATGAGTTTAAATTATTTGAATAAAACCTATTTTTACGTCAAGACATAATCCAAATGCCTCATTACGTGGTTTCTTTCACAAAAACCAGGTAATCTCCTGTTCTTCTCGGGCGCACTAGAAAATGGACGTGAACCAAGCTGATCGTTTTATCGCGATCCGGAGTCGCAAATATCGCGATATCGTAACGATCGCTAGGGTAGAGCGTATCGATCAGTTTTTTAATTCGGAAAACTCCAAGCCACGTCACGGACCAGATGACGTAGTTCGTGATGTCGTCAGTCATCGTGTAGGGAAACATGTTCTCGACCACGCTAAAGCCTAAACACGAGAAAATAATAAGGCAACAAATCTTTATGTAAAGATTATCTTTGCAATGGTCAACATATAGGAAACAAAAACGAGTGGAAACGTGCATATTTGCCCACTACGGAAATAAACAATGCTTTTCTAAATCTCTGGTAAATAAGGCACATTGTCTGAATGCCGAATCAACATGTACTTACTTTTGCACGACGTCATGTTGTCGATATATTTTACCACCCTTCCTCGCAGTACTTTAGTGACGTAACTGCACTGTAGGGCGTGATGTTTTATAAAGTCTTCTTGCGTTGCCCATCCCAACAATACAGCCTGCTTGTGTTTTTGATATGCAAAAGTAGCTGCAATATTTCTGCGAAAAAAAACAAAATATGTGTTAGTGGTTATCCACACCAATGTATACTTTTCAAACCCACACTTGCTTATTGTTCCGGTTACACAAACAGCGACAAAAACAATGCGCATGGAAAAAAGTTGTTAACGTTAAAAGTTTATCAAAAACACATTTTGGGCACAATTGCCAACATTGCAGTTTTCCGGGCTAGACAGGCTGCACAAAACTATTTTGTAACCCAGTACAGACAAAAATGGAAATTCCCTTTTTTACGTTGTTTGTACTACTTTACATACGTTTCACCTTTTGTTGTGATTTAGTTGCCGTTTTACTACGTCAGTTATATTCTCCCACGTGTGCTTGTGGGGCGTGTAGTCCTTCCGTATCTTTCTCAGCAAATTTCTGTCTTCGCCGCTACTGGCTGCTTCAAAGTTGGCGCATTCTGTCTGGTCGTCGTAATTAATAAGAGCCGACTCCCCACCAGGTAAGATGGCTACAATGACAACTGAACAACTCACGAACGCCCGCCATAAATTCATTTTGTAAAATACAGAGCGATTTGAGAACCTAATAAACATTCAAGTACTTATTGGCTCCACTTTGCTTATCTTATGATTATTGTGACACGGGGCCTGACGGCACTATTGGCTGAGCTTTGCTTGGCCGTAGTGTTTCCACCTTGTTTTTTTCCGTAAGGTTGCACCTAGTTTGGTGCCCAACGGATGAGGGTGATTGTATAGTCACCACAAAGTGGAAGTCTTTGCTAGGCCGTTTGGTCAGCAAAGTCGTCTGAAAGTCACACCAGCTGCACTGATGAGACCTTTTTAGGTCGAAACCGTGGCCATCTGTCTGCAACTCACATAATTCAAGTACTTGAAGATACATGTTACGCTAGTTTTGCCCCTATACAACGTACATGTTTTAGTTTTACACATTATTCATTTGCTAAGCTTTTGTGATGATAAGCTCGTTGAGAACATGCTTCCGGGTAGTTGTGCAAAAGCTTACCAGCAATATTACGTTTAATAACCCGGAAAACCGTTTTGTCGCCACAGCTACATACACGATCGCTACAGCCAGCTGCAATAAAACCACACTTAAAAGTTGGTAACGCAGAGCACAGTTGCAGATGGAGTGTCCACATTTGAAGCATCGCACTTCGCACAATGTTGAAAACACTGTCACAAAACGTCGGGCGAACCCCCAACCTAAATCAACTGATTCCTGAACAAATGGAATATAATCTCAATAGGACGCAATGCAGGTCAAACTGGGGTGAGGCTATTACAGAAAACTACCACATAAGGAAAGAAAAAGCAGTAGGCCTACGCTATAATACGTGCAGAATAAAAATAGACCGGCGAACATCTCTTCTTGTGTAAAGGCAGATTCATTCGCTTACGAAAACCTGCACGCGAGACCAAGTGAAATTATTCAGCACATGACATTATTCGTTGGATTTCTATAAACTGCAGTTGTACCACTTTATGGTTCTTAAGGATTATGACGAGCACAATCACTTACACATGAAATAATCAAGCAACATGAGGCCTACAGCTTTGATTGTTGGGTGCTCGGCAATGTGAGCTGAAATAACCTTTCTAGTGTATTTCTCCAACTAATTGTACAGCTTTTTTTCTGCTACATGCTTGCTCCTGGTCGAGCCATATCTTACCTCACTAGCTTTGATCATACAACAAATTGCTAATATGCTTTCCACAAAAATAAACACAGCACCAGGCCTTATTTTAACAATTACATCTAGAAGCACATGATAGAAGCTCTTATCTCTCACAGCTTTTCTAAACGCCTTCACCAAGATAGTTTGCACAAAATTTCAAGTCTTGGCGCATGTATACTATTATTAGCTGCTCTTTTAGCGAAGGCTCAATACAATCCATCATTGGAAAATTAAGCACACCATGCAAAGCTGCACATCCTTTTCAAAAGCACTTTTCCACTTTTTCACCTCACGCTTGACTGCTTTTTAGAACCGCAATAGATTGCAAATCGCCTGTTGAGACAATTTCTAAACGCTGTACGTACGTATAACCTAGAGAAGCGTGACCGACTTTTGATGCTGCTGTGCTCATGTTGTTGCTCGTACATTAGCAGAATGCAACATATCCGGAGGCTACCAAGGTTACATGGGTTCATTTCATATGCTATAGTTACTACACCTTAAACATTTGTTGAAGAATGGCGTTTCTGCAAAGTTCGACGCAATATGTTCCGAAGACTTTCTCGACAACGGGATTTACCCCATTTTGCGGCGGTTGTTGTCCAACATTAACATGTATTCACCCATAATTTGTCCGAAAATTCAGATTTATGAGTAACCAAAGCAAATGGACCATGTCTTCTCAATTTATATGCATCATGCATTGTCATGCTTGCTTTCGTTGCGGAATATGCTACTGGTTTCATATTATTATTCGTCAAAAAATTATAGGTAAACCTAAAAATGCTGTAGGTTGTCCTTATCTTCGAATGGTTCCTGTTTGAGACAAACTCTGAAAAATACCACCCCGAAACATATTTGGTCTAAAACCAATCAGAGGGACCTTAAGAGGTGAGAGGAATTAACCAATTGGAGATCACACGATATTATAGAATTGAGGCTTCCAACCAATAAACCTTGAAGCTCGAAGCCTTTGCAACAGAAACACCTCAGTTGTTGCAAACAATGGTTTCATGACCCCCCCTTACTTAATACTCCTGCCCCCCCCAGATTCACATGGACCCTGTTGCCATCTCGCGGGGCTTGGAACCACTAACTCTACGTCATAAAGCAGTTGAAGATGGACGATAAGAAACTCACCCATTTGTACATCAGTATACCGTTATTTTAATTTACAGTGCGATGGTCGTTACGTAAAATGGGCATCGAAACAGTTTTGTTTCTTGTCCTAATCAAACGAGAAAACACAGTAACTGTTATGAAACAAAAGACACTTGTATCTACCAAACTCGTCGCTATTTGGGGCCAAACTGTGTGCAGACAGTTACGTAAAACATTCTTTGTTTTCAGTACCAATGAACCATGATCTGAGAGAGAAGTTATGACGAGACAGAGTTGTTGACACCGGCCCTAACGTGTTGTTATTCCCGGTCGCTAGACCTTTAACCAAAGAACACAACTTACAGAAGTTTGTCTGTTCCTTGTAAAGTGGCATTTGCGAAATGTCCATCGTCTGCCACATAAAGTAATCCCTGTATTCTTTGTCATTTCGGTCCAAATATTGCAAATATTTCACCAAATCTTCAGGAGTAGGATAATCTTGAGCGTAGATAAATGAATTCGGAGGCGCCACAGCTTCGTAATCAGATTTTTGGGCGCCGAGCACCACTGGTACTGTTCCAGCACCCAGAGCATTTTTCCAAAACTTTTCCGTGATGTAATCCTTGCATCCCCAGCTATTTTCAAACGCCAGGTAGAACTTGTACTTGCTGTAGTTAAACTCCTGGCGGACTTTGCTGCCGCTGCATCTTCCTCCGAAGGTAAGATTGAGGCCAGCGGCGATCATTCTTCTCGCGTACTTCATGCGATCCAAAGCACCCTTGTTTACGTTGCAGTTTGAAACCACCCATAAAGCGAGGTGCTTCTTTTTGTTGATAAACGCGTCCAGTTCCTCGACAGTTTTTGCTTGCTTGTTTCGATTTATCCCTCTGTAAGTACCAGCAGCATTTCCGTACGGAAATGGTACATCGGAATCTCGCCTGAACAACAGAAATCAAAATAAAACGCAGTAAGACAATCGTTTCTCCTTCGGACTCCCCGAATCTCTCTAATTCAATTATTCTGTTTGCGGTTGTCTAACATCTGAAGCAATTATTGCCAATGCCTTTGAGTTAGAATCAGTCTTGTATGTGTATCTGTTAAATTTTTTATTCGGCCTCGTGATCCCTATTCGATTATCTGCGTGTGATCATTGATTTTAATGTCATTCCGTGTTTTCAAATCCCAAACTTCGCAATAACATTGACAGAGTATCATACTCATTTTCAAACTTGGACCTACCTGAGTGTAAGAGAAAGATTAAAAATTCCGTCTAATTGTTTTAAATTGTGGGAGTTACGATGAGTAAGAGTGCTTTCCATAGTCCACCAACCATACAAGTGGTTTTTCTTTCTAAAAAAATGTGTGATTTTCAAATAATTCTCAAAATATTGAATTTTGTTATTGAACCCACCGTAATTTTGGGAGATCCTTGAGATTAAATTCGCTGTGATGAATCACAACCACCTTTATGCCATCCCCAATTAACTGTACAAAAGTTGTTACAATCAAATAGAATCTGGCAGTTTGTGGAAAATTGTGAAGTTGTCCAACATAAATGTCGCAAGTTTATGTTAAGTATATTGATAGAAGGCAATATGTTTACTTTGGTGCGGTTGTCAGTTAAGATGCAATCTCCGCAGCCTTTAAGCACCACTTCTTTTCTCTTCTTGTCGAACGGTTTGTACCACAGCAGCAAGACTATCTATAACGTTTTAACATGAGAAATAATTCCAAAAACGACAACTTTAGTCTCTTTTGCTTTTTAAGTGAAAAATATCGGTCGCGTTTAAACCAGCATTCTAGCGCACAGTACACTAAACCCACCTGTTCGTTGGGCGTGTTTCTGGAACTTTTACTTGAGTTTATCTCCGTTTTAACTTTGTTCTACACAAAATTTGTTACGAAAGTAGAATGAAAATTAAACAAACGATATAAACTTACCATATACGTTGATAAAACGCATGGCACGGTAGCGGTTAAGTGTCGGCGCATTGAGACACCCGCGGGCCGTTATATGGGTTTATTGTAGCTGCTTAACTACGTGTACAGCTTGTACCACACGTCTGTATGTTAGTTGCATGTATAATATATTTTCAGATTTTAAATATTGATCGTCGGCACGTTTCAGATGAAAGACACCAGCAACAATTTAACACGGCGAAGTTGACATACTTTTTTTCGAATAACTTTCTGAAGCAAGAGGGGGATTCGAGACGCCCCGATCTCTTCTTGCAAAAAACTATAGGCTACATTCTTTACAGGGGGTTGGGCCCCAGATTTAAAACCCAGGTTTTATTGCTCTAGTATTTCATTGTACGGTAACGAAGCTCTGTCCGCATATAATGTTTTGTTAACTGTAGGACATATTTAAATATTGACATATTTCTTCCATACTTATACCTCCAAAGAGATACTACATTATGTAAAGCATAGAGTACAGTCATTTGTTTACTTCTTACCAGAAACTTCCAAGGATTTTGTGAATTATTTTTCTTGGCTTCGATTTGTAGAAAAAGATTTGCACTGACGACCGCGTAATGATCTATGACCGTACTGAAGTAAACCATCGTTGCAAATGCCGCGGCAATTAGATATAAGACTAGCCACCATAATGTTCTTTTGCTCCACATCTTTCTATAACAGACGATGTTCTGATTATTCTTTTGCGAACTATATTTTCACATGTTTAATTTAGCCGCGGGCCTCCGACGCATTTGTTAAACCTTTTACGCGCAATTAACAACTCAATCCACACGCCGTCGTTCCAAAGCCAACCGCGAGTTCCTTAGGCAAATAAAGGCCCTGGAAGCCTGGCAATTAGTCGACAAAGGCGTTCTTTATATCAGGGCTCACAAAAACAAAAGCCTTGTTTTTGTGCACGGCCTATTTTAGTATCTTGAAATATTGCTATTTTCTAGGGATGAAGGCTACAAGACCGAATCCGAATATTCAGACAATGCACGAAGCACTGTTAGGATTTTTACATGAAATATAGATGGCTGGAATCAAAAACTAGCGAATATTACCTAAAAAATTAGCATACCATTATGGATTTATGTCGCTACAGTGAAGCGGTAAACCGATATTTGTGGTAAATGAAGCGTTTTTACCATAGCGCCCTCTGTAAGGGCGCTATGGTTATAGAGGGCGCTATGGTTTTTACCGATTTGAAATTTATGACGTCATTAAACGTTTGGATTTGTGATTGAAGATATCCGAACCGTACCTTTTCTATTTTTGCACATCCTTACTATTTTTTAAAATCTATTTTTTTATTTTTTTTTGTCCAGAAAACCTATATCGCCCTGACGCACAGACGATGTGCAGGGAATTCATACTTACTTGCGGGAAAAATTTACGGAACGCGTCGAATCATATACTTTTCTTGAAAACTTTCCGCATGAGTCAAGTATTCAATTATCCATTGTTGAAAATTTAGATTTATGAGTAACCAAAGCAAATGGACCATGTCTTCTCAATTTATATGCATCATGCATTGTCATGCTTGCTTTCGTTGCGGAATATGCTACTGGTTTCATATTATTATTCGTCAAAAAATTATAGGTAACCCTAAAAATGCTATAGGTTGTCCTTATCTTCGAATGGTTCCTGTTTGAGACAAACTCTTAAAAATACCACCCCGAAACATGGTCTACGACCTATTAGAGGGACCTTGAGAGGTGAGAGGAATTAACCAATTGGAGATCGCACGATATTATAGAATTGAGACTTCCAACCATTAAACCTTGAAGCTCGAAGCCTTTGCAACAGAAACACCTCAGTTGTTGCAAACAATGGTTTTTATGCCCCCCCCCCTCTTATTAAATATTTCTGCCCCCCAGATTCACATGGACCCTGTTGCCATCTCGCGGGGCTTGTAACCACTAACCTTACGTCATAAAGCACTTGAAGATGGACGATAAGAAACCCAGCCATTTGTACATCGGTATACCGTTATTTTCAATTACAGTGCGATGGTCGTTACGTAAAATGGGCATCGAAACAGTGGACGCACAGTTTTGTTTCTTGTCCTAATCAAGCGAGAAAACACAGTAACTGCTAGGAAACAAAAGACACTTGTATCTGCTAAACTCTTCTCTATTTGGGGCCAAACTGTGTGCAGACAGTTACGTAAAACATTCTTTGTTTTCAGTACCAATAAACCATGATCTGAGAGAGAAGTTATGACGCGATAAAGTTGTTGACACTGGCCCTAACGTGTTGTTATTTCCGGTCGCGAGACCTTTAACCAAAGAACACAACTTGCAGAAGTTTGTCTGTTCCTTGTAAAGCGGCATTTGCGAAATGTCCATCGTCTGCCACAGAAGGTAATCCCTGTACTCTTTGTCATTTCGGTCCAAATATTGCAAATATTTCACCAAGTCTTCAGGAGTAGGATAATCTTGAGCGTAGATAAATGAATTCGGAGGCGCCACAGCTTCGTAATCAGATTTTTGGGCGCCGAGCACCACTGGCACTGTTCCAGCACCCAGAGCATTTTTCCAAAACTTTTTCGTGATGTAATCCTTGCATCCCCAGCTATTTTCAAACGCCAGGTAGAACTTGTACTTGCTGTAGTTAAACTCCTGGCGGACTTTGCTACCGCTGCATCTTCCTCCGAAGGTAAGATTGAGGCCAGCGGCGATCATTCTTCTCGCGTATTTCATGCGATCCAAAGCACCCTTGTTTACGTTGCAGTTTGAAACCACCCACAAAGCGAGGTGCTCCTTTTCGTTGATAAACGCGTTCAGTTCCTCGACAGATTTTGCTTGCTTGTTTCGATTTACCCTTCTGTAAGTACTAGCAGCATTTCCGTACGGAAATCGTACATCGGAATCTCGCCTGAACAATAGAAATCAAAATAAAACGCAGTAAGATACAATTGCTTCTCCTTCGGACTCCCCGAATCTCTCTAATTCAATTATTCTGCTTGCGGTTGTCTAACATCTGAAGCAATTATTGCCAATGCCTTTGAGTTAGAATCAGTCTTGTATGTGTATCTGTTAAACTTTGTATTCGGCCTCGTGATCCCTATTCGATTATCTGCGTGTGATCATTGATTTTAATGTCATTCCGTGTTTTCAAAGCACAAAGTTCGCAATAACATTGACAGAGTATCATACTCATTTTCAAACTTGGACCCACCTGTGTGTAAGAGAAAGATTAAAAATTCCGTCTAATTGTTTTAAATTGTAGGAGTTACGATGAGTAAGAGTGCTTTCCATAGTCCACCAACCATACAAGTGGTTTTTCTTTCTAAAAAAATGTGTGATTTTCAAATAACCTCAAAATTTTGAATTTTGTTGTTGAACCCACCGTAATTTTGGGAGATCCTTGAGATTAAATTCCTTGTAATGAATCACAACCACCTTTATGCCATCCCCAATTAACTGTACAAAAATTGTTACAATCAAATAGAATCTGACAGTTTGTGGATAATTGTGAAGTTGTCCAACATAAATGTCGCAAGTTTATGTTAAGTATATTGATAGAAGGCAATATGTTTACTTTAGTGCGGTTGTCAGTTAAGATGCAATCTCCGCAGTCTTTAAGCACCACTTCTTTTCTCTTCTTGTCGAACGGTTTGTACCACAGCAGCAAGACTATCTATAACGTTTTAACATGAGAAATAATTCCAAAAACGACAACTTTTAGTCTCTTTTGCTTTTTAAGTGAAAAATATCGGTCGCGTTTAAACCAGCATTCTAGCGCACAGCACACTAAACCCACCTGTTCGTTGGGCTTGTTTCTGGAACTTTTACTTGAGTTTATCTCCGTTTTAACTTTGTTCTACACAAAATTTGTTACGAAAGTAGAATGAAAATTAAACAAATGATATAAACTTAGCATTCACGTTGATAAAACGCATGGCACGGTAGCGGTTAAGTGTCGGCGGATTGAGACACCCGCGGGCCGTTTTATAAGTTTATTGTAGCTGCTTAACTACGTGTACAGCTTGTACCACACGTCTGTATGTTAGTTGCATGTTTAATATTTTTTCAGATGTTAAATATTGATCGTCGGCACGTTTCAGATGAAAGACACCAGCAACAATTTAACACGGCGAAGTTGACATACTTTTTTTCGAATAACTTTCTGAAGCAAGAGGGGGATTCGTGACGCCCCGATCTCTTCTTGCAAAAAACTATAGGCTACATTCTTTACAGGGGGTTGGGCCCCAGATTCAAAACCCAGGTTTTATTGCTCTAGTATTTCATTGTACGGTTACGAAGCTCTGTCCGCATATAATGTTTTGTTAACTGTAGGACATTATTTAAATATTTACATATTTCTTCCATACTTATACCTCCAATGAGATACTACATTATGTAAAGCATAGAGTACAGTCATTTGTTTACTTCTTACCAGAAACTTCCAAGGAGTTTGTAAATTGTTTTTCTTGGCTGCGATTTGTAGAAAAGGATTTGCACTGACGACCGCGTAATGATCTGTGACCGTACTGAAGTAAACCATTGTTGCAAATGCCGCGGCAATTAGATATAAGACTAGCCACCATAATGTTCTTTTGCTCCACATCTTTCTATAGCAGACGATGTTCTGATTATTCTTTCGCGAACTATATTTCTACATGTTTAATTTAGCCGCGGGCCTCCGACGCATTTGTTAAACCTTTTACGCGCAATTAATAACTCAATCCACACGCCGTCGTTCCAAAGCCAACCGCTAGTTCCTCAGGCAAATAAAAGCTCTGGAAGCCTGGCAATTAGTCGACAAAGGCGTTCTTTATACCAGGGCTCACAAAAACAAAAGCCTTGTTTTTTGTGCACGGCATATAAAGTATCTCAAAATATTGCTATTTTCTAGGAATGAAGGCTACAAGACCGAATCCGAATATTCAGACAATGCAGGAGGCACTGTTAGGATTTTTACATGAAATATAGATGGCTGGAATCAAAAACTAGCGAATATTACCTAAAAAATTAGCATACCATTATGGATTTATGTCGCTACAGTGAAGCGGTAAACCGATATTTGTGGTAAATGAAGCGTTTTTACCATAGCGCCCTCTGTAAGGGCGCTATGGTTATAGAGGGCGCTATGGTTTTTACCGATTTGAAATTTATGACGTCATTAAATGTTTGGATTTGTGATTGAAGATATCCGAACCGTACCTTTTCTATTTTTGCACATCCTTACTATTTTTCAAAATATATTTTTTAATTTTTTTTGTCCAGAAAACCTATATCGCCTTGACGCACAGACGATGTGCAGGGAATTCATACTTACTTGCGGGAAAAATTTACGGAACGCGTCGAATCATATACTTTTCTTGAAAACTTTCCGCATGAGTCAAGTATTCAATTATCCATTGTTGAAAATTCAGATTTATGAGTAACCAAAGCAAATGGACCATGTCTTCTCAATTTATATGCATCATGCATTGTCATGCTTGCTTTCGTTGCGGAATATGCTATTGGTTTCATATTATTATTCGTCAAAAAATTATAGGTAACCCTAAAAATGCAATAGGTTGTCCTTATCTTAGAATGGTTCCTGTTTGAGACCTACTCTGAAAAATACCACCCCGAAACATGGTCTACAACCAATTAGAGGGACCTTGAGAGGTGAGAGGAATTAACCAATTGGAGATCGCACGATATTATAGAATTGAGGCTTCCAACCATTAAACCTTGAAGCTCGACGCCTTTGCAACAGAAAAACCTCAGTTGTTGCAACCAATGGTTGTTATGCCCCCCCCCCCCTTATTAAATACTTCTGCCCCCCAGATTCACATGGACCCTGTTGCCATCTCGCGGGGCTTGTAACCACTAACCTTACGTCATAAAGCACTTGAAGATGGACGATAAGAAACTCACCCATTTGTACATCAGTATACCGTTATTTTAATTTACAGTGCGATGGTCGTTACGTAAAATGGGCATCGAAACAGTTTTGTTTCTTGTCCTAATCAAACGAGAAAACACAGTAACTGCTAGGAAACAAAAGACACTTGTATCTACCAAACTCTTCGCTATTTGGGGCCAAACTGTGTGCTGACAGTTACGTAAAACATTCTTTGTTTTCAGTACCAATGAACCATGATCTGAGAGAGAAGTTATGACGCGATAAGGTTGTTGACACCGGCCCTAACGTGTTGTTATTCCCGGTCGCGAGACCTTTAACCAAAGAACACAACTTACAGAAGTTTGTCTGTTCCTTGTAAAGTGGCATTTGCGAAATGTCCATCGTCTGCCACAGAAGGTAATCCCTGTATTCTTTGTCATTTCGGTCCAAATATTGCAAATATTTCACCAAATCTTCAGGAGTAGGATAATCTTGAGCGTAGATAAATGAATTCGGAGGCGCCACAGCTTCGTAGTCAGATTTTGGGGCGCCGAGCACCACTGGTACTGTTCCAGCACCCAGAGCATTTTTCCAAAACTTTTCCGTGATGTAATCCTTGCACCCCCAGCTATTTTCAAACGCCAGATAGAACTTGTACTTGCTGTAGTTAAACTCCTGGCGGACTTTGCTGCCGCTGCATCTTCCTCCGAAGGTAAGATTGAGGCCAGCGGCGATCATTCTTCTCGCGTACTTCATGCGATCTAAAGCACCCTTGTTTCGGTTGCAGTTTGAAACCACCCATAAAGCGAGGTGCTTCTTTTTGTTGATAAACGCGTCCAGTTCCTCGACAGATTTTGCTTGCTTGTTTCGATTTATTCTTCTGTAAGTACTGGCAGCATTTCCGTACGGAAATGGTACATCGGAATCTCGCCTGAACAACAGAAATCAAAATAAAACACGGTGAGACAATCGTTTCTCCTCCGGACTCCACGAATCTCTTTGTTTCAATTATTCTGTTTGCGGTTGTCTAACATCTGAAGCAATTATTGCCAATGCCTTTGAGTTAGAATCAGTCTTGTATGTGTATCTGTTAAATTTTGTACTCGGCCTCGTGATCCCTATTCGATTATCTGCGTGTGATCATTGATTTTAATGTCATTCCGTGTTTTCAAAGCCCAAACTTCGCAATAACATTGACAGTATCATACTCATTTTTAAACTTGGACCCACCTGAGTGTAAGAGAAAGATTAAAAATTCCGTCTAATTGTTTTAAATTGTGGGAGTTACGATGAGTAAGAGTGCTTTCCATTGTCCACCAACCATACAAGTGGTTTTTCTTTCTAAAAAATTTTGTGATTTTCAAATAATTCTCAAAATATTGAATTTTATTATTGAACCCACCGTAATTTTGGGAGATCCTTGAGATTAAATTCCTTGTAATGAATCACAACCACCTTTATGCCATCCCCAATCAACTGTACAAAAGTTGTTACAATCAAATAGAATCTGACAGTTTGTGGATAATTGTGAAGTTGTCCAACATAAATGTCGCAAGTTTGTGTTATATATATTGATAGAAGGCAATATGTTTACTTTAGTGCGGTTGTCAGTTAAGATGCAATCTCCGCAGTCTTTAAGCACCACTTCTTTTCTCTTCGTGTCGAACGGTTTGTACCACAGCAGCAAGACTATCTATAACGTTTTAACATGAGAAATAATTCCAAAAACGACAACTTTAGTCTCTTTTGCTTTTTAAGTGAAAAATATCGGTCGCGTTTAAACCAGCATTCTAGCGCACAGCACACTAAACCCATCTGTTCGTTGGGCTTGTTTCTGGAACTTTTACTTGAGTTTATCTCCGTTTTAACTTTGTTCTACACAAAATTTGTTACGAAAGTAGAATGAAAATTAAACAAATGATATAAACTTACCATACACGTTGATAAAACGCATGGCACGGTAGCGGTTAAGTGTCGGCGGATTGAGACACCCGCGGGCCGTTTTATGAGTTTATTGTAGCTGCTTAACTACGTGTACAGCTTGTACCACACGTCTGTATGTTAGTTGCATGTTTAATATTTTTTCAGATGTTAAATATTGATCGTCGGCACGTTTCAGATGAAAGACACCAGCAACAATTTAACACGGCGAAGTTGACATACTTTTTTTCGAATAACTTTCTGAAGCAAGAGGGGGTAACGAAGCTCTGTCCGCATATAATGTTTTGTTAACTGTAGGACATTATTTAAATATTTACATATTTCTTCCATACTTATACCTCCAATGAGATACTACATTATGTAAAGCATAGAGTACAGTCATTTGTTTACTTCTTACCAGAAACTTCCAAGGAGTTTGTAAATTGTTTTTCTTGGCTGCGATTTGTAGAAAAGGATTTGCACTGACGACCGCGTAATGATCTGTGACCGTACTGAAGTAAACCATTGTTGCAAATGCCGCGGCAATTAGATATAAGACTAGCCACCATAATGTTCTTTTGCTCCACATCTTTCTATAGCAGACGATGTTCTGATTATTCTTTCGCGAACTATATTTCTACATGTTTAATTTAGCCGCGGGCCTCCGACGCATTTGTTAAACCTTTTACGCGCAATTAATAACTCAATCCACACGCCGTCGTTCCAAAGCCAACCGCTAGTTCCTCAGGCAAATAAAGGCTCTGGAAGCCTGGCAATTAGTCGACAAAGGCGTTCTTTATACCAGGGCTCACAAAAACAAAAGCCTTGTTTTTTGTGCACGGCATATAAAGTATCTCAAAATATTGCTATTTTCTAGGAATGAAAGCTACAAGACCGAATCCGAATATTCAGACAATGCAGGAGGCACTGTTAGGATTTTTACATGAAATATAGATGGCTGGAATCAAAAACTAGCGAATATTACCTAAAAAATTAGCATACCATTATGGATTTATGTCGCTACAGTGAAGCGGTAAACCGATATTTGTGGTAAATGAAGCGTTTTTACCATAGCGCCCTCTGTAAGGGCGCTATGGTTATAGAGGGCGCTATGGTTTTTACCGATTTGAAATTTATGACGTCATTAAATGTTTGGATTTGTGATTGAAGATATCCGAACCGTACCTTTTCTATTTTTGCACATCCTTACTATTTTTCAAAATATATTTTTTAATTTTTTTTGTCCAGAAAACCTATATCGCCTTGACGCACAGACGATGTGCAGGGAATTCATACTTACTTGCGGGAAAAATTTACGGAACGCGTCGAATCATATACTTTTCTTGAAAACTTTCCGCATGAGTCAAGTATTCAATTATCCATTGTTGAAAATTCAGATTTATGAGTAACCAAAGCAAATGGACCATGTCTTCTCAATTTATATGCATCATGCATTGTCATGCTTGCTTTCGTTGCGGAATATGCTATTGGTTTCATATTATTATTCGTCAAAAAATTATAGGTAACCCTAAAAATGCAATAGGTTGTCCTTATCTTAGAATGGTTCCTGTTTGAGACCTACTCTGAAAAATACCACCCCGAAACATGGTCTACAACCAATTAGAGGGACCTTGAGAGGTGAGAGGAATTAACCAATTGGAGATCGCACGATATTATAGAATTGAGGCTTCCAACCATTAAACCTTGAAGCTCGACGCCTTTGCAACAGAAAAACCTCAGTTGTTGCAACCAATGGTAATTATGCCCCCCCCCCCCTTATTAAATACTTCTGCCCCCCAGATTCACATGGACCCTGTTGCCATCTCGCGGGGCTTGTAACCACTAACCTTACGTCATAAAGCACTTGAAGATGGACGATAAGAAACTCACCCATTTGTACATCAGTATACCGTTATTTTAATTTACAGTGCGATGGTCGTTACGTAAAATGGGCATCGAAACAGTTTTGTTTCTTGTCCTAATCAAACGAGAAAACACAGTAACTGCTAGGAAACAAAAGACACTTGTATCTACCAAACTCTTCGCTATTTGGGGCCAAACTGTGTGCTGACAGTTACGTAAAACATTCTTTGTTTTCAGTACCAATGAACCATGATCTGAGAGAGAAGTTATGACGCGATAAGGTTGTTGACACCGGCCCTAACGTGTTGTTATTCCCGGTCGCGAGACCTTTAACCAAAGAACACAACTTACAGAAGTTTGTCTGTTCCTTGTAAAGTGGCATTTGCGAAATGTCCATCGTCTGCCACAGAAGGTAATCCCTGTATTCTTTGTCATTTCGGTCCAAATATTGCAAATATTTCACCAAATCTTCAGGAGTAGGATAATCTTGAGCGTAGATAAATGAATTCGGAGGCGCCACAGCTTCGTAGTCAGATTTTGGGGCGCCGAGCACCACTGGTACTGTTCCAGCACCCAGAGCATTTTTCCAAAACTTTTCCGTGATGTAATCCTTGCACCCCCAGCTATTTTCAAACGCCAGATAGAACTTGTACTTGCTGTAGTTAAACTCCTGGCGGACTTTGCTGCCGCTGCATCTTCCTCCGAAGGTAAGATTGAGGCCAGCGGCGATCATTCTTCTCGCGTACTTCATGCGATCTAAAGCACCCTTGTTTCGGTTGCAGTTTGAAACCACCCATAAAGCGAGGTGCTTCTTTTTGTTGATAAACGCGTCCAGTTCCTCGACAGATTTTGCTTGCTTGTTTCGATTTATTCTTCTGTAAGTACTGGCAGCATTTCCGTACGGAAATGGTACATCGGAATCTCGCCTGAACAACAGAAATCAAAATAAAACACAGTGAGACAATCGTTTCTCCTCCGGACTCCACGAATCTCTTTGTTTCAATTATTCTGTTTGCGGTTGTCTAACATCTGAAGCAATTATTGCCAATGCCTTTGAGTTAGAATCAGTCTTGTATGTGTATCTGTTAAATTTTGTACTCGGCCTCGTGATCCCTATTCGATTATCTGCGTGTGATCATTGATTTTAATGTCATTCCGTGTTTTCAAAGCCCAAACTTCGCAATAACATTGACAGTATCATACTCATTTTTAAACTTGGACCCACCTGAGTGTAAGAGAAAGATTAAAAATTCCGTCTAATTGTTTTAAATTGTGGGAGTTACGATGAGTAAGAGTGCTTTCCATTGTCCACCAACCATACAAGTGGTTTTTCTTTCTAAAAAATTTTGTGATTTTCAAATAATTCTCAAAATATTGAATTTTATTATTGAACCCACCGTAATTTTGGGAGATCCTTGAGATTAAATTCCTTGTAATGAATCACAACCACCTTTATGCCATCCCCAATCAACTGTACAAAAGTTGTTACAATCAAATAGAATCTGACAGTTTGTGGATAATTGTGAAGTTGTCCAACATAAATGTCGCAAGTTTGTGTTAAGTATATTGATAGAAGGCAATATGTTTACTTTGGTGCGGTTGTCAGTTAAGATGCAATCACCGCAGTCTTTAAGCACCACTTCTTTTCTCTTCGTGTCGAACGGTTTGTACCACAGCAGCAAGACTATCTATAACGTTTTAACATGAGAAATAATTCCAAAAACGACAACTTTAGTCTCTTTTGCTTTTTAAGTGAAAAATATCGGTCGCGTTTAAACCAGCATTCTAGCGCACAGCACACTAAACCCACCTGTTCGTTGGGTTTGTTTCTGGAACTTTTACTTGAGTTTATCTCCGTTTCAACTTTGTTCTACACAAAATTTGTTACGAAAGTAGAATGAAAATTAAACAAACGATATAAACTTACCATACACGTTGATAAAACGCATGGCACGGTAGCGGTTAAGTGTCGGCGCATTGAGACACCCGCGGGCCGTTTTATAGGTTTATTGTAGCTGCTTAACTACGTGTACAGCTTGTACCACACGTCTGTATGTTAGTTGCATGTTTAATATATTTTCTGATTTTAAATATTGATCGTCGGCACGTTTCAGATGAAAGACACCAGCAACAATTTAACACGGCGAAGTTGACATACTTTTTTTCGAATAACTTTCTAAAGCAAGAGGGGGATTCGTGACGCCCCGATCTCTTCTTGCAAAAAACTATAGGCTATATTCTTTACAGGGGGTTGGGCCCCAGATTTAAAACCCAGGTTTTATTGCTCTAGTATTTCATTGTACGGTTACGAAGCTCTGTCCGCATATAATGGTTTTTTTAACTGTAGGACATATTTAAATATTTACATATTTCTTCCATACTTATACCCCCAAGGAGATACTACATTATGTAAAGCATAGAGTGCAATCATTTGTTTACTTCTTACCAGAAACTTCCAAGGAGTTTGTGAATTATTTTTCTTGGCTGCGATTTGTAGAAAAAGATTTGCACTGACGACCGCGTAATGATCTGTGACCGTACTGAAGTAAACCATCGTTGCAAATGCCGCGGCAATTAGATATAAGACTAGCCACCATAATGTTCTTTTGCTCCACATCTTTCTATAACAGACGATGTTCTGATTATTCTTTCGCGAACTATATTTCCACATGTTTAATTTAGCCGCGGCCTCCGACGTAGCCGACCGCTAGTTCCTCAGGCAAATAAAGGCTCTGAAGGCCTGGCAATTAGTCGACAAAAGCGTTCTTTATACCAGGGCTCACAAAAACAAAAGCCTTGTTTTTGTGCACGGCCTATATAAGTATCTTGAAATATTGCTATTTTCTAGGGATGAAGGCTACAAGACCGAAGCCGAATATTCAGACAATGCACGATTCCAAGCACTGTAAGGATTTTTACATAAAATATAAATTGCTGGTATAAAAAAACTAGCGAATATTACCTCGAAAATTAGCATACCATTATGGATTTATGTCGCTACAGTGAAGAGGTAAACCGATATTTGTGGTAAATTAAACGTTTTTACCGAATTGAAAATTTATGACGTCATTAAGTTGTTGCATTGGTCCAAATAGTGATATCCGAACCGTACCTTTTCTATTATTGCAGATCCTTACTATTTTTCAAAATCTATTTTTTAATTTTTTTTGTCCAGAAAACCTATATCGCCTTGACGCACAGACGATGTGCAGGGAATTCATACTTAGCCTACTTGCGGGAAAAATTTACGGAACGCGTCGAATCATATACTTTTCTTGAAAACTTTCCGCATGAGTCAAGTATTCAATTATCCATTGTTGCACTACCTCGCTAAACCAAGTTGTATAAATGGGTGTGAAAGAACAAATAGGAAAGACCAGAAGACAAAATTAATTTGCAGTTAACAACAAAAGAACAAAAACAAGGTCAGGAAAAAATTATGCACATTTTAATACGAAGGCAGTTCGTGCTCATTAACCATAGAATACTAAAACATTTTAGTATTCTATGCATTAACGTACCACGAAAAAAGTTCCGTTAGTTGCTCCGTCAAAGTTTACATATGTAAATAAACATATCACAAAAACATTTCTGACTGACTCAAGTTTCAGTTTAGACTTGGACAGAGTAAGTTTTACAAGAAAAAGGTGGATTTGTGCGAAAAGTGTTACATGGCCAGTTGTTTATATTAGTTGGAATAATGCGAAAAAAACTATGTATATTGCAGTTCACATAGTTTTTGCATAAATTGTGCATAAATGTCATGCTGGAAACGTGAATAACGGTTCTTAAACATTTTCTTTACAATACGAGTGGATTTGATGGCGAAGCAAGAAAAGCGCACCGTAACTGGTGGAGGAAAGACTTACGATTATCTGTTTAAGTTGCTGTTGATTGGAGACAGTGGCGTTGGAAAAACATGCGTCCTTTTTCGATTTTCGGAAGACCACTTTCATTCTACTTTTATTTCTACGATCGGTGGGAGATTAATAAGTTAAGTGTTGTTGTAATTATAACTCACAGATGATTGTGCGTTTAGGGATTGACTTCAAAATACGAACTATAAACGTCTCTTCTTGTGTAAAGGCAGATTCGTTCGTTTACGAAAACCTGCACGCGAGATCAAGTAAAATTCTTCAGCACGTGACATTAATCGTTGGATTCATATAAACTGCAGTTGTACCACTTTATGGTTCTTAAGGATTATGACGAGCACAATCACTTACACATGGAACAATCAAGCAACATGAGGCTTACAGTTTTGATTGCTGGGTGCTCGACAATGCGAGCTGAAATAACCTTTGTAGTGTATTTCTCCAACTAATTGTACAACTTTTTTTCTGCTAAATGCTTGCTCCTGGTCGAGCCATATCTTACCTCACTAGCTTTGATTATACAAGAAATTGCTAATATGCTTTCCACAAAAATAAACACAGCACCATGCCTTATTTTAAAAATTACACCTAGAAGCACATGATAAAAGCATTTATCCCTCACAGCTAGTTAAAGTTTTCTAAACGCCTTTATAAAGATAGTTTGCACAAAATTTCAAGTATTGGCGCATGTGGACTATTATTAGCTGCTCTTTAAGCGAAGGCTCAACACAATCCATCATTAAAAAGATAAGCGCACCATGCAAAGCTGCACATCCTTTTAAAAGGCACTTTTCAACTTTTCACCACACGCTTGACTGCCTTTTAGACCTGCAATAGATTGCAAATCGCCTGTTGAGACAATTTCTAAAGGCTGTACGAACGTATGCCCTAGAGAAGCGTGGCCGACTTTTGATGCTGCTGTGCTCATGTTGTTGCTCGTACATTAGCAGAATGTAACATATCCGGAGGCTATTTTTATTTCATTTCATTACGTGGCAAACGCGGGCAGAAATGATTGGTCAAGCGGCGAGAGAAATAATGAGCGAAAAGCCAGACAGTTCTCTGGTGGTGGCGTGTGGTAAACACTGTTTTTGGTGGGAGATCTTATGTGGTAATTGTCGATGAACGCTCGTCGTAGTGGAATGTGTATTATGTGCCAGTCTTAAAACGTTGTTTTATTCGCGCTTTTATCGTTTTATTCTTTTATACCTATTAGCGTTTCCATTTTATTACAAAACTAGCCACCTTGGTCGTGTGACTCCAGGTCTTGGCGATAGGCCGTTAGTGCAGAGTAGCCTAGGCCCAAGACAAGCTAATTTCGGTTACATATTCACCCATAATTTGTCCGAAAATTCAGATTTATGAGTAACCAAAGCAAATGGACCATGTCTTTTCAATTTATATGCATCATGCATTGTCATGCTTGCTTTCGTTTCGGAATATGCTACTGGTTTCATATTATTATTCGTCAAAAAATTATAGGTAAACCTAAAATTGCTGTAGGTTGTCCTTATCTTCGAATGGTTTCTGTTTGAGACCAATTCTGAAAAATACCACCCCGAAACATATTTGGTCTACAACCAATTAGAGGGACCTTGAGAGGTGAGAGGAATTAACCAATTGGAGATCACACGATATTATAGAATTGAGGCTTCCAACCATTAAACCTTGAAGCTCGAAGCCTTTGCAACAGAAACACCTCAGTTGTTGCAAACAATGGTTTTCATGCCAACCCCCTCATTTAATACTCCGAAACAGTGAACGCACAGTTTTGTTTCTTGTCCTAATCAAGCGACAAAACACAGTAACTGTTATGAAACAAAAGACACTTGTATCTACTAAACTCTTCGCTATTTTGGGGCCAAACTGTGTGCAGACAGTTACGTAAAACATTCTTTGTTTTCAGTACCAATGAACCATGATCTGAGAGAGAAGTTATGACGAGACAGAGTTGTTGACACCGGCCCTAACGTGTTGTTATTCCCGGTCGCGAGACCTTTAACCAAAGAACACAACTTACAGAAGTTTGTCTGTTCCTTCTGTAGTGGCATTTGCGAAATGTCCATCGTCTGCCACAGAAGGTAATCCCTGTATTTTTTGTCATTTCGGTCCAAATATTGCAAATATTTCACCAAATCTTCAGGAGTAGGATAATCTTGAGCGTAGATAAATGAATTCGGAGGCGCCACAGCTTCGTAGTCAGACTTTGGGGCGCCGAGCACCACTGGTACTGTTCCAGCACCCAGAGAATTTTTCCAAAACTTTTCCGTGATGTAATCCTTGCATCCCCAGCTATTTTCAAACGCCAGGTAGAACTTATACTTGCTGTAGTTAAACTCCTGGCGGACTTTGCTGCCGCTGCATCTTCCTCCGAAGGTAAGATTGAGTCCAGCGGAGATCATTCTTCTCGCGTACTTCATGCGATCTAAAGCACCCTTGTTTACGTAGCAGTTTGAAACCACCCATAATGCGAGGTGCTCCTTTTCGTTGATAAATGCGTCCAGTTCCTCGACAGTTTTTGCTTGCTTGTTTCGATTTATCCTTCTGTAAGTACCAGCAGCATTTCCGTACGAAAATCGTACATCGGAATCTCGCCTGAACAACAGAAATCAAAATAAAACACAGTGAGACAATCGTTTCTCCTCCGGACTCCACGAATCTCTTTGTTTCAATTATTCTGTTTGCGGTTGTCTAACATCTGAAGCAATTATTGCCAATGCCTTTGAGTTAGAATCAGTCTTGTATGTGTATCTGTTAAACTTTGTATTCGGCCTCGTGATCCCTATTCGATTATCTGCGTGTGATCATTGATTTTAAAGTCATTCCCTGTTTTCAAATCCCAAACTTCGCAATAACATTGACAGAGTATTATACTCATTTTTAAACTTGGACTTACCTGAGTGTGAGAGAAAGATTAAAAATTCCGTCTAATTGTTTTAAATTGTGGGAGTTACGATGAGTAAGAGTGCTTTCCATTGTCCACCAACCATACAAGTGGTTTTTCTTTCTAAAAAAATGTGTGATTTTCAAATAATTCTCAAAATATTGAATTTTGTTATTGAACCCACCGTAATTTTGGGAGATCCTTGAGAATAAATTCGCTGTGATGAATCACAACCACCTTTATGCCATCCCCAATTAACTGTACAAAAGTTGTTACAATCAAATAGAATCTGACAGTTTGTGGATAATTGTGAAGTTGTCCAACATAAATGTCGCAAGTTTGTGTTAAGTATATTGATAGAAGGCAATATGTTTACTTTAGTGCGGTTGTCAGTTAAGATGCAATCTCCGCATCCTTTAAGCACCACTTCTTTTCTCTTCTTGTCGAACGGTTTGTACCACAGCAGCAAGACTATCTATAACGTTTTAACATGAGAAATAATTCCAAAAACGACAACTTTAGTCTCTTTTGCTTTTTAAGTGAAAAATATCGGTCGCGTTTAAACTAGCATTCTAGCGCACAGCACACTAAACCCACCTGTTCGTTGGGCGTGTTTCTGGAACTTTTACTTGAGTTTATCTCCGTTTTAACTTTGTTCTACACAAAATTTTTGTTACGAAAGTAGAATGAAAATTAAACAAACGATATAAACTTACCATATACGTTGATAAAACGCATGGCACGGTAGCGGTTAAGTGTCGGCGGATTGAGACACCCGCGGGCCGTTTTATAGGTTTATTGTAGCTGCTTAACTACGTGTACAGCTTGTACCACACGTCTGTATGTTAGTTGCATGTTTAATATATTTTCAGATTTTAAATATTGATCGTCGGCACGTTTCAGATGAAAGACACCAGCAACAATTTAACACGGCGAAGTTGACATACTTTTTTTCGAATAACTTTCTAAAGCAAGAGGGGGATTCGAGACGCCCCGATCTCTTCTTGCAAAAAAGTATAGGCTACATTCTTTACAGGGGGTTGGGCCCCAGATTTAAAACCCAGGTTTTATTGCTCTAGTATTTCATTGTACGGTAACGAAGCTCTGTCCGCATATAATGTTTTGTTAACTGTAGGACATATTTAAATATTGACATATTTCTTCCTTACTTATACCTCCAAAGAGATACTACATTATGTAAAGCATAGAGTACAGTCATTTGTTTACTTCTTACCAGAAACTTCCAAGGAGTTTGTGAATTATTTTTCTTGGCTTCGATTTGTAGAAAAAGATTTGCACTGACGACCGCGTAATGATCTGTGAGCGTACTGAAGTAAACCATCGTTGCAAATGCCGCGGCAATTAGATATAAGACTAGCCACCATAATGTTCTTTTGCTCCACATCTTTCTATAACAGATGATGTTCTGATTATTCTTTTGCGAACTATATTTCCACATGTTTAATTTAGCCGCGGGCCTCCGACGCATTTGTTAAACCTTTTACGTGCAATTAACAACTCAATCCACACGCCGTCGTTCCAAAGCCAACCGCTAGTTCCTCAGGCAAATAAAGGCCCTGGAAGCCTGGCAATTAGTCGACAAAGGCGTTCTTTATATCATGGCTCACAAAAACAAAAGCCTTGTTTTTGTGCACGGCCTATTTTAGTATCTTGAAATATTGCTATTTTCTAGGGATGAAGGCTACAAGACCGAATCCGAATATTCAGACAATGCACGAAGCACTGTTAGGATTTTTACATGAAATATAGATGGCTGGAATCAAAAACTTGCGAATATTACCTAAAAATTAGCATACCATTATGGATTTATGTCGCTACAGTGAAGCGGTAAACCGATATTTGTGGTAAATGAAGCGTTTTCACAATGGTTATAAAGGGCGCTATGGTTTTTACCGATTTGAAATTTATGACGTCATTAAATGTTTGGATTTGTGATTGAAGATATCCGAACCGTACCTTTTCTATTTTTGCACATCCTTACTATTTTTAAAATCTATTTTTTTATTTTTTTTGTCCAGAAAACCTATATCGCCTTGACGCACAGACGATGTGCAGGGAATTCATACTTACTTGCGGGAAAAATTTACAGAACGCGTCGAATCATACACTTTTCTTGAAAACTTTCCCCATGAGTCAAGTATTCAATTATCCATTGTTGAAAATTCAGATTTATGAGTAACCAAAGCAAATGGACCATGTCTTCTCAATTTATATACATCATGCATTGTCATGCTTGCTTTCGTTTCGGAATATGCTACTGGTTTCATATTATTATTCGTCAAAAAATTATAGGTAAACCTAAAAATGCTCTTGGTTGTCCTTATCTTCGAATGGTTCCTGTTTGAGACCAACTCTTAAAAATACCACCCCGAAACATGGTCTACAACCAATTAGAGGGACCTTAAGAGGTGAGAGGAACCAATTGGAGATCGCACGATATTATAGAATTGAGGCTTCCAACCATTAAACCTTGAAGCTCGAAGCCTTTGCAACAGAAACACCTCAGTTGTTGCAAACAATGGTTTTTGTGCCCCTCCTCCCGCTTAATTAAATACTTCTGCCCCCCAGATTCACATGGACCCTGTTGCCATCTCGCGGGGCTTGTAACCACTAACCTTGCGTCATAAAGCACTTGAAGATGGACGATAAGAAACCCAGCCATTTGTACATCGGTATACCGTTATTTTCATTTACAGTGCGATGGTCGTTACGTAAAATGGGCATCGAAACAGTGGACGCACAGCTTTGTTTCTTGTCCTAATCAAGCGAGAAAACACAGTAACTGCTAGGAAACAAAAGACACTTATCTACTAAACTCTTCTCTATTTGGGGCCAAACTGTGTGCAGACAGTTACGTAAAACATTCTTTGTTTTCAGTACCAATAAACCATGATCTGAGAGAGAAGTTATGACGCGATAAAGTTGTTGACACTGGCCCTAACGTGTTGCTATTTCCGGTCGCGAGACCTTTAACCAAAGAACACAACTTGCAGAAGTTTGTCTGTTCCTTGTAAAGCGGCATTTGCGAAATGTCCATCGTCTGCCACAGAAGGTAATCCCTGTACTCTTTGTCATTTCGGTCCAAATATTGCAAATATTTCACCAAGTCTTCAGGAGTAGGATAATCCTGAGCGTAGATAAATGAATTCGGAGGCGCCACAGCTTCGTAGTCAGATTTCGGGGCGCCGAGCACCACTGGTACTGTTCCAGCACCCAGAGCATTTTCCCAAAACTTTTCCGTGATGTAATCCTTGCATCCCCAGCTATTTTCAAACGCCAGGTAGAACTTGTACTTGCTGTAGTTAAACTCCTGGCGGACTTTGCTACCGCTGCATCTTCCTCCGAAGGTAAGATTGAGGCCAGCGGAGATCATTCTTCTCGCGTATTTCATGCGATCCAAAGCACCCTTGTTTACGTTGCAGTTTGAAACCACCCATAAAGCGAGGTGCTCCTTTTCGTTGATAAATGCGTCCAGTTCCTCGACAGTTTTTGCTTGCTTGTTTCGATTTACCCTTCTGTAAGTACTAGCAGCATTTCCGTACGGAAATCGTACATCGGAATCTCGCCTGAACAATAGAAATCAAAATGAAACATAGTAAGATACAATTGCTTCTCCTTCGGACTCCCCGAATCTCTCTAATTCAATTATTCTGTTTGCGGTTGTCTAACATCTGAAGCAATTATTGCCAATGCCTTTGAGTTAGAATCAGTCTTGTATGTGTATCTGTTAAACTTTGTATTCAGCCTCGTGATCCCTATTCGATTATCTGCGTGTGATCATTGATTTTAATGTCATTCCGTGTTTTCAAAGCACAAAGTTCGCAATAACATTGACTGAGTATCATACTCATTTTCAAACTTGGACCCACCTGTGTGTAAGAGAAAGATTAAAAATTCCGTCTAATTGTTTTAAATTGTGGGAGTTACGATGAGTAAGAGTGCTTTCCATTGTCCACCAACCATACAAGTGGTTTTTCTTTCTAAAAAAATGTGTGATTTTCAAATAACCTCAAAATTTTGAATTTTGTTGTTGAACCCACCGTAATTTTGGGAGATCCTTGAGATTAAATTCCTTGTAATGAATCACAACCACCTTTATGCCATCCCCAATTAACTGTACAAAAATTGTTACAATCAAATAGAATCTGACAGTTTGTGGATAATTGTGAAGTTGTCCAACATAAATGTCGCAAGTTTATGTTAAGTATATTGATAGAAGGCAATATGTTTACTTTAGTGCGGTTGTCAGTTAAGATGCAATCTCCGCAGTCTTTGAGCACCACTTCTTTTCTCTTCTTGTCGAACGGTTTGTACCACAGCAGCAAGACTATCTATAACGTTTTAACATGAGAAATAATTCCAAAAACGACAACTTTAGTCTCTTTTGCTTTTTAAGTGAAAAATTTCGGTCGCGTTTAAACCAGCATTCTAGCGCACAGCACACTAACTACCCACCTGTTCGTTGGGCGTGTTTCTGGAACTTTTACTTGAGTTTATCTCCGTTTCAACTTTGTTCTACACAAAATTTATTACGAAAGTAGAATGAAAATTAAACAAACGATATAAACTTACCATACACGTTGATGAAACGCATGGCACGGTAGCGGTTAAGTGTCGGCGGATTGAGACACCCGCGGGCCGTTTTATAGGTTTATTGTAGCTGCTTAACTACGTGTACAGCTTGTACCACTCGTCTGTATGTTAGTTGCATGTTTAATATATTTTCAGATTTTAAATATTGATCGTCGGCACATTTCAGATGAAAGACACCAGCAACAATTTAACACGGCGAAGTTGACATACATTTTTTCGAATAACTTTCTAAAGCAAGAGGGGGATTCGAGACGCCCCGATCTCTTCTTGCAAAAAACTATAGGCTACATTCTTTACAGGGGGTTGGGCCCCAGATTTAAAACCCAGGTTTTATTGCTCTAGTATTTCATTGTACGGTAACGAAGCTCTGTCCGCATATAATGTTTTGTTAACTGTAGGACATATTTAAATATTGACATATTTCTTCCTTACTTATACCTCCAAAGAGATACTACATTATGTAAAGCATAGAGTACAGTCATTTGTTTACTTCTTACCAGAAACTTCCAAGGAGTTTGTGAATTATTTTTCTTGGCTTCGATTTGTAGAAAAAGATTTGCACTGACGACCGCGTAATGATCTGTGACCGTACTGAAGTAAACCATCGTTGCAAATGCCGCGGCAATTAGATATAAGACTAGCCACCATAATATTCTTTTGCTCCACATCTTTCTATAGCAGACGATGTTCTGATTATTCTTTCGCGAACTATATTTCTGCATGTTTCATTTAGCCGCGGGCCTCCGACGCATTTGTTAAACCTTTTACGCGCAATAAATAACTCAATCCACACGCCGTCGTTCCAAAGCCAACCGCTAGTTCCTCAGGCAAATAAAGGCCCCGGAAGCCTGGAAATTAGTCGACAAAAGCGTTCTCTATGCCAGGAAAAACTAGAAGACAAAATTAATTTGCAGTTAACAATAAAAGAACAAAAACAAGGTCAGGAAAAAATTATGCACATTTTGATACGAAGGCAGTTCGTGCTCATTCACGTACCACGAAAAAAGTTCCGTTAGTTGCTCCGTCAAAGTTTACATATGTAAATAAACATATCACAAAAACATTTCTGACTGACTCAAGTTTCAGTTTAGACTTGGACAGAGTAAGTTTTACAAGAAAAGGTGGATTTGTGCGAAAAGTGTTACTTGGCCAGTTGTTTATATTAGTTGGAATAATGCGAAAAAACTATGTATGTTGCAGTTTACATAGTTTTTGCATAAATTGTGCATAAATGTCATGCTGGAAACGTGAATAACGGTTCTTAAACATTTTCTGTACAATACGGGTGGATTTGATGGCGAAGCAAGAAAAGCGCACCGTAACTGGTGGAGGAAAGACTTACGATTATCTGTTTAAGTTGCTGTTGATTGGAGACAGTGGCGTTGGAAAAACATGCGTCCTTTTTCGATTTTCGGAAGACCACTTTCATTCGACTTTTATTTCTACGATCGGTGGGAGATTAATAAGTTAAGTGTTGTTGTAATTATGACTTACACATGATTGTACGTTTAGGGATTGACTTCAAAATACGAACTATAGACTTGGATGACAAGAAAGTGAAACTACAAATATGGTTGGTGCCTTTACTTAACACTACAACACAGAGGAATACCTGGTTTATTAATATTATAGCTGTGTATAATACACACATGTCTCTGTAAATATATGTGTTGTTGTGGTGTAACAGCTCTACAACATACACATAACCTTTGTTTATACTGCTCATTAAAGATAACCTCGGATAATAAACACTGTTTGAACTGTGCAGGGACACAGCAGGACAGGAAAGGTTCCGAACAATAACAACTGCCTACTATCGTGGGGCAATGGGAATTATGTTAGTCTATGACATCACCAATGAAAAGTCATTTGACAACATCAAGAACTGGATAAGAAACATTGAAGAGGTAATGCCCAAGATATTGTCATGCACAATGTAGAAACACTTCTTTTAACAGAAACAAACAGTATTCTTTGTCATTTTTTTGTGTCTCACATATTGTTAAGTATTTCGTGTGCGTTGTGTAAAAAATGTTCTTGTTATGCTTCTTATTAATCACAGCTTTTTTTTATCTCAGCATGCATCTTCGGACGTGGAGAAAATGATCCTTGGCAACAAGTGTGACATGACTGATAAACGAATTGTGTCAAAGGAAAGGGGAGAAAGGGTATATTTTCAACTTCTAAAATATGTTTGTGAATATATCACATGTATATAAATGTGATTTTTACTTGCAGTTAGCAATTGAATACGGAATTAAATTCATGGAAACCAGTGCCAAAGCCTCACAAAATGTTGAAGAGGTTAGCAACATTAGTTTTAAGCATTAAAGTACAAATTTCTGTTTAAATTTGTTTTAAAGCATGACTATAACAGTGGTACCAAAAACCCTGGATAAAACACCACCCCATGGAACAGTAAAATTATGGACATGCTTACTGGCAAAATATTCTGATAAAATTGATCTCGATAAATTGTAAAAACCAAAAACTTACAAATCTTAAACTCAGATATTTGGGATGGAACTTGGCTATGCCAATGTACAATACCATTTAAAATTTTAGTTTTAAAATAAAAAGCTTGGTGTGTTTTTATTGCTGAATGAACCGTATTGGACCCACCACAAAGTTTTTAACTTGTTGTTGGCTGTTTAGGCCTTTTTTACCATGGCAAGAGATATCAAGGCAAAGATGGACCAAAAAATGGTAAATATTCAGTGAGATAATAAAGTTACATGACGTTAAATCCATACATTAATATTCAGGCAAATGTCCCAAGTGCAGGCAACACCACAATAACGGTAAAATCCGGGGACAAAAAAGGAGGAAGCTTGTTTAGTCGTTGGTGTTCGATACTGTGACCACCGTTCTGCCTGTTCATTGTTTTATTATTAGCAAAGCCTAGCTTGTTAAAATGCAGTTGTTTTTCAAGTCACCCGTCCTGTATTAAGCCAATTGACTCTATTGTAGGTCGCTAGTAAGGCTTTCTTAACATGTAAATGTTTCACTTGTGGGCAATGTCCATGTTTAATGCAACTATGTAATGCCTTATCATCATCACCGAATGCGCAGTTTGTCACATTGAACCATATTATATGTAACCGTTGTTTGCGTCTGCGATTAGGCTTTTCGTTTCGGTACATGTTGAGGAAGTAGCAAACCAAAAGAGGGCTGGATGTCTACTTCTAAAATTAATTTGCGCAATTACACTAGCCTGATGCAGCACGAGACCGATCTTGTGTGAATTTTCAAAGATGTTCCAATTTGTAGTTGCTTGTTCCTTGTTGCCAGTGTTACCGTACATCGCAGAAAAACAAATCCCCCAACTAACCTACGCTAGTACTGCACAGCAAAAACGTGCATGTAATTATTGTACGACTGTGTTTGACGCGCTTACCTTTGTTACCGTGCACGAATAACATGGGTTGGCGAACCCTTTACGGTCCCAAATCATGTTGGTATTTCGTTTATATTCATATAATAAAACCCATTACACGCGCAGTGACTGGTGATGTTGCTTTTTACTGCAGAGGCCGGGCAAAGTGCAGAAACATTATTGTTTGAAAATGGTTTCTTTGTGGTTAAGTTTTTACGGTGAGTCACACACTAGTGAACCCCGAAAAAAAGGAACCAGTTTATTTTCTGCATCGTAGCAAACCAGCGTGGTGCGACATCCTGTTCATGCAAATGTTCCGTTGTACACAACCGTCAAAAATGTTTTATTGGTAGACTAAGAGATCAACTATTGCCTTCCGGAAATCGAAAAGGACTGGCAATTACGTCACTATCGCTTTGTGACGTCATAAGCATGTCGTTCATCATATCCAACATAGCGCGATCCTCCTTCGACGATTCGTCAATAACCGTAAGGTTCTGCAAAGCTTCGTTTAAAGTGGGTGGATTGCTAGAGATTGTTGTACTTGGACTTGAAAGCAGTGATGTGGAAAGACCGCCGCCTTCAACTTCTGCAGTTGATTTTGGTTCTTTTTTGCTTCCCAAAAAACCCTGCTTACCCCATAGTTTAGCCGGCTGCTCCGTTGCAGATAGGGATTTACCTAAGAAGCTTTCTTGCATTTTATCGGACTCCTGTGGAAGAGTGGAGGCGAGAAAGGACGCGGAAGACTTGACCTGGTGTTGCTTCTGTTTTACAGAGATTTTGATTTGCGAAGAAAAATTTTCAGTAGTGGAGGTTTTGGGTGTCATGGTGATGATCACATTTTTGTGTCGCTCTCGTGATTGCGAAATCAAATCATCCAGAAAGTTCATGTCGGATTCCAACTGCAAAAACAAAAGCTCTGAATGTGCATTTGCTGTAGACATGTATAGGTATATATCACTTACAAATTGAGCCCAAGTAAGACCTGTTTAATGCAGTATTTTACCGAATGTAGTGGTTTAGGAGTTTTGGCAACCTGGTGCAATATCAAATGCCTTACCTCAAACTTGTCAAGATCACTGATCAATTTCAGAATTTTCTGATTTTCCGATAGGATCTTGAGTTCCTGTAGCTTCTGTAACAGTAACATTGTTTCGTATGAATTAAGTTTGTTTGATAACATTAATTTGATGCAATAATCTTAAAACTCACGACTGAGCTACGTAAGAAGTGGATATATTGTGACACACTGTTGTGCTAGCGCCGAACTTGTGACCTTCACGGTTAGGTAGGGCATGGGTGGGTAAAATTTACAACTCAAGGGCAAGAAATTAATTGATATTTGACTAGCGGGACAACGAATTGTGAAAGGTGGAAAAGAGTGTTTATAAACTAATCTCTAATACAATAATAAACGTTTAAAATTGCAATAAACTAAAAGAATTTTTTTCTTATGGCCCCTTTTTTGTATTTCTATGGAAGAGAGTTTCTTGGTTGGGAAATGCCCTTCTCGAACGAACTCCTGCGTAACAGAGTGTAATAATGCAACGGGTTATGCATGGGTGCCAGTGTTAAGGTTGAATGAGCAAAGATTTACGGGCTGTTGCCAAGGGGATTTTTGTGTTTCCGGCAGTTTTAGTATGGTGTTTAGTCTGGCAATCCATTGGTGAAGGGTGTTGTTGGAAATCTGGTTGAAAACTACCAAAATATTGAGGTGGATTTTGTGCAAAATTGAATCACAGAAAGTGCAAGGCCTTAACAGTGGGGCAAAAGGCTTGCATGTTAAAATACTTCTGATATTTTCTGCCTTATTCACTTAATATAGGCCTACATATAGGAAACACCCACCTGGTTAACTGTGCAAGACGTCTGTGTCAAATCACCAGCTACGTTGTAAAGGTTTTGCATCACACCCTCAGAAGCCACTGGACATATTGCTATGAGCTTTGTCACAGTGTGAATAGTTGTAAGAAGGCACTGCTGGAAACATTTGCCCTGCAATATATGTAGCAACATCTTGGAACAACAGCTTGTTTTGAAATATTCCCACCATTATTAGGCCTTTACAATCCTGTCCCATGAGCAGTAGTACTTACACATGAAAAAACACCCACCTTATCTAACAGTGAACATTGATGAAGCAAAATTTCGGTAATATTTTGAATATTGGCATTTTCACAGTGTTTGGCCAAATAGGCAAATTCCTGAAAAAATATTGGCATATTCACAAAACTTGTTCGTTTAATATTTTTCTTTGTACCCAAGCGATAATCCTGAAATGCAGAAACGACAGCTTTTTCAACCCGGCACAACGGCGCAGTTCTCTTTGTTGAACTTCTTTGCTGGCTGTGACATTAAAACACAAACAGCAAAAGATAAATAGTTGTGTTTACATAAACAAACACCACTTTACCTTTAGAAACACAAGCAATAACTTTTGGAAACAATAATTCGGAGGCATTGCTACCAGAAGAGGCCAGAATAAGATGAATAGTGTCCAACAACCATTTGTCATCATTTGAAAATGTAAACAAAATGTTAAGTTGAATTGATTCGAGAATTTTGGAAATAAAACACAAGCAGAGTTTTTGGAGAAACATTAAATAATTTTGAGAAAGGATATTTTGTGGCCAAACTTGAAATTTTTTCACTGGATGTTTTCACAAAATGACTTGACCAGTGGGATTTGGCAAGCTGGCTAATCATGTGATGTGAAACGGCTTGATAATTTTCTTGATTCATTAGGGATTCCAATAAAATCAGGGTCTAAATGACATGAAGTTTTTATTCATGATACTAAAATATACAAGTTTCACCAAACTGTAGTGAAACAAAATTGTTTAGCAGTTTATTTGTTTTAAAAACAAACCAGGCTGATAACCACAAATTCATGCCTTTTTAATAAATTTTAAAACTATATATACCATATAAACTGCTATAACTATCTACATTGTGGTTCAATATTTGAATAACTAATAAACATTTTAAATTTATGGCTAGTGTTTTGAAACATACAGTCCAGCATACACTCAATTAAATGATCACACATACTTGCTTTTGAATAGACAAGTCTGAGTGACCAAGACACTTGACAATTTTATCCTGGTAGGAGTTACACAACAAAGGGTCAATTAAGGATATTTTAGTCAACAATTCCAAACCTGTAACACAATTGACACAAGATTACCGAAACTTGCAAAACTGCAACAATGTGTAAATGCATACATGCCTGCAAGCAAGAGGTTTGGGTTGGTAGAGTGGACAAATGTGGATAAGTGCGACAAAGCTTGTAAAAATACTACATCAGTGGAGGTCATGAGTTGAATTATTGCACAAATACATTGATAGGCAACTGCGAAAGCAATTAGATGACTTGAATTCTGAAATGACAATAATAACAAAAAATTTTTAATGACAAAAAAAAAAAAAGTTTTAATATTAATAAAAACAAAATTATGCAACTACTGCTCAAAACTCTCATTTTTCTAAGAAATATATCTACATATATACCTGACTTCGATTGAGAATGTGGTGAAACGCATCCGCCATTTCCTTTAATTGTTCTTCATCGAATTTTAATTTGGGCATTATTTTCAATATGCGTATTTGTATCCAAGGTGCTGCAATTCCATGACTTGTCATTGACAATGGAAGATTCCCACTTACAACTTGCTTGAGAATAAACAACAATTTGCCGCACATTTTTGGATAGTCTTCAGTATTTCTCTAAAACAATAAACAGATTTAAACTTCCAGAAATCTTCAACAATTCTTTTTTAAACACGCAAAGCAATAGATGTATATCAGTGGTTCCTAAAGTGAGTATCGAATGAATTTCCTTGCCTGTCTATCACTATCATAGCATTTTTTATGACAAATTTGTAACATTTGGTTTGGCTGAGACCGGAGATATTTTTGAAGACAAAATTGGGGACTGCGTCAAACATATTTGACAGCCACTGATGTAACGCAGATTGGAAATATTGTTGTGAAAATTTACCGACAATTCGTTCAATATAAACTAGCTAATGCATTAACGTTCAAAAACATGGCGATCGTCCGTGCAATTAACGATCGCCGAAAAACATCCATGCAAACAACAAACTTCCCAATCTGGAATGTAAACGAAGGTATGAGACTTGTTACAATAAAATTTCTTTAAAGGTCTGAAAATATACAGCATGGTATACCATAAGTACTTGGCAGACATATGGAAGTGCAGCAGCCATTACTACAGGATCACGGTCAGCAAGGAGAAACTTAACATGGTGTTTTGTGTTGATTACGAATTCTGGTGCTGTCTTGTACATTGTTGCCATAGCAATAATGGCCTGCGACTTTACTGACGAACAAGTATGTGAAAGTCGCTTTTCAACAATGGGAAACAAAACAGGAACAAGATCCACCAACATCAAATGGGGAACAGCTTGCAAAGCAATTTTTATCACATGTTCATCTTTACTGGCAATGTCTTTCATTATAGTATTTACTGACAAATAGGCAATGTCATGTGTGCACGAGTTTGTAAGTGACGACAAGCAGAGATATCCAATCTTTTTGTCAAACACCAATTTTGCTTGTTCTATAAATGTTATCACATGCTTTGCAGTACTTGAAAGTGCTTCTTTGACTTCTGATGTAAATGTGGATTCCAATTGACAGCAGTATACTAGGGTGATTAAATGTTTTCTTTTCTGTGTGTTGGTAGCGGAGTGAAAGTGCTTTCCGATCCCATTGACAAATCTTACCACAACAGCGTCATGTTTTTCCTTGTCATTTGAAATGGCAGCAATCAGCTGTTTAAGATCCAGGTTTGGAAGAATCTGTTTTCCCGCAATTGCGTCAGCTGCCATATTTAATGTTCTAAGCATTATATCCGACATTTTTACGTAGGTTCTGGTGTTTCAAAATTTTCTCAAAATAAAATCGCGCATTTCATAAACCTTGCTTTGGGATTCCCCACGGTTTGTTTTCGTCACTGTTCCACAACCGTTCATGCGGAACGTGTTTATAAGAACATTATTTAGAGGGCGCTATGCTTACAACTGTTTGAAGTTTTTCGTGGCACGAAAATTTTATTTCGAGTTAAAACCAAAACGAAATTCTTACAGCGTCAAGCAACTTGGTAATTCTTCTTCGTACTTTTACAAGGAAACGTTTTCACTTGCACCACAGAATGCTGTTTTTGTATTCAGCATGCACCAACTAACGGAATGACTTTATTACGTAACACG
Organism: Ascidia mentula; assembly: GCF_947561715.1. NCBI lineage: Eukaryota > Metazoa > Chordata > Ascidiacea > Phlebobranchia > Ascidiidae > Ascidia > Ascidia mentula. Next base: position 5,727,935 of record NC_138568.1, read on the forward strand.
AGGGTATATTTTCCGCAAACAACTTCCCAATATTAGCATATTTGGAAGCATTCACGCCAAGTAACAACTTGCAAGGAAAAGTTAGTAGTAAAATATGCACAAATATCGTTCTACGTAGCAAACAAGAATCTACTTTCGGCTTGTCATGTAGGCTATGACAAAGGCGAGAACTTAGTGCAATGAAAAGTAGTAGGCCCACACAAAACAAAGCATTTTTGGAAAATATCAAGAAATGAATGCTTTAACACTGATCATGCTGTTTAACAGCCATATTCACACTGCAATATGTCTTTTGTAATGTTGCTACCAAGCAGATTTACCGTTTCAAACGTGATTCATGCTATAGGACAAACTACAAATAAATTTCCCAACCAAACTTATATGACACTTTCTTTACATTAATATTAACAATATCAAAAGTAGTACAATTAAATTCCATTATGGAGATACAAAAGTAATGATGGTTTAGTCATGGATTTACACAACGAGAGAACGCAGAGCGAAAAATATGGTTAGTATGGCGGCTGCAGTTGAAGGCAATAGAGCCAAGGTCCCGCAGCATAGAGCGATGTCTGACTTGGGTCTCGCACGTACGCTCAAATTTTGGGGAAATTCTTTGGGAAAGTTGAACTTCGTTGTGTTGGTCACGTACTTTTTGAATGCTATTGGACATTGAGGCTTTGCTGCAACACAGAAAAACATCATAGTATTTATGTGATTAATTTTAGATAATATTAATGGGGTATCGCCTTTACAACCAAGACCCCCTATTTAAAATCTTCTTTGTACTTACTGACGTTCTTCGGGACAATCAGACAGTCAAGTATACGATCTTCAGCAGTGGGAAGGAAAAATGGAGTGTAGAACTGGTTCTTGTTGACACTGAACGACGAATCGAGCTCCGATTGGTCGTAGTAGCTGGAAAACGTCAGGCAAATTGTATACACTACGCGTTAGCTATAAGTATAATTGGATGACGTAGCAGTACAGTATTTCAAACGTTTTACTCCACGTGGCCCTGATTTCTATGGGAAACAATTGCGCGGACAATTTTGTCGTTAGCTTGTATTTTGTTGGGAAGTGTGTTTCACCAAACTTTATTTGCGCCTTGCAAACTAGGTTTCAAGCAAAAACAAGCATATATATTGTACTTAAGCCCTCTAGTATAACGTTAAAGTAAATGCTTACATGTATGCAGATTCGCGAGATGGGGCGGTTCTTGAAGTTCGATACCTTGGTCGGGTAGCAAATAGTACAGCTCCCACCACGATAGTACTCCTCAAAGGAACTCTAAAAAATGGTTATTTTAACACAATATTATTGATTGCATTATCGGCATTTCCTGTCTTTGACATTTTTTTAGAAACCAAGTTAATCTGTAGTTAACTACATGAAAATGTTGCCACATAAACATCTTAACAGGTGAAGCAAACAGGCTGCTTGCATTTTAAGATTATTACTTTTTCCCCACCTTGATTTCGCTCCGCCCTTGTAACGTGAACCCCCCCTACTCCCACCCCTGCTTCCTCCTCCTCTAAATCCACCTCCTCCTCTTCCACCTCCACCTCTTCCGCCACGGGCGTTCGCTCCATGGAAATGATCAAGAAGAAAAAACAAGCAAACCAATGAGGCACAGATTATCTTGAGACGAAACATATTTACTTTAAACAGGTTTCACTGAAACAAGATGAATAACATTATGAAATACGTAAAAACAGTTATTGCACAATCCCAGTTTTTAGGTCGAATCAAAATATCATAGGATCAAAATTCCAGCGTTTCCATATTTTAGTGTTTTTATGTTGTATAAACTATATTAAAGGATATCCAGTTTAACTAACATTTTTTTGCAATTAAGGGCCGTGGCCATGTGAGCGTTTTTCAGGAAACCATCAATAATAAAAACTGGCTGTGCCGCATGTTTTATTCATTGCATGTGGGAGCTGCAGTAGTCCTATAGCATCTTTCTTCGCGCTGATTATCACGAACGAATTTTAGTGTAATGTTTCTTGTCAACATCAAATGGCACTTTTTTAACACAAACTAAATAGTGGTTTATGTCCTAACACAGAACGTAGTTTTATATAAATGTAATCCGTACATATAGATATAAACATATGTGTTAAAGTGCGTTATAGATCTTCGGGTTACAAAGGTGACCTTACTATGTTAAATTAAGGTAAGTTTGACAGAAACAACACTAACTACACAAGGTTAGGCTTGGACGAACTACTGCGGACAATTCGGATTTTCTCCTGACCGAATAAATTTTTCGGACAAATCGAATCGGGATTAACCGAGTTCTACTGTTTGATATGACTTTTTTAAAACACGGCAATAACCTTTCATACAGCCCGACCTTCTCAGTAGGCATTACCAAAAAAACGCGAAAAGATATCAGCGATGAAGAAAACACGCAATTTCATTGACCTGACTCCTATTTTTGAAGAAATTTTCTGTTAACACGCGGATATAAAACGAAACTACCGATCCATGTTCCGTCTGGCCGTAACCGAGACCCTTCTTTTTGCGCCTTCGCATCGTATTTGGATTTGAATTATTTAAAAGCTATCCAAAATTGCAAGCAAGACAACTCTTACAAATGTGCGCCAGACTAAACTATTTGTAAAACGTTTTGTAAAATTTCCAATTCTTCCGCCACGCCTAAACCCCACTGAAGCATTCTTATGAGAGCAACGATGCGAAAAAAAGACCGCCAAAGGGTATAGAACTGTACTTTCATTCAAAAGATATATGACGTCACACGTTCATGTGTTTTTTTCCCTTGAAACAGGTGCCAAACATGTGTTCCAGAGCAACCGGGTATTCCCGCACAACTGAGGGGTACGTTTTTACAAAAATTTTAAACTGTACACTTAAATAGAATTGATTTCTAGGACTTCAGATGCTTTTCTTAATTAAAAGGCAATGAGAAAAGAATATATGATTTTATTCTCAAGAATTCCAGCACCGAATATATAATAAATGCAGCCTATGGGACAATTACATTCTGCATACGCACTAAAAGTGGTACAGACCGCAAAAAATGGTTGGTAACCCCTGTTCTATATTTACATTTCACCTTAAAACGAGCAAGCATTTACGCTATAAAACAAGTCGTGTAAGAGTTTTATTAAGGCGGCAGTATAACAAGTGCTTGACAAACACCACGCGCCACAAAATCTAGTGCACGGTTAAAATACCTGATGAAGTGAACGTAAACAGCTCTTGGTTTGCAAATTGCGAGAGAAAAAAAACATCATAGAATTGATTTCAGAGTGAGTATTGATTCTATCGATTATACCGGTAGCACAATTAAAAACAATATCCTAAATGTGTGACCATACTATGTTGATGCAAACACACAGTTTTTGTTGGGCCGTATATCCTGTCTTTTAAGGACAGTCAAGGTACATATGACATCCTTTTCAAATACACTATCTCAAACTGTCAGGCATGTATCGCAACAAGATTTTACATCCTTCTTTAACTGCTGGTGAAATAGCTTTATTCTGAGGTCTAATACCTTGGGGTTTTATGTGGTCGATTTGATCAGCGAATCCATAATATGCCGACAACTAGCTACTCAATTAAAGTAATGGTTTCTCTGCAGAGTGTACATAACGTCTGTCGGTCTTAACAAAACAAGACAATACCCACGTTCTAGTTCTGGACAATAAAAACACTTGCCCGTACCACGTTTTAGCCTAGGGCAGTGGTTCCTGAATTGATGGACAACAACACATGTGTCATGGGCCCCAGAACTATAAGAATAGATGATGTTTAAAAAATGTTGACCTTTCCTCAAAAAAAAATATAATCGCTCAGTATTTGTCAGGATTCCTTAGTTGCAAAACATTGCTAACTCTTTTTCTCATGATTCATTTTCATAGTATACATTCTTGAAATAAATTGTTCTCAAAAGCAGAACATGGTTGGCCACTGGTCGTTTCCAGTATTGTATATACATGGGCTCTATTCAAAATCAAGCAGTCCTTGCACCAAATTAATCCCCATTTACCAAAGACGACTGAAAACCACATTAAAATCGTGTAATTTCAGCGTTCTGTTGTAAAATATATCATCAATCATGATGAAATGTGTCCTTCTCCAACGAAAAACCTGCAAACACGAACATTTAATAACTAGAAGCTCCGTAGTGCCTTTGCGCTTATCTTACACTCTAGCAGGCTTATGACTGTGTCTGTGACAAGCCGTGCTGTGCTACACGCTCTTAGTACACTGTTGTCTAAACTAGAAAAAATGGTTCTTTCTCGTGTTCTTACGTCATAGAGAGGTCGCTGCATGGCATTTGCGCGCTCACGTTTTTGCAACAATTGTAATTATAGCTTCTACAACCTAGTTTTTTGCAATGGGCTTTCTATAGCTAAGTTGCAACAAAAAAATAAGATAGTATTACATTTGGACACGTGGAGTATGTTTCTACAAAAGTGGTCACATAATTTACGTAAAATAATCAACTGTTGACCTGGTTTGCTGTGTATAAAGTGGGTGCTTTGCAACTAATCTTACAAGCCTCAGAACAAACAAAACGTTTTGTTAATTTGTACGTTAGAATAGTTGGACCATGCCGTTAACCCCTATGTTATAGGTAGTAGACTGGCGACTGTGTATTTATATACAACTTCCAAGGGCAGACATCGAACCAATATATACACCGATACACCAGTATTTCTTACAGAAACATGCACAAACATACAACAAAAATATGAAGTGTTCTTCTCTTTTGCACATTCTTACTTATAACTTGGGAAAAGTGCGCTGTCAAATTTGGTGCAAAAAAGGATGCATAGCATAAATCCAAGAAACGGGTGGCATTTCAACACCGAAGAGTATAGCTAAACCAGAACACATCTAAGGTCTTGAACCAAACGAAGGCTAATTTTTTTTGTACTTCCACGAAATCTTTTCGTTCCTTTCTACGTGAATTTATGACGTATTTTTAGTCTCGTGACGATCGGTGCGTTGTCCAATTTGGCGTGTTTCCACGGTTCAGCGGTAAATTTATCAAAATTTTCCACGATTGTGTTTTCTTCACCTTGCGATGTGGACAGTAAATGTTTTAGTCTCTCAACCAATGATTGAATTCAAATATATAACATGGTTCTGTCACTAGCAGCATGATATAGCGCCACCGGTCGATATATATAGAGCCAAGATATTTATCCGTTGTACGCGATTACCCCTTTATAGAAATTTACCCTGACATAGGGCGTAGGCTCGCTCGTAGCCAAGGCCCTGCGCATTATTCGTACAGTACAGTACACAATACGTGCTGTATATGACAAGTGAGTGATCGAATCGAGTATGAAGAATATAAACTGTGGCAGTCAGTAGCAATTGTGCTGTCAACCGACTCTCTGCAATTAACAAGCGGAGTTTTTTTGGAGCGGGAAAAGTTGCAGTTTGTTTTCAAGTGTATTACATATCGTTGGCGAATTCTCTACCTTATAATTACCACATGTCCACAATCACAGCATACTTCTATTTGTTGTTGAAAAAACTTGGCCGTCGAATAGCAAACGCCCAATGTTGACATAGGTTTGCGGCTGTATTCAACTGGTACCCGAACGGTACTTGTCCAGTTCTATCATCCCCAGCTCTCGAATTGCTTGCGGAACAAATTTATGAGTTCGACATGTCGTCAAGTATATTTTCCATATTTTGCTAGCTTTCGAAAACAACTCCTTTAAACTTTTCTCTCATGGATTGCTAAACTTTCTGACGCTTTTTTGCCTTGTATCACATCACGCTCGTCATCATATCTTTCTTTATTGTCTCCTTTGTTACGCAATTTTAAGACAAATGTTTTTTGTTGTCTTTTATGTCCGGACCGACTTCAAAATGTTTGGCAAACGAAAAACCTTAGTCACGGTATTTTGAGTCATGATTTCTTGTGTAATTGTTAGAGGGACGCGGAAAATCATTATCATGGCCAAATTGGTTTCTCGAACCGCAAAGTTGGAGCAAAATTTTTTTTTTTTTTTAAACTTTCCATTCCGTAACAACGGCAAAACTCCCGCCCAGCGAACCATTGTATGCGCCCGCGGGGTGTTTCAATTTGTGAGCAACGGAAGTGTTTGAAAGCTTTGGAGAAACTTTACTGCTTGGCTGATTATCGTGTACCATTTCGTGGTGTAGTTTTAATTCCGGGATGGTAAACACGTATTTTTTTAATCTTTATCCAAAAATGCATAATACTGGTTTCGCTACAGTTTCACAAGTGAAACGTTGTGGGACGTCGTCTAAATTTTTTAGGTTGAAACCTAGATCGATGACATCCTGTCTGTAGTCAATATCAGCACGTGGGGACAATTGTTTGATGTTTAAATCATACCTATCCACGTGTAATGACACAGTCTGAAGAAATTTTTTTTTGCATTGAACTGGAAGAGTCCAAATTTTCCAGTGTTTCTTTTTTAGGTGACAACTAGGGATGCACTGAAAGTTCGGTTTGCCGAATTTATTCGGCCGAAACCAAGGTTTTTATAATTATTCGGTTTCGGCCTTTTTTACTGCATGCAACACTGATACGCAGAGAACTGTACTAGTGTGTTTTATTTGTTAATAGTCTTTGAAATCAACTTAAGAAGTTGGTACAGCATTCTTTAAGTGCTATAAAAGGCTGTATGATAGGATCAGATCCATTCCAGCACATGTTTTGTTTAAATATATTTCGATTTTAAAGAGATGGACACCAAAATTAGTTTCGGTTTATAAAAAAATTGCTGTTCCGGTGCAACGCTAGTGACAATCCTGTCTATAATCAATACCAGCATAAGGGGACAATTGTTTGATGTGTGTGTTGTATTTACACTACACGCGAAATGGCACAGTCTGAAGCATTCACATTTGCACTGAAAGGAAGGGGCGCGCGAGCGACAGGAGGGGAAAGAAAGGAATACGACGAGCGCTCGTCGAAGATGAACTTTTACGAATAATGTACATTGTCTGTACCATGCTGCAAGCGGATTCGTGTGTGATAAAACGGGGCAGTTAGACACGATAGGTATTGTTATGTACATAGGCATTCGCCAGTCGGAGGGCGTTTCAAGAGATGGAGGAGCACGGAATTTTCGGCGAGCCCATCTGCGTCAGTACTTTGTCAAGCCACTGGAGGGGGCCATTGAGATGGAGTTCGATCCAGCAGGGTGTGGCAGTTACGGTCTGCCGCCTGAAAACGTACACGAAATCAGTGCAATGTCGTCATGTACATATTGAAAGGCGCCTTTTGACAATTGTTTGTAGTGGTTTTAATGTGATGGTTGTTTCAAACCCGTTTTCAGTTTTTTTATTGGTAGGTTTGCTGTAATCTATGCATTTACCTACAAATTGATTGAAAAGTATTGATTGGCCATTCATCACAAAATTTCCTAATTAAAATGAGCGTTTACTTTTTCCTTTTGTAACTGTTACTACTATTACCAAGTGCAAATCACACAGTTTGTAAAAGTTGAAAATCAGTCAACAGCAAAGATTACTTGAACACCTTAAGATGTCAGGAATTGCTGCAAGTCAGTAACTAATTGATAAAACAACGAACACACACAGCACATCAGCACTAACCGGTATTCAGCTCCCCATCCTTTGACAAAACTCATTCTGATGGTACACATTCTGGTAAGCTGGTACACTGCCTCGAAGCCTTGGTTGACAAGCTGGGACAAAAGCGCGGCAAACTCTTGGTTGTTGAAAATCTTGAGGTTGCAACCTAGACACAAGTAACATACATATGAAACTTAGGAGAAATGTATTATTCTAGTATTCAGATATTTTGCAATAACCACACAAACAATAGAGTAAGGTCGAGCAACTTATTTTTAGTTCTTTCTTAGATTTTAAAATTTAAATCTTATATTTAATGGAAATGACTGATTGCTTTATTGTTATGTCAGCACCCAAAAGTTGCATGTTTAGATGGTATTACTAGATTTGCTATTAGATTGATAATAATATTTAAAATCTTCAACAACAAATGCACTATATTTATTTAAAGTTGACATCCATTTGACAATAGACAATAAAATATCTATATCCACTTAAACGCTTTGTTTTTATGTTTTTTCAAACACTCAATTTGATACATCTAAACAATAGTAATCTTCGTGTACTCTTCTGAATTTTGAGCGGTTTCAGATTTTTGCACGAAAAATTCAAGAAATTGTAGCTGACAAATAGTATTGTCTTGGAATAAATCAATTGATGAAATTAGTAAACATATTACCCACCTGGTGGAATTTTTACGACAGTTGCGGGATGCCACCCGTAACGCTTGTTGCAATTTGGACTCTGTACAAAAATTGAACTTTCACCGAGACATTCAGCAAAGACCTCACCACCAATGTAGTACAATCGCACACCTTTGCCTGGTTTGAATCAATAAAAGGTTTTTGTTTGATTGGTACAGGTGTGGATAAATACTAATTTAGGCAGCATTATTTCTAAACAAAATTATCAAAATCTGATGAATAAAAAACATTATTCACAAAAGCAACATGCATTTGCAGCATAAATTATTTAATCAATAAACCATGATTTGCTAAAAGCAAAACGTCAAGAAATTGTAAGTACACAGTTAAATAACACCTTTGGGATGGTTCACCAATCTTTTGCCAATCAATTACAAGACAGTTTTCAGACAAACATTAACAAAATGAAGCTAATTTCCCCAATAATTTTTTTAACTTCAGAAATTTAAGGCTTTGTGACAAAAATTTCCTTAATTATGAGGTAACAATTAAACAAAGAGGTTATAAATAGTCACTAGTTGCATGAACTGTTGCCAACTGGCATACATTATGATATTAAATTAAAATTGGTAAGCTGTATTTTCCAAGTATTTGGCACAAAAGCTTTTGAGTAATAGGTCTATGACAGAAACAACTTTGATGGTCCCAACCAGTGGCGGATCTAGAAAAAATATGAGGGGGTGTTCGGTTTCGGTACCTAATTAATGAAGCCGTTAGATGCGGTTACAATTTTTTTCGGACATTTATCATGCTGTAATTTTTTGTCAATATCTTGGTGGAAACCAGTTTAGTTGTTGAACATGTTGCCAATATTACCACGGGCCACTTAAAACAACCCCGAGGGCCACAGGTTGGGCATGCATGATGTAAGGTGACCTGTGATTCATAAATACTATTCAACATGCATCAATTAAACCCCTACCAACATGTCTTCTCGTCAGCTCAATCTGTTGATTTCTGTTGATGTTTGACAAAAGACCCAAACAAAATCTTTCAGAGTTGGATGGGTCAGTGAAGCCGTCCACTGTCAAAGATGGCTGCGAAGCGTGAAAGGTCTCTCCGACGCGTTGGTTCATCTCGTAATATGAAATTGAACACCAAAATGGTGGTTCACTGTAAGCGACTGGCTGTGCATCTATTGCAAAGTAGAAACCATTAATGAATACTTTAAATAAGTTCTTGAAAAGCAGGGTTTATGCACTCACCTAACATTTGAGCAGCAAGGTTTGGTTGGTATGTCATTTCTGCATCTGCAAAAAGGGTTCATCACATTTATAGAAAGTTTTTCACTATGAAAAGAACATCCAACAAAAACCCCAAACATACAAATGCTTAGTATTATTACCAGAGTTGTATGCAGGAGGGTTCGGACTGTTTGCAACACTATTTCCATCTGGGTCTTGGGCTTCGCTGTCCTCGCTAATGTAACCAGCAGGGGGAGTGTCTGGTATAAAAGATTCACTTTGTTTGTAAGTTCAACTGCATGAAAACTACCCCATAAGTTTTATGTTAATACTGATATATATATGCTGTCTTGCTAGTGGTTATTGATGTTCCCAGTTCCAAATTATCCGGCCCGGCCGGATCCGGATAGTTATCAATCAAATCCGGCCGGATAATTTGGATCCGGCAGTTTGTTAACACTGATTCGTGTATTATGGCAAAAATGCTATGTTAAGGTTAGCCTGTCATAAGTGGAACAAATCAACTTGGGCATTTATTAATATGGTATAACACGTCACGAAAAACCTTAATAACAAATAACAAAAAAATCTTACGTTGGCGAGTATAACAGACTGGGTCCCAAAAACGAGTAATTTGCGAATTGTTTGTACGCTTTTAGGACAAAAATGCTTTCCCAACTATCCGGTAAAATTAAGTATATTATCCGGCCGGGTCCGGGTATTGAAAATTGGTCAATATCCGGCCGGGTCCGGGTACCCGGATCCGGCGCAACCCATCACTACTAGTGGTATATACCTGGAATCCCAAACTTTGATGGGGGCTCTAGTCCACTGACGTACGACTCATTGGGTATGTTGTTACCCTCCATTTTGATCGGGGGGAGCTGATCTCGAGATGGAATTGGTTCAGTTGACTTGGGCACAAGAACAGGAGGCAAGACTTGTAGAAAGTAATTAGAATTTCATTTTATGATACAAAATGCTTCGGGAACATAAAACTTGAAATAACCTGCTTTTTTTCACATCAGGAAGTTACAGCTCTACCATGCAAGCATACATTATGAATATTAGAGAGAATAGGCACTAGGGTATGTTTTGCAGATAGCTTTGCAATTGTATTTATTCTTTATCTATATATATATACAGCTGGTTTTCATCATGTTCAAAAAAGTGGATTTCTACATATAACAATCCAAATATGATTGTGTTTGAATAAGATTCACTGTTCATTGTCTTCCAATGTTTTGAGTATTTTTGAAAATCTGACTTAAGTAGGGACAGCTATGTCGGTTTACACCAAGCAGAACTGGCTCATTACTGTAGTTTTATGAAATTTTCCTTTGATACATGTTTAGTGTATATACCTGGTGCTTCAACTTTGCTGTAATGGTATGGCTGAATACAGATTTCATTGGGACTCTTTTCAAAACCATGTTTGCACGATGAAATGCTGGATAACTCAACAGCAGCTTTGAGATGTGGAAACCTCCAGAATTTACATGCCCACACATGTGGTGGGACAGAATTTAGAGAGCTGTAAGGAAATGGAAAACACAAACTTCAACCAATATATATTATACTAATAATAGGTGATAGCACTGTCAATACCAAGCAGTTGTTTGAATGTAGTGCACTTTACAGTGGTTTATGTCTATTTTTTGATATATAGATATATATACCTAGTTTGCTACCAATGGATCGACATTGACTGAAAAGTATCCCAAAGTGGAAAATTCAAGGGCTTGCTGGTTTAAAAGATAGTTCAGGAGGTGCACTGATGAGACCTCATAGGTCAAAACAGTGTGCATTACTTTCTGCAGCTCAATAATTATCTTATGACGTTTTGTTTCTATACACTGACAAGTTTGCAATAATGCTCACATGTAAGACTAAACATATTCAGAATTTGAAAAATCATTGTAATTAAAGGCTGGCATCCTTTGGTTAACAAAGAATAAATTAGACCAATTTTGCACCAAGCGAAAACAGGCTTGGAGCCAAATAACCTATAGCATGTCAGCCTAAGCCTTGGTGTAAATTGACCAGCTAAAATCTGTATAAATTATGTTCAGTTTCATTTTCAAATATGCAAAAAATTATTACTGGTTCGACTTTAAAGATTAAGAAATGGATGAAACTGATCTTAAAATCAACATGTTTCCACAGAAAAATAAAGGTTCTTGTCTATTATAATACTCATAAAAATTGCACAGAATATTACATACTCGCCATTAGTGTTGATTATATCTGGATTTTCCCACAGCGTTTGCCATTCTGATCTATAAAAGTTATTTAGTTACAAACAAATACAAATCACACTTACGTTTATAAATATATACACACAAATAGAATAATATTATTTGATGGTTTTCATAAATAGTAACATAATTAAAAGCTTGCCTTGTTATTGTTACACACTGGGTGTGTGCAGTTTTGTCTGTCAGGGCCTTTTCAAGGTCATCAAGCATTTTTCCTTTCTTGATCTTTTTCACCAAAGCTTTGATAAACTTTTCTGTTTGTTTTTGTTCTGGATATGACAAATCCAGTGACTTTGCCCCGAGAAGCCGTTTGACGGTTGACGAAGTAAACATATTCATGGTTAAAAATACAGAAATAAAATAATAAAAACAACCTAAAAGATATAGGTTTGTGTAAAATTAAGTTTTGTTATGTGAAGTGTTTCAAAAACAAAAACAGTTCTCTTCCAAAACAAAAAATGCCTTTTCCCCCGATTATACAAATTTTATAATAACAGATAAGCCTTTGTAACAGGCACTTGTTTCAATATACAAAATATGCTTCCAACAATCTGTTAAAACACGTAACAAATTTGCAAAGTTTTGCAAAAAAACATTTTTGTGTGTGCATAAAAAATTTTACGTACACCACAGAGTTTTCAAACTATTTGACGTGTACTTCTACGAGTTTTTTTTTGTTTTTATTATATATCACAAAAAACTACTCGTTCATAAAAATTAGCATAATAAAATAAAAAAAAATTGACTGCAGAAGTGATCTCCTAATATTTTTACCCGAACAATTGGGAGAAGTGGCATCTTTACACTATTTGCGAACATGGAGGTGACTTGATTGTTATGCTTATTTTTTTAAATCACTGCACTGGTTTGCACGACGATGAGAGCTGTTTCAATAACCCAAATATAGGTTATAGTTTTGTTTTGAAGACAAACATGCCTTTATTTCTTGAACGACTGGGTTTGTAAAAGATTAATTGCATTGTATTTTTATGTTTTTTTTGTATACTAAAAAAAAATTTAAAATTTGACTGGAATTGAATAAAACAAAGCACAATTGTTTTTCCAGTTCGATTTTGAGCAGTAAACCAGTATGCCAGACGCAGCTGCAATTTCAAGAAATAGCCAGACCTTAACGACCTGGCAACCGGCTTTTAGAATACCATGCTGAATCATATCCCGTCGCAATGAACTTTCTCAGTCGCTTCGTAAGAACGAGCATTGAGTTTCTCTCAAAATTTTTCATGGTTTGTCATCTGATGCTAATGTTTTCGATTGAACAAACACAGTGCTGACGTACTCCGACAAACTGTGACTTCTATTACACAACATCAAAAACACGAAAGGTCTAAGTTCGTTCCAGCTCCAAACACCAGAACTCGAAGTAGAAACCCTCCACCTCTCCGTTTGGTGCGATTTTTTTTTACTCAAGACTACGTGTAGTTTTCATGAAACAACACAATTGATTTACAAGCAACACACATGACTTTCCGGGTGGTGTGCGATTCGTTCAAGCTGTAGCCTACATGTCGCCCAACAATCGCGCCCCCATATACCCAATTCATCCCTCTGTCTGCGGGATGTTTTTCGATGAGCTTTTGGCGAGAATTACGATCTTCATGATCACGCAGAACCATCGCAACATTTCCCATGACTTTAACTGCAAAAATACAAAAAATTAGAACAAATGTACCCAACATATCGACGTTGACCGGACAGGTACCACAAAGTGGAATCTAGTGTGCCTGCTATAGTGTAAAAGCTAGCACAGTGCCACTGTAACAGCTGCACTGATGAGACCTCACAGGTCGAAACAGTGCGTGTACACACCCTGTCTGCAGCTTACCAATAGAACAAATGTATTTGGCAAGGATTTGTTTTTCACTTTAATTGGCGTAAGTACCCAAATATTTATATCCCATATTGTTTCTCAAACCTATAACTATGCAAGTGTGTATAAGGACGGTTCTTGCGCTAAGACAAATACTAGTCCTTCAGTTTGCCTTGTTTTGACAGACTTAAAGAGCGCAGGCAATGTCTGCACGTGGGTTTTTGGTGGTTTTAAAAGTATTGCCCGCAGCAAGGGCAACCTTTTGTTCGCCGGAAACTCCAAACGCATACCGCCTCATATTGGAATCAGATGGTAAAACCTCATCTGGGCAGAGCATGGATTTTAATCAACTGATTCTTGGTGTTCGACAATTACGGTAAATAGTGTTTGCATTTACGTGTGGGATATGCATACGTGTGTGTTGCTACTTGTGAATTAACTAACAGAACACAATGCCTCTGTGCCCCAACGGAAAAAACACACCATCACTTTACTCGTAATGTCCGGGAAGAGATGTGACTGACAACCCAGTTTGCATTCGATGAGCGGAAAACGGTGTATGGTATGCAAATACGGATATGCGCTCCCGCAATAGGATGTGACAGCCCGCAAGTGTATCTGTATAAAGGGAAGTGTCCACATAATCTATAGTGACTATAAAGTGTACGCTCAGAGTTATACGCGCTCATGCTTTTTCAGATGTTCGTGTTTGTCTACGTTATATAAGCTGTGACCGTTAAATGTGTTTTGTTGGTCAAAAGAGAAATAGCTGAAATTTTGTCCGAGCCATTACGATAGTTTAATTTATTGGTATATAGGATGGTCGCGGTATCAACTAGACGAGCACGCCACAGCGCACACGTGCCAAATTTGTCAAATCTTAAATTTGTAAAGGGACTTGTTTAAAAACGTCTTAAAAATTTCTATACAAATTGCAAGTGCGTTGCGTGCATCGCTATCTCGACATCGCTCCGCTTTCCCATCTTTGAATGATGGCTACACAATTACTGTGGCACGGGACTGGATAGTATGTAACTACTACATGGCACACATAACTGTTTGAGTTGTGCGCCCCTGGACTATACTCTAAGTAAGACATTATATTGTACAGAATGAAGATTGTGTAAGATTTCAGGAGAAGGTTCTTATGTGTATTGTGTTACTGCAGCCCTTCATTAGATCATGCTTTACATAACGTCTATAGATCGTGATATCAAGGTAATTTGGGAAACGATAATGCCGCCGGCATTCCCAAGTCGTGCAAGGTCGATATGAACCGGGTTTAGATATGATTGCCCAAAACATATCAACGCTCCCGTCGGTATTTTGTCTGTTATCGGAAAAAAATGTCACCTTCCCTTCGCAAAAAAAAACAATTCAAAAAAGGGTTGTCTTTAATTTAAATTCTTTCATCATGCTAGCGTGCTTTTGTATGGCGCATTGCTATCTCGTCAATAGCGTTTTTTCGTAAGTTCAGGGTTTCTAAAGGCACAAAAAATTCAATGCCGCATAATGAGTCACATTGGATTGGAATTTAACGGTCGAGTGCAGTTCGGGCTCCTGAGCCCCTTCTGTGCCAAAACAAACGTTACAAATTCCTTTCAAAACTATACCAAAGTGTTGTCACAAATATTTGCTGCACGAATGACGCATAAAAAAAATCCGTTGTTTGGTTTCCGCTTTTTACCTTACTTTACAATACTCCAACTGGCACGCGACTGTTACGCGCTCGTGGCCAGAAACATGTAGTTGTCCGGCGCATCAAAGGCCTTAAAGTAGCCCTCTGGAAAGTAGCAACTTCCTGACATTTTGAGCCACTTTTGCCGCTTTATGAGCCCTCTGATTTTGGTTTAAACCCCACAATTTCAAAAGCGAATGATAATTGGGAAAACGTATTTGCAAAACCTATGGCATCCTTTTAGGCTATCTGGTCATAAATTTTTCAAAACGTTTCCAAACTTATATTGATGCTGATCGAATTTTGTTAAGTTAAAGGGCTAATGACTTGGTTGAATCGAAAGGAAAAAGACACAAGCAAATCTTTTCTGAAACAAATCAAATCAATAAAACCTTGTTAGCTGCGAAAAAAACATTTATCCGAAATTTTAAAAAGTTTTTTACAACAGCTCTTTCAACGCCTCTTGCATCGTTTATATTAAGCATCTGGATTGTACACTTCGCAAGTGATGAAAGTTTAAATTGAGCTTGCACGACCTAGGTTGCTTTCATGTTTACCCATGTGCAGTCATGCGAAGCCGTGCGAATACATTCCTTCAACATAGGAATGTCAGGTTAGGTGGCACGCTACAAATTAAAACGTTCGGTGGTTGTACACTTCCAGTGACAAACAATGGTGCTGATTGTGCGAAAATAATCAAATTTCTGCATCTAAGTAGCAGCTTGCGGTTGCATATCTTATCCAACATACCCGTAATGGGACAGTTTGACAGGGTATTTCCTATACGTGTTGCCAACGCCTTGTGCTATTAAAGGCAGCAAAACTGCATGTTTTTGCGGCGAAGGGCGATTAAAACGACATTATATCGCTTCCGCAACGATTTTGGAAGTTATCAAAGTGAAACACGATAAATTTTCTTTAAAATTTTGCGTTAAATCACCAACGAAACAACTATTCAGGGAGACCTTCTTTTGCTGTTTTGAATTCTCATTCTTAAAGGCAAACGTTTTGTGGAACAATCGAATATACGATATCCATACTCCCCACACAAAACATACTTCAGTTCAGTAAGCGTCAAACGTGTTATCTGGTTAACTGCCTGTCTCAGCAGACGGGAATTTTGTGCTGGCATCCGTGTGGGCGTAAGTAATCACAGATGCCGAGAGGCGAGGCACTACAGGGAGTGGACTTGCGTAGGCCTGCGGGAAGATCGCGATTGGAATTATCTTCCAATGATTTGTTGAGTGGGAACTTTGAAATCCACCCAATAGTGGAGCATTGCAAGTCGTTTTGGTTAACTCTTTAAAAAACGAGAGATTGAAGATAACAAATTCAGACATTTCAACACTTGTTTAACTCTGTTTATGTTTTTATGTCGCACCAAACGTTGGATAAGTTTGTCGACAGATTGCGGTTGTATTGGGACCATAACAGGATCGGGGTTCAACGATTTGAATATAACGCAAAATAAAAGTTTAACGCAACATGTCGTGATCGAATCTCAACGTAACCTCAAGAAATATTTTCCGAACTCTATTTTAGTTTAGCCGGTTCGTGTTCAAAAATTTACGATGCGGTTTTTACCGCCACAAAAATACTTCAGTCTTGTCGCCGCTCGTGATAGTGATTGACTCGCGACAAGCGATGGCAAAAACCGGACGTGGGATTTTTCGTCAAACGCCTCTGATCGCACGTAATCAGGTGGTAATCCGGAATATTGTATTCAAGTTCTACAGAAAATTTTCCTTTGACGGGGTTCCAATTAGAAAAATTAATTCGTGGCCTTTAAAAGACTAAACTAACATTGAACTTTTCGGCCAAGTCGGTCAAATGTTCCTGAAACCGGTCCTGGCAAACTATGGAGAATTTATCAAAATACGAAAGTTTCATCCAAAGGAGATTAATCAAACACTAAGTTCTTACATAACGTAACGCGTTTATATTTATCACAAGCAGAGGGTCTTTCATCGCCATAGCCAGGCAAAAAACACCACTTCTTTCTCCTTGTCCGTTTGAAACTTAAGCTTGCAGTTATTTTCGTGAATGTGTCGTACGAGGCGTGACAAAGTGCGGAGCTGATTACAACCAGACACCACTTGTGGGTTTCTGGAACTTCACATCATCAATCAGTTTATATGTCAAGTTTTGCGTGTTGTTGGCCAGGTATCAGGCAAACGGGAGTGTTTGGTACGAAGCGAATAATGGAGAATTTTGTCGTTTTAATGTACGTTTTTATTGTCTTTTTGAAAACCGAAGATGTTGTAACAGACAATGCCGGAGGGGTCTTTATAGGGAAAGTCGCTTGAAGAGTTGTCTTCGTAAACAAGACTTCTTTTGGTTGCACGCGCGTGTATGTTTTTTATTTCAGGCCTATTTCTATTTGCTAAGTAGAAAATGTTAAGTGAAGATCGCGATGAGTCTGGTGACACTCCCCCGTCAGTGTTTACAAAAATTGGCGGTTCAACCTAAGGAAGCAAACTGCTAGTTTGCTCGAAACTGTCGCACGTGCAACTTAGATTGAAGTAATTTATGCGCTTCCGTAGCCAATATCGTGCCAAAGGCACCACTTATCGTATCGTTGCAATCCGCGTACGTAGGAGGCTCGCAACGCAACACATTGCAATTCCAAACCACCGTCGCGAGTATTATCTGCAATTATGGTCTTTGCTATATGTGTATAAGACGTATCTTGTGCCCACGTCTTTTGGGGAAAATTCTTGAAACGATTTTAATGGGATGAAGAAAGTTATCGAAAAATTTGAAGTTAGTCTCGAACCTGTCCTTTTTCTGTCGGGCTTCGCACGCCTTTATATAAGCTTCGTCATTCGATTTTTTTTCTCGGGCACAAATGCCCGGCAAGTGATGCCGGGCTTCATTTTTTGCCGCCCTTTGGCAGCACATTTGTGCAAAACGATAAGAAAATGGAATAAACAGAACGAGCGTAATAAAGTAAGGTTGGGATTTCGATAATCGACCGAGCACAAATTATAGCATTATGTGGTGGGTCGGATACCTTAACTGCGAGATATTTTCGTGTAGACTACTCCAGTATGAAAAGTTTCAAAGCAGCAGAGACGATGGAGTTTAGTTGAGGTTAACGCACACCTTAAAACATAAGTCGATTAAAAAAAAACGCAGTCGTCTGATTTAAATCAACAACGCTTCAACGATGCGATTTATAAAAAGGTTTTTCCAAACGCTATTTTTTGTGTTTAGGTTGTTTAATATCAAACTGTTTTTGTCGATAAGCTTACAGGCAAGAAAGAAAGTTAGAAATGATGAAGTATCAAATATTGTTCCTTGTTTTGGCTCTTGTCGTGGCAGCAGCAACTGCATCAAGGAGAAGGCGTAAGTTATTTAAACTGTAATTGTTTCAACTGAATACAATGGCGTCCAATCTTTAAATCGTCCTCTCAATGCAAATACGCCGATATTTAGTAGCAATGTATGTAATAACACGTTTCTAATTTTTTTGCTGTATAGATCAGGTGACAAACATATGTCAGAGACTCACTCAAATCACAAGAAAGTCCCAAATATTCCACCTGGTGAGTTTTGATTGACAAAATGGGTTCACGAATGTGGTAGCAGCGTATGGGCAATGTTGGTCCTCATGATTTTGGGTTTCAGACGATACCATAACGGTCCGTCATAGTACATTTTATTCAAAGAATTTAGTTTGACATCAAAACAAACCAGTCCAAATCGGTGTTATGCATATCGCTACATAGCTGACGCGTGCCCTTAGGCTGAAAAAAAATGAAAGTATTGTTGGATTTTCGGGAACATTTAAATATCGTGAGCGATTGTGTCGAGGCCTAAATACCACACAACATTGTTATGATACATTACGTGAACCTTATCTTAAAACCACAAATATGTTATCCGAAAACCCGCGGCTCTCGGTTTGTTTGAAGACACAGGAAAAATAGTATCGCATAATTTATTGGCTGTAAATTTTTAACCCTGCTTTGCTTTTTCTCCGCCTGAGTTTTTACCAATGGAAGAAAAAACATGACGATATTAACAATCGTATTCGTGTGTGTCGGTTCCAAACAAACCCACATATTAATTAGCGACGCAACATGTACACGTGGCGTGGTCGTCGACGCAGCATCGATCATTACCGGCAATTGCCCTAAATTACGTTGACCAACACTTCAATAATTTCACGTTTTGCAAAGGAATTTCCTCAATCAGAAAACCTGATTAAAACTGAGCTGTCATATAGGGCAACTTGAGTAACAGGTTTGTGGAATAATTATCGGCTTTTGGAAAGCATTAACCTCCTATACCGGCAACTCAGACATTAGGTCTTATACTATATATTGCCTTGCTTAACGTCTAGTTTTTCGTGTATTATCAGGGTTGCTCCTGTCATTGCCACGCAAAGCATCACGGCTACGCCTACAAATGCGGAGATGTGAAGTTACCATTCAATCAAAGTAAGGAATCTCTATAATTGGATTAACCGTGCTTAACTACATATGGCTTAATTACCAGCGAACTTTTTTAACAAATTGCCATTTAGCATTTAATTAATGTTGGTTCTGTTCTGAACAACGATTTATTCTCTTATTCACTTGAGTCCATGGATGAATTCCTGTTGTGAAGTTTTGTTTCTCTATGAGTCAGTGCCCTTTCTTTTGCTTGAGCCGCATGCGAGGATAGTGGTCTTTAGTTTTTTTACTTTCTCTTCGCAAATTCGGCCTCTTTTGTATTGTTGTGTGACGCTTCGTCTATAAAACTTTGAACTACTTGGCGAGGTTTTTCATGGTCACCAGAATAAGAGGTATTTCGCCGCGGCGGAACGAAGCACCTTCCCAATATCCTGTTGAGCGATCTCTTCGAGCGAATATGTTCTTTCGTCAAGCGATGGATATTTCGGTCGTCCATTTCGATTATGGTGCAAAGCAGGTCGCATCACAACTAGGGATGCGCCAAAACAGAAAAGATTCGACCAACATGAAGATTTATGACGTCATTGAATATTCGGATTCGGTCCCTATTCGGCCGAATCTTGACCAAATTCGTATATTTAATGACGTCACAAATATCCATATTGGTCGTAAAAAATCACACGCGTCGTTTATATTTTCGGTATGGCAACATAATTTCATTATAATGTCCTTATTTATGCGTTAAACATGCCAGTGTCATCACAAGTTTTTGTCGAAACGTCTTATTTAAACATGACAGTGTTATTAACAATTTGGGCCAGTCTCTTTATACTCAGAATTATGAGAAAATCCGTGAGTTGTGTTCCTATGTCAGTGTTTGTTTCCTATAATCCCATGTTCGTGTATAAATCCCAACGACAACGCGCGATTCGAAATATCGTTGCTTAAATTTGAGTCAAACACAATAAACGTAGGATTCGAAGTCAATATTCGGATTCGTTTGGACACTGAAAAACACCCGCTATTCGGCCAAATCCGAATATTCGGGATTCGGTTCGGCACAGCCTTATATCAAACCATAAGGTCTCAAAACGTGGTCTAAGCTTTCCTTCCCATTTCTGCATTCGTCGCCACAAATTGTGAATTATCTCAAAACTAAGAATTGAAGAAAATTACAAGGTAATTTTCGCTCTTCAACGTCTGGGCCACATAATTGATGCATCAAACATACGTGAAAATATTTGCACGCTTGCTGAGCAACGAATGGCCGTGAAGGTCCTTATAAGGTACAGAGCGCTTTTCGTATATAAACCGCTTGATAGGTTAATGTGAACCTTATACTATAATTAAGGGGCCTTGCAATAAAGGGCCTTTGTGCTCTTTAACGTTTAAGTTCAGATACTGTGTTGATTGGGACATTCCGCGTAAGGTTCAGACACGGACAACTAAACAATTCTATTCTGGTTGTCTAATCGTCGAACTGACGAATAGCAAACCATTTAAAAATAAAAAAGTTGTAGTAGTTGTTTTTGTGTGGCCTGTAGAAGCGCTGCTGCGTGCTGGTAGAGGTTTTTGACCATTCGCTTATAACATGTGCTCTATTTTATGCTGTGATGTGAGCGGAAAAATTGAGCTATATGTGTTGCCTATAAATAAATACCCCTTAATGTAAGCCTACCATTGGACGCAAACAATATTAACTCGACAGAACAACGGAAATTACAACGTTAAAAACAATTAAATTTTGTGTTTATTTATTTATCTTTAATCGGGCTTTATCAAACATTTTGGACGCCTGTAAGTTTTGCTTCACTAGACACATAACTTACAGTTGCCGAGAAACTATATTTAACAATTTACAAATGTTTTTCAGTGATTTGCAAGTTTTGCCGCTACAAGCTCAAGTGCATCGGAGTCAAAACCTTCCTGGGATGAGTTTATTGCAATACCCAATCTTGTAAAATGTTGTATTTTTGTATTTTTGACTTGATGGCTGGATTTTTTGTACACTTTATACTTGTCAAAGTTCATGATTTCGCAAAGTTCCATGATCAAAGCAAGAAGATTATTTAATATGGCTATTGAAGTTTACATTCCCGTACCTTTAGTAAGCAAACACCGTTTTATTAAATAAAGCTTGTGCTTTTATTTAACGTCCAGCCGAATGTGTACCTCAATTTGGAACAGCTCATGAATTAACCCACTAATTTCTCTCTAATGCAAAGAAAAACTTTCGGAGATGCGTGTAGATAAAACCTCATTTAACTATAATCCCTTGCCACTTTTATGTTTTCGTCTTGCTGTAGCCTATATTCCCCGAAATTCCCGTTTTTGCCGAGACATTAATCCGCCTTGAAATAGTCACCATAGGTGGGTTTTTGTAATTTTACCAGTTCAATACAGATGAAGCCATAATATAGAATTACCATATTCAATAAATAACGATTCTTGACCGTTTATGTCAGTTAATTACCTTGTTCAATAATTGGGCACTTTTTGTTTTCATGTGAGGAAATATCTCAACGTTTATATGGTAAACCTGGCGTTATCGGCTGCATAACTCCAAATGTTATATGGATATCAACTGACCAAACACTGTTACTTTTTGTTGAATCTCATATACGAGTATACCAATGGCAAACAGTTTACAAAAGTTCCAGTAAGTTGTGTGTGAAAAAAGTATTGTCAAGTGTTTATTGTGACGCATCTGATTTGTTTAATAAACCGTTGTGAAAAGGTTTTGCGTCAATCTTTCATACTTCAAAGGTTCTCTCAAAGCAACGCTAAAATAATTAAAATAAAGAAATGCAATTCCACATGCTATCGCAGGCCAAGCCTACATGTCACGACAACCAAGCTGGATCAACGCAGCTTTACAATTTTTTACTATGTTCGAAAAAGGTCGCTTCGATGTGCCACCGTAGTTTAAACAAAAAAAAACAACCAACTTCTCAATAGAAAAAAAATACATAAGCCCATAGAAGTCTGGAAGTGTTTTTTCAGTGGGGTGTTTTTTATTTTAATTTTTAATTTTTTTTCCTAATTTGGTTTATAGCTGCTTTCAATTGTTAAAATAAATGTAAAAGCATGCGTATTTATATTTTGGTGACCGAAAGATGTGAAATAACCAGAAAGTCCAATCCAACAAACATTTTTATTGAATAGTTGTGAATATGTTAGTGTGGCATTGTGGGAACATTTCATGGAAGAAAATCCGAGATAAGAAACAGAATATCAATGTTTTTTTATTTTGCTGCTAAACTTATGCCAACAATGAATTAAAAATTCATTGGATAATTTAGCGACATACCAGCGGCCAACGCCCGCCATGTCAAAAATAATCGGGCAATCAACATCGGTAAGTGCTGGTTACGTAGCTTCCATTTCCGTTTCCGATTAAATGCATTTCGAATTCCCCTGCTTCGTTCCCGCTAATCTTGCTAATTAACCTCAATCTTTATTTGTTTTTGTCCGCCTGATATGTATTTTTATGCGTCACCAAACATCGCGAAGTGCTTCTAAATGGAAATTAGGCTAAATGTGTAAATTGCAGACGATTGTTAAACGATTAATTTACATTTTACATGGAACAATATTAATACTGAAAGAGCACCTAAATTTATGCAGATGCATGTTGTTATCAACATACACTCTGTACAACTGTTGCATTTTGATTTATATTAAATATACAAGGAAAATAAACTTCTGCATTAAAGTGTAAATGACAAGGTGTAGCATGCTTTATTTAGTATCTGGAACTTTAATACATGCTGTTTCATCTCAGACCATATTTTGCTTGTAATTATTAAATCAAATACCATTGCAGCAACAAAGTGTTTTGTCGACACTTGGCAAGCATCTGTTAAAAGCTGCTGAGGATGGAGATGACAAGCAAGTGCAATCATTGCTATTGCAAGGAGCCTCTTTTACTGCCAACTGGGTAAAAAAAAAACTTTAATGTTATATTTAAATGTTTTGTCTAAAATTATTTGCTTGATTATTACCCAAAATGTAATGCAACATTTGCTTTTGGTTGTACAGAACACAGTTCTGAAGTTGGCAATATGAAAAGAACATGTTTTATATTTTTATTTAATATGCATAAAATTTGTTTAAAATGTTTTTTAGCTTGGCATGTCCCCATTGCACTATGCATGTATGAATGGCCACCTCGAATGTGCAAGGCTTTTGACTCGTGCTGGGGTATCCTGGGATGGCAGAACTAAAGTTGACAAAACTCCAATGCATTTTGCTGCACAGTTTGGACATCGGGACATAGTTGCAATGCTAATAGATTTTGGTGCAGATGTAAATGCTCGTGACATGGTAAGTCATTTGGTTGTAAGTTCAGTAACGAAATTTGAACAATTAAAATTCCTTAATATCTTCAATAAAGTGTATGCCCCTAGTTTACCTTTCAGAAACTTTGTTTAAGTGGTGTTTAGCTCGTATTATTAAGTACAGAAAATGTGATGTTAAATGCATAGTTCAATCTGTTTAGACAGGATTCTATAAAAGCAGCTGGCCGCCAAAGCTGATTAAATTTATATACAGATCACAAGTTTATAAAGGTTTAGAACCACTGCTCTGTAAAACTAGGTATTTTTGTGCGACAGCTGGATATGACTCCATTACATTGGGCAGTGGTGGAACAAAATCTTGACATGGCAAAACTTCTGATTGACAACAATGCTGAAAGTAGGAGCAAAAATAAGGTGAATCTTACCACCTAAACATTGTTGTTTGAATCGGTGAAAGTAAATAAACGTACAGTTGTGATAACCACTCTTACTTGTCACTGGTTAAATAACTTTATTTACAAACTATAATATTGACCAATGTAAAATGAAAGGACGGTTTGTGTGAAAAAATGTAACTGTACAATGAGGCCAAGTATGTCTTATGGTTCAGCCAACATACTCCTGAACCGTTATATATATATGCTTGTTTATTTCTAGTTTGACAAAAGTCCAATGGAGAGTGCTGAGGATGTTTGCGATTACAGAATGATTGAGTATTTAAAA
Source organism: Ascidia mentula (assembly GCF_947561715.1). NCBI lineage: Eukaryota > Metazoa > Chordata > Ascidiacea > Phlebobranchia > Ascidiidae > Ascidia > Ascidia mentula. Next base: position 5,752,577 of record NC_138568.1, read on the forward strand.
GTAAGTACATGGCACTGTTACAAAATGGATTTTCATAGAATAAATGTACATTTTAACAAAAAACTGTCGTTTAGGGTTATACAAGCACTGAAGATATTTACAGGGAAAGTGCACCCACCACATCGCAAGGTAAAGTCAGCACAAGAAATTGTAACATTCAAATGCAAATATTATTTTTTTTTTCAACACTAATTGGTTGTCAATGAACAACTAACTATTGCAACATTTTCAGAATCCTCCAGTGAAAATCCTTCATTTCAAACAGCAAACCTAACAGGTAAAACTTATTTTCCTTGAAATTTACGCCCAGTTAGAACATTTGATGGGTACAATATTGTGTAGATCAGCTTACCTGGCTGCAGCAAGAGCTGGCCAACAGTGTACAAGGTGGTACCCCGGTTTTACTAGAAGGAGCTAACACCATCACTTTGTCTGAGGGAGGCAAGCTTGCCTGGGCACAAGTTTTTGAGCAAGGTAAAATGTTGTCAATGTAGGTAAATATAAGCAATAGGGTTACTGTTTTGATCTAATAGGTGTCTGTTGCCATTTATGTTTTGTTGCTATTAATCAGTGGTTTCCAATTGCCTCCCACTGCCCTGGTGCTTTGTTTTCAAGGGTGTGATTTAACAATTGTAACATGACTGCATTGAGCGACATTGCCAATGAAATAAAGTCACACAATATTTTGTCATTTCAAATGTGTGACGCACGTGGAAAAGTTGCCTGTCATACAGTGTGTGTCTTTTTGTAGATCGCTCATCCAAAGAAAATGAAAAGAATTTGGAAATAGTCCTTCCATCTTCTGCACAAGATAATGGGCAAAAGGTATTATTTACAGTGAGGTGTACCAGTGTTTTCTTGGAATAAATCTACCTACTACTTCTGTGTAACGTCAAAGTGCAATTAAATATCAATTGAAGGCAATGTTTTTTTGTAAAAGATTGTATCCCTAAAATTACCTCCCAATGCTTTGACGCCGGCCGCAACCAACATCGGTCTCAATGAACAGGCATTTACGATTCTTTTATCCCCTGGAAAGACCAAACAAAGTAAGTGTTATTTGGCCACTTTTTCTTATTCTTGCAATGGAGCCAATAATCTTCGCTCGGCTGTTTATCTGGATCATTAATAGTGACCAATTTGCCATGATAGGATCCAATAGGTCAAAACGCATGTCACATATATTATTTTTTTTGTGAAAGTCCCACATATTGATGAGGTGTATTGGTAATGTTACCTGTTATTTGTATGTGCTTTCTAACAAAAACATTTTTTCAGTGCGGAAATCGCCACTGACAAAACGACGGAAAACCACTTTAGAGTATGTACACCCATGTGCAATACCGTAGAAAACTTAGTGCAGGAATGTATCAGAACACTTGATTAACAGAACTTCCCCAATCTAGATCACGTGGCCACATCACACCTAACTTGGACGTCACCAAGGAGGACGCCCTTCAGCGCCAACTGGCGGCTGCTCAAACTGAGGTTGAAATCTACCGCCAAAAGCTGCTCCGCAAAGAGCAGGAGGCCAAATTGTGGAAACAGCAGCTTGAACAGCTGCAGCAAGCCAGAAGGTGACGCGCGCAATCAACAAATTACGTCACAAATTTTTGTCCATTGCTCCTTTTGCTTTTATCAGATCCGTATTTTTAATTCCACTTTACCTTGAACTTTTAAACGCTTTATTTTGTTTCTGCTCCTGGTGCTTTAGGGGTGCATATTTGTTACGTTATACATTTTCGTTGTTGTGCCATAGCTACAATATTGTTGTTGACGCTGTTGCTGCAAACCGCGTTTCCGTGTTGCCGAAATCATGATATAGTTGCAAACTTGGTGCTTTATAAGACACCAACAATCTTGTATGATCGTGATGTGTTGTCGTGACTTTCTGTCATCAAAGCAAGCAGGACGAGCGAAGCAAACTCTAGTATTTGTGAACAGGTTTTATTTCTTTATGGACTGCACCAGTGCTGCATGGAAAATTTCTTTGCTATCACGCCTTTATCATAATTAACCGGTACAGATATATTTCGCTCACCAAAAATATGGATGTAAACAATTCGAAGCGAAGAGAACGTTGCCGACGTTTGTGAGAAATAAGCACTTAGTGAGAGCAACCGCTGCCCCACATAGCACTGAAAATACATTCCTATTATATGTGTGGAACAAACCTATTTTCACGAAATTCACTTCTCTTAGAGCAGTTTCTAATGTAATTCTGACGTAATAAACTTACCAAAATTAGGGATTATGGCAGATCTGGCCAAAGCATTTCTATGTTCTGCCAACATTAAAAAAATAATTTGGGTGAGCAGAAATTAGGCGATTTGCTACAAAGTTGTCTGAGTCCCGTTATGTCGAACGTAACTCCATATTGGATGAAGGGTGTTTGTGTTTCAGTAAGTTTTGGTGCGATTCACCCTAACTCAGGTGAAGGACTTGACAAAAGCTGTACCTAGGAAATTTATATCTTCTGTTCAGGAAGTGCCACTGCAGAAAATTATTGAATCCGAATATTTATAATTGTTGCAATCTGTTTACTAAAAGCGTAAAATAAAATTTGATGTAACAAGATGGCTGGTTTCAGGAAATACCTATTTTATTGGTTTAGCAAGTAAATTTTTTGGCGAAAGATATATTGATGTATTGACGAATCAGGATCAGGAAAACACCATGGTAGCCGATGTTAAATGGGTAACAAACAGGGCTCGCATTTTGTAGATTCCATCTGATAACAAAGTTAAACGTCATGTGCAGCGAAACAAACATATTTTTTATTCTCTCCAACAAATTCACCCTCGGTCTGTTTCATTAACCCAGTTAAAAATGTAATCACAGTGGGTTCCTTCAATCGTTCCGGTGAGAATTTTTTACAGTCACCACTGGTTCATGCATATGAAACAATGCACTGATAATAAACCAGTAAACACCCCACATATAATAAAAGTGCTTTTCAAATCACAGACAAAGGTTCACGGTTTGCATTTATGACAAATACGAACAAGTCACCAGAAAATTTATCTAACGTATACAACTCTCCATAGAACCATGTCCCGCATCGTTAGTGTCAGCGTTGCCAGATGCTTAAAACACTTTATTGGCCACCAATTTTTTTCTGTTACGGCCAAACCACGTTTCAATACTGTATGGTCAAAATTCGATCTAACCAACTTACGTTTTTCAGTATAAAACAACCATCTAACCGAAAACGAAAGTGGAAAAATTAGCGTCACGACTTGGACGGAGTGTGTTTTCAAACAAATGATCCCGCTGCACCGATAACATTTCTTTGCACAAAAGCTGTAAATTACCACAAAAATGTGGTGAATTTAGTGCATATAGCAAAAAAATTCTGTTTCGTTTTACTGCCAAACGGTTTCTTTTTACTGCCAAACGGATTTTTCGCGGCCAAACCAATCCCCAAACGGCCAAATTTCTGAAATCTAGCCGTGAAAACGGCCAAATGACAACCCTGGTAAGTGTGCGAATTTCTTCAACCGAAAGTGCAAACCAGTTTGCTATTTTCCACACATCTCCACTCACACAAGGCGAAAGTTCCAGATGCAGCTGTTATCTCTAAGTGTGACGTCACACAGCGCTGGCGTATAAATAGAATGAATGATTCTCAGAAGAGCTGTGCACTCTACCACTATATCTTGGATTGTAATTTGGAAGCAGCAAAGGTAAGTGAGTAATAATCTTTGGTCTCTTCTTTGCGGAAATTGTTCAAATTATAATGTATACGCAGGAGCGATTTGTGATATAGCAACTGCATTTTGATAGTTGTCGCGTTTTTAAGTTGAACTGTGGAGTTTTGGTCCAATTTATAAAGAGTTCGTTATATTCCAAACTTTTGACTATTTTGTGACATAGGCCTACAATCAGCAAAGCAATACTTGCAATGGAGCCATACAATGCCGGCGTGGAAATTATTGAAACGACATGCAAAGGGCGAGGTTTAATCGCTGGCAAGAAATTTGAAACCGGACAGCTGATCATGCGCCAGTTGCCCTATGCATACGTCATCATGGGCGCACATGCGGAAACTGTTTGCCACTTCTGCCTTGCTTGCCCTGGACAGGTGAGAAGCAACCCTTTGGGAATTTGGCATCTGTCATTTTGGACAGGGAGATAAATATTGGTTCTGCGTAAAGTGCCTTAGTTACGGTGGTGCGAATGTGCGAGACTGCCAAAGAAATTTATTTCCTCGTCTAAAACGTTCGAGCATTTGCCCCTTTCAGATATTTGTGGAACATGTTTTGAGTAAAATATATCCGTATGATTCTGGAACAAGGGTATATGGCTATATGTTTTACCAGTATTTTAATTTATTAGTAGAAAGTTACTTGTGTCAGTTGTCGTCAGAAGTGCAGATGCAATGTCTTCTTGATAGGGTCACTCTGTCTAAACTCCGTTTATTATCGCTTTTCAGCCAGACAAACCTGCTATCAAGCAGCTGCTAAAGTGTAGCGGATGCAAGTTTGCTCGATATTGCAACAAGGAATGCCAGAAAAAAGCGTGGAAAGACCACAAACCCGAATGCGCTGCAATCAAGCGGGTTTTTCCGGGGCAGCCGGTCGACCAAACGAGGATGGTTGCTAGGATACTGTGGAAACGCAACCAAACTGCGGATAAGGAAGAATTCAAAGTCGAGGTAAATACGGCTGTTGCTACACGTAAGCAAAATTTCAAAAATTGTGTCGTTTAAAAAAATAATTTCAATGTTGCGTAATAATCAGGAGCTTGTCGACCATCTGAGTAAAAGAACAAAGGAGGAACGCGGAGACCTCGATGAAAAAGTTTACAGCTTCGGTGATTACTTCACGTACGACGCAATGCCTGAGAATGATGACGACATGCTTCATCTGTTTGCAATTATCGACTGTAACGCCGTAGGGTAGGTTGCATTCCTTTATGACCAACATAGAGCTTACGGTTTGGTATGAAATACGTGTTTTGCGACAAAGGGTTACAAGTATTGTCAATTCCTGCATATCTCATTTTCAAATGCTAATTTCAGACTAAACGACCACAAGGGCCTTCAAAGTATCGGAGTGGGGATTTACCCATTGGCGTCGTTGCTCAACCATGACTGCAACCCAAACTGCGTCGCCACGAATAACGGCATAAACCTGGAGGTGAGACAAATTGAATACACACATTATTGGACAACTGGACTAACGTGGCGGTGTCAAACACAGCTGAGAGCAATGCGACCCATAGAAGAGAATGAAGAGTTGTGTATCAGCTACGTGGATTGCATGGAAAAGACGGAGGAGCGCAAGGAAAAACTGGCCTCCCAGTATTACTTTGATTGCCAATGCAATCTATGCTTTAACGGTAACTTGTAATTCTTGTTTAATTCAACAATAGTTTTCCAGAAGTATCCTAACTACAGTGTTACCGTGGACATTGGAATAGGGCATGTAAATACACGATAAAACACTAAAATCATAATCCACTGTTTATGTTGTACGAGTCTGTTTTCAATTTGGATGTTTTAAAAAAATGCAATACTGGTGATAACACGACTGTATCTAAAGGTGGGGAAAGCGAGGATTTGAAACAAGCTCTGGTTTCTGAGGACATTAAAGAGGAAAGTGTTAAGTACATCAACCAGTTCTCTAAGGACATGCTGAAGCGAATCAATAAAAGCAAGGAGGTAACTGAAACCTGAATCATACGCTTTTTTACTAACATGCAAAAAAAATATGTCGCGTGTAGTTGAATCGTTGGTAAAAAACGCTTTGGGTGTAGGATTAGTTTTCGTATGGGCGATGGTCAAATAAACGCTATTGTATTATATTGTACTGTATAGTTTTGAAATAATAACCTTGTTATTATTTGATACTGGATCGAAACTCAAATTTCACCGTATCTTTTTTGACCTTCAAATTTAATTCTGATTAAAATATCAAAGTGCACATCTATCCACTCATTTATCCACCTGGATGAGCTGTTTCAGTTTACAGAACGGTAGGATTCAAATCTTGTAATAAAACTTATCTTCGCTAATGCAGAGACACAACTGGGAACGAATGAGCAACCAAGTTTTGGGAACCCTCGCACAACAGGATTGCGTCATCGCGGACACCAACGTTTTCAAGCTCTCAATTTTAAGTAAGCAAAAATTCATTATTTCAAGCCCAGTCAAGTTCACGTGTGGATATTTTTTATAGCAAATATCTATCGTAAAGTTCTTAAATCGTGTAAAACGGTAGCTAACCAGAGGTGCATCCAGCTTGAATACATATCTTTGACAGATTTGGCTGTGGAAGTGCAGTCCTACCTCAGAAGGCAAGACTCGGCATTGCAATATGCCGAACGGGTTGCCGCCGCTTACGAAAAACTCCTCCCGAAAATCCATCCCACACTTGGCATGTATCTCATGAGGGTAAGTACCTGGGAGAACACCTGTCTAGTATAACAACTGGTTCATAAACCGATCACGTGTGATGGCTAAACCGCCCACACCAAAATTTGCACTGAATAATGTTTTGTAAAGAGTGTACGGAAAATTTCTCAAATCGAATCGTGCGTATTTTGCGTAAAAAAAACAACTACGCAGAATAACAACACATAAATGAAGTAGAATGGCACGAGCACGTTTCAAACCGTAAAGGTTATATAACTTAATACCGGTTTGTTGTTGGTAACGAAACGTTACAGGAAGATCTATCTTGTAGGTGGGAATACTTCAGTGGCAACTGCAGCAGAACGAGACAGCACACCAAACTCTCGGAAGAGCTGCTTCCATCATTTCGGTTAGACTTACGGTTTCTATTTTGACGTCAACGTTTTTTTTTTCGCTTTGGGAAAAAATCCCAAAAATATCTGCGCACTATAGCTTCCAACACACACGCATAATTTTTGCAGTTTGTAAAGGATTCTTATGTGTTTTTTTTTAATTTGTAAAAGTGGGAATTTTTCACGGTAACCAACAACGCTACAACACAACAAAACTGGACGATAAAACAATTAATCAACCAGACGCATTGTTTTGAATAGAAAACATTCGGCGAGGACCACACTATGTTCAAAGAACTACTCGGCCTGATACATCAATGCCGCATGGAGTCGCACATGAGCAAAAATTCTCAGCGCGAAATGAGGATGGCAAAGAAGAGAGCTGGATTGAGACTTCCAGAGGCATTTTGAATGTATGTGACCGTTAAGATGACAAAGGAAGTTAAAAACAATGACCTAATGGGTGATTATGGCGTACAATGTGTGTCTGACTGTGGTGTACATTTTTTACGGTATTGGACTTGGCGATGGTAATCCGTTCACTACGTTTTAGACGCCAGGTATTTTCAACTTATTTAATGTTATGTTGTCGAATTGCGATATAATTGTTGTGTTCTTACTTTTATCTGAAATTTCGTGAATTTTTTTTGGCTAAAACCCGGCTTCTACTCTGTATTTCTTTTCTATCCAACTTCTCTTTTTCTTCTTCTTCTTTTCCTTCTCTTCACTGTTTTTAGGCCTCAATTTCACTTCTTGAATTTACTTTCTATTCCTTTTTCTTCACCTTTTCTTGTTTCTCTTCTGCTCTATGCGTCTTCATTAGAACACTTTCAAAAACTTTTTCTTCAAACAACGTTCTAGCCTTTTCCTATTTTGGATCTCCTTTCCTTTAAATTTCCTTTATTGTTTTTTCTATAAAGCTGCCTTCTTCTATTTTTCTTCCTCTTCTCTCTCTTCTATTTATCGCACTACTTTAAATCACTTTTCATTAAATATCTCTTAAAATTCGATAATATGGTTTTCCCTTTTCTTCTTTTTCTAAAATTTTTCTTATTTCTTTTATCCTTTAAATCTACTTTCTTATTAAAATACCCTAATAAATTGGCACAATTTACGGGATTATTTTGATTTTACCCTTATTTCTGCTCAGTTTAAAATTTTCTCTTTATATTTCGATTTAAAGGTGATTCCCCATTCGGTGCTTCGGCCTCAATTTATTTCTTTTCTCTTTCACTGCAACCAGCTATTTTTCTTTCACACTCTTTCACTTTCTACACGGCGCATTTCTCAGTACTTTTTTTCTCTTTAGTTCTTTTACTTTTTTTTCGTTTCCGTCTCCTCTCGCTTTTTCTTACTTTCCTTCTTATAAACTCTTCTCTTTATTTTCAGATCTTCTCTTTGTGCTGTTGCGCTACTTTTTTTAACTAAACTAAACTTATATTCTCAAAAATATATTTTTACGTGAAAATAACTGGCCTGAAAGGACTTTAATTTCAAATTTTGTTGTGTGGAATTTAAATCCATCATCAACTTGTCATCTTAACTTGCACTTCTCTTTTCAAACTTTTAACTGAAATAATTTTACTGATGCAACACATTTGATGATTATTGAGCTTCAACTTCCCAATTAAATATCATTCTTTATCCTGCATTATTTACCCCTCTCTCTCTTTCATCATGTCTCTCACTCTCTTTCTTTCTTACTCTCTCTTTCATCATGTTTCTCTCACTCTCTTTCTTTCTTTCTCTCTCTTTCATCATGTCTCACTCACTCTCTTTCTTTCTTTCTCTCTCTTTCATCGTGTCTCTCTCACTCTCTTTCTTTCTTTCTCTCTCTTTCATCATGTCTCTCTCTATTTCTTTCGCTTCTTCTTAGCTTTCTTCCCTTTTTCAAATTTACTCAAGTCTTAACTCACTTGCTATCTTTCTTTATTGGATTTTCCTTTCTTATTTTCCAAATTTTCCCTTTAATTCACTCCCGCCTTAATCTTTACAACTTTCTTCTCTTTTTCCATTTTCACCTGTTTTAAAATATACAAGTCTTAAACCACTTTGTTGTTTTTAATAGGAAAACAGCATTCGCTTGAACATTTTCTGTTATGCCAAACTATTTTGTGACTGTGCTGTTTCTTTTTTCAATTGTATTCGGACACTTTGGTGTACTTCATGTTACCGAGAAATCTCCTTGAAATAAAATGTTTTCATAAAAACAAATCAAATTAAATTTCCCTTTATTTTGCAATCTACCACGAGAAACTTCTTTATTTTTTGTGACGTGTTTGGCGTCTAATCACTCCTTCTATCTACTTTGCTGTTTCTTTTCTTCAACTTTTTGTGAACTATTCACATGTGTCGTCTTATATCGTAACGTTACAAGTATTACAAACACTCTGCAATTTCCTAATTTGTTGCTGAATAAACCATCTCCAATTTTACCCAAACTTGCATTTGTCTCAGTAATTAGATTCCAAACTAACCAATAATATGCAGGTTTATCTACCATAAAGAGTCAGAAAACAGGTTTTACTCCAACCACCATGATAGTTATTTTGCAACGATACGCAAGGAAAAGTAAAAAGAGTCCATTTGTTGAATCCCCACTTCTTCAGTAGATAAGACTATAGCTCTTCAATTCCAACAAAAACTGTCTTTGATCTTCAGTAAAAGTAAATGTTTTGGGCCACGTCCAGAACTGGGTTCGTTGCCAGCTTCACATGATACACAGGGTCTCGTATCTTTACCAATTTGCGCATAAAATGATTCGCACACGAGGACGAATGCTGCTAAATATCGGCCAATAATATCATATCCACCAGGTGTCACTGGAGTACGTAAATGTTGTACAAGTCTAAAATTTGTTAAATTACAGCAATAAGCTGCCAACTGTTTCTGCTCCGTTCACAAAATTCCGAACATGTTTGGCAAAATTCTGACGTCTGGCAACCTTAACATAAGTTTGTGTGACTATAAGACGACTTTGCTGACCAAACGGCCACAATTCATATTATTGGCTCCACATTGCTCAACATAAGATTGCTATACCTTACTCATTTTCACGAGCCGGGTCCTGACAAAATAGAAGTGTGCATATTTCTGTAAAAAGGTGACGATGTTGGACTTTCGTGCATCTAAACGTGCATTTTGTTTATTTAATACAGATTATGAGTGTTATGGCTCGGTGGTGGACGATTTTGGTCGGATCAGTGTGGCTAATAGGGAGGGGGTATTGATATAACGCAGCTCTTGAACAGCTTAAAAAAAAACCACAAGGCCGGGAAAAATTTGCTTCCAGAAATGTTTAGTGCAGCTTTTTAAACTAAATTGAATAAATACAGGTTTTTCATGTGGTACTGAATGTTTTATTTCTTGCAAAAAAACACTTTTTGAGTATTAGAAAAACATAATTTGCCAAACGTTGGCACGGGAATATGTTATAAGATAAAAATTAGCACGCCAGCGTGTTTGAGTTGAACAGTTTTAACAGAAACCATTAATTTTCTATAAATTTTCGCATAAGGTCATGGCGCGTTAAATTTCAAAAGGTAAACAACAAATTGGCTTCAAGAACGAAGACTATCCAATTACTTATGCGCTAATGATAATCGAAATGCGATAATTGCTGTCAAACGTTCCCTTCACTGCCGGCGTTGACGTAATGACGTAATTATATTGCAGCAGTTTTGCAACCCTTTGTTTTTAGCTTATTGTATTTGTCTTCTTTTTATCTATGTTTATTGATTGTGACGTTCCAGCCCACCCACCAAGTGCGACTGGCTGCGATTCCATAGGATATACGACAGACGGAGATTCCCTGGGAGAAAATCACCTTCACATGAGCTACTGTTAAAAAAACCTCATGGTTTTGTCGTTGCCCACATGCCATTTTATATATCACGTCTATGCTATTCATGTGCGCAGTAACTTGTGTGCAAAAAGTGCAAAAGTGATTTGATTATACCTTGCGTGGAAATGTCGGCTGCGCCTGAAGGTAATGTAGTACCAGGAAGTGGGACATTCGTGTGTCCTGTCCGAAAAGTTAACAGGGAGACATAATAGAGAATTACTCGCGTCTGGGGTGCTAAACTGAGAGCAAGACCATAGTGGCACCGATGTTTTCCACACATTTTCCAAGCTTGACTTTCCTGGTTATAGCGAAACTTGCCTGTAGCATAATGAGGCGATTGAATTTGCCTGTTAAGGCCAATGTTATTGTGGTAAAAAGGTTTTTTAAACTGGACGTAATAACGATGGAGAAATGGTTGAACCGAACAAGGTACCTCATAACAAATGTATTGATGGTGACAATAACCGGAACAGACAAGTACTTAACTCGGATGAAATCACGACGACACAGGGGAATATTCATCAACAGACTTTACTCCAGCTTGGTGCTAATGGCGCCAACCTCCACGACGTCTGACCGAGAGGTGTTGGGAGAAAAGATCACTAGATCTCTAAGGACCGGCTAAGTGTGGATAGGAATAGACTGTGATCCACATATTGCAGATGTTGGCGTCGTGCGCTCATGTGCTTTTGCTCGTAATGTCTGATATCAGAGCTGATAATAAGATATTGCAACCACTGGGTTTTTCTTTTATGTCACGCTACACTTTAATTGCTCCTATATGACAGATGGCGCGGCACAGAATTTTCTGCAACCATAATACGACAAAGCATTTTACGTATTGAGGTACGAATTGGGGCGGTGTTATAGAACAGTGCAAAAAACTACGTTGCTACGCGTTAATGCTGAACCCTTCTTATCCCTCCACTGGAAATGATCAATGGAGGAACATTATTTTCCCCTTAAAATTTGTTTTTGCACTGATTCATGCCACAGCGTCATTAACTCGGTTTGTTGAGGAAACCGCAAAAGCCAGCAATCCGATACATGCGTTATATTAAGATCGACAGATCACTAAGATATTGTGAACAAAACGGGGCATGTTGTGGAGGGGGTTTGTCTGACAAACAGATAGTTGGGAGAATAGGCTGAGATGTGTGCAGTTGCGTGTCTAATCCTCAATGGCCCTAGGGATAGGGACACCCTTATAAAAAGGAAAGAAGCTACTCTTCAAATCAGTTCAGACAAAAGTCGGCTAGGTTTTGATCTAACTGAACAAATCTTTTACCCAAAAGCCATTGGTTGGAAAAAGTAGCCCTGGCTATCGAAGACGTACGCCAGTTTTTTTGCTCTTGTAGCTTAAACCTGGTTTTCCAAGGACGGGCCTTTCCGTTGTGACTTCGATGTTTATTTAATTCGGCGTTGCACATGGGTCATCGACCGCTTCTATATGCAAAGGCCTTAGCTTATCAAATGTTAATGGGAAACTAGCAGATCGATACTTAATGAGCCTAAAATTCCACTGGGCCCTCGTGTTTCGGAAAACTGATCCATATTTGTCAAAATTCTGTGCGTTTATATTAAAAACGACCCGGCTTCAAACCGTTATCAGCAAAATCTCGTGTAACCGTTTAATCTGAAGTGAAATTTTCTTGCGTTTTTGCAAAAGAAGCATCAGGTTGCATGTCAAGGAATTATAATTGTTGAGACATCCTTGCCCGCCTTCATACACAGGGCGTCCTTTTGTCGTGCTCTGGTCCACGTCATGTCATTGATTTCTATATTTTAATAGAATTGAATACAGTTCTTCATTACTGCTAAAGACTTGAGAATCGACTTTGTGTGTACTTTTCTTGAAGAATCGAAGCTCTGTGGAAAATGTCGCCAGTAATTAATTCACCATCGGGATTTCCGTCGACGCAAGCCTGCATTGATAAGTTTTACCGGGTAAGTCGGGTCTGCGTATTGTCGATCGCGATATTTATGTTTTGACGGGTACAAGTGTGGGCGTGCTGGGAGGCTGTCACCTATTTATGATAAGGGCTGTCATAAGTTGCAGTAGAACTGCCATAAGGCTGTTATGAATGAACGACAGTTAATTAGGTTCGTGGAAGGCGTTGCTCACTAATTAGTTGTTTACTGTACGTGAGATGTGGAGCGTTCGTATATTTGTGCTGGTTTCCATTTGCGTGTAGCAGATACCTAAATGAAAGGCCGATAAACGTTTACGGAAACGGCAAAAGGGCTATTTTGTTAGCAAGAATCACACTAAGAAAGTAAAAAACATTTGATAGCTCCTGAAATTAGTAAATACATTTTTGTGACAAATGTAAAACTCTTTCGATCCAAACCACAGGAGGAAAAAAAGCCGCATCGACAACAAATCCCGGATTTCCGAAGATTTTCCAGCAATTCAGACGTAAGACAGACTTTTTACTACCGTGAACAATAAAGCCTTTATTCCGTTGTTTGTAAAAGCAGCCACCGAATTTTTGAAATGTGCACAAATAAAATTGTCTTTTTTGGTTGCATAGTCTGTATAAAATCAGCGGAACCTGAGGCTTTTTCGATATATTCCATTAGATTTCACTCAAACGGCAAAGAACAATTTTAACACTTTCCCCCAAAAAATTTATATGAGATTTGACCAGTCCCCGTATTATACAACCGTATTAACTAATTTTTTGTGTTTAGTTTTTCCCTTTGACATCGAATATGCTCGCAAGAACCTTCTCTGTCGTGATACTGGGTGAATTCAGCGTTGGAAAGTCAGCTTTGTGCAAAAGTTTTTTTCACTACGGTGCGTCCGACTCCAATGACTGCGTTTACGATGACCAACTATCCTGCGGTGATTATTTTGGGAATGGCAACGGACAAACATTAAACCGTAAGTGGAGATATATAAGAAAGCTTAAAACTTTGAATGGGGGAACAAAACCTAATATAAAGTGTCGGGAATCTTGACGTAATGTTTGGCTAACTGCAACAAATAACTTTTAGTTTTCATCAAAGGCAGAATTGTACTTGTAAACCCAATATATATTGTAGCTGATAAATGTGTATTACCGCGTGGTAATATTCCACTAGTTGAAGGTGTTCCCTAATACACTCGTTTTTTACTCACAGATCACGTATACGAACGTTCTGTGTTGGCGAAAGGAGAGCCATGTAATCTAAGAATTCTAGACGTCAACACAGAGGTAAGGAAAAATTAATTGTGACGTCACAATCAGACAGTAACCAATGCCTTACTCGCCGCAGAAACACCTTGTGGACAGCGGTGAGGACAACGTCGCCTCAAGTTTGCATAATTTTATGGTCAACGGGGAAGCTTGTATCGTGGCATACGCGATAACAGGTAAATTACTAACTTACATGCATAACGTTAGACCACAATCCTGATCTACGCTGATACCGGATCTGACTTGGTGTGAAACTATTTTGACGAAGTTTTACAACTGAAGAAAACGAATTCTTGTTGTCACACAGACAAAGGAACTTACACCACTGCAAAGGAAATCTTAAGCTTTCTCTTAAGCGACGGTGAAGCGATCATGCACGACAAACCAATCATACTCGTCGGCAACAAGTGCGACCTCGTGCGGAAGCGACAGGTCACAACAAATGGTAAACCACCATACTTATTGTTGGATGATTTAATAAGTGGTAATGTTGAAAATAATTGTGTAAAATCTTAAAATTTAATATTTGTGGTAAAAGCACCAGACTGCATTTTATTGACTCTGTTGCAAGCAAGGGAATTCGTGACGTCATTTTACAACGTAACTAATCGTGCAGAGGGACTGAAACTCGCTAAACTCCACAACGTAAAGTTTGTTGAAACGTCGGCGACACTCAACCAGAACGTGGAGGAGCTTTTTTGCGGGGTCATCAGCCAAATTCGCTTGAGAGATTCAGCGGAAAAACGACGAATGACAATAGCAGATCTGCAACAGACTCCGAAGTTGCCTGGCAAGCGACCGCCTTTGATAAAACGCGTGAGCTCCACGCTCCTCAGTCCATTCAACAACGCCAGGTAATTGCTTGGGTCTCCAAATAGTTTGTATGGTTTTCAAAGCGTTTTATTGCGTTATAAGAATAAGATATCAACACTAAGGGATGTTCCAATACAGAAAAAATTCGAATTTGTTAGTTAAAATAACACTCATTTGTTATTTTTTTTTGTAGTGGCGTTATTCTATATTACTATCGTTGCGAGATCACAAAATTCCGAAATCCCTATTAACACCAATCATATATATTCATACAGTCCCCTTTTCCAAAATTTGCAGACCATATAGCCTTAGTTCGGAAGTCAAGAAAGCCTTAAAAGACAAAACAAAATATTTCATGACAAGTTTCTGTGATCAAAAATTTGTTGCTGCAGAAATCGTAGGGTTGCCGACCAGCAGGAAAATGGCGTAAAATGGGAGGTAACTGATGGATCAAAAGTTAAAGGAAAGAGGAGACTTTTAAAAACAAGGCGAAGCAGAACAGCGGAAATTCACTCGAATAATGAATGCCAGAATCTTTCAATAATTTGACCATGTCAGGTCTAAGGTCCTATTGGTTGTTTGTGACATCACCATTGAACATTGTGAGATATTAATTTTTTGTTGTCGCTGTTGTAAATTATTATTTGCGCCACTTTCTGTTTATTGCGAAAAATATGAAGTTTTTAATCGTTTTGCGAAAAGTGTTTTCTGTCACTGCTTGTTTGTGCATTTGTTCTACAAAATAGAAGGGCTGACGTTTTTCAATAAACCTCAGTGAAAAATGCATTGTCTGTAGCCTATTTTTAATTAGGCAAAGTCAAGGTCCCGTGGTTTAGTAACTTGGGCAAAGCCTTGTCAAACATCATATAACAGTTTGCACAGCCCGGTTTTGTTTACAAACGAGCCTAACGGGTTATTTGTTTGTTACGCAACAAACCAGAACAATGGACTACCCGCAGACGAGCACGAGTTCATTATTTTACTTCGCCGCTGCCCTTGTTCGGCAATAACTGCCTTTGTCACAATTATTGTGCGTCATAAAAGGCGCCCCGTCGCGCGAGTTTTGGCAGCTCCCGGCCCTCGTAAATTTTTGCCACCGTGGCCGATAAGTTTGCCGCAAGTTCGAAGAAAAAAACAGCAGTTTTGGCGACGAATTTGGACAGAGCGAAACATTCCTTTGTCAGTATTTTCTGTGTGCAAATGCGCACCAAGTAAAAACTCGCACTGTTTTGTCGGTGGAACCATGAGCTGGGCAGTTTAAGTTGTTGTCGTAAACGCTAGTGTCAGATAGCTTGGGGCAATGCAAATGCTAGCGCAGACATATGTTTTTTGCATCAAGGGGAATGCGAAGCTTTGCAGTGGTTTAAATCGGTTAGAAATTGCAGTGTTACTACAGTGGAGTATCAAACATTTTTAATTCAACATTTGAAACAAATAACTCGCCTTTTTCGATTTTACTAAATTTCTTTGTGAAATAATCCGTTGCTAAGTTACAACCGTTGTTCTGAGACCTCAGGGCTGTGCGGTTTAAACTCTTTTGTTCTGCGACCCCATTAACAAACTTCCTATGCGATCCCTTAGTTTGTACACATTAATAATAATAAAACAAGAGTAATTATTGTTTTGCGACTCCAATATTACATTGGGAAGTTTGAGAACGATTAGCAAAAATATTGAAACGGCTATCACGTGTTCAAATTTCGCTGAGACCACACGCGCGTGCGGTCATCTCTCCAACATCAGTAGCCGTCAAGTAAACACAACAAAATCAATTCTCAATTCTCTGACTCACCAACACTGTCCGTCACTGTGCATTGTGAATAATGACTCACGAAATCCCAAAACTAAACTCATATCGAACTCGAGTACAGAAATTGTAAGAAATTTGGATCGTGGTTCACTCAGTTTTGTCTGCAAAAGTAAAATAGTTTTTATTTGTTTCATAAGGAGAGGTGTTAGAGACAGAAATGTCATTTATAATATGTGTCGTGGTAATAATTTAATGTATTCAAGTTTGTTCAATCCTTGTCTCACAATATTGAGATATGGACTTTATCAACTGCCGGATGGCGGAACGGTTTATTTTTAACATTTCAGGATGTTTGTTGAGATATAACCAGAGTACAAAATCTACAGCCAATATGAACTTTGTATTATTAAACCTGTTTCTGTGCCTCTACATCCAAACGGTATCGACCAATAAAAACACCAGCACGAGGTCACGTGTCAATATACTGGTCCTGGTTCCGTTCAACGACTCGTACCTTTTCAGCAGAAACAAGATGCAACCGGCTATCGAATACGCACTGGCGTCACTGAGGCGTCGTGGGCCACCTTTGGTGCGTGACATGGAATTCGTCGTGACGTACAGGTTGGTTATTATATGCTGTGGTGTTTGTAAAACAAACAATCAAAATTAGGTAGTTCATTTATTTGAATAAGAATACAAACTACGTTTCAATACAAATGACACGCAACTAAGTTATTTTCGTACTCGAAAAAGACTGTCATTCACCGAACAACAGCTAGAAACCTGATTTAAAGCTGCGCTGCAGGATGTTTTTGTTTGTGCAGGCAACGAGCAAGTAACCCTATATTGTGCCGAGCGCATTTTTTTGGAGGCATGACAAAAACAAACCGCGTGGCTTCCAAATCACCGTTATTACCAACCCCTAGAGTATCCGCGAGAGCTTTATTACAACATAAACGCTCACGTAACCATCGTGGGACGGGGCTGGCGGAGACGTGAAGAGCCACACAATCCTTATACGCACCCTCAGTGGCTCAGCGGTTGATTAGAGTGGATATTTATACACTAGCTGAAGCCTTCCGATATCCATTAGTGTTTAGAGGGTGTTGATTGACAGTACTGTCTCGTCGAAGTATTGGAAGTCGCCTTATGGGCGGTATAGCTACGTATGAACAGATATAGCATATATGCTTGCAACAAAACAGTTCAATTATCTCGCAAAGAAATATTGTTTTGTCACTGCTTTGTTTGTTTAAAATAGCAAACACAACCGTCTAACGGCATTGGCGTTTATTAAACCGTTTTTGTAAGGGTACAAAAAAATGGCTTGTCCCTTTTCATAGCACATTTGAAAAGACTCACCACTTTCAAAATTGCAGTATGCAACGTTCGCAACGACAACAAGATATTCACCCAAAAATTACCTTTCCACAGAAACAGTTCATGCGGTTACAGTGCCGGCGTCCAAGCGGTCCAGTACTACTACGACCATACACATGTCAATAACGGCACCGAACAACGCGCGATGACGTCACCGATGCTGCTTCTGGGTCCGGTTTGCAATGCGCCAACCGCGGTCGTGTCCA
This sequence comes from Ascidia mentula, assembly GCF_947561715.1. Classification (NCBI taxonomy): domain Eukaryota; kingdom Metazoa; phylum Chordata; class Ascidiacea; order Phlebobranchia; family Ascidiidae; genus Ascidia; species Ascidia mentula. The sequence continues at coordinate 5,770,502 of NC_138568.1, forward strand.
CTTTTGCGGCGGCGTGGGACGTCCCATTAATATCCCCGGGATCACCGGCGGCCTGGGTCAAAATGGGCGGGGATTACCCGACTCTCACCCAGGTCACCCCGTCTTACGTGGACCTGGCTTATTTTGTGAAGAGGGTCATACAAACTTCAAACTGGGGTCAAAAAAATAAGCCTGTCCACCTCATCTATGAGGAAAATTTATTTGGCAAGTCAACTGAAAGGTTGGTGTTTACTCTGTCATCAGCATTTTTTCATACTTGCATTATTCAACGAAAACCTCATCAGGACTGAGCGCCAAAGAATAAAACAAAATTTTGATGTTACTGACCCATATAGTTCTCGCCTTGTGTTTCGTTTGCAATCGTGACGATAAATTGCGGTTTTCAGGGAATGTCATAACCTGATGCAATCGGTATACGCCGTTTTCCACGAACACAAAATCCTTGACGTCATCGGACCTTTCCCTGTGCAAGCCATGCCGACGTCAGAGCATCGTCAGCTAATTGAAGATCTGCAGGACCCACGAGGCGAGTTACAAGAAAACAGTAGTTTTCTGCTATTGTAATCAATGTAAACAGAATCATAAACGTGGCCACAAAACCTGTTTAGTTGTGCTCATGTGCGCCTCTAGCGACGCGGTGAGGAATCTCATGATAGCGGCCTACCAAGCAAACGTGGCAACAAGGGGGCGTAACGCATGGTACGTGGTCGATCTTCACAACGGTTCGCACTACGAGGAGCACCCTTGGATGAGGGGTACGACTTCCGCCGGAGGATTTTAATTATTAGTTAAATTTTAAATAACTTCAAACAGGTGACTACTTGGACAGTGCGGCGAAAGCGGCTTATCAAGCTTTGGAGGTCTTTACGCTCAAAGTCTCAAACTCCAGCAAGTTTCAGAAGTTCGCGAGAAACTTGGGCAAGCAGTATCGATTGCGGGGAATGTCGGTCAGGGAAAGTAAGGTGACGTCACTGCTTTTTTTTCGAAAGTAGCTCGAGAATAATTGAATACTACAACGAACAGTGATTTGTCCTTTTTTTACCACATTGGAATTTGAACCCAGGCTATTCTGGTTAGGAATCGCGATCAGCTTTTCTTCTTGTAGTATATATGGGTCGTGCGCTTGACTGATGTAGCCAATCGCCCGCCCAATTCGTTGTTTTTTTGTTAACCGCGATTGGGTACGAATCCCGATCATTTTTTTGACTTCAACGGGGTTTGAACCCAAGATCCTGGGCATCATAGGCACGAAACCCGATCAGGTTTCGTTCTAGGCATATTGGTTCGGCACTTTACCTATTTTGTCCGCGCTGCAAATAATGAGCTCTTGGGTGACACCTACAGGTCAACGGATACGCTGAAAACTTCCACGATGCGGTGATGTTGTACGCGCATGCAATCAACAAAACCCTCACAGAGGGCGGGTCACTTTTCGACGGACGACGCATCACGAATCACATGAAAAACGTCACAATCACAGGTGAGAAAACTTGTAGACTGTTCGTATGGTAAAACAAGATGTTGTGCGAATTAGGAATTGCTGGAAAGGTCTCCCTCGACTTGTACGGTTTTCGACATGGCGATTACAGCCTCCTCTACATGACTGACACGAAATCTGGAAAGTTTAGAGTGAGTTTTCGGCAATAGAAAAGAATCCACCGGTGGTAACACCTCTCTGTAAAACAAATTTGCTTCATGCGACGTGGTGTGGAGTCAATGACTATAGCGAGCGATGTATCATTTGTGAAAATGGTGAATTTAAAACAGTTTGCTTTCTTCGCCTAAAGTTACGTAATTTGTGACGTTGTGATGATATGTCACGACATAAAACAATTGTAATTGATTTAAATCAGAACAAAGTGAATTTGTTCGGAAAACAAGCTCCACCTCCAGAAGATTTTAGCACCAGTTTACAACGCCTTCTTCGAGAGCACGGAAACTTCACCGATGAATATCTGAAGCAAATAGGCCTACTTGGTAAACCCTTTACAACTCTCTAATAAATCATCTGAATGATTTCAATGAGGGGTTATTTTAGTAATTATTTTAATCTCCCCTTTTTGCAACCAAACTTTAATATGTGCATATCCCTCGATATGGTTAACTTGGACGCCAGCTGACACCGAAATTTGATACAAATTGTTTTGTATTTGTAGATCTAGAAAACAAGCTTTACGGCGACAAATCCTCAAAAGGCAAAGGTTAGGTTCATTTTTTACTGGGCCAAACACAGACTATATGTTAACGGTTGTTTTGCAGTACGTGAATCTGGGATGTATAAGGTCATCACTGCAGCACTTGGAACACTTGCGGGCATTGTAATGTGCTGTATCCTCATAATAGCACCAATCTGCTACAGGCAAGTAATCGTTTGGAAATCTTTGACACAAATGGTTAAACTGTGTTGTTAACAAAGCACCGAATAGTCTTGTTTTATCACTAATTTCTACAACTACTAATGTATGTCTTATTTTTGCAAACACAGCATTGCTTTGCTTCGTTCGGTTGTACTGCATAGGTTATGACAAAACGTTTCATATAGTTTTTTTTGTATTCGCTTTTTAAAACAAGCAAACTGCAGTAGGGTCTTTGGTGGACAGAAACCAATACGTTTTTTTTTCTTTACGTTCCGTTGCAGGCAAAAGTGCAGTCGATCTCGCAACGGAAGCGTTCCATATCTCAACAATAACCATAATCAAAACGAGGCGGTTCACATGCCCCTTCGTGAGGAGGGGTCAGTGGCGACATGCATGACTGCGCTTGATGACGAAATGAGATGTTAATAAAAAAGCGTATATTTTTGTACCATTCTTTGTCCTTCATCTTGTGCAGAAAGCTGCCTAACTACTCGGCATTAGTGAGAAAGTGACTTACTGAATGGTTTCTTATCAAGCAAATAAAGTCACCTGTTACATTGACACCCTCACAAAGGCATCACGGCCTACGTCGCTTTGTTGTTGAAACAGTAAAATTTCATCGTAATGCAAATTGACTGGTACCGTTTCAGTACTAATCCTACCCAAATAGAGTAAACTTTGCTTTACAGGCTCTCAAGGATTTGTTGCTCATTCAGCTTATTACAACGTTTACTGCAGGCAAATACCACTGTGACGTAACAATAAGGATGACGATGATTGAGCAATTCGCAACAGTAGCGGATGGGCGATATTTACAGGACGCACAAAAAACACGACTCAAAAAGTACAACAGAAACATGATTACAAACGGCAAAGTGATGAATGGCAATTCTTAAGCGACGAGTCATTGTGACGTCACAGAATGAGCAGATTCAAACAATAATAAATAAAACAATTTGGAGAAAGTCAACGGGACAGTGAAAATAAGATGGTAAAACAATTGATGGGGTAAAGAAAATAGGTTATTTTGATTTTTTGCGCTTGCGACCGCACATACGTCATTTACAGTCTATGGTAGTCGCGTTATTATGGACGTGTTTTAGTTAGAAATAAAAGCTCAAGTTGAACACTGATTTGAGATTTGAAGATTTTCGTCATCTGCGAAAGCACATCACAAACTTTATAGGGAGCATCATTTTTTAGTGAACGTTAAATGTGAGGCAAATAATAATTGTTAGGTACATTTGCGCGTTCCATTATTCACGTTTCCGCTGGCATTGAAAATATACAATCACGAAAGTACATCTACCAATGGAAAAACCCCACATTCAGCAGCTTTGAAAACACCTAAAAAATAGGTTAACTAGCAAAAAAAAACTTTTTACTGTCCGGAATTCACAGTGAGTACGAGACAAACAAAAGGACAAAATTCCAGGTTGTTGTGATAGGATGTTAAATTCTCCACTATAGGACACCTTGGGGGTTTATTTTTTTCGCTTGCGTGAAATAGCAGCTTTCAGTTCTTCAACAAGGGTGCAAAGCTTTAGGGCGGGACCAAGTTTGAGTGACATATACTTGACCACGTTGTTGCTGTTCAAAAGCAGAAAGGCGGCTCCGTCGATCTCCTGGTACAAACAGTAAAATTAATGCGATTTGATGGATTTTGTTGCATGGCATTTACAAGCATTTACATACACTTTGTCTATATTTGGTTAAAACATTAATGGAATAGGTTTATTTGCGGGCACAATCCTCTTCCAGCAAGTAACCTATTACCAGCTTCATATAGAAAAAAAAACCTGCACTTACATGCTTCTGAAACAAATGCAGGTAAGAATGTAATGCCGGTTCTTTTTCGCCAACATACACGATTACGTCACTGATGCTCCACTTTGACGGATTACGAGAACGCCGTTTGCCACGTGGCAGTGTTGACGTCACAAGCTCTGATGACGTCACTTTTGACGCGCGGGCTTCCAGTGCCTCTTTCGGGGGAGGGGTTGCCAAAGGGGGCGGGGGGTTGGTAGTGGATGACACAGCTGTGACGACATAAACGACGACGTCATGAACTTTATTTTTAATGGGTGAAATATAAGTTTAGTGCAATAGCTTGCCAGTAACCTCTCGTTAACGTCAAAACAGGTTACGTCAGCAGTATAACTTTTTCAGTATCCCAATGTAACGCCAATATTATTGCTTAAAATTCGTTCAATTATTATGTTGTTTTTTTATGATATTTTACCATTACTGTCTTCGGAGTTGATTGGTTGTGAAGCTGAGTTTGCAAGTTGACTTGTACTGCTTACAGAAGGAGGAGGCGTGACTCTCTTTTCTTCTGTAAGGTTGAAGAAGCTACAGTTAAGCAGAGACTTAACTTCATAAAAAATGTGTTGAAATACAGTGACATAAAACGCAACGCCAATTTTTTCAACAAAAGTTGTCTGAACAAATTTCTTTACTGTTCAAATACAACAACCAGTATTTGGAATTATGATGCCTTCTTAGAAAAGGTCCCAATAGTTTTACTTTATGTTGACAATACTTGCGTATGTGCGAGACAAACACAGTACCCAAATCGTCTTGTTCTCGCTTGAAAGATTGGTCGGCATCGCTGGTCGTCGTGGAAACGCACTGCGCCATGGTAACGGGGTCACGTAATAACTTAACGGGACTGGAAGGCTGGTCAGACGCTGTAAAAAATTCGCTGTGTTACTTTTAGTGACTGACATCATATGGGCGTGATAGGTAGGTATTTTTTAGGGGGTGTAAATTCCATAATACATGGAATTTATGGAAACGATTGTTTTCTTGCTTCAAAGGGAATGTTTCCAACATAAAACTAACATTAATACTCCTCGAAATATACTCTGTGTTGCTGACGATACCTCAATGGGTGAAATGCATTTATCACATAACAAGTTATTGTTAAACGGCTTTAGGTTAGGGTGCTTACAATTGAGCGACTACTCAAAATGTTGAAGCTCACTGGTCATTATTGACTCATTTGATTCTGCACAGATTACCAATTAAATGAAGACACGAAATTTTATTTATTTATTTTTTTAACAACGCGCTGATGAGCTTGATGAGCAATACGTCGCTACCTTGTCGCGTTGGACAACAGACCAGACGACGTGATTATACAGCAAGTGCGGTTACGCAACGCAAATTTGGGCCACGCACCTGGAGACTTACTGAAGAATGTGGAGAAGGAAGTGTCAAAACGTCCAAGCTTGTTGTCGCTTGTGACCACCGATCCCATCTGTAGGCGTGCGGGCCAACCCTCAGTGGCACTTCTCACTATCTGCGACTTGCTGTTGCCGAACAGGGAGGTGGGGGTGGACGAGAGAGCATCCAGGAACGACGGGGAGGTCGGGGACTTTCCCGTTGCTGAGAAAAACATTTTTGGTTTCAAGTGGTCGGTAAAATGATTTTTAGCAGTTTGCAGACATATGCAGGCCTTGGATCGCAATGTTTTGTTCTTTTTAAGCATGAAGTAGGTTGCAGACAGTGTGCATGGTTTCGACCTATCCGATGTCACCTGTGCAGCTGATGACCGGAGCTTATTTAAATTTTACTTTTGGCATAGACGTTCGGGGAATAGTCAAGCTCATATTATATTCGATTTGTACAATCTCGAAATCACAGGATTACTTACTTGCTGCAGGCGTGACGTCACCCTTGATTCCGAACCCTTCCATTCTCGTGTAACTTGCCTCGCAAACTCGTTTCTTTTTCTTCTTCTTTTTTAACTAAAAAAAAACTTTTCATAAAAATGCTCGTTACCAAGGAAACATTCTCCTACTTTGAAACATTCTCCTTCGAGATGACGTTTCCGTTGCGATGACGTCAACATGGCGATTTGTTCAGGGGTGAAGTTGACCCCCACGCCTCCTTCCCCCAGAACTCTTAGTTCTCCCTCCTCAACCAAACGACCCGCCCTCTTCAGAGCTTTCGCCAATCTCCGCTGCTTTTTTTTCTGTTTCCACAATTTTCTTTCGCGTCGTCGGCGTTCCTCATCTGGCAACTGTAAAAAATGGCGACTGGAGGTCTGAAGGCGGATTCAGTGGGGCCAAAATGAAGCTTTTGCCTTCGCAGGTTTGGGTGATTCTTTAATATGTGTTCGGGACTACGTTTAGTTCAGCAATATTCTGCATAATAAATCTTGAGTCGCGCGTTTACGTTTATTCACAACAACTATTAATAGTTGGATACTTGCCTTGCTGTCTACAGCATTGTAAGATATTGGTAATTTATGTAGCGTAACGGTAAAACAGGTATTGGCTACTAAATACTGCCCTTCTGGCAAACTTTATTTTATTGACGTTTCTCAACGTTTCGGCTGTTATGCAACAGCCTTCATCAGGAGGTAAGAAATGTAAGTACAACAAAGTGGACACAGTTAAGGCACATGTGTCCACTTACCTCCTGATGAAGGCTGTTGCATAACAGCCGAAACGTTGAGAAACGTCAATAAAAAAAGTTTGCCAGAAGGGCAGTATTCAGAAGTAAATATGCCTGGCAGCATCAGTAACAACTTATTTAAACAGGTATTGACTATTTGGGTATATATACCCGAAGGATGTGGTTAAATTTGACCGCATACCAAATCGAATTTATTTCTGGGATTTTGGAGGATCTGAGTTCAAGATCTTTTGTCTGTCAAACAAGTAAATATATGGACCTGCAGGGATGAGTAGTCTGATTTGATTTGAATCGCTTCATCTTCAATTTCCATTTTCACTGCGCCAGAATTTTCTGTTGGACGGAGTGTTGCGTTGACTTCTGCAAACAATACAACAACTGGGTTACAAGAAGCAGCAGATGGTTGAGGCTTACATTTCTTGTATTAAAGGTAAAGTTATTTGCGCAGCCACCAATAGCAAATAATGTTGAACGTGTATGAATGCAAGTACATATTTACCTTCTTGGCCCTTTTCAACAGTGGAATCTTTGTTGTTTTCATCTGTGAAAATGGTTGATATAAGTCAAATAGAATATATTACAGTGTCAAATACTGCTATGTACTATTTATACTGAATAACAGAAGATACTTGCATGACTTGTGTGTAAGAATTTCTATTTTAGACAATTATATCATTTCCATTCACAAATTCACAATTCAAGAGGAAAAGATTCCAGATTTTTTCTAAGTTACCTCTGTTTTTGGGCTCATCACTCTCCTGTGATGTATCGGAGTCATCTGATGATATTGACCAATCAGAATTCGTGTTCGTTGATGTGGAACCTTTACCAGTTAGTTGCGGTGATGGAGATTTCCGCTCTTTTGCGTGTTTCTATCAAACAAATTATGTTGTCATTAAAATAAATACAACAGCATGAGGGGAGCTTGTGGGTTTACTTTTTCGTCTCTTCCTTGCTTTGCTCGAGTAAGTTTTTCAAGAGTTCGACGCTTGGCCGGTTTTTCAATGGATGGTGGAGCAGCTTCAGCTGTAATAAAATCATTTTAGTGCGTTGCATTTAGGACTATGCCATAAGGAAATGCAGTACTAGTGAAACTGAGAGTATAGATACCTTTGGAGACGTTTCCTTTCACATCAGGGTGATTTTTGACACTTCTTGTTTGTCTTTTGCTGTCCTCCACAACAGCCTTTATCTTATCGGCCACCATCGGATTGTCACCTATACAGTAAATATTATCAAAAAGTGGTTTGGAAAATACATTAAAACTATTATGACAAATAGAAACAACATTGGCTGACAGCTAAATAACTAATGACAACCAGACAGAACTGTTTTTGTGACATGGGGTTATTTTAGCTTGCTTTCCAACCTTTTTTTCCGGGTGACTGTATAGGATGATTGTTTATATGACACCAGCCGCAAGGAAAAATATCTCGCGAGTCAAAGTTGCACCAGTAATCGAATGCACCTCTCCAACCATCAAACGAAACAAAGATCTGTAAACATTTGCTGCATAGTAAAACATGAAAGTGGTGAAACCACTCAAACATGGGCGCTTAGAGAACAAATAATTTTAATAACCAGTGTTGAACAAAACACAACCTATTTTTCAGATTATTTATATACATCTGACTCAGACAACATACAGCAGTATTTATACACAACCACTAGCTTTAAAAAAGGGGTAATATAGTTTGCATGTTCAATTAACTGGCTCTTGACAAACTTTTACCTGTTCGCCGTCAACTTCACCGATAGTGGCAGGACAAATAAGTTGGGGATTCTTTAAATCAACTGCTTCCAGTTTCATCCCAACTTTGAATAAGTTGGACTTTGGACCTTCAGGTTCCTGAAAATATTAATGTGAAAACAGACCAGACCACTTGAAACACCTCATTGTATAACTGTCAAATACATAAATAAGACAAAGGAATATTTTTTTGCTGGTGATACTCATAACCCATTTCCTAAATCTGCCAGCAATGTACAGTCTGGCAATAACACTTTGATTAGACCATGCATTGGTCATTAGGGACAATTTGGCATTTCCTTTTCCTTAAATCCACACCCTTCTCATGTTACTGACAGACATGCATTGTTTTAACCCTGTACGTGAATATTATTGCCAATATTTGTCTGATCATTGATTGTACTAAATTGGACTGCAACATGCCTGTATATACAAAGAGCAAACAAAACTTATTGACAATCTTGTTGGATACACCAACACTAAATTTCATACATCTCACACATGTTTGCAGCAAAGCAGTTTTGTTTCGGTATGACAAACATGTCTTTGGTTTGGCAGTATTACAAAACCACTACATAGGTTAAATCATTTATGTATATGAACATATATTATATACCATGTTGATCATATGACTTATAAATCTAGGCCCATTTATGTAGCACAAAACAACAGGTGAATTTCACAGCTTAATTAATGTGAAACTTCATATAATTATGAACGAAAGAAACAGGTCAACTTTTTTGTCAACACTTGGTAAACAACAGCACCACATAAAAACAACAAGTAACTCACCGGCAGGAAGGAATCTGCATTCGCGTGGCTTCCTCCTTGAAGAGTTCTCTGAAGAAAAGCTGGCCAAGTGGATACATTTCTTGTAAAGCCAAGAGGAGGCTGTAGTAATCCCCCATGAGCCTCACATGTCCCCATGGGAAATATATCCTGGAAAAGTAGGTTGTGCTTAGAAATATAACATCCCTTGTAGAAATGTGGAGGGTAATAGTTTTATAATTAGGAAGTGTCAAACACCAACCAACAAAATATCGATGCTATATGTGTTATCACAGAATAAGGCAGGTCATGGTCACACTTACTTTGGAGTTAACCAGCCTCCAAAAATCATTGCATGTGTCTGTTCCATCCAATCGAAGACAGAGACGAGGACCCTGATACAAAACACACAGTGGCCAAAATAAATTAATGACTAAGAAAAAAGATGTAGTGATATTACATTACAACAAAATACAGCAGCTCTGTGTTTTAATCAAGTTTTCCAATACCAAACTATTTTAAATGCATTCAGACACTTTACCTCTATTGTGACAATAGTTGCAACGCTGATGGCAGATGGATTTCTGGCATCTTTAGCTTCCAATTTTTGAAAAATCTCAAATGTGTTTTCCAGCGGTTCATCTATTGGATCATGTTTGAAACAGTCTTGTGGCGCCGCTCGCATACCAGTCTGCTGTAAGTATTTGTCCCACAAAAACTCCCCTGTCAACGCAAGCACAAGATTACACAACAAAGTTAACTAGTTTTAGCTGCACATTGTCAGCAGAACCAGTACTATTTCTTTTAACAACAAAATATATACAAGAGTAAAATAAAAAAACTTCTCCTATGAAACTATTTGACACTTATATACATAAAAGGAATGGAAGCATCAAAACTATTTTATAATTTTAGCAATTATTATGTTGGAATAGTAGTGATGGTATTTTTTGCTCCATTTAGTTCAGTGTAAGGTGCTGCCATAGCACTAGTCATTCATGTTTTGTACAGAACGTTTGAGCTACAAATAGAGTTTGGAAGCAACATTTATGTCCCAGGTTATTTGAACAACTTACTACATCAGAAGTACACAGAAATGAAAAATTAAACCACAGCACATTGCTTCACATACAACACAGACTGTGAAGATGGCGCGCAGACAAGCAACGTTTTGTGTATGGATAATGCATTAGTTTATTTTTTGTCACATAGCCTATGTCCGCCGGGAAATTTGACCTGTTTTTCCAATCTGGCATATAAACTACAGCAAGCATTTTGAAATGGGCCTATAAAACAAATATTAAAATATGCAAATAGCCTTTAGGTTTCATCTTTGAACAAAAGTTAGCTTTACCGGCAGAATAATCATTCTTTCCAGCCTTCCCAGGCTTTTTGCTGCTGGCAGGATTTCCATAACTTGAGCCCGACTTCGTGCTTTCATTGCTTGTTCGCCGGGACATCGTTTCCGCGGTTTTGCAAACAACTTTCAAACACTTTTCTCAACTATTTTCCTTTTCAGAAAGGGTCTTTAGCCCAATTAAAAGCAAAGTACTTTAACGGAACATTCGTAGTACCCACGTGACCAAAATAAGTCGCACAATAACACATTTTCAATTTCGACTTTACTGATCATATTTTCTAAACAATTCACTCTTTTCATCGGCAAAAATTTATTTTCAAAGGTAACATGATGGCACCATACTGTAAACTAAGGAGTAAATATGACGGAATAAAACACACCACAGTGACATTTCTACATGGATTGAAATGGAAAATAATCAGGCAAAAAAATCACAATCACAGTTAAACCAGGTAAAACCTATCAAAATGCATTCAAAAGAAAGTTTTAGATTCTTACAATAAGCACACAAACAACGATCTGAAAATGATCTTGAAAAAAGTTTTGATGCTTTAACTCTAAAAATTCCGGATGGTTGCAGTGAGACCACGCAAAGACCATCTGGACGAAGGGATGGAATCCCTGTTCACATCTAGTTCAAACACTGGTACTTTGGGACTAGTTCTTGTCACAAACACAGGACAAGAGTATATGTCCACAGGCCTAAAAATATGGAATATGTTTTAGTTAAAGTAGTATATTTTAAAAAAATCCAAGAAAATATAATTCAGCGCAACAAGCTTCAAATCACAAAAACAGCAATATTGTAATGCAGCTTGTAGAAAGGGACCAACAATTATAGGCCTACATGGTACGCATGGTAGTGACACGCAAAGGCATCCATTTTAAACTGGCACACTATAGATTCGAATGGTTGCTGATTCCTACTTTGGTGGTGACGCACATACTCAACTTTACATACTTGGTACGAAATGCTTTGTTAAAATTCAAATCACCTCGTTACATCATTTCCCGTTCCGTATTTTGCTGTCTCAGTGGTAAAAGTCACGTGAATGACTGGAAGCGGAGTAATCGGTCCCGCTTTTGGTGGGAGATCCAACATTTCCCCACTAGTCTTGTCCCAAGCGCAACCCCACATGTATACGCCGTGCAGAAAGAAGCCTTCGGCGGGAGGGTCGCGAAGCTGTTGAAAAACGTGTTTCAACCAAGTGTTCAACCGCTAGATATAACCAACGGTTCGGAATCGTGAGGAAGATCATATAGAAAAATACAATTGCTTAAAGTTTTCCCCGAACACGCCTGTAGGACTGATAAATAAGCAAAGACATTTATAATTTTCTTCCAGAAATCAACCTTTTTCCAATATCACTTGTTGTGTGTGACACAGGTGAAAACTTTACAAATTACAATGTAGAATAACCTCGTGTTGAAACGTAGTTTTATTTTAAGGAAACGAAACATGTTTACTTATATTATACTTTTAATAAACAAGCGGGCAGCATCACAACAACCTAAATTTCAAACGCCCGACAATAAGATATAAAATTATATTTCTTATACAACATCGTTCCTCAGCCTAAATTATACGGTTGATGCATTTCATCCAATAACGTCACAATACTCACGTGATCCTTATCCCTTTGCGTCACTTCCGTGTGGAAGACGATGTTGTCGACATTTCCGGATTTCTCAATGTGGGATTTTATTGCCTCTTGCTTCAAAACTGCAATAAGGGCCCGTGGTCTAAAAAAGGCTCCGAGCCAGTAGGCGGCCATCTTGTCTTTGCCCTGAACAAAATCACTCGTAAGCGAAGTGTTTGCTGGACTGAATCGAGATTGCAGATAGAATGCGCATGGTTAAGGTTGTAGAAATCATACAATCGAAAAAGGAAAAATACGAAAAAGTATATGAGAGAGTTTAACTTTCGCCGTTTTCCTGAATTTTTCAGTTCAACGTAAAAAGCATGACCAACGTAAAAAGGCCGTGCAAAAAATCACACTTACCCTTATTAATAGAAATTAAATTGAATTAACTTGAGCCGTTAAAGTGACAATTATTCACTAGCGCCTTTTCTTCACTAACCACAGCCAATATTCTCTCGAAATGTGCCACTCTTGCCGATATGTCGCCAAGCCATTGGGACAGTGGGGTAGTGTTCGGTGGCGCTGTTTCGCCCGCTAGTGCCATCCACTGGGCGGGAATGCGGGAGCGACATAACTCGTTGGCGATCATGACGTCATTGGGACACAGGCGGTCGCCAAACTGGTCGAGGCTCTCTACTGCCCCCTTGATGGCCATAAGGCATCTATCAATTAAAGTAAATTTTAAGTAAAAATTGATAACACGACTTTAATTTTCATGCTTATTGACTCGAAATTATATTGTAAATGTTATTCTTGTATTTCCCGTTTCGAAAGTGCTTCACGGCGTTTAGGAGAAAAAACAACTCTGTTTTTATAGTAAAGCCATTTTTAGAAACCCCCCAAAACAGACAAGCTTTTATCACCGTTTAATTTCAGCCAGGAGCTTCTGCAGTTTTGCGAGTTCCTTTTGCAGAAACAAATTGAACGGTGTCTGGCCTCCTATCTTCCGAATACGTTCGCTAACATATTCCTGAAAAAAAAATAACGCCGTTCGGTTTGACTTAGTATACCTGGATACAGCAATAACCAACACAACAATAGGCGTAATAAATGCGGCAACAACTATTCCTGTTTACGTCACTTTAACCAATGACGTCATCTATTTTTAGCAAACGTAATAAACATGTCCCGCAAACCAGCAGAAAATCATATTGTTCATTGGACACGCGTACTCACTTTGCTCCACGCCTTGGGTAGTTTGGGAAGAGCGTTGTAACAAACTTCCCACAATTCCACCTCCTTCTTGCTCTTTAACAAGTGGTGGCTGTGGGTGGCGAACACTCCCCTGTAACGTGACATACAATGCAAATATGACGCAACAAAACGTTATATGACGCAATAAAAACGTTATACATACAGGAGATAAGACCGAGCTTCTATGAACCTTAGTTATAAAAATGACCAATTACGTCACACAAAACAAAAAGGGGTTTTACCTCGATATAACCCATGGGTGGGAACTGGTGTTGCTGATGGACGTCTGTGGGGGTACGTCTAGCGCCGTTGGTGGACGGGGGTACAGTTTATGACTCAGTGAAGATGTTTCGGGGAGGAAATCGTAGATGGTATTCAGTCTAAAAATATCAAGAAGTAAAAAACGGCAAAAAATTACATAAATCGTTTAGCGTAAAGAATCGTCATTACTTTCAAAATCGTACTTTTTCAAAATGCATTTAAAGAAAATTAAAGGAAATTTTAACGTCTGGTGCAATAGTACGCGGGTATTGTAAAAAAAGTAAACACAATTAACCGCAAACTATTTGGGTCTCAAAAGCAACGGACCGTGGGGTGAAAATATACGTTGAAAAACCGCACCTTGTGAAAATGTACTGGTCGTCGCCAATCACGGCCTCGGTGCTTGGGTGAAGGTTGCACGCTTCGGCGACATCTAGCGAGTGCTGCGGCATGGTGTCGAACGACTGCACGATGGCGCCCTGCTTCACGCTTTGTGCAAACAAGATGGACGGCAAACGGTATTTAACTGCAAACAGATAAACGTCAAAACGTGACAGACATAGTAGATGGTCATAATATTTTATGATTTTGACATGGTTTACTTCTTGGCAATTCAAATTCCTTCTTCACTGAGCTCCCAGCTAACCAGTAATCCACCAATGTGTTGAGTGCTTGTTGGTCGTAGGTATTGGTCAGGTGGCAACCGTAAATAAACTCCGCTATCTGTGATCTAAAACGAGAGATAATATTTAAAAGTCGCAGACTTTAAACGAACACTTTGACAGAACGTTTTTTTTTAATACATTGACATAGAACCAACAACATTGTAATTTGCACAAGGGTTTGATTGAATTTGCAGAAATGAAAGCTTGAATAAAGTTGATTTAACTAGGGTTTAACATACGGTACATCATGTCAGGAAGACAAAGGGCGTTTTCTATAGTTAAAAAGAGTAGTCATCACGGCATACCTCAGACTGGACCAAGATATATTCCTCAGCATGATATTGGCTCCGGCGTCCGAACCAGATTGAATGTCAATGAATTCTTTTGTTACGGCAGCGAAAGAAGCCTGCAACGGATTAAACATGTATAATACTGAAGACCCAGACACACCGAAAATGTGTAAACGTGTGTACTTCTAATATCACATGAAATTATTATTTTTTCATTTAGAATAAGCAAGCTCTTTATAGCATGATGGTTTGACTACGTGTCAGTCAGTGTGTATGTAAGATAACAGAAAAAACTGACAGAGATTTGCCCACTAGGAAAGACAAAACAACCATAAAAGTCTGTGCAAACTTCTAGTCACCTTAAGCTGCTCATAATTAACATCGCTGAAAGCATCTGGTTGCTGCCAACCAACACTAGATGGCAGCCTTCCTCTCAGTTGTATGGCTCCGTGAAGCAAACACACGTTGTGCAGACATGGCAACCACTCGGGTCGCGATGACGCGTTGATGACGTCACTATTCACGTGGGTCGTGGCAAAGCGCAATAAGTTGTCCTTCATTCCCTGCATAACGTAAGAACGAGAATAACAAAGTGGGTATTGTTTGATCCCAACTCGGAGGTATCAAGCGTCTTGCAGGTGCAAAATACAAGCAAGCGGACTTTTCCGTGTGCTTGTTTTAAAAACATGTTATTGGCCAAAAAAGAAGCACAGATTCTTAAAAACTAGTGCTGGATAAAATATATTTTTTGCTATTGGTGGTGGCAAGTTTTAAGGTATATTGTTTTGAGACGCAACATCAATCCAAATTTTTAAACAACTGGCAGGTTATGAAAACAACGATATGTGTTCTGTTAAGTCCTCTAATAAGTGATGCTCTGTGAGCAGTCACGGGCTGGAATCGAATGTAGTTTTAACCAGCGGCCAAACTTAGCACATCCGCATTCGAAAATGAAGTAAAAGATCAGAAAGTGACGACAAAAGCTCATATCAACGCTTTTAAGCCATATATAGACCGTTCTGTTAAAAAAAACGCCATTTCACCTTCGGAGCTTCGACGACAATCTTCAACGACGCGTGGAGTACTGTAGTAGGGACTTTCCCCGCGTCGGCCTCGCACGATATCCACAATTGAAAACTGGGTGTGACGTCACTGGCCTCGTTCAGTTTGGAGAAGAGCGACTGGATGAGCAAGGGGTTTGTGTGCGCGTTGTGGATGAGCAGAAGGCTCCCCTGATAACAATGGTGCAAATTAAGGCACAAAATAGGAACATTTTCGCGTATTTTTGGAAAATAGATAGTGGCTACTGATGACTGCAGACAGCAACGAAAGCTTTTATGAGAAAGCAAGGTTTACAGCCTATAATCGGTTTCTAGGTAAATACAAAGAACAAAAATGTTACCGAAAAGTAAGGTTTCCCATCCTTCACGCATTTGCTGCTCATCAAAACTAGTTACTTACCGTTTGCATGGCTTGTGTGAGGACTGACTCGGCTCTTCTAGACTCCCTGTTCCCACATCCGCTCAATGTAATCACTTGGTGAGGCGTTTCGACTTGACTGGCAAATTGATCGAAGAGATTCACAGCTTGGTTGTTTTCTGTTGTCAAGTAAATGGTATTACATACACTATCTGACATTACACGTGGCCGGCAGGTTTATTTCACTCCGTTGGCAAAATGAACAGTGGGCACACATCGAATTGCGACGCAGGGATGGGATACATTTTAAATTTTAAACCTTTATAATCTTTGGGAATTGGATGGACAGCAAAGGCCCATAGCAGAGGTGCTAAATATAAGCGATTAATTAACACCAACCGAATTATCAAGATATGGTTTAGATAACTGTAACCAAAGGTTTTATTCGTTTTACATTCGTACGAATTTAAAACCAAAACAGTATTTTTAACATTATAGCTTCTACATATGTAACGTTAATAAAGTTGGATGATTCCATACCAACACGCAGTGTAAAAACTAAACCAAGATAATACATTACTCCCCCTATATTGCGTGCTTTAGGACTTCGGCGCTACAATGCAAATACAAAATCTTTTGTTA
Source organism: Ascidia mentula (assembly GCF_947561715.1). NCBI lineage: Eukaryota > Metazoa > Chordata > Ascidiacea > Phlebobranchia > Ascidiidae > Ascidia > Ascidia mentula. The sequence goes on from NC_138568.1 coordinate 5,787,276, forward strand.
CAAAAAGTTTGATGATAAAAAAGTTGGTTATTACAAAATTAGGTAAAAAAACTCTCACCATTTACAAACAGCAAGAGAATGGGGGTTTTCGGTCCTGCTTGTTTCGAAGCTCCCATGAGGTCCGGACCTTCGTCGCGGAGGTATTTTTTGCCTAATACTCTGTATATAAACTCGGTACTCGCTTGTATGAGTCGCTCTCCCCTCAAGGCCCTGAATCATAGTTTGTACAGTTTGCCTTTGCGCACATGGACGGTTCAGAAAAATATATATAGGTCCCTCTTACCTGACAATGAGGAGTCTCTGTAGCGCCGTAAAGTGTTCGTCCGCGTTGTCGGGAAGACGACACTTGGTGACGCTCTCGGGTATATCTCCCTCGCACAACATTCGCCACTGCATCTCCCGCCCGTCCTTTGGCATCTTATCGAAGATCTCGTGAACCCAGTCGTGATACGTGGCCAGAATCTATTCATATGAGCAGATTTTTCACGTGATCGACCCTTGTGATAATGAAATTTAAAACTGGAACTAATACCATACCTGTAGGTTGTGGAATGGCTCTTCTCCCATCCAATCGAAAGGCTTCTTGGCTTGAGCACGTGATTCAGAGGCGTGACGACCTATTGCAGCCATCAGAGCGTGACCATAATCGGGAGAAATTAGAAATTCTCTTTCTCCAACATTCACATTTCCTGTACGAAAAGATATATTACTCTTTGTCGAAAAAAAAACCCCTTTTTAAGCACATCTGTAAAACTGACCTATAGATGGCAGTGGCAGTCCGATGTGATTAATTTAAATAACAAAAGAAAAAATAGAATGTTATCAAACCAAGTGAGTCTTCGATCTCTATTGCCATTAAGAGGGCGAGCAGATATCGGTCACGCTCCAGCAGTCCTTGACAGACCGTGAAGAACATGCTGAAGGTCATATCGTTGCAAATCGCTTTGAGGGCTGAACGTTCTGACTGGTGAATGCTTTTGTCGTACAATCTACAATAATACAAAAAATAGAAAACCGAATAGAAAAAATGCAAAGGTTGTCTGTAAAAGGGTTAACTCATCCAAAAAGGGACAAACAAATTTGCTTGACAATAATATCAATTGTAATGTGTAATAACTGTTGCCTAAATCAGTTTGTCTGCACTGAACTATATTTTGATATACCGAAGGTTCTTGTATAACCGATTGATGACTGTTGAAATTAAATTTTTTAAACAGTTTCCAACTTTACCTGATAAAATGATCCCAGCTCAGATGATACAACGGATTCACCACGCACATGACGCGCGTGATGTCAAAGAGAACGGAGCCACGTAGCGCCACCTCGCGGAAGCCTTCTTTGGCACGTTCGATCGCAAGCTCAGCTGTGTCAATGCGACTGTGGCTGCAATACAACCGAACTAGTCAATTATTTCCAATGTTACAAGTTGGACTTACATAGATATACATAGACACATAGATATAAAAAAATATCTATTTAAGAATTCATAACGGAAAGTTCTGTCAACTCTATAAAAAAACGTATAAATAAAAAATTGTTTCTTTCACTCACGTCTCCGTCGTTTCATCGTAGTGTTTCTTGATCTCGGCTAGCTTCTTCGTTATAGCGAGATCGTTGAGGAGCCGAAAGTCGCCCGCGAGAATCCCCTTAAGTTGTTCCTCCAACTCCTCGAGAATTTTCATGTTACGCGATTTTTCGCGCTGTGTGTTCGACCACTCGTCGCGCAATCTTGGTTTTTCAAGTCGCATGAACCTGGTTTTAATTCATCACAACGTTCATATTCAATTGCGTTTATATCACGTTTCTTAAGTGACTAAAATAGTCAAATTTTGTATGCCTGGAAATAACATTAAATTGAGAAAACAAAAGTTCCACACCACTGAAACGGGGCAAAGGGCTGTCACAGGCACATTCACATCTTGCACGAATAACATGGGTGGTAAACTCTTATATATGCAAACCTGTCAAGTAATTCTGCTTGGACACCCTCTCTAGTCGACTGGATGTACACGAGTGTTGTGTAAGCTGCTATCTCTGGTGGGACATCTTGCGGCGGTGTTGCAGTGTGCAAGTACAGCCGGAAGTTGGGGTTGCATTCTACCTCGTGGTCGCCGACCTTTGCGCCATAAACAATGTGTTAAAAACCGAAAAAAGCAAGTTTATTTGACCATAGAAAACATAAGCTAAAAGAAAAGGCTTGAGGCGATGTGCACTGGTTCCTCTTTCTCGACTATACGTGCGCGATTTGTGTTAGATATTTCCTAACCATTATTTTGAACGGCGCTTTGCTTGTGTGGAACTCTTTCCTGTGCCGCAACACCTCGCGAAACCGATAGTCGTTTGACAGCTCTGTGACGTCACAATAGGTGATGAGAAGGGTATTTCCCTCGCTAAGGCAAGTTTCAAACTGTGCTCGCAAATCCTGTTTGAAACAAAGAGATACAAATGAGGAACAATATAAGAAGGGACAACTTTTACATGACGACTTTATTTACGTTGTACTGAATGATAACGAGGTTGCTGGTGACGTAATTGTTCAACCAGTCGACAATTTTGGCGACCGGGTCGCAGACCAGACACCAGGTGGCGTGTTGGGCGGTGAGAAGGCAAGCCTGATCCAGTGTGAAAAGATCCACGGGTAGTTTTTTCGACACGAGATGTTGGATGTCAATCGGTGTGAAAAGAAACTCGTGCAATCTGATAAACACAATAAACACAAAAACTTGATATTGTATAAGCTTTTGCAGTACGTATAATCGAAACTAACAATATTTTCATTTGTGGCTTGTTCAATTTGGATATATGATTTCAAAAGAATGTAAGTAGGAAAGAGACAAAAAAATCGCACCTGTAGTTTCTAAACAGCATACGGCTTGGTATGGGCAGCTCGTAGTGTTCACACACATGCGTGTAGAATGACGTCATCCTCTGACGCGCATCTGACGTCATTCCGCCGCAGTAGGTGAGGTACGCGGCGGCCAGAATGCAGTTGGTTACGAGTTCTTCGCTGCTAATTGTATCGGCCAGCTCGTTTGACCAGCTTTGTTCCAGAGGTTTGAGACTGTGTGCATCAAGGTTTGATTAATGGATGAAGTTTCAACGTTTCCATGCAAAAGGATGTCATATTTAGTTTAATAGATGTTGTTATTGTTTAGAGTAGATGAATGCGTCAATTGCGTTGTTTATGCTGAAACTTACGCCAAAACACCACTTACTCCATGCTCTTACCACTTACCAGCGAGACAGCAAAACATAATTTTGCAATACGAAATGTTAAAAATTAAGACAACCTGAGTGGCAGCAATGTAGGTAAATAGACAACGTTTCACCTTTCCAGGGTGTTCAACGCAGATCGCAATCTTTCCTGCGAAGTGTGAAGTTCGTCGTTCAGTCTGTGCTTTTTCACTACCGCCTCGTCGTACCTGGAAACAGTGAAACACCGTTGCAACTCCATCCCTACCCACGTTACTTGACCAATGAGAAAGGTCTTCTAACTCAATTCACATTCCAATTTAATTAAAAAATCGAAATGTAAACTTATATCTGCACAATTTTATATTGGATAGTTAGTCAAACTTCCAGGAAAATGCACAGGAATATCAAAAGACCGCGCATAATTTCATTTTCTACCATTATAAGGGTGAGATTTTTACCTCTGCTGCATTGCATTGACACTTCCTTGCAGATTCTGTATGTCGTCCTTCGTGAGGCCTTCGATCGACGTCGTAGATCCGACCTCGTCCTCATCCGCACTTTGGTCTGCTTCGCTCTCATCCACTTTCACTGATGGCTGAGTAAAGGTTTTTTTCGTTCGAAGTTGCATCGTTTGGAGTTAGAAAAAATCAATTGTAGTTTTGTTGGTCAATTGTGTACCATAACTGGCGTTAGTTTGCAAAAGAAATGACAAGTGCTCCACAAATATAGGAAGGAACAATCGGTTTGCTGAGGCAATTAGACGGTTTACTATAACAAAAATTAATAGGATTATTTACCACACTCGCAACTGCGAAATTCAGGCAGCCCTGACGAAAAGAAAATGTGACATACACTAAGGACGAGTGACACGTGGCAATCTGCTACATGACAATCGAGCTAACGAAGTATTTCAAGTGATGCAAAGCAAATTAAATGAAGCGGAAAATTGTGAGGTGATTTTGGTGGTGAAACTACCCTTACTTTCTTTCTGCGAAAGCAGTAGCGAGAACGACGAAGTAACGTCTAAATACAGAGAAATACGGCTAAACTAAAAGCTAACCAAAGCTGTGTTAATGATTTCTAAGTTAACCAAAGGAAAACGGTCGACTTTTTCAGAAATTCCCTCGCTTTGCAAACAGTTTCGGGCGAATATCCACCGACCTTTTGTTCTTCGATCTCGGCTTGTTGGATTTTCACCCTTTCAGCCTCCAGCTGCTGCAGATGATCCATGGCGTGCTTCAGAGGACCACAAAGGCGCGTGTATTCAACAATAGATATCACATACTCGACCAACACGGCAGCATCCTCACTGCTGTAACGAGCCGCTGATATTGTGATTCCCGTGTCTAAAAGCATATATGTCAAGGTTTTCTTGCCAAGGGATCAAAACAACTCTTCCGAAAGTTTCCAAGGGGAGGTACAAATAATCATGCTCCCGGTGAGGTTTGAACTCACGACCTTGGACACACGAGGCCGCTGTCCTACCGCCTGAGCTACGCGAGCTCACCGGTTGGAGTGGTCGCAAGTCATGATCTAGTTACACTGGTGCGCAAAGGTAAGGTTTTGTTCACGGAAATGTAGTGAAAACCTATCTGTTCGATGTGGAGTAACTTACTAGTAGCCTTCCTCTGTTGAATGACGGTTTGTGATTCCTGCAGGAGGGAGCCCTCACCGGTAACTCCCTCCTGTCCTTCCCTGCCCTTCACCAGATATGACTCAACATCTTGTAAGATCGACTCGTTTAAACCGTTCTCCCAGCATACGCTGTACATAGACTTTACATTAAATGGCAGGTTTGCAAACGCTACACAAGCCCAATCCAGCAGTTCTTACCGTTTTACATTTTTTTACGACTCGTTTAAACCGTTCTCCCAGCATACGCTGTACATAGACTTTACATTAAATGGCAGGTTTGCAAACGCTACACAAGCCCAATCCAGCAGTTCTTACCGTTTTACATTTTTTTACAAACGTATAACACGAGGTGGCAATAGCTACATGCTTAGGTACTTAAACAAAAAATTGTATTTTTATATTAATTTTTATTATATTTTTACACATGATTAGTTTTTTATAATAAATCGGGCAAGTCACCTGTGTATCATTTCGACAAATCGCACGGTGTCATTCATAAAGTTCTGCATGCTTTTCCACTTGTTGCGATCCACTGAACCGTCACCTTGCATCCCGGACGCCATTCCTTTGAAAATATATTAAGTTGAACTTCTTACTCTAAACTAAAATAAGGATTATAAAAAGTGTAGGATCCAAAAATAGTTTCCAAAACAGCGAAAACATCTAGCTGTCAAAGTGCAGAGACCGCCCTTAAATAACAAACACTAGGGCTTGGTAGACCAATGTTTACTACTTCTTGGACACACCGACGGTAGTACTTTGTCTAACAGTGGATTTGGTGTGTTGGCCGGTGTGTGAGTCAATCACAAGCCCATTTCACCATTATATCATTATATTCAAGAATCACGTTCAGTGTATACGACCTTTCGGTACTAAAACGTCACCAAAAAGCTGCTTACCGAATGAGCTCGCTGTTCTTGTGACTTGTCGCGTCAGGCGTGATTGCTTTGGTCCTTTACGGGGCCCGGTTTTGAGGGTGCTACCTGAAGATACGCGCGACGATTTCTCATCCGAACCATCGATGTGATCGATCGCTCTTTTCGCGGTCCTGGGCGTCTTCGTTTCCGGCCGACCTTGCGATTGTGGGTCGGCCTTTGTTCCACTGATCCACGGCCGGGCGTCCACCAGAACCATTACCATTTCAAGAACCTTTTTAAATCACCATGAACGTGAATTATTTCTACTTCACATGCGAAGACAAGGCGATATCTTGTTTATGAGCAAGTATTGTTGTACATTGAAAAGCATCGCAGTAACTTAAATGAGAACATTGCCACACAACACGTACTTCAGGGTAAAAGCGTTACTATCAAAGCCTCAAGGGAGTCGCAGGCTATTTTACTATTTGTGACGCAACAGTTACCTGGGCAACTAGAATGGGAGGGTTGGTGAAGCCTTTCAGACGCTCGATGCAACCTCGGTCAACTTTGTTCTTCCATAATTCCACTTGATTTTTTGCAGTTACAAGACTTGATCTTAAATTAAACAACAGTCTTATAATGCTCTAATATACTCTTTCTGGTTTTTGATAATGTTTTGGCTGCCAGATAACAAACGAAAGAATTTTCCACGTTGGAGTTAATAAGCCAAATATGCATTAGTCTATAATATATAGAAAAAGTAAGGCAAAATATTCCTCGATAAAAAAATCACGTTCCCTAAAATCCCACGTTATCACAAAAAAAATATAAGTCACGAATCATATGATGTCGTGATACCTCGCCTCTTCCAGTTCCCTCCTCGCAATATCGATTTCCTCCTCGATCTGAACTCTCTTCGATTTTAGGTTCTCCTCCCTCATTTGCTCAAACTGGAGGTCGTACTCGTCGTTTTCCTCGTAACGCAGGAGAATATCCTCCTCGTAATCCGAGTCCTCTTCCTTCCTCAACTGGAATGACGTAATCGGTTACGTCAGTGGTTCTCGCGTGCGACGCAATTGGAAAGATTCACAGCACTTGCCATGCACTTATTATTAATTTATCAGGACTGTTTGTTCCTAGGTTTACAATTTAGGGTCGCTGAAGGCAGACTTGAGTCGCCATTTGCCTCCAGTTTTCCCAAAATTCAATAATTTTGTGTATGTAATTGTTACGCGACGTTTCTGGAAACTGAAAATGACGCACCAGGATTACGCGCTGAAGAGTTTGAGAACCCCTAGGTTAGGGCGAGTCACAGAATACAATAGGTTTAAAACCAGTTTCAAGTGGTTTCAAATTTCTAAATTTAACATCTTTCTGTAAAAAATGGTTAGCTGTACTTTTAGACCTAATAGCAACATTTAATGTTTACGTACAAATTTTATGCTTAGGAACTTCTAAATTTTCCTGTAATTAAATCGTTTTTCAAGTTCGAATTGAAACAGTGGTGAAAGTTTAGTTTTTAGGAAGCTGAACCTGTAGGAATGCGTGCAGGGATCCGCCCCCAGTTCCGTAATGGGCTTTCAGCTTTTCCAGTCTCGTCGCTTCAGTGGTAAGATGCTTGAACAGTTCGCTAACTTTCATTTGTGCTGTGTTGTACTGCGCGCGCAGAACCTTCAGGAACATAACTTTGTAAACAAGGGGATTAAATAGTCAACGACAAAATGTTGCTTTAACATTTAAAAACATAGCCACAAGGGGAAATTGTTTAGCTGTCACAAAAGAGAATTGATGCACTCCTCAGTCAATTGGCCGATTATTCGTTTACAAATTAAAGCAAATGATTCGACAAATATAGCATACACAACAGAAAGAGTAAGTGGTAGCAAAGGACCTAAATTACATGTGCTGATGATTTCATATAAATATCAAACCGAAGTTTGCACCATAATAGGCGACTTTCGCAACTTCATCAAATTAGTTTTGTATAATATACACTGAAGGTGCCATGTTCACCCACCGTGATTGCCTTCTTCATGGTCTTGGCGTCACTGCGCGTCTCCTCAAGCGTTTCAAGCGCCCTCTTCAGTTTCAGGGTCTCTTCCTTAAGAACCTTGCTGTGTTTTTCGTACAGCAGGTGCAGACACTGCATGAACTTACGGTAGGTGTAAGGACCCACGAATACCTCGATTGGAGACCTCTTGCTGTGATCTCTGTGGACGGAAATTGTGTAAAACAAATAACCAACATATTTAAACGTAACTTTTTTACCGACGGAAATGCTTGAGAATTTGACCTTTTCCGTTGCAAAAACTATGTTGTGACTGTTGTCTTGTAAATATAAAGATTATAGAATACCATAAAAAGCAACTACGACTCTGATTACGAACCTTTTCTTCACGACATCATGACGAATAAACACCAAACAGAAATAACGTTACAGAACTCTGCAAACAGACTGAAAGAAAACGGTAGTAAAATCCTCACTTGTTCATCAGCTTAATTCTTTCCAGGATGATGCTTTTGGAGTAAGGTAGGTTCGGCATTTCCATCTTTTCGACCTTGATCGATTCCTTGTCCTTCTTCGTTTGTAAACTGGTGCCGGTCACAGTAACAGTGGGGTTTGTGTCACCAGCCCAAGAAGTTTGCTTGCAGTCGCGCAGCGTGATGCTGGAAACATACAACTCATTACACTCTATGGAAACATTACTTGTAATGAATTGGCAATTGTTTTCGGAGAGAAAAACATGCAAAAAAACGCGTTAAAAAAACTCTTTTACAACAGTCACGGGTGACAAGCATAAATATACTTCCGAAACTAGGATATTTAAAACCGTTATCAGCTTCAGTTTCGAAACATAACAATCCCTATTGTTGTGTCCATAAACGAAGGATGGACCACTCACTTATGCATGTTGGCGACGGCCATCGCAAGGGCCTCGCGCGCTTTCAGTGACGTGTCTTGCGCCACCCTGTGGTGGTTTATGAAGTATTCGGCCTGTTGAATGAGAACCTCCTGCGGCCAGTCTCGTATCCAAATCACCTGAAATTTGAAAACAAATGTTGGGAGTACGGAAATATCCGGGAGTTTCAACCTTGAGGCTAATTATCAGACAATCAGCACATCATTTTTGTAATATTTGAGAGCATTTATTGGGGCCGCAGCAATTTAGAAAAAATTCTTTTTAAATTTTATTTTAATTTTTAATAAATTTGACGAAAATTACATACCGATGATTTTTTTCAAGAACAAGGCATGACGTTGTGATACATGAAAATATTTAACTTTTTTTTAATTTTTTTTCATGTTTGGAAGCACGGAAATAAGGACAATGATATCACGTTTTCTTGGTGGAAATAACAGAAAGAAACAAAATAAATAAAAACCCAAATCTACCTGACATTCTGATACGATTCCCGGGTAGGAAGCGAGCGCCACCTTGAGGAGGTTATGTTGAGGAGGCAAGATGAGGATGATGTGGAGGTTGCACTTTACCCTGGACACGAAAAACTTCATCGGATCGCTCATCATATTCGGGTAGTGTCGTCTCAGAGTGGGGGTTAACACCTAAGGACATTGCACAAGTTGTGAGTTGTTAGTTAAAGATTATCATCTTGCTGGGACGTATTAAGTGGGTTAGTTATGCTCTGAGCGCAGGGCTTCTTAAACTGTACGTTGCAAAATGTGATTCCGAATTTTTTTCCAATGGGATCGCATCGAAATTTTTCCTTGAAACGAGTTCTCAGAAAAGAGCACGCGATTTCCTGTTCAAGTGCATTATAGTGTAAGTTGGTCATTGCGATCGGCGGTCTTCTTTATTACAGTTGGTGCAACAAAGGCCCGGAAGATTTAGGGTCGTGAGTTCAAACCTCACCTGAAGCGCGAGTTTTCAATTATCATCTCAACTTGGCTTTGTATGGAAATGCCAACAGTTACGATTGCAATATACAGGATCAGATTTGGGGGCAAATGGTATTCAGCCTATATAGTGCAACACTAAAGTCATGATCTTCGGCAAAACAGCAGGCTTGCAAGAGCGATATCTTTTATAAATCACGTCCAATGGGCCAGGACAATTTAAACCACAAACCTGCAGTAATCCTTCAAGTTCATCGTTGGAAAAGAGATGCGGGTATTCCCCAGCCACGAGAAGACTGTTGATGGCGTCCAAAAATGAAGGATCTTGCAACTCCCTGCGGTGGTCAAAACATAACAGATTTCAGGAAACATCACATTACGAAAAGTTATATGTTCACAATATTAGAAAAAATTGGACAGGATAATGTTGAAAAAATCCGAAAGAATATTGCGTTTGCGCAATACCAAGTGCACAAACACGCTTGAGCTTTCAGGTATCAAGAAAACACAAATCAACACACATAATTATTGCGGTTAATATCAAAGTAAGAACTAACCTGGCAGATAATACAACCGACACTGGATGTCCGTCTGTACCCGCCACGCGAACGGCTGTCCTGAGACTATCGAAGAAGGCGGTGGGGCGTGACGAGTCGATGGAAGAAGGCCGAAGGTCGGCGACGTGTAATGCAAGACGTGTAAGTTGTGTCAGGTGACTTCCAACGGCACCCACGATAACCATGCTCCCTCTACAAGAAAATAACTATGTGGCCAGATGCTGGCATATGTTGTATTTAGTTTATAGTAAAACGTACACGAAGCGTAACAAAGTAATTTCAGCAGTTTGCCAGATTTGGAGTAAATAGTCTTTTATAAAAAGCAACTTTTTATCTTTTATGTCTTTTTAAGTTTAACTATCTATTCTGTTTTAAGTTTTGTTGAGATACAAAACTAGGCCAACCACTATATGCACTGATGATGTATTACTTTTCTGCCGAAACAAACAAGTTGTCTGCACTGCGAGTCCGATAACTTGTTAGACGGAAAATTTATTTTTAATATGTCCCTGGTGTAAAACATAGAAACATAGTAAAATAAATATAAAGAATTAGTCAAAGCAATTCACGCACTTATTTATTGAATTAGTTGCTATAAGTGGTTCAAACAAGTACAAGTCAAATATTGCTCATACCCGTGGTGATAGGAAAGAACGCGGTGCATACGAATCAGGTGACAGAGGACATCGTCACTGAATATAATACTGTCCAGCGCATCGTGGCTCTGCTGTTGGTCCTCGTTGTAGTGTGCCAGATGTGCCTGAGGTGGATAAAATATTAATTTATTAATACTATACACTAAACATGCTTCAAATTTGGCATCAATTCATGTTGATTCAGAGTATATTTTCTCCGAAATTTACAAAGTTCTGTGTGTACTTTGTATAAGCTGCAGACAGATGGCCACTGTTTCGACCTAAAAGGTCTCATCAGTGCAGTCTTTGCTTGGTCGTTTGGTCAGCAAAGTCGTCTGTAAGTCACACCAGCTGCACTGATGAGACCTTTTAGGTCGAAACAGTGGCCATCTGTCTGCAGCTTATACACAATTCATATTATTGGCTCCACATTGCCTATCATTCTGTGTGTACAATTAGGAATATATTGGCCAATCAGGACGCACACCAAGACAATTTGATAAAGCTTCTATTACTTTCTTTTGAATAGGAATGGGCATAACAAAATGTAAATAACTTTTCAAAACCATTTAAAAGTTCGTGTTAAGCAGAAAACTGTTGAAACCAGAGAAAAACACACCTTAAGACAGTCCAGTGTATCCCGTGGATCTTTAATTGTGTGAAGTTTGATTCGAATCGATCTTTGGGAACTTGCAATCGGACGATGATGAAGTTTTGTTTCAACTATAACGACAAAATGTTGTTGTTAATGGTTGATATACCACAATACATCAGTAAATTTAAATAAACAAACTCCTAAACATTTTGTTTATTCGTACTATATCAACAGTACCCAAATTGGCAGTATTTTTTTCAAAATCATGTAACGAAAATTCACGCAACCCTACAGTTATGCAGAGAGTTTGACGTAACAAAAAACTACCAAAACATCGCTGCATAAAAAATAGTAATTGTTCGTTCCAGGTGGCCCAATTTTGTGTCGTGACCCACAGGTTGGAAAACAGACTGTTCCATATAACGCAACCAAATCAAAACGTGATGTTTTAAAAAGCTGACCAACACATTAACTTTTTGTTGAAATTGTGTGGCAGAATTCAAGTCCGGTATATTTTATAAACAAGCACTTTTTCGGTCAGCAAATTTCCAACCAACCCGGAAAGGTAACGAAGTGTTTCGTCAGTTCCTTTTCCTGTTCGAAACAGTGTGAAAACACTTCCGCCGTGATTTTCTTCAAGTTTTCGTCGAACCAACTGACGTCAGCAGTGCGACACAGTTGGTCGCCGATCAAGCGCTCCATTTCGTGACTCCACAGCGACACCACGCGAAGCTCGTTAGCCCGGTCTTCCTCCGCCAAGCGGCGCATGCACTGGCACATCTTGGTGAGCTGGCGCAGACTGAATGCGTAGTGATGGCGGCCAGGCATAGGACTGCGGTTGCAAAAACATAAAAATTTGGATTACTTTTATGACGGATCCTAAAATGAATATACTTGTATAAAAGGTCAACGCTATAAGGTTCATCAACCTTAGTGGCCTGGATACACTTCTGTAAAAATTTAAAAATGTGTTATAAATAATATGTAGATCACCCCCGATATACTCAAATGTTTCAAAGCGAATAAGGTAAAACTATCTGATTTCAAAAGAAAAATTTTTGAAAATAGTAGTATTTGTAAAAACACATTATCGTCAAAATCATCATAAGCTCAAGCAATGACGTTGTTGCTCTGGGGGAGAGCTCGTTTTCTTTGGATTTCTATAACTTGAAAGACTTACCAAGGTCTCAGAACATCCTTTACAAGTTCGATTAACTTGCTGGAAGCGGTCGCGATGCATTCGTGCAACTCTTGGTTCAGAGGTTTATCGGACAGATTGGCTTCCAGCACCGAGTAAACGACGTTCCGCAGGTCGCTGCTAGATGGCGCACGCAAGCGCAAGACAGCGAAATGACGTAACAACCGTGGGTCAAGATTGAACTCAGACGAATCCGTGGACATTGTGGCAAGCACCTGTAAATAGCGATATGTATTTTTACACTTGAACAGAGAGAAAAATGCGCGTTTCACGTTTAAATTATGCACAAAAAGTGTATGTTACTTAACACACATATTAACATTGTTCATGTTGGCAAGTTTTAATGAAATATGACCAAAATACGCAAATCCACTTGAAAAATGTACGGATTTCTTGGTACGGTACGTTCGTTTTTTTAAATGTATATTGTGTTTGGTAGTATGTCCCGTTACCAAAACTTCAATTAAAACTTACCTCCAAGCCTTCAACCGTCCTCCATTCAAACGGTTTGCTCAGATTGCAAATAGAGTGATCGTCCATCAACGTTCGAAGCAACTCGTTGCAACGCTGCACGCCGTGAGCGTCACGTGACGGCAAACTGACGTCATCGATAAACGCCTACGAAAAAATATCCAATGAAAATCGTCCCCTCAACGACTTACTGTGTTCGAAAAACACGTTAGGGTAATCACCTCAAGGTACTTTCCATCCTTGGCTCCGTAGACGAATCCCTGTCGATGTTGGATGTTGTGGTGGATGAAGCTGTGAAGCTGAGAGGAGCTGGAAGAGTGACTGAACACTAGGCGGCGCAAAACGCTCGACTGTTTATCTGTAAAAACAAAAAGCGAGTGATTGGCAACATCGGTTAAGCCCCCGACCCATATACCAAAAAGAAAACCTGACCAGGATTAGTGGCCAGTACAGGAACGCCATTATACTGAGGCTAGGATACGTATATCAACGTTTAAACTTCAGAGATTCTGAAAATGTTTTCCGTAATTCTTCACCTTGTGTGTCAAGAAAGTCATTCATGAGAGCAGTTTTTCCGATCCCGGAGTCTCCGATGATCAGCGTGTGTTTTCTGGCTGTGTGGGTGAATTCAAGCAAACTACGAACCCGGATGGTGTCAACCGTGTCAACGAACACCTGAAATTTAATACAATGCCTTAGCATTTCCGTCGGCCATGAGCGAATTGTCATGTCAAGTACACATTTGGTGCAAAGCAATTGCTGGGGGGCAAAAAGGCACTCAAGGTGTCAGCAAATAAAGGCCGACAGAATTTCACTACCAAGACCAGTTCTTTTTCAAAAAGGGCCAAAACAGGGTGCCTTTTCAAATTGGACCCCGTAATTTGTACAACAATCTTTTCCACTATGGCACTAGTCTGATATTTATATTCAGGTGTTGGTTGTGAGCTATTAATTGCACACTCAACATAGACAAGGCAGTTAAATTGTTTGAAATAAAATGTTTGAGATGGAAGACAGCTAGTTTACCACAAACAATAGAAAATCGATTCCCCTACATAAGCATCATCAGTTTTTGCAAATATAAAAATACAATTAAACACAGAAAGCTGTTTGGATGAGGCAAAATTGTAAGGTTCAAGAGCAGCATTTACTGCAGTCGAACAGTGAGGTTATTGCAAACAATCAATAAGCGTAGTTTCACCTCTCCAAGTATGTCGGTTGTGCCGGTGTAAGTAGCTTCTGGAACCCTGGCAGCCCAACCGTCCCATTCGCCTGACTCGTCAACGTAATAATCAAATACTGATATCTCGTGGTCGTAATCCGGTAAACTGTTGATAAAATAAAATGTTGCAGATGGTTTAGACCAAGGGCGGGCAGATTTCTCTACCGAAAGGCCCCAAAATACCAAAAATTTGCTCGCAGGTCTGGTATAGACGCATGCTTTAGTGAAACGTTTGTAGTATGGAATTTAATATTATTTTGACAGTCTTATGAAACATACGAATTTGTTCTTTTGTATGTCATAGTAGAAATGTATAACAGTAAACTAATCGATTGGACGTGATTTCCAGTAGCTTGATTTAATTTTCACTTCAAACACAAACCAAAAGCATTTCGTTCCAGGTTTTTGAAGTAAGTTTATATGTTTTAATATTTAAACAAAAGCTTACATTACCCGAAAAATCGGAATCGAAATACAACTCTACCCAAAACCGAATCGATACAGATATTCGATTACACTATCCACCGGCTCCAAACGACGTCGTCGGCACCAGTCTTTAGTAAACCAACAAAATGAAAAAGACAAAACTTACGCAGAAGAAAGAGTTTTCAAGAGGTCGCTGAACCCCTTGATGGCGGTTCCTTCCAACAAGCCTCCGTATGCCCACACCAAACAGAACAAGAACAGACGTTCTATGTGCAAGTCACCACCGATGTGCTGCTGGTGTTCGTTCAACATTTCGCCGAGCAGAGTGAGGCAGGTGGAGAAAAGACCTATCTCCGTAACCGGGATTTTCATCCTGGAGTTAACACAGAATTATAAAATCGATAAGTTTTGGAATTGTCCACTCCTTCAGAAACTTTAGTTTCAGGCTGAAATCTGTCAGTCATGGTAAGTTAGACACATATATACCCATGAGGTTTAATAAATAAAATACACATGTTAAGAGAATATACATATGCGAAAAAGAAATATTAAGACCCACAAAAGTGTGCCCCAAATGACCTCATCAAAAACGTATTGGTGTCGATGCATATACCATGTTATTGTTTTGTGATACGACCTGAGTAACATTTATATCTCAGAAGAGTATTAACATGCTATAAAAATGCTGTCAGTTTCACACAAAATCTCGATATTACAAAAGTTGGATAAAACACCTTGATTCCTGGAACACAAAGGAAGAAACAGGATCCAAAGTCTTGTTGAAAGATTTCTGCAACACGTTTACTTCGTCCTTGGTACGAGTGTCAAGCCAGGCTTTGGCAAGCGGACGCCAACCCAACACATTCTTGTCCACGTAAACAAGACCCTGGATGCAGAAAAAGGCGTAACTACAAAGCTCTGCTATCGCATTTATTGTAGTTTTTTTTATGCGTATGATTTTTTATGAAAAATTGGGTAATTTGACGGAATCGCTTTAAACGAAAATGCAAAACAGACAAACGCACGTTTTTAAACATCTTTGGAAAGAGAACTGATAATATAGGAAAATACTACTGCACCGGGTCACAAAGTTTTTTCTACACCTCATCCACATATAAGTTTGTGTAAAACATAAATTTGTGCGAATTTTAATGATTAGGCGTGAACAGGGCCACCGCCTGTTCTTTGTGTTTATAAATTTAACTTGAAATACTACACGAAATCGTAGCGTTAATATTCGCACAGATTTCTGTGTTACATAGGCTTATATGAGGATCAAGTTTGGAAAAAACTTGGTGACTCGGTGTAAAAATATCTTCCGATAATATAAGTCAAATCTTTAAGAAATGACAAAGTTGATAACAGATTTACGCAAAACTACGTTCAAATTATTAGGGTAATAACCCTGTTACTCACTGTTCTTGAGAGCAATGAAGGCGATGCATTTTTCAGTTCAGTTGTCTCAAACACCAATCTCATGTTGTTCGTTAGAAGCAAGCGTTCTCCGTTGCTCAGTGGCAACACCTTGTGGCCGTCCAGTACACTGTTGAGTCGGTCGGCCCAGCACGTGACCAGTGGCCCATCCAAGCATAACCACGTGGTGCTTTGGTTCTACGTATAGAAGGTAACTTTAGATTGAAATTGCATTGAGTACATGAGGACAGTCGAAAATTTTTTTTTTTTAAATTATCAAATAGAAACGGAACTTGCTATTAATTCAGTTTCCACCCAACAATAGTTTAACAAACTCGTCACGGTTTTCACAGTATTTTGTAAAGTTGTCAATTACAATTATACTGTAGGAAAATGCCACCTCAATTATTGAAGTAAACAAGTAATTTTCCTCTTAAACAACTTAAGTAGAAAAATATTTTTCGTAAAACACAGGTTTGGTGCATATTTGCACGTGAGCCATATAAGCAAAATTTGGCAATTTAAACAACACATTTAAAAATGGTTGTGCACTTATTACAATGACAACAATATATCAAATACCACTTACTCTGTTGGCCTTACGCCAAGCATGAGTCAGGATTCCGTCCACCCATTCGTTGGAATGGTTTACAGCACCAAACATGAGAGACAAATCGTCTACTGTCATCGGATTTAACCGTTGCAATTTGTGACTCGACAAAGCGGGACTTGAAGCACGCCCTATGACGTCACAATAACAGTTAGCCCTTATACTAAAAACTTGTAAAATTAGAAATACAGCTTATACCTTATTTGCTTATACATATTATGTATAATTTTAAGGGCCCAAAAAAGAGCCCAATACAAAAGTACACGGACAACAGGCCGTCAAGTTCAAAAAGGCCAACCTGATCCGTGATTGTGAGGTAACAAGCAAAGAGCGTCGACCAAAACGGAAATCATGCTTGATTTTCCAGTACCGGTTGGACCAGCGACCACAACGCCTTGTCGCAGTTGCGCCATCTGGTGGAGCTGCAGCACTTTGCCGACCCAGTTGCCATGGGCAACAAGACCCTTCTCCTGGGCCACCTAAATAAAAAAACATTTCGTAGTAATTTAGAGGAATAACTTAACCATTCGTTCGTTTGGCAAAAAGGACAAACCTGTGTGATTGCAGTTTCCATGTCGTGGTTTCGAGCAGCTTGCGAATGCAGCTGGGAACTACCGTTCGGGGAAGTACCGCTCATTGACGTCAATACGTCGCGGACGAACTGAATGCCGCTAAAGACGTCACGCACTATGTTGTTGAACACCATGTTGTCTGGAGAAACAAGGCCAGGGGAAATCGTCTCAAGAAGCGCCTGAAGAAAGTAAATGGGCAAGATAAGCAAAGTGTAACCAATAATATGAGACCTTACAGATCGAAACAGTGGCCATCTGCATGTAACTTACACAATAAAATTAGTAAATTGGCCGTTTTTCGAAATACAACTTTTACAAATCTTATACCTGGGCAACGAATCCGTGGTCGATCTTTGCTTGACTTGTCAGGGTATTGGGACTGGATGAGGTCTTCTTCATCAGTTTGTCGCCTCCTAGTGTCCGAGCGACGGTAGGCGAAGGGCTCACTTGTGGAAGCGGTTGCCTGCAAATGAAAAAAATACAATCGAGTTTCGTCATATTCCAAAACCCTGTTTCCTTTACCACATCTTGTACACCAAACATTAAAAGAAGCTAAAGCAGGATTCGTAGCGAATACTGTATTTCATTTTAGTTAAAACTTACTGGTCAGTATACTATATTGAACAAATACTTAAAACGGTACAGCCGTCGGAACACGCACAAACTAGGTTTTTTGATTAAGCCAACAAACCACGGATATTCTAATCGAAAGCTTGTGGGTATAATTTCGATAATTTCTCGTGTACGGAACTTGTCTTTACCTTACGGAGGTTTGACTGTTTGACCTTGAAAGCTTGAGTTCATCCGCACCACGTGACTGGTCGGTCCGTGAGTCTGTTCGTTCTTCCTGTTCAAACAATAACATGACAGATTCAAAATTATTCAACTGTCCAACAAAGTGACACAAATGGAATCTATCGTTTGATATTTCGAATTTATTCAATACATTTTGTTTGACTCTTTTGCTCATGTTGATGATAAACTAACAGAAGCATATCAACCGGTTGGGTAGACTAACATATTATAAGTTTGGTATAAGTTTATTTTTTGCAATGGAAACGTACAACATCCCCTGTTGTTGCACAAAGCACGCAAGCTGTGCATTAAATTCATCATAGCAAATAACTTTATTTTTAAGAAATTTTTGTATTTTCAACAATATTTTACTTTGGATCTTCTTTTCTGAGCGGCCAAGTTCAGCGCAATCAGCACAGACGGCAGATTGGTCGCGTGGTGGCGCTCGGGAGGCAGCTGTTGTTGAGCTAGTTCAAGGAGGGTTTTAAGCCGGTCGGCGAGCAACCTTGGAGCTCGCAACGCAAGCGCTGTGCAGTGCGCTTTGAGAATGGCGCTCAAATCCGGTTTGATGAGATGCGTTGTACGAAAGTACGACCTGGAGTAGACGAGAGAACAAAGGTAAAAATGCGTCACAATACCTCACGACTATAACTTTGTGGTCTTATGCGAGTTGGGTTTCAAAATGCTTTAACATATGTCAACCCACGTGACACGGCCAACGCTAACGTGGGTTTTGATTTGGGGTTTGGAAAACAAAAAAAGGAACGTGAGTTCACCTGAAGGCGGAGGAGAGTCGTTTTTGTGCGAATGTGGTTTGGTTAAATGTGAGGAAGAGGCCGAGATCTCGATGCACCGATATAAGTTGACCTTCCTCTCCCAAACTCGTCACAAACGTTTGATTCTGACGGAACAATAACGTATAGTAATGGACAAGAAAACCGCGTAGTTCTACACCGCCCATAAAGCGACGATCACCCAATACACTTTTTCTGTTATGCTTCACTGCAATCAACCTCACAGATAATTTAACTACACTGATTTTACCTCTGTCCGCATCTTGAGGGCACCGCATAAAGCTGCGGTGAATTCGAGCACCACGCTCAATCCAGTGTCCGATAACAGGTGAATATCGTCAAGACATCCCCACGATCCGTCCGTGGCCAATCCCTTCAAAGCACATCAAGTTACTCACACTCAGAAATGTTTTTTTAACTTTTATCCCAACCTGCATGACTCTTGCCAAGGATGAGGGCTCAGTCGCCTCACTGCAGTGGATGAGACAAAGGTATCTTCCGAGCAATGCGGCCAGTCCTTGAACGGTTTCAGTCTTTCCAGTACAAGTGCCTCCCATAATTGCGGAACCCTGCAAACAGATAATTAGTGCTATTGTATGTTTGTTCAAGAACAAAAATGGCCCCATAATTCATGGCTGCCACTGGCAAGGCGATATTTTACTTTTTCGTATGTGCAAATAACTTCGTGCTTAAAATGAAACCGGTAAAACGTACAAATATCGCATATAAGAAATTCTCTTATCACCTTCGCCTCCTGCATTCCGATTGAGAGAGAAACAAAAGCCTTCTCTGTTGCTGGCGTCATAACGAAGTTGGAGGTGACCCCCAAGAACTCAAGGCCGTATTTGTAACTTGCGTCTAATATGTGAAGATTATGCTGCTGAATTCCACCAGAAGTCCCACTGTAGAACCTCACGCTTCTCTTCCATTCAAAGTCAGCTAGGAGAAATAGATACAAAATATGTGCTATGTTTTCAGCAAGAGTCTTTTTGATAGGGACAACAATTTCTTGTACATATAATTAACACATAAGTGATTTTATTACCTTAGAATTAGCTTGGAAAGAATATGTCAACGCTTTAAATTGCAATGACCCTTTAACCAGGTAAAATTGAGTGGTTTAGTGACATACTTTCTTAAATTAATCTTAAGCATTAACTTTTATTCCCATCAATACTTGTTTCTCTAATTTTGCGTGCAGTCATTCCGTCCATGCAATCTCTCAGATATACGCAGTACATAATCATATTCTCCAATCTCAGTTTATGAATGGGAAGCACGGGTTCCTCTGTGCCCTTCCATGTGCTCCGGTTTAAGACGGCGGGAAGCCTGTAGAGGTTAACAACCAATGAAAATCCGCAGAACTATCACGTGGCCACGAAACAGGTGGGTGAGTCAGCATCAGCATATTGGTCGCCCCAATTGCGGGGAATTGCTTTTTGTATAACGGCCATGGTTTAAATTCAGTGCAAATATAAGTGTTTTTTTTAAATGGTAATTTCCGAAATTAAAAGTCAAGTCTGTAATTGATGGACGACGTGAATCGTTTGCTGATAGCAATAATATATGTGCGTTTATTTTGCAGACAAATTGATGCACATGAAATTTTACATATTCCAGGGATGCAGGCTGTAAACAGACAAACAACACGTTGAACTGCCGATAAAAGAACCGTGAAATTGCATGTCAAAGTAGGATATGAAGATTGCGTGCAATAGCATGCTTAGCAAATAGTATAAACAAAGGGTGCAAAATTAAAGGCGTGGGCAGTGTTTTGTGCTTCTACTCACCGAGATAAACCTGACGTCATCATAGTACTGAATCCTGTTTCATAAATAACGTAAATAGATTCTGTTTGAATAAATACCGAAATCTATGATATTTCATAATAAAAGATCGCCAATCGTCAATCACTCTTTGCGAGTAATTTTGTATCATAAATAACGTTATAGTCGTACTTGAAGTACCAACCGTGTATGCAACACCACGTGGTGATACAATTGTTAGCATAACGGTTGGGGTTGGGATATACCTGCTAAAGACGTTGGCAAACTTCTTGCTGGCGTTTTGAACCGACTTTCGATCCCACTTGAGTTCGGAAATGGCGGTCTCGCATTCCTTGGTCCAGTAATGCAGAAGACCCAGCCTGGTAACCTGTCCGGGGTATCTATCACAACGGTGTTTTTTTACAAATTTGAAATGCTGTTGATTTCAGCAATTGATTTTTGCACTTGGAGAATTACACTATAAAGTGCATGATAATGTTCCAAGTAATGGTTTTGGATAAACCGTCACTTAACTGTCGCTGCATTATTTCCCTCAACTAACTTGACTTAGAGTTACCGAAAAGAAGAGAGATTCATCCAAATGCAGCCAAATCTCTTTTTTTATCATAAAATAGTTTCTCTGGCGATATACCGCTAATTTAACCATTGCAAAGAATTTTGTCAACATAACAATATTTTCGTGTTAACTACACTACAGAAACTGAGGAGTTTCAGTAATATAAGTGATGATCAATGCGTACCTGTAAGCGAGGTCTTCTATAGGGGTGTTGTTGTCGATGTCTTCAACCACTTTGCATATACATACGTGAAGTGTGCGTCGGACCGATTCCTGCAAGTTCTGCAACCACAGTTCCACGCCTTCGTACAAACTAACCTGGAAAAGGGAAAAAAATCCATTAAAACTCACTTCTAAATTCCTTGAAAATTCACTGTTAAATTTCATGAAAATTCACTGCCAATATCGCACTGCTATATCGCCTAAGTTGCACAATACAATTTACTTGATGGGATCGCTACAAATTCTTCGCATGTAACTGACAGAAGAGTTTTGGTCAATTAACTGAGTTAAAGGTTGCAAATCGCATTTTCAACAACATTTACCTCTTCGTCGAGGACCAGGCACTCCTTGTCGGTTGCCATGACAGCGGTTGCCTGGTAAACGTCGGCCACTTCGTCAGCTATGCTGGTGGAAAAATGCGGACTATCCGTTGATTTCAAGCCCTGTAGCAATGAAATACGATGATAGCCATTTTCACCTCCTCTCTGTCATTCGACACAATTCTAATTCTAATAACACACTGCTGTAAACACAGAGCACAGTCTCTTAAAATAGCACATACGTTGTTGTTGGTACAGGAATATGTAACACTTTAAGGAAAAATATAGAAATATTAATATATATAATATAAATCTGCCACTGACAACTTCGCCTGGCCTTGGTCTTGGGACCGTGACACCAAAAGTCTCGCAAAAAATAATTACTATAGGACTAACCTAGATTACTGCACAAGCATAATCCAGGTCAGTCCTTGTAATCACTGTTGAAAAAACTACGTACCGATCTAAATCTGATTCCAGATGATTTGGGGTAAGAATCGTCACCCAGGTTGAACTTTCGATCTGGGGGTATCGGTGTAGGGGTGTTCTGGGTCGATTTCATGGAACTTACCGTGTCCGACCACGCACTTGATTTCTCGATACGAATATCGGATATACTGCTGAATATGGATCTGAAACATGGTGTGGTTTGTTTATTAAGTGGAAGAAAAAGACGCGTTACAAATTTCACTACAGGTACAACTCTTGTGATAATTACTTAATATTAAACGCATTTATATTTTGTGTGAAGGCTGCAGAATGTCTGTAGAAATACAACTTCCTCAAGCACTTATCCTGCGGGTGATGGCCACACAAAAAAGGTTTATATCAGCTGGGTATGAAACATACGCAGATGTAATTCAATTAGCAGCAGGTTTAGCATATATTAATGGAATGGCTTCTTTTCGACGTTTTTTTGGTGCAAGTTAATGGAGCACAGGGTTTGGTAACATTAAACATGCATTCTCCTTTGCGTTTGGAGATAATTTCGGCTCTGATTTAGGAGATTTAGTTCGAAAAGTTTGAGAAAAACGTTCATTAAGAATAATAAACGTCTTTGACGTAAACGGGACGAAACACAGATTAACAGCCCTCTTATGTACAAGCTCAAATTGGCTGATGGAACAAGCATTTTCCGCAACGTTACAAATAAAATCACCTCTCTGAGTTTCACACTATGACCTATGTATTTCTATTAGCCGCTTTTAAGAAGACCCACTCATGACGTCTACATTTAAATACCATTATATTGAAATAACCTTACCGCAGATGGGGACGAATTGAGTCAAGCTCGTTGGGCCTGGACAACAGGGCGAGTAGGGAGGGATCGGTGAGAAAGTAGAAGCGCGGACAAACCGAGCGCTTCTTGTCCAAATACTGAGTCAAGCACTTGAAGCAAATCTCGAGCTCTTCCTGCATGTGACGTAACACTACGCCTTTCGGTACTTCCCCTGAATGAAGAATAAAATTTTGTTAGCGTGAGTTTCAAGTTCCTTTGGTCTGACGAAATCCCATTTGAAGGAGTAATTTTGGAGAAAGTATTTGCGTGGCGTTTATAATGTTGATGGTGCCCAGTAAGAAAACTTACCGCCGTAGCAACACTGAAGGATATTCTTCGTGTCAAAAGCTCTTCTCACGAGACGCACGTAACTCTTGTCCACCATCGCAAAACGCTTGGCTTCCTACAGAAATGTTGATAAAGATAGTAACGCGTCACCAAAATCTCCCCAAAAATTCGTGTGAATGGTAGCCTTAATGTATTAAAACCCAAAGTGTTAACTGTGGATGTACACATTAGGTACCTGCGGCAGTTCTTTCGCGTTGCCGTGATCAGAGAAAACAGCTTCCAAGTCCAGCCAGAGGTCTTGCGTCTCAAGCCAAAGGTCAAGAACTTCGCCGACTCCCTTCAGTTTCTCTGCCCACGACGCAGCTTCCTCTCTCAATGGACCTGGAATATGTGGTATGGGTATTTTAGTTGCAAACACAATTTAATGTGTCCACAATGTTATTTTATGGTCGAGTACTACAATGTAAGGGGTAATAATGTTACATATTTTTATCGTGATCTCCATACCGCCTCTAGCTTTCGCTAATATGTTATCTATGACCGCTTCTGGGCGTGGTGACCTGAGACTATGCATTAGTAGCAGTAACGCGAGCACTCGTTGTGTGAACTATTTGTTGGTGTATTTTACGCTTTTATTGAAGGCATATATACCCTACTGGTTTTAAGCAGGTCCTACAAGCCTTAAACGTTACAATATTTTTTACAGAATTTCCTTCTTTCCACGGCAAATAGCATTTGTCATTCTAACAAGATTGTTCAGTTTATTGCACAATTTTGCAGCACGTCCATGTTAAGTGCTTTGGAAACTTTACAGATTCTCTACAATACAAAACTTGTGAGTACCAATGTGTTTCGACGTGAGCATGTTGGCAAGAAGAGCTTGGGCGTCCTCCAGTTGCTCCAGGAGTCGTTCCGAGTCCTCCTTCACCAAGAGGACGGGTCCTCTCCTCTTGTAGTTGTCGAAGGTGAGGACTTGCTCCGTCCACTCCTCTTCCACTCCTCGCATCTTCACTTCAAGCTCCAGCTCCTTGCTCGCAGCAATCGCGATATCCCTGATCTCATTTTTGTGCCTGGAGGAAATTCGGTTGTTAATTTATGGCAGAAGTCTTCTGTAGGTTAAGGTTGATAATACGCTACTAATAATGATCATCATACATGACGATTCTTACTGATTCAAAAGTATATAAAAAATTTGTAAGCCAAGCGTTGTTGACGTTAGTAGACACTATAATTAGGGTTACAGTTGCGATTTTAAACTACATCACATCAAAATTAATAAGAACTCTTATTGTACGGTTAAGAAATCAGCATACGAAACACGATAAAGCGATAATAAGGATGCACCTATAGGCAAATCCTTTTACAAAGTAACGGTGAAGGCGTAAGCTAAAGCACACTCAGTTGGGAAATATTTACATACAAAACAACGTACTTAAGCAAACCAATGTCAAGTAGATGTCCGATTTTAAAAAGATTTGCTTCAAGCTGAAACTTGCTATTGGTGACCGCCATCACTTGCAACCAGTGACGGTTTCGGATTTCCTGCAGAAAATCGTTCAATGGAATTAATGGATGTGTCGCGCTTTTATAGAAAAAGACACAACTTCAAAGAAGCTTTGAAGCACGTAAATTGTTTTGTTGGACCGTGCGCACTCACCGGAATTGTGATGTCCTTGAACTTGCCCTGTAACAGAAATAAGATATGTCAAGATAACAAAATAATATATGTTTGCACTATCAAGCAGACATTCATACTGAGGTATGGGATATTTGCTGAAAAGAAAAAAAATACATATGATCCATTGTGTAATACGAAGCCATGGCTTACAAATAAATTTCCTGCGTACATTGGTAGATAACACTGATGATTAACACACAAGTATAAGTTCTTACCTTCCTCGCCAACCTGTGGAGCAATGGCAGAACATCCAGGTAAGTGTTAATCGACTGCTTCATTTCAGTGTAGGCGTCCCACTCTTTCAGCTTGCTGGGAAGGTTTAAACATTCCTCCCAATATTCTTGCACCTTTATGCAACAGATTGCGTTTTTTTGTGTAATATTATTGCATCTCGTTTTAAAACAAGACTCTCTGACTGGCATTCCACGTCCACGTTAACCAAGCGAATACAATTGAGGCACATTCAACATTATTTACAGAGCGGCATTTACCCGTATCAGCCATTGGGTCGTACAAGAAAAGAAATTTTAGGTAACTGAATTTGAGAAACGCCAGCAATTCAAAAGTAAAATTCTTATTTAGGTATTGAAATATAGACACGTTAATATTAACAGCAGGCTATGTTAAGCGTCACAAAATTTTAACCTGAAAACATCCATTTAAACTTGTTAGGGTTAGTTCAATAAACCAAAAAAACGATCACAATCGTTTTTGATACGTACTGTTAATTCCTCGAATAAATTTGCGTGGGTTAATTAATAGTGCAAATTTAATTCGAAGTTAGTAGGTTGCGTTACCTGATTTGAACAAACGTACGAGAAATCAATGCCTTCAATGACAAAATGAGTGGTTAATAATATGATGATTGTAATTTCCACGTCACAAAATCAAACCAACAAAGGAATACAATAATTTTGACAGAGATTGAACACAACAGGAAAAACTTTTAGGTTAATTCATTCAACCTTGTGCTTTGAAAGAATGTTAACACAAGTAGGTTGCTTTCCACACAAACACATTTTCTCGTCACAGAAAACCTGCCACAAAATACCACAAACCTCCGCAGTGGCTGTATGCAAGTCCACGCCTTCCCAAAGGGTGTCGCGAAGTTTGCGGTCGAACGCGATGAACTTCTGGAATAAACCGTACAACATGCCGAGGAGCTTGAGTTCTTCGCCGGTTTTGTCCAATTCAAGAAACGGCTTCGCTGGGATGCCGAAAAGTCTCTGCACGGAGTCGAGTGTCCTCCGCTTCGCGTCGTAGAGCGTGTACCTTCAAAATTGTGTCTTTTGTGTAAAAAACGGTTTCATTTAGCATCATCTTCATGTTGTTATGAATGGTGAGATAAACAGAGCTGTGAACTATAGCTTCTTAATCGTGATAGATTTAGGTTTTATGGGTGAATGTGACACGTTTGCTACCTTTCGCACACGTTTGAGTTTTCGAGCAAATTTCTTCCGTGATTACGTGGATATTGAAGTGATTTTAATTAGTATATTTTTAAATGATTGTGAATGTCTGCACAAAAAGTGAAAGCCAAAACTAGTATTTCAAACATTTCTGTTGTCACCGTAATCCCATTGTCTAAACCAGAGGTTCTTAAACTTCTACACAGTCATCAATCCTTTGAACCACCAACAATGTTCACCACCTTTCTAATACAGATGTAATGCAGAATATTATATCAACAAACCCAAAGATTCGAACTCCCCGCCCCTCCTAGGAAAAGGTTGAGAATCACTGGTGTAGGCGAACAACTATAACACTAAAACCGATACAACCTAACACAACTAATCAACGTACGATTTACCACTTTACAAACTTTCAGAGTTGATTTCTATCCGGTGTGTTTATGCAAATAATTAACCTGTTCTGAAAGTCATGAAGCCTCTGAACAGCCTCCGCAGGTCTGACACCAGGCACTGCCGGCCCCTGGGCGTCAAACGCGTTCCGGAATTGGATCACTTCAACCACGAATGTCTTCAGTTGTTTGTCAAGTTCTTGTTCAAATGAAGTTCGTCTTTCCTTCACTAAAGTTTGACCAAGTTCGTCAGCAAACCTCACCAACTCCGCCCAGTTTTGTCTCAAACTTTCCACCTGAAGGTAACAGAATAATTGCTTGCTATAGAGGAAATAAATGCTTTATTCAATCTTGGTTCTGGTGTCGTATTATGAGTTTGGAAAACACTTTTGTTAAAAACAGTGTGGTATTCGACATATCGTAGTTGAGACTAGATTATTTACTGGGCGATTTCTTAAGCTTCAAGCTGTTAATGTGAGTAATTAATCGCCAAATCGAATGAATGAGTTTTACAATCTTTTTTATTTGTAGTCAAAAACATAATTGTCTTACGAATCACAATTTAAAAATTTCCAAGCTTACTTGTTGTAATTCGGCTCTGGCCAATCTGAGATCGTACGATCGGAGTTTTTCGTACATGTTCTCTATGGGCAGATATACGCTGTCTATTTTATTCTCCATATCGTGTATCTCCTCCAGCAGGCCAAGGGTGCCGTTCAGCTGGTCTAGGGTAGTCACCTGAAAGGTTGCGTTAACGCACATATCCAGTCATGCAAGCCAACAGTCAGTTTACGATAAGATGTCAATAGCATACCGGTGCATCCAGTCTGCTTTGCACGTTGAATCTGTACTGGTAAACTGCATCGAGTTTCTTCTTGGCGTCCTCGTGCAGCACCTTTTGGTAAAACAGAAAGAGTTACAAGACAAGAGTTTTTTTTACAAAGTTTGACAACGGGTAAAATAGGGTATGCTTTTCTGTGTACACGCTAACGACAAGAGCTGTTTGTTGACACGATTGTTATCATGCATAAGGTATTGTTTCGCAAAAAGAATCGTATTATAGACCTTATATTAGTATCACGCAATTTATGTGTTGTAGTTACGTGACTTTGATGTTTGACCTGAAATTAGCTTGGTTTACTGAAGATGGAATATTCGCCACTTTAGTGTTTTAATTTTTATCGCCAACTAATATGTATCATACCAACACCTAAAGTATCTTTTCCTTCTCGTTTGGCTAAAACCTTACAGACACGCCAAAAGAAAAATAAGCGAAGTGTACCATAGCATATTGAGTTTTCCAAGCTGCGGCGAGACCCTGTAGGGCGTCTCTTGTTGGAGTCGGCTTCAGGATAACTGAACCTGCAGCAAGTTCACTCGGTATCGAAGATATCTTCTTTTCAACATCGAGCAAGTACTCCACCTTGGCAAAAAATGAGAAAATTTCAAACCGTCCAATTGTTGTATATAATTAGAATCGATACGACGTATTTAAAACAGTTCGGGCTCAAAATAGCGTGACAGATATCAAACGTCATTTAAAACAAAATACCGGACTTTCAAATAATGTTTAAATCCAAAACAAGCTAAAAAAGGCACATACGGTCAATTAGGTAACTTTACATACCTCTTTTCTTATAGCGGGCATATCGGGGTCGGTAGCCATGAAGTTGGTGTAACATCTTTGCATGTCGTCTCGCCACAAGAAATTGTACTGAGAAAGGCGATGGATATATTGACGCACGCTCGCCTTTAAACCTGTCAATAGCCGAAAAATTATGTTTGCATTCAGGATTTGGGAATGCAAATCATGTGTTTAATTCCGATTCTAGGCTATGTAAGCCATACAATGCACAGTTATTTAACCAAAATCGGATATACATAAAACTTTTCTGTGCCAAGCAACTCGAAAATATATGTTTTTTAAACAATTCTTTAAAAACACTTGTGCAAGTTTGGTTTACTGAACTAGTTGAAAGTCTTTGTTAGTTGTAAAGTGGAAATCGATTCTAGCGGTTAAAAACCGACCCGGATAAAATTACATTGATGAGAAAGTAAATTGAAAAGTGACCAAACTTCGTTGTTGTGTCACAATCGCATTATTTCAAAAGATACTTATTATCACTTCTTCGTCACACGAACCTTTTGTTGCCGAAGCGAGTGCTGCCCGATGATTAGCGACGACCTCATCCATCAAGATACTGGACTCGAAACTGCGATTTTTGTAGGACCCTCC
This sequence comes from Ascidia mentula, assembly GCF_947561715.1. Taxonomy (NCBI): domain Eukaryota; kingdom Metazoa; phylum Chordata; class Ascidiacea; order Phlebobranchia; family Ascidiidae; genus Ascidia; species Ascidia mentula. The sequence goes on from NC_138568.1 coordinate 5,816,277, forward strand.
CCACCAGACAAGCCCTGGAAAGAACAAAACAATAAAAATGCTTTAGGAATACTGGAAAATTCGCACACAAAATTTCTGCTTTCGAAATAAGCGATTTATTGTGTTTTTAGCATTGACCGAACACAAACCTTTGGTTGCCATAGTGATTGACTCCACCATCTCGTCGACGGTTTGCTGAACCTCCGAGAGAGGAGGATCGAGAACAATATCAGGGATTCGGAATCTGGTGAAAAGATAAATAGTGACACAAAACCTTTTCGAATGTTAAGCGAACAACTTCGGTTTACAGACATGCAAAATTCGACCCAAGCATTCGTCCTAGTGTTTATAAAGTGATGGATGGGGACACAGGTATTTCGTGGATGTTCATCAGATTAATTTTAGGCTCACATACAAATGTTTCGTGGATACGTTATTGTCATACCAGCAGAAACACATTGGATATAACCGTTACCACTTATAATTCAAGAACGGAAAATCTCGGCATCAAGAATATATGCCGTAAAGTAAGACTCTAAATTATTTACAAGGAAAATTATTAGCTGCGTACTTGATTTTGACGTAGAACTTAAGGCTCCCTTCTTGGTTAGTGTCGACAGACGAATCTTCCCACCAGGAGGCGGTAGAGATGAATGAGAGTGACGAATCGGTTCGCACTACATCAGAGCTGGTGCGAAAGAAACATTAGATAACAACGTATTTCAGCAACGAATACAAGCAATTGTGGTGTATTCGACATCAGATAGACTTTATTGCGTGAGTCTAAACAAGCTCCAAATTTTTTTAGACGTTGACGATACTTTGAAGCGAAACCTATTTCTTTTCTGGAAAGCCGACAAAATATAAGGGGTAAATCGCCACAGCTATTGCAATAAAATAGGGAATCAATTCCAGAATCAATTGACAAGACCGGTGCATTCTCGCTTTTTTGTATTATTTAGTGCCCCAATGACCGACTATTTGGGTTGTCATGCAATACCAGGTCAAAAAACGACCATAATATCCATGTGTGATATGTATACCAAGGGTCAAGCGGTACAAGTCCAATCCTTAAGTGTAGTTCCTCTTTTGCTAAGGTACCAATACACAGTTCTCCTAGTTACGTTTTTGCTTTCACGGATAACAGCGTTTTTTTATTATTTACCTGGACAGGGAGCTTCCTGGCCTCGAGTAATTGTAATCCACGTGTTGCTCCCCCAACTTTACTTCCATCGCTGTTGTGAGTGACGCAAGTGACTGAGATACGCTGTGTAGGACGCTCTTGTAAGTTAGCTTGCTGTAGTGGTCTGTAAAAAGAAACGCAGCTTAAAATGACAACGCTTCGATAACATACTAATTTAGTCGACAAACAGACGACTGAAGTGCTATGTTGAGAATACGTACGCTCGTAAAGCAAAATACTTGATCAAGTAATACCAAAGAATCTAAATAAGGGTTGAAAACTGCTGAAACTTTCTATGCAATTTATCTCGCATTTCTCACAGATCAGGCAAACAACGCTATGGAAATTTTCAAGGGTGGATTTAAACCCAAACTGAATTAGATATTATTAGTTATATCGTTATTACTCACCCAATATCTTTTCCACGAATTCTTCCTCAGCTTGAAATAACTGCTTAGACGACTCCGTGCTGCCTCCAGTGGACGTCGATCCGCTTCCCGCTCTTGCGTTCCTGCGCCCCTTCTTTACATTGGAACCCTTCGCCGCGGTGACTGTATAACAGGAAATACTGGTTAGAATAATAATAATGGTGCTTTTGCTTTTGTGTATCAGTAAATAGCACCTGTAATTGTACTGTGACTTGTGCATTAAAGTTCATGTGTACAGCGTGTGTCCTCTTAATATGGTGCCAATGTCATTTCAAAGGTAAGGTAATACACGTCTGCTTGCTGGCCATTAGTGCAACACGGAATTTAATATGACCATAATGCACTTGCCACGTGGAAACTGTAGTAACATTTTATAACTACTATATGCACTCACATTAGACACTTCAAGCGTTTATATACGTTGCAATTCAAATCATATAAGAAGCACATTAATGGGTAATTCCGTAAAATAATACAACGTATGTTTGGAATTATATCAATTTCAAAGCAAAACCTAACGTTAGGTTACGTACAATGCTCTGCACTGTTTACTCTGCTGCTGGAGAGGATCATAATGATGTCTTGGATCGCTCCTTCGATCAGCGAAACACTCTCTTGTAGCTGTAGCCCTCTCTCCGAAACACACCTGTTCATTTCCTAAAGCAAAACGGCTTGTGAACTTTACCGGCAATTTTGTCAAACATTTTTTGAAGAACATGTTTTTTTGCGCAGGGGTGTTGAACAATGTTATAAATATAACAACCTTTACTTACCACCATCATAATTTTAAATCTAAAGGTTGAACATTATGTTCATTCAAATCTTTTACAATTATTGATATATTAAAAGGATTTATTTCAAAATATTGACCAGCAAATACAGCATAAGATGCTGCCAATTTACGATATTTCTGTGCAACTGAGAAGCATCATAGAATGACATATAACCTTCTTGACACTAAAGAATTTATTTTGACGAATTTTTTTCTATATGTACTCTATACCTGAAGCAATGCAGATATTTCCCACGTCCTCCCGAGAATAAAATCGTCATCAAATAACATCAAGTCGTGGATAGAGTTGATTTCTTGGTCTATCTTTTTCTCCACGACCTCGCTTACCTTGGTCACGATTCCTTGCAGACGTTGGGTGCTCGACCTGGCGCAGAAATTTAACCACGATTGTTAAAAATTGTCGGACACAACATCGATAATTTTTTTTGTGGGCGTTATCGTAAAATATAAAATGTACTATATTTTTATTAATCGCAGAAGACAATTAAACTTTAGCCAAAATCCTCCGAAAAAGTAAGGAGAAACACAACACAGTAAAGCAAACCTGCAACTGGCTGCGATCCCAGCACGGCAGACGGTAATTTTCCGCCAGATCACTTGGTTGCCTGACTTGGTAACCGTTATGGTTTTATCGGTGCCAATGCAATTTTTTGCATATTTATTGTCTATGCGCACATTTATTGTGCATACAAGTATTTTTGTGCAAAAGAACATTGAATTGAATTTTTTTCAACGGCATTTTAGCAGGACCAAAAAACTACAACAATGAAAGATTGTAAACCATTGCGTGTATTTATATTCAATTACCTTGCTTTGTGAAGGAACGCGTCGATGTTCATGCTGTCCCAAGTAATCGTGCTCAAACCGACCTGCAGGCATTTTACTACCGAGTCTGTGTGGGGCTTAAACAATGACACGAACGCCGCAGGAATCCCGCTCCGAACCTAAAACGCAAAAATTAATCCCCACATGTTACTAAAAACCAAACGATTTGGTTTTATTTGTTTATTTTGTACTGCGCTAAAGGCTCTGAGCTTAGGCCAGTTACAATTAAAAAGTATGTGCTATGACCTAAAATCGTACGAATGAAATCACGTTATAACGTTTGTACTTTCAATTGTCTTTTAGTAAAATGTCTTTCTAAGAATACTACATGTTTTTGCAGAAAGTGTTAAAAATTCTTAAAACATAGAAAAACTGTCTTGTTCCTTAAAAACACACCAAAAAAACTGTCTTGTTCCTTAAAAACACAAAAAAAACTGTCTTGTTCCTTAAAAACACACAAAAAAACTGTCTTGTTTCTTAAAAACACACAAAAAACTGTCTTGTTCCTTAAAAACACTGCCTTGTACCATTTTGTATTCCTGCAAACATTGCTCGAGGTGTATTAGATACTGCTTGAACTGCTTCTCCTTGCTCAAAATCGCCTTCGCCGCCTCCGGGATGTCCAGCTTCAACCGCAGCATCCACTTCGCTTCGTGGATCTGTCTGGGAATCTGAGGATCCACATTTACCACCAATTCTCCTCTTTCCTGACGCAGAAGAGGAGCCTGGTGGAGAATGAAAAAATATGTTGAAATTGAAGAAGGGGAAACTATTGATTAAATGGGACAAGTGCAGTTACTGAGACAGGAAGTTACAGTGGCAGTCATATGTATGTGGTTTTCATTTCGAATATGATTGAACAAATTAGTCTTCATCATAGGATACTGTACTTAGTAGTCTAAATATATTAATTTTAAAAAATATTTTTCCTAAATCCTGAACATTTACAACTGCATATTCTCAAAACACCACTAAATCGTTAAAAACAAAAAAAAGCAGCATCTATGTTTTGAATTCAACACGAACAAACATCTCAACGTAAATAGTCCATGGTATTACAAACAGCGCACTAGTCACTACTAAAATGTATTGTAATGACGTAATGTATTACCCTCATTCCGTTCATAACGTGGTCAACCGATTTGCACCACTGCTGATACCAGAGTGTTTCGAAGGTGACAAGAGCCGTCGCCAACCGGTTGTAGAACTTCACAGTGCGATGATATTCTTTGTTTTGCGTCAACGATTTATTCTCGTGGAATGCCTGCAAAATTGAAATTGAAAATCAACTACTTATATGCGCCCACGTGGCAATGACAGTATTTTACCAAGAAAATCAATTTACCTTCATCGGTTCCTCAATGTGCGACAGGAGTTGACGTGACCAGTAGATGGCGCCGGCAGCTGGTGGTGCGTCACGTGGTACGATGGGGTCGTGCTTGTTTTTTTCGTACATCTGAATGTAAGCAATGAAACGGAATATGATTTTTTGAACGTGTTGTTATGTAAAAGCGTTAACAAACCTCCTGAATCGATTCCAATTCTTTGGCGTAGGTGGCGTATACCGCGCTGTAATGCTCACTAATAATGTCCTTAAGGTTATACCGTTGACTCACGGCGTTAAACCTACAGGGAAAAAAACAATAGTTTTTTTTACAGAAGGTTTTCAGATGTAGGAACTGGTCTGAAAATTGTTGCTTACTTTGACAAAACTTGGAGTCCTTGTCTGGTTTTCATCCGTTTGGAGAAAATCGCTTCGAGATAAACGAGGATGAGTTGATCGAGGTTTTGGGACAGGGTTGCGAAATAATGGAACGCGTCTTCGAACCTAAAATCACGCAAATAACAGATCAATAAATGATCTCCTGACATATGTAAAAATATTTTCAATAATTTATTTGGTTAAGTTTCAGTTAGCGTTAAAAACAATTTTGCGTTGTTAATTTAAAACAATATAACAGACTTGTCTTTCTGCCGTCGCTGAAGGTCCAACAGCATCGACGAATTGATTTTTGATCCCATGGACCTCACCATAGAAGAAACGTTATCTGCGATTACAGAAGAAATGCTCGGGCCTTCCTCGCCGCTGCTGTACAATTGCCCTATTCGAAACAGTGGATAGAATTTTAGTAACAAATTTACCATTATGTCGGTCACCTTTCTTCATTTTAGTAATCACGAACGACTTTTTATCTATTTAGGAGCGGTTTATGCTACCTTCACGAGAAAGCAATGTTGGTGGGGTCCTTTGTAAAAATAAATATGTATATATCACTTTACGCTAAAATAACTTGGTTGCGTTTGAACCTTGATTAAAGTTTGCACAAGTAGACAGCACTGTTTTTTTTTACATAAATGAATGGTAAAATTATTGGGATATTTACAAAATAGTGAGGTGTATAACAAAAATATCTTATCCGTATATTAACGTACACATACAATGCGTAAATAACTCATTTATTTAATCAGCAAAACTTGATTTTAAATTACTTAGAAAGGCGGCGGCATTGTACTGGGACTGGGAGGGAGATGCAGATCCGCCCGACACGTTCGATACATTGTCGTCATCTGAATCACTATCCGGTAACCTAAAGGACTTCTGCTGAATTCCTTAACATAAAGCAACAAGCATTTAAAACTCGTTTAACTTGTGAAACTGCAACAGGAATCTGCGTATTTCAATATTATATGCTTAACAAATCCGCAAACAGCATTTGCAGTGAATTTTTTTACTGTCGAAAAATTATCATTGATTGACTTTAAACCTCGTTTTTTTATGAATGGTTTCGTTGAAAAAAAAATACCAACCTGAACTTAAATCATCGTCAAGCTCCTCGTCTTCTTCAGGCACTGTAACCATTCCCTGCTGTCCTCTCTGAGAGGGAAGAAACGTCAGTGAAGTCCAATATAATTATTTTAACGTTACCAGGAAATACAACCAATCGAGCTTAAAAATAATTTGCTCTTTACGATATTTCCATTTCGTTTACTTCAGCCCCTCTAATCAAATACCATTGAAAGATTATGTTTAAAAATGTGTATTTAACGCGAAACAACTTATTTGCAATCTGGAGATCCTCAATGTAGTAAGCGTTACATAACAACGCTAGGTTACCAAACTGAACAAGTGTGTAGTAAACTTACATTGTGATAGGTGTAGGTTTGAGCTTTCTGAACAAACTCCACTTCCTGAGGGGAGGACGCTCGGTCTACGTAGAAACAAAATTATACAAACTTAGTCGTGTTCAGTTACGGGTATTCCCCTACAATTAACGGTGTTTTTAATGTATGTTTTTGTGTATGTGAACAGATCAAAAACCGTCACAGACTGTTACACAATCTTCCATATAAACCCACTGGCAACAGAGACATCGTCCTGCGCGGATTCGGTAGGTGGTTGGGCGAGTGGAATTTCCTCTGGTCTGGGACGCGGCAAGCCTGCAGCTTCTTTGGCTGAAACGCACAGTGTTTTTTTTCAAAACGCCCATATTGAAATCATCAACGCATCCAAACGAGTTACCTAGTTTATTAAATTGCCTTAGTGACGACACAATGTCAAGCAACTGTCTCATCCGTCCGCAAATCAAATCAAGGTTGGCGAGAATTGTTTCCTCGTCAAACAGGGGAATCCCGTAACTGAAACTCCCGTAGTCTTTTCCATCTGTTTTCAAATGTAAACAACATGAAGCTAGCGGTTTGTTACTAAGGCACTTCGCTAACGTAATATCGCTACACTATAAGTTGTAAGAAAAAACATTAATGGGGATGTGAGGACTTAATCCAAATAACTTCGGCCGAACACGAATATGGACACCGAATCCTAATTTCAATTTAACGAACGCGTTTGCAATTGTGCGTTGCTGTGAAAATTTATGCTGCGAAAATGGTACAGCATTATTTTGATGACAAAATTAATTAAACGAGTGTTAAATGGTTTTATTCTCATTACATGTACGTATCATACTTAGTTGGAACTGGGAACTCCCTATAGTTCTATAATAATTTTGACATTATACTTGGTGTTTAGACGTAATAAGGCGGAACAAACCTATCAAAGTATCAAAACCCCAACTGGGTTGTGTTGTTGCACTGATCATACTTCTATATAGTGCCAATACAAAATGCTAATATTATTAAATAACTAACATATTCCTCAAACGTAGCCCTGTTGTGAATGCAATTGCAAACAACTTTTACCTGATCCTGACACCACAGAACCGGTTGCGGCGAACTTTGTTTTCTTCGCGACTTTCGATCGGCTAGTCGACATATCAAGCGAGCTCACAGACTGGTTCAAACTGTGCGGGGCTGTGGTTGTCGAACCCAAACCGTCTCGAAGGGATTTCACTTGCTCACGAAAGAAGGCTTGCAACGCTAGGCACGCTCTTAGTCTGCGGACATGTTTGAAATGTGAACAATTACAAAGAATGCTGGACCTAACAAGAAAGTGTTTAAAATTTCTCCTAGCAAGTAACTTAGCACTAAATTGCAAAATATTAGAACAGAAAAGCAAAAATGCTTCCAGCCAAAAGAGTTTACGCAAAATCGGCGGACATGTTTTAATCAAATAACATACCCATCAATACAAATTCGTAATATAAAATTTATGTCCTTTTACATGACAATATTCCAACAGCGCACACGCCAATAAAACCAATCAAACGTTGTCAGTTTTCCAAACCGCTACATTTTCTACAACTTAATTTCCTTTTGAGACAAACAAACCTCCCAGTAAGCGTCTTGTCGTCGTCGTGTATTATTTCCTTTTTCTTGCTTCCCTTCTTTGAGACTTTAAAGGACGGAGGAGGCAAATCTTCCTGGTCGATTTCTTCGCGAATAATCTTCCATAAATCCCCATCACGCGAGAAGATCTCAGATGTGTAATCCCGACACATAGTGGCCAGCTGGTTGCCAATCTGCAATACAAAACGTTGATTGGCGGTTTCCATGCCAATAGTGTTACCAAAAAAACTACAGGAAAACAACAACTCATAATTCTGAGAATAAAAAGACTGCCCCAAACTGTTATTAACACTGTCATGTTTAAAAAATGCTTCGGCAAGAATTTGGTGTAGCTCGCGTCATTCAAACTGATGATGGCATAAGTTCTTGCCGAAACGTTTTAAACATGACAATGTTAATAACAGTATGGGGCAGTCTTTTTATTCTCACAACAACTCAGATCTAAAAAAAATGGCTACCTACAAAAAATAAGTCTGAAGCTATTGTAATTGAAGACACTGCAATGAAAACGTCACAGCAAATTCACAATCACAAGCAGTCGTTAGTACGCAAACAATTAATGTGTTACCACTAACGGCATTACCTTCATGCATAGCAGCCCTAGATAACCAGTCCTTGCATAAAACTTGGAGATAGAATCCATTTGTCGGATGGCACCAATCAGTGTGGGCATTATAATGTTGATGGCAGACACTGGGTTTATTTCATGATGTAGTTGTTCGAGGTGACGTCGCAAAGCCTCAAGATACTTCACTTTGTCTTTGGTCTCGTTTTGCGCGTCAGTGATCCTTTGATTAAACAGTAAAAATGTGTGATATGAGATGTTCATGTAAATTTTCCGACTGAAAATGGCATTTGTAAAATGTACAAAGAATCATTTCAAGCCCCATAGTATTTGAAAAAAAAGATCAATCCGACAATGGGTCCGAAAAAACGCATTACAAAACAATGAATGCAAAACTAAGTCTGCAACAGCAGTGAGTCTCTCAGCTAATCATTGATTCATTTTCCACAGTATATTACATGGTCATCAGTTTTAAAAGACCTCAAAACAATGACATACGAAGTATCCACGGTTCTCCATGCTCTCAAAGTCCGCGACTTGACCTGAATGAGGATCCCAATCACATTTTTGCACTCCTTGCTCTTTAGTTGTTCTGTGATTCCAGCCAGAACCCTCTGCCTCCTTTTCCATCTTTCAAATTCAGTGAGTGGCCCAGAATGAATGTCAAGCAGTCTGGAAAATGTGTTAAATCTTCAAACAAATCCAGCATTGGCTTTTTTTAATGTGCGTGTACAGATACAGGTCATTTTTCACAATGTTTAACATCAAAAGTTTTTAACTGAATGTTACTTTTGTATAGATATTTTTCTCTAGACTCAACTTTGGTCACTTGTTTTGTTTTATTTTAGGATTATTCAGTGGAAGTTGTGAGAACACTTTGTAAAAATATGGAAACTAGGGTTCAAAGATGTCAGTTTTCTGTTAAATCTAAGAAAGCGTTATTGTTTTTCTACCAGTTCCTAAATCCTAATCAAGGTTGATACAAACTACATAGAACAAACTAAATACCATAACAGGCTGAGCAAATACATAACATTACTGATACCTATACCAACACCAACAAGTGATTCAACTATATATTCAGTTAAAATATTAAACTTTGCTTGAACACAGTGTGAAAAAAATTATCCATTTTTCGGGCATAAAGAACTTATTCTGTACCCTACCTGTCATCCGCTCCTTCAGATAAAACCCCTTCGATGGTCTGCATCCATTCGTGCAACACTTCTTCATATGACTGAATGACAGCCGGGTCAAACTGGCTGCTTATGCGATGCTGTGAGAAATCACGACTGACCAGCTGAGTTGGAAGACGAAGAATCTGATGATGTAATTGTCAAACACATTAATATAGTATACCTTATTTGCAGTTTTACTCTTAAATTGCAATCACCGGCAATTTGATACATGTAGTGATAACCAGCAAGAATAACCACAATTTACTTTATATTAGAAACAGTAATATTAACTGACAAGATTGTTGTGAGTAACACCATTGCTACACTGATGAGACCTATTAGGTCAGAATGATGGCAGCTCATTATAAAAAGGTATATTAGCAGTACAAACACACTACCTGTTGGTTTATTGCTCCGCTTTTGCTTGTTGCATTCACTAACACATTAACGTACTTCTCAACAGAGTGAACGAATTGTTGTTTATGTTCTTCAGAGCAGCGCCCCCAATCTTCCTGACCCTTCACCATCGGAAGAAATACCTTTGATGCAATTGTACTATTATAATAATGGAATTTGCATTTACTCTATAAGAAACAATATATGCAGTGAAAACTATTGCACTAAGGTTTAAACAGATTTTTGTTATAAGTTATAAACATACATCAGGCCAAAAATTTAAATTTCTATTATGTGCAGCTGTTCCAATGACACTTTATTAAAAGTTATGAAGATGTAAGTGTTGACATACCTGAGAAAGCACAGTAGAAAGCTGGTGAAGAGGATTGTTTTTTATTTCGCCACAGAAAATTTGTTTGTGCATTTGTGATTGGTCGATTTCGCGAGCAGTGGAAGGACGGAGAAGGTAAACACAAACAAGCTCATTTAATGCAATGCCCTATAAAACAATCATTTCATAGGCAAAAAAATTGAGATTTTCTTTTTAATATAAATCAAAACAGTTACATCAACATGAGCAAAACAGTAAATGTCTCCTGTAAAATGAAAACCATGAAACATCATTTTTGGTGAGTGTATTTGATGGAGCATAAATTGTAATTGCCTTCAAGTGAACACCAAAACTTGTGCCATTTCTTTAATTTGCATTTAATTTAGCATTAATTAATTTATATGTGAAGAAAATGAAAAAAGGGATCTGTGTTTGGTACCTTTAAATTAACAAGACTTGACACCATGGTAAGATCATCAGAGAACCATGACCGACCTTCCGGCCGTTTGCCATAAACAAACAACTTGCTCAATCCATCGGCTGCTAGAAATTGACTTAACAACTCAAAGTTGCCTGCATCCAAGAGAAAATGTTCCAGTGCAGTTGGACTGAAAAACAAGATTAATGATCCACAGCCTAATTGATATATTGTTGGTTGGGCTATGTGGATTATTAGGATTTAGTGCAAAAAGCAGTATGGATTAATGGATAGGCTGTTAAAATAAAATGTTTATATACAAATATTTTTCACCGACAATATTGCCAAAAATTTACTGCACAACACCGATTAAAGGTCACCAACAAACACACTTTCCAACCAAAAACGAACAAAATTCGAAACAATTAGGCTATAGAACCAGTATTGACAATTGGCGCGATTAATTGGGGCTTACCTGTCGGTTTCATCAACCTGAAAGGTCTCTTGTATTTTGGTGGCTATCCACCAGTGACGTTCGTCCATTCTTTCTTAGATTTGCAGCATAGCCTCAAAAATATCAAAAACACTTGTTGCACGCTGCTGCTCGAGCGTCAGTTGGGTAGTCATGGGAACAATAGCGCGATCTGGTGTGCATCTGTACTTATTCAGATTTTGGATTGTCACAAAATATCGGCAAAACTAATTACTAAGGGAAAATATGAGATTAGATGGATTACACTCAGATCCGATCATAATGCACTCTGCATAAGTTATAGTTTTGTGAAAATAAACTAAACAATTTTCTCTTTTTATTTCTATATCTTTGTAAAAAAATTACTACAGATTTCAAAATTTTGGCAATATTCTACTGCAAACTATACTTTAATAAATAAATGGGAGGTACAAATATCATATGTTTGCATAGGATATGAAATTGATCAGATTAGCAGTTATTTCTATAGTTTATCGGTGATTCCCCATGTTTACGCAAATTGTACTTTAACGAAATATTTGGAAGTCCGTTCATGACTAAAGATATAAAAATACATAAAACAGTAGGAATGCAACGAAAGTTCGGTTTGCCGAATTTATTCGGCCGAAACTAAGGTCTTTATAATTAATCAGTTTCGGCCGAATATTTTTCCAATTTCTGCAGAAACCGAAACTTTTTTACTGCATTCAACGACAATAAAAGTTTAGTATAGATCATTGTTCATCCTATACGATTGTGTTCGTTTTATTTGTTTGTTGTCACTGAAATGATGAAAATCAATTTGAGCAGTTGGTACAGCAGTCGAGGTTATTCTTCAAGTGCCAATAAAAAGCTGTATGGTATAGGATGAGATCCAATCCAGCACGTGTTTTGTTTAAATATATTACGTTTAAAGAGATGGATACTAAAATTAGTTTCGGTTTATTCGGTTTTTGCCGAACAAAAAAAATGCTGTTTCGGTGCATCACTATAAAAAAGGTTAAATGTTGGTCGAATGAATGGTAAAGAACTATGAAACCACGATGAAACTGTTTACACACTTTTGTGTTTAAGTTCATGTGAGAATTTTTTGTCGGTTGTGTGCGTTTAAGTGGTAAATTCGCGTATGATGCATTTGTGTATTTTTCTTTCCAGTGCGCATAAAATTAGTTTTCAGTCTAGTAAAAAGTGTGTCAATCATGGATGACGACCCAGACGTTTTACGAGAAGTGCCTGACGCTTTGCAAAGGCTTGTTCGGTAAATACTATATCTACTTTACCTATTCATGATTCCTTTTCAACAATAGGCCTGACGTCACTATGCTGCAGGTAAAGATTGACTGAAAGTGCATTGGTTTAAATTATCAAACTTAGTTGTTACTTGTACACATTTTTCCTGCAAATGGATTTACCACTGTGCTACACATGTTTTATTAAGAAAACATTTAAGTCAATGCATTTTCAGTGAATTTGTACTCGAAGCATTGTGACATCAGACCAATTGATGACGTGAAGTTGGAACCTGAATATCCTTGATAGTTGGTATGTACTAAGACCTTGATGTTTTACATACAGATGCACAGTTCGAGGTTTCTATGGCATTGAACATGCACTGACTATAGATGTTCTGGTTAGAAATGCATGTGTTAAAGAAGAAGACATTCAGGTATGTGAGTGAAATTCAAAAAATGATTTAACTGTACAATAACTTTTAACACAGTAATGCAAAATTATAACTCTACTTAACAAACTAGATTTCAAATAACCAGAGTTCTGAGTGATATTTGAATGACAGTGTTATTTTTAAGGAGTTGCTGAAGTTTGATAAGAAGCAACTAAGAAGTGTGATTAATCAACTCAAGAATGATAAATTCCTCAAATCAAGGGCCTATGTAGAAACCCAGGTAAGAAAATATCAGTTTAATCCATAATGTTTGAGAAAAATTTTATATAAATGTGCAATCATTATATTTTCAGGATGATGGCAAAGTTACAAGACATTATTATTACTACATCAATTACAGAAGCATTGCCAATGTGATTAAATACAAGGTTAGGTCAAGTCAAGCAAAATGTTACCTGAATAAACTCGTAAGTGATTGTGAATCATTTTTCAACAGCTACATCATATGCACAAGCGTATTGAAACAATGGAACGCGACACAACCAACCGACCTTCCTTCAAATGCCCAACTTGCCACAACACCTATAGCGACCTTGAGATTAACCAACTTGTTGACCCTATGTTTGGTAATATGAATATAGAACTGCAGTTTCAGGCAACTCATTTTAGTCTATGGTGTTTGCTATACAATGTCCAACATGTTTTAACAAATTCACCACACCATTGTCACTTAATAAAGCAGAACTTCTCCACTCATTTAGGGCTGTGGAACACTGGGCCTAATTTAATAAACTCTGTCGACACCAAGAGACCACAACATTACTCGTGAAAAAATCAGCAGCAAAAATAATATTGTTTGGGAAAATTTAGTAGCCTTCCACATGTGAAACCTGGTGTAAACAAATATAGGATTATGATGCAATAAGACCACAATTCTTTGGATATGGAATACTAGTCTTTTTTAGGAAACTTTAATTGCTTCTTAAAATTGTATCTGTCAGATTTGTATATTTTCAGCATCAACAAAACAACGTGCCATATGGATGTGGTTTTATCATAGCAACCATCTAGATGCCTTTTAATTTTGTTGGAAGTTATGTTGTAAATGTGAACAAACCATGTGTATTTTATAAACAGGGACTTTAAACTGCACATTCTGCAGAACTGAAGTTGTTGAAGATAAGGAAGCACATCAAGAACAAGAACTAAGGGTGTCACAGGTAAGGGCTCAAAGAAATCGAGTTGGAAAGTTCATTTTGGAAATGGTTTGTCAAATATGATAAATTAATGTCTTGTTTCTTTCTTTCAACCAATTTTTTTGCTTGAGCCTCAATTAAAAATTACATGGATGTTTTGCTTGAATTCTTTTTCTAGGCAAAATTTAATGAGCAAATGGAGCCTGTGTACAAACTTCTGCGTGAAGTGGAAAATATCACCTTGTCCGAAGATGTCCTCGAACCTAAACCCACCCACATACCTCACTTACATCCAAAGTAAGTTTTTTTTATTGTGGTTTATCGTAACAAACAACATGCACATTCTGTTTAGTGGAAGTATATAACTGTTCAATGCGAAAGTGTTCCGTAAACAGTAAAACGAAAAAATTTTTTTTGTTATTCCAGTGGTCCTAGAGTAAGTAAAGGCGGCAAGTCTAAAGATGGCGACCACTGGTCGACCGGGAGGGCCGCTGTGGATTTTGGTCATGAACAGGAGGTGGTGATTAACATGGGCGAGAAAAAGGAGGAGCATGTGGTAAAAGAGGTGAGATCAATTAAATGCTTCTCATTTTTAGGACTTGCTTTATAGCTGTAGAGGGATCTAGCCCTCGGTTAGGCATTGTTTATTTATCTGCGACAGCAAATTATTTTAGTTCGGGAATATAATGAAGCAACAAACCTCGGATTTACGTCAGCAGATTTTGTTGTGAAAATTCGATTTCCTTATCTAAGTTGCCTTAAGCATCGTCAGGTTCTTATTCAATAGAATAATAAGAAACTGACGATGCTTATGGCAGTTTAGATAAGCGAAATCAAATTTTCACAATAAAATCTGCTGACGTAATTCCAAGGCTTGCTGCTTCTCATTTTAGCGATACGCTGCAAAGCAATTTTGCTCAAAATACTAACTTACGGAGTAAAACTTTCCTTCAGGTTCCATTGTGGTTGTCTGAAAGTACGGTTACAAGTGCGGTGACGTCATCAAAAGAAGGCCTAATGTCTCCTGAGAAAACGGGCCCGTCCGACCACAAGCTTAACGACGAAGTCATGCAGGTTTGTGACGTCATATTAACGTCTTGAAGCCAATCTTTCTGTTATTGTATGCGTGTTGGTGACTGATTACAAAGTAACTATTTGATCCCTTAATTTCCGTCAGACGCTTCTAGTACAAGAAGGGTCCTCCCAACCTTCTCGAAAGCCACACCACGCTCATCCATCCCACAGGGCCGCCGGAGGAGCGGAAAGCGAAGGTTCGGACGACGAGTTTGAAGACGTCGACGACGAAGCAATGGTGACGGTTGCTGGGCAACCATACACCTACGAAGAGGTGGAAGAACGTGGCAATGAACTTATCAGCCTTATGACGCCTCAGGAAAAACAGCAGTACATTGAAATTGGACAAAGGCGATATGAGGACATGCATGACTGAATAAGCGCTTAATACTGATTGGTTGCTACTCACACATGAAAGAAATGGATTTTCCTGGTTGGAGTCGAGCGGTCCGTGTCATAGCTGTTTTGCACTGGAAGATTTTGCCTTGCTTTTACTTTCGTCCGGTATAAACAAACATTTGAATATGTTTTTTTTGCGTGTGTTAATTAGAGAAGTTACATCGCATCTTTTGTTACTACCAGGGTAATAGGAATTTACCCCCGCTAAGGTCACATGTTCCACCAAATAACCACTAAAAACTGCACTGATGAGACCTTGTAGGTCTAGAGTTAGACAGTGGCCATCTGTATGCAGCTTATACACAATTCATATTATTGACTCCACTTTGCTTATTATATTTATAATTATCGATTGAAACCGGTTTGCACAGGATTTGTAATATGAGCTGAACGTGACGTCGAGTTGGCATATTGCGCAATACTGACAAGGGTACACAAAAAAGAACCATTGCCATCAGCACTTTTCACAAAATATGCGCATTATGTAAAATAGAATCAGGTTAGGGTTTAATAATGACCTGGAAAATGCTTTTTGTGCATTTGTTGAAATTTTAAGTCCAAATGATACAAAAAGGCTTCATAGTGTAGACGTATAGCTTAAAAATTGTGCAGAATCAATAGAATATTGTTTTAGTGTTTAAAAAGGAAGTTATTTGCTCAAATATCTGATTTACGGCATATATGTTTTTCAGGATTTTATTCAACAAATTAAAAGTTTGTTTGTTAACTTGACTGATGTCAAACAACACTACGATGACTGAGCAAACCACTGAAGTTCGAGACAAACTTAACATCGTCATCGAATGGCTGATTGCAGGATCCTTGCTTGTGATTCTATCGTATCTTTCCTTGGCTTCTTTTATCTACCAAATATACACCAGACAAAATTGTTTAAAGTTGAACAACCGTCTTTGCACCGCATCGTGCATACTTCTTTTGGCCGCGGTTTTCCCCATGAGCCTGATTCTGACTTTAAGGCCCATGAGCGACACTCTTTGCACATGGCTCGCAAACACTGCAATTATTTGCATCGCAACCTCAGTTTATGTCATTTATCTATCTCTTTTAGTTCGACTTAATACAACGTACACTAACGTTAGATCGGCAGCGACGTGGGTCAAAAGGGCAAAGGTTTGCAGCAGAATCATTTTCTGGGGACTGACTCTGTTCCTTCTCATCCAAATCATTGGAACTCTTCTGTCTCGATCTATATTTGTACAAAAAGACCTGTGTGTGACGGATGATAATGTTATGGTACTTGGGATTGTCTTTACTGCGGGGATGTATATTTTCCAGTTTGGGTTGGTCATTCTTCTTTTTCTGCCATTAATCAAATACTTTGGACATTTGAGTGGGATCGACGAAGTTTACAAGCGTTGTGTACGTTTTGCTACGTTTTGTTTTGTACTTGACATTTGTAAAGTTATGGTATTGCTATATCTAAAGCCTAAAGTTGCGGAATGGGATTGGTTGTCGGAAGCGGTTTTCGCAGGCATTATTCAACTTTGTACAGTGGGAAACATTCTGACTCTGCTCTTTTCGTTTCCGGATTACAAGAAACGTCTTTTTCCCTTTGCAATGATCGAATTCAAAAGCAGATCGAAGGTCGCCTGCATTACGTCTGATGCAAGTCAAAGAGATGTTGCCACGAAACCAAACGATACAGCCAACCGTCAGAATGTGGAATTGAGTGAGTTGAATGTTAATCAAATCTCTCAAAACAGTCAACAAAACTTTTCCGCCAACTCGTAATTCTGAAGAAAGTGAAATGGACAAACATGGCAGAAAACAATACATCTAATATGCTTAGTGATTGATGTATTTTTAGGAATTATGAAAACACTTTTGTTTTATTGGCATTGTATACGTTGCAAAATGTTGTCATAATTGTACTTTTTGGAAACTAAGGCGTGAAAATAAAAATGTTGTGTATATTAGCAGTCCAATTATGTCATGTTAAAGTAATAATTAGCAAGCTTAGCATACATTAAACAAGAGGTACAAGCTAATTGAGTTGAACAGAGTGAGCAGAATAATTTAAACGCAATATCACGTTGCATTTCACAGACCAGATGTGTACCCAATGAAATTACTTTTATCCTGACGATTGCTATTGTGATTATAGAATGTTACCTTACGAGTACGATATCAGGTTCGATCTTTCTATAATTGTATTCGTGTTGACGTTGAAGCCATGGTGATGGTTACTGGGCAACCATACACATAGGAAGAGATGGAAGAGTATGGCAATGAATTTGTTCTCAGGAAGAACAGCAGTACATTGAAATTGGACAAAGGCGATAGGAGGACATGCATGACTGAATAAGCGCTTAATGCTGATTGGTTGTTGCTCACACGTGATAGAAATGGACTTTCCTGGTTGGAGTCAAGCGGTCCGTGTCATGGCTGTTTTGCCTTGCTTTTAATTTCGTCCGGAATAAACATACGTTTGAATGTGCTTATGGCGTGTGTTTATTTAATTATGTGAGAAAAGTTACATCGCATATTTTGTTACCAGAGTAATAGGGTTCTACCCTTGCCATGGCCACAGGATACACCAAATAACCACCAAAAATCAAAGAAGCCTTTGTGTTTTTGTGCAAAGAAGCCGATACAAGCGACATGAAAAGCACAACACAGCAATAAACATAAATGAAGCGGAATCCTTTGAATACCGCGATACACCAGTGCCGCCAGTGCCCAGAGTGAAGGCCTGTATATAATGGCTATATGGCTGCAACCGACAATCCGCAAGTTGTTTCGAAGTGAGACCAGTGCTTTAGGATTCCTGCTGTTTGTGGTTCTGCTTTTGTTAACACCATGTTAGTCACAGCTAAAGAGGCACTGAGGGTATTTGTGTACTGCGGTATTTACAGAGCATGGGCCAGTGCAAGTAAATATGACAATGCAAATGAAACAAACTCTTAATTACATGCAATGACTTGTTCTAATCTGCTCAAGCAGTCATCCAGGTTTGCAGTGAGATCCTTCGGTATTGTGGACCGAACTTTAAGTGCTTTTTCGCACTGAACTTTGCTTGCAGCGGCACGATCAGATTCATTCCCGCTCAACACTGCCCTCGCGTGGTTGTAACAAGCCCATGGGAACCACCTAAATGCGTCGGCTGAGCTTTTAATCGCCGCGGGCTGCATAGCTTCTTCAAAGGAATCCAATGCTCTCACATATTGCTTTGTTGAAGCCCAGTACTTTCCACACCAAACCATACACTCGATTGAACGGCCCCATTCCACGTTGGCGTTGGATTCGTCATGTAGTTCCTGACAAATATCGTCTGCCTTATGCGCTTGGGCATCATCTATTGCATGGAGAGCCACGAGCCTGGTGTTTATGCGAACAATGGCGCATTTGTGTTTTATGGCGTCAAATTTTTCCGCATCCACGCGCATTGAAATTCCATGTTCGTAAAACAACGTGTCGTATGAATCTTTGATCAAGAGTTTCTCTTCGACAAATCTCTTAGATTCCATGAGAATGTCGCGTCTTTGAGTGCAGTTAAAATTTTTGAGACCTTTCATCCTCAAATGGGCGGAAGCACCAGCAGTGAGGTGCAAAAATAAAGGTGATATTTTGAATTTTTCACGAACTTTTTCACATATTGTGAAAGAGATTGTTGAAAACCAAAGAAATCTTGTTCTTCTCTCGGATGTAATCTTGCCGTCGTGGTGGAACAGCAAACCACTCATCGTGTGCAATATCGATGCAACTCTTTCAGCCAGATAAGTTTCGTGAAGTTTTTCTTCACAGAGGAAAAGCGACGATTCCTTCCTGCGAATCTTTCGAAGTTCCTTTGCCTCAACTGGGACTTGGTTTTTGACATATTTGTTCAAGTAGGAGACAACGTTTGTGTTCGATTGAGGGTGTAAGACAACGGAAATGAATGTTTCAATATCGAAGTGGGTGCCAAACAAGCATTTTCCGGCGTTTGCTAGTCTCTCGACTATAAGACTTGCCCTTTCTTTTGCAATTTCAGTAGAATCTGTTGGTTTGATTACATCATCAATGGTTATAATGTCAGGAGTGGAACTTGACACAACGCTAAGCCATGCTTCTAGCGCATTAATTAAGTTGATCTCAGCATCTGAAACTTCGTCGTCTGGATTTTGCATAAAGCCAAGCATCACACCAATTACTTCGTGAAGGTGGGCGCGACACAACTGGAATAATATGTCGGGTTGTTGTGGCACTTTTCGGTTAAGAACGGACAGTATATGAGGCATTGTTCCCTTCATAAACATGGCGTCCTCTTTTTTTCTGAGATCCTTTCTTACAACACTGGCTAAGGCTATTGTTGCCAAGCGATCAGCGTTTTCAAAATCCGTCTTTTGTCCCAACCGCACAGCCGTGAAAATCACTTCGTGAAAAGTCAATGTTGTTTTGTCGTCGGAAGTTTTGCACATGCCGTAGTTCTCATACGTTGTTATGAAATCTTTCGACTCCTCCGTATTGAGTAAAGCGCACTTGTCAACGTTGCTGTCGTTGGTTCTCATGTAGTGCATAACTCTGCTTACGAATATTCTAGGAATGTTTCCGTGATGGTATAAAGAAATGCAACGCACGGCATTCCATCTTCTCATTACCATTTCGCTTTCTCTGTTACTTGGCCGTAGCAAAAACAGGATAGATTCATACAAGTGCCTTAGACGTGGATTGATGTCTTTAAGTTTTTCAGTTTCCTTCTCAAAAATAGTTTTAAGAAGTGACTCATTTTCACGCGCTCCAAATATACTTGATAACTGTCTGGTTGTGTAGCTTTCACTGCCAACAAACCCAACGGAGATCCATTTATTCTTGCAATCACCTGAATTGCTGCCTCTTTTTCATCTTGATCAGCAGATGCCTGCAATCCAAGAAAGCGCAGGCCTTCGTCGATCTCAAAGCCTCGGATTTCTTGGACAGAAAAGCGGTCAGACTCGTTGACACAACATGTGTTTTTGGAATGCGAAGTTACATAAACGTGAAGTTTGACATTTCGCTCTCCGACTTCGCTCACAAAAGATAAGAAATTATTTAGCATTTCTCTATCATCTGTCTTGGGATCTTCAATGATAATTAGAATTGGAAACTCACACGTTGCCAGTATACTAACGAACTGCTGACATCTGCTGTCCATAAGCCCCTCTAAGGCAGTATCAATGATACTTTCGTAAACTAGCAACAAAAAGTTTTCTACCATAGACTCCAACAGCTTTTTCAATTGTACCTTAATGTCGTGTTTCTTATCACTACATTCGATGTGCATTTTGCTACAGGGCCATCTGAGCCATAAGGAAATTCCCTGCCCAACTTCTGAACTATTTCGGACTTTCCCGAACCTGGCATCCCCTGTAGGTGAAGCACCGAAATTGTCCTTTCTTTTTGCTGCTGCTTGGCATGGGAATAAGATGTACTTTCGATGAACTTAGACGTTACTCGGCCCACGTTATCGACTGACGTTGCTTTAGATACCCTCGGAGTGGAACCTATAAAGTGCAATAATAATATTGGACTTTCGTTTTACCGCAGAATATGTTGCCCACATCTAGTCGACGTAACTTTTTAGCGAAAAAAATTTTCCTCATTGTTTTTTCTCACATTTTTGCAAAAGCTATACGGTGACCATATCAGTTTAAAATTATTAGTCAACAAAATATAATTTTTTATGTACGTCCAACCTGCAGAAGCAGAAAAATCAGTTGCAGCACTGTTAGATGGATGAATTAGTTGTGAAGGAACCGTACATTGTATAGGAACCGCTGGTGTCTGGGAGAGGACAGGTAATGTTGGTTGTGTGCTGTGTGGTCGGGTTTGTTCACAAGCTGATATTGAGTGAGGTGATTGCCATGAACAATGAGGCTGTTGGGGTACTTGTTGAACAATTAGTTGCCGGTGTTGATGAACATGTATTTCAACAGGTGCGTTATACACTGGTCCCGTTGTGTGAATATTTGTATCTCCAAAGTTAGGTGCTTGCTCACCAGCTGAGGGTAAAACCTGAGCAGGATAAAAAGTTTGTGTACAAATATAAACAGGTCTCATTAATTCCTCATTAATATCAGCAGTTTTTAGAAATAAAAAAAATTCTTACCACTTCAAAATGTCTCTCTTCAAGAGGCCCTGATGTAGGGCGATGTTCAATATCACTGACACCCCGGGTTAAACTTCCTTGTGCGAAATTTCCAAGTTCATGAGTAAAGTTTGGATGGGGTACAACTCCACCCTGACTCTGGGTTTGACTTGGTTGTGTTGCTACATAGCCTAAATTTGCTTGGGGTACATCTGCATTCAGTCCATGTGCTAAACTTGGCTGATGAGATACAACATTTGCAAGCTCTGGAGATAAATTTGGATGTGGTTCAACTTCACCCAGTACTGTTGAATTGGATTGAGATGCCACGGCTACGTTATCCAGGTCTTGGGATAAACTTGACTCTCCAACATCATTTTGTAGTCGTGTTTCTTCGTCACTGACGTTATGCAAACCTTTAGCCGAACCAACGGGCCGTTCAATATCATCCAGGCCATCAGAGGACTGTGCCGTCTTTAATCGTTTAACAACACTTGCGTTAGGTTTTAAATGTTTCTTACCCATTTTCGCAGCTAGGGCGATGTAGTTCGCCAAGTTTTTGCAGCAATGATGTAAGACTTTGCCTAAATTTTTATTCTACAGTAAACAAAAAGTAAATGCTGTAATCGCCAGTTAAAGCTTCATTTACATAATGTCTGTCTCAGTACATTTGCAAGTCCTTTGTCATTGTACACATTCGATCCTATACATAACGGTTCACATGCCTGAACTAAGCTCTGTTTGCATCATATTCTCATTAGCTTTCTGGTTATAAAATATACAACTACTCCTGATCTATACAGCTAGCAATACAGAACTATAGGCATTGAAAGAGAATTGCAACCAAGAATTTTTCACGGAAGTTCTATGCAAACATTCTGGACAGTGTATGAATCAACGCAGAAATTCAAAGAATAAATGCACCAGCACATACAAATACTGGATCTACAACAAAGTCAATATTGTTGTATTTAAATACAATAATATTGACTTTGTTGGGTAGAGTCAGTTACAAATACAATCTTCGTCTGGTTGCAATCAGTCGCAGCCTCGAGAGGGTTTGCCCATGGCTACTGATGAGTTACTAAACCAATAATCAAGCTGAACACCCAGCACTCATTCACCACTGCATTAGAAGGGCGTTATATGCTGTCATACGTTTCTATTATTGTATGTCTCTTAATGCGTAGGTAATTTATTTATCACAACATATTTGTTCAATGACAAAAGCTGTACACTGAACCTCTAAATCAACTGTTCAAGCAAGCATTTAAGCTTACTTTGTCAAAGGCCCTGAAGTGTGGAATGAAGCGTTCCGGTTCATGCTCATTCGTCTGTGGTTGACTCAACCAAGTGAAGCCAAATAATTATGGTACAATGGCTTTTGGTGGCGTTCATAAATGAAGGATAAATTAACCGGAATGCTATCAGAATACAAAATGTATGCTAAGAGAACATACTATAGTGTAGCTCCATCAGACAATAGGCACAATATAGGAAAAAATTAACAATATAAGAAGTTATTTTTTTAACCACAATTAAAATCAACGGTAGTCAGCACTTTCTCTGCAGCATCGTCACATAGCAAACATGTGTTTGAATGAATGTTGCTTTCTGCCTTAACAAATGTGGTCAGTTTAGCTATTCGTAAGATTGTCCAAATAAAACTATGATTCCAAAACTTTACCAAATCTTTCCGGCTATACAGAGAAACTATTACCGACCGCTTGTACATTTCCCTTTACTGTACGACCGCAGGTATTTACATGGGTCAAATATCAGTTCACCTGAACGACATGGGATAGGATACGCTTGTCTGCGGAACACAAAAGTGTTTTGCTATCGTAGAGGTATTGTTCTTCGTATGCTAGTGACCGTGTTCATTAGTTCCCCATTTCCAACCCTCTAACAGCAGGGGTATCCTATTTTAAGTCATGTACCAGCATATTATCTGCTGGAACGTAGTTTACCCTCATTATTCTATATTACAAAACAAGACTTGCATAGTGTGAGGAAAATAAAAAAGATTTATTGATGCCGACAAACACAACATTCGTCACCCTCTTACGTCAGTGTTTCCCAATCGGTGGTATGCGACGACATTCCACGTGGTACGCGAGCACCTTTCCGTAATTTGCGCATGCAATTCGAATTAAACAAATTGTAAGTGATCTCAAAATGTTTGTTACTTCATCCCCTAGGTTACTTTGTAACACTCAACTAGGTGGTACGCGTCGAAATTGTTTTACCTCCAAGTGGTACGCAACCACAAAAAGGTTGGGAATCACTGTCTTATGTCATTTGCTTCACATCAATGCTTTAAATCGAGCATTCGCCCTGCACTACACAACAAACAAATTTCTTTTTTGAGCTGCATATAGATGACAACTGTTTCGATCTTTAGTTCTCATTAGTGCAGCTCAGTGTGACTATGGACAATCTTTCGTGGTTGGTTATTGCTTCACCCTTTTATTAAACCAAGATTGCGTCACAAGATGATCGCTCCAAACATCAGAATGTTTATGCCAAAGAAAAGCATTGGTGTTGGTGTGGTTTCCTTGCAACCAAAATAAAAGAAACAATTCAGATGCAGAATGAAGGTTCAGGTCCAATGCAGTTTCGTGTTTGTGACTCACTTGCCGTTTTATTCTTTTCCAGCTTTGGAGCGATAAAATGAAATGCAGCTACAAACGAAGCCTACAAAATATCGTTTTAACAGATATACAAAAACTGAGGACAAGAGTTTTGTGCTTGAGGGTGCATATTATTTCTTACTGTGTCAATATGTTCCGCCGTATATGCAGCAATTATATAATCAGTTAATATTTAGGAGTTTATGTAAACCGTAGTTCAACACAGAATAGGTGCAAAACCACATTTACTTAGGGAAAGAAGTAGCATTCCGTAAATTACAAATGTCATGGTTATTCTATAAATCCGCAAATCACCAACCAACGAATCAAATATTTATGATTTAGTTTCAAGTAGGCAACATGCACAACCTCATTATTTGCAAAAATGTTCGAGGACATCAGACTAGGTGTAATCCGCCACATCTGCTGAGTGGAGTTAAAATACGGTCATCGAACAGGCATTCAAACTAAGTACCCTCAACAGGCATCTCGTTGAAATTGTGACGTTTTCGACGAATTCAATTGCGACCTTTGTGATACGAATCTGCAGCACCAAAAATCTTTGGATGTTGTCGAGGTTTTTCAGCCTCGATTGATCGGTGTTTCTGATTTGAAAGATACTAATTCTGGACATTGCCATGAAGTTTTGCCAGTTAATTTCTGCTTCATTTGGGACCACCACAGAACAGTTTAGGCATTCGAAACTTTATTGCGGTTGTCGAGCAATACCTCACTATATACGTCAAAATCACTTCGTACAGCTGGACGTCGAAAAACTCCAGCATTCCGATACCACAAGTCAATCGACACCTATCGCACAGATTGTGGTACAAATATTAGAGTGTTACGGGACGTGGCAAAAATGGAAAAATACTGTGTCTTGCGAAAATTAATATAGTTCAAGGGTAATCGAAGTTAAAATTGTATGCGAAAAATCGGCAAAAGAAAATAGATAATACAGTGCGTTGTAACTACGAATACAATCAAAGATAACAAACCAAAGCAAAGGTGTTTTTTTTACGTGGTTTAGTGGATGCACAGTCGAGTTGCTGCGTGCTTTTGTCTTCACACGCACAAGTGCAGAAAAGTCACTTTTACACAAATGAGTTGTCGAAAATAAAAGAGGATTAGATACTGTGTATATATATAAAAAGAGTAAAGAACAAATTTCGCGAATCATCACTGCTCTAATTTACACGAACCATCACTGCTCTAAACATCGACAAATAGAGTACTGATTGGTCGCTAGACAGGTATTCTGAAAATTTCCGCCGCCTGACCTACCTTTCACGCCCCGCTGAGGGGCGCGCCCCCATTTTAAGATACCCTGGTTTAGAATCAAGGCAATAAGATTCCTTTTCAACCAAGGTTACCTGGAATATACCACAAAAAGGGTATTGACTTATTGGGTCGATGCAAGTGAACGAAGCATTTTGAGAAAAACTGTCGATCGAGTTAGTGGATAATGTTTTCCAGCCGGCTCACACATTGGTCCAGTTTAGCAACAAGTTCCTTGGGGATCGATGCACGCAGTTTGAGTGCGTTTTGGCAGTGATCTTTACTTATAGCTGCACGACCAGTGGCATTTCCTCTCAACACTGCCCTCGCGTGGTTGTAACAAGCCCAGGGGTACCACCTAAATGCGTCCGCTGAACTTTTAATTGTCGCTTGTTGCATGATCTCTTCAAAGGAATCCAAAGCTTTCACGAACTGCTTTTTCGAAGCCCAGTACTTTCCACACCAAACCATACACTCGATTGAACGGCCCCATTCCAGGTTGGCGTTGGCTTCGTCATGTAGTTCCTGACAAATTTCGTCTGCCTTATGCGCTTGGGCATCATCTATTGCATCGAGAGCCATTAGCTTCGTGTTGATGCGTAAGATGGCGCACTTGTGTTTAAGCGAGTCGATTTTGTCTGTGTCCACGCGCATTGAAATTCCATGTTCGTAAAACAACGTGTCGTATGAATCTTTGTTCAAGAGTTTCTCTTCGACAAATCTCTTAGATTCCAGAAGAATGTCGCGTCTTTGAGTGCAGTTAAAATTTTTGAGGCCTTTCAACCGCAAATGGACCGAACCACCAGCAATTAAGCGCAAAAATAATGGTGATATTTGGAATTTGTCACGAACTTTTTCACATATTGTGAAAGAGATTGTTGAAAACCAAAGAAATCTTGTTCTTCTCTCCGATGTAATCTTACCGTCGTGGTAGAAGAGCAAACCACTCATCGTGTGCAATATCGATGCAACTCTTTCAGCCAGATATGTTTCGTGAAGTTTTTCTTCACAGAGGAAAAGCGACGATTCCTTCCTGCGAATCTTTCGAAGTTCCTTTGCCTCAACTGGGACTTGATTTTTGACATATTTGTTCAGGGAGGAGACAACGTTTGGGTTCGATTGAGGGTGTAAAACAACGGAAATGAATGTTTCAATATCGAAGTGGGTGCCAAACAAGCATTTTCCGGCGTTTGCAAGTCTCTCGACTACAAGATTTGCCCTTCTGTTTGCGCTTTCAGTAGAATCTGTTGGTTTGATTACATCATCAATCGTTAAAATGCCAACATTGGAATTTGACGCCACCTCAAGCCATATTTCTAGGGCATTTCTTAAGTATAGTTCAGCTTCTGAGACCTCGTCGTCTGGATTTTGTATAAAGCCAAGCAACACGCCAGTTACTTCGTAGAGGTGGGCGCGACACAACTGGAACAATATGTCGGGTTGTTGTGGTACTTGCCAGGTGAGAATGGACAGTGTATGAGTCAATGTTCCCTTCATAAACTGAGCGTCTTCTTTCCTCCTCACATCTTTGCACACAACGCTCGCCAAGGCTATTGTTGCCAAGCGATGAGACTCTTTAAGTTCTGCTTGTTGCCCCAGTCGTAATGCTGTGAAAACCACTTCGTGAAAAGTCAATGTCGTTTTGTTCTCGGAAGTTTTGCACATGCCGTAGTTCTCGTACGTTGTTATGAAATCTTTCGACTCCTCCGCATTGAGTAAAGCGCAAATGTCAACGTTTCTGTCGTTGGTTCTCATGTAATGCATAACTCTGCTTACCAATATTCTAGGAATGTTACCGTGGTGGTATAAAGAAATGCAACGCACTGCATTCCATCTTCTCATTACCATTTCGCCTTCTCTGTTACTTGGCCGTAGCAAAAACAGGATAGATTCATACAAGTGCCTTTGACGTGGATTGATGTCTTTCAGTTTTTCAGTTTCCATCTCAAAAATAGTTTTAAGAAGTGAATCGTTTTTAACACGCTCTAAATATACTTGGTAACTGTCCGGTTGTGTAGCTTTCACTGCCAACAAACCTAAAGGAGATCCATTTAATCTTGCAATCACCTGAATTGCTGCCTCTTTCTCATCTTGATCAGCAGATGCCTGCAATCCAAGAAAGCGCAGGCCTTCGTCGATCTCAAAGCCTCGGATTTCTTTAACAGAAAAACGATCAAACTCGTTGACACAACATGTGTTTTTGGAATGCGAGGTCACATAAACGTGAAGTTTGACATTTCGCTCTTCGACTTCGGTCACAAAAGATAGGAAATTATTCAGCATTTCTCTATCTTCCGTCCTGGGATCTTCAATGATAATGAGAATTGGAAACTCACACGTTGCCAGTATGGTGACAAACTGTTGGCATCTGCTCTGCTTTAGTCCTTCGAAAGCTGTGTGCATAACTCCTTGATGGACGTCCAACAAAAAGTTTTTGACCATTGACTCCAGCATCTTTTGTAACTGTGCTTTAATGTCATGTTTGTTATTACTGCACTCAATATGCCATTTTGCTACAGGGTTTCCAGAGGCATAAGGAAATTCCCTCCCCAACTTTCGAACGATTTCGGACTTTCCCGATCCGGGCATCCCGTGTAGGTGAAGCACCGCAACTCGTTTTCTTTCTTGTTGCTGCTTTACTTGCAAATACGATAGACTTTCGACGAACTTGGGAGTTACTCGGCCTACGTTATCGATTGTCGTGGTTTTTGTGCCAACACTTGAAGTGGAACCTGGCGCAACAAAAGCATATACTGTACATCAAAAATATCAAATTGGAATTTTCCAACCTTCACAATAATTAGGCGGAAAGCTTTGGTTTCGTTTGACTCTAGTGCAGCACAAGTTGGTATGGAATGCACGAGTAGCACGACACTCTAATATACCGACGTACAACGGTTGTTCAAAACAAACGATTTGCAAATGTTTGCAGTTAACGTGCAGACAAGTTTGAAATGTTTAGCCATGAAATTGCAATTTTGTAATTCCACATGCTACTGTACAAACAAACCTGCAGCAAAATGTGTAGTTGTTGCGATGTGTTGTGAGGGTCCTACTGGTATCTGGGCTTCAGTTTGTCCAAAGGCTGATATTGAGTGAGGTGATTGCCATGAACCCTGAAGCTGTTGCGGCATTTGTTGAACAATCAGTTGCCGGTGTTGGTGAACATGTACTTCAACAGGTGCGTTATACACTGGTCCCGTTGTGTGAATGTTTGTGTCTCCGAAATGTGGGGCTTGCTCACCAGCTGAAGGTAAAACCTGAGCGGAATACAAACTCAACGATTTTACTCAGTGTCGATTACACAAAGCAGAATCCTAAACAATTCTCACCACTTCAAAGTTTCTTTCTTCAATTGGTCCTGATATAGACCGGTGTACGACATCACCAACTCTGTTTAAATTATGTTGGGGTACAACTTCACCCGATCTTGGGGTTACAGTTTGTTGGGGTACAACTTCACCCAATCCTGGGGTTACAGTTTGTTGGGGTACAACTTCACCCAATCTTGGGGTTACAGTTTGTTGGGGGAAGAATTCACCCAATCCTAGGGTTACAGTTTGTTGGGGTACAACTTCACCCAATCCTGGGATTACAGTTTGTTGGGGGAAGAATTCACCCAATCCTAGGGTTACAGTTTGTTGGGGTACAACTTCACCCAATCCTGGGGTTACAGTTTGTTGGGGTACAACTTCACCCAATCTTGGGGTTACAGTTTGTTGGGGGAAGAATTCACCCAATCCTAGGGTTACAGTTTGTTGGGGTACAACTTCACCCAATCCTGGGATTACAGTTTGTTGGGGGAAGAATTCACCCAATCCTAGGGTTACAGTTTGTTGGGGTACAACTTCACCCGATCTTGGGGTTACAGTTTGTTGGGATACAACTTCACCCAATCCTAGGGTTACACTTTGTTGGGGCTCAACTTCACCCGATCCTAGGGTTACACTTTGTTGGGGTTGAACTTCACCCGATCTTGGGGTTACAGTTTGTTGGGGTTGAACTTCACCCGATCTTGGGGTTACAGTTTGTTGGGGTACAACTTCACCCAATCCTAGGGTTACAATTTGTTGGGGTTCAACTTCACCCAATCCTGGGGTTACAGTTTGTTGGAGTTCAACATCACGTTGCCTTTCAGTTAATGTTGGTTGTGGTGTTGCTTTGCCGAAACATGGCAAAGAGACGGTTTCATTTTGGTCTTCGGTTGAACTAGATTGAGATGCAGCATTATCCAGTCCTTCAGATGACGTATGTGTTGTTTTTTGTCGTTTGGTACAGGTTGCGTTAGGTTTTAGACGTTGCTTAGGCATTGTGAGATATTTTAAGTCACCAACAGATCAATCGAGCCTGAAATCGTTTTCTGCTGCAAACAGATACATCTCACGTTATTTCACTAAAAAAATAAAAACGTCAACGCAAGTACGTCGTTCATCATATGGTTAGATTACTATATAGCTATTGTAACAGCTGTGGCAAATTTATTATGCTGTTTTAGCCTGATAGAAGTCAATAAACTTCTGTTATCAGCCCAATAAAAGTAAAAAACTTCGGTGAATTATTTACCTGTTGGTACACAGACATAAAAAAGGCTTCTAAAGGTCTAAAAAAAGATTTTTGAAAACCTTTTGATAAAAAGACTTTCCAACTTCGCAAAATGAACACTGTTTTCAACCCAGTAAAACCAAAATGTTCGATCAATAATTTACCAATCGCTCGATTTTTTATCGTGGTACTTGGCGCCAGTGATCAAATTTATATAGCTTTTATGGCGATTAGGTTTCAGCTTGTTTGCGAAACTTATGCGGAATATTTTGTTTTAAACGGTTTGCGTTGCTATTAGCATATACTACTACACTGAAATTTAATTCGCACTTCATTACTAAACCTCAACGCCCACCATTACTTTTCAATTACGGTAGTAGTGCAAGCTATTACGTCAAATTTATATGCAACTAAATTTTAGACGTTAGTGATAATTTGCAAATGTTCGTCAGTAGATAAAGCTAGCCGGCTAAACATCCGTGAGACAGCCACGCGAATGAAACAACTCAATATCGCTGCGAACGTTGGCCGCGGAACAGAAATCAAAATGTAAGCCTCGATGCAAATTCCCAAGCTTTGTTTGAGTTCTACTTTCCTGATCAGCTAAGTTAAACCTAAAGCTACAGACAATTATTTGCGAGTTGGTAAACACGCCGCTACCGGTAGCGCTGCCAGCCCGAACTTTGGGCAGACGGTAGAGCAGTTTTTGGTTTAAAACATCACTTCACAAAGCAAAAAACTAAAAATCTTGCATAGAGGTCAATTATGTCAATATAAGTTAGGCCTCATTTTTAAACTTCAAGAAAACCCAAAATTTACGAAGATTTAAGCTTTTAGTAAGGGCCATTAGCACCTCCCCGACTACGCCAATGGCTCCAACAAGCAAAATGATAATATTTGATGAAAACCTTTTGCTGGTTGTTATCTCCTGTGTATCTCCGAATTTTAAACCCACTAACCAGCAGACAGACAGCAAAGCCGACTTTCATTACATAGCCCACTAATATTGACACAGCAAGGCGTAATTTCCCAGACTGCACGAGAAAGGTGCTGACAGAGCTACCGAGCAAACACTTCCTGTTTGAATCAAACACCTTATCTTTGTCGTACTTTTTTTTGGGATGTCGTAAGAAATGTCCAATACCGAGTGTTACTCTAAAAAGGCAAGTGCTAGCGGAACTGTTACAGACCGATGACTGTACTTTTATGACGACACATTTCGCAATACAGTAAGAACAACGTAATTTACATATGCTGGGAGCCCAGATCTATTAAATATCATGACATAGATTGCTAATGTTAAACTCCATCCCTTGCACCTTTCCTCGACGGCAGCACTTATGAAAATTGTCACAAAATTCCTGTATTGTGTAAATAACATTATTTAGTAGCAGTTCCGCAGCATCTTCATGCGGTTGGTATTTGGAAAAACCTTAGTCAACAGATGGCGTAAACGCGTACAGTATTATGAAGCACGTTATCTATTGCCTTTATCTGCGCGAACAATAAATCTTTCCACCTAGCGTCGATATGTTTATGTAATTGCGTGACAAGAGAGGTTCGCCCTGTTGCGTAGGTCCCTACTTGGCAATCACAGCAATTGCATCAAGATCATTGGGTTCACTGGCATCGCAGCCAAGGCACTTCAGGCTAGCTGGATCAACTATTCTTCCTCTACTCATGACAATTAAGGTTTGAACTTACCACCCTGGGCTAACCAAGCTCAACTCTCTACCGACTAAGCTACCGAGTTGGCATTTGCGTTTCGATGGGTTTTGCTTGGGCCAGCACTTTTTGTCACATGCAGCTTGTCGCAACCTATCACGATCCTACGACAGGAAATTCTTCGTGAGGAAATCACCTTTACATGGGCGCCTGACTCGATAACCTTTATGGTTTTATCGGTTCCCATGCCATTTCATTTCCTTGTATATTGTTCTTTGCGTAGTTGCTTTTTCGCAAAATAAACATGATTTGATTTGATTTTAAGCTACGAAAGCTCAGCGGTTTCACGGGGCATATTGTGGTCAAAATTCATTGGTGCGCAAGGGCACTACTTGCCAGGTACGTTCACATATACGTAGAGGATCTCTACCATCGTAATCAAATAGTTGAAAAAATTACCTCTTACGCAATAAGGTTTGTAGGCCCAGTAAAGTGTAACATAAAGCTCGATATTCCTGCACCTACTCACCTACTGTATATCGGTATTGTAGGGCAGTAATCATTAGAAGAATTACCCCAGTATATATAACAATACCACTCTAAGTTGACTTTTTCCCCTTTTATTGAACCGCCAACAACAGCAAAGGCAAATATATCCCGATGCAGTTTGAATAGGTAGAAGTCATAGTTTTCGACTTTGCAAACCGTTTCGCCCATTTCCTGACTTGGAGCGATGAAATGAAATGCAGCTGCATATGAAGCCTGTAAAAACAAATTTACTGTAGATCCGCAGGTAAGGGAATGTGTATAATGCTCGCTCAAGTATATTGTTCTGAGACATATCATATTGGAATTCAGAATTTCAACAGTTTATTGAAGAAAATAAATAAGAGCCCCAAAACCAAATCTCCCAAAACGTGTGGCACTACTGACCATTTTAATGCTGGTAGTAATACCAAGGCACAGCAGCTAAATAATAACCAATGTTTATTTCCGTACGAACCGGTTGCAAATCCTCCCAAAGCGCCCCGAGTTCTTGTGAATGGGGGATCCTAGTCGCATATATTTTAAACAAATACAAAATCGATTTCTCATCAAACAAAGTTGATTTCGTTTACTTTAAACATTATTTCTTGACCCAACACAAATACATAAGACAAGACACTTACTTATGACTATAAGAAGCGTTCCAAACATCAAAATCGTCATGCTTTGTCGTCAACTATGTAAACTTCCAGCTACAAACACAACGATATACACAACCTTTGTCGTGAGCAGGGCTAAACGAGTTTATAAGTCCAGTTTGGCTATAAACAGGCGCAATGGGTGCTTATAGGGTAGGCAATTGATGATGCGTAATAATTCAATGTTGTCACCTCATTGCCTGCATAAGCATGCTAACTGCCTGATGCAGTCATATAAATAGTTACGATCGATGTGATCAGATCCTGTTGTTTTCAGAGAAATGTAAGCAAATTTAGTCTGCCTTAACGGCGTTGGTTTTATGACTCGCCGGGTCTGTGTAGTTTTTAATTGTGCGTCTATCCGAGTAAATGCTGCTCTGTTCAAAACTTACTTGCTGGATATGGTGCGTGCATAACTGTTAGTTACTCTATACTTCTTCTCTTGATACTTGCACACAAATAATTTATGTGATTGTAATTTATGATTAGGTTCCCAAGCCACCTTATTCCACAAAGCGCCTATAATTTCTTAAAGTCTTACCCCGAGTCCCAACGGAGCGTTATAATAACGCAAAGTATAAGTAGCCGATAAAGCACCCGATTATAGTTTGTGCTGTTATATGAAGGTAAATATATTGAAGTAATATGATTGGGTAAACATCTGGACTGTGACATGCAACGTGATATTGCGTTTAAATTATTCTACTGCTCACTGTGTTAAACTCAATTAGCTTGTACCTCTTGTTTAATACATGCTCGGCTTTCTAAGTATTTACTCCGACATGACATAATTGGACTGTTAGTATACACAAAATATTTATTTCCACGCCTTAATTTTCCAGAAAATACAATTATGACAACATTGTGTAACGCATACAATGCCAATAAGGTTGATTATTATGACTCTCAATGATTATTATGGCTTTTTTTGCACATAGAAAAACAACGTGTTTTTATAATTCTATAAAATACATCAATCACTAAACCATAGATAAGCATTAAGAAATTGTGATAAAATATGATTTCAATTATTTCCTCAAACAGTATAGATAAAAAGTCATTGTAAAATCACAATATACTTGTATATACAGAGAAGCAAGTTGTTTTAAGTCGGCTTATATATATATTTTTTTAAATTAGCTAATATAATGTATATTTACACATCGGGATAAGTGGCTGATCCAGCTTGGCTGCAATGCCTTCGCTGCGAAGGCTGTGAACCTTATTTACATAGCATATATATTGATTTCCGCCATGTTTGTTAATTTAACTTTCTTCAGAATCACGGGTTGGCGGAAAAATTTTGTTAACTGGTTTGAGGGATTCGATTAACTTTCATTCCAACATTCTGACGGTTGGCTGTATCGTTTGGTTTCGTGGTAAAATTTCTTTTGCTTGCATCGAACGTAATGCAAGCGACCTTCGATCTTCTTGTGAATTCGATCATTGCAAAGGGAAAAAGGCGTTTCTTGTAATCCGGAAACGAAAAGAGCAGAGTCAGAATGTTTCCCACTGTACAAAGTTGATAAATGCCTGCGAAAATCGGTTCAGACAACCAATCCCATTCCGCAACTTTAGGCTTTAGATATAGCAATACCATAACTTTACAAATGTCAAGTACAAAACAAAACGTAGCAAAACGTACACAACGCTTGTAAACTTCGTCGATCCCACTCAAATGTCCAAAGTATTTGATTAATGGCAGGAAATAGAGAATGACCAACCCAAGCTGGAAAATATACATCCCCGCAGTAAAGACAGTCGCAAGTAGCATAAGATTATCTTCCGTCACACACAGATCTTTTTGTACAAATACTGATCGAGACAGAAGAGTTGCAACGATTTGGAAAAAGAGGAACAGCGTCAACTCCCAGAAAATGATGTTGCTGCAAAACTTTGCCCTTTTAATCCACGTCGCTGCCGATCTAACGTTAGTGTACGTTGTATTAAGTCGAACCAACAGAGATAGATAAATGACGTAAACTGAGGTTGCGATACAAATAATTGCAGTGTTTGCGAACCATGTGCAAAGAGTGTCGTTCAGTGGCTTTACCGTTAGGATCAGCAGCATGGGAAAAACCGCGGCCAAAAGAAGTAGGCACGATGCGGTGCAAAAGCGGTTGTTCAACTTTAAACCATTTTGTCGGGTGTATATTTGGTAGATAAATGAAGCCAAGGAGAGATACGATAGAATCACGAGCAAGGATCCTGCAATCAGCCACTCGATGACGATGTTAAGTTTGTCTCGAACTTCAGTGGTTTGCTCAGCCATTGTGGTGTTTTTGACATTAGTCAAGTTAACAAACTAACTTAAACAAACCTTTGCTTTGCTAAAATAAAATCCTGAAAAAGGTAATTCCGTTAATCAAACATTTTAGCAAATAACTTCCTATAAAAGCACTAATATATTATTCTATTTATACTAAACTATTTTTTAGCCTCATCTGCACTATGAAAGCCTTTTTCCTTGCCCAATTTTACATGTTTTTGCAGTATTAGAAAACCACGCAATGTGAAAAAAGGCAATTTAATAGCACACCCAGGTGACCAGTCATATTCCGAGTGCTTTGCCATTGCACGCAAACACACATTGTCGCTCGTCAATCATTTTAAATTGCAGTGAGCGGTTGCAATCGATAAGCTGTCCGTCGGTAATGCTTAAAAGAATACAGTTAATAATGCCGCACTTATTGACCTGTGAAATGTGTTTCGCCTTCCGACGTTAATTGCAAAAAAGTCGAACATATTCCTATTTGTTATCTTAAGCCGTTTCTTGTATTCTTGGGTTATAAAAACAGGTTTTGCAATATGCGTTTTGCTGACCCTTCTTGTGCGGCCCTTGAGATACTTCGCGAGTTTTGAAATGACCTTTTTTGAGAAATTTTGATATTGAGATAATATGCTATCTATTTTTATCAAACGTTTTTGTAGAAAACATTCAATGACGTGGTAAAATTAACGTATCGGCCTCACACCGCATGTTTTTGACGAATGGACACTGGTTGATTCCATGAAGCTTTTTCTGTTTAGAAAACATCGCTAGAATTAATTACTTTTATACTCACTAAACAAGAATGGATCTTGGTTGTCGGTTTGGCTTTTGCTATGTTTAATTTATGTGTTGTAGTACTGATACGATTTCATCCTATTATTTTGTGAGAGTCGTTATGACAATAATCATATAATCATATTTGCAGCAGTGACCGACAAAATAATTAAAGGGAAAATTGACAGCTGGAAATGAAGAAAATTAGCTAAATTAATCAACTCCTTTAAAAGGAATATCTGCTGTATCATAAGATGTTTTATGTTTTGCAAACTGTGGTCGCGTCCTTCGTAGTTCGCTACTGACCGCACGACAAAATACCCCTCATTGTCATTCCTCACATATTCTGTGGCAGGGCACTTGCAGCAAAACGAGATTAAATTAGAAAAAAAGCGCCAGAATAAACCAACATGAGTTTATGTTGCCTACAGACCAATCTGCTGAAATTTGTTGGTTTGCCTGATTTTTGTCCTCCAAAAAGTTTGTCCTTGATGAAAATCTTATCAGGTTTTTCAGTCTTCCCTATGTTGGAATAGATCACGTGACAGCAACTCAGCTTCCATTCAAGGGAGTTTCCCATTGTCAAAACTTTCATCCTACAGTGGAATGTGATTTTTAGCATACGTGAGCATAACTGAACGATGAAACTGGTACCAGGTGGAGTTTCATCGTTAACCCCCTTAACACTGTGCCGAACTTTTGCGCTCGACTGATGCATCCCTTGCAACAACACAACATTGCTTTATGACCATGTTGTGTTGATGACTGTTTGCTCTAGATGAAATTAAGGCTTTTAGCAAATACATAATGTATATTTAGTACGTCACACGGTGAAGCAAGAATTGTACGATTGGGACAAAGGGCGATGCATGCTTTGACATCGGCTTTGATCAGGTTAACATTACCTGTTCAGTATAGTTGTTTAAAATTTATTTCAATCCCCTTATGTGAGTTGAAGGTGCTTCAGTGACAGGCAAAAACAAATTATGTTTATTGTTGTATATTTTCAAGTTAAATGTTACAGTGAAATTAACATTTGGAGGTTATTGACAGAAATAATTGAGCACAGTTTTTTTTAACCGCGTCACATACAACTGGGAAGCCAAAACTTTTAACCACAGAAGTCGGATTGTTCAAAAAATTCATTTTTGTCCCACAAACAAAATCAAATGGAAAAAGGTAAATTTCAGGGCTTCAGTGAAAAGTAGCTGTTTGCTCAAGAGTGAATCGTTTTCTTGTTGCATTAATAATACCATTACAGTTTAAAGCAGCCCAACTAACGCGTAACTTACCTGTCTACTGGCATCACAAATTTTTCAGTAAATACCGTGGTTAGAGTTTCCAACACTCGATTTCGGAAGTACGAAACCAACTTTTCCGGGTAGCAATCACACTAATTTTGTATGTCAACATGGATGTTGAAGAAATCTCTTTTGATGAACTGTTGTCGGAACTCAGTATTAACATTGCAATTAAACTTGCTGATGGATGTTTGATAAATATTCAAGAAATCAGTGATTTTGAAAGTGAATTTCGCTGTGAAATTGAAAAAAGGTTGAATAAATGGGCACGTATAGTGCAGAAGGAACAAAAACTACTTCAACTCAAGCGTTTCACCTATTTTAAAGTTGACATGGACCATTTAAACGGAAAGCAATTTTTACGTGTCCTCATATGGATTCTAAGGGGCACCAACTTAATGAAAGATGGAAATTGTTTTGTGTTTTTCGTAAACAACCAACCAGACACGGCGTTGACAATATTGCGTCATAACAGTTGGATTGAGTTGCGCAGTTACAGTGAAAAGGTGGTAATTGATAAAGGAATGTGGACCAAAGCATTCGATGACAAGATCCTGAACAAACAAAGAGTAGATGAAAGGTTTTTGGGGGTTGATAAAAAAAATGTACAGAAATTTCGTTCAAATCTCGCAACTCAGTTTGAAAAATTCATGCAAAATGTAATAATTGACACAGAAGCAAGATACCGCCATATATTCTGTGGAATTATTTGGGAAATCGCAAAAGGTCACATTGAAAGCTGGAGGGTTCACAAATATCTAAAAGATTTTCCAACTTCAGCTTTGATCAAACTGGCGATAGACAACGGATTAAGTGGAAAATTACAGCCAGTTTTTAACGACCACGGATTGGGACATGATGTTCCAAATGACGATAACGTTGACGCGAAATGGGACCAATACTACGCACCTAAAGCTGAACTACGTAAAAAGGGAGCTAAAGAAATCATTGATCAGTAAGTAGTATGTGTTAGCTAAACAATGTAAATACGAATAAAGTTACTAATATATAACCATAAAATGCGATTCCAATGTTCAATTGTGGCGTAATTATTTTAGAGTTTTCACTGCAAGCGCTGATGGCAAGTACAACATAAACGATGTAAAGAAAGTAGCTGAAGATATCAAGAAGTTTTATCTGTGAAGGAATCGATAATCATGGTGCAAAATATTCGCACCGTAAGCATCAGATGATCCAAGTAGAATTTAATTATTTTGCAACGTGCAAAATTGTCTTTTACCACAATATATACAAAATTTTTCAATTGTTGGCATATTTTCCATTTGTTGGTATTGGTCAGCGATCCCATATTCGTAAAATTCTCAGCAACATCACGGGTTTACAAGACTTTTGCCAGATCTGTATTACGTTTTTGTATAGTTGTACCTTTGTGTTTATCATAACAAGTATATTTGTCATTGTGAATTGTTCCCGAAGCCGGAGTTATAAAGAACGATACTACGTTTGAATTTAAATCCTATTCATTAATCACTGCGTTTGTATAAACCAATAAATGTACAATAAACTTAAAAGCATTAAATTTGTAGTGCATGGTAAAAAAATATGTTGAAACGTCCAAGCATGGTATAATACTCCTGCGCTGAAACATCCATTTAGGATTTTTTTAATTCCGAAGTTAATATTCCCGTTTCCCTTTGTATGATGATTAGCTTACTCCCTGAGCAATACGTTAGTATCTTTGTATGACCGAACGCAGAACGCGTTACCACGCAGGATGTGGTTGTAAATGTTCATTACCGATCGTGCCGAACATTTACGATTGACTATATCAATAACAAGAGTGTAACATTTGCTTTAGGACCCTGTTATCTGAGTGACTATTTGCTTTCGATAAAACATTCTAGCAAACAACTAAACTATATGTAATACGTCACACGGTAAACTTAGAGGTAAGTTTAGGTTTTGTGGTGCAAGGTTTGCGACACCATACACATTTCTAGTTGAAGTAGAAGCGAGAAAACGTGAATCATAATAAACCTTTACGACGAGACCACACGTGCTATTGTATTGGTTTAAGTTGTGATCATTCTGCATCGCCTTATACAGTGATAAGCGAGACGTTTAATGACCATGTTAATAAATACTTTATATTTGACCAGAATCGTACGATTACAAACCTTGAAAGGCTTAATAATCACGTGACAGTAACATAGCTTCCACTCACGGGACTTTCCTCTTGTCAAAACTTTGTTTTCGGAAAAGCCTGCTGGTAGAGAATGTCGTGATAGCAACCTAGCCTCCATCCATGGGGATTTTCCAGGTTTACAATGTTGACTCTTTTCTGTTGCCTGGTGTGGTCGCCTATTAACCTCCGGGACAACATCGTTATATGACGCATTGTTTTGAGACCATTTGCTTTGTACTATATCGTGGTCAATTTTTCATGTTCTGTGACTTAAACAAAAGCACAAGACCTGCGCAAAAGAAATGTTATCAATGAAGGAGGTTATTAAGCTGCATAATTTCAGCATCGAACCAACTCAATGAATTTTACTGAACGTGTTCAAGGTTTGCCAAATTTTAAGGTTGAGTTTTGAGGCAAGTTTCAAAGACGAGTTGACCGTTTTACAGCTTGTAAAAGGATTTTGAGATTGTCAAATATACCCCAAGGTGGAAATTGGTGATCCTAACGGGAAACAAGTTTTTAGTTTGCTTACATGGATTACCAACATCAGCCACTTCATGAAAGATGGAAATTGCTTTGTGTTTCATGTACACGACCTACTGGAAATAGCATTAATTGTGTATTCTAACATATACGTTGAACTTCCTGGCAGGCTAATACACGTCAACATTTACGTGCGTGACGAAATTTATTTGTTTGCTTAATAGTTCATTGATTCAAATACGCCGTCATTAATTGAAGTGTCATTAACTTTTGAGTAAATGTGCAACAAAATTGTACCATCTTGTTCCAGATCCGCCACCGATATATGTAAATGTAAAAGGCTAGTTGTGAGGTTTTGTTAGTAGCGTAAATTTCCCTTCAAATTGGAATGAAACCGTCGTATCGAATGTATATGAAAGTATTTCTCCGCCAAGCGTTCTCAGTAGTCTGTAAGGTTTGTATATACACGCACTTCGAGATTGATTTACAAAATCTATTTTCGCGTTTTTAGAATAGCATTAATTCTACATTATCCGCGTGATTGCGACAATTCACAAAAGGAATCCATCGAATATCTCTTGTATTGAATATCGAATTGCTCACAACATTTTTACACCTGTATGATAATAATTCAATTTTGTGGTAAGGAAAGCTGAAATGTTTTCATGGTGAAAACTGAAGTTTCGCCCACGCTTCAAGCTTCGTTACTTAATACCCTCCCGCTTTGTTGTGAGGCATCTCTAAAATACGCGAACCACGCGAACCAGGCGAACCAGGCGAACCAGGCGAACCAGGCGAACCACGCGAACCACGCGAACCACGCGAACCACGCGAACCACACACATATTGTATGAATTAAGAATGTCGTGCACAGTTCATGAAACAAGTGTGGAAACGTTTAGGAATTAGTTTAATTCCAAAGGAGATCTTTTCCATATCACTTCATACGAAGAAAGTTACACCCAGCACTGGGTAAACGTTAGTATCTTTTTCTAAGCAAGCGCAGAACTCGTTCCCAGGCATTGTGATGGTGCTACCTGGGAAATACGATTGTAAATGCTACATGGCCGAGCGTGCCCAACATTTATGAGCGCCTAACATTTGACTTTTGGAGTCCGTTATCTCAGTAACTATGTACTTTTGACAAAATATTTGGGCTCTGCAAACAAATATGTCACTCTGTTAACGCAGAAATGTTTTTGGTAGGAGAGCCCCACTGCGCAGGTCCTTAGTCTGTAAACCTAATGGTCCTGACATAGGGGTAAGTTTATGAGGTGAAATTTTTACGACACCATTCACAACTTTAGTTTCGTGTAAGGGTTGGCCTGACGTATAAAAAGAGTTGAAGCAACGAAGTTAGTGGAAATAGGTTTGGTTTTGTATACCGTAAAAACTGAGTTGAGACCTTAACCAAAAGTCATTTTTGTGCTTCACCAGATTAATTTCTTCAAGCAATAAAGCTGAGGATAAAACTACTTTC
Organism: Ascidia mentula; assembly: GCF_947561715.1. Lineage (NCBI taxonomy): Eukaryota > Metazoa > Chordata > Ascidiacea > Phlebobranchia > Ascidiidae > Ascidia > Ascidia mentula. The sequence continues at coordinate 5,857,703 of NC_138568.1, forward strand.
AGCGTTAAATGAGGGGAAACAATTAAAGCCTCTCTTTATTAACAATAAGTAACATTTTTCTGTCGAGATTGACTGCCGATTTTGTGTCACGACTTGTGATTATGAATACTAACGCACATTTAAATATTACAGAGTTGTGAAATAATTCCACTTTTGCGATAAGTCATAGCAAATGTCTTGTGACTATGATTTAGGATTACTTATCCATGTAAAGTGTTATGATTTCACACCAGGTAAACTGTATAACACATAGCAATAGCTATAAACTGTTCTTATATTTGCACGAGATTTTGGCATTACAATTACACACCTGTATGGTAATTCACTTTGGTAAAGAAGGCTGAAATGCTTTCATGATGAAAACTGAAGTTTCGCACTTCGTAGTTCGGTCGCGCTGTTTTTGCGGTCAAGCTTTGTTATTTAGGCTGCAATGACGGTTGTGTGCTGTCATGTACAGTATAAAAACACTGAGTTTAGGGATCAACAAGTAAACCAATTTTTGGCATTAAGCCTGATTTTGTGTCACGCGTTATTATCATGAACTCCAATGTTTTCAAGCGTTCGGATTGGTGGAACAAATCACGTGAGAGAAACTCAGCTTACACTTACGGGTCTATCCCTTCGTCAAAATTAACTTTGACATTATTAGGTTGACTTTAAGTTGAAATTACTAAAATCTTACGATCTGAAAATGTACTTATTACTAAAAAACTTACGAATAACGCAACAAATTGCCTTTATGTACATTTTTTTTACTGCAGTTAAACGTCGGCATGGATGTTAAGCAAATATCATTTGATGACGTGTTGTTAAAGCTTACTATTGAACATGAAGTTACAAATGCTGAGGACAGTGAATATGCAGTGGAAAAAATCGATGATTTTCAAGGTGAATTCCGAGTTAACATTGAAAGTAGGTTACGTTACTTTCGCCAGGAACAATTGAAAAAGGGAAAACAACTAAATTTGGAAGATTTTGACTATTTCAAAGTAGAAGTTGACAAATTTAATGGAAAGCAATTTTTACGTCTCGTCATGTGGATTACAAACAGCACCAACCTAATGAAAGATGGAAATTGTTTTGTGTTTTTCGTAAGTAACAAAGCAGACACAGCCTTGACTGTGTTGTACAATCGATGTTGGATTGAGTTGAGCTGTTACGGCGAAAAGAAGGCAATTGAAAAAGGAATGTGGGCCAAAGCATTCGACGACAAGACCCTGGAAAAACGTATAAATGATGAGAAGTTTGTAGGAGTGAATAAAAAATTTGTGCAAGAGTTTCGTTCTGGTTTGAAAATCCAGTTCAAAAAGTTCATGCAAAATGAAATAATTGAGACAGAGGCAAAATACCGGCATTTGTTTTGTGGAATTATTTGGGAAATCGCAAAAGGCCACATTGAAAGCTGGAGGGTTCACAAATATCTAAAAGATTTTCCAACTTCAGCTTTGATCAAACTGGCGATAGACAACGGATTAAGTGGAAAATTACAGCCAGTTTTTAACGACCACGGATTGGGACATGATGTTCCAAACGACGATGACGCGAAATGGGACCAATACTACGCACCTAAAGCTGAACTACGTAAAAAGGGAGCTAAAGTAATCATTGATCAGTAAGTGGTATCTGATAGCTAAACAATGTAACTACGTTGCCAACATATAACCGCTATTTTTGTGGTTCCAAAATCATTGCAAAATTCTGTTGCAAGATTTTATGCTGGTTTTGTGTTTTTAGAGTTTTCCCACCGACACAAGACGGAAAATACAATAGGTCTGCTATAAAGAAAATGGCGAAAGACACCCAGGAATTTTATTTGTGATATGTTAAATAATGTTTGTCTAATTTTAGTGCTTTTAGTCGTTTACAATTTTTGTCTTGCTCAAAAATAATCAAAAGATTTTGTTTCAATGCCTGGACGTGTGGCAGGTCGAATATTTTTGTGAATATGCGTAACCGAAGATGAGCTCGCATCCTTGTTCTTACATAGACAACACATTCATATTTACTAGATGACACTGTGTGCTACGTATTGACCCACTTCATGCATTTTACATTGACATTGATCTGTGTATGTGTGCGTGGGTGGCGCCGGAGAGACTTTATCTTTCGCAAGTTAGTTACTGGTCTGATGTGTATATCATGCAGAGATATCCTGTAAGTTCGACATGATTGCTTGGAACTGAACCCAATGCCATTTCTTGTTTTATGAAACGCGTTTGGTATGTGAACTTTTCCCACGAGCACCAACTTGAACTTGAACCTGCTGGGCTACCAAGCAATGGCAGCAGTTTTTTTATTATGCTATCGTCTGCTTTTGTCGTATAAGTAGTTTCCAAGCGCCTGCTGATTCTTGTTGTGTGTTTTGTGCTACGGTACGATAGCTTTATTCCTTTTGTGTAGATTTCTAATAATGCCCTGCCCAATTGAACGAGAGACAGATGGAGTTTTTATTCAATTTTATAATCAAAAGTAACTACTTAATCGCCTCGTTTGTCATTGTAAATATTAATTTGTGAAAGTTTGAATGCCCGATAACGTGTGATGTGTAGCGAATTAACCTATACTCCGATGCACTGTAAATAAATGCGATGTTACAAGATATGTTGTGACCGTGTAGCCTATAAACGGAAAGCCTTAGTTAGCTTACTGTTGCAGAAAGTTAGCTTACTATTTGGCAAACCAAGCAAGTATACAAATGCACATGTGTCATATGATTCGTTACCACTTGGCTACCCAAAAGATGGACGGTTATCCAGAATGGACCACAAAGTGGACATATGTGTCTACCGCTGGTCCAATGTCACAGTCACCAGCTGCACTGATGGGTCCTTTTAGGTCGTCACAGTGTACACTTGCTTGCAGTTTCCACGTTACACTTAGGCCTGTTTACATAAAATGGTTCATGAAAGAGCTTTCGCCGTTGAATCCTCAAGATGTAGCGAACTTCGACCATAGCGAGCGAATTTCGAGCCTCAATTTACAGGCGATGATGTTTATGAGAAATGCACAAAATGGGTATTATAGTGACGATCTAGTTGCAAAAAGTGTATACTTTTGTTAGATCCTAGTCTAAAATTTTATCGTAACTTTTTTTGCATTCATTTGTCTTCATGTTATTCAATTCAAATGCCCAATACACAGTGCTTTTTGGAATGCCCTACAACGTGTGTGTAGCGAAATAAACTAATCTGGGGCATTGTAAATAAATGCGATGTTACAAGATTCGTTGTGATCGTGTCCTATCAACGAAGAGCTTTAATTAACGTTCAGAAAAAAAAAGTTAGCTTACTGTTTGGCAATACAAATGCACAAGTCTCATATAATTCGTCCCCACTTGTTGCTCCTATAGTCCTATAACAAACAGACGAAATAATGCACTTGCCGAGAAAATAACTGTCCCGGAATTATTTCGGCAACCCAACGCTGCCTCCCTACTTCAGAAAAGACCCGGATCCTGCATTAACGGCTCACCAGTAAAGCGAAAATACCTCACACTGGTTTCATCAAATGGGCGTCTGGATTTTTTAAACGAACCACTGATAAAAACGAAGACAAAACGTACATACAATACCAGTAAACGCCAATAAACGCTTCAATACAACTACTTGTTTGACAACACTAAAAACAACCGTACAGCGCGACGCCCATCTCAAGACTAACCGATCATACACACAGCACTCCTTGCACCGGCCATTCAACCAAACAACGACTTACACGTGAACCAGTGAAGCGTTACGGGATGTGGCAAACATGCAAAAATACTATAGTGCGGAAATAAACCCATAGGGGAGTTTGATAAAACATGAGTGCAAGAAACAGATAAAAACAAAAGAAGGGGGCGATATGTTGTGCGCATCTTATGTAATAAGGAGTGTTTTAAATAAACAACACAAATGATCAAAGAAAGCATAAAGAAGAGGTGCCATGTGTCATTTTCACCACACAACTTTCAACAATCTTTCATTTTTATATATTTTTTGCCGCACCGGAATTCGTACCCCGGTTATCCTGGCCCAAAATCCTATTTAGGTGTTCTATATGGGTCGGGCGCCTAGACCAATTCACTATGGTTTTCTCTAAGCAGCTCTCGGGTTCAAGAAAGCGGTAAGTACTCTGCAACTTGGATTCCGCATGGTGGCGTGATGGGTATTGATCGTAACAGCAAAAGTGTTTACCTCCACATAACCCACATGGATAGATTTATTAGGTAAGTCGATACACTCACCAAACCTATTGCACAGGTTATAAACCACGTACAAAGCGTTTCATTGAGGGGAGTCCATATAAGTAATAACAGCATAAACATGGTTGACGCCAAAAGGAAGAAGCACGCCGCAGTGCAAATGCGGTTGTTTAACTTCAAACCAAGTTCTTTGCAGTATATTTGGTAAATCAATGCAGCTAAAGAACGATAGGAAATATTAACAACCAATATTCCGAAGATAATCCATTCAGTGTTGATACTAACTGTGTCCCGAACTCCTGTTAATCTTGTTTATCAACGCAGTTCCAAAACAACTTGCAATTTCGATTGCAAATTTCGCACAACTAAACCTAAAATGAATTCCTTGATGTTATTTAAATGTCTTTGTGATGTTTTTAATTTTTAAGTTGTTATTTTCCTTTCCTTTTAATTGACAGGAAACCGTCTTATCGAATGTACCTAAGTATTTCTGCACCGCCAAGCGTTGTCAATAGGCGGATACGATTGTTTACGCGCAGAGACTGTGTCGATGATCCGACAACGACGAATTGCTCTAATACTTGCACTCCATGTAAACACCTGAATTGCAATTCACTTGGGTAGCGAAGGATGAAATGTTTTGATGGTGAAAACTGAAGTTTCGCGCTTCATGGTTCCGTGGCGGTCACGCTTTGTTTTTTTAGCTTCAATGAAAGATACCAACCCTTTGTTATGCCCCGTTCGTCTGAGGCCTGCCTGTAGCGTGGTGTGGCTGCCCAATAACCTCCAGGACAACATTGTTGTATGACACACTTGTCTTGTGACTATTGCTTTATATTTATTGGGGAAAATTTTGTATGTTTTTTGAGTTATACAAGAAATATACAAGAGAAATGTTATCAATTAAGAAGGTTATTAAGGCGCTTAATTTCACCATTGAGTCGATTAAAATGAGTTTTGCTCAACATGTTCAGGAATTTTATGGGAGAGTTTCGAGACAAGCTTAAAAAAGAGTTGGCCGTTTTACAACTAGCCACTTCATGAAAGTTGGAAATTGCTTTGTGTTTTATGTACACGACGTACCAGAAATAGCATTAATTGTGCTTTCCAACATATACGTTGAACTTCCTGACAGGTTACACGTCAATATTTACTCTCGATAGTGCGTGACGAAATTTATTTATTTGCTTAATTTTTCGTTGATTCAAATACGCCATCTTTAATTGAAGTTTAGTCAGTACCATTACCTTCCCTTCAAATTGGCAGGAAACCGTCGTATCGAATGTATATGAAAGTATTTCTCCACCAAGCGTTCTCAGTAGGCGGTAACGTTTGTATACACCCACTAAGAGATTGATTTACAGAATCTGTTTTCGTGTTTTAAGAATAGGATTAATTCTACATTTATCCGTGTGAATTGCGACAATTCACAAAAGGAATTCTTCGAATTGCTCTAGTATTGAATATCGAATTGCTCACAACATTTTTACATCTGTATGGTTATAATTCAATTTAGTGGTAAGGAAAGCTGAAATGTTTTCATGGTGAAAACTGAAGTTTCGCCCACGCTTCAAGCTTCGTAACTTAAAACCCCCCTTTGTTGTGTCCCGTTCGTGTAATGTTGGCCAGTCGTTTCAAACGAGTTGATGTTAGTGGAAATAGGTGGTGTTATGTACCGCGAAGGATTGAGTTTAGATCTAAACCAAATACCATTTTTGTGTTCTACCAGATATTTTCCAGCATTATCCCAATTATTAATATCACTACTATCAGCGTGAAATATGGATAATAATTTTGAGCTGCACTTCATTAGAGATATGTAACATTTATTTGTCAAGATTGACTAAAGATTTTGTGTTTATTATTATTATTACCTATTACAGGATTGTTGAATAACTTAAAACAAATCTAGTGTTAGGATTGGTGAAGCAAATCACTTGACAGAAACCCAGCTTGCACTCACGGGAATTTCCCTTTGTCAACACTAACTTCGACATTGTTAGGTGGACTTCGTGTTTTAATACTGGAAGCTTCAGATCTGAGAGCAGTACTTACTCGTGAAAAACCTGAATTGCAAATTTCATATATTTACTGCAGTTAAACTACGACATGGATGTTGAAAAAATCTCGTTTGATGATGTGTTATCAATGCTTACTATTGAACGTGATGTTGGACATACTGAGGACAGTGAATATTCAATTGAAGAAATCTGTGATTTTCAAGGTGATTTCCGTGTTAAGATGGAAGGAAGGTTAAATCGCCTTCATTTGGGAAACGAGAAAAAAGGAAAGCACCTAAATTTTGAACGTTTTACATATTTCAAAGTAGAAGTTGACAAATTTAATGGAAAGCAATTTCTTCGTCTCCTCATGTGGATTACTAACAGCACCAACTTAATGAAAGATGGAAATTGTTTTGTGTTTTTCGTAAACAACCAACCAGACACTGTGTTGGCAGTGTTGCGCGGTTACTGCTGGATTGAGTTGCGCAGTTACGGCGAAAAGCCTGTAATGGAAAAAGGAATGTGGCCTAAAGCATTCTATGACGAGATGCTGGAAGAACAAAGAGAAAATGAAACGTTTTTGGGGGTAGATAAAGAAACTGTCCAGAAATTTCGTTCCAATCTCGCCCCTCAGTTTGAAAAATTTATGCAAAATGCGATAATTGAGACAGAGGCAATCTTCCGCCATTTGTTTTGTGGAATTATTTCCGAAATCGCAAAATGTCACATTGAAAGCTGGAGGGTTCACAAATATCTGAAAGATTTTCCAACTTCAGCTTTGATCAAACTGGCGATAGACAACGGATTAAGTGGAAAATTACAACCAGTTTTTAAGCGTTACGGATTGGGACATAATGCTCCAAACGACGATGACGTTGACGCAAAATGGAATGATTACTACGCAGGGAAAGCTAAAGATCGTGAAGATGGAGCAAAAGAAATCATTGATCAGTAAGTAGTACGTGATCGTAAAACAATGTGAATACGAAGAAGTTACCAACATATAACCGTAAAATGTGATTCCAAAATCATTGCAAAATTCTTTTGCAAGATTTTATGCTGGTTGTCTGTTTTTAGGGTTTTCCCACCGACCTCCGACGAAAAATACAATAGGGCTGATATAAAGAAAATGGCTGAAGACATTGCGAAATTTTATTTGTGATATGTTAAATGATGTTTGTCTGATTTGAGTGCTTGTAGGCGTTTACTATTTTTGTCTAACTCAAAAATAATCAAAAGATTTTGTTCCAACGCCTTGACTTGTGGCATGTGAAGTGTTTTTGTGAATATTTGTTACTGAACAAACGCTTGTATCCTTGTTCTTACCTAGTAAACATATTCATATTTACTCGATAACACTGTTTGCTACGTTTTGACTCACTTTATGCACTGTACATTGACATTCCACTGTATATGTGTGCGCGAGTGACAGCAGAGACTTAATCTTTCGCAAGTTAGTTACTGGGCTTACAGACACATCATGCAAGTTCGACACGTTCGCTTGTAAGTGAACGCAATGCGGTTTTAAAACTTTTCCCTCAAGCACGAACTTGAACCTTATTGGCTAGCAATTAATAACAGCTGTATTTTGATTACGCTGTCGTTTGTTTTTTTGTTATATCAGTAGTTTCGGAGCACCTGCTGATTCTTGTTGTGTTTTGTGTGCTACGGTACGATAGCTTTATTCCTTTTGTGTAGATTTATAATAATGCCCTGCCCAATTGAGCGAGAGGCAGATGGGGATCCAATTTTATAATCAAAAGTAACTACTTAATCGCCTCGTTGCTCATTGTAAATATTAATTTGTGAAAGTTTGAATGCCCTATAACGTGTGTGTAGCGAATTAACCTATACTCCGAGGCATTGTAAATAAATGCGATGTTGCAAGATATGTTGTGACCGTGTATCCTATAAACGAAAAGTCTTAGTTAGTTTACTGTTGCAGAAAGTTAGCTTACTACTTGGCAAACCAAGCAAGTATACAAATGCTCAAGTCTCATATGATTCGTTACCGCTTGGCTACACAAAAGATGGACGATTAACCAGAAGGTACCATAAAGTGGACATATGTGGCTACCGCTAGTCCAATGTCACAGTCACCAGCTGCACTGATGGGTCCTTATAGGTCGAAACAGTGTACACGTGCCTGCAGCTTCCACGTTACACTTAGGCCTGTTTACATAAAATGGTTCGTGAAAGAGCTTTCGCCGTTGAATCATCAAGATGTAACAGACCATAGCGAGCGAACTTAGAGTCTCAATTTACAGGCGATGATGTTTATGAGAAAAACTAACCTGGGGCATTGTAAAAAATTGCGATGTTACAAGATTCGTTGTGACCGTGTCCTACCAACGAAGAGCCTTAATTAACGTTCCGAAAAATAAAGTTGGCTTACTGTTGGGCAATACAAATGCACAAGTCGCATATAATTCGTTACCACTTGGCTTTGAAACAGAAGGCACAGCAAAGTGGAAATATGTGTGCCTGCTATAGTCTAAACGCTAGCCCAGTCTCACAGTCACCAGCTGCATTAATAAAACCTTACAGGTCGAAACAGTGTGCACCTGCTTGCAGCTCCCATGTTGCACCAGCACTGTTCACATTAAATTGATCTTTGGTTTTTTACAACTTACTGCAAAACTTATTGCTCTACAAGTGGGGTATTGTCACGTTTATTTTTCCAAATTAGCTGGTTTTTAGACAGCAGGTAACGACGAAATGTCTACTGCTTCGGCATGTTTAATCAAATTAAAAAGATCATCTCCTATAGTTATATAACAAACACACGAAATAATGCACTTGCCGAGAAAATAACTGTCCCGGAATTATTTCGGCAATCAACGCTGCCTCCCTACTTCAGAAAAGACCCGGATCCTGCATTAACGGCTCACCAGTAAAGCGAAAATACCTCACACTGGTTTCACCAAATGGGCGTCTGGATTTTTTAAACGAACCACTGATAAAAACGAAGATAAAACATAAAATACCAGTAAACGCCAATAAACGCTTCAATAAAAACTACTTGTTTGACAACAATAAAAACAACCGTACATCGCGACACCCATCTCAAGACTAACCGATCATACACACAGCACTCCTTGCACCGGCCAATTAACCAAACAACGACTTACACGTGAACCAGTGAAGCGTTACGGGATGTGGCAAACATGCAAAAATACTATAGTGCGGAAATAAACCCATAGGGGAGTTTGATAAAACGTGAGTGCAAGAAACAGATAAAAACAAAAGAAGGGTGCGATATGTTGTGCGCATCTTATGTAATAATTAGTGTTTTAAACAAAAACACAGATGATCAAAGAAAGCATAAAGAAGAGCATTAGTGCCATGTGTCATTTTCACCACACAACTTTCAACAATCTTTCATTTTTATATATTTTTTACCGCACCGGAATTCGGACCCCGGTTATTCTGCCCCAAAATCCTATTCAGGTGTTTTCTATGGGTCGGGCGCCTAGACCAATTTACTATGGTTTTCTCTACGCAGCTCTCGGGTTCAAGAAAGCGGTAAGTACTCTGCAACTTGGATTCCGTATGGTGGCGTAATGGGTATTGATCGTATCAGCAAAAGCGTTTACCTCCACATAACCCACATGGATAGATTAATTAGACAAGTCGATACACTCACCAAACCTATTGCAATGTTTATAAACCACGTACAAAGAGTGTCATTGAGGGGAGTCCATATAAGTAGTAACAGCATAAACACGGTTGACGCCAAAAGGAAGAAGCACGCCGCAGTGCAAATGCGGTTGTTTAACTTCAAACCAAGTTCTTTGCAGTATATTTGGTAAATCAATGCAGCTAAAGAAAGATAGGAAATAGAGATATGTAACATTTATTTGGCGAGATGGACTAAAGATTTTATGTTACGCGTTATTATTATAAATTTACCTATTACAGGGTTGTGGAATAACCTCAAGCAAATCTAGCGTTAGGATTGGTGGAGCAAATCACGTGACAAAAACCCAACTTACAGTCACGGGAATTTCCCTTTGTCAACACTAACTTCGACATTGTTAGGTTGACTTCGTGTTTTAATACTGGAAGCTTCAGATCTGAGCGCAGTACTTGCTCGTGGAAAATTTAATTGCATATTCTATTATTTTACTGCAGTTAAACTACGACATGGATGTTGAAAAAATCTCGTTTGATGACGTGTTATCAGTGCTTAGCAGTGCGGTTAGAAATGTTGATGACTGTAACTATATAGTTAAAGAAATCAGTGATTTTCAAGGTGAATTCCGTGTTAATATGGAAGTAAGGTTAAATTACTTTCGTTTGGGAAACGAGAAAAAAGGAAAGCATCTAAATTTTGAACGTTTTGCATATTTCAAAGTAGAAGTTGACAAGTTTAATGGAAAGCAATTTCTTCGTCTCCTCATGTGGATTACTAACAGCACCAACTTAATGAAAGATGGAAGTTTTTTTTCTGTTTTTCGTAAACAACCAACCAGACACTGTGTTGGCAGTGTTGCGCGGTTACTGCTGGATTGAGTTGCGCAGTTACGGCGAATAGCCTGTAATGGAAAAAGGAATGTGGCCTAAAGCATTTGATGACAAGGAAAGAGCAGATGAAACGTTTTTGGGGGTAGATACAGAAACTGTCAAGAAAATTCATGCCAATCTCGCAACTCAGTTTGAAAAATTCATGCAAAATGCAATAATTGAGACAGAGGCAGTATACCGCCATTTGTTTTGTGGAAATATTTCCGAAATCGCAAAATGTCACATTGAAAGCTGGAGGGTTCACAAATATCTGAAAGATTTTCCAACTGCAGCTTTGATCAAACTGGCGATAGACAACGGATTAAGTGGAAAATTACAGCCAGTTTTTAACGATTACAGATTGGGACAATTTTATCAAACGTTTTTGTAGAAAACATTCAATGACGTGTTAAAAATAACGTATCGGCCTCACACCGTTTTTTTTGACGAATGGACACTGGTTGATTCCACGAAACCGCTGTTTCTATTTCTAAATCATCGCTAGAATTAATTACCCTTGTACTCACTACACAAGAATGGATCTTGGTTGTAAAGGTGTCGGTTTGGCTTTTGCTATGTTTAACTTATTAAGTGTTGTAATACTGATACGATTTTATCCTATTTTGTGGGAGTCGTTATGACAATAATCATATTTGCTGCTGTGACAAAACAGTAAAAGGTAAAATTGATAGCTGGAAGTGAAGAAAATTAGCTAAATTGATCAAATCTTTTGAGGAATATCCGCTGTATTATAAATGTTTAAAGATGTGCAAACTGTAGTCAAGTCCTTCGCAGTTCGCTTCCGACCAGCACACGACATAGTACCTCTCATTATCATTCCTCACATATGCTTTGGCATGTCACTTGCAGCGAAACCAAATTAAACTAGAGAATAAAGCGCCAGATTAAACCAATATGAGATCTTATCAGGTTTTTCGGTCTTCCCTATGTTGGAACAGATCACGTGACAGCAACCCAGCTTCCATCCAAGGGAGTTCCCCATTGTCAAAACTTTCATCCTACGGTGGAATATGATTTTTAGCATACGTGAGCATAACTGAACGGTGAAACTGGTACCAGGTGGAATTTCATCGTTAATGCCCCCTAACACTGTGCCGAACTTTTACGCTCGTCCGATGCATCCCTCTCAACAACACAACTTTGCTTTATGCCCTTGTTGTGTTGATGACTGTTTGCTCTGGATGAGAAAAGCTTTTAGCAAACTTATAACGTATATTTAGTGCGTCACACGGTAAAGCAAGCATCATACTATTTGGACAAAAGGGCAATTGCCATTCATTAATGAATGCTTCGATATCGGCTTTGAATAATTAGCAGTTGAAACGTTTCAGAGGAACTCAGCTTTTTCATGATTTTTATGTTTTTGGTTGTAAGTTTGAATTTTACAGTGAAATTACCAACTGGGGATCATTGAAAGGAATGAGCATTTACTATAACCGTGTTGCGTATAACAACTAAAACTTTGAAACACAAAAGTCGGATTGTCAGATAAGAGCTTCTAGTACTCAGCATTGGAAATTCGATCACACATATTTAAGATTGTCAATTTTTGCCTGGTGTGGTCGCCTATTAACCTCCGGGACAACATCGTTATATGACGCACAGGTCTTGAGACCATTTGCTTTGTACTATAACGTGGTCAATTTCTCATGTTCTGTTACTTAAGCAAAAGCACAAGGCCTGCACAAAAGAAATGTTATCAATGAAGGAGGTTATTAAGCTGCATAATTTCAGCATCGAACCAACTCAATGAATTTTACTGAACGTGTTCAAGGTTTGCCAAATTTTAAGGGTGAGTTTTAAGGCAAGTTTCAAAGACGAGTTGACCGTTTTACAGCTTGTAAAAGGATGTTTGAGATTGTCAAATATACCCCAAGGTGGAAATTGGTGATCCTAACGGGAAACAAGTTTTTAGTTTGCTTCCATGGATTACCAACACCAGCCACTTGATGAAAGTTGGAAATTGCTTTGTGTTTGATGTACACGACCTACTGGAAATAGCATTGATTGTGTATTCTAACATATACGTTGAACTTCCTGGCAGGCTAATACACGTCAACATTTACGTGCGTGACGAAATTTATTTGTTTGCTTAATAGTTCATTGATTCAAATACGCCATCATTAATTGAAGTGTCATTAACTTTTGAGTAAATGTGCAACAAAATTTGTATCATCTTGTTCCAGATCCGCCGCCGATATATGTAAATGTAAAAGGCTAGTTGTGAGGTTTTGTTAGTACCGTAAATTTCCCTTCAAATTGGCATGAAGCCGTCGTATCGAATGTAGTAAAGTATTTCTCCGCCAAGCGTTCTCAGTAGTCGGTAAGGTTTGTATACACGCACTTCGAGATTGATTTACAGAATCTATTTTCGCGTTTAGAATAGTGTGAGTTCAACTTACTTGGTTAGCGTGGGTAATTTAGTTACAATACCAAGAGAGGTTCGCGTATTTTAGAGAAAACTTGGTTAGCGTCGAACGCGAACCACGCGAACAACACGTTAACAAAAACCAACAAATTATATCATTGTTAAATTTCAGTTTCAGTACAGGTGCCATGGTGCAATATAATAAAACACACAAACCTCGTATTGAAGGTACAGTAACAAATTAATAAAAGTTCTGCAATGTCTCTTGCACAAATTATTAGTGTTTCGTTGCTTCAGAAGAAGTGGCCTTTCTGTTGTAATCAAGTTACCCACGCTAACCAAATAAGTTGAACTCACAATTAATTTGCTATGTATTCGTTACTGTACCTTGGGTCGGTGGTGTTTGCTTCTTTTTAAATTTGTGTTAATTAACGAAAATAATTTGTTGGTTTTCGTTATTGTGTCGTTCGCGTGGTTCGCGTATTTTAGAGAAGAGAAGTCCTTTATTGTGCCCCGTTCGTGTAGGTGTTGGTCTGCCGTTTTAAACGAGTTGAAGTTATGAAGTTATGAAAATAAGTGGTGTTATGTACCGTAAAGAACTGAGTTTGGATCTAAACCAAAAGCCATTTTGGTGTTCTACCAGATATTTTCTGGCATTAAACCTGGGATAAGTATTAATATCACTACTATCAGCCTTAAAAATGGATGATAATTTTGAGCTGCTCTTTATTAGAGATATATAACATTTATTTGCCGAGACGGACTAAAGGTTTTATGTTACGCGTTGTTATTATAACCTCTAACGCACATTTACCTGTCACAAGGTTATAGATTAAGTCAAGCATTTGGACTGATTGATCAAATCACGTGACAGAAACCTAGTTTGCACTTACGGGACTTTCCCTCTGTCAAAACTAACTTCGACATTGTTAGGATGACTTTGCGTTTTAATTACTGAAAGCTTCCGATCACGGAGGAGTACTTGCTCGTAAAAAACTTCAATAGCGCAACAACTATATTACATATCTTTTACTGCAGTTAAACTTCGACATGGATGTTGTCTCATTTGGTGATGTGTTATTAATGCTTACTGTTGAACGTGATGTTACAAAAGCCGAGGACAGTGAATATTCAGTTAAAAAAATCGATGATTTTCAAGGTGAATTCCGGGTTAACATAGAACGTAGGTTAAATTACTTTCGCCAAGAACACGAGAATAAAGGAAAACGACTAAATTTGGAAGGTTTTAAATATTTCAAAGTAGAAGTTGAAGAATTTGTTGGAAAGCATTTTCTTCGCCTCCTCATATGGATTACAAACAGCACCACCTTCATGAAAACAGGAAATTGTTTTGTATTTTTCGTAAACAACGAGCCAGACACAGCGCTGACAGTTTTGGACAATCGTTGTTGGATTGAGTTTCGCAGTGACGGCGAAAAGGCGGCAAATGAAAGAGGAACGTGGGCCAAAGCATTCGATGACAAGACCTTGGACAAACAAAGAAATTACAAGAAGTTTGTGGGAAGGGATAAAAAATCTGTGCAAGAGTTTCGTTCTGGCTTACGAATTCAGTTTAAAAAATTTATGCAAAATGCAATAATTGAAACAGAGCCTGTCTACCGCCATTTGTTTTGTGGAATTATTTGGGAAATCGCAAAATGTCACATTAAAACCTGGAGGGTTCACCAATATCTAAAAGATTTTCCAACTTCAGCTTTGATCAAACTGGCGATAGACAACGGATTAAGTGGAAAATTACAACCAGTTTTTAACGACCACGGATTGGGACATGAAGTTCCGAATGACGATGACGATGACGTTGACGCAAGTTGGAATCAGTTCTACGCACCTAAAGCTGACCTACGTAAAAAGGGAGCAAAGGAAATCATTGATCAGTAAGTAGTATGTGATCGTAAAACAATGTAAACACGAATAAAGTTATCAACATATTACCGTCATATAAATTTATGTGGTTCCAAAAACAATGCAAATTTCTGTTGCAAGGTTAATGCTGGTTGTCTGTGTTTAGAGTTTTCCCTCCGACACCAGACGGAAAATACAATAAGGCTGATATAAAGAAAATCGCTGAAGACACCCAGGAATTTTATTTGTGATATGTTAAATTATGTTTGTCTGATTTGAGTGCTTGTAGGCGTTTACTAATTTTGTCTAACTCAAAAATAATCAAAAGATTTTGTTCCAACACCTTGACTTGTGGCATGTGAAGTGTTTTTGTGAATATTTGTTATCGAACAGACGCTTGCATCCTTGTTCTTACCTAGTAAACATATTCATATTTACTCGATAACACTGTTTGCTACGTATTGACTCACTTTATGCACTTTACATTGACATTCGACTGTATATGTGTGCGCGGGTGGCGGCAGAGACTTAATATTTCGCAAGTTAGTTACTGGGCTTACAGATACATCATGCAAGTTCGACACGTTCGCTAGTAAGTGAACGCAATGCGGTTTCTTGTTTTATGAAACGCGATTGGTATTAAAAATTTTTCCTCAAGCACGAACTTGAACCTTATTGGCTAGCAATTAATAACAGCTGTATTTTGATTAAGCTGTAGTTTTTTTTGTTATATCAGTAGTTTCCAAGCACCTGCTGATTCTTGTTGTGTTTTGTGTGCTATGGTACGATAGTTTCTAATAATGTCGTGCCCAATTGAGCGAGAGGCAGATGGGGATCCAATTTTCTAATCAAAAGTAACTACTTAATCGCCTCGTTGATCATTGTAAATATTAATTTTTGAAAGTTTGAATGCCCTATAACGTGTGTGTAGCGACCTAACCTATACTCCGAGGCATTGTAAATAAATGCGATGTTACAAGATATGTTGTGACCGTGTATCCTATAAACGAAAGGCCTTAGTTAGCTTACTGTTGCAGAAAGTTAGCTTACTATTTGGCAAACCAAGCAAGTATACAAATGCTCAAGTCTCATATGATTCGTTACCGCTTGTCTACACAAAAGATGGACGATTAACCAGAAGGTATACCATAAAGTGGACATATGTGGCTACCGCTAGTCCAGTGTCACAGTCACCAGCTGCACTGATGGGTCCTTATAGGTCGAAACAGTGTGCACGTGCCTGCAGCTTCCACGTTACACTTAGGCCTGTTTACATAAAATGGTTCGTGAAAGAGCTTTCGCCGTTAAATCATTAAGAACTAACAGACCATAGCGAGCGAACTTAGATTCTCAATTTACAGGCGATGATGTTTATGAGAAAAACTAACCTGGGGCATTGTAAAAAATTGCGATGTTACAAGATTCGTTGTGCCCGTGTCCTACCAACGAAGAGCCTTAATTAACGTTCAGAAAAATAAAGTTAGCTTACTGTTTGGAAATACAAATGCACAAGTCGCATATAATTCGTTACCACTTGGCTTTGAAACAGAAGGCACCCCAAAGTGGAAATATATGAGCCTGCTAGTCTAAACGCTAGCCCAGTCTCACAGTCACCAGCTGCATTAATAAAACCTTACAGGTCGAAACAGTGTGCACCTGCTTGCAGCTTCCATGTTGCACCAGCACTGTTCACATAAAACTGATCTTTGCTTTTTTACAACTTACTGCAAAACTTATTGCTCTACAAGTGGGGTATTGTTACGTCTATTTTTCCAAATTAGCTGGTTTTTAGACAGCAGGTAACGACGAAATGTCTATTGCTTCGGCGTTTTTAATCAAATTAAAAAATCATTTCCTATAGTCATATAACAAACACACGAAATAATGAAATTGCCGAGAAAATAACTGTCCCGGAATTATTTCGGCAACCCAACGCTGCCTCCCTAATTCAGAAAAGGCCCGGACCCTGCATTAACGGCTCACCAGTAAAGCGAAAATACCCCACACTGGTTTCACCAAATGGGCGTCTGGATTTTTTAAACGAACCACTGATAAAAACGAAGATAAAACATAAAATACCAGTAAACGCCAATAAACGCTTCAATAAAAACTACTTATTTGACAACACTAAAAACAACCGTACAGCGCGACGCCCATCTCAAGACTAACCGATCATACACACAGCACTCCTTGCACCGGCCAATTAACCAAACAACGACTTACACGTGAACCAGTGAAGCGTTACGGGATGTGGCAAACATGCAAAAATACTATAGTGCGGAAATAAACCCATAGGGGAGTTTGATAAAACATGAGTGCAAGAAACAGATAAAAACAAAAGAAGGGGGCGATATGTTGTGCGCATCTTATGTAATAAGGAGTGTTTTAAATAAACAACACAAATGATCAAAGAAAGCATAAAGAAGAGGTGCCATGTGTCATTTTCACCACACAACTTTCAACAATCTTTCATTTTTATATATTTTTTACCGCACCGGAATTCGGACCCCGGTTATTCTGCCCCAAAATCCTATTCAGGTGTTTTCTATGGGTCGGGCGCCTAGACCAATTTACTATGGTTTTCTCTACGCAGCTCTCGGGTTCAAGAAAGCGGTAAGTACTCTGCAACTTGGATTCCGTATGGTGGCGTAATGGGTATTGATCGTATCAGCAAAAGCGTTTACCTCCACATAACCCACATGGATAGATTAATTAGACAAGTCGATACACTCACCAAACCTATTGCAATGTTTATAAACCACGTACAAAGAGTGTCATTGAGGGGAGTCCATATAAGTAGTAACAGCATAAACACGGTTGACGCCAAAAGGAAGAAGCACGCCGCAGTGCAAATGCGGTTGTTTAACTTCAAACCAAGTTCTTTGCAGTATATTTGGTAAATCAATGCAGCTAAAGAAAGATAGGAAATAGAGATATGTAACATTTATTTGCCGAGATGGACTAAAGATTTTATGTTAGGCGTTATTATTATAAATTTACCTATTACAGGATTGTGGAATAACCTCAAGCAAATCTAGCGTTAGGATTGGTGGAGCAAATCACGTGACAGAAACCCAGCTTACAGTCACGGGAATTTCCCTTTGTCAACACTAACTTCGACATTGTTAGGTTGACTTCGTGTTTTAACACTGGAAGCTTCAGATCTGAGCGCAGTACTTGCACGAAACCGCTGTTTCTATTTATAAATCATCGCTAGAATTAATTACCCTTGTACTCACTACACAAGAATGGATCTTGGTTGTAAAGGTGTCGGTTTGGCTTTTGCTATGTTTAACTAATTAAGTGTTGTAATACTGATACGATTTTATCCTATTTTGTGGGAGTCGTTATGACAATAATCATATAATCATATTTGCTGCTGTGACAGACAAAACAGTAAAAGGTAAAATTGATAGCTGGAAGTGAAGAAAATTAGCTAAATTGATCAAATCTTTTAAGGAATATCCGCTGTATTATAAATGTTTAAAGATGTGCAAACTGTAGTCAAGTCCTTCGCAGTTCGCTTCCGACCAGCACACGACATAGTACCTCTCATTATCATTCCTCACATATGCTTTGGCATGTCACTTGCAGCGAAACCAAATCAAACTAGAGAATAAAGCGCCAGATTAAACCAATATGAGATCTTATCAGGTTTTACGGTCTTCCCTATGTTGGAACAGATCACGTGACAGCAACCCAGCTTCCATCCAAGGGAGTTTCCCATTGTCAAAACTTTCATCCTACAGTGGAATATGATTTTTAGCATACGTGAGCATAACTGAACGGTGAAACTGGTGCCAGGTGGAATTTCATCGTTAATGCCCCCTAACACTGTGCCGAACTTTTACGCTCGTCCGATGCATCCCTCTCAACAACACAACTTTGCTTTATGCCCTTGTTGTGTTGATGACTGTATGCTCTGGATGAGAAAAGCTTTTAGCAAACTTATAACGTATATTTAGTGCGTCACACGGTAAAGCAAGCATCATACTATTTGGACAAAAGGGCAATTGCCATTCATTAATGAATGCTTCGATATCGGCTTTGAATAATTAGCAGTTGAAACGTTTCAGAGGAACTCAGCTTTTTCATGATTTTTATGTTTTTGGTTGTAAGTTTGAATTTTACAGTGAAATTACCAACTGGGGATCATTGAAAGGAATGAGCATTTACTATAACCGTGTTGCATATAACAACTAAAACTTTGAAACACAAAAGTCGGATTGTCAGATAAGAGCTTCTAGTACTCAGCATTGGAAATTCGATCACACATATTTAAGATTGTCAATTTTTGCCTGGTGTGGTCGCCTATTAACCTCCGGGACAACATCGTTATATGACGCACAGGTCTTGAGACCATTTGCTTTGTACTATAACGTGGTCAATTTTTCATGTTCTGTTACTTAAGCAAAAGCACAAGGCCTGCACAAAAGAAATGTTATCAATGAAGGAGGTTATTAAGCTGCATAATTTCAGCATCGAACCAACTCAATGAATTTTACTGAACGTGTTCAAGGTTTGCCAAATTTTAAGGGTGAGTTTTAAGGCAAGTTTCAAAGACGAGTTGACCGTTTTACATCTTGTAAAAGGATATTTGAGATTGTCAAATATACCCCAAGGTGGAAATTGGTGATCCTAACGGGAAACAAGTTTTTAGTTTGCTTCCATGGATTACCAACACCAGCCACTTTACGAAAGTTGGAAATTGCTTTGTGTTTGATGTACACGACCTACTGGAAATAGCATTGATTGTGTATTCTAACATATACGTTGAACTTCCTGGCAGGCTAATACACGTCAACATTTACGTGCGTGACGAAATTTATTTGTTTGCTTAATAGTTCATTGATTCAAATACGCCATCATTAATTGAAGTGTCATTAACTTTTGAGTAAATGTGCAACAAAATTTGTATCATCTTGTTCCAGATCCGCCACCGATATATGTAAATGTAAAAGGCTAGTTGTGAGGTTTTGTTAGTACCGTAAATTTCCCTTCAAATTGGCATGAAGCCGTCGTATCGAATGTAGTAAAGTATTTCTCCGCCAAGCGTTCTCAGTAGTCGGTAAGGTTTGTATACACGCACTTCGAGATTGATTTACAGAATCTATTTTCGCGTTTAGAATAGTGTGAGTTCAACTTACTTGGTTAGCGTGGGTAATTTAGTTACAATACCAAGAGAGGTTCGCGTATTTTAGAGAAAACTTGGTTAGCGTCGAACGCGAACCACGCGAACAACTCGCTAACAAAAACCAACAAATTATATAATTGTTAAATTTCAGTTTCAGTACAGGTGCCATGGTGCAATATAATAAAACACACAAACCTCGTATTGAAGGTACAGTAACAAATTAATAAAAGTTCTGCAATGTCTCTTGCACAAATTATTAGTGTTTCGTTGCTTCAGAAGAAGTGGCCTTTCTGTTGTAATCAAGTTACCCACGCTAACCAAATAAGTTGAACTCACAATTAATTTGCTATGTATTCGTTACTGTACCTTGGGTCGGTGGTGTTTGCTTCTTTTTAAATTTGTGTTAATTAACGAAAATAATTTTTTGGTTTTCGTTATTGTGTCGTTCGCGTGGTTCGCGTGGTTCGCGTATTTTAGAGAAGAGAAGTCCTTTATTGTGCCCCGTTCGTGTAGGTGTTGGTCTGCCGTTTCAAACGAGTTGAAGTTATGAAGTTATGAAAATAAGTGGTGTGATGTACCGTAAAGAACTGAGTTTGGATCTAAACCAAAAGCCATTTTGGTGTTCTACCAGATATTTTCTGGCATTAAACCTAGGATAAGTATTAATATCACTACTATCAGCCTTAAAAATGGATAATAATTTTGAGCTGCTCTTTATTAGAGATATATAACATTTATTTGCCGAGACGGACTAAAGGTTTTATGTTACGCGTTGTTATTATAACCTCTAACGCACATTTACCTGTCACAAGGTTATAGATTAAGTCAAGCATTTGGACTGATTGATCAAATCACGTGACAGAAACCTAGTTTGCACTTACGGGACTTTCCCTTTGTCAAAACTAACTTCGACATTGTTAGGATGACTTTGCGTTTTAATTACTGAAAGCTTCCGATCAGAGAGGAGTACTTGCTCGTAAAAAACTTCAATAGCGCAACAACTATATTACATATCTTTTACTGCAGTTAAACTTCGACATGGATGTTGTCTCATTTGGTGATGTGTTATTAATGCTTACTGTTGAACGTGATGTTACAAAAGCCGAGGACAGTGAATATTCAGTTAAAAAAATCGATGATTTTCAAGGTGAATTCCGGGTTAACATAGAAAGTAGGTTAAATTACTTTCGCCAAGAACACGAGAAAAAAGGAAAACGACTAAATTTGGAAGGTTTTGAATATTTCAAAGTGGAAGTTGAAGAATTTGTTGGAAAGCATTTTCTTCACCTCCTCATATGGATTACAAACAGCACCACCCTAATGAAAAATGGAAATTGTTTCGTGTTTTTCGTAAACAACGAGCCAGACACAGCGCTGACTGTTTTGGACAATCGTTGTTGGATTGAGTTTCGCAGTGACGGCGAAAAGGCGGCAAATGAAAGAGGAACGTGGGCCAAAGCATTCGATGACAAGACCTTGGACAAACAAAGAAATTACAAGAAGTTTGTGGGAAGGGATAAAAAATCTGTGCAAGAGTTTCGTTCTGGCTTACGAATCCAGTTTAAAAAATTCATGCAAAATGTAATAATTGAGACAGAGGCAAGATACCGCCATTTGTTTTGTGGAATTATTTGGGAAATCGCAAAATGTCACATTGAAAGCTGGAGGGTTCACAAATATCTAAAAGATTTTCCGACTTCAGCTTTGATCAAACTGGCGATAGACAACGGATTAAGTGGAAAATTACAACCAGTTTTCAACGACCACGTATTGGGACAAAATGCTCCAAACGACGATGACGATGCCGCGAAATGGGACCAATACTACGCAGCTAAAGCTGAACTACGTAAAAAGGGAGCAAAGGAAATCATTGATCAGTAAGTAGTATGTGATCGTAAAACAATGGAAATACAAATGAAGTTATCAACGTATAACCGTAATTTATGTGGTTCCAAAAACAATGCAAAACTCCGTTGCAAGGTTTTATGCTGGTTTTGTGTTTTTCGAGTTTTCCTACCGACACCAGACGGGAAATACAATGAGGCTGATATAAAGAAAATGGCGAAAGACATCGAGAAATTTTATTTGTGATATGTTAAATGATGTTTTTCTAATTTTAGTCATTGCAATTTTTGTTGAGAAGTATTAAAAACCTTGTCTTCTTGCATGTTAATTGCTTTTGTGAATATGCGTTACCGATCAGATGCTCGTATCCTGGTTCTTACATAAACAACATATTAATATTTACTCGATAACACTATGTGCCACGTATTGACTCACTTCATATACATCGACATTGAACTGTGTATGTGTGCGTGGTTCAGAGACTTTATCTTTCGCAAGTAAGTTACTGGTTTTATGTGTATATCATGCAGAGATATCCTGCAAGTTCGACACGTTCGCTTGGAATTGAACAAATGTGGTTTCTTGTTTTGTGAAATGCGTTTGGTTTTAAAACTTTTCCCACGAGCACGAACTTGGACCTTCTGGGCTACCAAGCAATGGGGCATTGTAAATAAATGCGATGTTACAAGATATGTTGTGACCGTGTATCCTATAAACGAAAAACGTTAGTTAGCTTACTGTTGAAGTAGTGATGATACTGACTGTGTTCCGAGCTCCTGATAGCAATTGTGTCGTGGTGTTTGACGACACAATTCCAAATCAGTTTGTGATGCAAATTTCGAACGACTAAATCTGAAAAGAATTTCTTGATTCTGTTTGAATGTTTTTGCAATGTTAGTGACAGAATTATGTTTTGAGTTGTTATTTTTATTTACAGTTTTGTGACAATTGCCTGATACACTGCATTACTTGGAAAAAAGTGTTTCCAAGATCTGTTTTCCTTGCAACATCATTCCACTCATGCGAAAAAACAATATTGCCAAGAACTATCATTTAAACGTCAACACAAGCATTTGCCTAACTCTACATTTGTTGTTTGAAGGCTGTGTAAAATATGACATACGGTCACGGCTTTTGTCAATGCGACTAAATATGCCCCACTGCATACGGTTCAAGTTACAAATCCGATGAAGCATTTTAATCCAAATTCCGATATTGATATACAGTTTCACTTAATATGATGATTAGCTTACTACCCGGGCTGAACGTTGGTATCTTTGTATGACCGAACGCAGAACTCGTCACCATGCAGGATGTGGTTGGCTATAGCAAATCATCATAAATCAAGCACTTATTACCAAGGATCCTGCAATCAGCCATTCGATGACGATGTTAAGTTTGCCTCGACCTTCAGTGGTTTGCCCTGCCATTGTGGTGTTGTTTGACATTAGTCAAGTTAACAAACTAACTTTAAACAAACCTTTGCTTTGCTGAAATAAAATCCTGAAAAAGGTAATTCCGTTAATCAAACATTTTAGCAAATAACTTCCTATTAAAGCACTAATATATTATTCTATTAAAACTAAACTATTTTTTAGCTACATCTGCACTATGAAAGCCTTTTTGGAGCATTTCAAATTTACATCTCAACAAATGTATCAAAGGCATTTTCCGAGTCATTATTAGACCCTAACCTGAATCCCTTTAACTTGACGTCCACGTTCAGCTCATATTACAAATCCTGTGCAAACCGCTTTCAATCGATAATTTTATAAATATAGTCTGCGGTTCACGGAAATTCTCATTATTGGAGAATTAATTGCAACTGACAAAACATTTGGGATCGATCTATTGTCAAAAATATTTATCGGTTATTGATTATTAATTATAAAAAAATCCAATTTTAGTTATAAAGCTACTTCATCAATTCCCTGTGACTGCGATTTAGCACTGATATGCTTGAACCTATCAGGGGCCCGCTTAATGTTGATACTAATATTACTCTTCACGCCTTGAAAAACCGAAAATCAAATCATTTTCATTTTCTATTTCACGACACAAAGCGTGTTCGCTTTCACTGTTCTGTGTTTCCTCAGTTTAATAATTCTTTTCTTTACCCAATTTTCCATGTTATTACAGTATCAGAAAACCACGCAATTTGAAAACAGTCAATTTAACAGCACGCCCAGGTGACCAGTCACACTCCACGTGCTTTGCCACTGCGTGGTTACACAATGTCGCTCGTCAATCATTTTTAATTGCAGTGAGCGGTTGCAATCGATAAGCTGTCCGTCGGTAATGCTTAAAAGAATACAGTTAATAATGCCGCACTTATTGACCTGTGAAATGTGTTTCGCCTTCCTACGTTGATTGCAAAAAAGTCGAACATATTCCTATTTGCTATCTTAAACCGTTTCTTGTATTCTTGGGTTATAAAAAACAGGTTTAACAAGTATGCGTTTAGCTGATCCTCGAGATGCCCTTGAAATAATTCGCGAGTTTTGAATTGACCTTGAGTGAAATTTTGATATTGAGATAATATGCTATCTATTTTTATCAAACGTTTTTGAAGAAAACATTCAATGACGTGTAAAATTAACGTATCGGCCTCACACCGCACATTTTTGACGAATGGACACTGGTTGATTCCACGAAGCTTTTTCTTTTTAGAAAACATCGCTAGAATTAATTACCCTTATACTCACTACACAGGAATGGATCTTGGTTGTAAAGGTGTCGGTTTGGCTTTTTCTATGTTTAATTTATTAAGTGTTGTAATACTGATACGATTTTATCCTATTTTGTTGGAGTCGTTATGACAATAATCAAATAATCATATTTGCTGCAGTGTCAGACAAAACAGTAAAAGTTAAAATTGATAGCTGGAAGTGAAGAAAATTAGCTAAATTGATCAAATCTTTCAAGGAATATCCGCTGTATTATAAATGTTTAAAGTTGTACAAACTGTAGTCACGTCCTTCGCAGTTCGCTTCCGACCAGCACACGACATAGTACCTCTCATTATCATTCCTCGCATATGCTTTGGCATGTCACTTGCAGCGAAACCAGATTAAACTAGAGAATAAAGCGCCAGATTAAACCAATATGAGATCTTATCAGGTTTTACGGTCTTCCCTATGTTGGAACAGATCACGTGACAGCAACCCAGCTTCCATCCAAGGGAGTTCCCCATTGTCAAAACTTTCATCCTACGGTGGAATATGATTTTTAGCATACGTGAGCATAACTGAACGGTGAAACTGGTACCAGGTGGAATTTCATCGTTAATGCTCCCTAACACTGTGCCGACCTTTTACGCTCGACTGATGCATCCCTCTCAACAACACAACTTTGCTTTATGCCCTTGTTGTGTTGATGACTGTTTGCTCTGGATGAGAAAAGCTTTTAGCAAACATATAACGTATATTTAGTGCGTCACACGGTAAAGCAAGCATCATACTATTTGGACAAAAGGGCAATGAATGCTTCTATATCGGCTTCGAATAAAAGCAGTTAAAACGTTTTCAGAGGAACTCAGCTTTTTCATGATTGTTATGTTTTTGGCTGTAAATTTGAATTTTGCAGTGACATTACCAACTGGGGATCATTGAAAGGATTACGCATTTACTATAACCGTGTTGCGTATAACAACTAAAACTTTGAAACACAGAAGTCGGATTGTCAGATAAGAGCTTCTAGCACTCGGCTTTGGAAATTCGATCACATCTTTGCCGGGAAGCAATAGCACTGATTTTGTATGTCAGTGTTAAAGTATGGATGTTAAAGAAATCTCGTTTGATGAACTCTTGTCGGAACTCAGTATTAACATTGCGATTAAACTTGCTGATGGATGTTTGATAAAAATTCAAGAAATCAGTGATTTTGAAAGTGAATTTCGCGGTGAAATTGAAAGACGGTTGAATAAGTCTGTACGGATGCTAAAGAAAAAGAAAGGAAATCCATTGAAATTCAAGAGTTTGACCTATTTCAAAATTAGCATAGACCACCTAAATGGAAAACAACTATTACATTTACTCATATGGATTACCAACAGCACCAACTTAATGAAAGATGGAAATTGTTTTGTGTTTTTCTTAAACAACGAACCAGACACAGCCTTGACAGTATTGCGCAATGACAGTTGGATTGAGTTGCGCAGTTACGGCGAAAAGAAGGTAATCGAAAAAGGAATGTGGGCCAAAGCATTCGATGACAAGGTCCTGAACAAACAAAGTGTAGATAAAAGGTTTTTGGGGGTAGATACAGAAACTGTCCAGAAATTTCGTTCGAATCTCGCATCTTAGTTTGAAAATTTCATGCAAAATGCAATATTTGAAACAGAGGCAGTCTACCGCCATTTGTTTTGTGGAATTATTTGGTAAATCGCAAAATGTCACATTGAAAACTGGAGGGTTCACAAATATCTAAAAGATTTTCCAACTTCAGCTTTGATCAAACTGGCGATAGACAACGGATTAAGTGGAAAATTACAGCCAGTTTTTAACGACCACGGATTGGGACATGATGTTCCAAATGACGATAACGTTGACGCGAAATGGGACCAATACTACGCACCTAAAGCTGAACTACGTAAAAAGGGAGCTAAAGAAATCATTGATCAGTAAGTAGTATGTGTTAGCTAAACAATGTAAATACGAATAAAGTTACTAATATATAACCATAAAATGCGATTCCAATGTTCAATTGTGGCGTAATTATTTTAGAGTTTTCACTGCAAGCGCTGATGGCAAGTACAACATAAACGATGTAAAGAAAGTAGCTGAAGATATCAAGAAGTTTTATCTGTGAAGGAATCGATAATCATGGTGCAAAATATTCGCACCGTAAGCATCAGATGATCCAAGTAGAATTTAATTATTTTGCAACGTGCAAAATTGTCTTTTACCACAATATATATATACAAAATTTTTCAATTGTTGGCATATTTTCCATTTGTTGATTGGTCAGCGATCCCATATTTGTAAAATTCTCAGCAACATCACGGGTTTACAAGACATTTGCCGGATCTGTATAAGGTTTTTGTTTAGTTGTACCTTTGTGTTTATCATAACAAGTATATTTGTCATTGTGAATTGTTCCCGAAGCCGGGGTTATAAAGAACGATATTACGTTTGAATTTAAATCCTATTCATTAATCACTGCGTTTGTATATACCAATAAATGTACAATAAACTTAAAAGCTTTAAATTTGTAGTGCATGGTAAAAAAATATGTTGAAACATCCAAGCATGGTAAATACTCCTGCGCTGAAACATCCATTTAGGATTTTTTTTGATTCCGAATTTAATATTCCCGTTTCCCTTTATATGATGATTAGCTTACTCCCTGAGCAATACGTTAGTATCTTTGTATGACCGAACGCAGAACTCGTTACCACGCAGGATGTGGTTGTAAATGCTCATTACCAATCGTGCCGAACATTTACGATTGACTATATCAATAACAACAGGCAACATTTGCTCTAGGGCCCCGTTATCTGGATGGCTATTTGCTCTCGATAAAACATTCTAGCAAACAACTAAACTATATGTAATACGTCACACGGTAAACTTAGAGGTAAGTTTAGGTTTTGTGGTGCAAGGTTTGCGACACCATACACATTTCTAGTTGAAGTAGAACCGAGAAAACGTGAATCATAATAAACCTTTACGACGAGACCATACGTGCTATTACATTGGTTAAAGTTGTGATCATTCTGCACCGTCTCATACAGTGACAAGCGGGACGTATAATGACCATGGTAATAAATACTTTATATTTGACCAGAATCGTACGGATACAAACGTTGTAAGGCTTTTCAGGTTGCTGGAATAATCACGTGACAGTAACATGGCTTCCACTCACGGGAATGTCCCCTTTTCAAAACTTTGCTTTCGGAAAAGCCTGCTGGTAGAGAATGTCGTGATAGCAACCTAGCCTCCATTTATGGGGATTTTCCAGTTTTACAATGTTGACTCTTTTCTGTTGCCTGGTGTGGTCGCCTATTAACCTCCAGGACAACATCGTTATACGACGAATTGGTCTTGAGACCATTTGCTTTGTACTATATCGTGGTCAATTTTTCATGTTCTGTGACTTAAACAAAAGCACAAGGCCTGCACAAAAGAAATGTTTTCAATGAAGGAGGTTATTAAGCTGCATAATTTCAGCATCGAACCAACTCAAATGAATTTTACTGAACGTGTTCATGGTTTGCCAAATTTTAAGGGTGAATTTTAAGTCAAGTTTCAAAGAGGAGTTCACCGTTTTACAGCTTGTAAAAGGATATTTAAGATTGTCAAATATACCCCAAGGTGGAAATTGGTGATCCTAACGTCACTACTGCTTTCCAACATATATCTTTAACTTCCTTGCAGGCCATTACACGTCAACATTTACGTGCGTGACGAAATTTATTTGTTTCCTTAATATTTCATTGATTCAAATACGCCATCATTAATTCAAGCGTCATTAACTTTTGAGTAAATGTGCAACAAAATTTGTATCATCTTGTTCCAGATCCGCCACCGATATATGTAAATGTAAAAGGCTGGTTGTGAAGTTTTGTTAGTAGCGTAAATTTTCCTTCAAATTGGCATGAAGCCGTCGTATCGAATGTATATGAAAGTATTTCTCCACCAAGCGTTCTCAGTAGTCGGTATGGTTTGTATACACGCACTTCGAGATTGATTTACAGAATCTATTTTCGCGTTTTTAGAATAGGATTAATTCTACATTATCAGCGTGATTGCGACAATTCACAAAAGGAATTCATCGAATTTCTCTTGTATTAAATATCTAATTGCTCACTACATTTTTACACCTGTATGATAATAATTATAGTGGTAAGGAAAGCTGAAATGTTTTCATGGTGAAGACTGAAATTTCGCCCACGCTTCAAGCTTCGTTACTTAATGAACAAAATGCCATTTCTTGTTTTGTGAAACGCGTTTGGTATTTGAACTTTTCCCACGAGCACGAACTTGAACCTGCTGGGCTACCAAGCAATGGCAGCTGTATTTTCATTATGCTATCGTCTGTTTTTGTCGTTAAAGTAGTTTCCAAGCGACTGCTGTGTGTTTTGTGCTACGGTACGATAGCTTTATTCCTTTTGTTTAGATTTCTAATAATGCCCTGCCCAATTGAGCGAGAGGCAGATGGGGATCCAATTTTATAATCAAAAGTAACTACATAATCGCCCACTTGATCATTGTAAATATTAATTTGTGAAAGTTTGAATGCCCTATAACGTGTGTGTAGCGAATTAACCTATACCCTGAGGCATTGTAAATAAATGCGATGTTACAAGATATGTTGTGACCGTGTATCCTATAAACGAAAAGCCTTAGTTAGTTTACTGTTGCAGAAAGTTAGCTCACTATTTGGCAAACCAAGCAAGTATACAAATGCTCAAGTCTCATATGATTCGTTACCACTTAGCTACCCAAAAGATGGACGGTTATCCAGAAGGTACCATAATGTACACTGGACATATGTGTCTACCGCTAGTCCAATGTCACAGTCACCAGCTGCACTGATGAGTCCTTTTAGGTCGAAACAGTTTACAAGTGCCTGCAGCTTCCAAGTTACACTAGGTCTGTTTACATAGAATGGTTCGTGAAAGAACTTTCGCCGTTGAAACATCAAGATGTAACAGACCATAGCGAGAGAACTTCGAGACTCGATTTACAGGCGATGATGTTTATGAGAAATGCACAAAATGGCTATTGTAGTGACGATCTGGTTGCAAAAAGTGTATACTTTTGTTAGATCCTAGTCCAAAATTTTATCGTAAACTTTTTTGGCATTCATTTGTCTTCATGTTATTCAATTCAAATGCCCAATTCACAGTGCTTTTTAGAATGCCCTATAGCGTGTGTGTAGCGAAATAAACTAATGTGGGGCATTGTAAATAAATGTGATGTTACAAGATTCGTTGTGACCGTGTCCTATCAACGAAGAGCCTTAATTAACGTTCAGAAAAATAAAGTTAGCTTACTGTTTGGCAATACAAATTCACAAGTCTCATATAATTCGTCACCACTTGGCTATTAACCAGAAGGCACCCCAAAGTGGAAATATGTGTGCCTGCTTGTCTAAACGCTAGCCCAGTCCCACAGTCACCAGCTGCATTAATGAAACCTTACAGGTCGAAACAGTGTGCACCTGCTTGCAGCTCCCATGTTGCTCCTATAGTCCTATAACAAACACACGAAATAATGCACTTGCCGAGAAAATAACTGTCCCGGAATTATTTCGGCAACCCAACGCTGCCTCCCTAATTCAGAAAAGACACGGACCCTGTATTAACGGCTCACCACTACAGCGAAAATACCTCACACTGGTTTCACCAAATGGGCGTCTGAATTTTTTCAACGAACCACTGATAAAAACGAAGACAAAACGTACATACAATACCAGTAAACGCCACTAAACGCTTCAATAAAAACTACTTGTTTGAAAACACTAAAAACAACCGGACAGCGCGACGCCCATCTCAAGACTAACCGATCATACACACAGCACTCCTTGCACCGGCCATTCAACCAAACAACGCCTTATTAAGTCATGTTTATTTTGCGAAAAGAGCAACTACGCAAAGAACAATATAAAAGGAAATTAAAAGGCATGGGTACCGATAAAACCATAAAGGTTATCGAGTCAGGCGCCCATAAACCAATGGAGCGTTACGTGATATGGCAAACATACAAAAATACTATAGTGCGGAAATAAACCAAAGGGGAATTTGATAAAACGTGAGTGCCAGAAACAGATAAAAACAAAAGAAGGGTGCGATATGTTGTGCGCATCTCATGTAATAAGGAGTGTTTTAAATAAACAACACAGATGATAAAACAAAGCATAAAGAACAGCATTAAATGTGTCATTTTCACCACACAACTTTCAACAATCTTTCATTTTTATATATTTTTTCCGCACCGGAATTCGGACCCCGGTTATCCTGGCCCAAAATCCTATTCAGGTGTTCTCTATGGGTCGGGCGCCTAGACCAATTTACTATGGTTTTCTCTAAGCAGCTCTCGGGTTCAAGAAAGCGGTAAGTACTCTGCAACTTGGATTCCGTATGGTGGCGTGATGGGTATTGATCGTAACAGCTAAAGTGTTTACCTCCACATAACCCACATGGATAGGTTAATTAGGTAAGTCGATACACTCACCAAACCTATTGCACAGGTTATAAACCACGTGCAAAGAGTTTCATTAAGGGGAGTCCATGTACGTAGTAACAGCATAAACATGGTTGACGCCAAAAGGAATTAGCACGCCGCAGTGCAGATGCGGTTGTTTAACTTCAAACCAAGTTCTTTGCAGAATATTTGGTAAATCGATGCAGCTGAAGAAAGATAGGAAATATTGACAACCAATATTCCGAAGATAATCCATTCAGTGTTGATACTAACTGTGTCCCGAACTCCTGTTAATTTTGTTCCAAAACAGTTCCAAAACAATTTGCAATTTCGATTGCAATATTCGCACAACTAAACCTAAAATGAATTCCTTGATGTTATTTAATTGTCTTTGTGATGTTTTTTATTTTTAAGTTATTATTTTCCTTTCCTTTTAATTGACAGGAAACCGTCTTATCGAATGTACGCAAAGTATTTCCGCACCGCCAAGCGTTGTCAATAGGCGGATACGCTTGTTTACGCGCAGAGACTGTGTCGATGATCCGACAACGACGAACTGCTCTAATATTTGCACTCCATGTAAACACCTGAATTGCAATTCACTTGGGTAACGAAGGATGAAATGTTTTGATGGTGAAAACTAAAGTTTCGCCCTTCATGGTTCCGTGGCGGTCACGCTTTGTTTTTCTAGCTTCAATGAAAGATACCAACCCTTTGTTATGCCCCGTTCGTCTGAGGCCTGCCTGTAGCGTGGTGTGGCTGCCCAATAACCTCCAGGACAACATTGTTGTATGACACACTTGTCTTGTGACTATTGCTTTATATTTATTGGGGAAAATTTTGTATGTTTTTTGAGTTATACAAGAAATATACAAGAGAAATGTTATCAATTAAGAAGGTTATTAAGGCGCTTAATTTCACCATTGAGTCGATTAAAATGAGTTTTGCTCAACATGTTCAGGAATTTTATGGGAGAGTTTCGAGACAAGCTTAAAAAAGAGTTGGCCGTTTTACAACTAGCCACTTCATGAAAGTTGGAAATTGCTTTGTGTTTCATGTACACGACGTACCAGAAATAGCATTAATTGTGCTTTCCAACATATACGTTGAACTTCCTGACAGGTTACACGTCAACATTTACTCTCGATAGTGCGTGACGAAATTTATTTATTTGCTTAATTTTTCGTTGATTCAAATACGCCATCTTTAATTGAAGTTTAGTCAGTACCATTACCTTCCCTTCAAATTGGCAGGAAACCGAATGTATGAATGTATATGAAAGTATTTCTCCACCAAGCGTTCTCAGTAGTCGGTAACGTTTGTATACACCCACTAAGAGATTGATTTACAGAATCTGTTTTCGTGTTGTAAGAATAGGATTAGTTCTAAATTTATCCGTGTGAATTGCGACAATTCACAAAAGGAATTCTTCGAATTGCTCTAGTATTGAATATCGAATTGCTCACAACATTTTTACATCTGTATA
This sequence comes from Ascidia mentula, assembly GCF_947561715.1. NCBI lineage: Eukaryota > Metazoa > Chordata > Ascidiacea > Phlebobranchia > Ascidiidae > Ascidia > Ascidia mentula. The sequence goes on from NC_138568.1 coordinate 5,890,261, forward strand.
GTTATAATTCAATTTGGCGGTAAGGAAAGCTGAAATGTTTTCATGGTGAAAACTGGAGTTTCACCCACGCTTCAAGCTTCGTTGCTTCATACCCCCCATTGTTGTGCCCCGTTCGTGTCAGTGTTGGTCTGCCCTTTCAAACGAGTTGAAGTGGAAATAGGTGGTGTTATGTACGGCAAAGTTCTGAGTTGAGATCTAAAGCAAATGCCATTTTTGTGTTCTACCAGATATTTTCCAGCATTATGCCAAGTATTAATATCACTACTATCAGTGTGAAATGTGGATAATAATTTTGATCTGCTCTTTGATAGACATATGTAACATTTATTTGCCGAGATTGGCTAAAGATTTTGTGTTACACGTTATCATTATGAACTCTAACGCACATTTACCTGTCACAAGGTTATTAATACGTTTTTTGATAAGTCAAAGAATTTGGACTGATTGATCAAATCACGTGAAGGCAACCCTGATTACACTTACCGGACTTGTCCTTTGCCAAGACTAACTTCGATATTGTTAGGTTGACTTCATTAATTAATTACTGAAAGCTTCCTATCTGAGAGGAGTACTTACTCGTAAAAAACTTACGAATAGCGGAACAAATTCCATATATTTTGCTGCAGTTAATCTTCGACATGGATGTTAAACAAATCTCATTTGATGATGTGTTATTAATGCTTACTGTTGAACGTGATGTTAAAAATACTGAGGACAGTGAATATTCAGTTGAAGAAATCAATGATTTTCAAGGTGAATTCCGAGTTAACATAGAAAGTAGGTTAAATTACTTTCGCCAGGAACAGGAGAAAAAAGGAAAACAACTAAGTTTGCAAGGTTTTAAATACTTCAAAGTAGAAGTTGACAAACTTAATGGAAAGCAATTTCTACGTCTCCTCATATGGATTACTAACAGCACCAACTTGATAAAAGATGGAAATTGTTTCGTGTTTTTCGTGAGTAATAAACCAGACACTGCGATGACAGTATTGCGCAGTTACTGTTGGATTGAGTTGCGCAATTATGGAGAAAAGGCGGTAGAGCCAGACACAGCGCCGACAGGTTTGGACAAACGTTGTTCGATTGAGTTGCGCAGTGACGACGAAAAGAAGTTAATTAAAAAAGGAATGTGGGCCAAAGCATTCGATGACAACACCCTGGAAAAACAAAGAAATAACAAGAAGTTTGTAGGAGTGGATAAAAAATCTGTTGAAGAGTTTCGTTCTGGTTTGGGAAACCAGTTCAAAAAATTCATGCAAAATGCTATAATTGAGACAGGGGAAATATACCGCCATATATTTTGTGGAATTATTTGGGAAATCGCAAAAGGTCACATTGAAAGCTGGAAGGTTCACAAATATCTAAAAGATTTTCCAACTTCAGCTTTGATCAAACTGGCGATAGACAACGGATTAAGTGGAAAATTACAGCCAGTTTTTAACGACCACGGATTGGGACATGATGTTCCAAAGGAGGATAACGATGACGATGACGCGAAATGGAATCAATACTTCGCACCTAAAGCTAAAAAGCGTGAAAAAGGAGCTAAAGTAATCATTGATCAGTAAGTAGTATGTGTTTGTAAAACAATGTAAACATGAATAAAGTTATCAACATATAACCGTAATTTTGTGGTTCCAAAAACTATGCAAAATTCTTTTGCAAGGTTTTATGCTAGTTGTGTGTTTTTTAGGGTTGTCCCACCGACCCCAGACGGAAAATACAATGAGGCTGTTATAAAGAAAATGGCGAAAGACACCCAGGAATTTTATTTGTGATATGTAAAATAATGTTTGTCTAATTTTAGTGCTTTTAGTCGTTTACAATTTTTCTCTTACAAAAAAAATAATCAAAAGATTTTGTTCAAACGCCTTGACTTGTGGCATGTAGTGTTTTTGTGAATATGCGTAACCGAAGAGACGCTCGTATCCTTGTTGTTACATAGACAACACATTCATATTTGCTCGATAACACCGTGTGCTACGTATTGACCCACTTCATGCACTTTACATGGGGGTTGAACTGTACACAATGCGGTTCCTTGTTGGTTTTAAAGAAAAACGGGTTTGGTTTTTAAATTTTGCCAACGAGCACGAACTTTTTTCCCTTTCTAATCGTACCTGTATTTTGATTAAGCTATCGTTTGTTTTTGTTGTATCAGTCGCCTCCAAGCGCCTGTTGAATCTTTATGTGTATACGTGTGTGTAGCGAATTAACCTATACCCTGAGGCATTGTAAATAAATGCGGTAAAACAAGATATGTTGTGACCGCATATCCTATAAACGAAAAGCCTTAGTTAGCTTACTGTTGAAGAAAGTTAGCTTAGTATTTGGCAAACCAAGCAAGTAAGTATACAAATGCACAAGTCTCATATGATTCGTTACCACTTGGTTATCCAAAGGATCGACGATTAACCAGAAGGTACCATAAAGTGGACATATGTGTCTACCGCTAGTCCAGTGTCACAGTCACCAGCTGCACTGATGGGTCCTTATAGGTCGAAACAGTGTACACGTGCCTGCAGCTTCCACGTTACACTAGACTTGTGATACATAAGAGAGAGCCTCCGCCGTTGAATCATTAAGAACTAACAGACCATAGCGAGCGAGCTTCGGGTTTTAATTTACAGGCCATGCTGTTTATGAGAAATGCAAAAAATGGATATTATAGTGAAACGACTGTCGTAGTTCATAATGATTAAATACGATCCAGTTGCAAAAAGTGTATGCTTTTGTTAGATCCTAGTCCAAAATTTTATTATGAACTTCTTTTGTATTCATTTGACTTCATGTAATTCAATTCAAATGCTGCAGTATTTGTTGCATTGCTAGATATGCTTTACCCAATTAAACTGGTTTTTGCACAGCAGGTAAGGACGAAATGTTTATTGCTACGGCGTTTTTAATTAAATAACCACGAGGCTCCACGTGCGGCCAAACTCCCGGTTACTACGTCACATTAATCGAATACCCATGATGGTGAACTAAACATTAAGTTGAACATTGGCGATAAACATAACAATATTTTGTGACAGGCAACATCCCTGCAGTTGCTGCTAATTCAGTTGCATGAAATCTACATACCTACTTTATAATTGAGAACATTACAGCACGAACCAATTGACTGTCATAAATCCTAAAGTTATCCATAATGTCATTTCTGTTAGTTTTTCGATATTAAGCGCGAAAATTTTTTATTTGCATGGTCATATCGTAAAGTCTTATAACAGCTACCAAACCGCAGCAAGTCGTGCAGTGCCAAATTGATTTTTACATTGACGATATATGCATTTGCCGAGAAAACAACTTTCAAGAATCTTTTATTTTGATATAACTTTTTCCACACCGGGATTCGAACCCTGGTCATCCTGGCCGGAAATACCACTCAGGATTTTTCCGTATATGGGGTGGCGCCTTGACCAAGTTACACTTTTTTTCCCAAGCTGCTCTCGGGTTCATCAAAGCGGTAAACACTCCGCACCTTGGATTCCGTATGGTGGCGTAATGCGTTCTGTTTTTGTGCAGATGTATATTAATGCCCTTAGTAAGCGAGAGGCCGGTGGATTTTTATTACCGAAAGTAGTTACTTAATCGCCTCGTTGATCATTTTTAAATGTAAATATATGTTTGAACGCCCTATAACGTGTGTGTAGCGAATTAACCTAATCTGAGGCATTGTAAATAAATGTGGTGTTACAATATATGTTGTGACCGAGTATTACTATTCAAGAAAAGACCTGGTAGAATTATTACAGTTTTGTGAAATAAAGTTAGCTTCGTGTTTAGCAAACCAAGCAAGCGAATATGCAAATGCACAAGAGTCATATAACAAGTTATAACTTGACTGCCCATCGGATCGACGATTGCACAGGTGAGTAAAACAAAGTTGTGTTCCTTCTTGACACCAGCTGCATTAGTGAGGCTCAGTGGGTCAAAACAGTTACCCCTGTCAGCAGCTCTCACATTACACTGGTCTTGTTTATGGTTCGCGACAGAGCTGCCGACGCTAAACCAAGAAGAAATAGCGACGATAACCAGCTAGCTTCGGGGCCAAATTCATATTTTTTTATTCGAAATGCGCAAAATGGGTAATGTAGTGAAAAAAAATATTCGTAGTTGACAATAAATAAAGAGATGCAAGTTAAGATAAGGTGATTCCTGTGACATCATAGTCCGTAATTTTATCATATATTTCTATTGCATTCAACTGTCTTCGGGTGATTTAATCCAAAAAGTCCAATTTCCAGTTGTTTTTCACATTCATTTTACTGATATTTTTAAAAATTAATTCGATCTTTTACTTTAAAATTAGAAAAAAATGAACCTATCCCTATTAAGCTACTTCTTTGAAATCGCTTCCGAATTAGCTTGGGTTATGATGCGTAACACTTTTACCGATAATTTCGGGAAGTGTGCTGTGAACCTGCTTTAGACGTCCAACTGTAATACCGCTAGAAGAAATTCGCAGAGATGTTTATTGCTTCGGCGTTATAAACTGAATAAGCACGAGGATTCACATAGGGCCAACACCGGGTTATTGCGTGTCACATAAAAATAAAACCCAATATGACTGAACTAAACACGAAGTTGCACATTGGCGGTAAACACAACAATACACAGCTCTGCAGTCGCCGCTAATGCAGTTGCATAAAATTTACAAACCTACTTTGTAATTGAGAACATTATACCACCGTCTGCTGGACCGTCGCAAATCCTAATGTTATCCATAATGTCCTTTCTTTATATTTTCGATGGCAAGAGCAATTTTTTATTACCATGGTCATCTCCTATAGTCTTATGACAATCACCGAAACGTGGGAAGTTATGCAGTGCCAATTTGTTTCATTACTTTGACGAAATAACGCCCTTGCCAAGAAAACAACTTTAGAGATTATTTTGAAATATTTTTTTACCATACCAGGATTCGAACCCTGTTAACGCTGGCCGGAAATCCCAATCAGGTGTTTACTCTATATTGGTAGGGCGCCTTGACCGATTAATTATGTTTTTTTTTAGCTACTCTCGGGTTCAATAAAGCGGTAAATACTCTGCAACTTGGATTCCGTTGGATGGCGTGTCGGGTATTGATCGTAACAGCAAAAATGTTTACCTCCACATGTAGGGCTAGCGATGTGTAACATAGCATTTCTGACGCAAAGTGCGCCTTTGATGACATACTGCGTAAAACAACATTCATATTTAATGCATTCGCCAGGTTAAACATAATCTGATTATGCCTAAAGCACGTATGTTAAGCGGTAATATCCTGAACATGATTTCAGACACCGCACTTGATTTGTTCAAATCTGCATTGTTTGCCTTTTCTTGTCGACAATGAATTTTACCAAATTTTATACATGCCTAATTTATGTTTGCCTTATTCAGCGCACAAGAAAACAAACAACTGAAAAGAATACGAAAAAAACACCACTATTATAACAGAATGTGAGCACATAATACATGGCATTAATGTTGCAAAAAGCATATAGATACTTTATTGTTCAATTAACCTGTTTCTTTTTTGTGTTTGTTACGGTGGTTTTAGCAATTACTTCATAAAATACATGATTTTCATTTCGCGGTGTTGATCGGTTTAAACACAATCATCTCCATCTTAGTGTTGGACGTATCTTCTTGTTTTGTGATGATATTTCCATGAACTGGACCAGACGTGATGCAGCTGACCTTCGAACTTCGTTTCAAATTGATCATCGCGAATGGAAACAGACGTTTTTTTCCATCGGGAAACGAAAACAATAGAGCTAGTATGTTTCCGACCGTGCAAAGTCTGTAAGTGCCACCGAATACCGGTTCGGTCAACCAACCCCAATCTATCACTTTAGACTTGAGATACAACAATATAATCAGTTTGGAAATGTCAAGTAAAAAACAGGCCACGGCATAACGGACACAACGTTTGTAGACTTTGTCGATGCCACTTAAATACCCGAAATAGTTGATCAACGGTAGAAAAAGCAGAATAATTAATCCAAGCTGGGCAACGAGAACGCCAACTGTGCACACTGTCCCAAGAGCCGCCAGACTATCGTCTTTCACGCAAAGATCCCTTTCCACAAATTCTGATCCTATCTGGAAAGTTCCAACAACTTGTAACAGAAGAAATATTGTTAGACCACCTAAAATGAGTTTGCCACTAATATTTGCCCGTTTAACCCAAGCGTCCTCGGATCCAACGTTGGCATAGGCATTATTTAGCCGCACCCACATGGATAGATAAATTAGGTAAGTCGATACACTCACCAAACCTATTGCACAGTTTGTGAACCACGTACAAAGAGTGTCATTGAGGGGAGTCCATGCAAGTTCCAAGAGCATAAACATGGTTGACGCCAAAAGGAAGAAGCACGCCGCAGTGCAAATGCGGTTGTTTAACTTCAAACCACGTTCTTTGCAGAATATTTGGTAAATCAACGCAGAGAAAGTTAGATAGGAAACACTTGCAACCAATGTTCCGCAGATAATCCATTCAGTGATGATACTAACTGTGTTCCGCACTCCTGTTAATAGTTCTGTCATGGTTTTTATCGACACGGTTCCAAAACAATTTGAAATTTCGATTGCAAATTTCGAACAATTAAATCTGAAAGGTTTTTCTTGAAGTTATTTATATGTCTAATACAATGTTAGCGACAGATTTAGTTTTTCAGTTGTTATTTTTATTCACACTGCATTACTTGGAAAAAAGTGTTTCCAAGATTTCCTTGCCTTGCAACAAGTACTTCTCTTATTCGAAATAACGATATTGTCAGTAGTTATCATTTAAATGTCCACACAACACCCGCATAACTGTTCTAGGGGTGTGTAAAATATGACATACGGTCACGGCTTTTGTCAGTGCTGCACAATATGTCCCACTGCATACGGTTCAAGTTACAAATCCACTGAAGCATTTAAACCCAAAGTTCGAATTCTGCTACAATCACCTAGTGGCAATGTATTCGTTTTCTGTTATGAGATTGCTCATTCAGCGCCTCACACACAAAGCTGGACTCAAATCAAATTTAAAATATAATGACTTGTTCCTTTAATTAAATCACTCGATGTGATTTTTGTGTTTTCTTCAGATTTTTTGTTCTTTCCGTACGCACTCTTGTCACCGTGAACACAATTATTAACCTGAAGCTTTATTTTTCAATTAATATCAATCTTGCCAGATTCTGTATCATAGGACCGCTTTGTAATCAAATAGGGCAACTTTTTGTGTGATTTGTCTACAGAAAACACAACCAATTATGTTCTTCACAAAATCTTACAAAAAGGATTTTGAGCACTCTTTCTCGAAATAATTTGCGAAGGTCAGCTGTTTCTGTATCAACAGAAATCAATTGAAAACGTGTTTTGTAAGATATATATTACTATATTATGGCACACGTATGCTTCTAGATAAAATATAGAGCCACGAGATGATAATCCGATTACAACGTGAATCACAAAGCGCGTTTTTAATGGGTAACAGTTGGTCCTGTTAAAATTATCACGGCTAATTTTGTAAACCTAAGCTTATTGTTTATTTGATGACGCCCCTGTAGGCCTTTCCCGTACTAAAATTTACAGATTATCGACCGATTTTTTCTTATACAGAGTTTATTCACACAATCTAAGATTAAAAAACCTGTTAGGCGCTTACTGATTCCTGTGGTGTGTTGTGTGCAAAGTTAAGATAGCCTTTTTCTTTTGTGCACATGTCTAATAATGCCTTGCCTAATAAGGGAGAGGCAGGTGGAGTTTTAATCCAATTTTATAATCAAAAGTAACTACTTAATCGCCTCGTTGATCATTGTTAATGTTAATTTGTGAAAGTTTGAACGCCCATAACGTGTGTGTAGCGAATTAATCTAATCTGAGGCATTGTAAATGAATGCGGTGATGCAAGATATGTTGTGACCGTGTATCCTATAAACGAAAAACGTTAGTTAGCTTACTGTTGAACTAAGCTTACTATTGGGCAAACCAAGCAAGTAAGTACACAAATGCACATGTGTCATATGATTCGTTATTACTTGGTTACCCAAAGGATCGACGATTAACCAGAAGGTACCACAAAGTGGACATATGTGTCTACCGCTAGTCCAGTGTCACAGTCACCAGCTGCACTGATGGGTTCTTATAGGTCGAAACAGTGTACACGTGCCTGCAGCTTCCACGTAACACTAGGCCTGTGATACATAAAATGGTTCGTAAGAGAGCCTCCGCCGTTGAATCATCAAGAACTTACAGACCATAGCGAGCGAACTTCGGGTCTCAATTTACAGGCGATGATGTTTATGAGAAATGCAAAAAATGGGTATTATAGTGAAACGACAGTCGTAGTTCATAATGATGAAAAACGATCCGGTTGCAAAAAGTGTATGCTTTTGTTAGATCCTAGTCCAAAATTTTATTATGAGCTTCTGTTGTTTTCATTTGACTTCATGTAATCCAATTCAAATGCTGCGGTCTTTGTTGCATTGCAAGATATGCTTTACCCAATTAAACTGGTTTTTGGACAGCAGGTATGGACGAAATGTTTATTGCTACGGCGTTTTTAATTAAATGAACACAAGGCTCCACGTGCGGCCAAACTCCAGGTTACTACGTCACAATAGACGAATACCCAATATGGTGAACTAAACATTAAGTTGCACATTGGCGACAAACATAACAATATTTTGTGACAGGCAACATCCCTGCAGTTGCTGCTAATACAATTGCATGAAATCTACAAACCTACTTTATAATTAAGAACATTATAGCACGAACCAATTGACAGTCATAAATCCTATCGTTATCCATAATGTCATTTTTGATAGTTTTTCGATATTAAGCGCGAAGTTTTTTTTGTTTCCATTGTCATATCGTAAAGGTTTTAACAGTTACCAAACCGTGGCAAGTCGTGCAGTGCCAAATTGGTTTTTACATTGACGAAATATGCATTTGCCAAGAAAACAACTTTCAAGAATCTTTTATTATGATATAATTTTTACCACACCGGGATTCGAACCCCGGTCATTCTGGCCGGAAATCCCATTCAGGTGTTTTCCTTATATGTTCGGGCGCCTTTACCAAGTTACGTTTTTTTTCTTCCAAGCTGCTCTCAGGTTCATCAACGCGGTAAACACTCCGCAACTTGGATTCCGTATGGTGGCGTGGTGCGTGTTGATCGTAATGGTAAAAATGTTTACCTCTACTACGTGGATAGATAAATATGTCGATACACTCACCAATCCTATTGCACAGTTTGTGAACCACGTACAAAGAGTGTCATTAAGAGCATAAACATGGTTGACACCAAAAGAAAGAAGAACGCCTCAGTTTACCTTCAAACCACGTTCTTTGCAGAAATCTGTGCGAATTTTGATGATTAGGCGTAAACAGGGCCACCGCCTGTTATTTTGTTTATAAATTTGAATTGAAATACACGAAATCGTAGCGTTAATATTCGCACAGATTTCTATATTACATAGGCTTATTTGTAGATCAAGTTTGGAAAAAACTTTGTGACCCGGTGTAAAAGTATCTTTCGTGTTGGTGACGCATCAATCGTAAACAAGCTTGTGACGTAGTAGAGTCAATTGTAAAGCATTCGACATCCATTGTTTATGATTCATTCTATGTTTGAGTGGCTACTGTGTGGACCTGTGATACTTCTCATTAAAAAGTTGACTTGACAATTTACCCGCGACAATTGGAAAACACGTAACAAATATGACATACGTTCACAGCTTTGGTCAGTGCTGCACAATATGCCCCACTGCATACGGTTCAAGTTACAAATCCACAAAAGCATTTTAACCCAAAGTTCAAATTCTGCCACAATCACCTAGTAGTCTTGAAATATGTTGTGAGACAATATCAGTTGTTGTTGACTTATCAGATTGCTCATTTAGAGCGTTACACACAAAGCTGGTCCAAAATCAAATTCTAAATATAATGACGTGTTTTTGTACCGGAAGCTTCAGAGAAAGACATGTCGAAGCATGCATTTGAGGATTTCTTTAATTCCGATATCAATATACAGTTTCACTTAATATGATGATTAGCTTACTCCCCGGACTGATTGTTGGTATCTTTGTATGACCAAACGCAGAACTCCATGTAGGATGTGGTTGTAAATGCTCATTACCAATCGTGCCAAACATTTACGATTGACTATATCAATAATAACATTGCAACATTTGCATTAGGAACCCCTCATCTGGATGACTTTTTGCTCTCGACAAAATATTCCAGCAAACATTCAAAGTTTATCCAATACGTCACACGGTAAATTTAGGGGTACGTTTCGCGTTGTCAGATTTATGACACCGTGCACATTTCTAGTTAATGTTGGACAACCTTTCACTTCCTTTATCAAAACCAAGATTTATTTTAAAAGTCCGCTTGAAGAGATCTCGTGACAGTAACCTAGCTTTCATGTATTGGAATTTCTAGCGATTTGACAAAAGATTTTGTGTCACGCGTTATTATTATGAACTCCAACGCACATTTAACAGTTACAGGGTTGCGAAATACGTCGCTTTTTGTGACAAATCAAAGCAAATGTTTTGAAGCATTCGGACTGGTGGAGCAAATCACGTGACCGAAACTCAGCTTAAACTTACGGAACTTTCCATTTGTCGAAACTAACTTCGATATTGTTAGGTTGACTTCGTGTTTTAATACTGCAAGTTTCTGATCTGAGAGCAGTACTTACTCGTGAAATAGTTCTGTTGCATATTCCATATATTTTACGGCAGTTAAACTACGACATGGATGTAGAAAAAATTTCGTTTGATGAGGTTTTATCAATTCTTAACAGTGTGGTGAGAAATGGTGATGACTGTAACTATATAGTTGAAGAAATCAGTGATTTTCAAGGTGAATTCCGGGTTGACATCGAAGGTAGATTACATTCCTTTCGACAAGAACACGAGAAAAAAGGAAAACAACTAAATTTACAACGTTTTGAATATTTGAAAGTAGAAGTTGACAAATTTAATGGGAAGCAATTTCTGCGTCTCCTCATATGGATTACAAACAGCACCACCTTAATGAAAGATGGAAATTGTTTTCTGTTTTTCGAAAGTAACAAAACAACCGCATCCTTGACTGTGTTGCGCAATCGATGATGGATTGAGTTGCGCAGTTACGGCGGAAAGAAGGCAAATGAAAGAGGAATGTGGGCCAAAGCATTCGATAACAAGACCCCGGAAAAACGTAGAATTGACAAGAAGTTTGTAGGAGTGGACAAAAAATCTGTGCAAGAGTTTCGTTCTGGCTTGAGAATCCAGTTTAAAAAATTCATGCAAAATGCAATAATAGAGACAGGGGCAAAATACCGCCACATATTCTGTGGAATTGTTTGGGAAATCGCAAAATGTCACATTGAAAGCTGGAGGGTTCACAAATATCTAAAAGACTTTCCAACTTCAGCTTTGATCAAACTGGCGATAGACAACGGATTAAGTGGAAAATTACAACCAGTTTTTAACGACCACGGATTGGGACATAAAAATGAAGATGACGATGACGATGACGCAAGTTGTAATAAATGCTACGCACCTAAAGCTGAACTACGTAAAAATGGAGCAAAGTAAATCATTGATCAGTAAGTAGTATGTGTTAGCTAAACAATGCAAATACCAATGAAGTTACCAACGTAAAACCATAATTTGAGTGGTTCCAAAAACAATGCAAAATTCTGTTGCAAGATTTTATGCTGGTTTTGTGTTTTTAGGGTTTTCCCACCGACACCAGACGGAAAATACAATGGGGCTGGTATAAAGAAAATGGCTGAAGACATCGAAAAATTTTATTTGTGATATGTTTGATAATATTCGGTCTAATTTCATTACAGTTTTAGTTAAAAAAAAGTCTTGAAAGCCTTGTCTCCTTGCATGTTAATTGCTTTTGTAAAGATGCGTTACCGAACAAACGCTCGTATCCTCGTACTAACATAGACAACATAATCATATTTACTCCATAATGCTGTTTTCTACGTATTGCATTGCTTCATACACTTTACATGGGCATTGATATGTACGTGTGCGTGGTTGGTGCCAGAGTCGTCACTTCGACTAGTTAGTTCTTTGGCTTACAGACATATCCTGCAAGTTCGACACAATCGCTTGGAACTAAACAAAATACGGTTTCTTGTTTGGGGAAATGCGTTTGGTTTTAAAACTTTTCCCACGAACACAAACTTGAACCTTTCTAGGCTACCAAGCAATGGCTGATGTATTTTGATTATGCTATCGTTTGTTTTATCAGTAGTTTCCAAGCGCCTGATGATTCTTTTTCTGTATATCGTGTGCAAAAGTACCATCAATTTTTTCTGCTTTGTGCAGACGTATATTAATGCTCTTCCTAAGTAAGCGAGAGGCCGGTGGATTTTTGTCACCAAAAGTAGTTACATCGCCTCGTTGATCACTTTTAAATGTAAATACATCTTTGAATGCCCTATAACGTGTGTGTAGCGAATTAACCTAATCTGAGGCATTGTGAATAAATGTGGTGTTACAATATATCTCGTGACCGAGTATTCCTATTAATGAAATGCCTGATAGAATTATTACAGTTCTGTGAAAGAAAGTTAGCTTCGTGTTTGGCAAACCAAGCAAGCGAATATGCGAAAGCACAAGAGTCATATAAGAAGTTACCACTTGACTGCACATCGGATCGACTATTGCACAGGTGAGTAGAACAAAGTTGTGTTCCTTCTAGGCACCAGCTGCATCAGTGAGGCTCAGTGGGTCGAAACAGTTACCCCTGTCAGTAGCTCTCACATTACACTGGTCTTGGTTGTGGTTCGCGACACAGCTGCCGACGCTAAACCAAGAAGAAATAGCGAACGATAACCAGCTAGCTTCGGGGCCAAATTTATAAGCTAGGATTTTTATTCGAAATGCGCAAAATGGGTAATGTAGTGATTCGTAGTTGATAATAAATAAAGAGTTAAGATAAGTTAAGATAAAGTGATTCGTGTGACATCATGGTCCGTAATTTTTTCATACATTTCTATTGCATTCAACTTCATTCGGGGGACGTGGCAAGTCATGCAATGCCAAATTGTTTCATTACTTTGGCGAAATAACGCCCTTGCCGAGAAAACAACTTTCGAGATTATTTTGATATTTTTTTTACCATACCAGGATACGAACCCCGTTTACACGAGCCTAAAATCCCAATCAGGTGTTTTTTCTACATTGGTAGCGCCTTGACCAATTCTCTTTTTTTTTTATTTGACCACACCGGGATTTGAACCCAGGACATCCTGGGCACGAATCCCGATCAGGTTTTATTCTTGGTATATAGGTCGGGCGCTTGATCAATGCTGCCAATCACGTTTTTTTTCTTAGCTACTCTCGGGTTCAACAAAGCGGTGAGTACTCTGCCACCTGGATTCCGTTTGATGGCGTGTCGGGTATTGATCTTAAAATCAAAAATGTTTACCTCCACATGTAGGGCTGGCGATGTGTAACATAACATTTCTGACGCAAAGTGCGCTTTTGATGACATACTGCATAAAACAACATTCATATATAATGCACTCGCCAGGTTGAACATAATCTGATTATGCCTATAAAGCACATATGTTTAGCGGAAATAAACTAAACATGATTTCAGAAACCGCACTTGATTTGTTTAAATCTGCATTGTTTGCCTTTTCTTGTCGACAATGAATTTTACCAAATTTTGTACAAGCCTAATTTATGTTTGCCTTATTCAGCGCACAAGAAAACAAACAACTGAAAAGAATACGAAAAAACACCACTATTATAACAGAATGTGAGCACATAATACATGGCATAAATGTTGCAGAAAGCATATAAATATTTTATTGTTCAATTAACCTGTTTCTTTTTGTGTTTGTTACGGTGGTTTTAGCAATTACTTCATTGATCGGTTTAAACACAATCATCTCCATCTTAGTGTTGGACGTATCTTCTTGTTTTGTGATGATATTTCCATGAACAGGACCACAAGTGATGCAACTGACCTTCGAACTTCGTTTCAAATTGATCATCGCGAATGGAAACAGACGTTTTTTTCCATCGGGAAACGAAAACAATAGAGCTAGTATGTTTCCGACCGTGCAAAGTCTGTAAGTGCCACCGAATACCGGTTCGGTCAACCAACCCCAATCTATCACTTTAGACTTCAGGTACGCCAATATAATCAGTTTGGAAATGTCAAGCAAAAAACAAGTCACGGCATAACGGACACAACGTTTGTAGACTTCGTCGATGCCACTTAAATGCCCGAAATAGTTGATCAACGGTAGAAAAAGCAGAATAATTAATCCAAGCTGAAGAAAAAGAGCGCCAACTGTGCACACTGTCCCAAGAGCCGCCAGACTATCGTCTTTCACGCAAAGATCCCTTTTAACAAATTCTGATCCTATCTGGAAGGTTCCAATAACTTGTATCAGAAGGAACATTGTTAGACCACCTAAAATGAGTTTGCCACTAATATTTGCCCGCTTAACCCACGTGTCCTCGGATCCAACGTTGGCATAGGCATTATTTAGTCGCACCCACATGGACAGATAAATTAGGTATGTCGATACACTCACCAAACCTATTGCACAATTTGTGAACCACGTACAAAGAGTGTCATTGAGGGGAGTCCAGGTAAGTGTTAAGAGCATAAACATGGTTGACGCCAATAGGAAGAAGCATGCCGCAGTGCAGATGCGGTTGTTTAACTTCAAACCACGTTCTTTGCAGAATATTTGCTAAATCAACGCAGACAAAGTTAGATAGGAAACACTTGCAACCAATGTTCCGCAGATAATCCATTCAGTGATGATACTAACTGTGTTCCGCACTCCTGTTAATAGTTCTGTCATGGTGTTTATCGCAATTTCGATTGCAAATTTCGAACAACTAAATCTGAAAGGTTTTCCTTGATGTTATTTATATGTCTAATACAATGTTAGCGACAGATTTAGTATTTCAGTTGTTATTTTGCTTCACACTTTTGTGGCAATTGCCTGATATACTGCATTACTTGGAAAAAAGTGTTTCCAATACCTCTTTACCTTGCAACAAGCAATTCTCTTATTTGAAATAACGCTATTGTCAATAACTATCATTTAAATGTCCACACAACACCCGCATAACTGTTCTAGGGGTGTGTAAAATGTGACATACGGTCACGCCTTTTGTCAGTGCTGCACAATATGCCCAACTGCATACGGTTCAAGTTACAAATCCACTGAAGCATTTTAACCCAAAGTTCAAATTCTGCTACAATCACCTGGGTTGTTAAACATTGGCGGTAAACATAACATAATTTTGTGACAGGCAACAGCCATGCAGTTACAAACCTACTTTATAATTGAGAACATTATAGGACCGTCTGCTGGACCGTCCCAAGTCCTAATGTTATCCATAAAGTCATTTATTTAAATTTTCAATACTAAGAGCATTTTTTTAATACCGTGGTCATCTCCTATAGTCCAATAACTATAACCGAAACGTGGCAGATCATGCAGTGCCAAATTGTTTCATTACTTTGACGAAATAACGCCCTTGCCGAGAAAACAACTTTCGAGATTATTTTGATATATTTTTTTACCATACCAGGATTCGAAACCCGTTTACGCTGGCCGAAAATCCCAATCAGGTGTTTTTTCTATTTTGGTAGGGCGCATTGACCAATTTATCATGTTTTTTTAACTACTCTCGGGTTCAACAAAGCGGTAAGTACTCTGCCACCTGGATTCCGTTTGATGGCGTGGGTATTGATCTTAAAATCAAAAATGTTTACCTCCACCTGTAGGGCTGGCGATGTGTTAAATAGCATTTCTGACGCAAAGTACGCTTTTGATGACATTTTGCGTAAAACATCGTTCATATTTAATGCACTCACCAGGTTGAACATAATCTGATTATGCCTAAAGCACATATGTTAAGCGGTAATATCCTGAACATGATTTCAGAAACCGCACTTGATTGGTTCAAATCCGCATTGTTTGCCTTTTCTTGTTGAATTTTTCTAAATTTTATACTTCCCTAATTTATGTTTGCCTTATTTAGCGCACAAGAATATAGCAAGTAGCGATTCCTTTAAAAAAACTTGCAAAAAAGATTTTGAACGCTCTTTTTCTAAATAATATGCGAAGGCCAGCTAAAATCGTATACCAACAGAAATCGATTTAAAACGTGTTTTGTAAGATATGCATAACTATATTGTGGCACGCGTATGCTTGCATTTAAAATATAGAGCCACGAGATGATAATCCGATTACAACGTGAATCGCAGTTGGTCCTGTTAAAATTATCACGGCTAATTGCTTCTCGTACGTAATATTTCTGCACTCACTAAAATTTAGTTTTTTTTTTTTGTTTAACAGCTTATCGACAGATTTTTGTCTTTTAAAGAGTTTATTCACACAATATGGTATTAAAAAAAACAGTTGACGGTAGAGCAAGTAGTCAATCAATAATAATACTGAATAATTTAGTAATATATCATTACAAACAGTGTGAAAGATAGCACTTTCTGAATTTAAAGACATCTTCAATTATTTCAAAATTTAAATATTATGTCAAAGTCTTCTCAAGGCATAATTGCAATATAAAATTATTTGGTAAACTCTCTATGGATTGCGCACACCTCCCACAGCAACCATTTTTACGTAACGGACAATACTTACATGGCAGATATGTGGCGAACAGTAACAAACTATTTAAATATTATTATCAATTGTTTTCTTTGTTTCATCGCTTTTTAAACTTTTCTGTATTTGTTAAACTTTATTGCACTTAAATTGAAGCACAAAGAAATCATGTTCGTAATATTACAACACAACATGGTATTTTAAATCTTCTACTTGGTAAACATATGACTACACCACACGATTATACAAGGTTTTGGAACAAAAATCCTGCTAGCCGACTGACTTCATTGGTGAGATGTCGAACCGGTAGCACTGTCTGCAATTGGTTCATTAGGATAGTTTTGATCCATTTCACGCACAGTCATCTCCAGCGGTGGATTGTTGACTGTTTTTTGGTTTGTGGCGATATTTACACCATCTGTAACAGAAGTAATACAGATGACCTTTGAATTTCTTTTGAAGTTGATTAACGTGAACGGAAAGAGGCGTTTTCTGTAGTCCGGAAACGAAAAAAACAGAGCCAATATGTTCCCGACAGTAAGAAATCTGTAAATACCACCCAAAATCGGCTCAGTCAACCAATTCCATTCTGTAACTTTTGCCTTGAGATACGTAATAACCAAGATTTTCAACATATTTACTATAAAACAAGCCGCTGCATAGCGGACACACCGTTTGTACACGTCATCGATTCCACTTATAAAATGAAAATACTTGAATAACGGCAGAAAGAGAAAAATCACCAACACAAGCTGGAAAAAATTCATCCCGACCGAGAAAAACGTTGTAAACCTTGTTACTGTGACATCGACCACGCAGAGATCCTGCGGTACATATTTTGTTTTTGTAAAAAGAGTTGCAATGATTTGTAAGATCAGGAACAGGGTTAATCCGCATAAAATGATTTTGCTACCAATCTTTGCCCGTTTTACCCACGCGGCTGTCGACCTGACGTTTGGATACGCAGCATGTTGCCGAACCCACAGAGACAGGAAAACTAAGTAAGCTGAAATGGTCATGGAAATGATTGCCAAGTGTGCGAACCACGTGCAAAGAGTGTCGTTTAATTGGTTCCAGGCAATAATTAAAAACATAGACACGACCGAAAGCAAAAGGAAGAAGCACGCTGCAGTGCAGATGCGGTTGTTTAAATTTAAACCATGATGACTGGAGCAGATTTGGTAAATCAAAGCAGCCAATGTGAGATACGAAAGAATTGCAAGCAGTGATCCTCCCAAAAACCATTCAGTGACGATACTAAATCTGTTGCGCAGTTCGACCGTTTCTTGTGTTATAGTAGTGTTGTTTGAGATGGCTTCCATTTTTCAAATGTTTACAGCTGCTATGGTTCTAAATACTTCTGGATAAACAAATGTTTGCGTCAACAATTCAAAATTTTTTGATTTGTAGGGTAAGTATATCGGCACTCATCTGTATACGTTTGATTGATTTATTTACATTGCCTTGCCATACACTGCTTGTAAACCTGTTTTAGGTGCGAGCCTAATATTTACAAAAAATACATATATCAAGTTTCAAAACTAATACAAGCCAAATCATTATTTGCTGATCAAACCAGTTTGGCATAATTCTAATGCAGCTGTTCTTTCAACGTTGCAATGCATATACACATAAGCATGCATGCTTCGTGTTGGCTTTGTCAGGGTGGCAAAATTATCGCCACCATCGGAAAGTAAGTTTGGCTCACATTACTAATCCTATAGACTTTTTACATTAAATATAAATTAGGTCTACCAATAGTCCACGAGGTACTGATGAGTGGAAAAACCTGGCCTGCGTATATGTGTGATGGTTTCGAATGCCAATATAATACATTGCAACAGTATACTGTATATATACATTTTAATATCAATCATATAAACTAAGATCACGTGATAAAAATCATTCGTTACCCTACGTATATGTTTAGTGAAAATGGCTGCAGATTACCAGCAGGAGGTGAACACATGGCAGGTGGCACGGTGACCTACCATTGCAACACTGGCTACAATGTCGACTCGACCGCACAAGGACTTTCAGCGAGGCACCTGTTCGCATGGCGTATGTTTACACCTTGCTATGTTTTATTTGAAATACATATTGAAGATCGTAACGCTAATGAATGCAGAAATCTGTCTCTTTTTCAATTGCATCGACAACGTAAGCAGATAAACGTAAGTTTTTCAAAATTGTTAAAAAAAAGGCACTAATGTAGCTTTAAACAACCCAAACGATTAATTTTGTCAGTTTGTGCTTTAAAACCAAGCGATATCTTTCATCCAAAATCAATATTGCATTATACGTGTATATATATTATCAAACGTGTTTTAATTTAACACCTCCAACAGCAGATCCTTTAGTGGCAGTGCCTCAAACGCAAAACCCAGTGGAGAACTTGATCGCAGTGCACAAGTACATTGAGGTCCGATACAAAGTGATGGAAAGTAAAATTTGTATCACCTGTTCTACGAACAGGAAGTCTTGTGTGGTCATTGGATGAAATATGGGTTAATTCAGGGCCTTTAGAAAAAAAGGTCATTTTTTCTTTGTTGACTTTGTACCTTTTTCCTTGACAGCTCGTAAAAGTCCTGCTCCTCCTATAATACCCATTGGATGGCATAAATTCTGAATCCAGGGCATACTATGACCTTGAAGTGGCGCAGTAGCAATGCCAGCAAGATTACATACTTGTGGGCGAAAGCAACAATCAGCAGTGCAATGAGGCTTTTGGACAAATGTTGTTTCAGCTTGTGTTCACGGTAACGTTGCAGAAAACTGAATCACACTGCATTTTATCATTTCAAAAGAGGAGTGGCCTACAAAAGTTGCCCGTTGCATAAGAACCGGGGACACAGTAGCACAAGCCGCGTCCGTGAAGCCTGGTTAAGGACAACAAATTCTTGTGACACTTTGGGGAGTGACCAAAAACTATTTGGTTGAATTTCTATTCTGTGAAGATGCTATTTTATTTATTATTTGACCACACCGGGGTTTAAACCCATGATATCCTGGACAAGAATCCCGATCAGGTTTTCTTTTTGTCGGGCGCTTGACCAATTTGTTAAGGTTGCGCAACACAGTGGTGCCACCACGTGGCATTAAGAAGTAATTTTTCTTTTATGGTCGCAACAGAAAGTAACATTGGTTGGCGTCATGACCATCTGAGGGATGTTTCTTGTAATAAAAATTTGGCCCATGAAATTGTGCTAAAATTAACATTACGAAATGTCAATTCCAAGCAGGTCACCATCTGACAGTGATGCGTCATCAACGTCATTATGCTATAAATTTTGTGCAGAAGATTTTTTTTACGCAATTAACTATGTAAGCAAACGTTGTAATAAAACCTCAAAGGTTATCGAGTCAGGCGTCGAAAATATTGCGAAGGCTAGGCAAGAAACTGAAATACCAGAAGCGGTGTACCGCAACACCTCAAATGCGTTGCAGCGAAGAGTGACGCTGTTTTCAGAACCAGCAAAGTAGATAAGAGACGGGAAATTTTCACCGACGTTTTTTTCACGGCTCTTGGCTTCAAGATTGATACAGATAACAGGAACTGTGTCATCGTATATTTGTGGTTTTCATTTTGTCATACATACAAAAGCTGTCATGAAGGGTTTGCGTTTGAAAGTGATTTCCTTTAAGTTAAGGTATGTTATTAAACACCAAGAATACTGCGAAAATTTTCGAATTAAATTCGGTGGATCACAATGAGACGACTTACAAAATATGGTGGTTGAGTCACAAACACCGTTGCGTTGCTATATTAATTCAGGCGACTATACGCTGCTGTCAAAATAGAGCAACGATTTCCAAGCTTTCTACGCTTGGTACATTTTGAAAACGATTAATGCCGGTAACTGTTTCATAAAATCGATAGAAGTCCTTGCTTTCGAAATGATATGACTCAAAGTCGGATGGCGGAGCCACCATCCCTTGCTAATATTTGTTTGTTAAATTGCAACGAGAGCGGGATGCATTGCATTGTTCCAAACATGGCTTTTAGGCAAATATTGCACTGCTAGTTCCCACCAAAATGTACGATACAACAGCTTAAATAATCATAGCCTGCCATTTCCCCGATAAGTTCGCTTTTGCATGAGATGATTGAAGGGAATTGATCACCATCAAGACTAAAACAAACCTGTAACTAAACATAACAAAAATCCAAAGCACAGTATTATGACTTTACCCATTGGATTGTCGGTCATGTTATTACAGAGACCTATGTATATGAAATAAGTCCCGACTGAAGAGGGGTAAGCTGTATTGAAACATTATCGATTCTTTTGGATTTGTGTGATTACAGCCATAATGAATGTATGTTGCACTAAACGTCGAATTCCAGACGATAAAGCAGTGGGCACTGAAATATCAGAAATTGTTTGCTCTCGAGATTGTTGCTGCAGCAATCAAATACGGTATAGGTGTTCAATTTCAAATATCCATAGCTGGAATTAGTTTATTGCCACTAAGCATGTCGACAAACGAAGCGCTGATATTGTTTTCAATGTTTTTGTAATGCTCAAAACTGTTTGTGTCCGTTTATTACCTAACTTTTGATTGCTTTTATCCGTATCACCATCATATCCGTACATGAACCGAAGCGGTCGGCAATTATATTATAGGATGCTCTGGGCCTGAGGATGCTTGACGGCATGAAAACGACCGCGGTTGCCTGTAGGCCAGTTGAGCGCAATCAACAACCAAATTTCCCCCTTTTTTCGCTAAGGGCACTCGATGAGCGATGTGCTGACAACAGCACGCAGTTTGCTGTTGTACGTTGCTTTGCGTGTTATTCAGATCGGTAGGTTTGTTGGTCAGTAAATTCAATGCAAACAAAAGCTTGCAACTTAGTTTGGAAACGAGATAAGTTAAAGTGAGTTGACGCACATGTGGCTGTATTTCTTAACAAAACTTGTTAGCTGTTTGGTTGAGTGAAACGTGTTTGGTTGAGTGAAATCGTAGTTGCCTCTTTAAAAAAGGCCAATGCTTTTGTACAGTTGAATTAAAATGGAGTTTATTGCTATATATATTTATATATTCTTGTGTATTTGCATAGTAAACTAACTTGTGATAACTAAGAAGCTTAAGCTAACCGTGTGGGACTGCCCGAACTAACTTAAGTTTTTATTCTAACAGTATTTTCTGCAAATAGCTGATATTTGTTAAGTGTTGACACAATCATTCAAGCTAAAATGACGAGCAAAGCTGTTTCCCAAAACCCTCGGCTTCTTAAACGCAACACGCTTAGGGAAGAAAAGTCACCAGCTGTCAGCAAAACAAATGAGGGTGCCTCCGATGGAGACGATGCCAATAAGCATGAAGCTATCATAAAATGTGAGGTGTCTACGCTTGGAGATAGGAAATTGGAACCTGTTTTGCAGGTAAGGTTTCGTTCTTATAAAAATTAGTTTAGTGGAAATCAATTTTCGGCTTGTTATAAAAAAGCTCAAAATGTATTTAAAACTGACAATCTATTTGAAAAACAATGAAGAATCGGCTTATTTTAAAGCGATATCGATCCGAAAGCGAATCGTATTAGTGACGGCGTCGGGATGCGCACTGCTATCTTATTTTCCGTACGCTTTGTGCAGGTTTACAATGAACTGAAGAGTAGGCGTTTTATTCTACCTTGGCGCAGCAAAAAATTTACATTTGAACGGCTTGAAATAAAATCTTGATTGCTCAACTGGTGAATAGACATACAGCCTATGTATAAGCCCAAGTGCGTCAGGTTCACGGCCGACAAAAGCGAGAGCATTAAAATTTAATTTTTGCTGTTCTTGCAAGAGGTTAACAATGGGACGATTGCAGTTAAAACGCAATAAATTATTGAGGAACGTAATTGTGTGGCGCTACATTAGATGGTCTCCAATCGTTGACTAATTACTGCAAAACGCGTTGTTTTTCATTGCAGAAAAAGTCGCCTGTGCAGTTGCAAAGAGAGGTATTTGACGGCATGCCAAATATTGCTCTATCGAAAGGTAAATCCCTTTTATTGCGTGTGTAAAGTGAACAACGTTTGATTTTTAAGACTTAAAATTTGTGAAACGCAACCGCAGCGCAAAATCTTAAAAAACATTTGTGTCTCGTATTGTTACAGGTATTGCTGCGATAAAACCAATTTTGTCGCAACTATTGTTGTCATACGCTAACTATGATTCATTCATAGATGCCCACAAAGGTTCACTTTTGAAACTGGCGTGTGAAAACGACATGCGCACTCGAACACCCCTTACCCTCCCGACTCCACAAACATCACCGCCCCAGTACCCGGCGAGGCCTGCCAGCACCGGGAGAATACTACCGCATATTGGTTACCGGGGGTTCAAAAAGACCCCCAACACCATATCTAGTTTGAAACCCGAGAGACAAACACTCGACGGCGCAAGAAACCCATCACAGCAGCCCGCAGTACCATCTCGTCGCCATCACGTGACGCAATGTACGATTGATGCCAACAACCTTCAAAACCTTACTGTGGGGGGACGTCTTTTGGCGACCCCCCCGTTAAAGTCAAGCCCTTCCAACTCATTTCCAACAAGGTCAGTCACCTTGCAAAGCGCCATGAAGCACAACAAACCGCCACCGGCTGCAGCTGGTGGAAAGTTCGATCCCGAGCCACCGGCACAGAGCCGAGTGTTGAGCGTCCATAATTTGGAGATGGACCAGCAGACGGGTCCCAGGCCACCGACAGGCGACCAGCACAGAGGCGGAATTAAACAGAGGGCGAAAACTTTTCACGGCGCCCGTCCGAACTCTACAAAACGTGACGTGAACGTACGGAACACTCATCCGCCTTTTCCAAGTCGGTCGGGGGTTGATTTAGCATTGCTGTCTCACGACCAAAGATAGTTGAATTTGTGGCTTAAATTAAGGTAATTTTTCGCAAACCTTCAAAGATGTCAGTAGATGTGTTCACTTTGTGTCAAGTAAACTAAATTATATTTTTTTTGTAAACGTTAGGCTACACTCAGGCGTATATTGCTGGTTGGGTACCATTGACTTGTAACTTTTCCTTTATTTGTCTTCTATCACTGTAACTTTCATGTCCGTGACTGCTTCTCGCTTTCATGTGGTGTGTGTTGTCTATCACAATGTAACCAACTTTTCGAGTGCGTTTTTGTTCTCTAGATTTACCTTAAATAAACCGGAGTGTTGTTTGTACTGCAATCGAAAACTTCACTTTGTCCGAAATTCAGTCCTTTGTAAGCAAAACCAGACATCTTTAAATCGCAAATAATTGAACACAATACAAGGTACTTAACAACTCGAAGGGTAAAGGGCACAAGCACGTTACAATTACAATAGCAGAAAAGGCACTTCATTAACCCTTTTTGCCAAGCTTAGTGCTCTTTAGTCTTGGACATTGCCAACTTGATAATTATACCTATCGATTGGTTAAGACAATGTATTTTAGCTTTTGCTCTTCTGTTTTTCCTGTTTACCCTTAAAATTGTCCGAAAAAACCTTAGATTTGACAACATTTAGGGCATCTGGTTCCCTAATCTTAGCTTAATCTTAACAAAGATATGTGTCAAAGTTATGGTAGTCAACTGTCCGTTACCCCATTGACGCAATTTCATTAGCCATGATTACGTTAAAATAATTGCACTTTCTTTGCTTTACGAATATTTTGTGGGAAAGAAAAAAATATAAAGAGATAATTTGAAAATTCACATACGTATCGTTGCAACACAAATTTTATGTAGACCTTTGCTTTTAAAGTATTTTTGTGGCAATCGACCAAGCGTGAAAAAAAACGCAACAGAGCGGAAAATCTTTTTTCTCGTCTGGAGGCGTCCTTAGCTACGCACGAGCGAACAAAAGGGTGATGTATCGTTTGTGATGTATAATTTTACACTCACTGGAACGTGTATAGGGTTAGTGTTCCCCTAATAGGTAACTCTGCACCGGTAAAGTTTTGTAACAGTTGCTTATGAAGAATGTCAGACACGCTGCTGGTTTAGTTTGAGTCTTATGATTGTCAATTAGTCTTGGATGTCCTATAGTGTCAGGCAAACAAAAGCAAAATAATCTTAAGTTGTTTTGTCTGGATAAAATCTATGTGGGGAAATGTTATAGGAGTCAACGTATACGTATGTAAATGTGGACTTCCTTTTTAACGCAAACAAACAGTGTGGGCAGTAGGGCATAAAATTAGTGAAAATCTTGCACAGGTGTTAAATCATTTCAGGCATTTTGCAACATCGATATTTTGCAGCATTCTAATGTCAGCAATGAACAAATGTAGTCAATGCTGGCTGAAAGAAGTTCAATCTACACTCGTATAACTTGGAAATCCCTGTGCTATTGATATAGTAGTGTAAACATGCCTGTGAGCGACGCCAGTCTGGCCGTCGAGCGAAGCAAGTTGGAGTGGGCGGCCCGACTTTCCGCTGTGCTACTGAACGACGCGACCGACGCAGTGAGATGGTTTCTGATGGAACACTCGCCTTTCATGGGCAATAGGATTGCCACCCTCACAGAGGTATTCATTATATAGCAGTGTTGTTTTTGCTAAAGAATCGTAAAAGGGGTATATAGTTCGTGGTGTTATGCTGGGTTGGAGTTGTCATGATTATTAAGTGTAAATATAATTAGACGCATTGTTAGATTCTACCTTGTTTTATTACTGTATTGAATGATCTTTTCGACTACTATCTGCTGTAACAAAAAGTATATGTAAGGAACCGGGTGTTTAGGAACTTAAATACGAATTAACTGAAACTCAATAAACCCCTAAATTGCTCACCACTCGCCATTGCCAGGTTTTGGAAGAGAATCGGCCACTTCTCAGCGCTCTTAGAGATGGAACCGATACGCGAAAGTTTATTAACAACGAAGTGTTCGATATTCTTTACCGCCCAGACGGAAAAGAAGTCGATCCCGCCGACCTGGAGCTCAGTGTTTTATTTATCCTGATCAGGTAAGTGTGACCAAACACTGGGTACGCTGTTTTTCGCACGTTTTTTTCTTTTCAACAGGTTCCTGTGCAAGATCAAGCATCCATCCTGGAAATATTGGGACGAAGAACCGGGAAACCACCAGGTACTTCCCCTGTTTGATGTCATTCGTCTTGTGCGCTTCAAGGACAGAATGAAAGGTGATGTCACTTTACTTTATTTAGGTTGAGGAACTTATTGACTATGAGCGGAATGTAAATCTGTAAATCGCAATAACTTGTTCCTCGTTTAACACCTCTGGGACCAAAGTGTTTTGAGACAACTTACTTTTAAATGGTCAGAGGAGAATATGGTTTTACTTGTTTATGCCCAGTTTAACAGCTTGTTGTAAAAATGGAAAGTTTTCAAACCTTTTGCATATATAGGCATTGTCCATTCCTACGAAGTAACTCAGCAATCATTTGCTGCTTCGTGGCGTTACATTACTACTGTGCTCGATCGCTTGCGGTGCTACCAAATTTCCACGCGACGCTGGATCGATGACGTAATAGCCGACCGGGAACCTCCGGAAGTCGAAGGCATGTTTCGGAAGTTCGTTGACGTCATGAGATGGCAGACAACGGAGTTGTGGGAAAGGGATAAGGTGTATCAAAATTTAAAGGAAAGCAGGGTGCTGAAACTACGTGAGGTATATCTAATCACCAAAATGTTGTAATTTAGTATTTGTGTAATAATACGTGATATATCAAATATATGTTCATGGGACAAATATCCATAAAATTTCGACATGTTCTCCCCAACTGTTTATTATTATCAAAAAGGAATTCCTCTTCCGGCACTTAAGTTTCAAAAGTATTGAAACCAACGTTTCGTCCACCATCCGGCGAGACTTGAGTGCCAGAAGAGCAATTCCTATTAATTACTATGCCTGGCAGCAAAAATAGCCTATAGAAGATATTATTGTTTGTTTTTTTATGTGGCGTTATAAGTTCACCACAAACAAAAAACCTATTTCTCAGTAGTTCCACTTTACGCAGAACAAGAAAGGCTTGGAAACCTGGGATCAATTCTTATCACGGTTTGGACAACATCGAAACCTAAAGCTTTCCGCTCTGAATAAACCGAAAGATTCTTACCAGCCGACCGTGGATGAAAAAGGGATATCAAAAAGTTCAATCAAATGGAGCTCCGCTCTTGAAATTAACTCAAAACATAGAGAAGCAGCCAAAGGTAAGAGTTAGGGTCGTGGGGAAGTAACCAATCCTTAAAGATTTATTGCCTAAAGGGCTTCGACCTTCTAAATGCGATGAATCACAAAGGAAACTTTGTGCAGAATGACATTATTTCTTAAATCGTACTGATGTTTACCGCGCATTAAATTGTACATTTAGTTGACCGCGCAAAAAAGTTTGGTCAGAAGAATAAGAGGGGACCGGTCAAAAACAGCATAGAACCACAGTTGAAATATTACGACGATTTGCTTGTTTTGGACAGGATTGACAATCGAGTTTACATCCATGGTAAGATTATGATAACCCCACATTTTCATAAAAACTTACTTTCATGATTATATTCTAAACAAAGAACAAGAAGACTTAGATTCAACACAAACCCTGAGAAGAGCGCTAAAGTCCCTCTACATTTCTAAACGAGGAAAAATTATTCCTCTGCCAACGAACCCTTCATACATCATACCGATGGATCGCACAGTCATCAACGTGTCACGACTCGATGAGTCTGATGACGTTGTTCTTCGCGTCAGTGACGTCACAGAAGCGCGGCCGGCAATGGTGCCGTTGGAGTCTTGGAGAGAGATGCTCGACTTTTCCACTTATAAGAGAAAGATTGTTTTTGGAAGTTGGTCGAGTGGAAAATCGGTGCTTCTGCACAAAATCGCTTACGATTGGGGGACCCAAAATCACCTGACATTGTCCTCACATCGGTTCGTGTTCAGTTTGGACCTTGAGCTGGTGAGATTGGAGCGCCCTTACACTCGACTTAGTGATGTTATTCTAGAGCAATGTGGTAAGTTTAATGTGTGTTGTTTGGAGTTGTATGTTATGGGTAATACAAGGATTTAGTATATCGATAACTTTGTCCTATACATATGTATTATATCTCAATCATTGTTGGATTGTGTTCAGTTAACAGATGTGTATTTTCAGTTCTTTCTAACGGCATTGAAGAACTCAATACTGTGACGTCAGACAACATCGAGTCTCTCTTTGCTAGTTCCAACGGTTCTGGTATCCTTTTGCTTTTGGACAACTTCGATCGCATGGCGTCCATCGATAATGAGCAGTTATCCGAAATCTATGACGTCATAAATGGTTACATTTGGCCAGACTGTTGCATTGTAATGACGTCATCTCACTTGCCTCGTGAGGCTCGAGAGGAAAAAGGTGCTCGCAATTTTCTTGCGTTGAACAACAGGGCAATACTCTGGGAGTATTTCGCAACAAACGGATTTAAGCAGCACGACGTAATCATGCATTCCAAACACTACATCTACCAAATGCTAGAAACGGAAAATGTGTCGGATTATATTGATTTCCTGAGGGTTTATCAAAGAGACGTTTGCCACGGTATAATGACGTCGCCCGTGATGACATACGTTCTATGCGATGCGTGGGGAGCCGTCCTGCAACGTAAGTGACGTGTTCGAGCTGCGAGTTATTTCTTATCGTCATGCAAAAAAATCTGAGCCTCGCACAAATTGTGTGTGACGTTGTAATTTAGACATTTGGAGTTTAAACTAATCGATTTCAAAATTGGCCTGGGGAAAGGCTTAAACCAAATGACCCGATATTAATTTACCCTATATAGACCTGATAGTAATGGCTTTTATGGTCTAACTCCAGTCGGAAAGAGTGTTTAGACACAAAACTTCGACACTATATATTGTATTTTCTACTTAAAAATACTTTTCATTGCGCAGGATCCGGGAAGGCGGTAAGTTGTCCAAGTATGGAAACTTTACACGACGTTTTGAAAATCTCAACACGCAGGTTGATTGATTATAAATGACTTCTTTTTTAAATATATGCATTAAACACATGTATATTTTATTCTGCAGATTCTTACCTTGTCTATCCAAAAACCACGACCCGAACAACGCGAGCTTCTCTCGTGAAGTTTTGTGCCGCAAAGTGAGAGGCGAATTTTGCAGCGTGTTCGACTGTGAAGTATTCGACTGTAACGTCATCAAAGTTATGGTGGAACACGGCATTGTGAAAAGCTATAAGTGTGTCGATAGAAACTCACAACATCCCAAACACTTCGTTAAGTTTTCTCACGTTTTCTTCGAGGACCTGTGCGCGGCAAGGTATGGGACGTTCCAGCCTGGAAAGTTTATTTATTTTTTATTTTTTGTGTTAAATGGAGAGAATCACAAAACCCATGTTCAGGGCTTTAATTTTTGCCATTACGTTGGTGAATTATCATAGCTTGCACTGGTTGCCTCTACTTTCTACGTCCTATGTGGGCTGTGCCATTTTTCCAAAAGCAAACTCATACTCACCTCATACTTTTTGGAGTGCAATATATGATACTTTGTATTACGACGACAAGTTTATAAACATTACATTAAAAGCCAGTACACATTCTAGGGCTGCTGTGGACGGAGAGGTGTTATCGCGCCAGAAGCTGCTTTCCTTGTTGCAAGAAGATGTTACAACATTACTAAAGGCCAACAAACTGCGTTACTTTTTCCAATTATGCTGCGCCTCCAGCGGTGATATTGTAAAGTTGCTGGTCCAGTTTTTGACAGATTTGCTTCATACACAATGCCGAAGGCTGACTCCTAGTGGTAAGAAAACGTATGCTTATTTGTAATAGCAGAATTTTTTATCGCAAATTAGGGTTCCGTAATGTTGTTTTACATAAAAAAAAACTTTTATATGTTTTTGGTGAATGTTTTGGTATTTGTATACCAGCAATTTAGTGTTTGTATTTCAACGTACAAGTTGTAATAATGTCGTTGAATTCACAGATCTTCGCGATACAAGTTTATTCGAGTCGATTAAACTCGTCATATTTCAATGTTTCTACGAGGCCAAATCCTCGCACGAGGATGTTGCTAAAATCTTAAGCTCAGCGAAAGAAAACTTCACATCGTTGGAGGTGGAATATCCAATACGAAATCTCATCAAGAACTTTAACGACGACCACAGGTGGCCCGAGAGGTTTCGGGGTCACCACTACAGGCAGGACGGCAGCAGTCTACGTTTTAAATACGCCGAGTGTTTTTCCAACAAAAGCCTACAGGCAATTCTGTTCCACGCCGACAGATGTAGGCCGCACTTGACCCCTTCGGGTTCCGTCAGGGCCAACATGACGTCATCACAGTATTGGTTACGCCATTTATGCTTAACAGGACTCCAAGGACAAAACATGCACTTCGTTGCCCTTGTTCTAGGGAAACTTCCTTTCTTAGAGGAACTTTATCTTCCGAACGCCAAACACGTGTGCAATGATCACGTGTCCGCTTTATGTCGTGGCTTCGACTCCAAGCCACTGAATCTACACGCTCTCCTGTTTACACTGGATACCTTGACGTCAAAGTTTAATATAGGTGACGTTGCAACCTACGCCGAAGTTGGCAGGGCATTGACGAACTTGCCGCATTTGGAATATTTGTATCTCAGTATAAACAACGAACCGGATTTATTTTTCTCGCTGTTTGAAGATCGCTCCACTTGCGTCGTTCCCTTGACAGAACTCAAACTTTCGTCTTGTGGTGTCGATACGCAACAGTGCGCACGTCTCACGCCTCTGCTCAAGCGTTTAATTTTTCTTCAAAGATTGGATCTGTCGCGAAACCCGCTGGAAAACGGCTTTGCTGAGATTTGTGAAGGCTTCCATTATTTTCGTGACTTGCAGGTATAATATTTCACAATAATCTGACAGTTATAAATGTTAAGTTGCTCTGTAGAGTAAGTTAAGGATAATAAAATATCGACCGTATCTTTTCAACACAAACCTTTTGCATTGAAACAGATTTTGACCCTCCAGCAAACATGTTTGAGACGCAAATCAATGTTAAGACTCTCTGTCGCCATCTCGCACACCAACTTAGCACATAGTTTGCGCCACTTGGATGTGCGCGAGAACTACTTACAGGACGAGGAGGCCATGAAGATTCTCGCCGAAAGTTTGAAGTCACTCGTTGCTTTGGAATATTTCGACGTCAGTCACAATTACGTTGGCGACAGAAACGCCTGCATAATGGCCAGGGCGTTTCAAGGTCATTCAAGATTGTGTTGTTTGCGCATGACTTGCGTCCAGATCGGCGAAGTCGCTCTCTCGGCACTCAAATATCATTTACGAGACTGTGCCGCTTTGGAAATTTTGGACTTGGGCGAGAATTATTTTGGAAGTGCCTGCTTGGATTTTGCGCAAGTTTTCAAGTCATTTGAAGGTGCGCATTGGCAAAGATTTTAATATGAATTAAATTTCCTTTTACGTTTAGAGCAAATGTGCAAAAACAGCAACGAAGGTTATTGTACAATTTATCTGTAGAATTTAACAAGGCTACACCAGTACTTGCCGGAAAAACTACCAATGCATGTGGACTAACTGCACTGCGAGATCTCGACTTATCTGGTAAGCTTAGTGCAACTGACATAAAACAAGTACGTTTACCAGGCAACCTAACTATTTACATTGCATTGACAGGGATCGGCGAGAGCATGGTTACGGAATGCAGCCCATCGTCGGTGACGTCATTCATCGAATGCATTGGAGTCCAAGGGAAACTGAGGCATCTGACTTTGCGGGATGTGAAACTGGATTTTGACAGTTTGGTTGTCCTACTTGACGCGTGTGAAAGTCTTTCGTCAATGCAAAGTGTCATGTAAGTTGTATATTTCAATCTGCTCTTTGTTCATGCGAATTATGAATGAGCTCAGAAAATCGAGCGTGATTTGTAAAAACGAATGTTTGTAGAAATATAGTCTAATAAGAAAAACTGCCAGAAAACTTAAATATGTCATTACAATGCATTTATAGGAAAAGAAATGGTTTGACTAATTCTGAAAAATATCTAAGTACATTTTTTTACAGATTCAGTAGAAGTTGCAACTCACTTTCAGAAAAACAATCTCAGAATTGGGCGTGTCTTAATCTTGTATAACCCACAACAGAAAAAATACTGTTTTGCTCTTTCAATATGCTGTTGTTTTCCTAAGTATGTTTATGATAATTGTTGTTGTTACACGAATCTTCTGTATTTATTGTGCTGTGGCGATGTTTAAAGCGCCAACAAGTAAATCTGACCGGACACTGCCACGAACAGCATAAAAACGAGACGCATGTCACGGTTCGGTGAAGACGTAGCAGTCGCTACAGTGCAATGATTTTGTTACAACTAGTGAAAAAGCACGGGTTTCTCACAAACCAAGATGTGATTCTTTTTAATTTCGCTCTGTATTGTCACTAGACACCCATACACTGGACCGATATGGAAACAGTTTTAATTTGTATTATAACATTTACAAGTATGCGTAAAATATACATCATTTATATAACGTGAAGAATGGGCGCTCTACTTTCAATATGCATTATACCACCTATGCAAAAAAACAAAATTACAAGCATGAATACATTTTTGCATTACTATGACAACATATAATCACACTATTTCTCATTGTAAAACGTTTTGTTTTCTTCAGCCGCCTCTTTCACTTTGGTTTCTCCATACTTTCCGTTACAATCGGGGGGAAAAATCCTAAAAACAAAAAAATAAATGAATACAAATGGTTAAGAATGTAATTGTAGTAAACACTCTCTAAACACCATAAGTTGCCTTACTTGTCAATAATTTCCTTGGCCCCTTCTGCACGGCGTTCAGCTTTTTTTTGGTGAATCTTCTTTCGAAATTCTTCAGAAGATTTAGCTTCCAATTGCCCGAAAACGCTGTGCATACCATGGTCATTGAAAACCTTTTGTAGATTACCGCTTAAGTTGTTGTCAATTGCCAGCTTAATCAAAGATGCAGTGGGAAAATTCTTCAGGTGTTCGTAAACCTTCCAGTCTTTAACGTGACGTTTTGCAATCTCCCAAACAATTCCAGTAAACAAACGACTGTAGTTTGGGTCTAAAGATGACAAACTTTGCGTCATGTATCTTTGATATTCTGAAGAAAGTGTTGATCGAAACCTCTGAACCGTTTGATCATCCACAAACATGACGAAAGTTGGGTCTGTACGCCTTTCCTCCAGAGTTTTGTCGTCGAATGCTCTTGTCCACATGCCTTTGTCTATATCCGAGTCCATCGGTTTGCCTTGAAATTCAAGGAAATGCTTGTAAAATACAAACAACGATGATTCTGGTTCGTTGTTTACATAAAAAACGAAGCAATTCCCATCTTGAATTAAGTTGCCGTTGTTTGAAATCCATATAAGCAAACTAAGAACTTGCTTCCCGTTAAGATCTCCAATTTCCACTTTGTGATATTTGACACTCTCAAACTCAAATTTCCATCCGCGAGATTTAAAGCGTTCCATTCTTTTTTCAAGTTTTTCTCGAAACTTTCCTCTAAAATCCAACATCACTTCAATACGATCAGCAAAGTTCATCTGCAATACTGTGATGTCGACATTTAGCAGCTCCAACACTTCCTCAATGGATAACATTTCGTCTCGATGTTTACCTTGTGAGTCACAATACGATACAAATTTACCACAATGAAGGCTAAAACAATAGATGGCAAAAATTATTGTCTACTCAGTTATAGCATTAGCTGAGAGGGCTTAAGTTAAATAAAAGTAACTTCATTATTGACGCTATTAACAGGGGGTTTTCCCGGAATTAATAGTCATGTGAAAAAAGGTTAAAAATATACATTATATTTCGAATAATGCTTCAGTCGAAAGCTTATTGGACCTGAAAGTTGGTTTTATACAATATTTGACAGGTTTTCCAGTTTATCAAATGAAACTGCTTGACCTTTTGAACGTTACAGCAAGGCATCCTTACCATCAGTAAGTAAAACATAATTAGTGCCAATCTTAAAAATTCAGCCAAACATGTAAGCTTTACGTATCAGGCAGTCTGAAATCCTGAAAACCATGCCTACCCTCTAAACGATTTCAATATCCCACAGCCCTATTCTCTAAAATCATACTCTAGTCTTCAACTCGGAAAACCCCACCTAATTCTGGCGACCCTGATATTCCTATTATTTCGTAATACCATCATTTCAGTAAATTAGAAATGAAATGTTTGGTCGCTTCGCAAAAACCATATTCTTTAAATTCATTGTTAAGCGCCTATCAGTTCCACGGATACTCCTACAAATAGCGTCAATAGTCGCAACTGCCAGTAGCTTCAAATGAGTCAATTGCGCAACAGGTGCAACGAAAAAGTCCCCAGATCGAAAGCTAGGTCGTTGTCAGATGGTTATTTGAAGAAGAAGATTTTCGTCAAACCAACACAAAATTGTCGTAAATTATAACTTTGCACAATAGTGCATGTGCGGTAGGATTCGTTTTATCATCGCGTAAAACTAAATAATCTATCAATTTAGGCAAAAAATTTTAGATCTACAACTCAACACCTTACTAAAGAAACCCTACTGTCAGTGATGTTGAATCTATGCTAAGCTTAATGTCAACAAGTTACATGGTCTCCCGAAATACAAAAAAATACGTCTGATTATGGCCAGAACCGCTTTTTGCTGTATGTAACCACATCTGTTACCACTACGCAATTTTAATTCATTAAAATGGTGGGTCGAAACGTACAAACATACCAAAGTGTGGAACCAAATGGCGTGACCGCGTTAGTGAACCGTGGATGGCGAAACCTAAGTTTGCATTGTGAAAAACTGATGCTGTGGATCGTAATAAAAATGTCTGGGTGAAACGGGGGTTGTGCTACCCATCTTGTTTTTGTTTTGTTTTGGAGTTTCGATGACGTATATCACAGTGAACTAATTGTAACATGTGTAAACGCTAAATATTACAACATAATATTTACCACGTTTCGGTACCTAAACATGTAATGGGTAAGTCTAAAATATAAACACCTGCAATTTTGTAAGATACAACACCCTAAAAGTTTCATTGTAATGCCCGCTTCAAAAAATATACTACCAAAGTGGCTAATGCTTTATTCAGGAAGTTACACGAAAGGCGATCAACACAAAAACGCATTTATAAAGTAGTAACTGCAACGCTTTGATACGCAGGTGAACAGTGCGGTCGCCACATGACTTCCTTCACAAGCGGATCACGCTGGATAACGTTGCGCCGCGGTGTTTCCCTGACTGGATAGACTGCAACCGGAACGGGAACTGTTAAATCGACATGAGTCGGTGATCGAGATCATTTGTGGACGACCTCCCTTGTCCAAAATGAAAGGTTTGTCCGACTCTAGAAATAAATGTCAAGAAGTTTAATAAATTATCGACCGTATCCTTTTCAACACAAACCTTTTGCATTCAAACAGATTATGACCTTCCAGCAAACATGTTTACGACGCAAATCACTGTTTAGCCTCTCTGTCGTCACCTCGCATTCCAACTTAGCACTTAATTTGCGACACTTGGATGTGCGCAAGAGTCCTTTCAGGACGAGGAGGCCATGACGGGTGATCGGCAGCATTGACCAAGCGCGCTACCCATATATCAAGAAAAAAACTTGATCGGGATTCGTGCCTAGGATACCAAGGGTTCAAATCCCGGCGTGGTTAAAAAAATCTCGTCGAAAGTTTAAATTCACTCGTTGCTTTGGAATATTTTGAAGTCAGTCACAATTACGTTGGCGACAGAAACGCCTACTTAATGGCCCGGGTTTTTCAAGGTCATTGAAGATTGTGTTGTTTGCGCATGGTAGCGTCCAGATCGGCGAAGTGGCTCTCTCAGCACTCAAATATCATTTACGCGACTGTGCTGCTTTGGAAATTTTGGACTTGGGCGAGAATTGTTATGGAAGTGCCTGTTTTAAGTCATTTGAAGGTGCGTACCCAGCTTTGGCAATTCTTATATGTAGTAAATTTCCTTTTACATATAGAGCAAATGTGCCAAAACAGCAATAAAGGTTATTGTACAATTTATATGTAGAGTTTAACAAGGCTACTCCAGTACTCGCCGCAAAAACTACCGATGCATGTGGACTAAGTGCACTACGAGATCTCGACTTGTCTGGTGAGCTTAGCGCAACTAACATATACCAAGTACGTTTACCAGGCAACCTAACTATTTACATTGCATTTACAGGGATTAGCGAGAGCATGGTTACGAAATGCAGCCCATCGTCGGTGACGTCATTCATCGAATGCATCGGAGTCCAAGGGAAACTGAGGTATCTGACTCTGCGGGATGTGAACCTGGATTTTGACAGTTTGGTTGTCCTACTTGACGCGTGTGAAAGTCTTTCGTCCATGCAAAGTGTCACGTAAGTTGTATATTTCATATATATGTTCATACGAATTGTGAATGAGGTCAGAAAATCGAGCGTGATTTGTAAAAACGAATGTTTGTAGAAATATAGTCTAATAAGAAAAACTGCCAGAAAACTTAAATATGTCATTACAGTGCATTTATAGGAAAAGAGCTGGTTTGACTAATTCTGAAAAATATCTAAGTACATTTTTTTACAGAATCAGTAGAAGTTGCAACTCACTTTCAGAAAAACAATCTCAGAATTGGGCGTGTCTTAATCTTGTATAATCCACAACAGAAAAAATACTGTTTTGCTCTTTCAATATGCTGTTGTTTTCTTAAGTATGTTTATGATAATTGTTGTTGTTACACGAATCTTCTGTATTTATTGTGCTGTGGCGATGTTTAAAGCGCCAACAAGTAAATCTGACCGGACACTGCCACGAACAGCATAAAAACGAGACGCATGTCACGGTTCGGTGAAGACGTAGCAGTCGCTACAGTGCAATGATTTTGTTACAACTAGTGAAAAAGCACGGGTTTCTCACAAACCCAGATGTGATTCTTTTTAATTTCGCTCTGTATTGTCACTAGACACCCATACACTGGACCGATATGGAAACAGTTTTAATTTGTATTATAACATTTACAAGTAGGCGTAAAATATACATCATTTATATAACGTGAAGAATGGGCGCTCTACTTTCAATATGCATTATACCACCTATGCAAAAGAACAAAATTACAAGCATGAATACATTTTTGCATTACTATGACAACATATAATCACACTATTTCTCATTGTAAAACGTTTTGTTTTCTTCAGCCGCCTCTTTCACTTTGGTTTCTCCATACTTTCCGTTACAATCGGGGGGAAAAATCCTAAAAACAAAAAAATAAATGAATACAAATGGTTAAGAATGTAATTGTAGTAAACACTCTCTAAACACCATAAGTTGCCTTACTTGTCAATAATTTCCTTGGTCCCTTCTGCACGGCGTTCAGCTTTTTTTTGGTGAATCTTCTTTCGAAATTCTTCAGAAGATTTAGCTTCCAATTGCCCGAAAACGCTGTTCATACCATGGTCATTGAAAACCTTTTGCAGATTACCCCTTAAGTTGTTGTCAATTGCCAGCTTAATCAAAGATGCAGTGGGAAAATTCTTCAG
Organism: Ascidia mentula; assembly: GCF_947561715.1. Lineage (NCBI taxonomy): Eukaryota > Metazoa > Chordata > Ascidiacea > Phlebobranchia > Ascidiidae > Ascidia > Ascidia mentula. Next base: position 5,927,328 of record NC_138568.1, read on the forward strand.
GTATTCGTAAACCTTCCAGTCTTTAACGTGACATTTTGCAATCTCCCAAACAATTCCAGTAAACAAACGACTGTAGTTTGGGTCTAAAGATGACAAACTTTGCGTCAAGTAATCTTTGATATCTTTGAAGAAAGTGTTAATCGAAAACTGTGAATCGTTTGCTCATTCACAAACATGAAGAAAGTTGGGTCTTTTTGCCTTTCCTTCAGTGTTTTGTCGTCGAATGCTCTTGTCCACATGCCTTTGTCTATATCCGAGTCCATCGGTTTGCCTTGAAATTCAAGGAAATGCTTGTAAAATACAAACAACGATGATTCTGGTTCGTTGTTTACATAAAAAACGAAGCAATTCCCATCTTGAATTAAGTTGCCGTTGTTTGAAATCCATATGAGCAAACTAAGAACTTGTTTCCCGTTAAGATCTCCAATTTCCACTTTGTGATATTTGACACTCTCAAACTGATTTCCGAAATTTTTTAAGCGTTCCACCCATTTTTTCAGTTTTTCTCGAAACTCTCCTCTAAAATCCAACATCACTTTAATACGATCAGCAAAGTTCATCTGCAATACTGTGATGTCGACATTTAGCAGTTCCAACACTTCCGCAATGGTCAGCATTTCGTCTCTACGTTTGCTTTGTATGTTAAAATACATTTACCACAATGTAGGCTAAAACAGTATATAGCAAAATTTATTGCCTACTCAGTTATGATGTCAGCTGAGCGGGCTTAAGATAAATAAAAGTAACTGCATTATTGACGATATTAACAGGGGTTTCCCTGGAGTCAACCGTCACATGAAATAAGTTCAAATATACGTTATTTTTCTCGTATAATGCTTCGGTCGAATTCTAGTTGTAATTGAAAAGTTGGTTTGATACAATAATTGACAGTTTTTTTAGGTTAGCAAGTGAAACTGCTTGACATTTTAAAGTTAGTTTAAAAGTAATTGTTTTGAACCAATTTAACACTTGCAGCCAAAACTAGGCTTGGAGGGTGCTATAAACGTTATACAGCAAGTTGTCCTTATCATCAGTAAGTAATACATAATTGGTGACAATCTTAAAAATTTAGCCAAACATTTAAACTTTGGGTGCCGGACAGTCTGAAATCCTGAAAACCATGCCTATCCTGTAAACGATTTCAATATCCCGTCGTTTCGCAAAAACAATCTTCTTTGAATTCATTGTTACACGCCTACCAGTTCCTCGGATACTCCTACAAATAGAGTCAATAGTCGTAACTGTCAGAAATTTCAAATACGTCAATTGCGCAACAGGGTCAACGTGAAAGTCCCCAGAGCGAAAGCTAGGTCGTTGTCAGATGATTAATTGAAGAAGATTTTTGTCAAACCAACACAAAATTAACGCAAATAATAACTTTGCACAATAGTACATGTGCAGTAGGATTCCTTATAACATCGCGTAAAACTATATAGTCTTTCAACTTAGGCAGATTTATAACTCAACACCATGCTTAAGAAACCCTACTGTCTGTGCAAAGATTAATGTCAGCAAATTACATGGTATCTCGGAATACAAAAAAATACGTCTGATTAAGGCCAGAACCGCTTTTTGCTGTATGTAACTACATCTATTACCATTCATTCAAATGGTAGGTCCAAACGTACAAACATAGCAAAGTGTGGAAAAAGATATGGCGTGACTGCGCTAGTGAACCGTGGATGGCGAAACCTGAGTTTGTATTGTAAAAAACTGATGCTGTGAGGGGCGCAATAAAAATGTCTGGGTGAAACAGAGGTTGTGCTACCCATTTTTTGTGTGTTTTGGGTTTCGATGACGTATATCACTGTAAACTGATTGTAACGGGTAAGTCTAAAATATAAACACCTGCAATTTTGTAAGATACAACACCCCAATATCATTCGTTGTAATGTCCGCTTCAATAAAAACACTATTAAAGTGGCTGATGCTTTCTTCAGGAAATTACACGAAGGTCAAACAACACAAAACACGCATCTATAAAGTAATAACTGCAACGCTTTGATGCGCAGGTGAACAGTGCGGTCGCCAAAGGACTTCCTTCAGAACCGGATCACGCTGGATAACGTTGCGCCGTGGTCTTTCCCTGGCTGGAGAAACCGCAACTACGACGAGCACTGTTAAATCGACATTAGTCGGTTTTAGGCGGTGATCGAGATCGTTTGTGGACGACCTCCTTTGTCCAAAGTGAAAGTCTTATCCGACGCTTGTAATAAATGTCAAGAAGTTTGTTAAATTACCGACCGTATCTTTTCAACACAGACCTTTTGCATTCAAACAGATTTTGTCCCTCCAGCAAACATGTTTGAGACGCAAATCAATGTTAAGCCACTATGTCGCCACCTCGCATACCAACTTAGCACTTAATTTGCGACACTTGGATGTGCGCAAGAGTTTCTTCAGGACGAGGAGGCCATGACGGGTGTTCGGCAGCATTGACCAAGCGCGCTACCCATATATTAAGAAAAAAACTTGATCGGGATTCGTGCCTAGGATACCAAGGGTTCAAATCCCGGCGTGGTTAAAAAACAATTCTCGTCGAAAGTTTAAATTCACTCGTTGCTTTAGAATATTTTGACGTCAGTCACAATTACGTTGGCGTCAGAAACGCTTCCATAATGGCCCGGGTATTTCAAGGTCATTCAAGATTGTGTTGTTTGCGCATGGCATGCGTCCAGATCGGCGAAGTGGCACTCTCGGTACTCAAATGTCATTTACGCGATTTTGCCGCTTTGGAAACTTTGGACTTGGGCGAGAATTATTTTGAAAGTGCCTGCTTGGATTTTGCGTAAGTTTTTAAGTCATTTGAAGGTGCGTACTAAGGTTTGGCAATGGCTTTTGTATCTAGTAAATTTTCTTTTACATCTAGAGCAAATGTGCCAAAACAGCAACAAAGGTTATTGTACAGATTGAAATATATGACATACGATTTTCGCAAGCGTCAAGAGTCCAAGGAAAACTAAGGCATCTGACTTTGCGGGATGTGAAACTGGATTTTGACAGTTTGTTTGTCCTACTAGATACTTGCGAAAATCTGTCGTCCATGTAAAGTGTAACGTAAGTCATTTATTTTAATCTGCTCTTTGTTCCTACAATTTATGCACGAATCAAGACTATCGAGCGTTATTTGTACAAACGTGTGTTTTAACATGTTTCACAAAAACCGCAAAATTAATGTAAAATTAGAAAAACTACTAAACACCTAAATACGTTTTTCCAACAAATTGGTGTAACTGACGCTGATATACCAGTAGCCAGTATGTCTTTTTACAGAATCAGCAGAATTTGCAACTCACTTTCGGAAAAGCAATCCCAGACTTGGGCGTGCCTTAATCTTGTATAATCGACAAAAACAATGTCGTATTGCTTTTCCTATTTAATATGCTTTTCACAAAGTCCCTTGTCCATTTCTGCACGAACTGCTGTTTCCTTTGTGCAATGTTTTTGTTGACATTAGTAAAAAGTATGTGGTTTCCCACGGTTTGATTCTTTCGCATTTTCAATCAGTAACGTCACTGGACACCCTTAATTGCATTAACCAATGTGGAAACAGTTCTCCTTGTATTTCACTATTTGCAAGTATATGATATATATACAGCAGTTATATAACATAAAGAATGGTCGCTCTCCATTTCATGTGCATCATATCACGCATGCATAAAGATAAATATTTTCAACCATGAATATATTTTTGCATCACTTCGTCGAAAAACAACCATAGCAATTTTAGTTGTAAAACGTTGTAATTTCGTCAACCACTTCTTTCACTTTGGTTTCGTCATACTCTCCATTACTATTGGGAGGGAAAATCCTTAAAACATATTATGAATAAATACAGATGGTCAAGTAAGTAATTTTAGTAAATACTCTCTAAGCACCACTGACTTACTTGTCAATAATTTCCTTGGCACCTTCTGCACGTCGTTCAGCTTTTAATTTATGCACTTTATCCAGTCTTTCTGCTCCAGAGAACTCGGCCTTCAGTTGGTTGATTTCTTCATCCATACCGTGTTCATTGAAAACCTTTTGTAGATTTCCGCTCATGTTCTTGTCAATTGCAAGCTTAATCAAAGATGCAGTGGGAAAATTCTTCAGGTGTTCGTAAACCTTCCAGCGTTCAACGTGACATTTTGCAATCTCCCAAACAATTCCAGTAAACAAACGACTGTATTTTGGGTCTAAAGTTGACAAACTTTGCGTCATGTATCTTTGATATTCTGAAGAAAGTGTTGATCGAAACCTCTGAACCGTTTGCTCATCCACAAACATGACGAAAGTTGGGTCTGTACGCCTTTCCTCCAGAGTTTTGTCGTCGAATGCTCTTGTCCACATGCCTTTGTCTATATCCGAGTCCATCGGTTTGCCTTGAAATTCAAGGAAATGCTTGTAAAATACAAACAACGATGATTCTGGTTCGTTGTTTACATAAAAAACGAAGCAATTCCCATCTTGAATTAAGTTGCCCTTGTTTGAAATCCATATAAGCAAACTAAGAACTTGTTTCCCGTTAAGATCTCCAATTTCCACTTTGTGATATTTGACACTCTCAAACTCAAATTTCCTTCCGCGAGATTTAAAGCGTTCCATTCTTTTTTCAAGTTTTTCTCGAAACTTTCCTCTAAAATCCAACATCACTTCAATACGATCAGCAAAGTTCATCTGCAATACTGTGATGTCGACATTTAGCAGCTCCAACACTTCCTCAATGGATAGCATTTCGTCTCGATGTTTACCTTGTGAGTCACAATACGATACAAATTTACCACAATGAAGGCTAAAACAATAGATGGCAAAAATTATTGTCTACTCAGTTATAGCATTAGCTGAGAGGGCTTAAGTTAAATAAAAGTAACTTCATTATTGACGCTATTAACAGGGGGTTTTCCCGGAATTAATAGTCATGTGAAAAAAGGTTAAAAATATACATTATATTTCGAATAATGCTTCAGTCGAAATCTTGTTGGACCTGAAAAGTTGGTTTTATAGAATATTTGACAGGTTTTCCAGTTTATCAAATGAAACTGCTTGACCTTTTAAACGTTACAGCAAGACATCCTTACCATCAGTAAGTAAAACATAATTAGTGCCAATCTTAAAAATTCAGCCAAACATGTAAGCTTCACGTATCAGGCAGTCTGAAATCCTGAAAACCATGCCTACCCTCTAAACGATTTCAATATCCCACAGCCCTATTGTCTAAAATCATACTCTAGTTTTGAACTCGGAAAACCCCACCTAATTTTGGCGACCCTGACATTCCTATTATTTTGTAATCCCATCATTTTAGTAAATTAGAAATGAAATGTTTGGTCGCTTCGCAAAAACCATATTCTTTAAATTCATTGTTAAGCGCCTATCAGTTCCACGGATACTCCTACAAATAGCGTCAATAGTCGCAACTGCCAGTAGCTTCAAATGAGTCAATTGCGCAACAGGGGCAACGAAAAAGTCCCCAGATCGAAAGCTAGGTCGTTGTCAGATGGTTATTTGAAGAAGAAGATTTTCGTCAAACCAACACAAAATTGTCGTAAATTATAACTTTGCACAATAGTGCATGTGCGGTAGGATTCGTTTTATCATCGCGTAAAACTAAATAATCTATCAATTTAGGCAAAAAATTTTAGATCTACAACTCAACACCTTACTAAAGAAACCCTACTGTCAGTGATGTTGAATCTATGCTAAGCTTAATGTCTACAAGCTACATGGTCTCCCGGAATACAAAAAAATACGTCAAAAAAGATTATGGACAGAACCGCTTTTTGCTGTATGTAACCACATCTATTACCACTACGCAATTTTAATTCATTCAAATGGTGGGTCGAATCGTACAAACATACCAAAGTGTGGAACCATGTGGCGTGACCGCGTTAGTGAACCGTGGATGGCGAAACCTAAGTTTGCATTGTGAAAAACTAATTCAGTGGATCGTAATAAAAATGTCTGGGTGAAACGGGGGTTGTGCTACCCATCTTGTTTTTGTTTTGTTTTGGAGTTTCGATGACGTATATCACAGTGAACTAATTGTAACATGTGTAAACGCTAAATATTACAACATAATGTTTACCACGTTTCGGTACCTAAACATGTAATGGGTAAGTCTAAAATATAAACACCTGCAATTTTGTAAGATACAACACCCTTAAAGTTTCATTGTAATGCCCGCTTCAAAAAATATACTACCAAAGTGGCTAATGCTTTATTCAGGAAGTTACGCGAAAGGCGATCAACACAAAACACGCATTTATAAAGTAATAACTGCAACGCTTTGATGCGCAGGTGAACAGTTCGGTCGCCACAGGACTTCCTTTAGAACCGGATCACGCTGGATAACGTTGCGCCGTGGTCTTTCCCTCGCTGGAGAAACTGCAGCTGGAACGAACACTGTTAAATCGCCATGAGTCGGTTTTGGGCGGTGATCGAGGTCGTTTGTGGACGACCTCCCTTGTCCAAAGTGAAAGTCTTATCCGACGCTTGTAATAAATGTCAAGAAGTTTGGTAAATTACCGACCGTATCTTTTCAACATAAACCTTTTGCATTCAAACAGATTTTGTGCCTCCAGCAAACATGTTTGAGACGCAAATCAATGTTTAGCCACTATGTCGCCACCTCGCATACCAACTTAGCACTTAATTTGCGACACTTGGATGTGCGCAAGAGTTCCTTCAGGACGAGGAGGCCATGACGGTTGTTCGGCAGCATTGACCAAGCGCGCTACCCATATATCAAGAAAAAAACTTGATCGGGATTCGTGCCTAGGATACCAAGGGTTCAAATCCCGGCTTGGTTAAAAAACAATTCTCGTCGAAAGTTTAAATTCACTCGTTGCTTGAGAATATTTTGACGTCAGTCACAATTACGTTGGCGACAGAAACGCTTACTTAATGGCCCGGGTTTTTCAAGGTCATTCAAGATTGTGTTGTTTGCGCATGGTAGGGTCCAGATCGGCGAAGTGGCTCTCTCAGCACTCAAATATGATTTACGCGACTGTGCTGCTTTGGAAATTTTGGACTTGGGCGAGAATTATTATGGAAGTGCCTGCTTGGATTTTGCGCAAGTTTTTAAGTCATTTGAAGGTGCGTACCCAGCTTTGGCAATTATTTTTATATGTATTAAATTTCCTTTTACATGTAGAGCAAATGTGCCAAAACAGCAACAAAGGTTATTGTACAATTTATATGTAGAATTTAACAAGGCTACACCAGTACTCGCCGGAAAAACTACCGATGCATGTGGACTACCTGCACTAAGAGATCTCGACTTGTCTGGTGAGCTTAGCGTAACTGACATATACCAAGTGCGTTTACCAGGCAACCTAACTATTTACATTGCATTGACAGGGATTAGCGAGAGCATGGTTACGGAATGCAGCCCATCGTCGGTGACGTCATTCATCGAATGCATCGGAGTCCAAGGGAAACTGAGGCATCTGACTTTGCTGGATGTGAAACTGGATTTTGACAGTTTGGTTGTCCTACTTGACGCGTGTGAAAGTCTTTCGTTCATGCAAAGTGTCACGTAAGTTATATATTTCAATCTGTTCTTTTTTCATACGAATTATGAATGAGGTCAGAAAATCGAGCGTGATTTGTACAGACGAATGTTTGTGGAAAAAAATCTTAAATATGTAATTACAATGAATTTACAGGAAAAGAAATGGTTCGACTAATTCTGAAAAATATCTAAGTACATTTTTTTCTTTACAGAATCAGTAGAAATTGCAACTCACTTTCAGAAAAACAATCTCAGAATTGGGCGTGTCTTAATCTTGTATAACCCACAACAGAAAAAATACTGTTTTGCTCTTTCAATATGCTGTTGTTTTCCTAAGTATGTTTATGATAATTGTTGTTGTTACACGAATCTTCTGTATTTATTGTGCTGTGGCGATGTTTAAAGCGCCAACAAGTAAATCTGACCGGACACTACCACGAACAGCATAAAAACGAGACGCATGTCACGGTTCAGTGAAGACGTACAGTCGCTACAGTGCAATGATTTTGTTACAACTAGTGAAAAAGCACGGGTTTCTCACAAACCAAGATGTGATTCTTTTTAATTTCGCTCTGTATTGTCACCAGACACCCATACACTGGACCGATATGGAAAGAGTTTTAATTTGTATTATAACATTTACAAGTATGCGTAAAATATACATCATTTATATAACGTGAAGAATGGTCGCTCTACTTTCAATATGCATTATAGCACCTATGCAAAAAAAAAAAAAAATTTCAAGCATGAATACATTTTTGCATTACTATGACAACATATAATCACACTATTTCTCATTGTAAAACGTTTTGTTTTCTTCAGCCGCCTCTTTCACTTTGGTTTCCCCATACTTTCCGTTACAATCGGGGGGAAAAATCCTAAAAACAAAAAAATAAATGAATACAAATGGTTAAGAATGTAATTCAAGTAAACACTCTCTAAACACCATAAGTTGCCTTACTTGTCAATAATTTCCTTGGCCCCTTCTGCACGGCGTTCAGCTTTTTTTTGGTGAATCTTCTTTCGAAATTCTTCAGAAGATTTAGCTTCCAATTGCCCGAAAACGCTGTCCATACCATGGTCATTGAAAATCTTTTGCAGATTACCGCTTAAATTGTTGTCAATTGCCAGCTTAATTAAAGATGCAGTGGGAAAATTCTTCAGGTATTCGTAAACCTCCCAGTCTTTAACGTGACATTTTGCAATCTCCCAAACAATTCCAGTAAACAAACGACTGTAGTTTGGGTCTAAAGATGACAAACTTTGCGTCAAGTATCTTTGATATTCTGAAGAAAGTGTTAATCGAAAACTGTGAATCGTTTGCTCATTCACAAACATGAAGAAAGTTGGGTCTTTTTGCCTTTCCTTCAGTGTTTTGTCGTCGAATGCTCTTGTCCACATGCCTTTGTCTATATCCGAGTCCATCGGTTTGCCTTGAAATTCAAGGAAATACTTGTAAAATACAAATAACGATGATTCTGGTTCGTTATTTACATAAAAAACGAAGCAATTCCCATCTTGAATTAAGTTGCCCTTGTTTGAAATCCATATCAGCAAACTAAGAACTTGTTTCCCGTTAAGATCTCCAATTTCTACTTTGTGATATTTGACACTCTCGAACTCAAATTTCCTTCCGCGAGATTTAAAGCGTTCCATTCTTTTTTCAAGTTTTTCTCGAAACTTTCCTCTAAAATCCAACATCACTTCAATACGATCAGCAAAGTTCATCTGCAATACTGTGATGTCGACATTTAGCAGCTCCAACACTTCCTCAATGGATAGCATTTCGTCTCGATGTTTACCTTGTGAGTTACAACACGATATAAATTTACCACAATGTAGGCTAAAACAATAGATGGCAAAATTTATTGTCTACTCAGTTATGGCATCAGCTGAGCGGACTTAAGATAAATAAAAGTAACTTCATTATTGACGCTATTGACAGGGGTTTTTCCCGGAATTAATAGTCATGTGAAATCATTTTAAATATACATTATATTTCAAATAATGCTTCAGTCGAAATTTTGTTGGACCTGAAAAGTTGTTTTTATACAATATTTGACAGGTTTTCCAGTTTATCAATGAAACTGCTTGACCTTTTAAACGTTACAGCAAGACATCCTTACCATCAGTAAGTAAAACATAATTAGTGCCAATCTTAAAAATTCAGCCAAACAAGTAAGCTTTACGTATCAGGCAGTCTGAAATCCTGAAAACCATGCCTACCCTCTAAACGATTTCAATATCCCACAACCCTATTGTCTAAAATCATACTCTAGTTTTCAACTCGGAAAACCCCACCTAATTTTGGCGACCCTGACATTCCTATTATTTTGTAATCCCATCATTTTAGTAAATTAGAAATGAAATGTTTGGTCGCTTCGCAAAAACCATATTCTTTAAATTCATTGTTAAGCGCCTATCAGTTCCCCGGATACTCCTACAAATAGCGTCAATAGTCGCAACTGCCAGTAGCTTCAAATGAGTCAATTGCGCAACAGGGGCAACGAAAAAGTCCCCAGATCGAAAGCTAGGTCGTTGTCAGATGGTTATTTGAAGAAGAAGATTTTCGTCAAACCAACACAAAATTGTCGTAAATTATAACTTTGCACAATTGTACATGTGCGGTAGGATTCGTTTTATCATCGCGTAAAACTAAATAATCTATCAATTTAGGCAAAAAATTTTAGATCTACAACTCAACACCTTACTAAAGAAACCCTACTGTCAGTGATGTTGAATCTATGCTAAGCTTAATGTCAACAAGTTACATGGTCTCCCGGAATACAAAAAAATACGTCAAAAAAGATTATGGACAGAACCGCTTTTTGCTGTATGTAACCACATCTATTACCACTACGCAATTTTAATTCATTCAAATGGTGGGTCGAATCGTACAAACATACCAAAGTGTGGAACCATGTGGCGTGACCGCGTTAGTGAACCGTGGATGGCGAAACCTAAGTTTGCATTGTGAAAAACTCATGCAGTGGATCGTAATAAAAATGTCTGGGTGAAACGGGGGTTGTGCTACCCATCTTGTTTTTGTTTTGTTTTGGAGTTTCGATGACGTATATCACAGTAAACTAATTGTAACATGTGTAAACACTACATATTACAACATAATGTTTACCACGTTTCGGCACCTAAACATGTAACGGGTAAGTCTAAAATATAAACACCTGCAATTTTGTAAGATACAACACCCTAAAAGTTTCATTGTAATGTCCGATTCAATAAATATACAACCAAAGTGGTTAATGCTTTGTTCGGGAAGTTACGCGAAAGACGAGCAACACAAAAAACGCATTTATAAAGTAGTAACTGCAACGCTTTGATGCGCAGGTGAACAGTGCGGTCACCACATGACTTCCTTCACAACCGGATCACGCTGGATAACGTTGCGCCGCGGTGTTTCCCTGACTAGATAAACTGCAGCTGGGAAGAGCACTGTTAAATCGACATGAGTCGGTTTAAAGTGCATATGACACGTAAAAATAAAACATGTTAATAATCAAACTAAGAAATGTTCATATCTTTAGAACATTTTTGGCGAAAAAAGTAGCTTGATACGGCGACTGGTTTCTGAGATAAAGCTGATCAAAGTCGCACTTTTGCCGCTGCGAACAAAATTGTGCGAAAGCGAGATATTGTTGCTTGACGTCATAGAAGGCGCTGCGGTCGTGCGTGAGTGCTGGCAGCAATCCTTATGCGTAGGAATGGAAAACATTGTAAAACTGGTTAAGCATTATATTGCATTAAACAGGGGACAAAATGTGAACAAGTGCAATAAACGGATTTTTATGTTAATTTAAGCTGAAGACAGATGGCCACTCTTCGACCTATTATGTCTTATTTAGTTGTGTAATAATTAAACAGTTACTGGGACAGGGTGTTCTTGTTGTTACAGCATTTATGATAGCTAACGTAATACATGAACTTTGGCCGACCAAATTAGCTGTTATTCTGTCGTAATACCACTTTTTGCCCGACAGTATGACGTTGCCGACGAGTTCGCGTCATAAATGATTTACTTACTAGTTCGAAACAAGAAATGTTGGAATCATCAAACTAAAGTCAACACAAAGGGGAGGTTAAAGTTATGACATCAGACCCAAAATGGCGTCATGTAATGTCACTCAGCAAAGAAACGCACCATTCCCGTCTTATCAGAGTACAGAGTAATGTCGTTTCTGCTATACAACCTATGGTCTTCCGTTAATTAGGGACAAATAAGCCTTTGGTTTGTGACGTCACAGCGACATATTTTTGTGTGATGCATAACCCTGTCCTGATCTTTAAGGTAAATTAAATTTTTAAATTATCCGATATCTGCAAAAAAAGGCGCCTTCTCCTAACTAAACAATGCATTATTTCGACGCGAGTCTCTTGTGTGATGTGCTTTTCTCCTCAGCGCTGAAGGTTTACGATTTTTGGTCGCCGTTACTTTTCGTGCAGTTTTCTACATTTTTTAGTTGGCGTAGAACCGTAAAACTTTGGATATATGTTTTTTGTAGATGTACCTTTGGTTTTACGCAAAGTTGCCATGGCCGTGGCATATGCACTTTAAGTCGATGATCGAGGTCGTTTGTGGACGACCTCCCTTGTCCAAAGTGAAAGCTTTGTCCGACGCTTGTAATAAATGTCATGAAGTTTAATAAATTATCGACCGTATCCTTTTCAACACAAACCTTTTGCATTCAAACAGATTTTGTCTCTCCAGCAAACATGTTTACGACGCAAATCAAAGTTTAGCTTCTCTGTCGCCATCTCGCATATCAACTTAGTACTTAATTTGCGACACTTGGATGTGCGCAAGAGTCCCTTCAGGACGAGGAGGCCATGACGGGTGATAGGCAGCATTGACCAAGCGCGCTACCCATATATCAAGAAAAAAACTTGATCGGGATTCGTGCCTAGGATACCAAGGGTTCAAATCCCGGCGTGGTTAAAAAAAAATTCTCGTCGAAAGTTTAAATTCACTCGTTGCTTTGGAATATTTTGACGTCAGTCACAATTACGTTGGCGACAGAAACGCCTACTTAATGGCCCGGGTTTGTCAAGGTCATTGAAGATTGTGTTGTTTGCGCATGGTAGCGTCCAGATCGGCGAAGTCGCTCTCTCAGCACTCAAATATCATTTACGCGACTGTGCTGCTTTGGAAATTTTGGACTTGGGCGAGAATTATTATGGAAGTGCCTGCTTAGATTTTGCGCAAGTTTTTAAGTCATTTGAAGGTGCGTACCCAGCTTTGTCAATTTTTATATCTAGTAAATTTCCTTTTACATGTAGAGCAAATGTGCCAAAACAGCAACAAAGGTTATTGTACAATTTATATGTAGAATTTAACAAGGCTACACCAGTACTCGCCGCAAAAACTACCGATGCATGTGGACCAAGTACGTTTACCAGGCAACCTAACTATTTACATTGCATTGACAGGGATTAGCGAGAGCATGGTTACGAAATGCAGCCCGTCGTCGGTGACGTCATTCATTGAATGCATCGGAGTCCAAGGGAAACTGAGGCATCTGACTTTGCTGCATGTGAAACTGGATTTTGACAGTTTGGTTGTCCTACTTGACGCGTGTGAAAGTCTTTCGTCCATGCAAAGTGTCACGTAAGTTATATATTTCAATCTGCTCTTTGTTCATACGAATTATGAATGAGGTCAGAAAATCGAGCGTGATTTGTGCAAACGAATGTTTGTGGAAATAAATGTTAAAAAAGAAAAACTTAAATATGTAATTACAATGAATTTACAGAAAAAGCAATGGTTTGACTAATTCTGAAATATATCTAAGTACATTTTTTTCTTTACAGAATCAGTAGAAGTTGCAACTCACTTTCGGAAAAACAATCTCAGAATTGGGCGTGTCTTAATCTTGTATAATCCACAACAAAAAAAAATACCTTATTGCCTTCCAATGTACTGTGGTTTTCTGTTTGTGATAATGTAAAAAAAGTCTATATTGTTGCACGAATCTTTGTATTTATTGTGCCGTGGCGATGTGTATACATGCGCTAACAAGTAGGTCTGACCGCACACTATACCACGGACAGCATAAAAATGAGACCCATGTAAATAAACGCCTGTCACGGTTCGGTGAAGACGTAGCAGTCGCTACAGTGCAATGATTTTGTTACAACTAGTGAAAAGGAACGGATTTCTCACTAACCAAGATGTGATTCTTTCACATTCCGCCCTGAAATGTCACAGGACATATACTTGCACTGGACCGAGATGGAAAGAGTTTTAATTTGTTTTGTTTTGGAGTTTCGATGACGTATATCACAGTAAACTAATTGTAACGGGTGTAAACACTAAATATTACAACATAATATTTACCACGTTTCGGCACCTAAACATGTAACGGGTAAGTCTAAAATATAAACACCTGCAATTTTATAAGATACAACACCCTAAAAGTTTTATTGTAATGCCCGCTTCAATAAATATACTACTAAAGTGGCTAATGCTTTATTCAGGAAGTTACGCGAAAGGCGATCAACACAAAACATGCATCTATAAAGTAATAACTGCAACGCTTTGATGCGCAGGTGAACAGTGCGGTCGCCACAGGACTTCCTTCAGAACCGGACATCACTGGATAACGTTGCGCCGTGGTCTTTCCCTGGCTGGAGAAACTGCAGCTGGGACGAGCAATGTTAAATCGACATGAGTCGATTTTAGGCTGTGATCGAGGTCGTTTGTGGACGACCTCCCTTGTCCAAAGTGAAAGCTTTATCCGACTCTAGAAATGAATGTCAAGAAGTTTATTAAATTATCGACCGTTCAATTTCAACACAAACCTTTTGCATTCAAACAGATTATGACCTTCCAGCAAACATGTTTTGTTTTAATATACATTTTTTTGACCGCATCGGGATTTGAACCCAGGACGTCCTGGGCACGAATACCGATCAGGTTTTCTTCTTGGTATATAGGCCGGGCGCTTGACCAATGCTGCTAATTAGTGATGTTCCCAGTTCCAAATTATCCGGCCCGGCCCGGCCTGATCCGGATAGTTATCACTCAAATCTGGTCGGATAATTTTGATCCGGCAGTTTGTTTACACCGATTCGTGTATTTTGTGGTTATGGAAAAAATGTTTAATTAATAATAATAATAATAATTTTGTTTTTTCCCGTCGTGATAGCAGTGTAATGCGCTGTAAACATGTGCAGTGAACTGACGAGAACCGAACAGCTTTGAACCGTAGGCGGTTATCGAGAAGCTGCCGGAAGAAGGTGGAGGTATTTTCATATTGAAACAAAATACAACACATAAACATACGCATGAAAAAGAAGAAAGCGCAAGGCAAAAACTTGCGTACACTAGAAAACCTGAAAACAGAAGGCGAAAACATTTGCGACCCAATCGTTGTGAAAGAAATATTAAGACATGTGCCATGTGAGCAAGTGCCCCTAGCAAAATGTAATTAGTTAGTTGATGAGGTGATTTTGACGCAAGCCCAAACAGACCGCGAGGAATGTTTACAAAAAAGCACGTGGCGTTACTTGGCGAGAAGATATTCTTTCACAGCATGTTTGAACCCGGTGATGCTAAAATTTTTGATGGTTTTGGGCAATTTATTCCACACAGCAACACAGTAATATTTTAATGACTGTTGTGCACGTTTGGTCCTAACGCGAGGAAGAATGAAACTGTGTGAAGTAAAACTTCGTGTATGGTGTTTGTGTACTGTAGATATGCTTGAAAAGTATTCATGAAATGTGTGAGGTAAGCGTTTGTTTGTGAACAGGTACATAAATTTTGCCAAATCAAATTCATGCATTTCAGCAATTTTTAATATCCTAGTTTGTTAGTAGAGATTTGCAGTGTTGCAGCGATAAGGACTGTTTGTAACTAGTTTCAGAGCTCTGTTTTGTAGGACTTGAAGATGATGGAGGTTCATCCTGTTGGCAAAACCCCATGAAAGTAATCCATATGACAAGTGAGGGTGAATTAGGGCATGATATACAGTTCTAAGTGTTTGCTGAGAGAGTTTGTGCATTAATTTAGCTAGGACACCAATGCCTTTGGCCACTTTGCTGCAGACCAAATCAATATGTTTTTTCCAGGTGAGATCGTGATCTATCATGGATTCCAAGATATTTGGTGAATTGTACTTGTTCCAATTGATGACCATTGAGTGTTAGATGAAAGGTAGGTGTGGATTTGTGATGGTTTCCAAACAACATGTACTTTGTTTTGAGAAAATTTAGAGAAAGTTTATTTGTATCAAGCCAATTTTTCACTTCCTTTATTTCCTTGTTTACAGATTCTTGCAGGGTATGTAGGGTTTTGGCTGAGACAAGTGTCATCCGCAAATAATCTGGTGTTGAATGAAGTGGAGTTCGGCAGGTCATTTATGTATATTAAGAAAAGCAGGGGACCAAGGATTGAACCCTGTGGGCGGCCACATGAGATGTCTTGCAACGTTGATCTTTCTTGATGCACCATCGTATACTGTTTTCTTTGTTGCAGGTAGCTTTGAAGAAAATGGCAAGTTGTCCCTCGAAAACCATAGAACTGTAATTTTTGAAGTATGGTGTGGTTTACTGTGTCGAATGCTTTGGCTAGGTCTAGGAAAATTGTGCATGTTACATAATTTTTATCATTGGCTTCAATAATATTCTCATGTATTTCAGCTACAGTCATGCTGGTGGAGTGGGATGACCTAAATCCGTTTTGAAATTTTGACAATACCTGATATTTCTCCAGGTAGTTTACCATTCGTTTGTATATGAGTTTTTGAAAAATGTTTGCAAGTATTGGAAGAATGGAGATTGGTCGATAGTTACTTTTTGTTTGCATATCACCCCCTTTGTGTAGGGGCAGCACTTTTGCCACTTTTAAACAGTCGGGAAAAGTACATCTGGCTATGCAGGTATTGTAAAGATTACATAAAATTGGTGTCAGTGTCGGAGCTGCTAGTTTTATGAGCTTTATTGGGAGGTCATATGGACCAGTAGCCTTATTTGTGTGTAGCATTGAAATTGTGTTGAAAACTTCGTTCTCCTCTATGTCCATAAAGACAAAGGAATTTGATGTAGAGTTCTTTAAGTAGTTAAGTGGTGACAGAAGTGTAGGTTGGATTGATGATGCCATGTCATTTCCAATACTTGCAAAATAATTGTTAAATGTAAATGTAATTGCCAAACAGAATGCTATGTTAAGGTTAGCTTATCATAAGTGGAACAACAAAAACGTGGCCATTTATTAATATGTTATAATACGTCACAAAACACCTTTATAACAAACAACAGAAAAATCGGAAGCCGGCGAGTATCACAGACTGGGTCCCAAAAACAAGTAATTTGCGAAATGTTTGTGCGTTTTTAAGGCAAAAATGCTTTTCCAACTATCCGGTAAAATTAAGTGCAATATCCGGCCGGGTCCGGGTACCCGGATCCGGTGCAAGACATCACTACTGCTAATCACGCACGGCTCCAGCAAACATGTTTGAGACACAAATCAATGTTTAGCTTCTCTGTCGCCATCTCGCACACCAATTTAGCACATAGTTTGCGCCACTTGAATGTGCGCGAGAGCTACTTACAGGACGAGGAGGCCATGAAGAATTTTGACGAAAGTCTAAAATCACTGGTTGCTTTAGAATATTTTGACGTCAGTCACAATTACGTTGGCGACAGAAACGCCTGCATAATGGCCCTGGCGTTTCTAGGTCATTGAAGATTTTGTTGTTTGCGAATGGCTTGCGTCCAAATCGACGTAGTCGCTCTCTCGGCACTCAAATAGCATTTACGCGACTGTGCCGCTTTGGAAATTTTGGACTTGGGCTAAAAATTATTTTGGAAGTGCCTGCTTGGATTTTACGCGTTTTTCAAGTCATTTGTTTGGGAAATGATTGTGATATATTGTAAATTCCGATTTACATTCAGAGCAAACATGCAACAAAGATATGCTAAAACAGCCATAAAGATACGCATGTTTAAGATATTTGGTCCGGTTTTACTAGATAAGGCCTTGCTTAAAAATGCCAATTGGTGCTGGAAATGGACAAAACATAGGAGACCACATCTCTGCAATGAGTAGACCACAATATCATATTGAAAATAATCACTCCGAAGCTGCACTGATCAGACCTATTAGGTTTGTACCAGTGGCTCCGTCTGTAGGTCACAAGTAAAGGAAATAGTTACTACCACACAAACATTTTTGGGACAATCTTGATGTTTGTTAGAATATAGGTTATTGTACCGTTTTTACGTAGAGTTTAACAAAGCTACACCAGTACTACCTGCATTACGAGATCTCGACTTGTCTGGTGAGCCCATGCAGCGTAACAAACATATTACAAGTACGATACCAGGCAACCTAACTATATACAATGATTAAACAGAGATTGGAATGCACCAGAGTCCAAGGGAAACTGGGCTTTGATTTCGGTGGGAATGTTTGTGTCGTCGAAACTTATGGGGATGCACGCTGGTATGTAACACAGTAAGCAAGCACATGTAGCGTTGAACCTGCGATGAGCGCGTTGGATTGATGTTTAGCTTGGTTAAACAAAACTAGAACAAATGATTAATGTTGTTTGAGTACTGCTACTTAACTAACATATCGTTCTTCATTCTCAGCCCACCTGCAGCAGACGTTACAATTGCGTTTATCTCAAGTTAATTTTCGGCTGCTTTGGTTTAATTCTTTATTGCGGTAATTTTAATCCATTTATGTGCGTTTTATTAGGCACACATCAGAGAAATGCTGTCGATTAAGGAAGTCATTAAGCTACTATATGTTAACATAGAACCAGTTAGATTGCGCTCCACGTGTTCAAGTGATGTATAATTTTAGCGGAAACTTTCGTAAAAAAAACTTGAAAATCGTGTTGATCGCCTAAAAACTCTTTTTTCAGTTTAAGCACAATGTATTAGGAATTCTTTGTAAACGCTAGAGCAAATAATTACATTCCAAATTATTGTGTTTGTTTTTCTTGCAATTTCTTAGTGGGTGCTCTGGTATTCCGCTATTTGTCTAAAAAACACAAGAGTGTCATCAGTATCAAAACACAAGTGCATGCTAAGGGAAAAGTAATGGTATGCACTTGATAAATATCCTTTAAAATCTGTGTTATTTTACTTTTAATTAGGAATTATTTTCTCACAATTTTTTCAAATAAATTCAAGGATGAACACTGCTGTTAATACTCAAAATGTTATCAAAATTGTACCGACTTGCGGCGTGTGGATCAGAAGGGTAGTGGCTCCACGAATTGACCTTTGCGTAAAGCCTGATTTCTTTGAGCCTGCAAGAAAAAAAATCACATATTTTGTCATCCAACTGAACTTACAAAATAACCCACTTTGAAAAATCAAAATCTTGGCAATTGAGTCCCGATATAACATCATTTGGGTCAGTTGGGCAGACGTAACTATCAGACTTCGGAAGTGTGATCAAGTAAGTAGCATACGGACTTTTGCAAGGTTTGGACCCAGAAAAGTCCGTACCATCGCCATTGCAATACTGGTACTCCTGGAACGAAACGTATACACCAGCAACAATTTAAAAACTAACACTTTTATTTTCGACTTTTGTCCAATCGTTGGTTAATCAAATGTTCTACTGCAGTGTACCCTGTTTTATGGACTTAAGTTTAAAACTTGAAATTTGCTATTTGTTTTGTTGGACCCAAACGTCATACCCTGAAGAGGTGTGTGCCGTCTTATTCTTTACTATGTTCGAAGCAAGCGACATGTTAGTGATAATTTAAAACAAATTTAAAAAAGTTATCACTGACAAAACAAGTGCACGTTACAGGGCGTAAAAACTTGATTTGGAGAGCTGGGTCATCGATGGAGGACACCAGCTGCGTTGAATCAAAACTCATCATCTTTCCTAACGTATCGGATACTGGAGTTTGTTGATAGTTTGCCACGCCATTGTTTCCACTCGGAAGATTTTCCATGATACGAGAATCTCCCTGGTGTGAAACCATTACGTAGGTCCTAAAACAAAAACGAAACCAGAACATTGGTATCGGTTTATAAGATTTGCCAATAACTTACGTTGAAGGTACGTCTTGAGCTTGAGGATCGCCGATAATCTCTATGTATAAACCGATCAATCGACCGTTGTAGCAGCTTGAGCACCGGGTGGTTGCTGGATCGTTGGGGTCAATGTCCAGAGTGATGGTCGTTTGTCCGTTGGCTTGAAGCTCGCTGATCACCGAGGAGGCTGTTTTCTAACCAAATGACAGGACAGGTGTGAAACAATTATGGCATGTTAAATTTGCTGTTCAAGAAAATTGAATTTAATTTTAATCCATCAAATTTTATTATCAATACTTGGTTAAATTCCCAATAGCCAGTAAATATGTGAGAAGCTGGTCCAGCATAGATAGATGTGAAATCCAGAAAAGTTGCTCTTTGTGTTTGAAGATCTTCGTAAATCAAGTTTAGTTGTACCATTCCGTTCAGGGAACCTACATTAGAC
Organism: Ascidia mentula; assembly: GCF_947561715.1. NCBI lineage: Eukaryota > Metazoa > Chordata > Ascidiacea > Phlebobranchia > Ascidiidae > Ascidia > Ascidia mentula. Next base: position 5,947,286 of record NC_138568.1, read on the forward strand.
ACCACATTCTGCGGAAAAAATAAATATCAAAAATAAACATAAAGTGCTGTAAGCAATCACTTATAGCAATACATCGTTTAAAGTCGAACGTTTAAAATCCACATAATTATTGGTATTAAACTGGATTTACGAGTATAATTCGACACCAACAAGAAGCACCAAATCTGATTTGTTGTGGCAGTTAGGAAAGCGGCCTTTCTGCATATTTTTTAAACTTAGAGCAGGACGCCTCTTGATTACCTTATCGCTGAAACTGACGGCGAATTTTCCAAGGGCGTCAAAGTCCCACAAACTTTCGAATTCGTAAGCTTTCGAAAGTTCGTAAATAGATTCCATTATTAAGTTTTCTTGCAGCTGAAACATACTATAATATGTATGTATATAGTATGTTCCTATAGGAACACGCATGTGAGACGTAATTTCTAATAATTAACGCTATGCTTACTTGAGCAGCAAGTCTGTGAATGATGACTTTGCGTTCATAGGTACGCTGTTTTCAGCTGCATCCAAAGCCTCATTGGTGGATGCTTGAACTTCAGCTAAAACTTGTCGATTGTAACCAATTTGCTGCGAAAAAAAGCGTTATTTTTTAAATTTTTGTTAGGAATATTTTACGCTTAAACTGCTTTAAAATAATGATAATGAAATATATCTGCAGATCTTTTTGTACACTACCATTCCTGTACTTTTGATTATTGGTGATTATCTTTAAACAAAAAGGCAGAGTAGTTGCCATCAAAAATGCGCAAGAACGAATGGTTTATTTGCGAAATGCGGTGAAAAAATTTAAAGTGCATATGACACGGTAGGTAAAACATATTAAAATTAAATTTAGAGATGGTCATACTTTTGAAATATTTTTGGCAAAAAAAGTAGCTTGATACGTCGACTGATTTCTGTGATACAGCTGATCAAAGTTACGTTTTAAACCGTTGCAAACGAAATCGTGGAAACGCGAGATTGTTGTTGCGTGACGTAATAGAAGGTGCTTTGTTCGTGCGAGTGCTGACAGCAAGGCTTATGCGTAGGTATGGAAAACATTATAAACTTGTTTACTATAGTTCTGCATTAAACAGGGCACAAAAAGTGAACAAGTGAAACAAACGGATTTTGATGTTAATTTGAGCTGCAGACAGATTCGACCTATTAAGTCTTATTTAGTTGCGTAATAATAAAACAGTTACTTGGATGTTCTTGTTGTTAAAGCAATTATGATTGCTAACGTGATGCATAAAATTTGAAAACACGACAGACACAAACCGTCAATCAAGCATTGTCATTTTGTACACCACAGCAAAACATATTAGTAAATTTTGAGGCTTGGAAAGACAACCGAGAAAAACCAACTAAATTAGCTGATTATGCAACACATTTATTCTGTCATATTTTCATTTTTTGTCTGGCAGAAGCGTTGTCTACGAGTTCGCGTCATAAATGATTCCATTAATTCGCCACAATCAACCACCACCGCATTTTCGCAATATAATTCGTGACTAGAAGTGTTGGAATCATCAAATTAAAGTCAATACAAAGGTGAGGTTAAAGTTATGACATCAAACCCAAAATGACGTCATGTAATGTCCCTGAGCAAAGAAACGCTCCATCCCCGTCTTGTCAGTGGTGTCGTTTCTGCTAAACCCTATGGTCTTCCGATAATCAGGGACAAATAAGCTTCTGGTTTGGGACGTCACAGCGACATATTTTTGTGTGATGTAAAACCTTCTCCCGACCTTGGAGGTAACGTAATTTGTGAATTCCTATATGTTTGAAACTATTCGATATCTGCAAAATAAGGCGCCTATTCCTATGTAAACAATGCATTTTTTTGGGGCGAGCGCCTTGTGTGATGTCAAATTCGCCACATTGCAAAAGGTTTACGATTTTTGATCGCCGCTATTTTTCGTGCAGTTTTCTACATTTTTTAGTTGACGTAGAACCGAAAAACTTTGGAAATATGTTTGTTGTAGATGTACCTTTAGTTTTACGCAAAGTTCCTATGACCGCGTCATATATGCACTTTAAGTGGCAGTGAAATCACAGTAAAGTAAAAAAAAATGTATTCTGCCGTACCTTTAGTTTTGCGTCCATGTTCATCATTTGAGCAATAAGTATGACACGAAATGCGCCGTCCCGGAAATAACTGTCAATTATTCTTTGCAGCGTCAGTGCCTAAAATTTAAAAATAATGTAACATACATTAGTTGTAATGTGATCAAAAAAACCTACAAGCTCCGAATTGGGGTCCTGGAAGAGGCACCTCAACTCCTGCAGCAGTTCTGCTTTGTTCTTGGCAAGATCGCTTAGCATAATGACCGGTACAGCCGATGCATCCATTGTAGAGTAGTCAAAGTTTTCTGGCTTAGTTGCTTGGTAATCGAAGGCGAACTCGAGACTATTCAAACAAAACACAATTCAGAATTTTCAGATACATTTTGCTACAACACTTCCGTTTATTACTTGGACTCCAACGAATCTTCCATGTCTTCGATGGTTGGCAGCTCGCAATCATATTCTTTCATGCCACGAATAAGCTAAAAAGCATTGAGTTCTGTTTGTATGGAATTCTATCGTGAATGTGTTTTGAAAAAAAACAGCAGTTACTTTAACTCTACAGAAGGAGGTTCGACAAGAGGTTTTAATATGCCTTACCGACATAGAGCTATTGAAGGCATCCTTAGGATTTCCAGACAGGATTCCGACAGCACATCCCACTATTCCGCCCAGAAGATTAGAAAGATACTTTACTTGGTCTTTAAGTTCCTGTTAACAATATTTGTTGGATGCAATGGCCCAGACTCATGTTCATGTAAGTACCTCGTCGTAATGAACCACTTGTGAGTATGAGCTGATAGCAACCATTTCAACATACATAGTCGCCTCGATCTTTTTCAATGCTTTAAGATAAAGTTGTTTCTTTTCTTTAAGTTCCTTCTCTTCAAATGCAAACATCTCATCATTAGCTTCGATCGCTCCGTTTACGACGGCCGATATAATTGTAATCGACTGCAAATCATCTTGCATCTTCAAAACATACGTTTTGTGTAACTACATCAGTTTTAACTAATGATGATAGATAATGGTTCATTTTTTTTTCTGAAATGGCCATCGAATTTTCTAAATTGACAACCATTGCATGAAAAGAGCATTGTTGTGTGGGCTAGTATTACCTCCGTAAACACGCTGTTATATGCATCCTCTAAGCTTTGACCTGTTACAAGAAATTCTTTCGTTCGTGGGTCCAAATTTGTCCAGTCTCTATCCGGGGCGTATTTTTCTGGGTTTCCATAATAGTCATAACCTTGGTCAATGTATTCTGAAATCTCATTGGCCTACAATATACATAAATTACAAGACACACACAAATTTTAACACTGTTTTTTGATAAACTACCTGCTTGTAAATCAAACTGGTTTCATTGGCCACATCAAGTATAAAATCAAATATTGGTTTGGCATCTAGGTTATTGCTACGCTGAAACAACATTTCTCCCTCCCGTTCTATCATCCTTAAAAGCTCAGCATCGTCAATGAACCACTGCTTTACAGAGTCAACTGTTGCCAGGTCTGTTGAGCCAATGGAACCCTGGCTCCCCTACATATTAGTTTTATACATTAGATTGTGAGGAAAGGCATGTAAAGGCTCGTAATACTAACCACCGATGGAATGTCAAACACTTGGAAACCGTCAGCTCCATCTTCCCCATTTTTACCGTTTGCCCCACTAGTTTGACACCAGTTGTTGTCTTTTACTTTGCATGTAGGAAGGCATAATGCAGGCACGTAGCATAGTAAATAGTTGTTGCAAAAACACCCACAACTTCCTATGCCACCAATCCTAAACATTGTTTGTTAGAACTTATCAGCAGATAATGGAGCTAAAATTACTTGTACTGTGGCGTTGTAGTCATAACTGAGATGAATAGCAAACTTTGTTTTCTCAGTATCGTTTTAATGTCTGTAAATCGTTTTACCCTCCTTGTCCTCCATGGCCGTGGGCAGCTGGGTGACCAGCATTTCCTGGATGCTTGTCTAGAGCAACAAAGCCGGAAAACTGTTGCGTGTTGAGTAAAACATTCCCTGCATCACCACCATTTTGTACCACGCGCCCTCCTTGATTCCCGTCACGCCCATTTTGTCCGTCGGTTCCAGGATTGCCTGCAAAGACAGAAAACATGCATTTGTATCTCCTGTTTCTATGTACACGATTTGCAAGAAGTGTTAAAAACACATAAAGGAAGGTAATTGTAAACGTACTTGATCGTTTTGTTTTTCTCACGCTTTATTTCTTTTTGTATTTTCACTTTACTTTCACTCACATGTTTTTCTTTGTTTATTTTCACACTCACCTTTTTTAACATATTTGTAATTATTTCGCCATTTTACTCGTTTTCATACGCCCGAGCAGTCACACTTGCGTGGCAAACGTGGGCATTGATGGTTTACCGAATTGCACTAATTTCGGTTACATAATCAGTGTACATCGTTTTATCGCGCACGGATCTTATCGCACCAGAAACTTTCAGAGATAATAGGAGTAGGTTCAAAAAAAGTAAATTTATTAAGTTACCGGTAAGAAACCAGTCTTCCACAAACCGGTCATCGCAGTCATTGTAGCACGCGTAAACGCAAAGTGGATGGGTACCGTCAAAACCGTTAGCACCGTCCATCCCATTGCCGCCTTCCTGCGGTGTGGTGCTGTTGGATCCCTTTTTAAAAAATTACTATGTTGGTGCTAAAATTTCATCGACAAATTAGGTAACGCAAATAAATTTAATGAAACAAATAGATTGATTTTATACAAGTTATTATCGTATATTACTACAAATGCTTGAGCGCTTTTCATTAACAATGTACTTTGACCGGCTACAATCAAAAAATATTTTGCTTGCTGGAAAATCATGCATGGTTGAACATGTTACTGAGAAAAACAAAATTTACTTCAAGACTCAAGTACAAATTTCCTGTAAAATCGTAAGCAAAAATGTCCAAGTCCGTTCCAGGTATCGGAGCAACATTGCTCTTGCCATCAATATCAGTCGAAGCCTGAGGAGGTGCCGCACAACCAAACTCCGATGAACATCTTTGTGCAGCCTGAGATTTAATATTATCTCAAAGATTTGTAAGCTACAAAACTGTTAGTGTATTAACTCACCCTAAAACCCAAATTCTTTTTGTCAGAGATAATTTTCCTGGCGTGAATTGTAGCTCTTCTAATGCCGTAAAATGGTTCAACACTTCCATCGATATAGAAAGTATCACAGCGCACGTGGACTTCTATCGGTTGGTTTATGTCAGTGGTTTGATAAATAGGAAATGATCTGTGAATGTATTAAATCCAAGGTGGTAAATACTTAATATAACGGTTTCACGATTCCACCTCTTATACCATTTATGCGAGAAGGTTAATTTCACCACGGTTTAAATGTCTTGTTTGACAACTTTGCTTGATTTAATGGTGTTACCCTTTGTTTTATCTTTCCCGCGATCAATACACTCATATACCGATCTGTTATGTCAAGTTTTCAGTGGTGCTTGAGATGGTAGTGACCCTTCTCTAATTTAATTCTTTTTTTTGTATTTTTTACTCATACCGACGATGGTTTTAGAGCGAATTATATTCGTTAGGCAAGAATGAGGAAAGATAATGTTTTCGTTGGACCTTACAAATAATGTTTTCGTATGTATGTTGTATTTGTTGTATTTGAACATACGTTTTTTCTTGTAGGATTGTATAGAGTTGTGATGTGTAGACATCTCTCCCAAATACATCGTAAACGTTTGAAGATGTTTCGGTAATCACAGGAGCAAAGATATCAGTTGGTTGGCCCATGGTAATGTTCCCATGATATTCATACTCACCAAGAAGAGTTCGCTCATCTTTAAATAAAAATCTACTGATTGCGTAAACATCACGAGGAAATTGTTTTGTATTCGAGTTCGGTACAAAGCACACAAAGCCTAGCACAAATGCGGTGTTCTTATTAATACCTATGTAACAACTTTAGTGGAATTTTTAACGATTGAGGCGACAAAAACACTTGACAAAACGGTAAATATAACTTATGAAGTTTTAGCAAGGATATTATGTTATCTTCGTTTTACGGTTTGTCATGTCTACTGTATAAGCGTAGTGCATTTTGACAAATACCTTTCACGGACTCCTGTGCTGACCAGTAAAACCTCACATCAGATCCCAAACTGTTGGCACCAATTATGGTTATCAAAGCATCGAATGAGTCTCTTTCCACATTGAATACCTCGACCGTATACCTGTGATTCGAAATAATAGATAGAACAAAAACACAAACAATATTACCTGGTCCAAACCGCTTACCGTTCAGTGCGTGTTCTCCTTGCCCAACCGTAAACGAAAGGTGGGTCGTGAAATGCATTTGCAAAACGTATAGTTTCTACAACGGATCCTGTGGGCGACGAACCAAGTGTACTGCTACCTGAAACAACACAAAGTTTTCATTGTTCCAGTTTTTTAAGATTTGGTGTTAGCACAAGGCGTTAATTCAAACCTTTTTCTTCTCTGCACTGTACGTTAGAAAATAGACCGACCAAGCATAGAGCGAAAACAGACAAGCGTAACATACTTCCTATAGTCGACTAAGTAATTGTATGAGTGACACGTTTTTGTTTCGGCAGTGCAAAAGCAAAAAGAAATAAGATGCAGGAATGCCAGCAAAACAACGCTTTTATAGCCGAACGAGAAAAAAATAGCGACAGGTGCAACAGTCGCATAAGCTTGTTTGTCACTCATGAGATCAGATTGTCATTACCGAACTTCGGGTATTTACATAACTCGATCGTATGTAAACAGTAGTCTGATGTCAAACAGGATACGTGACAGGGGTTTCTTGCGTTGTCAAATACTTTTGGTAACTGCAAATTTGCGTGCCAACAAATTTTGCTGAGGATTGCATTACAAGCCACGACAATGCTGTTACTTCGATCCAACCCACTTGGACAAAAGGCAGCTGTTGTTTTAATCCCAGTGAACGTGACAGAACGCAAGCCCTTCATGTAGACATATGATTTTGAATAAGGGATCCGGCGCCGTTGCGAGTCCTCAAAATTTTTGTCACACAAATGTTAGGTTACCAATTGCAATTTTTTTATTTTGTATTTCGTAGAGGAAATTTTTTTGCTCTGTCCCATATAGATCTCGTCAATTAAAATGAAATTCCCTCAATTGCAATTATCTATTCCCAAAATCTGCAGAATATTTTGATGTTATAGAGCATAATGAAAATCGGACACGTCAATTGTAGATTTTGTTTTTTATCCTAAAGGACAGTGAGGGAGGCAAGTTATGGATACCTGAAGTGCCTATTTAATTAAAACTTTTTCAGACGATCTCAATGCCGTGCCATGGGCGTTGGTAGCTCGGCAATTGTAAAAATATAAGAAAAACGCTTTTACAAAAGTTCAAAGTTCCAATATTGCAAAGTTATGTTTGTCAATTTGGGAGAATCATCATAATTGAAATAAATTTCCCAGCAGTGAATATAGCAATAATTGTCGTGAAACTTGCACCTAACTCATCTCTTGTACTTTCGTTATAATAATATAGCTTTTGATAATAACCGTTTAGCGTGCGAAGAAACCACCGACCCGATACAAGCTGTTGCGACAGCATGAGAACTTTTCACATTGCTCCCAGCTGTTGTTGTTCGTAGACGTGACTAAATGCGTGTTTGGGATGTAGGTTTTTGGCACATATAGCGATATCCAATTGTAAAACTTTGAGACCACAATCGTTTATGAATGCAATCGTTTACATTATTTTCTTACTCTACAAAATCACATATTTTAAAACAAAGAAATTTGCAAAAAATGTGCAAACAGCGTAGAGCAATGCAGCGGAAATTTCCAATATTGTCTCAAGGGCGTGTAATGGGCGTTGGTAAGGGAATCAAACAGCTGTTGTTTGATCCAAACGTTGCTTTGCAGAAATGAAGTTTTTTATTTGCAAGACAAACTCTCCAGAGCGAAAGAACTTCGTAAGCACGAAGATCGATACTATGCACTTGCAGCTGTTGTTTTGAACAAAGTGGCTAGTTAACGACCCCTTCCTGATCGTGCCAGTTAACTGCAACATCCTTTGAAAGAAAAAGTGATCAAGCTTGCCTAAGTTCTCTAAATTTGCTTGCAAATGATTTTTATGCTGTTAAGGTTGAACTCATGTAACGTTTCGTCACAAAACAATTTAACTAAATGTTCATTAAACTTAGTATTAACAAACGAGGAAACTGCTATTATTTTTTTCGTCATAGTTGTTCTTTAAATGAACATGTTTGGCATGTCAAAGCTATAAAAGGCGAATGTTTAAATTTTATGTTAATTCTGGTAGATTGGAACCACAATTGGAGCTTATCCTGTTTTTTTGGTTGTAGTGCAGATATACCTATTCTACCTTCTAAAAAATTGTTTTTTTGACAAATAATGGCCATTTATGCAAACGTCTAAGTTAGATATAAACTTCTTTATTTCCATACCCCACAGACGCCCAAACCGTCATCATTCCATGTGGAACATTAGCGGTCCTAGTCGTCTTCTTGCGTAACATGTATCACAACGATCGAAATCCTTTTTCCTTACGGCAGACAAGCAACCATGTTAACATAGTTGCATAAACGCTGTATTTATAAAATGAATGTGTTTAAGTGGTCCATCGTGTACATTAGTTGCAGACAAACATAAACAAATAAATCGTCAATATCTCAGAATACCCGAAGAAATGTACAAGATTTCTTTGTTTTCGAGCTACTTCCAGTTTGCAGAAACGGCTGTAAATTTTAAGTGCGTCACAACCTTCTTCATTATTAACTTGTCGTTTTCCCACACACCTAGCTGTATATATATAGCACAAGCCCAAACACCTCAACTAAGTCCGCTTTTCGCTCAACCCGCAGTTCAACATGCGTGCAGCAGCACTTGCGTTAAGTCTTATATGGTTCGGCGCTCAAACACTTTACTTTCAAATCACCAACAACCGTTACGATGGCGTAGTAGTTGCTATCAACACAAATACACCAGAAGATACTGCTCTACTGCAAGAAATTCAGGTAAAACGTTGGGGTACTGCCTAAAACAGACGGACAAAATACTGCATAAATAGTAAAAATTTGATTCTGTAACTGCTGGAACTCATGTACGAGCTACCCATGTTTCGCCATACATGTGTGTCATAGTTTTTCATTAACTTGTACGACAATGTCATGTTTGTCGAATCAATATTTTGTAGCCGCAAACTATGATGTGCTGTACTTACAACGTTTACTACTCGATCGATATAGCGCCCCGCCTCAACCACTTAGCAAACACAAATATTATTAGAGTCAATTGACAAGCTCATCTAAAGTGTTGTGGGAAGCAACACACCATCGAGCATACTTCGGAAACGTAACAATCGTTGTGCCGAAAACGCGCAATATATAATACAGTAAACATCGGTCCGCCTTAGCAACTGAATTGAACTGGTGTATTCAGTCATGACAACATCTGTATTAAATAATTTCACGTTGTGTATAGATATTTAAAATACAAAGTTGTTTATCTCTTTTGTCGCAGGAAATAATTTGATAAAACGATCTTTTAAAAAACGCCTAATTTCTGTGTAGTTAGTAGGTTATTTGTAAATCCACACGAAACTGTGTACGTTTTCAAAAGCGATATAAAAAATCTCGTCCAAGCACACCGAAAATATAATATGTTTTTGTGTACCTAATTAAGCTATGTGGCCGTCTGTGTGGACCAAGAACAGAACGAAAAAAGAGGTAACAGACCTTTGCGCTAGAAAACATTTAAACTGGATGAGTCGGATTTTTTCACATTTTTACAGCAGCAAAGTGTTCTGTGACTGAGTATGTGAGTATAATGGGTCGTAAGGGAAACAAACATTCTACCTCGTCTGTAATAGAGCGGTTCGACCGTCAAATTAGTAAATGTTTAGTTTCTCTTTCCCACTAGGATATGCACAAGAGCTTTACGAAACGATAAGGAATGAAGGCTCTTGATGATTTGTCTAAATTATGTAACGCAGTAGGCAAGCACATGCAGCGTTGAACCTGCGGTGAGAGCGTTGGATTGATGTTTAGCTTGGTTAAACAGAACGAGAACAAATGATTAATGTTATTTGAGTACTCCTACTTAACAAACATATCGTTCTTCATTCTAGGCCCACCTACAGCAGACGTTACAATTGCGTTTGTCTCAAGTTGATTTTTGGCTGCTTTTGTTTAATTCTTCATTGCGATAACTTTAATCCATTTAAAAACGTTTCATTAGGCACAAAAGAGAAATGCTGTCGATTAAGGAAGTCATAAGGCTGCTACATGTCAACAAAGAACCAGTTGAAATAGAATGTACTAAACGTGTTCAAGTGATGTATTTTAGTATTTTATTTGTAATTTTAGCGAAGACTTTCGTGAAAAACTTGAAAATCGAGTTGATCGCTTAAAAACTCAGGGGAGGAAATATGAGTTTGAAATATCAAATATCACAAGAAATTGGTGATCGTAACGGGAAACAAGTTCTTAGTTTGCTTATATGGATTAGCAACAGCAGTCAGCTTATAAAAGTTGCAAATTGCTTTATTTTTATGTAAACAACGAACCAGAATCATTACTGTTGGTATTTTACAAGAATTGCTTTGAATTTCACGGCAAACCGATGCACTGGAATAAAGACAAGGGAATGCGGACAAAAGCATTCGACGACAAAAAACTGGAGGAAAGACGTGGCGACCTTGGAATAAATTTTATGTCGATAGATGAGCAATCAATTAAGAATCTTCGATCCCTTTCTGCAGAATATCAAAGATACATGACACTAAGTTTTTTATCTTTAGAACCAAAATACATTCGTTTGTTTACTGGAGTTATTTGGGAGATTGCGAAATGTCATTTTAAGGACTAAAAAGTCCATAATCTCCAGAAGAATTTTCCTACTAGATTTTTGATTAAGCTGGCAATTGACAGAAACATAAACGGAATGCCACAAAAGGTCTTCAACGAACAAGACATGGAAAGAGTTTTCAGGCAACTGGAAACTGAATCTATTGAAGAATATCGCATATGGATTCAGCTAATGAAAGCTGAACGCCGTGAAGAAGGAGTCAAAGAAATTATTGACAAGTGAGGCAATTCATGGTGTTCAGAGAATTTTTACTAGAATTACATACTTCACCATTCATATTTTGTTGCAAGGGTTTTTCCTCCGTTAGTAATGGAAAGAATGGCGAAACCAGAGTGAAAGAAGTGGTTGAAGACATAAAAACGCTATGGATGTTTGTCGATGAAGGGATGCAAAAATGTATTCATGGTTGCAATTTTTTATTTTTATGCATGGGTAATATAATGCACATGAAAAGTAGAGCGATCATTCTTCATGATATATGACTGCTGTGTGACTTTAGACTTTCAACGAGAATCTTCATGGCCTCCTCGTCCTGTAAGTAGCTCTCGCGCACATCCAAGTGGTGTTAATTTGGTATGCGATATGGCGACAGAGAGACTAAACATTGATTTGCGTCTTAAACATGTTTGCTGAAGGGGTTAAAAAGATACAGTCCATAATCTATTAAACTTCTTGACATTTATTTCTAGAGTCGGACAAAGCTTTCACTTTGGACAAATGAGGTCGTCCACAAACGATCTCGATCACCGCCTTAAACCGACTCATGTCGTCACGGCGCAACTTTATCCAGCGTGATCCGCTTCTGAAGAAAGTCCTGTGGCGACCGCACTGTTCGTCTGCGCATCAACGGGTTGCACTTACTACTTTACAAATACGTGTTTTGTGTTGCTCGACCTTCGCGTAACTTCCTGAATAAAGCAATAGCCGCTTTAGTAGTATATTTATTGAAGCGGACATTATAAAAATTTTATAAAAAAAAAACGAAAATTTTAGGGTGTTTTATCTTACAAAATTGCAGGTGTTTATATTTTAGACTTATCCGTTGCATGTTTAGGTGCCGAAACGTGGTAAATATTATGTTGTAACATTTGGTGTTTACACCCATTACAATCAGTTTACAGTGATATACGTCATCGAAACCCAAAACACACAAAAAATGAGTAGCACAACCCTCGTTTCACCCAGACATTTTTATTACGATCCACTGAATCAGTTTTTCACAATGCAAACTTAGGTTTCGCCATCCACGGTTCACTAACGCGGTCACGCCATATGGTTCCACACTTTGTTATGTTTGTACGTTTGGACCTAACATTTAAGTAAATTAAAATTGCATAGTGGTAATAGATGTAGTTACATACAGCAAAAAGCGGTTCTGGCCATAATCAAATGTATTTTGTTGTATTACAGGGGACCATGCAATTTGTTGACATTATTAGTTGTTTTGATATGCTCTTGCTCTTGATTACTTTGCGAAAGTATTAATAATCATTTTAGTTAACTAAAGCACACATTCTGTTAACCAGATATGCATTGCACATCTTGCTACACCTCCGCACAATAAAACTAAAAAGGGCTATGGTAAATGATTGTCAGTAATAGGCTGAAAATGTAAGATTAATAGTTAAACGAAAGTTATTACCGCAACGAATTTAACATACTTTGGTATTAAAAACAAGTTTAGCTTTACTGCACATCCCAGTTTTCTGAATGGTGCATCGCTTTAATTCCCCAAACCTACTTTAAGTTTTTATCTTTGTATGAACAGAGTGACATTTCATCTGTTGCAGTGATAAAACCCGTTTTATGCGTTATAACATTTTGTTTGGGGTGAGTACGTCACCGCTTTGTAAAAGTTGGGAAACACGCACATATGGTATATAACTGTACCTCAATTTTCATAAGTGTACAATAACTGTACCTCAATTTTTATGCCGTTGCAACTATTGAAAATGTTAAGGAAGTAATCAAATTCAAACTATATACGAGACCTCTAGCAAACTTTTTGCATATAAAATGTGTTGCAATCAGTCGTAAAAATTGCTTTACTGAAATACACAACAATTATAAAAGTTGACCAGGTGCACTGATGAGACCTTATAGGTCGAAACAATGGCCATCTGTAGCCATCTGCAGCTTACACAAATTATTAAAAACACAAATTATTATAGTAATGTGTACTTCAACCCATCGTCAAGCGTAATATGGTTAAGTTTTGTTTACTGTACACTGAATGAGTCATCCGCCGGTCATGCAAATAACGCCACGCCTGGCTTATGAAGTAGAAACAAACCTAAGTGCGAGCGTGTTACACCAAGTAAAACAACCAAGTATGAGACACAGAGCAACATGGAATAAACAGTGATTGAAGTGAAACTTGTACAATCTGTTTAGTCTATAATCATCATCCAACACACCCCTTCGTTCATCGCATTGGAGGTCGTACAAAATTAGTGGGTGTACTTAAATAAGGTAGAAGAGGAAGTGGGCGTATTTTTTTACACCGACAACTAAAGACCACTTGGAAAGCAACAGTCTGACACGAACATTACCTTCGCGTTTACATCATTGCCACACGGATGCATCAACCATACCCATTATGTTTTCTGTTTGCACGAAAAGGGTCTGTGTTCACGAAAGCGCACGGACTTTCGCTACTATTGTTGTGTCGAGGTTGTAAACCAAAGCAAATAGTGTTTTATTGGTGGCATTTCCTGCTCAAATAACCTAGTATCAACATGCTACTAGGAGCAGCTGAAACGTTGTGGTATTTTAGTTGAAATGGGGTTGTATGTATGTCTGTGCAGAATACATCGCCGCGTTTATCTCCTGACACCACTCTGATGTTACGAGTCAAAAAGACCCACTTGTGATCAAGACAATCTGGCAATAACGTATTCAATTTATTTTAGGAACCAAAGTATAAGCGTGTGCTTGCACATCAGAAGATTTGAGTTGATAGTTTGCGTTGCGTGTAAATACAATATTATTTGTTCAAGAGAAGATACAAAGTATTTGCTTTCATTGTTCAGCTGTAGGCAGTTAAAGTTCTTGCCGAAATAACATTTACCCTACATTCTGTCAGCCAAGATAACAATTAATAACATCAGATGAGGTTGTTTATGTTGATAGGATTGTCATTGTTGCATTTGGCCTGCTGTCAAGTTGAGACAGGTAATACCCACATTTTGCGCTTTCCAATACATACTAAGATCTTTCTATTTTACGCAGGTAGTGATGAGGTTGCAGTAAACTTGTTGGGAAAACAAATAAAATTTCAATTCACGAAACCGTATTCAAGTCCGCCCATGGTTTATGCTTGGGCCAGAGGAGGTATGACAGAACGGTATGTACCAAACATCTGCTCTCGTTTGCAGTCGTAGGCAATCTAACTTGTATTTGGAATCGTACTAAACATGAAATTTTTACATGTTAAACTTTTACAGGTTTCGCGTTACTGTGAGGGGCGTAATGAACAATTACTTTTTTGCAACAATTACAAGACAAACCGGCCATGAAGTCAGAGACTCGTTGTGGTTTTATTGGACAGCAAGAGAATATATACAAGGTTTGGTATTGATAAAATCTAAAGCAACAATCAATTAAGAATACCACGATTGCTGTGAAATTTTTATGTAAAACAGACAAAAACACTGTTCATGGTGACGCTGAAAGCAGCAAAAATGTGTCTATGGGAGAACCGATGATAATTTTTGCACCAACTCTTACCGAAAGATCCACTGACGTTTACGACGTGTTTGGAAGAGACGTTCATACGTCACAGCTCTACCGACTCCTCGACGAAAACACGTAAGTTTACGACTTAAAACATCGAAACGTACCGTTTCATGACATGTGTTTGAAGTTGAGCTATGGGTTATTAGTACGTTAGTTGCTGGCATTGATATAAAACAATTGGTGCAGAAATTTTCCTGTGAAACAAACTTCTGCCTCACGAGTGTCAATGCAAGTCCATGTACGTTGTGACACTTTTTACATCGACGGCAGCGTGGAGCCATTCTACGGCATCCTAAGGATGAGCATTCGAGCAAGGAAGGTAGTTTCGGATGGAACGGCGCTTGTTTTCAAGGTTGGTTTTATAGTGACAATAACGTAACGGACGAACGGTTAACGAGGTAATGGGATTGTGTGTGGTTTAACGCTGCCTTTTATACATTGTTTAAACAGCTCCAGTTTGCTTCGTAAATCAAACCCACGTAAATACCTCTTTTTAGGCACCGCAGCGTTGTACTCCTTTCGGTTGTCGCATTCCTCCTAAAGCTGCCATCAATACTCACGGCAGAAATAATGAAGCTGGTTTACCGGGTACAAACTTCGAGATGTTCGCATATGAAATACAAGGACATGTTAGAATCATTTTACAGGTATCAAATAATACGTAATATCCTTATTGTGTACTTTTATTGTGGTTTGTCAACTGAGATATCTCATTTTAAAGTCATTGAGATCAATCATGGCGAACAAACAGTTACGTCACTAGCTATACATGTGCACTGTCAGATATTCGCTATAAGGGACCTGTTCTAAACTTTGCAATACATAAATATGCATTTACTTTTTTGTGTAAATTGGCGTAAACATTGGGTCAGCATTTCTTTCATACATTCTTTTTCCTGTGATATAGCATACCCTGCGTTTAGATAGGGGTCCCAAGAGGTATTAAAACAACCTATATGATAAAATGCTAAAAAATCCTTCTGCAGGGATCAAACAGCACGGATCCACAAGACGGCGGAGACGGAGCGCACGGCAGTAATGGCGTAAACGGCAAAAGTGCTGTATGTAATGCAAAAGGATGCAGCAGACGCAAGACACTTTTTTATCGAGGTAACGCAATATTGTTTGGGATCAGTTTAATATTGAGCCCTTGTTATAAACATACCCAAATTCAACATAGGACAGAGTTTGCCGTTAATTCAATAAAAAACCTATTAAAACATGTGTTTGGACTTTAATTGATAAATTTCCAGTACTACTGCGCCGCACAATGTATCTGGTGATTTTCATTTCAGGCCAAGCCGGTATTCCTGGGGAAGCCGGACACAATGGTCACAAAGGTGGGAGTTCAACCAATCCTGGGGGTGACGCTGGAAATGCCGTGATACAAGTCAGGCACATTTCCGGCCTAATTCATGTGACTCAGCGCGCTGGCGTGTCTGGACGCCCAAGTCAACATGGATTTGCTGGCCGGGCTGGGTAACGGCGTTATATGTCTTGTTAGAATCAAACCAACCGTGAATATGCAATAAGTATATGCACAATCACTAAATTCTTGAATCAAATTCACTTTTTCTCCAGCAAGGGTTTGAAAGTTAATAGAGAGTTAACTTGGTACCAACACACACTAGATATTTGATGATCAGGAAACATGTTTTATACGACATGTAAAAACGTAGTACGGGGTAAAAGAAAGAGAATGTTTCCTGTGTGTAACTGTTATGTCTTTTGTTTCTGAATGGTTTAGGAAACGTGGTTTTGAAGGATGTGGATGCCGGTGTGCACAAGGGATAACGACTTGTGGCTGGATGTCAACCTGTAGAACTTACAAGAGCTATCCACATTGTCCCAATCGCCGGACAGGTTTAACGCACGCAGAAGGCCAGGATGGGTTCAGAGTTCACCAAATACCAACGCTGGTGAGTTTAATCAATTCAGAAAAGTTGAACTTCCCTATTATTTTTCGATTTGGTAAGCAATATAGATTTTCCTGCTTCAAGATGAAATGGTAAATTTAACATGTTTGTTTTTTAAAAAAAAGAATAAGGTTGTTTGAGGTTTCGGAAGGAAAGAGTAATTATTCTCTGCATGCCAGTTTAGGTTTTAGTTTTGAATCATATTATTACTAATTGCTTTATATTATCTACTAGGGAAGTCAAGGATCAACAGGGGTTACAAACATAAAAGAGACTCACTCGGAAAGCACACTAAAGAGCTGGTTCGGCCAAGACACAGAGCTTTTGCGGATGATAGAGCGAAAAGGGGAAATGCTGTTTCAGAGAAACAAAAATGAAGATGCCAAACCTATATTTGACTTTATTCTGGCAGTGGTTCACGTAACCGACCCGCTTTATCGCCAGGTAACTTCGTGTAGGTGTTGTGAATTTTTTTATAAGCATTCACTGGGAATTTTTTTTATGTATTATGTTTGAAGCGAAATATCTGGTATTAGTCACATATTCTCGTTTTGCTGAAACTTTAAACGCAGGCCAGCGAATTATCTACGTACATCCAGCAAGGATTTGATTATTATGGAAATTATGACAACTACGCTCCTGACACTAACTGGAAAAATTTAAAGAAGCGCACCCGAGATCTTGTAAAAGTTGGGACAAATTTGGAATCAGCATTAAATAATGTACTTACCTCAGTAAGTCGTAATAAATTATGAGGGTATACATTTGGTTTAATTGATACTGATGTTGAATAAACGGCGAATTTTCCTTTAACTTATATCGTCTGTTTACCGATGTCCTCTATGGGTTTCCCAACACATTACCATTACATGTTTCTTCCAACTCTATGTATACGATGACATGGCATAACAATTAGATGTCAACCAATGTTTTTACTGTAAACAAACAAACTAAAATATGAAATTTTGGTGTATTGTCAGATATAGCTATGGGAAAGGAGCAAAGTTCTCCAGTCACAGAATAACGTGAAGATTTCATTCAATTTAGTCAAAACCCTTTTCGGTGGCTTAATCCCCGAAAACTAATGTTGAATCCATGAACCGCTTTTCAGCAGATCGATCAAAATCTTAACACAGCAAAGATGATTTCAAGCGCAGTGTACGAAGTTGTCACTGCTAACTCACGAAGATTTAAGCTGAGAAAACGCGAATTAAAGAAAAAGATGAAATTTTACCGAATAGCACTGAAACAAATTGAGTTGAAAATGCGACAACAGCTGATTCATGTCAACCAATTAAGCAGGATGGTTTTAATACCGACGGTAATTGTTGCTCCTATATATTTTAATAAGATTCATTGGAACAAAAAAACCTTGCTCAAATTCTAAATCTTGTAGAGAAACAGTCGGAATAACATCTTGGATTTTCTTTCTTCGGTGGTGGGAATATTTGTGAGAAACGCAGACAATCCAGTCGCTGTTTACGATAGATCAGTGGAGGTAAATGTTAATCTTAGTATTTCGTATAGCCACCTGTGCTCAACCCTATTTTCATAGTTGATAGAAACTATGGTAGCAAGAAATTGTCACCTGCCATTTATCGGACAGCTTCAACAAACTATGAAATCTAAGTAGGCCTGCTATTTTTTATTGATGTGACTCCCAGGATAATAACATTTATACAACTTTATTTAGCCTTAAGTTTGCTTTCGATATGCGGGCAGTCTCGGATGATTTCGACAGTACTTTGAATGCATCGGCTGTCCCAATTGCAATAAAAAGCAAATTGGCTGCAAACAAGGGAAACATCATTCAGGAACTTCATTGCGTCTTTCAGGAAACAAACTCGAGAAGCGTAGGTTGTGTCAAGAATAGATACAAAAAAAGAATACAGTGCACACTCTATTAGCACGTATAACTACTGGGTTGAATGACGGTCTTGCCAGCTAGTCACCCCAAAGAGGAAGTCTTTGCCAAGTTGGTTAGCTGGCAAGACCGTCGTGAAAAGTTAGCTGCATATCTAAATCGTGTGAAGTACGTTATATATTGCATTAATACTTAGGCTTTGTCACTGGACCGACTTCTGGATGACTTTTTTCGTGATGGGGCCTTTAGAATCGATCTCATAGAAAAGTTGATGACCATGGCAGCGCAGTTAAAAGTAAGGCTATTTTTTGTTAAAAACAAGATATGTAAAGCATGTTTGTCATCCACAGCAAATCACGTACAATGAACGAATTTCGGAGGAGGCCCAAAACGCAACTAACCAACAATTGGAAGCTGCAATAAACAACATCCCAATGAAAGCCAAACACTATTGGATTGACTTATTGTTAAAGTCTGTTTCAAATAATGCATCTAAGCCATATCGTTCCATACGTTTTAAAACACGTCTTGATTTTATTCATTTTAGCTTATACCAACAGAACGAAAATCTTATAATGGAGTCACTATACGAGCTCTCCAAATCATACCAATTCGAAACGTTGTGGCATTTCGACGTTTTGGGACAGTTTTCACATAAATTAAGTAACAAGGTACCTATAACAAACAAATGTGATACTATCTACACGAAACTATTGTCTATCGCGAATATTTAAACTTTACTGAAACATAAAGCCCCAATATTGTTCAAAAGAATGTAAAATTATTTACATTCACAGAATGTTGTTAGCAGCTCTGGGAACTTGAACGAAATGGTTTTATTGAAAAGAATGTATCGACGAATCAGAAAACAACGGCGCAAATTTTTAACATATGCAGCTGCTAACGCTGGACCATCGTCACATATATACATGGCCAGCTGGAAATTTACAAAGGTATTACAGTCAATTTTCTTTTAGGAAGAGGTCAATATCCCGTTTTACACCAGTTGTAACTTTTTGTTGATGTATTATTGATGTAATCAATCGAATTTAGACGATATTTCATGCATAAAAATAAAATAAAGGAAATCTCGCATGTGGTAATATAATGGATTTGATGCAATTGTTTCATATAGACTTCCCACCCAGCAGTAATTAGCAAACTTAGAGTAACTGGACAGACCATCTTCACCCTGGATATAAATCCCAACGATCCAATGACAACACGGTGTGAGAACTGCTATAATGGGAGGTTGATCGGACTGTACATAGAAATCGTCGGTGATGAACAACGTAGAAACGTGCCAACGAAGTACTTGACCATAACATGACCAAAATTTTGACCAATTTAACCCAAACACAATTAATTGCGATTTATACAGGACCTACGTAATTGTATCACACCAGGGAGATTCCCGTTTCGTGGTTCCCCTTAGAGGTGGTAATACTACCCTTATTACATTACAACAAACCCCGGAAAAGACGAAATCGGGCAAAGTCATGTCGTTTGACTTATCCCAACTGGTTTCCGATGGGGACGAAAGCCATCTTGACGAAACACTTCAGGAAAAGTTTGCAAACCCGGTAATGCAAAATTTCGTATCTTTAATTTGAAGTTACTTCCAATACGTTTTTCCTGATATAGGAATACGAATATTGTGAGGATGACACTGAAAACATCGCCACAGCAAAACCGTGCAAAAGCCCCTACGCAACTTATGTACTAACTGTACCCAAATCAAATCGCTACGTTTGCCCCTCGGACCCGCGTGCAACTGTTTCTGGAACCAACTGCAGAAGCTTCGATTTTTCCAAGTACTATACACAATAAGCGTTTCAGCCTGTACAGTTCAAAAGTGACAAAAATATCTTTTTTTCACAATCGCATTACATTTTTGTGACAATCTTTTATCATGCATGGTACAACTTTTTTAATAAGTTTGAACTACAGATTCGTCAATCGTGCTTTTCAATTTTCAGATTAAGAGAAATCAGGATCTATGCAAAGGTTCGGTCTTGGAGCAACTATCCACCTGACCCAAAAGCCGCAAGGTAAACCGTTCTGTTACGATGTGACGATTTTTATTTATTTCAAACACTATAAAAATGTGGTTTTGTGTTGCAGACGTTTGATGAAATAACTCGTTTCAAGTCAATGAAGATTTTGAATGAACTGAATAATTTTTAGCTTGATATCGTTTCAGTGTCTGTACAATATCACCGCATAATATTGCCTGTAAATGGAATAACGCATTGGCATTATATTGTTTGAATTGCAACATGTGTTGCTATCAACTTCACCACCTTTACAGAAAATGTTATGAACTTCGTTTGAAGCATTTCCTGTTCTATGGTACGGTAATTCCTATCGTGTATATTCATTATCGTCAACGCAAACAATTTACTACTGAATTACTTTTGGATCTTCACATCATTGTCTACTTTCTCCTGGATCTTTGGAATGATATTCATTACGGTGTTAGATTCGTTATTTCTGTCAAGCTGAAAACGAAAAAGTAGTTTTTCTTTGGGTTTGACTAACAATCGGGCGGAAGGCACTGGTCTCATACAACTTAGGCTTCGCTGGAAAGTTTTGGAATAATCTTTACAGCGTTTTAATATTGGTCTTTTCTATTGAGAAGTTGAAAGTGTTATGGCCGATAAACGACAATAAAATTGATATCCATCCTTTAATCGTTGAGAATTTGGCGAGGAAATTCTAATCATTCTTTTCTCAAGAAAATGAAACTTCCACGTGAGAAGTGCGTTTACTTACGGCTGTAACATTACTAAATTGATTTAGAGACACCATAATCTGATGTATCTTTCAATTCCACGTCATTGTATGGCTTCCACAGAACATTCTGTCTATGTGAAGGTTGCCTGACAATTTGTTCGCTTACGCAACAGTGTACCTTGGCCACAATATACCCCGTGAAACCACCACTGTAGCTCAGTTGGTGGAGCGTTGGGCCTGGTTAGCCCAGGGTCATGAGTAAAAACCTCACCGAGAGCTAGATTTTTTAAATCTCGCTTCGACTTGCCAGAAAAAAGTGGCTGATCCAGATAGGCTGCAATGCCTGGGCTGCGAAGGCTGTAAACCTAACATTCTGTTTGTTGATTACCTCAAAACAAATATTGTCAATGCGTCACTCAGTTTACGGTTTACGTAGGTAGCTTTTTGGTGCGCCAACTACAGGTTCCGCTTTCGTAGGTCCAGCAGATGGTATGGGGTCTTTGTTAGCAAAAGTAGACAGCTGAGTGTCTAATTTTTACAAAAATGTGCTTTGTACTTTTTTGTACCATTCTCTGTGTTATCTTTTGTTTGGTTTTTTCTTTTGTTACAAAATGATACTGTGGTTAATTGCACATTTTGTATTGGGTTTATATGATTCGTTCGTTGGTCGTTTCTTACCATCTACGCTCAAGTTGACAGAAGATTAGGACAATGTAGCTGTAGATATCTCAATGTAACAGTAGTTTGCTAATTTCGTCAG
The DNA here is from genome assembly GCF_947561715.1 of Ascidia mentula. Taxonomy (NCBI): domain Eukaryota; kingdom Metazoa; phylum Chordata; class Ascidiacea; order Phlebobranchia; family Ascidiidae; genus Ascidia; species Ascidia mentula. The sequence continues at coordinate 5,969,225 of NC_138568.1, forward strand.
CAAGAAGCCAAACTTCAATAACGACATATCAATGTAAAGCTGTTGAATTGTCAACTTTCAGGTTACAGGTTGCAACATTTTTTCATGAAGCTGTTCATATTAATTTCAGTTTTACTGTTCTGGCTGGACTATGGATGTTGTACAATTCAAAAAGGTAAAATTAAGTGCCGCATTGTGATATAATTCTAAAATAAGTTGAGTGCTGCAGACAGGTATACACACTGTTTCGACCTGTAAGGTCTCATCAGTGCAACTGGTGCCCGTGGCACATGCTAGCTGGTAGACTAGCAGGCACACAGATTTCCACTTTGTGGTACTTTTCGGTCAATCGTCGATATGTTGGGTACCAAACTAGGTACCAATCAATATAAGCGAACCACGTGGAGCGCACTGTGGCCAAACAACTGTTTGGGATCCAATACCTGTGGTACGGAATTGTTTCGGCAGCTTTGCAATTCGGCGGTTAGATGTTTTGGGGTGGCGATGTTAACCCCAATTAACCCTTCTACCTAATTCGGTAATTTTCACATAGCTGCTTCCCTAATTCTGATACTGCCCAGAACCCTGCAATAACGGTTCACCACAAATCCAAAGTTACCCAGGCTGATTTAACTTATTGGACGTCGTGTTAAACTAAAAGCGATTAAAAACACTGCAAAACGTTACTGGCCAAGATCCCGATAACTCACACACAACACTGTACCAGAGATGTTAACAACGCGACGCCCAGAAGAAGACTCGTCGGTTTTAGAGAAATCGTTCGTTACGCAAAAACTACCAACCAATCAGGATGCGCATTCCCGACACGCGGCACATCCGTGGCATAAAAAAAACAATATGCGTGGGTAAAACAATATAATAAATAAAGTGGTACCAACGAAAGAAAACAGTGAAATTACAAGGTGCCAGGAAGAAAGGTGAAAACAATGAAATACAAACAATAACAATAACTAACAAAAGTGTAAGGTGACGTGGAGGAAATAAAATTCGTTACACTTGTCTGCAGCTCTCATTGACTATTATGGCTCTTTTGCGCGTATAAGTTGAACAATGTTTATCAATATTTATCGACTAATTAAAGTTATTTGATGAAAACAGTGGTTTTGAAAACAACCTAACAAAAAACATATTTCGTGACGTCGTAAAGCGGGAAAATGTTGAAATAAAGCTGAGGTTTGTTTAAAGAAGATATATGCAAATGTATTTCACCAGACCCTGAATTATATGTAAATTTGGAAAATGTGGCAAATTTGTTGCTAACACTAGGCTAAACACAAAAGCACAGAGCTAGTTTAAACTCGCAGGGAGTGGAACCTATTCGACGAGAATTTTGGCACAAAATATGAGGATTCGCTTTAACCAACCCTTTCCAGATCCACCCATTGTTTACGCTTGGGTCAGAGGACACAGCACAGAAAGGTACGCACGTTGTTATTCATTACAAAATTTCCAGTGATCAATTGGTTGCCAAGGTTCCGAATCAATATTCTAAACGTGGGAAGTAGAACATTTATTGCAAGAGTTACAAGAATAAATCGCAACACAATCGGTAACACGTTCAGAATGTACTGGTCAGCAAGAACACATCAGAAAGGTTGAGTATATGAATATATCTGAATGGAATCTGTGTGCCAAATTTGTTTTCATCCATAAAATAAATATCACAGACAAAGTAACGACACTCGGAAATGTGCAAAACGCTCCAAATGTTTCTGTTGGGATCCCTATATCAGCGTTTGCACCAACGCTCACCAGAACAAAACCCAACACATATGATGTTTTTGGAAGAGAGGTTTACACCTCGCAACTTTACAGACTCCTCGACGAAAACACGTAACTCGTACATAGTTTACATACAAATTCAACCAGCTGTGTTTAATTTTGTCAACTACACTTTGAGTACTTATCATCAAGATTATTCATATGAATCCAACAAAGTATTTAATTTTTGTGCCACAAAAATACCGGAAGATTTTTATAAAACAATTTTAATATGAAATTACAGCAAATACACACAAAAAATATGTTACACAGAAATTTTCCAATAAAGAAAACCACTGCACCACATATGACCATCGAAGTCACGGTGCGATGTGACACCTTTTACATTGATGGCAGCGTTGGGCCATTTTATGGCGTAAAAAAGATGTTGGTTTTAGCCAGAAAAATTTTGTCTTCCGGAACACCACTTGTATTTTTGGTGCGTACATGTAAGAAACACAGTGGGTTATTAATCTGTAGACAATATTTTACTTTTGTAACATAACCATGCCCACTTTAAACATTGCTCCTTGAAGTTAATTATGTAACAACAATCCATCTAAAAGACCCATAATTCTTTTCTTGTCAGGCTACACAACGTTGTGCAGCGGGATTACGTTGCAGGAAACCAGCCAAAGCAGCCATCAACACTAACGGAAAAAATAACCTAAGAGCTGTTCCGGGTACAACGGTGAACATGAAAGCATACGAAGTGCAAGGAAAAATTGAAATTATATTGCAAGTAAGCTTAAGATGCCGATGATGATCATCAACATTTTCACTTTTTACAAGCACAACGGGGTGTCTCCGGCTCCATTATTCTCACAAACAGCCTCTATACCGTCACACTCAATAACCTGAGGTTAAGGCCATTTCCGTGGGAATTGTGGAGCCGGTTGGTATTTTGACTTATATCACGTTCACCTGCATGCTCTAGGGCGACTTTAGTCTCGTGCAAAATCATATAGGAAATTCCATGGTCTGGAAAGTGTTATGATATTCGCTTTATGTCAAGATGTCTCTCACAAACATGCTCTATGTGTATATGTATTTTATATTTGCATGCTTCAGAATTTTCGTGATGACCGTGGCATGTCGTCGAATGATATTATTTTACTGGGCACAACGCAATTACATGTGTTTAAAATGATGTTTTTCATCAAAAGCAATGCGGAAGTTGCTATTTTCCCTTACTTAGGTAAAGCTTAAAATCTGTTAGGGATCCAACAGCATGCCTTCCCAAGACGGTGGAGACGGATATACTGGAAAAAATGGAGCAAGAGGGTCTCATGGCATCTGCACAGATAAGGCGTGTTACGGAGACAGGAAACGTCTTCGAGGTAAGTCTTATCTGGTCTGACCAGTCAACGAAACAAATTAAAGCGTACGCAGTTTCCTGTCGTCGGTTATGAAAGCATGAAGTGTTTTGGGTGTGTCGCCAACACAGATATTGGTACGTAAAAAGAAAAGGCCTTTGCAGAAATGAATCCGCAAAAAGTCTTGATAAGCTTTCTATTTAGCCGAAACATTTAGAACGTTTTAAAAATACTTTTAGGCAGTAAAGGATTACGTGGCCAAAGTGGACACAATGGTCGCAAAGGTGGGGCGTCTCTTGCTGGGGGAGATGCTGGAAATATCGTCTTTTACGGTAAACATATTGCTGGTTCTGTACACTTGGCCCAACGTCCAGGAAAGGCAGGGCGCCCGGGCGAACACGGTTATGGAGGACTTGGCGGGTAAAGTATTTATTTAGAAACAGCACATAACTATTTAAAAAAAAGATTTTTGGCTCATAAAATAAGTTTTGTATGCCATTTTATTTAGAACATTTGGTGCTCCTGGCTGTGATTGCATATGTGAGGTAAGCAGAGCAAGTTGTTACTGCGATTATTGTAAGTACGATTACACGCACTACACTTCCTGTCCGCCCAATGTTCCCATGGGTCCGAGACAGCCTGGCGGCAAGAATGGATTTTTAATCTATGACATTCCAACAGTGGTAGGTGCCAACAAAATGGGTTACTTTAAACACAAAAGACAAACAATTTCTGAAAATGACATGTTTAGCCTTACGTAGGCCATAACTATCTATCTCTACAGCTATCCCATTTAAATACACGTTGACGAATATAATAGTAAAACAAAGTGGAACAGTTTATCACAACAACTAAAACTTTTCAGAAATTACGTTTTTTTCTGCTTTGCATCGATAAACACATTAGATCAGGTGGTACCATTCAAGATATAACTATTAATTTCTGCTGAGTAGGAAAAAAATAATTCGAGTAATATACGTAGGGAAGTACAGGATCGACAGGTTTCACTGATTTGAGAAAAGTCAATTCTCTGAAGCGATGGTTTACCGGTGACGAGGAACTGTTATGGATGATAGAAAGAGAAGGAGAAATGCTGTTTCAACGAAATAACAATGCAGCAGCAAAAGAAAGATTGGATTTTATTTTAGAAATGGCAAATGAAAATAGCTTGGTGTATCGACAGGTGAAACCTTTTTGAATTTGTCTAAGAATTTACATGGAAAGTTTTCACAAGGAAAATTCCATCAGTTTGCTACAAAGCACAATTTAACTTGCATTCAACACAAACAAAAATAATTATATTTAGGCCAGCGAAGTTACGAGGTATATAAAACAAGGGTTTGATTTCTATGGAAACTCGAAATACTACGCTCCAGACAAGTACTGGACATCTTTGCAGAAACGCACAAAGGAACTAATTAACGTTGGAAAGCAGTTGGAATCCTCCTATAACAACGTATTAAATTCTGTAAGTTAAAAAGGCATGTGTAAGTGCAACATATAAGGTAAAATAATAATACCCGAACATTTGCAATTTGTTTAATTAATAGTGCGGAAGACTTATAGGCGAATTTCTTTTACTTAACAGATTGATCAAAATCTGATCTCATTGACAATAGTTTCAAGCATAATGGAAGAAGTGTACACGACAAACACACTCATGCTTCAGTTCAGACAACACGAGTTGAAGAAAAAGATGAATTTTTACCGAAAAGCTCTCAAAAACATTGAACAAACTATGAAGCAGCAGTTGATTATTATCAAACGTTTGGCGAAAGTGGTTTTAGTCGAGGGGGTAAGTTTGGCAGTTAATTAAAACACAGTAGTTCAAAACCAAAAATACTTCGACGTCTTTTGTATTGATAGACAAATAACCAACAACCAAGCATACTAGAAATTCTTTCCTCGATTGTTGGAATATTTTTGAGTGGTTTTAAAAAAGATCCAGTTGGTGTGTACGACAAATCAGTCAGCGTAGGATTTTGAACTTAATTTTTAGTACATGCATTTATTCACTCTTTTGTATTACAGTTCATTACATCTATGAGTGAAAAACGTTGTCAACTTCCTTTTATTCTTCATCTACAGACCACATTGGAATCGAAGTACTTCCTTTTACATTTTATAAACAAACGTTATTTCATAACCTGTCATGTTTTCACAGTCTTCATTTTGCTTTTCATTTCCGAGCAACTTCAAAAAACTTCGATTACAGCAGCTTGGATGCATCGGCCGTTCCCACAATAATGAAAAGCAATTTAGCTAAAAATAAAGGAAAAATTATTCAAGAACTACATTGCATTTACAAAGAAACCAGTTCGCAAAACGTAAATCTTGATTTAACTGCAATATTGCATACGTGATTAAACCAGACTTATTTTGCAATGCAGGCATTGACCTTGGACCGAATTCTCAATGATTTTTTTCGGGATGGATCGTTTCGCATTGAAATCATAGAAAAGCTTATTAGCATGGATGCTCAAATGAAAGTATAGAAAAAGACTTGCTTTTTTTCATTTTGTAGCCATATTGTACAAGATTTTGTTCATGCACAGCAAATTAGTTACAACCAAAAGGTCTTGGAAGAGACACGAAACGTTACGAACGAAAAACAGGACGCCGCAGTAAAAAACATTCCAATGGAAACGAAATGTTACTGGAGTGACTTGTTATTGAAGTATATTGAATGAAATTTATTTAAAATAAATACAAAAAATCATTCTTTCTAAGTATAACAGAATGTTTTCTCCGACAGTTTGTACCAGCAGCACGAAAACCTGATAATGGAATCGATTTACGAACTTTCTAAATCCTACCAATTCGAAACTTTGTGGGACTTTGGGGCACAGGAAATATTTTTACGTAAATTTAGTGGCAAGGTATGTGTGTAATACGCATTTCATATTTCAATCAAAACTGTTTGTACTAAGCATTGAAAATTGCCTCAGAATGTGGTTTTAAATGCTGGAAGATTAAACGGAATGTTTCAGTTGCACAGAATCTATCGACGACTGCAAAAACAAAGAAACAAATTTTTAACATATGCGTCTGCATACGCTGGCCCATCTTCCCATATTTTTATAGCTAATTGGAAAATAACACAGGTACTTCGGTTAAAAAACTTGGTCTACTACAAACTACTACACCGGACAATTACAAATGGTAAATTTAACTATTTACAAGTTATCCCATCCGGCGGTTATCAGCAAACTTCGTTCGGCTGGGCAGACCACATTTACTTTGGATATTGATCCTAACGACCCAATGACAACACGATGCGGAAACTGCTACAACGGGAGGTTGATCGGACTCTACATAGAAATTATTGGTGACCCGCAGCCCGAAAACGTACCAACTAAGTACGTGATCACCGTTACTTAATCAATTAATCTAACGGCAATTTTTGACAGAACTTACGTGCTGGTATCGCACCAGGGAGATTCCCAATTTTTGCTTCCTCTTTCGGATGGTAATATTACTGCGGTAAACTTCCAACAAACTCCGGAAAAAGCAAAATCTGGAAAAATATTGTCGTTTGACTCTTCCCAATTGGTTGCTGATGGGGTTGACGACGATCTGGACACAGCACTGGATGACATATTTGCTGACCAGGTATGGCACAGTTCCCGCCAATGCTTCCATCTTAAACACCTTTGTTTTGTTTTTTGACAGGAGTACCAATATTGCCAACACGACGCCGCAAACTTTGCTGGAGCAAAACCTTGCAAAAGTCCATATGCAACATACATCTTAACTGTACCCAGATCCAACAACTACGTTTGCCCAACAGACTACAGTGCTTCTGTATCTGGTTACAACTGTCAAAGCTACGACTACTCCAGGTTGGCTACTGGGTGCCTTGAGTTATATGTATTAGTTATTCTCTCTAGTTCAAACAAAAACACAAAATGTTAATCAATGTTCATATGCACTTAAATGTTATTTATTAGAGAATACTTGCATCGCTTTATCAATTTTGTACTTAAGGTTGAAAGAAATAAGAATTTATGCAAAGGTCAGATCTTGGAGTAACTACCCACCTGACCCAAAAGCTGCAAGGTAATTTTGGAGAAAACGTTTGTCCAATATCATTAATAATGAACGCCAAATATTTTGTTGCAGACGATTGACCAAAAAACAACGTCGACGTCAACAAGGATAATAACTAATGCTCGAAGAGATGTAACAACAGTAAAATTTCTCATTATTTCACAAATGTTTAAATGACTAATATAGTGTTGTATATAAAAAAGAATCCATGAAACAAAATTTGAATATTGCAATCAAAACCGTATTCAGTTTTTGTGCAACTTTGCCTATGGTGTTTTGAAAATCTCATATTAATAAAATATTAATAATAGTGGAATCGGTAAAATGGTTAGGAACTAGAAAAAAAATGGGATGTTTGTCGGATTCGTAACATCTATTCAAAATTACTACAACTATAGTTTTCAGATTATAGCTCACATTGTCATGTCTGAGTGCGTTATTTTTCATGTACAAATTCACTTATATTTTGTTGTGGTTTTCTGTGTAGGAGAAAGCACTAAATGTTTTCAGTGATTTTTCGTGCATCTGTATTTGTTTTTTTGTTTGTAATATTGTTCAATTGTAGTTGTTTCCCTTGTGCATGTTTGCCATCTTTCTTCGACTATATCAATGTCATTCCCACCAATCATGTAGTTCTGCTTACGCGCAATTAATTTGTTTACATTTGGAAAATTGTTGTATGGAAATAATGTCAGTGGCTCAGCAAAGATAAGGGACATTTACTCAGTTTGCACAGCAAGTTTTGTGCAAACGTTTCAATGTTCATAAACAAATAGAAACAAGAGGCGTAGGAATGTCGCCTGTAGTCGTTTGCTTAGTTAGATGCAAATGACCTCTGATTCATTCTTCCCAACATTGACTAGGATTTGATTTGCTTCACCTGTGACTGAAACTTTCGATCGTATAACAGTTTACCATTAAACATCAACAACAAATATAGGTAATATGTTTTAAAGTCGAGGTGGTTAATATACTAGTATTTAAATTTATTTGTTTTTTTGTGAACCTACTTTTTTACATGAAACTTACTCACAATTACTCACAAGGAGTAACCAGTTTCTATATGTCTTCAAATAGAATAAATACAGAAACTGACGATGCCATTATTATTTCTGTGGTATTTTGAAATTAAATATCACATTGACCCTGATCATCAACCACTCTTTGTGAGTAATTTTGTATACCTGAGAATAGGACAGATCTGTCGGTACAACCAAGGAAACAGGCAGATTCCTGTTGACTAAATGATATTTCTAATGAAGCAAATCCAGAACATTGTTTTACGAAACTTAATTTTGCTTGAACTATGCAAACCATTGACAATCCTAACGAAGTGAACAAGATTGTTGACTCGTTCCGTTGTGTTACTGGTTAGTGATATACCTATGCGTTTATCAGACTTGACCTACTTTTCATTTTTGTTTATTTCTAATGTGCATTATTATTCAGTCTGTGATTATTTCTTCCATCTGGCCCTGACCGCATTCATTTCATTTGTTCCTTTTCATATTTTGTTGTTAAACAAATGTCGACCATTGGAGGCAGGAGCTAACATACATCGTTGAAGTTATATCAATTTTTAACAAGTTATACCAGCTCGTCATTCGAACATCAAGCCACGAATTCACGGCGGAACACATTCCGCTGGTAAAGTTCAACGAAGCGCAACAGCTCGATCGAGAGACAGCCCTTGTGAAAAGGAGGGAATTTTTCAGACGTACTGGAGTTTCTGACTCTATACAGCAGTGTTCCTTAAACAGGTGAATTGTGAACTAACAGAAAGGGTTAAATGATTTCGTTTTTATATTGCTACATGTAGGCTACGCATAGTTGAAACTACACCTATCTAGAGAAAATAGCAACAAACATTACATATGGATTTGATGAGGTTTTCTTTAAACACAACTATAGCTTGCCAATTGTTATGTTATTTATAATTGGGATATTATGGTTATATTGTGCACTTTGTGAATGGAATGCAGCATTCTACATTAAGGGTAAATAAAACAGGAAAGTTTGAAGAGCAAGGCTGTAATAAAAGTCCTCCTGAAATCGTTACAGTCTGTGTGACAGAATCAGGTCTTTTCTGTACCGTGGTGCAATGTCGGTAAAGGTTTAGGGGTTGAGGAGAAAATGATTTAAGAGTTAACAAAACGCGTACAAAACGTCGCCTTCGCCAGGAACCAGTCGCACAAGTGCGTCGAACCTTGACATGAAAACTTGTGACACATATGGTTTAAAGCAGGCAAAGTCTCAGTTGAACTAATAAGTTTCTTGATTCACTTTTGCACGACTTTCTGAAATTATTTATAACTGAGTTATATGCGACTTTTCTGTGTGGCTGAAAACGAAAAAAACATGTCAAATTTCGACTTCGCTGGAATGTTTTGGAATTATCTTTACAGCGGTGTAACTTTTGTCTATTGTGTTCAGCACTGATAACTGACAATCCAAAATTAATATCTTTGCTTTAATGCTTGTGAATTTGAAATTTCTAATCATTCTTTTCTCAAGAAAATCCAAGGTACAGCGTTAAGAAACGGCCAAGTGGTGTGTGGTTGAAGTTAAACCTACCTGCGTCTCATTGCTGTTTTCTACCAAAATCGATAATCTTATTAGACTTTGAAATGATAATTACAAACGCTTTGCTCCTGTGCCAAATCCCCTTTAGTTGGCTTACCATCTATTCTCAAGTAGACAGAAAATTATAACCATGCACCTATTGGTAGTTAGACGTAACAATTTCGTCAGCAACAGGCCCACTTTCAATAACGACTATATCAACGTAAAGCTATTGAATTGTCAAACTTCAGGTTTTAGGTTGCAACATTGTTTCGATGAAGCTGTTTATATTAATTTCCGCTTTACTTTTTTGGTTGGAGTATGGAAGTTGTACAATTCAAAACGGTAAAAATAAGAGCAGTAATTTGATGTAAAGCAAATCTACAATTTAGACGATATTTGTCCATGTTTATTAGCCACAAATAAACTTGCTTGACGAAACCATTGGTTTTTAAACACAACTCAATAAACTTCTATTTCGTAAAGTCGAAAAAGTGGACAAATGTTGATATAAAACTCTATGATTTGTTTAAAGAAGATATATGCAAATATGTGTAGCACCAAATATATTGAATGATATATAAATACGAAAGATGTGGAAATTTGTTGCTAAACACAAATGCACGGAGATTAACTTTACTGGTTGTTTTAACTCGCAGGGAGTGGAACCTATTCAACGAGAATTTTGGGACAAGATATGAGGATTCGCTTTAATGAACAGAAAGGTACAAAAATGTACTCACGTTGTCACTCAACAAACAAATTTCCAATCATTAAATGGTTTCCAAGGTTCCGAATCAATATTCTAACCGTAGGAAATACAACATTTATTGCAAGAGTCACAAGAATAAATCGCAACACAACCAGTAACACGTTCATAGTTTACTGGTCGGCAAGAACACACCAGAAAGGTTGAGTATACGAATATTGAACGCAACGATGGATTTATGTTTTCCAAATCTATTTTTATCCATTAAATAACTATCACAGACAAAGTAACGACACTCGGAGATATACAAAACGCTCCAAATGTTTCTATTGGGATACCGATATCAGCGTTTGCACCAACACTCACCAAGACAAGACCCAACACATATTCTGTTTTTTTAAGAGAGGTTTACACCTCGCAACTTTACAGACTCCTCGACGAAAACACGTAATTCATACATTTGTTAACATGCAAATTAAACAAATCAACATCACTTCTGTCAACAACTCTATCATAAATATTACTTATCAAAATTAAAGAAGGTATTTAATATTTTTGTGCCAGGCAAGGACCGGGAAGATTTTTACAAACAATTTTAATTAGAAAATTATAGCAAATACGCAAAAAACAGAAACCGTTTGTTGCATAGCAATTTTCCGATAAAAGAAACCACCGCACCACATATGACCCTCGAAGTTACCGTGCGATGTGACACCTTTTACATTGATGGCAGCGTTGGACCATTTTATGGCTTAAAATAAATGTTGTTTTTAGCCAGAAAAATTGTGTCTTCCGGAACACCGCTTGAGTTTTTGGTGCGTATATGTAAGAAACACACTTGTCTATTACTCTGTTCTGTAGAGAATATTTTGCTTCTGTAACACAACCATCTCCACTTTAAACATGGCTTCTTTAAGCCAAATCTGTAACAATATTCTTTTCTTGTCAGGCCGCACAACGTTGTGTAGCGGGATTAAGTTGCAGGAAACCAGTCAAAGCAGCCATCAACACTAACGGAAAAAATAACCAAAAAGCTGTATCGGGTACAACGGTGAACATAAAAGCATACGAAGTCCACGGAAAAATTAAAATTATTTTGCAAGTAAGCAAACAATGCGGATGATGTTGATGTTGTAAAATGTCATCAATATTTTCACCTTTTACATGTACAAGTGTTTTAATTGTCGTTATATGTCGTGTTGTCTCCGCCGTCATCATGCTCACAAAGAAGCTCCATGTCCATTTATTTTAACTTGTTTCTGATTTTTCGTTATGACTATGCATGCTGCCGAATGATGTCATTTTACTAGACATAACGCTATTATATGTGCTTAAAATAATCATTTTTATCAAAAGCAATGCGGAGGTTGCTATTTTACCTCACTTAGTTCAAGCTCAAAATATATTAGGGATCCAACAGCATGCCTTCCCAAGATGGCGGAGACGGATTTACTGGAGAAAATGGTGCAAGAGGATCCAATGTCATCTGCACACGTAGCTTGTGTTACAAACACATGAAATTTCGTCAAGGTAATGTCCTATCTGGTCTGTTCACTTGACCGAATCACGAAAAAAGTGTACGCTTCGATTTGCGTTTCCTTTCGTCCGATACAAAAGCATGAAGTGTTTTAGATGTGAGGCCAACACAGATGGTTGTGCACGGAGCCGGGGAAAAGGCTTTTGAATATTGGTCTGTCAAAAATCTTGATAACCATTCCTGTTTAGGTAAAACGTTTAAAAGGTATTAAAAATACTTTTAGGTGGTAAAGGGTCACGTGGCCAACTAGGTGGCAATGGTCGCAAAGGTGGGGCGTCACTTGCTGGAGGAGATGCCGGAAATATCGTGTTTTACGGTAAACATATATCTGGTTCTGTACACTTGACCCAACGTCCAGGAAAGGCAGGGCGCCCGGGCGAACACGGTTATGGAGGACTTGGCGGGTGAAGTATTTACATCAAGCAGCACAAAACCAACTGCAACAATTACTTTTGGTTTATGAAATACACATTATTAGAAAATTTGGTGCTCCCGGTTGTGGTTGCACATGTGTGAACAAGTTCGTTCCATCGTGTGGTATTTTGGGTTGCTACGGAAACAGGCTACAGTATGACAGTGACTGTCCGCCCAATAATCCCGTGGGTCCAAGACTGCCAGGCGGCAAGAATGGATTTTTAATCTATGACATTCCAACAGTGGTAGGTGCCAACATCATGGGTTACTTACAAAAAAATACAATTTTATATGGCTTAGGTTGTTGAGATATTAGTAAAACAACGTGAAACAGTTAATTTAAACTAAATAGTTTTCAGTAATTGCGTTTCTTTTGTGGTGCATTGATAAACATTTGTTAATTTGAACGTGCGCTACCATTGCGAAAAATAACAACTAATATCGTCTAATATACGCAGGGAAGTCAAGGATCGACAGGTTTCACTGATTTGAGAAAGGTCAATTCACTAAAGCGGTGGTTTACTGGTGATGAAGAACTGTTATGGATGATAGAAAGAGAAGGAGAAATGCTGTTTCAACGAAATAACAATACAGCAGCAAAAGAAAAATTGGACTTCGTTATAGAAATGGCAAATGATACAAGCTTAGTGTATCGACGGGTAAAATCTTAATAAAATTTGTTTAAATTTGTAAGAATTTACATGGAAATTTGTACCAAGAGTAATCCATCAGTTTGCTACAATGCAAAATTCCACTTGCATTTAAGACAAACAAAAAATAACTATATTCAGGCCAGCGAAATTACGAGGTATATTGAACAAGGGTTTGATTTCTATGGAAATTCGAAATACTACGCTCCAGACAGGTACTGGAAATCCTTGCAGAAACGCACAAAGGAACTAATTAATGTTGGAAAGCAGTTGGAATCCTCCTATAACAACGTTTTAAGTTCTGTAAGTTAAAAAGGAATGTGTAAGTGCAACATATAAGGTAAAATAATAATACCCGAACATTTGCAATTTGTTTAATTAATAGTGCGGAAGACTTATAGGCGAATTTCTTTTACTTAACAGATTGATCAAAATCTGATCTCATTGACAGTAGTTTCAAGCATAATGGAAGAAGTGTACACGACAAACACACTCATGCTTCAGTTCAGACAACACGAGTTGAAGAAAAAGATGAATTTTTACCGAAAAGCTCTCAAAAATATTGAACAAACTATGAAGCAGCAGTTGATTATAATGAAACGTTTGGCGAAAGTGGTTTTAGTCGAGGCGGTATGTTTGGCAGTTAATTAAAATACAATAGTTTAAAACCAAAAATACTTCGACGTTTTTTGTATTGATAGACAAATAACCAACAACCAAGCATACTAGAAATTCTTTCCTCGATTGTTGGAATATTTTTGAGTGGTTTTGAAAAAGATCCAGTTCGTGTGTACGACAAATCAGTCCGGGTAAGATTTTAAACTTAATTTTTAGTACATGCATTTATTTACACTTTTTTATTACAGTTCATTACATCTATGAGTGAAAAACGTTGTCAACTTCCTTTTATTCTTCATCTACAGAGCACATTGGAATCGAAGTACATCCTTTTACATTTTATAAACAAACGTTATTTCATAACCTGTCATATTTTCACAGTCTTCATTTTGCTTTTCATTTCCGAGCAACTTCAAAAAACTTCGATTACAGCAGCTTGGATGCATCGGCCGTTCCCACAATAATGAAAAGCAATTTAGCTAAAAATAAAGGAAAAATTATTCAAGAACTACATTGTATTTACAAAGAAACCAGTTCGCAAAACGTAAATCTTCATTTAACTGCAATATTGCATACGTGATTAAACCAGACTTTTCTTGCAATGCAGGCATTGACCTTAGACCGAATTCTCAATGATTTTTTTCGGGATGGATCGTTTCGCATTGAAATCATAGAAAAGCTGATTAGCATGGATGCTCAAATGAAAGTACAGAAAAAGACTTGCTTTTTTCATTTTGTAGCTATTTTTTACAAGATTTACTTTATGCACAGCAAATTAGTTACAACCAAAAGGTCTTGGAAGAGACACGAAACGTTACGAACGAAAAACAGGAAGCCGCATTAAAAAACATTCCAATGGAAACGAAATGTTACTGGAGTGACTTGTTATTGAAGTATATTGAATGAAATTTATTAAAAATAAATACAAAAAATCATTCTTTCTGAGTATAACAGAACGTTTTCTCCGACAGTTTGTACCAGCAGCACGAAAACCTGATAATGGAATCGATTTACGAACTTTCAAAATCCTACCAATTCGAAACTTTGTGGGACTTTGGGGCACAGGAAATATTTTTACGTAAATTTAGTGGCAAGGTTGGTGTGAAATACGCATTTCATATTTCAATCAAAACTGTTTGTACTAAGAATTAAAAATTACCTCAGAATGTGGTTTTAAATGCTGGAAGATTAAACGGAATGTTTCAGTTGCACAGAATCTATCGACGACTGCAAAAACAAAGAAACAAATTTTTAACATATGCGTCTGCATACGCTGGCCCATCTTCCCATATTTTTATAGCTAATTGGAAAATAACACAGGTATTTCGGTTAAAAAACTTGGTCTACTACAAACTACTACACCGGACAATTACAAATGGTAAATTTAACTATTTACAAGTTATCCCATCCGGCGGTTATCAGCAAACTTCGGTCGGCTGGGCAGACCACATTTACTTTGGATATTGATCCTAACGACCCAATGACAACACGATGTGGAAACTGTTACAACGGGAGGTTGATCGGACTTTACATAGAAGTTGTTGGTGACCCGCAGCCCGAAAACGTACCAACTAAGTACGTGATCACCGTTACTTAATCAATTAATCTAACGGCAATTCTTGACAGAACTTACGTGCTGGTATCGCACCAGGGAGATTCCCAATTTTTGCTTCCTCTTTCGGATGGTAATATTAGTGCGGTATATTTTCAACAAACTCCGGAAAAAGCAAAATCTGGAAAAATATTGTCGTTTGACTCTTCCCAATTGGTTGCTAATGGGGTTGACGACGATCTGGACACAGCACTGGATGACATATTTGCTGACCATGTATAGCAAAGTTCCCGCAGATGTTTCAATCTTAAACACCTTTGTTTTGTTTTTTGACAGGAGTACCAATATTGCCAACACGACGCCTTAAACTTTGCTGGAGCGAAACCTTGCAAAAGTCCATACGCAACATATATCTTAACTCTACCCAGATCCAATAACTACGTTTGCCCAACAGACTACAGTGTTTCTGTATCTGGTTACAACTGTCAAAGCTACGACTACTCCAGGTTGGCTACTGGGCGCCTTGAGTTATATGTATTAGTTATTCTCTCTAATTCAAACAAAAACACAACATGTTAACCAATGTTCATACGCACTTAAATGTTATTTATTAGAGAATACTTGCATCGCTTTATCAACTTTGTACTCAAGGTTGAACGAAATAAGAATTTATCCAAAGGTCAGATCTTGGAGTAACTACCCACCTGACCCAAAAGCTGCAAGGTAATTTTGGAGAAAACGTTTATCCAACATCATTACTAATAAACCCCAAATATTTTGTTGCAGACGATTGACCAAAAAACAACGTCGACGTCAACAAGGATGATAACTAATGCTCGAAGAGATTTAACAACAGTAAAATTTCTCATTATTTCACAAATGTTTAAATGACTAATGTAGTTTTGTATATAAAAAAGAAATCATGAAACAAAATTAGAATATTGCAATCAAAACCGTATTCAGTTTTTGTGCAACTTTGCCTAAGATGTTTTGAAAATCACATATTAATAAAATATTAATTAAAGTGGAGTCGGTAAAATGGTAAGGAACTAGAAAAAAATGGGATGTTTATCGGATTCGTAACATCTATTCAAAATTAATACAACCATAGTTTTCAGATTATAGCTCACATTGTCATGTCTCAGTGCGTTATTTTTCATGTACAAATTCACTTATATTTTGTTGTGGTTTTCTGTGTGGGAGAAAGCACTAAATGTTTTCAGTGATTTTTCGTGCATCTGCATTTTTTTTTGTAATATTGTTCAATTGTAGTTGTTTCCCTTGTGCATGTTTGCCATCTTTCTTTGACTATATCAATGTCATACCCACCAATCATGTAGTTCTTCTTACGCCTAATTAATTTGTTTACATTTGGAAAATTGTTGTATGGAAATAATGTCAGTGGCTCAGCAAAGATAAGGGACATTTACTCAGTTTGCACAGCAACTTTTGTGCACACGTTTCAATGTTCATAAACAAATAGAAACAGAGGCGTGAAAATGTCGCCTGTAGTCGTTTACTTAGTTAGATGCAAATGAGCTCTGATTCATTCTTCCCAACATTGACAGGATTTGATTTGCTTCATTTGTAACTGAAACTTTCGATCGTATAACAGTTTACCATCAAACATCAACAACAAATATAGGTAGTATGCTTGGAAGTCGAGATTGTTTAAATATTGGATTTAAATTTTATATGCGCAAAAGAGCCATAATAAAAAATGAGAGCTGCAGACAGGGTGTATACACGCACTGTTTCGACCTGTAGGGTCTCATCAGTGCAGCTGTTGATGTGGCACTGTGCTATAGCTGGTAGACTAGCAGGCACACAGATTTCCACTTTGTGGTACCTTTCGGTCAATCGTCGATATGTTGGGTACCAAACTAGGTACCAATCAACACAGACGAACCACGTGGAGCGCACTATGGCCAAAACAACTGTTTGGGACCCAATAGCGCTATCAGCTCGGCTTTCACCCAAATCATATTATATGCGCAAAAGAGCCTTATTGATTACATGCGCAAAGTGCGTGTATACACCCTGTCTGCAGCTCTCATTGATTATTATGGCTCTTTTGCGCATATAATATGATTTGGGTGAAAGTCGAGCCGAGTCTACCAGCTAGCAAAGTGCCACATCAACAGCTGCACTGATGAGACCTTACAGGTCGAAACAGTGCGTGTATACACCCTGTCTGCAGCTCTCATGGATTTAAATTTGTTTGCATTTCTATGAGTTTGTGTATCTTTTCAAATGGATTTCAAAAGCACATAAACTGCGACGATGCCATTTCGGCTTAATTTATATTTCTGTGTTATTTCAAAATTAAGTCTTTGCGTGTAATTTTGGATATCGGAAAACATAGGACTGATCCGACGGTATATTATTTTGCCAGACGTGAATTTTCTTGACCAGACAGGAGCGACGCGTATATAAATTGTTGTTGTCGCCACGGAGTCACTGCGGAACACCTGCTGCCAGTTATACGAAACGAAGCGCAACATCTCTATCACGAGTCACTCCATGTATTTGAAACTTGATGAAGCGAATGGTGCGTGTCAACAACAAACGCGTCGCCTTCTGTGGGGGGAATTGTTTTTTATCCCAGACGCGTTGGACGGGAGGAGTAAATGTAGTATTCTGACTCTATGAAAGAGTGCGCATTGTTAAAGCTACACCTATGTAGAAAAAAAATTCAATAATCGTCATGTGTGAATATGGATGAGGTTTCTATAAACATAACAACAGCTTTGTTAGATCTTGTACAATTCATAAACATTGTTATGTATAAGTATAGTTGGGATATTACGGCTAAATCAGTTTTGCACTTCGGGAATGAAATACAGCATTGTATTTCAAAAGTAAACAAAACAGAAAAGCGCATGAGGCACTGCTATAGTGAGGGCAACAGGAACTTTTTGCAGTCTGTGTGACTGAAGCGATTTATTGCACCAGTGTGGCGCAATGTCGTTGAGAAGAAAGTCATCTAACAGTTCTGGACGATTTTAGAAAAACTTACGAAGTCTCGGTTGCAATCCAGGCAATGTGACACGAAAGTGCGTCCAACCTTGACATAACCACTTGAGACAAAATGATTAAAAGCAGAAATGTCTCTATAGTGGGTTGATATCATTCGTTCGTTGGTCGTTTCTTACCATCTACGCTCAAGTTGACAGAAGATTAAGACTATGCAGCTGTAAATATCTCGATGTAATAGCAGTTTGCTAATTTCGTCAGCAATAAGCTTACCTTCAATAACGGCTATATCAACGTAAATCTGTTGAATTGTCAACTTTCAGGTTACAGGTTGCAACATTTTTTCATGAAGCTGTTCATATTAATTTCAGTTTTGCTTTTCTGGTTGGACTATGGACGTTGCAGAATTCAAAAAGGTAAACTTAAGTTCCGCATTGTGATGAAAAAAATTCTTAAATATGTTGTTACAATATTGATGAATATTTATCAACTTTAATTAAAGTTATTTGATGAAGCCTGTGGTTTTGAAAACAACCCAATAAAAACATCTTTCGTAATGTCGTAAAGCGGGAAATAAAGAGGTTTGTTTATACAAGATATATGCAAATGTGTTTCACCAGACCTTGTTGGTGCGAATGTGATGAATTATATGTAAATAAGGAAGGTGTGGCAAAGTTGTTGCTAAACACAAATGAACCGGGATTTATCTTGCTAGTTTAAACTCGCAGGGAGTGGAACCTATTCGACAAGAATTTTGGCACAAAATATGAGGATACGCTTTAATCAACCCTTTTCAGATCCACCCATTCTTTACGCATGGGTTAGAGGACACAGGATAGAAAGGTGCTCACATTGTTACTCATTACAAAATTTCCAATGAACAATTGGTTTTCAAGGTTCCGAATCGATATTCTAAACGTGGGAAATAGAACATTTATTGCAAGAGTTACAAGAATAAATCGCAACACAATCAGTAACACTTTCACAGTTTACTGGTCAGCAAGAACACATCAGAAAGGTTGAGTATATGCATGTATCTAAATGAAATGATGGATATCTGTTTGCCAAATTTGTTTTTATCTCCAAAATAACTATCACAGACAAAGTAACGACACTCGGAAATGTAAAAAACGCTCCAAATGTTTCTGTTGGGATCCCGATATCAGTGTTTGCACCAACACTCACCAAAACAAGACCCAACACGTATGATGTGTTTGGAAGAGAGGTTTACACCTCGCAACTTTACAGACTCCTCGACGAAAACACGTAATTCATACATTAATTGACATGCAAATTCAACCAGCTGTGTTTAATTTTGTCGACTACACTTTGAGTGCTTATCATCAAGATTTCAACAAACTATTTAATTTTTTTATGCCACAAAAATACCGGAAGATTTTTATGAAACGATTTTAATAAAAAATTACAGCAAACACAAAAACGTAAACCCTATGTTGCACAGAAATTTTCCGATAAAGAAAACCACCGCACCACATATGACCATGGAAGTCACGGTGCGATGTGACACCTTTTACATTGATGGTAGCGTTGAACCATTTTATGGCGTAAAAAAGATGTTGGTTTTGGCCAGAAAAATTGTGTCATCCGGAACACCGCTTGAGTTTTTGGTGCGTATATGTAACACAACACACTTGTCTATTAATCTGTTCTGCAGAGAATATTTTGCTTCTGTAACACAACCATCTCCACTTTAAACATGGCTTCATTAAGCTAAATCTGTAACAACAACAATAATCTTTTCTTGCCAGGCCGCACAACATTGTGCAGCGGAATTAGCTTGCAGTAAACCAGTCAAAGCAGCCATCAACACTAACGGAAAAAATAACCAAAAAACTCTATCGGGTACAACGGTGAACATAAAAGCATACGAGATTCACGGGAAAATTGAGATTATTTTGCAAGTAAGCAAACAATGCGGATGATGATAATGTTGTAAAATGTCATCAATATTTTCACCTTTTACATGTACAAGTGTTTTAATTGTCGTGATGTCTCCGCCGTCATCATGCTCACAAGCTCCATGTCTATTTATTTTAACTTGTTTCTGATTTTTCGTTGTGAATATGCATGCTGCCGAATGATGTACTAGACATAACGCAATTATATGTGTTTAAAATGATCATTTTTATCAAAAGCAATGCGGAGGTTGCTATTTTTCCTTACTTATTTCAAGCTCAAAATATATTAGGGATCCAACAGCATGCCTTCCCAAGATGGCGGAGACGGATTTACTGGAGAAAATGGTGCAAGAGGATCCAATGTCATCTGCACACGTATCTTGTGTTACATGCACAGGAAATTTCGTCAAGGTAATATCTTATCTGGTCTGTTCACTTGACCGAATCACGAAAAAAGTGTACGCTTCGATTTGCGTTTCCTATCGTCCGATACAAAAGCATGAAGTGTTTTAGATGTGAGGCCAACACAGATGGTTGTGCATGAAGCCGGGGAAAAGGCTTTTGAATATTGGTCTGTCAAAAATCTTGATAACCATTCCTGTTTAGGCAAAACGTTTAAAAGGTTTAAAAAATGCTTTTAGGTGGTGAAGGGTCACGTGGCCAACTAGGTGGCAACGGTCGCAAGGGCGGGACGTCATTTAATGGAGGAGATGCTGGAAATATCGTGTTTTATAGTAAACATATATCTGGTTCTGTACACTTGACCCAACGTCCAGGAAAGGCAGGGCGCCCGGGCGAACACGGTTATGGAGGACTTGGCGGGTAAAGTATTTATATAGAAACAGCACATAACTATTTAAAAAAAAATACTTTTGGCTTATGAAATAAGTTTTGTATGCCATTTTGTTTAGAAAATTTGGTGCTCCTGGCTGTGGTTGCATGTGTGTGGAAACTGCATTTTGTTTTGACTTTGATTGTGAGTTCTTAGCAAGAACTGACTGTCCGCGCAATGTTCCCGTGGGCCCAAGACAGCCTGACGGCAAGGATGGATTTTTAATCTATGATATTCCAACAGTGGTAGGTGCCAACAAAATGGGTTACTTTGAACACACACAAGGGAAACAATTTCTGAAAATGACATGTTTAGCCTTACGTAGTCCCCAACTATCTATCTCTACAGCTCTCCCATTTAAATACACGTTGACGAATATAATAGTAAAACAAAGTGGAACAGTTAATCACAACAACTGAAATTTTTCAAAATACAAGCTTTTTCTGCTGTGCATCGATAAACACTTCAGATCAAGTGGTACCATTCAAGATATAACTATTAATTTCTGCTGAGTAGGAAAAAAATAATTCGAGTAATATACGCAGGGAAGTACAGGATCGACAGGTTTCACTGATTTGAGAAAAGTCAATTCTCTGAAACAGTGTTTCACTGGTGATGAGGAACTATTATGGATGATAGAAAGAGAAGGAGAAATGCTGTTTCAAAGAAATAACAATGCAGCAGCAAAAGAAAGATTGGTGTTTATTTCAGAAATGGCAAATGATACAAGCTTGGTGCATCGACAGGTAAAACCTTATTGAACTTGTCTAAGAATTTACATGAAATTTTTTCACAAAGAATATTCCTCAGTTTGCTACAAAAAACAATTCAACTTGCATTTAACACAAACAAAAATAATTATACCAGTTGCACTGATGAGACCTTTTAGGTCGAAACATCGGCCATCTGTCTGCAGCTTACACAGAAATAAATATGTTTAGGCCAGGGAAATTACAAGGTATATTGAACAAGGGTTTGATTTCTATGGAAATTCGAAATACTACGCTCCAGACAAGTACTGGACATCTTTGCAGAAACGCACAAAGGAACTAATTAACGCTGGAAAGCAGTTGGAATCCTCCTATAACAACGTATTAAGTTCTGTAAGTTAAAAAGGCATGTGTTACTGTAACATATACGGTAAAATAATAACAATAGCCTACGCGAACAATTGCAATGTTTTTTATTAATAGTGCTACTAATTAATAAGATTTATAGGCGTGTTTTTTTACTTAACAGATTGATCAAAATCTGATCTCATTGACAATAGTTTCAAGCATAATGGAAGAAGTATACACGACAAACACGCTCACGCTTCAGTTCCGACAACACGTGTTGAAGAAAAAGATGAAGTTTTACCGAAAAGCTCTCAAAAACATTGAACAAACTATGAAGCAGCAGTTGATTATCATCAAACGTTTGGCAAAAGTAGTTTTAGTCGAGGCGGTATGTTTCGTAATAAATTAAAACACAGTAGTTTGGAAACAAAAATATTTTGACGCTTCACTTTCTAATAGACAAATAACCAACAACCAAGCATACTCGAATTTCTTTTTTCAATTGTTGGGATATTTTTGAGTGGTATCAAGAAAGATCCAGTAGCTGTGTACGACAAATCAGTCAGCGTAAGATTTCAAATTAATTTTCATACATGCATTGCATTTATTTGTACTTTAATATTACAGTTCATATTAAGTATGAGTGAAAAACACTGTCAACTTCCATTTATTGGACATCTGCAGGACACCTTGGGATCAAAGTATATCCTTTTTCTTTCTATTCAAAACCGTTATACAAAACCTGTCATGTTTTCACAGTCTTCATTTTGCTTTTCATTTCCGAGCCACTTCAAAAAACTTCGATTACAGCAGCTTGGATGCATCGGCCGTTCCCACAATCATGAAAAGCAATTTAGCGAAAAATAAAGGAAAAATTATTCAAGAACTTCATTGCATTTACAAAGAAACCAGTTCGCAAAACGTAAATCTTGATTTAACTAGAGAATCGTATACGTGATGAAACCAGACCCATTTTGCAATGCAGGCATTCACCTTAGACCGAATTCTCAATGATTTTTTTCGGGATGGATCGTTTCGCATTGAAATCATAGAAAAGCTTATTAGCATGGATGCTCAAATGAAAGTACAGAAAAAGACTTTTTTTTCTTTTTTTCATTTTGTAGCCATGTTTTACAAGATTTACTTTATGCACAGCAAATTAGTTACAACCAAAAGGTCTTGGAAGAGACACGAAACGTTACGAACGGAAAACAGGACGCCGCATTAAAAAACATTCCAATGGAAACAAAATATTACTGGAGTGACTTGTTACTGCAGTAACTTTCATGAAATTAATTTAGAATAAATACAAAAAATCAATCTTTCCAAGTTTAAAACAACGCTTTCTCCGACAGTTTGTACCAGCAGCAAGAAAACCTGATAATGGAATCGATTTACGAACTTTCTAAATCCTACCAATTCGAAACTTTGTGGGACTTTGGGGCACAGGAAATATTTTTACGTAAATTTAGTGGCAAGGTATGAGTGTAATACGCATTTCATATTTCAATCAAAACTGTTTCTACTAAGAATTGAAAATTACCTCAGAATGTGGTTTTAAATGCTGGAAGATTAAACGGAATGTTTCAGTTGCACAGAATCTATCGACGACTGCAAAAACAAAGAAACAAATTTTTAACATATGCGTCCACATACGCTGGCCCATCTTCTCATATTTTTATAGCTAATTGGAAAATAACACAGGTATTTCGGTAAAAAAAACTGGTCTACTACAAACTACTACACCGGACAATTACAAATGGTAAATTGAACTATTTACAAGTTATCCCATCCGGCGGTTATCAGCAAACTTCGGTCGACTGGGCGGACCACATTTACTTTGGATATTGATCCTAACGACCCAATGACAACACGGTGCGGAAACTGTTACAACGGGAGGTTGATCGGACTCTACATAGAAATTATTGGTGACCCGCAGCCCGAAAACGTACCAACTAAGTACGTGACCACCGTTACTTAATCAATTAATCTAACGCCAATTCTTGACAGAACTTACGTGCTGGTATCGCACCAGGGAGATTCCCGGTTTTTGCTTCCTCTTTCGGATGGTAATATTAGTGCGGTATATTTTCAACAAACTCCGGAAAAAGCAAAATCTGGAAAAATATTGTCGTTTGACTCTTCCCAATTGGTTGCTAATGGGGTTGACGACGATCTGGACACAGCACTGGATGACATATTTGCTGACCATGTATAGCAAAGTTCCCGCAGATATTTCGATCTTAAACACCTTTGTTTTGTTTTTTACAGGAGTACCAATATTGCCAACACGACGCCTTAAACTTTGCTGGAGCGAAACCTTGCAAAAGTCCATACGCAACATACATCTTAACTGTACCCAGATCCAATAACTACGTTTGCCCAACAGACTACAGTGTTTCTGTATCTGGTTACAACTGTCAAAGCTACGACTACTCCAGGTTGGCTACTGGGCGCCTTGAGTTATATGTATTAGTTATTCTCTCTAATTCAAACAAAAACACAACATGTTAACCAATGTTCATACGCACTTAAATGTTATTTATTAGAGAATACTTGCATCGCTTAATCAATTTTGTACTTAAGGTTGAACGAAATAAGAATTTATGCAAAGGTCAGATCTTGGAGCAACTACCCACCTGACCCAAAAGCTGCAAGGTAATTTTGGAGAAAACGTTTATCCAACATCATTAATAATAAACGACAAATATTTTGTTGCAGACGATTGACCAAAAAACAACGTCGACGTCAACAAGGATGATAACTAATGCTCGAAGAGATGTAACAACAGTAAAATTTCTCATTATTTCACAAATGTTTAAATGACTAATATACTTTTGTATATAAAAAAGAATCCATGAAACAAAATTAGAATATTGCAATCAAAACCGTATTCAGTTTTTGTGCAACTTTGACTATGGTGTTTTGATATTTCTCATATTAATAAAATATTAATAAAAGTGGAATCGGTAAAATGGTTAGGAACTAGAAAAAAATGGGATGTTTATCGGATTCGTAACATCTATTCAAAATTAATACAACTATAGTTATCAGATTATAGCTCACATTGTCATGTCTGAGTGCGTTATTTTTCATGTACAAATTCACTTATATTTTGTTGTGGTTTTCTGTGTAGGAGAAAGCACTAAATGTTTTCAGTGATTTTTCGTGCATCTGTATTTGTTTTTTTGTTTGTAATATTGTTCAATTGTAGTTGTTTCCATTGTGCATGTTTGCAATCTTTCTTTGACTTTATCAATGTCATACCCACCAATCAAGTAGTTCTTCTTACGCCTAATTAATTTGTTTACATTTGGAAAATTGTTGTATGGAAATAATGTCAGTGGCTCAGCAAAGATAAGGGACATTTACTCAGTTTGCACAGCAAGTTTTGTGCACACGTTTCAATGTTCATAAACAAATAGAAACAGAGGCGTGAAAATGTCGCCTGTAGTCGTTTACTTAGTTAGATGCAAATTAGCTCTGATTCATTCTTCCCAACATTGACAGGATTTGATTTGCTTCATCTGTGACTGAAACTTTCGATCATATAACAGTTTACCATCAAACATCAACAACAAATATAGGTAGTATGCTTGGAAGTCGAGATTGTTTAAATATTGGATTTAAATTTTATATGCGCAAAAGAGCCATAATAAAAAATGAGAGCTGCAGACAGGGTGTATACACGCACTGTTTCGACCTGTAAGGTCTCATCAGTGCAGCTGTTGATGTGGCACTGTGCTATAGCTGGTAGACTAGCAGGCACACAGATTTCCACTTTGTGGTACCTTTCGGTCAATCGTCGATATGTTGGGTACCAAACTAGGTACCAATCAACACAGACAAACCACGTGGAGCGCACTATGGCCAAAACAACTGTTTGGGACCCAATAGCGCTATCAGCTCGGCTTTCACCCAAATCATATTATATGCGCAAAAGAGCCTTATTGATTACATGCGCAAAGTGCGTGTATACACCCTGTCTGCAGCTCTCATTGATTATTATGGCTCTTTTGCGCATATAATATGATTTGGGTGAAAGGCGAGCCGATAGCGCTATTGGGTCCCAAACAGTTGTTTTGGCCATAGTGCGCTCCACGTGGTTCGTCTGTGTTGATTGGTACCTAGTTTGGTACCCAACATATCGACGATTGACCGAAAGGTACCACAAAGTGGAAATATGTGTGCCTGCTAGTCTACCAGCTAGCAAAGTGCCACATCAACAGCTGCACTGATGAGACCTTACAGGTCGAAATAGTGCGTGTATACACCCTGTCTGCAGCTCTCATGTATTTAAATTTGTTTGCATTTCTATGAGTTTGTGTATCTTTTCAAATGGATTTCAAAAGCACATAAACTGCGACGATGCCATTTCGGCTTAATTTATATTTCTGTGTTATTTCAAAATTAAGTCTTTGCGAGTAATTTTGGATATCGGAAAACATAGGACTGATCCGACGGTATATTGTTTTGCCAGACGTGAGTTTTCTTGACCAGACAGGAGCGACGCGTATATAAATTGTTGTTGTCGCCACGGAGTCACTGCGGAACACCTGCTGCCAGTTATACGAAACGAAGCGCAGCATCTCTATCACGAGTCACTCCATGTATTTGAAACTTGATGAAGCGAATGGTGCGTGTCAACAACAGACGCGTCGCCTTCTGTGGGGGGAATTGTTTTTTATCCCAGACCCGTTGGACGGGAGGAGTAAATGTAGTATTCTGACTCTATGAAAGAGTGCGCATTGTTAAAGCTACACCTATGTAGAAAAAAATTCAACAATCGTCATGTGTGAATATGGATGAGGTTTCTATAAACATAAAAACAGCTTTGTTAGATCTTGTACAATTCATAAACATTGTTATGTATAAGTATAGTTGGGATATTACGGCTAAATCAGTTTTGCACTTCGGGAGTGAAATACAGCATTGTATTTCAAAAGTAAACAAAACAGAAAAGCGCATGAGGCACTGCTATAGAGAGGGCAACAGGAACTTTTTGCAGTCTGTGTGACTGAAGCGATTTATTGCACCAGTGTGGCGCAATGTCGTTGAGGAGAAAGTCATCTAACAGTTCTGGACGATTTTAGAAAAACTGACGAAGTCTCGGTTGCAATCCAGGCAATGTGACACGAAAGTGCGTTCAACCTTGGCATAACCACTTGAGACAAAATGATTAAAAGCAGAAATGTCTCTATAGTGGGTTGATATCATTCGTTCGTTGGTCGTTTCTTACCATCTACGCTCAAGTTGACAGAAGATTAAGACTATGCAACTGTAAATATCTCGATGTAATAGCAGTTTGCTAATTTCGTCAACAATAAGCTTACATTCAATAACGGCTATATCAACGTAAATCTGTTGAATTGTCAACTTTCAGGTTACAGGTTGCAACATTTTTTCATGAAGCTGTTCATATTAATTTCAGTTTTGCTTTTCTGGGTGGACTATGGACGTTGCAGAATTCAAAAAGGTAAACTTAAGTTCCGCATTGTGATGAAAAAAATTCTTAAATATGTTGAAGAATATTGATGAATATTTATCAACTTTAATTAAAGTTATTTGATGAAGCCTGTGGTTTTGAAAACAACCCAATAAAAACATCTTTCGAAATGTCGTAAAGCGGGAAACAAAGTGGTTTGTTTATACAAGATATATGCAAATGTGTTTCACCAGACCTTGTTGGTGCGAATGTGATGAATTATATGTAAATAAGGAAGGTGTGGCAAAGTTGTTGCTAAACACAAATGAACTGGGATTTATCTTGCTAGTTTAAACTCGCAGGGAGTGGAACCTATTCGACAAGAATTTTGGCACAAAATATGAGGATACGCTTTAATCAACCCTATCCAGATCCACCCATTCTTTACGCATGGGTTAGAGGACACAGGATCGAAAGGTGCTCACTTTGTTACTCATTACAAAATTTCCAATGAACAATTGGTTTTCAAGGTTCCGAATCGATATTCTAAACGTGGGAAATAGAACATTTATTGCAAGAGTTACAAGAATAAATCGCAACACAATCAGTAACACTTTCACAGTTTACTGGTCAGCAAGAACACATCAGAAAGGTTGAGTATATGCATGTATCTAAATGAAATGATGGATATCTGTTTGCCAAATTTGTTTTTATCTCCAAAATAACTATCACAGACAAAGTAACGACACTCGGAAATGTAAAAAACGCTCCAAATGTTTCTGTGGGGATCCCGATATCAGCGTTTGCACCAACACTCACCAAAACAAGACCCAACACGTATGATGTGTTTGGAAGAGAGGTTTACACCTCGCAACTTTACAGACTCCTCGACGAAAACACGTAATTCATACATTAATTGACATGCAAATTCAACCAGCTGTGTTTAATTTTGTCGACTACACTTTGAGTACTTATCATCAAGATTCCAACAAACTATTTAATTTTTTTATGCCACAAAAATACCGGAAGATTTTTATGAAACGATTTTAATAAAAAATTACAGCAAACACAAAAACGTAAACCCTATGTTGCACAGAAATTTTCCGATAAAGAAAACCACCGCACCACATATGACCATGGAAGTCACGGTGCGATGTGACACCTTTTACATTGATGGTAGCGTTGAACCATTTTATGGCGTAAAAAAGATGTTGGTTTTGGCCAGAAAAATTGTGTCATCCGGAACACCGCTTGAGTTTTTGGTGCGTATATGTAACACAACACACTTGTCTATTAATCTGTTCTGCAGAGAATATTTTGCTTCTGTAACACAACCATCTCCACTTTAAACATGGCTTCATTAAGCTAAATCTGTAACAACAACAATAATCTTTTCTTGCCAGGCCGCACAACAATGTGCAGCGGAATTAGCTTGCAGTAAACCAGTCAAAGCAGCCATCAACACTAACGGAAAAAATAACCAAAAAACTCTATCGGGTACAACGGTGAACATAAAAGCATACGAGATTCACGGGAAAATTGAGATTATTTTGCAAGTAAGCAAACAATGCGGATGATGATGATGTTGTAAAATGTCATCAATATTTTCACCTTTTACATGTACAAGTGTTTTAATTGTCGTGATGTCTCCGCCGTCATCATGCTCACAAGCTCCTTGTCTATTTATTTTAACTTGTTTCTGATTTTTCGTTGTGAATATGCATGCTGCCGAATGATGTCATTTTTACTCGACATAACGCAACTATATGTGCTTAAAATGATCATTTTTATCAAAAGCAATGCGGAGGTTGCTATTTTTCCTTACTTATTTCAAGCTCAAAATATATTAGGGATCCAACAGCATGCCTTCCCAAGATGGCGGAGACGGATTGACTGGAGAAAATGGTGCAAGAGGATCCAATGTCATCTGCACACGTATCTTGTGTTACATACACAGGAAATTTCGTCAAGGTAATATCTTATCTGGTCTGTTCACTTGACCGAATCACGAAAAAAGTGTACGCTTCGATTTGCGTTTCCTATCGGCCAACACAGATGGTCGTGCATGGAGCCGGGGAAAAGGCTTTTGAATATTGGTCTGTCAAAAGCCTCGATAACCATTCCTGTTTAGGCAAAACGTTTAAAAGGTATTAAAAATACTTTTAGGTGGTAAAGGGTCACGTGGCCAACTAGGTGGCAACGGTCGCAAGGGCGGGGCGTCATTTAATGGAGGAGATGCCGGAAATATCGTGTTTTATAGTAAACATATATCTGGTTCTGTACACTTGACCCAACGTCCAGGAAAGGCAGGGCGCCCGGGCGAACACGGTTATGGAGGACTTGGCGGGTAAAGTATTCATGTAGAAACAGCACATAACTATTTAAAAAAAATACTTTTGGCTTAAGACACAAGTTTCGCATGCCATTTTGTTTAGAAAATTTGGTGCTGAAGGCTGTGGTTGCATGTGTGTGGAAGGTCCATATTGTTTGTGCCTTGAATGTGAGTTGTTAGCAGAAACTGACTGTCCGCCCAATGTTCCCGTGGGCCCAAGACAGCCTGACGGCAAGGATGGATTTTTAATCTATGACATTCCAACAGTGGTAGGTGACAACAAAATGGGTTACTTTGAACACACACAAGGGAAACAATTTCTGAAAATGACATGTTGAACGTGTACACGCAGTGTTTCGCCCTGTAAGGTCTCATCAGTGCAGCTGTTAAGTGGCACTGTGCTAGCTTTCACACTAGCAAGCACACTAGTCTCCACGTTGTGGTAACTTTCGGTCAACGTCGATCTGCAGGGACATGTTTAGTCTTACGTAACTATCTGTCTCTACAGCTATCCCATTTAAATACACGTTTTCCGTAAGAAAAAGTAGGAAAAAAATAACTAGGAAAAAAGTAATTAACATCGAGTAATATGCGCAGGGAAGTACAGGATCAACAGGTGTTACCGATTTGAGAAAAGTCAATTCTCTGAAACAGTGGTTCACTGGTGATGAGGAACTATTATGGATGATAGAAAGAGAAGGAGAAATGCTATTTCAAAGAAATAACAATGCAGCAGCAAAAGAAAGATTGGTGTTTATTTTAGAAATGGCAAATGATACAAGCTTGGTGTATCGACAGGTGAAACCTTATTGAAATTGTCTAACAATTTACATGAAATTTTTTCACAAAGAATATTCCTCAGTTTGTTACAAAGAACAATTCAACTTGCATTTAACACAAACAAAAATAATTATACCAGTTGCACTGATATGACCTTTTTGGTCGAAACAGTGGCCATCTGTTTGCAGCCTACGCAGAAATAATTATGTTTAGGCCAGGGAAATTACAAGATATATTGAACAAGGGTTTGATTTCTATGGAAATTCGAAATACTACGCTCCAGACAAGTACTGGACATCTTTGCAGAAACGCACAAAGGAACTAATTAACGTTGGAAAGCAGTTGGAATCCTCCTATAACAACGTATTAAGTTCTGTAAGTTAAAAAGGCTTGTGTAAGTGAAACATATACAGTAAAATAATAACAATAGCCTACGCGAACATTTGCAATTTTTTTTATTATAGTGCTACTAATTAATAAGATTTATAGGCGTGTTTTTTTTACTTAACAGATTGATCAAAATCTGATCTCATTGACAATAGTTTCAAGCATAATGGAAGAAGTATACACGACAAACACGCTCACGCTTCAGTTCCGACAACACGTGTTGAAGAAAAAGATGAAGTTTTACCGAAAAGCTCTCAAAAACATTGAACAAACTATGAAGCAGCAGTTGATTATCATCAAACGTTTGGCAAAAGTAGTTTTAGTCGAGGCGGTATGTTTCGTAATAAATTAAAACACAGTAGTTTGGAAACAAAAATATTTTGACGCTTCACTTTCTAATAGACAAATAACCAACAACCAAGCATACTCGAATTTCTTTTTTCAATTGTTGGGATATTTTTGAGTGGTATCAAGAAAGATCCAGTAGCTGTGTACGACAAATCAGTCAGCGTAAGATTTCAAATTAATTTTCATACATGCATTGCATTTATTTGTACTTTAATATTACAGTTCATATTAAGTATGAGTGAAAAACACTGTCAACTTCCATTTATTGGACATCTGCAGGACACCTTGGGATCAAAGTATATCCTTTTTCTTTCTATTCAAAACCGTTATACAAAACCTGTCATGTTTTCACAGTCTTCATTTTGCTTTTCATTTCCGAGCCACTTCAAAAAACTTCGATTACAGCAGCTTGGATGCATCGGCCGTTCCCACAATCATGAAAAGCAATTTAGCGAAAAATAAAGGAAAAATTATTCAAGAACTTCATTGCATTTACAAAGAAACCAGTTCGCAAAACGTAAATCTTGATTTAACTAGAGAATCGTATACGTGATGAAACCAGACCCATTTTGCAATGCAGGCATTCACCTTAGACCGAATTCTCAATGATTTTTTTCGGGATGGATCGTTTCGCATTGAAATCATAGAAAAGCTTATTAGCATGGATGCTCAAATGAAAGTACAGAAAAAGACTTTTTTTTCTTTTTTTCATTTTGTAGCCATGTTTTACAAGATTTACTTTATGCACAGCAAATTAATTACAACCAAAAGGTCTTGGAAGAGACACGAAACGTTACGAACGGAAAACAGGACGCCGCATTAAAAAACATTCCAATGGAAACAAAATATTACTGGAGTGACTTGTTACTGCAGTAACTTTCATGAAATTAATTTAGAATAAATACAAAAAATCAATCTTTCCAAGTTTAAAACAACGCTTTCTCCGACAGTTTGTACCAGCAGCAAGAAAACCTGATAATGGAATCGATTTACGAACTTTCTAAATCCTACCAATTCGAAACTTTGTGGGACTTTGGGGCACAGGAAATATTTTTACGTAAATTTAGTGGCAAGGTATGAGTGTAATACGCATTTCATATTTCAATCAAAACTGTTTCTACTAAGAATTGAAAATTACCTCAGAATGTGGTTTTAAATGCTGGAAGATTAAACGGAATGTTTCAGTTGCACAGAATCTATCGACGACTGCAAAAACAAAGAAACAAATTTTTAACATATGCGTCCACATACGCTGGCCCATCTTCTCATATTTTTATAGCTAATTGGAAAATAACACAGGTATTTCGGTAAAAAAAACTGGTCTACTACAAACTACTACACCGGACAATTACAAATGGTAAATTGAACTATTTACAAGTTATCCCATCCGGCGGTTATCAGCAAACTTCGGTCGACTGGGCGGACCACATTTACTTTGGATATTGATCCTAACGACCCAATGACAACACGGTGCGGAAACTGTTACAACGGGAGGTTGATCGGACTCTACATAGAAATTATTGGTGACCCGCAGCCCGAAAACGTACCAACTAAGTACGTGACCACCGTTACTTAATCAATTAATCTAACGCCAATTCTTGACAGAACTTACGTGCTGGTATCGCACCAGGGAGATTCCCGGTTTTTGCTTCCTCTTTCGGATGGTAATATTAGTGCGGTATATTTTCAACAAACTCCGGAAAAAGCAAAATCTGGAAAAATATTGTCGTTTGACTCTTCCCAATTGGTTGCTAATGGGGTTGACGACGATCTGGACACAGCACTGGATGACATATTTGCTGACCATGTATAGCAAAGTTCCCGCAGATATTTCGATCTTAAACACCTTTGTTTTGTTTTTTACAGGAGTACCAATATTGCCAACACGACGCCTTAAACTTTGCTGGAGCGAAACCTTGCAAAAGTCCATACGCAACATACATCTTAACTGTACCCAGATCCAATTACTACGTTTGCCCAACAGACTACAGTGTTTCTGTATCTGGTTACAACTGTCAAAGCTACGACTACTCCAGGTTGGCTACTGGGCGCCTTGAGTTATATGTATTAGTTATTCTCTCTAATTCAAACAAAAACACAACATGTTAACCAATGTTCATACGCACTTAAATGTTATTTATTAGAGAATACTTGCATCGCTTAATCAATTTTGTACTTAAGGTTGAACGAAATAAGAATTTATGCAAAGGTCAGATCTTGGAGCAACTACCCACCTGACCCAAAAGCTGCAAGGTAATTTTGGAGAAAACGTTTATCCAACATCATTAATAATAAACGACAAATATTTTGTTGCAGACGATTGACCAAAAAACAACGTCGACGTCAACAAGGATGATAACTAATGCTCGAAGAGATGTAACAACAGTAAAATTTCTCATTATTTCACAAATGTTTAAATGACTAATATACTTTTGTATATAAAAAAGAATCCATGAAACAAAATTAGAATATTGCAATCAAAACCGTATTCAGTTTTTGTGCAACTTTGACTATGGTGTTTTGATATTTCTCATATTAATAAAATATTAATAAAAGTGGAATCGGTAAAATGGTTAGGAACTAGAAAAAAATGGGATGTTTATCGGATTCGTAACATCTATTCAAAATTAATACAACTATAGTTATCAGATTATAGCTCACATTGTCATGTCTGAGTGCGTTATTTTTCATGTACAAATTCACTTATATTTTGTTGTGGTTTTCTGTGTAGGAGAAAGCACTAAATGTTTTCAGTGATTTTTCGTGCATCTGTATTTGTTTTTTTGTTTGTAATATTGTTCAATTGTAGTTGTTTCCATTGTGCATGTTTGCAATCTTTCTTTGACTTTATCAATGTCATACCCACCAATCAAGTAGTTCTTCTTACGCCTAATTAATTTGTTTACATTTGGAAAATTGTTGTATGGAAATAATGTCAGTGGCTCAGCAAAGATAAGGGACATTTACTCAGTTTGCACAGCAAGTTTTGTGCACACGTTTCAATGTTCATAAACAAATAGAAACAGAGGCGTGAAAATGTCGCCTGTAGTCGTTTACTTAGTTAGATGCAAATTAGCTCTGATTCATTCTTCCCAACATTGACAGGATTTGATTTGCTTCATCTGTGACTGAAACTTTCGATCATATAACAGTTTACCATCAAACATCAACAACAAATATAGGTAGTATGCTTGGAAGTCGAGATTGTTTAAATATTGGATTTAAATTTTATATGCGCAAAAGAGCCATAATAAAAAATGAGAGCTGCAGACAGGGTGTATACACGCACTGTTTCGACCTGTAAGGTCTCATCAGTGCAGCTGTTGATGTGGCACTGTGCTATAGCTGGTAGACTAGCAGGCACACAGATTTCCACTTTGTGGTACCTTTCGGTCAATCGTCGATATGTTGGGTACCAAACTAGGTACCAATCAACACAGACAAACCACGTGGAGCGCACTATGGCCAAAACAACTGTTTGGGACCCAATAGCGCTATCAGCTCGGCTTTCACCCAAATCATATTATATGCGCAAAAGAGCCTTATTGATTACATGCGCAAAGTGCGTGTATACACCCTGTCTGCAGCTCTCATTGATTATTATGGCTCTTTTGCGCATATAATATGATTTGGGTGAAAGGCGAGCCGATAGCGCTATTGGGTCCCAAACAGTTGTTTTGGCCATAGTGCGCTCCACGTGGTTCGTCTGTGTTGATTGGTACCTAGTTTGGTACCCAACATATCGACGATTGACCGAAAGGTACCACAAAGTGGAAATATGTGTGCCTGCTAGTCTACCAGCTAGCAAAGTGCCACATCAACAGCTGCACTGATGAGACCTTACAGGTCGAAACAGTGCGTGTATACACCCTGTCTGCAGCTCTCATGTATTTAAATTTGTTTGCATTTCTATGAGTTTGTGTATCTTTTCAAATGGATTTCAAAAGCACATAAACTGCGACGATGCCATTTCGGCTTAATTTATATTTCTGTGTTATTTCAAAATTAAGTCTTTGCGAGTAATTTTGGATATCGGAAAACATAGGACTGATCCGACGGTATATTGTTTTGCCAGACGTGAGTTTTCTTGACCAGACAGGAGCGACGCGTATATAAATTGTTGTTGTCGCCACGGAGTCACTGCGGAACACCTGCTGCCAGTTATACGAAACGAAGCGCAGCATCTCTATCACGAGTCACTCCATGTATTTGAAACTTGATGAAGCGAATGGTGCGTGTCAACAACAGACGCGTCGCCTTCTGTGGGGGGAATTGTTTTTTATCCCAGACCCGTTGGACGGGAGGAGTAAATGTAGTATTCTGACTCTATGAAAGAGTGCGCATTGTTAAAGCTACACCTATGTAGAAAAAAATTCAATAATCGTCATGTGTGAATATGGATGAGGTTTCTATAAACATAAAAACAGCTTTGTTAGATCTTGTACAATTCATAAACATTGTTATGTATAAGTATAGTTGGGATATTACGGCTAAATCAGTTTTGCACTTCGGGAGTGAAATACAGCATTGTATTTCAAAAGTAAACAAAACAGAAAAGCGCATGAGGCACTGCTATAGAGAGGGCAACAGGAACTTTTTGCAGTCTGTGTGACTGAAGCGATTTATTGCACCAGTGTGGCGCAATGTCGTTGAGGAGAAAGTCATCTAACAGTTCTGGACGATTTTAGAAAAACTGACGAAGTCTCGGTTGCAATCCAGGCAATGTGACACGAAAGTGCGTTCAACCTTGGCATAACCACTTGAGACAAAATGATTAAAAGCAGAAATGTCTCTATAGTGGGTTGATATCATTCGTTCGTTGGTCGTTTCTTACCATCTACGCTCAAGTTGACAGAAGATTAAGACTATGCAACTGTAAATATCTCGATGTAATAGCAGTTTGCTAATTTCGTCAACAATAAGCTTACATTCAATAACGGCTATATCAACGTAAATCTGTTGAATTGTCAACTTTCAGGTTACAGGTTGCAACATTTTTTCATGAAGCTGTTCATATTAATTTCAGTTTTGCTTTTCTGGGTGGACTATGGACGTTGCAGAATTCAAAAAGGTAAACTTAAGTTCCGCATTGTGATGAAAAAAATTCTTAAATATGTTGAAGAATATTGATGAATATTTATCAACTTTAATTAAAGTTATTTGATGAAGCCTGTGGTTTTGAAAACAACCCAATAAAAACATCTTTCGAAATGTCGTAAAGCGGGAAACAAAGTGGTTTGTTTATACAAGATATATGCAAATGTGTTTCACCAGACCTTGTTGGTGCGAATGTGATGAATTATATGTAAATAAGGAAGGTGTGGCAAAGTTGTTGCTAAACACAAATGAACTGGGATTTATCTTGCTAGTTTAAACTCGCAGGGAGTGGAACCTATTTGACAAGAATTTTGGCACAAAATATGAGGATACGCTTTAATCAACCCTATCCAGATCCACCCATTCTTTACGCATGGGTTAGAGGACACAGGATCGAAAGGTGCTCACTTTGTTACTCATTACAAAATTTCCAATGAACAATTGGTTTTCAAGGTTCCGAATCGATATTCTAAACGTGGGAAATAGAACATTTATTGCAAGAGTTACAAGAATAAATCGCAACACAATCAGTAACACTTTCACAGTTTACTGGTCAGCAAGAACACATCAGAAAGGTTGAGTATATGCATGTATCTAAATGAAATGATGGATATCTGTTTGCCAAATTTGTTTTTATCTCCAAAATAACTATCACAGACAAAGTAACGACACTCGGAAATGTAAAAAACGCTCCAAATGTTTCTGTGGGGATCCCGATATCAGCGTTTGCACCAAC
The DNA here is from genome assembly GCF_947561715.1 of Ascidia mentula. Taxonomy (NCBI): domain Eukaryota; kingdom Metazoa; phylum Chordata; class Ascidiacea; order Phlebobranchia; family Ascidiidae; genus Ascidia; species Ascidia mentula. Next base: position 6,006,284 of record NC_138568.1, read on the forward strand.
ACTCACCAAAACAAGACCCAACACGTATGATGTGTTTGGAAGAGAGGTTTACACCTCGCAACTTTACAGACTCCTCGACGAAAACACGTAATTCATACATTAATTGACATGCAAATTCAACCAGCTGTGTTTAATTTTGTCGACTACACTTTGAGTACTTATCATCAAGATTCCAACAAACTATTTAATTTTTTTATGCCACAAAAATACCGGAAGATTTTTATGAAACGATTTTAATAAAAAATTACAGCAAACACAAAAACGTAAACCCTATGTTGCACAGAAATTTTCCGATAAAGAAAACCACCGCACCACATATGACCATCGAAGTCACGGTGCGATGTGACACCTTTTACATTGATGGTAGCGTTGAACCATTTTATGGCGTAAAAAAGATGTTGGTTTTGGCCAGAAAAATTGTGTCATCCGGAACACCGCTTGAGTTTTTGGTGCGTATATGTAACACAACACACTTGTCTATTAATCTGTTCTGCAGAGAATATTTTGCTTCTGTAACACAACCATCTCCACTTTAAACATGGCTTCATTAAGCTAAATCTGTAACAACAACAATAATCTTTTCTTGCCAGGCCGCACAACAATGTGCAGCGGAATTAGCTTGCAGTAAACCAGTCAAAGCAGCCATCAACACTAACGGAAAAAATAACCAAAAAACTCTATCGGGTACAACGGTGAACATAAAAGCATACGAGATTCACGGGAAAATTGAGATTATTTTGCAAGTAAGCAAACAATGCGGATGATGATGATGTTGTAAAATGTCATCAATATTTTCACCTTTTACATGTACAAGTGTTTTAATTGTCGTGATGTCTCCGCCGTCATCATGCTCACAAGCTCCTTGTCTATTTATTTTAACTTGTTTCTGATTTTTCGTTGTGAATATGCATGCTGCCGAATGATGTCATTTTTACTCGACATAACGCAACTATATGTGCTTAAAATGATCATTTTTATCAAAAGCAATGCGGAGGTTGCTATTTTTCCTTACTTATTTCAAGCTCAAAATATATTAGGGATCCAACAGCATGCCTTCCCAAGATGGCGGAGACGGATTGACTGGAGAAAATGGTGCAAGAGGATCCAATGTCATCTGCACACGTATCTTGTGTTACATACACAGGAAATTTCGTCAAGGTAATATCTTATCTGGTCTGTTCACTTGACCGAATCACGAAAAAAGTGTACGCTTCGATTTGCGTTTCCTATCGGCCAACACAGATGGTCGTGCATGGAGCCGGGGAAAAGGCTTTTGAATATTGGTCTGTCAAAAGCCTCGATAACCATTCCTGTTTAGGCAAAACGTTTAAAAGGTATTAAAAATACTTTTAGGTGGTAAAGGGTCACGTGGCCAACTAGGTGGCAACGGTCGCAAGGGCGGGGCGTCATTTAATGGAGGAGATGCCGGAAATATCGTGTTTTATAGTAAACATATATCTGGTTCTGTACACTTGACCCAACGTCCAGGAAAGGCAGGGCGCCCGGGCGAACACGGTTATGGAGGACTTGGCGGGTAAAGTATTCATGTAGAAACAGCACATAACTATTTAAAAAAAATACTTTTGGCTTAAGACACAAGTTTCGCATGCCATTTTGTTTAGAAAATTTGGTGCTGAAGGCTGTGGTTGCATGTGTGTGGAAGGTCCATATTGTTTGTGCCTTGAATGTGAGTTGTTAGCAGAAACTGACTGTCCGCCCAATGTTCCCGTGGGCCCAAGACAGCCTGACGGCAAGGATGGATTTTTAATCTATGACATTCCAACAGTGGTAGGTGACAACAAAATGGGTTACTTTGAACACACACAAGGGAAACAATTTCTGAAAATGACATGTTGAACGTGTACACGCAGTGTTTCGCCCTGTAAGGTCTCATCAGTGCAGCTGTTAAGTGGCACTGTGCTAGCTTTCACACTAGCAAGCACACTAGTCTCCACGTTGTGGTAACTTTCGGTCAACGTCGATCTGCAGGGACATGTTTAGTCTTACGTAACTATCTGTCTCTACAGCTATCCCATTTAAATACACGTTTTCCGTAAGAAAAAGTAGGAAAAAAATAACTAGGAAAAAAGTAATTAACATCGAGTAATATGCGCAGGGAAGTACAGGATCAACAGGTGTTACCGATTTGAGAAAAGTCAATTCTCTGAAACAGTGGTTCACTGGTGATGAGGAACTATTATGGATGATAGAAAGAGAAGGAGAAATGCTATTTCAAAGAAATAACAATGCAGCAGCAAAAGAAAGATTGGTGTTTATTTTAGAAATGGCAAATGATACAAGCTTGGTGTATCGACAGGTGAAACCTTATTGAAATTGTCTAACAATTTACATGAAATTTTTTCACAAAGAATATTCCTCAGTTTGTTACAAAGAACAATTCAACTTGCATTTAACACAAACAAAAATAATTATACCAGTTGCACTGATATGACCTTTTTGGTCGAAACAGTGGCCATCTGTTTGCAGCCTACGCAGAAATAATTATGTTTAGGCCAGGGAAATTACAAGATATATTGAACAAGGGTTTGATTTCTATGGAAATTCGAAATACTACGCTCCAGACAAGTACTGGACATCTTTGCAGAAACGCACAAAGGAACTAATTAACGTTGGAAAGCAGTTGGAATCCTCCTATAACAACGTATTAAGTTCTGTAAGTTAAAAAGGCTTGTGTAAGTGAAACATATACAGTAAAATAATAACAATAGCCTACGCGAACATTTGCAATTTTTTTTATTATAGTGCTACTAATTAATAAGATTTATAGGCGTGTTTTTTTTACTTAACAGATTGATCAAAATCTGATCTCATTGACAATAGTTTCAAGCATAATGGAAGAAGTATACACGACAAACACGCTCACGCTTCAGTTCCGACAACACGAGTTGAAGAAAAAGATGAATTTTTACCGAAAAGCTCTCAAAAACATTGAACAAACTATGAAGCAGCAGTTGATTATCATCAAACGTTTGGCAAAAGTAGTTTTAGTCGAGGCGGTATGTTTCGTAATTAATTAAAACACAGTAGTTTGGAAACAAAAATATTTTGACGCTTCACTTTCTAATAGACAAATAACCAACAACCAAGCATACTCGAATTTCTTTTTTCAATTGTTGGGATATTTTTGAGTGGTATCAAAAAAGATCCAGTAGCTGTGTACGACAAATCAGTCAGCGTAAGATTTCAAATTAATTTTCATACATTGCATTTATTTATACTTTAATATTACAGTTCATATTAAGTATGAGTGAAAAACACTGTCAACTTCCATTTATTGGACATCTGCAGGACACCTTGGGATCAAAGTATATCCTTTTTTTCTATTCAAAACCGTTATACAAAACCTGTCATATTTTCACAGTCTTCATTTTGCTTTTCATTTCCAAGCCACTTCAAAAAACTTCGATTACAGCAGCTTGGATGCATCGGCCGTTCCCACAATAATGAAAAGCAATTTAGCTAAAAACAAAGGAAAAATTATTCAAGAACTACATTGCATTTACAAAGAAACCAGTTCGCAAAACGTAAATCTTGATTTAACTAGAGAATCGTATATACGTGATTAAACCAGACCCATTTTGCAATGCAGGCATTGACCTTAGACCGAATTCTCAATGATTTTTTTCGGGATGGATCGTTTCGCATTGAAATCATAGAAAAGCTGATTAGCATGGATGCTCAAATGAAAGTACAGAAAAAGACTTGCTTTTTTACATTTTGTAGCGATATTTTACAAGATTTACTTTATGCACAGCAAATTAGTTACAACCAAAAGGTCTTGGAAGAGACACGAAACGTTACGAACGAAAAACAGGAAGCCGGATTGAAAAACATTCCAATGGAAACAAAATATTACTGGAGTGACTTGTTATTGAAGTAATTTGCATGGAATTAATTTACACTAAATACAAAATATCAATCTTTCCAAGTATAAAACAACGCTTTCTCCGACAGTTTGTACCAGCAGAACGAAAACCTGATAATGGAATCGATTTACGAACTTTCTAAATCCTACCAATTCGAAACTTTGTGGGACTTTGGGGCACAGGAAATATTTTTACGTAAATTTAGTGGCAAGGTAGGTGTGTAATACGCATTTCATATTTCAATCAAAACTGTTTGTACTAAGCATTGAAAATTGCCGCAGAATGTGGTCTTAAATGCTGGAAGATTGAGCGGAATATTTCAGTTGCACAGAATCTATCGACGACTGCAAAAACAGAGAAACAAATTTTTAACATATACGTCTACATACGCTGGCCCATCTTCTCATATTTTTATAGCTAATTGGAAAATAACACAGGTATTTCGGTAAAAAATCCTGGTCTACTAAAAATTACTATCCAGACAATTACAAATCGTAAATTGAACTATTTACAAGTTATCCCATCCGGCGGTCATCAGCAAACTTCGGTCGACTGGGCGGACCACATTTACTTTGGATATTGATCCTAACGACCCAATGACAACACGGTGCGGAAACTGTTACAACGGGAGGTTGATCGGACTCTACATAGAAATTGTTGGTGACCCGCAGCCCGAAAACGTACCAACTAAGTACGTGATCACCGTTAGTTTATCAATTAATCTAACGGCAATTCTTGACAGAACTTACGTGCTGGTATCGCACCAGGGAGATTCCCAATTTTTGCTTCCTCTTTCGGATGGTAATATTAGTGCGGCATATTTTCAACAAACTCCGGAAAAAGCAAAATCTGGAAAAATATTGTCGTTTGACTCTTCCCAATTGGTTGCTAATGGGGTTGACGACGATCTGGACACAGCACTGGATGACATATTTGCTGACCATGTATAGAAAAGTTCCCGCAGATGTTTCAATCTTAAACACCTTTGTTTTGTTTTTTGACAGGAGTACCAATATTGCCAACACGACGCCTTAAACTTTGCTGGAGCGAAACCTTGCAAAAGTCCATACGCAACATACATCTTAACTGTACCCAGATCCAATAACTACGTTTGCCCAACAGACTACAGTGTTTCTGTATCTGGTTACAACTGTCAAAGCTACGACTACTCCAGGTTGGCTACTGGGTGCCTTGAGTTATATTTATTAGTTATTCTCTCTAATTTAAACAAAAACACAACATGTTAACCAATGTTCATACGCACTTAAATGTTATTTATTAGAGAATACTTGCATCGCTTTATCAATTTTGTACTCAAGGTTGAACGAAATAAGAATTTATGCAAAGGTCAGATCTTGGAGTAACTACCCACCTGACCCAAAAGCTGCAAGGTAATTTTGGAGAAAACGTTTATCCAACATCATTAATAATAAACGCCAAAAATTTTGTTGCAGACGATTGACCAAAAAACAACGTCGACGTCAACAAGAATGATAACCAATGCTCGAAGAGATGTAACAACAGTAAATTTTCTCATTATTTCACAAATGTTTAAATTACTAATATAGTTTTGTATATAAAAAAGAGTCCATGAAACAAAATTAGCATATTGCAATTAAAACCGTATTCAGTTTTTGTGTAACTTCGCCTATGTTGTTTGGAAAATCTCATCTGTATAAAGGTGTGTCTTTTGCGTGCGATGAAATCGATACAATGGTGAGAAACTATGAAAGAAATTGGGATGATTCGTAACATTCATTCTAAAATTGTAGCTCACATTGTTATGTCTAAGAGCGCTATTTTTCATGTACACTTTCTCTTGTATTTTGTTGTGGATTTTTGTCTAGGAGAAAGCACTAAATGTTTGTAGTGATTTCTCTTGCATCTGTTTGTGGTGATTTTGGTTGTTATATTGTTCAATTGCAGTTGTTTCCAATGTGCATGTTTACCATCCTTCTTTGACTATATCAGTGCCATAACCACCAATCATGTAGTTCTTCTTACGCTTAATTAACTTGCTTAATTTAGGCGAAACCGAAAATTGTTGTGTGGAAACAATATCAGTGGCTCGGTAAACAGCAGTGAAATTTATACAGCCAGTGTGCACAGCATGTTCTATTTACAGTAAATTGCACACTTCAATGTTTGTGAACAAATAGAAACAGAGGCGTGGGAATGTCGCCTGTAGTCGTTTACTTAGTTAAATGCAAATGAGCTCTGATTCATTCTTCCCAACATTGACAGGATTTGATTTGCTTCATCTGTGACTGAAACTTTCGATCATATAACAGTTTGCCATCAAACATTAACAACACATGTGGGTAGTATGCTTGGAAGTCGAGGTTGTTAAAATATTGGATTTTAATTTGTTTGCATTTTTGTGAGTTTCTGTATCTTTTTAAATGGATTTCGAAAGCACATAAACTGACGATGTCAATTCGGAAAAATTTATATTTCTGTGTTGTTTCGAAATTAAAGATTGCACTGACCCTGATCATCCATCAGTGTTTGCGAGTAATTTTGGTTATCTGAAAAGATAGGATAGATCCGTCGGTACATTGTTTTACCAGACGTGAGTTTTCTTGACCAGGCAGGAGCGACCCGTATATAAATTGTTGGTTGTCGCCACGGAGTCACTGCGTAACCCCCGCTGCCAGTTATACTTAACGAAGCGCAATATCTCGATCACGTCACTCCATGTATTTGAAATTTAATGAAGCGAATGGTGCGTGTCAACAACAGACGCGTCGCCTTCTGTGGGGGAAATTGTTTTTATCCCAGACGCGTTGGTCGGGAGGAGTAAATGTAGTATTCTGACTTGAAAGAGTGCGCATTGTAGAACCAACAACTATGTAGAAAAAAATTCAACAATCGTCATGTGTGAATATGGATGAGGTTTCTGTAAACATAAAAACAGCTTTGTTAGATCTTGTACAATTCATAAACATTGTTATGTGTGAGTATAGTTGGGATATTACGGCTAAATCATTTTTGCACTTCGGGAATGGAATATAGCATTGTATTTAAAAAGTAAACAAAACAGAAAAGTGTACGAGGCACTGCTATAGAGAGGGCAACGGGAACTTTTTGCAGTCTGTGTGACTGAAGCGATTTATTACACCAATGTGGCGCAATGTCGTTGAGGAGAAACTCATCTAACAGTTCTGGACGATTTCAGAAAAACTTACGAAGTCTCGGTTGCAATCCAGGCAAAGTGACACACAAGTGCGTTTAACCTTGGCATAACCACTTGACACAAAATGATTTAAAGCAGAAATGTCTCAGTTGAAATAAGTCATATGATTAGGTGCCGTAAACAGCAATGTTGTTTGTAATATTCCAGCTTTAAGACCAACAACAGATAGAGTTAAAAATTTTTAAGATTAATGTAATATTCCTCCCTCTGTAACAGTCAAGGATATCTGATAATGCAGTGGTTACTCTTAATTGCGTTTTACTTCTTGCTGAACGTTGGATGGTGTAAAGTTAAGACAGGTACAAACTCTACAATTTCGTCTGTTCAATTACTGCATAATAAAATGCATGTATCTCAATTATTTTCTCTTTTGTGCAGGAAGTTGCAATTTAACAACAGATTTCCTTGGTACAAAACAACAATATGAATTCCGAAAAACGTTTTCAGAACCCCCTGTTGTTTACGCATGGGCTAGAGGGCATGCAGCAGAAAGGTATTTTTTTGACGCTTAGTAGATTATGCAACATTTATTTATCGCGAAAAAATTTTGATCGTCGATATGTGAAATAATTCGTTTTTGGATTTCAGGTGGAGGTCCTGGAGATAAACAACGATCACTTTTTTGCAACAATTATGAGAAAAAGTCAAGACAAAATCAGTAACTCAATGAGGTTGTATTGGACTGCAAGAGATGATGTAAAAGGTTTGTATTTATTGAAACAAAACTCAATATTAACTAACACATAACTGTTAACTGAGCTATGTTAAATAGACAAACAAACTGTTCTCGGTGACGCTCAAAGCAGCATAAATGTTTCAATGGGAGTACCGATGGCAGCATTTGCACCAACTCTTACCGAAACATCCACTGACGTTTACGACGTGTTTGGAAGAGACGTTTATACGACACAACTCTACCGACTACTCGACCAAAACACGTAATCAATTTAACCGACACACACGAAATTCAACAGTGCAAGTGTTTTTGCAGGAATGGTTCGGATCGTAAACACCATTACCATAAATGAAGACAAACATCTTTTTATTTTGTATTTGTTAAAACATATATTATTCGAGGTTTTAATAATAGGATGAAAAATCATGACCTGTTTGCATGCTGAAAATGATTGTATGAAGTAAACACATTAGTGTCTTAACTTATGCAGAAATTTTCCAGCATACCAAACTATTTTACGACAAATGACAATTCAAGTAAATGTACGTTGTGACACATTTTACATCGACGGCAGCGCGGAACCTTTTTATGGCATCTCAAGGATGAGCATTCGAGCAAGGAAGGTAGTTTCGGATGGAACGGCACTTGTTTTCAAGGTGTTTTGTTTTTCGAATTTGTAGACTTTAAAAATACCTTGTGGTGGCGAATATGTCATTTGTGTTTGCTTGATTTTGTGACAGTTATAACAGCGAATTTGCAGGCATCTGCACGATGTACGAGGGACATCGGTTGCAACGAGCCTGCCAAAGCTGAATTAAATACGCGCGGAAGGAATAATCAACAGGGCATCTCTGGGACAAATTTAGAGGTGTTCGCGTACAAAGTGCAAGGAATGGTGCGAATCATTTTGCAGGTAAACAGCAAAACAAGCAGGGACGTTGGCTGAATCAGCTAGTGTCCTTTGAATTATTTTTTTCTTTGCAATTTAATTTTCTTCTACAAATGCGTCCCAACACGCGAAAACACAATATCAGGTTACTGTCCTGCTGTTTTCGTCGCCGCGAAGGTATGCAACAGGCGCCGCGCGGATTCGTATCTTGTTGTTGATACCTTAGTGGTGGCTTTCATTCTGGTGTCTTAACAATGAATGTCAACAGCGCTAAAATGAGAGAACTCAGCAGGTCCCCACCTATCATAAATCGATTCAGGAATGTCGACTTTGAACCTATGAATAGTTGGACTTTGGATCCAAATGCGTCCTCAGCCACAGTTGTGTAGCATCATCTTGACAACTCGATCGTCTTCGGTAAACGCGTTTCTCGTCTAAAAAGTAAAAACTTGAAACACTCGACAAATCTTTCGACCTTTGGATCGCAGACAAAGTTTGTAATCGGTCTTTGTTCGCAAAATTTGACGAGGGACCTGACCAAGAAAGTCCAACGTATATTTACATCGATGACGTTGTCTTCACGTGATACAAAAGTCGATTGGGTAAAGGTAGATCCCGCAGTCGTTGCAGCTTCATGATTGTTCTTGTAAGGCGTTTTCCTTCAAGAAAAGTTCATTGCACATACAAACCAAATATAATTACACTTAACAAAAAATTTAAATATACGGCAGTTCTCCTCCTAACAAAAGTTAATCCTCAAACTCACATCTATGTGGCGGTTGCCGACTACCACGTGGAAGTCTCGTTCTACATATGGGAACGACCGTCAAACACAAAATCATTGCGAATTACTCTTATCATAAACGTTTTTTCTAGATATGTCAAATTAGTGATTAACCTGAAGCCTCCCAACAATTTTTACAGTCAATACGCACAAAACAGTGCCCCAATGATTTACGACGTGGCCATAGTTTGAGGCTGCCGCACAATCTGCACGTTGCTAGGAATACAGATTGGCTACTAGTTTTAGCCACCAATAACTTTTTTATGATGGTATTGTCTTTGCCAAAATTCCACCGTAGTTATCAAGAGTTGTTACATTGGTGAAATTTGCATTCGTTTATTTTTTTGTGGATATTGATAGATTTGTTTGTGGTTGTGGAGATTTATAGGTGATTAAACTGATGTAGGGCTCAAACAGCACGGCTGCTCAGAACGGAGGAGATGGGGAGAGGGGAAAAGATGGTGAGAATGGTAAAAGGCGTTTGTGCCACAAATGGGACTGTCGCACAAACCACCGACGAAGAATATTTTCCGGTATGGTTATTATAAAAGTTTCAAATCTCATGAGTTTTTTTATATTTGGCACCAATTATACAAACAAGCCATATTTTTTATTTCCTAACCATTCCTTCACCTACTGTATAAGATGGTGTGAAAAATTGAAGTGCATATTTGTGTATTGACGTACGTAAGTGATCGCGATTGGAGCTTTGGTGTTGTTGCAACTTCACATTGTTACTGAATGGTATCACAATTACCACTATTGGCCAACTTCAGGACACAACGGAACACTCGGCACAAAGGGGCGGAACGGTCGAAAAGGTGGAGATTCGATATATCCCGGCGGAGATTCAGGAAATTTTCTGATGTACATTCGACACATAGACGGTTTTGTACATTTAACCCAAATCCCTGGAAAAGCTGGGCACCCAGCAGAACACGGCTACGGAGGAGCTGGGGGGTTAGGTTTATTATTATATTGTCATCCTATTTATAGTGTTCGACAATAAAAATATTTTACACTAAATAAAAGTTATCGACACTGTTTTTTAACACTTATAATGTTCAAGGAAAAATGGTATTCCTGGATGTGGATGCAGATGCATAAAGCATTCCAAGGTTTGTGACGCTTGCATGTGGGGTTCATTTACAACATACGAAAGTATTCCTGACTGTCACCACCGTACAAGTGTCCCTCAACAACAGCTTGGTGGAAATGATGGGTTTAGAGTACACGACATACAAACAGTGGTAAGGTATAGAACACCCAGAATGAACCCTTAGTTATTCTTTCTATTGTTCGCATTTACTGCATGAGGCAAAATTGTTGTTTTTCTTCGTCACGAGCATGGCAACTACACTAGTTTCTATAGGGTTTGTGTGTGCGTTAGTTTTTCTGTGCAACCTCAGTTAGCATAACTGAGTACTCCTTTTTTGATTGAAGTTACCTTTGTGAAAATGTACATGAACGAATTCAGTAATACATCTTGTACATTTCCAGGGACCACATGGATCAATAGGTACCGCTAGTGTAAGTGTAGTCGATTCCGTAACGCCGTGGTTTATTCAAGACACTGAACTCTTGTGGATGATCGAAAGAGAAGGTGAAATGCTATTTAGGAGAAATAACAACAAAGATTCCACACAAATATTTGACTTCATTTTGGAAGTGACAAATGAAACAAGCTTGGTGTATCAACGGGTAACGTTGTTAATTTGTTTGGTAACACTATATTGTTTTGCCAAAGTTGCGTTGAAAACGCGTTTATTGGACGTTTAATTCTTCATACGTCCGATTTTTTAATGGGTCATAGGTATTGGCCAACATTAAAGACTGCAAAACGTGAATCATTTAGTAAACTTCAAATCCATACATAGTCACTTGCTGCAAAATATTTTTATACATTTAGGCACGCGAAATTTCAAGATATATTGAACAAGGCTTTGATTTTTATGGCAACTCGAAACACTACGTTCCTGACAAATATTGGACATACTTGCAGAAACGTACTAAGGAACTGCTCGCGGTCGGGCAAAATTTGGAATCCTCCTACAACACCATGTTTAGTGCAGTAAGATTTTAAATAGGACGCGATAAATCTTATTTTTACTTCTCACATCCACAAGGATTTGTTTCAACATGTACCGAGTAGGGTTATTTCGAGGCAATTATGTATATCCTGGTAAGCCTACAGCTATAGCCTACTCTGTACCAAAATAAGATGTGAAAATTTCACATCCCATTGCTGTCGTAATTGCAGGAATCTTTATCCTCTTACGTGGAATGCATCAAACCGAGTTAAATGGAACATTTTTTTGTAGATTAATCAAAACGTCAACTCTTTCAAAACAATTTCACGTACATTGGACGACGTGTATTTCACAAATAAACCCATGCTTCAGTTTAGGCGGCAAGAGCTGAAGAAAATGTTCACTTTTCACCGCAAAGCGCTCAAAAACATTGAGACAACGACGAAACAACAACTGATTGTTATCAAGCGATTGACAAAATCGGTTTTAGGCAAGGTGGTGAATTTGGCTTGGGAAAAAGCATATGCGTAGGGAAGGAAAAATTATAGGGAGGTAAAATAAGACCTTTTTTTGGCAGACAAACAACCACAAAGAAAAGCTGGGTAACTTTCTTGCTTCAACTGTCGCACTATTTCTCAGTATTCTTGCAAAGAATCAGTCGCGGCCTTTGATAAATCAGTAAAAGTATGCTTATCCATGGCGCAGTTGCTCACATCGTTCTAATTATATGTTATTTTTAGATGATAGGAGTCATGAATGAAAAACATTGCCAAGTGCCTTTTATTAGTCATCTGCAATCCACTTTAAAATCAAAGTACCTTTTAAATGATTTGGTGTTTTAGTTCAAACGTTCGTAATCAATTCTGTTTTATAGCCTCGAATTTGCATTTAATTTTCGGGCCACCTCAAAAGGATATGATTACAGCGGTTTAAATGCATCAGCTGTTCCAACAATAATGAAAAGCAATTTGGCTAAAAATAGGGAAAAAATTATTCAGGAACTTCATTGCATTTACAAACAAACCAGCTCGCAAAACGTAAATTCTTGTTAAAAGGTAAATAATATGTGTGTTTACTTGATTACGTTTATTGTATAGGCACTGACCTTGGATCGAGTTCTCAACGATTTTTTTCGGGATGGAGCGTTTCGTATTGAACTTATAGAGAAATTGATAAACATGGATGCCCAAATGAAAGTACGAGCTAACGTATCGTGGTTAGATCTGAGCACTATAATATTCTTAACTGGCTGTATCTTCACACAGCAAATTACCTACGATCAACAGTGTTTAGAAGAGGCACGAAACTTAACCAACCAGAAATTTAAAGCTGTAGTGAGAAACCTTCCAATGACGTCAAAATATTATTGGAGCGACTTGATATCAAAGTATGTCTAATAAAAATGAGTTTAAAGCGCTAGAGAAAAGAGCTGCTCACTGTGTCACTATTTTGACCTATCAGTGTTCGTACCTAACGGTATATCAAGTCATTATGACATGGAATTGTAACGCATAACCTGCTCGTCACAATAACGTCTTCAGCCGTCCGGCTTCAACGATGGGGCATGATAGGTCGAAACAGGGGCGTCGTTTGTAGCTCTAAAATAAACAATGAAAAATCTCTCTGTGGTTTTTCCTCCAACAGTTCTTACCAGCAACATGAAAACCTGATAATGGAATCAATTTATCAACTTTCAAAATCTTACCAATTCGAAACCTTGTGGAAGTTTGACGCGTTAGAAATATTTTCACAGAAATTTAGCGACAAGGTAAATATTTTCGAACACACTTTGTGCGCTAACAACGCTAATTCGTCTGCAGTACCTGGGTTCGTCTGAAAAACACAGACACAAAAAAAGTTTGAACTTTAAAATTATTGCAAATTGCAATTGTGCCTCGAAACTTTGTGGGAGTTTGGGGCACAGGAAATATTTTTTCGTAAATTTAGTGGCAAGGTAGGTGTGTAATACGCATTTCATTTCAATCAAAACTGTCTGTACTAAGCATTGAAAATTACCTCAGAATGTGGTCTTAAATGCTGGAAGATTAAACGGAATGTTTCAGTTGCACAGAATCTATCGACGACTGCAAAAACAAAGAAACAAATTTTTAACATATGCGTCTACATACGCTGGCCCATCTTCCCACATTTTTATAGCTAATTGAAAAATAACACAGGTACGGTAAAAACGTGTGCTACTACAAATTGCTACACCAGACAATTACAATTGGTAAATTGAACTATTTACAAGTTATCCCATCCGGCGGTTATCAGCAAACTTCGCTCGACTGGGCGGACCACATTTACTTTGGATATTGATCCTAACGACCCAATGACAACACGGTGCGGAAACTGTTACAACGGGAGGTTGTTCGGACTCGAAATTTCTCCCTGGTGCGATACCAGCATAGAAATTGTTGGTGATCCGCAGCCCGAAAACGTACCAACGGAGTACGTGATCACCGTTACTTAATCAATTAATCTAACGGCAATTCTTAACAGAACTTACGTGCTGGTATCGCACCAGGGAGATTCCCGGTTCTGGCTTCCTCTATCGGATGGTAATATTACTGGGGCAAACTTTCAACAAACTCCGGAAAAAGCAAAATCTGGGAATATATTGTCGTTCGACTCTTCCCAATTGGTTGCTGATAGGGTTGACGACGATCTGGACACAGCATTGGATGACATATTTGCTGACCATGTATGGCAAAGTTCCCGCAGATGTTTCCATTTTAAATACCTTAATTGTCTTTTGACAGGAGTACCAATATTGCCAACACGACGCCTTAAACTTTGCTGGAGCGAAACCTTGCAAAACCCATACGCAACATACATCTTAACTGTGCCCAAATCCAAAAGTAAGTTTGCCCAACAGACTACAGTGCTTGAGTATCTGGTTACAACTGTCAAAGCTACGACTACTCCAGGTTGGCTACTGGGTGCCTTGAGTTATATGTATCAGTTATTCTCTCTCATTCAAACAAAAACACACTAGGCTAGCCAGTGTGCATACGCACTTAGGTTATTCATTAAAGAATACTTGCATCGCTTTATCAATTTTGTACTCAAGGTTGAACGAAATAAGAATTTATGCAAAGGTCAGATCTTGGAGCAACTACCCACCTGACCCAAAAGCTGCAAGGTAATTTTGGAGCAAACGTTTATCCAACATCATTAATAATAAACCCCAAATATTTTGTTGCAGACGATTGACTAAAAAACAACGTCGACGTCAATTAGGATGATAAATAATGCTCGAAGCGATGTAACAACAGTATGATTTCTCACTTTTTTACCAATGTCTAAATGACTAAAGTTTTGTATATAAAAAAAATCTATGAAACAAAAATTGAATATTGCAATCAAACAGTTTTTCCAGTTTTTGTGCATCTTCGCCTATGGTGTATGGAAAATGTCATATTAATGAATATGTCTCGTTTGCGTGCGGTGAAATCGGTACAATGGTTAGGAACTCGAAAAAAAATTGGGATGTTTGTCGGATTCGTAATATTTATTCAAAAATAATACAACTACAGTCTAGAGTTTATAGCTTACATTGTCATGTCTAAGAGCGTTATTGTTCTTGTACACTTTCACTTATATTTTGTTGTGGATTTCTGTCTAGAAGAAAGCACTAAATGTTTGCAGTGATTTCTCTTGCATCTGGATTTGGTTCTTTTGTTTGTAATATTGTTCAATTGTAGTTGTTACCTTTGTGCATGTTTACCATCCTTCTTTGACTATATCAGCGCCATCCAATCATGTAGTTCTTCTTACGCCTAATCAATTTGTTAACATTTTGGCGAAAACTGTTGTGTGGAAACAATGTCAGTGGCTCGGTAAAAATAGAAACAGAGGTACGAGAATTTCCCCTGAAGTCGTTTACTTAATTAAATGCAAATAAGCTCTGATTCATTCTTCCCAACAGGATTTGATTTGCTTCATCTGTGACTGAAACTTTCGATCGTATAACAGTTTACCATCAAACATCAACAACAAATATAGGTAATATGTTTTAAAGTCGAGGTGGTTAATGTATTAGAATTAATTTATTTGCTTTTATATGAACCTACTTATTGACATGAAACTTACTCACAATTACTCACCAGGTATAACCAGTTTCTGTGTCTCTTCCAATAGACAGAAACTGACGATGCCATTTCGGCTAAATTATTATTTCTGTCTTATTTCAAAATTAAAGATCGTATTGACCCTGATCATCAATCACACACAATTTTGGATACCTGAGAATATAGGGTAGATCCGTCGGTACAACCAAGGAAAACAGACTGATTCCTTTTGATTAAATGATATTTTTTTTTAAACTTATCCACAAGATTGAGTTACAAAAATTGATGATTTTGTTTGAATTATGTAAACCATTGACAAAATGTATTTTATGAAATGTCCTAACGAAGTGTAACAAGATTGTTGACTCGTTTCGTTGTGTTACAGGTTAGTGATATTTATGCGTTTATCAGAGAGCTTGCTTTTAGACCTCCTTCTCATTTTTGTTTATTTCTCATGTGCATTATTATTCAGTCTATTATTATTTCTTCCATCAGCCCCTGACCGCATTCATTTAATTTTTTTTTTCATATTTTGTTGTCAAACAAATGTCGACCATTGGAGGCAGGAGCTAATCGTACATCGTTTAAGTTATATCAATTTATACCAGCTCGTCATACGAACATCAAGCCTCGAAATCACGGCGGAACACAATCCGCTGGTAAAGTCCAACGAAGCGCAACACCTCGATCACGAGTCAGCCCTTGTGAATGAAACTGAATGAAGCGAGCTGTGCGTGTCGACAACAGACGCGTCGTATTTTGAGAGGGAAGTTGTTTTTTCCAGACGAGTTGTACGGAAGAAAGCAAATGTAGCATGACTCTATACAGCAGTGTTCCTTAAACAGGTGAATTGTGAATTAACTGAAAGGGTTAAATGATTTCGTTTTTATATTGCTACATGTAGGCTACGCATAGTTGAAACTACACCTATTTAGAAAAAATAGAAACAAACATTATCTGTGGATTTGATGAGGTTTTCTTTAAACACAACTATAACCTGCCAATTGTTATGTTATGTATAATTGGGATATTATGGTTATATTGTGCAGTTTATGAATGGATTCAGCATTCTATATTAAGGGTAAATAAAACAGGAAAGTTTAAACAGCACTTCTGTAATAAAAGTCCTCCTGGAATTGTTCACAGTCTCTGTGAGGGAATCGGGTCGTTTCTGTAGTGTGGTGCAATGTCGGTAACTGTTTAGGGGTTGAGGAGAAAGTGATTTGAGAGTTAACAAAACACATACGAACTGTCGGCTTCGCCAGAAACCAGTCGCACAAGTGCGTCGAACCTTGACATGAACACCTGTGACACATATGGTTTAAAGCAGGCAAAGTCTCAGTTGAACTAATAAGTCACTTAATTTGGTGCCGTGAATAGCAATGCTCTTCTGTTTGTAGTATTTCTGCTTTAACACTGACAACTGATAAAGTTAAGATATTTTTGTGATATTCTTCCCCCCTGCAACAGTTATGAAAATCTGACAATGCAGTGGTTACTCTTAATTCTGTTTTACTTGTTGATGCACGTTGGATATTGTAAAGTTTTTTGACACACTTTTGCCCAGATTTTAGAATCATTTATAACTGAGTTATATCTTTGCTTTAATGGTTGTGAATTTGAAATTTCTAATCATTCATTTTTCAAAAAAATTCTAGGCAAACTTTACAACTTCGTCGCACTCCGTTAAGAAACGGCCACTTGGTTTGCGGTTGAAGTCAAGTCTCATTTTTCTGCCAATATCGATCATCTTATGTTGACTTTGAAATGATAATTGCAAACGCTTTGCTCCTGCGCCAAATCCCCGTTAGTTGGCTTATCATCTATTCTCAAGTAGACAGAAGATTATAACTATCCAGCTATTGGTAGTTGGACGTAGCAATTTCGTCAGCAACAGGCCCACTTTCAATAACGGCTATATCAAGTATATATACGTGTTGAATTGTCAAACTTCAGGTTTTAAGTTGCAACATATTTCGATGAAGCTGTTCATATTAATTTCCGTTTCACTTTTTTGGTTGGAGTATGGAAGTTGTACAATTCAAAAAGGTAAAAATAAGAGCAGCAATTTGATGTAACGCAAAATTAAAATTTACACGATATTTGTCCATGTTTATTAGCCACAAATAAAGTTAACGAAACCATTGGTTTTAAGCACAACCCAATGAACTCCTATTTCGTAAAGTCGATAAAGCGGATAAATGTTGATATAAAACTCTTTGTTGCTGGTAATTTGTTGCTAAACACAAATGCACGGAGATTTGCTTTACTAGTTGTTTTAACTCGCAGGGAGTGGAACCTATTCAACGAGAATTTTGGGACAAGATATGAGGATTCGCTTTAATCAACCATTTGCTGATCCACCAATTGTTTACGCCTGGGCCAGAGAAAACATTGCAGAAAGGTACATAAAGGAACTCACGTTGTAACTAACCAAATAATTTTCAATCATTAAATGGTTTCCAAGGTTCCGAATCAATATTCTAACCGTAGGAAATACAACATTTATTGCAAGAGTCACAGGAATAAATCGCAACACAATCAGTAACTCGTTCAGAGTTTACTGGTCGGCAAGAACACACCAGAAAGGTTGAGTATACGAATATTGAACGCAACGATGGATTTATGTTTTCCAAATCTATTTTTATCCATTAAATAACTATCACAGACAAAGTAACGACACTCGGAGATATACAAAACGCTCCAAATGTTTCTATTGGGATCCCGATATCAGCGTTTGCACCAACACTCACCAAGACAAGACCCAACACATATGCTGTTTTTGGGAGAGAGGTTTACACCTCGCAACTTTACAGACTCCTCGACGAAAACACGTAATTCATACATTTGTTAACATGCAATTAAACAAATCAACATCATTTCTGTCAACAACTCTATCATAAATATTACTTATCAAAATTAAAGAAGGTATTTAATATTTGTTGTGCCAGGCAAGGACCGGGAAGATTTTTACAAACAATTTTAATTAGAAAATTATAGCAAATACGCAAAAAACAGAAACCGTTTGTTGCATAGCAATTTTCCGATAAAAGAAACCACCGCACCACATATGACCCTCGAAGTTACCGTGCGATGTGACACCTTTTACATTGATGGCAGCATTGGACCATTTTATGGCTTAAAAAAGATGTTGGTTTTAGCCAGAAAAATTGAGTCTTCCGGAACACCGCTTGAGTTTTTGGTGCGTATATGTAAGAAACACATTTGTCTATTAATCTGTTCTGTAGAGAATATTTTGCTTCTGTAACACAACCATCTCCACTTTAAACATGGCTTCTTTAAGCCATATCTGTAACAATATTATTTTCTTGTCAGGCCGCACAACGTTGTGTAGCGGGATTAAGTTGCAGGAAACCAGTCAAAGCAGCCATCAACACTAACGGAAAAAATAACCAAAAAGCTGTATCGGGTACAACGGTGAACATAAAAGCATACGAAGTCCACGGAAAAATTAAAATTATTTTGCAAGTAAGCAAACAATGCGGATGATGTTGATGTTGTAAAATGTCATCAATATTTTCACCTTTTACATGTACAAGTGTTTTAATTTGTCGTGTTGTCTCCGCCGTCATCATGCTCACAAAGAAGCTCCATGTCCATTTATTTTAACTTGTTTCTGATTTTTCGTTATGACTATGCATGCTGCCGAATGATGTCATTTTACTAGACATAACGCTATTATATGTGCTTAAAATAATCATTTTTATCAAAAGCAATGCGGAGGTTGCTATTTTACCTCACTTAGTTCAAGCTTAAAATATATTAGGGATCCAACAGCATGCCTTCCCAAGATGGCGGAGACGGATTTACTGGAGAAAATGGTGCAAGAGGATCCAATGTCATCTGCACACGTAGCTTGTGTTACAAACACATGAAATTTCGACAAGGTAATGTCCTATCTGGTCTGTTCACTTGACCGAATCACGAAAAAAGTGTACGCTTCGATTTGCGTTTCCTTTCGTCCGATACAAAAGCATGAAGTGTTTTAGATGTGAGGCCAACACAGATGGTTGTGCATGGAGCCGGGGAAAAGGCTTTTGAATATTGGTCTGTCAAAAATCTTGATAACCATTCCTGTTTAGGTAAAACGTTCAAAAGGTATTAAAAATACTTTTAGGTGGTAAAGGGTCACGTGGCCAACTAGGTGGCAATGGTCGCAAAGGTGGGGCGTCACTTGCTGGAGGAGATGCCGGAAATATCGTGTTTTACGGTAAACATATATCTGGTTCCGTACACTTGACCCAACGTCCAGGAAAGGCAGGGCGCCCGGGCGAACACGGTTATGGAGGACTTGGCGGGTAAAGTATTTACATCAAGCAGCACAAAACCAACTGCAACAATTACTTTTGGTTTATGAAATACACATTATTAGAAAATTTGGTGCTCCCGGTTGTGGTTGCACATGTGTGAACAAGTTCGTTCCATCGTGTGGTATTTTGGGTTGCTACGGAAACAGGCTACAGTATGACAGTGACTGTCCGCCCAATAATCCCGTGGGTCCAAGACTGCCAGGCGGCAAGAATGGATTTTTAATCTATGACATTCCAACAGTGGTAGGTGCCAACATCATGGGTTACTTACAAAAAAATACAATTTTATATGGCTTAGGTTGTTGAGATATTAGTAAAACAACGTGAAACAGTTAATTCAAACTAAATAGTTTTCAGTAATTGCGTTTCTTTTGTGGTGCATTGATAAACATTTGTTAATTTGAACGTGCGCTACCATTGCGAAAAATAACAACTAATATCGTCTAATATACGCAGGGAAGTCAAGGATCGACAGGTTTCACTGATTTGAGAAAGGTCAATTCACTAAAGCGGTGGTTTACTGGTGATGAGGAACTGTTATGGATGATAGAAAGAGAAGGAGAAATGCTGTTTCAACGAAATAACAATACAGCAGCAAAAGAAAAATTGGACTTCGTTATAGAAATGGCAAATGATACAAGCTTAGTGTATCGACGGGTAAAATCTTAATAAAATTTGTTTGAATTTGTAAGAATTTACATGGAAATTTGTACCAAGAGTAATCCATCAGTTTGCTACAATGCAAAATTCAACTTGCATTTAAGACAAACAAAAAATAACTATATTCAGGCCAGCGAAATTACGAGGTATATTGAACAAGGGTTTGATTTCTATGGAAATTCGAAATACTACGCTCCAGACAGGCACTGGAAATCCTTGCAGAAACGCACAAAGGAACTAATTAATGTTGGAAAGCAGTTGGAATCCTCCTATAACAACGTGTTAAGTTCTGTAAGTTAAAAAGGAATGTGTAAGTGCAACATATGCGGTAAAATAATCTTATCCGAACATTTGCAATTTGTTCAATTAATAGTGCGGAAGACTTAAAGGCGATTTTTTTTACTTAACAGATTGATCAAAATCTGATCTCATTGACAGTAGTTTCAAGCATAATGGAAGAAGTGTACACGACAAATACACTCACGCTTCAGTTCCGACAACACGAGTTAAAGAAACAGATGAATTTTTACCGAAAAGCTCTCAAAAACATTGAACAAACTATGAAGCAGCAGTTGATTATAATCAAACGTTTGGCAAAAGTGGTTTTAGTCGAGGCGGTATGTTTGGCAGTTAATTAAAAAACAGTAGTTTAAAATAAAAAATACTTCGACGTCTTGATAGACAAATGACCAACAACCAAGCATACTAGAAATTCTTTCCTCAATTGTTGGAATATTTTTGAGTGGTTTCAAAAAAGATCCAGTTGGTGTTTACGACAAATCAGCCCGGGTAAGATTTTGAACTTAATTTTTAGTACATGCATTTATTTACTCGTTTATATTACAGTTCATTAAATCTATGAGTGAAAAACATTGTCAACTTCCTTTTATTCTTCATCTACAGACCACATTGGAATCGAAGTACATCCTTTTACATTCTATAAACAAACGATATTTCATAACCTGTCATATTTTCACAGTCTTCATTTTGCTTTTCATTTCCGAGCAACTTTAAAAAAATTCGATTACAGCAGCTTGGATGCATCGGCCGTTCCCACAATAATGAAAAGCAATTTAGCTAAAAATAAAGGAAAAATTATTCAAGAACTTCATTGCATTTACAAAGAAACCAGTTCGCAAAACGTAAATCTTGATTTAACTAGAGAATCTTATACGTGATGAAACCAGACCTTTCTTGCAATGCAGGCACTGACCTTAGACCGAACTCTGAATGATTTATTTCGGGATGGATCGTTTCGAATTGAAATCATTGAAAAGCTTATTAACATGGATGCTCAAATGAAAGTACAGAAAAAGGCTTGCTTTTTTACATTTTATGGTCAAATTTTTACAAGATTTACTTGATTCTCAGCAAATCGGTTACAAACAAAGGGTCTTGGAAGAGACACGAAACGCGACGAACGAAAAACAGGAAGCCGCATTAAAAAACATTCCAATGGAAACGAAATGTTACTGGAGTGACTTGTTATTAAAGTATATTGAATGAAATTTATTTAGAATAAATACAAAGAATATTCTTTCCAAGTATAACAGAACGTTTTCTCTGACAGTTTGTACCAGCAGCACGAAAACCTGATAATGGAATCGATTTACGAACTTTCTAAATCCTACCAATTCGAAACTTTATGGGACTTTGGGGCACAGGAAATATTTTTACGGAAATTTAGTGGCAAGGTATGTGTGTAATACGCATTTCCTATTTCTATCAAAACTGTTTGTACTAAGAATTGAAAATTACCGCAGAATGTGGTTTTAAATGCTGGAAGATTGAACGGAATGTTTCAGTTGCACAGAATCTATCGACGACTGCAAAAACGAAGAAACAAATTTTTAACATATGCGTCTACATACGCTGGCCCATCTTCCCATATTTTTATAGCTAATTGGAAAATAACACAGGTACTTCGGAAAATTTCCTGGTCTACTAAAAATTACTATCCAGACAATTCCAAATGGCAAATTTAACTATTTACAAGTTATCCCATCCGGCGGTTATCAACAAACTTCGCTCGACTGGGCGGACTACATTTACTTTGGATATTGATCCTAACGACTCAATGACAACACGATGCGGAAACTGTTACAACGGGAGGCTGATCGGACTCTACATAGAAATTATTGGTGACCCGCAGCCCGAAAACGTACCAACTAAGTACGTGATCACCATTACTTAATCAATTAATCTAACGGCAATTCATGACAGAACTTACGTGCTGATATCACACCAGGGAGATTCCCGGTTTTTGCTTCCTCTTCGGGATGGTAATATTAGTGCGGTAAACTTCCAACAAACTCCGGAAAAAGCAAAATCTGGAAAAATATTGTCGTTTGACTCGTCCCAATTGGTTGCTGATAGGGTTGACGACGATCTGGACACAGCACTGGATGACATGTTTGCTGACCATGTATGGCAAAGTTCCCGCAGATGTTTCAATCTTAAACACCCTAATTTTTTTTGACAGGAGTACCAATATTGCCAACACGACGCCGCAAACTTTGCTGGAGCGAAACCTTGCAAAAGTCCATACGCAACATACATCTTAACTGTACCCAGATCCAATAACTACGTTTGCCCAACAGACTACAGTGTTTCTGTATCTGGTTACAACTGTCAAAGCTACGACTACTCCAGGTTGGCTACTGGGTGCCTTGAGTTATATGTATTAGTTATTCTCTCTAATTCAAACAAAAACACAACATGTTAATCAATGTTCATACGCACTTAAATGTTATTTATCAGACAATACTTGCATCGCTTTATCAATTTTGTACTTAAGGTTGAACGAAATAAGAATTTATGCAAAGGTCAGATCTTGGAGCAACTACCCACCTGACCCAAAAGCTGCCAGGTGATTTTGGAGAAAACGTTTATCCAACATCATTAATAATATACCCCAAATATTTTGATGCAGACGATTGACCAAAAAACAACGTCGACGTCAATAAGGATGATAACTAATGCTCGAAGAGATGTAACAACAGTAAAATTTCTCATTTTTTCACTAATGTTTAAATGACTAATATAGTTTTGTATATAAAAAAGAATCCATGAAACAAAATTAGAATATTGCAATCAAAACCGTATTCAGTTTTTGTGCAACTTCGCCCATGTTGTTTGGAAAATCTCATCTGTATAAATGTGTGTCTTTTGCGTGCGATGAAATCGATACAATGGTGAGAAACTATAAAAGAAATTGGGATGATTCGTAACATTCATTCAAAAATTGTAGCTCACATTGTCATGTCTAAGAGCGCTATTTTTCATGTACACTTTCTCTTGTATTTTGTTGTGGATTTCTGTCTAGGATCTGTATTTGGTGATTTTGGTTGTTATATTGTTTAATTGTAGTTGTTACCTTTGTGCATGTTTACCATCTTTCTTTGACTATATCAATGTCATAACCACCAATCATGTAGTTCTTCTTACGCTTAATTAACTTGATTAATTTAGGCGAAACCGAAAATTGTTGTGTGGAAACAATATCAGTGGCTCGGTAAAGAGCAGTGAAATTTATACAGCCAGTGTGCACAGCATGTTCTGTTTACACATTTCTATGTTCATAAACAAATTGAAACAGAGGCGTGGGAATGTCGCCTATACTCGTTTACTTAGTTAAATGCAAATGAGCTTTGATTCATTCATCCCAACATTGACAGGATTTGATTTGTTTCATCTGTGACTGAAACTTTCGATCGTATAACAGTTTACCATCAAACATTAACAACACATGTAGGTAGTATGCTTGGAAGTCGAGGTTGTTAAAATATGGGATTTAAATTTGTTTGCGTTTTTGTGAGTTTCTGTATCTTTTTAAATGGATTTCGAAAGCACATAAACTGACGATGCCATTTCGGCTAAATTTATATATTTCTGTGTTGTTTCGAAATTAAAGATTGCACTGACCCTGACCATCAATCAGTCTTTGCGAGTAATTTTGGTTATCTGAAAAGATAGGGTAGATCCGTCGGTACATTGTTTTACCAGACGTGAGTTTTCTTGACCAGGCAGGAGCGACCCGTATATAAATTGTTGGTTGTCGCCACGGAGTCACTGCGGAACACCCGCTGCCAGTTATATTTAACGAAGCGCAACATCTCGATCACGTCACTCCATGTATTTGAAATTTAATGAAGCGAATGGTGCGTGTCAACAACAGACGCGTCGCCTTCTGTGGGGGGAATTGTTTTTATCCCAGACGCGTTGGTCGGGAGGAGTAAATGTAGTATTCTGACTCTATGAAAGAGTGCGCATTGTAGAACCAACAACTATGTAGAAAAAAATTCAACAATCGTCATGTGTGAATATGGATGAGGTTTCTGTAAACATAAAAACAGCTTTGTTAGATCTTGTACAATTCATAAACATTGTTATGTTTAAGTATAGTTGGGATATTACGGCTAAATCATTTTTGCACTTCGGGAATGGAATATAGCATTGTATTTCAAAAGTAAACAAAACAGAAAAGTGTACGAGGCACTGCTATAGACAGGGCAACGGGAACTTTTTGCAGTCTGTGTGACTGAAGCGATTTATTACACCAGTGTGGCGCAATGTCGTTGAGGAGAAACTCATCTAACAGTTGAGGACGATTTCAGAAAAACTGACGAAGTCTCGGTTGCAATCCAGGCAATGTGACACACAAGTGCGTTCAACCTTGGCATAACCACTTGACACAAAATGATTTAAAGCAGAAATGTCTCAGTTGAAATAAGTCATATGATTAGGTGCCGTAAACAGCAATGTTGTTTGTAATATTCCAGCTTCAAGGCCAACAACAGATAGAGTTAAAATTTTTTCAGATTAGTGTAATATTCTTCCCCCTGTAACAGTCAAGGATATCTGATAATGCAGTGGTTACTCTTAATTGCGATTTACTTCAGGTACAGACTCTACATTTTTTGTTTGTTCGATTACTGCTTAATAAAACGCATGTATCTCAATTATTTTCTCTTTTGTGCAGGAAGTTGCAATTTAACAACAGATTTCCTTGGTACAAAACAACAATATGAATTCCGAAAAACGTTTTCAGAACCCCCTGTTGTTTACGCATGGGCTAGAGGGCATGCAGCAGAAAGGTATTTTTTTGACGCTTAGTAGATTATGCAACATTTAATTTATGGAGAAAAAGTTTTGATCGTCAATATGTGAAATAATTCGTTTTTAGATTTCAGGTGGAGGTCCAGGGGATAAAGAACGATCACTTTTTTGCAACAATTATGAGAAAAAGTCAAGACAAAATCAGTAACTCAATAAGGTTGTCTTGGACTGCAAGAGATGATGTAAAAGGTTTGTATTTATTGAAACAAAACTCAATATTAACTAACACATAACTGTTAACTGAGCTATGTTAAATTGACAAACAAACTGTTCTCGGTGACGCTCAAAGCAGCGTAAATGTTTCAATGGGAGTACCGATGGCAGCATTTGCACCAACTCTTACCGAAACATCCACTGACGTTTACGACGTGTTTGGAAGAGACGTTTATACGACACAACTCTACCGACTACTCGACCAAAACACGTAATCAATTTAACCGACACACACGAAATTCAACAGTGCAAGTGTTTTTGCAGGAATGGTTCGGATCGTAAACACCATTACCATAAATGAAGACAAACAACTTTTTATTTTGTATTTGTAAAAACATATATTATTCGAGGTTTTAATAATAGGATGAAAAATCATGACCTGTTTGCATGCTGAAAATGATTGTATGAAGTAAACACATTAGTGTCTTAACTTATGCAGAAATTTTCCAGCATACCAAACTATTTTACGACAAATGACAATTCAAGTAAATGTTCGTTGTGACACATTTTACTTCGACGGCAGCGCGGAACCTTTTTATGGCATCCTAAGGATGAGCATTCGAGCAAGGAAGGTAGTTTCGGATGGAACGACACTTGTTTTCAAGGTGTTTTGTTTTTCGAATTTGTAGACTTTAAAAATACCTTGTGGTGGCGAATATGTCATTTGTGTTTGGTTGATTTTGTGACAGTTATAACAGCGAATTTGCAGGCATCTGCACGATGTACGAGGGACATTGATTGCAATGAGCCTGCCAAAGCTGAATTAAATACGCGCGGAAGGAATAATCAACAGGGCATCTCTGGGACAAATTTAGAGGTGTTCGCGTACAAAGTGCAAGGAATGGTGCGAATCATTTTGCAGGTAAACAGCAAAACAAACAGGGACGTTGGCTGAATCAGCTAGTGTCCTTTGAATTATTTTTTTCTTTGCGATTTAATTTTCTGCTACAAATGCGTCCCAACGCGCGAAAACACAATATCACGTTACTGTCCTGCTGTTTTCGTCGCCGCGAAGGTATGCAACAGGCGCCGCGCGGATTCGTATCTTGTTGTTGATACCTTAGTGGTGGCTTTCATTCTGGTGTCTTAACAATGAATGTCAACAGCGCTAAAATGAGAGAACTCAGCAGGTCCCCACCTATCATAAATCGATTCAGGAATGTCGACTTTGAACCTATGAATAGTTGAACTTTGGATCCAAATGCGTCCTCAGCCACAGTTGTGTAGCATCATCTTGACAACTCGATCGTCTTCGGTAAACGCGTTTCTCGTCTAAAAAGTAAAAACTTAAAACACTCGACAAATCTTTCGACCTTTGGATCGCAGACAAAATTTGTAATCGGTCTTTGTTCGCAAAATTTGACGAGGGACCTGACCAAGAAAGGCCAACGTATATTTACATCGATGACGTTGTCTTCACGTGATACAAAAGTCGATTGGGTAAAGGTATAGATCCCGCAGTCGTTGCAGCTTCATGATTGTTCTTGTAAGGCGTTTGCCTTCAAGAAAAGTTCATTGCACATACAAACCAAATATAATCACACGTAACAAAAAATTTAAATATACGGCAGTTCTCCTCAAAACAAAAGTTAATCCTCAAACTCACATCTATGTGGCGGTTGCCGACTACCACGTGGAAGTCTCGTTCTACATATGGGAACAACCGTCAAACACAAAATCATTGCGAATTACTCTTATCATAAACGTTTTTTCTAGGTATGTCAAATTAGTGATTAACCTGAAGCTTCCCAACAATTTTTACAGTCAATACGCACAAAACAGTGCCCCAATGATTTACGACGTGGCCATAGTTTGAGGCTGCCGCACAATCTGCACGTTGCTAGGAATACAGATTGGCTACTAGTTTTAGCCACCAATAACTTTTGTATGATGGTATTGTCTTTGCCAAGCTTCCACCATAGTTATCAAGAGTTGTTACATTGGTGAAATTTGCATTCGTTTATTTTTTTGTGGAGATTGATTGATTTTTTTGTGGTTGTGGAGATTTATAGGTGATTAAACTGATGTAGGGCTCAAACAGCACGGCTGCTCAGAACGGAGGAGATGGGGAGAGGGGAAAAGATGGTGAGAATGGAAAAAGGCGTTTGTGCCACAAATGGGACTGTCGCACAAACCACCGACGAAGAATATTTTCCGGTATGGTTATTATAAAAGTTTCAAATCTCATGAGTTTTTTTATATTTGGCACCAATTATACAAACAAGCCATATTTTTTATTTCCTAA
This sequence comes from Ascidia mentula, assembly GCF_947561715.1. Classification (NCBI taxonomy): domain Eukaryota; kingdom Metazoa; phylum Chordata; class Ascidiacea; order Phlebobranchia; family Ascidiidae; genus Ascidia; species Ascidia mentula. The sequence continues at coordinate 6,034,386 of NC_138568.1, forward strand.
CCATTCCTTCACCTATTGTAGATGGTGTGAAAAATTGAAGTGCATATTTGTGTATTGACGTACGTAAGTGATCGCGATTGGAGCTTTGGTGTTGTTGCAACTTCACATTGTTACTGAATGGTATCACAATTACCACTATTGGCCAACTTCAGGACACAACGGAACACTCGGCACAAAGGGGCGGAACGGTCGAAAAGGTGGAGATTCGATATATCCCGGCGGAGATTCGGGAAATTTTCTGATGTACATTCGACACATAGACGGTTTTGTACATTTAACCCAATTCCCTGGAAAAGCTGGGCACCCAGCAGAACACGGCTACGGAGGAGCTGGGGGGTTAGGTTTATTATTATATTGTCATCCTATTTATAGTGTTCGACAATAAAAATATTTTACACTAAATAAAAGTTATCGACACTGTTTTTTAACACTTATACTGTTCAAGGAAAAATGGTATTCCTGGATGTGGATGCAGATGCATAAAGCATTCCAAGGTTTGTGACGCTTGCATGTGGGGTTCATTTACAACATACGAAAGTATTCCTGACTGTCACCACCGTACAAGTGTTCCTCAACAACAGCTTGGTGGAAACGATGGGTTTAGAGTACACGACATACAAACAGTGGTAAGGTATAGAACACCCAGAATGAACCCTTAGTTATTCTTTCTATTGTTCGCATTCACTGCATGAGGCAAAATTGTTGTTTTTCTTGTCACGAGCATGGCAACTACACTAGTTTCTATAGGGTTTGTGTGTGCGTTAGTTTTTCTGTGCAACCTCAGTTAGCATAACTGAGTACTCCTATTTTGATTGAAGTTACCTTTGTGAAAATGTACATGAACAAATTCAGTAATACATCTTGTACATTTCCAGGGACCACATGGATCAATAGGTACCGCTAGTGTAAGTGTAGTCGATTCCGTAACGCCGTGGTTTATTCAAGACACTGAACTCTTGTGGATGATCGAAAGAGAAGGTGAAATGCTATTTAGGAGAAATAACAACAAAGATTCCACACACGTTTAAAACGCGTTTATTGGACGTTTAATTCTTCATACGTCCGATTTTTCAATGGGTCATAGGTATTGGCCAACATCAAAGACTGCAAAACGTGAATCATTTAGTAAACTTCAAATCCATACATAGTCACTTGCTGCAAAATATTTTTATACATTTAGGCACGCGAAATTTCAAGATATATTGAACAAGGCTTTGATTTTTTTGGCAACTCGAAACACTACGTTCCTGACAAATATTGGACATACTTGCAGAATCGTACTAAGGAACTGCTCGCGGTCGGGCAAAATTTGGAATCCTCCTACAACACCATGCTTAATGCAGTAAGATTTTAAATAGGACGTGATAAACCTTTTTTTTCCCACATCCACAAGAATTTGTTTCAATATGTACAGAGTAGGGTTATTACGCGGCAATTGTGTATAGCCTAGTAAGCCTACAGCTATAGCTTCCTTTGTATATCCTGAACCTAAATAACATGTTAAGATTTCTCATTCCCATGCAGTCGTGACTGCAGGAATTTATCCACTTACATTAAATGCGTCAAATCGAGTTAAATCGAACAATTTTTCATAGATTAATCAAAATGTCAACTCTTTCAAAACAATTTCACGTACATTGGATGACGTGTATTCCACAAATGAACCCATGCTTCAGTTTCGGCGGCAAGAGCTGAAGAAAATGTTCACTTTTCACCGCAAAGCGCTCAAAAACATTGAGACAACGATGAAACAACAACTGATTATTATCAAGCGATTGACAAAATCGGTTTTAGGCAAGGTGCTGAATTTGGCTTGGGAAAAAGCATATGCGTAGGGAAGGAAAAATTATAGGGAGGTAAAATAAGATCTTTTTTTGACAGACAAACAACCACAAAGCAAAGCTGGGTAACTTTCTTGCTTCAACTGTCGCACTATTTCTCAGTATTCTTGCAAAGAATCCAGTCGCAGCCTTTGATAAATCAGTAAAAGTATGCTTATCCATGGCACAGTTGCTAAACATCGTTCTAATTATATGTTATGTTTAGATGATAGAAGTCATGAATGAAAAACATTGCCAAGTGCCTTTTATTAGTCATCTGCAATCCACTTTAAAATCAAAGTACCTTTTAAATGATTTGGTGTTTTAGTTCAAACGTTCGTAATCAATTATGTTTTGTAGCATCGAATTTGCATTTAATTTTCGGGCCACCTCAAAAGGATATGATTACAGCGGTTTAAATGCATCAGCTGTTCCAACAATAATGAAAAGCAATTTGGCTAAAAATAGGGGGAAAATTATTCAGGAACTTCATTGCATATACAAACAAACCAGCTCGCAAAATGTAAATTCTTGTTAAAAGGTAAATAATATGTGTGTTTACTTGATTACGTTTATTGTATAGGCACTGACCTTGGATCGAGTTCTCAACGATTTTTTTCGGGATGGAGCGTTTCGTATTGAACTTATAGAGAAATTGATAAACATGGATGCCCAAATGAAAGTACGAGCTAACGTATCGTGGTTAGATCTGAGCACTATAATATTCTTAACTGGCTGTATCTTCACACAGCAAATTACCTACGAACAACAGTGTTTAGAAGAGGCACGAAACTTAACCAACCAGAAATTTAAAGCTGTAGTGAGAAACCTTCCAATGACGTCAAAATATTATTGGAGCGACTTGATATTAAAGTATGTCCAATAAAAATGAGTTTAAAGCTACATACGGTCAAAAATAAAGAGAAATAAGCTGCTCACTGTGTCACTATTTTGACCTATCAGTGTTCGTGCCTAACGGTATATCAAGTCACCACGACATGTAATTGTAACGTATAACCTGCTTGTCACAATAACCTCTTCAGCCGTCTGGCTTCAACGATGGGGCATGATAGGTCGAAACAGGGGCGTCGTCTGTAGCTCTAAAATAAACAATGAAAAATCTCTCTGTGGTTTTTCCTCCAACAGTTCTTACCAGCAACATGAAAACCTGATAATGGAATCAATTTATCAACTTTCAAAATCTTACCAATTCGAAAGTTTGACGCGTTAGAAATATTTTCACAGAAATTTAGCGACAAGGTAAATATTTTCGAACACACTTTGTGCGCTAACAACGCTAATTCGTCTGCAGTACCTGGGTTCGTCTGAAAAACACAGACACAATTTTTTTGCATATACCGCTGCCTTACAGTGGTCCATCATCCCATATTTTTAACTCCTGCTGGAAACTCACCCAGGTACAATAGAAAATATGCAAAAAGTTTGAACTTTGAAATTATTGCAAATTGCAATTCTGCCTCGAAACTTAATGGGACTTTGGGGCACAGGAAATATTTTTACGTAAATTTAGTGGCAAGGTAGGTGTGTAATACGCATTTCATTTCAATCAAAACTGTCTGTACTAAGCATTGAAAATTACCTCAGAATGTGGTCTTAAATGCTGGAGGATTGGGCGGAATGTTTCAGTTGCACAGAATCTATCGACGACTGCAAAAACAAAGAAACAAATTTTTAACATATGCGTCTACATACGCTGGCCCATCTTCCCACATTTTTAAAGCTAATTGAAAAATAACACAGGTACTTCGGTAAAAACGTGTGCTACTACAAATTGCTACACCAGACAATTACAATTGGTAAATTGAACTATTTACAAGTTATCCCATCCGGCGGTTATCAGCAAACTTTGCTCGACTGGGCGGACCACATTTACTTTGGATATTGATCCTAACGACCCAATGACAACACTGTGCGGAAACTGTTACAACGGGAGGTTGATCGGACTCGAAATTTCTCCCTGGTGCGATACCAGCATAGAAATTGTTGGTGATCCGCAGCCCGAAAACGTACCAACTGAGTACGTGATCACCGCTAATTAATCAATTAATCTAACGGCAATTCTTGACAGAACTTACGTGCTGGTATCGCACCAGGGAGATTCCCGGTTTTTGCTTCCTCTATCGGATGGTAATATTACTGCGGCAAACTTTCAACAAACTCCGGAAAAAGCAAAATCTGGGAATATATTGTCGTTTGACTCTTCCCAATTGGTTGCTAATGGGGTTGACGACGATCTGGACACAGCACTGGATGACATATTTGCTGACCATGTATGGCAAAGTTCCCGCAGATGTTTCCATCTTAAACACCTTAACTGTTTTTGAAAGGAGTACCAATATTGCCAACACGACGCCGCAAACTTTGCTGGAGCGAAACCTTGCAAAAGTCCATACGCAACATACATTTTAACTGTACCCAGATCCAATAACTACGTTTGCCCAACAGACTACAGTGTTTCTGTATCTGGTTATAACTGTCAAAGCTACGACTACTCCAGGTTGGCTACTGGGTGCCTTGAGTTATATGTATTAGTTATTCTCTCTAATTCAAATAAAAACACAACATGTTAACCAATGTTCATACTCACTTAAATGTTATTAATCAGACAATACCTGCATTACTTTATCAATTTTGTACTCAAGGTTGAACGAAATAAGAATTTATGCAAAGGTCAGATCTTGGTGCAACTACCCACCTGACCCAAGAGCTGCAAGGTAATTTTGCAGAAAACGTTTATCCAACATCATTAATAATAAACGCCAAATATTTTGTGGCAGACGATTGACCATAAAACAACGTCGACGTCAATTAGGATGACAACTAATGCTCGAAGCGATTTAACAAATCTGTATAATTTCTCAATGTTTCAGCAATGTTTAAATGACTAATATAGTTTTGTGTATAAAAAGAATCCATGAAACAAAATTTGAATATTGCATTTAAAACCGTATCCATTTAGTGTGCAACTTCACTTATGGTGTTCGGAAAATCTTATCTTTCGTGCGATGAAATTGGTACAATAGTTGGGAATTCTTGAAGGAGTTAGGGCCTTTGTCGTATTCGCAACTTATATTTGCTCCATTGTTCGTTCACTTATGTTTTGTTGTGGTTTTCTGTGTAGGAGAAATCACTAGATGTTTGTTTTGATTTCTCTTGCATCTGGATTTGGTTCTCTTGTTCGTTATATTGATTAATTGTAGTTGTTTCCATTGTGCATGTTTACCATCTTTCTTTGACTATATCAATGTCATACTCACCAATCATGTAGTTCTTCTTACGCCCAATTAATTTGTTTACACTAATATGCTTGGAAGTCGAGGTTGTTAAATTTGTTTGCATTTTTGTGAGTTTCTGTATCTTTTTGAATGGATTTCGAAAGCACATAAACTGACGATGCAAATTCGGAAAAATTTATATTTCTGTGTTGTTTCGAAATTAAAGATTGCACTGACCCTGACCATCAATCAGTCTTTGCGAGTAATTTTGGATATCTGAAAAGATAGGATAGATCCGTCGGTACATTGTTTTACCAGACGTGAGTTTTCTTGACCAGGCAGGAGCGACCCGTATATAAATTGTTGGTTGTCGCCACGGAGTCACTGTGGAACACCCGCTGCCAGTTATACTACGAAGCGCAACACCTCGATTACTAGTCACCCCTTGTATCTGAAACTTGATGAAGCGAATGGTGCGTGTCAACAACAGACGCGTCGCCTTCTGTGGGGGGAAATGTTTTATAAACCAGACGCGTTGGTCGGGAGGAGTAAATGTAGTATTCTGACTCTATGAATAAGTGCGCATTGTAGAACCAACAACTAGTAGAAACAAATTTAACAATCGTCATGTGTGAATATGGATGAGGTTTCTGTAAACATAAAAACAGCTTTGTTAGATCTTGTACAATTCATAAACATTGTTATGTGTAAGTATAGTTGGGATATTACGGCTAAATCAGTTTTGCACTTCGGGAATGGAATAAAGCATTCTATTTCAAAAGTAAACAAAACAGAAAAGTGTACGAGGCACTGCTATAGAGAAAGGGAAAAGGGAACTGTTTATAATCTGCGGTTTAATACACCAATGTGGCGCAATGTCGTTGAGGAGAAAGTCATCTAACAGTTGTGGACGATTTTAGAAAAACTTACGAAGTCTCGGTTGCAATCCAGGCAATGTGACACACAAGTGCGTTCAACCTTGGCATAACCACTTGACATAAATGATTTAAGACAGAAATGTCTCTATAGTGGGTTTATATCATTCGTTCGTTGGTCGTTTCTTACCATCTACGCTCAAGTTGACAGAAGATTAAGACTATGCAGCTGTAAATATCTCGATTTAACAGCAGTTTGCTCATTTCGTCAGCAATAAGCCTTCCTTCAATTACGGCTATATCAACGTAAATCTGTTGAATTGTCAACTCTCAGGTTACAGGTTGCAACATTTTTTCATGAAGCTGTTCATATAAATTTCAGTTTTGCTTTTCTGGTTGGACTATGGATGTTGCGGAATTCAAAAAGGTAAATAAAGTTCCGCATTGTGATGAAAAAAAATTCTTAAATATGTTGAACAATATTTATGAATATTTATCAATTTTAATTAAAGTTATTTGATGAAGCCTGTGGTTTTGAGAACAACCCAATAAAAACATCTTTCGTAATGTCGTAAAGCGGGAAATAAAGAGGTGTGTTTATACAAGATGTATGTAAATGTGTTTCACCAGACCTTGTTGATGCTAATGTGATGAATTATATGTAAATAAGGAAGGTGTGGCAAAGTTGTTGCTAAACACAAATGAACTGAGATTTATCTTGCTAGTTTAAACTCGCAGGGAGTGGAACCTATTCGACAAGAATTTTGGCACAAAATATGAGGATACGCTTTAATCAACCCTTTCCAGATCCACCCATTGTTTACGCTTGGGTTAGAGGACAAAGGATAGAATATTTCCAATGAATAATTGGTTTTCAAGGTTCCGAATCAATATTTTAAACGTGGGAAATAGAACATTTATTGCAAGAGTAACAAGAACAAATCGCAACACAATTGGTAACACGTTCACAGTGTACTGGTCGGCAAGAACACAACAGAAAGGTTGAGTGTATGAATGTATCTAAATGAAATAATGGATATCTGTTTGCCAAATTTGTTTTTATCTACAAAATAACTATCACAGACAAAGTAACGACACTCGGAGATGTACAAAACGCTTCAAGTGCTTCTTTTGGGATCCCGATATCAGCGTTTGCACCAACACTCACCAGAACAAGACCCAACACATATGATGTTTTTGGAAGAGAGGTTTACACCTCGCAACTTTACAGACTACTTGACGAAAACACGTAATTCATACATTAATTGACATGCGAGTTCATCCAGCTGTGTTAAATTTTGTCGACAACGTTTTAAGTACTTATCATCAAGATTCCAAGAAAGAATTTAACTTTTGTGCCACAAAATACCGGAAGATTTTTATGAAACGATTTTGATAAAAAATTACAGCCAATACACAAAAATGTAAACCCTATTTTGCACAGAAATTTTCCGATAAAAAAAACCACCGCACCACATATGATCATCGAAGTCACGGTGCGATGTGACACCTTTTACATTGATGGCAGCGTTGAACCATTTTATGGCGTAAAAAAGATGTTGGTTTTAGGCAGAAAAATTGTGTCATCCGGAACACCGCTTGAGTTTTTGGTGCGTATATGTAACACAACACACTTGTCTATTAATCTGTTCTGTGGAGAATGTTTTGCTTCTGTTACACAACCATCTCCACCTTAAACATGGCTTCATTGAGCCAAATCTGTAACAACAACAATAATCTTTTCTTGCCAGGCCGCACAACATTGTGCAGCGGGATTACGTTGCAGTAAACCAGTCAAAGCAGCCATCAACACTAACGGAAAAAATAACCAAAAAGCTGTACCGGGTACAACGGTGAACATAAAAGCATACGAGATTCACGGGAAAATTGAAATTATTTTGCAAGTAAGCAAACAATGCGGATGATGTTGCTGTTGTAAGTCATCAATATTTTCACATTATACATGAACAAGTGTTTTAATTGTCGCTTATATGTCGTGTTGTCTCCGCCGTCATCATGCTCACAAAGAAGCTCCATGTCCATTTATTTTAACTTGTTTCTGATTTTTCGTTATGACTATGCATGCTGCCGAATGATGTCATTTTACTAGACATAACGCTATTATATGTGCTTAAAATGATCATTTTTATCAAAAGCAATGCGAAAGTTGCTATTTTACCTCACTTTTAGTTCAAGCTCAAAATATATTAGAGATCCAACAGCATGCCTTCCCAAGATGGCGGAGACGGATTTATTGGAGAAAATGGTGCAAGAGGATCCACTGTCATCTGCACACATAGCTTGTGTTACAAACACATGAAATTTCGTCAAGGTAATGTCTTATCTGGTCTGTTCACTTGACCGAATCACGAAAAAAGTGTACGCTTCGATTTGCGTTTCCTATCGTCCGATAGAAAAGCATGAAGTGTTTTAGATGTGAGGCCAACACAGATGGTTGTGCATGAAGCCGGGGAAAAGGCTTTTGAATATTGGTCTGTCAAAAATCTTGATAGCCATTCCTGTTTAGGTAAAACGTTTAAAAAGTATTAAAAATACTTTTAGGTGGTAAAGGGTCACGTGGCCAACTAGGTGGCAACGGTCGCAAAGGTGGGGCGTCACTTGCTGGAGGAGATGCCGGAAATATCGTGTTTTACGGTAAACATATAACTGGTTCTGTACACTTGACCCAACGTCCAGGAAAGGCAGGGCGCCCTGGCGAACACGGTTATGGAGGACTTGGCGGGTAAAGTATTTACATCAAGCAGCACAAAACCAACTGTAACAATTACTTTTAGTTTATGAAATACACATTATTAGAAAATTTGGTGCTCCCGGTTGTGGTTGCACATGTGTGAACAAGTTCGTTCCATCGTGTGGTATTTTGGGTTGCTACGGAAACAGGCTACAGTATGACAGTGACTGTCCGCCCAATAATCCCGTGGTCCAAGACTGCCAGGCGGCAAGAATGGATTTTTAATCTATGACATTCCAACAGTGGTAGGTGCCAACATCATGGGTTACTTACAAAAAAATACAATTTTATATGGCTTAGGTTGTTGAGATATTAGTAAAACAACGTGAAACAGTTAATTCAAACTAAATAGTTTTCAGTAATTGCGTTTCTTCTGTGGTGCATTGATAAACATTTGTTAATTTGAACGTGCGCTACCATTGCGAAAAATAACAACTAATATCGTCTAATATACGCAGGGAAGTCAAGGATCGACAGGTTTCACTGATTTGAGAAAGGTCAATTCACTAAAGCGGTGGTTTACTGGTGATGAGGAACTGTTATGGATGATAGAAAGAGAAGGAGAAATGCTGTTTCAACGAAATAACAATACAGCAGCAAAAGAAAAATTGGACTTCGTTATAGAAATGGCAAATGATACAAGCTTAGTGTATCGACGGGTAAAATCTTAATAAAATTTGTTTAAATTTGTAAGAATTTACATGGAAATTTGTACCAAGAGTAATCCATCAGTTTGCTACAATGCAAAATTCAACTTGCATTTAAGACAAACAAAAAATAACTATATTCAGGCCAGCGAAATTACGAGGTATATTGAACAAGGGTTTGATTTCTATGGAAATTCGAAATTCTACGCTCCAGACAGGTACTGGAAATCCTTGCAGAAACGCACAAAGGAACTAATTAATGTTGGAAAGCAGTTGGAATCCTCCGATAACAACGTTTTAAGTTCTGTAAGTTAAAAAGGAATGTGTAAGTGCAACATATGCGGTAAAATAATCATACCGGAAGACTTATAGGCGATTTTTTTTACTTAACAGATCGATCAAAATCTGATCTCATTGACAGTAGTTTCAAGCATAATGGAAGAAGTGTACACGACAAATACACTCACGCTTCAGTTCCGACAACACGAGTTAAAGAAACAGATGAATTTTTACCGAAAAGCTCTCAAAAACATTGAACAAACTATGAAGCAGCAGTTGATTATAATCAAACGTTTGGCAAAAGTGGTTTTAGTCGAGGCGGTATGTTTCGCAGTTAATTAAAACACAGTAGTTTAAAATAAAAAATACTTCGACGTCTTGATAGACAAATGACCAGCAACCAAGCATACTAGAAATTCTTTCCTCAATTGTTGGAATATTTTTGAGTGGTTTCAAAAAAGATCCAGTTGGTGTTTACGACAAATCAGCCCGGGTAAGGTTTTGAACTTAACTTTTAGTACATGCATTTATTTACTCTTTTATATTACAGTTCATTAAATCTATGAGTGAAAAACATTGTCAACTTCCTTTTACTGTTCATCTACAGACCACATTGGAATCGAAGTACATCCTTTTACATTCTATAAACAAACGATATTTCATAACCTGTCATATTTTCACAGTCTTCATTTTGCTTTTCATTTCCGAGCAACTTTAAAAAAATTCGATTACAGCAGCTTGGATGCATCGGCCGTTCCGACAATAATGAAAAGCAATTTAGCTAAAAATAAAGGAAAAATTATTCAAGAACTTCATTGCATTTACAAAGAAACCAGTTCGCAAAACGTAAATCTTGATTTAACTAGAGAATCTTATACGTGATGAAACCAGACCTTTCTTGCAATGCAGGCACTGACCTTAGACCGAACTCTCAATGATTTATTTCGGGATGGATCGTTTCGAATTGAAATCATTGAAAAGCTTATTAACATGGATGCTCAAATGAAAGTACAGAAAAAGGCTTGCTTTTTTACATTTTATGGTCAAATTTTTACAAGATTTACTTGATTCTCAGCAAATCGGTTACAACCAAAGGGTCTTGGAAGAGACACGAAACGCGACGAACGAAAAACAGGAAGCCGCATTAAAAAACATTCCAATGGAAACGAAATGTTACTGGAGTGACTTGTTATTAAAGTATATTGAATGAAATTTATTTAGAATAAATACAAAGAATATTCTTTCCAAGTATAACAGAACGTTTTCTCTGACAGTTTGTACCAGCAGCACGAAAACCTGATAATGGAATCGATTTACGAACTTTCTAAATCCTACCAATTCGAAACTTTATGGGACTTTGGGGCACAGGAAATATTTTTACGTAAATTTAGTGGCAAGGTATGAGTGTAATACGCATTTCCTATTTCTATCAAAACTGTTTGTACTAAGAATTGAAAATTACCGCAGAATGTGGTTTTAAATGCTGGAAGATTGAACGGAATGTTTCAGTTGCACAGAATCTATCGACGACTGCAAACACAAAGAAACAAATTTTTAACATATGCGTCTACATACGCTGGCCCATCTTCCCATATTTTTATAGCTAATTGGAAAATAACACAGGTACTTCGGTTAAAAATTCCTGGTCTACTAAAAATTACTATCCAGACAATTCCAAATGGCAAATTTAACTATTTACAAGTTATCCCATCCGGCGGTCATCAACAAACTTCGCTCGACTGGGCGGACCACATTTACTTTGGATATTGATCCTAACGACCCAATGACAACACGATGCGGAAACTGTTACAACGGGAGGCTGATCGGACTCTACATAGAAATTATTGGTGACCCGCAGCCCGAAAACGTACCAACTAAGTACGTGATCACCGTTACTTAATCAATTAATCTAACGCCAATTCATGACAGAACTTACGTGCTGATATCACACCAGGGAGATTCCCGGTTTTTGCTTCCTCTTCGGGATGGTAATATTACTGCGGTAAACTTCCAACAAACTCCGGAAAAAGCAAAATCTGGAAAAATATTGTCGTTTGACTCGTCCCAATTGGTTGCTGATAGGGTTGACGACGATCTGGACACAGCACTGGATGACATGTTTGCTGACCACGTATGGCAAAGTTCCCGCAGATGTTTCAATCTTAAACACCCTAATTTTTTTTGACAGGAGTACCAATATTGCCAACACGACGCCGCAAACTTTGCTGGAGCGAAACCTTGCAAAAGTCCATACGCAACATACATCTTAACTGTACCCAGATCCAACAACTACGTTTGCCCAACAGACTACAGTGTTTCTGTATCTGGTTACAACTGTCAAAGCTACGACTACTCCAGGTGCCTTGAGTTATATGTATTAGTTATTCTCTCTAATTCAAACAAAAACACAACATGTTAACCAATGTTCTTAAGCACTTAAATGTTATTTATTAGAGAATACTTGCATCGCTTCATCAATTTTTTTTTGTTTTGTACTCAAGGTTGAACGAAATAAGAATTTATGCAAAGGTTAGATCTTGGAGCAACTACCCACCTGACCCAAGAGCTGCAAGGTAGTTTTGGAGAAAACGTTTATCCAATATCATTAATAATGAACGCCAAATATTTTGTTGCAGACGATTGACCAAAAAACATCGACGTCAATTAGGGTGACAACTAATGCTCGAAGCGATTTAACAAATCTGAATAATTTCTCAATTTTTCAACAATGTTTAAATGACTAATATAGTTTTGTATATAAAAAGAATCCATGAAACCAAATTTAAATATTGCAATCAAAACCGTTTCCAGTTAGTGTGCAACTTCGCTTATGGTGTTCGGAAAATCTTGTCTTTCGTGCGATGAAATTAGTACAATAGTTGAGAATTCTTGAAGGAATTAGGGCTTTTGTCGTATTCGCAACTTATATTTGCTCCATTGTTCATTCACTTATATTTTGTTGTGGTTTTCTGTGTAGGAGAAAGCACTAAATGTTTGTAGTGATTTCTCTTGCATCTGGATTTGGTTCTCTTGGTCGTTATATTGAATTGTAGTTGTTACCTTTGTGCATGTTTACCCTCTTTCTTTGACTGTAACAATGTCATACCCACCAATCATGTAGTTCTTCTTACGTTTAATCAACTTGCTTACATTATCGCGATAATTGTTGTGTGGAAACAATGTCAGTGGCTCGGTAAAGAACAGGACATTTATACAGCCAGTGTGCACAGCATGTTCTCCACACTTCAATGTTTGAGAACAAATAGAAACAGAGGCGTGGGAATGTCGCCTGTAGTTGTTTACTTAGTTAGATGCAATGAGCTCTGATTTCTTTCTTCCCAACATTGACAGGATTTGATTTGGTTCATCTGTGACTGAAACTTTCGATCGTATAACAGTTTACCATCAAACATTAACAACACATATAGGTAGTATACTTGGAAATCGAGGTTGTTAAAATATTGGATTTAAATTTGTTTGCATTTTTGTAAGTTTCTGTATCTTTTTGAATGGATTTCGAAAGCACATAAACTGACGATGCCAATTCGGCTAAATTTATATTTCTGTGTTGTTTCGAAATTAAAGATTGCACTGACCCTGACCATCAATCAGTCTTTGCGAGTAAATTTGGTTATCTGAAAAGATAGGATAGATCCGTCGGTACATTGTTTTACCAGACGTGAGTTTTCTTGACCAGGCAGGAGCGACCCGTATATAAATTGTTGGTTGTCGCCACGGAATCACTGCGGAACACCCGCTGCTAGTTATACTACGAAGCGCAACATCTCGATCACGTCACTCCATGTATTTGAAGCTTGATGAAGCGAATGGTGCGTGTCAACAACAGACGCGTCGCCTTCTGTGGGGGGAATTGTTTTGTAAACCAGACGCGTTGGTCGGGAGGAGTAAATGTAGTATTCTGACTCTATGAAAGAGTGCGCATTGTAGAACCAACAACTATGCAGAAAAAAATTCAACAATCGTCATGTGTGAATATGGATGAGGTTTCTGTAAACATAAGAATAGCTTTGTTAGATCTTGTACAATTCATAAACATTGTTATGTGTAAGTATAGTTGGGATATTACGGTTAAATCAGTTTTGCACTTCGGGAGTGAAATACAGCGTTGTATTTCAAAAGTAAACAAAACAGAAAAGCGCATGAGGCACTGCTGTAGAGAAAGGGAAAGGGAACTGTTTATAATCTGCGGTTTATTACATCAATGTGGCGCAATGTCGGTGAGGAGAAAGTCATCCAACAGGTCGGGACAATTTCAGAAAAACTTACGAAGTCTCGGTTGCAATCCAGGCAATGTGACACACAAGTGCGTTCAACCTTGGCATAACCACTTGAGACAAAATGATTTAAAGCAGAAATGTCTATGCAGCTGTAATATCTCGATGTAACAGTAGTTTGCTAATTTCGTCAGCAATAAGCCTACCTTCAATAACGGCTATATCAACGTAAATCTATTGAATTGTCAACTTTCAGGTTACAGGTTGCAACATTTTTTCATGAAGCTGTTCATATTAATTTCAGTTTTGCTTTTCTGGTTGGACTATGGATTTTGCGGAATTCAAAAAGGTAAAATAAAGTTCCGCGTTGTGATGAAAAAAATTCTTAAATATGTTGAACAATATTGATGAATATTCATCAATTTTAATTAAAGTTATTTGATGAAGCCTGTGGTTTTGAAAACAACCCAATAAAAACATCTTTCGTAATGTCGTAAAGCGGGAAATAAAGAGGTGTGTTTATACAAGATATATGTAAATGTGTTTCACCAGACCTTGTTGATGCTAATGTGATAAATTATATGTAAATAAGGAAGGTGTGGCAAAGTTGTTGCTAAACACAAATGAACTGAGATTTATCTTGCTAGTTTAAACTCGCAGGGAGTGGAACCTATTTGACAAGAATTATGGCACAAAATATGAGGATACGCTTTAATCAACCCTTTCCAGATGCACCCATTGTTTACGCTTGGGTTAGAGGACACAGGATAGAAAGGTGCGCACGTTGTTACCCATAACAATATTTCCAATGAATAATTGGTTTTCAAGGTTCCGAATCAATATTTTAAACGTGGGAAATAGAACATTTATTGCAAGAGTAACAAGAACAAATCGCAATACAATCGGTAACACGTTCAGAGTTTACTGGTCGGCAAGAACACAACAGAAAGGTTGAGTGTATGAATGTATCTAAATGAAATAATGGATATCTGTTTGCCAAATTTTTTTCATCTACAAAATAACTATCACAGACAAAGTAACGACACTCGGAGATGTACAAAACGCTTCAAGTGCTTCTATTGGGATCCCGATATCAGCGTTTGCACCAACACTCACCAAAACAAGACCCAACACGTATGATGTGTTTGGAAGAGAGGTTTACACCTCGCAACTTTACAGACTCCTCGACGAAAACACGTAATTCATACATTAATTGACATGCAAATTCAACCAGCTGTGTTTAATTTTGTCGACTACACTTTGAGTACTTATTATTAAGATTCCAACAAACTATTTAATTTTTTTATGCCACAAAAATACCGAAAGATTTTTATGAAACGATTTTAATAAAAAATTACAGCAAACACAAAAACGTAAATTCCTATATTGCACAGAAATTTTCCGATAAAGAAAACCACCGCACCACATATGACCATCGAAGTCACGGTGCGATGTGATACCTTTTACATTGATGGCAGCGTTGAACCATTTTATGGCGTAAAAAAGATGTTGGTTTTAGCCAGAAAAATTGTGTCATCCGGAACACCGCTTGAGTTTTTGGTGCGTATATGTACCGCAACACACTTGTCTATTAATCTGTTCTGCAGAGAATATTTTGCTTCTGTAACACAACCATCTCCACTTTAAACATGGCTTCATTAAGCTAAATCTGTAGCAACAACAATAATCTTTTCTTGCCAGGCCGCACAACATTGTGCAGCGGGATTAGGTTGCAGTAAACCAGTCAAAGCAGCCATCAACACTAACGGAAAAAATAACCAAAAAGCTGTATCGGGTACAACGGTGAACATAAAAGCATACGAGATTCACGGAAAAATTGAGATTATTTTGCAAGTAAGCAAACAATGCGGATGATGATGATGTTATAAAAAGTCATTAATATTTTCACCTTTTACATGTACAAGTGTTTTGATTGTTGTTTATATGTCGTGTTGTCTCCGCCGTCATCATGCTCACAAAGAAGCTCCATGTCTATTTATTTTAACTTGTTTCTGATTTTTCGTTGTGACTATGCATGCTGCCGAATGATGTCATTTTACTAGACATAACGCTATTATATGTGCTTAAAATGATCATTTTTATCAGAAGCAATGCGAAAGTTGCTATTTTACCTTACTTAGTTCAAGCTCAAAATATATTAGGGATCCAACAGCATGCCTTCCCAAGATGGCGGAGACGGATATACTGGAGAAAATGGTGCAAGAAGATCCAATGTCATCTGCACACGTAGCTTATGTTACAAAGACATGAAATTTCATCAAGGTAATGTCTTATCTGGTCTGTTCACTTGACCGAATCACGAAAAAAGTGTACGCTTTGCTTTGCGGTTTCCTTTTGTCCGATAGAAAAGCATGAAGTGTTATAGGTGTGTGGCCAACACAGATGGTCGTGCATGGAGCCGAGGAAAAGGCTTTTGAATATTGGTCTGTCAAAAATCTTGATAACCATACCTGTTTGGGTAAATCGTTTAAAAGGTATTAAAAATACTTTTAGGTGGTAAAGGGTCACGTGGTCAACAAGGTGGCAACGGTCGCAAGGGCGGGGCGTCATTTAATGGAGGAGATGCCGGAAATATCGTGTTTTATAGTAAACATATATCTGGTTCTGTACACTTGACCCAACGTCCAGGAAAGGCCGGGCGCCCGGGCGAACACGGTTATGGAGGACTTGGCGGGTAAAGTATTTATATAGAAACAGCACATAACTATTTAAAAAAAATACTTTTGGTTTATGAAAAAAGTTTTGCATGCCATTTTGTTTAGAAAATTTGGTGCTCCTGGCTGTGATTGCATGTGTGTGGAAGGTCCATATTGTTTGTACCTTGAATGTGACTTGTTAGTAAAAACTCATTGTCCGCTCAATGTTCCCGTGGATCCAAGACAGCCTAACGGCAAGGATGGATTTTTAATTTATGACATTCCAACAGTGGTAGGTGACAACAAAATGGGTTACTTTGAACACACACAGGGGAAACAATTTCTGAAAATGACATGTTTAGTCTTACGTAACTATCTGTCTCTACAGCTTTCCCATTTAAATACACGTTTTCAAATATAATAGCAAAACAAAGTGGAACAGTTAATCACAGCAACTAAAATTTTTCAAAATACACGTTTTTTCTGCTGTGCATCGATAAACACTTCAGATCAAGTGGTACCATTCAAGATATAACTATTAATTTCTGGTAAGTAGGAAAAAAATAATTAACATCGAGTAATATACGCAGGGATGTACAGGATCGACAGGTGTTACCGATTTGAGAAAAGTCAATTCTCTGAAACAGTGGTTCACTGGTGATGAGGAACTATTATGGATGATAGAAAGAGAAGGAGAAATGCTATTTCAAAGAAATAACAATGCAGCAGCAAAAGAAAGATTGGGGTTTATTTTAGAAATGGCAAATGAGACAAGCTTGGTGCATCGACGGGTAAAACCTAATTGAACTTGTCTAGGAATTTACATGAATTTTTTTCACAAAGAATATTTCTCAGTTTGTTGCAAAGAACAATTCGACTTACATTTAACACAAACAAAAATAATTATACCAGTTGCACTGATGAGACCTTTTAGGTCGAAACAGTGGCCATCTGTCTGCAGCTTACACAGAAATAATTCTGTTTAGGCCAGGGAAATTACAAGGTATATTGAACAAGGGTTTGATTTCTATGGAAATTCGAAATACTACGCTCCAGACAAGTACTGGACATCTTTGCAAAAACGCACAAAGGAACTAATGAACGTTGGAAAGCAGTTGGAATCCTCCGATAACAACATATTAAGTTCTGTAAGTTAAAAAGGCATGTGTAAGTGCAACATATACGGTGAAATAATAATAATAGCATACCCGAACATTTGCAATTTTTTTTATTAATAGTGCTAATAATCAATAAGATTTATAGGCGTATTTTTTGACTTAACAGATTGATCAAAATCTGATCTCATTGACAGTAGTTTCAAGCATAATGGAAGAAGTGTACACGACAAACACACTCACGCTTCAGTTCCGACAACACGAGTTGAAGAAAAAGATGAATTTTTACCGAAAAGCTCTCAATAACATTGAACAAACTATGAAGCAGCAGTTGATTATAATTAAACGTTTGGCAAAAGTAGTTTTAGTCGAGGCGGTATGTTTCGTAATAAATTAAAACACAGTAGTTTGGAAACAAAAATATTTTGACGCTTTACTTTCTGATAGACAAATAACCAACAACCAAGCATACTCGAATTTCTTTTTTCAATTGTTGGGATATTTTTGAGTGGTATCAAGAAAGATCCAGTAGCTGTGTACGACAAATCAGTCAGCGTAAGATTTCAAATTAATTTTCATACATTGCATTTATTTATACTTTAATATTACAGTTCATATTAAGTATGAGTGAAAAACACTGTCAACTTCCATTTATTGGATATCTGCAGGACACCTTGGGATCAAAGTATATCCTTTTTTATTCTGTTCAAAAGCGTTATACCAAACCTGTCATGTTTTCACAGTCTTCATTTTGCTTTTCATTTCCGAGCAACATCAAAAAACTTCGATTACAGCAGCTTGGATGCATCGGCCGTTCCCACAATAATGAAAAGCAATTTAGCCAAAAATAAAGGAAAAATTATTCAAGAACTTCATTGTGTTTACAAAGAAACCAGTTCGCAAAACGTAAATCTTCATTTAACTGAATTTTTTCCATATTTTAATGAAACCAGACTTATTTTGCAATGCAGGCATTGACCTTAGACCGAATTCTCAATGATTTTTTTCGGGATGGATCGTTTCGCATTGAAATCATAGAAAAGCTTATTAGCATGGATGCTCAAATGAAAGTACAGAAAAAGACTTGCTTTTTCATTTTTTAGCCATATTTTACAAGATTTACTTTATGCACAGCAAATTAGTTACAACCAAAAAGTCTTGGAAGAGACACGAAACGTTACGAACGAAAAACAGGAAGTCGCATTGAAAAACATTCCAATGGAAACAAAATATTACTGGAGTGACTTGTTACTGAAGTAACATGCATGAAATTAATTTACACTAAATACAAAAAATCAATCTTTCCAAGTATAAAACAACGCTTTCTCCGACAGTTTGTACCAGCAGCACGAAAACCTGATAATGGAATCGATTTACGAACTTTCTAAATCCTACCAATTCGAAACTTTGTGGGACTTTGGGGCACAGGAAATATTTTTACGTAAATTTAGTGGCAAGGTATGTGTGTAATACGCATTTCATTTCGATCAAAACTGTCTGTACTAAGCATTGAAAATTGCCGCAGAATGTGGTCTTAAATGCTGGAAGATTAAACGGAATGTTTCAGTTGCACAGAATCTATCGACGACTGCAAAAACAAAGAAACAAATTTTTAACATATGCGTCTGCATACGCTGGCCCATCTTCCCACATTTTTATAGCTTATTGGAAAATAACACAGGTACTTCGGTAAAAAATTCTGGTCTACTAAAAATTACTATCCAGACAATTACAAATGGCCGAATTTAACTATTTACAAGTTATCCCATCCGGCGGTTATCAGCAAACTTCGGTCGACTGGGCGGACTACATTTACTTTGGATATTGATCCTAACGACCCAATGACAACACGATGCGAAAACTGTTACAACGGGAGGTTGATCGGACTCTACATAGAAATTATTGGTGACCCGCAGCCCGAAAACGTACCAACTAAGTACGTGATCACCGTTACTAAATCAATTAATCTAACGGCAATTCATGACAGAACTTACGTGCTGATATCACACCAGGGAGATTCCCAATTTTTGCTTCCTCTTCGGGATGGTAATATTACTGCAGTAATCATCCAACAAACTCCGGAAAAAGCGAAATCTGGAAAAATATTGTCGTTTGACTCGTCCCAATTGGTTGCTGATAGAGTTGACGACGATCTGGACACAGCACTGGATGACATATTTGCTGACCAGGTATGGCACAGTTCCCGCCAATGCTTCCATCTTAAACACCTCAATTGTTTTTTGACAGGAGTACCAATATTGCCAACACGACGCCGCAAACTTTGCTGGAGCAAAACCTTGCAAAAGTCCATATGCAACATACATCTTAACTGTACCCAGATCCAACAACTACGTTTGCCCAACAGACTACAGTTCTTCTGTATCTGGTTACAACTGTCAAAGCTACGACTACTCCAGGTTGGCTACTGGGTGCTTTGAGTTATATGTATTAGTTATTCTCTCTAGTTCAAACAAAAACACAAAATGTTAACCAATGTTCATGCGCACTTAAATGTTATTTATTAGAGAATACCTGCATCGCTTTATCAATTTTGTACTTAAGGTTGAACGAAATAAGAATTTTTGCAAAGGTCAGATCTTGGAGTAACTACCCACCTGACCCAAGAGCTGCAAGGTAATTTTGGAGAAAACGT
Organism: Ascidia mentula; assembly: GCF_947561715.1. NCBI lineage: Eukaryota > Metazoa > Chordata > Ascidiacea > Phlebobranchia > Ascidiidae > Ascidia > Ascidia mentula. Next base: position 6,054,655 of record NC_138568.1, read on the forward strand.
TTATCCAACATCATTAATAATAAACCCCAAATATTTTGTTGCAGACGATTGACCAAAAAACAACGTCGACTTCAATAAGTATGATAACTAATGTTCGAAGAGATGTAACAACAGTAAAATTTCTCATTTTTTCACTAATGTTTAAATGACTAATATAGTTTTGTATATGAAAAAGCATCCATGAAACAAAATTTGAATGTTGCAATGAAAACCGTATTAAGTTTTTCTGCAACTTCGCCTATGTTGTTTGGAAAATCTCATCTGTATAAATGTGTGTCTTTTGCGTGCGATGAAATCGATACAATGGTGAGAAACTATAAAAGAAATTGGGATGATTCGTAACATTCATTCAAAAATTGTAGCTCACATTGTCATGTCTAAGACCCCTATTTTTCATGTACATTTTCTCTTGTATTTTGTTGTGGATTTCTGTCTAGGAGAAAGCACTAAATGTTTGTAGTGATTTCTCTTGCATCTGTATTTGGTGATTTTGGTTGTTATATTGTTCAATTGCAGTTGTTTCTCTTCTGCATGTTTACCATCTTTCTTTGACTATATCAGTACCATTCCCACCTATCATGTAGTTCTTCTTACGCTTAATCAACTTGTTTGGCGTGGGAATGTCGCCTGTAGTCGTTTACTTCGTTAGATGCAAATAATGAGCTCTGATTCATTCATCCCAACATTGACAGGATTTGATTTGCTTCATCTGTGACTGAAACTTTCGATCATATAACAGTTTACCATCAAACATTAACAACACATGTAGGTAGTATGCTCAGATGTCGAGGTTGTTAAAATATTGGATTTTAAGTTTGTTTGCATTTTTGTGAGTTTCTGTATCTTTTTAAATGGATTTCGAAAGCACATAAACTGACATGCCATTTCGGCTAAATTTATATTTCTGTGTTATTTCGAAATTAAAGATCGCACTGACCATGATCATCCATCAGTGTTTGCGTGTAATTTTGGTTATCTGAAAAGATAGGACTGATCCGTTGGTACAATGTTTTTACCAGACGTGAGTTTTCTTGACCGTTAAAGGCAGGTTGTCTTGGCCCATATTGTTTAAATGCGAAAACCGCGAGTCACTGCGGAACACTCGCCGCTAGTTATATTTAACGAAGCGCAACACCTCGATTACTAGTCACCCCTTGTATCTGAAACTTGGTGAAGCGAGCTGCGCGTGTCAACAACAGACGCGTCGCCTCATGTAGGGGAAATTGTTTTATCCCAGTCGCGGACGGGAGGAGTAAAAGCATTATTTCTAACTCTATGAAGGGCAAAGTTAAATTGTTGAATAGTTCATGGCAGGTTTTCTTTAAACACAACACTACTTGGTTAGATATTGTACAATTTCTGTTACAATTTAAAGAAAAACTTTATGTATAGTCGGGACATTACGGCTAAACCAGTATTTTCACTTGGGAAATGGAATGGCAAACATAATAAAAAAGTGCACGCGGCACTGCTACAGAGAGGGCAACGGGAACTTTTTGCAGTCTGTGTGACTGAAGCGATTTATTACACCAGTGTGGCGCAATGTCGTTAAGGAGAAAGGAACAATTTTAGAAAAAACTGACAAGTCTCGGTTGCAATCCAGGCAATCTAACACCCAAGTGCGTTCAACCTTGGCATAACATTTTGACACAAAATCGTAAAAATGTCTCAGTTTGAATAAGTCATATGATTTGGTGCCGTAAACAGCAGTGTTATTTGAATTATTCCAGCTTCAAGATCAACAACAGATAGAGATTTTTAAGATTAATGTAATATTTCTTCACCTGTATCAGTCAAGGATATCTGATAATGCAGTGGTTACTCTTAATTGCGTGTTACTTCTTGCTGAACGTTGGATGGTGTAAAGTTGAGACAGGTACAGACTCTACATTTTTTGTCTGTTCGATTACTGCATAATAAAATGCATGTATCTCATTTAGTTTCTCTTTTGTGCAGGAAGTTGCAATTTAAAAACAGATTTCCTTGGAACAAAACAACGATATGAATTCCAAAAAATGTTTTCAGAACCCCCTGTTGTTTACGCATGGGCTAGAGGACATGCAGCAGAAAGGTATTTGACGCTTGTTAGATTATGCAACATTTAATTCATGGAGAAAAAGTTTTGATCGCCGATATGTAAAATAATGCTGTTTTAGATTTCAGGTGGAGGTCCAGGAAATAAAGAACGATCACTTTTTTGCAACAATTATGAGAAAAAGTCAAGACAAAATCAGTAACTCAATAAGGTTTTATTGGACTGTTAGAGATGATGTAAAAGGTTTGTATTTATTGAAACAAAACTTAATATTAATTAATACATAAATGTTGCAGCATAACTGAGCTATGTTAAATTGACAAACAAACTGTTCTCGGTGACGCTAAAAGCAGCAAAAATGTTTCAATGGGAGAACCGATGGCAGCATTTGCACCAACTCTTACCGAAACATCTACTGACGTTTACGACGTGTTTGGACTTTAACCGACACACACAAAGTTCAACAGTACAATAGTTAAGGTGTTTGCAGGAATGGTTTGGATTGTCAACACCAATACCATAAATGAAGACAAATATCTTTTAATTTTGTATTTTTTGAAAGCATGTATTATTGCATGCTGAAAATAATTGTAGTAAACTCATCAGTGTCTTTACTTCTGCAGAAATTTTCCAGTATATCAAACTATTTTACAACAAATGACAATTCCAGTCCATGTACGTTGTGACACTTTGTATATCGATGGCATCGTGGTGCCATTCTACGGCATCTTAAGGTTGAGCATTCGAGGAAGGAGGGTAGTTTCGGATGGAACGGCGCTTCTTTTCAAGGTTGGTTTTATAGAGACAATAACGTAGCGGACGAGTGGTTAACGAGGTGGTGGGATTGTGTGTGGCTTCACGCTGCCTTTTATACATTATTTGAACAGCTCCAGTTTGCCTCGTTAATCATACCAAGCACCGGAGCGTTGCTCTGCTTATGGTTGTCGGATTCCTCCTAAAGCTGCCATCAATACTCAAGGCAGAAATAATGAAACTGGTTTACCGGGTACAAACTTGGAAATGTTCGCCTATGAAATAATAGAGAGGTTGTGATACACGAATTGGCATGAATGTTTGCGCAGGAAAAAGTACTAGCGTTTCGCTTTGGAATACTGGCTCCCAGGAGTGACAAAATAGTTTAATGTTTAATGCAATCAGGACGACACGTAGTAAACTACAAGGTCATTTTTCAAGAGTAAAAGATATATAATATTTGCTTTCATTGTTCAGCTGTAGGCAGTTGAAGTTCTTGCCAAAATAACATTTACTCTACATTCTGTCAGCCAAGATACCAATCAATAACATCAGATGAGGGTGTTTATGTTGATAGGATTGTCATTGTTGCATTTGGCCTGCTGTCAAGTTGAGACAGGTAAAACACATATTCTGCACTTTCCAATACACACTAAGATCTTGCTGTTTTACGCAGGTAGTGATGAGGTTGCTGTAAACTTGTTGGGAAAACAAATAAAATTTCAATTCACAAAACCGTATTCAAGTCCGCCCATGGTTTATGCTTGGGCCAGAGGAAGTGCAACAGAAAGGTATGTACAAAACATATGCTCTTGTTTGCGATCCTAGGCAATCAAACTTCTATTGGAATCGTACTAAACATGGAGTTTTTACATGTTAAACTTTTACAGGTTTCGCGTAAATGTGAGGGGCGTAACGAACAATTACTTTTTTGCAACAATCACAAGACAAACCGGCCATGAAGTCAGAGGCTCGTTGTGGTTTTATTGGACAGCAAGAAAATATTTACAAGGTTTGGAAAATATATAAAATATAACGCAACAATTAAGTAAGAATACTACGATTGCTGGCAAACTTTTATGTAAAACAGACAAAAACACTGTTCATGGTGACGCTCAAAGCAGCAAAAATGTTTCAATGGGAGAACCGATGGCAGTTTTTGCACCAACTCTTACCGAAACATCCACTAACATTTATGACGTGTTTGGAAGAGACGTTTATACGTCACAACTCTACCGACTCCTCGACGAAAACACGTAAGTTTACGACTTGATACATCTGAACGTGCCGTTTCATGCCAATGATACATGTTCAAAGCTAAGTAATGGGTTGTTGGTGCGTTAGTTGCTGACATTGATAGGAGCTGTTCAAAATAAAATCAATTGTTGCAGAAATTTTCCAGTGAAACAAACTTCTGCCCAACGAGTGTCCATGCAAGTCCATGTACGTTGTGACACTTTTTACATCGATGGCAGCGTGGAGCCATTTTACGGCCTCCTAAAGATGAGCATTCGAGCAAGGGAAGTAGTTTCGGATGGAACGGCGCTTGTTTTCAAAGTTGGTTTTATAGTGACAATAACGTAGCGGACGAGTGGTTAACGAGGTGTTGGGATTGTTTGTGGTTTCATGCTGCCTTTTATACATTATTTGAACAGCTCCAGTTTGCTTCGTAAATCAAACCCACGTAAATACCTTTTTAGGCACCAAAGCGTTGCTCTGCTTACGGTTGTCGCATTTCTCCTAAAGCTGCCATCAATACTCACGGCAGAAATAATGAAGCTGGTTTATCTGGTACAAACTTGGAGTTGTTCGCGTATGAAATACAAGGACATGTTAGAATCATTTTACAGGTATTAAATAATAGGCATATACGGGACCTGTTCTAAACTTTACTTTGCAATACATAAATATGCATTTACTTTTTTGCGTATTCCGATTTACATCTGGTAGTTTTTTTCATACATTCTTTATCCTGTGATGTTGCATACCTTGCGTTTTGATGGGGGTCGCAAGGCGTATACAATAAAATGATAAAAAAAATCCTTCTGCAGGGATCAAACAGCACGGCTCCAGAAGACGGCGGAGACGGAGGGCAGGGAAATAATGGCTTACGCGGCAAAAGTGCTGTATGTAATGCAAAAGGATGCAGCACACGCAGGACACTTTTTTATCCAGGTAACGCAATATTGTTTAGGTTCAGTTCTATATTGAGCCCTTGTCATAAATATACCCAAATTCAACATAAGACAGAGTTTGCCGGTAATTCAATAAGAAACCTACTAAAACATGTTTTTGGTCTTTAATTGATAAATTTCTAGTCCTATTGCGGCGTACAATGTACATCTGGTGATTTACATTTCAGGCGGGCCCGGACATCCTGGTGAAGTAGGACACAATGGTCACAAAGGTGGGAGTTCAGTCAAACCTGGGGGTGACGCCGGAAATGCCGTGATACAAGTCATGCACATTTCCGGCTTAGTACATGTGACTCAGCGCGCTGGCCTGTCTGGAAGCCCAAGTCAACATGGATTTGCTGGCCGAGCTGGGTAAGGGAGATAAGTTTCTGGTAAAACCAACCATGAATATACGATAAATATATTTACAATCACTATATTTCTAAATAAATTTCACGTTTTCTCCAACAAGGGTTTGAAAGTTAATCGAGAGTTACCTTTGTAACATCACGCAGTAGATTATTAATGATCAGGAAACATTTTTATACGACATGTAAATACGTAGTATGGGGTAATAGAAAGAGAATAGTTCCCGAGTAACTGTTATTTCGTTTCTTGTTGATTGGTTTAGGAAAAGTGGTTTTGAAGGATGTGGATGTCGTTGTGCACAAGGGATAAAGACTTGTGGCTGGATGTCAACCTGTAGAACTTACAAGGGCCATCTTCATTGTCCTAATCACCGAACAGGTTTAACGCACGCCGATGGCCAGGATGGGTTCAGAGTTCACCCAATACCAACATTGGTGATTTTAATCAAGTCATATAAGTTAAACATTGCTGTTTTATTTCGAATTTATAAGCGATATAGATTTTGCTGCTTCAAGATGAAACGGTAAATTTAACATTTTTTCTTTTAAAGAATGAGGTTGTTTGAGGTTTTGAAGAGGGTAAGAATGATTATTCTGTGCATGCCAGTTTAGGTTTTAGTTTTTAATCATATTATTACTAATTGCCTTATATTATCTACTAGGGAAGTCAAGGATCAACAGGGGTCACAAACATAAATGAAATCAATTCATACACATTGAAGAGTTTGTTTGGCAACGACACAGAACTTTTGCGGATGATACAGCGAGAAGGAGAAATGCTGTTTCAGAGAAACAACAATGAAGATGCTAAACCTAAATTTGACTTTATTCTGGCAGTGGCTCACACAACCGACCCGCTTTATCGCCAGGTAAATTTGTGTTGGTGCCGTGTATTTGTTACAGTAGTCACTGTAAATATTTTTTATGCATTGTGTTGTCGAGTACGGTGAAATCCCTGGTATTACTCACATGTCTTCTTTTTTTCTGTACTTTTAAACGCAGGCCAGCGAATTATCGACGTACACCCAGCAAGGGTTCGATTATTATGGAAATTATCAAAACTACGCACCAGACACTGGCTGGAAATATTTGAAGAAGCGCACCCGAGATCTTATAAAAGTTGGGACAAATTTGGAATCAACATTAAATAATGTACTTAATTCAGTAAGTCGCAAAAAGTTATGTCGGCATGCATTAGCTTAATTAACACTAATGTCAATAAACGACGAAGTTTCTTTAAACTTTTATCATCTGTTTATCTAATCCTTTTGCACTAACATCGATGACCTCTGTTCACATAAATATGCAAGTTACCCAACACATTATCGTAACATGTTTTTGAAACACTGAAACACATTAAATGTTTCTTCTCCATCTTCATAGTGTACGATGTGCAACATGGTACCACAAAGATGTCGACCAAAGTTTTTACTATAAACAAACAAACTAAAAAATCTTTAGTTAAAAGTTTGATGCATTGTCAGATATAGCTATGGACTAGGATAAAAATTCTTAAGTCACAAGATAATGCAAAGATTTCATTCAATAGAGTCGAAACCCTTTTTGGTAACTTTAATCCCTAAAATCTTGTGTTGATTTAATAAACTGCTCTTTACCAGATTGATCAAAATCTTAACACAGCAAGGATGACTGCAAGCGCAGTGGATGAAATTGTTAAAACTAACTCACAAAGATTCAAGTTCCGCAGACGCGAGTTAAAGAAAAAGATGCAATTCTACCGAAAGGCACTGAAACAAATTGAGTTGAAAATGCGACAACAGCTGATTCATATCAATGTACTAAGCAAGACGGTTTTAATACAGGCGGTAATTGTTGTTCCTATGTTTAATGATAAGATTTATTAGAACAAAAATGCCTCGGTAACGATGTCAAACTCCAAATGTTTTTAGAGAAACAGTAGGAAAAAAAACAACTTCTTGGATTTTCTTTCTTCGGTGGTGGGAATATTTGTGGAATATATTGCAGATAATCCAGTCGCAGTTTATGACAATTCAGTTCGGGTAAATTTCATTCTTACCATTTTGTATATTAACATGTGCTGAAACATATTTTTGTAGTTGATAGAAACTATGGCAAAAAGACATTGTCATCTGCCATCTATCAAACAACTTCAGAGGAATTTCAAATCTAAGTAGGCCTCTTTTTGTTATTAATGTGACTACATTTACACAACTTTATTTAGCCTACAGTTTGCTTTCGATATACGGGCAGTATCGGATGATTTCGATTATAACTCTTTGAATGCATCGGCTGTCCCAATTATGATGAAAAGCAATTTAGCTGCAAACAAGGGAAAAATCGTCCAGGAACTTCATTGCGTGTTTGAGGAAACAAGCTCGAATAGCGTAATTTTCATTTAAGTTGTTTCAAATTATAGAGCTAAAAACAAGCGACATACAGTGCACAGTGTTTCGGTCTATTAGAACGCATCGCTTACAGCTTGCCTTGAATAAGGGTCTTACCAGCAAGACACCACCAAGGAAGCCTTGTCAAGTTGTTTAGCTGGTAAGATCGTCGTTCAAAACGAGCTGCACTGAGAAATCTGGATGAGACCCAATAAGTGATTGCCAGGATATTAAGTGTTCAAATCCCGATGTGATAAACCAACATTTCAAAAAAATACGTGTATACCTATATCTTGTAAGTTTGTTATATATTGCACAAATACTCAGGCTTTATCCCTGGACCGACTTCTGGATGACTATTTTCGTGATGGGGCCTTTAGAATCGATCTCATAGACCTATTAATGAACATGGCAGCGCAGTTAAAAGTAAGGCTATTTTTTGTTTAAACCAAGATATGTAAAGCATGCTTGTCATGTTCAGCAAATTACGTACAATGAACAAATTCTGGAGGAGTCCCAAAACGCAACTAACCAACAATTGGAAGCTACAATAAACAACATCCCAATGAAAGCCAAATACTATTGGATTGACTTATTGTTAAAGTTTGTTTCAAAATATCACATCTTAGCCATATCGTTTTAAACACGCCTTGTATTTATTCAATTTAGCTTATTCCAGCAGAACGAAAATAATGTAATGGAGTCACTACATGAGCTCTCCAAATCCTACCAATTCGAAACTTTGTGGAATTTCGACGTGTTGGGAAAGTTTTCACATAAATTTAGTAACAAGGTACCTATAAAAAATATGACACTGGTTGTCGAAACTATTTTCTGTCGCGAATATTCAAACTTTTGCAACAGAAAGCTTTTTTTATTGATCAAAAGAATGTGAAAATATTTGCATTGACAGAATGTTGTTAGCAATTCTGGGAGCTTGAACGAGATGTTTTTATTGAAACGAATGTATCGACGGATCAGCAAACAAAGGCACACATTTTTAACATATGCGGCTGCCTACGCTGGACCATCGTCACATATATACATTGCTAGCTGGAAATTTACAAAGGTAATACAGTCAATTTTCTGTTTAGGGAGAGACTTAGAAACCTTTTTACCTATGTTACAACTTTTTGTTCATTTAAAGTTCAATCAAAAATAGATGAAAATTCCAGCATAAAAATTAAAGAGAAAAAGAAGGCTCGCCTATGGTAATATAATGGTTTTTTATGCATTTGTTACATACAGACCTCCCACCCAGCAGTAATTAGCAAACTTCGAGTAAATGGACAGACCATGTTCACGCTGGATATAAACCCGAACGACCCGATGACCACACGCTGCGAGAACTGCTACAATGGGAGGTTGATCGGACTGTACATAGAAATCGTGGGTGATGAGCAACGTAGAAACGTGCCAACGAAGTACGTGATCATAACATTGTAAACCGAACAAGAATTAATTGCAATTTATACAGGACCTACGTAATGGTGTCACACCAGGGAGATTCCCGTTTCGTGGTTCCGCTTAGAGATGGCAATACCACCCTTATAACATTTCAACAAACCCCGGAAAAGGCGAAATCGGGCAAAGTCATGTCGTTTGACTCGTCCCAACTGGTTTCCGATTGGGACGCAAGCCAACTTGACGAACGCCTCGAGGAAAAGTTTGCTAACCCGGTATTGCTTTTCATATGCTTGATTCGAAGTTACTTATAACCCGTTTTTTTTTTAACAGGAGTACGAGTATTGTGAGGATAATACAGAAAACTTCGCCACAGTAAAACCGTGCAAAAGCCCCTACGCAACTTATGTACTAACTGTACCCAAATCAAATCTCTACGTTTGCCCCTCGGATAGGGGTGCAACCGTTTCTGGATCCAACTGCAGAAGCTTTGATTTTTCAAAGTGCGACTGCCAACGTTATTAGCCTAAACCGGGCAAAAATATCGTATTGGTTTTTCTTTTTTGTATAATGCAATTTTCTTACCATGCATGGAACTGTTAACTGTTTTAATAAATCACAAATTATTCAATCGTGCTTTTCAATTTTCAGATTAAGAGAAATCAGGATCTATGCAAAGGTTCGGTCTTGGAGCAACTATCCACCCGGTCCAAAAGCCGCAAGGTATATAAACTGTTTCGAGTTGGAAATAGTATCGATTGGGTGTTAGATTTTTTCATAAACTATAAAAATGTGGTTTTGTTTTGCAGACGTTTCATGAAATAACGCGTTTCAGGCCAATGAAGATTTTGAATAAACTGAATAATTTTTAAGCAATGTCAATGTCTGTACAATATTGCCGCATAATGTTGCTTGTAAACGTATTACCACATCAGCATTATATTGTGTAAATTGTAACATTCATCAACTTCATTTGAACCATTTCATGTTTTGTGATGCGCTAATTCCAGTCATATGTAGTCATTATCGTCAATGTAAAAAAAACGTCCACGCAAGAAGTATGTTTACATACAGCTGTAACATTATACTACATTGATTTAGAGACATCGTAAAGGTCATTTGTTCAAATACATTTTTTGATTCCAAGACATTGTATGGTTTCCACAGAACATTCTGTCTATTGATTATAGTAAAACAAACATTGTCAAAGCGTCGTTCAGTTTATGGTTCACATACAGGTTGGCTATACGGCCAGATTTTATGGAGCGCCAACGACAGGTTCCGCTTTCGTAGGTCTTTGTTAGAAAAGTAGACAGCTGAGTGCCCAATTCTTGCAAAACTATGCTTTGTGTTACTTTGGCACCTTTCTGTGTGTTATATATATATTTTTTCCTTTTGTTACAAAATAGGACTGCAAGTGCATATTTAGTAGTAGACTGATACTAATTGTCAATTGGCAGTTTGTTACCATCTATTATCAAGTATAGACAGAAAATTATGTAGCTATTGATACTTAGATGTAACAGTTCTTTGCTAATTTTGTCAGCAACAGGCCCACCTTCAATAACGAATATATTAACCTAAAATATGTTGAATTGTCAAACTGCAGGTTACAGGTTGCAACATTTGTTCATGAAGCTGTTCATATTAATTTCAGTTTCGCTTTTCTGGTTGGACTGTGGACGTTGTAGAATTGAAAAAGGTAAACTTAAGTGCCGAATTATGATGTTATTCTAAATTAAGTTGCATAATATTTATCAATATTGATTGAAGTTACTTGGTGAAACCAGTGGTAACGCCGTTAAGTGTTGAAGTGAATCTCTAAGCTTTGTTTATATAAGCAACTTTAAACAAAACAAGCCAAAGCTAATATGTTACTATACATTATATGCAATCATATGCAAACGTTTCGAACGCGACTGCGTTCATCATCAGTGTAACTTGAGAATAAGCTGCAACCAAAATAGCGCTGGATAAGCAGGGTAAAACATAGAAACACGGCAGAGCAATATCACGTGACAGCAGCTACACCAGGCGGTCTCGGAAGTGACGTCATTATTTCAGAGGTGTCGAGTCGGCAGTGATGTCATCATTTCAGATGTGGGCTATCCCATTGCCCACTCCTGGCTGATGATGCTATGAACTATGTTGTGAATAAAGACAGGAAAACGCAAATTTAGTTTGCAAATAATTGATCTCATGCAAATATGAAAATGACCTTTTCATGGCCTTTCCCAATCGTAAGTAAATGGAACGGCTCTTTTCCACTATCAACATCTAGGAAATAGAGCAGGATGTGCTTCTGTCCTTTTTCGATATATTGGTTGCCAGAAACCAAACACCTCCTTTTACCATAGGAAGTCAACTCACACCAGCTTGTACAGCACATGGTCCAGCTTTGTTCCATTTACGTAGGATTTTGGCAAATAAAATCTGTTCTATATACCAAGGATTACATTCTGAGTTTTGCTATATCTCTCGCGTGCTAACTAGCAATGATTTTCCATCACCTTTCATTTCCATCTGCATTATGCGTTACGTCAAACCTAACACATGTCGCTGTGAACGATAGCCCACCCACTTCTTGACTCCCGTACATCCGAAGTACATTGTTTTTCAACTGCACTTTCTTGGCTCCGTAGACAATCACATTAGGTTTGAGTTTGTACACTTTATTAATAGGCGCAGTATCACCCCCATCAAGCTGCGCATGATTCACGAAACCACTTCCCTCTCCAAATTTTTTCATAATTTTTGGTAAGCAACAACTTCTCCCTTGTTGTCATGTGATTTACCAGTTAACTTGCTCCTGTGGGGCAACTTACCCAAAATTTCACATAGTTCCACCAAAAAATTTAAACACTTTACATCCAACAACACAAACCATCACATAACATAGATGACAGCTCCAAATCGCTGTCCTCACACATCTGAAATGATGACGTCACTGTCGAGACCTTTTAGTGTAGCTGCTGTCACGTGATGTGACTCTGGCATGTGGTTATGTTTTGCCCGGTCAGTTGCACGCCTAACTCACCGCTCTCTTGGTTGCATCTGAAGAACGCAGCCGTGTTTCTTGCACATACGCAAATGTGTTCCGCCATAATTTGTTGCAAATATTAGGCTCAATACAAATTCATGGAGATTTATGTTACTAGTTGCTTTAACTCGCAGGAAGTGGAACATATTTGACGAGAATTTTTGGGAAAAATTGTGGGTTACGCTTTAAGCAAACCTTTCCAGATCCGCCAATTGTTTACGCTTGGGCAAGAGGACACAGGATAGAACGGTACGCACGTTGTTACTCATTACAGCATTCACTAAGAAAATTTACAATGATGTAATGGTTTTCAAGGTTTCGAATCGAAATTCTAAACGTGAGAAGTGAAACATTTATTGCAAGAATTACAAGAACAAATCGCAACACAATCAGTAACACGTTCGGAGTTTACTGGTCGGCAAGAACACACCAGAAAGGTTGAGTATATGAATATATCTGAATGGTTTTCTTAATTTATTTTTATTCGATAAATAACTATCACAGACAAAGTAACGACACTCGGAAATGTGCAAAACGCTCCAAATGTTTCTATAGGGATTCCGATATCAGCGTTTGCACCAACACTCACCACAACAAAACCTAACGTATATGATGTTTTTGGAAGAGAGGTTTACACCTCGCAACTTTACAGATTCCTCGACGAAAACACGTAATTCATACATTAGTTGACATTCGAATTCAACCAGCTGTGTTAAATTTTGTCAACTACACAAAATTATTTATATGAATTGAAGAATTTATTTATTTTTTTGTGCCACGAAAAACCCGGAAGGTTTTTATAAAACAATTTTAATATAAAATTACAGCCAATACACAAAAAACAGGAACCCTGTGTTGCGCAGAAATTTTCCGATAAAGAAAACCACCGCACCACATATGACCATCGAAGTCACGGTGCGATGTGACACCTTTTACATTGATGGCAGCGTTGAACCATTTTATGGCGTAAAAAAGATGTTGGTTTCAGACAGAAAGATTGTGTCATTCGGAACAACGCTCGTGTTTTTGGTGCGTATATGTACCGCAACACACTTGTCTATTACTGTTCATCTACAGACCACATTGGAATCGAAGTACATCCTTTTACATTTTATAAACAAACGATATTTCATAACCTGTCATATTTTCACAGTCTTCATTTTGCTTTTCATTTCCGAGCAACTTTATAAAATTTCGATTACAGCAGCTTGGATGCATCGGCCGTTCCCACAATAATGAAAAGCAATTTAGCAAAAAATAAAGGAAAAATTATTCAAGAACTTCAATGCATTTACAAAGAAACTAGTTCGCAAAACGTAAATCTTGATTTAACTAGAGAATCGTATACGTGATGAAACCAGACCTTTCTTGCAATGCAGGCACTGACCTTAGACCGAACTCTCAATGATTTATTTCGGGATGGATCGTTTCGAATTGAAATCATTGAAAAGCTTATTAACATGGATGCTCAAATGAAAGTACAGAAAAAGGCTTGCTTTTTTACATTTTATGGTCAAATTTTTACAAGATTTACTTGATTCTCAGCAAATCGGTTACAACCAAAATGTCTTGGAAGAGACACGAAACGCGACGAACGAAAAACAGGAAGCCGCATTAAAAACATTCCAATGGAAACAAAATATTACTGGAATGACTTGTTACTGAAGTAACATGCATGACATTAATTCAGAATAAATACAAAAAATCAATCTTTTTAAGTATAACAGAACGTTTTCTCCGACAGTTTGTACTAGCAGCACGAAAACCTGATAATGGAATCGATTTACGAACTTTCTAAATCCTACCAATTCGAAACTTTGTGGGACTTTGGGGCACAGGAAATATTTTTACGTAAATTTAGTGGCAAGGTATGTGTGTAATACGCATTTCATATTTCAATCAAAACTGTTTGTACCAAGAATTGAAAATTACCGCAGAATGTGGTTTTAAATGCTGGAAGATTAAACGGAATGTTTCAGTTGCACAGAATCTATCGACGACTGCAAAAACAAAGAAACAAATTTTTAACATATGCGGCTACATACGCTGGCCCATCTTCTCACATTTTTATAGCTAATTGGAAAATAACACAGGTACTTCGGTAAAAAATCCTGGTCTACTACAAACTACTACACCAGACAATTACAAATGGTAAATTTAACTATTTACAAGTTATCCCATCCGGCGGTTATCAGCAAACTTCGGTCGACTGGGCAGACCACATTTACTTTGGATATTGATCCTAACGACCCAATGACAACACGATGCGGAAACTGTTACAACGGGAGGTTGATCGGACTCTACATAGAAATTATTGGTGACCCGCAGCCCGAAAACGTACCAACTAAGTACGTGATCACCGTTACTTAATCAATTAATCTAACGGCAATTCTTGACAGAACTTACGTGCTGGTATCGCACCAGGGAGATTCCCAATTTTTGCTTCCTCTTTCGGATGGTAACATTAGTGCGGTATATTTTCAACAAACTCCGGAAAAAGCAAAATCTGGAAAAATATTGTCGTTTGACTCTTCCCAATTGGTTGCTAATGGGGTTGACGACGATCTGGACACAGCACTGGATGACATATTTGCTGACCAGGTATGGCAAAGTTCCCGCAGATGTTTCAATCTTAAACACCTTTGTTTTGTTTTTTGACAGGAGTACCAATATTGCCAACACGACGCCTTAAACTTTGCTGGAGCGAAACCTTGCAAAAGTCCATACGCAACATACATCTTAACTGTACCCAGATCCAATAACTACGTTTGCCCAACAGACTACAGTGTTTCTGTATCTGGTTACAACTGTCAAAGCTACGACTACTCCAGGTTGGCTACTGGATGCCTTGAGTTATATTTATTAGTTATTCTCTCTAATTCAAACAAAAACACAACATGTTAACCAATGTTCATACCCACCTAAATGTTATTTATTAGAGAATACCTGCATCGCTTTATCAATTTTGTACTCAAGGTTGAACGAAATATGAATTTATGCAATGGTCAGATCTTGGAGCAACTACCCACCTGACCCAAAAGCTGCAAGGTAATTTTGGAGAAAACGTTTATCCAACATCAGTAATAATAAACCCCAAATATTTTGTTGCAGACGATTGACCAAAAAACAACGTCGACGTCAATAAGGATGATAACTAATGCTCGAAGAGATGTAACAACAGTAAAATTTCTCATTATTTCACAAATGTTTAAATGACTAATATAGTTTTGTATATAAAAAACAATCCATGAAACAAAATTAGAATATTGCAATCAAAACCGTATTCAGTTTTTGTGCAACTTCGCCTTTGTTGTTTGGAAAATCTCATCTGTATAAATGTGTGTCTTTTGCGTGCGATGAAATCGATACAATGGTGAGAAACTATAAAAGAAATTGAGATGATTCATAACATTCATTCAAAAATTGTAGCTCACATTGTCATGTCTAAGAGCCCTATTTTTCATGTACATTTTCTCTTGTATTTTGTTGTGGATTTCTATCTAGGAGAAAGCACTAAATGTTAGTAGTGATTTCTCTTGCATCTGTATTTGGTGATTTTGGTTGTTATATTGTTCAATTGCAGTTGTTTCTCTTGTGCATGTTTACCATCTTCTTTGACTATATCAGTGCCATAACCACCAATCATGTAGTTCTTGTTACGATTAATTAACTTGCTTAATTTAGGCGAAACCGAAAATTGTTGTGTGGAAATAATGTCAGTGGCTCGGTAAAGAACAGGACATTTATACAGCCAGTGTGCACAGCATGTTCTCCACACTTCAATGTTTGAGAACAAATAGAAACAGAGGCGTGGGAATGTCGCCTGAAGCCGTTTACTTAGCTAGATGCAAATGAGCTCTGATTCATTCTTCCCAACATTGACAGTATTTGATTTGCTTCATCGATGACTGAAACTTTCGATCGTATAACAGTTTACCATCAAACATTGACAACACATGTAGGTAGTATGCTTAGATGTCGAGGTTGTTAAAATATTGGATTTAAATTTGTTTGCATTTTTGTGAGTTTCTGTATCATCCATCAGTGTTTGCGTGTATATCTGAAAAGGTAGGGCTGATCCGTCGGTATATTGTTTTTACCAGACGTGAGTTTTCTTGACCGTTAAAGGCAGGTTGTCTTGGCCCATATTGTTTAAATGCGAAAACCGCAAGTCACTGCGTATCACCCGCCGCTAGTTATATTTAACGAAGCGCAACACGTGATCTGCGCGTGTCAACAACAGACGCGTCGCCTTATGTGGGGGAAATTGTTTTTATCCCAGACGCGTTGGACGGGAGGAGTAAATGTAGCATTCTAACTCTATGAAAGAGCAAAGTTAAACTGGTGAATAGTTCATGGCAGGTTTTCTCTAAACATAACACTACTTGGTTAGATATTGTACAATTTCTGTTACAATTCAAAGAAAAACTTTATGTATAGTCGTTAAACCAGTATTTGCACTTGGGAAATGGAATGGTAAACATAATAAAAAAGTGTACGCGGCACTGCTACAGAGAGGGCAACGGGAACTTTTTGCAGTCTGTGTAACTGAAGCGATTTATTACACCAGTGTGGCGCAATGTCGTTGAGGAGAAAGGGATCTGTCAGTTCGGGACAATTTTAGAAAAACTTACTAAGTCTCGGTTGCAATCCAGGCAATCTGACACGCAAGTGCGTTCAACCGTGGCATAACCACTTGACACAAAATCGTTTAAAGCTAAAAATGTCTCAGTTGAAATAAGTCATGTAATTTGGTGCCGTAAACAGCAGTGTTATTTGTAACATTCCAGCTTCAAGACCAACAACAGATAGAGATTTTCAAGATTAATGTAATATTCCTCCACCTGTAACAGTCAAGGAAATCTGATAATGCAGTGGTTACTCTTAATTGCGATTTACTTCTTGCTGAACGTTGGATGGTGTAAAGTTGAGACAGGTACAAACTCTACATTTTTTGTCTGTTCGATTACTGCTTAATAAAACGCATGTATCTCATTTAGTTTCTCTTTTGTGCAGGAAGTTGCAATTTAAATACAGATTTCCTTGGTACAAAACAACGATATGAATTCGGAAAAACGTATTCAGACCCCCCTGTTGTTTACGCATGGGCTAGAGGGCATGCAGCAGAAAGGTATTCTTTTGACGCTTAGTAGATTATGCAACATTTATTTATCGCGAAAAAATTTTGATCGTCGATTGTTGACAAAATTCGTGTTTAGATTTCAGGTGGTGGTCCAGGGGATAAACAACGATCACTTTTTTGCAACAATTATGAAAAAAAGTCAAGACAAAATCAGTAACTCAATAAGGTTTTATTGGACTGTTAGAGATGATGTAAAAGGTTTGTATTTATTGAAACAAAACTTAATATTAACTAATACATAAATGTTGCAGCATAACTGAGCTATGTTAAATAGACAAACAAACTGTTCTCGGTGACGATAAAAGCGGCAAAAATGTTTCAATGGGAAAACCAGTGGCAGCATTTGCACCAACTCTTACCGAAAGATCCACTGACGTTTACGACGTGTTTGGAAGAGACGTTTATACGTCACAACTCTACCAACTCCTCGACGAAAACACGTAATCATAGGACTATAACCGATACACACAAAGTTCAACAGTGTAATTGTTAAGGTGTTTGCAGGAATGGTTCGGATTGTCAACACCAATACCATAAATGAAGACAAAAATCTTTTAATTTTGTATTTTTTGAAAGCATGTATTATTGCATGCTGAAAATAATTGTAGTAAACTCATTAGTGTCTTTACTTCTGCAGAAATTTTCCAGTATATCAAACTATTTTACAACAAATGACAATTCAAGTAAATGTACGTTGTGACACCTTTTACATCGACGGCAGCGTGGAGCCATTCTACGGCATCTCAAGGATGAGCATTCGAGCAAGGAAGGTAGTTTCGGATGGAACGGCGCTTGTTTTCAAGGTATTTTGTTTTTCGAATATGTAGACTTTAAAAATACCTTGTGGTGGCGAATATGTCATGTGTGTTTCCTTTGATTTTGTGACAGTCATAACAGCAAATTTGCAGGCATCTGCACGATGTACGAGGGACATCGGTTGCAACGAGCCTGTCAAAGCAGAATTAAATACGCGCGGAGGGAATAATCAACAGGGCATCTCTGGGACAAATTTAGAGGTGTTCGCGTACAAAGTGCAGGGAATGGTGCGAATCATTTTGCAGGTAAACAGCAAAACAAACAGGGACATTGGCTCAATCAGTTATTGTCCCTTGAACTCTTCTTTTCTTTGCGTCCCAACACGCGAAAACACAATATAGATCGGATTACTGTCCTGCTATTTTCGTCGTCGCGAAGGTATGAAGCAGGCGCCGCGCGGATTCGTATTTTGTTGTTGATACCTTAGTCGAATGCGCTAAAGTGAGGCAACTCATCACGTCCCCACCTATCAGAAATCGATTCAGGAATGTCGACTTTAAACCTATGAATAGTTGGACTTTGGATCCAAATGCGTCCTCGCCCACAGTTGTTTGGCATCATCTTGACAACTCGATCGTCTTCGGTAAACGCGTTTTTCTTCTAAAAAGTAAAAACTTGGACGCTCGACAAACGTTTCGACCTTTAGATTGCAGACCAAGTTTGTAATCGGTCTTTGTTTGCAAAATTTGACGAGGGACCTGACCAAGAAAGTCCAACGTATATTTACATCGATGACGTTGTCTTCATCGTACAAAAGTCGATTATGTAAAGGTATAGATCCCGCAGTTGTTGCAGCTTCATGATTGTTCTTGTAAGGTGTTTGCCTTTGAGAATAGTTCATTGCACATACAAACCAAATATAATTACACTTATCAAAAAATTTAAATATACGACAATCCTCCTCAAAAAAAATGTAACAAACTCACATCTATGTGGCGGTTGGTGAGTCTCGTTCGACATGTGGGAACGACCGTGAAACACAAAATCACTGCGAATTACTATTTACCTTATTAGAAATGTTTTTTCTCAATATGTCAATTAAGGTTCACAGGCTTCGCAGCCAAGGCATTGCAGCCAAGCTGGATAAGCCACTTTTCCCGACAAGTCGGAGCGAGATCTGAAAAATCAAGCTCCCGGTGAGGTTTGAACTCACGACCCTGGGCTAACCAGGCCCGACGCTCTACCAACTGAGCTACAGGAGCTCAGTGGCTTCACGGGGTATATTGTGACCAAGGTACACTGGTGCGGAAGCGCACAACTTGTCAGGCGACCTTCACATGCGTAGAGGATCTCCAGCACCGTAATCAGACAACGCAGAAGTAATAAGGGCCTGCGCAGTGGGGCGATCCCGCCTTGCTATGCGTAAGCATGGCATTACTTCTATGTCAATTAAGTGATTAATCTGAAGCTTCCCACCAATTTTGCAGTCAACACGCACAAAACCCAATGATTTTTTCTACGACATGGCCATAGTTTGAGGATGCCGCACAATCTGCACTTTGCTTGGAATACAGATTTCCTACTAGTTTAATGAACTTTCGCATGATGGTATTGTATTTACCATGGTCCAACCATAGCTATCAAGAGTTGTTACATTGGTGCACTTTGCATTCGTTATTTTGTTTTTGGAGATTAATAGGTGATTAAACTGTAGGGCTCAAACAGCACGGCTGCTCAGAACGGAGGAGATGGGGAGAGAGGAAAAGATGGTGAGAATGGTAAAAGGCGTTTGTGCTACAAATGGGACTGTCGCACAAACTACCGACAAAGAATATTTTCAGGTATTGTTAATCTAAAAGTTTAAAATCTCATGAGTTTTTTATATTTGGCACCAGTTATACAAGTAAGCCATATTTTTTGTTTCCTAACCATTTATTCACCTATTGTAGATGGTATGAAAATTTGAAGTGCGTAGTTGTGTATTGACGTACGTAAGTGATCACGATTGGAGCTTTGGTGTTGTTGCAACTTCACATTATTACTGAGTAATATCACAATCACAACATTTGGCCAATTTCAGGGCACAGTGGAACACTCGGCACAAAGGGACGGAACGGTCAAAAAGGTGGAGATTCGATATATCCCGGCGGAGATTCAGGAAATTTTCTGATGTACATTCGACACATAGACGGTTTTGTGCACTTAACTCAAATCCCTGGAAAAGCTGGACACCCAGCAGAACACGGCTACGGAGGAGCTGGGGGGTTAGGTTTTTTGTTATATTCTTATCCTATTTATAGTGTTCGACAATAATAATATTTTACACTAAATAAAAGTTATCGACACTGTTTTTTGACACTTATAATGTTCAAGGAAAAATGGTATTCCTGGATGTGGATGCAGATGCATAAAGCATTCCAAGGTTTGTGATGCTTGTATGTGGGGTTCATTTACAACATACGAAAGTATTCCTGACTGTCACCACCGACCAAATATTCCTCAACAACAGCTTGGTGGAAACGATGGGTTTAGAGTACACGACATACAAACAGTGGTAAGGTATAGAACACCCAGAATGAACACCCTTAGTTATTCTTTCGATTGTTCGCATTTACTGCATGAGGCAAAATTGTTGTTTTTCTTGTCACGAGAATGGTAACTAAACTAGTTTCCATAGAGTTTGTATGTTCATTAGTTTTTCTGTGCAACCTTAGTTAGCATAACTGAGTACTCTCTTTTTCATGAATGAAGTTTCCTGTGTGAAAATGTATGTAAAAAAATTTATTAATACATCTTGTACATTTCCAGGGACCACACGGATCGATAGGTACCGCTAGTTTGAGTAAAATCGGTTCCGTAAAGCCGTGGTTTATTCAAGACGCTGAACTCTTGTTGGTGATCGAAAGAGAAGGTGAAATGCTGTTTAGGAGAAATAACAACAAAGATTCCATACAAATATTTGACTTCATTTTGGAAGTGACAAATGAAACAAGCTTGGTGCATCAACGGGTAACATTTTTAAGTTGTTTGGTAACGTTATTGTGTTTTCCCATGACTTTGCGTTTATTAGACCTTTAATTTTTATTCGTCTGATTTTTTTATGGCTCATAGGTATTGACCAAAATTAAAGACTGCAAAACGTGAATCATTCAGTAAACTTCAAATTCATAGATAGTGGCTTGCTGCAAAATATTTTTATACATTTAGGCCCGCGAAATTTCAAGATATATTGAGCAAGGCTTTGATTTTTATGGCAACTCTAAACGCTACGTTCCTGACACACATTGGACATACTTGCAGAAACGTACTAAGGAACTGCTCGCGGTCGGGCAAAATTTGGAATCTTCCTACAACACCATGCTTAGTGCAGTAAGTTTTTAAATAGGACACGATAAATCTTATTTTTACTTCTCACATCCACAAGGATTTGTTTCAACATGTACCGAGTAGGGTTATTTCGAGGCAATTATGTATATCCTGGTAAACCTACAACTATATAGCCTACTCTGTACCAAAATAAGATGTTAAAATTTCACATCCCATTGCTGTCGTAATTGCAATAATACCCGAACATTTGCAATTTGTTTAATTAATAGTGCGGAAGACTTATAGGCGAATTTCTTTACTTAACAGATCGATCAAAATCTGATCTCATTGACAGTAGTTTCAAGCATAATGGAAGAAGTATACTCGACAAACACACTCACGCTTCAGTTTCGACAACACGAGTTGAAGAAAAAGATGATTTTTTACCGAAAAGCTCTGAAAAACATTGAACAAACTATGAGGCAGCAGTTGATCCTTATCAAGCGTTCGGCAAAAGTGGTTTTAGTCGAGGCGGTATGCTTCGTAGTTAATTAAAACACAGTAGTTTAGAAACAAAAATATTTTGACGCCTTTCTTTCTAATAGATAAATAACCAACAACCAAGCATACTAGAATTTCTTTCCTCGATTGTTGGAATATTTTTGAGTGGTTTCAAAAAAGATCCAGTTGGTGTGTACGACAAATCAGTCCGGGTAAGATTTTTTTCTTAATTTTTAGTACTTGCATTTATTTACTCTTTTATATTACAGTTCATTACATCTATGAGTGAAAAACATTGTCAACTTCCTTTTACTGTTCATCTACAGACCACATTGGAATCGAAGTACATCTTTTCACTTTCTAGTAAAAAAACGTTATTTCATAACCTGTCATATTTTCACAGTCTTCATTTTGCTTTTCATTTCCGTGCAACTTCAAAAAACTTCGATTACAGCAGCTTGGATGCATCGGCCGTTCCCACATTAATGAAAAGCAATTTAGCTAAAAATAAAGGAAAAATTATTCAAGAACTACATTGCATTTACAAAGAAACCAGTTCGCAAAACGTAAATCTTGATTTAACTGCAAAATTGTATACGTGATGAAACCTGACCTTTATTGCAATGCAGGCATTGACCTTGGACCGAATTCTCAATGATTTTTTTCGGGATGGATCGTTTCGCATTGAAATCATAGAAAAGCTGATTAGCATGGATGCTCAAATAAAAGTACAGAAAAAGGCTTGCTTTTTTACATTTTGTAGCCATATTTTTACAAGATGTTCTTCATGCGCAGCAAATTAGTTACAACCAAAAGGTCTTGGAAGAGATACGAAACGTGACGAACGAAAAACAGGAAGCCGCATTAAAAAACATTCCAATGGAAACAAAATATTACTGGAGTGACTTGTTACTGAAGTAACTTGCATGAAATTAATTTAGAATAAATACAAAAAATCAATCTTTCCAAGTTTAAAACAACGCTTTCTCCGACAGTTTGTACCAGCAGCACGAAAACCTGATAATGGAATCGATTTACGAACTTTCTAAATCCTACCAATTCGAAACTTTGTGGGACTTTGGGGCACAGGAAATATTTTTACGTAAATTTAGTGGCAAGGTTGGTGTGTAATACGCATTTCATTTCGATCACAGCCATCTGCTTTGAAAATTACCGCAGAATGTGGTCTTAAATGCTGGAAGATTGAACGGAATGTTTCAGTTGCACAAAATTTATCGACGACTGCAAAAACAAAGAAACAAATTTTTAACATATGCGTCTGCATGCGCTGGCCCATCTTCCCACATTTTTATAGCTAATTGGAAAATAACACAGGTACGTCGATAAAATCGTGTGTTACTACAAATTGCAACACCAGACAATTACAATTGGTAAATTTAACTATTTACAAGTTATCCCATCCGGCGGTTATCAGCAAACTTCGATCGGCTGGGCAGACCACATTTACTTTGGATATTGATCCTAACGACCCAATGACAACACGATGCGGAAACTGTTACAACGGGAGGTTGATCGGACTCTACATAGAAATTATTGGTGACCCGCAGCCCGAAAACGTACCAACTAAGTACGTGATAACCGTTACTTAATCAATTAATCTAACGGCAATTCTTGACAGAACTTACGTGCTGGTATCACACCAGGGAGATTCCCGGTTTTTGCTTCCTCTTTCGGATGGTAATATTACTGCGGTAAACTTCCAACAAACTCCGGAAAAAGCAAAATCTGGAAAAATATTGTCGTTTGACTCTTCCCAATTGGTTGCTAATGGGGTTGACGACGATCTGGACACAGCACTGGATGACATATTTGCTGACCATGTATGGCAAAGTTCCCGCAGATGTTTCCATCTTAAACACCTTAACTGTTTTTGAAAGGAGTACCAATATTGCCAACACGACGCCGCAAACTTTGCTGGAGCGAAACCTTGCAAAAGTCCATACGCAACATACATTTTAACTGTACCCAGATCCAATAACTACGTTTGCCCAACAGACTACAGTGTTTCTGTATCTGGTTACAACTGTCAAAGCTACGACTACTCCAGGTTGGCTACTGGGTGCCTTGAGTTATATGTATTAGTTATTCTCTCTAATTCAAACAAAAACACAATATGTTAACCAATGTTCAAACGCACTTAAATGTTATTTATTAGAGAATACTTGCATCGCTTTATCAATTTTGTACTTAAGGTTGAACGAAATAAGAATTTATGCAAAGGTCAGATCTTGGAGCAACTACCCACCTGACCCAAGAGCTGCAAGGTAATTTTGCAGAAAACCTTTATCCAACATCATTAATAATAAACACCAAATATTTTGTTGCAGACGATTGACCAAAAAACAACGTCGTCGTCAATTAGGATGACAACTAATGCTCGAAGCGATTTAACAAATCTGTATAATTTCTCAATTTTTCAGCAATGTTTGAATGACTAATATACTGTTGTATATAAAAAGAATCAATGAAACAAAATTTGAATATTGCAATTAAAACTGTATCCAGTTAGTGTGCAACTTTGCTTATGGTGTTCGGAAAATCTTATCTTTCGTGCGATGAAATTGGTAGAATAGTTGGGAATTCTTGAAGGAGTTAGGGCCTTTGTCGTATTCGCAACTTATATTTGCTCCATTGTTCGTTCACTTATGTTTTGTTGTGGTTTTCTGTGTAGGAGAAATCACTAGATGTTTGTTTTGATTTCTCTTGCATCTGGATTTGGTTCTCTTGTTCGTTATATTGATTAATTGTAGTTGTTTCCATTGTGCATGTTTGCCATCTTTCTTTGACTATATCAATGTCATACTCACCAATCATGTAGTTCTTCTTACGCCCAATTCATTTGTTTACACTAATATGCTTGGAAGTCGAGGTTGTTAAATTTGTTTGCATTTTTGTGAGTTTCTGTATCTTTTTAAATGGATTTCGAAAGCACATAAACTGACGATGCCAATTCGGAAAAATTTATATTTCTGTGTTGTTTCGAAATTAAAGATTGCACTGACCCTGACCATCAATCAGTCTTTGCGAGTAATTTTGGATATCTGAAAAGATAGGATAGATCCGTCGGTACATTGTTTTACCAGACGTGAGTTTTCTTGACCAGGCAGGAGCGACCCGTATATAAATTGTTCGTTGTCGCCACGGAGTCACTGTGGAACACCCGCTGCCAGTTATACTACGCAGCGCAACATCTCGATCACGTCACTCCATGTATTTGAAACTTGATGAAGCGAATGGTGCGTGTCAACAACAGACGCGTCGCCTTCTGTGGGGGGAAATGTTTTATAAACCAGACGCGTTGGTCGGGAGGAGTAAATGTAGTATTCTGACTCTATGAAAGAGTGCGCATTGTAGAACCAACAACTATGTAGAAAAAAATTTAACAATCGTCATGTGTGAATATGGATGAGGTTTCTGTAAACATAAAAACAGCTTTGTTAGATCTTGTACAATTCATAAACATTGTTATGTGTAAGTATAGTTGGGATATTACGGTTAAATCAGTTTTGCACTTCGGGAATGGAATACAGCATTCTATTTCAAAAGTAAACAAAACAGAAAAGTGTAGCAGGCACTGCTATAGAGAAAGGGAAAAGGGAACTGTTTATAATCTGCGGTTTATTACACCAATGTGGCGCAATGTCGTTGAGGAGAAAGTCATCTAACAGTTCTGGACGATTTTAGAAAAACTTACGAAGTCTCGGTTGCAATCCAGGCAATGTGACACACAAGTGCGTTCAACCTTGGCATAACCACTTGACATAAATGATTTAAGACAGAAATGTCTCTATAGTGGGTTGATATCATTCGTTCGTTGGTCGTTTCTTACCATCTACGCTCAAGTTGACAGAAGATTAAGACTATGCAGCTGTAAATATCTCGATGTAACAGCAGTTTGCTAATTTCGTCAGCAATAAGCCTTCCTTCAATTACGGCTAGATCAACGTAAATCTGTTGAATTGTCAACTCTCAGGTTACAGGTTGCAACATTTTTTCATGAAGCTGTTCATATTAATTTCAGTTTTGCTTTTCTGGTTGGACTATGGATGTTGCGGAATTCAAAAAGGTAAAATAAAGTTCCGCATTGTGATGAAAAAAATTCTTAAATATGTTGAACAATATTGATGAATATTCATCAATTTTAATTAAAGTTATTTGATGAAGCCTGTGGTTTTGAAAACCACCCAATAAAACATCTTTCGTAATGTCGTAAAGCGGGAAATAAAGAGGTGTGTTTATACAAGATATATGTAAATGTGTTTCACCAGACCTTGTTGATGCTAATGTGATAAATTATATGTAAATAAGGAAGGTGTGGCAAAGTTGTTGCTAAACACAAATGAACTGAGATTTATCTTGCTAGTTTAAACTCGCAGGGAGTGGAACCTATTTGACAAGAATTTTGGCACAAAATATGGGGATACGCTTTAATCAACCCTTTCCAGATCCACCCATTGTTTACGCTTGGGTTAGAGGACACAGGATAGAAAGGTGCGCACGTTGTTACCCATAACAATATTTCCAATGAATAATTGGTTTTCAAGGTTCCGAATCAATATTTTAAACGTGGGAAATAGAACATTTATTGCAAGAGTAACAAGAACAAATCGCAACACAATCGGTAACACGTTCAGAGTTTACTGGTCGGCAAGAACACAACAGAAAGGTTGAGTGTATGAATGTATCTAAATGAAATAATGGATATCTGTTTGCCAAATTTGTTTTCATCTACAAAATAACTATCACAGACAAAGTAACGACACTCGGAGATGTACAAAACGCTTCAAGTGCTTCTATTGGGATCCCGATATCAGCGTTTGCACCAACACTCACCAAAACAAGACCCAACACGTATGATGTTTTTGGAAGAGAGGTTTACACCTCGCAACTTTACAGACTCCTCGACGAAAACACGTAATTCATACATTAATTGACATGCAAATTCAACCAGCTGTGTTTAATTTTGTCGACTACACTTTGAGTACTTATCATTAAGATTCCAACAAACTATTTAATTTTTTTATGCCACAAAAATACCGAAAGATTTTTATGAAGCGATTTTAATAAAAAATTACAGCAAACACAAAAACGTAAATTCCTATATTGCACAGAAATTTTCCGATAAAGAAAACCACCGCACCACATATTACCATCGAAGTCACGGTGCGATGTGATACCTTTTACATTGATGGCAGCGTTGAACCATTTTATGGCGTAAAAAAGATGTTGGTTTTAGCCAGAAAAATTGTGTCATCCGGAACACCGCTTGAGTTTTTGGTGCGTATATGTAACACAACACCCTTGTCTATTAATCTGTTCTGCAGAGAATATTTTGCTTCTGTAACACAACCATCTCCACTTTAAACATGGCTTCATTAAGCTAAATCTGTAACAACAACAATAATCTTTTCTTGCCAGGCCGCACAACATTGTGCAGCGGGATTAGGTTGCAGTAAACCAGTCAAAGCAGCCATCAACACTAACGGAAAAAATAACCAAAAAGCTGTATCGGGTACAACGGTGAACATAAAAGCATACGAGATTCACGGAAAAATTGAGATTATTTTGCAAGTAAGCAAACAATGCGGATGATGATGATGTTATAAAAAGTCATTAATATTTTCACCTTTTACATGTACAAGTGTTTTAATTGTCGTTTATATGTCGTGTTGTCTCCGCCGTCATCATGCTTACAAAGAAGCTCCATGTCTATTTATTTTAACTTGTTTCTGATTTTTCGTTGTGAATATGCATGCTGCCGAATGATGTCATTTTACTAGACATAACGCAATTGTATGTGCTTAAAATGATCATTTTTATCAAAAGCAATGCGGAGGTTGCTATTTTTTCTTACTTAGTTCAAGCTCAAAATATATTAGGGATCCAACAGCATGCCTTCCCAAGATGGCGGAGACGGATTTACTGGAGAAAATGGTGCAAGAGGATCCAATGTCATCTGCACACGTATCTTATGTTACATACACAGGAAATTTCGTCAAGGTAATGTCTTATCTGGTCTGTTCACTTGACCGAATCACGAAAAAAGTGTACGCTTCGATTTGCGTTTCCTTTCGTCCGATACAAAAGCATGAAGTGTTTTAGATGTGAGGCCAACACAGATGGTTGTGCATAAAGCCGAGGAAAAGGCTTTTGAATATTGGTCTGTAAAAAATCTTGATAACCATTCCTGTTTAGGCAAAACGTTTAAAAGGTATTAAAAATACTTTTAGGTGGTAAAGGGTCACGTGGCCAACCAGGTGGCAACGGTCGCAAGGGTGGGGCGTCATTTAATGGAGGAGATGCCGGAAATATCGTGTTTTACGGTAAACATATATCTGGTTCTGTACACTTGACCCAACGTCCAGGAAAGGCAGGGCGCCCGGGCGAACACGGTTATGGAGGACTTGGCGGGTAAAGTATTCATATAGAAACAGCACATAACTATTTTAAAAAAATACTTTTGGCTTATGAAATAAGTTTTGCATGGCATATTGTTTAGAAAATTTGGTGCTCCTGGCTGTGGTTGCATGTTTGTGGGAGGTCCATATTGTTTGTGCGTTGAATGTGAGTTGTTAGCAAGAACTGACTGTCCGCCCAATGTTCCCGTGGGCCCAAGACAGCCTGATGGCAAGGATGGATTTTTAATCTATGACATTCCAACAGTGGTAGGTGACAACAAAATGGGTTACTTTGAACACACACAGGGGAAACAATTTCTGAAAATGACATGTTTAGACTTACGTAACTATATGTCTCTACAGCTATCCCATTTAAATACACGTTGACGAATATAATGGCAAAACAAAGTGGAACAGTTAATCACAGCAACTAAAATATTTCAAAATACACGTTTTTTCTGCTGTGCATCGATAAACACGTCAGATCAAGTGGTACCATTCAAGATATAACTATTAATTTCTGCTAAGTAGGAAAAAAATAATTAACATCGAGTAATATACGCAGGGAAGTACAGGATCGACAGGTGTTACCGATTTGAGAAAAGTCAATTCTCTGAAACAGTGGTTCACTGGTGATGAGGAACTATTATGGATGATAGAAAGAGAAGGAGAAATGCTATTTCAAAGAAATAACAATGCAGCAGCAAAAGAAAGATTGGGGTTTATTTTAGAAATGGCAAATGATACAAGCTTGGTGCATCGACGGGTAAAACCTAATTGAACTTGTCTAGGAATTTACATGAATTTTTTTCACAAAGAATATTCCTCAGTTTGTTACAAAGAACAATTCAACTTGCATTTAACACAAACAAAAATAATTATACCAGTTGCACTGATGAGACCTTTTAGGTCGAAACAGTGGCCATCTGTCTGCAGCTTACACAGAAATAATTCTGTTTAGGCCAGGGAAATTACAAGGTATATTGAACAAGGGTTTGATTTCTATGGAAATTCGAAATACTACGCTCCAGACAGGTACTGGACATCTTTGCAAAAACGCACAAAGGAACTAATTAACGTTGGAAAGCAGTTGGAATCCTCCTATAACAACGTATTAAGTTCTGTAAGTTAAAAAGGCATGTGAAAGTGCAACATATACAGTAAAATAATAATAATAGCCTACCCGAACATTTGCAATTTGTTTAATTAATAGTGCGGAAGATTTATAGTCGTATTTTTTTACTTAACAGATTGATCAAAATCTGATCTCATTGACAGTAGTTTCAAGCATAATGGAAGAAGTATACACGACAAACACACTCACGCTTCAGTTCCGACAACACGAGTTGAAGAAAAAGATGAATTTTTACCGAAAAGCTCTCAAAAACATTGAACAAACTATGAAGCAGCAGTTGATTATCATCAAACGTTTGGCAAAAGTAGTTTTAGTCGAGGCGGTATGTTTCGTAATTAATTAAAACACAGTAGTTTGGAAACAAAAATATTTTGACGCTTCACTTTCTGATAGACAAATAACCAACAACCAAGCATACTCGAATTTCTTTTTTCAATTGTTGGGATATTTTTGAGTGGTATCAAGAAAGATCCAGTAGCTGTGTCCGAAAAATCAGTCAGCGTAAGATTTTAAATTAATTTTCAAAACATGCATTTCATTTATTTATACTTTAATATTACAGTTCATATTAAGTATGAGTAAAAAACATTGTCAACTTCCTTTTATTGGACATCTCCAGGACACCTTGGGATCAAAGTATATCCTTTTTCTTTCTATTTAAAAGCGTTATACCAAACCTGTCATGTTTTCACAGTCTTCATTTTGCTTTTCATTTCCGAGCAACTTCGAAAAACTTCGATTACAGCAGCTTGGATGCATCGGCCGTTCCCACAATAATGAAAAGCAATTTAGCTAAAAATAAAGGAAAAATTATTCAAGAACTACATTGTATTTACAAAGAAACCAGTTCGCAAAACGTAAATCTTCATTTAACTAAATTTAATACATATATTAATAAAACCAGATTTGTTTTGCAATGCAGGCATTAACCCTAGACCGAAATCTCAATGATTTTTTTCGGGATGGGTCGTTTCGAATTGAAATCATAGAAAAGCTGATTGGCATGGATGCTCAAATGAAAGTACAGAAAAAGACTTGCATTTTTACATTTTGTAGTCATATTTTACACGATTTACTTTATGCACAGCAAATTAGTTACAACCAAAAGGTCTTGGAAGAGACACGAAACGTTACGAACGAAAAACAGGAAGCCGCATTAAAAAACATTCCAATGGAAACGAAATGTTACTGGAGTGACTTGTTATTAAAGTATATTGAATAAAATTTATTTAAAATAAATACAAAGAATATTCTTTCCAAGTATAACAGAGCGTTTTCTCCGACAGTTTGTATCAATTCGAAACTTTGAGGGACTTTGAGGCACAGGAAATATTTTTGCGCAAATTTAGTGGCAAGGTATGAGTGTAATACGCATTTCATATTTCAATCAAAACTGTTTGTATTAAGAATTGAAAATTACCGCAGAATGTGGTTTTAAATGCTGGAAGATTGAACGGAATGTTTCAGTTGCACAGAATCTATCGACGACTGCAAAAACAAAGAAACAAATTTTTAACATATGCGTCTGCATACGCTGGCCCATCTTCCCATATTTTTATGGCTAATTGGAAAATAACACAGGTACTTCGGTAAAAAATCCTGGTCTACTAAAAATTACTATCCAGACAATTCCAAATGGCAAATTTAACTATTTACAAGTTATCCCATCCGGCGGTCATCAGCAAACTTCGGTCGACTGGGCGGACCACATTTACTTTGGATATTGATCCTAACGACCCAATGACAACACGATGCGGAAACTGTTACAACGGGAGGTTGATCGGACTCTACATAGAAATTATTGGTGACCCGCAGCCCGAAAACGTACCAACTAAGTACGTGATAACCGTTACTTAATCAATTAATCTAACGGCAATTCTTGACAGAACTTACGTGCTGGTATCACACCAGGGAGATTCCCAATTTTTGCTTCCTCTTTCGGATGGTAATATTACTGCGGTAAACTTCCAACAAACTCCGGAAAAAGCAAAATCTGGAAAAATATTGTCGTTTGACTCTTCCCAATTGGTTGCTGATGGGGTTGACGACGATCTGGACACAGCACTGGATGACATATTTGCTGACCATGTATAGCAAAGTTCCCGCCGATGTTTCCATCTTAAACACCTTACTTGTTTTTGACAGGAGTACCAATATTGCCAACACGACGCCGCAAACTTCGCTGGAGCGAAACCTTGCAAAAGTCCATACGCAACATACATCTTAACTGTACCCAGATCCAATAACTACGTTTGCCCAGCAGACTACAGTGTTTCTGTATCTGGTTACAACTGTCAAAGCTACGACTACTCCAGGTTGGCTACTGGGTGCCTTGAGTTATATGTATTAGTTATTGTCTCTAATTCAAACGAAAACACACAATGTTAACCAATGTTCATACGTACTTTAAATAATATTTATTAGAGAATACTTGCATCGCTTTATCAATTTTGTACTTAAGGTTGAACGAAATAAGAATTTATGCAAAGGTTAGATCTTGGAGCAACTACCCACCTGACCCAAGAGCTGCAAGGTAATTTTTGGAGAAAACGTTTATCCCATATCATTAATTATAAACGCCAAATATTTTGTTGCAGACGATTGACCAAAAAACAACGTCGACGTCAATTAGGATGACAACTAGTGCTCGAAGCGATTTAACAAATCTGTATAATTTCTCAATTTTTTAACAATGTTTAAATGACTAATATAGTTTTGTATATAAAAAAGAATCCATGAAACAAAATTCGAATATTACAATCAAATCCCTACTCAGTTTTTGTGCAACTTCACTTGGAAAATCTCATCTTAATAAATGTGTCTCGTTTGCTTGCGATGAAATCGGTACAATAGTTAAGGAATTCTTAAAGTAATGGAGGCGTTTGTCGTATTCGTAACATTTATCCAAAAATAATAGAACTACAACCTTAAGATTATAGCTAACATTGTCATCTTTGTGAGCGCCATTGTTCATTCACTTATATTTTGTTATGGTTTTCTGTGTAGGAAAAAGCACTAAATGTTTGTAGTGATTTCTCTTGTATCTGGATTTGGTTCTCTTGTTCGTTATATTGTTTAATTGCAGTTGTTACCTTTGAGCATGTTTACCATCTTTCTTTGACTATATCAGTGCCATAACCACAAATCATGTAGTTCTTTTTATGCTTAATTAACTTGCTTAATTTAGGCGAAACCGAAAATTGTTGTGTGGAAACAATGTCAGTGGCTCGGTAAAGAGCAGTTATACAGCCAGTGTGCACAGCATGTTCCATTTACGCATTTCTATGTTCATCAACAAATAGAAACAGAGGCGTGGGAATGTCGCCTGTAGTCGTTTACTTAGTTAGATGCAAACGAGCTCTGATTCATTCTTCCCAACATTGACAGGATTTGATTTGCTTCATCTGTGACTGAAACTTTCGATCGTATAACAGTTTACCATCAAACATTAACAACACATGTAGGTAGTATGCTTAGATGTCGAGGTTGTTAAAATATTGGATTTAACGGTCAAGAAAACTCACGTCTGGTAAAAACAATATACCGACAGATCAGCCCTATCTTTTCAGAAATCCAAAATTTCACGCAAACACTGATTGATGGTCAGGGTCAGTGCAATCTTTAATTTCGAAATAACACCGAAATATAAATTTAGCCAAATTGGCATCGTCAGTTTATGTACTTTCAAAATCCATTTAAAAAGATACAGACACTCACAAAAATGCAAAAAATTTAAAGGCAGGTTGTCTTGGCCCATACTGTTTAACTGCGAAAACCGCGAGTCACTGCGTATCACCTGCCGCTAGTTATATTTAACGAAGCGCAACACCTCGATTACTAGTCACCCCTTGTATCTGCGTGTCAACAACAGACGCGTCGCCTTATGTGGGGGAAATTGTTCTTATCCCAGACGCGTTGGACGGGAGGAGTAAATGTAGCATTCTAACTCTATGAAAGAGCAAAGTTAAACTGGTGAATAGTTCATGGCAGGTTTTCTCTAAACATAACACTACTTGGTTAGATATTGTACAATTTCTGTTACAATTTAAAGAAACACTTTATGTATAGTCGGGACATTACGGCTAAACCAGTATTTGCACTTGGGAAATGGAATGGTAAACATAATAAAAAAGTGTACGAGGCACTGCTACAGAGAGGGCAACGGGAGCTTTTTGCAGTCTGTGTGACTGAAGCGATTTATTACACCAGTGTGGCGCAATGTCGTTGAGGAGAAAGGAACAATTTTAGAAAAAACTAACAAGTCTCGGTTGCAATCCAGGCAATCTGACACCTAAGTGCGTTCAACCTTGGCATAACATTTTGACACAAAGTCGTTAAAGCTAAAAATGTCTCAGTTTAAATAAGTCATATGATTTGGTGCCGTAAACAGCAGTGTTATTTGAATTATTCCAGCTTCAAGACCAACAACAGATAGAGATTTTTAAGATTAATGTAATATTCCTTCACCTGTAACAGTCAAGGATATCTGATAATGCAGTGGTTACTCCTAATTGCGTGTTACTTCTTGCTGAACGTTGGATGGTGTAAAGTTGAGACAGGTACAGACTCTACATTTTTGTGTCTGTTCGATTACTGCATAATAAAATGCATGTATCTCATTTAGTTTCTCTTTCGTGCAGGAAGTTGCATTTTAAAAACAGATTTCCTTGGAACAAAACAACGATATGAATTCCAAAAAATGTTTTCAGACCCCCCTGTTGTTTACACATGGGCTAGAGGACATGCAGCAGAAAGGTATTTGACGCTTGGTAGATTATGCGACATTTAATTTATGGAGAAAAAGTTTTGATCGTCGATATGTGAAATAATGCTGTTTTAGATTTCAGGTGGAGGTCCAGGAGATAAAGAACGATCACTTTTTTGCAACAATTATGAGAAAAAGACAAAATCAGTAACTCAATGAGGTTTTATTGGACTGTTAGAGATAATGTAAAAGGTTTGTATTTATTGAAACAAAACTTAATATTAATTAATACATAAATGTTGCAGCATAACTGAGCTATGTTAAATAGACAAACAAACTGTTCTCGGTGACGCTAAAAGCAGCAAAAATGTTTCAATGGGAGAACCGATGGCAGCATTTGCACCAACTCTTACCGAAACATCTACTGACGTTTACGACGTCTTTGGAAGAGACGTTTATACGTCACAACTCTACCGACTCCTCGACGAAAACACGTAATCATAGGACTTTAACCGACACACACAAAGTTCAACAGTACAATAGTCAAGGTGTTTGTAGGAATGGTTCGGATTGTCAACACCAATACCATAAATGAAGACAAATATCTTTTAATTTTGTATTTTTTGAAAGCATGTATTATTGCATGCTGAAAATAATTGTAGTAAACTCATCAGTGCCTTTACTTCTGCAGAATTTTTCCAGTATATCAAATTATTTTACAACAAATGACAATTCCAGTCCATGTACTTTGTGACACTTTTTACATCGATGGCAGCGTGGAGCCATTTTACGACTTCCTAAAGATCAGCATTCGAGCAAGGGAAGTAGTTTCGGATGTAACGGCGCTTGTTTAAAAGGTTGGTTTTATAGAGACAATAACGTAGCGGACGAGTGGTTAACGAGGTGGTGGGATTGTGTGTGGCTTCATGCTGCCTTTTATACATTGTTTGAACAGCTCCAGTTTGCCTCGTTAATCATACCCTATGTAATGGTCGTTTGTTCAGTTGATCGAAGTTTGTTAATGACGGCGGGGTGAGTGGTCTAATCAGTTATAAAATATTGCACGGACTATAATAGGGTATTGGTGATGGATAGTTCTTAAGGCAAGTCTCGGAGGTTAAGATTTACCTCCAAAAATTCCCAGTAAGCGTGAAAAATGTGAGAAGAAGGCCCGGCGTAGGCAGCCGCGTAGTTCATGAAGTTGTTCCTGTCTCTCTGAAGCTGAAGGAAGATTTGATTCAACTGGAATATTCCATTCAGGCTCCCAGAATTCAAAATCACATTCTGTGAGAAATTATTAGTTGTGGAGTTCGTTTCTCTTAACTTCGGTTTGCTCGCATTTATTTACCTTCGAACTAAATGAACGTGAGAATTTTCTTAATGCATCAAAATTCCATAAGCTTTCGAACTGGTAAGATTTGGAGAGTTCATATATGGAGTTCATAATAGCATTTTCCTGTTGCTGGTACAAGCTGGTTTTGAAGGGTTCGAGTTAAACAGTGCAGTTAAGTTCAGTAAGTTCGGCAGTATATAATTTGCACCCACTTGAGCAGCAAATCTGTAAAATAGTGTCTGGAATCTATATTGATGTTGTTACTAGCAGCCAGCAATGTTCGATTTGCTAAATTTTGCGTTTCCATTAAAATATATTGATCGTGTTGTAGTTCCTAAAAAGCGTTTAGTTTATTAACCCTTGCTAAGTAATCATACTTGAGTATTAACCCACTTTAATTTGAGCTCCAATGTTCATCAGTTTTCCTATGAGATCAATTCGGAAAGCTCCGTCTCGAAAATAATCATTCAGAACACGATCCAGTGTCAAAGCCTAAATATAGTGATAAATAACCAGCAAGAATTTATTGGTGAGTGACCGAGAAGGCGATTGTTACGTTTTCCGAGCTTGTTTCCTCAAACACGCAATGAAGTTCCTGAATGATCTTTCCTCTGTTCTTTGCCAAATTGCTTTTCATTATGACCGGAACAGCCGATGCATTCAAAGTGTTGTAATCAAAATTATCGGCGATTGCTCGCGCGTCAAACGCAAACTGGAGGCTTGACAGCATCATGAAACATTTTATTGGATTTATTGCTAATAAGACTAATTAAGAATGGAAACATACTTTGTTTTCAATAAGTCTTGCAGTTGCTCAATTACGGGAAGTTCGCAATTTCTTTGCTTCATCATGGAGATGAACTAGTGATAAAGTTAACTTTGGAAAGTGCTCAAAAATGAAACTGACGCATTTCTTACCGCGACTGATTTATCGTAGACAGCAATTGGACTTTTTGCCCCAACACTAATGACAATTCCCACAATCGACGTAAGAAAATCCCACAAATCGATTTTTTGGTTGTTTCGCTGTAAAATTAACCGAATTGTTGTGCATTGTTACATATTTTTCAATGAATAAACTTACAGCCTCTACAAGAACAACATTGGTTAGGTTCTGGATCTGAGACATTTGTTGTTTCATCGTCAACTCGATGTGTTTTAGAGCTTCCAAGTAGAGCGTGGTTTTACTCCTTAACTCGTTTTTCCTCAAGGCAAGCTTTTGTGTACTTGTCAAAACAACCGTATTAACAATACTAAAAACCGATCTCGCGGAATCCAGGCTTCCTGTAAGCTGAAATTACGTAAGGTTACGTTTTAAGTGGGCTCAAGAAAAAATACTTTTTGCAACTGTTGTTTTGTTCTGGCACACAGTTATGCTTATTTTTCCATTTAAAATCTTAATAATTGAATGTTGCTACGGCAGTATGTCTAAATTTGCAATTTTTTTACCGGTTGCCGCCCAATAATATTAACCTAAAAGCTAGTTTATGTCTTACCGATCTGAAAATGGTGTTATGCGTGGTTTCCAAGCTTTGTCCTACTTGTAGTAGGTTTTGCGTGCGTTGTTGCAAGTACGTCCAATCCTTGTCAGGAGCGTATCTTTCCGAATTTCCATAAAAGTCGAATCCTTGCTCTATATATCTTAAAATTTCCTTGGCCTGTAGAGTTTTAAACAAATGAAGTGAGAAAAGGTTCTTTAACTGTTTCTTTTTTTGCAAACGGGACGTCAAAAATAAATTGGCGCCAGAAAATCGATGCACGGTTTTGATTACAGGAATGTTAATTTTTTTTAATATTGTTTCTGAGTTAACTTTATGAATAGGTTATAATCAACCTTTGGATGCAACAATAGGGGTAAAATGTAAACAACAATATTGATTGTAGGCTATTTCACGCCACCGAACAAATGATCAGTAGAACGCCTATACCTGAATGTAAACCGAACTTGATGGATTTGCCACATCCACAATAAATTCAAATATTGGCTTGGCTTCATTGTTGTTATTTCGCTTGAAAAGCATTTCTCCTTCTCTTTCTATCATCCACAAGAGTTCGCTGTCACCACTAAACCATTGGCTCACGGAGTGGACTATTCTTAGATTACTGGCCCCTGTTGAACCATGCTGACCCTGTATCGCAAATTTGAAATAAGGAAGCTATATTCAATGATAAATAAATTAATTGTCCGGTGTTGCAAGTTTTCTAATTTAAACAGAAACAAAATGTGTCAGTAACTTACCACTTCGGGAATACCATGCACAAAAAAACCATCATATCCGTCGGGGCCGCGTGAACCAATAGGGCCCTTTGCGGATTGACACGCTGGTATGCTTAGGAACGGCAACAAAACATGAGTAGGCTTAAAACATAGGCATCCACAACCTCCATTTCCACCCGGCCTGCAATTACATGTGATGTAGTGACCTGAAAACATCTTTAACTGGTAAAATAAGACGAATAAATAAAACGATTTTTCTGAATGGTCTTTGAAGGCTCGCACTCTTCTAAAATGCCATTGGATTTTTATAAATTTTGGAGCGCAAATGAATTTCTGTATCCAACCTCACGTGAAGCCTGTGGGTGTGAAAATATTGGGAAGGATGATGGACTTAACCACAGACCATTTGGTAATACTCTAGCTCAACGGTTCTGAATCGGGATACTCCTTGTGGGTAAATTTGACTTATACTATGGTGTAAATTTTGTAAACAAACTAATTTGGAAACATTTTCTGTACGCCGTAATGTTCCTAAAAGTCATGCTTCGCCAAAACTATTAGTTATTTCCCTGCTTCACTACAGTGTGTTTAAGTATGATACAACTTCTTTCAGGTTTGGGTTTAAATTCCTCTGTTTGCTTTCACAAATAAAACGGGAGGGGAAATTTAGTCTTCAAGGCTGCCAGACTGGGTAAACTGGGTTCAAAAGTTTGGGAGCCTATGCTCTAGTTGTGCGACTTATCGTGTATCGAGTTTTAAACAAATGTAGGATTAATACGATGATAACTATTACCCTCCTGGTCCTCCGTGTCCGTGAGCGGCTGGACGTCCAGCAAATCCAGGGACTTGGGTCAACTTCACAACACCCGATAAGCGTTGAGCTTGAAAAGTTGCATCACCCGCATCGCCTCCAGGATGCAGTGAAACTCCTCCCCTTTCTCCGTGGGATCCTCTTTGGCCACCACCCCCAGTTTCACCTAAAAAAAACAGCTAAGTGTGTTTATCGCATATACATACCAACAGGAGGCATCACCTTTGACATCATATGTACGGACTGAATAGGGATGACTATATCTCGATCTCAGGCAGGCTAAATCGCAATCCGCTATGTTTGCCTTGTTTGATCCGCTGTCACCGATACCACCGTTTCCGCCGTCTTGAGGATTTGTACTATTAGAACCCTAAACGTTTTTTAACGAATACGTTATTTCGTTTTGTGGTTACCAGGAGCTATTTTGTGACAAATTCAATTACAATAAAATGTCTTCAGTCAACAAACGCGAATTTGGTTCCTTTACTTTACGTAGTTGTGATTTACAAAAGTGCATTTACCCACGACTCAGAATATTGAAGCATGAATACCAAAATAAACAAACAAAACCAATCGCTAATACTTTCAAACTGATGCGAATGTCCCCTTGTACATCGTAAGCAATTATCTCCAAATCTGTTCCCGTTATTGCTCTCTCACTGTTCCTCCCTCTTACATTTATGTTCGCTGCCGAAGGGTTACAACATCTCTGGGATGCCTAAGAACCAAATATAAAACATGACAAAAAGTAAAATCATATCAAAACGGAGGAAAAACTAAAAAAATCTTGCTGACAAACCGTAAAGACAAGAGGAGCTCCATTAGAAACAACTTTCCGTGCACGAACGCTCATCTGCTTGATGCCGTAAAACGGCTCTACGCTGCCGTCAATGTAGAAGGTGTCGCAACGAACACGTATCTCAAGTACCATACTTTGAGCTCGGGTTCGGGTTACTGGAAAATTCCTAGAAACAAACCCAAGAATCT
This sequence comes from Ascidia mentula, assembly GCF_947561715.1. Classification (NCBI taxonomy): domain Eukaryota; kingdom Metazoa; phylum Chordata; class Ascidiacea; order Phlebobranchia; family Ascidiidae; genus Ascidia; species Ascidia mentula. The sequence goes on from NC_138568.1 coordinate 6,094,109, forward strand.
ATATCGAGTTTTAGAAAATCCTTGACCTATCCGATTGTATACGTAGAGTTTGCAGACGCTTGTTGGACTGACTCATAAACTATGTAAACCAAAAGCGACAGAGGTCCGTAACGACTACTAACTCCCATTGATACTCTACCGTTGGTACACTGTCATTTGCCATTGTCACTATCGCTTGAATTAACTTTCACGTTTTAATGCCCATCAGCGTTTAAAGCCACCAATTGTTCATTAATGCCGCCTACGTGTTTTCTCGAAGCCGTCTGTATAGTTGAGAGGTATAAACATCTCTTCCAAACACATCATACACGTTGTTGGATACTTCAGTGAGAGTTGGTGCAAATACTGCGATCGGATGGCCGAAGGATACCGGTTCGACATTCGCCGTCTGTCCGAGAAGAGTTTGCTTGTCTAAAAGTATCAAAAAAACTGTGCATCCCAATGTGTACAACTGAAATTTATGCTTAGTAACTTATGCATTATAAAGTAAAATATTTTTGCGTGCTGGTCATTATAGCCCACTTTTGTAACTTTCTATCACCGTACCTTGCACATGTTCCTTTGCTGTCCAATAAAACATGACACGAGTGCTTTTCCTACGGGAGCCGATGGTGGTGAATGACGCCAAGAATTGCCTGTTTGTTGTTTGGTGAATTTGCACTCTAAACCTAAATGTAATGTTGAAACAAAAATCCCTAAAAATTGTTGTGTCTTCTGTAACATTGTTTCTTCAAGTTTTGAAACAACAAGTGCCATTTAAAGGACAGATTTCTTAATTCTCAACTAAAACTTTTACATTCAAATACCTTTCAGATATTGCTCCTCTGACCCAAAGCGTAAACCATCGGGGGATTGGGAAACTGTCGACGAAACCGAAATCTGACGTTTGAATTCTCCAAGCTCGTAAAAAGTACACGGCTTGCTATGTATACAATTATATTTGGCAATTTTTAATTCTGTACCTTTATATTAGATTCGTGTATTTCTTTTCTGCCAAAAGTAATCTTTTTCGGTGTGTCAATACTAGTAGATTATCATTCAGAGAAGTGTAACAAAATATACACGACGGGGCTCTTCAGTATATACAGCAAACTATACAGTAAACGGAAATTTAAAATGACAAGTATGTCTCACTTACCCTTTTCTGATCTGCAATATCCCACTTGACACCAACAAGCAAAAGATAGGAGAAAAAACGTTAAACACTTTTTCCAAAATTTCATTTCGCTTACAGACATCACAAATCGTGGTGTTGCAGAGATTTCTAATTCTGGAAATACTTACAGCTTTTAATATAAACAAGATAGCCCATACAATAGTAGAGAACTTCATACAGACGTTTCGATTGTTTTCTACAACCATTTTCAATGTAAAATGAAGGGGAACCGGCAAATGGTACAATCGAAACGTCTGTATGAAGTGTTCCCTACTATTGTATGGGCTATCTTGTTTATAATAAAGATGTATAAAACCGTGAGTTATGTTCCTAACTTCCTAACTTTTTCGACTGATTGAACAAAAATTCACCCGTAGAATAACCCTCAACCATTGTTTGAATCAACGGCATCGCCATATTATTTATTCGCAATTGTTACACACATTCCTGCACTACATTACTGTATTTGACATACATATTTTGTGAATGTGTAAATAAGGGTGAGTTGCTTTGCGCGAAATCTGTTCGCTTGTGCAATGCTCTGCTTTTTTTGTGCAACATCAAGGAAGTAGTTGCACCAATTTACAACCGAGACAAATTTTATGACGCAGTAGATGACATTTACTCTGAAGCTTTCACTTTCACTTCTTATGGAACTGCATGTTACTACTTATTCGTATGTATCAGCAATTATTCGTCTTTATTTTGTATTTTATTTTGTATGGAATGCCATTTGTGTCAAAAAAAATGCCGCAGAAACAGTCCAACGATATAATGAAAACGGTTTGCTAATCTCTTGATTTTGTGTTTTGTACACATTGATAATTAACCGTAGCAAGTAAAATCTGCTGACAACTAACACAAGTAACGCAAATCTACGCAACGAAGAGACTGTTAATGTCGTTATCAATCTTGTTTTACGGATTGCAAAGTCCAACTACGAAATATCTACTTAACATTACCAAACATTGAGGGTACATGTTTTTATTTTGAGCATATAGTTACAATACGGTTTAATAAATTTATGCGATCATATATAATCAATATAGAAACAATCAAACAACAGTAGAAATTATCCTTCGGTATATTCATTTCTTGTTTCGTTGATGAAATAAAAGTCTGCAAAGTATCAACAAACATTTTAGTAAGAATAATATATTCCGTAATTGAATTCCAGAAAAACTGCACCACACTCTTACTTTGCCGTTCTTGTATCATGAGGGTAATTACTCCAGGAAGTAACTTTGACGTAGATCCGGATTTCATTCAATCTAAAAAAAACAAAAAAAATAAGATTTTCCAATTCTCTGTACTTTAAAATTATTTTTTACTTGGAGAAGTCAAAGTCCCGGCAATTCAATCCAGAAATGGAGTCGCTCAGATCAGTTGGACAAACGTAGTCCTCCGACTTTGGTATGGTAATTACGTAGGTGGCATATGGACTTCTGCATGCCTTTACTGTGGCAAAATCAGGTCCGTCCTCCTGGCAATACTGGTACTCCTACGTACACACAACATATTCAATGGAAAGGTGTTCTATGTAAAATAAACAAGCACGAATAATTCGAAGTAAGCATGGCAAACAATTACGCATATATCATTACATTTTAATGATGGATATAGTACATTAATATATTAGACAAATATTTACAGCGTCAGCAAACTTTTCGTCCAGTGCTGAGTCATCGTCGTCAATGTCATTCAACTCAAGTAATTGGGCGGAGTCAAACGACATCAACTTTCCCGAGTCATCACTTTCTGGTGTCTGCTGGAATGTAACCGATGTGATGTTGTCATCCGCCAAGGGAACCAAAAACCGGGAGTCCCCCTGGTGTAACACCATGACGTAAGTTCTGCATAAATTATTCGCAACACAAATTACGACAGATTCCTATCAATGCTAAAAACGTGGGTACTTCGATGGTACGTTTCTTGCTTGACGGTCGCCTACGATTTCTATGTAGAGACCGATCATGCGCCCGTTGTAGCAGTGCCCGCACCGTGTGGTCAATGGATTGTTTGGGTCGATATCCAACGTAATCGTCGTTTGTCCAGTTGATCGAAGTTTGTTAATAACGGCGGGGTGAGTGGTCTAATTAGTAATATAATATTGCATCGACTATAATAGAGTATTGGTGCATTGGGCGGATTATTGTTAAGGCAAGTCTCGGAGGTTAAGATTTACTTCCGAAAATTCCCAGTAAGCGTGAAAAATGTGAGAGGACGGCCCGGTGTAGGCAGCCGCATAGTTCATGAAGTTGTCCCTATCTCTCTGAAGCTCAAGGAAGATTTGATTCAACTGGAATATTCCATTCAGGCTTCCAGAATTCAAAATCACATTCCGTGAGAAATTATTAGTTGTGGAGTTCGTTTCTCTTGACTTCGGTTTGCTCGCATTTATTTACCTTCGAACCAAATGAACGTGAGAATTTTCTTAATGCATCAAAATTCCATAAGCTTTCGAACTGGAAAGACTTGGAGAGTTCATATATGGAGTTCATAATAGCATTTTCTTGTTGCTGGTACAAGCTGGATTTGAAGGGTTCGAGTTAAACAGTACAGTTAAGTTCAGTAAGTTCGGCAGTATATATAATTTGCACCCACTTGAGCAGCAAATCTGTAAAATAGTTTTTGGACTCTATATTGATGTTGTTACTAGCAGCCAGCAAAGTTTGGTTTGCTGAATTTTGCGTTTCCATTAAAATTTGTTGATCGTGTTGTAGTTCCTAAAAAGCGTTTAGTTTTTTAATCCTTGATCAGTAATCATACTTGAGTATTAACCCACTTTCATTTGAGCTCCCATGTTCATCAGTTTTCCTATAAGATTAACTCGGAAAGCTCCGTCTCGAAAATAATCATTTAGAACACGATCGAGTGTAAAAGCCTAAATATAGTGATAAATAACCAGCGAGAATTTATTGGTGAGTGACCGAGAAGGCGATTGTTACGTTTTTCGAGCTTGTTTCCTCAAACACGCAATGGAGTTCCTGAATGATCTTTCCTCTGTTCTTTGCCAAATTGCTTTTCATTATGACCGGAACAGCCGATGCATTCAAAGTGTTGTAATCAAAATTATCGACGATTGCTCGCGAGTCAAACGCAAACTGGAGGCTTGACAGTAATGTAAGTTTAATTTAAGCGCCGAGAAAAATTTTTGAACATGCATGGAAACAAGAAATACTTTGTTTTCAATGAGTCTTGCAGTTGCTCAATTACGGGAAGTTCGCAATTTCTTTGCTTTAGCGTGGATATAAACTAGTGATAAAGGTATCCTCACATGTAAATAATAAATGTAAAATAGCGACATTTCTTACCTCGACTGACTTATCGTAGACGGCAATTGGACTTTTTGCCCCAGCACTAACAACAATTCCCACAATCGCCGTGAGAAAATCCCACAAATCGATCTTTTGGTTGTTTTGCTGCGAAATTAACCGAATTGTTGTGCATTGTTACAAATTTGTAATGTATAAACTTACAGCCTCTACAAGAACAACATTGGTTAGGTTCTGGATCTGAGACATTTGTTGCTTCATCGTCAACTCGATGTGCTTTAGAGCTTCCAAGTAGAGCGTGGTTTTACTCCTTAACTCGTTTTCCTTGAAAGCAAGCTTTTGTGCGTTTGTGGAAACGACCGTTTTCACAACATTGAAAACTAATCTTGCGGAATGAAGATTTCGTCCAATCTGAAAATAATCCTGTTGGCAATTATTTTAAACTGTGGCGCGCTTGCTCTTTATTTTTAGTAAATCGAATGATGCGCACATTGCGTGACACATGACACGTGAGAGATTTGTAAGAAAAAGACATTTATATCACATTCTTCAGGTAATTAAGGAAACCTAATGTTTGTACCTGTGGTCCTGCAGCACTGAATTATACACAGACTGCTAACTTATTTGAAGCACCCGGGTTTAACCAACATTTAGATTCCATTTAACACGTCCTTACCGATCTGAAAATGGTGTTGTACGTGGTTTCCAAGTTTTGTCCAATATTTAGAAGATTTCGCGTGCGCTGTTGCAAGTAGGTCCAATCCTTGTCAGGAGCGTATCTTTCCGAATTTCCGTAAAAGTCAAATCCTTGTTCAATATATCTTAAAATTTCTTTGGCCTGTTTGGTTTTAAACACTTTGAGTAAGAAAAGGGTGTGTTGAATTATTGGCACAGGGCCAGGATTCTCCAAAAATTACACAATCGTCAGAAAACCGATACAAGACACTAATTAAATATTAGATTCTGCGTGTTTTCGATATATATATAAAGAGATGTAACAACATAATTAGTGCTGCTATGTAAATTAGTCCATCCAACTGTTAGATAAAACAAATTCCACAAAACAAATAAATACAAAAGCGCCTATACCTGAATGTAAACCGAACTTGATTGGTTCGCCACATCCACAATAAATTCAAATATTGGCTTGGCATCTTTGTTGTTATTTCGCTTGAAAAGCATTTCTCCTTCTCTTTCTATCATCCACAAGAGTTCGCTGTCACCTCTAAACCAGTGCTTCACGGAGTTGGCCATTCTTAGATCCGTAGAACCTGTTGAACCTTGCTGACCCTGTATCGCAAGTTGGAAATAAGGAAATTATATACGTGCTTTTGAATTGCCTAAAAAAACCAACCACTGTGGGAATATTGTTAACAGCAAACCCATCATCGCCGTCGGGGCCCTGTGAACCAACTGGGCCCTTGCTCGGGCAAAAAAGGTGTTGGGCCGTCAAAAATCCCATTTCCGTGAGTTTCCACATCTGAAATGGCGACATAGCGTGACATATGCATCCGCACCCTCCGTCTCCACCGGGTCTGCAATCGCATGTGACACCGTGATGCATTAATCATTATTGGGAAGGAAGTTAAACTTAAAATTATGAAACAACCAGAAATTGCATTCGTTGTTACCTCGAACTCATTTTCAAATATATTTTAAATTTTAAATAAAAGCTATTGAGGAAGCTATTGAGCACAGCACTATATGCACTCTTGTATATAAATATTTATTGATGATGCATATGATTATGCACTTTTCTCTCCACTTCATATTTGATTGAGATTTTTAGTAAGCAGTCAATAGTAATTGTTATACGTGGTGAGTTTTGGAAAGGATATTTTTGGTATTGTATAACCATGCCAATTACATTCATTGACTGTAAAACGTTTCGAAAACTAGCCCTGAAATTCTTACCCTCCAGGTCCGCCGTGACCGTAAGAGGCAGGACGACCAGAATATCCAGGGACTTGCGTCAACTTCACAACACCCGATAAGTGTAAGCTTGAAATGTTACATCACCCGCGTCGCCTCCAGGATACACCACAACTCCCCCTCTTTTACCGTAGGATCCTTTTTGACCGCGGCCACCGGTGTAACCTTGTGGAACAAATGTCTGTCTACAGCGAAACTCATACACGACTTATTAATTTTTAAAAGAGGTGCGGAGGATGTCAAACACCACAACTTTGCACATAGTATTTTTGGACAACAACGCAACATCCTATTCTCAACCACGAACAACAAACTTACCGCTAAAATACTTCACTTCGAACCTTTTCCGCTTATAATTTCTGCAGGTTCTCTTGCAGTCCGATCTTTTGGGGGTGTTTGAACCTCTCCCGCCTATTCCACCATTTCCACCAGTTCCTGGGTCCGTGCTGTTGGACCCCTGAACGTTTCACGCAGATAAAGACAAGATAATAATGCTATTTTTGTACGGAGCAAGCGCGATCGTCAGTACCAAGAGTTCTTCACTCAATTTTACCAGGTGCCATTCGGTATAATTTACTAAAAATGTGTAACATTTAGGCCCAACCTGCATTTTTAAAGTATAAAAAAAAACGCCGGATAACACCAAGAAAATTCTTACCGAGTTATAAACAAAACTACGCCATGCGCTTATTATAACATTACATCAAAATGCTACAAATGTGCTATAAGTTTTACCAACCACTTCAAACAAACATACTTTCAAACTGATGCGAATCTCTCCTTGTATTTCGTAAGCAATTATCTCCAAATCTGTTCCCGTTATTGCTCTCTCATTGTTCCTCCCTCTTACATTTACGCTCGCTGCTGAAGGATTACAACATCTCTGGGATGCCTAAGAATCAAATATAAAATGCGCTATAGTAGGCTGTGGCCTACACCTTTTTGTTCAAGTTAAATTAATTTATATTGTATACGCAATTCGTAACAAACCTTAAAGATAAGAGGAGCTCCATCAGAGACAACTTTCCGTGCGCGCATTCTCATCTGCTTGATGCCGTAAAACGGTTCTACGCTGCCGTCAATGTAGAAGGTGTCGCAACGAACACGTATCTCAATTACCATAGTTTGAGCTCGGGTCTGAGTTACGGGAAACTCTCTGAGTATGAAAACAGTGTTGATTCTGTGTGTATATGAAATCCTCTGAGTAAACATTTGCAGTGGAGTCGTTTGTTTCATATGATTGCAAAAATTATGAGAATTGGACTGGGAAATACAGGCAACGCGCACCTAGAGAGTCAATACCCATGAACGGTTAAGTTTGGAAATATATAAACGCTGAACCTATACAACAACATACTTCAGCTTGGCATGATTATTACTGTTTAAATTGAATGCAACCTACGTGTTTTCTCGCAGCAGTCTGTGTAGTTGAGAGGTATAAACATCTCTTCCAAACACATCATACACGTTGTTCGATACTTCAGTGAGAGTTGGTGCAAATACTGCCATCGGGTGGCCGATGGATACCGGTTCAACATCCTCCGCTTGTCCGAGAAGAGTTTGCTTGTCTGAAAATATCCAAAAAAACTGTGCATTCCAATGTATACAACAGTAATTTATACATAGTATGTGCGTTTAAGGAGGTCTTTGTCTTAAAACTGCATGCAAAACTTATGCGTTATAAGACAAAATATTTTTTTGCTTGGTGGTTATTATAGCACACTATTGTAAGTTTATGTCATCGCACCTTGCACTTGTTCCTTTACTGTCCAATAAAACCTGACACGAGTGCTGCTCGTGCGGGAGCCGATGGTGGTGAATGACGCCAAGAATTCCCTGTTTGTTATTTGGTGAATTTTTACACGGAACCTAAAAATAACGAAGTCTGCATGAAAAAAAATTGAAAAATTTAGATCTAACCAAAACTGCAAATGCAGGCCTAGCGATCACCCTATGCTTTCTTAACCACACACACACACACACACACACAAAGCACAGGACCAGTCTGGCTTTTAATCAGGAATATATATTTCGCCGCATGGGCATCTTCAGTTCCTTACAATAAACTCAATAAAATGATACAAATAATTAAAAAAAATTTTTTGGCATGAATCTTGTTCATTCACCAAAACTCTGATTTCTAGGGTAATTTTGCAGTTGAATACCTTTCGGTTCTTGTACCTCTGACCCAAGTGTAAACCAACGGGGGGTGAGAAAACGGTCGACGAAACCGAAATCTGACGTTTGAATTCTCCAAGCTCTTGAGCAGAACACCATTACCTATACGTACGTTGAAACTGTTGGAATAGTTGTTATTAAACCTGTTAAATGGGCATTAAATTATCCCTAGGAGGCAGGATTTAGGCCATTCATGTTCTATTAAAAATAATAATGAAATAATATTCGCACTCTGCCTCATGGCAAAGTGCTGTTTAGTTTTACTTTTTCCAAAAATGGTGCAGATGTAATTCAGTTATTAAATTATTTACTTACCCTTTTCCTCTCTGCAACATACCAGCATAACTAAGCACGCAAAAGATAAGAATATAATGGCGGAACTCTTCATTCTGAATTACTGTCACTTTCTAAGGATTACAAATTGTGATGCTGCAAAGAGTTTCAACTTAAAACATAGATGTTTGTTCTCAAACTTATCGCTCGAACGTAAACTCAAACATAGTCTGTAATTTGCATGGAAGAAGCAAGGATTTTCAGATAGAGCAAATTTAACGCCGAAATGTGATATTTAATTGTTACAAACAATCTGCTATGAATCAATGTTGTTTCTTGTCGGGCTGCATTGCATGCAAAATCAATTTGTGTACGCTCTGCGCGTTTTTGTCGGTCGCCCAGGCGGAAGTTACTATTGGCAACTATTGGATGTATTACTTCAGGGATGTAAGGGTCACTTGACCGTTGATGACTTCCGTATGCTAAAACTGCATGATGCATGCTGCAAATTTCAATGAATAACAAATTTAAAAAAAAAATATTTAAAATTGTAAAATGATCGTACAAGACAAAACACCAAGCATTGCATTTACGATATTTTCAAAGAAAACAAAGCAAGAGCAAAAATGATAAAATACACAAAATAAAAAGAAAAGTTCCCAATAAATCATGTATATTGATATTTTAACGGTTCGAGCACAGCAAGCCGTGATAGTGACGACAGTTTCACTCATTATTTAGCATAGATTACATTGTTTTTTTAGCATCTTTTGCAATATCAGAGGTATAGTAAATGATTTGTCAGTTTGTTGTTTGTCACTTTGTTACATGTTCTGCACAATTGTATGGAAAACATCCAATAACTTTATTGCAGCTTGAAATTCCGACGAAGTTTGTCAGTCAATCGTCTGCGAGTCAACGTGCCGTTTGTTGTATATAATAGCAAGAAAACATAAGTCAAGAAATTTACCTTGCATCTCTTGGGTCAGGTGGGTAGTTGCTCCAAGACATAACCTTGGCATAAATTCTTATTTCGTTCAACCTATAACAAATAAAGCGATGTCAATAGATATGTTTCGGGAAGTGTTTTCTGTACAAAGTCGTGGAAGTCGTTACGGCCCTTGTGTTTCAACTAGGACTGATTCACAGAATCGATCAATTAAAGCTAAAATTTCAAAAACAAAATCATTGATGTTTTGCCAGTGAAAACAATACACAATACCTCGAATAGTCGTAGCTTCGACAGTTAACACCAGACAAAGTTGTTTGTTGGTCTCCAGGGCAAACATAGTCACTTGATTTGGGGACAGTTAAGATGTATGTTGCATATGGGCTTTTGCACGGTTTAGCACCAGCGAAGTTTTCGGGGTCGTGCAAGCAATACTGGTACTCCTGTTCAAGAAAAATGTAACAAAAAAACATGACAAGTAGAAGAGAAATATTTGCATACTTGCTCAGAAAATTTGTCCTCTAACATGGCGGTAAGATTGTTATCACTGTTAGCAACCAATTGGGACGAGTCAAACGACATTATTTTTCCAGAATTCGCTTTTTCCGGAGTTTGTTGAAAGTTTACCGCAGTGATATTACCATCCCGAAGAGGTAGCAAAAACCGGGAATCTCCCTGGTGTGATACCAGCACGTAAGTTCTAAGATGAAAGTGTTTTCATTTGTTGCGAAAATATTCTTTCCAAATTTGTTACCAACCTTGTTGGTACGCTTTCGGGTTGTGGATCCCCTATGATTTCTATGTAGAGTCCGATCAACCGCCCATTGTAGCAGTTTCCGCATCGTGTTGTCATTGGGTCGTTGGGATCAATATCTAAAGTAAATGTGGTTTGCCCAGTCGACCGAAGTTTGCTGATGACCGCCGGATGGGATGCCTGTTACACGGTGGGCAGAATTGCAATTTGCAATAATTTTCAACTTCAAACTTTTTGCATATTTTCGACTATACCTGGGTGAGTTTCCAGCAGGAGATAAAAATATGGGATGATGGACCACTGTAGGCAGCGGTATAAGTCAAAAATTTGTGTCTGTATTTTCTCAGCCGTCGATAAATTTTGTTTAACTGATACATTCCGTTCAATCTTCCAGCGTTTAAAACCACATTCTGCAAATGAATTAGCGTTGTTAGCGCACAAAGTGTGTTCGAAAATATTTACCTTGTCGCTAAATTTCTGTGAAAATATTTCTAACGCGTCAAACTTCCACAAGGTTTCGAATTGGTAAGATTTTGAAAGTTGATAAATCGATTCCATTATCAGGTTTTCATGTTGCTGGTAAGAACTGTTGGAGGAAAAACCACAGAAAGATTTTTCGTTGTTTATTTTAGAGCTGCAGACGATGCCCCTGTTTCGACCTATCAGGCCCCATCGTTGCAGCCAGGCGGCTGAAGAGGTGATTGTGACAAGCAGGTTATACGTTACAATTACATGTCGTGGTGACTTGATATACCGTTAGGCACGAACACTGATAGGTCAAAATAGTGACACAGTGAGCAGCTTATTTCTCTTTATTTTTGACCGTATGTAGCTTTAAACTCATTTTTATTGGACATACTTTAACATCAAGTCGCTCCAATAATATTTTGACGTCATTGGAAGGTTTCTCACTGCAGCTTTAAATTTCTGGTTGGTTAAGTTTCGTGCCTCTTCTAAACACTGTTGATCGTAGGTAATTTGCTGTGTGAAGATACAGCCAGTTAAGAATATTATAGTGCTCAGATCTAACCACAATACGTTAGCTCGTACTTTCATTTGGGCATCCATGTTTATCAATTTCTCTATAAGTTCAATACGAAACGCTCCATCCCGAAAAAAATCGTTGAGAACTCGATCCAAGGTCAGTGCCTATACAATAAACGTAATCAAGTAAACACACATATTATTTACCTTTTGACAAGAATTTACGTTTTGCGAGCTGGTTTGTTTGTAAATGCAATGAAGTTCCTGAATAATTTTTCCCCTATTTTTAGCCAAATTGCTTTTCATTATTGTTGGAACAGCTGATGCATTTAAACCGCTGTAATCATATCCTTTTGAGGTGGCCCGAAAATTAAATGCAAATTCAAGGCTATAAAACACAATTGATTACGATTTTTTTTAGCCAAAACATCAAATCATTTAAAAGGTACTTTGATTTTAAAGTGGATTGCAGATGACCAATAAAAGGCACTTGGCAATGTTTTTCATTCATGACTCCTATCATCTAAAAATAACATATAATTAGAACGATGTGAGCAACTGCGCCATGGATAAGCATACTTTTACTGATTTATCAAAGGCCGCGACTGGATTCTTTGCAAGAATACTGAGAAATAGTGCGACAGTTGAAGCAAGAAAGTTACCCAGCTTTGCTTTGTGGTTGTTTGTCTGTCAAACAAAAACCTTATTTTACCTCCCTATAATTTTTCCTTCCCTACGCATATGCTTTTTCCCAAGCCAAATTCAGCACCTTGCCTAAAACCAATTTTGTCAATCGCTTGACAACAATCAGTTGTTGTTTCATCGTTGTCTCAATGTTTTTGAGCGCTTTGCGGTGAAAAGTGAACATTTCCTTCAGCTCTTGCCGCCGAAACTGAAGCATGGGTTCATTTGTGGAATACACGTCATCCAATGTACGTGAAATTGTTTTGAAAGAGTTGACATTTTGATTAATCTATGAAAAATTGTTCTATTTAACTCGATTGGACGCATTTAATGTAAGTGGATAAATTCCTGCAATCACGACAGCATGGGGATGAGAAATCTTAACATGTTATTTAGGTTCAGGCTATACAAAGGAAGCTATAGCTGTAGGCTTATTTGGCTATACTTAATTGCCGCGTAATAACCCTACTCTGTACATATTGAAACAAATTCTTGTGGATGTGGGAAATAAAAATAAGGTTTATCACGTCCTATTTAAAATCTTACTGCACTAAACATGGTGTTGTAGGAGGATTCCAAATTTTGCCCGACCGCGAGCAGTTCCTTAGTACGTTTCTGCAAGTATGTCCAATATTTGTCAGGAACGTAGTGTTTCGAGTTGCCATAAAAATCAAAGCCTTGTTCAATATATCTTGAAATTTCGCGTGCCTAAATGTATAAAAATATTTTGCAGCAAGTGACTATGTATGGATTTGAAGTTTACTAAATGATTCACGTTTTGCAGTCTTTAATGTTGGCCAATACCTATGACCCATTGAAAAATCGGACGTATGAAGAATTAAACGTCCAATAAACGCGTTTTAAACGCAACTTTGGCAAAACAATATAGTGTTACCAAACAAATTAACAATGTTACCCGTTGATACACCAAGCTTGTTTCATTTGTCACTTCCAAAATGAAGTCAAATATTTGTGTGGAATCTTTGTTGTTATTTCTCCTAAATAGCATTTCACCTTCTCTTTCGATCATCCACAAGAGTTCAGTGTCTTGAATAAACCACGGCGTTACGGAATCGACTACACTTACACTAGCGGTACCTATTGATCCATGTGGTCCCTGGAAATGTACAAGATGTATTACTGAATTTGTTCATGTACATTTTCACAAAGGTAACTTCAATCAAAATAGGAGTACTCAGTTATGCTAACTGAGGTTGCACAGAAAAACTAACGCACACACAAACCCTATAGAAACTAGTGTAGTTGCCATGCTCGTGACAAGAAAAACAACAATTTTGCCTCATGCAGTGAATGCGAACAATAGAAAGAATAACTAAGGGTTCATTCTGGGTGTTCTATACCTTACCACTGTTTGTATGTCGTGTACTCTAAACCCATCATTTCCACCAAGCTGTTGTTGAGGAACACTTGTACGGTGGTGACAGTCAGGAATACTTTCGTATGTTGTAAATGAACCCCACATGCAAGCGTCACAAACCTTGGAATGCTTTATGCATCTGCATCCACATCCAGGAATACCATTTTTCCTTGAACATTATAAGTGTTAAAAAACAGTGTCGATAACTTTTATTTAGTGTAAAATATTATTATTGTCGAGCACTATAAATAGGATGACAATATAATAATAAACCTAACCCCCCAGCTCCTCCGTAGCCGTGTTCTGCTGGGTGCCCAGCTTTTCCAGGGATTTGGGTTAAATGTACAAAACCGTCTATGTGTCGAATGTACATCAGAAAATTTCCTGAATCTCCGCCGGGATATATCGAATCTCCACCTTTTCGACCGTTCCGCCCCTTTGTGCCGAGTGTTCCGTTGTGTCCTGAAGTTGGCCAATAGTGGTAATTGTGATACCATTCAGTAACAATGTGAAGTTGCAACAACACCAAAGCTCCAATCGCGATCACTTACGTACGTCAATACACAAATATGAACTTCAATTTTTCACACCATCTACAGTAGGTGAAGGAATGGTTAGGAAATAAAAAATATGGCTTGTTTGTATAATTGGTGCCAAATATAAAAAAACTCATGAGATTTGAAACTTTTATAATAACCATACCGGAAAATATTCTTCGTCGGTGGTTTGTGCGACAGTCCCATTTGTGGCACAAACGCCTTTTACCATTCTCACCATCTTTTCCCCTCTCCCCATCTCCTCCGTTCTGAGCAGCCGTGCTGTTTGAGCCCTACATCAGTTTAATCACCTATAAATCTCCACAACCACAAAAAATCTATCAATATCCACAAAAAAATAAACGAATGCAAATTTCACCAATGTAACAACTCTTGATAACTACGGTGAAATTTTGGCAAAGACAATACCATCATACAAAAGTTATTGGTGGCTAAAACTAGTAGCAAATCTGTATTCCAAGCAAAGTGCAGATTGTGCGGCAGCCTCAAACTATGGCCACGTCGTAGAAAAAATCATTGGGCACTGTTTTGTGCGTATTGACTGTAAAAATTGTTGGGAGGCTTCAGGTTAATCACTAATTTGACATATCTAGAAAAAACGTTTATGATAAGAGTAATTCGCAATGATTTTGTGTTTGACGGTCGTTCCCATATGTAGAACGAGACTTCCACGTGGTAGTCGGCAACCGCCACATAGATGCGAGTTTGAGGATTAACTTTTGTTAGGAGGAGAACTGCCGTATATTTAAATTTTTTGTTAAGTGTAATTATATTTGGTTTGTATGTGCAATGAACTTTTCTTGAAGGAAAACGCCTTACAAGAACAATCATGAAGCTGCAACGACTGCGGGATCTACCTTTACCCAATCGACTTTTGTATCACGTGAAGACAACGTCATCGATGTAAATATACGTTGGACTTTCTTGGTCAGGTCCCTCGTCAAATTTTGCGAACAAAGACCGATTACAAATTTTGTCTGCGATCCAAAGGTCGAAAGATTTGTCGAGTGTTTTAAGTTTTTACTTTTTAGACGAGAAACGCGTTTACCGAAGACGATCGAGTTGTCAAGATGATGCTACACAACTGTGGCTGAGGACGCATTTGGATCCAAAGTTCAACTATTCATAGGTTCAAAGTCGACATTCCTGAATCGATTTATGATAGGTGGGGACCTGCTGAGTTCTCTCATTTTAGCGCTGTTGACATTCATTGTTAAGACACCAGAATGAAAGCCACCACTAAGGTATCAACAACAAGATACGAATCCGCGCGGCGCCTGTTGCATACCTTCGCGGCGACGAAAACAGCAGGACAGTAACGTGATATTGTGTTTTCGCGCGTTGGGACGCATTTGTAGCAGAAAATTAAATCGCAAAGAAAAAAATAATTCAAAGGACACTAGCTGATTCAGCCAACGTCCCTGTTTGTTTTGCTGTTTACCTGCAAAATGATTCGCACCATTCCTTGCACTTTGTACGCGAACACCTCTAAATTTGTCCCAGAGATGCCCTGTTGATTATTCCTTCCGCGCGTATTTAATTCAGCTTTGGCAGGCTCATTGCAATCAATGTCCCTCGTACATCGTGCAGATGCCTGCAAATTCGCTGTTATAACTGTCACAAAATCAAGCAAACACAAATGACATATTCGCCACCACAAGGTATTTTTAAAGTCTACAAATTCGAAAAACAAAACACCTTGAAAACAAGTGTCGTTCCATCCGAAACTACCTTCCTTGCTCGAATGCTCATCCTTAGGATGCCATAAAAAGGTTCCGCGCTGCCGTCGATGTAAAATGTGTCACAACGAACATTTACTTGAATTGTCATTTGTCGTAAAATAGTTTGGTATGCTGGAAAATTTCTGCATAAGTTAAGACACTAATGTGTTTACTTCATACAATCATTTTCAGCATGCAAACAGGTCATGATTTTTCATCCTATTATTAAAACCTCGAATAATATATGTTTTAACAAATACAAAATAAAAAGTTGTTTGTCTTCATTTATGGTAATGGTGTTTACGATCCGAACCATTCCTGCAAAAACACTTGCACTGTTGAATTTCGTGTGTGTCGGTTAAATTGATTACGTGTTTTGGTCGAGTAGTCGGTAGAGTTGTGTCGTATAAACGTCTCTTCCAAACACGTCGTAAACGTCAGTGGATGTTTCGGTAAGAGTTGGTGCAAATGCTGCCATCGGTACTCCCATTGAAACATTTATGCTGCTTTGAGCGTCACCGAGAACAGTTTGTTTGTCTATTTAACATAGCTCAGTTAACAGTTATGTGTTAGTTAATATTGAGTTTTGTTTCAATAAATACAAACCTTTTACATCATCTCTTGCAGTCCAATACAACCTCATTGAGTTACTGATTTTGTCTTGACTTTTTCTCATAATTGTTGCAAAAAAGTGATCGTTGTTTATCTCCTGGACCTCCACCTGAAATCTAAAAACGAATTATTTCACATATCGACGATCAAAATTTTTTCGCGATAAATAAATGTTGCATAATCTACTAAGCGTCAAAAAAATACCTTTCTGCTGCATGCCCTCTAGCCCATGCGTAAACAACAGGGGGTTCTGAAAACGTTTTTCGGAATTCATATTGTTGTTTTGTACCAAGGAAATCTGTTGTTAAATTGCAACTTCCTGCACAAAAGAGAAAATAATTGAGATACATGCATTTTATTATGCAGTAATTGAACAGACGAAATTGTAGAGTTTGTACCTGTCTCAACTTTACACCATCCAACGTTCAGCAAGAAGTAAAACGCAATTAAGAGTAACCACTGCATTATCAGATATCCTTGACTGTTACAGGTGGAGGAATATTACATTAATCTTAAAAATTTTTAACTCTATCTGTTGTTGGCCTTAAAGCTGGAATATTACAAACAACATTGCTGTTTACGGCACCTAATCATATGACTTATTTCAACTGAGACATTTCTGCTTTAAATCAAGTGGTTATGCCAAGGTTGAACGCACTTGTGTGTCACATTGCCTGGATTGCAACCGAGACTTCGTAAGTTTTTCTGAAATCGTCCAGAACTGTTAGATGATTTTCTCCTCAACGACATTGCGCCACACTCGTGTGATAAATCGCTTCAGTCACACAGACTGCAAAAAGTTCCCGTTGCCCTCTCTATAGCAGTGCCTCGTACACTTTTCTGTTTTATTTACTTTTGAAATACAATGCTATATTCCATTCCCGAAGTGCAAAAATGATTTAGCCGTAATATCCCAACTATACTTACACATTACAATGTTTATGAATTGTACAAGATCTAACAAAGCTGTTTTTATGTTTACAGAAACCTCATCCATATTCACACATGACGATTGTTGAATTTTTTTCTACATAGTTGTTGGTTCTACAATGCGCACTCTTTCGAGTCAGAATACTACATTTACTCCTCCCGACCAACGCGTCTGGGATAAAAACAATTTCCCCCACAGAAGGCGACGCGTCTGTTGTTGACACGCACCATTCGCTTCATTAAATTTCAAATACATGGAGTGACGTGATCGAGATGTTGCGCTTCGTTAAGTATAACTGGCAGCGGGTGTTCCGCAGTGACTCCGTGGCGACAACCAACAATTTATATACGGGTCGCTCCTGCCTGGTCAAGAAAACTCACGTCTGGTAAAACAATGTACCGACGGATCTACCCTATCTTTTCAGATAACCAAAATTACTCGCAAAGACTGATTGATGGTCAGGGTCAGTGCAATCTTTAATTTCGAAACAACACAGAAATATATAAATTTAGCCGAAATGGCATCGTCAGTTTATGTGCTTTCGAAATCCATTTAAAAAGATACAGAAACTCACAAAAACGCAAACAAATTTAAATCCAATATTTTAACAACCTCGACTTTCAAACATATTACCTACATGTGTTGTTAATGTTTGATGGTAAACTGTTATACGATCGAAAGTTTCAGTCACAGATGAAGCAAATCAAATCCTGTCAATGTTGGGATGAATGAATCAAAGCTCATTTGCATTTAACTAAGTAAACGAGTATAGGCGACATTCCCACGCCTCTGTTTCAATTTGTTGATGAACATAGAAATGTGTAAACAGAACATGCTGTGCACACTGGCTGTATAAATTTCACTGCTCTTTACCGAGCCACTAATATTGTTTCCACACAACAATTTTCGGTTTCGCCTAAATTAAGCAAGTTAATTAATCGTAAGAAGAACTACATGATTGGTGGTTATGACATTGATATAGTCAAAGAAAGATGGTAAACATGCACAAAGGTAACAACTACAATTAAACAATATAACAACCAAAATCACCAAATACAGATGCAAGAGAAATCAGTACAAACATTTAGTGCTTTCTCCTAGACAGAAATCCACAACAAAATACAAGAGAAAGTGTACATGAAAAATAGCGCTCTTAGACATGACAATGTGAGCTACAATTTTTGAATGAATGTTACGAATCATCCCAATTTCTTTTATAGTTTCTCACCATTTTATCGATTTCATCGCACGCAAAAGACACACATTTATACAGATGAGATTTTCCAAACAACATGGGCGAAGTTGCACAAAAACTGAATACGGTTTTGATTGCAATATTCTAATTTTGTTTCATGGATTCTTTTTTATATACAAAACTATATTAGTCATTTAAACATTAGTGAAAAAATGAGAAATTTTACTGTTGTTACATCTCTTCGAGCATTAGTTATCATCCTTATTGACGTCGACGTTGTTTTTTGGTCAATCGTCTGCATCAAAATATTTGGGGTATATTATTAATGATGTTGGATAAACGTTTTCTCCAAAATCACCTTGCAGCTTTTGGGTCAGGTGGGTAGTTACTCCAAGATCTGACCTTTGCATAAATTCTTATTTCGTTCAACCTTAAGTACAAAATTGATAAAGCGATGCAAGTATTCTCTGATAAATAACATTTAAGTGCGTATGAACATTGATTAACATGTTGTGTTTTTGTTTGAATTAGAGAGAATAACTAATACATATAACTCAAGGCACCCAGTAGCCAACCTGGAGTAGTCGTAGCTTTGACAGTTGTAACCAGATACAGAAACACTGTAGTCTGTTGGGCAAACGTAGTTATTGGATTTGGGTACAGTTAAGATGTATGTTGCGTATGGACTTTTGCAAGGTTTCGCTCCAGCAAAGTTCAAGGTGTCGTGTTGGCAATATTGGTACTCCTGTCAAAAAAAATTAGGCTGTTTAAGATTGAAACATCTGCGGGAACTTTGCCATACATGGTCAGCAAACATGTCATCCAGTGCTGTGTCCAGATCGTCGTCAACCCTATCAGCAACAAATTGGGACGAGTCAAACGACAATATTTTTCCAGATTTTGCTTTTTCCGGAGTTTGTTGGAAGTTTACCGCAGTAATATTACCATCCCGAAGAGGAAGCAAAAACCGGGAATCTCCCTGGTGTGATATCAGCACGTAAGTTCTGTCATGAATTGGCGTTAGATTAATTGATTAAGTAACGGTGATCACGTACTTAGTTGGTACGTTTTCGGGCTGCGGGTCACCAATAATTTCTATGTAGAGTCCGATCAGCCTCCCGTTGTAACAGTTTCCGCATCGTGTTGTCATTGGGTCGTTAGGATCAATATCCAAAGTAAATGTGGTCCGCCCAGTCGAGCGAAGTTTGTTGATGACCGCCGGATGGGATAACTTGTAAATAGTTAAATTTGCCATTTGGAATTGTCTGGATAGTAATTTTTAATAGACCAGGAATTTTTCCGAAGTACCTGTGTTATTTTCCAATTAGCTATAAAAATATGGGAAGATGGGCCGGCGTATGTAGACGCATATGTTAAAAATTTGTTTCTTTGTTTTTGCAGTCGTCGATAGATTCTGTGCAACTGAAACATTCCGTTCAATCTTCCAGCATTTAAAACCACATTCTGCGGTAATTTTCAATTCTTAGTACAAACAGTTTTGATAGAAATAGGAAATGCGTATTACACTCATACCTTGCCACTAAATTTCCGTAAAAATATTTCCTGTGCCCCAAAGTCCCATAAAGTTTCGAATTGGTAGGATTTAGAAAGTTCGTAAATCGATTCCATTATCAGGTTTTCGTGCTGCTGGTACAAACTGTCAGAGAAAACGTTCTGTTATACTTGGAAAGAATATTCTTTGTATTTATTCTAAATAAATTTCATTCAATATACTTTAATAACAAGTCACTCCAGTAACATTTCGTTTCCATTGGAATGTTTTTTAATGCGGCCTCCTGTTTTTCGTTCGTCGCGTTTCGTGTCTCTTCCAAGACCTTTTGGTTGTAACCGATTTGCTGAGAATCAAGTAAATCTTGTAAAAATTTGACCATAAAATGTAAAAAAGCAAGCCTTTTTCTGTACTTTCATTTGAGCATCCATGTTAATAAGCTTTTCAATGATTTCAATTCGAAACGATCCATCCCGAAATAAATCATTCAGAGTTCGGTCTAAGGTCAGTGCCTGCATTGCAAGAAAGGTCTGGTTTCATCACGTATAAGATTCTCTAGTTAAATCAAGATTTACGTTTTGCGAACTGGTTTCTTTGTAAATGCAATGAAGTTCTTGAATAATTTTTCCTTTATTTTTAGCTAAATTGCTTTTCATTATTGTGGGAACGGCCGATGCATCCAAGCTGCTGTAATCGATTTTTTTTAAAGTTGCTCGGAAATGAAAAGCAAAATGAAGACTGTGAAAATATGACAGGTTATGAAATATCGTTTGTTTATAAAATGTAAAAGGATGTACTTCGATTCCAATGTGGTCTGTAGATGAACAGTAAAAGGAAGTTGACAATGTTTTTCACTCATAGATTTAATGAACTGTAATACAAAAGAGTAAATAAATGCATGTACTAAAAGTTAAGTTCAAAATCTTACCCGGGCTGATTTGTCGTAAACACCAACTGGATCTTTTTTGAAACCACTCAAAAATATTCCAACAATTGAGGAAAGAATTTCTAGTATGCTTGGTTGTTGGTCATTTGTCTATCAAGACGTCGAAGTATTTTTTATTTTAAACTACTGTGTTTTAATTAACTGCGAAACATACCGCCTCGACTAAAACCACTTTTGCCAAACGTTTGATTATAATCAACTGCTGCTTCATAGTTTGTTCAATGTTTTTGAGAGCTTTTCGGTAAAAATTCATCTGTTTCTTTAACTCGTGTTGTCGGAACTGAAGCGTGAGTGTATTTGTCGTGTACACTTCTTCCATTATGCTTGAAACTACTGTCAATGAGATCAGATTTTGATCGATCTGTTAAGTAAAAAAAATCGCCTATAAGTCTTCCGCACTATTAATTGAACAAATTGCAAATGTTCGGGTATGATTATTTTACCGCATATGTTGCACTTACACATTCCTTTTTAACTTACAGAACTTAAAACGTTGTTATAGGAGGATTCCAACTGCTTTCCAACATTAATTAGTTCCTTTGTGCGTTTCTGCAAGGATTTCCAGTACCTGTCTGGAGCGTAGTATTTCGAATTTCCATAGAAATCAAACCCTTGTTCAATATACCTCGTAATTTCGCTGGCCTGAATATAGTTATTTTTTGTTTGTCTTAAATGCAAGTTGAATTTTGCATTGTAGCAAACTGATGGATTAC
This sequence comes from Ascidia mentula, assembly GCF_947561715.1. NCBI lineage: Eukaryota > Metazoa > Chordata > Ascidiacea > Phlebobranchia > Ascidiidae > Ascidia > Ascidia mentula. The sequence goes on from NC_138568.1 coordinate 6,115,857, forward strand.
TCTTGGTACAAATTTCCATGTAAATTCTTACAAATTTAAACAAATTTTGTTAAGATTTTACCCGTCGATACACTAAGCTTGTATCATTTGCCATTTCTATAACGAAGTCCAATTTTTCTTTTGCTGCTGTATTGTTATTTCGTTGAAACAGCATTTCTCCTTCTCTTTCTATCATCCATAACAGTTCCTCATCACCAGTAAACCACCGCTTTAGTGAATTGACCTTTCTCAAATCAGTGAAACCTGTCGATCCTTGACTTCCCTGCGTATATTAGACGATATTAGTTGTTATTTTTCGCAATGGTAGCGCACGTTCAAATTAACAAATGTTTATCAATGCACCACAAAAGAAACGCAATTACTGAAAACTATTTAGTTTGAATTAACTGTTTCACGTTGTTTTACTAATATCTCAACAACCTAAGCCATATAAAATTGTATTTTTTTGTAAGTAACCCATGATGTTGGCACCTACCACTGTTGGAATGTCATAGATTAAAAATCCATTCTTGCCGCCTGGCAGTCTTGGACCCACGGGATTATTGGGCGGACAGTCACTGTCATACTGTAGCCTGTTTCCGTAGCAACCCAAAATACCACACGATGGAACGAACTTGTTCACACATGTGCAACCACAACCGGGAGCACCAAATTTTCTAATAATGTGTATTTCATAAACCAAAAGTAATTGTTGCAGTTGGTTTTGTGCTGCTTGATGTAAATACTTTACCCGCCAAGTCCTCCATAACCGTGTTCGCCCGGGCGCCCTGCCTTTCCTGGACGTTGGGTCAAGTGTACAGAACCAGATATATGTTTACCGTAAAACACGATATTTCCGGCATCTCCTCCAGCAAGTGACGCCCCACCTTTGCGACCATTGCCACCTAGTTGGCCACGTGACCCTTTACCACCTAAAAGTATTTTTAATACCTTTTAAACGTTTTACCTAAACAGGAATGGTTATCAAGATTTTTGACAGACCAATATTCAAAAGCCTTTTCCCCGGCTCCATGCACAACCATCTGTGTTGGCCACACATCTAAAACACTTCATGCTTTTGTATCGGACGAAAGGAAACGCAAATCGAAGCGTACACTTTTTTCGTGATTCGGTCAAGTGAACAGACCAGATAGGACATTACCTTGTCGAAATTTCATGTGTTTGTAACACAAGCTACGTGTGCAGATGACATTGGATCCTCTTGCACCATTTTCTCCAGTAAATCCGTCTCCGCCATCTTGGGAAGGCATGCTGTTGGATCCCTAATATATTTTGAGCTTGAACTAAGTGAGGTAAAATAGCAACCTCCGCATTGCTTTTGATAAAAATGATTATTTTAAGCACATATAATAGCGTTATGTCTAGTAAAATGACATCATTCGGCAGCATGCATAGTCATAACGAAAAATCAGAAACAAGTTAAAATAAATGGACATGGAGCTTCTTTGTGAGCATGATGACGGCGGAGACAACACGACATATAACGACAATTAAAACACTTGTACATGTAAAAGGTGAAAATATTGATGACATTTTACAACATCAACATCATCCGCATTGTTTGCTTACTTGCAAAATAATTTTAATTTTTCCGTGGACTTCGTATGCTTTTATGTTCACCGTTGTACCCGATACAGCTTTTTGGTTATTTTTTCCGTTAGTGTTGATGGCTGCTTTGACTGGTTTCCTGCAACTTAATCCTGCTACACAACGTTGTGCGGCCTGACAAGAAAAGAATATTGTTACAGATTTGGCTTAAAGAAGCCATGTTTAAAGTGGAGATGGTTGTGTTACAGAAGCAAAATATTCTCTACAGAACAGATTAATAGACAAATGTGTTTCTTACATATACGCACCAAAAACTCAAGCGGTGTTCCGGAAGACACAATTTTTCTGGCTAAAACCAACATCTTTTTTAAGCCATAAAATGGTCCAACGCTGCCATCAATGTAAAAGGTGTCACATCGCACGGTAACTTCGAGGGTCATATGTGGTGCGGTGGTTTCTTTTATCGGAAAATTGCTATGCAACAAACGGTTTCTGTTTTTTGCGTATTTGCTATAATTTTCTAATTAAAATTGTTTGTAAAAATCTTCCCGGTCCTTGCCTGGCACAAAAATATTAAATACCTTCTTTAATTTTGATAAGTAATATTTATGATAGAGTTGTTGACAGAAGTGATGTTGATTTGTTTAATTTGCATGTTAACAAATGTATGAATTACGTGTTTTCGTCGAGGAGTCTGTAAAGTTGCGAGGTGTAAACCTCTCTTCCAAAAACAGCATATGTGTTGGGTCTTGTCTTGGTGAGTGTTGGTGCAAACGCTGATATCGGGATCCCAATAGAAACATTTGGAGCGTTTTGTACATCTCCGAGTGTCGTTGCTTTGTCTGTGATAGTTATTTAATGGATAAAAATAGATTTGGAAAACATAAATCCATCGTTGCGTTCAATATTCGTATACTCAACCTTTCTGGTGTGTTCTTGCCGACCAGTAAACTATGAACGTGTTACTGGTTGTGTTGCGATTTATTCCTGTGACTCTTGCAATAAATGTTGTATTTCCTACGTTTAGAAGATTGATTCGGAACCTTGGAAACCATTTAATGATTGGAAATTTGTTTGTTGAGTGACAACGTGAGTACATTTTTGTACCTTTCTGCAATGTTTCCTCTGGCCCAGGCGTAAACAATTGGTGGATCAGAAAATGGTTCATTAAAGCGAATCCTCATATCTTGTCCCAAAATTCTCGTTGAATAGGTTCCACTCCCTGCGAGTTAAAACAACCAGTAAAGTTAATCTCCGTGCATTTGTGTTTAGCAACAAATTTCCACATCTTTCGTATTTATATATCATTCAATATATTTGGTGCTACACATATTTGCATATATCTTCTTTAAACAAATCATAGAGTTTTATATTAACATTTGTCCACTTTTTCGACTTTACGAAATAGGAGTTTATTGAGTTGTGTTTAAAAACCAATGGTTTCGTCAAGCAAGTTTATTTGTGGCTAATAAACATGGACAAATATCGTCTAAATTGTAGATTTGCTTTACATCAAATTACTGCTCTTATTTTTACCTTTTTGAATTGTACAACTTCCATACTCCAACCAAAAAAGTAAAGCGGAAATTAATATAAACAGCTTCATCGAAACAATGTTGCAACCTAAATCCTGAAGTTTGACAATTCAATAGCTTTACGTTGATATAGTCGTTATTGAAAGTGGGCCTGTTGCTGACGAAATTGTTACGTCTAACTACCAATAGCTGCATAGTTATAATTTTCTGTCTACTTGAGAATAGATGGTAAGCCAACTAAAGGGGATTTGGCACAGGAGCAAAGCGTTTGTAATTATCATTTCAAAGTCTAATAAGATTATCGATTTTGGTAGAAAACAGCAATGAGACGCAGGTAGGTTTAACTTCAACCACACACCACTTGGCCGTTTCTTAACGCTGTACCTTGGATTTTCTTGAGAAAAGAATGATTAGAAATTTCAAATTCACAAGCATTAAAGCAAAGATATTAATTTTGCATTGTCAGATATCAGTTCTGAACACAATAGACAAAAGTTACACCGCTGTAAAGATAATTCCAAAACATTCCAGCGAAGTCGAAATTTGACATGTTTTTTTCGTTTTCAGCCACACAGAAAAGTCGCATATAACTCAGTTATAAATAATTTCAGAAAGTCGTGCAAAAGTGAATCAAGAAACTTATTAGTTCAACTGAGACTTTGCCTGCTTTAAACCATATGTGTCACAAGTTTTCATGTCAAGGTTCGACGCACTTGTGCGACTGGTTCCTGGCGAAGGCGACGTTTCGTACGCGTTTTGTTAACTCTTAAATCATTTTCTCCTCAACCCCTAAACCTTTACCGACATTGCACCACGCTACAGAAAAGACCTGATTCTGTCACACAGACTGTAACGATTTCAGGAGGACTTTTATTACAGCCTTGCTCTTCAAACTTTCCTGTTTTATTTACCCTTAATGTAGAATGCTGCATTCCATTCACAAAGTGCACAATATAACCATAATATCCCAATTATAAATAACATAACAATTGGCAAGCTATAGTTGTGTTTAAAGAAAACCTCATCAAATCCATATGTAATGTTTGTTGCTATTTTCTCTAGATAGGTGTAGTTTCAACTATGCGTAGCCTACATGTAGCAATATAAAAACGAAATCATTTAACCCTTTCTGTTAGTTCACAATTCACCTGTTTAAGGAACACTGCTGTATAGAGTCAGAAACTCCAGTACGTCTGAAAAATTCCCTCCTTAAATATGACGCTTCTGTTGTCGACTCGCTTCATTTAGTTTCATTCACAAGGGCTGTCTCTCGATCGAGCTGTTGCGCTTCGTTGAACTTTACCAGCGGAATGTGTTCCGCCGTGAATTCGTGGCTTGATGTTCGAATGACGAGCTGGTATAACTTGTTAAAAATTGATATAACTTCAACGATGTATGTTAGCTCCTGCCTCCAATGGTCGACATTTGTTTAACAACAAAATATGAAAAGGAACAAATGAAATGAATGCGGTCAGGGCCAGATGGAAGAAATAATCACAGACTGAATAATAATGTACATTAGAAATAAACAAAAATGAAAAGTAGGTCAAGTCTGATAAACGCATAGTTATATCACTAACCAGTAACACAACGGAACGAGTCAACAATCTTGTTCACTTCGTTAGGATTGTCAATGGTTTGCATAGTTCAAGCAAAATTAAGTTTCGTAAAACATGTGATATTTAATTTCAAAATACCACAGAAATAATAATGGCATCGTCAGTTTCTGTATTTATTCTATTTGAAGACATATAGAAACTGGTTACTCCTTGTGAGTAATTGTGAGTAAGTTTCATGTAAAAAAGTAGGTTCACAAAAAAACAAATAAATTTAAATACTAGTATATTAACCACCTCGACTTTCAAACATATTACCTATATTTGTTGTTGATGTTTAATGGTAAACTGTTATACGATCGAAAGTTTCAGTCACAGATGAAGCAAATCAAATCCTAGTCAATGTTGGGAAGAATGAATCAGAGCTCATTTGCATCTAACTAAGTAAACGACTACAGGCGACATTCCTACGCCTCTTGTTTCTATTTGTTTATGAACATTGAAACGTGTGCACAAAACTTGCTGTGCAAACTGAGCAAATGTCCCTTATATTTGCTGAGCCACTGACATCATTTCCATACAACAATTTTCCAAATGTAAACAAATTAATTGCGCGTAAAAAACTACATGATTGGTGGGAATGACATTGATATAGTCAAAGAAAGATGGCAAACATGCACAATGGAAACAACTACAATTGAACAATATTACAAACAAAAAAACAAATTCAGATGCACGAAAAATCACTGAAAACATTTAGTGCTTTCTCCTACACAGAAAACCACAACAAAATATAAGTGAATTTGTACATGAAAAATAACGCACTCAGACATGACAATGTGAGCTATAATCTGAAAATTATAGTTGTAGTAATTTTGAATAGATGTTACGAATCCGATAAAGATCCCATTTTTTTTCTAGTTCCTAACCATTTTACCGATTACATTTTTATTAATATTTTATTAATATGAGAAATATCAAAACACCATAGGCGAAGTTGCACAAAAACTGAATACGGTTTTGATTGCAATATTCTAATTTTGTTTCATGGATTCTTTTTTATATACAAAACTATATTAGTCATTTAAACATTTGTGAAATAATGAGAAATTTTACTGTTGTTACATCTCTTCGAGCATTAGTTATCATCCTTGTTGACGTCGACGTTGTTTTTTGGTCAATCGTCTGCAACAAAATATTTGGGGTTCATTATTAATGATATTGGATAAACGTTTTCTCCAAAATTACCTTGCAGCTTTTGGGTCAGGTGGGTAGTTGCTCCAAGATCTGACCTTTGCATAAATTCTTATTTCGTTCAACCTTAAGTACAAAATTGATAAAGCGATGCAGGTATTCTCTAATAAATAACAATTAAGTGTGTATGAACATTGGTTAACATGTTGTGTTTTTGTTTGAATTAGAGAAAATAACTAATACATATAACTCAAGGCACCCAGTAGCCAACCTGGAGTAGTCGTAGCTTTGACAGTTGTAACCAGATACAGAAACACTGCAATCTGTTGGGCAAACGTAGTTATTGGATCTGGGTACAGTTAAGATGTATGTTGCATATGGACTTTTGCAAGGTTTCGCTCCAGCAAAGTTCAAGGCGTCGTGTTGGCAATATTGGTACTCCTGCCAAAAAACAAAACAAAGGTATTTAAGATTGAAACATCTGCGGGAACTTTGCTATACATGGTCAGCAAATATGTCATCCAGTGCTGTGTCCAGATCGTCGTCAACCCCATTAGCAACCAATTGGGAAGAGTCAAACGACAATATTTTTCCAGATTTTGCTTTTTCCGGAATTTGTTGCAAATATACCGCACTGATGTTACCATCCGAAAGAGGAAGCAAAAATTGGGAATCTCCCTGGTGCGATACCAGCACGTAAGTTCTGTCAAGAATTGGCGTTAGATTAATTGATTAAGTAACGGTGATCACGTACTTAGTTGGTACGTTTTCGGGCTGCGGGTCACCAATAATTTCTATGTAGAGTCCGATCAACCTCCCGTTGTAACAGTTTCCGCATCGTGTTGTCATTGGGTCGTTAGAATCAATATCCAAAGTAAATGTGGTCTGTCCAGTCGACCGAAGTTTGCTGATGACTGCCGGATGGGATAACTTGTAAATAGTTAAATTTACCGTTTGTAATTGTCCGGTGTAGTAGTTTGTAGTAGACCAAGTTTTTTTACCGAAATACATATGTTATTTTCCAATTAGCTATAAAAATGTGGGAAGATGGGCCAGCGTATGTAGACGCATATGTTAAAAATTTGTTTCTTTGTTTTTGCAGTCGTCGATAGATTCTGTGCAACTGAAACATTCCGTTTAATCTTCCAGCATTTAAAACCACATTCTGCGGTAATTTTCAGTTCTTAGTACAAACAGTTTTGATTGAAATATGAAATGCGTATTACACTCATACCTTGCCACTAAATTTACGCAAAAATATTTCCTGTGCCCCATAGTCCCACAAAGTTTCGAATTGGTAGGATTTAGAAAGTTCGTAAATCGATTCCATTATCAGGTTTTCGTGCTGCTGGTACAAACTGTCGGAGAAAACGTTCTGTTATACTTAGAAAGATTGATTTTTTGTATTTATTTTAATAAATTTCATTCAATATACTTTAATAACAAGTCACTCCAGTAACATTTCGTTTTCATTGAAATGTTTTTTAATGCGGCTTCCTGTTTTTCGTTCGTAACGTTTCGTGTCTCTTCCAAGACCTTTTGGTTGTAACTAATTTGCTGTGCATAAAATAAATCTTGTACAATTTGGCTACAAAATGTAAAAAGCACGTCTTTTTCTATACTTTCATTTGAGCATCCATGCTAATAAGCTTTTCTATGATTTCAATTCGAAACGATCCATCCCGAAAAAAATCATTGAGAATTCTGTCTAAGGTCAATGCCTGCATTGCAAGAAAAATCTGGTTTAATCACGTATACAATTTTGCAGTTATATCAAGATTTACGTTTTGCGAACTGGTTTCTTTGTAAATGCAATGAAGTTCTTGAATAATTTTTCCTTTATTTTTAGCTAAATTGCTTTTCATTATTGTGGGAACGGCCGATGCATCCAAGCTGCTGTAATCGAATTTTTTTGAAGCGGCTCGGAAATGAAAAGCAAAATGAAGACTGTGAAAATATGACAGGTTATGAAATAACGTTTTTCTACTAGTGAAAGATGTACTTCGATTCCAATGTGGTCTGTAGATGAACAGAAAATAGAAGTTGACAATGTTTTTCACTCATAGATTTAATGAACTGTAATAAAAAAGAATAAATAAATGCATGTACTAAAAATTAAGTTCAAAATCTTACCCGGACTGATTTGTCGTAAACACCAACTGGATCTTTTTTAAAACCACTCAAAAATATTCCAACAATTGAGGAAAGAAATTCTAGTATGCTTGGTTGTTGGTCATTTGTCTATCAAGGCGTCGAAGTATTTTTTATTTTAAACTACTGTGTTTTAATTAACTGCGAAACATACCGCCTCGACTAAAACCACTTTTGCCAAACGTTTGATAATAATCAACTGCTGCTTCATAGTTTGTTCAATGTTTTTGAGAGCTTTTCGGTAAAAATTCATCTTTTTCTTTAACTCGTGTTGTCGGAACTGAAGCGTGAATGTATTTGCCGTGTATACTTCTTCGATTATACTTGAAACTACTGTCAATGAGATCAGATTTTGATCGATCTGTTAAGTAAAAAAAATCGCCTATAAGTCTTCCGCACTATTAATTGAACAAATTGCAAATGTTCGGGTATGATTATTTTACCGCATATGTTGCACTTACACATTCCTTTTTAACTTACAGAACTTAAAACGTTGTTATAGGAGGATTCCAACTGCTTTCCAACATTGATTAGTTCCTTTGTGCGTTTCTGCAAGGATTTCCAGTACCTGTCTGGAGCGTAGTATTTCGAATTTCCATAGAAATCAAACCCTTGTTCAACATACCTCGTAATTTCGCTGGCCTGAATATAGTTATTTTTTGTTTGTCTTAAATGCAAGTTGAATTTTGCATTGTAGCAAACTGATGGATTACTCTTGGTACAAATTTCCATGTAAATTCTTACAAATTCAAACAAATTTTATTAAGATTTTACCCGTCGATACACTAAGCTTGTATCATTTGCCATTTCTATAACGAAGTCCAATTTTTCTTTTGCTGCTGTATTGTTATTTCGTTGAAACAGCATTTCTCCTTCTCTTTCTATCATCCATAACAGTTCCTCATCACCGGTAAACCACCGCTTTAGTGAATTGACCTTTCTCAAATCAGTGAAACCTGTCGATCCTTGACTTCCCTGCGTATATTAGACGATATTAGTTGTTATTTTTCGCAATGGTAGCGCACGTTCAAATTTACAAATATTTATCAATGCACCACAAAAGAAACGCAATTACTGAAAACTATTTAGTTTGAATTAACTGTTTCACGTTGTTTTACTAATATCTCAACAACCTAAGCCATATAAAATTGTATTTTTTTGTGAGTAACCCATGATGTTGGCACCTACCACTGTTGGAATGTCATAGATTAAAAATCCATTCTTGCCGCCTGGCTGTCTTGGACCAATGGGATTATTGGGCGGACAGTCACTGTCATACTGTAGCCTGTTTTCGTAGCAACCCAAGATACCACACGATGGAACGAACTTGTTCACACATGTGCAACCACAACCGGGAGCACCAAATTTTCTAATAATGTGTATTTCATAAACCAAAAGTAATTGTTGCAGTTGGTTTTGTGCTGCTTGATGTAAATACTTTACCCGCCAAGTCCTCCATAACCGCGTTCGCCCGGGCGCCCTGCCTTTTCTGGACGCTGGGTCAAGTGTACAGAACCAGATATATGTTTACCGTAAAACACGATATTTCCTGCATCTCCTCCAGCAAGTGACGCCCCACCTTTGCGACCGTTGCCACCTAGTTGGCCACGTGACCCTTTACCACCTAAAAGTATTTTTCATACCTTTTAAACGTTTTGCTTAAAACAGGAATGGTTATCAAGATTTTTGACAGACCAATATTCAAAAGCCTTTTCCTCGGCTCCATGCACGACCATCTGTGTTGGCCACACATCTAAAACACTTCATGCTTTTGTTTCGGACGATAGGAAACGCAAATCAAAGCGTACACTTTTTTCGTGATTCGGTTAAGTGAACAGACCAGATAGGGCATTACCTTGACGAAATTTCTTGTGTTTGTAACATAAGCCACGTGTGCAGATAACAGTGGATCCTCTTGCACCATTTTCTCCAATAAATCCGTCTCCGCCATCTTGGGAAGGCATGCTGTTGGATCCCTAATATATTTTAGGCTTGAACTAAGTAAGGTAAAATAGCAACTTTCGCATTGATTTTGATAAAAATGATCATTTTAAGCACATATAATAGCGTTATGTCTAGTAAAATGACATTATTCGGCAGCATGCATAGTCATAACGAAAAATCAGAAACAAGTTAAAATAAATAGACATGGAGCTTCTTTGTGAGCATTATGACGGCGGAGACAACACGACATATAAACGACATTTAAAACACTTGTACATGTATAAGTTGAAAATATTGATGCCATTTTACAACATCATCATCATCCGCATTGTTTGCTTACTTGCAAAATAATCTCAATTTTTCCGTGAATCTCGTATGCTTTTATGTTCACCGTTGTACCCGATACAGCTTTTTGGTTATTTTTTCCGTTAGTGTTGATGGCTGCTTTGACTGGTTTACTGCAATGTAATCCCGCTGCACAATGTTGTGCGGCCTGGCAAGAAAAGATTGTTGTTGTTGTTAGAGATTTGGCTTAATGAAGCCATGTTTAAAGTGGAGATGATTGTGTAACAGAAGCAAAATATTCTCTACAGAACAGAGTAATAGACAAGTGTGTTGCGGTACATATACGCACCAAAAACACGAGTGGTGTTCCGAATGACACAATCTTTCTGGCTAAAACCAACATCTTTTTTACGCCATAAAATGGTTCAACGCTGCCATCAATGTAAAAGGTGTCACATCGCACCGTGACTTCGATGTTCATATGTGGTGCTGTGGTTTTCTTTGTCGGAAAATTTCTGCGCAACACAGGGTTCCTGTTTTTTGTGTATTGACTGTAATTTTATATTAAAATTGTTTTATAAAAACCTTCCGGGTTTTTCGTGGCACAAAAAAATAAATAAATTCTTGAATTCATGTGAATAATTTTGTGTAGTTGACAAAATTTAACACAGCTGGTTGAATTCGAATGTCAACTAATGTATGAATTACGTGTTTTCGTCGAGGAATCTGTAAAGTTGCGAGGTGTAAACCTCTCTTCCAAAAACATCATATACGTTAGGTTTTGTTGTGGTGAGTGTTGGTGCAAACGCTGATATCGGAATCCCTATAGAAACATTTGGAGCGTTTTGCACATTTCCGAGTGTCGTTACTTTGTCTGTGATAGTTATTTATCGAATAAAAATAAATTAAGAAAACCATTCAGATATCTTCATATAGTCAACCTTTCTGGTGTGTTCTTGCCGCCCAGTAAACTCCGAACGTGTTACTGATTGTGTTGCGATTTGTTCTTGTAATTCTTGCAATAAATGTTTCACTTCTCACGTTTAGAATTTCGATTCGAAACCTTGAAAACCATTACATCATTGTAAAATTTCTTAGTGAATGCTGTAATGAGTAACAACGTGCGTACCGTTCTATCCTGTGTCCTCTTGCCCAAGCGTAAACAATGGGTGGATCTGGAAAGGTTTGCTTAAAGCGTAACCCAAAATTTTCCCCAAAAATTCTCGTCAAATATGTTCCACTCCCTGCGAGTTAAAGCAACTAGTAACATAAATCTCCATGAATTTGTATTGAGCCTAATATTTGCAACAAATTATGGCGGAACACATTTGCGTATGTGCAAGAAACACGGCTGCGTTCTTCAGATGCAACCAAGAGAGCGATGAGTTAGGCGTGCAACTGACCGGGCAAAACATAATCGCATGCCAGAGTCACATCACGTGACAGCAGCTACACTAAAAGGTCTCGACAGTGACGTCATTATTTCAGATGTGTGAGGACAGCGATTTGGAGCTGTCATCTATGTTATGTGATGGTTTGTGTTGTTGGATGTAAAGTGTTTAAATTTTTTGGTGGAACTATGTGAAATTTTGGGTAAGTTGCCCCACAGGAGCAAGTTAACTGGTAAATCACATGACAACAAGGGAGAAGTTGTTGCTTACCAAAAATTATGAAAAAATTTGGAGAGGGAAGTGGTTTCGTGAATCATGCGCAGCTTGATGGGGGTGATACTGCGCCTATTAATAAAGTGTACAAACTCAAACCTAATGTGATTGTCTACGGAGCCAAGAAAGTGCAGTTGAAAAACAATGTACTTCGGATGTACGGGAGTCAAGAAGTGGGTGGGCTATCGTTCACAGCGACATGTGTTAGGTTTGACGTAACGCATAATGCAGATGGAAATGAAAGGTGATGGAAAATCATTGCTAGTTAGCATGCGAGAGATATAGCAAAACTCAGAATGTAATCCTTGGTATATAGAACATATTTTATTTGCCAAAATCCTACGTAAATGGAACAAAGCTGGACCATGTGGTGTACGAGCTGGTGTGAGTTGACTTCCTATGGTAAAAGGAGGTGTTTGGTTTCTGGCAACCAATATATCGAAAAAGGACAGAAGCACATCCTGCTCTATTTCCTATATGTTGATAGTGGAAAAGAGCCGTTCCATTTACTTACGATTGGGAAAGGCCATGAAAAGATCATTTTCATATTTGTATGAGATCAATTATTTGCAAACTAAATTTGCGTTTTCCTGTCTTTATTCACAACATAGTTCATAGCATCATCAGCCAGGAGTGGGCAATGGGATAGCCCACATCTGAAATGATGACATCACTGCCGACTCGACACCTCTGAAATAATGACGTCACCTGCGACCTCCTGGTGTAGCTGCTGTCACGTGATATTGCTCTGCCGTGTTTCTATGTTTTTCCCTGCTTATCCAGCGCTATTTTGGTTGCAGCTAATTCTCAAGTTATAACACTGATGATGAACGCAGTCGCGTTCGAAACGTTTGCATATGATTGCATATAATGTATAGTAACATATTAGCTTTGGCTTGTTTTGTTTAAATTTGCTTATATAAACAAAGCTTAGAGATTCACTTCAACACTTAACGGCGTTACCACTGGTTTCACCAAGTAACTTCAATCATTATTGATAAATATTATGCAACTTAATTTAGAATAGCATCATAATTCGGCACTTAAGTTTACCTTTTTCAATTCTACAACGTCCACAGTCCAACCAGAAAAGCGAATCTGAAATTAATATGAACAGCTTCATGAACAAATGTTGCAATCTGTAACCTGCAGTTTGACAATTCAACATCTTTTAGGTTAATATATTCGTTCGTTATTGAAGGTGGGCCTGTTGCTGACAAAATTAGCAAAGAACTGTTACATCTAAGTATCAATAGCTACATAATTTTCTGTCTATACTTGATAATAGATGGTAACAAACTGCCAGTTGACAATTAGTATCAGTCTACTACTAAATATGCACTTGCAGTCCTATTTTGTAACAAAAGAAAAAAATATATATTTAACACACAGAAAGGTGCCAAAGTAACACAAAGCATAGTTTTGCAAGAATTGGGCACTCAGCTGTCTACTTTGCTAACAAAGACCTACGAAAGCGGAACCTGTCGTTGGCGCTCCATAAAATCTGGCCGTATAGCCAACCTGTATTTGAACCATAAACTGAACGACGCTTTGACAATGTTTGTTTTACCATAATCAACAGACAGAATGTTCTGTGGAAACCATACAATGTCTTGGAATCAAAAAATGTATTTGAACAAATGACCTTTACGATGTCTCTAAATCAATGTAGTATAATGTTACAGCTGTATGTAAACATACTTCTTGCGTGGACGTTTTTTGTACATTGACGATAATGACTACATATGACTGGAATTACCGCATCACAAAACATGAAATGGTTCAAATGAAGTTGATGAATGTTACAATTTACACAATATAATGCTGATGTGGTAATACGTTTACAAGCAACATTATGCGGCAATATTGTACAGACATTGCTTAAAAATTATTCAGTTTATTCAAAATCTTCATTGGCCTGAAACGCGTTATTTCATGAAACGTCTGCAAAACAAAACCACATTTTTATAGTATATGAAAAAATCTAACACCTAATGGGATACTATTTCCAACTCGAAACAGTTTATATACCTTGCGGCTTTTGGGTCGGGTGGATAGTTGCTCCAAGACCGAACCTTTGCATAGATCCTGATTTCTCTTAATCTGAAGATTGAAAAGCACGATTGAATAATTTGTGATTTATTAAAACAGTTAACAGTTCCATGCATGGTAAGAAAATTGCATTGTACAAAAAAGAAAAAGCAATACGATATTTTTGCCCGGTTTAGGCTAATAACGTTGGCAGTCGCACTTTGAAAAATCAAAGCTTCTGCAGTTGGATCCAGAAACGGTTGCACCCCTATCCGAGGGGCAAACGTAGAGATTTGATTTGGGTACAGTTAGTACATAAGTTGCGTAGGGGCTTTTGCACGGTTTTACTGTGGCGAAGTTTTCTGTATTATCCTCACAATACTCGTACTCCTGTTTTAAAAAAACGTGTTATAAGTAACTTCGAATCAAGCATATGAAAAGCAATACCGGGTTAGCAAACTTTTCCTCGAGGCGTTCGTCAAGTTGGCTTGCGTCCCAATCGGAAACCAGTTGGGACGAGTCAAACGACATGACTTTGCCCGATTTCGCCTTTTTCGGGGTTTGTTGAAATGTTATAAGGGTGGTATTGCCATCTCTAAGCGGAACCACGAAACGGGAATCTCCCTGGTGTGACACCATTACGTAGGTCCTGTATAAATTGCAATTAATTCTTGTTCGGTTTACAATGTTATGATCACGTACTTCGTTGGCACGTTTCTACGTTGCTCATCACCCACGATTTCTATGTACAGTCCGATCAACCTCCCATTGTAGCAGTTCTCGCAGCGTGTGGTCATCGGGTCGTTCGGGTTTATATCCAGCGTGAACATGGTCTGTCCATTTACTCGAAGTTTGCTAATTACTGCTGGGTGGGAGGTCTGTATGTAACAAATGCACAAAAAACCATTATATTACCATAGGCGAGCCTTCTTTTTTTAACTCTTTAATTTTTATGCTGGAATTTTCATCTATTTTTGATTGAACTTTAAATGAACAAAAAGTTGTAACATAGGTAAAAAGGTTTCTAAGTCTCTCCCTCAACAGAAAATTGACTGTATTACCTTTGTAAATTTCCAGCTAGCAATGTATACATGTGAAGATGGTCCAGCGTAGGCAGCCGCATATGTTAAAAATGTGTGCCTTTGTTTGCTGATCCGTCGATACATTCTTTTCAATAAAAACATCTCGTTCAAGCTCCCAGAATTGCTAACAACATTCTGTCAATGCAAATATTTTCACATTCTTTTGATCAATAAAAAAGGCTTTCTGTTGCAAAAGTTTGAATATTCGCGACAGAAAATAGTTTCGACAACCAGTGTCATATTTTTTATAGGTACCTTGTTACTAAATTTATGTGAAAACTTTCCCAACACGTCGAAATTCCACAAAGTTTCGAATTGGTAGGATTTGGAGAGCTCATGTAGTGACTCCATTACATTATTTTCGTTCTGCTGGAATAAGCTAAATTGAATAAATACAAGGCGTGTTTAAAACGATATGGCTAAGATGTGATATTTTGAAACAAACTTTAACAATAAGTCAATCCAATAGTATTTGGCTTTCATTGGGATGTTGTTTATTGTAGCTTCCAATTGTTGGTTAGTTGCGTTTTGGGACTCCTCCAGAATTTGTTCATTGTACGTAATTTGCTGAACATGACAAGCATGCTTTACATATCTTGGTTTAAACAAAAAATAGCCTTACTTTTAACTGCGCAGCCATGTTCATTAATAGGTCTATGAGATCGATTCTAAAGGCCCCATCACGAAAATAGTCATCCAGAAGTCGGTCCAGGGATAAAGCCTGAGTATTTGTGCAATATATAACAAACTTACAAGATATAGGTATACACGTATTTTTTTGAAATGTTGGTTTATCACATCGGGATTTGAACACTTAATATCCTGGCAATCACTTATTGGGTCTCATCCAGATTTCTCAGTGCAGCTCGTTTTGAACGACGATCTTACCAGCTAAACAACTTGACAAGGCTTCCTTGGTGGTGTCTTGCTGGTAAGACCCTCATTCAAGGCAAGCTGTAAGTGATGCGTTCTAATAGACCGAAACACTGTGCGCTGTATGTCGCTTGTTTTTAGCCCTATAATTTGAAACAACTTAAATGAAAATTACGCTATTCGAGCTTGTTTCCTCAAACACGCAATGAAGTTCCTGGACGATTTTTCCCTTGTTTGCAGCCAAATTGGTTTTCATCATAATTGGGACAGCCGATGCATTCAAAGAGTTATAATCGAAATCATCCGATACTGCCCGTATATCGAAAGCAAACTGTAGGCTAAATAAAGTTGTGTAAATGTAGTCACATTAATAACAAAAAGAGGCCTACTTAGATTTGAAATTCCTCTGAAGTTGTTTGATAGATGGCAGATGACAATTTCTTTTTGCCATAGTTTTTATTAACTACAAAAACATGTTTCAGCACATGTTAATATACAAAATGGTAAGAATGAAATTTACCCGAACTGAATTGTCATAAACTGCGACTGGATTATCTGCAATATATCCAACAAATATTCCCACCACCGAAGAAAGAAAATCCAAGAAGTTGTTTTTTATCCTACTGTTTCTCTAAAAGCATTTGGAGTTTGACATCGTTACCGAGGCATTTTTGTTCTAATAAATCCTATCACTAAACATAGGAACAACAATTACCGCCTGTATTAAAACCGTGTTGCTTAGTAGATTGATATGAATCAGCTGTTGTCGCATTTTCAACTCAATTTGTTTTAGTGCCTTTCGGTAGAATTGCATCTTTTTCGTTAACTCGCGTCTTCGGAACTTGAATCTTCGTGAGTTAGTTTTGACAATTTCATCCACTGCGCTTGCAGTCATCTTTGCTGTGTTAAGATTTTGATCAATCTGAAGAGCAGTTTATTAAATCAACATAAGATTTTAGGGATTAAAGTTACCAAAAAGTGTTTCGACTCTATTGAATGAAATCTTTGCATTATCTTGTGACTTGAGAATTATTATTCTAGTCCATAGCTATATCTGACAATGCATCAAACTTTTAACTAAAGATTTTTTAGTTTGTTTGTTTATAGCAAAAACTTTGGTCGACATCTTTGTAGTACCATGTTGCACATCGTACACTATGAAGATGGAGAAGAAACATTTAATGTGTTTCAGTGTTTCAAAAACATGTAACGATAATGTGTTGAGTAACTTGCATATTTATGTGAACAGAGGTCATCGATGTTAGTGCAAAAGGATTAGATAAACAGATGATAAAAGTTTAAAGAAACTTCGTCGTTTATTGACATTAGTGTTATTTAAGCTAATGCATGCCGACATAACTTTTTGCGACTTACTGAATTAAGTACATTATTTAATGTTGATTCCAAATTTGTCCCAACATTTATAAGATCTCGGGTGCGCTTCTTTAAATATTTCCAGTCAGTATCTGGTGCGTAGTTTTTGTATTTCCATAATAATCAAATCCTTACTGGATGTACGTCGATAATTCGCTGGCCTGCGTTTAAAAGTACAGGAAAACGAAGACATATGAGTAATACCAGGGACCTCACGGTATACTCGACAACACAATGCATAAAAAATATTTACAGTGACTACTGTAACAAATACACGGCACCTACACAAAGCTACCTGGCGATAAAGCGGGTCGGTGGTGTGAGCCACTGCCAGAATAAAGTCAAATTTAGGTTTAGCATCTTCATTGTTGTTTCTCTGAAACAGCATTTCTCCTTCTCGCTGTATCATCCGCAAAAGTTCTGTGTCGTTGCCAAACAAACTCTTTAATGTGTATGAGTTGGTTTCATTTATGTTTGTGACCCCTGTTGATCCTTAACTTCCCTAGTATATAATATAAGGCAATTAGTAATAATATGATTAAAAACTAAAACCTAAACTGGCATGCACAGAATAATCATTCTTACCCTCTTCAAAACCTCAAACAACCTCATTCTTTAAAAGAAAAAATGTTAAATTTACCGTTTCATCTTGAAGCAGCAAAATCTAAATCGCTTATAAATTCGAAATAAAACAGCAATGTTTAACTTATATGACTTGATTAAAATCACCAATGTTGGTATTGGGTGAACTCTGAACCCATCCTGGCCATCGGCGTGCGTTAAACCTGTTCGGTGATTAGGACAATGAAGATGGCCCTTGTAAGTTCTACAGGTTGACATCCAGCCACAAGTCTTTATCCCTTGTGCACAACGACATCCACATCCTTCAAAACCACTTTTCCTAAACCAATCAACAAGAAAAGAAATAACAGTTACTCGGGAACTATTCTCTTTCTATTACCCCATACTACGTATTTACATGTCGTATAAAAATGTTTCCTGATCATTAATAATCTACTGCGTGATGTTACAAAGGTAACTCTCGATTAACTTTCAAACCCTTGTTGGAGAAAACGTGAAATTTATTTAGAAATTTAGTGATTGTACATATATTTATCGTATATTCATGGTTGGTTTTACCAGAAACTTATCTCCCTTACCCAGCTCGGCCAGCAAATCCATGTTGACTTGGGCTTCCAGACAGGCCAGCGCGCTGAGTCACATGTACTAAGCCGGAAATGTGCATGACTTGTATCACGGCATTTCCGGCGTCACCCCCAGGTTTGACTGAACTCCCACCTTTGTGACCATTGTGTCCTACTTCACCAGGATGTCCGGGCCCGCCTGAAATGTAAATCACCAGATGTACATTGTACACCGCAATAGGACTAGAAATTTATCAATTAAAGACCAAAAACATGTTTTAGTAGGTTTCTTATTGAATTACCGGCAAACTCTGTCTTATGTTGAATTAAGGTTTATTTATGACAAGGGCTCAATATAGAACTGAACCTAAACAATATTGCGTTACCTGGATAAAAAAGTGTCCTGCGTGTGCTGCATCCTTTTGCATTACGTACAGCACTTTTGCCGCGTAAGCCATTATTTCCCTGCCCTCCGCCTCCGCCGTCTTCTGGAGCCGTGCTGTTTGATCCCTGCAGAAGGATATTTTTTATCATTTTATTGTATACGCCTTGCGACCCCCATCAAAACGCAAGGTATGCAACATCACAGGATAAAGAATGTATGAAAAAAACTACCAGATGTAAATCGGAATACGCAAAAAAAGTAAATGCATATTTATGTATTGCAAAGTAAAGTTTAGAACAGGTCCCGTATATGCCTATTATTTAATACCTGTAAAATGATTCTAACATGTCCTTGTATTTCATACGCGAACAACTCCAAGTTTGTACCAGATAAACCAGCTTCATTATTTCTGCCGTGAGTATTGATGGCAGCTTTAGGAGAAATGCGACAACCGTAAGCAGAGCAACGCTTTGGTGCCTAAAAAGGTATTTACGTGGGTTTGATTTACGAAGCAAACTGGAGCTGTTCAAATAATGTATAAAAGGCAGCGTTAAACCAGACACAATCCCATCACCTCGTTAACCACTCGTCCGCTACGTTATTGTCTCTATAAAACCAACTTTGAAAACAAGCGCCGTTCCATCCGAAACTACTTCCCTTGCTCGAATGCTGATCTTTAGGAGGCCGTAAAATGGCTCCACGCTGCCATCGATGTAAAAAGTGTCACAACGTACATGGACTTGCATGGACACTCGTTGGGCAGAAGTTTGTTTCACAGGAAAATTTCTGCAACAATTGATTTTATTTTGAACAGCTCCTATCAATGTCAGCAACTAACGCACCAACAACCCATTACTTAGCTTTGAACATGTATCATTGGCATGAAACGGCACGTTCAGATGTATCAAGTCGTAAACTTACGTGTTTTCATCGAGGAGTCGGTAGAGTTGTGACGTATAAACGTCTCTTCCAAACACGTCATAAATGTTAGTGGATGTTTCGGTAAGAGTTGGTGCAAAAACTGCCATCGGTTCTCCCATTGAAACATTTTTGCTGCTTTGAGCGTCACCATGAACAGTGTTTTTGTCTGTTTTACATAAAAGTTTGACAGCAATCGCAGTATTCTTGCTTGATTGTTGCGTTATATTTTATATATTTTCCAAACCTTGTAAATATTTTCTTGCTGTCCAATAAAACCACAATAAGTCTCTAACTTCATGGCCGGTTTGTCTTGTGATTGTTGCAAAAAAGTAATTGTTCGTTACGCCCCTCACATTTACGCGAAACCTGTAAAAGTTTAACATGTAAAAACTCCATATTTAGTACGATTCCAATAGAAGTTTGATTGCCTAGGATCGCAAACAAGAGAATATGTTTTGTACATACCTTTCTGTTGCACCTCCTCTGGCCCAAGCATAAACCATGGGAGGACTTGAATACGGTTTTTTGAATTGAAATTTTATTTGTTTTCCCAACAAGTTTACTGCAACCTCATCACTACCTGCGTGAAACAGAAAGATCTTAGTATGTATTGAAAAGTGCAGAATGTTGGATTACCTGTCTCAAGTTGACAGCAGGCCAGGTGCAACAAAGACAATCCTATCAACATAAACACCCTCATCTGATGTTATTGATTGTTTTCTTGGCTGACAGAATGTAGGGTAAATGTCTTTTCGGCAAGAATTGCAACTGCCTACAACTGAACAATGAAAGCATACATTATATATCTTTCACTCTTGAAAAATGACCTTGTAGTTTACTACATGTCGTCCTCATTACAATCAACACCAAACTATTTTGTCCCGCCTGGGAGCCAGTATTCCAAAGCGAAACGCTAGTACTTTTTTTCTGCGCAAACATACATGTCAATTCGTGTATCACAACCTCTCTATTATTTCATATGCGAACATCTCCAAGTTTGTACCCGGTAAACAAGCTTCATTATTTCTGCATTGAGTATTGATGGCAGCTTTAGGAGGAATGCGACAACCATAAGCAGAGCAACGCTCCGGTGCTTAAAATAGGTATTTACATGGATATCGACCGAAACGATCAATTAACCACACGGTGCGGGAACTGCTTCAACGGGCGCATGATCGGTCTCTACATAGAAATCGTGGGTGACCGTCAAGCAAGAAACGTACCATCAAAGTATCGAATTTTTTAGCACTGATAAGAATCTGTGGTGAGTTGTCATGCAAATAATTTTGCAGAACCTACGTCATGGTGTCACACCAGGGGGACTCCCGGTTTTTGGTTCCCTTGGCTGATGACAACATCACATCGGTTACATTCCAGCAGACACCAGAAAGTGATGACTCGGGAAAGTTGATGTCGTTTGACTCCGCTCAATTACTCGAGTTGAGTGACATTGACGACGATGACTCAGCACTGGACGAAAAGTTTGCTGACGCTGTAAATATTTGTCTAATATATTTATGTACTATATCCATCACTAAAATGTAATGAGATATTCGTAATTGTTTGACATGCTTACTTCGATTCATTCGTGCTTGTTTATTTTACATGAAATGCCTTTCCATTGAATGTGTTGTGTGTACTAGGAGTACCAGTATTGCCAGGAGGACGGACCTGATTTTGCCGGAGTAAAGGCATGCAGAAGTCCATATACCACCTACGTAGTTACTCTACCCAAGTCGGAGGACTACGTTTGTCCAACTGATCTGACCGACTCCATTTCTGGATTGAATTGCCGGGACTTTGACTTCTCCAAGTAAAAAATAAGTACAAGGAATTGGAAAATCTTAATTTTTTGTATTTTTAGGTTGAATGAAATCCGGATCTACGTCAAAGTTACTTCCTGGAGTAATTACCCTCATGATACAAGAACGGCAAAGTAAGAGTGTAGAGCAGTTTTTCTGGAATTCAATTCCGGAATATATTATTCTTAGTAAAATGTTTTTTGATACTTTGCAGACTTTTATTTCATCAACGAAATAAGAAATGAATATACCGAAGCAAAATCTCTACTGTTGTTTGATGGTTGCTATATTGATTATATATGATCGCGTAAATTTATTAAACTGTATTGTAACTATATGCTCAGAATAAAAACATGTACCCACAATGTTTGGTAATGTTAAGTAGGTATTTAGAAGTTGGACTTTGCAATCCAAGAAACAAGATTGATAACGACATTAACAGTCGCTTCGTTGCGTAGATTTGCGTTACTTGTGTTAGTTGTCAGCAGGTTTTGCTTGCTACGGTTAATCATCAATGTGTACAAAATACAATTTAAGAGGTTAGCATGCCGTTTTCGTTAAATCGTGCTTCTGTGGCATTTTATTAACACAAATGGCATACCATAAAAAACAAAACAATCGTGGGCATCTGCAGAAGCAACTGAAACCTGGAGGTAACCTCGCACACCTAACATGCTAAAAAATCTTGAATGTTAGAGAATGAATAACGGTATAGGGTAGTTGCGTTAATGCCTTTTTCCCTTGCCAGAGTGAGTTTTGAGTGAGCTGCGATAAATGTAATCCCCACACAAACCAATTAGACATGGGTGTACGTTTGCCAAGACGAATAATTGCTGAAATATACGAATAAGTTGTAACATGCAGTTCCTTAGGAAATGAAAGTGAAAGCTTCAGAGTAAATGTCATCTACTGCGTCATAAAATTTGTCTCGGCTGTAAATTGGTGCAACTACTTCCTTGATGTTGCACAAAAAAGCAGAGCATTGCACAAGCGAACAGATTTCGTGCAAAGCAACTCACCCTTATTTACACATTCACAAAATATGTATGTCACATACAGTAATGTAGTGCAGGAATGTGGAAACAGGATTTAAACAATGGTTGAGGGTTATTCTACGGGTGAATTTTTGTTCAATCAGTCGAAAAAGTTAGGAGTTAGGAACATAACTCACGGTTTTATACATCTTTATTATAAACAAGATAGCCCATACAATAGTAGGGAACACTTCATACAGACGTTTGTACCATTTGCCGGTTCGCCTTCATTTCACATTGAAAATGGTTGTAGAAAACAATCGAAACGTCTGTATGAAGTTCTCTACTATTGTATGGGCTATCTTGTTTATATTAAAGACTGTAAGTGTTTCTAAAATTAAAAACCTCTGCAACACCACGATTTGTGATGTCTGTAAGCGAAATAAAATTTTGGAAAAAGTGTTTAACATTTTTTCTCCTATCTTTTGCTTGTTGGTGTCAAGTGGGATATTGCAGATCAGAAAAGGGTAAGTGAGACATACTTGTCATTTTAAATTTCCGTTTACTGTATAGTTTGCTGTATATACTGAAAAGCCCCGTCGTATATTTTTTGTTACGCTGTAATTTCTCTGAATGATAATCTACTGCTATTTACACACCGAAAAAGATTACTTTTGGCAGAAAAGAAATACACGAATCGACGGTCTAATATAAAGATACAGAATTAAAAATTGCCAAATATAATTATATGCATAGCAAGCCGTGTACTTTTTACGAGCTTGGAGAATTCCAACGTCAGATTTCGGTTTCGTCGACCGTTTCCCAATCCCCCGATGGTTTACGCTTGGGTCAGAGGAGCAATATCTGAAAGGTATTTAAATGTAAAAGTTTTAGTTGAGAATTAAGAAATCTGTCCTTTAAATGGCACTTGTTGTTTCAAAACTTGAAGAAACAATGTTATAGAGGACACCAAAAATTTTATGGATTTTTATTTCAACATTACATTTAGGTTTAGAGTGCAAATTCACCAAACAACAAACAGGCAATTCTTGGCGTCATTCACCACCATCGGCTCCCGTAGGAGAAGCACTCGTGTCATGTTTTATTGGACAGCAAAGGAACATGTACAAGGTACGGTGATAGAAAGGTTCAAAAGTGGGCTATAATGACCAGCACGCGAAAAAATATTTTACTTTATAATACATAAGTTACTAAGCATAAATTTTATTTGTACACATTGGGATGCACAGTTTTTTTGATACTTTTAGACAAGCAAACTCTTCTCGGACAGGCGGCGAATGTCGAACCGGTATCCTTCGGCCATCCGATCGCAGTATTTGCACCAACTCTCACTGAAGTATCCAACAACGTGTATGATGTGTTTGGGAGAGATGTTTATACCTCTCAACTATACAGACGGCTTCGAGAAAACACGTAGGCGGCATTTATGATCAATTGGGCATTAAAACGTGAAAGTCAATTCAAGCAAGCCAAAAATTAAAGCGATAGCGAGAATGGCAAATGACAGTGTACCGATGGTAGAGTATCGATGTGAGTTAATATTTATTATCGACATCTGTCGCTCTTGGTTTACATAGTTTATGAGTTAGTCCAACAAGAGTATGGCTATTTGCAAAACTCTACGTATAAAATCGGATAGGTTACGGATTTTCTACAACTCGATTTTTGTGGAGTTTTTTAGGAATTTTCCAGTAACCCGAACCCGAGATCAAAGTATGGTTGTTGAGATACGTGTTCGTTGCAACACATTCTACATTGATGGCAGCATAGAACCGTTTTACAGCGTCAAGCAGATGAGCGTTCGTGCACGGAAAGTTGTTTCTAATGGAGCTCCTCTTGTCTTTACGGTTTGTCAGCAAGATTTTTTTAGTTTTTCCTCCGTTTTGATGTGATTCACTTTTTGACACGTTTTATATTTGGTTCCTAGGCATCCCAGAGATGTTGTAATCCTTCGGCAGCGAATGTAAATACAAGAGGGAGGAACAGCGAGAGAGCAATACCGGGAACAGATTTGGAGATAATTGCTTACGAAATACAAGGAGACATTCGCATCAGTTTGAAAGTATTGGCGATTGGTTTTGTTTGTTCATTTTGGTATTAATGTTTCGATATTCTGAGTCGTGGGTGGTTGCACTTTTGTAAATCGCAACTACCTAAAGTAAAGGAACCAAATTCGCGTTTGTTGACTGAAGACATTTTATTGTAATTGAATTTGTCACAAAATAGCTCCTGGTAACCACAAAATGAAATAGCGTATTCGTTAAAAAACGTTTAGGGTTCTAATAGTACAAATCCTCAAGACGGCGGAAACGGTGGTATCGGTGACAGCGGATCAAACAAGGCAAACATAGCGGATTGCGATTTAGCCTGCCTGAGATCGAGATATAGTCATCCCTATTCAGTCCGTACATATGATGTCAAAGGTGATGCGTCCTGTTGGTATATATATGCGATAAACACACTTAGCTGTTTTTTTAGGTGAAACTGGGGGTGGTGGCCAAAGAGGATCCTACGGAAAAAGAGGAGGAGTTTTACTGCATCCTGGAGGCGATGCGGGTGATGCAACTTTTCAAACTCAACGCTTATCGGGTGTTGTGAAGTTGACCCAAGTCCCTGGATTTGCTGGACGTCCAGCCGCTCACGGACACGGAGGACCAGGAGGGTAATAGTTATCATCGTATTAATCCTACATTTGTTTGAAACTCGATACACGGTAAGTCGCACAACTAGAGCATAGGCTCCCAAACTTTTGAACCCAGTTTACCCAGTCTGGCAGCCTTGAAGACTAAATTTCCCCTCCCGTTTTATTTGTGAAAGCAAACAGAGGAATTTAAACCCAAACCTGAACGAAGTTGTATCATACTTAAACACACTGTAGTGAAGCAGGGAAATAACTAATATTTTTGGCGAAGCATGCCTTTAAAAACATCACGGCGTACAGAAAATGTTTCCAAATTTTTTTGTTCACAAAATTTACACCGTAGTATAAGTCAAATTTACCCACAAGGAGTATCCCGATTCAGAACCGTTGAGCTAGAGTAATACCAAATGGTCTGTGGTTAAGTCCATCATCCTTCCCAATATTTTCACACCCACAGGCTTCACGTGAGGTTGGATACAGAAATTCATTTGCGCTCCCAAATTTATAAAAATCCAATGGCACTTCAGAAGAGTGCGAGCCTTCAAAGACCATTCAGAAAAATCGTTTTATTTATTCGTTTTATTTTACCAGTTAAAGATGTTTTCAGGTCACTACATCACATGTAATTGCAGGCCGGGTGGAAATGGAGGTTGTGGATGCCTATGTTTTAAGCCAACTCATGTTTTGTTGCCGTTCCTAAGCATACCAGCGTGTCAATCCGCAAAGGGCCCTATTGGTTCACGCGGCCCCGACGGATATGATGGTTTTTTTGTGCATGGTATTCCCGAAGTGGTAAATTACTGACACATTTTGTTTCCGTTTAAATTAGAAAACTTGCAACACAGGACAATTAATTTATTTTTCATTGAATAAAGCTTCCTTATTTCAAATTTGCGATACAGGGTCAGCATGGTTCAACAGGGGCCAGTAATCTAAGAATAGTCAACTCCGTGAGCCAATGGTTTAGTGGTGACAGCGAACTCTTGTGGATGATAGAAAGAGAAGGAGAAATGCTTTTCAAGCGAAATAACAACAATGATGCCAAGCCAATATTTGAATTTATTGTGGATGTGGCAAACCCATCAAGTTCGGTTTACATTCAGGTATAGGCGTTCTACTGATCATTTGTTCGGTGGCGTGAAATAGCCTAAAATCAATATTGTTGTTTACATTTTACCCCTATTGTTGCATCCAAAGGTTGATTATAACCGATTCATAAAGTTAACTCAAAAACAATATTAAAAAACCTTAACAAACCCATCAAGTTCGGTTTACATTCAGGTAAAGGCGTTCTACTGATCATTTGTTCAGTGGCGTGAAATAGCCTAAAATCAATATTGTTGTTTACATTTTACCCCTATTGTTGCATCCAAAGGTTGATTATAACCTATTCATAAAGTTAACTCAGAAACAATATTAAAAAAAATTAACATTCCTGTAATCAAAACCGTGCATCGATTTTCTGGCGCCAATTTATTTTTGACGTCCCGTTTGCAAAAAAAGAAACAGTTAAAGAACCTTTTCTCACTTCATTTGTTTAAAACCCTACAGGCCAAGGAAATTTTAAGATATATAGAGCAAGGATTCGACTTTTATGGAAATTCGGAAAGATACGCTCCTGACAAGGATTGGACGTACTTGCAACAACGCACGCAAAACCTACTACAAGTAGGACAAAGCTTGGAAACCACGCATAACACCATTTTCAGATCGGTAAGACATAAACTAGCTTTTAGGTTAATATTATTGGGCAGCAACCGGTAAAAACATTGCAAATTTAGACATACTGCCGTAGCAACATTGAATTATTAAGATTTTAAATGGAAAAATAAGCATAACTGTGTGCCAGAACAAAACAACAGTTGCAAAAAGTATTTTTTCTTGAGCCCACTTAAAACGTAACCTTACGTAATTTCAGCTTACAGGAAGCCTGGATTCCGCGAGATCGGTTTTTAGTGTTGTCAATACGGTTGTTTTGACAAGTACACAAAAGCTTGCCTTGAGGAAAAACGAGTTAAGGAGTAAAACCACGCTCTACTTGGAAGCTCTTAAGCACATCGAGTTGACGATGAAACAACAAATGTCTCAGATCCAGAACCTAACCAATGTTGTTCTTGTAGAGGCTGTAAGTTTATTCATTGAAAAATATGTAACAATGCACAACAATTCGGGTAATTTTACAGCGAAACAACCAAAAAATCGATTTGTGGGATTTTCTTACGTCGATTGTGGGAATTGTCATTAGTGTTGGGGCAAAAAGTCCAATTGCTGTCTACGATAAATCAGTCGCGGTAAGAAATGCGTCAGTTTCATTTTTGAGCACTTTCCAAAGTTAACTTTATCACTAGTTCATCTCCATGATGAAGCAAAGAAATTGCGAACTTCCCGTAATTGAGCAATTACAAGACTTATTGAAAACAAAGTATGTTTCCATTCTTAATTAGTCTTATTAGCAATAAATCCAATAAAATGTTTCATGATGCTGTCAAGCCTCCAGTTTGCGTTTGACGCGCGAGCAATCGCCGATAATTTTGATTACAACACTTTGAATGCATCGGCTGTTCCGGTCATAATGAAAAGCAATTTGGCAAAGAACAGAGGAAAGATCATTCAGGAACTTCATTGCGTGTTTGAGGAAACAAGCTCGGAAAACGTAACAATCGCCTTCTCGGTCACTCACCAATAAATTCTTGCTGGTTATTTATCACTATATTTAGGCTTTGACACTGGATCGTGTTCTGAATGATTATTTTCGAGACGGAGATTTCCGAATTGATCTCATAGGAAAACTGATGAACATTGGAGCTCAAATTAAAGTGGGTTAATACTCAAGTATGATTACTTAGCAAGGGTTAATAAACTAAACGCTTTTTAGGAACTACAACACGATCAATATATTTTAATGGAAACGCAAAATTCAGCAAATCGAACATTGCTGGCTGCTAGTAACAACATCAATATAGATTCCAGACACTATTTTACAGATTTGCTGCTCAAGTGGGTGCAAATTATATACTGCCGAACTTACTGAACTTAACTGCACTGTTTAACTCGAACCCTTCAAAACCAGCTTGTACCAGCAACAGGAAAATACTATTATGAACTCCATATATGAACTCTCCAAATCTTACCAGTTCGAAAGCTTATGGAATTTTGATGCATTAAGAAAATTCTCACGTTCATTTAGTTCGAAGGTAAATAAATGCGAGCAAACCGAAGTTAAGAGAAACGAACTCCACAACTAATAATTTCTCACAGAATGTGATTTTGAATTCTGGGAGCCTGAATGGAATATTCCAGTTGAATCAAATCTTCCTTCAGCTTCAGAGAGACAGGGACAACTTCATGAACTACGCGGCTGTCTACGCCGGGCCTTCTTCTCACATTTTTCACGCTTACTGGGAATTTTTGGAAGTAAATCTTAACCTCCGAGACTTGCCTTAAGAACTATCCATCACCAATACCCTATTATAGTCCGTGCAATATTTTATAACTGATTAGACCACTCACCCCGCCGTCATTAACAAACTTCGATCAACTGGACAAACGACCATTACGTTGGATATCGACCCAAACGATCCATTGACCACACGGTGCGGGAACTGCTTCAACGGGCGCATGATCGGTCTCTACATAGAAATCGTGGGTGACCGTCAAGCAAGAAACGTACCATCAAAGTATACAATTTTTTAGCATTGATAAGAATCTGTGGTGAGTTGTCATGCAAATAATTTTGCAGAACCTACGTCATGGTGTCACACCAGGGGGACTCCCGGTTTTTGGTTCCCTTGGCTGATGACAACATCACATCGGTTACATTCCAGCAGACACCAGAAAGTGATGACTCGGGAAAGTTGATGTCGTTTGACTCCGCCCAATTACTCGAGTTGAGTGACATTGACGACGATGACTCAGCACTGGACGAAAAGTTTGCTGACGCTGTAAATATTTGTCTAATATATTTATGTACTTATATCCATCACTAAAATGTAATGAGATATTCGTAATTGTTTGACATGCTTACTTCGAATTATTCGTGATTGTTTATTTTACATAGAACACCTTTCCATTGAATATGTTGTGTGTACTTAGGAGTACCAGTATTGCCAGGAGGACGGACCTGATTTTGCCGGAGTAAAGGCATGCAAAAGTCCATATGCCACCTACGTAATTACCATACCAAGGTCGGAGGACTACGTTTGTCCAACTGATCTGAGCGACTCCATTTCTGGATTGAATTGCCGGGACTTTGACTTCTCCAAGTAAAAAATAATTTTGAAGTACAGAGAATTGGAAAATCTTATTTTTTTTGTTTTTTTTTAGATTGAATGAAATCCGGATCTACGTCAAAGTTACTTCCTGGAGTAATTACCCTCATGATACAAGAACGGCAAAGTAAGAGTGTGGTGCAGTTTTTCTGGAATTCAATTACGGAATATATTATTCTTACTAAAATGTTTGTTAATACTTTGCAGACTTTTATTTCATCAACGAAATAAGAAATGAATATACCGAAGGACAATTTCTACTGTTGTTTGATTGTTTCTATATTGATTATATATGATCGCATAAATTTATTAAACCGTATTGTAACTATATGCTAAAAATAAAAACATGTACCCTCAATGTTTGGTAATGTTAAGTAGATATTTCGTAGTTGGACTTTGCAATCCGTAAAACAAGATTGATAACGACATTAACAGTCGCTTCGTTGCGTAGATTTGCGTTACTTGCGTTAGTTGTCAGCAGGTTTTGCTTGCTACGGTTAATCATCAATGTGTACAAAATACAAAATTAAGAGGTTAGCATGCCGTTTTCATTAAATCGTTGGACTGTTTCTTCGGCATTTTTTTGACACAAATGGCATTCCATACAAAACAAAATACAAAATAAAGACGAATAATTGCTGATACATACGAATAAGTAGTAACATGCAGTTCCATAAGAAATGAAAGTGAAAGCTTCAGAGTAAATGTCATCTACTGCGTCATAAAATTTGTCTCGGCTGTAAATTGGTGCAACGACTTCCTTGATGTTGCACAAAAAAAGCAGAGCATTGCAGATTTCGCGCAAAGCAACTCACCCTTATTTACACATTCACAAAATATGTATGTCACATACAGTAATGTAGTGCAGGAATGTGTGTAACAATTGCGAATAAATAATATGGCTATCAAGTCGATTCAAACAATGGTTGAGGGTTAATCTACGGGTGAATTTTTTTTCAATCAGTTGAAAAAACAGGCTGTAAGTTAGGAACATAACTCACGGTTTCATACATCTTTAATATAAACAAGATAGCCAATACAATAGTAGGGAACACTTCATACGGACGTTTCGATTGTACCATTTGCCGGTTCCCCTTCATTTTACATTGAAAATGGTTGTAGAAAACAATCGAAACGTCTGTATGAAGTTCTCTACTATTGTATGGGCTATCTTGTTTATATTAAAGACTGTAAGTGTTTCTAGAATTAAAAACCTCTGCAACACCACGATTTGTGATGTCTGTAAGCGAAATGAAATTTTGGAAAAAGTGTTTAACGTTTTTTCTCCTATCTTTTGCTTGTTGGGTTCAAATAGGATATTGCAGATCGGAAAAGGGTAAGTGAGACATACTTGTCATTTTTAATTTCCGTTTACTGTATAGTTTGCTGTATATACTGATAAGCCCCGTCGTATATTTTTGTTACACTGTAATTTCTCTGAAAGATAATCTACTGGTATTGACACACCGAAAAAGATTACTTTTGGCAGAAAAGAAATACACCAATCGACGGTTTAATATAAAGATACAGAATTAAAAATTGCCAAATATAATTATATGCATAGCAAGCCGTGTACTTTTTACGAGCTTGGAGAATTCAAACGTCAGATTTCGGTTTCGTCGACCGTTTCCCAATCCCCCGATGGTTTACGCTTGGGTCAGAGGAGCAATATCAGAAAGGTATTTAAATGTAAAAGTTTTAGTTTTGAATTAAGAAATCTATCCTTTAAATGGCACTTGTTGTTTCAAAACTTGAAGAAACAATGTTATAGAAGACACAAAAAAATTTGTGGATTTTTGTTTCAACATTACATTTAGGTTTAGGGTGAAAATTCATCAAATAACAAACAGGCAATTCTTGGCGTCATTCACCACCATCGGCTCCCGTAGGAAAAGCACTCGTGTCATGTTTTATTGGACAGCAAAGGAACATGTGCAAGGTACGGTGATAGAAAGTTACAAAAGTGGGCTATAATGACCAGCACGCAAAAATATTTTACTTTATAATGCATAAGTTACTAAGCATAAATTTCAGTTGTACACATTGGGATGCACAGTTTTTTTGATACTTTTAGACAAGCAAACTCTTCTCGGACAGACGGCGAATGTCGAACCGGTATCCTTCGGCCATCCGATCTCAGTATTTGCACCAACTCTCACTGAAGTATCCAACAACGTGTATGATGTGTTTGGAAGAGATGTTTATACCTCTCAACTATACAGACGGCTCCGAGAAAACACGTAGGTTGCATTTATGATCAATTGGTGGCTTTAAACCTTGATGGGCATTAAAACGTGAAAGTCAATTCAAGCAAGCCAAAACTTAAAGCGATAGTAAGAATGGCAAATGACAGTGTACCGATGGAAAAGTATTGATGTGAGTTAAGATTCATTATCGGCCTCTGTCGCTCTTGGTTTACATAGTTTATGAGTTGGTCCAACAAGGGTATATGGCGTATATTTGCAAAACTCTACGTATGCAATCGGATAGGTCAAGGATTTTCTAAAACTCGATATGGATTCTTGTTTTGGTTTCCAGGAATTTTCCAGTAACCCGAACCCGAGATCAAAGTATGGTACTTGAGATACGTGTTCGTTGCAACACATTCTACATTGATGGCAGCATAGAACCGTTTTACGGCGTCAAGCAGATGAGCGTTCGTGCACGGAAAGTTGTTTCTAATGGAGCTCCTCTTGCCTTTACGGTTTGTCAGCAAGATTTTTTGTTTTTCTTCCATGTTTGATGTGATTTTACTTTTTGTCATGCTTTATATTTGATTCTTAGGCATCCCAGAGATGTTGTAACCCTTCGGCAGCGAATGTAAATACAAGAGGGAGGAACAGTGAGAGAGCAATACCGGGAACAGATTTGGAGATAATTGCTTACGAAGTACAAGGAGACATTCGCATCAGTTTGAAAGTAATGGCGATTGGTTTTGTTTGTTGGTTTGGGTATTCATGCTTCGATATTCTGAGTCGTGTGTGGTTGCACTTTTGTAAATCACAACTACGTAAAGTAAAGGAACCAAATTCGCGTTTGTTGACTGAAGACATTTCACTGCAATTGAGTTTTTCATTATAAATTAGCTCCTGGTAACCACAAAACGAAATAAGGTATTCGTTAAAAAACGTTTAGGGTTCTAATAGTACAAATCCCCAAGACGGCGGAAACGGTGGTATCGGTGACAGCGGATCAAACAAGGCAAACATAGCGGATTGCGATTCAGCCTGCATGAGATCGAGATATAGTCATCACTATTCAGTCCGTAGATATAATGTCAAAGGTGATGCGTCCTGTTGGTATGTATATGCGATAAACACACTTCTGTTTTTTTAGGTGAAACTGGGGGTGGTGGCCAAAGAGGATCCTACGGTAAAAGAGGAGGAGTTTCACTGCACCCTGGAGGCGATGCGGGTGATGCAACTTTTCAAACTCAACGCTTATCGGGTGTTGTGAAGTTGACCCAAGTCCCTGGATTTGCTGGACGTCCAGCCTCTCACGGCCACGGTGGGCCAGGAGGGTAATAGTTATCATCCTATTAATTATACATTTGTCTGTAACACGATAAGCTGCACAACTAGAACATAGGCTCCCAACCTTTTGAACTCAGTTTACAACCTGGCAGTCATGAAGGCCAAATTTCCCCTCCCGTTTTATTTGTGAAAGTAAACAGAGGAATTTAAACCCAAACCCGAACGAAGTTGTATCATACTCAAAAACACTGTAGTGAAGCAGGGAAATAACTAATAGTTTTAAGGAGCATTTTAAGACTTTTTAAAAAGTACACGGCGCACAGAAAAGGTCTTCAATTTTTTTGTTTACAAAAATTTGCACCATAGTTAAGTCAAATTTACCCACAAGGAGTAAATTTTATCCCGATTCAGAAGCGTTGAGATAGAATATTACCAAATGGTCAGTGACGGGTGTTGATGAAGTGGTTAAGTCCATCATCCTTCCCAATATTTTCACACCCACCGGCTTCACGTGAGGTTTGACACAGATATTCATTTGCGCTCCCAAATTTATAAAAATCCCATGGCATGGCATAGAATAGTGCGGGCCTTCAAACACCATTTAGAAAAGTCGTTTTATTTTTTTAGTTATTTTCCTAGTTAAAGATGATGGGATTTTTGCGAATACATCACATAGAAAACCCAAACCTGAATGAAGTTTTCAGGTCACTACATCACATGTAATTGCAGGCCGGGTGGAAATGGAGGTTGCGGATGCCGATGTTTAGAGCCTAGTCATGTTTTGTTGCCGTTCCTAAGCCTACCATCGTGTCAATCTGCAAAGGGCCCTATTGGTTCACGCGGCCCCGACGGATATGATGGTTTTTTTGTGCATGGTATTCCCGAAGTGGTAAGTTACTGACACATTTTGTTTCAGTTTAAATTAGAAAACTTGCAACACGGGACAATTTATTTTTTATTGAATACAGCTTCCTTATTTCAAAATTTGCTATACAGGGTCAGCAAGGTTCAACAGGTGTCAGTAATCTGAGAATAGTCAACTCCGTGAGCCAATGGTTTAGTGGTGACAGCGAACTCCTGTGGATGATTGAGCGAGAAGGGGAAATGCTTTTTAAGCGAAATAACAACAAAGATGCCAAGCCAATATTTGAATTTATTGTGGATGTGGCAAACCCATCAAGTTCGGTTTACATTCAGGTACAGGCATTTTTGCTGATCATTTGTTCAGTGTCGTGAAATAGCCTAAATTCAATATTGTTGCTTACATTTACCTCTATTGTTGCATCCAAAGGTTGATTTTAACCGATTCATAAGGTTAACTAACTCACTGAGACAACATTAAAAAGAAATTAACATTTCTGTAATCAAAACCGTGCATCGATTTTCTGGCGCCAGTGTATTTTTGACGTCCCATTTGCAAAAAAAACAGTTAAAGAACCTTTTCTCACTTCATTTGTTTAAAACCATACAGGCCAATGAAGTTTTAAGATATATTGAGCAAGGATTTGACTTTTACGGAAATTCGAAAAGATACGCTCCAGACAAGGATTGGACGTACTTGCAACAACGCACGCAAAACTTACTACAAGTAGGACAGAGCTTGGAAACCACATATAACACCATTTTCAGATCGGTAAGACATAAACTAACTTTTAGGTTGATATTATTGGGCAGCAACCGGTAAAAACATTGCAAATTTTGACATACTGCCGTTGCAACATTCAATTACTGGTATTTTAAATAGGAAACCAAGCATGTGCAAAACAACACTTGCAAAAAGTATTTTTTCTTATGCCCACTTAAAACATAACCTTTCGTAATTACAGCTTACAGGAAGCCTGGATTCCGCGAGATCGGTTTTTAGTATTGTTAATACGGTTGTTTTGACAAGTACACAAAAGCTTGCCTTGAGGAAAAACGAGTTGAGGAGTAAAACCACGCTCTACTTGGAAGCTCTTAAACACATCGAGTTGACGATGAAACAACAAATGTCTCAGATCCAGAACCTAACCAATGTTGTTCTTGTAGAGGCTGTAAGTTTGTACATTAAAAATATGTAACAATGCACAACAATTCGGTTAATTTTACAGCGAAACAACCAAAAGATCGATTTGTGGGATTTTCTCACGTCGATTGTGGGAATTGTTATTAGTGCTGGGGCAAAAAGTCCAATTGCTGTTTACAGTAAATCAGTCGAGGTAAGAAATGCGTCAGTTTCATTTTTGAGCACTTTCCAAAGTTAACTTTATCACCAGTTCATCTCCATGCTGAAGCAAAAAAATTGCGAACTTCCCGTAATTGAACAACTGCAAGACTCATTGAAGACAAAGTATGTTTCCATTCTTAATTATTCTTATTAGCAATAAATCCAATGAAATGTATCATATTGCTGTCAAGCCTCCAGTTTGCGTTTGACTCGCGAGCAATCGCCGATAATTTTGATTACAACACTTTGAATGCATCGGCTGTTCCGGTCATAATGAAAAGCAATTTGGCAAAGAACAGAGGAAAGATCATTCAGGAACTTCATTGCGTGTTTGAGGAAACAAGCTCTGAAAACGTAACAATCGCCTTCTCGGTCACTCACCATTAAATTCTTGCTGGTTATTTATCACTATATTTAGGCTTTGACACTCGATCGTGTTCTAAATGATTATTTTCGAGACGGAGCTTTCCGAGTTGATCTTATAGGAAAACTGATGAACATGGGCGCTGAAATGAAAGTAGGACAGTTATAAAGTGCTACAAAAGGTCTTAAAACCAATTAATTTTTCCAGGAAATAGGACATGATCAACACATTTTAATGGAAACGCAAAATTCAGCTAATCAAACATTGCTGGCTGCTCGTAACAACATCAATATAGAGTCAAAGCGCTATCTTACAGACTTACTGCTCAAGTAGGTGCATGGTAATGGTATTGCAGCTACACAACACACTCTTTGCACTTTTCACAAACAGCTTGTACCAGCAACAGGAAAATGCTATCATGAACTCCATATATGATCTTTCCAAGTCTTACCAGTTCGAAAGCTTGTGGAATTTTGATGCTTTGGGAAAATTTTCACTTTCATTTAGTACCAAAGTAAGAAACCAAAGACTTGATTTAAGCAAAACAACATTTTTTTTGCAGAACGTAG
Organism: Ascidia mentula; assembly: GCF_947561715.1. NCBI lineage: Eukaryota > Metazoa > Chordata > Ascidiacea > Phlebobranchia > Ascidiidae > Ascidia > Ascidia mentula. The sequence goes on from NC_138568.1 coordinate 6,151,863, forward strand.
TTTTGAATTCTGGGAGCCTAAACGGGGTGTTCCAGTTGAATCAAATTTACCAGAGGCTTTTAAGAGAAAGGAACAATTTCATCAACTATGCAACAGCATACGCCGGGCCTTCTTCTCATATTTTCCACGCGTTCTGGGAATTTTCGGAAGTGAGCAAGTGACAACATACCTAATGTCGTACGTGCACCAACACGCACTCTTTCAATGCGTATAGACCACTCACCCCGCCGTCATCAATAAACTTCGATCAACTGGACAAACGACAATTACGTTGGATATCGACCCAAACGATCCATTGACCACACGCTGCGGGAACTGCTACAACGGGCGCATGATCGGTCTCTACATAGAAATCGTGGGTGACCGTCAAGCAAGAAACGTACCATCAAAGTATACAGATATTTAGCATTGATAAGAATCTGTGGTGAGTTGCGTCGCAATTAATTTGTGCAGAACTTTCGTCATGGTGTCACACCAGGGGGATTCCCGGTTTTTGGTTCCCTTGGGTGATGACAACATCAAGTCGGTTACATTCCAGCAGACACCAGAAAGTGATAAATCGGGAAAGTTGATGTCGTTTGACTCCGCCCAAATACTGGAGTTGAATGACATTGACGACGATGACTCAGCACTGGACGAAAAGTTTGCTGACGCTGTAAATATTAGTCTAATATATTTATGTGCTATATCCATCATTAAAATGTGATGATATATGCGTGATTGTTTGCCATGCTTACTTCGAATTATTCGTGCTTGTTTATTTTACATAGAATACCTTTGCATTGAATGTGTTGTGTGTACTTAGGAGTACCAGTATTGCCAGGAGGACGGACCTGATTTTGCCGGAGTAAAGGCATGCAGAAGTCCATATGCCACCTACGTAATTACTATACCCAAGTCGGAGGACTACGTTTGTCCAACTGATCTGAGCGACTCCATTTCTGGATTGAATTGCCGGGACTTTGATTTCTCCAAGTAAAAAATAATTTTAAAGCACAGAGAATTGGAAAATCTTATTTCTTTGTTTTTTTTTTAGATTGAATGAAATCCGGATCTACGTCAAAGTTACTTCCTGGAGTAATTACCCTCATGATACAAGAACGGCAGAGTAAGAGTGTGGTGCAGTTTTTCTGCAATTCAATTACCGAATATATTATTCTTAGTAAAATGTTTGTTGATACTTTGCAGACTTTTATTTCATCAACGAAATAAGAAATGAATATACCGAAGCAAAATTTATACTGTTGTTTGATTGTTGCTATATTGATTATATATGATCGCGTAAATTTATTAAACCGTATTGTAACTATATGCTCAAAATAAAAACATGTATCCTCAATGTTTGGTAATGTGAAGTTGGTATTTCGAAGTTGGACTTTGCAATCCAAGAAACAAGATTGATATCGACATTAACAGTCGTTTCGTTGCGTAGATTTGCGTTACTAGTGTTAGTTGTCAGCAGGTTTTGCTTGCTACGGTTAATCATTAATGTGTACAAAATACAAATTAAGAGGTTAGCAAGCCGTTTTCGTTAAATCGTTGCAGTGCTTCTGTGGCATTTTATTTACACAAATGGCATACCATAAAAAAACAAAACGATAATAGACATCTGCGGAAGTAATTGAAACCTGGAGGTAACCTCACACACCTGACATGCTGAAAAATCTTGAATGTTAGGGAATGAATAACTGTATAGGGTAGTTGCGTTAATGCCTTTTTCCCTTGCCAGAGTGAGTTTTGAGTGAGCTGCGATAAATGTAATCCCCACACAAACCAATTAGGCATGGGTGTACGTTTGCAAAGACGAATAATTACTGAAATATAAGACAAGCATATAGTCATAGATCAGAGACAGACACGACAAACTGAAGAAATTGAATTATGTTAGGCACTGAATATTGTCGAAAGCAACGGCGTCTGAGCCATCTAATGCAGGAACTTGCGCAAGTGAGATCGAATTTATATTTTCTCTCGAAGTGCAAGGAAGAGAACATGATACCTAGAGGCATCAGAGTAACCAATCCGTTAAAACACACCTTCAACACTGAGCGGTCGCAACAGCTGTGCAGAAAAGTCTCTGTTAAACTGCGAAACCACCTGCTAAGAATTATGTACAGCAAGCAACATAACCTAATAACAAGCATTCGTGGTACAAGGGATAACGACACGGATAGGATTAACTTGGCTACAAGTCGATATAACTACGCTCTGCATAAAGCTATCAACAAGAAGAAACGGAAACTAGACGATTTGCGAAAAGAAAGACTTTCAAGTACACGCAACACTAAAGGAGGTGATACTGGTACAATAAATTTATCTACCCATGAACTTAGCAGTGGCGAAACATCACTTCTCCAGAAGGGTCTTAGCTTTTGCCCAGCGTCAACGCTAGACAAAATTAAAGCATGCGCAGATTTAGAGGCGTTTTTTCGTCGCATGCGCCTGGCTGAATATTTTCATGCGAACTCTACAAACACACAAGGTGGCTACACGAATGATGCCCACTCCAAATCACACCACAGCGAATGGACACCTCCGGAAGGACGCAATCCAAACCTCGACCTCTACATAAGCTGTTTCCGGAATCGCGCAGAAGCGGAAATTCTTAACAAAGAAAGCAGACTTCACCACAACTTATCCGTAAAAGAATCAAAAGCTGTCCGGCAACTACGGAATTGCAAAGACCTTACAATTAAACCCGCGGACAAGGGAGGTGCCGTGGTTGTCATGGAAACAAAAGACTACATACAAGAGGCCCATCGGCAACTAAACAACACAACGTACTACAATAAACTTGATACTGACCCCACAGATAAATACAGGAAAGAACTTGTGAAACTGGTTAAATCGTTTCCAGAGCGGGTCCGGAAAGAGCTGGGCTTGTTGATTCCCGAGGACCCTTCACCAGGCTTTTTTTACATGTTACCCAAGGTACACAAACCGAATATTCCGGGACGTCCAATTGTAAGCGGCATTGGCACGCTCACGGAAATGGTATCGGGGTACGTGGAAAAATTACTAAAGCCACACGCTCAAGCCGCCAATAGCTATGTTCGGGACACCACGGATTTCATCAGACAGCTATCCTCCATCAAACACCTTCCACCCGAGGCTATACTGGTTACGTTGGATGTTGTATCCCTGTACAGCGACATAGACCACGAACGTGGACTGCAAGCCTTGCACAAAATACTTCCCGAAGAAGATGACTTCACAGAAATTGCTATTCAATTGACCAAGTTCATTCTGACACACAATAACTTTCTCTTCAACGATGAACACTACATTCAGGTCAAGGGGACGGCGATGGGCACACGCCTAGCACCACAGTACGCGAACATTTTCATGGCAGATCTAGAGGAACGATTCACGAACACCTGGAAACCGTCCCTTGTATTGTACCGTCGATTTATCGACGATATCTTTTTTATCTGGACTGGGGGAGAGAATTCTCTTCGAGCCTTCGTGGAGGACTTCAATAAAGAGGACCCTAACATACAGTTCACCATGGAACACTCGCTCACTTCGGTGCATTTCTTGGATGTAACGGTTTCGCTAAACGACGGTGAACTCTTCACCTCCATATACCGGAAGCCGACGGACAGCGGCAAATACCTACATCCTTCCAGTGCCCACCCGAAACATGTGTATCGATCCATTGTACACTCACAAACACTCCGGTACAGACGAATATGTTCCCGTCGCGATGACTGCAACGCACAGTTGCGCGAACTGCGTACCAGGTTTATAGGGAATGACTACCGATCCAGCATGGTAGACAAGGAGATGGCAAGAGCGACGACCGTCCGACGAGACCGGCTTATTCAAGAGAACCAGCGTGGTAGCAAAAACACACGAATCCCCATCGTCGTCACATACAACAAACCGATGGGACGACTGAAAAAAATCGCAAAAGACCTACAGCCCATCTTGCATGGTGACAGCCGACTTTGTGCAGTGTTCCCGCAGCTACCGGTTGTCGCTTATCGCCAACCACCAAACCTGAAAACAATGCTAACCCACACGGAGACTACTACCAAGAAAAACTTTGGGACATACCCATGTGGAGGTGCGAGATGCGCATTGTGCCACCACATTAACCGATCTAATCAGCTCATGACAAAGCATGGGCAACATTTCTCACCACAGGGAACATTTTCCTGCAGGTCAACGAACGTCATTTACGCTTTGACGTGTGCGCGCTGTCCACGAGCTTTGTATATCGGACAAACCGGACAAACACTGAGACAGAGAATGAACGGTCACAAAAATGATATTCGGCACAACAACTACGAGAAACCGGTAGGTGCTCATTTCAACGAGCCTGACCACAGTGTTGAAGACTTGAGGGTCATGGTGCTACAGAAGGTTATAAGAAGAACGAGACTAGCGAGAGAGACGGCAGAACAACGCCTCATCCAAAAATTTGACTCTATCAACCACGGTCTCAATAGAGACTGGGGCTTTATGAGCCATTATACGCACCAAGATGCCACGGGCACTCAGTGACCAACAATTATCACCTCTTCGTGCGTTTTTTCTTTTTTCTTCCTTGTTTTTAGCGCTGTTACCGCATTTTATTTGACACGTCATTTGCTGCACCTGATGAAGCGAGATCAATCTCGCGAAAGCTCGTGCCAATAAAGTTGTTTAACAGTCAGTCTCTTATAAAAGCAGTGCACAAGCAAGCATATAGTCATAGATCAGAGACAGACACGACAAACTGAAGAAATTGAAATATAAGAATAAGTAGTAACTTGCAGTTCCTTAGGAAATGAAAGTGAAAGCTTCAGAGTAAATGTCATCTACTGCGTCATAAAATTTGTCTCGGCTGTAAATTGGTGAAACTACTTCCTTGATGTTACACAAAAAAAGCAGAGCATTGCACAAGCGAACAGATTTCGCGCAAAGCAACTCACCCTTATTTACACATTCACAAAATATGTATGTCACATACAGTAATGTAGTGCAGGAATGTGTGTAACAATTGCGAATAAATAATATGGCGATCTCGTCGATTCAAACAATGGTTGAGGGTTATTCTACGGGTGAATTTTTGTTCAATCAGTCGAAAAAGTTAGGAAGTTAGGAACATAACTCACGGTTTTATACATCTTTAATATAAACAAGATATCCCATACAATAGTAGGGAACACTTCATACAGACGTTTCGATTGTACCATTTGCCGGTTCCCCTTCATTTTACATTGAAAATAGTTGTAGAAAACAATCGAAACGTATGTATGAAGTTCTTCACTATTGTATGGGCTATCTTGTTTATATTAAAGGCTGTAAGTGTTTCTAGAATTAAAAACCTCTGCAACACCACGATTTGTGATGTCTGTAAGCGAAATAAAATTTTGGAAAAAGTGTTTAACGTTTTTTCTCCTATCTTTTGCTTGTTGCTGTCAAGTGGGATATTGCAGATCAGAAAAGGGTAAGTGAGACATACTTGTCATTTTAAATTTCCGTTTACTGTATAGTTTGCTGTATATACTGAAAAGCCCCGTCGTATATTTTTTGTTACGCTGTAATATCTCTGAATGATAATCTACTAGTATTGACAAACCGAAAAAAAATAACTGTTAGCTGAAAAGAAATGCACGAATCGACAGTCTAATATAAAGATACAGAATTAAAAATTGCCAAATATAATTATATGCATAGCAAGCCGTGTACTTTTTACGAGCTTGGAGAATTCAAACGTCAGATTTCGGTTTCGTCGACTGTTTCCCAATCCCCCGATGGTTTACGCTTGGGTCAGAGGAGCAATATCTGAAAGGTATTTAAATGTAAAAGTTTCAGTTGAGAATTAAGAAATCTATCCTTTAAATGGCACTTGTTGTTTCAAAACTTTTGAAAAAAATGTTATGAAGACACAAAATTTGTCATGGATTTTTGTTTCAACATTACATTTAGGTTTAGGGTGAAAATTCATCAAATAACAAACAGGCAATTCTTGGCGTCATTCACCACCATCGGCTCCCGTAGGAGAAGCACTCGTGTCATGTTTTATTGGACAGCAAAGGAACATGTACAAGGTACGGTGATAGAAAGGTTTAAAAGTGGGCTATAATGACCAGCAAGAAAAAATATTTTACTTTATAATACATAAGTTACTAAGCGTAAATTTTATTTGTAGACATTGGGATGCACAGTTTTTTTGTTACTTTTAGACCAGCAAACTCTTCTCGGACAGGCGGCGAATGTCGAACCGGTATCCTTCGGCCATCCGATCGTAGTATTTGCACCAACTCTCACTGAAATATCCAACAACGTGTATGATGTGTTTGGAAGAGATGTTTATACCTCTCAACTATACAGACGGCTTCGAGAAAACACGTAGGCGGCATTAATGAACAATTGGTGGCTTTAAACGCTGATGGGCATTAAAACGTGAAAGTTAATTCAAGCGATAGTGACAATGGCAAATGACAGTGTACCGACGGTAGAGTATCAATGGGAGTTAGTAGTCGTTACGGACCTCTGTCGCTTTTGGTTCACATAGTTTATGAGTCAGTCCAACAAGCGTCTGCAAACTCTACGTATACAATCGGATAGGTCAAGGATTTTCTAAAACTCGATATACATTCTTGGGTTTGTTTCTAGGAATTTTCCAGTAACCCGAACCCGAGCTCAAAGTATGGTATTTGAGATACGTGTTCGTTGCGACACCTTCTACATTGACGGCAGCGTAGAGCCGTTTTACGGCATCAAGCAGATGAGCGTTCGTGCACGGAAAGTTGTTTCTAATGGAGCTCCTCTTGTCTTTACGGTTTGTCAGCAAGATTTTTTTAGTTTTTCCTCCGTTTTGATGTGATTTTACTTTTTGTCATGCTTTATATTTGGTTCTTAGGCATCCCAGAGATGTTGTAACCCTTCGGCAGCGAACGTAAATGTAAGAGGGAGGAACAGTGAGAGAGCAATAACGGGAACAGATTTGGAGATAATTGCTTACGAAATACAAGGAGACATTCGCATCAGTTTGAAAGTATTGGCGATTGGTTTTGTTTGTTTATTTTGGTATTCATGCTTCAATATTCTGAGTCGTGGGTAAATGCACTTTTGTAAATCACAACTACGTAAAGTAAAGGAACCAAATTCGCGTTTGTTGACTGAAGACATTTTATTGTAATTGAATTTGTCACAAAATTGCTCCTGGTAACCACAAAACGAAATAACGTATTCGTTAAAAAACGTTTAGGGTTCTAATAGTACAAATCCTCAAGACGGCGGAAACGGTGGTATCGGTGACAGCGGATCAAACAAGGCAAACATAGCGGATTGCGATTTAGCCTGCCTGAGATCGAGATATAGTCATCCCTATTCAGTCCGTACATATGATGTCAAAGGTGATGCGTCCTGTTGGTATGTATATGCGATAAACACACTTAGCTGTTTTTTTAGGTGAAACTGGGGGTGGTGGCCAAAGAGGATCCCATGGAAAAAGAGGAGGAGTTTCACTGCATCCTGGAGGCCATGCGGGTGATGCAACTTTTCAAGCTCAACGCTTAACGGGTGTTGTAAAGTTGACCCAAGTCCCTGGATTTGCTGGACGTCCAGCCGCTCACGGCCACGGAGGACCAGGAGGGTAATAGTTATCATCGTATTAATCCTACATTTGTTTGAAACTCGATACACGATAAGTCGCACAACTAGAGCATAGGCTCCCGAACGAAGTTGAACGAAGTTGAACGAAGTTGTATCATAATTAAAAACACTGTAGTGAAGCAGGGAAATAACTAATAGTTTTGGCGAAGCATGACTTTTAAAAACAACACGGCGAACAGAAAATATTTCTGAATTTTTTTGTTTACAAAATTTACACCATAGTATAAGTCAAATTTACCCACAGGAGTATCCCGTTGAGCTAGAGTATTACCAAATGGTCTGTGGTTAAGTCCATCATCCTTCCCAATATTTTCACACCCACAGGCTTCACGTGAGGTTGGATACAGAAATTCATTTGCGCTCCAAAATTTATAAAAATCCAATGGCATTTTAGAAGAGTGCGAGCCTTCAAAGACCATTCAGAAAAATCGTTTTATTTATTCGTCTCATTTTACCAGTTAAAGATGTTTTCAGGTCACTACATCACATGTAATTGCAGGCCGGGTGGAAATGGAGGTTGTGGATGCCTATGTTTTAAGCCTAGTCATGTTTTGTTGCCGTTCCTAAGCATACCAGCGTGTCAATCCGCAAAGGGCCCTATTGGTTCACGCGGCCCCGACGGATATGATGGTTTTTTTGTGCATGGTATTCCCGAAGTGGTAAGTTACTGACACATTTTGTTTCAGTTTGAATTAGAAAACTTGCAACACAGGACAATTTATTTTTCATTGAATACAGCTTCAAAATTTGCGATACAGGGTCAGCAAGGTTCAACAGGTGTCAGTAATCTGAGAATAGTCAACTCCGTGAGGGAATGGTTTAGTGGTGACAGCGAACTCTTGTGGATGATTGAGCGAGAAGGAGAAATGCTTTTTAAGCGAAATAACAACAATGATGCCAAGCCAATATTTGAATTTATTGTGGATGTGGCAAACCCATCAAGTTCGGTTTACATTCAGGTATAGGCGTTCTACTGATCATTTGTTCGGTGGCGTGAAATAGCCTAAAATCAATATTGCTGTTTACATTTTACCCCTATTGTTGCATCCAAAGGTTGATTATAACCGATTCATAAAGTTAACTCAAAAACAATATTAAAAAACCTTAACAATCCCATCAAGTTCGGTTTACATTCAGGTATAGGCGTTCTACTGATCATTTGTTCAGTGGCGTGAAATAGCCTAAAATCAATATTGTTGTTTACATTTTACCCCTATTGTTGCATCCAATGGTTGATTATAACCTATTCATAAAGTTAACTCAGAAACAATATTAAAAAAAATTAACATTCCTGTAATCAAAACCGTGCATCGATTTTCTGGCGCCAATTTATTTTTGACGTCCCGTTTGCAAAAAAAGAAACAGTTAAAGAACCTTTTCTCACTTCATTTGTTTAAAACCCTACAGGCCAAGGAAATTTTAAGATATATAGAGCAAGGATTCGACTTTTATGGAAATTCGGAAAGATACGCTCCTGACAAGGATTGGACGTACTTGCAACAACGCACGCAAAACCTACTACAAGTAGGACAAAGCTTGGAAACCACGCATAACACCATTTTCAGATCGGTAAGACATAAACTAGCTTTTAGGTTAATATTATTGGGCAGCAACCGGTAAAAACATTGCAAATTTAGACATACTGCCGTAGCAACATTCAATTATTAAGATTTTAAATGGAAAAATAAGCATAACTGTGTGCCAGAACAAAACAACAGTTGCAAAAAGTATTTTTTCTTGAGCCCACTTAAAACGTAACCTTACGTAATTTCAGCTTACAGGAAGCCTGGATTCCGCGAGATCGGTTTTTAGTATTGTCAATACGGTTGTTTTGACAAGTACACAAAAGCTTGCCTTGAGGAAAAACGAGTTGAGGAGTAAAACCACGCTCTACTTGGAAGCTCTAAAACACATCGAGTTGACGATGAAACAACAAATGTCTCAGATCCAGAACCTAACCAATGTTGTTCTTGTAGAGGCTGTAAGTTTATTCATTGAAAAATATGTAACAATGCACAACAATTCGGTTAATTTTACAGCGAAACAACCAAAAAATCGATTTGTGGGATTTTCTTACGTCGATTGTGGGAATTGGCATTAGTGTTGGGGCAAAAAGTCCAATTGCTGTCTACGATAAATCAGTCGCGGTAAGAAATGCGTCAGTTTCATTTTTGAGCACTTTCCAAAGTTAACTTTATCACTAGTTCATCTCCATGATGAAGCAAAGAAATTGCGAACTTCCCGTAATTGAGCAATTACAAGACTTATTGAAAACAAAGTATGTTTCCATTCTTAATTAGTCTTATTAGCAATAAATCCAATAAAATGTTTCATGTTGCTGTCAAGCCTCCAGTTTGCGTTTGACGCGCGAGCAATCGCCGATAATTTTGATTACAACACTTTGAATGCATCGGCTGTTCCGGTCATAATGAAAAGCAATTTGGCAAAGAACAGAGGAAAGATCATTCAGGAACTTCATTGCGTGTTTGAGGAAACAAGCTCGGAAAACGTAACAATCGCCTTCTCGGTCTCTCACCAATAAATTCTTGCTGGTTATTTATCACTATATTTAGGCTTTAACACTGGATCGTGTTCTGAATGATTATTTTCGAGACGGAGCTTTCCGAATTGATCTCATAGGAAAACTGATGAACATTGGAGCTCAAATTAAAGTGGGTTAATACTCAAGTATGATTACTTAGCAAGGGTTAATAAACTAAACGCTTTTTAGGAACTACAACACGATCAATATATTTTAATGGAAACGCAAAATTTAGCAAATCGAACATTGCTGGCTGCTAGTAACAACATCAATATAGATTCCAGACACTATTTTACAGATTTGCTGCTCAAGTGGGTGCAAATTATATACTGCCGAACTTACTGAACTTAACTGCACTGTTTAACTCGAACCCTTCAAAACCAGCTTGTACCAGCAACAGGAAAATACTATTATGAACTCCATATACGAACTCTCCAAATCTTACCAGTTCGAAAGCTTATGGAATTTTGATGCATTAAGAAAATTCTCACGTTCATTTAGTTCGAAGGTAAATAAATGCGAGCAAACCGAAGTTAAGAGAAACGAACTCCACAACTAATAATTTCTCACAGAATGTGATTTTGAATTCTGGGAGCCTGAATGGAATATTCCAGTTGAATCAAATCTTCCTTCAGCTTCAGAGAGACAGGGACAACTTCATGAACTACGCGGCTGTCTACGCCGGGCCTTCTTCTCACATTTTTCACGCTTACTGGGAATTTTTGGAGGTAAATCTTAACCTCCGAGACTTGCCTTAAGAACTATCCATCACCAATACCCTATTATAGTCCGTGCAATATTTTATAACTGATTAGACCACTCACCCCGCCGTCATTAACAAACTTCGATCAACTGGACAAACGACCATTACGTTGGATATCGACCCAAACGATCCATTGACCACACGGTGCGGGAACTGCTTCAACGGGCGCATGATCGGTCTCTACATAGAAATCGTGGGTGACCGTCAAGCAAGAAACGTACCATCAAAGTATACAGATTTTTTTTAGCATTGATAAGAATCTGTGGCGAGTTGTGTCGCAATTAATTTGTGCAGAACTTTCGTCATGGTGTCACACCAGGGGGACTCCCGGTTTTTGGTTCCCTTGGGTGATGACAACATCAAGTCGGTTACATTCCAGCAGACACCAGAAAGTGATGACTCGGGAAAGTTGATGTCGTTTGACTCCGCCCAATTACTGGAGTTGAGTGACATTGACGACGATGACTCAGCACTGGACGAAAAGTTTGCTGACGCTGTAAAAATTAGTCTAATATATTTATGTACTATATCCATCACTAAAAAGTAACGATATATGCGTAATTGTTTGCCATGCTTACTTCGAATTATTCGTGCTTGTTTATTTTACATAGAATACCTTTCCATTGAATGTGTTGTGTGTACGTAGGAGTACCAGTATTGCCAGGAGGACGGATCTGATTTTGCCGGAGTAAAGGCATGCAGAAGTCCATATGCCACCTACGTAATTACGATCCCCAAGTCGGAGGACTACGTTTGTCCAACTGATCTGACCGACTCTATTTCTGGATTGAATTGCCGGGAATTTGACTTCTCTAGGTAAACAAAATACCTTTTAGCCCTAATGATTGGCCAATCTATAGTTTATTTTAGATTAAATGAAATCCGGATCTACGTCAAAGTCACTTCATGGAGTAATTACCCACACGATACTAGAACGGCAAAGTAAGAAAATAATTGTTAATTTCCATAAATCCCTGTTCGAGAACTTTTGTATTAATTTTTGCTATTTTGCAGGCTTTTGTTGCAGCACCGAAGCAAATGATAAATATGCTAAAGCAAGTCCTTACCGTCAAGAATACTTCAACGGTTTAATAACATGGGTTTTCTTTATTGTAATGTAACATCATCACATAAAAATGTGCATCTGTATTACTTGAATGCTTAAAGAAATAAGTGACACGTATATTGAGCTGCAGGTGATTCAAACTAATTCTTCCTATCATGCCTCAAATGTTAAATATATATGACAAATATAATATAGCAAATGATAAATATGCTTAAGCAATTGATTTTATTTTATGTGTATATTACTGTCAAAAATACCTCGACGGTAAAAGAGCATGGGTTTTGTTCATCATAATATAACATTATCACAAGTAATCGTTCATCTGTATTACTACTATGCTGAAAGAAACGCACGAATCATTGAGCTGCTGACCGAAACGGAACTAGAAAGGCAGACAATTAATTAGTTACTCGGTCTTCTTTGTTGATCTGATTTCGATGAAAGTACAGCAACCCAATTCACCCCTGTAACAGCTTTTTTGATGATCGCTTTAACAACCCTGCTAAACACTATTCAATTTTTACTATCTAATCTGTTATTTTGCTGCAGATTTTTAGCATACACTTTTCTTGCTCTACTGGCAACAGATATAACTTAATTTAGTATCAATAATTTGCAAAAGCTGTTGCTGTGTCAGGACGAGATAGTTTCATTTTAATGTATTTTTTTCGCCGAAAATGGGCACAATTAGGTGGGGATAATTATATCTTGAAACGTCTTGGTCGCTTTAGTGACTCTGTTTGAATTCGGAAACAAGTCTGAAAAATAACACATTCAGAAAATTGGGTAAGACGTTACCACAATCTACAGCATACAAATACAATAGGTTTTCCACAAATAAGAATTGTAGAAATAAAAACGCTAAAGCACCTGCTTGCGGCGCTTGGGTCTGGAGGGTAGTTGCTCCATGAGCTGATCTTAGCGTAAACTCTGATTTCTTTCAATCTAAACACAAAAATTTTAACGAGAAGGGTGATGTCGGTTGCAATTGCAACGCAAGCGTTTGAGAAAAACTGTTAAATTTTTACTAACTTGGCAAAGTCAAAATCTTGGCAATTGACTCCCGACAATGATTCGTTCGGATTTGACGGACACACGTAATTGTCAGATTTGGGGAGAGTGATCACGTATGTCGAGTAAGGACTCTTACAGGGCTTGGTTCCAGAGAAGTCAGTGCCGTCCCCGTTGCAGTATTGGTATTGCTGTGGGTTTGAACGGTTATAAAGTTTTACATTCAAACAAATAAAGAGGTGACACACTTTGTTATGCATATATGAAGAATTGTACCTCTAAAACGGTGTGATAAACCTATGGTTGGAACAAGCAGTAAAGATAAAATTCTTTTTGTATCGAATTTTGTAAATTATGTATTGAAGATGCCAGTACGTTATTCAACTTTCAAAGAAACCAATTACAATCGGGCGAATGCGTATCTGACTTTTAGTTTCATAAAACACTTACGGCGTCCGAAAATTTGTCTTGAAGCTCTTGGTCGTAGATGGACGACACCAGTTGGGAGGAATCAAAGGACATCAGTTTCCCAGACTCGTCGCTCTCAGGTGTTTGCTGGAAGGTGGCGACGCTGTCGTTTCCACTTGAAAGGGGCATCATAAAACGGGAATCTCCCTGATGCGACACCATCACATAAGTTCTAAATAAAAAAATACGTTTTGCAAGATCACTGTTGGCCAAGGAGATAACGAAGCTTGTTTAGCATACACAGGAGGAACGTCTGCTGTTTGTTCGTCGCCGATAACTTCAAAGTACAAGCCGATCAAACGACCATTGTAGCAGTTTTCACAACGAGTGGTTGCAGGGTCGTTGGGGTCAATGTCCAGTGTGATGGTCGTTTGTCCGTTGGTTTGAAGCTCACTAATCACTGCTGGATATGTGTCCTGCAAAAAAACAACTCGTTTGATTTGATCTTCGTTGTTAAATTACGCTAAATGGTTAACGAATTAGCCAGTTTAATGGTTAACTAGGTAAACTGGTAAATAGTTATAACTAGTGTAAAATGCAAACACTTTTCTCCTCCACCGACCGACTGTGTTTCAATATTCCATGCAGTTTTAGGCAGATCAAACAGAAAAAAGCTCTGTAATATTTACGCCTTTGTTGTATTTCATATTTCATGACTACTGTAGACACAATGGCACAACATTCCACATTTTCCGCATATCGGGTTCAGCATACTTTCACGCACAGTTACCTTTCCAAAAACAGTTTTGCAGACTTACGTTATTAAATTCCCAATATCCGGTGAAAATGTGAGATGCTGGTCCAGCATAAGCGGCCACATAGTCCAGGAAAATGTCTCTTTGTGTTTGCAATTGTTGGTAAATCATATTTAGCTGAGTCATTCCATTAAGGCTTCCTGAATTCAAAACTACGTTCTGCAAAACAGTTATTATTGATCTACCTGTCGTGTAAGTAATAGTAGCACTTTACCTTGTCGCTGAAACTAACAGAGAACTTGCCCAAGGCATCAAAATCCCACAAACTTTCGAATTCGTAGGCCTTAGAGAGCTCATAGGTATACTCCATAACAATATTTTCTTGCTGTTGGTATAAGCTAAAAGGGAAAAAACGGTCATGGCATTGGTGGAAGATTTAGTTACACTTACTTTTAGCATAAATAAGCATTTACTTAAGTAGCAAGTCACTTAAAGAAGATCTGGTTTGCATTTGAATACTGTTTTCAGCTGCATTCAGCGCTTCGTTGGTGGAAGCCTGCACGTCAGCCAAGACTTCGCGATTGTAGTCAATTTGCTGAATTGAAAAAGTTGTTTATGGAAAAGTTATTTGCTTTTCTAATGTAATCGTTCACATCGTGTTTCAAGATAAATGACATGTAACAGTAAAATATTTTGTTTAAACCTTCAACTGGGCGTCCATGTTCATGAGTTCATCAATCAGCGTAATTCTGAAAGCACCGTCTCGGAAATAGTTGTCAATCAATCTCTCAAGGGTCATGGCCTACACATTAAAAGAAAAAACATTCCTGAAACCGATGTTTCCTCATCTTCTGTATCGACGTCTGCCTTACCAACACGGAATCAGGGTCCTGGAAAAGGCAGCGCAACTCCTGGACAAGTTCCCCCTTGTTTTTCGCCAGATCGCTCAGCATTATGGCGGGAACAGCCGACGTGTCCATGGTTGTGTAGTCGAGGTTTTCTGGCTTTATCGCTTCATAGTCAAAGGCGAATACAAGGCTGCCACATAGTTATGTTTAAAAAAAAAATTTTCCGATTTGAAGTGAGATGATCAGACTTACTTTGTGTACAAAGATTCCTCCAGCTTGTTGATGGTCGGCATTTTGCAATCCTCCTGTCGCATTCTTCGACTCAACTAAGAGTGGACAAACGTTACAGTCAGAGCCTAATCTATAGCTTCATTTACATCATCATTTATAGTATTACATAGAAACTTTTTTATAGACAAACTGTTTATGCAAGAATTGACATGACATCTGAAGGAGTCCCACCAATAGGGTGTTGTCAAAGGCAGCTTGAGGATTGAGAGATATTATGTTGATGGCAGCCCCAACGATTCCTCCCATCAAGTCCGATATAAATTCTTTAGCTTCCTAAAAATAGGTTACTTTACACATCACCGCGGTTTAAAACTGGCCCATCTTGAAAGTAAAGGAAAACGAACAACAGGTACAAAATACTGCAGAAGTCCTTACTTCAGCAAAGAAAACCACATGGGCCATTGCTCTGATCACGATCATTTCGGCTCCCATCGTTGCTTCAATTTGTTTCAGTGACTTGAGGTAAAGTTGTTTCTTGTCTTTTAATTCCTGCTCCTCGAATGCAAACATGGCGTCGTTCGCTTCCACCGCTGTGTTCACGACTCCCGATATTGTTGTAATCGACTGAAGGTCGTCTTCCATCTTACCAACAACATTAATTCAATATTTTGATACAAAATATAAAAAAGCGTTAGGCTAACGTACGTTTTTATCGATGATGAAAGTCTTCAAACAAAGAGATTTTAATAAACTACTTCAAGAAATCAGAGTAAGCTTAACACTTGACCAAAAATAAAATGTAAAATCATAGCTATTTGTCCTAGAAAACATTGTACTGCAGCACACTCGCAGTATGTTTTCTGTCGAAGGTGAGTTGTTACTAACTGTGACAAAAACTTACAGTGCTGAATACGGTGTTGTACGCGTCCTGCAGACTCTGCCCGACCACCAAGAGGTCATGTGCTCGAACGTCCAAATCTGCCCAATTTCTGTCGGGGGCGTAGTTTCCTGAATTTCCGTAATAGTCGTAACCTTGGTCGATGTATGCCGAAAGCTCGCTGGCCTGAATTCACAGGGACACAACATTCCTTAAGCCTACTATGTTTTACTCAAAAAACATTTAAAAGGGTTCGAGATAAGGGGGAGTATATTCAAAAAAATTTGAAAGAATGTTAAAGTTTGCGTTTACTGCAATAGAAAGAAACTTAGAACCTTCGTGTCATGGGAATAGTTAGTTTACCTTTCATAATTACTTCTTTGACATTAAATGACAAATTTGTATTCAGAAACAACTTCTCTTATCACCTGCTTGTAGATCAAACTGGTTTCATCTGCCACGTCCAGAATGAAGTCAAATATTGGTTTGGCATCTGCGTTATCGTTACGTTGAAACAACATTTCTCCTTCTCTTTCTATCATCCTCAAAAGCTCGGTATCGCCAACAAACCATTGTTTAACCGAACTCACTGTAGTCAAATCGGTTGACCCAACGGAACCCTGGCGGGCCTGCATTGGAATATGTTTTGTAACACCACATTGTGGAAAAACATTTCCCCACTTAGAAAATAATCATTTTTGGTTTCAGCAATGGTATGCAACAGCATGAAAATTGTATCTCTAACAAACTTTGTTCAATTTCCAACGTCTTTTAACTATTGAACCAGCGAAACAAACTCTGCCAACAATCGCAACAGTACGCACCATGGTTGGAATGCCATACAACGCGAAACCATCGGCACCATCCGTACCGTCCGCACCATTTGCTCCGCTGGTTGCACAATAGTTGCCGTCCTTAACTTTGCAAGTCGGAATACAGATGACAATCACGTGACACCACAAAAACACGTTACAAGAGCAACCACAACTTCCATGGCCTCCAACTCTAAAATCATAACATTGGATTGTTTTATCCAAGACGAATGACTTTCCAATTATATATCTTATGACAATGTGCGTTTTGAATGAAAGTTTTTTTCCTAGAGCATTATTTTCTTCAGGGCGACATGGTGATGTTTAGTTGACATATTAATTTAGCATTCAAGTCCACAAAACATTGCATTTTTTTGTTACCCTCCTGGGCCACCGTGGCCGTGAGCTACTGGGTGACCGGCGATTCCTGGGTGCTTGTCCAACGATACATATCCAGACAACTGCTGCGTGTAGAGCAAAACGTCACCAGCGTCACCACCAGCTAACATGGAATCACCCCCTTTAAATCCGTCGTGACCGTTCTGTCCGTCTGCGCCCTGGTTGCCTAGAACATTAGTTTGAGTGTTACGAGTTGGCTTGTAAGGTTTAAGAGTTTACACAATATTTTATAGTGCACAACTGCTGAGAAGATTACCAATAGGCTACAATGGGACTTTTTACAAGCAGTATTTTTATGGTCAATGTTTCAAATGTTATCCCATATATGCATAGCGTAACAATATATAATGCATAAAAGCAATACTTTTTCTGCATCTTACTAATTTACATTGGTGGAGCACATTTTTAACAGGGCTCATTTTACTTAAAATGACTCGGAAAATATTGTAAATGTTGTTAATTTACCGGTAAGGAACCAGTCACCATCGAACAGACCGCCGCAGTCCTTATTGCACTCGTAATCACAGTCTACTTTGGAGGCATCAGCACCATTAGCTCCAGACATTCCATCTCCACCTTCTTGTGGAGTTGTACTGTTCGATCCCTAAATTGTAATGGTGTTAGGATGTAGATTATGTGTATATGTATGCTGAATGGGAGAACACGTTGCTATCTATTAGTAAGGTTAGATTTAAAGTTTTACAAAACCATATTTATATACTGTACGTTTCTGAATCGTCGGGGTCACCACAAAGGTATTGTACTGCTTCATTGCGCTATGAAACATTGACTGACACGACGAGTTAACGCAAAACCGCAGAAAAAGAGAAGTGCGACAAATTAACATAATCCGCTTCCTCACACACGATGATGTGCGCGCTACACTCTGTGCTATGAAAGGAAACGTATAGATGTTTGATTCTTAAATGACGATTATACATAAGTTTATATTGAGTGTACCCCTATTTAAAGGATGCAAAGCTACAATTACCGATACAAATGTTAGTGATCACAAGCAGTATTACGTAAAACTTACCTCAAAACTCATGAAAACGTCACCCTCGACGTCGTAGACGTAAATCTCCAAGTCTGTCCCAGCAATCGCTCTGTCGTTGCTTTTTCCATTGGAATCTGTTGTTGCCTGAGGGGGCTCGTCACAACCAAACTCCGACGAGCATCTTTGGGCTGCCTAAAATTTCACGAGCGTATCAATTGACTACATGGCTTTTGCATATGTGGACAAGCATCTGTGGCCCTTGCTGCAGCTTTATCAAATTGTCAAATCCTATTTTAGTGTATTGAATATGTGCCGAACAGCATCAGAAATTTTAATATATCATGGTGTTTTGTACATTTACTAAACACCCTTTATTACCCTGAAGTCGAGATTTGATCCGCCAGAAAGAATTTTTCTGGCGTGAACGGTGACTTTTTTTACTCCGTAGAAAGGCTCGACGCTCCCATCGATGTAGAATGTATCACATCGAATGTTGACCTCAATGGGCATGCTTGATGCTGTAGTTTCGTAGGTGGGAAACTGGCTGCAATGAATTTTTATGCTTATCTTGTAAACATGGATAACTCCAATGCTTATTTAAATTTGCATCAGTTTAATTTTAAAAGTAAAAACAATACCAAAAATCCCCCATTATGAAATAAAGTTTTGTTTAATAATTAATTTAATTAGTGTAATTGTGTTTGCAGTTCCTTCTTGTGAGAAATACCATTTTTACAGAGGGAGCATTACGTCTGAAAGCAAAAACAACAAATCATCCAGTGCTTACGTGTTGAGACTGAGCATTTCGTAAAGTTGCGAGGTGTAAACGTCTCTTCCAAACACATCATAAACATTCGCCGAAGTTTCTGTCAGTGTTGGCGCAAAGGCTGCTACCGGCTGGCCCATTAACACAGTTCCAGTGTAACTTGTATCACCGAGGAGCGTGTGTTTGTCTGCAAAGGACATTTTTTATCAGTTTAAACAGCCGTTATTGGAGATTATAGTCCAATCCAAAATATAATGTTGATTCTAATACTAGACACTTTGGGATACTTATAATCTGAACAATAACATTGATTAGGTTGTAATGGCACTATCGGTTTAGCTTTTGCTTGGCTATAGTGTTTCCACCTTGTTTTTTTCCGGATGGTTGCACTTAGTTTTGTGCCCATAGGAATAATGGCGATTGCTTGGTTGTAACAAGGGGTAGTTTTTGCCTGACCATTTGGCCGGTCGCGTACAATAATCACACCCAACTGCTTCAGAGTTAAAACAGTTGCCCTCTGTCTGCACCTCACAGAATCAATAATAACGTCGGAAATTATTGAAATAACGTTGGAGACCAATGAAAAAAACATTTTGCAGCAAAGCAAAAACAAACAGCCCTGAAAGAGTAACGAAGACAGCTTGCGTTTTTACACCTACCATTCGCTAGTTCGCTTGCTGTCCAGTAAAGGTTCATCCCAGAGCCCCAACTCTGTCCATTGGTCATCGTAATACTGGCAATAAAATTGTCATTTCCAACGCTGACGATGTCCACATCAAATCTGTAAGCAGTCCATAATATGTTGATTTGTGTAAAGTGGACAAAAAGTGTTTGCCTCCGCTTATACAAACCCGAAATAACCATAAATGATGCACATTTGTTGGGACAAAATTTAACTGACTTACTGATGACGTTCGGTAAAATAAATTACATAAACGCATAGCTACACCAAACAAAAATTGCCGACATTTTTCATACGCCTCCGTGCGGTTACAAACCTTTCAGTAGTTTCCCTTCTGGCCCAGCCGTACACAAGCGGGGGATTCGTGAACGCCTGAACAAAGTTGACTGTAACTTGAGCCGACTTGCTGTCTGACGATGCGACGGCGTAGGTACCTTAAAACAAAAGTTTGTACATCAGTAAAAACGTATACGACGTCGAATTTTTCCCAATTAACTTACCTTGCTCCTCTCGGCACCAACCATGGCCGAACAACCCGATCAGAGCACAAACGAAAAGTATCGACCCACGCATTAGCATGTATGATTGTTTTCTCTTCTACATATAAGTTTAGTAATACAAATTACAGTTCTTTCGCTCGTGTTTAGATCATAAGCGAGAATGAAAACCTGGACTGCGCACACAATAACTCGAACCTCCAGCAAAAAACTTGCGTAAATTGAAATTTGAAAAACATTTTGCTACCATCATGTGCCTCGCATAAAATTCACAAACCCTATACGCGTTATAAATTTTAACCTCAGAATGCAGGCCCTGACGAGCATATCACAAGGCATTTGACAGGTTAGTACTGCTTCGTATGAAACCTGTAGGTATATGCGACAACTTTTATACCAAAATTTATAAATGGAAAGATGGCGTGACATTCAAACTTCGTCATTTTGTCGGACCATCATCAGGTGCGTGGGATTTACGCACCTGTTCCACTGTCGTTTGCTGCTGACAGCGTGTTGGCATAACGGCGTTGAGTCAATACATTGTCATATTTTGTTTTTCTCATGGTGGGGCCACCTCCGAACGAGCCAATTTACTGTAAAAATACTTATTAGTCTTTACTTTACGCGATCAGCGTTACAACTCGGCGGTTTTTGGTTTTGGCATAACCACAAACGTACACAAGCAACTGCTACCTGGTTAACGTACTTGGTTTGAGAAGCACACAACCTAAGATACGAACTACCTATGATGTCGTGTGGTAACTCACGTGTTTTCAATTAAACCAAACGTTTAAAACATAAGATTTCTCTGTCGCGAATTCGTCATAAAAACGCGAAAATCATAACAACGCAACAAATATTTACGCAACCAAATGGGAGTCTGTGGATAATCGCGAAAACACGCGAGATGAATTTCAGGGCAAGTTTTTGACAACTCCACAATTTTGTCACATGTCCGGGATTGTGTTGCGCCAGAAAGAAATGTTAGAAAGTGTCCCAACGAAGTCATCAAATTTTGACACTATTTGTTTACTGGCAAGGGGGTTCAATAGGTTGCCAACCCCTGCGGCATAAGGTAAGATCAAGGTATCACCAACCGAACAACAAATTCGAGATAGAAGACGCACTAGTCACAGCTCACAATGGTAATAATAATCGCAAAGACAAACCAAACACACCGTTATGGCTTCATAATATGGCTTAGCACGAGGAGAAAACACAAGCGAGACGTTTACAATGAGAGGTAACGAGATAAAAGCGCGGCCACTCGAATCAAGTAGAATTGAGAGCAATTCTAAGTGAAAGTACACTTGAGATACTTTAAAACCCCCTTGGAAACGGGCAATAGCTTTAAGTGCTCAGCTCAGAAGGGTTTGCAGTGAGCAAATATGGGTATTTTGCAATCAGATTTTCGGAACCTTTCCGATACCGCTTTTGATTTTTGGGCATTTACCGGGCTTTGTATCCATAAATTTCATTTGCACGTGAACTTGTAACAACGATGTTTGCAAAAGGACATCAAACGTACAGATATAAGGAATCAATTGGTTTTGATAGTGACCAGCGTTTCAAAACGAAAACATGATCGTAATAGCAACATAACACACAAACATCAATAAATAACGTTGCTTTCTAAATGCATGTCATCGAAGCGGTTAGCCACATTCCGGTCACGACTTTCAACTTGTCTTTCAAAGTTTGCATACACAGAAGCGTCCACAAACTGATGTCCCACCTCGTCTTCGAATTCGTCTATCTGTCCCAGGTTGTCGGGCTGCAGATGAATTCGATACACGTCGTCCCCATACATTGCGTCCTCTTCACTGGAATGAACCAAAAGGAATGGGAAATGAAACGCGCGCGTGCTTTTGTCGATTCATGTTGACGTGAATTCGTTTTTAGGAGATAATGTGGATGGGTGGTTGTTCATAAAGTATATGTTAAAGAAATTCATGCCGAAAAATGAATTTAACCTTTAACCATAGAGCTTAATAAACTGGCCAGGATGGCCAGGACAAGTTGCGAAACTCCCGCTTGTTACTTCGCATGTGATTTTCTCTTATTTCCGAATTAGCGGATTGCCTTAAAACCATCCCATCAAGGTCAAAACACTTACGGTTGCGGAGAAGTTCTGTGGAGTGAGTCGTCGGGAGTAACAGACTGAGCTTTTCTTCTTCTTTCGTATTCTCCTTCCAACGGACTGACTTCATGCATTTTGCAAACCTTCGCGGGTAAACGGGTTTAGAGATTCTTCAATGAACAAAAATTGACGGATGAACTTAATCAATTGCAAAATATACGACAGCACTGCTTCAGCATGCTGCGATACGCTCTGTCGACATTAAGGGCGAGAGTAAACGATCTATAGTTTTTTTGTTTAAGGGTTTCACAAAGTGTTTTTTTTTAATTTAATGCTATAATGTTAAACATTCGTTCAGGTTCTCTCGAAAAAGGTAAAAAAAACATTGGGAATTTCGAATTGAACAATAATAGTAGCGGAGGAGCACTTGTGACAAGTACGTAAACGAGGCAACCGTGTGAATTTAAGATAGGTTTAATATCAAATAGATTTACTCACCTCCACGTACTGATCCTTGAGATGCCTCTGTCTGCTCGGACTGGGCGAATATCCCTGCTTTCGATTCTCTGGTTGTATACCTCGGCATGTTCGGACGCCAGGGTGTCTGTTCTGAAACATATGATTTTCACAATACTTAGCCGTGCATGCTGTTTACAGTGTGTCACTTTTTGAAGCTAAGGTCTTACACCGATAATTATTTTTTGCCGAATATACCGCATTAGTATGATAATACGCAGCAATCATATGTCATATAAAAATTATTCAAAAAAACGTCAAACTGGAAGCAAATAAGCCATAATGATCAGTGAGTTGTAGGCACTGTTTCAACCTATAAGAATTGGGTAAGACCTGTATACAGTGGTTCGACTTCGGTAATTTTTACATAGTACGGGTGACCAACACATAAGACGTTTACTAAAGTACCAAAATGGAAAAACATTTTGTCAGGCTAGTCAACCAAATAGATCAGACTCGGACAGCAGCTTCAGTAATGATACCTTATGGTTCTAAACAGCGTGCACAGCAGCTCAAGAACGGGAAAAATACGTCATATTGTATGTTGTGTTTTTGAGCCTGGCTACACTTATAACACAATGTGTCAAGACCTTTTAGGTTCAATGAATAAGTCAATATGCTGTTGAATCTTTATATATGTTTTCACTTATGCGAGCATTGTGGTTGAGAAGTAGACAGTGGAATCAATTTCCAAACAACGTCTCCGCCCCAGATGATCTCAATACAAAGGAGAACCCATGTAATCGATAGCGGGTAAACAACAATGCCCTGAAGCGCTTTGCGGTCCTGATAAAGTGCCTCCGGACGAACACAATTCGATGATAGCAACCTTAAATTGTTTTGGGAACTGGGTACCGATAACGTACAAATATAGCTTAATTCAAGTTTATGTTGCCGCATATTCGTTTTGCATCGATTGATATGTTTTCTGGAGTATATTGCAAGTTTTGTTTCGTTTTTGTAACTGCAAACACTTCTTGTGGTTAAAATGCTACTGACGCAAAAGGCGAAAGTTTCTCGCAAAACTGTGAACATTTATTGTGGTGTCGAGAACAATATATATCAAATTGTAATGAATTAATTATACATTCATACGTACAATTAAAAATCCAATACGCATGTCCATATGTACTATGTCAAATGGATTACTATGCAATCTTAATCTTTTCTAACAAAATCCAATCTACGTCAATAAATAAACAAAATCGCATCAATGGTATTTAACGACTAACCTTCACAGGCCTTAAAGGCTGTAACCTTCCCTTTAGTAAGCGCCCTTGCCTTGAATCGAGACGTGTAGGGTCAGGCATTCCATTTATGACATGTCTTACCCTTGAAAGGGTAAACGCAGTCGTAGCTCTCAACTCTTCGCCCGGATGAACCAATTCATCCTGTCAAAAAGTTGCAATATTGTAGAAATATCAAACGCAGCACATTTATTTTCAATCGATGGACGTGTGCTTTAATGGTTAAAATATTATAGGGAAAGAAACTGGGTTGACATAGGGTATTCATGTTGTGGAGTAAGTGTTTACGTTTTTATCAGTGTCGAAGTTCCAGAAAACGATATTATTAAAAACACAACGGAACTTCTACTTCCATGGAGTACAAACGCAGACAGGAACTTAATTTATTCTGTTAAAATTATTGTACAAGGACGTGTGCACTTACTGATACTCTGTGGTTTGCGTCGAGTGTCAGAGCTGGTACTTGTTTAAACGGCATCTTAATGAACAAGTTTGGCTTTGGTGGCAAGGGTTCCTCGATTCTCCATCGAGACGATGAGACAGTACTAACTGGTCTGCTGCTTCCTGATCGGTTGCTAGCCCATGTTCTCCTTCTTCCAGAATGGTCGGTCGTTCTGAACAGAAACACAATTTTAGTATCTCAGGATCAACAGAAGAGAGACAGATAACACTGTATTTGTGAGGTTCTTGTGACGACTATTATTCATAATAATGTTCTGCAAAACTTCCACAAACCACTGCAAATGGACAAAACTTTACTCACGTTTCAACTACACTATAGAAACTCTTTAATGAGTCATGAACTCTGTTAAGCACTAATAGCACTAAAATAGCCTGTCACTTACACAGTAAGTTCTGGAAAAATAGTCTTAACAGCCATTGGACATCCCTAAACAGACTCAAAGTGTACTGGAAAGACCACTCTGATACCTGAGGTCATATATTACATACCTAGCTGAATATGCCAGAAGATTAAAACAACATGTTATTGTGGCCCTTTCAAGTCTCACAGGCCAGAAATTACATAAGCAGGTGTGTTTACACA
The DNA here is from genome assembly GCF_947561715.1 of Ascidia mentula. NCBI lineage: Eukaryota > Metazoa > Chordata > Ascidiacea > Phlebobranchia > Ascidiidae > Ascidia > Ascidia mentula. The sequence goes on from NC_138568.1 coordinate 6,177,016, forward strand.
AAACTGTTGGACATGTCACAATTCAGCAGATTACAGAGAAGCACAATGGAAGTTCTCTTATAATCAAAACACACCTGACATGTCCTATGGCCTTTGATATGTGCTCAATGTCACTGATAGCTTTTTACGCCTGACTGTACAGATTAGTACAAGAATATTGGGTGCAGAAGAAAAGTATGGCCTACAGCAGTAGAACTGAATTTTATGAGAAGTATGTACATTTGAAAATGAAAGCCAAAGCTAAAATGCTGTTAATCATTAGTAAACGTTTCCACTGGGTTCATCATCAGTACTACAATGAGTGCATGCAAGAAAAGCGTCGAGGTAATAAAGGACTGAGCAGGCAGAAGGGAAACAGCAGCAGTTAGTGTTCGAAACGTTTACTAATGATTAACAGCATTTTAGCTTTGGCTTTCATTTTCAAAGTTATCAACTCCAAATATTTTGCACCCAAGTATGTACATTTTTTTTATGCATTTGGATTTTCAGTGATAGTTTTGCAAAATCAAACATTTCAAAAGTGGTGCAGGGTTGTGTTTAACACAGAAGAGGGCTTACAATGGAGCTCAATGGTTTTGAACATGGAAGTTTAACAAACCAGAATTATGGTGATTTGTGAATATTTGGAAAATGTAACAGTACTTACAGTCGGCTTGGAGAGTAAACATTTCTTGACAAAGGTCTTTCTGAGATAACAACTCCAGGAGACACCTTTGTAAATATCATATAATAATAAAACATCGTACAACATAGTAAATGCATATGCATTTTTTTATGCTATTGATTTTTGCAGGCCACTTTACAATAACTAATTATGATGCATGCTTTTATAAAAAACAAGGTTTTTTTGTTTATACCAATAAAAAGTGTTTCAACTTTTTTGTGCCTGCACCTACAGACCTTGTTAACCTACAAGTAACATTGTTGTTAGTAAATACAAAATGTAAATTGAAATAATTCACAAAGCATTTAAAAAACTGTTTTAATACTTCATAAAACTGTGGTTGGTTGCTCCTATTTTTTGCACTTGGCTTTCGTGCAATTGAAGACAAGGTTTGGATTATCTGCTGCTTTTTCATCATCAGTTCTTCTTTGTGTCTTCTCCTTCTCTCCTCTGCCTCATCCAAAAAGTGAGCATCTTTGTGCATTCCTCGGGAAACAGCTCTTGGCTCCTCTGGATGTGGCGTCATATTTGGGTCGAGTGGTACATTGAGAATGCGGACTGATAGTCCATTCATTTTGGTTTGGTCTGCAAAATGGAACAGAGCAATATCATTGTTTATTTGCTGATAAAACCAAACTATTGCAATTTATTTGTCAAGAATATATGTTCTACTACCTTCTGTATTTGCAGCAAAATGTGATGCCATGTTTTTTGTTGCTTCAGGGGTTTTTTGTCTGTTTTCAGGTTGAACCCTCTGTGGCGATGCAGGCTAAAAATATAAGGAAGAACACTGAAAAAAACTACATTTCTTTAGGAAAAAAATAATATTTAATTGGCTCCTGCAACAAAAACAAGCTGGTTATGATAAAAAAGGATATGATTTAGAAGAAGAGGTGACATGAACTGAAAAAATCATATTTTCACCTTTTGTGGCTGATTTGTCTGAAAAAGTGATGGTCTATGCAGATCATGATGTTCTTTAAAGGTCACTGTTCCGCTGTTGGGGTTAATAATTTGTACCTGGCAAAACAAAAAGATTGTGTCACTTTTTACATATAAAGACGCTTTTAGCTTATGTGCTATAGTCAAATTGTTAAACCTGCTTTATTTGGACGTCGTGGTACGTTGCATCTAAAATGTCATATTCCTCCCCTGCCAGTGGACGGTCGTACAACGTACCACTCATATTACTATAATACCTCCAAACGTTTTGCCGACAAAAGCATAAAACTAACAATGGGACATGCAGTCAATTTCCAAACTACCAGGCTGGGTTGGAATTAGGGGAATCCCGGGACATAGTCTTGTTGTCAGGGCAAAACACACAAAAATCAAATGTTTAAGTATATTTATAATGTCACAGACAGCACTACAATGCTAAATAAAAAAGGAAAGCGTGTTTACATGGAGAAAAAACAAAATTAGTTAATTAGTTGAAAAGCAATAACCTCGAGACAGAATCAGCCATAAGTATTTTTGTAATCTCTATTACAAAATAATCCTTTGCATTACTTCAGTTACATTGTCCTTCGCTGTCTGCAAATATGTGCATTTCTTAAACAGGAGTTTTTTCACCGCGGTACAACGAGTTGCAACGTTTCTCTACCAACGTTTTGACAGCAGTGGCATTCTCCCATCCTGGTTTCTTTTTGCCCTTTGTGTTGCCCCTGGATGTCGTTTTTATAATTCTCGGCGAAATCGTTTTCGAGCAAAATAAATTGAAAATGTCTCAAATTTTTGCTGGCATTTTGGTCATTTGACAGAAATTTTGTTGTGAAAAAAAACCCAGCTCCCATCGTGTGACCGTGGTGAAAAAAACGCATTTAACCTAATGAAATTTTGCGTTCTTGCAATATACAAACTGTATTTAATACAAACTCTTTAATGGCAGTTTCGTTGTACAACCACTAAGACAAAGCAGGTAAAACAGACGAAAGAATAATTGCAAAAATGAGATGAACGTGAAAAATAGACAAAAAACCAACACAACGCTTCACCAAAACATTGCAAGAGATATATAACTTCAAGGTGATACATTTGTACAGCAGGAAGTTAGACACGAAGCAAACTGGCAGACCAACAACGCCCAGTACTTTCATGGCTATGTCCAGTAACATGGACACAAAATCGCAATGTGGGTACTCTACTGGTGACATCATGAAACTAATACAGTTATTATTTATAGCAAGATTATTGTGAATAAGAAAACACACTTATATCCGCCAACCAAAAGACTGTAAACCAACAAATTCAACATGAGGTTGCAATTTAAAAAACACCTTGTTTTGCATTTTCTGTAACAGCGCTTAGGTTGTGTCAGGTTTTCAGCCACGGATGAACTTCAAGTGCAGATTTGTTACGGTCTCCATAATCATATGTCAATTCCTCACCAGTTTCGATGTCCCTTTTAGCAACAATGACAAGTCTAGGAATGATTTTTTTGCAGTCGTCTCCTTGTACCCATATGAGGCGCGTCAAACAGTTAGGATTTCTTCGGCTGTGATTGAGAAGACGACCAAGACGGCCACTCTCTGCGGTGGCGTCAATGCTGCAAAATTTACATTTACAATATAGCAATTTTTAACCTTCCTTTACTAGTAATTTGCGAAAACACTGTTATCAAAACTGTACACAACCAGAACCCAAAATTTTAAAATTATTTTGTAAACAACAACATCTTCAGTCAAACATACCAGAAATTCTGTCCTTTTGCATTGAAATAATACATGTAACATCCAATTGTGGGGTCTTGTGTATATGCTTGCTCACGCTCCCGAGCTTTGGGCCAAGATATTAAATCGCCAGCATATTCCACAACAAACTCACCCTTCACAAAAGGCCTGTAAAATTTGGTAAAGTTATTCGCACAGTTGAAGAGAAAAACATATTTTTGGGCACCTTGTTGACACAACTCCGCGACCTTTTTCTGGAAACTCCACCACATTCATTCCGTCCTCACATTTAGAAATAACAGCTTTGACAATTTCATCTTCCTGTTCTTTCTAAATCGAAAAAATTAAAGTGCTTACATATTATAAGGCTCAATATCAATAGCCAGACTATTAACATGACTAATTGCTATATCCACCTTTATTAATGAGTTTGTTTTTCTTGAACTTCTTCGCACAGGATAAAAGTCTGTTAATCTATGACTTTGTGCAACACTTGGCTTTACTTGTCTGTCAAACAAGAGAGTCATTAGTATATACCATTTATTCCAATAAAAGCAATATTTCGTACTTTTTACCTCACTCAAAAACCCTTATCCGACACTATTTGCAAAATGATTCTTACACATACTTGATATATTTGGATGTCTTTCCTCTTGTAGCATTTCGTTTTCCTTTGGTTTTAGGAGTGGTTGGAAAAGGTCCATTTGTTTCATTATTTACCAATGACCCATCATCAGATTGTTCACTTTTTACTTGTGTACGATCAACAAAGGGTGACATTTTTAAGAACCCAATGTCTGTTGGTGATGGTACCATTTTAGCAGCTGAAAGTACCTTTTCTGTCCTACAATCATCTTTGCGCAAAGCTTGTTCTTTTGGACTGACTTCTTCTACTATGAGTTTGCTCTTGCGGTGAGGGGAACAAAATTCAGTGATCTCTTTCTGTTTGTGACTTGGCGACTGTGTAGTAGAATTTGTGGACTTTGACTTGGGTTTTCCTTTTTTACCTCTTTTTGTAGTTTTACTTGGAAGCTCCGCGGAATTCATGGTTACAGCTAAATTACAAAAAAAAACATAGTACTAACACATGCACTAATAAAATTTCATGACATCAATCATCAAACACGTACCCGTTTTACTTTGCCAACAAATAAGCTGGCCTCCACATCAAGAATTAAAACCTTAAACCACCAGCAAGTCGTTCAACAAACGCGGTTTGCTGCAAACAAGCATTAACGATAGTTAATATTAAATAACCAACCAACAATCAAAACAAATAACTTGAGCTTTGTGGAAGCATTTAAACTTTATTGAGAATGGCTGTAACGAAACCACTCAGACGTGACGCGCTAGCAGAAATCATATTTATAAATGAGCCTGTTGCGATGTAAATTAAACAACACCTCATCTGGTTTGTCTTAAAAACTAACTTATTTTCTGCATACAAAGTCCTCCAACGAAGGCAAAGAAGACATGTGTATCTTTTAGTGCTTGCAAGGTCACTGTCACACACACCTACGAAGCAAGTCGAACAATTTCCACAGTCCACTACTGTCCATTTAGGAAACAAACGCCTTGCATTAGTTTATGGCTGATTCATGTACCTTTGGATTGCACAATTTTACGCATGGCTTTGGAATTCGGCAATGGCTTTGGAATTCGGTCCACTTTTTGCTTGTATTTTGTCGTGTGCATTCTTATGTGTTTTTCCAGTCAATCCTCTCAGAAATTTTCGTATCGTTTTCGTATCTTTAATTGTGCACTGTAGCAACACGCATGTTTCCCTGGACTAGTTCTGACCACCACGCATGATTCCTGATCGGAAACTCTGAAACGCTAGACGGAAATGATGCAGGCTGACCAGCTGCGAATAGGTTGCCGACAGCACCCATTTTTCGCCGAACAAGTGTAACTTATATCGGGTCCGGTAATAGGCCCAATAATGGACGGGGAGGAAAGGAAATTAATGTAAAAAGGTTATGTTACTGGAGCCGAAACGTCCGCTGAGTTGCAAAATATATCCAATGCCTGTGTGCGTCAATCAAATCCTGTTTACCCATGCAAACTATGAAGTCCCAGTCAATGTTACAGCGTATATTGCTTCCTCTGTTCTCGGTTGCCTATGTTTACAGTCTGGTCATTTGATTCGATTGTATTCCATACCACGATATTCGATGAAATGCAAACTCAGTAACGCATAAATTCATCACAGCCTCAGCAACAAAATCTAAATCTTGGGTCAAAATTTGACGCATTTTTTCACATTCACTATAACTTGGCAACCAGTCTCAAAAGTTTCAGACAATTCCCACTATATTAACTGTTTTACGAAGTTAGTGTCTCCATTTTCCATATATGCGTGTGTTTTTATTTCTCATCATTCATGAGCAATAACTTTTGACACGACAAACAGGTGACATGAAAAAAATGTCGCAGAACGTCAGCATATTACGATAATATCAGTTGAGAACAAACTGCAAAAATAATGCTAATTCAACCACATTTTGTTTATGGTTTCTTTTTAGGTTACACGACAAATGTTTTCGCAACTAATGGAGCATGTCACGAATTCAAACCAATGTTAACAGTTATCTCATCAAAAAATTCACACGCAACTACGTGGCAGAAAAAAAAACGATATTGGTTTTCAGCTTGTCAATAGTGTTCAATATCAACACTTTATGTTCCTTAATTATTATGTTCTTAGAAGATGTAAACATGTTCAACACAGGTCAATTTTACACTGAAGTCATATACCGATATCTAACAAAAGTTTGGGATGCGTCGAACGATGTATGTAAATTAATACGATCGATGATGTATTGTATCCAGCTAATTTCTGAGTATATAATTTATTCCCAACAGTACATAAAAGACTAAATACAAACGATTAATAGCATTAAGCGGAAACCGCTTTGCAATGTGTGATATACTACCTTTAACTGCTTTCATAATAAATCAGTTTGGTCAGGTGTTTTTGAACATTTTCACACCTGCAATTTTCCTATATCTACTCCAAATCCGTCGCCAGCACAGCGTACACGTCAAACTGAACTTTCATCTGAACAAATTCGTCCGCCATGTTTTCCATTCCCCACTCTCGCTTAATGAAGCTTCTGAGAAAATTTGCACGATCACACTTTTCCAAATCCTGGCCATTCACCACTTTCTTCATTGCATCCATGTATTCATGGTAAGCGGCCAAGGATCGAAAGTATCCCAAAAATTCATTGAGATTCCAGTGGTATTCCATAAGTAGACCTTCAGTAACCCAAACCTTTTTCTTTGCCGGCAAACTGTCGTATATATTTTTAAACTTTGCATTCCAGTGTGAGTTTGAATTTGGATCATTGCAAACTTGTTCATAGTCATTTAAAAGTTTCGTCGGCTTCGCAGATAACTGCTTGGCAAATGCTTCATCATCAACTCCTAATGGAATAATAGTAGGTGAGTTGTAACCCAGCAAAGCCAAACTTCCATCAGTTTTCAATACACGCTTTGCCTCTTTGAAAAATTTGGGCAAATCGAAGCGATTGCAAGCGACGGCACTGACCAAAAGATCAACTGAATCGCTCTTTACAGGTATATCTTCGGCTGTGCCAACTTCGTACTTAATATGGTCGTGAGTGTTGATAATACGAGCCTGATTTATTTGATTTGGGCTGACATCGACTCCAATGATGCTAGAAAACCACTTGTGAAAGGGTTTTGTTGCTTGGCCGCTTCCACATCCAACGTCCACCATTACTTGCAGCGCTTTATCAGTTGATTTGTTTTCGTTGTGAAATTTCATAACTGCCTCAGCAACAAAATCATGAAACTTGGGTCGAAATTCGACGTATTTTTGTGTTATTTCGTCACTTTCGTAAACTCTAATCATCGTTGTTTTAATTAAGTCTGAGAGATACCTGGAAATTCTTCTAAACAAAAACAAAAATTGCAAAAATATTGCATACAGGTGTTCAAGAATATTTACACTGTGTAGATGATTCTGCAGTTACGAATCTACAAATACCCTTATAGGAATAATTGCATGTGGTAGTAACATATAATTTTTCTGCTATCTCTTCTTACTTTAGTCTGGTATTGTATTATCTAATATTCCAGTTAAGCGCGACGTTGTAGGAATTATGTTATGTTTACTCGGTAATAACACAAAACCTAACTATGACTCACAAAAGACTCCAACACTTACAAGTCAAAAACTGTCTGGCTTTGCAGCCCAAGCAGTCGATTATATAGACTCATTTTAAGGTGAGTTGACCAGGTAAAAATATCATAAAATAAACGTAGATAACAAAAAATCATAAGGTTTAGGTCAGCGGAAAATTCCGGCCGTGCGAAGCTGACCGAGATTTATTTCACACGCGTGCGTTAGCGGGCTTGTCAGGTTAATATCGCACGAGTATCGCGAAGAGTCGAATGACGTGCGGTAATGAATGGATGTTGGTTAAACAATTAAAACCGATAAAAATACATTACAATTGACTACAACGTTACCGACTAGATTTGCGCAGTTGTGACATCTAATCATCGTGTACTTCGGCGGCTGGGCAATATTACATATATTTATACATTTAGAAAATCAATATTTCTGCGCTTAGTTTATAACAACCAACGTAGCGGACAGCTCTGTTGATATTTTGATAGCTCAGCTGACAAAAAAAGAAAAATTTGATGTGATCGACGAACTCATCTGCCAAATGACTACGTGGGATATAAGCTGTATTGGTCGATAAGTGTTGGTATCCTTCCCTGCTTCCCACAATAACGTGCTTACAAAATTTTATTTCTTCTTACGCGGTCAATATTTTTGTTTTCTGTACGACTACATCAGTTACAGCGAATAGTGTATTTCTGCAATATAATTTCCCCGGACGAACGTGCTGTTCTATGAAATTCCTGTTGCTGCCAGGCATATTGCAATAAAAATGTACTGCTCTTCTGGCATATGCCGTACATTTTTAAGTGCTGTTCTATACCTAAAACTTTAACACTATAAACAATGCAGCGTACCAATTGTTTCCCGGTCGGCTTGCTGCTGTGCTGGAGCTACGCCTGCTTGCTTGTTTTTCCTGCAGACTACTGAATTTAAAACTCCGTGATCAGACTTATTTATTAATTAAAAGACACGTTTGCAATATCAGGTGGCGTAAAGTTTAATTTGTTCCAAGCGCGTTAGTGACTGAGCGAGTAACTTCTTGCACGTGCCAGTTGCTTGTTAAGTGACCAAGACTATATTGGGTGGCAGAGTTAATGACAGACAATAACAGCGAATAATGACAACTAATTGACAGTAAAGTGCGAACGGGTATTTAACAAGTTGCAATGAAAAAAAGGTCTGTCTTCGAGCCAGAAGCAACAAGTAAATGTTATCATTTGAAAAAGCGCTTACGTAGGGTTACAACATACAAAACGCAATAAATTTTACAAGACTTGTCGGCAAATGTGAAGATTAATTCGTTTTGCAATGCTGAAACCTTCACTGGGGGTGCGTACAACAATTCCTACAGACTAAAGTGCACAGCAAAATTGCGGAACTCAACACTGCGAACAACATCAACAGTGATAACGGACAGAACGAACAATTACCTTTGATGGCTGCAGCTTTGTTTACGAAACCTCGATTGAAAAATACTCATTAGTCGAATCATTACCAAGAACCAAAGGAATGCATCAACGACAACAGAAAAACGTATTTACAAACTTATTTAATAAAATGTGTTTCATCATGGTAACTAAGCTACGCGATATAAAAGCATAAAATCCACACAGGCATGAACGCAGTTTCATTACTTTTAATATCTACTGCATAGGCAATCAAACATGCATCCTGGGTAGTGCAGTTGTAAGGCAAGAATTTGGGCAGACCTGAAATCGACCGTTTCTGAATTTTTACGTAGAAAAATGTCATCAGGTTGAAATTTTGGTAAATTTACTGTAGAACGACCAAAATCATTTCTTGGTGCGAAATTCCTTACCCCAAAAAATTGTTTTCTTTTCACAGCAAATATGGGAGGAACGTTTTGACAAACAACATTTTTCTGTTTGGGGGTGAAGTTATCAGTATGTAGAGGTTTTTGTTTGACCAAACGTTGATCTGGAATTCTGATTTAAACTCTTGCGAGAACTTTGATATTGAAAGAATTTCAGTTACAAGTTAGCGAAAAATTAGGAAAAAAGTGATACAAATTATTGTTTAAAAATCCAACAGAATGAAAACGAGAAACGACTGAAGGAAAACCGCAATCATAAATGGAGTCGTCCTTGTTCCTGCGCTGCATCCAGTTCCGCCGACGATTCTGCAGTGAATTGTTTAACAGATTTTGTCAAAATATCACGGTTAACACACAGTATCGAAAACCCCAATGCTTTTAGATTTTTTTTATGGGCACTGAATAAGATCCAACAGTGATGTACAGTAAAGGCAAAAATGTTAATCAGCTTTATTTAACAAAATTCAAGCATATAGGCGTACTTACCCGTCTCCCCGGCGTGTTGAAGGACACACACAGAGATCTCCCATGCAGGTAGCTTCAGACACACAGTTTAGGTTGCAAGTAGGAATGTTGGTGGATATTTTAGTTGTGGAAGGTGCTGATAAAATTCGGATTAAATTTTAAAGGAACCTGTTGCGCAAGTTAAAAAAAAAATAGTTTTTGCGCTTGTATTATAATATCATGCTACCCGCAGTCTTATCTTATGATTGTGATTGACGCTTTATAGCAGAACAAAATTTCGTACAGACCGTTCGTTTTATTACATTTAGGTTTCCGCCAGACGATGCAAAAGCGCAAATTATATTTCGAAATGATTTGTACGAGATCAAAATGTCTAAGGATAACATAAAATAGGTCCAAATAAAGCTACCTGTTGTAGAAATTTCTTGAGTAGTTGTCGTAATTCGCCTACAGTAGTATTGCGTTCCGTTCTCAAAACATTGAGATGAATTGTCGCAAGCGTTGAACACGGGGTTGCACAATGATGTGTCTGCAGAATTTAAATATTTTTACCAACAGGTTATCACAGTACAAAAATATGAGAAGGGAAGCAAAGCCACAATAAATCTATTCGAAACTCTACTAATTGGCTGAAACATTTCCAACCCCTGTATCCGAACCTACTCTGATAGTAAACGATTCCTCTTTCTTCGCAGTTGCCATTGGCGCAGTATCTAGATGTTGTGGGTCGGTCATATATAGGACGTATGCTGTACGAGTAGTTGTATCCTGGCAAAAGACCGGGAATCACGACTTTCTGTCCATAGGTCGTGTTGTAACAGGGGATCATTAACTCCGTAGGTACTTCGGGATTTTCGACCACCTTCACGCCCTACAAACGGTAAAGATTTAAATAAAGGCCGCTCAAAGATGCACCGCGCGGTTCGAGATATAAAGCCCTAAAAAATATAGATGTACTTCATTCATATGAACATCTATTTCCATGATTAAAGTCTATTAGCTTTTATGTAAGAAAAATATATTTGGCTAAAAAGCATCGTCAGGGTCTTATTCAAACAGAAATAGAATACTTATGTACATGTAAAAGAATGGGGTCTTTGCAACACTAAAACGGTTGCATGAAATTTGGAAAAAAATTTGGGTGTGATTATTGTCAATGAAGATATGTAACTCGGCCCATGAAGTGAACCAACTTTATCCAATCATTTATTCAAAACGCATGGTAAGTTATCCTGCAACGAGTGAATTATCAATCATGCAAAACAAAAATGCCTACGATAAACGGTATCGTCTGAATTTGGTTGACGATTCGGATTCTGAATAACAAAATCTCTAGGTTCTCTTGTAGCCCTGGCGGCAACCACGAGATCGTCAGCGTCAGCGTAGCAGATGTAAGATTGACGGACGTCATTTCGCGAACGTTGAGCGGTCGAAGGTGAGTTACGTTTATTTCTACAAACAGGAATTTATAAAGTAGAGATTTAGAATCAACCTTTTCTTTCTTTTCATACCGAAAAATTTTTACTGAAACATAAAAATTGTTCGTAACGTTGTATTTAATCAAAGAATTTTCACCAACGATAAAGTCGAATGCTATATAAGTTAATGAAAGTTTTCTTAACTTTTTAATATCCTACAGCTGAACATTCACATTCGAGTATTTTCCAGTACTAAACGAAGCATGTTATATATACTACTAGATAATGGCGACCGTCACGTTGCATGTGAGGCCTACATCGATATTATGTTTCAATGTTAGTAAACAACTAAACAATACCGCAGCACGAAGCTACTGCTTGCAGTAAAGTTTGGTTGTTGTATGATGATATGAGAGACGGACAGTCGAGATTGCTTGTATTCCTCGCTATCACGGCGCTTCTTGGGGCTATGAATTCTCTGAAACAAAACGGTACGTTACAGTGTGTACACTTGTCTGCATCTCTCGTTGAATAATATGGTTCTTTTTTGCACATACAAGATATTTGGACCCATATGCAAAAGTCTAAAAAATGCCAAATTAATCAAAGTTAATTCACATGCACCAATAAAATGTTCAAGGTTATCGTGTCGGGCGCCCATGTGGCTGTGATCACCTTACGCAGAATCAAGCTCTGTCGTGGGATAGCAGTCTGCCGCACAGGGAGGTGATTGCAACAGGCTGGATGGGACGTTACGTGGCCACCCAGCCGTACTGGCCAAAGCAATAAGGGAGATGACACAGAATATTGGTGCATTGGAACGTTACCAAAAAAATGTACATACATCATGAAAGTAAAGCCTACCTGAAGTAAGCATGTAGGTCAGCCTGGTAAGATTCGTGAAACTTTGCGTTGAACGTCGCCCATCTTATGTTCTGCATGAGAAGATTGAATGTCATGCTATCGCAACACACAGTCTTGGCAGCAAAACTGTTCATTTAAATTAAAAATTCCGACTCTTTAACGTCACTGGCAGTTTTTTTTTTTGTTTTTTTACACCTCTTGTTGGTTCCACACCGATATGTTCTGTGCGTTACCTTATTTAAAGAAACAAAACCCTCAGTGAGTTTGGCTAATGTCCCTTTACAGGTTTGCGCCATAATGTTCTGATAGGTAGAACACGTTGCGTTGCAAATACACGATGTGTTGTCAGAAGAATGTTGCCCAGCACACTCCGGTGAAGAGTTGTTGATATTTTGACATTCGGGATCCGAGATCCAAAGGCTTGAATCCCTGTTGATTTGAACGAAATTGGTAAAAACGACATTGCGCAAATTAATAACCACCAACATATGGTCCAATGTATCGTCATTGCGCTTTGCATAAACACCATTTTCCTACCCCATGCAATCAAAACAAAACGTTCGACACGCTTTTCACGAAAAAATCAACCGCTGGTGTTTCGCGTGGACATTAGTAATCAACAGGTACAATCGACGTGGACTTTCGATAACAAAAACATCTTTCGTTAACATCTGGGTGGATGCACATCCAAAACGGCTTATTTTTTAAATGTTTGCAACGTTTTGCAGTCCGGCCAACTTATGACTCAATCCCTCGGTTAGCTGTCAGGTAATATTCCGGGTCCGTCTCGAATTCCACAAAACTCTAAACTGTGCAAAAGGCAAGAAGGCAGCCAGCTGGCAAACGGTTTCTCAACTTCCGTTGAACCGCAGTCAGTTTGTAACCTGGATGCAAGGCATAAAATGTTGCACGTACTCCCATGTGCTGTTGTCGTCCCAAGAAACTTGTTGATTGGGTATCGGGACATTGACAAAATTAACCTACATTTGAACACAATCGCCAAGGGATTATTTACTGTCGCTTGATGGAATAGGCTTGAAGAACGACTATGTATTTAATAAGGCTCCAAAGAACGTAGGAATTTAATGGTGGCTGATGTTTCTTTACTTTTCAAAAATTGTTGTACTCTTGCATTGATAAAACAGGAATTTGGCGCTGCAACTGAGTAATTGAAAGTTTGTTCAAATTAAATTGGAGATCGTATTTAAAGATATGGTTAAACCCCAGGTCCAGAAACGGCATTTCCCCGGATTTAAACTCTATTGTGTCCGAAGAACAGATTCACGGCCCGACCGAAACTATCACTCATCGAAAAGGGTTTGAAACGAGCTCATGGCTATACTGGATGTCTCAATATACTCGATAAGCCTGACGAATAGTCGAGAGCAAATAGCGCATAGTTCGCTGTTGTTTAACTTTCCAAGAAGACGTAAGACCACAAGTTCGCCGCTGAGCCCTGCTACACCTCGCACAATGACCAGCATTTCATCTTAACACATAAGACGACAAAAAGACTTACCCGGGGACGCAGGGCTGGAGCGGCCGCAAAGGTGGTATGTTGGTCATGCGTGTTGATCTCACCTTCAGAAGGAACCCGTCAATTGGCGCTGTAAACACAAATGGTAAAAGTGATGTTTGCGGAGCTGCGCTGCTGTACGTCACAGTGCGGATTCTTTGCTTGTTGCCGGGAAAAAAGAATTTGTATTGACAAATTCTTGTGATTGCGTTATGGCTATCAAAGACTTAGTAACAGATACAACAACTTTTGAGATAAATGCCTTTGTTTTACAAGCATTTCCCGGGAACTATTTATTCAGGGGTGCGAAGATTAAACCATACACGTTGCAAAAACAAGATGAGCTAAAAAAAAATATTCGAATGTAATTTGGTGTCGGCAGTTTGGTAAAGTTGATTTTCACGAAAAGTACTTTAGCTTCGTTTTTATTGTGCACAGAATATTAAAATTAAAACATGCCCAAGGTTCCCACTAACACACCCCGTTTGCTTCACGTTCGGGCCAAATTACAACAATTTTACATGCCTATTTCTTTCCTAAAGAGGAGACCTTGTGCATGGTTTCTTCCGACATAGTTGCGTGTTTGAACTCTCTGTCGCATTACTACTTTTCCCACGGTCGATGCATGCCTGCGCCCCATTGGCGGACACGCATTGAAATCGAAATGTTTTTCTCGCAGCATCCAGGCGTGTCCAGTCACCGGACGCGAGCTTTTGAGCCGGTAATGGAACCGCATACAATGAAGCGGTTCAAACCGCGGCAAATTGGTCAGCGGTAAATTGCAAGCCAACTGTTGTAAACGTTAGCTTAGGCGAGGTACAATAAAGCAAGTTTACTCATACGAACGACTGCGTTTCATAATACGCCCCTGGTGTCGCGAAGAGACGAAGGCGGGTATTTTGGGTTCGGGATATAATGGCACGGATATTAGAGATGTTATACTTTGCGGTACGTTTACAGCGAACTTGGCGACGACAGAAGATCTACGCAAGCGCCTACGATATTTGCAAAGTCGCGGCGAAACCTTTCATGTGTGAACTGAATGTGTATACCTGTTGGATAACGTAGCGCTCGTATAGATGTTATAATTCTATATATCGTTCTTATGTTTTACTGAACGCCGTTGTGTCAATAAAAATATTATCTCAACAATTTGATTTTTATTGATTTTGGATGTTGTCTATTCTTGATACTTCTCCTAATGCGTTGTTATCGCAGATATATTAATTTCAATAACATCCGACACGAAATCATCGTGCGTTGTAGTCAAGCCACGAATATGTGAGTAATCGGACAATCTTCCACCCACACAACATTGCGATCTGTTGCGGTTTTTTACTTAGTAAAATTAACGGTTTATAATTAGTCCCTAAGCTGCACATATTCTACAGCGCTGTTCCGCAGCTGCAGCAATGATCACTTTACAAAAGCAACTGTTGAACCCGACTGCGGGTCACAAAAAATTGAAGTGTTGGCAGTGAATATTTCGCGTGACAAAATCCTGTGGATATCTTACCTGAGCCGGATACCTCCCACGACACATTGAGCAGGAGGTTTCCTGTTGTTAACGTATCGCTTGCATCGTACTGCATGGAAGATGTGATGCTCAACGCGTTAACGGCCAAGGTCACTAAAACATAAAATGTTTCCTTCACTTGTAAACGCGGCAATTTGCGTGACAAGTGGTGGGAGGGAAGTTGAGTTGCCCAACAAAAGCGGAAAAATTAATCGTTGGGGAGGTTTAAAGTATAAAACGGCGTTGAAGTATGACTAACAATGGGACGCGTAAACTAATTAAGTTGGAAAAGGGCGCGCTAAGTAAAAATAAACTGCAAACGTTGAATGGCAGCCAACATCGCGTTCCTCGTCGCAGCGTCAAGCAGAATGTATTATTAGACAAACCGCAAAGCATATCAGGAAATTAAGCCCATGCAGGGACATACACGATACATTAAAATGTTTGCTTCCGCGGTAAGTAAATGCACTGATATTTGTCAATTTACGTCGCATAGCATGGACAACGTCGGTGTCTAATCACAGCAAACAAGCCGCACTTACGATTTCTGCAGGATGGCTGGCAAACTGCGATGTCCAAAGAACCAGCGAAGATGATGGAAAACAGGAATAAACAAAGCGTGTGAGCCATGATGTAAACAGAAACTAAATGAAATTAAGCTGAAATGCATTGTGAGATAAAATCAACCACCACCACCTCATATCATACAGTTTCACGAGTGTTAAACTTTAATGAAAATGCCTGAAGCATATAATTTGGAATAAACATTGCAGCATAAAAAATATGATCTCAAAATTTAACGTAGCAAAGCCCCAAGAACAAGTGAAACTTTGTTGAAGACGCAAATTTACCGACCGTTCCTGTAACCAAGGTTCTGTGCTCAGTGGAGCAGGAAACAGAACTTGAGGGGGATAATTTGCTGCAGTTTTTCACAAACCCCAACTGGTTTTCTTGTTCTGACGGTTACGCATGAAGGTACGCTCCTATGCCAGGATCCTAAGTTCGATGAACTTGCAATGCGATATTCGGCGGCGTTTACAGTTGTTCGTTACATTTTACATCTTTTCGCAAAACTACAAAAGCGCAACCCCGTGCGGCTGTACACAGGACTTCACTATGAAAAATCAACTATTCTTCTTGAAACGTAGGACGCGCATGATAATTTAGTGAAACAAAACATCTTTCGAAAAAGCTACACAGTAGCGTCACTGAATAAATCATCGCGATTATATATGTTTCAATACTGCTTCGAGTTTTAATAATACCAAACACTTATTTGCTGTACAAAAACACCATTTTGACTTAACGTCTCATACAATATCTTTGGTTTTTAGCAATTAGATTCTTCTAACGGAGAAGCTCAAGTTTTAACTCACAACAAACCTCTAAAAATAACTTTAGTTTCGACGAGCGCTGATGATGTTGGGCTTAAATCGCTATATCGTGGCTTTTCCGTGCACAAGTCATCGCACGTGTAGGCGACAGTGTCTTTTAGCGTTAAGGGCGAGTCACCGCATGGGAGTAGCGTAAAGTTTTGAAGTCTTTTCTGGTTTTGGCATTTAGGCACGTCCGTTTTTGTAGCCAGAGATTTAATAAAAGCGATCTATTTATGTTCCACAGTGCCCTATTGTTTGGAAATGATAAACTAGCACCAACACCACAAATGCGGTTATCAACTTTGCATCAACAATTTGCTAAATTCCCATAGTTTTAATGTGACTTCTTGTTCTACTATTTCGTATATACATCTGAGTTTTCAAAGTACAAACGATGTGAAACTAAACAAAACCAATTATCTATGAAATCCGGAACTGAAAACGTAACACGGCGAGAGATGCAACTTCTACAATTCATCAAACTATTTTCCGTCCTGACGTCTGCATAACCCCTTCAAAAAACTACACTGTTTTGGTTGCCAAGATCCATCAATTGCCACCTGGAATTGATAGAAACCCCCGTCAATTCTCCATGTCCTGGCGGCTCGCTGTCCCATAACAAATGTAACCCACTCGCTTTACGCAGTTTAGCTGATGAATCAGCTCTCCGGTTGCATCGGTTTTACTCCAGCTGAGGAGCGCGAGGTTACGGTGCATGATCACGCGCGTTCAGGCGTGACTGAGTCGACGTTTATGACGCAGCACGTTCCCCCTCAAGTTGTGTTAAATCCTCTCGCTTTTCAAAAATTGCGGGTCTCTGTCTCTCTGGAATTACCGCAAGCCTGAATTTCCCAGCTCAGGTTTCAGCATTGTGTACAGTCTCGTTTTTGTTCACGGTTACAAAAATTTTGTTATGTAACACCCGCCCCAAGGATTCGGTTCGTCACGAAGAGTTCGTTTGAAATCACGGACACGGAGCTTATTGCCAGTAGATACGTGTCTCCATATAGTGTTAACTAACGAGGAAATGACAAAGTTGTGAAGTTTGTATGAATGTAGTCGTAGACCTTAACCTACATCTTGCAACGACACGATCTAATGTTAGAAAAATACCGAACTGTTCTTCAACAGCGACATAAAGTGGCACCACCGACGGTGAAGCGATTAGCGATGCCTCAGCCCACTCTGTCGACCGACACGTACTTTATCGGAAGCGTGGGTGATTATTACATACAAATTATCGGCTCCGGCTATGAACTTGCCACGGGCTAAAAGCTCCTGTTGACATCCCGAAAGCTTGTTGGATGTCATTGAAGCCAGTGAGCAATGACGTTAAGATTTAGCGGCGCTTTATGAGGGGAAGTACACGGTGATTTGTGGCAAAATGAATACGGACAGACTAAAAACGCGAAATCCTGGTCGATTGCAGCTTGAACAACCGAGAAAATCGTTTTGTGTGTAAACAGAGGGCTACTGGCAATGACCAACAGATTATAGCGGGCATATATCTAATGTAGCCTGTACATGTTATTCTAGTGCAGAAAATATGAGACCGATTTCTCGATTTGCATATTATGGGCGATGTTCGCTTGGGCTTGGTCATTTGTTTGTTATGTTAACGAATTATTATCTAGAGAAAAGTTTTTCCATTTACATACTGCAAAAAGTTCAGTGGTGTACAATTTGAATGAGTTCAGCAAATGGCACTTCCATGTGCTGCCCAGGTATGGAAACAAATATTGTTTAAAACTACTAAGCAGGGGATTTATAATGCCGAACGATAGGCATAATTTGTAAATACACGCTTTTTCAGAAAACTTGCTATCAATTTACCCACAGGGACGTATAAAAAGAGAGCACCACGACAAATATCGTCTTATAATTGCACAGGAAGCGACCAGCCTTCGTCCTGTGATCGTGCGGTGTTATTAACGGCAATCGCGGTTGCTTGGCGAAGCGAGCCGCACCAATCGCAAACCGCCAATTACGCGCGCTTCAACGGCCCAGCAAAGCAATGCGAGAAAGGGATACGCAAGCCAGATGAAAGATTAGGGCTCACAAAGACGAAAGTTATGCAAATACATATGGGCTTCGGTATTAATGAGCCCCGAGCCTCGCCCGCTATTTGCTAAATTCCAGGTTTATCGGAAAAGGGAATGAATATATATGTGTTGCATGCTGATGGAATCTTGAAATTTTGTTCGTTAGGCAAGTCGAGTAGATTTAAACAAACAGAAAATTCGAACAGGATTCCCATGAGGTTTGGGTTCAATTGTAAATACAGACAGCCACCGGTTTTGGATAGTCATATATCTAAACTTTGATTTAAAGGTAATTGATTTAAATTTCCGTGGTGCCAGATCCACCTCAAGCTTAAGAAGTTAGATCCGTTCAAGACTTTTGTGTATGTACATACGACTTTGAGGCTTCAAAAGCTGAGCGAACAAGATATAAACCGAAAGAAGGTAAGCATCTCCAACACAAGTGTGCGACATGGGGTACAGGTTTTTAATAGGCAAGGATGTGGCCCACTGCACGTTGTTTACACCGCATTACAACTTATCAAAAGACGGTTCAAATGGAAATAACTTATTTAAAAAGTTGGACAGCAGAACATCTTCTTATAAAAAGTGAAATCAATGTAAATACGTGCATTGTAAATGTTATCTTAAATTTAGTTCTCTGTCGCACAGCGACCAATTGAAACTGCACGGTTTCGGCTGTATGGCATCCCAATCTGACACACCAAGACCCGCTTGACTAACTTGAACAAATATCAACCCGGGCCCTACCAGGTGTTTTATTAAGCTAAAGGTTTGGCTGTTAGGCATGTTTTGTTTTGTTTTTAAGGTCAAATTTAATTAGTTTTGTTAATATTGCTAAGAATATAAAGAAAACCAAACGGCATTTTTTTTCAAATTTTGCTGTCTTATTATTCCCTTAAAAGCGACACCAAAGACTTAATGTTGATGACATACACATGTCTGAAACTACCTGAAAGTTAAACAAACTATTAAAGAGCATTGATTGGCGAAATTCATCATAATTCGCACAAATCGCACGACGATAAACATGTTGTTTTCTGTTTTTAAATGTATGGTATAAAACATGCCGTTGTGTAGAAAGGCATTAAACGTGTTGAGTGTAAGTGTACTTGTGCACGACTCTTTAAGTGACACTTCTCAAGCAAAGCATTTTGTGGTGGAATTTTCAGGACTTGGTTCACGTTCATTTTGAAGGCACATCATTAAAGTGATTGACAAAAATTCAAGTTGGTTTCATTTATTTGCAACGTCAACGTCCATCTTGTCGCTCACGGACAAGCCCCTTTCTTAAAACGTGCCGGTATTTTGTTGTAAACGCTTATTTACAGGCAATTTGGTCCGCCAAGTCAGAATTGTTGTATACGAAGGGGGCGCATCTACGACCGAGTGACGTCAGGACCGTGTAGCTAGCGTGAGGGTCTGCAGTCGACAGTGCGTGAGGCCAGGTAATTTTGTGCGAAGCGACTACGCGAAAATAAGTTTTGTTTTGCGCTTGGTTGAGACAAGGATAGAAAACGTACGCTTGCATAACCGAAAGCTTGTTGTTGACTCAATCATTACTTTTGGTGCCTGAAACGATATTTTTTAGTTTTTGAGGTTTTTGATTGTCACAGGACTTGTTGTTCTCAGTTACTTATGACGATAAACTTGCGCCAAGCGTTATTTTATGTAGTTTCGGAGAAGGGCTTAGTTCGGTCCACTGTAGAGCTGTCGAACATCGTCGACACGGTTCAACGTGTTCAAAATACCTGTGTTCCGACCGCTTGTTCTGGATCACGAAAGCTATGTGCAAAGCGCACTGTAGAGAAAACAAGCTTAGTTGAAAGAAATACCTGAAATATCGAATCAAGAAGTTCAAATTTGTCATTTTTTGTGCTAAACAGGTTATTGTAATCGTTGAGTAGATCATGCTTTATCGGCAGGTGTAAAACTACAGCTAACACACTCCTTTTCAACAGGATATCGTTGCTGGCAACGTGCCAACGACATGACTAAAACCGTTCGGTTTTTATTCATTTGCTCTGGGGCGCAGAAAAATCCCGAAAGTAAACAAATGTCTGCGTGCGATTTAAAGTTTTACAATGGAGTGTATTCTGGAGGTGTCTCCAGAACGCGCTTGGTTGAACAGAATAGATTTAAAACTTGTCACCTAAAAATTGCCACCGTTGCTCAAACTTTACACCATAATTGATAACTTGAAGATTTTTACACAGGCTCGTTGTTTTTCCTATGTCTACAAATAGGTCCCTATCACACTGGCGAAAGGCGAAAAATTTAGGAAAAAAAACAACATAACAATTTCAATTTAGTCCCCGGAGTGCCGTCAGAGAATTTTTCTGACGTCATAAACGTGTTGTAAGTAGGACTGTGCTCACGCGACCGTAACGCTTGGGTTTCACCCTTCCCAACACTTCATATTAGTGCAAGGGCTTTAGTACTCTAAGCTCGAAAAAAATACCTTGTTTTATTTTGAGTTGGAGAAAAGATGATGTTGGAGTTTCAATTTCACTGAGTCACTGTTTGTTTTTAGTCGCTTCCTTTAGCTTGTAGTCGATGTGTTGTTCCCAAAAACATGTTTGTCATTGTGAGAAGGGAGTACAATGAAGCGCTTATCGGCGTCGACAGGTCAACACACCTTTGTAGTGCAAATTCGAGGAACGGTTTTGAATTTCTTGACGCATTCCCTAGTACAGGCCTTCATATTTGCGTGTTGATAGACAATTCCTGAATGCCGTCGACACATGAATAAAAGCTCCCATTAATATTCTGCTCAATTGTGGTTACAATTTTCAGTTTAAAACGAAATCGTAGATTTGATTAAGAATTTTCGCAATAAATGTTGATGGGGCAGTTTGGAACAGCGATTAGCAGTACAGGCAAGATGTAATTTCCAAATGTAAATTGGTCTATGTTTGTTTGAAAAAGGTTTTCCGAAGGACGGTAGCGCACAATTTGTGCAATATGGCGTGTTTTTATGCGTATGAACAGGATTGGAGACGTCTATTTTTCTCGTAAATAATTTTCCTGTGTCGGAATTGCTTAATATTTTGCAGTGATTTTTGTTTGTTTGTCAAATCTGCCAATTGAATCATCAAAATTAACTTATGTTTTTCTCCAAGGCTTATATGGTTTCGTAGAAAATGCTTATGCATAAGTTCAACCTTTTTGGACTTGTTTTTTACTGTTTGGCGATCTTCAAAACAGAGTGCCAACTGCGTCCAAATTCCTTCGTCATACCAAAGAATTATGTGCGCCATTGCGAAAACGGTAAGTTTTGTGTCAAGTAAATATACTTATATATCAAACAAGTGTCGGGTACTTTATTCCGAGACCAAACCATATTTGACTGAACCGAAAGTTGCCAAATGCTCGGCAAAAACCCCCATTTTTACATAACATAAGCGTTCGTAGACGTAAGAATTCGAGGGAAATAGGATTATTCTCTGTTTGCAGACACTCCCCTACGTCGAATCCGGATCCCAGTAAGAGCTTGGTACTCGGCGAAGTTGGAGAGTAGCGAGAATGGCACGGAGGTCATTCCTTACGCGCACCTGGAATTTGACTTAGAAAATCCTGAAAGTAAGATAACTGATGCCGGAGGTTGTCGAGTGTCTTATTGTAACCCGTCGGGACGCTACAAAATATGAAAAAGGCTCAAAAATTAGTTTTTGGGGTTCCGGTAATTATAACTATCGTAAGTAGAAAACTACTTTCTCCGTAAGTTATGAGGCGCCTGGAACAAAGTATTACGCACTTCGCCTTGCTTCTGTGACGAAGAGAAGACGAAACTTCACTCATAACAGAGAAATATAAAAACGTTGAAATTTCAAAAAAAATTCGAACAAATTACGAAAAAATGCTGTTGTTTTAATAATGTAATTTCTTCAGCATTTAATCTTTGCACGCATAAACATAGTCGCACAAAATGTGGCTACATCTCTTATCACAAAGCCACCGAGAAATTTTCTCCAATTGAACTGTCAGGCCATATACCACAAGAGTGGCAAATGGGTCAATAAAAGGCGGAAACCTTCTAAACAACTACGTATTTCGGGTTATCAATTAGGTTCCCACAAGTACTGTATTAACAACGTAGGCCGTATAACGTAGGAGCAATTTAACTACAGGACATCGAAACCGATATTAAGGGAGAAATGAACGTAAAACAACTTTATATTTCCTTTTTTATGGAATGTGGTTTTACTGTTTCAGACGCATCTCTCGATGGTCTTGCTGTTTCCTTCAACATCGGGACTTTGTTACATTCGCCGCCGTCCATATATCCAATCAATGTGTGCCATGCCGGGTCTGTACCTATTTTATGTATTTACTTGTTATAATGGTTGCAGTTAGCATTTTTTTTCTCAGAAATCAAAGGTGTTTGGCCAGTTCGATTTTTTGCATCTATGTTATTTTGTTGACTGCCTGTTTCCGCTTCTACGTAACCCAGACTCATACATCCCAATATAGAAATCAGCAACCTTCTGAAGGCCGTATACACCTGAATAAAAGTTTTTCCCAACCAAAATATGTTTATTTATTTTCAGTCACCAATATTTGCGGCCGCCCGAAGGCACGTGCCCTGGAGGGTGCGGACCCCTCACCCTGTTGTACAGTTTTTCAAAGTTTTTCTCCGTAATTATGTAAAAATTAATTACTTCTAGATTGGGCCACATATGGGTGCAAACCAACGACTCGTCGGTGTGTGAAAACACGAACACAACTTGCCACAACGAAACAACGCCGACGGAATGTCTGTGCAAACTTAACTGCAGTCTCATGCAGTTTGATGACCGCATATGCAAACACGTTGGGAATTATTACCTCGACAGACTGGGATACTTCACAGTGCCTTCGGTAAATGCTCAGTGTGCTTGTAGTTGAGGGTTCGAATCCCGAGTTGGCATTTCGCGTAAAATATATTTTTTTTTATTTTCAAACAACTCCGTTTACACCACTTATTATATACTGACTGCTATTCTGGTGTTTTTGAACTATTTGCTTAACGCTTCAAAAAAGTCACTGAAATGCATTTAGACAAGTTTTTTTTTCAGAACACACGTTACCTGGAGTTCAAAGTAACGTGGTACAGGCACTACGGATCGCATATTCTTCCCTACTACAGGTAAACTATAGTAAAACGTGCAGGTCTTATGTAACTTTACAAACGTGTTTGACAAAAATAATTATTATATAAAAACTTAACCTGGTTCATGGGTGCCATGTAATGATTACACGTTCCAGTGGTATAAAAGCGAAAATGCTTGCTCCGAAATCTTTTTTTTATGTTTCGTCTGTAATCATACAAAAGCAAGAAAACTTCATTTCAATAACATTGAAGTTGAATTCTTTTTTTCAACGTTTTAAACATTTCTAATCATCCTCTTGCGTTTGAAACAACACAGACAGTGGGTTGGCGACACTATTGGAAACAAAGTTTCATTTGTATCAACGGTAAACAGCTGCGTCGATTCCCTAAAAGCCGGAGGAGTTTCATCATACAAGAACGCGACGCAGATTTGCTGTGGTAACATCTGCTTCCAGTTTTTTCTGTTATCACCAGTTGCCTTCAAATCAAATACATGAATGTTTTTAATGGACCCAAAC
This sequence comes from Ascidia mentula, assembly GCF_947561715.1. NCBI lineage: Eukaryota > Metazoa > Chordata > Ascidiacea > Phlebobranchia > Ascidiidae > Ascidia > Ascidia mentula. Next base: position 6,201,155 of record NC_138568.1, read on the forward strand.
CTTGATGACAATCGTTAGTTTGTCACTGATCTAGCAAAAAAATTCTAACATATAGTATAAATACGATGTCAAAGTGATAAATCAAGAACAGGGTTTATCTTCTAACACTGAACAGCGTTCGTTCGTCCACATACAAATAACCTTGCTTTATTTTTGCAGATCACGGATTCACGAGTACGACAGCTCGTAATTTGACGATTGGAAGTTTTTTTCCTAATTTCAATCATCTTCGCTTGGACATGGAACTGTCTTGGCTTTCTCCCATCAACCGGACTGACCTCAAAGAGTTTATCATTACGTTTCTTATCACCAAAGGATTCAACATTAGCGTTACTGTAAGTAGCCTCTGTAAGATATTGTGAAGAAAAATATATCAAACAGATTTAAAATCCGTTTTGAAATTTGTGACGATTGATTTACATGTTTCAAGGTTTCTTACTTTTTTGTGGCAATACCGACATGTATTTGATATTTTCCAACGTGCAGAACGAAAGATGGGTTCCCTTGTCCGAGAAGGAATTGGCAGAAAGAGCCGATTGCGACGACACAACAGAAAAATACGCGGTTACTGTGAGGGACGTTCCGTTTGGAAGGCCGATGCACGCCACAGTCAGATCAATATACACAACCGAGTTCACCCAGAAGTATTGCGGGGATCCTTACGTTCTGGAGAGATGCGTCAAGGAATTCGATGCTGAGTTTCCAGGTGGGTGTTTGTATTCATTAAAATGTGCTCGTATTTGAGTATGTTGGGTCTAGTTTAAGTCTGCATGGGAACAAGGATATTGATTTATTATGTGATCCACCGTTTCCGTCTCACGCCAAATCGATTCGTGATAACGAAAACCTAACACCAAAAGGGAAAGGACCATAAGATTAGGATGTTTTTCTGGTTAATGTGGTATGTGTTGATTGTGGCATAACTATAATTTGAAAAACGTATTTCACAGCATTTGACGTCTGTGATCCGGTATACCATTTCTGTCACCCACTGGCAAACTGCTCTACAACAGCAGGTTCAGAAGTTGCCCTAAATGCTACGTGCACGTGTCCATTTGGCTACGAAGGAAACGGAATTAATTCTACGACAGGTAAGAACAATATTGGATGAAATCGTCATCTTGCACTCCATTACTGTTTCTACGACGTAGCCATAACGTAATTGGTGTATCTTTTAAAAATAAGGGATTACTGTAATATCCTCAAGTCATTTTTCTAATGTCATCTACCGTTGCGATGTTGCTTGTTGCTCGCATTTGGGTAAAATATTTCCACTATTTCAGTCGATCTTGGAACCGGATGCGTGAACATAGACTATTGTGTGCCGGATCTATCACCTTGTGCCCTCAACGCCCGTTGCGTCGACTTACCCGGAAACATTGTGGGTGCAAATTGCTCCTGTGTAAAAGGATATTCTGGCAATGGGTGAGACACAATTTTACATTGCGTTTATCGTATGAACACGATAAAAACAGTGCACATTCTCGAATTGTTACAATTCTTACACGTGTTCAACCGACGAAACACTAAACAAAGTATGAGCTAATTTACGATTTAATGAATCATACTTTATGTTAGAAATAGGTTTGTTAACTTTATGTTAGAAATAGGTTTGTTAACTTTTTGTTAGAAATAGGTTTGTTAATAAGGAAGTTCAAAAATAAAGACCTAAACCACGAACGATTCAAGTCAAATGAACCACTTGATACGATACACGGCGTCGTTCGAAGGTCCTTTGCTTTTCCGGCAAAGGACATTAGCAATGATGGTTAGACATTAAACAACACTTTTTTCAGGTTTAGAAACGGCACTGGATGCCAAAGCGAGGCGGCACAGGTTGCCTATGCACTCAAAATTGCAATCCCGCTAGTAATTGTAGCGCTGCTAGTGGCCGGTGGTTTGGGATGGAAGGTGATGAGGGACAAGAGGCGCAAGAGCGACTTCGAGTGGTCGCAGTTTGTTGCTAACACGGCGCTGCAATACACAATACCAACCAACAAGGACGAATCGGTGTGTACCCCAATCACTATGTTTTACATAAAATGATTATTCGGGAAAAAATACAGAATTTAAACAAATATACAACTTCGCACATAACCTGCTCGACTTTTAATGAAGAACGTATCTTCACAGGACATTTGTCTTCCCACATTCGGTGAAAAGTGGGAGGTGGATCGGGATCGAATACGTCTTGGTGACATACTTGGTAGGGGTAATTACGGCATCGTGTACAAGGGCTGGTATAACGATGGAAAGGATTTTAAAATCGAACCAAACGAGGATGATCAATTCCCCGTAGCTATCAAGCAAGTGAAAGGTTCGTAGTCCAATTAAACTTATCTTCCGTGCTTCACGATATGACAATTTACAATGAAACCAGACTTGTTCAATTTTGCTTGCTTGATTTTATAAACGTAACTTAAACGTAAAGTGACAAATATTGGTAAAGTCAACCACACAGAAAAAAACACTGTTTTATATCTTAGAAACCTAACCTACTTTTAGCTGTATTTTGTACTGCGATTGGTTCCTCTTATGTTAAGTATTTATTTTGTTGGTGGTTAACGTTTGCAACCTGCATACAAGTGTCGCGTGTAAATTTGTTGTTTAGAAGGCAAATAAAGGTCTGAACATTTGCCTGCGTTTCTTCCGCAGAAGGACAAAACGAAGAGGGGAAGTCGAGCGACTTCCTCGCCGAAATCGGGTTTATGTTAAACGTGGGAGATCATCCCAACGTCCTGGGGGTGATTGGATGTTGCACCACTAAAAAGCCGATCTTTCTTGTCACCGAGTTTCTCAAATACGGCGATCTTCTCCATTTTCTGTGGGATGCAAGAGAAGTGAGATTTTTTGTGTTTCTCGTAGTGCAAAAATCTTGACTAGTTTAAACGTTAATATCACACAGTTAACTGAAATACGTTAAAAATAATGATGACAGAGAGGTATTATGCGGATTTACAGATTACAGTGAAATTGTACCTCTGCAGTTACTTAATAACAACTGTTCAATTTTTGATAAGCAATGTGGAGCCAATAATATGAATTGTGTATAAGCTGCAGACAAAGTGGAAGTCTTTGCTTGGCCGTTTGGTCAGCAAAGTCGTCTTATAGTCACACCAGCTGCACTGTTCAATTTTTGCATGCCAGTTTATTAAAATAATAATACTAACTATTTGTAACTCTTGTGTTTAATGTAAAAGCTAAGACAATATTGGTGAATATGTTATTTATTGCTACAGCCCACGAAGTGTCATGAGGATGCAATCTACCACCTAACGGAAAAATCGTTGTACGAGATGTCCCGCCAGGTAGCGCAAGGCATGACTTACCTCACAAAGTCCCGCATCATACACGGGGATCTGGCAGCAAGAAATATTCTTGTTGGTGAAGGACTTGTGTGCAAAATATCCGACTTTGGTCTCGCTAATGACGTATACAGGTACAAAATTTGTGTAATAAAGCAAATATATCAATCCAAATTAACCTCGTTTTTGAATGGTTATGCAGATACGGGGTCATCAAGGGTCAATTAGAACGTTGTGTTCCTTACAAGTGGATCAGTCCTGAGAGAATGATGTCCGGAAAAGCGCCAATAACCAGTAAAAGTGACGTGTACGTTGCCCTGCAGTTTTTTTATTTGAGGAATGTTTGTACAGTCGTGCTTCAAGTGGACTTCGATCAGACAATTTGCAACTTTGCGAAACGAAGAAAATTTAAAACAAACTTAAAACCTTGTACTGGTTTCGAAAATGTTTTGCCTTCGAAAGCATTTTAGTTAAAAATGTTATGCTTGTGATTGAAGGATTACCGCAAAGTTTAAGGTTGTACAAATGTACTCACCTTGCAGAATCCAATGGTTATCTTTACATTTCAGTTGGTCTTTCGGAAACCTCATGTATGAGATGGTGACACTGGGTTGTATGCCGTACCCCAACATACAGACAGAGGAACTTTATGAGAAACTCAAGGGAGGATATCGGATGAAACGACCGAGCACATGCAGTCATAAAATGTAAGTATTTTGTCTGGCCTGGAAAGCGGGTAAAATGTTTACCCTATTGGTCTGCGATTTTCGTGTATTAAGTGCGAAAAATTACCTGTACTAGAGTGGGCATTATAGTTAGGACTCGGTGCGATGTATCGAAAAAAACGTACCCCGTGGCATCAACTTTGTACCTACTTCCTTCTAATAAAGAATAATTTGGAATATTACTTCAGGTACTCCATTGTGTCCAAGTGTTGGAAATGGCGGGCTTCGGCAAGACCGTCCTTCATTGAACTGGAATCGCTGCTTGACGGAGCTTTGTCGCTGAGCGAACCAGTTGAATATGTAAACCTAGCACACAAAGTCGACGAGATTGACAAGGAGGTCTGTACGTCTTCACGAATTAGCAATTTTTCCAGTGTAGAGGTTTCAATGTCTAATGGAAAATACTTGTTATCTTCAAACAGCGCGTTTAAAATATATATAAGTAACGCTTTTGCAATAAAGTGATAGAGGTAAAGGAATAATTTGTTATTTAAGCAGTTGACAAAAAAACAACACCTTTTTTCAAAACCGGTTCTCCATTTTTCCTTGACGCAGGATTACAAAAACGAAATAAACCCAGAAACCGACGATAATGGAATGATGGGAAGAGAAAATCGTGTTTTTGGAACAACTGATGAGCTTGATAAGTCTGGTTATGTGCAAGTTTAATAAACACCAAACACAACTACCTTAATACGGTTGACGCGTTTGTTGTACAAAAAGTACTGTCATCAAACAAGGTTTCTGCCAGACGTACACAAGATGTATGAAATTCGAAAAATTTACTATCGAGTTTAATCGAGTCTGAAATCTTACCAGTATCTGGGCCTCAATAGTACTCTGGCATGTTTAAAAGTTGCGTCGTATTTCTATCTAAGTCCTGTAAAAATGGTGGATAATAACTTGCCAATGTAAATCAAAATGTTTTTTGGTTGGCTTTTAAACGTATTTTAGCTATATTTAGGTACTGTATGAGTTTAGTGCATGGTGTTAAAATATTTTCTTCCATATTGTATGTGTGATTTTTACTATTCTGTTTTATTTGCTTTGTGATTTTCGCTGAACAGAATTGTAAAACTTTGCGGAGAGCTTGCAGTCACAAAGTTACGACTAAATAGAGTCGTTGTCATCAAAGGTTTTCCAAAACATTCTTTTAAATGTTGAAAGTTAGGCGCCAACTCAAATGTGCAACATTTATTTAAACGAAATCGCAATTCGGCTGGAGGTTGCGATTGTTGAACCATCGTATATAGATAGGTCGCCAGAAATAGCAAGACAGTAAACTGTTGGTCGCCAAAAATTTGTAAGACAGTAAACTGTTTGGTTATATCAAATCAGTTTCGCCTATGTGCGATCCGCTGACATGAATTAGAGGCTTGAAATTGCTTCAAAAGACATCAATTACAACAACTTGTCGCAAAGAAAAAGGCAACGCCTAACCTAAAATCAGATTGTCACACAGATAATGCTGAGCAAGTCTGTTTAGTTTTAGTTGGAGTTTCTCTTTGTCGGGATGACCCAATTAACGGATTGGCCGTATGTAAATTTGCGTAATATTGGTTGTAACTCGTAGTTTGTCCTGAAACATTCTGGGCTTCTTTGAATAAAAAACAAGTTTGTAATTATTTAGAATGTATAGGTGAAGAAAAACACAAGCAAATGATATAGCAATTAATCACCTGGATTTTGTAGGAAGCATCGGAGTAACTACAGAGTATTTCGCCACTAGTGGTCGCGTATCACCGGTTGGGAACTCTGTAAAAAAATGGACTTGTGTGCGAAAACGTTCGCTTCGGTGCAATGACTTCACCCAACTCCACAAATTTAAACACACGGCACAAATGATTCCCAGAATCAATTCTCAAGCACAGCACATCTAGCGGATAACGTTAATGTTTGCTTGAAAGCATGAAGGTCAGGAAAAAATGTTCATTAAGGACACAGAGTAAATATGGGTATGACGCATAAAAAACACAGCGGAAGATAGTATAAATTTAAGTACACACTGCGTTATAGCAAGAAGCGAAAATGGTTTATTGTCGACAAGGAAACTAATGTCAGAAAGTTTTTTTGCATGTTTGCTTTGATTTTTAATGACTACTAAAGCACAGGTAACTTTGCCAAATCATTTTACTTCCGTATAGTAAGACTTCAGAATGTTATTGACCTACGAATGGCAATGTAAACTCATGTGTAAAACACTGTTTTTAATCCAACAGCAGCTGGTATGTTGTTATTCTATTTTTGATGAAAATTCGCCGAGGTAATTAACTTTTTAGGATTTCTCAGCAATATCCCAACAACTACATAATTTTCAGAGATTTTTGAGTTGATACATTTTTTTGGAGCGTGACATGCAGTCGGAATACAAACGTGTGGATAAATTGCTAACACGGAATGACCCAGTAAAGTTTCGGCAATATTCGAGGTTAAATCCACAGCAGTTTAATGACATACTGAAACAACTTCACACAACCATAGAAAAACAGCAAACAAGTTTTCGCAATCCAATCACTCCAAAACAACGTTTGATACTTACCTTGAGGTAAGTAGATAAACTCAGCGGTTGTATTAAGTCATTATTGCCACTGGTACATAAAGTGTGGATACATTTATGCAGATATTTGGCAACAGGAGCATCTCAAAGACAGCTATCTTACTCCTTTAGAGTTGGTCATTCCACAGTTAGCAAAATTCTGCGAGAAACTTGTTCATATGGGATGTGCTTGGACCTCAATATCTTAAACAACCATCAATAAATGATTGGTTAAAAATTGTAGAGGATTTTAAAAATAATTCGAATTTTCCAAATTGCATTGGGGCAATAGATGGGAAGAACATTCGTATTAAATGTCCACCAAACAGTGGCTCTGAGTTTTTCAATTATAAAGGGTACTTTTCTATTACCCTTTTAGCAGTATGTGATGCAAATTACAAATTTGTGATGGTGGTGTGTTTTTAAACTCTGTAATGGGTTCAAGATTTGAAAAAGCTTTGCTTGGTATCCCTTCCCCAAAATTTCTGTGGAAATCAAAATTTGTTGCTCCTTATGTTTTAGTAGGGGATGATGCATTTCCACTCAAAAAATACATAATGAAGCCATATCCTGGAAAGTACCTTCCAAGTGATAAGAATATCTTTAACTACAGGTTAAGTAGAGCACGACGAGTTGTTGAAAATGTATTTGGCATTCTTGCTGTCCGATAACAGAAATTTTACGACATGATAAACTGTGACCCTGAACTTGCTGAGCTGATTGTTCAAGCATGTGTTGTGCTGCATAACTTGTTACAATCTTCTTCGAATCCCAGTGAAACTGGCGATCATTGTGTTAGTGGAGCTGGAGATTATATTGCTGGGACTTGGAGGCAGACTATACCCAACTCGGTCAACATAAATAGGGTCTCAAATGTTGGTTCAAATTATTATGGTAATGAAGCACGGTTTGTTAGAGATGAGTTGTGTAAGTACTTCAATACTGATGGTGCCGTTCCTTGGCAATGGACAATTGGGCAACATTCGTGAAGTGTGTGCTTCCTTGTTTTTGGCAATTAATATTTTGTGTTTATGTATTTACTAATGCATAGTTTACAATGCAACATGTTTATTTTCTCTATGTAGAGTTATCACGATGGACGAAGAACAGTTTAATAGAAAATTAATTGAGGTAATTTCAAATCTGCAAATATTGTATAATCAATTTCATTCAGAAAAGAAAGACAAGAACAAAACTGAAAGTGCATGGAAAGAGGTTACTGCTAGTATGAATGCAACTGGTGAAACAAACCTATGTTGATAATTGAACATAATGCATATTTTTTTGGTTGTGAATAGTACAACAATGCCAAACAAGGTGGAGTAATTTACGAAGTACATGTGCAAGAAAGCATAAGAAAGGTAGAGAAGTTGCAAGTGGGTCTGCAGTTTAACCACCAGAAACATGGCCTTACTTTAGTCAACTGGCATTTCTGGATACCTATATCAAACACAGAAAGTAAGTTATTATTACAACACTGGCACATTGTGTGTACATTTAATATTTACTGCAAATTTTATATCAGGACGAAGGGCAATTTTTTTTGCATTAGAAGTAGAAGAAGAATCTTCATCATTTACAGAAACTACAGGTAAATTGTGTGTATTGTTGGAAAAATCTTGATACATACACTAAAAACCATTTTTTTTAGATTTTGAAGAATCACAAACTCCTAGTGTGTGTGGCTCAACTACTAGTGAACCCAATTATGAAAGTGCAAAGCGGCGCAGAAAATCATCACATGATGATGTAAAAGTATGTGACTTGTGTGTAACATGTTATTTACATTCACAGTTAAATTTCAATTTCAGAAAGAAATATTAAATGTTCTGCACAAGTCAAATCAGAGAATTGAAAATATGACAGAGCCAACAAGAGACAGATTTGACACATTTGGGGCTTTTGTTGTTGCCGAATTGCGCAGCAAAACACCTGGTTGTGTCAATGCATAGGTACATGCAACATTACACAGGTTTTGTATGGAGATTACGAAGTGCAATTTTGTGTGGATTAGGGGTATTTCACCCAGGTTTTTGTGTATTTAACAGTACTGTGTTTTTGCGTTCTTCATTCTATTCATATTTCAAGTTCTGTTCTTACTGTTACTGCCATACCATCAAATGTGTTATTTCCAAATACCTCCAGTGTACTATGCGTAGTTAGTGTGAAAAAGTATTACTGTGATAAATGTGGCATGGTCCAATTTTTACCTGCAGTTGTTATTTTCCTTATGTATGGTAAATTTCTTTCAATAAAAACAAACAATTTTACTTTTGCAGCAGATGGGTGTTTGGGGAAAACATTTTAGATTTTTAATTATAAAGAGAATTTATTAGCAAGTCACAATGGCATGCTATTGACAGTGTGAAAACATATATGGTTGCATGCGTCGTAAAGGACCTATATGGGTATTAGATTGGAGAAATCCTGTGTTCAAGCCCTCGGCTGTAATGCATCTAGCGACTGTTCCGCTTGTTTCCCAATGACTGTTGATGGGTCTTGTGACTTACATAGGGACCTAAAATTCTACAAAGTTGAAAAAAAAAATTTGCTCCTGGATGAGACTGTACAGAGCAAGGACTTTTTGGGCCTCTTGGAAGATCATATGACCAACAGGGGGGTATACCCAGCCCTTGGGGGAGGGCTTTGACACTTTTTCAGCAACTAAATTTGATGCCATCGCATAGAGAAGAGTTGGAACTTACAAAAAAATGCAAATGATTGGGTAGTTGAACGATTCATTTTTCTGCAAAATCCAGTTCCATTTTTAGTTGCTCTTTTAACCAAAATATTGAGTAACCAGGGGGGCAAATGGCCCTAGGGGGGTGGCTAAACCATTTTTTTGGAGACTAATTTTGATCAAAATTTGTAGATATGAAATGATCTTTCATAAAATCACAAATGATTGGACACTTAAACGCTTCATTTTGCCACAAACACAGCCTGATTTTTTTGCTCCATTTTCAACATAAATTTCAGCAGCACCCACCAGCAAGTTACTACCTAATTGGAATAGCTCAAAACCCCACTAAAACTGCCCAAACACCGTAAAATTCGCCATGACAACAGCACGCACATGTGCGCTCATTCAACCGCAAATTTAACTTAATTGCGTCACTGCTTTGCTTGGTGATGCATGACTTTGCATTGTGACACAGGTCTACACGGTGGCATTTCCCAGCACCAAAACTAATTTTCATAGAAATACCGATATGCGTCCTAAAGCACAGTCATGGCAGTGTGCATTGGCCGTCGTGGCGCGTTTCATGGGCGGCAAAGGGTATTCACCTTATTATTATCCAGATAATAGGGTGAATACCCTTTGCCGCCCATGAAACGCACCAATCAACGACCACCGTCATTTCGGCGAAATGGAAATTGGTTAAAACCGAAATTATTTCACGCATGAATGAACACGGCTTCAAACAATTGAGTTTGCACAAAATAAGCATTAATTCACGAAAAAAAACAAAAATGAGTTGTAATAACAAACAATTCAATCAGCAAGGTCTCCAATATTTGCAAAACAATATCTACACTTTAAAATTGCAATTTTTGAACACGTATAAAGTATATCGCAACGAAATGGGTTTGACTGCGGTCACGCTGTGTGAATCCCAGTATTCGCGTATTTTCGGCGCTGCATACAAGTGCCAATTTAATAATGTTCCGGGGCATAGAATTTTGTAAAAATTGGTGTAGAATAGGCTCAGAATATGCAGATCACATTACAATAGCGTTTTTTGAACACCTATAAAGTATATCGCAACGATTATGTTATGTTAATTAAATATACCTTTTAGTATCACAATCTCCCCTTTTTTTATTTCCGCCCACACATAACAGTGTAAATGTTGCGAAAAAATTCATTCAAAACACAAATGGAGGTAATTTCGAATATGTCCGTGTAAGGATCAAATGTGTGGGATGAATTTTGAGTGGCAACGTCGACATTTAACTGATATCACATTACAGTGAATTATATGGGAGAACGTTTTCATTGATCAAGTGACGATTCTTTATCTTGTGTGACGTGCAAAGCCCAAAAGGGGTTTAACAAGGCGTCAATGGTGCGTCGCAGCATACTCAGCTATTTAACATTATTAAAAAAAAATTAGGAAATTCCTGGGGCATTGTGTGCTGCCGCACTTCCAACGGGGCCTCTGTTGCGATACAGCTAAGTTGTTTAAAATTCATCTTTCTTTTCGTTTGCTAGAAACCATAGTGTTGCAGCTTCTCACAACTTGTGGGGCAGCTGCGACGGTGGGTTGGCAAACTACAAACAAAATAGGCCTTGTGGCCAGCCTATACGCGCGTTAAGAGCTCTATGACGTCATAGCCGGTGACCTGCAGTTAAGTTCATTTCGCTGGGAAACTTGAAAACTGTTGGGATTTTAACTTATACCGCGTTCATCTACATGCTCCAGGCAAGCTGTGTGCAAAATATAAAAAAATCCTACGGCCCGGAAAGGTTTCAAATGTTCGCGTATATCAAGCGACTTCTCCACTTTATGCTTTGTGTAAGTTCGCATCCAAATTAACAAGTATTGCTGCCTCAGTATATACATTTTGTGAAAACAAAATAGTGTGAATTGATCACGGAGGTGTGCCAAAGTTACATTGATGTTTTTTAATGGTAATTATGCTCTAATTTGTGCATATACTTGTGTTTTGTTTTTGGTAAATCCATTGAAGTTGTGTTCAGTCATGCGTGAAAAATATTTCGTTAATGTGAAAAAAAATTTCGCCGAAATGACATCAGTGAACAACAAGCCCTTGTGCCTTGTTGTGTTTTTCTAGTAGCCTACTTACTATCATCTACATTATAGATTTGTCTTGCAAGTTGATAGGTGCAGTGAACATTTTGTTAACCCAGTTTCTCACTCTTAAAAAATGGTAAGTATTGTGCTTTTATATTTCCCAAATTACAGTCCATGGGACCCAACATAAAAATAAAGGCTTCCATGAACGTTAGTGTTGATTTACATTCTGGGGGTTCTTTGTCAACTTAAACAACCTTGCAGGGTTCCATGAAGAAAAATTTTAAGGCTATTGTAATATGTGCAATAAGAACTACATTATTATACTATGTCTCCATGTCACAAGTTTTGGGGCCATGTGACCAAATATGTAAGGGGCACAAATGACACAGGCTAAGTACTTGCGTAAAACGGATGAATTTTTTTGTTGGTTTAGGCCATGCTATAACTGCAGCAGGATTTGGTAGGTTATTTTTCGCAGTAAACAGGTGTTTGTTAAAATTATTTTGACATTCATTAGCACTGTGTCTAAGTGAATGAGTCTGTTACAAACTCTGTAAATCTCTTTTATTGCGAATATTTTCTATTTTGTTGGGTAGCAAAGGATGCTTTATTAGTGTGCAAGTGGATTACATATGCCCTTCTTATCCTTTTATGCATGAATGTTTTGTTAAACAGCAGTTTTTAAATGTAACCTTTTGAAGGTAAGTTTTGTACATATATTAAGCTTATAAAGTAAAGAAGAGTGCTGTGGATGCATTGATAAACCAAATGAAATAGTTTTCTGCATGCATTATTTGCAAAACGTGGGTGGTATGGTTAATATTCGTCAAATTTGAGAAGGTTCGCATTTTTTCTCATGAAAAAGCTTAACATTTTTAGATAGTATTGACGCCAAAGAATATTTACCCTCAAGGATTTAGCGGAAATCGATGTTTACTTATGGTTATGGCATAGCAAACATATCATATTCATATTTGAATAATAATGTAAATTTTTTTTTAATTTTTCTATCGTTGGAAAGTTCAGCCCGTGATCTATTTTTGTGTGAAAAAATGAAGACGCTACCTTGTAAGGTGGCCGAGTAACCCGCGTTCAAACTTTTGTCAACTGGCGATTTTTTTTTGTCAACTAACATCCCTCTGGTCCGTATTCTGATGGCCAAACAAATCAGCTGTTTTGTCCAAGTACTCGGCCTACGTCATTTGTGTTACTTCCATATTTGATCACACTGCCCAAAAACATGCACAACACTTGTGATGTGGAAACTTGTAATGATGAAGCCAAATAGTGACATGAAAACCAAGATACCAAACCATTCACAATTTGTATGTTTTGTACAGGAAAAAAGAAAATCTGAAGGTCAGTGCCACTTTTATCTGCTACCTGTGCAAATTCCCCTTTGAAACTTTTACTCACCTATTCCACAACTGTCCTTCCATTCAACCTCTGCTCACCTTAATTCGCAACGTCTTTCGTACTTTATCTGACCTAAACACCTGTCCTTTCGACACCCCTTTACACATCACATATCCACAACTTCACAACACAACACCTTACACGAAAACATTAGGAGCACTGTTAAACCAGTGTCTAAACCTGCATAAACGTTAAATTGATAATTTTATGATCTCAATAACAGGCCCAGCACGAGATGAGCTCAGGCCTGGTGGAAGACGAATTGGTCTGATAGTAGTGAGTTATGACGCTTTTAATAGTTTTTCTTGCAATGTTTTTTGCTTATATAAATGTGTGAATTGGTGTAGGAAGTGAAGTTAAGATACTGTTTCTATAATGTAGATTGCTGTTGTTTTGTCTGCTCACCACCTGGAGTTGCTCAGAGGACTCGACTTAACATTGGAGTCTCACAGGATGTAATTTTTTTCTATGTGATGTCAAATATTTTGAATAATGATCAAGTTATATATGTATTGGTGCTAAAACATATTTCCAGACTTAGTGCTTTGTTTTTTAATCTTTCTGATTTAGTTTTTTCTGATTAAGCTCATGTAAAGTTTCAAAGACTTTGATGGACATGTTTGTTACTTTTTCCCTAGATAATAACTCATCGTAATTCGTAAATATTTTACAGGCTCACATTTCAGCAATGGCCATTTCCAACTCAAGATTTACAACCTGGTGATATGGCAGCTTCTGGATTTTTCTATCTTGGCAACTTGGACAGAGTACAGTGCTTTTCATGCGGTGGTGTATTAAAAAACTGGAAAGCCAAGGATAATGTCACGGAAGTACACAAGAAGCACTTTCCACATTGCAGGTTTGTTATTGTACCCATAAGAAAATGAACCTCTTACATACTTCGTTTATATAAATAACAGAATGAGCCAAAGAACACCATTAATTCCAGAAGATCAGGCTACTACTTCGCAACATCACAGACAAACCAATGATTTTTTTAGTGCCTCCAGAAGAGAACATGTAAGGACATATTTATCTCTGTATAAATGAAACCACCACCTCTCAATAACATAGCAAATACTTTGTTAAAATAGCTTTATTAGCATTGGCAGATTTTACACATCCACACACTGTGGATTGAAAAATATTTGTTTTTTGTTTATGGGTTATACTAATTTTTTGATTATTATTAAAAGAGCCTTGCTGGTAAAGCAATCTCTCGGACATCTTCTTCATCATCAAACTACCCACCTTACCCTTCGCAATGGAGACCTGCGACTGTTGACCGAAGTCATAAACGATTTATGAGAATAAATGAAAAATCAAATAGGAGGTTTACTTCTGCCTGGCCCACCCATCGAAGCACATCACCTCGCAATATGGCGAGAGCAGGACGATTTTACTTGGGTAGCGTCAATCGTACTCAATGCTTTATCTGTGGGAGAGTGTTGAATACCTGGAGGAGATCTGATGACCCCGCAGTGGAGCACCTGCAACATTTTCCAGAATCTCCAATGACACAGGAAAATCATCCCTGTTTTGTTCCAGATCACACCAAGACACAGGTTGCTTTGAATATAATGATTTTTTGCAAAAAAAGTTCTTTGAAGTGTAAAGTTTTTTGTTTGAAAAGTTGTTGTCGTCATAAATTTATGTATGTTGTAAACATGCAAATTTTAAAATGTAGTATTTTTCAGGCATCGACACATTTTGGACGTCCAACTTCAATTGCACATTCTCAGCAATCATTACTAACAAATGACCAACAGGTATATATACTAATTTTTTTATTCGGCCGAAACCGAATATTCGGCAAAAGTTGCTGAATAATTTCAGCCGAATAAACCGAAACTAATTAGGGTATCCATATCTTTAAATGCAACAAATTCAAACAAAACAAGTGCTGGATTTGATCGGATCCTATCATACAGCTTTTTATTGGCACTTAAAGAATGCTTTACCAACTGCTTAAAGTTGATTTTCATCATTTCAATGACAATGAATAAATAAAACGAACACATTTGTACAGTTTAAACAATGATTCCAAACTATACTAAACTTTGCGTATCAGCGTTGCATGCAGTAAAATAGTTTCGGTTTTGGCCGAATTTTTCAAAAATATTCGGCCAAAACCGAATAATTATAAAAACCTTAGTTTCGGCCGAATAAATTCGGCAAACCGAACTTTCGGTGCATCCCTAATATATACTACAGACTTTCTTAGTAATGTCTTTCTATGGCATGTGTGAATAAACAATATATATTGTGGTAAAGAACAAACAGCCAATTTAAAAATTTCAAACCACCTCTAAACCAATTTTAAAAAATTAAAAAAAGGATGTGTATCAAAAAAGTGCATTTGTATATTCCAAGACATTCCTCTCAAAGATTATCACATAATTTTAAAATATGCTTAATGTCACAACCTTTTCCAACACAAAAAGATGTGATGATGATATTTTTTGTGCATTTCTTGCCATATTTTCATTGTGTGCAGTTGAGGGTCAATCCAAATACTACTGTGCTTTACATTGCAGCGTCTGTGCCTTTTTTAGTTTCTTTACAAACAAATAATCCTTCAAAATATTTTTAATGCAGAGGGAAAGAAACAGGGCTAATCAAATCAACATCATACCTGATGATATAGGTGGTTATTTTACTAATTTTGATTAAAAAATCCCCACAGGCTGAACAAATCATGGCAACCTGAATTAAAATATGCTGTTAGTATATGTACCAGTTGTTGCAAAGTGAACTCCTGAGCAATTAACATTGCTTGAAATCTTGTATAAATATGGAAAGTAAAAAAAAAACACAGTTTGTCAGATAAATTGGCTCGCTCCAAATCAAAATATATATATATACAAAATAACATAAGTTTTTTAGGCGAATGTCGTGATGATTCAAGACAAGGGAATGGTGATTCTATTTTGAGATATTGCCAGTCGGACATTCAAAACACTGATGATGAACATGGTGAAATAAATGGAAGTGAAAACCGATCCAATCATGAGAGGTAGTTTATTTTGTATTTGGTTATATTCCAGCTTAGTGAATACATTTACTTGGTCTGAAAATTATCCTATCACATGCAAAATCACACTTTGCCATGCAAAAAAATATGGTTATTGCTGACAGCTTAAATTCAAACTATAGTTTCATTTATATTTCTGTTAGGTGTGGACCACCGTTTGCCTCTCGCATGCGTTCAACTCGTTCGAACAGACAACCTGCCTTGTCAGTAAGAAATTTTTCACATGGAACAGCAGTTCCAAATGCACATCCTTTATCATCACCAACAAATTACCAACAGGTATACTGATACTTAACATCTTTCGCACATATAATAAAAAAGATTGTGTTTTGTATTCACTGTGTGTCATACACTTATTGGCAATTCGTCATGCAATGTAGTCTAAAAAAGTATGACAGATATAACAAAAATCCAACAATTAAATTTTCATTAAAAAATTTAAATACTAGTGGGAAATGAGGATTCCGTTTAAGGGGGAAGTGAGATAAAAAAAAGGTCCACTGCTCTGAAGCTAAAATAGACAACCCCTTTCAAGGAACCTAGAATTGGTTATTTTGTAACTAAATGGGAAATTAAGGCATTGCAAGTAATTTAAAACGTAAAAAAAATTAACCCCCTATCTTGATGTACTAGGCCATATTAAAATTTTCAAATGCCATGGCAGCGAAATTGTTTTTCCTTATAACATTGTTATTGTTTGTTTTTTAATCCTTGACAGAGGGAAGGAAATAGCACAAATCGAGTCAACATCATGCCAACTATGCCTCGTTGCATAGGTAACTTGTTTCAAAGTTTGTTTATGATTTAATTTGAAACTTACTACAGTTTATCAGATTATACTGCTTTACTCTGAATACACATACACAAAATAACAGAAGTTTTTTAGGTGAATGTCATGATGATTCAAGACAGGGGAATAGTGCAAATTGGAGATGTTGCACGTCAGACATTCAAAACTCTGATGATGAACATCGTGAAATAAATGGAAATGAAAACCAGTCCCATCATGAGAGGTTGTTTATTTTTTATTTGTTTCTGTCCCTGCATTAAGTTTAATTATGTGTAGAACTCATACACAAAGGAGTCGTTACACATTGTACAGAGGTACACATGTTGCTCCCAATGATAATGAGCGATTAACATCACAGCCTGGAGGAACACAGAACATAGTAAACTTACAGATATATGATCAGTCTGTTGTGTGTTTTGTTAATATTCTCAAATGCGGTAAGTAACCAAGCTGTCATAAGTACATCTTAAAATTTTACACAGGATATTGGTGTTGTGACAAGTTCGCTCATTGCACACATCGCTAATCTTCGTAGCACGAGTCGAGAACTTTCGGCAAACGTTCGCTACGATTGGTTCCTCCAAGAAGTCCGTTCTTCTCTAAATCACTCAAATCATCACAACCCTGCTAATTCATTTAATCTGGCACTTCACCATGCGTGCCACTTTTCTCTAGCCGAATTTTTGAGGTTGAGGTTGGCTTGGTCTCCAATGTACCTTAATCCAATCTTTTTGCTCGCTCTCGCCTTCATCCTCACCCATCCCGAAATCGTGCGTGGATTGATGCAAACCATGCCTGAGCAGCACTGGTTCCATGAAAAAAATCACTCGTTCCGCGACTTTTTGCGATACTTGTTGATACGTAAGTGCTGTTCAGAGTATTTCCTTTGGTTTAAAAAAGGCTGTATAAGTAGTGGTAAAGTGTTAGAGTAAAGAGCAGTATGAGGTTTGGCCATTTTCCCGTGTTCCTTTGGCCGAGAAGGCCGAGACAACTATCTTTGTTGTTGCCGAATATTCAACTTAAAGCACTAGATGGCAGGTAACTAAAACGTATTTTTTTCTATTTGGTATCTGCAGTTCCTTCTGGTAATATGCACCTAAGTATCTGACAACGTGTTGTTCAACTTTCCTGTGTGATTTTACAGATCACCCAGAGCTGCGTCCAATAGTTGGCATGTGCTTGATGATTATCAACGGATATTATTTTTGATTACTCCTATATACTTGCCAGGAAAGAGACCATATGGGTTTAACAGTAAAGGTCGCCTGGCAAGTTATGCTGACCGCAGTAGCTACTCTCTCCAATCACTGATGACCAGAGCAGGCCATCAGGTGCTGCCTGCGTGAATCTGTTGGTAAAAATGTGTTAAGTTGCCCTTGCGCACCAGTGTATTTTGACCACAATATACCCTGTTTAACCGCTGAGCTGCTGTATCTCAGTTGGTAGAGTGTTGGGCCTAGCCCAAGGTCGTGAGTTTAAACCTCACTGGGAGCTTGATTTTTCAAACCTCGCCTCTACTGATTAGGAAAAAGTGGCTGATCCAGCTTGATTTTTCTGTTCAAACGAAGCGTTCGTGCAAATATAAAAATACTGTATTTGTACTAAGAGCATTGTGAAACTGCTTAACACGCTACATTTAGTGCAACTGTAAATTACGTTCTGTTGTATAAAAATCATCTATGGACGTCTGTGCAGCATGCACCCAATTAATCAACCATGCTATCATTCCTGTCCAATTCAAATGCAAATTCTATCCAAAATTACGTCACGCCTCGTATGATTGCATTGTCGCTTTAATTACTGTTTTTTTGTACCTTTTACCATTGGCGTGTTTCTGATATGTCCATCCAAAATTACCACCTCTTGTGCCTGCGGACTGTAAAGACTGCTTTCATCACTGAGCAAAGTTTGTTGTTACCTAATGTGCCTTGTTGGACGAATACTTGAGAGCAACCAGAAACACGGTGATTACGCTATCTTCGCCTGTATGAAGTCGTGACTATTTATCTTGCAGAATTGGTATCCTTACTGTTTTTCAGCATAAATTTTCTGTAAACGTAGGGCCGGTCCTTTGAACCAATTCGTACCCCGCGAGAGACCAAATATTTTGCTTTCGAAAAATGTGATCTTTAGGTGAATTTCCGGTATCTAGCAAGGGGCCCGTATTTCCTTGTTGGACCGGCCCTGCCTACACTGTTTATCATATACACAAACCCGATTACCTGTTGACGTGGTACGAAGTGCTGTTCATGTCGCTGTGCTGCTGTAACCGAGTTCTAATGTTACTTCAAAAATAAATCATGAATTTGTTATCCCTGATATTTTATGTTGAGCTCTAAGTTTCAGCGGATGAAAAATACCTGAACATTTTTTTGACGAAATCAACTTGTTTTGAAATTAACATTTTCTCAAATCATACAACAATTGTCTATGTTATAATGCAGGTGCTTGTCGAGGTGCATTAAATGTCAAATATAGCAATAAAACTGATTCTTCGGTAATAAAGCTGACTCGATCCGGCAATGATAAAGTCTTCTTGAGCTGAATTTCTTACAAGATGTGTTGCAAGAACCTGGTCGCAACTTTGCGCGTATGCACCAAAAACCTAAGATACCGTCGAATAATGCATTACAAACACTGACAAGTTTAAAAAAAAAGTATGTGATTTGGGAATTAACATGACTGCAATCTATTAGTCAACAAAACCGATCTACATTAAACATCACTTTATTGTAATGTACAGCTATACGTATACGCACCAACTCCTTGACCATGGGATTTGAGACAATATATATGTATATGGAAACAAAAAATGAAAACGTGGCTACTGAAACTACATAAGAGCGGTCCCGTGCCGCTTGCAACCCACAACACCAGGTTTGCACAACCATGCTAGAACGGCGCCAAAACGACTGAATACGGTTGTGAGCAGGCTTGCGAGGCCTGTGCAAAATGCTGTCCTCGTACACACAAAGATACAATGAGCGTTCATGCTACGGTCAAATATTTACTATTACATATAGCTAGATAATTTGTTTCATACTATGTCCACGAGCGGTGTATTTTTTACTGTGAGTGCAGTTGTTAATAGTGTTGGCGGGTTAGGGGTAGCGGCTGTTAACAGTTATTTGATGGTCGTTCGTGGTTAAGTTGCAAAATACGAAGACGAGCGTGGGGCTTTGATACTTTTTTGTAAAAACACACACACACACTCACACGCGCACGGGCAATATACACAACACAAAAAAAACGCTGAACTAAGCATGACTAAGCGCTTTGCCGCGCCGAACAAAAACGTGTACTCTTGTTTGTGCGGCCGGTGAAACAAAAACGCGCTGCTTTTTAGCAATTGCCTAAAAGAAAACGTCACGCCGCGGCGGGGAACTCCCGCAAATAAGGCTGGCAAGCCAAGATTGTTTTTAACAATTAGGGTTCGGTACCTTGAGTTGCTGATCAATGTGGCAGTTGGGGAAGAGTCAAAATTAATACACGGCATTGGAAACATGCAACAAGTTTAGAATAAAGAGGCAACTGTTATTTGGGGATCAACTCCGCAGTTCTCAAGATATGATGGAGAAGTTGACTTGTTTCATAAAACGTGATGAGGAGAATGATTTTCAATTGCTCTGCGGCAAGACCAAAACCATAACGCCAACAAACAAAAACGGACACGGCGGGAGCACATGGGAACTTTTAACACCTCCGTCCTAGGGACAGATGCGTGACTGGTAAAACGAAATGAAGCGTGACGGAACTGACAGAGCGGAGCAAATAAAAGGGTGGACAGTGACAAACTAATAGTTTAAACACATGTTTATGTATATCTTGTACAACGTTCAGTGAGGCGGACAACGCGAAGTCTACGTACATAGGGCGCTTGCTAACGATTAATGCAAGTTGTTGTTTAAAAAGTAGCACTCCGGATAATAACAGTCATATGGGGGTTGGAAAACAGCAATGGAAATAAGAGTAATAACCGGGTACAAAGCAAGGCGCTGACATCAGGGCATCTCTATTTAGGGTTGATAGCAATAGTAAATATTAAAATGAATGCAGGAACACAGTTGTCGATGAGATAAAACCGAACTAGAGATCTAATTTGGAACAATGTTTTTTGGGGACGTTTTCGAGAGTCATTTTTGTTGGGAATATTCAAATTATTAAATGCAAAAACGTTATTTATCCAGTTTTATCATATGATAATAGTTTTATTTTTTGTCATTTACCATGAAAAATATGACACAAAAATTCGCACACCGTTTGTAATGCTTCGGTAATACTGAAAACGCTTGCCGAAACTGAACGATTCCAGTTACTAGCGGGTGTGAGGAGGTTGACAAAAAAAAACTAAAAAATGTACATCTACATACGGGTTAAGGGACCATGCGTTACTCTGTCCACTAGCTCAAATACCACACATAAACTTGCTCAACTACAGCAAGGAATCAGTTCTTGCCCCTACAAACCGACTGTAACGTAATTTTACGTGTTATATTTTGTCGCAACACCGACAAAAACAGTGAATTTAGGATTTAATATGCCAAAAACTGTCAGCTTCCAGTCTGGAGTTAATAAAACCTATGTAAGGCAATGTCCCAGCTCCAATACAACTAAACACAACACTACAACCGTTAACGTACAATACACGCATACACCAGCATGCTGGGAACAGAGATCTACGTCAGGCGGGATGACGTCACAGCCCCCAGTTGTTCTGAAGATGACGCTGGACACCATGTCATTGTAAAGAAAAATGAGCAACGGGGTTGGGTTAAAATCGCAAAAATCTGGTGTTTACGGGAGTTTTGTTGGCGGCGTGTGCGTAAAGAGGAATCTGTGGAGAGAAAAAATGGAGGTTTTTGTGTTTTGTTGTTAAGAGAAAACTCGTGTAACTTGTGTACAGTCGCTAATCAAAGCTAATAATTTTCTGTAGTTCATTTTCCACATTTGTCATACGCGAGTTAGCCTTGCGCCGTTTCGAAAATACTTTTCCACCTACGTTCAAGCAATCTCCACACAAAAACAGGAAACAAAGGTGGTACCGGGATAATGCGTACGATCCCCTTTAACCAAAGCATTTTATTCAACTTTTCCAGTCACATTTAAATACCCTGGGGGAAAAAATTCTTCAGAAACAAACTGCAACAAATATACAGCAAAAAAATGTGGACACCTCCAGTCTTACCCCATGGTCTTTACAAAATCATGCTTGATTTGACGTCATATCGTTTAATCGGCCTTGGCTGTGTCGTCATCGTCGACGTCATCCGTGTCGTCAGCACGACGTCGCCGCCCCGCGCTCTCGTATTCTTCCGGCTAAATTGATAGTTTAACGTTTAAAACATGGTAATTAACATCCGACATGTGAAGAAATGGGACAAAATATCACAGCAACTATTGTTCAAAATGTTAAGGTAAATTTGTAAGGGTGTTTGGCGTAATTGGTCTTTTCACATGTGCTTTGAGTTGGAGTACAGCGACTTGTTACACCAAATGCAATATCGCACAATATTCCGCCAAAGCAACGGGTATGTATGCAACATTAGTTATGAAAGTAACTCGTTCTTCAAAGGTTACTGACCTCATCTGCATCCTTGGCCGGGCCCTCTTCAGAGGTTGTTCCCTCCCGTTCTTGTTGTGCTCCAACCTGCTCATAATACTCCTCCATTTGCTTCGACGTCACGTTCAAATAATCCGCGAATTCCTTCCAAAACCTCTCCGGAACTAAGTTGGGTAAAAAACGGTTTGATAATCCGTCATATCTTTTGAGTCTATTGCTCATTAACAAGCGTTAAAGTAGGAATATGGAAGTTACTTCGTAACTAAGGGGCTTCTTAAAAAATAGTACCACTGTTTCGGCAATCAGGTTTATCACGAGCAGCTAAGTGACCGAAGACCTATCAGTTATGCCACTAAGTACTTACTTGTAATGGCAGAACGATAGTAACGAGTTTGCTCGGTCACACGTAGAAACACGCCACGTTGATTCTGACCCACATCCATAAAGAACTGCATAAAACAGTTTGTTTCAATACACTGATTGTAAATACACACAGGTCTTTATATGTGACAACTACACATCCGTACAATGATTAAACATTATTATTCGTCGTCACACATGACTTCATTCAAAACATCGAGCTGCTTTATGGTGTATGACTTTATAGGAACTCCAGAAAAGGGGCCACTGCCATTCGATTAGGCGATATATACACTTCAAAACAACAAATAGTCCCAAAATGGCACGCTACATTACGCCTATGTAACGCAACGTGTTCCAACAATGGTTATTAGTCAATTACCTCTTAAATGGTCTATGGATGGCGAAAGCCCCATGCCCATGGCATTGGTGAAAGGTTGTTAATAGGTTAAAACCAAATACTGAAGTTTCAAGCACTCATGCCACAATGACATAGCGTTTCTTTAACCCAATATGGGCTGGTCCATTCAAATTAATCCAGTGGAGTTGCTGATTTTTTACCAAACTTGAAGCCGGATCACACATCCCATATATATTTTTTGAAAAAAGCCATTTTCACGATGTTCGAATACTGATTTATTCAGGTTTAAAAAGCGCAAGTCCGAAATCTCAAACAGCCAACAATGGATGGAGAACCAGCTTTATGAAAACCGAAAGATCACTGGAATGCACCAAAGCACAAATAGAGCCCAAAAGCATGACAGTGTCCAGGGTCGTGTAAAGGAAAATAAGAAAAAACATCGTTCCAGGATATCTGATCTGAGAGTGATTTCTATGGGTGTCAAATAACAATCGAATATCAAGATAGCAAATTGAACTTCTAATTGGTGAATAAACATGCACTTTGCGTTGCCCATCGCCCTTTGCACTGAAATGGGCGAGTCTCCAATAATTGTTTGCTGCCAACAAACGTAACACCGACGGCAATTTTTTTCCAGTCATTCGTCAACTTCTCCATACAATGTATGTTATGTTAATAACAGTTAATAATTGAGAGTCAAGTTAATAAATCTCATGACCCCGCTGCTTGACCTTACCCAGAAGTAAAAAAAACGACAAAATAACGAAAAGAAGTTCCATACGATATCGTATTTACGGTACTGGATTATCAGCCGCGGTTACAAAAGAAAATTTTCAGCATAAATCGATGGGTTACATTTTTAATGCCACCTTTGTCTGCCTCTCTGTTAATTGAGTTTCGTTTTCATCCTGCTATGGCGTACCAATACGTCAACAGAGATTTGAACGCTCAGGACTATCTGCCTGTCGCGCAATTTTGAATGACAGATTTGGTGACAACACTTGTTTTTCACATTTCATATTACATTTGCATGTAGCCACCAATCGAGTACATGCATTATGTAAACAACAAACTTAGCAGATGTATTTAAAGTTACAAACGCAAGTGTGCAGACAATATTATGCATGTTTACCGGGCACGGAAAGTGCAAAGTGGCCTTGGCAATCTTATTGCGACCCAAATGCCATCACAAGAGGGCATTAGAGCCACTTGGAAGGACAAGAACAGACGCATCCACGCCAAACATGCCACTTTCCGGCACTTCACAACCCACGCCACCACTATTCCACTCACTACGTTCATTATGCCGGCACTGATAGCTTGTCCATGGTGGAATGTTTCCTGCCAAATTCCAGCTGTAGCGTTTGCCAAATATTTGCATTTCAATTTGTTAATTTTGTTCAGACCACGTCATGTGCCAAAGTGCTTTATTAGCTAAATTCAAACAATTTGTGGAATTCGCAAAAAGTTACAAGCAAATAATATATAGAATATGCAGTATTTATAATGTGTGGCAGCCACAACATTACAACTATATTTGGGTTACCGATTCATTTTGGCACAAGGGTTTACAGGTTCCAGTAGCATAAGCCTTTACACACATGCCACATACTGAACATGTTATTTCCAGCATGAAGGCGTACTGACAGCTAGAAAGACTTAAAGAACCACAGATGCACTGACAAGTGGTGGTCCCTAGAGACGAAAATTACCAGTCAGCAGATGCATGCCTTTGTTCATTGGTGTTGTGGATATCACAAACACTGGATAATCGGGAGTTCAACGATCACTTGCACAGGAATTCAGAACTCTTTATTACATACAAGTCCACAATTAACAAATTCTGATCAATGGTTTTAATAGATAAAATAAATGAATCAGAAAATGAGCGAGATATGGACCAGAAATACAAACACAATTTAAAATATTTTTTACCTGTTTCGAGCGGCGAGTTCCAATAGTTTGGGATGGGGGCAGCTCGACCATATCGTCACTGCCATACTCGTCAATCAGTCCAGTCAGCGAGTCACGGAACTCGACCATCCCTTAACAGATCATTTATTAAAATAATGACGCATTGACTGCCATCTGTCAAATTCTTTGAAGACCTTGGTAGTTGGATTGCCACAATTCACATATCACAGACATTTAATAATTTATGTATAAAGTGTATATGCATTTACCAATTGACTTACAGCCAGTGTAAGTTATATATAGTCATTACAGATGCAAGTCATGTCACAGAAAGTCCACTTTAACCAACAATAACCACACTTCAAACACAGTGCTGCATGTTTAAAAATTATACATTAACTTTTAGTGCCAACAGGCAAATTAATTTAAATATAACAGGCAAAGCTAGCAATGATACTGAACTGTTTATGGGTATGTCTGTAGACCATGGGTGTGCAAATTTTAGCACAAAAAATATATGAGACCACAGACTTTTACCATTCTAATTGACTTTGTAAGAAAAAAAACTTTCAATTAGCATTTCAATTTTAACCATACATTGTGAGGGACCCACTGCATGATGAAAATTTTTTTTAACTGTGGTCGTGGTAAAATGTACAGTAATATAGGGACCCTTTTGAAATCAGAGTGAGCCAATTGTATGGACAATTTGAGTAATGGAAATTAGTACATGGCAATGACTTCATAGATATTTATCAAAACATAAGGTTATGTTGAAACATGTAAACTTATTGAATTTGCAATCGAAGTTATATGAAGTTACTGAAAACGAAAAGCCTTCTGTGGACCACAAAATTTGAGTTCACAACCTACACATTGGACCTGCAGAATAATGGAAGATAATTTTTATATATATAACTTGTTTGATTGCTTAAAAATATGATTCAGTTAATTTCCAAAAGGAAATACAATGGTCAAGGATTTAACAAAAGCCAGTGGGCATTGGTACAATGCGAATGCACTAAATATGCAGACACTAAAAACTCAATTTAATTAAACAAAATAAAAACATCACAATTTCTACAACAAGAGGAAATGACAGGAAATGGTAGGAACCGACCATACAAACATATATATACAAAACCATTGAATTACTTTGAAAACATCATATTTTAATGTTTACTTCAAAAAATTGCCAACATGACCCCAATTGTTCAAAGTTGTTTGTTGGGCAGTGTGTGGAATTACAAACAAAAGCAGTATGTGCAAAATCCCTGGACCTTCTGCACCACTTGTAAAAACAAAAGAATTTTCGTTTTTCAAAATTTTTTTTTTGTTTCATACAAACACAATTTGTAAATGCCAGTGTGAATGTACCATTAAATAACACACCACTTATGAATTATTCACAACAGTGGTCCATGTGCAGGTCACTTAAATCTTTTCCATAAACTAAAGGCCTACAAAAATCAATTGCCACCCCCCAAGTCCCCACCGACTGCATATTCCCAGGTGCACAAAAGGGCAGCTGCATGCAACAGCAGATGTATTTCCTTCTTAGTTTCCACTACTTTTAACTACCTGTATATTTTACAACTACAACATGTCATGAATCTGTGAACATATCAACAAATACACCAACATCTCACAAATGTCCATCTCAGGCAGTCTTACGTTTGTGAAAAACAAAGTATCTTTTATTTCTGAACAACTAGCCTTTGGGCAAAAACAAATGAAAATTTTTATTGTGAGGCTCATTTAGGGTTATGGCGTGAAACGTGGGTAAAATAAAATCTACATTCCAGTTTCTTTGGAATTACAATTCATCTAGCAGCAATAACAATACCAAGTATACAAACACGCTCTATCAACGTGTTTTGCCTAATCTTACCTTGGGCAGGTATAGCTATCTGTGGTGGCATCTGTGGACGACCATCATGAGTATGTTGGTTGAAGTCCTGCTGAGTTTGACTGTGCAAAAAAATAGTTAATTACATTAACCCATGATTGTTTTTTTTTGCCTATTGGCATTAGCAAAGTGCTATACATGACCCAAAAAACTTACCGGACACGCAAATATCTGCCACGCTGGTTTTCTTTGAGATCCAAGAAGTAACGCTTGTTGCCACGAGTAATTCGGTCAGATTTCAAAGCTACTCTTCTTTCCTCCTGCAGAGATTGACCAAATTTAGAGTTTGGGGATAATGCAGAAAATTTTCCCAGGTAACAAAACAAGGTTTTCTTTGCAAATGAAAATCTTTTCTAAGGGCACGTTGCACAACTTTCAAAACTTGATTCAGGTTATTAAAAAACTTACGTCAAAATGCAGTTTATTTTGTAAATAAATGTTTTGCTTAAAATCATCATCATTTTTAATGACAAAACAGAAAACACAACCGTCAAAAGTGAAACTTCCTCCGTTCCCTCCTTACTTAAAGATACAAGCGATCACAGTAGTAATCACATTTTCAGTATTTATTATTCACCTGTGGTGTGTCAGGGTTGGTTGGTCCAAGCGTAGAGTAATGTTCAATGAAGTCTCCCAACATATTGCGGAACTCATTGGCTATCGACATCGACAACAACAAGCGATTCTTACTCCCACCTGGTGTTACCTGAGTTAAGTCAACATAGGTATATTGGATGTTGGTATTTGCTGTTGAGGGACAATAAATGAAAACCACTTGGCCAATATATATTCAACAACCAATGTGTTTCCTTGTTTTCAAATGTGCTAACAACAAACGTATCATAAAAACACAGATATAACTGAATAATCGCAGTTAAATTTTTTATGTATATGTTTCACAGTGTGATAAAATAAGGGCTTATGTTGCACTACTAATGGTAATGCTAATGACAACATTTTTATTTCACTTTCATTTTAAACCATTTGTCGATTTGACAAATACCATTTGTCAGGATATTTGTCAAATATTTTATCACAGGTGTGCTTACTGCTTAGGTATGCAAAAATTGGTAAGTTGGTTAACAATTGATAAATATTTTAAAGAACAAAAAATTTGAAAAATACGTGCATACAAAAAATGGTTTTAAAGCTCTACTGTTGGAATTATGACTTCCTATCTTATGTCATACATGGTGATTAAATTAAAATCACTTAAAATAAAACATGGCTTAAAAATATTGATGGAACTGAGACCTCTGCAATCTTAATGAACCGCCCTCTAATGTTTTGCTTGACGTCCAGGTAAAACCTTTTATTCTGGATGTAAACCATCTTCGAAGCCAACTCTACGGTATCCACCTGTGGCTGTCCCTGGTTGTACTGCCTGGCACCTGTTCAAACAAAGGAAACAACATTACTTAATGTCGCGTTTCATTACAGACTGCTTCAAAGAAAAAAGAATGATTAATATGTGTAACAGTTGAATTGTTATGACATTACAGCATACTCCACACAGAACATTGCACCATATATATATACATATATACACCATATACTTGAGGTAAATATTGTATTTTAAAAAAACATATATACAGTTACATCATATATTTGAGGTAAATATTGTAATATTACAACTCCACCCCCCCCCCCAAAAAAAAAAAATACAACACATGATTCCTTAAAAGGTTATATTATATACATGTTGTGTTACTTTAGGTTGACCAGCATATTCAACTAAACAAACACATATTTCACCCACACATCAACATGAAATGAATTCACGTCTGAAATACCAAAAACTGTATCAGATTACCATTGATTTAATGATAAACTTTGTTATTTTTACTTCTCAACTGAATTCTTTCACAACAAGAACACAGCTCAACATTTTCCAGTACAATACATAAATGCAAAATAATTAGGGATAAGATTTGGTTAAAATTTTATTGCGGCAGTTTTTAGCAAAAGAATGAGACTTATTAAATTTATGTTGCATGCCATTGCCAACAAACATTTTTGAGCAAGCTGCATTTGCCATAAATTTAAATTTTCTACCTTGCTACACTTTATGAAATATTGGTGGTGGGGCAACATCTGGGTGTTTGGGCTTACAAAATTTTACATAAACTTAAAAGCAACACTTTGAACATTTTACATAATTGCATGGTATTTGGCTATTGTTTAATATATATGCATCCCTAACAGCTGACAGTGTTACAATGACAAGGAGGAAATAAAATTGTGAAAGAAGGAAATAAGTAAGTAAAATACATCCACAGATGTTTGTCAATTGCTTAGCTGGGCACAAAATACCCCACACAATTTAAACAACAGAACAATAGAAACTGAAATCCAACTCATTTGCATATTTGAAATGATTCAATGGAAAAAGTTTTATTGTTTAAATAGGGGTTTACCTTTACTGTTACAAGTAATCTTTTATATATATGCACATAGTTGTTAAAAATAATTTCAACAAAGTGAGCATTGGTATGTTTGACCTTTTACGGGAAATGTGTGGTGTTCTAACTACCACAGAAATGTAACTTCTTAATGCCTATATGTTAAACATGATTTTTCATTATAATAGACCACTGTTTTACCCAGCTGTTGTGTACATACACCACATATGCACAGGTGCACACATATATACATCATGAAAGTCCATGGTATAAGTGTGATGTGCAATGGTTTTCAGGGTAAACTATGTGCAAAACATGTGCATAGGAATGAAAGAAACTTGTAATCAAGCCATTCTACAATGTCTGGATTGCGAAGCCTGCAAACCTAAACATACATACATCCATACATAGTAATGTTATATAAAACAAAACCATTCACAGTCAGAAGGATGAACCCAAAGGTGAAGAATACAAAGGGATGTAACTATTGTAGGCACCTTTGTGCATCAAATATTGCATGATAACTTACAATGGACAGAAAGTGTAAAGAAAACAAACCTCCTTTCGAATCTCCCTCCCCGCTTCCTTCGTGTTCTGCCATGATTTCTTTGGTTTTATTTCAAATACAACTCACTTCAAACTCATCCCGTAACCCACAAAAATCCACAACCGTTGTCCCTAGCCCACAACTAAAACCTAGCACTCTTAACCTACAAAAGCAGTGACAACTCATATGACACAAAAGGATGAGAATTGTCGAGGTTAACACAACACAAATTGAATAATTTTAACATAAAATTTCTAAAACCATCTTTGACAGTATTAGAACTTTTTTGCAAAATAAATGTGCAGTTTCAATATTTATAGAAGAAAACAATTACAATAGTTCATTTTTAGCAGAAACAATATATGTATATATAAAAAAAACTGAGGAAATGCATAATTAATCCATTATCCAAGTCAGTAAAATGTAAAACACAGTATGCATTGAGATACAATTTTAAGCACTATTAAGGGTTGAGGCTTGGGTCATGTTGTGTCCATTTAAAGATACATTTAATCGTCACAAAAAATGCAAGTCATGGCTCCAACAAAACAATACCCGAGTAAACAATGGATAAACATATATATAACATATATATACTGTACGGTTCAACTGAATACATCAAGGTTGACCGGGTTTCTAGAATTTGTAAGGTTTACTGAGTCAACAAGAACAGGGTATAAGTATAGGCTGAGTTAAACCTCCCTAATCTAAACATCCAACCCCAACCCTGACAAACACGGAAAACAAAACCCTACCAATCTAGGAAACCCTACAATTTTAAACGGAACCGTGTAATATGGCCATTGTTAACAATTTCGTTGTCAAGAACATACAGAATATTGTTTATATATGTTACTGGGTTCTTTCAGCAAAAACTAATAGCAAAAGTTTCTCCTGTTGTAATTTTACAAAGGAAATCTATTAAGTTCTTGATGGTGATGGCAATGTCAAATTAGGTGGTAGATTATTAGTGTAATGAAATTTTACCACTGCATAAACGTACCCTACAGACATAGACTTCCGATAACTGAATGTTTAGAGACTTTGTTCACCATTAAATATGTTACGCAACCAACTATCACCAACAGAAGCCAACACTCACACCGCGGCGCGCAAAGCGTTCGGCAAACTCTTGCTGGTGCAACAAAATAATAGGGACAGTGGGGTTAAAGGTCGCACAAAACGCACCCTAATGGCGCATGTATATATAAAGTAAATTTTAATGATAATAAGGCAGATATTCATGTTTCTATTTTATTATAAAAGTGCAAAACAAAAAATTGTACAAGAAATAATTTTGGAGTGAACGAAATAAATCACAAATAAAGTCTACCGCCATTATTATCAACAACATCAGCGCAGTAGTAAATCAAAGTAAAAATGTATATTTACACCTTTAAACAAATATTAAACATGTCAAGCAAAAAATAATAATGCAATAAAACCAATGTATTGACGCATATGAGTGTAACTCGATTTATGTACGCCATATAGTTTGGTCGACGTTGAGGTCGATATCTTCAACAAAATTTGGTTGTGGAATTACGATGCCACCGTCTCTGCAATGTTACCAAGAAGTGTAGGGAAGTGGTTCATCTTCATCCATCGACAGGAGTTTTAGGATGAATTGCCGCTGTACAAAACATGCAGAAATTACGTCATCGCCCGATGACGCAACGGGTGACCATGTTTGCACTATTATTTGCAACCAAATAATAATCAAAACTTATACTATGGGATGATAGATAGTTAGTCCCTTTACCTAAACACTAAAAAGCTTATTTGAAACAAGTGTGAAATCGTTATTATGATTGTGGACCCTGGTGAGTTTATGCGAATGCTCATGCCTAGCATGCATTTTGTTTGGACAGTTTTATGAAAAAATACTCTTTGACAAACTATTCTTATCAACAAAGTAAACAATTGAATAAATTAAACAGACAAACAGCAAAACGCAGTTTATTAGTGGCAAAAAAAGATATTTACAAAACACGAAATTAGAGGTCGAATTTTACTGACCAAACTACAAAAAGAAAAAGTGCAAGGCAATAAATAATGGCTCGGAGTAAACAGCAAACATGGCGGTGAAATGCTGTATTAAAATTTTTGGCCTATTTGTTCGCTTTACAAAATACTGTTATTTTTAACAAAATTGGTGAATACAAGTGAGTTAATGTCTGTTTAGTTCATACGACTATGCATTTTTTTGACCAGACAGGAACCTAAACAAGTACATTGGGTATATGACTGATGCAAATGTAATTTACAGAAAATAAAAAAAATTCGAACTTAGGTTGTTCGTGTATACTGATAGTGGTAGCATATACAAACGTTCATGTATGCTTGTTCGATTCAGACAAGAATCGTGGGACATAATGTTAAGATAACACCTTTTGCAAGGTAAAATATATAAACATGCTGATGTGGAAAAGTTAACTCTAGGCCCGATTGCACAAACCGGGGTACTAAACACAGGATGAAATGAAACCACCCTCGATGATAGAAGTGACAAAATACGAGCGCATCACAATGACTGATGAAAAACAAGGCGATAATACGACAGGCAAAACGTTATTATAAGTCAACACAGCACACTGTGAAAAATCCCGAAATATCAGCACCACCGAAGTGAGGAGCATGCTGGAGATGACGTGGCTGGATGAGCGGGCGGCTTCCGGAGGGAATTGGGCCCTCGATCCTAGCGGCCTCCGCGCACGAGTTTCGTTATTGCATGGAACAGGTGTTTTGGCGGGAAATGCCCGTCACGTGATGACGATGGAGTTATCGCTGTAGCGAGCACGGTGGATTCCACACGCGCCGAAAGCGGTCAAGCGCAACCGGCAAACAACAGGCACACCGTCGACGACATCATAGCAGCAGCAGGATGCACGGCAACACAAAAAAAAAAAAAAAAAAAAACACAACGGTTAGTGGTGACGTCACGACACGCATGACTACGCTTAGGTTGTTAACATCTGCTGGTCGTGGCGAATTCGCTTTCGACCTTGCTATAGGTTATTTACATACACACCAAGTTAGTGCTTTACTGGCATTAATCTTGAAAGTAAAAACCGAACAACATCATCAAACATCAAGTGGCTTTCGATTATTTAATGTTTTTTTTATTTATTATTGGAATATGTTGTTCGATTTTCCTTTTGGTATTTGATAAATTAAGTTACTTCTAAATTGGCATAGCCAACAAACATAGCAGTCATGTGATCAATAGTGTTGAATCACTTTATAGGTCAGGTTATTCCCGCTCATTTCCAGTAAAAACCATTAGTATAAAAAAGGTAACTGCACAAGCAAACCTAATGTACCACACAAGTCAAACACCACCAGTTTGTCTAAACAGCATCGAACATTAATCGTTTTGCGCAAACGTGAACCCGAAGCGTTAGTTGCAATTATGAACCAACAGCGACATTATTATTGATCTACCACGCGTTTAGTTTTAAGTAACTGCGCACCAACGGCCAAATAAATGTTGAATGTGAAAAGACTGGCGTGATTTGTGCATGGTTAGTGAAGCCACAAAAACAGCGACCTCGACAAGGTCAGTAACGACAAGACAACAACAAAACAAAGACCAAACTCGTCATATGACGTCATTGCGTATATGACGTCATGCCTCAAACATGGGATGGCACCATACTGGGTGCTGCACGCGATGACGCAGTAATATACCGCTGCTGACTTGGCTTCAAAAACTCTTTTTTTTAGACAGACGCGGTTTAAACCAATTTCAGTCAATTTTATATTGAGCGTTTTTATACAACAGGACGAAGAAATGTGGACGACAACGAGACAGGGATGCGATGTAAATTGATGCACTGGTACAATCGAGGCAAGATTTCTATGGTCATCGGACGGTGCGGACAAAAACATCGACAAGGCAATTCTATAGGTTAACTTCAAACCGGCGCGTTCAGACAAGCCTTATGCGAATTAAGCTGTTTTCTCAGCACTTGAAGATAGACTCGGAAGTTTCTTAGGTTTCAAAACAAACGCTGCTACTCTAAATAAATAACGGTGAGTTACGCGCCTGCAACGATACGGAACATGCAGACTACTAAAAGCGTGTCCCCTGGGGGTTACAAGTAGAAAACAAAAAAATCAACGCGGTCAAACAATTTACAAAAAGAAATAAAAAAGTAACGTCCACTACTAAATACTTCAGCGGTCACAGAGGACCGCGCTCACATTCAATCAACTGAAATCAGTCAAAATGTCTCATAGAGTCGGGCACGGCCACAAACTCAAACTCTCTGTGTGACATCAGAGTTTGTGACGTCACCGGGGCGCGGCGACGACCTGATACTTTTGCGATTT
Organism: Ascidia mentula; assembly: GCF_947561715.1. Classification (NCBI taxonomy): domain Eukaryota; kingdom Metazoa; phylum Chordata; class Ascidiacea; order Phlebobranchia; family Ascidiidae; genus Ascidia; species Ascidia mentula. The sequence continues at coordinate 6,235,112 of NC_138568.1, forward strand.
TTCGACCCTCCCCGTTTGCCCCGGTATCGGCCATGTACCTTTTTCCAGCATCCGGCGAGGGGAAGTCCGTCAGGTCCCTGTAATATAAGAAACAGGAGATCAGCAAGGTTGAAAAGCATGCGAATTCGCCGGCTTATAAATAAGAACAACACGCGAGTCACAGATGGCGAAAGAGAGGCACAAAATTTAAAGCTGTTAAGTCAGGAAGGCCTGCCGCGCGGAAGATAAAATGGTTGAGGTTTATTGATCGCAGATATCTTATAATTAACTCCACGCGACAGTTTATCACCACAAAATTCATTCGAATTTTCCATCACATTCATATCGGTGCCAAATTGTACCTAAAAATTATGCATCTTTGCATAAATCAATCACATTTCTCTACAAACGTCTCGCCGCACTCGTACACACCAATACAACCATTTCAACACCAGCATTTTGTAACTATACCAGTTCGTCACAGAGGGGTACGTCTCTTCCGTCGAGGCCCGGCGACCCAACATCGCCCGGTTTGCCTTTAGTACCTCGTCGACCTCTCTTGCCCATCTGGGTTTTCGAACAAAGGTTATCAGAGTTTGAAGTAGACGCAGCAAAGTTAAAGAAATGGATCGAAAAATGAAAAGATGAAGATGTGTTCATGTTTTGTTTTGAGAGAAGAAGAGGGGTCTTGTTTGTGAAGGAAAAAATGAAGTAGAAATGGTAAGAATGGGTTAAGGAGCATAGACGTCTGTATGTGTAATATTTGCTCATCCGCATGGAAATGTGGTGATTCCCCGCTTTGCAAGAAGACCTTGTCATACACTGATGCCGGGCACCGCAGTCACGCATGGAAGACGATGACACACCTCACAGATCACATGCACCACGTGACGCGCTTTATACGTCATTTTTTCAGAACGCAGAGCGTCGCCAATGAAAATACGTTGGAAAGTGCGCAGTTCGCCACTCGAATCTTGAACTCGCTTTCACGAAGTATCGATCACAGCATTAAAAAAACGCGCAATCAGGGTTAGTTCGATGACCTCAGCGATACGTCACCATACTGAATTCACGTTAGCGCAATCGCGAGTTCGCGATTTACGCTTGCGGGGGTTAAAAGGACAACACAGGCAGAGCGCTGGTTAGGTTTCTTTCGTGTCGGCCTTACATCACCGGCTGGTGACGTCATACTCACCACTGGACATGGTGCGTCGATGCCTGGTGCTCCGTCGTCACCTTTCGCGCCTTTGTGTCCCTTCTTGCCTCGTCGACCTCTCTTACCGCTCTGTAATGATGTCACGCACGAAAAAGCGTGTCGCGTCGGTTAGTCACGTGTGTTAGCAAATATGACATAAAACAAACAAACAAACAAGCACAAGTCGAAATTTGAAAATCTACTCGAAATGCGTGAAATCACGCGTTTCGTGTAGGTTGGGTATATTAGTACCATACAAGGCCACGTGCAGAGGTGGGCTATATAAGCACTTTTTCAGTGCTGTTGTGTTGTGATTGTGGAAAAGTGCATTTAAGATTAGAACCGAAAACTACGTCCAATTAAAGCATGTCGTTTGACCGTTTATCAGCGTGTTTGACCGCCATATTTGCTAAATACTGTAATATAGTGGTCCCAACTTGTGTTAACCATAATTTGAGCATGCAAGTCACACAGCGAATCGGTCCAAAACATATCTGCGAAGATGCGGCACTGCTGATTGTTAGTACGTGCTGGTGAACACTTCAACTAAAAGGGGGTGTGAAAGTGATCGTGCGCTCACAGCTCTTTCAAGCTGCGGTTGTGATGTGAAAAGTGAATTGTTTTGTGTGATGGTTGAAATTGTGTATTTACAAAGAATGCAACTAAACGAAATATATCTACATTACTATAGTGCATAATTGTTGGACAATATATGCCAAATTTTTAGTTCCTTAGGGGGTAAGCTGTTTACAAGTTAAATAATTCAGCATTTGATTAATGAAATATTAAGGCAGATACGTTCTTTCAATTGCTGTTTAATACATTAGTTGAAAATTTAGGTGTTTAAGATCTTGCAATATGTCGAACTGCAAATTTCTTTTCCAATCGCTTACCCTGCCTGGAGGTCCCTAAAAACAAAAAGTCCAAGGTTACTTTCCGAACCACGCAATACATTGTTTTTTAAAGAGGCATTGAAGCATCTATAAGCTTTGTAAAGTTTTTTTGCAATTATATTTGTGTGTAAAAATCTTGCTATCCGTTGTAACCGTATTATTGCTAAATTTGCAACTTACCTTCAAGCCTTGTGATCCTGTGTCACCCTGTTAAAAAGAGAAGCAGATTTTAGTGTTTTAGTCTTCTAACAAAAAATCGAAAAAAAAACTTGAATTGACGCTTACTTTGGGTCCAGCAGGTCCAATGGCGCCCTAAGAGGAAAAAATAACTGTTTAAATAACAATAAGAATTGGGATTTCCAACCAGAGGACACCTATTTAGCCATGACTGAAAATAAGGAAACAAATTTATTCTAAACAGCTTTGCTGTATTCTCACCATAGGTCCATGGCGGCCCATGTCGCCTTTAAGTCCAGGAGCACCAGGCAAACCCTAAAAACACAAACTATGCTCAGAAAGAAAAAACATTTGATGGAATAGATAACATGAAACACAAAACTAAAACGATTGTTAGCGAATCCACATTCATTTCATTTAACAATTGTCATTGTTATTGTGATAATAATGGTTATATAAATTAAATGTTTTCAGTAATGTTTGGATACTTACTGCTGGTCCGATGCTTCCTTTATCGCCCTGTAAACAAAGACAGTATTAGATAAAATAAAACTGAACCACAACAAACGCGAAAGTCAAAGGGACAGTGCAACATACACTTTTTATAGGTGCAGTTTACCATTTCACCATATGACAAAAACTTGTACGTTGAAAACTGTTGGAAAAACCCGACAGGTTGAAAAAGACAGCATGCGCACCATGAAAAATAAACAAACAGCAGAATTTACGATATAATCACCAAAAATACACCAAAAACCACCGTCACTCATTAGGTGTTTGCTTTGTCCTAATCATAAACATGCGGCGTAATAAGATATAGAAATACCATATAAGTATAAACTTCACCAACACCACTTAATTAGCCTGAGCAGCAGTTATCACCGCGGGAAAAAACCCGAAACCCCCAATCACCCAGGGTAAACTACCTTATTGCCCGGTAGTCCGTCAAGACCCGGGTCCCCAGGAAATCCATCCAAACCCGGCGCCCCCTGTTAGGTTATTGCAATATTTTGTTACTAGGTTGCAGGCCATGTTAAGGGGATTACAAAAAGGCCAACTGCCATAACTTGCAAAAATTTTGTGCACGGATTATTTCAGATCTTTATTTGGGCAGTAGCGGTTTCATGCTCTTTCAAGTTACGCTTCGTATTACCACCATTTTGACTATTCCATATATCCCAGGTACTTTCCACTATGGATTTTATGCATGATTTTAAACAGATGCGTACCAATCAACATTTAACTGTGGCGGGAATTAGCTTTATGTAACAACTTTACTAAGACTTCATAGTGCCGGACAGGTGTATAATGCGTACAACTCACAACAGAGTATGCAGAGCGGCATTGCATTATCACTATACCACATCTGATAATGCAAATAAGCAAGGTTTGGCATTTAAGCAAGAAGATTTTTTTTGCAGACTTACCGGAATTCCCATTGATCCCCTTTCCCCTTTTTCTCCCACTCCATCCTTGCCAGACAAACCCTGTAAACAAAAAAAAATGCAATGACAGAATGTAACAGATTTACCTTCGCTAGAAAAAGATACACTTACGTCACTGCCAGCAATGCCGCGTGGACCCATTGGTCCAATGGGTCCGGGAGGCCCCCGAGGTCCTGGAATCTGTGGAAATGATAGGAAATAAGAAAACGAATACAGGATTTGAACAGAAGCAGTCGGATGCAAGAACATGATTCGCGCAGGTTGAGGAAAATATGAGTTAAGTGATCAAAACACAAAGCAACAGCAACATGTATATGCACCACGAAGCACGTTACAACATAAGGTGCGGATAGTGTATACCGGGAATAAATGAGACACTACAAGAAAATGTTACGATTGCATGACTTGTTAAAATGAAATATCCTGTTCTTGTGCAAACATGGACATTCGTTTGTTGGATTTACAACATGCTATCTGTTTTGCCTTCGAAGAAAATTCTAGCCATGAAAGGAGTCCGTTGGGCATTCCCAACAGTAATATGACGTCACATGCATCCGTATGCAGGTTTTGCATAGGTGGAAGAGTAACCAATAAATGTGACTACATATACAACAGCACGACGCCGCTCAAAAGCGGTCTACTGCCACACCAACGAAAGCATGAGCGAATATAGTGGTTAGTGTGCTGTAAGCAGGGTAATAGGCACTGCAAGCGGGAGCAAGAGACTGTGTTTATTTGCTAACGTGCACAACACTTATTTACGCACTAGAATGGCTCCGTCTGGGGCAGTCTTGAAACCAGTGCACGCGCAACTCTGCGGAGAACAGGGGTCGCTTGTTACACAAAAAATTGATTTAGTTTTATCTTTTTTAGAAGTTTAACGTGAAACGCAGGGTCTTTATCGGGTGGTACATCACACCAGTTGTTAATGGAGTACTGCTTTTGGCTTAGCGTATGGTTATAATTTACTGTAACAATAAAAAGTTGGTTTTCTGATGGTATTTGACAACGAAGCGAAAAGCACAACTATCGCTAATGGATATAATGGCATTCTCAAAGCGTTTCTAAGTGATCGGTAGAGACAATACACTTTGGTATCAAAAGCAATTATAAAAATCTTACTCCTGATCCGTTAGTTCCCGGAGTACCAGGAATACCGTTTAATCCCGGAATTCCCGATTTTCCTGGAAATCCTGCGTCTCCTTTCACGCCGTTTGTACCTGGCAAACCCTGTAAAGCATTGCAATTGAGAACAGCAGTCAGCGCGTACTACCGAACTACTATCGAACGGCTTGATTTCGATACAGTATAAGACCGATGGCGACAAAACTTTAACACGAAAAATAAAGGAATACTTACATCCTCGCCAGGTGGACCTTGTAGCCCTGCAATGCCAGGTTCTCCTTTGCTTCCAGATAATCCCTGCGCAAAAACACACTCCGATTTTTTAACTGTACTGGACAAAATACGAACTATAATTATAAGAATATGTACCTGGGGGCCGGGGGCTCCAATCATACCATCCAAGCCGCCAAAACCAATGTTCCCCTGCGATACCACAAAATCCATAAATACCAGTGTCAAAAATAAATTAAACCATTAGTTGTTCTATTTGAATAAAATAGTAGCGGAGAAAGTATACAGTTAAACACAATTTTTAGTGTTTTGAAAGCAATGTCCATAAAAAAGGAACGGGATTTGCAACGCACCTTTGCACCTTCGCGGCCAGTCTCGCCCTAAAAACAAACAAACGGATTTTACCCAACCGAAAAATAAATTTGGAAACGCTGCAAAGTAGGGTTCAAAGTTACCCCGTTACAGCCGCACGTCTAAATACCTTTTGTCCTTGGGGACCAGGGTTTCCAGCACGTCCAGGAAATCCAGGAGGTCCACGAAGACCCTGCTTTAAAACAATAATATTACGTGGAGAAAAGATAATCTATATAAACTATGGGTGACGGCAGGTACGGTTCATGCCCTTCGAAAAACCTTCAAGTTATCTGTTTACCAGATAATTGAATGTGACAGAATTACTGGTTACGCGAAAACTGAAATTAAAAACAAACAACTGTTTGGTGTTACTGATGCAAAAACAAATAATTGACCGTTACAAGACACTTGATTATTATTATATTTTATGAGTGGTGAAAAACGACTCAAATGAAACATTTAACATTAAAGGCATCCATTCATTGTGTAAGACTGGACGCACGGAGCACAAACAAACCACTGCAAACAAACAGCGAAATACATGAGTTGACGAACCTTCAGGCTATTCTGCACATCCTGAAGGAGAAGAAAAGAAAAGAAAAGCGTTAGTGACGTAAGCAGCACAACTCAAAAAGTTACAAAACTGCCCAAACGACCACTGGCAACGTCCATGGTCATTTGAAGCGAAAAAAATTCAAGCCATGCAGGGTTCAGGGTGTTGGTTTTTTATTTTTAATTAATGCAGTTTTACATTTTAATTTGGCATTAGACAACCTAGCGTCTGGGAGTAGCATTTATTTAAAATTAAACGAGTCCAAAACTCGTTTTCAAAAAAATATGTTTTACCTCTGGGGTGAGAAAGAGCAGCGATTCGCCCGGGGAGCCAGCAACCCCCTACGAGCGTGACGTCACAAAAAATGAGGATGGCAAACGGCAAGCAAGTCAGCAAAGCAAGCAGGAATGGTGGGTGGGTGATAACAGCATGCAGAGGCGGGAAAAAGAAAGGCAATAAGTTAGTTGAATTGTGATTAGTTGCGTCGTAAATCGGACACAAGAAAATATGACGACATAATTTCTACCCACAAATGCACTGCTTTCTGCTCTGTGACGTCACAAGAGCAATGTTGCACGTGATCGGCGTTGCCTCAGAACCGCACTTGAGAACTTTGCGCAACTGCTGTTAGTCCGTGATCTCAAATCAAAGTTTATCGCGTGCAAGTTCCTCGGCAGCGCCCACGCGCGGAAAACCTTACAAGGCCAATCATATGCGCATTGTCACTGTTACGTCACACAAACACGACGACGCGCGATTCGATGGATCATCGCAACAGGGTGGTGAGCTTCAACCGCCTCTAAGTAACCAACGCACTGCAAACGCAACACACGAAAACGCCACAGCGTAAATGCTACATGATCTGCAAACACTGTACCGGTCTTGGAAGGAGGGGGGAGAAACGACATCCAATTTGGCCGGCACAAGGTTTTCCACCGGACTGGTTAAATAAAACGAGTTATATTATACACAGCGTTGTTTACAGTGGGACCAGCAGTATATCTTGGATTAACCCTGTGGGAAATGCGCCGCTTTAAAGTTATGAAGCAGTATTGGGGTTCTGGTATAACTTAAATTAAGGACAATGCCACCGCCATCTCTCTTTCGAAGATCTAACCTTAACATATCAATTTATACTGCGGGGTTTTGGCTCATCTGAGCTAACATAGACCTCGTGTCAAACAACTGACTTTTAGCATAAAACCACGTGACGGATACCAAGTTACAATCGTTTTAGACACGGTTTAGCTCAGCAATATCATTTTTATGAGTGGTCAAATTGAGAAGGAAAAAGAAGACCTTTATCGCGGGCGAGAAAAGTGCATACGCGTATATAGCCTGACTAGTTTTAAAGTGCAACTAAAAGTGTGAAAGGTTTAGTTTTGTGGAGTGTGGGTAAAACAAGATAAACAAAGAAATACAAGATGGAAAAATCGTGCTTACCGCGGTACCAGGAAATCCTTGATTTCCCTGAAATCAAGGCAAAGGATGAATTGGACGAAATTATATGAGTTTGTCATAGATTTCAATAGAAAAGAACCACCAACTTAAAGGATTTCAAGGAAGGTAACGTAAAGCAAAGGACGAGTAACGGTACAACTACCTTTTCTCCTTGTGGTCCTGGAGGTCCTTGGGGTCCAGGAACCTGCAAACAACGCTGATATTTAAAACCATATAAAACTCTTTTAAAAACGCAGTATTGTGTGTAAGAGGTATACGGAAGGTAGTATGGAGATAGTTAGTTTTACGTACAGCGGGTCCAGGGGGGCCTGGTGGGCCGGGGGGTCCCGGTCGGCCCTGGAGTCCTGGATATCCGCGCTGACCCATATCGCCTTTCTGTTCTGGGTGGTCGTGGTCTTGGTTCTGTTGAATCGTAAGCGAAAGTGATTAGTTTGGGTGGTTACGGCGTTTAACTTGCAGCGTACAACAGTTTCTTAAAAACAGTTTTTACTTCTCTGCTTACCGCGTTCTTTGCACTAAATCTGTCGACGACCATGTTCTTTGGAAGGGCGTGCTGAAAGGTAAAAGAGCAATGTTACAATTGAAGCTTCATTTTGATAACACAAAAAAGTGCGCTTGGCAATATGGATTATTCACTCAACAACTTGCTCATGCATCAGTGTAGGTTAGTCGACACACGTGGTGGCTCCAAAACTGGTTTTGATTAATTTCTCGTCCCAATTCGTTACACTGATTTTTCTTTGGTTAAACAGTTACCATTATGCTTGGAAATATTAACTTTTTATGGCTTCTGTACAATTTCTTGGCACCATAGCGCACTTTCATCATCAACAGCTTGAGAGCAGAGCGGTGTTAGTAAAACTCATGCGAAGCAAACGTGGATGCAAAAGCTACCTCCTGGCCGGCGGACTTTTGCCGGAATATATCATGTTCGTCCAACGGCAGCTCGTTGACACCACCCTTGAGCGCTATGATTGGTGCAGCGACCTGGCAATTCAGCCAATCACGAATGAGCATGCCACAATCAACACCAACATCACGCTGACACCAACGCAAGTGGCGCAAAACATAAATTTTGTCCAGACTGTGCCCCGCTTGGGGACTGTCGGTGTTTTTTAATGTACTAGGTAAACTCCAAACCAGGACACAGGGCTAGTTTGTGCCTGGTATGGCATAATATCACACATGCACAACCTATACACTTAAATAAGCGTTTTACATCACAAAATGTCACGCATATTGTTATTTTTTTAATTAAACCGAAAATGAGCTAAATATATCCACAAAATTAAAACGTAATTAGTCCGAAACAAAACAAAAGTTTCTACACCAAATGACACCACAAAGAATTCACACAGAGCTGTACACCAAGTTGGCGAACGCGATGATTGTGCGCCAACAGCTGCTACAATCATCGCGCATTGTGACGTCAATAAAGGCGCTTCTGTGAGCTCATAGTAAACACCACAGTAGTACTGGAATGAAAGGACTTACCACAGAAGTTGTGTACCCGGTGCCACTATCTCCTTTTTGGCCCTTTTGACCGGTTTCGCCTGTCTGTCCATCAAGTCCAGGCTGCCCCTAGTGTAAGAGGGTGGATTTGTAAATGCATGTTTGATGCTGGCACCTCTTATGATACAAGCGACATTAGTCATCAAGTATGACTAAATGTCAACTGCGCCAAATTTTGTTGTGTAATAAAAGTGTTGAATTCTATCTGTATGTAGAAGGTTATATACCAAGTTATTGTTAGAAAGTAACCCTTTCAACAAATTCAAGCTTTCAATTAATTAAACATTATTCCTCAGTAACAAATTGTTTAAGTAACCATTTCCCACCTGTTTGCCGGTCAATCCCAGAAGACCTGGCATACCCTGAGGAAAAGAAAAAATGTTATGAAATCGTGAAAAGCTAACAAAATTATTAACCAGGCGGTAGATAAACGTACTAGATCTCCTTTCAATCCAGGCAAACCAGGAAGGCCACGTTCGCCCTGTGCAGAAACAGACTGCGTAAATCTAACGTACTCTAGCGCCAAAAAAGCATGCGAATATAATATTGCGGTTTAATTCACCTTTGGCCCTCGGAAGCCGATGGGTCCCTGCGAAATGAAACGAAAACATATTCAGTGAATTGTCGTAAAAGGTCTCAGGTAACAGCAAAACGTGCACTGTCAGGTTTTGTTTGGAAAACGGTGGTACTCTGAACAATATGCCCAAAACTTTTCCTAAATCTATCTTGCCAACATTGTATACAAACCGGGAAACCAGAATATCCACGCAGACCGGGAATTCCAATTGGACCCTGAAAGAGACACAACTTTGACGCCACCCAGTTTTTTAACCCGAAATTAACTATTCGCTTTACATTCAAATTATTCGCGGATGTTTTTGTAGCAGAAAATTCTTTGCAACGATTTTCATATTTTTTCTGAGCGTCACTTGGATATTTACTTTACGCACAAAGCAAAAACGTAAAATTCCTAATTTTACTCACGTCTAACTATATAGGTTTAGTATAATATATCTCTACACTACATCCTCCAACTACAGCATGCTAATATTTTTAATAGGAATCAAATCAATAAATAACGTTAAACATCATCAACCCCATGCTGGTAAAAGGCCCCTGATATCATGTAAGCATCTGTACCGTATTTCCCAAAATTTAAACGCCGATCAAGCATAATTGGTCCAGAACAAGGCTTGACATCACTCACCATTCGCTGGTCACCTTCTTCATGCTCCCTTGGTCAGGACGCGGAACACAACAGTCCAATTGCCAATTGCTTACTGTCTAATTTCCCAAGAGAGTGCTAGTTTTTTTCGTTCAGAGTACCACCACTTTTCTAACCCGAACCCGAAGTTCAAATTATGAACGATACGCCGGGCGCACGGGCATGCTTGATGACGTTGTGAACGACCATGCGGTTTGATGCCAATGTGCCAGTAAATTAAAGACACATAACATGATGCTTTGGGAGTACAGATATTACGCAAAAGCATCGTGAAGCAATATTAAGCTGGTCAACATGTTAAATTCAAGTGTTATCGTGCAAATTAATGGAAATTAATGCATTTCCGTTTCATTCCGGGTTGGGGTACCCATGCCATGCTTCCTTTACATTAGCTATGTCGTGTTGTAAAGTTTTACACGAGGTTAAAACGCATGCAATTATATGTGTATTCAGGAATGTACGTGCATTTGCAACAGCGATTTGGTCTGAAAAACAATCTGCCTAATTTTCTAAGTACAAAAAAGCAATAATGACTTCTAGTAATGTTTTTTTCTAAGCAAGCAACGTTATGTTTCCATGCAGGTTGCATAGAAGTTATATCTCATGCAAATATCTACCGGGAATCCATTTTTGCCGGCACGACCCTGAGCAAATCCGGTAAACAAAGCAGCCGTTAGCATTTTTTAAGCTGTTATTAAAACAAACCCAACAGGCAATGCGAAGCCTGTGGTCGGTTTGTGCAGTAAAGTATTATTCTGCCGAACAAACAAGTTGCCACCCTTGCCAATAGTAATGAAATATTATAAAGCCCTACAACTTGCATTAAGTTATATAAATTGGTTTCAAGAAACGTTTTAGCAGGTTTCAGCAAAACCAAAACGGCAATTGAAATTTGTTATCACCTGGTGGAGCCAAAGGGCTCCACCTTATACCATAGGTCTTACCGTTCACCAACGTATTACAGAAGCACGAACTCATGTCTTACCAGTTTGCCTAAAAAAAAACAAAGATGAGTGTTACTCTTTCGCTAATTTAAAATACGAATAGTTAAATTGAAATAGACATAAAGCGCACATGTTATTCTAATTACAATCAAGCCTGTAAGAAACCATCGTTGCCCAATTATCAACACAAAAAAGTGTATTAAACGTTGCCTGTGGAACTGCTTTATCATCAAAGCGAACTGCAGTGATTTAGGTTACGGATGCGGTAAGAGCCCCTTGCCCCATCTGATGTTACAGCTCATCACTACACACCGGATGTTCAACTAAGTGGCACCACGCGGGTACAGAAATTCGGTAATTTACACATAAGACACGGACCGCCGGGGTGTTAGTTTAGGGGTCTACAAAAGAGAGCGTGTGCGGGGGACAATTACGAACACAAGGGTTTGATACTGACCTCGGCGTCCTTTTCGTCCTTGCCTTCCTTCCTCGCCTGCAAGCAAAAATAGTAGCAAGGTTAGGAATATCAACAAGCGAAGTGGTTTCCCACAGGGATGCATGTCAGATCCTTTCAGAAGGTGTAAACGCAGACGGTAATTGATTCTGACTGCAAACGTGCGCCGTATCGAGTACTTGGTTGACTTAGGTGTTTTGTTTCTTATAGATTGGTGTTAGTGGAGTTGTAAGAGGTGGTTTTGATCTCTAATTCAAAGTGTTGGCAAGGGAAGGATTTGGGCAAACGTGGCCGCCTGGACTTGGGTATCGAATTTCCACTAATAAGCATTTAATTAGGATTCCAAATCAGGCCAAACGCAGCCAATAATAAAATTTCCAATTAAGAGTTCGACAAAATAATTGGCCAAACCAAATGCTTTAAAAAGTCCCCACATAAAAAAAAAAAATAAATAAGTTACTTTTGACTACTGCAATGGAGAAACAAAAATGTAACCAAAGCTATTGCGGATTTTTTAAACGTTCGGTTTATCCTGAAGGGCACTTGATGGCGCCGGATGTAAGCTTTGTGTTATCGAAGTGGCCGACAAGTTTCGTGTTAGCGTAGGACAACAAACGAATAGATAGCTCATTGTAGTCAAGTGCGCCAACCGCTTTAACTTCGCTCCAAGCTCCAGTAACTTCTTGTGGCGTTTGAAGAGTCTTGAAAAGATCTTACTTTCGCAAACGTTTGGAAAAAACGAAACGCAAAGGGAATTGTTGGATTCTTTCTACGGCAAAAAGCGATAGTTTGCCCATGGAAGTAAAAAATATTACTAAAAAAATTTTGCAAGACTGTGTCTTGATAACTGCATAAATTATCTACTTAGTTCGAGAGCGCTGTATATTTCAAAATTCTTCAAGAGCAATACGAAAAACGCAAGGGTGCTTTGTGATGTCACTAAAAACCGCAACTAACAACATTCCTCGCTACCCTAATGGACTGGCCATTGACCTTCGTCGCTTGGCCTCTCCCCCTTGCCCCCAGTTTGCTGCTACAGCTACGAGCAGGAGATAACGTGACGTAAAAGGTAGGGAATAGCGAACGTTCAAGAGCACTCGAATTTGCGACAAGGGGCATAGCGTTTCCGCCACGACAGATGGAAGGCGAAACTAAAAACATTCGAACAATGGGTTGGCGATATTTGGCCTCTTGACGCAGTTATCTCAATGGCAATGGATTGTTTGTAAATGGCGCTCAGTGTTGCTCCATAGCGGTGATCTTAGCATTACGATTTCGTCGCGGAGTGTACGGCTTAGGTGTATGTCTATGAAAACATCGTGGGATATTACCACGATTTTCTAGTATTGTCTCCAATGCAATGGATAAAAAAAGAGCTACACTTCGTAGAATTTATCAGTGTATTTTTTTCTTTGCAGATATATTTTGCTGAACGTTCGTCGTCATATCATAGCTTATTACCTGACAACCAAACGAAAACCTATATACAAGTAAACGTAACAGCAAAGGTAAGCAGGACTACTCAAAAACGGGGGAGGTATGATTTGCTCCGACGATAGACACGTCATTGGGAGCTTTAATCTCCAGCATCCCTGGAAAATTTTCACCCCAAACCCAGACAGCAAACAAATTAAAAATCTTCTTGTGTCAGTCGGGTCCGAAAATCAACCCGTAAGCGATTTAAACCTATGGCCGGTTTGTTGCCCCACAGGGGGCGTGGGGACCAATTTGTCATCGTTAACGTGCCCCAAGTCGCGAAATCAAACAAATTAGGGTACATTAGTGTAACTTTATGCTACAAAGGAATAAGTAGATCTCCGTCAGCTTAGCGATCCTCATTAGACATTTACGGAAATAGATCTCATTAGGCGGGATCTGAACGCACAGGGTCATTCGCCTAATAGGATGAACACAGGGCTGCATACGTTTGGTGGTCAGTCACTAGTTATTTTCTGTAGTTTATCAAAAAAAAATCTGTCAACGAAAATTGTCGTTGACTTTTTTCGGAGTTCTTGGAATCACAACAAAGAAATATTACAAACCGCAACATAATTTTGTGGCCGATCTATGACAAATTTCACTGCATTTAGGGAACATTTCATAGTGAACATAAACGGCACATTTCGCTGGTCATTACAGCGGTCACACCATGAACGAAATAGATCAAAGTGACAGAGATTCTTGATCTAATTGACAGGTGGTCACTCAGTGTCTGTCACGGATAAAGTGACCGAAGATTACTGACGGTGTGGAAGCGTGAAAAACGAGACAAAATAAACTCAGGGCGGTTTAGAAAATAAACACAACACGTGATCTTTGCCCGTTTCTTTAGGGATCGTTACATATAAAACATAGTTCTTTCCAAGCCCTTTGCATATGTAAACCCAACATGCCTACCATTAAAATTTTTTGAGTTGTTTTGTTGCTTATTCAGAAGGGGTATTGAGAATGCGCCGTCTCATTTGCTTTGCTTTTTGTTTACAAGGGGAAACAGGCCATCAATAATCCTTTAAAATGTGCACTATTGATCGCACTTGCATAGAAAACTTTAAGGGCACGTTCGTTTGCACAACATATTACCATCCCCGCAAACAGAAAAAAACGCAACAGGAAGAAGACGTCAAAGAACCTCCATAACCTTCAAAACAAACTGCGAAGAGGCCGCGTATCAATTAGTTCCGGATGCAACAACAGCAGCAGGCTGAATTGGGAGGTGAAAGGATTCCGAAACAGTTACTATGTTTGACATAAACAGTTACCGCCCCTAATTGCAATTCCTGGTACGAGTTTAAACGCGGGGACAACCCTTACGGTAGCGTATCACGCTTTGAGGTAAAGGGTAAATCGCATTACTTTACCGCAAATCGGTTTTGTAACTTGTGATAAGCTGGACAGGCTCTAAAGGGTTTTCATTGTTTGGCTATTCGCTTTGGGATTTGAGGAAGAAAACCTATGCGTCTTGTGGCTTGGCATTTAAAGCACAACCACGCAAGGCTTTTAAATACAAATTACGTCATCCTTGCGTCAATCGTTAGCTGTATGTCATGAACTCATCTGCATTAGATTAACACTAAATGTGTCTTTGTTATCAAGTCCTTGAGGAGAATTTAATTCAGGTTCTGGACAATGGCACAACTTTTCTTAACTAGACAACGTGCCACTTGCAAAAAGATTCTTTCTGCGTTAACACAGGCGTTCCTGGCGCATGTTACCATCTTGGCAACCCGAAGTAACCCTGGGGTAGGCTCGGGGTCACCGCGGGTCAAACACATGGTCCTTGAAATCCTTGAAAATTGCGACCCACAAACAATCATTATAGTGAGCGTGACTGAAATTCGTAAGAAGCTAAGGCCAAGTGCTGTTGATATTTTGCTTTGTACCGCGACCAAAAAGTTGGTTCCCGGTTCCCCTAAGTCTGAGCACTACAAAGGCATGGGTTTGCTGGGAGACGATTGGACACGGTCAAGGCCCTGTGGGAAAACTTGTAAGTCCGACATACGCGAGTGAAGTCGGGCAGAAGGCCAATTTTGCCAAGCCTTCTTTCCACGACACACATATTACCGTGTACCAATACAATGCATGGTCATTGCATAATTGGCCGCGTTGATTTATGCAAATAATTTTTATTTATTGTGTGCAACTTGTAAATTCGCAGTGAAGCTCGTTGATGGATTGGTCACGTAAGCTATGTAACCTCGATCATATACGCTCAAGGATTTACTTGAAGTAAACCGACAGCAAACCCGATGAAAACTGTCACGCGGTTCAGGTAATACTATTAAAACCGCCGAGTCCGTCACTTTCCTTCAATGTTTATGGCCTGGTGCCATTCATAACCCGACCACCCGCAGCGAAGAAACGGCCTCTAGATTGAGCGTTTTGTGAGTTTGCAACCAGAATTGCGGTGAGGTTCCAACCGTCCTTGCGCCGAAGGCTGATGTGGTTTGCTTGTGGCTGCATGCTCTTGGGTGCCTTCACGCTGGGACACCGCAAAGTAAGTCTAAGATTGCGAAATACGTGCGATGAGCCTTCATCGCCAATGACATGCTCTCAACAACCACGGAGGATCGCGTACTTCAAAGCTGAGAGCCGCTTTGTACGTGGCTTGTTGATTCGTATATTCGACAGTATCTTATAGACATAGAATACACCTACCAGCGTACATTGCGATTGGGGATATCAACGATTCCAGAAATTTCTTTCGACAGCAAACAAAGCGTTTGGAGCCAGACACAAACATGCGAGGCGGCGGACGCCAACGGAAAAACAAGTAATCAGACAGGAAAGACGCCATACAATCTCACGGCGGTGGAACAAGGACGCCTCGATCACCAGATCGATACACAAGCGTTTGCTGGTTTGTTGGTTTAAGAAATGAATGGCCGACACGAAACGTGAGACCCCTGGACACGCCCCTAAGAGTTCCAATAAGCCGCGGGAAGCTGGTGAACCGACCAACGCAATTTCAGGTGCGCGCAAGTTGTCGAAAAAATGTCGGGAATCCCCTAACGTGCAAGACCGATGGGCCGGCACAGCACGACAATAACATATTTTTTTGTCACTGGCACTAGGGTGGGAAGCTCCTACGCTTACAAAAGCCAATTGAACTGAACCGTCTTCTTTTGATATTCAGCAAACTCTTTTCTTATGCTAACACGGCGAGCCAAACGAAAGACGCACGAAAGTCATCTGCCAATGTTTAAAACCACAAGCACGCAAGCAGCTGAAGGTGGAGTAGCAAATCAATCACCGGAGCCTCAATCTATCTCCGCATGTCGGTCTGGAAGCCACGACCGCCACGTGTTGGGCGCCCCGAGTGACTTTAAGTCATACGCGCGTCAAGTATAAGCAACAGCTTTCACCCGCTAGGCGTCGAGCCAGCAGCGGCTACCGCAAAGCTCGATTTCTTAATCCCAAATATGCCCTCTCATCAATAATTGACCCCACGCTGGGGTGGGGGGCCTTGTGGAGAGACTGTTTGAGTCACGGGGACTCCAAGAATCCCCCAAGCTTCAAAAATTTATGGGAATGTGATCTGTTCGGCTCAGGACGTCCCCGAGGTGGTGATAAATATTTGATGGCGGAAATTACGCGACGATCCGCACGAATTAGGAAAACTTATAGTCGCGCGGTCTCTAAATTAGGAA
This sequence comes from Ascidia mentula, assembly GCF_947561715.1. Lineage (NCBI taxonomy): Eukaryota > Metazoa > Chordata > Ascidiacea > Phlebobranchia > Ascidiidae > Ascidia > Ascidia mentula. The sequence goes on from NC_138568.1 coordinate 6,251,807, forward strand.
TATTTTCTCGAGCGCTGCAAATGAAAATGCGCTTCAGTTTCACATCCGCATGTAGACATGTTGACTCTTTACGAAATATTGCTGTAAAGGGGATTTGCGCAACGCATCGTAATCATGTGCAGTTATTTCCGGGAGATCCAAACTTGAAAATCAGACGTTCTTGAATAAAATGACCTTGAAATGTCTCACACAAACCAGAGGTAAAACTTTTGGAAAAACAAAGAATAAGAAAGAGTTCACATTACTTGCCTCGGTGACTCAAGGGACAGAAGCTCACGTTATTGCCACCTTTACTCTTTTAAGCGTCGTGACACCGTCATTTTGGTGACTCGCGTGCCACACACAATGCAACGTAACGGACGACCAATAATTTTGTGTTCTCGCCCCCACATTTGGAGATACGGCAATTGTTACGTCATAATGTGGTTCAGGTGCGTGCTTATTGTTCGCAAATCCAAACCAACCGGGGCAATAAACGACGCTCGCACCCGAGACGATCGTCGCACGCACGTTTTCCTGAGCACCTTGGGGAGTTTTGCTCCGTTCCCAAAAACAACTTAAAAGCATCAATATCAGAGAATTGCGGTGTCGATATGGGACTTCGCTTTAAACACGTGAAAATGCCAACTCACGTTAGAAGCGAGCTTTTAGGAACAAATCCTAAAAAATGATCAACATGTATGTCAAGCACACCTTGGCAGTTCGGTCGACTGAGATATATCCGTAACAAAAACACCACAATCCATCAAAAAGCAAAGCAAGGGAACAACAACAATCGGATCAAGTTGAAAACCGATTCCGAGACGGAATCAGACGCTAATCCGTCTTCGTAGCGAGCTAAGCCACTCAGTTAACAGGGAATTAGGACTGCGGCCAAGGCTGAAATGCAAGCTAGCCTTTATCTGAAGCGACGGAAAGAGATAATGGCGCCGTCAAGATGGAATCCATCATGAATAAATATGTGTGCAGGAACGCGTGTTCGAAAATTGCGCAGTGGGTGCAAGGATGCTGCACAGCAACTCGTAGAGGTTATTCTCAATTAGCACCGAAAAACCTTATAACTTCCCAGAAAATAGATTTAGATCGCGCAACACCGTGACAAATTACTAAAAAATCATTCACGGATACATCAGATCATTTAAACCCGCAGCCGAGTGACTTAAACCTATAAGATTCAAGGTCAAGTTGTGTATTATTGTGCTCGTATCGACAGACTTCTCAAATAAGTCCTTCTTGTGTCGTTTCCTTGTCAGGCACATGCAAGGTCGGGCACAAGAGGTTAACTATGGGGGCAAAGCAATAAAACACGACACCCTGTTTCCGTGCTGAATTTAATGCGACAGTGTAGTCGTGGCGCCAGTGAGTCACCTCTGACATTGCTCCCTTAACATCAAACTCATGATGCAAGAGGTGAAATCACCAAAACGGGAAATCGTTGCACAGTTGATGCAACTACCATCTTCCCTTTCAGGTAGTATTATTGGGGTTTTGTATTTCTTCCCGCTACGCTTGTGTGCGCCTGTGGAGCGTCCGGGGTCCGCAAACACCAAGGGGTAAATCGCTGTTGGGGGTCAATCCGGTGTCGCGCGAAATTTCCGGGCGACGATTGTCGCGAAAGTGTGACAACAAGCGTCAACCATTTCCGACCACAATTAAGAAGTGATTCACGTCGAATTCCTACTACTCAGGAAATTATGGGAGTCACGTTTCTTGCGCGTGCATTGGTTTCTTGGAAACGATTTCCCTTGATATTTATCTGTTAACCACATCCTTCATGCAATCAAGCTGCGGTAAATGGAGGTCAATCCGAGCATGGCCCATGATCCATATATTAATAATACTTCGTTACGCTGTGTCCGGATCACTATACATTCTATAGGCTCGGGAACAAAAAGTTACGGAACAATACAACTTGAAAACGTATTTCAAAACCACTGCCTAAAGACGATATCACTAGGAACAAATTCCCTTTACGATGAATTATGAATAGGTGCGGCACGCAGCTGTTAGACGGCGTTGAAATATTTGCGGTTCAGACGAACAAGATAAACGAGCGATTAAAGCGGATTAGAGAGAACACATTGACTGTGAAAATCTTGATCAATTTGCTGATACATATTGCGCAACAACACAGAAGCCGGACGTTGATTACTGCTGATGCCAGAGGCGTTTGGTTGATCATAAGTTATGTATTATACAGTGGCATGCTGCGCGAAATACTTTCTTTTGCTTAAAATTCGATGTCAGAGTTTATTAGCGCAAGCATTCGGTCAGGTAAATTTACATGTGAAACCGAGGCCCGATGATGGAATAGCTTTGCGACAATCATACAATACCACGATCAGTGTCGCAGCTGAAAAAAGAAAAGACTGTCCATAGGAAAGACCTCGTTGTTACAAGGAATTATCACGGCGGTTGTAACAACACGCTTACAACAGGCAAGAAGGGGAAACGTACGCACCTGCCGGTCGCGCCGTAGCTAGTCCGAAGCGTCCAATGTGAAATATTGTTCCTGGCAAAAGGAAAGCGGCCACAAAAGCTTGGGAAGGGCCGGGGACACGTCGTTATTGTGTCGCTAAAGCTAAATGGGAAGTCTCGCTCCGTCGACGACAGATCAAAAGACGCGTCCGGGACGATGAACACCAGTAGGATGGGGACGCACAACAGGGGCGGTATTTGCGCTTGGGGGCTGGCTTAGGTTCGTGTTTGATGGCAGCAAATAGCGACGCACGGGCGTAGTACCCTCCTGTTATTGTTTGTTTGCGCCACCGAGGAATGACGCTTGACCAGTTTATCCTGGTAGAATATTTGCTCAACCCATTGTTGGTTTACTTGTTCATTCGTTTCAATGTCAAATGAATGTGAATTATTTGTCAATTAAAGATTTCTTTACATCAAGCACAAATTGATAAAAACTGGGCAAAATGTCTTGGCAAGCCCATCGCCATGTTTTTTTTAACACATAAGAGAATCGGCATCATGCCTGGCTTATGGCATAACACCAAAAGTATACCGTGTCTGTCACTGTCAAATCGTTGGTTAAGCAACAGAGTTGGCGCCATGGTAAAGTCAAGCTTTTCGTCACCTCGTTCAACCAAAATATTCTGTCAGGCCCCAAACAACCCCGTAACTAACCCCAACTCTGCCCTAGCGGACCCGAAACTGAACGGTATACAGCGGTGATGTTCGCATGCCACATCTCAGCAACGAAGCGTGGCAGCTTTTTGCGCCACAGTTGAAGGAACGCCGAGCTTGAAAGCTCAATTTAGACTTTCATTGGCGCAGGGGCGAAACAAAACAACACACTGCTGGATGGGATCCGGGCACTGAGAATGAAATACTTCGTGACAAGAAACATTTTGTACTGACAGCATGGTGCCATAGTGAGGCCAACGGGGCGTGGGAACGGTATGGGGATATAGGGAGTGTGTAGACATGGGTGGAGCAATACCTGTTTTCCCGGCCAAAAACTTTTTTTCCAAGATGAAAATACAAAAATCTGCGTACATTCACATCGTCCACTTTCGATATTTTAAATGCAAAGACCACTATTTCGTTATAAAATCCTTACCCTTATCTGCTCGACCGATAAACGCCGTCTCACCGTATCGACATCAACCTTAAATCGGTTCCAAACCCCGAAAGATCTGCGACCCGTCAGCCGCATTTCGACAAACTTAATCCCGGGTTAAGACCCCTGTCAGCGCCGATACTGCGACCTCAAACAGAACCAAAGCCTAGAAGTCTGCTAATTGGACGGACCAAATCGAGACGGATCAATGCAGTGATATTTTGTGACAAGTCGTTCCATGAAGGATCGCTCAGTACCTTTAACTCCAAACGATAAGAATTTTACGTTTCTTTGGTTAACTTATGCTACAAAATTGGAAATGAAATTTTATCGCCAAATCTTTCGTTATGTACTGCTAACGGGCAATTAAACTTGTTTACTGGAGATAGGGTTTGCTCCAGGCGCCTGTTGGCGTCAGTTTTTTGGTCCGGCGCCATTCCGGTGTCCTTTTCCAGGGCCTGTGGGCCGAATGGGTGCAAGATGGGGGGACTTAGCCGCCCACTGGTCTGGGTCACGCAAAACAACTATATCACTTCGGCAATCTGCTTGTGATGTAACAATGGGGATGTCACGCATGACCGATTGGCCTTAGCCCCATTGGCTAACCGCAAAATGCTAATGTAACATTTTATGCTGTTGGTAACGCGCTATTAGCTAGGGTAGGCAATTGCACTGGGACATTGGGTATAAAGACTTAACGGCAAAAGTATGCAAGCCACACCAGCTGTGTTGCTAGGTCCCAACTTAAGCCGCAATTAGGTTTCGGCTTCGTTGTTTATGCGACAACACGGACTGTCAGCGGCCCAAACAACCGCTAACCTCGCTAATGAGAGTTGAAAAACTCTGCACAGGGAATGCAAGCGGTGCAGTTTGCAGTCGGTTTGCTGGGGTTAAATCGTAACGCATTATAAATGCCATTCCGGTTTACCAGTGGTATTTGATCCTTTTTTCTATATTTGTGAAGTTGGAAGACAAACCACAAAACATAATAGCTGATGAAAAACCTTATTCTCCAAATACAGACCCACCATTGTGTGTTCAACGCACAAGCTACAGGAAATAAGATAGAAAACGGGGTCACCAAATAAGAAAAAAATCGCGACATTAAGAACCCTCGCACCCCAAGCCAAACCAGAGACCCATCAGCGGGCTACACAAAAGTGCGATGACGTAATAGCGGTCGTAAGCGAGCGGAGAAAGTCGTTTGAAGACTTGCAGCTGCATGCATTGACCTCGGGTCGCTCCCGCAGTTGTGATGTCATTATCATCAAACGCGGTTCGAAAATGCGAACGTTCTTGGTCGAACTGCCTGAAACCACCCATCCAAACCCCCACGAGGTCAATGTCGCTACATTGCAGAGGCTTAAGCGCAAGTGATGAATTAGTGGAGATCAGCTGGTACCATATATGGCTGTTTCTCCTTCCACTGTACGCGAATGAGAAGATTGACAAACGTCGGTTTGTTTGAAAGAGAAGTCAAATGAAACGGATGCATTTAATGACGAATATTATGCCATGCACAGACCTATACATGTGTGATCATATGTGGAGAAATTTATGCACCCCGCTATGGAATGGCGATTTACCTCAAAAACGATAAGAGTAAATACGCAACTTTTTGTTAAAAAATTTTGCAGCGTGTAGTCAAGTTATTGATAATACCTTTAACACGAGTTAGCTACATTAAACTTCATGATTTAGACGAGAAACATTTCAACCGATGCATTGGTCTATGGACTATGAAGGTTTCTTTCATGTGGGACTTTCCTAGTTGGTTGCGTGCAGAATTCCAATTTTTTGAGCAGTTTTTTTTGTTCGGTTTAAAACAATGTAGGTTGGGAAGCATTGGTTTAAGCGATGCCCTCCGGTAAAAAACGAAAAAACGTGACAGTAGCGGCAATCGTGCGAACTGTATAAATGCCAAGCGTTATTGGGTGGGGATCCGTAAAACAATGGTATCCGCCAGAAGCTCTTGGGAAATAAGAGTGTAACCGCTCTGTAACGTAACACCGTGCGTAAGAAAGCCAACAATAACATGAGATACGACACCACGGAGAGAAAACAAATTACAGGCCAGAGGAACAACGGAATTTTACGGAGAAATCAAATTTAGTATAAACGTTTGCCTTCGCTCTAATCCTTGGCAGCTTATTGCGTTATTGGGGACAACAACTATTCCACGAAACAACTGTAATCCTACACGGCATGGCAACCGTTGCAAAGTCATTTAGATCTCCTGAGACCGCCTTTGAGAACTGGATGTAACCTCTGCGGCAATAGCACGGAATTATATAATTCCAATGTCAATATGGTCAAACTATTTTGGAAGGTTTTAAAGTAATTAAAGCCCTTTTGGGGGAAAGAAGGGGTCGCTGTCAACTAACCGCTTCGTACAGCTGCGTAACAGTGATTTAAAACAAGAACGCGGAGACACGCGAAGGTGTGATAATGGATTTAAGATCCAAGGACATCCTCCGCTAATGAACTAATGTAACTATTCGATATCCCTAATGGTTGCTGTGTTTGCAGATAGAGGGGGGTGATCTTTTGTTCCCCGTTGTTTTGGCTTGGGGTTTCAAAGGCTTTCGTGCGGGGTCGATTGCACAGATTACCGGGGTTAAATCTAGAGGTTACCGTTGTAGGTATTTCAGCAATTAAACCAGAACAGGTCACGGCCAAAGCAACTTTGGTACTTCCCCTCTGACGTCAGTTACGTCACGGCCACCTGTCAATCAACTCCAGCGTGGCAAAAAGCTGGTGTTTGCGGCCAACGACAACAACAGTTTCTAACGAGGCCAATCCGCGTGAGCGGTATTCTTTCGAGCACCGTAAGAACGCACACAAACACGGAGGGATAGCGAGGAACCACGTCACCTCTCGGCCTGAGTTTGTTTACGAGGAAGGCACCTGTGTTGGCAGGGGGCGTCACATTGTATGAGTGTTTGTGTATGTGGTTATATCTTTGTGCTTTGTTTCTGTTGCGGTTCGATGACACCACGACACCACGAAAGAATGACAACAGATCGTTAAAATTATTGTCAGTTTTGAAACAATGAAAAAGATGATTTAACGCGCGTGGGTGTGGATAATTATTTATGAAGATGGTATTTCGGAAAGGCGCGCAATTTGAGTTATGCACGTCCAAAGTTCACGCCACTGAAATAACTTCATGGTTAACAAAGTCGCGAAGCAATATCAGAGCAAACACAGAAAATCATGCTGTAGATAAATCAACATTTCAACGACCTAATCGTAAACTTGTGCAAACAAAGAATACTCGTTTGGGGAAGGGCTCCGTATCGCGACTACCTCACACACGTTTAGCACGGGAACGCCCAACTAACTAGTTATCTTTCCAGGGTGCAAAACAGCCAAGGCCAAGGGTCGTAAATTCCAACACGGGCGCAGCTCCCAATGACAATCTATTTACAAACATCATTTAGCACGGTCGCCCGCGGACGCCTGTTGGAGGGTCATAAAGGGCAAAAACGACTTGCAGTCTTTTCCGTTTCGGCGTCCGAACACGAAACACGGAGAACAAAAGGTTCCTAATTATACGACAGTCGTAAAGTGAGGCGTTGAGGGAGCGAAACTGTTTCTAAGCCATCACCACCTGAGATCATTTTCACAAATGGCGGTCATTCGTTCGACGACGACCCGCTGACCGCCCTTTGTGTCCGCGTTGGAGTCCGATTTCGAAGAAGGGAACGCGATATACGACCATTGTGGCGATTCGGAAGCGAAAGTTTACCGGTGGGCGAACAAATAACCGGACAATACCGAGGCTAGTGTGTATTGGCGAAAAACATGATGCTACTACCTAGTTCTAGACAAGATAATGCGCCTGGATAAGCGCGACGAAAATATCTTGAGTTGTCACAATAAACCGCAAACAAACTTTTTTCTTGGTCGCTTTGAGTTTGGGAAGTGTTTGGTAATCATTACAGGTAAAGACCGTATGAAAATCAACAGCTTAAGGCCCGCGGCGCATCACTGTCGCCGATACAGTAACAAGTCAGTATACCACCTTTGATCCGACAAGCCTCCTAATCTGTTACAAGCACCCTTTGTTTCTGTTAGACAGACAAGAGGACGACACAAGTGGTCGCGATGTAGGTCGCACGGTGGGTGGTCACGTGGTATGGGAATGCGACTTGATTGGTTTATGGTTCACGAAATGCTAGGTACGTGTTTATGTTAGTGCCTGATTCGGTTGGGTCTAAATTCCCGTTTACGTTATTGCTGAGGCTTCAATGCGCGCCACGATAAGACACAACTAAAACGGCCAGATTTAAAAGTAACGTCATATTATGCAAGCCTTGTGTAAGGAAAACTTCCACCGAGACCATTAGTATTCCAAATATAACTTGCCATTTTCCCCTACATGCTTTCCAGAATGTTCTAACGCCTATCAGAAGACGCCAGCGGGAATCGCCCCTCTATAATACCGAGGGAGCGCTTACGTGTTTACGACGTCACGCACTTCGTTTAAAAGGTCGCGTATCTTGTCTGTGGAAGCGGTTCGTTTGCTCAAAGCTGCGATTGCAATCAACGCTGTCGGCACCACACATTCTTGTATGGAGACAAATGCCTGCTGGCGGGTTTACGACTCTGAGAATTATTGGGTATTTCGCTATCGCGTGTTTCATAATACAGCGTTAAAAGAGATGTTTCCTCTTGAAACCGCTATTTTTTATGACCCCTTACAAAACTGATGTTAATTAACCAGCGTTTTGTGGTCAATCTACCTAAGAAAAGGATAAGACAGCCAGTACCAGTTTCTTCGGCTGAAATCCACATTTACAAAGTTTTATCGTTGCCCCAAAGTGAGTACAACAGCAACTGACAAAAAAAAATAGTAAACTAACCACCCAACCACCTAGTCTCGGAGGTAAAAATTCCTTTCTTAATTTGCTCTGTGGGAAAAGTGCACTCGACCCTAAAGTATCCCCAAGCTACAGCCAGCCCCTATAGTCGAGACACCACAAAAAAATGTCCCTTTCCGCAATGACGTGAGTCACCCAGTGGGTTCGGTGAGATGGTTGTTGTAATGCAAAGCATGATTTTTTACATTTATTTGAATATGGGTTAGTCTTTCTGGAAACGCTGGCCACGAAAATTATGGTCTGGTAGAAATCGAGGTTGACGATGTCTGTATGTTAACGCGAAGGCTACTAGGATATCAACGCGAACGAAAAATTCAGATCTAAAAGATTTTATCGGCAAATTGGCAGAAAATGCCTCGTTATGTCTTCAAAGGCGACCTGTCGTCAGATTCCCATCTGATATGATCGTTAGTGTAACTGAGACACTATACGCGCGTGTGCAAGATGAGTGATGCCGTTTCGGGGACTGAACTACACCGTTATGTAACTTTATAGAGAGTGGAGTTTGAAACATTATTATTGCTGTCGCTAAGTGTGTGAATATATTGCTGGTTCTACCAAAATAAATATTAGGTCTCACAGATGAGGGTAAGTGTGCAATTGCATTGAATATCACTTCGAAAATGCGCGAAAAGCTATAACGCGACTAAGCGTATGGTAAATAAACTTCGAATGAGTCGCATCGCGTCTATTTGCGTCCGAGGATGTTGATGGGACGACCGAGGAGCGCAAAAACTACTTGCAAATGATCTGGCGACACAATAGAAAACGCTGCAAGAGGCACTCGAAGTGAAGGGGCGACCGCGCGCCCCAAGTATCCAATTCGATTTGTTCTGAAGGACATGCATCTCCGATTCGCGCGAGTCGTTACAGGTGGATAATACAGGGGGGTAAAAGAGAAAGGACCCAGACCAGAAAGCGGCAATTTTCGAAAAGGCGCGTTCCTTTGATGACGCATACCGCTAGCGACGGGGTGATGACAATAAAAGAATAATCGTTGCGTTGCTGGCTGAGCATTGTGTTTGGTAAGAATCGCTTGTTGCTCGTGTTTGACTAAGAACGTACTAAATGGCGACGGTGGCACGAATCGCAATTGTTCGACGGTGTTTCGCTTGACGGGGCAAATACCTGCGACACGACGTTTTGGCTTGTGGTTCGTACGTACATGGCCACCACTGTTGGACCAATTTTAAAAATTGTGTCAGACCAGCGTATGGTGTATTTTTTACAATGATAAAAAGTAACAAAGATACGGTTTATTGGATGGTAAATTTACCTTTCCATTTAAACTGTAGGAATTGAAAAGGTGGAGTGTAACCCAATCCCACTGTTTTTCCCAAATAAACAAAACGAATACTTTGATGATAGTGTCCGGTCACCTGGAATCCCAAGGTGGTCTTGATTTTTCCACGAATTCAGAATCAACAACACAACAGTATCGCTTCATTCCAGACAACGAACAAAAACTGCTTATCCATCACTGTCATACGGAACAAAGGGACAGATTTTTGATGGTACCTAACAAGACGTAGACCAATTGCTGACAATCGCTTCCTCTCCGTTTTCGCGATTCGAGGCTATTCGTTTACTTTAGCTTGGGTTACATGTCACAAGATCGCTTATCCTCCTTTTAGAAACGGATACGGGGATGTGACGATAAACATCTGCTTTCGACAACATTTCGACAGCCGTTTGTTGTTTGTGCGAATTGATTTTTATCGAAGAAATTAGGAATCAAATCGGACCTGGTTTGCAACACCCGGACAAAGATAGTAAAAATTTTTTCTTTTCACAGCCTGTTTGGAACGCTGATATTTTGCTATTTTGCTGCATTCAGGATATTTTCGTTCAAGCCCGTTTGAAGCAAAAACCAGACATGAAAAACTGTTACAACATTGAGTTTCATCACAGAACCAATGTATCATACATCGTGTAACCTGCGTTCCGACGTACGTTGCAATCGTATAGACTTGTATAAAAATAAGCAAAAATAAAGAAAACACAACTTCCATACCTTTGGGTCCTGGTGGACAAGTGCAGGATGATGGTGATCTTCTGAAGCGCAGGTTTACCGGCGCTGATTCAATAGAATTCTATAAAATAATACAAGACTGGTTATAATTCAAGTGCAACAAAGTGTGGTATTCGTCACAGTGGAAAGATCTAGACCACAAAGAACAAGCTGTGTTTGCGACAGTTAATAGTTGTCTTAAGGTCATTGGCAAAACTCCAAGTTTGCTCCAGACATGATAAATCTTAATCCGCGACAGTACTCGTCTTGTCGGACGAATTATCCCATGCGCTGGAGTGGAAATCCGAGAATAAGGCAATGAATCACTAGATTCATGACACCTTATCATCGACGTTGATGGTGGCATGACCCATTATAGATTGACCGCACACCGGCGCCCAGTAGAGACAGGCTGGGTCGTCACATGCGTTTACCGGCTTAACATCAACGTCTGCGGTCAACATCAGATCAATTAGGAGTAGTGGGTCTAGGTGAGCAAAGCATCGAGCATGCCTTTGAAGGGTGTTTTATATTTTTTTGTAATAAGAGCGGCGAATATGGGAAATTATAAATAAGAGGAACCACGCACTTTTCTTTAAAAAAAACGCATGTTATTTGCCTGAAAAAACTGAGCGCAAACTTAATTTTAGGTGCCTCGATCTGTATCACATCTACTGAAAATTTGAAACATCTAAATATATGTAATCTGGCAATCTATTTATGTTTATTAAAGTACAGCGAAAACATTTTGGCGAAACCTGTAGATGTCTGTTCATTCCTACCAATCATACGCATTGATTAAACGCTACCATTTGCCACCCATTGTCGCAATTTCGGCAGCTGTGACATAATCTTAGCGCATGTTTCCTGTTTAACGCAACCTTAGTTCAGTTGCTAGTTTTCTGTTTGGATCCGGGCACGCGCGACAGAGGATCGGAGATCGCACCCACGGTGATAATCCGTTCATCCGATTACTGGTCATCTCATTGGCGTAAATTCGTGCGGCTTGGCGCTACCTTGATGTCCTTGAGCGCTAATGAGGTAATATTTCCGCCATCCTGGCATCAGCTGCCAAGCTGCTTGCCTGGTTTGCTCAGCGCGCCGTGATATCTATTACGCAAGCGGTCATCGGACAAATTGCACACGTACGTGGCGTTGCGGGGACGAACGTTTGATTCTCTTTAGTGGTTCAGGGGAGTGAAAAAAATCATGTTTAAGGTAATCTTAAAGTAAAGTCAATTTTAGCGCTTCGAAAGGCGCTACGGAAAGTCCATAGCGAATAAACTGCCTCAAAGTTTATTTTCGATCCATTCCCGTGATCTCCATGGGAAAAACGATGTAGGCAAAGTTGCACAGGCCCCTCGCAAGAAAAGGGCCTACGACTAATCCCCGCTGTAAACCCTTGAAAATGTCGTCCCAACAACAAGACCGGCGAGCTCGGTGAGGATTAACTACAAGACTTCGGCGCCGACTAGTCAATGGTGTTGGAGATTTGTACGGTTACGAGTGCAGCGATGTTTTTTACCTTTTGGCCAAAAGCATCTAAGACTACTTCGGAGATTTGGTGAAATCATTTCTAAAAGTCCTTGACATAGGGGCGTAAGAAGCCGATTTCGGGACTTTGTGCGTATTCCGTTAATTTTTCTTCTTTATAGCTGCAAATTCGCTGATAAAATTGCTAATGAGGAAAACGACAGTTTTACATTAGGTTCGCGTGCATTTTCGTGAACGACAGCTTATCACCTTGGCACTGACCCCGCATCAAAATTTGAAACACTCCGGTGTTACCGATATATGAATACTCCGTCGAACGAAGCGAAATCAAACAACAGTCTTAGGCAGACCGTAAAACAGTTCACGTTTCACAACTTAAGAGCATTTGCAAAGTCAGTGATTGAGGTCTCTTGCACTAAGACTTCTGGCAAGGCGCTGGAATGTTATTTACGTCGACTGGCATGGCATGCAAAGAGTTCTCGGGCCCGTGGAGTGTCAAATCCCTGCGGGCAATACCATCTACAATGTGGACTCTCTTATGTCCCACATAACTGCATACGATGACACAATAGTCACAACCGAAACATTCCTCTAATGCGTTCTGGCATTGCGCGTGGCATTAGGTGTTTGCTTCCCTGGGTGTTACGTAAAGCAATAGTATAGTGTGCAAGAGGGGGTTAGGTTGGAAGGATTTCTTGTATCGCAACAAAACAGCTCCGAGGCTGAAGATGGGAGAACTTAAGTATAATTACTCACAGTTGGTTCATTTTCCAGCGGCTTAACGTACACAAAAAGCGCATTGTTTTCGACTGAAAGCGTAAACAACCATGCGGTCTTTCCAGCTTCGCGTACAGAAGCTAGTCTTTCGACTACAAAAGTTTAAAGCAAACCCGCCAAAACCGCGAACCGGCGGTGAAGCCGAAAGGTTCATTCTTATATCCAAAACAAAACCAATCGCCAAACACGCTCAGGTTCCTGTTGTGAAAGATTACTGCCAGCCAGCTGAAGAGCTCTTACGAACCGCGGGGCAAATATCGAAATGACCCAAAACAAAGCGGCGACCACAAGTTCTAAACGTACGTTGCCTTGCTTTTGCATACACAGTGCTGTAGCTTTGAAAACCGGCATTTGAGAATTCGGCGCCAAGTCAAAATGGAAGAAAAACATGCGGTCGAAGTGGTTTTGGCCTCTCGGTCTACGTTTACATTTTATTTTCAACAGTGGGACGCAATGCGGTTTGAGGCCGGAGGCTGGACGCCATTATACCCAGTTTCTTCTCACAAATTGAGTCATTTACATTTGAAAACTAACAGCACAACGAAGATAAACGCGCGAAAAACATTAGATTTATTGCCTTTATTAGCGTGGAGTGAAATTTCTCTTACCATCTCGTCAACTTTTGTCTGAAAGGCGTTGAGTCGGGTGGAGAGGCGGTCGACGGTATTCAGGAGGCCGGAAATCGCGTGCTCCTGGTCGGCAATTTTGTGCTGGTAACCCTGGCATGAGTCCTGGAGTATCCGGAAGCTTTCATCATTCTGGAGGACTCGGCCGGCGAAGAGAAGTGACGTGAATAGTGATCCAAAACATGTCAAGCAAAGCACTATGGCGGTTACGAAGTGGCCGACGTTTGATTTGCTTTCCCGTCTTGACGTCACGCCGTGTGATGTCATGTTTCCGCTGAGTGACGTATCGCTTGCGTCGGGATAGCCCATTGTTCAATTTTTTGGGTTTGGAACTTAGGCTTGTCTCGCGCTTTTCGTATCTTGCACTAATTTGTATGAAATATATCAACTCCACACACTTGAAAAAACAATTTCTGTCAAATGTAAAAAACGTTAAGTTTAGAGAGAAAATTTACCAAGTCCATGTATCACTTGCTTCGTCATAACCTGGGATTAAAAACTATGTTTACACTGCTTGAGTCTAGCGCAACGCAAACATCCAAGATGTTCAAACTTCGTGATTACAACGAAACGCAGATAACGGATGACTAAAGGCGGGTTTAACGCAAGTGTTTTCATAGCTTGTTATGCGCAGACCTAAACTATGCTCTTTCACGTCGATATATTTCAGTCAAGCATGTTTTAAGTGGGCCTCCCACAGTATAGCGAAGACCACCAATACAGGAATATGTTGCTTTTTTTGCCGTAAGTTATCTGGCATATGCCGTGCGATCGTGTTCTTGGCAAAACGACATCTATCTCACGTCAGAACTTACACATACACTCGTGCTGCGGTCTCAACAATAAGGCTTTCCATACTTCAGGGAACTTTCCCAGATAGGCTGCAAAACTCGTGTCTGAGCTCAAAGGCGTTCAAAGCCGTTAAAGCGCAATGTTTGCACGCCCACGCAAACTGTACTGGCATTAATCCTCGCATAGCTTTAGGCCTTGATTGCATGTTGAATCAGCCGCAGAATGACCCGCTACGCTTTCCGATCTCCGCGATTTCTCTCTTCTTGTCTGGGTAACTTTGAAATAGCTCTGGCAGCAGTCCAAAGCGGAGCGCGGGCCTTACCGCCCAAGGCTCGTCCTTGTCTAAAACTCGTCGAGTGCCTTGTGTCATTCGCCAAACGTTTGCGGGCACCAATATAAACGAGGACGCCGCGTTTTTTCCTTTCCAGTCTGGAAAAAGAGAACTTCTCTCGCCCAGTCTGCGGCCTCTTATCACCGTCCGTTGCTTGCACGTGCGGCGGCTGGGGCTGTAATTGGCGGGTGCGGCGGGGGTGCAAATTGCCCCCTTGTCAGGAGGTTAATTGCGCATCGTCCCTATCTTCGCCCGCGATCTCGAATGAAAGAACTCGTTACAATCGGTGTCTGTCAAGTCTCTTTACCCGTTTGCCTGTTTACGACTAACTATACAGAGGCGTGGAATGTTTTTTCACCGTTAAACAATTAACGAGTACTTAAAGCGGTCAATGAAAACAAAGTGGTTCGCTTTGGATATTTCTGACTGTTACATATTTTATAAATTGCGAAACAAAATCGCCGCTTCGAAACTGAACTAACAAACAAAACACAAAAGAACAAAAATCACTCTAACCTCTCGAGTATATCGCGTTGCATTAAGACCACCTCATCGCCTACAGAAACCGTAGGTTGGCGAAAGAAATAGCATAAACCGCAAGCGCTTTTCTCAATAAAATCACACACTTCAGGCAACGGATAAAGCAAACTCCCCATTTTGCCCAGCGTGAGTCAGAATGCGGTGCCGGGCGAAAAAACATCGGAAATCCCCCGCCACTGATACGACGCCGAACCACAAACCGCTGATCCACTTCCGATAGCTTGTGGAAGGGGGCGGAAACCATCCGATCCACTGCTAAGGCTACGGGAGTTTGCACGCTTCGCTTAATAGAGGAAGAACTGGAGACAACAGAGGTATATGCGAATTGCTTTCAGGCGATAAAAAAGCGGCAAGCATTGGGTAAATGTTGGTGTTAGAGGTTGTAAACTATGGAAAATAGCAAACCCATAGAAGTAATTATTTACATGAGATGTTGTACTCAATGTCGCTGATGATGAACCTCGCCTTATACATGCGCAAATTACAATTTTATTGATTTTCTCGTCCATGGAAAACACTCTTGCTGTTGATATATTCACCACTACCAGAACGAAAAAGAAAATCTTGTACAGAAGTGAAACAAGAAGTTTTTGCAGAGTAAATTACATCTTACAACGAATGCATTAAACATTCCGGCGACACCGCAAATCGCCTTTGACATCCAACACGACATCCACATTACTGTCTGCAATCGGATACTGTGAACACGTGAAAACACTTTTGAGCTCTGTAATCACGCTAGGCGTAGGCGGTCATTGCGGTCAAGTTTTCGAGGTCTAAGCGGTGGCGTACACATTTTTAATATCGCCTTCCCGGCCAGGTCTGTCATTTTACACTGCAATAATAATTCATACGCAGCTGTTTTGGGCGACACTTCAAGGCCCAATGCATGCCTAACTTTCGTGTTGCGCAATTTGACCGTTTCGATTGCTTTGTCTCGACAAAAAATTAATATTGCCGGAGCGTATGGAGTCATTTAAATTGATATTTGCCTTTTAACTAGGGTTGGCATACTGTCCTTATTTTTAAGATTGATCCTATTCCTTATTTCGGTCTTGGTGGCGTTGTTTTCTAACTGTTTCAATACCAATGATGGCAAATAAAAGTATTTTCGTTTTTTTCCAACTTGTTTAGTGGGACATCCTTGTGATGGGAGACAACCCACCCTAAAAAATAGGTCACGATATTTTTCGAATGAAAAATGTCCATAAAATCATAATCATGCAGCACTGTCAAAGAAAATGCATTCTCCCCTTTGTCGCCCTTATTATAGGTTCCTGTTTGATGACAGCCCTATTTATGACCAGTTGTGGCATTCGTAAAGTTTAATAAGGGGTTCTGTGAAGAAAATATGGAACAATGTAAGCAGGTTGCCATTCTTACATACGTACGTAAGTTGATAGTGTTATATCTGAGTTAACCTGACTGCAAATTGTAACCCTGTAAATTACTTTTAATTGTCGTTAGTATTTAGTACACAACTACATTTTCTGTTGTTTGGTCCAGCCAGGTATATTATTTTCAGTCGATATTGGTTATGTTTTTATGAATAAATCAGCCAGTATTGAACAAAAAATATTTTTTACCGAGGCGCCAAAAATAGTAGACCCTGCTGGACGAAAAACAACCCCCAGTGTCATAAAAGTATCGAGCCCTGTGCTCTGACCTTGTATCAGCACGCGACCTCATTGAAGCACTGTTACGTCACAATAGGCGAACAAATATTTAAGAAGTTGGCGATTGTTTGAAGACAAACACATTTGGGTCCCATAACACAGCTGTTTACTCGTGTTAGCGACCGATTTCCTATGTTATGATACACAAAGAAACGTAAGGCGTTAGGCGTGAAGCAAAAGTTTCAATTTAAGTCGAAAATTTTTTTGAATTAATATCTCGCCTGTGGTACAAAATTTAATGGACTGTGAAACTGAATCACCAGGAAAAGCAATGGTATTAAATGTAAACAACGCAACACAGAAACACCTTTCTGCGTAGATGGAATTATTTGTTAACGGAATCATTTGTAAGAATAATATATTGAGTTAGACCGTGTGGTCGAAAGTTTGTCACCACCTTACTGGATTGCATGGAAAATGTGAACCGCTACGATAAAGGCAATCTCTTACAGTACAGCGCACTTATTTCAAAAGTTTGCTTATCGCCGGAGAGAGGGATCATCCAGATCCAGCCATTTTTCTTCACGCATCAACAAACATTGTCAATAAACCATTTCATAAGGTGGGTTTATGCTCGTCCCCCCTGAGCCCCACCAGTTCGCGTATAAATTATTTATAGCGAGGCTCAGCCACCAAAAGAACCAAACGGTTCCTCAAATGAAATTGGTGCCATAGCGCGTGGCCCTGTTGCTTGGCAAACAAACGAGGTCAAGAACTTTTCAGTCGGCTGGCTTTACTTACATCTGTCGTTCGGTGGCTTGACAAATTGTCTGCGCTCCTGCCTTAATTAAAAGCTGACCGAATATGTACATTTTTCTCAATATTTGATTTTCTGAGTCCTTGTTATCCAAAATTATGCTCCTAGAAAAATTATATTTTTGAAGATTCAGTTTATTATCGAGATTTATTATTATTTATTTTGTGCGAGAAAGATTCCTATAAACGTAAACGGTTTTCTTGAAAAGTGTGATGTCAAACCCAAAAGTCATAAAAAATGTAATACCTTGTCTTCAAAAACAATTGGCAAACTGTTTAAATAATTTCTTCATGTTTTCTCCGAATCCCAGGCCCACATAACAACGTCAATCAAAACCCAAATTTGCGCAGATTGTTGACACAAAGTAGCCCCGAGTGCATCGTCACTCGCCGCATAATGACCCGCAGTGACCCCGGCAATTAAACTGTCGCAGTCACATTGACGAATCGGAGCTGAATGTCAAGATTGCGCAATCGCGTCCAGCCAATCAGAGACGAACAAAGGTTGTTTGTTTGTTCTTCGAGCGGTCGTTTGAAACACTTTCAAGATGGGTCAATTTTCCTTCATCGAACACGTCTTCCCAGAATCGAATATCGTGATAAAGGTGAATATAATTGTTCCGTGGCAAGATGATGCGTTTGCACTTTGAACCCCTACCATTAAATGAGCTGCAAATGACCTGATATCATAAGGGTGGAATTGGTTTTCGTACATCATAAATTATTGGCAAAATTTTTTTTTGAAATCTTTTAGAAGTTTATGCAGGGCACAGTTGATATTGGCTTAAATATGAATATTATGAATCCGCGCGAGAAACACATGGGAATATCGGCTTACGACGAGGATTCAAACTTACTGTATTTTATTTTTGTTAGTTTTGTAGACATTCACGGTTAACAGATAGATCGGTTATATTTTCCACCATAAACCGGGTTTGGTGCAAGGTTTCCACTTTCTCCACTTTGGCGAAGACCACTTGATAAGACCGTTTACATTTATTCAATTTGCTTTTTCCGGCAAGCAATAGTTATCTTTGCGGTCTTTGACGAGTGTACTATGCGAGCACGAATTAAAATATTATTCAGCACGCTGGTGGGGAAAAAGCTATGAAAAAAATATATACTCGGAAGCGCCACCTAACGGCAAATTACCTCAAACAAAACTCGACACTTGAATTCATATTACAAAAAGCAAAAGAAGATGTAAGTTTGGACAAGATAAGTGGTATAATAATGTTTTGGTTGTAGAATGTCATACAAAGAATTGGTGAAACTGCCTAACATTCACAAAACGTGATGTTTTGAGGATATATCCAACCGGCATACGAATAAAATAAAAGAGATAAGTATTTTTGTTTTGAGCGATCGTTGGGATTTGGTTCAGACCTCCAAACATTCAAGCGTAATTATTAATTGTTTTGGGCCTCTCTCTTCGTTCATTTTCGGGAATGTCCTTCTGTTTTCAGTTTAGAGCATATTCGGGAGTATGACCAGCATACATATTATTGTTCCTCGTTAGTGGAAACGCAGGTTTACTCGATGGGCATTAAGCTTCATACACTGGAGGTGGTTGGCGTGGGAATGACTAATATCAGGATGTCATGACGATTGAGGTTTTCAAATAGTTATCACAACAAACACTTAGTTTTTTCTATGTTTTTTGTAGTGGGATGCGGAAATCGTTGCAGCCGCGCGAAACACACAAGCCATGAACATCTACATTCTCGAAAGTGCTATCTAACGGCGAATTACCTCAAAGAAAACTCGACACTTGAATTGATAATACAAAAAGCAAAAGCAGATGTAAGTTTGGACAAGATAAGTGGTACAACAGTGTTTTAGTTGTAGAAAACCATACAAAGAATTGGTGAAACTGCAACATTCATAAAACGTGATGATTTGTGGATCTGCCCAACTTCAGTCCAGCCCACAATTACATATCCTGTTTTACGTTATATATTAACATTTGTTTCTTCAAGTCATCTCACAGTTGACTGTGAAAGTAAATACAATTTTTCTGGAACGCGTCAAATGAAACAGAGTATGTGATGATGTCTATGATGTGCTTTGTTCGGAAATTATCCTTTTAAAAGCTGGCCAAGACACTGCAATGCGATGGAACCTTTTTGCACAACAACAAACTTGTGACCGATATAAATAAAGCCAGCACACGAACAAAATAGTAGAGTTTGAGTATTTTTGTTGTGAGCGATCGTGGGGATTTGGTTCAGACCTCCGAGCATTCAAGCGTAATTATAAATTGTCTTCTCTCTCTTCGTTCATTTCCTGCAAAAACGTCATTCACCAATGACTGTCATTATCGATATGCTAACGTGATTAATGCCTCTTTTTCAATTTAGATCAAAGCCTGTTTATATCAAGCACGCAGAATTGCACAGCATTTGTGGAGCCAATAAATTACAGAATGTTGTTGCACTTAAAATATCAACGCAATAGTGTTTCAAGCAATGGCATGATTGGCAGGATCGCCCCACTGCGCAGGTCCTTACTTGGCGACCACAGATATCATATCACTTAAAATGTGTTATGTATGTACCTACCAGCTAAAGAGGTTCAAAATCGTCAAAAGCGCAGGTTTTGGACGTGGCAGTTATACATTGCAGTTAATGATGCAGCACTCGTAGCATGTGTGTGGTTTGAGGTTGGCGTAACGTGTACTGGTTAGTTTTATTGTATTACATTGAACAAAAAATAATTGCTACCACTTATTACATATTATTTCACATTTAAATGCACAAGCTTTCTGGCAACAAATTTTCTGTTCAAATTTTTAACCACATTGTTGGAATTTTTGTCAATCCATAAGAGACCGACTCGTATATAGTAGTGGGCGTTCAACTAATCGACCGTTGATGTCGCATATAGCTTAAAATAACAATATTTCATCATGGACAGGTGGGCATCATAGGCGGATATGACAGTTGTGTATTGCGTACTATTCCATTAATTCAGCCACCAATGCTTTGTTCCACAGTCGATGAACACATCGCATAAGCAAAGAAGGTGATTTGAGGTCGGATGCATTGATATAATTGCGTTTGCTTCAGCTGAACAGAATGGTTGAAATGTGAAAGCTTTTGTGAAGAAATCAATAAAAAATAAACTTGTTGCACAAAAATAACATTCAATAAATTTGCTTTCGTTACATATTTAGTTACAAAAGTGTAGTCAGTTCGTGAATAGAACCTTCTTTCAACCAATGTCAGTGAGCCAGAGTAGCCAAGAAATGGACCATTATCCAAAATACAAGAACATCGGAGTTGCCCATATATTCAACAATACATACTTTCAGGGTAAGTAATGTTTGAGGGGCCCGGGGTTATTTCAATACTTGGTGGTATATGTGGAATATTGGGTCGGATATATGGTTTTAGGCCTGAAGACGCAGAGAAGAGGAGCTGAAAGGGACGTGTATGGATTGACAAAATTACTCAAAAAACTTGGTTACAAAACAACGCCCCACACTGATCTACGTTTATCGGAATTCAATGAGGTGAGGTTCTTGCAAAAATAACCTATTCACGACCTAACCCAGGAAATCCAAATTTGTTATTCCAGATATTAGACGATATTGCCGAATCTGATTTGTCGAATGAAAGCAGCTTAATTATGGTCTTTGCCTCTCATGGCGATGGAAGTCATTTTCTGCTGAGTGATGGAAGATACTTTATTGATGACATTTTCAACAAATTTCGGGGACACAACTGCCCAATGCTACTCAATAGGCCCAAAGTTTTTATTTTTCAGGCACGGCTTTACGCACATGATGTTTTTACTTTGTTAAAACAGTTTAAGTGACAAAGCGGTTGTCTGTCATTATCTGATACGAGCGCAGTCGTCTGATATTCAGATTTGACAAAAACTGCTATATCCGTGATTATATGGGCAACATATGAACTAGTTTTTAGTTGTCAATTCACCCAATATACTGTAGGCCCCAAACACTATTGTTTTGTATTTATGTATATACACAAATATATTAATTTCAAATTATATTCCAGGCGTGTCGTGGCCTGAGATGTGAGGTTCGTGTACAACAAACCGAGCATGTTGTACACGAAACAGATACCGAACCTCTCTCAGGGGAAGGATCTTGCAACGAAACTATGCCTGATGTTGTGTGTGAAGACGGGGTTGGAATCAAATCACTACCCGCTGGGTCTGATTTTCTAATTTGCAACTCTTCCTGTCAAGGTTTGAACTGTTTTCATATGGAGTCTGACTACGGCAAAGACTATGGTTAGTTACACTACCTCTTGACACTTTCCACAGGGTATGCTTCATATCGCGACGTCAAAAAAGGTTCGTGGTACATTCAAACCCTGATTGATGTGTTTCGTCAATACTTTGAAGGTACAATAATATTATTTATACATTATGTGGCTATGGATATAATTTGCCATTTTTTTGTTGCAACGAAGGACGTTTACCCGATCACTACGACATTACATGCTTGCTCACAATCGTGTCCAAACAAGTGGCCGAAATGGAAGGGTTAACCGAATGGGGGAAAAACATGCGAAACGACACCCGCCTGGACACTGTAACAGGAGATGATCTCCTTCTGAAGCAGATGCCAGCATTTACGTCCAGTCTAACCAAGTTATTTTTTCTGCCACAACAGCCTAGTCCAACACTTAGGGGTCAAGGGGGTATCACGAAAAACCCGATAAACGAAAACAAAATCCCTGAAAAAAAAGAAAAAGTAGAGGTGCACTTTAACTGACTAAAAAGCCAACACCATGTTATAAAAATCGTTTTGGGAGACCATGTTATCAATTGTAAGACCTTCTTGCCTCAAACCTTATCAGTACGTACACTTTAAATATGCTAGAAGGACCAAAGAATTTTTAGACTTCAAATTTTAGGAATTAATGTTAATGTTGGAAGAAAACTTAATTTCGGTTGTTTGTGTGATTACGTTGATTAAGTAACACACATGTCTTTCCGCAAACTTTGTCCAGAGGCATTATGCGTCCTATCAATATATTCTTGTTGTACATATTAATAACACTCACCAATGACAAACAACAATGTCATTTTGTTGATTTGGATATCACGTAAATTTGCTGCTTGTTGTTTTGTACTTTTACCCGATTCTACATTATTTCATCAGCATGTACTACGACATATTTGTTCAAAATTAATTTGTAAAATTTTCAGTGCATTGAGTTCCAGCGATAAATATATGTATATTAATCGGAATAAACGACTATGGTTATTATATTGGTGTGGTAATTTATAATGGGCATATTATTAATCCCGGGGTGGACAGGAAGTATATTTTTGAGGTCATGGTTATCATGTACAAACGTACTTGCAACCGAACTATTAACACATAAATAATATTATAGCGCTTCCTCGGACATTGACATTCGTAGATATTATAAATTGTACAGTAGAAAATAACTACTATAACTACTTCCGAAAAGTTCCTTGAATCCGAAAAAGACGAGCTTGATTTAACAAAGACGTTCAAAAAGATGATTTACGAAACGACGTCCTTCACGATTGTCAAATCCGTGCAACTGTCAAGTCGTTCATTTCCACTTTTAAAAAGCTGTATCTTTAACGAGTTGATAGGCATTCTACTAATGCCAAGTCAAGTGATAAGTGATAACGAAATTATGTTTGGACATTGCTTTGTATGTACCTGACTGTATGCCTTTATACGACTATCTATAGGTTGAATTCATTATGCAGGTGTCAATGTGTATAGGCTTGTATGTTAATCTTGCGCTAACAGCAATCAAGAAATTTAATTCATCCTGCGATGCCATTATAGGTTTGAAACTGACGTGTTTAGAGTAGATATTTGTTCCTTTCATTGGCGAAAAAGTATTTAAACCGTCTGGGGGCTTGCCGGTCTAAAATATGTATCTTGACTCGAGCTGTATTACGCGTGATTAGGTCAATTGCATTTCAGCATAAAGCATGAAAAGTACTCGTTTTGGTGCAAGCAGAATTTCTGCGGCAAGTTTTTTTCTTTTGTCGGTTTTTTTTTGCCGCAGGGTGTCGCCCTTGGACGCAACACTATAAAGGAGCTGATGGATCTTGTAATATAACATTATTGGAGGTTTCTTTAATGAGTTGTTATGAGTCAAATATTTTCTAACAAACAAACAAGCACCAATCAACTCACCTGATTCTGAATTCTGTAACATCGATGGTCTACATACAAACCACACAATTTTTCTTGAAAGTTGATTTTTAGTTATGTATTCCTGCAAGCGGGTGACACTCAGATATAATTAACATAGACAAAGCGTACAACAAGAAGTGTGTCCACGCGCGAAGTTTGCCTTCGTCTAATCGAGTATTCTATCCAGTGTAAAAATTAGTTTTACTCCACCGCTCTTAATAAAACTCTAGAAGCCCCAAAATTAGTCAATTTTTTGATAAAGGTTATATTTCGCGTAAGCATAACATATATACATTGTAGAGTAGAAGGCGGGACGTCTCATTGCTCAGCAATTTGCAATGCATGCCTTGACTGCGATGCCAGTGAACCTTATATGCATTGGGGTATACATGATATTAACACAACAATGGAACAAAGCGTAGACTAGACCTAAGCAGCACTCTTTTTTTTTTTTAAATATACAAGCCGATATATGGGAAGACGTGCAATTATTCATGTACAATTTTTCCAAATAACTGTGTTATCATTAGAGGAAACCTGGTGAGTACAGCTTTATTGGAATGCCTACTTCGGCAAGAAGTAGAGCTTTCTCAATGTGGAAGTGAAGATTGGCATTTGCTTGGCAGTTGTACCATGATATTTCGCAGACCATTCAGCAACTTGATATGACACCATGGTAAGTAGACGAATGAAATCACTTCCATCCTCCACTTTTCCTTCATGCGAAAGACTGATGTTAAACCTTCCATTTTAAACAAACATTTTGAAACATCTTTTTAACACACTTTGTATGTCTTTGAATACGTAATTTCTATACTGTTGTAAATGGTGGATAAATTCACTGCAGGGTTGCGTAATGACAATATATTTTTCACACTGTTTCATCATGTGTATTTTTTTACAAATGAAACTAAAAAGGTATTGTGACACATTAGTTGCAACAATAATAATTTCTATTTGAAGACAGGACATGCACTTGTTAGAGAGGAAATTTAATCTTCTTGTACTCAAGTTTAAAATTAAAAGTTAAACAAAACAGTAATATATTAGCTGCAAACGTAATCACCCATACTGCAATTTTTTCCCGAAACACGAAATTTTAACTGTGTAGTTGCCGTAACGTACCATCCAAGTATTCTTGCACCACTTTGACCGAATGTTGAATGTAGATTGAACCAGTTTTAGTGTTCCGAAAACTCACAAAACCTACAACCGTTTTTGTGTTACGTGTTATGGAAAGGTGTTTTTCGTGTGTAGGGAAATACCTTTGTTTGTTGAGGTGCAAACCAACATATCTGAACTGCCAGGAATCGCTTTCAAATCCACTCCATCTTCTTCAATATCTTCCAGTTCGTCGGTCATTAGATCACTAGGACCTTCGATCTTATGACCTCTGCAAGCCTGTAAAGTCAGTGTGTGCATTGACGATCACAAAATGCTCGTGCCTTAATTAAAAGCTGACCGAATATGTGCATTTTTCTTAACAGTCGCAGTCACATTGACGAATCGGAGCTGAATGTCAAGATTGCGCAATCGCGTCCAGCCAATCAGAGACGAACAAAGGTTGTTTGTTTGTTCTTCGAGCGGTCGTTTGAAACACTTTCAAGCTGGGGCAATTTTCCTTCATCGAACACGTTTTCCGAGAATCGAATATCGCGATAAAGGTGAAAATATAATTGTTCCGTGGCAAGGTGATGCGTTTGCACTTTGAACCCCTACCATTAAGAGAGCTGCAAATGACCTGATATCATAAGGGTGGAATTGGTTTTCGTACATCATAAATTATTGGCAAAATTGTTTTTTGAAATCTTTTAGAAGTTTATGCAGGGCACAGTTGATATTGGCTTAAATATGAATATTATGAATCTGCGCGAGACACACATGGGAATATCGGCTGACGACGAGGAGTTAAACTTACTGTATTTTATTTTTGTTAGTTTTGTAGACATTCACGGTTAACAGATAAATCGGTTGTATTTTCCACCATAAACCGGGTTTGTTACAAGGTTTCCACTTTCTCCACTTTGGCGAAGACCACTTGATAAGACCGTTTACATTTATTCAATTTGTTTTTCCGGCAAGCAATAGTTATCTTTGCGGTCTTTGACGACTGTACTATGCGAGCACGAAATAAAATATTATTCAGCACGCTGGTGGGGAAAAAGCTGTGAAAAAAATATATACTCGGAAGCGCCATCTAACGGCAAATTACCTCAAAGAAAACTCGACACTTGAATTGATATTACAAAAAGCAAAAGAAGATGTAAGTTTGGACAAGATAAGTAGTATAATAATGTTTTGGTTGTAGAATGTCATACAAAGAATTGGTGAAACTGCATAACATTCATAAAACGTGATGTTTTGAGGATATATCCAACCAGCATACGAATAATATATTAGAGATAAGTATTTTTGTTTTGAGCGATCGTTGGGATTTGGTTCAGACCTCCAAACATTCAAGCGTAATTATTAATTGTTTTGGGCCTTTTTCTTCGTTCATTTGCGAGAATGTCCTTCTGTTTTCAGTTTAGAGCATATTCGGGAGTATGACCAGCATACATATTATTGTTCCTCGTTAGTGGAAACGCAGGTTTACTCGATGGGCATTAAGCTTCATACACTGGAGGTGGTTGGCGTGGGAATGACTAATATCAGGATGTCATGACGATTGAGGTTTTCAAATAGTTATCACAACAAGCACTTAGTTTTTTGTAGTGGGATGCGGAAATCGTTGCAGCCGCGCGAAACACACAAGCCATGAAAATCTACATTCTCGGAAGCGCTATCT
The DNA here is from genome assembly GCF_947561715.1 of Ascidia mentula. Taxonomy (NCBI): domain Eukaryota; kingdom Metazoa; phylum Chordata; class Ascidiacea; order Phlebobranchia; family Ascidiidae; genus Ascidia; species Ascidia mentula. Next base: position 6,278,218 of record NC_138568.1, read on the forward strand.
AACGGCGAATTACCTCAAAGAAAACTCGACGCTTGAATTCATATTACAAAAAGCAAAAGCAGATGTAAGTTTGGACAAGTTAAGTGGTATAATAATATTTTAGTTAATGTCATACAAAGAATTAGTGAAACTGCAACATTCATAAAACTTGATGATTTGAGGATCTGCCCAACGTCAGTCCAGCCCACGATTACATATCCTGTTTTGACGTTTTATATTAACACTTGTTTCTTCAAGTCATCTCGCAGTTGACTGTGAAAGTAAACTCCATTTTTCTGGAGCGCATCAATTTAAACGGAGTATGTGATGATGTCTATGATGTACTTTGTTCGGAAATTATCCTTTTAAAAGCTGGCCAAGACACTGCAATGCGATGGAGCCTTTTTGCACAACAACAAACTTGTGACCGATATAAATAAAGCCAGCACACGAACAAAATAGTAGAGTTGAAGTATTTTTGTTGTGAGCGATCGTGGGGATTTGGTTCAGACCTCCTAGCATTCAAGCGTAATTATAAATTGTCTTCTCTCTCTTCGTTCACTTCCTGCAAAAACGTCATTCACCAATGACTGTCATTATCGATATGCTAACGTGATTTATGCCACTTATCACACTCCTGTTTCCTTCTATTTTCAGTTTAGATCAAAGCCTGATTATATCAAGCACGCCGAATTCCACAGCATTTGTGGAGCCAATAAATTACAGAATGTTGTTGCACTTAAAATATCTACGCAATAATGTTTCAAGCAATGGCATGATTGGCAGGATCGCCCCACTGCGCAGGTCCTTACTTGGCGACCACAGATATCATATCACTTAAAATGTGTTATGTATATTCCCTACTAGTTAAAAGAGGTTCAAAATCGTCAAAAGCGCAGGTTTTGGACGTGGCAGTTATACATTGCAGTTAATGATGCAGCACCCTTAGCATGTGTGTGGTTTGAGGTTGGCGTAACGTGTACTGGTTAGTTTTATCGTAATACATTGAACAAAAAATAATTGCTACCACTTATTACGTATTATTTAACATTTAAATGCACAAGCTTTCTGGCAACAAATTTTCTGTTCAAATTTTTAACCACATTGTTGGAATTTTTGTCAATCCATAAGAGACCGACTCGCATATAGTAGTGGGCGTTCAACTAATCGACCGTTGATGTCGCATATAGCTTAAAATAACAATATTTCATCATGGACAGGTGGGCATCATAGGCGGATATGACAGTTGTGTATTGCGTACTATTCCATTAATTCAGCCACCAATGCTTTGTTCCACAGTCGATGAACACAAAGGAAATACCTTTGTTTGTTGAGGTGCAAACCAACATATCTGAACTGCCAGGAATCGCTTTCAAATCCACTCCATCTTCTTCAATATCTTCCAGTTCGTCGGTCATTAGATCACTAGGACCTTCGATCTTATGACCTCTGCAAGCCTGTAAAGTCAGTGTGTGCATTGACGATCACAAAATGCTCGTGCCTTAATTAAAAGCTGACCGAATATGTGCATTTTTCTCAACAGTCGCAGTCACATTGACGAATCGGAGCTGAATGTCAAGATTGCGCAATCGCGTCCAGCCAATCAGAGACGAACAAAGGTTGTTTGTTTGTTCTTCGAGCGGTCGTTTGAAACACTTTCAAGCTGGGTCAATTTTCCTTCATCGAACACGTTTTCCGAGAATCGAATATCGCGATAAAGGTGAAAATATAATTGTTCCCTGGCAAGGTGATGCGTTTGCACTTTGAACCCCTACCATTAAATGAGCTGCAAATGACCTGATATCATAAGGGTGGAATTTGTTTTCGTACATCATAAATTATTGGCAAAATTGTTTTTTGAAATCTTTTAGATGTTTATGCAGGGCACAGATGATATTGGCTTAAATATGAATATTATGAATCTGCGCGAGACACACATGGGAATATCGGCTTACGACGAGAAGTTAAACTTACTGTATTTTATTTTTATTAGTTTTGTAGACATTCACGGTTAACAGACAAATCGGTTGTATTTTCCACCATAAACCGGGTTTGGTGCAAGGTTTCCACTTTCTCCACTTTGGCGAAGTTTCCACTTTCTTCACTTTATTATTCAGCACGCTGGTGGGAAAAAAGCTATGAAAAAATATATACTCGGAAGCGCCATCTAACGGCAAATTACCTTAAATAAAACTCGCCACTTGGATTAATAATACAAAAAGCAAAAGCAGATGTAGGTTTGGACAAGATAAGTGGTGTAATAATTTTTTGGTTGTAGAATGTCATACAAAGAGTTGGTGAAACTGCCTAACATTCACAAAACGTGATGTTTTGAGGATATATCCAACCGGCATACGAATAAAATAAAAGAGATAAGTATTTTTGTTCTGTGCTATCGTGGGGATTTGGTTCAGACCTCCAAACATTCAAGCGTAATTATTAATTGTTTTGGGCCTTTTTCTTCGTTCATTTGCGAGAATGTCCTTCTGTTTTCAGTTTAGAGCATATTCGGGAGTATGACCAGCATACATATTATTGTTCCTCGTTAGTGGAAACGCAGGTTTACTCGATGGGCATTAAGCTTCATACACTGGAGGTGGTTGGCGTGGGAATGACTAATATCAGGATGTCATGACGATTGAGGTTTTCAAATAGTTATCACAACAAGCACTTAGTTTTTTGTAGTGGGATGCGGAAATCGTTGCAGCCGCGCGAAACACACAAGCCATGAAAATCTACATTCTCGGAAGCGCTATCGAACGGCGAATTACCTCAAAGAAAACTCGACACTTGAATTCATATTACAAAAAGCAAAAGCAGATGTAAATTTGGACAAGTTAAGTGGTATAATAATATTTTAGTTAATGTCATACAAAGAATTAGTGAAACTGCAACATTCAAAAAACGTGATGATTTGAGGATCTGCCCAACGTCAGTCCAGACCACGATTACATATCCTGTTTCACGTTATATATTAACATTTGTTTTTTCAAGTCATCTCACAGTTGAATGTGAAAGCAAATACGATTTTTTTTGGAACGCGTCAATTGAAACAGAGTATGTAATGTTGTATATTATGTACTTTGTTCGAAAAGTATCCTTTTAAAAGCTGGCCAAGACACTGCAATGCGATGGAACCTTTTTGCACAACAACAAACTTGTGACCAATCTAAATAAAGCCAGCATACGAACAAAATAGAAGAGATAAATGTAAAACGTCATTCACCAATGACTGTCATTATCGATATGCTAACGTGATTTATGCTTCTTATCCCACTCCTCTCTCCTTCTATTTTTAGTTTAGATCAAAGCCTGTTTATATCAAGCACGCAGAATTGCATAACATTTGTGGAGTCAATAAATTACAGAATGTTGTTCCACTTAAAATATCAACGCAATAATGTTTCAAGCAATGGCATGATTGGCAGGATCGCCCCACTACGCAGGTCCTTACTTGGCGACCACAGATATCATATCACTTAAAATGTGTTATGTATGTACCTACCAGCTAAAGAGGTTCAAAATCGTCAAAAGCGCAGGTTTTGGACGTAGCAGTTAAACATTGCAGTTAATGATGCAGCACCCTTAGCATGTATGTGGTTTAAGGTTGGTTTAACATGTACTGGTTAGGTTTATCGTTATACATTGAACAAAATATAATTGCTACCACTTATTACATATTATTTCACATTTAAATGCACACGCTTTCTGGCAATAAATTTTCTGTTCAAATTTTTAACCACATTGTTGGATTTTTTGTCAATCCATAAAGGCCGACTCGCATATAGTAGTGGGCGTTCAACTAATCGACCGTTGATGTCGCATATAGCTTAAAATAACAATATTTCATCATACACAGGTGGGCATCGTAGGCGGATATGACTGTTGTGTATTACGTACTATTCCATTAATTCAGCCACCAATGCTTTGTTCCACAGTCTGTGAACACATCGCATAAGCAAAGAAAGTGATTTGAGGTCGGATGCATTGATAAAATTGTGTTTGCTTCAGCTGAATAGAATGGTTGAAATGTGAAAGCTTTTGTGAAGAAATCAACAAAACAATAAACTTGCTGCACAAAAATAACATTCAATAAATTTGCTTTCGTTACATATTTAGTTACAAAAGTGTAGTCAGTTCGTGAAAAGAACCTTCTTTCAACCAATGTCAATGAGCCAGAGTAGCCAAGAAATGGACCATTATCCAAAAAACAAGAACATCGGAGTAGCCCATATATTCAACAACACTTACTTTCAAGGTAAGTAGTGTTTGAGTGGCCCGGGGTTAGTTTAATACTTGGTGGTATAAGTGAAATATTGGGTTGGATGTTTGGTTTTAGGCCTCAAGACGGAGAGAAGAGGAGCTGAAAAGGACGTGTATGGATTGACAAATTTGCTCGATGATCTTGGTTACAAAACGACGCCCCATAACAACTTAAATTTATCAAAATTCAATGAGGTGAGGTTCTTGTAAAAATAACTTATTAACGACATATCCAAAGAAATCAAAATTTGTTATTCCAGATATTAGACGATATTGCCAAATCTGATTTGTCGAAAGAAAGCAGCTTAATCATGGTCTTTGCCTCTCATGGCGATGGAAGTCATATTCTGCTGAGTGATGGAAGATACTTTATTGATGACATATTCAACAAATTTCGGGGACACAACTGCCCAAAGCTACTCAATAAGCCCAAAGTTTTTATTTTTCAGGCATGGCTTTACGCACATGATGTTTTTACTTTGTTAAAACAGTTTAAGTGACAAAGCGGTTGTCTGTCATTATCTGATACGAGCGCAGTCGTCTGATATTCAGATTTGGCAAAAACTGCTATATCCGTGATTATATGGGCAACATATGAACTAGTTTTTAGCTGTCAATTCACCCAATATACTGTAGGCCCCAAACACTATTGTTTTGTATTTATGTATATATAAAAATATGTCAATTCGAAATTATATTCCAGGCATGTCGTGGCCCGAGAAGTGAGGTTCCTGTACAAGAAACCAAACATGTTATACACGAAAGAGATGTCGTAGCTTTCATAGGGTCAGAATCTTGCAACGAAACTATGGATCTTGTGTGTGAAGACGGGGTTGGAATCAAATCACTACCCGCTGGGTCTGATTTCTTAATTTGCAACTCTTCCTGTCAAGGTTTGAACTGTTTTCATATGGAGTCTGACTACGACAAAGACTATGGTTAGTTACTTGGGGCCTTTTAACACTTTCCACAGGGTATGCTTCTTATCGCGACGTCAATAAAGGTTCGTGGTACATTCAAACCCTGATTGATGTGTTTCGTCAATACTTTGAAGGTACAATAATATTATTTATACATTATGTGGCTATGGATATAATTTACCATTTTTTTGTTGCAACGAAGGACGTTTACCCGATCACTACGACATTACATGCCTGCTCACAATCGTGTCCAAACAAGTGGCCGAAATGGAAGGGTTAACCGTATGGGGGAAAAACATACGAAACGACACCCGCCTGGACACTGTAACAGGAGATGATCTCCTTCTGAAGCAGATGCCAGCATTTACGTCCAGTCTAACCAAGTTATTTTTTCTGCCACAACAGTCTAGTCTAACACTTAGGGGTAAAAGGGGTGACACGAAAAACCCGTTGAATGAAAGCAAAACTCCTCGAAAAAAAAGAAAAAGGAAAGGTGCACTTTAACTGGCTAAAAAGCCAACACCATGTTATAAAAATCGTTTTGGGAGACCATGTTATCAATTGTAAGACACTCTTGCCTCAAACCTTACCAGTACGTACACTTTAAATATGCTAGAATAACTAAAGAATTTTTAGACTTCAATTTTTAGGAATTAAATGTTAATGTTGAAAGAAAACTTAATTTAGGCTGTTTGTGTGATTACGTTGACTAATAACATATGTCTTTCCGCAAACTTTGTCCAGAGACATTATGGGTCATATCAATATATTCTTGTTGTACATATTAATAACACTCACCCATGACAATCAACAATGTCATTTTGTTGATTTGGATATCGCGTAAATTTGTTGCTTGTTGTTTTGTACTTTTACCCGATTCTACATTATTTCATCAGCATGTACTACGACATATTTGTTCAAAAATAATTTGTAAAATTTTCAGTGCATTGAGTTCCAGCGATAAATATATGTATATTAATCGGAATAAACGACTATGGTTATTATATTAATGTGGTAATTTATAATGGACATATTATTAATCCCGGGGTGGACAGGAAGTATATTTTTGAGGTCATGGTTATCATGTACAAACGTACTTGCAACCGAAGTATTAACACATAAATAATATTATAGCGCTCCCTCGGACATTGACATTCGTAGATAAAACAAATTGTGCAGTAGAAAATAACTACTTCCGAAAAGTTCCTTGAATCCAAAAAAGACGAGCTTGATTTAACAAAGTCGTTCAAAAAGATGATTTACAAAACGACGTCTTTCACGATTGTCAAGTCAGTGCAACTGTCAAGTCGTTCATTTCCACATTCAAAAAGCTGTAACTTTAACGAGCTGATAGGCATTCTACTAACGCCTGGTCAACAAGACTTTCTTCGTTGATAACGAAATTACGTTTGGACATTGCTTTGTATGTACCTGACTGTATGCCTTTATACGACTATCTATAGGTTGAATTCATTATGCAGGTGTCAATGTGTATAGGCTTGTATGCCAATCTTGCGATAACAGCAATCAAGAAACTTAATTCATCCTGCGATGCCATTATAGGTTTGAAACTGACGTGTTTAGAGTAGAAATTTGTTCTTTTCATTGGCGAAAAAGTATTTAAACCGTCTGGGGGCTTGCCGGTCTAAAATATGTATCTTGACTCGAGCTGTATTACGCGTGGTTAGGTCAATTGCATTTCAGCATAAAGCATGAAAAGTACTCGTTTTGGCGCAAGCAGAATTTCTGCGGCACATTTTTTTTCTTTTGTCGCTTTCTTTTTGCCGCAAGGTGTCGCCTTTGGACGCAACACTATAAAGGTGCTAATGGATCTTGTAATATAACATTATTGGAGGTTTGTTTAATGAGTTGTTATGAGTCAAATATTTTCTAACAAACAAACAAGCACCAATCAACTCACCTGATTCTGTATTCTGTAACATCAATGGTCTACATACAATTTTTATTGAAAAGTTTATTATTAGTTATATATTCCTGCGAGCGGGTGACACTCATATATAATTAACATACACAAAGCGTACAACAAGAAGTGTTTCCACGCGCAAAGTTTGCCTTCGTCTAATCGAGTATTCTATCCAGTGTAAAAATTAGTTTTACTCCACCGCTCTTAATTAAACTCTAGAAGCCCAAAAATTAGTCAATAGCGTTTGATAAAGGTTATATTTCGCGTAAGCATAACATATATACATTGTAGAGTAGAAGGCGGGACGTCTCATTGCTCAGCAATTTGCAAAGCATGCCTTGACTGCGATGCCAGTGAACCTTATATGCAATGGGGTACACATGGTATTAACACAACAATGGAACAAAGCATATGCCTAAGCAGCAAACTTTTATAAATATACAAGCCGATATAGGGGAAGACGTGCAATTATTCATGTACAATTTTTCCAAACAATTGTGTTTTCATCAGAGGATATCCCTTTTAGTACAGCGTAAGTGGAATGCCTACTTCTTCGGTAAGAAGTACAACTTTCTGAAAGTGGAAGTGAAGGTTGGCATTTGCTTGGCAGTTGTACCATGAAATTTCGCAGACCATTCAGCCACTTGATATGACACCATGGTAAGTAGACGAATGAAATCACTTCCATCCTCCACTTTTCCTTCATGCGAAAGACTGATGTTAAACCTTCCATTTTACACAAACATTTTAAAACATCTTTTTAACACACTTTGTATGTCTTTGAATACGTAATTTCTATACTGTTGTAAATGGTGGATAAATTCACTACAGGGTTGCCTAATGACGACTTATTTTCCACATTGTTTCATCATGTGTATTTTTTCAGAAATGAAACTGAAAAAGTATTGTGACACATTAGTTGCAACAATAATAATTTCGATTTAAAGACAAAAAATGAACTTGTTAGAGAGGAAATTTAATCTTCTTGTACTCAAGTTTAAAATTAAAAATTAAACAAAAAAGTAATATATTAGCTGCAAATGTAAGCAGTCATACTTAAATTTTTCCCGAAACACGTAATTTTAACTGTGTAGTTGCCGTAACGTACCATCCAAGTATTCTTGCACCACTTTGACCAAATGTTGAATGTAGATTGAAACAGTTTTCCGGTTCCGAAAACTCACAAAACCTACAACCGTTTTTGTGTTACGTGTTATGGAAAGGTGTTTTTCGTGTGTAGGGAAATACCTTTGTTTGTTGAGGTGCAAACCAACATATCTGAACTGCCAGGAATCGCTTTCAAATCCACTCCATCTTCTTCAATATCTTCCAGTTCGTCGGTCATTAGATCACTAGGACCTTCGATCTTATGACCTCTGCAAGCCTGTAAAGTCAGTGTGTGCATTGACGATCACAAAATGCTCGTGCCTTAATTAAAAGCTGACCGAATATGTGCATTTTTCTCAACAGTCGCAGTCACATTGACGAATCGGAGCTGAATGTCAAGATTGCGCAATCGCGTCCAGCCAATCAGAGACGAACAAAGGTTGTTTGTTTGTTCTTCGAGCGGTCGTTTGAAACACTTTCAAGCTGGGTGAATTTTCCTTCATCGAACACGTTTTCCGAGAATCGAATATCGCGATAAAGGTGAAAATATAATTGTTCCGTGGCAAGGTGATGCGTTTGCCCTTTGAACCCCTACCATTAAATGAGCTGCAAATGACCTGATATCATAAGGGTGGAATTGGTTTTCGTACATCATAAATTATTGGCAAAATTGTTTTTTGAAATCTTTTAGAAGTTTATGCAGGGAACAGTTGATATTGGCTTAAATATGAATATTATGAATCTGCTCGAGACACACATGGGAATATCGGCTGACAACGAGGAGTTAAACTTACTGTATTTTATTTTTGTTAGTTTTGTAGACATTCACGGTTAACAGATAGATCGGTTGTATTTTCCGCCATAAACCGGGTTTGGTGCAAGATATCCACTTTCTCCACTTTGGCGAAGACCACTTGATAAGACCGTTTACATTTATTCAATTTGTTTTTCCGGCAAGCAATAGTTATCTTAGCGGTCCTTGACGACTGTACTATGCGACCACGAATTAAAATATTATTCAGCACGCAGGTGTGGAAAAAGCTATGAAAAGAATATATATACTCGGAAGCGCCATCTAACGGCAAATTACCTCAAATAAAACTCGACACTTGAATTAATATTACAAAAAGCAAAAGAAGATGTAAGTTTGGACAAGATAAGTGGTATAATAATGTTTTAGTTGTAGAAAGTCATACAAAGAGTTGGTAAAACTGCAACATTCATAAAACGTGATGCTTTGAGGATATATCCAACCAGCATACGAATAATATATTAGAGATAAGTATTTTTGTTCTGAGCACTTGTGGGGATTTGGGGATTATTATTCCATTAGCCAAGTAGAAAGCACGGGTAATTCTCTCCGTCATCCAGAATATATTTGATGCAAAAATTGCATTTTAAAATTTTGGGGATAATTAAGTTGTAAACCCATGTCAATTGTTGTGAAGGAAAAATGGAGGATGGAAGTGATTTTATTCGTCTGCTCACCATGGTGTCAAACGAAGTGGCTAACTGGTCTGAGACATACAATGGTGAACCTGCCAAGCAAATGCCAACTTTTACTTCCACTTTCTGAAAGTTGTACTTCTTGCCAAAGAAATAGGTATTCCAAGGACATGCCAACAAGGAGTTCCTCGCTGAAAACCCACGTATTTGGAAAAATTGTACATGAATAATTTGGTTCAGACCTCCTAACATTCAAGCGTAATAATTAATTATCTTGGGCCTTTCTCTTCGTTCATTTGCGAAAATGTCCTTCTATTTTCAGTTTATAGCATATTCGGGAGTATGACCAGCATACATATTATTGTTCCTCGTTTGTGGGAACGTAGGTTTACTCGGTGGGCATTAGGCTTCATGCACTGGTGGTGATTGACATAGAAGTGTTAATAATATCAGGATGTCATGACGGTTGAGGTTTTCAAATAGGTATCACAACAAACACTTAGTTTTCCTATGTTTTTTGTAGTGGGAGGCGCGAGTCAGTAGAGTTATGTTTGGATTGAGTGTTTAAAGAGGAACTGAGTCATGTTGCTCGACCGAACGGAGGAGTTTTCATGCCACACACAACACGCATTTCCTGGTTATATGTTTTGAAAGATGTAGTTTGATAGCGTTGTTGAAGCACGATACAAAGAATGCTTGCGGTAAATTCTCCATATATATATGTTGTATACAACACAATGACAACATTACTATTATATATTATTTCGTGATTCAACAACAGTAAAAAAATTCAACAATAAAAAAAATATTTTATAAATCGCTTGTGTGTATTAGCTGTTTTACCAGCAACGTTTCAAACATTGTAATAGTTGTACTGGATGATCACCCGACAGCAGGTTACAGTAACTGTGAAAAACTGTCGTTAGTTGATCTGATAAGTGGTTAGTTTAGTTTAACTGAAGCAGGAAGTTTAGGCTGCATTCGAATACCAAAAATACATTCTTGCTCACTTTGTGTGATAAATATCTACTAATTTGGTTATTATTAAGTCAAAAGGGGTCTTTAAATTGCCGAACCATAAAGCGAAACACGTAACTTCATACATGCTTTTTGAAATATAATGTAGCTTGCGTTTTATTAAACCATTTCTGAAATTTCATCCTAACATGATGCAGGTAAACGCTCAAGCGGATTGGTGTAGGTGGATATGACGGCTGTGCATTCAGGCATTTTTACTGAATTCGCCCACTAATGTTATGTACTAATACACGTCCTGTGTATAAACGCTTTAGTAGAGCCTTGGTTAAGGTTGGGCAACTTATATTACCGCCTGATACCAAAGAGGGTAAAATGTAAAGGTTATGATAGGAAACATTTTCTTATAGAAGCCAGGAAAATACATTCACCTTGTGCTTTTTTATATTTACATCTATAGTTACATGTGTGAAAAGCTTTGCAGAAACTATATAAAGCGTGTACAACAAACTAAGAAATGGAGCAGTACAAAGACTACGAAAAAATCGGGGTGGCTCATATCTTTAACAATAGTTCCTTTCAATGTAATGACTGCATTTGTTTCCATTTAATATCCTAAGTTAGATAATCAATAACTTTACGAATTAGATCTAAAGACGGTGAGAAGAGGATCAGAAAAAGATCTGAGAGGATTGACAAATTTGTTTGACGAAATTGGGTACAAAACAACGCCCCACACTGATCTAAGTTTATCGAAATTCAATGAGGCAAAATTACCTATCTGCAGTTTATTATTCTGTATCATAATTTAACTGATGTTCAATCATATCTTTTAGATATTGGACGACATCGCTGCTCAAAGTGATTTGTCAAATGCTGGCAGTTTGATCATGTTTTTTTTGTCTCACGGAGATGGGACCCATATTTTTCTCAATGATGGAAGATATTATATTGATGATATATTCAGCAAATTCAAAGGAAACATGTGTCCAGCAATGCACAATAAACCCAAAGTGTTTATATTTCAGGTATAATTTTCACCATTGTTTAGTTGCCAAAATTATACGATTTTAAGTTCGACTGGGGAGAAAATCCATACAACCTAGCTGTGCAGGTCAACGCATAAATGCGACCCTAGGTCTAAACCTGAAACTGGGTGTACCGTATAACAATCAATACCTCACCCATGATAAACTATAAATATACAGCACCATACAAAGTTTTTATATCCATGACCGTGGGTTAAACATTAGTCGTTTTCTAATAAGTTAAATATTTACGTTAATGGCATCCTAGGCATGTCGTGGTCTAAAAAGTGAAGTTCTTGTGGAATCAACCGGCACTGAAATCGATGAAATGGCAGCAGGACAATTATTATCTGCCCCAGAAATTCACGTCGCAGGCAGTGCTAAGGCTTTGGATGATCTTGTGTGTGAAGACGGGGTTGGACTCAAATCACTACCCGCTGGGTCTGATTTTCTAATTGGCAACTCTTCCTGTCAAGGTTTGAACTGTTTCCATATGGAACCCGACTGTGGTAAAGACTATGATTAGTTACATAGGGCCTTTTGATACTTTCCACAGGATATGCTTCTTATCGCGACGTCAATGAAGGTTCGTGGTACATTCAAGTCCTGATTGATGTGCTTCGCCAATATTTTGAAGGTACCTCGCGAAATGGTAATGTTTATACATGTGACTATAATTTACTTTTTTCTGTAACAATAAAGGCGGTTTACCCGATCACTACGACATCACACGCCTGCTCACAATCGTGTCGAAACAAGTGGCCGAAATAGAATCGTGGAAAAACATACGAAACGACACCAACCTGGACACTGTACCAGAAGATGGTCTCCTTCTAAAGCAGATGCCAGCATTTACGTCCAGTCTAACCAAGTTGTTTTTTCTGCCACAACAGCCTAAACTAACCCTTGGAGGTAAAAGGCCTGCCACGGAAATCCCGTCGAATGAAAACATTATGCTCCCCCAAAAAATAAAGCCTCCAATTGTCAGATTTTTTTCTAAAACATAATGTTAATGTTAAAAGACAACTTAATTTAGGCTGTTTGTGTGATTAACTTGATAAGGTAACATATGTCTTTCCACAAACTTTGTCCAGAGACAGTATGGTCACATCAATATATTGTTGTTACACATATTAAGAACATAATGTCATTTTGTTAAATTGGATATCACGTAAATTTGCTTGTTCATTGGTAACTTTACGCGATTGTACATTTTTTCATCTGCTTGCACTACGACATGTTTGTTTGAAAATAGTTTGTAAAGTTTTCAGTGCATTGATTTGTGGTAATAAATGTGTATATATTAAACGGAAAGAACGACAGCGGTTATTAGATTGGTGTGGTAATTTATAATAGACTTGTTATTAATCCCGGGCCGAGCAGTCAGTCTATTTTTCAGGTCATGGTTATCATGTACAAACGAACTTGCAACCGAACTATTAACCTATACAGAAGATTATAACGCTTCCTCGGACATTGACATTCGTAGACATTATAAATTGCGCAGTAGCAAATGAATACTATAACTATATAGTTATTTGTTTTGTAGCTGTATAATGTCACGCAAAATTAACTGCAATATACAAAGCAATTGTCAAACGCATACATTTCGGTAATTTTCTTGGTGACGTTTTTGTTAGGTACAATTAAAAACCTAACCTTAGTATAGAAAAAGCGTCGTGTTTCATGGCCATTTTAAGCGTGGAAATATCGGTCCAAGTTTGGGGCCGGGTTTACACTCTACAGAAAGGCGAAAATAATTGTTCCGCAGCAAGGTGATGGGTTTGCCCTTTAAACAAAGTTGTGACTAATCTAAATAAAACCAGCATACGAACAAAATAGTAAAGATAAGTGTTTTTGTTCTGAGCAATCGTGGGGATTTGGTTCAGACCTCCTAACATTCAAGCGTAATAATTAATTGTCTTAGGTCTCTCTTGTCGTTCATTTCCTGCAAAAATGTCCTTCTATTTACAGTTTAGAGCAAAGCCTGTTTACATCAAGCACGCAAAATTGTATTGCATTTGTGGAGCCAAAAAATTACTCTCCACTTGAAATGTGTTATGTATATTACCTACTAGTCAAAAGACATTCAAAATTGTCAAAAGCGCAGGTGTTGGACAAGGTTCGTTGAACGTGTACTGACAAGTTTTAACGTAATACATTGAACAAACATATTATTTCATATTTAAATACACAATTATTTGTTAATTCTGCCATTAAATTTTCTGCACAAATTTACAACTGTATTGTTGTAGTTTATTACACAACATAAACGGAACGGAACAGCGGTGCACACTAACGTAGGTTACAATAGAATGCCCTTGACGGCACAGAGGAACACTCATATAGGAGGGGGTCACGTGACATTACCACGTTGTACAAGCACTCATGCGAAACACACTGCAACCCCCTTTCCTCAAAATGCGAAATCGGAATTACAAGTCCAGACGAACGGGTGGTTTTACCAACCGACCGGAACGCGTACGCAGCTCAAGTTGTTCTGGAATCGGCCGTATGTGTCGACGGTTACGTCGCAATGACCGGTTTGGGGTATCGACGATGTAAGAGCGTGGAAGTGAGGTTTGAGAATATACAATGCCTTCCTCTCCACCGATGCAAGCATACGTTTCCGGGGAAAGTTCAGGTATAGAGGCCGTACCCGATGTCTCTTGCCGTAATTTTGCTTTAGATTTTACTTGATTTCGAGATCATTAGCTCTGAAACTCGATAAATAAGACCAGTTATGAACAGGGGACGACGTCCAACACGGAATTGTCGTCTTAATCGTCTTCCCATCAACAACTCCGCTGGGCTGTACCCGGAAGCCAGCTTTGTAGCACGGTAAGAAAGTAACGCCAAATAGGGGTCTTCGGCTTTGCTTAGTAGACGTTTTACTTTACAGCCCTCTCCGCTTCTCCATTTGCTTTGTGGATACCGTTGGCTGCTAGTCTGGTGAATGAAGCCATATTCGTTGGCGAAACACTGAAAAATATAGGAATTGTATTGCGGGCCATTATCCGACATCACTATGTCTGGAATCCCATGGCGGGAAAAAATATACTTCAAGTGACTGATAATGTCCGATGAGCTCGTACCATGAGCGAGTAGGGACATCTCAATGAACCTCGAGAAGTAATCTATGACCAATAGATACATTTTACCTTGGAAATACAGCAAATCTGTTCCTACTTTTTCGCATGGTCTACTGGGCAGAAGAGAAGGAATCATTGGTTCTACTGGCACTTGATGCAGCTTGAAACAAATTGAATAATGTCGTTAGTAATACCTGGCCACCAGACGGAATCTTGGGCTCTCCGTCTACACTTTTCCATCCCCTGATGTCCAACATGGATACTGCGCAAAATTTCATTTCGCAAAACTTCAGGAATGAGAAGTCTGGGGCCTTTGAGAAGCAATCCGTCAACAACAGTTATTTCGTGGCGCACTTGAAAATATGGCTGCAGCGAATCGATTTAGACTCGTTTAGGCCGACCGCCTTTAGTAATTTGAACAACTTTTGGACTTAATACGTCACACTTCGTTGCGTAACGGATTTGCTGTATCCGTGTTTGAGATGCGGGAATGTTAGCAATACAAATGGAGGCGTGGGGTTGAATCTCACTTCTGACACCATGTATTGTTGTAGTTTATTACACAACATAAACGGAACGGAACAGCGGTGTACACTAACGTAGGTTACAATAGAATGCCCTTGACGGCACAGAGGAACACTCATATAGGAGGGGGTCACGTGACATTACCACGTTGTACAAGCACTAATGCGAAACACACTACAACAACCACATTGTTGGTATTATTAATCGCCGAACCTCTCACAGGGGCGGGATCTTGCAACGAAACTATGGATAAGAGTATGCCTGATATTGTGTGTGAAGACAGAGTTGGAATCAAATCACTACCCGCTGGGTCTGATTTTTTAATTTGCAACTCTTCCTGTCAAGGTTTGAACTGTTTTCATATGGAGTCTGACTACGGCATAGACTATGGTTAGTTTTTGACACTTTCCACAGGGTATGCTTCATATCGCGACGAAAAAAGGTTCGTGGTACATTCAAACCCTGATTGATGTGTTTCGTCAATACTTTGAAGGTACATCGCGAAATAATACTATTTATACATTATGTGGCTGTGGGTATAATCTACCATTTTTTTGTTGCAACGAAGGACGTTTACCCGATCACTACGACATTACATGCCTGCTAACAATCGTGTCCAAAAAAGTGGCCAAAATGGAAGAGTTAACCGAATGCGAGCAAAACATACGAAACGACACCCGCCCGGACACTGTAACAGAAGATGATCTCCTTCTGAAGCAGATGCCAGCATTTACGTCCAGTCTAACCAAGTTATTTTTTCTGCCACAACAGCCTAGTCTAACAGGGGTAAAAGGGGTATCACGAAAAACCCGATGAACGGAAACAAAAATCCCCGAAAAAAAAGAAAAAGTAGAGGTGCACTTTAACTGGCTAAAAAGCCAACACCATGTTATAAAAATCGTTTTGGGAGACCATGTTATCAATTGTAAGACATTCTTGCCTCAAACCTTATCAGTACGTACACTTTAAATATGCTAGAATAACTAAAGAATTTTTGGACTTCAATTTTTAGGAATAAATGTTAATGTTGGAAGAAAACTTAATTTAGGTTGTTTGTGTGATTACGTTGATTAAGTAACACGTGTCTTTCCGCAAACTTTGTCCAGATATATTATGGGTCATATCAATATATTCTTGTACATATTAATAACACTCTTCAGCGACAAACAACAATGTCATTTTGTTGATTTGGATATCGCGTAAATTTGTTGCTTGTTGTTTTGTACATTTTACCCGCTTCTACATTATTTCATTTGCATGTACTACGACATATTTGTTCAAAAATAATTTGTAAAATTTTCAGTGCGTTGAGTTCCAGCGATAAATATATGTATATTAATCGGAATAAACGACTATGGTTATTATATTAGTGTGGTAATTTATAATGGACATATTATTAATCCCGGGGTGGACAGGAAGTATATTTTTGAGGTCATGGTTATCGTGTACAAACGTACTTGCAACCGAACTATTAACACATAAATAATATTATAGCGCTCCCTCGGACATTCGTAGATATTATAAATTGTACAGCAGAAAATAACTACTTCCGAAAAGTTCCTTGAATCCGAAAAAGACGAACTTGATTTAACATAGTCGTTCAAAAAGATGAGTTACGAAACGACGTCCTTCACGATTGTCAAATCCGTGCAACTGTCAAGTCGTTCATTTCCACTTTTAAAAAGCTGTATCTTTAACGAGTTGATAGGCATTCTACTAAGTCAACAAGACTTTCTTCGTTGATAACGAAATTATGTTTGGACATTGCTTTGTATGTACCTGATTGTATGCCTTTATACGACTATCTATAGGTTGAATTCATTATGCAGGTGTCAATGTGTATGGGCATGTTAATCTTGCGCTAACAGCAATCAAGAAACTTAATTCATCCTGATGCGATGCCATTATAGGTTTGAAACTGACGTGTATAGAGTAGAAATTTGTTCCTTTCATTGGCAAAAAAGTATTCAAACCGTCTGGGGGCTTGCCGGTCTAAAATATGTATCTTGACTCGAGCTGTATTACGCGTGATTAGGTCAATTGCATTTCAGCATAAAGCATGAGAAGTACTCGTTTTGGCGCAAGCAGAATTTCTGCGGCACATTTTTTTTCTTTTGTCGCTTTCTTTTTGCCGCAAGGTGTCGCCTTTGGACGCAACACTATAAAGGTGCTAATGGATCTTGTAATATAACATTATTGGAGGTTTCTTTAATGAGTTGTTATGAGTCAAATATTTTCTAACCAACAAACAAGCACCAATCAACTCACCTGATTCTGTATTCTGTAACATCAATGGTCTACATACAAACCACACAACTTTTATTGAAAAGTTTATTATTAGTTATATATTCCTGCGAGCGGGTGACACTCAGATATAATTAACATAGACAAGGCGTACAACAAGAAGTGTGTCCACACGCAAAGTTTGCCTTCGTCTAATCGAGTATTCTATCCAGTGTAAAAATTAGTTTTACTCCACCGCTCTTAATAAAACTCTAGAAACCCACAAATTAGTCAATAGCGTTTGATAAAGGTTATATTTCGCGTAAGCATAACATATATACATTGTAGAGTAGAAGGCGGGACGTCTCACTGTTCAACACTTTGCAAAGTATGCTTTGACTGCGATGCCAGTGAACCATATATGCATTGGGGTACACATGGTATTAACACAACAATGGAAAAAAGCATAGTAGGCCTATGCAGCAAACTTTTAAATATATATACAAGCCGATATAGGGGAAGAAGTGCAATTATTTATGTACAATTTTTCCAAATAACTGTGTTTTCATCAGAGGAAATCCTTGTTAGTACAGCGTAAGTGGAATGCCTACTTCTTCGGCAAAAAGTAAAGCTTTCTAAATGTGGAAGTGAAGGTTGGCATTTGCTTGGCAGTTGTACCATGATATTTCGCAGACCATTCAGCAACTTGATATGACACCATGGTAAGTAAACGAATGAAATCACTTCCATCCTCCACTTTTCCTTCATGCAATAGACTCATGATGTTATACCTTCTATTTTACACAAATATTTCGAAACATCTTTTCAACACATTTTGCATGTCTTTGATTACGTAATCTCTTTACTGTTGTAAATCGTGGATAAATTTACTACAGGGTTGCCTAATGACGACTTATTTTCCACACTGTTTCATCATGTGTATTTTTTCAGAAATGAAACTGAAAAGGTATTGTGACACATTAGTTGCAACAATAATAATTTCGATTTGAAGACATAAAATGCACTTGTTAGAGAGGAAATTTAATCTTCTTGTACTCAAGTTTAAAATTAAGAATTAAACAAAATTCCAAAAAAGTAATATATTAGCTGCAAATGTAATCAGTCATACTGCAAAATTTTCCGAAACACGTAGTTTTAACTATGTAGTTGCCGTAACATACCATCAAAGTATTCTTGCACCACTTTCACCAAATGTTGAATGTAGATTGAACCAGTTTTAGCGCTCCGAAAACTCACAAAACCTACAACCGTTTTGTGTTACGTGTTATGGAAAGGTGTTTTTCGTGTGTAGGGAAATACCTTTGTTTGTTGAGGTGCAAACCAACATATCTGAACTGCCAGGAATCGCTTTCAAATCCACTCCATCTTCTTCAATATCTTCCAGTTCGTCGGTCATTAGATCACTGGGACCTTCGATCTTATGACCTCTGCAAGCCTGTAAAGCCAGAGTGTGCATTGACGATTACAAAATGCCGTGCGAATTGTTAAATGCTTTTAAAATACGTTTTCTCCGACAAAAATACCCTACACGACTACTGGTGTCGTAAGTTTAACGACATCTTCACTCAGTCTCTGGTCTATATCTATAGTACTTGCTGGCGCACTGTTTTGACTGTTAAGCATTTATCATAGCACGAGCTTTCGCGAGTTTGATCTCGCTACCTTAGGTGCTGCAAATTAAAAAAATGTACCTGAAATATAAAAGTTTTTGGCTTTCCGACGAGATTTGGGCAATTTTTGCCTTCAAATGTAGTAAGAATGTTTTGAACATGGTATGGACCATCTTCCATGTAAATGACTCCATCGCTTCCATGTGATAAGAAAACAATGACAAGCCTATCCTGGTGATAAAAATCCATCCTTGCAATGAACTCCAGAGTCTAAAAAATCACAACATGCCTCGTTTTTTTTAGACGGGAGCGTACAGTGAGCATTTTACTTCTTGTAACTCAACGACGGTCATGTCAGTGGTAGTGTCCGTTACGAAACCCATTTTTGTGAACAACGTTTGCAAAGCCTCCGCATCTTTCTCGGAACCATATCTCGTCGATACTTTTGTTGACACAAATCAAAGTTACAAAATGGAAGTATGAAGAAAAATGTATGGGACTTACATTTGTCAAAATGTTGGTTGTTAAATATAAATGCCTGTCCCGGCTTTGCATTCCGGTTGTATATCTCGTTTTTGTACATTATCAGGTCTTCTTTATCGACAAATTGATCGCAAGGATTTACAGATTACTTAATTTTTTATATTTAGTAACTCCAAAAACGTCATAAACAACATATAGACAACCTCCTATTTTTCCGTCTTCAGAAAACAAAAACCATGTACAGAGAGTAAAATAAAAACCTGGATAACTTATTTAACCTTACATACAATTGGTTACATACATTTCAATACTTTTTTTCGACATTGGAATGCAATTATTCAAAATACGTTCACATTCAAATTGATGTATTACTGGTACTTAGGTTTGTACATTTAGTGAAGACTGCAGTATAGCATGCTACAATTTAATAATGTGGTTCTAAAAGCATTGTTACGGTGAGGAAAGATTGCTTTTTCTGTTCTATATACTGAAACTCCGAAAAAGGCTGAAAAAACTACAGCGTTCTGCCTGGGCCCTCTCTTAAGTACACCAGCAAAGCGTGCACCCAGTCAACCGTATTAAAACACTGTCTAAATTGTTTTAGTAAGGTTGACCAGCATTGTCGAACAAACTGCACTGTAAAAGCTAGTTTACATAGACCTACGCGAAACCTTGTCCTTTAACAACTACCCTTGAGTGTATCCTTACACTTTTACAGTTTCCTTATACCAGAGGTAATGTAACAAAAATTTTACCAATGTTAGGACAGTATACACAACATATTTCAGCAAAACATCGCGTGAGTATGTATGGTGAAGTTAATTTTTGCAATTTTTAAAAAAGTAAGATTCGTTTACACTTATTCTCTGAGAAACAGCATTTCGAAAAACTGCTGACGACAACGCCCGTTAAAGCTGTGCGATCGAACTCGAGCGATACTTAACGCTTCATGAAATAGGACGCATCGGCGCGGAACACCTTTTTTCTAAGTGCAATCTTGATCAAAGCGAGGGTACACTACGAAAGGTAGTTGCATTACCACATAAATATGTTGTTTGTAATTCATTTTAGTTTATGACGTCTAATTTGTTTTTTCATAAATAATGTAAGTGTCACATAGAGTGTACATTATTTTTTTGGAACAAATCATTAACTAAGAGTTTTTGTAGTCTCCCTTTCTCTAAACATCTGCTTTTGTATATTTCGTTTGAATATAATAAAAAGCTATAAAAGTTCGACTTCGGACATAAAACGCCAAGTCGAGAAACCAGAATCACCAGCGAATACGTTTATTACAAGCACAAGGTGGCGGAAAAAAGCTAATATTAGAAAAAGTGCACCTCGTGAATCTCACCTTATTTCTTCAAACTTAAGAATTTCCAACGCCTTGCAACAAAACACATGTAGAAATCTTGTGTTCATTTACCAGAGCGCAAAAAACAGTATGTTGTTCTCCTTTTTCATTAGACGCGATAGAACTGAATGCTTGCTTGAGCCAGGGAAAATCTTGTCACCGCGTGCTTCTTATAAAGGTCACGTGACATCCAAAAACAATGAGTTGACGACATTTTACCTGTCAATCACCTGGATGGAATTGTATTGTGAATGTGGGATAACGACGCGGTCAGCAACAAAATTAAATACAACCAATTTAAATGGTAATGAGAAAGTTAGTGGTGTGTAAACCCATAACACAACCCTATCGTCCTGGAGTGTCAGGGTGTGTAATGTGAGACCCCACGCGAAGAAATTAACTGTCAGACCTAGCGGAACGACCAAGAGTCTTCACTTGGTCCAATACATGGCATTTACAATTTGGTGCAAGATTTTCTCTACATGTTTTAAAGATATTTTTGGCGCTTGTTTGTTGCCCACTGAACAGTTCCGCACTGGGCTAAATCTACGCACAATCAAAATGATGTTTAATCATATTGTAGCAACTACAAAACAACAAAAGTTTTTTGGGGAAAGGCCCAGACACACATCCTTTGGGGAAAATTCATACAAGATCAACCGTTCTGACGATAAAGGTAGGTATCTGCACAGACAAATGCGAATGCTCAGATACGGTACAATTGTGCGCCAATTTCAAAAAAACAATGACTGCACACATTATAGTCAGTCAAGGCCACGAACCTTACCCATTACTAAAATGTAAATAATTTGCAACGCAACTGATACATCAATAGGTAAATATTTTTTATAATTGAAATTCCGTCTCAATATTTTTTTGTGTAGACGTATACAAGACCTTTTTACCATTGGCTCCTTACAAAATGATCACATACATGTTTGAAGAAACATTGGCTTTCGTGGCAGAAAAAACAGTTTTGTTAGGCTTGAGGTAAAAGCAGTTTTGATGTGGAAAACATGACAGCATCGGCATCGTTGTCGTCTTTTCGCGCTACGTCGTTTGATACAACTGTCAGCAACCAAATGATGTCGTGGTCCCAAGGTAAAATTCCTTGTAAAAAGAAAATTATTCAAAAAATTGTCCAATATTTTAGGTTGCAGCATCTTACTGTTAAAATAGTCTCCAAAAACCTTGACCAGTGTCTGAATGAACCAAGACCCTTCTGTCGGGTGGCGGTGGCTCACGAAACCTGGCCAGTAAATATATAATTGTACTTGTTAATATATATCACAACGTTGCACAATGTTCCTCTAGTACGTGTAGTTTATTTCTCACACCATGTCTTTAACAATTAGCGGGTACGATTTGCAATTCAAAAACAATAATCGCTGCTCATAACTCCGAGATCAACGTACGGGTTTGAAACAGAAGTTTAGAGGACCACGTTAAACTGTGGTTAATATGAAGCACTGACCCTGACTTGCAGCATTGCAAATAAGAAAGTCTGAACCCGCCGGCAATGTTGAAATTCCAACCCCATCTTCGCAAACAACCGTCGTGTTAGAGTTAGCTTTTAATTTTAACGAAGTTGAGCTATCAGTTTTCACCATACGATCTCGATGGGGAACCGAAACTTCGATGTCACGACCACGACAGGCCTTGTTTGAGAAAATTGTTTCAAACATTTTCCTTCACCGTTTATGCAATGCAATGCAATTACTTAGACACAAATCACAGAACAATCAATAATCACTGACTTGAAAAATAAAGATTTTCGGTTTTCCCAACAAAGTTGGGCAAACGTCTCCACGAAATTGTTGAAGAATGTCGTCGAAATATCGTCGAAATATCGAAATATCTACCATCATTCATTATTATATGTTGTCCATCTCCATGAGATAAAAACACCATTACCAAGCTGGTTTCGTTGGTGTAATCCTGACTTGCGATATAGTCCACCTCCTAAAGTTGTATAGAAACAAAATATGGTGGTTTCATCCCAAACAAACCAACCTTTTTAAATGTGGACATTCCCAAGTTACGCATAACAGTTGTATGGTATTTTAGCTTGGCAAGTATTCGCATTAAACTTTCCACATCTTTGTCTGAACCTTCTCGTGTTTCAAGCCCTGGCAAAAAAATATTTTCTAGTTTCCGTTTGTTCTGTTATTTACACATTTTACCTTGAAACTGAAACTCAACGTTATTAAATTAAATGTATGCCAGTCCGATGCTTTCATATTGCTTGTACTGGAATTGCTTTTGGCTTCGACCTGCCATGTAGTACATAAACACTTGCAAAAGGATGATTGAACCGTTGTTTAGAGGAACCATGTACACTGACTCCACTGAGTTAAAACGGTTCCGCTTAAACGGAATTTTAACAATGACAGACATGGTCTATTGAATCTTTGTGTTGCAGGGATTGAACGGTGAAGTTCAACAATAAGGATTTAAATGCAATAAAGCGTGAAACTCTCGAGGAAACCTGCTCTTTTGCCGGTATTAATAAAGTGTGGTTAAATTCTAAAAGTAACGATTTGAGTGGCTTCTGACTTTAACACCAAAGTGTGTACTAGTGGTCGAAAAAGGCATTTGTGTAAGCGTGTAATGTATCGGGAGTTGTCACTAGTTAATATTGAAAAACAGCGTTTTTTCATAAAATCCAAACACAATATGGATGGTTAACACATCAGCAATATTTGGCACTGATATATTTTCTATACACACAAAGTAACTGTAAGCTGCATCCAACCAGATCAGCTAAAAAATGTTGCCTATAACCCAACCATTGCAGCCCTTTCCTTTCCAATAATTTTCTAAACTGACAAACTGGAACAAAACCAGACCACATTAACTTCTTTGAGCTTAAAAAATTGGAATCACAAAAATTTAGCACCTTCCTGAACATCTTCTGTGACAGAAAACGAGCATGCAATCTGTAGAAGCTGAGAAATAAAATACTCACTGGCTAAAATCAACTTAAATCTGGCAATTACTACCTTCCATTCCTTTAGATTCGTTAAATAAATCTGACCACAGCATATGCTTTTTTCAAAAAATAGGAACCGGTGCGCAAACAGTAGATGAGACTACCTTTCTCCTTGTAGAAAAACAGCTGAAATTGGCAAGATCAGAAAAATCAAGCTTTGGGTGATGTTTAAACTTTGTGATCGCCAACTAAGGACCAAATATATTGCTGCGTTGTACATTACAGTAACACAAAACTTATCTTAGTTGACGTGGAAAGGCATTTCGCTGTTTTTTTTACACAATTACGCTACCACAATTCACACATAAGAAGCAGAGCGAAAGGGAGCAGAGCAAAAAGTTTAAAAAAAACATGACAAATTACGTTGCGTACTTTAGACAGTATGCGACCATTTAATTTTATGCAAATATAAAGTATTTCTTTTTTTTGCTAGGTTAAATTCACAGTTACGTAGATTCTTCAAAAAAAGCACAAATTTCGTTAAGGTCGGGTTCGTTTCCGCGTATTTGCTACTGTAAATCACATATCTGGCACATAACAACCCACAATTTAAAAAAAGTTTACTTGGCAAATCAGAATGCATTCCAAAAAGTTTTTCTGCATCTGTTAAAATCAAATTTTGTCTTATTCTAGCACTTAAATAAGAAATTACATCCTCCCAGTATACATTTACAATGGGGCATGAACAAAAAAGATGACACACAGTTTCCACTTGCTTCTTGCAGAAAACGCACATGGCCAATAACAAGTTTTAATCAACATTTTTGCGGTCCTGGGACCAAGCGACGCCTAACGGTAAATACCAAAAACATTATGTAGCCTAGAGCCCACACCAGTAATCGCGGCCAAACAGAAACCTAATTTCGGCAAAATCATGACATGAATCAGTCTCAATGCAATGGAAAGACCAAAGCCAGTCATGGTACATTTTGTGTAGCCTATAGCCCTGTGAAATTTGTTGCTCTTTCCATAAACATCATAAATTCCTTCTTACCATGATCTTGAGAGTTGCCTGGAGACTATATACACGTCAATTTTAAACAAATATAGCTTTCCAGGAAAAAGTCATTTACTGGCCAAATTTTGGGCAAAAAGTCCAACAAAACACCCCATATTTAGCTGTAGCGTTCAGTTAACGTACAGGTTAAAGCGGAGAAACACCAGCATTTATTTACATGGAATGCAACTGCCTGTAAAATTATTACCAAATCCACTCACCTAATACTGTATTCTGTAACATCGATCGTCTATACATACAAACCACACTGAGGTCAGTAATTTTTATGTCAAAGTTTATCACTACTTTCATAGTCCTGCGATCGGGTGACACTCAGATATAAATAACACAGACAAAGCGTACAACAAGAAGTGTGTCCACGCGCAAAGTTTGCCTTCGTCTAACTGAGTATTCTATCCAGTGTAAATGTTGGTTTTACTCCACTGCTCCCAATAAAAACCCTAGAAGCCAAAAACCTCGTCAATAGCGTTTGATAAGTAGTGCTTTTAGGTTATATTTCGCGTAAGCATAACATATATACATCATTGGGTAGAAGGCGGGATCGTCTCATTGCTCAGCAATTTGCAATGCATGCCTTGACTGCGATGCCAGTGAACCTTATATGCAATTGGGTACACATGGTATTAACACAACAATGGAACAAAGCATAGAGTAGGCCTAAACAGCAAACTTTTATAAATATACAAGCCGATATAGGGGAAGAAGTGCAATTATTTATGTACAATTTTTCCAAGTAACTGTGTTTTCATCAGAGGAAATCTTTGTTAGTACAGCGTAAGTGGAATGCCTACTTCTTCGGTAAGAAGTAGAGCTTTCTCAATGTGGAAGTGAAGGTTGGCATTTGCTTGACAGTTGTACTATGATATTTCGCAGACCATTCAGCAACTTGATATGACACCATGGTAAGTAGACGAATGAAATCACTTCCATCCTCCACTTTTCCTTCATGCAATAGACTGATGTTAAACCTTCCATTTTACACAAATATTTCGAAACATCTTTTTAACACATTTTGCATGTCTTTGATTACGTAATCTCTTTACTGTTGTAAATGGTGAATAAATTTACTACAGGGTTGCCTAATGACGACTTATTTTCCACATTGTTCCATCATGTGTATTTTTTCAGAAATGAAACTGAAAAAGTATTGTAACACATTAGTTGCAACAATCATAATTTCGATTTAAAGACAAAAAATGCACTTGTTAGAGAGGAAATTTAATCTTCTTGTACTCAAGTTTAAAATTTAACAAAAAAAGTAATATATTAGCTGCAAATGTAATCAGTCATACTGCAATTTTTTCCGAAACACGTAGTTTTAACTTTGTAGTTGCCGTAACATACCATCAAAGTATTCTTGCACCACTTTGACCAAATGTTGAATGTAGATTGAACCAGTTTTACGGTTCCGAAAACTCACAAAACCTACAACCGTTTTGTGTTACGTGTTATGGAAAGGTGTTTTTCGTGTGTAGGGAAATACCTTTGTTTGTTGAGGTGCAAACCAACATATCTGAACTGCCAGGAATCGCTTTCAAATCCACTCCATCTTCTTCAATATCTTTCAGTTCGTCGGTCATTAGATCACTGGGACCTTCGATCTTATGACCTCTGCAAGCCTGTTTTGATGTAAAGCCAGTGTGTGCATTGACGATTACAAAATGCCGTACGAATTGTTAAATGCTTTTAAATATGTTTTCTTCGACAAAAACACCAACACGAGAATACTTGTGTCGTGAGTTTAACGACATCTTCACTTATTATTTGACAAAATGTACCTGAAATATAAAAGTTTTTGGTTTTCCGACAAGATTCGGGCAATTTTTGCCTTCAAATGTAGTAAGAATGTTTTGAACATGGTATGGACCATCTTTCATGTAAATGACTCCATCGCTTCCATGTGATAAGAAAACAATGACAAGCCTGTCCTGGTAAAAAAAATTCGTCCTTCCGCGAATGTATTCCAGAGTCTAAAATAAATCACAAAGCATGTCATAGGTTGTTTACACGGGAGCGTACAGTGAGCATTTTACTTCTCGTAACTTAACCACAGTCAAGTCAGTGTAGGTAGACGTTGCGAAACCCATTTTTGTGAACAACGTTTTCAAAGCCTCCACATCTTTCTCGGAACCATCTCTCGTCGATACTTTTGTTGACACAAATCAAAGTTACAAAATGGAAGTATAAAGAAAAATGTATGGGACTTACATTTGTCAAAATGTTGGTTGTTAAATATAAATGCCTGTCCCGGCTTTGCATTCCGGTAGTATATCTCGTTTTTGTACATTATCAGGTCTTCTTTATCGACAAATTGATTGCCAGGATTTACAGATTACTTAATTTTTTATATTTATTAACTCCAAAAGCGTCATAAACAACATAGACAACCTCCTATTTTTCCGTTTCCGGAAAACAAAAACCATGTACAGAGAGTAAAATGAAAACCTAAATAACTTATGTAACCTTACATACAATTGGTTACATACATTTCAATACTTTTTTCGACATTGGGATGCAATTATTCAAAATACGTTCACATTCAAATTGATGTATTACTTAGGTTTGTACATTTAGTGAAGACTGTAGTATAGCATGCAACAATTTAATAATGTGGGTCTAAAAGCATTGTTATGGTGGGGTAAGATTGCCTTTTGATTTCTATATATTGAAACTCCGAAAAAGGCTGAAAAAAAACTACAGCTTTCCGCCTGAAACCGCATTAGAAATTATTAAAAGACTTTTGCTTAAAAATTTATTTACTTTGAGCACATGAGCCTTCTTTCATAAGTACACCAGCAAAGCGTGTACCCAGTCAACCGTATTAAAACACTGTCTAGATTGTTTTAGTAACGTTGACCAGCATTGTCGAACAAACTGCACTGTAAAAACTAGTTTACATAGACCTAGGCGAAACCTTGTCCTTTAACAACTACCCTTGAGTGTGTCTTTATACTTTTACAGTTTGCTTATACCAGAGGTAATGTAACAAAAATTTAACCAATGTTAGGACAGTATACAAAACATATTTCAGCAAAATATCGCATGAGTATATATAGTGAAGTTCCTTTTTTGCAATATATTAAAAAAGTAAAAATCGTTTACACTTATTCTCTGAGAAACAGCATTTCGAAAAACTGCTGAAGAAAACGCCTGTTAAAGTTGTGCGATCGAACTCGAGCGATACTTAACGCTTCATGAACTCGAGCGATACTTAATGCTTCATGAACTCGAGCGATACTAAACGCTTCATGAAATAGGACGCATCGGCGCGGAACACCGTTTTTCTACGTGCAATCTTGATCAAAGCAAGGGTACACTACGAAAGGTATGTGCATTACCACATAAATATGTTGTTTGTAATTCATTTTAGTTTATCACGTCTAATTTGTTTTTTCATAAATTATGTGAGTGTGACATAGACTGTACCCTGATACATTATGTTTTAGAAAAAAATCAGTCACTAAGAGTTTTCGTAGTCTCCCTTTCTCTAAACATCTGCTTTTGTATATTTCGGTTGAATATAATAAAAAGCCTTAAAAGTTCGACTTCTTCGGACATAAAACGCCAACTCGAGAAACCAGAATCACCAGCGAATACGTTTATCACAAGCACAAGGTGGCGGAAAAGAGCTAAAATTAGAAAAGTTGCAACTCGTTAATTTCACCTTATTTCTTCAAACTTAAGATATTTCCAACGTCTTGCAACAAGACGCATGTAAAAATCTTGTGTCAAATTTTGGTTCAGGATTGTGTTTATTTACCAGAGCGCAAAAAACAATGTGTTGTTCTCCTTTTTTATTAGACGCGAAAGAACTGAATGCTTGCTTGAGCCAGGGAAAATCTTGTCACCGCGTGCTTCTTATGAAGGTCACGTGACATCCAAAAACAATGTCGACATTTTACCTGTCAATCACCTGGATGGAATTGTATTGTGAATGTGGGATAACGACGCGGTTAGCAACAAAATCAAGGACAACCGATTCAAACGGTAATGAGAAAGTTAGTGGTGTGTTAACCCATAACAGAACCACATCGTCATGGGGTGTCAGGGTGTGGAATGTGGGACCCCACACGGAGAAATTAACTGACTGACTTAACAGAACGTCCAAGAGTCTTCATTTGGTCCAATACATGGCATTTACAATTTGGTGCTACATCTTTTAAAGATATTTTTGGCGTTGTTTGTTGCCGACTGAACTCCTGCCTAAATCTGCGCACAGTCAAAATGATGTTCAATCATATTGTAGCAACGACCAAATAATGAAGGCTTTTGGGGGAAAGGCCCAAAAATACATCTTTTGGAAAATATTCATGCAAGATCAACCGTTCTGACGATAAAGGGAGGTATCTGCACAGACAAATGCGAATGCTCTGATAAGGTACAATTGTACGCCAATTTCACACTTTCAGTGACACTGCACACAGTATAGTCAGTTAAGGCCACGAACCCTACCAATTACTAAAATGTAAATATGTTGCTACGCAACTAATACATCAATAAGTAAATATTTTTTATAAATATAATTCAGTCTCAATATTTTTTGTGTACACATATTCCAAGGCCTTTTTACCATTGGCTCCTCACAAAACGATCACACATATGTTTGAAGAACCATTGGCTTTCGTGGCAGATAAAACAGTTTTGTTAGGCTTGAGGTAAAAGCAGGCATCTGTTTTGATGTGGGAAACATGACAGCATCGCCTTCGGTGCCTCTCCGACGGTATTTCGTTGTCGTCTTTTCGCGCTACGTTGTTTGATACAACTGTCAGCAGCCAAATGATGTCGTAGTTCCTGCGGAAATTCCTTTGTAAAAAGGAAATCATTCAAAAAATTGTCCAACATTTTAGGTTGCAGCATCTTACTGTTAAAATAGTCTCCAAAAACCTTGACCAGTGTCTGAATGTACCAAGACCCTTCTGTCGGGTCACGGTGACTCACGTAACCTGGCCAGTAAATATATAATTAGCCTTGTTAAGATATACCACAACATTGCAATTTGTTCTTTTGGTACGTGTAGTTTATCTCACACACCAATTCTTAGCGATTTGCAATTCAAATCCAATAATCGCTGCTCATAACTCCGAGATCAACGTACGGGTTTGACACAGAACTTTAGAGGACCACGTTAAACTGTGGTTAATATGAAGCACTGACCCTGACTTGCAGCATTGCAAATAAGAAAGTCTGAACCCGCCGGCAATGTTGAAATTCCAACCCCATCTTCGCAAACAACCGTCGTGTTAGTGTTAGCTTTGGATTTTAACGAAGTTGAGCTATCAGTTTTCACCATACCATCTCGATGGGGAACCGAAACTTCGATGTCGCGACCACGACAAGCCTTGTTGGAGAAAATTGTTGTGGGTGCACGGTTTAAAAAAAATATTTACAGTCATTTGGTGATGCAATAAGTATTACAATACGACAAACATTTTCCTTCACCGTTTACGCTATGAAAATACTTAGACATAAATCACATAACAATCAATAACCACTGACTTGAAAAACAAAGATTTTCGGTTTTCCCAACAAAGTTGGGCAAACGTCTTCACGAAATTATTGAAGAATATCGCCGATAAAATATCTACCATCGTTCATTATAATATGTTGTCCATCTCCATGAGATAAAAACACCATTACCAAACTGGTTTCTTTGGTGTAATCCTGACTTGCGATATAGTCCACCTCCTAAAGTTGTATAGAAACAAAATGTGCTGTATGGTTTCATCCCAAACAAACCAACCTTTTTAAATGTGGACATTCCCAAGTTACGCATAACAGTTGTATGGTATTTTAGGTTGGTAAGTATTCGCATTAAACTTTCCACATCTTTGTCTGAACCTTTTCGTGTTTCAAGCCCTGGCAAAAAAATATTTTCTAGTTTCCGTTTGTTCTGTTATTTACACATTTTACCTTGAAACTGAAACTCAACGTTATTAAATATGTATGCCAGTCCGATGCTTTCCTATTGCTTGTACTCGAATTGCTTTTGGCTTCGACCTGCCATGTTGTACCCAAACACTTGCTATAGGTTGATTGTACCGTTGTTTAGAGGAACTGTATACACTGACTCCACTGAGTTAAAATGGTTCCGCCTTAACGGAATTTTAACAATGATAGACATGGTCTATTGAATCTTTGTGTCGTAGGGATTGAACGGTGAAATTTAACAATAAGGATTTAATTGCAATAAGGCGTGAAACTCTCTGTGGTTAAATTAACAAGATCTGAAAAATCAAGCTTTTGGTGAGGTTTAAACATTGTTTTCGCCAACCAAGGACCAAATATATTGCTGCGTTGTACATTACAGTAACACAAAACTTATCTTAGTTGACGTGAAAAGGCATTTCGCTGATTAAATTTGAAGATAATACAGATCTCATAGCAACTATCAGTGGGAAACAGCTTTATAATCACAAGTTCTTCTTTTTTGACCACACCGGAGTTTGAACCCAGGGTATCATATCTTGGACACGAATCCCGATCAAGTTTTCTTCTTGGTGTATGGGTCGGGCACTGGACCAATACTGCCAATAACAAGTTTTAATCAACATTTTTGCGGTCCTGGGACCAAGCGACGCCTAACGGTAAATACCAAAAACATTATGTAGCCTAGAGCCCACACCAGTAATCGCGGCCAAACAGGAACCTAATTTCGGCAAAATCATGACATAAATCAGTCTCAATGCAATGGAAAGACCAAAGCCAGTCATGGTACATTTTGTGTAGCCTATAGCCCTGTGAAATTAGTTGCTCTTTCCATAAACATCATAAATTCCTTCTTACCATTATCTTGAGAGTTGCCTAGAGACTATATACACGTCAATTTTAATCAAATATAGCTTTCCAGGAAAAAGACTTTTATTGGCCAAATTTTGGCCAAAAAGTCCAACAAAACACCCCATATTTAGCTGTAGCGTTCAGTAAACGTACAGGTTATAGCGGAGAAACACCAGCATTTATTTACATGGAATGCAACTGCCTGTAAAATTATTACCTAATCCACTCACCTAATACTGTATTCTGTAACATCGATCGTCTATACATACAAACCACACTGAGGTCAGTAAATTTTTATGTCAAAGTTTATCACTACTTTCATAGTCCTGCGATCGGGTGACACTCAGATATAAATAACACAGACAGAGCGTACAACAAGAAGTGTGTCCACGCGCAAAGTTTGCCTTCGTCTAACTGAGTATTCTATCCAGTGTAAATGTTGGTTTTACTCCACTGCTCCCAATAAAAACCCTAGATGCCAAAAACCTCGTCAATAGCGTTTGATAAGTAGTGCTTTTAGCTTATATTTCGCGTAAGCATAACATATATACATCATTGGGTAGAAGGCGGGATCATCTCACTGCTCAGCACTTTGCAAAGCATGCCTTGACTGCGATGCCAGTGAACCTTATATGCATTGGGGTACACATGGTATTAACACAACAATGGAACAAAGCATAGATTAGGCCTAAGAAGCAAACTTTTATAAATATACAAGCCGATATAGAGGAAGACGTGCAATTATTTATGTACAATTTTTCCAAACAACTGTGTTTTCATCAGAGGAAATCCTTGTTAGTACAGCGTAAGTGGAATGCCTACTTCTTCGGCAAGAAGTAAAGCTTTCTGAAAGTGGAAGTGAAGGTTGGCATTTGCTTCGCAGTTGTACCATTAAATTTCGCAGACCATTCAGCAACTTGATATGACACCATGGTAAGTAGACGAATGAAATCACTTCCATCCTCCACTTTTCCTTCAAGCAATAGACTGATGTTAAACCTTCCATTTTACACAAACATTTTAAAACATCTTTTTAACACACTTTGTATGTCTTTGAATACGTAATTTCTATACTGTTGTAAATGGTGAATAAATTTACTACGGTTGCCTAATGACGACTTATTTTCCACATTGTTTCATCATGTGTATTTTTTTTAGAAATGAAACTGAAAAAGTATTGTGACACATTAGTTGCAACTATAATAATTTCGATTTAAAGACAAAAAATGCACTTGTTAGAGAGGAAATTTAATCTTCTTCTACTCAAGTTTAAAATTAAAAATTAAACAAAAAAGTAATATATTAGCTGCAAATGTAATCAGTCATACTGTAGTTTTTTCCAAAACACGTAGTTTTAACTTTGTAGTTGCCGTAACGTACCATCAAAGTATTCTTGCACCACTTTGACCAAATGTTGAATGTAGATTGAACCCGTTATAATGTTCCGAAAACTCACAAAACCTACAACCGTTTTTGTGTTACGTGTTATAGAAAGGTGTTTTTCGTGTAAAGGGAAATACCTTTGTTTGTTGAGGTGCAAACCAACATATCTGAACTGCCAGGAATCGCTTTCAAATCCACTCCATCTTCTTCAATATCTTCCAGTTCGTCGGTCATTAGATCACTGGGACCTTCGATCTTATGACCTCTGCAAGCCTGTAAAGCCAGTGTGTGCATTGACGATTACAAAATGCCGTACGAATTGTTAAATGCTTTTAAATATGTTTTCTCCGACAAAAATACCAACACGAGAGTACTGGTGTCGTGAGTTTAACGACATCTTCACTTATTATTTGACAAAATGTTCCTGAAATATAAAAGTTTTTGGTTTTCCGACGAGACTCGGGCAATTTTTGCCTTCAAATGTAGTAAGAATATGAATGGTTTTTATGCATGGTTGGTGTTTGCGCTAAAGATGGGGAGAAGTTTATGAACTCTAAAATGTGACGTCCACTTTATCTGTGGTCCCAACTCACGATTGGTTGATCAATTAAAAATAATAATGTGCACCTGGAAAATAAACAACTTTGGTTGGCCGATCAGTGTCGGACAGTTTTTGCCGTAAAATTTGGTCATGATATTATCAACTTTATATGTTCCGTCCTTCATCCAGATAACCCCATCATCTCCATGCGACAGGAACACCATAACGAGGCTTCCCACAGCAGAAAAGTCCTTTTTTTCAATCGAAGTCAACGTCTAAAATGGGCGCACGTTAATAAAGGGTCTGGTATTAGTGGTGGGAATCAAGACAATTTGTTTTACCTCATGGAATTGAGCAACAGTAAGGTCCGTGTGAACCAAGTATGCAAAATCCATTTCTGTGAACAATCTTGCTAAAGCCTGTACGTCCTTTTCGGATCCATCTCTGGGCGACTCTTTAATGGAAATAAAATAAAATGTCAGAAAATAAAACAAAATGCAAAAAATGTTTGTAAAAAATCCTTACGCTTGTCAAAATGTTGGTTGTTGAATATGAATGCTTGACCTGGATTTGCTTTCTGGTCGTATATCTTGTTTTTGAGCATTGTCAATCAAATTGCTTGTATTGGTTTAATATTTAGAAACTTTCTGGGCATGAACTACTTTAAATGTAAATACAATTATAGATTTAAGCTTAGACATTTATTTGTTCTGCCTTTCTTTTATCAAACCTTGCTTAGGAATTAGACTGCACTATCAGGCTTTTAAGAAGACCTACTTGTACCATTACAGAAACTATAGAGCAATTCCACTGTTTAGGAAGTTGAACTGAGGATGATTCTAACCTTACCTCTAATTTTAAATGTTGGCCACCCAGGTTATACGGACGAAGACTAGATCGTATTTCGGGGTTTTAGCGAAAACATCAGTATTGTAAGCGACAGTTCGATTACGTGGAATAAAAGGTGCTACAGTAAGGTAAGCTTGCCTTTTTGAATCCGATATGTGGAAACTTTTATCACGCTGGCAAATCCCCAGGTTTCAGGGTGAAACTGTTATTTCGATGCAACAAAAGCCTTTGATTTAACCAATAGGGTTACGAGGTTGTTTTTCCCAGTAGAAACACAAAGCTTTGATCAGGGATTGGGATGATTCATAAGATTGCTACTTGCAGGCTACATCTGTATGCCGCTTATAATCCTACTACCCCACATCAATAGACTGTTAGTTCTGTTTTAAGCTGCAAATGTTTGTAACCTACAAGTGAAGAGAACACCAACGTCGAACTAACTACAGTCAGCAAGCTTCTCCACAAAGACTTACGTGATGTCTTCTCATGTTACAACCGCTTTTGTTTCAACAAAGTGACGATTCTTTGGTGACGGTTTAACAGGATTTAGGGAACCGTTTCTCCACGGTTGTTGTTAACGTAAGCCTTATAACGACGCTTTACCGTAGCGCGAATAAATTGATGAGCATTCTCCAGAAGAGTTCATTTGGAACTGCAACCTCTCATCACAGCGCAAATAATCATACTGACCTGCATCCATAAAATTGTAAGCTTCGTTTTGCATACTAGCAATCTAAAAAAGTGTTTCTGCCGCAATAGACAAGTGGCCAACAACTCACTTTCCGTTATTACCATGATGTCTGTGCCAGCAACCTGCGGTTCAAAAACCATCAAATGCAGCTTGTCCTGCGAGTCTATCTACTTTATTGATTGGTAAATGATGGTTCCTGTATCATAAACCTAACGTCTAGTTCTGTATATTTCGGTTGAATGTAAGAAATAACCTTCAATGTATGACGTCTAAAACTCCAATTCGAGAAAGCAGATAATTTTAGGTTATTTAAGAATGGACGTACAGCAGCCCCAACACCTTGACATTTTTACATTCTTTGCAATTTTTTTTGTTTTGTAACCGATTGTTGTGCGCACATACATATGGCCCTCAGTGATAAAAGTTTGGTGACCCCTGAATTGGATAAACGAAATCATCAGTCAATAAGTTCATCACAGACACAAGGTGGCGGAAAAGAGCTAAGATATAAGAAGGTGCTCACTGCGGCTTACACCTTGTTTCTTCAAACATATGATTTTCCAACGCCTTACAACAAGACGCATGTGGAAATACTGTGATAAATCTTTGCTCAGGATTGTGTTCAAATCCGAGCGTGGAAAACAAGGTGTTGCGCAAAAGCAAGGTCCAATTGATTTTATGCGAAAAAACTGAATGTTGCATTTGCTTGAAAATCTTTTTGTTGTCGCGTGCTTTTAATGGAGGTCACGTAACATTCACAAACAATGAACTGGCGACATTTTACCTGTCAACCATCTGAATTTTCTTGCAATATGAATTTTCTTGCACTATGTGGACATAATGTGCTGAAGTTTCGCTCGTGGAATCTTATGAGGTTGTGAGGTAAAATTATGCTGGTATGGACTTGAAAATAAATAAACGCTGTAGCGATTTACATCCAACATTTGCAAAACCACAAAGCCAGTATTACCAGATATAAGTACATTTTAGTCAGTGAGTATTTTATTTCTCAGCTTGTGTAGATTGTATTGGCCATTTTCTGTCACAGAACCTGTTCAAAAAGGTGTTAAAATTTTTGTAAACCTTTTTTTTTATTTTAAGCACAAATAAGTGCATGTGGTCTTTGTGCAGGTTTGTCATTTTTGCAAATTATTGAAATAGAAGGGCCATTTTTCTGGAAACATGTTGTTTTTGTGATAAATCTTTGCTCAGGATTGTGTTAAATTCCGAGCGCGGAAAAGGTGTTGCGCGAAAGCAGGATCCAATTGATTTGACGAAAAAGAACTGAATGTCGCATTTGCTTGGTCCAGTGGAAATCTTTTTGCTGTTGCGTTCTTCTAATGTATGTCACGTAACAACCAAAAGCAATGAACTGACGACATTTTACCTGTCAATCACCTGGACGAAATTGTATTGTGGATGCAGGTTAACAACGCGGTTAGCAACAAAAGACAACCGATTCAAACGGTAATGAGAAAGTTAGTGGTGTGTTAACCCATAACAGAACCACATCGTCATGGGGTGCCAGGGTGTGGAATGTGGGACCCCACGCGGAGAAATTAACTGACAAACCTAACTGAACGACCGAGAGTCTTGTTTTCGCCCAAAACATGAGCAAAGTCATGGCATCAACAATATTAAACCAATTACTTTCCAGAAATGTTTGAAAGTTATTATGAGGAGGAATCCGCAACTATCTGGTGTAGGATTTTTAACTAAAAAGATTTCGCACAGGGATAAACCTATGCAAATCAACAAGATATTGAACGATATTGGAGAAACTACCGGACTATTGAAGATTTTTTCCGGAAAAGCACAGACACGAATCTTGTTGAGAAAATGCATGCAAGATCAACCTATCTGACGATAAGGGTCAGGTTAAAAATAGTGATGAGTCCACAGATACGTCAATGTGGAGGGGAGGTCAGTGGTGTATGAAGCCCCAAACAACCGATATCAATAGTGTGGAATGCGATGCCCCAGCGCAGATAGCAATCCACATATGAACGCAACTAAGTAACTCGAACTTTGACAAGCAAGCATGTTTTAGGATACAACAATCAATATCCGGGGTACACCCAAGGAGAAGGGATTCACTTGTGGCGTTTCTGGTTCCTATGTACCCACTCAGTCACTATTCTAACCGGGGAATCGGAACCGGTTACAATTGAAGTATTGTAAAAACAAACAAATTCTCTGCAGTCTTTTCTCCTCGCGAACAATTCAGAAGTTCCGTGCAGTGTTCGCGTATAACCACAAATATCGAGACTTTTTTTGTTTTTTTTGGCGTTTTTGTTAAATATCAGTGTTGCGTTATAAACACGTGAATCCCGAAATGGTGATCATGACAAATTAATACACATTACACAGTCTGAAAGTTATTTATAAGTGTTTCGGCGAAACGTGTGCGTAACACTGAGACTGAGTTTTGCAAGAGGTTTATGAATAACAATAACAAATTAGCGAAGGAATGTCAAATTGCTACGTCATCAAACAACGGCAATGGAAGAATTATAGTCGAATACTTGTTTTCAGCTTATCTGGTTGAACGTAGCTTTCGCTTCCTCTTTTTTGTTTATGGTCGACCGCATGGTGTTTGTTTTCCACCCTTAGGTACACAAGTTATATTTCTCTAGACATGTGTACATAGAAAAGATATCATTGGCAAAATTTTGCTAATAGGTGAACCACCCGTATTGTTTGTATATTTTAACAAAAAAAAACGCCGTGTGCCTATATTTAGTAGTGACTTCTCTCGATACACAACAGAGTAAGTTGTTACACATTATATTAAATGTAAAATCAGCCTCGGTAAACTTAACACCTACCCCCCATTCATTTAGCATTGAACACAAGTCCGCGTTCTACCATATCGGCTACGCGTCGGTAACTGTGGCAGTCGTTATAATATGTGATTTGAGCGTTAGTTAAACTAGAACTTCTTGCCAGCTGGTCGCATTTGGCTAGAATAAATACTGGCATTTCTTATCACCAGTAAAAATTTAAGTGGTAGGCCACCGAATAACGTGCAGGTGTTTGTTTACTAGGTTTAAGTACTGTTATCAAAAATTCCGTTAAAGCGGAACCGTTTTGTATCAGTGGCGTAAGAAGGCATGGTTCCTCCAAACCACAATACAAAAAGGTTTTAGCGAGATTTTGTAAACTACATGGAAGGTCGAAGCCAAAAGCAATGCGAGTATAAGCAGTATGGAAGCACCGGACGGGCATACATATTTAACAACGTTGAGTTTCAGTTTCAAGGTAAAATGTGTAGATAACAGCACAAATGGAAACTTGAAAACTATTTTTGCCAGGGCTTGAAACACGAGAAGGTTCAGACCAAGATGTGGAAAGTTTAATGCGAATACTTGCAGAGCTACAATACCATACAACTGTTATGCGTAACTTGGGAATGTCCACATTTAAAAAGGTTAGTTTGTTTGGGATGAAACCACATTTTGTTTCTATACAACTTTAGGAAGTGGACTATATCGCAAGTCAGGATTACACCAACGAAACCAGCTTGGTAATGGTGTTTTTATCTCATGGAGATGGACAACATATTATGATGAACGATGGTAGATATTTCATCAACGACATTCTTCAACAATTTCGTGGAGATGTTTGTCCAACTTTGTTGGGAAAACCGAAAATCTTTATTTTTCAAGTCAGTGGGTATTGATTGTTATGTGATTTATGTCTAAGTAATTGCATTGCATAAACGGTGAAGGAAAACGTTTGTCGTATTGTAACTACTTATTGCATCACCAAATCACTGTAGATATATTTTTTATAACCGTGCATCCACAACAATTTTCTTCAACAAGGCCTGTCGTGGTCGCGACATCGAAGTTTCGGTTCCCCATCGAGATCGTATGGTGAAAACTGATAGCTCAGCGTTGTTGAAATCCAAAGCTAACACTAACACGACAGTTGTTTGTGAAGACGGGGTTGGAATTTCAACATTGCCGGCGTGTTCGGACTTTCTTATTTGCAATGCTGCAAGCCAGGGTCAGTACTTTATATTAACCACAGTTTAACGTGGTCTTCTAAAGTTCTATATGTCAAACCCGTACGTTGATCTCGGAGTTATGAGCAGCGATTATTGGTTTTCAATAGCAAATCGTATCCGCTATCAGTTAAGGACTTGGTGTGTGAGATAAACTGCACGTACTAGAAGAACATTGTGCAACGTTGTGATATATATTAACAAGTACAATTATATACGTACTGATCAGGTTACGTGAGTCACCGTCACCCGACAGAAGGGTCCTGGTACATTCAGACACTGGTCAAGGTTTTTAGAGACTATTTTAACGGTAAGATGCTGCAAAGTAAAATGTTGGACAATTTTTTGAATGATTTTCTTTTCAAAAGGAATTTCACCCAGGTACCACGACATCATTCGGCTGCTGACAGTTGTATCAAACGACGTAGCGAGGAAAGACGACAACGAAACACCGTCGGGGAGGCACCGTAGCGAAAGCGATGCTGTCATGTTTCCCACATCAACACAGATGCCTGCTTTTACCTCAAGCCTAACAAAACTGTTTTTTCTGCCACGAAAAACAAAGCAAATATATTTGTGATTATTTTGTATGGAACGAATGGTAAAATGTCTCATGGGATATGTCAACACGAAAATATAGTGATGGAGCCGAATCGGAATATTTATTGACGCCGTGAATTCTAATGGTGGGATTGTTTACCTAAACTGACTATATAGTTTGTGTTGTGTCATTCCATCGACAATGGACAATTTTAATCGCCGATGATTAAATTTGAGTTTGGTACATTGTATGTGTCTTCGTTGTCTATGTTGAAATTGACGTAATATTGTAGTGCATCTGACTTTTCGGGTTTGTTGGTGCCCATACATTGAACAAACCGAACAGACAATTTTTACAGATGTATATTTACCTGTTTGCCGGATTTGTGTAATACAGCTTACATAAAATGCCCGCATGTGATTATGCATTTTATTTTATTATAAAAATATATATGCCCTTTTTTTGGATGGTTCTTTTCAACATATAATTGTAAAGGGCATCAATGTAATAAAAAATTCAAGAAATACCTTTATCCAGGATATAACGAACATTTATGTGAGGATTAGTTGTGTTGCGCCATCGGGTTTAGATTTGGTTGAGTTCTGAAACATCGAAACAAACGATTGGAATGGCACGACATTGTGAAACTTTAGGAGTCCACACTTGTATTTATATTATTACGCTATTTCCTTTTCATTTTTTACTTTGAAGGTAGAAACTTGCCTATTGAAGGTAGAAACGAGAGAACGGTGTAATTTCTTTGCGTCTCACAATCGCATTTTTCGAATCTTATCACATGGAAGCGATGGAGTCATTTATGAGCAACATTTTTACATTCTTTGCATTTTTTTTTTGTAGTCATTTGTTTTGCTCACATACGTATGACCCTCAGTGATAAAAGTATGGTGACCCTTGGGCTGGACAAACGAAATGATCAGTCTATACGTTCATCACAGACACAAGGTGGCGGAAAAGAGCTACAATTATAAGAAGGTGCACACTGCGGATTACACCTTGTTTCTTCAAACTTATGATTTATCCTTACAACAAGACGCATGTGGAA
Source organism: Ascidia mentula (assembly GCF_947561715.1). Classification (NCBI taxonomy): domain Eukaryota; kingdom Metazoa; phylum Chordata; class Ascidiacea; order Phlebobranchia; family Ascidiidae; genus Ascidia; species Ascidia mentula. The sequence continues at coordinate 6,319,032 of NC_138568.1, forward strand.
TTAAATCTTTGCTCAGAATTGTGTTCAAATCCGAGAGCGGAAAAACCAAGGTGTTGCGCAAAAGCAATTAATTTGGCGCGAAAGAACTCAATACTGCATTTGCTCAAGCAAATAAAAATCTTCTTGCCGTCACGTGACATCCAAAAGCAATGAACTGACGACATTTTGACTGTCAATCACCTGGATGAAATTGTATTGTGGATGTGGGCTAACGATGCGGTCGGCAACAAAATCAAGTCCAGCCTATTCAAATGTGATGAGAAAGTTAGTGGTGTGTAAACCCATAACACAACCCTATCGTCCTTGGGTGCCAGGGTGTAAATTGTGGGACCCCACACGAAGAAATTAACTGTCAGACCTAACGGAACGACCAAGAGTCTTGTTTTCGTCCAAAACATGAGTAAAGTCATGGCATCAACAACAATAACGAATTACTTTCCAGACATGTTTGGAAGTTACTATAATGCTGAATCCGCAACCATCTGGTGCAGGATTTATAGCTAATTTGGTGCAAGATTTTTTCTCTGCAAAAACCCACAACCAAAATGTTACAACCAAACTTGTTTGTGAATATTTTGCAATTTTGAAAGATGACTTTCTTTGAGCTTTTCTGTTACGGACCAGACAGTTCCGCCTTGGGATAAACCTACGCAAATCAATAGATATTGAATCATATTAGAGCAACTACCGAATTATTAAAGATTATTTTTGGATTTAAGCACAGAAACATATCTTTTACAGAGAAAATCCACGTAAGATCAACCTTTCTGACGATAAGGGTCAGGTGTTAAATATAGAGATGAGTCCAGAGATACGTCAATGTGGAAGGGAGGGCAGTGGAGTATGAACCCCAAAACAACCGGTATCATTGGTGTGGAATGCGATGGCCCAGCGTAAATAGAAATCCACATATAATAGCTACAAAGTAACTCGAAAAGCTGCTACACAAAATATTTGCGAGGGAGCATATGTTGGATACAACAACCAATATCCGGGGCACGCCCAGGAGAAGGGTTGCATTCGTGGGGTTTCTGGTCTCGTTACCCGCTCAATCAATTGAAGTATTGTGAAAACAAACAAAATCAATGCTGTCTTTTCTCCTCGCGAAAAATTCAGAAGTATTGTACAGTGTTCACCTATAACCAGAAATATCAAGAAAATGTCAAAAATTCTAAAATATAAAATGCAAGTAAATTCAACCCGATATGACAAACGAAAAATGAAATAAATATCTTTAATACTAGTGCCATTAGTGCAGTACATTCAAAATTCTTGTTATTTTTGTTGAACAACAAGGATATTGCGTCCCAAACCATGCGTCAATCCCAAAATAGTGATCATGACACAATAATAATACACTTTGGATAGTCAGAAAATTACTTATAAGTTCCATTGCTTTATCCTACCTCGGGTCAACACACCGGGATTCGAACCCAGGATGGCACGAATCCCGATTCTCTTCTTTGTATGTGGGCCGGACACTGATCGATCGTCCGCTAAAATTTAATACGTTGTTCGCATTGATGCTCACGGAAGCCTGTCGTACACCACAAGTGGTAGGCTTGCCAAAGGGGGTTATCAATGCCTGAAGAGATCAATGTTTTTTGTAACGACTCCTTTAATGTTGTAACATATGTTTTTATAAGGGTAAATAGGCCTAGCGTTTGTGATGGAAACAAGGACGAATTAGAGTCTGGCTGCATGAGTAAATCTTTGCAAATGTTTATTTCTCGTATATCCACGTCAATAAAATCGGTTCTTTCTCCTCTTTCTGGAACACACACATGGCAAAGTGGAATCCCCCTTAACATCAGATTGTGGTGTGGGTGCCGATTTGCTGACCTGACAAGTGATAACCAAACATTGTGGTATGGAGGACTGGAGATCTGTATGTGGAGAGTCTGTGGATCAAGCGATTCGCCACGGGTGGTCTGAAAAGCTCACAAATTCGCATGTTCGGGTTCCGACCAAGACGGATGGTGTTTGATAAGTACATATCGAGCCTGAAGCCAAATGCCACAAGACGCGGGTTGTCTGATAAATGAAGTCTTCCTGTCTGCGTCCGCTGCATTAAGTTTTGCTTCTGGAGTCCAAGATGAAGTCAGTTTTCAGCACAGTTTGTGTCGTGTGGAATTCGTACCGGGCCTTGACCCCAGATCAATATGAATGTCTTTACTCCCCAAAGGATAACGTTTTTGGGTGACGAAAAATTGGAATATTAAACACAGGTGAACATGTATGCCAGCGGAATAAACCATTTTTCTTTTATGTATATTTATTATCAGGCCCAAACCGGCATAATTTTGACTCACGACCGCAAAAGATTCCAAAAATTCTATGCCCACAAAGGGCAAGAAAATTCAACACAACATTTAAGCAACGTCGCTCTCCCGCCGAAAAACGCAATTCAGCCGCGTGTTCAAGTAAACCGCAATTCACACGACGGCGGTTGAACAAACATTGGAGAGAACCAACGCCGAATGGCCGTGAAACGTTACGACCGCTGTATTCATCATAGCGGACGCCACCGGCGAGGTGCTGCGGCCGTGGCGGGTTCCTATTGCCAACAGGCGGTTCTCTTTCAAACACTTGGACGGAGACGTGTTTATATATGTGTACCGGCGATATTTCTCGATGGAGCGCGCGACTGGTTTGATGGACGGGGAGTCTCGCGAGTCCCCAGGACTTTTAAACAGCCTTTGTTAAAGCACTTCCATCCAGACGGCCTCCCGCAGCTTCCTGGCAAGAGACGGTGTCTCAGCGGAAATTGAATGCTTTAAAATTAACTGCTCGGTGCCTGTTCTTTTTGTGATTGTGTTTGTGTAAGGCTCGAAACAAATCAATGGTGGTTTGCGTTGTACGTTCGCGCACATTTACAAATTGTCATTAGGGCTGAAAATTATGCAATTTGTATGCCAAGGAAACAAAGTCTTAACTCTCATTTGCCATATCAATTGCGGGATTACTGTTCCTCGTTCACCTGTATACAAAATATAAATTGCAACAAATAATGGCGCAAAAAACGAAGTTGCCTGCCCGTTGAAGGAGAACGTTGTCATGTTACACGTCACAGAGATGACAAATTAGACGCAAAAAGTTTGTTACGTATAATGGTAAACTGTATATTTCCTAGCTCCTGTCACGTCAAAGCACAATTGCAATAAACGTTTTGAGGATTTAAATAACTTTTGTGTTGACTGACACAACTACGTCGAAACAAGCCATAAAAGACACATTCAACTTCAAGACAAGTTCAAGACCCAAATGAACAGGAAATGTCGAAACGGTCATTATCGCTCAATCAACAGCTTACAATCAGACGAATAAAGAGTCGTTGTACTTCGAACACTCGTCGGCTGTGACGCGACATCAACCAGGCGCGTGAACTTCCTAATTCCAAGTCACGTGACACAGGTCGCGCGTGCGTTTGTGACGCAGCACAGGAATTGGCGCCCTAAAATAGGCTGCAGTTTGCATTTATTTGGGCATTATGTGATTTATTGCAGACGTCAAAGCCAGACAGATGGTGACCGGATCTTGCTGCCCTGTTTATGCTAAAACATCGGCACGAATCGGAAAGGCGTGATTCGTTGTTGAATGTAGCTAATTTGCCTTCATACATATCAAGTGAGCATGACGTGGTTTTTCAATTCGAGCGTGGGAACAACATTGCTTACGAGTCGTTCGCACGCCTCAGCAAAGTTGTGACCAGATTTATACCGAGAACGTGTCGGTAAAACGCCTAAAATTGAATAAAAAAAATATTCCAGCAAATTTATTAATCCATAAAGATATAAACCCTTAATGTTTAAATACAGAAAAAATATTTGTTTCAGTTACGGGCACTTGATCCGATAAATTTTATGGTTTTATCAGATCCAATGTCATTTTATTTCATTGTTTGTTTGTTTGTTTGTTTTTATCCGAGAAGTACTGTTTTGCACAAACTACAAAAGATTTGATTTCATTTGACGTAAGATCTCTTCTGCAGTGATTATAAAATTGTCCCCCCGCCCCTAAAAAGGCGCTGTTTATACTGCACGTATTAGTATTTATACAAACAAAAAGTGTTCTTCAGATGTTACATAAATGTCTTGAAATGTTTGGAAAGTATCTTTAAGATTCAACAAACATAACGCCGGTCAGGATTTAGACCAAACACAGATCGTTGTCAGGTCAGCTGTGATTCACAAACCCAAAAGAGCATTTCTCGTAACCGACCTCATTAACAACTACTACAACATGGAAAATGTGTACATAACTCGCTATCTTGTTTGCATTTTCCCACACATTGCCTGCGAGTCAACAGAACGTTCGCGTGGGGATATGTGGGAGGCCTGACAGCTGACGTGTGGGATTTTTTTATTAGATGATGGCGTTCGTGTCCCTTACATTAAAAAAGAAGCTTCCAGCGAATATAAAATATCAAACTTATTCTAAATGGTACATTATTGGATTTCGAAGACGACTTCTTCTGGCTACTGGTACACTCAAAAAACGTCGAACAACGCACGAAAAACGTCGAGGATTTATTTCGTTTTTTACTTAAGTGCGACGACAAGTCTGTTCATACTTTCGCCTGTTTGCTCAACACAAAGTAAAGGTGCGATATATAACTCCTTTCTCCACCATCCGATTTCGAAATCAGCTTCCGGACACCTGTTGAATTACGACAGATATCTAAGCCCGGTCAACGGGTGTTGTTGAACTCTTGTAGGGGTGAAAAGAAGCCTCGAACAGCAAACTTGTGTCACCGTTGACGCGACAAAAACTAAATCATCATCAAGCTTGTGGCTACACTACTTGACAACGTGTTAATATGCGATCCACAGGTGTTGTGTAGCTATGTGTTTTGCAATGGTAACGACATTACGGACGTTGAACCGTAGAGTAAAGTATAGTGAAGTTTTACACCTCACTTTTACTTACCTTCTACGTGCAGGCGTCAGCGTACCACACAGTATTTAACAGCCGCAGTAAACCGCCTGTCGTTGTCGACGTTGCTTAAAAAATGGGGTAGTTGGCGGGTAACGTTCTCTAGAGCGCAAAACAAGTTGTATAGCTGATGGAATACACGTTAAATTCGTCAGCGTCTATCAATCCTCACCCCTGTCACAACAGCTGTCGATGGAAGGATCCCGCGCCTTTGTGAATTTGAGGAATGAGGGTCACTGGACACGGGGCCAAACGGCCCAGTTAGGTTCGCATACACCAACTGTCCAGGAAACCTGATAACTCTTTGCCCTGTATCAGAACTACATATTTTTTGTTTTATATAAAAAATATGTTAAGGTGCATACTATTGCTGAATTTACAATGGTGAAATTATTGTTAAGGTAGTTTCTACTGATCCTTTTGCAAACTACTACCATACTTCCAACCAAACATTTATTATAGAAGAAAAAGTAGATCCACTTGCAAACAATCATATTTGAAAAATTGACTATATGAAAGCATTGCAGCCAATTTTGCTTGTGGAATATTACCATAATAAATGACATTTTACGAACAATTGCTTTCAAATAAACAACAAATTACTAAGACCAAAGTAGAGGACTCAGAAAAAATCGCAGACATTACTAAGCAAAGGCGGCGATACAGTAAAGACCAAAGCAGCGATTCATGTGGCAGATGGTTTATTTGTCTATGTCAGAATGCGAATTTCTCTCTTTACACCAAAGGTTTTATCCGAACAGCGGGTCTCCGCGGGATCAAGAGGGTCGGGTGAGTTCTTTACACGAGAAACTCTGCGGTTTGAATACTTTTCAAATGACTGCTACGTTATTTTTTGATCTACAAGGTAACGCTTTGCACTAACTTGTTGCTCGATTTTTATTGAAAAGATTGCAATACCATAAACCTAATTGAATTCCCTATTTATTTGTCGTACTCAGAATAAACTAAAACCAACGTTGTAAAATCGAAAAGTAAAACGTAAGACAAAAATAAAATCAATGGCAAGGCCGGCACAATTTTGAAATTTTACTTCAAAGCTTATTTCATGCAGTTTTCTTGTTCTTAGGCGTTTCTCAAAGACGGGTGAGTATTCCAAATTTGCTTATTCCGAGTGCTAAGCTGACTAAGAGAATAGCAGTCACGAATTTGTAGACAACCAATCACTGAAGTCGGGAACGGTAATTAAGAGCGCGCGCGACCACAACCCAACGGAATCCCGCCATCTGCGACCAAGGAATGGGAAAAACAAAGACCAATCACCGACTGACACGAATTTTCAATTGGAAATGAGGCGCGTTAAATGAAATCACATGGTCACGGGCCAACCAATCAGAATGCGAGAAGGATCAAGTTGAAAGAGAAAGATCGACCGCTTTGCCTTTGAACATTTCCCAAGGCATGCGACTCGCTACTAGAAGTGAGTCATCAGTCAAAGGCCAAATGGACGCCGGCCCTGGTGGGTCTAGACTAATCGGTCACGGGAAAAATTTAAAAATAATTCACGCTGTGGCCCAAAAATACCTTCTCACGGAAAAAAGGTATTTTTTATCGTCGGTCGGAGTTTGGGGAAAGAGCGTCGAGTTGTTTTGCTTAGCTCATCAGCTACTGTTTTGCTGAGTCACTAATCGCGTAAACAGTGGAAGGGGCAGGGACATGGGCGCGATTGGCAATGTTGAGAAACTCCGGTGTTTCCATATGCGTGTACTATGACGGGGAAAACCAGTCACACTGGTTTATATCCACTTTTTTATAAATATATCTTCTTACAAAAATAAGTAAGTCGTGAAATTTAACAAGTTGTCGAAGAGCAAACCTAAAGTCACTTGTCTTTCAGTTGTTCTAATAAATCAGATACCAAGTCCTTTACCATGAGACTGTCGGGAGAGTCCCATACATCTTTTTAAGAGTTCTATTTTCTCGTGAAATTTAATGTGTATAAATGCACGCTGCCAGGATAATTAAAAGCCTTGTGAGTTAAAAAAGTTTATTGTGAAACATAAACACAGTGTAGCGACGGGCTTTTGTAATATTTGAAGTGGTAAAGAAGAGAAAAAAATTTGCAAAAATTTGAAATACCATTTTACAAAACTCGATTTTACGTAACGAACAGCAAATTGACCAGTTTTGAAATACTAGGAAACAACGTATTCCCAGAATATCAAAAACAATATGCCCGTTTCTCATCACACCTCACTTTCTCCTTTACCAATCATGACTGCTGGTTGATTCAAGAACAAGACGCACTTGCCACGTTACATACAAAAACGAGAAAACCGCACTAAGCTCGGTCATCAGTTAACGAAAACTCGACAACTTCTGGTTTTGTAACATGAATCACAAACTTACGGAAAAGTTCAACTAAACCTGATGACAACCTGAAAAAATCCTGAGGAAATTTGTGAGAGCAAAGATCACATGTTTCTTTGCGTTTAAGTCATGTTGCCATTTTCGTCAAAGTATTTTGGAGAGAAATTGTACGCACACATGTAGTAAATTCGTTTTTTTCGTTGTTTTTTTGTTTTTTATTTGGGCTCACCATGGAACGCATAGACGACAAAAAATAATGCTTAAAAGAAAAATGTGTATTGTTCCATGTATTCCTGCATTTCAATTTTATGCCTTTGGTTGTTTTTCTACAATTCAATGTACTTCAGGGTTAAAAGTATTGCTTAAACACACCTTATTTTACCGTAGCGACAATCACAATATTTTCGAAATCATTTAGTCACAGCCACAGCCAATCAACACAATAAAGCGCCTTTCTCCATAAATTGCGACCTCATTGTTACATCCGGTCACCATGGTAAAGTGCCCAAACGTCCACATCGCGAAAACGAAACGATTCTGGACAAATAACCTTCCTGCGAGCAACAATAACGACCTTGCTACAAATTTGCAGCGCAATAACGATGGGAGACGTAGGCACGCGTCACCAAACTCCACGCGCTCCGTCATAGCATAGGCACACATACGTTTGTTTGTCGTAGCCGTGTTTGATTTTACCTTACGTGAGGCATGAACGGAGACAGTTATTTGGAGAATGTATATCGTGCCGCTTTTTCTGTTGAATTCCTATTTTCAACGCGTATTGAGGAGGGAAAGCTACCAAGTTTGGAATGTTTCTTGCATTCGATGACGCACAGCTTTTACTTATATCCATGCGTGCAAACTTTACAGTTCAAAATAACTTATTGTGAGCAAATGCGCTGAATGGGCACATCACGTGGTCATAGGCTATTGATCGGTTCTGGAGTGTGAAGCAGTTCCGTCCCCGCTTTGTCGAAGTCTATTTTCGAAGAAAAAAATATTTTGTCTCTATGGCAGCGCAACAAGCTAATTGCCTTTTACACATTTCACAATCAGCACCTGAATGTTGGGGAAAATCACTGCTTTTATCCACGGCAAAACACGTTCACGTTTCACACCCCAGCACCTGCACCAAAACACGTGATCTTTAAATAGCAATTTGATTAATTAGCTGGATGCTATCTTGACCATTTTGCTTTAAGTTATTGCGTGCAAGGTAATCATTTGCTGCCATGTGCAGTTTTTACACGAAATATATTCTAAGGGTGTGCATACGGTTGGCCATCACATAACGAATAGAGTTTCACATCACATTACGAAAGCAACGAAAGGGGGTAACCAGTCGTTTATGTACACAACGGGTGAAATCGCAAACAAGAGAAAAAATATTTGGAACAAAAGAGGAACAGGTTTACCGTCTTTAAACATAACGTAATTTTTCGTGGCTGGAAGTTTCAATGACGATACCCAAACACAATGCGGGTTACAACACAATGTATGAAACAAGATAGGGTTCCAAGACCGCAGTAACGTAACAGCAACAAAACCATTGTCATTACGTCAGCGTATACAAGTTGACGGTATAACTAATTATTGGCACACCTGCGAACCTAAAACAGAAAATGACAATCGTTATTACCTTTTATTATGTCGGCATCTAAGCAGTCTGGCCATTGTAAAACTCCCGTGTTCGGCATATTAGGGTATGTTAACATTACGTATGTCAGTATACTATTTGGTGACGGAAAAGCCATCACGACAAAGGAGGTTGACGTCGTGGAAAGTGTCAATGTAACCAACTTCCTGCCCGTATTACGTACAGAAAATCTGCCTACGTTCAGCGTTTATCATAAACAACTAAAGCAAGTAAACAAAAAGGCTTTGCCTTATATTTGTAATTTTGTTACAGTGTTAGCATGTCGGGTGAACACGCTTTGCTGCAGGTGACAAAATTTGTTTGAGCAATTTGGGCTTGTATTCAGTAAGTCGACGTTGGGAGAAATGGTTAAACAACACGATGGCGTTTTATGCAACAATCGTATTACACTGAAATAATATTTTACAGATCAATTAAAAGAAAACTAATCACTCAAACTACATGCAACCATCCATAAGATTTGCTTGTAATTCCGATTTATCAAAACAAAATCCGAAGAAAATTAACCCCCTCTGGAAGTAAAAATGATGACAAATCAAGTATAATTCGACCACACGCGCGTAAAAATAGTCGCATCGGATAAGAATAGCGCATGACAGGTGCCAAAACTCCCCACATCGCTTTTAAACGATTAAATGACGGGGATTCGCCATTGATCTCAAGATGTGGAACCCTGTCTGTTTGTATACAAAGCTCGCCAAGTAAATTTTTATGTATACAACTTTCCTTATTCGTTAACGGATGTTTAAATTGAGTCAAAAACTACACCTCGAGTGTTGGGTGTCAATCAAACGCTTCAGCGTACCTCAAGTTACTCATTTCAATTCTCTCGCCTACGACATCGTGGCCAGCACGGGTCAAGTTCGCCTTATAAGGAGAGGCCGTTCGGCCAGCGTCTGTTACGTCATAGAGAGGCTGTTTGTTGTGTAAAGGGAAGTAATAATAGTTTTTTCCCATGGCTGTGTTTGACTGTAAACATAAGGCGGCTTGCGCCAAATTGAAACAGGATCGCTGGAATTTGCGTGCACTCGGGGACTGGGATAAGTGGGGCTATTTATCTACCCTTTCTGGGGTGTAAGGTGTCCAGTGGGTAACTGCGTGGGGATCTCACGTGATGTCATTTTCGAACCCCGCAATTTCCGATCCATGCTCATATTTTTACTGGGTTCTGTTGGAATATCAATATATTCAAAGATCCCAGTCGAACGAAAATAAGTCTTGTGACTCCTTAAACTCTAAAATAAATTGAACTTCACCAATTGGGTGCATCAGATTCGATGACAAATGAGATAAACCACTTCAATTTGTCAGTCATCCCCAACGCATACATACACCAAGTACCAATGGTTCCCGATCTAAAACCGCGCTGCCACTCGCGCTATCATGTTTGTTGTTAGTCTGCTATGCCGGGCATGTCACGCCGTTGGGAGAACGGGAGATTTTGCAGCGATCTTGTTGCCCACGAAGAGGAACATAGGACATTTTCTGTCACATAAATCGCCATAAATATGGTTTATGACAAATTTATTTAAATTCGGACAGGTTGTATAAAAACACACGGATAAAATTATTCCCTGTACGTGGGCGTGGCCCTATAGTCGTCTAATAAAGTGGGGGCGCCACTTTTTCTGTGCAAAAAACGTTTCGGAAAAATCAAGAATCGGTGGTATGACAAAGATTTCGTCGTATGCAAATGGTCACTTTTAATATTGTGTAACTGTAATGCACACTCTGATCACATTTTTTAAATACTCTGATCACTAATTTTCGTTTTCACTGGAAATCAATTCCCAGGCAAAATGTGCGAGAAAGATAAAGGCGGAAAAGAAAGACCGACACCTTCCAACTTTTTCACCAGAAATCAGTCTTAACGCAAAATTTGACCCCATTCCGTTGCCGACCTTTCCACGAAATTTTAAAACGTCCTGTTTTAGCCCAAAATAACTGCCGTCAACCTTTATGCACCGACAGCATCAATATCCGGTCGACAAACACCTGGATCAGCTTCTTGAGTAACTGAAAAAAGAGCTGGACCTGTGAACAGCGACACGAAGTTCATTCGACTGCAGCGTGCCGTGCAAAAAAATGACTCCTAACGCATTCGCAACTGGGGCAATGTTTCAACCGCAGTCCAGCCGCTGTGTTTAAATTGACGCAAAACCATTGACGTATAACCTGGCCGTCCGTTGGACGCACTTGGGGGTGAATAATACATCCTTATTCAGTTCGTCTCAGTCGCGTGCGTAACGGGAAAGTAGCGAAACAGAAAAATTACGTTGACTTCAAAAGGAGAATCATTATTTGCTTCGCAGACGTAACGGAAAACCTTCATCTGCTTCTATTCAAATCGCAATGGCGAGAGAATAAAATCAAAGAAAAAGCACATGAACCAAGTTATATACAAAAAGAAAAAAATAATGCTTGTTTTAATCATCTTGCTTTTATTGGAAATCTGTAAGCATGATCAAAAGAGGCATATCTACGTTGTTTTTCTTGTCTCTCTCCAATACCATATCAGTAAGTTATAAGTGGGTGGGGTACACGTGCTGGACTCCAGTTTTAATGAGCCTTTGAGGATTTTTTGCTCCTATAGTTGTTAACGCGAAAAATCCGCAGTATGTTTGACTAATAGACAATGCGAGTGGCGAAATGATCACGAAACCCTCATTGAGTGTATAACGTCCCAATATCAAGTGTTTAACCCAGCACGGTGGCAAATAGCATGAGCATCCCGCTCTACGTCCTGACTCAGCGCGGACGGCGGAACTTGAGTAAGCACACTGGTACGCCGCAATTACTCAGCGCTGCGCCACGTGATGAAATAACTACGACCATCATATGGAATGATGTAACGATATACCCATGGGGTTAGGGGCCTCCCCTATGCGACAGTTAGTATTAATCGCCGTTCCTTGTTTGGCCTCGCCATTCTCTGAGGTTGAATGAATGTTTTCATTAGCATGGCCTTACAGAAGTATCAATTAGGTTTCGAAGGTTGGTTATTTTGGAAGAGTACGCCTTGGCTTGTGTCTCAAGGTTTTATGCGAACGCATTTATATGTACAAGAACCCTGTATTTTGCCCTAAAGCGGGTTGTCCGCGTTTCGACACGCGAGCGTGGGCGTTTATGGGGTTAGTTTTCTTGTGTCTTGTCATTCGAAGTTGTTTTATGTGATAATATGTGTCAATGACGCATCCGCACACTTGCTTTGCGGGCAGGTGTTTATACAACAACGTACAGGTGGCGTTAAAAGGGACTTGGGTATGTAACATCCCTTCGAAAATTGTCAACCTGTTGTATTGTGCTTCAAATTCATATAATCTCAAACCTAAAATGGTCCACGCTGCACTTTGGCAGATTTCATATAACAGCTTGATATACCTCATGCGAAACATTTCAACCCAATTTACATCACGGAACAAGAGCTGTAAAGGAAAAATTGGTCGGTAATTATATATTTAAAATTTGATGTGTACAAGTCCAAACACTAGCTATTACACAGGGGAGATTCAGAAAAATCGACTCAAACCTAAAATTTTGAGAATCGCCCGAACTAACGACCGGATAAGACATTGTTAACGCCCGAAAATCGTGTTCGAAATCGCAATGAGTTACGTTTCGACCAACATACGTACGAGCACAAGAAAATGGCATGGATTTCGCATACATTTTGTCCAAATTGTATAATGAAGGAACTGGGACTAAGAATTTAAAAATATACTAACACTTCACTCTCCGCCAAAACTTTAGCATAATAACTTCAAAAGTTTGCCACGTGTTTGTGTGCGACAAAATAATCGTAATAAGCGGCCTATTTTAGACATTTGGAACCAATATTTTTATACTAAGATATTTTTTGCATATCGCAATGCATTCAGCAAAGACGAAATCCAAACCAAACCTAAGTTTGAAGCAGCTACAGAATTTTGCGAACAGACTTGGCTAATAAGCTTTCCAACAATATTATTGCCGTTTTGAGGTGGATTTTAGAAAATCCTGTCGAATCTTGATAAAACCGTATCATGACAACCGCATTACAAACCTTGGTGTTTTGTTTCATCTCTTCAGACGAGAGTATTTGCTTGGATTAGAGTTTGACATATTTATCCCACTCATTATTGTGATGATTCAGCAAACGAATGAAGCTTAGACAGAAGGTTGCAAATTAAAAACTTTGGAAAATATCTTTTAATCACTTGGTGTCTGCGAAATAAGTTGTACAGTCACAACGCGAAAATACTCAAAACCACAACAAACATAGCCGAAAGAAAGGGCATTGATGTTCATTCCCACAAGTAAACTGGATGAAAGTAGGATATTAATTAAGAGACGTCAGAACAGTCCCAGTCTGTGACAAGATTTAAAAGAAGACCATAAAATGAAGTTTCTGTTTGCCCGCTGTAATTACTCCACGACCTTGGTTAAACACACTTGGCGTGCGAAGCATCGCTGCCTGTAACTATGTAAACATTCTTTGTTCCTAAGGTACCTAAAGCTTTTAATTATCCCATTGAAATTGGCAACAAAGTGTTGATTGTACACAGCTGAAGAAGGAAAGCGAGCAACAAATTGAAATGAGTGATTGTTGAAGTGGGTCTTTGTTACAACAGATTCGTGAACCACTGCTACAAAGCCTTCATATTTGTACTGTACGTTGGAACCGCGGGAGATCTTGTATATTGTATTGGCAGATTTTGTGTTACGCAACCTCGTCAATAGACCTCTGTATATTTCGTCAGGTTCTGCATTGAAAATGAACAAATTTGGATTCATCAGGGCAACGTATTGACGGAAATGCGAACTAATTATCGGTAAACTTGTATGAAAATTTTCTGCACAAAAGTGCATGCGAGCCACTTTTACCGCAAAATTTATCACTTTATTTGAATACACGCCCACGAGAAACGGAGGACTCGCGCCCCTGGGCGAGAAACCGTTCAATTTTCTCCCATTAACGCCGACACAAACCTATATTTTTCTTCGCTTTCTTGAAGTGACAGTAATGACACGCCGGAGACCGTATCGGCAACATTACTAAAACCGCTCCTCCAGAAACACTTATGCGGTTATTGATAAAGGATCTACGCTTCTGTACCGCCGATGTGATGTAATGGCCACTTACCCAAAGGTCCCACGCCTTACCACGGCACCTCATATGCATAGGGTGCAACTATAACTAATGGTTTGGTTTCAACTGGGGTTCGTTAAAGGTTGTCGAGTGAAATAGGATACTGTTAAGAAAAAAATAGCTGACAATACACAGTCGGGATATTGCGAAATGTTATACTGTTCTGATGCAAAAATAGTTTTACTGTCACTTTATCCAAGTAGGTGAAAAAGTGGCCGGTCCAGAAGCTTAACATACGGATGCTACATTTGTTATTCAGTTTTTATAAATACCCAACAGCGCCACCTCATCGTCTAAGTTTAGCTGCAAGTGACCACGTAATCGGAAGGGAAAAACAAACTAGTGGCGGTAAACACAAAGTAACAACCACAGCCCAGAGAATGTAAAGAATCTGAACAAAGGTGTTACGGTATTTGCCGTTTCCTCCGAGCTGTACAACCCAGGATGCTGATTCGCACACTTTCAATGCCACGGGCGGAGGGAATCATCCGCTTGGCAAAGGGCCAGCTAGCCACAACAGTACGGTGCTCAAGTCGGCGGTAAGCGGATCCGCCAGTGTAAATGCCAACCGGCTTTACGGGACGAATTTTTGTCTGGAAAACGTCGTTTGTTAATCATCGCTAAGGCCGACGTTGGGGTAGTTCGACAATACATAAACCAGGTTAATTGTACGTGGCTTGAGTCACAAGGCAGCGTCTTGCGTTTCTGTGAAACTCATGAAAAAGCCTTAAGGCGCTGCACTATAAGGAATATGACAATAACAAAACACGCCCTTGAAGTTGTAATTGTCACAACCTATAAATCCATACATTTCTTATTTCAAGGAACACGGAATAGTAGAGAGCCAACGACAGGTCACCAGCCACTTGGGTGGAGCAAGGTGTGAGTGAAAGTGACTGGTGACCTAATGACACGAAACCTCTTCAGCCAAAGCCATGGTTTCCACCTTAACGAGCGCCGCGGCAATCCACTAAAATAAACACTAACATCCAACGCAAAACCGGCACTGGTTCAAGGGGCGGTCACTGTGCAATCAGGTTACGTAAGCCATAACTGCCAGATGTCCATAAGAAACTAATGTATGTAAAAACGTACATTTAACTTCGAATAGCCTTTGTCCGTTGCCGGTTAGGCTCGATTAACACCAATTTGATCCTTTAATCGAAATTTTGGTAACGATCACGCTATTGTACAACGTGATGTGATGATTGCCGCGCATTATATCGCGACAATAGCTCACACAATGTTCTTAACGCTATCGCGGAAAATTATCGAAATTAAAAGCCTCGTTAATTCAACCGATGTTGGTAATTGGCCAATTTACCCTGTCGCCATATCCCCTTGTGCTATACAATAGAAACATTATTGGCGATGGGCGAACATTCTTGGGGCGAAAAAATTTGAATACACGTCCCTAAATTGCGGCCTTGCTGTTACGGCCCAAGGTTTTGCCTGGGTTGAAAGTGTTTAATATTTGTGCAAAACACCTCATCGCAGGATGTGTGGAGATGGCTTGGTAGCGTAATTATGGACTACTGCGAGGTCGTGCCCTAAATCCATGTTGTTTCAGTAGTTGCTTTGGCAAAATACAGGGTTTCCCAATAATTTCTGCCACCTATTGACAATCCCAAACACTTTTCGGGTCAATTTTGGAGCCCTGAAGCTCGGTTTCGATAACTATTCCGTAAATAAGATCCACGTACAAACGAACTGAGAAAAAACGTATGGTGAGTTCATTGAAAAAAATCATAGCTTGATTTATGTTGGGCCACTTCACATACAAATAGAACGTAACGATTTCACGACCTTGGGCGCATTTTTTCACCAACGTCATTTCGACGAATTTAACCAAAAACGCGGTAACAGCTCATCAGGATCTGTGGTTAATTATAGCAGAAAAATTTCTCACAAGAAACGCAGGTGCTGAGTATGCCGCCGTCGCGCAGGAGATTATCCCAGGCCTTTCGTCGCTGCACGCACAAGCACGCCCAATCTCCTAACGAAATGTCGAGTTCGATCCATCACAGATTTCGAGCGTCAAAACAGTCTCAACGCGCCGGGTGCGAACGACCGGTCGTCGGCGGGGTCAAGCAATCTATCGACGGCTACTGTTGGTTTTGCCAACGCTCTCTCTTCTACTGTTTCTATGCCATGGAATGTGTCTGATTAGCTCTTGATTTCAAAAGTTAAAAGTTGACGCTGTGTATCCCAATGTACAACGGTAAGGATTTAATCCAGTGTGAAGTGGTGACTCTTAACTGATAGCTATGTATGGTAGTTATAGGCAAAAGACTCCAACAGAATATATACCACGATAGCGTTCATTTCATACCAAACAGCTCCATTTCATGAGCAATTATTTGTTAAATTGTTAAACATCTCAAATGTTTACAGAAGGAACCGAAAAATTGGTTTAGATCATGAGGTAAATGTTTAAGATCAGAAGTTGTAGGTCATATTGGATACGCTAGTAAATAAACTTTCTCCCAAAAATGTGTTTAAAAGGGAAACGACTTCAAACATCACCTTCCTGGCAACCGAAATCATGTATCGGTCGTGACCCCACATACGTTCGGAGTGCAATAAATTCCTTCATTTCACACTGAGTAGGTGGTCCCCGGGCTAATGAATACGAATGAGCCGAGTGTGGGAGGGGCTATGATGCACTGCACGAGTTATACTGTGGGCCAAGACCGCTTCGAGACACTTCGCCGGTCTGCACTGGATCAGTCCACGCTCCCGTTTATCGGTGGCCACGATGGGAGTGCAAACGATTGGAGGAAAGTGTGTTTACGGTCGTTGGCGCGTGCGAACAGCGTCGTTGGACGGTTGGGAGTCGTCGGAAAATGTCGAACGGAATAGGAAACGACCGACGAAACAGACGAGTGAAAATGATTGGGATTTTAGTCATTTGCCACAAATGTCCCAACGCGCAAGACATACTGCAGACCGGTTCGGGGAAGTATGCGGAAAAATGTGAGTAAGCTTTCTGGGGCGACTGAAAAGTTCTAAAGGTCGTTTTTGGCCGACAAGGAATTTTCGTTGGGTGGAAAACTGCGTTCCGAAAAAGAGCATCTTTTCGCAAATATCGCGCTTTTCGTCACCAAACTTACCACAGAGTATGAGTAAAGTTAGCCGCCCATATGTACATAACCACACAGAGAATTTTGTTTCTAAATTGAAGCGAAAAAAGTTTTATGTCTCGAAGTTCTCCTAAATCTGGAGACACGACACTTCATGCGTAACATCCCGTCAAGCCCGTTCGCGGCAACGCGGTCGGGTAATGCGGAAGGAGGAATCGACCAAAAACATTTCTCTCCAAGTATAGAAGTGACTTCGGTCGCAAACAACTGTCCAGACTGTTTTGTCAAATTAGTTAATCCCGGAAAACCGCCATTCGACAAGGTCTGGTTGGTGAAAACGACAAACAATCCTTATCAAAGCATCACATGTGGACGCGAGATGCGTAATGTACAAATTTGCATTAACACCGCGCCTGTGAACGCTGTCATCGCTTCGTATGAACACGTTTTACCCTAAATTGCATGAAACAAAATGTCAATGAGACTTAATGCAACGAAAAAACCCATCTAGCATAGTAGAATACATCCCCAATTATGGTGTTAAATCCAGAATGCACCGTGCGCAGAGTACGCCTCGTACGGTATACTGTACCAAGACAAACTCTTATCAAAATGAGTATCCTGGGTTGCATCAAATGTGGGATGTTTCTGAATGTCAGCGCGGGCGTCATTTGGCGGCACAAGCAGTTCTGAGCGTACTTGGTGAAACTTTACACTCGCTACTGTTTGATTAAGGATACACAGTAGCGAGTGTAATATCTCTGCCCGATCGACACAGAAATAAGTATTGTGTGGTGATGCACAAAGCACCGCCATATTCTTTGGCCCCACGTTGATGCATGTACAACTTTTAACGTTATTTTTTACAAGTGATTTAAAGGCGTAACCTATGTGCAAAAGAAACGATCAACACTAATTCAAACACACTTGCCTGACCCTTTTTTGTATGCTTAAAATCGCGAAGTTCCGCATACGCCGGTAGTGTTGTATAATCGATGCAAATTAAATTAGACCTATACCGCCGAAACCCGAAAAAGCGCGTTGTCTCACTCGACAAAAATAGCTAAGCGCGTAACCTGAGGTAGCCTCCACAAGGAGATCTTAAGCAGCAAGTGAAGCTGCGAGTCATTTGGAAACTTCGCAACAGAAGCAAGTCATTCAGACTATGTAACCAAGGTCAAAAAGGTCGAACATGTGTGATTTCTGTCTTTACAGGCAATCGTGTCTGGAGATAAACTTCCAGTCGGACATAATTGATTCCCCGTCCGGATTTCGCTTCCGCAAAAGAGAGTTCGTCGCGAAAATGCAGGTCAAAATTCCGTGTAGCGTTAACAGCAATTTCGCGGCCGTGTCTACCAGACGGCAGGCAATGTCGCCTGGCTTTTTTGGCATAAGATGAGATATCAACTAACGTCACTCACTATAACCGCTGCAGCACCGAGCCCCTTTCTTCCATCCACGCTACGTCTCTCGCGCCGAGCCGGCTTTTTTTCCGTTGAGGTGGCGAGCTGATTCCCATGAGACATGCGATATCGGTTATTTAACGGCCGGTGCACCCACAGTAGGCAGTCAGTTGTTCGGCGGCTCACTGCCACGGCCGACAGCCGAAAACTTGTAACGTATCGTGTACGTAAACAGGCAGAATTATACTTGGATATGTTTCCTAGAAATGTAAAATGGCAGTTAGTGGTACTAGTTGAAAGATATGTTGCTCTGTCCAGCGCGCATTAACTGCACTATGTTCTTGGTGGGGAAAACCGAGACGTGATTACTTATTTTTTAGCTTCAACCCTCTAGGTTAGTTCGGAACTACGTTGACCACACAAATTAAGTCGTTCTGCGTGGTATAATATAAAACAGCAGTACCGAACTTAGTTCAGAAAGGTGCAAACTAACTCTGCAACATCCAGTTTTTCCTGAGTCGACAACACATTGATAATTATTCTCAAACAGATTCTGCAGGAAGTGATCAGTCCGCAATTAGTGAAACCTTCCATTGCGACCAAGAATTGCAGGCGCCGTACAGGGTCAGAACGCGCCTCGTGGCTTCAGCAAGAGAAATCTAAATCTGATCTTGAAACACGTGCCTACGTGCACCACTGCTTGCCAGGAATTTAACTTTGATGCATTGAGGTCATTAGGTACAGTAGATTTACAGTTGCGGCAACGAATTCAAACGCCACTGTTACAACAAGCAAGTTCCGCGCATTTTTACGTCAAAACAAAGGCGTTCAAAACCAACACAAATCTTAATCCAGTTATCTTTGCCCTATAAGCCAGACATAGTGCAAAGATCAAGGGTATTGTTGTTTAACAAAGCGGCTATTGTCGAATAGGAACGCGGTCTGAACGCTTAATCTGACTACCGCCGTTGTGCACGCTGTTTGTACTGTAGTTGTGGTCATACATAACAGAACAATTTGTTGTCACCTAACATCACAGCGGATGTTCAACTCTCTGTGGCACATGTTCTGCACAAACATGTACTGTAATTGCAGCTTTAGCCTTTTGTTGAAGCATACTTGGCCTAAGGCCTTGGCGGTTATCTAAAGCCTCTTATCTATTGATTGTTTTATGTTACAGACGAAGCAAGCCACAATAGGTTGCTGCCAACAAGTAAATCTTTGTTCCTGTGATTATTTACAACGCTTAAGTCAGCTCACAAAACCTCAAGATGAACCAAAGATTCGTTGAATACGCTGCGGTCGTTCTATTTTCTCTGGGTGAGTGCATAGTTATTTTTACGGTACACTTAACGGCTGAAATAGGTTTCCGGAAAGAAATTTAAAGTTTAAATGGATTTTAGATTTATTTTAAGCAATGGGAAAATACAATTCAGACGCGGCATTTTTGAGAATTGTATTTATTTTTTATTTTTTACGCAGTGATTTGCCAAATGGTCGGGCAAGCAGAATCCAAAAGACAGTGCGACGAAAACGGGCAGTGCAAATTCGGTGGATGGTGCGACCAATTATCTAACACTTGCCGGTGCAATTTTAAGTGCTCAAAAGACGAATGGGGATATACCTGGCACTGCGGACCCCAACAAAAAGTAAGCAATGTCCGAAATTTTACGACCGTCTTAGCATACTATTAAAAAGTCAAATATTTGCACTGTAAATCCCTCATTGTGCTGTGTTCCGGTTAGAGAATACGTCATCTAATAACATTTTAAAACCATCCAGCGTTCTGGAATGGTTTTACTCATGAATTATTGAATGCCGCGTCAAGAGATTGCTCTGCAGTTAAAGTCTAAGTTGCCCACAAATTTTAACGCTCGTGTTTTGTTGTCTCACCAGAATGGCCGCCGGATGTATTTCAAGAATCTATGTCACCTGAAAGCTTACGCATGTGAACACCAGGAAAATGTAGAGGTCGTGGTAATGGATTTCTCAAAACCAAGAGCTGAAATGTGCAAACGTAAGCAAAAAATATTGTTGGCCAAACTAAATCAAATGTCGTCTATAGCCATAATAGGATTAATTCCAGGCTCTATGTTATGTTTAGTTGTTAATTTATTTGAAGCTTTCCAAATCTGGCAGATTTTTAATCTTAATCTATTACATTTTTTCGACCAGCAGCAAAAGGAGAGCCACCAGTTCTTTGCAAGAGACCACAAGACTTCATGGGACGTTGCGCTAGTTTCGAGGGAGCGATGGGGAATCTGGATGCCGGGATATGCCTGGAGGACACTGCCTCGCAAAAACGCTGCCAGTAAGTTTATAGCCTATACTTTGCCATTCGCCACTGTTAGGATTAATATCAAGACAGACTACTTCGTTCGAAAAATAACCACGCGGGATTTTTTGTATACTTTCTCCGTGTTATGCATTGCACGCCGGAGGGCATATCGCGTACTCTTTTCGGCGACTTCGTAACTACTGTGGCGTCACGCAAGGGGCTTGGGCGCGCAAAAATAAATTACATCAATCAAAACTGACAGAAAGACCATGACAAACAGGCAAAGGGTTGATTTTTCTACGTTTCCGTGCATTCGTGTTTTCCGTGAATCACAATCGTATTAGCGATATTCTCAATAACCCAATGATCGGCTGTGGGCGTACGGGAGGCATCTGATTCACGAAGTTTAAGAGCGAACAAGCCGGGGCCCTTGACCGTTTCAATTGCTCCACTCTTGAGTCGGTTTGAAGACCATCTGTGGCCGAGCAGGCAGGTCCTAATTAGGACCAGGACACGGGGACGAACTAACCGCACCTGCTTGGGCGAGAGGCAAAATATGACACTTTGCGCTATTAGCCTGTTGGCATTGTAGATGCAACGTCTGAGCCGTTGACTTAAATCGGAAGCCGGCACTAAAACATGACTTTGTAGCACTTAAATCAACAGTAGTTTGAGAGCTTTCGGAACATCTGATTCACCATTTTGTGTTTTTAATCTCCCAGGTGTCCCAGCAGCAAGATGGGTTACAACTGTGAAACGAGGATTAAAGTTCGATCCGTCGTTGACCCGAGGGAGGAAGGCTTGGCCGACGAAAACCAACTGTCGCTCGACGACACTTCCAACGACAACGTCGCGCAAATCGCCGTGTTCGCCTCTGTCGCCTTTGTGGCAGTCGTAGCGTGTATTGCGCTGTTTATGAAAAGGTGAGCTTGACAATTTCGTACAAATAGTTTTGGTTAACAAAGGATGCAAAAAAACGAAAAGTAAGGCATTTGTCAAAGGTATTAAATTGGCAGACATTAACTTCAGCGTTCGATTAAATCAAATAATAATTTGCACACAATTGACTCGTAATAACACTTTTAGCGCCGATAATAACAGATCGTTACCTGTTTCCAGACATGTTACGAACCGACGACAGCCGCTCCACGAAGAAAATCACCCGATCGAATTCAAAGCGACTCCGCACAATCTGGCCGACGCCCGCAGCGACTCCAACCGACAAATTTTCGTTACACCACCTCGCGAGCGCCGTCTAGCGGAAAGACAAATTTCGAGGGACGACGTTTCGTTGAATCTCGTTCACACTACCAGGCGCTCAAGTGATCTTTCCGTTAGCACGACCAACAACAACAACAACAGTTCGAGTCACAACAGCCTCGTGCTTTTGGGCAAAACGAGTGATGACGTAAGTGTAAATCTTGCCGATGACGTCACGAGTTTCAACGTGTAACTCCAGCGCTTTCGATAACGGTTTTTCAATGCAGTTCCTTATGGTTTTTCTTCATTACTTTCAATTCTTTACCTAAACTGTGTTACGCGTGTGCTGTTCGTCTGCACCAGTCGCCTAATGTCCTTATTGAAATCTATCTATTTAAAATTTAGACTTATTTATTTTCATACATTAAATATTGCGCTCCTTTTTATATTTATTACCGGTTATTGCCATATATTATTTGCAAGCGGCAGTCGCGTGCTTGCTCACTGCCGTAATGAGCTGTTCTTACTGCTTATCAACCCAAACACAAAATTAGTGTACAGTTTCAAAAAAATGCAAAACTGTTTTTTTTTTCTTTCGAGCGCTCGCAAAGTCTTTTCATTATTTGTTTCTTTCTTTTGCGTCCGTCCATTTATTTTCCCCTTACCCCTTTCAGTGTTACAAATATATTTATACTTTGCCCTGCTGTGCAGCACCGAACAAATATAATGCTTTTCTGTACTTCTCTGTCTGCTATAAAAGTTCAAATATTGGTTGAGGTACGTATAGACAAAGCATAAGGGCGAACAAAAGGCAACGGGGGTGAACTAGACACACACCCGCTAATTATCCTCTGGGATTTGAAACACGTAAAACCTTAATTTCAATACATTATTTGCTTGGTGTCGACCGACTGTCGGAAATAACATGCCAACGTTGCTCAAGTGCCAGTTGCAAGCAGATGGAGCAAACCATACAAGTAGCACACGGTTTTGGATGTGAGCCAAAGATTATTTTAGCTAAAATGCTGAATGCACTCCTACGCCAAAGCAGGATCGCTTCACCATATATACACCTTTACTGTCATATATTGACCAGAAAGACTGTTCCTTCGACTTGGCAGTATAAAAAGTGGATTTGGTCGAGCTAATAGGCTGTTATGACATAGACATACTATGACAAAAACATAGTTTTTTTGCTAAAAGAGGTTTTATGGTTTCAATTCTTGTCTTGGGACCAAAAAACGGGTATACAATAACCTGGATTTATTACAATTAATCCTAACTCAACCACGTATTAATATTTAAATCAAATAGAACGAATAGCGAAAGTTAATTTAAAGAGAAAAGTTAGTGGAAAGAAATGCAAGGTAATATTTTCTCATAAAACCATTTCAATTCAGTGAGAAATTTTTGCGACAGTTTTTCAATCTGAACTAGATGTGTTTTGATTTTCATATGCCAAACAAAACAGAAAAGTAAGCTACGTTATTTTAAAGTGTACGTTCCTGGATTAGCCCTTGTGGCACACGCTTAGATCTTCGAGTACGGTTGGTAAAACACTTCGTAGCCTATAACTTATCAAACGTTAAATACGAAACATTATGACAGAGAAAGCAACTGATTCCAAGCAATATACTGGACAAGATGTCCAGAAACACGCCTTACAACGTACAATTGCTGCAGTCACATTAAGAACAGCACCAGGGTCAACTTTAAATCAAGGTAGGAAACAGACCTCTCTTACCCTATTACCTACTTGTTTCACAAGATAGCACCCTAGTAATTTCAACCGCAAACAACACACCTGTCTTCACAGATAATGCCAAAAACGCATTTACATTGCAAATATATGCTTTGGGGGAGGCGTTAGTCTACGAATAGTGTTGTTTGGTTGCATTTCGGCGATCAAGGAAACGTTGTGCATATTTTACTGTTGAAATCAAAGGAAGTGGGCCGTTGCAATTACCATTCGCCAGAAAGCGGTTGCTAAAGACATTACGTCAGTTTCACTCAAAGCGTGCAGAATTGTCCCCCGACTGGCCACGGCGCATGGTTGCAGGAACCGGAATCTCAACTAAAAATAGAAGCGTCAGGATTCCTAGTGTGGTTTTTACATCCTAACACTGATCAACCGCCCGACGGCGTTGGTATTCATATGTAAAAATAATTAAGTCCCAATGCCACTCACGGATTTTCGCCTTTAAAAGTGGGTAAAGTTATAAAATCCACCATTTTTCGCGAATTGTGTATTTGAGAAATATTGCTAAAGTATATAGTTTAAAGTGATTCAATCAGTACTATATATCGCTTTTGGGATAAAAGGT
This sequence comes from Ascidia mentula, assembly GCF_947561715.1. Classification (NCBI taxonomy): domain Eukaryota; kingdom Metazoa; phylum Chordata; class Ascidiacea; order Phlebobranchia; family Ascidiidae; genus Ascidia; species Ascidia mentula. Next base: position 6,343,368 of record NC_138568.1, read on the forward strand.
GGGGGTCAGGCCCCTTTACGTTCAGGCTGATATAGGTCTTTCCTGGTGCTGCTTTGTCAATTAGTACAAGGTTTCCGTAGGAGCAGCCAATGGTGCAGTTTATAACAGTTTGAGGAATGAACACCATTGTAAAAAATATTTCTCACAAGCAAAAAAGCCATAATAATTGAGAGCTGCATGGTACTCAATATAGGGTACCCAACGGATCGACATTGACCGAAAAGTACCACAAAGTTGAAATCAGTGTGTCCGCTAGTGTAAAAGCTAGCACAGTGCCACAGTCAACAGCTGCACTGATGAGACCTTACTGGTCGGAGCAGTGTTTACATCTTATTTCCTACTACTAATACACATATTTTCTGTTTTAAACTTTTTTTGTGTGAAATGGGAAGCTCAACGTTTTGTCGATCGATCCGCAAAAATTTATTGTTTGTATTTTACATCATAACAGAAACGTACGAAAGCATTTGCTTTAAAAAACGAAACTATTGCTATGCGTCTGCGTAATGGAAAACGGCATGAAAGTGCCATATTATTGACATCATAAGAAAAACGAACACGTCATTAGTGCATGTACGTACAGTTAGGAAATCCTGGAATTGAGAGAAAGTCAAGCTGGTGTTAATGAGTCATAGAAAAGCCCGCCAGCCAAAGAGAAGGGTCTGGAATGTTCAAACCTTTCGCCTTCGACCGGAAAACAATCTTTGACCTTACAATACATGACCCTAGTTCGGAAGCGCGCCTGACGTCACTGGCGTCAATTGCTTCCCGTGATTCCTTCATAAATGCAGTGACATAGCAAGTAAGTGAGAAACCACGCTGGCGTGTTTGCAGCACAGTGGGACGCAAGCGCATCCTAACAGTGCTGGAGACAAGGGAGTCATCGTGTATTATTGGCATGGAGGTATGGCGTAGATGTGCGTTTTCGGTACTCCCGAAGGATTTGGGTGTTTACCGCCTGATCACGTGAAACCAGATGACAATTCCCATTTGGATTGGGCATTGGTATTTATTTGTGTGTTTTCGGATGGAAAGGCAGTAAGGTTTCCAAGACAGAGCATCTCGAAATTGAGATCTTTTTAGAGAGTCATCTATTCAAGCTGTGAATTATTTTATGTACGTGGTTTGGAGCAGTAAATATTTTATTAGAATGTTGACTTCTTTACTCGTGGCTCATGGTTTAACTTTGTTTCACAGCTTTTAGTAATAAACTTTGAGACCGACATTGGGGCAAAAATGAAGAGTGCCTTCATTTTGTTTTGCGCAGCAGCCGTACACCTTTTAATATTGGTTCAGAGCCAACATGGTAAGTATTTTACCAGGCAATTAAATTTCATTCCCTTGTAAACGATGAACCATTTTGGAGAACGATTAACAATTTCAGCCATTTTGACTTAGCCTTTGCTTTGGCCGGATGATGCTAGTCTTATTTGACTTAAAATGCATTGTTTCTATTTGCCCCGTAACAGTTCATTTCAACAATGCACAAAAAAGCAACTGAAACTAAGCCAAACCAAAGGAAATTGGCCTATCATGATGACAACGTTGTTGTTTAAATTAGATTTCGATTGTAAGCAAAGTTTCCCAACCATTTCGCCAATTAAGCATGGTTTTATGAATGAATGCAATGACGTGTTACAACACAGCAAAAAACGTATCGTGGCGCACGAATTCGACAGTTCACAAGATTTTGGATTTTCAAAAGTTATCTTCCGGGTCATTTGAAGTCAAATTATTTCCAACTACTGTCTCATTCAAAGATGTGCTGCTTAAATGCTTATCAAAGTACAGAGCAACGAACATTATACAACCAGTTATCACGTCAAGTCTATACTACAATCAATATTTAACTAAAACATATAGGGTTGCCGAATCTACACCCATGGTAGCAACCTAAAAACATGAATCTTTGCGTTTCCTATAAGATCTCTTTGTTTATCCCACCACAAGATTTTGAACCTTTTTTATTTTCAGCCTCAATATTTCTTGAACTTGACCGGAACCTACGCCCCGGGGATGAAATCGTCATAGAAGGAAAGATGCTCGGCCGTCCTTCCGTCACCCGTTTCTTCAGTTCATCAACCATCTGCAGTTCAAAGATCCCAAAAATCAACACGAAACATCCACGTTGTCAACCCCTTATTATCTTGATGCGACCCAGAGTTCGCAGGGTGAGATTTCCGAATGTACTGTTTCAAATTAAGAAACATTTGATTCATTTCTGGAAAAGCCGATGATAGTTTACTTTATAAGTTATAACTTCAAGGCCGAATCTCATCACTACAACTAGATGACTGATGACAGTTATTTGACATTTGCATGGCCAAAGTGTGATTCACCGCAATTCTGTTATAGTTAATATTTACGTTGCAGTCGTTTAATTTATCGCGTGCAATGGGAAATGAACAAGAAATGGTTTAACTACATTAAATCACTAAAGTATCGAATCCCATTTACATACTCAACGTTGTTTTTTCGGTCCAAATTACAGCACAAATATTTTCCTTTTTTATTTGTTTTTCATCTGGGGTGCAGAGCACAAAAATTCTCAAGTAAAACAACATTGAACTTGCGAAACTGCTGTAATTTTCTCTGAACACGTTGTATTTCTGTGCTGCAGATTGATATCTTCTTCAAAGGAGCTGATAGCAATTACAGAGACCAACTTCTAACGAAGATTACTGACCAACCTATCGGTAGAAACCAACCATACCGGTTAATAGTAGAAGGTAAGCGGCTTGTCTATTTGCCAATATGGGCCATTATTCAAATTGAAAATACCATTTAATGCTGCATGCATTTGCAACAAAAAACTCCTTTCATCTCTAAATATACTGAGATTTACTATTTCTGAAGAGCGATCTATCTTCATAAAATTGAAATGAGGTTACAGACAATGCCTTGGCTGCGATGCCAGGGAAAATAAAAAAGTTATAAGTGTTGCTTTGTTCATTCCTGTGATCATAGTCTGTTAAATTTAAATTATTTCACAAAATTCAATGTGTTTGGGTGTTTCTGCAAACACTGAGATCGCGATGTTTCAAGTGATATTGTTTCAAATATATTCCAAGCTGCATTTTTTTAGTTCTGAGGCAGAGCTACAAACTCACACTCAACGGCGTCGAAATCGCGGTGATCGACGACCAGGTTGGTCACAGTGAAATCAACGCTGTAAGATCCTACAATGGGGACTTCAAGGAATTTTATATCGCTTACAACCAACCGGCATCGACGCGAAACAGCGGTAAATAAGCGCGCGCATTCCTTTTCTATCCAGCGTCGCAAGCAGCGGGTGTATGTTTTTCGTATTTCAACTGTGACTCCAAATGCACACTGTCATTTTGTAAATTCCACACTGTTATTGTAACATAATAAATAAATAAAGTGTGTTTTTTTTGCTTGAATTTCTGTCTCACTTGGGTGCTGGGATGCATGCAAAAGATTCAGGTTATTTTCGCAACAGTTTATACTTACGCAAAGGTCACTTAAGTGGTTGTATTGCCGCACTGTAGGCGTATGCCACGTATAGGCGCGTACATGCAGTAATGTTGAAGCCCTTTGTTTTCTCCAGACATCTGCGGCACGAGACCAGCTCTGAGCACGGTCACGCCACGAATAGTAGGAGGCACTAACGCACGAAAGGGGGAATTCCCGTGGCAGGTATGGCGCGAGATTAATTTGCATGTTTCACGAATTGCCATCGATGTAGGTCCAACAAAATTTCATTTACCTTTCTGTCGCGTTCAAATGGTTCTTTTTGGGCATTTTTTGAAAAAATAGCACTTTTACATTCTGAGTGTTTAGTTTTGCAAGTGATAACTAAGATTAAACTGAAATGCATAAAAAGCTATATAAATATTGACATATGGTCCCCGTGCTGCCGATCCGAGCGTGCACATATCTATTGTATTTTCAATAACTTAAGCAAAGTATGCTATACAGGCAGCTCTCCGACGAAAATACACTTCAACCTGGGTTAACTACAAACACTTGTGCGGGGGTACTGTTATTCAAAGCTGCTGGATCATCACTGCGGCTCACTGTGTAGAGCGCGTGTAAGTCCGATTTCATATACGTTAACACGACTTACCTAAATAGAAACTGGTTTCAAATGCATCCGAAGTGGCACAAACTTTAAGCTTTGGCTGAAATTCGTTTTCACATAAACTGTGTTTTGTTTGTTATGTGGCTAGCAACATTCGAAGCTGTCCTGTCAGCGTTTTATTACACATATATACACGAATATTAACTTTACTCTTAGTTTGACTGTAGTAGGACTTTTACACTGTTTTGACAATCCATACAACAAAAAAGTAATATGTGTTTTTTTTTCTATATTTCAATGCTGAACCATCAGACAGGGAAGCCGGATGAGCAACTACGTTTTTCGGGTTGGGGACTATTACAATGGGGAAGATGAAGCCAATACTCAGTATCAGAGCAGGGAGGAAGAGAGAGTAAGAGTTATAATGAAATAAAATTGTATGTAATACACTTTTCCTGAGTGCATTAAACCATCCAGACTCAAGCAACAAATCGACCATCGACGAAAAGGCACTAATCGCATTGTATTTTCGCAGGACTTTGAAATAGCTGAAGTGATCATACATTCCAATTATTCAACGGATCCGACACCCAGAAATGACATTGCTCTCGTTCGCCTGCAGCCGATAACCAACTCACAGACCTGCATACCTTTCAGGTGGGAAAAAATTGTGAGGGTTTGCTGCTAGAATTTCTTCATAAACCAACAAAAGAGACCGTTCTTTTCACACACCTTGCGTATTGGTACACGGAGCTCCTTTTTATATATTGCCAATCGCCCGCCCAAACGTTTTTAACGTCACCGGGATTGGAACTCAGGTTGTCCTGGTCACAAATCCTGACCAGGTTTTATCTTTGTTACGGCATCTAGCGGTAAATGTAAAATTTGTTTTTAGCCGCATGGTGAGGCCAGCGTGTCTTCCACGACCAGAACAGGACTTCCCGCCAAAAACGCCTTGCATCATCACAGGATGGGGAGCTCTTAACTGGACTGATCGTAAGTTGTATATAAAAAAAATACCACTTGCCAATAGCGGCTATATGAAAACGTATACTAAACAAATTGAAAAAGCAAAACAAAATTGCTGTGGATGTTTAAAATTTTTATTCAAAGTTTCTGTTGGTGCCAAATATAAAACATGTGTCTCATCTACGATACAAGAATAAATGCCTCAACTACAAGCTGTGCGACATTTTGTTAAGGGTCACTTGTTCCACTTATGGGTTACTAGTGCGATTTGATCCAATTTCGCTTTTGCTAAAATATCACTCATTTCCATTCCAGGCCCATCCGACTTTCCCGGTATATTACAGAAAGCTGAGATAAATATTGATGACTACGCTGATTGTAAAGCGAAGTATAATGGCACAGACAAATACGGAAACCCTGATCTGGCCCCGAAAACTCTTTGTGCATCGGTATGTACTGAAGCAGACTGTTTTTTGTGGTCTTAGCATAGAAAACCAACCATTTATCGGCATGGGTATAATCACGTCATTACAACTTAAAAAATAGTCATTACAATCTAAACGATAGAACAATATCATTAGACTGCACCTTTTTATATTATACTGTGGCTTGTCGTGTTATAGACAGTGGTTTATCATATTTCTGCAAAGTTTGGTTCATTTCAAAACACACCTGTCAAGTTTAGATGCAAAGAGTGACCTTACCCTTATCAGTCGCACTTGCTAAAACCGGATATTTCGCATAAAATATATTATCCGATCCTGTGTTTTAAGTACTTCTTGCGAGTACTTTTATCACTGTACAGGCAGTCACCACCAGAGGTGGTCTGCAGTTGGGATTAAGATATCCACATACACAAAACCAGAAGTCGTTTTGTTTGTGTATTCAGGCTAAGGGCCGAGACACTTGTCAAGGAGACAGCGGTGGTCCACTAGTGTGTGTGGACAGTTTCGAAGCAAAAGGAACCCACTTTACCCTATGGGGAGTTACGAGCTGGGGTGATGGGTGCGCTAAAGCCAACAAGCCTGGCATCTACACCAAAGTGATTGACTTTATGGACTGGATTAGTGCCATAATTTCTCCGTGATGTATACAATTCTGGATACATTTTTTAATATTTCTTATTCCGATTATGACCAAGGTGCAGATATATCCATGCTATTTGCATTGACGCTTTTTTTTAAATTAGATTATGCTGTAAAACGCATTACACATATTTTTTCATGCCGCTTTTCTAAGCCAACAACATTTTTGTAAATAAATTGCAATATTTTGCGTCTTCTTTAAACCCCTGCTGCTTTATCGAGATATTTTGTCATTGCACCCTTTCAATTTTTAACAAACCTCGCGTCATCTTTTCGTTTATAAACATTTATACTGTAAATGCTATTGTCGCCAATAAGTTTAATACAAGTTTGTTGTAAATCAACATGAAGAAGTGGTTTCAACCTAACGTACATATGTACAATGCAACGGCAAGAGTTATAATACTCAAACATATTGACGGTTGCAATTAGGTGAGAAATCGTTGAGGCGAATAAACAGGAAAAAAATTATCGCGGATGAATTGTAAACACATATTGGCAGCCAAACACTTCGATAGACTTTGAGCCACGTTTCATAAACCCCATATTTACCTCTCATATTGGTAAACGCGCAAACAAAAGCTGGTTCAGTTAATGATTTACAAAAGTCAGTTTCAACGTAATGGCGCAAAACACCTGTTTATATCGCGTTACGCAGCGACCTGAAGCAGTAACTCATCGAGCTTGACATAATAAGTTGCAACCGCATGCAGCCGGGTAACGCTGTCAATGTCGTAGCACTGTCGCAGACCTAAATCTGCTTGTGTAAAATATCACGTCATAAAATGTATCCCTTGCGTGACGCGCAGTGTTCACTTCGTAAAAAGCATCGTGCTGTTGTTTCTGTTGCTGAAAGTTTAGTCGTGTGGAATGTCAGTTATGCCATGAGTTGCGTCCTCCATACCAAAACTTGGTACATGAGAAAAAAGAAATTGCGATGCCCCTCGGGCCGATTTGCGTTTCACCGACAAAAGTGTTATTGCTGTTCACCGGTATTGTGTGACCTGAAGCCCTGAAGTCAGCAAGTCACTGCTGGATATGTTTTACATGAAAAAAAGTGGGTAACATAACTGATCGAGCAAATGAGTGCAGTTAAATGTGGTATGTGAAATGTGTACATAACAGCTAACACCGAAAGTTACACTTTCCTCAACATTGCTATCATCATCCCAAGCTTAATTTGCTTCATATTTTATGAAGCAACTAAAGTGTGGGCTAAGGTTGGCAATTTTAATGAAGCTCATTAAATGTTAAAGTGGATATGCGACTCGCATTTGCAAAAAGTACTTGGCTGGTTTCACAAACGCGTGGATTTTCTCGAAGTTACCTGATGTAATCACTGGTTCCGCATCGGTAACTCGCTATATGTTGTCAGAGCAGTCAACCAGTCATGTGTGACGGCGTTTAGTTAAGATAGTCTGAGGCCTGCTCTGTTGGATCACGGTTTGTTTACCTAGGTTTAGAGAGCAGTTTCAACAGTTCAACTTCGTTTTGTCTGTTGAGGCTTCATAGGAATAGCTTTTACGTCACAGTTAGGTCACAAACGTTAGACAATGGCACAAAAGAAGCTGAAAGCAAAACGATAAAACAAATGGGCAGGAATAGCGGCGTGTAACTGATATTTGGTATTACGTTTCAAACTGTTTAAGAAAACTTATTTTTCAGACTTAAAGCCATGGTTTTATGCTTTTACCTACCTCATCGTGACTTTGCGAAACGACACGGTTTATACACACTCTTAGAACAACCATGAAGGGAGTGTGTGACGCCAGCTTTAATATATCAAGCCGAGCCGACAATAGATGGCACGTTTAGTGTTTGTCAACGCATGCTGCCGGTCGCTACGCTTTTCCGGTTAATTAATGCAATCTGCATTTGCGTGAGTTTATCTACAGCGTCGGACTGTGAACAGTTTTAAACTAAAACAGATGGGTAGGATGGCGGATGTATCGTTATAAGAATGTAAGCCCTTCCTAAGCTTAAGTGTATCATATAGTAAAGCTCAACTTCTCTTCAAAGGCCTAACATGTAGATTGGTTTGATCTTTAGTTTGTGTGGAACAAGCAAGTTACGTATACAGTGTTGCTAGACTTTACAATGCAGATTTTACTATACGCTGTGTTTAGGAACCATTCCAATTCGTGGCAAATGTTAGTGGTGACATTCTGGGCAGGGCAATCGCGTGCCATGCAAATGACGTTTGACGTAAAAGGCTTCGGTATTTGCAAGTAGACTGTAGAGCATACGTTATTATGTGCAGTCATTGCAGTACCTGGTTAACATCAGACAGACATGGGAATAATATGAAGTTCTGCAGTATGGTACTTTCTTGTCCAAACCGTCACAATCGCTTTTGGGTGATGTGTTGGTCATTTTATTTTTGTTGAGGGTATTATATATACTGTGTTTTATTGGTATTGTTCTGCTATGCAAAATGGCATGAAAGTATTTTCAGTTGCAATTCGTGTTGCCGTGTTACAAAGTCGGTGTTAGGCAAAATGCATACATAATATTCAAACAAACAGGGTCTAATGCGATAGGAACGGGTATGTTATAACTATACCACCACCACCTGGTGCATAATAACGGAAAAGATTAAACATTAACCGGCCATTGTGGCCTTTCCCGATGACAGTGGAGAATGTTGACATTCCGTACAACCTCGCTCAAATACCTACATTGCTCTATCTAAAGGGGAACTAGAAATGAAGGTACACGTATAATGTGCTGTAACCAAGCGTTCCTTCGTTCAACGGGAAGATATAACGAACAAGCATGGCACTTCGGGACATTGCGATCGTTAACATTGAAAGAGCGATGAGAAAATCGAGTGTGAGGCCTGCAACTTCTGTCGACAACGCTAACAGCAGTCGTGTAAACGGTATATATATAGGGATTGTTTCAATGTACTGGAGACAAATGGAAAAATTAAATCTTAATGGAATTGTTTTGAATGTTTATGTTTATTGAATATCGTAAGCTTCGTGTTTAGCTGGTTAAAAGGTAAGTTCACGTTTAGTGTTACAACAAGCAAAACGCGGTGTTTGTTGCCAAGACAAGTGCATACATTTTTAACGTTTTGAGATAGATTTAGGTTCACATGAATGAAGGCCCAAGGTGAACAGCAACAAATAAAAAATCATTTTTTACGTTTAACCGCATTGAGAGATTTGATTTTTCCAAAACATCATGCAAAACAAGCAGTTTTTTTATTTTATTTCAAACTTCCAAAGATGAGGACCGACCACAAATTTCCCGCCAGTCTTCACGGGCGCCAACAACTATAAGTCCAGACACAACACCGGTCGACACCCAACCGCAGTACGGAGAAGATGACATTGGAGTAACCTTGGACTACGAGCCACAGAACCCAGACGGCATTCCTCAGCCGATAACGCACTCCGGCTCGGAGAACGGTGAATCCTCCAACTCCAGAAGACATCGCTCCAGGAGGAGAAACGACACAGAGTCAGCAGAAGGGGAGAGTGATGGTAGAAGAAGATGCGGGAGTAAGGAGTGTTGTCGTTTCTACTGGCATCATTGGTTTGGACAGTTCCTGTCGGGAATATTCACTGGCCTCATCTTTTTCGTTATTGGCGTCGTTTTCATCGTCTACTTCAAAGACCTGCCCACGTACATCGGCGTGCTTTTTATTCTGGTCAGCCTTCCCCCGTGCTGTATGTCCGTCAACAGGTATGTGTATTTGAAACAAAGTGACAAAATGTCGCTGTAAAAATATTCATCTGTGAGCACTGTACCAACAAACTCATTCATTTAACTTTGAGAAGTTCTTGACGTGTTTATGATTTTAGCATTTTAAGCTGCAAGTGCCAAAGCGAGGGTTTGAAATGAAAAAATAAATACTTTAGACTATATACAAATATATGTAATAACAAGTAATAACAACACATGATGCTTAGATACGCGAAATCGATTTTTCCAAATATATCGGCTGACATAAATTAGAGGCTTGTTGCTTCAAAAGACATAGCAATACCACCACATGACATTTACACATTAATCGACGGCAATATTTCCAAACTGTTGTAGATGGAGGTTTGCGCGCATGCAGCGGAGGAACAGACAACGTGCACTTAACCGATTGAATGCTGTTCGACGACTTCGTGGTCATGGCAGTGAAAACGGAGCACATAGAGGAACGTCACTTCCTTTTCCGGATCTTCCTCCATCCTACAATAATCTTGGTTTCGTCAGTAAGTCTCAGTACCAACTGTAATTGTGTACACAAAACTACTCTCTAATGCAGTGTTTCTCAAACTTTATCCAATCACGTACCGCTCATTTGTTTTTTAATACACTGCGTACCATTGTATTACTATACCATAACTGTTATGACATACCACCAATGAATAACAATTTAGCCAATATCACCAGTTGCTTGGATTTCTTGATTGTGCATTTGTGACGCAATAGTATCAACATGAAATTGTTGCACAGTTGAATACACGATGTCGTAATTACTTCAACAGTGCAACAATTTCACGTTGATAGTATTGCGTCACAAATGCACAATAAAGAAAACCGACATCATGTATTTGCAGCGGTTTTGGCTTCTGCAAAGTGCGGCAAATTGTGTAGACTAAATCGCATACCACTTGAAAAGCTCTCGCGTACCACTAGTGGTACGCGTACCACAGTTTGAGAATCACTGCTAATGCGATGCAACACGATGGAATGGAGGGCAGGCAGTTGCGTTAAATATGATGATCCTTAAATTTTTTAAATCAACAACCTTCATTAGATGAAGTTTAACAGTGGCAACAGTGGATTAAACTCTGCATGCCTAGTATTTATCATAACCAAATCAAATTTGTAAATCGGATTAGCTGGTGGTTTAAAGAATTAACGATATGTTTTCAGAAACAGTCAAGCAGTAATTAATAACTAAAAGGGAATGCGAAACTGGTATTTTTTAACAAATGTGCAGCAAAAAAATAATTGAAATGTGTCGTGTCTAAAAAGGCTATATGAGCTACAATTAATCCAAATGTGTCGCAATGGCTATGTTTGAATGAGGAACTGACGGTGCACATAGGGCGAAGTATATATTTCCGAGTTTTGCCAAAGCGGTCCTTTTCAACAAGTGGTCTCGTGTGTACTTCAAAAGCAGTATATAGTATATAAGAAATAAATAGTATTTCTCCTTTTCTAGCTGATGATCAAGGACTGGATGAAAATCCAAACGCCACCGATTGTTCCGCTTCGCTTTCCACGGACGTCACATCTCCGCCTACTTACGATGACGTAGTTATGTTTAAGCAGATGCTGGAAGAGGAAAGTAAGATTTGTTTATGGCTATTGTAGGACTCAAGTTTTGCAAAAGTACCGAAAACAGAGCTAAATTTTAAATTTATCAAACAAGTAAGATGGTTATCTTTCGGATAAAGGTACCTTTGATGTTGTCGCACAAACACCTGATTTAAATTTTTCAGAGCTGCAGGAAAACAACACACAGGTTAGGACAGAAGTAACAGATGTAGATGAAGCCCAAACCATCAGCCCAACGTCAACTACAGTTCTGGAGGAAACTGAAACACATTAGACTTGCCTTAATTTTACGACATCTTATTAACGTTTTTACCATAACGCAACTAGCTAAGACTACACCCTGTTAGGAGATACATTTACGTTGCTATATCTTTATTGCGATAGATTATAGGATTGTTAAGACTGCTTGGTAAAGGTAAGGCTAGATTATGTCCGTTATGCAGTAAACAAAATAGTATACTGCTTTGTTCATCGGTTGTGTCGCATTACATTTGCATGGGTTGCTTCTCTTCAAGAGTGTGTTTGTTACAACAGACAAAGTAGTTTCCTAGTTGGGACTAAAAATCGTATACGACGCGACCAAACGTGTCATAACCTTCATGGCAAAAGGGCTTCCTATTGGTCAAATCACACGGTGCTGCAGCAGGACAAGTTAAAAGCTTGGTCCCTCTGTTGAAAACAGCACAGAAAATCATGTAGGGTGCATTTCTTCAGTGTCACGCTTCTATGCAAGTTACTTCAAAGTGCACACCACGTAGCTTTTGGTTCTTGCATTATGTGCAACTCATCATCGGTTGTGTAAATACAAGTGCCATTATATAATGCAAATCCGTGTAAGTTTTTTGTCTGATTTTATTTCTGCTTGATTTGTGTACCACGTGTGTGTTCCTTATGAGATACGAGTTTTTTGGGCCTTTCTTAATTTCAGCTTTTCTTGTTCTTTTATTATTCGAAATGTTTTATTTTGTAAAGCCATTTTGTTTCTTTCTTTCTTGAATGCGTTTCCTCCATATTCGTTTGTTTGCGAGTTTCTTAATTTTAATAAAGATTATTGCTTGTCCGTAGTAAGTTATAGCCTACCTACTCCATTGCCATGAAAGCTGAAATATAAAACCCACATGACAAAGCAAGTTTTACACAGTAAACGTCACTGTTGCGACAAAGGAGTTCCTTTGTTACATCACAAAGCAAATATTTTCATACAGTTGCGAGATTTAGAACGAATTCAGTTGCCTCCAAGTTAATCAGTGATCAGTTTCAATGGGTTTGAGTTTACGGCAGTTTCGAGCAGATGGCAATACTTACAGCTGTGAATTACATTTTGGAGCAATGTATTTTTTGTGTTTAATTCATTCAAAATGATAACTAAAGAAAAAATCATACTACAAAATTTTAAAAAGTCATATTTTATCCGTGGCACAAACAGTCCATTTTGAGATCGATAATTTCCACCCTTAAATTGTCGCCATTGAAGTTGCAAAGGAACCGTTTTTAATGAGATTTAAATTGCTGACGTCAGTTACGTAACCGAAATTTACTTTCCAATATTTGGATATCTTCGAAAACACGATAACCGCAGTTAATTATTGACCGAAAAACTTTGATATTCGCGGGGACAATGGGGTAACGGGTTTCATGGTTTATTTTCAGCAGGTTTATTTTCATTTCTTGGTGCTGGTACTTCATTCCAGACACGGTACAGGGCTTATTGCGGTCAGAAACGTTTTGATGAACCAGATTTTAAAGAAAATATTATCTTGGATTTTCATGAAGTTATAAAAAGAGATTGTAATGTTTTGCCAGACGCCGAAGCGTTTCCTGGCAACGCAGAATATGTTTTCCATCGGGAAGGTACACGAAAGGATGATAAGCGATAAATGCAATGACGTATACGAAAACACCAGACATGTAACGTGTCAAAAAACAAACACAGGAAAACACTTACAATAAACAATTTCGAATAAAAAAATTTAAAATCCAAGTTTTTTCGTCAAGTTAGTCAGTAAGATCCAAGTAGTGATAAATGTATTTCTTTGGAAGACGAACAATAACACTTGACAATCAATACATGTTCCAATGAAATGCGAAGCCGGTGGGGCCTCACATGCAAAAAAGAAAAATTGCCACAAATCGTCGGATCGACCTCAGTGCGCCATAACGCTTTGCACCGTTCTGTAATTGTCTCTGTGCACCTCCCTGCGGATAAAGTTTGCAAATATTTTAACCGCCAACGTCGCTAAACAGCACAAAGAATAATTCGATCGTTTTGTTTTTTATGAACAAAACAAAAGCACAAAAAAATTGATGTTTGACTTACTTGATGACATTTTGACAAATAATTGATTTTGTCGGTCGAGACTTAATTCCTTGTGAGGGATGGAATAGCTTGCCTTCCTTGTTGGTGGTAGCAGTTTTCTTCTGTTTCACTGTATACGGGTCATTTGAGTGTGATGGGTAGGGGTCAAATGTGCCAGCCTTGCCACCACCAATCTGAAAACATTTTATACTGATACTGCTCTATATATCGTTTAAATGGTTAATAACATTCATACCACTACTGCTTTGCATTGCATCCACAAAACAGTGAAATGGGAAATATAATCAAGTTTTATATTACTTTACAGGTAGTCTGTGCACCAACCAAATTTTTGCATTGAAAAAGTACCTTTTTGGGAGGGGAGCTGGGTTTAAATGGTTTTACTTCAGGTAGCTTTGGTGATGAATGCTTTCCAGGGCCAAGAGCACGATCTGATCGGTAGGGATTGTTGTCAAAATATGTAGACGGGTGCAAGTTCAGTTTGAAAGGTCCACCCTTCAATTGTCCTTTATGGGTCAAGAGTTCTTTCTAAAATGCAAAGTAACCTTTGATGGAGTCTACAGGACATTCTTGCTCTGTATAGAAATACTTAACAAACAGAGCTTATTTAGTCGACTCCTTAAGATCATTTATGCTTACCCGCCTAATGTCTTTTGCACGGTCAAAGGCTTCAACAGCGTGGTCCTGGTACTTACCCAATGTCACATTCATGTAACTAAAAATAAAATGATTAAATTGTAGTGGTATTTATGCATTACTTTATTTACCAGTTTAAAAATATTATATTTACCCATAACCAGTTCCTTTTTTGCCAGGATTTGTTGTAAAGTTTCGACCAGGGGCAGTGTAGGCTTTTCGGGGCCTGGACACAGGGCTGAAGGCACCAATGGCACCAGAAAAGGTGCCATAATGGTTTCCTAAACCACACCTATAAGAAAATAGACAATTGTTGATATTTAACAATCAACAAACAACATGTATAATAACTTACGGCAACTTCTCTCCATTGTTTGGCAAAAAGGCTTTGCCTATATTTTTATTGCTTTGTCGTAACCGTTCCTGGCGTCTCAGTTTAATTGGATCTGTGTAAGCTTCTTTTTCCATGATACGCTTAAATTGGTTATCAAAATACCCTGCCTGGAATGAACAAAGCAAAGTGTTTTGACAACAGGCACCATTATGAAAGACTATTTACAAAGCTACAAACAGATAATATATCACAAGGAAAAACTGAATCCACATGTTTACGGACATAGTTTGGTTACACTTTGGTATCTATGGTAGATGTGCTTGTCATTTGTTAATTGCATACTATTACTAAATCAAAATTTATCTTTTCTAATGCTCCTAATTCTCAAACCTCATCTACATGCCTAAATTTAACTCACTAAATACCAAAAAAAAACTATGCATGAATTTATTTTTATATCATATGTACTTAAATTTATGTATTGACTTTGAAAGCTTTGGACCAATTTTTTGAAATAATTCATCAATTTACCTGCAGTGCAGATCTGGTTTTGCTTCCACCAGGTAGCATGTGTTTACCTTTGTATGCAGAATCATTGAAAGGCACTACAGACAAAAGATATAATCATTATTAAGATTTGTCAGTCAACAAAGATGACATAGAAAAAACAACTTTTTTGTGCTAGAATAAAAAAATCTTATCTTAATGCAATTGCTTGAGTTGTTATTTCAATTCAAAACAAGTAAAATGACAATCCATAAACTAAACAAAATGCTTCATGCAATGACCTAATCCAAGTTTATTGGAATAGAGGATAACAAGCTTAATGCAATGAATGTTTTATCAGACAAAATCAATTTTTAATTTGTTGGATTCACTGGCATTGCAACCAAGCGAAACCAAAGCCACTATTTATGGTCAACACACTTCCACTGCATTATAAACAATTAATTTTTTTTTTATATTTACACGTTTGTGAATAAAAAGTAACAACAAACTTACAGCTGCTGACATGCACTTTGGGATACTTGTCACCAATTGTGGTGTAACCCACTTCACTAAAGAGGCCAATCCTCTCCATGTCAGGTTTTCCACCTCCTCCAGACATTATACCGGATTTAGGCCTTACACAAAAAACAAAAACCTATGCCAACTCTACTTGCAACTTCAAATGCATAAAAGTTAGAGGTGAAACATAAAGTTTGCAGTAAAAATTCTTGAAGACTTATTAGCATATAACGTTAAACTCACTTGGATGACATGGAATAATTGTTGAAAAGTTACACCTGCAAGATTATTTCGGAAACTAGTGCCTGTACACCTTAAACCTCCTGAAAACAACGCGATATCTGGAAAATCACAGCTATTTTAGTCAATTCTATAGTCTCCACAACCCAGCGTTGCATTTCGCGCAACTTGTCCGCAAGCTCTTACCTGTTGCTAAGCAATGCGGATGGGGGCGCTAAAGAAGCATTTTTTTGTAAAAAAGGAATGCAAATGTAGTGAACACAATGTCAAAACCAATATTCAAATATTACGAAGTGGATTCCATTTAAAAGTTTATCAATAAAATTTAGAAATGTACGATTAAGAAGATATCAAAAAGAAATTTTTTTGCCGGGTTACACTTTTGACACTATGATTAAATCGTTCCCTGTTAAACTAAGCAAAACAAATAAAATATGTAGGTAGTGGTGTTACCCTATCATGTTATGCTCCTTAATTCAATACAAATGTGTTTTAACGTGGAGAATCAATGTAATTCACAAAAAAGTAAAATCAACAGTTTCCATGACAACAGGGTACTTTCCCTCGTGATTGAGTTTTGTGTTTTGGTTAGCTTGCGTTTAAAAACGACCTGTGACACAAAGTGCCAATAAATGGAGGAAGAGGGGGCAGCAGGAGCTGACAATATAGTCACAGAATTTGCAACTTATGAAGACTTCCTGGATTCTCAAATAACTTCTTTGGACTTGTATTATTTAGAAGTATGATTGATGCTTTAACTTGCTTGATTAAAATTGCAGATTTTGTCCAGTTTTGGCTAATGTTTTATTGGAATAAAAATGTCCTTAAAACGTTTAACAATTTGCCTTTATATTTAGCATTTGATATTTTTGTTAATTTTCAACATTGACTGTATGCTTTGATATACAACTAATTGTTAAACATGAAGCTTAGAGGCAAATTTAACACAGAAAGAAACCAATCATGAAAACATCAGTCAGTTTATGTGAAAGATAAATCACAAAAATGCCAAAAGTTAACTGTAAGATCAACCACCATGAAAGAATTAGACTAGAAGATTGATATTGTATTCTTTTGAGCCCTGAAACTACACTTTACGGGTCATTTAAATCTACATTTTTTTATGTAAACAGTATCATTGGGGTATTTTATTTGTCACATTTCTTGCTGTTGTTTTAATGACACTAGGCAGGCATCATTTATGCTTAAAACTTGTTAAATTAGCTATTTACCAACCAATGCAACTGGGTAGGATCAAGTATCTCAGTGAATTAATGTCAAACATCTACTTTCACACAACACCTTGCTGCATGTGATGCATATTATGGCAATAAAACCAAATACAAAGATTAGGACAATTTAACAAACGTATGTTTAATCACTATAGTTTATATTTATTATACCTACTTTTACTTATCTTCAACATAAAACATTTGTTTATAATTAATACTGTACCAAGTAGTTATATTACTGTTTAATTTGCCTCCAGGTTAATTTTCTTTCTTTAAACTGCAAATTTTCTTAAACTCTCAAAACTTGCTTAGGATGAGGAGTTGGCACGTCAGCTGGTTGAGCTTGGTTACCGTGGCAGTGGAGAGGTTTTAAAACGAGAAGAATTTGAAGCTAGAAAACAAGCAGCAGAAGCATCGAGACTCTCCAAGAGAAGCCAACAAAAGTAGGAAAAACACAGATATTTGTAAGGGATATTTGTACATGTCTGTTGATGCAACATTAAAAATAGATGCACTGTCACTGGTCTGGCAGTCAGTTTCAGGTGCTGTAAAGTAAGCATGCATATTTAAACTAGCAATTGTGTTGGCATCAATATTTATTTAGCAGTCAACTACTAGATAATTGTTGACACTGGGTGGCATTAAAGAGCCATGGATAAGCTTTTAGGAAAGAAATTCAAAAAGATTGCTTACTTTTGACTTAAAGTATTTCATGATCTTCCAGTGAACGTACTATGGAGTTGTGTGTATTTTGTGTAAATCGCGCACACCCTTATGTCATTCACAAAATATTACAAAGCACACCCAAAAACGTGTTAAACAAGCGAAACCAGATCGCACTCGAAACAGATGGAAGATTGATTGGGGTCTGTACGTAATTCCTCCATCGTGGGTGGCCACGTGTAAAACTTTGCTGACGCATGTGTTATGCAGCCTGCATTATTGAACCGCAGCAATCAAAGCGTCAGCGCTTAACTCAATAGCTGTGCAGATGCGCCGCACCTGGGTGGTTTAGAAGTCCTTTAACGCCTCGTGTCGTTGGGCGCATTAGGGGGCTAACGCGGATCCATAAGGTGGCCTTTGAAATAGTAACCCCAGGGCCACTGAACCACAAAGCGCGACAATAACCTGCGGTTGGGTTTTTAGCTGCTTGCATTTGCCTTCGCACCTGAAAGAAGCCAATCCAGCTTGTTGTTGTGTTTTCATTGTTAAATTTTAACCCCTGGTTTGCCGAGGGGTAACGCGAGCCCGCAATGTGGGTATCGGGGGCCCTGCGCGAGGTCAAAGAAACAGGTGGGTCTCCCGGGGTCAGACCAAGCACGTGCTGTTGCAGGGGCCGATATTTGCCACTGTTTGAAACGAGTTTTCGGCCGATAGGAGAAACATTGTTCCGTTGTCGGAAAGCAAGATTTAATATGTTGATACAACTCCAAGCTTGCATAAACGCTGAAGTTAATATTACAGAAAAAAGATTAACCGAGCTAAGTTTGACTCGTGGTAATGTGCTTGACGATCAGCCAATAACGCTTGTTTTTACACACCAAGTCAAGTCCATCAAATAAAGTCACATTTGGTCATGACGTACAATCTGTCATCGTCTTGGCTGCAGCAGTGGTAACGCAACTATTCTCAAAACCAAGCGTTCCTAATATCGCCACCGAAGCGTGCAGTGTCACGTGACATACTCCGTCATCGTCCATTGATCAGCGACCAGCTGGAAAACGAGCCGCGTTTCCCTGTCGGTTTTCAGTCTCACCCAAATGCGCAGCGCTTTTCGAGGCTTTTGCACACAATGGGTACTCAACCGGCATGCCTAGATACAACGCAACAGACCGAGCCAAACATTTCCGTTTTGGTCTTCGCGAACAGGTGTGGCCTTAATCCAAAAGCGGGCGCGCGCGTGCCCTGGACCCCAGTTCCCTCTTTCCGGGCTCGTTATTACCAGCGCGCCCGTGTCTCTTTGGTATGTTTCTTTTTCCCCTTTCTAACACGCTAGTGGCCAATATCGCGTGTAGCGATTAGTCTGGCTTTTTTAACGCGCTTGTTTTGTCCGTACGAAATCCGGAAAAGTTTCGTTTCTATCGAAAAGCCGATGCTTCCAGTCTACCTTTTACAAATTGCAAACAAATTGCAATGCAAAATTTGTGCCACAGGAAGAGATGTAAGCCCGGATTTGTTTCCAGATCTAAAAATATGCAAGTCAAGGTATATACGCAACTTAGGATTCAAATGTAACAGCACCCACACCGCTACACACTTAGTTATTATGTTGTACGTTTAAAAAATCTTGGCTGAACTAGCTTGTTTTTGTAGTTCTGAAGGATTTTAAGGAAAACACAAACAAAAGCACCTGAAAAACCGGTCGTTTACCATAACACGTCTGGCGCATACGCACACAGCCAGCGGGAAGCTTTCAAGAAAAGAAAAGGAAAAACACCTATAAGTCCAATGCCCTCAAGTGGGTGTAATCGCTAGGTGGATGTGTGGATAGTAACACGAAACCAACGCCGGGACATCTGCGGCCTTTCTTTGTCGGCTATAATCAATGCGCGTTTTGATGTGGGCCCGAGCCGTCCCTGGCCCTGTCTTACCCGGGGCCACGGAGCCAATTGTTCCGCCCTGTGGACCACTCGAACCGGTTCAACATCCTATTGAGCTGGGCACCTGTGGAGGGACGTAAGGCACTGCGCGCGTTTGATAAATGATAGGATTGCGGTAAAGGGTCCCAACAGCGCGCGTAAACACCTTATTAGCGGCTCTAGCTTGATAAATTGTCGCCAGGTGTGGCCCCATTGGATGGGTGTCGGGATCCCGCCTTTCGTTGGAAGTTGATACCTTTCCTTTTTTGGGTTGGTTTGATATAAAACAAACTAAAAACAATCGGCCTTCCTGCCTGGTTAAAACGTGATGAAATTACGTGGATGACGTAAGGTGTTTTGATGTAGCATCGATTTCCCTCATAGCCATTTATAATCACCAACAAACCAATGGTGACGAGCTTTTGCAAATGCAAATGCAGCAAACTTGGAGTCATGCGAGGTTATGTTTCGGTCCAGAGTGTGTGTTTATTTTCAAACTGTGGAGTGAAGTTTGCGGTCTTTCCTTTTCACCGGCTTGTGTAATGTGGCTTTCTGTCTCTGCACCATGTGCCACAGAAGCGACTCCTGTCCGCTAACCTTAGAAAGTTGAGGCCCGTGTCATAAACATTCCCACCACTGCGACGAACTAACTTGTTCCCCCTATGCCCTACGCTTAGCTGAAGTTGTTAAATCCATTTTAAAGCGTAAATATCGGGTCAGCCTTGAGCGCCGCCCCCGCCGCCGCACGAATGCGCTACGCGGCTTTACTAAGCCATAAACTCCGTGCAGCCCATAACAGCTTTGGAGCAACGTCACCCGTATCACAACAACTTTTCCACCACACATAGTTCGGCATGCCTGCAGCCTCCAAACAACCCACGTGAATATGTAGAAACAAACCGTTCAGTCGGACTCGGAAAAAGCCTTGGGACCACACGCATATAACGTGGGTCGCACTCGTGGGAACGAGAGACAAAACTCTGTGGCAAAGCGCAGGACAGATGGCATAAGTCGCCCCCTGACGTCTGTGCAGAGCCTGCGATGAAACAACGCCGACGGCATGATGCGATTTGGCAAATTGCATTTGGGAAAGTGCAATTGCGCAAGACGGCCATTGATCTCTACCGTAATTATTTTATTATATTTTTAGTTGAAATTGTGGAAAAAATACGTTTTACACAAGCCTGTTTAATCACTTCGGCTTCTCAAGGTTTAAAAAAAGTTTGATTTTGCGAGCATGGGGGCACTATGTATTGTAGCAAAACAATTTTATTTCTATTCGGGTAAGGTTTGGCAAGTACATTAGATTGTTTGAGTCTACGTTGAGTAAAGCATTGGATCGGAAACTCTTACTCAAGTGCGCAAGTCTGTCTGTCGTGTTGCAGACATAGGAGCTGTTGTTAAAATGCATTTGTAACCAGCCTTGTGTCGTCCAAAAACACGCCATATTTCCGCGTAACACCATTATCAAGCAGCATCATGCGACCCCCTTTCATTACGACTTGATACGACGTTACTTGACACGGACCACGAACACCTGTCTTCCAAAGCTCTCGAAAGTAGTAAATCGTGTCGAAGCCGGAGTACTGAATGGCAATGCGTTATCGAATTGCCTCGAGAAGAGTGCGGGTTTTCGACTTGTGCCACGTGCGATGACATACACCCCGCCGACAAAAGGCTAGCGATTACGTAACATGCGAGTGTACAAGGAGGGCGGCTTTTATGTGATCGTTGTTTACTTCCCTCTGTACATCCTCGAGCTTTCCGGTTACTTTTCACAAAGTAAAATTTTAAGTTTCTGTCTGGGCCAGCGATTCTTGACCGCGAAACGCAAAGTAGAATGGCTTTATCATCTTTTTACACCTCTCATTAATCTACAGTGAAAATCACCAGCGCTTTTGCCGATGAAACAGTCAACAATTGAAACTGAAATTTCACACTAAATTTTACACTAAAATTTGCAATTTCTCAACTTCAGTCAATAGCTTGTGTTGTTTTGATGCATCTCCTTACAAACTTCGAGCCGCTGGTGTGGACGCTCGATTTTATTTAAACGCCTAGAGTGTGTTGTGTAACAGTTTACTATTATTTACATTCTTGCATGTTTTATTACGCGGCAATCTTTCGAGGATTACGGAATCGATGATGATGATGTTGGTTGTGGTACTTTTTTTATGTTTTTAAACCGCAATGTACTTCTTTGCGTTTTCCTCGGGTCGTTTTTGTCGCGTAGTCGGCATTTTGGGAAATGTGGAAGCCGAGAAAAACTCAATGCAAAAACCATCGATAAAAAAATCGCACGTTTAACTTAGTACCCGTGAGAATATGAAATCTGCACCGAACATGCTCCACTCCTTCTCCACCCAGTTAACAAAACGAATGAGAAGAGCTTGTGCGGCAAAATTCCAAGAACCTCGCTTTAAAAACACTGACGGTTATCTTGCAATCTTCATCTCGAAACGGCATCAACCACATCACCTGCTGTAATGGGCCAAGTAACGAGCCCTGTGGCACACCGCACCTGTTTGCCAGCCATCGATGCCACAGGTACGTTTAACGTGCGACGACTTGATGGATTTTGGTGCTGGACATCTGTCATTGTGACGTAATTTGATTGACAGCTCATGGTTATTTTACCTGATGCGGAAATCGCCCGTTTTGAAATTTGACCACACAATTGCTTTTGCACTTTAGGATTGCATTGCCACATGTGAGGGGTCGTGGTTACTGCCCCAACGGTTATCGTCTGACACCGATGGACAATGCATGCACATTCTTCCCTGGGGATTCTTTCATTTACCCAATTTTGAATATTTTTCAAATGCCAATTGACTAAAATAATTTTAAGACTCTTGCGAATTGAAAAATGCGCATAGTTTTTTTCTAACATTCTCACGATGTCGTACATTCCAATCTTTACACACCCTTTTTGATGCCGTAATATTTCGCACATGCAAACATCATATTGCATGAAATTCCTGCTGGGTCGACATTCCTTATCGCGCATACCATCTACTCACATTTGGCCGTTGAGCTAAAGACCTTTTGGTGCCAATTTGTAGCTGCAAGTTGTCATAACACCTCGCACCGATCATGGCCGCACAGGTGCGACCGACATACCTCCCTCTGTTGGCATATTCACTGAGGGAACAGCCACGTCATTTTTTGATGTGGGTAATGGTTGATGGGTTGATGTGATAAGCGTATGATATTTGCACTGGATCGTATTAGTATAACGATGTTTACGCTTACTTTGTAGCGTTTTGCTGAAATCGCAAAGCCAGTCTGGTCCGAAAACATCATATTTCTCTCAAAGAAAATATTTCTTGCAAGATTTCGTTTGTTCGTTGGACCCATGCACGTTGTCTAACCCAATATCCCTTGTTTGCTATATGAATTGGGAACAGTTCACTGTAGCATCGTTCACAACAAGTATGCCTTTTATTTTATTGCACAAACATATAAACAATTGTTATTTTATACAAATACAAAGAAACAGAACAAGATGAGGTCCTGCCGATGCTAAAACACTTCACACAAATAGCCACACATGACGAGAACTAAAAACGCATTATGTAAGACATGGGGGAGGGGGGGGGGGGGGCAATTTGTTTGCCGCAAAAATTTTCTTTTGTGTAACGCGACCCAAGTCCCTTAGCCTTCATAGCTTGGCAGCCAGCTGGGAGCAGTTGGGGTCAGCGTATGCCGTTTAGATGGTGATGATAAAGTCAATCTGCGCTTACCTGAGGTCGCAAATGTCGTCACGACTGCTTAACGGCAACACAACACCTTTTATTTGTTTCTTTATTAGCGAAACAGTTTCTGCTGCATCGCTTTGCATCCGTTTTGTTTAATTCTTTTTGCACACGTTTTTGCCATTTACAAGCGCTGGTTGGAGTTTATATCAGAACATTGCGCACTTGGAACAGTATGTTCTTGTTGAATTCAGCAGTGGTTGCTACAATTTTGTATATATGCTTGTGTTGTGTATATCAGTATAAGTATTCCATCATGTCCTACGACTATTAATATATAACTATACCGTTTTTCATTAAAAAATATATTTTAAAGAAAAACGGTGATTACAACAATAACCGTTCTTTTCAAAGTTTCCGCCAGAAATGTTTACCCAATTTAACTGTTATTATAAATCCGCACTAATAATTTCTTCAACAAACATATATTTTGGCATGCTGAAATGCTTATTTGTCTAAACCGCCTTATTTGTGTACGTGATGGGCGTAATTTTTGATACGGCAAAAGATTACGGGGGTTAATTTCTCCACGCTCCAAGGAGTTTGTTTTCAAGGCTTAAAAACCAATTAAAAGCAAGCCGTTAACACCTTTCCATGGGAGTGTGTGGTGTGTATTTTTAAGGCGGTTTTCGCTCTACGTTTTTCTCCCTTAGTGAACTTTTATTTTTCGCGACCTTCGTACCGCATGGATGATGATTCTTTATTTTATTATTTTGAACATGCGTGTGAATAACTGCCACGAGGGCATGAGTCACAATATCTCTTGCAACTGCCTGTAATGTTTGTACTTTGACCCGTGCACCTTTGCACACTTATTGTTTTGTTAATCCCAATAGTTAAAGCCACAAAATCTTGACCAGTCCAAACTTTACAAATCTTGACCAGTCCAAACTTAACAACTTTCAGAACCCGCTGCAGTTTGTGGAATTGTGCCGTGATCAACCTCCCCAACCGCACTAATGTTTCATGCGATGCATACAACGGAATGACTGGCATTGCCAGGGCTGCGAAGCCTGTAAACCTAATGACCTCTCTAACCGTCAATGTTTTCTTTTTGCAACCTAAAAAAACTTGCGCGGTATGTCAGCAAAAAAAAAACTGTTATCCATCTGTCAACGCCCTGATAAACCAGTGGCAAGACGCGGACGAATGGCCAGGGGGGAGCCTTGGATCGCGCTTTTGCGTAAGTTTGTACATATGACACCAACTGACTAATCGAAAATTCCTGGTTCAGCACCAGAGCGACAGGGCGATTCACACATCTGCCTTTTTGTCTAAGAACCGACTCGTGTTACTCTTAAAGTGGATGTTCAGGCCCGTATATCGCTTTTCCAAATTCGTTGACGTCGAATTGTTTTGTCGACAGGATAATTAGAAAAACGACTTGAGATGGACAAACTTTATGGCTTTCGCAATTGGTCGAATTCCGCGCAGCAGCTTGGCGAAACAGTGTCAAGTGCTTGGGCTTAAATATGCGTGAGCTGTTGTTGCGCAGTTTCAAACAGTGTTTTTGCATGACGGTGATACGTGCCGAGCCTACCGCGACCTCAATATGGCACTCACTTTAGATGTCTCACAGATCTGCCTGTGTAGACTTGTATGTCTGCTGCTTTTGTTTCTGTTCGAACCATGGCCAGTCACTGCGAAACCATGGCCAATCACAGTGAGATACTGCGAAACCATGGCCAGTCACGATTTGAGACTATGATTGCATCGTACACATCTATGTATAAAAGCATATTGCTTGTCAGCTTATTTTTGCGGGCTTATTTCTCTCATGTGGTTAAATATGATTAGTTGTCTATCCTCGAGCAATTGCGCCCACGTTAAATCTAATTTAAACAACCGTGGACAATTATACTGTGTAATTTAAAATACATGCCATCATTTTGTTTTGACCTTTGCGGTTTCTGAGAGGATGGATAGAATTTAATTATTTAGAACATTTTACACGTGAGAAGTTTCTTCGTCCCGATTTGGTGGCCGAAGAAGTGAAGCACGGCCGTGTATATGACGCCAACACAAAAACAGTAACTGTTCTCCTAATGGCGAATAAACAGGACTTCTGCGGTGGTGTGTATTCAAACCACACGGAGTTGGGAAACCATACATTTTAGCGCGAAAGGAAAGGTTGCCGATACGCGCAGTAAACAAATCCCTCCGTCTTTGCTTCCCGTAGAACCTTCGTTCCGCTTATTGACTGCTTCCCCACTGCATATGAACTTGTGCAGGTGTGATGGCCGCACATGCACCTGTTGCACGTTATTGGCTTAATTAAGTGCGGCATTTTCTTTGGCGCGGGCATGTGGAAATGCCGCAAAAACCGCAAGGCGGTGCAACGTACTGGAAAATTTCGTGCATCGATGCGATCAAAAATCTGCAGTAAAAACTTCAGACTTATTTGTGAATAATGGTTTCCGCCCATTTATCCATTTTTTCTCTCTGTTCACTAAACTTAGCATATGCACATCGTTACCATATCTAAAAAATCGTTGGATTTTGTAACTGACGTATAGCGTATGTCCGGTATTTGACGTACGAGACAGTCAAAGTTAGAAGATTGCAGTGATGGTTGCGACACAGTGATCTGGCGACGTTCACGAAATGTGGCGGACAAATCAGTAAATCACGGACTAACTGCTTCCGATGAATCAAAGCCATCGCCCCGCCTGCAAACGCGTTTTTTCGCGTCGCAAAGCCTCCGAATCGAATTTCGGACTCGGATTGGCGACACCTGCGCGACCGATTGTGACGTCACAATTGGCGCTGACTGCGCGCGAATCGAATTTGCCGTCAGCCTAAACCGATCGCGTTGCGTGCTTTGCAACCCCCCGAGATAGACCAGGCAGTAATTGCCGGTTGGATCTGCATCATCCAGGTGTTACTGGCAGTGGAACCGACTTGTGTGGCATTTTTGTAGCTCGGCTGCCTAATTCGTGTCCATCAAACACCGCTGCCCTGGCGTTCTTTCAGCAGAGACATGTGACCCGATCTATCCGTATGATGGCAGTCCATGTGGCGTTCGTAAGTGGACCGACCACTTTTCTCGGCCGCCCGGGCGTTGGTTCAAACTGGACATCGGGAGAAGACGATATTAAGCTTGCCAAGGCACAGGTGGCGACCTTTCGCTCGTTGCATCTATATTTTCTTAAGTGGTGAAGTAATGACTACTGAGTCACTGCGGGAAACTTAAAAGGCGGAGAAGGTTGGGAAGGTATTTTGGACATCTCATGAATGATATTTTTCTTTAAGGTGACCCAAACAAATGCGTTTTAGTAGCAAATCGGAAACTACACAAAAGTGTTGTCACTGTTTTTATTTTCCCCGGTTTGGTTACTATGTACACACTGACCACAAGAGGATCATTTTTTTCAACTTGTGGCTTGTCAAAATTTCAACTCTGTAGATTCTTTGGAAACATGAAAACAAGGTTTAACCCCGAACAGTTAGTGAGAAAAGAACCAACTTGGCAAAGACCCCTTTAAAAATGTAAAGCGCGTGTTAAAAAAACCCATCAAGCGGAGCCAACAGCCCTCAGTCATTTCTGTTTACTCCTGACCCACCAACAACGCACACGCCCCACGTCGACCCAAACTTCCACTTGACATGGTGAGCGTACATAGCGAAACCTTTTCACCCGTGTACCCTCAAGGATTTATTTTCGCGTGTTTCACTGACAGCTTAACGGCAATTTGACGCTGAATTTTTATCCCGCTAAGTCCTCGACGATGTGGTTGTCGTTTGTTGTAGAGTTGGAAAACAAACTCGAATCGCTGGCGCGCGCAGTTACAGTGTACGATTACGAAAACTGCACAGACCACCAATGTAGAACGGGCCGAAAAGTCGTGTTCGATTCTGTTGTTTACGACAAGTAAATGAGTACTGTAAGTGCTCCCATAAAAGTGTTTATGTGTATAATTTTGACACAAAACTGTGACATTAGGTTGATGGACTATGAAAATTAACGAGCTAAATTTCGCACCGAAAGATGTGAAAAGCGGGTTGTAAAAATAACGGCATTTTGGGATTTTTGTAGCACTCAGCCCTTTTGTAGCACTCCTTCAAACGTGCAATTTGACTGCCAGACCCCATGCACATAGCAAATAATACAGCATATGTCATAGACGCGTCTTCGGTCATTTTGCAACAATTTTTACCTTTGATCTCTTGACAGAACCCTCGCAAGCTCAGGGAAAGATCTGCGGAGTTCCTTCCTTCGGGCTTTGGCTCAGAGAGAAGAAGGAAACAGGAGCGGGAAAATGACGGTAATATTTAGTTTTACTTCGCTATATGTCAGGATTTCTGGACCACCAGGGCTATTTTTTTAGTTTCGTTTTGCAAAGGTCCGCACACAAAAGTGAACTTCCATCATTGAAAATATAACCGATTGGCATGCATGGTCCTGTGAACCTCGTAGGTTCCTTGTGGGCCATGGAACCCCGGTTAAGAAACCCTGCTATTATATATCATTGAAAAAAATATAACTATAGAAATATTACTGGGAGAAAATTAAACAACAATTCCTTTTTTTTTCAAATTCCTTTCAAAAACAACTCCATAAAGCCTGGTCATTTTCCTTGTACTTCCTTGTAAACTCGGTTGGCCTAAACTGCAGGGGTGTACTCCAAATGCACAGACTGCGTTGTCTGCAAAACCGGCGTTCAGGAATTTTTATTGCACTTCTTGACAAGTGAACTACGCGAGGCGGCCCATTACCGATACAAGTCGCCCCCTCAACCTACAAAACCCTACGTGCATTATATTAAGAGCTCCATGAAGTGGTGTCTACAGGTTATTATGCAGATTAAACTTGTAGTTGCGTTGGACTGTGGTAAATGAACCGTTGCCGGTTTATCACGCGCTGTAAAGGTTTAACCCCTTCTGTAGCATTTATTGCTGAAGTCCTGTTCTTCTGGCAAATTTTATTGTATCGACGTTTCGGCTGCTATGCGGCAGCTTACTGGACAAAAGAGCATTATTTCAGCAATAAAACATGCCTGACAGCGTCAGTAATTATTTATTTCTCTAGCATTTGCTCTCATTCGTATATAGAAACGCTATAGATCGAGTCGTATAAACGTTCGGACCCCGAATGTTTCTTTCAAGGATAACGCAAGTGATGGGACAGAACTAAGAGTCGAGCAATTTTAGAACGGAAAACAGCTTTAATCAGGCAAACATACGCACTATTGTATTCCCAACTGTTTTCCATCATCTTTGTGGGAAATTAAACAGGAAAAGCTCTGTTTGTCTCACATTCGATCAACCGTTATCGGCTTAAGATCGACAACCGCGTTACCCCCCTCAGCTGTTCGATCATATTTAGCCTTCATACCGAGTTATTTTAACCAAGACCGGCAATTGACGACGATTTACACAACCTCACTGTGGTGTACTCAGAAATCTCTATCGTGACCAAGACAATCAATTCTCTGTGACGTCACAATCATTCCAACGCTTGTTCTATTGTCCTTAACAAAACCCACATCCAGGACCCCTGTGGCCCCAATGCCCCCTGCTTTGACGCCTCAAGTGT
Organism: Ascidia mentula; assembly: GCF_947561715.1. Classification (NCBI taxonomy): domain Eukaryota; kingdom Metazoa; phylum Chordata; class Ascidiacea; order Phlebobranchia; family Ascidiidae; genus Ascidia; species Ascidia mentula. The sequence goes on from NC_138568.1 coordinate 6,372,393, forward strand.
GTCTTCCTGTGACCCTGTCAAAGTCACGTGCAAGGGCATCCCGGAACCGACGTGACGTCACAATGGTTGTCAGGTGACGCGGATAGACTCCAAACAGGCGTCCTTGCTTGGGTGGTAAATTTATGCGGAATTTCATTGGAGAAATTTTGTTGCCACGTCTGTGTGGTGTTCAAAATATGCTGAGGTTGTTTTTTTTTCCTAATCGTTTTCTTTAAACATATGAACATATTTCTCAAACCACAACTGCATACACCACTTCTTTCGAATGCAACGTTTATCCAGTGGCACAGTATAATGTTATTTGCACATCGTTATCATCCTTTATATGCGTATGCGTTTCCAGCAATGTGGCCGAATAAGTTCGTGACTACTTTAAATGAAACTGTGTCATTTCCACTGAGGATAAGAATCAACGTGCTTTAATCTACTGCAAAGTACCTGTGTATTTTCAAGCAGGCATTTCTGCATCGGTGTCGCCCGACCCGAATCGACGATTCTGTTCCAAATATACTCACCCCTAAACACTTAGTCGTGGCCCAGTGGGACTGCCGAGGGTAATCTAATAATGTAATCGCGACTACTTGAAACAAATTGGACGTGATTACAATCCCTGTTGCCAAATTGAGGTCAACTAATCTAATTTCAAGCACCTACGTTCTCTCGTTACCGCAGGGTAATTGTACCCCGACAGGGGCTTTCCCGGGTTGTGGTTGGGTCTTCTTTGTCCCCGTGTGCGTAATGCAATTAGTCGTCCTCGTGGTTGGGTGTCAAATCCCGCTTGTCGCGTGTTTGGTGTAGAGTTATGTAATTCAGGTTCGTGGGTCGTTCACGCTTTGTCAAGGATAATGCACAATTAGGTTGCCATGGGCCAACTGGTTTGATTTTCATCGGTTGTCCCTCCAGTCACACAAAAAATCCGTCCGAAGTTACACTGATCCAAAATTAAACTGACACTGCTTTCTTTGGGTTTTGTGAAGTTACTGAAAAGGCCTCAACGGTTAACTGATTTGACTTGAGTGTTTTGTGCGATGGTTTTCGTTAAAGCCATAATTAGCTTGTTTATCATCAGTACTTCCTGTTACAAATCCGTATTTTCTTCTCGTCGCCAGTCCATCATCTTTATCCGTGACAAGAATTCGCGCAACCAGGAGATTTCCGGATATATAGATTACGCTCATCGGCTCAAGACAGAAGATTTTGACAACTATTTTTCCGGCAAAAAGCGACTTTTACCCAGACCCTCCGACCTCAGGTGAACGAATGCTGCTTGAAAAAGTGTTTAAATCTCGGCTGATTTCTGGCAAAACTTTGTTGCGTTTCTTGATATTCAGAATCTAATCCAGGGCTTGTTATGCGCATATGGCGTGTTTTTCTATGTTTCGGAAGAAAATTGCCTTGAAAATCGCGTTGACACTTTGGAATATTTATTGACAGTTTTTATAACTGGGAAACGCAAACTTCCACGTCCAACCCTACCCCCAACTACCAAGTGATCGCTGAAAACGCTTCGGGACTTCTCTTCAAGAACAAGAGGGACAGGAAGATCCTGAACGTCGACCCCAAAGTAATTTACAATCCTATAGGTTAAAGCGGTTAAATACTTAAATTGAATTTAGTTAATTCTGCCATCTTTTTTATTTCTGTGCGGATGTGATTTTACGAATAATGTTTTAGTGCCAGGTGCCATTTTTTAAGCAATTTTCAAATGTGAGTCTGATAATCTTGAGTCGTTTCCACGCATACCCTTGACTTTGTTCAGTACAATCTTGTCAGGATTGTTCAACAATTAAATGGAATCGTTACAGGCCGTATCGTTACATGCATTGGTAAAAAATCGTCTATTATGTTTTACCGCACGGTTTTTCTCGAGTTGTCAAGCATTTCAGCTCAAAAATTGTATCCTTCCTAGGCAACCACTCCTGGAGACAACTCTACCAGGACCCCCATCGATACCGGAATCGAGACGGATTCACATCAGCGGTATGTTCAGGTGGTGATCTACGATCATATTACAAGGAGAAAGACCTAACCGCCACAACAACCATCCCATTCATCATTTTGTAACGTCGCTGTACCCCATTTGCATTTCAATCTGTACCCTAATGATATTATATTTTGTAGCAACAATAAATGTGTAGTAGCATCGCAAGTGAAAGCGTATATTCAATTTTTTTGAAACGTCGGGATATTACCTTTGATTGTTTTATTTAAAGTAATTAACTATAAGCTTTTGGCACCTCTTTAGTAAAACAAAGTTATGCATTGGTGTCATCGCGTTGCTATGACTTCTAAACCACAAACAGAGCAAATCGTACCAGAAAAAAAGAACACATATTTCACCTCGCGGCCACACCTCCAAAACGCCCGTTTTTCTGTCAATTACGTCACCTGTAAGTATCACGCAATCACGAGGGGCCACAATTAGAACCAGAACATTCCCAACTACAACAACTCTGTTCCGCTTTCTGCATATCAACGTTACATATCAACGCACAACTTCCAGCCCATATTGTCCGGGGTTAAAACTGCACACAAGCGATATAATTTTCCCTTGATAGGCCTTTTGTAATAGGGGAGCGGTCGACTTAAAAGCATTGAAACATTGAAGCGGCTGTGCACGATTTAGTATTGCTGAATGCGTTGCGTGTCACCCAAAGCTGTTCCGCTTATAACCTACCCAAGGCAAAATAAGGACCAGCAACTCTGTATCGGGCGATAACAGACCAATTTAAAATAGTGGCGTTGCCACGATTCGTGCGTGCAAAATATAAAAAGGAAAGCACTGCGTTGGACTTTCCGGTGTTTTGCTGAAATCGAGGGTGCAGGGACTTGTTGACACGATACGGGTTTGTGGCATGTGACAATGATATGTGACATCAGTACCACGCCCCATGTCACCTGTGGCATCCAGCTCTGTGCATTCCTGGTAAATTTGAAATAGTTGCTAAGCCGATGAGCCTGCAATCATTGCTTTTTGTATCATGAAACCTATACAGTTTAAGTATCGCGGATATATAAGGTGCATATGGGTCTGGAAGTTACTCAGTATAAGGCTTATTGAGTGCATTACTCAGTAGGGGTCTATTATTATTATTTGTGGTGTAGTTGTATTCAAGGCGCGACTCCCAAGTGCTATTCTTGCCGCGGAGATTTTCTCAAGAAATCGTTCGCTTGAACAGCCGAGCAAGTGGAACGATACCGTCACCGTGCTTGCACGTTTTGCTCAAACATGATCGAGTCGCATCGGCGAGTGAACAAATCTAACGAACCGTGGACGATCTTTAACCAAAACAAACGCACTTTTCACGCCCCGTCGCAGGCACCTGCGCGATTAAAACTTTTGGATACCAGCGTGTTGTGACACCTAACCCCGCTTGACAAACACAGAAGAATCCTGCTTGGCACGAGACTCGGCTTAACGATTAGCTAACGCGCTTGGCCCCTGGACCCCTAAAAGTCCCAGAAACGGGGACTACTTAACCCCCTAAAGACTTGAGTTTAGCAAGCGTCCATCAGTCTTCTGTTGTCGCTCCGACGACCTCTTTGCATGCACTACGCCGGTTAAATTTCGGTAGCAGGCACCGATTGCTGCCCCAGAGGCCGTTTAAAGTTGCGCTGATTTACGAAGTCGTTTTGTCACGCCATCGAGGTCGCCGATTTATGCTGACTTTCCTGACGTCATGGTCTTTGAAAATTGGTCACGGTGAAGTGGCGGCAGCTAGAGGGAATATAGCACATCTCTCGTACTAGCCCAGAAAACACATTCTTTCAGTCGATGTATTCCCCACACACTGAATACCTCCCCACAATTCACGCAGCTAGTTTCGGATAAACGATAAAGAAGAGCAAAAGTACAACGAAAGTCCCGTTAACACAGCTGCATTGCGTTTACGGAAACTTTCCTTTCAAAGACATGACGTCACCGTGCCTGCCCTCCATGTGGGCCCGGGTCATCCGGTAGTACCCATCTGGAACTGTTGGTCGGTGGCGCGTGTAGAAATGAAAGTGCACCGGGTACGTTGGCTCTATTCACACCTGTTTTGAGTTGACGAGGGCAGCTGGGCTGTAGGAAGATTTGAAGACCGCATCCGGACCTACGTTTGCTTGGGGTTTGTTTTGCCCCGTGCATGGAATTTTTCTGAGGGCAAGCAACAAACCCATTATTGCACAGTAAACAGTGATGTCATCAGTGGAAATAAACGCACAGTCATTCGCAAAGGGGAAATCCAGATTCTGCTAAACATTTGGGGACCAACGTGAATATTGGTCCGTCAAAACCATTGCCAATGCTGCTTGTTGTATGTAGCTTTTTGTTGGTGTTAATTGTGGTCAGTTACATTTACCTATTCTGCGGGAATAAAACGATTTACATGCTGCACTGTTTTATGGTTAAGCTGTAAAGAGATGTGACAACTACAAGAAAGTTTTGGAAAACTCAAAGGGTTAAATAGGGATATAATAAAAATGTGTGTGCACAATTACCAACCTAGCTTTAAATAATAAAAATCTCGGCCCGCCTATGGTGCAAACGTCATTCTCAAATTAGCAGTTGGCATTTAACGAAAAAAACTCAAGTTCAACCTTGCCACGAAGGTCGTATTTAATTTCATTCGCCAGCAGATTGAAGCGGGCATGTTGGATAAAGGCGATTTTTAAATTTAATGAGAGCAGAGTTGGAGGCAAGATGGGCGGCAAGGCAATGGTAAGCAAACACCCGGTTGTCATACGATCGCCGTGGAGCCGATTAAGCGCATGTCAAAGTGCACCTGCTGCCCATGTCCGCTTTTAATAAACGCTCGATCGCCCGAATTGTTTTCCGTTTGTTGAGAGCGAAGTTATACATGAATATCTTCAACCTAACGGTTTTCCAGGCGTGCCAACGAGCCGATATCGAGCCCATATGCTTCGACCACCCATGCCCGACCCCCCGCGCGCTTAACATCACCTGGCAGTGACGTCAGGTCGCTTATGATGTTTGTTTACGTCAGAAGGGACGCGCGTTTAATCAAATCGCAGAGGTAGTATGGGCGGCGGGCCCACCCAACTGTTCAAATCAACACGCGCTCGATTTCGACAGATCGCGATTGCAGATAAGGGGTCGCGCGGATAGTTTTGGGTTGTTCAATCATGTTTCTTCCTTTTCCTCGAGGTCGGCAATTTGAAAAATTTCCAAATTGAGACTTTTCAAAACGTGAGTACGGGAATGACAATGGAAAATACCTTGCGGAAATAAGTTTTCGGACAACAGCTTCAACAGCAAACATGGCTATTGCCTATTTTTCCAGTATAATTATTTCCTTCTATCTTTTATTCAAAACCTTTTCGAAATTGTCTTTATTTAAAATTTGTGACAATTCAAGCGGGCGTCATAGATTTCGTTTTCTCATCTACAAGTTCTTCGTCTTCGTCGTGCCAGACGAAAAACACGCCAAACATATACGATACGATCATCCCTCATTTCGTCTTCTCGGACCTGAAAGCCGGATGTTATGAGTTTTTCCTACTGTCCTAATTTGCAAATGATAAAAATCGACCGTCCTTCTCAACCCATCTGGGTTTGTTTTCTCGTTCGCTGAACAACGGCCTACACTATTCCTTTAGTGGGCCCATCCTGCCCCTGAGCCCACGGTGATCCGGTGGCCCCGACTCTAAAACAACAAGTTAATCCGAACCGCTTGCGTTACGTAAACTTGGCGGTTATTACGTTACTGTCCCGTTGTGTCAGCTGACCCACTGCTGTTTCACCTTTACGGACACCTATATGGCGACCTGGGACGAATTTTTTAAAACCCGCAGTTTTTCTGTACTTTACCCTCGGTTTTACCAGCTGCCCAAGTTGGTTTAATGTTACATCGCAGCTTGCAAATGTTCACTATTGGTTTTTGGTATGTTAAAATAATAAGTCTTCTCCTTGTTTTGCCACAAAAATTCATTTAAACCCGGGTAAGCCAGTTTATACAACAATTTGTACAACAGTTTGCACATATGACGAAGTGGTAAATTAGTTGGATGGTTCTTTGAATGCAACAGACAAAAAATAATTGAAAAAAATGCGAATTCGCAAAACGTGTTTACATTTTTTAATTTCTACCAACGCCGATATCCTTTGAATTCAAAGCTCTGAAGAATTTTCCACGAATTTAGGAACAAAATATCGGAAAAAAACAGAGTTGAAAGCGACGACAGGCGAATGATCAGAGCCGAGGGCGGCAACGGGCCATGGCCGTTGCCGTGGCAACAGATGGATGACGTTCATGCACGTGTCACCAGTCGACGGGAAATCATGAAACGGAACGGAATTATTGGATTTGCGCCCACATCTTACGGCGAACATACGGTGATGAATTGTGTGCGATGAAAGGATGGAATGCCTTGCGTGACTTTGGCGGACTTCTTCTGCCCTCGTTGGGTTGGTTTCGAGAAAACAACTGGCACAAACAAGCGAACTTTGTTCCTAGTTTTGTGTGGCCGGTTTGTATTGAGGGGAAAGATTTTTTTTGTTTTTCAATTTTACCGAAAAAATCGCCCCCAAAAAAGGACTATGTTGATTTGGTATGTTGTTAATATTGCATGTTCGCGGATTAAATGCCAAGCACTGACAAAAAATCAGACAAAACACCCGTTTCTTGTACTGACAATTATTTTTGCAGTCAGGAAAAAAACGGTTTGCAAAGCCAATAAGAGAAATACACTTTCACGTGTTCAAGGAATGCAGATAATCGATTTAAAGATACGATATGAAATATAGCGCAGATAATGTTGTACCGGGCAGCTGGGCACACAAGGGTGGACGTGCTCCCAGACGGATGCGAACACTTGCGAATAGTATTGGGATTGTCGAAGTTTTCGCGTTACTTACTGGCCGTTGTTTACGGCCTCGGTGAATAACTCAACGCTTAAGGAATATCTTAAATAACTCAAAAATACAGCGACTAAAGTTCAATACAGCTGTAGCCGTTTGGATTTCCAATTGAAGGGAAACCTATTTTACAAGCTATACCTGAAGGTTGTGGTCGCAATCACGCAATATAAGAAAAGGGTACAATTTGCAATGGTTACGCGCACGTCTGCCGTTTGAATTGGTTATAGAGGAAAATTAGTGGAAAGTGGAACCGATGTTTTAATGTTTCTTCCTAATTTCCCGCATCAACCGAAACGTCAAAAGTTTATCATTAAACGCAATTTTTCAATGCGCAAATTGTGACGGATTGCTCATTCCATTTTATTAATGCCACATTGCGTGCCAATCAATTAACCCAGCAGTCCGGATTAAACTTAACAAAAGGGCTAACAACTTGACGAAACAAACATGAAAAACATGTTCTCCGTTCTTGGAAAGGCGAAAAGTTCATAAGCGACAGTTTGAAGACAACTTATTATATGCGTCCAACGCGTCACACGAAATTGCCACAGCGGGAGGTAGGAAACGCATTAAAACTACCAAAATAGTGCTCGACGCGCAAATTTATGCCGTAGCCCAGGTGCCGCTTTTTCGCCGATGAAATGTTTTACGACAGGTTGTAACAGACATATACGTCTCATTGCCATCACAGGTGCGCTATTTGCAGATGGTGGACTGAAAATGACTTTTGCCTCTGTAGGCATCCGCGCCGTAACTTGCAAGAGGGACATGACGTACATGTTTATTATAATCACATACTTTTTTGTGACCTTTTGTTGATGTGCTTCAGGTACCACCGTTCAGTACTTTAGAAGCATTTTGTTCCTAAATAGATCGTTAATTTAAAACGAACTTGACGACCTAAACAATATGATTTCTGTGCATTTGCCACTTACGGGACATACCAATATTCAGAAATATCGGACGCCATGATTAGACCGCTCCAGTCTTGCGGTCACACGTACTAAACCAAATTCCAAAGGCCGCGAAAATGACGTATTGGGCAATCGTTGTTTGCAAACCTTGTTTTGCTAAGCCGCCGATGTCCCATAACTATAACCGATTGCAGCTATTGGGCCTAAGCAAAGCTGTTCGACCCGAGTTTTTATATTGACTCAGCTGCTCGGGACGGCGAAAGCAAATAGGCCTTCAGGTGCTTCAAACAATCCGTCAACGGCATTGGGCCCAGGTGCCGACCTATGGGCTGGACGGAAAGCAAGGGTCTCCGTACACGAGTCTTGCAATATCATCATGTTGTGAGGCAGCTATTTATGGGTGGAGCGGGCAAACGAACGTGATGATTCGTGTTGTCTGTCAAGGCAATTCATCATACCGTGATATTCGACAACTTATGACAGTGTTTTTATACAATATATTTTATACTTGTCAGGACTGTAAGTCCTTGTTTTCGTGGTTGAGGTCGCTTTAAAAACTGACACACATTGCACAACAAACCGCCAGTAAACACCTGTTTTTGAACAGGCATCCGTGCCCGTATATCGTTATTGTGTAATGTTTTCTTTCGCCTTATCTCTTGAAAACCGCCGCATCGCTTGCCAGCAAATCATGTCTTATTTTTTCTGTGTAAAGACGACCAAGTTCCACCGCCTCGCAGTCCTTTTTCGAAGCTTTTTTACTCAAAAAGGTACATTAAAAGTTAATTAAGAGCCGCGAGCCCACTTGACTTCCATTGATTGCCACAAAACAAATTTAGCGTGCAAATGTGACGCACACGCACCGGCTAGATCACAATGAATCCATTCAGGCCTCAAATATTCGTTCAACTCCATGTGATATTCCCCTGCCAAATCAAGGCCTTTCCACCCTATCACCGGCATACTTTTAACGAGATGCTGAACAATAAAAGCAAATAAACACTGCACTCACATCTGCAAATGATTAATAAGGAGCTTTGGGTGCTGCATAAATCAAGACCGAGGTGCCTTCGGACAATGGGTGACATGGCATGGGATGTTGATTGCTCTGTGCAAACTTTGAAGGTACATCGCTCCCCAGGGTCCAGTTGTTTGTTTTGTATGACTGCGGGTCCTGTTTTGGAGCTGATTGTGAGAGGAGATTGCGATTTCTCTTAGCTGTTTTGCTTTGAAATGAGAAAACGAAGAGACGTTTGTGTGTTTTTGGTCAGAAAGCTTTTGTTGAATGTCGTGGATATTATGGTTTTTTAAAGACCCGTAATCGTATTTTGAGGCGGAATGAAAACAAGAGTTTACAGACAAGTCAAACAGTCAAACTAAGCAAATCCTTAATTGGTTAACACAAGCTTTGTGGCCATTCTTACACCGGACTAAAGAGTTTTTCCTTCTCGAGAAAGCGGCTCTTTCAAGGGCAAATAGGACAGCCCTGGGATGTCATAAATCAACGAAACATATGTAAAGAATCCCAGCTGTTGGCAGTAAAATCGTGATCAGACCTTGAAAGGAAGGCAAACCAAGTATATTGTGGCAGTCAGCTGAGTAACTCTTTCGTCACGTCGTGGCCAGGTCGGCATATTTTGTCGCACAATGCAATGAAAAGAAATGGTGGCTGCGGCCAGATTGTGTTTGCTCACTTGCTGTTGCTGTGGTTGGCGCGTTTGCACAAGATCCAGGCGTTCTCGTCTTGCTAGTTTTTTAATTATTTCGATTTTGGGCCACTTTATGAGAGTTTTGGCCGTGATTCTATGGAAAATGTCTGCTTGTCCATGCTTATTGCCAACATTACAACGATAACGCTTCTCGTCGTTTGCACGATATCGCATGCGTTTGGCAAAGTATTTACCACGCAAGTAGCATTGAAACTGCCAATCGTGGCAAAGCAGAAGCTCATATCCACAGAGTAGCAATTACCGTTCTGTCAACTTTTTTAAATTGCTAATCAATAAAATTGCAGGAGATATTTAATATAGTGGAATGTGTTTATGAATTCAGTGTAATGAAACAATTGCATGTATGTGTATCACATACACGGATATATAATGTCCCAAATTAGTTTGTATAATCAGGATCAATTTTCTGGTTTTGTCGATGTCAAAAACCAAACGGAAACCAAAACCAATCTTCGAGGAGTTGATTCCCGGGCACAGACATCATAGGAGGACTTTACATGACCATGGTGTCGTTTGACAAAACGGGAAAACGAAAATTACTCGAAATTCGGTTTCCTGACAACAAAAGCCTTTTCAACGCAATAAAACGCAACATTTTGCAGGCTCATAAAAATGTCTGCGCGTGGAAAAAAACTATCGTCACTTTTTTACTTAAATTGTTGATAAGTTTTGTAAAACATTTTGAACCCACTTTTAAACTATACAAATGTCCAACGAAGCCGGCAAGATATTTTAGTTTGGACATAACCACGTAACTAGAAGCGACACGCGCTTCCCGTAGTTCAAACAGCGCGTGTTTTATGGGAAATACGTTAAATTCTACGTCAAAAGGTGCGTTCATAAATCCACAGGGAGAAAGTCTGAACGCGCTGAAAACCATACCAAATTTATAACCTAGTCGAGCGACTGTGGGGGGTTAGTCCGTACACCTCAAAATTAAGCAGATTCGATAATCATACGTATAGTGCACGTACGGGATTGGGCCCCATAATGAAGCAGCTGGAACAATAGAAATCGCATCGCCCGCGGAATTAGAAAAGCTTGAAGTTTGCAACTTCAAAGGGTGGTGATTTATTTTGGTTGTGTTGACCCGGACGTCGGAAGTGGATAGATGAAAAGGGGACCGAGACGTGACAACCGAACTGAGTTATGAACCCCGTCCTGGATGGCTGCGAGTTGACAGATATTAAATAATAAGCCTGATTACTTCGGGAAAGCCGAAACGCGCAGCTGTGTGCCGTGTTGACAGAGGGAGAGTAATAATGCGCAACTATTTAAGTGATTCTCGCCGTACGAAGCTTGTTCGGGGGCTCCAGGGCGGTATTTTTTACCCGGCTGAATATATAACCACAATTAATAAGTTTTACAGGGGTGAATAGGTAACCACAATTTTGATAGTTATATTAAATTTTGTATCTAAATAATATTTGCTATCATCTGACTTGTTTTCATAACCATGTTTCAACGATTAGTCCGTACTTGTACCCTCCAAAAAGCAAGTGGAACAATTTCACAAAGAAAATGCAATGTATGCCACAATATTTGGGTAAGCGAAATTCCTACAAACTTCAGTAGAGGTAAACGCAACTGAAAATGAAGCACTGCTCTGCAGTCTAGACCACGTGTAATTTCGCTTATTTATTCGTTCAAGCAGCTTTGTGGCGTGCTTGTGGCCACGTGTTTATTTGGAAAAACGCGATTAGGGAAAGTATGTGGGTGGCTTGCTGTCAATTTAAAACGAGGCAGTTTATCGTTTAGTTGACATTTCACAAATTCACGTTACCTGAATTTCTGAGGTGATTAGAAAAAAACATATAAGGATTTTAAAATGGCATTGTTTTGATTTTGTTGTCTAAGTCGAAGTTTTCAGTCTCTTGTATAAATGCATATTTGTCTCGGTTTCAGCCAACGTTACAATCGTTTCAGAAAGTGAGCCGTCAACTTACTTCTACTGCCACGGTTTGCAACCCCAAACAATACACCGCATCTGACACGCTCCAAACCCGACAGCCATCGCACGAACACAAAATTCCACTTTCGTCGTCGCAACAGTAACATTTGCGAAATAAGGTAGCGCGCAGCCAAACAACAGGTGCTCCTGATTTGTTGTACAAATAACCACAAAAACTGGTGCCAAGCTTTTAGTACGACACGTTCGCGTTGTGCACCCGTTGGCAACAGTCGAGTTGTGGTCCGAAATAGCGAAGTAGTCGCGCTAAAGGTATCGCAAACGGCTTGTACACACACTTAAGGCAACGCGGTTAAGGTCCCCTTCCGGCCTTGATTGCGCTGAAACAGATAAACCAAACAGTTTGTTGTCTGAAATCAACCGCAAGACCCCACTGAACAGGTGCGAGATCGCAATCAGCGCTGTTGTTTGCTGGGAAAACCAATTAGGGCTTCGCTCAGGTTGGTCAATTAGGGTTCTTATCGCATGGCCGGCTCATCAAAGATTGGACGTCGATCAGCTTGTGCGAAGCCTTGTGCACCTGTCATAGGTTTCCTTGAACTGTATCTTGCCCTTTACACGATTCAGAACAGCAATGGTTATTTTTTGTTGGCTCAACATGTCAACTTTTGAGTGCGGTTTACTTTTACAAAGGCATTTTCATTTTTCAGTAAATGGCGCACCTTCATCCAAATATTAAGTATTGCTCATAACAAAAGGTTGTCATTGAACATTGCAAAGTAAAAACATATGACACAAAAAAGACTTTATTAATTTGTTTTTGAAATTTCCAATTATCATAATCGCGGCTTTTTCAACATAGATTTCGATGTTTGTTTCTGCTTCTTTGTGTAAATGTTTGGCATAACTTTTAGTAATTGCTATTGTGATAGATTTTATTGAAACCGATTTGTTGAAATGAGCAGATTAAAAAACAAGATTGCGTAACAAGTGCAACAATGTATAGCAACGGATGTCGGCGACTGTATATAGTCAGTCTTCGCTATCAAGGTGCACTGATGAGACCTAACATGTGGAAACAATGGTCCTGTCGGCAGGTTACTTAAAGTAGAACAAAGCTGGTATCATAGAATTAAATTGAATGTTTTAATTTAACAGTCTTAATCGCCGAAAGTTGCTCAAACGAAAACACATAAATCTACACGCAGATTTTCATAGATCGTTTCCGATATTGCAAGAGCATTGGTTGGCCGACGCAGCAATAACATTGCGAACCTCATCGTCCCAAAAAAATTGTTAATATTATTGCTTGTCCAAAAACCTTCTTCTCGCCCAAAGTCGGTTTTGCAGCCAATTAAAATTGACACCAAAGCTCAACGTGCTGTCTTTTCTCAAAACCCCGAAAGATGGCGATTAAAACTCCATGGACGGACGCGGCAAAAAGTCAGCGATAACGGATAGTGATAAAATCGCGATGGAAAAGCGCTTATCGAAGCTGTCGAGAGCCGCGCGAGTGGTTCGGAAGATCCCAAGTGAGACGGCTGAGCACACAAAGCCACGCGGGTTAAGATTAATTTACAACAACTCCATCAAGTCGAGGTGTGAACCGCGACAGTTGAGCAAACAACTGATGGCCAAAGCATTGAAGTGGCGGTCGTGCAGGTGACTTGATTGATGTCAGGCAGTGTATGAAGTATCGTCGCCCCGTTTTCCAAAATTGGGTCATTACAAAAACCGCGCGCGTCGCCATTTTACCACAGTGTGGTCGAAGTGGGCGTGACGGGAGCAATCATCCTCCGCTTTTAGGCCTGTGACATATTTAAACGTGTTAAGTCACTTAGCGTTTAATCGTTAATAAAGCCCAATTGCCATTGGGGTTGGGGATTTAAGTATACGCGGTTACATTGTTAACCACGTTAGCCAAGCCCATGTTCAAATTATCATTCATCCGACTCACGTGAGAAAAACAGCATGACGTCACATGCGGAAGTCCGTCGCGCTTCGCTAAATTCACGAATTGTTTTACAATTTTTGTTTCTTGAAAGCAATGGAGGTCGCGCGACCGGGCTTGTCCAACAAACCGCCGGTTTCGAATTCTATTTTTCCCGGATTCAGGTGCGTGCGTCGTCAGGGCCACGTGCTGTTCATATAAATGCGCGCGTTTCGTATCTCCGGCACCATTCAACGGCGACCGCTGTGGGAGCGTGGTCGAAGCACTCAGAGGATTCTTTTCACGAGTCCGTCAGGTTTTATGGCGGAATGAGAAAGATTTTCCGTTCGTGTTGGGACTGAGGCGGGTAGAGTTAGGAGTGTTGTAAAATGCGAAGAAAGCAAGTGCAAAATTTTAGAGTTAATATATTTGAAAGTTTTTTAATGTAGATTTGGTATTGTAATGAATACCACATCTGGAATTGTTTAGTTGCAAACTTCTCAGTGGCTTTGATTAGGAGGCAGTTTAAATTTCATGTCATTGCTTTTGCATCGGCATTCAATTTTTTTCCGCGAACTTTCAGCACCGTTAGCATTTTGCAAGTGGAAAAACTTACAATGTATTTTACAGTGTTTTCACCAACATCTTATCAAATTTCTTGTCAAAAATTAAAACGGTCATCAGTTACCAGGCGTTATGAAATTTGAAAATTGTTACCTTTAAAATGGCAATTAAGCTCGCCTGTCGAGGCAACGACGAGCGAAAATAGTAGAAGGCGCAGCGGATAATTTTTACCATTCTTGTCACCGTTTAAGCGGTGGTTGCAACCAAAGTGATCAACATGTTTTTAACGTTTACCCCCGGCACCCTTAATCGCGCAGCTGCGTTTGGTCGCCACTGTAAAAGTACCCGAGCACGGAGAGCGTCGCTGCCAGATCTCGGCTTAAGATAACAGGGTTAAAAGCAATGTGTTAGTTTGACCCTTGGCCTTTTGTCCGTTTAAGATCAGACAGGCGAGACGGAACAGCTGGCTTGTTTCCATGTGAACCTAGGAAAGTTTTTGTGGTAATGGAGGCTATTGAATCGCTTTTACCGATTCGCCTCTGACTGCACATATTCCCACGCTCCCGAACCCGTTGTTTTGTTACGCTTACCCACCGTAAAAATATAACCCTTTGTACTGTTCCAGGTCGCAATAAATTTTGGGGGCTTCTGGCTAGCTCAAACTTTAAGAAAATGTCGGGCAAACAGTGGACGTTTGCTGTACTTCTCACGATGTGCGTGCTGTTGGCGTTTTGCGCAGAGCGAGGATTTGGGAAGCGGGCGAAACAAGGCGGGAAAAAACGCCGCATTGGCCGGCCGACTTCGAACGCGAGAGCCGAGGGTGAATTGGCGACTCGAAACAACACAGGGGATGATACGACGCCTGATGTCGACATTGCAAGACAAACCAGTGAAACCGAATCCCAACCTAGAAGAAATCGCAACCCGGGCCGGATTCGAAAAGGCAAGAAAGGCGGAAAGAAGGGCGGCAAAAAACGCCGAGGGCGTAAGCGAAAAAACAACAACCTTGTTCGCGACACCTTGCGGCAGCTATTTGGATTTGACCACATGGTTGGGCCACGCCCGGACAGGCACCGATCACGAGAAGGGGAAAATGAGCCTGACATATTCGACGATCAAGAGAACTCTGTTCCCGGTACTCCCGAATTCATGCTCGAGCTATATCGCACATTCACAGACGATTCGAGCAAAATGCAGTATTACTTCCAGACACAAGGAAACACCGTCAGGAGCTTTTTCTCCGTTGCAGGTACACTTGGTTTGTTTATGTTGGTAAATCTCAGGGAAGTACAACGTTAAATTCACTTAAAAGCGAGTATAATTTCTTATATTCGCCGTGGTAACGCACTTACGCACAGTATCACCACTAAGATCCGTTGGATAACGATTAGAACGTCGAGCGTCATAAAGAGTATTTTTTGTTGCCTTTTTGTAACATTGAGCTGGGCAAAGTCAGCAACAAACTGTTATAAAAACAACGTGATTTGTCGCAATGGCGAGAGAGCCGCTGAATAAGCGTGATTTCGTATCAATGCGCCATGTTTTTTTAAAATCCCATAATCATCGTCGAAAACCGTCATCTTGTTTTGGACAAATAACCCAGAAGTCAGAATTTTTTTGGCCAACTCCAACCTTGCGGTTCCGCACAGCATCACGCCTCCAACCAAACGTATTCCGGCGAACGCACAATTTTCTGCTGTAAGGACTTCGTGTATACGACCGACAAGCGACGATGCGTTACGATGCAAAAGCAAACATGTATATTTCATAAACAGGCCAGAGCGTCCGTAATGGCTTCCAAGAGAGAGTTTCCGCGGGCCATGCCTGGTCGGTTTCATATTCCTGTTTTGTCGTGGTCGGTTCCAATGTCTAGTGGCTTCGCTCGCGTGCGGGGCCAGTACATTGTTGAACTTCATATTCGGGCGCTGTGTTCAAAGGCGCTCATTGCCTGGTTATAGCGGCACGTGCCATTGGTATTTTTGACAACGTCAGTAACTTAACAAGATCGGACTCAATTGTATGTGCATTGTGGCCCTAAACCGCATGAAAATTTGTTTAGACTATTCCTATGCATTATGTTTACATGCACTTAATGGTGTTATTAATCTCGTCCGGAGTCCAAATAAATAGTTGATGAAAATTAAATGTACGGTGCTTTCTCGGTTCAACTTACAAACGTTATTCCTTCAAGCTAGATTAGCGAAGTAACTGCAGCAAGTAATGCGTTAAACCATACAGACAATTTCACCTATTCTCTGAAAATGGGCTGTGTATCAGTTAAACTCTCCGCCGTTTATTGTGCCTTGTGTCGTAAATTTTGCTGCAACGACCTTTTCCATGGGAGTGTTTACATTAATTTCGCCATTGGTTTTATGCTTTAAGGCGATAAAACTAAAGCTTGTTGTTACGTTGGTGCAAAACGGGCACGTCTGAAACTTGTTTTGACCCAGCAGCCTGATGCATTCTGCGAGTCATATGAGGTATTCGATCCTACGTACATCGGTCAACTCTGCGCTTGTTTTAGACCGTTTTAAACTTTAAACACCCCGGCAAATTGACTGTGTCTAGAACCTTAAGCAAATCGTAATCGAATCGTTTGCCGGATGTGTGAACACCTGTGATGATAAAGTTTTATAACACATCGCCCTAAATCGATTTATAGCATCATTATTTAACCGAAGAAAATGTTTTTTATTACCCTACAACTTCACCCTACAGTCATCATTAAATTTCAAACCAGTATTGCTTTACTAGGCGTTTTGTTGTAGCATTAGACGTTTTGGGAAAATGTTGCATGAAAAATCGATTTCGCTGCGAAATAACGCGATCCAATTAATGTTCAGGGAATTTGCATCCGTGTGTAATTTGTACCGCAATTCACTCGGTTGGTCATAAAAATCTGTTTTCATGCAAACGTTGTCTGTTTTCATCCAAGCCATGTTGATAAGCTGGCAACCTCTCAACGAACGTCGAGTCGCAACTTTTGCTGCAGAAGAATTTCTGAGCAGGCCGCAAAATGAGGCTGGCATCACGAACCCGCGCGCCACACTGTGAAAATAACAGGTTGCTCTCAAGCACCTGCTCTAGCGGTCGACCACCCGTGCGAGCAAATAACGGTTTAATTTCTATTTACCACTGCCGAGATCAAACGCCTCATTTAGTAATTCACAGTTGCCAAATTTAATGGTTTCATTCCGAGCGCGGACGGCGCTCTTCTGAGACCACGACGAGGAGCAATGCGTCACCTTCAAATCGATATTCAATAATAATGATTACCTTCCGGCACTGGAGTTAACGTAGATTGTATTGAACCGACGTTTAATCCGACACTCGCCGCACAGTCAGTATGTTAAAAAACACATTATGACCATCAACAACAGCAGCGCAATCTTTAAATTAATTTTCATCCGTGTCAAAAAACAACGATAAACCTGCAAAAGTGCGTCTTCCATAATTCGCTGTTAAGAAACCTTGTTTCCAAAACTGGAAATTGTTTCCTTTACGTTCCACACGATCAGCGTTAACCAAATCGCATCTCCTACACTGGGGTCTGCGAGCGAACCGAGGTAACGGCGTATGCAACGTGTGGGTCACGCGGGATCGCGAATCTTTCTGGGGGCGCAATAGGTCAGGTTACGGTCAAGGTGTGATACAATATGGGAACAAGTGCGGGCAAATCTGGAATCCTCGGTTTCGAGAAATGTGCAGATGGAACGTGTCGTCTGATCTGTCAAACATGTTTTGGGTTCACAAGCTTGACGATCTTTGACGTTCCACGCGACTTATGATTTCTGTGTTATTTGCGTGCGTTTGCTCTTTTGACTGACATGATTTGAATTGAGGAATCTCAGTTTTTAGCTCCTTTGCAAGCACAGGCTTCGGTTTGACTCGCTCACCGTTTACACCACGTTTGCGGTTTTCAGTTACCTCAACAGGAGCAAGTCAGATGTTGATCACGTATTCCACCAGGTGTTAACGGCACACAGCTGAATAAAGGCACAAACATAAACGGCTTGCGTTGTTACTGCCAAAAACATTGCAAAAGCAACCGCCGCGGGGTAACAACCCCAATGTACGACCCCGTAATGCTTTTTTTTGACACCGCAAGCGCGTCAATCAATGTCGCGAACAAACAGAGCTTGCAGATGCCCTTTTTAGGGCAGTCCCAGTAGATGGCAAGTGACAACGAAGGACAGATGTTCGACAACCGTGCTAAGGCCACTTCAACCTCTGCTAGTTGTTTTGTAAACCAGCCGGTTTTGACGGCAAATACCTCGCTGTTTGGGTGCCGACAACGTGGTACTTGACCCGCACGCGCCTGACGCGCATAAATCCGTCAAATTAACACATTCCGTACGTTTTCTAGCGTGTTCTATTGGCCCGTTGAGCCGCGTGTTCACCCGTATAAATACATGTCGCTGTGCTAAGAACATAAAATCGCAGCACTTTGTTCATGTGGTAGAGAGGATGGAAGATATGGGTATTGGGGCCAACAATGTGTTTTGCGGTGAACGAGGTGTCTGCTTTATGTTTGCCATCTGTTTTAGTCTCGTGCTCCTGCGGTCGTATCGAGAACGTGATGTTATGGGATAACGCCCCATCACAAAACACAAAGCAGTCTGTCTAAACTTCAGAGGTAGAAAACGATGTTTTCGTGGGATCTTGCAAACCCGTTTTCTTGGTCCCATCAAATTCCGATTAACCCGATCCACTGTGCGATGGTATATTGTGCACATGATTTTATTAAAGCGCACGAAGGCGGCAAATTGCAAGAGAAACCACAATATCGCTTGGAAGTAACGACGATATATCGCGATATTTAATTAAGCCACGCGCATGACGTACACATTGTAGCACCGTCTCACTCGCAATGCGCGCCTAGAGACTAGACACCTTGTCTTGTCAAGCAGCAAAACAATACACCCAACGCTGTGCATGCTTTCAGTGCGTGGAACGTTGTATGCGAGTTTTCCATTAAAAATTCAAGGTTGTAAGGGACACGTGTGAACTAAAAACCCTAATCTAAAACCCCTAAACCGCGGTAACTTACACCTCAAAGCTCACCTCGATCGTGTTCGACGCGACTTTAGATACGAGAAGCGTTAAACGGATAATCTCGAGCATAAGCAGACGATTCATCGCCCGCCAAACGTCGCCTTAAGCCGAACGCCAGGTGCGCCGTCACTCAAAGGACAGTGCGGTTGCGAAAGCGTGTAAGTAACCACGCGAGCGCAACTGGCAATCAAGTTCGAATCGGTATCACACGTGCGCGAAAGGCGGGAATCTCGTAAGTGGCCCGTTGACAGAGATCGCTAATCCTTGCCACAACTCGTGAGGAAAATCCAGCGGAAACGAACGCGCGAAACCGAAGGAGTGGAAGAGAACAAGAATAGCATAGGAGCAAAATGCGAGACAGTCGGATCAAGCTGAAAACGGGTCCGTAAAGTTAACTTGCGCTGATCCGATCAATGTCCTAGGAAGCGGAACTGATCCATGAGACCGCGTCGGCCATCTGGCCTTTTTACTGAGACGCCAAATAAAGCGTTACAGTGCAGATTTACAAGAGGTTTACGGACGAAATGTAGCGTAACATAAGTACTACGGCACATACTCTATAATTACGTTTGTTTTCTAAGGCGCATTGGTGTACTTTCCCTAATGTTAGAACCAATGACTTCAGCATTTAACTTTATTTACTCAGTCCACTAACCTTTTAGTGTATAAGTGGACCCACCTAGCCATCAACAAATTAATATCTTTCGTTGTTCCGCAGGTAACATACCCAGCAGACCACGTGATATGGGCAGGCCAATCACAATCGCCTCCGTTGACCACAACAACGGCCAAAACCATACGTCACGTCAAATGCGCGTGTACGCGTTTAACGTTACCACGATACCACAAAAAGAGACGATAATTTCGTCTGAGTTGCGATTGGATGGCCAAAATGGAAATCGTTCGCAGTGGTCTGTCTACGTAGGCGCGTATCGCATTGAACAGATGGGCAGAATAAAGAGTGACACAAGAATGGTAAGAATTGAAATAAAGGGATTTGGCTGCAGTGACAACTAATGTAGGAATATTTCCAAAAATATAAATTGAAATAGTGCAATTTGCAAACAAACAGTTCAAAAACCAGCATGTTTTGTGCGTTTTGGGATTGGTGTATCCATTTAGCAGCAGTATGCGACGAATAATTATATATTCTGCTGATTCACATATATCGGTCTTTAACATCTTTACAGTGGTGAACAAATATTAATTCCACATATTGTACCTCTTGCAGGTTTACCGCCGATCCAGCGGTCTTGTGAGCATACGACAGACCAAAAAATCACTATGGCAGGACGCCAAACTCACGAAAGTGGTGCTGGCCAGCCGGGCACCGGGGCACGTCCTTATTGCCAAGTTCTTTAACGGGGACCACGCCCCTTTGAATCGCATTGCCCGGAACGCACCTTCTCCACAAACCCCGGACTCCACCGAGCCCGCTCTGCCCGATTTCTTCGTGGTGACGGACACCGAGAGGGCCAAGCGGAACAGCGGGGACAACAGAAATCGCCCAACGCCCATGGCGAGGCCAGGGGTCGCCGACACACCCCCCAGTGGTACTCCGGTCTTGGTAGTTTACACTAACGAAACAAGACCCGGGGACAGTCATACACCGGACGTGGATTTTCATGACGATTTGCTGAACACGACGGAATGGATGGCAAAGATAAGGGTGAGGTTCTTCGTTTTAATCTTTGATTCAGTTGGGTACGAAAAAGCGCCGCAACAAGTTGAAAATCGCCTAGCGCTCCTCATGCAAAACCATGAAATTTCAATACTAAAGCCATTGTAAACGCGTAATAGTCGGGGACGGGTTCTTTCAATTCAAACCACTTTGTAATTTGTTGGGAACAAAGCGCTTGCAAAATGTGCTTTGTAGCAGTTTTTACCACATTGCGTGGCAACAAACAAAATAAAGTCGCCACGCGGCGTTGATGCAACAGGTGTTTTCGCCCATTTTTTAAGCATTACCTAGTAACAGTGTACACACAGCCGCGGTGCTCGATTGTGCTGGAACGGACCAACATTCATGGTCGCTTTTGCCAATTTCCGCTGTACTCCGGCTCGTATATAAACCGGATATTGGCCAAGCTTGGGCGTGAGGCCATAGTCAATGTTGTGATTTTTTATGACACCGAATGTGCCTGTTTGAGGGTTTGTAAGGGCGGCCGTACATTGGCTTTTACTCTATGTAATGAGATGGGCTGATATACTTAATTTAAATAAAACTGCATGACTTGCGAAGAAACTTTTTGTAGATCACAATAAAGTTAATGGTTTGTAACTTTGTGATGATGTAATATAATTATCTCTGAATAGTTTTATTTTTTTGTTGAAGCATTCATTTATTTCCATTCCAGGCCAGGCGCTCCTCGCAACTTCCTGACAACCCTGACAGGCCGAGGGGCCGCAACGACCTTCCGAACGACAAAGCGCCCGCTAGTGTCGACAAGAGTTCGCTTGGCAACATGCAAACCGAGCCTCCCAGCAGCAGAATTATGTCCACGCTGAAGCCCGTCAAGCAGCGCAAGGGCAAGGGGAAGAAACGCGGCGGAAAACGCAGAAATAAGAAGTGCAGGAAGGGGAAAAAAAGAAAGGGAAAGAAGAAAGGATGCAACAACGACTCTTCGATGGGGTGCGGGAGGAAAAATATGTTGGTTGATTTTCAGGAAATCGGCTGGGGAAATTGGATCGTGGCTCCCCACTCGTTCGAGTCATATTACTGCGCGGGAACGTGTTCACTTGCAAATATGAAGGTGAGTCATTGGCCAGTTGAAAAAACCTAATGTCGTTCTGGGTCCTTTTATGCGACTAAGCCCCCAAATACATGTAGATCAACAGGTTTTGTTCAAAACCCTATAGTCGTCTGCTCGTAAGGTTTGCATTTGAACAAGTGACACTAATTATGCCTTTTTAGTAGGCGAAAAACTTGTATCGAACGACGTTGTGAGACAAACGGCTTTGGATTGTACACAAAACCTGTTAACACGTCTGTGTTGGCAATAATGCTAATAAAAGATAACTTAAACTTTTAGGAATATAGATTTTTGAACACTCTAAATAACCCTGCTACACGCGCCGAGGTTATTGCGCGCGGTCTCCTCGAGTGTATAACAACATCGCTACTGCGTCCTCCAGCGATCACCAATGATACGTGTGAAATTACCATTTAGCAAGCGCGAAAAGGACATTAGCACCACGGGTTGAAATTGACTGTAGATGTCGCCATTGGTCAACACACCATAAGACTGAGTGTATTCTTGGCAAAGTGTTAGCTATGCGCTGCCGATGTGATTGATGTGGGAAACGTGACAAATGTATTACTGTAAATGGGTTGTATCTGAAGTTGAGGATCAGTAAAAGGGGTGAGTGGGGCGGGGTTCGCTGTCAAGAATTGTTGGCATTCAGGTCAAACATGTCGTGAGACCAAAACGATCAGGGTTACCCTCAGCCTATCGGCGAAAACAGCATGCTACTCTTTGATGACGCAGCAGAATAAACTTGAAAATGTGCGCGTTTAGAGACAAAAACAGGGTGTGGCAACCCCATTTTAAAAGAAAAAATTATCACACGAGCATATATAGTCAACCTGTAATCCCAGGATTATGGTTAAAACAAGTGGAATAGAAAATTGTCAGTGGAAAAAAATTGTTTGCAGAAGATAAAATAATGTTTTAATCAGTAACATAAAAAACAAACCCCAACAATAACCATTTATAAGCAACTAAATTTACTCAAAGCATCAACTTACATACCTGGGCACATAACAATTCTGTGAAACCCTTTATCGTCACGTTCTCAATGGGTGTGGGAGCACGGCGGACAAGAAAACACGAGTTTGAGCGGTCGATTTACAGGCTTAAATGCCCAGAGTGCTTTTAACCCCCGGGACTTTGGCACCTGAAGGGGACAGGGCGTGGCATAAAATGTCCTGATTCCGCATTGCCACGCACGATGTTTGGATCTTTATTTGGCGTTGCTCTCTTGCGAAAGGAATGTCATACCATAGACGATCACATGTTACGCGTTTGCAGTCACAGTGCTAATGCTCTCCTCTACAGCAACCACCACCAAAATCAAAGGAATTATCCTCATGTTCCTCTTCCAGTTTGAAGAGTTAAACACTATGAAACTAATGGTTCAATTTTATAAAAAAAAAACACTTATAATTTTTGTATTTTGCATTTTCAGGATACCAATCCGACAAACCACGCCATCGTCAAAATGCATTTGATGGCAACCAATCCAGAAATACCGTCGCCCTGTTGCGTCCCAGACAAACTTGAGCCAATAAGCGTCCTTTACTTTGACGAATATGATATGGTTGTTTTAAAAACCTTCCACGACATGCGAGTAACCTCGTGTCGCTGCCGTTGATCAACCCAGCAATCTCCAGTTCGTGAATTTCATTGGTCACACTTCGGCTCCAAGGAGGGTGAACATTGTGACGGTTCTCGCGCCACCTAGCGGGCGGTTGTAACTCGATGTCGAGGTTTATGCGTATTTTGCTTTTCCCTTAATTCATTATAAGTTGTTTCGTGTTTTTTTTGACAAGATTATTTATCGTCGTTAAGGGCATATCGGCCATCACTCGAGCTTCAAATCCAAATACGCTGCCACAGCCTAGGCTACCACATCATCGTGAAAAAAGTCAACTTAAAGACTGTAAAATGATCGGCAGATTTTTATCTCTTGATGCAATCGCGTCGCAATTTCACTTTTCGATTTCACCAACCCATGTTACCGCAAAGTGAAACACCACCGCCCAGCGAATTTGGCATTAACAAAATCGCTGGCATTTTGTTCCTTACGGATTCCGATCTGGAGGCACACTCAAATGTAAAAGCTGTGTTAAGCCTCTTATCGCAACATGACGTCCTGTCAAGCAACTGGACACATTTTTGACAGCCACTAAACACAGACCCTTCAAGGCGTTGTATAAATCTGGTGTAAACAAATTACACGAATCAAGTTTTAAATTAAAAAATGTATCGGTAACACTTTTGCGTTTAATTAACGCAAAGTCCAGTTTGGATGGGAGAAAATATTAAGAGGGAGAAATGCATTCAATTGCCGGCATTTTACTCGCGTCCTAATTCCGCAACGCCTAAAAACAACAACAGGGTGTGTATAGGTTAGATGCTTTGGCTCGTTCTGCATTCAGCGTCCATAAGTTTGGCCAGCTGCGCTGGTAACCCGCTGGACAGGTGCAAAAAGTTCTTCGCCGCAAAAGCGACTGCCGTTAACGCACGCGCGCTCTGCGTTTCCCGGACAATTATTTCAATTTTTCCACTTCAAATCTCGCCTTTCATCGCCACCGAAACACACCTGCGCGGACGCGTCCCACGTTTCACATAGAAATCATGCTTCAGTGCGCTAATCCGGGGCAAAACCGGCTTCAGAAGGCAGGCAGGTTCATTTGGTCGCCTTTGCGTGCTCGAATATGTATTTTTACCACTACGGGTCGGCATCAACTTATTGTGGGGATTAAAGGCAAGCGGTTTGTGTGCGTCAAAGGATAAATCCCCAAGTCCCGGTTCGGATGCGATGTTGACAGTTTACGGTCCAAGTGTGCGCGCGCCGTAACGTAAACAAATGCCTTTCGCACAATGTGCCATTTGTTTTAGAAGTTTTGCATTCTCACCAAGTCAACTTTTGACGTTAAACTTCGCTGAATGCTGTTACATCACGTTCACTTTCAGCCAAACTATTTCACTTGAACTCCAAAAACGGGGGTTTGTTAGCGTGCTTGTGGACAATTAGATCAAAAACAGTTATAACTCACGAAATCTTTTCATTACGTGGGATCGAAATAATAATAATAACATAACCAAGTGATCCGTATTATTATTATTTGTCGTTTGTTGAATGTGCATAAGTGTTCCCGACGTCGTCGTTGTTTTACTTTTCATGATATATACGTTTTTGTTTGTTTTTATGTCATTCCATCGGTGTTGTGCGCGAAACGTGCTCGGTTGCGCGCACGACATTCTGTTCAAGCATTTCTCTTTCGTTCCGATCTTGCGTTACCTTCTTGTGGTTCGTTGGACAGATGAAAGGCGAGCAAATAAAAGTTCCGCAATAAATCCCTTGCGTCCTGTTTTTACTCCGAAAAGTCACGAATGAAGCCAGCTGAATCTACTACCTCACAGTTACCAGGGTTAACGAACCAAGACAGCATCGATGTAAACAAAATGTCGACGCACCCAGGGCTACCTTTCTAACCAGGTTCTAATCACAGCGTGTGTACTTTGCATGCAATAGATACAGACTTTAATGCAAGTGGAGGTGTCTCGAACATTTCCGATAGTTAAGCTTAATTTTTATGTAAATACAAACCCGTAAGCAATAGTGATGTTATGGAATCCAGGGCCACGGAGAAAGAAAAAAATGTGACGGTCCGATTGCCCTTTTTGAAATCACACGAGAATTGTAAGGGGTCCAAACCTTTACAGGAGCTCCACTCTATTTTAAAGCAAACAACGGTGTTCATGGGCCCCTTCTTACGTGGGCCCGATAGTAAAATCCTATGTAAGAATTTTGTGGGTTTTGTACTACCATATCCTTGATGGCACACAAAGCCTTAAAACCCAACAGCGCGCCACAGTCTGTGGTTTCAGTGCGCCACCTAACGGGCGATCTTTACAAGCAATGATGCATGTTTCAAAAACTGGATTTACCTACAGCGAGATATGTGTTCCCATTTATCTTCAGGGTAATTAGACCTCATAATATTCAGAGACGGCAGGCTTTCAAGTACTGCATCTTAATGTATGATATATTTCACGATACAGTATGGTAAAAATCGATAGAAAGTGAGTTACTTTAAACATCACTTTCTGTCACCCCGTTCAGAAAAAAACTCGATTTTAAAACACAAAAATTTTAAATGTATTTGTAAACGCTGTTATTGCGTGACATTTTAACAACTTGAATTTTTACAATGCACTTCAAAAACGCCGAAAGCAACCGCTCCGAATATCCAATAAGAAAGTCCATATATTTTACACTGTATGCAGTCGGTTCGTCAATAGCGAGAATTACATCCACCATGTTGAATCTTCGCTTGATAACTAAACAAGTAAACGGCTATTTTCGTTGTCAGGCATAGTAATTATTAAAAATTGCTCTTATGGCACTTAAGTTTCTAAAGAGTTTGTTAAAACCGGCGTTTCGTCTACTATCCGGCGAGACTTCCTCAGGGTTATGTCAACTATAATGCATCAAGCGTAAAACACTAAAAACGCAAGAAAAACGTAAGAACAACACAAGAAAATAGGGGAATGGATAACATCGGCACCGCTTGTATCGTCACGTGACTAGGTGTGTAGCGGGGCGTAACACTTACAACAAGTTGTTGTAAACCGCTGGAAAGTAGACGCATTGCCCCTTGTCATTCACGCAATGGCTGTTCTTGTGAATGTGGAGTGTATCCAGGAATAAACGTTTTGTATGGCCCTCCTCCATCTCTAGAAATCGGACCTCGTCAAAGTTAGCTCGGTGGCCGAGTGCATAATCGGTGAAACCGGAAGAGCGTTACAGAATCGGTTAAAAGAGCATCGCAGCGACGTTGCAGCGAAGAATGGCCGGCAATGTGTGTACTTAGCAGCAGTTTACAACAACTTGTTGTAAGTGTTACGCCTCGCTACACCTGGTCACGTGACGATACAAGCGGTACCAATGTTATGCATTCCCCTATTTTCTTGTATTGTTCTTACGTTTTACTTGCATTTTTAGTGTTATGCACTTGATGCATTATTGTTGACATAACCCTGAGGAAGTCTCAATGGTGGTGGACGAAAAGTCGGTTTCAATAAACTCTTTAGAAACATTAAGTGCCAGAAGAGCAGTTTCCATTAATTAACTAAACAAGTGTTTAAATCCAGGAATATATCTGTAGATTTTGTACCCCTTGTAAACAATACAGCTGATATAACATTTAGAATGTAGTTACAAACCAAACGTTTGTCCTGATTAATTGAAATTAGTTATATGGGACTTTTGTTCATACTGAATGTTCAAACTTATTTGGGCTTAATTGCCCAGTACAGCTAACACACTCCAGAACCCTACTGTATTGTGCAAGCATACAAAATACTGTCATGTTCATGGAGTACACCAGCCTCAAAGACATACAAAAAGGCAATCCAAAAAGTTTCACAGTTTTTTAAACTTGATAGATCGAAATAGTCTGCAACAAAGTCTATTTTTCCAAACAAAAAGGTTAATATCAAACTTTTTCCCACTTACCAACACCACAGAGCAGTCTGTAAAATGTTCCAGACAGAAATTTTCTCAGGAACTGATCTTCATACATTCTTTCATAAGCACCCGGTTCCCTGTGTAAATTACCTAAATGCATACACAGATGGGCAATAATTGACATAACACCATAACACAACAAATAAAAAATATTGCCAATTAGTAATTTAATCTTTCTAAAGACCTATCAAAATAAATGCACAATCTATCAAAACAATGGGCATAAACACTTGTGGCACTGCAGAC
This sequence comes from Ascidia mentula, assembly GCF_947561715.1. Classification (NCBI taxonomy): domain Eukaryota; kingdom Metazoa; phylum Chordata; class Ascidiacea; order Phlebobranchia; family Ascidiidae; genus Ascidia; species Ascidia mentula. The sequence goes on from NC_138568.1 coordinate 6,399,862, forward strand.
CGTAGGTTACAAAATATAACCAACCCTGGCATTTTATATGGCTCGTGGATGCAATTTTTAAATGGTGATGTCCCGCCATACTTAGGATTAGGCTATTTTACTTAAAATAACCAATCTTTCAAAATAGAACATATAATAAATTTTGTTTTGTGTTAGCGTTGATATTCCACTGGTCAAGATTAACCCTTATTTAACAACAGTTTGGACCCCCCTGCTGTGAACTATGTCGTAAGTAATCTGGAAAACATAGGCCTACATTGAATTACCAGTGTGAAAAGACAAATGCGACTTTTTTATGCCAATATCATGTGGTTTAAAGGCTTGGTCGTATGTCAAAGGTTTGTTGTTGAATTTGGAAACTTTTTGTTTTCCTGCTTTGTTCTGTAAAACAAAATATATGTGTCGAGTAAAGCAATATTCCAGAAAGTAACTGGCTACTAAACTAACTTACTTTGCATAATGGTGCTGATGCATGAATGGGATGTTTCGTTACCACAATTGGTAAAGAGCAGAACTGCACTCTCTGCATAAAAAAATCGTTTTATTCATTTCAAGGCCTAGTTTTATGTCACTTGGGAAACAAGAAACTTAACACATAAAAGAGGAATAGAAATATAAAGACAAATAAAAACAGACCTTGCTAGCAAAAGTCTTCGCAATGTTCATAGTGGTGCGTTTACTTTTAATGGCAACATAAAGCTTTCATTGACGAAGGGCTTATGAATCTGGATTCATGTAACGTAAACGCACAGAAGTACTGATCACGTGTTGTTAAAAAAAAACAGATCAAAACAACTAAATTTTCTTTTCTGTTCAGGAAATTGTTTCGAAGTGTAAGCAGAATGAAACCAAGCGTGACTATACTATTTTTCACGTGATTACGTTCCAACTCGTCCTAAACCGTGTGATTCAATAAAAACAAACTAAAACAATAATTTTTCTTTTCATAAAATTTTTAATTAACAACTAGATTTGTGGTGCTTTAAAATAGTTTAATCTTTGCTTGGCTTTTGTTTTAAGTTCCACGCAGTGTATTTTAAAGTTAAAATGGTAGTCTTTCCATCGGCTTCCTGGGCACAGGATCAAGAACAGCTGCTTTTTTTTTTATGTAAACAGTTTTCGAGAGAATAGAACCTTTGTTTTTTAGTTGGTCGCATGATCTTGCGGTTATCGCTTTGTCTGGTGAACGGCTTAGCGTACATTGTGTTAAGTAAGTTGTTCCGTTTAGCTGCTGGGAGGGTCCTCAATTACCGTTATTGCTATATAAAATTGTAAGGTAGTCGTTCGTGTACTGTAGTTTTTTTTGCGATTTCCTAAAATAAAATATAACGCATGCTTTTTTTCCAGATTGTCCTGTTAAAATATGAAGTCGTTTTTTGTTTTGTGTGTGCTGCTTGGACTTTCAAGCCAAGGTAAGAACCAAAACTTAGTGTGGAAATCATGATGTGTTTTAGTATGTTATATGCCTGCAATTGTATTTTGTGTTGTTATTATGAGTTTGTTGAATTGGTGTAAACTATTGCAAAATACTTATGCACAGTACTTCTCTAAAAAGTATATACGAATTTGTCTGTAGCTAATTAATTGCCTTAATGGCATCAATTGTTGTATATTTAAAAGCTTATTGTGACTTACAGCATTGGGAGCGATCCTCGGTGCAAACAGATGCACATGGGGACCTTCATACTGGTGCAAAAATATTGCCAGCGCTAACGAATGTGGAGCAATTGGCCACTGTAAAGCAAATTACTGGAATCAACAAGTCAAGGTGTGTAGTTAAACTTTGTGATAATGTGAATATTTTATTCCCATTTTATTTACCAATGCATGTTAACTAATTCTGTGAATTCTTCCTGTATTGCAACTGGCCCTAAAGATTTACACCCTATGTACAATTATTTCACAATCACAGATTCATTAATTCCGGGCTAAAATCTGTTAGTCTTGGTATGTAAGACAAATAGATTTCGCTTTTGAGAAAAATAATTTCCGGTGTCTATAAAAAAAACAAATGCAAGAACTAACTCACAACACGCCCTGTGCACAACTTAAAACCAAGTACAAAAAGCATTGAGAAACATGGGAAAGTCAGCACAGATTGTGGTTTTATTTACCAATGTGATAAAGCACCTGTTTGTACTAAGCGGTAAAGTCCCTGAATATGACAAATGCTTGTTTAATATTATTGTTTATAATCTTATTAGGGATATAGAAGCTTAGTAATATGTGGACAAGTAACAAAAGTGTATTTTTCACAGGATGACACTGTGTGCTCACTGTGCAAAGATGGAATGGAAGTTGTTGATGGCTATCTCAAGCAGAATGGAACACAGCAAGAGATTGAACAGGCTCTTATGAGCCTCTGTGACGATGTGCCACTGGCACAACTGAAACAAGAGGTTAACATTTATCTCACATGGGGAAAAAGCTTTTATAAAATCACTCATTCAAGTTAACTTTTACTTAATTCTGTCAAAAGCCTATACCAGCTTCATATTAAAAAACATTCACACTTTTTTATGGTTTTAAGTTATTCATTTCATGTATTTGCATAATTTTATGTTTTTTTTTTTTTCAGTGTAAGCAGCTGGTCTCAGAAGACTTTGTCATGATCTATGATGAACTTTTGTCTATTGTAAGTAAACCTTACATTGTTTTTTTGGCAACTTTTTCTTGAACGATGTTGCAAATTTTAGGTTGGAAATGCGGATGTTGTGTGTTCTGCTTTGGGATTATGTTCCGCTTCTGCTACAGAAGATGACAGCGTGGATGCTCTGATAAAACGACTTCCAGACTTGGTTAAGGTTAGTGGAAACATTTTTTAAAGCCACAGAATGTGTGTTTACACATTTTCGGTTTTAAATAAATTTGACAAACAATTTGCAACAAGTACATACAGTAATGTATTGGATGTGCGATTGGATGTGTCTCACAGTGAGGAAATGTTAGCACGAACTATTTTTAATTCCATCCAAAAGTCTTACTCATTGGCCTCTCCGGCTACACAGAACTAATGGTGAAGGCCAAAATTTTTAACAAGCTTTTTATTTTCGGCAAGAACTTATTCCATCATCAGTTTGAATCATGTGGTTGGTGTAGCTCCTTTTTACTTTAATATCTAAGGCATGACACCATTTCTTTTCGCCACTACAGTGCTATGATAAGATGTAGCGGGCATTAGAAAAGGCCTCAATAAAATTTGAACATTAGCATTGTGGTGATCAAACTTGTGTTTGATGAGCATAAATATGTATTTACAGGAAGCTCTGGCCAATGACCAACTACCAAAGGCTGTCCCTATTCTCACAGATCAAGTTGCACCTCAACCATCTGCTAATAAGGTTGACAGATTGTTGTCAAACTGCTATAAAAATTAACAACCTTGTGTTGGTTTTACTGTGATAAAAGCTTTTATGTGTTTTTTTAGGATTGTTCAGACTGTCGCATGTTCCTTACAGAAGTGCAGAATGCTGTTAAAAAAGATGGATCCCTTCAGGTAATGGTTTGGAATTAAAAAAGACTAGTTATTATTCAAAATTAAGCCACAAATTAAGCCATGTAAGTAGGTCCTAACACTGTTTGGGGGAATTGCCCACAGCTAATTAACTAGTTGCAATGCAAGCCAAATTTGTTTATGTTTTCGTTAGGAATAAAACACAAAAAATTTGTTAGTGCTATCTCCTGGACTTGCGTCAAAAGCCTGATAACATTACGCCTGTCACTCACTAAAAATTTGTGAACTACAACAATTTAGATGTGAAATAACGTAATAGAATTTTTGCAGGACAAGTGGATGAAATTGGTGGAAGCAGAATGTAAGGCATTAGGCCCAGGAATTGACCAGCTGGTGAGTACTTGTGTGTGTCTTTGTTAAGGTTTTGGTCTGGTTTGTTGCAAATTTTAAAAAAAATTTCTCCACTTTTCTTAACTGCCCTTTCCTGATGTATTTTTTTCTATAACCAAACAGTGATTTGTTAAATTTTCAACACTTTTTAACACGATTCAGTATTTACATTTGCGTTTTTTTTTTCTGGGTAATTTTAAATATCTAGAGATGTAAACTCCAGCATTGCTAACGAATTTCTTTTTCCACAAAACAAAAGTGCACCGAGACCGTCGGCGAGGCCCTTGCCGTCTTTAGTGACCTTAATGGGGTAGATGTAAGTTGCTAGTCTTTTTTAACTAACTTAACCAGTACCCTGGTCCAACCTGCACCCCAAGGTCGCATGACCAAATATTGCCGGTTCAATGACCTGCGAAGGCATGGTACAATAAATACGCATTGTTTGATGCGTGGCATAGGAGTCCAAAGTACATGTATTGATGCAGGGTGCATGTTGGACAGGTGCATTTTGTTTGTATACATGCATGCACATTGTTAATATGTTAAGTGGTGTTTTAGTGTATGAGTGCTGTCCAAAGTTATTTCCCAAAACTCATAAAGATGTTGGCTTCACAAGTAAGGAGTGGCCAGTGCAATAAAACACAATTTTAAAACAAAAAAACTTTAATTTCCATATGATTATGCGTTTGTTTCTGTATTTAATTTACTGGTATTTATTTTAATTGGAAAATTATCAAAAAAAACACACAAGGAATATGTTTTGCTGAAAAAGTTTTTTATTGTATAATGCAAATAATATGGTCTCATTGGACAGGGCTTTTAAATAAACCAAGAGGGGCGTTTCTGCTGCATGGAAATTATTTCCTGACAAAACGGTTTGACTGTCCCAGAAACCAATTGAAATTTTCCGTACTTCCTTGTTGTAACGTGACTCAATTTTCTTGTCAAAATCCTAATTGTTGGAATTGTTCCAACAACAGAAAGTAGACACATTTTCCTGTTCACAATTGGCTCGCACGTACTAAGAAATAGCCATCTTTGTGTGACAGTATGATTATGCAAGCATTTGTTATGTAATTTCTTCCATGTTACGAAATTAACTGTGTCACGTTTTTACATCAAGTAATGTAAAAAAACCTCTTTGGTAAATTGTCTTGACCCTTATTTTAGGACGTGAACTCAATGTGCCAAGCCATCATGATGTGCAACATGAAAACCAAAATAGTAAGCAGTAGTTTTATACCTTTTTCCTAGTATAGCAGGCTACAGCCACACACAAGAACTATGTGTAAATATTTTTCATCCATAATGCAGGTCGGAGGCGATGATGGCATGTGCACAGATTGTAAGAACTTCTTCAATGACTGGAAAACACTTATGACCCAAAACAAGACCATTGTGGTAAGAAAATAGTTGGATGTTAACAATATTAGAAGTGGAATCTGTTTCTCTAACCTATTACCTCAGTAACCACAAGAATATTTTCCTCATTATATTATCAGCAAGAAAAGACTGTAGTGGTTATTAATCAAATGGTAATACTCTTTAAATTTATACATAAATTCATTGTTTAGAACCAGTTGAACAAGCTTATTCTTTCGGAATGCCAGGCTCTTGGCACTCTCGACAAGCTGGTATAATAATAATCCACCAAATGCAAAAATTATGCAGTAATTTCCCCAAATTCCTTTGTCAATTTTTTGTGCAACGGCAACTTGTCTGATTTTCTTCACACTAATTGTGTGTTTGCCCAATTGATATTTTTGCAGAATGAAATTGTTTCCAAGCTCGCAGGATTTTACTGCTTGCAAAAGCCAAGTTACATGAGAAAAACGGTAATTTTGATTTTATGATTTAATTGAACATTGAAGTTTACTTCGAAAGCAGGCATTGGAGTCTGAATATAAAGAAGCAATTATTCTTTGCTTAATTTTAGTGTACCAGATATGTTGCCATGGTGATTGAAGTGAGCCTGAATCGCATTGCGCATGAAGTAAGTGTGATTTTCATTTCCTAGTCATGCTAATGGGCTGTTAATCAATGTCTTAAAGTCGGAAATTAGGCTCATTCTCTTTCATGATACATGTGTGCATTGCCAACAGTCTATTTTCCAGGGTAATTATTCAAGTACATTCACTTGATACAATTATTACATCGATGTTAATGGTATATGTAGGAAATTGAATCATAATTATCCCACTACAAACAACTACAAAGTACAGTGCAGGTTACACACACGCAAAACAAAAAAAGATTACGGTAGCAAAGCCACTAACACCCATGCATAAAAAAACCTACATTTACTGCCATGGTTTGCATACTATAGTTGCTTTAAATATAACCACATTATGGACAAGCTCAAGCAATTAAAGGCCTCTTTACTTCAGATTTTCTGTAAATCGGTAATTCCAACAGTTTTTAAAAAACCAACATGATTTTATACAAGATTTTACATAGTTTTGTTCACTTATAATGATTTTTTTCTGCAAATATGAGTAGTTCTGTTCATCTCATTGGTGTGTTTTTGAAATGCAGCAGATAAAAAAAATGAAACCAATACTGCCAGTAAAATTCCTGGAAGCCACATTGCGACACAAAACAAACAGCAATTTACTGTCAATCCATATTACGGCATTGTTAGTCCTGTGCAATCAGTTGCTAATTAACCGGCTTTGCCGCACCTACTGCATTGGCAAATAATCAGCGGGTCTTGTGATTTTCTGTACTTTGGATTGTCCAAAATAACTTTGCAATCTTGGGCTGCATCCGTGTATTGTATCTAAACAATTGACCCTCCCATGATCACATTCGTGCACTTCCATACAGTGCGAAAGTATGGCAAAAGATCACCTTCCGGCTTTTTGGGACCTTATTATGCAGCACGTGAGTACGTCAGTGCACATCAAAGAAATGTGCAGGCCCACTCTATGTGTATTCATAGAAGCTAAACGCACCATTACACTTAGTACTTCCAAAACATTTTTGTTTGTCGTTAGTTGTTTGCATACAATATTTATTAAGTATTTACCACATTTCTTCTGCATTTAGCCATCCGAAGAAATTTGCCAGGAAATTTATTTCTGCGATCCACCGGAAATTAGCAAGGTTGAGCTTTCTATGGCTTCCAACGTAAGTTTAATGAAAGTTGCTGGCTTGGCAGGTCTTTCTTATACCTCCCACGTAACAACACTTTAAAGTTGTACCTGCTTCACTTTTTTAAATTTTTTGCCTTTGTTACTGATGACACATTTTTTTCTCCTTATGAAACATAAATCATGTTTATTTAAGTTGGGTTTGGACCATAATATTTGTTCCACTTAATACAAAAATACATATTGTGAAAATATGAAAACATGCTTAATGACATTCTTGCCTGTGTAAAATTGTTGTACATTTTAAAAAGAGGTCATTTAATTACACTAGTCCAATTTATACAGTTGTATTACAATACCCAATCCTCCATTTTAATGCCAACAAACCTGTTCCTTTATTGAGTGGGGTTAAGCAATGCTGATAAAATGTATTAAACCTACATATCCTATGAATCATAGGAGGGTGTCTCTTCTGACAAATACTGTACGGATTGCACAACATTTATGGCCGACCTGCAGGATGTTGCTAAGAATAACGCAAGCATTATTGTGAGTTGTCTGTTTAATCTTGAACTGCCAATTGCTATATACAGTCATGGTAATTTTTTGATAACAGCATTGGAAAAACAATAGTTCGTAAATTATGCACATTTTATTCATGAATAGTTTGGATAAAAGTTAAATGATTCTGTTTTTAGGATGACCTCACTGATTTGATTAAAGAGCAATGTGATGCTCTTGGTCCAGAAATTGCTCCCTTGGTATGTATTTAAACATTTAACTTTCAAAAATTTTCTAGATTTATTAATGTTTTGTAGACATGCATACTATTGTCATTCTACTAAAAATATTTCATTCCAAAGCTTTTTCTGTTCTGCAAATGTTAACCCTGTATCGAGGGTCCCCAACCAACAGGCCAAGAATTAGTATCAGTGCCAACCAAAAGAGCAAAAATCTCACTCTTTTGTACATGCCATGCCCTTGGTAATTTATCTTTAATGCCACAAAGGCCTGTCCATAAAATAATCTCTATGCAAAACCTGTCAGTGGTGGGGACCCCTGTCCTATATTATTTTGTCATCCACAGTTAATCACCACATGCACATTCTATGTTTATATGGTTATTTTTTACATTTTAGATCTATTTGAACTTGCTATAAAGTCCATTGTAATTTTTTATAAATTTTTTTGTGTAATAACCAATCTTTCGGGCATGTTTAGTGCAAAAACCAGATTCCAACACTAATCAAGACGTATGCACCGCTTTTTGAACTATTAGTAAGTTAAAGGTGTTTAAATGCACCTTGGCAAAGTCTTGTAACAGTATCGTGTAAAATTTTGAACTGTTTTTTTTTCACTTATTGGGCAACATTCAAGTCTTTTTATTTTCACCGACTGTAAAACAGGGCTTTGCCAAAGTTCATTGTTTGAAACCTATCTCTAGATTTTAGTGTTTCCTTGCTTATTTTTCACTATTTTTGTGATTTTTGTTGTATTAAAGTGTAAAAAGGCTGCTGACCAAATCGTTCCCATGGTAGTTGATGCTATTGAAAGTAATGTAAGTCCTGGGTGAATATGCAATCCTGACCAAAGTCATGCTGATTTTACAAACGTGAAAACAATTGCCGGTTTAACAAATATACAAAAACAATTGCAAATTCATTTCTTTGAGTAAATTAAAGAAGTAAATTATAACTTACAAAAGGAAACATTGTGTCAACTCTACTGGAAGTTACAATTTGTTGTGTGTTTTTTTTTTCAATTCCTGGAGTAATTACCTAAAAATTTAATTGTTTGGTGTGGTTTGCAAACAATGAAAATACAAAAGTTAAAAAAATGTTTTACAAAACTTTCCAGGATGTAAATCTGATTTGTTCCACCATCCTCATGTGTCCAGCAGGGAGTCAAAACGTAAGTTTACTGAGAACATTTCTTCCTCTTTACCACCGACACACTGCTTTGCAATATATTAAGCTTAACACTTAAACCTTTTAGGACCCTCTTAAAACTGGGTTTGTAAGGTATCCTGATATATTTAGGATAACTGATCTCATCTATTGTCCGGATTTTAACTCTCTTTTTATTACAGAAACCAATGACTGGTAATTTGTGCAACGACTGCATTGCATTCACACAGGACTGGCAGGCGATAGCAGTAAACAACAAGTCCATCATAGTAAGAAATAGTGCCTTTAATGTTGTCAACATAAATTTGCATAGTTCGATTTATTGTAAACCCCAGACATTCCTTCTCACTTTGAAATAAGAATTATATGTCACGAAATCTTTTAGAGACAATAACAACTGTTACTGCATAAATTTCCCAGTGTTGCAATGTCTTACATATGTACCCTATAAAATGTTTATAGATGGGGTTGCCCATCATAAAACCTTGTGTTTCTTTGTGTGGTTTAACAATGAATGTTGCAACTGTAACAGGATGAGTTGAACTCGATGATTGCACAGCAGTGTAGTGCTTTGGGTCCAGACTTTGAAAAGCTGGTAGCAAAAATAGTGCTTAACTGTCTCACCATCCATGCCCTTACTTTTGCATTGTAAATCCAAATTTTGTAAATCTATTTTTAATGGAAAATATTGTTGATTAAGGATGGGCCATTTTGACTGAACAAAACTAATCATGATTAAATATAAATATTATTGTTTGCCAAAAGAATAATTTTTTTTCACATGGTTTACAGTCGACTAACATAAATTTTTGTTTTTCGGCTTTTGTAGTTCAATGCAAAAAGGGCATTGGTGGTGCCATTATTTCGATTTTAAAGCAATTAACGGTTTGTTGCAATATTTACAATTTTGTGTGGCAGAAAGGTTTACTATCCCAAGTTCAATCTCTCTACTGCAATCAATTCACTACAAACATGCAAGCAGAGGTGCAGTTTAATTACAATACCCATAATTATTTTAGACATGCTAAAGACTCGCCTCCACTGGCTTTTGTAAAACTGTGCTATATTTGTAGATATACAGTAAAAGCCTTGAAGTAAAACCAATTACCCCAAAAAATAGACTGATTTAAATTTGATTTGGATATGTGTGATACAAAATTATCATATTTATAAAATTAACAAGTTTTTGTTTCTAATTTAAGGAGCTAAATTTGATTGTTTTTTGCAGTGTAATCAGGTGGTTTCAAATCTAATTGCCAATGGTATTGATGGCCTTGTGAATAATGTAAGAACTATATTACATTTTTTGAAGCTACTCTAAAATATATATATATTTTATATATACATATATATAAAATATATATATATTTTTTTTAAATATTAGCATTTGTTATGTTAAAATACTTCAATGCCTTATCAAAACATTTTGTTTCAATTAATTTTTGTTTCAGAAGATTTATTTAAGTTTGTGTCAACATGTATTTATACCTGTCTGCAATTCTTTAACTTTACAGTGATTTAAAACGTGTAATCTCTATATGAGGTATGAGAAGTGTGTGCAATACTTTCTTTAATTTTAATCTGCTACAAAAATTATCAACTGCCAAATTTCGAAATCAAACAACCTACGAAAAATTAATACACAAAAACACAGCGGTTGGCCTGTACAACTAAGTTGTAACAAATACTATCCGAAAGCATTAATTCCAAACTTGTAATTATATTGCAATTGTAAAAAGTTATGAGACAGTTGGACACATTTGCTATCACGCATATTTAACTGGCAGTGTTCCTCCTTTGTGAAAGAATACCTCCCTCAGTTGTGGGATCTTATTGAAGATAATGTGAGTATTAAGAGACCCACGAAGTCCAAAATCAAAATAAACAAAATCTATTTGACTCGTATGTCAATGATGTGAATAAATTAAACAAAACTTGCATCAATAATAAGGCAAGCAATGCTTTCACATTGATGCCAAAATCACAATTTCTCAAACTTATGTTCTGCACAATTCCCTCAATAAATATGAAGGCTTCCATCTCTATCCACTTTAGCACTAAAGCTTGTCAATATTCTCAATAAGCCTTGGCAACAAATACAATAGAACAAAGCCAAATTGAAAAAAGATTTTGGTGAACCTCAATCAGCTTTACTTGGCATAACCTTGCCGGGTTCCAGGGACAAAAAAGTTTAGAACATTTGGTATATTAAAGCATTACTTTAAGTATATTGCATTTCTCACTGTCAAAATTAAAAAAATATCAGTGTTGCACCTCTACCTTGCACATAAGTAACAAAGAAACTTAATGTAAAGTCCAAATACGATCCAGCAAATATGCCTGCCCGGTTGGTAAATATCACAGTGTAAATTAGACTTTTAAAAAATAACTTTTAAAGAATCTAGTAAAGGTGCCCTTGATTTGACAGAATATGGTTGTTGTATTTAATATGCTCGTCTTGCTAGGATGCTGAAACCATCTGTTCCACTGTTTACCTTTGCCTTGCCAATGAAGAAAAAGCTGAGCCTGTCCAGGAAGTGGTTGATATGATAGAAATTATCGACCCAATTAAATCTGAGGTATAAAATCATTTTCTAACTTAAAAAATTACGAGTACTGTACTTGGCACCTTGCACACTTTGAATTTCAATCAAAAATCAAACTAAGCTTATGTTAACAACATGTGTAATTTTTATCATTTCATCATTAATAAAGGGATGTTGTTTCTCACATCACGTCAATCACTTACATCCCATACCAAATTTCTGTATCATTTTCGTCTGATTGTGAACATGCTCAAAAACTATGTTACAAAAATTGCAGAATGTACGAAATCACCTAGTTGTAATTTAATCCATATGGCTATTTATATTCGGCACGTAACAAGCTTTTGTACCATAAAGGGAGTGACTGATGATAAGCACTGCACTGACTGCACTCAGTTCATGAAAGATTTGCAAGATGTCGCTCAAAACAACCAGAGCATTGTGGTAAATATCAGTTGACTTTGGTTGCAGGCTTCTTTAGTTCTGTATATTTTTAATTAACTTTTGCTATTCTTTTTCTTATCCAATTTCTTTTAGAAATGCTTTACTTTTTGTAAGCTGTAAAGTAAAAATCATTGAAAATTGGATATGTCACCTCTAGCATATGGGTTTCTGTGCAGTCATCGGCATAAATATATCCCCAAGTGAAAAAAAAAAAGTTATTGTAAAATTGTTGCAAATCCTTTTGCTCCATAATTTCCACAGTAACAAGGTAAATAGTAAAATGTTTCTATTATAGACTGATCTCACCAACTTCATCCTTGAGCAGTGCGACACACTTGGCATTGGACTTAGTGAAGTGGTATGTCATTTTTACTATTTTTTGCTTCTAGTTTTATGTTGGGAAAAATTGTGTTCTTGCTTTTAATGCTTCCGTATTCAAGCAGGTGGATCAGGTAAATAGTTTTGAAGTTAAAGTTCCACTAAGCTATCGAATGTTCTGATGTAATTTTGTAACACATTTCAAAAATTCTCCTTCATCTTAACTACCAATTATGGTTGAAGCACAACCTTAACTCTTTATCAAGAGATTTTGTGCATAATTGGCATAAAATTACAACATAATAATACTCAAATTGAAACATGCAGTGCAAATTTAAAGTTCCTGGCCTTGTCAAGCAAAACCTGCCAAAGTTTGAAGCAATCGTAAGTTGCTAAGAGGTTACTCTTATTAGAAGAAGCTGGTTCAAGTAGTGGGAAATATTTTCAAACCTTCAAAATAATGGCCCTTCTCCAAAAAAAATTTTTTAAGCATCATTTTTGGCTGAAAAGGGAACTACGCAGAACCAGCTTCTTCTGTGTACTCTAATATTAAGTAGTTGTCCTAGTTATAAAACACACATACATACATGTAGTGTAAGAAAGCTGTGAACCAAGCTATTCCTATGATAGTTGATGCTATCGAGAGTAACGTAAGTGGCGTGGTAAAGCAATTGATCTGTCACAGACATGTGACCCTGATTTGAGTTCTACGTTTTGTGCTGGTGTTAATTTATAATTCTATCAGCAACAGTTTTTAGGTGCATTCATTTGTAATTATTAAACAAGATTAAAATGTGCGGTTTACATTAATAAGTTTTAAATTCAGTAATTGTTATGTTTTAATTCATATTGCTTAATATTGGAGATATAAGTGATTTTTGTACCAGATAATTGTTTTTCATGAAACTTTTAAATTTACATAGTTTTTAATTAGTTGCGTTTGAATATGTAACAAAATATTAAAACTTAACTTGGCGATATTTTCCATAGGATGTAAACCTCATCTGTTCAACCATGCTGATGTGTCCGTCTGGATCAACCAATGTAGGTGTATTTGCTTTTTAAAGGACAAATGCATATTGTTGTTTTATATATTTTTCTATATTTATGCAGAATCCTATGGTTGGAAACTTGTGCAATGATTGTGTGGCATTCACTCAAGACTGGCAGTCCATCATCCAAAACAACAAGTCCATTATTGTAAGAATAGAACCAATAGTACAAGTTCATGATCAAAAAAATAATGAAAAATGTTTTGTTGTTTTATAAAAGTATTCTGTTTTGACAACAAATATCTTTTAAAATTCTCTTTTTTCTACAACAGCAAGCAAAATGGAAAATGTACAAACAGTCTGCATTTTATACTGCTATTGTGGCTGCCAGGCATACTATTTGATCAGAATTGTTCTTCTGGCACTTAAGTTTCTAAAGTTTTATTTGAAACCGATGTTTCGTCTGCCATCCGGCGAGACTTCCTCAGAGTTATGTCAACAGTGAAGCATCAAGCGCATAAACACAAAGTTTTTTTTTGCGTTTTTAGTGTTTATGCACTTGATGCTTCACTGTTGACATAACCCTGAGGAAGTCTCGCCGGATGGCAGACGAAACATCGGTTTCAAATACAACTTTAGAAACTTAAGTGCCAAAAGAGAAATTCTGATTAATAAGTCTGCATTTTGTTAACAAAGTTTTGTCCTACCTAACAACAATCACCATTAAATTTCATTCTTGTTTATCAAACATCTTAAACAAGATACCGGTATACAGATATTGTTTTCACTCGTATTTAGGATGAGTTGACTTCAATGATTGCTCAGCAATGCAGTGCCCTCGGTCCTGACTTTGAAAAACTGGTAGTGACCCATTTCCCCATATTGTATAAATACCTTTACCACATTTGTTATTCCAGCACAAACTAAGTTCAAACATTCTTGCTGGAATAACAAGTGTGGATTTGTTTAGAACTGCCAGATTCGGGAAATAATTTTCTGTGTGATTGTTTTTTTCCGCAGTCTGCTCTGACTCAACAAATTGACACAATGGTGTGCAGTACCCTTGCCGAAATTTTACAAGAGGAGGTTAATAAGTGTGCTTTAATTTTTCAATTTTATCTATACAATAGTATGCAGTAAACACTTTAGAACTTTAAAATCTGTGTAGCTTTTTACTATAAACAACTCAATTGTTGTACATTGTTAAATTACTTGGAAATTGTAAATATTAACCTTGATGTTTAAAGTTTTTGCTAATTAAATTGGATTGGTGTTGGTCTTGACGTTTTGTCAATTACCCTGATACAGTGATTTTTGTAAATTTTTGTTTGTTAGTTAATTGTGTAATTCTATGTGCTGCAATTTCAGTGCCATATTGAAGTCAACAAGTTTAAAACAAAAATTATCAACGAGCTGACAACAAAAGTAAGTGATATAATTGTCATGCCTTTATAAGCCGTTCCGAATTAGTTTTGTTTGCTAAATATGCACTTGACTTTTTTGTGCAGTTCAATTCAACCCATTCAAAATATTCCACAGTGTGCAAAAAATATAAAAATGCAGAAAGTGGATAAAAGTACAGTTGAAAAGTCCTGCAGTTAAAATCAGACTGCAAATAAAAATGTAATTTGTTGATGAGCTACTGTTACTTGATTGTTGCCCTGTGGTTACATCAGTGTTGCAATTTTTTTCTGAAGCAATGAAAGTGCATACAGTCAACTTATCCTTAGTTTTTCTCAAGACAGAAAGTGACTTCTGCTTATTACAAGTGCAATCAGTGAACTTTACAGAAACTTTCTTTGCAATCTACAACATACATATTTTCTTGATCAATTGCAGCCATAATTACTTAGCCCCCAAACAGAAATTAGTACCTTAAATGCTCACTACCAGTTTATTCCTCTATCAGTGCTCCAGCTTTGTGAAGGATTACTTGCCACAACTTTGGGATCTTATTCAGTACAATGTAAGTGACTGGGGTTTCATTTGTAATCTTGAAAGCAGTTTGTCAGTAGTAAGGATATTTTGTGATGTAAATGCAGTTTATGTATGAAGCATAATTTATCAGGTTTATGTCAGGTGTGCAGTTCTTTACTTATGTTCAGTGCATACTATTTATTTTCATCTCGGTTCAGTAAAACAAAGGTAGTGTCTGTCACAGAATGATAGTTAATCTATGTAGTCCGAAATCAGTTTCGCGGAATTCCCTGACTAATTTTTGTTTTCAGGATGCGGAGACGATCTGTGGAACAATGTACATGTGCATGTCAGAAAAACCCGAAGAAAAACAGGTTGACGTTGTACAAAATGCAATCAGAGCATCCATGGAGGTTGCCACTGACGAAGGGGTAAATTTGCCATAAATTTTCCACAGTGGAATGATGCCTGGAGTATTTTTCCCTAACCTTTTCTTATGTCCCAGGACGCTGGCATGGGAACATGCCTCATGTGCAAGATGGTTGTCCACGAAGTTGACAAAATGCTTGAGGGCAACACAACTGAAGTAAGGATCCTGCTATTGATAAAGCAGTTAATTTCCTACTTCATTTCCCGACTTTTGAATATTAACATAAAAAACTGCCGATCACTGAACATTTCTTGGTGAAAAATACTATTTTATGCGAAATATTTGGTGTGAAAAAGCACTTCCTACATAAACCCAGCCCTTCCAAGCAAAACAAAAGCGAGCATTTTTTGTCTTCTCCGTTTTTTTAAGTAGAACTTCTGTGCGCAGGAAGCAGTGGTTGCCGCTTTGCAAAAAGTGTGCAACCTCTTCTCTGCCGATATCAGGGAGGAGTGCAAGACGTTTGTGGACACATACGCCAAAGACATTGTGGACTTGATCATTAACGAAGTGGAATCCGGTGTAATCTGCACAAAATTG
The DNA here is from genome assembly GCF_947561715.1 of Ascidia mentula. Classification (NCBI taxonomy): domain Eukaryota; kingdom Metazoa; phylum Chordata; class Ascidiacea; order Phlebobranchia; family Ascidiidae; genus Ascidia; species Ascidia mentula. The sequence goes on from NC_138568.1 coordinate 6,415,889, forward strand.
ATGCTGTGCTCTGCACAACAAAAACAGGTACCTCACTGTTGGGAATGTTTGTTAATTGGTCGCCTCATATTGACGTCAAAAGTTGACGTTTGTTGTGTTACAGTCATTGCATTCATTTTATTAAACGCTAAAACGTTGGCTAATTTGTATGGAGCACTGTATTAGCGGAACTATTTTGATTTTTACGAAATGCCAAAAGCTTTGGGCCGCATCAGAATAATTAATTTAGTATTGCAAGTGTTAAATCGTAAAGTTAAAACTGTACGTTATCTGGGAAATCCTGAAAATGCAGAAGATTTAACATAAGTCTGAATTTTTTGATCATAACTGCAAATTATATCGCAAAAAGTTCATACTGCAAAAAGACGTAGCCAGTGTACTGGAACTTCGGTGCATGTTGTCACGGTAATAAATCACGCTTGTGTTGTTAGACGGTTCTGAAGGCTTCGACAACATGTGACATTTGCGAAGCAGTTGCAACTGAACTCGACAATCTTCTCAGCGACAAGTCAACTGAGGTAGACACCACCATCATCCAAAATAATGCTTTCATAACTCTTTCTGATAAATTAAAAGTTTCTATAGGGCAAATGAAACGGAAACACTCTGCTTGTTTAAGATTCAGAAAATCTTTTCTCTGCCACTGTAATTTATAGCTTTGTACTATTAAGGTCGGCAACGCCATTTTGTTCATAATCTTAAGTTGCTACTGAATAACTATGTTATTGTGTCGAAATCAAACGAATTCAATCGAATCGTAGAATTATTTTTTATTGTTTATGCTCCAATTTGTATTTTTTGGGGAAATAAACACTATTTATTTTGTAAGCTGCATACAGATGGCCACTGTTTCGACCTATACGGTCTCATCAGTGGTAAGCAAAGTCATTTGATAGTCACATCAGCTGCTCTGGTGAGACCTTATAGGTCTGAACAGTGGCCATCTGTATGTAGCTTACACAATTCATATTATTGGCTCCACTTTGCTAAACACTATTTAATCAACTATTTGATCATTAATAGAAGATCCACAAACTTGTGCGTAGCGTTTTAAAACATTTTTTTACAGGCCGAAATCACTGCAGCCGTTGAGCAAGTGTGCTCTTTGCTGCCAGCAGCTGACCAACAAGAATGTAAAGCGTTGATTGATCAGTACCTCGATGAAATAATCCAGCTATTGGTTCATTACCTTAGTCCGAAGACGCTCTGCAGCGATCTTGGCCTGTGTACGTCATCTGTGGCCAAGGTTTGTCGAGTCGTTACACTTTTACGTATTACTTCTATTGAGAATTTAGTTGTTACGGAATTTAGCTTGCTTACCCCATACCAAGACACTTCTGCCCCATTACCATGTTCTTTATGCAGTTGTAGTTATAGGTTATGTTGTAGTGAATGTGTAGAATTTCCCCCAAATAGTTTGTTTTACATTTCTGAATATTTACTTTATTTTAACAAATTTCCTGTAATCATTGAACCGTAACTGTGGTTTATATTATCACAGAAAGGATTGAAGGCTTCGACAACATGTGACATTTGCGAAGCAATCGCCACTGAACTCGACAATCTTCTGTCCGACAAGTCAACTGAGGTAGACAACTCTATCCCAAAACGCATGCACTATTATGGACAAATTTATCTGATAAATTTAAAGTTTCAATCAGGCAAATAAAACAGAGACACTCTGTTTGTTTAAGATTCGGAAAATCTATTCTTCGACATTTGGCTGTTATGTATAGCTTTGTACTAGTAGGATCGACAACGCCATTTTGTTCATACTAGTTTAAGTTGCTACTGAATAACTATGTTATTGTGTCGAAATCAAACGAATTCAATCGAATCATAGAATAAGGTTTTATTGTTTATGCTTTTATTTGTATGTTTTAAATAATAAACACTACTTCGCAAACTTGCCCGTCGCGTTTCAAAAAGCATTTTTTTACAGGCTGAAATTACTGCAGCCGTTGAGCAAGTGTGCTCTTTGCTGCCCGCAGCTGACCAACAAGAATGTAAAGCGTTGATTGATCAGTACCTCGATGAAATAATCCAGCTATTGGTTCATTACCTCAGTCCGAAGACGCTCTGCAGCGATCTTGGCCTGTGTACGTCATCTGTGGCCAAGGTTTGTCAAGTCGTTACACTTTTACGTATGACTTCTATCGAAAATTTAGTTGTCACGGAATTTAGCTTGCTTGCCCCATACCAAGACACTTTTGCCCCATTTTCACGTTCTTTATGCAGTTGTAGTCACAGGTTATAATGAATGTGTAGATATTGCCCATATAGTTTGTTGTAAATATAACAGTTTCCACCATTTCATCCGATGCAAGTCAGTCCTTAATTTGGAAATAAAATCGGGTGTTTTTTCGCCATTGCAAGCAGCACATTTGTAGATAAACAAGAAATATAGCAAAAATTCCCGAATGCGGTTTATCAGAAACTTCCAATTTTTGGCTTGTCGCAGAAACGTGTACAGGACAGCACAACATGCGAAGTTTGTGAACTGGTCGCCAACGAACTGGACAGCCTGCTCTCCGATAACAGCACTGAGGTAACATCGTGATACAAAACATATATTGACTTGATCAAGTCTGTCTGATAGATTGGAAGTTTCAATTTGTGCAAAAATAGGAAACACTATATATTAAAATTTGATATTCAGAAAATCTATTTTTTTAATATTTGATAACCTTCTGGTCGAATAAACATATTTTTTTGTCAAAATGAAATCAATCGAGTGGAACCTTAGCGGTAGTTTCAATTGTCCACAATTTTTTTGTATTTTTGAAATGATAAACTCTTAGACCAAATTGCTGACCATATGCATACACCCCCTGCTTGGAGAAGCGAAATTATTTTTCGCCAAACGTGTGCGTCCCTTTGTTAGTCTTAAATTTTTTACAGGCCGAAATCACTGCAGCCGTTGAGAAAGTGTGCTCTTTGCTGCCCTCCGCCGACCAACAAGAATGTAAATCGTTGATTGATCAGTACCTTGATGAAATAATCCAGCTATTGGTTCATTACCTCAGTCCGAAGACGCTCTGCAGCGATCTTGGCCTTTGCACGTCTTCTGTGGCCAAAGTATGTCTCGTGGTTAGACTGTCGAGAGATATCACATATTTTTGATAATTTGGAGGTCACCAGTGTTTCATAAATTGGCCTCCGAACGGACACGAACGAATCAAAAAAGCTTGTTCCCCAGCAATATGAATATGTCCCGCTTGTATATATATTATAGATATTCAGCAGTAGTAATAGGACGTGGTAGTTTCAGCTAAGCAATTGTTTTCGGTAGAACGAGGTGCCATCGGCAATTACAGAACGCTTAAAATTTTCCATTTGTTTGAACTCGTCAAAGCGCACAGATATCCCTATATTGCTTATCACCCTCCCTCCTATTATTTGTATATATTATATTTGTAAAAATAATATTTGTATATGTGAGATCAAGAAATAAATATACTCATTTTTTTAGGTGCGTGTCACCGATTCGACGACCTGTGAACTCTGCCAGGCAGTTGCAAAGGAATTGGAACAACTCATCACCAAAGACAGCACCGAGGTAAAGCTTTTTTCTATGATAACGCTCAAAGCTATAGTTTTAATATGATGTAAAGGCAAGTTTGTATTTGTTGGGTGGTGACGTTACGCAATGAAAATCGTTGAAAGTGCTACACATTGTTGCATATACTTCCCTATTGGTGGGGTTCGAAACAACGACTTTAAATTTGTTTACCATACGTCTAATGCTTAACATCCGCTAATGCTGAAAACACAAAATAGTTTTGCCGTGTTCTTGAAAAAAAGGTAATTTAATCCGTCTGTACGTATTGTCGTGTCAACACGCACTTGAATTCAACATTGGTTATCTCTGTAACCACCAGTACGACATTTGATCCCTTTTTAATCAATGTGCATCAGAACAGAATTCCGGTTTGAATCGCTTTTTTTCGTGGTTGAGACTAAGGTCTAAATTTCTTTTTATTACAGGAGGAAATCGTCAACGCTGTGAAGGAAGTGTGTGGCATACTACCCAGCAATCTTAAAACCGAATGTGATCAGTTGATCGATATGTACGGTAAACAAATCATCAACCTCCTTATTCAGAAAGTGTCGCCCCAGGAAATCTGCTCCACCCTAAAGTTGTGTTCTAGTGTAAGTAGCTACTGTGTCGCTAATGTTTTCTATTTTGGGAAAGGTTTGACGTTAAACGGGCCGCGTGAAATTGATAAACCCTGGTCTAAATACACATGTTATTTTCCGTTAAAATTTGAATATGTTTGTCGTTTGGTTGAGTCTACACTTTCTACTGTGTTGGAAATAATCTATTGTGGCCTTGACCTTAGAGCAAAGTTCAATCCTGCTGTCTTTTCCTGTGTTTCCCAACCTTAATTTTGGTGCAAGAAAACACTTCGGGCACTCAAACTAATCCAAAAGTTTGGGAAAGAGCTTGACATTCTGCTTTTTGATTGCACTGTTTCATGCACCTTTCACTGTACAGTTTAACGCCGATTAACCAGGATAATTTTTTCAGGTGCGTGTCACCGATTCGACGACCTGTGAACTCTGCCAGGCAGTCGCAAAGGAATTGGAACAACTCATCACCAAAGACAGCACCGAGGTAAAGTGTTTCCTTCAAATCGTACACCTCAATAATACACGCTTTATTTATTGCTATATCCCTTATTGCTCTTGGTATCAATTTCAACAAGTCTGTGTCTCGCCGTACTTAACTATTTTACGTAAATTGAGTTGGTTTTGGCACTCTCTGGTGGAATGTAAATTTTTTTGAAGTTGTCAGCGAAATAAGCCGGCTAAATTTCTTCAATACTGGACAGAATATAGTGAAGTCATGGTAAATCGTATTGTTTTAGGAGGAAATCGTCAACGCTGTAAAGGAAGTGTGTGGCATACTACCCAGCAATCTTAAAACCGAATGCGATCAGTTGATCGATATGTACGGTAAACAAATCATCAACCTCCTTATTCAGAAAGTGTCGCCCCAGGAAATCTGCTCCACCCTAAAGTTGTGTTCTAGTGTAAGTAGCTACTGTGTCTTTGACATTTGCTATGCGAGGACCTTTCGTGTTGTATTTTTTTTTTCAGTCGTCGCATCATTTTTTTCCTGCAATTTCTATTTTTTCCCTCGTTTAATTTGTTTTCAAAAAGCCATCATAGCTATGATCATTTTGAACGAATCCACACTCCTTTCGGGAATCAGCTTTACGCGGAAAGCTTGTTTTGAATACTTCAGTTGCCATATTTTATGCAGTTTGCACTACAGCTAAAACTTATCAAGGATATTTTTTCAGGTGCGTGTCACCGATTCGACGACCTGTGAACTCTGCCAGGCAGTTGCAAAGGAATTGGAACAACTCATCACCAAAGACAGCACCGAGGTAAAGTGTTTTCCTATCAAAGTACTTGTACGTATGAATAAAACGCATCGTCAGTTTGCGAAGGCAAGTTTGTGGCTGATAAATAGTGAAAGTAAATGAAAATCAGGTGTAAGGCAAGTTCGGAACCCTCCAATGTAAATATCTCGTCTTCGGTGGAATATACGAGGCCGCTATGTGTTGAATTTGACAACTTCAGTTATAGCGAGCATCAAGTGGTAAATCTTAATAATAATTGGCCTAAATATTTTTGCCGTAGCCTTCTTGCTTGCAATGAAAGAATTCACTTTTAAAGAATTCTGGAAAAGTTTCACGAATTGTGGATTGCAATACAATATATATGTACTTATATTTATATATGTTTTTTTAAATATCAACACGTTTCTGAACCAAAATATGTACAACAATTTATCTGTTTTCGTCAGTTTTGTCAGAAAGTGCCCAATTTGGTGACTTATTTGGTCAATTTTCGCCCAGAAACTAAAATCGTGATGGAATATTATCGTTTTAGGAGGAAATCGTCAACGCTGTGAAGGAAGTGTGTGGCATACTACCCAGCAATCTTAAAACCGAATGTGATCAGTTGATTGACATGTACGGTAAACAAATTATCAACCTGCTTATTCAGAAGGTGTCGCCCCAGGAAATCTGCTCCACCCTAAAGTTGTGTTCCAACGTAAGAATGAATTCTTTTTACATGAAAATTTCTTACATTGGCATGTGCTGGCGTATTTACATACGTAGAAAAATTCAGTTTGGTCCGTATTAAAGTACTGTGCGTTGTGTTAAATGTGACTGCGCCGTGTTTAACTAAAACTGTCAATTATGTGCGTCTTCAGGTCATGTTGGGCGACTCGTGTGAATTGTGCAACGTCGTAATGCAAGAGATCGAACATTTGATCAACTCGGAGAGCACCCAGGTGAGACACTTGTTAATTCTGACTTTCCGCCAAGTCTTGCTAACCTAATTTGGTGGCATTTATGATTTACTATATGTATTATGATAGCTGCTGTAGGCTGTTTTCTATTAGGCTTCGTCCGTGCAGCTTATTGCAAGAAACAACTCACCTAATTCATATACTATTGGTTTTCCTCTGTACCAATGTTACACAGATTCGTAATATTTTTTGTTAAGAAAAGTTTGACTTTAAACGGGCTACATAGAATTGATTAACTCTGTCTGATTACCAAACATGTTATTTTCGATTTTAGTCAAACTCTGTTGCCAACTCTCATAACATTGTCTCTCTACCCACAGTTCAAATATTATACGGTTTCGTAACCGAGCTTTAACCAATCAACTTTATATCACAGAAGGAAATCATTGCAGCGGTAGAGAAGGTGTGCGCGATCATCCCAAAATATAAAAGCGAATGTGACAATCTGATCGAACAATACGGTGATACCATCATAGAGCTTCTCACCAGCCTTGTGTCACCGGAGGAGATCTGCTCTGCTATAGGTCTTTGCTCTGGTTCCAAGGCAAGCGTAAGTCGAGTTTAAGTACTCTCAAAGTACAAAGCATGGTTTGTCCGTTTAATAAAGACATTGTACAGAACTGTGGTTCTTAGGGACTCCGATAACGGATTTACGCATGATTCTGAGAATAATCAGACTGGCCCATAGTGTTGAAAACATGTCAGTGGATCTTAAATCAGAAAAACGATCTCCATTTGATTATTCCGATGTTTAAAGATTGCAACTGAGGAAGATTTGTCAGCAAACAATCGCCTTTTTGTTACTTGTAACAGAACAAAGACATTGCTCGGTAACGGGTTAAGACCGCTGCCAAAACTACACGCAAAAATTGGGGCATCTTATGTCAATACACTTCAATTTGAAGGCACTTCATTTAACGGGACCGCGGATGCCACTTTGAGAACCTCTGAGATAGACGTTGATTATTTTTATTCATGTTCAGGTCGCCGCCAACTCGTATGAATTTTGCGAAGTCTGCAAACTTGTGATGACGGAGTTGGACAATCTACTCGGGCAAAACGCAACAGAGGTAAAAACGTTGTGCTATAAATGAGTTCAAATATGACATTTTTGTGACTTTAACGCTTAAGGCCACGTATTTTAGAAGAATTTACGCTTATCGGCAGTTGAGACAATCTGATTTATACATTGTGTTGCTGTTGCTGCCAGGTATATTGTAACATATGACTCTCGTAATATATGACTCTGCAAATGGTATGATTCTCTCATGACACCTATAGTTAAGCATAGCAGGCGAAACGTCTGTAAACAAAGCCAACGTTGATTATGCCAGAAAGACGGATTGTTTGCATGCGCAAAAGAGCCATAATAATCAATGAGAGCTGCAGACAGGGTGTATACACGCACTGTTTCGACCTGTAAGGTCTCATCAGTGCAGCTGTTGATGTGGCACTGTGCTAGCAGGTAGACTAGCAGGCACACAGATTTCCACTTTGTGGTAGATTGTTTGCAGTTATTGCTTCAAAATTGTAATATCGCAATTCTTTTAATGTGAATTTAGTACAAATTGTTACAGGTATCATTGTTTAACAATGGGTTAGATGTAGATGTTTAATAAAACATGTTTTAACCATAGTCCGAAATCATCACCGCCCTCGAGAAGGTTTGTTCCATTTTGCCTGGTGATCTCAAATCCCAATGTGACGACTTCATGACATCAAACGGCAAAGCCATCCTCGACTTGTTGCTTAAGGAGGCCTCGCCTTCCACGGTTTGCCCCGCCCTCAAAATGTGTCCCAAGTCCATGCAGGTAGATAGATTCTTTGAACAAATTGGGTGAGAACCTATCACAAATTGCTCATAAAGAGTGATTGACGTTCAACGTCTGTGCGATCCATTTTTTTATTAATGGCCCAACGACTTTTGAGTAAAGAATGATGCTTTCGTCTCCAATCCAGCATATCTTATGCGATTGTGCAACTGGAAACATTACTCGATTTAGTGGTGAAAAAAGCATTGCTTCAGGTTTAGACGGACTATAAGTTTGTATGTCGCGCTGTGTTAATGAAAAATTTAAACTTCTTAAAGAAAATGGCGCAGTGTAACTAAAGGATCGCTAAAAAATCTTCAACTGATCAATCAAACCCTTTCGCCTTTAAAGCAGAAACAATTCCGCATACTCAATGTTAAGCTTTGTGTACTTTGTATACAGGCAAAGGTGCATTTTGTCTCGGCCGGTGAGCTATGCACAGTGTGCAAGTTCGTCATTGAGTTCGTTGACCAGGAAATTTCGGCCAACGCCACTGAAGCTGAAGTAAAAGCAGCGCTGGATAGAGTTTGCGATCAGGCTCCTGGAGAACTCAAACAGGCTGTACGTATCTTTTCATACAAGCAATTTGGTGATCGAATGTATCAGAGGACTAGGGTCACATTCTCTTCTCGTGAAAAACAATTTACGAATTCAGTTGTTAAACTTTCCGTCGCCCTTGTAAAATCAATTACGTTATATCAAGAGGATATCGTTTTTCCCTTGACATATTGCAGATACATTTTACCATGTCGAGACAGTAGCATTCGTTTTATTTTATTATTTTCATTTGCCAAATATTTGAAATGCACAATTTCGTTTATATTGATACACACACAGTGTTGAAATTCAGCCGTTTCGCACCGGTTGTGTAGAACCGTTTCACGAAATTTTATGAAATCAGCGAACCGGTTAGCATTACTGGTTACTGTCAATGCATTTTTATAACAGAACCGACTGAAAAATATGACTTTTGTGATAGAACCGGCTGACAAAAAAAATTGAATCCCACCACTGTATAAACATAGATATAATACCCTATTATACCAGAATACAATAGCGGGTTTAAAGTCTTAATACCATGATAAGTATTTGGGTGATCAAGTTTTGGCCAGAAATCGATTCAAGTTTTAGGTTTGGTAAAAGTTTTTATACTTTGTAGTGCGATGATCTTGTGAACGAGTACGCCGACGACATATTGAAGATGCTGGCCAACATATTCGATCCAGATTACGTCTGTCTGGTAAGTGCCGGAATTGTAATACTTCTATTGTAAAATCGCCCACATTTCGTAGTCCAAACTACCAGACAGCAAGTGGTTTTTGTGTGTGGTCCAAACTAATTTTAATTGTGTTGGTGATCAAATGTCTGCCTTTGTGTTTTAGCACTTAGGCTTGTGCAAAGCTGAACGCAAGCAGGTACTTATTGGAGCCAATCCCTGTACGTACGGACCAGCTTACTGGTGTCAGAATGAAAAGACTGCCAGAGAATGCAATGTAAGATATATGTTGTTTAACTTCGAATGTGCTTTCACTTTCTATCGCTAACTGTAATGGATTTGAGTGTAAGATCAGTATTTTTTTTCAATTTATTTACTATTGCCGACATTCTTCTTCAGGAAAGCATAACATGTATATTTTTAACTCCTATGATATACTGTTTTTTACTGTAGTTAAATGGAGTTACAAACTAACTGATTAAATATAATGTTAACAGGCTCTGAACCACTGTCAGCAGCACGTATGGGAGTGAAAAGACGTACGAAAGATACGATACCACCTTGTATATATACACTTCTTCGTATAATTTAAATGTGTGGCAATATAACGACTGTGCGATTGTGAGTTATTATGTTTCGTGATATGTAGTAAAAGCACTTTTTCTACATTCGTTGTTCGCCGTTTCCAGAGCAACCAATCCCGAAAGTGTTCATAATAAATTTATGACTAAATCCAGTTGTAAAAACACACCTAATATTGATTCCATTTTTTGTAATAACTTCAGTAGGTTACTGCTGTCATTTGCTTTCTCAAAATCGAGCATACGCCTTTAAAACTGATTTCTATTGTACGAACAATAAACGATCATCTGTTATGCATCTGGGTGTTGCTTTGTTTCTTGATTACAAGTAAGAACCATGTGCTGGTTGGTTTTTAAAACATCGCCCTACTCCGTTTGCACGGTCAGTCCAGAGCACGTTTGATCACTGGTCCGAAAAGTACTGCAGAAAATTGTTTGACAAACCAAATGTGCGTTTCGTTTCATTGGCGGCCCGAATGTATGAGCTAAAGAATCGGAGGTCTCTGTTTTTTTGATGTCCAACTCGAGGTTCGTTTCAAACCATTGGCTTTACTAAATCGCAAAACTTGCCGTTGTCTGGTCTGAGTTGATAGTTCAGTAAATTAAAATCATGACCACATGACGTTTAAGAATTTGTCACGCTTCACTGGTCGTTTGTCGCTTAGCAACTTTTAAGCCATGGGATTTTTAAAATAATCCATTCCTCCACAGTTCAAGCAGTCGACCATTTCAGACCTATTTTAGGCTTATTTATCCACATTCTTTCAAATATAAATAACTGTACATATTATAAATATACTATTGTATGCATTTGTAAGCCAATTTGATTGAAAACAAAGAAAGAATGTAGTACGGTTTAGGATAATTTGTAAACAGGGATGTTATCTCCATCTGTATGATCAACATCAGTTTGCTATCATGCATGAAGATTAAAAAGGTTATCACACTAAACAAGAATTATGTCCAAAGTGCGCCGTACCCGGGAAAAACCAGCTAACTTACACCATTTAATGGAATCTACCTTGGAAGCCCACCGGCGTGATATTTATGACTATGCATCTGGTCACCTAAATCCGAACAAACTAAAAAAGTATGGTGTTGTGTGAATTATTGTGTTCCTTGATTGCATTTTTGTATTTTTTACGGTATTTTTAATCAGCAAGTGTCAACAATACCTGGACAAAGTATGCCAAAACAGCTACAAAAAAAATTTTAGGCGACAATATAAATTGGGCTTCATATGAACAGTAGGCCTATACTATTTATCGGGTCCAACACATTTTTTGTCACAGACTTGTTGGATTTTTAGTTTGTACATAATTAAATGCATTTATTTATACCTAACCTGAAATTTCGAACATTTCTTCAAAATAAAAATATAACATCCATCATGATTTAGAATCTCCACAAACAACTCAACAACAAATACTGGACAAGTCAGTTATTGGAAAAGTTCAAATGTTTCTGCATCTGATGAAAATGTTCCAAGACAATCGTCAAGACATAGTCACTTGAATTTAATGGCCGATGCACTGTTTGATTTCAGTTCTGGAACAGCCGGTGCCTTGCCTCTTTATAACTTTATGGAAACAACATCACCAACCCATGCAAAAGTATGTTTAGTTGCAACATTCAACTTTTATTTTTGTTTATTGTTCTAATGCAAGACAGCACTCGCCAGATTACAACACATTTTTGGAGATGTACATTTTTTTTTGCAGAAATAAAGTAAAATATAAATATTGTCATTATTGGTAGTATGGCATGAAATGCAGGTGTTTTTAATAATCAATAATAGATAAAAAAAAAAACTAGCCCTTTCTTTAAATGTAGACTTTTTCAGACCACACCTTCACCCATTGATGAAAAATTAGAAAGGACATTATTTCGAGAAATGGAACAGTTGGTGTCACAGAAGCCTGAGCCCTATTTTTCCACCGAGCTGCAAGAAACTCCACCATCTAAACCAGTTTCAAGCAAAAGTAAACAAAGGAACAGAAAAAAACTCCCATCTGTTAAGAAACCAGCACAAAAGGTAAAAAGCAAATCCCTATAAAAGTACAGTTCAAAATGTATTTGGTAATCACTGCTATTGTATCAAGATTATAGATTTACCAGAATCACAGCAAAGACATTGCAGTCAAGCTGGTTCAGTGAATAATTTTTTGTGCAAAAGTAATAGTTTAAAATTTTTCAAAAATTTAGGAACACAACTCACAGGTTTTCTCATAACTCTGAGTATAAAGAGACTAGGCTCACATATTTAAAAATTGTTTTTAAAATGTTTGTGTTTACTGAAATGAGGATCATCTGGGCTCACAGATTTCTGAAAATTAGCTGTGAGTTTGTCAATTAGGTTTACATTGAAGAGCTAAAACTGCCAGAGGTGATGCTACCATGTGCAAGTGATGCGGTTTACATTCCACCTTCACTGCAACCTGACATGCCTGAATTTGGCAAAAAGATTAGTGAACGAATGAGATTTGTTACAACTCACCACGCAGGAGTAACACGAAAAGATCAATTCCAAAAACTGATGGACTTCAATCGAAATGTTATAAGACAGTAAGTAAGCATTTAAGGCAGAAATCAAAATCAATGAAGATTACAGTATGCTTGCACCAGTGACGGTTTAAGGCAGGGGCTCAAACTCAAACTTCCTGGAGGACCAAATTAAAACTTACAAAGTAACTCGAGGGCCGCACGATAAAAACTATGCTTTTGTTACCAAAAATAATGCACAACAGGAATAAACTGTTGAGATGCACCGCGATAGTTTTGTCAATGAACAATAATTATAAAATTTTGCAATATAAGTTGTAAAATTGCAAGACCAGCTTCCAAAGGAACAATGGCTTCCAGTGATGCAACAATAGCAATAGCTTTCCAAAAAAGGCTTTCGGTTCCGAATAAAACAACTTAAATGTAATTTGGAATTTTAAAATGCTTAACGGGCCGCACAAAAAGCCTCAGAGAGCCACATACACACAGCGGGCCACGTGTTTGAGACCCCTTGTTTAAGGAATGCAACCCTATGTTGGATATTTCAGAAGGTTACATCCTCACACTAACATTATTGTTTACACAGTAATTTCAAAAAGTTTAGACATCTCTGTGACATGTGTTGTGATGGAGACAATCTCATTGTCTGAAAATATAACAAAGAATTTTTGCAGTCCAGAAACTTTGGAACAAAAAGTTCGAGATGGGCACAAGGCAGTCGAACACCTTGAGCAAAAACTTGTGACACGATTGCTTGATCTGCAGTTAAAAAACTTACCATTTGGCCCAAGTTTTGAACGCTTACAGGTACTTGTAAAAGATGTAAATCATTTAATTTTCAGTAGTTTCCTTTTTGTGCACCTGGCTCTATAACCTTTGTGTTTTTGTTGGTGCCCATGTTATTCTACTATAAATCTGTTGTAATGTAGAGGTCCCATTATGCACTTAAATAAAAGCTTTGATTGTGACCCCTGAGGACATTGTATTCTACCCTATATTCCAGTTGTATGCTGAAATTTGGAGTGATTTGACTGTTGACTCCAGCATGTTCGGGGACTTGCTTGCAGAGATCAAACAGGAATATGACATATACCTCACACATCTTCTTGACTCCATGAAGAACCATGATCATGGTGAATTGGCCCATTGTCTGCAAGTGGCTGAGGACTTGGCTCATGACAATCAGCCAGAAACAGCAGAAGAGCTTCGTAAAGATGTTGAGGAGCTTGAAACGAAATGCATGGATATCCTTACTAGGTATCTGCCACTACCTAGAATATGCCATTTTGAAATAGCTCTCTTTTGGGACCAGATCCAATCTTTTTTAAAGTTCAAAGGGTTTCTTACTGCTGACAATTTTTCAATACAAAGACACACTTTGCAAAATCTGTTTGTTCTCTAATTGTTTTGCTCAGCTGTTTAATGATGTTGGTACCTAGGGATTAATGAATGCAATTCACGAAGCTTTAAAAAGTTTTTACAAGTGATTTTGTGTAGAAATGAAGATCTGCTGGAAGAGATTGAAGAGGAGGAAGAAAGAATTGAAGAAAAGAAAAGATTGCAGAAAAAGGAAGATGAGGAAAATATTCGAAGGTAATGAAGATTTTGAAAAAACTATGATGGTTATGTAATGTTTGCAATGAGTATTTGGAAACAATTTTACAATATAAGTTCTTTATCTCTTCCAAAAAGTATTTGCTATACTTGTGGGACTTACACACTTTAACAAGCAAACGTTTCTTTTAGAATGTTACCTGTTCGTCGATCACAGCACAGAACGCCAATGAAAGTGCATAGATCTGATCAGGATTCATTGAGAGCGAAGCACACAACTGAAGAAAGGCTTAAAGTATGTTAAGTATTTCATCATAAAGTCTGAAGTTGACTAATTTATAATAATATTTGAATTCTGTTTCCAATCACTCAAGGCACTGCGAGTAGATATCTGGGAAAAGTTGGACCAATTTGCAGAAGAAAAGAAAAAAACAAGGTAAGTTTTTCCGCTCTTACAAAATGTGGAATAAATCGTGCCAGTTGTTTAAATTCCTAACGAACACTTTTTCATGTCAGGAACTTGTTTGTACCAAAGCCAGTCCTTAGAAACTTACAACATGCTGTGAAAGATATAGAGGTGGAATGGCAAAAAATCCAACAGCAAAATGAATTCCTTCAGGTCTCCATACAGGTAATGTGTCGTCGTTATGGCCTAAAGTTTTATGTTTGTAAAAAGTTTTTTTTTTGTTTTTGCTTTACGTAACGGCGTAAGAGGTGTTTTGTGATTGGTTTTCTTTGGCAAGCACAGAAACGTTTTCTACAAAAATTACAACACACCACTTCCCTGTGTGTGTGACCGCCATGATTTACACATTTAATTATCTTAATCGAATCTCAAACAAATAATTAAATCGGTCCCACACAATTTTTTGTGTCATATATGTTGTAACGCACTTTCAGGCTATTTACAGCTTGTATATGTTTTAGGACTCCGAATACACATTGGAAACTATGTTTAAACAATGCGAAGTTGACGAAGAAACAGCCAGGTATTTTAGCCTATATCTATTTATATTGTCAACGTAAGTTTATGTCTTTGACAATTTAAATGGGACGTTTTGGCTTTTCTAGAAAATCACTTTATTAATTGTAGATTTATTGAGTTAAAAGATTTAGTGCTGATTTTTGGCCGTGTTTATTTGTATCTATTTATTTGTGCCATAAGTTTTGTTTAGATACCTTATTTTATTATGCATCAGTCTCAATACCTAATCCATGTCATGGCTACAATGCTTGAAGCAAACTAATCTAAATAAAGGTATCTTAGGACAAAAACTTGTCACAATCCACGGTTGCGTCGCTTCCAGCTCGTACGGCACAACCTCACATTGCATTTGGATTGGGCGATAGACATATTAAACATAAGTTGATGTGTAGAAAATGATAAATAATCCTAAGTCCTCTGTCTGTTTCAAGTTTTTACGACATATATATTTCGCCTGTCTGTGCAGGCATCATCGGTATCTGATAAATAATCCTAAGTCGTCTGTCTGTTTCAAGTGTTATTCAAAATAAACTTTGTGTTGGTTTTAACAAAAATGTTAAGCTAAAAGCCCCGAATCACCTAAAACAGGCAATATTTGAACAACTGAACCCTCTGTCGTCGTCAAACTAGAAAATAAATCCATTCACCGTTTTCATAGGTTTATACAGGAAACATTCATTCAAGCACCTGAAATTGACCAATCATAGTGGCGGTGTAACTATTGCCGAGACGAAACAAGCGTTTTTACCTACTGTTATTATCTTTTTCTTGCGTTTTACCTTTTGGGGATTACCTGATGTTTACCACAAGTCTTGATTTTTTGACATGAAATAAATTGAATTGTGCATTGAAAATAGTCAATCTCTTTCTCCGTCAAGAGCACCATTATCGTTTTTTGGCTACCAGGTACAAATGGACTGCACAAAAGCCTGCGAGTTTTATTAGATAAGACAAGATGTTAAAGAAACAAAAATATCGAATAGCTAAGTTTTGGCAGGATACAGCGGGGATACATTTTTAGTTTTAGTAAACTAGTTGCGGTAATTTTCCTTTTGAATTACTCGGATTTCTTGCCAGAAGTCATTTTTCATAAAAAATATTTGTAACCCGAAATATTTGACCTAAAAGGCGGTAAAATAGAAATCAAATGTGATTTGCATGTTGATGTCTGTTTCCAATGGCAAATTTGCATATTTGTAGATGCCTGTGGAAAGTGGAAGCATCGAGATTTCAGAGAGTCTGTAAATGACACGGCAGTTTAATGTGATTTGAGTTTTTACAAATTTCCGATAGCCCTGTTTCATTCCCAATTATTGTTGACAAAATAGTTGTGAGGACTGTGTGACATTTCAAATGCGGTGAAAGCCCTAGCAATTCTCGTCAAATACCAGTCGACCAGCGTATCCGTCTGTCATGCCCATGTCGTTTAAAAGCAAGAAAAGTTCCAAGACGAAAGAACCTGAAGAAATATCATGGATTTTGGAAGGAATAGTGGGATTTCTTCGCAGTCCAATGTGGACGGTGCCCATTATGAACTTCGTTGAAGAACATTGTGGAAGTAATATAGCAAATAGCCTACCCTTTTAAACACCTATTTCTGTGTAACAGCCTAACGTTTAATGCTGCCCTTATTCTATGCTACTCTTTTGTATAGGTATCACATACTTTCTACCAAACTCATCATAAACTATATAATGTGTGTTGTCATGTTGTTTTGCTTACGATGCCTGGATAAATTTAGCTTCAAATCTTCATGGATCATTTTTAATTTAATTTATCAAGTCTGAAAATCTGTTTTATATATATCAGAAGAAATATTTTGGAAGAAACCACTTCTACTTTAACAGGCTTTGAAAACAAGGAAGAAAACAAATTGGAGTACACAGACATTCACAACAACTACAAAACTCTGGTAACAGATATAGTTTTATTTGTTTCCATTGTTTTGTGATAAAAAAGTAACAAGTTTTCTTTGTAAGGAAGCAATTAGCAATATATGTATATATATATATATATATATACACATAACGAATACAGTTGTATATCTATAATGAAGTGTCAACTTTATAGTTTGTATCCTCTGTTCCGTAAGCTATTTTGTGACTTGTTGCATGTAAACCATTGCTTGGGTTATAGGTGGAACAACTTCTTGGTGAATATCTAAAGGAATTGAGCATTTCCGAAGAGGAATTCTCAACTGCCTGCAAGCAGGGAAAAAGCAGTTTCAAAAGTTTGGAGGTGAATTAAACTTGATCTAAATCAGACATGAAGCTGTAGGTTACACAAATTTTAGAAGATTTTTGTGCCATGCACAATTTACAAATATGTGATTAGTTTGCAAAAAAATGAATAAAAACAAATTGTCCTCAAACAAAGGGAATAACTTGTGTTAAAAATGTTTGCAACAATCTAGGGAATGTTTGAATACATATGGGCTGCAGACGACTTTCTACTTTTCAAGAGAATAATGACAAGGCACAACCTTGAACTTGAAATACAAGCAATCAGCTTAAGCCAAGAAAGTAAGTGAAATAAATCCTTTGTCAAGCTGCAATATTAAACGAAATGCAATTCAAATGATGAAAATAATTATTGATTTCAACATGTTTTGTTAGCAGTGGTGTGCACTGTTTTCTAAACTGTTTTGCATTGCATTTAATATTGCAGAGAATGGAGATTTTTTTATGGATTTTCCACCTACAAATCCAGACTATGCAAACTCTGAAAAAGGTAAAAAATTTGCCAAGTTCGCTATATGTATATATACATATATATATTTATATTTTCATATCTCGATTCTTAAAACAACTTAGAAGTTGGTTTAAAGACATATATACATATATACATATCATTTACACATAATCATAATTGTGATGATTTTGTACCACAAAGTTTCTTTATGTTTCAGGTGATTACCCAGATGAAAAAAAGAAACCACTGCCAACTTCAGATGATGGAGTTCAGCATGTTCTAAGGTAAACTTCTGTGTATCTTTTACATTTTTTACAAGTAGCTGTCATTTTGGCAAAATGACATGTTGTGGGTTTTTGTGGGCTAAATGCTTTCATTAGTTTTTTTCAATCTTCTTCTAATGTGACCCAGCCTTTCCTAAAAATTATATGGCCATAAAAATTATTGTTAGTTTAACTGCACTTTTTTAGGTTGTGTTGTTTTCACTAATGTGTGTCCACTTGATAAATGTCAAATGACCTAATGTTTAAGAAACACTGGAGTAGTTTATCCCAATAAGTATTGTTTGGGGGTGTAGTATTATATTTATTTGCAACACTATCTTTGGTTCCTGGTAGTCACATTTCTTGTGTTATTGTGATTTCCTACAGCTTACCAATTTTTTTAATATTTTAGCCAGTCTGAAGATGAGTACCATACTGTTATGAGGCATCTAAGTGACTTGCAACAAAAAGAGGAGTCCGACTTAAAACGTGCAATTCAATTCTCCAAGCAGGAGATGGAACGACTCAACGCCCAAGCCGAAGAAGAAAAACGAATGCTCGACGAGGTTGGTGACAGCATTGTAGAAATTTGTCATTGTTGCAACTAGGTTTGTGTGCCTATATCTCTGTTTGTTAACATATTCTTAACATAATCAATGGTTTCAACACTAAGTAACTAATGTATTGTGTTCTCAGGCAATCAGGCTTTCACTGGAGTCAGTTAAACAAAACTCCACAGAGGACTTACTCCTGACAAGTACTCCAAATACGACAACACATCCAGAACCACATAAGAATGGTTGGTTAAGTTTTTGTTCATAACATTTGGCACTAAACACGTGGTAAGCTTTGCAGTGTTTGTGTATATTCCAATAGCGAAATGAGGCTGACTGAGGTCAGACTATTATCATATGAACCCTCACTGTGAGTGTGATTTTCAAGAATATTTATATAAAACAGTGGATGTGGAGTCAAAACCTTCAACATCCAAAGAACCAGAACCTAGAAAGAAACTAAAAAAGACCAAAGCAGATTTGGCATCGCAGCCACAATCTTCATTGCCACCAATACAAAAGGTGCTTTATTAATTAGTTGGGTCAGAATACATGCTGGCTTAAATAATTTATCTACTTCCTTGGCCGTCTTACTGTCTTTGAATGAATTTAAAAAAATTTCCCTTTTTTATTGTTTAATTACTGTTGATATGCTCTGCAATGTTTCAGCTGTAAATTTGTTGGTCATATTTACATTCTTCTTCATGTTCAAGAAGCTAATACCTTTCATAAAATCAACTACTTGTGGCTTAAGCACCTGTTTGTGTTTGCAGCCACATAGTAGCAGTGATGCTGCCGCAGATTGGCTTGCAAGTGCACAGAGGGAATCATCTGGTACAGCAACCACAAGCACAGGGAAAATGAAAAAAGAGTTCCCTGAGCACTTATTAAGCAAGGCAAGTTTTGCAGCAGTCGAAAATATATTTCCTCATCACACTGATGTAAGTTTGACGTGGTTGGCTGCAGTTTTGTAGGGCATTTTTTCTCTAAAAATAAAAAAGTTTTTATTTTCCCTTAGAAAAGCATCACAACTGCAAAATCATTTTTTTTATTCTGTATCAACTTATACATCAAATCAATCTGAAGAGTTTATCTTTAAGGTTGTTCATAACATTCCCTTTGAACAACAAATTATTTTGCTTTCAAATAAAAAGGATGTACTGATATTCTCCATATGTATATATTGATGGAGCAAAAATCACTAGCAAATTGTGGTAAAAAAAAGCCACAGTATGAATCAGTTTAAGTGTTTGATGAGCATTTAAAAACTGAAAGCCACTAGGTGGCAGTCAGCAGCTGGATCTAATGTAATAACTTAAAACATAAAAGTTAACTCACTTTAGAAAGCACTTTTCCTCAGAAGTTTCTATTTTGAATCATCATGGCCACTTTCTTTATCATATATATTCAATATAAATAACATGCTTTACATTGTTCCGCTTTAAACTGCAGCAAACAGGTATTGACCCAGAGGAACTTGCAAAAAGAAAGGCCTACCTACAGGGTCAGAGAGAGAAGCTTCTAGAAGCAAAGAGAAAAAAGAGGGAGGGAGAACTGAAAGAGTTTCAAAGCGAAACTTCGAGCAAATCAAGCTCTGCAAGTTCGAAGAGTAAGTCAAACTCAACTAATGCTGCTGTTAATCCCAGGCACAATTAAGGCCGCATATCAGTATTAAATCCCAAAAATCTAGTTTTGAAGGCTATCTCCATTAATACCCATACTGAGTGATTTGCTTTTTTGACAACAACAATTCCTGTGGTCAGTGACCCATGAAGATCTACTGGTACTATTCGTAGAGAAAAAAAATTGATTGCAGCTGCATCCGCCAAAACACAGCAAGGATCTGAGGAGCCTCCAGGAGGATCTTTTGTCCTATAGGATAGCAAAAACAGTCCCAGGGGGCAACCAAAGCAACTTTCCTGTGACAATTGTTTTTGCCATTGCGTAGAAAAGGGTTAGGGCCAACATTAAATTGCAAATTGGATGAGGTTTTTGTGATTCATTTTTTCGCAAAACCATCTTACATTTTTTTGCAGCCAATTTAGCTAAAATAATGACTGATCGGGGGCCTATAAGACCCCTAGGTAAGCAACTATCTTGCAACTAATTTTCACCTTACTGCGTAGCCAAGAGGCGAGCCTAACATAAAATCACAAATTAAGGTATACTTCTGTGATTCAATTTTGAGCTACATCCCCTTGAACATTTTGGTGGTTTTTCAACTAAACTTTTCACAGCACCCTGCACCAAACGTCTGACTGACTGAGAAGAGCAAAAAATGCACTAAAACTGCACTAAACACGCTGAAAATCGCCCTGGCTACACCATGTGACTTCTTGCTCATTCAACCAGAAAATTGACCCCAACGCATCACCGGTTGCCTTGTGACGGAACTGAGACTATCTATGACGCAGGAGTACAAGACGGGCATTCCCCGCGGGCAAAACTATTTTAATATAATTACTGATATGCGGTCTTAAGGCATTGACAATGGAAATATTAAATATTTTAAATCAACCGACTTTTTATCAAGGCTTCTTCAGGGTTATGTTTTAGTATATCCTAGCTTCTCCTTGGCATACTACCAGTATAGTACACTCTTACCACTACCAGTGTATTATTTCTATAGCTTCAAGTACTGATGAACTAGAGGAAAGGGAAAAAATGTTGAAGGCAAGGAGGGCATTGGCCGATCGCCTAAAACGAGAAGTAATTGAGAAAGACACGTAGTTGAAGACACAAGCAATTGCAAAGTTTTGATTCAAGTGATGTACTTCTATATTGTCGGTGCTATACTGTGGTAGTAGGTGTGATGCGCATTGCCAATTTCATATTGTTATGTTACACCAACTGAATGCAATTTTAAATAAAAGCAGTTTTTTTTTTAGTTTATGCTTTAGTTGTACACCACATTTATAGGTTTTAAAGTATTGTTTTTGCATTGCAGAAGGTCGTGATAATGATCAAATATATATTCTGTACTCCTACATATGTTAAATATTACACACCATTCTTGCTGCGAAAGTGTATTTAACAGTAAAAAAATTAAAACAACAAACCAAGGCAATATTTGTATGTATATGGTGGTAGCGAAATGTTGATCTAACGCTGCATGTTGGGCAGTGTAACACTACATGAGGTATGAAAAGTAGGTTTAATGAACATGTATTTTAATTTCTCATCCCTGTACTACACAAGAGGAACTACCCTACTATGCACGTTGCAACAGCTAGCCATGTTGTAAAGTACAAAATTTAGTGCAAAAACTACAACATTAAATAAAGCCAAATTAGACGTCTTCAAAAAAGCCATA
Source organism: Ascidia mentula (assembly GCF_947561715.1). Classification (NCBI taxonomy): domain Eukaryota; kingdom Metazoa; phylum Chordata; class Ascidiacea; order Phlebobranchia; family Ascidiidae; genus Ascidia; species Ascidia mentula. The sequence goes on from NC_138568.1 coordinate 6,437,690, forward strand.
GGAACCACATACTACTCTACTACATAGTGATGGAAACTTTTTGTACTGTTTTCGTGCGCAATAAAAAGAAAACGTAAACAAAATAAAGGGCACTGAACAAATTCTCTGTACAACAGTTACCAGAAAAGGCGCTCCCTGAACCATATCCAACAGTAAAAACAAATTTCCTCCTCATATATCTGACTTCGATAGTGTATAAAATTACGGCAGTCGATTTCAGTCAGCACAGGCCACAGTGAAACTGGTGGGAAGACAATTTGACCTTGTTGTAGTCACAGCCAACACACACTGTATGGAACCATCGGTCGCAAGAGTCGCATTGTACCCATGACACCACCTTGGGTTTCTTGGCCTTTTTCTTGCGGAATAAACATTCGTAGGACTGACAATCGTCATTTTGATCTTCATCATTGGCATCATCATTATCTTCACTATCTGCAAGTTATTTGTTCGGTTGTTATATTTGGTGACGCAATGTGTATGTAATATGTCCCAGAACATTAAAGCAGGATGTATGTTCGTATATATACATATATATATGCTATGTAGGTAAAAGTAAAAAACTGTCTGGTATATTTCACCACATGTCAGATAAAAAGACAGTTCACCTTCAACGTCAGACTTGGATGAGGAAACTTTTCTTTTCCTGGGTGCTACTTTATTTTTCGATGAGCTTCTCATTGGACTTTCTGGTTCAGACTCTGAATCTTCTTCCTCTTCACTTTCTTCTTGGACAGGTTTTGCTTTTTTGGCCTTCGGTTGCTTTGGTGTCATCTTTGTGGTGGCTTCGGAGTCATTTGATATGTGCCTCTTCTTGGGGATGTTTAACTCTTGGTCATCAAAACCACTGTCTGGCTCATCAGACTTTTTGGTCTGACCATTTGTGTTGCCTAAGAAAGAATAATTTTTGAGAACTTAAACCAAAATGTCAGGTATTATTTTTTTGTTGGTATTTAATTAACACTAATTTACCAAAAAGTCCCAAAACCATCTAACGTATTATATAATATATATATAGGTTTAATAGTGTACCTATTGATCTAATTCTGTCAGATAAAGAAGTGTTCCAGATATTCTTCTTTACTTCATCCTTGCGTTTTGTTTTTGTAAAAACAGTCGGACGCACAGTTGACACCTTTGTCTCTTGAATCTTGAACCTGCAAACAGTTGTATGTCCTTTAAATTAAAAAATAATATGCCTGACACCAAACTTTAGGTTAACAAACCTGAATGGCATATCTTTTTCATTTGCTTTAAGTCCAGGTGTTACTTTTTCAGTTCTACAGCCAAATGCAACACAGTCACCGGCCTTGACAGCCGTTTCAGTGTACGGCTTTAGCATTGTGTTGTTAACATATGTTCCATTGGCACTAGACAAGTCCTGCACTAGTAAGCAGCCTTCTTTAACACAGATAACAGCATGCTTTCTGAATAGAAGATGCAAGAACATAATTAGTTACTTGTGATAATGTGAACATAACACACAATAGATGTAAGTGCAAACTACTAATATAAGTGATTTGTTTATTGAACAACTGGTGGTACATGTATTGTCATATATTTAAAACCAAAATTTGTATTGTAAAATTTTAGTAATTTGCAAGGAAAGTTTCCAAAATTAATATCTGTATGAGGTATTTTGACCAGCAAAATATGATTTTCATGTGCACACCTGGATACAAAGCAAGGTAAGTCTTCAGATTTAATCCTGAAATCACAAGTTGAATGCCTTCCAATTGTTCCTTCTTTATCATCTCCAATATTGAATACAAGAAGTGAAGGAGTGTCATTTAGTTCAGAATGATCAGTTTCAGGAGGAAGTTGAATCAATTCATAAGGCATGATGACAAGCTTGTGTTATTTTACACAAAAAACTTTGTATTGATCACAAGATACCAAATTTGAACATGATCTGTGAACATTAAATAAACTACTGTCACCATTTATTAACTCAAACAACACCTAAGTAAAATTTTGTAACTTGCATAGCCAGTGTAAGTCTTAACGTATTTGCTTAACAAATGAGTCTTTTTTGAAAATATTCAATAAGTTCAACAAAACCTTTTGTTTATTTTCAGAATAACGCAACAAATGTTAATCAATGCATCACCACAAGAACGACAGGGACTTCCTTGTAAATCTGTTAAATAATACCAATTACCAACGTCAGCAAACTTACAAATATAAGTAAACAGTAGCACACACAATTACTACAATTTTGCAAAAACAAGTTAACGCACATCGGATGAGGGAGCCGTCGTATAATTACAAAAAAAATATATGATTGCGCAGAAACTTGCAATAGTTCGCCAATAATTAATTTTCATGCTCCTTTGTCCAAAAAATATTGCACCTTAATAAATTTTTGTTTCACATCTCGCAATAACAAACAAATCTATAAAATAAAAAATAGGTATGAAGAACAACATTTAATATGTGGATATCTGCGTTTTAGTAAAACTTCTGCTACCATCAGTACTTTAAAAGATCAAAACTTGGAGCAAATTTAACATGCAGTACACTAAAAATCAACACAAAAAGTTTTTGAAGTTGTTCATGCGAAAAGGTCGGAGGTGGCGTATTCAGTGGAAACTAGAGACGCTGCTTTCGGGACACAACAACAAACTTACGGCTTAGATGTTTCATTAATAACTTATGTTTGCTTTTTCAAATTGTTTGTTTAAGGAATTGAATTGTAACTATTGAATTGTAGAATGTGTTTATAAAAGTGTTAGTGTAATGTATTTTACCCTATGAAGAATATAGGCTACTATGAAATATTTTGTTAAAGCTAATTTCCTCTTACTTTGAGGACGTTAATACTGTGGTTGAATAAAACTGGAATGGCATTGTTTTTTTTCTAAAACTTTTTTTATGAAGCAGGTGTAATATTTGACTTTTTTTCCACCAAAAAATTGAACAACCAAAAAAACAACTCAACACAATGGCCATAGGCCTATAGCTGTTTACTATATTTTTGATAACAACAAATATGGTTAAATAATTTGGACCTTGCACCAGTGGACTGATGGAAAAGTATGACAACCTGGGAATGGTGGGGGAGGGTTCCTATGGAATGGTGATGAAATGCAAGCACAAGGAAAGTGGCCAAATCGTTGCCATTAAAAAGTTTCTGGAAAGCGAAGATGATAAGATGGTGAAAAAGATTGCTATGAGAGAAGTTCGCATGTTAAGGGTGGGTATATTTGTTTTTACCTAGAAGATGTTGTGGTTATATTTATATACTTTTTTGCTTCAGAAACTACGTCATGAAAACCTGGTCAACCTAATTGAAGTGTTCAGGAGGCGAAAACGACTGTACCTTGTGTTTGAGTTCGTAGACCACACAGTCCTAGATGATTTGGAGAAATATCCCAATGGTCTTAGTGAAATGACAGTTCGCAAAATATTGTGGCAGGTCCTGCGAGGGGTGGAATTTTGTCACAGTCACAATGTAAGTATTTCTTTACCTAGGAAAGTTGCATGAAAAACCACCACAAATGCTGTTCAACATAAATACCACCAACCCAAATTTAACTCACATGTACCATCAATAAAATATAGTCACATCCCTGCACAAATACAACTATTATTTTCAGTGGGGCAAGTATTTTTGTATGACCAATATAATGAATGAAAGTAATGAGACTCTATTCAAACTCTTTCTGTTTTGACAAATCTTTTCCAACTATTTTGTCTCATTGGTCTTCAGATCATCCATCGTGACATTAAACCAGAAAACATTCTCAATTCCCGTTCCGGGGTCATAAAGCTTTGTGACTTCGGATTTGCAAGAACTCTTGCTGCACCAGGGGAAATCTACACTGATTATGTAGCAACAAGATGGTACAGAGCTCCCGAACTGTTGGTTGGAGACACTAAATACGGAAGGTAATTAGTGGATGATTCAGTTTGTTGTACTTAGGTATTATAGATGCATGCATGATAATAACTTTCAGTTAGTTCTACAGTACATATATTTGTGTGTATTTATGCTTATTTCTGTGTAAATTAGTTCAGCTTGACAAGGTTTGGTTAACATGTTTGCTGTAGCACCATTTTTTGCACATCAGTGAGGTATTAGGTTAGTCCTGTCAAACTTGATTGAAATTAGTTACCAAAGTCAGATATGATAATATAATAAAGGTTATCCCAAGGCAGTAAACAGGACAGCTTTACTGGGGTATGGGCAATGACAGCACTGAGCATTAATGACTTTTTAAGCAGGGGAGTGGACATTTGGGCCATTGGCTGCTTGGTTGGTGAAATGCTACAGGGAGACCCTATTTTCCCAGGCAAGTCAGACATTGATCAGCTCAACAGAATATGGAAGTGTGTTGGTAAGTTGTAAAAGTATGTTATGTACAGACAGGCTGCAGATAAGCTTAGACTTAATCTTGAATCACATTTGCTTTCTTAAATGTGATATGTCCTAAATACAATATAGTTTTTATTGCTTAGTATGATCCAGCAAGAAGTCTTATTTTATTTTCTGTTCGACATGCCACTGTGAGCATACAATGTTGAAGAGGGTGGATTTATACATAGCTCTGTTGATAATAGAGTGTTTTACCAAGAGAACAATTCTGCAGAATTAAACCAGTTATGAAAAGTTCATTCAACCAACTTGAGTTACAATTTGTGAAAGCTTAGCAAACTATAGTTAGCTGTCAAGTTTAATAAACTTTGGAAGATACAACCATAAAAAGCCTAATCAATTAACAGAAAGCTAAAGTTGCTGATGTGCAAACATGTAGAGAATGCAATCCATCCAGTCTATAATGCGTATATCCATGAAACTCGCATTGTACATCATTAAGAAATAGTACCATTGCCATATCGGTACCGATGCATGCATGGAAAGCTTCATTGTGTTACTTAGACCTGTGGATATTTGGGCCGTCGGGTGTCTTATTACTGAAATGCTTACTGGTGATCCCCTATTTCCTGGTGACTCCGACATTGACCAACTTTATCACATTATTAAGTGTTTCGGTAAGTCCAGCACTTTGAAGCAGCACAATGTATGAAGTGTCACATTGTTATGCATGGGCTAATAGAGCGCCGTAGTTTAAATAAACTTGGCATGGTGCATGGATGTAGAAGTAGAATTTGTTGAAAACCCTGATTGTCAACAGGTGAATAACTTGTGTGACATTGTGAAATGGATGTAATTTTTTTGACATTTTTTTTTTTTTATGTTTTAAGTTTTGAAAATGTTTTTGTTCACAGGCAATTTAACTAACAAACCTTAATTCTGGCACCAAACAGGTGCTAAAGCAGACAATATTAACACTAAGGAATAACAAATGTACAATTTTTCTTCATAAATTTGCTTTTAGTTAAATGTAACTTTAACTAAATGAGATCTTTTCAAGGATTAAACAGATGTAACAACACAAATACATAAAATTTTGTGTTGTATAGATATGCAAATATGTTATTATAATTTTTTGAACTATTTCATATGATAAAATTGGTTTGATGTGTACTAACAACTATTACATCATCAATCTGGTGTTAGCTCTGATCCTTCTGTCAATTTGAACTAGCCAGGTTCATTGTTTGATCAATTCAGATAACTAAAGTGATAAATGTTTTAATGTGGAGTTTCATTGACCACGCCAACTGTGTCAGTTCTTTAGCTACGGGAATGTGAAGTTTATTCTTTGTGTCAATGCTGTGTATAACTTTTATTGTATTTAGTTTGTGCCTGTGTATTTTTTGTTAGAACTTCCCACAGACCCTTGAAAAGGCAAATTACATTTATCACACCTCTTGTTACAACAAAAGATTGAAATGCATGTTGCATTTTCAACAAAATTCTCTTGCCTAAAAATTCCCAAGTTTGTTATGCTGTCAAGAAATTATTGTAATCATGTGTGTTTTCTAATTAACATTCCGTCACTACGTTGGGAGAGCTTTTCCTTGACAAAATGCTGCCGAACAATGGGCACTATTGTTGTTTCGGCCCTTCTTTGTAACATAACCCACTGTGTCTGTTGTCCCTCTTATCGGGCCAATGTGTCGAAAGCTATTCCATGATATCTCCAACAGCAAGGAACAACACCCCCAATGTTTGCCCTGCCATGTTCATCAACTGTGTCCGACTTCGATACACTACATATTGCTTCAGTACATTCTATTCATTATGTCCAAAAGCCATAACCCTAGATGAACTTCATTGTATTGATTGTGTCGATTTTCAGCTGTTGGTAGATATAAAAGATTTTGGTTGCACTTATTTTGCTTGTTACACCAAATGACGACTTTAATATTAACACTTAAGCACCCTTGTTTGGCGCTTATTTTGGCTTTAAAGTATTTATTGTACTGTACACCAACACCTGATTCTGTGAAGACATGACTGAGTATTTGCTTGCATTATCCCGAGAAACAAACTTATTAGTGTCAAAAACTTACAACATCATTTCTTAAATTCTCGAATATCCAGTTATTAACACTTGTTCCAATGATAATATGAAATTGGAAAAAGTTTAGTCGTCACAATAATTAACACTTTTTCAGTACTTGTGCAAGCTTAACCATCCAATTTAAATTCAATTTTTAGGGAATTTATGTCCTAGACATCGTGAGATCTTTCAAAGAAATCCTTTGTTTGCTGGAATGCGACTCCCTGATGTCAGGGATGTGGATCCACTGGAAAAAAGGTTTCCAAAATTTTCTTCTGAGGTGCTGGATTTAATGAAGGTTTGGCAAAATTCTTCATTTACATCTTATTGGTGCATACATTGTTTAACATACAAACCTTGTATTTATTATATTTAATTTATTTCATTTCAAACAAATCTCGAAAAAAAAAATTGTTGTCGAGTATCTAATAAAACACAGTTACAAAGTTGATGATGATAGAAAATTATCTGTATTCAAGTGATAAAACAACAAAAAATTAGTTTTTTAATTGTTATAATGTATTAAAATCCCAAAACAGCGATCTGTAGACAGCTCAGATCGATTTATTGAGAGAAAAATATATTAATACATTATTATTGATACGGTGTGCGATCGACAGCCTGCCAGGGGCCTTTGGTTTTTTGATCCAGTTTTGATTTACTAATCACATTTTTTAATTGTTTTCAGCAATGTTTGAGGCTAGACCCCAATGATCGTCCTTCATCTTCACTACTTCTCAGACATGAGTTCTTCAAAAAAGACAATTTCGAAGAAAAAGTACGCCTGATTTATGACTGCTTTAATGTAACAACTATATGGATATATATAGATATATATTTGGAATACATATAGGCATTACCAGTATCACTAAAAGCAATTCAGTATAAAACCAAGTAAAAAGAAATACTTTTGATTTATGACAACACAATAACAACTTGTCTTATCCCAATGTTTTTGTGTAGGTCGTTCCAGAACTACGGGCAAGAATACTGAAGGACAATGCCAACAATGCACTGGCAAGAAAAGAAGCGAATGAAAAAAAGGAACAAGAAAAAAAGAAAAAGAAGCTAAAGGTAAGATATCAATTCATGTGAATACGGTAACATGTTTATTAATTGAAAAACACGAAAGTACATCTTTGCCCCCCAAATATTATGTTTTTCCAAAAGTAGTTGTTTGCAACGTTTAAATGTTCACAGGAGCAAGCTGCAGAGGCCAAAGATGCCTCCAACATTCCGTCACCAAAGAAATCCTCAGACAGCAAAAATGTGGTAAGTTTTCTGTCAGCAATAAAGTTTTATTTCCTGGTTAGTACCAAAAGACTGACTTAAAGAGCCCTGGTAATTGGCAAAGGTCAGCATGATAGCTACCATAACATGAATTTAAATTTTTAAGAAAGCCACTACGCCTAGAAAAATGCCGTACGTTTCACACATGTTAACCTGTTTCCAGTCAGAAAAGTCTGATTTCGACTTTGAGCAGGGTGGTAATGTTTGTTGTTAACGTTAAGGCTGGAACCCCAACAAAAGAAACATCCTCACCTAAGAAGGAAAATTCGAACAAAGCGTCCAACAAGACCCCTACCACAACACCGTCACGCGAAGACAAACGAAACCAAAAGGAGGCAGAGAAAGTGAGTTGAAAATGGGAAGTTTTTAATACCCTTGTAATTATGTAATTGTGTCACTTTTTTTCACCTCGCTGATTTTGATATCAGGAAAACAAGAGTAAAACCAATACCCCAAAGCAGCTACCAGCTGTTGAAACCCCAAGAAAAGCGAAAGAATCAAAATGGACGGAGAAGGGTCTTTCATCAAGACCTGAAACCCAATCTTCTGACAAAGCAGCCTTACCAAAGCAACAAACTAGATCCACAGAAAAACTGGCCGCTGCAAAGCGTGAATCAAGTGGCCCGGACAAAAATTTCCTCCCAAAATCTGTTTCTAACACACCGACATCAGAGAACAAAGGCACGATGCCACAAATACAAAAGAAGAAAGTGACAATCGATCTTTCTGAGCACACGTCAGGAAGGCAAACAGAGCAACACACAATTTCAAATGGAATTCTGAAAACACCCCCGACGAAGCGTGTTACTATCCAGGAGCCGAGCGAGGATGTGATGGACAGAAAAGAACCCAAGAGAAAAAGTGTGAGAACGCCCCGGGAACTTTCAACAAAAGTCTCGTCATCAGACACTCTGCTGCTGAAGGAAAAACGGCACCAACATCAGCAGCAATCACCTCCGTCCAGATACGATAACATGAATAAACAAGGCAAGAAATCCCCTAAAAGTGATATTGACGTCAAGTCATCGATTCCACCCTTGCACTCACAACAAGCTGCATCCAAGACTTCGACTCCTGACCCTCTTCTGGTCGTTACTTCTTCCTCTTCTCCCCACAGTATGGTGAGCAAACATATCCACACCGGTTCCATGGCTCCAGCTCTGAGGTATTAGCTTGTAACTTGTGTCGACACAAATTAAAACTTATATAGAACTTATAAACAATACTGTTCAAAGCATCAATTGTTCAATTTGAATATGTATTAAAATCTAAAAAAATACATCACCCTAAAACATTTCAAAAAATATTAATATTGTTCAAATTTGCAAATCCATAACAATATACCAAAGATTTTTTTCAGGCACTTTGTGTTGATGTGATATTTTCGAAAATATTCTTAAAATTAATTTTCCATTATTTTATTTATTTAGGGGCTCTGATAAAATTAAAAAAGGTTCAACTGTAACCATTCGAAAAAATGATGGCATCACTCCCCAGGCAAGTTTTTTGTTGATTTGTGAAAACAAAAACTTCAGAGATTTTCATTCAAATCTTGTGTGTATTTTTTATATGAAGGGTTCGTTTGATCGCGCAATGTACCCGGACAAGACATCCCATTTTGAGAAAATGATGATGACTATGTCTGGAGCAACATCCATCAGTCATCCAGCCATCAAGAAAACCAACCAGTCAAGCCATTCACAACAGGGTATGATTATTTTATCAGATATATTCACAAGTGACTTGTGTAAAGGTCAAAAACGCAAATAATGATTAACATTTTCTGTGTGTCGACAGTGCTTGAATATAGTTTCAATGAATGGTTGCTCGGTAGAGACCAATGTAAATACCTATAAAAACACATGTCTGCTGCCCATTTGGAATTGTGAACTTTTTGTGTTAAATTTTGGTTAAAAAGTATCAGTTAATTCTTCAAGACTTTTTGCTGTTCTATAAACTGTCTAATGAACATATTCCCCAACTGTGTGCATTATCATGCAACTCTTTGGTTTACAAATATTTTTATAGGTGGAAATACTGGAATGCAGTTTCAGTTCAAGCTTGGCAGGGAAGAAAAATCCAATAATTTGCCACTCTGGTCCTCAGGAAACCAAGATAGTGGATTCTATCACTCAAGTTTAGACTCCTCTTCAAAAAGGTGACCTTCAGAGCTAACTAAAATTATCCAAGCAACTGTTAATCTAACAAACAATCGGTGCTTATTGTGAAAATTTGGCAAAAAAAGGTGAGTGCCATACTGTTACAAGTTGTACAAAAAATATTCGCCATTAGTAAGTTATAGGTTTCTTTGTGTCATTTAATGAATCTGTTTTTAGTAGCAGCGAGAGCAAAGCAAAACACAGTGATGACAAAAAATTGCGGGACAAGTCTCCGAAAAGGAAAGAGGCCAAGGTAGCTTCCACACAAACTATTTGTCCAATTTCCTTTTGACTGACAAAAAATATTTTTTACAGAGTTACCACCATGGTATGGAGGACAAACTGCAAAAGTAAGTTTTTAAGTCTGATTTCAGTGTATGTGGCGAACAAGATTTTTACAAAATTGGAAGTGTGTGTTGTATGAAGTTGTGAGCATGTTTTTTTAATACCCTAAATAGGGAGAAACATAGTGATCAATTTAAATACTATTTATAGAAAGATAGGTTGTGCAGTTTAGCCATTTTAGCTTTAACAAGTGACTCATGAGTTTTTAAAATATTTTCAAAAAGTCCAATCGCAAATTAAATAGCAGTTCCTAAATGCATCTCTATGCTGGCAAAGTATATTAAACAGCAAAGCCATAGAAAAGCCATGATGTCCAAAAACATGTCATACATGTTGTTGATGACAGGGATTTAAAGTCTGATGTCAAGCAGCCAATGAGACTTCCAGACTTGGGTCAGAGGAGCATCGTTACTCAAGACAAAGATTTTTTTCCTGACCTCAAAAGTTCCATCCCAGACTGTAAGAATTTAACTTCTCTGTGTTTGATAACTTGACTTGCATGTTTAATCTTGTATGTAACACCGCTGCTGAAAAAAGATTGTTAAGTTTTATTTAAATTTTATTGCCTCAATTTATAATTTACTTTGCATATTTTGTAGTTTATCTAAATTTGTTCAGTATGTTATGCATATAAACATAATCAAATAAGACTTTTTAATGAACTATATATGCAAATGTTAAAATAGCATGTGCCTTGATAAAACCTTAGAGGTTATCGAGCCAGGCGACTATGTCACTATGTCATGGTGATTGCCATGAGATCACAACAAAGTTTGATGTGTTTCATTGACCATACAAGTAAAGGATGCAATAAGTCTAAACCATGTAGTAACAAGTTTGATGTAGTCACTAATAAAACGTGTATCTCTATATTGTCAGCACAAACCAAGGTGAAGAAACCAAAGAACAAAGTGATGCTCATGACAATTCCAACCATCCATGACCAGTCGTCAGGAGGTAAAGCCAACAAAAGCAGGGTAAGTTTTTTTGCTGACAAAAACGCCACTGACTGCCAAGGACAGAAATATACACTGTATTGTAGTTAAAGAAATATAACTGGAGAAATTTTTACTGAACAATTGTTCTGTGGGACCTTTGTCGATACACCTATGAACATGTACTACAAAGGCTTTTACCTCTCAAGTTATACATGTCGAGTTGGTAGGAATATCCCTCCAACACAGACAATTGTCCAATAACAATTTCTCATGTGAATTTTTTTTTGATTTTTTAAAACATTTGAAATAGAGTTTTCATATAATCATAATCATACATTCCACACCTCACACAAACCATTGTCTGCTTGGTGTTTCCCAACAAAAACTGACATATTTTCACAGACTCCATCCCCAAACCCACCTTTGCACAGCGACTCCAACTTTCCGTCCGTGCACTTCAGGAACTGATGCAGCTTTTGTGGAGAATGTGGCCTCAGGAAAATCTTTATACGAGTCTTGCGCATCACAAGTGGTTTCGGACATCTGATTTAATAGCAAGTTTATGTTATGTCAGCAAATTTTGGCCATCCACTGTAGATCTGGGCACATTATCAGTGTTTTGGTGTAGGTAAAGCAATATTGTACTGTGAGCTGTTTTTTAAATGTTCCAGCCATGTTTGATTTTTGTGTTGTGTATTTTTTTGTCCAAAATACCTTTTAGGAGAAAGCCATTCAACTAGGACAGTGGTAAGGATGATATAGCCATAAACCTGTTTTGCCATTACACAAACATTTTAATTTTCTTCATTTTTTGCTGAATACCTGAGTTTGGCAAGCCACACATACACAACCTACTTAACGACCATAATGTCATTTGCAACAATAAATATGGGCATGTATATATGCTGATTAAATAAGTTCTGGAGGGGTTTGCAGAAGCTTTTCTGTATGCTTATACTGTGACAAATCGCTCTATTTTTATATCTTTGCTGTTTTGTTACAATTTTACAATAAAAATTTCACATACACCATTTGGTAAGACTGTTTGTTTGAGTACATTTTGTTTTTGAAGATAAAAGTAACACTTGGACTGACACTTTTCACTAAAACCAACCACCTACTATTTGACACCTTATGTCATTTCCTGTCTAATCAAAACTAGGCATAAGCACTACAATTTCATGTTTGAAAAAAAATTACCACAGGAACGGGATGCAAACGCAGGTATAACACTCACAGTACTAACTGCAGCAAAACTCCACAAGAAACGAGGATATAGCACATAGCAAGTTGGGAATTTATGTGTGCTATGTCACAAAACACATAGTTTTTATTTGATTTTCAAGCCATATAACATGGACACAGTTAAGATGAATGATAGCATTTCCATTTGGATTACTTTTTACCCTCTAAGGTGTCAATGATTCCAACCAGTTTTAGCTACAAATGGTTCCATTTCATGATGCTCTCACAAATGATATTTCAACCCTTGATTGAATTTAACACAGACATAAAACAAAGAAAAATTTAACAAACATGAAAAGCCTATTTGAGTGACGATTGCTGGGGGTCATTTGATTTGTACACAACACACGCATCACAAAAATCAACAAGAACAAATATTAATGAAGTACACACTGTATAATGTTAATAAATGTATCCCTGGCGTTAACATTGCAGTGCATTGTACCTTTCAACATAAATGGTCTATAACTTAGTCGCAGGAGGCCAGCTCCATGAGCAAATTGATTAAATTAAGCTGCAAAATGTTGCAGTAGTACACAGAGAGCACTTGGTATGGGTTAGCTGAAGAGTACCACATGCTGTGACAATGTGGTTTGTTACTTGTTAAAAGTTAATGTATGTCGGTTCTGATTAAATATTTTTGGGACATGATAAATTTCAAAAAAGTAAACTTTGGTTAAAGGTAGTATTTTGAACGATGGCAAGAATAATGGCAAACAACAAAATGATTTCGGGAACAATGTACCTTCTCCATTTTTTTGAAACTTAAGCGTGGTACACTACAGAAAAATATCCATTCACCCAAACACACTGCAGGTTAATCTTCTGTAAACAGTAACAGGTGTAAGGGAAGTTACACTTATTTGGGTCTTTCTTCATGAATTGCTGGTCCAAGATTTTTTTCTACTAATACATTTTACACATGAATCAACATAAATGTAAGGCTGCAGTCTGTTTAGCAGTAAATGGCTTTTCAGGGAAATAAACTTCAAGTAACCGATTCAATGCACAGTACAGGACAGCAAGCGTAGACATGGGTGCCATGAAGAAAAATGGTAGAGCATGTTTTTTGAGTGAACAACGAAACAGTAACAAGCTTGTATAGCACGGTGTGGAACACATTAAACAACCTCTGTTAAACTAGTAACCTTCGCTAAATTTAATCAGCAACGACGCACACAAAACAGTTGAAACTTCAAGAAGCAAAAACAAATGCGAGATTTTTTGTCGCTCATTCAAACACTTGGCAAAAGCATTGCTTGTATGGCAATTGGAAATGGAACTCAGGGCTTTTCACGATGTTCCTGGTACCTAGATCCTTGACAGCAGAAACTCTGTCTGGATGACGAGTTTCATTTTATGTTGTTGCTCTCATACATCCGTAGGCCTGCCTTCAGTTTCCTGGCAAACATCCAATACTACAACTCCACCACTGTCGATATGACAATCTGTTGAAGTTGACTGTTCGGCATTTTCATTTTCGTCTGATGTTGCTGTGGTCAAAAAATCAACATTAGACAAAAAGAAAATGCACATTTTTGATTCTTTGACTTAATAACGAAAAGTATTATAAACACACTTAGAATCGCTAATCTTGAGATAGGGTAAAATTTATGGATCATCCAGTGCTCATAGTGACTCTAAGGGCTTTTCATTGCCTATCAAATTATTCTTGTGTTCATCTGACTTAAACCAGTTTTTGAGTAAACTGGAAACTAAAGCCCAAAGGTAATTTGATACAATGTGCCAGTGAGTAGCCAATCTTGTGTCAAGGACCATATTGTTCCCAAACAGTACTACTGTATTGTGTAAGGTGCAGACAGATGGCCACTGTTTCGACCTAAAAGGTCTCATCAGTGCAGCTGGTGTGACTTTCAGACGAATTTGCTGACCAAACGGCCAAGCAAAGACCTCCAATTTGTGGTGACTATACAATCACCGTCATCCGTTGATACTACTGTAGTTTTTTAGTTTATTCAGTAAATTTAGTTTATTCAGTAATTGACCATTGCAAAATGTAGTCACTTGCGTTTCATAAGTTAAATCACAAACCTAATGGGATGGTAGGCTGGTCTTGGACATAGATAATCCTGTTGTAAGCCTTTAGTCGACCACAAAGTTGAGCATAAACCTGTGAAACAATTAAACTCCAATGTAACAAATAATTTAACGAATGATTGTGATGTATTTTTTTGTTCAACTTCAGGGTAAAACCACTTTTTATTTAAAAGAGAAAGCCTAAAATTTTAGTGGCTATCGCAAAAGGTGATACACTGTGAAAAACTTACCTTACACTGAACATACATAAAAATTAGACCTCCAGTGACACCAATCGCAACAACTACTAGTTTGGTCCAGAATGGCCAGTGAAGCTTACCTAAAAATATGGTTTATATTTGAAACACGGCGAAAAAAACTAATAAAAAACAACATTCTCGTGCATTTTGTATGTCATAATAATTGGACAAAACAAAGTGAAGCACTTTGCCACAGAATAAGCACAATGGCATGTTACTCATCGCCTTTTATAAAAACAAGTTCAAAGCTTGGTTTCATTGATCTGAGGAAGTGTTTCAGACTGGTAATAATTTTACCGGCAACATGGAAATGTATACAACTACATGCTTTCGCAGAAACATCACACTGTGTACCAAAGGATATCCAGAATGGTTTTGCTTGTATTATACAATCTGTACATAAAATCCACAACAGACAAGTGCCAAGAGCAGTATTCAGCAGAATATAAGTATGACAATAGGTGAAGCTGCACATATCGCTGGAGGATGTTGACTTACCCATTCTTAACTCATCGGCGGTTCTTTCAACCAAAACATACAGTGACCATATGACACAAGTCGTGGCAATAACGTGGAATATAACAGAACAAATAATCTTTCTTCTTTCACTTGTCGACATTGAAAGCTTTTCCCACTAAAACAACGAGTTTTAGAGATCTCATTTTATGCAATGCAGTGTTCAGAACCTACCTTAGTAATAGGTTTCAGTTTAGAATTCATGGCGAAGTGAAAACCACACAACTCACAGTAGTTGTGATCTAAAAATAATGGTAATCTTTGTTTATGGGAACTAAACAATGTTGCAACATACCAAGGGAAGGGAACTATGATATTGTAACAACAAAGATCCCTTTTTAATTTATAATGCAAACAGGGTTTAAAGTTACAAAACTGTGGTTAATTTAGTTGCTTGTGTAATTCTTCACCTAAAATTCCACTAACTATAAACTACATTAACAATATCCTAGGCCTATTTTTAACACTGCTGGTACTTACCTGAACTTTTAATCCATTGCTGAAGGCAAGATTGATGGACAAACTCCAATGTGCCCTTACACCTGCAGGGTGCAATCAATGGTCCAGATTCTTCACTGCTTTCACAATGACAGATTCTGCACTGATTCGTCTGTAGAGAAGGTTTTTGTAAAGTAACAGGAATATATCAAAAATCTCTTGAAAAAATTGGGACAACCAGCAAAGCTTACCGTGGACATGTTACAAGTAAATATGGAGGAACCAGATGGTGATTTTTCGATTTCTTCACTCTTTTGCGGCTTAGAAACTAATTCCTGACCACAGTTTTCGCATGTGTTGGACCTAGTTGGTGTCCCCGTATGCCCTTCCTGTGTGGAATCACTTGAAGTTTTTGCAAGTTTTACTTTAGTGAGCGGTTTATCCGGTTGAAAGCTTTTGCTGTCACAAGGGTCTTTGTTGTTGCTATTGCAAAGATTTTCTCCTGTTGGACTTGTGGCCAGGTCTTGAAAAGAAATGGGATTTGAGACAGAAGGCATCTTCGGCAGCTGTGACAACTGAAAAATGAAAAAAAGGAAAGTTGAAAAAATGCACAACATAAAATAACATATAGTGGTATTTGCAGAATAGAGTTACTCTGTACACGATTTTTTTTAATACAACAAAATAATCATTCACAAACTTTTCGAAAAGAAAAACTTTGTACCCCAACAACTAAAACCAAATTATACTAAAACATACAGTTTGGCAAAATTACCTATATTATTAAATTTAACGAAGTGGTCCTGTGTCACTTACAGATTAGTAAGTTTAGAAAGGGTAACGATCAATTACTAAAGATATATTACAACAACTTTCTAGTCCAACAAGGCATTGACACCCACATACCTGACTATTATTTTCAGATACATTGTCACAAACTTGCTTCAACGAAGGTTTCACATTTCCGTTGACAAAATGCACAGACATGATTTGCATTTGCACTGGGGATTCCATGCTTGAAACTTCCATTGCAGTTGCCTTGATAAAGCACTTCTCTTGTTTGGACAACGACCAGGTTGACTGTGAAATCAAGGGTTTGCAGCTGTCTTCGTTATAACTACTGCAGCATGTTTCACCATTCTGCATTCTAGTCCAGATTTCCTAAAAACTGAAAAAAGTCTGTTTTAGTAAATTTGGGTCAACATATAGACATACAGAATACAACTGGTCAACATGCATTTGTTGTTCAATGAAAATATTAAATGTGAAATGTGAATCAAGAAATCCACCTGCACAGGCAGGAGTTCAAAACCACTATAAACTTGCTGAAAGAAAGCACTTGTGTTAGTGGTTGTTGTGGACTCACCAAAATGACCAGACATATCATTTCCCATCAGACAAACCAAACACATCAAACAACATTCGTTTCCCCGCAATACCACATCAAACGTAATCAACAAAGGTGTGCCAGTTTAAAAGCACTGAAAAGGCCTGACCAATATGTCGACCTTCGCCACAATATTGTCTGTCGAATGGCGCGCCAAAAAGATCCATAAAACCAACAGTAAAGGAAGACAGATGTCCAATACAAACACCTGCTGAATATTTAAAGCGCCGCAATTGTGCAACCACGTCATGGACATGCGAACACTGCAGATCCAGTGTTGGTGATGTTGCCGGGCAGAGAGAAAGCAAATTGCTGACCCGTCTACCGCTGCAACAGCAATATAACGCATGTGCCAGTGGCTAATTACCGTGCTGCCTAAATTTGTTCGGACATGCCCGTGGGTTTAACGATTTGATAAACACACACAGGCAAACAAGCACTGCAATTACCAGAAAATATCACCACGCCATTCCAAACGTGTCCCCACACTTGCTACAGCAGAGTTTGACCATGGCGCAATAAAATCCAGTTCGCAAATTTACTTCCAGCAGTCTTTTGTTGCCAGAAAAAATAATTACCCGCTGATTTACCTTTCAAACAAGAACGTGTGAAATTACAACCGCACACAAGGTTAATTTGGTCACAAGTTCATATCGCGTTATGCGAGCTTAGCGCCGTCTTAGCGCATGCTTGTATTTAGAAGACAAATCCAGCAAAACGGACTAAACAATGGCCATTGTCGGCGTTTCGAGGTAATGCCACCAATAATTAGCATAGAATACTGCATTAATACTGCCTACCCTAATTCGTTTCCTGAATGAACCGCATTGCACACATATGGCTCACGGTCCATCTACAACAACGCAGGCGCGATAAGCTAGTTGCTTAACTTTTGCAATTACAAATAGCGCTGAATAAAGCAGTCCGCCACAAGCACACCCTAATACAGCACGGTATGTCCCTTGCACGCTAGTATGACCTTAACAAGTGTCCCCGACTTAGGCTTTAGAACTAACACTGTCCTATACTTAAATGTGTCAAGCATGGGACATTCTCCTGAACGACATGCATGCAAATAGTGCGCAGACGCATTTGAAAATGTCATCGATTTTCTGAAGCTATACCGCGTTGTCAGCAAATGCACCACATCCCTTGTAGTAACACAATGCATCATATCCTTTGACAACGCTCTATGTGTAAACAGAAGCCTACATTTTTCCGAACCCGAGGCGCAAAGCTGCAGCTAATACAGAATTACCATGCTTTGAAGGCAGCGTAACCGCTCATCCAGTCATACTGTCTTCATTCGAGTTATACAATTATTATACGTGTAATAACAAGAATTTCCTGTGCCATTGTGGCTTGGCAAGCGTCTTTTCTCTCCTTTTAATTGCCCTGTCCCGATTTTAGCCTGTCTGTACAGTCGGCATACTAATGTCTATACGAAGCGCAACAGTTCACACGGGCAGCATCTGAGGGACAGGAAACGATACAAGGGCCATCCTGCCATCAGATCCCATCGTCTTTTTAATCCCTAATAGTTGACGGTGCGAATACGACAACAAACAAGAATATTTCCCATTGAACGAACTTTCGCATGTTGAGTGCCCGGATTTTGCGAATTGAAATCTGTCATATATTTGATCGACTTGCAAATTAACAGCAAAAACACCATTATTTTCGTTTATCCAATGACTTCTATATAACAGCTGCTGATGTACAAACTTGAGCAAAAACTTCTACCGTTCTTAATTTGTCCGGGCAAGAGACTTTATCTAATGAAAATTAAGTCACAGGCGTAATAGAGCCACTAGACCCGCAACACTGCATCAAACATCCTTCTGCAGACCGCTTGATCAACTGAAGACGCTAAACTCGCTAAGGATTACCGTAGCGCAAGGGAACGTATGAATAATTCACTGGCCGGCGCTACATCCCGGCCTGGGGTCGATCAATCTGTATTCACAAATAGACCGTGAAGCTATCCAAAAGCACGACAAGGCTTTCGCTCAAAGATGAATGTTTGCATTTCTATCAGAGGGGAAACAGCAACTGTGACGAAACTGACTAAACTTGAAAGATTGGTTTCCCCCGAAACGAAAACTCCCCACTTAGATTTCACTTTTGCCTGGCAATGCATGTCGGTAAAATATCTCGAGCATATAGCCGCTGACTGTAAGGTGTGTATGTTTGCACTGCAGTACAATGCACACTTTAGAAATGCCGCAACGAATTCGCCAAAGCCTATATTCACTTGCATATGGACAACGGCAACTTCATGCACGCTCGTTTAGGTCTCAAATTTACAAATGCCAGGTCGTGCCAGCAGTGAAAGCCAAGCTAAACATTCGTCTGGGGGTTTAACGTTGCGCAAAGCCAATGAACTCGTTTGAACTCCTCAGGTTGATCGATTTTTTTGACTTGGTTGTCGATATGGTCTGACTGCATGTAAATTTCGGATGTATATCCACACCCCGCACTGGTCGATGATGGCATTGGCTTTGCTCACAGCGCATTGTACGCTTGACGTCACCAGTGAAATCGTTTTCTGGTGAAAAGTGCCTGGGATTAATCGACAGCGGAAAGCGGATGCAATATGGGTAACAACACGTACGCTCACTGTTTCACTCAAGATCATCACAAGCGGCAAGATATAAGTTGACCGTTGCGCACACTTCAATCTTGCATATAGGCAGACTCAAAAACTAGGGTTGTTAACATGCCCGATGACTACAAGCAAAAATCTCAAGCATTTTCCTCTCCTGTTAAACAGTTGCAAATGGTTTTACATTTTACACCGCCAGTACAAAAAAAATCACAGCACTATTCAAAGATAAGTTCAATACACCTCCCACTTTAGCTGGTATCCAGTTACGTCGACTGTTGGCGTAAACAACACTTTGTTAAATCAGCAACCTGGTGGCAACAAATGGACGAATCCGATAGCGCAATATCCATTACAAAATACAACAGCCTGCCAGCACTCAGCCCGTTTTTCAAGCTTCACAAACAGTACCGCTAACTGGAAAATCAGTTTCTTTCTTCGTTGGTGAACATAAGTACTAGACAGGTTCCTGGATGTTGCCTGCCGGGAAACGAAATTCGAGAAAACCTGCGGCCAGTGATTTTAAGACTCCCCTTTCCTAATTTAACAGCGTTTCGAAACACTAGTAAAGAATATGCTTTCCGCGTGCGCTACTAAACACAGGGCTTTGTTTAATTACAGTACACGCGGTTTTGATACATCATACACGTTGTTCCATGGATGCGATTAACAAAGAGCTGTCGCATGTTTTATGAATAGCCAGAATCATGGGGCGACTGAAGCCAAATTGTAATTATTTGTGTTTCAGTTTTGACGAATGAAAACAATATTTGGTAGGACTTTTTTTCTTTACATTATCGTAGGAACTGTTTTTCCAGTATGGCAGTAAATCGACGGTGCGTGACATCAACCTTATGTCACAAAAATAACAAGAAACACGCACTTTGGCAGTTAGTTGAAAATACTAACGTCAAATGAGCAGTGGGCGCGACATATACATTTGCCTCGAAGTGAATGCAGGTCAGGCGTTATTACAGTCAAATTGCAATAGGAGCAGGAACGCCTCCTGTCGCCGACCTATTTCACCGCTGTAGCAGTTATTCTGTTTATCGGGCAAGAGGCAAGTGACATGGACTTTTCTGCGGGTGAAACCACATTCAATAACACGGCAACCCGCCCGTCACTTGCATTGCTCTAATTGCGAATCTATCATACCAAACATCACGTATATAGTTTAACCACAGCGGTGTGAGGCGATGACTGAATACGTTTAAATATAGCTTTGTCAGTAGAGCTTTGTAATTGCGTGGTTTCAATTAAGGAAAGAAAAACTGTAAGTACACCCCGAAAGCTCAAAAGGGGAACAAGTAGAACGAAAATTGACTCATGCGCTCGCAGCGAACGAAAATAAGTCGTCTTTAAACCTCAAAGCTACAACTTTCGAGCCTTCTACCCCAGCTGACCGCTAAATTATTGATGTACTTCGTTGTATGTTCCTTCCGCTATGGCGTCAGAGTGCAGAGCTTATCACATGAACAGTGACAAATGCGATAAGGACGCGCTAAAGTTATAAAACGCTATATTACGAAAGATGTAATTAGGCATGACAGGATAGCAGGTAATTATGACGGGTACAGCAGCCGGTGAAGAGGAAGTTGAACACCTAAGCGGATTACGTACAACGCCATTAACTTTGTCCATTGAGAAAAAATATGTTACCGTGCTAATTACAAGTCAAAAGCCAAGTAGCGAGGGTTCAAACTAGATTTTGTGTAATGTTGGGGTTGTAACTGCCTAATTATTTCATCATGGATTTTGAAAGCCCGCTGCACCGCAACCACAGCAGAGTTTCGGCGTTTACCGCAATCCTTGTCGTGCATTAACTTTTACGACCACTCACGGACAAAATGCAAATTGCCTTGACCGCTGCGTGTTGAACAACCTTGCTGCAACAAGTTCCATCGATTCGAACCCGTCTTAACTCTAGTACGGACGCCAGAAAGTTTTGTGACGTCACAGAGCAGTGGTTACGTAGAACTTCGACACAACAGTAACCGGGAGTTTTGCCCGTTTTTTTATTCAGTGTCCGGACTACAAGGCAGAAAGCCACAGTAAAGTGTGCAAAGGGAACTGGAAACACAGAAACAGGTGCAATTTAAACCTAAATGTATGATAAGCCCTCGCGATAAAAAGACCATGCAAGTAAAAAAGGGTTTCTCATCCCACTTCAATTAACATTGGCTACGTCTTTCTGACGAATTGCAAACTTTGGGACCTTACGTTCGTACTGTATTATATTGTTCGCTAAGCGGGCCTCAATAATTACAAGGAACTTATTACTGAAATCAGGGTACACCTTGCATTGCAGTAACTTACGTTATAGCTATCTTGCTAAATGGGGAATTTCGCCTTTGGTATTTGCATTTACCGGAGCACAAACATCAAACCATACCTAACTGCTCGATAAGAATTCAATAAGAGCACGCGATGTTTGGTCATAATGACCTTTGCTCCGCTTCCTATGCAACGAAAGTATGAAGCCATGCGTCACCGCCACCACATTTACACTGAACGCTAAAACATCTTCTGCAAAGCTTCGAAACCAACCGCACATGTAGGCACTTAATCGACATCCTAACTGTCCCAGTCTGTCGCGTCTTGAGTGGCCAGGCTTCAAGAGAGGGGGGTGCATGAATATGATTGACTGATATGACCCAGTGGTTCCCAACCTTTTGTGGTTGGTGACCCCCTATATTGATTTAAACTAACTTGCGACCCCCACCATTTTTTTTCCAACAGCAATATCAATCAAAGTGCATTTTACAGTATATCATTTATTGGCAATCACTTTGCTCCATAAGACGGCTGACTTGCAACTTCATAGCCACGTTTGAAATCCGTGGTTGAGTATTTGACAACGCTAAAATCTGAAAACTACCTCCCAAGTCAAATCTCTGACGTTTCAAACCGGCTTCATTACGTTTGAAGAATTCCTAATCTTTTTTTCACGTGTTGGGGGTGCATGGTGTGTAAATGGCGGTTTAATTTAGACGGCTGCACCACGTTGCACAGACACACGGAGGCTTTTCAGTGCAAGTGCAGATTATGCGGGTAAATCCAAACTTCAAATATTCTTCAACATATTTACGCTTCTTCTCCATGACCAGAGTTAAAGAAAAACACTGCACCTTGATATCTCACTGCTACTTACAACTGAACGCCCTAATTATTATCGTCCCTGACAAGACAAAGCGATAGTAGGCCCAACTAGTTGTAGCCTACCGGTATGTGTTGTAACAAGTTATGAAAACATCAAATATATGTCGCGACCCACAGATAGCCTTCCCGCGACCCCCAGGTTGGGAACCACTGACCTAGAGCTTTCCGCCGAAACCGAAAGAGCTTAAAAAGTTGTTTACTGGTTTGACGATTGCAGTGTCGATATCGCCGTAAGACCTTTAGCGCTTTTATGCATAAAACTTTGGTGACGTAAATGCAAGGTGCAATGCGTTAAGTTTTAATCTACATGTAACTTCATTTCTCATCAAGCATACAAATACGTACCTTGTTTTCTTGGTAGCGCAATTCTTATCGGCAATGTCCGAGGGAGGAACAAAATTGCACAACAAATCAGGCTGAAATAAACCTTATTACTGTGACTGGCTTTCTGTTCCACTAACGTTGCATTCCCAACCTGACTATGTGGTTTTCATATGAAATAAGAAAAAATCAATCTACTTACAGCAAAAACAATCCACGCACCAATGCGATACACTGAGAAATGAACACAACAAAGCAAGATCAGTGATCCCTGATTGTGATTTCAGCAAATGACTCATAACTTAAGCTTGTTTCTTATTGCACATTTTGTTTGGTCTCAAAACAAACTTTGCTACAACCGAATCAATTCAGACCACACAAAGACCTTCGGGGCACATTGTAAGTGCAGATCAAAACTGGTGAGCAATTGCAGATAAATGAGGGTCGTTGACTGCGTAATAGTGGGGTAATAGTAGAGAAACATTCAGCTGGTGACCATAGCCTGGGGTGATTGCATGGCCCCTAAAGGTATCTTCACACCGACTAGGTCCTGCTTAACTTTGCTTGCATAGCACGCAACTAATGTGCAACAACTTTTTGTGGGAATAGGCTTGCAGATTGATTTTTGAACACAATTTTTTTTTACACTTTTTTTACCACTTTTTTTCTCCTTAACCTAAACTTCACTGCAAAAACTGCATTACTCATTTAAATGCAGTTGCAAAAAAAAACAAAGAAGATTTACGAACACAAATCACGGATTTCCTCATAATTTTGAGTATAAAAAGACTGGCCCATATTGCTCTTAACATTGTCATGTTCAAAAAACGTTTCGGCAAAAACTTATGCCATCATCAGTTTAAACAAGATTTATAGTGCAAGCATTGTTATCAAATCACTTTAAGTCTGATATTATTAATGACAAAGGTTAAAACAAAAAATATGTCGATTGTATATCCATTGTTGCATTTTGTACAACACTAGTTGCCAATACAAGTGGCAAAAACAGTTTGCAATTGGAAAAGTCAAATTACCTTGTTGAGAAGAAATATAGGTTGTTCGGTCAGTAGAGGATGCACTTGATATCTGATGTCCATCTAAAAACCATATAGTGTAAATAGGTACAAGGCAAAATTTTACAGTGCCTTCTTTCATATGAAAATAGTAAATACCATCCAACAACATGGGCAATCAGTAGTTAATAATCAACAGGTACCCATTCTATTACACAATGTTTAATATTAATCTACATTAACATTTTGTTAAGACCGCTGTGTCATAGCAAGCAATTAAACATACCAAACAAAGTCTGTTTACTGATAATATTTTCTTTACATCTTGTCCACCTTTTCATATGACACTGCCAGTTTGCAAGAATGAATGATGCCTGCACTGACCACTGCATCTTACTTATACACTAACTTCAACCTCAATTATCTCTTATGCTATTTACATAAACAGAAACAGTTGCAAACCGCACCACTACTGAATAAATCGAGCGGGCATCATAAACTATCCCTTAATCCAAACTTTTACACATGGCAAGAGAATCCAAGGAAAAAAGTTCTGTACCAGACCAAATTTGGCAACTGAAAGTTTGCCTTGAATTGAGCAATAAGAAAGAAACAAGGTGGAAGGTGTGCCATATATGGTAAGCCTTAGCCAGACTTCTCTGTATCGCACATAAAGTTTTGCGAATGGCCTGGGGCAGCAGCCACAAGCATAGCAGTTCTAGCTCTTTCACTATCAGCGAAATTCTAGAAACGCCATAGGCTATCAGCTGGTAGTGGCATTACATCATTGTGGTGTCCTCATCTACCCATCGCTTCTTATCATACAATGATGTAATGCAGCACATGCACTGCAACTTATACACATATTCTACAGTACTTGCAAATTTTTGAGATCACCTGAAAGCCAAACTTTTTCAGGTTTGTAATTGTACCATGGCATAAAAATAATTTGTTCGTTTTACAATGAAAAATAGGCTTAAGCAATATTTGCTTTGGTATGAAGGAAATTTATTGCTAAATACCTGTCGGCAAGTCGAATGTGTAGGGCGATACAAATGTTCGTCTTATTGAACAGAATGTCGATACTTCGATGACAGTACGATGAAAAAAAAGAAGTTGCACCCAATTTTACTTGGACCCACAAGTACAAATATAAACAAAAAGCGCACGAAGCTGTAGCAATAGCAACCTATGTTGAAGGTTTAACGCTCTGCTGCAATGGCTTCTTTGTCGACCACTAGCGGAACTTTGAGATCGTATGTTATGAGTTTTGACAAAACTTTCCTCGCTTTTTTGGTACATTTATCCTTGTTGTGTGGAAAAATATTTTTGAAACAACGATTTTCTTACATTTTAGGAAGTAATTTTAAAAATATTAACTTGCAGAACTGCGAAAACAACACACGATCCCTTTGTCGTTATTCGAAAAAAATAATTAGAAGAAAACGGTTTTTAAAGTTCAAGTCAAATTAGAGTGTTGTGATACTGTGCAAAATTTTGTTTCGATTGATGTCAAAACAAACGAATGAGATACTGTGACAACTTGTTTGAAGACAATTAAGGCCCGACTGTCGCGCTTTGCTATTGACTGGCACATTGAAATGTTTTACCATTTCGCTCTTAATCCTCAAAAAGCCATTTGAATCAAAAGGAAGCAGTTTTTGTAAATCAATTTAAAAAAGAGTGTTGTACAGAGTATGGGGTGCAGCTAGACCACCGAAAAAGAAAAACGCGTATTAACGGACTGCTTTCAAGTTCGCCCCGTTTAGAAAATCGTCTTCGAGTGCATCTTCAGACGACTCGTTGTCGCAATAGGTTATATGTGTTTGTATACTGTATTCAAATAAATTCACTTCTGGAAATATTAAGTAGGCTACAGATGATGTGTAGCTCCAATGTTTTTTTGGCAAGGTACTGTAACATACGTCACAGAAACCAGTATTTATATTTCGTAATGTTTCGTGTGCAGCAATGCACAAGTTTTGCAAAATCCCATTGCTGCCCATATGATAAACTCATCGAATGTTCTCGAGTAAAGTGATTCATTAAACATCCTGTTTACCACATAAAATGTTCTCCTATGCTTTATGTCACATCACACCTATGTTCTTGTATTATATTACTTCAAGCGCCTTATGATATCACGTGACATTATTGACCAATCAGCTCTCACAATGGAGAGCGTTGAAGAGCCCAGTTTTTACCCGTAAATTCAGTCCAGTCTTCGCCATTCTATTTGCTGACATTCTATCAACGTTGTATTGAAAGTGTAATGTATACCGTTTTGATGGAATTGGTAACAGTTATGATTACAATAATTATTCGGGAAGATATCCGGAAGCTGGTCTTTTTATCGAACGAGGTAGAAGCAGGTTTAACAATCGAAGAGACTCAATAACCGCTCAGGCCATCGAGACACTGTTAAATATCTCTAAGACCCTTAGAGTGATTTACAGTACAGTGTTTTAACTTAACAGCAATTGTGTATTGGTTTTCAGTTTGCGTCTACTACTGGGAAAAGGTTACGGGTACGTTTTCAGAACAAAACAAACACAAGCTGAGCAACAAAGAAAACTTGAAAGTTACGTTTACTCAGCAACGTTCTATAAACAAATAAAAACCAACGTTAAGAAAGCGCCCATCAAGTTACATTGATCTAATGTTGCCCAATTTACGTCAACAAAATTTTCAAAATCAACCTCGTAGTAACACGATAACAACGTTAGGATTCTAATCAGATTTAAACGTTTAAAAAAACATTCATCAAAATACGTTGATCTAATATTGCTCAAATTACGTTAAAAAAACTTTCAAAATCAACCTCGTGGTGACACGATAACAAAGTATTAGGATTCTAATCAGATTTCAAAGTTTAAAAAAACATTTATCCAATTACGTTGATCTAATATTGATAAAATTACATTAAAAAGCCTTCAAAATCAACCTCGGAGATACAAATTTTCAACGTTGTGGTTAGAACTGTAACATGCGTCACAGAAACCAGTGCTTGTATTGCGTGCAGCTTTGCACAAGTATTGTATATAGTCCCATAATGTGACCAAATGATTTATCCATCGAATGTTCTCGAGTAAATTAACATCTTGTTTACCACATAAAATGTTCTCCTATGCTTATGTCACACTACACCTTTGTTCTCGTATTATATTAACCCAAGTGATGTATAACGACACGTGACTAAACCAACCAATAAGCTTCTGATAATCCAAGTATAAATGGTCATATGTGCGCCTGTTAATTGAGTTCTTTGCATTCGGCTCTTTGCATTAGGCTCGATTTAATTTTATTCTATTCGCTTCGATTCTATCAACATTCTATTGAAGAGTTGTAATGTACCGTTTTAATGAAGCCGATGGCAGTTTTCAATTAATTATTCGGGAAGTTATCCGAATTCTGGTTGCTTTATATAGGATGAGGCAGAAGCAGGCTTAACAATCGAAGAGGCTCAATTCGAGCTCAATCTATTGAGGCACTGTTAAATATCTCTGAGACAAATAGAGTTACAGAACCAACTTCATACGTTACTTAAACGTAAGAATATGTTTACTGGGTAAGTTACACTTATTGTTCTTGGTACAAATCACAGTTCATCAGATAACACCATGTGAAGTTGTTTGTCTTTTACAGCTGGGCCCTATCAAAGCTAGCAGAACCCGCACGTTCTACAGAATAAACATCTCATATGTTATTGGGGTACTTCTACACGATTGGCATTTCTAACGCATATAGTCCATGCATGCAATAAATAGTCTAAAAGCAAAGCGGACGTGCATGGCCTATAGCTAAACATGAACATCAGACTTTCGTAGAGTTGAATACGTACCGAACGTTGCTACTAGGCCATTATCACCAAACCAGGGATGTTCCGTAACTATTTCAACACTAGACCGAAGCAGAATAACGGCAAAGGGATTGCGTGTTGTTTTCGCAGTTCTGCAAGTTGATATTTTCAAAGTTACGTCCTAAAATGTATGAAAATCGTTGATTGAGAAATATTTTTCCGCACAACAAGGATAAATGTACCAAAAAAGCGAGGAAAGTTTTGCCAAAACTCATAACATACGATCTTAAAGTTCCGCTAGTGGTCGACAAAGAAGCCATTGCAGCAGAGCGTTAAACCTTCGGAAAAAATACTTACGTTCAACATATATAAACCCTCAACATAGGTTGCTATTGCTACAGCTTCGTGTGCCTTTTGTTTATATTTGTACTTGTGGGTCCAAGTAAAATTGGGTGCAACTTCTTTTTTTCATCGTACTGTCATCGAAGTATCGGCATTCTGTTTAATAAGACGAACATTTGTATCGCCCTACACATTCGACTTGCCGACAGGTATTTAGCAATAAATTTCCTTCATACCAAAGCAAATATTGCTTAAGCCTATTTTGCATTGTAAAACGAACAAATTATTTTTTTGCCACGGTACAATTACAAACCTCAGAAAGGTGGCTTTTATTTGATCACAAAAACTACTATAGAATATGTGTATAAGTTGCAGTTGCAGTGCACATGCTGCATTACATCATTGTATGATAAGAAGGGATGCGTAGATGAGGACACCACAATGATGTAATGCCACTGCCAGCTGATAGCCTATGGCGTTTCTAGAATTTCGCTGATAGTGAAAGAGCTAGAACTGCTATGCTTGTGGCTGTTGCCCCAGGCCATTCGCAAAACTTTCTGTGTGATACAGAGAATACCATATATGGCACACCTCCCACCTTATTTCTTTCTTATTGCTCAATTCAAGGTAAACTTTCAGTTGCCAAATTTGGTCTGGTACAGAACTTTTTTTTCTTAGATTCTCTTGCCATGTGTAAAACTTGGATTGAGGGATAGTTTATGATGCCCGCTCGATTTATTCAGTAGTGGTGCGGTTCGCAACTGTTTCTGTTTATGTAAATTGCACAAGAGATAATTGAGGTTGAAGCTAGTGTATAAGTAAGATGCAGTGGTCAGTGCAGGCATCATTCATTCTTGCAAACTGGCAGTGTCATATGAAAAGGTGGACAAGATGTAAAGAAAATATTATCAGTAAACAGACTTTGTTTGGTATGTTTAATTGCTTGCTATGACACAGCGGTCTTAACAAAAATGTTAATGTAGATTAATATTTAACATTGCTTAAAAGAATGGGTACCTGTTGATTATTAACTACTGATTGCCCAAGTTGTTGGATGGTATTTACTATTTTCATATGAAAGAAGGCACTGTGAAATTTTGTCTTGTACCTATTTACGCTATATGGTTTTTAGATGGACATCAGATATCAAGTGCATCCTCTACTGACCAAACAACCTATATTTCTTCTCAACAAGGTAATTTGACTTATCCAATTGCAAACTGTTTTTGCCACAACTAGTGTTGTACAAAATGCAACAATGGATATACAATCAACATATTTTTTGTTTTAACCATTATCATTAACAATATCAGACTTAAAGTGATTTGATAACAATGCTTTCACTATAAATCTTGTTTAAACTGATGATGGCATAAGTTTTTGCCGAAACGTTTTTTGTACATGACAATGTTAAGAGCAGTATGGGCCAGTCTTTTTATACTCAAAATTATGAGGAAATCCGTGATTTGTGTTCGTAAATCTTCTTTGTTTTTAATTACAACTGCATTTAAGTAAGTAAAACAGTTTTTGCAGTAAAGTTTAGGTTTGGATCAAAAAAAGTGCTGAAAAAAAAAAATCAATCTGCAAGTTTATTCCTACAAGAAGTTGTTGCACATTAGTTGCGTGCTATGCAAGCAAAGTTAAGCAGGACCTATCCGGTGTGAAGATACCTTTAAGGGCCATGCAATCACCCCAGGCTATGGTCACCAGCTGAATGTTTCTCTACTATTACCCCACTATTAGGCAGTCAACGACCCTCATTTATCTGCAATTGCTCACCAGTTTTGATCTGCACTTACAGTGTGCCCCGAAGGTCTTTGTGTGGTCTGAATTGATTTGGTTGTAGCAAAGTTTGTTTTGAGACCAAACAAAATGTGCAATAAGAAGCGAGCTTAAGCTGTGAGTCATTTGCTGAAATCATAATCAGAGATCACTTATCTTTCTATGTTGTGTTCATTTCTCAGAGTATCGCATGGGTGTGTGTATTGTTTTTGCTGTAAGTAGATTGATTTTTTCCATTATTTCTTATGAAACCACATAGTCAGGTTGGGAATGCAACGTTAGTGAAACAGAAAGCCAGTCACAGTAATAAGGTTTATTTCAGCCAGATTTGTTGTGCAATTTTGTTCCTCCCTCCGACATAGCTGATGAGAATTGCGCTACCAAGAAAACAAGGTACGTATTTGTATGCTCGATGAGACATAAAGTTAGATGTAGTTTAAAACATAATGCATTGCACCTTGCATTTACGTCACCAAAGTTTTATGCAGAAAAGCGTTAAAGGTCTTACGGCGATCTCGACACTGCAATCGTCAAACCAGTAAACAATTTTTCAAGCTTTTTCGGTTTCGGCGGAAAGCTCTAGGTCATATCAGTCAATCATATCCATGCATCCCCTCTCTTGAAGCCTGGCCACTATAGACGCTACATACCGGAGAATGGGACAGATAGAAAGTCGATTAAGTGCCCACATGTGCGGTTTATTGGAGGCTTCGCGGAAGGTCAAATGATGTTTAAGCGTTCAGTGTTTGTGGTGACGGTGACGCATGGCTTCATACTTTCGTTGCATAGAAAGCGGAGAAAAGGTCATTATGACCAAACATCGCGTGCTCTTATTGAATTCTTATCGAGCAGTTAGGTATGGTTTGATGTTTGTGCTCCGGTAAATGCAAATACCGAAGGCGAAATTCCCCATTTAGCAAGATAGCTATAATGTAAGTTGGTGCAATGCAAGACGCAACCTGATTTCAGTAATAAGTTTTGATTATTGAGACCCGCTTAGCGAACAACCCCCCAAAGTTTGCAGTTCGCCGGAAGTCCGTAGCCAATGTTTATTGAAGTGGGATGAGAAACCCTTTTTTTCTTGCATGGTCTTTTTACCGTGAGGTCTTATCATAAATTAAGGTTTATATTGCACCTGTTTCGGTGTTTCCCGTTCCCCTTGCGCACATTACTGTGGCTTTCTACCTTGCAGTATGGCCAAAACTTCCGGGTACTGTTGTGTCGAAGTTTTACGTAACCGCTGCTCTGTGACGTCACAAAACTTTCCGGCGTCTGTACTAGAGTTAAGGGAGTTTCGAATCGATGGAACTTGTTGCAGCAAGGTTGTTCAACACGCAGCGGTCAAGGCAATTTGCATTTTGTCCGTGAGTGGTCGTAAAATTTAATGGACGACAAGGATTGCGGTAAACGCCTAAACTCTGCTGTGGTTGCGGTGCAGTGGACTTTCAAAATCCATGTTGAAATAATTAGACCGTCTGTGGCGATTTTTCATCTAAACTACAACCACAACGTTACACAAAATCTAGTTTGAACCCTCGCTACTTGGCTTTTGACTTGTAATTAGCACGTTAACATATTTTTTCTTTAATGGACAAAGTTAATGGCGTTGTACGTAATCCGCTTAGGTGTTCAACTTCACCCTCACCGGCCGTTGTACAGTCATAATTACCTGCTATCCTGTCATGCCTAATTATATCTTTCGTAATATAACGTTTTATAACGTTAGCGCGTCCTTATCTCATTTGTCACTGTTCATGTGATAAGCTCTGCACTCTGACGCCATAGCGGAAGGAACATACAACGAAGTACATTAATAATTTAGCGGTCAGCTGGGATAGAAGGCTCGATAGAAGTCAATTTTCGTCCTACTTGTTCCCCTTTTGAGCTTTCGGGGTGTACTTACAGTTTTTCTTTCCTTCCTTGAAACCACGCAATTACAAAGCTATACTGACAAAACTGTATTTAAACGTATTCAGTCATCGCCTCACACCGCTGTGGTTAAACTATATACGTGATGTTTGGTAAGATAGATTCGCAAAGTGACGGGCGGGTTGCTGTGTCATTAATTGTGGTTTCACCCGCAGAAAAGTCCATGCCACTTGCCTCTTGCCTGATACACAGAATAACTGCTACAGCGGTGAAATAGGTCGGCGACGGAAGGCGTTCCCGCTCGCGTTGCAATTTGACTGCAATAACGCCTGTCCTGCATTCACTTCGAGGCAAATGTATATGTCGCGCCCACTGCTCACTTGGCGTTATTATTTTCAACGAACTGCCAAAGTGCGTGTTCTTTGTTATTTTTGAGACATAAGGCTGATGTCACGCACCGTCGATTTACAGCCAATCTGGAAAAACAGGTTCCTACGTCGTGTTTCGATACTTGATGACGTCATAGTAGCAAATTATGACGTCATAAAATAGCCGCCCCCCTGGAATAATGAAAACTAGGCGCCCTTGTCCTACGATAATGTAAAGAAAAAAAAGTTTTACCAAATATTCTTTTCATTCGTCAAAACTGAAACACAAATAATAAAAATTTGGCTTCAGTCGCCTTTTCATGATTCTGGTACTCATAAAACATGCGACAGCCCTTTGTTAATCGCATCCATGGAACAACGTGTATGAAGCATCAAAACCGCGTGTTCCGTTATTAAACAAAAGCCCTGTGACTAAAATTTCAGATGAGGCCATTTAGTAGGGCACGCGGAAAGCATGTTATTTACTATAGTGTCTCGAAAACAGCAAAGCGAAATTAAATTAGGAAAGGGGAGTCTTAAAATCGCTGGCCGCAGGTTTTCTCGAATTTCGTTTCCCGGCAGGCGACATCCAGGAACCTGGTTACTACTTACGTTCACCAACGAAGAAAGGAACTGATTTTCCAGTTCGCGGTACTGTTTGTGAAGCTTAAAAAACGGGCTGAGTGCTGGCAGGTTGTTGTATTTTGTAATGGATATTGCGCTATCGTATTCGTCCATTTGTTGTCACCAGGTTGCTGATTTAACAAAGTGTTGTTTACGCCAACAGTCGACGTAACTGGATACCAGCTAAAATGGGAGGTGTATTGAACTTATCTTTGAATAGTGCTGTAAATTTTTTTGTACTGGCGGTGTAAAATGTAAACCATTTGCAACTGTTTAACAGGAGAGGAAAATGCACGAGATTTTTGCTTGTAGTCATCGGGCATGTTAACAACCCTAGTTTTTCAGTCTGCCTATATGCAAGATTTAAGTGTGCGCAACGGTCAAATTATACCTTGCCGCTTGTGATGATCTTGAGTGAAACAGTGAGCGTACATGTTATTACCCATATTGCATCCACTTTCCGCTGTCGATTAATCCCAGGCACTTTTCACCAGAAAACGATTTCACTGATGACGTCAAGCGTACAATGCGCTGTGAGCAAAGCCAATGCAATCATCGACCAGTGTGGGTTGTTTATATACATCAAAAATTTACATGCAGTCAGACCATATCGACGACCAAGTCAAAAAATCGATCAACCTGAGGAGTTCAAACGGGTTCATTGGCTTTGCGCAACGTTAAACCCCCAGACGAATGTTTTTGGCTTTCACTGCTGGCACAACCTGGCATTTGTAAATTTGAGCTCAGACGAGCGTGTATGAAGTTGCCGTTGTCCATATGCAAGTGAATATAGGCTTTGGCGAATTCGTTGCAGCATTTCATAAGTGTGCATTGTACTGCAGTGCAAACATACACACCTTACAGTCAGCGGCTATATGCTCGAGATATTTTACCGACATGCATTGCCAGGCAAAAGTTAAATGTAAGTGGGGAGTTTTCGTTTCGGGGGAAACCAATTTTTTGAGTTTAGTCAGTTTCGTCACAGTTGCTGTTTTCCCTCTGTTAGAAATGCAAACATTCATCTTTAAGTAAAGCCTTGTCGTGTTGTTGGATAGCTTCACGGTCTATTTGTGAATACAGATTGATCGACCCCGGTCCGGGATGTAGCGCCGGCCAGTGAATTATTCATACGTTCCCTTGCGCTACGGTAATCCTTAGCGGTTTTAGCATCTTCAGTTGATCAAGCGGTCTGCAGAAGGATGCTTGAAGCGGTATTGCGGGTCTAGTGGCTCTATTACGCCTGCGACTTTAATTTTCATTAGATAAGTCTCTTGCCCGGACAAACTAAGAACGGTAGAATTTTTTGCTGAACTTTATACATCAGCAGCTGTTATATAGAAGGCATTGGAGTAACGAAAATAATGGTGTTTTTGTTGTTAATTTGCAAGTCGATCAAATATAACGGATTTCAATTCGCAAAATCCGGGCATGCGAAAGTTCGTTCAATGGGAAATAATCTTGTTTGTTGTCGTACTCGCACCGTCAGCTATTAGGGATTAAAAAGACGATGGGATCTGATGGCAGGATGGCCCTTGTATCGTTTCCTGTCCCTCAGATGCTGCCCGTGTGAACTGTTGCGCTTCGTATAGACATTAGTATGCCGGCTGTACAGACAGGCTAAAATCGGGATAGGGCAATTAAAAGGAGAGAAAAGACGCTTGCCAAGCCACAATGGCGCAGGAATTTCTTGCCAATACACGTATAATAATTGTATAACTTGAATGAAGGCAGTATGACTGGATGAGCGGTTACGTTGGCTTCAAAGCATGGTTATTCTGTATTAGCCGCAGCTTTGCGCCTCGGGATCAGAAAAATGTAGGCTTCTGTTTACAAGTAGAGTGTTGTCAAAGGATATGATGCATTGTGTTACTACAAGGGATGTGGTGCATTTGCTGACAACGCGGTATAGCTTCGGAAAATCGATGACATTTTCGCGTCTGCGCACTTTTTGCATGCATATCGTTCAGGAGAATGTCCCATGCTTGACACATTTAAGTATAGGACAGTGTTAGCTCCAAACCCTAAGTCGGGGTCATTTGTTAAGGTCATAGTGTGCAAAGGACATACCGTGCTGTATTAGGGTGTGCTTGTGGCGGACTGCTTTATTCAGCGCTAGTTTGTAATTGCAAAAGTTAAACCGTTAAGCAACTAGCTTATCGCGCCTGCGTTGTGGTAGATGGACCGTGAGCCATATGTGTGCAATGCAGTTCATTCAGGAAACGAATTAGGGTAGGCAATTTTAATGCAGTATTTTATGCTAATTATTGGTGGCATTACCTCGAAACGCCGACAATGGCCATTGTTTAGTCCGTTTTGCTTCATTTGTCTTCCAAATATAAGCATACGCTAAGACGGCGCTAAGCGTGCATAACGCGATGTGAACTTGTGACCAAATTAAGCTATTGTGCAGTTGAAATTTCACACGTTCTCGTTTAAAAGGTAAATCAGCGGGTAGTTGTTTTTCTGGCAACAAAAGACTGCTGGAAGTAAATTTGCGAACTGGATTTTACTGCGCCATGGTCAAACTCTGCTGTAGCAAGTGTGGGGACACGTTTGGATTGGCTCGGTGATATTTTCTGGCAATTGCAGTGCTTGTTTGCCTGTGTGTGTTTATCAAATCGTTAAACCAACGGGCATGTCCGAACAAAGTTAGGCAGCACGGTAATTAGCCACTGGCATGTGTGTTAAATTGCTGTTGCAGCGGTGGAAGGGTCAGCAATTTGCTTTCTCTCTGCCCGGCAACATCACTAACACTGGATCTGGAGTGTTCGCATGTCCATGACGTGGTTGCACAATTACGGCGCTTTAAATATTCAGCAGGTGTTTGTATTGGACATCTGTCTGCCTTTACTGTTGGTTTTATGGATCTTTTTGGCGCGCCATTCGACAGACAATATTGTGGCGAAGGTCGACATATTGGTCAGGCCTTTCCAGTGCTTTTAAACTGGCACACCTTTGTTGATTACGTTTGATGTGGATTGCGGGGAAACGAATGTTGTTTGATGTGTTTGGTTTGTCTGATAGGAAATTATATGTCTGGTCATTTTGGTGAGTCCACAACAACCACTAACACAAGTCCTTTCTTTCAGCAAGTTTATAGTGGTTTTGAACTCCTGCCTGTGCAGGTGGATTTCTTGATTCACATTTAATATTTTCATTGAACAACAAATGCATGTTGACCAGTTGTATTATGTATGTCTATATGTTGACCCAAATTTACTAAAACAGACTTTTTTTCAGTTTTTAGGAAATCTGGACTAGAATGCAGAATGGTGAAACATGCTGCAGTAGTTATAATGAAGACAGCTGCAAGCCCTTGATTTCACAGTCAACCTGGTCGTTGTCCAAACAAGAAAAGTGCTTTATCAAGGCAACTGCAATGGAAGTTTCAAGCATGGAATCCCCCGTGCAAATGCAAACCATGTCTGTGCATTTCGTCAACGGAAATGTGAAACCTTCGTTGAAGCAAGTTTGTGACAATGTAACTGAAAATAATAGTCAGTGTAACTCTATTCTGCAAATACCAGTACATGTCATTTTATGTTGCGCATTTTTTCAACTTTCCTTTTTTCATTTTTACACTTGTCACAGCTGCCGAAGATGTCTTCTGTCTCAAATCCCATTTCTTTTCAAGACCTGACCACAAGCCCAACAGAAGAAAATCTTTGCAATAGCAACAACAAAGACCCTTGTGACAGCAAAAGCTTTCAACCGGATAAACCGCTCACTAAAGTAAAGCTTGCAAAAACTTCAAGTGATTCGACACAGGAAGGGCATATGGGGACGCCAACTAGGTCCAACACATGCGAAAACTGTGGTCAGGAATTAGTTTCTAAGCCGCAAAAGAGTGAAGAAATCAAAAAATCACCATCTGGTTCCTCCATCTTTACTTATAACATGTCCATGGTAAGCTTTGCTGGTTGACCCAATTTTTTCAAGAGATTTTTGATATATTCCTGTTACTTTACAAAAACCTTCTCTACAGACGAATCAGTGCAGAATCTGTCATTGTGAAAGCAGTGAAGAATCTGGACCATTGATTGCACCCTGCAGGTGTAAGGGCACATTAGAGTTTGTCCATCAATCTTGCCTTCAGCAATGGATTAAAAGTTCAGGTAAGTATCAGCAGTGTTAAAAATAGGTCTAGGATATTGTTAATGTAGTTTCGGGTTAAGAATTACACAAGCAACTAAATTAACCACAGTTTTGTAACTTAAAACCCTGTTGTCATTATAAATTTCAAAGGGATCTTTGTTGTTACAATATCATAGTTCCCTTCCCTTGGTATGTTGCAACATAGTTTAGTTCCCTTAAACTAACAATACCATTATTTTTAGATCACAACTACTGTGAGTTGTGTGGTTTCCACTTCGCCATGAATTCCAAACTGAAACCTATTACTAAGGTAGGTTCTGAACACTGTATTGCATAAAATGAGATCTCTAAAACTCGTACATGTTTTTATAGTGGGAAAAGCTTTCAATGTCGACAAGTGAAAGAAGAAAGATTATTTGTTCTGTTATATTCCACGTTATTGCCACGACTTGTATCATATGGTCACTGTATGTTTTAGTTGAAAGAACCGCCGATGAGTTAAGAATGGGTAAGTCTACAACCTCCAGCCCAATATGTGCAGCTTTACCTATTGTCATACTTATATTCTGCTGAATACTTCTCTTGGCACTTGTCTGCTTTGGATTTTATGTACTGATTATGTAAAGCAAAACCATTCTGGATATCCTTTGGTACACAGTGTGATGTTTCTGCGAAAGCATGTAGTTGTATACATTTCCATGTTGCCGGTAAAATTATAACCAGTCTGAAACACTTCCTCAGGTCAATGAAACCAAGCTTTGAACTTGTTTTTATAAAAGGCGATGAGTAACATGCCATTGTGCTTATTCTGTGGCAAAGTGCTTCACTTTGTTTTGTCCAATTATTATGACATACAAAATGCTTGAGAATGTTGTTTTTTTATTAGTTTTTTTCGCCGTGTTTCAAATATAAACCATATTTTTAGGTAAGCTTCACTGGCCATTCTGGACCAAACTAGTAGTTGTTGCGATTGGTTTCACTGCAGGACTGGGTTTTATGTATGCTCGGTGTAAGGTAAGTTTTTCACAGTGTATCACTTTTTGCAATAGCCACTGAAAATTTTAGGCTTTCTCTTTCAAATAAAAAGTGGTTTTACCCTGGAGTAGAACAAAAAAATACATCACAATCATTCGTTAAATTATTTGTTTCATTGGAGTTTAATTCACAGGCTTATGTTGAACTTTGGCGTCGACTAAAGGCTTTCAACAGGATTATCTATGTCCAAGACCAGCCCACCATCCCATTAGGTTTGTGATTTACCTTATGATGCGCATGTGACTACATTTTGCAATGGTCGATTACTACATGGACTTAATTTTTCTGAAGAACTACAGTAGTACTGTTTGGAAACAATATGGTCCTTGACACAAGATAGGCTACTCATTGGCACATTGTATCAAATTAGCTGTGGGCTTTATTTTCGAGTTTACTCATAAACTTTTTCTTGAAAACTGGTTTGAGTCTGATGAACACAAGAATAATTTGATCAGCAATGAAGAGCCCTTAGAGTCACTATCAGCACTGGATTATCTGTATTTGATGATAAATTTATTCTATCTTAAGATAACACTTTTGGTTATTACAAGACCAAGAACTAAAAATGCACATATTCTACCACAGCAACATCAAATAAAAACGAAAATGGTGAACAGTCAACTTCAACAGATTGTCATATCGACAGTGGTGGAGTTGTTGTAGTAGATGTTTGCCAGGAAACCGAAGGTACGCCTACGGCTGTATGAGAGCAACAACAACAAAGGGAGTTTCTGCTTGCAAGGATCTAGGCACCAGAAACATCGTGAAAAGCCACGAGTTTCATTTCCAATTGCCATACAAGCAATGCTTTTGCCAAGTGTTTGAATGAGCGACAAAAAATCTCAAATTTGTTTTTGCTTCTTGAAGTTTCAACTGTTTTGTGTGCATCGTTGCTGATTAAATTTCGCGAAGGTTACTAGTTTAACAGAGGTTGTTTAATGTGTTCCACACCGTGCTATACAAGCTTGTTACTGTTTCGTTGTTCACTCAAAAAACATGCTCTACTATTTTTCTTCATGGCACCCATGTCTACGCTTGCTGTCCTGTACTGTACATTGAATCGGTTGCTTAAAGTTTTTTTCCCTGAAAAGCCATTTACTGCTAAACAGACTGCAGTCTTACATTTATCTTGATTCGTGTGTAAAATGTATTAATAGAAAAAAATCTTGGACCAGCATTTCATGAAGAAAGACCCAAATAAGTGTAATTCCCCTTAGACCTGTTACTGTTTACAGAAGATTAATCTGCAGTGTGTTTGGGTGAATGGATATTTTTTTGTAGTGTACCATGTTTAAGTTTCAAAAAATTGGTAAGGTACATTGTTCCCGAAATCATTTTGTTGTTTGCTATTATTCTTGCCATCGTTCAAAATACTACCTTTAACCAAAGTTTACTTTTTTGAAATTTATCATGTCCCAAAAATATTTAATCAGAACCGACATACATTAACTTTTAACAAGTAACAAACCACATTGTCACAGCATGTGGTACTCTTCAGCTAACCCATACCAAGTGCTCTCTGTGTACTACTGCAACATTTTGCAGCTTAATTTAATCACTTTGCTCATGGAGCTGGCCTCCTGCGACTAAGTTATAGACCATTTATGTTGAAAGGTACAATGCACTGCAATGTTAACGCCAGGGATACATTTATTAACATTATACAGTGTGTACTTCATTAATATTTGTTCTAGTTGATTTTTGTGATGCGTGTGTTGTGTACAAATCAAATGACCCCCAGCAATCGCCAGTCAAATAGGCTTGTCATGTTTGTTAAATTTTTCTTTGTTTTTTCTCTGTGTTAAATTCATTCAAGGGTTGAAATATCATTTGTGAGAGCATCATGAAATAGAACCATTTGTAACTAAAACTAGTTGGAATCATTGACACCTTGTGGGTAAAAAGTGGTCCAAATGGAAATGCTATCATTCATCTTAACTTTGACCATGTTATATGGCTTGAAAAACAAATGAAAACAATGTGTTTTGTGACATAGCATACATAAATTCCACACTTACCATGTGTTATATCCTCGTCACTTGTGGGGTTTTGCTGAAATTAGTACTGTGAATGTTACACCAGCGTTTGCATCCTGTTCCTGTGCTATTTTTTTAAACATGAAATTGTAGTGCTTATGCCTAGTTTTTATTAGACAGAAAATGACATAAGGTGTCAAATAGTAGGTGGCTGGTTTTAGTGAAAAGTGTCAGTCCAAGTGTTACTTTTATCTTCAAAAACAAAATGTACTCAAACAAACAGTCTTACCAAATGGTGTATGTGAAAGTTTTTATTAGAAAATTAACAAAACAGCAAAGATATAAAAATAGAGAGATTTGTCACAGTATAAGCATACAGAAACCAAACCCCTCCAGCACCCATTAAATCAACCAGAGGGATGTTAATCAGCATATATATATGCCCGTATTTAGTGTTGCAAATGACATTATGTTCTTTAAGTAGGTTGTGTATGTGTGGCTTGCCAAACTCAGGTGTTCAGCAGAAAATTAAGCTTTTGTGTAATGGCAAAAACAGGTTTGTGGCTATATCACCCTTGCTACTGACCCAGTTGAATGGCTTTCACCTAAAAGGTATTTCGGACCAAAAAAATACACAACACAAAAATCAAACAAGGCTGGAACATTAAAAAAACAGCTCACAGTACAATATTGCTTTACCTACACCGAAACACTGATAATGTGCCCAGCTCTACAGTGGATGTCCAGATTTTGCGGACATTACATAAAGTTGCTATTAAATCAGATGTCTGAAACCACTTGTGATGCGCAAGACTCATATAAAGATTTTCCATCAGTTCCTGAAGTGCACGGACGGAAAGTTGGAGTCGCTGTGCAATGGTGGGTTTGGGGGTGGACTCTGGGAAAATATGTCAGTTTTCGTTGGGAAACACTGAGCAGACAACAGTTTGCATGAGGTGAAAAAACAACACACGATCCCTTTGTCGTTATTCTGCTTCGGTCTAGTATTGAAATAGTTAACGGAACATCCCTGGTTTGGTGATTCGCCTGCAAGCTACTTTCGGTACGTACCCAGGTAGCACACGACGTAATAAAGACGTGCATATTTGGGTCGAAAAATGGTCTCTACGCAAAATCTACGTTCTGTTCATTTATGGTCTGCAAAATTACGTGGAATCTACGTCCATTTGCGGTATGATGAGGACGTGTTTGCAAACAACGTATAAAAGACGTTGAAACACCGTTCATAATCGGACGGGTAAAGTTTGCACTTAAATTTGACGTATGCTTCATGTCTATTATTCGACGTCAGTTTGACGACAAGTAAAAGTGATCGAAATACAGCTTCATTTCACGTCAATGTTGAACGTCGAAATTTGGATAACTACTTACGTTGAAATTACTCTATTTGACGTCTTCAAAATACGTCGAAATTTGGAAAACTACTTAGACGACTATATTGTGTCTATTTTTCAACGTCGAATTGACGATAAGAAAAATACGTCGAAATACAGCTTCATTTCAAGTGCGGTGCCAAATCTGTCTTGATTGGTGTTATGCGCATATTAAACTACGTATATGAGGCCTAAGCTGTACTTATTGTTCTTAGTGCAAATCCCAGTTCATTAGATAACACAATGTGAAGTTGTTTGTCTTTTACACCTGGGCCCCATAAGTCAAAGCTACCATAATCCTCATGTTCTACAGAATAAACATCTTATGTTATTGGGGTACTTCTACACGATGGGCATTTCTAACCCATAGTCCATGCATGCAATAGTATAAAAGCAAAGCGGACGTGCATGGAATATAGCTAAACATTTTTTCGTACATTTGAATACCCAGCAAACACACGTTCGTGAAAACGACGTGGATTTCGCGTCCGGACTAAACGTCGAAATTTAGGTTGATACTTGGTCGAAAGTGCAATACGATAAAACGTAATTTAGCTCGACGTATAAATTACGTATGTATGTCACGTGTTTCGCTGTGTTTCTACGTAAGGGTAATGACGTTGAATTTACCGCATGGAGACCAAGGCTGCACCTTTGATTCACGTCATGAACGAACGTTGATTTAACCGCTTCACACAGACCAAAAGTTGACGTTTATTTCGCGTCCTAAAGGGCGGAACTATATGCTTTTTCAATACTGCTCGCTAATGATTTTGTCTCTGACTGAATCTGTCAATAAGATATGTGTCCATGAAGTTGAATATGTTTTATTATCAGCTATTTTGTCAATCACTCTTTCTTCCTGGAGCGTGCTGCAGATATTCGCTAACTTTGTAGCCAAATGTTTTTTCCGTCAGCGTTGGATAATGGCTTCGGACTGCTTCTGCATACCCAAGCACAAAAGTCATGAATTTAAAACCCAATTTTTGTGTGACATCATTTTAGTTACCCTTTGAACAAAGCAGGTTTAAGAAAAACCCAGGATCTAACAATTCGATGTTCGCCAAGCTGAAATTATCAAGTTTTTTCAACACTTGAAAACGTTATCCTTTTTAATAATTCACAATTGTTGTCCGAAGGAATACTGAGTATAATGGGGAAATTAGGAGTAGCCACAGAAACCGGGCAGAGTCGTTAGTATAATGCTTCCAACTGAAATTTTTTGTGTATGTATTACTCAAGGTGTAACTAGAACCAACTGCTGGTTACTGAAGTCCTTATATTTACCTAAAACTACTCCATACAAAGTAGAATTTGCAAAGGCAAATTTTGCTGCTTGCTGAAGTTGACCTTCTTACTGTTCAGCAAAACTTCAACAAGTCCGCTTTGCTTTTAGACTATTGCATGCATGGACTATGGGTTAGAAATGCACATCGTGTAGAAGTACCCCAATGACATAAGATGTTTATTCTGTAGAACATGAGGATTATGCTGTAAAAAACAAACAACTTCACATTGCTGTGTTATCTAATGAACTGGGATTTGCACCAAGAACAATAAGTGCAGCTTATAGGCCTCATACGCAGTTTAATATGCGCATAACACCAATCAAGACAGATATTGGCACCGCGCATATGAGGTGGTGTCAAAATGCCGCTGTCTTCAACACAAAGACAAACTCAAAAAGATTCTTGTGGAAAAAATTACTTACTCTGAACGAAGTTTGAAATTGCTCGTTATTTTTGAATTATCAGGTTTCAAATGTCTGGAAACGTGACTGAGGATAGCTCGGACAATAAGCTTCAACGGACGTTTTTGTTGTTTATTTTACATACAAATATCATTGATTTGCGGCTCATGAATAACAAAAAGGGTCCACGAACACCATTTCTTGCAGGACAAGATAATTTTTGA
The DNA here is from genome assembly GCF_947561715.1 of Ascidia mentula. Taxonomy (NCBI): domain Eukaryota; kingdom Metazoa; phylum Chordata; class Ascidiacea; order Phlebobranchia; family Ascidiidae; genus Ascidia; species Ascidia mentula. The sequence goes on from NC_138568.1 coordinate 6,481,014, forward strand.
CCATTTTAGGATGGAAAGATTTTCTGCGGCGCCAATATGGGATGACGAAAAAACTAATGGTCACGATTTATGCTTGAAATACTCCGGAAACTGAAAGTCCATGACGCAAATTTGCTTGGTATTTAATCTGCCCCCCATAAGAATGCATTTTAAGGTCAAATAAACAAGAAAAATTGGGCCAATATATAGTGTATACGTAGCCTATCTAAGTTCTTCACCAATTGCAGTAGGGTAGTTGCGGTGTAAATAATTGCTTTTCAGCTCAGTTGTACAGTTATGCTGTGGAATTGGCACACAAGTTGTGAATCAGCAGACACATTACGTTCAACTAAAAGAAACGTCAGCATGCACGTTTTATTTTTCGCCATGTTTTGTGGCCACGTCTCGTGATTTCATTTCCCCCATGACGAGGGTTGAAGCTCTCAAAATTTAAATGAAGTGCTAGTTACGTAAAACGTTTCGATTCGCTCATGGCACAAAAACTCCTGAAAATCTGTCGGTTGGCGGTCAGGTCACGTGAAACCAAATCACATGCCGGTCAGGACGTCACGAGTCATAACAGCCAGTGGGAGCTCGAGCTGAAACGGAACTTTAGTTATGCATGCGCGAATGCACAGTAGGACGGTTTGCGCGCTGTTTGGCGAATGCTATTATTCCGGATTTCAGAAGGTGAAAATGTTCTTATCGAACTTCAATTGGTTTTTAATTATTTTTTTAGTTGTAGGATTTGCAGTAGGCTACGGTGTCTAACAATTTACATTTGAACCATGTCACCAACTGTTGCATTGCTGTGCCTTGTTGCAATTCTCGGGTGTACAGGGTGCCTTGGCCTTGAATGTCCGAATGTGACTGGAGTCCCACAAGTTCCACTTCCGCATCTGGATGCAAAGAAGTTCCATTATAACATTGAAATCTCTATCAACGGTAAATTTCTGACTGATTGCAATGCATCTAAGATAACTTTTCTGCACTGCAACACAAACTGCACTTGATTTAGGTTTCTGGCATCACTTATTGAGTTATCTTATATCACTTTTTTTCTATCCAGACTTGAACAAGACTTTGGATGCACTGGAGTTTTTCGATGCAGAAAATAATCTTACCTTTCTGTATCTCGACCAAGCTTCAAGCCGTGTTAAAATGTCATTTGATTTCAATAACAACCAGACATTTATTGTTGATGGTAATAGCACAAATAATTTTATTTTAATTGGACAATATTTGTAATTACTTTCTAACGTTTTGTAAAGAACTCAATGAAACATGCACTGTCATGAATTTGACCCAAGCGCAAGGCACCATTTCACTGATTGGAGTAAATGTTGAAAAAGGCCCACTATCCGTGAAGAATGCCTTTGTGTGGAATGCTGGATATAATGCAACTGACCTGGTAATGCATTTCTGTTTTTATGCATTTTCTGTTTAATTTTGCTGTATTTACATTATATATATACCTTTATTTTAACAAAAAGAAAATTTTTTCAATTAAGAACCAAATCTATGAATCTTTAAACCCGTATTTTTATTTTAGGGAATAAAAGTTGTGGATGGAATTCAAACGAACCATTACCAGACATGCTTGTCATTCGAAGGCGGAAATCTTACATACCTTGTTGATGTTTTTTTCAGTCGAAAAGACTGGAGTATGCCTGCTGGCCAGAATGCACCTGTTATGTTGCAACTAAATGTGAGTTTACCAATAATAAAATAAACTGCAGTGATAAAACATCATCTGTTACGCATTTATTTGGTATAGGGAAATTTAACAAAAAAACTTCTCATTGTAGCATAAAGCATTTTATTGTCTTTAAAAGGTTGAATTAACAATTAATGAAAATTTAAATCAGTCATTTCTATAAAAAACATTTAAATTAATTTAGAGATATTAATATGTCTATAATACCCTTGCATTAATTATCATCTTAAAAAAGCAATACTGATATTTAAGCGTTTTGCAAGTACCACTTAACTTAATTAAATTTACTAATAAATGGTATGTAGTTGCTTTTTGTAGTTTTCGCTCATGAGTGCTAAGTCTTCATTAATCCCACACAAAAAAATGCTGTCACTGCTAATGCAAAATAATAAAGAATTTTCGCAGTACGTATGCCCTGTTTTGTAGGCTACAACGGAAACAGATACTGATATTGCTTCACAAATTTACACTTACAAGTTTTATGATTATCACGATTCAACATCCAAAGACCTTTGGTCTCCAATGTTGCCTGGAGGAATGATTTGTGATGGTAGATAATCAATAAAAATGACTGTAATGATACACTTATTAGACACCATCAAGGGCATATTTTTTTTTTTTTTATTTTTTATTATTATTTGTTTAATTTTTTAGGTAAATAAACCAAAGTTTTCATGTTTTCTTGAACCTTTATCCACAGGGAGAAAGGATACAATTCCGAATCCATTCCGACCAATTTCGACATTGACATTTAGTCTTGGAATGGAAATGATTTTTGACTCCAAGTTGACATTTATGAACCAATATGTCGACATGGAAAACATGATGGTTCGCCTGGACGTAGATGGCAATCCTAGGACAACTATGTGAGTTCAACTACACTTGTTTTATAAGTTGCTAGTGTCACGATGTTGTATTTGTCAAAATAACAATATAATATTGAATATTTTTTGCTGAAATTTAATTAACAACAAACATGCATGTTTAGTCATTTGTGTTATTGGATAGCAATACATGATTTTGTTAGTAGCACTCCGAAAAGTAACCCATCAAAGTTTTTGTGTAATATTGTTAACGTTAATTTACATAATAGATCACCGATCCTGTGCTTAAATCAACAATCAATAAATTAGTTTAGTTTGGTTGATAATATTCTACAGAAAGATTGTAGCATTTTTTCTTTGTTTATGTGCCTTAACTGTGTCCACTTTGTTATACTTACATTTCTTGCCTCCTGATGGAGGCTGCTGCATAACAGCCGAAACATTGAGAAACATAAATAAAATAAAGTTTGCCAGAAGGGAAGTATTCAGCAAGAAGATTATATATGGCTGTTTGCTTGAATATCCTATTTTTTGTAGTGGGGATATAAAAGAAAATCCAACAGATGGCATAATTTGTCTGTATTTTTGCAGAATTCATGACTTCCAAGAGGGATTACAGTTTACCATTAACCGAGACTCAGGAAAATGTGAAACCAATCCCATTCCACTCAACAGTACTTTGACAGATGTTGTGGTTGTCAATAACTCACTGGTAAATTATAAAAATACTACTTAAATTGCATGAACCGACAACTATTTTTTGGGATACTTTTGTCAGAATACTGTATATAATATATATGCATGCAATTTTATGCATTGGTCATAGATTGGCAATGTTTACGAACAAGATTAACATCTGTTAGCTAACCAATTAATAAATGTTCCCAAGCTTATGGTATAAAGTATAAGAGGTGAAAATCAACATGCCGATTGCAAGAAAATCGGAAATGATTCCTAGAATTGGTTACCAAGAATTTGTCATAGTAGTATGCAGTTAAACAAGGATTTGTTGGCATTTATGCACTACCTAAATCATTTTTTAATTTTATGCAGGTCAAAATGGTTGCTCCAGGATCATTCATGCATCTGCAGAATGCAAGATATGGTGGCATAACGGACTTTGCTGGGTTTAAGGCTCATGCATGGATATCGGATATTATTCCAGTAAGAGATGACCTATATTTCTTTTTCATTGTTATTGTTATTTTGATAGTTTTTCAATTTAAAATTTGTTTGAAAAGTTAGTTTTACACTTTTCAAACACTTGCAAGGCTGCCACTGGCTAAATCCACCCGCAATGCCATGTTTTGTGGCCAACACCATGTTAGTTTGACACCTTGCTACAACAAAAATAATTAGAATTATCAATGATTGTTTGCAAGGTTGTGAGGTCGGCATTAAATCTGTGAAAGCAAATAAGGCCTACAGCACTAAATGGGTTTCATAACCATGTTGCAAAGAGTGTAAAATTGAAATGTGTATGTAGTTTAATCATAGCAAACAGCGTAGAGGATGTTTCATGTGGCAACAGGCAAACAGGCAATGCATTGTTGTGGTAAATCAAAACGAAACCGTTTTTCTCAGCTTGGAAAAGACGATTATTTCAATGGATCCGCAGCGTGGGTAAATGTGACTGCCTACATGTCTGTGGAGGATTTTAACCAAAATTCACAAATTTTAGGAATGTCCCAAACATCCACATCTTTGGTAAGATTGGTAATACTACATTTGTGGATTTGTGTGTGCTGTTCACCACACCCGTATAATCATCTGCAATTTCCTGGTTGGTTCAATAGCGCCTGAAGGAAACCAGTGTGCAGTTATTTATAGTAAATTTATTCAGGAAATAAAAGGGCACCATACGTACCATTTATCATTACCCAGCCCGATTAGACAAACACCTGAAAGAGTGTTAAAGAAACATGCACACTGTAGGGACATATGTGTATGTCAGGACAAAAAAAAACATTCTTTACTATTAAAGTTACGGTTTCTGTCCATTTTTTAGCAACAAAATGGAACTGTCAATGTTACGTACAATATGCAATTCTACTATTACAACTTTCGTTTGGGAATTGATGAGCCAGATACCTTCCAAGCAACTCCCTGTTTCAATAGCTCACAACAAGAGGAAATTCTCCTTAAATTTGAAAGTCCTCTTATTGATGTCATTAAGAAAACACCAGCTGCTGTCACATGTAAGTTAGTCGTTTTGTATAAGGGTCACATCTTTAAATTTCTTTTATGATTTCGGTGTTTGGAAAAACAGCAACAGTTTTAACTAACTAACAAGTGATATTTTTTTAGCAACAAAAAGCATTCCCAGTACATTAATCAGTTAGTTTCCAAAGTTGTACACCCACTTCCTATTGTATGCCCATGTTGTATGCTCTGTACTGATAACTTATGTGGAGTCGATCTGTAGGCATTAAATGCCCAACATTCATCAATGAATTAGACATAATAATTTATGACCATATAAGTATGACTTAAAATGTTCATAATGGGCCCTTCTTTAACACTTTTTTTTCATTTGGTATTGACTATTTAGTGACTAAAATGTTCAGCCAGACTCAGAAGTTAGTATTTTATTTACCTAAAAGCAATGTATATATATTGAATAAATGTATATAACATGAAATCTCAAGAAAACCTTTCGAATTTATGACTTTGATGAACCTTGCACTATTTAATGTTGCTGTTGCTGCCAAGCATATTGTAATTAAATAGTCTGTTCTTCTGGCATATTAAAATGTAAATTTTATGCACCAACGTTTTGCCTGTTATTGAAGAAGGCTTTCCTCCCTGAGGTTTTAATGCGCCAGAAGAACAGACTATTAAATTTCCACTATTTGTTATGCCCTGATCCATAAATTATGACCTAATAACTATTGGATTATTCACTCTGGATAGTCTGGAGCAAAAACAATGTAATATATTTTTTTCAGAAATATATGAATACAACTTGTATACTTTGTTAAGCTTTTACAAAGACGATGTATTAGAGGATTTTCATTTTGCTTTATCTAGCTGCTGTCGTTTCTGCTGTGGCGGATGCAGCTAATGTGTCCAAAACAAGAGTTGTTCCCTCAATTGCATACAACACAGTGGTGGAAATGGACCAAACATCAAAGAAAAACAAAACTTATGTCTATCTTGGTGTGCCAGTTCTTGGCGTTCCAGATGTTAAAGGTGACACCCTGTTCCCTTTTTTGTAATTTTATAAACTTTTTTTGGTAAATGCAAGTTACGAAAAAGTTGTTTGGAAGGTAAAATTTCTAAAATTGCTCTTATGTAAATTTTCTGCAATTATTTTGACCCATCAGGTGATTCTGTGGAGATGGTCAACCAAATATGCCTGGCTACAGCAGTGCAGAATGTGAAAACAAAAGTGGGTGCTGGAGAGTTCATCTTAAAAGTACCCAATGTAAGTTAACTAGCATTATACCAAGTGAACAAAAACATTGGTGACATGTTTAAATGCAAACACGAGCAAAACATGCTGTCTTTTTTACCAAAAAGTTGCGATTTTGTTCTTGTTTGCAACTGCAATGAAAACTGCATGAATTAAATAACATCAAGAACCGGACCAAACCCAATTTTTTTTTTTAAATCGACACAGATTTAATTTTTTTCTATTGCATTTACATTCGGCTGAAATGCCTAAAATCTTGTAATGCATCAAAGATGTGAAATTGAGTGCTTTGGTTTCAACAGTTTTGTTTACAGAATATGGAGATATCTGCAGTGCCAAACTATTTCAACACTCAGCATGAATTGCTCAGTGGACAGGCCCCACCCCCTCCACCCCAACCTACCCCTGGCCCCGGGAGTAACACTGGCCTAAGTGCTGGCGTGGTAGCTGGTGTATCTGTGGCAATGCTGATAGTAGGCATAATGATAGGCTGTTTCGTTATGATCTGCAGAAACAGAAGGGGTGGCAACCAGTATGCTTACACCATGCATGAGGATTAGTGGTTTACAAATTTGTAGGATGATATAATTTTTTATTGAGTAAAGCTTTGCATTTATGTAGATATGGAGGGGTTTGTTATATTTGCTTAATTGCTGAATTACAAGTAATATGGTCTGTTTTATTTCTGTTGTGTGTGTTTTTTCCTTGCTTTTGTACCATATGTTAGCATACTGATATTAACAAAACAAGGCTTTGATATCAACAATCGCGTTTTTCTCTATTAACCTGCCAAACACAAGATACAACAATAGCAAAACTTTTTGCACATATAACATATTTCTTACTGTGTTTAACTTGTGAGAATTTTTATAAATATTGAAGCAGTCATATTATGAAACTTTGCATGAAGATGATGAACTTTTTACCAATTTAACATTTTTCAGTAAAATGCCAGTAATCCTGCACATTTTTATGTATATAAATATATGGTGATTTTTTTACTCCCATAACTTTGTCTGTTTAAGTTCCCAATAGATTTACCGACCCTTGTCTGTTATTCGTATGGAAAAAAACTTCTGTAGTTACCTGTTACAACATTAGCAAACATTTTATGGGTCCTTTTTCTCCCAAGCACTAAACTGTGATGTCAATTGTTGTAAAAGAGCAATAGTCACGTTGAAGTTCCGATTGTATTGTTGTCAAGCTGTGTGTGTGTTATGTTGATTTAACAATTTGTGTTCCATTATGTCTTGCCTGTACAAAATCACAATGCTTAACAGGTTGTTAAATGACCAGCAATGGCCTTTATTTCCATCTTGCTTTGCTGTGCGTAGTATCTGCACAATAAATATCATTCTGGTGTTATTGGGTTCCTCTAACATTTGTGACAGAACTACTACGACAGTAGCACAAAACAGGTTACACTTTATGCTAACGTTACAGGCCAGCTTACAACCAAAAATGGTTATCGTGAAGCTGACCCCAGGAATAGGCACACAATAACGGATTTCAGTTGGTACAAGACCGCTTTTCTAACTCAGGATATTTATTTAAGATTTATCCCAAAGTATGTATATGCACCAATAATTTTGTTGCCAATCAACCGAGCTTTAAAATGGATAAATTGACGTAGGTGTTAAATAAAACGTCTGTTTCATGAATTGCGGAAAAGAATCTTTCCATGACTGTTAAATGTACTGCACGCATGACTGCTTACAATGTGCACATTGTTGTTTTTGAGATTGAGGTGAAAGTTACGGTCGAGGATCGTTTCTAAGGTAAACTTTCATGTAAACGAACATAATGGCTGTCCATCTCAAGAAACGTGCGTATGAGGAGTTCAGCCACGTTATACAAGAGCCTTCAAGGCCGCAGGTAAGAAAAGTATGTCTATAATGCTAAACATTACACAGCGAGAGCGTTAAGACTTGTTTTTTACAACAAATCCAGTGCCACTTGTACCTACACATCGTTCCCATATCACCTAAGTTACAAATTATGTTAACAACTTGTTTAAGAGAGTTAATTTCCTATGTATTGTTGTTATTAAGCGACAATTTTCACCCAAATCTTTGTGTATTGTTAAAACAATCTCTATTTTATTTTCAGGTAAAACGACTTCGGCTTTCAAAACCTGGTGCGAAGACATCTACAAAATATGAAGAATATGAGCTCAACATTGAGGGAAAATCTTCATCTGATATTATGCAAATCCTCATGGAGTTTTCAAAGTATATAACCCTTTTTTGTCTCACATCATTTGGTTGTGGTTTTTGTAAGACTTGTTTGCACATATGATTCACGTAAGTTGGGCATTATGGGCAAAAATACATAATGCACACAACAAAACATCAACATTGGATGTAGTTTTTGCACAATTGTCCAGCTTTATCCATGGTAGCAGTTGTAATATTTACACTTCGGCAGAAAATTTCCAGTTCCCGCTGAATATGTTCAACAATGCATCGAAGCTTTGTTAAATCACTTTCCCAATGAGAAGGAAACTGCAGTGAGGAGCAAAATAGCTTGGCTTTTGGGTCAGTTATGTGCCACTGTCGGTTTTCATCCCGATTCAGTCCTCCAGCAAATGATTTCCCTGTTTAATGTAGAAGGTAATGGGCAGAAAGCTCTTTTGCATGTTTTGAGGAATTAACCTATTTCAAATTGACGTTTATTAGTTTCAGGAAAAGTGCTTGCCCAGCTGTGGTCATCAGTTCTCGCTGTGGCTTTGAGATTGCAACAGAGTGGTGCAATCCATGAAAAGCTTATTGCAATGGCAAGTAGTTCACTTTCCAATCACCATCAGGAGGTGAGTTTTGTATGGCATACTTTTTCATCTGAACTTATATTTTTGCACTAATACTTAGTGTGTTGGCTTTAGCTGTTTGGCCACATGTAATTTGTGCTTATAGTTAATGTCAACCTCAATGCATTATTTGCTTAAATAATGTAAGTACTGTGTCAGTTTAAATGTAAATTGTAAGTAATATTTGTATTTATGGTATTATATATAATATTCACAATATGAGATGCCTTTCTATTACAGGTGAGATGTCAATGCCTGAATGTAATCGGCAACCTTGCCAGCGCCAAGTCAACGATAAAGTTGGCTTCAGATAAGCGATGGGATGAAGCAAATGTGCATACACTGGTTGCTGACTATTTTGATGACCCAGAACCCAGGGTTAGAAGTAGCTCCTTGCAAGCCCTTGTAAGTTACGTTCACCTTGCTTAACAGTTCTGTTCATACCAAGTTATTGTTTTATATTCTTTTCTCATAAATAATAACAGCTTTGTGTGTTGTTACATGGTAGATACTAATGCACCAACGTGGGCAACAACTGGAATTTTCTGTTTATGAACAAGCATGTTCCTCATTAAATGACGACTATGAGCAAGTCAGACTGACTGCTGCCCAGCTTGTGTGGATTTTAAGCCACATTTATCCAGAGAAGTAGGCATGACATTGTAATATTCATGGGGGAAAGTTTACACTTTTATGTTAACTAGAATGTTTCCAGTTAAATGTTTATCTGTACAGTTCAATTAAAGCATGGTAAATTTTTTTTAGCCCAATAAAAGCACCATTTTCTGATGACAACATGCGGTTGATTGACGATGCCTTTGCCAAAATCTGCAATTTGTTTAATGATAGTTCATACAAGGTACTGGTTGTCTGCACCAGCAAAGTTGAATTACAAAGCAATCTTAATGTTTGGAGTTCTCTCTGTGCTTCTTTACATTCTTGCTTATGTTAACTCTGAAGTCTGTGACCATTCCATTCACACAAATATTGTAAACTTAACTTAATATCTCCATGCAGGTTAAACAAAAGATCTTTTAACAGGTGATATTAAACATTACAAAACATTGTCAAGTGAACAAAAAATAGGAGTACATGTTGAAACAATGCATTTTTATTTAGCCCTTGGTCACCTTGTCTGTTTCACTAACCCCTACAAAAATTTCATTTATCCAGTTAAGATATGCTGGTATAACTCACTGGCATACAGTTTTTGATTTTACAAATTAAAATACTACATTGTCCAACATTATCATTTTTTTGTAATGTTTGGAAGGTTCGAGCTGAAGCTGCCAGACTCCTCGGTTCCATGCATTTAGTCAGTGACAACTTCTTGTTTCAAACCTTGGACAAAAAGTTGATGTCTGACTTGAGGGTACGACAATATCTCCGTTCTTGCCTTGATGTTTGAAATTAAGTGTAATGCGCCATTTTTTCTTCATCAGAAAAAGAAGTCACTGAATGAGCAAGCCAAGGAGCGTTTTGTGGAGGAATTTTCCACCGGGGCAAGGTGGGGCGAAGATGCCCCACGTGAGTCTGCTCCTGATGCAAACAACTTAATGAACAGTGGGGCTTGTGGAGCATTTGTTCACGGTCTGGAAGATGAGATGATGGGTATGCATGCTTGAAGTTTATGTCCTGAAAACCGTGGAAAAATAAACAGGATGCCTTTTATTTAGAAATAATAAGTTCAATATCAATTTATTCATTTGAGCAATTCACCAGAAAATCTAATACTGTCTGTAACAAGATATTTATGTTGTGTTTTTTGTTTTTCAGAGGTTAGAAGTGCAGCTGTGGACTCTTTGACTGAGCTTGCATCGCAAAGAAGTAGCCCAAGCTTTGCTCAAGTGAGTTTGAAACTAAAATGGTAATTTTTTCTTGGCGCAATCACTGGATACAATATTTCAAATAGACAATAAACTATTTAATGCATTCCATCTTTACAAGTGTGTATGTTACAGGCAGCATTAGATTTTCTGGTGGATTGCTTGAATGATGAAATTGAGGCTGTACGACTAAATGCTGTTAATTCTCTACACAAGATTGTGGAAGTATGTTTAACAGCCTTTTTGAAAGCTTTTTTAGGTCATAATTGCTGTGCAATAAACTGTTGTCTGTGTGTAGCATGTAACAATTCTTGAAGATCAATTGGATAATGTCCATTCTGCAATGGAGGATGCTTCCCAGGAAATCAGGGAAGGAATACATCATTTACTGAGCAGTTGCAGGTACGACAGTTCTAACTGTTTGGCAAAACCACACGCATGAATACCGTTTAAAATATGTTCTATTACAGTTTAATGTCCAAAGCCTGTTTGTTTGACACTGTCCTCATGCTTTTGAAGAATTTGAACAAATACCCCCAAGATCGAAGATCAGTCTGGAGGTAACATTCATATGAAATTTAGACATTGTTATGGATAATATATGATGTATTTTTCCTCACACAATTATCCAACCATTTTAAGAACACAACAGCAACTTGGTGAACACCACTGCCACCTAGTGTATTCCCTGGTGCCACAACTACTTTCATGTCATCCATTTTTTGACACAGCGGAGCCACAGATGGACGATCCAAGCTGTATCCTAACTGTCTGATATGTTTGTTAGATTAAACTGCTACAACTTTATTTTTTACTACAAGTTATTTAAAGAGTTATCTTTAAGTACTGCTGTTAACCCTTTCAGTATGTATTGCAATGTTATCTGTTGTCCAAAGACAGGTGATTATTATGTTTTAATATTAGTGTATGACATCGTGGTTCCTTAACCTTACCTACAGATATTGCTGTGTTGATTTTAATATTCAATGCAGCAAAACACAGCCCGTCGATGACTCAGCTCTTCCCAGAACATGTGACTCGACACTATCAATATCTCAGAGATAGTATTCCGGACTTGGTTCCACAGCACCTCAAAGTGATTGTCTTGACAATGTTTTAATCACCAACCTAGAGTTAAAGGGGGTTTAAGTTTTAATGTGTTTCTGTGCAAGAATACCTACTTTTGGGTAAAGCAATGATCATGATGTCTGGTAACTTTTTGCTTTCCAGTTAACGACCTTCATGGCTGGTGTCGACTTATGTTTGCAATCACCTCCGAGAAATGTGAACATGAATTCCGACCCCAACAACTTTCTTGAGCGCGCAATGTCAAGAATAAAAAACTTGAAGGTTAATTGAAAATTTTACTTATACTTTGTTAATAAATCAAGCAAAAAAATATGTCATTAGTCTGTGATAAACCAAAATATTAAGAGATGTTCAGTAATTGTTGAAAAAAACTGGCATGGTGAAGTATTGCTGGAATAAAGTTTGTCAAATACGTAGTAGTTAAAAAGTAAAATATTTTTTTTATCATTAAATTATTATGTCACAACTAAGTTGTATTTTTAACCCAAACGTTGTGACTGTTCTTTGCAGACCCACGATGTCTCCACACAGAAATCATTGCTTGAAAGCACCATAAATGACCTGAGGCATTCCGCAAAAGTTGCTCCCGCTCTTGCTTCTACTGCCCAGTGTTCAGCTGACTTCTTGCAAGCACAATTTCTTTTATCCAAGGTTTGTCCAACAAACATGCACATTGAAAAGTTCCTGCCATTGATACTTGTATAAAAAGATAAGTCTCAGTTATACTGACATGGTGTGTGTTATTTGACTACTTTTTGTTGGCCTGAAGAAGGTTTGGTTTGACATTTTTTGTTTACCCTTTTGTATTTACAGGCCGTGGATGCCAAAAGTTGGAGTGGATCAAACCGCATGTCGGCACAACATCTTGCCTTCGCCAAACCTGCTGCAGCCCAAATTTTGCAGCTTTGCAATGATGTAAGTGTTTAACACTACTTTTCTAAAATTCAATAAAGACTATTCTCTGTACGCAATGCGTTAAGTTCATAAAAAAACATAACTTCCATTGGAACAAATTTTTCCAGCTGGAATATTTGTATCTTGGCTTGAGCGGGGAAGAGATCGCACTGATCAAGCAGATTCGGTTAAAGGCGCAAGCTCTCCTATTTGTGGTTGAGATACAGGAAATGACGCAGGGAAAGAAAGGGTGAGATTTGTGCACAATAAAATGAGGTTGTTCTTTATCATAATTTTTGTTTTAAATTATTATAAACTTTGTCACTACCTTTTGCATGCCAGCCACTGTCAATGTTATTGCTTGTTGAAAAGACAAATTTGTGTAAAGTAGAAATAATGTGTATACTTGGTGAACATAATATCATGTTTTCTTGTTGTTTTATTTAATTATATGTGAAGCACTGCAGAGTTGTCTTGTGTATTTAAACTTAACTAAACTTGTGCAATCACATATTGCATTTTGTTGCTTGACTCGATCTGGTGCAAATAAAAGTCTATATGATTTCTTCAGAACTATGAGTCCTTCAAAGCTGTGTGAAGAGTTTTTTATGCTGGTTCAAGAGTTGAAGGCTTATCTCAACGACCGAAACATCAATCCAGATTCATTTTCACAAACTTGTTTCAACGAGTTGCTGAAATTGCCTTCTACACGGAAATCATCGCTTGTGGTGAAACTACTTCAACCACTACTGATAAACTACAGTGTATCCACTGTCAGTTTGAACAACAAGGTAGGGGTGAAGAATTATGTTTCAGAACATACCCAGATAGATTTTGAGCTGTAACTGTGTTTGTTAAATTGACTTTGTGATGCAAGCTCAGTCAAGTCACATAACGATACAAATTTTCCTGTAAGTAAAAAAAAATTAGTATTTTATAGTTCTGAAGGCTAAAAAAAAACAGATACAGAAGAAGCATTGATGATTATTATAATTGCCAGTAGTTTATCAAAACTTAATACTGTTAAGTGTTATATGTATCCTGCTTGAAAAAACATCAGCTCCTTTTTTCAACTGTTGAAAACCTGTTAGATGCATACCATGCACACTGCTTTGACCTAACTCTCATCAGAGCAGCTGGCTGACTTACAAGAGCCTTGTGGTTCAACTCCGATAATTTGCTACCCAACAGGGTTAGCAGCAAAGTGGAATAGTGCCTGCCATGGATAAATGTTAAGTCACTTGCTGCACAGAGACAAGACTTGACATAAAACAAACACTGTGCACTGTCTGCAGCTCACTGATTACTATAGGCGCATTTACATCTATTGAAACCTGTTTATGATTCTGTTGTTCTAAATTCCCAGGTTATCAGATCTAAAGTGACAATCCATGAACCACAGACCAACTTGGATTCCCCGATTCTCATTGGATCAGGATTGGCAGCCTCTGTTCAAATCGATGTCACAACTGAAAACATCACCAACCCTTTGAAAGAGTTGAGGTAATTTAATGCTTGTTTCAAAAGCACTTGTCCACTGTGGCTGTGTTTTTGTTACCTAAAGAGCACAAAATGCTTATCCAGTGCATACAACTAGAAAGCTTTTTTGTGTAAATAAAATATAGAAGTTGCCTTTTTATTTCGGATCCATATATGTTGTTCCTAAAAAAAAGACAAATTTTTCATGATTTTTTTACAGAATCAAGGTGATTTATCCTGATTCAAGTGAGCAACTTTTTAGTCTGTTGCCAACAGATGTTAAACAGATCAAAGCTTTTACACACCACATTAAGTCGAAAGTAAGTGCCATGTCATAATTTCTTTTATCAAGCACACAGTTTTATTACATATGTTTGACCTTCTACTTGCAGGTATACTTGAGTGACACCCAGTGGACCGATTCGTGCATGGTTAAAATTGTGTTTGTAAGAGTTTTTCCTCAAAGCAAATGTCATGCTGTATTGACGGGAACCAGCAGTGAATTGGTCAACAATGCTGTTGGACAAGTCTCCATTACGAAACCTGTTGAAGTTCTATTTCAACCTAAACCACCCCACAGAGTATAAACAGTTGTTTACAATGTTGTAATTAAATTTCAATTTGTCTGAATTCTACTGATTGCTATAGGCAGTGGGCAAAATGACTGTAAACTCAAGACTGCTATGCAACATCACCTGCTGTGTGGCAAAAGATTGCTGCATATCTATTTACACTTCTCTCTGTGGTCTTTTAGACCTGTTATTAAAGACAATTCCTTTTACCAATCCAAATTTTATTTCGTATTTATCACTAAAAACTAGCCCCAGATGCAGAAAAAATCCGATCATTGTGTAGGATTGTTAAGAATTTGGGGAAGTACTAATGTACAAAAGACGTTGGGGGAACATTTTCTTTTGCCATGAAGAGTTCAATTTCTTTTACCATGAAGAGTTTTCCAAACGGGGTACAGACACAAATGTCATTAAACACACAGGAAAGACACACATAAGCAAAAATAAAATTACTTGAAATTCTAGCGTTTCAACTTTGGCAATGCAAGCTTTTCTAATGCTTACTCTGGTTTACTAGAAAAAATAAAAATTAAATTAATGTATCAGTTATTTCCAAGACGAGTCCAAAAACATGTTTGTTTGCTAACCAATATATCACCCTTGCCATACAGGACAAGATCACTAAAATTGCATTGATTTTGTCATCGCAGAACTTATGCAAAATTTCTCATCACAAAATATTTTTCGACACACACTGCATTGATAAATTGGCATTTCATAAAAGAGATTATGTAAATTTGGGTCACATAAATACGCAGACCATGAGTAAACACAACTTGGCAAGACAGAATGCTGAAATTAAATCACAATATCCATGCCTACATGTTGCTTACAATTAATTTTTTTAATTCGAAAAACACCAAACAGTGAAGTTGTGATTTAATTTAGGGTTCAAACTTTTTTCTACTTCTTTCTGAACATGTGAAAGAAAAGCTTTCGTGACATAGCAAGGAACACTGTCAAAGTAGCTCAGGGTAAAAATGAACTGCATAGAAACACCTAGTTAAAAGTGTTCAACAAGTTGCAATATGCAGCACAGTGAGAGAGTTTCCATTGTGGAATGATGTTTTGCAAGACTTTTCACATCTGATC
Organism: Ascidia mentula; assembly: GCF_947561715.1. NCBI lineage: Eukaryota > Metazoa > Chordata > Ascidiacea > Phlebobranchia > Ascidiidae > Ascidia > Ascidia mentula. The sequence goes on from NC_138568.1 coordinate 6,496,707, forward strand.
ATCGGGAAAACTTGTTTAAAAGTATGGTTTCCAATTTTGCAAGATTTAAAATGTAAATGCCGTTGCTTAACATGCTTAAAAGTTTGAAGAAAATGTTGCAACAAACGTAAAAAACGAAGACTGTGCTTTTGTGCCTAACTCAAGGGCTTAATGAAAACCGATGAAAGATGAACTGAGATTGAATGTGATGCAAAATTTAGCGGTGTCTACAGCTTCAACAAACAAGGTAGCAAGTGAAAACACAACAGGCATTTTCCAGGAGCAAAATTACAGTACTTAATGCCCTGAAAAGAGCATTAACACATAACAAGCAAGTTGATATATAATGACGCCGGAATTTGGCTGTGCGCACTGATAAATTCTGCGTATGTTACAGAAAAAGATCCAACACTTTTTAGTCAGTGAACTAAATTTAGCAGTACTCCAAAATTGAGGGTATCAACATGAACCAGACTCGCGCAGAAACAAAACACATACACTCTCACCCACACAACTACGAATTCCCACCAATGGGACAGACATAACCATACACAGATGCCAACATCAGATGTACACTACATGAATTGAAAAAAATAATATTACATGCCTCTGTGGTGAGCGTGCAGGCCTAAGATTTAAATGTACTATTGTTAACTTTAAAGGTGGTTGTTAATTGTAAATATTTTATGTTAAATTATTTTTAACCTATACTAACAATAAATGTTCCTTAAGGATTTTTTTCACACTCACATTACTTTGTGAAAAAAATATACATAAGAACCGCTTAGTCAAAAGTGGCAATGACATTATGTATAAATGGGGACACAGCTATATACAAGTCTTAGTTTACAAAATTTAGTCAGGCAAAAGAACTATGGAACCGCTGAAGCAAACCACATATAAACAGGTCAACCACATTTGTTGCCACAATTTTTTACTGAGGTGTGCTCAACATGGACAAATAGGAACAAAAAAATAGGCACTTGCAGTATTTACACATGTTCTACAACTGTGCCAGATTGCCAAAAAAGCTCATAACAGTAAAATTTAGTTTTGATTCTTCCAAATTGAAAAACATTCAGAATTGTTTCGTATTTGTTTTTGTCTGCAAGTGGTTGGATTTTTTCCAGAACAAAATTTTCAGGGCATGAAAGAAGTTTTTGAAACTAATTATTTACAAGTTGTACAACATTTTGGCCACTCAGTAAACAAGTTAGTCATACTACTGCCAACACAACCACTTGGTGGGTGGATGGCATGACTAAATGCACAGTTCAGGCCTTTGTACAACAGAAATGCAACATGTACTAAACATAAATATTTCAAACTGGTGCACATAAGTATATGATCAACCAGATCTGAATTCCAGCAATTAAACTACGGGTTTGGCAATAGAAACTCATTGAAGTGTTTCCCAAACCAATTGCTGTTATTTAATGGGAATATTCCAAAATTGTAGCCAGAGGCTCATCATAAGAAAGCAAAGTTGTAATTACCAGTCTTTGCAGCAAGAAAACATTACTGGTAATAGGCACATTTAGTGCAAACAAACAGTCTAATAAAAGTGCTTCGTTGTTTCTTATCCACAAAGTCTTGGGAAACAGGCACCGAAAAACCACCAAGGGAAAATTCTGTGAAATTAATTCAAGCTCCATCCATGAATATGACTTCATTTCCATACTGCTGAGGAGGAAACCTCACACCCTTTTTCAAAAGTGCCTTGCTTAAGATTTGACAGATAAGCCTTATGAATGGTGTCTACGAAAGACTGGTTGGTCTGCGAAAATAAAATTTCCTTTTATGCTAAACACGAAGCAGTTAAACACTGAATAAATGCAGCAGTGTTAACAATGGCCTTGGTTAAACATACACATCATGCTGCTTTTGGTGCCAGATGCTCACTGAAAATTAAAAAATGCATAGCTTGTTACATACTTGTAAGAGATGAACCAAAACACTAGCAAGCTGATTTTCATCCAAAGGTTGCATGGGATCTTGTTGGTTTTCAGACATCAACCTTTGACGTAATGCGTTGGACGTCGAGTGTTCAAAATCTTCTGGTGATATTAGCGTTAACTTCCCATTCTCAGAAGGTATCTACACATTGCATCAGATTAGTACAAGTCAACAGAAGCTCACAAAAACATGGTTATTGTAAATAGGACTGCTTTCTTCTAATATGAGTTGTAACAAACTTCCAAAAAACAAAATATGCATATTTAGATGTGATTAATGTTGGGGGCAGAAGCACATCTCACATTTTCAGGTTGTGTAACAGATGGCTTTGATGTGTTTGTTGTTGGGTTCACATTTGGTGTTGGGGTGTTGGGAAGTTTTTTTGCGTTAGAACTTGGACCTAAAAACATCAATGCAATTTGCACAACACATATACTTACGGGTCTGTATAGAATTGAACATGCAGGTTTCATTGTAAAAATTATCACTGTACCACAATATTTGTCTTACGTAAACCAAGAGTGGTGGCCATGGCTTGCTCTTCAGATAAACTGGATTGCAAAATATTTGGAGACAATAGTTCACTGTTGGAGTGTAATGCAGACGTCGGTAATGATGTCAATCCACTATTGGCAGTGAGTATTGACAAACCGCTTGCAACAGACATGCTTTTGGCGAATGTCTTATTGCCAGGTTTTGGCTGTTCATGCAACACTGGCAATATACTGGATTGTGAAAAAGATGTTGATGGCAATGTGGAGTTAAGCACAAAGTTTTTTGTTTCAGCTGTGGTTGATAGAGAAAGCTGTCTTCTCGTTACTTTCTGGTCTGCAGAATTGTTTGCCATTTTCATCCCAGACAGAAGTTGGGCAGTTAAGTCTTGTGGATTACTTAGTGTAGGTGAGCTTATCGCACTGCCTCCACTTTTTGCCTGAACAGCCATTTTACTGAGCAACTTGTGAAAAGCAGAGTCCGTTTCAATGACTGGTTTTGGAGACTGTCGCAGAGCATTTTCGCTGACGGAATGATGACGATATCGTGAAGAGTTCGTACCAAGTACAGGACTTTCCAGCTCTTCCACAGAAATGGCGCCATTCACAATACCTTTGATAGGCACCTCCACGCTTGGTGGTGTAGCAGAGTTGCTTAAACATAAGGACATTGAGCGTGTTGGTCGCCTCTGCCGCGGCAACTCTACATTACCATTGTCTGGCAGAATTTTGCCAAAAATTTCAGCTGATAATGGGCGTTCAGTATTGTTTGCCTTTTGCAATTCACTCGATTCAAACAACGTCGACACATTTAGCTGTAAAATGTTTTGAAAATAGTTTAATTGAGGAGCAATGACTATTTGCAAGCTGGTAAATGTCATGCCAGTATATCATGTCTTATCTAGTTTTTATGCTATGATTCACTTTTTGAAATACCAATGTACCTTTTTTGATTCCTCATTTCTGATCGGTTGAAACAATTGAGCCAGTTTTGAAGGCTTTTCACCTTGTTTTCTTTGGTTGACGGTCTTTTCATGAGTCTAAACATTATGCAGTTTTGTATGTAACTTAAAAACCCAACTGCACGACTCTATCTACATACCTTATCATAGTCTTCTTTAGCCTTAAACAAAATGTTCATTAAATTATTTGATTGCCCATTGGCAACTTTGGTTGCTCCTGAAACTTCTTCCAATTGATTGTCAGCAGTTGTTGATGCGGAGTCTTCTTCAATCGCGTTTTCAGATAAAGAAGAAGTTGTGCTACCGCCAGTGGAACTTGGGGATGGCAGAACAGTGTTTTTGGCAGTTCCATTAGTGCTTGGTGTAGCAGGCTGTGCCACCCTTTTCGCTTCTTCACATTTTCTGTGGTTTAGAATCACAACTGTATAGCTGGCATAACAAAAAAAAGTAAATACTCACTCGGCGAGAAGTTTGCCAATTCGAGTGCAGTCATATTGGTCATAAAACCATATTCCGTAGATATTTACTTAAAAAGAAACAGATCAATTGCATGTTCATGTGGTAAAGGCAACATTACACATCTATTGTTATTGTCAAACTTACACTTTGCATTTCGGTACAAAAGAAAGGGGCTTTGATTTTGGAAATCAATATCACTGCCCAGTGGTTCAGTTAGGTTATCCATGCTTAATCGGTTCATGATTGTGAATCCAAAACACGGGGGAGCAATTCTGTGACAATGAAACAAAACTTGACATTTATCTAACAAAATTTGCTTACCAAGAAATTGGTTTGCTCACCTACGATAAACAAACAACGTCCCTTCAATTTCAGTCTTTTCCTATGTGGTAAAAAATTTTTGTTACTGCATTAACACTTACAGCCGTAATTTATAAACCTTTGAACAATTCTTACCCATTCATTTGTTGTGGGGTTGAATGTATAAAGGGCAACTTGAGTGGCAGAATCGAGAATATCGTTTATGTACGGATCGCGCCGTTGCAACGCCGTCAAATTAATTCTTTTCTCAGCGTCTGACGCCATTTTTGCAACCATCGTAAATGCGATTGTCGAGAAATGCAACTTCTTAGTTTTGTCTCAAAGTTAACTGATCAACAATGCTACGCAAAATAGTTTTTCTACAATTGTATGCTGCAAGTCTTCGTGACAACATGCAGACAAGTGAATGGAAAATTAATCGCCCAGACTTGTTTTGTTGCGGAAGTTTAGTCTCGGAGCAGCCAGATTGTATGGACAGCAGCAATAGAAGTACACATTTTGATATTTAACGTAGGGTAAAAACTCATAGAATTCCGTCCTTAATTATGGACGAAACAATGTAAAAGTCCATCGAAAATAAGAACAATTTATGAATAAGTTTTTAACGTTGCAAAATAGATAATTTTGCATCTCCGCGAACCCAACGTCAGGTCTGTCAAAAAAAGGTCCCGACTGCGATGGTCTTATCTTGGACCTATGTTCGGCCATGACCAAAACCGAGATCTGGACTGACGTTATGATCTGTGAGACCACATGTTAGGACCTGTTTATTTGTGGGAAGAGCCGCGAGTATGTATAAGTTTTTCGGCGATATTTGTCTACGACGCAAAAACGCGACAAAAAAGACCAGCAAGATAACCAACGAAGGCGCCACAAAGACTGGTGTAAATGTAAAAGAGTTGAAAGCGGTCTTGAAAGACCAAGTTTAAACAAAACAATAAAAGGTTTTGAATTATGACAAGTCGAATTCCCTACATATCAATATTCTAAAAACCAAATTAAAAAAGATAGTATTTTTTTGCAATGTTCATCTATTGATGCTGTAGTGAACGCAGAGAGAAATTGCGCGCCATTTTTAAAGCGATTAATGTATTTCGAAACAAGAAGTTTCACAAAAATGTTTTGGAAAATACCTACGGATTATTCAGCAGAGCTTGCGTATAAAAATCGTTGGAGCTAAAGATAAGAAGGCTAGACGAAAGTCATATCTTGGAAAAAGGGACAATAAAGCTTTCAAGACGTTGTTCTTGAAAATATCGACGAAAACAAGGTCAGAATGGCAACCTGCTTATGATGAGCCTCAACCACACCAGTGTATTTACAACTGTATGGTTGTTTGATTTGCATTGACTTGCTTGAATATTATTAAAAGCTTTGCTTGTAGACGAAATCGGCGCAGACCAATGCTAAAAATGTAGGATAGGTAAAACGCTTGTCGTAGAAGGTAAATTAAAAAATGTTGTTAAGTCATAACAAGATTTTTTTTCATCGCCTCTATATCCGATCGCATTGCCAATAGCGCAATAACATCTTTATTTTCGGGTTACAACGAAAGTTATTCGAAGTATATGAAATACATTTCTCATTTGTGGTAGGGTTTCATGGTGTAATTTTTTTAAGTCATAAAATAACTCACAGCAGTAACTTTATTCGTAAAAAAGTTGCGTGCTAAAATTAGGACGTCACACCTTACAAACAACTTGAATAAAACGACATTTATATAAAATTCTTGTTGGCCCTCGCGTGGTTTGGCGTCCAAAGGTAAAAACAACTTGTAGCAGGATGAAAATTTGTTTCCAGTCAAATTCCATACACTTTGGTGACATTTCTCCGCGTTTGCTTGAAAACTTCATCAGTGGAAATATGCTTCAATACTGCTATCTCCTTGGCAACGCACGCCGCCATGCCAGAATGAGAGAACTTTGCGGCGCCGTTCGTAGCCTAAAGAAAATGAACACAAGGGTCAAAAACGTGTTTTTTTTTCACATGTGCAATAAGTACAATAACGTTTTGTGGTGTATGCGGTAGGCACCTCGCGAGTACCAGAACACATGTCAACTAATTCTCTTCTAGATGTATTATAGTTTTACCACGCCGGGATTCGAACCAAGGATATACTGGCCCGATCAGGTTTTTTTCTTGGTATATGGGTCGGGCGCTTGACCATGCTGCCAATCACCCGCCCATATGGGTTCGAATCTACTTGGCATTTGATAAGTTTCATCAGTTGATGCGCTACCAAGTGTAAGGAAACTTCGACTGGAAGAATGGATTTCCAATCGAATCCGTAGTGAGAACCACGTGTTGTAAATAATGCAAACTAACTGCTGTAACAGCAAGTCTATACACTTAACACACCAGTTTATCACGCGCAACAACATACCTCAGACACACAGCGAGGTATGAAGTATGGAGAGTCCGTTTCCAACAGGATCCGGTTTAAAGGGATAGTGGTAGCAGCGCTGCGGGCCCGATAAGCACTCTTGTTTGACAGGAGGTTCGTGAAACCGACAAAACAGTTTGGAAAGTAGTCGAGGAGCTCTTGCACTTCTCTCTCCCTGTAATCGATATGTGGTGTTTAAGTAATGCCACCAAAATAACAATATGTGACATACACGCAAGCGAAACTCTATTACAACGTTTATGTCGTTGAATTCAGGGATATGCAAAACTCTGTATGTGACAGTTGCGGGATCAATAACCGCGTTCCCTTCGCCTTAATCCCTAATATGGACAAACGTATCGAACGACAAAGTTTTTCTCTCGTTACTGCGACATGTGTTAAAATAGCTTGTTTTAAATACCACTTTTTTCTATCCAATAACAATGGAGGACCAAAAAGTGGTCATTTCATTTGAATGTTGTTGTACAAATAACGATCAACAGACTGTCATCTTGGCACACAAAAACGATAACATTTTATTCATAAAATGTTAAGCATCTGTAAATAATAAGTGGTCAAGTGGATTCTGCCACACACAAAGCCACTGTATGGTTGCAAACTGAAACCAAGGTTTTTTATGCGTGCTTACTCTGTAGTGAGGCAGTGACGGTGTATCAGTGTGTCATGGGGTACATACTGCTTCATTATCCTCACTAGGTCGGGGTCGGCATCTCGGCAGTGAATAACTAGAGGCACTTGAAGTTTTGAAGCAATTTTAAGTTGCTTGATGAAGACAGTCTGTTGCAAATCGTGATCGGTAGAACCAAACCTACAACAGTACTTTTCTTGATATATCTATAATCGCTATTTTTGCTGCCAGGCATAGTTATTAATAGGAATTGCTCTTCAGGCACTTAAGTTTCTAAAGTGTTGATTGAAACTGGCGTTTCGTCTGCCATCCGGCGAGACTTCCTTAGGGTAATGTCACACTATAATGCATCAAGCGCATAAACACTAAAAACCCAAAAAATCGTCAGAAAAACACAAAACATTTTCGAAACTCAAGTGCCAGAAGAGCAATTTCCATTAAGTAAGTGTCTGTAATTGTTTAACTGGTTGTTAACTTAAAAAAAATACACAAAATGCACAATATGAATATGAAGCACTGAATCAGTCTTTGAGCATTAATATAGTATAGTGCATTAAAGTATGGGGTATTTATGTTTAATTGTTTTTGTGGTTCTTGGCCAAAGGTGATTAATTATTGGCATATTGGAGTCACTGATCTATATCAAATTTTAAAGAATTTTACATAGTACATTGCATTCTTTTAAACTATTGTTACAACTAGTGATGCACCGAAACAGCTATTTTTATATTCGGCCGAAACCGAATATTCGGCAAAAGTTGCCGAATTAATTCGGCCGAATAAACCGAACTAATTTTGGTATCCATCTCTTTCAACGCAATAAATTTAAACAAAACATGATGTACTGGATTGGATCTAATCCTATCATACAGCCTTTTTGGCGCTTAAAGAATAACCTCGACTTGTTCCAACTGCTATAACTTGATTTTTATCATTTCTGTGAAAATAAACAAATGAAACGAACACAATCCTACAGTTTAAACAAGGATTCTAACCTTTTCTAAACTTTGCGTATCAGCGTTTTATGCAGTAAAAAAGTTTCGGTTTCGGCCGAATTTTGCAGAAATATTCGGCCGAAACCGAATAATTGCGAAAACCTTAGTTTCGGCCGAATAAATTCGGCAAACCGAACTTTCGGTGCATCCCTAGTTACAACTGTATTGATAAAAAAGTGTTACTTCAGACTCTTCCCAACCTGTCTGAATAATCAAGACCCATTTCTCCAATGGCAATTACATTGGAATTTTGTTGGATGGTTTTGAAAATAGTGTCCTCCACTGTTTGTGTGTATGTACTCACGAAGTGGGGGTGGCACCCAAATGCTCCCCATATTTTGCAATTATTTGTCTTGCCTTTGAGGAAGGATCTTGATGTGTGATATAGGCTTGGTTGGCACCAATCAGCTATGCACCCTTCAAAGTTTTTTGGGAACTAAATAAAAGATGCATAAAGTTGACACAAATGTTTTAATTCCAGCATAAATTAAAACTAAAACAAAATTAGTTTAATTCGAGTAACTTTCAACATGTAATTAAAACAACTATTTTTTACTTTTTATGTAAAACTTAATTCGAAAACTACTTATTTTAAACAACTATGTACTTACATGGAAAAAAGATTCCTCAATGTAGTCATCATAAGATTTTTTATAAGGTAGTTTTTTAAACAAAAAGTCAATGTGGCAGTGGGTGTCCACAAAGGGCTGGTTGGAAGTCGCCTGATGCAAAAATAGTGTTTAAGTCCAAACGACACTTTTTAAACTTCACTACATAAATTGGTGCAAAACATGGCATCTTTAAAGTTTAAACTAAAATAGGCAATGTGTGTGACAAGAAGGTAAACAACATATATTACCTTGTCAATAACACTGTTTCTCGCATTGTTTAGTCTTTCCTCACTCCAATTGGAAGTTACATTAAATTTCAATTCCCTTGAATGAACGCCCGGTGCATCCCTTGAAAAGTCATCACCTAAAAGCAATAACAGTCCTTCATTAGCAAAAGTGAAACCCAGTCATAAAAAAGTCTAACACAACCTAGTTGGCTGAGTGATGAATCTTTGTAAGATCGCTTTCGTGTGTCTCTGTTTATTAAAGGTGATCTTGACATCATTCCCTCAGAGTAACGTCTATCGGAATGGGAGTCTGTAAATTTTCGTTGCCTGTAACTGTCTGCAACAGATCTTCTTGAATTGTTTTGTAGTCCAAGTCTTCTAATCACAGGGGGTTCTGTAAATTTTAAAAATTTAGGTAAAGCTCAACAAAGAGAGTCTTAAGTAGGCTTAACATTGTACCTGAGGTTGAAGAAAAGGAGTCACTATACAGTGGAAGAGAAGAGTTCTTTGAAATTCTTTCATCCTCACTTTCAGTAAATGACAAAGTACCATCCTGTAAGTAAGTTAAAAGTCATCTTTGCAGGCCTAGTCAGTCAGAGTCCCAAAAGCAACCATAACACATTCACAATTGGTTAGGCATTACAAAAGGTAAGAAGGTATTACTTTAAAATAAATTTATTTTCTTCTCACTTTATGCCACTTCTACTTTAGGGGTGGCTACATTAAATAGCTCACCTTGGATCTAGGAGATGGAGAAAGATCTCTTCTACGTTTTTTCTTGTATATCTTGTCTTTCCTGTGTATTTTTTCCCTATCTTCTCCAATAGAATATTTACTTTGTGTAACACTTCTTGAACCGGAGTAACAAGATTTGTCATTTCTTTTGTCTTCGGTTTCAGATGTGCTGCTGTAGACATCCACTGTCCTGACTGACTTTTTGTGTTTCTTCTTACCTCGGTGGCGGAAATGATTACTGTTTGACAACTCTGAATCACTGCCATCATCATTTTCACCAGACGAAAGTGCATCACATTTTTTTCTGTGTTTATGTGACTTGACTTTCTTGCTGTGTTTGCTTTTTTTAAGTTTTTTATTCTTTGCTTTTTTGAATTCAGTATCAGAACTGTCAGAATGTTTGGTTTTTATCTTTCCAGATTTTGGAACTTTGATGTTGCTTATGTGTCTCTTAATACCATGAAGCTTTGCTTGTTTCTGCAATGAAGCATTACGACAATATTAGAAAGATGATACACAAACCAATAACGTTTGTACTTCTTCATCTTCTACTTGATTGTTGGAATTACTCCTGTTCCCCAAATGATCAAACACTTTTTGTTGCAAATCAGACACATGCTCTTTGCTCAGGCCAGACCTCAGGTCACCATATTTGCCTACTGATAACAATTGCAGTTTATATGTAAATATCTTACAAAAATGTAAAAACAATTCTTATAAAACACCTGTAGACCTTGCTACGCCTTTCAACTTTTTAGGTGTATCTCCTCCATCCATGTATAGCTTTTTCTTTTTGTAATGTGGAGGATCGTATTCATCATTTGATGACATAACGGATTGCTTGATCAGATTATTCACTTACATTTGCACTTATGCTGTTTCTATCCATTTTTTTAAAAATAAATCCTTAACATCTATAGACATAACAAAATTATTAGAAAGAAAAAAAAAATTTTTTTGCAGAAGCAATATTTAACACTGACAGCAACTCATAATTGCTCTAAGTCTTATCACATGTGGCAGCGAGTGCAGTGTCAACATTACACAAACAAAAAATGTGGTAAAACTGAACAAGACCAGTGCACAGCAACTTCTGGAAAGTGCAACACATAGAAAAATAACAGTCTGCTATCTTCTTTTTCTTGTATAACTCTTCTTATACGGATGTGTGCGCCTTTGAGCCTCAGCAATTATTTGGTTTGCTTTCGATTGTTTTAATGTGGGATGAAGTGAGCCATCTAGTGGTTGACTGGTCGAAGATTGTTCCATATTATTCAGCTTATCCTCGATTGATTTAATCAGTAGCAATCTGGAAAAAGTCTTATTTCGAGTTTTTGATTGAGAATGACAGATGCATGGCTAGTTTTGTGTATGTAAAAAAATGGATTGAGTTGACATTTTTCTAAATACTTACACTCTATATATGACTATGTTATGAAAAGTTATGAACAGAAATATTGGCATGTAAAGTCATTTTTTGCTGGTTTGTAAAGAGCAACATTTTACAAAATTCATTACTTTTGTTTAACGACAAAGTTCAGACTTTACAAACCTCTCATTTGGTTTTGATGAACCAACATCACTTTTAACTAAATCAGATTTAAGATTTAAATTGACTGCATTCTTTTTTCCACTTGATTGGTGTGCCCATTTAACTACCAACTTTTTCGACAAGGCTTGTTTGCCATTCAGATGGTTGATTGCTTTTAATGCATCCTGAAATATGTAACAAACTTACATCTTTTTGTGGGAGAAGCAATAATTACTGTACAAACCAATTACTATACTGCTATACAGTGCACAAAATGTTCAATGAAGAGGTAATGGTAAAAACAATTTTATCATGTATTTTGGATATACCTCCTTGCTGTGAAAACTGACAAAACTGTAACCTCTATTCTGGCCTTGAGATGGTCCAGCTTTGTGAAAAAGAAAATCAAACTGCTTTATATTTCCACATGACTTGAGAATAGATAGCAGTTGGTATCTAAATGAAAAAAAAACAGACAAGGATAGGACCCTGTAACTTATAGTTGCATCACTACAATTACACACAAATCAACCAACGAATATATTATAATATCGTTTCACATAGGATAAACATATTGTAAGACATTAAAGTCGACTTACTCTGTTAGGTGAGAGTCCATGTTTCCAATCCATAATCTGTAATCGTCGTCTTTGGTCTTTGATTCATCTATATCCAAGGGAAGAGGCTCGCTTACGTTTTCTTGTTGCGCGGACGTAAACTTCGTCGTCATTATCACAATGCGAACCACAAAGTTTATTCAAAGTACAGTGTTTAATTATATCGCGGCACAAGTCCACAGAAAAACAACAAATCGATTAGAGAGAAAACAAAACATTCCAAACTCAGTAACACATTGCAGTGTTTTACTGTTTTGCGCGTTTTCATTTATCTCTTCCAAAAGATTTGAAGCGTGACGACATATCAACCACACACGAACTTAGTGGATGTTTGCGGAGGGGGTTGAACCCAAATGAGAATTAAAAGCATATTTTGTCATTTTTGACACCTAATTGGAATTAACCTGTTATTCTTTTTTTGCAATTAGCAAAATACTGGTGTTCGTTATTTGATTCGGTGTTTTTTTCATCAAACATGTTGCTGTCACTATCTTGGTAAGACTTAGCTAAAAATTAAGAGACGTGCATCGATTTATCCATTTATTACAAATTGTTGCTCACAACACACACCAATTTCTCTATATGATGGCTCATTTGGAGCAAAACCAAATTCAGCTAAATTAGAGATACTTTAAAGTCTGTTTTGCCACTGTCTTGCAGTTAAGACTAAAACCTATTTATTTACCTTTCTGTTTATTTTTGTTCAGAACAACTATCATGCATAAACCAAAACACAAAAAGATTGAGGTTTCATGTTGACGATGTGAATGACAAAAAAACAACATAACATACATGAATTCCCACAATTACTATTGCAATTTGCTTTAATCAGGAATGACATCCAGCCATCACCGCTGAGCTTTTAATGATAGCCTTCATAAGCTCCTTTTTAACCAAAGTTAACAAAAGCAATGTCAGAATTCAACCTGGCCATGGACAAAAACAAAGCAAATTAATATTATTGTTTATCTAAAAGATAGCCAGACCTCCTAAATAGGGGCCAGAAATATATCTAATGATTAAAACAACATGTGTAGAAAGAAAGACCTAATATTATTTTATTGGCAATTTTGTATAGGCTTTATGTTGAAAGTGTAATATATGTTGCCCTCTTTCATCTTAGTGAAGGTGATCATATTTTATAACTCAAGCATCCATGGCCAGGATTTCAACAAAGGATCCTTTGTCACTACTTCAGAGCCTCTTCAATTGCACGCGAAATCTTTTGGTACTTTTTGTCATTGTCAATGTAGCCATCACCATTTTTCTTAGAATGAACAAGCTTTCCATTGACTTCCACCTCCAAGTAACCAGTGATACTGGGTGTGGCATAATACCCGTATGATAGCTCTCCGGGAAAGTCAAGTTCCAGATCTCGCTTTAGAGCTTCATACTTGGGCTTGTACCCTCACCCGCCTCAGAATGTCACTTTTACTGCAACAGTTTTTGGCATTTTGCTTTGGTTCCGAAACCAGTTCCGACAACAGTCACAAATTATTTCAAAATTCTTTCTGAAACAAAAAACACACTGAGGATATGATGTTGAACAGTAAAAGGCATAGAAGTAACAAACTGCATTATATAAACTGAAACCAAAATATCAAAACTCAAATTTGGGTCTGACGTCACAATTCTGGGGGTAAAAATGGGCCAGCATTGGTTTAGATAGGAGTTCCTTAATAATACGCGTGTAACACAGTGGTAAATACTTTTTCTTGAAAATTTTACGTAAAGGCGAAGCAAAATTTCTCGAGGAATATATGTACCAAACACCAAAAGCGAAAATTCACGTTTAGGCGAAGAAAAACGTCAGGGATGAAGCCAATGCATCTTCAGCCAATCTTTACCTGCAGCATTGTGACGTCAGACAATTGAACAAGGCAAAGTCGGCACCATGAATCGTAAAGACCAACCGTCGTCGTACTAACGACAACACACGAACGTTTTCACAGCTGAAATTCTATCCTACAACCGGAGGCCGCCAACTGACGCACGTTGTTTGGCAACCACACACGATGACTGGCAATTTTCACAATCAACAACTGAAATAACAAATACAATAAAATGGCTTCTAGGTAGCGTACGGAGGAAGTGGGATTGTTTGCGGATACGAAGTTAAATTTGATAAAAATACAAACATAAACTTTTTGAATTTTTCGTTTTATGGATCTGGTATTAACAACTATAAGCTATATTGTCGGATTGTCGGTGCTGTTTTCTTTTTTCTTGCAACATGAAAGACAGCAAACGGTCTATAAAAGGCGAAATATATTTTTGCAATGGTTGCTTATTCTGCTTCCCGTACATGCGCCATGACGGGCCCACCAGCATCTTGATATGCAAGCAGAGAAATGCTTTATCTTACTCAAAACTCCGTTTCAGACCCATTGTGTTCCTCCTAACGATTTTAATCAAAGGACAGCAAAGAAACCAACCGCACACAGCAAGTTACTTTAGGACGCATTGGTATTTCCATTAAAAAACAGTTTTGTCGGCGGGAAATGCCTGCAACGCATTCCGCAATTGATTAATGCTTTAGGTTATGTGCAGAGTTCCTTATAGTAAACCTCAATTGAGAGTTTATGATCCGTGACCCTTAAGCCGGAGGAGCCTTGGGACCGAAATTAGGTCATCTCCTTTCTTCTGGTTTTAACATATAGTTCCATCTTTCACTTAATAGGCACAATTTTATTCTTACCAAGTGTCAGTATGGAGACTCAATGCAGGCAACGTTAACTTCAATCCTTTTCAAATAAGTAGTTTACGTGGCAATAAACCGATAGAATGAGAATTAGAATTACCAAACGCAAAACTGCAACGCAAGCAGCCCGGCAGCTATACAGTTCACATGGGAAACAGGAATTGCATGCTTACACACACACGCGTTAAACATATTGCACAACTCAGTGGTTGCCTTTATGGCGATGACGTAAAATATTTCAGCTTGGTAATTATAAGATCGTTGCATGCCCACCTTGTATTCTGTCCTCTGTCACAATAGAAAGTGCACTTCGCAAAGCAATCAGTGATGAATGCGGTCAATTTTGCAGGTGACTAAGCACCTGTGCACATGCTGTTGCTAGGGCGAATTTAAGCCAGTTGTGATGGGGTTTGGGGCGTTTTGGGATTTGCACACCAGCTCGCACGTGTATGTCAGTAAACCAAATATTCCTGTACATAGTAACCGTTGGCTTACATTCCGTATTCCACGTTTTCCTCCTCGAATCGAAGTATTACCTGTCAACATGCTGTGTCATCGGTACAAACTATGGGCGGCCGGAAGGGTCGCAATTTGTCTGATTAAATACATTGCCCATTTAATCACACATGTTTCTTTTCTGGCAACGTGTTACGTTGTGCCGTAGAAAAGAAAAAAATAACAAGGTTGGGTAAATATCTATTAACATGAGTATCAAAAGGTTAGATTTATTGTTACATCGTTGCTTTCAAGTAAAAATTGGAATTACTGTTTAATGACATCCAAGAGACTCATCTTTAATATCTAGCCACATTTCTATGACACATGTTTGTGCGCAGCCATGCATGTCGTAGAACTGGCGCGAAGATTATTTCCACTTTATTGCGAGAAAAATTTTGTCTTGTTTTCGTTTACGCTAAAATTTGCTACTTGTTGATGGTATGGTACAAGGTGTTTTTTTTAAACAGTAAACTATGAATAGGCGAATAACTGTGTATGTTTTCAACAGTGTGTTTATTCAGCATTAATACACCACAGCTGCGTTTCAGAACCCAATATGGATGAAGTAACGGAATTATACAACAATCCAAGGCCTAGAATTACTGCCTCAATGTTACCAAGGTTTGTTGGGAAAAATGTAACAATGCTTGGTACAGTGGACCCTGCTGACGTAAGTGTGCACAGTGTATCTAGATGTAGGCTATACCAGATTGGAAAGTTTGTTTTTTTGCGCTGAGGATTTTGTTTCGGCGATTGTTAATTGCGCGTACGATCACAACGTTGTTTTGTATGTTAATGCATTAGCTCATTAAAAGTGCGCGGATTATCGGTAAATTTTCGGATAAATCCTCTGTGCACGACATTTTTTGCAGTCTGGGATGTATATGAACACACCAGTGGAAAAAGGCGCTTTTGTGAAAATTGACGGATAATCTGTGAAATAAACATTATCCAATGCATTAACATGCAAAAAATGTTATGATCATCTGTGTAATTAACGGTCGACAAAAAAATTCTTCGCGCAAATCCTCTTGTTTACCAAATGGGAAAGTTTGTAATCCTCTGCATAACAAACTTTCCCATTTAGTTATTTTTTGTAGGATTTTGTTTGTGTATTTTGGATTATTGTTTAAATGCATATATAGATTTCATCAGATGGAAGCTCGTTCAAACTTCAAACAGATGAAAAAGCTACTGTTAATGTAACATTAAATGCTCCGGTAAGCTGTTGCTGATTTTACACCTGCAACAGATGAAAAATGATATAAAATACTATTGTAGCTGAATGAAATGCTGGATGAAGTCGTTGAAGTAACTGGAACTGTCAGCAAAAACTGCGAGCTGTTGGGAATTGTTTACCGAAAGCTCTCAACAAGTGTTCCATTTGGTACATAGTTCATAGAACGGTTCAACTATAATCACCATATCATTATTAAAATGATTTGGTTTTGTTTTAAACAAGTGTTTCAATAAAGTTAGTACATCAGCAAACTTATTTTATCTCTCTCAAATAGGTGTTGGTTGAGACTGCTGTAGGTTTGAACAGTTATATTATATGTAGTCAATATTTTGTTGGTGTAGCTATTGTCTTTTTTGTATTGTTTTATGTTGTTGTGACTATTTTGCTGAAACAAGAACTCTACCAATATTGATTCTGCCATAGTGAAGTAAATATTATGATAGTTTCTTGTATCGGCAAAATGGTGTCAATGCCATATATGTTAAACAAAACACTGCAAGACTTTTAACGAAATTATAAATGAAATATGATATTTTGTTCACAGGACAGGTTAGGTGGACAAATAACACCCATAGACAATTCCTAAAATTATTTTAGAAAATTTGGCCATGTGCTGTTAAAGTGCCATTCACATTTTTTGGCTGCACTTCGCTTTCCAGACTCTGGCTTTGTGGTCCACCACCTCTTCCATCTCATCATAAAGTACAACAACTTTTTTGATGTATGCATTTCGATTTCAGATTTTGAACAATACAATTTGACAATTGATATGATGCACCGTTTCCCAAATCTCGGCAGCTACAAATGAAGTTCAGACTTACTTTCCATTGCATTTTTTGCTCTTATTGATGCATATTGTTGAAAAACTGTTTGGCTTCTAAAAATCCATCATCTTCTTTCTGGCTTAAATGTAATGCATTGAAACACACAATGTTAAAACGTTTTTTGAAACTGTCATGCCATGTTGACTGGTTGTTGGTTTTTGTTTATGTGTCTTCTGCCCAATTTTGTTTGAATTTTTAGACGAATAACAACCGCAAAGATGACCACAAAGCTAACATTTCGATTTACTGCAAATACAAAGCAAACTCAATCGAAACCAAAAAATTAAGGTGTTAGGGGAACACATATCTTTTTGACTGTTCTGCAACACCACCCATTCTCTCATGTTACATTCCTTCTATCATCCATTATATGCTGCCTGTCTATTGTAGTAAAATACACGAAGACGTTGGTGCGTAAGTTACTTTAATAAAATCCAAAGTGCTGCGCAAATTTGCTCTTCTGTATAGTTTCTTCCGCACGAGGGCAGTCGAGTTCGTTAAATTCCCCTTTTTACTCCGACATCCAGGGAAAAAGCAGCTAAGCGAATGTGAGACGAACCTGCAATTGGTTAGCGTGGTGTGAAAGTCGTTGTAAACGAAAAGCAGGTGTGCGTTGTCCACATGCATTAAATTAGTATCAGTTTTCGTCTTTGGGAATATTATACGGTAATATTACATTTTTATGTAGGAATACATGAAGCATTAATTAAGCAACATTTAAATACCTCACTTAAAAATGTGGGCAGATGGGATTTTATAAACAGCACTTGATTTGCCTCTTTTGAAAATTTAAAATCTTATTCATTTTTATGTACGTTTTGAAAATTCCACATTACAGTTTTTCTAGGTTTAGCTTCAGTACATTGTTACAATTTTCTAATAAACCTTTATGACAATGGACACCAGGCCAATGAATGCCAGGCCCCAGTCAGGACTTCAAGTCGCTGCCTCCGATATGTACGGAAATGAAGCAAACATAGGCATCACAGCAGATATGTTGATTGAAAAAGTGAAGGAGATGATCATCAAACAACTTACTTCAGAAAGCGAAAGTGCCGCCAACTACAGTCAGTACAAGTTGGTCCATATTCAGGAGACTCCTCGAAGTTTGCGAGATGAGAAGACTGCTAAACAAGAAACAGTCGATGACGGGGACTGCATTCTTCTCATCAAAAATAAGAACCCAAAGCAACCTGTCAGTTCTTTGGTGAAGGATGGCCAATCTTCACATGACGGGCCCACACAGTCGGCTATAGCCAGAGCGACAGAAGGGATGCCATCACTCGGTGGGGAAAATAGTGACAAATTGAAAAAAATGAATTCGGATTTGAATGCATCAACATCCACACAGGTTGAACAAACATTGAGACGGGTTCTGTTGGCACTTCTCGATCTATCTTACAAGTTTGTTGATTTTGACAAGGGCCCCTCTGATGAAGTCGACTCTGCGAAAGTGAAGGAACTGACAGACATGGGTTATTCTGAATCGCTAGCAGTGAAAGCTTTGCGACTAAATAATTCAGATAAACTACAGGCAATAGAATGGCTACAGAACCATGGCAATGAGAGTCAAATGGAAGAGTTGGCCTCAAGTTCGACGAGTAATGAAACCGCGGACACTTCTTCGACAAGGCCAAGAATGAGGACACGTTCTTTTAAACCAAACCCAATACACTTAGCCACGTTACTTGATATGGGGTTTACTGAAGAAGAGAGCATACAAGCTCTGAAAATTAATGGGAATAATCCTAACAGTGCCTGTGATTGGCTCCTCAGTGACCGAAAGATGGAAAGCGAAGATAACTGTGATGAACCGCTGGATAAAAATGGTGAACTGTACAAGGCTTTGGTATCAAATCCAACAATTCATATTGGTTTGCATGATAGAAAAGTACTTGAAGCATTGGAAGATATGGTTGAAAACCCAATGCGAAGAAATAGTTGGGCGTATGAGAGTGCAGTAGGAAATGTTATCTTGCAGATTTTGAAACTTTACAATAAGTATTCCACTGCTGCGCCACAAAGCTGAGCATGTAGCGTCTATTTTTGATTATTGTATCTGTTTACTGTGATATTTTTTGGTGTTAAGCCGATTTTATACATATAAATACAACTCATTTTAACTACTCAGAAAACAGTAACTGCATTTAAAATATATCTTTAACAAGGTCCCAAAATCATTTTATGGCCATTATGAAATAAAATTAAATACTTTTATTTCAATGCACAATACTCCACAGGCAAACATTTTAAATTAAAAGCTATGGATAACTTGTTGTTACTGGATAAAACTTGGTAAACATTATGCACTGTGTATGCATGTAATGTTGTGCAAAGTATATTTGTTTGTCAGATTAAAAGCATAAAAGAAATCTTTGAAAGAACATCCAAGGTCTTTCGTAGACAATCTAGCGCAACAGAAAAGCAGGGTTGCGAATATGTTGTGATCCATTTAGATTACTCATCCAGTAATGCAATTAAAATACCTCAAACACATTCGATGGCTTTTTATACAATTAAGGTTACTTGTGAGGTTAACAATGTCTACTTTTAGAAGTCGCATTGCTGCGTACACAAGAGCGCAAAGTGTGAAAACAAACGTTGCAAGCGCTAAAAGGCAACAAATGCATTTTCTCATTACAATAGGTTTATGGATATCAGCACAAAATAGAGAAAATACAACAAGGCACATTCTACACAAGCATAACAACAGGCACCAGCAATGCATGTCTGCCATGCATTTTTGCTATATTTTTTTTTGAATTTCCCAGCAAATGCATGAAGAGTAAGTTTCAGTATTCTACGCTGAGGAACTAGTCTGTCAAGTGCATTTGGACAAAACAAAAAAGGTACACCACCACTTCGTGAACTAGACATGTTTTCTGTAAAATGCATTAATCTGCTCAATTTCCATTGTGGGCAGCAAATCTTTCATGGAGAATTGGAGCGGTTCAGCAAAGGTGAACGACTGCGATGGTTTGAATGTACAGGGGAATCATGATGGTGATGCCTTCCACCTCGTATAATGCCCAGCAAAATTACAGTGATTATGACAACAAAAATGAAGTAGCTGCTGTGCAACAATCGCAGCTGAACACGAGAACGACTTTCCTAAAAAAATGATTTCAAATTTTATTAGCAAAATTACAACATAAATAACCTCGTGTCAAAATGCATATTTTATTAGCTTTTAAATTTGTTTTGTCAAGACCAATTCAATGACTGAGCATTTTTTTCTGCAATAAATACAAATATTCAATAAAAAACCAGTGAGTAACAAAGTAAAAGCGTTTTAAGAAGTGTTTAGATTTTTTAAGAGTCAGTAGTGTTGACAAACTTTTAATTTTAAACCCAGCGATGACCTTACTTTTTGCAGACATTCAGGTAATTTTTTTGCCATTTCTCCACTAAATGAGAAAATCAAAAGGTCTGGCAAATCAATGTTAGTTTATAGGTATGTCGTGACAAATAAACAGAAACTGGAAATCCTCAAGTCATTTAATTCACTTTGCCTCATGTGGATGGCGAAAATTGTTTTTTAACAAGTTACTTTAATGCACAGAATGGGCATCGGTTGGAAGCTGCTGATACAGAAAATTTTGCCAGAATCTTTAGGAAAATAGAATATGTGGAAATGTTTGTAAGAACCTGTCCTACTTCACCATTTAAACAATAGCAGTTTTGATTTTTGTGGTAATTTATAAAAGGGAGCAATGTCAACTTAGTCATGTGGAGGGTGAAGTTATATGTGGGGAGGTTGACGTGTTTCCAAACAGGGCAAGTTTACAAAACAACCTGCAACTATTATCCCGACCTATTGCATTTACTGTCCACCTAGTTTGATGTCGCAACCTTTCCTGTCAGGCATTAAGTGATTAAAATGCAACATAAATCCATTGTTTGACAATTATCGGTTGACAATGGAACTTGGTGAGACCGAGAATGAAGTTTTGTAGATTATGAAGCACAAATAAGGCATCCAAGAAAAATTTGAGTGAAGAACTTTACCCATTACCATTACTATATAAAATAATCATAGACAATCAAACATTTATCTAACAAGCAAAACCATTACAATTTTTAATAACAAAACCACTTACAACAGTGAGCAACACAAACAACTTCTCATCCTCTTCATGGTCAAGTTTTAGGAATGCAGATGAACATTGAGATGATCCCTTTCTATCTGCAGCAGGCACCAATACTCCATCATCATACACATTATCCGTTCTGTTCTGCTTTAACTTGCAGGTCACTGGCCGACTAAAAGCATACAACACATTTTTCAGGCATATCAGTATGTACATGATGGATATTTGTGTCATCATATAATGGCTGAAATGGCAATTACCTCATCAGTAAAAAAAAACAATAGTGATGTTGGATCAAGAGTTTTTTTTTATATATATTTTGTGGACTAATTTTTATGTGATGCCTAGCATAACAACCCTTAAGTCATTCAACTTACGGAGAAAAGGGAAATATTTCATGTGGGCCAGTGATAGACAGACAGGCAGGCATTGACCATAAACATCCCTCTGTTTTACCACAGTTTGGTGAATATGGTTGTGTCGGCGCCACACTGAGTAATACAGAACTGTTCCGAAAAGCATCTATTGATACACACAGTTTGTAAGATGTTTGCTGAATTTAACAAGTTTTAGATATATATATGTTTGATAAATATAACCTACCTGAAAAACCAAGCAGAGTGCCATTAACTAAAGCAGTAAATGATGAAAATGTAGAATTGCTCTTCATTGGAACAAGGATTTGAACAGAAACAGAAATTTCAATCGATGCGTTTTTTGAACCAGCTGTATGGGCTATGTCATAAGTACTGTTTCTGTATTCTTCAGAATCAGTGTAGTTTGACAAACAGAAGTCAACCTTTGTTATGTTTTCCAGAAATGTATTCCAGTCCTGCAGCATAAAAGGAATTGTAGCAGTGTGCTAGCCAGTGCGGACATTTTTTAAAAATGTGTGAAACTTCATAAGGCGAAAAAGAGTAACAAGTACTACAATTTTGTTATATTTCTTACCTTTTGTACATCTGGGTTCCTGATGTCATGAAGTTTTATGTAATAGGCAAAAGATATGAATGCAATGGCCATCATGCCAAGGCAGAATATAAACACAACCAAAGGAGGTCGCGACGAAAGAAAAGACCTGACATTATGCAGCAGTCCAATGGCCATCATCAACTTGGAAAAGTCAAGTCAAAAAAGGTCACTAATGCAAAGTAATGTCATATGCACGATTCAGGTTATTGTGAAACACATGTTTCAATGTTTTGGCTCTGCAAAAATTAATATATATATATTATTATAATTGTGGTAAATTGCACCCCAGTTTGGGAAGCCCAGCTCTGTAGTCATTGTCATAAAGCGATGACCATTGGCCTACATGCGACTGATGCGAAAATAAAATTACACGTATCATGTTTATCGGAGATATAGCTACTCGCTACTGTAGGTCACATCATGTTTGCTTTGACGATGGAAAATACAAAATTTTCCCACAATAACTGCGGGCCACATTTAGAAAAATCACAGTCACAACTTCTTTACTCCGTCTGTCGCCAAAGTCCAAAAACTTTGTTGATCTGTGATCTATGATGCGTCTTTTTTTGAAAACTACTGATGCGTGACATCCGACGACGAACAACAAATCCTATGGTATAAAAACCAACAACGATTTGCCGCTATTTACCACAAAAAAAATTACATTTGATGTCTCTACACACGTGACCAATCGCCAATATCTATAACCATCAAGACCATGTTGTTTTATTTTTTTTAATAGCAAAGCAAGTTTATCCAGCGACCATTCTTGTGCAAGCAAAGCACAACTGAAAATGAAGAACGAAAAGTAACAGGTCTACGTGGGATACTTCAAAATTACAACAAAGTTCTACAGCTTTTGTTTCATCACTGACAAAAAGCCTGTACACCACCACACTTTTAGTAAACATATATTATTTAACTGCATTAAGCACGTCAACAACTAAATATTCTAAATTATGCATAATGTGCTTTAAAATGACAGTGAAAGATGAAATTGCATAGCATTGCACAACAACCCCAAATTTAAAATTGTTATATACCCATTGATTGCAACTAAGAAGAAACTATTTCCACAACAATAAATTATAAACCTATTCTTACCAGACATTTGAAGTGAAAACACTTTAAAAAAACTACAACATAAAAGCAACTTGCCAAAAGTACTCTGAAATTGGATGAAAATGCATGTTTGATGACATATGATTTTTTGTGAACAGATATGTACATAATTTGCTCTTCTTCATGCTATTCCTTCTTTTTATCCTTGGCAGACTTGGCACTTCCACTGTTGCTAGCCTTCTTTTCCTTTGTTACGGGCTTTTCTTTTAGCTGATGCTCTCCATCGAAGAATGCCCCAAAGTCCACAAAAATTCCACAAATTATCTTTTCCAGAGCAGCAAATGGATCCACAGGAACTCCAAACTTACCACTCAACTACAGACAAAAAAATAAAAATGGTTTTATTGAGGGTAAGAGATTTGTAGGTAATATATTTTGCAAATATTAACTTACAGCTATAGCTGATAGAATGGTTGCTTGACACAGAGCAATAACTTTGACAGAAGTTTGGAGAACATTGTCTATTTGTAGGTTGTACAACACAGAGAAAAGCAAGCATGTCTTTGTGACACTGTAGGAATAAAAATCATTGTTCGTAGTGTAAGTTGCTCTTACAGCAACAACATTGTTAATTTTCGACAATATCAGATAGGCAAAATGATTTTTAACCATCAAAAATAGTCAGCAAAATATTGTAATTGGAAATATACGGTCTAGCATTCACCAACAAATGTAACTGATTTAATTCCTACATCTATGTTTGCTTACGCAGAAAATGTAAAAGTCTTAATCGAGTTCTTGTCCCATGGTGAAGCCAACACAAGAGCACCAGATTTTATAAATCCACCTCCACATGCTCCTAGCATTCCAAGAATGCTGCATAGAATGAATGAAGATGGGTATATTGGACGACTCAATGCAATGCCTTCAAATACAATGGAACACAAAAGCATTATAGGTAGAAGGCTTAACAGCAAAGGTCTGAAATAAAATGTCTATAAGTTGCTGGTCACACCTTTTTGTATTTTTCTTGTGCGGATAATTTCTTTCATGACAAGCAAAACTGCTGAGATTGGTGTCCAACTTGTGATGGATGTAAACAGGTCCTTTGGACAGTAGAATGTAAACCAACAAACAGTGGATGCCAGAAGAAGAGACTGCAACAAATGTTGAAATCACCAATAACATGCTTGAGCACAATCTTTATTAATACATGTGAAGCACTACCATACCCTGTTATTTGTGAATGCATTTAACACAGGGTTTCCACACAAAAGGTTTACAACAGTGGAACCACCAAAACAACAGAGTATTGTCATTGCCCAAGTGGTAAATGGTTGTGACCTTGCACGTGCAGGCTCTGGAAGAAAAACAATATTAAACAAAATTACGACCAACAAGAACTATAAATCCTTACCCCATATTTTTTTAAGCGCAGACACGACCACA
Organism: Ascidia mentula; assembly: GCF_947561715.1. Classification (NCBI taxonomy): domain Eukaryota; kingdom Metazoa; phylum Chordata; class Ascidiacea; order Phlebobranchia; family Ascidiidae; genus Ascidia; species Ascidia mentula. Next base: position 6,521,460 of record NC_138568.1, read on the forward strand.
ATGTAATGGGCAATTTCGCAGGGTACTGCAAGAGTGGTGGACAAAAGAGTGTCCATTTGATTTGCTACACCCACCAAAGACTCCATATTTGACTAAATGCACGTCAGGTATTAGCAAGCGAATTGCTAGAAGTTTGCTGAAATCATATCAAAGCTGAGCTCGTTAGTACGTTGACTTTGATTGTGGTAACAGCTGGGCGTCCTACGCAAAAATTTAACAACGCCCACAACACACCCACAAATTAGTACAACTAGTACAAGAAATATAAATTAGGCGCCTTGCCACAATTACAGTTTGACTAGGCGATCTTTTGGCAAATTGGCCAACTGCAGGACACGCCTATCCTCAGATTCCTCACCATGCTGCAACTTACAAGTGACTTGTTTGCACAGCATACCAACGCGTATTCTGTACAAACTTGCGGGTGCGTTTATATGACATGGATTTGAAGAAGTGCGAACTTTTCCACCACCAGATGTGTGGATTTTTGCAAAGAAACCCGCAGTTGTAAGATGCTTTTGAGGTCAATTCACCCCTTGAAAAGCCAAACCATGTGTTCAATTCAATATTCATCATGTGGGTTTATTTAACAAAAAGGCTTCTTGCAACATACAAAGCGTGCGACGATTCATTTCAAAACTTATTATTGACGTGTATAACAATAAATTTATGTGACCAAAAAGGGATTGGGAATAAACGAAAAATTCAGTCAATCCTTACTGCAGGTTTCCAAATTACCCACTTTGCTACAGCGAGAAAATCCATTGTGACGTCATGTCCTGTAACTAAGATTCAATCCAGAATCAAGGCGAACAAAAGCCCTTTTTTGTCAGATGGAATGGTTTGGTTTGACGATTTGCCGAGAGATTTGTGGCTTGTAGTAACCCTGGTGTTTTGTAATACGTTGATGGGTGACATGTTTTCCTCCTAATAGACTTGCGTAAGTTTGGTAACTAATTAGTGGCGAGTATTTATCGATTTGACTGGATAAAAATAGTCAATCCAGTGCATTGTTTAAAGAAACAAGGATGTCGAATTCTGCGAGACCGGCAGGGTGGACTCCTAAAAACGACTGGGAACCTAACGAAAATTCCACAGGTAAATATGAACTGTGGCATTCTTTACTGACTAATTTTTTTTTTAAATTTATTTGGTTTGTTCAGAAAAAGATGAATGTGCAAATACTGATGAGAAAACAGAGGCTGAAGCAACAGGAGATGTGGTATGTGGAAACACAGACAATATGTGTTTAATTACGATGCATTGTGTTTATCATAAGTGACCTCAAACCAATGTAACCAATCAGGGTAAAACATAATGTTTTTAATTCAAATTATATTTATTAGCTCTAAAGTGAACAAAAGAAGTGAATTATTGTTGATAAAACATACCCAAATAAATGTACCCAAGTGACACGTAAAACCAGACAGAATAATTTTTTACTGTGGCTTAAGTTACCGCAAAATCATTGTTTACCCTGATTGACTATAATGGTAAAAGAATAACACAAAAATAGTTGTAATGGTGAGTATGTTTCCATGTGTAACAACCCTAATTAAAGTTTGCAAGTTTAAAAACCTAGTGAGTGTGTTTGTACTTGTGCGTTTCTGCAACCCTTGGTAACACTTTATTGTGTGAACAAATTAAAAAACTCAGCTTTTGATGTTCGCCACCCTGCGTACCAAACATTTGACAAGAGGAGCTGTGGAACTAGTTGTCCCCTCAGGTGAAGACGGCACCTTAGAGCGTGTTCTCGCATCAATCGCAGGAATTTCATGGATCCTGCTGCAACTGCCTTGCCTTTTGTGCACATTGGCTAATTTTTTTGTAGTGACAAGATTAAGTTTTGTACAGTAACACTGAGATTCATGAAATTACTGAAGTGGTAAGTGTTGAAGTTCAGGGACCGTGATGGTTTTGGAGCGCCTTTTGTCTTTGGAAGGACATATATACACTTGATATAAGCCTGGCATTGAATTTATCAACTATTTAGCAAACATTTTGTAACTGTTTAATGGTTTATAAAAGAGTAACAAAATGTGTTTAAAGTTAATTGAAAATTTTCAAACGGCTGGTCTCTGAACCTTATGTGTTGCCAAAGAACCAATCACTTAACTTGGTAATATTTCTGGTCATGGTAAATACTTTCACCCAAAGAAAAACTCTGCTTGGAATAAGTTTATTTTGTTTATCTTTTACAGAAAGATGAAAAAAACGACAACAGCGACTCCAACAACTCTGAGGTTGCTTTAGGTTTAATGAGTTGAAACCATGTGTACTTAAACTTGAATAAAATGCTTGGGCTGTTGTATACTGACAATCCCATTTAACTGTGTTTTTTTTTGTTGGTCACTTTTAGGATAATGTCAAACCAGAAGAAGTTGTCAAAGCAAAGAGGATAAGAAGAGATCATTTACGGAAGTAGGTGTAAAACCTTTCCATGCTAATGTTCTCTAATAGATGCAATGTATTAACCATTATTCTTTAAAAGGAGGAGTTCAGATGATAGTTCTGATGAGGACTCTGACGAGAATGAAAAAAATAAAAGTGCAAGAAAAAGTGACAGAAAAAGATCCAGGTTGGCTTGACTGATGCTTAACAGTCAAATATATAAAATTTGTTTAAATGTTAAACAGTTTTTTGTGCCTTAGATCTCCTAAACGTCGCCGAAGGAGTAGAAGTGGCAGTCGTCGTAGAGATCGTAAAAGAAGAAGTCGAAGTCGCCACAGAAACCGCAGTCGCAGCAGAGACAGGGGTTCAAGAAGACGAAAAAGTGAAAGCAACAGGCGATCAAAATCGAGGTTGGTCAAGTACATGTACAAACCTATGATGTATTAAAAGTTATTGCAACTTAGGCTATTTTTTTGCTGCTGACATCTTTACAAATTTTATAACAATTGTTTTTTCTAGATCTCGATCAAAGGACAAAGCTTTTACAAAAAGGCGCAAAGATGACACAGAAAATACAGCTAAGTATGTGTCTTATTTCTAAGCCCTGTTTTACCTTTTGTCAGTGATTCATGAATCGTCTATATACATGCAGCGATGAAAGATTTTAGTTATTAGCTATCACATTTTTGGGGACAGCGTATATATATATATGTATATATATTAAACTGTTTTATGTTCCTTTTTAAGGGATAACAAATCAGAGAAAAGAAAAAACAAATCTAAGAGCCCTGATCGCAAAAGATCTACATCAAGGAGCAGGAAACGCCGATCAAGATCCCGAAGCAGAAAACGAAGATCACGCTCCCGAAGCAGAAAACGACGCTCAAGATCTAGGAGCAGGAAGCGTAGATCCAGAAGCCGCAAGCGATCAAACTCTCGAAGCAAAAAAAGGAGATCACGCAGTAGAAAGAGATCAAGATCTCGAAGCCGAAGACATAGATCTCAGTCAAGAAGCAGTAGGAGAAGATCTTCCAGCAAAAAAAGAAGCTCCAGGCGAAGGTCCCGCTCAATATCGAAAGATCAAAAGCGAAGGTATGAGGAATTTGCATGAAATTAGGCTACTTTTTGTGCACTCAGTTGTCCCAACAAAGGCACTTAATTTAAGTATTACTTTATAGTGACTACTGAATGTTTGATGAATCGTAGCATGCAGTGTTCTATTCGAAGAACTGTCTATGCAGTCTATTTTGTTAGAACTTATGTGGACGTCACTGTAATTAGACATTTATTTTCAAGGTCTCGACGTTCTTCTTCCACTTCTCCTTATCGTTTTGGTTTCGACAAAGCAATGGATGCACAGGAGAGGCTTGCAAGGAGGTTGGAGCGTGCCAAGGAGCTAACCAAACTAAAGCAAGAAGAAGATAAAAAGAAGCTTGAACAAAATGGATTGCTTGGATTAAAGGATGACCAACTAAAAGGTGTGAACAAGTATTTTTCAAATACCAAAATAAGCTTTCTGAATATTTTTTTTATATGGTAATGATATTTTGGTGGAATAAATCAATTCAAATATATTGACTATGTTTTTATTAAACTGCATATAGGCCACTGTTAGTCAGCAATGGCCATGTATGCAGCCCACTCAAAAACATAATATTGCCTATAAATAAACCTATATGCTTACATGTTTTGACTTGTGTTACAGATGCAATTGAAAAGGCTGCAAATCTGTTGGTCCAGTCTGCCCAACCACAAACTGACCATTCTGCAATGAGTGCAGCAGTAAGTATATTTTGCACTTTTTGGCTACTGTTGTAATAGCTACAGAAAGTCCACAACTACAATTAGTGTGTTTGGTATGCTTAGTTTTTTTAGGACTAACAAACTGACAAACGAAAATTTTGAGTATAAGTCATGAAGAACTGGAACTTAAATTATTCAATTTTCCTTAATATGTGTTACGTTTTTTTTTTCATTGCAAATTTAAACAATTTGCAAAGGAATCTGACCCCAATCATACAGGCTTGCAATGTTTTTAACCACTCATTGTAGTAATCAGACTGCAGTTCCGGCTTAAGTATCAAATATGCTGTTTTGGTACTGTACAAGGGTTTTGTGGCTGGACTATTGATTTGTGCATTTTATCCCTGCAGGCTCAGGCACAAATGGAAGAACTACGTGCCAAGGCTAAAGCTGAGACTGGTATATCCGTACCAACCTACTATAATCCTTTGGTTGTAAATCCTATGACCTACGCACAGCAACAAGCAAAAAGAAAGAAGCTTTGGTCCAAAAACAATGTCAGTAAACAGTTTTGTTTGTACATTTTTGTTTGTAAGAGTAGGAGATAGACGTATTGTTTTAATCAGCTTTCTTGTATATTATACTAAGGCAATCTAATACATGCATTACAATCAGGGTTGCCATCGACATAAAAAAACACAAGTAAAGAGGACTGAAGAAGAATGCGAGTTGTCTTTTTAGATTCTATTTTTTCATGTTAGAGAAGTGGTCACAAAACGAATAAGGCCAGCACTTAACATTGTTTAAACCAGGGTTTCCCAAACACTTTTGGCCGCGTACCCCATTTTGTGAACCTGTATTTTCTCGGACCCCCTGTCTTATGTCACATCATTTTGCAACGTGATCAGTGTTGGAAATACTACAAACAATGTCAACAATAACAAAAATCAATTTAGTGATAAGTGTTAATCCTCTAGACGCGTTGTAAAAGAAACGAAAGAAAGAAATAATTTTAAACAGCTTCGTGAGATACACCGATAGTGTAAAAACATTTTGAAAAGTAGAGTAATTGTGCAATATGTATTTGTAATTTGTAAGGTAAAATGTACCCCGAACTCCAAAGGAGTTAATTATAAAAACTTACAATTATGTAGTACACATTGTGTGTTTTAGCCGTGCGGTGCAAAGTCACCAAATACACTAACTTAGTGTGTTTTTTATTAGTTTCAAAACACAGTAGTCATTGACCATGTTTTTGCAACCAACAGGAAGACAGTGAGGAAGTGAAGCAGGAAGGTGATAATACCTCACTATGGAGTCAAATGTCATTGGGAGACAATAAGTCCGACCAAAAATTCGCAAAACTCATGGGCATCAAACAGACAGATCAGGTAAAATAATAACAACCTGCAAATGTATTGACTGTCACCAACTTAAAGTGTTGTGTCAGGTTGGTCATTTAATTGATCTTAATGGTTTTTGTTTTCATTTTTTTCGATCTTTAGCCGCACTTTTTATAGAAAATTATTTTTTTGCAGGCAAAACCTGCTCCAAGCACCAATACAGATGAAACTCTTAAAAAACAACAGGAGCTATTCAGCAACCTGGACATGCAATACGAGCAAGCCAGGGTGACCACCCATACTCAGGTACTACATTATCTGAAACCTGATTTAACACAAATTATAATATTTGGCCTTCCAAAATCAGTTTGTTGTTGGGAATTTTGCACATGTACGAATGTAGTATGTTGCACACACAACCCTGGTTATAATAAACCTACAGTCAGAAATCAACAAGTTTAATCATTACAGCAAATAGTCTTTATTTTATTAAAAAAGGAGTTATTTTCATAGACTAATGCATAGACAAACTGAAAAACAAAAATTGACTAATGTTTTGTGTTTCAGCGTGGTGTCGGTCTTGGTTTTTCGGCAGCCATGGTGAATCCAAATGCAGTTGCTGTGCAACAAGCAAATCAACAGTTGTCTGCCACAACCCCGGGAAGCAATCCTGTTGTCAAATGATGTTGTTCACTTCCTTGTTATTAACTTTTATCAGTTTATTTTGTACAGTACTTGGGAGTTGAATAAATACTTTCGCCCAGTGTATGTGATCATGTCTGGTATATTCTGTTCAACTCTTGATGTTGACAGCAAGTAGTAAACTGGCACTGGTGGTAATTTGTATCAATGAGGCTTTTGGAAAGCACTGAAAACTACTATAAGGGCAGCTGAAATCAGTCCGATTATCCTCCTGCTCATTTTCCAAACCCACTGTAGAAACCACTGCAGGTTTATGTACTGGCATTAAGAGGAATGGTTTGTTTAACAAAGTGCCATTAAGTTTAATGTCAGTTTCACCCTCCGGTACCACACACTGCAGTGTTGTGTTTGAAACCAGACATATGTCATTGCCTCCAGACAGCATGGATTTGGCTTTGTGCAGAGTGTTGACATTTGCCATTGCGTGGTCAAACCTTTGCGTGCATTCTGGAATTGTCACAACAATATTGGCGCCAGCTTCAATGTCACCATTCAGGAATTTGTCATTGAGAATCATCAGGCATTTTGTAAAGTCTGTGTGGTCCTGGTCTGGTGTGGGTATAATTTGAGATCCCTGTGCTTCAAATTCATCAAGTAAAGGAATATCTACTGAGTCAAAATCACCTGATATAAGGTCAGGAACAAGCCTTTTTTCACCTTCAGAAACGAGCCTTTTATTTAACTGGTGGATAAGGTTGGTGCCCCCATCCACACATACACGAAATACTGCCTTGTCCCATAAGTGCATCCATTGCTCCTTGAAAGCGTGCAAGGAATCATCTGTGGCATCATCATGGTTTAATACAACAAGCACAAATGAGCAACTAATGTCATGTTGGTATTTTAGTGGTTCGATAACTTTACGTTCAGTTCTCATTGCGGATGTTTTTCAGTCCTATTTCACAAGTCTCTGAAAAGTTGATCATATTTAAAGTGCAATAAGTGATTGCTTTGGTTAAAAATGCAACTGGCTTTTATGCAACACATAAAAATAATAACTTAAAGGTGACAATGTTCAATACGTTTCAAATACAAATATGCACAAAGCAAGGTATTTTGTACCAACTATTTACTACTGAGGTAAGTTTAGGTGCAAATAAATAGCGAATATTGTGTACTAAACAAGTCAGTTGTGATCTTATTTAACAATGCATCAGAACATATGCCCAAACTTTAATGAGTTTTCAAAACTGGCATACTTTTCAAATTTGGGCAAATAAAAATTAGTGCCTAAATATAATGGTGGTTAAATCATCAAGTCATTGAAACAACACAATAAACTGTCACCAATACCAAAGAAAAATATGTTACACCATCAACTTTGAGGCTTAATGTCCAAGTACCACACCAATGGGTGGTTAGTTTGTACAGTAACTTTGCCGCTTGTATCAAGTGCATTTGATGTGCTAACAAGATCAGAAAACTCCATAACCATGTTATCTAAATTCCACTTCAGTCCTGTAGTAGTGACCTTGCATTGATGACCCAATGGAACCAAGCCACAATATTTGCCTTCATGGCCTGAGTTCACCCAGATTTCAGTGTACCCACTTGGTAAAACTTGCAGAAAGGATGGCCCAAGAGCAGCACATAGTTGTATGTCACATACGCTGTGCAGTCTGTATAAGCAGTTAATGTATTGCATTGCTTCAACAAATGGTACTGGTTTATGTGAAACTAAGAGTATCTTGGAAACTTGAGGCTGATTTTTGGTAATTTGCAACAAAAAGGCTTTCAAGACAGATTCAGTAGAACTACCATTGCCTGTAGTAAGTAAAGCCGATGTCTTTGATTCTTTGGTGTGGTTTAACTCTTCAATGTTAGTGGAAATGAAAGCATTTTTATGAAGCATCTCAGTAAAACCCGAACAACTGTCAGTGGGGTTATCCAAAAATACAACAGCAACCTGGTGGTTGGAGCATAAGCATGGTAATGGTGCAGATACAGAAGCCATCTTAGTCAATGGCAGCCACTGTGGGTGAAAAACAGCTCATACAACTGTTGCTTTGTTAGTAGTCCTACAGTAAACCTAGAGTTTATCTAAATTATTTGAACACAGCATTAGCCAGTTAAGATATAACTCGCGAATCTTCAACTGATAACTTGTACCACTACACTTTATATCATTAAAACACGTGTTGTTTGTAGAGCAAACTGGCAAAGCAGATTGGGATTAGCCGCCTACATAATGTACTACAACTCAGCGAAAAGTTATGCTACAATGGGCGTCACGGCTTCAACGCCTTTTTTATCCAGGACACTGAACAGAGTAATGCGCAGAAACTGCAGAATTGTAGTGCGGTGAAATACTACAGTCACTCCCATGCTTCCCATAAATTCCAGGTGATTCCCATAAAATGACTTTACCGCCCATGACACGCCCACTGGAATGCACCAATTAGCGACAACTTTTATTTTGTTTCAGTCGGGGATGATGTAATTGTGATCAATTCGTCGAAAAGGCGTGACACGCCCGCTGGTTTGGATTTCTTGGTATTTTTTCAAGGACCGAAAATCCCGGTTCTGTTCAATGTAACTGAAAAGAAATCCCCCTGTGTCAAATTTTGCGAACACACAGACCAATTATAACGCTTTGGTCGATGGGCACCATTGCCAATGACATGGGATACCAAGTAGCTGGTGTAGGTAGTTTTTTATTTGCCCAATCGCCAATAAAAGACGTTTGTTTTGAAATTGCCTTTACCCAACACAAACCGAGATCAAATTTGTCGGCCGCTTCGGGCAAAACTGCCTATAAAGGAAAACAAAACCAGTAACATAATATCTTTCACTTGTGTAACCTGCGCTTTTGTGTCATGTACCCGGATGCTAGCGTTATCGTTAAAGGTTTTCCTGACAAGTGTCACGGACGTAACTAAACGAAGACATATCAACTGACATCAAAAAGCTACAGTTCCGTACCCAGCGTTTAAGCTGTAATTGATGATTTTGTTCGAAAGAATGCTTCACGAATGGAGAAGAAACCAGTTGACTCAGAACGCATTCACCATGTGGCGATTATACCAAACACCGCAACCTCAGCTCCAAAACTATATCCCAATCTCCTTCTGACTCTGCAATCCCTTTAAGCATAAAAAGTAAGTCTTCACATTTTAAAAAAAAATGCAAAGGCTACACTTTGCTAAAAGTTTAATGTATAAAATAATGTCACTTACAGCGATAGCGTTTGGGACATTTTGAAAATTACGACGGACTTCAAAAGTTTGCTATTAAAAAATAAAATCAGGCATCACCGACAGCATTTTGTCCAAACGCGGAGTAAGCAGAAGTTACTCGCTGAGCTCTGGGCAAAAACGTGGAAAGATAAAAGTTCAAAACAAAACACAAACAGGAAATACATGCAGTACAGATCAATAACGTAACCATGTAATTCATCGCTATGTAAAGCGTTGATACAAATACGGTGGTACAGGCAACGGGTGAAATATATACAATACCCTTTTGGACGCGGCACTCATTTACATGCTTCAAATTGTCGACCTCGAAAGAGTTACTACCTCTGGTAATCCTTGTACCCGCTAATGCCTTACATGTTCCGCTATATGGCGGCAAAGCGCACGACAAAGGAAAGATTAAGCGTTCACTGTGAAAGGTTGAGAACCAGGTGCTGTTGTACCAGTCTGTGTAATTGTTAGCACCACAGCATCGCTCACTGACTTGCAGTTCGTCCCAGGCTTTTGTTACGCTGCTGTTGTATCCGTACCGGTGGTTTAGTGAACCCAGAATTGCAGCGTGTATCTTAGGCTTGTATGTCAAATCGTGCACTGCCGTCACAAAAAATAATGCGACGAAATCGACGATCAAAAGATAACACATTCTGTAATAATTTAAATTTACGTGTCAAGCTTTATTCTAGACTGTTCTATATATTTCTACTGTTTGAAAATGCAACGTTTAGCCTATTATAAACTAGCGGTACCAAAACTGTACGTCGTTTTGCGGAATCTGGTGTTTGTTATAACTTCATGAAAACAAATTTGTCACAAGTGACATGAATCTTTCCGTGTGCTGGGTTGTAGGCAAAAAAATTGAAAGCATTGCTATAACCCAATCCCAAAGCCATACAAAACGAGTACACCATGCAGATATGGATTCTTTGACATTTAGATGGGGCCGCAACCCTTCTGGCTAGGCCGATGGATAAGCAGTAACGGGAACACTCACCCTGTGGTAGCTGCTCTTACGCCCTTAGATGTTAATGAACCTTGTTGCAAAGTTTTCACCGCTGATCGAAATGGAACACAAGCTATCAGCAGGAAAGAAAGACCGTTGAGCCACTGAAAATTGTATTTTTTTGAGAATACGGTAATGGGTTTGCAAGACACAATCAAGTTGGAAGACTATGTACATATATTTTTACCCTTGTCTAGTAGTTCTTTATCAGATATGTTTAGAGGGTGCGTTGAGTTAGTTATAAATATCCTTCACTACATTTGTGGCAGAAAAGAACACTATTCAAAAACTATCTTTTAATAATAAAAAAAGGAAATTACTAAAAATTTTAAAAACAGTTATTTGCTTACTGCGCAAACTCCTGACGTACACAGGTGATTATCTTTCGATAAAACGCTTGCAGAATACCCCACGACCATTGCCCATCCCCCCAAGCCCACCCTAAAAATGGCGGACAGATACAGAATCACGAAACATATAAATATGCCTGAATGTGCTCGGTCGTAATTCGTCTTGCAACCTAGCTTGGAAAGTGCAGTTAAAACTGAACCTTTTTCTGCTACAGTTCTGCTGCGGTCATTATGTGTCATAACTCGTTCAGTTACTGTTGCAATATCTTCTGGGTTGTGACTTGTATTGGTTTGCGGCTGCGGGTTGAACACAGAAGGTATTTCCATGGTCGGTTTCATTCTGCTACATGTGCTATAACTCAAAGTATTATTTGAACACTGCGCAATTCGAATGTGTCATGGCAATTTAAAGCGTTGCCCTGAAAAATAAATTTTGGAAAAGGTGAAGACACATTAGTATGCGTTTTGTTGCATATAAGACAGAATAATATTTTTGTTTGCGTTAACGAACACCTAATTTACTTTCCGACCATTGTTATGAATGCAATATTGAACGTTTTGCCACAAATTTCCAAAAACCAACTATATGCGCAGCGTTTTGTTGCATATAAGACAGAATACTCTTTTTGTTTGCGTTAACGAACACCTAATTTACTTTCCGACCATTGTTATGAATGCAATATTGAACGTTTTGCCACAAATTTCCAAAAACCAACTATATGCGCAGCGTTTTGTTGCATATAAGACAGAATAATATTTTTGTTTGCGTTAACGAACACCTAATTTACTTTCCGACCATTGTTATGAATGCAATATTGAACGTTTTGCCACAAATTTCCAAAAACCAACTATATGCGCAGTTTCTGCTTTTAAACATACTTCGCTGTCTTGAAGTGTATTAAGAAAACCTGTTCAAACATTTGTGTTCACTCACAGCTTAAGCTGGTTTGACCAACCCTATATATAAACTTGTGTCCTTGCCGTTACTGTTGATCTACACACTAACAAACACAATATGGGCCCATATACTGCTCCAACATTCGAACACACAGATTGAATGTTTATCGATACGGCAAATTCGGCTGTTCCTTCAGTGTCTGTAACCATTCTCTCATCAAAACCCATTGTTAAGAATGTGGGTGTCGAATTTCAGTTCGGTTGTGTTTTTCTTCTACTTCAAACACGCCTTTCGGGGGCAACTATCAGTATTGTTACAGCAATAGTTCCGCTTAGTTGCGGAGAATGTTTGGACTGCATGCTCTGACTTTAGAGGCGGGTTGGACAATTGCTTGCGCATTTTGTGTCACACTAGTGTTATAGTCCAAATAGATGCAACAAAAATATGTACAACAGGGGTTTATTTACACATAAATTTCTTTCACATAATTCTTCGACAGTGGGCGGAATACTCTACTCAAACACAGAAATCAACTCAAGCACAGAACAAAGTTAAATTGTCGCTTTGTCACTCTTGTGTTATTGGTAGCATTTGGGGCACACCGTTTACTACACAAGATATTTGATTATTAAGCTACAGACAGTTATGCACACTGTTTCAACCATCAGTATGGTAACTGACGATGGTCTTGACTAACTAGCCAAACGAAGACTATTTCACTGACTTTGCAGTCGACGTCAATCGGTAACAAACTACCGGAGACGAACCACAGTAGAACACACTATGGCCAAGCAACCGCCTGAAAACCAGTCGTATCTGTGTGCACAACTGTTTGCAGCTCACTGGTCATTATTGGCTGATTGCTTGTACGTGCATTTGACTATGTTTTGGATTGAAATTCAGGTGTAAAATTACTACGGATTTTACGTGAAATTCTTGTGCACACAGTATCTCGGTAGGATATAGACCACCCTAGTCTCCAACTATTTAAACAATTTTATCAAAAGCAACGCGGAGATCGACCCCGGCTTGATGTCCGACATCACCATTAAACTGCGGGAAACGTTCTGTATTGTTGACTTCAAAGTTGGTGCCAGTGGACCAAGGTGTCAGATACTTGTCTCCGCCTGTTCCATCTAAGCTGTCAGTTGGCAAGATTTGTCGGTCCACTGTTCCATCACTTTTTACATCTCTTAGCTGCTCCTGGAGGTTGACGAAGGTCGGCCGGTTCATTGGCAACCACTGCCAACATTGTAGCATGAGGTTGTATCTACAAACATATTTAAACTTGTGGCCAACATGTGAAGTGGTGATACAAATGTTATGTTTTTGAAACAGCTTTAAACCAAAATTAATTGCCCGCGATACATACGTAAAACGTGCTAGACCGTGCTGTACTGTATGATAGCAAATTAATCAAATGTGCTCATGCCAACATGTATAGTCTTCTGTTGCTTTATATTTCAATGTTACAGTAAGGATTTCGTATTGATGCACTGAGCTCACATTTTCCAACACTTACAGATGATCGTTGCACGATGTGGGCTGTGGCATCCTGTACCCCTTTTCCAGTGAATAAAAGAGATGACTCTGTTCAATTTCAGGGTATGGCGTGGCACCCACTGTTACCATTTCGTAAAGTAATATGCCGAAAGACCACCTTGAAAATAAGAAAGCACTATTTGTTATGTGGTCGATTAGGCCAAATCGCCCCGGGGTCAAAAAGTACCCCGTCATCCACAAGGGTTTCACTGTCTGCCTGATTCTGTATTTTCTAGGACGGGCCCAGTGTGTTATATCTAATGATATAAACAACTTACACGTCACTCCGCCACGTAATAGGGACTTTCCCTCCCATCATCCGTTCGGGGCTGACCCACTTGAACGGAACTCGTCGTTCGGTGGCGCCCTTGATCATGCCGTAGCGGTAAACGTCGTTGGCCAGACCAAAGTCAGAAATTTTACACTGCATGTTCTGCAAAGTTTGGATGTTGCTTACGCATAGGAAACTGACAAAAACATTGTAAATTAATATCCATTACATGCAATTTCGAATCCTCATAAAATCAGTCACCGTATAGTGCAAGCTCAATGTAGCTGTGCCCAATTTAACACTATAAAAAATGAACGCCGGATAAACGTTTGGGTTTTTGGGGATACTTGCCTCTCCTACTAAAATGTTTCTGGCCGCGACATCCCCGTGAATAATCTTAGAGGAGGCGAGAAAATGTAAACCTCCGGCGATTTGTCGCCCAATCTGGTAGAGATTGGACTCACTGAAGTTGTAGATTGGATTCTGGTTTCTCTTGGATGCCTTAAAACCAAATTACGTATCTTGTGTATGGTCAATACTGTAAAGATCCAGCGCAGTAAATCTGTACTATGGAAAACTGCAGACAGCATCCATTGGCGTAGCTGGGGGACATGTAGGGACCATAGCTTCCTAACTCAAAAATACTCAGATTTTGGTTATTCGGTTTGACTTGTACTGAAAGCACGACTGCATGTTGTTTGCATTGTGCGTTGAATTTTGATCTGACCACTGGCAGAAACGCAACGGGGATTCCAGCTTTACGTCAGTAATCGCTGGGTTTACAGCGATTAAAATCGGAAAACCGAATTTTCCTACGTAGGTACCAGCATATTTGCTGACGTGAGATTAGGATTTCCATGATATGTGCGGATCACTCCTCCCGATCGCGTAAATGTCAACCTTGTCGGTTGCAAAAATTTCACTGCAACCCTGAAATCTTTGGTTTCCTTTTCCCCCTGACATTTTATTGATATTAATGCCCACCAAAAAGGTTATCATGCGGATCGACCGTTGTGGTTTGAATGGTTTTGGTTAGGAGCCGTTTGTTTGCCTCAAGATGTTAACACCCATGCTGTTTACAGCGTTATCCCGAGTACGACGCCAGGTTATGTAGAGAGGCGTTGCTGTCAGCAACTAATGTCCTGCATGGCGTCATAAATAAGAAAACGATTTCTATCCTAACCTCCCTGCAATCCCAGAGGAAATGAAGCAAATCCCCATATTTCATGTACGCGGTCACCAACAATGGTGATTCGCACTCGTTGTCCGCATCAAGCTTTGTCGTGCACACCCCAATGATCCCCATAATGGAGTCGTGCGGCCCAAGCGACATTAGGAGCGCCATTTCAGCCAGGAAATCCTCCCTGTATGCAACCGCATGAAGAGCTGCAAGAAAGCAAAGCCATTTGATTTACAAATTTTCGGTGAACATGAATTTGGTAAATGTTTCTCAGGTATAGGCTGGTTTGATTGGGGTAACGGTTGCTGGTAATAATACAATAAAGATCTTATAAAATTTCAATATATAACAACCACGTGTCAAAATGGAAAATAAATGTAACAGGCTATAAGCTACAAGTTAAATAGTAAAACTGGCTGAACATGTAGGCTGCTGTTGCCAACTACCTCCAAGTCACACTGAATAGCAATTGTAGCAAAACTTGGAGATTTGTGCCTCAGGTTTCTTACATGCGATATATTTAAATGTCTGCCAGGTGCCTGGCAACAAAGGCATCCGACAACCAAATCAATTTTCTTTAGATTTTTTTACGTAAATGCCCGACAAATTTATTCACAAATCGTGTCAAGGCTTGCAGAGTAAGCTTTGGAAATCTTTTAACGGCTGGTACTTTGCAACTGAATTGAAATAACCTGTCAACGATTTCACGGCAACTTCCTTTTTCGATCCAATGTCGTGCCAGGTTGCTCTGTAAACGACTCCAAAGTTTCCCCTTCCGAGTACGTCTGAAATTTAGTGATGAAACCCGTTATCTTAAATTGCCTGAGCGAGTCAAATCACAACCCGAGAAAAGTCTTAAGTAAGAGGTTGGTGTCAATGTTTATGGTTTTGATGACAAAGGTGAATTCATCGGTGCGGTTTCCATGATAGTTGTACGTTTATTTAATCCTAAACCTCAGAACGGTTTACGTTAAAGTTATTTTGGAAAAAGGCAAAATTCTTGCCCCAAACTATATATAAAGTAATGGCAAACCGTGTAAAGCCAGGTTGTTGCGATCTATTTCCCACTTTTGTCCAAATACAGGACCCATGTTGGTCATTTGAAGGTGGTTTTCGAACTGAGAGTAGTTTAGAAAAGGCGCCAGGTCTGCCAAAGATTCTCCGGCGACAAACCGCGATTGGTCAAATATGAGTCTCCTTTATACAACAACAAATATAAATATACCCATCATATTATGGCAGCTCTTGTAAGTAATATTAGAAAATCTGCCACTGAGTCTTTGTTGGCCATGAGATAAAAACTTTCGTTCAGAAAATAGTTTTTGTGAAAGGTTTGTCCAAAAATAGTAATCAATTCAAGGTGTTTGGAAGTTACCTATTGTCAATGCAGATTGGAATTACATACCACCAACTACATTCAATGACATCGACGGTGTGTAATCAAAATTAATCAAAAAAATGTACTTGCGCCTTTTGGTAATCCACCCACATATTTGTGTTGGAAACTTACTTTCTCATTCGTTCTCGTCGACGTCTGATGACGAAGAACATCAGAAGACACGCAGTGACCAAACCTGCGGTGCCCATAACAGCGATCACGGGGTTTTTCATATTCCTACAGCTGTTGTATCCATCACCGGTGTAACCCTCGCTGTAAAGAATATTTATGCACAAAAGGCGATCACTGAAACATAGTATTAAAATAAGAAATATAAACTAATGTTTTTTTTTAATGGCAGAAAGGTCTTGCCCTTTTTTAAGCCAATCGTGAATGCAACGCATTGTGGTGACATTTCAGTCGCAATCCGTTGCGTAACACCATAACCGAACAACCGACAGTGCAGCTGGCTCAATGTGGCGGAAATCATGTGAAATCAATACAGCCAGCAATAATGCTGAGCTCCAGACACTGTCTGGTGAGAGGGCTTCGGTTTAACGTTGTTATACAATGTTAAGCGAATTCCTTTGCGAGCGAATATTAGCAGTTTATTTAAAGGAAATTTCATCGACTTAAACTTTTACGGGGTCTGTGACTTCAGTGCATATGGCATTGTAACAAAAATGTCATCCACATTGCTATTTGGCCGCCGACAGCCGTTGGATCAAAATAATTGGTCGATATTGCCTATGGTCGCTACTTGGTTATAGGACGTGTATGGTTTTCGCAGAATCAAAATCCTTAAGCACTCATTTACATGCTTCAAATTGTCGACCTCGAAAGAGTTACTACCTCTGGTAATCCTTGTACCCGCTAATGCCTTACATGTTCCGCTATATGGCGGCAAAGCGCACGACAAAGGAAAGATTAAGCGTTCACTGTGAAAGGTTGAGAACCAGGTGCTGTTGTACCAGTCTGTGTAATTGTTAGCACCACAGCATCGCTCACTGACTTGCAGTTCGTCCCAGGCGTTTGTTACGCTGCTGTTGTATCCGTACCGGTGGTTTAGTGAACCCAGAATTGCAGCGTGTATCTTAGGCTTGTATGTCAAATCGTGCACAGCCGTCACAAAAAATAATGCGACGAAATCGACGATCAAAAGATAACACATTCTGTAATAATTTAAATTTACGTGTCAAGCTTTATTCTAGACTGTTTTATATATTTCTTTTGTTTGAAAATGCAATAACGTTTGGCCTATTATAAACTATATTAATATATGTCTACTGTTTGAAAAAGCGGTACCAAAACTGTGCGTCGTTTTGCGGAATCTGGTGTTTGTTATAACTTCATGAAAACAAATTTGTCACAAGTGACATGAATCTTTCCATGTGCTGGGTTGTAGGCAAAAAACTTGAAAGCATTGCTATAACCCAATCCCAAAGCCATACAAAACGAGTACACCATGCAGATATGGATTCTTTGACATTTAGGTGGGGCCGCAACCCTTCTGGCTAGGCCGATGGATAAGCAGTAACGGGAACACTCACCCTGTGGTAGCTGCTCTTACGCCCTTAGATGTTAATGAACCTTGTTGCAAAGTTTTCACCGCTGATCGAAATGGAACACAAGCTATCAGCAGGAAAGAAAGACCGTTGAGGAACTGTAAATTGTATGTTTTTGAGAATACGGTAATGGGTTTGCAAGACACAATCAAGTTGGAAGACTATGTACATATATTTTTACCCTTATCTAGTAGTTCTTTATCAGATATGTTTAGAGGGTGCGTTGAGTTAGTTATAAATATCCTTCACTACATTTGTGGCAGAAAAGAACACTATTCTACGACTATCTTTTAATAATAAAAAAAGGAAATTACTAAAAATTTTAAAAACAGTTATTTGCTTACTGCGCAAACTCCTGACGTACACAGGTGATTATCTTTCGATAAAACGCTTGCAGAATACCCCACGACCATTGCCCATCCCCCCACGCCCACCCTAAAAATGGCGGACAGATACAGAATCACGAAACATATAAATATGCCTGAATGTGCTCGGTCGTAATTCGTCTTGCAACCTAGCTTGGAAAGTGCAGTTAAAACTGAACCTTTTTCTGCTACAGTTCTGCTGCGGTCATTATGTGTCATAACTCGTTCAGTTACTGTTGCAATATCTTCTGGGTTGTGACTTGTATTGGTTTGCGGCTGCGGGTTGAACACAGAAGGTATTTCCATGGTCGGTTTCATTCTGCTACATGTGCTATAACTCAAAGTATTATTTGAACACTGCGCAATTCGAATGTGTCATGGCAATTTAAAGCGTTGCCCTGAAAAATAAATTTTGGAAAAGGTGAAGACACATTAGTATGCGTTTTGTTGCATATAAGACAGAATAATATTTTTGTTTGCGTTAACGAACACCTAATTTACTTTCCGACCATTGTTATGAATGCAATATTGAACGTTTTGCCACAAATTTCCAAAAACCAACTATATGCGCAGCGTTTTGTTGCATATAAGACAGAATACTCTTTTTGTTTGCGTTAACGAACACCTAATTTACTTTCCGACCATTGTTATGAATGCAATATTGAACGTTTTGCCACAAATTTCCAAAAACCAACTATATGCGCAGCGTTTTGTTGCATATAAGACAGAATAATATTTTTGTTTGCGTTAACGAACACCTAATTTACTTTCCGACCATTGTTATGAATGCAATATTGAACGTTTTGCCACAAATTTCCAAAAACCAACTATATGCGCAGCGTTTTGTTGCATATAAGACAGAATAATATTTTTGTTTGCGTTAACGAACACCTAATTTACTTTCCGACCATTGTTATGAATGCAATATTGAACGTTTTGCCACAAATTTCCAAAAACCAACTATATGCGCAGTTTCTGCTTTTAAACATACTTCGCTGTCTTGAAGTGTATTAAGAAAACCTGTTCAAACATTTGTGTTCACTCACAGCTTAAGCTGGTTTGACCAACCCTATATATAAACTTGTGTCCTTGCCGTTACTGTTGATCTACACACTAACAAACACAATATGGGCCCATATACTGCTCCAACATTCGAACACACAGATTGAATGTTTATCGATACGGCAAATTCGGCTGTTCCTTCAGTGTCTGTAACCATTCTCTCATCAAAACCCATTGTTAAGAATGTGGGTGTCGAATTTCAGTTCGGTTGTGTTTTTCTTCTACTTCAAACACGCCTTTCGGGGGCAACTATCAGTATTGTTACAGCAATAGTTCCGCTTAGTTGCGGAGAATGTTTGGACTGCATGCTCTGACTTTAGAGGCGGGTTGGACAATTGCTTGCGCATTTTGTGTCACACTAGTGTTATAGTCCAAATAGATGCAACAAAAATATGTACAACAGGGGTTTATTTACACATAAATTTCTTTCACATAATTCTTCGACAGTGGGCGGAATACTCAACTCAAACACAGAAATCAACTCAAGCACAGAACAAAGTTAAATTGTCGCTTTGTCACTCTTGTGTTATTGGTAGCATTTGGGCCACACCGTTTACTACACAAGATATTTGATTATTAAGCTACAGACAGTTATGCACACTGTTTCAACCATCAGTATGGTAACTGACGATGGTCTTGACTAACTAGCCAAACGAAGACTATTTCACTGACTTTGCAGTCGACGTCAATCGGTAACAAACTACCGGAGACGAACCACAGTAGAACACACTATGGCCAAGCAACCGCCTGGAAACCAGTCGTATCTGTGTGCACAACTGTTTGCAGCTCACTGGTCATTATTGGCTGATTGCTTGTACGTGCATTTGACTTTGTTTTGGATTGAAATTCAGGTGTAAAATTACTACGGATTTTACGTGAAATTCTTGTGCACACAGTATCTCGGTAGGATATAGACCACCCTAGTCTCCAACTATTTAAACAATTTTATCAAAAGCAACGCGGAGATCGACCCCGGCTTGATGTCCGACATCACCATTAAACTGCGGGAAACGTTCTGTATTGTTGACTTCAAAGTTGGTGCCAGTGGACCAAGGTGTCAGATACTTGTATCCGCCTGTTCCATCTAAGCTGTCAGTTGGCAAGATTTGTCGGTCCACTGTTCCATCACTTTTTACATCTCTTAGCTGCTCCTGGAGGTTGACGAAGGTCGGCCGGTTCATTGGCAACCACTGCCAACATTGTAGCATGAGGTTGTATCTACAAACATATTTAAACTTGTGGCCAACATGTGAAGTGGTGATACAAATGTTATGTTTTTGAAACAGCTTTAAACCAAAATTAATTGCCCGCGATACATACGTAAAACGTGCTAGACCGTGCTGTACTATATGATAGCAAGTTAATCAAATGTGCTCATGCCAACATGTATAGTCTTCTGTTGCTTTATATTTCAATGTTACAGTAAGGATTTCGTATTGATGCACTGAGCTCACATTTTCCAACACTTACAGATGATCGTTGCACGATGTGGGCTGTGGCATCCTGTACCCTATTTCCAGTGAATAAAAGAGATGACTCTGTTCAATTTCAGGGTATGGCGTGGCACCCACTGTTACCATTTCGTAAAGTAATATGCCGAAAGACCACCTTGAAAATAAGAAAGCACTATTTGTTATGTGGTCGATTAGGCCAAATCGCCCCGGGGTCAAAAAGTACCCCGTCATCCACAAGGGTTCCACTGTCTGCCTGATTCTGTATTTTCTAGGACGGGCCCAGTGTGTTATATCTAATGATATAAACAACTTACACGTCACTCCGCCACGTAATAGGGACTTTCCCTCCCATCATCCGTTCGGGGCTGACCCACTTGAACGGAACTCGTCGTTCGGTGGCGCCCTTGATCATGCCGTAGCGGTAAACGTCGTTGGCCAGACCAAAGTCAGAAATTTTACACTGCATGTTCTGCAAAGTTTGGATGTTGCTTACGCATAGGAAACTGACAAAAACATTGTAAATTAATATCCATTACATGCAGTTTCGAATCCTCATAAAATCAGTCACCGTATAGTGCAAGCTCAATGTAGCTGTGCCCAATTTAACACTATAAAAAATGAACGCCGGATAAACGTTTGGGTTTTTGGGGATACTTGCCTCTCCTACTAAAATGTTTCTGGCCGCGACATCCCCGTGAATAATCTTAGAGGAGGCGAGAAAATGTAAACCTCCGGCGATTTGTCGCCCAATCTGGTAGAGATTGGACTCACTGAAGTTGTAGATTGGATTCTGGTTTCTCTTGGATGCCTTCAAACCAAATTACGTATCTTGTGTTTGGTCAATACTGTAAAGAACCGGCGCAGTAAATCTGTACTATGGAAAACAGCAGACAGCATCCATTGGCGTAGCTGGGGGACATGTAGGGACCATAGCTTCCCTAACCCAAAAATACTGAGATTTTGGTTATTCGATTGTTCAATTATGGTTTGACTTGTACTGAAAGCACAACTGGTCGTTGTTTGCATTGTGCGTTAAATTTTGATCTGACCACTGGCAGAAACGCAACGGGGATTCCAGCTTTACGTCAGTATAATCGCTGGGTTTACAGCGATTAAAATCGGAAAACCGAATTTTCCTACGTAGGTACCAGCATATTTGCTGACGTGAGATTAGGATTTTCCATGATATGTGCGGATCACTCCTCCCGATCGAGTAAATGTCAACCTTGTCGGTTGCAAAAATTTCACTGCAACCCTGAAATCTTTGGTTTCCTTTTCCCCCTGACATTTTATTGATATTAATGCCCACCAAAAAGGTTATCATGCGGATCGACCGTTGTGGTTTGAATGGTATTGGTTAGGAGCCGTTTGTTATTGCCTCAAGATGTTAACACCCATGCTGTTTACAGCGTTATCCCGAGTACGACGCCAGGTTATGTAGAGAGTCGTTGCTGTCAGCAACTAATGTCCTGCATGACGTCATAAATAAGGAAACGATTTCTATCCTAACCTCCCTGCAATCCCAGAGGAAATGAAGCAAATCTCCATATTTCATGTACTCGGTCACCAACAATGGTGATTCGCACTCGTTGTCCGCATCCAGCTTTGTCGTGCACACCCCAATGATCCCCATAATGGAGTCGTGCGGCCCAAGCGACATTAGGAGCGCCATTTCAGCCAGGAAATCCTCCCTGTATGCAACCGCATGAAGAGCTGCAAGAAAGCAAAGCCATTTGATTTACAAATTTTCGGTGAACATGAATTTGGTAAATGTTTCTCAGGTATAGGCTGGTTTGTTTGGGGTAACGGTTGCTGGTAATAATACAATAAAGATCTTCTAAAATTTCAATATATAATAACCACGTGTCAAAATGGAAAATAAATGTAATAGGCTATAAGCTATAAGTTAAATAGAATAACTGGCTGAACATGTAGGCTGCTGTTGCCAACTACCTCCAAGTCACACTGAATAGCAATGGTAGCAAAACTTGGAGATTTGTGCCTCAGGTTCCTTATATGCGAAATATTTAAATGTCTGCCAGGTGCCTGGCAGCAAAGGCATCCGACAACCAAATCAATTTTCTTTAGTTTCTTTTACGTAAATGCCCGACAAATTTATTCACAAATCGTGTTAAGGCTTGCAGAGTAAGCTTTGGAAATCTTTTAACGACTGGTACTTTGCAACTGAATTGAAATAACCTGTCAACGATTTCACGGCAACTTCCTTTTTCGATCCAATGTCGTGCCAGGTTGCTCTGTAAACGACTCCAAAGTTTCCCCTTCCGAGTACGTCTGAAATTTAGTGATGAAAGCCGTTATCTTTAAATTGCCTGAGCGAGTCAAATCACAACCTGAGAAAAGTCTTAAGTAAGCGTTTAGTGTCAATGTTTATGGTTTTGATGGCAAAGGTGAATTCATCGGGGCGGTTTCCATGATAGTTGTACGTTTATTTAATCCTAAACCTCAGAACAGTTTACGTTAAAGTTATTTTGGAAAAAGGCAAAATTCTTGCCCCAAACTATATATAAAGTAATGGCAAACCGTGTAAAGCCAGGTTGTTGCGATCTATTTCCCACTTTTGTCCAAATACAGGACCCATGTTGGTCATTTGAAGGTGGTTTTCGAACTGAGAGTAGTTTAGAAAAGGCGCCAGGTCTGCCAAAGATTCTCCGGCGACAAACCGCGATTGGTCAAATATGAGTCTCCTTTATACAACAACAAATATAAATATACCCATCATATTATAGCAGCTCTTGTAAGCAATATTACAAAATATGCCACTGAGTCTTTGTTGGCCGTAAGATAAAAACTTTCGTTCAGAAAATCGTTTTTGTGAAAGGTTTGTCCAACAATAGTAATCAATTCACGGTGTTTGCAAGTTACCTATTGTCAATGCAGAGTGGAATTACATACCACCAACTACATTCAATGACATCGACGGTCTGTAACCAAAATTATTCAAAAAAATGTACTTGTGCCTTTTGGTAATCCACCCACATATTTGTGTTGGAAACTTACTTTCTCATTCGTTCTCGTCGACGTCTGATGACGAAGAAGATCAGAAGACACACAGTGACCAAACCTGCGGTGCCCATAACAGCGATCACGGGGTTTTTCATATTCCTACAGCTGTTGTATCCATCACCAGTGTAACCCTCGCTGTAAAGAGTATTTATGCACAAAAGGCGATCACTGAAACATAGTATTAAAATAAGAAATATAAACTAATGTATTTTTTTTAATGGCAGAAAGGTCTTGTCCTTTTGCAAGCCAATCGTGAATGCAACGCATTGTGGTGACATTGCAGTCGCAATCCGTTGCGTATAACACAATAACCGAACAACCGACAGTGCAGCTGGCTCAATGTAGCGGAAATCATGTGAAATCAATACAGCCAGCTATAATGCTGAGCTCCAGACGCTGTCTGGTGAGAGGGCTTCGGTTTAACGTTGTTATACAATGTTAAGCGAATTCCTTTGAGAGCGAATATTAGCAGTTTATTTAAAGGAAATTTCATCGACTTAAACTTTTACGGGGTCTGTGACTTCAGTGCATATGGCATTGTAACAAAAATGTCATCCACATTGCTATTTAGCCGCTGACAACCGCTGGATCAAAGTAATTGGTCGATATTGCCTATGGTCGCTACTTGGTTATATGCCGTGTATGGTTTTCGCAGAATTAAAATCCTTAAGGAATATAGTTTCTCTGCTATTGTCAATTAGTTAATAACTTAGTAGTTGGTGCGGGGTTTGTAATTAAGTTTCCTGCATTGTACAATATATCCCTTATACGTAGCTTTGGTACAAACAATGCTCTTAATTTTAAGTTTCACGGCAACAAGCAGACGATAAAAACTAACGAAAGCTAACTTACTCGCAAGAGCAATCATAACCCAGTTTTGGGGCTGGCCTGTCTTTGCATGTTGCAGCCGTGGCACATTTAGCTGTAGATCCATGACAGGCGTTGTAGTCTTTGCAGCCGGTCCCGCCAATGAACTGGTCCACCCCGTCACCACTGTATCCGGGTTTGCAGGTGCAGTTCAAAATAGAACGATCGTTGTTGAGAACCTCACAATATGCATGCGGATCGCAGTGACGTTCTTTCACAGTTTCGTCGACTGGACAGGGGTCCCAATCTAAACAGAATGATTTGATTGGAGTTTTTCCTGATCATTTTGCGGCTGAAATATATAAAGCAGAGTTCAAGAACCACCAAATGCATCAGAAACCTAATGCAAAATCAAGAAACGAGCCTTAAATACAAAAACGTTTTTCCAAGTGCAATATCAAAATGTAATCTTTGCGACACAGATATCACAAAACTATTATTAAGATGGTATTCTTTAGTTGGCCTTTTATTGCTATAATGATTATTTGTTACCTATTTCCTTCTGATGTCATATATTGGAAAACTTTTGAAACGTAAATCGTGATTAGAAATGATTTGTTAGATCTTAAGAATCGAATTCTCAAACCTGCAAAGAAGTATTCTAAGTATGCGCTGGATCCATAGTTTTGGCAATAGTGGTCCTTCCCTAGACAAACTTCATCCAGGTCTATGTACGCAGCCACGGAGAACAAGTATGTGGCATTCGGAGGTAGTTTTTGATACGTGAAGTTGAACAAAGTTTCTCCGTCCTGCGCTTTGATCTTTCGAAGTAAAACAGATGTAAGAAATTGGTCGGTTTCACCACGACGAGGTTAAATGTTACATGTACGAACAAATGTACTATTTTCACAAATGCATCTGGTATTTCAACTTCTATTCTAAGATCGATACGGTTTACTGTAATTAATGAAGTATTCAATGGAAAAACACTTTCGACATTGAAAGATTCCCTCGGTTGTCGTGTGTGCACTTACTACCACTGGTCTTGAGTATGCGTAATCCACTATGTAGCGCAAACGATACTCAGGAGGTAAACTGTTGGTAATAACATCGAGCATGTGAGGTGCTTTCCACTGCAAGACTACAGTTATTGTATGGTCTGTGTGGTTGCGGTACCAATTGACCATTGTGAAGTCTAGTGGTGGCCCCGAAGACGAAGTCAAGTCTAAATTAGAAATATATTGAACATGTTTTTTTGTAGTCAAAAAAACTCGGACATGGTAGACGTTGGTCATATTATTCTTAAAGTAATTAAAAGTAGTAGATATAAATTGTTGCAGCCTAAACAAGAAATGTACACTCACTACTCAGTAATTGTTCACTGCGACAATACTCGGAAGCTGCTTGCTCGTCGACAGGATGCTTGTCGATGAGGTGATAGCCACAAAACAGATACACGTCATGGCCATAATTCCTGTCTACGCCAATCATGCATCGGCCTCTATAAGCCATAATGTGGAATGTGTAGGAGCGACCGAACCGGATGGGAAACGTGATATTTGTTTGATTCTGAAAACAATCGTAAAACGTCTAGAACCAACGTGAATCCAAGACAGCACCTTTATGAGAATGTTTATGTCAATTTTGTAGTTGTTTGGGCAATTTTGCGTTTGTTTGGGCTGGGTGGAACAAGAAATTTTTCAGTATCTACAATTTAACATTCGGAACTTCTTGAACCTTCATGATTGTTTTTATCTGTCCCATTGGACATGGCCGGTCCACTTCTTCCAATGCAGTAACGCAACTTTCCGAGCTTGTGCAGTTCGTCACGTCCTCTGCTTCGCAAGGGTATTTGCACTCCACAAGTTCTCCTTCAACGTTTGTGACCCACATTTTCATGCCGATCAACGCCTGGCAGTATTCTTCCTTCTCATATTCGTTTTCTATTAACAAAATATGGTTGTAGAAATCATCGCGTGATTATAAAAACGAAGGCTCTCTGCTTTGTCGTTTATGAGCACTTTCCGCAGCACTTTATATAGATCTAACGATCTAAGTAATTCAATGCGAATCAGATTCAAGTGACCAATTTCCACTTAAGCGTAAGCAAGTGCTACATTATGCATGACAAAATCCTGTTTCATATGTTGTAATGTGCCTTGAAATGTTTTTTTGTTTTAAGTTTTGATTTGAGGTACTTGCCGTAGGCCAAAGTATCGTCGTCACTGTCAAAAAAGCAATACATGAATCCATCGTGATCGTCTCCTAAAACAAATCGATGTTAAAGCGATGGAGCTAATAATGCTTTTTAGTAATCGCAGACAGGGCCACAGTTTCTGCAAAATACCTTTCAGTAAAATTTTTTTTTTGCAGTCGTCAATAAGATAAAAAGTCTGCAATAAGACGTGTGCTTAGTTAAATGAAAATCTTTGAAACAACTCTGTGTAAGACTCTCTTGACACCTTCGCAGAGAATGCACAACAACATTACCCACATATGATCAGCATCTGTCTGCAGCTTATACACAATAACACTACCAACCCTTCACTGTCCAGTTGTAAGTAACGCTTAGTTTTGCGGTGGAGTGGTTTGTATGATCGGAAAGGTGAAGATTAGGGTAATAGAATGTCTCGACAACCATCAATTCATCATTCTGTATACTAGGACTTTGGCAACCGACTCCCCCAATGGATCGGTCAATCCCATCACCGCTGTAGCCAGGTTTACAGGTGCAGTTTATTCGTGAACGATCTTTGCTGAGGATCTCACAAAACGCATGCGGATCGCAATGACGTTCTATCACTTCTCTGTCTATTGGGCAGGGATTCCAATCTGTGGAAAAGTAAAGCGAATGAAGATTTCATCATACCAGAATAGAAACGACGACTTTCTACTGCAATTACACCTCAGCAACCGCCACCAACACAGACACCTTATGTTAGTCAGTGGTTTTTGATAATATATTTTCAATTCTTTCATAATTTTAATTGAATTTAATCATTCAAGGTGTTTTTAAGCTAAGCCAATGTCTGCACAAACCGTCAAAGAATTCTTCTATTTCTGCCGCAGTCCCAAAGTTTTCGCAAGTCTCTCCACCAGGACAGGTCTTATCAGTAAGATTCATGTAACCTAATGCCTTAAACACGTAGGTGTTATTCGGGCCTAGCCCACGGTAAGTGTACGTGAACACATCTTGACCTGGAAGTGGTATCACCTTTAATGAAATGCGGAAACATTTGTTGGTCTGCTTTGTCAGAAACGACACTCAAATACAACGAATTCGCAAGGCCTGCACGTTTATATTTAACATGTCAAATATATTAATATTGTAATAGAATACATGCAGTAGGGTACAGAAGCACTACAGCATTAGGGGATGTTGTGGTTACGCTATATGCGCACCATTGCGGTCTCATTGCATATAAGCACAACTAACAATCAACCCATGCTGTAAATCCTGAAGGATTTCTACACATTGATTTTACCTCAACAGCCTTTGAGTGAAAGCGGGTGTGATGTGGATCTTTCACGTACAACACCATGTATTTGTCAGGCAAGCGATTTTCAATGTTGTCTACGACATGAGGTGCTTGCCATTGTAACATCACCGTTATCGTGTGGTCACTGTGATTTCGGAATGCTTCGAGCATTGTGAAGTTGATTGGTGGTCCCGATGACGATGTCAAGTCTAGGTTAAGATATCAATTTTTGCATCACGGACCAATTACTTAACTCGTTTCAGATGTATTGAACACATTACAATAGCGTGAAGCAAATCAAAGTTTAATGAATTTTTTTTTTGTATTTTGACATCTTTAGAACCCGCAAAATCGGATTTCATTCACAAATAATACGAGACATAAACTCTAAAACTTCACTGTGTCGTTAACTGGTGCAAAATTCTTCTCTTGTCATCGCTGTTATAACATGCACTTTACCAAACGTTTCAAAACCAAAGAAATTTCCAACAATATACAACTCACTACTGAGTACTTGTTCACTGCGACAATACTTGTAAGCTGCTTGCTCGTCTACTGGATGCTTGTTGATGAGGTGATAGCCACAGAATAGGTAGACATCGCTACTATGTAGAGCTTTACCGAAAATTCGTCTTCCGCGGTACCCGAAAATGTTGAAATAATACGAACGACCGAATCGGATAGGAAACGTGATGTTGGTTTGGTTCTGTAATCAGCAATCATTTGGGGTCAAATAAACTTACACAAACAATTAGTTGGGTTTGAGTTGTAATTCGTGTTTTGCACGTTTTTTCATCGTAGGCTGTGGAATACGGACTATACCATTTAAAACACCAGGCAAATAAGGAAATCAATTCTTAAAATATATTCATTTCAGGTGGAAACCAGCACGCGTGCCATTTTTGAAACAAAGGCATGCCAAATTTGGTGGTTAACCAAAACCGACATAAATTCCGCGAAAATAAGACGAATCTAACGTTGCATTTGTCGTCGACCATTCTATATGTGAAAATCATGAGTTTTGTCTGATTTCAGTATCGTCCTGTCTGGCAGGATGGTTGGTCATATATGCGGAAATTATTATTGGGGCATTTGGTGAGTACTAGCATTGCTCATGTAATCGGAAATACCTTCATTATGGCCTTTATTTGTCCCATTGGACAGGGCTGATCAACATAAGCGGCTGTAACGCAGATTTCTTCACTTTTGCAACCCTGTAGATCAACTGACTCACACGGGTAGGAGCACTCCACATAATCCCCATTAACCTTCGTCACCCACATTTTCATGCCTATCATGGATTGGCAGTAGTGATCGTGGAGGTCGTAGTAATAATCCGAGCCTGCAACAGATTGATAAACTAAACACAATTTGTAACAAACTGTTTTTGGCAGACTATTTCAAATGGTTTTGTGGCATACGAGTCTTCCTCAAGATGTTTTATTAAAAAAGATTCAAACTGACCAACTTGATGTCTTATTTCGATATTTGAATTTGATTGTTAGTTCTCAAAAGTTTGTGTTTTTTAACCACACGAAACTTGTTCACTCTGTGCTGTACAGTAAGCCATTCTCTAATTTATGTAGATATACTCGCCTTTGTCTGAAATGTGGTTGTCCCGGTCGAAAAAACAGTACATAAAACCATCGTAATCCTCATCTAAAAACCAAAATACTCAACTCTTTCGTTATTTGAAACCACACTCAATACTTAATTGCACAGAAAACACTTAACTATAACTTTGCCCAGTTTGAAATAACTGTATATTTTTTTATGCGTTAAATTCCTATGACTTTGAAAAACTTCGTATGTAGCATGTCGTGTTTGTTTATTTGTACTCAAAAGACTGTGATTCCTATTTACTTTCCACTGTCCAGTTGAAGGTGACGCTAAGTGTAACGGTCGAGAGGTTTTTGTTACTGGGAAGGTACAGTTCAGGGTAATGGGATATCTGGATTTTCTTCAAGTCTCCAACCCCTGTTGGTATAACACTAAGATTAAAGCATATCATATAATTACTACCTCACCTATTCTTGATATACCGACCATTGCAAATATCATACATTCCACAGATGTTTTTTTTTTACCCATCCGCATACTATAAGACCTTTATATATTCTTTGAAAGTAATCATGCAATTAAACAGCATTTTTAAAACCGTTGCACTCATTTATGTCTCAGACATTTGTGTCGGATGTCGCGTACAACTTGTCGCTTTGTGCGTTTTCTCACTATTTGGTGCACCATTAGTTTTGAGTAAACTTGTTATCCCAGAAATACGTCATTCATGTAGTTTGCGGCTTTATTTTACTTGTAAACCAAAGGCTAACACTTTTTAGATTAAATGAGCGTCCAACTTTAATATAAATTATAATATTTTGCAGTGGACTTACGATCTTCATTTGAACAATTGTTTGTAGTCCGTTGTGCCTCGGTCGTGGCCACTAGTAAAATGCAGAAACAGCTGAACGTGGAATGTTTCCACATCATGTATTAAACTACATCTGTGGTTGCTGCAAAAAGTGTTTTTTGTCTCTTTCAACAAAATTTTTGTCTTTTTCAACAGAATTTCCTCACGTATATTATTAGTTGTACAAGGATTAAAGCTTGACAACTCACTGATTTAGCATTATTGCATATCTACTGAGTAGACACATTAGCTCGTAGAAATCATATAGCTGTAGGTTGCAGCCGGGAGCATTTTTCCAAGCTTACTTGCTGCGCCATTCCTAACTAATACGTTTTGAAGTACAACATTATATGAAAACGGTGACTAAGCCATGCAGGCAAACAGCTATCACTTGTATACTCGTCTGCGGTGGCGCTTTTAACTGGAAATGTGTCTTTTTTCGTCTCACTGTACCAAAACCGCAACGGAGTTCAGCCAACGCTACTCGTACCTGGAACTGAGGAAATGGTAAAATACCATGGTTTTGCTCACAATGCAAACGAGCTCTGCGCTGCCACGTCGTGATTAGTGTTTATCTTTGACCAATTGCATCGATGTTGGATTGTTAATGACTTTTCCTGTTCATGACTTATCGTGTCAAAGAGTATGTTGCTTGATTCCGGACGGAGGGCAATAAAATATATTTTCTCATGAAGTATATTGCAACAATTACTAGGTATTTGATTGTACTGCAACCAATACATAACGTAGATCTGATACTACCAACTCAATAAAAATGCAAAAACGCATTATAGTTTAGAATTTGTATAATTCCAATATGTTTGACAAACTCATGCAGTTAACCGAGTTCCAACAGGCTGAATATACAATTGAGTTTTATCACATAACATAAACAGTGGAGCATGTAGCACCATATGCAGCATGTCTTGTTAGTTTGCTTATAAAAACGTAATGTTAAATTGAAACTCTGTCGGGGGATGCGCTGCTGCAAAAAGTCCTGGGGCGCTAATATAGAGGTAATGCATGAACAGTTCCTATTTGTTTTGTTTTCGAGTCAAATATTACATTTTCTGCGACGATAGGTATGTTGTTTGACCTGCGACAAAACTGAGGTTTTGAACAATTTTTTGTTGAAACAGTTTACTAAAATTTATTGTTTGCTGAAAACGTTGTTTGCCTTTTTAGTGAACCTTTCATTTACCCAACCACCTCGTTATAATAATATCCAATTTCGTTGGCATTGTAT
Source organism: Ascidia mentula (assembly GCF_947561715.1). Lineage (NCBI taxonomy): Eukaryota > Metazoa > Chordata > Ascidiacea > Phlebobranchia > Ascidiidae > Ascidia > Ascidia mentula. The sequence goes on from NC_138568.1 coordinate 6,552,864, forward strand.
ACGCATATATTCATTATACAATAATAAACAAAGGCATGAAAAAGAATATAATTTTCAGCAAAGGTCCATGTGTTCGACAACAGAAAAAAAACATCCTTGTGAAAAGTTTATTCAGGAATGGAATTCCATCCACTGAGGTTCCAAGTTACTCATTGTCAATGCAGAGTGGGATTTCTTCACGTGCTGCATGCAATGACATCGACGGTCTGTAAACAAAATGGCAATCTTTGCAGCGTTATTCAAATTAAAGAAAAAACAATTTGTTAGGAATAGAAACAAAAGAATGCAACTCATTGTGGTGAATTTGCAGTCGCAATCCGATGCGTTACACCACGACCGAACAACTGCTTGGAACCAATATTGCTGCTGACTGAATGTGGCGAAATCATGACAAAAACAATATACAGCCAGCTATAATGCCAAGCTAGATTGCCTTTGGTTTAGGCATTTTAATGCAACGTTGCGTAAATGTGTTTGTGCAAGTAGCTGTTTTTAAACGGAATTGTGATCAATTTTCATTTCTGCGGGCACTGTGATCAAAGTGTAGATGGGATGGTTTTAAATATGCCATCCACACTGATAATATAGAAGACGACATCCTTTGGCTTTAAAGAAACTGCTCGATGTCGTTCATGTTCTTAATATGTCATGCACAGAAAATCTAACGAAATAGTTCTGAAACTTACTCGCAAGAGCAATCATAACCTAGTTCGGGTGCTGGCCTGTCTTTGCATATTGCAGTCGTGGCACATTTAGCTGTAGATCCGTGACAGGCGTTGTAGTCTTTGCAGCCGATCCCGCCAATGAACTGATCCACCCCGTCACCACTGTAGCCGGGTTTGCAGGTGCAATTCAAAATAGAACGATCGTTGTTGAGAACCTCACAATATGCATGCGGATCGCAGTGACGTTCTTTCACAGTTTCGTCGACTGGACAGGGATCCCAATCTAAACAGAATGATTTGAATGAAGTTTTTCCTGATCATTTTGCGGCTGAAATATATAAAGCAGAGTTCAAGAACCACCAAATGCATCGAGAACCAAATGCAAAAAGTAAGAAACAAACCTTAAATACAAAAACGTTTTTCCAACTAAAGTATCAAAATGTAATTTTTGCGACACAGATGTCACAAAACTATTTTTAAGCGGGTATTCTTTAGTTGGCCTTTTATTGCTATAATGATTATTTGTTACCTATTTCCTTCTGATATCATATATTGGAAAACTTTTGAAACGTAAATCGTGATTAGAAATGATTTGTTAGATCTTCAGAATCGAATTCTCAAACCTTCAAAGAAGTATTCCAAGTATGCGGGGGATCCATAGTTTTGGCACCAGTGGTCGTTCCCAATACAAACTTTATCCAGGTGTATGTACGCAGTCACGAGGAACAAGTATGTGGCATTCGGAGGTAGTTTTTGATACGTGAAGTTGAACAAAGTTTCTCCGTCCTGCGCTTTGATCTTTCGAAGTGAACAGATGTAAAAAATTGGTCGGTTTCACCATGACGAAGCTAAACGTTACATGTACGAACAAATAGAAAAAAAACATCAGAAATGTGACGGATCTGCCGTTACAAATCAATGTAATATTCCTAGGGCTCCAAAAGAAGTAACAGACGATCACACCAGTATAAGATCTTTATTTAAGAAACATTAATTTCGCCTAATGGCATCTTCAATTTCTGTCGTAGAAAGTAGATTTTTTTATCGTTTTAATCGCTTTGTTTTTTGTCGTGGTAGCCAGTAAGTGGACTTACTGTGGATTAATTTTGTTGTTGTTTTTGTTTTTGTTGTGGTTTTAAGTAATTAATTTAATTTTTTATTGCTATTCTATTTTCAGACAGAAATTGAAGATGCCTTTTGTCGAATTCTTAAACAAAGATCTTATACTGGTGTGATTGTCTGTTACTCCTTTTGAATTAATGAAGAATTCATTGGAAAAACACTTTCGACATTGAATGATTTCATAGGTTGTCGTGTGTGTACTTACTACCAATAGTTTTGAGAATGTATGATCCATTACGTAGCGCAAGCGATACTCAGGAGGTAAACTGTTGGTGATAACATCAAGAATGTGAGGTGCTTTCCACTGCAAGACTACAGTTATTGTATGGTCTGAGTGGTTGCGGTACCAATCGACCATAGTGAAGTTTAGTGGTGGCCCCGAAGACGAAGTCAAGTCTAAATTACAAATGTATTGAATGTGGTACGCGTTCTTTGTGGTAAAGAAATGCAGACATGGTAGACGTTGGTCATATTATTGAATATTTAAAGGTAATTAAAATTACCAGTAAGCCTTTTTGTGCTCCAGTTTTGAAAATATAATTACAAGATACAATTTGGTCTTGAAAATATAAATCCTTGCAGCCTAAACAAGAAATGTACACTTACTACTCAGTACTTGTTCACTGCGACAATACTCGGAAGCTGCTTGCTCGTCGACAGGATGCTTGTTGATGAGGTGATAGCCACAAAACAGATACACGTCATGGCCATGATTCCTGTCTACGCCAATTATACATCGGCCTCTATAAGGCATAATGTGGAATGTGTAGGAACGACCGAACCGGATGGGAAACGTGATATTTGTTTGATTCTGAAAACAACCGTAAAATGTCTAGAACCAAAGTGAATCCAAGACAGCACCTTTATGAGGATGTTCATGTAAATTTTGTAGTTTTCTGGGCAATTTTGTGTTTTTTTTCGCTGGGTGGAAATTTTTAAGTACCTGTAATTTAACATTTGGACGTTCTCATACCTTCATGATTGTTTTTATCTGTCCCATTGGACATGGCCGGTCCACTTCGTCCAATGCAGTAACGCAACTTTCCGAGCTTGTGCAGTTCGTCACGTCCTCTGATTCGCAAGGGTATTTGCACTCCACAAGATCTCCGTCAACGTTTGTGACCCACATTTTCATGCCGATCAACGCTTCGCAGTATTCGTCCTTCTTATATTCGTTTTCTGTTAACGAAATATGGTTGTAGACCTCATCGCGTGATAAAAAACGAAGGTTCTATGCTTTGTCGTTTATGCGAACTTTCCGCAGCACTTTATGTAGATCTAACGATCTAAGTAATTCAATGCGAATCAATTTCAAGTGACTAATTTCCACTTACGCGTAAGCAAGTGCTACATTGTGCATGACAAAATGTTGTTTCATATGTTGTAATGTGCCTTGAAATGTTTTTTGTTTTAAATTTTGATTCGAGGTACTTGCCGTAGGCCAACGTATCGTCGTCACTGTCAAAAAAGCAATACATGAATCCGTCGTGATCGTCTCCTAAAACAAATTGGTGTTGAAGCGATAGAGCTAATAATGATTTTTAGTGAGAGCAGACAGGGCCACTGTTTCCGCAAAATACCGTTCAGTAAATATTTTTTACAGTGAGCAATAAGATGTGTGCTGAGTTAAATGAATATCTTTGAAACAACTCTGTGTAAGACTCTCTTGACACCTTCGCAGAGAATGCATAACAAAATTACCCACATATGATCAGCATCTGTCTGCAGCTTATACACAATTAACACTACCCACCCTTCACTGTCCAGTTGTAAGTAACGCTAAGTTTTGCGGTCGAGTGGTTGGTATGATCGGAAAGGTGAAGATTAGGGTAATAGAATGTCTCGACAACCATCAATTCATCATTCTTTATACTGGGACTTTGGCAACCAACTCCCCCAATGGATCGGTCAATCCCATCACCGCTGTAGCCAGGTTTACAGGTGCAGTTTATTCGTGAACGATCTTTGCTCAGGATCTCACAAAACGCATGCGGATCGCAATGACGTTCTTTTACTTCTGTGTCTATTGGACAGGGGTTCCAATCTGTGGAAAAGTAATTTCATCACACCAGAATAGAAAAGACGACTTTCTACAACAATCACACCTCAGCAACCGCCACCAACAGAGACACCTTATGTTGGTCAGTGGTTTTTGATAATTTATTTTTTCAATTCTTTCATAATTTCAATTGAATTTAATCATTCAAGGTGTTTTCAAGCTAAGCCAATGTCTGCACAAACCGTCAAAGAATTCTTCTATTTCTGCCGGAGTTCCAAAGTTTTCGCAAGTCTCTCCACCAGGACAGGTCTTATCATTAAGATTCATGTAAGCTAATGCCTTAAACACGTAGGTGTTATTCGGGCGTAGCCCACGGTAAGTGCACGTGAACACATCTTGACCAGGAAATGGTATCACCTTTAACGAAATGTGGAAATATTTGTCGGTCTGTTATGTCAGAAACGACATTCAAATACAACGAGTTCGCACGGCCTGCACGTTTATATTTAACATGTCAAATATATTGACATTGTAATAGAACACGTGCAGTAGGGTACAGAAGCACTACAGCATTAGGGGATGTTGTGGTTACACAATATGCGAACCATTGCGGTCTCATTGCATATAAGCACAACCAACAATCAAACCATGCTGTAAATCCTGAAGGACTTCTACACATGGATTTTACCTCAACTGCCTTTGAGTGAAAGCGGGTGTGATGTGGTTCTTTCACGTACAACACCTTGTATTTGTCAGGCAAGCGGTTTTCAATGTTGTCTACGACATGAGGTGCTTGCCATTGTAACATCACCGTTATCGTGTGGTCATTGTGATTTCGGAATGCTTCGAGCATTGTGAAGTTGATTGGTGGTCCCGATGACGATGTCAAGTCTAGATTAAAATATGAATTTTTGCATCACGGACCAAGTACTTAACTCGTTTCATATGTATTGAACACATTACAATAGCGTCAAGCAAGTCAAAATTTAATAAATTTTTTGCATTTTGGCATCTTTAGAACCCGCAAAAGCGGATTTCATTCACAAATAATACGAGACATAAACTCTTAAACTTCACTGTGTCGTTAACTGGTGCAAAATTCTTCTCTTGTCATCGCTGTTATAACATGCACTTTACCAAACGTTTGAAAACCAAAGAAATTTCCAACAATATACAACTCACTACTGAGTTGTATATTGTTCACTGCGACAATACTTGTAAGCTGCTTGCTCGTCTACTGGATGTTTGTTGATGAGGTGATAGCCACAGAATAGGTAGATGTCGCTACTATGTAGAGCTTTACCGAAAATTCGTCTTCCGCGGTACCCGAAAATGTTGAAATAATACGAACGACCGAATCGGATAGGAAACGTGATGTTGGTTTGGTTGTGTAATAAGCAACCATTTGGGGTCAAATAAACTTATACAAACAATTAGTTGGGTTTGAGTTGTAATTCGTGTTTTGCACGTTTTTTCATCGTAGGCTGTGGAATACGGACTATACCATTTAAAACACCAGGCAAAAAAGGAAATCAATTTTTAAAATATATTCATTTCAGGTGGAAACCAGCACGCGTGCCATTTTTGAAACAAAGGCATGCCAAATTTGGTGGTTAACCAAAACCGATATAAATTCCGCGAAAATAAGACGAATCTAACGTTGCATTTGTCGTCGACCATTCTATATGTGAAAATCAGTATTGTCTGATTTCAGTATCGTCCTGTCTGGCAGGATGGTTGGTCATATATCCGGAAATTATTATTGGGGCATTTTGTGAGTACTAGCATTGCTCATGTAATCGGAAATACCTTCATTATGGCCTTTATTTGTCCCATTGGACAGGGCTGATCAACATAAGCGGCTGTAACGCAGATTTCTTCAATTTTGCAACCCTGTAGATCATCTGACTCACACGGGTAGGAGCACTCCACATAATCCCCATTAACGTTCGTCACCCACATTTTCATGCCTATCATGGATTGGCAGTAGTGGTCGTGGAGGTCGTAGTAATAATCCGAGCCTGCAACAGATTGATAAACTAAACACAATTTGTAACAGACTGTTTTTGGCAGACTATTTCGAATGGTTTTGTGGCATACGAGTCTTCCTCAAGATGTTTTATTAAAAAAGATTCAAACTGACCAACTTGATGTCTTATTTCGATATTTGAATTTGATTGTTAGTTCTCAAAAGTTTGTGTTTTTTAACCACACGAAACTTGTTCACTCTGTGCTGTACAGTAAGCCATTCTCTAATTTATGTAGATATACTCGCCTTTGGCTGAAATGTAGTTGTCCCGGTCGAAAAAACAGTACATAAAACCATCGTAATCCTCATCTAAAAACCAAAATACTCAACTCTTTCGTTATTTGAAACCACACTCAACACTTAATTGCACAGAAAACACTTAACTATAACTTTGCCCTGTTTAAGACAACTGTATATTTTATTGAAACCAGGATTGCATTAAATTCCTATGACTTAAAAACTTCGTATGCAGCATGTCGTGTTTGTTTATTTGTACTCAAAAGCTGTGATTTCTGTTTACTTTCCACTGTCCAGTTGAAGGTGACGCTAAGTGTAACGGTCGAGAGGTTTTTGTTACTGGGAAGGTACAGTTCAGGGTAATGGGATATCTGGATTTTCTTCAAGTCTCCAACCCCTGTTGGTATAACACTAAGATTAAAGCATATGATATAATTACTACCTCACCTATTCTTGATATACCGACCATTGCAAATATCAGCAGACATTCTTCAGGTGCAATTTTTTACCCATCCGCATACTATTAGACCTTTATATATTCTTTGAAAGCAATCATGCAATTAAACAGCATTTTTGAAACCGTTGCACTTCTTTATGTCTCAGACATTTGTGTCGGATGTCGCGTACAACTTGTCGCTTTGTGCGTTTTCTCACTATTTGGTCCACCATTAGTTTTGAGTAAACTTGTTATCCCAGAAATATGTCATTCATGTAGTTTGCGGCTTTATTTTAATAGAAAAGCAAATGCTAAGATTTGTTAGATTAAATGAGCGTCCAATTTATTTTATCAATTCTGATATTTTGCAGTGGACTTACGATCTTCATTTGAACAATTGTTTGCAGTTTGTTGTGCCTCGGACGTGGCCACTAGCAAAATGCAGAGACATCTGAACGTGGAATGTTTCCACATCATGTATTAAACTACATCTGTGGTTGCTGCAAAAAGTGTTTTTTGTCTCTTTCAACAGAATTTCCGAACGTATATTATGTAGTTGTAAGGATTAAAGTTTGACAACTTACGGATTTACCATCATTGCATATCTACTGAGTAGAGATATTAGCCCGTGCAAATCACTCAGCTGTAAGTTGCAGCCGGGAGCATTTTTCCAAGCTTACTTGCTGCGCCATTCCTAACTAACACGTTTTAAAGTACAACATTATATGAAAACGTTTACTAAGCCATGCAGGCAAACAGCTATCACTGGTATACTTGTCTGCGGTGGCGCTTTTAACTGGAAACGTGTCTTTTTTCGTCTCACTGTACCGAAACCGCAACGGAGTGCAGCCAACGCTACTCGTACCTGGAACTGAGGAAATGGTGAAATCCCATGGTTTTGCTCACAATGCAAACGAGCTCTGCGCTGCCACGTCGTGATTAGTGTTTATCTTTGCCCAATTACATCGATGTTGGACTGTTAATGACTTTCCCTGTTCATGACTTATCGTGTCAAAGAGTATGTTGCTTGGTTCCGGACGGAGGGCATTAAAAATAAATTGTCTCATGAAGTATATTGCAACAATTACTAGGTATTTGATTGTACTGCAACCAATACATAACGTAGATCTGATGCTACCAACTCAATAAAAATGCAAAAACGCATTATACTTTAGAATTTGTATAATTCCAATATGTTTGACAAACTCATGCAGTTAACCGAGTTCCAACAGGCTGAATGTACAATTGAGTTTTATCACATAACATAAACAGTGGAGCATGTAGCACCATATGCAGCATGTCTTGTTAGTTTGCTTATAAAAACGTAATGTTAAATTGAAACTCTGTCGGGGGATGCGCCGCTGCAAAAAGTCCTGGGGCGCTAATATAGAGGTAATGCATGAACAGTTACTATTTGTTTTGTTTTCGAGTCAAATATTACATTTTCTGCGACGAGGTATGTTGTTTGACCTGCGACAAAGCTGAGGTTTTGAACAATTTTTTGTTGAAACAGTTTACTAAAATTTATTGTTTGCTGAAAACGTTGTTTGCCTTTTTAGTGAACCTTTCATTTACCCAACCAACTCGTCATAATAATATCCAATTTCGTTGGCAGTGTATAGGCATATATTCATTATACAATAATAAACAAAGGCATGAAAAAGAATATAATTTTCAGCAAAGGTCTATGTGTTCGACAACAGGAAAAAAACACATCCTTGTGAAAAGTTTATTTAGGAATGGAATTCCGTCCACGAAGGTTCCAAGTTACTCATTGTCAATGCAGAGTGGGATTTCTTCACGTGCTACATTCAATGACATCGACGGTCTGTAAACAAAATTATTCAAAAAATCGACTTCTGCCTTTTAGTAAACCACCCACATATTTGTGTTGGAAACTTACATTCTCATTCGTTCTCGTCGACGTCTGATGACGAAGAACATAAGAAGACACACAGTAACCACACATACGGTCACAAGAACAGCGATCACGGGGTTTATCATTTTCCTACAGCTGTTGTATCCATCACCGGTGTAACCCTCGCTGTAAAGAATATTTATGCTTATATGGCAATCTTTGAAGCGTTATTTAGTATTCAAATTGAAAACAAAACAATTTGTTAGGAATATAAACAAAAGAGCGGCCTTGAATGCAACTCATTGTGGTGAATTTGCATCAAAGTGTATATGGGATGGTTTTAAATATGTCATCCACACTGCTAATATAGCAGACGACATCCCTTGGCTTTATAGAAACTGCTCGATGTCGTTTATGTTCTTAATATGTCATGCACAGAAAAGCTAAAGAAAGCTAACTTACTCGCAAGAGCAATCATAACCTAGTTCGGGTGCTGGCCTGTCTTTGCATATTGCAGTCGTGGCACATTTAGCTGTAGATCCGTGACTGGCGTTGTAGTCTTTGCAGCCGGTCCCGCCAATGAACTGATCCACCCCGTCACCACTGTATCCGGGTTTGCAGGTGCAGTTCAAAATCGAACGATCGTTGCTGAGAACCTCACAATATGCATGCGGATCGCAGTGACGTTCTTTCACAGTTTCGTCGACGGGACAGGGGTCCCAATCTAAACACAATGATTTGATTGAAGTTTTTCCAGATCATTTTGCGGCTGAAATACATAAAGCAGAGTTCAAGAACCACCAAATGCATCGGGAACCTAATGCAAAATCAAGAACGAGCCTTAATTACAAAAACGTTTTTCCAAGTGCAGTATCAAAATGTAATCTTTGCGACACAGATATCACAAAACTATTATTAAGATGGTATTCTTTAGCTATGGCCTTTTATTGCTATAATGATTATTTGTTACCTATTTCCTTCTGATATCATATATTGTAAAACTTTTGAAACGTAAATCTTGATTAGAAATGATTTGTTAGATCTTTAGAATCGAATTCTCAAACCTTCAAAGAAGTATTCAAAGTATGCGGGGGATCCATAGTTTTGGCACCAGAGGTCGTTCCCTATACAAACTCTATCCAGGTTTATGTACGCAGCCACGGAGAACAAGTATGTGGCATTCGGAGGTAGTTTTTGATACGTGAAGTTGAACAAAGTTTCTCCGTCCTGCGCTTCGATCTTTCGAAGTGAAACAGATGTAAGAAATTGGTCGGTTTCACCACGACGAGGTTAAATGTTACGTGTACGAATAAATGTACTATTTTCACAAATGCATCTTGTATTTCAACTTGTATTCTAAGATCGATACGGTTTACTGTAATTAATGAAGTATTCAATGGAAAAACACTTTCGGCATTGAATGATTTCATAGGTTGTCGTGTGTATACTTACTACCATTGGTCTTGAGTATGCGTCATCCACTATGTAGCGCAAACGATACTCAGGAGGTAAACTGTTGGTAATAACATCGAGAATGTGAGGTGCTGTCCACTGCAAGACTACAGTTATTGTATGGTCTGTGTGGTTGCGGTACCAATTGACCATTGTGAAGTCTAGTGGTGGCCCCGAAGACGAAGTCAAGTCTAAATTACAAATATATTGAATATGGTTCTTTGTAGTCAAACAAACGCGGACATGGTAGACGTTGGTCATATTATTCTAAGAGTATTCAAAAGTAGTAGATATAAATTGTTGCAGCCTAAACAAGAAATGTACACTCACTACTCAGTACTTGTTCACTGCGACAATACTCGGAAGCTGCTTGCTCGTCGACAGGATACTTGTTGATGAGGTGATAGCCACAAAACAGATACACGTCATGGCCATAATTCCTGTCTATGCCAATCATGCATCGGCCTCTATAAGCCATAATGTGGAATGTGTAGGAGCGACCGAACCGGATGGGAAACGTGATATTTGTTTGATTCTGAAAACAACCGTAAAATGTTTGGAAGCAACGTGAATCCAAGGCAGCACCTTTATGAGGATGTTTCTGTAAATTTTGTGTTTTTTGGGGCAATTTGGTGTTTTTTTGCTGGGTGGAAATTTTAAAGAAATTTTTATGTAATTTTTTTTGCAATTTAACATTTGGACCTTCTTATACCTTCATGATTGTTTTTATCTGTCCCATTGGACAGGGCCGGTCCACTTCTTCCAATGCAATAACGCAACTTTCCGAGCTTGTGCAGTTCGTCACGTCCTCTGCTTCGCAAGGGTATTTGCACTCCACAAGTTCTCCTTCAACGTTTGTGACCCACATTTTCATGCCGATCAACGCCTGGCAGTATTCGTCCTTCTCATATTCGTTTTCTATTAACAAAATATGGTTGTAGACATCATCGCGTGATTATAAAAACGAAGGCTCTCTGCTTTGTCGTTTATGAGCACTTAATATGGATCTAAAGATCTAAGTAATTCAATGCGAATTAATTTCAAGTGATTAATTTCCACTTAAGCGTAAGCAAGTGCTGCATTATGAATGACAAAATCCTGCTTCATATGTTGTAATGTGCCTTGAAATGTTTTTTGTTTTAAATTTTGATTTGAGGTACTTGCCGTAGGCCAATGTATCGTCGTCACTGTCAAAAAAGCAATACATGAATCCGTCGTGATCGTCTCCTAAAACAAATCGATGTTTAAGCGATGGGGCTAATAATGATTTTTAGTGAGCGCAGACAGGGCCACTGTTTCCGCAAAATACCGTTCAGTAAAATTTTTTTTTGCAGTCGGCAATCAGATGAAAAGTCTGCAATAAGACGTGTGCTGAGTTAAATGAAAATCTTTGAAACAACTCTGTGTAAGACTCTCTTGACACCTTCGCAGAGAATGCATAACAAAATTACCACATATGATAAGCATCTGTCTGCAGCTTATACACAATTAACACTACCCACCCTTCACTGTCCAGTTGTAAGTAACGCTAAGTTTTGCGGTCGAGTGGTTGGTATGATCGGAAAGGTGAAGATTAGGGTAATAGTATGTCTCGACAACCATCAATTCATCATTCTGTATACTGGGACTTTGGCAACCAACTCCCCCAATGGATCGGTCAATCCCATCACCGCTGTAGCCAGGTTTACAGGTGCAGTTTATTCGTGAACGATCTTTGCTGAGGATCTCACAAAACGCATGCGGATCGCAATGACGTTCTTTTACTTCTCTTTCTGTTGGGCAGGGATTCCAATCTGTGGAAAAGTAAGCGAATGAAGATGTCATCATACCAGAATAGAAAAGACGACTTTCTACTGCAATTACACCTCAGCAACCGCCAACAACACAGACACTTTATGTTAGTCAGTGGTTTTTGATAATTTATTTTCAATTCTTTCATAATTTTAATTGAAATTATTCATTCAAGGTGTTTTTAAGCTAAGCCAATGTCTGCACAAACCGTCAAAGAATTCTTCTATTTCTGCCGCAGTTCCAAAGTTTTCGCAAGTCTCTCCACCAGGACAGGTCTTATCATTAAGATTCATGTAAGCTAATGCCTTAAACACGTAGGTGTTATTCGGGCGTAACCCACGGTAAGTGTACGTGAACACATCTTGACCAGGAAATGGTATCACCTTTAACGAAATGTGGAAATACTTGTCGGTCTTTTATGTCAGAAACGACACTCAAATACAACGAGTTCGCACGGCCTGCACGTTTATATTTAACATGTCAAATATATTAACATTGTAATAGAATCCATGCAGTAGGGCACAGAAGACTACAGCATTAGGGGATGTTGTGGTTACACAATATGCGAACCATTGCGATCTCATTGCATATAAGCACAACTAACAATCAACCCATGCTGTAAATCCTGAAGGACTTCTACACATGGATTTTACCTCAACAGCCTTTGAGTGAAAGCGGGTGTGATGTGGTTCTTTCACGTACAACACCAAGTATTTGTCAGGCAAGCGGTTTTCAATGTTGTCTACGACATGAGGTGCTTGCCATTGTAACATCACCGTTATCGTGTGGTCATTGTGATTTCGGAATGCTTCGAGCATTGTGAAGTTGATTGGTGGTCCCGATGACGATGTCAAGTCTAGGTTAAGATATGAATTTTTGCATCACGGACCAATTACTTAACTCGTTTCAGATGTATTGAACACATTACAATAGCGTGAAGCAAATCAAAGTTTAATGAATAGTTTTTTTTTCGTATTTTGGCATCTTTAGAACCCGCAAAAGCGGATTTCATTTACAAATAATATGAGACATAAACTCTTAAACTTCACAGTGTCGTTAACTGGTGCAGGATTCTTCTCTTGTCATGGCTGTTGTAACATGCACTTTACCAAACGTTTCAAAACCAAAGAAATGTCCAACAATACAACTCACTACTGAGTACTTGTTCACTGCGACAATACTTGTAAGCTGCTTGCTCGTCTACTGGATGCTTGTTGATGAGGTGATAGCCACAGAATAGGTAGACATCGCTACTATGTAGAGCTTTACCGAAAATTCGTCTTCCGCGGTACCCGAAAATGTTAAAATAATACGAACGACCGAATCGGATAGGAAACGTGATGTTGGTTTGGTTCTGTAATGAGCAATCATTTGGGGTCAAATAAACTTACACAAACAATTAGTTGGGTTTGAGTTTTAATTCGTGTTTTGTTTTACCATCGTAGGCTGTGGAATACGGACTATACCATTTAAAACACTGTAAGGAAATCAATTTTTAAAATATATTCATTTCAGGTGGAAACCAGCACGCGTGCCATTTTTGAAACAAAGGTGTGCCAAATTTGGTGGTTAACCTAAACCGACGTAAATTCCGCGAAAATAAGACGAATCCAACTTTGCATTTGTCGTCGACCGTTCTATATGTGAAAATCATGAGTGTTGTCTGATTTCAGTATCGTCCTGTCTGGCAGAATGGTTGGTCATATATCCGGAAATCATTATTGGGGCATTTGGTGAGTACTAGCATTGCTCATGCAATCGGAAATACCTTCATTATGGCCTTTATTTGTCCCATTGGACAGGGCTGATCAACATAAGCGGCTGTAACGCAGATTTCTTCACTTTTGCAACCCTGTAGATCAACTGACTCGCACGGGTAGGAGCACTCCACATAATCCCCATTAACGTTCGTCACCCACATTTTCATGCCTATCATGGATTGGCAGTAGTGGTCGTGGAGGTCATAGTAATAATCCGAGCCTGCAACAGATTGATAAACTAAAGACAATTTGTAACAAACTGTTTTAGGCAGACTATTTCGAATGGTTTTGTGGCATACGAGTCTTCCTCAAGATCTTTTATTGAAAAAGATTCAAACTGACCAACTTGGTGTCTTATTTCGATATTTGAATTTCATTGTTAGTTCTCAAAAGTTTGTGTTTTTAAACCACACGAAACTTGTTCACTCTGTGCTGTACAGTAAGCCATTCTCTAATTTGATGTAGATATACTCGCCTTTGGCTGAAATGTGGTTGTCCCGGTCAAAAAAACAGTACATAAAACCATCGTAATCCTCATCTAAAAACCAAAATACTCAAATCTTTCGGTATTTGAAACAACACTTAATACTTAATTGCACAGAAAACACCTAACTTTAACTTTGCCCAGTTTGAAATAACTGTATATAATTTTTTTTGCGTTAAATTTCTATGACTTTGAAAAACTTCGTATGCAGCATGTCGTGTTTGTTTATTTGTACTCAAACGACTGTGATTCCTATTTACTTTCCACTGTCCAGTTGAAGGTGACGCTGAGTTTAACGGTCGAGAGGTTTTTGTTACTGGGAAGGTACAGTTCAGGGTAATGGGATATCTGGATTTTCTTCAAGTCTCCAACCCCTGTTGGTATAACACTAAGATTAAAGCATATCATTTAATTACTACCTCATCTATTCTTGATATACCGACCATTGCAAATATCAGCAGACATTCTACAGGTGCAATTTTTTACCCATCCGCATACTATTAGACCTTATATTCTTTGATAGCAATCGTTGTGCGTTTTCTCACTATTTGGTGCACCATTAGTTTTGAGTAAACTTGTTATCCCAGAAATACGTCATTCATGTGTTTTGCGGCTTTATTTTAATAGAAAACCAAAGGCTAAGATTTGTTAGATTAAACGAACATCCAACTTCAATACAAGTTATGACATATATTTTACAGTTGACTTACGATCTTCATTTGAACAATTGTTTGCAGTCCGTTGTGCCTCGGACGTGGCCACTAGTAAAATGCAGAAACAGCTGAACGTGGAATGTTTCCACATCATGTATTAAACTACATCTGTGGTTGCTGCAAAAAGTGTTTTTTATCTCTTTCAACAAAATTTTTGTCTTTTTCAACAGAATTTCCTCACGTATATTATTAGTTGTACAAGGATTAAAGCTTGACAACTTACGGATTTAGCATTATTGGGTATCTACTGAGTAGAGACATTAGCTCGTACAAATCACTCAGCTATAGGTTGCAGCCGGAAGAATGCTTACAAGCTTACGTACTGCGCCATTCCTAACTAATACATTTTGAAGTACAACAATATATGAAAACGGTTACTAAGCCATGCAGGCAAACAGCTATCACTTGTATATTAGTCTGCGGTGGTGCTTCTAACTGGAAATGTGACTTTTTTCGTCTCACTGTACCGAAACCGCAACGGAGTGCAGCCAACGCTACTCGTACCTGGAACTGAGGAAATTGTAAAATCCCATGGTTTTGCTCACAATGCAAACGAGCTCTGCGCTGCCACGTCGTGATTAGTGTTTATCTTTGACCAATTACATCGATGTTGGATTGTTAATGACTTTCCCTGTTCATGACTCATCGTGTCAAAGTGTATGTTGCTTGATTCCGGACGGAGGGCAATAAAGATAAATTGTTTCATGAAGTATATTGCAACAATAACTAGGTATTTGATTGTACTGCAACCAATACATAGCGTAGATCTGATACTACCAACTCAATAGAAACGCAAAAACGCACTATATTTTAGAATTTGTATAATTCGAGTATGTTTGACCAACTCATGCAGTTAACCGAGTTCCAACAGGCTGAATATACAATTGAATTTTATCACATAACATAAACAGTGGAGCATGTAGCATGTAACATGTAGCATCATAGGCAGCATGTATTGTTAGTTTGCTTATAAAAACGTAATATTAAATTGAAATACAGCCGAAGGTGCGTAGCTGCACAAACTCCAGGAGCACGAATATAGATGTAATGCATGAATAGTCTTTTGTTCAAGTCTGTTTACCACATGGGTACAATTTCTCCAACTACATCAAATAGCGACTGCATTGATATTCAACAGCCTTGTCGCCCAGTGGTTCTCAAAATTTGTTGTTTGGTGAAAACTTTGTTTGCCTTTTTAATGAACCTTTCAACCAATGTACTAGAGTATTGCCTTTTTATTTTGCCCAAGCGCTTGGGGTATTGTTGTTCATTTACCCAACCACCTTGTTATAATGACATCCAATTTTCTTGGCAGTGTATATGCATATATTCATCACACAATAAAAAACAAAGGCATGGAAGAGAATATTATTTTCAGCAAAGCTGCAATATGCAAAGACAGGCCAGCATGTTGTCACTTGTATCGGTCTGCGGCTGCGGGTTGAACACAGAAGGTATTTCCAAGGTCGGTTTCATTCTGCCACTTGTTCTAAAACTCAGGGTATTTTCTGAGCACTGCGCAATTCGAATGTGTCATGGCAATTTAAAGCGTTGCACTGAAAAATAAATTTTGGAAAAGGTGAAGACACATTAGTATGCGTTTTGTTGCATATAAGACAGAATAATCTTTTTGTTTGGGTTAACGAACACCTAATTTACCGTTCGGCCCCTTGTCATGAATGCGATGTTGAACGTTTTGCCACTAATTTCCAAATATCAACTGTATGCGCAGTTTCTGCTTTTTAACATACTTCGCTGACTTAAAGTGTATTAAGAAAACCTGTTCAAACATTTGTCTTCACTCACAGCTTAAGCTGGTTTGACCAACCCTATATATATACTTGTATCCTTGCCTGTTGATCTACACACTAACAAACACAATATGGGCCCATATACTGCTCTAACGTTCGAACACACAGATTGAATGTTTAACGATACGGCAAATTCGGTTGTTCCTTCAGTGTCTGCCACCATTCACTCATCAAAACCCATTGTTCAGAATGTGGGTGTCGAATTTCAGTTTGGTTGTGTTTTCCTCAGCTGTACTTCAAGCACCAAACTACCGGAGACGAAAACGCAGCAGAACACACCATGGTCAAGCAACCGCTTGGAAATCAGTCGTATCGGCGTGCACAACTGTCTGCAGCTCAAATGCCATTATTGGCTGATTGCTTGTACGTGCATTTGACTATGTGTTGAATTAAAATTCAGGTGCAAATTTACTGTGGATTTTGCGTGAAATTCTTGTGCACACAGTATCTCGGTAGGATATTGACCACCCTAGTCTCCAATTATTCAAACAATTTTATCAAAAGCAACACGGAGATCGACCCCGGCTTGATGTCCAACATCACCATTAAACTGTGAGAAAAGTTCTGTATTGTTGACTTCAAAGTTGGTGCCAGTGGACCAAGGTGCCAAATACTTGTCTCCGCATGTTCCATCTAAGCTGTCAGTTGGCAAGATTTGTCGGTCCACTGTTCCATCAGTTTTTACATCTCTTAGCTGCTCCTGGAGGTTGACAAAGGTCGGTCGGTTCATTGGCAACCACTGCCAACATTGTAGCATGAGTTTGTATCTATAAACACATTTAAACTTGTGGCCAACATGAAGTGGTGATACAAATGTTATGTTTTTGAAACAGCTTTAAACCAAAATTAACTGCCCTCGATACACGCGTAAAACGTGCTAGACCGTGCTGTACTATGATAGCAAGTTAATCAAATGTGCTCATGCCAACATGTATAGTCCTCTGGTGCTTTATGTTTCAATTAACGAATGTTACAGTAAGGATTTCGTATTGATGCAATGAGCTCACAATTTCCAACACTTACAGATGATCGTTGCACGACGTGGGCTTTGGCATCCTGTACCCCTTTTCCAGTGAATAAAAGAGATGACTCTGTTCAATTTCAGGGTATGGCGTGGCACCCACTGTTACCATTTCGTAAAGTAATATGCCGAAAGACCACCTTGAAAATAAGAAAGCACGATTTGTTATGTGGTCGATTAGGCCAAATCACCCAGGGTCTAAAAGTACCCCGTTCTCCAAAAGGGTTCCACTGTCTGCCTGATTGTGTATTTTCTAGGACGGGCCCAGTGTGTTGTATCTAATGATATAAACAACTTACACGTCACTCCGCCACGTAATAGGGACTTTCCCTCCCATCATCCGTTCGGGGCTGACCCACTTGAACGGAACTCGTCGCTCGGTGGCGCCCTTGATCATGCCGTAGCGGTAAACGTCGTTGGCCAGACCAAAGTCAGAAATTTTACACTGCATGTTCTGCAAAGTTTGGATGTTGTTTACGCATAGGAAACTGACAAAACATTGTGAATTAATATCCATTACATGCAGTTTCGAATCCTCATAAAATCAGTCACCGTAGTGCAAGCTTTAACGCTATGAAGCTGCGCCCAATTTAACACCATGCAAAATGAACGTTTGGGTTTTCGGGGATACTTGCCTCTCCCACTAAAATGTTTCTGGCCGCGACATCCCCGTGAATAATCTTAGAGGAGGCGAGAAAATGTAAACCTCCGGCGATTTGTCGCCCAATCTGGTAGAGATTGGACTCACTGAAGTTGTAGATTGGATTCTGGTTTCTCTTGGATGCCTTCAAACCAAATTACGTATCTTGTGGTTGGTCAATACTGTAAAGAACCGGCGCAGTAAATCTGTACTATGGAAAACAGCAGACAGCATCCATTGGCGTAGCTAGGGGACATGTAGGGACCATAGCTTCCCTAACCCAAAAATACTTTTTGGTTATGCGATTGTTCAATTATGGTTTGACTTGTGCTGAAAGCACGAGGACGACTGGTCGTTGTTTGCATTGTGCGTTGAATTTTGATCTGACCACTGGCAGAAACGCAACGGGGATTCCAGCTTTACGTCACTATAATCGCTGGGTTTACAGCGATTAAAATCGGAAAACCCAATTTTCCTACGTAGGTACCAGCATATTTGCTGACGTGAGATTAGGATTTTCATGATATGTGCGGATCACTCCTCCCGATCGTGTAAATGTCAACCTTGTCGGTTGCAAAAATTTCACTGCAACCCTGAAATCTTTGGTTTCCTTTTCCCCCTGACATTTTATTGATATTAATGCCCACCAAAAAGGTTATCATGCGGATCGACCGTTGTGGTTTAAATGGTATTGGTTAGGAGCCGTTTGTTTGCCTCAAGATGTTAACACCCATGCTGTTTACAGCGTTATCCCACGTACGACGCCAGGTTATGTAGAGAGTCGTTGCTGTCAGCAACTAATGTCCTGCATGACGTCATAAATAAGGAAACTATTTCTATCCTAACCTCCCTGCAATCCCAGAGGAAATGAAGCAAATCCCCATATTTCATGTACGCGGTCACCAACAATGGTGATTCGCACTCGTTGTCCGCATCAAGCTTTGTCGTGCACACCCCAATGATCCCCATAATGGAGTCGTGCGGCCCAAGCGACATTAGGAGCGCCATTTCAGCCAGGAAATCCTCCCTGTATGCATCCGCATGAAGAGCTGCAAGAAAGCAAAGCCATTTGATTTACAAATTTTCGGTGAACATGAATTTGGTAAATGTGTCTCAGGTATAGGCTGGTTTGATTGGGGTAACGGTTGCTGGTAATAATACAATAAAGATCTTATAAAATTTCAATATATAACAACCACGTGTCAAAATGGAAAATAAATGTAACAGGCTATAAGCTACAAGTAAAATAGTAAAACTGGCTGAACATGTAGGCTGCTGTTGCCAACTACCTCCAAGTCACACTGAATAGCAATTGTAGCAAAACTTGGAGATTTGTGCCTCAGGTTTCTTATATGCGATATATTTAAATGTCTGCCAGGTGCCTGGCAACAAAGGCATCCGACAACCAAATCAATTTTCTTTAGATTTTTTTACGTAAATGCCCGACAAATTTATTCACAAATCGTGTCAAGGCTTGCAGAGTAAGCTTTGGAAATCTTTTAACGGCTGGTACTTTGCAACTGAATTGAAATAACCTGTCAACGATTTCACGGCAACTTCCTTTTTCGATCCAATGTCGTGCCAGGTTGCTCAGTAAACGACTCCAAAGTTTCCCCTTCCGAGTACGTCTGAAATTTAGTGATGAAAGCCGTTATCTTAAATTGCCTGAGCGAGTCAAAACACAACCCGAGAAAAGTCTTAAGTAAGCGGTTAGTGTCAATGTTGATGGTTTTGATGACAAAGGTGAATTCATCGGTGCGGTTTCCATGATAGTTGTACGTTTATTTAATCCTAAACCTCAGAACAGTTTACGTTAAAGTTATTTTTGGAAAAAGGCAAAATTCTTGCTCCAAACTATATATAAAGTAATGGCAAACCGTGTAAAGCCAGGTTGTTGCGATCTATTTCCCACTTTTGTCCAAATACAGGACCCATGTTGGTCATTTGAAGGTGGTTTTCGAACTGAGAGTAGTTTAGAAAAGGCGCCAGGTCTGCCAAAGATTCTCCGGCGACAAACCGCGATTGGTCAAATATGAGTCTCCTTTATACAACAACAAATATAAATATACCCATCATATTATAGCAGCTCTTGTAAGCAATATTACAAAATATGCCACTGAGTCTTTGTTGGCCGTAAGATAAAAACTTTCGTTCAGAAAATCGTTTTTGTGAAAGGTTTGTCCAACAATAGTAATCAATTCACGGTGTTTGCAAGTTACCTATTGTCAATGCAGATTGGAATTACATACCACCAACTACATTCAATGACATCGACGGTGTGTAACCAAAATTATTCAAAAAAATGTACTTGTGCCTTTTGGTAATCCACCCACATATTTGTGTTGGAAACTTACTTTCTCATTCGTTCTCGTCGACGTCTGATGACGAAGAAGATCAGAAGACACACAGTGGCCAAACCTGCGGTGCCCATAACAGCGATCACGGGGTTTTTCATATTCCTACAGCTGTTGTATCCATCACCAGTGTAACCCTCGCTGTAAAGAATATTTATGCACAGAAGGCGATCACTGAAACATAGTATTAAAATAAGAAATATAAACCAATGTATTTTTTTTAATGGCAGAAAGGTCTTGTCCTTTTGCAAGCCAATCGTGAATGCAACGCATTGTGGTGACATTGCAGTCGCAATCCGTTGCGTAACACCATAACCGAACAACCGACAGTGCAGCTGGCTCAATGTAGCGGAAATCATGTGAAATCAATACAGCCAGCAATAATGCTGAGCTCCAGACACTGTCTGGTGAGAGGGCTTCGCTTTAACGTTGTTATACAATGTTAAGCGAATTCCTTTGAGAGCGAATATTAGCAGTTTATTTAAAGGAAATTTAATCGACTTAAACTTTTACGGGGTCTGTGACTTCAGTGCATATTGCATTGTAACAAAAATGTCATCCACATTGCTATTTAGCCGCCGACAACCGTTGGATCAAAATAATTGGTCGATATTGCCTATGGTCGCTACTTGGTTATATGCCGTGTATGGTTTTCGCAGAATCAAAATCCTTAAGGAATATGGTTTTTCTGCTATTATCAATTAGTTGAAAATATAACTATAACTTAGTAGTTGGTGCGTGCTTACGTAGCTTCGGTATAAACAATGCTCTTAGTTTTAACTTATAGGCGACAAAAGCTAACGAAAGCTAACTTACTCGCAAGAGCAATCATAACCCAGTTTTGGTGCTGGCCTGTCTTTGCATGTTGCAGCCGTGGCGCATTTAGCTGTAGATCCGTGACAGGCGTTGTAGTCTTTGCAGCCGATCCCGCCAATAAACTGATCCACCCCGTCACCACTGTAGCCGGGTTTGCAGGTGCAGTTCAAAATAGAACGATCGTTGCTGAGAACCTCACAATATGCATGTGGATCGCAGTGACGTTCTTTCACAGTTTCGTCGACTGGACAGGGGTCCCAATCTAAACAGAATGATTTGATTGGAGTTTTTCCAGATCATTTAGCGGCTGAAATATATAAAGCAATGTTTAAGAACCACCAAATTCACCGGAAACCTAATGCAAATTCAAGAAACGAGCCTTAAATACAAAAAGTTTTTCCAAGTGCAATATCAAAATGTAATCTTTGCGACACAGATATCACGAAACTATTATTAAGATGGTATTCTTTAGCTGGCCTTTTATTGCTATAATGATTATTTGTTACATATTTCCTTCTGATATCATATATTGGAAAACTTTTGAAACGTAAATCGTGATTAGAAATGATTTGTTAGATCTTTAGAATCGAATTCTCAAACTTTCAAAGAAGTATTCTAAGTAAGCGGGGGTTCCATAGTTTTGGCACCAGTGGTCGTTCCCTATACAAACTTTATCCAGGTCTATGTACGCAACCACGGAGAACAAGTATGTGGCATTCGGAGGTAGTTTTTGATACGTGAAGTTTCTCCGTCCTGCGCTTCGATCTTTCGAAGTGAAACAGATGTAAGAAATTGGTCGGTTTCACCACGACGAGGTTAAATTTTACATGTACGAATAAATGTACTATTTTCACAAATGCATTTTGTATTTCAACTTGTATTCTAAGATCGATACGGTTTACTGTAATTAATGAAGAATTCAATGGAAAAACACTTTCGACCTTGAAAGATTTTGTAGGTTGTCGTGTGTGTACTTACTACCAATGGTCTTGAGTATGCGTCATCCACTATGTAGCGCAAACGATACTCAGGAGGTAAAATGTTGGTAATAACATCGAGAATGTGAGGTGCTGTCCACTGCAAGACTACAGTTATTGTATGGTCTGTGTGGTTGCGGTACCAATTGACCATTGTGAAGTCTAGTGGTGGCCCCGAAGACGAAGTCAAGTCTAAATTAGAAATATATTGAACATGGTTCTTCGTAATCAAACAAACGCGGACATGGTAGACGTTGGTCATATATTCTAAGAGTATTTAAAAGTAGTAGATATAAATTGTTGCAGCCTAAACAAGAAATGTACACTCACTACTCAGTACTTGTTCACGGCGACAATACTCGGAAGCTGCTTGCTCGTCGACAGGATGCTTGTTGATGAGGTGATAGCCGCAAAACAGATACACGTCATGGCCATAATTCCTGTCTACGCCAATTATACATCGGCCTCTATAAGCCATAATGTGGAATGTGTAGGAGCGACCGAACCGGATGGGAAACGTGATATTTGTTTGATTCTGAAAACAACCGTAAAACGTATAGAACCAACGTGAATCCAAGACAGCACCTTTATGAGGATGTTTATGTCAATTTTGTAGTTTTTTTGGGCAATTTTGTGTTTGTTTGGGCTGGGTGAAACAAGAAATTTTTAAGTACCTACAATTTAACATTTGGACGTTCTTATACCTTCATGATTGTTTTTATCTGTCCCATTGGACAGGGCCGGTCCACATCTTCCAATGCAATAACGCAACTTTCCGAGCTTGTGCAGTTCGTCACGTCCTCTGCTTCGCAAGGGTATTTGCACTCCACAAGTTCTCCTTCAACGTTTGTGACCCACATTTTCATGCCGATCAACGCCTGGCAGTATTCGTCCTTCTCATAATCGTTTTCTACAAACAAAATATGATTGTAGAAATCATCGCGTGATTATGAAAACGAATGCTCTCTGCTTTGTCGTTTATGCGCACTTTCCGCAGCACTTTAAAAAGATCTAACGATCTAAGTAATTCAATGCGAATCAAGTTCAAGTGACTAATTTCCACTTAAGCGTAAGCAAGTGCTACATTGTGCATGACAAAATGTTGTTTCATATGTTGTAATGTTCCTTGAAATGTTTTTTGTTTTAAATTTTGATTTGAGGTACTTGCCGTAGGCCAATGTATCGTCGTCACTGTCAAAAAAGCAATACATGAATCCGTCGTGATCGTCTCCTAAAACAAATCGATCTTTAAACGATGGAGCTAATAATGATTTTTAGTGAGCGCAGACAGGGCCACTGTTTCCGCAAAATTCCGTTCATTAAATTTTTTTTACAGTCGGCGATAAGATGAAAAGTCTGCAATAGGACGTGTGCTGAGTTAAATGAAATTCTTTGAAACAACTCTGTGTAAGACTCTCTTGACACCTTCGCAGAGAATGCACAACAACATTACCCACATATCATCTGTCTGCAGCTTATACACAATTAACACTACCCACCCTTCAGTGTCCAGTTGTAAGTAACGCTTAGTTTTGCGGTGGAGTGGTTTGTATGATCGGAAAGGTGAAGATTAGCGTAATAGAATGTCTCGACAACCATCAATTCATCATTCTGTATACTGGGACTTTGGCAACCGACTCCCCCAATGGATCGGTCAATCCCATCACCGCTGTAGCCAGGTTTACAGGTGCAGTTTATTCGTGAACGATCTTTGCTCAGGATCTCACCAAACGCATGCGGATCGCAATGACGTTCTATCACTTCTCTGTCTATTGGACAGGGGTGGTTCCAATCTGTGGAGAAGTAAGCGAATGAAGATTTCATCATACCAGAATAGAAAAGACGACTTTCTACAGCAATTTCACCTCAGCAACCGCCACCAACACAGACGCTTTATGTTAGTCAGTGGTTTTTGATAATATATTTTCAATTCTTTCATAATTTTAATTGAATTTAATCATTCAAGGTGTTTTTAAGCTAAGCCAACGTCTGCACAAACCTTCAAAGAATTCTTCTATTTCTGCCGCGGTTCCAAAGTTTTCGCAAGTCTCTCCACCAGGACAGGTCTTATCACCAAGATTCATGTAAGTGAATGCCTTGAACACGTAGGTTTTATTCGGGCGTAGCCCACGGTAAGTGTACGTGAACACATCTTGACCAGGAAATGGTATCACCTTTAACGAAATGAGGAAACATTTGTTGGTCTGTTATGTCAGAAACGACACTCAAATACAACGAGTTCGCAAGGCCTGCAAGTTTATATTTAACATGTCAAATATATTAACATTGTAATAGAATACATGCAGTAGGGTACAGAAGCACTACAGCATTAGGGGATGTTGTGGTCACACTATATGCGAACCATTGCGGTCTCTTTGCATATGAGCACAACTAACAATCAAACCATGCTGTAAATCCTGAACAACTTTTACACATGGATTTTACCTCAACTGCCTTTGAGTGAAAGCCGGTTTGATTCTCGTACAACACCAAGTATTTGTCAGGCAAGCGGTTTTCAATGTTGTCTACGACATGAGGTGCTTGCCATTGTAACATCACCGTTATTGTGTGGTCCTTGTGATTTTGGAATGCTTCGAGCATTGTGAAGTTGATTGGTGGTCCCGATGACGATGTCAAGTCTAGGTTAAGATATGAATTTTTGCATCACGGACCAATTACTTAACTCGTTTCAGATGTATTGAAATCATTACAATAGCGTGAAGCACATCAAAGTTTAATGAATTGATTTTTTTTGTATTTTGGCATCTTTAGATCCCGCAAAAGCGGATTTCATTTACAAATATATGAGACATAAACTCTTAAACTTCACTGTGTCGTTAACTGGTGCAGGAATCTTCTCTTGTCATGGCTGTTGTAACATGCACTTTACCAAACGTTTCAAAACCAAAGAAATGTCCAACAATACAACTCACTACTGAGTACTTGTTCACTGCGACAATACTTGTAAGCTGCTTGCTCGTCTACCGGATGCTTGTTGATGAGGTGATAGCCACAGAATAGGTAGATGTCGCTGCTATGTTGAGTTTTACCAAAAACTCGTCTTCCACGGTACCCGAAAATGTTAAAATGATACGAACGACCGAATCGGATAGGAAACGTGATGTTGGTTTGGTTCTGTAATCAGCAACCATTTGGGGTCAAATAAACTTACACAAACAATTAGTTGGGTTTGAGTTGTAATTCGTGTTTTGTTTTTTCATCGTAGGCTGTGGAATACGGACTATACCATTTAAAACACCAGGCAAATAAGGAAATCAATTTTTTAATATATTCATTTCAGGTGGAAACCAGCACGCGTGCCATTTTTTAAACAAAGGCGTGCCAAATTTGGTGGTTAACCAAAACCGACATAAATTCCGCGAAAATAAAACGAATCCAACGTCGCATTTGTCGTCGACCACTCTATATGTGGAAATCATGAGTGTTGTCTCATTTCAGTATCGTCCTGTCTGGCAGGATGGTTGGTCATATATCCGGAAATTATTATTGGGGCATTTGGTGAGTACTAGCATTGCGCATGTAATCGGAAATACCTTCATTATGGCCTTTATTTGTCCCATTGGACAGGGCGGATCAACATAAGTGGCTGTAACGCAGATTTCTTCACTTTTGCAACCCTGTAGATCAACTGACTCACACTGGTAGGGGCACTCCACATAATCCCCATTAACGTTCGTCACCCACATTTTCATGCCTATCATGGATTGGCAGTAGTGGTCGTGGAGGTCGTAGTAATAATCCGAGCCTGCAACAGATTGATAAACTAAAGACAATTTGTAACAAACTGTTTTTGGCAGACTATTTCGAATGGTTTTGTGGCACACGAGTCAACCTGAAGGTTTTTTATAAAAAAAGAATCAAACTGACCAACTTGATGTCTTATTTCGATATTTGAATTTCATTGTTAGTTCTCAAAAGTTTGTGTTTTTAAACCACACGAAACTTGTTCACTCTATGCTGTACAGTAAGCCTTTCTCTAATTTATGTAGATATACTCGCCTTTGGCTGCAATGTGGTTGTCCCGGTCGAAAAAACAGTACATAAAACCATCGTAATCCTCATCTAAAAACCAAAATACTCAACTCTTTCGGTATTTGAAACCACACTCAATACTTAATTGCACAGAAAACACTTAACTATAACTTTGCCCACTTTGAAATAACTGTATATTTTTTTATGCGTTAAATTCCTATGACTTTGAAAATCTTCGTATGCAGCATGTCGTGTTTGTTTATTTGTACTCAAAAGACTGTGATTTCTATTTACTTTCCACTGTCCAGTTGAAGGTGACGCTGAGTTTAACGGTCGAGAGGTTTTTGTTACTGGGAAGGTACAGTTCAGGGTAATGGGATATCTGGATTTTCTTCAAGTCTCCAACCCCTGTTGGTATAACACTAAGATTAAAGCATATCATATAATTACTACCTCACCTATTCTTGATATACCGACCATTGCAAATATCATACATTCTACAGATGTATTTTTTTTACCCATCCGCATACTATTAGACCTTTATATATTCTTTGGAAGCAATCATGCAATTAAACAGCATTTTTAAAAACCGTTGCACTTCTTTATGTCCCAGACATTTGTGTCGGGTGTCGCGTACAACTTGTCGCTTTGTGCGTTTTCTCACTATTTGGTGCACCATTAGTTTTGAGTAAACTTGTTATCCCAGAAATACGTCATTCATGTAGTTTGCGGCTTTATTTTAATAGAAAACCAAAGGCTAAGATTTGTTAGATTGAATGAGCGTCCAATTTTAATATAAATTATGATATTTTGCAGTGGACTTACGATCTTCATTTGAACAATTGTTTGAGGTCCGTTGTGCCTCGGACGTGGCCACTGGTAAAATGCAGAAACAGCTAAACGTGGAATGTTTCCACATCCTGTATTAAACTACATCTGTGGTTGCTGCAAAAAGTGTTTTTTTGTCTCTTTCAACAGAATTTCCTCACGTATATTATTAGTTGTACAAGGACTAAAGCTTGACAACTTACGAATTTAGCATTATTGCATATCTACTGAGTAGAGACATTAGCTCGCACAAATCACTCAGCTGTAAGTTGCATCCTGGAGCATTTTTCCAAGCTTACTTGCTGCGCCATTCCTAACTAATTCCTTTTGAAGTACAACATTATATGAAAACGATGACTAAGCCATGCAGGCAAACAGCTATCACTTGTATACTTGTCTGCGGTGGCGCTTTTAACTGGAAATGTGTCTTTTTTCGTCTCACTGTACCGAAACCGCAATGGAGTGCAGCCAACGCTACTCGTACCTGGAACATAGGAAATGGTAAAATCCCATGGTTTTGCTCACAATGCAAACGAGCTCTGCGCTGCCCCGTCGTGATTAGTGTTTATCTTTGCCCAATTACATCGATATTGGGTTGTTAATGACTTTCCCTGTTCTTGACTTATCGTGTCAAAGAGTATGTTGCTCGATTCCGGACGGAGGGCAATAAAGATAAATTGTCTCATGAAGTATATTGCAACAATAACTAGGTATTTGATTGTACTGCAACCAATACATAGCGTAGATCTGATACTACCAACTCAATGGAAATGCAAAAAACGCATTATATTTTAGAATTTGTATAATTCGAGTATGTTTGACAAACTCATGCAGTTAACCGAGTTCCAACAGGCTGAATATACAATTGAATTTTATCACATAACATAAACATTGGAGCATGTAACTTCATAGGCAGCATGTCTTGTTAGTTTAGAAAAAACTGTTTATAAAAACGTAATGTTAAATTGAAACACTGCCGGGGGTGCGCTGCTGCAAATAGTCCTGGGGCGCTAATATAGAGATAATGCATCAACAGTTACTATTTGTTTTGTTTTCGAGTCAATTATTACATTTTCTGAGACGATAGGTATGTTGTTTGACCTGCGACAAGACTGAGGTTTTGAACAATTTGTTGTTCAAACAATTTACTAAAATTTATTATTTGGTGAAAACTTCGTTTTTCTTTTTAGTGAACCTTTCAACCAATGCACTAGAGTATTTATTCAACCAATTGTTAATTCACCCAAATACCTTAAAAATATTAGGTTCTGAAATTCTCTACTTAACGTTTTTTTCTGCGTGAAAGAAAAAATAATTGAATTTAGGTAAGATTGCCTTTATATTTTGCCCAAGCGCTTAGGGTATTGTTGGTCATTTACCCAATCACCTCGTAAAAATAATATTCAATTTCGTTGACAGTCTATACTCATATATTCATTGTACAATAATAAACAAGGGCATGAAAAAGAACATAATTTTCAGCAAAGGTCCATGTGTTCGACAACAGGAAAAAAAAATTCTTGTGAAAAGTTTAGCCAGGAAAGGAATTCCATCCACGAAGGTTCCAAGTTACTCATTGACAATGCAGAGTGGGATTTCTTCACGTGCTGCATTCAATGACATCGACGCTCTGTAACCAAAATTATTCAAAAATCGACATCTGCCTTTTGGTAATCCACCCACATATTTGTATTGGAAACTTACTTTCTCATTCGTTTTCGTCGACGTCTGATGACGAAGAACATAATAAGAAACACAGTAATCACACATACGGTCACAAGAACAACGATCACGGGGTTTATCATTTTCCTACAGCTGTTGTATCCATCACCGGTGTAACCCTCGCTGTAAAGAATATTTATGCTTATATGGCAATCTTTGAAGCGTTATTTAGTATTCAAATTGAAAACAAAACAATTTGTTAGGAATATAAACAAAAGAGCGGCCTTGAATGCAACTCATTGTGGTGAATTTGCAGTCGCAATCCGAAACGTTACACCACGACCGAACAACTGTTTGGAACTAATATTGCTGCTCTCGATGTGGCGAAATCATGAAAAAAACAATATACAGCCAGCAATAATGCCAAGCTAGATTGCCTTTGGTTTAGGCATTTTAATGCAACGTTGCGTAAATGTGTTTGTGCAAGTAGCTGTTTTTAAACAGAATTGTGATCAATTTACATTGTTGCGGGCACTGTGATCAAAGTGTAGATGGGATGGTTTTAAAAATGCGATCCAGGCTGCTAATAAAGCAGACGACATCCTTTGGCTTTAAAGAAACTGCTCGATGTCGTTTATGTTCTTAATATTCCATGCACAGAAAAGCTAACGAAAGCTAACTTACTCGCAAGAGCAATCATAACCTAGTTCGGGTGCTGGCCTGTCTTTGCATATTGCAGTCGTAGCACATTTAGCTGTAGATCCGTGACAGGCGTTGTAGTCTTTGCAGCCGATCCCGCCAATGAACTGATCCACCCCGTCACCACTGTAGCCGGGTTTGCAGGTGCAGTTCAAAATAGAACGATCGTTGTTGAGAACCTCACAATATGCATGTGGATCGCAGTGACGTTCTTTCACAGTTTCGTCGACTGGACAGGGATTCCAATCTAAACAGAATGATTTGATTGAAGTTTTTCCTGATCATTTTGCGGCTGAAATATATAAAGCAGAGTTCAAGAACCACCAAATGCACCGAGAACCAAATGCAAAAAGTAAGAAACAAACCTTAAATACAAAAACGTTTTTCCAACTAAAGTATCAAAATGTAATTTTTGCGACACAGATATCACAAAACTATTTTTAAGCGGGTATTCTTTAGTTGGCCTTTTATTGCTATAATGATTATTTGTTACCTATTTCCTTCTGATATCATATATTGGAAAACTTTTGAAACGTAAATCGTGATTAGAAATGATTTGTTAGATCTTCAGAATCGAATTCTCAAACCTTCAAAGAAGTTTTCCAAGTATGCGGGGGATCCATAGTTTTGGCACCAGTGGTCGTTCCCAATACAAACTTTATCCAGGTATATGTACGCAGTCACGAGGAACAAGTATGTGGCATTCGGAGGTAGTTTTTGATACGTGAAGTTGAACAAAGTTTCTCCGTCCTGCGCTTTGATCTTTCGAAGTGAAACAGATGTAAAAAATTGGTCGGTTTCACCACGACGAGGTTAAATGTTACGTGTACGAATAAATGTACTATTTTCACAAATGCATCTTGTATTTCAACTTTTATTCTAAGATCGATACGGTTTACTGTAATTAATGAAGTATTCAATGGAAAAACACTTTCGGCATTGAATGATTTCTTAGGTTGTCGTGTGTATACTTACTACCATTGGTCTTGAGAATGTGTCATCCACTATGTAGCGCAAACGATACTCAGGAGGTAAACTGTTGGTAATAACATCGAGAATGTGAGGTGCTGTCCACTGCAAGACTACAGTTATTGTATGGTCTGTGTGGTTGCGGTACCAATTGACCATTGTGAAGGCTAGTGGTGGCCCCGAAGACGAAGTCAAGTCTAAATTACAAATATATTGAATATGGTTCTTTGTAGTCAAACAAACGCTGACATGGTAGACGTTGGTCATATTATTCTAAGAGTATTCAAAAGTAGTAGATATAAATTGTTGCAGCCTAAACAAGAAATGTACACTCACTACTCAGTACTTGTTCACTGCGACAATACTCGGAAGCTGCTTGCTCGTCGACAGGATGCTTGTTGATGAGGTGATAGCCACAAAACAGATACACGTCATGGCCATAATTCCTGTCTACGCCAATCATGCATCGGCCTCTATAAGCCATAATGTGGAATGTGTAGGAACGACCGAACCGGATGGGAAACGTGATATTTGTTTGATTCTGAAAACAACCGTAAAATGTTTGGAATCAACGTGAATCCAAGGCAGCACCTTTATGAGGATGTTTCTGTAAATTTTGTGTTGTTTGGGGCAATTTGGTGTTTTTTTGCTGGGTGGAAATATTAAAGCAATTTTTATGTAATTTTTTTTGCAATTTAACATTTGGACCTTCTTATACCTTCATGATTGTTTTTATCTGTCCCATTGGACAGGGCCGGTCCACTTCTTCCAATGCAATAACGCAACTTTCCGAGCTTGTGCAGTTCGTCACGTCCTCTGCTTCGCAAGGGTATTTGCACTCCACAAGTTCTCCTTCAACGTTTGTGACCCACATTTTCATGCCGATCAACGCCTGGCAGTATTCGTCCTTCTCATATTCGTTTTCTATTAACAAAATATGGTTGTAGACATCATCGCGTGATTATAAAAACGAAGGCTCTCTGCTTTGTCGTTTATGAGCACTTTCCGCAGCACTTAATATGGATCTAAAGATCTAAGTAATTCAATGCGAATTAATTTCAAGTGATTAATTTCCACTTAAGCGTAAGCAAGTGCTGCATTATGAATGACAAAATCCTGCTTCATATGTTGTAATGTGCCTTGAAATGTTTTTTGTTTTAAATTTTGATTTGATGTACTTGCCGTAGGCCAATGTATCGTCGTCACTGTCAAAAAAGCAATACATGAATCCGTCGTGATCGTCTCCTAAAACAAATCGATGTTTAAGCGATGGGGCTAATAATGATTTTTAGTGAGCGCAGACAGGGCCACTGTTTCCGCAAAATACCGTTCAGTAAAATTTATTTTTGCAGTCGGCAATCAGATGAAAAGTCTGCAATAAGACGTGTGCTGAGTTAAATGAAAATCTTTGAAACAACTCTGTGTAAGACTCTCTTGACACCTTCGCAGAGAATGCATAACAAAATTACCACATATGATAAGCATCTGTCTGCAGTTTATACACAATTAACACTACCCACCCTTCACTGTCCAGTTGTAAGTAACGCTTAGTTTTGCGGTCGAGTGGTTGGTATGATCGGAAAGGTGAAGATTAGGGTAATAGTATGTCTCGACAACCATCAATTCATCATTCTGTATACTGGGACTTTGGCAACCAACTCCCCCAATGGATTGGTCAATCCCATCACCGCTGTAGCCAGGTTTACAGGTGCAGTTTATTCGTGAACGATCTTTGCTCAGGATCTCACAAAACGCATGCGGATCGCAATGACGTTCTTTTACTTCTCTTTCTGTTGGGCAGGGATTCCAATCTGTGGAAAAGTATGCGAATGAAGATGTCATCATACCAGAATAGAAAAGACGACTTTCTACTGCAATTACACCTCAGCAACCGCCACCAACACAGACACTTTATGTTAGTCAGTGGTTTTTGATAATTTATTTTCAATTCTTTCATAATTTTAATTGAAATTATTCATTCAAGGTGTTTTTAAGCTAAGCCAATGTCTGCACAAACCGTCAAAGAATTCTTCTATTTCTGCCGCAGTTCCAAAGTTTTCGCAAGTCTCTCCATGAGGACAGGTCTTATCATTAAGATTCATGTAAGCTAATGCCTTAAACACGTAGGTGTTATTCGGGCGTAGCCCACGGTAAGTGTACGTGAACACATCTTGACCAGGAAATGGTATCACCTTTAACGAAATGTGGAAATATTTGTCGGTCTTTTATGTCAGAAACGACACTCAAATACAACGAGTTCGCACGGCCTGCACGTTTATATTTAACATGTCAAATATATTAACATTGTAATAGAATCCATGCAGTAGGGTACAGAAGCACTACAGCTTTAGGGGATGTTGTGGTTACACAATATGCGAACCATTGCGGTCTCATTGCATATAAGCACAACTAACAATCAACCCATGCTGTAAATCCTGAAGGACTTCTACACATGGATTTTACCTCAACTGCCTTTGAGTGAAAGCGGGTGTGATGTGGATCTTTCACGTACAACACCTTGTATTTGTCAGGCAAGCGGTTTTCAATGTTGTCTACGACATGAGGTGCTTGCCATTGTAACATCACCGTTATCGTGTGGTCATTGTGATTTCGGAATGCTTCGAGCATTGTGAAGTTGATTGGTGGTCCCGATGACGATGTCAAGTCTAGGTTAAGATATGAATTTTTGCATCACGGACCAATTACTTAACTCGTTTCAGATGTATTGAACACATTACAATAGCGTGAAGCAAATCAAAGTTTAATGAATTGTTTTTTTTCGTATTTTGGCATCTTTGGAACCCGCAAAAGCGGATTTCATTTACAAATAATATGAGACATAAACTCTTAAACTTCACAGTGTCGTTAACTGGTGCAGGATTCTTCTCTTGTCATGGCTGTTGTAACATGCACTTTACCAAACGTTTGAAAACCAAAGAAATGTCCAACAATACAACTCACTACTGAGTACTTGTTCACTGCGACAATACTTGTAAGCTGCTTGCTCGTCTACTGGATGCTTGTTGATGAGGTGATAGCCACAGAATAGGTAGACATCGCTACTATGTAGAGCTTTACCGAAAATTCGTCTTCCGCGGTACCCGAAAATGTTAAAATAATACGAACGACCGAATCGGATAGGAAACGTGATGTTGGTTTGGTTCTGTAATCAGCAATCATTTGGGGTCAAATAAACTTACACAAACAATTAGTTGGGTTTGAGTTTTAATTCGTGTTTTGTTTTTCCATCGTAGGCTGTGGAATACGGACTATACCATTTAAAACACAATGCAAATAAGGAAATCAATTTTAAAAATATATTCATTTCAGGTGGAAACCAGCACGCGTGCCATTTTTGAAACAAAGGTGTGCCAAATTTGGTGGTTAACCTAAACCGACGTAAATTCCGCGAAAATAAGACGAATCCAACGTCGCATTTGTCGTCGACCGTTCTATATGTGAAAATCATGAGTGTTGTCTGATTTCAGTATCGTCCTGTCTGGCAGAATGGTTGGTCATATATCCGGAAATCATTATTGGGGCATTTGGTGAGTACTAGCATTGCTCATGTAATTCGAAATACCTTCATTATGGCCTTTATTTGTCCCATTGGACAGGGCTGATCAACATAAGCGGCTGTAACGCAGATTTCTTCACTTTTGCAACCCTGTAGATCAACTGACTCGCACGGGTAGGAGCACTCCACATAATCCCCATTAACGTTCGTCACCCACATTTTCATGCCTATCATGGATTGGCAGTAGTGGTCGTGGAGGTCATAGTAATAATCCGAGCCTGCAACAGATTGATAAACTAAAGACAATTTGTAACAAACTGTTTTTGGCAGACTATTTCGAATGGTTTTGTGGCATACGAGTCTTCCTCAAGATCTTTTATTGAAAAAGATTCAAACTGACCAACTTGATGTCTTATTTCGATATTTGAATTTCATTGTTAGTTCTCAAAAGTTTGTGTTTTTTAACCACACGAAACTTGTTCACTCTGTGCTGTACAGTAAGCCATTCTCTAATTTGATGTAGATATACTCGCCTTTGGCTGAAATGTGGTTGTCCCGGTCGAAAAAACAGTACATAAAACCATCGTAATCCTCATCTAAAAACCAAAATACTCAAATCTTTCGGTATTTGAAACAACACTTAATACTTAATTGCACAGAAAACACTTAACTTTAACTTTGCCCAGTTTGAAATAACTGTATATTTTTTTTTATGCGTTAAATTCCTATGACTTTGAAAATCTTCGTATGCAGCATGTCGTGTTTGTTTATTTGTACTCAAACGACTGTGATTCTATTTACTTTCCACTGTCCAGTTGAAGGTGACGCTGAGTTTAACGGTCGAGAGGTTTTTGTTACTGGGAAGGTACAGTTCAGGGTAATGGGATATCTGGATTTTCTTCAAGTCTCCAACCCCTGTTGGTATAACACTAAGATTAAAGCATATCATTTAATTACTACCTCACCTATTCTTGATATACCGACCATTGCAAATATCAGCAGACATTCTACAGGTGCAATTTTTTACCCATCCGCATACTATTAGACATTATATTCTTTGATAGCAATCGTTGTGCGTTTTCTCACTATTTGGTGCACCATTAGTTTTGAGTAAACTTGTTATCCCAGAAATACGTCATTCATGTAGTTTGCGGCTTTATTTTAATAGAAAACCAAAGGCTAAGATTTGTTAGATTAAACGAACATCCAACTTCAATACAAGTTATGACATATATTTTACAGTTGACTTACGATCTTCATTTGAACAATTGTTTGCAGTCCGTTGTGCCTCGGACGTGGCCACTAGTAAAATGCAGAAACAGCTGAACGTGGAATGTTTCCACATCATGTATTAAACTACATCTGTGGTTGCTGCAAAAAGTGTTTTTTGTCTCTTTCAACAAAATTTTTTTCTTTTTCAACAGAATTTCCGAACGTATATTATTAGTTGTACAAGGATTAAAGCTTGACAACTTACGGATTTAGCATTATTGGATATCTACTGAGTAGAGACATTAGCTCGTACAAATCACTCAGCTATAGGTTGCAGCCGGAAGAATGCTTACAAGCTTACGTACTGCGCCATTCCTAACTAATACATTTTGAAGTACAACAATATATGAAAACGGTTACTAAGCCATGCAGGCAAACAGCTATCACTTGTATATTAGTCTGCGGTGGTGCTTCTAACTGGAAATGTGACTTTTTTCGTCTCACTGTACCGAAACCGCAACGGAGTGCAGCCAACGCTACTCGTACCTGGAACTGAGGAAATGGTAAAATCCCATGGTTTTGCTCACAATGCAAACGAGCTCTGCGCTGCCACGTCGTGATTAGTGTTTATCTTTGACCAATAACATCGATGTTGGATTGTTAATGACTTTCCCTGTTCATGACTCATCGTGTCAAAGTGTATGTTGCTTGATTCCGGACGGAGGGCAATAAAGATAAATTGTTTCATGAAGTATATTGGAACAATAACTAGGTATTTGATTGTACTGCAACCAATACATAGCGTAGATCTGATACTACCAACTCAATAGAAACGCAAAAACGCACTATATTTTAGAATTTGTATAATTCGAGTATGTTTGACAAACTCATGCAGTTAACCGAGTTCCAACAGGCTGAATATACAATTGAATTTTATCACATAACATAAACAGTGGAGCATGTAGCATGTAGCATGTAGCATCATAGGCAGCATGTATTGTTAGTTTGCTTATAAAAACGTAATATTAAATTGAAATACAGCCGAAGGTGCGTAGCTGCACAAACTCCAGGAGCACGAATATAGATGTAATGCATGAACAGTCTTTTGTTCAAGTCTGTTTACCACATGGGTACAATTTCTCCAACTACATCAAATAGCGACTGCATTGATATTCAACAGCCTTGTCGCCCAGTGGTTCTCAAAATTTGTTGTTTGGTGAAAACTTTGTTTGCCTTTTTAATGAACCTTTCAACCAATGTACTAGAGTATTGCCTTTTTATTTTGCCCAAGCGCTTGGGGTATTGTTGTTCATTTACCCAACCACCTTGTTATAATGACATCCAATTTTCTTGGCAGTGTATATGCATATATTCATCACACAATAAAAAACAAAGGCATGGAAGAGAATATTATTTTCAGCAAAGCTGCAATATGCAAAGACAGGCCAGCATGTTGTCACTTGTATCGGTCTGCAGCTGCGGGTTGAATACAGAAGGTATTTCCAAGGTCGGTTTCATTCTGCCACTTGTTCTAAAACTCAGGGTATTTTCTAAACACTGCGCAATTCGAATGTGTCATGGCAATTTAAAGCGTTGCACTGAAAAATAAATTTTGGAAAAGGTGAAGACACATTAGTATGCGTTTTGTTGCATATAAGACAGAATAATCTTTTTGTTTGGGTTAACGAACACCTAATTTACCGTTCGGCCCCTTGTCATGAATGCGATGTTGAACGTTTTGCCACTAATTTCCAAATACCAACTGTATGCGCAGTTTCTGCTTTTTAACCTACTTCGCTGACTTAAAGTGTATTAAGAAAACCTGTTCAAACATTTGTCTTCACTCACAGCTTAAGCTGGTTTGACCAACCCTATATATATACTTGTATCCTTGCCTGTTGATCTACACACTAACAAACACAATATGGGCCCATATACTGCTCTAACGTTCGAACACACAGATTGAATGTTTAACGATACGGCAAATTCGGTGGTTCCTTCAGTGTCTGCAACCATTCACTCATCAAAACCCATTGTTAAGAATGTGGGTGTCGAATTTCAGTTTGGTTGTGTTTTCCTCAGCTGTACTTCAAGCACCAAACTACCGGAGACGAAAACGCAGCAGAACACACCATGGTCAAGCAACCGCTTGGAAATCAGTCGTATCGGCGTGCACAACTGTCTGCAGCTCAAATGTCATTATTGGCTGATTGCTTGTACGTGCATTTGACTATGTGTTGAATTAAAATTCAGGTGCAAATTTACTGTGGATTTTGCGTGAAATTCTTGTGCACACAGTATCTCGGTAGGATATTGACCACCCTAGTCTCCAACTATTCAAACAATTTTATCAAAAGCAACACGGCGATCGACCCCGGCTTGATGTCCAACATCACCATTAAACTGTGAGAAAAGTTCTGTATTGTTGACTTCAAAGTTGGTGCCAGTGGACCAAGGTGCCAAATACTTGTCTCCGCATGTTCCATCTAAGCTGTCAGTTGGCAAGATTTGTCGGTCCACTGTTCCATCAGTTTTTACATCTCTTAGCTGCTCCTGGAGGTTGACGAAGGTCGGTCGGTTCATTGGCAACCACTGCCAACATTGTAGCATGAGTTTGTATCTATAAACACATTTAAACTTGTGGCCAACATGAAGTGGTGATACAAATGTTATGTTTTTGAAACAGCTTTAAACCAAAATTAACTGCCCTCGATACACGCGTAAAACGTGCTAGACCGTGCTGTACTATGATAGCAAGTTAATCAAATGTGCTCATGCCAACATTTGTAGTCCTCTGGTGCTTTATGATTCAATTAACGAATTTTACAGTAAGGATTTCGTATTGATGTACTGAGCTCACAATTTCCAACACTTACAGATGATCGTTGCACGACGTGGGCTTTGGCATCCTGTACCCCTTTTCCAGTGAATAAAAGAGATGACTCTGTTCAATTTCAGGGTATGGCGTGGCACCCACTGTTACCATTTCGTAAAGTAATATGCCGAAAGACCACCTTGAACATAAGAAAGCACGATTTGTTATGTGGTCGATTAGGCCAAATCACCCAGGGTCTAAAAGTACCCCGTTCTCCAAAAGGGTTCCACTGTCTGCCTGATTGTGTATTTTCTAGGACGGGCCCAGTGTGTTGTATCTAATGATATAAACAACTTACACGTCACTCCGCCACGTAATAGGGACTTTCCCTCCCATCATCCGTTCGGGGCTGACCCACTTGAACGGAACTCGTCGCTCGGTGGCGCCCTTGATCATGCCGTAGCGGTAAACGTCGTTGGCCAGACCAAAGTCAGAAATTTTACACTGCATGTTCTGCAAAGTTTGGATGTTGCTTACGTATAGGAAACTGACAAAACATTGTGAATTAATATCCATTACATGCAGTTTCGAATCCTCATAAAATCAGTCACCGTAGTGCAAGCTTTAACGCTATGAAGCTGCGCCCAATTTAACACCATGCAAAATGAACGTTTGGGTTTTCGGGGATACTTGCCTCTCCCACTAAAATGTTTCTGGTCGCGACATCCCCGTGAATAATCTTAGAGGAGGCGAGAAAATGTAAACCTCCGGCGATTTGTCGCCCAATCTGGTAGAGATTGGACTCACTGAAGTTGTAGATTGGATTCTGGTTTCTCTTGGATGCCTTCAAACCAAATTACGTATCTTGTGTTTGGTCAATACTGTAAAGAACCGGCTCAGTAAATCTGTACTATGGAAAACAGCAGACAGCATCCATTGGCGTAGCTGGGGGACATGTAGGGACCATAGCTTCCCTAACCCAAAAATACTGAGATTTTGGTTATTCGATTGTTCAATTATGGTTTGACTTGTGCTGAAAGCACGAGGACGACTGGTCGTTGTTTGCATTGTGCGTTGAATTTTGATCTGACCACTGGTAGAAACGGAACGGGATTCCAGCTTTGGTAGTATAATCGTTGGGTTTACAGCGATTAAAATCGGAAAACCCAATTTTCCTACGTAGGTACCAGCATATTTGCTGACGTGAGATTAGGATTTTCATAATATGTGCGGATCACTCCTCCCGATCGTGTAAATGTCAACCTTGTCGGTTGCAAAAATTTCACTGCAACCCTGAAATCTTTGGTTTCCTTTTCCCCCTGACATTTTATTGATATTAATACCCACCAAAACGGTTATCATGCGGATCGACCGTTGTGGTTTGAATGGTATTGGTTAGGAGCCGTTTGTTATTGCCTCAAGATGTTAACACCCATGCTGTTTACAGCGTTATCCCGAGTACGACGCCAGGTTATGTAGAGAGGCGTTGCTGTCAGCAACTAATGTCCTGCATGGCGTCATAAATAAGGAAACGATTTCTATCCTAACCTCCCTGCAATCCCAGAGGAAATGAAGCAAATCTCCATATTTCATGTACTCGGTCACCAACAATGGTGATTCGCACTCGTTGTCCGCATCCAGCTTTGTCGTGCACACCCCAATGATCCCCATAATGGAGTCGTGCGGCCCAAGCGACATTAGGAGCGCCATTTCAGCCAGGAAATCCTCCCTGTATGCAACCGCATGAAGAGCTGCAAGAAAGCAAAGCCATTTGATTTACAAATTTTCGGTGAACATGAATTTGGTAAATGTTTCTCAGGTATAGGCTGGTTTAATTGGGGTAACGGTTGCTGGTAATAATACAATAAAGATCTTATGAACTTTCATTATATAATAACCACGTGTCAAAATGGAAAATAAATGTAATAGGCTATAAGCTATAAGTTAAATAGTAAAACTGGCTGAACATGTAGGCTGCTGTTGCCAACTACCTCCAAGTCACACTGAATAGCAATGGTAGCAAAACTTGGAGATTTGTTCCTCAGGTTTCTTACATGCGATATATTTAAATGCCTGTGCCTGGCAACAAAGGCATCCGACAACCAAATCAGTTTTCTTTAGTTTCTTTTGCATAAATGCCCGACAAATTTATTCACAAATCTTGTTAAAGTGCATATGACACGGCCATGACAACTTTGCGTAAAACTAAAGGTACATCTACAACAAACGTATTCCAAAGTATTTCTGTTCTACGTCAACTAAAAAATGGAGAAAACTGC
Organism: Ascidia mentula; assembly: GCF_947561715.1. NCBI lineage: Eukaryota > Metazoa > Chordata > Ascidiacea > Phlebobranchia > Ascidiidae > Ascidia > Ascidia mentula. The sequence goes on from NC_138568.1 coordinate 6,593,003, forward strand.
ACGAAAAGTAACGGCGACCAAAAATCGTAATCCTTTTGCGCTAAGGAGAAAAGGACATCACATAAGGCGCTTGCGTCGAAAAAATGCATTGTTTAGATAGGAGAAGGCCCCTTTTTTGCAGATATCGAATAGTTTCAAACATGGGAGAATCCACAGATTACGTTACCGTAAAGGTCAGGACAGGATTTTGCATCACACAATAATTTTTGATTGTGACGTCACGAATCAACGGCTTATTTGTCCCTAATTAGCCGAAGACCACAGGGTATAGCAGTAACGACATAACTGTGAGTGGACAAACGACAATGCTAAACTAACGGTTTGTCTCTGTCGTGTTTTCAAAAGTTCATGTATCAGGTTAGCGATCATAAATGCTGTAAAGAACACCCTGTCTGCAGCTCTCATTGATAATTATGGCTCTTTTGCGCATATAAGAACACCCTGTCCCAGTAACTGTTTTATTATTACACAACCAAATAAGACATAATAGGTCAAACAGCGGCCATCTGTCTTCAGCTTAAATTAACATCAAAATCCGTTTATTGCCAGTTTTACAATGTTTTCCATTCCTACGCATAAGGCTTGCTGCCAGCACTGGCACACGACCGAAGCGCATTCTATGACGTCACGCAACAATATCTCGCTTTCGCACGATTTCGTTCGCAGCGGCAAAAGTGCGATTTTGATCAGCTGTATCTTAGAAACCAGTCGTCGTATCAAGCTACTTTTTTCGCCAAAAATGTTCTAAAGTTATGAACATCTCTTAGTTTGATTATTAACATGTTTTATTTTTATGTGTCATATGCACTTTATGGCTTGCAGAGGAAGCTTTGGAAATCTTTTAACGGCTGGTACTTTGCAACTGAATTGAAATAACCTGTCAACGATTTCACGGCAACTTCCTTTCTCGATCCAATATCGTGCCAGGTTGCTCTGTAAACGACTCCAAAGTTTCCCCTTCCGAGTACGTCTGAAATTTAGTGATGAAAGCCGTTATCTTTAAATTGCCTGAGCGAGTCAAATCACAACCTGAGAAAAGTCTTAAGTAAGCGGTTAGTGTCAATGTTTATGGTTTTGATGGCAAAGGTGAATTCATCGTGGCGGTTTTCATGATAGTTGTTCGTTTATTTAATCCTAAACCTCATAAAAGTTTACGTTAAAGTTATTTTGGAAAAAGGCAAAATTCTTGCCCCAAACTATATAAAGTAATGGCAAACCGTGTAAAGCCAGGTTGTTTCGATCTATTTCCCACTTTTGTCCAAATACAGGACCCATGTTGGTCATTTGAAGGTGGTTTTCGAACTGAGAGTAGTTTAGAAAAGGCGCCAGGTCTGCCAAAGATTCTCCGGCGACAAACCGCGATTGGTCAAATATGAGTCTCCTTTATACAACAAGAATATAAAAATAAACATCATATTATGGTCGTAAGATAAAAACTTTCGTTCAGAAAATCGTTTTTGTGAAAGGTTTGTCCAACAATAGTAATCGATTCACGGTGTTTGCAAGTTACCTATTGTCAATGCAGATTGGAATTACATACCACCAACTACATTCAATGACATCGACGGTATGTAACCAAAAATATTCAAAAAAATGTACTTCTGCCTTTTGGTAATCCACCCACATATTTGTATTGGAAACTTACTTTCTCATTCGTTCTCGTCGAAGTCTGATGACGAAGAACATAAGAAGACACACAGTAACCACACATACGGTCACAAGAACAGCGATCACGGGGTTTATCATTTTCCTACAGCTGTTGTATCCATCACCGGTGTAACCCTCGCTGTAAAGAATATTTATGCACAAAAGGCGATCACTGAAACATGGTATCAAAATAAGAAATATAAACTAATGTTTTTTTTTTAATGGAAGAAAGGTCTTGTCATTTTGCAAGCCAATCATGAATGCAACGCATTGTGGTGACATTTCAGTCGCAATCCGTTGCGTAACACCATAACCGAACAACCGACAGTGCAGCTGGCTCAATGTAGCGGAAATCATGTGAAATCAATACAGCCAGCAATAATGCTGAGCTCCAGACACTGTCTGGTGAGAGGGCTTCGGTTTAACGTTGTTATACAATGTTAAGCGAATTCCTTTGCGAGCGAATATTAGCAGTTTATTTAAAGGAAATTTCATCGATTTAAACTTTTACGGGGTCTGTGACTTCAGTGCATATGGCATTGTTACAAACAATGTCATCCACATTGCTATTTAGCCGCCGACAACCGCTGGATCAAAATAATTGGTCGATATTGCCTACGGTCGCTACTTGGTTATAGGACGTGTATGGTTTTCGCAGAATTAAAATCGGCGGGTTTTGTAGTAAAGTTTCCTGCATTGTACAATATATCCCTTATACGTAGCTTCGGTACAAACAATGCTCTTAATTTTAACTTTCACGGCAACAAGCTGGCGATAAAACTAACGAAAGCTAACTTACTCGCAAGAGCAATCATAACCCAGTTTTGGGGCTGGCCTGTCTTTGCATGTTGCAGTCGTGGCGCATTTAGCTGTAGATCCGTGACAGGCGTTGTAGTCTTTGCAGCCGGTCCCGCCAATGAACTGATCCACCCCATCACCACTGTATCCGGGTTTGCAGGTGCAGTTCAAAATGGAACGATCGTTGCTGAGAACCTCACAATATGCATGTGGATCGCAGTGACGTTCTTTCACAGTTTCGTCGACTGGGCAGGGGTCCCAATCTAAACACAATGATTTGATTGAAATTTTTCCTGATCATTTTGCGGCTGAAATACATAAAGCAGAGTTCAAGAACCACCAAATGCATCGGAAAACTAATGCAAAATCAAGAAACAAGCCTTAAATACAAAAACGTTTTTCCAACTAAAGTATCAAAATGTAATCTTTGCGACACAGATATTACAAAACTATTATTAAGATGGTATTCTTTAGTTGGCCTTTTATTGCTATAATGATAATTTGTTACATATTTCCTTCTGATATCATATATTGGAAAACTTTTGAAACGTAAATCGTGATTAGAAATGATTTGTTAGATCTTTAGAATCGAATTCTCAAACCTTCAAAGAAGAATTCTAAGTAAGCGGCGGTTCCATAGTTTTGGCACCAGTGTTCTTTGCCTATACAAACTTTATCCAGGTTTATATACGCAGTCACGGAGAAAAAGTATGTGGCATTCGGAGGTAGTTTTTGATACGTAAAGTTGAACAAAGTTTCTCCGTCCTGCGCTTCGATCTTTTGAAGTGAAACAGATGTAAGTAATTGGTCGGTTTCACCACGACAAGGTCAAATGTTACATGTACGAATCAATGTACTATTTTCGCAAATGCATCTTGTATTCTAAGATCGATACGGTTTACTGTAATTAATGAAGTATTCAATGGAAAAACACTTTCGACCTTCAATGATTTCATAGGTTGTCGTGTGTATACTTACTACCAATGGTCTTGAGTATGCGTCATCCACTATGTAGCGCAAACGATACTCAGGAGGTAAACTGTTGGTAATAACATCGAGAATGTGAGGTGCTGTCCACTGCAAGACTACAGTTATTGTATGGTCTGTGTGGTTGCGGTACCAATTGACCATTGTGAAGGCTAGTGGTGGCCACGAAGACGAAGTCAAGTCTAAATTACAAATATATTGAGCATGGTTCTTTGTAGTCAAACAAACGCGGACATGGTAGACGTTGGTCATATTATTCTAAGAGTATTTAAAAGTAGTAGAAATAAATTATTGCAGCCTAAACAAGAAATGTACACTTACTACTCAGTACTTGTTCACTGCGACAATACTCGGAAGCTGCTTGCTCGTCGACAGGATGCTTGTTGATGAGGTGATAGCCGCAAAACAGATACACGTCATGGCCATAATTCCTGTCTACGCCAATCATGCATCGGCCTCTATAAGCCATAATGTGGAATGTGTAGGCGCGACCGAACCGGATGGGAAACGTGATATTTGTTTGATTCTGAAAACAATCGTAAAACGTCTAGAACCAACGTGAATCCAAGACAGCACCTTTTTGAGGATGTTTTTGTCAATTTTGTAGTTGTTTGGGCAATTTTGCGTTTGTTTGGGCTGGGTGGAACAAGAAATTTTTCAGTATCTACAATTTAACATTCGGAACTTCTTATACCTTCATGATTGTTTTTATCTGTCCCATTGGACAGGGCCGGGTCACTTCTTCCAATGCAATAACGCAACTTTCCGAGCTTGTGCAGTTCGTCACGTCCTCTGCTTCGCAAGGGTATTTGCACTCCACAAGTTCTCCTTCAACGTTTGTGACCCACATTTTCATGCCGATCAACGCCTGGCAGTATTCTTCCTTCTCATATTCGTTTTCTATTAACAAAATATGGTTGTAGAAATCATCGCGTGATTATAAAAACGAAGGCTCTCTGCTTTGTCGTTTATGAGCACTTTCCGCAGCACTTTATATAGATCTAACGATCTAAGTAATTCAATGCGAATCAGATTCAAGTGACCAATTTCCACTTAAGCGTAAGCAAGTGCTACATTATGCATGACAAAATCCTGTTTCATATGTTGTAATGTGCCTTGAAATGTTTTTTTGTTTTAAGTTTTGATTTGAGGTACTTGCCGTAGGCCAAAGTATCGTCGTCACTGTCAAAAAAGCAATACATGAATCCATCGTGATCGTCTCCTAAAACAAATCGATGTTAAAGCGATGGAGCTAATAATGCTTTTTAGTAATCGCAGACAGGGCCACAGTTTCTGCAAAATACCTTTGAGTAAAATTTTTTTTTGCAGTCGGCAATAAGATAAAAAGTCTGCAATAAGACGTGTGCTTAGTTAAATGAAAATCTTTGAAACAACTCTGTGTAAGACTCTCTTGACACCTTCGCAGAGAATGCACAACAACATTACCCACATATGATCAGCATCTGTCTGCAGCTTATACACAATAACACTACCAACCCTTCACTGTCCAGTTGTAAGTAACGCTTAGTTTTGCGGTGGAGTGGTTTGTATGATCGGAAAGGTGAAGATTAGGGTAATAGAATGTCTCGACAACCATCAATTCATCATTCTGTATACTAGGACTTTGGCAACCGACTCCCCCAATGGATCGGTCAATCCCATCACCGCTGTAGCCAGGTTTACAGGTGCAGTTTATTCGTGAACGATCTTTGCTGAGGATCTCACAAAACGCATGCGGATCGCAATGACGTTCTATCACTTCTCTGTCTATTGGGCAGGGATTCCAATCTGTGGAAAAGTAAAGCGAATGAAGATTTCATCATACCAGAATAGAAACGACGACTTTCTACTGCAATTACACCTCAGCAACCGCCACCAACACAGACACCTTATGTTAGTCAGTGGTTTTTGATAATATATTTTCAATTCTTTCATAATTTTAATTGAATTTAATCATTCAAGGTGTTTTTAAGCTAAGCCAATGTCTGCACAAACCGTCAAAGAATTCTTCTATTTCTGCCGCAGTCCCAAAGTTTTCGCAAGTCTCTCCACCAGGACAGGTCTTATCAGTAAGATTCATGTAACCTAATGCCTTAAACACGTAGGTGTTATTCGGGCCTAGCCCACGGTAAGTGTACGTGAACACATCTTGACCTGGAAGTGGTATCACCTTTAATGAAATGCGGAAACATTTGTTGGTCTGCTTTGTCAGAAACGACACTCAAATACAACGAATTCGCAAGGCCTGCACGTTTATATTTAACATGTCAAATATATTAATATTGTAATAGAATACATGCAGTAGGGTACAGAAGCACTACAGCATTAGGGGATGTTGTGGTTACGCTATATGCGCACCATTGCGGTCTCATTGCATATAAGCACAACTAACAATCAACCCATGCTGTAAATCCTGAAGGATTTCTACACATTGATTTTACCTCAACAGCCTTTGAGTGAAAGCGGGTGTGATGTGGATCTTTCACGTACAACACCTTGTATTTGTCTGGCAAGCGATTTTCAATGTTGTCTACGACATGAGGTGCTTGCCATTGTAACATCACCGTTATCGTGTGGTCACTGTGATTTCGGAATGCTTCGAGCATTGTGAAGTTGATTGGTGGTCCCGATGACGATGTCAAGTCTAGGTTAAGATATCAATTTTTGCATCACGGACCAATTACTTAACTCGTTTCAGATGTATTGAACACATTACAATAGCGTGAAGCAAATCAAAGTTTAATGAATTTTTTTTTTGTATTTTGACATCTTTAGAACCCGCAAAATCGGATTTCATTCACAAATAATACGAGACATAAACTCTAAAACTTCACTGTGTCGTTAACTGGTGCAAAATTCTTCTCTTGTCATCGCTGTTATAACATGCACTTTACCAAACGTTTCAAAACCAAAGAAATTTCCAATAATATACAACTCACTACTGAGTACTTGTTCACTGCGACAATACTTGTAAGCTGCTTGCTCGTCTACTGGATGCTTGTTGATGAGGTGATAGCCACAGAATAGGTAGACATCGCTACTATGTAGAGCTTTACCGAAAATTCGTCTTCCGCGGTACCCGAAAATGTTGAAATAATACGAACGACCGAATCGGATAGGAAACGTGATGTTGGTTTGGTTCTGTAATCAGCAATCATTTGGGGTCAAATAAACTTACACAAACAATTAGTTGGGTTTGAGTTGTAATTCGTGTTTTGCACGTTTTTTCATCGTAGGCTGTGGAATACGGACTATACCATTTAAAACACCAGGCAAATAAGGAAATCAATTCTTAAAATATATTCATTTCAGGTGGAAACCAGCACGCGTGCCATTTTTGAAACAAAGGCATGCCAAATTTGGTGGTTAACCAAAACCGACATAAATTCCGCGAAAATAAGACGAATCTAACGTTGCATTTGTCGTCGACCATTCTATATGTGAAAATCATGAGTTTTGTCTGATTTCAGTATCGTCCTGTCTGGCAGGATGGTTGGTCATATATGCGGAAATTATTATTGGGGCATTTGGTGAGTACTAGCATTGCTCATGTAATCGGAAATACCTTCATTATGGCCTTTATTTGTCCCATTGGACAGGGCTGATCAACATAAGCGGCTGTAACGCAGATTTCTTCACTTTTGCAACCCTGTAGATCAACTGACTCACACGGGTAGGAGCACTCCACATAATCCCCATTAACCTTCGTCACCCACATTTTCATGCCTATCATGGATTGGCAGTAGTGATCGTGGAGGTCGTAGTAATAATCCGAGCCTGCAACAGATTGATAAACTAAACACAATTTGTAACAGACTGTTTTTGGCAGACTATTTCAAATAGTTTTGTGGCATACGAGTCTTCCTCAAGATGTTTTATTAAAAAAGATTCAAACTGACCAACTTGATGTCTTATTTCGATATTTGAAATTGATTGTTAGTTCTCAAAAGTTTGTGTTTTTTAACCACACGAAACTTGTTCACTCTGTGCTGTACAGTAAGCCATTCTCTAATTTATGTAGATATACTCGCCTTTGTCTGAAATGTGGTTGTCCCGGTCGAAAAAACAGTACATAAAACCATCGTAATCCTCATCTAAAAACCAAAATACTCAACTCTTTCGTTATTTGAAACCACACTCAATACTTAATTGCACAGAAAACACTTAACTATAACTTTGCCCAGTTTGAAATAACTGTATATTTTTTTATGCGTTAAATTCCTATGACTTTGAAAAACTTCGTATGTAGCATGTCGTGTTTGTTTATTTGTACTCAAAAGACTGTGATTCCTATTTACTTTCCACTGTCCAGTTGAAGGTGACGCTAAGTGTAACGGTCGAGAGGTTTTTGTTACTGGGAAGGTACAGTTCAGGGTAATGGGATATCTGGATTTTCTTCAAGTCTCCAACCCCTGTTGGTATAACACTAAGATTAAAGCATATCATATAATTACTACCTCACCTATTCTTGATATACCGACCATTGCAAATATCATACATTCCACAGATGTATTTTTTTTACCCATCCGCATACTATAAGACCTTTATATATTCTTTGAAAGTAATCATGCAATTAAACAGCATTTTTAAAACCGTTGCACTCATTTATGTCTCAGACATTTGTGTCGGATGTCGCGTACAACTTGTCGCTTTGTGCGTTTTCTCACTATTTGGTGCACCATTAGTTTTGAGTAAACTTGTTATCCCAGAAATACGTCATTCATGTAGTTTGCGGCTTTATTTTACTAGTAAACCAAAGGCTAACACTTTTTAGATTAAATGAGCGTCCAACTTTAATATAAATTATAATATTTTGCAGTGGACTTACGATCTTCATTTGAACAATTGTTTGCAGTCCGTTGTGCCTCGGTCGTGGCCACTAGTAAAATGCAGAAACAGCTGAACGTGGAATGTTTCCACATCATGTATTAAACTACATCTGTGGTTGCTGCAAAAAGTGTTTTTTGTCTCTTTCAACAAAATTTTTGTCTTTTTCAACAGAATTTCCTCACGTATATTATTAGTTGTACAAGGATTAAAGCTTGACAACTCACTGATTTAGCATTATTGCATATCTACTGAGTAGACACATTAGCTCGTAGAAATCACTTAGCTGTAAGTTGCAGACGGGAGCATTTTTCCAAGCTTACTTGCTGCGCCATTCCTAACTAATACGTTTTGAAGTACAACATTATATGAAAACGGTGACTAAGCCATGCAGGCAAACAGCTATCACTTGTATACTCGTCTGCGGTGGCGCTTTTAACTGGAAATGTGTCTTTTTTCGTCTCACTGTACCAAAACCGCAACGGAGTTCAGCCAACGCTACTCGTACCTGGAACTGAGGAAATGGTGAAATCCCATGGTTTTGCTCACAATGCAAACGAGCTCTGCGCTGCCACGTCGTGATTAGTGTTTATCTTTGACCAATTGCATCGATGTTGGATTGTTAATGACTTTTCCTGTTCATGACTTATCGTGTCAAAGAGTATGTTGCTTGATTCCGGACGGAGGGCAATAAAATATATTTTCTCATGAAGTATATTGCAACAATTACTAGGTATTTGATTGTACTGCAACCAATACATAACGTAGATCTGATACTACCAACTCAATAAAAATGCAAAAACGCATTATAGTTTAGAATTTGTATAATTCCAATATGTTTGACAAACTCATGCAGTTAACCGAGTTCCAACAGGCTGAATATACAATTGAGTTTTATCACATAACATAAACAGTGGAGCATGTAGCACCATATGCAGCATGTCTTGTTAGTTTGCTTATAAAAACGTAATGTTAAATTGAAACTCTGTCGGGGGATGCGCTGCTGCAAAAAGTCCTGGGGCGCTAATATAGAGGTAATGCATGAACAGTTCCTATTTGTTTTGTTTTCGAGTCAAATATTACATTTTCTGCGACGATAGGTATGTTGTTTGACCTGCGACAAAACTGAGGTTTTGAACAATTTTTTGTTGAAACAGTTTACTAAAATTTATTGTTTGCTGAAAACGTTGTTTGCCTTTTTAGTGAACCTTTCATTTACCCAACCACCTCGTTATAATAATATCCAATTTCGTTGGCATTGTATACGCATATATTCATTATACAATAATAAACAAAGGCATGAAAAAGAATATAATTTTCAGCAAAGGTCCATGTGTTCGACAACAGAAAAAAAACATCCTTGTGAAAAGTTTATTCAGGAATGGAATTCCATCCACTGAGGTTCCAAGTTACTCATTGTCAATGCAGAGTGGGATTTCTTCACGTGCTGCATGCAATGACATCGACGGTCTGTAAACAAAATGGCAATCTTTGCAGCGTTATTCAAATTAAAGAAAAAACAATTTGTTAGGAATAGAAACAAAAGAATGCAACTCATTGTGGTGAATTTGCAGTCGCAATCCGATGCGTTACACCACGACCGAACAACTGATTGGAACCAATATTGCTGCTGACTGAATGTGGCGAAATCATGACAAAAACAATATACAGCCAGCTATAATGCCAAGCTAGATTGCCTTTGGTTTAGGCATTTTAATGCAACGTTGCGTAAATGTGTTTGTGCAAGTAGCTGTTTTTAAACGGAATTGTGATCAATTTTCATTTCTGCGGGCACTGTGATCAAAGTGTAGATGGGATGGTTTTAAATATGCCATCCACACTGATAATATAGAAGACGACATCCTTTGGCTTTAAAGAAACTGCTCGATGTCGTTCATGTTCTTAATATGTCATGCACAGAAAATCTAACGAAATAGTTCTGAAACTTACTCGCAAGAGCAATCATAACCTAGTTCGGGTGCTGGCCTGTCTTTGCATATTGCAGTCGTGGCACATTTAGCTGTAGATCCGTGACAGGCGTTGTAGTCTTTGCAGCCGGTCCCGCCAATGAACTGATCCACCCCGTCACCACTGTATCCGGGTTTGCAGGTGCAATTCAAAATAGAACGATCGTTGTTGAGAACCTCACAATATGCATGCGGATCGCAGTGACGTTCTTTCACAGTTTCGTCGACTGGACAGGGATCCCAATCTAAACAGAATGATTTGATTGAAGTTTTTCCTGATCATTTTGCGGCTGAAATATATAAAGCAGAGTTCAAGAACCACCAAATGCATCGAGAACCAAATGCAAAAAGTAAGAAACAAACCTTAAATACAAAAACGTTTTTCCAACTAAAGTATCAAAATGTAATTTTTGCGACACAGATGTCACAAAACTATTTTTAAGCGGGTATTCTTTAGTTGGCCTTTTATTGCTATAATGATTATTTGTTACCTATTTCCTTCTGATATCATATATTGGAAAACTTTTGAAACGTAAATCGTGATTAGAAATGATTTGTTAGATCTTCAGAATCGAATTCTCAAACCTTCAAAGAAGTATTCCAAGTATGCGGGGGATCCATAGTTTTGGCACCAGTGGTCGTTCCCAATACAAACTTTATCCAGGTGTATGTACGCAGTCACGAGGAACAAGTATGTGGCATTCGGAGGTAGTTTTTGATACGTGAAGTTGAACAAAGTTTCTCCGTCCTGCGCTTTGATCTTTCGAAGTGAACAGATGTAAAAAATTGGTCGGTTTCACCATGACGAAGCTAAACGTTACATGTACGAACAAATAGAAAAAAAACATCAGAAATGTGACGGATCTGCCGTTACAAATCAATGTAATATTCCTAGGGCTCCAAAAGAAGTAACAGACGATCACACCAGTATAAGATCTTTATTTAAGAAACATTAATTTCGCCTAATGGCATCTTCAATTTCTGTCGTAGAAAGTAGATTTTTTTATCGTTTTAATCGCTTTGTTTTTTGTCGTGGTAGCCAGTAAGTGGACTTACTGTGGAGTAATTTTGTTGTTGTTTTTGTTTTTGTTGTGGTTTTAAGTAATTAATTTAATTTTTTATTGCTATTCTATTTTCAGACAGAAATTGAAGATGCCTTTTGTCGAATTCTTAAACAAAGATCTTATACTGGTGTGATTGTCTGTTACTCCTTTTGAATTAATGAAGAATTCATTGGAAAAACACTTTCGACATTGAATGATTTCATAGGTTGTCGTGTGTGTACTTACTACCAATAGTTTTGAGAATGTATGATCCATTACGTAGCGCAAGCGATACTCAGGAGGTAAACTGTTGGTGATAACATCAAGAATGTGAGGTGCTTTCCACTGCAAGACTACAGTTATTGTATGGTCTGTGTGGTTGCGGTACCAATCGACCATAGTGAAGTTTAGTGGTGGCCCCGAAGACGAAGTCAAGTCTAAATTACAAATGTATTGAATGTGGTACGCGTTCTTTGTGGTAAAGAAATGCAGACATGGTAGACGTTGGTCATATTATTGAATATTTAAAGGTAATTAAAATTACCAGTAAGCCTTTTTGTGCTCCAGTTTTGAAAATATAATTACAAGATACAATTTGGTCTTGAAAATATAAATCCTTGCAGCCTAAACAAGAAATGTACACTTACTACTCAGTACTTGTTCACTGCGACAATACTCGGAAGCTGCTTGCTCGTCGACAGGATGCTTGTTGATGAGGTGATAGCCACAAAACAGATACACGTCATGGCCATGATTCCTGTCTACGCCAATTATACATCGGCCTCTATAAGGCATAATGTGGAATGTGTAGGAACGACCGAACCGGATGGGAAACGTGATATTTGTTTGATTCTGAAAACAACCGTAAAATGTCTAGAACCAAAGTGAATCCAAGACAGCACCTTTATGAGGATGTTCATGTAAATTTTGTAGTTTTCTGGGCAATTTTGTGTTTTTTTTCGCTGGGTGGAAATTTTTAAGTACCTGTAATTTAACATTTGGACGTTCTCATACCTTCATGATTGTTTTTATCTGTCCCATTGGACATGGCCGGTCCACTTCGTCCAATGCAGTAACGCAACTTTCCGAGCTTGTGCAGTTCGTCACGTCCTCTGATTCGCAAGGGTATTTGCACTCCACAAGATCTCCGTCAACGTTTGTGACCCACATTTTCATGCCGATCAACGCTTCGCAGTATTCGTCCTTCTTATATTCGTTTTCTGTTAACGAAATATGGTTGTAGACCTCATCGCGTGATAAAAAACGAAGGTTCTATGCTTTGTCGTTTATGCGAACTTTCCGCAGCACTTTATGTAGATCTAACGATCTAAGTAATTCAATGCGAATCAATTTCAAGTGACTAATTTCCACTTACGCGTAAGCAAGTGCTACATTGTGCATGACAAAATGTTGTTTCATATGTTGTAATGTGCCTTGAAATGTTTTTTGTTTTAAATTTTGATTCGAGGTACTTGCCGTAGGCCAACGTATCGTCGTCACTGTCAAAAAAGCAATACATGAATCCGTCGTGATCGTCTCCTAAAACAAATTGGTGTTGAAGCGATAGAGCTAATAATGATTTTTAGTGAGAGCAGACAGGGCCACTGTTTCCGCAAAATACCGTTCAGTAAATATTTTTTACAGTGAGCAATAAGATGTGTGCTGAGTTAAATGAATATCTTTGAAACAACTCTGTGTAAGACTCTCTTGACACCTTCGCAGAGAATGCATAACAAAATTACCCACATATGATCAGCATCTGTCTGCAGCTTATACACAATTAACACTACCCACCCTTCACTGTCCAGTTGTAAGTAACGCTAAATTTTGCGGTCGAGTGGTTGGTATGATCGGAAAGGTGAAGATTAGGGTAATAGAATGTCTCGACAACCATCAATTCATCATTCTTTATACTGGGACTTTGGCAACCAACTCCCCCAATGGATCGGTCAATCCCATCACCGCTGTAGCCAGGTTTACAGGTGCAGTTTATTCGTGAACGATCTTTGCTCAGGATCTCACAAAACGCATGCGGATCGCAATGACGTTCTTTTACTTCTGTGTCTATTGGACAGGGGTTCCAATCTGTGGAAAAGTAATTTCATCATACCAGAATAGAAAAGACGACTTTCTACAACAATCACACCTCAGCAACCGCCACCAACACAGACACCTTATGTTGGTCAGTGGTTTTTGATAATTTATTTTTTCAATTCTTTCATAATTTCAATTGAATTTAATCATTCAAGGTGTTTTCAAGCTAAGCCAATGTCTGCACAAACCGTCAAAGAATTCTTCTATTTCTGCCGGAGTTCCAAAGTTTTCGCAAGTCTCTCCACCAGGACAGGTCTTATCATTAAGATTCATGTAAGCTAATGCCTTAAACACGTAGGTGTTATTCGGGCGTAGCCCACGGTAAGTGCACGTGAACACATCTTGACCAGGAAATGGTATCACCTTTAACGAAATGTGGAAATATTTGTCGGTCTGTTATGTCAGAAACGACATTCAAATACAACGAGTTCGCACGGCCTGCACGTTTATATTTAACATGTCAAATATATTGACATTGTAATAGAACACGTGCAGTAGGGTACAGAAGCACTACAGCATTAGGGGATGTTGTGGTTACACAATATGCGAACCATTGCGGTCTCATTGCATATAAGCACAACCAACAATCAAACCATGCTGTAAATCCTGAAGGACTTCTACACATGGATTTTACCTCAACTGCCTTTGAGTGAAAGCGGGTGTGATGTGGTTCTTTCACGTACAACACCTTGTATTTGTCAGGCAAGCGGTTTTCAATGTTGTCTACGACATGAGGTGCTTGCCATTGTAACATCACCGTTATCGTGTGGTCATTGTGATTTCGGAATGCTTCGAGCATTGTGAAGTTGATTGGTGGTCCCGATGACGATGTCAAGTCTAGATTAAAATATGAATTTTTGCATCACGGACCAAGTACTTAACTCGTTTCATATGTATTGAACACATTACAATAGCGTCAAGCAAGTCAAAATTTAATGAATTTTTTGCATTTTGGCATCTTTAGAACCCGCAAAAGCGGATTTCATTCACAAATAATACGAGACATAAACTCTTAAACTTCACTGTGTCGTTAACTGGTGCAAAATTCTTCTCTTGTCATCGCTGTTATAACATGCACTTTACCAAACGTTTGAAAACCAAAGAAATTTCCAACAATATACAACTCACTACTGAGATGTATATTGTTCACTGCGACAATACTTGTAAGCTGCTTGCTCGTCTACTGGATGTTTGTTGATGAGGTGATAGCCACAGAATAGGTAGATGTCGCTACTATGTAGAGCTTTACCGAAAATTCGTCTTCCGCGGTACCCGAAAATGTTGAAATAATACGAACGACCGAATCGGATAGGAAACGTGATGTTGGTTTGGTTGTGTAATAAGCAATCATTTGGGGTCAAATAAACTTATACAAACAATTAGTTGGGTTTGAGTTGTAATTCGTGTTTTGCACGTTTTTTCATCGTAGGCTGTGGAATACGGACTATACCATTTAAAACACCAGGCAAAAAAGGAAATCAATTTTTAAAATATATTCATTTCAGGTGGAAACCAGCACGCGTGCCATTTTTGAAACAAAGGCATGCCAAATTTGGTGGTTAACCAAAACCGATATAAATTCCGCGAAAATAAGACGAATCTAACGTTGCATTTGTCGTCGACCACTCTATATGTGAAAATCATGAGTATTGTCTGATTTCAGTATCGTCCTGTCTGGCAGGATGGTTGGTCATATATCCGGAAATTATTATTGGGGCATTTTGTGAGTACTAGCATTGCTCATGTAATCGGAAATACCTTCATTATGGCCTTTATTTGTCCCATTGGACAGGGCTGATCAACATAAGCGGCTGTAACGCAGATTTCTTCAATTTTGCAACCCTGTAGATCATCTGACTCACACGGGTAGGAGCACTCCACATAATCCCCATTAACGTTCGTCACCCACATTTTCATGCCTATCATGGATTGGCAGTAGTGGTCGTGGAGGTCGTAGTAATAATCCGAGCCTGCAACAGATTGATAAACTAAACACAATTTGTAACAGACTGTTTTTGGCAGACTATTTCGAATGGTTTTGTGGCATACGAGTCTTCCTCAAGATGTTTTATTAAAAAAGATTCAAACTGACCAACTTGATGTCTTATTTCGATATTTGAATTTGACTGTTAGTTCTCAAAAGTTTGTGTTTTTTAACCACACGAAACTTGTTCACTCTGTGCTGTACAGTAAGCCATTCTCTAATTTATGTAGATATACTCGCCTTTGGCTGAAATGTAGTTGTCCCGGTCGAAAAAACAGTACATAAAACCATCGTAATCCTCATCTAAAAACCAAAATACTCAACTCTTTCGTTATTTGAAACCACACTCAACACTTAATTGCACAGAAAACACTTAACTATAACTTTGCCCTGTTTAAGACAACTGTATATTTTATTGAAACCAGGATTGCATTAAATTCCTATGACTTAAAAACTTCGTATGCAGCATGTCGTGTTTGTTTATTTGTACTCAAAAGCTGTGATTTCTGTTTACTTTCCACTGTCCAGTTGAAGGTGACGCTAAGTGTAACGGTCGAGAGGTTTTTGTTACTGGGAAGGTACAGTTCAGGGTAATGGGATATCTGGATTTTCTTCAAGTCTCCAACCCCTGTTGGTATAACACTAAGATTAAAGCATATGATATAATTACTACCTCACCTATTCTTGATATACCGACCATTGCAAATATCAGCAGACATTCTTCAGGTGCAATTTTTTACCCATCCGCATACTATTAGACCTTTATATATTCTTTGAAAGCAATCATGCAATTAAACAGCATTTTTGAAACCGTTGCACTTCTTTATGTCTCAGACATTTGTGTCGGATGTCGCGTACAACTTGTCGCTTTGTGCGTTTTCTCACTATTTGGTCCACCATTAGTTTTGAGTAAACTTGTTATCCCAGAAATATGTCATTCATGTAGTTTGCGGCTTTATTTTAATAGAAAAGCAAATGCTAAGATTTGTTAGATTAAATGAGCGTCCAATTTATTTTATCAATTCTGATATTTTGCAGTGGACTTACGATCTTCATTTGAACAATTGTTTGCAGTTTGTTGTGCCTCGGACGTGGCCACTAGCAAAATGCAGAGACATCTGAACGTGGAATGTTTCCACATCATGTATTAAACTACATCTGTGGTTGCTGCAAAAAGTGTTTTTTGTCTCTTTCAACAGAATTTCCGAACGTATATTATGTAGTTGTAAGGATTAAAGTTTGACAACTTACGGATTTACCATCATTGCATATCTACTGAGTAGAGATATTAGCCCGTACAAATCACTCAGCTGTAAGTTGCAGCCGGGAGCATTTTTCCAAGCTTACTTGCTGCGCCATTCCTAACTAACACGTTTTAAAGTACAACATTATATGAAAACGTTTACTAAGCCATGCAGGCAAACAGCTATCACTGGTATACTTGTCTGCGGTGGCGCTTTTAACTGGAAACGTGTCTTTTTTCGTCTCACTGTACCGAAACCGCAACGGAGTGCAGCCAACGCTACTCGTACCTGGAACTGAGGAAATGGTGAAATCCCATGGTTTTGCTCACAATGCAAACGAGCTCTGCGCTGCCACGTCGTGATTAGTGTTTATCTTTGCCCAATTACATCGATATTGGACTGTTAATGACTTTCCCTGTTCATGACTTATCGTGTCAAAGAGTATGTTGCTTGGTTCCGGACGGAGGGCATTAAAAATAAATTGTCTCATGAAGTATATTGCAACAATTACTAGGTATTTGATTGTACTGCAACCAATACATAACGTAGATCTGATGCTACCAACTCAATAAAAATGCAAAAACGCATTATACTTTAGAATTTGTATAATTCCAATATGTTTGACAAACTCATGCAGTTAACCGAGTTCCAACAGGCTGAATATACAATTGAGTTTTATCACATAACATAAACAGTGGAGCATGTAGCACCATATGCAGCATGTCTTGTTAGTTTGCTTATAAAAACGTAATGTTAAATTGAAACTCTGTCGGGGGATGCGCCGCTGCAAAAAGTCCTGGGGCGCTAATATAGAGGTAATGCATGAACAGTTCCTATTTGTTTTGTTTTCGAGTCAAATATTACATTTTCTGCGACGAGGTATGTTGTTTGACCTGCGACAAAGCTGAGGTTTTGAACAATTTTTTGTTGAAACAGTTTACTAAAATTTATTGTTTGCTGAAAACGTTGTTTGCCTTTCTAGTGAACCTTTCATTTACCCAACCAACTCGTCATAATAATATCCAATTTCGTTGGCAGTGTATAGGCATATATTCATTATACAATAATAAACAAAGGCATGAAAAAGAATATAATTTTCAGCAAAGGTCTATGTGTTCGACAACAGGAAAAAAACACATCCTTGTGAAAAGTTTATTTAGGAATGGAATTCCGTCCACGAAGGTTCCAAGTTACTCATTGTCAATGCAGAGTGGGATTTCTTCACGTGCTACATTCAATGACATCGACGGTCTGTAAACAAAATTAATCAAAAAATCGACTTCTGCCTTTTAGTAAACCACCCACATATTTGTGTTGGAAACTTACATTCTCATTCGTTCTCGTCGACGTCTGATGACGAAGAACATAAGAAGACACACAGTAACCACACATACGGTCACAAGAACAGCGATCACGGGGTTTATCATTTTCCTACAGCTGTTGTATCCATCACCGGTGTAACCCTCGCTGTAAAGAATATTTATGCTTATATGGCAATCTTTGAAGCGTTATTTAGTATTCAAATTGAAAACAAAACAATTTGTTAGGAATATAAACAAAAGAGCGGCCTTGAATGCAACTCATTGTGGTGAATTTGCATCAAAGTGTATATGGGATGGTTTTAAATATGTCATCCACACTGCTAATATAGCAGACGACATCCCTTGGCTTCATAGAAACTGCTCGATGTCGTTTATGTTCTTAATATGTCATGCACAGAAAAGCTAAAGAAAGCTAACTTACTCGCAAGAGCAATCATAACCTAGTTCGGGTGCTGGCCTGTCTTTGCATATTGCAGTCGTGGCACATTTAGCTGTAGATCCGTGACTGGCGTTGTAGTCTTTGCAGCCGGTCCCGCCAATGAACTGATCCACCCCGTCACCACTGTATCCGGGTTTGCAGGTGCAGTTCAAAATCGAACGATCGTTGCTGAGAACCTCACAATATGCATGCGGATCGCAGTGACGTTCTTTCACAGTTTCGTCGACGGGACAGGGGTCCCAATCTAAACACAATGATTTGATTGAAGTTTTTCCAGATCATTTTGCGGCTGAAATACATAAAGCAGAGTTCAAGAACCACCAAATGCATCGGGAACCTAATGCAAAATCAAGAACGAGTCTTAATTACAAAAACGTTTTTCCAAGTGCAATATCAAAATGTAATCTTTGCGACACAGATATCACAAAACTATTATTAAGATGGTATTCTTTAGCTATGGCCTTTTATTGCTATAATGATTATTTGTTACCTATTTCCTTCTGATATCATATATTGTAAAACTTTTGAAACGTAAATCTTGATTAGAAATGATTTGTTAGATCTTTAGAATCGAATTCTCAAACCTTCAAAGAAGTATTCAAAGTATGCGGGGGATCCATAGTTTTGGCACCAGAGGTCGTTCCCTATACAAACTTTATCCAGGTTTATGTACGCAGCCACGGAGAACAAGTATGTGGCATTCGGAGGTAGTTTTTGATACGTGAAGTTGAACAAAGTTTCTCCGTCCTGCGCTTCGATCTTTCGAAGTGAAACAGATGTAAGAAATTGGTCGGTTTCACCACGACGAGGTTAAATGTTACGTGTACGAATAAATGTACTATTTTCACAAATGCATCTTGTATTTCAACTTGTATTCTAAGATCGATACGGTTTACTGTAATTAATGAAGTATTCAATGGAAAAACACTTTCGGCATTGAATGATTTCATAGGTTGTCGTGTGTATACTTACTACCATTGGTCTTGAGTATGCGTCATCCACTATGTAGCGCAAACGATACTCAGGAGGTAAACTGTTGGTAATAACATCGAGAATGTGAGGTGCTGTCCACTGCAAGACTACAGTTATTGTATGGTCTGTGTGGTTGCGGTACCAATTGACCATTGTGAAGTCTAGTGGTGGCCCCGAAGACGAAGTCAAGTCTAAATTACAAATATATTGAATATGGTTCTTTGTAGTCAAACAAACGCGGACATGGTAGACGTTGGTCATATTATTCTAAGAGTATTCAAAAGTAGTAGATATAAATTGTTGCAGCCTAAACAAGAAATGTACACTCACTACTCAGTACTTGTTCACTGCGACAATACTCGGAAGCTGCTTGCTCGTCGACAGGATACTTGTTGATGAGGTGATAGCCACAAAACAGATACACGTCATGGCCATAATTCCTGTCTATGCCAATCATGCATCGGCCTCTATAAGCCATAATGTGGAATGTGTAGGAGCGACCGAACCGGATGGGAAACGTGATATTTGTTTGATTCTGAAAACAACCGTAAAATGTTTGGAAGCAACGTGAATCCAAGGCAGCACCTTTATGAGGATGTTTCTGTAAATTTTGTGTTTTTTGGGGCAATTTGGTGTTTTTTTGCTGGGTGGAAATTTTAAAGAAATTTTTATGTAATTTTTTTTGCAATTTAACATTTGGACCTTCTTATACCTTCATGATTGTTTTTATCTGTCCCATTGGACAGGGCCGGTCCACTTCTTCCAATGCAATAACGCAACTTTCCGAGCTTGTGCAGTTCGTCACGTCCTCTGCTTCGCAAGGGTATTTGCACTCCACAAGTTTTCCTTCAACGTTTGTGACCCACATTTTCATGCCGATCAACGCCTGGCAGTATTCGTCCTTCTCATATTCGTTTTCTATTAACAAAATATGGTTGTAGACATCATCGCGTGATTATAAAAACGAAGGCTCTCTGCTTTGTCGTTTATGAGCACTTAATATGGATCTAAAGATCTAAGTAATTCAATGCGAATTAATTTCAAGTGATTAATTTCCACTTAAGCGTAAGCAAGTGCTGCATTATGAATGACAAAATCCTGCTTCATATGTTGTAATGTGCCTTGAAATGTTTTTTGTTTTAAATTTTGATTCGAGGTACTTGCCGTAGGCCAATGTATCGTCGTCACTGTCAAAAAAGCAATACATGAATCCGTCGTGATCGTCTCCTAAAACAAATCGATGTTTAAGCGATGGGGCTAATAATGATTTTTAGTGAGCGCAGACAGGGCCACTGTTTCCGCAAAATACCGTTCAGTAAAATTTTTTTTTGCAGTCGGCAATAAGATGAAAAGTCTGCAATAAGACGTGTGCTGAGTTAAATGAAAATCTTTGAAACAACTCTGTGTAAGACTCTCTTGACACCTTCGCAGAGAATGCATAACAAAATTACCACATATGATAAGCATCTGTCTGCAGCTTATACACAATTAACACTACCCACCCTTCACTGTCCAGTTGTAAGTAACGCTAAGTTTTGCGGTCGAGTGGTTGGTATGATCGGAAAGGTGAAGATTAGGGTAATAGTATGTCTCGACAACCATCAATTCATCATTCTGTATACTGGGACTTTGGCAACCAACTCCCCCAATGGATCGGTCAATCCCATCACCGCTGTAGCCAGGTTTACAGGTGCAGTTTATTCGTGAACGATCTTTGCTCAGGATCTCACAAAACGCATGCGGATCGCAATGACGTTCTTTTACTTCTCTTTCTGTTGGGCAGGGATTCCAATCTGTGGAAAAGTAAGCGAATGAAGATGTCATCATACCAGAATAGAAAAGACGACTTTCTACAGCAATTACACCTCAGCAACCGCCAACAACACAGACACTTTATGTTAGTCAGTGGTTTTTGATAATTTATTTTCAATTCTTTCATAATTTTAATTGAAATTATTCATTCAAGGTGTTTTTAAGCTAAGCCAATGTCTGCACAAACCGTCAAAGAATTCTTCTATTTCTGCCGCAGTTCCAAAGTTTTCGCAAGTCTCTCCACCAGGACAGGTCTTATCATTAAGATTCATGTAAGCTAATGCCTTAAACACGTAGGTGTTATTCGGGCGTAACCCACGGTAAGTGTACGTGAACACATCTTGACCAGGAAATGGTATCACCTTTAACGAAATGTGGAAATATTTGTCGGTCTTTTATGTCAGAAACGACACTCAAATACAACGAGTTCGCACGGCCTGCACGTTTATATTTAACATGTCAAATATATTAACATTGTAATAGAATCCATGCAGTAGGGTACAGAAGACTACAGCATTAGGGGATGTTGTGGTTACACAATATGCGAACCATTGCGATCTCATTGCATATAAGCACAACTAACAATCAACCCATGCTGTAAATCCTGAAGGACTTCTACACATGGATTTTACCTCAACAGCCTTTGAGTGAAAGCGGGTGTGATGTGGTTCTTTCACGTACAACACCAAGTATTTGTCAGGCAAGCGGTTTTCAATGTTGTCTACGACATGAGGTGCTTGCCATTGTAACATCACCGTTATCGTGTGGTCATTGTGATTTCGGAATGCTTCGAGCATTGTGAAGTTGATTGGTGGTCCCGATGACGATGTCAAGTCTAGGTTAAGATATGAATTTTTGCATCACGGACCAATTACTTAACTCGTTTCAGATGTATTGAACACATTACAATAGCGTGAAGCAAATCAAAGTTTAATGAATAGTTTTTTTTTCGTATTTTGGCATCTTTAGAACCCGCAAAAGCGGATTTCATTTACAAATAATATGAGACATAAACTCTTAAACTTCACAGTGTCGTTAACTGGTGCAGGATTCTTCTCTTGTCATGGCTGTTGTAACATGCACTTTACCAAACGTTTCAAAACCAAAGAAATGTCCAACAATACAACTCACTACTGAGTACTTGTTCACTGCGACAATACTTGTAAGCTGCTTGCTCGTCTACTGGATGCTTGTTGATGAGGTGATAGCCACAGAATAGGTAGACATCGCTACTATGTAGAGCTTTACCGAAAATTCGTCTTCCGCGGTACCCGAAAATGTTAAAATAATACGAACGACCGAATCGGATAGGAAACGTGATGTTGGTTTGGTTCTGTAATGAGCAATCATTTGGGGTCAAATAAACTTACACAAACAATTAGTTGGGTTTGAGTTTTAATTCGTGTTTTGTTTTTTCATCGTAGGCTGTGGAATACGGACTATACCATTTAAAACACTGTAAGGAAATCAATTTTTAAAATATATTCATTTCAGGTGGAAACCAGCACGCGTGCCATTTTTGAAACAAAGGTGTGCCAAATTTGGTGGTTAACCTAAACCGACGTAACTTCCGCGAAAATAAGACGAATCCAACTTTGCATTTGTCGTCGACCGTTCTATATGTGAAAATCATGAGTGTTGTCTGATTTCAGTATCGTCCTGTCTGGCAGAATGGTTGGTCATATATCCGGAAATCATTATTGGGGCATTTTGTGAGTACTAGCATTGCTCATGTAATCGGAAATACCTTCATTATGGCCTTTATTTGTCCCATTGGACAGGGCTGATCAACATAAGCGGCTGTAACGCAGATTTCTTCACTTTTGCAACCCTGTAGATCAAATGACTCGCACGGGTAGGAGCACTCCACATAATCCCCATTAACGTTCGTCACCCACATTTTCATGCCTATCATGGATTGGCAGTAGTGGTCGTGGAGGTCATAGTAATAATCCGAGCCTGCAACAGATTGATAAACTAAAGACAATTTGTAACAAACTGTTTTAGGCAGACTATTTCGAATGGTTTTGTGGCATACGAGTCTTCCTCAAGATCTTTTATTGAAAAAGATTCAAACTGACCAACTTGGTGTCTTATTTCGATATTTGAATTTCATTGTTAGTTCTCAAAAGTTTGTGTTTTTAAACCACACGAAACTTGTTCACTCTGTGCTCTACAGTAAGCCATTCTCTAATTTGATGTAGATATACTCGCCTTTGGCTGAAATGTGGTTGTCCCGGTCAAAAAAACAGTACATAAAACCATCGTAATCCTCATCTAAAAACCAAAATACTCAAATCTTTCGGTATTTGAAACAACACTTAATACTTAATTGCACAGAAAACACCTAACTTTAACTTTGCCCAGTTTGAAATAACTGTATATAATTTTTTTTGCGTTAAATTTCTATGACTTTGAAAAACTTCGTATGCAGCATGTCGTGTTTGTTTATTTGTACTCAAACGACTGTGATTCCTATTTACTTTCCACTGTCCAGTTGAAGGTGACGCTGAGTTTAACGGTCGAGAGGTTTTTGTTACTGGGAAGGTACAGTTCAGGGTAATGGGATATCTGGATTTTCTTCAAGTCTCCAACCCCTGTTGGTATAACACTAAGATTAAAGCATATCATTTAATTACTACCTCATCTATTCTTGATATACCGACCATTGCAAATATCAGCAGACATTCTACAGGTGCAATTTTTTACCCATCCGCATACTATTAGACCTTATATTCTTTGATAGCAATCGTTGTGCGTTTTCTCACTATTTCGTGCACCATTAGTTTTGAGTAAACTTGTTATCCCAGAAATACGTCATTCATGTGTTTTGCGGCTTTATTTTAATAGAAAACCAAAGGCTAAGATTTGTTAGATTAAACGAACATCCAACTTCAATACAAGTTATGACATATATTTTACAGTTGACTTACGATCTTCATTTGAACAATTGTTTGCAGTCCGTTGTGCCTCGGACGTGGCCACTAGTAAAATGCAGAAACAGCTGAACGTGGAATGTTTCCACATCATGTATTAAACTACATCTGTGGTTGCTGCAAAAAGTGTTTTTTATCTCTTTCAACAAAATTTTTGTCTTTTTCAACAGAATTTCCGAACGTATATTATTAGTTGTTCAAGGATTAAAGCTTGACAACTTACGGATTTAGCATTATTGGATATCTACTGAGTAGAGACATTAGCTCGTACAAATCACTCAGCTATAGGTTGCAGCCGGAAGAATGCTTACAAGCTTACGTACTGCGCCATTCCTAACTAATACATTTTGAAGTACAACAATATATGAAAACGGTTACTAAGCCATGCAGGCAAACAGCTATCACTTGTATATTAGTCTGCGGTGGTGCTTCTAACTGGAAATGTGACTTTTTTCGTCTCACTGTACCGAAACCGCAACGGAGTGCAGCCAACGCTACTCGTACCTGGAACTGAGGAAATTGTAAAATCCCATGGTTTTGCTCACAATGCAAACGAGCTCTGCGCTGCCACGTCGTGATTAGTGTTTATCTTTGACCAATAACATCGATGTTGGATTGTTAATGACTTTCCCTGTTCATGACTCATCGTGTCAAAGTGTATGTTGCTTGATTCCTGACGGAGGGCAATAAAGATAAATTGTTTCATGAAGTATATTGCAACAATAACTAGGTATTTGATTGTACTGCAACCAATACATAGCGTAGATCTGATACTACCAACTCAATAGAAACGCAAAAACGCACTATATTTTAGAATTTGTATAATTCGAGTATGTTTGACCAACTCATGCAGTTAACCGAGTTCCAACAGGCTGAATATACAATTGAATTTTATCACATAACATAAACAGTGGAGCATGTAGCATGTAACATGTAGCATCATAGGCAGCATGTATTGTTAGTTTGCTTATAAAAACGTAATATTAAATTGAAATACAGCCGAAGGTGCGTAGCTGCACAAACTCCAGGAGCACGAATATAGATGTAATGCATGAACAGTCTTTTGTTCAAGTCTGTTTACCACATGGGTACAATTTCTCCAACTACATCAAATAGCGACTGCATTGATATTCAACAGCCTTGTCGCCCAGTGGTTCTCAAAATTTGTTGTTTGGTGAAAACTTTGTTTGCCTTTTTAATGAACCTTTCAACCAATGTACTAGAGTATTGCCTTTTTATTTTGCCCAAGCGCTTGGGGTATTGTTGTTCATTTACCCAACCACCTTGTTATAATGACATCCAATTTTCTTGGCAGTGTATATGCATATATTCATCACACAATAAAAAACAAAGGCATGGAAGAGAATATTATTTTCAGCAAAGCTGCAATATGCAAAGACAGGCCAGCATGTTGTCACTTGTATCGGTCTGCGGCTGCGGGTTGAACACAGAAGGTATTTCCAAGGTCGGTTTCATTCTGCCACTTGTTCTAAAACTCAGGGTATTTTCTGAGCACTGCGCAATTCGAATGTGTCATGGCAATTTAAAGCGTTGCACTGAAAAATAAATTTTGGAAAAGGTGAAGACACATTAGTATGCGTTTTGTTGCATATAAGACAGAATAATCTTTTTGTTTGGGTTAACGAACACCTAATTTACCGTTCGGCCCCTTGTCATGAATGCGATGTTGAACGTTTTGCCACTAATTTCCAAATATCAACTGTATGCGCAGTTTCTGCTTTTTAACATACTTCGCTGACTTAAAGTGTATTAAGAAAACCTGTTCAAACATTTGTCTTCACTCACAGCTTAAGCTGGTTTGACCAACCCTATATATATACTTGTATCCTTGCCTGTTGATCTACACACTAACAAACACAATATGGGCCCATATACTGCTCTAACGTTCGAACACACAGATTGAATGTTTAACGATACGGCAAATTCGGTTGTTCCTTCAGTGTCTGCCACCATTCACTCATCAAAACCCATTGTTCAGAATGTGGGTGTCGAATTTCAGTTTGGTTGTGTTTTCCTCAGCTGTACTTCAAGCACCAAACTACCGGAGACGAAAACGCAGCAGAACACACCATGGTCAAGCAACCGCTTGGAAATCAGTCGTATCGGCGTGCACAACTGTCTGCAGCTCAAATGTCATTATTGGCTGATTGCTTGTACGTGCATTTGACTATGTGTTGAATTAAAATTCAGGTGCAAATTTACTGTGGATTTTGCGTGAAATTCTTGTGCACACAGTATCTCGGTAGGATATTGACCACCCTAGTCTCCAATTATTCAAACAATTTTATCAAAAGCAACACGGAGATCGACCCCGGCTTGATGTCCAACATCACCATTAAACTGTGAGAAAAGTTCTGTATTGTTGACTTCAAAGTTGGTGCCAGTGGACCAAAGTGCCAAATACTTGTCTCCGCATGTTCCATCTAAGCTGTCAGTTGGCAAGATTTGTCGGTCCACTGTTCCATCAGTTTTTACATCTCTTAGCTGCTCCTGGAGGTTGACAAAGGTCGGTCGGTTCATTGGCAACCACTGCCAACATTGTAGCATGAGTTTGTATCTATAAACACATTTAAACTTGTGGCCAACATGAAGTGGTGATACAAATGTTATGTTTTTGAAACAGCTTTAAACCAAAATTAACTGCCCGCGATACACGCGTAAAACGTGCTAGACCGTGCTGTACTATGATAGCAAGTTAATCAAATGTGCTCATGCCAACATGTATAGTCCTCTGGTGCTTTATGTTTCAATTAACGAATGTTACAGTAAGGATTTCGTATTGATGCAATGAGCTCACAATTTCCAACACTTACAGATGATCGTTGCACGACGTGGGCTTTGGCATCCTGTACCCCTTTTCCAGTGAATAAAAGAGATGACTCTGTTCAATTTCAGGGTATGGCGTGGCACCCACTGTTACCATTTCGTAAAGTAATATGCCGAAAGACCACCTTGAACATAAGAAAGCACTATTTGTTATGTGGTCGATTAGGCCAAATCACCCAGGGTCTAAAAGTACCCCGTTCTCCAAAAGGGTTCCACTGTCTGCCTGATTCTGTATTGTCTAGGACGGGCCCAGTGTGTTATATCTAATGTTATAAACAACTTACACGTCACTCCGCCACGTAATAGGGACTTTCCCTCCCATCATCCGTTCGGGGCTGACCCACTTGAATGGAACTCGTCGCTCGGTGGCGCCCTTGATCATGCCGTAGCGGTAAACGTCGTTGGCCAGACCAAAGTCAGAAATTTTACACTGCATGTTCTGCAAAGTTTGGATGTTGCTTACGTATAGGAAACTGACAAAACATTGTGAATTAATATCCATTACATGTAATTTCGAATCCTCATAAAATCAGTCACCGTAGTGCAAGCTTTAACGCTATCTGCGCCCAATTTAACACCATGCAAAATGAACGTTTGGGTTTTCGGGGATACTTGCCTCTCCCACTAAAATGTTTCTGGCCGCGACATCCCCGTGAATAATCTTAGAGGAGGCGAGAAAATGTAAACCTCCGGCGATTTGTCGCCCAATCTGGTAGAGATTGGACTCACTGAAGTTGTAGATTGGATTCTGGTTTCTCTTGGATGCCTTCAAACCAAATTACGTATCTTGTGTTTGGTCAATACTGTAAAGATCCAGCGCAGTAAATCTGTACTATGGAAAACAGCAGACAGCATCCATTGGCGTAGCTGGGGGACATGTAGGGACCATAACTTCCCTAACTCAAAAATACTCAGATTTTGGTTATTCGATTGTTCAATTATGGTTTGACTTGTACTGAAAGCACGAGGACGACTGGTCGTTGTTTGCATTGTGCGTTGAATTTTGATCTGACCACTGGCAGAAACGCAACGGGGAATCCAGCTTTACGTCTTAATCGCTGGGTTTACAGCGTAGGTACCAGCATATTTGCTGACGTGAGATAGGAATTTCCATGATATGTGCGGATCACTCCTCCCGATCGTGTAAATGCCAACCTTGTCGGTTGCAAAAATTTCACTGCAACCCTGAAATCTTTGGTTTCCTTTTCCCCATGACATTTTATTGATATTAATGCCCACCAAAAAGGTTATCATGCGGATCGACCGTTGTGGTTTGAATGGTGTTGGTTAGGAGCCGTTTGTTATTGCCTCAAGATGTTAACACCCATGCTGTTTACAGCGTTATCCCACGTACGACGCCAGGTTATGTAGAGAGGCGTTGCTGTCAGCAACTAATGTCCTGCATGACGTCATAAATAAGGAAACGATTTCGATCCTAACCTCCCTGCAATCCCAGAGAAAATGAAGTAAATCTCCATATTTCATGTACTCGGTCACCAACAATGGTGATTCGCACTCGTTTTCCGCATCCAGCTTTGTCGTGCACACCCCAATGATCCCCATAATGGAGTCGTGCGGCCCAAGCGACATTAGGAGCGCCATTTCAGCCAGGAAATCCTCCCTGTATGCAACCGCATGAAGAGCTGCAAGAAAGCAAAGCCATTTGATTTACAAATTTTCGGTGAACATGCATTTGGTAAATGTTTCTCAGGTATAGGCTGGTTTGATTGGGGTAACGGTTGCTGGTAATAATACAATAAAGATCTTCTAAAATTTCAATATATAATAACCACGTGTCAAAATGGAAAATAAATGTAATAGGCTGTAAGCTATAAGTTAAATAGAAAAACTGGCTGAACATGTAGGCTGCTGTTGCCAACTACCTCCAAGTCACACTGAATAGCAATGGTAGCAAAACTTGGAGATTTGTGCCTCAGGTTTCTTATATGCGAAATATTTAAATGTCTGCCAGGTGCCTGGCAGCAAAGGCATCCGACAACCAAATCAATTTTCTTTAGATTTCTTTTACGTAAATGCCCGACAAATTTATTCACAAATCGTGTTAAGGCTTGCAGAGTAAGCTTTGGAAATCTTTTAACGACTGGTACTTTGCAACTGAATTGAAATAACCTGTCAACGATTTCACGGCAACTTCCTTTTTCGATCCAATGTCGTGCCAGGTTGCTCTGTAAACGACTCCAAAGTTTCCCCTTCCGAGTACGTCTAAAATTTAGTGATGAAAGCCGTTATCTTTAAATTGCCTGAGCGAGTCAAATCACAACCTGAGAAAAGTCTTAAGTAAGCGGTTAGTGTCAATGTTTATGTTTTTAATGGCAAAGGTGAATTCATCGGTGCGGTTTCCACGATAGTTGTACGTTTATTTAATCCTAAACCTCAGAACAGTTTACGTTAAAGTTATTTTGGAAAAAGGCAAAATTCTTGCCCCAAACTATATATAAAGTAATGGCAAACCGTGTAAAGCCAGGTTGTTTCGATCTATTTCCCACTTTTGTCCAAATACAGGACCCATGTTAGTCATTTGAAGGTGGTTTTCGAACTGAGAGTAGTTAGAAAAGGCGCCAGGTCTGCCAGAGATTCGCCGGCGACAAACCGCGATTGGTCAAATATGAGTCTCCTTTATACAACAACAAATATAAATATACCCATCATATTATAGCAGCTCTTGTAAGCAATATTACAAAATCATCTGCCACTGAGTCTTTGTTGGCCGTAAGATAAAAACTTTCGTTCAGCAAATTTTTTGTGAAAGGTTTGTCCAACAATAGTAATCAATTCACGGGCGTTTGCAAGTTACCTATTGTCAATGCAGAGTGGAATTACATACCACCAACTACATTCAATGACATTGACGGTCTGTAACCAAAATTAATCAAAAAAAAATCGACTTCTGCCTTTTGGTAAACCACCCACATATTTGTGTTGGAAACTTACTTTCTCATTCGTTCTCGTCGACGTCTGATGACGAAGAACATCAGAAGACACACAGTGACCAAACCTGCGGTGCCCATAACAGCGATCACGGGGTTTTTCATATTCCTACAGCTGTTGTATCCATCACCGGTGTAACCCTCGCTGTAAAGAAT
Organism: Ascidia mentula; assembly: GCF_947561715.1. NCBI lineage: Eukaryota > Metazoa > Chordata > Ascidiacea > Phlebobranchia > Ascidiidae > Ascidia > Ascidia mentula. Next base: position 6,623,026 of record NC_138568.1, read on the forward strand.
ATTTATGCACAAAAGGCGATCACTGAAACATAGTATTAAAATAAGAAATATAAACTAATGTTTTTTTTAATGGCAGAAAGGTCTTGTCCTTTTGCAAGCCAATCGTGAATGCAACGCATTGTGGTGACATTGCAGTCGCAATCTGTTGCGTAACACCACAACCGAACAACCGACAGTGCAGATGGCTCAATGTAGCGGAAATCATGTGAAATCAATACAGCCAGCAATAATGCTGAGCTCCAGACACTGTCTGGTGAGAGGGCTTCGGTTTAACGTTGTTATACAATGTTAAGCGAATTCCTTTGCGAGCGAATATTAGCAGTTTATTTAAAGGAAATTTCATCGACTTAAACTTTTACGGGGTCTGTGACTTCAGTGCATATGGCATTGTAACAAAAATGTCATCCACATTGCTATTTAGCCGCCGACAACCGTTGGATCAAAATAATTGGTCGATATTGCCTATGGTTGCTACTTGGTTATATGCCGTGTATGGTTTTCGCAGAATCAAAATCCTTAAGGAATATGGTTTTTCTGCTATTATCAATTAGTTGAAAATAGAACTATAACTTAGTAGTTGGTGCGGGCTTACGTAGCTTCGGTATAAACAATGCTCTTAGTTTTAACTTATAGGCGACAAAAGCTAACGAAAGCTAACTTACTCGCAAGAGCAATCATAACCCAGTTTTGGTGCTGGCCTGTCTTTGCATGTTGCAGCCGTGGCGCATTTAGCTGTAGATCCGTGACAGGCGTTGTAGTCTTTGCAGTCGATCCCGCCAATGAACTGATCCACCCCGTCACCACTGTATCCGGGTTTGCAGGTGCAGTTCAAAATAGAACGATCGTTGCTGAGAACCTCACAATATACATGTGGATCGCAGTGACGTTCTTTCACAGTTTCGTCGACTGGACAGGGGTCCCAATCTAAACAGAATGATTTGATTGGAGTTTTTCCTGATCATTTTGCGGCTGAAATATATAAAGCAATGTTTAAGAACCACCAAATTCACCGGAAACCTAATGCAAAATCAAGAAACGAGCCTTAAATACAAAAAGTTTTTCCAAGTGCAATTTCAAAATGTAATCTTTGCGACACAGATATCACAAAACTATTATTATGCGGGTATTCTTTAGCTGGCCTTTTATTGCTATAATGATTATTTGTCACATATTTCCTTCTGATATCATATATTGGAAAACTTTTGAAACGTAAATCGTGATTAGAAATGATTTGTTAGATCTTTGGAATCGAATTCTCAAACCTTCAAAGAAGTATTCTAAGTAAGCGGGGGTTCCATAGTTTTGGCACAGGTGGTCGTTCCCTATACAAACTTTATCCAGGTCTATGTACGCAGCCACGGAGAACAAGTATGTGGCATTCGGAGGTAGTTTTTGATACGTGAAGTTGAACAAAGTTTCTCCGTCCTGCGCTTCGATCTTTCGAAGTAAAACAGATGTAAGAAATTGGTCGGTTTCACCACGACGAGGTTAAATGTTACATGTACGAATAAATGTACTATTTTCACAAATGCATCTTGTATTTCAACTTGTCTTCTAAGATCGATACGATTTACTGTAATTAATGAAGAATTCAATGGAAAAACACTTTCGACCTTGAATGATTTTATAGGTTGTCGTGTGTGTACTTACTACCAATGGTCTTGAGTATGCGTCATCCACTATGTAGCGCAAACGATACTCAGGGGGTAAACTGTTGGTAATAACATCGAGAATGTGAGGCGCTGTCCACTGCAAGACTACAGTTATTGTATGGTCTGTGTGGTTGCGGTACCAATTGACCATTGTGAAGTCTAGTGGTGGTCCCGAAGACGAAGTCAAGTCTAAATTAGAAATATATTGAACATATTTCTTTGTAGTCAAACAAACTCGGACATGGTAGACGTTGGTCATATTATTCTAAGAGTATTTAAAAGTAGTAGATATAAATTGTTGCAGCCTAAACAAGAAATGTACACTCACTACTCAGTACTTGTTCACTGCGACAATACTCGGAAGCTGCTTGCTCGTCGACAGGATGCTTGTTGATGAGGTGATAGCCACAAAACAGATACACGTCATGGCCATAATTCCTGTCTACGCCAATCATGCATCGGCCTCTATAAGCCATAATGTGGAATGTGTACGAACGACCGAACCGGATGGGAAACGTGATATTTGTTTGATTCTGAAAACAACCGTAAAACGTATAGAACCAACGTGAATCCAAGACAGCACCTTTATGAGGATGTTTATGTCAATTTTGTAGTTTGTTTGGGCTGGGTGAAACAAGAAATTTTTAAGTACCTACAATTTAACATTTGGACGTTCTTATACCTTCATGATTGTTTTTATCTGTCCCATTGGACATGGCCGGTCCACATCTTCCAATGCAATAACGCAACTTTCCGAGCTTGTGCAATTCGTCACGTCCTCTGCTTCGCAAGGGTATTTGCACTCTACAAGTTCTCCTTCAACGTTTGTGACCCACATTTTCATGCCGATCAACGCCTGGCAGTATTCGTCCTTCTCATAATCGTTTTCTACAAACAAAATATGATTGTAGAAATCATCACGTGATTATGAAAACGAATGCTCTCTGCTTTGTCGTTTATGCGCACTTTCCGCAGCACTTTAAAAAGATCTAACGATCAAAGTAATTCAATTCGAATCAATTTCAAGTGATTAATTTCCACTTAAGCGTAAGCAAGTGCTACATTGTGCATGACAAAATGTTGTTTCATATGTTATAATGTTCCTTGAAATGTTTTTTGTTATAAATTTTGATTTGAGGTACTTGCCGTAGGCCAATGTATCGTCGTCACTGTCAAAAAAGCAATACATGATTCCGTCGTGATCGTCTCCTAAAACAAATCGATCTTTAAACGATGGAGCTAATAATGATTTTTAGTGAGCGCAGACAGGGCCACTGTTTCCGCAAAATTCCGTTCAGTAATTTTTTTTTACAGTCGGCAATAAGATGAAAAGTCTGCAATAGGACGTGTGCTGAGTTAAATGAAATTCTTTGAAACAACTCTGTGTAAGACTCTCTTGACACCTTCGCAGAGAATGCACAACAACATTACCCACATATCATCTGTCTGCAGCTTATACACAATTAACACTACCCACCCTTCAGTGTCCAGTTGTAAGTAACGCTTAGTTTTGCGGTCGAGTGGTTTGTATGATCGGAAAGGTGAAGATTAGCGTAATAGAATGTCTCGACAACCATATCAATTCATCATTCTGTATACTGGGACTTTGGCAACCGACTGCCCCAATGGATCGGTCAATCCCATCACCGCTGTAGCCAGGTTTACAGGTGCAGTTTAATCGTGAACGATCTTTGCTCAGGATCTCACAAAACGCATGCGGATCGCAATGACGTTCTATCACTTCTCTGTCTATTGGACAGGGGTTCCAATCTGTGGAGAAGTAAGCGAATGAATATTTCATCATACCAGAATAGAAAAGACGACTTTCTACAGCAATTTCACCTCAGTAACCGCCACCAACACAGACGCTTTATGTTAGTCAGTGGTTTTTGATAATATATTTTCAATTCTTTCATAATTTTAATTGAATTTAATCATTCAAGATGTTTTTAAGCTAAGCCAACGTCTGCACAAACCTTCAAAGAATTCTTCTATTTCTGCCGCGGTTCCAAAGTTTTCGCAAATCTCTCCACCAGGACAGGTCTTATCATTAGGATTCGTGTAAGCGAATGCCTTAAACACGTAGGTGTTATTCGGGCGTAGCCCACGGTAAGTGTACGTGAACACATCTTGACCAGGAAGTGGCATCACCTTTAACGAAATGTGGAAACATTTGTTGGTCTGTTATGTCAGAAACGACACTCAAATACAACGAGTTCGCAAGGCCTGCACGTTTATATTTAAAATGTCAAATATACTATCATTGTAATAGAATACATGCAGTAGGGTACAGAAGCACTACAGCATTAGGGGATGTTGTGGTTACACTATATGCGAACCATTGTGGTCTCATTGCATATAAGCACAACTAACAATCAACCCATGCTGTAAATCCTGAAGGACTTCTACACATGGATTTTACCTCAACTGCCTTTGAGTGAAAGCCGGTTTGATTCACGTACAACACCAAGTATTTGTCAGGCAAGCGGTTTTCAATGTTGTCTACGACATGAGGTGCTTGCCATTGTAACATCACCGTTATTGTGTGGTCATTGTGATTTCGGAATGCTTCGAGCATTGTGAAGTTGATTGGTGGTCCCGATGACGATGTCAAGTCTAGGTTAAGATATGAATTTTTGCATCACGGACCAATTACTTAACTCGTTTCAGATGTATTGAACACATTACAATAGCGTGAAGCACATCAAAGTTTAATGAATTGATTTTTTTTGTATTTTGGCATCTTAAGAACCCGCAAAAGCGGATTTCATTTACAAATATATGAGACATAAACTCTTAAACTTCACTGTGTCGTTAACTGGTGCAGGAATCTTCTCTTGTCATGGGTGTTGTAACATGCACTTTACCAAACGTTTCAAAACCAAAGAAATGTCCAACAATACAACTCACTACTGAGTACTTGTTCACTGCGACAATACTTGTAAGCTGCTTGCTCGTCTACCGGATGCTTGTTGATGAGGTGATAGCCACAGAATAGGTAGACGTCGCTGCTATGTTGAGTTTTACCAAAAACTCGTCTTCCGCGGTACCCGAAAATGTTAAAACAATACGAACGACCGAATCGGATAGGAAACGTGATGTTGGTTTGGTCTGTAATCAGCAACCATTTGGGGTCAAATAAACTTACACAAACAATTAGTTGGGTTTGAGTTGTAATTCGTGTTTTGTTTTTTCATCGTAGGCTGTGGAATACGGACTATACCATTTAAAACACCAGACAAATAAGGAAATCAATTTTTTGATATATTCATTTCAGGTGGAAACCAGCACGAGTGCCATTTTTGAAACAAAGGCGTGCCAAATTTGGTGGTTAACCTAAACCGACGTAAATTCCGCGAAAATAAGACGAATCCAACGTTGCATTTGTCGTTGACCACTCTATATGTGAAAATCATGAGTGTTGTCTCATTTCAGTATCGTCCTGTCTGGCAGGATGGTTGGTCATATATCCGGAAGTTATTATTGGGGCATTTGGTGAGTACTAGCATTGCTCATGTAATCGGAAATACCTTCATTATGGCCTTTATTTGTCCCATTGGACAGGGCTGATCAACATAAGCGGCTGTAACGCAGATTTCTTCACTTTTGCAACCCTGTAGATCAACTGACTCACACGGGTAGGAGCACTCCACATAATCCCCATTAACGTTCGTCACCCACATTTTCATGCCTATCATGGATTGGCAGTAGTGGTCGTGGAGGTCGTAGTAATAATCCGAGCCTGCAACAGATTGATAAACAAAAGACAATTTGTAACAAACTGTTTTTGGCAGACTATTTCGAATGGTTTTGTGGCCCACGAGTCAACCTGAAGGTCTTTTATAAAAAAAGATTCACACTGACCAACTTGATGTCTTATTTCGATATTTGAATTTGATTGTTAGTTCTCAAAAGTTTGTGTTTTTAAACCACACGAAACTTGTTCACTCTATGCTGTACAGTAAGCCATTCTCTAATTTATGTAGATATACTCGCCTTTGGCTGCAATGTGGTTGTCCCGGTCGAAAAAACAGTACATAAAACCATCGTAATCCTCATCTAAAAACCAAAATACTCAACTCTTTCGGTATTTGAAACCACACTCAATACTTAATTGCACAGAAAACACTTAACTATAACTTTGCCCACTTTGAAATAACTGTATATATTTTATGCGTTAAATTCCTATGACTTTGAAAATCTTCGTATGCAGCATGTCGTGTTTGTTTATTTGTGCTCAAAAGACTGTGATTTCTATTTACTTTCCACTGTCCAGTTGAAGGTGACGCTAAGTGTAACGGTCGAGAGGTTTTTGTTACTGGGAAGGTACAGTTCAGGGTAATGGGATATCTGGATTTTCTTCAAGTCTCCAACCCCTGTTGGTATAACACTAAGATTAAAGCATATCATATAACTACTACCTCACCTATTCTTGATATACCGATCTTTGCAAATATCATACATTCTACAGATGTATTTTTTTTTACCCATCCGCATACTATTAGACCTTTATATATTCTTTGGAAGCAATCATGCAATTAAACAGCATTTTTAAAAACCGTTGCACTTCTTTATGTCCCAGACATTTGTGTCGGGTGTCGCGTACAACTTGTCGCTTTGTGCGTTTTCTCACTATTTGGTGCACCATTAGTTTTGAGTAAACTTGTTATCCCAGAAATATGTCATTCATGTAGTTTGCGGCTTTATTTTAATAGTAAACCAAAGGCTAAGATTTGTTAGATTAAATGAGCGTCCAACTTTAATATAAATTATAATATCTTGCAGTGGACTTACGATCTTCATTTGAACAATTGTTTGGAGTCCGTTGTGCCTCGGACGTGGCCACTAGTAAAATGCAGAAACAGCTAAACGTGGAATGTTTCCACATCCTGTATTAAACTACATCTGTGGTTGCTGCAAAAAGTGTTTTTCATCTCTTTCAACAAAATTTCCTCACGTATATTATTAGTTGTACAAGGACTAAAGCTTGACAACCTACGGATTTAGCATTATTGCATATCTACTGAGTAGAGACATTAGCTCGCACAAATCACTCAGCTGTAAGTTGCATCCGGGAGCATTTTTCCAAGCTTACTTGCTGCGCCATTCCTAACTAATTCCTTTTGAAGTACAACATTATATGAAAACGATGACTAAGCCATGCAGGCAAACAGCTATCACTTGTATACTTGTCTGCGGTGGCGCTTTTAACTGGAAATGTGTCTTTTTTCGTCTCACTGTACCGAAACCGCAATGGAGTGCAGCCAACGCTACTCGTACCTGGAACATAGGAAATGGTAAAATCCCATGGTTTTGCTCACAATGCAAACGAGCTCTGCGCTGCCACGTCGTGATTAGTGTTTATCTTTGGCCAATTACATCGATATTGGGTTGTTAATGACTTTCCATGTTCATGACTTATCGTGTCAAAGAGTATGTTGCTCGATTCCGGACGGCGTGCAATAAAGATAAATTTTCTCATGAAGTATATTGCAACAATTACTAGGTATTTGATTGTACTGCAACCAATACATAGCGTAGATCTGATACTACCAACTCAATAGAAACGCAAAAACGCACTATATTTTAGAATTTGTACAATTCGAGTATGTTTGACCAACTCATGCAGTTAACCGAGTTCCAACAGGCTGAATATACAATTGAATTTTATCACATAACATAAACCGTGGAGCATGTAGCTTCATAGGCAGCATGTCTTGTTAGTTTATAAAAAACTGTTTATAAAAACGTAATGTTAAATTGAAACACTGCCGGGGGTGCGCTGCTGCAAAAAGTCCTGGGGCGCTAATATAGAGATAATGCAACAACAGTTACTATTTGTTTTGTTTTGGAGTCAAATATTACATTTTCTGCGACGATAGGTATGTTGTTTGACCTGCGACAAGACTGAGGTTTTGAACAATTTGTTGTTCAAACAATTTACTAAAATTTATTATTTGGTGAAAACTTCGTTTTTCTTTTTAGTGAACCTTTCAACCAATGCACTAAAGTATTTATTCAACCAATTGTTAATTCACCCAAATACCTTAAAAATATTTTGTTCTGAAATTCTCTACTTAACGTTTTTTTCTGCTTGAAAAAAAAAATAATTGAATTTAGGTAAGATTGCCTTTATATTTTGCCCAAGCGCTTAGGGATTGTTGGTCATTTACCCAACCACCTTGTTATAATAATATCCAATTTCGTTGGCAGTATACGCATATATTCATTGTACAATAATATACAAAGGCATGGAAAAGAATACAAATTTCAGCAAAGGTCCATGTGTTCGACAACAGGAAATAAACATTCTTGTGAAAAGTTTAGCCAGGAAAGGAATTCCGTCCACGAAGGTTCCAAGTTACTCATTGTCAATGCAGAGTGGGATTTCTTCACGTGCTACATTCAATGACATCGACGGTCTGTAACCAAAATTATTCAAAAATCGACATCTGCCTTTTGGTAATCCACCCACATATTTGTGTTGGAAACTTACTTTCTCATTTGTTTTCGTTGACGTCTGATGACGAAGAACATCAGAAGAAACACAGTAACCACACATACGGTCACAAGAACAGCGATCACGGGGTTTATCATTTTCCTACAGCTGTTGTATCCATCACCGGTGTAACCCTCGCTGTAAAGAATATTTATGCCTATATGGCAATCTTTGAAGCGTGATTCAAATTAAAGAAAAAACAATTTGTTAGGAATATAAACAAAAGAATGCAACTCATTGTGGTGAATTTGCAGTCGCAATCCGATGCGTTACACCACGACCGAACAACTGATTGGAACTAATATTGCTGCTCTCGATGTGGCGAAATCATGAAAAAAACAATATACAGCCAGCTATAATGCCAAGCTAGATTGCCTTTGGTTTCGGCATTTTGATGCAACGTTGCATCAATGTGTTTGTGCAAGTAGCTGTTTTCAAACAGAATTGTGATCAATTTACATTTTTGCGGGCACTATATCAAAGTGTGGATGGGATGGTTGAAAATAGCAGAAGACATCCATTGACTTTAAAGAAACTGCTCGATGTCGTTTATGTTCTTCATATGTCATGCACAGAAAATCTAACGAAATAGTTCTGAAACTTACTCGCAAGAGCAATCATAACCTAGTTCGGGTGCTGGCCTGTCTTTGCACTTTGCAGCCGTAGCGCATTTAGCTGTACATCCGAGACAGGCGTTGTAGTCTTTGCAGCCGGTCCCGCCAATGAATTGATCCACACCGTCACCACTGTAGCCGGGTTTGCAGGTGCAGTTTAAAATAGAACGATCTTTGCTGAGAACCTCACAAGAAGCATGTGGATCGCAGTGACGTTCTTTCACAGTTTCGTCGACTGGACAAGGATCCCAATCTAAACAGAATGATTATGTTGAATCTAATTCAGGTAATCTTTTTGCGGAAATAATATAAAATAGAATACACAAACCCCAAATGCATCGAGAACCTAATGCAAAAAGTAAGACAGGGGTCTCAATGCAAAAACGTTTTGCCAAATGAGTTACATACGTGTACAGTACTTATGTAGTCTCCAAGAAAAGGATATCACTAACTAGTAGCGGGTATTTATTGGCCTGCCCTTTATCGCTGTGATGATTGCTTGTTTTGTTATAACCTTTAGAATATAATTCTCAAACCTTCAAAGAAGTATTCCAAGTAAGCGGGGGTTCCATAGTTTTGGCACCAGTGGTCGTTCCCTATACACACTTTATTCAGGTTTATGTACGCAACCACGGAGAACAAGTATGTGACATTCGGAGGTAGTTTTTGATACGTGAAGTTGAACAAAGTTTCTCCGTCTTGCGCTTCGATCTTCGGAAGTGAAAGGGATGTTTAACATGACGAAGTTAAAATGTTTTGCAGTGCTGCTGCATTATTTTTAATGATGCATCTACGTGCTCTTCTCTTCGATGTTGACAATTATTTTAGCTGACGTAAATGACCGAACTTATATTCTAAGATCGATAAGGTTTACTTTAATTTATTTAGAATTAAGTGGAAAAAAAATTTCGAATTTGAGTGCAGATTTCATCTTGTCACGGCGCTGTGTGTACTTACTAACATTGGTCTTGAGTATGTATCATCCATTAAGTAGCGCAAGCGATACTCAGGAGGTAAACTGTTGGTGATAACATCGAGAAGGTGAGGTGCTTTCCACTGTAAGACTACAGTTATTGTATGGTCTATGTAGTTGCGGTACCAATCGACCACAGTGAAGTTTAGTGGTGGCCCCGAAGACGAAGTCAAGTCTAAATTACAAATGTATTGAATGTGGTCCGCGTTCTTTGTGGTAAAACAAATGTAGACATGGTAGACGTTGGTCATATTATTGAATATTTAAAGGTAATTAAAATTACCAGTAAGCCTTTTTGTGCTCCAGTTTTGAAAATATCATTACAAGATACAATTTGGTCTTGAAAATATAAATCCTTGCAGCCTGGACAAGAAATGTACACTCACTACTCTGTACTTGTTCACGGCGACAATACTCGGAAGCTGCTTGCTCGTCGACAGGATGCTTGTTGATGAGGTGATAGCCACAATACAGATACACGTCATGGCCATAATTCCTGTCTACGCCAATTATACATCGGCCTCTATAAGCCATAATGTGGAATGTGTAGGAGCGACCGAACCGGATGGGAAACGTGATACTTGTTTGATTCTAAAAACAACCGTAAAATGTTTAGAATCAACGTGAGTCCAAGGCAGCACCTTTTTGAGGATGTTTATGTCAATTTTGTAGTTTTTTGGGGCAATTTTTTTTTTCGCTGGGTGGAAGGAAATTTTTAAGTAACTACAATTCAACATTTGGACGTTCTTATACCTTCATGATTGTTTTAATCTGTCCCATTGGACAGGGCCGGTCCACTTCGTCCAATGCAGTAACGCAACTTTCCGAGCTTGTGCAGTTCCTCGCATCCTCTGCTTCGCAAGGGTATTTGCACTCCACAAGTTCTCCTTCAACGTTTGTGACCCACATTTTCATGCCGATCAACGCTTGGCAGTATTCATCCTTCTCATAATTGTTTTCTGTTAAAAAATATGGTTGTAGAAATCATCTCGTGATTTTATAATCAAAGGCTCTCTGCTTTGTCGTTTATGCGCACTTTCCGCAGCACTTTGTATAGATCTAACGATCTAAGTCACTGTTTCTTAACCTTTTTTGGAACACGAACCCCTAAAACATTCTTTGAAAAGCCATGGCCCCTTTGCAAGAAACACATTGCAAATGTCGAAAAATTAAAATTCGTGGACAGCGAAACCGCTTACGGACAGAGGAAAATACGTGGATTTTCGGAATAATTGTATTTCGTTTCATGGACCCCTTAATGCATCTTCTCGGACCCCTTGGGGGTTCATGGACCCCAGGTTAAGAACCCCTGATCTAAGTAATTCAATGCGAATCAAGTTCAAGTGACTAATTTCCACTTAAGCGTAAGCAAGTGCTACATTATGCATGACAAAATCTTGTTTCATATGTTGTAATGTGTCTTGAAATATTCTTTGTTTTAAATTTTGATTCGAGGTACTTGCCGTAGGCCAACGTATGGTCGTCACTGTCAAAAAAGCAATACATGAATCCGTCGTGATCGTCTCCTAAAACAAATCGATGTTTAAGCGATGGAGCTAATAATGATTTTTAGTGAGCGCAGACAGGGCCACTGTTTCCGCAAAACACCGTTCTGAAAAATTTTTTTTTTGCAGTTTGCAATAAGATGAAAAGTCTACAATAAGACGTGTGCTGAGTTAAATGAAAATCTTTGAAACAACTCTGTGTAAGACTCTCTTGACACCTTCGCAGAGAATGCACAACAACATTACCCACATATGATCAGCATCTGTCTGCAGCTTATACACAATTAACTCTACCCACCCTTTACTGTCCAGTTGTAAGTAACGCTTAGTTTTGCGGTGGAGTGGTTTGTATGATCGGAAAGGTGAAGATTAGGGCAATAGAATGTCTCGACAACCATCAATTCATCATTCTGTATACTGGGACTTTGGCAACCGACTCCCCCAATGGATCGGTCAATCCCATCACCGCTGTAGCCAGGTTTACAGGTGCAGTTTATTCGTGAACGATCTTTGCTGAGGATCTCACAAAACGAATGCGGATCGCAATGACGTTCTATCACTTCTCTGTCTATTGGGCAGGGATTCCAATCTGTGGAAAAGTAAGCGAATGAAGATGTCATCATACCAGAATAGAAAAGACGACTTTCTACAGCAATTACACCAGAGCCACCGCCACAAGCACAGAAACCTTATGTTAGTCAGTTGTGTTTGTGATTTATTTTAAATTCTTTCATAATTCTAATTGAATTTAATCATTCAAGGTGCTTCTAAGCTAAGCCAATCTCTGCACAAACCTTCGAAGAATTCTTCTATTTCTGCCGCAGTTCCAAAGTTTTCGCAAGTCTCTCCACCAGGACAGGTCTTATCATTAAGATTCGTGTAAGCGAATGCCTTAAACACGTACGTTTTATTCGGGCGTAGCCCACTGTAAGTGTACGTGAACACATCTTGACCAGGAAGTGGTATCACCTTTAACGAAATGAGGAAACATTTGTTGGTGTGCTATGTCAGAAACGACATTCAAATACAACGGGATCGAACGGCCTGCACGTTTATATTTAACATGCCAAATATATTAACATTGTAATAGAATACATGCAGTAGGGCAAAGAAGCACTACAGCATTAGGGGATGTTGTGGTCACACTATATGCGAACCATTGCGGTCTCATTGCATATAAGCACAACTAACAATCAACTCATGCTTTAAATCCTGAAGGACTTCTACACATGGATTTTACCTCAACTGCCTTTGAGTGAAAGCCGGTTTGATTCACGTACAACACCAAGTATTTGTCAGGCAAGCGGTTTTCAATGTTGTCTACGACATGAGGTGCTTGCCATTGTAACATCGCCGTTATTGTGTGGTCCTTGTGATTTTGGAATGCTTCGAGCATTGTGAAGTTGATTGGTGGTCCCGATGACGATGTCAAGTCTGGGTTAAGAGTTTAATTTTTGCATCACGGACCATTTTCTTAATTCGTTTCAGATGTATTGAACACATTACAATAGCGTGAAGCAAGCCAAAGTTTAATGAATTTTTTTTTGCATTTTGGCATCTTTAGAACCCGCAAAAGCGGATTTCATTCACAAATAATATGAGACACAAACTCTGAAACTACACTGTGTCGTTTACTGGTGCAAAATTCTTCTCTTGTCATCGCTGTTATAACATGCACTTTACCAAACATTTCAAAACCAAAGAAATTTCCAACAATACAACTCACTACTGAGTACTTGTTCACTGCGACAATACTTGTAAGCTGCTTGCTCGTCTACCGGATGCTTGTTGATGAGGTGATAGCCACAGAATAGGTAGATGTCGCTGCTATGTTGAGCTTTACCAAAAATTCGTCTTCCGCGGTACCCGAAAATGTTAAAATAATACGAACGACCGAATCGGATAGGAAACGTGATGTTGGTTTGGTTCTGTAATCAGCAATCATTTGGGGTCAAATAAACTTACACAAACAATTAGTTGGTTTTGATTTGTAATTCGTGTTTTGCACGTTTTCTCAAAGTAGGCTGTAGAATATGGACTATACCATCTAAAACAGCATGCAAATAAAGAATATATTTTCAAATTATATTCATTTCTGGTGGAAACCAGCACGCGTGCCATTTTTGAAGCAAAGGCGTGCCAAATTTGGTGGTTAACCAAAACCGATGTAACTTCCGCGAAAAATAAGACGAATCCAACGTTGCATTTGTCGTTGACCACTCTATATGTGGAAATCATGAGTATTGTCTGATTTCAGTACCGTCCTGTCTGGCAGGATGGTTGGTCATATATCCGGAAATTATTATTGGGGCATTTGGTGAGTACTAGCATTGCTCATGTAATCGAAAATACCTTCATTATGGCCTTTATTTGTCCCATTGGACAGGGCTGATCAACATAAGCGGCTGTAACGCAGATTTCTTCACTTTTGCAACCCTGTAGATCAACTGACTCACACGGGTAGGAACACTCCACATAATCCCCATTAACGTTCGTCACCCACATTTTCATGCCTATCATGGATTGGCAGTAGTGGTCGTGGAGGTCGTAGTAATAATCCGAGCCTGCGACAGATTGATAAACTAAACACAATATGTAACAAACTGTTATTGGCAGACTATTTCGAATGGTTTTGTGGCATACGAGTCTTCCTCAAGATCTTTTATCAATAAAGATTCAAACTGACCAACTTGATGTCTTATTTCGATATTTGAATTTGATTGTTAGTTCTCAAAAGTTTGTGTTTTTAAACCACACGAAACGTGTTCACTCTGTGCTGTACAGTAAGCCATTCTCTAATTTGATGTAGATATACTCGCCTTTGGCTGAAATGTGGTTGTCCCGGTCGATAAAACAGTACATAAAACCATCGTAATCCTCATCTAAAAACCAAAATACTCAAATCTTTCGGTATTTGAAACAACACTTAATACTTAATTGCACAGAAAACACTTAACTTTCACTTTGCCCAGTTTGAAATAACTGTATATAATTTTTTTTGCGTTAAATTCCTATGACTTTGAAAAACTTCGTATGCAGCATGTCGTGTTTGTTTATTTGTACTCAAAAGACTGTGATTCCTATTTACTTTCCACTGTCCAGTTGAAGGTGACGCTGAGTTTAACGGTCGAGAGGTTTTTGTTACTGGGAAGGTACAGTTCAGGGTAATGGGATATCTGGATTTTCTTCAAGTCTCCAGCCCCTGTTGGTATAACACTAAGATTAAAGCATATCATATAATTACTACCTCACCTATTCTTGATATACCGACCATTGCAAATATCAGCAAACATTCTACAGGTGCAATTTTTTACCCATTCGCATACTATTAGACCTTATATTCTTTGAAAGCAATCTTTGTTTTCTCACTATTTGGTGCACCATTAGTTTTGAGTAAACTTCTTATCCCAGAAATACGTCATTCATGTAGTTTGCGGCTTTATTTTAATAGAAAACCAAAGGCTAAGATTTGTTAGATTAAACGAACATCCAACTTCAATACAAGTTATGACATATATTTTACAGTTGACTTACGATCTTCATTTGAACAATTGTTTGCAGTCCGTTGTGCCTCGGACGTGGCCACTAGTAAAATGCAGAAACAGCTGAACGTGGAATGTTTCCACATCATGTATTAAACTACATCTGTGGTTGCTGCAAAAAGTGTTTTTTGTCTCTTTCAACAGAATTTCCTCACGTATATTATTAGTTGTACAAGGATTAAAGCTTGACAACTTACGGATTTAGCATTATTGCATATCTACTGAGCAGAGACATTAGAGACAAATCACTCAGCTATAGGTTGCAGCCGGAAGAATGCTTACAAGCTTACGTGCTGCGCCATTCCTAACTAATACGTTTTGAAGTACAACATTATATGAAAACGGTTACTAAGCCATGCAGGGAAACAGCTATCACTTGTATATTAGTCTGCGGTGGCGCTTCTAACTGGAAATGTGTCTTTTTTCGTCTCACTGTACCGAAACCGCAACGGAGTGCAGCCAACGCTACTCGTACCTGGAACTGAGGAAATGGCAAAATACCATGGTTTTGCTCACAATGCAAACGAGCTCTGCGCTGCCACGTCGTGATTAGTGTTTATCTTTGACCATTTACATCGATGTTGGATTGTTAATGACTTTCCCTGTTCATGACTTATCGTGTCAAAGGGTATGTTGCTTGATTCCGAACGAAGTGCAACAAAGACAAATTGTCTCATGAAGTATATTGAAACAATAACTAGGTATTTGATTGTACTGCAACCAATACATAGCGTAGATCTGATACTACCAACTCAATAAAAATGCAAAAACGCATTATGATTTAGAATGTGTATAATTCGAGTATGTTTGACAAACTCATGCAATTAAACGAGTTCCAACAGGCTGAATATACAATTGAATTTTATCACATAACATAAACAGTGGAGCATGTAGCTTCATAGGCAGCATGTCTTGTTAGTTAGCTTATAAAAACGTAATGTTAAATTGAAACACTGCCGGGGGATGCACTGCTGCAAAAATTCTTGGGGCACTAACATAGAGATAATGCATGAACAGTTACTATTTCTTTTTGTTTTCGAGTCAAATATTACATTTTGTGCGACGATAGGTATGTTGTTTGACCTGCAACAAAACTGAGGTTTTGAACAATTTTTTGTTGAAACAGTTTTCTAAAATTTATTGTTTGGTGAACCTTTCAACCAATGCAATAGAGTATTTATTCAACCAATTGTTAATTCAACCAATTACCTAAAAACAGTAGGTTCTGAAATTATCTACTTAACGTTTTTTTTTCTGCGTGAAAGAAAAAGTAATTTAATTTAGGTAAGATTGCCTTTATATTTTGCACAAGCGCTTAGGGTATCGTTGGTTATTTACCCAACCACATTGTTATAATAATATCCAATTTCGTTGGCAGTATACGCATAGATTCATCATACAATAATAAACAAAGGCATGGAAGAGAATACAACTTTCAGCAAAGGTCCATGTGTTCGACAACAGGAAAAAAACACATCCTTGTGAAAAGTTTATTCAGGAATGGAATTCCATCCACTGAGGTTGCAAGTTACTCATTGTCAATGCAGAGTGGGATTTCTTCACGTGCTACATTCAATGACATCGACGGTCTGTAAACAAAATTATTCAAAAATCGACTTCTGCCTTTTGGTAAACCACCCACATATTTGTGTTGGAAACTTACATTCTCATTCGTTCTCGTCGACGTCTGATGACGAAGAACATAAGAAGACACACAGTAACCACACATACGGTCACAAGAACAGCGATCACGGGGTTTATCATTTTCCTACAGCTGTTGTATCCATCACCGGTGTAACCCTCGCTGTAAAGAATATTTATGCTTATATGGCAATCTTTGAAGCGTTATTTAGTATTCAAATTGAAAACAAAACAATTTGTTAGGAATATAAACAAAAGAGCGGCCTTGAATGCAACTCATTGTGGTGAATTTGCATCAAAGTGTATATGGGATGGTTTTAAATATGTCATCCACACTGCTAATATAGCAGACGACATCCTTTGGCTTTATAGAAACTGCTCGATGTCGTTTATGTTCTTAATATGTCATGCACAGAAAAGCTAACGAAAGCTAACTTACTCGCAAGAGCAATCATAACCTAGTTCGGGTGCTGGCCTGTCTTTGCATATTGCAGTCGTGGCACATTTAGCTGTAGATCCGTGACAGGCGTTGTAGTCTTTGCAGCCGGTCCCGCCAATGAACTGATCCACCCCGTCACCACTGTATCCGGGTTTGCAGGTGCAGTTCAAAATAGAACGATCGTTGCTGAGAACCTCACAATATGCATGCGGATCGCAGTGACGTTCTTTCACAGTTTCGTCGACGGGACAGGGGTCCCAATCTAAACACAATGATTTGATTGAAGTTTTTCCAGATCATTTTGCGGCTGAAATACATAAAGCAGAGTTCAAGAACCACCAAATGCATCGGGAACCTAATGCAAAATCAAGAAACGAGCCTTAAAAACAAGAACGTTTTTCCAAGTGCAATATCAAAATGTAATCTTTGCGACACAGATATCACAAAACTATTATTAAGATGGTATTCTTTAGCTATGGCCTTTTATTGCTATAATGATTATTTGTTACATATTTCCTTCTGATATCATATATTGTAAAACTTTTGAAACGTAAATCGTGATTAGAAATGATTTGTTAAATCTTTAGAATCGAATTCTCAAACCTTCAAAGAAGTATTCAAAGTATGCGGGGGATCCATAGTTTTGGCACCAGTGGTCGTTCCCTACACAAACTTTATCCAGGTTTATGTACGCAGTCACGAGGAACAAGTATGTGGCATTCGAAGGTAGTTTTTGATACCTGAAGTTGAACAAAGTTTCTCCGTCCTGCGCTTCGATCTTTCGAAGTGAAACAGATGTAAGAAATTGGTCGGTTTCACCACGACGAGGTTAAATGTTACGTGTACGAATAAATGTACTATTTTCACAAATGCATCTTGTATTTCAACTTGTATTCTAAGATCGATACGGTTTACTGTAATTAATGAAGTATTCAATGGAAAAACACTTTCGGCATTGAATGATTTCTTAGGTTGTCGTGTGTATACTTACTACCATTGGTCTTGAGTATGCGTCATCCACTATGTAGCGCAAACGATACTCAGGAGGTAAACTGTTGGTAATAACATCGAGAATGTGAGGTGCTGTCCACTGCAAGACTACAGTTATTGTATGGTCTGTGTGGTTGCGGTACCAATTGACCATTGTGAAGGCTAGTGGTGGCCCCGAAGACGAAGTCAAGTCTAAATTACAAATATATTGAATATGGTTCTTTGTAGTCAAACAAACGCTGACATGGTAGACGTTGGTCATATTATTCTAAGAGTATTCAAAAGTAGTAGATATAAATTGTTGCAGCCTAAACAAGAAATGTACACTCACTACTCAGTACTTGTTCACTGCGACAATACTCGGAAGCTGCTTGCTCGTCGACAGGATACTTGTTGATGAGGTGATAGCCGCAAAACAGATACACGTCATGGCCATAATTCCTGTCTACGCCAATCATGCATCGGCCTCTATAAGCCATAATGTGGAATGTGTAGGAGCGACCGAACCGGATGGGAAACGTGATATTTGTTTGATTCTGAAAACAACCGTAAAATGTTTGGAATCAACGTGAATCCAAGGCAGCACCTTTATGAGGATGTTTCTGTAAATTTTGTGTTTTTTGGGGCAATTTGGTGTTTTTTTGCTGGGTGGAAATTTTAAAGAAATTTTTATGTAATTTTTTTTGCAATTTAACATTTGGACCTTCTTATACCTTCATGATTGTTTTTATCTGTCCCATTGGACAGGGCCGGTCCACTTCTTCCAATGCAATAACGCAACTTTCCGAGCTTGTGCAGTTCGTCACGTCCTCTGCTTCGCAAGGGTATTTGCACTCCACAAGTTCTCCTTCAACGTTTGTGACCCACATTTTCATGCCGATCAATGCCTGGCAGTATTCGTGCTTCTCATATTCGTTTTCTGTTAACAAAATATGGTTGTAGACATCATCGCGTGATTATAAAAACGAAGGCTCTCTGCTTTGTCGTTTATGAGCACTTTCCGCAGCACTTAATATGGATCTAAAGATCTAAGTAATTCAATGCGAATTAATTTCAAGTGATTAATTTCCACTTAAGCGTAAGCAAGTGCTACATTATGAATGACAAAATCCTGTTTCATATGTTGTAATGTGCCTTGAAATGTTTTTTGTTTTAAATTTTGATTTGAGGTACTTGCCGTAGGCCAATGTATCGTCGTCACTGTCAAAAAAGCAATACATGAATCCGTCGTGATCGTCTCCTAAAACAAATCGATGTTTAAGCGATGGGGCTAATAATGATTTCTAGTGAGCGCAGACAGGGCCACTGTTTCCGCAAAATACCGTTCAGTAAAATTTTTTTTTTGCAGTCGGCAATCAGATGAAAAGTCTGCAATAAGACGTGTGCTGAGTAAATGAAAATCTTTGAAACAACTCTGTGTAAGACTCTCTTGACGCCTTCGCAGAGAATGCATAACAAAATTACCACATATGATAAGCATCTGTCTGCAGCTTATACACAATTAACACTACCCACCCTTCACTGTCCAGTTGTAAGTAACGCTTAGTTTTGCGGTCGAGTGGTTGGTATGATCGGAAAGGTGAAGATTAGGGTAATAGTATGTCTCGACAACCATCAATTCATCATTCTGTATACTGGGACTTTGGCAACCAACTCCCCCAATGGATCGGTCAATCCCATCACCGCTGTAGCCAGGTTTACAGGTGCAGTTTATTCGTGAACGATCTTTGCTCAGGATCTCACAAAACGCATGCGGATCGCAATGACGTTCTTTTACTTCTCTTTCTGTTGGGCAGGGATTCCAATCTGTGGAAAAGTAAGCGAATGAAGATGTCATCATACCAGAATAGAAAAGACGACTTTCTACAGCAATTACACCTCAGCAACCGCCACCAACACAGACACTTTATGTTAGTCAGTGGTTTTTGATAATTTATTTTCAATTCTTTCATAATTTTAATTGAAATTATTCATTCAAGGTGTTTTTAAGCTAAGCCAATGTCTGCACAAACCGTCAAAGAATTCTTCTATTTCTGCCGCAGTTCCAAAGTTTTCGCAAGTCTCTCCACCAGGACAGGTCTTATCATTAAGATTCTTGTAAGCTAATGCCTTAAACACGTAGGTGTTATTCGGGCGTAGCCCACGGTAAGTGTACGTGAACACATCTTGACCAGGAAATGGTATCACCTTTAACGAAATGTGGAAATATTTGTCGGTCTGTTATGTCAGAAACGACACTCAAATACAACGAGTTCGCACGGCCTGCACGTTTATATTTAACATGTCAAATATATTAACATTGTAATAGAATACATGCAGTAGGGTACAGAAGCACTACAGCATTAGGGGATGTTGTGGTTACACAATATGCGAACCATTGCGGTCTCATTGCATATAAGCACAACTAACAATCAACCCATGCTGTAAATCCTGAAGGACTTCTACACATGGATTTTACCTCAACTGCCTTTGAGTGAAAGCGGGTGTGATGTGGATCTTTCACGTACAACACCTTGTATTTGTCAGGCAAGCGGTTTTCAATGTTGTCTACGACATGAGGTGCTTGCCATTGTAACATCACCGTTATCGTGTGGTCATTGTGATTTCGGAATGCTTCGAGCATTGTGAAGTTGATTGGTGGTCCCGATGACGATGTCAAGTCTAGGTTAAGATATGAATTTTTGCATCACGGACCAATTACTTAACTCGTTTCAGATGTATTGAACACATTACAATAGCGTGAAGCAAATCAAAGTATAATGAATTGTTGTTTTTTCGTATTTTGGCATCTTTAGAACCCGCAAAAGCGGATTTCATTTACAAATAATATGAGACATAAACTCTTAAACTTTACAGTGTCGTTAACTGGTGCAGGATTCTTATCTTGTCATGGCTGTTGTAACATGCACTTTACCAAACGTTTGAAAACCAAAGAAATGTCCAACAATACAACTCACTACTGAGTACTTGTTCACTGCGACAATACTTGTAAGCTGCTTGCTCGTCTACTGGATGCTTGTTGATGAGGTGATAGCCACAGAATAGGTAGACATCGCTACTATGTAGAGCTTTACCGAAAATTCGTCTTCCGCGGTACCCGAAAATGTTGAAATAATACGAACGACCGAATCGGATAGGAAACGTGGTGTTGGTTTGGTTCTGTAATAAGCAATGATTTGGGGTCAAATAAACTTACACAAACAATTAGTTGGGTTTGAGTTTTAATTCGTGTTTTGTTTTTCCATCGTAGGCTGTGGAATACGGATTATACCATTTAAAACACAATGCAAATAAGGAAATCAATTTTTAAAATATATTCATTTCAGGTGGAAACCAGCACGCGTGCCATTTTTGAAACAAAGGCGTGCCAAATTTGGTGGTTAACCTAAACCGACGTAAATTCCGCGAAAATAAGACGAATCCAACGTTGCATTTGTCGTCGACCGTTCTATATGTGAAAATCATGAGTGTTGTCTGATTTCAGTATCGTCCTGTCTGGCAGAATGGTTGGTCATATATCCGGAAATCATTATTGGGGCATTTGGTGAGTACTAGCATTGCTCATGTAATCGGAAATACCTTCATTATGGCCTTTATTTGTCCCATTGGACAGGGCTGATCAACATAAGCGGCTGTAACGCAGATTTCTTCACTTTTGCAACCCTGTAGATCAACTGACTCGCACGGGTAGGAGCACTCCACATAATCCCCATTAACGTTCGTCACCCACATTTTCATGCCTATCATGGATTGGCAGTAGTGGTCGTGGAGGTCGTAGTAATAATCCGAGCCTGCAACAGATTGATAAACTAAAGACAATTTGTAACAAACTGTTTTTGGCAGACTATTTCGAATGGTTTTGTGGCATACGAGTCTTCCTCAAGATCTTTTTTTGAAAAAGATTCAAACTGACCAACTTGATGTCTTATTTCGATATTTGAATTTCATTGTTAGTTCTCAAAAGTTTGTGTTTTTTAACCACACGAAACTTGTTCACTCTGTGCTGTACAGTAAGCCATTCTCTAATTTGATGTAGATATACTCGCCTTTGGCTGAAAAGTGGTTGTCCCGGTCGAAAAAACAGTACATAAAACCATCGTAATCCTCATCTAAAAACCAAAATACTCAAATCTTTCGGTATTTGAAACAACACTTAATACTTAATTGCACAGAAAACACCTAACTTTAACTTTGCCCAGTTTGAAATAACTGTATATAATTTTTTTTGCGTTAAATTCCTATGACTTTGAAAAACTTCGTATGCAGCATGTCGTGTTTGTTTATTTGTACTCAAACGACTGTGATTCCTATTTACTTTCCACTGTCCAGTTGAAGGTGACGCTGAGTTTAACGGTCGAGAGGTTTTTGTTACTGGGAAGGTACAGTTCAGGGTAATGGGATATCTGGATTTTCTTCAAGTCTCCAACCCCTGTTGGTATAAGACTAAGATTAAAGCATATCATTTAATTACTACCTCATCTATTCTTGATATACCGACCATTGCAAATATCAGCAGACATTCTACAGGTGCAATTTTTTACCCATCCGCATACTATTAGACCTTATATTCTTTGATAGCAATCGTTGTGCGTTTTCTCACTATTTGGTGCACCATTAGTTTTGAGTAAACTTGTTATCCCAGAAATACGTCATTCATGTAGTTTGCGGCTTTATTTTAATAGAAAACCAAAGGCTAAGATTTGTTAGATTAAACGAACATCCAACTTCAATACAAGTTATGACATATATTTTACAGTTGACTTACGATCTTCATTTGAACAATTGTTTGCAGTCCGTTGTGCCTCGGACGTGGCCACTAGTAAAATGCAGAAACAGCTGAACGTGGAATGTTTCCACATCATGTATTAAACTACATCTGTGGTTGCTGCAAAAAGTGTTTTTTATCTCTTTCAACAAAATTTTTGTCTTTTTCAACAGAATTTCCGAACGTATATTATTAGTTGTACAAGGATTAAAGCTTGACAACTTACGGATTTAGCATTATTGGATATCTACTGAGTAGAGACATTAGCTCGTACAAATCACTCAGCTATAGGTTGCAGCCGGAAGAATGCTTACAAGCTTACGTGCTGCGCCATTCCTAACTAATACGTTTTGAAGTACAACAATATATGAAAACAGTTACTAAGCCATGCAGGCAAACAGCTATCACTTGTATATTAGTCTGCGGTGGTGCTTCTAACTGGAAATGTGACTTTTTTCGTCTCACTGTACCGAAACCGCAACGGAGTGCAGCCAACGCTACTCGTACCTGGAACTGAGGAAATGTTAAAATCCCATGGTTTTGCTCACAATGCAAACGAGCTCTGCGCTGCCACGTCGTGATTAGTGTTTATCTTTGACCAATAACATCGATGTTGGATTGTTAATGACTTTCCCTGTTCATGACTCATCGTGTCAAAGTGTATGTTGCTTGATTCCGGAGGGAGGGCAATAAAGATAAATTGTTTCATGAAGTATATTGGTACAATAACTAGGTATTTGATTGTACTGCAACCAATACATAGCGTAGATCTGATACTACCAACACAATAGAAACGCAAAAACGCACTATATTTTAGAATTTGTACAATTCGAGTATGTTTGACAAACTCATGCAGTTAACCGAGTTCCAACAGACTGAATATACAATTGAATTTTATCATATAACGTAAACAGTGGAGCATGTAGCATGTAGCATCATAGGCAGCATGTATTGTTAGTTTGCATATAAAAACGTAATATTAAATTGAAATACAGCCGAAGGTGCGTAGCTGCACAAAGTCCAGGAGCACGAATATAGATGTAATGCATGAACAGTCTTTTGTTCAAGTCTGTTTACCACATGGGTGCAATTTCTCCAACTACATCAAATAGCGACTGCATTGATATTCAACAGCCTTGTCGCCCAGTGGTTCTCAAAATTTGTTGTTTGGTGAAAACTTTGTTTGCCTTTTTAATGAACCTTTCAACCAATGTACTGGAGTATTTATTCAACCAATTGTTAATTCACTCAAATACCTTAAAAACAGTAGGTTCTGAAATTCCCTACTTGCCGTTTTTTTCTGCGTAAAAGGAAAAATAATTGAATTTAGGTAAGATTGCCTTTTTTTTTTGCCCAAGCGCTTGGGGTATTGTTGTTCATTTACCCAACCACCTTGTTATAATGACATCCAATTTTCTTGGCAGTGTATATGCATATATTCATCACACAATAAAAAACAAAGGCATGGAAGAGAATATTATTTTCAGCAAAGCTGCAATATGCAAAGACAGGCCAGCATGTTGTCACTTGTATCGGTCTGCGGCTGCGGGTTGAACACAGAAGGTATTTCCAAGGTCGGTTTCATTCTGCCACTTGTTCTAAAACTCAGGGTATTTTCTGAACACTGCGCAATTCGAATGTGTCATGGCAATTTAAAGCGTTGCACTGAAAAATAAATTTTGGAAAAGGTAAAGACACATTAGTATGCGTTTTGTTGCATATAAGACAGAATAATCTTTTTGTTTGGGTTAACGAACACCTAATTTACCGTTCGGCCCCTTGTCATGAATGCGATGTTGAACGTTTTGCCACTAATTTCCAAATACCAACTGTATGCGCAGTTTCTGCTTTTTAACATACTTCGCTGACTTAAAGTGTATTAAGAAAACCTGTTCAAACATTTGTCTTCACTCACAGCTTAAGCTGGTTTGACCAACCCTGTATATATACTTGTATCCTTGCCTGTTGATCTACACACTAACAAACACAATATGGGCCCATATACTGCTCTAACGTTCGAACACACAGATTGAATGTTTAACGATACGGCAAATTCGGTTGTTCCTTCAGTGTCTGCAACCATTCACTCATCAAAACCCATTGTTAAGAATGTGGGTGTCGAATTTCAGTTTGTTGTGTTTTCCTCAGCTGTACTTCAAGCAACAAACTACCGGAGACGAAAACGCAGCAGAACACACCATGGTCAAGCAACCGCTTGGAAATCAGTCGTATCGGCGTGCACAACTGTCTGCAGCTCAAATGTCATTATTGGCTGAATGCTTGTACGTGCATTTGACTATGTGTTGAATTAAAATTCAGGTGCAAATTTACTGTGGATTTTGCGTGAAATTCTTGTGCACACAGTATCTCGGTAGGATATTGACCACCCTAGTCTCCAACTATTCAAACAATTTTATCAAAAGCAACACGGAAATCGACCCCGGCTTGATGTCCAACATCACCATTAAACTGTGAGAAAAGTTCTGTATTGTTGACTTCAAAGTTGGTGCCAGTGGACCAAGGTGCCAAATACTTGTCTCCGCATGTTCCATCTAAGCTGTCAGTTGGCAAGATTTGTCGGTCCACTGTTCCATCACTTTTTACATCTCTTAGCTGCTCCTGGAGGTTGACGAAGGTCGGTCGGTTCATTGGCAACCACTGCCAACATTGTAGCATGAGTTTGTATCTATAAACACATTTAAACTTGTGGCCAACATGAAGTGGTGATACAAATGTTATGTTTTTGAAACAGCTTTAAACCAAAATTAACTGCCCTCGATACACGCGTAAAACGTGCTAGACCGTGCTGTACTATGATAGCAAGTTAATCAAATGTGCTCATGCCAACATGTGTAGGTGCTTTATGTTTCAATTAACGAATGTTACAGTAAGGATTTCGTATTGATGCAATGAGCTCACAATTTCCAACACTTACAGATGATCGTTGCACGACGTGGGCTTTGGCATCCTGTCCCCTTTTTCCAGTGAATAAAAGAGATGACTCTGTTCAATTTCAGGGTATGGCGTGGCACCCACTGTTGCCATTTCGTAAAGTAATATGCCGAAAGACCACCTAGAAAAAAAGAAAGCACTATTTGTTATGTGGTCGATTAGGCATAATCACCCTGGGGTCAAAAAATACCCCGTTCTCCAAAAGGGTTCCACTGTCTGCCTGATTCTGTATTTTCTAGGACGAGCCCAGTGTGTTATATCTCATGATATAAACAACTTACACGTCACTTCGCCACGTAATAGGGACTTTCCCTCCCATCATCCGTTCGGTGCTGACCCACTTGAACGGAACTCGTCGCTCGGTGGCGCCCTTGATCATGCCGTAGCGGTAAACGTCGTTGGCCAGACCAAAGTCAGAATTTTTACACTGCATGTTCTGCAAAATTTGGATGTTGCTTACGCATAGGAAACCGACAAAAACATTGTAAATTAATATCCATTACATGCAATTTCGAATCCTCATAAAATCAGTCTGCAATTTAACACCATGCAAAATGAACGTTTGGGTTTTCGGGGTTACTTGCCTCTCCCACTAAAATGTTTCTGGCCGCGACATCCCCGTGAATAATCTTAGAGGAGGCGAGAAAATGTAAACCTCCGGCGATTTGTCGCCCAATCTGGTAGAGATTGGACTCACTGAAGTTGTAGATTGGATTCTGGTTTCTCTTGGATGCCTTAAAACCAAATTACGTATCTTGTGTTTGGTCAATACTGTAAAGAACCGGCGCAGTAAATCTGTACTATGGAAAACAGCAGACAG
Organism: Ascidia mentula; assembly: GCF_947561715.1. Classification (NCBI taxonomy): domain Eukaryota; kingdom Metazoa; phylum Chordata; class Ascidiacea; order Phlebobranchia; family Ascidiidae; genus Ascidia; species Ascidia mentula. Next base: position 6,649,418 of record NC_138568.1, read on the forward strand.
CATCCATTGGCGTAGCTGGGGGACATGTAGGGACCATAGCTTCCCTAACCCAAAAATACTGATATTTTGGTTATTCGATTGTTCAATTATGGTTTGACTTGTACTGAAAGCACGAGGACGACTGGTCGTTGTTTGCATTGTGCGTTGAATTTTGATCTGACCACTGGCAGTAACGCAACGGGGAATCCAGCTTTACGTCTTAATCGCTGGGTTTACAGCGATTAATATCGGAAAATCGAATACTCCTACGTAGGTACCAGCATATTTGCTGACGTGAGATAGGAATTTCCATGATATGTGCGGATCACTCCTCCCGATCGTGTAAATGTCAACCTTGAATTATGAATCTGACGCTCTTCTGGTGGAGAACAACAAATATACACCTTTTGTTTAAAAAAGATTGTATTTTCTGACGTTTCGCCTGTACGTACGACTAGGCTTCTTCAGAGAATAAAACAAACACAGTAGCGAAGCGAACCAACAGGGCAAAGAAATTGAGCGACGAAAAAACAAAAGGGCGTAACAGCTAAAACACAGAGGGACATAATTCAATGGACAACATCGATCATGGGTCAAACGGCCAAACATGGGAAACAAAAATCACGAATTGTTACGGGCGAAATTGCGGAACACGGGCGAAAGTACTTTTCCATCGTTCCGATTTAAAACATTCGGTAGCGAATTAATATAATAATTTTCCACAACCAACCGTTTTGCCAAAATTGTTTCTTGTTTTAATACTTTTGCTTCCTTCCAATTGATACGGTGGTCGGTGTCAAGCATGTGGGCACATAGGGCAGATTTATTGGGTTCCATATTGCGTATGGCTGCCTTGTGTTCTTTAATACGGGACGTTAAATTGCGCTTAGTCTGGCCAATATACACAGTGTTACAATCAAGACAAGGGATTAAGTAAACTACACCGGTCATTTGAAGCATGGGAATACGGTCTTTAGGTTTGGGAAACATGTTTTCTAAAGTGCATACCGGTTTCATGGCAACTTTTACGCCAGTGGCGTTGAGTATTCTTGATATCCGCTCAGAAACTCCCTGTACATATGGTATGGAAGTGAATGCTGTGTATGTTTGTGTGGGTTTGTTGTGTGTGTGGGGTGTGAGATTTAGGTTAGTGGGAAATTTGTTTAGTTTTAGAACGTTTCGAATGTGTTTGCGTTCAACCCTCCGAGTGTGTGGATCGGCAATATGTGTAATCGTTCTGTTATATAAGGTTCTGGCCACAGTGAGTTTTTGATGTTTCGGATGGTGTGAGGTGTATTGTAAGTAGCGGTTAGTGTGTGTAGGCTTGTAAAAAATGGAGGTGGTAAGTTTCCAGTCCGGGTTTGCAGTGACGTTTACGTCCAAAAATGACAGACTATGGTCATGTTGTGTTTCCCGGGTAAACTTAATGGAAGGTTCGATGCTGTTTATGTGGTTATGAAACCCTGCGACCTCGTCTTTTGCTATGATGACGTACGTGTCATCGACATAGCGGAGCCAAAGTCGCGGGGGTGTTTTGAAGGAAGCAAGAGCGGTTTGCTCAAGTTGTTCCATTATATTGTTGGCCAGAACCGGTGAAATGGGAGAGCCCATGGGGGTGCCAAAAATTTGTTGGTAAATGTCGTGTTTATATGTGAAAACAGTCGAGTCTAAGCACAACTGTAATGCCTCTTGGATGTGTGTTAACTTAAGATTGGTACGTTCATGTAGTGTTGTGTCTTGTTGTAGTTGGTCCAAGGATATTCTGAGCGCAACATCTGTCGGAATTGACGTAAACAGGCTAACGACATCAAACGATACTTGACACTCATGCGGAAGTAATTTATATTCAGAAATAATCTTTACAAATTCACTGGAATTTTTTACAGTAAAGTCAGTACTATTAACTAAAGGAAATAAAATTTGACTGATGAACTTAGATAGCTGGTAGGTTGGCGAGTTAACAAAAGAAACAATCGGTCTTAATGGAATACCTTCCTTATGGATTTTGGGTAACCCGTAGAACTTTGGGAGCACACCGTCGCTGCTGTGTAGTCTTCGATACTCCGGTTGGGATATGCAGTCTTCTGTCCGTAGTTTCCACACAAATTTGTTCAGTTTCGTCTCCAGTCTAGTACAAGGTGATTTGGCAAGTTTCTTGTAAGTTTCGTTGTCCGAGAGCATGGTAACAACTTGATTGTCATAATCTTGTCTGTCCATGACCACAGTGCAATTTCCTTTGTCAGCCTTGGATATGATGATGTTGGTGTCGTTCCTCAAACTCTTAGTAGCTTCCCATTCTTCTTTAGAAAAGTTTGAAGGTGGCAATTTGGCTTCTTTCAAAATCTTAGAAATTTTGCTACGGGCATGATCGGCTTCCGCTAGTTTATCTGTGCCCAGGCGTAGAAGAGCTGCTTCAGAGGCACTGATCAGATCAATGGTGGGTAATTTGTGTGGAGTGATGGCGAAATTTTGTCCCTTTTCTAACACTGTTGTTTCTGCTTTAGTTAAGACACGGGAAGAAATGTTTTTAATCCAAATTCCTTTTTGATCGGAACCCTGTTGTCTGTCTTTGTTTGAATTATCCAAAGATTTCATCTTGGCTTCATGTCTTGCTTCACATAATCTGGCTATTGCTTGTCGACGAAAATTTCCATACGAAACCAAGGATTCAAAAAGACTCGGGGAAAGATGTTCCTGGAGGTGTTTCTTCAGATTCTCCGAGGTCTTCTTAAGTTGCGAGATTTTTTGGTGAGAACACATTCGAAACGTTCTAAAACTAAACAAATTTCCCACTAACCTAAATCTCACACCCCACACACACAACAAACCCACACAAACATACACAGCATTCACTTCCATACCATATGTACAGGGAGTTTCTGAGCGGATATCAAAAATACTCAACGCCACTGGCGTAAAAGTTGCCATGAAACCGGTATGCACTTTAGAAAACATGTTTCCCAAACCTAAAGACCGTATTCCCATGCTTCAAATGACCGGTGTAGTTTACTTAATCCCTTGTCTTGATTGTAACACTGTGTATATTGGCCAGACTAAGCGCAATTTAACGTCCCGTATTAAAGAACACAAGGCAGCCATACGCAATATGGAACCCAATAAATCTGCCCTATGTGCCCACATGCTTGACACCGACCACCGTATCAATTGGAAGGAAGCAAAAGTATTAAAACAAGAAACAATTTTGGCAAAACGGTTGGTTGTGGAAAATTATTATATTAATTCGCTACCGAATGTTTTAAATCGGAACGATGGAAAAGTACTTTCGCCCGTGTTCCGCAATTTCGCCCGTAACAATTCGTGACTTTTGTTTCCCATGTTTGGCCGTTTGACCCATGATCGATGTTGTCCATTGAATTATGTCCCGCTGTGTTTTAGCTGTTACGCCCTTTTGTTTTTTCGTCGCTCAATTTCTTTGCCCTGTTGGTTCGCTTCGCTACTGTGTTTGTTTTATTCTCTGAAGAAGCCTAGTCGTACGTACAGGCGAAACGTCAGAAAATACAATCTTTTTTAAACAAAAGGTGTATATTTGTTGTTCTCCACCAGAAGAGCGTCAGATTCATAATTCATTATGATACCAGGTGGTCAAAGCCTATTTTCAGTTTTCAATGTCAACCTTGTCGGTTGCAAGAATTTCACTGCAACCCTGAAATCTTTGGTTTCCTTTTCCCCCTGACATTTTATTGATATTAATGCCCACCAAAAAGGTTATCATGCGGATCGACCGTTGTGGTTTGAATGGTTTTGGTTAGGAGCCGTTTGTTATTGCCTCAAGATGTTAACACCCATGCTGTTTACAGCGTTATCCCACGTACGACGCCAGATAATGTTGAGAGGCGTTGAGGTCAGCACTTAATGTCTCGCATGACGTCATAAATAAGGAAACGATTTCTATCCTAACCTCCCTGCAATCCCAGAGGAAATGAAGCAAATCTCCATATTTCATGTACTCGGTCACCAACAATGGTGATTCGCACTCGTTGTCCGCATCCAGCTTTGTCGTGCACACCCCAATGATCCCCATAATGGAGTCGTGCGGCCCAAGCGACATTAGGAGCGCCATTTCAGCCAGGAAATCCTCCCTGTATGCAACCGCATGAAGAGCTGCAAGAAAGCAAAGCCATTTGATTTACAAATTTTCGGTGAACATAAATTTGGTAAATGTCTCTCAGGTATAGGCTGGTTTGATTATGGAAACGGTTGCTGGTAATAATACAATAAATATCTTATAAAATTTCAATAAATAATAACCACGTTTCAAAATGGAAAATAAATGTAATAGGCTGTAAGCTATAAGTTAAACAGTAAAACTGGCTGAACATGTAGGCTGCTGTTGCCAACTACCTCCAAGTCACACTGAATAGCAATTGTAGCAAAACTTGGAGATTTGTGCCTCAGGTTTCTTATGTGCGATATATTTAAATGTCTGCCAGGTGCCTGGCAACAAAGGCATCCGACAACCAAATCAATTTTCTTTAGATTTCTTTTACGTAAATGCCCGACAAATTCATTCACAAATCGTGTTAAGGCTTGCAGAGTAAGCTTTGGAAATCTTTTAACGGCTGGTACTTTGCAACTGAATTGAAATAACCTGTCAACGATTTCACGGCAACTTCCTTTTCGATCCAATGTCGTGCCAGGTTGCTCTGTAAACGACTCCAAAGTTTCCCCTTCCGAGTACGTCTGAAATTTAGTGATGAAAGCCGTTATCTTTAAATTGCCTGAGCGAGTAAATAAGTAAGCGGTTAGTGTCAATGTTTATGGTTTTGATGGCAAAGGTGAATTAATCGGGGCGGTTTCCATGATAGTTGTACGTTTATTTTATCCCAAACCTCAGAACAGTTTAGTTCAAGTTGTTTTTGAAAAAAGGCAAAATTCTTGCCCCAAACTATATATAAAGTAATGGCAAACCGTGTAAAGCCAGGTTGTTTCGATCTATTTCCCACTTTTATCCAAATACAGGACCCATGTTGGTCATTTGAAGATGGTTTTCGAACTGAGAGTAGTTTAGAAAAGGCGCCAGGTCTGCCAGAGATTCGCCGGCGACAAACCGCGATTGGTCGAATATGAGTCTCCTTTATACAACAAGAATATAAATATAACCATCATATTATAGCAGCCCTTGTAAGTAATATTACAAAATCATCTGCCACTGAGTCTTTGTTGGCCGTAAGATAAAAACTTTCGTTCAGAAAATCGTTACCTATTGTCAATGCAGAGTGGATTTACATACCACCAACTATACATTCAATGACATCAACGGTCTGTAACCAAAATTATTCAAAAAAATCGACTTCTGCCTTTTGGTAATCCACCCACATATTTGTGTTGGAAACTTACTTTCTCATTCGTTCTCGTCGACGTCTGATGACGAAGAACATCAGAAGACACACAGTAACCAAACCTGCGGTGCCCATAACAGCGATCACGGGGTTTTTCATATTCCTACAGCTGTTGTATCCATCACCGGTGTAACCCTCGCTGTAAAGAATATTTATGCACAAAAGGCGATCACTGAAACATAGTATTAAAATAAGAAATATAAACTAATGTATTTTTTGTAATGGCAGAAAGGTCTTGCCTTTTTGCAAGCCAATCGTGAATGCAACGCATTGTGGTGACATTGCAGTCGCAATCCGTTGCGTAACACCATAACCGAACAACCGACAGTGCAGCTGGCTCAATGTAGCGGAAATCATGTGAAATCAATACAGCCAGCAATAATGCTGAGCTCCAGACACTGTCTGGTGAGAGGGCTTCGGTTTAACGTTGTTATACAATGTTAAGCGAATTCCTTTGCGAGCGAATATTAGCAGTTTATTTAAAGGAAATTTCATCGACTTAAACTTTTACGGGGTCTGTGACTTCAGTGCATATGGCATTGTAACAAAAATGTCATCCACATTGCTATTTAGCCGCCGACAATTAGTTGAAAATAGAACTATAACTTAGTAGTTGGTGCGGGCTTACGTAGCTTCGGTATAAACAATGCTCTTAGTTTTAACTTATAGGCGACAAAAGCTAACGAAAGCTAACTTACTCGCAAGAGCAATCATAACCCAGTTTTGGTGCGCATGTTGCAGCCGTTGCGCATTTAGCTGTAGATCCGTGACAGGCGTTGTAGTCTTTGCAGCCGGTCCCGCCAATGAACTGATCCACCCCTTCACCACTGTATCCGGGTTTGCAGGTGCAGTTCAAAATAGAACGATCGTTGCTGAGAACCTCACAATATGCATGTGGATCGCAGTGACGTTCTTTCACAGTTTCGTCGACTGGACAGGGGTCCCAATCTAAACAGAATGATTTGAATGGAGGTTTTCCTGATCATTTTGCGGCTGAAATATATAAAGCAATGTTTAAGAACCACCAAATTCACCGGAAACCTAATGCAAAATCAAGAAACGAGCCTTAAATACAAAAAGTTTTTCCAAGTGCAATATCAAAATGTAATCTTTGCGACACAGATATCACGAAACTATTATTAAGATGGTATTCTTTAGCTGGCCTTTTATTGCTATAATGATTATTTGTTACATATTTCCTTCTGATATCATATATTGGAAAACTTTTGAAACGTAAATCGTGATTAGAAATGATTTGTTAGATCTTTAGAATCGAATTCTCAAACCTTCAAAGAAGTATTCTAAGTAAGCGGGGGTTCCATAGTTTTGGCACCAGTGGTCGTTCCCTATACAAATTTTATCCAGGTCTACGTACGCAGCCACGGAGAACAAGTATGTGGCATTCGGAGGTAGTTTTTGATACGTGAAGTTGAACAAAGTTTCTCCGTCCTGCGCTTCGATCTTTCGAAGTAAAACGGATGTAAGAAATTGGTCGGTTTCACCACGACGAGGTTAAATGTTGCATGTACGAATAAATGTACTATTTTCACAAATGCATCTTGTATTTCAACTTGTATTCTAAGATCGATACGGTTTACTGTAATTAATGAAGTATTCAATGGAAAAACACTTTCGACCTTCAATGATTTCATAGGTTGTCGTGTGTGTACTTACTACCAATGGTCTTGAGAATGCGTCATCCACTATGTAGCGCAAACGATACTCAGGAGGTAAACTGTTGGTAATAATATCGAGAATGTGAGGTGCTGTCCACTGCAAGACTACAGTTATTGTATGGTCTGTGTGGTTGCGGTACCAATTGACCATTGTGAAGTCTAGTGGTGGTCCCGAAGACGAAGTCAAGTCTAAATTAGAAATATATTGAACATGGTTCTTTGTAGTCAAACAAACGCGGACATGGTAGACGTTGGCCATATTAATCTAAGAGTATTTGAAAGTAGTAGATATAAATTGTTGCAGCCTAAACAAGAAATGTACACTCACTACTCAGTACTTGTTCACGGCGACAATACTCGGTAGCTGCTTGCTCGTCGACAGGATGCTTGTTGATGAGGTGATAGCCGCAAAACAGATACACGTCATGGCCATAATTCCTGTCTACGCCAATCATGCATCGGCCTCTATAAGCCATAATGTGGAATGTGTAGGAACGACCGAACCGGATGGGAAACGTGATATTTGTTTGATTCTGAAAACAATCGTAAAACGTCTAGAACCAACGTGAATCCAAGACAGCACCTTTATGAGGATATTTATGTCAATTTTGTAGTTGTTTGGGCAATTTTGCGTTTGTTTGGGCTGGGTGGAACAAGAAAATTTTAAGTATCTACAATTTAACATTCGGAACTTCTTGAACCTTCATGATTGTTTTTATCTGTCCCATTGGACAGGGCCGGACCACTTCTTCCAATGCAGTAACGCAACTTTCCGAGCTTGTGCAGTTCGTCACGTCCTCTGCTTCGCAAGGGTATTTGCACTCGACAAGTTCTCCGTCTACGTTTGTGACCCACATTTTCATGCCGATCAACGCCTGGCAGTATTCGTCCTTCTCATAATCGTTTTCTATTAACAAAATATGATTGTAGAAATCATCGCGTGATTATAAAAACGAAGGCTCTCTGCTTTGTCGTTTATGGGCACTTTCCGCAGCACTTTATATAGATCTAACGAAGTAATTCAATGCGAATCAAGTTCAAGTGACTAAGCTCCACTTAAGCGTAAGCAAGTGCTACATATGCATGACAAAATCCTGTTTCATGTGTTGTAATGTGCCTTGAAATGTTTTTTGTTTTAAATTTTGATTTGAGGTACTTGCCGTAGGCCAATGTATCGTCGTCACTGTCAAAAAAGCAATACATAAATCCGTCGTGATCGTCTCCTAAAACAAATCGATGTTTAAGCGATAGAGCTAATAGTGATTTTTAGTGAGCGCAGACAGGGCCACTGTTTCCCCAAAATACCGTTGAGTAAATTTTTTTTACAGTCGGCAATAAGATGAAAAGTCTGCAATAATACGTGTGCTAAATGAAAATCTTTGAAACAACATTGTGTAAGACTCTCTTGACACCTTCGCAGAGAATGCACAACAACATTACCCACATATGATAAGCATCTGTCTGCAGCTTATACACAATCAACACTACCCACCCTTCACTGTCCAGTTATAAGTAACGCTTAGTTTTGCGGTCGAGTGGTTTGTATGATCGGAAAGGTGAAGATTAGCGTAATAGAATGTCTCGACATCCATCAATTCATCATTCTGTATACTGGGACTTTGGCAACCGACTCCCCCAATGAATCGGTCAATCCCATCACCACTGTAGCCAGGTTTACAGGTGCAGTTTATTTGTGAACGATCTTTGCTGAGGATCTTACAAAACGCATGCGGATCGCAATGACGTTCTTTTACTTCTCTGTCTATTGGACAGGGATTCCAATCTGTGGAAACGTAAGCGAGTGAAGATCAGAATAGAAAAGACGACTTTCTACAGCAATTACACCTCAGCCACCGCCACCAACACAGACACTTTATGCTATTCAGTGGTTATTGATATTTTATTTTATATTTTTTTATAATTTTCATTGAATTTAATCATGCAAGGTGTTTTTAAGCTAAGCCAATGTCTGCACAAACCTTCAAAGAATTCTTCTATTTCTGCCGCGGTCCCAAAGTTTTCGCAAGTCTCTCCACCAGGACAGGTCTTATCATTAAGATTCGTGTAAGCGAATGCCTTAAACACGTACGTTTTATTCGGGCGTAGCCCACGGTAAGTGTACGTGAACACATCTTGACCAGGAAATGGTATTACCTTTAACGAAATGTGGAAACATTTGTTGGTCTGTTATGTCAGAAACGACACTCAAATACAACGAGTTCGCAAGGCCTGCACGTTTATATTTAACCTGTCAAATATATTAACATTGTAATAGAATACATGCAGTAGGGTACAGAAGCACTACAGCATTAGGGGATGTTGTGGTTACACAATATGCGAACCATTGCGGTCTCATTGCATATAAGCACAACTAACAATCAACCCATGCTGTAAATCCTGAAGGATTTCTACACATGGATATTACCTCAACTGCCTTTGAGTGAATGCCGGTTTGATTCACGTACAACACCAAGTATTTGTCAGGTAAGCGGTTATCAATGTTGTCTACGACATGAGGTGCTTGCCATTGTAACATCACCGTTATTGTGTGGTTCTTGTGATTTCGGAATGCTTCGAGAATTGTGAAGTTGATTGGTGGTCCCGATGACGATGTCAAGTCTAGGTTAAGATATGAGTTTTTGCATCACGGACCAATTACTTAACTCGTTTCAGATGTATTGAACACATTACAATAGCGTGAAGCAAATCAAAGTTTAATGAATTGTTTTTTTTTTAATTTGGGATCTTTAGAACCCGCAAAATCGGATTTCATTTACAAATAATATGAGACATAAACTCTTAAACTTCACAGTGTCGTTAACTGGTGCAGGATTCTTCTCTTGTCAAGGCTGTTGTAACATGCACTTTACCAAACGTTTCAAAACCAAAGAAATGTCCAACAATACAACTCACTACTGAGTACTTGTTCACTGCGACAATACTTGTAAGCTGCTTGCTCGTCTACAGGATGCTTGTTGATGAGGTGATAGCCACAGAATAGGTACACATCGCTACTATGTAGAGCTTTACCAAAAATTCGTCTTCCGCGGTACCCGAAAATGTTGAAATAATACGAACGACCGAATCGGATAGGAAACGTGATGTTGGTTTGGTTCTGTAATCAGCAATCATTTGGGGTCAAATAAACTTACACAAACAATTAGTTGGGTTTGAGTTGTAATTCGTGTTTTGTTTTTTCATCGTAGGCTGTGGAATACGGACTATACCATTTAAAACACCAGGCAAATAAGGAAATCAATTTTTTGATATATTCATTTCAGGTGGAAACCAGCACGCGTGCCATTTTTGAAACAAAGGCGTGCCAAATTTGGTGGTTAACCTAAACCGACGTAAATTCCGCGAAAATAAGACGAATCCAACGTTGCATTTGTCGTCGACCACTCTATATGTGGAAATCATGAGTATTGTCTGATTTCAGTACCGTCCTGTCTGGCAGGATGGTTGGTCATATATCCGGAAATTATTGTTGGGACATTTGGTGAGTACTAGCATTGCTCATGTAATCGGAAATACCTTCATTATGGCCTTTATTTGTCCCATTGGACAGGGCTGATCAACATAAGCGGCTGTAACGCAGATTTCTTCACTTTTGCAACCCTGTAGATCAACTGACTCGCACGGGTAGGAGCACTCCACATAATCCCCATTAACGTTCGTCACCCACATTTTCATGCCTATCATGGATTGGCAGTAGTGGTCGTGGAGGTCATAGTAATCATCCGAGCCTGCAACAGATTGATAAACTAAAGACAATTTGTAACAAACTGTTTTTGGCAGACTATTTCGAATGGTTTTGTGGCACACGAGTCAACCTGAAGGTCTTTTAGAAAAAAGATTTGAACTGACCAACCGGATGTCTTATCTCGATATTTGAATTTCATTGTTAGTTATTAAAGGTTTTTGTTTTTAAACCGCATGAAACTTGTTCACTCTATGCTGTACAGAAAGCCATTCTATAATTTGATGTAGATACACTTGCCTTTGTCTGAAATGTGGTTGTCCCGGTCGAAAAAACAGTACATAAAACCATCGTAATTCTCATCTAAAAAACAAATTACTCAACTCTTTCGGTATTCGAAATCAAGTGCACAGAAAACACTTAACTTTGCCTAGTTTAAAACAACTGTATATTTTATTGAAGCCAGGATTGCATTAAATTCCTATGACTTTAAAATGTCGTGTTTGTTTATTTTTACGCAAAACACTGTGATTTCTATTTACTTTCCACTGTCCAGTTGAAGGTGACGCTGAGTTTAACGGTCGAGAGGTTTTTGTTACTGGGAAGATACAGTTCAGGGTAATGGGATATCTGAATTTTCTTCAAGTCTCCAACCCCTGTAGGTATAACACGAAGATTAAAGCATATCATATAATTACTATCTTACCTATTCTTGATATACCGACCATTGCAAGTGTCAGACATTCTACAAATGCAATTTTTCACCCACCCGCATACTATTAGACCTTTATATATTGTTGACATATATTTTACAGTTGTCTTACGATCTTTACTTGAACAATTGTTTGCAGTCCGTTGTGCTTCGGTCGTGGCCACTAGTAAAATGCAGAAACAGCTGAACGTGGAATGTTTCCACATCATGTATTAAACTACATCTGTGATTCCTGCAAAAGTTATTTTTTTATCTTTTCCAACAGAATTTTTGTTTCTTTCAACATTTCCTTAAGTATATTATTAGTTGTACAAGGACTAGAGCTTGACAACTTACGGATTTACCATCATTGCGTATCTACTGAGTAGAGACATTAGCTCGTACAAATCACACAACTGTAAGTTGCAGCCGGAGCATGTTTCCAAGGTTATTTGCTGTACCATTTCTAACTAATCCTTTTTTGTACAACATTATATGAACACGGTGACTAAGCCATGCAGGCAGACAGCTATCACTTGTATGGTGGTCCACGGTAGCGCTTTTAACTGGAAATGTGTCTTTTTTCATCTCACTGTACCGAAACCGCAACGGAGTGCAGCCACGCCAACCAGAAATGGAAAAATCCCATGGTTTTGGCTGAAACCAAACGAGCTCTGCGCTGCCCCCTCCTGATTAGTGTTTATTTTTGACCAATTACATCGACGTTGGATTGCTAATGACATTCCCTGTTCATGACTTATTACGTCGATTCCTATGTCGTTTGATTCCGAGGGACGGAGTGGAATAAATTAAAAATTGTCTCTTAAAATATATCGCAACATGGACTGGGTTCTCCAACTAATACATAACCTAGACCCAATACTATCAATCGAAATGCAAAAAAACGCATTATAGTATGTGTCAGTACAGTAATTGTTTATTTCGAGTACGCTTGCCAAACTCATGTGGTTAACCGAGTTCCGACAGAGTGAATTAACAATTCAATTTTGTCACATAACATAAACAGTGGTGCATGTAACTCCATAGGCAGTATGTCTTGTTCGTTTGCTTGTAAAAACGCAATGTTAAATTGAAACATTTCCGGGGGTGCGCTGCTGCAAAAAGTCCAGGGGAGCGAATATAGAGGTAATGCATAAACATTTTTTTTTTTATATTTTCAAGTCTGTTTACCACATGGGTACGATTGCATTGATATTCAACAGCCAACGCATGCAGAATCTCCCACGACAATTGTCCATCCCCCCAAGCCCACCCTAAAAATGGCGGACAGACACAAAATCAGGAAAGATATAAATATGCGTGAATGTGCTCGGTCGTAATTCGTCTTGCAACCTAGCTTGGAAAGTGCAGTTAAAACTGAACCTCTTTCAGCTACAGTTCTACTACGGTCATTTTGTGTCATAACTCGTTCAGTTACTGTTTCAATATCTTCTGTGTTGTCTCTTGTATCGATCCGCGGCTGCGGGTTGAACACAGAAGGAATTTCCAAGGTCGGTTTCATTCTGCCACTTGTTCTAAAACTCAGGGTATTTTCTGAACACTGCGCAATTCGAATGTGTCATGGCAATTTAAAGCGTTGCACTGAAAAATAAATTTTGGACAATGTGAAGACACATTAATATGCGTTTTGTTCCATATAAGACAGAATAATATCTTTGTTTGGGTTAACGAACACCTAATTAACGTTCCGCCCCTTGTCATGAATGCGATGTTGAACGTTTTGCCACTAATTTCCAAAAACCAACTGCATGCGCAGTTTCTGCATTTTAACATACTTCGTTGACTTAAAGTGTATTAAGAAAACCTGTTCAAACATTTGTGTTCACTCACAGCTTAAGCTGGTTTGACCAACCCTATATATATACTTGTGTCCTTGCCGTTACTGTTGATCTACACACTAACAAACACAATATGGGCCCATATACTGCTCCAACATTCGAACACACAGATTGAATGTTTATCGATACGGCAAATTCGGTTGTTCCTTCAGTGTCTGCAACCATTCACTCATCAAAACCCATTGTTAAGAATGTGGGTGTCGAATTTCAGTTTGGTTGTGTTTTTCTCAGCTGTACTTCAAGCACCAAACTACCGAAGACGATAAAGTAGCAGAACACACCATGGTCAAGGAACCGCCTGGAAACCAGTTGCATCGGCGTGCACAACTGTCTGCAGCTCACATGTCATTATTGGCTGATTGCTTGTCCGTGCATTTGACTATGTGTTGGATTAAAATTCAGGTGCAAATTTACCATGGATTTTGCGTGAAATTCTTGTGCACACAGTATCTCGGTAGGATATTGACAACCCTAGTTTCCAACTATTTAAACAATTTTGTCAAAAGCACCGCGGAGATCGACCCCGGCTTGATGTCCAACATCACCATTAAACTGTGAGAAAAGTTCTGTATTGTTGACTTCAAAGTTGGTGCCAGTGGACCATGGTGCCAAATGCTTGTCTCCGCATGTTCCATCTAAGCTGTCAGTTGGCAAGATTTGTCGGTCCACTGTTCCATCACTTTTTACATCTCTTAGCTGCTCCTGGAGGTTGACGAAGGTCGGCCGGTTCATTGGCAACCACTGCCAACATTGTAGCATGAGGTAGTATCTATAAACATATTTAAACTTGTGGCCAACATGTGAAGTGGTGATACAAATGTTATGTTTTTGAAACAGCTTTAAACCAAAATTAACTGCCCGCGATACATAAACGTGCTAGACCGTGCTGTACTATGATAGCAAGTTAATCAAATTTGATCATGCCAACATGTGTAGTCCTCTGGTGCTTTATATTTCAATTAACGAATGTTACAGTAAGGATATCGTATTGATGCACTGAGCTTACAATTTCCAACACTTACAGATGATCGTTGCACGACGTGGGCTTTGGCATCCTGTACCCCTTTTCCAGTGAATAAAAGAGATGACTCTGTTCAATATCAGGGTATGGCGTGGCACCCACTGTTACCATTTCGTAAAGTAATATGCCGAAAGACCACCTTGAACATAAGAAAGCACTATTTGTTATGTGGTCGATTAGGCCACATCGCCCCGGGGTCAAAAAGTACCCCGTTCTCCAAAAGGGTTCCACTGTCTGCCTGATTGTGTATTTTCTAGGACGGGCCCAGTGTGTTGTATCTAATGATATAAACAACTTACACGTCACTCCGCCACGTAATAGGGACTTTCCCTCCCATCATCCGTTCGGGGCTGACCCACTTGAACGGAACTCGTCGCTCGGTGGCGCCCTTGATCATGCCGTAGCGGTAAACGTCGTTGGCCAGACCAAAGTCAGAAATTTTACACTGCATGTTCTGCAAAGTTTGGATGTTGTTTACGTATAGGAAACTGACAAAACATTGTGAATTAATATCCATTACATGCAGTTTCGAATCCTCATAAAATCAGTCACCGTAGTGCAAGCTTTAACGCTATGAAGCTGCGCCCAATTTAACACCATGCAAAATGAACGTTTGGGTTTTCGGAGATACTTGCCTTTCCCACTAAAATGTTTCTGGCCGCGACATCCCCGTGAATAATCTTAGAGGAGGCGAGAAAATGTAAACCTCCGGCGATTTGTCGCCCAATCTGGTAGAGATTGGACTCACTGAAGTTGTAGATTGGATTCTGGTTTCTCTTGGATGCCTTCAAACCAAATTACGTATCTTGTGTTTGGTCAATACTGTAAAGAACCGGCGCAGTAAATCTGTACTATGGAAAACAGCAGACAGCATCCATTGGCGTAGCTGGGGGACATGTAGGGACCATAGCTTCCCAAACCCAAAAATACTGATATTTTGGTTATGCGATTGTTCAATTATGGTTTGACTTGTACTGAAAGCACGAGGACGACTGGTCGTTGTTTGCATTGTGCGTTGAATTTTGATCTGACCACTGGCAGAAACGCAACGGGGAATCCAGCTTTACGTCTTAATCGCTGGGTTTACAGCGATTAATATCGGAAAATCGAATACTCCTACGTAGGTACCAGCATATTTGCTGACGTGAGATAGGAATTTCCATGATATGTGCGGATCACTCCTCCCGATCGTGTAAATGTCAACCTGGTCGGTTGCAAAAATTTCACTGCAACCCTGAAATCTTTGGTTTCCTTTTCCCCCTGACATTTTATTGATATTAATGCCCACCAAAAAGGTTATCATGCGGATCGACCGTTGTGGTTTGAATGGTTTTGGTTAGGAGCCGTTTGTTATTGCCTCAAGATGTTAACACCCATGCTGTTTACAGCGTTATCCCACGTACGACGCCAGGTAATGTTGAGAGGCGTTGCTGTCAGCACTTAATGTCTCGCATGACGTCATAAATAAGGAAACGATTTCTATCCTAACCTCCCTGCAATCCCAGAGGAAATGAAGCAAATCTCCATATTTCATGTACTCGGTCACCAACAATGGTGATTCGCACTCGTTGTCCGCATCCAGCTTTGTCGTGCACACCCCAATGATCCCCATAATGGAGTCGTGCGGCCCAAGCGACATTAGGAGCGCCATTTCAGCCAGGAAATCCTCCCTGTACGCAACCGCATGAAGAGCTGCAAGAAAGCAAAGCCATTTGATTTACAAATTTTCGGTGAACATGAATTTGGTAAATGTGTCTCAGGTATAGGCTGGTTTGATTGGGGTAACGGTTGCTGGTAATAATACAATAAAGATCTTATAAAATTTCAATATATAATAACCACGTGTTGAAATGGAAAATAAATGTAACAGGCTCTAAGCTATAAGTTAAATAGTAAAACTGGCTGAACATGTGGACTGCTGTTGCCAACTACCTCCAAGTCACACTGAATAGCAATGGTAGCAAAACTTGGAGATTTTTTCCTCAGGTTTCTTATGCAAAATATTTAAATGTCTGTGGCTGACAACAAAGGCATCCGACAACCAAATCAGTTTTCTTTAGTTTCTTTTGCGTAAATGCCCGACAAATTTATTCACAAATCGTGTTAAGGCTTAGTAAGCATTGGAAATCTTTTAACGGCTGGTACTTTGCAACTGAATTGAAATAACCTGTCAACGATTTCACAGCAACTTCCTTTTTCGATCCAATGTCGTGCCAGGTTGCTCTGTAAACGACTCCAAAGTTTCCCCTTCCGAGTACGTCTGAAATTTAGTGATGAAAGCCGTTATCTTTGTATTGCCTGAGCGAGTCAAATCACAACCTGAGAAAAGTCTTAAGTAAGCGGTTAGTGTCAATGTTTATGGTTTTGATGGCAAAAGTGAATTCATCGGGGCGGTTTTAATGATAGTTGTACGTTTATTTAATCCTAAACCTCAGAACAGTTTACGTCAAAGTTATTTTGGGAAAAGGCAAAATTCTTGCCCCAAACTATATATAAAGTATTGGCAAACCGTGTAAAGCCAGGTTGTTTCGATCTATTTCCCACTTTTGTCCAAATACAGGACCCATGTTAGTCATTTGAAGGTGGTTTTCGAACTGAGAGTAGTTTAGAAAAGGCGCCAGGTCTGCCAGAGATTCGCCGGCGACAAACCGCGATTGGTCAAATATGAGTCTCCTTTATACAACAACAAATATAAATATACCCATCATATTATGGCAGCTCTTGTAAGTAATATTACAAAATCTGCCACCGAGTCTTTGTTGACCGTAAGATAAAAACTTTCGTTCAGAAAATAGTTTTTGTTAAAGGTTTGTCCAACAATAGTAATCAATTCGCGGTGTTTGCAAGTTACCTATTGTCAATGCAGAGTGGAATTACATACCACCAACCACATTCAATGACATCGACGGTATGTAACCAAAATTAATCAAAAAAATGTACTTGTGCCTTTTGGTAATCCACCCACATATTTGTGTTGGAAACTTACTTTCTCATTCGTTCTCGTCGACGTCTGATGACGAAGAACATCAGAAGACACACAGTGACCAAACCTGCGGTGCCCATAACAGCGATCACGGGGTTTTTCATATTCCTACAGCTGTTGTATCCATCACCAGTGTAACCCTCGCTGTAAAGAATATTTATGCACAAAAGGCGATCACTGAAACATAGTAATAAAATAAGAAATATAAACTAATGTTTTTTTTTAATGGCAGAAAGGTCTTGCCCTTTTTCAAGCCAATCGTGAATGCAACGCATTGTGGTGACATTTCAGTCGCAATCCGTTGCGTAACACCATAACCGAACAACCGACAGTGCAGCTGGCTCAATGTGGCGGAAATCATGTGAAATCAATACAGCCAGCAATAATGCTGAGCTCCAGACACTGTCTGGTGAGAGGGCTTCGGTTTAACGTTGTTATACAATGTTAAGCGAATTCCTTTGCGAGCGAATATTAGCAGTTTATTTAAAGGAAATTTCATCGACATAAACTTTTACGGGGTCTGTGACTTCAGTGCATATGGCATTGTTACAAAAATGTCATCCACATTGCTATTTAGCCGCTGACAATCAAAATCAAAGTAATTGGTCGATATTGCCCATGGTCGCTACTTGGTTATATGCCGTGTATGGTTTCGCAGAATTAAAATCCTTAAGGAATATGGTTTCTCTGCTATTGTCAATTAGTTAATAACTTAGTAGTTGGTGCGGGTTTTGTAATAAAGTTTCCTGCATTGTACAATATATCCCTTATACGTAGCTTTGGTACAAACAATGCTCTTAATTTTAACTTTCACGGCAACAAGCAGACGATAAAAACTAACGAAAGCTAACTTACTCGCAAGAGCAATCATAACCCAGTTTTGGGGCTGGCCTGTCTTTGCATGTTGCAGCCGTGGCACATTTAGCTATAGATCCATGACAGGCGTTGTAGTCTTTGCAGCCTATCTCGCCAATGAACTGGTCCACCCCGTCACCACTGTATCCGGGTTTGCAGGTGCAGTTCAAAATAGAACGATCGTTGTTGAGAACCTCACAATATGCATGCGGATCGCAGTGACGTTCTTTCACAGTTTCGTCGACTGGACAGGGTTCCCAATCTAAACAGAATGATTTGATTGGAGTTTTCCTGATCATTTTGCAGCTGAAATATATAAAGCAGAGTTCAAGAACCACCAAATGCATCAGAAACCTAATGCAAAATCAAGAAACGAGCCTTAAATACAAAAACGTTTTTCCAAGTGCAATATCAAAATGTAATCTTTGCGACACAGATATCACGAAACTATTATTAAGATGGTATTCTTTAGTTGGCCTTTTATTGCTATAATGATTATTTGTTACCTATTTCCTTCTGATATCATATATTGGAAAACTTTTGAAACGTAAATCGTGATTAGAAATGATTTGTTAGATCTTTAGAATCGAATTCTCAAACCTTCAAAGAAGTATTCTAAGTAAGCGGGGGATCCATAGTTTTGGCACCAGTGGTCGGTCCCTAGACAAACTTTATCCAGGTCTATGTACGCAACCACGGAGAACAAGTATGTGGCATTCGGAGGTAGTTTTTGATACGTGAAGTTGAACAAAGTTTCTCCGTCCTGCGCTTCGATCTTTCGAAGTGAAACAGATGTAAGAAATTGGTCGGTTTCACCACGACGAGGTTAAATGTTACATGTACGAATAAATGTACTATTTTCACAAATGCATCTTGTATTTCAACTTGTATTCTAAGATCGATACGGTTTACTGTAATTAATGAAGAATTCAATGGAAAAACACTTTCGACCTTGAATGATTTTATAGGTTGTCGTGTGTGTACTTACTACCAATGGTCTTGAGAATGCGTCATCCACTATGTAGCGCAAACGATACTCAGGAGGTAAACTGTTGGTAATAACATCGAGAATGTGAGGTGCTGTCCACTGCAAGACTACAGTTATTGTATGGTCTGTGTGGTTGCGGTACCAATTGACCATTGTGAAGGCTAGTGGTGGCCCCGAAGACGAAGTCAAGTCTAAATTAGAAATATATTGAACATGGTTCTTTGTAGTCAAACAAACTCGGACATGGTAGACGTTGGTCATATTATTCTAAGAGTATTTAAAAGTAGTAGATATAAATTGTTGCAGCCTAAACAAGAAATGTACACTCACTACTTAGTACTTGTTCACTGCGACAATACTCGGAAGCTGCTTGCTCGTCGACAGGATGCTTGTTGATGAGATGATATCCGCAAAACAGATACACGTCATGGCCATAATTCCTGTCTACGCCAATCATGCATCGGCCTCTATAAGCCATAATATGGAATGTGTACGAACGACCGAACCGGATGGGAAACGTGATATTTGTTTGATTCTGAAAACAACCTTAAAACGTATAGAACCAACGTGAATCCAAGACAGGACCTTTATGAGGATGTTTATGTCAATTTTGTAGTTTTTTTGGGCAATTTTGTGTTTGTTTGGGCTGGGTGAAACAAGAAATTTTTAAGTACATACAATTTAACATTTGGACGTTCTTATACCTTCATGATTGTTTTTATCTGTCCCATTGGACAGGGCCGGTCCACTTCTTCCAATGCAATAACGCAACTTTCCGAGCTTGTGCAATTCGTCACGTCCTCTGCTTCGCAAGGGTATTTCCACTCCACAAGTTCTCCTTCAACGTTTGTGACCCACATTTTCATGCCGATCAACGCCTGGCAGTATTCGTCCTTCTCATAATCGTTTTCTACAAACAAAATATGATTGTAGAAATCATCGCGTGATTATGAAAACGAATGCTCTCTGCTTTGTCGTTTATGCGCACTTTCCGCAGCACTTTATATAGATCTAACGATCTAAGTAATTCAATGCGAATCAAGTTCAAGTGACTAATTTCCACTTAAGCGTAAGCAAGTGCTACATTATGCATGACAAAATCTCGTTTCATATGTTGTAATGTTCCTTGAAATGTTTTTTGTTTTAAATTTTGATTTGAGGTACTTGCCGTAGGCCAATGTATCGTCGTCACTATCAAAAAAGCAATACATGAATCCGTCGTGATCGTCTCCTAAAACAAATCGATGTTTAAGCGATGGAGCTAATAATGATTTTTTGTGAGCGCAGACAGGGCCACTGTTTCCGCAAAATACCGTTCAGTAAATTTTTTTTACAGTCGGCAATAAGATGAAAAGTCTGCAATAGGACGTGTTCTGAGTTAAATGAAAATCTTTGAAACAACTCTGTGTAAGACTCTCTTGACACCTTCGCAGAGAATGCACAACAACATTACCCACATATCATCTGTCTGCAGCTTATACACAATTAACACTACCACCCTTCAGTGTCCAGTTGTAAGTAACGCTTAGTTTTGCAGTGGAGTGGTTTGTATGATCGGAAAGGTGAAGATTAGCGTAATAGAATGTCTCGACAACCATCAATTCATCATTCTGTATACTGGGACTTTGGCAACCGACTTCCCCAATGGATCGGTCAATCCCATCACCGCTGTAGCCAGGTTTACAGGTGCAGTTTATTCGTGAACGATCTTTGCTCAGGATCTCACAAAACGCATGCGGATCGCAATGACGTTCTATCACCTCTCGGTCTATTGGACAGGGATTCCAATCTGTGGAAAAGTAAGCGAATGAAGATGTCATCATACCAGAATAGAAAAGACGACTTTCTACAGCAATTTCACCTCAGCAACCGCCACCAACACAGACGCTTTATGTTAGTCAGTGGTTTTTGATAATTTATTTTCAATTCTTTCATAATTTTAATTGAATTTAATCATTCAAGGTGTTTTTAAGCTAAGCCAACGTCTGCACAAACCTTCAAAGAATTCTTCCATTTCTGCCGCGGTTCCAAAGTTTTCGCAAGTCTCTCCACCAGGACAGGTCATATCATTAAGATTCGTTAAACACGTAGGTGTTATTCGGGCGTAGCCCACGGTAAGTGTACGTGAACACATCTTGACCAGGAAGTGGCATCACCTTTAACGAAATGTGGAAACATTTGTTGGTCTGTTATGTCAGAAACGACACTCAAATACAACGAGTTCGCAAGGCCTGCACGTTTATGTTTAAAATGTCAAATATACTAACATTGTAATAGAATACATGCAGTAGGGTACAGAAGCACTACAGCATTAGGGGATGTTGTGGTTACACTATATGCGAACCATTGTGGTCTCATTGCATATAAGCACAACTAACAATCAACCCATGCTGTAAATCCTGAAGGACTTCTACACATTGATTTTACCTCAACTGCCTTTGAGTGAAAGCCGGTTTGATTCACGTACAACACCAAGTATTTGTCAGGCAAGCGGTTTTCAATGTTGTCTACGACATGAGGTGCTTGCCATTGTAACATCACCGTTATTGTGTGGTCATTGTGATTTCGGAATGCTTCGAGCATTGTGAAGTTGATTGGTGGTCCCGATGACGATGTCAAGTCTAGGTTAAGATATGAATTTTTGCATCACGGACCAATTACTTAACTCGTTTCAGATGTATTGAACACATTACAATAGCGTGAAGCACATCAAAGTTTAATGAATTGTTTTTTTTTGTATTTTGGCATCTTTATAACCCGCAAAAGCGGATTTCATTTACAAATATATGAGACATAAACTCTTAAACTTCACTGTGTCGTTAACTGGTGCAGGAATCTTCTCTTGTCATGGCTGTTGTAACATGCACTTTACCAAACGTTTCAAAACCAAAGAAATGTCCAACAATACAACTCACTACTGAGTACTTGTTCACTGCGACAATACTTGTAAGCTGCTTGCTCGTCTACCGGATGCTTGTTGATGAGGTGATAGCCACAGAATAGGTAGATGTCGCTGCTATGTAGAGCTTTACCGAAAATTCGTCTTCCGCGGTACCCGAAAATGTTAAAATGATACGAACGACCGAATCGGATAGGAAACGTGATGTTGGTTTGGTTCTGTAATCAGCAATCATTTGGGGTCAAATAAACTTACACAAAGAATTAGTTGGGTTTGAGTTGTAATTCGTGTTTTGTTTTTTCATCGTAGGCTGTGGAATACGGACTATACCATTTAAAACACCAGGCAAATAAGGAAATCAATTTTTAATATATTCATTTCAGGTGGAAACCAGCACGCGTGCCATTTTTGAAACAAAGGCGTGCCAAATTTGGTGGTTAACCTAAACCGACATAAATTCCGCGAAAATAAGACGAATCCAACGTTGCATTTGTCGTCGACCAATCTATATGTGAAAATCATGAGTGTTGTCTCATTTCAGTATCGTCCTGTCTGGCAGGATGGTTGGTCATATATCCGGAAATTATTATTGGGGCATTTGGTGAGTACTAGCATTGCTCATGTAATCGGAAATACCTTCATTATGGCCTTTATTTGTCCCATTGGACAGGGCGGATCAACATAAGTGGCTGTAACGCAGATTTCTTCACTTTTGCAACCCTGTAGATCAACTGACTCACACGGGTAGGAGCACTCCACATAATCCCCATTAACGTTCGTCACCCACATTTTCATGCCTATCATGGATTGGCAGTAGTGGTCGTGGAGGTCGTAGTAATAATCCGAGCCTGCAACAGATTGATAAACTAAAGACAATTTGTAACAAACTGTTTTTGGCAGACTCTTTCGAATGGTTTTGTGGCCCACGAGCCAACCTGAAGGTCTTTTATAAAAAAAGATTCAAACTGACCAACTTGATGTCTTATTTCGATATTTGAATTTGATTGTTAGTTCTCAAAAGTTTGTGTTTTTAAACCACACGAAACTTGTTCACTCTATGCTGTACAGTAAGCCATTCTCTAATTTATGTAGATATACTCGCCTTTGGCTGCAATGTGGTTGTCCCGGTCGAAAAAACAGTACATAAAACCATCGTAATCCTCATCTAAAAACCAAAATACTCAACTCTTTCGGTATTTGAAACCACACTCAATACTTAATTGCACAGAAAACACTTAACTTTAACTTTGCCCACTTTGAAATAACTGTATATTTTTTTATGCGTTAAATTCCTATGACTTTGAAAATCTTCGTATGCAGCATGTCGTGTTTGTTTATTTGTACTCAAAAAACTGTGATTTCTATTTAATTTCCACTGTCCAGTTGAAGGTGACGCTGAGTTTAACGGTCGATAGGTTTTTGTTACTGGGAAGGTACAGTTCAGGGTAATGGGATATCTGGATTTTCTTCAAGTCTCCAACCCCTGTTGGTATAACACTAAGATTAAAGCATATCATATAACTACTACCTCACCTATTCTTGATATACCGACCATTGCAAATATCATACATTCTACAGATGTATTTTTTTTACCCATCCGCATACTATTAGACCTTTATATATTCTTTGGAAGCAATCATGCAATTAAACAGCATTTTTAAAAACCGTTGCACTTCTTTATGTCCCAGACATTTGTGTCGGGTGTCGCGTACAACTTGTCGCTTTGTGCGTTTTCTCACTATTTGGTGCACCATTAGTTTTGAGTAAACTTGTTATCCCAGAAATACGTCATTCATGTAGTTTGCGGCTTTATTTTAATAGTAAACCAAAGGCTAAGATTTGTTAGATTAAATGAGCGTCCAACTTTAATATAAATTATAATATTTTGCAGTGGACTTACGATCTTCATTTAAACAATTGTTTGGAGTCCGTTGTGCCTCGGACGTGGCCACTAGTAAAATGCAGAAACAGCTAAACGTGGAATGTTTCCACATCCTGTATTAAACTACATCTGTGGTTGCTGCAAAAAGTGTTTTTTGTCTCTTTCAACAAATTTTTTGTCTCTTTCAACAGAATTTCCTCACGTATATTATTAGTTGTACAAGGACTAAAGCTTGACAACTTACGGATTTAGCATTATTGCATATCTACTGAGTAGAGACATTAGCTCGCACAAATCACTCAGCTGTAAGTTGCATCCTGGAGCATTTTTCCAAGCTTACTTGCTGCGCCATTCCTAACTAATTCCTTTTGAAGTACAACATTATATGAAAACGATGACTAAGCCATGCAGGCAAACAGCTATCACTTGTATACTTGTCTGCGGTGGCGCTTTTAACTGGAAATGTGTCTTTTTTCGTCTCACTGTACCGAAACCGCAATGGAGTGCAGCCAACGCTACTCGTACCTGGAACATAGGAAGTGGTAAAATCCCATGGTTTTGCTCACAATGCAAACAAGCTCTGCGCTGCCCCGTCGTGATTAGTGTTTATCTTTGCCCAATTACATCGATATTGGGTTGTTAATGACTTTCCCTGTTCTTGACTTATCGTGTCAAAGAGTATGTTGCTCGATTCCGGACGGAGTGCAATAAAGATAAATTGTCTCATGAAGTATATTGCAACAATTACTAGGTATTTGATTGTACTGCAACCAATACATAGCATAGATCTGATACTACCAACTCAATAGAAATGCAAAAACGCATTATATTTTAGAATTTGTATAATTCGAGTATGTTTGACCAACTCATGCAGTTAACCAAGTTCCAACAGGCTGAATATACAATTGAATTTTATCACATAACATAAACCGTGGAGCATGTAGCTTCATAGGCAGCATGTCTTGTTAGTTTATAAAAAACTGTTTATAAAAACGTAATGTTAAATTGAAACACTGCCGGGGGTGCGCTGCTGCAAAAAGTCCTGGGGCGCTAATATAGAGATAATGCATCAACAGTTACTATTTGTTTTGTTTTCGAGTCAAATATTACATTTTCTGCGACGATAGGTATGTTGTTTGACCTGCGACAAGACTGAGGTTTTGAACAATTTGTTGTTCAAACAATTTACTAAAATTTATTATTTGGTGAAAACTTCGTTTTACTTTTTAGTGAACCTTTCAACCAATGCACTAAAGTATTTATTCAACCAATTGTTAATTCACCCAAATACCTTAAAAATATTTTGTTCTGAAATTCTCTACTTAATGTTTTTTTCTGCTTGAAAAAAAAAATAATTGAATTTAGGTAAGATTGCCTTTATATTTTGCCCAAGCGCTTAGGGATTGTTGGTCATTTACCCAACCACCTTGTTATAATAATATCCAATTTCGTTGGCAGTATACGCATATATTCATTGTACAATAATATACAAAGGCATGGAAAAGAATACAAATTTCAGCAAAGGTCCATGTGTTCGACAACAGGAAATAAACATTCTTGTGAAAAGTTTAGCCAGGAAAGGAATTCCGTCCACGAAGGTTCCAAGTTACTCATTGTCAATGCAGAGTGGGATTTCTTCACGTGCTACATTCAATGACATCGACGGTCTGTAACCCAAATTATTCAAAAATCGACATCTGCCTTTTGGTAATCCACCCACATATTTGTGTTGGAAACTTACTTTCTCATTTGTTTTCGTTGACGTCTGATGACGAAGAACATCAGAAGAAACACAGTAACCACACATACGGTCACAAGAACAGCGATCACGGGGTTTATCATTTTCCTACAGCTGTTGTATCCATCACCGGTGTAACCCTCGCTGTAAAGAATATTTATGCCTATATGGCAATCTTTGAAGCGTGATTCAAATTAAAGAAAAAACAATTTGTTAGGAATATAAACAAAAGAATGCAACTCATTGTGGTGAATTTGCAGTCGCAATCCGATGCGTTACACCACGACCGAACAACTGATTGGAACCAATATTGCTGTTGACTGAATGTGGCGAAATCATGAAAAAAACAATATACAGCCAGCTATAATGCCAAGCTAGATTGCCTTTGGTTTCGGCATTTTGATGCAACGTTGCATCAATGTGTTTGTGCAAGTAGCTGTTTTCAAACAGAATTGTGATCAATTTACATTTTTGCGGGCACTATATCAAAGTGTGGATGGGATGGTTGAATATAGCAGACGACATCCATTGGCTTTAAAGAAACTGCTCGATGTCGTTTATGTTCTTCATATGTCATGCACAGAAAATCTAACGAAATAGTTCTGAAACTTACTCGCAAGAGCAATCATAACCTAGTTCGGGTGCTGGCCTGTCTTTGCACTTTGCAGCCGTAGCGCATTTAGCTGTACATCCGAGACAGGCGTTGTAGTCTTTGCAGCCGGTCCCGCCAATGAATTGATCCACACCGTCACCACTGTAGCCGGGTTTGCAGGTGTAGTTTAAAATAGAACGATCTTTGATGAGAACCTCACAAGAAGCATGTGGATCGCAGTGACGTTCTTTCACAGTTTCGTCGACTGGACAAGGATCCCAATCTAAACAGAATGATTATGTTGAATCTAATTCAGGTAATCTTTTTGCGGAAATAATATAAAATAGAATACACAAACCCCAAATGCATCGAGAACCTAATGCAAAAAGTAAGACAGGGGTCTCAATGCAAAAACGTTTTGCCAAATGAGTTACATACGTGTACAGTACTAATGTAGTCTCCAAGAAAAGGATATCACTAACTAGTAGCGGGTATTTATTGGCCTGCCCTTTATCGCTGTGATGATTGCTTGTTTTGTTATAACCTTTAGAATATAATTCTCAAACCTTCAAAGAAGTATTCCAAGTAAGCGGGGGTTCCATAGTTTTGGCACCAGTGGTCGTTCCCTATACACACTTTATTCAGGTTTATGTACGCAACCACGGAGAACAAGTATGTGACATTCGGAGGTAGTTTTTGATACGTGAAGTTGAACAAAGTTTCTCCGTCTTGCGCTTCGATCTTCGGAAGTGAAAGGGATGTTTAACATGACGAAGTTAAAATGTTTTGCAGTGCTGCTGCATTATTTTTAATGATGCATCTACGTGCTCTTCTCTTCGATGTTGACAATTATTTTAGCTGACGTAAATGACCGAACTTATATTCTAAGATCGATAAGGTTTACTTTAATTTATTTAGAATTAAGTGGAAAAAAAATTTCGAATTTGAGTGCAGATTTCATCTTGTCACGGCGCTGTGTGTACTTACTAACATTGGTCTTGAGTATGTATCATCCATTAAGTAGCGCAAGCGATACTCAGGAGGTAAACTGTTGGTGATAACATCGAGAAGGTGAGGTGCTTTCCACTGTAAGACTACAGTTATTGTATGGTCTGTGTAGTTGCGGTACCAATCGACCATAGTGAAGTTTAGTGGTGGCCCCGAAGACGAAGTCAAGTCTAAATTACAAATGTATTGAATGTGGTACGCGTTCTTTGTGGTATAACAAATGTAGACATGGTAGACGTTGGTCATATTAGTGAATATTTAAAGGTAATTAAAATTACCAGTAAGCCTTTTTGTGCTCCAGTTTTGAAAATATCATTACAAGATACAATTTGGTCTTGAAAATATAAATCCTTGCAGCCTGGACAAGAAATGTACACTCACTACTCAGTACTTGTTCACGGCGACAATACTCGGAAGCTGCTTGCTCGTCGACAGGATGCTTGTTGATGAGGTGATAGCCACAATACAGATACACGTCATGGCCATAATTCCTGTCTACGCCAATTATGCATCGGCCTCTATAGGCCATAACATGAAATGTGTAGGAGCGACCGAACCGGATGGGAAACGTGATATTTGTTTGATTCTAAAAACAACCGTAAAACGTTTAGAACCAACGTGAGTCCAAGGCTTTATGCGGATGTTTATGTCAATTTTGTAGTTTTTTTGGGCAATTTTTTTTTCCCTGGGTGGACAAGGAAATTTTTAAGTATCTACAATTCAACATTTGGAACTTCTTATACCTTCATGATTGTTTTTATCTGTCCCATTGGACAGGGCCGGTCCACTTCTTCCAATGCAATAACGCAACTTTCCGAGCTTGTGCAGTTCCTCGCATCCTCTGCTTCGCAAGGGTATTTGCACTCCACAAGTTCTCCTTCAACGTTTGTGACCCACATTTTCATGCCGATCAACGCTTGGCAGTATTCGTCCTTCTCATAATCGTTTTCTGTGAACAAAATATGGTTGTAGAAATCAGCGCGTGATGATAAAAACGAAGGCTCTCTGCTTTGTCGTTTATGCGCACTTTCCGCAGCACTTTATATAGATCTAACGATCTAAGTAATTCAATGCGAATCAATTTCAAGTGATTAATTTCCACTTAAGCCTAAGCAAGTGCTACATTATGCATGACAAATTGTTCTTTCATATGTTGTAATGTGCCTTGAAATGTTTTTGTTTTAAATTTTGATTCGAGGTACTTGCCGTAGGCCAACATATGGTCGTCACTGTCAAAAAAGCAATACATGAATCCGTCGTGATCGTCTCCTAAAACAAATCGATCATTAAACGATGGACCTAATAATGATTTTTAGTGAGCGCAGACCGCAAAATACAGTCCTGTAAAATTTTTTTAAAGTCTGCAATAAGATGAAAAGTCGGCAATAAGATGAAAAGTCGGCAATAAGATGAAAAGTCTGCAATAAGACGTGTGCTGAGTTAAATGAAAATCTTTGAAACAACTCTGTGTAAGACTCTCTTGACACCTTCGCTGAGAATGCACAACAACATTACCCACATATCATCTGTCTGCAGCTTATACACAATTAACTCTACCCACCCTTCACTGTCCAGTTGTAAGTAACGCTTAGTTTTGCGGTCGAGTGGTTTGTATGATCGGAAAGGTGAAGATTAGGGTAATAGAATGTATCGACAACCATCAATTCATCATTCTGTATACTAGGACTTTGGCAACCAACCCCCCCAATGGATCGGTCAATCCCGTCACCGCTGTAGCCAGGTTTACAGGTGCAATTTATTCGTGAACGATCTTTGCTGAGGATCTCACAAAACGCATGCGGATCGCAATGACGTTCTTTCACTTCTCTGTCTATTGGACAGGGATTCCAATCTATGGAAAAGTAAGCGAATGAAGATGTCATCATACCAGAATAGAAAAGACGACTTTCTACAGCAATTACACCTCAGCCACGGCCACCAACACAGACACTTTATGTTGGTCAGTGGTTTTTGATAATTTATTTTCAATTCTTTCATAATTTTAATTGAATTTAATCATTCAAGGTGTTTTTAAGCTAAGCGAATGTCTGCACAAACCTTCCAAGAATTCTTCTATTTCTGCCGCGGTTCCAAAATTTTCGCAAGTCTCTCCACCAGGACAGGTCTTATCATTAAGATTCATGTAAGCGAATGCCTTAAACACGTAGGTGTTATTCGGGCGTAGCCCACGGTAAGTGTACGTGAACACATCTTGACCAGGAAGTGGTATCACCTTTAACGAAATGTGGAAATATTTGTCGGTCTGTTATGTCAGAATCGACACTCAAATACAACCAGTTCGCACGGCCTGCACGTTTATATTTAACATGCCAAATATGTTAACATTATAATAGAATTCATGCAGTAGGGTACAGAAGCACTACAGCATTAGGGGATGTTGTGGTTACACAATATGCGAACCATTGCGGTCTCATTGCATATAAGCACAACTAACAATCAACCCATGCTGTAAATCCTGAAGGACTTCTACACATTGATTTTACCTCAACGGCCTTTGAGTGAAAGCGGGTGTGATGTGGATCT
The DNA here is from genome assembly GCF_947561715.1 of Ascidia mentula. Lineage (NCBI taxonomy): Eukaryota > Metazoa > Chordata > Ascidiacea > Phlebobranchia > Ascidiidae > Ascidia > Ascidia mentula. The sequence goes on from NC_138568.1 coordinate 6,679,193, forward strand.
TTCACGTACAACACCTTGTATTTGTCAGGCAAGCGGTTTTCAATGTTGTCTACGACATGAGGTGCTTGCCATTGTAACATCACCGTTATCGTGTGGTCATTGTGATTTCGGAATGCTTCGAGCATTGTGAAGTTGATTGGTGGTCCCGATGACGATGTCAAGTCTAGGTTAAGATATGAATTTTTGCATCACAGACCAATTACTTAACTCGTTTCAGATGTATTGAACACATTACAATAGCGTGAAGCAAATCAAAGTTTGAAGAATTTTTTTTTTGTATTTTGGCATCTTTAGAACCCGCAAAAGCGAATTTCATTTACAAATAATATGAGACATAAACTCTTAAACTTCACAGTGTCGTTAACTGGTGCAAGATTCTTCTCTTGTCATGGCTGTTGTAACATGCACTTTACCAAACGTTTCAAAACCAAAGAAAGGTCCAACAATACAACTCACTACTGAGTACTTGTTCACTGCGACAATACTTGTAAGCTGCTTGCTCGTCTACCGGATGCTTGTTGATGAGGTGATAGCCACAGAATAGGTAGATGTCGCTGCTATGTAAAGCTTTACCAAAAACTCGTCTTCCGCGGTACCCGAAAATGTTAAAATAATACGAACGACCGAATCGGATAGGAAACGTGATGTTGGTTTGGTTCTGTAATCAGCAATCATTTGGGGTCAAATAAACTTACACAAACAATTAGTTGGGTTTGAGTTGTAATTCGTGTTTTGTTTTTTCATCGTAGGCTGTGGAATACGGACTATACCATTTAAAACACCAGGCAAATAAGGAAATCAATTTTTAAAATATATTCATTTCAGGTGGAAACCAGCACGCGTGCCATTTTTGAAACAAAGGCGTGCCAAATTTGGTGGTTAACCAAAACCGACATAAATTCCGCGAAAATAAGACGAATCCAACGTTGCATTTGTCGTCGACCACTCTATATGCAGAAATCATGAGTTTTGTCTCATTTCAGTATCGTCCTTTCTGGCAGGATGGTTGGTCATGTGTCCGGAAATTATTATTGGGGCATTTGGTGTGTAATAGCTTATGTAATCGAAAATACCTTCATTATGGCCTTTATTTGTCCCATTGGACAGGGCTGATCAACATAAGCGGCTGTAACGCAGATTTCTTCACTTTTGCAATCTACTAACTCACACGGGTAGGAGCACTCCACATAATCCCTATTAACGTTCGTCACCCACATTTTCATGCCTATCATGGATTGGCAGTAGTGGTCGTGGAGGTCATAGTAATAATCCGAGCCTGCAACCGATTGATAAACTAAACACAATTTGTAACAAACTTTTTTTTGGCATACTATTTCGAATGGTTTTGTGGCACGCGAATCAACCTGAAAGTCTTTTAGTATAAAAGATTTGATCTGACCAACTTGATGTCTTATCTCGATATTTGAATTTCATTGTTAGTTCTCAAAGGTTTGTGTTTTTAAACCACACGAAACTTGTTCACTCTGTGCTGTACAGTAAGCCATTCTCTAATTTGATGCAGATATACTTGCCTTTGTCTGAAATGTGGTTGTCCCGGTCGAAAAAACAGTACATAACACCATCGTAATCCTCATCTAAAAAACAAATTACTCAACTCTTTCGGTATTTGAAACAACACTTAATACTTAATTGCACAGAAAACACTTAACTTTAACTTTGCCCAGTTTAAAATAACTGTAAATTTTGCAAAAACACGATTGCATTAAATTCCTATGTCTTTAAAACTTTGTATGCAGCTTGTCGTGTTTGTTTATTTGTACTCAAAAAACTGTGATTGTATTTACTTTCCACTGTCCAGTTGAAGGTGACGCTAAGTTTAACGGTCGAGAGGTTTTTGTTACTAGGAAGATACAGTTCAGGGTAATGGGATATCTGGATTTTCTTCAATTCTCCAACCCCTGTTGGTATAACACTAAGATTAAAGCATATCATATAATTACTACCTCTCCTATTCTTGATATACCGACCATGGCAAATATCAGACATTCCACTGATGTATTTTTTTACCCATCTAGACCTTTATATATTCTTTGAAAGCAATCATGCAATTAAACAGCATTTTTAAAGTCGTTGCACTTCTTTATGTCTCAGACATTTGTGTCGGATGTCGCGTACAACTTGTCGCTTTGTGCGTCTTCCCACTATTTGGTGCACCATTAGTTTTGAGTAAACTTGTTATCCCAGAAATACGTCATTCATATAGTTTGCGGCTTTATTTTAATAGAAAACCAAAGGTTAAGATGAGTTAGATTAAATGAGCGTCCAACTTTAATAGAAATTCTGATATTTTACAGTTGACTTACGATCTTCATTTGAACAATTGTTTGCAGTCCGTTGAGCCTCGGTCGTGGCCACTAGTAAAATGAAGAAAAAGCTAAACGTGGAATGTTTCCACATCATGTATTAAACTACATCTGCGGTTGCTGCAAAAAGTGTTTTTTGTCTCTTTCAACAGAATTTCCTCACGTATATTATTAGTTGCACAAGGACTAAAGCTTGACAACTTACGGATTTAGCATTATTGCATATCTACTGAGTAGAGACATTAGCTCGCACAAATCACACAGCTGTAAGTTGCATCCTGGAGCATTTTTCCAAGCTTACTTGCTGCGCCATTCCTAACTAATTCCTTTTGAAGTACAACATTACATGAAAACGATGACTAAGCCATGCAGGCAAACAGCTATCACTTGTATACTTGTCTGCGGTGGCGCTTTTAACTGGAAATGTGTCTTTTTTCGTCTCGCTGTACCGAAACCGCAACGGAGTGCAGCCAACGCTACTCGTACCTGGAACTAAGGAAATGGTAAAATCCCATGGTTTTGCTCACAATGCAAACGAGCTCTGCGCTGCCCCATCGTGATTAGTGTTTATCTTTGCCCAATTACATCGATGTTGGATTGTTAATGACTTTCCCTGTTCATGACGTGTCAAAGAGTATGTTGCTTGATTTGGACGGGGGGCAATAAAGATAAATTGTCTCATGAAGTATATTGCAACAATAACTAGGTATTTGATTGTACTGCAACCAATACATAGCATAGATCTGATACTACCAACTCAATAGAAATGCAAAAACGCATTATATTTTAGAATTTGTAGAATTCGAGTATGTTTGACCAACTCATGCAGTTAACCAAGTTCCAACAGGCTGAATATACAATTGAATTTTATCACATAACATAAACATTGGAGCATGTAGCTTCATAGGCAGCATGTCTTGTTAGTTTATAAAAAACTGTTTATAAAAACGTAATGTTAAATTGAAACACTGCCGGGGGTGCGCTGCTGCAAAAAGTCCTGGGGCTCTAATATAGAGATAATGCATCAACAGTTAAACAGTTAAAAACTATTTGTTTTGTTTTCGAGTCAAATATTACATTTTCTGTGATAGGTCATGTTGTTTGACCTGCGACAAGACTGAGGTTTTGAACAATTTGTTGTTTTTTTAATAAAATTTATTATTTGGTGAAAACTTCATTTTTCTTTTTAGTGAACCTTTCAACCAATGCACTAAAGCATTTATTCAACCAATTGTTAATTCACCCAAATACCTTAAAAATATTAGGTTCTGAAATTCTCTACTTAACGTTTTGTTCTGCGTGAAAGAAAATAATAATTGAATTTAGGTAAGATTGCCTTCATATTTTGCCCAAGCGCTTAGGGTATTGTTGGTCATTTACCCAATCACCTCGTTATAATAATATTCAATTGACAGTGTATACTCATATATTCATTGTACAATAATAAACAAAGGCATGAAAAGAATATAATTTTCAGCAAAGGTCCATGTGTTCGACAACAGGAAAAAAAACATTGTTGTGAAAAGTTTAGCCAGGAAAGGAATTCCATCCATTGAGGTTCCAAGTTACTCATTGTCAATGCAGAGTGGGATTTCTTCACGTGCTACATTCAATGACATCGACGGTCTGTAACCAAAATTATTCAAAAATCGACATCTGCCTTTTGGTAATTCACCCACATATTTGTATTGGAAACTAACTTTCTCATTTGTTTTCGTCGACGTCTGATGACGAAGAACATAATAAGAAACACAGTAACCACACATACGGTCACAAGAACAGCGATCACGGGGTTTATCATTTTCCTACAGCTGTTGTATCCATCGCCGGTGTAACCCTCGCTGTAAAGAATATTTATGCCTATATGGCAATCTTTGAAGCGTGATTCAAATTAAAAAAATTTAAGAAAAAACGATTTGTTAGGAATATAAACAAAAGAATGCAACTCATTGTGGTGAATTTGCAGTCGCAATCCGATGCGTTACACCACGACCGAACAACTGATTGGAACCAATATTGCTGTTGACTGAATGTGGCGAAATCATGACAAAAACAATATACAGCCAGCTATAATGCCATGCTAGATTGCCTTTGGTTTCGGCATTTTGATGCAACGTTGCATCAATGTGTTTGTGCAAGTAGCTGTTTTCAAACAGAATTGTGATCAATTTACATTTTTGCGGGCACTATATCAAAGTGTGGATGGGATGGCTGAAAATAGCAGTAGACATCCATTGGCTTTAAAGAAACTGCTCGATGTCGTTTATGTTCTTCATATGTCATGCACAGAAAATCTAACGAAATAGTTCTGAAACTTACTCGCAAGAGCAATCATAACCTAGTTCGGGTGCTGGCCTGTCTTTGCACTTTGCAGCCGTAGCGCATTTAGCTGTACATCCGAGACAGGCGTTGTAGTCTTTGCAGCCGGTCCCGCCAATGAACTGATCCACACCGTCACCACTGTAGCCGGGTTTGCAGGTGCAGTTTAAAATAGAACGATCTTTGCTGAGAACCTGACAAGAAGCATGTGGATCGCAGTGACGTTCTTTCACAGTTTCGTTGACTAAACAAGGATCCCAATCTAAACAGAATGATTATGTTGAATCTAATTCAGGTAATCTTTTTGCGGAAATAATATAAAATAGAATACACAAACCCCAAATGCATCGAGAACCTAATGCAAAAAGTAAGACAGGGGTCTCAATGCAAAAACGTTTTGCCAAATGAGTTACATACGTGTACAGTACTTATGCAGTCTCCAAGAAAAGGATATCACTAACTAGTAGCGGGTATTTATTGGCCTGCCCTTTATCGCTGTGATGATTGCTTGTTTTGTTATAACCTTTAGAATATAATTCTCAAACCTTCAAAGAAGTATTCCAAGTAAGTGCGGGTTCCATAGTTTTGGCACCAGTGGTCGTTCCCTATACACACTTTATTCAGGTTTATGTACGCAGCCACGAAGAACAAGTATGTGGCATTCGGAGGTAGTTTTTGATACGTGAAGTTGAACAAAGTTTCTCCGTCTTGCGCTTCGATCTTGGGAAGTGAAAGGGATGTTTAACATGACGAAGTTAAAATGTTTTGCAGTGCTGCTGCATTATTTTTAATGATGCATCTAGGTGCTCTTCTCTTCGATGTTGACAATTATTTTAGCGCTGACGTAAATGACCGAACTTATATTCTAAGATCGATAAGGTTTACTTTAATTTATATAGAATTAAGTGGAAAAACAATTTCGAACTTGAGTGCAGATTTCATCTTGTCACGGCGCTTTGTGTACTTACTAACATTGGTCTTGAGTATGTATCATCCATTAAGTAGCGCAAGCGATATTCAGGAGGTAAACTGTTGGTGATAACATCGAGAATGTGAGGTGCTTTCCACTGTAAGACTACAGTTATTGTATGGTCTGTGTAGTTGCGGTACCAATCGACCATAGTGAAGTTTAGTGGTGGCCCCGAAGACGAAGTCAAGTCTAAATTACAAATGTATTGAATGTGGTACGCGTTCTTTGTGGTAAAACAAATGTAGACATGGTAGACGTTGGTCATATTAGTGAATATTTAAAGGTAATTAAAATTACCAGCGAGCCTTTTTGTGCTCCAGTTTTGAAAATATCATTACAAGATACAATTTGGTCTTGAAAATATAAATCCTTGCAGCCTGGACAAGAAATGTACACTCACTACTCAGTACTTGTTCACGGCGACAATACTCGGTAGCTGCTTGCTCGTCGACAGGATGCTTGTTGATGAGGTGATAGCCACAATACAGATACACGTCATGGCCATAATTCCTGTCTACGCCAATTATGCATCGGCCTCTATAGGCCATAACATGAAATGTGTAGGAGCGACCGAACCGGATGGGAAACGTGATATTTGTTTGATTCTAAAAACAACCTTAAAACGTTTAGAACCAACGTGAGTCCAAGGCTTTATGCGGATGTTTATGTCAATTTTGTAGTTTTTTGGGCAATTTTCTTTTCGCTGGGTGGACAAGGAAATTTTTAAGTATCTACAATTCAACATTTGGAACTTCTTATACCTTCATGATTGTTTTTATCTGTCCCATTGGACAGGGCCGGTCCACTTCTTCCAATGCAATAACGCAACTTTCCGAGCTTGTGCAGTTCCTCGCATCCTCTGCTTCGCAAGGGTATTTGCACTCCACAAGTTCTCCTTCAACGTTTGTGACCCACATTTTCATGCCGATCAACGCTTGGCAGTAATCGTCCTTCTCATAATCGTTTTCTGTGAACAAAATATGGTTGTAGAAATCATCGCGTGATGATAAAAACGAAGGCTCTCTGCTTTGTCGTTTATGCGCACTTTCCGCAGCACTTTATATAGATCTAACGATCTAAGTAATTCAATGCGAATCAATTTCAAGTGATTAATTTCCACTTCAGCCTAAGCAAATGCTACATTATGCATGACAAATTGTTCTTTCATATGTTGTAATGTGCCTTGAAATGTTTTTGTTTTAAATTTTGATTCGAGGTACTTGCCGTAGGCCAACATATGGTCGTCACTGTCAAAAAAGCAATACATGAATCCGTCGTGATCGTCTCCTAAAACAAATCGATCATTAAACGATGGACCTAATAATGATTTTTAGTGAGCGCAGACCGCAAAATACCGTAATGTAAAATTTTTTTAAAGTCTACAATAAGATGAAAAGTCGGCAATAAGATGAAAAGTCTGCAATAAGACGTGTGCTGAGTTAAATGAAAATCTTTGAAACAACTCTGTGTAAGACTCTCTTGACACCTTCGCAGAGAATGCACAACAACATTACCCACATATCATCTGTCTGCAGCTTATACACAATTAACACTACCCACCCTTCACTGTCCAGTTGTAAGTAACGCTTAGTTTTGCGGTGGAGTGGTTTGTATGATCGGAAAGGTGAAGATTAGGGTAATAGAATGTATCGACAACCATCAATTCATCATTCTGTATACTAGGACTTTGGCAACCAACCCCCCCAATGGATCGGTCAATCCCGTCACCGCTGTAGCCAGGTTTACAGGTGCAATTTATTCGTGAACGATCTTTGCTGAGGATCTCACAAAACGCATGCGGATCGCAATGACGTTCTTTCACTTCTCTGTCTATTGGACAGGGATTCCAATCTATGGAAAAGTAAGCGAATGAAGATGTCATCATACCAGAATAGAAAAGACGACTTTCTACAGCAATTACACCTCAGCCACGGCCACCAACACAGACACTTTATGTTGGTCAGTGGTTTTTGATAATTTATTTTCAATTCTTTCATAATTTTAATTGAATTTAATCATTCAAGGTGTTTTTAAGCTAAGCGAATGTCTGCACAAACCTTCCAAGAATTCTTCTATTTCTGCCGCGGTTCCAAAGTTTTCGCAAGTCTCTCCACCAGGACAGGTCTTATCATTAAGATTCATGTAAGCGAATGCCTTAAACACGTAGGAGTTATTCGGGCGTAGCCCACGGTAAGTGTACGTGAACACATCTTGACCAGGAAATGGTATTACCTTTAACGAAATGTGGAAATATTTGTCGGTCTGTTATGTCAGAAACGACACTCAAATACAACCAGTTCGCACGGCCTGCACGTTTATATTTAACATGCCAAATATGTTAACATTATAATAGAATACATGCAGTAGGGTACAGAAGCACTACAGCATTAGGGGATGTTGTGGTTACACAATATGCGAACCATTGCGGTCCCATTGCATATAAGCACAACTAACAATCAACCCATGCTGTAAATCCTGAGGGACTTCTACACATTGATTTTACCTCAACTGCCTTTGAGTGAAAGCGGGTGTGATGTGGATCTTTCACGTACAACACCTTGTATTTGTCAGGCAAGCGGTTTTCAATGTTGTCTACGACATGAGGTGCTTGCCATTGTAACATCACCGTTATCGTGTGGTCATTGTGATTTCGGAATGCTTCGAGCATTGTGAAGTTGATTGGTGGTCCCGATGACGATGTCAAGTCTAGGTTAAGATATGAATTTTTGCATCACGGACCAATTACTTAACTCGTTTCAGATGTATTGAACACATTACAATAGCGTCAAGCAAATCAAAGTTTGATGAATATTTTTTTGGTATTATGGCATCTTTAGAACCCGCAAAAGCGAATTTCATTTACAAATAATATGAGACATAAACTCTTAAACTTCACTGTGTCGTTAACTGGTGCAAGATTCTTCTCTTGTCATGGCTGTTGTAACATGCACTTTACCAAACGTTTCAAAACCAAAGAAATGTCCAACAATACAACTCACTACTGAGTACTTGTTCACTGCGACAATAGTTGTAAGCTGCTTGCTCGTCGACCGGATGCTTGTTGATGAGGTGATAGCCACAGAATAGGTAGATGTCGCTGCTATGTAAAGCTTTACCAAAAACTCGTCTTCCGCGGTACCCGAAAATGTTAAAATAATACGAACGACCGAATCGGATAGGAAACGTGATGTTGGTTTGGTTCTGTAATCAGCAATCATTTGGGGTCAAATAAACTTACACAAACAATTAGTTGGGTTTGAGTTGTAATTCGTGTTTTGTTTTTTCATCGTAGGCTGTAGAATACGGACTATACCATTTAAAACACCAGGCAAATAAGGAAATCAATTTTTAAAATATATTCATTTCAGGTGGAAACCAGCACGCGTGCCATTTTTGAAGCAAAGGCGTGCCAAATTTGGTGGTTAACCAAAACCGACATAAATTCCGCGAAAATAAGACGAATCCAACGTTGCATTTGTCGTCGACCAATCTATATGTGAAAATCATGAGTGTTGTCTGATTTCCGCACCGTCCTGACTGGCAGGATGGTTGGTCATGTGTCCGGAATTTATTATTGGGGCATGTGGTGAGTAATAGCATTTGCTCATGTAATCGGAAATACCTTCATTATGGCCTTTATTTGTCCCATTGGACAGGGCTGATCAACATAAGCGGCTGTAACGCAGATTTTTTCACTTTTGCAACCCTGTACATCAACTGACTCACACGGGTAGGAGCACTCCACATAATCCCCATTAACGTTCGTCACCCACATTTTCATGCCTATCATGGATTGGCAGTAGTGGTCGTGGAGGTCGTAGTAATAATCCGAGCCTGCAACAGATTGATAAACCAAAGACAATTTGTAACAAACTGTTTTTGGCAGACTATTTCGAATGGTTTTGTGGCACACGAGTCTTCCTCAAGATCTTTTATTAAAAAAGATTCAAACTGACCAACTTGATGTCTTATTTCGATATTTGAATTTGATTGTTAGTTCTCAAAAGTTTGTGTTTTTAAACCACACGAAACTTGTTCACTCTGTGCTGTACAGTAAGCCATTCTCTAATTTGATGTAGATATACTCGCCTTTGGCTGAAATGTGGTTGTCCCGGTCGAAAAAACAGTACATAAAACCATCGTAATCTTCATCTAAAAACCAAAATACTCAACTCTTTCGGTATTTGAAACAACACTCAATACTTAATTGCACAGAAAACACTTAACTATAACTTTGCCCGGTTTAAAATAACTGTATATTTTTTTATGCGTTAAATTCCTATGACTTTGAAAAACTTTGTATGCAGCATGTCGTGTTTGTTTGTTTGTACTCAAAAGACTGTGATTCCTATTTACTTTCCACTGTCCAGTTGAAGGTGACGCTGAGTTTAACGGTCGAGAGGTTTTTGTTACTGGGAAGGTACAGTTCAGGGTAATGGGATATCTGAATTTTCTTCAAGTCTCCAACCCCTGTTGATATTACACCAAGATTAAAACATATCATATAATCACTATCTGACCTATTCTTGATATACCGGCCATGGCAAATATCAGACATTCTACAGGTGCAATTTTTTACCCATCCGCATACTATTAGACCTTTATATAATTTTTGAAAGCAATCATGCAATTAAACAGCATTTTTGAAACCGTTGCACTTCTTTATGTCTCAGACATTTGTGTCGGATGTCGCGTACAACTTGTCGCTTTGTGCGTTTTCTCACTATTTGGTGCACCATTAGTTTTGAGTAAACTTGTTATCCCAGAAATACGTCATTCATGTAGTTTGTGGTTTTATTTTAATAGAAAACCAAAGGTTAAGATGAGTTAGATTAAATGAGCGTCCAACTTTAATAGAAATTCTGATATTTTACAGTTGACTTACGATCTTCATTTGAACAATTGTTTGCAGTCCGTTGAGCCTCGGTCGTGGCCACTAGTAAAATGAAGAAAAAGCTAAACGTGGAATGTTTCCACATCATGTATTAAACTACATCTGCGGTTGCTGCAAAAAGTGTTTTTGTCTCTTTCAACAGAATTTCCTCACGTATATTATTAGTTGTACAAGGACTAAAGCTTGACAACTTACGGATTTAGCATTATTGCATATCTACTGAGTAGAGACATTAGCTCGCACAAATCACACAGCTGTAAGTTGCATCCTGGGAGCATTTTTCCAAGCTTACTTGCTGCGCCATTTCTGACTAATACGTTTTGCCAACATTTAATATATATATTTCGAAATCTACCTTTTTTCCAACGCCACTTGTGCGTGACGCAGGTGGAAACTTCACGTTTGCAAAATTACAATATCAAATAGCCTGATGTCAACGCATTTATTTTCAAGAATACATGTTTCGCTAAATAAGCATCGTCAGTTCTTGTTCAAAGAGAGTATTGTAATATTGTAATACGTTTTGAAGTACAACATTATATGAAAACGGTGACTAAGCCATGCAGGCAAACAGCTATCACTTGTATACTTGTCTGTGGTGGCGCTTTTAACTGGAAATGCGTCTTTTTTCGTCTCACTGTACCGAAACCGCAACGGAGTGCAGCCAACGCTACTCGTACCTGGAACTGAGGAAATGGTAAAATTCCATGGTTTTGCTCACAATGCAAACGAGCTCTGCGCTGCCCCGTCGTGATTAGTGTTTATCTTTGACCAATTACATCGATCTTGAATTGTTAATGACTTTCCCTGTTCATGACTTATCGTGTCAAAGAGTATGTTGCTTGATTCCGGACGGAGTGCAATAAACATAAATTGTCTCATGAAGTATATTGCAACAATTACTAGGTATTTGATTGTACTGCAACCAATTCATAGCGTAGATCTGATACTACCAACTCAATAGAAATCCAAAAACGCATTATGTTTTAGAATTTGTATAATTCGAGTATCTTTGAAAAATTCATGCAGTTAACCGTGTTCCAACAGGCTGAATATACAATTGAATTTTATCACATAACATAAACAGTGGAGCATGTGGCATCATAGGCAGCATGTCTTCTTTGTTTGCTTATAAAAACGTAATGTTAAATTGAAGCACTGGCGGGGGATGCGCTGCTGCAACAATTCCAGGGGCGCGAATATAGAGGTAATGCATGAACAGTTACTATTTTTTTGTTTTCTTGTCAAATGTTTTCTGTGACGATAGGTATGTTGTTTGACCTGCGACAAAACTGAGGTTTTGAAAAATTTATTGTTTGCTGAAAACGTTGTTTGCCTTTTTGGTGAACCTTTCAACCAATGCAATAGAGTATTTATTCAAGAAATTGTTAATTCACCCAATTACCTTCAAAACAGTAGGTTCTGAAATTATCCACTTAGCGTTTTTTTCTGCGTGAAAGACAAAGTAATTTAATTTAGGTAAGATTGCTTTTGTATTTTGCCCTAGCGCTTATTGTTGGCATTTACCCAACCACCTTGTTATAATAATATCCAATTTCGTTGGCAGTGTATACGCATATATTCATTATTCAATAATAAGCAAAGTCATGAAAAAGAATATAATTTTCAGCAAAGGTCCATGTGTTCGACAACAGGAAAAAAACATTCTTGCGAAAAGTTTAGCCAGGAATAGAATTCCGTCCACGAAGGTTCCAAATTACTCATTGTCAATGCAGAGTGGGATTTCTTCACGTGCTACATTCAATGACATCTGCGGTCTGTAACCAAAATTATTCAAAAATCGACTTCTGCCTTTTGGTAATCCATTTGGAAACTTACTTTCTCATTTGTTGTCGTCGACGTCTGATGACGAAGAACATCAGAAGACACACAGTAACCAAACCTGCGGTGCCCATAACAGCGAACACGGGGTTTATCATTTTCCTACAGCTGTTGTATCCATCACCGGTGTAACCCTCGCTGTAAAGAATATTTATGCCTATATGGCAATCTTTGAAGCGTTATTTAGTGTTCGAATAAATAAAAACACAATTTGTTGCGGTGAATTTGCAGTCGCAATCCGATGCGTTACACCACGACCGAACAATTGTTTGGAACCAATATTGCTGTTGACTCAATGTGGCGAAATAAAAAAAAAAAACAATATACAGCCAGCAATAATGCCAAGCTAGTTTGCTTTTGGTTTGGGCATTTTAATGCAACGTTGCGTAAATGTGTTTGTGCAAGTAATTGTTTTCAAACGGAATTGTGATCAATTTACATTTTTGCGGGCACTGTGATCAAAGTGTAGATGGGATGGTTTTAAATATGTCATCCACACTGCTAATATAGCAGACGACATCCTTTGGCTTTATAGAAACTGCTCGATGTCGTTTATGTTCTTAATATGTCATGCACAGAAAATCTAACGAATAGCTCTGAAACTTACTCGCAAGAGCAATCATAACCTAGTTCGGGTGCTGGCCTGTCTTTGCACTTTGCAGCGGTGGCGCATTTAGCTGTACATCCGAGACAGGCGTTGTAGTCTTTGCAGCCGGTCCCGCCAATGAACTGATCCACACCGTCACCACTGTAGCCGGGTTTGCAGGTGCAGTTTAAAATAGAACGATCGTTGCTGAGAACCTCACAATATGCATGCGGATCGCAGTGACGTCCTTTCACAGTTTCGTCGACTGGACAAGGGTCCCAATCTAAACAGAATGATTATGTTGAATCTAATCTAGGTGTTCTTTTTGCAGAAATAATATAAAATAGAGTACTTAAACTCCAAATGCATCGAGAACCTAATAGACAGGGGTCTCAATGCAAAAACGTTTTGCCAAATGAGTTACATACGTGTACAGTACTTATGCAGTCTCCAAGAAAGGGATATCACAAACTAGTAGCGGGTATTTATTGGCCTGCCCTTTATCGCTGTGATGATTGCTTGTTTTGTTATAACCTTAGAATATAATTCTCAAACCTTCAAAGAAATATTCCAAGAAAGTGGGGGATCCATAGTGTTGGCACCAATAGCCTTTGCCGCCCGAGCAAACTTTATCCAGTTTTATGTACGCAGTCACGGAGAACAAGTATGTGGCATTCGGAGGCAGTTTTTGATACGTGTAGTTGAACAAAGTTTCTCCGTCCTGCGCTTTGATCTTTCGAAGTGAAACAGATGTAAGAAATTGGTCGGTTTCACCACGACCAGGTTAAATAGTGCTGCTACACTATTTTTATAATACAGCAAGTTGGTCTTCCCTTGATTGTTGACAACTATTTTAGCAGTATTGTAAAAGACTCAACTTGCATTCTTAGATAAACACGGTTTACTACATTACTTTAGAATTCACTAGAAAAACACTTTCGATTTAAATGATTTTATAGTTTGTCGTGTGTGTACTTACTACCATTGGTTTTGAGTATGCGTCATCCTCTATGTAGCGCAAACGATACTCAGGAGGTAAACTGTTGGTGACAACATCAAGAAGGTGAGGTGCTTTCCACTGTAAGACTACAGTTATTGTATGGTCTATGTAGTTGCGGTACCAATCGACCATAGTGAAGTTTAGTGGTGGCCCCGAAGACGAAGTCAAGTCTAAATTACAAATGTATTGAATGTGGTACGCGTTCTCTGTGGTAAAACAAATGTAGACATGGTGGACGTTGGTCATATTACTGAATATTTAAAGGTAATTAAAATTACCAGCGAGCCTTTTTGTGCTCCAGTTTTGAAAATATCATTACAAGTTACAATTTGGTCTTGAAAATATAAATCCTTGCAGCCTGGACAAGAAATGTACACTCACTACTCAGTACTTGTTCACGGCGACAATACTCGGAAGCTGCTTGCTCGTCGACAGGATGCTTGTTGATGAGGTGATAGCCACAATACAGATACACGTCATGGCCATAATTCCTGTCTACGCCAATTATGCATCGGCCTCTATAGGCCATAACATGAAATGTGTAGGAGCGACCGAACCGGATGGGAAACGTGATATTTGTTTGATTCTAAAAACAACCGTAAAACGTTTAGAACCAACGTGAGTCCAAGGCTTTATGCGGATGTTTATGTCAATTTTGTAGTTTTTTTGGGCAATTTTTTTTTCGCTGGGTGGACAAGGAAATTTTTAAGTATCTACAATTCAACATTTGGAACTTCTTATACCTTCATGATTGTTTTTATCTGTCCCATTGGACAGGGCCGGTCCACTTCTTCCAATGCAATAACGCAACTTTCCGAGCTTGTGCAGTTCCTCGCATCCTCTGCTTCGCAAGGGTATTTGCACTCCACAAGTTCTCCTTCAACGTTTGTGACCCACATTTTCATGCCGATCAACGCTTGGCAGTATTCGTCCTTCTCATAATCGTTTTCTGTGAACAAAATATGATTGTAGAAATCATCGCGTGATGATAAAAACGAAGGCTCTCTGCTTTGTCGTTTATGCGCACTTTCCGCAGCACTTTATATAGATCTAACGATCTAAGTAATTCAATGCGAATCAATTTCAAGTGATTAGTTTCCACTTAAGCCTAAGCAAGTGCTACATTATGCATGACAAATTGTTCTTTCATATGTTGTAATGTGCCTTGAAATGTTTTTGTTTTAAATTTTGATTCGAGGTACTTGCCGTAGGCCAACATATGGTCGTCACTGTCAAAAAAGCAATACATGAATCCGTCGTGATCGTCTCCTAAAACAAATCGATCATTAAACGATGGACCTAATAATGATTTTTAGTGAGCGCAGACCGCAAAATACCGTCCTGCAAAATTTTTTTAAAGTCTGCAATAAGATGAAAAGTCGGCAATAAGATGAAAAGTCTGCAATAAGACGTGTGCTGAGTTAAATGAAAATCTTTGAAACAACTCTGTGTAAGACTCTCTTGACACCTTCGCTTAGAATGCACAACAACATTACCCACATATGATCAGCATCTGTCTGCAGCTTATACACAATCAACACTACCCACCCTTCACTGTCCAGTTGTAAGTAACGCTTAGTTTTGCGGTCGAGTGGTTTGTATGATCGGAAAGGTGAAGATTAGGGTAATAGAATGTATCGATAACCATCAATTCATCATTCTGTATACTAGGACTTTGGCAACCAACCCCCCCAATGGATCGGTCAATCCCGTCACCGCTGTAGCCAGGTTTACAGGTGCAATTTATTCGTGAACGATCTTTGCTGAGGATCTCACAAAACGCATGCGGATCGCAATGACGTTCTTTCCCTTCTCTGTCTATTGGACAGGGATTCCAATCTATGGAAAAGTAAGCGAATGAAGATGTCATCATACCAGAATAGAAAAGACGACTTTCTACAGCAATTACACTTCAGCCACGGCCACCAACACAGACACTTTATGTTGGTCAGTGGTTTTTGATAATTTATTTTCAATTCTTTCATAATTTTAATTGAATTTAATCATTCAAGGTGTTTTAAGCTAAGCGAATGTCTGCACAAACCTTCCAAGAATTCTTCTATTTCTGCCGCGGTTCCAAAGTTTTCGCAAGTCTCTCCACCAGGACAGGTCTTATCATTAAGATTCATGTAAGCGAATGCCTTAAACACGTAGGTGTTATTCGGGCGTAGCCCACGGTAAGTGTACGTGAACACATCTTGACCAGGAAGTGGTATCACCTTTAACGAAATGTGGAAACATTTGTTGGTGTGCTATGTCAGAAACGACACTCAAATACAACCAGTTCGCACGGCCTGCACGTTTATATTTAACATGCCAAATATGTTAACATTATAATAGAATACATGCAGTAGGGTACAGAAGCACTACAGCATTAGGGGATGTTGTGGTTACACAATATGCGAACCATTGCGGTCTCATTGCATATAAGCACAACTAACAATCAACCCATGCTGTAAATCCTGAAGGACTTCTACACATTGATTTTACCTCAACGGCCTTTGAGTGAAAGCGGGTGTGATGTGGATCTTTCACGTACAACACCTTGTATTTGTCAGGCAAGCGGTTTTCAATGTTGTCTACGACATGAGGTGCTTGCCATTGTAACATCACCGTTATCGTGTGGTCATTGTGATTTCGGAATGCTTCGAGCATTGTGAAGTTGATTGGTGGTCCCGATGACGATGTCAAGTCTAGGTTAAGATATGAATTTTTGCATCACGGACCAATTACTTAACTCGTTTCAGATGTATTGAACACATTACAATAGCGTCAAGCAAATCAAAGTTTGATGAATTTTTTTTTGTATTTTGGCATCTTTAGAACCCGCAAAAGCGAATTTCATTTACAAATAATATGAGACATAAACTCTTAAACTTCACTGTGTCGTTAACTGGTGCAAGATTCTTCTCTTGTCATGGCTGTTGTAACATGTACTTTACCAAACGTTTCAAAACCAAAGAAATGTCCAACAATACAACTCACTACTGAGTACTTGTTCACTGCGACAATAGTTGTAAGCTGCTTGCTCGTCGACCGGATGCTTGTTGATGAGGTGATAGCCACAGAATAGGTAGATGTCGCTGCTATGTAAAGCTTTACCACAAACTCGTCTTCCGCGGTACCCGAAAATGTTAAAATAATACGAACGACCGAATCGGATAGGAAACGTGATGTTGGTTTGGTTCTGTAATCAGCAATCATTTGGGGTCAAATAAACTTACACAAACAATTAGTTGGGTTTGAGTTGTAATTCGTGTTTTGTTTTTTCATCGTAGGCTGTGGAATACGGACTATACCATTTAAAACACCAGGCAAATAAGGAAATCAATTTTTAAAATATATTCATTTCAGGTGGAAACCAGCACGCGTGCCATTTTTGAAGGAAAGGCGTGCCAAATTTGGTGGTTAACCAAAACCGACATAAATTCCGCGAAAATAAGACGAATCCAACGTTGCATTTGTCGTCGACCATTCTATATGCAGAAATCATGAGTTTTGTGTGATTTCAGTATCGTCCTTTCTGGCAGGATGGTTGGTCACGTGTCCGGAAATTATTATTGGGGCATTTGGTGAGTAATAGCTTATGTAATCGAAAATACCTTCATTATGGCCTTTATTTGTCCCATAGGAAAGGGCTGATCAACATAAGCGGCTGTAACGCAGATTTCTTCACTTTTGCAACCCTGTAGATCTACTGACTCACACGGGTAGGAGCACTCCACATAATCCCTATTAACGTTCGTCACCCACATTTTCATGCCTATCATGGATTGGCAGTAGTGGTCGTGGAGGTCATAGTAATCATCCGAGCCTGCAACCGATTGATAAACTAAACACAATTTGTAACAAACTTTTTTTTTGGCATACTATTTCGAATGGTTTTGTGGCACACGAGTCAACCTGAAGGTCTTTTAGAAAAAAGATTTGAACTGACCAACCGGATGTCTTATCTCGATATTTGAATTTCATTGTTAGTTATTAAAGGTTTTTGTTTTTAAACCGCATGAAACTTGTTCACTCTATGCTGTACAGGAAGCCATTCTATAATTTGATGTAGATATACTTGCCTTTGTCTGAAATGTGGTTGTCCCTGTCGAAAAAACAGTACATAAAACCATCGTAATCCTCATCTAAAAAACAAATTACTCAACTCTTTCGGTATTCGAAATCAAGTGCACAGAAAACACTTAACTTTGCCTAGTTTAAAACAACTGTATATTTTATTGAAGACAGGATTGCATTAAATTCCTATGACTTTAAAATGTCGTGTTTGTTTATTTTTACGCAAAACACTGTGATTTCTATTTACTTTCCACTGTCCAGTTGAAGGTGACGCTGAGTTTAACGGTCGAGAGGTTTTTGTTACTGGGAAGGTACAGTTCAGGGTAATGGGATATCTGAATTTTCTTCAAGTCTCCAACCCCTGTAGGTATAACACTAAGATTAAAGCATATCATATAATTACTATCTTACCTATTCTTGATATACCGACCATTGCAAGTGTCAGACATTCTACAAATGCAATTTTTTACCCACCCGCATACTGTTAGACCTTTATATATTGTTGACATATATTTTACAGTTGTCTTACGATCTTTACTTGAACAATTGTTTGCAGTCCGTTGTGCTTCGGTCGTGGCCACTAGTAAAATGCAGAAACAGCTGAACGTGGAATGTTTCCACATCATGTATTAAACTACATCTGTGATTCCTGCAAAAGTTATTTTTTTATCTTTTCCAACAGAATTTTTGTTTCTTTCAACATTTCCTTACGTATATTATTAGTTGTACAAGGACTAGAGCTTGACAACTTACGGATTTACCATCATTGCATATCTACTGAGTAGAGACATTAGCTCGTACAAATCACACAACTGTAAGTTGCAGCCGGAGCATGTTTCCAAGGTTATTTGCTGTACCATTTCTAACTAATCCTTTTTTGTACAACATTATATGAACACGGTGACTAAGCCATGCAGGCAGACAGCTATCACTTGTATGGTGGTCCACGGTAGCGCTTTTAACTGGAAATGTGTCTTTTTTCGTCTCACTGTACGGAAACCGCAACGGAGTGCAGCCACGCCAACCAGAAATGGAAAAATCCCATGGTTTTGGCTGAAACCAAACGAGCTCTGCGCTGCCCCCTCCTGATTAGTGTTTATTTTTGACCAATTACATCGACGTTGGATTGCTAATGACATTCCCTGTTCATGACTTATTACGTCGATTCCTATGTCGTTTGATTCCGAGGGACGGAGTGGAATAAATTAAAAATTGTCTCTTAAAATATATCGCAACATGGACTGGGTTCTCCAACTAATACATAACCTAAACCCAATACTATCAACTCAATCGAAATGCAAAAAAACGCATTATAGTATGTGTCAGTACAGTAATTGTTTATTTCGAGTACGCTTGCCAAACTCATGTGGTTAACCGAGTTCCGACAGAGTGAATTAACAATTCAATTTTGTCACATAACATAAACAGTGGTGCATGTAACTCCATAGGCAGTATGTCTTGTTCGTTTGCTTGTAAAAACGCAATGTTAAATTGAAACATTTCCGGGGGTGCGCTGCTGCAAAAAGTCCAGGGGAGCGAATATAGAGGTAATGCATAAACATTTTTTTTTTTATATTTTCAAGTCTGTTTACCACATGGGTACGATTGCATTGATATTCAACAGCCGACGCAGGCAGAATCTCCCACGACAATTGTCCATCCCCCCAAGCCCACCCTAAAAATGGCGGACAGACACAGAATCAGGAAAGATATAAATATGCGTGAATGTGCTCGGTCGTAATTCGTCTTGCAACCTAGCTTGGAAAGTGCAGTTAAAACTGAACCTCTTTCAGCTACAGTTCTACTACGGTCATTTTGTGTCATTACTCGTTCAGTTACTGTTTCAATATCTTTTGTGTTGTCTCTTGTATCGGTCCGCGGCTGCGGGTTGAACACAGAAGGAATTTCCAAGGTCGGTTTCATTCTGCCACTTGTTCTAAAACTCAGGGTATTTTCTGAACACTGCGCAATTCGAATGTGTCATGGCAATTTGAAGCGTTGCACTGAAAAATAAATTTTGGACAATGTGAAGACACATTCATATGCGTTTTGTTCCATATAAGACAGAATAATATCTTTGTTTGGGTTAACGAACACCTAATTAACGTTCCGCCCCTTGTCATTAATGCGATGTTGAACGTTTTGCCACTAATTTCCAAAAAACCAACTATATGCGCAGTTTCTGCTTTTTAACATACTTCGTTGACTTAAAGTGTATTAAGAAAACCTGTTCAAACATTTGTGTTCACTCACAGCTTAAGCTGGTTTGACCAACCCTATATATATACTTGTGTCCTTGCCGTTACTGTTGATCTACACACTAACAAACACAATATGGGCCCATATACTGCTCCAACATTCGAACACACAGATTGAATGTTTATCGATACGGCAAATTCGGTTGTTCCTTCAGTGTCTGCAACCATTCACTCATCAAAACCCATTGTTAAGAATGTGGGTGTCGAATTTCAGTTTGGTTGTGTTTTTCTCAGCTGTACTTCAAGCACCAAACTACCGAAGACGATAAAGTAGCAGAACACACCATGGTCAAGGAACCGCTTGGAAACCAGTTGCATCGGCGTGCACAACTGTCTGCAGCTCACATGTCATTATTGGCTGATTGCTTGTCCGTGCATTTGACTATGTGTTGGATTAAAATTCAGGTGCAAATTTACCATGGATTTTGCGTGAAATTCTTGTGCACACAGTATCTCGGTAGGATATTGACAACCCTAGTTTCCAACTATTTAAACAATTTTGTCAAAAGCACCGCGGAGATCGACCCCGGCTTGATGTCCAACATCACCATTAAACTGTGAGAAAAGTTCTGTATTGTTGACTTCAAAGTTGGTGCCAGTGGACCATGGTGCCAAATGCTTGTCTCCGCATGTTCCATCTAAGCTGTCAGTTGGCAACATTTGTCGGTCCACTGTTCCATCACTTTTTACATCTCTTAGCTGCTCCTGGAGGTTGACGAAGGTCGGCCGGTTCATTGGCAACCACTGCCAACATTGTAGCATGAGTTTGTATCTATAAACATATTTAAACTTGTGGCCAACATGTGAAGTGGTGATACAAATGTTATGTTTTTGAAACAGCTTTAAACCAAAATTAACTGCCCGCGATACATAAACGTGCTAGACCGTGCTGTACTATGATAGCAAGTTAATCAAATGTGCTCATACCAACATGTGTAGTCCTCTGGTGCTTTATGTTTCAATTAACGAAAGTTACAGTAAGGATTTCGTATTGATGCACTGAGCTCACAATTTCCAACACTTACAGATGATCGTTGCACGACGTGGGCTTTGGCATCCTGTACCCCTTTTCCAGTGAATAAAAGAGTTGACTCTGTTCAATATCAGGGTATGGCGTGGCACCCACTGTTACCATTTCGTGAAGTAATATGCCGAAAGACCACCTTGAATATAAGAAAGCACTATTTGTTATGTGGTCGATTAGGCCAAATCGCCCCGGGGTCAAAAAGTACCCCGTTCTCCAAAAGGGTTCCACTGTCTGCCTGATTCTGTATTTTCTAGGACGGGCCCAGTGTGTTGTATCTAATGATATAAACAACTTACACGTCACTCCGCCACGTAATAGGGACCTTCCCTCCCATCGTCCGTTCGGGGCTGACCCACTTGAACGGAACTCGTCGCTCGGTGGCGCCCTTGATCATGCCGTAGCGGTAAACGTCGTTGGCCAGACCAAAGTCAGAAATTTTACACTGCATGTTCTGCAAAGTTTGGATGTTGCTTACGCATAGGAAACTGACAAAACATTGTGAATTAATATCCATTACATGCAGTTTCGAATCCTCATAAAATCAGTCACCGTAGTGCAAGCTTTAACGCTATGAAGCTGCGCCCAATTTAACACCATGCAAAATGAACGTTTGGGTTTTCGGGGATACTTGCCTCTCCCACTAAAATGTTTCTGGCCGCGACATCCCCGTGAATAATCTTAGACGAGGCGAGAAAATGTAAACCTCCGGCGATTTGTCGCCCAATCTGGTAGAGATTGGACTCACTGAAGTTGTAGATTGGATTCTGGTTTCTCTTGGATGCCTTCAAACCAAATTACGTATCTTGTGTTTGGTCAATACTGTAAAGAACCGGCGCAGTAAATCTGTACTATGGAAAACAGCAGACAGCATCCATTGGCGTAGCTGGGGGACATGTAGGGACCATAGCTTCCCTAACTCAAAAATACTCAGATTTTGGTTATTCGATTGTTCAATTATGGTTTGACTTGTACTGAAAGCACGACTGGTCGTTGTTTGCATTGTGCGTTGAATTTTGATCTGACCACTGGCAGAAACGCAACGGGGATTCCAGCTTTACGTCAGTAATCGCTGGGTTTACAGCGATTAAAATCGGAAAACCGAATTTTCCTACGTAGGTACCAGCATATTTGCTGACGTGAGATTAGGATTTCCATGATATGTGCGGATCACTCCTCCCGATCGCGTAAATGTCAACCTTGTCGGTTGCAAAAATTTCACTGCAACCCTGAAATCTTTGGTTTCCTTTTCCCCCTGACATTTTATTGATATTAATGCCCATCAAAAAGGTTATCATGCGGATCGATCGTTGTGGTTTGAATGGATTTGGTTAGGAGCCGTTTGTTATTGCCTCAAGATGTTAACACCCATGCTGTTTACAGCGTTATCCCACGTACGACGCCAGGTAATGTTGAGAGGCGTTGCTGTCAGCACTTAATGTCTCGCATGACGTCATAAATAAGGAAACGATTTCTATCCTAACCTCCCTGCAATCCCAGAGAAAATGAAGCAAATCTCCATATTTCATGTACTCGGTCACCAACAATGGTGATTCGCACTCGTTGTCCGCATCCAGCTTTGTCGTGCACACCCCAATGATCTCCATAATGGAGTCGTGCGGCCCAAGCGACATTAGGAGCGCCATTTCAGCCAGGAAATCCTCCCTGTATGCAACCGCATGAAGAGCTGCAAGAAAGCAAAGCCATTTGATTTACAAATTTTCGGTGAACATGAATTTGGTAAATGTGTCTCAGGTATAGGCTGGTTTGATTGGGGTAACGGTTGCTGGTAATAATACAATAAAGATCTCATAAAATTTCAATATATAATAACCACGTGTCAAAATGGAAAATAAATGTAATAGGCTGTAAGCTATAATTAAATAGTAAAACTGGCTGAACATGTAGGCTGCTGTTGCCAACTACCTCCAAGTCACACTGAATAGCAATTGTAGCAAAACTTGGAGATTTGTGCCTCAGGTTTCTTATATGCGATATATTTAAATGTCTGCCAGGTGCCTGCCAACAAAGGCATCCGTCAACCAAATCAGTTTTCTTTTGTTTCTTTTACGTAAATGCCCGACAAATTTATTCACAAATCGTGTTAAGGCTTGCTTTTAACGGCTGGTACTTTGCAACTGAATTGAAATAACCTGTCAACGATTTCACGGCAACTTCCTCTTTCGATCCAATGTCGTGCCAGGTTGCTCTGTAAACGACTCCAAAGTTTCCCCTTCCGAGTACGTCTGAAATTTAGTGATGAAACCCGTTATCTTTAAATTGCCTGAGCGAGTCAAATCACAACCTGAGAAAAGTCTTAAGTAAGCGGTTAGTGTCAATATTTATGGTTTTGATGGCAAAGGTATATTCATCGGGGCGGTTTCCATGATAGTTGTACGTTTATTTAATCCTAAACCTCAGAACAGTTTACCTTAAAGTTATTTTGGAAAAAGGCAAAATTCTTGCCCCAAACTATATATAAAGTAATGGCAAACCATGTAAAGCCAGGTTGTTGCGATCTATTTCCCACTTTTGTCCAAATACAGGACCCATGTTGGTCATTTGAAGGTGGTTTTCGAACTGAGAGTAGTTTAGAAAAGGCGCCAGGTCTGCCAGAGATTCGCCGGCTACAAACCGCGATTGGTCGAATATGAGTCTCCTTATACAACAACAAATATAAATATACCCATCATATTATAGCAGCTCCTGTAAGTAATATTACAAAATCTGCCACTGAGTCTTTGTTGACCGTAAGATAAAAACTTTCGTTCAGAAAATCGTTTTTGTGAAAGGTTTGTCCAACAATAGTAATCGATTCACGGTGTTTGCAAGTTACCTATTGTCAATGCAGAGTGGATTTACATACCACCAACTACATTCAATGACATCAACGGTCTGTAACCAAAATTATTCAAAAAAATCGACTTCTGCCTTTTGGTAATCCACCCACATATTTGTATTGGAAACTTACTTTCTCATTCGTTCTCGTCGACGTCTGATGACGAAGAACATAAGAAGACACACAGTGACCAAACCTGCGGTGCCCATAACAGCGATCACGGGGTTTTTCATATTCCTACAGCTGTTGTATCCATCACCGGTGTAACCCTCGCTGTAAAGAATATTTATGCACAAAAGGCGATCACTGAAACATAGTTAAAAAGAAATATAAACTAATGCTTTTTTTAATGGCAGAAAGGTCTTTCCTATTGCAAGCCAATCGTGAATGCAACGCATTGTGGTGACATTGCAGTCGCAATCCGTTGCGTAACACCACAACCGAACAACCGACAGTGCAGATGGCTCAATGTAGCGGAAATCATGTGAAATCAATACAGCCAGCAATAATGCTAAGCTCCAGACACTGTCTGGTGAGAGGGCTTCGGTTTAACGTTGTTATACAATGTTAAGCGAATTCCTTTGCGAGCGAATATTAGCAGTTTATTTAAAGGAAATTTCATCGACTTAAACTTTTACGGGGTCTGTGACTTCAGTGCATATGGCATTTTAACAAAAATGTCATCCACATTGCTATTTAGCCGCCGACAACCGTTGGATCAAAATAATTGGTCGATATTGCCTATGGTCGCTACTTGGTTATGTGCCGTGCATGGTTTTCGCAGAATCAAAATCCTTAAGGAATATGGTTTTTCTGCTATTATCAATTAGTTGAAAATAGAACTATAACTTAGTAGTTGGTGCGGGCTTACGTAGCTTCGGTATAAACAATGCTCTTAGTTTTAACTTATAGGCGACAAAAGCTAACGAAAGCTAACTTACTCGCAAGAGCAATCATAACCCAGTTTTGGTGCTGGCCTGTCTTTGCATGTTGCAGCCGTTGCGCATTTAGCTGTAGATCCGTGACAGGCGTTGTAGTCTTTGCAGCCGGTCCCGCCAATGAACTGATCCACCCCTTCACCACTGTATCCGGGTTTGCAGGTGCAGTTCAAAATAGAACGATCGTTGCTGAGAACCTCACAATATGCATGTGGATCGCAGTGACGTTCTTTCACAGTTTCGTCGACTGGACAGGGGTCCCAATCTAAACAGAATGATTTGATTGGAGTTTTTCCTGATCATTTTGCGGCTGAAATATATAAAGCAATGTTTAAGAACCACCAAATTCACCGGAAACCTAATGCAAAATCAAGAAACGAGCCTTAAATACAAAAAGTTTTTCCAAGTGCAATATCAAAATGTAATCTTTGCGACACAGATATCACGAAACTATTATTAAGATGGTATTCTTTAGCTGGCCTTTTATTGCTATAATGATTATTTGTTACATATTTCCTTCTGATATCATATATTGGAAAACTTTTGAAACGTAAATCGTGATTAGAAATGATTTGTTAGATCTTTGGAATCGAATTCTCAAACCTTCAAAGAAGTATTCTAAGTAAGCGGGGGATCCATAGTTTTGGCACCAGTGGTCCTTCCCTATACAAACTTTATCCAGGTCTATGTACGCAACCACGGAGAACAAGTATGTGGCATTCGGAGGTAGTTTTTGATACGTGAAGTTGAACAAAGTTTCTCCGTCCTGCGCTTTGATCTTTCGAAGTGAAACAGATGTAAGAAATTGGTCGGTTTCACCACGACGAGGTTAAATGTTACATGCACGAATAAATGTACTATTTTCACAAATGCATCTTGTATTTCAACTTGTATTCTAAGATCGATACGGTTTACTGTAATTAATGAAGAATTCAATGGAAAAACACTTTCGACCTTGAATGATTTTATAGGTTGTCGTGTGTGTACTTACTACTAATGGTCTTGAGAATGCGTCATCCACTATGTAGCGCAAACGATACTCAGGAGGTAAACTGTTGGTAATAACATCGAGAATGTGAGGTGCTGTCCACTGCAAGACTACAGTTATTGTATGGTCTGTGTGGTTGCGGTACCAATTGACCATTGTGAAGTCTAGTGGTGGCCCCGAAGACGAAGTCATGTCTAAATTAGAAATATATTGAACATATTTCTTCGTAGTCAAACAAACGCGGACATGGTAGACGTTGGTCATATATTCTAAGAGTATTTAAAAGTAGTAGATATAAATTGTTGCAGCCTAAACAAGAAATGTACACTCACTACTCAGTACTTGTTCACTGCGACAATACTCGGAAGCTGCTTGCTCGTCGACAGGATGCTTGTTGATGAGGTGATAGCCACAAAACAGATACACGTCATGGCCATAATTCCTGTCTACGCCAATCATGCATCGGCCTCTATAAGCCATAATGTGGAATGTGTACGAACGACCGAACCGGATGGGAAACGTGATATTTGTTTGATTCTGAAAACAACCGTAAAACGTATAGAACCAACGTGAATCCAAGACAGCACCTTTATGAGGATGTTTATGTCAATTTTGTAGTTTTTTTGGGCAATTTTCTGTTTGTTTGGGCTGGGTGGAACAAGAAATTTTTAAGTACCTACAATTTAACATTTGGACCTTCTTATACCTTCATGATTGTTTTTATCTGTCCCATTGGACAGGGCCGGTCCACTTCTTCCAATGCAATAACGCAACTTTCCGAGCTTGTGCAATTCGTCACGTCCTCTGCTTCGCAAGGGTATTTGCACTCCACAAGTTCTCCTTTAACGTTTGTGACCCACATTTTCATGCCGATCAACGCCTGGCAGTATTCGTCCTTCTCATATTCGTTTTCTATCAACAAAATATGGTTGTAGACATCATCGCGTGATTATAAAAACGAAGGCTCACTGCTTTGTCGTTTATGCGCACTTTATATAGATCTAACGATCTAAGTAATTCAATGCGAATCAAGTTCAAGTGACTAATTTCCACTTAAGCGTAAGCAAGTGCTACATTATGCATGACAAAATGTTGTTTCATATGTTGTAATGTTCCTTGAAATGTTTTTTGTTTTAAATTTTGATTTGAGGTACTTGCCGTAGGCCAATGTATCGTCGTCACTGTCAAAAAAGCAATACATGAATCCGTCGTGATCGTCTCCTGAAACAAATCGATCTTTAAACGATGGAGCTAATAATGATATTTAGTGAGCGCAGACAGGGCCACTGTTTCCGCAAAATACCTTTCAGTAAAATTTTTTTACTGTCTGCAATAAGATGAAAAGTCTGCAATAAGACGTGTGCTTATTTAAATGAAAATCTTTGAAACAATTCTGTGTAAGACTCTCTTGACACCTTCGCAGAGAATGCACAACAACTTTACCCACATATGATCAGCATCTGTCTGCAGCTTATACACAATTAACACTACCAACCCTTCACTGTCCAGTTGTAAGTAACGCTTAGTTTTGCGGTCGAGTGGTTTGTATGATCGGAAAGGTGAAGATTAGGGTAATAGAATGTCTCGACAACCATCAATTCATCATTCTGTATACTAGGACTTTGGCAACCGACTCCCCCAATGGATCGGTCAATCCCATCACCGCTGTAGCCAGGTTTACAGGTGCAGTTTATTCGTGAACGATCTTTGCTGAGGATCTCACAAAACGCATGCGGATCGCAATGACGTTCTATCACTTCTCTGTCTATTGGGCAGGGATTCCAATCTGTGGAAACGTAAAGCGAATGAAGATTTCATCATACCAGAATAGAAAAGACGACTTTCTACAGCAATTACACCTCAGCCACCGCCACCGCCACCGCCACCACCACAGACACTTTATGTTAGTCAGTGGTTTTTGATAATTTATTTTCAATTTTTTGAATTTAATCATGCAAGGTGTTTTTAAGCTAAGCCAATCTCTGCACAAACCTTCAAAGAATTCTTCTATTTCTGCCGCAGTCCCAAAGTTTTCGCAATTTTCTCCACCAGGACAGGTCTTATCATTAAGATTCATGTAAGCGAATGCCTTAAACACGTAGGTGTTATTCGGGCGTAGCCCACGGTAAGTGTACGTGAACACATATTGACCAGGAAGTGGTATCACCTTTACGAAATGTGGAAACATTTGTTTGTGTGCTATGTCAGAAACGACATTCAAATACAACGGGTTCAAGCACGGCCTGTACGTTTATATTTAACATGTCAAATATATTAACATAGTAATAGAATACATGCAGTAGGGTACAGAAGCACTACAGCATTAGGGGATGTTGTGGTTACACTATATGCGAACCATTGCGGTCGCATTGCATATAAGCACAACTAACAATCAAACCATGCTGTAAATCCTGAAGGACTTCTACACATGGATTTTACCTCAACTGCCTTTGAGTGAAAGCCGGTTTGATTCACGTACAACACCAAGTATTTGTCAGGCAAGTGGTTTTCAATGTTGTCCACGACATGAGGTGCTTGCCATTGTAACGTCACTGTTATCGTGTGGTCCTTGTGATTTCGGAATGCTTCGAGCATTGTGAAGTTGATTGGTGGTCCCGATGACGATGTCAAGTCTAGATTAAAATATGAATTTTTGCATCACGGACCAATTACTTAACTCGTTTCGGATGTATTACAATAGCGTCAAGCAAGTCAAAGTTTAATGAGTTTTTTTGCATTTTGGCATCTTTAGAACCCGCAAAAGCGGATTTCATTCACAAATAATATGAGACATAAACTCTTAAACTTCACTGTGTCGTTAACTGGTGCAAAATTCTTCTCTTGTCATCGCTGTTATAACATGCACTTTACCAAACGTTTTAAAACCAAAGAAACTTCCAACAATATACTACTCACTACTGAGTACTTGTTCACTGCGACAATACTTGTAAGCTGCTTGCTCGTCTACTGGATGCTTGTTGATGAGGTGATAGCCACAGAATAGGAAGACATCGCTGCTATGTAGAGCTTTACCAAAAATTCGTCTTCCGCGGTACCCGAAAATGTTGAAATAGTACGAACGACCGAATCGGATAGGAAACGTGATGTTGGTTTGGTTCTGTAATCAGCAATCATTTGGGGTCAAATAAACTTACATAAACAATTACTTGGTTTTGATTAGTTATTCGTTTTTTTTGCACGTTTTCTCATAGTAGGCTGTGGAATACGGACTATACCATCTAGAACAGCATGCAAATAAGGAATATATTTTTGAAAATATATTCATTCCAGGTGGAAACCAGCACGCGTGCCATTTTTGAAACAAAGGCATGCCAAATTTGGTGGTTAACCAAAACCGACATAAATTCCTCGAAAATAAAACGAATCCAACGTTGCATTTGTCGTTGACCACTCTATATGTGGAAATCATGAGTATTGTCTGATTTCAGTACCGTCCTGTCTGGCAGGATGGTTGGTCATATATCCGGAAATTATTGTTGGGACATTTGGTGAGTACTAGCATTGCTCATGTAATCGGAAATACCTTCATTATGGCCTTTATTTGTCCCATTGGACAGGGCTGATCAACATAAGCGGCTGTAACGCAGATTTCTTCACTTTTGCAACCCTGTAGATCAACTGACTCGCACGGGTAGGAGCACTCCACATAATCCCCATTAACGTTCGTCACCCACATTTTCATGCCTATCATGGATTGGCAGTAGTGTTCGTGGAGGTCGTAGTAATAATCCGAGCCTGCAACAGATTGATAAACTAAACACAATTTGTAACAAACTGTTTTTGGCAGAATATTTCGAATGGTTTTGTGGCACACGAGTCAACCTGAAGGTCTTTTAGAAAAAAGATTTGAACTGACCAACCGGATGTCTTATCTCGATATTTGAATTTCATTGTTAGTTATTAAAGGTTTTTGTTTTTAAACCGCATGAAACTTGTTCACTCTATGCTGTACAGAAAGCCATTCTATAATTTGATGTAGATATACTTGCCTTTGTCTGAAATGTGGTTGTCCCGGTCGAAAAAACAGTACATAAAACCATCGTAATCCTCATCTAAAAAACAAATTACTCAACTCTTTCGGTATTCGAAATCAAGTGCACAGAAAACACTTAACTTTGCCTAGTTTAAAACAACTGTATATTTTATTGAAGCCAGGATTGCATTCAATTCCTATGACTTTAAAATGTCGTGTTTGTTTATTTTTACGCAAAACACTGTGATTTCTATTTACTTTCCACTGTCCAGTTGAAGGTGACGCTGAGTTTAACGGTCGAGAGGTTTTTGTTACTGGGAAGATACAGTTCAGGGTAATGGGATATCTGAATTTTCTTCAAGTCTCCAACCCCTGTTGGTATAACACGAAGATTAAAGCATATCATATAATTACTATCTCACCTATTCTTGATATACCGACCATTGCAAGTGTCAGACATTCTACAAATGCAATTTTTTACCCACCCGCATACTATTAGACCTTTATATATTGTTGACATATATTTTACAGTTGTCTTACGATCTTTACTTGAACAATTGTTTGCAGTCCGTTGTGCTTCGGTCGTGGCCACTAGTAAAATGCAGAAACAGCTGAACGTGGAATGTTTCCACATCATGTATCAAACTACATCTGTGATTCCTGCAAAAGTTATTTTTTTATCTTTTCCAACAGAATTTTTGTTTCTTTCAACATTTCCTTAAGTATATTATTAGTTGCACAAGGACTAGAGTTTGACAACTTACGGATTTACCATCATTGCGTATCTACTGAGTAGAGACATTAGCTCGTACAAATCACACAACTGTAAGTTGCAGCCGGAGCATGTTTCCAAGGTTATTTGCTGTACCATTTCTAACTAATCCTTTTTTGTACAACATTATATGAACACGGTGACTAAGCCATGCAGGCAGACAGCTATCACTTGTATGGTGGTCCACGGTAGCGCTTTTAACTGGAAATGTGTCTTTTTTCATCTCACTGTACCGAAACCGCAACGGAGTGCAGCCACGCCAACCAGAAATGGAAAAATCCCATGGTTTTGGCTGAAACCAAACGAGCTCTGCGCTGCCCCCTCCTGATTAGTGTTTATTTTTGACCAATTACATCGACGTTGGATTGCTAATGACATTCCCTGTTCATGACTTATTACGTCGATTCCTATGTCGTTTGATTCCCAGGGACGGAGTGGAATAAATTAAAAATTGTCTCTTAAAATATATCGCAACATGGACTGGGTTCTCCAACTAATACATAACCTAGACCCAATACTATCAATCGAAATGCAAAAAAACGCATTATAGTATGTGTCAGTACAGTAATTGTTTATTTCGAGTACGCTTGCCAAACTCATGTGGTTAACCGAGTTCCGACAGAGTGAATTAACAATTCAATTTTGTCACATAACATAAACAGTGGTGCATGTAACTCCATAGGCAGTATGTCTTGTTCGTTTGCTTGTAAAAACGCAATGTTAAATTGAAACATTTCCGGGGGTGCGCTGCTGCAAAAAGTCCAGGGGAGCGAATATAGAGGTAATGCATAAACATTTTTTTTTTTTATATTTTCAAGTCTGTTTACCACATGGGTACGATTGCATTGATATTCAACAGCCAACGCATGCAGAATCTCCCACGACAATTGTCCATCCCCCCAAGCCCACCCTAAAAATGGCGGACAGACACAAAATCAGGAAAGATATAAATATGCGTGAATGTGCTCGGTCGTAATTCGTCTTGCAACCTAGCTTGGAAAGTGCAGTTAAAACTGAACCTTTTTCTGCTACAGTTCTGCTGCGGTCATTATGTGTCATAACTCGTTCAGTTACTGTTTCAATATCTTCTGTGTTGTCTCTTGTATCGGTCCGCGGCTGCGGGTTGAACACAGAAGGAATTTCCAAGGTCGGTTTCATTCTGCCACTTGTTCTAAAACTCAGGGTATTTTCTGAACACTGCGCAATTCGAATGTGTCATGGCAATTTAAAGCGTTGCACTGAAAAATAAATTTTGGACAATGTGAAGACACATTAATATGCGTTTTGTTCCATATAAGACAGAATAATATCTTTGTTTGGGTTAACGAACACCTAATTAACGTTCCGCCCCTTGTCATGAATGCGATGTTGAACGTTTTGCCACTAATTTCCAAAAACCAACTGTATGCGCAGTTTCTGCATTTTAACATACTTCGTTGACTTAAAGTGTATTAAGAAAACCTGTTCAAACATTTGTGTTCACTCACAGCTTAAGCTGGTTTGACCAACCCTATATATATACTTGTGTCCTTGCCGTTACTGTTGATCTACACACTAACAAACACAATATGGGCCCATATACTGCTCCAACATTCGAACACACAGATTGAATGTTTATCGATACGGCAAATTCGGTTGTTCCTTCAGTGTCTGTAACCATTCACTCATCAAAACCCATTGTTAAGAATGTGGGTGTCGAATTTCAATTCGGTTGTGTTTTTCTCAGCTGTACTTCAAGCACCAAACTACCGAAGACGATAAAGTAGCAGAACACACCATGGTCAAGGAACCGCCTGGAAACCAGTTGCATCGGCGTGCACAACTGTCTGCAGCTCACATATCATTATTGGCTGATTGCTTGTACGTGCATTTGACTATGTGTTGAATTAAAATTCAGGTGCAAATTTACTGTGGATTTTGCGTGAAATTCTTGTGCACACAGTATCTCGGTAGGATATTGACCACCCTAGTCTCCAATTATTCAAACAATTTTATCAAAAGCAACACGGAGATCGACCCCGGCTTGATGTCCAACATCACCATTAAACTGTGAGAAAAGTTCTGTATTGTTGACTTCAAAGTTGGTGCCAGTGGACCAAGGTGCCAAATACTTGTCTCCGCATGTTCCATCTAAGCTGTCAGTTGGCAAGATTTGTCGGTCCACTGTTCCAACACTTTTTACATCTCTTAGCTGCTCCTGGAGGTTGACGAAGGTTGGTCGGTTCATTGGCAACCACTGCCAACATTGTAGCATGAGTTTGTATCTATAAACACATTTAAACTTGTGGCCAACATGAAGTGGTGATACAAATGTTTTGTTTTTGAAACAGCTTTAAACCAAAATTAACTGCCCTCGATACACGCGTAAAACGTGCTGGACCGTGCTGTACTATGATAGCAAGTTAATCAAATGTGCTCATGCCAACATGTGTAGTCCTCTGGTGCTTTATGTTTCAATTAACGAATGTTACAGTAAGGATTTCGTATTGATGCAATGAGCTCACAATTTCCAACACTTACAGATGATCGTTGCACGACGTGGGCTTTGGCATCCTGTACCCCTTTTCCAGTGAATAAAAGAGATGACTCTGTTCAATATCAGGGTATGGCGTGGTACCCACTGTTACCATTTCGTAAAGTAATATGCCGAAAGACCACCTTGAACATAAGAAAGCACTATTTGTTATGTGGTCGATTAGGCCACATCGCCCCGGGGTCAAAAAGGGTTCCACTGTCTGCCTGATTCTGTATTTTCTAGGACGGGCCCAGTGTGTTATATCTAATGTTATAAACAACTTACACGTCACTCCGCCACGTAATAGGGACTTTCCCTCCCATCATCCGTTCGGGGCTGACCCACTTGAACGGAACTCGTCGCTCGGTGGCGCCCTTGATCATGCCGTAGCGGTAAACGTCGTTGGCCAGACCAAAGTCAGAAATTTTACACTGCATGTTCTGCAAAGTTTGGATGTTGCTTACGCATAGGAAACTGACAAAAACATTGTAAATTAATATCCATTACATGCAATTTCGAATCCTCATAAAATCAGTCACCGTATAGTGCAAGCTTTAACGCTATCTGCGCCCAATTTAACACCATGCAAAATGAACGTTTGGGTTTTCGGGGATACTTGCCTCTCCTACTAAAATGTTTCTGGCCGCGACATCCCCGTGAATAATCTTAGAGGAGGCGAGAAAATGTAAACCTCCGGCGATTTGTCGCCCAATCTGGTAGAGATTGGACTCACTGAAGTTGTAGATTGGATTCTGGTTTCTCTTGGATGCCTTGAAACCAAATTACGTATCTTGTGTTTGGTCAATACTGTAAAGATCCAGCGCAGTAAATCTGTACTATGGAAAACAGCAGACAGCATCCATTGGCGTAGCTGGGGGACATGTAGGGACCATAACTTCCCTAACTCAAAAATACTCAGATTTTGGTTATTCGATTGTTCAATTATGGTTTGACTTGTACTGAAAGCACGAGGACGACTGGTCGTTGTTTGCATTGTGCGTTGAATTTTGATCTGACCACTGGCAGAAACGCAACGGGGAATCCAGCTTTACGTCTTAATCGCTGGGTTTACAGCGATTAATATCGGAAAATCGAATACTCCTACGTAGGTACCAGCATATTTGCTGACGTGAGATAGGAATTTCCATGATATGTGCGGATCACTCCTCCCGATCGTGTAAATGTCAACCTTGTCGGCTGCAAAAATTTCACTGCAACCCTGAAATCTTTGGTTTCCTTTTCCCCCTGACATTTTATTGATATTAATGCCCACCAAAAAGGTTATCATGCGGATCGACCGTTGTGGTTTGAATGGTGTTGGTTAGGAGCCGTTTGTTATTGCCTCAAGATGTTAACACCCATGCTGTTTACAGCGTTATCCCACGTACGACGCCAGGTTATGTAGAGAGTCGTTGCTGTCAGCAACTAATGTCCTGCATGACGACATAAATAAGGAAACGATTTCGATCCTAACCTCCCTGCAATCCCAGAGAAAATGAAGTAAATCTCCATATTTCATGTACTCGGTCACCAACAATGGTGATTCGCACTCGTTGTCCGCATCCAGCTTTGTCGTGCACACCCCAATGATCCCCATAATGGAGTCGTGCGGCCCAAGCGACATTAGGAGCGCCATTTCAGCCAGGAAATCCTCCCAGTATGCAACCGCATGAAGAGCTGCAAGAAAGCAAAGCCATTTGATTTACAAATTTTCGGTGAACATGAATTTGGTAAATGTTTCTCAGGTATAGGCTGGTTTGATTGGGGTAACGGTTGCTGGTAATAATACAATAAAGATCTTCTAAAATTTCAATATATAATAACCACGTGTCAAAATGGAAAATAAATGTAATAGGCTATAAGCTATAAGTTAAATAGAAAAACTGGCTGAACATGTAGGCTGCTGTTGCCAACTACCTCCAAGTCACACTGAATAGCAATGGTAGCAAAACTTGGAGATTTGTGCCTCAGGTTCCTTATATGCGAAATATTTAAATGTCTGCCAGGTGCCTGGCAGCAAAGGCATCCGACAACCAAATCAATTTTCTTTAGATTTCTTTTACGTAAATGCCCGACAAATTTATTCACAAATCGTGTTAAGGCTTGCAGAGTAAGCTTTGGAAATCTTTTAACGACTGGTACTTTGCAACTGAATTGAAATAACCTGTCAACGATTTCACGGCAACTTCATTTTTCGATCCAATGTCGTGCCAGGTTGCTCTGTAAACGACTCCAAAGTTTCCCCTTCCGAGTACGTCTGAAATTTAGTGATGAAAGCCGTTATCTTTAAATTGCCTGAGCGAGTCAAATCACAACCTGAGAAAAGTCTTAAGTAAGCGGTTAGTGTCAATGTTTATGGTTTTGATGGCAAAGGTGAATTCATCGGTGCGGTTTCCATGATAGTTGTACGTTTATTTAATCCTAAACCTCAGAACAGTTTACGTTAAAGTTATTTTGGAAAAAGGCAAAATTCTTGCCCCAAACTATATATAAAGTAATGGCAAACCGTGTAAAGCCAGGTTTTTTCGATCTATTTCCCACTTTTGTCCAAATACAGGACCCATGTTAGTCATTTGAAGGTGGTTTTCGAACTGAGAGTAGTTTAGAAAAGGCGCCAGGTCTGCCAGAGATTCGCCGGCGACAAACCGCGATTGGTCAAATATGAGTCTCCTTTATACAACAACAAATATAAATATACCCATCATATTATAGCAGCTCTTGTAAGCAATATTACAAAATCATCTGCCACTGAGTCTTTGTTGGCCGTAAGATAAAAACTTTCGTTCAGCAAATTTTTTGTGAAAGGTTTGTCCAACAATAGTAATCAATTCACGGTGTTTGCAAGTTACCTATTGTCAATGCAGAGTGGATTTACATACCACCAACTACATTCAATGACATCGACGGTCTGCAACCAAAATTAATCAAAAAAATCGACTTCTGCCTTTTGGTAAACCACCCACATATTTGTGTTGGAAACTTACTTTCTCATTCGTTCTCGTCGACGTCTGATGACGAAGAACATCAGAAGACACACAGTGACCAAACCTGCGGTGCCCATAACAGCGATCACGGGGTTTTTCATATTCCTACAGCTGTTGTATCCATCACCGGTGTAACCCTCGCTGTAAAGAATATTTATGCACAAAAGGCGATCACTGAAACATAGTATTAAAATAAGAAATATAAACTAATGTTTTTTTTAATGGCAGAAAGGTCTTGTCCTTTTGCAAGTCAATCGTGAATGCAACGCATTGTGGTGACATTGCAGTCGCAATCTGTTGCGTAACACCACAACCGAACAACCGACAGTGCAGATGGCTCAATGTAGCGGAAATCATGTGAAATCAATACAGCCAGCAATAATGCTGAGCTCCAGACACTGTCTGGTGAGAGGGCTTCGGTTTAACGTTGTTATACAATGTTAAGCGAATTCCTTTGCGAGCGAATATTAGCAGTTTATTTAAAGGAAATTTCATCGACTTAAACTTTTACGGGGTCTGTGACTTCAGTGCATATGGCATTTTAACAAAAATGTCATCCACATTGCTATTTAGCCGCCGACAACCGTTGGATCAAAATAATTGGTCGATATTGCCTATGGTCGCTACTTGGTTATATGCCGTGTATGGTTTTCGCAGAATCAAAATCCTTAAGGAATATGGTTTTTCTGCTATTATCAATTAGTTGAAAATAGAACTATAACTTAGTAGTTGGTGCGGGCTTACGTAGCTTCGGTATAAACAATGCTCTTAGTTTTAACTTATAGGCGACAAAAGCTAACGAAAGCTAACTTACTCGCAAGAGCAATTATAACCCAGTTTTGGTGCTGGCCTGTCTTTGCATGTTGCAGCCGTGGCGCATTTAGCTGTAGATCCGTGACAGGCGTTGTAGTCTTTGCAGTCGATCCCGCCAATGAACTGATCCACCCCGTCACCACTGTATCCGGGTTTGCAGGTGC
This sequence comes from Ascidia mentula, assembly GCF_947561715.1. Lineage (NCBI taxonomy): Eukaryota > Metazoa > Chordata > Ascidiacea > Phlebobranchia > Ascidiidae > Ascidia > Ascidia mentula. Next base: position 6,716,482 of record NC_138568.1, read on the forward strand.
AGTTCAAAATAGAACGATCGTTGCTGAGAACCTCACAATATGCATGTGGATCGCAGTGACGTTCTTTTACAGTTTCGTCGACTGGACAGGGGTCCCAATCTAAACAGAATGATTTGATTGGAGTTTTTCCTGATCATTTTGCGGCTGAAATATATAAAGCAATGTTTAAGAACCACCAAATTCACCGGAAACCTAATGCAAAATCAAGAAACGAGCCTTAAATACAAAAACGTTTTTCCAAGTGCAATTTCAAAATGTAAACTTTGCGACACAGATATCACAAAACTATTATTAAGATGGTATTCTTTAGCTGCCCTTTTATTGCTATAATGATTATTTGTCACATATTTCCTTCTGATATCATATATTGGAAAACTTTTGAAACGTAAATCGTGATTAGAAATGATTTGTTAGATCTTTGGAATCGAATTCTCAAACCTTCAAAGAAGTATTCTAAGTAAGCGGGGGTTCCATAGTTTTGGCACCAGTGGTCGTTCCCTATACAAACTTTATCCAGGTCTATGTACGCAGTCACGAGGAACAAGTATGTGGCATTCGGAGGTAGTTTTTGATACGTGAAGTTGAACAAAGTTTCTCCGTCCTGCGCTTCGATCTTTCGAAGTGAAACAGATGTAAGAAATTGGTCGGTTTCACCACGACGAGGTTAAATGTTACATGTACGAATAAATGTACTATTTTCACAAATGCATCTTGTATTTCAACTTGTATTCTAAGATCGATACGGTTTACTGTAATTAATCAGGAATTCAATGGAAAAACACTTTCGACCTTGAATGATTTCATAGGTTGTCGTGTGTATACTTACTACCAATGGTCTTGAGTATGCGTCATCCACTATGTAGCGCAAACGATACTCAGGAGGTAAACTGTTGGTAATAACATCGAGAATGTGAGGTGCTGTCCACTGCAAGACTACAGTTATTGTATGGTCTGTGTGGTTGCGGTACCAATTGACCATTGTGAAGTTTAGTGGTGGCCCCGAAGACGAAGTCAAGTCTAAATTAGAAATATATTGAACATGGTTCTTTGTAGTCAAACAAACTCGGACATGGTAGACGTTGGTCATATTATTCTAAGAGTATTTAAAAGTAGTAGATATAAATTGTTGCAGCCTAAACAAGAAATGTACACTCACTACTCAGTACTTGTTCACGGCGACAATACTCGGAAGCTGCTTGCTCGTCGACAGGATGCTTGTTGATGAGGTGATAGCCGCAAAACAGATACACGTCATGGCCATAATTCCTGTCTACGCCAATTATACATCGGCCTCTATAAGCCATAATGTGGAATGTGTAGGAGCGACCGAACCGGATGGGAAACGTGATATTTGTTTGATTCCGAAAACAACCGTAAAACGTATAGAACCAACGTGAATCCAAGATAGCACCTTTATGAGGATGTTTATGTCAATTTTGTAGTTTTTTTGGGCAATTTTGTGTTTGTTTGGGCTGGGTGAAACGAGAAATTTTTAAGTACCTACAATTTAACATTTGGACGTTCTTATACCTTCATGATTGTTTTTATCTGTCCCATTGGACAGGGCCGGTCCACATCTTCCAATGCAATAACGCAACTTTCCGAGCTTGTGCAATTCGTCACGTCCTCTGCTTCGCAAGGGTATTTGCACTCCACAAGTTCTCCTTCAACGTTTGTGACCCACATTTTCATGCCGATCAACGCCTGGCAGTATTCGTCCTTCTCATAATCGTTTTCTACAAACAAAATATGATTGTAGAAATCATCGCGTGATTATGAAAACGAATGCTCTCTGCTTTGTCGTTTATGCGCACTTTCCGCAGCACTTTAAAAAGATCTAACGATCTAAGTAATTCAATGCAAATCAAGTTCAAGTGACTAATTTCCACTTAAGCGTAAGCAAGTGCTACATTGTGCATGACAAAATGTTGTTTCATGTGTTGTAATGTTCCTTGAAATGTTTTTTGTTTTAAATTTTGATTTGAGGTACTTGCCGTAGGCCAATGTATCGTCGTCACTGTCAAAAAAGCAATACATGAATCCGTCGTGATCGTCTCCTAAAACAAATCGATCTTTAAACGATGGAGCTAATAATGATTTTTAGTGAGCGCAGACAGGGCCACTGTTTCCGCAAAATTCCGTTCAGTAAATTTTTTTTACAGTCGGCAATAAGATGAAAAGTCTGCAATAGGACGTGTGCTGAGTTAAATGAAATTCTTTGAAACAACTCTGTGTAAGACTCTCTTGACACCTTCGCAGAGAATGCACAACAACATTACCCACATATCATCTGTCTGCAACTTATACACAATTAACACTACCCACCCTTCAGTGTCCAGTTGTAAGTAACGCTTAGTTTTGCGGTGGAGTGGTTTGTATGATCGGAAAGGTGAAGATTAGGGTAATAGAATGTATCGACAACCATCAATTCATCATTTTGTATACTGGGACTTTGGCAACCGACTCCCCCAATGAATCGGTCAATCCCATCACCGCTGTAGCCAGGTTTACAGGTGCAGTTTATTCGTGAACGATCTTTGCTCAGGATCTCACAAAACGCATGCGGATCGCAATGACGTTCTATCACTTCTCTGTCTATTGGACAGGGGTTCCAATCTGTGGAGAAGTAAGCGAATGAAGATTTCATCATACCAGAATAGAAAAGACGACTTTCTACAGCAATTTCACCTCAGCAACCGCCACCAACACAGACGCTTTATGTTAGTCAGTGGTTTTTGATAATATATTTTCAATTCTTTCATAATTTTAATTGAATTTAATCATTCAAGGTATTTTTAAGCTAAGCCAACGTCTGCACAAACCTTCAAAGAATTCTTCTATTTCTGCCGCGGTTCCAAAGTTTTCGCAAATCTCTCCACCAGGACAGGTCTTATCATTAAGATTCGTGTAAGCTAATGCCTTAAACACGTACGTTTTATTCTGGCGTAGCCCACTGTAAGTGTACGTGAACACATCTTGACCAGGAAGTGGTATCACCTTTAACGAAATGAGGAAACATTTGTTGGTGTGCTATGTCAGAAACGACATTCAAATACAACGGGATAGAACGGCCTGCACGTTTATATTTAACATGCCAAATATATTAACATTGTAATAGAATACATGCAGTAGGGCAAAGAAGCACTACAGCATTAGGGGATGTTGTGGTCACACTATATGCGAACCATTGCGGTCTCATTGCATATAAGCACAACTAACAATCAACTCATGCTTTAAATCCTGAAGGACTTCTACACATGGATTTTACCTCAACTGCCTTTGAGTGAATGCCGGTTTGATTCACGTACAACACCAAGTATTTGTCAGGCAAGCGGTTTTCAATGTTGTCTACGACATGAGGTGCTTGCCATTGTAACATCACCGTTATCGTGTGGTCATTGTGATTTCGGAATGCTTCGAGCATTGTGAAGTTGATTGGTGGTCCCGATGACGATGTCAAGTCTAGGTTAAGATATGAATTTTTGCATCACGGACCAATTACTTAACTCGTTTCAGATGTATTGAACACATTACAATAGCGTGAAGCACATCAAAGTTTAATGAATTGATTTTTTTTGTATTTTGGCATCTTTAGAACCCGCAAAAGCGGATTTCATTTACAAATATATGAGACATAAACTCTTAAACTTCACTGTGTCGTTAACTGGTGCAGGAATCTTCTCTTGTCATGGCTGTTGCAACATGCACTTTACCAAACGTTTCAAAACCAAAGAAATTTCCAACAATATAACTCACTACTGAGTACTTGTTCACTGCGACAATACTTGTAAGCTGCTTGCTCGTCTACCGGATGTTTGTTGATGAGGTGATAGCCGCAGAATAGGTAGACATCGCTACTATGTAGAGCTTTACCAAAAATTCGTCTTCCGCGGTACCCGAAAATGTTGAAATAATACGAACGACCGAATCGGATAGGAAACGTGATGTTGGTTTGGTTCTGTAATCAGCAATCATTTGGGGTGAAATAAACTTACACAAACAATTAGTTGGGTTTGAGTTGTAATTCGTGTTTTGCACGTTTTTTCATCGTAGGCTGTGGAATACGGACTATACCATTTAAAACACCAGGCAAATAAGGAAATCAATTTTTAAAATATATTCATTTCAGGTGGAAACCAGCACGCGTGCCATTTTTGAAACAAAGGCGTGCCAAATTTGGTGGTTAACCTAAACCGACGTAAATTCCGCGAAAATAAGACGAATCTAACGTTGCATTTGTCGTCGACCATTCTATATGTGAAAATCATGAGTATTGTCTGATTTCAGTATCGTCCTGTCTGGCAGGATGGTTGGTCATATATCCGGAAATTATTATTGGGGCATTTGGTGAGTACTAGCATTGCTCATGTAATCGGAAATACCTTCATTATGGCCTTTATTTGTCCCATTGGACAGGGCTGATCAACATAAGTGGCTGTAACGCAGATTTCTTCACTTTTGCAACCCTGTAGATCAACTGACTCACACGGGTAGGAGCACTCCACATAATCCCCATTAACGTTCGTCACCCACATTTTCATGCCTATCATGGATTGGCAGTAGTGGTCGTGGAGGTCGTAGTAATAATCCGAGCCTGCAACAGATTGATAAACTAAACACAATTTGTAACAGACTGTTTTTGGCAGACTATTTTGAATGGTTTTGTAGCATACGAGTCTTCCTCAAGATGTTTTATTAAAAAAGATTCAAACTGACCAACTTGATGTCTTATTTCGATATTTGAATTTGATTGTTAGTTCTCAAAAGTTTGTGTTTTTTGACCACACGAAACTTGTTCACTCTGTGCTGTACAGTAAGCCATTCTCTAATTTATGTAGATATACTCGCCTTTGGCTGAAATGTGGTTGTCCCGGTCGAAAAAACAGTACATAAAACCATCGTAATCCTCATCTAAAAACCAAAATACTCAACTCTTTCGTTATTTGAAACCACACTCAATACTTAATTGCACAGAAAACACTAACTTTAACTTTGCCCAGTTTGAAATAACTGTATATTTTTTTATGCGTTAAATTCCTATGACTTTGAAAAACTTCGTATGCAGCATGTCGTGTTTGTTTATTTGTACTCAAAAGACTGTGATTCCTATTTACTTTCCACTGTCCAGTTGAAGGTGACGCTGAGTTTGACGGTCGAGAGGTTTTTGTTACTGGGAAGGTACAGTTCAGGGTAATGGGATATCTGGATTTTCTTCAAGTCTCCAACCCCTGTTGGTATAACACTAAGATTAAAGCATATCATATAATTACTACCTCACCTATTCTTGATATACCGACCGTTGCAAATATCATACATTCCACAGATGTTTTTTTTTACCCATCCGCATACTATTAGACCTTTATATATTCTTTGAAAGCAATCATGCAATTAAACAGCATTTTTAAAACCGTTGAACTCATTTATGTCTCAGACATTTGTGTCGGATGTTGCGTACAACTTGTCGCTTTGTGCGTTTTCTCACTATTTGGTGCACCATTAGTTTTGAGTAAACTTGTTATCCCAGAAATACGTTATTCATGTAGTTTGCGGCTTTATTTTACTAGTAAACCAAAGGTTAAGATTTGTTAGATTAAATGAGCGTCCAATTTTAATATAAATTATAATATTTTGCAGAGGACTTACGATCTTCATTTGAACAATTGTTTGCAGTCCGTTGTGCCTCGGTCGTGGCCACTAGTAAAATGCAGAAACAGCTGAACGTGGAATGTTTCCACATCATGTATTAAACTACATCTGTGGTTGCTGCAAAAAGTGTTTTTTGTCTCTTTCAACAAAATTTTTGTCTCTTTCAACAGAATTTCCTCACGTATATTATTAGTTGTACAAGGATTAAAGCTTGACAACTTACGGATTTACCATCATTGCATATCTACTGAGTAGAGATATTAGCTCGTACAAATCACTTAGCTGTAAGTTGCAGCCGAGAGCATTTTTCCAAGCTTACTTGCTGTGCCATTCCTAACTAACACGTTTTGAAGTACAACATTATATGAAAACGTTTACTAAGCCATGCAGGCAAACAGTTATCACTTGTATACTCCTCTGCGGTGGCGCTTTTAACTGGAAACGTGTCTTTTTTCGTCTCACTGTACCGAAACCGCAACGGAGTGCAGCCAACGCTACTCGTACCTGGAACTGAGGAAATGGTGAAATCCCATGGTTTTGCTCACAATGCAAACGAGCTCTGCGCTGCCACGTCGTGATTAGTGTTTATCTTTGCCCAATTACATCGATGTTGGACTGTTAATGACTTTCCCTGTTCATGACTTATCGTGTCAAAGAGTATGTTGCTTGATTCCGGACGGAGGGCAATAAAAATATATTTTCTCATGAAGTATATTGCAACAATTACTAGGTATTTGATTGTACTGCAACCAATACATAACGTAGATCTGATACTACCAACTCAATAAAAATGCAAAAACGCATTATAGTTTAGAATTTGTATAATTCCAATATGTTTGACAAACTCATGCAGTTAACCGAGTTCCAACAGGCTGAATATACAATTGAGTTTTATCACATAACATAAACAGTGGAGCATGTAGCACCATATGCAGCATGTCTTGTTAGTTTGCTTATAAAAACGTAATGTTAAATTGAAACTCTGTCGGGGGATTCGCTGCTGCAAAAAGTCCTGGGGCGCTAATATAGAGGTAATGTATGAACAGTTCCTATTTGTTTTGTTTTCGAGTCAAATATTACATTTTCTGCGACGATAGGTATGTTGTTTGACCTGCGACAAAACTGAGGTTTTGAACAATTTTTTGTTGAAACAGTTTACTAAAATTTATTGTTTGCTGAAAACGTTGTTTGCCTTTTTAGTGAACCTTTCATTTACCCAACCACCTCGTCATAATAATATCCAATTTCGTTGGCAGTGTATAGGCATATATTCATTATACAATAATAAACAAAGGCATGAAAAAGAATATAATTTTCAGCAAAGGTCCATGTGTTCGACAACAGGAAAAAAACACATCCTTGTGAAAAGTTTATTCAGGAATGGAATTCCGTCCACGAAGGTTCCAAGTTACTGATTGTCAATGCAGAGTGGGATTTCTTCACGTGCTACATTCAATGACATCGACGGTCTGTAAACAAAATTATTCAAAAAATCGACTTCTGCCTTTTGGTAAACCACCCACATATTTGTGTTGGAAACTTACATTCTCATTCGTTCTCGTCGACGTCTGATGACGAAGAACATAAGAAGACACACAGTAACCACACATACGGTCACAAGAACAGCGATCACGGGGTTTATCATTTTCCTACAGCTGTTGTATCCATCGCCGGTGTAACCCTCGCTGTAAAGAATATTTATGCCTATGGCAAATCTTTGAAGCGTTATTTAATGTTCGAATTAAAAAAAACACAATTTGTTGTGGGGAATTTGCAGTCGCAATCCGATACGTTACACCACGACCGAACAACTGCTTGGAACCAATATTGCTGCTGACTGAATGTGGCGAAATCATGAAAAAAACAATATACAGCCAGCAATAATGCCAAGCTAGATTGCCTTTGGTTTAGGTATTTTAATGCAACGTTGCGTAAATGTGTTTGAAACCAACGAAATAGCTCTGAAACTTACTCGCAAGAGCAATCATAACCTAGTTCGGGTGCTGGCCTGTCTTTGCATATTGCAGCCGTGGCGCATTTAGCTGTACATCCGTGACAGGCGTTGTAGTCTTTGCAGCCGGTCCCGCCAATGAACTGATCCACCCCGTCACCACTGTATCCGGGTTTGCAGGTGCAGTTCAAAATAGAACGATCGTTGTTGAGAACCTCACAATATGCATGCGGATCGCAGTGACGTTCTTTCACAGTTTCGTTGACTGGACAGGGGTCCCAATCTAAACAGAATGATTATGTTGAATCTAATCTAGGTGGTCTTTTTGCGGAAATAATATAAAATAGAGTACTTAAACCCCAAATGCATCGAGAACCTAATAGACACGGGTCTCAATGCAAAATTGTTTTGCCAAATGAGTTACATACGTGTACAGTACTTATGTAGTCTCCAAGAAAAGGATATCACAAACTAGTAGCGGTTATTTATTGGCCTACCCTTTATCGCTGTGATGATTGCTTGTTTTGTTATAACCTTTAGAATATAATTCTCAAACCTTCAAAGAAGTATTCCATGGAAGTGGGGGTTCCATAGTTTTGGCACCAGTGGCCTTTCCCTGTACACACTTTATTCAGGTTTATGTACGCAGCCACGAGGAACAAGTATGTGGCATTCGGAGGTAGTTTTTGATACGTGTAGTTGAACAAAGTTTCTCCGTCCTGCGCTTGGATCTTTCGAAGTGAAACAGATGTAAGAAATTGGTCAATTTCACCACGACAAGGTTAAATAGTGCTGCTACACTATTTTTAAAATACATCAAGTTGGTCTTCCCTTGGATGTTGACAACTATTTTTGGAGTATTGTGAAATACTCAACTTGCATTCTTAGATAAACACGGTTTACTGCAATTACTTTACAATTCACCAGAAAAACACTTTCGACCAAGAATGATTTCATAGATTGTCATGTGTGTACTTACTGCCAATGGTTTTGAGAATGTATCATCCATGAAGTAGCGCAAGCGATACTCAGGAGGTAAACTGTTGTTGATAACATCAAGAAGGTGAGGTGCTTTCCACTGTAAGACTACAGTTATTGTATGGTCTATGTAGTTGCGGTACCAATCGACCATAGTGAAGTTTAGTGGTGGCCCCGAAGACGAAGTCAAGTCTAAATTACAAATATATTGAATGTGGTACGCGTTGTTTGTGGTAAAACAATTGTAGACATGGTAGACGTTGGTCATATTATTGAATATTTAAAGGTAATTAAAATTACCAGTAAGCCTTTTTGTGCTCCAGTTTTGAAAATATCATTACAAGATACAATTTGGTCTTGAAAATATAAATCCTTGCAGCCTGGACAAGAAATGTACACTCACTACTCAGTACTTGTTCACTGCGACAATACTCGGAAGCTGCTTGCTCGTCGACAGGATGCTTGTTGATGAGGTGATAGCCACAAAACAGATACACGTCATGGCCATAATTCCTGTCTACGCCAATCATGCATCGGCCTCTATAAGCCATAATGTGGAATGTGTAGGAGCGACCGAACCGGATGGGAAACGTGATATTTGTTTGATTCTGAAAACAACCGTAAAATGTCTAGAACCAACGTGAATCCAAGACAGCACCTTTATGAGGATGTTTTTTTTGTAAATTTTGTAGTTGTTTGGGGAACTTTGTGTTTGTTTGGGCTGGGTGGAACAAGAAATTTTTTAGTACCTCTAATTTAACATTCGGAACTTCTTATACCTTCATGATTGTTTTTATCTGTCCCATTGGACAGGGCTGCTCTACTTCGTCCAATGCAGTAACGCAACTTTCCGAGCTTGTGCAGTTCCTCGCATCCTCTGCTTCGCAAGGGTATTTGCACTCCACAAGTTCTCCTTCAACGTTTGTGACCCACATTTCCATGCCGATCAACGCTTGGCAGTAATCGTCCTTCTCATAATCGTTTTCTGTTTACAAAATATGGTTGTAGAAATCATCGCGTGATGATAAAAACGAAGGCTCTCTGCTTTGTCGTTTATGCGCACTTTCCGCAGCACTTTATATAGATCTAACGATCTAAGTAATTCAATGCGAATCAATTTCAAGTGATTAATTTCCACTTAAGCGTAAGCAAGTGCTACATTATGCATGACAAATTGTTATTTCATATGTTGTAATGTGCCTTGAAATGTTTTTGTTTTAAATTTTGATTCGAGGTACTTGCCGTAGGCCAACGTATGGTCGTCACTGTCAAAAAAGCAATACATGAATCCGTCGTGATCGTCTCCTAAAACAAATCGATGTTTAAACGTTGGAGCTATTAATGATTTTTAGTGAGCTCAGACCGCAAAATACCGTTCTGTAAAATTTTTTTAAAGTCTGCAATAAGACGTGTGCTGAGTTAAATGAAAATCTTTGAAACAAAAGACTCTCTTGACGCCTTCGCAGAGAATGCACAACAACATTACCCACATATCATCTGTCTGCAGCTTATACACAATTAACACTACCCACCCTTCAGTGTCCAGTTGTAAGTAACGCTTAGTTTTGCGGTGGAGTGGTTTGTGTGATCGGAAAGGTGAAGATTAGGGTAATAGAATGTATCGACAACCATCAATTCATCATTCTGTATACTAGGACTTTGGCAACCAACCCCCCCAATGGATCGGTCAATCCCGTCACCGCTGTAGCCAGGTTTACAGGTGCAATTTATTCGTGAACGATCTTTGCTCAGGATCTCACAAAACGCATGCGGATCGCAATGACGTTCTTTCACTTCTCTGTCTATTGGACAGGGATTCCAATCTATGGAAAAGTAAGCGAATGAAGATGTCATCATACCAGAATAGAAAAGACGACTTTCTACAGCAATTACACCTCAGCCACGGCCACCAACACAGACACTTTGTTTTGGTCAGTGGTTTTTGATAATTTATTTTCAATTCTTTCATAATTTTAATTGAATTTAATCATTCAAGGTGTTTTTAAGCTAAACGAATGTCTGCACAAACCTTCAAAGAATTCTTCTATTTCTGCCGCGGTTCCAAAGTTTTCGCAAGTCTCTCCACCAGGACAGGTCTTATCATTAAGATTCATGTAAGCGAATGCCTTAAACACGTACGTGTTGTTCGGGCGTAGCCCACGGTAAGTGTACGTGAACACATCTTGACCAGGAAGTGGCATCACCTTTAACGAAATGTGGAAATATTTGTCGGTCTGTTATGTCAGAAACGACACTCAAATACTACTAGTTCGCACGGCCTGCACGTTTATATTTAACATGCCAAATATGTTAACATTATAATAGAATACATGCAGTAGGGTACAGAAGCACTACAGCATTAGGGGATGTTGTGGTTAAACAATATGCGAACCATTGCGGTCTCATTGCATATAAGCACAACTAACAATCAACCCATGCTGTAAATCCTGAAGGACTTCTACACATTGATTTTACCTCAACTGCCTTTGAGTGAAAGCCGGTTTGATTCACGTACAACACCAAGTATTTGTCAGGCAAGCGGTTTTCAATGTTGTCTACGACATGAGGTGCTTGCCATTGTAACATCACCGTTATCGTGTGGTCATTGTGATTTCGGAATGCTTCGAGCATTGTGAAGTTGATTGGTGGTCCCGATGACGATGTCAAGTCTAGGTGAAGATATGAATTTTTGCATCACGGACCAATTACTTAACTCGTATCAGATGTATTGAACACATTACAATAGCGTGAAGCAAATCAAAGTTTAATGAATTGTTTTTTTGTATTTTGGCATCTTTAGAACCCGCAAATGCGGATTTCATTTACAAATAATATGAGACATAAACTCTTAAACTTCACTGTGTCGTTAACTGGTGCAGGATTCTTCTCTTGTCATGGCTGTTGTAACATGCACTTTACCAAACGTTTCAAAACCAAAGAAATGTCCAACAATACAACTCACTACTGAGTACTTGTTCACTGCGACAATACTTGTAAGCTGCTTGCTCGTCTACCGGATGCTTGTTGATGAGGTGATAGCCGCAGAATAGGTAGATGTCGCTGCTATGTAGAGCTTTACCAAAAACTCGTCTTCCGCGGTACCCGAAAATGTTAAAACAATACGAACGACCGAATCGGATAGGAAACGTGATGTTGGTTTGGTTCTGTAATCAGCAATCATTTGGGGTCAAATAAACTTACACAAACAATTAGTTGGGTTTGAGTTGTAATTCGTGTTTTGCACGTTTTTCCATCGTAGGCTGTGGAATACGGACTATACCATTTAAAACACCAGGCAAATAAGGAAATCAATTTTTAAAATATATTCATTTCAGGTGGAAACCAGCACGCGTGCCATTTTTGAAACAAAGGCGCGCCAAATTTGGTGGTTAACCTAAACCGACGTAAAAAATAAGACGAATCCAACGTTGCATTTGTCGTCGACCGTTCTATATGTGAAAATCATGAGTGTTGTCTCATTTCAGTATCGTCCTGTCTGGCAGGATGGTTGGTCATATATCCGGAAATTATTATTGGGGCATTTGGTGAGTACTAGCATTGCTCATGTAATCGGAAATACCTTCATTATGGCCTTTATTTGTCCCATTGGACAGGGCTGATCAACATAAGCGGCTGTAACGCAGATTTCTTCACTTTTGCAACCCTGTAGATCAACTGACTCGCACGGGTAGGAGCACTCCACATAATCCCCATTAACGTTCGTCACCCACATTTTCATGCCTATCATGGATTGGCAGTAGTGGTCGTGGAGGTCGTAGTAATAATCCGAGCCTGCAACAGATTGATAAACTAAAGACAATTTGTAACAGACTGTTTTTGGCAGACTATTTTGAATGGTTTTGTGGCACACGAGTCTTCCTCAAGATCTTTTATTGAAAAAGATTCAAACTGACCAACTTGATGTCTTATTTCGATATTTGAATTTGATTGTTAGTTCTCAAAAGTTTTTGTTTTTAAACCACACGAAACGTGTTCATTCTATGCTGTACAGTAAGCCATTCTCTGATTTGATGTAGATATACTCGCCTTTGACTGAAATGTGGTTGTCCCGGTCGAAAAAACAGTACATAAAACCATCGTAATCCTCATCTAAAAACCATAATACTCAACTCTTTCGGTATTTGAAACAACACTTAATACTTAATTGCACAGAAGACAACTAACTTTAACTTTGCCCAGTTGAAAATAACTGTATATTTTATTGAAAACAGATATGCGTTGAATTCCTATGACTTAGAAACTTCGTATGCAGCATGTCGTGTTTGTTTATTTGTACGCAAAAGACTGTGATTTCTATTTACTTTCCACTGTCCAGTTGAAGGTGACGCTGAGTTTGACGGTCGAGAGGTTTTTGTGACTGGGAAGGTACAGTTCAGGGTAATGGGATATCTGGATTTTCTTCAAGTCTCCAACCCCTGTTGGTATAACACTAAGATTAAAGCATATCATATAATTACTATCTCACCTATTCTTGTTTTACCGACCATTGCAAGTGTCAGACATTCTACAGATGCAATTTTTTACACATCTGCATACTATTAGACCTTTTTGTATTGTTTGAAAGCAATCATGCAATTAAACAGCTTTTTTGAAGTCGTTGCACTTATTTATGTCTCAGACTTTTGTGTCGGATGTCGCGTACAACTTGTCGCTTCGTGCGTTTTCTCTATTTGGGGCATCATTAGTTTTGCGTAAAGCTGTTAATCCTGAAGCACGGCATCCACGGCCTTATTTTAAACAGAATTTTGAATCCAAAAGCTAAGATTTTTTAGATTAAATGAACATCCAACTTCAATAGAAATTATGACATATATTTTGCAGTTGACTTACTTGAACAATTGTTTGCAGTCCGTTGTGCCTCGGTCGTGGCCACTAGTAAAAGGCAGAAACAGCTAAACGTGGAATGTTTCCACATCATGTTTTAAACTACATCTGTGGTTGCTGCAAAAAGTTTTTTTGTCTCTTTCAAGAAAATTTTTGTCTTTTTCAACAGAATTTCCGAACGTATATTATAAATTGTACAAGGATTAAAGCTTAACAACTTACGGATTTAGCATTATTGCATATCTACTGAGTAGAGACATTAGCTCGTACAAATCACACAGCTGTAAGTTGCTGCCGGGAGCATTTTTCCAAGCTTACTTGCTGCGCCATTCCTAACTAATGCGTTTTGAAGTACAACATCATATGGAAACGGTTACTAAGCCATGCAGGCAAACAGCTATCACTTGTGTACTTGTCTGCGGTGGCCCTTTTAACTGGAAATGTGCCTTTTTCCGTCTCACTGTACCGAAACCGCAACGGAGTACAGCCAACGCTACTCGTACCTGGAACTGAGGAAATGGTAAAATACCATGGTTTTGCTCACAATGCAAACGAGCTCTGCGCTGCCACGTCGTGATTAGTGTTTATCTTTGACCAATTGCATCGATGTTGTATTGTTAATGACTTTTCCTGTTCATGACTTATCGTGTCAAAGAGTATGTTGCTCGATTCCCGACGGAGGGCAATAAATATAAATTGTTTTATGAAGTATATTGCAACAATAACTAAGTATTTGATTGTACTGCAACCAATACATAGCGTAGATCTGATACTACCAACTCAATGGAAATGCAAACACATTATATTTTATAATTTGTATGTTCCAGTATGTTTGACAAACTCATGCAGTTAACCGAGTTCCAACAGGCTGAATATACAGTTGAATTTTATCACATAACATATACAGTGGAGCATGTAACTCCATTGGCAGTATGTCTTGTTCGTTTGCTTGTGAAACGCAATGTTAAATTGAAACACTGCCGGGGGTGCGCTGCTGCAAAAAGTCCAGGGGAGCGAATATAGAGGTAATTGCTCCAACAACATCAAATAGCGACTGCATTGATATTCAACAGCCTTGTAGCCCTGTGGTTCCCAAACTGTGCGTCGTGGCGTGTCCTGGCGCGACGTTTTGAGTTTCCGAGGTTAAATTTTAAACAAAAAATGCTTATGCTGGAAAAATTGATGCAAATATTACATTTTCTGCGACGATAGGTATGTTGTTTGACCTGTGACAAGACCGAGGTTTTGAACAATTTGTTGTGGAAAGAGTTTACTAAAATTTGTTGTTTGCTGAAAATTTTGTTTGCCTTTTTGATGAACCTTTCAACTAATGTACTAGAGTATTTATTGAACCTATTGTTAATTCACTCAAATACCTTAAAAAGAGTGGGTTCTGAAACTCTCTACTTGCCGTTTTTTTCTGCGTAAAAGGAAAAATAATTGAATTTAGGTGAGATTGCCTTTTTATTTTGCCCAAGCGCTTGGGGTATTGTTGTTCATTTACCCAACCACCTTGTTATTTTCTTGGCAGTGTATACACAAATATTCATCACACAATAATAAACAAAGGCATTTACTACTTCAAGCACGCCTTTCGGGGGCAACTATCAGTATTGTTGCAGCGATAGTTCCGCTTAGTTGCGGAGAATATTTGGACTGCATGCTCTGACGTTAGAGGCGAGTTGGACAATTGCTTGCGCATTTTGCGTCACACTAGTGTTATAGTCCAAATAAATCCAACAAAAATATGTACAACAGGGGTTTATTTACACATAAATTTCACTCACATAATTCTTCGACAGTGGGCGGAATACTCAACTCAAACACAGAAATCAACTCAAGCACAGAACAAAGTTAAATTGTCGTTTTGTCACTCTTGTGTTATTGGTAGCATTTGGGGCACACCGTTGACAACACAATATATTTGATAATTAAGCTACAGACAGTTATGCACACTGTTTCAACCATCAGTATGGTAACTAACGATGGTCTTGACTAACTAACCAAAGAAGACTATTTTACTGATATTGCAGTCGACGTCAATCTGTTAGGTAACAAACTACCGGAGACGAACCACAGTAGAACACACTATAGCCAAGCAACCGCCTGGAAACCAGTCGTATCTGTGTGCACAACTGTTTGCAGCTCACAGGTCATTATTGGCTGATTGCTTGTACGTGCATTTGACTTTGTTTTGGATTGAAATTCAGGTGTAAAATTACTACGGATTTTACGTGAAATTCTTGTGCACACAGTATCTCGGTAGGATATAGACCACCCTAGTTTCCAACTATTTAAACAATTTCATCAAAAGCAACGCGGAGATCGACCCCGGCTTGATGTCCAACATCACCATTAAACTGCGGGAAAATTTCTATATTGTTGACTTCAAAGTTGGTGCCAGTGGACCAAGGTGCCAAATGCTTCTCTCCGCCTGTTCCATCTAAGCTGTCAGTTGGCAAGATTTGTCGGTCCACTGTTCCACCACTTTTTACATCTTTTAGCTGCTCCTGGAGGTTGACGAAGGTCGGCCGGTTCATTGGCAACCACTGCCAACATTGTAGCATGAGGTTGTATCTATAAACATATTTAAACTTGTGGCCAACATGTGAAGTGGTGATACAAATGTTATGTTTTTGAAACAGGTTTAAACCAAAATTAACTGCCCGCGATACATAAACGTGCTAGACCGTGCTGTACTATGATAGCAAGTTAATCAAATGTGCTCATACCAACATGTGTAGTCCTCTGGTGCGTTATGTTTCAATTAACGAAAGTTACAGTAAGGATTTCGTATTGATGCACTGAGCTCACAATTTCCAACACTTACAGATGATCGTTGCACGACGTGGGCTTTGGCATCCTGTACCCCTTTTCCAGTGAATAAAAGAGATGACTCTGTTCAATTTCAGGGTATGGTGTGGCACCCACTGTTACCATTTCGTGAAGTAATATGCCGAAAGACCACCTTGAATATAAGAAAGCACTATTTGTTATGTGGTCGATTAGGCCAAATCGCCCCGGGGTCAAAAGTACCCCGTTCTCTAAAAGGGTTACACTGTCTGCCTGATTCTGTATTTTCTAGGACGGGCCCAGTGTGTTATATCTAATGATATAAACAACTTACACGTCACTTCGCCACGTAATAGGGACTTTCCCTCCCATCATCCGTTCGGGGCTGACCCACTTGAACGGAACTCGTCGCTCGGTGGCGCCCTTGATCATGCCGTAGCGGTAAACGTCGTTGGCCAGACCAAAGTCAGAAATTTTACACTGCATGTTCTGCAAAGTTTGGATGTTGCTTACGTATAGGAAACTGACAAAACATTGTGAATTAATATCCATTACATGCAATTTCGAATCCTCATAAAATCAGTCACCGTAGTGCAAGCTTTAACGCTATCTGCGCCCAATTTAACACCATGCAAAATGAACGTTTGGGTTTTCGGGGATACTTGCCTCTCCCACTAAAATGTTTCTGGCCGCGACATCCCCGTGAATAATCTTAGAGGAGGCGAGAAAATGTAAACCTCCGGCGATTTGTCGCCCAATCTGGTAGAGATTGGACTCACTGAAGTTGTAGATTGGATTCTGGTTTCTCTTGGATGCCTTCAAACCAAATTACGTATCTTGTGTTTGGTCAATACTGTAAAGAACCGGCGCAGTAAATCTGTACTATGGAAAACAGCAGACAGCATCCATTGCCGTAGCTGGGGGACATGTAGGGACCATAGCTTCCCTAACTCAAAAATACTGATATTTTGGTTATGCGATTGTTCAATTATGGTTTGACTTGTACTGAAAGCACGAGGACGACTGGTCGTTGTTTGCATTGTGCGTTGAACTTTGATCTGACCACTGGCAGAAACGCAACGGGGAATCCAGCTTTACGTCTTAATCGCTGGGTTTACAGCGATTAATATCGGAAAATCGAATACTCCTACGTAGGTACCAGCATATTTGCTGACGTGAGATAGGAATTTCCATGATATGTGCGGATCACTCCCGATCGTGTAAATGTCAACCTTGTCGGTTGCAAAAATTTCACTGCAACCCTGAAATCTTTGGTTTCCTTTTCCCCCTGACATTTTATTGATATTAATGCCCACCAAAAAGGTTATCATGCGGATCGACCGTTGTGGTTTGAATGGTTTTGGTTAGGAGCCGTTTGTTATTGTTTCAAGATGTTAACACCCATGCTCCTTACAGCGTTATCCCACGTACGACGCCAGGTAATGTTGAGAGGCGTTGCTGTCAGCACTTAATGTCTCGCATGACGTCATAAATAAGGAAACGATTTCTATCCTAACCTCCCTGCAATCCCAGAGGAAATGAAGCAAATCTCCATATTTCATGTACTCGGTCACCAACAATGGTGATTCGCACTCGTTGTCCGCATCCAGCTTTGTCGTGCACACCCCAATGATCCCCATAATGGAGTCGTGCGGCCCAAGCGACATTAGGAGCGCCATTTCAGCCAGGAAATCCTCTCTGTATGCAACCGCATGAAGAGCTGCAAGAAAGCAAAGCCATTTGATTTACAAATTTTCGGTGAACATGAATTTGGTAAATGTTTCTCAGGCGTAGGCTGGTTTGATTGGGGTAACAGTTGCTGGTAATAATACAATAAAGATCTTATAAAATTTCAATATATAATAACCACGTTTCAAAATGGAAAATAAATGTAATAGGCTGTAAGCTATAAGTTAAACAGTAAAATTGACTGAACATGTAGGCTGCTGTTGCCAACTACCTCCAAGTCACACTGAATAGCAATGGTAGCAAAACTTGGAGATTTGTGCCTCAGGTTTCTTATGTGCGATATATTTAAATGTCTGCCAGGTGCCTGGCAACAAAGGCATCCGACAACCAAATCAATTTTCTTTAGTTTCTTTTACGAAAATGCCCGACAAATTTATTCACAAATCGTGTCAAGGCTTGCAGAGTAAGCTTTGGAAATCTTTTAACGGCTGGTACTTTGCAACTGAATTGAAATAACCTGTCAACGATTTCACGGCAACTTCCTTTTTCGATCCAATGTCGTGCCAGGTTGCTCTGTAAACGACTCCAAAGTTTCCCCTTCCGAGTACGTCTGAAATTTAGTGATGAAAGCCGTTATCTTTAAATTGCCTGAGCGAGTAAATAAGTAAGCGGTTAGTGTCAATGTTTATGGTTTTGATGGCAAAGGTGAATTAATCGGGGCGGTTTCCATTATAGTTGTACGTTTATTTTATCCCAAACCTCAGAACAGTTTAGTTCAAGTTATTTTGGAAAAAGGCAAAATTCTTGCCCCAAACTATATATAAAGTAATGGCAAACCGTGTAAAGCCAGGTTGTTTCGATCTATTTCCCACTTTTGTCCAAATACAGGACCCATGTTGGTCATTTGAAGATGGTTTTCGAACTGAGAGTAGTTTAGAAAAGGCGCCAGGTCTGCCAGAGATTCGCCGGCGACAAACCGCGATTGGTCGAATATGAGTCTCCTTTATACAACAAGAATATAAATATAACCATCATATTATAGCAGCCCTTGTAAGTAATATTACGAAATCATCTGCCACTGAGTCTTTGTTGGCCGTAAGATAAAAACTTTCGTTCAGAAAATCGTTTTTGTGAAAGGTTTGTCCAACAATAGTAATCGATTCACGGTGTTTGCAAGTTACCTATTGTCAATGCAGAGTGGATTTACATACCACCAACTACATTCAATGACATCGACGGTCTGTAACCAAAATTATTCAAAAAATCGACTTCTGCCTTTTGGTAATCCACCCACATATTTGTGTTGGAAACTTACTTTCTCATTCGTTTTCGTCGACGTCTGGTGACGAAGAACATAAGAAGACACACGGTGACCAAACATACGGTCACAAGAACAACGATCACGGGGTTTATCATTTTCCTACAGCTGTTGTATCCATCACCGGTGTAACCCTCGCTGTAAAGAATATTTATGCCTATATGGCAATCTTTGAAGCGTTATTTAGTGTTCAAATTGAAAAAAAAACAATTTGTTAGGAATATAAACAAAAGAGCGGCCTTGAATGCAACTCATTGTGGTGAATTTGCAGTCGCAATCCGATACGTTACACCACGACCGAACAACTGTTTGGAACTAATATTGCTGCTCTCGATGAGGCGAAATCACGAAAAAAACAATATACAGCCAGCAATAATGCCAAGCTAGATTGCCTTTGGTTTAGGCATTTTAATGCAACGTTGCGTAAATGTGTTTGTGCAAGTAGTTGTTTTCAAACAGAATTGTGATCAATTTACATTGTTGCGGGCACTGTGATCAAAGTGTAGATGGGATGGTTTCAAAAATGCGATCCGCACTGCTAATAAAGCGGACGACATCCTTTGGCTTTAAAGAAACTGCTCGATGTCGTTTATGTTCTTAATATGTCATGCACAGAAAATCTAACAAAATAGCTCTGAAACTTACTCGCAAGAGCAATCATAACCTAGTTCGGGTGCTGGCCTGTCTTTGCATATTGCAGTCGTGGCACATTTAGCTGTAGATCCGTGACAGGCGTTGTAGTCTTTGCAGCCGGTCCCGCCAATGAACTGATCCACCCCGTCACCACTGTATCCGGGTTTGCAGGTGCATTTCAAAATAGAACGATCTTTACTGAGAACCTCACAATATGCATGTGGATCGCAGTGACGTTCTTTCACAGTTTCGTCGACCGGACAGGGATCCCAATCTAAACAGAATGATTTGATTGAAGTTTTTCCTGATCATTTTGCGGCTGAAATATATAAAGCAGAGTTCAAGAACCACCAAATGCATCGAGAACCAAATGCAAAAAGTAAGAAACAAACCTTAAATACAAAAACGTTTTTCCAACTAAAGTATCAAAATGAAATCTTTGCGACACAGATGTCACAAAACTATTATTAAGCGGGTATTCTTTAGTTGGCCTTTTATTGCTATAATGATTATTTGTTACCTATTTCCTTCTGATATCATATATTGGAAAACTTTTGAAACGTAAATCGTGATTAGAAATGATTTGTTAGATCTTCAGAATCGAATTCTCAAACCTTCAAAGAAGTATTCCAAGTATGCGGGGGATCCATAGTTTTGGCACCAGTGGTCGTTCCCAATACAAACTTTATCCAGGTTTATGTACGCAGTCACGAGGAACAAGTATGTGGCATTCGGAGGTAGTTTTTGATACGTGAAGTTGAACAAAGTTTCTCCGTCCTGCGCTTCGATCTTTCGAAGTGAAACAGATGTAAAAAATTGGTCGGTTTCACCATGACGAAGCTAAACGTTACATGTACAAACAAATAGAAAAAAAACATCAGAAATGTGACGGATCTGCCGTTACAAATCAATGTAATATTCCTAGGGCTCCAAAAGAAGTAACAGACGATCACACCAGTATAAGATCATTATTTAAGAAACATTAATTTCGCCTAATGGCATCTTCAATTTCTGTCGTAGAAAGTAGATTTTTTTATCGTTTTAATCGCTTTGTTTTTTGTCGTGGTAGCCAGTAAGTGGACTTACTGTGGATTAATTTTGTTGTTGTTTTTGTTTTTGTTGTGGTTTTAATTAATTAATTTAATTTTTTATTGCTATTCTATTTTCAGACAGAAATTGAAGATGCCTTTTGTCGAATTCTTAAACAAAGATCTTATACTGGTGTGATTGTCTGTTACTCCTTTTGAATTAATGAAGAATTCATTGGAAAAACACTTTCGACATTGAATGATTTCATAGGTTGTCGTGTGTGTACTTACTACCAATAGTTTTGAGAATGTATGATCCATTACGTAGCGCAAGCGATACTCAGGAGGTAAACTGTTGGTGATAACATCAAGAATGTGAGGTGCTTTCCACTGCAAGACTACAGTTATTGTATGGTCTGTGTGGTTGCGGTACCAATCGACCATAGTGAAGTTTAGTGGTGGCCCCGAAGACGAAGTCAAGTCTAAATTACAAATGTATTGAATGTGGTACGCGTTCTTTGTGGTAAAACAAATGTAGACATGGTAGACGTTGGTCATATTATTGAATATTTAAAGGTAATTAAAATTACCAGTAAGCCTTTTTGTGCTCCAGTTTTGAAAATATCATTACAAGATACATTTTGGTCTTGAAAATATAAATCCTTTCAGCCTGGACAAGAAATGTACACTCACTACTCAGTACTTGTTCACGGCGACAATACTCGGAAGCTGCTTGCTCGTCGACAGGATGCTTGTTGATGAGGTGATAGCCACAAAACAGATACACGTCATGGCCATAATTCCTGTCTACGCCAATTATACATCGGCCTCTATAAGGCATAATGTGGAATGTGTAGGAACGACCGAACCGGATGGGAAACGTGATATTTGTTTGATTCTGAAAACAACCGTAAAATGTCTAGAACCAACGTGAATCCAAGACAGCACCTTTATGAGGATGTTCATGTAAATTTTGTAGTTTTCTGGGCAATTTTGTGTTTTTTTTCGCTGGGTGGAAATTTTTAAGTACCTGTAATTTAACATTTGGACGTTCTCATACCTTCATGATTGTTTTTATCTGTCCCATTGGACATGGCCGGTCCACTTCGTCCAATGCAGTAACGCAACTTTCCGAGCTTGTGCAGTTCGTCACGTCCTCTGATTCGCAAGGGTATTTGCACTCCACAAGTTCTCCGTCAACGTTTGTGACCCACATTTTCATGCCGATCAACGCCTGGCAGTATTCGTGCTTCTTATATTCGTTTTCTGTTAACGAAATATGGTTGTAGACCTCATCGCGTGATTATAAAAACGAAGGTTCTATGCTTTGTCGTTTATGCGAACTTTCCGCAGCACTTTATGTAGATCTAACGATCTAAGTAATTCAATGCGAATCAATTCCAAGTGACTAATTTCCACTTACGCGTAAGCAAGTGCTACATTGTGCATGACAAAATGTTGTTTCATATGTTGTAATGTGCCTTGAAATGTTTTTTGTTTTAAATTTTGATTCGAGGTACTTGCCGTAGGCCAACGTATCGTCGTCACTGTCAAAAAAGCAATACATGAATCCGTCGTGATCGTCTCCTAAAACAAATTGGTGTTGAAGCGATAGAGCTAATAATGATTTTTAATGAGAGCAGACAGGGCCACTGTTTCCGCAAAATACCGTTCAGTAAATATTTTTTACAGTCAGCAATAAGATGTGTGCTGAGTTAAATGAATATCTTTGAAACAACTCTGTGTAAGACTCTCTTGACACCTTCGCAGAGAATGCATAACAAAATTACCCACATATGATCAGCATCTGTCTGCAGCTTATACACAATTAACACTACCCACCCTTCACTGTCCAGTTGTAAGTAACGCTAAGTTTTGCGGTCGAGTGGTTGGTATGATCGGAAAGGTGAAGATTAGGGTAATAGAATGTCTCGACAACCATCAATTCATCATTCTGTAAACTAAGATTTTGGCAACCGACTCCCCCAATGGATCGGTCAATCCCATCACCGCTGTAGCCAGGTTTACAGGTGCAGTTTATTCGTGAACGATCTTTGCTGAGGATCTCACAAAACGCATGCGGATCGCAATGACGTTCTATCACTTCTCTGTCTATTGGGCAGGGATTCCAATCTGTGGAAAAGTAATTTCATCATACCACAATAGAAAAGACGACTTTCTACAGCAATTACACCTCAGCCACGGCCACCACCACAGACACTTTATGTTAGTCAGTGGTTTTTGATAATTTATTTTCAATTTTTTGAATTTAATCATGCAAGGAGTTTTTAAGCTAAGCCAATCTCTGCACAAACCTTCAAAGAATTCTTCTATTTCTGCCGCAGTCCCAAAGTTTTCGCAATTTTCTCCACCAGGACAGGTCTTATCATTAAGATTCATGTAAGCGAATGCCTTAAACACGTAGGTGTTATTCGGGCGTAGCCCACGGTAAGTGTACGTGAACACATCTTGACCAGGAAGTGGTATCACCTTTACGAAATGTGGAAACATTTGTTTGTGTGCTATGTCAGAAACGACATTCAAATACAACGGGTTCAAGCACGGCCTGTACGTTTATATTTAACATGTCAAATATATTAACATAGTAATAGAATACATGCAGTAGGGTACAGAAGCACTACAGCATTAGGGGATGTTGTGGTTACACTATATGCGAACCATTGCGGTCGCATTGCATATAAGCACAACTAACAATCAACCCATGCTGTAAATCCTGAAGGACTTCTACACATGGATTTTACCTCAACTGCCTTTGAGTGAAAGCCGGTTTGATTCACGTACAACACCAAGTATTTGTCAGGCAAGCGGTTTTCAATGTTGTCTACGACATGAGGTGCTTGCCATTGTAACGTCACTGTTATCGTGTGGTCCTTGTGATTTCGGAATGCTTCGAGCATTGTGAAGTTGATTGGTGGTCCCGATGACGATGTCAAGTCTAGATTAAAATATGAATTTTTGCATCACGGACCAATTACTTAACTCGTTTCGGATGTATTACAATAGCGTCAAGCAAGTCAAAGTTTAATGAGTTTTTTTGCATTTTGGCATCTTTAGAACCCGCAAAAGCGGATTTCATTCACAAATAATATGAGACATAAACTCTTAAACTTCACTGTGTCGTTAACTGGTGCAAAATTATTCTCTTGTCATGGCTGTTATAACATGCACTTTACCAAACGTTTCAAAACCAAAGAAATTTCCAACAATATACAACTCACTACTGAGTACTTGTTCACTGCGACAATACTTGTAAGCTGCTTGCTCGTCGACCGGATGCTTGTTGATGAGGTGATAACCGCAGAATAGGTAGACGTCGCTACTATGTAGAGTTTTACCGAAAATTCGTCTTCCGCGGTACCCGAAAATGTTGAAATAATACGAACGACCGAATCGGATAGGAAACGTGATGTTGGATTGGTTCTGTAATCAGCAATCATTTGGGGTGAAATAAACTTACACAAACAATTAGTTGGGTTTGAGTTGTAATTCGTGTTTTGCACGTTTTTTCATCGTAGGCTGTGGAATACGGACTATACCATTTAAAACACCAGGCAAATAAGGAAATCAATTTTTAAAATATATTCATTTCAGGTGGAAACCAGCACGCGTGCCATTTTTGAAACCAACGCATGCCAAATTTGGTGGTTAACCAAAACCGACATAAATTCCGCGAAAATAAGACGAATCTAACGTTGCATTTGTCGTCGACCATTCTATATGTGAAAATCATGAGTATTGTCTGATTTCAGTATCGTCCTGTCTGGCAGGATGGTTGGTCATATATCCGGAAATAATTATTGGGGCATTTGGTGAGTACTAGCATTGCTCATGTAATCGGAAATACCTTCATTATGGCCTTTATTTGTCCCATTGGACAGGGCTGATCAACATAAGCGGCTGTAACGCAGATTTCTTCACTTTTGCAACCCTGTAGATCAACTGACTCGCACGGGTAGGAGCACTCCACATAATCCCCATTAACGTTCGTCACCCACATTTTCATGCCTATCATGGATTGGCAGTAGTGGTCGTGGAGGTCGTAGTAATAATCCGAGCCTGCAACAGATTGATAAACTAAACACAATTTGTAACAGACTGTTTTTGGTATACTATTTCGAATGGTTTTGTGGCATACGAGTCTTCCTCAAGATGTTTTATTAAAAAAGATTCAAACTAACCAACTTGATGTCTTATTTCGATATTTGAATTTTTTTGTTAGTTCTCAAAAGTTTGTGTTTTTAAACCACACGAAACTTGTTCACTCTGTGCTGTACAGTAAGCCATTCTCTAATTTATGTAGATATACTCGCCTTTGGCTGAAATGTGGTTGTCCCGGTCGAAAAAACAGTACATAAAACCATCGTAATCCTCATCTAAAAACCAAAATACTCAACTCTTTCGTTATTTGAAACCACACTCAATACTTAATTGCACAGAAAACACTTAACTATAACTTTGCCCAGTTTGAAATAACTGTATATTTTTTTATGCGTTAAATTCCTATGACTTTGAAAAACTTCGTATGCAGCATGTCGTGTTTGTTTATTTGTACTCAAAAGACTGTGATTCCTATTTACTTTCCACTGTCCAGTTGAAGGTGACGCTGAGTGTAACGGTCGAGAGGTTTATGTTACTGGGAAGGTACAGTTCAGGGTAATGGGATATCTGGATTTTCTTCAAGTCTCCAACCCCTGTTGGTATAACACTACGATTAAAGCATATCATATAATTACTACCTCACCTATTCTTGATATACCGACCATTGCAAATATCATACATTCCACAGATGTATTTTTTTTACCCATCCGCATACTATTAGACCTTTATATATTCTTTGGAAGTAATCATGCAATTAAACAGCATTTTTAAAACCGTTGCACTCATTTATGTCTCAGACATTTGTGTCGGATGTCGCGTACAACATGTCGCTTTGTGCGTTTTCTCACTATTTGGTGCACCATTAGTTTTGAGTAAACTTGTTATCCCAGAAATACGTCAT
This sequence comes from Ascidia mentula, assembly GCF_947561715.1. Classification (NCBI taxonomy): domain Eukaryota; kingdom Metazoa; phylum Chordata; class Ascidiacea; order Phlebobranchia; family Ascidiidae; genus Ascidia; species Ascidia mentula. Next base: position 6,742,383 of record NC_138568.1, read on the forward strand.
TCATGTAGTTTGCGGCTTTATTTTAATAGTAAACCAAAGGCTAACACTTGTTAGATTAAATGAGCGTCCAACTTTGATATAAATTATAATATTTTGCAGTGGACTTACGATCTTCATTTGAACAATTGTTTGCAGTTTGTTGTGCCTCGGACGTGGCCACTAGCAAAATGCAGAGACATCTGAACGTGGAATGTTTCCACATCATGTATTAAACTACATCTGTGGTTGCTGCAAAAAGTGTTTTTTGTCTCTTTCAACAAAATTTTTGTCTCTTTCAACAGAATTTCCTCACGTATATTATTAGTTGTACAAGGATTAAAGCTTGACAACTCACGGATTTAGCATTATTGCATAGCTACTGAGTAGACACATTAGCTCGTAATCACATAGCTGTAGATTGCAGCCGGGAGCATTTTTCCAAGCTTACTTGCTGCGCCATTCCTAACTAACACGTTTTGAAGTACAACATTATATGAAAACGGTGACTAAGCCATGCAGGCAAACAGCTATCAGTTGTATACTCGTCTGCGGTGGCGCTTTTAACTGGAAATGTGTCTTTTTTCGTCTCACTGTACCGAAACCGCAAAGGAGTGCAGCCAACGCCACTCGTACCTGGAACTGAGGAAATTGTAAAATCCCATGGTTTTGCTCACAATGCAAACGAGCTCTGCGCTGCCACGTCGTGATTAGTGTTTTTCTTTGACCAATTGCATCGTTGTTGGATTGTTAATGACTTTCCCTGTTCATGACTTATCGTGTCAAAGAGTATGTTGCTTGATTCCGAACGAAGTGCAACAAAGATAAATTGTCTCATGAAGTATATTGAAACAATAACTAGGTATTTGATTGTACTGCAACCAATACATAGCGTAGATCTGATACTACCAACTCAATAAAAATGCAAAAACGCATTATGATTTAGAATTTGTATAATTCGAGTATGTTTGACAAACTCATGTAGTTAACCGAGTTCCAACAGGCTGAATATACAATTGAATTTTATCACATAACATAAACAGTGGAGCATGAGCTTCATAGGCAGCATGTCTTGTTAGTTAGCTTATAAAAACGTAATGTTAAATTGAAACACTGCCGGGGGATGCACTGCTGCAAAAAGTCTTGGGGCACTAATATAGAGATAATGCATGAACAGTTACTATTTCTTTTTGTTTTCGAGTCAAATATTACATTTTGTGCGACGATAGGTATGTTGTTTGACCTGCAACAAAACTGAGGTTTTGAACAATTTTTTGTTGAAACAGTTTTCTAAAATTTATTGTTTGGTGAAAACTTTGTTTGCCTTTTTGGTGAACCTTTCAACCAATGCAATAGAGTATTTATTCAACCAATTGTTAATTCACCCAATTACCTAAAAACAGTAGGTTCTGAAATTATCTACTTAACGTTTTTTTTTCTGCGTGAAAGAAAAAGTAATTTAATTTAGGTAAGATTGACTTTATATTTTGCACAAGCGCTTAGGGTATCGTTGGTTATTTACCCAACCACCTTGTCACAATAATATCCAATTTCGTTGGCAGTATACGCATAGATTCATCATACAATAATAAACAAAGGCATGGAAGAGAATACAACTTTCAGCAAAGGTCCATGTGTTCGACAACAGGAAAAAAACACATCCTTGTGAAAAGTTTATTCAGGAATGGAATTCCATCCACTGAGGTTGCAAGTTACTCATTGTCAATGCAGAGTGGGATTTCTTCACGTGCTACATTCAATGACATCGACGGTCTGTAAACAAAATTATTCAAAAAATCGACTTCTGCCTTTTGGTAAACGACCCACATATTTGTGTTGGAAACTTACTTTCTCATTCGTTCTCGTCGACGTCTGATGACGAAGAACATAAGAAGACATACAGTAACCACACATACGGTCACAAGAACAGCGATCACGGGGTTTATCATTTTCCTACAGCTGTTGTATCCATCACCGGTGTAACCCTCGCTGTAAAGAATATTTATGCTTATATGGCAATCTTTGAAGCGTTATTTAGTATTCAAATTGAAAAAAAAACAATTTGTTAGGAATATAAACAAAAGAGCGGCCTTGAATGCAACTCATTGTGGTGAATTTGCAGTCACAATCCGATACGTTACACCACGACCGAACAACTGTTTGGAACTAATATTGCTGCTCTCGATGTGGCGAAATCACGAAAATAACAAAATACAGCCAGCAATAATGCCAAGCTAGATTGCCTTTGGTTTAGGCATTTTAATGCAACGTTGCGTAAATGTGTTTGTGCAAGTAGTTGTTTTCAAACAGAATTGCGATCAATTTACATTGTTGCGGGCACTGTGATCAAAGTGTAGATGGGATGGTTTTAAATATGTCATCCACACTGCTAATATAGCAGACGACATCCTTTGGCTTTATAGAAACTGCTCGATGTCGTTTATGATCTTAATATGTCATGCACAGAAAAGCTAACGAAAGCTAACTCACTCGCAAGAGCAATCATAACCTAGTTCGGGTGCTGGCCTGTCTTTGCATATTGCAGTCGTGGCACATTTAGCTGTAGATCCGTGACAGGCGTTGTAGTCTTTGCAGCCGGTCCCGCCAATGAACTGATCCACCCCGTCACCACTGTATCCGGGTTTGCAGGTGCAGTTCAAAATAGAACGATCGTTGTTGAGAACCTCACAATATGCATGCGGATCGCAGTGACGTTCTTTCACAGTTTCGTTGACTGGACAGGGGTCCCAATCTAAACAGAATGATTATGTTGAATCTAATCTAGGTGGTCTTTTTGCGGAAATAATATAAAATAGAGTACTTAAACCCCAAATGCATCGAGAACCTAATAGACACGGGTCTCAATGCAAAATTGTTTTGCCAAATGAGTTACATACGTGTCCAAGAAAAGGATATCACAAACTAGTAGCGGTTATTTATTGGCCTACCCTTTATCGCTGTGATGATTGCTTGTTTTGTTATAACCTTTAGAATATAATTCTCAAACCTTCAAAGAAGTATTCCATGGAAGTGGGGGTTCCATAGTTTTGGCACCAGTGGCCTTTCCCTGTACACACTTTATTCAGGTTTATGTACGCAGCCACGAGGAACAAGTATGTGGCATTCGGAGGTAGTTTTTGATACGTGTAGTTGAACAAAGTTTCTCCGTCCTGCGCTTGGATCTTTCGAAGTGAAACAGATGTAAGAAATTGGTCGATTTCACCACGACAATGTTAAATAGTGCTGCTACACTATTTTTATAATACATCAAGTTGGTCTTCCCTTGGATGTTGACAACTATTTTTGGAGTATTGTGAAATACTCAACTTGCATTCTTAGATAAACACGGTTTACTGCAATTACTTTACAATTCACCAGAAAAACACTTTCGACCAAGAATGATTTCATAGATTGTCATGTGTGTACTTACTGCCAATGGTTTTGAGAATGTATCATCCATGAAGTAGCGCAAGCGATACTCAGGAGGTAAACTGTTGTTGATAACATCAAGAAGGTGAGGTGCTTTCCACTGTAAGACTACAGTTATTGTATGGTCTATGTAGTTGCGGTACCAATCGACCATAGTGAAGTTTAGTGGTGGCCCCGAAGACGAAGTCAAGTCTAAATTACAAATATATTGAATGTGGTACGCGTTCTTTGTGGTAAAACAATTGTAGACATGGTAGACGTTGGTCATATTATTGAATATTTAAAGGTAATTAAAATTACCAGTAAGCCTTTTTGTGCTCCAGTTCTGAAAATATCATTACAAGATACAATTTGGTCTTGAAAATACAAATCCTTGCAGCCTGGACAAGAAATGTACACTCACTACTCAGTACTTGTTCACTGCGACAATACTCGGAAGCTGCTTGCTCGTCGACAGGATGCTTGTCGATGAGGTGATATCCGCAAAACAGATACACGTCATGGCCATAATTCCTGTCTACGCCAATCATGCATCGGCCTCTATAAGCCATAATATGGAATGTGTAGGAGCGACCGAACCGGATGGGAAACGTGATATTTGTTTGATTCTGAAAACAACCGTAAAATGTCTAGAACCAACGTGAATCCAAGACAGCACCTTTATGAGGATGTTTTTTTTTTGTAAATTTTGTAGTTGTTTGGGGAACTTTGTGTTTGTTTGGGCTGGGTGGAACAAGAAATTTTTTAGTACCTCTAATTTAACATTCGGAACTTCTTATACCTTCATGATTGTTTTTATCTGTCCCATTGGACAGGGCTGCTCTACTTCGTCCAATGCAGTAACGCAACTTTCCGAGCTTGTGCAGTTCCTCGCATCCTCTGCTTCGCAAGGGTATTTGCACTCCACAAGTTCTCCTTCAACATTTGTGACCCACATTTTCATGCCGATCAACGCTTGGCAGTAATCGTCCTTCTCATAATCGTTTTCTGTTAACAAAATATGGTTGTAGAAATCATCGCGTGATGATGAAAACGAAGGCTCTCTGCTTTGTCGTTTATGCGCACTTTCCGCAGCACTTTATATAGATCTAACGATCTAAGTAATTCAATGCGAATCAATTTCAAGTGATTAATTTCCACTTAAGCGTAAGCAAGTGCTACATTATGCATGACAAATTGTTCTTTCATATGTTGTAATGTGCCTTGAAATGTTTTTGTTTTAAATTTTGATTCGAGGTACTTGCCTTAGGCCAACGTATGGTCGTCACTGTCAAAAAAGCAATACATGAATCCGTCGTGATCGTCTCCTAAAACAAATCGATGTTTAAACGATGGAGCTATTAATGATTTTTAGTGAGCTCAGACCGCAAAAAAATCTTCTGTAAAATTTTTTTAAAGTCTGCAATAAGATGAAAAGTCTGCAATAAGACGTGTGCTGAGTTAAATGAAAATCTTTGAAACAACTCTGTGTAAGACTCTTGACGCCTTCGCAGAGAATGCACAACAACATTACCCACATATCATCTGTCTGCAGCTTATACACAATTAACACTACCCACCCTTCACTGTCCAGTTGTAAGTAACGCTTAGTTTTGCGGTCGAGTGGTTTGTGTGATCGGAAAGGTGAAGATTAGGGTAATAGAATGTATCGACAACCATCAATTCATCATTCTGTATACTAGGACTTTGGCAACCAACCCCCCCAATGGATCGGTCAATCCCGTCACCGCTGTAGCCAGGTTTACAGGTGCAATTTATTCGTGAACGATCTTTGCTGAGTATCTCACAAAACGCATGCGGATCGCAATGACGTTCTTTCACTTCTCTGTCTATTGGACAGGGATTCCAATCTGTGGAAAAGTAAAGCGAATGAAGATGTCATCATACCAGAATAGAAAAGACGACTTTCTACAGCAATTACACCTCAGCCACGGCCACCAACACAGACACTTTGTTTTGGTCAGTGGTTTTTGATAATTTATTTTCAATTCTTTCATAATTTTAATTGAATTTAATCATTCAAGGTGTTTTTAAGCTAAACGAATGTCTGCACAAACCTTCAAAGAATTCTTCTATTTCTGCCGCGGTTCCAAAGTTTTCGCAAGTCGCTCCACCAGGACAGGTCTTATTATTAAGATTCATGTAAGCGAATGCCTTAAACACGTACGTGTTGTTCGGGCGTAGCCCACGGTAAGTGTACGTGAACACATCTTGACCAGGAAATGGTATCACCTTTAACGAAATGTGGAAATATTTGTCGGTCTGTTATGTCAGAAACGACACTCAAATACTACCAGTTCGCACGGCCTGCACGTTTATATTTAACATGCCAAATATGTTAACATTATAATAGAATACATGCAGTAGGTACAGAAGCACTACAGCATTAGGGGATGTTGTGGTTAAACAATATGCGAACCATTGCGGTCTCATTGCATATAAGCACAACTAACAATCAACCCATGCTGTAAATCCTGAAGGACTTCTACACATTGATTTTACCTCAACTGCCTTTGAGTGAAAGCCGGTTTGATTCACGTACAACACCAAGTATTTGTCAGGCAAGCGGTTTTCAATGTTGTCTACGACATGAGGTGCTTGCCATTGTAACATCGCCGTTATCGTGTGGTCATTGTGTTTTCGGAATGCTTCGAGCATTGTGAAGTTGATTGGTGGTCCCGATGACGATGTCAAGTCTAGGTTAAGATATGAATTTTTGCATCACGGACCAATTACTTAACTCGTTTCAGATGTATTGAACACATTACAATAGCGTGAAGCAAATCAAAGTTTAATGAATTGTTTTTTTGTATTTTGGCATCTTTAGAACCCGCAAATGCGGATTTCATTTACAAATAATATGAGACATAAACTCTTAAACTTCACTGTGTCGTTAACTGGTGCAGGATTCTTCTCTTGTCATGGCTGTTTTTAACATGCACTTTACCAAACGTTTCAAAAACAAAGAAATGTCCAACAATACAACTCACTACTGAGTACTTGTTCACTGCGACAATACTTGTAAGCTGCTTGCTCGTCTACCGGATGCTTGTTGATGAGGTGATAGCCACAGAATAGGTAGACATCGCTACTATGTAGAGCTTTACCGAAAATTCGTCTTCCGCGGTACCCGAAAATGTTAAAATAATACGAACGACCGAATCGGATAGGAAACATGATGTTGGTTTGGTTCTGTAATCAGCAATCATTTGGGGTCAAATAAACTTACACAAACAATTAGTTGGGTTTGAGTTGTAATTCGTGTTTTGTTTTTCCATCGTAGGCTGTGGAATACGGACTATACCATTTAAAACACAATGCAAATAAGGAAATCAATTTTTAAAATATATTCATTTCAGGTGGAAACCAGCACGCGTGCCATTTTTGAAACAAAGGCATGCCAAATTTGGTGGTTAACCAAAACCGACATAAATTCCGCGAAAATAAGACGAATCTAACGTTGCATTTGTCGTCGACCATTCTATATGTGAAAATCATGAGTATTGTCTGATTTCAGTATCGTCCTGTCTGGCAGGATGGTTGGTCATATATCCGGAAATTATTATTGGGGCATTTGGTGAGTACTAGCATTGCTCATGTAATCGGAAATACCTTCATTATGGCCTTTATTTGTCCCATTGGACAGGGCTGATCAACATAAGCGGCTGTAACGCAGATTTCTTCACTTTTGCAACCCTGTAGATCAACTGACTCACACGGGTAGGAGCACTCCACATAATCCCCATTAACGTTCGTCACCCACATTTTCATGCCTATCATGGATTGGCAGTAGTGGTCGTGGAGGTCGTAGTAATAATCCGAGCCTGCAACAGATTGATAAACTAAACACAATTTGTAACAAACTGTTTTTGGCAGACTATTTCGAATGGTTTTGTGGCATACGAGTCTTCCTCAAGATGTTTTATTAAAAATGATTCAAACTGACCAACTTGATGTCTTATTTCGATATTTGAATTTGATTGTTAGTTCTCAAAAGTTTGTGTTTTTTTACCACACGAAACTTGTTCACTCTGTGGTGTACAGTAAGCCATTCTCTAATTTGATGTAGATGTACTCGCCTCTGGCTGAAATCTGGTTGTCCCGGTCGAAAAAACAGTACATAAAACCATCGTAATCCTCATCTAAAAAACAAATTACTCCACTCTTTCGGTATTTGAAACAACACTTAATACTCAATTGCACAGAAAACACTTAACTTTAACTTTGCCCAGTTTAAACAACTGTATATTTTATTGAAACCAGGATTGCATTAAATTCCTATGACTTAAAAACTTCGTATGCAGCATGTCGTGTTTGTTTATTTGTACTCAAAACACTGTGATTTCTATTTACTTTCCACTGTCCAGTTGAAGGTGACGCTGAGTTTAACGGTCGAGAGGTTTTTGTTACTGGGAAGGTACAGTTCAGGGTAATGGGATATCTGGATTTTCTTCAAGTCTCCAACCCCTGTTGGTATAACACTAAGATTAAAGCATATGATATAATTACTACCTCACCTATTCTTGATATACCGACCATTGCAAATATCAGCAGACATTCTTCAGGTGCAATTTTTTACCCATCCGCATACTATTAGACCTTTATATATTCTTTGAAAGCAATCATGCAATTAAACAGCATTTTTGAAACCGTTGCACTTCTTTATGTCTCAGACATTTGTGTCGGATGTCGCGTACAACTTGTCGCTTTGTGCGTTTTCTAACTATTTGGTGCACCATTAGTTTTGAGTAAACTTGTTATCCCAGAAATATGTCATTCATGTAGTTTGCGGCTTTATTTTAATAGAAAAGCAAATGCTAAGATTTGTTAGATTAAATGAGCGTCCAATTTTATAATCAATTCTGATATTCTGCAGTGGACTTACGATCTTCATTTGAACAATTGTTTGCAGTTTGTTGTGCCTCGGACGTGGCCACTAGCAAAATGCAGAGACATCTGAACGTGGAATGTTTCCACATCATGTATTAAACTACATCTGTGGTTGCTGCAAAAAGTGTTTTTTGTCTCTTTCAACAGAATTTCCGAACGTATATTATTAGTTGTACAAGGATTAAAGCTTGACAACTTACGGATTTACCATCATTGCATATCTACTGAGTAGAGATATTAGCCCGTACAAATCACTCAGCTGTAAGTTGCAGCCGGGAGCATTTTTCCAAGCTTACTTGCTGCGCCATTCCTAACTAACACGTTTTGAAGTACAACATTATATGAAAACGTTTACTAAGCCATGCAGGCAAACAGTTATCACTTGTATACTTGTCTGCGGTGGCGCTTTTAACTGGAAACGTGTCTTTTTTCGTCTCACTGTACCGAAACCGCAACGGAGTGCAGCCAACGCTACTCGTACCTGGAACTGAGGAAATGGTGAAATCCCATGGTTTTGCTCACAATGCAAACGAGCTCTGCGCTGCCACGTCGTGATTAGTGTTTATCTTTGCCCAATTATATCGATGTTGGACTGTTAATGACTTTCCCTGTTCATGACTTATCGTGTCAAAGAGTAAGTTGCTTGATTCCGGACGGAGGGCAATAAAAATAAATTGTCTCATGAAGTATATTGCAACAATTACTAGGTATTTGATTGTACTGCAACCAATACATAACGTAGATCTGATGCTACCAACTCAATAAAAATGAAAAAACGCATTATAGTTTAGAATTTGTATAATGCCAATATGTTTGACAAACTCATGCAGTTAACCGAGTTCCAACAGGCTGAATATACAATTGAGTTTTATCACATAACATAAACAGTGGAGCATGTAGCACCATATGCAGCATGTCTTGTTAGTTTGCTTATAAAAACGTAATGTTAAATTGAAACTCTGTCGGGGGATGCGCCGCTGCAAAAAGTCCTGGGGCGCTAATATAGAGGTAATGCATGAACAGTTACTATTTGTTTTGTTTTCGAGTCAAATATTACATTTTCTGCGACGATAGGTATGTTGTTTGACCTGCGACAAAACTGAGGTTTTGAACAATTTTTTGTTGAAACAGTTTACTAAAATTTATTGTTTGCTGAAAACGTTGTTTGCCTTTTTAGTGAACCTTTCATTTACTCAACCACCTCGTCATAATAATATCCAATTTCGTTGGCAGTGTATAGGCATATATTCATTATACAATAATAAACAAAGGCATGAAAAAGAATATAATTTTCAGCAAAGGTCCATGTGTTCGACAACAGGAAAAAAACACATCCTTGTGAAAAGTTTATTCAGGAATGGAATTCCGTCCACGAAGGTTCCAAGTTACTCATTGTCAATGCAGAGTGGGATTTCTTCACGTGCTACATTCAATGACATCGATGGTCTGTAAACAAAATTATTCAAAAAATCGACTTCTGCCTTTTGGTAAACCACCCACATATTTGTGTTGGAAACTTACTTTCTCATTCGTTCTCGTCGACGTCTGATGACGAAGAACATAAGAAGACACACAGTAACCACACATACGGTCACAAGAACAGCGATCACGGGGTTTATCATTTTCCTACAGCTGTTGTATCCATCACCGGTGTAACCCTCGCTGTAAAGAATATTTATGCCTATATGGCAATCTTTGAAGCGTTATTTAGTATTCAAATTGAAAACAAAACAATTTGTTAGGAATATAAACAAAAGAGCGGCCTTGAATGCAACTCATTGTGGTGAATTTGCATCAAAGTGTAGATGGGATGGTTTTAAATATGTCATCCACACTGCTAATATAGCAGACGACATCCTTTGGCTTTATAGAAACTGCTCGATGTCGTTTATGTTCTTAATATGTCATGCACAGAAAAGCTAACGAAAGCTAACTTACTCGCAAGAGCAATCATAACCTAGTTCGGGTGCTGGCCTGTCTTTGCATATTGCAGTCGTGGCACATTTAGCTGTAGATCCGTGACAGGCGTTGTAGTCTTTGCAGCCGGTCCCGCCAATGAACTGATCCACCCCGTCACCACTGTATCCGGGTTTGCAGGTGCAGTTCAAAATAGAACGATCGTTGCTGAGAACCTCACAATATGCATGCGGATCGCAGTGACGTTCTTTCACAGTTTCGTCGACGGGACAGGGGTCCCAATCTAAACACAATGATTTGATTGAAGTTTTTCCAGATCATTTTGCGGCTGAAATACATAAAGCAGAGTTCAAGAACCACCAAAGCATCGGGAACCTAATGCAAAATAAAGAAACGAGCCTTAATTACAAAAACGTTTTTCCAAGTGCAGTATCAAAATGTAATCTTTGCGACACAGATATCACAAAACTATTATTAAAGATGGTATTCTTTAGCTATCGCCTTTTATTGCTATAATGATTATTTGTTACATATTTCCTTCTGATATCATATATTGTAAAACTTTTGAAACGTAAATCGTGATTAGAAATGATTTGTTAGATCTTTAGAATCGAATTCTCAAACCTTCAAAGAAGTATTCTAAGTAAGCGGGGGTTCCATAGTTTTGGCACCAGTGGTCGTTCCCTACACAAACTTTATCCAGGTTTATGTACGCAGTCACGAGGAACAAGTATGTGGCATTCGGAGGTAGTTTTTGATACGTGAAGTTGAACAAAGTTTCTCCGTCCTGCGCTTCGATCTTTCGAAGTGAAACAGATGTAAGAAATTGGTCGGTTTCACCACGACGAGGTTAAATGTTACGTGTACGAATAAATGTACTATTTTCACAAATGCATCTTGTATTTCAACTTTTATTCTAAGATCGATACGGTTTACTGTAATTAATGAAGTATTCAATGGAAAAACACTTTCGGCATTGAATGATTTCTTAGGTTGTCGTGTGTATACTTACTACCATTGGTCTTGAGAATGCGTCATCCACTATGTAGCGCAAACGATACTCAGGAGGTAAACTGTTGGTAATAACATCGAGAATGTGAGGTGCTGTCCACTGCAAGACTACAGTTATTGTATGGTCTGTGTGGTTGCGGTACCAATTGACCATTGTGAAGGCTAGTGGTGGCCCCGAAGACGAACTCAAGTCTAAATTACAAATATATTGAATATGGTTCTTTGTAGTCAAACAAACGCTGACATGGTAGACGTTGGTCATATTATTCTAAGAGTATTCAAAAGTAGTAGATATAAATTGTTGCAGCCTAAACAAGAAATGTACACTCACTACTCAGTACTTGTTCACTGCGACAATACTCGGAAGCTGCTTGCTCGTCGACAGGATGCTTGTTGATGAGGTGATAGCCACAAAACAGATACACGTCATGGCCATAATTCCTGTCTACGCCAATCATGCATCGGCCTCTATAAGCCATAATGTGGAATGTGTAGGAACGACCGAACCGGATGGGAAACGTGATATTTGTTTGATTCTGAAAACAACCGTAAAATGTTTGGAATCAACGTGAATCCAAGGCAGCACCTTTATGAGGATGTTTCTGTAAATTTTGTGTTGTTTGGGGCAATTTGGTGTTTTTTTGCTGGGTGGAAATTTTAAAGAAATTTTTATGTAATTTTTTTTGCAATTTAACATTTGGACCTTCTTATACCTTCTTGATTGTTTTTATCTGTCCCATTGGACAGGGCCGGTCCACTTCTTCCAATGCAATAACGCAACTTTCCGAGCTTGTGCAGTTCGTCACGTCCTCTGCTTCGCAAGGGTATTTGCACTCCACAAGTTCTCCTTCAACGTTTGTGACCCACATTTTCATGCCGATCAACGCCTGGCAGTATTCGTCCTTCTCATATTCGTTTTCTATTAACAAAATATGGTTGTAGACATCATCGCGTGATTATAAAAACGAAGGCTCTCTGCTTTGTCGTTTATGAGCACTTTCCGCAGCACTTAATATGGATCTAAAGATCTAAGTAATTCAATGCGAATTAATTTCAAGTGATTAATTTCCACTTAAGCGTAAGCAAGTGCTACATTATGAATGACAAAATCCTGCTTCATATGTTGTAATGTGCCTTGAAATGTTTTTTGTTTTAAATTTTGATTTGAGGTACTTGCCGTAGGCCAATGTATCGTCGTCACTGTCAAAAAAGCAATACATGAATCCGTCGTGATCGTCTCCTAAAACAAATCGATGTTTAAGCGATGGGGCTAATAATGATTTTTGGTGAGCGCAGACAGGGCCACTGTTTCCGCAAAATACCGTTCAGTAAAATTTTTTTTTTGCAGTCGGCAATCAGATGAAAAGTCTGCAATAAGACGTGTGCTGAGTTAAATGAAAATCTTTGAAACAACTCTGTGTTAGACTCTCTTGACACCTTCGCAGAGAATGCATAACAAAATTACCACATATGATAAGCATCTGTCTGCAGCTTATACACAATTAACACTACCCACCCTTCACTGTCCAGTTGTAAGTAACGCTTAGTTTTGCGGTCGAGTGGTTGGTATGATCGGAAAGGTGAAGATTAGGGTAATAGTATGTCTCGACAACCATCAATTCATCATTCTGTATACTGGGACTTTGGCAACCAACTCCCCCAATGGATCGGTCAATCCCATCACCGCTGTAGCCAGGTTTACAGGTGCAGTTTATTCGTGAACGATCTTTGCTCAGGATCTCACAAAACGCATGCGGATCGCAATGACGTTCTTTTCCTTCTCTTTCGGTTGGGCAGGGATTCCAATCTGTGGAAAAGTAAGCGAATGAAGATGTCATCATACCAGAATAGAAAAGACGACTTTCTACTGCAATTACACCTCAGCAACCGCCACCAACACAGACACTTTATGTTAGTCAGTGGTTTTTGATAATTTATTTTCAATTCTTTCATAATTTTAATTGAAATTATTCATTCAAGGTGTTTTTAAGCTAAGCCAATGTCTGCACAAACCGTCAAAGAATTCTTATATTTCTGCCGCAGTTCCAAAGTTTTCGCAAGTCTCTCCACCAGGACAGGTCTTATCATTAAGATTCATGTAAGCTAATGCCTTAAACACGTAGGTGTTATTCGGGCGTAGCCCACGGTAAGTGTACGTGAACACATCTTGACCAGGAAATGGTATCACCTTTAACGAAATGTGGAAATATTTGTCGGTCTGTTATGTCAGAAACGACACTCAAATACAACGAGTTCGCACGGCCTGCACGTTTATATTTAACATGTCAAATATATTAACATTGTAATAGAATACATGCAGTAGGGTACAGAAGCACTACAGCATTAGGGGATGTTGTGGTTACACAATATGCGAACCATTGCGGTCTCATTGCATATAAGCACAACTAACAATCAACCCATGCTGTAAATCCTGAAGGACTTCTACACATGGATTTTACCTCAACTGCCTTTGAGTGAAAGCGGGTGTGATGTGGATCTTTCACGTACAACACCTTGTATTTGTCAGGCAAGCGGTTTTCAATGTTGTCTACGACATGAGGTGCTTGCCATTGTAACATCACCGTTATCGTGTGGTCATTGTGATTTCGGAATGCTTCGAGCATTGTGAAGTTGATTGGTGGTCCCGATGACGATGTCAAGTCTAGGTTAAGATATGAATTTTTGCATCACGGACCAATTACTTAACTCGTTTCAGATGTATTGAACACATTACAATAGCGTGAAGCAAATCAAAGTTTAATGAATTGTTTTTTTTTTCGTATTTTGGCATCTTTAGAACCCGCAAAATCGGATTTCATTTACAAACAATATGAGACATAAACTCTTAAACTTCACAGTGTCGTTAACTGGTGTTGGATTCTTCTCTTGTCATGGCTGTTGTAACATGCACTTTACCGAACGTTTAAAAACCAAAGAAATGTCCAACAATACAACTCACTACTGAGTACTTGTTCACTGCGACAATTGTTGTAAGCTGCTTGCTCGTCTACCGGATGCTTGTTGATGAGGTGATAGCCACAGAATAGGTAGATGTCGCTGCTATGTAGAGCTTTACCGAAAACTCGTCTTCCGCGGTACCCGAAAACGTTAAAATAATACGAACGACCGAATCGGATAGGAAACGTGATGTTGGTTTGGTTCTGTAATCAGCAATGATTTGGGGTCAAATAAACTTACACAAATAATTAGTTGGGTTTGAGTTTTAATTCGTGTTTTGTTTTTCCATCGTAGGCTGTGGAATACGGACTATACCATTTAAAACACAATGCAAATAAGGAAATCAATTTTTAAAATATATTTATTTCAGGTGGAAACCAGCACGCGTGCCATTTTTGAAACAAAGGCGTGCCAAATTTGGTGGTTAACCTAAACCGACGTAAATTCCGCGAAAATAAGACGAATCCAACGTTGCATTTGTCGTCGACCGTTCTATATGTGAAAATCATGAGTGTTGTCTGATTTCAGTATCGTCCTGTCTGGCAGAATGGTTGGTCATATATCCGGAAATCATTATTGGGGCATTTGGTGAGTACTAGCATTGCTCATGTAATCGGAAATACCTTCATTATGGCCTTTATTTGTCCCATTGGACAGGGCTGATCAACATAAGCGGCTGTAACGCAGATTTCTTCACTTTTGCAACCCTGTAGATCAACTGACTCACACGGGTAGGGGCACTCCACATAATCCCTATTAACGTTCGTCACCCACATTTTCATGCCTATCATGGATTGGCAGTAGTTGTCGTGGAGGTCGTAGTAATAATCCGAGCCTGCAACAGATTGATAAACTAAAGACAATTTGTAACAAACTGTTTTTGGCAGACTATTTCGAATGGTTTTGTGGCACACGAGTCAACCTGAAGGTCTTTTAGAAAAAAGATTTGAACTGACCAACTGGATGTCTTATCTCGATATTTGAATTTCATTGTGATTTATTAAAGGTTTTTGTTTTTATAGCACACGAAACTTGTTCATTCTATGCTGTACAGTAAGCCATTCTCTGATTTGATCTAGATATACTCGCCTTTGACTGAAATGTGGTTGTCCCGGTCGAAAAAACAGTACATAAAACCATCGTAATCCTCATCTAAAATCCAAAATACTCAGCTCTTTCGGTATTTGAAACAACACCCAATACTTAATTGCACAGAAAACAACTAACTTTAACTTTGCCCAGTTGAAAATAACTGTATATTTTATTGAAAACAGATATGCGTTGAATTCCTATGACTTAGAAACTTCGTATGCAGCATGTCATGTTTGTTTATTTGTACGCAAAAGACTGTGATTTCTATTTACTTTCCACTGTCCAGTTGAAGGTGACGCTGAGTTTGACGGTCGAGAGGTTTTTGTGACTGGGAAGGTACAGTTCAGGGTAATGGGATATCTGGATTTTCTTCAAGTCTCCAACCCCTGTTGGTATAACACGAAGATTAAAGCATATGATATAATTACTATCTCACCTATTCTTGTTTTACCGACCATTGCAAGTGTCAGACATTCTACAGATGCAATTTTTTACACATCCGCATACTATTAGAACTTTTTGTATTGTTTGAAAGCAATCATGCAATTAAACAGCTTTTTTGAAGTCGTTGCACTTATTTATGTCTCAGACTTTTGTGTCGGATGTCGCGTACAACTTGTCGCTTCGTGCGTTTTCTCTATTTGGGGCATCATTAGTTTTGCGTAAAGCTGTTAATCCTGAAGCACGGCATCCACGGCCTTATTTTAAACAGAATTTTGAATCCAAAAGCTAAGATTTTTTAGATTAAATGAACATCCAACTTCAATAGAAATTATGACATATATTTTGCAGTTGACTTACTTGAACAATTGTTTGCAGTCCGTTGTGCCTCGGTCGTGGCCTCTAGTAAAAGGCAGAAACAGCAAAACGTGGAATGTTTCCACATCATGTTTTAAACTACATCTGTGGTTGCTGCAAAAAGTTTTTTTGTCTCTTACAAGAAAATTTTTGTCTTTTTCAACAGAATTTCCGAACGTATATTATAAATTGTACAAGGATTAAAGCTTAACAACTTACGGATTTAGCATTATTGCATATCTACTGAGTAGAGACATTAGCTCGTACAAATCACACAGCTGTAAGTTGCTGCCGGGAGCATTTTTCCAAGCTTACTTGCTGCGCCATTCCTAACTAATACGTTTTGAAGTACAACATCATATGAAAACGGTTACTAAGCCATGCAGGCAAACAGCTATCACTTGTGTACTTGTCTGCGGTGGCCCTTTTAACTGGAAATGTGCCTTTTTTCGTCTCACTGTACCGAAACCGCAACGGAGTACAGCCAACGCTACTCGTACCTGGAACTGAGGAAATGGTAAAATACCATGGTTTTGCTCACAATGCAAACGAGCTCTGCGCTGCCACGTCGTGATTAGTGTTTATCTTTGACCAATTGCATCGATGTTGTATTGTTAATGACTTTTCCTGTTCATGACTTATCGTGTCAAAGAGTATGTTGCTCGATTCCCGACGGAGGGCAATAAATATAAATTGTTTTATGAAGTATATTGCAACAATAACTAAGTATTTGATTGTACTGCAACCAATACATAGCGTAGATCTGATACTACCAACTGAATAGAAATGCAAAAACGCATTATAGTTTAGAATTTGTATAATTCCAATATGTTGACAAACTCATGCAGTTAACCGAGTTCCAACAGGCTGAATATACAATTGAATTTTATCACATAACATAAACAGTGGAGCATGTAACTCCATTGGCAGTATGTCTTGTTCGTTTGCTTGTGAAACGCAATGTTAAATTGAAACACTGCCGGGGGTGCGCTGCTGCAAAAAGTCCAGGGGAGCGAATATAGAGGTAATTGCTTCAACAACATCAAATAGCGACTGCATTGATATTCAACAGCCTTGTAGCCCTATGGTTCCCAAACTGTGCGTCGTGGCGTGTCCTGGCGCGACGTTTTGAGTTTCCGAGGTTAAATTTTAAACAAAAAATGCTTATGCTGGAAAAATTGATGCAAATATTGCATTTTCTGCGACGATAGGTATGTTGTTTGACCTGTGACAAGACCGAGGTTTTGAACAATTTGTTGTGGAAAGAGTTTACTAAAATTTGTTGTTTGCTGAAAAATTTGTTTGCCTTTTTGATGAACCTTTAAATTAATGTACTAGAGTATTTATTGAACCTATTGTTAATTCACTCAAATACCTCAAAAAGAGTGGGTTCTGAAACTCTCTACTTGCCGTTTTTTTCTGCGTAAAAGGAAAATTAATTGAATTTAGGTGAGATTGCCTTTTTATTTTGCCCAAGCGCTTGGGGTATTGTTGTTCATTTACCCAACCACCTTGTTATAATGACATCCAATTTTCTTGGCAGTGTATATACAAATATTCATCACACAATAATAAACAAAAGCATGGAAGAGAATATTATTTTCAGCAAACTTGCAATATGCAAAGACAGGCAAGCACCCGAACTAGGTTATGATTGCTCTTGCTAGTAAGTTTAAGAGCTATTTCGTTAGATTTTCTGTGCATGACATATTAAGAACATAAACGACATCGAGCAGTTTCTTTAAAGCCAAAGGATGTCGTCTGCTATATTAGCAGTGTGGATGACATATTTAAAACCATCCCATCTACACTTTGATCACAGTGCTCGCAAAAATGTAAATTGATCACAATTCCCTTTGAAAACAACTACTTGCACAAGCACATTTACGCAACGTTGCATTAAAATGCCTAAACCAAAGGCAATCTAGCTTGGCATTATTGCTGGCTGTATATTGTTTTTTTTTTATGATTTCGCCACATTGAGTCATCAGCAATATTGGTTCCAAGAAGTTGTTCGGTCGTGGTGTAACGTATCGGATTGCGACTGCAAATTCACCACAATGAGTTGCATTCAAGGCCGCTCTTTTGTTTATATTCCTAACAAATTGTATTTTTTTAAGAATGTGGTAATGGGTTTGCACGACACAATAAAGTTGGAAGACTATGTATATATATTTTTACCCTTGCCCAGTAGTTCTTAACTAGATTTGTTTAAAGGGTGCGTGGATTTCAATTATTAGGGTTAGTTATAAATATCCTTCACTAGATTTATGACAGAAAAGAACACTGTTCAAAGACTATCAAAATCTTATTTATGATTTCTTCTATTAGGTTAATAATAAAAAAAAGGAAATTACTAAAAATTGCCATATTTCAGAAAAGTCATTTGCTTACTGCGCAAACTCCTGATGTACGCAGGTGATTATCTTTCGCTAAAACGCATGCAGAATCTCCCACGACAATTGCCCATCCCCCCAAGCCCACCCTAAAAATGGCGGACAGACATAGAATCAGGAAACACATAAATATGCGTGAATGTGCTCGGTCGTAATTCATCTTGCAACCTAGCTTGGAAAGTGCAGTTAAAACTGAACCTCTTTTTGCTACAGTTCTGCTGCGGTCATTTTGTGTCATAACTCGTTCAGTTACTGCTGCAATATCTTCTGGGTTGTGACTTGTATTGGTTTGCGGCTGCGGGTTGAACACAGAAGGTATTTCCAAGGTCGGTTTCATTCTGCTACATGTGCTATAACTTAAAGTATTATTTGAACACTGCGCAATTCGAATGTGTCATGGCAATTTAAAGCGTTGCCCTGAAAAATAAATTTTGGACAATGTGGAGACAGTATGCGTTTTGTTGCATATAAAACAGAAAAATCTTTTTGTTTGGGTTAACAATACCTAATTTACTTTCCGACCATTGTTATGAATGCGATATTGAACGTTTCGCCACAAATTTCCAAAAACCAACTATATGCGCAGTTTCTGCTGTTAAACATACTTCGCTGTCTTGAAGTGTATTAAGAAAACCTGTTCAAACATTTGTGTTCACTCACAGCTTAAGCTGGTTTGACCAACCCTATATAAACTTGTGTCCTTGCCTTTACTGTTGATCTACACACTAACAAACACAATATGGGCCCATATACTGCTCCAACATTCGAACACACAGATTGAATGTTTAACGATACGGCAAATTCGGTTGTTCCTTCAGTGTCTGCAACCATTCACTCATCAAAACCCATTGTTCAGAATGTGGGTGTCGAATTTCAGTTCGGTTGTGTTTTCCTCAGCTGTACTTCAAGCACCAAACTACCGGAGACGAAAACGCAGCAGAACATACCATGGTCAAGCAACCGCTTGGAAACCAGTCGTATCGGCGTGCACAACTGTCTGCAGCTCAAATGTCATTATTGGCTGATTGCTTGTACATGCATTTGACTATGTGTTGAATTAAAATTCAGGTGCAAATTTACTACTTCAAGCACGCCTTTCGGGGGCAACTATCAGTATTGTTGCAGCGATAGTTCCGCTTAGTTGCGGAGAATATTTGGACTGCATGCTCTGACGTTAGAGGCGAGTTGGACAATTGCTTGCGCATTTTGCGTCACACTAGTGTTATAGTCCAAATAAATCCAACAAAAATATGTACAACAGGGGTTTATTTACACATAAATTTCTCTCACATAATTCTTCGACAGTGGGCGGAATACTCAACTCGAACACAGAAATCAACTCAAGCACAGAACAAAGTTAAATTGTCGTTTTGTCACTCTTGTGTTATTGGTAGCATTTGGGGCACACCGTTGACAACACAAGATATTTGATAATTAAGCTACAGACAGTTATGCACACTGTTTCAACCATCAGTATGGTAACTAACGATGGTCTTGACTAACTAACCAAAGAAGACTATTTTACTGATATTGCAGTCGACGTCAATCTGTTAGGTAACAAACTACCGGAGACGAACCACAGTAGAACACACTATAGCCAAGCAACCGCCTGGAAACCAGTCGTATCTGTGTGCACAACTGTTTGCAGCTCACAGGTCATTATTGGCTGATTGCTTGTACGTGCATTTGACTTTGTTTTGGATTGAAATTCAGGTGTAAAATTACTACGGATTTTACGTGAAATTCTTGTGCACACAGTATCTCGGTAGGATATAGACCACCCTAGTCTCCAACTATTTAAACAATTTCATCAAAAGCAACGCGGAGATCGACCCCGGCTTGATGTCCAACATCACCATTAAACTGCGGGAAAAGTTCTATATTGTTGACTTCAAAGTTGGTGCCAGTGGACCAAGGTGCCAAATGCTTCTCTCCGCCTGTTCCATCTAAGCTGTCAGTTGGCAAGATTTGTCGGTCCACTGTTCCACCACTTTTTACATCTTTTAGCTGCTCCTGGAGGTTGACGAAGGTCGGCCGGTTCATTGGCAACCACTGCCAACATTGTAGCATGAGGTTGTATCTATAAACATATTTAAACTTGTGGCCAACATGTGAAGTGGTGATACAAATATTATGTTTTTGAAACAGGTTTAAACCAAAATTAACTGCCCGCGATACATAAACGTGCTAGACCGTGCTGTACTATGATAGCAAGTTAATCAAATGTGCTCATACCAACATGTGTAGTCCTCTGGTGCTTTATGTTTCAATTAAAGAAAGTTACAGTAAGGATTTCGTATTGATGCACTGAGCTCACAATTTCCAACACTTACAGATGATCGTTGCACGACGTGGGCTTTGGCATCCTGTACCCCTTTTCCAGTGAATAAAAGAGATAACTCTGTTCAATATCAGGGTATGGTGTGGCACCCACTGTTACCATTTCGTGAAGTAATATGCCGAAAGACCACCTTGAATATAAGAAAGCACTATTTGTTATGTGGTCGATTAGGCCAAATCACCCCGGGGTCAAAAAGTACCCCGTTCTCTAAAAGGGTTACACTGTCTGCCTGATTCTGTATTTTCTAGGACGGGCCCAGTGTGTTATATCTAATGATATAAACAACTTACACGTCACTTCGCCACGTAATAGGGACTTTCCCTCCCATCATCCGTTCGGGGCTGACCCACTTGAACGGAACTCGTCGCTCGGTGGCGCCCTTGATCATGCCGTAGCGGTAAACGTCGTTGGCCAGACCAAAGTCAGAAATTTTACACTGCATGTTCTGCAAAGTTTGGATGTTGCTTACGTATAGGAAACTGACAAAACATTGTGAATTAATATCCATTACATGCAATTTCGAATCCTCATAAAATCAGTCACCGTAGTGCAAGCTTTAACGCTATGAAGCTGCGCCCAATTTAACACCATGCAAAATGAACGTTTGGGTTTTCGGGGATACTTGCCTCTCCCACTAAAATGTTTCTGGCCGCGACATCCCCGTGAATAATCTTAGAGGAGGCGAGAAAATGTAAACCTCCGGCGATTTGTCGCCCAATCTGGTAGAGATTGGACTCACTGAAGTTGTAGATTGGATTCTGGTTTCTCTTGGATGCCTTAAAACCAACTTAGGTATCTTGTGTTTGGTCAATACTGTAAAGAACCGGCGCAGTAAATCTGTACTATGGAAAACAGCAGACAGCATCCATTGGCGTAGCTGGGGGACATGTAGGGACCATAGCTTCCCTAACCCAAAAATACTGATATTTTGGTTATGCGATTGTTCAATTATGGTTTGACTTGTACTGAAAGCACGAGGACGACTGGTCGTTGTTTGCATTGTGCGTTGAATTTTGATCTGACCACTGGCAGAAACGCAACGGGGAATCCAGCTTTACGTCTTAATCGCTGGGTTTACAGCGATTAATATCGGAAAATCGAATACTCCTACGTAGGTACCAGCATATTTGCTGACGTGAGATAGGAATTTCCATGATATGTGCGGATCACTCCTCCCGATCGTGTAAATGTCAACCTTGTCGGTTGCAAAAATTTCACTGCAACCCTGAAATCTTTGGTTTCCTTTTCCCCCTGACATTTTATTGATATTAATGCCCACCAAAAAGGTTATCATGCGGATCGACCGTTGTGGTTTGAATGGTTTTGGTTAGGAGCCGTTTGTTATTGTTTCAAGATGTTAACACCCATGCTCCTTACAGCGTTATCCCACGTACGACGCCAGGTAATGTTGAGAGGCGTTGCTGTCAGCACTTAATGTCTCGCATGACGTCATAAATAAGGAAACGATTTCTATCCTAACCTCCCTGCAATCCCAGAGGAAATGAAGCAAATCTCCATATTTCATGTACTCGGTCACCAACAATGGTGATTCGCACTCGTTGTCCGCATCCAGCTTTGTCGTGCACACCCCAATGATCCCCATAATGGAGTCGTGCGGCCCAAGCGACATTAGGAGCGCCATTTCAGCCAGGAAATCCTCCCTGTATGCAACCGCATGAAGAGCTGCAAGAAAGCAAAGCCATTTGATTTACAAATTTTCGGTGAACATGAATTTGGTAAATGTTTCTCAGGTGTAGGCTGGTTTGATTGGGGTAACGGTTGCTGGTAATAATACAATAAAGATCTTATAAAATTTCAATATATAATAACCACGTTTCAAAATGGAAAATAAATGTAATAGGCTGTAAGCTATAAGTTAAACAGTAAAACTGACTGAACATGTAGGCTGCTGTTGCCAACTACCTCCAAGTCACACTGAATAGCAATGGTAGCAAAACTTGGAGATTTGTGCCTCAGGTTTCTTATGTGCGATATATTTAAATGTCTGCCAGGTGCCTGGCAACAAAGGCATCCGACAACCAAATCAATTTTCTTTAGTTTCTTTTACGTAAATGCCCGACAAATTTATTCACAAATCGTGTCAAGGCTTGCAGAGTAAGCTTTGGAAATCTTTTAACGGCTGGTACTTTGCAACTGAATTGAAATAACCTGTCAACGATTTCACGGCAACTTCCTTTTTCGATCCAATGTCGTGCCAGGTTGCTCTATAAACGACTCCAAAGCTTCCCCTTCCGAGTACGTCTGAAATTTAGTGATGAAAGCCGTAATCTTTAAATTGCCTGAGCGAGTAAATAAGTAAGCGGTTAGTGTCAATGTTTATGGTTTTGATGGCAAAGGTGAATCAATCGGGGCGGTTTCCATTATAGTTGTACGTTTATTTTATCCCAAAACTCAGAACAGTTTAGTTCAAGTTATTTTGGAAAAAGGCAAAATTCTTGCCCCAAACTATATATAAAGTAATGGCAAACCGTGTAAAGCCAGGTTGTTTCGATCTATTTCCCACTTTTGTCCAAATACAGGACCCATGTTGGTCATTTGAAGATGGTTTTCGAACTGAGAGTAGTTTAGAAAAGGCGCCAGGTCTGCCAGAGATTCGCCGGCGACAAACCGCGATTGGTCGAATATGAGTCTCCTTTATACAACAAGAATATAAATATAACCATGAGATTATAGCAGCCCTTGTAAGTAATATTACGAAATCATCTGCCACTGAGTCTTTGTTGGCCGTAAGATAAAAACTTTCGTTCAGAAAATCGTTTTTGTGAAAGGTTTGTCCAACAATAGTAATCGATTCACGGTGTTTGCAAGTTACCTATTGTCAATGCAGAGTGGATTTACATACCACCAACTACATTCAATGACATCGACGGTCTGTAACCAAAATTATTCAAAAAATCGACTTCTGCCTTTTGGTAATCCACCCACATATTTGTGTTGGAAACTTACTTTCTCATTCGTTTTCGTCGACGTCTGGTGACGAAGAACATAAGAAGACACACGGTGACCAAACATACGGTCACAAGAACAACGATCACGGGGTTTATCATTTTCCTACAGCTGTTGTATCCATCACCGGTGTAACCCTCGCTGTAAAGAATATTTATGCCTATATGGCAATCTTTGAAGCGTTATTTAGTGTTCAAATTGAAAACAAAACAATTTGTTAGGAATATAAACAAAAGAGCGGCCTTGAATGCAACTCATTGTGGTGAATTTGCAGTCGCAATCCGATACGTTACACCACGACCGAACAACTGTTTGGAACTAATATTGCTGCTCTCGATGAGGCGAAATCACGAAAAAAACACTATATAGCCAGCAATAATGCCAAGCTAGATTGCCTTTGGTTTAGGCATTTTAATGCAACGTTGCGTAAATGTGTTTGTGCAAGTAGTTGTTTTCAAACAGAATTGTGATCAATTTACATTGTTGCGGGCACTGTGATCAAAGTGTAGATGGGATGGTTTCAAAAATGCGATCCGCACTGCTAATAAAGCGGACGACATCCTTTGGCTTTAAAGAAACTGCTCGATGTCGTTTATGTTCTTAATATGTCATGCACAGAAAATCTAACGAAATAGCTCTGAAACTTACTCGCAAGAGCAATCATAACCTAGTTCGGGTGCTGGCCTGTCTTTGCATATTGCAGTCGTGGCACATTTAGCTGTAGATCCGTGACAGGCGTTGTAGTCTTTGCAGCCGGTCCCGCCAATGAACTGATCCACCCCGTCACCACTGTAGCCGGGTTTGCAGGTGCATTTCAAAATAGAACGATCTTTACTGAGAACCTCACAATATGCATGTGGATCGCAGTGACGTTCTTTCACAGTTTCGTCGACTGGACAGGGATCCCAATCTAAACAGAATGATTTGATTGAAGTTTTTCCTGATCATTTTGCGGCTGAAATATATAAAGCAGAGTTCAAGAACCACCAAATGCATCGAGAACCAAATGCAAAAAGTAAGAAACAAACCTTAAATACAAAAACGTTTTTCCAACTAAAGTATCAAAATGTAATTTTTGCGACACAGATGTCACAAAACTATTTTTAAGCGGGTATTCTTTAGTTGGCCTTTTATTGCTATAATGATTATTTGTTACCTATTTCCTTCTGATATCATATATTGGAAAACTTTTGAAACGTAAATCGTGATTAGAAATGATTTGTTAGATCTTCAGAATCGAATTCTCAAACCTTCAAAGAAGTATTCCAAGTATGCGGGGGATCCATAGTTTTGGCACCAGTGGTCGTTCCCAATACAAACTTTATCCAGGTGTATGTA
Organism: Ascidia mentula; assembly: GCF_947561715.1. Taxonomy (NCBI): domain Eukaryota; kingdom Metazoa; phylum Chordata; class Ascidiacea; order Phlebobranchia; family Ascidiidae; genus Ascidia; species Ascidia mentula. The sequence continues at coordinate 6,767,496 of NC_138568.1, forward strand.
CGCAGTCACGAGGAACAAGTATGTGGCATTCGGAGGTAGTTTTTGATACGTGAAGTTGAACAAAGTTTCTCCGTCCTGCGCTTCGATCTTTCGAAGTGAAACAGATGTAAGAAATTGGTCGGTTGCACCACGACGAGGTTAAATGTTACATGTACGAATAAATGTACTATTTTCACAAATGCATCTCGTATTTCAACTTGTATTCTAAGATTGATACGGTTTACTGTAATTAATGAAGTATTCAATGGGAAAGCACTTTCGGCATTGAATGATTTCTTAGGTTGTCGTGTGTATACTTACTACCATTGGTCTTGAGTATGCGTCATCCACTATGTAGCGCAAACTATACTCAGGAGGTAAACTGTTGGTAATAACATCGAGAATGTGAGGTGCTTTCCACTGCAAGACTACAGTTATTGTATGGTCTGTGTGGTTGCGGTACCAATTGACCATTGTGAAGTCTAGTGGTGGCCCCGTAGACGAAGTCAAGTCTAAATTACAAATATATTGAATATGGTTCTTTGTAGTCAAACAAACGCTGACATGGTAGACGTTGGTCATATTATTCTAAGAGTATTTAAAAGTAGTAGATATAAATTGTTGCAGCCTAAACAAGAAATGTACACTCACTACTCAGTACTTGTTCACTGCGACAATACTCGGAAGCTGCTTGCTCGTCGACAGGATGCTTGTTGATGAGGTGATATCCGCAAAACAGATACACGTCATGGCCATAATTCCTGTCTACGCCAATCATACATCGGCCTCTATAAGCCATAATGTGGAATGTGTAGGAACGACCGAACCGGATGGGAAACGTGATATTTGTTTGATTCTAAAAACAACCGTAAAATGTCTAGAACCAACGCGAATCCAAGACAGCACCTTTATGAGAATGTTTTTTTTTTTGTAAATTTTGTAGTTGTTTGGGGAACTTTGTGTTTGTTTGGGCTGGGTGGAACAAAAAATTTTTTAGTACCTCTAATTTAACATTTGGACGTTCTTATACCTTCATGATTGTTTTTATCTGTCCCATTGGACAGGGCCGGTCCACTTCTTCCAATGCAATAAAGCAACTTTCCGAGCTTGTGCAGTTCGTCACGTCCTCTGCTTCGCAAGGGTATTTGCACTCCACAAGTTCTCCTTTAACGTTTGTGACCCACATTTTCATGCCGATCAACGCCTGGCAGTATTCGTCCTTCTTATATTCGTTTTCTGTTAACAAAATATGGTTGTAGAAATCATCGCGTGATTTTAAAATCAAAGGCTCTCTGCTTTGTCGTTTATGCGCACTTTCCGCAGCACTTTATATAGGTCTAACGATCTAAGTAATTCAATGCGAATCAGATTCAAGTGACCAATTTCCACTTAAGCGTAAGCAAGTGCTACATTATGCATGACAAAATCCTGTTTCATATGTTGTAATGTGCCTTGAAATGTTTTTTTGTTTTAAGTTTTGATTTGAGGTACTTGCCGTAGGCCAAAGTATCGTCGTCACTGTCAAAAAAGCAATACATGAATCCATCGTGATCGTCTCCTAAAACAAATCGATGTTAAAGCGATGGAGCTAATAATGCTTTTTAGTAATCGCAGACAAGGCCACTGTTTCTGCAAAATACCTTTCAGTAAAATTTTTTTTTTGCAGTCGGCAATAAGATAAAAAGTCTGCAATAAGACGTGTGCTTAGTTAAATGAAAATCTTTGAAACAACTCTGTGTAAGACTCTCTTGACACCTTCGCAGAGAATGCATAACAACATTACCCACATATGATCAGCATCTGTCTGCAGCTTATACACAATAACACTACCAACCCTTCACTGTCCAGTTGTAAGTAACGCTTAGTTTTGCGGTGGAGTGGTTTGTATGATCGGAAAGGTGAAGATTAGGGTAATAGAATGTCTCGACAACCATCAATTCATCATTCTGTATACTAGGACTTTGGCAACCGACTCCCCCAATGGATCGGTCAATCCCATCACCGCTGTAGCCAGGTTTACAGGTGCAGTTTATTCGTGAACGATCTTTGCTGAGGATCTCACAAAACGCATGCGGATCGCAATGACGTTCTATCACTTCTCTGTCTATTGGGCAGGGATTCCAATCTGTGGAAAAGTAAAGCGAATGAAGATTTCATCATACCAGAATAGAAAAGACGACTTTCTACAGCAATTACACCTCAGCAACCGCCACCAACACAGACACCTTATGTTAGTCAGTGGTTTTTGATAATATATTTTCAATTCTTTCATAATTTTAATTGAATTTAATCATTCAAGGTGTTTTTAAGCTAAGCCAATGTCTGCACAAACCGTCAAAGAATTCTTCTATTTCTGCCGCCGTCCCAAAGTTTTCGCAAGTCTCTCCACCAGGACAGGTCTTATCAGTAAGTTTCATGTAACCTAATGCCTTAAACACGTAGGTGTTATTCGGGCGTAGCCCACGGTAAGTGTACGTGAACACATCTTGACCAGGAAGTGGTATCACCTTTAATGAAATGCGGAAACATTTGTTGGTCTGCTTTGTCAGAAATATATTAATATTGTAATAGAATACATGCAGTAGGGTACAGAAGCACTACAGCATTAGGGGATGTTGTGGTTACGCTATATGCGAACCATTGCGGTCTCATTGCATATAAGCACAACTAACAATCAACCCATGCTGTAAATCCTGAAGGATTTCTACACATTGATTTTACCTCAACAGCCTTTGAGTGAAAGCGGGTGTGATGTGGATCTTTCACGTACAACACCTTGTATTTGTCAGGCAAGCGATTTTCAATGTTGTCTACGACATGAGGTGCTTGCCATTGTAACATCACCGTTATCGTGTGGTCATTGTGATTTCGGAATGCTTCGAGCATTGTGAAGTTGATTGGTGGTCCCGATGACGATGTCAAGTCTAGGTTAAGATATCAATTTTTGCATCACGGACCAATTACTTAACTCGTTTCAGATGTATTGAACACATTACAATAGCGTGAAGCAAATCAAAGTTTAATGAATTTTTTTTTGTATTTTGGCATCTTTAGAACCCGCAAAAGCGGATTTCATTTACAAATAATATAAGACATAAACTCTTAAACTTCATTGTGTCGTTAACTGGTGCAGGATTCTTCTCTTGTCATGGCTGTTGTAATATGCACTTTACCAAACATTTCAAAACAAAAGAAATGTCCAACAATACAACTCACTACTGAGTACTTGTTCACTGCGACAATACTTGTAAGCTGCTTGCTCGTCGACCGGATGCTTGTTGATGAGGTGATAGCCACAGAATAGGTAGACATCGCTACTATGTAGAGCTTTACCAAAAATTCGTCTTCCGCGGTACCCGAATATGTTGAAATAATACGAACGACCGAATCGGATAGGAAACGTGATGTTGGTTTGGTTCTGTAATCAGCAACCATTTGGGGTCAAATAAACTTACACAAACAATTACTTGGTTTTGATTTGTAATTCGTGTTTTGCACGTTTTCTCATAGTAGGCTGTGGAATACGGACTATACCTACAACAGCATGCAAAAAAGGAAGATGTGTTTTTAAAATATTTTCATTTCAGGTGGAAACCAGCACGCGTGCCATTTTTGAAGCAAAGGCGTGCCAAATTTGGTGGTTAACCAAAACCGATGTAACTTCCGCGAAAAATAAGACGAATCCAACGTTGCATTTGTCGTCGACCATTCTGTATGGGGAAATCATGAGTGTTGTCTGATTTTAGTATCGTCCTGTCTGGCAGGATGGTTGGTCATGTATCCGGAAATTATTATTGGGGCATGTGGTGAGTAATAGCATTGCTCATGTAATCGAAAATACCTTCATTATGGCCTTTATTTGTCCCATTGGACAGGGCGGATCAACATAAGCGGCTGTAACGCAGATTTCTTCACTTTTGCAACTCTGTAGATTAACTGACTCACACGGGTAGGAGCACTCCACATAATCCCCATTAACGTTCGTCACCCACATTTTCATGCCTATCATGGATTGGCAGTAGTGGTCGTGGAGGTCATAGTAATAATCCGAGCCTGCAACAGATTGATAAACTAAACACAATTTGTAACAAACTATTTTTTTGGCATACTATTTCGAATGGTTTTGTGGCACACGAGTCAACCTGAAGGTCTTTTGTTTTTTTTTTCGTCTTATCTCGATATTTGAATTTGATTGTTAGTTCTCAAAGGTTTGTGTTTTTAAACCACACGAAACTTGTTCACTCTGTGCTGTACAGTAAGCCGTTCTCTAATTTGATGTAGATATACTTGCCTTTGGCTGAAATGTGGTTGTCCCGGTCGAAAAAACAGTACATAAAACCATCGTAATCCTCATCTAAAAACCAAATTACTCAACTCTTTCGGTATTTGAAACAACACTTAATACTCAATTGCACAGAAAACACCTCACTTTAACTTTGCCCGATTTAAAACAACTGTATATTTTTTTGTAAAAACACGATTGCATTAAATTCCTATGACTTAAAAAATTCGTATGCAACATGTCGTGTTTGTTCATTTGTACGCAAAAGCTGTGATTCTATTTACTTTCCACTGTCCAGTTAAAGGTGACGCTGAGTGTAACGGTCGAGAGGTTTTTGTTACTGGGAAGGTACAGTTCAGGGTAATGGGATATCTGGATTTTCTTCAAGTCTCCAACCCCTGTTGGTATAACACTAAGATTAAAGCATATCATATAATTACTACCTCACCTATTCTTGATATACCGACCATTGCAAATATCAGCAGACATTCTTCAGGTGCAATTTTTTACCCATCCGTATACTATTAGACCTTTATATATTCTTTGAAAGCAATCATGCAATTAAACAGCATTTTTGAAACCGTTGCACTTCTTTATGTCTCAGACATTAGTTTTGAGTAAACTTGTTATCCCAGAAATGCGTCATTCATGTAGTTTGTGGCTTTATTTTGATAGAAAACCAAAGGCTAAGATTTGTTAGATTAAATGAGCGTCCAATTTTATAATAAATTCTGATATTTTGCAGTGGACTTACGATCTTCATTTGAACAATTGTTTGCAGTTTGTTGTGCCTCGGACGTGGCCACTAGTAAAATGCAGAAACAGCTGAACGTGGAATGTTTCCACATCATGTATTAAACTACATCTGTGGTTGCTGCAAAAAGTGTTTTTTATCTCTTTCAACAAAATTTTTGTCTTTTTCAACAGAATTTCCGAACGTATATTATTAGTTGTAAGGATTAAAGCTTGACAACTTACGGATTTAGCATTATTGGATATCTACTGAGTAGAGACATTAGCTCGTACAAATCACTCAGCTATAGGTTGCAGCAGGAAGAATGCTTACAAGCTTACTTGCTGTGCCATTCCTAACTAACACGTTTTGAAGTACAACATTACATGAAAACGTTTACTAAGCCATGCAGGCAAACAGTTATCACTTGTATACTCCTCTGCGGTGGCGCTTTTAACTGGAAACGTGTCTTTTTTCGTCTCACTGTACCGAAACCGCAACGGAGTGCAGCCAACGCTACTCGTACCTGGAACTGAGGAAATGGTGAAATCCCATGGTTTTGCTCACAATGCAAACGAGCTCTGCGCTGCCACGTCGTGATTAGTGTTTATCTTTGCCCAATTACATCGATGTTGGACTGTTAATGACTTTCCCTGTTCATGACTTATCGTGTCAAAGAGTATGTTGCTTGATTCCGGACGGAGGGCAATAAAAATATATTTTCTCATGAAGTATATTGCAACAATTACTAGGTATTTGATTGTACTGCAACCAATACATAACGTAGATCTGATACTACCAACTCAATAAAAATGCAAAAACGCATTATAGTTTAGAATTTGTATAATTCCAATATGTTTGACAAACTCATGCAGTTAACCGGGTTCCAACAGGCTGAATATACAATTGAGTTTTATCACATAACATAAACAGTGGAGCATGTAGCACCATATGCAGCATGTCTTGTTAGTTTGCTTATAAAAACGTAATGTTAAATTGAAACTCTGTCGGGGGATGCGCTGCTGCAAACAGTCCTGGGGCGCTAATATAGAGGTAATGCATGAACAGTTCCTATTTGTTTTGTTTTCGAGTCAAATATTACAGTTTCTGCGACGATAGGTATGTTGTTTGACCTGCGACAAAACTGAGGTTTTGAACAATTTTTTGTTGAAACAGTTTACTAAAATTTATTGTTTGCTGAAAACGTTGTTTGCCTTTTTAGTGAACCTTTCATTTACCCAACCACCTCGTTATAATAATATCCAATTTCGTTGGCAGTGTATACGCATATATTCATTATACAATAATAAACAAAGGCATGAAAAAGAATATAATTTTCAGCAAAGGTCCATGTGTTCGACAACAGAAAAAAAACATCCTTGTGAAAGATTTATTCAGGAATGGAATTCCATCCACTGAGGTTCCAAGTTACTCATTGTCAATGCAGAGTGGGATTTCTTCACGTGCTGCATGCAATGACATCGACGGTCTGTAACCAAAATTATTCAAAAATCGACATCTGCCTTTTGGTAATCTACCCACATATTTGTGTTGGAAACTTACTTTCTCATTCGTTTTCGTCAACGTCTGATGACGAAGAACATAATAAGACACACAGTAACCACATATACGGTCACAAGAACAGCGATCACGGGGTTTATCATTTCCCTACAGCTGTTGTATCCATCACCGGTGTAACCCTCGCTGTAAAGAATATTTATGACTATATGGCAATCTTTGAAGCGTTATTCAAATTAAAGAAAGAACAATTTGTTAGGAATAGAAACAAAAGAATGCAACTCATTGTGGTGAATTTCCAGTCGCAATCCGATGCGTTACACCACGACCGAACAACTGCTTGGAACCAATATTGCTGATGACTCAATGTGGCGAAATCATGAAAAAAACAATATACAGCCAGCAATAATGCCAAGCTAGATTGCCTTTGGTTTAGGCATTTTAATGCAACGTTGCGTAAATGTGTTTGTGCAAGTAGTTGTTTTCGAACAGAATTGCGATCAATTTACATTGTTGCGGGCACTGTGATCAAAGTGTAGATGGGATGGTTTTAAATATGTCATTAACACTGCTAATATAGCAGACGACATCCTTTGGATTTATAGAAACTGCTCGATGTCGTTTATGTTCTTAATATGTCATGCACAGAAAAGCTAACGAAAGCTAACTTACTCGCAAGAGCAATCATAACCTAGTTCGGGTGCTGGCCTGACTTTGCATATTGCAGTCGTGGCACATTTAGCTGTACATCCGTGACAGGCGTTGTAGTCTTTGCAGCCGGTCCCGCCAATAAACTGATCCACCCCGTCACCACTGTAGCCGGGTTTGCAGGTGCATTTCAAAATAGAACGATCGTTATTGAGAACCTCACAATATGCATGCGGATCGCAGTGACGTTCTTTCACAGTTTCGTCGACTGGCCAGGGGTCCCAATCTAAACACAATGATTTGATTGAAGTTTTTCCTGATCATTTTGCGGCTGAAATATATAAAGCAGAGTTCAAGAACCACCAAATGCACCGAGAACCAAATGCAAAAAGTAAGAAACAAACCTTAAATACAAACACAGATGTCACAAAACAATTTTGAGCGGATATTCTTTAGTTGGCCTTTTATTGCTATAATGATTATTTGTTACCTATTTCCTTCTGATATCATATATTGGAAAGCTTTTGAAACGTAAATCGTGATTAGAAATGATTTGTTAGATCTTCAGAATCGAATTCTCAAACCTTCAAAGAAGTATTCCAAGTATGCGGGGGATCCATATACAAACTTTATCCAGGTTTATGTACGCAGCCACGGAGAACAAGTATGTGGCATTCGGAGGTAGTTTTTGATACGTGAAGTTGAACAAAGTTTCTCCGTCCTGCGCTTCAATCTTTCGAAGTGAAACAGATGTAAAAATTGGTCGGTTTCACCATGACGTAGCTAAACGTTACATGTACGAACAAATAGAAAAAAACATCAGAAATGTGACTGCAAGAATCAGCCTTTGCAGGTCGGTAACCGACGAATCTGCCGTTACAAATCAATGTAATATTCCTAGGGCTCCAAAAGAAGTAACAGACGATCACACCAGTACAAGATCTTTATTTAAGAAATATTAATTTCGCCTAATGGCATCTTCAATTTCTGTCGTAGAAAGTAGATTTTTTTATCGTTTTAATCCCTTTGTTTTTTTGTCGTGGTAGCCAGTAAGTGGACTTACTGTGGAGTTATTTTGTTGTTGTTTTTGTTTTTGTGGTGGTTTTAATTAATTAATTTAATTTTTTATTGCTATTTTATTTTCAGACAGAAATTGAAGATGCCTTTTGGCGAATTCTTAAATAAAGATCTTATACTGGTGTGATTGTCTGTTACTCCTTTTGAATTAATGATGAATTCATTGGTAAAACACTTTCGACATTGAATGATTTCATAGGTTGTCGTGTGTGTACTTACTAACAATAGTTTTGAGAATGTATGATCCATTGCGTAGCGCATGCGATACTCAGGAGGTAAACTGTTGGTGATAACATCAAGAATGTGAGGTGCTTTCCACTGCAAGACTACAGTTATTGTATGGTCTGTGCGGTTGCGGTACCAATCGACCATAGTGAAGTTTAGTGGTGGCCCCGAAGACGAAGTCAAGTCTAAATTACAAATGTATTGAATGTGGTACGCGTTCTTTGTGGTAAAAAAATGTAGACATGGTAGACGTTGGTCATATTATTGAATATTTAAAGGTAATTAAAATTACCAGTAAGCCTTTTTGTGCTCCAGTTTTGAAAATATCATTACAAGATACAATTTGGTCTTGAAAATATAAATCCTTGCAGCCTAAACAAGAAATGTACACTTACTACTCAGTACTTGTTCACTGCGACAATACTCGGAAGCTGCTTGCTCGTCGACAGGATGCTTGTTGATGAGGTGATAGCCACAAAACAGATACACGTCATGGCCATAATTCCTGTCTACGCCAATTATACATCGGCCTCTATAAGGCATAATGTGGAATGTGTAGGAACGACCGAACCGGATGGGAAACGTGATATTTGTTTGATTCTGAAAACAACCGTAAAATGTCTAGAACCAACGTGAATCCAAGACAGCACCTTTATGAGGATGTTCATGTAAATTTTGTAGTTTTCTGGGCAATTTGTGTTTTTTTTCGCTGGGTGGAAATTTTTATGTACCTGTAATTTAACATTTGGACGTTCTCATACCTTCATGATTGTTTTTATCTGTCCCATTGGACATGGCCGGTCCACTTCGTCCAATGCAGTAAAGCAACTTTCCGAGCTTGTGCAGTTCGTCACGTCCTCTGATTCGCAAGGGTATTTGCACTCCACCAGATCTCCGTCAACGTTTGTGACCCACATTTTCATGCCGATCAACGCTTGGCAGTATTCGTCCTTCTTATATTCGTTTTCTGTTAGCGAAATATGGTTGTAGACCTCATCGCGTGATTATAAAAACGAAGGCTCTATGCTTTGTCGTTTATGCGAACTTTCCGCAGCACTTTATGTAGATCTAACGATCTAAGTAATTCAATGCGAATCAATTTCAAGTGACTAATTTCCACTTACGCGTAAGCAAGTGCTACATTGTGCATGACAAAATGTTGTTTCATATGTTGTAATGTGAAATGTTTTTTGTTTTAAATTTTGATTCGAGGTACTTGCCGTAGGCCAACGTATCGTCGTCACTGTCAAAAAAGCAATACATGAATCCGTCGTGATCGTCTCCTAAAACGAATTGGTGTTGAAGCGATAGAGCTAATAATGATTTTTAGTGAGAGCAGACAGGGCCACTGTTTCCGCAAAATACCGTTCAGTAAATATTTTTTACAGTCAGCAATAAGATGTGTGCTGAGTTAAATGAATATCTTTGAAACAACTCTGTGTAAGACTCTCTTGACACCTTCGCAGAGAATGCATTACAAAATTACCCACATATGATCAGCATCTGTCTGCAGCTTATACACAATTAACACTACGCACCCTTCACTGTCCAGTTGTAAGTAACGCTAAGTTTTGCGGTCGAGTGGTTGGTATGATCGGAAAGGTGAAGATTAGGGTAATAGAATGTCTCGACAACCATCAATTCATCATTCTGTATACTGGGACTTTGGCAACCAACTCCCCCAATGGATCGGTCAATCCCATCACCGCTGTAGCCAGGTTTACAGGTGCAGTTTATTCGTGAACGATCTTTGCTCAGGATCTCACAAAACGCATGCGGGTCGCAATGACGTTCTTTTACTTCTCTGTCTATTGGACAGGGGTTCCAATCTGTGGAAAAGTAATTTCATCATACCAGAATAGAAAAGACGACTTTCTACAACAATTACACCTCAGCAACCGCCAACAAAACAGACACCTTATGTTGATCAGTGGTTTTTGATAATTTATTTTCAATTCTTTCATAATTTTAATTGAAATTATTCATTCAAGGTGTTTTCAAGCTAAGCCAATCTCTGCACAAACCGTCAAAGAATTCTTCTATTTCTGCCGGAGATCCAAAGTTTTCGCAAGTCTCTCCACCAGGACAGGTCTTATCATTAAGATTCATGTAAGCTAATGCCTTAAACACGTAGGTGTTATTCGGGCGTAGCCCACGGTAAGTGTACGTGAACACATCTTGACCAGGAAATGGTATCACCTTTAACGAAATGTGGAAATATTTGTCGGTCTGTTATGTCAGAAACGACATTCAAATACAACGAGTTCGCACGGTCTGCACGTTTATATTTAACATGTCAAATATATTAACATTGTAATAGAACACGTGCAGTAGGGTACAGAAGCACTACAGCATTAGGGGATGTTGTGGTTACACAATATGCGAACCATTGCGGTCTCATTGCATATAAGCACAACCAACAATCAAACCATGCTGTAAATCCTGAAGGACTTCTACACATGGATTTTACCTCAACTGCCTTTGAGTGAAAGCGGGTGTGATGTGGTTCTTTCACGTACAACACCTTGTATTTGTCAGGCAAGCGGTTTTCAATGTTGTCTACGACATGAGGTGCTTGCCATTTTAACATCCCGTTATCGTGTGGTCATTGTGATTTCGGAATGCTTCGAGCATTGTGAAGTTGATTGGTGGTCCCGATGACGATGTCAAGTCTAGATTAAAATATGAATTTTTGCATCAAGGACCAATTACTTAACTCGTTTCAGATGTATTGAACACATTACAATAGCGTCAAGCAAGTCAAAGTTTAATGAATTTTTTGCATTTTGGCATCTTTAGAACCCGCAAAAGCGGATTTCATTCACAAATAATACGAGACATAAACTCTTAAACTTCACTGTGTCGTTAACTGGTGCAAAATTCTTCTCTTGTCATCGCTGTTATAACATGCACTTTACCAAACGTTTCAAAACCAAAGAAATTTCCAACAATATACAACTCACTACTGAGTACTTGTTCACTGCGACAATACTTGTAAGCTGCTTGCTCGTCGACCGGATGCTTGTTGATGAGGTGATAGCCACAGAATAGGTAGACATCGCTACTATGTAGAGGTTTACCGAAAATTCGTCTTCCGCGGTACCCGAAAATGTTGAAATAATACGAACGACCGAATCGGATAGGAAACGTGATGTTGGATTGGTTCTGTAACCAGCAACCATTTGGGGTCAAATAAACTTACACAAACAATTAGTTGGGTTTGAGTTGTAATTCGTGTTTTGTTTTTTCATCGTAGGCTGTGGAATACGGACTATACCATTTAAAACACCAGGCAAATAAGGAAATCAATTTTTAAAATATATTCATTTCAGGTGGAAACCAGCACGCGTGCCATTTTTGAAACAAAGGCATGCCAAATTTGGTGGTTAACCAAAACCGACATAAATTCCGCGAAAATAAGACGAATCTAACGTTGCATTTGTCGTCGACCATTCTATATGTGAAAATCATGAGTATTGTCTGATTTCAGTATCGTCCTGTCTGGCAGGATGGTTGGTCATATATCCGGAAATTATTATTGGGGCATTTGGTGAGTACTAGCATTGCTCATGTAATCGGAAATACCTTCATTATGGCCTTTATTTGTCCCATTGGACAGGGCTGATCAACATAAGCGGCTGTAACGCAGATTTCTTCACTTTTGCAACCCTGTAGATCAACTGACTCACACGGGTAGGAGCACTCCACATAATCCCCATTAACGTTCGTCACCCACATTTTCATGCCTATCATGGATTGGCAGTAGTGGTCGTGGAGGTCGTAGTAATAATCCGAGCCTGCAACAGATTGATAAACTAAAGACAATTTGTAACAAACTGTTTTTGGCAGAATATTTCGAATGGTTTTGTGGCATACGAGTCTTCCTCAAGATGTTTTATCAAAAAAGATTCAAACTGACCAACTTGATGTCTTATTTCGATATTTGAATTTGATTGTTAGTTCTCAAAAGTTTGTGTTTTTTTACCACACGAAACTTGTTCACTCTGTGCTGTACAGTAAGCCATTCTCTAATTTGATGTAGATGTACTCGCCTCTGGCTGAAATCTGGTTGTCCCGGTCGAAAAAACAGTACATAAAACCATCGTAATCCTCATCTAAAAAACAAATTACTCCACTCTTTCGGTATTTGAAACAACACTTAATACTCAATTGCACAGAAAACACTTAACTTTAACTTTGCCCAGTAAAACAACTGTATATTTTATTGAAACCAGGATTGCATTAAATTCCTATGACTTAAAAACTTCGTATGCAGCATGTCGTGTTTGTTTATTTGTACTCAAAAAACTGTGATTCTATTTACTTTCCACTGTCCAGTTGAAGGTGACGCTAAGTGTAACGGTCGAGAGGTTTTTGTTACTGGGAAGGTACAGTTCAGGGTAATGGGATATCTGGATTTTCTTCAAGTCTCCAACCCCTGTTGGTATAACACTAAGATTAAAGCATATGATATAATTACTACCTCACCTATTCTTGATATACCGACCATTGCAAATATCAGCAGACATTCTTCAGGTGCAATTTTTTACCCATCCGCATACTATTAGACCTTTATATATTCTTTGAAAGCAATCATGCAATTAAACAGCATTTTTGAAACCGTTGCACTTCTTTATGTCTCAGACATTTGTGTCGGATGTCGCGTACAACTTGTCGCTTTGTGCGTTTTCTCACTATTTGGTGCACCATTAGTTTTGAGTAAACTTGTTATCCCAGAAATATGTCATTCATGTAGTTTGCGGCTTTATTTTAATAGAAAACCAAATGCTAAGATTTGTTAGATTAAATGAGCGTCCAATTTTATAATCAATTCTGATATTTTGCAGTGGACTTACGATCTTCATTTGAACAATTGTTTGCAGTTTGTTGTGCCTCGGACGTGGCCACTAGCAAAATGCAGAGACATCTGAACGTGGAATGTTTCCACATCATGTATTAAACTACATCTGTGGTTGCTGCAAAAAGTGTTTTTCATCTCTTTCAACAGAATTTCCTCACGTATATTATGTAGTTGTAAGGATTAAAGTTTGACAACTTACGGATTTACCATCATTGCATATCTACTGAGTAGAGATATTAGCCCGTACAAATCACTCAGCTGTAAGTTGCAGCCGGGAGCATTTTTCCAAGCTTACTTGCTGCGCCATTCCTAACTAACACGTTTTGAAGTACAACATTATATGAAAACGTTTACTAAGCCATGCAGGCAAACAGTTATCACTTGTATACTCCTCTGCGGTGGCGCTTTTAACTGGAAACGTGTCTTTTTTCGTCTCACTGTACCGAAACCGCAACGGAGTGCAGCCAACGCTACTCGTACCTGGAACTGAGGAAATGGTGAAATCCCATGATTTTGCTCACAATGCAAACGAGCTCTGCGCTGCCACGTCGTGATTAGTGTTTATCTTTGCCCAATTACATCGATGTTGGACTGTTAATGACTTTCTCTGTTCATGACTTATCGTGTCAAAGAGTATGTTGCTTGATTCCGGACGGAGGGCAATAAAAATATATTGTCTCATGAAGTATATTGCAACAATTACTAGGTATTTGATTGTACTGCAACCAATACATAACGTAGATCTGATACTACCAACTCAATAAAAATGCAAAAACGCATTATAGTTTAGAATTTGTATAATTCCAATATGTTTGACAAACTCATGCAGTTAACCAAGTTCCAACAGGCTGAATATACAATTGAGTTTTATCACATAACATAAACAGTGGAGCATGTAGCAACATATGCAGAATGTCTTGTTAGTTTGCTTATAAAAACGTAATGTTAAATTGAAACTCTGTCGGGGGATGCGCTGCTGCAAAAAGTCCTGGGGCGCTAATATAGAGGTAATGCATGAACAGTTCCTATTTGTTTTGTTTTCGAGTCAAATATTACATTTTCTGCGACGATAGGTATGTTGTTTGACCTGCGACAAAACTGAGGTTTTGAACAATTTTTTGTTGAAACAGTTTACTAAAATTTATTGTTTGCTGAAAACGTTGTTTGCCTTTTTATTGAACCTTACATTCACCCAACCACCTCGTTATAATAATATCCAATTTCGTTGGCAATGTATACGCATATATTCATTATACAATAATAAACAAAGGCATGAAAAAGAATATAATTTTCAGCAAAGGTCCATGTGTTCGACAACAGAAAAAAAAACATCCTTGTGAAAAGTTTATTCAGGAATGAAATTCCTTCCACTGAGGTTCCAAGTTACTCATTGTCAATGCAGAGTGGGATTTCTTCACGTGCTGCATGCAATGACATCGACGGTCTGTAACCAAAATTATTCAAAAATCGACATCTGCCTTTTGGTAATCTACCCACATATTTGTGTTGGAAACTTACTTTCTCATTCGTTTTCGTCAACGTCTGATGACGAAGAACATAATAAGAAACACAGTAACCACACATACGGTCACAAGAACAGCGATCACGGGGTTTATCATTTTCCTACAGCTGTTGTATCCATCACCGGTGTAACCCTCGCTGTAAAGAATATGTATGACTATATGGCAATCTTTGAAGCGTTATTCAAATTAAAGAATAAACAATTTGTTAGGAATAGAAACAAAAGAAAGCAACTCATTGTGGTGAATTTGCAGTCGCAATCCGATGCGTTACACCACGACCGAACAACTGCTTGGAACCAATATTGCTGCTGACTGAATGTGGCGAAATCATGAAAAAAACAATATACAGCCAGCAATAATGCCAAGCTAGATTGCCTTTGGTTTAGGCATTTTAATGCAACGTTGCGTAAATGTGTTTGTGCAAGTAGCTGTTTTTAAACGGAATTGTGATCAATTTTCATTTCTGCGGGCACTGTGATCAAAGTGTAGATGGGATGGTTTTAAATATGCCATCCACACTGATAATATAGCAGACGACATCCTTTGGCTTTAAAGAAACTGCTCGATGTCGTTTATGTTCTTAATATGTCATGCACAGAAAATCTAACGAAATAGTTCTGAAACTTACTCGCAAGAGCAATCATAACCTAGTTCGGGTGCTGGCCTGTCTTTGCATATTGCAGTCGTGGCACATTTAGCTGTAGATCCGTGACAGGCGTTGTAGTCTTTGCAGCCGGTCCCGCCAATGAACTGATCCACCCCGTCACCACTGTAGCCGTGTTTGCAGGTGCATTTCAAAATAGAACGATCTTTACTGAGAACCTCACAATATGCATGTGGATCGCAGTGACGTTCTTTCACAGTTTCGTCGACTGGACAGGGATCCCAATCTAAACAGAATGATTTGATTGAAGTTTTTCCTGATCATTTTGCGGCTGAAATATATAAAGCAGAGTTCAAGAACCACCAAATGCACCGAGAACCAAATGCAAAAAGTAAGAAACAAACCTTAAATACAAAAACGTTTTTCCAACTAAAGTATCAAAAAGTAATTTTTGCGACACAGATGTCACAAAACTATTTTTAAGCGGGTATTCTTTAGTTGGCCTTTTATTGCTATAATGATTATTTGTTACCTATTTCCTTCTGATATCATATATTGGAAAACTTTTGAAACGTAAATCGTGATTAGAAATGATTTGTTAGATCTTCAGAATCGAATTCTCAAACCTTCAAAGAAGTATTCCAAGTATGCGGGGGATCCATAGTTTTGGCACCAGTGGTCGTTCCCAATACAAACTTTATCCAGGTGTATGTACGCAGTCACGAGGAACAAGTATGTGGCATTCGGAGGTTATTTTTGATACGTGAAGTTGAACAAAGTTTCTCCGTCCTGCGCTTTGATCTTTCGAAGTGAAACAGATGTAAAAAATTGGTCGGTTTCACCATGACGAAGCTAAACGTTACATGTACGAACAAATAGAAAAAAAACATCAGAAATGTGACGGATCTGCCGTTACAAATCAATGTAATATTCCTAGGGCTCCAAAAGAAGTAACAGACGATCACACCAGTATAAGATCTTTATTTAAGAAATATTAATTTCGCCTAATGGCATCTTCAATTTCTGTCGTAGAAAGTAGATTTTTTTATCGTTTTAATCGCTTTGTTTTTTGTCGTGGTAGCCAGTAAGTGGACTTACTGTGGAGTAATTTTGTTGTTGTTTTTGTTTTTGTTGTGGTTTTAATTAATTAATTTAATTTTTTATTGCTATTCTATTTTCAGACAGAAATTGAAGATGCCTTTTGGCGAATTCTTAAACAAAGATCTTATACTGGTGTGATTGTCTGTTACTCCTTTTGAATTAATGAAGAATTCATTGGAAAAACACTTTCGACATTGAATGATTTCATAGGTTGTCGTGTGTGTACTTACTACCAATAGTTTTGAGAATGTATGATCCATAACGTAGCGCAAGCGATACTCAGGAGGTAAACTGTTGGTGATAACATCAAGAATGTGAGGTGCTTTCCACTGCAAGACTACAGTTATTGTATGGTCTGTGTGGTTGCGGTACCAATCGACCATAGTGAAGTTTAGTGGTGGCCCCGAAGACGAAGTCAAGTCTAAATTAGAAATGTATTGAATGTGGTACGCGTTCTTTGTGGTAAAAAAATGTAGACATGGTAGACGTTGGTCATATTATTGAATATTTAAAGGTAATTAAAATTACCAGTAAGCCTTTTTGTGCTCCAGTTTTGAAAATATAATTACAAGATACAATTTGGTCTTGAAAATATAAATCCTTGCAGCCTGGACAAGAAATGTACACTTACTACTCAGTACTTGTTCACTGCGACAATACTCGGAAGCTGCTTGCTCGTCGACAGGATGCTTGTTGATGAGGTGATAGCCGCAAAACAGAAACACGTCATGGCCATAATTCCTGTCTACGCCAATTATACATCGGCCTCTATAAGGCATAATGTGGAATGTGTAGGAACGACCGAACCGGATGGGAAACGTGATATTTGTTTGATTCTGAAAACAACCGTAAAATGTCTAGAACCAACGTGAATCCAAGACAGCACCTTTATGAGGATGTTCATGTAAATTTTGTAGTTTTCTGGGCAATTTGTGTTTTTTTTCGCTGGGTGGAAATTTTTAAGTACCTGTAATTTAACATTTGGACGTTCTCATACCTTCATGATTGTTTTTATCTGTCCCATTGGACATGGCCGGTCCACTTCGTCCAATGCAGTAACGCAACTTTCCGAGCTTGTGCAGTTCGTCACGTCCTCTGATTCGCAAGGGTATTTGCACTCCACAAGATCTCCGTCAACGTTTGTGACCCACATTTTCATGCCGATCAACGCTTGGCAGTATTCGTCCTTCTTATATTCGTTTTCTGTTAGCGAAATATGGTTGTAGACCTCATCGCGTGATTATAAAAACGAAGGCTCTATGCTTTGTCGTTTATGCGAACTTTCCGCAGCACTTTATGTAGATCTAACGATCTAAGTAATTCAATGCGAATCAATTTCAAGTGACTAATTTCCACTTACGCGTAAGCAAGTGCTACATTGTGCATGACAAAATGTTGTTTCATATGTTGTAATGTGCCTTGAAATGTTTTTTGTTTTAAATTTTGATTCGAGGTACTTGCCGTAGGCCAACGTATCGTCGTCACTGTCAAAAAAGCAATACATGAATCCGTCGTGATCGTCTCCTAAAACAAATTGGTGTTGAAGCGATAGAGCTAATAATGATTTTTAGTGAGAGCAGACAGGGCCACTGTTTCCGCAAAATACCGTTCAGTAAATATTTTTTACAGTCAGCAATAAGATGTGTGCTGAGTTAAATGAATATCTTTGAAACAACTCTGTGTAAGACTCTCTTGACACCTTCGCAGAGAATGCATAACAAAATTACCCACATATGATCAGCATCTGTCTGCAGCTTATACACAATTAACACTACCCACCCTTCACTGTCCAGTTGTAAGTAACGCTAAGTTTTGCGGTCGAGTGGTTGGTATGATTGGAAAGGTGAAGATTAGGGTAATAGAATGTCTCGACAACCATCAATTCATCATTCTGTATACTGGGACTTTGGCAACCAACTCCCCCAATGGATCGGTCAATCCCATCACCGCTGTAGCCAGGTTTACAGGTGCAGTTTATTCGTGAACGATCTTTGCTCAGGATCTCACAAAACGCATGCGGGTCGCCATGACGTTCTTTTACTTCTCTGTCTATTGGACAGGGGTTCCAATCTGTGGAAAAGTAATTTCATCATACCAGAATAGAAAAGACGACTTTCTACAACAATTACACCTCAGCAACCGCCAACAAAACAGACACCTTATGTTGATCAGTGGTTTTTGATAATTTATTTTCAATTCTTTCATAATTTTAATTGAAATTATTCATTCAAGGTGTTTTCAAGCTAAGCCAATCTCTGCACAAACCGTCAAAGAATTCTTCTATTTCTGCCGGAGATCCAAAGTTTTCGCAAGTCTCTCCACCAGGACAGGTCTTATCATTAAGATTCATGTAAGCTAATGCCTTAAACACGTAGGTGTTATTCGGGCGTAGCCCACGGTAAGTGTACGTGAACACATCTTGACCAGGAAATGGTATCACCTTTAACGAAATGTGGAAATATTTGTCGGTCTGTTATGTCAGAAACGACATTCAAATACAACGAGTTCGCACGGTCTGCACGTTTATATTTAACATGTCAAATATATTAACATTGTAATAGAACACGTGCAGTAGGGTACAGAAGCACTACAGCATTAGGGGATGTTGTGGTTACACAATATGCGAACCATTGCGGTCTCATTGCATATAAGCACAACCAACAATCAAACCATGCTGTAAATCCTGAAGGACTTCTACACATGGATTTTACCTCAACTGCCTTTGAGTGAAAGCGGGTGTGATGTGGTTCTTTCACGTACAACACCTTGTATTTGTCAGGCAAGCGGTTTTCAATGTTGTCTACGACATGAGGTGCTTGCCATTTTAACATCCCGTTATCGTGTGGTCATTGTGATTTCGGAATGCTTCGAGCATTGTGAAGTTGATTGGTGGTCCCGATGACGATGTCAAGTCTAGATTAAAATATGAATTTTTGCATCAAGGACCAATTACTTAACTCGTTTCAGATGTATTGAACACATTACAATAGCGTCAAGCAAGTCAAAGTTTAATGAATTTTTTGCATTTTGGCATCTTTAGAACCCGCAAAAGCGGATTTCATTCACAAATAATACGAGACATAAACTCTTAAACTTCACTGTGTCGTTAACTGGTGCAAAATTCTTCTCTTGTCATCGCTGTTATAACATGCACTTTACCAAACGTTTCAAAACCAAAGAAATTTCCAACAATATACAACTCACTACTGAGTACTTGTTCACTGCGACAATACTTGTAAGCTGCTTGCTCGTCGACCGGATGCTTGTTGATGAGGTGATAGCCACAGAATAGGTAGACATCGCTACTATGTAGAGGTTTACCGAAAATTCGTCTTCCGCGGTACCCGAAAATGTTGAAATAATACGAACGACCGAATCGGATAGGAAACGTGATGTTGGATTGGTTCTGTAACCAGCAACCATTTGGGGTCAAATAAACTTACACAAACAATTAGTTGGGTTTGAGTTGTAATTCGTGTTTTGTTTTTTCATCGTAGGCTGTGGAATACGGACTATACCATTTAAAACACCAGGCAAATAAGGAAATCAATTTTTAAAATATATTCATTTCAGGTGGAAACCAGCACGCGTGCCATTTTTGAAACAAAGGCATGCCAAATTTGGTGGTTAACCAAAACCGACATAAATTCCGCGAAAATAAGACGAATCTAACGTTGCATTTGTCGTCGACCATTCTATATGTGAAAATCATGAGTATTGTCTGATTTCAGTATCGTCCTGTCTGGCAGGATGGTTGGTCATACATCCGGAAATTATTATTGGGGCATTTGGTGAGTACTAGCATTGCTCATGTAATCGGAAATACCTTCATTATGGCCTTTATTTGTCCCATTGGACAGGGCTGATCAACATAAGCGGCTGTAACGCAGATTTCTTCACTTTTGCAACCCTGTAGATCAACTGACTCACACGGGTAGGGGCACTCCACATAATCCCCATTAACGTTCGTCACCCACATTTTCATGCCTATCATGGATTGGCAGTAGTGGTCGTGGAGGTCGTAGTAATAATCCGAGCCTGCAACAGATTGATAAACTAAAGACAATTTGTAACAAACTGTTTTTGGCAGACTATTTCAAATGGGTTTGTGACATACGAGTCTTCCTTAAGATATTTTATTAAAAAAGATTCAAACTGACCAACTTGATGTCTTATCTCGATATTTGAATTTGATTGTTAGTTCTCAGAAGTTTGTGTTTTTAAACCACACGAAACTTGCACACTCTGTGCTGTACAGTAAGCCATTCTATAATTTGATGTAGATATACTCGCCTTTGGCTGAAATGTGGTTGTCCCGGTCGAAAAAACAGTACATAAAACCATCGTAATCCTCATCTAAAAACCATAATACTCAACTCTTTCGGTATTTGAAACCACACTCAATACTTAATTGCACAGAAAACACTTAACTATAACTTTGCCCAGTTTGAAATAACTGTATATTTTTTTATGCGTTAAATTCCTTTGACTTTGAAAAACTTCGTATGCAGCATGTCGTGTTTGTTTATTTGTACTCAAAAGACTGTGATTCCTATTTACTTTCCACTGTCCAGTTGAAGGTGACGCTGAGTTTAACGGTCGAGAGGTTTTTGTTACTGGGAAGGTACAGTTCAGGGTAATGGGATATCTGGATTTTCTTCAATTCTCCAACCCCTGTTGGTATAACACTAAGATTAAAGCATATCATATAATTACTACCTCACCTATTCTTGATATACCGACCATTGCAAATATCATACATTCCACAGATGTATTTTTTTTACCCATCCGCATACTATTAGACCTTTATATATTCTTTGGAAGCAATCATGCAATTAAACAGCATTTTTGAAAACCGTTGCACTTCTTTATGTCCCAGACATTTGTGTCGGGTGTCGCGTACAACTTGTCGCTTTGTGCGTTTTCTCACTATTTGGTGCACCATTAGTTTTGAGTAAACTTGTTATCCCAGAAATACGTCATTCATGTAGTTTGCGGCTTTATTTTAATAGTAAACCAAAGGCTAAGATTTGTTAGATTAAATGAGCGTCCAACTTTAATATAAATTGTAATATTTTGCAGTGGACTTACGATCTTCATTTGAACAATTGTTTGGTGTCCGTTGTGCCTCGGACTTGGCCACTAGTAAAATGCAGAAACAGCTAAACGTGGAATGTTTCCACATCCTGTATTAAACTACATCTGTGGTTGCTGCAAAAAGTGTTTTTTGTCTCTTTCAACAAAATTTTTGTCTCTTTCAACAGAATTTCCTCACGTATATTATTAGTTGTACAAGGACTAAAGCTTGACAACTTACGAATTTAGCATTATTGCATATCTACTGAGTAGAGACATTAGCTCGCACAAATCACTCAGCTGTAAGTTGCATCCTGGAGCATTTTTCCAAGCTTACTTGCTGCGCCATTCCTAACTAATTCCTTTTGAAGTACAACATTATATGAAAACGATGACTAAGCCATGCAGGCAAACAGCTATCACTTGTATACTTGTCTGCGGTGGCGCTTTTAACTGGAAATGTGTCTTTTTTCGTCTCACTGTACCGAAACCGCAATGGAGTGCAGCCAACGCTACTCGTACCTGGAACATAGGAAATGGTAAAATCCCATGGTTTTGCTCACAATGCAAACGAGCTCTGCGCTGCCCCGTCGTGATTAGTGTTTATCTTTGCCCAATTACATCGATATTGGGTTGTTAATGACTTTCCCTGTTCTTGATTTATCGTGTCAAAGAGTATGTTGCTCGATTCCTGACGGAGTGCAATAAAGATAAATTGTCTCATGAAGTATATTGCAACAATTACTAGGTATTTGATTGTACTGCAACCAATACATAGCATAGATCTGATACTACCAACTCAATAGAAATGCAAAAACGCATTATATTTTAGAATTTGTATAATTCGAGTATGTTTGACCAACTCATGCAGTTAACCGAGTTCCAACAGGCTGAATATACAATTGAATTTTATCACATAACATAAACCGTGGAGCATGTAGCTTCATAGGCAGCATGTCTTGTTAGTTTATAAAAAAAACTGTTTATAAAAACGTAATGTTAAATTGAAACACTGCCGGGGGTGCGCTGCTGCAAAAAGTCCTGGGGCGCTAATATAGAGATAATGCATCAACAGTTACTATTTGTTTTGTTTTCGAGTCAAATATTACATTTTCTGCGACGATAGGTATGTTGTTTGACCTGCGACAAGACTGAGGTTTTGAACAATTTGTTGTTCAAACAATTTACTAAAATTTATTATTTGGTGAAAACTTCGTTTTTGTTTTTAATGAACCTTTCAACCAATGCACTAGAGTATTTATTCAACCAATTGTTAATTCACCCAAATACCTTAAAAATATTAGGTTCTGAAATTCTCTACTTAACGTTTTTTTCTGCGTGAAAGAAAAAATAATTGAATTTAGGTAAGATTGCCTTTATATTTTGCCCAAGCGCTTAGAGTTTTGTTGGTCATTTACCCAATCACCCCTCGTTATAATAATATTCAATTTCGTTGACAGTCTATACTCATATATTCATTGCACAATAATAAACAAGGGCATGAAAAAGTACATAATTTTCAGCAAAGGTCCATGTGTTCGACAACAGGAAAAAAACATTCTTGTGAAAAGTTTAGCCAGGAAAGGAATTCCATCCACGAAGGTTCCAAGTTACTCATTGACAATGCAGAGTGGGATTTCTTCACGTGCTGCATTCAATGACATCGACGCTCTGTAACCAAAATTATTCAAAAATCGACATCTGCCTTTTGGTAATCCACCCACATATTTGTATTGGAAACTTACTTTCTCATTCGTTTTCGTCGACGTCTGATGACGAAGAACATAATAAGAAACACAGTAATCACACATACGGTCACAAGAACAACGATCACGGGGTTTATCATTTTCCTACAGCTGTTGTATCCATCACCGGTGTAACCCTCGCTGTAAAGAATATTTATGCTTATATGGCAATCTTTGAAGCGTTATTTAGTATTCAAATTGAAAACAAAACAATTTGTTAGGAATATAAACAAAAGAGCGGCCTTGAATGCAACTCATTGTGGTGAATTTGCAGTCGCAATCCGATACGTTACACCACGACCGAACAACTGTTTGGAACTAATATTGCTGCTCTCGATGTGACGAAATCACGAAAAAAACAATATACAACCAGCAATAATGCCAAGCTAGATTGCCTTTGGTTTAGGCATTTTAATGCAACGTTGCGTAAATGTGTTTGTGCAAGTAGCTGTTTTCAAACAGAATTGTGATCAATTTACATTGTTGCGGGCACTGTGATCAAAGTGTAGATGGGATGGTTTTAAAAATGCGATCCACGCTGCTAATAAAGCAGACGACATCCTTTGGCTTTAAAGAAACTGCTCGATGTCGTTTATGTTCTTAATATGCCATGCACAGAAAAGCTAACGAAAGCTAACTTACTCGCAAGAGCAATCATAACCTAGTTCGGGTGCTGGCCTGTCTTTGCATATTGCAGTCGTAGCACATTTAGCTGTAGATCCGTGACAGGCGTTGTAGTCTTTGCAGCCGATCCCGCCAATGAACTGATCCACCCCGTCACCACTGTAGCCGGGTTTGCAGGTGCAGTTCAAAATAGAACGATCGTTGTTGAGAACCTCACAATATGCATGCGGATCGCAGTGACGTTCTTTCACAGTTTCGTCGACTGGACAGGGATCCCAATCTAAACAGAATGATTTGAATGAAGTTTTTCCTGATCATTTTGCGGCTGAAATATATAAAGCAGAGTTCAAGAACCACCAAATGCACCGAGAACCAAATGCAAAAGTAAGAAACAAACCTTAAATACAAAAACGTTTTTCCAACTAAAGTATCAAAATGTAATTTTTGCGACACAGATGTCACAAAACTATTATTAAGCGGGTATTCTTTAGTTGGCCTTTTATTGCTATAATGATTATTTGTTACATATTTCCTTCTGATATCATATATTGGAAAACTTTTGAAACGTAAATCTTGATTAGAAATGATTTGTTAGATCTTCAGAATCGAATTCTCAAACCTTCAAAGAAGTATTCCAAGTATGCGGGGGATCCATAGTTTTGGCACCAGTGGTCGTTCCCAATACAAACTTTATCCAGGTTTATGTACGCAGTCACGAGGAACAAGTATGTGGCATTCGGAGGTAGTTTTTGATACGTGAAGTTGAACAAAGTTTCTCCGTCCTGCGCTTCGATCTTTCGAAGTGAAACAGATGTAAGAAATTGGTCGGTTGCACCACGACGAGGTTAAATGTTACATGTACGAATAAATGTACTATTTTCACAAATGCATCTCGTATTTCAACTTGTATTCTAAGATTGATACGGTTTACTGTAATTAATGAAGTATTCAATGGAAAAACACTTTCGGCATTGAATGATTTCTTAGGTTGTCGTGTGTATACTTACTACCATTGGTCTTGAGTATGCGTCATCCACTATGTAGCGCAAACTATACTCAGGAGGTAAACTGTTGGTAATAACATCGAGAATGTGAGGTGCTTTCCACTGCAAGACTACAGTTATTGTATGGTCTATGTGGTTGCGGTACCAATTGACCATTGTGAAGTCTAGTGGTGGCCCCGAAGACGAAGTCAAGTCTAAATTACAAATATATTGAATATGGTTCTTTGTAGTCAAACAAACGCTGACATGGTAGACGTTGGTCATATTATTCTAAGAGTATTTAAAAGTAGTAGATATAAATTGTTGCAGCCTAAACAAGAAATGTACACTCACTACTCAGTACTTGTTCACTGCGACAATACTCGGAAGCTGCTTGCTCGTCGACAGGATGCTTGTTGATGAGGTGATATCCGCAAAACAGATACACGTCATGGCCATAATTCCTGTCTACGCCAATAATACATCGGCCTCTATAAGCCATAATGTGGAATGTGTAGGAACGACCGAACCGGATGGGAAACGTGATATTTGTTTGATTCTAAAAACAACCGTAAAATGTCTAGAACCAACGTGAATCCAAGACAGCACCTTTATGAGGATGTTTTTTTTTTGTAAATTTTGTAGTTGTTTGGGGAACTTTGTGTTTGTTTGGGCTGGGTGGAACAAGAAATTTTTAAGTACCTCTAATTTAACATTTGGACGTTCTTATACCTTCATGATTGTTTTTATCTGTCCCATTGGACAGGGCCGGTCCACTTCTTCCAATGCAATAACGCAACTTTCCGATCTTGTGCAGTTCGTCACGTCCTCTGCTTCGCAAGGGTATTTGCACTCTACAAGTTCTCCTTCAACGTTTGTGACCCACATTTTCATGCCGATCAACGCCTGGCAGTATTCGTCCTTCTCATATTCGTTTTCTGTTAACAAAATATGGTTGTAGAAATCATCGCGTGATTTTAAAATCAAAGGCTCTCTGCTTTGTCGTTTATGCGCACTTTCCGCAGCACTTTATATAGATCTAACGATCTAAGTAATTCAATGCGAATCAAGATCAAGTGACCAATTTCCACTTAAGCGTAAGCAAGTGCTACATTATGCATGACAAAATCTTGTTTCATATGTTGTAATGTGCCTTGAAATGTTTTTTGTTGTAAATTTTGATTCGAGGTACTTGCCGTAGGCCGATGTATCGTCGTCACTGTCAAAAAAGCAATACATGAATCCGTCGTGATCGTCTCCTAAAACAAATTGATGTTTAGGCGATAGAGCTAATACCGATTTTTAGTGAGCGCAGACACGGCCACTGTTTCCGCAAAATACCGTTCAGTAAAATTTGTTTACAGTCTGCAATAAGATGAAAAGTCTGCAATAAGACATGTGCTGAGTTAAATGAAAATCTTTGAAACAACTCTGTGTAAGACTCTCTAGACACCTTCGCAGAGAATGCACAACAAAATTACCCACATATGATCAGCATCTGTCTGCAGCTTATACACAATTAACACTACCCACCCTTCACTGTCCAGTTGTAAGTAACGCTTAGTTTTGCGGTCGAGTGGTTTGTATGATCGGAAAGATGAAGATTAGGGTAATAGAATGTCTCGACAACCATCAATTCATCATTCTGTATACTGGGACTTTGGCAACCGACTCCCCGAATGGATCGGTCAATCCCATCACCGCTGAAGCCAGGTTTACAGGTGCAGTTTATTCGTGAACGATCTTTGCTGAGGATCTCACAAAACTCATGCGGATCGCAATGACGTTCTATCACTTCTCTGTCTATTGGACAGGGATTCCAATCTGTGGAAAAGTATGCGAGTGAAGATTTCATCATACCAGAATAGAAAAGACGACTTTCTGCAGCTATTACACCTCAGCCACCAACACAGACACTTTATGTTAGTCAATGGTTTTTGATGATTTATTTTGAATTCTTTCATAATTCTAATTGAATTTAATCATGCAAGGTGTTTTTAAGCTAAGCCAATCTCTGCACAAACCTTCGAAGAATTCTTCTGTTTCTGCCGCGGTTCCGAAGTTTTCGCAACTCTCTCCACCAGGACAGGACTTATCATTAAGATTCGTGTAAGCGAATGCCTTAAACACGTACGTATTATTCGGGCGTAGCCCACGGTAAGTGTACGTGAACACATCTTGACCAGGAAGTGGTATCACCTTTAACGAAATGTGGAAACATTTGTTGGTGTGCTATGTCAGAAACGACACTCAAATACAACGGGATTGCACGGCCTGCACGTTTATATTTAACATGTTGAATATATTAACATTGCAATAGAATACATGCAGTAGGGCAAAGAAGCACTACAGCATTAGGGGATGTTGTGGTCACACTATATGCGAACCATTGCGGTCTCATTGCATATATGCACAACTAACAATCAACCCATGCTGTAAATCCTGAAGGACTTCTACACATGGATATTACCTCAACTGCCTTTGAGTGAATGCCGGTTTGATTCACGTACAACACCATGTAGTTGTCAGGCAAGCGGTTTTCAATGTTGTCTACGACATGAGGTGCTTGCCATTGTAACATCACCGTTATTGTGTGGTCCTTGTGATTTCGGAATGCTTCGAGCATTGTGAAGTTGATTGGTGGTCCCGATGACGATGTCAAGTCTAGGTTAAGAGTATAATTTTTGCATCACGGACCATTTTCTTAACTCGTTTCAGATGTATTGAACACATTACAATAGCGTGAAGCAAGTCAAAGTATTATGATTTTTTTTTGCATTTTGGCATCTTTAGAACCCGCAAAAGCGGATTTCATTTACAAATAATATGAGACATAAACTCTTAAACTTCACAGTGTCGTTAACTGGTGCAGGATTCTTCTCTTGTCATGGCTGTTGTAATATGCACTTTACCAAACGTTTGAAAACCAAAGAAATGTCCAACAATACAACTCACTACTGAGTACTTGTTCACTGCGACAATACTTGTAAGCTGCTTGCTCGTCTACCGGATGCTTGTTGATGAGGTGATAGCCACAGAATAGGTAGACATCGCTACTATGTAGAGCTTTACCAAAAACTCGTCTTCCGCGGTACCCGAAAATGTTAAAATAATACGAACGACCGAATCGGATAGGAAACGTGATGTTGGTTTGGTTCTGTAATCAGCAATCATTTGGGGTCAAATAAACTTACACAAACAATTAGTTGGGTTTGAGTTTTAATTCGTGTTTTGTTTTTCCATCGTAGGCTGTGGAAAACGGACTATACCATTTAAAACACAATGCAAATAAGGAAATCAATTTTTAAAATATATTCATTTCAGGTGGAATCCAGCACGCGTGCCATTTTTGAAACAAAGGCGTGCCAAATTTGGTGGTTAACCTAAACCGACGTAAATTCCGCGAAAATAAGACGAATCCAACGTTGCATTTGTCGTCGACCGTTCTATATGTGAAAATCATGAGTGTTGTCTGATTTCAGTATCGTCCTGTCTGGCAGAATGGTTGGTCATATATCCGGAAATCATTATTGGGGCATTTGGTGAGTACTAGCATTGCTCATGTAATCGGAAATACCTTCATTATGGCCTTTATTTGTCCCATTGGACAGGGCTGATCAACATAAGCGGCTGTAACGCAGATTTCTTCACTTTTGCAACCCTGTAGATCAACTGACTCACACGGGTAGGAGCACTCCACATAATCCCCATTAACGTTCGTCACCCACATTTTCATGCCTATCATGGATTGGCAGTAGTGGTCGTGGAGGTCATAGTAATAATCCGAGCCTGCAACAGATTGATAAACTAAACACAATTTGTAACAGACTGTTTTTGGCAGACTATTTCGAATGGTTTTGTGGCATACGAGTCTTCCTCAAGATGTTTTATTAAAAAAGATTCAAACTGACCAACTTGATGTCTTATTTCGATATTTGAATTTTATTGTTAGTTCTCAAAAGTTTGTGTTTTTTAACCACACGAAACTTGTTCACTCTGTGCTGTACAGTAAGCCATTCTCTAATTTATGTAGATATACTCGCCTTTGGCTGAAATGTGGTTGTCCCTGTCGAAAAAACAGTACATAAAACCATCGTAATCCTCATCTAAAAACCAAAATACTCAACTCTTTCGTTATTTGAAACCACACTCAATACTTAATTGCACAGAAAACACTTAACTATAACTTTGCCCAGTTTGAAATAACTGTATATTTTTTTATGCGTTAAATTCCTATGACTTTGAAAAACTTCGTATGCAGCATGTCGTGTTTGTTTATTTGTACTCAAAAGACTGTGATTCCTATTTACTTTCCACTGTCCAGTTGAAGGTGACGCTGAGTGTAACGGTCGAGAGGTTTATGTTACTGGGAAGGTACAGTTCAGGGTAATGGGATATCTGGATTTTCTTCAAGTCTCCAACCCCTGTTGGTATAACACTAAGATTAAAGCATATCATATAATTACTACCTCACCTATTCTTGATATACCGACCATTGCAAATATCATACATTCCACAGATGTATTTTTTTTACCCATCCGCATACTATTAGACCTTTATATATTCTTTGGAAGTAATCATGCAATTAAACAGCATTTTTAAAACCGTTGCACTCATTTATGTCTCAGACATTTGTGTCGGATGTCGCGTACAACTTGTCGCTTTGTGCGTTTTCTCACTATTTGGTGCACCATTAGTTTTGAGTAAACTTGTTATCCCAGAAATACGTCATTCATGTAGTTTGCGGCTTTATTTTACTAGTAAACCAAAGGCTAACACTTGTTAGATTAAATGAGCGTCCAACTTTGATATAAATTATAATATTTTGCAGTGGACTTACGATCTTCATTTGAACAATTGTTTGCAGTCCGTTGTGCCTCGGTCGTGGCCACTAGTAAAATGCAGAAACAGCT
Organism: Ascidia mentula; assembly: GCF_947561715.1. Lineage (NCBI taxonomy): Eukaryota > Metazoa > Chordata > Ascidiacea > Phlebobranchia > Ascidiidae > Ascidia > Ascidia mentula. The sequence continues at coordinate 6,797,388 of NC_138568.1, forward strand.
GAACGTGGAATGTTTCCACATCATGTATTAAACTACATCTGTGGTTGCTGCAAAAAGTGTTTTTTATCTCTTTCAACAAAATTTTTATCTCTTTCAACAGAATTTCCGAACGTATATTATTAGTTGTACAAGAACTAAATCTTGACAACTCACGGATTTAGCAATATTGCATATCTACTGAGTAGACACATTAGCTCGTAGAAATCACATAGCTGTAGGTTGCAGCCGGGAGCATTTTTCCAAGCTTACTTGCTGCGCCTTTCCTCACTAATACGTTTTGAAGTACAACATTATATGAAAACGGTGACTAAGCCATGCAGGCAAACAGCTATCACTTGTATACTCGTCTGCGGTGGCGCTTTTAACTGGAAATGTGTCTTTTTTCGTCTCACTGTACCAAAACCGCAAAGGAGTGCAGCCAACGCTACTCGTACCTGGAACTGAGGAAATGGTAAAATCCCATGGTTTTGCTCACAGTGCAAACGAGCTCTGCGCTGCCACGTCGTGATTAGTGTTTATCTTTGACCAATTACATCGTTGTTGGATTGTTAATGACTTTCCATGTTCATGACTTATCGTGTCAAAGAGTATGTTGCTTGATTCCGAACGAAGTGCAACAAAGACAAATTGTCTCATGAAGTATATTGAAACAATAACTAGGTATTTGATTGTACTGCAATCAATACATAGCGTAGATCTGATACTACCAACTCAATAAAAATGCAAAAACGCATTATGATTTAGAATGTGTATAATTCGAGTATGTTTGACAAACTCATGTAGTTAACCGAGTTCCAACAGGCTGAATATACAATTGAATTTTATCACATAACATAAACAGTGGAGCATGTAGCTTCATAGGCAGCATGTCTTGTTAGTTAGCTTATGAAAACGTAATGTTAAATTGAAACACTGCCGGGGGATGCACTGCTGCAAAAAGTCTTGGGGCACTAATATAGAGATAATGCATGAACAGTTACTATTTCTTTTTGTTTTCGAGTAAAATATTACATTTTGTGCGACGATAGGTATGTTGTTTGACATGCAACAAAACTGAGGTTTTGAACAATTTGTTGTTCAAACAATTTACTAAAATTTATTAATTGGTGAAAACTTCGTTTTTCTTTTTAGTGAAGCTTTCAACCAATGCACTAGAGTTTTTATTCAACCAATTGTTAATTCACCCAAATACCTTAAAAATATTAGGTTCTGAAATTCTCTACTTAACGTTTTTTTCTGCGTGAAAGAAAAAATAATTGAATTTAGGTAAGATTGCCTTTATATTTTGCCCAAGCGCTTAGAGTTTTGTTGTTCATTTACCCAATCACCCCTCGTTATAATAATATTCAATTTCGTTGACAGTCTATACTCATATTCATTGTACAATAATAAACAAGGGCATGAAAAAGTACATAATTTTCAGCAAAGGTCCATGTGTTCGACAACAGGAAAAAAACATTCTTGTGAAAAGTTTAGCCAGGAAAGGAATTCCATCCACGAAGGTTCCAAGTTACTCATTGACAATGCAGAGTGGGATTTCTTCACGTGCTGCATTCAATGACATCGACGCTCTGTAACCAAAATTATTCAAAAATCGACATCTGCCTTTTGGTAATCCACCCACATATTTGTATTGGAAACTTACTTTCTCATTCGTTTTCGTCGACGTCTGATGACGAAGAACATAATAAGAAACACAGTAATCACACATACGGTCACAAGAACAACGATCACGGGGTTTATCATTTTCCTACAGCTGTTGTATCCATCACCGGTGTAACCCTCGCTGTAAAGAATATTTATGCTTATATGGCAATCTTTGAAGCGTTATTTAGTATTCAAATTGAAAACAAAACAATTTGTTAGGAATATAAACAAAAGAGCGGCCTTGAATGCAACTCATTGTGGTGAATTTGCAGTCGCAATCCGATACGTTACACCACGACCGAACAACTGTTTGGAACTAATATTGCTGCTCTCGATGTGACGAAATCACGAAAAAAACAATATACAACCAGCAATAATGCCAAGCTAGATTGCCTTTGGTTTAGGCATTTTAATGCAACGTTGCGTAAATGTGTTTGTGCAAGTAGCTGTTTTCAAACAGAATTGTGATCAATTTACATTGTTGCGGGCACTGTGATCAAAGTGTAGATGGGATGGTTTTAAAAATGCGATCCACGCTGCTAATAAAGCAGACGACATCCTTTGGCTTTAAAGAAACTGCTCGATGTCGTTTATGTTCTTAATATGTCATGCACAGAAAAGCTAACGAAAGCTAACTTACTCGCAAGAGCAATCATAACCTAGTTCGGGTGCTGGCCTGTCTTTGCATATTGCAGTCGTAGCACATTTAGCTGTAGATCCGTGACAGGCGTTGTAGTCTTTGCAGCCGATCCCGCCAATGAACTGATCCACCCCGTCACCACTGTAGCCGGGTTTGCAGGTGCAGTTCAAAATAGAACGATCGTTGTTGAGAACCTCACAATATGCATGTGGATCGCAGTGACGTTCTTTCACAGTTTCGTCGACTGGACAGGGATTCCAATCTAAACAGAATGATTTGATTGAAGTTTTTCCTGATCATTTTGCGGCTGAAATATATAAAGCAGAGTTCAAGAACCACCAAATGCACCGAGAACCAAATGCAAAAAGTAAGAAACAAACCTTAAATACAAAAACGTTTTTCCAACTAAAGTATCAAAATGTAATTTTTGCGACACAGATGTCACAAAACTATTTTTAAGCGGGTATTCTTTAGTTGGCCTTTTATTGCTATAATGATTATTTGTTACCTATTTCCTTCTGATATCATATATTGGAAAACTTTTGAAACGTAAATCGTGATTAGAAATGATTTGTTAGATCTTCAGAATCGAATTCTCAAACCTTCAAAGAAGTTTTCCAAGTATGCGGGGGATCCATAGTTTTGGCACCAGTGGTCGTTCCCAATACAAACTTTATCCAGGTATATGTACGCAGTCACGAGGAACAAGTATGTGGCATTCGGAGGTAGTTTTTGATACGTGAAGTTGAACAAAGTTTCTCCGTCCTGCGCTTTGATCTTTCGAAGTGAAACAGATGTAAAAAATTGGACGGTTTCACCATGACGAAGCTAAACGTTACATGTACGAACAAATAGAAAAAAACATCAGAAATGTGACCGCAAGAATCAGCCTTTGCAGGTCGGTAACCGACGGATCTGCCGTTACAAATCAATGTAATATTCCTAGGGCTCCAAAAGAAGTAAGAGACGATCACACCAGTATAAGATCTTTATTTTAGAAATATTAATTTCGCCTAATGGCATCTTCAATTTCTGTCGTAGAAAGTAGATATTTTATCGTTTTAATCGCTATGTTTTTTGTCGTGGTAGCCAGTAAGTGGACTTACTGTGGAGTTATTTTGTTGTTGTTTTTGTTTTTGTTGTGGTTTTCATTAATTAATTTAATTTTTTCTTGCTATTCTATTTTCAGACAGAAATTGAAGATGCCTTTTGGCGAATTCTTAAATAAAGATCTTATACTGGTGTGATTGTCTGTTACTCCTTTTGAATTAATGAAGAATTCATTGGAAAAACACTTTCGACATTGAATGATTTCATAGGTTGTCGTGTGTGTACTTACTACCAATAGTTTTGAGAATGTATGATCCATTACGTAGCGCAAGCGATACTCAGGAGGTAAACTGTTGGTGATAACATCAAGAATGTGAGGTGCTTTCCACTGCAAGACTACGGTTATTGTATGGTCTGTGTGGTTGCGGTACCAATCGACCATAGTGAAGTTTAGTGGTGGCCCCGAAGACGAAGTCAAGTCTAAATTACAAATGTATTGAATGTGGTACGCGTTCTTTGTGGTAAAACAAATGTAGACATGGTAGACGTTGGTCATATTATTGAATATTTAAAGGTAATTAAAATTACCAGTAAGCCTTTTTGTGCTCCAGTTTTGAAAATATCATTACAAGATACATTTTGGCCTTGAAAATATAAATCCTTTCAGCCTGGAAAAGAAATGTACACTCACTACTCAGTACTTGTTCACGGCGACAATACTCGGTAGCTGCTTGCTCGTCGACAGGATGCTTGTTGATGAGGTGATAGCCGCAAAACAGATACACGTCATGGCCATAATTTCTGTCTACGCCAATTATACATCGGCCTCTATAAGCCATAATGTGGAATGTGTAGAAACGACCGAACCGGATGGGAAACGTGATATTTGTTTGATTCTGAAAACAACCGTAAAATGTCTAGAACCAACGTGAATCCAAGACAGCACCTTTATGAGGATGTTCATGTCAATTTTGTAGTTTTTTGGGCAATTTTGTGTTTTTTTTTCGCTGGGTGGAAATTTTTAAGTACCTGTAATTTAACATTTGGACCTTCTTATACCTTCATGATTGTTTTTATCTGTCCCATTGGACAGGGCCGGTCCACTTCGTCCAATGCAGTAACGCAACTTTCCGAACTTGTGCAGTTCCTCGCATCTTCTGATTCGCAAGGGTATTTGCACTCCACAAGATCTCCGTCAACGTTTGTGACCCACATTTTCATGCCGATCAACGCCTGGCAGTATTCGTGCTTCTTATATTCGTTTTCTGTTAACGAAATATGGTTGTAGACCTCATCGCGTGATTGTAAAAACGAAGGCTCTCTGCTTTGTCGTTTATGCGCACTTTCCGCAGCACTTTTTATAGATCTACCGATCTAAGTAATTCAATGCGAATCAATTTCAAGTGACTAATTTCCACTTAAGCGTAAGCAAGTGCTACATTGTGCATGACAAAATGTTGTTTCATATGTTGTAATGTGCCTTGAAATGTTTTTTGTTTTTAATTTTGATTCGATGTACTTGCCGTAGGCCAACGTATCGTCGTCACTGCCAAAAAAGCAATACATGAATCCGTCGTGATCGTCTCCTAAAACAAATTGATGTTGAAGCGATAGAGCTAATAATGATTTTTGGTGAGAGCAGACAAGGCCACTGTTTCCGCAAAATACCGTTCAGTAAATATTTTTTACAGTCAGCAAAAAGACGTGTGCTGAGTTAAATGAAAATCTTTGAAACAACTCTGTGTAAGACTCTCTTGACACCTTCGCAGAGAATGCACAACAAAATTACCCACATATGATAAGCATCTGTCTGCAGCTTATACACAATTAACACTACCCACCCTTCACTGTCCAGTTGTAAGTAACGCTTAGTTTTGCGGTCGAGTGGTTTGTATGATCGGAAAGGTGAAGATTAGGGTAATAGAATGTCTCGACAACCATCAATTCATCATTCTGTATACTGGGACTTTGGCAACCAACTCCCCCAATGGATCGGTCAATCCCATCACCGCTGTAGCCAGGTTTACAGGTGCAGTTTATTCGTGAACGATCTTTGCTCAGTATCTCACAAAACGCATGCGGATCGCAATGACGTTCTTTCACAGTTTCGTCGACTGGGCAGGGGTCCCAATCTAAACGCAATGATTTGATTGAAGTTTTTCCTGGTCATTTTGCGACTGAAATACATAAAGCAGAGTTCAAGAACCACCAAATGCATGGGGAACCTAATGCAAAACAAGAAACGATCCTTAAATACAAAAACGTTTTTCCAAGTGCAGTATCAAAATGTAATCTTTGTAACACAGATGTCACAAAACTATTATTAAGATGGTATTCTTTGGCTGGCCTTTTATTTCTATGATGATTATTTGTTACATATTTCCCTCTGATATCATATATTGGAAAACTTTTGAAACGTAAATCGTGATTAGAAATGATTTGTTAGATCTTCAGAATCGAATTCTCAAACCTTCAAAGAAGTATTCCAAGTATGCGGGGGATCCATAGTTTTGGCACCAGTGGTCGTTCCCAATACAAACTTTATCCAGGTATATGTACGCAGTCACGAGGAACAAGTATGTGGCATTCGGAGGTAGTTTTTGATACGTGAAGTTGAACAAAGTTTCTCCGTCCTGCGCTTCGATCTTTCGAAGTGAAACAGATGTAAAAAATTGGACGGTTTCACCATGACGAAGCTAAACGTTACATGTACGAACAAATAGAAAAAAACATCAAAAATGTGACTGCAAGAATCAGCCTTTGCAGGTCGGTAACCGACGGATCTGCCGTTACAAATCAATCTAATATTCCTAGGGCTCCAAAAGAAGTAAGAGACGATCACACCAGTATAAGATCTTTATTTTAGAAATATTAATATCGCCTAATGGCATCTTCAATTTCTGTCGTAGAAAGTAGATTTTTTTATCGTTTTAATCGCTATGTTTTTTGTCGTGGTAGCCAGTAAGTGGACTTACTGTGGAGTTATTTTGTTGTTGTTTTTGTTTTTGTTGTGGTTTTCATTAATTAATTTAATTTTTTCTTGCTATTCTATTTTCAGACAGAAATTGAAGATGCCTATTGGCGAATTCTTAAATAAAGATCTTATACTGGTGTGATTGTCTGTTACTCCTTTTGAATTAATGAAGAATTCATTGGAAAAACACTTTCGACATTGAATGATTTCATAGGTTGTCGTGTGTGTACTTACTACCAATAGTTTTGAGAATGTATGATCCATTACGTAGCGCAAGCGATACTCAGGAGGTAAACTGTTGGTGATAACATCAAGAATGTGAGGTGCTTTCCACTGCAAGACTACGGTTATTGTATGGTCTGTGTGGTTGCGGTACCAATCGACCATAGTGAAGTTTAGTGGTGGCCCCGAAGACGAAGTCAAGTCTAAATTACAAATGTATTGAATGTGGTACGCGTTCTTTGTGGTAAAACAAATGTAGACATGGTACACGTTGGTCATATTATTGAATATTTAAAGGTAATTAAAATTACCAGTAAGCCTTTTTGTGCTCCAGTTTTGAAAATATCATTACAAGATACATTTTGGCCTTGAAAATATAAATCCTTTCAGCCTGGACAAGAAATGTACACTCACTACTCAGTACTTGTTCACGGCGACAATACTCGGTAGCTGCTTGCTCGTCGACAGGATGCTTGTTGATGAGGTGATAGCCGCAAAACAGATACACGTCATGGCCATAATTTCTGTCTACGCCAATTATACATCGGCCTCTATAAGCCATAATGTGGAATGTGTAGAAACGACCGAACCGGATGGGAAACGTGATATTTGTTTGATTCTGAAAACAACCGTAAAATGTCTAGAACCAACGTGAATCCAAGACAGCACCTTTATGAGGATGTTCATGTCAATTTTGTAGATTTTTGGGCAATTTTGTGTTTTTTTTTCGCTGGGTGGAAATTTTTAAGTATCTGTAATTTAACATTTGGACCTTCTTATACCTTCATGATTGTTTTTATCTGTCCCATTGGACAGGGCCGGTCCACTTCGTCCAATGCAGTAACGCAACTTTCCGAACTTGTGCAGTTCCTCGCATCTTCTGATTCGCAAGGGTATTTGCACTCCACAAGATCTCCGTCAACGTTTGTGACCCACATTTTCATGCCGATCAACGCCTGGCAGTATTCGTGCTTCGTATATTCGTTTTCTGTTAACGAAATATGGTTGTAGACCTCATCGCGTGATTGTAAAAACGAAGGCTCTCTGCTTTGTCGTTTATGCGCACTTTCCGCAGCACTTTTTATAGATCTACCGATCTAAGTAATTCAATGCGAATCAATTTCAAGTGACTAATTTCCACTTAAGCGTAAGCAAGTGCTACATTGTGCATGACAAAATGTTGTTTCATATGTTGTAATGTGCCTTGAAATGTTTTTTGTTTTTAATTTTGATTCGATGTACTTGCCGTAGGCCAACGTATCGTCGTCACTGCCAAAAAAGCAATACATGAATCCGTCGTGATCGTCTCCTAAAACAAATTGATGTTGAAGCGATAGAGCTAATAATGATTTTTGGTGAGAGCAGACAAGGCCACTGTTTCCGCAAAATACCGTTCAGTAAATATTTTTTACAGTCAGCAATAAGACGTGTGCTGAGTTAAATGAAAATCTTTGAAACAACTCTGTGTAAGACTCTCTTGACACCTTCGCAGAGAATGCACAACAAAATTACCCACATATGATAAGCATCTGTCTGCAGCTTATACACAATTAACACTACCCACCCTTCACTGTCCAGTTGTAAGTAACGCTTAGTTTTGCGGTCGAGTGGTTTGTATGATCGGAAAGGTGAAGATTAGGGTAATAGAATGTCTCGACAACCATCAATTCATCATTCTGTATACTGGGACTTTGGCAACCAACTCCCCCAATGGATCGGTCAATCCCATCACCGCTGTAGCCAGGTTTACAGGTGCAGTTTATTCGTGAACGATCTTTGCTCAGGATCTCACAAAACGCATGCGGATCGCAATGACGTTCTTTCACAGTTTCGTCGACTAGGCAGGGGTCCCAATCTAAACGCAATGATTTGATTGAAGTTTTTCCTGGTCATTTTGCGACTGAAATACATAAAGCAGAGTTCAAGAACCACCAAATGCATGGGGAACCTAATGCAAAACAAGAAACGATCCTTAAATACAAAAACGTTTTTCCAAGTGCAGTATCAAAATGTAATCTTTGTAACACAGATGTCACAAAACTATTATTAAGATGGTATTCTTTGGCTGGCCTTTTATTTCTATGATGATTATTTGTTACATATTTCCCTCTGATATCATATATTGGAAAACTTTTGAAACGTAAATCGTGATTAGAAATGATTTGTTAGATCTTCAGAATCGAATTCTCAAACCTTCAAAGAAATATTCCAAGTATGCGGGGGATCCATAGTTTTGGCACCAGTGGTCGTTCCCAATACAAACTTTATCCAGGTATATGTACGCAGTCACGAGGAACAAGTATGTGGCATTCGGAGGTAGTTTTTGATACGTGAAGTTGAACAAAGTTTCTCCGTCCTGCGCTTCGATCTTTCGAAGTGAAACAGATGTAAAAAATTGGACGGTTTCACCATGACGAAGCTAAACGTTACATGTACGAACAAATAGAAAAAAACATCAAAAATGTGACTGCAAGAATCAGCCTTTGCAGGTCGGTAACCGACGGATCTGCCGTTACAAATCAATGTAATATTCCTAGGGGTCCAAAAGAAGTAAGAGACGATCACACCAGTATAAGATCTTTATTTTAGAAATATTAATATCGCCTAATGGCATCTTCAATTTCTGTCGTAGAAAGTAGATTTTTTTATCGTTTTAATCGCTATGTTTTTTGTCGTGGTAGCCAGTAAGTGGACTTACTGTGGAGTTATTTTGTTGTTGTTTTTGTTTTTGTTGTGGTTTTCATTAATTAATTTAATTTTTTTTGCTATTCTATTTTCAGACAGAAATTGAAGATGCCTTTTGGCAAATTCTTAAATAAAGATCTTATACTGGTGTGATTGTCTGTTACTCCTTTTGAATTAATGAAGAATTCATTGGAAAAACACTTTCGACATTGAATGATTTCATAGGTTGTCGTGTGTGTACTTACTACCAATAGTTTTGAGAATGTATGATCCATTACGTAGCACAAGCGATACTCAGGAGGTAAACTGTTGGTGATAACATCAAGAATGTGAGGTGCTTTCCACTGCAAGACTACGGTTATTGTATGGTCTGTGTGGTTGCGGTACCAATCGACCATAGTGAAGTTTAGTGGTGGCCCCGAAGACGAAGTCAAGTCTAAATTACAAATGTATTGAATGTGGTACGCGTTCTTTGTGGTAAAACAAATGTAGACATGGTAGACGTTGGTCATATTATTGAATATTTAAAGGTAATTAAAATTACCAGTAAGCCTTTTTGTGTTCCAGTTTTGAAAATATCATTACAAGACACAATTTGGCCTTGAAAATATAAATCCTTACAGCCTGGACAAGAAATGTACACTCACTACTCAGTACTTGTTCACGGCGACAATACTCGGTAGCTGCTTGCTCGTCGACAGGATGCTTGTTGATGAGGTGATAGCCGCAAAACAGATACACGTCATGGCCATAATTCCTGTCTACGCCAATTATACATCGGCCTCTATAAGCCATAATGTGGAATGTGTAGGAACGACCGAACCGGATGGGAAACGTGATATTTGTTTGATTCTGAAAACAACCGCAAAATGTCTAGAACCAACGTGAATCCAAGACAGCACCTTTATGAGGATGTTCATGTCAATTTTGTAGTTTTTTGGGCAATTTTGTGTTTTTTTCGCTGGGTGGAAATTTTTAAGTACCTGTAATATAACATTTGGACCTTCTTATACCTTCATGATTGTTTTTATCTGTCCCATTGGACATGGCCACTCCACTTCGTCCAATGCAGTAATGCAACTTTCCGAGCTTGTGCAGTTCCTCGCATCCTCTGATTCGCAAGGGTATTTGCACTCCACAAGATCTCCGTCAACGTTTGTGACCCACATTTTCATGCCGATCAACGCCTGGCAGTATTCGTGCTTCTTATATTCGTTTTCTGTTAACGAAATATGGTTGTAGACCTCATCGCGTGATTATAAAAACGAAGGCCCTCTGCTTTGTCGTTTATGCGAACTTTCCGCAGCACTTTATGTAGATTTAACGATCTAAGTAATTCAATGCGAATCAATTTCAAGTGACTAATTTCCACTTAAGCGTAAGCAAGTGCTACATTGTGCATGACAAAATGTTGTTTCATATGTTGTAATGTGCCTTGAAATGTTTTTTGTTTTAAATTTTGATTCGAGGTACTTGCCGTAGGCCAACGTATCGTCGTCACTGTCAAAAAAGCAATACATGAATCCGTCGTGATCGTCTCCTAAAACAAATTGATGTTGTAGCGATAGAGCTAATAATGATTTTTAGTGAGAGCAGACAAGGCCACTGTTTCCGCAAAATACCGTTCAGTAAATATTTTTTACAGTCAGCAATAAGATGAAAAGTCTGCAATAAGATGTGTGCTGAGTTAAATGAAAATCTTTGAAACAACTCTGTGTAAGACTCTCTTGACACCTTCGCAGAGAATGCACAACAAAATTACCCACATATGATAAGCATCTGTCTGCAGCTTATACACAATTAACACTACCCACCCTTCACTGTCCAGTTGTAAGTAACGCTTAGTTTTGCGGTCGAGTGGTTGGTATGATCGGAAAGGTGAAGATTAGGGTAATAGAATGTCTCGACAACCATCAATTCATCATTCTGTATACTGGGACTTTGGCAACCAACTCCCCCAATGGATCGGTCAATCCCATCACCGCTGTAGCCAGGTTTACAGGTGCAGTTTATTCGTGAACGATCTTTGCTCAGGATCTCACAAAACGCATGCGGATCGCAGTGACGTTCTTTCACAGTTTCGTCGACTAGGCAGGGGTCCCAATCTAAACGCAATGATTTGATTGAAGTTTTTCCTGATCATTTTGCGGCTGAAATACATAAAGCAGAGTTCAAGAACCACCAAATGCATGGGGAACCTAATGCAAAACAAGAAACGATCCTTAAATACAAAAACGTTTTTCCAAGTGCAGTATCAAAATGTAATCTTTGCGACACAGATATCACGAAACTATTATTAAGATGGTATTCTTTAGCTGGCTTTTATTGCTATAATGATTATTTGTTACATATTTCCTTCTGATATCATTTATTGGAAAACTTTTGAAACGTAAATCGTGATTAGAAATGATTTGTTAGATCTTTGGAATCGAATTCTCAAACCTTCAAAGAAGTATTCTAAGTAAGCGGGGGTTCCATAGTTTTGGCACCAGTGGTCCTTCCCTATACAAACTTTATCCAGGTATATGTACGCAACCACGGAGAACAAGTATGTGGCATTCGGAGGTAGTTTTTGATACGTGAAGTTGAACAAAGTTTCTCCATCCTGCGCTTTGATCTTTCGAAGTAAAACAGATGTAAGAAATTGGTCGGTTGCACCACGACGAGGTTAAATGTTACATGTACGAATAAATGTACTATTTTCACAAATGCATTTTGTATTTCAACTTGTATTCTAAGATCGATACGGTTTACTGTAATTAATGAAGAATTCAATGGAAAAACACTTTCGACCTTGAATGATTTTGTAGGTTGTCGTGTGTGTACTTACTACCAATGGTCTTGAGAATGCGTCATCCACTATGTAGCGCAAACGATACTCAGGAGGTAAACTGTTGGTAATAACATCGAGAATGTGAGGTGCTGTCCACTGCAAGACTACAGTTATTGTATGGTCTGTGTGGTTGCGGTACCAATCGACCATTGTGAAGTCTAGTGGTGGCCCCGACGACGAAGTCATGTCTAAATTAGAAATATATTGAACATGGTTCTTCGTAGTCAAACAAACGCGGACATGGTAGACGTTGGTCATATATTCTAAGAGTATTTAAAAGTAGTAGATATAAATTGTTGCAGCCTAAACAAGAAATGTACACTTACTACTCAGTACTTGTTCACTGCGGCAATACTCGGAAGCTGCTTGCTCGTCGACAGGATGCTTGTTGATGAGGTGATAGCCACAAAACAGATACACGTCATGGCCATAATTTCTGTCTACGCCAATCATGCATCGGCCTCTATAAGCCATAATGTGGAATGTGTAGGAACGACCGAACCGGATGGGAAACGTGATATTTGTTTGATTCTGAAAACAACCGTAAAACGTATAGAACCAACGTGAATCCAAGACAGCACCTTTATGAGGATGTTTATGTCAATTTTGTAGTTTTTTTGGGCAATTTTCTGTTTGTTTGGGCTGGGTGGAACAAGAAATTTTTAAGTACCTACAATTTAACATTTGGACCTTCTTATACCTTCATGATTGTTTTTATCTGTCCCATTGGACAGGGCCGGTCCACTTCGTCCAATGCAGTAACGCAACTTTCCGAACTTGTGCAGTTCCTCGCGTCTTCTGATTCGCAAGGGTATTTGCACTCCACAAGATCTCCGTCAACGTTTGTGACCCACATTTTCATGCCGATCAACGCCTGGCAGTATTCGTCCTTCTCATATTCGTTTTCTATTAACGAAATATGGTTGTAGACCTCATCGGGTGATTGTAAAAACGAAGGCTCTCTGCTTTGTCGTTTATGCGAAATGGATCTACCGATCTAAGTAATTCAATGCGAATCAATTTCAAGTGACTAATTTCCACTTAAGCGTAAGCAAGTGCTACATTGTGCATGACAAAATGTTGTTTCATATGCTGTAATGTGCCTTGAAATGTTTTTTGTTTTTAATTTTGATTTGAGGTACTTGCCGTAGGCCAATGTATCGTCGTCACTGTCAAAAAAGCAATACATGAATCCGTCGTGATCGTCTCCTAAAACAAATCGATCTTTAAACGATGGAGCTAATAATGATATTTAGTGAGCGCAGACAGGGCCACTGTTTCCGCAAAATACCTTTCAGTAAAATTTTTTTACTGTCTGCAATAAGATGAAAAGTCTGCAATAAGACGTGTGCTTATTTAAATGAAAATCTTTGAAACAATTCTGTGTAAGACTCTCTTGACACCTTCGCAGAGAATGCACAACAACTTTACCCACATATGATCAGCATCTGTCTGCAGCTTATACACAATTAACACTACCAACCCTTCACTGTCCAGTTGTAAGTAACGCTTAGTTTTGCGGTCGAGTGGTTTGTATGATCGGAAAGGTGAAGATTAGGGTAATAGAATGTCTCGACAACCATCAATTCATCATTTTGTATACTAGGACTTTGGCAACCGACTCCCCCAATGGATCGGTCAATCCCATCACCGCTGTAGCCAGGTTTACAGGTGCAGTTTATTCGTGAACGATCTTTGCTGAGGATCTCACAAAACGCATGCGGATCGCAATGACGTTCTATCACTTCTCTGTCTATTGGGCAGGGATTCCAATCTGTGGAAACGTAAAGCGAATGAAGATTTCATCATACCAGAATAGAAAAGACGACTTTCTACAGCAATTACACCTCAGCCACCGCCACCACCACAGACACTTTATGTTAGTCAGTGGTTTTTGATAATTTATTTTCAATTTTTTGAATTTAATCATGCAAGGTGTTTTTAAGCTAAGCCAATCTCTGCACAAACCTTCAAAGAATTCTTCTATTTCTGCCGCAGTCCCAAAGTTTTCGCAATTTCCACCAGGACAGGTCTTATCATTAAGATTCATGTAAGCGAATGCCTTAAACACGTAGGTGTTATTCGGGCGTAGCCCACGGTAATTGTACGTGAACACATCTTGACCAGGAAGTGGTATCACCTTTACGAAATGTGGAAACATTTGTTTGTGTGCTATGTCAGAAACGACATTCAAATACAACGGGTTCAAGCACGGCCTGTACGTTTATATTTAACATGTCAAATATATTAACATAGTAATAGAATACATGCAGTAGGGTACAGAAGCACTACAGCATTAGGGGATGTTGTGGTTACACTATATGCGAACCATTGCGGTCGCATTGCATATAAGCACAACTAACAATCAACCCATGCTGTAAATCCTGAAGGACTTCTACACATGGATATTACCTCAACTGCCTTTGAGTGAAAGCCGGTTTGATTCACGTACAACACCAAGTATTTGTCAGGCAAGCGGTTTTCAATGTTGTCTACGACATGAGGTGCTTGCCATTGTAACGTCACTGTTATCGTGTGGTCCTTGTGATTTCGGAATGCTTCGAGCATTGTGAAGTTGATTGGTGGTCCCGATGACGATGTCAAGTCTAGATTAAAATATGAATTTTTGCATCACGGACCAATTACTTAACTCGTTTCGGATGTATTACAATAGCGTCAAGCAAGTCAAAGTTTAATGAGTTTTTTTTGCATTTTGGCATCTTTAGAACCCGCAAAAGCGGATTTCATTTACAAATAATATGAGACATAAACTCTTAAACTTCACTGTGTCGTTAACTGGTGCAGGATTCTTCTCTTGTCATTGCTGTTACAACATGCACTTTACCAAACGTTTGAAAACCAAAGAAATTTCCAACAATATACAACTCACTACTGAGTACTTGTTCACTGCGACAATACTTGTAAGCTGCTTGCTCGTCTACCGGATGCTTGTTGATGAGGTGATAGCCGCAGAATAGGTAGATGTCGCTACTATGTAGAGCTTTACCGAAAATTCGTCTTCCGCGGTACCCGAAAATGTTGAAATAATACGAACGACCGAATCGGATAGGAAACGTGATGTTGGTTTGGTTCTGTAATCAGCAATCATTTGGGGTCAAATAAACTTACACAAACAATTAGTTGGGTTTGAGTTGTAATTCGTGTTTTGCACGTTTTTTCATCGTAGGCTGTGGAATACGGACTATACCATTTAAAACACCAGGCAAATAAGGAAATCAATTCTTAAAATATATTCATTTCAGGTGGAAACCAGCACGCGTGCCATTTTTGAAACAAAGGCATGCCAAATTTGGTGGTTAACCAAAACCGACATAAATTCCGCGAAAATAAGACGAATCTAACGTTGCATTTGTCGTCGACCATTCTATATGTGAAAATCATGAGTATTGTCTGATTTCAGTATCGTCCTGTCTGGCAGGATGGTTGGTCATATATACGGAAATTATTATTGGGGCATTTGGTGAGTACTAGCATTGCTCATGTAATCGGAAATACCTTCATTATGGCCTTTATTTGTCCCATTGGACAGGGCTGATCAACATAAGCGGCTGTAACGCAGATTTCTTCACTTTTGCAACCCTGTAGATCAACTGACTCACACGGGTAGGAGCACTCCACATAATCCCCATTAACGTTCGTCACCCACATTTTCATGCCTATCATGGATTGGCAGTAGTGATCGTGGAAGTCGTAGTAATAATCCGAGCCTGCAACAGATTGATAAACTAAACACAATTTGTAACAGACTGTTTTTGGCAGACTATTTCAAATGGTTTTGTGGCATACGAGTCTTCCTCAAGATGTTTTATTAAAAAAGATTCAAACTGACCAACTTGATGTCTTATTTCGATATTTGAATTTCATTGTTAGTTCTCAAAAGTTTGTGTTTTTTAACCACACGAAACGTGTTCACTCTGTGCTGTACAGTAAGCCATTCTCTAATTTATGTAGATATACTCGCCTTTGTCTGAAATGTGGTTGTCCCGGTCGAAAAAACAGTACATAAAACCATCGTAATCCTCATCTAAAAACCAAAATACTCAACTCTTTCGTTATTTGAAACCACACTCAATACTTAATTGCACAGAAAACACTTAACTATAACTTTGCCCAGTTTGAAATAACTGTATATTTTTTTATGCGTTAAATTCCTATGACTTTGAAAAACTTCGTATGTAGCATGTCGTGTTTGTTTATTTGTACTCAAAAGACTGTGATTCCTATTTACTTTCCACTGTCCAGTTGAAGGTGACGCTAAGTGTAACGGTCGAGAGGTTTTTGTTACTGGGAAGGTACAGTTCAGGGTAATGGGATATCTGGATTTTCTTCAAGTCTCCAACCCCTGTTGGTATAACACTAAGATTAAAGCATATCATATAATTACTACCTCACCTATTCTTGATATACCGACCATTGCAAATATTATACATTCCACAGATGTATTTTTTTTACCCATCCGCATACTATAAGACCTTTATATATTCTTTGAAAGTAATCATGCAATTAAACAGCATTTTTAAAACTGTTGCACTCATTTATGTCTCAGACATTTGTGTCGGATGTCGCGTACAACTTGTCGCTTTGTGCGTTTTCTCACTATTTGGTGCACCATTAGTTTTGAGTAAACTTGTTATCCCAGAAATACGTCATTCATGTAGTTTGCGGCTTTATTTTACTAGTAAACCAAAGGCTAACACTTTTTAGATTAAATGAGCGTCCAACTTTAATATAAATTATAATATTTTGCAGTGGACTTACGATCTTCATTTGAACAATTGTTTGCAGTCCGTTGTGCCTCGGTCGTGGCCACTAGTAAAATGCAGAAACAGCTGAACGTGGAATGTTTCCACATCATGTATTAAACTACATCTGTGGTTGCTGCAAAAAGTGTTTTTTATCTCTTTCAACAAAATTTTTATCTCTTTCAACAAAATTTTTGTCTTTTTCAACAGAATTTCCGAACGTATATTATTAGTTGTACAAGGATTAAAGCTTGACAACTCACTTATTTAGCATTATTGTATATCTACTGAGTAGACACATTAGCTCGTAGAAATCACATAGCTGTAGGTTGCAGCCGGGAGCATTTTTCCAAGCTTACTTGCTGCGCCATTCCTAACTAATACGTTTTGAAGTACAACATTATATGAAAACGGTGACTAAGCCATGCAGGCAAACAGCTATCACTTGTATTCTCGTCTGCGGTGGCGCTTTTAACTGGAAATGTGTCTTTTTTCGTCTCACTGTACCAAAACCGCAACGGAGTTCAGCCAACGCTACTCGTACCTGGAACTGAGGAAATGGTAAAATACCATGGTTTTGCTCACAATGCAAACGAGCTCTGCGCTGCCACGTCGTGATTAGTGTTTATCTTTGACCAATTGCATCGATGTTGGATTGTTAATGACTTTTCCTGTTCATGACTTATCGTGTCAAAGAGTATGTTGCTCGATTCCCGACGGAGGGCAATAAATATAAATTGTTTCATGAAGTATATTGCAACAATAACTAAGTATTTGATTGTACTGCAACCAATACATAGCGTAGATCTGATACTACCAACTCAATGGAAATGCAAACGCATTATATTTTATAATTTGTATGTTCCAGTATGTTTGACAAACTCATGCAGTTAACCGAGTTCCAACAGGCTGAATATACAATTGAATTTTATCACATAACATAAACAGTGGAGCATGTAACTCCATTGGCAGTATGTCTTGTTCGTTTGCTTGTGAAACGCAATGTTAAATTGAAACACTGCCGGGGGTGCGCTGCTGCAAAAACATGAAATAGCGGCTGCATTGATATTCAACAGCCTTGTTGCCCTGTGGTTCCCAAACTGTGCGTCGTGGCGTGTCCTGGCGCGACGTTTTGAGTTTGCGAGGTTAAATTTTAAACAAAAAATGCTTATGCTGGAAAAAATTGATGCAAATATTACATTTTCTGCGACGATAGGTATGTTGTTTGACCTGTGACAAGACCGAGGTTTTGAACAATTTGTTGTGAAAAGAGTTTACTAAAATTTTTTGTTTGCTGAAAATTTTGTTTGCCTTTTTGATGAACCTTTCAACCAATGTACTAGAGTATTTATTGAACCTATTGTTAATTCACTCAAATACCTTAAAAAGAGTGGGTTCTGAAACTCTCTACTTGCCGTTTTTTTCTGCGTAAAAGGAAAAATAATTGAATTTAGGTGAGATTGTCTTTTTATTTTGCCCAAGCATTCTGCGTTGAATCGCTGGGTTTACAGCGATTAATATCGGAAAATCGAATACTCCTACGTAGGTACCAGCATATTTGCTGACGTGAGATAGGAATTTCCATGATATGTGCGGATCACTCCTCCCGATCGTGTAAATGTCAACCTTGTCGGTTGCAAAAATTTCACTGCAACCCTGAAATCTTTGGTTTCCTTTTCCCCCTGACATTTTATTGATATTAATGCCCACCAAAAAGGTTATCATGCGGATCGACCGTTGTGGTTTGAATGGTTTTGGTTAGGAGCCGTTTGTTATTGCCTCAAGATGTTAACACCCATGCTGTTTACAGCGTTATCCCACGTACGACGCCAGGTAATGTTGAGAGGCGTTGCTGTCAGCACTTAATGTCTCGCATGACGTCATAAATAAGGAAACGATTTCTATCCTAACCTCCCTGCAATCCCAGAGGAAATGAAGCAAATCTCCATATTTCATGTACTCGGTCACCAACAATGGTGATTCGCACTCGTTGTCCGCATCCAGCTTTGTCGTGCACACCCCAATGATCCCCATAATGGAGTCGTGCGGCCCAAGCGACATTAGGAGCGCCATTTCAGCCAGGAAATCCTCCCTGTATGCAACCGCATGAAGAGCTGCAAGAAAGCAAAACCATTTGATTTACAAATTTTCGGTGAACATGAATTTGGTAAATGTCTCTCAGGTATAGGCTGGTTTGATTATGGAAACGGTTGCTGGTAATAATACAATAAATATCTTATAAAATTTCAATAAATAATAACCACGTTTCAAAATGGAAAATAAATGTAATAGGCTGTAAGCTATAAGTTAAACAGTAAAACTGGCTGAACATGTAGGCTGCTGTTGCCAACTACCTCCAAGTCACACTGAATAGCAATTGTAGCAAAACTTGGAGATTTGTGCCTCAGGTTTCTTATGTGCGATATATTTAAATGTCTGCCAGGTGCCTGGCAACAAAGGCATCCGACAACCAAATCAATTTTCTTTAGTTTCTTTTACGTAAATGCCCGACAAATTTATTCACAAATCGTGTTAAGGCTTGCAGAGTAAGCTTTGGAAATCTTTTAACGGCTGGTACTTTGCAACTGAATTGAAATAACCTGTCAACGATTTCACGGCAACTTCCTTTTTCGATCCAATGTCGTGCCAGGTTGCTCTGTAAACGACTCCAAAGTTTCCCCTTCCGAGTACGTCTGAAATTTAGTGATGAAAGCCGTTATCTTTAAATTGCCTGAGCGAGTAAATAAGTAAGCGGTTAGTGTCAATGTTTATGGTTTTGATGGCAAAGGTGAATTAATCGGGGCGGTTTCCATGATAGTTGTACGTTTATTTTATCCCAAACCTCAGAACAGTTTAGTTCAAGCTATTTTGGAAAAAAGGCAAAATTCTTGCCCCAAACTATATATAAAGTAATGGCAAACCGTGTAAAGCCAGGTTGTTGCGATCTATTTCCCACTTTTGTCCAAATACAGGACCCATGTTGGTCATTTGAAGATGGTTTTCGAACTGAGAGTAGTTTAGAAAAGGCGCCAGGTCTGCCAGAGATTCGCCGGCGACAAACCGCGATTGGTCGAATATGAGTCTCCTTTATACAACAAGAATATAAATATAACCATCATATTATAGCAGCCCTTGTAAGTAATATTACAAAATCATCTGCCACTGAGTCTTTGTTGGCCGTAAGATAAAAACTTTCGTTCAGAAAATCGTTACCTATTGTCAATGCAGAGTGGATTTACATACCACCAACTACATTCAATGACATCAACGGTCTGCAACCAAAATTATTCAAAAAAATCGACTTCTGCCTTTTGGTAATCCACCCACATATTTGTGTTGGAAACTTACTTTCTCATTCGTTCTCGTCGACGTCTGATGACGAAGAACATCCGAAGACACACAGTGACCAAACCTGCGGTGCCCATAACAGCGATCACGGGGTTTTTCATATTCCTACAGCTGTTGTATCCATCACCGGTGTAACCCTCGCTGTAAAGAATATTTATGCACAAAAGGCGATCACTGAAACATAGTATTAAAATAAGAAATATAAACTAATGTATTTTTTGTAATGGCAGAAAGGTCTTGCCTTTTTGCAAGCCAATCGTGAATGCAACGCATTATGGTGACATTGCAGTCGCAATCCGTTGCGTAACACCATAACCGAACAACCGACAGTGCAGCTGGCTCAATGTGGCGGAAATCATGTGAAATCAATACAGCCAGTAATAATGCAGAGCTCCAGACACTGTCTGGTGAGAAGGCTTCGGTTTAACGTTGTTATACAATGTTAAGCGAATTCCTTTGCGAGCGAATATTAGCAGTTTATTTAAAGGAAATTTCATCGACTTAAACTTTTACGGGGTCTGTGACTTCAGTGCATATGGCATTGTAACAAAAATGTCATCCACATTGCTATTTGGCCGCCGACAACCGTTGGATCAAAATAATTGGTCGATATTGCCTATGGTCGCTACTTGGTTATAGGACGTGTATGGTTTTCGCAGAATCAAAATCCTTAAGCACTCATTTACATGCTTCAAATTGTCGACCTCGAAAGAGTTACTACCTCTGGTAATCCTTGTACCCGCTAATGCCTTACATGTTCCGCTATATGGCGGCAAAGCGCACGACAAAGGAAAGATTAAGCGTTCACTGTGAAAGGTTGAGAACCAGGTGCTGTTGTACCAGTCTGTGTAATTGTTAGCACCACAGCATCGCTCACTGACTTGCAGTTCGTCCCAGGCGTTTGTTACGCTGCTGTTGTATCCGTACCGGTGATTTAGTGAACCCAGAATTGCAGCGTGTATCTTAGGCTTGTATGTCAAATCGTGCACAGCCGTCACAAAAAATAATGCGACGAAATCGACGATCAAAAGATAACACATTCTGTAATAATTTAAATTTACGTGTCAAGCGTTATTCTAGACTGTTTTATATATTTCTACTGTTTGAAATTGCAATAACGTTTGGCCTATTATAAACTATATTAATATATGTCTACTGTTTGAAAAAGCGGTACCAAAACTGTGCGTCGTTTTGCGAAATCTGGTGTTTGTTATAACTTCATGAAAACAAATTTGTCACAAGTGACATGAATCTTTCCATGTGCTGGGTTGTAGGCAAAAAAATTGAAAGCATTGCTATAACCCAATCCCAAAGCCATACAAAACGAGTACACCATGCAGATATGGATTCTTTGACATTTAGGTGGGGCCGCAACCCTTCTGGCTAGGCCGATGGATAAGCAGTAACGGGAACACTCACCCTGTGGTAGCTGCTCTTACGCCCTTAGATGTTAATGAACCTTGTTGCAAAGTTTTCACCGCTGATCGAAATGGAACACAAGCTATCAGCAGGAAAGAAAGACCGTTGAGGAACTGGAAATTGTATTTTTTGAGAATACGGTAATGGGTTTGCAAGACACAATCAAGTTGGAAGACTATGTACATATATTTTTACCCTTGTCTAGTGGTTCTTTATCAGATATGTTTAGAGGGTGCGTTGAGTTAGTTATAAATATCCTTCACTACATTTGTGGCAGAAAAGAACACTATTCAAAAACTATCTTTTAATAATAAAAAAGGAAATTACGAAAAATTTTAAAAACAGTTATTTGCTTACTGCGCAAACTCCTGACGTACACAGGTGATTATCTTTCGATAAAACGCTTGCAGAATACCCCACGACCATTGCCCATCCCCCCAAGCCCACCCTAAAAATGGCGGACAGATACAGAATCACGAAACATATAAATATGCCTGAATGTGCTCGGTCGTAATTCGTCTTGCAACCTAGCTTGGAAAGTGCAGTTAAAACTGAACCTTTTTCTGCTACAGTTCTGCTGCGGTCATTATGTGTCATAACTCGTTCAGTTACTGTTGCAATATCTTCTGGGTTGTGACTTGTATTGGTTTGCGGCTGCGGGTTGAACACAGAAGGTATTTCCATGGTCGGTTTCATTCTGCTACATGTGCTATATAACTCAAAGTATTATTTGAACACTGCGCAATTCGAATGTGTCATGGCAATTGAAAGCGTTGCCCTGAAAAATAAATTTTGGACAATGTGGAGACAGTATGCGTTTTGTTGCATAAAAAACAGAAAAATCTTTTTGTTTGGGTTAACAATACCTAATTTACTTTCCGACCATTGTTATGAATGCGATATTGAACGTTTTGCCACAAATTTCCAAAAACCAACTATATGCGCAGTTTCTGCAGTTAAACATACTTCGCTGTCTTGAAGTGTATTAAGAAAACCTGTTCAAACATTTGTGTTCACTCACAGCTTAAGCTGGTTTGACCAACCCTATATAAACTTGTGTCCTTGCCGTTACTGTTGATCTACACACTAACAAACACAATATGGGCCCATATACTGCTCCAACATTCGAACACACAGATTGAATGTTTAACGATACGGCAAATTCGGTTGTTCCTTCAGTGTCTGTAACCATTCACTCATCAAAACCCATTGTTAAGAATGTGGGTGTCGAATTTCAGTTCGGTTGTGTTTTCCTCAGCTGTACTTCAAGCACCAAACTACCGGAGACGAAAACGCAGCAGAACATACCATGGTCAAGCAACCGCTTGGAAACCAGTCGTATCGGCGTGCACAACTGTCTGCAGCTCAAATGTCATTATTGGCTGATTGCTTGTACATGCATTTGACTATGTGTTGAATTAAAATTCAGGTGCAAATTTACTACTTCAAGCACGCCTTTCGGGGGCAACTATCAGTATTGTTGCAGCGATAGTTCCGCTTAGTTGCGGAGAATATTTGGACTGCATGCTCTGACGTTAGAGGCGAGTTGGACAATTGCTTGCGCATTTTGCGTCACACTAGCGTTATAGTCCAAATAAATCCAACAAAAATATGTACAACAGGGGTTTATTTACACATAAATTTCTCTCACATAATTCTTCGACAGTGGGCGGAATACTCAACTCAAACACAGAAATCAACTCAAGCACAGAACAAAGTTAAATTGTCGTTTTGTCACTCTTGTGTTATTGGTAGCATTTGGGGCACACCGTTGACAACACAAGATATTTGATAATTAAGCTACAGACAGTTATGCACACTGTTTCAACCATCAGTATGGTAACTAACGATGGTCTTGACTAACTAACCAAAGAAGACTATTTTACTGATATTGCAGTCGACGTCAATCTGTTAGGTAACAAACTACCGGAGACGAACCACAGTAGAACACACTATAGCCAAGCAACCGCCTGGAAACCAGTCGTATCTGTGTGCACAACTGTTTGCAGCTCACAGGTCATTATTGGCTGATTGCTTGTACGTGCATTTGACTTTGTTTTGGATTGAAATTCAGGTGTAAAATTACTACGGATTTTACGTGAAATTCTTGTGCACACAGTATCTCGGTAGGATATAGACCACCCTAGTCTCCAACTATTTAAACAATTTCATCAAAAGCAACGCGGAGATCGACCCCGGCTTGATGTCCAACATCACCATTAAACTGCGGGAAAAGTTCTATATTGTTGACTTCAAAGTTGGTGCCAGTGGACCAAGGTGCCAAATGCTTGTCTCCGCCTGTTCCATCTAAGCTGTCAGTTGGCAAGATTTGTCGGTCCACTGTTCCACCACTTTTTACATCTTTTAGCTGCTCCTGGAGGTTGACGAAGGTCGGCCGGTTCATTGGCAACCACTGCCAACATTGTAGCATGAGGTTGTATCTATAAACATATTTAAACTTGTGGCCAACATGTGAAGTGGTGATACAAATGTTATGTTTTTGAAACAGGTTTAAACCAAAATTAACTGCCCGCGATACATAAACGTGCTAGACCGTGCTGTACTATGATAGCAAGTTAATCAAATGTGCTCATACCAACATGTGTAGTCCTCTGGTGCTTTATGTTTCAATTAACGAAAGTTACAGTAAGGATTTCGTATTGATGCACTGAGCTCACAATTTCCAACACTTACAGATGATCGTTGCACGACGTGGGCTTTGGCATCCTGTACCCCTTTTCCAGTGAATAAAAGAGATGACTCTGTTCAATATCAGGGTATGGCGTGGCACCCACTGTTACCATTTCGTGAAGTAATATGCCGAAAGACCACCTTGAATATAAGAAAGCAGTATTTGTTATGTGGTCGATTAGGCCAAATCGCCCCGGGGTCAAAAAGTACCCCGTTCTCTAAAAGGGTTACACTGTCTGCCTGATTCTGTATTTTCTAGGACGGGCCCAGTGTGTTATATCTAATGATATAAACAACTTACACGTCACTTCGCCACGTAATAGGGACTTTCCCTCCCATCATCCGTTCGGGGCTGACCCACTTGAACGGAACTCGTCGCTCGGTGGCGCCCTTGATCATGCCGTAGCGGTAAACGTCGTTGGCCAGACCAAAGTCAGAAATTTTACACTGCATGTTCTGCAAAGTTTGGATGTTGCTTACGTATAGGAAACTGACAAAACATTGTGAATTAATATCCATTACATGCAATTTCGAATCCTCATAAAATCAGTCACCGTAGTGCAAGCTTTAACGCTATCTGCGCCCAATTTAACACCATGCAAAATGAACGTTTGGGTTTTCGGGGATACTTGCCTCTCCCACTAAAATGTTTCTGGCCGCGACATCCCCGTGAATAATCTTAGAGGAGGCGAGAAAATGTAAACCTCCGGCGATTTGTCGCCCAATCTGGTAGAGATTGGACTCACTGAAGTTGTAGATTGGATTCTGGTTTCTCTTGGATGCCTTCAAACCAAATTACGTATCTTGTGTTTGGTCAATACTGTAAAGAACCGGCGCAGTAAATCTGTACTATGGAAAACAGCAGACAGCATCCATTGGCGTAGCTGGGGGACATGTAGGGACCATAGCTTCCCTAACCCAAAAATACTCAGATTTTGGTTATGCGATTGTTCAATTATGGTTTGACTTGTGCTGAAAGCACGAGGACGACTGGTCGTTGTTTGCATTGTGCGTTGAATTTTGATCTGACCACTGGCAGAAACGCAACGGGGAATCCAGCTTTACGTCTTAATCGCTGGGTTTACAGCGATTAATATCGGAAAATCGAATACTCCTACGTAGGTACCAGCATATTTGCTGACGTGAGATAGGAATTTCCATGATATGTGCGGATCACTCCTCCCGATCGTGTAAATGTCAACCTTGTCGGTTGCAAAAATTTCACTGCAACCCTGAAATCTTTGGTTTCCTTTTCCCCCTGACATTTTATTGATATTAATGCCCACCAAAAAGGTTATGATGCGGATTGACCGTTGTGGTTTGAATGGTTTTGGTTAGGAGCCGTTTGTTATTGTTTCAAGATGTTAACACCCATGCTGCTTACAGCGTTATCCCACGTACGACGCCAGGTAATGTTGAGAGGCGTTGCTGTCAGCACTTAATGTCTCGCATGACGTCATAAATAAGGAAACGATTTCTATCCTAACCTCCCTGCAATCCCAGAGGAAATGAAGCAAATCTCCATATTTCATGTACTCGGTCACCAACAATGGTGATTCGCACTCGTTGTCCGCATCCAGCTTTGTCGTGCACACCCCAATGATCCCCATAATGGAGTCGTGCGGCCCAAGCGACATTAGGAGCGCCATTTCAGCCAGGAAATCCTCCCTGTATGCAACCGCATGAAGAGCTGCAAGAAAGCAAAGCCATTTGATTTACAAATTTTCGGTGAACATGAATTTGGTAAATGTTTCTCAGGTGTAGGCTGGTTTGATTGGGGTAACTGTTGCTGGTAATAATACAATAAAGATCTTATAAAATTTCAATATATAATAACCACGTTTCAAAATGGAAAATAAATGTAATAGGCTGTAAGCTATAAGTTAAACAGTAAAACTGACTGAACATGTAGGCTGCTGTTGCCAACTACCTCCAAGTCACACTGAATAGCAATGGTAGCAAAACTTGGAGATTTGTGCCTCAGGTTTCTTATGTGCGATATATTTAAATGTCTGCCAGGTGCCTGGCAACAAAGGCATCCGACAACCAAATCAATTTTCTTTAGTTTCTTTTACGTAAATGCCCGACAAATTTATTCACAAATCGTGTCAAGGCTTGCAGAGTAAGCTTTGGAAATCTTTTAACGGCTGGTACTTTGCAACTGAATTGAAATAACCTGTCAACGATTCCACGGCAACTTCCTTTTTCGATCCAATGTCGTGCCAGGTTGCTCTGTAAACGACTCCAAAGTTTCCCCTTCCGAGTACGTCTGAAATTTAGTGATGAAAGCCGTTATCTTTAAATTGCCTGAGCGAGTTAATAAGTAAGCGGTTAGTGTCAATGTTTATGGTTTTGATGGCAAAGGTGAATTAATCGGGGCGGTTTCCATTATAGTTGTACGTTTATTTTATCCCAAACCTCAGAACAGTTTAGTTCAAGTTATTTTGGAAAAAGGCAAAATTCTTGCCCCAAACTATATATAAAGTAATGGCAAACCGTGTAAAGCCAGGTTGTTTCGATCTATTTCCCACTTTTGTCCAAATACAGGACCCATGTTGGTCATTTGAAGATGGTTTTCGAACTGAGAGTAGTTTAGAAAAGGCGCCAGGTCTGCCAGAGATTCGCCGGCGACAAACCGCGATTGGTCGAATATGAGTCTCCTTTATACAACAAGAATATAAATATAACCATCATATTATAGCAGCCCTTGTAAGTAATATTACGAAATCATCTGCCACTGAGTCTTTGTTGGCCGTAAGATAAAAACTTTCGTTCAGAAAATCGTTTTTGTGAAAGGTTTGTCCAACAATAGTAATCGATTCACGGTGTTTGCAAGTTACCTATTGTCAATGCAGAGTGGATTTACATACCACCAACTACATTCAATGACATCGACGGTCTGTAACCAAAATTATTCAAAAAATCGACTTCTGCCTTTTGGTAATCCACCCACATATTTGTGTTGGAAACTTACTTTCTCATTCGTTTTCGTCGACGTCTGGTGACGAAGAACATAAGAAGACACACGGTGACCAAACATACGGTCACAAGAACAACGATCACGGGGTTTATCATTTTCCTACAGCTGTTGTATCCATCACCGGTGTAACCCTCGCTGTAAAGAATATTTATGCCTATAATGCAATCTTTGAAGCGTTATTTAGTGTTCAAATTGAAAAGAAAACAATTTGTTAGGAATATAAACAAAAGAGCGGCCTTGAATGCAACTCATTGTGGTGAATTTGCAGTCGCAATCCGATACGTTACACCACGACCGAACAACTGTTTGGAACTAATATTGCTGCTCTCGATGAGGCGAAATCACGAAAAAAACAATATGCAACCAGCAATAATGCCAAGCTAGATTGCCTTTGGTTTAGGCATTTTAATGCAACGTTGCGTAAATGTGTTTGTGCAAGTAGTTGTTTTCAAACAGAATTGCGATCAATTTACATTGTTGCGGGCACAGTGATCAAAGTGTAGATGGGATGGTTTCAAAAATGCGATCCGCACTGCTAATAAAGCGGACGACATCCTTTGGCTTTAAAGAAACTGCTCGATGTCGTTTATGTTCTTAATATGTCATGCACAGAAAATCTAACGAAATAGCTCTGAAACTTACTCGCAAGAGCAATCATAACCTAGTTCGGGTGCTGGCCTGTCTTTGCATATTGCAGCCGTGGCACATTTAGCTGTAGATCCGTGACAGGCGTTGTAGTCTTTGCAGCCGGTCCCGCCAATGAACTGATCCACCCCGTCACCACTGTAGCCGGGTTTGCAGGTGCATTTCAAAATAGAACGATCTTTACTGAGAACCTCACAATATGCATGTGGATCGCAGTGACGTTCTTTCACAGTTTCGTCGACTGGACAGGGATCCCAATCTAAACAGAATGATTTGATTGAAGTTTTTCCTGAATATTTTGCGGCTGAAATATATAAAGCAGAGTTCAAGAACCACCAAATGCACCGAGAACCAAATGCAAAAAGTAAGAAACAAACCTTAAATACAAAAACGTTTTTCCAACTAAAGTATCAAAATGTAATTTTTGCGACACAGATCACAAAACTATTTTTAAGCGGGTATTCTTTAGTTGGCCTTTTATTGCTATAATGATTATTTGTTACCTATTTCCTTCTGATATCATATATTGGAAAACTTTTGAAACGTAAATCGTGATTAGAAATGATTTGTTAGATCTTCAGAATCGAATTCTCAAACCTTCAAAGAAGTATTCCAAGTATGCGGGGGATCCATAGTTTTGGCACCAGTGGTCGTCCCCAATACAAACTTTATCCAGGTGTATGTACGCAGTCACGAGGAACAAGTATGTGGCATTCGGAGGTAGTTTTTGATACGTGAAGTTGAACAAAGTTTCTCCGTCCTGCGCTTTGATCTTTCGAAGTGAAACAGATGTTAAAAATTGTTCGGTTTCACCATGACGAAGTTAAACGTTACATTTACGAACAAATAGAAAAAAAACATCAGAAATGTGACGGATCTGCCGTTACAAATCAATGTAATATTCCTAGGGCTCCAAAAGAAGTAATAGACGATCACACCAGTATAAGATCTTTATTTTCAGAAATATTAATTTCGCCTAATGGCATCTTCAATTTTTGTCGTAGAAAGTAGATTTTTTTATCGTTTTAATCGCTTTGTTTTTTGTCGTGGTAGCCAGTAAGTGGACTTACTGTGGAGTTATTTTGTTGTTGTTTTTGTTTTTGTTGTGGTTTTAATTAATTAATTTAATTTTTTATTGCTATTCTATTTTCAGACAGAAATTGAAGATGCCTTTTGTCGAATTCTTAAATAAAGATCTTATACTGGTGTGTTTGTCTGTTACTCCTTTTGAATTAATGAAGAATTCATTGGAAAAACACTTTCGACATTGAATGATTTCATAGGTTGTCGTGTGTGTACTTACTACCAATAGTTTTGAGAATGTATGATCCATTACGTAGCGCAAGCGATACTCAGGAGGTAAACTGTTGGTGATAACATCAAGAATGTGAGGTGCTTTCCACTGCAAGACTACAGTTATTGTATGGTCTGTGTGGTTGCGGTACCAATCGACCATAGTGAAGTTTAGTGGTGGCCCCGAAGACGAAGTCAAGTCTAAATTAGAAATGTATTGAATGTGGTACGCGTTCTTTGTGGTAAAAAAATGCAGACATGGTAGACGTTGGTCATATTATTGAATATTTAAAGGTAATTAAAATTACCAGTAAGCCTTTTTGTGCTCCAGTTTTGAAAATATCATTACAAGATACAATTTGGTCTTGAAAATATAAATCCTTGCAGCCTAAACAAGAAATGTACACTTACTACTCAGTACTTGTTCACTGCGACAATACTCGGAAGCTGCTTGCTCGTCGACAGGATGCTTGTTGATGAGGTGATAGCCACAAAACAGATACACGTCATGGCCATAATTCCTGTCTACGCCAATTATACATCGGCCTCTATAAGGCATAATGTGGAATGTGTAGGAACGACCGAACCGGATGGGAAACGTGATATTTGTTTGATTCTGAAAACAACCGTAAAATGTCTAGAACCAACGTGAATCCAAGACAGCACCTTTATGAGGATGTTCATGTAAATTTTGTAGTTTTCTGGGCAATTTTGTGTTTTTTTTCGCTGGGTGGAAATTTTTAAGTACCTGTAATTTAACATTTGGACGTTCTCATACCTTCATGATTGTTTTTATCTGTCCCATTGGACATGGCCGGTCCACTTCGTCCAATGCAGTAACGCAACTTTCCGAGCTTGTGCAGTTCGTCACGTCCTCTGATTCGCAAGGGTATTTGCACTCCACAAGATCTCCGTCAACGTTTGTGACCCACATTTTCATGCCGATCAACGCTTGGCAGTATTCGTCCTTCTTATATTCGTTTTCTGTTAACGAAATATGGTTGTAGACCTCATCGCGTGATTATAAAAACGAAGGTTCTATGCTTTGTCGTTTATGCGAACTTTCCGCAGCACTTTATATAGATCTAACGATCTAAGTAATTCAATGCGAATCAATTTCAAGTGATTAATTTCCACTTAAGCGTAAGCAAGTGCTACATTATGCATGACAAATTGTTCTTTCATATGTTGTAATGTGCCTTGAAATGTTTTTGTTTTAAATTTTGATTCGAGGTACTTGCCGTAGGCCAACGTATGGTCGTCACTGTCAAAAAAGCAATACATGAATCCGTCGTGATCGTCTCCTAAAACAAATCGATGTTAAAACGATGGAGCTATTAATGATTTTTAGTGAGCTCAGACCGCAAAATACCGTTCTGTAAAATTTTTTTAAAGTTTGCAATAAGATGAAAAGTCTGCAATAAGACGTGTGCCGAGTTTAATGAAAATCTTTGAAACAACTCTGTGTAAGACTCTCTTGACGCCTTCGCAGAGAATGCACAACAACATTACCCACATATCATCTGTCTGCAGCTTATACACAATTAACACTACCCACCCTTCACTGTCCAGTTGTAAGTAACGCTTAGTTTTGCGGTGGAGTGGTTTGTGTGATCGGAAAGGTGAAGATTAGGGTAATAGAATGTATCGACAACCATCAATTCATCATTCTGTATACTAGGACTTTGGCAACCAACCCCCCCAATGGATCGGTCAATCCCGTCACCGCTGTAGCCAGGTTTACAGGTGCAATTTATTCGTGAACGATCTTTGCTGAGTATCTCACAAAACGCATGCGGATCGCAATGACGTTCTTTCACTTCTCTGTCTATTGGACAGGGATTCCAATCTATGGAAAAGTAAGCGAATGAAGATGTCACCATACCAGAATAGAAAAGACGACTTTCTACAGCAATTACACCTCAGCCACGGCCACCAACACAGACACTTTGTTTTGGTCAGTGGTTTTTGATAATTTATTTTCAATTCTTTCATAATTTTAATTGAATTTAATCATTCAAGGTGTTTTTAAGCTAAACGAATGTCTGCACAAACCTTCAAAGAATTCTTCTATTTCTGCCGCGGTTCCAAAGTTTTCGCAAGTCTCTCCACCAGGACAGGTCTTATCATTAAGATTCATGTAAGCGAATGCCTTAAACACGTACGTGTTGTTCGGGCGTAGCCCACGGTAAGTGTACGTGAACACATCTTGACCAGGAAATGGTATCACCTTTAACGAAATGTGGAAATATTTGTCGGTCTGTTATGTCAGAAACGACACTCAAATACTACCAGTTCGCACGGCCTGCACGTTTATATTTAACATGCCAAATATGTTAACATTATAATAGAATACATGCAGTAGGGTACAGAAGCACTACAGCATTAGGGGATGTTGTGGTTAAACAATATGCGAACCATTGCGGTCTCATTGCATATAAGCACAACTAACAATCAACCCATGCTGTAAATCCTGAAGGACTTCTACACATTGATTTTACCTCAACTGCCTTTGAGT
The DNA here is from genome assembly GCF_947561715.1 of Ascidia mentula. Taxonomy (NCBI): domain Eukaryota; kingdom Metazoa; phylum Chordata; class Ascidiacea; order Phlebobranchia; family Ascidiidae; genus Ascidia; species Ascidia mentula. Next base: position 6,829,096 of record NC_138568.1, read on the forward strand.
GAAAGCCGGTTTGATTCACGTACAACACCAAGTATTTGTCAGGCAAGCGGTTTTCAATGTTGTCTACGACATGAGGTGCTTGCCATTGTAACATCACCGTTATCGTGTGGTCATTGTGTTTTCGGAATGCTTCGAGCATTGTGAAGTTGATTGGTGGTCCCGATGACGATGTCAAGTCTAGGTTAAGATATGAATTTTTGCATCACGGACCAATTACTTAACTCGTTTCAGATGTATTGAACACATTACAATAGCGTGAAGCAAATCAAAGTTTAATGAATTGTTTTTTTGTATTTTGGCATCTTTAGAACCCGCAAATGCGGATTTCATTTACAAATAATATGAGACATAAACTCTTAAACTTCACTGTGTCGTTAACTGGTGCAGGATTCTTCTCTTGTCAAGGCTGTTGTAACATGCACTTTACCAAACGTTTCAAAACCAAAGAAATGTCCAATAATACAACTCACTACTGAGTACTTGTTCACTGCGACAATACTTGTAAGCTGCTTGCTCGTCTACCGGATGCTTGTTGATGAGGTGATAGCCACAGAATAGGTAGACATCGCTACTATGTAGAGCTTTACCAAAAATTCGTCTTCCGCGGTACCCGAAAATGTTAAAACAATACGAACGACCGAATCGGATAGGAAGCGTGATGTTGGTTTGGTTCTGTAATCAGCAATCATTTGGGGTCAAATAAACTTACACTAACAATTACTTGGTTTTGATTTGTAATTCGTGTTTTGCACGTTTTCTCAAAGTAGGCTGTAGAATACGGACTATACCATCTAAAACAGCATGCAAATAAAGAATATATTTTCAAAATATATATTTATTTCTGGTGGAAACCAGCACGCGTGCCATTTTTGAAGCAAAGGCGTGCCAAATTTGGTGGTTAACCAAAACCGACATAAATTCCGCGAAAATAAGACGAATCCAACGTTGCATTTTTCGTCGACCACTCTATATGTGAAAATCATGAGTGTTGTCTGATTTCAGTACCGTCCTGTCTGGCAGGATGGTTGGTCATGTGTCCGGAATTTATTATTGGGGCATGTGGTGAGTAATAGTATTTGCTCACTCATCGAAAATACCTTCATTATGGCCTTTATTTGTCCCATTGGACAGGGCTGATCAACATAAGCGGTTGTAACGCAGATTTCTTCACTTTTGCAACCCTGTAGATCAACTGACTCACACGGGTAGGAGCACTCCACATAATCCCCATTAACGTTCGTCACCCACATTTTCATGCCTATCATGGATTGGCAGTAGTGGTCGTGGAGGTCATAGTAATAATCCGAGCCTGCAACAGATTGATAAACTAAAGACAATTTGTAACAAACTGTTTTTGGCAGACTCTTTCGAATGGTTTTGTGGTACACGAGTCTTCCTCAAGATCTTTTATTGAAAAAGAATCAAACTGACCAACTTGATGTCTTATTTCGATATTTGAAGTTGATTGTTAGTTCTCAAAAGTTTGTGTTTTTAAACCACACGAAACTTGTTCACTCTGTGCTGTACAGTAAGCCATTCTCTAATTTGATGTAGATATACTCGCCTTTGGCTGAAATGTGGTTGTCCCGGTCGAAAAAACAGTACATAAAACCATCGTAATCTTCATCTAAAAACCAAAATAATCAAATCTTTCGGTTTTCAAAACAACACTCAATACTCAATTGCACAGAAAACACTTAACTTTAACTTTGCCCAGTTTATAATAACTGTATATTTTATTGATACTAGATATGCGTTAAATTCCTATGACTTTGAAAAATTTTGTATGCAGCATGTCGTGTTTGTTTATTTGTACTCAAAATACTGTGATTTCTATTTACTTTCCACTGTCCAGTTGAAGGTGACGCTGAGTTTAACGGTCGAGAGGTTTTTGTTACTGGGAAGGTACAGTTCAGGGTAATGGGATATCTGGATTTTCTTCAAGTCTCCAACCCCTGTTGGTATAACACTAAGATTAAAGCATATCATATAATCACTATCTCACCTATTCTTGATATACCGACCATGGCAAGTATCAGACATTCCACAGATGTGTTTTTTTACCCATCCGCATACTATTAGACCTTTATATATTCTTTGAAAGTAATCATGCAATTAAACAGCATTTTTCAAACCGTTGCACTTCTTTATGTCTCAGACATTTGTGTCGGGTGTCGCGTACAACTTGTCGCTCTGTGCGTTTTCTCACTATTTGTTGCACCATTAGTTTTGACTAAACTTGTTATCCCAGAAATATGTCATTCATGTAGTTTGTGGCTTTATTTTAATAGAAAACCAAAGGCTAAGATGTGTTAGACTAAATGAGCGTCCAACTTTAATATAAATTCTGATATTTTACAGTGGACTTACGACCTTCATTTGAACAATTGTTTGCAGTTTGTTGTGCCTCGGTCGTGGCCACAAGTAAAATGCAGAAACAGCTAAACGTGGAATGTTTCCACATCCTGTATTAAACTACATCTGTGGTTGCTGCAAAAAGTGTTTTTCATCTCTTTCAACAAAATTTTTGTCTCTTTCAACAGAATTTCCTCACGTATATTATTAGTTGTACAAGGACTAAAGCTTGACAACTTACGGATTTAGCATTATTGCATATCTACTGGGTAGAGTACATTAGCTCGTGCAAATCATTCAGCTGTAAGCTGCAGCTGGGAGCATTTTTCCAAGCTTAGTTGCTGCGCCATTTCTAACTAACACGTTTTGAAGTACAACATTATATGAAAACAGTGACTAAGCCATGCAGGCAAACAGCTATCACTTGTATATCTGTCTGTGGTGGCGCTTTTAACTGGAAATGTATCTTTTTTCGTCTCACTGTACCGAAACCGCAACGGAGTGCAGCCAACGCTACTCGTACCTGGAACATAGGAAATGGTAAAATCCCATGGTTTTGCTCACAATGCAAACGAGCTCTGCGCTGCCCCGTCGTGATTAGTGTTTATCTTTGACCAATTACATCGATGTTGGATTGTTAATGACTTTCCCTGTTCATGACTTATCGTGTCAAAGAGTATGTTACTCGATTCCAGACGGAGGGCAATAAAGATAAATTGTCTGATGAAGTATATTGCAACAATAACTAGGTATTTGATTGTACTGCCAGCAATACATAGCGTAGATCTGATACTACCAACTCAATGGAAATGCAAAAAACGCATTATATTTTAGAATTTGTATAATTCGAGTATGTTTGACAAACTCATGCAGTTAACAGAGTTCCAACAGGCTGAATATACAATTGAATTTTATCACATAACATAAACAGTGGAGCATGTAACTTCATAGGCAGCATGTCTTGTTAGTTTAGAAAAAACTGTTTATAAAAACGTAATGTTAAATTGAAACACTGCCGGGGGTGCGCTGCTGCAAAAAATCCTGGGGCGCTAATATAGAGATAATGCATCAACAGTTACTATTTGTTTTGTTTTCGAGTCAAATATTACATTTTCTGCGACGATAGGTATGTTGTTTGACCTGCGACAAGACTGAGGTTTTGAACAATTTGTTGTTCAAACAATTTACTAAAATTTATTATTTGGTGAAAACTTCGTTTTTCTTTTTAGTGAACCTTTCAACCAATGCACTAGAGTATTTATTCAACCAATTGTTAATTCACCCAAATACCTTAAAAATATTAGGTTCTGAAATTCTCTACTTAACGTTTTTTTCTGCGTGAAAGAAAAAATAATTGAATTTAGGTAAGATTACCTTTATATTTTGCCCAAGCGCTTAGGGTATTGTTGGTCATTTACCCAATCACCTCGTAAAAATAATATTCAATTTCGTTGACAGTCTATACTCATATATTCATTGTGCAATAATAAACAAGGGCATGAAAAAGAACATAATTTTCAGCAAAGGTCCATGTGTTCGACAACAGGAAAAAAATCCTTGTGAAAAGTTTAGCCAGGAAAGGAATTCCATCCACGAAGGTTCCAAGTTACTCATTGACAATGCAGAGTGGGATTTCTTCACGTGCTGCATTCAATGACATCGACGCTCTGTAACCAAAATTATTCAAAAATCGACATCTGCCTTTTGGTAATCCACCCACATATTTGTATTGGAAACTTACTTTCTCATTCGTTTTCGTCGACGTCTGATGACGAAGAACATAATAAGAAACACAGTAATCACACATACGGTCACAAGAACAACGATCACGGGGTTTATCATTTTCCTACAGCTGTTGTATCCATCACCGGTGTAACCCTCGCTGTAAAGAATATTTATGCTTATATGGCAATCTTTGAAGCGTTATTTAGTATTCAAATTGAAAACAAAACAATTTGTTAGGAATATAAACAAAAGAGCGGCCTTGAATGCAACTCATTGTGGTGAATTTGCAGTCGCAATCCGAAACGTTACACCACGACCAAACAACTGTTTGGAACTAATATTGCTGCTCTCGATGTGGCGAAATCATGAAAAAAACAATATACAGCCAGCAAAAATACCAAGCTAGATTGCCTTTGGTTTAGGCATTTTAATGCAACGTTGCTTAAATGTGTTTGTGCAAGTAGTTGTTTTCAAACAGAATTGTGATCAATTTACATTGTTGCGGGCACTGTGATCAAAGTGTAGATGGGATGGTTTTAAAAATGCGATCCACACTGCTAATAAAGCAGACGACATCCTTTGGCTTTAAAGAAACTGCTCGATGTCGTTTATGTTCTTAATATGCCATGCACAGAAAAGCTAACGAAAGCTAACTTACTCGCAAGAGCAATCATAACCTAGTTCGGGTGCTGGCCTGTCTTTGCATATTGCAGTCGTGGCACATTTAGCTGTACATCCGTGACAGGCGTTGTAGTCTTTGCAGCCGGTCCCGCCAATAAACTGATCCACCCCGTCACCACTGTAGCCGGGTTTGCAGGTGCAGTTCAAAATAGAACGATCGTTATTGAGAACCTCACAATATGCATGCGGATCGCAGTGGCGTTCTTTCACAGTTTCGTCGACTGGGCAGGAGTCCCAATCTAAACACAATGATTTGATTGAAGTTTTTCCTGATCATTTTGCGGCTGAAATACATAAAGCAGAGTTCAAGAACCACCAAATGCATCGGGAAGCTAATGCAAAATCAAGAAGGGAGCCTTAATTACAAAAACGTTTTTCCAAGTGCAGTATCAAAATGTAATCTTTGCGACACAGATATCACAAAACTATTATTAAGATGGTATTCTTTAGATATGGCCTTTTATTGCTATAATGATTATTTGTTACATATTTCCTTCTGATATCATATATTGTAAAACTTTTGAAACGTAAATCGTGATTAGAAATGATTTGTTAGATCTTTAGAATCGAATTCTCAAACCTTCAAAGAAGTATTCCAAGTATGCGCTGGATCCATAGTTTTGGCACCAGAAGTCGTTCCCTATACAAACTTTATCCAAGTTTATGTACGCAGCCACGGAGAACAAGTATGTGGCATTCGGAGGTAGTTTTTGAAACGTGAAGTTAAACAAAGTTTTTCCGTCCTGCGCTTCGATCTTTCGAAGTGAAACAGATGTAAGATATTGGTCGGTTGCACCACGACGAGGTTAAATGTTACATGTACGAATAAATGTACTATTTTCACAAATGCAATTCGTATTTCAACTTCTATTCTAAGATCGATACGGTTTACTGTAATTAATGAAGTATTCAATGGAAAAACAATTTCGGCATTGAATGATTTCATAGGTTGTCGTGTGTGTACTTACTACCATTGGTCTTGAGTATGCGTCATCCACTATGTAGCGCAAACGATACTCAGGAGGTAAACTGTTGGTAATAACATCGAGAATGTGAGGTGCTGTCCACTGCAAGACTACAGTTATTGTATGGTCTGTGTGGTTGCGGTACCAATTGACCATTGTGAAGTCTAGTGGTGGCCCCGACGACGAAGTCAAGTCTAAATTACAAATATATTGAATGTGATTCTTTGTAGTCAAACAAACGCTGACATGGTAGACGTTGGTCATATTATACTGAGAGTATTTATAAGTAGTAGATATAAATTGTTGCAGCCTAAACAAGAAATGTACACTCACTACTCAGTACTTGTTCACTGCGACAATACTCGGAAGCTGCTTGCTCGTCGACAGGATACTTGTTGATGAGGTGATAGCCACAAAACAGATACACGTCATGGCCATAATTCCTGTCTATGCCAATCATGCATCGGCCTCTATAAGCCATAATGTGGAATGTGTAGGAGCGACCGAACCGGATGGGAAAGGTGATATTTGTTTGATTCTGAAAACAATCGTAAAATGTCTAGAACCAACGTGAATCCAAGACAGCACCTTTATGAGGATGTTTTTTTTTGTAAATTTTGTAGTTGTTTAGGGAACTTTGTGTTTGTTTGGGCTGGGTGGAACAAGAAATTTTTTAGTACCTCTAATTTAACATTTGGACGTTCTTATACCTTCATGATTGTTTTTATCTGTCCCATTGGACAGGGCCGGTCCACTTCTTCCAATGCAATAACGCAACTTTCCGAGCTTGTGCAGTTCGTCACGTCCTCTGCTTCGCAAGGGTATTTGCACTCCACAAGTTCTCCTTTAACGTTTGTGACCCACATTTTCATGCCGATCAACGCCTGGCAGTATTCGTCCTTCTTAGATTCGTTTTCTGTTAACAAAATATGGTTGTAGAAATCATCGCGTGATTTCAAAATCAAAGGCTCTCTGCTTTGTCGTTTATGCGCACTTTCCGCAGCACTTTATATAGATCTAACGATCTAAGTAATTCAATGCGAATCAAGATCAAGTGACTAATTTCCACTTAAGCGTAAGCAAGTGCTACATTATGCATGACAAAATCTTGTTTCATATGTTGTAATGTGCCTTGAAATGTTTTTTGTTTTAAATTTTTGATTAGAGGTACTTGCCGTAGGCCCATGTATTGTCGTCACTGTCAAAAAAGCAATACATGAATCCGTCGTGATCATCTCCTAAAACAAATTGATGTTTAGGCGATAGAGCTAATACTGATTTTTAGTTAGCGCAGACACGGCCAAGTTTCCGTAAAATACCGTTCAGTAAAATTTGTTTACAGTCTGCAATAAGATGAAAAGTCTGCAATAAGACATGTGCTAAGTTAAATGAAAATCAGCATCTGTCTGCAGCTTATACACAATTAACACTACCCACCCTTCACTGTCCAGTTATAAGTAACGCTTAGTTTTGCGGTCGAGTGGTTTGTATGATCGGAAAGATGAAGATTAGGGTAATAGAATGTCTCGACAACCATCAATTCATCATTCTGTATAATGGGACTTTGGCAACCGACTCCCCCAATGGATCGGTCAATCCCATCACCGCTGAAGCCAGGTTTACAGGTGCAGTTTATTCGTGATCGATCTTTGCTGAGGATCTCACAAAACGCATGCGGATCGCAATGACGTTCTATCACTTCTCTGTCTATTGGACAGAGATTCCAATCTGTGGAAAAGTAAGCGAGTGAAGATTTCATCATACCAGAATAGAAAAGACGACTTTCTGCAGCAATTACACCTCAGCCATCGCCACCGCCACCAACACAGACACTTTATGTTAGTCAATGGTTTTTGATAATTTATTTTGAATTCTTTCATAATTCTAATTGAATTTAATCATGCAAGGTGTTTTTAAGCTAAGCCAATCTCTGCACAAACCTTCGAAGAATTCTTCTATTTCTGCCGCGGTTCCAAAGTTTTCGCAAGTCTCTCCACCAGGACAGGACTTATCATTAAGATTCGTGTAAGCGAATGCCTTAAACACGTACGTATTATTCGGGCGTAGCCCACGGTAAGTGTACGTGAACACATCTTGACCAGGAAGTGGTATTACCTTTAACGAAATGTGGAAACATTTGTTGGTGTGCTATGTCAGAAACGACACTCAAATACAACGGGATTGCACGGCCTGCACGTTTATATTTAACATGTTGAATATATTAACATTGCAATAGAATACATGCAGTAGGGCAAAGAAGCACTACAGCATTAGGGGATGTTGTGGTCACACTATATGCGAACCATTGCGGTCTCATTGCATATATGCACAACTAACAATCGACCCATGCTGTAAATCCTGAAGGACTTCTACACATGGATATTACCTCAACTGCCTTTGAGTGAATGCCTGTTTGATTCACGTACAACACCACGTAGTTATCAGGCAAGCGGTTTTCAATGTTGTCTACGACATGAGGTGCTTGCCATTGTAACATCACCGTTATTGTGTGGTCCTTGTGATTTCGGAATGCTTCGAGCATTGTGAAGTTGATTGGTGGTCCCGATGACGATGTCAAGTCTAGGTTAAGAGTTTAATTTTTGCATCACTGACCATTTTCTTAACTCGTTTCAGATGTATTGAACACATTACAGTAGCGTGAAGCAAGTCAAAGTTTTATGATTTTTTTTTGCATTTTGGTATCTTTAGAATCCGCAACAGCGGATTACATTCACAAATAATATGAGAAATAAACTCTTAAACTTCACTTTGTCGTTAACTGGTGCCATTGCTGTTATGACATGCACTTTACCAAACGTTTTAAAACCAAAGAAACTTCCAACAACATACTACTTACTACTGAGTACTTGTTCACTGCGACAATACTTGTAAGCTGCTTGCTCGTCTACCGGATGCTTGTTGATGAGGTGATAGCCACAGAATAGGTAGATGTCGCTACTATGTAGAGCTTTACCGAAAATTCGTCTTCCGCGGTACCCGAAAATGTTGAAATAATACGAACGACCGAATCGGATAGGAAACGTGATGTTGGTTTGGTTCTGTACTCAGCAATCATTTGGGGTCAAATAAACTTACACAAACAATTACTTGGTTTTGATTTGTAATTCGTGTTTTGCACGTTTTCTTATATAGGCTGTGGAATACGGATTATACCATCTAAAACAGCACGCAAATAAGGACATCAATTTTTAAAATATATTCATATCAGGTTAAAACCAGCGTCAGTGCCATTTTTGAAACAAAGGCGTCTGATTTCAGTATCGTCCTTTCTGGCAGGATGGTTGGTCATGTGTCCGGAAATTATTATTGGGGCATTTGGTGTGTAATAGCTTATGTAATCGAAAATACCTTCATTATGGCCTTTATTTTTCCCATTGGACTGATCAACATAAGCGGCTGTAACGCAGATTTCTTCACTTTTGCAACCCTGTAGATCAACTGACTCACACGGGTAGGAACACTCCACATAATCCCCATTAACGTTCGTCACCCACATTTTCATGCCTATCATGGATTGGCAGTAGTGGTCGTGGAGGTCGTAGTAATAATCCGAGCCTGCAACAGATTGATAAACTAAAGACAATTTGTAACAAACTGTTTTTGGCAGACTATTTCGAATGGTTTTGTGGCATACGAGTCTTCCTCAAGATGTTTTATTAAAAAAGATTCAAACTAACCAACTTGATGTCTTATTTCGATATTTGAATTTGATTGTTAGTCAAAAGTTTGTGTTTTTTTACCACACGAAACTTGTTCACTCTGTGCTGTACAGTAAGCCATTCTCTAATTTGATGTAGATGTACTCGCCTCTGGCTAAAATCTGCTTGTCCCGGTCGAAAAAACAGTACATAAAACCATCGTAATCCTCATCTAAAAAACAAATTACTCCACTCTTTCGGTATTTGAAACAACACTTAATACTCAATTGCACAGAAAACACTTAACTTTAACTTTGCCCAGTTTAAAACAACTGTATATTTTATTGAAACCAGGATTGCATTAAATTCCTATGACTTAAAAACTTCGTATGCAGCATGTCGTGTTTGTTCATTTGTACTCAAAAAACTGTGATTCTATTTACTTTCCACTGTCCAGTTGAAGGTGACGCTAAGTGTAACGGTCGATAGGTTTTTGTTACTGGGAAGGTACAGTTCAGGGTAATGGGATATCTGGATTTTCTTCAAGTCTCCAACCCCTGTTGGTATAACACTAAGATTAAAGCATATGATATAATTACTACCACACCTATTCTTGATATACCGACCATTGCAAATATCAGCAGACATTCTTCAGGTGCAATTTTTTACCCATCCGCATACTATTAGACCTTTATATATTCTTTGAAAGCAATCATGCAATTAAACAGCATTTTTGAAACCGTTGCACTTCTTTATGTTTCAGACATTTGTGTCGGATGTCGCGTACAACTTGTCGCTTTGTGCGTTTTCTCACTATTTGGTGCACCATTAGTTTTGAGTAAACTTGTTATCCCAGAAATATGTCATTCATGTAGTTTGCGGCTTTATTTTAATAGAAAACCAAATGCTAAGATTTGTTAGATTAAATGAGCGTCCAATTTATTTTATCAATTCTGATATTTTGCAGTGGACTTACGATCTTCATTTGAACAATTGTTTGCAGTTTGTTGTGCCTCGGACGTGGCCACTAGCAAAATGCAGAGACATCTGAACGTGGAATGTTTCCACATCATGTATTAAACTACATCTGTGGTTGCTGCAAAAAGTGTTTTTTGTCTCTTTCAACAGAATTTCCTCACGTATATTATTAGTTGTACAAGGATTAAAGCTTGACAACTTACGGATTTACCATCATTGCATATCTACTGAGTAGAGATATTAGCCCGTACAAATCACTCAGCTGTAAGTTGCAGCCGGGAGCATTTTTCCAAGCTTACTTGCTGCGCCATTCCTAACTAACACGTTTTGAAGTACAACATTATATGAAAACGTTTACTAAGCCATGCAGGCAAACAGTTATCACTTGTATACTTGTCTGCGGTGGCGCTTTTAACTGGAAACGTGTCTTTTTTCGTCTCACTGTACCGAAACCGCAACGGAGTGCAGCCAACGCTACTCGTACCTGGAACTGAGGAAATGGTGAAATCCCATGGTTTTGCTCACAATGCAAACGAGCTCTGCGCTGCCACGTCGTGATTAGTGTTTATCTTTGCCCAATTACATCGATGTTGGACTGTTAATGACTTTCCCTGTTCATGACTTATCGTGTCAAAGAGTATGTTGCTTGATTCCGGACGGAGGGCAATAAAAATAAATTGTCTCATGAAGTATATTGCAACAATTACTAGGTATTTGATTGTACTGCAACCAATACATAACGTAGATCTGATGCTACCAACTCAATAAAAATGCAAAAACGCATTATAGTTTAGAATTTGTATAATGCCAATATGTTTGACAAACTCATGCAGTTAACCGAGTTCCAACAGGCTGAATATACAATTGAGTTTTATCACATAACATAAACAGTGGAGCATGTAGCACCATATGCAGCATGTCTTGTTAGTTTGCTTATAAAAACGTAATGTTAAATTGAAACTCTGTCGGGGGATGCGCCGCTGCAAAAAGTCCTGGGGCGCTAATATAGAGGTAATGCATGAACAGTTACTATTTGTTTTGTTTTCGAGTCAAATATTACATTTTCTGCGACGATAGGTATGTTGTTTGACCTGCGACAAAACTGAGGTTTTGAACAATTTTTTGTTGAAACAGTTTACTAAAATTTATTGTTTGCTGAAAACGTTGTTTGCCTTTTTAGTGAACCTTTCATTTACCCAACCACCTCGTCATAATAATATCCAATTTCGTTGGCAGTGTATAGGCATATATTCATTATACAATAATAAACAAAGGCATGAAAAAGAATATAATTTTCAGCAAAGGTCCATGTGTTCGACAACAGGAAAAAAACACATCCTTGTGAAAAGTTTAGCCAGGAAAGGAATTCCTTCCACGAAGGTTTCAAGTTACTCATTGTCAATGCAGAGTGGGATTTCTTCACGTGCTACATTCAATGACATCGATGGTCTGTAAACAAAATTATTCAAAAAATCGACTTCTGCCTTTTGGTAAACCACCCACATATTTGTGTTGGAAACTTACTTTCTCATTCGTTCTCGTCGACGTCTGATGACGAAGAACATAAGAAGACACACAGTAACCACACATACGGTCACAAGAACAGCGATCACGGGGTTTATCATTTTCCTACAGCTGTTGTATCCATCACCGGTGTAACCCTCGCTGTAAAGAATATTTATGCCTATATGGCAATCTTTGAAGCGTTATTTAGTATTCAAATTGAAAACAAAACAATTTGTTAGGAATATAAACAAAAGAGCGGCCTTGAATGCAACTCATTGTGGTGAATTTGCATCAAAGTGTAGATGAGATGGTTTTAAATATGTCATCCACACTGCTAATATAGCAGACGACATCCTTTGGCTTTATAGAAACTGCTCGATGTCGTTTATGTTCTTAATATGTCATGCACAGAAAAGCTAACGAAAGCTAACTTACTCGAAAGAGCAATCATAACCTAGTTCGGGTGCTGGCCTGTCTTTGCATATTGCAGTCGTGGCACATTTAGCTGTAGATCCGTGACAGGCGTTGTAGTCTTTGCAGCCGGTCCCGCCAATGAACTGATCCACCTTGTCACCACTGTATCCGGGTTTGCAGGTGCAGTTCAAAATAGAACGATCGTTGCTGAGAACCTCACAATATGCATGCGGATCGCAGTGACGTTCTTTCACAGTTTCGTCGACAGGACAGGGGTCCCAATCTAAACACAATGATTTGATTGAAGTTTTTCCAGATCATTTTGCGGCTGAAATACATAAAGCAGAGTTCAAGAACCACCAAAGCATCGGGAACCTAATGCAAAATCAAGAAACGAGCCTTAATTACAAAAACGTTTTTCCAAGTGCAGTATCAAAATGTAATCTTTGCGACACAGATATCACAAAACTATTATTAAAGATGGTATTCTTTAGCTATCGCCTTTTATTGCTATAATGATTATTTGTTACATATTTCCTTCTGATATCATATATTGTAAAACTTTTGAAACGTAAATCGTGATTAGAAATGATTTGTTAGATCTTTAGAATCGAATTCTCAAACCTTCAAAGAAGTATTCAAAGTATGCGGGGGATCCATAGTTTTTGCACCAGTGGTCGTTCCCTACACAAACTTTATCCAGGTTTATGTACGCAGTCACGAGGAACAAGTATGTGGCATTCGGAGGTAGTTTTTGATACGTGAAGTTGAACAAAGTTTCTCCGTCCTGCGCTTCGATCTTTCGAAGTGAAACAGATGTAAGAAATTGGTCGGTTTCACCACGACGAGGTTAAATGTTACGTGTACGAATAAATGTACTATTTTCACAAATGCATCTTGTATTTCAACTTGTATTCTAAGATCGATACGGTTTACTGTAATTAATGAAGTATTCAATGGAAAAAAACTTTCGGCATTGAATGATTTCTTAGGTTGTCGTGTGTATACTTACTACCATTGGTCTTGAGAATGCGTCATCCACTATGTAGCGCAAACGATACTCAGGAGGTAAACTGTTGGTAATAACATCGAGAATGTGAGGTGCTGTCCACTGCAAGACTACAGTTATTGTATGGTCTGTGCGGTTGCGGTACCAATTGACCATTGTGAAGGCTAGTGGTGGCCCCGAAGACGAAGTCAAGTCTAAATTACAAATATATTGAATATGGTTCTTTGTAGTCAAACAAACGCTGACATGGTAGACGTTGGTCATATTATTCTAAGAGTATTCAAAAGTAGTAGATATAAATTGTTGCAGCCTAAACAAGAAATGTACACTCACTACTCAGTACTTGTTCACTGCGACAATACTCGGAAGCTGCTTGCTCGTCGACAGGATGCTTGTTGATGAGGTGATAGCCACAAAACAGATACACGTCATGGCCATAATTCCTGTCTACGCCAATCATGCATCGGCCTCTATAAGCCATAATGTGGAATGTGTAGGAACGACCGAACCGGATGGGAAACGTGATATTTGTTTGATTCTGAAAACAACCGTAAAATGTTTGGAATCAACGTGAATCCAAGGCAGCACCTTTATGAGGATGTTTTTGTCAATTTTGTGTTGTTTGGGGCAATTTCGTGTTTTTTTGCTGGGTGGAAATTTTAAAGAAATTTTTATGTAATTTTTTTTGCAATTTAACATTTGGACCTTCTTATACCTTCATGATTGTTTTTTTCTGTCCCATTGGACAGGGCCGGTCCACTTCTTCCAATGCAATAACGCAACTTTCCGAGCTTGTGCAGTTCGTCACGTCCTCTGCTTCGCAAGGGTATTTGCACTCCACAAGATCTCCTTCAACGTTTGTGACCCACATTTTCATGCCGATCAACGCCTGGCAGTATTCGTCCTTCTCATATTCGTTTTCTATTAACAAAATATGGTTGTAGACCTCATCGCGTGATTATAAAAACGAAGGCTCTCTGCTTTGTCGTTTATGAGCACTTTCCGCAGCACTTTATATAGATCTAACGATCTAAGTAATTCAATGCGAATCAATTTCAAGTGATTAATTTCCACTTACGCGTAAGCAAGTGCTACATTGTGCATGACAAAATGTTGTTTCATATGTTGTAATGTGCCTTGAAATGTTTTTTATTTTAAATTTTGATTCGAGGTACTTGCCGTAGGCCAACGTATCGTCGTCACTGTCAAAAAAGCAATACATGAATCCGTCGTGATCGTCTCCTAAAACAAATTGGTGTTGAAGCGATAGAGCTAATAATGATTTTTAGTGAGAGCCGACAGGGGCACTGTTTCCGCAAAATACCGTTCAGTAAATATTTTTTACAGTCAGCAATAAGATGTGTGCTGAGTTAAATGAATATCTTCGAAACAACTCTGTGTAAGACTCTCTTGACACCTTCGCAGAGAATGCATAACAAAATTACCCACATATGATCAGCATCTGTCTGCAGCTTATACACAAATAACACTACCCACCCTTCACTGTCCAGTTGTAAGTAACGCTAAGTTTTGCGGTCGAGTGGTTGGTATGATCGGAAAGGTGAAGATTAGGGTAATAGAATGTCTCGACAACCATCAATTCATCATTCTGTATACTGGGACTTTGGCAACCAAATCCCCCAATGGATCGGTCAATCCCATCACCGCTGTAGCCAGGTTTACAGGTGCAGTTTATTCGTGAACGATCTTTGCTCAGGATCTCACAAAACGCATGCGGATCGCAATGACGTTCTTTTACTTCTGTGTCTATTGGACAGGGGTTCCAATCTGTGGAAAAGTAATTTCATCATACCAGAATAGAAAAGACGACTTTCTGCAACAATTACACCTCAGCAACCGCCAACAACACAGACACCTTATGTTGGTCAGTGGTTTTTGATAATTTATTTTCAATTCTTTCATAATTTTAATTGAAATTATTCATTCAAGGTGTTTTCAAGCTAAGCCAATGTCTGCACAAACCGTCAAAGAATTCTTCTATTTCTGCCGGAGTTCCAAAGTTTTCGCAAGTCTCTCCACCAGGACAGGTCTTATCATTAAGATTCGTGTAAGCGAATGCCTTAAACGCGTAGGTGTTTTTCGGGCGTAGCCCACGGTAAGTGTACGTGAACACATCTTGACCAGGAAATGGTATTACCTTTAACGAAATGTGGAAATATTTGTCGGTCTGTTATGTCAGAAATGACATTCAAATACTACGAGTTCGCACGGCCTGCACGTTTATATTTAACATGTCAAATATATTAACATTGTAATAGAACACGTGCAGTAGGGTACAGAAGCACTACAGCATTAGGGGATGTTGTGGTTACACAATATGCGAACCATTGCGGTCTCATTGCATATAAGCACAACCAACAATCAAACCATGCTGTAAATCCTGAAGGACTTCTACACATGGATTTTACCTCAACTGCCTTTGAGTGAAAGCGGGTGTGATGTGGTTCTTTCACGTACAACACCTTGTATTTGTCAGGCAAGCGGTTTTCAATGTTGTCTACGACATGAGGTGCTTGCCATTGTAACATCACCGTTATCGTGTGGTCCTTGTGATTTCGGAATGCTTCGAGCATTGTGAAGTTGATTGGTGGTCCCGATGACGATGTCAAGTCTAGATTAAAATATGAATTTTTGCATCACGGACCAATTACTTAACTCGTTTCAGATGTATTGAACACATTACAATAGCGTCAAGCAAGTCAAAGTTTAATGAATTTTTTGCATTTTGGCATCTTTAGAACCCGCAAAATCGGATTTCATTCACAAATAATACGAGACATAAACTCCTAAACTTCACTGTGTCGTTAACTGGTGCAAAATTCTTCTCTTGTCATCGCTGTTATAACATGCACTTTACCAAACGTTTCAAAACCAAAGAAATTTCCAACAATATACAACTCACTACTGAGTACTTGTTCACTGCGACAATACTTGTAAGCTGCTTGCTCGTCTACCGGATGCTTGTTGATGAGGTGATAGCCACAGAATAGGTAGACATCGCTACTATGTAGAGCTTTACCGAAAGTTCGTCTTCCGCGGTACCCGAAAATGTTGAAATAATACGAACGACCGAATCGGATAGGAAACGTGATGTTGGTTTGGTTCTGTAATCAGTAACCATTTGGGGTCAAATAAACTTACACAAACAATTAGTTGGGTTTGAGTTGTAATTCGTGTTTTGTTTTTTCATCGTAGGCTGTGGAATACGGACTATACCATTTAAAACACCAGGCAAATAAGGAAATCAATTTTTAAAATATATTCATTTCAGGTGGAAACCAGCACGCGTGCCATTTTTGAAACAAAGGCATGTCAAATTTGGTGGTTAACCAAAACCGACATAAATTCAGCGAAAATAAGACGAATCTAACGTTGCATTTGTCGTCGACCATTCTATATGTGAAAATCATGAGTATTGTCTGATTTCAGTATCGTCCTGTCTGGCAGGATGGTTGGTCATATATCCGGAAATTATTATTGGGGCATTTGGTGAGTACTAGCATTGCTCATGTAATCGGAAATACCTTCATTATGGCCTTTATTTGTCCCATTGGACAGGGCTGATCAACATAAGCGGCTGTAACGCAGGTTTCTTCACTTTTGCAACCCTGTAGATCAACTGACTCACACGGGTAGGAGCACTCCACATAATCCCCATTAACGTTCGTCACCCACATTTTCATGCCTATCATGGATTGGCAGTAGTGGTCGTGGAGGTCGTAGTAATAATCCGAGCCTGCAACAGATTGATAAACTAAAGACAATTTGTAACAAACTGTTTTTGGCAGACTCTTTCGAATGGTTTTGTGGCATACGAGTCTTCCTCAAGATGTTTTATTAAAAAAGATTCAAACAGACCAACTTGATGTCCTATTTCGATATTTGAATTTGATTGTTAGTTCTCAAAAGTTTGTGTTTTTTTACCACACGACACTTGTTCACTCTGTGCTGTACAGTAAGCCATTCTCTAGTTTATGTAGATATACTCGCCTCTGGCTGAAATCTGGTTGTCCCGGTCGAAAAAACAGTACATAAAACCATCGTAATCCTCATCTAAAAAACAAATTACTCCACTCTTTCGGTATTTGAAACAACACTTAATACTCAATTGCACAGAAAACACTTAACTTTAACTTTGCCCAGTTTAAAACAACTGTATATTTTATTGAAACCAGGATTGCATTAAATTCCTATGACTTAAAAACTTCGTATGCAGCATGTCGTGTTTGTTTATTTGTACTCAAAAAACTGTGATTCTTTTTACTTTCCACTGTCCAGTTGAAGGTGAGGCTAAGTGTAACGGTCGAGAGGTTTTTGTTACTGGGAAGGTACAGTTCAGGGTAATGGGATATCTGGATTTTCTTCAAGTCTCCAACCCCTGTTGGTATAACACTAAGATTAAAGCATATCATATAATTACTACCTCACCTATTCTTGATATACCGACCATTGCAAATATCAGCAGACATTCTTCAGGTGCAATTTTTTACCCATCCGCATACTATTAGACCTTTATATATTCTTTGAAAGCAATCATGCAATTAAACAGCATTTTTGAAACCGTTGCACTTCTTTATGTCTCAGACATTTGTGTCGGATGTCGCGTACAACTTGTCGCTTTGTGCGTTTTCTCACTATTTGTTGCACCATTAGTTTTGAGTAAACTTGTTGTCCCAGAAATACGTCATTCATGTAGTTTGCGGCTTTATTTTAATAGAAAACCAAATGCTAAGATTTGTTAGATTAAATGAGCGTCCAATTTTATAATCAATTCTGATATTTTGCAGTGGACTTACGATCTTCATTTGAACAATTGTTTGCAGTTTGTTGTGCCTCGGACGTGGCCACTAGCAAAATGCAGAGACATCTGAACGTGGAATGTTTCCACATCATGTATTAAACTACATCTGTGGTTGCTGCAAAAAGTGTTTTTCATCTCTTTCAACAGAATTTCCGAACGTATATTATGTAGTTGTAAGGATTAAAATTTGACAACTTACGGATTTACCATCATTGCATATCTACTGAGTAGAGATATTAGCCCGTACAAATCACTCAGCTGTAAGTTGCAGCCGGGAGCATTTTTCCAAGCTTACTTGCTGCGCCATTCCTAACTAACACGTTTTGAAGTACAACATTATATGAAAACGTTTACTAAGCCATGCAGGCAAACAGCTATCACTTGTATACTTGTCTGCGGTGGCGCTTTTAACTGGAAACGTGTCTTTTTTCGTCTCACTGTACCGAAACCGCAACGGAGTGCAGCCAACGCTACTCGTACCTGGAACTGAGGTAATGGTGAAATCCCATGGTTTTGCTCACAATGCAAACGAGCTCTGCGCTGCCACGTCGTGATTAGTGTTTATCTTTGCCCAATTACATCGATGTTGGACTGTTAATGACTCTCCCTGTTCATGACTTATCGTGTCAAAGAGTATGTTGCTTGATTCCGGACGGAAGGCAATAAAAATAAATTGTCTCATGAAGTATATTGCAACAATTACTAGGTATTTGATTGTACTGCAACCAATACATAACGTAGATCTGATGCTACCAACTCAATAAAAATGCAAACACGCATTATAGTTAAGAATTTGTATAATTCCAATATGTTTGACAAACTCATGCAGTTAACCGAGTTCCAACAGGCTGAATATACAATTGAGTTTTATCACATAACATAAACAGTGGAGCATGTAGCACCATATGCAGCATGTCTTGTTAGTTTGCTTATAAAAACGTAATGTTAAATTGAAACTCTGTCGGGGGATGCGCTGCTGCAAAAAGTCCTGGGGCGCTAATATAGAGGTAATGCATGAACAGTTACTATTTGTTTTGTTTTCGAGTCAAATATTACATTTTCTGCGACGATAGGTATGTTGTTTGACCTGCGACAAAACTGAGGTTTTGAACAATTTTTTGTTGAAACAGTTTACTAAAATTTATTGTTTGCTGAAAACGTTGTTTGCCTTTTTAGTGAACCTTTCATTTACCCAACCACCTCGTCATAATAATATCCAATTTCGTTGGCAGTGTATAGGCATATATTCATTATACAATAATAAACAAAGGCATGAAAAAGAATATAATTTTCAGCAAAGGTTCATGTGTTCGACAACAGGAAAAAAACACATCCTTGTGAAAAGTTTATTCAGGAATGGAATTCCGTCCACGAAGGTTCCAAGTTACTCATTGTCAATGCAGAGTGGGATTTCTTCACGTGCTACATTCAATGACATCGACGGTCTGTAAACAAAATTATTCAAAAAATCGACTTCTGCCTTTTGGTAAACCACCCACATATTTGTGTTGGAAACTTACATTCTCATTCGTTCTCGTCGACGTCTGATGACGAAGAACATAAGAACACACACAGTAACCACACATACGGTCACAAGAACAGCGATCACGGGGTTTATCATTTTCCTACAGCTGTTGTATCCATCACCGGTGTAACCCTCGCTGTAAAGAGTATTTATGCCTATATGGCAATCTTTGAAGCGTTTTTTAGTGTTCGAAATAAAAAAAACACAATTTGTTGTTTTGAATTTGCAGTCGCAATCCGATGCGTTCCACCACGACCGAACAACTGCTTGGAACCAATATTGCTGCTGACCCAATGTGGCGAAATCATGAAAAAAACAATATACAGCCAGCAATAATGCCAAGCTAGATTGCCTTTGGTTTAGGCATTTTAATGCAACGTTGCATCAATGTGTTTGTGCAAGTAGCTGTTTTCAAACAGAATTGTGTTCAATTTACATTTTTGCGGGCACTGTGATCAAAGTGTAGATGGGATGGTTTTAAATATGTCATCCACACTGCTAATATAGCAGACGACATCCTTTGGCTTTAAAGAAACTGCTCGATGTCGTTTATGTTCTTAATATGTCATGCACAGAAAATCTAACGAAATAGCTCTGAAACTTACTCGCAAGAGCAATCATAACCTAGTTCGGGTGATGGCCTGTCTTTGCATATTGCAGCCGTGGCGCATGTAGATCTACATCCGTGACAGGCGTTGTAGTCTTTGCAGCCGGTCCCGCCAATGAACTGATCCACCCCGTCACCACTGTATCCGGGTTTGCAGGTGCAGTTCAAAATAGAACGATCGTTGCTGAGAACCTCACAATATGCATGTGGATCGCAGTGACGTTCTTTCACAGTTTCGTCGACTGGACAAGGATCCCAATCTAAACAGAATGATTATGTTGAATCGAATTGAGGTCATCTTTTTGCGGAAATAATATAAAATAGAATACACAAACCCTAAATGCATCGAGAACGTAATGCCAAAAGTAAGACAGGGGTCTCAATGCAAAAACGTTTTGCCAAATGAGTTACATACGTGTACAGTACTTATGTAGTCTCCAAGAAAAGTATATCACAAACTAGTAGCGGGTATTTATTGGCCTGCCCTTTATCGCTGTGATGATTGCTTATTTTGTTATAACCTTAGAATATAAATCTCAAACCTTCAAAGAAATATTCCATGTAAGCGGGGGTTCCATAGTTTTGGCACAAGTGGTCTTTCCCTATACACACTTTATTCAGGTTTATGTACGCAGTCACGAGGAACAAGTATGTGGCATTCGGAGGTAGTTTTTGATACGTGAAGTTGAACAAAGTTTCTCCGTCTTGCGCTTTGATCTTTCCAAGTGAAACAGATGTAAGAAATTGGTCGGTTTCACCACGACAAGGTTAAATAGTGCTGCTACACTATTTTTATAATAAAGCAAGTTGGTCTTCCCCTGATTGTTGACAACTATTTTAGCAGTATTGTAAAAGACTCAACTTGCATTCTTAGATAAACACGGTTTACTACATTACTTTAGAATTCACTAGAAAAACACTTTCGATTTGAATGATTTCATAGGTTGTCGTGTGTGTACTTACTACCATTGGTTTTGAGTATGCCTCATCCTCTATGTAGCGCAAACGATACTCAGGAGGTAAACTGTTGGTGACAACATCCAGAAGGTGAGGTGCTTTCCACTGTAAGACTACAGTTATTGTATGGTCTATGTAGTTGCGGTACCAATCGACCATAGTGAAGTTTAGTGGTGGCCCCGAAGACGAAGTCAAGTCTAAATTACAAATGTAATGAATGTGGTACGCGTTCTTTGTGGTAAAACAAATGTAGACATGGTAGACGTTGGTCATATTACTGAATATTTAAAGGTAATTAAAATTACCATGCAGTAAGCCTTTTTGTGCCCAAGTTTTGAAAATATCATTACAAGATACAATTTGGTCTTGAAAATATAAATCCTTGCAGCCTGGACAAGAAATGTACACTCACTACTCAGTACTTGTTCACGGCGATAATACTCGGTAGCTGCTTGCTCGTCGACAGGATACTTGTTGATGAGGTGATAGCCGCAAAACAGAAACACGTCATGGCCATAATTCCTGTCTACGCCAATTATACATCGGCCTCTATAAGCCATAATGTGGAATGTGTAGGAACGACCGAACCGGATGGGAAACGTGATATTTGTTTGATTCTAAAAACAACCGTAAAATGTCTAGAACCAACGTGAATCCAAGACAACACGAGGATGTTTTTGTCAATTTTGTAGTTTTTTGGGCAATTTTGTGTGTTTTCTTTCGCTGGGTGAAAATTTTTCAGTATCTACAACTTAACATTTGGAACTTCTTATACCTTCATGATTGTTTTTATCTGTCCCATTGGACAGGGCCGGTCCACTTCGTACAATGCAGTAACGCAACTTTCCGAACTTGTGCAGTTCCTCGCATCCTCTGCTTCGCAAGGGTATTTGCACTCCACAAGTTCTCCTTCAACGTTTGTGACCCACATTTTCATGCCGATCAACGCCTGGCAGTATTCGTCCTTCTCATAATCGATTTCTGTTGACAAAATATCGTAGACATCATCGCGTAATTATAAATAGCCGCTTTGTCGTTTATGAACACTTTCCGCAGAACTTTATACACGACCTTGTGAAAATCTAAAATTTCACTGCGAATCAAATTCAAGTGACTATTTTCCCATTAAGCGTAAGCAGATGGTGCCATAACATGCAATGGCACATGTTACATGTTCTGATGACAAGATTTTGTTTTATATTTTGTAATGTAGCTTGAAATATTTTTTGAAAGTTGTAGGTACTTGCCGTTGGCCAACGTATCTTCATCACTGTCAAAAAAGCAGTACATGAATCCGTCGTGATCGTCACCTAAAATAAATTGATGTTTGAGCGATGTAGAGCTAATTATATTTTTTGGTGAGCTGCAGACAGGGCCACAGTTTCGACATAATAGGTCTATTATGCGTTGATTCAAATTTATGCAGCCTGCAATAAGATGAAATGACAAACATGTCCTGACAAAAATAAAAATCTTCGAAACAACGCTGTGTAAGACTTTCTTGACACCTTCGAAGAGAATGCACAAACTTTATAACACACCCTCCACTGTCCAGTTGTAAGTAACGCTTAGTTTTGCGGTGGAGTGGTTGGTATGATCGGAAAGGTGAAGATTAGGGTAATAGTGTGTCTCGACAACCAACAATTCATCATTCTGTATACGGAGACGTTGGCAACCGGCTCCCCCAATAGATCGGTCAATCCCATCACCGCTGTAGCCAGGTTTACAGGTGCAGTTTATCCGTGAACGGTCTTTGCTGAGGATCTCACAAAACGCATGCAGATCGCAATGACGTTCTATCACTTCTCTGTCTATTGTACAGGGGTTCCAATCTGTGGAAACGTAAAGCGAATGAAGATTTCATCATACCAGAATAGAAAAGACGACTTTCTGCAGCAATTACACCTCAGCAACCGCCACCAACACAGACACTTTATGTTAGTCAATGGTTTTTGATAATTTATTTTCAATTTTTTCATAATTTTAATTGAATTTAATCATGCTAGGTGTTTTTAGGCTAAGCCACTGTCTGCACAAACCTTCAAAGAATTCTTCTATTTCTGCCGCGGTCCCAAAGTTTACGCAATTCTCTCCACCAGGACAGGTCTTATCATTAAGATTCGTGTAAGCGAATGCCTCAAACACGTACGTATTATTCGGGCGTAGCCAACGGTAAGTGTACGTGAACACATCTTGACCAGGAAGTGGTATCACCTTTACGAAATGTGGAAACATTTGTTCATCTGCTATGTCAGAAACGACACTCAAATACAACGGGTTCAAGCACGGCCTGTACGTTTATATTTAGCATGTCAAATATATTTACAATTAAATGAAATACATGCAGTCGGGTAGAGGAACACTACAGTATGAGGGGATGTTGTGGTTACACTGTATGCGAACCATTGTTGTCTTATTGCATATGACCACAACTAACAATCAACCCATGCTGTAAATCCTGAAGGATTTCTACACATGGATTTTACCTCAACTGCCTTTGAGTGAAAGCGGGTGTGATGTGGATCTTTCACGTACAACACCATGTATTTGTCAGGCAAGCGGTTTTCAATGTTGTCCACGACATGAGGTGCTTGCCATTGTAACATCACCGTTATTGTGTGGTCCTTGCGATTTCGGTGTACTTCGTGCATTGTGAAATTGATAGGTGGTCCCGATGACGATGTCAAGTCTGGGTTAAGAGGTTAAGAGTCTCATATCAGTTGTGGATGAAATCCTTTTTTTGGGGTTCTGATGTTGCCAAAATGCCAAAAAGAAACAGAAAATTGCCCAAAAAATTGCTTGACGCTTTTGTTAGGTGTTCAATACCTCTGAAACGAGTTAAAACATGGTCCAAGATGCAAAAATTAATATTTAAAGGTTCACCGTGTCGTTTACTGGTGCAGAATTCTTCTCTTGTCATTGTTGTTGTAACATGCACTTGACCAAACGTTTCAAAACCAAAGAAATGTCCAACAATACAACTTACTACTGAGTACTTGTTCACTGCGACAAAAGTTGTAAGCTGCTTGCTCGTCTACCGGATGCTTGTTGATGAGGTGATAGCCACAGAATAGGTAGATGTCGCTGCTATGTAGAGCTTTACCAAAAATTCGTCTTCCGCGGTACCCGAAAATGTTGAAATAATACGAACGACCGAATCGGATAGGAAACGTGATGTTGGTTTGGTTCTGTAATCAGCAATCATTTGGGGTCAAATAAACTTACACAAACAATTACTTGGTTTTGATTTGTAATTCTTGTTTTGCACGTTTTCTTATATAGGCTGTGGAATACGGATTATACCATCTAAAACAGCATGCAAATAAGGTCATCAATTTTTAAAATATATTCATTTCAGGTTAAAACCAGCGCCAGTGCCATTTTTGAATCAAAGGCGTCTGATTTCAGTACCGTCCTGTCTGACAGGATGGTTGGTCATGTGTCCGGAAATTATTATTGGGGCATTTGGTGTGTAATAGCTTATGTAATCGAAAATACCTTCATTATGGCCTTTATTTGTCCCATTGGACAGGGCTGATCAACATAAGCGGCTGTAACGCAGATTTCTTCACTTTTGCAACCCTGTAGATCAACTGACTCACACGGGTAGGAGCACTCCACGTAATCCCCATTAACGTTCGTCACCCACATTTTCATGCCTATCATGGATTGGCAGTAGTGGTCGTGGAGGTCGTAGTAATAATCCGAGCCTGCAACAGATTGATAAACTAAAGACAATTTGTAACAAACTGTTTTAGGCAGACTATTTCGAATGGTTTTTTGGAATACGAGTCTTCCTCAAGATCTTTTATTAAAAAAGATTCAAACTGACCAACTTGATGTCTTATTTCGGTATTTGAATTTGATTGTTATTTCTCAAAAGTTTGTGTTTTTAAACCACACGAAACTTGTTCACTCTGTGCTGTACAGTAAGCCGTTCTCTAATTTGATGTAGATATACTTGCCTTTGGCTGAAATGTGGTTGTCCCGGTCGAAAAAACAGTACATAAAACCATCGTAATCCTCATCTAAAAACCAAAATACTCAAATCTTTCGGTTTTTAAAACAACACTCAATACTTAATTGCACAGAAAACACTTAACTTTAACTTTGCCCAGTTTATAATAACTGTATATTTTATTGATACTAGATATGCGTTAAATTCCTATGACTTTGAAAAATTTTGTATGCAGCATGTCGTGTTTGTTTATTTGTACTCAAAAGACTGTGATTTCTATTTACTTTCCACTGTCCAGTTGAAGGTGACGCTGAGTTTAACGGACGAGAGGTTTTTGTTACTGGGAAGATACAGTTCAGGGTAATGGGATATCTGGATTTTCAAGTCTCCAACCCCTGTTGGTATAACACTAAGATTAAAGCATATCATATAATCACTATCTCACCTATTCTTGATATACCGACCATTGCAAGTATCAGACATTCTACAGATGTCTTTTTTTACCCATCCGCATACTATTAGACCTTTGTATATTCTTTGAATGTAATCATGCAATTAAACAGCATTTTTAAAGGCGTTGCACTTCTTTATGTCTCAGACATTTGTGTCGGATGTCGCGTACAACTTGTCGCTTTGTGCGTTTTCTCACTATTTGGTGCACCATTAGTTTTGAGTAAACTTGTTATCCCAGAAATACGTCATTCATGTAGTTTGTGGCTTTATTTTAATAGAAAACCAAAGGCTAAGATTTGTTAGACTAAATGAGCGTCCAATTTTAATATAAATTCTGATATTTTACAGTGGACTTACGACCTTCATTTGAACAATTGTTTGCAGTCCGTTGTGCCTCGGTCGTGGCCACTAGTAAAATGCAGAAACAGCTGAACGTGGAATGTTTCCACATCATGTATTAAACTACATCAGTGGTTGCTGCAAAAAGTGTTTTTTATTTCTTTCAACAAAATTTTTGTATCTTTCAACAGAATTTCCGAACGTATATTATTAGTTGTACAAGGACTAAAGCTTGACAACTTACGAATTTAGCATTATTGCATATCTACTGGGTAGAGTACATTAGCTCGTACAAATCATTCAGCTGTAAGCTGCAGCAGGGAGCATTTTTCCAAGCTTACTTGCTGCGCCATTCCTAAGTAATACGTTTTGAAGTACAACAATATATGAAAACGGTGACTTAGCCATGCAGGCAAACAGATATCTCTTGTATACTGGTCTGCGGTGGCGCTTTTAACTGGAAATGTGTCTTTTTTCGTCTCACTGTACCGAAACCGCAACGGAGTGCAGCCAACGCTACTCGTACCTGGAACTGAGGAAATGGTAAAATCCCACGGTTTTGCTCACAATGCAAACGAGCTCTGCGCTGCCACGTCGTGATTAGTGTTTATCTTTGCCCAATTACATCGTTGTTGGATTGTTAATGACTTTCCCTGTTCATGACTTATCGTGTCAAAGAGTATGTTGCTTGATTCCGAACGAAGTGCGACAAAGACAAATTGTCTCATGAAGTATATTGAAACAATAACTAGGTATTTGATTGTACTGCAACCAATACATAGCGTAGATCTGATACTACCAACTCAATAAAAATGCAAAAACGCATTATGATTTAGAATGTGTATAATTCGAGTATGTTTGACAAACTCATGCAGTTAAACGAGTTCCAACAGGCTGAATATACAATTGAATTTTATCACATAACATAAACAGTGGAGCATGTAGCTTCATAGGCAGCATGTCTTGTTAGTTAGCTTATAAAAACGTAATGTTAAATTGAAACACTGCCGGGGGATGCACTGCTGCAAAAAGTCTTGGGGCACTAATATAGAGATAATGCATGAACAGTTACTATTTGTTTTGTTTTCGAGTCAAATATTACATTTTGTGCGACGATAGGTATGTTGTTTGACCTGCAACAAAACTGAGGTTTTGAACAATTTTTTGTTGAAACAGTTTTCTAAAATTTATTGTTTGGTGAAAACTTTGTTTGCCTTTTTGGTGAACCTTTCAACCAATGCAATAGAGTATTTATTCAACCAATTGTTAATTCACCCAATTACCTAAAAACAGTAGGTTTTGAAATTATCTACTTAACGTTTTTTTTCTGCGTGAAAGAAAAAGTAATTTAATTTAGGTAAGATTGCCTTTATATTTTGCACAAGTGCTTAGGGTATCGTTGGTTATTTACCCAACCACCTCGTCATAATAATATCCAATTTCGTTGGCAGTATATGCATATATTCATCATACAATAATAAACAAAGGCATGGAAGAGAATACAACTTTCAGCAAAGGTCCATGTGTTCGACAACAGGAAAAAACACATCCTTGTGAAAAGTTTATTCAGGAATGGAATTCCATCCACTGAGGTTGCAAGTTACTCATTGTCAATGCAGAGTGGGATTTCTTCACGTGCTACATTCAATGACATCGACGGTCTGTAAACAAAATTATTCAAAAAATCGACTTCTGCCTTTTGGTAATCCACCCACATATTTGTGTTGGAAACTTACCTTCTCATTCGTTCTCGTCGACGTCTGATGACGAAGAACATAAGAAGACACACATTAACCACACATACGGTCACAAGAACAACGATCACGGGGTTTATCATTTTCCTACAGCTGTTGTATCCATCACCGGTGTAACCCTCGCTGTAAAGAATATTTATGCTTATATGGCAATCTTTGAAGCGTTATTTAGTATTCAAATTGAAAACAAAAGAATTTGTTAGGAATATAAACAAAAGAGCGGCCTTGAATGCAACTCATTGTGGTGAATTTGCATCAAAGTGTAGATGGGATGGTTTTAAATATGTCATCCACACTGCTAATATAGCAGACGACATCCTTTGGCTATATAGAAACTGCTCGATGTCGTTTATGTTCTTAATATGTCATGCACAGAAAAGCTAACGAAAGCTAACTTACTCGCAAGAGCAATCATAACCTAGTTCGGGTGCTGGCCTGTCTTTGCATATTGCAGTCGTGGCACATTTAGCTGTAGATCCGTGACAGGCGTTGTAGTCTTTGCAGCCGGTCCCGCCAATGAACTGATCCACCCCGTCACCACTGTATCCGGGTTTGCAGGTGCAGTTCAAAATAGAACGATCGTTGCTGAGAACCTCACAATATGCATGCGGATCGCAGTGACGTTCTTTCACAGTTTCGTCGACGGGACAGGGGTCCCAATCTAAACACAATGATTTGATTGAAGTTTTTTCAGATCATTTTGCGGCTGAAATACATAAAGCAGAGTTCAAGAACCACCAAATGCATCGGGAACCTAATGCAAAATCAAGAAACGAGCCTTAATTACAAAAACGTTTTTCCAAGTGCAGTATCAAAATGTAATCTTTGCGACACAGATATCACAAAACTATTATTAAGATGGTATTCTTTAGCTATGGCCTTTTATTGCTATAATGATTATTTGTTACATATTTCCTTCTGATATCATATATTGTAAAACTTTTGAAACGTAAATCGTGATTAGAAATGATTTGTTAGATCTTTAGAATCGAATTCTCAAACCTTCAAAGAAGTATTCAAAGTATGCGGGGGATCCATAGTTTTGGCACCAGTGGTCGTTCCCTACACAAACTTTATCCAGGTTTATGTACGCAGTCACGAGGAACAAGTATGTGGCATTCGGAGGTAGTTTTTGATACGTGAAGTTGAACAAAGTTTCTCCGTCCTGCGCTTCGATCTTTCGAAGTGAAACAGATGTAAGAAATTAGTCGGTTGCACCACGACGAGGTTAAATGTTACATGTACGAATAAATGTACTATTTTTGCAAATGCATCTCGTATTTCAACTTCTGTTCTAAGATCGATACGGTTTACTGTAATTAATGAAGTATTCAATGGAAAAACACTTTCGGCATTGAATGATTTCATAGGTTGTCGTGTGTATACTTACTACCATTGGTCTTGAGTATGCGTCACCCACTATGTAGCGCAAACGATACTCAGGAGGTAAACTGTTGGTAATAACATCGAGAATGTGAGGTGCTGTCCACTGCAAGACTACAGTTATTGTATGGTCTGTGTGGTTGCGGTACCAATCGACCATAGTGAAGTTT
Source organism: Ascidia mentula (assembly GCF_947561715.1). Classification (NCBI taxonomy): domain Eukaryota; kingdom Metazoa; phylum Chordata; class Ascidiacea; order Phlebobranchia; family Ascidiidae; genus Ascidia; species Ascidia mentula. The sequence continues at coordinate 6,858,356 of NC_138568.1, forward strand.
AGTGGTGGCCCCGAAGACGAAGTCAAGTCTAAATTACAAATGTATTGAATGTGGTACGCGTTCTTTGTGGTAAAACAAATGTAGACATGGTACACGTTGGTCATATTATTGAATATTTAAAGGTAATTAAAATTACCAGTAAGCCTTTTTGTGCTCCAGTTTTGAAAATATCATTACAAGATACAATTTGGCCTTGAAAATATAAATCCTTTCAGCCTGGACAAGAAATGTACACTCACTACTCAGTACTTGTTCACGGCGACAATACTCGGAAGCTGCTTGCTCGTCGACAGGATGCTTGTCGATGAGGTGATAGCCGCAAAACAGATACACGTCATGGCCATAATTCCTGTCTACGCCAATTATACATCGGCCTCTATAAGCCATAATGTGGAATGTGTAGGAACGACCGAACCGGATGGGAAACGTGATATTTGTTTGATTCTGAAAACAACCGTAAAATGTCTAGAAACAACGTGAATCCAAGACAGCACCTTTTGTGAGGGAGGATGTTTATGTCAATTTTGTAGTTTTTTGCGCAATTTTGTGTTTTTTTTCGCTGGGTGGAAATTTTTAAGAACCTGTAATTTAACATTTGGACCTTCTTATACCTTCATGATTGTTTTTATCTGTCCCATTGGACAGGGCCGGTCCACTTCGTCCAATGCAGTAACGCAACTTTCCGAGCTTGTGCAGTTCGTCACGTCCTCTGCTTCGCAAGGGTATTTGCACTCCACAAGATCTCCGTCAACGTTTGTGACCCACATTTTCATGCCGATCAACGCCTGGCAGTATTCGTGCTTCTTATATTCGTTTTCTGTTAACGAAATATGGTTGTAGACCTCATCGGGTGATTGTAAAAACGAAGGCTCTCTGCTTTGTCGTTTATGCGCACTTTCCGCAACACTTTTTATGGATCTACCGATCTAAGTAATTGAATGCGAATCAATTTCAAGTGACTAATTTCCACTTGAGCGTAAGCAAGTGCTACATTGTGCATGACAAAATGTTGTTTCATATGCTGTAATGTGCCTTGAAATGTTTTTTGTTTTTAATTTTGATTCGATGTACTTGCCGTAGGCCAACGCATCGTCGTCACTGTCAAAAAAGCAATACATGAATCCGTCGTGATCGTCTCCTAAAACAAATTGATGTTGAAGCGATAGAGCTAATAATGATTTTTGGTGAGAGCAGACAGGGCCACTGTTTCCGCAAAATACCGTTCAGTAAATATTTTTTACAGTCAGCAAAAAGACGTGTGCTGAGTTAAATGAAAATCTTTGAAAAACTCTGTGTAAGACTCTCTTGACACCTTCGCAGAGAATGCACAACAAAATTACCCACATATGATAAGCATCTGTCTGCAGCTTATACACAATTAACACTACCCACCCTTCACTGTCCAGTTGTAAGTAACGCTTAGTTTTGCGGTCGAGTGGTTGGTATGATCGGAAAGGTGAAGATTAGGGTAATAGAATGTCTCGACAACCATCAATTCATCATTCTGTATACTGGGACTTTGGCAACCAACTCCCCCAATGGATCGGTCAATCCCATCACCGCTGTAGCCAGGTTTACAGGTGCAGTTTATTCGTGAACGATCTTTGCTCAGGATCTCACAAAACGCATGCGGATCGCAGTGACGTTCTTTCACAGTTTCGTCGACTAGGCAGGGGTCCCAATCTAAACGCAATGATTTGATTGAAGTTTTTCCTGGTCATTTTGCGGCTGAAATACATAAAGCAGAGTTCAAGAACCACCAAATGCATGGGGAACCTAATGCAAAACAAGAAACGATCCTTAAATACAAAAACGTTTTTCCAAGTGCAGTATCAAAATGTAATCTTTGCAACACAGATATCACGAAACTATTATTAAGATGGTATTCTTTAGCTGGCCTTTTATTGCTATAATGATTATTTGTTACATATTTCCTTCTGATATCATATATTGGAAAACTTTTGAAACGTAAATCGTGATTAGAAATGATTTGTTAGATCTTTAGAATCGAATTCTCAAACCTTCAAAGAAGTATTCTAAGTAAGCGGGGGTTCCATAGTTTTGGCACCAGTGGTCGTTCCCTATACAAATTTTATCCAGGTCTACGTACGCAGCCACGGAGAACAAGTATGTGGCATTCGGAGGTAGTTTTTGATACGTGAAGTTGAACAAAGTTTCTCCGTCCTGCGCTTCGATCTTTCGAAGTGAAACAGATGTAAGAAATTAGTCGGTTTCACCACGACGAGGTTAAATGTTACATGTACGAATAAATGTACTATTTTCACAAATGCATCTTGTATTTCAACTTGTATTCTAAGATCGATACGGTTTACTGTAATTAATGAAGTATTCAATGGAAAAACACTTTCGACCTTCAATGATTTCATAGGTTGTCGTGTGTGTACTTACTACCAATGGTCTTGAGAATGCGTCATCCACTATGTAGCGCAAACGATACTCAGGAGGTAAACTGTTGGTAATAATATCGAGAATGTGAGGTGCTGTCCACTGCAAGACTACAGTTATTGTATGGTCTGTGTGGTTGCGGTACCAATTGACCATTGTGAAGTCTAGTGGTGGCCCCGAAGACGAAGTCAAGTCTAAATTAGAAATATATTGAATATGGTTCTTTGTAGTCAAACAAACGCGGACATGGTAGACGTTGGCCATATTAATCTAAGAGTATTTGAAAGTAGTAGATATAAATTGTTGCAGCCTAAACAAGAAATGTACACTCACTACTCAGTACTTGTTCACGGCGACAATACTCGGAAGCTGCTTGCTCGTCGACAGGATGCTTGTTGATGAGGTGATAGCCGCAAAACAGATACACGTCATGGCCATAATTCCTGTCTACGCCAATCATGCATCGGCCTCTATAAGCCATAATGTGGAATGTGTAGGAACGACCGAACCGGATGGGAAACGTGATATTTGTTTGATTCTGAAAACAACCGTAAAACGTATAGAACCAACGTGAATCCAAGACAGCACCTTTATGAGGATATTTATGTCAATTTTGTAGTTGTTTGGGCAATTTTGCGTTTGTTTGGGCTGGGTGGAACAAGAAATTTTTCAGTATCTACAACTTAACATTCGGAACTTCTTATACCTTCATGATTGTTTTTATCTGTCCCATTGGACAGGGCCGGTCCACTTCTTCCAATGCAATAACGCAACTTTCCGAGCTTGTGCAGTTCGTCACGTCCTCTGCTTCGCAAGGGTATTTGCACTCCACAAGTTCTCCTTCAACGTTTGTGACCCACATTTTCATGCCGATCAACGCCTGGCAGTATTCGTCCTTCTTATAATCGTTTTCTATTAACAAAATATGATTGTAGAAATCATCGCGTGATTATAAAAACGAAGGCTCTCTGCTTTGTCGTTTATGGGCACTTTCCGCAGCACTTTATATAGATCTAACGAAGTAATTCAATGCGAATCAAGTTCAAGTGACTAATCTCCACTTAAGCGTAAGCAAGTGCTACATATGCATGACAAAATCCTGTTTCATGTGTTGTAATGTGCCTTGAAATGTTTTTTGTTTTAAATTTTGATTTGAGGTACTTGCCGTAGGCCAATGTATCGTCGTCACTGTCAAAAAAGCAGTACATAAATCCGTCGTGATCGTCTCCTAAAACAAATCGATGTTTAAGCGATAGAGCTAATAATGATTTTTAGTGAGCGCAGACAGGGCCACTGTTTCCCCAAAATACCGTTGAGTAAATTTTTTTTACAGTCGGCAATAAGATGAAAAGTCTGCAATAATACGTGTGCTAAATGAAAATCTTTGAAACAACACTGTGTAAGACTCTCTTGACACCTTCGCAGAGAATGCACAACAACATTACCCACATATGATAAGCATCTGTCTGCAGCTTATACACAATCAACACTACCCACCCTTCACTGTCCAGTTATAAGTAACGCTTAGTTTTGCGGTCGAGTGGTTTGTATGATCGGAAAGGTGAAGATTAGCGTAATAGAATGTCTCGACATCCATCAATTCATCATTCTGTATACTGGGACTTTGGCAACCGACTCCCCCAATGAATCGGTCAATCCCATCACCACTGTAGCCAGGTTTACAGGTGCAGTTTATTTGTGAACGATCTTTGCTGAGGATCTTACAAAACGCATGCGGATCGCAATGACGTTCTTTTACTTCTCTGTCTATTGGACAGGGATTCCAATCTGTGGAAACGTAAGCGAGTGAAGATCAGAATAGAAAAGACGACTTTCTGCAGCAATTACACCTCAGCCACCGCCACCACCACAGACACTTTATGTTAGTCAGTGGTTTTTGATAATTTATTTTAAATTCTTTCATAATTTTAATTGAATTTAATCATGCAAGGTGTTTTCAAGCTAAGCCAATCTCTGCACAAACCTTCAAAGAATTCTTCTATTTCTGCCGCCGTCCCAAAGTTTTCGCAAGTCTCTCCACCAGGACAGGTCTTATCATTAAGATTCATGTAAGCGAATGCCTTAAACACGTAGGTGTTATTCGGGCGTAGCCCACGGTAAGTGTACGTGAACACATCTTGACCAGGAAGTGGTATCACCTTTAACGAAATGTGGAAATATTTGTTGGTCTGTTATGTCAGAAACGACACTCAAATACATCGAGTTCGCACGGCCTGCACGTTTATATTTAACATGTCAAATATATTAACATTGTAATAGAATACATGCAGTAGGGTACAGAAGCACTACATCATTAGGGGATGTTGTGGTTACACAATATGCGAACCATTGCGGTCACATTGCATATAAGCACAACTAACAACCAACCCATAGCATGCTTTAAATCCTGAAGGACTTCTACACATGGATTTTACCTCAACTGCCTTTGAGTGAAAGCGGCTGTGATGTGGATCTTTCACGTACAACACCTTGTATTTGTCAGGCAAGCGGTTTTCAATGTTGTCTACGACATGAGGTGCTTGCCATTGTAACATCACCGTTATCGTGTGGTCATTGTGATTTCGGAATGCTTCGAGCATTGTGAAGTTGATTGGTGGTCCCGATGACGACGTCAAGTCTAGTTTAAGATATGAATTTTTGCATCACAGACCATTTTCTTAACTCGTTTCAGATGTATTGAACACATTACAATAGCGTGAAGCAAATCAAAGTTTAATGAATTTTTTTTTTTATTTTGGCATCTTTGGAACCCGCAAAAGCGGATTTCATTTAAAAATAATATGAGACATAAACTCTTAAACTTCACTGTGTCGTTAACTGGTGCAAGATTCTTCTCTTGTCATGGCTGTTGTAACATGCACTTTACCAAACGTTTCAAAACCAAAGAAATGTCCAACAATACAACTCACTACTGAGTACTTGTTCACTGCGACAATAGTTGTAAGCTGCTTGCTCGTCTACCGGATGCTTGTTGATGAGGTGATAGCCACAGAATAGGTAGACATCGCTGCTATGTAGAGCTTTACCGAAAATTCGTCTTCCGCGGTACCCGAAAATGTTAAAACAATACGAACGACCGAATCGGATAGGAAACGTGATGTTGGATTGGTTCTGTAATCAGCAATCATTTGGGGTCAAATAAACTTACACAAACAATTACTTGGGTTTGAGTTGTAATTCGTGTTTTGTTTTTTCATCGTAGGCTGTGGAATACGGACTATACCATTTAAAACACCAGGCAAATAAGGAAATCAATTTTTTAATATATTCTTTTCAGGTGGAAACCAGCACGCGTGCCATTTTTGAAACAAAGGCGTGCCAAATTTGGTGGTTAACCAAAACCGACGTAAATTCCGCGAAAATAAGACGAATCCAACGTTGCATTTGTCGTCGACCGTTCTATATGTGAAAATCATGAGTGTTGTCTGATTTCAGTATCGTCCTGTCTGGCAGAATGGTTGGTCATATATCCGGAAATCATTATTGGGGCATTTGGTGAGTACTAGCATTGCTCATGTAATCGGAAATACCTTCATTATGGCCTTTATTTGTCCCATTGGACAGGGCTGATCAACATAAGCGGCTGTAACGCAGATTTCTTCACTTTTGCAACCCTGTAGATCAACTGACTCACACGGGTAGGAGCACTCCACATAATCCCCATTAACGTTCGTCACCCACATTTTCATGCCTATCATGGATTGGCAGTAGTGGTCGTGGAGGTCATAGTAATAATCCGAGCCTGCAATTGATAAACTAAAGACAATTTGTAACAAACTGTTTTTGGCAGACTATTTCGAATGGTTTTGTGGCATTCGAGTCTTCCTCAAGATCTTTTATTGAAAAAGATTCAAACTGACCAACTTGATGTCTTATTTCGATATTTGAATTTGATTGTTAGTTCTCGAAAGTTTTTGTTTTTAAACCACACGAAACTTGTTCACTCTGTGCTGTACAGTAAGCCATTCTCTAATTTGATGTAGATATACTCGCCTTTGGCTGAAATGTGGTTGTCCCTGTCGAAGAAACAGTACATAAAACCATCGTAATCCTCATCTAAAAACCAAAATACTCAAATCTTTCGGTATTTGAAACAACACTTAATACTTAATTGCACAGAAAACACCTAACTTTAACTTTGCCCAGTTTGAAATAACTGTATATAATTTTTTTTGCGTTAAATTCCTATGACTTTGAAAAACTTCGTATGTAGCATGTCGTGTTTGTTTATTTGTACTCAAACGACTGTGATTTCTATTTACTTTCCACTGTCCAGTTGAAGGTGACGCTGAGTTTAACGGTCGAGAGGTTTTTGTTACTGGGAAGGTACAGTTCAGGGTAATGGGATATCTGGATTTTCTTCAAGTCTCCAACCCCTGTTGGTATAATACTAAGATTAAAGCATATCGTATAATTACCACCTCACCTTTTCTTGATATACCGACCATTGCAAATATCATGCATTCCACAGATGTTTTTTTTTTACCCATCCGCATACTATTAGACCTTTATATATTCTTTGAAAGCAATCATGCAATTAAACAGCATTTTTAAAAACCGTTGCACTCATTTATGTCTCAGACATTTGTGTCGGATGTCGCGTACAACTTGTTATCCCAGAAATATGTCATTCATGTAGTTTGCGGCTTTATTTTAATAGTAAAGCAAAGCCTAAGATGTGTCAGATTAAATGAGCGTCCAACTTTAATATAAATTATAATATTTTGCAGTGGACTTACGATCTTCATTTGAACAATTGTTTGCAGTCCGTTGTGCCTCGGTCGTGGCCACTAGTAAAATGCAGAAACAGCTAAACGTGGAATGTTTCCACATCATGTATTAAACTACATCTGTGGTTGCTGCAAAAAGTTTTTTTTGTCTCTTTCAACAGAATTTCCTCACGTATATTAATAGTTGTACAAGGACTAAAGCTTGACAACTTACGGATTTAGCATTATTGCATATCTACTGAGTAGAGACATTAGCTCGTAGAAATCACACAGCTGTAGGTTGCAGCCGTGAGCATTTTTCCAAGCTTACTTGCTGCGCCATTCCTAACTAATACGTTTTGAAGTACAACATCATATGAAAACGGTGACTAAGCCATGCAGGCAAACAGCTATCACTTGTATACTCGTCTGCGGTGGCGCTTTTAACTGGAAATGTGTCTTTTTTCGTCTCACTGTACCGAAACCGCAACAGAGTGCAGCCAACGCTACTCGTACCTGGAACTGAGGAAATGGTAAAATCCCATGGTTTTGCTCACAATGCAAACGAGCTCTGCGCTGCCACGTCGTGATTAGTGTTTATCTTTGACCAATTACATCGTTGTTGGATTGTTAATTACTTTCCCTGTTCATGACTTATCGTGTCAAAGAGTATGTTGCTTGATTCCGAACGAAGTGCAACAAAGACAAATTGTCTCATGAAGTATATTGCAACAATAACTAGGTATTTTATTGTACTGCAACCAATACATAGCGTAGATCTGATACTACCAACTTTATAAAAATGCAAAAACGCAATATATTTTAGAATTTGTACAATTCGAGTATGTTTGACAAACTCATGCAGTTAACCGAGTTCCAACAGGCTGAATATACAATTGAATTTTATCACATAACATAAAGAGTGGAGCATGTGGCTTCATAGGAAGCATGTCTTGTTAGTTAGCTTATAAAAACGTAATGTTAAATTGAAACTCTGTCGGGGGATGCTCTGCCGCAAAAAGTCCTGGGGCGCTAATATAGAGGTAATGCATGAACAGTTACTATTTGTTTTGTTTTCGAGTCAAATATTACATTTTCTGCGACGATAGGTATGTTGTTTGACCTGCGACAAAACTGAGGTTTTGAACAATTTTTCGTTGAAACAGTTTACTAAAATTTATTGTTTGCTGTAAACGTTGTTTGCCTTTTTAGTGAACCTTTCATTTACCCAACCACCTCGTTATAATAATATCCAATTTCGTTGGCAGTGTATACGCATATATTCATTATACAACAATAAACAAAGGCATGAAAAAGGATATAATTTTCAGCAAACGTCCATGTGTTCGACAACAGGAAAAAAAAACATCCTTGTGAAAAGTTTATTCAGGAATGGAATTCCATCCACTGAGGTTCCAAGTTACTCATTGTCAATGCAGAGTGGGATTTCTTCACGTGCTACATGCAATGACATCGACGGTCTGTAACCAAAATTATTCAAAAATCGACATCTGCCTTTTGGTAATCTACCCACATATTTGTGTTGGAAACTTACTTTCTCATTCGTTTTCGTCGACGTCTGATGACGAAGAACATAATAAGAAACACAGTAACCACACATACGGTCACAAGAACAGCGATCACGGGGTTTATCATTTTCCTACAGCTGTTGTATCCATCACCGGTGTAACCCTCGCTGTAAAGAATATTTATGACTATATGGCAATCTTTGAAGCGTTATTCAAATTAAAGAAAAAACAATTTGTTAGGAATAGAAACAAAAGAATGCAACTCATTGTGGTGAATTTGCAGTCGCAATCCGATGCGTTACACCACGACCGAACAACTGCTTGGAACCAATATTGCTGCTGACTGAATGTGGCGAAATCATGAAAAAAACAATATACAGCCAGCAATAATGCCAAGCTAGATTGCCTTTGGTTTAGGTATTTTAATGCAACGTTGCGTAAATGTGTTTGTGCAAGTAGCTGTTTTTAAACGGAATTGTGATCAATTTTCATTTCTGCGGGCACTGTGATCAAAGTGTAGATGGGATGGTTTTAAATATGCCATCCACACTGCTAATATAGCAGACGACATCCTTTGGCTTTAAAGAAACTGCTCGATGTCGTTTATGTTCTTAATATGTCATGCACAGAAAATCTAACGAAATAGCTCTGAAACTTACTCGCAAGAGCACTCATAACCTAGTTCGGGTGCTGGCCTGTCTTTGCATATTGCAGTCGTGGCACATTTAGCTGTAGATCCGTGACAGGCGTTGTAGTCTTTGCAGCCGGTCCCGCCAATGAACTGATCCACCCCGTCACCACTGTAGCCGGGTTTGCAGGTGCAATTCAAAATAGAACGATCGTTGTTGAGAACCTCACAATATGCATGCGGATCGCAGTGACGTTCTTTCACAGTTTCGTCGACTGGACAGGGGTCCCAATCTAAACAGAATGATTTGATTGGAGTTTTTCCTGATCATTTTGCGGCTGAAATATATAAAGCAGTGTTTAAGAACCACCAAATTCACCGGAAACCTAATGCAAAATCAAGAAACGAGCCTTAAATACAAAAAGTTTTTCCAAGTGCAATATCAAAATGTAATCTTTGCGACACAGATATCACGAAACTATTATTAAGATGGTATTCTTTAGCTGGCCTTTTATTGCTATAATGATTATTTGTTACATATTTCCTTCTGATATCATATATTGGAAAACTTTTGAAACGTAAATCGTGATTAGAAATGATTTGTTAGATCTTTGGAATCGAATTCTCAAACCTTCAAAGAAGTATTCTAAGTAAGCGGGGGTTCCATAGTTTTGGCACCAGTGGTCCTTCCCTATACAAACTTTATCCAGGTCTATGTACGCAGTCACGGAGAAAAAGTATGTGGCATTCGGAGGTAGTTTTTGATACGTGAAGTTGAACAAAGTTTCTCCGTCCTGCGCTTTGATCTTTCGAAGTGAAACAGATGTAAGAAATTGGTCGGTTTCACCACGACGAGGTTAAATGTTACATGCACGAATAAATGTACTATTTTCACAAATGCATCTTGTATTTCAACTTGTATTCTAAGATCGATACGGTTTACTGTAATTAATGAAGAATTCAATGGAAAAACACTTTCGACCTTGAATGATTTTATAGGTTGTCGTGTGTGTACTTACTACCAATGGTCTTGAGAATGCGTCATCCACTATGTAGCGCAAACGATACTCAGGAGGTAAACTGTTGGTAATAACATCGAGAATGTGAGGTGCTGTCCACTGCAAGACTACAGTTATTGTATGGTCTGTGTGGTTGCGGTACCAATTGACCATTGTGAAGTCTAGTGGTGGCCCCGACGACGAAGTCAAGTCTAAATTACAAATGTAATGAATGTGGTACGCGTTCTTTGTGGTAAAACAAATGTAGACATGGTAGACGTTGGTCATATTACTGAATATTTAAAGGTAATTAAAATTACCATGCAGTAAGCCTTTTTGTGCCCAAGTTTTGAAAATATCATTACAAGATACAATTTGGTCTTGAAAATATAAATCCTTGCAGCCTGGACAAGAAATGTACACTCACTACTCAGTACTTGTTCACGGCGACAATACTCGGTAGCTGCTTGCTCGTCGACAGGATACTTGTTGATGAGGTGATATCCGCAAAACAGATACACGTCATGGCCATAATTGCTGTCTACGCCAATCATACATCGGCCTCTATAAGCCATAATGTGGAATGTGTAGGAACGACCGAACCGGATGGGAAACGTGATATTTGTTTGATTCTAAAAACAACCGTAAAATGTCTAGAACCAACGTGAATCCAAGACAGCACCTTTATGAGGGTGTTTATGTAAATTTTGTGTTTTTTTGGGCAATTTTGTGTTTTTTTTGCTGGGTGGAACAAGAAATTTTTTAGTACCTCTAATTTAAAATTTGGACGTTCTTATACCTTCATGATTGTTTTTATCTGTCCTATTGGACAGGGCCGGTCCACTTCTTCCAATGCAATAACGCAACTTTCCGAGCTTGTGCAGTTCGTCACGTCCTCTGCTTCGCAAGGGTATTTGCACTCCACAAGTTCTCCTTCAACGTTTGTGACCCACATTTTCATGCCGATCAACGCCTGGCAGTATTCGTCCTTCTCATAATCGTTTTCTATTAACAAAATATGGTTGTAGAAATCATCGCGTGATTATAAAAACGAAGGCTCTCTGCTTTGTCGTTTATAATCACTTTCCGCAGCACTTAATATGGATCTAATGATCTAAGTAATTCAATGCGAATCAATTTCAAGTGATTAATTTCCACTTAAGCGTAAGCAAGTGCTACATTATGCATGACAAAATCCTGTTTCATATGTTGTAATGTGCCTTGAAATGTTTTTTGTTTTAAATTTTGATTTGAGGTACTTGCCGTAGGCCAATGTATCGTCGTCACTGTCAAAAAAGCAATACATGAATCCCTCGTGATCGTCTCCTAAAACAAATCGATGTTTAAGCGATGGAGCTAATAATGATTTTTAGTGAGCGCAGACAGGGCCACTGTTTCCGCAAAATACCGTTCAGTAAAATTTATTTACAGTCGGCAATGAGATGAAAAGTCTGCAATAAGACGTGTGCTGAGTTAAATGAAAATCTTTGAAACAACTCTGTGTAAGACTCTCTTGACACCTTCGCAGAGAATGCACAACAACATTACCCACATATGATCAGCATCTGTCTGCAGCTTATACACAATTAACACCACCCACCCTTCACTGTCCAGTTGTAAGTAACGCTTAGTTTTGCGGTGGAGTGGTTTGTATGATCGGAAAGGTGAAGATTAGGGTAATGGAATATATCGACAACCATCAATTCATCATTCTGTATACTGGGACTTTGGCAACCGACTCCCCCAATGGATCGGTCAATCCCATCACCGCTGTAGCCAGGTTTACAGGTGCAGTTTATTCGTGAACGATCTTTGCTCAGGATCTCACAAAACGCATGCGGATCGCAATGACGTTCTATCACTTCTCTGTCTATTGAACAGGGGTTCCAATCTGTGGAAACGTAAAGCGAATGAAGATTTCATCGTACCAGAATAGAAAAGACGACTTTCTACAGCAATTACACCTCAGCCACCGCCACCAACACAGACACTTTATGTTAGTCAATGGTTTTTGATAATTTATTTTGAATTCTTTCATAATTCTAATTGAATTTAATCATGCAAGGTGTTTTTAAGCTAAGCCAATCTCTGCACAAACCTTCGAAGAATTCTTCTATTTCTGTCGCGGTTCCAAAGTTTTCGCAAGTCTCTCCACCAGGACAGGACTTATCATTAAGATTCGTGTAAGCGAATGCCTTAAACACGTACGTATTATTCGGGCGTAGCCCACGGTAAGTGTACGTGAACACATCTTGACCAGGAAGTGGTATCACCTTTAACGAAATGTGGAAACATTTGTTGGTGTGCTATGTCAGAAACGACACTCAAATACAACGGGATTGCACGGCCTGCACGTTTATATTTAACATGTTGAATATATTAACATTGCAATAGAATACATGCAGTAGGGCAAAGAAGCACTACAGCATTAGGGGATGTTGTGGTCACACTATATGCGAAACATTGCGGTCTCATTGCATATATGCACAACTAACAATCAACCCATGCTGTAAATCCTGAATTACTTCTACACATGGATATTACCTCAACTGCCTTTGAGTGAATGCCTGTTTGATTCACGTACAACACCATGTATTTGTCAGGCAAGCGGTTTTCAATGTTGTCTACGACATGAGGTGCTTGCCATTGTAACATCACCGTTATTGTGTGGTCCTTGTGATTTCGGAATGCTTCGAGCATTGTGAAGTTGATTGGTGGTCCCGATGACGATGTCAAGTCTAGGTTAAGAGTTTAATTTTTGCATCACGGACCATTTTCTTAACTCGTTTCAGATGTATTGAACACATTACAATAGCGTGAAGCAAGTCAAAGTTTTATGACTTTTTTTTGCATTTTGGCATCTTTAGAATCCGCAACAGCGGATTACATTCACAAATAATATGAGACATAAACTCTTAAACTTCACTTTGTCGTTAACTGGTGCCATTGCTGTTATGACATGCACTTTACCAAACGTTTTAAAACCAAAGAAACTTCCAACAATATACAACTCACTACTGAGTACTTGTTCACTGCGACAATAGTTGTAAGCTGCTTGCTCGTCTACTGGATGCTTGTTGATGAGGTGATAGCCACAGAATAGGTAGACATCGCTACTATGTAGAGCTTTACCGAAAATTCGTCTTCCGCGGTACCCGAAAATGTTGAAATAATACGAACGACCGAATCGGATAGGAAACGTGATGTTGGTTTGGTTCTGTAATCAGCAATCATTTGGGGTCAAATAAACTTACACAAACAATTACTTGTTTTTGATTTGTTATTCGTTTTTTTGCTCGTTTTCTCATCGTAGGCTGTGGAATACGGACTATACCATCTACAACAGCATGCAAATAAGGAATTTATTTTTAAAATATATTCATTTCAGGTGGAAACCGGCACGCGTGCCATTTTTGAAACAAAGGCATGCCAAATTTGGTGGTTAACCAAAACCGACATAAATTCCGCGAAAATAAGACGAATCCAACGTTGCATTTGTCGTCGACCACTCTATATGTGAAAATCATGAGTGTTGTCTGATTTGAGTATCGTCCTGTCTGGCAGGATGGTTGGTCATGCATACGGAATTTATTTTAGGGGCATTTGGTGTGTAATACTCATCGAAAATACCTTCATTATGGCCTTTATTTGTCCCATTGGACAGGGCTGATCAACATAAGCGGCTGTAACGCAGATTTCTTCACTTTTGCAACCTTGTAGATCAACTGACTCACACGGGTAGGAGCACTCCACATAATCCCCATTAACGTTCGTCACCCACATTTTCATGCCTATCATGGATTGGCAGTAGTGGTCGTGGAGGTCATAGTAATAATCCGAGCCTGCAACAGATTGATAAACTAAACACAATTTGTAACAAACTGTATTTTTCGCATACTATTTCGAATGGTTTTGTGGCACACGTGTCAATCTGAATGTATTTTAGTAAAAAAGATATGATCTGACCAACTTGATGTCTTATCTCGATATTTGAATTTTATTGTTATTTATTAAAGGTTTGTGTTTTTAAACCACACGAAACGTGTTCACTCTGTGCTGTACAGTAAGCCATTCTCTGATTTGATGTAGAAAGACTTGCCTTTGACTGAAATGTGGTTGTCCCGGTCGAAAAAACAGTACATAAAACCATCGTAATCCTCATCTAAAAACCAAATTACTCAACTCTTTCGGTATTTGAAACAACACTTAATACTCAATTGCACAGAAAACACTTAATTTTAACTTTGCGCAGTTTAAAATAACTGTATAGTTTATTGAAAACAGGTTTGCATTAAATTCCTATGACTTTAAAAAACTTCGTATGCAACATGTCGTGTTTGTTTATTTGTACTCAAAACACTGTGATTTCTATTTACTTTCCACTGTCCAGTTGAAGGTGACGCTGAGTTTAACTGTCGAGAGGTTTTTGTTACTGGGAAGATACAGTTCAGGGTTATGGGATATCTGGATTTCCTTCAAGTCTCCAACCCCTGTTGGTATAACACTAAGATTAAAGCATATCATATAATTACTACCTTCCCTATTCTTGATATACCGACCATTGCAAATTTCAGACATTCTACAAATGCATTTTTTTGCCCATCCGAATACCACTAGACCTTTACATATTGCTTAACGGCAATCTTGCAATTAAACAGCATTTATTAACACCCTTGCACTTCTTTATGTCGTAGACATTTGTGTCGGATGTCGCGTACAACTTGTCGCTTCGTGCGTTTTCTTACCATTTGGTGCATCATTAGTTTTGAGTAAACTTGTTATCCCTGAAATACGCCATCCATGTAGTTTACGGCCTGATTTTAATAGAAAACCAAAGGCTAAGATATTTTAGATTTAACGAACGACCAACTTTAATAGAAGTTATAATATATATTTTATAGTTGACTTACGATCTTCATTTGAACAATTGTTTGCAGTTTGTTGTGCCTGGGTCGTGGCCACTAGAAAAATGCAGAAACAGCTGAACGGGGAATGTTTCCACATCATGTATTAAACTAAATTTGTGGTTGCTGCAAAATTATTTTTTATCGCTTTTAACAGATTTTTTTTTATTTTATCACATTTCCTTACGCATACTTTTAGCTGAGGACCAGAGTTTGACAACTTACGGATTTACCATTATTGCATATCTACTGAGTAGAGACATTAGCTCGTACAAATCATTCAATTCTAAGTTGCAGCCAGGGGCATTTTTCCAAGCTTACTTGCTGCGCCATTCCAAACTAATGCGATTTTGGGGTACAACATTATATGAAAACGGTGACTAAGTCATGCAGGCAAACAGCTTTCACTTCTATACTGGTCTGCGGTGGCGCTTTTAACTGGAAATGTGGCTTTTTTCGTCTCACTGCGCCAAAACCAGTTTCTTCAATTTGCCGTGTCCGTCTCTGGTCTATGCCTAGAATGCTTGCTGTTGCACTGCTTTTGTAAGAGACTGACTAGTAAAGGATATTATTAGCACGAGCGAGCTTGAACAGGTGCAGCAAATGGCGTGTCCAATAAAATGCGGTATCGGCGCTAAAAACAAGAAAGAAAAAAGGAAACACGCACGAAGAGGTGAAGTGGCATCTTGGTGCGTGTAGTGACTCAGGTCTCTATAACCTGAGTCACTACACGCACCGCAGTCTCTATTAAGACCTTGATTGATAGAGTCAAACTTTCCAATGCGCCGTTGTTCCGTCGTCTCTCTAGCTAGTCTAGTTCCTCTCTTTATCTTGTGCAGAACCATAACCCTCATGTTTTCCGCACTGTGGTTAGGCTCCTTAAAATAAGCTCCTACCGGTTTCTCGGTATTATTGTGCCGAATATCACTCTTGTGTCAATTCAACCTTTTTCTCAGTGTTTGTCCAGTTTGTCCGATGTACAAAGCTAGTGGACAGCGCGAACAGGTTAAGGCGTAAATGACGTTAGTCGACCTGCAGGAAAATTTTCCTTGTATTGAAAAATGTTGGCCATACCTAGTCATGACTTGATTAGCCCGGTTTATCAGGTGGCACAGTGTGCATCTCGTGCGTTTTTTTCTTTTTTCTTTCTTGTTTTTAGCGCGGTTGCCGCATTTTGTTTGACACGCAATTTGCTGCACCTGAAGAAGCGAGATCAAGCTCGCGAAAACTCGTGCTAATAAAGTTGTTTACAGTGCACCAGCAAGCATTATTGTACCAAAACCGCAGCGGAGTGCAGTCAACGCCACTCGTACCTGGAACTGAGGAAATGAAAAAATCCAATGGTTCTGCTTCCAATGCAAACGAGCTCTGCGCTGCCCCGTCGTGATTATTGTTTATCTTTGACCAATTGCATCGATTTTGGATTGTTAATGACTTTCCCTGTTCATGACGTATTGCGTGTGAGCGACGTTGTTTGATTGTTGTCTTGGAACATGGACTAGGTATTTTATCCTTCTCCAACCAATAGATAACGCAGATCTCATATTACCTACTACTTACCAAGTCAATAGAAATGCAAAAAACGCATTTTAGTATATATCAGTACAGAAATTGTATACTTCGAGAACTCATGCAGTTAACCGAGTTCCAACGGGATGAATGAACAATTGAATTTTGTCACATAACATAAACAGTGGTGCATGTAACTCCATATGCAGCTTTTCGTGTTTGTTTGTTTACAGAAACTTTGTATAAACTTCCAACACAGCTGGGATGTGCTGCTGCAAAATGCGTATAGATGTAATGCATGCAAAGTCAACATTGTTTTATTTTTCCAGTGCGTTCAACTCAACGATAGAGTTGATCCAGCAACATCAAATTGCAATTGAGATTCAACAGCTTTGTTTGACCGAGCACGAAGTGTTCTTATTTAAACGCGTTTTTCATGCTTTTTGTAGCCCAGTGGTTCTCAAACTATGCTTCGCGGCGTTTGAGCTTCTAGTGTGTCGCAATATAATATGCAAATATTGAGTTTCTGCGACTGAAAATTGTAATCACAGGAACAAATCGTGATAGGTTTATCATTGGTGTGTCAAACGTGCGATAAATCTTTCCAAGTGCATCGAAACTGGCATATCTCCAGTCATATGAAACTGGCATTGCGAAGTCATTTTGACCCTGAGCTGCAGAATTTATTTTTGTAATTCAAGGTGTTTAACGCACTTTGTACGCCACAGGGTTTTAAAAGCTATACAACTTGGTATGTACACCAGAGCTAAGTGTATCACTTTTATGCTGCACAGTTACATCTCTTTCATTGTAACTGACGTGGCAATTAGTGTTTGTTCTACATGTAGGTGATATTCTCGCAGGGCTGGTTGAGGAAAGTCTTTAATGTTCTTATTCCCGCATTGTTGTCAAATGCCAGCCTACAACGAGATAAATATCCACCTACGAGAAAAAGTGCAACGGGTTTGGAAACCGCAGAAGCCAAGAAGGGCTTTCTTCATCACGTCGTGTGGTTGCTCGTGCGTATAAATACAGCGCATGGTGAGTGCGACGAATGAAGCAGGTCTGAATTTGTTGTAAATGAAAACGGATACATGGAAACAGGGTATAATGAAAGAATTTTTTTCCCGCTAATTACAGAATTAACGTTTTTAACGTTTATGAGTAGTCAGCTCGCAGTGTGTTTTGCCGAACGGAGCTATATTTAAGGTTATTCTCTATGTTCTGTTTCTGCCGACTGATAATGAATTTTCGACGAAGAACATTGGAGATTTTGTTGCTTCTGACTCTCGCTTCCATGCAAGAAATCGATGCGAGCAACCCGTGTGGCAACACTGATGGTTCGTAGCCAAACATTAGCATAACATTTTTATTAAAAAGCGTATGAAATGCGTGTCGGGACTTCAGACAAGGTAAAGCAAGTTTTCTTCAGATTAAAGTTCGAGGCAGTAAAAGCGCTTTCTTGGTGTAATCCGTTCTTTTTCCTATTTTCTCTCAGACACCAACCGGGATAGTAAAGAAATATTTTAAACTGCACAAATTCGCAAATAAATTTTATTTCTTTGGATAACCCCAATTTGTTCATGGGCGTTATACCCCCCTACCTTACTGGAAAACGAAAAATGTCACATATTTATCTATGCAGATATTTGAAAGCGCAAAAATCACATGGAAAAAATTTGCCTCCCTCTGAATCCAATAACGCTTTAAAGCCCCGCAGTCTTTAATTTAACTTGTGTTTGTTATGTAAAAAACTTTCTTTGCTTTTGTGGCCACAGTCCGTAAACGTGCAGTGGAAATGACCGGGACTGTGATTCAGCTTTGGCACGATATCTCTACAAATCGTGACAGGCCTTCGTGTGTAAGCCATCCGTCGTGTTTCTTGTACATTTGCTGAGTATACATCAGTGACTCACGCTGTATGTCTTCGGAAATGTTTTGTAAATTCTTTTATGATTGAATATTTTCGATATAAATTCTGTTTGATAGTGCTTTTGATTGTGAGACACTCGGAAATACACCCGATCGGCATTTTGTAATAGTTACACTGAAAAATAAATAAATTTATCAAAGTGTGTGTGCAACTCTCTGGCATAAGTAAAAGACATCTTTTCACTCGTAAAGGTAAAAAAGTAGTCCATGTGCGATGGATACATGTTTGTGGTTTTTTTTTATCTGACACTTGTGTTATTCATATGATGAACCTCATGTTTTAAGTCTAAAAGTTAGAATGCACGGCGTGGCGTCTAATCTATGCTTCTCATTAATTTGCGCCCAGGGCCGCCACAGCTATCCCGCTAATACAAATTATTCGCTGATTTCGTATTCCATGATTTGCATATACATAATAATAAAACGTTTTCTAGCTCCTTTGACAGAAACAACGTGATTCCGATGCTCACAGCACATATACCGCAGTAACATGTGGTGTCTAAAGTCGAATTCTGAGCCACACAAGCAGTTTGGCGCTGATTTAAAATATAAAATCATGTCATGGTTATTGTGCTGCTGTTGATAACCTTTATAGACGCCTGACTTTTTTTTCTGGTTTATTCGGTGCCCATGCCATTTTATTTCTTTTGTTTATCGTTCATGTGCGTGGTTGTTATTTTTGCGGAAAATACTCATGACCTGATTTGATTTTTATTTTCATTTGCTTTTGCTGACAAACGTAATGAAATTCCCATTACTGACCTTCTGGCGCAAAAACTAACGCAAATTGCATTCAACCCGATGCGGAACGTAATTTGAATACAATCTTGTTTATTTTTCTGCACAGCCAGAGTCTCGGTGGAGAATGTCACGGAGGAAGTTGAGTTCCAACTCCCCAACAGATCGGATTTGTCGTCGCATCAAATCTCCGTCACATTTAAGTGGGATTTGTCGGTTGAGAACGGTGAGCAACTTAGCACGGAGTTTGTGTGTAAAACGGGCTCGTCAAAAAGAAAGTCTTGTCTCTAAGAATCAAATCATAAAACATTGTGTTTGTCTTTCTAACTATCAGTAATTCATCTTCCGAAAGTTGGATTTGTATTTTTTAGACCAGGTAAGACTGTATTTTGTTCTAAATATTGGTAATTCCGTGTGCTACGTGTACATAAGGATGGACTTCATTCGAAAATCTTGTAACAGTATGTATCAGAATCGGAAAGGTAGTAATAGTCTTATTAATCCAGTAATATGGAACTAAAAAAAAATATCTTAGAGGAACAATTTGCAAATGACAACTTTTTCAACAATAAGGATTATAAGGCTCATGTCAAGACTATATGTTCCACTCTAAATGCATGTATCTTGTAATTAAACATTGCCAAGCTCCTTTGGCAGAATAAAACGTGAAACAATTTTTTTTGCTCTGCAAGAAATAAACATATTTATTTCTTGCAGAGCAAACTATCGACGGATTTCTGTACAAATTTTACGACACAGACGAAAATGCGTACAACAGCATTTCCAAACGTAGTTTACCAAGAAACATGGGTATGTCTAAATGCTGCCACTGTGATGCATCAGTGGCAATAAACCTCAGACATTGAAGTTGCATGTATCAACAGCTTGAACAAACGAGCTATACAAGTACCAGGAGTATGATATCTTTTTATGTTGGTATTTATGTTTCCCAGCAAATGTACTTATTATTAGCATTTGCATGTCGTTGCGTTCAGCCTGGGTGACAAAAAGATACTCTTTTTCTTTGTTTTCTTTTTTCTTTTTATGTGTGTTTATACGTCAATAAAAACCTGATTTTTTGTAGGGGTGATGGCCTCTTTGCCGTCTATTTTCCCGGATTTAATTCCCGACATATTCATTATGACAATGGCTGGGTAGGTTAAATTTATTTTTCAATTATAGACAAAACAAATTCAGTATAGGTTTTCATTTGGATATTACAGCTTTCACGCTGTTAATATATGTAAAGGAACTACCCCGCAAATTTGTCCTAACTTCCTCCTAATTTTAATTTTTAGATGCCAAAAATATTGGAAAAAGCCTGTGTGGACGATGGCAGACAACGGAACGTACGTTCAATGTCTATTCCCATGCTCTGATCACTTTAAAACGTCGTGTTTAGTTCCGAATAGTCTGTGCACGAAGTTAGGAGATGGATACAACTTGTTGAGAAGGGTACAATCCGTGTCATCACCTTCTGTTTCTGCTTAATGTGTTGCCTTTAACGAAGGGACAATATGAAAAATAACCCCAAAACATCGGTTGTAACAAAAGTTGAATGCACCAAACATGTAACACGTTCCGTCGTAAAATCTTGACATATTTGGCATTGTGGTGCTATTCCGTTTTAAAATTTCAAGAGACAACTTTTTATCGTTCAATTGTTTGCAAGCGTATATTTACAACTATTTTCCTCAACCGTTTACGATACACATAGTTCAATTGATATTTAGTAGTTTTGTTATATATCTACTGTAACAGGATGTTCGAAAAATGACTTTCGAAATATCGTATGGGCGTCACTACTCCTTCGAAATAGCTGCCTACCGTAAGCACTCCATTACACAGAAGTTGTATTCAAACAAAGAGGTTTTTCTTTTCTGCGGTGAACATCTCATCAAAGAAGTTGGTATTGACCGCATGTTGGCATACCAATACTGCAGCCAGGCTCAAAATATAAGCGGTAAATTACATGATAGGTAAAATGTTGTTTCTAATTTTGTAAACTCTATACATCCAACACTATAAGCTTTCACTTAGCATTGATAGCTGTTCTAGGCCCTTGTATCTTTTTAACGCTTGGCACTGCAGCAAGAAGAGTCACATATGATGACGTAACTGTAGATGACCGCAGGCCAGCTGCTGGCACATGATAGAAGACTGGTTATTTTGTTCTCGATTCTGACATGATGACTCGCTCGCCCTTGATTTTTAACTTCGATTTTTTTAGATTTATTTGCCTTTAAGTTTTCTTTTTATTTAGATTTAATTTTTTTAAACCGAATTCTCGTCGATCCTAATTTCTTGAAAAGTGCTTGAAAAATTCCACGTAGTTTGACATATTATACAACACCTTCACGTAAAACTGATGGGGAAAGCTTTGTGGTAAATTTATATAAGGCTTTACCGTACGTGTATGCATATCTGTAACCGTACCGTGTGGATTATTAAATAGTTTTTGTGCAATATTCATTCGCAATTCTTACACCGTTAGAACTGTCAACTGTATCAAGCGCAGTCTCGGACTTGGAAGTTTACAAATTCACCCCAGACTATGAAAGAAACAAGGTGAACGCTACAGTTCGATGGAGAGCTCCCCATGATGTTATAAAAGGACAGAGAATTAAGAAATACATTTTGATCATCCAACCCAACCCTTTCCTACAGACAATGGTGGTAAATCAGACCGTTTCTTTTGCAAGTTTGGGTTAAAAACTAAGAGCTATGCGTTTCACTATTTCAGCGTGTGTTTTGGGGACCACCCAGTCCACATAGCTACAGGCTATATCTCACCATAAATAAACACCAGCTTACATTACTTCTCGGTGTTAGATAACTCACACTTTAAACCACGAAAGTGAAACCTGAAGCTACAACTCTCCAAATCTTACTTTTAACAGCATGCCAAAACTCCTGAAGAGGAAGCAATCGACCCTTTCTACAACGTAACTATTTCGAATTTAAACTTCAACGAAACCTTTCAGTTGCGTGTGCTTCCTTACGTGAATCGGAATGTAGACGTTTGTATATTCCATGGCAGTTGTTCGGAATACGGAAACTCGGCTTCAATTGAGGTTGTTGTTTCTGGTGAGTTTTATGCTTAGATTAGGTTCTTGTAGACCACTTGTGTATGGGCATGCTTTTTAGTTTACCTTCGTTCACAAACAACCTTATTAAGCACACCCGATCAAATCTTCAATTGGATTCAAGCAGTGGCGCATGCCTCGATTTTCTTTTGAAAGAAAACCCCCAGTTTGGTATGCATTACACAGCAAGGCCCTGGTGCACATGAGTGCACTTTTGCGAAAAGCTGAATATGGACATTGAACCCTATAGAATGTTCTTAACCCAAAATTAAACCACTAAGTTTGGAATCGTGCGTTGTCGTCAGGATTTAAGCACGAAAAAAACACAAATAAAGTTAGCACAATAACAACAGTAGGTATTTTATCGACAAATACGCAAAATTATAGCGTCTTCAATAAATATGCGGATTCGATTATTTTCTGTATTGATTCATTCCTAGATTTTCATCAACGCAATTACAAATATTCGTCACGCTTGAATCCGGATAATAAAATTTAAAGACTCACTTAGTGCAAATCTTACGTTTCCAATGCATTTTATCAATAGGTTATGTTCTTAAATATTCGCCATGTGTGCTTTTCTTTAGACGTGGACGGGTGTATTGAGTTGCCTTGGTCAGATGAGCAAAGCTTCTGCGTTGACGAGGCCTCGTGCACAGACCTTGGGCCGGACAGCCACCGACCAGCCAACTGTTCTTGCGGGAAGGGTTACCATGGCAACGGCGTAAGGCCCATTTGGACGGGTGGCACCGGTTGCATCGACATAAACGATTGCTCGAATTACTACAAGTTCACGTACATCTGTCACAAGATGGCGGTGTGCGTGGACAACAAGGCCCCTGAAACTGGATTCGCATGTCGATGCCAGTAAGAATGCGTGCTTTTGTTTTTTGCTTCATAATTCCTTGCACACGAATCCCGCTTGGGTCACTGGCGTTCTGTAAATTATCCATTTCAATTTACATTCGTTGAAATGTAATAGGAGTGCGTTGAAGCACACCCTCTAACTAAAGATAGACGACGTGTTCACATTTTCCCAGTGGCAAGGAAATGCATCCTGGTGAAATTGACTTTCCCCTGATTTTACAGAGACGGCTATTTCGGTGACGGTCTAAAGGAAGGGAGCGGCTGCACCAATCGCAACCTCGTGGTCGGCCTCGCAGTGGGGATTCCCCTGGGTCTGACTCTACTTTTATGCACTGTAGTGATTCTTCGAAAGCACAGGATCATCAAGAAAAGGTAAAGCCTACACGACATCATCAGTAAAGGCGAAACATGTGTAATTTTAGTAGTTGAAGTAGTAGTCAAAGCAGAAGTTGAAGAATGTATATGTTTACATATAGACTGATTTGTTTCTGCACTTTTTGTAGGGATATCATCGTTACACCAATGCGAATGAAGTACAATAAACATTCTGATCTCATGGAACACACTAAGTGACAATGGAAAAACGAATAGTGTACTATCCAATGTCAGCGACAACTCTTTCCCAGCATTCTGCCCCTTAACATATTTTGCGTGTCCCGTTGCTGTGTTTCTGGCACATGTTTAAAGCAGTAGAATTACTAAAATGAGTTTTCCTCATGCATGAACACAGCCTCTGTATATAGTAATGCAGAAAAAAAGTTTTTACAAACCACCATAAGTTACTGATACGTATTACATACAAATGGCCACATATGTCGGACACGGTTTTATTCAGGGTTTCCAACGACACCCAGAAATCTCCTTGGTATTTGACTTTTTTAAAGTAACCGAAACCCGTTGGCAGTAAAATCATTGTTTCATATTTGCATGGATGCTTTTTATACAAATCGCAAATAAAAGCAAATATCAAGTTGAATACAGATATTGCCAAATACATTTGGAGGAAACGCCAATGCATTAGCAATGAATGCAACGATACATCTCGCCGGATGGTGGACGAAGAACAATTCTTCTTAATTACTATGCCTGTTAGCAAGATAACACTGCACATTAGTACTCTGCGTATTTTTGTTTTGTGTGATTGACCTACTTTTTTATTGTATATGCGTATAGCCCATTTAGAAAGCCATCAGAATTGCAGATATTCTTGGTGAAAAACTCCTAGGTAAAATAAGTAGTACAAACTATATCACCTTGGCTTTTCGTATTTTGTGACATGGGCCGAACTAAAACTATTTACAGCTTTTATTGGGTGCTTGTTCCATTTCTTTTTAGTGCTAAAAGTAAGCGAAACGATCCGGCAAAAGAATTCTTGTCGGTACGCCGTTCCAGTAAGAATTCCACGGCCGGTGTGCCCCAAATACCTGAATTAAGTAAATTTATACACATATTTATTTAAGAAATTGGTTTATTTATCCTGTAAATTCAATCGTTTCGATAAGTTTCTTTTTTATGTTTAATTCTGATTAATATCCATACTCAAATTGTTCGAATTAAAAATGAAGGATGTTGTTTACCGTTAGGTGTCATCCTGGTCGCAGCAGTTGAAGACCGCTAAACGAGTGGAAACATTGGCGCTCGACCCATATATATATATATATATATATATAAAAAAGCAAACCTGACAGGGATTCGTAGCCAGGATAACCTATGTAATGTATTTTTATGATTTGACCGACCGGATATAGGCAGATAACCTGTTGGCTTACTTACAGTTCAAAGGAACACTATGGTTGTGCAATCAAGTCCTTGTCTGCGAGAATAAAATATCCGTTTTCACCGATCTTGCACTGCCAATGACCCTTCCTGTTGATAAGAACGTTCAGCAATACGGATGTTTTTCGATTACGAGGGGCGGTGTCAATAAAGTGTCTCTTGAAATTCATTACAACGGGGTCTCGGTAATTGAATTTCCGTTAATCCGTCGACAATAAATGAAACGCACTAGAAAATAAAACCATGGCTTAATTTGGTAGACGCCATTAAAACAACGAAGTTTCTTTTATAATTCCTGTTTATCCAAACTTTGCCGTTTCCACACTATACAAATTACCGATTATTTACCAATTGTTGAAACAACATTATTGGTGTGCATTTTGAATAAGTGATGGTATTCATTTTTGAAATGAAAAGGTGTTTGTCGTAGGAACAGTTAGTCCCACTTTCGGATATAGAAAGCCACGAATACAAACAAAGCGAGTAAATGTAGCACTTTTTGTGCTGCGCATCTTGCATAGTTATTATCGTAACGGAGTATTTGTGGTTTAATGATCCACTTTGGGTTGACGTAAACATGTAAAAGCCTGTTACAAGCTACAAGATTTCGTCGCCCAGCAGGTGTGTCAAGAAAACAGACACACTCCCGCATTCTGTGATCTTCGTGTGGTTAGCAAAGAGGCTGACACAATATTCGCAGTATTTGCTGAAGTCAGCAATTTTCAGGACGCGCGAAACCTTTATTGCTGGATCAATTGCGGAATTATCGTCCTGTAATGTCTAGGATTACATCGTTAGATTTCGGAGGTCCTTTTCCGCGAGGATCGGACGCTTTGTGCGGCCGCCCACAGTAGGCATCAACTATGCGCTCGTGGCAGAGCGGCAATTACCTGCTTACTCAAAAAGGCCCGGTTATCTGTGGAATTCACTCGTTTATGTTGAGCGGGAAATGAAAGGCAGCGACTGGGCAGCGGACAACGAGGATTTTTCGGCAGTCAAGATGCTTTAATAAGCCTCCGGCAATGTGCCGTGATGGGCGCTTTAATCTCTACGCACCATCTCTCTTTGTAACGCGCGCTAGCTCGCCTGTTAAAACAGCCTTGGCCACATTCCGGAGATCTTGCTGTTGGCCAGAAACAATACTTTTGCGTTGATAAACCGATTATGACGCAATGAATCGCAAAGGATTCGTGAGTCGAGGCGAAGAGCCAAGAAGAGGCGATTAACAGGCTCCAGGTCGCAATGCAAATGGACCGATACTGAGAAGCCTATGGTCGATTATCAGATGAATAGAGCGTGCCAGCACAAGGCTCAGCGCATGGGCTTTTATCAGTTAAATATATAGAGTAAGGACGGTGCAGTTAGCGGTCGCTGATCTAGTGAAAGTTACAAAAATATATAAAAGCGCATAAATAGTTGTTGACTAGTTCAGTTGAGTCGAAATGTACAATTTTGCTTTTGAACTTGTAGTGGTTTACTGTGGCAGTGTTTCCAGTAAACAGAAAAATCTGGTTATTTGACAAGTGTTGTAACATTAGTAGAGTTTTATACATCCTATGTCATGTTTATCCGTAAAAAGCGCCATTCCATTATAGTCAAAAAACAATGCGGGTTAACTGTAATACATTCACTTATAAACGTTCCGCTCAAGCCTAGAAAGTAAAATGCACAAAGCTTACGAAAGGAGACAGGATACCGCGTCATAAACCCACACAGTTTGTTTACAACTTGTTGCTTTTCTCCCAAGGCTCACAGGGGATACCCGGAAAATAAACTCGTCTAAATTCAATCGTGGAATTCATACATTGTTTGTCAAATGCGAATCTGAACAGATACTGATAGTATCTAGTTTTCGGTACAAGGTGCTTATATTGCGTCAGATTTTATTAAAAACTTGAACAAAATTAAATAAAAAATATGTTGATGAACAAACTGATTTAAAATGACGAAATTAACAGTTTTTTATCGCCAGAATAACCGTTTTGCAAGTATAACATGTCTGGCAGCAACTGTAGCATGTGGTTAAAATGTTGTTAAGTTTGAAGAATATATTTTTGATTTGTTTTGATGATTGTTAGTTTTACAATCGGTTTGCGATAAAAATGTTTTGAGAAAACAGAAGAGTTTGACGAAATATAGTTCAGCCAAGTTTAAGAAATAGACCTTTTGCCCTTTAAGAAACGCCCCACAACTTTTGCCTGGGGTGCTTTGAATTTACATGAAGAATTTGATCAAGGCGCATATATTGAAGAAGGGGCTTTCCC
The DNA here is from genome assembly GCF_947561715.1 of Ascidia mentula. Classification (NCBI taxonomy): domain Eukaryota; kingdom Metazoa; phylum Chordata; class Ascidiacea; order Phlebobranchia; family Ascidiidae; genus Ascidia; species Ascidia mentula. The sequence goes on from NC_138568.1 coordinate 6,885,723, forward strand.
TTGCTTTGAGGTTTCATACAAAGATATACAAGGCGTAATTGACATGTGTTAAGTTATGTGATTATTATTGTTATTATTTTTTGGGAGGAATGCTTCTTTTGGAAAAAAATATTTGATTATGTTCAACATAAGCTACTCTGTATATAAGTGTTTGCAAACCTTATCAAAACCTTGTGTCAAATTAAGTCTTGGTTGTTTAAGGGCACTGGTAATTTTCAAGCAATAATTGAGTCTCGCTCAACTAACCAAACCCAGCATTTTCATGCAAGAAGAAAATTTGACGAAGCTGTTTTCACGTCGAGATAAGTGTTGTCACAATTGGATTGCTTTATGACGTAACAGAACGAAGTTTCGTGACACGCGCGGTGCGCGCGAAGTGCTTTAATCTTAATTGAGCGGCGCTGATTGGATTATGACAAACATGTCCGCCTTTTTTTCCTTTCTCTCAAAGTTTCGTTGCCTTTGGGTTGCCGCCTACATATCAGCAGAACAGTTTGTAAGCATGTCGAATAGGAGCTTTATGCTTTGGGATGTCTTCACAGTTGATCGCGGGCCAAATTCATGTTGTCGTGTGTTTTGAATCTTGAAGTTGTGTTTTAGGCACTTAAAGTTGATGTACACGTCATTACCGCACGATATATTACGTACTAACAGGCAAACTAATTGTCAGTTCCACAGCCTTTCGAGAAAAAATGCAAAAGACTGGGAAACCACAAAAGCAAAAAAAAAACTTTTTCTTGAACCTGTCGTTGCGGTATTCTATAGCTATATATTCAGTAATGAGTGAGGCGAAGAATCCATTTTTTTAGATCGTAGTTTGCTTTACTAATGAAAAAGATCAAGAGTTTTCAGATTTTAGGCGTAAAGTCAAAAAATATAACTTTATGCAGTTGGTTAATAGTTTAGGACTTGCAAACAGCGGTGGAAATAAAGCGCGTACTTGGCCACAAGCCACTTGACTTAATTAACAGCAATTTATGATACAGTATGACTAACGTTGTTATGCCTTTTGCAGAAAGATCCAGCTCCCAGGGTGTTTTTCTGAACGGAGCAATAAATAAGGTTGTTAACTCTGTTCTTGTCGGCTGATGATGGATTTTCGACGAAGAACATTGGAGATTTTGTTGCTTCTGACTCTCGCTTCCATGCAAGAAATCGATGCAGGCAACCCGTGTGGCAACACTGATGGTGCGTAGCCAAACACTAACGTAACGTCCTAAATACAGTAGAACACGACTCACAGCTATATGGTGAAAAAAACGTGTTATGTTTGACATTATTGAATGCACATGGTGACCCGAGTTGTACACTGATTGTGAATGAGAAAGAATAGGCGCTAGACGTCAAGATCGAAAAAAATTCTTGCGAAAAATAACCTACACAAGCATGGGAAGAAAAATTACGCCACCTACGTTTAAGGATTATTGCAATAACGTTTGTAATTTTTTGTCGTTTTATTTTTTGCCAAAAAGTAAACGGAACAGAATGTTTTGAAACGTAGAAATTAGATGATAATATAATTGATCACTGCGCAGGACATGTTTGGATAAACCCATCATATTATCTTCCTTGTCGTTATGTAGCGATGATAAATTTTCCATATCTGATTACTATATTTTGTCACTAGTTCAGAAGCAACTGGTTTTGTTAAGAAGCAATTATACCTGTAAAATTACATTATATGTGGAAGACACCTTGTGATGCCTTTAACAGAAACGACAAGCGTAAAGTTTTATCAGAGTTGATTAATAACCCAAAAACAAACAATCCAACAGCGCCTTAATGCCCTTCAGTCTTTAATTTAACTTGTGCACAATTTAGGCGAAGTCCTTTACCGCGCCTACCGTTTGTCGTGTGTACCTTTTTCACTGTGTTTTTGTGGGTTGAGCTTGTAAACTTTAAGATACACTGCTCCGGTTCGTAATCCAGATTAGCGCGCTATCTCCGCCACCGCTTTGTGGCTGTTGGTAGCCGTATTTTCATTTTAATGTGTCGCATATTCCATGTCTAAACCAGTTGAGAATAACGAGGGATTTGATTGTTAAGAATATGCGGTTTATCGACTTGCGTTACTTTCTTCTAAGTCAGTGATCCCTTCAGTTCGCGTCCCACTTTTAATGCAAGTTTTATTGTGCGACCCACAATGACATGACCAAGCGTGATCTAAAAGAAAACTGTAACATTCAGAAATTCTTCGCGACCCACTGGTTGGGAAGCACTGTTCTAAGTTCTTAGTTTGAGACCAACTGCTTGTTTCGGTTCCATAGCAGGGTAAATTGTTTGTTTTTACTATATGCTGCATTAAATCTTTTTTACCCAAATTATATTAGCAATCAAGCACCAAGTGGTGGTGAAATCTTGTGCTTACATTTTATTTTGGGGGCTTCTTGAACCTAGGTAAATGTTACACAAACATGCATTGTATAACATTTGGGTGAACGATTTTCACAACCTTGTGTGGAGCGAGCGTATAGTTCAAAAAGGTTTAGAAGCACTTTAAATAATGCCCAACGTCTTTTGTTAGCAATTTTCTTCGAAGACACTAAAGACTTCCCTTAAATAAATCCTACGTTTTTTGGTAAAGACATCTTTTCTCAAAACATACGGATTGATAATTGTGCCCACAATAATCGTGACAGAGCCAAAGCCTTGAACAGGGCTTTCTTGTTAAGCGGGACTTGCTCTTGCCCAATCAAATGCCTGGGTCGTGACCGTTGCATGCACGTCTTTCACAGTGACACAACAACTCGACCTACAAACGTTTAACTTCCCAGGTGTTTTAACGACAGTTTGCGGTTTTCCGGCGTCTGACTCAACCGGAGTAGTGATTCCGTTTCTGCGGGTTCGTGAGGAGGCAAATCAGGCGTGATATACCTTCGTGTTTGGGCAAGGCACGTAGTGCTGCTTTACAATTAGGTAAAAGATAACCGCAGTCAAAGGTTTCCTTGCTCATACATGCATTCGCGTAAGGTTTATTCGCACAAGCGGAAAACGACACCCATTTCACGATTGTTGTTGAAACATTAGTGCCTAAGTAAATGCTTTACTGCGTATAACCTTTTAAAATGGAAATCGAGGAGCAGTCACTGTATGCGGGAGCTCGGCGTTGTAACATGTATTAAGTTGGCGACAGTGGCTCATGCTTTGTGTCTTTAAACATTTTTTTTGTAAATTTATTTATGGTGTTTCACATTTACCAAAACCTTTTAGTAACTTACAATTTACTTTTCCTTCCGAAAGTGTCATTAATTGCACTGAAAATACAAATGTATCAGAGGTATGTCACTCTATCCAGGAAACAATCTCTCTAGTGTGGGAGACTTAATTTAAAATAGTTACAGAAGTAATCACATCCAAAAATAGGCCATTGATCAAGATGTGTTTTGCTCTTCATTTACCTGACCTAAACAGTGACCCTCGTCGCATTAATACACCGAAGTTAAAATACACAGAGTGGCGACCAATCTACACTTCTCATCAATTTGCGCCCCGGGCCCGCAACCGCTTTCCCGCTGATGCTGATTATTCGTGTCTTTAACAATAACAAAACGCCGTCTTAGTGGCATTAGGACGTGATTACCGCACCCTCACTCGACCTTACGCCGAACTTGCATTCCTGAATTAGCATGCCTTGCAAACGAGCATTGCAGAATTCCTAAAACAGGGAAACGTGACTCTAATGTCGAATTCAGAGTCAATTTACCGCTAAACTTGTTGTATGATATTTCAAATTAAAGAAACAAAAGGGGTACCTCGAAACGATATTTGCGCAAAGATAAAATCATGTCTGGATGTTTTAAATGTAAGGAAGGAGAAATTTTCACTTCATTTCCAAATTCAAAACTTTTGTAAATACGCTCACGTAGTTCTCGCGATTTCTTTGTTTGAACGCAGTACAATCTGTTTGGTGCAGACGATTTTCCACAGACGTTTCTTCACCGTTGCTCATTCAAAGTAGCCAAACATTCACCTCACCACAATATGCCCGCTCACAGTTTGCGCCAAACTAATTTGGGTATTTCGGCCGGTTATGAGTCACTGACCTCTGTGGCCAGTGTACTTACCTTTACAAAATGTCATCGAACCACAATTTTTGGATAGAAATTGTAACATTACACCAAATGCCGAGGCCAACTTTTGTATTGTGCTGGATCAAATGATTTGAGTGCAACCGTAGAAAGTTGTTCGTGATGTCAATGCTGGCAATTCATTCACGATTAATGTGTAAGGTTTGCATCGAATTTACTCAACCGAACGAGGGTTCGTCATTGTAATTATGGTTTTTGGTTCCCTCTCATTTTTCATTGGCCCTAAAATAACAGCATTGCGAATACGAAGCTCCGTAGAATGCCTGATGTAAAGATTGCGTGCTAAAGCGCTGTATTTGCGCTCGTTGCAAAAGCCGGAAACGTAAGCGTCACAAATAGCGACTCTCTCTATGACGTCACAATAAACGTGCAGCCGACCCCTCGTTGATTGGTAACTTCGCAGAAATTTTGCCCTTCTGCTTGCTTTTCGTCTCGCCCCTTCCTGTGTAAACGATTTTTAGCATAAATAAATTGTTTGTATCCCTTCGTCTACACGTTTGGCTCCGAAAGGGGCTGCATTGATTAGCTTGACGCTCGGATACCGACTTAACGTGATCTTAGATAATTGATATTTCGTGAGGCGCCTATCGATGGGCAACCTAGCCCAGATTTGATACGGGTTTTACGTTTCGCTTTTCGTGGGCTCGTATTCACGTTTTAAGTTCCCGGGGAGCAAAACTTAGAAGTTTTACGTACCCCCCGCCCACGTACTCGAGTGGTTCGGGGAATATCTGCCCGGTCGCACGACCAGACGGATTGTAAGTACGCTGTCATTTTTTTTGTTGGGGGGGCGATACATTTTTTGCTATGCATTTTTAGCTATAGGAGATTTTTTGTTTCTGGGCTGTTTCTGGACGTCGTTGTCTAGTAGGTTTGACACTAAGATTTAAAATCGTTCAGTGCAGAATACGTGTGATACAATGCCATTTTTGAAATGAAAACACATGCAAAGAGTTACGCGGACCATCGCAGCTTCCTGAAACTTTTCGCCATTTTTGGTTCGAAACGAGAGTGCGTGCGATTCTTTTTAAAGTAGTTCTGTCATTAGTAACCTTCAAAAACTTGACAAATGGTGCATCATGGCCCCAACCACTATACATAACCGGCTTGTAAGTACTTCATCCTGGGTACGCATTCAATGGGCCCTATGCCAAATACCAGCGTGACTCAGGAGTTGATGACGCATGTAATGCATTAGGTCTTCCGCGCGCGTTCATTAAAACTTGGCTCTGTTTCCGTTACTCAGTATTATGAACCTTAAAATAGGTGGGACATTTGCTGGAAGATAGGTTTGGCACGACGGATTGCAAAACGTAATGGCGTTGGGATTTTTTTCTTGTTAACACTAATAAGGTGACATAATAAGCAACAACTCTTACCACGGAACGTAACCAAATAGGTACTGCAAGATATGAGCTTCGATGTTGAATTTCAAATTTGCACCAAAAACAATCTAAACACGAAAATGTTTTAAAGCTTGAAATATACCTGCTTGTTGATAAAACCAACTTCAAAATCCGGTTAATCAATTGTTTCCTGAAACATCTGCATCTCAAGGGCTTCGTTTAATAATTAAGGTATTATTTTACTTCTTTAACAAAGCATTTAAAAAGCAAATTGCTCATTACATTTCAATCCTAGGCACTGGATCCGGATCCGAAGAGGTCAATTGTTTACCTCATAATGAGATTGCGAGCTCTTTGTTTGAGAGCGTGGTAAACAAACTCTCAGCGCCGTCACAATTGATTAGCAGGAGTAAATATTTTCGCGCCGAATTCTTGCACGCCCTGCTCGATTTACTACGCCTCTCCGTGCTTGTGACGTTGTTCTAATGCGATAACATCTTGAGGTGTGCGCAACTTCACGTGAATGGAAGAGGCGTTTTCGTGAAGGAGGACAAAAGCCTGTCCGGCTTGACCTTCGGTCATTGTGCATTGCCACGAGCTCACGTCCGATTTTGACGCTCGTTCGCTTGCGAGTGGACGATTTTCCTTTTTTTTCGCGTTTTTGTCCACTTGTTTATTGAGATTCTCCTATTATTGTAACACTCGCTACATAGTGCATATTTTCATCCTTTCTCTGGATAACAACATCACATGGCGAACACAGCTTTTGAAGTAGTCTCAATTCGTTTCCCGTTGGAAACGGTTTCCTCTGTAAAACGTTCGTGATGCAACTTGTTTATTTTCTCCACAGCCAGAGTCTCGGTGGATAACGTCACAGAGGAAGTTGATTTCCAACTCCCCAACAGATCGGATTTGTCGTCGCATCAAATCTCCGTCACGTATAACTGGGATTTCTCGGTTGAGGACGGTGAGCAACTGTAAAATCAACTAAAAAATCACTTTACAGAAAAACTTTCGGACAAAACGCTTTAGATCGCTCTTGTTGTCGAAGTGATAAATAAAACTAGATTCCAGACTGTCTCAAAGATCTTTTACTTGGGCATTACGGGTGGAACAGAAACCATCAGAATTTTAAACTATTAGACTCTTCGGGCTGTTTTTTTGTTTCGAGTCTTAAATCTGTGTCGCTTGTTTCTATGAAGACTTAAGACAAGCATTCCTGAAAACATGTACCAATCTTTATCCTCAGAAATAAGTAAAAAAAATCATTAAAATGGGCACCCATAAATTATCTTCGAGGATAAATTTGCAGGTGCTTAATCAGCAAATAGGTGGGCGCCTACATTTGAAGATCCATGTCAAGGCTTTATGTTCCACTCAAAACATCGTGCAATTAAAACTTTTTCGCCTATTGGAAAGCGCATTCTTTCTGCGAAACAGGTTCTGATCAAGGCCACTCTAAAAAAGGTTGTTATTTCTTGCAGAGCAAACTATCGACGGATTTCTGTACAAATTTTACGACACAGACGAGAATTCATACAACAGCCTGTCCAAAAGAGACACAAGAAGCGTTGGTACGTTATTTAACAAGGATTTGTATTTATTCAAATAATCCTTACAAAGGATCCATACGAGATTGGTTTGCATTCCCATTGGCAAACTATTGTTGATGCAATGAATTTTTTTACCGGTAATTCTAAAAAAATGTGGATAAAAATATTGGATAAAGCCATGTTGTTTTGAATCGCCTTTTTATGACCAAACAAAACTTTGATAAAAGGAACATGTACATGTATAAAAAACAGTACGTGCGCGCAGTTTTGACATACCAGTAAAACATGCACATTCAATGATCACAAAGCGATACCAGTTAATTAATGAGCGACTGCGACAGCATTTAATTGAAATACGCCCAGCAAACGTTGGTCTCAAAGCTGCATTATTGATCGCCTAACTGTAAAGGCATCAAACGCACGTACAGCCAGAATTTCGTCGAAAATTGAGCGCCAGTGGGCGGATTAAGCGCCAAAGGAGTAAAAGGAACTACTGCCATTTTGTTTAAGCTCTTCCTTATCTGATCGGACTTTGGAAATAACCGATCGAGTTTACCACCGAGAAGACAAAGAGAAGCTATTAGGGCCCCGGGCGGGATTTTATAATCATTCGCAAGATTTGAGCTTTATGCTTCCTCTGTTCGTAACTCGCGCCAATGTCCCTTGAACAAGTTTAAACCACTGCCAAATGTGCTTAAATTTCCATGAGTTTGATGTAGAAAAGACAAAGCTGAAGAAAAGTATTTGCTTTATGCAAAGACGCACGTATCAAGTTATTGTTTTCAGTCAGGCATACCCATACAAACATTCATTCAACGTGGTATGTAATACGCCAGACTTTCCTGATGAATCCATATTTAAAACATGTGATTTGGATACTCACAAGTAACATATAAAACAATTACATTTTCCATATGCTGGTATTCGCTAATAAACTTTCCAGTGAAATTGCTCACTAAAGAAAGACCCCGACTGACCTTGGCACTGAGTTCACATCATGCTCTCGCTTATTACTTTGTTGCCCTATTTAGGTCGTTGAATGGGGTTCTTTTCAGTGGTATTTGTGTGGTAATGCTGTTGAAATATTTTTAACAAACTCTTTTCTTTTTGCGCAACGAAGGATTTGGACCCTTCAACTTCTTTAACGGTGGTCCAGACCAGGACGTTAGAATTAGGCTGGCAGAGTAAGTAAACTTCATCTTTCTCAATCTATGGCAAAACAAATGCAGCTATGGTTTCTTTTGTGTTGAATGGGCTTTAACTTGATTGAACTACACTGTATTTTTTTTCTCATAATGTATTGTTGATAAAGTTGTCTCCAAATTGCCACACAATTTCTGCATTCGGTTTTTGTAAAAACCGCTTTGTAATTCCTTAGATGCAAAAACCACTGGAACAAGCCTGTGTGGACGGTGGCAGACAACGGAACGTACGTTCAATGTCCATTCCCATGCACTGACCACTTTGGAATGCCGTGTTTCACAGGGACTAGCCTGTGCAACATGTTGAGGGATGGACACAAGTTGTTGCACAGGGTATGAGTTATGGCAATTCAAGTCAAATTGTTTGTTATATGCTCCAAACTTGGTGTAATGTAGATAACGACACTACAAGCAGTCTTATAACAAATATTTAAGCACAACTTAAATAGTTATCGTAACAAGCAAGATACTTTTCTGTGAGACCACGCATCTGAGGATAAAACCTTGTCTTCCACTCTTTGGCAATCGTATAATTTTGTTTTTTTGATCTTCCGACTTTTTAATCCTTGCATATATATTTTGTGAATTGCTTCTTTGGTGAACGGGTGCCTATATCTCATGTTGCAGAACGCTCGTAACCTGACTTTCGATGTATCATTTGGGCGCCATTACTCCTTCGAAATAGCTGCCTACATAAAGCACACTACTACAACGGAGCTGTATACAACCAAAAAAGTATTTCTTTTCTGCGGTGAACATCTCATCAACGAACATGGTATTGACCGCATGTTGGCATACCAATATTGCAAACAGGCTCAAACGATCAGCGGTAAGCTGCATGAAAGTTGAATGATTCTCTATCTGTTGCTTCTCTATTGCTATTTGATATCTTGTTGTTAAAATTAAGTTAGTAGATTGCATCTATTGACGTATTACTGCATCTATTGACCTATTACTTTTGACGTATACTTTTCGCGAAACTTATTCTTACATCAACAGAAATGGCAACTGTTTCAAGCGCGGTCACGGACTTGGAGGTCCACAAATTCACCCCAGACTATGAAAGGAACAAGGTGAACGCTACAGTTCGATGGAGAGCCCCCCATGATGTTGTAAAAGGACAGAGAATCCAAATGTACATTTTAAGCAGCAGACATAACAACTTTTCCCCGAGAAATGTGGTAAATCAGATCTGAAGTTTTAGTTTTATTTTTAGTTTTGTTTTTAAAGTAGTATAACTCCACGTTTTCTTAGGAACACAACTCACGGGTTTTCTCATAATTCTGAGTATAAACAGACTGGCTCATATTGCTATTAACACTGTCATGTTTAAAAGAAGACGTTTCGGAAAAAAACTGATGATGGCATAAGTTTTTGCCGAAACGTCTTCTTTTGAACAGGACAGTGTTAATAGCAATATGGGCCAGTCTCTTTATATCCACGTTTTCTGTCTTCACAATCTGTTACTTTCGTTTACATGGACCTTGCTTTTCGTTTGCACACAGACTATAAATTTACTTTTTGACCCGCTGGCTTAAAAGCTTGCATGTCCTCCTTAGTAAAGCGTGGGCCCAAGTTCAACATGCTAGCGTGTATGTTTGTGCCTGAAGCTAAAACCCTACAAAACTCGTATCTAACAGCAAGCCAAACTTCTTGATGAGGAAGCAATCGATCCTTACTACAGTGTCACCATGTGGGATTTAAACTTCAACGAAACCTACCAGTTACGTGTGACTCCTTACGTAAATCGGAAAGCAGACACTTGTATATTCCAAGGTAGTTGTTCGGAATATGGAAACGTGGCTTCGATTGAGGTTGTTGTCTCTGGTGAGTTTAGATTTTTGTTGCGCTCTCTCAGATAGTATGTGCATTGCCTACTCTATTGTTTTCATCTAAATTAGGCCTTATTTGGCACTTTCAAACGAGTCTTTAATTGGAGTAAATCACCATGTAGGACAAGCACGTGTCAATGGCTTGAATCGTTTTTACATTTCTGCGTTCACGATTTGAAATCTTTCAAACATAAACTAGTTTGACAATGCGTTTTGCTACAAACCCCTAGAATATTGATGTGCTCGACCTTTGTGCCTGAGTGATGAACGAACAGTTTCTTTCGATAGGCTTGTGCTGGACAAACAGGCAAATAAAGAGATTCACACGTTTGTTTGTCACACGTGGATAATGTCAATACGGTAATGCCAATCTTAAATGGAAATTTCGTTCTACGAACTGCCGATTACGACATCTTTGTGGTTTGTAGAATACTAAGCGTTTATTGTCAAATTTGAGACTGTGGTTTTTTCTGCGTCGGTGTTGCCACTTTGGGTATTCCTACTCTTCAAACTTTTCTCCAGAAGGCGCGATTTTCAACAGCTTTTAATCCGTGTGCTTTTCGATAGACGTGGACGGGTGTGCTGAGTTGCCTTGGTCAGATGAGCAAAGCTTCTGCGTTAACGAGGCCTCGTGCACCGACCTTGGGCCGGACAGCTATCGACCAGCCAACTGTTCTTGCGGGAAAGGTTACCATGGCAACGGCGTAAGGCCCATTTGGATGGGTGGCACCGGTTGCTATGACACTGATGCATGTTTGGATTACAATAAGACCATGGAGGTTTGTCACAAGATGGCGGTGTGCGTGGACAACAAGGCCCCTGAAACTGGATTTATTTGTCAATGCCAGTAAGAATGTGCGATTTTTGGTGCTGCTACTTTGTGAAACCATGCATTACCAAGTTCAAATCACGATCTGGTCGTTAATCTACTCGAAAGTGTTTGCTTACAAATATGTAAGGAGCTTTATAAAGCAAGGTGCTAGCATTTCCATCTCCGCAAGAAAATTTGCCGGTCGGAAATTCCAGCTAATTTGACTTTCGCCTTTTTCGCAGAGGTGGCTTTTTCGGTGACGGTCTGAAGCGAGGGAGCGGCTGCACCAATCGCAACCTTGTGGTCGGCCTCGCCGTGGGGATTCCCCTCGCCATGCTGCTCCTTCTCTGCACTTTCGTTTTCCTTTGGAGGCACAACATCATCAGGAAAAGGTAAATTGTTGATGAAGTGCTTATCTATTATCGGATTGCCGGTGGAGATTCGTTCTTAAATTATCGTATTTTTGTCTCAGTTGCGCTGCCAACACGTTCCTAATGGCGGTTTCGTGGCCAATTACCGAACCCAGTAAACAAATAAAACTTTTTTACTCGTGACTATATTGCATGACAGTAGGACATTAAACCTCGCTTTACCATGTCAAAATTACCAGCTTTGAACTTTATTGAGGCGCACTATCAATTGGGATCGATTGCACACTACGTAGCTTTGCCACTTAAGGCATGGTCTTACCATTACTTGCTAAACGCCTGCATGGGAGTAAATTAATTGATGGTTTCCATGAATTGGGCTAAATATATTCGCTTCTTCATGTTGTTAATGCGTCAATTTTCTACGCCTGTCTGAACGCATTAACATTTGCAAGATACAAATTTGCGATATTGAACTTTGTGGAGCAGTGCCAAGTCTGGTCGAGTCAGTGAAAGCGTCGTTTTGAATTTCTGCTTTGTCATTGCTAAAGATGTCCGCCACACTGCCAGAGAGGCCAACTTTTTCGATTGCAAGGATGCATCTTGTCACGCGATGGGTGTTGCTGATGTGCAATCGTGCAGCAATTCCTGCTGACGCATAGTGCAAGAAGCACTGGTTAACGTGATTTGTTGGCATTTCGTGTGAATTGTCGCCACATGCAATGGTTTTTAGACTAAGGGCGATATTTAGAACACTTTTTAGGCAGTCCATCATATTTCCTGATCAACTGATTATTGCAACTTGCGTACTGTTTCCTCGGCTGTAAATGGTCAAAAATGAACGAAACACCGAAAACAAACTGAAATAAACCGCAGTATAATATGTAAAACCGTGGCTAGAATCAAATAGACGTGGTACTTTCGAAACGCCGAAGGCTTTTCTGATTAAACCTGACTGGAATTAACAAACATATCCTAAAATCAGCACATAACAATACGCAAATTCATATGTACAGACTTACGCTATACTCACAGGCACGTGATTTTAAACACCAATGGCAGTTTTTTGCAAATTATTCATCAAACCATCAAGGATTGACCTTTGGAACCGCCATTGGCGGGGTCATGCGACTGCGGTATAATTGCGAAACTCTGCGACGATTAGACACGGTGCTTTACCTCTCCAGATACAATCTAGCGTTTTTGGCAATCGACATTTTATCAAAACCCGCGGTGAAGTGAATGCCACTAGAAACGGTAGAGCAATCTCGATATGTTTGCTCGATGCATATTCCGCATGCTGAATACGCCATGTTTACAATCGATTTGAAATCGCCGATGTCGTTACGCTGGCAATCGTTCTATCATAAAGTTTGCGCGTTTCAGATAGGGAAGCGCGTGAAACAGCAAGGGACACGCCGTTTCAAAGCGCAAATTAACTATGATTTTTTTCCCAGAAAATATATTGAGAGCTTAGGGCTCATCAACGTAGTCGTTCTATGTGTAATCATATTCTTTTGCAGAACCCTTGATTTGAAGTTTTCCGAGTTTGTTCCTTCGCGAAGCAATGGCAACACTGCGCCCCTGGTACTGCAAAATAACAACGTGTCCGGCCAGAATGGACGCTACCTTCCACAAAACGGTCCCGTGTTTGGAACTAAATGGGAAATCCAGCGAAGCGATATCGTCCAAGGAGGTTTGTGTTGCGTTTATAAATTGTTAAAATTGAACCATGATAAAGCAACATGTTGGAGAACTAATATGTGTTTACTCTATTCTGAAAATTAAAAAAAGAGTAACAGAAACTGGCAATGCCAATATGCGAGGTTTTACTCGTTTTTGAGTTCCCCGGAATATTCTGATACGTACAAACACAGATCTGTCGGTCAACATCGACGTGCAGAGGCTGATCCCTGCAGTTTTTTATGTATAAATGCGTGTATTTTTATGGGCAATGTTGCACACGGCCTTTTCATACATTGGGCAAATGAGTAATTGCGTTGGCATGTTGCGTTTTCTCCGCTGGAACGCGAACATGTTGACTATCAGATTACGATCCTTCGGGCAAATATGAACAAAATGATCCAATTATTGACCAGGAAATTTTTAACTACAAATGTTACCACATTTATGACTGTGCTACAAGTTGAAAAAAAAACAAGATCCTTAAGCGTTGCCTGTGCACTTGTTTGACGTTCGTCTGAATATTCCACATCACCACTTATGGTGATGGCGGATACAACACCACTGCGCATCACAAACCTGCTGCCACAAACTAAAGTTGAACACAAACCTGGATAAATGCACAATGTAAAATATGCTTTCGCAGTATGAGAGATTACGTACCTGTTTTCTGGCGTTGTATATATTTTACACGGATGGGAATGGTGTCGTCCATTTATTTATTAATTGTGTGGACATGTGCCGTAAAAAAGTAATGGATACAATATTTAAAGAAATGGATATATTGAAGCAAGAAGACTTTATATATGACTCGGAAACACTGAACTTAAGGGGTTTGAATATCGTAACAGTCAAACCATATAATAAGCTGCTTTGTTCCAGCTCTTTACCACTATGCAAATAGTATTAAATACCAAAGGCAACACGTTTACTACATTTTCGTTAAAGACGCCGACAGTGAGGTAATTTCCCTTAACATGGCATCTGACGTTGCTCACGTCCATAGGAATATCTCAGGTTCCCCGCGGATCAGCTAGTGTTGTTGTTTAGGAAGCGTGTTTCTTTAATGAGGTCGCGTACCTTCTCTGTCGTCGTCTCCAAGGCAAGCTTAGCAAAGCTGCGGCAAACGGAGCGACACCGCCGAAGAGCCTACGGCTTTATCGCTGATCCGATTTCGCATTGCGGCGTTTATGTTTTCTATGACCGTATTTGGGAACGTTCGTTATCTCGACTTGGGTGCACACTGGATGGCCTCGAATTATTAACTCTTTTCATAGAAAAAAAACGTAACGCAAAAAAAAACTTGATGCATACGCGGGAACGCGGAATGGATTTGAAATAGTGGTGATTGCTTTTCTGCATCGTGCACCATTTCTTGTAAAAAAAACAGAACAAAACACAACTCTATGCTGACTGTACACCCCAACATTAGTTTGATACAAAATATTGCATAAATATTGATTACAATTAACGCACTGGACATTGGTTTGGCTCAAAATTTTCGACATCAATTTGTTTGTACTTCGCAGTTTATAAAAGATTTTACAGTTTAGTGTCATTATTACTGTAGGAAAATCCCATCAATGGGCATCTTGTTTAGATCTTCACACCGCAAATACGTCTTTTGATGCCTTCGGGTTAACTAAAGCGAGACACATCGCAGTTCCAAGAAATTTTGAAACTTTGGGAAAAAAGCATTGTGGGTCATTATTCTGACAAACAACCTCTAATTATGAGCAACAAACATGAAATTAGGCCTTATATCGAAACATCTTGTTAGTGTTTTGTGGTAACCTTTTGTGCCAGGCTACATGCATACGCTATGCCAACTCCTTATAGCATGTGCTATAATGTGCTATAAAGAAAAACATTTGGTTATGTAAGTGGTAATTAGGCACTCGAGGAAAGAAAATAGGACAATACAATACTACATTTGCCATTACGTTCTTTGGGGAGACAACTGACGTTTAGATCAGATTTTTGCTTATTTTACACTACTTTGAATAATCTTTCAGCTTGTATCGGAATATCGTTCAGTCAGAAAGAGGGAAAAACAATGTATTTTCAACTCAATTAATTTCTGCTTCATGGTGTCTGGCGCAAAAATTTAGTAAACCGCTGTGCAAAGAAAATCCGCTCGTCACATTGCAATCCGGTTCAAGCCAGTTCAAACCGGTTTGTGGCGAGCACTATTCGAAGAACTTGCCTCGCAGGTCATCATTTTGTTTGCAGGCGAAACAAACAGTGCCAGTGCGACGATGCAACGCCTTGAAATTTGCCAACAACAAACAAGAAAAAAGCAACTCGTGTTTTATCGTCGATCATTGGATCGTACACCATTGTACCTCGAAGCTCTTACCGAACAAAACGCAGCGATCTCGGGTTTGTTTTGGCTCTGGGAGTGTTTATGTATGTGACGTCATAGTATTGGCGCAACGATTCCAGGTGCGCATTTTGTTTTCCTTCAACGTTCGAGCAGGGTGTGCTCTTCAACATTTTTGGATAGCTTCTGATAAGAACATCAAGTTTGTTGCGTCCGGCGACAAAGCGCTGTCGCGTGCCGGAAGACAGCGTCACGACCAGACCGGCGTGCAGTTTGTTTATTGCGTAAAGCTTTCAGCTTTCGTCGACGCCGGTATCAATAATGCAACTCATTTCTCCTCATTCTTGATGGGAGGTATTTTCTTGGATCGTGCAATGAAAAAGTTATTTCACTAAAAGTGGTCGTTGTCGATCTATGATGTGAATGCAAGTGAACGAGGCTATACATGTGTTCCAATGGACATGCACAGGATAAAAACGGAGAAAATTTATCCTGTATTTTTTTTCTTATCTTGTGTCTGTTTACAAATGATGTAAAAACACATTTCGCTTCTTTATCTCTACTTAAGCTATCCAAGGCCTCTCTAATACGGACTTTGTAAAATCCTGATGTCTAATCACTTGGTTAGATATTTGTATTAGAGAACAATAAACCCTTTCAAAACATCACAAAACAGTTGGAAACGAGAAGTTGCCAACAGTTCCATGTTCCCACTTTACCAATCCCGCCTCACAGAAGAGCATTAAAGGCCAGAAATGCCAGTGGGTCTTTTCTGTTTATTCAGCCAGCGCAACTCAGCTACAAACAAAAAAACAGGAAGAGTTATCGAGCTCCAGTCGTAGCCCGTTCTCATTGGCTGAAAAGCCCATTAAAGTGAATAGATAAGCGTTTGTTTAGATGCATGTTGGCAATAAGGTTAATTCTGTGCTTGAGGAGCAGGTCGATCTCGTTGCTTGATAAGACTGATGTGAAGATTACTGAGCTTGTGTCTGTTGTTGGGTTATATAAAGTCGTAACCTTTACGCCCCGCCCCCTTTCGCAATGATAAAGGGGCGAAATATTTGTGATGATTTTAGTTTCTTATTTACCCAATGCTCATGATTTAGTTTTTTGCTCTCAATGAAAAATGGAGATGTTGGTTCCCAGCCCTAGCTGACACGTTTGTAAAGGGATTTTATTTATTTTCACAATAGTTCACTACACTTTTCCTTGTGCTCTTGACGGAAAAACATTCTCAAAGGTGCCAGTTTTGTTGAGATGGAGGTTATCGCCCTTCTTTACAACAAACACGGACAAATCTTAATCTACCGAAAGCTGTAAGTTTGGAGCTAAGGTTATAAAGAGTTCTTAGCTGTGAACAAGTTCTCGGTATTGCACTAGAGATTTTCAGCAGGACCTCAAGCATTTCTTGTCTCGTTTTGATCCTCGAGCCAAAACACATGTCGCCTGTCGCGCCCGACCGCAAAGAGGCGACGCGCGACACAAAGCCTGGGTCACATAGGTCGAAATTCCCCGTTGCCGCAGGTAATTCGGTTTGAACAGAGTCGACTGCAGGCCAATAACGTCACACACTTAATTTGTGACGTAAAACGGTGGCGCAAATCTAACTTACAGTTTAGCCATTAAATAGTACACTAATTAAAACGCAGGTTTGTTGGTCTGCAAACGTTTTATTATATCTTCTTTTTTGACTAATCTCCACTTCTTGTTCAAGGCTGCCGTTATGCATATTTAGCGTCGACGGCCATTAAGTGCATTAACACGAGTTAACAGGTGTGCAACCGCCATGCGGCTGGTGCTTTTTCTGGGAAGTTGCCCTTGTCTTGTATTCGTGAACCCACTGGAAGGTCACTGATATGACATTATGATAAGAGGGGTGGCATGGCGCGATAACATGCCAAAAGAGCGACTCAAATTCTTTCCAGTGCCAAGGCACCTTTTACGCTTACGGCGATTTGGATCCACGGCTGTTGTTTTGGCCAATGCTTGATCCAAACCTGCCAACATTTTTCGATGGATTAAGCACCCGCACCCGGCATTTTCCGTTTGTCAATCCTCGGGGTTAGCGGGTGTTACTTTCACAAATACCATTATTCCAATCCGAACTGTTTGTATTGCAGCAATAAAAGCAAATGGGATATTTTGTAAGTTGAAAAAGTTAGTTTTCTTTGTTGTTTTGGTGGTGAAATTTTCCTGTCCTTATTCTCATGGTTTCATTTTTGGAATTGTTCTCAAACAAAAAATTCAATTTTCTGAAAAATTGGCTACGCCCTGATGTTGAAATTTGGGTCGACTCAGCTGATCCATTGCCTCGTATTTATTAATTACCACCGTGGTGCTTGCCTATGAACAGATTGCGCACGTCGATTTGCAGGTGCGGGCACGTTTATCAGCCAAAAACTGGCCTCATTTGTGTGAGAAAAGGATTCTTGCCGTTGTGTTTTAAGCTGCCCGGAGATGCAATCTAACCTTTTAGATCGTTTTCTGTGCGACTGAGAAAAAGCCCCTTTTTAATAAAAATTGGACACTGAATCGGTTCTTTGCCAGATGCCAAATGTTTATGGGAACACGTCCCTTGAAGACGAATGTTTGTAAACCTCGGGCTGTCGCAATGCGTTATCTGTATATAGATTTTGGTCCGAATGTCGGCACTGTCTTTTCCTGTCAAACACTTACATCCATTGGGTTCTGCCATTGGTTGTTCATGCTACTTCACTGGAAGGATATTATCAACAGAAATAATTGAAATTATATCGTGTTTTGTTGATTTGTTGGAAAACTTTGATATTTTATGTTTTGATCCAGGAAGACAACTGCACAATCTTCGGGATAAGAATACTTTATCCTTTGACATTATATAGCTTATCCTCTTTGGCTCAATTTATAATTTAATGGGTGAAAATTAAATTGTTCGACGTTGCAGGTGTAATCGGGCGTGGAAACTTTGGTGTTGTGCACAAAGCGACGTTGACGAGAAACGGAGACCAGAAAACAGTTGCAGTCAAGTCGCTGACAGGTAAAGGAAAAAGAAACAAGTTTTTCTGTTGCAGTTGTGTGTGGTAAACATAGCATCATTTGGCCATTTTGTTTTATGAATAAACTAAATATCTTTACCTAGAACTAACATCAAGATAAAGCGCTTCGTAGTTCACGAAACACGCTGGGTACATTACACCGAAAACGCTTCACTTCACGCGACATTAAACCCTAAAATTGTTACTTGTTTAGGCAACTACGCCGCGTGCTACCGTGATGATTTCCTCGCCGAGATGGCACTACTCATATCGCTCGGAAACCATGACAACGTGTTAGGCGTGGTGGGGGTGTGTACTTCGCAGATGGGAAATGAAGAGGGGTCGATTTCACCAATGCTTGTAACGGAGCACATGGTGTACGGGGACCTGCTACACTTTCTCTGGGATGCGCGAGAGGTAATGGAGTTAACAACGAGTTTTTTTACTGAGTAATTGATACAATATTTCCACGCGCCCGCACTGATATTACCTTCTAGTTGTTCAGCATGCCACCATATTTGTGCACTGACTGCGTTGTACGCGTAAAACCGTTGTGTTTGATGTTTCGGCATATTTCAATAGTGTGTACATACTTGAATCCTCGAAGTCGCGACAACGACACGGAGAAAAAACGTTGGCACGCCATCACTTGACAGAAGTTAAATCCTCTTTCGCAAAGGACTATGGGAAAACCCAATATTATAGCCCACGTTAATAGAAACCACAAATCCGAACAGTTAAGTTTAAAACACTTTGAAGCCGAGTTCATGTGTTGGCTTGCAGGACCACCTTATTCGAGTCTCGTCAGCGGAATAAATCGCTGGAAACTTGACCCGGAACAGTGGGTACAAAGCACACTTAACTACTCAAGTGGTTGCTGAAATTTCTAAAATGTTTATTACGTCCAATGAACTCGGATTAAGTATCAGGACCTGCGTATTTAACAGGCTAAATCCTTATCGGAAATATTCCGACGAAGCCTTCGGCGCCTGTTGCAAACATTTCGCACGCATGGGTTTAAGCTGTCCTGACACCAGCGGCAGCGGTCTACACCCTTTCGCAGAATTTTTAACCGCGTCGAGTTCTTAGAACCTTTTGCTCGTTTCGTTGCGGTCCGCAAATTGCAGGCGGAGCTCAGGTAAACGGACCGCGTACAACCTCATCTCGCCTTTGCCGGAGAGAGGCGGGCATATCGATTAATTATCGGCATTTTTTTTAATTGTCGATTTTGTACCCCCTTTAAGTCTACGACTTGAGTATCTGGAAAATTAACCCTGAAATGCTGCATTTATAATAAGCCACATTTATTACTCCCAAAATCGAAAAATGTTTGTAAATTTGGTTCAATTTCGTCAATTCGCCGTGTCCGTCTTTTGTCTATTGCTGTTGCACTGCTCTGTAAGAGACTGACTAGTAAACGACTTTATTAGCACAGGCTTTCACGAGCTTGATCTCGCTTCATCAGGTGCACAAATGTAAATTGGTATATTTAAAATTTTTTTAAAAGTAATAAATTTTACCGAAAATTAGTTCATGTGTACGATGGTACAAAATACGGCAGTTTCATCCAACAGGAAATGTTACAACTAATTGCGCCTATTTTGCACGACAACTGTCAGAGCAACGGTGTATATTCACATTTGTTTTCCAGCCATCCAAGCGAGAATCTGACGCCACTTACGATTTCACCGAAAACAGTTTGTACAATATTGGCCACCAGGTGGCGAACGGCCTGCTGTTTCTATCAAGCTCGAAGATTATACATGGCGACGTTGCAGCCAGAAATATATTGGTGGACGAGGTACGCACCCATTGTTCGTTTTGGTTGAACTTTTGGTAAAAATTATTTGAATTTTTTGCTTTTATCTGTACGTCTATAACCCGCTTGCACCAATTTTTGTTCATAAAGAAATGGGTGCAGTTTTTTTACTATATTATTACGTTTTTATACAATGGCATTTACAAAAAATACCTGTCGAGTGATAAAATACTGCTCTCTTGTAATGAAATGTCAGCGAGCAGAAATTAGGTATTATATGCACCACAAGCACCACGTGCTTACAAAGGTCACTGCATTCAAATATGCGGACTTAGCTTAACCACAACGTGCTTTCACTCGACAGAACTTGCAGTGCAAGATATCCGACTTTGGTCTGGCCAACGACGTTTACCGCTACGGCATGATCAAGGGCGCCACCGAGCGACGAGTTCCGTTCAAGTGGGTCAGCCCCGAAAGGATGATGGGCGGGAAAGTCCCTATTACGTGGCGCAGTGACGTGTAAGTCTGGATTGTTGTTGTTTAGACCGTAGTTAAAATGCTTTTAGTCTACTTAAAGTATTTCCGAGATAATAACAAACATAGTAATTCCTAATATCAAACAAGCACATCGTTTCTTTTGTAGATGGTCCTTCGGTATTCTGTTGTACGAAATGGTTACACTCGGGGCTGCCCCGTACCCCACCATGGAACCCCGATCCATATTTCGCGCTTTAGAAAGTGGCTACAGAATGCCGAAACCCGAATCGTGCAACGACTACCTGTGAGTGGAGGCTGAAATTGTACTACAATTGAGTATGCATGTACCGTGTGCTTGTACCTTACTGCCGATATAGGAAAGCTGGGATCGCAGAGGCCTTTCGTAGTGGGGCGAACATTTTTGTAGTTACTTTCTGCAAGGTATTAGGTTGAAGTTATCGAATGTGAAAATGGGTTTTTGCATACAAGTATACAAGTAATTCTTAATCGTCACTTACGGAGAATCAGTCAATGATGTCATGACCAAAACGATTGATAAAAAAATTATCTCAAATGTCGCTCATTCCAACTTTAGTTCCAAATCCTTGAATCCAAAGGCATATGTTACATGATAAAATATGTTCCCCTTGGAATTCGGTAATAGGAATAATTGCTTTATATGCAGCTACTCCATTATGATTGAATGCTGGAAATGGAACGCCATCCAACGTCCAACATTTGTTCAACTCAAGGAAAAACTGGCAAAATCATTGTCCCAACATACAGACCCGTCAGATTTGACCTCGCAACGATCCATCCATGCTGCTGATGACCTTGACATCGAACAATACGAGGCCGATATCGGGCGTCGCGATAATCACAATGGTGAAACTCCTAGCGGATGCCTAGAGAATGGCAGCTTGACCGCTAACGGCGGTAGCGCGCTCCACGGTCAAAATGGCCACGTTGTTCAAACGCAACAAACAGTGGTAGGAAATGGTGGGGTGAAAAACGGTGGAATAGGGGAGTTTTGGACTGGAGATATCGTAGTAAAGCTGGAAGCAGAAACTGAATCGAACACGGCCAATGGTGTAGTGCCGGCGGTATCCGGTTAGGAATTTTTCTGGATGTGATTCGACCATATGCGTGCTAGAATTTCGAAGACGTCATTTTTCATTCCGCCACAGTCATGGTGTATTTATAAGTAACCGACGAACTCAATTTACGAACATGTTTAACGTCGTGGATAAAAACCGACATTTCAAGACATCCTGCCGCTGCAAGTCTCTCGGTGGTGTTGATTTGTGTTTTGTTTATCGGAGGTTGGTGCTGATGTCATTATGTATTTCATATTGAAATCGTTTTATCAAATGGCAAAGGTCACTAAAATTTTGGGTATGAAATGTTTGTTTATTAACTATGTTTTTTCCTCGTTTTTGACAATGAAATTTCTAAGATTAATTAGGAATATTGACCACCGAATCATGAAATTAGTTGTGAAGCCGTTGCCTGGTATATCCGTTATATCCACTGATACAAAATGCGAATATATCTAACTAAAAAAAATGTAAAATATTACTACAGGAATTAGCCTGTGCAGGTCGGTGACCGGTGGATCTGTCTTTGCAAATCAATATATTATATTCCTGATTCGATTTGTATAATACAGAAACTGAGGATGCCAATGGGCGAAATTAATATTTCTGTTAAAATACAAAGATCTTTCACTGACACTGATCGTCTTTTACCCTTTGAAGTCTCAGGGATATAATATAACAAACTAATTATTACTTCTTTTGCCGTGTTTTCAACAGAACGATACATCACGTTTTTATTGCAATTAGGTACAGTGTAAAAGGTTTCAGACAATGCCATCAACCTGATGTAATAAATTCGCTACTTAACTATAGCTTATACGTATTGTTTCTCGGCCTTTGAGACCATTCTTTACATATTCTTCGATTGTATTACAAAGCCCCGAAATGTTCCTTTATTTCCGTACGTGAGACGATTTTGTCTGCAGCTCCTTTGTGTTTTTTAATTATGTTGGGATATTTTCGTTATTCTTGTCATTTCTGTACATCGGTGTGTGTCTATGTTTGATACGATTTAATCAGTCAATTGATTTGGTTATTTTTCACCCTCACACTACTATTTTTTTTAGTAATTCATCCCGTTGCATACCTCTCTGTGATCAATCAGATGTCTGCATTTAGGTGTAAAATATTTCTTCCGCCAGGTGGCACTCAACAGCGTCTGTTAGCCCAGTGCCAAACGATATATTTTGTACGTTTACTATGACGAGCTTGCTGTACATAGTTTTTCGTTTTAATTCTGCTTCTTGTGCTGGTTGTCATTATGGGGTAGCCTACTTTCGTGTCACTCGTATGGGTGTAATGTGATGTATGTACTCGCTTGGAAATATACTGCACATGACTAAAACGGTCCAATAACATGAATTTGTTTGCCACAAGCAGTCGCAGGCACATTCGACCAGCCATTAGGGTGTAGGCGTTTACAAAACATAAAGAACAGACAAACAAGCACTAATCAATTCAGATGAATCAATGGAATGAATATTACCTATAGTGCGGTTAGTCAGGCAACAGGTTTCACCTTTTCCCTAAAATTAAGTTGCCCACCATTTAACAAGCGAACAGAGCCCAATAAAAAGCATTGTAGCCGTCGAAAAGTGTTTGCGGACCCGAAAAGGCTTTTTGTTATGAGAAACAACGAATTAAGGTCAAAATGTTTGGAAAATGCGTGTAGGCCCTTATCGCTTTTTTACGTAATGCAGATTTCGTGTTAAAAAAAAACCTGTCACTGTACAGTACCAAGATAGGATACGACTACAGTACTACAAAATCAAGAGGGTTATATACGGGCCCAATACATCCGTGTACGTTCGCCTATGTTTATGACTCGTCGTGTTGGCCGCTCTGTGTGCTTTGAGCAAACAAGGCCCACCTGGCACCGTGTACTGCGGCCCGGCGTGGTAGGCGACGTTGATCTGCTGGACTGCTCCTGGCTGATGAAAAAATGCCACCAGCTCTGGCGGCAATGTGCTTCAAATGTAGCGAATCAGATGTTGATTTAAACACGCCCCGGGGCCCTCGGGGCAGTAGGGGTTTTTCCGAGCAGTTTGCACGCATGGAGTTGTGATGGCAAAATCGCATATTGCTGTATGTGTTGAGTTGTTTAGCGTATAACTGTGTTTGGCTGTGCGGCCAGGGAGTCCGTGAGTCAAATACATACAAAACGTAGAAGAGCAGTCGTTTTGTCCTTCCGGAGTGAGTGTAGAGAGGCGGCAGTTGATGGAGGCCTAGATTACAACTATAGTATTTCCGACAGCGTCTCTTACAACGTTCACCGATGAATAGGCACCTTCATGTACTCATACGACGCAGCCTTAAGTACGCGCACACGTCGACTTTCTAATACATGCAATAAATTAAGCCAGCATTACAGGAACAAAGGTTATGTTGTACTATTTATAAAAAGATTATTTTAAAGAGGATCTTGGTAACCATTTTATTAAGCCAAGGGGCAAAATCTACTGCATACAAGATATATCATTTCCAAGACCTCGATGTACAAAAATTCAGGCGCAACGAACCCCAAACACGTTGATTGTCACAGATAAGGTTTTTGAACCGTTTGCATTTGTACCATGCTAATCACCTGACTCCCAAAGTTGATATTTATATTTGAGGTATTATGATAAGCATTGCACCTAGGTTTTTAAAAATAAATACGATTTTCCTTGCTTTGACTGTGGTTCTGTAACCATGGAGAGGAAGATCAACGGTGAACACGCACTGGATTACAGCCAGACTAACTCAGTCATTGATAGTATCAAACAGCCAACTGACATTAACAATAACAACAGCAGCAACAACAACGACATCAACAGCAATAATGGCAGTCTTCACAGTAACAACATTGGGAGCAAACCACCCGGCAGAGTACCCAACGAACTGACTGTGCAACAACGCCAACTACTGCAGGAAGTTTTTGACAGCGGCCTTTCCCAGTCTCTGGTTTTAAGGTTTCTCAAAACGAAGGAGTTTTTGCCTGATCGCAAATTGAGTGGAAGCAAAGAGGAGGCAAGTAAATCCAATGATACAAAGGCGAAAGTCACAGAACTCGGAGGCTCTGGGACTGAACCGAAGCGGGCTAAACATTATGTGAGCGTTGCAATTTCCGCCTATCCTGTGGTGAGGACAACAAGCACGCAGACTCCAAAATTCTTTGGCGTGGAAACTCATAGGTTGGTAAAGTTTATTAGTTGGTTGATTTATAATTGATTAGTATAAGATATATTTTTATTGCCATATAACTTAACAACTTATGGTTCTTACAAACACTTATGCCTTGTTTCTCTGAATATCCACCGTGACGCCTGTGATAACTGGCCTGATTTTGGCTATATTACTTTTTTTGGTTGAAACTGATCATTTGGTGTTTACGTGTTGCAGAGATTCGCAATCAACTGGAAATGGCGAAAGACGATTTTCGCTGGAAGATCAAAGCCAACACTCTTACACAGACAATAATTTAGCGTCAAACGGTGACGGCAAAGTATCACAGCCCGACCTGCCTTCGAACTCTTTTGTCAACCTCCAGGATACCAATCTCTACGCACAGGGGCCGACGTATGAAAACGAGAGCTCACAGAACCAACGAAAACTTTCAACCACCAGCTTTAATCAGGATCAGACCGACGTCCAGCACTGCCAACAGGACCCTGTGTATTTCAGCGGGCAAGAGGACGGCGAGGCACCAGTGCGGGAGATGCAAAGTATGGATATACCGCATAACGAAGTGACTGACGCCGACCAATACGAGGAAGTAAAGCAACAAATGAACAAAGAACAGCAGTACCACCAAGCTCAGATGATGCAGCATCAACAACAGCAGTCTGGTGAGCGGACCAACGAAGCTGGTTTTAATCTACAAGCTCTTCCTCCGCCACCAGTAATTACCAGCGAAAATCAAACAAGCGGACCTGAATATACTCAGGACTCTTTGTCGCAGTTTTACACGTCAGTCGGGCACAGTGCTATGGCCAACACGTCAACGATGAACGACTACACTGCTGCGGCTGCCGACAACACTGCTGCTCAGCAGGTGCTATCTTTGCCTGCGGGAAACGACCGCAACTCGGTGTCCACCGTTACCTCCACTCAGTCTCAAGCCTACATATCGCATTACCCTCACGAACAAACTCTCGCAAACAATGCCGATGGCAGAGGCCTTGCCCAGTCCCACGTGGTACACCACAGACCAAATGAAATCGAACAGTACCAGCCCATGGACGCGGACGCTTTGTTGGCTCAGGCTCAGTCTCAGGGCATTGAAATTTCTCAAGATGTAATCCAGCTGCAGCAACCAACAGCTGTGTACGACCAGACAAGAGGAATATTTCTTTACCCAAATACTTCCATGGATGGCCAGGATCAGATGCAGAACATGCACAACTCCGGCCACCACATAGGCCTCCAGCAGATCCCGAAGACGGAGGTGCCCAACGATCCCTTATATCCTGGATCTGGAGCACATTCTCATCATTTCGATCAAGGACATTTGGGCGGCATGAGAGTGAGGAAGAGGGACTTGGACAAGCGGGATGAATTGGATCAGGATGGTTTTGATGTGATACAGCACGCTCCAGAAAAGTGCATCGATGATATTTTAAAGGGAACACCTGGAAATGAGAAACGAAGGGAGAAAATAGACAGCTTGCTAAAGTAAGTTGAACACTTGATTTGAACTAAAAAGAGTCTAAAGCCACCGTTGTCATTATATGTAAATAAATTGGCATTGTGATTAATCATATTTCGAACACGATGGTCTTTCCAAATTCATATCTAATTCCACAGACAAGGCCTTAAATCGTGACTTGAAAGTGCTCAAAAATCAAAAGCAAAGCAACTTAGCCCAAGGCAATAAAGTAGAACTGCCCACTCCCCAAAAGGTTCTTCCCCTGTTTTGTTTCCCGCCGGCCGTCGTTTTTGTTGCCGTTGACGGCCGGGGTAATTTTTAACCCGGGCCTCACTCAGCTGTGTTTGATCGGATGCGATCGGCCTTGCGTCTTCAACTTTCAAGCGGCGTCGCCTCCATTCATCCACGCCAGTAGTAACATCAACTGGCATGGATATGGTAGATCATTAGCTCGCGAAGCCGCACGTAAATCTTTGACTATCTGGCGTAGTGCGCGGTCTATTCATCGCTGCGTTCCAATGGTCATGGAACATTAAACGCTATAAACGATAAGAAACCCCGGACTGTCGCGTCTTGGTATGTTAAGCATTAACGGAGAGGCCGGGTTCTTTTGAATGGCGGCTGCCGGAGCACTATACGGAGCACAATGGAAAACGATCCGGCTAAAAATTAACTCACAGCTCTCGATGTTCGCCGTCTTGTGCGAGACTGCTGGGCTCTTTGCGCTTCCAGCAACAAAGAAAATCATATTAATGACTAACCCGGCGTTTCGAATTTCATCCTCTTTGGAACGCGCAGTAGTCGAGATAGTTGTTGTCGCGAATAGACTTGCCCGATCCCTCGCATCCTAGACGGGTTCTTCGTTTGCAATGCAGGCGTGTCACTGATAACTGCGATGCAAGCTGTAGTTGAACAAGTAAAAATAGTGTGAAGGGTCGTTGTTAGTTCCAAACTTCGAGGAATGGTTGTTGAATTGTTTTGATGTTGCATGGGGAAAAGGTAACTTTGGAGATATATTTGTGTTGTTCGAAACCAGGTTGTATCACGTGCGCGTGACGTAAATGAGAATAAAAATAATTGGGCTTGTTATAGTCAGTTGCTTGCGAAATAGGAGAATTGCTATATAAGTCATACCTTTAGGAACGGCAATGCGCAGTTCTGACCTTTGATCGTTTTGTGGTTTGATCAGTCGGTCGCGTTTATTTTTAGCCGGACAGATGGGATAAAAGAACTTTGCAATTCCCTTTCCTAACCCTTCTTTCTTTTATTTCATAATTTACTTTCTGGGTCCTATAGCGCTCGAGGCCCAAAATACGCAAGGTTTGATCGTATTAGGAAGATCACAGAGCAGTGAAAACGACGCCCAATAGAAAGGCGGGCAATACCTGCCGTTATCTGATTCGAAAAATCCTTTGTGCGAATCGCTTTCGGAGCGCGTTTAAACATAAAACCTCGCCCTATGTTTGCACTTCGGAGAGCAAACATAATGACTCGGAGCAAATTCAGAAACCAATGCAGAGGTATATGACCCCTCGTTCAATTGCTGTTTACCGGGTTTAGCTCTAATGGCATTGTTGTAAAAGCCACATGGGTGACTAATTGCTGTGTATTTAATCAGCGTTTTGGCGAAATAGCTATTGTAATATTTGTTGTTGGCAATTGGGTCATCCTACCAATAACATTTTTTTTATTACGCTTGCCTTTTGTACGAGAACGCCAAAGTCCTAAATGAATATGGTTGCATGTAGTTATTTATGTAGTTATTGGTGATGAAAAATATATTATTAAGTGAAATGATTCGAGGTGGTAGGGTGGGGGGGGGGGGGGGTGTGAAACCTGCTAGAAAAACTCCTTTTGCACGACACCTATTTTAATAAACTAGGGTTATCCCAATTTATGCTAATGTTTTATCGATAGCCTCCCACGCATGTGCCCTAAGTAACCAGTCGCATATCAGCAAACCGCGTAATCACCCACCCACTGATTGCAGTGCAATGTACCCGCCTGCACAATTTATTGTCCCACTCTACGATTCTGGCCCCTTATATAGGATCAATTGTGTACCAGTTTGATAATGGCACCAAGCGCCCTTTCTGGCCCGATAACGGGAATGTTTGCCAGCCGGAAAGCGGTCGCTCAGCAGCGGCGCAAACAAGGTCGTCGTTCTGGGCTTTGTTTGCCCTGTCCCATTAACTTTACTGCGAGTTTGCACAGTGCCACACACCTCCCCATAACGGGCATGTTATCGCCATATTGCCCTCGGTGCAAGTCACGTTGTGCGTCAGACGCGTGTGAGTGGTTTAGCTGAGATGTGAAACTCTTTCGAAAGTTTCCCGCCGTTAAAGTGGTGTTTGCTGCAAAGTCCAATTTCCCACATTGCTTCTTTCCCTTTTGAAGAGGAAAGAATTTCACTGAATAAAAACCCAACTGCTTTCCACAACTACTAAACACTCTACAAACTTTTGCGCAACATACCTACGAAAAAATCATACTTATATTTTCGTTAATAATACTGGCCGTGTTTCTTTAAAACTTGAAATTACAGCACAATTTGCGCTGCTGGACACGTTGGTTTCCAACCTTATCATCAAAACAGTCAACAAAAGATACACGGAGCGTGGTGCGCTCAAGCCTTTCACCAACCACAGAAGTCAGGAATACTATACGGACCGTTAGGTTAAAATTTACCCGAGTCAAGGGGAGTGTGCGTGGTTGCCGAGAGAAGGAAATCCTCTCGTTCACAAATCCGGCTTCAGTGAAATATTAACGATATGTAGACGCGGCCCCGGCGTCCAAACTGTAAAACAAAATAGTAAATGATTTGCCCAAATTTCCTTGTAGTTTGCGTCGTATGGTTGTAAGCCGTCAGTTTGGTGACAGCCGCGTTACTAGTCAGACGTCTTATTCCAGGAGACAATCAGTTGAAATTGTTTATTTTAAACGAAAACGTGAGTTGGTAAAGAGTGTACATGTCGTTGTCTATATTAAGGACAGCAGACGAGCTTTCATATGCGATGTTAGATCGGTCGCAGCCTTTTATCTGCTACGGAATAATGACTAGAGGTAATGTTCTTCTTGAGAGTTAATATTTTCATTGTTGAAACAAGCAGTGACTATTAATAAGTGCCATTTGGACTATTGCCTGAAAGTAAAGGAGGTTGGCATACAACGCTCTTGGATAATTTTGACCATCTGCCTTCAATACAATAAAACTCAGGTGCCACAATTCATTCCAAAGAGGGGATGCCATTATTCGTTGTGAGATGCACCACATGGTGGCCTTTAGCTTTCAAGGGCTTAGGCATACGCGATCAGTTGGCCAACATATCTACGCTCCTTGGAATATACCAGGCCCTTGCGAGGCTCGGTAAACATGTCCGATACGCCGAGTTTAATCATTTACCTGAAGGCAAACATGCACGACGGGTTTATTGGATGCGACGGCGCAAAACGTTACTGTGGCCATGTGTGCGTGAGAACACATATGGAATACCTTATGAGGCGTCACGTACGGCATTCCAGCTGCTGTATCAGCAGCCCTTTCTCTGAACTTAAGACTTGAGTCTCAAACGTTGAGAATATAAATTTTTAACTTTAGATCACAAATATTTTACTTTAGTTTTGTGAGTACCTTGTTTTACTTAACAGATCTACAACCCCCTTTGAAAAGATTTTTGTATTTTGGTTCCAACTGTTAGCCCTAATTCTTGGTTACAATTAAACACCATACGACAGTACACTGAGAAAGCCTGAAACAAAATCTTCAACACAGAAACAACCTCTCTTCATTTTTACAGGGCAGACCCATGGAAAGCAGCAAAGCACATCAAGAGCTACATGGCTCAGCACAACATTCCACAGAGAGAGGTGGTCGACTGCACAGGTAATAACACTTATTATTTTTTTTATCCATTTGATTATTTAAAAGCGCGGTTGATTTGTCCCCCAATACGCGTTGGTTGAGAAACGTTATTCACATAACAAAGTGTTTCGCAAAGCCTTGGACACATGAAACTGTGGTCCTTTTTTGTTTGTGGACATTTTTTCAAAAAATCCCCGTTTCAGGATTGAATCAGAGCCACCTTTCGCAGCATTTGAACAAAGGGACTCCAATGAAAAACCAGAAACGCCAGTTGCTTTACGCTTGGTGGACTAAAAAGCAGGACGAAGTTAATGCACGTGAGTTGTATCGCAAGATAGGCGATTGTGTTTCTAATATCGTGATTCTTACAAATTACTAATCTTTTGCTGAATATACCAAAATTGTTCACCAACGGTGCACTCCATGGCACGTGGTACCCTATTACACCTGGTACCATATAAGACGTGCTATACCATAAGACGTACTCCATGACAAAAGTATAAGAGACTTTAGGTGTCTAAGCAAAACGTCTTGCAGAATTCAGAATAGCGGAGTCTGGGATGGGCGCAGAACAAGTGGAGGAAGCGGCTGGCGTCGGTTCAAGAGCACGCAGGAATCGCTTTAAATGGGGTCCAGCTTCACAAGTAAGCACAAAATAGGTAGAGATGTCTGAGAAATACGCTTTAAATCATACCCTTTTTAGTTATTCTGAAGTTGCACTGACATAGTCTCTCAATATTTCGGTATCGTAATGTCACGAGGAAAGTTTTCGTATTAGGTTTTGCGTTCCATATGCAAAGAATGTCAGTTTAAATTGATTTTAAGCTTGCAACCTCGTTGAAGCATTGTCCGACTATTTAGTATCGCTCAATTGCTCTCTCTAGCGGATCTTGTACGATGCCTATCAGCGACAGAGAAACCCGACCAAGGAAGAACGCGAGACACTTGTAGGGGAATGCAATAACGCTGAGTGTCACCAGAGAGGCGTATCACCCTCCCATGCAAGCGGTCTTGGCTCAAACTTGGTGACAGAGGTATGTAAAGCCCCTTGCGCTACACATGAAATGGGGTTTTATTGTTAATAATTTTTATGTCAATTTTAATGAAGTTATTTGACCTCCTCAAGCGTCCATTTAAACCGCAGTTTGGTATGGGTTACATTTATACTGTAATGCAAGCGAAATATTTCTTCTGTCAAATCATTGGCAAATTTTGTGCTTCCGAAAACGATTAGCGTTTGGGAATGCATGAATGTTGATGCTAAAGCATGACGTACGATTTAACATTTTCCAGGTGCGTGTTTACAACTGGTTTGCGAACCGACGGAAGGAAGACGCATTCAAACACAAACTAGCATTGGACTCATATCAGGTAGCATGAGGCATTGAAGTTATTGTTACAGCGATTTGTGCAAAACAATAAATATTGACCACATTGTTATGTATAATTAAACTGTACGTTTTACAATCAATACAGCTGTTTTGCAGAACGCTTGTAAACCCCATTAAATAAAATTTTTCAATCGCAAATCACAGGACGATTCCGTACTGCAGCAAAATGGAATGTCTCCAGACTCTAGTCAAGGCCCTCCTCCAACTAAAATTAAAGTCTTGGGCGACGAGTTTCCAAAAAGTAAGATTGTGAAACTCTAGGAACCTTTGATTTGTTACAATAATAATAAATTGCGACTTAATTGAAAGATAATTCTACTACCCAATTAGTAATTGGTTTAAAAAATGCATTTAAATATTTGGTTACATTCCCATATATCTCATAAAACTGATAGGTATAACACTATGACAGGAAAACGAATGCCGTCAATCTGTCATTTGCACATCTTCGACTATCAATCACGGCCGTTTTTACTTAATCTTTACTAATCTAAATCCGCTTCTGCAGCGGAATACACCAGACCACGC
This sequence comes from Ascidia mentula, assembly GCF_947561715.1. Taxonomy (NCBI): domain Eukaryota; kingdom Metazoa; phylum Chordata; class Ascidiacea; order Phlebobranchia; family Ascidiidae; genus Ascidia; species Ascidia mentula. The sequence continues at coordinate 6,917,684 of NC_138568.1, forward strand.
AGTATCTCCGGAGAGGGCAACAGTGAGACGAAAATCCGAGTGACCCACGGGCCTGATCTCGATGTCTTGCGCTCATCCAACAACGGATCGCGTTCGGATACGGCAAAATCGCACAGTCGCGCGAAGAAAACGTCTCGACCCTATCAGCGCGCTGTTGCTCCGCAGCAACCGACCTTATCAGATCATATGCAGCCTTCTAGTTTGGTATCAGGTAAATATCGGGACTGGTCTATATTATTGTAAGCAAGGTATATGCTGTTGCTAATGATGAAAGTTGGCGGTGAAAGTTTGCATCTGCGCTAAACGTCAAATTCTCTTGTTGGGAAATTTGATTGTTTACTATTGAAGTTTTGTATATGTTTCAAATGTTCGTAGGACTGACAACGCAAGACTAAAGCTTTACACCGCCTGCATTGCAGTTTGAACACGAAAATTTTTTTTTTAGCAGTAAAGAAAACTTAGTGACCAGAAAAATAATATTACCATTTGAATAAACAAATCGTTCAAAATTTATTCATAGTGCAGTCGTTCCAAAAAACAACTGCTGCTAATTGGCAATGATTGCAAGAATAATTGTGTAAAGTTGTCTGTAAACTGTGTATATGATCTTTAATTTAAGTCATGAACATTATGTTGCAGCCTCATCTGCATCGATACAGTTTCCTCAAGGCTTGGATGATCCCAGAGTTCAAGGGAACTTCATGTTTCCACGCCTCAGCAACTCGCAATCGTCAAAGGTTAGACAATCTCTATTACATTCCCCCCAAAAATACCGGCTTACACGCTATAAAACCAGTGATTCTCATTTTATCTTCAAAATTATATCAGGCCCATAAGAATTATGCCTTCTGCTCGATGTGTATTTTGTATCCTTACGCAGCAGTCAATTTTTTAACAAAATGCTATAGTATGGTTTTAGGCAGGCAAGTTCATTGTGTCTTATACCCAGCGTCCAACCAAACCTTAGCCCTGTCAACCTAGTTGGACGCACGCCCTACTTTGCCTTTAACAACCCATATTACGTATTGGCATAAACAACGGTCTAGCTTACTGTTTATGGCTCTCTTTTACTACGCTGTCAACAATGGTCAAAACTGGTTCGTTGTCATCAACGTAAATCACAAACGCACTGACATTATTCACAGACGACCAGCTACGGGGGTTTACCTTCAGTAAACACTCTTTCCCCAATCGTGAATACTTCCATGACGTATCATCCATCCGCACCGAACGCAGATGGCAACGTGTTGGAAGCCGTGCCAATGAACACCACCTTGCCGCATGGGGTCCTATTGTCTGCGCACGGCATTTTGCGTGAGTGCAGTCCTTGTGTTTATGCGCACTTGAAGCTTCAAAAATTACCTGGGTCATTATTATTTGTTATTATTGATAGCAACCAACGTAACGTCGTCACAGCCTTTGCCTGTCTTCACTTCACTGACCCCAATTAAGCAGTCCCAAGGGCAGGGACAGGTACATGAACAACTAAATGTTCAGATGCAGCAACACACCTCAGGTATAGGCGCGTTTTGTGATACGCTGTTGGTTTTTATGTTCATTGTTTTGCATAGTTAGAGTTGATGAGATAACCTGTAAATAAAATTGTCACAAACATTCTTTGGATAAAGTCTCAAGTCCCATTTAAACTGCCACAAATATCGGAATAAGATTGATTGTCAGCTGTCCTTCCAGGTGCCTACCTTTCTGCGCAAAGTTATCACGCCGCTCAACTAAAACCGGAGTTTTCAGCTTTTCAACAATGCCCGGTAACTTACGCCCACTTCGACCTCAATCCCCTGCAAGAAGTAAGTTGGAAATAATTTTACTGGATTGAATGCATGTTGTGGAATTTTAAAATATTGCTGCATTTGCACGATTAGCACACATCTCTTTAATTGAAATTTGCTTGATAAAAAAATATCTGGTGAAAAATTGTTAGCCTCTTGTGATAAAGTTTAGATGTACATTTCGAGCAACCAACAACATCTAAGTACATCTTTTTGAAAAAATGCTGAACCAATTTTGCTGATATTAAGTGTTGTTATTTTTTTCAAAACCTCAAAGATTTATTTTGAATAAAATAACTAATTACTGAGAAGAGGAAAATAAACCTTAAATTGATGCATTATTCGTTGATTGTGAAAACAAAATCTTATTCATTTTAGCGTCGCAGTGATAATTCAGGAAGCAACGAAGCGGAACCTGGCGCCCACGGAATAACGAGTAAGACTAATTCAATCTACATAAAAATCATAATCGTTCAAAATATACAGGTTAAATTTTTTACATCATAAAAAACAATAGCTTTGAAACATCATTTCTAATTACACTGAATTCACTCGCAAAGTGTACTGCATATCTCAGTTGTGCGTCAATGAATCTTTTGTACAGCAGTTTTTTTTAAATGTTTTTTAAAGGTTCACCTGTAATCGCATATCAACAAGCAGTTTGACCAAATCATCGCTGAGGAGAATTTTTCAAGTTCAACCGACGATTGGTTTTCTTAACCATACGGGAAAGTGCACTAATTTTTTTCGCACTAATTTTTTCTTCGTTTTCTTTTATTTGCCAGCCTAAATTTGCGTTTGTGAGTAAGTAATGTTTTCTTTACTTACGTATGTTGTTCAATTTGCTCCGTTTTTCTTCGCGTTGCCATTAACATTGTCGATGTTTTTTATCGTGCTTGTGGGTGCTGATTCCATAAATCATTAAAATGTGATTTTACAAACACGTACTCGAAATCATGCGTGGGTTTTCCGACTTCGATGGCAATGTTTTTAAATTAGCCTTTGAAAGGCCTTCACAATGATTTAACTTATTACCAGTAAAAATCCTGACCGATCTCACTGAAAACTAAAACGTTTTCTTCAACCACCATGACGTCAGGATTGTTCGAGATTTTGTGGAAATAACTTTCACTTTTATTTTGCAATTGTTATGCTGTACTACGTTTTTTTTGCTGTTTTTATCTGGTGAAAATTTTGACTGATTGTAACCGTATGTTTTTTTCCAAATCAAGCGAAATAAAGCAAAACTCTTGACGAATGTTCTCCATGTTTGATATCTAAGGAAATTTAGTCAATGTTTGCGGCACCAATGAGACTGTCACCAAACTGAAACTTGAAAAGCGGAGCAGTCATTGGAAGTAGTAATAAGTTTGAAATGTCGTTTTTCTGGTGCACGTAGTGAATACAAATGGCTGGAACTCAAATCGATTTTTAAATCGCCGCTAGACGTCGCAAAGGTGACAATTTTGTATCTGTGAAGAGCTATCGGTAGCAACTGGATTTCTCGCCACTATGTTTAACCTTTGTTTCCTTTTTTTCGTCTTCTTGCTTAGCCTTTTCTTCAATTATACGTCTTTAGCGTCCTTCTTTCAACAATGATAAAAATATATATATTTATATATCGGTAGCAACTTGGCGTTTAGACATATATGTCTTGATTTATTGGCAACAAGCTAATGCGAGAGGCGTTAGTTATCAAAAAGAAATATTAACATTAGCGTCCGTCCATTTCAAACACACATTTTATTGTTCCCTCGCCAATTACCACGCCTTGTCCCACGTACAAAGTCAGTTCTGTCCGCCCATAATCGAATCGATAGTAATGCGCTTCGGCGAAGACGTATACGGCTGCGCACCTGGCTGTTCCACACATAGCTGCGCATCAAATTAATTTAACGCCAAACATACGTCACACCTGACACGAGAGAATAACGGAAACGACAAGACACCTGTCTATGAATACACCCGGCAAGAGTTTCCTAAAAACTTGATCACATTTTGAAACGCAACCCACAAAGTTGCTTGGCAACATGGCGTTACGCGCAGGTGAACTTGTGAGGTAGAAACGGTTGTTAGGAGAACCCCGGTTTGGTGGGTAATGTATATCAGCTCGATATGTTGCTTTGGACAGATGGTTCGAACGTTTGGCAGAATTTTTATTGGGATTCGCTTTTTAAAAAATATTTTTTGTTGTATTTAATTTTCTTTAGGGTTGCATATCTTTTTCAATTATTATTTTTTTTATTGTTTGAAAAAATATTGCTTAAACTAGCGAATTCGCGGGATGGGGAAGAGCCTAACTTTATTCGGAATGGGCTGAAAATGTTCAACTACATATTAAAATCGAGTTATTTTCGGCTCATTGGCAATCAAAAACATACTTTTCCATCTCGTGACAATTCACGTCACATAAACTGTATCTGTCGTGGAGTTTTTTTTAACGTCCCAACAATTTCTATTTATAAGCCACTAAATAGCCCGACAAGCCCCAGACCCATCGCTCGTCAGCAATTGTCCCTCCCTCTGGTTCCCGAATTTTTGACCGAAAGTGGTGTAACAAGGCGCGGGGAAACTCGACCGATCTGGTAGAAATAGATTCCACGCGTAACACTCGGACATAACGGAAGCACCGCGCCTTCCATCCCTTCAAGCAAACTCGAGCGCCAAGTAAACAAGCACCATTCGAGGCCCTGGACGTCAGAGAGGCCGAAACTGAATTGTTGGGAGAGGCCCAAGCAGGTTAACTGTCTGTCGCTGTTCAAGATGGAGACATTCCGGCTTTGCGATTGACCATGTAGTCCCCATTTCCCATGAATGCACACACGCCCTAATCGGAAAGGGCGGACACATTAGTGTATGGGTAATTTTAGGTTTTTAAAAAAAGTTTATTTTCGTTTGTACAAAAATATTAAACATTAAACATGTGTATACTTTCTAATCTTAACCTATATTTTTGATTAAGTAAATCATTTTTTCGTTTGTAGAAATGTATTGTTAGATGACTACTCTTCTATCGCTTTATATAACCTGACTTTCAGTTTATCACAAAAAGGGTTTAATCAGTTAAACCGAATTACAATGTTTTATGCTTCTCCTAATGCTTTAAAACTATGGCTAACCAATGCTGCGCAATTGAATTAACTTTAATTACCACTGTATTTCAAGACTTGTGTATTCATATCTTTTGTGATACGTGTTACCACGCTGCTTAACACTTAAAAGTCACTGCTTAGCACAAAAGTTATACACAGTTGTGTAACGTTTATTTTAACGCAGTCAAACGCAATTCGCTCATACACGGATCTCACAAGTGGACAGAGTCGTGTAATAATCTTTGTAAGTGAGTTGCTACAAGATAGAAAGGGGGCATGACGATCGATGTACGACAGGAAATCAATCAGAAGAAGTGGAAAATCGAAAATTTACATATGAAGAGGGATCATCTCCCACTACTCATGCAGGATTTTCGAAGCGATAATTGCGGTCGGCCAATTAGCAACAAAGAAAATCTGACCGGGGTCGATTGATTTAGAATGCTACTCGATTAGTGTATCACTTCATTAGAGCAATCGAAGACACAATCACGTGCTGAAAGGAGGTGTTAAACAACTACTTTATTGTCAATCCGAAAAGGTTGACTTCAATATTCAAGTGTTAACAGCGGATTACCAGGTCGACTACAGTAAGATTTTTTCTTGGCATTTCTTGGTGTGTTTTCTTCGGTGTAGGTTCTGTATGACATACGATGAAACGGCGTTGGAACTTGCGCAGAAGTGCTTTCATAATGTGGGGAATATATAAAAAACGATGCACACCAAACCTTGACCCCACGAAGCAAACACACAGCGAATGGAATGTTTAACGAACAGGCAAAATAGCAAAGCACACAACAGAGAGCGAAACAGGGTGGCTGGGAATGGCAAATCAATTCAGTCGGGCAAGATTTTGAAAAATTTTTGGTCAGGACGACAATCCGATATTGTTTGGCCGCTGGTATGAACACACCACTCTCTGTTGTTCGTTGACCGAAGAGCCACAGCGCAAAACCGGCACAACACAATGACGCACTTGTGTTCAACCATGACAGCTGCCGCCGACGTCACGAGTTGCGGTCATCGCGTTTTCTTAAACATTTTTGTGCCCTTTGAAACAATGGACGAAGTTGGTAACGAACAACAACGCTCCCCGGCGCGAATCGCGAAATTTGCGAGACGATCCGTCACATTGCTTGTGGAGAAATTGTCGTCGCGCGGCGCGAAACGGCTTCTTCCAGACAATGGAAGGCTTGTGGCGGTTTTAGTCCAGGGCCCGACGCGCAAATCCAGATAAATCGATACGCGGAAAACGGGGATAGTCAAGGCCGTGGCGCTGGGGTACCCTGGCTTAACGGCATCAATTCGAAACCGAAGACCGACTTTGCTGACGATTGGATGGCGAGCAATGCATCTTACGTAATGCCTTGGAAGTGGTGTAATCACACCAACCACCGCCTTGACGTGAAATTCCATTCGTTGAACGTGTTGTATCCGTACTGCTGTTACACCTCAGTCTTGCGGTTGTGTCACTTATAACACTGCATCCATGAATAAATAATAAAAAGGGATAAGTAATCTTTACTCCAAATCTTTGTCTTCCGTTTGGTAGCGGGGAACCACCGCAAAGTGGGTGATCTCCATTCGACCCTCCCCCTTGAGGTCCCCCAACTGCAGGGCCCCCGTCATTACGTAGCCCCGCTCGAAATCGTCTTTTGTGACGCGCGCGGACAGGTGGAGTCTGAAATCTGGATCCTTGTTGCGCTTAAAGTGTCCGGCTATGGTCAATGTCCCGTCCCGGTTTTGTGTGACTTTTCCTACTGACGAGATGACTCTTCTTCCGCCAGCGCGCGTTTCGGTTACAGTGCAGTAGCGCTTCCACCATCTGTTAAAGAAGAAAACATGTTACTCTATAGCACTTGTTCCGTGTCTTAAGACGTGCAATGGGACAGCATTTGACAGTTGAACAAAATAGAAAGTAAACGTTTTTGATCTGAAATGACTGACTTGCATGGTTCATGATAGCTTGGTTTTGAGATATTCTCGTTTACGCGTTACGTTTTTTGAATGTACATGATTACTTTTATTTGCTGGATTTTATGTACAAGTCACTCTATCTACCCAACAGATCGACGTGGATCGGAACGGTACCACAGAGTGGAAATTAGTGTGCCTGCTAGTGTAGAAGCACTTCAACAGCTGCACTGATGAAACCTTACAGGTCGAAACAGTGCGTGTACACACCCTGTCTGCAGCTCTCCAATATTATGGCTTTTTTGCATATATCAATCTATCTATTTCCACAATATTTGGGAATATGTCATACCTGTTCATTTTGATGCTCCACTGAATTCCTGGTGCGTTTTTGGCCCACTCCTCTTCCGGGAAAAGCATAACCCTTGTGCTCGGGCACTTCCCAGCTTGCTGGTGGAGAAGTTTGTGGCATTTCTGTGCCAAGCTCACGTCGTAATAACACTCGTTGCCTGCTGCCACTTTCCCTGCAACCTGTTGCTGTTGATTGCCCTCCCTGGCTGCCACGCAAGCCTCCGAAAAGAGAATGTTCTCGTAAACTGGAAATACCACCGGATCTTTGCTAGCCGGTGCTGAGGGGGAACCGCACGGCGTCGTGACGTCATCATCGTCGGAACATCGGCACTGCACTGACGTCAGCGCGTCGTTAAGCTCGTTTTCTTTGTCCGTCATTCGCACAAGACGTTGGCGGTTCCGTTTGCTTCGAGTTTGTCGGTGTTGTCTGCCCTTGCTCTGCAGGAACAGTGCGTCGTCGATTTCTTTGCTTTCACTTCTGTATGCGGGATAATAAGCTTGCGTCTGGCCTTCCTTGAGTACTCCCATGCTTGCAGTTGCGTGCACTTGTCTTAAAAGCTAAGCGCTCATGAAATATTTAAAGGACCTGCAAAGGCACGAGAAAAGTTGAATAAGAGATCGGTAGATACTTTTGATGGACAGATAAAATGCATAAGGCGGTGGCATGGCAGAGACTTCACAGTGATGCATTATAAGACGTCGATAATGGAAAAATCGCGGCTTTTGCGGCACTAGAGTGTTATTTAATGCTTTTGAGGAGGTTGCAATAGAGTAAGCTATCAATCCAAATCTGCATTAGCGGAATTAAAATTGACACTGCAGTAAAACGAGCTTGAGTCGGTTAATTGAAGGCATTAAATTAATATACATCAGTTTTGCACCAGCTGACTGCGACCAAATCCATATTTGCCTTTTTAGGAGCAAGACGCTAACAGAACTTCGCAACTATAAGCGCATGTTAACGCACTTAGCTAAACGCCGAACGCACAACACTTCCCTTTGTCTCAAAGTTGCTGCACTCTAAAAGCTCTATCAATCGTTCGGTCTTGACTTGATCTACCGGCCAGACGGAGACCGCCAAGTCTTTGCAACTTCAAAGACAATCGCTCTTCCTTCCTTATCGATTAAACCCTAAGTCACGCGGGGTCGAGGCTCAGCGCTGGTCGTGCGCAGCATCAAAACCACGCATCGATACAACTCTAACTACCTGCAGCGCCCGCGGGAATCGCTCGTCACCGTCGGTTGATCGATTTCCCTTTGCGGGTCGGTGATTCAAGCCATGTCTGCAAATATCGCCGCCTCGGCCCACTGACCGTGTTTGAAGATTGCGGTCGTGTACGAATGAACCCCGCCCGCGATGAGCCCGATGCACGTCGACGCGAATATGGAAAAGTTCCTCAAATCGTGCAGCGATTTTCATACGATCCTAATGGGGCTGGAAGTACCGACGACAACGCCTACGTTAAAGATCATCTCAACGGCGATCGACACGTCAAATAAATACGTAATCATTATGAGACGCGCACTGTTGCGAGACCAAATAGTCACGAGCTTCGGTCCCGTTCAAACAAGATAATATAATCCAAACACAACTTCACTTATATTTCTCCCATACACATTCGAAAACACCTTCTCGAATCTTCGCACAATTTATATCACCGATGTCCAACGACTCAAAGAGGTCCGGGAATTTTTTCGCCGGAGCAACGATTTCTAATTAGCGGGCATAGCCTGACTGGCTCTTCCGCCGAAGAGGCCACTTTGAAAGCGCGAAATCGTAATTACCCACACATTTCGTGACGACTGGCAGTTCGAACGGCGCCTTGCTGAAAAGCTTCACACACCCTGGCTGGTGTTTAACTTTGCCAGGAACCACCTAGAATGCTTGTCTAATAGGAGGCTCTGCCCTCCTAATACGGAAGTTTGCTAATGACAAACAGTCAAGCCTGTTGCGGCGTAACAAGTAAGATTTTGGTTTTGTGTCGCTGGTATGAAAAACAATGACCCTGCGTTTGCACAAAAGGTTCGTTATGTTGCGTTATAGATTTAAAGGTACTGAGTAAATAAACGACTGAAAGTTATTTTGCGATAACTCAAACACTTGGCGCTTTTGTCGACAGAGAAATAAACCGCTTTGCGCAATACGACTCCGTCTAAGCTAAACGCTTTACTGCTCTCAAACATTGATTTTTGCCTTTCCAAGGGGAATGTTTCGCAACATTATCAACATATTCTCCATGTATTATCATATCACACTGGTAACAGACAACATTCAACACCACCAAGGGAATGAAACTTTACCACAAGCAAATACAAAATGCCCAACAACAACTAAAAGTTATCGGCGCGTTGTGCCATCTGTCTGCCTTCCAAGCCACAGACTGTACTGGTTGCTCTGTCGCGGTGAACCGACAGAGATGTACGTCTCGTTGGCCTTTTTTCCTTTCCATGACTGTAATTTGTTGTGCGCACGCGACAGGAAGATGGCGTTTCGACGATGTATGTTGTTCTCAGAAAAGGAACACCTCAAGCCCAACGTGGCTTGATCGGTTGTGGCAATTTACTTCTAAAGGGGAACGATGTTGTGTCCTTGGCCCTACGACGTGAATAGATCGACAACGTTGTTCTTCTAGTGTTAGTAAACAAGGCGCGTTGGAATATATGTAAAGTCACTTTTCGATGGAAGTTTTTCAACAATCATTGGCAGAAGGATATTGAGAAAACCTGGAAAGCTTCACGCTATGCGGTTTATTACATGTTAAAACTACCGAAAAAATATTTTTGCGATACAGTATTTCGGTGTTGCAAAATGTTAAAACGCCATCGTTATTGCCCAATGCTAAAGTTAACGAAATCCAATACGGCACTTTAACACAATCACAAGGTTTTTATCAAGCCAATTGGATACTATCTTAGGAGGCTAACCTGTGTATTTCCGTTGGCTGTTCACTTATCAGGCGAGCTATCTATAAAGTGCAACCAAACACCACTAGCTTATGTGGAACTGATCTGTCACCATTACCGCGGCGTTGATGAGGAGACCATGCACAGATATGCGGGTTTGAGGGCCTCTAATCGCCTTTTGCAGTCCTCCAACGTCGGGGTTGCCGGCGTCGCTGGAGAGTAGACTAAATATTGACAATGCAGATATATATGATAAATGGCGCCCCTTACGCAAAGTCAGCCACTTGCATGCTTGGCAAGGTGGACCCCATTCGAGTGGCTTTGCTTACTTTCACAAAAGAGGGCCCTGTTGTGTTTTGAAGTGGGGAGATTTGTGTGATAGAGTGCGCGCGAAGGCGTGTTTGCGTTGCAAATCGTTGAGGTCCTTATTATGCGATTCGTCAGCGCTCCACGAATGGTCAATTACAAGCCAAATCTGATTTACCGGAATGTTTGAAGCGTTGTTTGTCTTCACAAACGCGAGGGTTTTGGAAATTACGTTTTAAGATATCAATTTTTATCATTGAGGAGATATTTCTTCCATTTAGAACAAAAAATACAAACTGCAGTAACATTTGAAAATATGTCAAACCCTTCCTGGCCTAACCTAAATGAACCAAATCAGGCACAGAACCTCATATTTAAACTCAATGTGACACCCTTCACGACCTTTCAGAATACTGGAGCCATGTTTAATCAAACAAAACATTTTCCGCGGCTACGAAGCCTGGCCATCATTGCCTCTTCCACAACACATCGATATAACAAGATGTACATGACGTACTTTGCTACAGTCAGACATAACGTAATATCTGACTTATACTCAGCTGGGAATAAATTTAACGAGAACTTTAGTTCACCCGGCTTTTCTCCTGCCATGGTAGGTGAGGCTTCCTAATGGCAGGTCAAACATGGGGTAACATCATTTCATTTTTGTCAGAAGGGTATAACTGTCAGACATTAGATATAGTTGTATTCAAATCTAAAATGACCAATGGACTGAAAACGCTTCTATGAAATCTGACGGTTTGTTCCACTATTAAGTGTTGTTAATACGTTCTTTAGGCTTCATGGTGACAGTCCTCCGACTCCCTCAGCTTCTTTGGCTTATATACAGCTGTACCTACAATATTTACGACGCCGTCGTTTCGCCTGCGAACAAGTGTTGACACAACCGGCCACTGACTTAGGCGGAATAAAAGCGCCGAACCAACAGGACACACGTTCAAGGTATGATGGGCTCCTGGCTGCGGAATTAGAGGAATGCGCATCTGGTTTACATAAGGTCCTGCCACACGAGCCCCGTTGGTCCACCGAGCAATGCGTTGTGAAAACATACACAGACTTCTAATGGCCGCCTTTGGGAGGCTTCGATTTGATATTACGCCGACGCTGGGGGCAACATTAAAGTAGATAGCTCGTTTGGGTTGTGGGAATATTGCTGTGCGAGCGTTAGGTGACTTTGCATGTGGTATATGGGTGGTTTTTGAAGTCGCCCGAATCAAACGAACTGACTTTGATCAAGGTATTTCCTGGATTTGACGAACCGTGTTCATATTAAACGAATGTTTCACTGGGCTTTACAATTGATGCGGAAGTTGAAAGAATTAGATTGTTGAAAATCTTCACATATTGCGTTCTGCACTGATGTTTTATCTCAATGTTACAATCGTGCTTTTTACAGCACCATAAGGTTCACTGGCATTGTAAGTCGTGGTTATGTAATAGAAGAATAAAGAGCAGTGGGCGATCCTGTCTTTTTAGTTACATATCGGTAAGTTTTGGTGATGGTCCACTCCATCACATAACCACGCATACAAAAGCACGACTGTGGAGTTAAAACTATGTTTGGAATTGTAGGAAATGCTCTCAAACTGTCAGGGAACCACTTTCGAAAATCCTTCGCATGCCCAATGTATGAATAATCGTTTACGAGGTGAACGGTTTTATGTTTTCTATAAATGGCGTGATAAAGCCAAACGACCCAGATGACTCCCATTAACAAAGTGTACAGACCGGTGCTAAACGGAAAGGCATGTATCGCTGTCAAGACATTAAGCGACGAACAAACATACCAGGGATTGCAAAACACTCGAGTGTGCAATCAAACGTTGTGTGGAAAGGTCGCATTCCCCCGGCGTTCAGTGATAAATGCTCTAATTTCTCATTTTCATCCCATATTTATCGGTTCTGAGGACATTTTATTACCCTTCGCTAAGAAGTGCAATCAAATAAGATTAAAAACTCGTCGAACAAACGAAGCATAAATTTAATCATTTCGGTAGTGTTAAGGGTTATATGCAAATGTTTTTCAAAACTGTTACGAAGTTAAACCCTACAGTCGGCCAATTAAAGGGCGCAATTTTGGTGTTAAGATAAACACTCACTTCGATTTTAACACAACGTGCAAATGCCACTTCGATTTCGCTCAATCGTTTCCGTTCCGTCTCGGGCCTAACCCAATTACTTGATATTGAGTTAGCATCGATTCGCACTCGGCAACGTGCAAAATACCTGAGGCTACAATAGCCTCACAACCTAAAGCAACAGTATCCTGCGATAGAGGGGTCTGCAGCAGGCGCACAATGCACTTGCACGCTCGGCTGCATTTGCGATTCCGATGTCCAAGGCGATTAACGTCACCAACGGAATAAGACACGGTTTGCCGGGCGGGCGCTTGTCACTTAAAAGCTTAAGGTTTGCGATGACGAAAATCCGCCACTGAAATCCATTAAAAACGATCCGCCCACTCCTGAGCAGCTTTGAGCTTTGAAGGTGTTGGAGGCGCCAATGCGTTGGCCCTCGCTTGCAAGTAACCGCGGAATTACCTTTTATGTGCCGACTGTGGTATGGTATTAGAGTAACACAAGATGTGCAATCTGTCGCAGGAAAGTCGGCTAATAAATAATTCAAAAGGCGAGTTTGGTGTGCCCTCGTGCGAGCCATATGCGGACAACTGGCCAGTGCCTGTCAACATTTCGAACATGTTAATTTTCGCGTGTGCATCTGTTATCAAACACACATGTACATATGGCATCAAACGATATTATTGGCCGCCAAATGCCGTTTGAAATTGGGCACTTGTAAAACGGATAATATCATATCGTGAAAATTGTACTTTAAACACATCAAGTTATAAAAGTCATGATGAATGTAGAAATAGATTGTTTAAATCGCAAATTTCAAAGAGAATTTGAGTAAAGCTCGTGATTCACACGCAGGTGATTCAGCCTGTATGCGCCGTAAAAAAGCTGCGTATTTGCATAAGCATTCTCTAACGGTGAAAGCAAAGGTCTGTTTCTAGTTACGCAAACCACTCAGACGCATAATTTCCCGTGTAGGGCGGCACCGACGATAGCCAAAGCTACAAGATTAAACCTTGTAACGTAGGACAAACCAACATGTCTGGATGTGTGCCTTGTTTTATATGGGGAAGATGACGTCAAGTTGTTTTGATACGACGCCCGTGGGAAAGTTTTATTGCGACAGCAAAGGCATAGGGTTTGTGGGAATAAACGTAACTCGATCGCCTGTTAGTGTTTGCAGAGCATAACAGCTTGTCATATGGTGTAAACGCCTAAAGCCCGGGGCTGCTGTGGTGAAATGTGTATCGAATTACACTTGTGTGCCTTAATCGTTGTGTGGGTGGGAAATACACAGACTTAAAATGTATTGAGTTTCATAACATTTAGTGGTTCTAATTTGACAAAATAGGACTCTGATCCGACTCAAGTCAATTCAGCCGCGGTTTGTGAAAGTATCAAGTGTATAATCTACGTTTGGATCAAACGATATTCGCCTGAGCAACTTTTAAACAATTGCGTGTGGGACAAGTGATTGGCGGGACTTTTTCACCGCTTGTGTGTCCAGGGGAAGATAACTACAGAGCGGAAATTTTCAGGCATATGTTACCCCACAAATACATGCGTATGCAATATATTTTTGAAATTCTACACCTGCACTTAAAACTTACAAAATGCAACCATGCTACTGGAACTAACGCCGTTATCCCCACATTGTTTTAGGTGAGGGGCAATTCAGCCAACAAAAGTTTCAACATTATAGCGTTGCTCCTTTGTTTTGTTGAACAACCAGTTCAAAGAAAGCCGATACGAATTAAATATATTGGCCAAAGCTTGATTATACTCAAAGCGACGATCCCCATTACAACACAGCTATGAGTAAACACGCGCAATACCGTTGAAGAGATCGTGCGGCAATTACACTTGGCCAGATCAGATTCAGCTTCGCGCTGTTTGCTATCGTTCAGCCAGCTTCCGTCTTAAACGTTGGCGAAACGCTCGCTCCGGCCCTGTGACGTCAATGCTTGTTTGTCTCGGCATTTAATCGCCAATTTCTCGTTTGCTTCGCGATTAAGACTTGAAATGCCGGCCGAAGTGAGCACGTCGCTGCTCTAAAAGGCATGTTTGGCCAACGCGTTGTTGGACAGCTGTTTGGAATTAACGAGCGTGATTAAAGCTCACAATACCGGTTTTAATTCCAATTCAGGGTGTTCCATGACCCCATCAAAAGAGCAGCTTCAACTAATTTAACCAACAAAACTGAAGGGTAGATTAGGTAAATCGTGATCTGAAACCAATTGCCAGCGTTAATGTTCGGACGTGTTATTGCAATAATGATAGGTTGTTAAACATGATTGGCCCTATGCTTCGATCAATAGTTGATTTGTTAAAGCAAAATCTCAAATCCGTAATTATTTCACAGCAACGTGTGCGATACACATTCTAAAGGGTTAATTGGATTGGTCGTTCCTGTAATGTCGATAATTCCCAATTGGAAGCATGCCAAATAGATAATTTTTTGCCGTATTCAAATCACTTACACCCTATATTTCGCTCGTGATGATAAAATAAGTGTTCGTTGCTTTGCATGCTTTCATCTCAATATAACAATATAAATGCAAAATAGTCCAGGTACATACAAAAAAACGTGTGAAAAATATAACCTTACGTTACTGTTAGCATAGATTAAAATACATAGTTCTTACTATGCTTTTGTTGGTGAAGCCGTAGCAACTTAGTATGAGAAAAAAATGGTATTCAGGCCACTCAGGCCGATTATTACGTATAGACGATATAAAACCATGCATGTTGCGGAAAAAAGTATCAAAACCAATTTAATTCAATACAGAGATGTTTATACATTCACAGTTTGGGAAACATTTTCATGCTTAAAAGCGAAATTCAATCAATACCCACTGTCCGAAAGTTTGTGTTTGGAAAATAGTCCATGGCATTTCATACCCTTCGAAATACACATCGTATCTGTTATTTGTCAATTTGTAAAATCTCTCAATTTAGAGCTTTCACAGGATGGCGCGTGCCGTCGGCGATGATAATCTCTGACAATTCTTGAGTTAAACGGATTACGATTTTCCGTTAATGATACTGAACACGGCCCACAATCGTATTAGCGCGTGGACGTTTGACAGATACGCCCGGATGAAAATTCCATCCCATGATCCAACCACAACAACAAAACACCTCAGTATGTTCCACGCAGGGGTTCGAACCCAGAATATTCTGCAAACGAACCCATATCGTTTTCTACTTGATAAATAATGGATCTAGCAGCAGCTTGATCGGTTTTGTTTGCGGTTGACTGTCCTACAACTTGTATAAAAAGTGACAATTTTTGCGAAATGTTTATCCACCGCACGTTCCAACCACAAATTTTTCGGAGGTAGAATTTATGTTGAACTTCGTGGAGCAGTCGCTCACATTTATGTGAAAAGTGGTGACAAGTTTCTCCCATATTCACAACTCTCTATTTTGCCAATGTCACAAATCAATGACGCTATTGCAATCCCAGTATTTTTGATGAAAAGTAAAAATGTTTACCAAAAGGTCATACGATCTTAGGCACTTTATGAAACGGCAGAGATTTACAACGCGGTTATTACAGATCGTTCACCTTTGATCTTCCGAAGTCCAGGCGTCCCTTAGCACCTGGCTGTTTACCACTGGCCTCGCCGCTCGTGACAAATAATGACCGGATTACCCACGAACAGACCCCATCGTCTGTGAGGGTACACGCCTATCGCGCTGTTCCGTAACAGCGATCGCGCAACAGACTGGATTTGGCCTCGCACGCGAGTAAGGCGCTATACATAGAGCGTGTTGATATCGTCTGAGAGTTGGAGAGAGTCATTGTGAGATTCACTGTCACGCGAAGAATGACTTGCTTCGCTGGGCCGCAAAAATCCATGGTTTATTGTGCACAGTGCACTGGCCCTCTTGCACAACCGCAGAATTTCCTTTCCCTGGAAACCCATCGTTTCTTGTCACTGCACTCGCACGATATGGTTAAGTATATTTCTTCGTGCAACAGCTAAGGCTGCTCACGTAAAATTTCAGGGTAAAATTTCACTTTTTCTGGAATAAATGCAGTAAATATGCAAAATACCCGCTTAATATATATGTGTACTCATAAAGTAACTTGAGATGGTTTGAAACCAAACGTAGTTGAAATTTTTAAACTCTATCAGAGCTGTGTTTAAAATCCAGGTTGGCGCATTTATAAATATAATTTCCTAGAAAAGATTCCTAACTACTGTGTAACAACCAGCCTAATATACCCAACGTCCTTCTAATAGTCCCAAACTAGGACAAATTGATATATACCGATAATAACAGAGCGGTTCGTAAAAGCGTGTAACCGCCTGCTCGATACCACCGGATAAAACTAAATATACACGAAGCCCGAAATCCTTTGATGCTGGCGCAAATGTCCCTTGTGGCATATGTTTCTTTTGCGCGTTTACAGTAATTTTTTTATTTTTTTATTTTTTTTTTTTTTTTTTTTTTTCTGGCAACGAGAAACAATTCACAGAAAAAAATTCCAATGGCATAACAAACAGATTTTGGAACAGCTAAAAGCTTTTAGTGTAAAAACAAGCATGAACAACATTGGTTGAAACCGCACATCAGCCGTGGCGGCATCACCAAAGGGCTAACACGGTCGCGTTTACAGTAAGCAATGGGCCGGAAAAGATGATTTGATTTGCGACGCGGTGTGGCTTCGTTGCTGGAAAGATTACATTTGGCGTCGCTTTGGGTGGGGTTTCGACGTAAACGTGACCATTTCAGATTTACTGCTGACGGTTTAGGAAGAAAAGTAAAAAACACCGCAGAGGTCGTATACGTAGTCCTGTGGACATTTAAAGTAGGTCGGGTTATTGTTTGGGATTAGCCCTGGCATAGAGTTTCCGTGTTTAGAAATGCCACCTGCAGTGACATAAAGGAAATAATAAAGTTCACATGTATCCAACCTTTACTTTTCATATGTTATTTTCTGAAATCATAATACGAAATGTTTAGTGCAAATAATTTTAATTTAGAATTGTAACCAACTGCTATCTGGCGTCCAGTGTTTCCTGATTTTCTGATTCTCGTGGTCATGCGTCGCGTGCAGAGATGATTTTCACACGATATCGCATGTCGCGTGCGGTGCGCAATCTCGACATCCTATAAACACCATTTTCCCACTTTTGAAGGCCAATATTACATGCGGTTCGGAAATTTCGCGACTATGTGTGCGGGCGTATAATGATATACAACCAAATGCTGTGACTCCAGGAACAAGGGCGATCTGGCAACAGTCCCATAAAAAATCTTTAGGGGGTCGAGCCTAAAAATAGATGCGGTCGCATAGTTCAGGGGCGCCGCAGAGCCATAAAATAATGGAAAGGTTTGCTGTGAAAATACAAGTGGCGAGGGAAGATAATAGGGACTGTTGTGGCCCCCGGTAGTCCTGTTTGTTGGGTCCACAAGAAAAGAAAGCGGAGCGTTTTGGGGGACACATTCTCAACCGAAGGGTGAGGGCAAAGATTTGATTCTTCTATATATAGAATCTCGTGCCAAAGACGAAATTTTGGGGTGGACTGACACGCAATGGCGTGTGTGTGGAAAATTATCTGCTCCCCCCAAACTGTTAGTAATTCGGAAGGCTCTGGAAATTGATTACCAATCCACGCTACTGAAAATAATAAAGTGTGCTTATCATACTGGTTATTTTTGTTAATTACAAAAATGCGTAATTTCATAAACTATTTGTTAGTTCCTGCAAAAAAGAAACACCAAAAGTAAAGTAAAAATCCAAAAATATTACATAAAAATAATGCAATTATCCGTTTTAACACCAAAACTATTTAAACACCTACAGAGATGTCTGGTAAGCGATCGATATCTGCATTCCTTCTTAATGTACATATAGTTCGCTCCAAGTTTCAACTGACAAGACGAATTACACCACACGCGGAGGAATGTGCTCTAATGCGCCACCACGAGGGCAATGCATATTTAAATAATCATGAGGAGTCGTAAATGACATTCTAACAAAGATAAAACAAATCAAAATTCGGAAAGGTTTAAATGTACAATATCGCAATATGCTCATTCCAGGAACTGTCGACTAATTGAAGAGCTAAAAGAAATGAAGGTTGTCCGAGCTATTTTATTTTTTTGAATAAATTTTTACCTCATAAGCCCCAAATGATTTCTGAATAAAATAAATTTGACGCCACTCCTTTAACAGAAGCAATCATACAAAGACGAACACCAATCAACGCCTCCCGCCTTCACCTAATTAATTTCCTCCGCGTATAAATTCAAGGTCCGCGTGTTCGTCGTCATTGTTTTGTTGAACTTAGTTGAGTGATTTCTGTTCCGTTCTATAGGTTGTCGTTAATTTCTTTCAGCCATGGTGCTCCAATACTTCAGGTGAACTTTTTATTGCGTTTGTCCATTGACATTTAAGATGTGTTAATTGAGTATAATGTTCTGTTTAACCTGTTGATCAGTGATGGACTGGTGTAAATCCTACTTATACGGTCTTGAATCGGTTCCTAATCTTAAGAACTACGTAATTTTGCAAAATTTTGGAGACACTCTCTTGATAAGCAAGGCACTCGTTGGACTTGCTTATAGCGAATGGTTTATTAATTTACCAAACCATGCAATATTAAACCAACCAGTCATTTGTTTTCAGTTCTTTCATTTTCCTTCTCGCCTTCGGTATCACCAAAGGTTGCGACTTGGTTTGTGATCCAGGGTCTATTTGTTTCGTGAAGTAAGTCCTGTATTGCATTTTCATTACCTTGACGCCCACTAAAAGCATGCTTTCCTGACAGACCCGAAGGCACACATTGCAACTCGAGTGAGCTAGCGATGATGTGCTCAGATGATTTCTGCGAGAACGCCGGGAGATGCCAAGTGATGGCAATAGTGGATTCGGAAAGTGCTATTGCTGTGCAAAAAATGTAAGTAACCACGTCTTTATGAAACTATATTAAATAGTTTTTTATGTAGGTGGTGCTTGTGTATATAACCCGCTTCTGTTTGTGTTACATAGGTGCGTATGTACAGATGGATTTACAGGGGGGAATTGCAGCAATACCGTGATGTGCAATCCAGAATGCGTTGATGGTGAGGAGTGCAAAATGAGGTAAGTGCTAAACTGTTAGAAATTACTTCGCGAAACAATGTTTCGCAACCACATGGCCAAGGAGTTCGTATGCTATACAGAATACTTGCATATACAAAATATAACCATGATTATAGGAACGGTAGTGCATCCTGCTTCAGTAAAGGTGGTAGGCAGATCCTGCCAGATCCTAACCTAATTGACGAGTCTGTCTGCGAACCAAACCCGTGCGCAGGCGATTGCTCGTGTGAACCTTCATGCAAACACGAGCTCGGATATTACTGCGTCAGCCAAGAAGGCTACATTGGCAAGAACTGCGATATCGGTTAGTAATATTACTGCTACTCGCATCGGACAACAATTTTACTGACGTAGATGCTTCTACACAGCTATTCCTCTGGTTACCTGCGGTGAGACCAGCATTGATGTGGAAATTTCAAGCGCCTTCTATAACGAATTTGATAAAGGCATTGGTAACAGCTTCATTTATGTGTCGCCGTCGTTAGGCAATCAACAGTGCATAGGTATGTTGACCATTCCCCCAACTCCATTTCTTAATTTTCACCGCATACATAATATTTTCCAGCACTAGAAACCGCCTTCAACTCGTACCAGTTCGAGATACCTCTTCCATTCACCGACTGCATGACCACAATAGACACTAAAAACGTTGCTGGGAGGGGAATTTCTTTTAATAACCAATTATGGATCAACAGGGGTACTGGTGGATCCTTCGACATGCCGGTTCCTATTGTTAACTTCACGTGCATCTACGCGAGGGAGTACACCGCGACTACATCTTTGCAACCGATGTAAGGATAGCAGATCAGGGACAGGTTGAAAAATTGCCCAAATGTTTTCGGTTTTAGGATCGATGGAAATGTGGTAATCGTAAGCAGATCTGGTCACTACGCGGTCGACATTTCATTGTGCAAGCAGCAAATTTGCCAGAGCTCCTGTCCATCCTACTTGCAAGTTCACGACTCAGCAGTTTACACCATTGGCCAGATGATTCATTTCAACGTCATGGTAACAACAAAACAGGTAATTCAACGGACGGAGGCGGAGGGTATGCATGCATAATAACACTTCTTCATGCAGAGCCTCGTCGATTCCCAGCCAAACTTCATTGCAACGTTGGAAAATCTGTTTCTCTCCTGTAGTGCGGACAGATTCGACAGCAGTGCAATTTTCACCACTCTAGCAGCAGCAGGGCGAGTTTAAAAAAAAATTACGATTTATCTTTAGCGACAATTAACTAATTTTACATGCAGATGCCCAAGTGAAAATAAGATGTTTTCCTTCACGATGTCATCGGGCATTTCGTCCACACCAGAATCAGTTTGTGGATCGATACAAGTTCCAAGAGCTACTGGATGCGATAAAATTTACATCCATGCCGAAGTCTTACTTTGCATGGCGAGCGACCTCCAGGTAAAAAAAAACCCAACAATTCAAAATACGAAGTTAATATCAGTGAAATAAAAAAATTGTTTTTTAGCAATGTAACGACAACAGCAACAATTTCTGTACGGTCGCTGCAAGAAAACGGCGATCTGTGGACAATATTGAAAACCAGGCTTTCGTGGTCATGGGCCCAATCACAATTATTCCCGGTTCCAAGGGACGGAAGATTGAGAACTTGTTCCTGGAGGGAACCAAGAATGGTGCAGTAACATTCCAAGATGCCGTCCTGGAACTGCCAGTAAAACCCTCGGATTTTCCAGCGACCCCGGCAAACGACTTGTCTTGTAAGTATTAGACTAATATGTCATGCTGTGAATGAAGCTGGTCATATTTTGGCAGATTATTCTCCAATCATACTAATTGTTGGAATTGTTGCCTTCGCCCTCTGCTGCACCATGATGCTCGCCTTCGTATTATCGCGTGTATATCGATCCAGGGTTCAATCAACGACCGCAAAAGCTATAGAATTGCTTCCACCATCGGCGTAGTTTGGCTTGTGCTTTCAATTGTGTGTTTGAGAATAAAAGTTCAGCGATTTAAAGTTTGTAGCTAAAGGAGTAACGGGAGTCCATATACAGTACATTTTCAGTGAAACATAGTAATTGCTGCTGCCGTAGGGCATGGTCCGCCTACAGCGATTAACAAATTAAAGTTTTGTGCAACGCGCAAACCAAGTACATTATCGCTTCCCGATTATTTACCAGTTCGTTGTTAACCCACGTTCTGTGCGCTTCGCTTTCAGTTCACTGAGGAGTGCGAAGGGTTTTAGGTGTGCGGATTTCTCCTCACATTGATTAGATATATATTAAACATATAAAGATAAGTGCTTGGCATTGGTTATAAAATTCTTTTAGGTGTAGAACATCCACATTGCATGCAATGTAGTCTAATGGATTCTAGAACGATAAATCGTTTGGGTTTATTTCTCTAGTTTTTTTTCCCCGATTTCATCGAAAACGACTTGCTGTTCAGAGGAACCTCGCATATTTTTAGATGTTTTTGTTATGTTATCACATTGTTCAGTGAAAAAAAAACAACAACAAAAGAAAAACATTATGTAAACACATGCGAATTATGGATAAGATTGCGATGTTTTGATTCGTCTCATTTCTGCCCAATCCGATTCCCTTTCGGTCCCACATGTAAACGGGCTTATTGACACCAAACAAAGTTAGACAACTGCACAAACGACATTGAATCGTTACATGTTAAGGGTGCGGATGTCTAAATGTGTATGAACGAAGATAATTGCGGATGTTATACGAAGCTTACTTCAAACACATGGATCAGTTATTGTACTGCATAACAATTTTGTTGTTCAATCAAACTGATCTCTAAAATTGTTGCCTTCGTCCTGTGACCACGATGATGTGTTATTGCATTTCTATCGATCTTTGGTCCAATAAAGGACGTTGCTCAGCAATGTCATCTCTTCTCATACTTCTTTTCACCACCTCTATAACCAAAACGACGACGCCGATGCAAAACAAACCCGAAGCAACCACAGCACACCAGAAAGGAGCATCCATTGACCAGGTACCAGGATCCACACCAGTGGCATAATCCAGGCATAGAGCGGCCGTTGCAACGCTAAACGTGAAACCTAAACAAACATGTTAGAAAGAAAGTTTTAGGGTATTTCAAAATGTTTCCAATAGTTTACATACCAGCCAAAAATACAGAAGTCTTGATAAGAAAGCAAAGCCCCTTGTTTAGCCAGTTTAAATCCGACCATAATTCGAACCAACAGATGAAGAGTTTGACAAATATGACTGATAATGCAACACCGTAAAACACCATTGAACACCAACATACTAGTCCAGAATATGCTTGCATTGAATGACAGTGACCTTGAAATAAAGTAATACAAAACGTTGTCAAGTCAATGAAATTATTAACAAGGGCGAGTGCCATTTAAACTTCAAACCTTGCTATAAACAACGTTTTATGTTATATTTGTTGTTCAACGAGTGTCAACAAATTTAAGTTGTGAGAAGATCCACGAGACAGCACTTACTGAAATAATCAATGAGTCGAGTCGGCGGTGCGATTTTCCATCCATTCAGAAATATTGCTATAAGTTCTAACACCAGGACTACAACAAAACAAACTCCGGCAGCCTTGTCGATTTTTCCGCCAAATTCCGTAAAATATTGCAAAAATCCTTCGCCCACTTTTGACCCCGGTTCCGGCGGTTTATACAACTTTATGCATACAGTTTATTTGGATTATAACTTCTTTATGTTTCTGACTTTATGTTATTTCTACTTATCAACATTTTAACTTCAAACTTTACCTGGTATATTTCTACAACAGCTCCGGTAATAGCACAACAAGCGGCAGACATCACTAAAACGAGAACCAAGGTCATGTCCGTTTTTGAAAGGTTATATTGAAACAAATACGCAAAGGCGGAAAAGAACAGGATGATGCCTATAAAATCCTTGTGGTTAGTTCCTGCTGGGCATGATGTATTTGATGTACTAGTTTTATGCTACTTTGCATGCGTAGGCAAATTTACACAATGTTGTACCTGCAGAAAGTTTTAAACCCGATAAAATGAATCCAATCTTTTTTATTATCCGATCTTGGTTGTCATGTTCAACTTGGTTGCCCTGTCCAACTTGGTTGTCCTGTTCAACTTGGTTGCCCTGTCCAACTTGGTTTTCCTGTTCAACTTGGTTGCCCTGTCCAACTTGGTTTTCCTGTTCAACTTGGTTGTCCTGTCCACCTTGGTTTTCCTGTCCACTTTGGTTTTCCTGTCCACCTCGGTTGTCGTGTCCACCTTGGTTTTCCTGTACACCTTGGTTGTCCTGTCCACCTTGGTTTTCCTGTCCACCTTGGTTTTCCTGTCCAACTTGTTTTTTCTGTAATTTCTTTAGGATGTAATGGTGACTTTACATTGTTAGAGTATATTTTCACCTGTACATCACCGGTTGTTTTTCGTATTATTTCCAGAATATATGATGAATAGAACAACATGAGACGTGACACGAGGTAAAACAAACCAACTCCCATAATCAATCTCTTTGCTGGTGCTTGAATATCTGCAAATCATATGACTTTAATGCTTGCAAGCGGACAGGTCTCTGGTACGATTATGATGTCAAAAATACATCTGTAAATACATACATCAGGAAAGAAAAGCCTTCACTTACATTGTCCTGTGGACGTGCTACAAGGTTGGGTGCCGAACACATTGTAAAACATGCTGACCGGTTCGTCATTACGCTGGATGGGAACAAAAAATACCATCACGAGAAGAACCAACTCGGTTACATACACAAAGTAACGAAGTAGATCCAAGTTATTTGTTTCAGACAACTGTTGACTTAATATTCGGAAAAACTGGGTGAGAAGAGCCGCCGCATAAAACATGGCCGTTATCCAGCCCCAAGTTAAACTTGCACCAGGGACTAATGTGTCCTTGGCAATCCCTTTGTACATATCCGAGGTGAAGGCGTATATTGCAAATATGTACAGGCAACCTGCAACAACACATTGAACATATGTCTCGTGATTTTTGTTTCAATACAGCAAATTGTGTTTAAAGGAAAATGGTAAAAATGGCACTAATTTTTTTTCAAAAAAAAATTGGGTATTTGTGTTGCCAGGGACCGCCAAAACGGTTCTGACCGAAATAAAAATGTTGTCACCGCATGCCCGAAAAATTACGAATTAAGAAATGGTCAAAAAACAGTGAAATAAACCGGTCAGAAACTGTGCGTTAATACATGTTTTATAATAAAGTAAAGAAGTTTGTTACAAAACTTATCGCATATTTCAACTTACGATATTTTACTAAACAAACGGCATACAAATACCAAGGGATATACAACAAACATTGAAAACACTTATTTCATTGTAAATTGGTTGTTGAAAAACAAACGCACGAACTTACCGAATATGGTGAGGAAAAACTTCCAAAACCGAAAAACATGCTTTTTGTCTGTACAACAGCAAAGTACTATCCCAACAAGAAATACAACTCCGCAGCCAGCAAAGGTGGTCAAGACAATAATCGAAAAGACTCTTGTTGTTCCAAACTGGTAGGCTGTTCAACAAGAATTTTTTTGGTGAGGTTAATTTGGTTACATTGCTTTTTTCGACTTACCGACTTTCCAAACATTAGTGGGGCTTGTGTTCCAACCAAAAATAAAAGCAGTTATAAAAGTTAATATCCAGGCAACTGCCAAGAGAATCAAAAATACATATTCAAGTTTGCTGTGCCAGTCGAGGTGATACCAATTCCCCTTTTGACCATTATTACAACCATTGAGACAAACCTTAAATCAATCAGTTAGCATTGGGTGGGTTAGTTCATATATTTGCTTATTTTTTGTTGGCTTTGCATTTGTGTTATTTCTGGTAGGCTACATACATACCCGAATCAATTCACAAACTGCAGCCAAAGAAGTACATATACCGGATAAAAGTACAATGATCAGAGGGGCCGATATATTAATAACGTGTATGTTATAATCATTCCAGTAAATCCCGAATCCAACGAACGTTACAATGCCTAAAAAGTTTTGTTTTTATAGGCCATTCCAAGTTTATTATATATTTTTAGCCTGATGAAACCTATACTTAAGTAAACCTTTCTTTGCACACATGTATGAGGCGATTCGTATTACTACTATTGTCCTAAGCGTAAATTACCAAGCAGTAGCTAGCAAAAATGTTTTAAAATAAAACATATAAAACGTCAACTATTTGTTTCGTTTGATTTCCTTATAACTTCACCGTGAATTGCAATACTTTTCACCAAAAAATGCCGTTGTTTACCTCACGAACAGCATTTACATAGGTCTCAAAATTCCATTTCACCAATATTACCTGCAATAAAACTGATAACGGAGGCCACTATTCTGCTGCCATTCGTATCACAAGTGCAGAATCGAATACCGAGCGACAATAGTCGTAAAATCATGTATGTCATCCCGATTCCCGACAATGCGTCATATAGGTGGCATGGAATGACTAAACAACAAACAATGGAATAAATCGAATGAATCCTGTCTAATTAATTGTCACACACATTTAAAAGATTTCTTTAATTTGGTTATACGGCAGTCGTTATTAAAATTATACCTCATTATATGTGTACTTGTGTTACTTACAAGGGTCCTGTCGGGCCGCACATTGCTTAAATATTCCAAAAACGATGAAGAAAAAACTTATTGGTTTGTTGTCCTTCCATGCAGGCACAGCGAAACCTGCTAAAGCCAGTAAGACGCTAAGTAAGGTCAAGATTGGGATGGCTACACCACAACATTTGGCAACACACTGTTTTATATCCATTTGCTACTTTAGTGATGCACGACTGCAACGGTAATAAAAAACAACGTTATTTTAATATATCATTGTTAAGCACTGCAATTTCATAAACTTTTCTACTGATTAATGTCGTAATAACAAATTTAACATTTGTCGACTGCTTAAGTTATTACATAAATATCTGCAAGAATACTATAAACGAACCGTGTAAACCAAGTCACTGCTCAAATTAAAACGGGATCGCACAAAACTACAACATACCTAATTATAACAACATTAAGAAACAAATTTTATCTGTTGACTTTCACGCCAGAAGCTAACGTCATATGGAACTACCAGCATGGCTGAAGGTAGCAAACACCAACTAAATTTCTCTCGAAGCGTAGGTTGTACCTGAGGCGTGAAATACCAACGATTCTCCTTCATTGGAGCATGAAGCTGAACCAGGTCCTGGAAGCATGTGTGTTTGTGCAACATATTTTATCGTCATTCCTATTTATCGGCTTTTATTGATCACGTATGATTTTTATGACAGCTCTTGATTGTGGTCAAGTAATGGAATGTATGCGTGAAAGTCACGCGAAGGACTTGTTGTGTGAAGGGCTTACATTTTATAGCGATTTTAGGAAAGGCATCTACCCTACTAGTTTTAACAGGTCATACGAATCCCTACGGAAGGAACATTTGCTCGTGAGATCATTCCTAATATCAGACGAATTGGCTGTGGGATGCCCATTGTTATTCTTGTAATGTTGCTCAAACACCCCTGGGGTTATGCAAAAGGGACATGATGCCCTGAAATGCAATTTCTTAAAAAAATTCCTCACCGCTTGACAGCATGAGTAACTTTGAAAATTGTGATATTTTGTACTGCAGGGCACAACATACGCATGTGGTAAGCACAGTACTAATTAACCAGCACGTCGACCACAGAATATGACTCCTGAATAGGCGTGCATCGAATGGCAGTGAGCATCTGAAGGGGAAAGTAAGATTTTTAACCCGTTAAGCCAGAGGTTACCACATAGTGTAGTTCACTGTTTTGCTTTTGTGTGTGCGCTTAAAACTGATTTGCCATCTTCCCAGTACAGATTCATAATCGGAAAGAACATAAAAGATGACACACAAAACACTCATGTTTCTATCTAGAATGAAATTTATCGTTAATTGTCGCGCGTTAAAATTTAATTGGATTTGAAAGCTTTTAGTTTTCTTTCCATGGTGGATTTATATGCACATGCCTATAAATGATGGGCCATATAATTTCTTCCCTTGAACTTTTGTTCCAAGTAAACTGTGCTTTTTGGTTGATGAAAAGCGTTTTGTTGAAGCCAGCAACACACAAATGTCAATGTGGAAACGGCAATGTTATCCCATTGACTGTACTGTTAGGGAAGTGCAACTTAACCAAGCGTGACGAATTATCCTCTTTTTCAGGTAGGAGTTTGGTTTGCAACGCAGTATTTTTTCTGTTCAGGTCGATCACCCATCAAGCACACAAACTAACATTTTTACAGACAACACATTTTAGCGTAATTTCGGTAATGATCTTTCCTGGTGTGCTTCCTTTGTTTTCCACACGAACTAAACACACTAGAAACACAACTTTGGGATGGCGAAAACAATTTCGTACAATTTCTATTTCTTGGCTTTTTGCTGATGGGTGCCACGTATATTCGACACATTCAGGAGGCGTTGAATTTAAAGAAACACACGCCACTAAACAATAATGGAAATTAGCAATGATATAAACAACAATATACACATCAACATATAGACCTGTGTTGCGCACTTTACAAAACGATCTCTTGGCTTGTCCTTCACTATTACAACATTTCAGTTCAAATTAACTGCGAATACAAAACATACATGCAGGTGATAAAATTAAAATTTCTATATGTCGCCTAAAATATTTGTTTGGTTGTGCCTGGGTCAAACATGTTAAATAACCACTGATATAGATACACGGCTTGCTACAATGCATCGCTTAACACATTGTAATTGAGCTTAAATTAAACCCTGTTGGTAAAGTTTAAAAAGAAATTCTTGTAAGTCACACAATAGTCTTCCCGCACGACCAGCACCAAAATGCACAACAATCCAAGACTGTTGAAACCCGATAGGGCGACGGCTACCCAGAACGGGGTATCCAGAGACCAGGTACCTTCGTCCACCCCTGTCCCAATATCAAGGCTTAGAGCTGCTGTTGCGAAGCTAAATGTCAACCCTGTAGGAAAAACATCAAAATACGAATTGAAACACGTGCAGACAAAAGTACTGCTGTGTAAGACTTATGCAGCGTCAATGCTATTGGCGTATTTAGTAGAATTGCTTAAAAATCACACCACAAGGTTTTTGCAAACCATCATACCTCCCAATAACACGAAGGTCTTGAAGCAAAGGCGCAGTTTTTTTTTTCGGTCGAATTCCAAGTTGGAACACAGGACAATCAATAAGAGTAAAGCGGCAACTCCGTAAAACAAAAAAGAGCCAAAAAGCACCAGTAGAGAGTATGCTTGCATGGAATGGCAGTGGTCGCCTGTCCAAGAGATAGAAAAATGTTTTGGGGACATTTTATGAGCAAAGATATATGTTTTAAATGCATCAAGTTCTCCTGAGTTTATCGTCAATGTAATGGTTTTATGCTCATATCAAGGTTCAGACTCACGCGGGCGGTATATCATACTTTTGTGATAACCTTAGATTTAGTTGGGAATTATGGGAACTTACTGATGTCAACAATGCGGGTGGATTGACCGACTTTCCAACCTGGCAACACAATTGTCGTTATTTCCAAGGCAATGGAAATGAACAGCACCACAGCTGCTGTCACATCAATCGTAGTGTCCCAGTTAGAGAAATAGGTGTACAACTTTTCTCCGATTCCTGTTCTGCCACCGGGTGCGTCATCACCTTGCTTTATTTTTGTTTGGTCCTGAAATAACCGTACTGATCAGTCAGAGCGCTTAAACCATATGCTAAGTAGAAAGCCTGATCGTATTTTTACTGGAAAACCAGGGCTCGAATCCTAGTGTGGTGAAAAATAGCTGTATTAGTGAACAATAAGATTACACGCTCTGTCAGTAAATCTAAAAAAACGTATTTTTTTTAACCACACCGGGATTCGAACCCAGGATGTCCCGGCCCCGAATCTCGATTAGGTTTTCTTATTTTTGATACCTGTTTGATTTCCACAGCACCCCCAGTGACAGAGCAGCATGCAGCGAACATCACAACTATCATAGCCATGGTCATGTCGGTCACGGTGAGGTTGTACACAATCAAGTATACGAGACCACTCACGAACAAAAAAACACCTTAAAAAAGTTAGCTGTGGTAAGTCAAGTTTGGTGCATTTCTGTTTTCATGCGAATTTTGTTGAACTGGCTACGTAGTTTATCTTTTTTCACACAATATGCATGCATTTTATGAAGAGGACTGATTTTTTGCACCTAAAAATGCTTACCTGCGATAATTTTTGCAACAGGAAGAATTACTTTGGACTGTACAACGTTGGATGTAATCACCAATAGCAAACGTACAGTCAAAAAAGATATTCCAACCCCGGCTGTCATGCGTTTTGGTATCGACTGAATGTCTGTAAAATGTACGATTGAAAAATAAATTGCTTCATAGGAAATGATGTGAAATTTGTTAAAATTTACAAGAAATAATACTAAAATAAATTTGAAACATTTGTGCTTTTGAAAATGATTAGATCTTCCCATTGACATTAGTTTTTGGATCTTTTGTATCTGTGCTCGTTTTGTTTTCATGAACGTATGTAATTTTTCCCGGACTTTGGACTATCAGTTTAATACAAAGGCTTCACAGACCCCTAGTTTGACCGTATGCATATTCTTTTATCAGGCAACTGTACACAATATGTAAAAACGTCTTACATTGTCCTGATGAAGTGTTACAAGGGTGAAAACCAAACACGTTGTAAAACATGCTGACAGGTTCCAAGTTGCGTCGAATCGGAACAAAGAAAACGGCGATGATCAAAATCAACTCGCTCACATAAAAAACGTAACGGAGCAAATCCCAATGACTTTCTGCTGTTAACCAGTGGCCAAATAGCAGAACTACTTGTACAAGCAGGGCTGCTCCATACAATGCGGCAGTTACCCAACCAAATGTCAACGCAAGACCAGGTTCCAGGGTGTCTTTGTCAATTCCTTTGTATAGATCGGACGTGAAGGCGTAGATCGCAAAAATATAACTGCAGCCTGCCAACACATACATACTGATATACAATGTAATTCCCAAAAATATTGATATCTAGACTCCGACGACAATGTCGATGAAAATGGTAGCGAAACTGGAACAAATTCGTACTCAACGAAAAGTTTGTTAAAATCTGTGCATTGCTTTGCAAAAAAACCTGATATTTGGCAGAAAGCAATAACAAAGTAATCTAGCAACTATGCGGCTCAACCTCTCGTTGTGAACGGGTTACTAATAAATTCAACTTACCTGTTACAAGAAACAAGAATTTGTATAATCCTCGAAGCCGAAATGCCCAAACGCACGGTTTGGTGAAAGCTTCCAGCCTCTCCTGAAAGAAGTAGTTCAAGAAACCGAAAAGAAGAGTCAATCCACCACCGGCGAACGTGGCAATCACGATACTTGAAAACACTTTCGTGGTTTTCTTTTGGGAAGCTGAAATATTTTTTTTATGACAACGCCCGTAACCATTTTTTAACTCGAATTCATCATGTGCCAAACTTACAAATTTCCCAGATTGTCGTAGAGTTCTTATTCCATCCCGGTATTGAAGCAGGGATCAGTGTAGAAAGCCAGGCTGTCGTAAAGAGAACAGCTGCTGCCAGCTCCCATTGCTTTGTCCAGGATACCGCGTAAGCCGTCAAAAGATCGTGGTCATCATCGCCGGTCTCTTCATACCTCTGTGGAAAATTATCATGGAAGTCGATGAGTATAAGTCAGGCGATTTATCCTGCGCCTATTTTGAATATATGCAATATAAAACTTTAACCTCCCAAAGCTATAGATGGTTGAAGCACTTATTATATGGAAATACATACTTTATTTTTGCATAAACATGTGAGAGAAATCTGGGTACATATCTATCACATGAAGAAAAACAAGAAATAAGATATGATTTCTCTGCTATGGAAAATTGTTGCTCAGGATATAATTATTAGTATCATGTTGATGACATTCGTGGCGTGGTTAGTTTTTTACGCAAACGATCGTAATGTGAGCTGCACACAGGTGTATACACTGTTCCGACCTGTAAGGTCTCATCAGTAGAGCTGGTGACTGTGGTACAGCCTAGCTGGCAGACTATCAGGCACACAAATAGTGTGTGCACCTGTCTGTAGCTAATGTATTATGAAAAAATTAACTGGAAAACTGGAACAACAAATGTTTAGCTGACCTTGGCCCAGCTGCAGGCAACAGCAAAGCACGTGAACAAGCCAGACGCAAAAGCAAGTGACATGACGGCCGTGACATCGCCAATTTCATAATCGTGGATGCAGCAGTAAAAGAAAATTCCGCACACCATTTCCAAGCCTGAAAATTTGCTTCAGAGTTGGAAAATTAAAGAGTTGTTTTGGAGTCAGTTGCTTTACCTGCAACGAACTTGACGGCACAGGCAGATTTCACGCAGCTGCAGCATTGCAAGAACACGGAGAACAATAAAAGAACTAAGTAACCAATTCCAATGATTGAGAATGCAAGCTGTTCCCGAACCGGTATAACTGGATAAAAGAAGATACGGTGGTGAAAAACATGAAGATTTGGCCACTTACGTTTTTTAAAATTATTGAAATGTGTTTTCATCATCAATTTAAAAAAAATCGTGGTATCCGTAACAAGTTCACTAATTCCTCAATAAATATCACGTTGCTGATACCGTAACCGCAGTTTCATTTAGTAATGGCCGACATGAACATTTAAGCATTTATCTATACAGGATTTTTCAGTTTATAATTTTTAATTGGATACCTACATGGATCTGTGCGTGCCACGCTCTGCTTAAATATGCCAAACACCAAAAAGAACAAACTTAATGGTTCGCTGTTTCTCCAGGCTGGTACCACAAATCCAACCAAGATAAGCAGGTAGCTGAAAAACGAAAAGGTGCTGTCCAATATGCCGAAGCATTCACCCCGAGACTTGCGGTTTTCCCCTTGTTTTGCTTCTGGTTGCTCGGCGTCACGGTCTGGTTGATTGGCGGGCACGTCTCCATTTGCTTCGTACGCTTGATTTTCCGGAGCGTGCATACTTCATTTAAAAATTGGTTCAGATTTGTTCAAGTGTGTTAATCGCGCGAACGATGGGATTGGAACGAAACTGGCAAATGAAAAAACAAATTTTGCAAGTTTTCTCTGGGTTAAAAATTGAATGAAGATATTTTGACATTAACTTTGAATCACACCAGTTCAAGCCTTGGGCCTTTTTATTACAGAACCTTGTCAAGCTCTTGTCACAGTAATAACAGATCCTCACTACCCTGGCAGTACCCAGTCCAAATTCAATGTTATTTAAATATAAAGGTACATTAATATTAACTTCTCCCTACAAAAAACTTGTTGCGCACCCAGACCCTTTCGCCTTGATGTTTGTGGGAAATTACCCCGATAGAAAGGTGGTATTGCAACACATCAGTGATGCAACCAAGCGTTCATGCGTAACTCGTCTGAAAAGCTGCACTCGTACCTCCACTACCGAAATTGTACGGGTACGTATTATGACACGAACCACATTGTTAGCAATTTTTTCCAGTAATTTTTTTGATTTGGCGTTCAACCGTGCTGCTGGGGCTTGACACAATGGTATGTGTACGTGGACCTGTTTGTCAACACCGCGTTCGTTTCTTTGATGACAGACGTAGGTTTAGAAAAATACTAAATCAAAACACCACTTTTACAATCGTTTGCCTTGTAGATGGCAATTTCACCATTATAAACACTGATGATATCGTTGTCATAAAACAGATTTTAATGAGAATATATAAACACTTTCACTAGAATTTATCCCATACAAATTTGCCACACATACGTCAAGTGTTTTTAGGCTCCCTCGATAGGCTGCATTCGCAAAGGAGACAAGCAAAGTTTGGGTGAAAGCAAGCGTTATTATTCATGTCAACTGCGGTCGTCATTACAGAAATATATGTAACAAAATATATGATATAGAGCATATAAACGAACCGTGTAAACCAAGTCACTGCTCAACTAAAAACTGTAACGCATACAACCACAACAAACCTAGTTATAACAACATTAGTAAACACATTTGATCTGTTGACTTGCACGCCAGAAGCTAACGTAATGCGGAACTACCATGGCTCAGGGTAACCAATACCGACTGAATTTCTCTCGAAGCGTAGGTTGTACCTGGGTAGAAGTGAAATGCTGACGTCTCTTCTTCATTGGCGCGTGAAGCTGAACTATAGGTCCTGGTTTCGGGCGCTGGAAGCATGCGTGTTTGCTTGTGAGGTCAGACCCACAATATCAGTGACTCGAATTGGCTGTTTGATGCCCTTTGCTATTCTAATAATGTTGCTTAAACATCATTAGGGTTATGCAAACTTGGAAGATGTTTGATGTTTAGGACATAAATGCACATGTCGACTGTTCCGCTTGTTTTCCAATAACCGTTGATGGGAGGTTGTGACTCATATAGAGACCAAATATTCTTGAAATTAAAACAAGAACTATTGCAACTGATGGATGGGACAGCACACAGCAATGATTTGTGGAGCCTCCTGGTGGCTGCTTATCCAATTATTGACATGGGACTCGAAAAAACAAAATATACAGGATCAAGCGATTTTTCTGCAAAATCCAATTGCATTTCATGATATAATGTCCTACCCGGGGGAGGATCAAATACCCTAGGGGACAAAAAAGATCCTGTCCTGCGACCAATTTTGACCAGAATGCGTACATGAGGGATGGATTTTTCAAAACAATACAAATGATTGCGCCTTTGAACGATTCATTTTTGTAAATGCAGCTTGAATTTGAGTTCCGTTTTAAATTAAATTTTATACAACATCCGGCAAGTACGCTGGTAAAAATGTGGGGTAGTGGCTACCCAAATGTTTGGGTTGTAATGTGCAGAAACCCCTAAAAATTCATTGGGCCGCGACTACCTTTTTTGTTGGGTAGATTATCGTTTCACCTGATTTGGGTACAAAACTACTTTACCCAATTTAATTGGGTTCCTATGTGCAGAAAGTTGTCTTTTATTAGGGACCTAATTTTGGGCAATAACGTTTTTACCTAATCACATGAAGCGCTGTGCAGTAGTACAAAATAATGTTGTAATTGGAATGTGAAACAACAGCCACAAAACACTAAAGTACAGCAAAACAAACTACAGTGTGAAATATGCGCTGTAGGAAAGAAATTAGAAAACAATACTTTACAACTTCAACATGATTCTGACACCGTTATAGTACACCGTTATTATAAAGCTAAACACAGAAGTATTACCATGCTTTCGCAAGGCAGGATCAACCCACTGAGCAGGCCCTTTATATTTGGCGATCTCAGCTCTCGCATTTTGATCATAAGGTTTACAGGCTTCGCACCCAAGCTGGATCAGCCACTTTTCTCGACAGAACGGAACGAAATCTGAAAAATCAAGCTCCCTGTGGGGGTTTGAACTCACGACCCTGGGCTAACTACAACTGGCCCAACGCTCTACCAAGTGAGCTACGAGGCTCAGTGGTTTCACGGTACAACGCTCTGCCAACTTATTGTGGCCAAGGTACACTGATGGTGCGCAAGCGCACAACTTGCCAGGCGACCTTCACATACGTAGGGGACCTCCATAACCGTAATCAGACAACGCTTCGTTGTTTTAACAGCAGCAGCACTGTGTTTGTATAATATTAACTAATAACAAGTGTCTAACCTGAACCAAACACTTAAAATGAGATTTGGAATTAACAAAACAAAACTTAATATTTCGAAACGTGCATGCACAC
The DNA here is from genome assembly GCF_947561715.1 of Ascidia mentula. Lineage (NCBI taxonomy): Eukaryota > Metazoa > Chordata > Ascidiacea > Phlebobranchia > Ascidiidae > Ascidia > Ascidia mentula. Next base: position 6,952,933 of record NC_138568.1, read on the forward strand.
GCCACACCATCTCTGTCTAACAGCAAAGTTTGACTTTTCTCTGCAGTTTTCTCTCCCCGTTGCCCGATACAATGCGTCATTATGAAGTTTGAATATTCAACAAATGAGCGGCGAATATATCCAAGCTGCGGCGGAACAAAAACTGGTCATGGGGTCGGCAACATTTAAAACGCAGTGTGCTAATGTACAAACTATGCCATTGTTATGGCAATGACTTTGCGTATACCAACCTTTTGGTGTGTAAAACAATGCAAAAGGTTTGGGAAAAACTTTGTATTAGTTTTATATGCGATAAAAATAATTTTGACGTGACATGAATCGTTTATCAACCTCTCGTTTTTGTATCAACCTGAACAACGGCAATTTGTCAAATAACGTTTCTCACCTCATTCCTATCCTTTTCTCTAAGTATGTAAACTAACGCGAAAACACTGGTGTTTATAATTAGGTCTCCAAAGTATCTGAGTAATAATATAACACTTACAAGGCCCTTTCATTGGGATTGGTGCAGCACGTGCTTGTCCGTTAGAACAAAAAAAACAAGTTTTCTAACGTTAAAAATATGCATGGAAGTAAGCTGTGGAATATCTACAATTTCTTGGCATTACTTTAAAGACAAAAAACATCAAATTTCATATCGCAACAACGATGTGACTCCTCCCTAACACGAAGAAAACCTATTTTGCGTTGTGCTTGTTTAAGAAAAATCGTCATTACACAGCATGTACAAGATATCACATATGTTCCATACGTGCCACGCTGACCCGAATGGCTCCATCAGATCGGCACGTTGAGAATAGTTTTCCGATTCCAAATCTTCCTTTCACTGCATTTCATTTCCAAAACCAATTTTCAAATACTGGCTCCAAGGTATCTAAGTCTTCATATATATACAGTTAATGTGTGGAATAACCTCGCGGGTCTTACGATATGTACGTGGATTTGTAACATGTGCAGGAGTTCCACAACACTTGTGTTGTTTGACGTCATGTTATGGAGATGGGTGATCACAGCACCACCACATCGGCAAAGATGCTTTTTTTGTAATTAATCACACGATTCGATTCGTTGACCAACAGACGGAGTGCAGGGAGAATTGGATTTTACAAGATCCCGAATGGTTTGGTACGGAAGCCAAACTTTTCATACCGATATGATATGGTTGCATTATTCATCCTTCTTTCCTTCAGCAATAAACCCACCATACACTTGTCTTGTCATAAACTTTGTCGTAAGGGATAGTTTGTGACAATTCGTCTGAAACAGACCATTATGTATTTTGATACAGGTTATCGTATTGCTTCCCACCCACAACGATTCGACACAATGGAGTCGTAACAAGTTACGTCGGTGTCCAAACATTCTCATTTCCCACATACACAGTGTCCCCACAGCCTGAAAGTCTGAAAGGAGTTTTGGGCGACATAAAACCGTATCTGGCAACCTATATTATTGAAGATGATTCTAAACCTTAGATTATAATATTCTGATGTAACTAATGGATTTCAAAATTTTAACACGAGACAGATAAAGCTATAGATGATTTCCTATGATAAGTTTGTTAATTAAACCACGCACATACTGTATGTATTAACTGTATTGAATAAAAGTTACGCAAAAGAACACTGCACACAAGCAATCACACTAGAGTCACTCGATAAATAAGTAATGTCTTAAAGTATTGTGGAATGCAGCAAGTAACAGGTAATATCGCTGACATTGTTCAAAATTACTACTTCTTACGATAGCGGTAATTAGGTGTGCAGAAAAAAATCGGCCGATCATTATATACTGAACTTTCGGATGATACTTAAGCCGTCGCATGCAGGTTATGCCCTGCGGGTGAATAAAGGTTTTGGTTTGTTTTAATCACGTGTTTTGGTCAGTATTGCACCGGCGGTATGGCGTACACAGCAACCTACAAGCTGTGTGGTTTTCTGTTAATTTTCACTTTGTTCACGTCGGCATATTATTCTGTCACCGTGCGTTACCCTGTCATGGATTGGATGCTAGAGAGGAATAATTCAAATACTTCAAGCAGTTTCATGGTGAGTGGATCCTATGTAGTTTGATTAAAAAACAATATTAAAAACAACTTTTATTCATAATTTTCTGTTAAATTGCCGATTGAAGCGTTATAGTCATTGATACATTTGGCCGTGTTTTCATTCCCGAATAAAAATTTATCTTGCATTTTAGTTTAAGACTTTTTAGGTTTATTTCCATGTTGGGACTAGAATGATTCTATGTTCCGTCACAATGTTTAATTTTCAAATTTGCAACCATGGTCATGAGGATCAATTGACATCATTGATATATTTGTTGTTAGGAACACAGTTTAGTAATCCGGTAAAAGAAACCCGTGGGACTATTGACTGCGTTTTAAATGTAATCAATTTCAAAGGATGCTGCGAGAAAATGCAATTCATGGATTATAAATTTTCACGGTTGTTTTGCTGATGTGAAATGATCGCAAAAAGTTTTGCTTTCATATTACTGTGCGGTTAAAAACGCGGCTTGGCCTTCGTATCAAGGCTACATCAAGAATTGTCTGCGTTGTAGCCTCTGGGCAAACGCATCGCCACTGACGTGTGTGTTGTGGCGTGTCCAGGATTAGGTATTTCTGCCAATTCACCACAAAGTGAAATGGTCTCGGTCTGGCTAATTAGCCGACAAGACCGTCGTCAGTTACAAGCTGCACTTATGAGACTGGTAGTTCAAAACAGCATGCACAGTTATCTGTGGCTCACTATTGTAATGTTGTTTACCGTGAATCCGTGTTTAAGAACAACACCTTTCAAGAACAAAGAATAGCGGTGAAAGTGTGCGAAAAAGGGAGGAGTTTAACTTAAAATAAAATAAAAATGTTTGCAATTATTTTTCCCTGTTGAACAGTAGCAAAATTGAAACAAGAAATTAGTTTTGCCAAACCTGTTTATTCATTGCCTAAAACTTTGTCCATTTATAATAGGAATTTGGAATAGCTACTTTTTTCCAAACATTTTTTCATTTCTACGAAAGTAAGAATTTTTTAAGAAAATTTCAAATTTAACATCTCCTGCATTTGCAGGAAACAAACGAAATTTTAAAATATTCGACGAATCAAAGTATCCCGGTGAGTTTAGCTAGGTCGTGCCTCCTACAACTATGTGCATAATTACACTCAACCTCCTTTTTATCTATTTAGTTATATATTGTTATGTGGTACCCACCGTTAGGAAAGATAAAAGAGGATCGAATCTTGAAGAGCTGCGATGATTGCATCGTCACACAAAATCGATCCAAAGTAGATTTTATCGTTATAACATTGATATCAATTTGGCAAATGAGTGTGCTAAGCTCAACTTGACCATTTGCCATGATTAAAATAATTCACCTAAATTCTCATTTTTTCTTGTCAGTTACGAAATTTTTATGTGAAACACTGCCACTTGCTGATTCTTTTCTTTTGCTCTATGTGGTGCTACCTGTTAGTGTTTCACATAAAAATAGCTAGCTGCGAATTGAATAGGACTTTAATCCAAAACATAGGAGCGAAAACACAGTAAAGTTCAAACTATTGCTATAATACCGACAAAAGCATATTGTTTTAGGGCAGTTTTACGTTTGTCGTTACAGTTGGATGGAGATGGTGTTAAAATGGTTGTAATGCACTTTGCCCAATATAATTCCACCGATCTGCCACAGACAAGGTGATATAATTATGGCGCTGTTGGGTTTTTGAGGTTTTATGTCATAAATATATTAAAAAAGTGTTTTGTAATGTAAAAAAAAAACATTTAGGTGTAAGCAAGTTATGTAATGGTATCAACTTAATCAAGCTACTCTGGCAGGTTGTCGATCGGGCAAAGTAAAAGTAACGAAATTTAATTTTCTATGGACAAACCAACAACCTACTATCTGCGGGGATAGATATATTTAAACTTGGCAAACCTATATACACATTTCACATTGAGTAAAATAGTTTAATTTCCCAATTTAAGTACATTAATAATATTGATGTCCACATTGATGTTTTTATTGCGGATACATGCGTTCGATAGATTTCCAATCACTCTTTAAAAATACTCCTTTTACTTTTAAATTGTTTAGAATTGTTTACTTTTAAACTTGCCGGATTGCCTATTGTTTCCGGTTGTATGATGTGTGGTAAACAGAAAAGTTTTATTTTAGAGAGAAAAACCATTTGTACGCTTGGTGGAGTATGGAAAGCTCACTGACTCTGCACAATCGAAAATATTTTGAATCCGAACATGTGGATGGAATATTTAATATTTCTTTAACGTACAGGTAAGCGTTTTACTGCTGGGACAATGTTTCTCGCCAAAGAACTTTTTTTTACAGATCGCAATTCACATCTTAATGTATTTCAAGCACCAAGTTAGCTGGGTAGTAATTTCAGAAAAACTTGATTTTTTCTTCACCTTACATATTGTTTCTCAAGTTTTGTTCGGTTTGTGTCACGTGACTCCTTTCAGGAGGGATTCGGACATCTTTCAGCCATACGGCAGTGTATCATATGTCTACCGACAAATAAACTGTGATAAAACACCAATAAGTGACGAAGAATTGGACGCACTCATCAAGGAGAAAACGAACCTCGCTTTATGGGTTGTTTCAAACTGCCACGTAAACCAAGGGGCGGTCGATCGAATGACATACGCGACAAGAATGATGACAGCCGGCTTCAATCTCACATTCGGTGGAAAATGCAGTGGCAGCGAAGTTCGACAGGAGTTCAACAACACCAAGTTTAAGTTCTACTTGGCGTTTGAGAACAGCTGGGGGTGTAAGGATTACATCACTGAAAAATTTTGGATTAACTCCCTAGCAGCCAGGACTGTACCTGTTGTGCTCGGTGCTCCAAAAGCTGACTACAAAGCTGTGGCTCCTCCTAACTCCTTCATCTACGCTCAGGACTTCCCATCACCTGAAGATCTTGTAAAATATTTGGAATACTTGAACAGAAACAACAAGGAATATAAAAAGTATCTCAAGTGGATGACTCTGGACATATCGGAAATGTCAGGTTTAAAAAAAGAAACTGTGTTCTGCAAATTATGTTCGTATGTAAAGAACCTCAAAAAAAATGACGACGGTACGTTGTTACCAGTCTCCACATCTTTGTCTCGCCATAACTTTTCTGTTCAATCTTGGTTTTTAGGAAAAGAAAATAAAGCATGTCTTTCTTGACCACTGTATGATATATCACCAGTAAAAAAAATAATTTATTTCTTCGCCTCATTCGTCATACTGCATAACTTTTTCTCAAAAGATAAGCAATGTTTCATCATATTAATTAAATAATTTGCTCTTTTTTTACCAAATTGCAACCTTTTCCATGTTAACACTGTTCAGAATATACGGTGAGATTCAAGAGCATGGTTTGGAGTTTTATCTGTCTTCGAATTTTATTGACCTGTTTTACAACAACAAAATATAATATAACGTCAGACACCCACAATGTTTTATACAAACATGTTTTATCGGCTGATCTGATCTTACACGATAACCTAAAAAGCGTTCATGTCAGACACTGGAAGATCGATTGTGATTAGCAAAAATTATTTGAACCTGAAATTCTTGTTTCGGGGTTTTGTCTAAAATCTTTATTTGCTTTAGTCATACTAGAACACAGACATAATATAATTGGTGTGAGGATTATTTCATTCGCTTAACATACGAACGAAAATTTTGTTCCAGGAATATTTTAATCTTCTTGAAATGATTTTCATTAAGAAAGCAACAAATTTCAATAAAATATGAACGCATGTTGATAAGCAAAACTATGTCATGTTTGTCTCTTTATCGACATCCAGTGGTCAATTTGTGCTCGGAACACAATGTTTTTTTCCTGTAATAACTGTGGTTTCAGGAACACAATTCAAAAACAAAAATGTGTTCGGTCTTTGTCACTGATTGCTTTATTACGTCATCGTTATATTAAAACAGAAAACACAGGTGGGCATTTCCCGTCAGCGAAACTTATTTCAATACCATCAGTTTAAAGTTTTGGGTAATAGCGCTACAGTTTGATTTAAAGGCACTGTTGATACTGCAGATAATTGTGAATATGATTTCGTGACAAATTCACTACCATTTTATTGGCATTTTTTAATCACGGATTGTTAAGATTTTTGATGCTATACCTGAAACGCAGTAAGAAAGTTTTGCAAGCTTGAAATTTTCAGTTTTATTTCACACAAGACAACATATGTAGCAAAACCTGTACAGAACAAGAAAAGGGTACCAAACAGAATTTCACAACGGCAAATCGTACAATATAAGGCAATGTACGTGACAGTTTTCCGAAATACAACGATGACCCAAAAAAAATGAAAAATGGTGTTTTCAAATGCAGACCATGACACGCTAAAATTGTCATTTTGACCATCTAAATAGGCAAAGAAATGTTTGTCGTATTTCGTAATCAAAAATGTTTGTATTCCTGTAGGCTTTGAGGTTGACATCTCGTTGCGGTATCCTGCACAGATGCCTGTCCTTCAACAGATGCCTGTCCTTCGACAAATGCGTCAAATGCCTGTCCTTCATCAAATGCCTGTCCTTCAACAGATGCCTGTCCTTCGACAAATGCGACAAATGCCTGTCCTTCATCAGATGCCTGTTCTTCGACAGGTGCCTGTTCTTCGACAGGTAACTGTACAGATTTCTGTGGTGGAACAGAGGCTTCATTTTGCTCTGTGGGCGAGCAACACTTGGCCCTTAACCACTGGAATACAGATTTGCAAACATCCACAACGAAGTCCCACAACAGTAGGACAACTAGAGACCCCAAGAAGTAAATAATCGTGGATACGAACGCCAACCAAAACGGGGCGTTCTTCGACCAAGTGCCTGGATCGACTCCAGTCTCTATGTCCAGCCAGAGTGAAGCAAAAGCGAAGCTGAAGAGACCACCTGCGCAGCATGAATTACGATGAAAACGTATATTGATAAAAGTAACCTTCGAGAAACATCTAATACTCTATATTAAATCGAAATGTTACTATTTGCACAAATCAGCTCAGGTTTTCAAATGCGGACATTTATATGTAATGGAAAACTATGTTTTTATGGTAAGTCCAAATATACCGGGGACAAGCGTACTTTTGATTATCTTTAAAACAAAAAGACATGATCGTGCAATATGGGCCTTACAAAATGCCTCACCGCTTAACAGGACGAAGAACTTGGATGAAAACTGTACTTCTTTGCATGGCGGAGCGCAAAAACCGAGCACAATGAGCACAAGACTAATGAACCAGCACGTCAACCACCCACAAAATATTACTCCTGAAAAGGCGTGCATCGAATGGCAGTGAGCACCTGAACAGGAAAATCAGTTGGAAAAAAACCGTAGAATTATAAAGTCAAAAACGTAGAAATGTTTTGATAATTTTGGCTTTAACCAGAGGTTTCCAATATATGCATATAGTGCATCGCAATCCATTAGTCCATTGTTTGAATGTTGTTTGGCCGTCGTAAGCTCACTTGCAAGTTTTGAACGAATTTTATATCTATAACAATCTGTGTGACCTTGTAGCTGTTGCATTAATAAAAAGTGAACATCGAAAGCGAATTAGTCCTTACAAAAAGTCTGAAGAATTTCTGTGGTATATTTTGTTGGGGATGAGTACATCACTGGTTCATGAAAGTTCCTCTGCATTAGACTATTTTCTTCGCTATGAAAACAACGTTTTAACTTACTTCGTTTATACACAGGAATGTCTTCAATTATTTTCCAGCCAGGCAAACACACAGCTATCCATTGAAATAGTGAACAAATGACAAAGAAGACGAATCCTGTCCGATTCCGAGCTGCTTCACTATCCGATAAAATTTGAAGAATTTTGTCCCCAACTTTAGTTTGTTCGCCATTGGCAAGGTCCACGTATCCTCCTGTCTTTTAGACAAATTTGGTTGTTAGGTACACCCACAATGTTTCAGTACATCCAAACAGGAACATTTTTACCCATGCAAAAACTCTCAATTACAGCGCTTGCTTAATTACAAGTGCACTTTTTTACATTTTTATTAGTTACATTACTTACATTTACCACCTGATACAGCTCCACGCTGGCTCCAGCAATACAACAGCATGACGCAAACATGGCACATGTTAAGCAGAGTGTCATATCAGCGATGTAAAGGTTGTATACAATCGAATATACAATAGTGCAAATGAGGAACAAAAGGCCTGTAAAAAAAGGATCGAGTTAATCGACATTTTTGGATATTTTATGCAGTACATTTATGCGAATAAATAAATCCATGTGTATTCTTGTAGGATTTCTAGGGCGATAAGAGAACGCCAATATAACATATACATATGTACGGAACAACTTTGCATAGAATTTGCAATCATAGTAAAGTATACTGTAACATAATAATTGATAATTAAATTCACAAAAATATAAGTACACAAATTTATATTTTGCAGCAAGTTAATGCAGCGTTGAAGCCACGGCTACTTATTTCTTTACACTTTTGTGCCAAGCAAAGAGGCCATTTTGAAAATAAAAGCCAAAGCTAAAATGCTGTTAATTATTAGTAAACGATTCGAACACTAACTGGGTTCATCATCAGTACTACAATGAGCGCATGCAAGAAAAGCGTCGGGGTAATAAAGGACTGAGCAGAAGGGAAACAGCACTTTACATCCAACACCAGCATAAACCAGCACTGAACGTGGATGACAGTTCCAAACCCCTTTACCTATTCTACATCTAGGTCCGTACTGCAGCCTGACACATTGCTAATGATGACGTCGCTGCTGTGCTTCCATGTTGTTGTCACGTGACATGCCTCTGGCTTGTTGCTCGTTGTTGCTGCTGCTGTTTCCCTTCTGCCTGCTCAGTCCTTTATTACCCCGACGCTTTTCTTGCATGCGCTCATTGTAGTACTGATGATGAACCCAGTTAGTGTTCGAAACGTTTACTAATGATTAACAGCAATTTAGCTTTGGCTTTCATTTTCAAAGTTATCAACTCCAAATATTTTGCACCCAAAGAGGCCATGTTCGGTAAATTTGAGGGGTGGAAACTATTTGTTTCACTTTAAGCCGAAGTGGTTGGAGTTGTTAGAAACTCCCTGTAAAGACCCTCATTCAGGTCACCAACATTTTGTTTACACACTGTGTTCACTTAAACCAACCAGTTGCAATTTTTCCGATGGAATAGAAACGTTTGGAAGAAAGCAATGTCCACATATTGTTTGTGTTGTTGGGTGCCTGTTTAAATAACAGTTTATCATGTTGAGAGATTACTTCCATTGGCTAGAGGCAAACATTATTTGGAATACATACTGATAAATATTATAAAATTCCAATTAATTTTGCGTGAAATGACAGTCAAACTTCATTAACCACGGAGATTAGAATGCTTGATAACGTTGTCCACAGGCATTGAAAAAAATCGTTAAAAAAGCTATTGCTGTGCAATTTAAATATAAGATACCTGTTGCACTACCGCATTGCCATTCGCGTTTGTTGGCGGACTGTGTATTTCAGCGATTGTTGAACAAAACGCCAGAAGTAATCGAGCAACAAGATAAAAAATGCCAACACCCATCGTCATTCGCTTGGCATCTGGTTTTATATCTGTAAAATATATTGCTTAGGTTAAAAGGTGGTTAAAGCTGTTGACTTTGAATGAATTATATGAGTCTTGCTAGGAAACCTACCATCATTTGGTTCAAAGTTGGTTTCTTGGTAAACTGGTAAATAAGTTGGACAGGCCCCTATACGAGAAAGGGGTCAGGCGTCCGCAAATCAGAAGGCTCTGATGTGTAGATGAATATCAAAATGGGCCCATGAACACTTTTGTTATCATTGAAACTTAGGGATTTCTACCGCAAAGTTTTGCAATCTCACATTATCTCCAAATAAAGTGACTTTAAACCGGCACTTTTTTTTGAAGGCCCCTGAGGTTATTATGAAATAATAGCATGGTAGTGGCTGTAAACACCGTTGTTGAGTCATCGCGCTTCAATTACAACTGTAACGGATAAACCTCAACAATATACATTTCAAACCCACTCACATTGTCCTGTGGATATGTTGCAGGGTCGGGTGCCGAACACATTGTAAAACATGCTGACTGGCTCCAAATTACGTCGAATCGGAACAAAGAAAACGGCGATTAGAACTGCTACCTCAGTAACATACAGCACGTACCGAAGCAAATCAAACAGGTCCTCATTTGATAAAATTGTCTTAGTCATAAGAACAAGTTGGACAAGCAGAACGGCCCCATATAGACCGGCTGTTACCCAGCCAAAGGTTAACGGCAGACCCGGTTGCAATGTGTTTTTGTCAATACCCTTGTATAAATCCGAGGTGAAGGCGGATATGGCGAATATATAGCCGCCACCTGTAAAACCAGAAAGAGCTTAAACATCGTAAAAAGTAAAATACAAACGCTTACGAACTTACAGGTCATTATAAGTGTAAACTTGTAAGACCTTCGGAACAACAAAGAAAGCCATTCTTTGCAATTACACACACCCTTTTCCCTTAAAATGTTTAGTAAGGCAAGAGCAACACTAACACAGGATAAGATGAACGTAGCAATCACTATTCCCGAAAATACCCTCGTGGTTTTGCGTTGACTTGCTAAAAAACAAAAGCTCAGTGAATAAGTGGTTAAAACAGAAGCTCAGTTATTGCAAAAGAATCCACATTTCCTCTTAGAACGCTTACGTTTCACTTCCACATTATTACATGGCAACTTCAGACGTAGTACGTCCTCGTATTATACGAACCTCGTATTGTCAGAGCTCTTCTACAAACCAATTTAAAACTTTCTTAGGCGTCTGTTTAAGTTGGTCTGTCTGTTACTATCATATTATTAAATACCCACGTTTATTTCTTCCACTCATGATAAGCTAACCTAAACATAGCATTCTGTTTGGCAATCAAACATTTTTGCCATACCGATAAAATACACGAATCGGTGTTAACAAACTGCCGGATCCAAATTATCCGGCCGAATTTGATTGATAACTATCCGGATCCGGCCGGGTCGGATAATTTGCAACTGGGAACATCACTACTTACAAGGCCCTTTCATAGGGATTGGTGCAGCACGTGCTTGTCTGTTAGAAAAAAAACAAGTTTTCTAACGTTAAAAATATGCATGGGAGTAAGCTGTGTTATAATTTAGGAATGTCTACAATAAGTTCTTGGCATTACTTTAAGGACAAAAAACATCCAATTTCATATCACAACAACGATGTGACTGCTCCCAAGCACAAAGAAAACCTATTTTGCGTTGTGCTTGTTCAAGAAAAATCGTCACAACCCAGCATTGTACAAGATATCACATATGTTTTATACGTGCCACGCTCACCCGAATGGCTCCATCAAATCGGCACGTTGAGAATAGTTTTCCGATTCCGAATCTTCCTTTCACTGCATTTCATTTCCAAACCCAATTTTCAAATACTGGCTCCAAGGTATCTAAGTCTTCATATATATACAGTAATTGTGTGGAATAACCTCGCGAGTCTTACGATATGTACGTGGATTTGCAACATGTGCAGAAGTTCCACAACACTTGTGTTGTTTGACGTCATGTCATGGAGATTGGTGATCACAGCACCACCACATCGGCAAAGATGCTTTTTTTGTTATTAATCACACGATTCGATTCGTTGACCAACAGACGGAGTGCAGGGAGAATTGGATTTTACGTGATCCCGAATGGTTTGGTACGGAAGCCAAACTTTTCATACCGATATGATATGGTTGCATTATTCATCCTTCTTTCCTTCAGCAATAAACCCACCATACACTTGTCTTGTCATAAACTTTGTCGTAAGGGATAGTTTGTGACAATTCGTCTGAAACAGACCATTATGTATTTTGATAAAGGTTATCGTATTGCTTCTCACCCACAACGATTCGACACAAGGGAGTCGTAACAAGTTACGTCGGTATCCAAACATTCTCATTTCCCACATACACAGTGTCCCCACAGCCTGAAAGTCTGAAAGGAGTTTTGGGCGACATAAAACCGTATCTGGCAACCTATATTATTGAAGATGATTCTAAACCTTAGATTATAATATTCTGATGTAACTAATGGATTTATACTGTTGGTATTAAACTACATTGAATAAAAGTTGCGCAAAAGAACACTGCACACAAGCAATTACACTAGAGTCAACCGATAAATAAGTAATGTCCTAAAGTATTGTGGAATGCAGCAAGTAACAGGTATAATATCGTTGACATTGTTCAAAATTACATTTGTTCAAAAAATTACACATTTGACATTGTTAAAAAAAAAAAGGTATTTAGGTGTGGAGAAAAATTAGACCAATCATTATATAATGAACTTTCGGATGATACTTGAGCCGTCGCATGCAGCTTATGCCCTGCGGCTGAATAAAGTTTTTGGTTTGTTTTAATCACGTGTTTGTGTCAGTATTGCACCGGCGGTATGGCGTACACAGCCACCTACAAGCTGTGTGGTTTTCTGTTAATTTTCACTTTGTTCACGTCGGCATATTATTCTGTTGCCGTGCGTTACCCTGTCATGGATTGGATGCGAGAGAGAAATAACTCAAATACTTCAAGCAGTTTCATGGTGAGTGGATCCTATGTAGTTTAATTTTATATCAATATTAAAAACAACTTTTATTCATAATTTTCTGTTAAATTGCTGATTGAAGCGTTATAGTCATTGATACATTTGGTCATGTTTTCATTCCCGAATAAATATTTATCTTGCTTTTTAGTTAAGACTTTTTAGGTTTGTTTCCATGTTGGGACTAGAATGATTCTGTGTTCTGTCACAATGTTTAATTTTCAAACTTGCAACCATGGTCATGAGGATCAATTGCCATCATTGATACATTTGTAGGAACTCAGTTTAGTAATCCGGTAAGAGAAACCCGTGGGACTATTGACTGCGTTTTTTAATGTAATCAATTTCAAAGGATGCTGCGAGAAAATGAAATTCATGGTTTATAAATTTCCACGGTTGTTTTGCTGATGCGAAATGATCGCAAAACGTGGCTTGGCCTCGTATCAAGGCTACATCAAGTGGCTTGGCCTCGTATCAAGGCTACATCAAGAATTGTCTGCGTTGTAGCCTCTGGGCAAACGCATCGCCACTGACGTGTGTGTTGTGGCATGTCCAGGATTAGGTATTTCTGCCAATTCACCACAAAGTGAAATGGTCTCTGTCTGGCTAATTAGCCGACAAGACCGTCGTCAGTTACAAGCTGCACTTATGAGACTGGTAGTTCGAAGCAGCATGCACAGTTATCTGTGGCTCACTATTGTAATGTTGTTTACCGTGAATCCGTGTTTAAGAACAACACCTTTCAAGAACAAAGAACAGCGGTGAAAGTGTGCGAAAAAGGGAGGAGTTTAATTTAAAATAAAATAAAAATGTTTGCAATTATTTTTCCCTGTTGAACAGTAGCAAAATTGAAACAAGAAATTAGTTTTGCCAAACCTGTTTATTCATTGCCCAAAACCTTGTCCATTTATAATTGGAATTTGGAATAGTTACTTTTTTCCAAAAATTTTTTCATTACTACGAAAGCAAGAATTTTTTAAGAAAATTTCAAATTTAACATCTCCTGCATTTGCAGGAAACAAACGAAATTTTAAAATATTCGACGAATCAAAGTAACCCGGTGAGTTTAGCTAAGTCGTGCCTCCTACAACTATGTGCATTATTACACTCAGTCTCCTTTTTATCTATTTAGGTATATATTGTTATGTGGTACCCACTGTTTGGAATGAAAAAAGAGGATCGAACCTTGAAGCACTGCGGTGATTGCATCGTCACACAAAATCGATCCAAAGTAGATTTTACCGTTATAACATTGATATTAATTTGGCAAATGAGTGTGCTATGCTCAACTTGACCCTTTGCCATGATTAAAATAATTCACCTAAATTCTCATTTTTTCTTGTCAGTTACGAAATTTTTATGTGAAACACTGCCACTTGCTAATTCTTTTCTTTTGCTCTATGTGGTGCTACCTGTTAGTGTTTCACATAAAAATAGCTGGCTGCGAATTGAATAGGACTTTAATCCAAAACATAGGAGCGAAAACACAGTAAAGTTCAAACTATTGCTATAATACCGACAAAAGCATATTGTTTTAGGGCAGTTTTTCGTTTGTCGTTACAGTTGGATGGAGATGGTGTTAAAATGGTTGTAATACACTTTGCCCAATATAATTCCACCGATCTGCCACAGACAAGGTGATATAATTATGGCGCTGTTGCGTGTTTGAGGTTTTATGTCATAAATATATTAAAAGTGTTTTGTAGGGTAAACTTTCACATTTAGGTGTAAGCAAGTTATGTAATGGTATTTACTTAATCAAGCTACTCTGGCAGGTTGTCGATCGAACAAAGTAAAAGTAACGAAATTTAATTTTCTATAAACAAACCAACAACCTACTGTCTGCGGGGATAGCTATTTTTAAACTTGGCAAACCTATGTACACATTTCATATAGAGTAAAATATCTTACTTTCCTAATTGAAGTGAATTAATGATATTGATGTCCACATTGATGTTTTTATTGCGGATACATGCGATCGATAGATTTCCAAAAACTCTTTTAACCCTTTTCACTTTTCAATTGTTCACAATTGTTTACTTTTAAACTTGCCGGATTGTCCATTGTTTCCGGTTGTATGATGTGTGGTAAACAGAAAAGTTTTATTTCAGAGAGAAAAACCATTTGTACGCTTGGTGGACTATGGAAAGCTCACTGACTCTGCGCAATCGAAAATATTTTGAATCCGAACATGTGGATGGAATATTTAATATTTCTTTAACGTACAGGTAAGCGTTTTACTGGGACAATGTTTCTCGCCTATGAACTTTTTTATACAGATCGCATTTCACATGTTATTGTATTTCAAGTTTACCAAGTTAGCTGGCTAGTAATTTCAGAAACACTTGATTTTTTCTTCACCTTACATAATGTTTCTCAATCAAGTTTTGTTCGGTTTGTGTCACGTGACTCTTTTCAGGAGGGATTCGGACATCTTTCAGCCATACGGCAGTGTATCATATGTCTACCGACAAATAAACCGTGATAAAACACCTATAAGTGACGAAGAATTGGACGCACTCATCAAGGAGAAAACGAACCTCGCTTTATGGGTTGTTTCAAACTGCCACGTAAACCAGGGGGCGGTCGATCGAATGACATACGCGACAAGAATGATGACAGCCGGCTTCAATCTCACATTCGGTGGAAAATGCAGTGGCAGCGAAGTTCGACAGGAGTTCAACAACACCAAGTTTAAGTTCTACTTGGCGTTTGAGAACAGCTGGGGGTGTAAGGATTACATCACTGAAAAATTTTGGATTAACTCCCTAGCAGCCAGGACTGTACCTGTTGTGCTCGGTGCTCCAAAAGCTGACTACAAAGCTGAGGCTCCTCCTAACTCCTTCATCTACGCTCAGGACTTCCCATCACCTGAAGATCTTGTAAAATATTTGGAATACTTGAACAGAAACAACAAGGAATATAAAAAGTATCTCAAGTGGGTGACTCTGGACATATCGGAAATGTCAGGTTTAAAACAAGAAACTAGGTTCTGCAAAATATGTTCGTATGTAAAGAACCTCAAAAAAAATGACGACGGTACATTGTTGCCAGTCTCAACCACCTTGTCTCGCCATAACTTTTCTGTTCAATCTTGGTTTTTAGGAAAAGAAAATAAAGCATGTCTTTCTTGACCACTGTATGATATATCACCAGTAAAAAAAATAATTTATTTCTTCGCCTAATTCGTCATACTGCATAACTTTTATCTCAAAAGATAAGCAATGTGACTTGTCATGTGATATGCAATGTTTCAACATATCAATTAAATAATTTGCTCTTTTTTTACCAAATTGCAACCTTTTCCATGTTAACACTGCTCAGAATATACGGCGAGATTCAAGAGCATGGTTTGGAATTTTATCTGTCTTCGAATTTTATTGACCACTTTTACAACAACAAAATATAATATAACGTCAGACACCCACAATGTTTTATACAAACATGTTTTATCGGCTGATCTGATCTTACACGATAACCTAAAAAGCGTTCATGTCAGACACTGCAAGAGACTGATTGTGATTAGCAAATTTTACTTAAACCTTGAATTCTTGTTTTGAGGTGTTGTCTAAAATCTTTATTTGCTTTAGTCTTACTAGAACACAGACCCAATATAATTGGTGTGAGGATTATTTCATTCGCTTAACATACGAACGAAAATTTTGTTCCAGGAATATTTTAATCTTCTTGAAATGATTTTCATTAAGAAAGCAACAAATTACAATAAAATATGAACGCATGTTGATAAGCAAAACTATGTCATGTTTGTCTCTTTATCGACATCCAGTGGTCAATTTGTGCTCGAAACACAATGTTTTTTTCCGGTAATAACTGTGGTTTCAGGAACACAACTCAAAAACAAAAATGTGTTCGGTGTTCGTCACTGATTACTTTGTTACATCATCGTTATATTAAAACAGAAAACACAGTTGGGCATTTCCCGCTAGCGAAACTTATTTTAATACCATCAGTTTAAATTATTGGTTATTAGCGCTACAGTTTGATTTACTGATACTGCAGTTAATTGTAAATGTGGTTTCATGACAAATTCACTACCATTTTATTGGCATTTTTTAACCACGGCTTGTTAAATTTTTGGTGCTATACCTGAAACGCAGTAAGACAGTTTTGCAAGCTTGAAATATTTCAGTTTTTATTTCACACAAGACAACATATATAGCAAAACCTGTACAGAACAAGAAAAGTGTACCAAACAGAATTTCACAACGGCAAATCGTACAATATAAGGCAATGTACGTGACAGTTTTCCGAAATATAACGATGACACAATAAAAAGTCAAAAATGGTGTTTTCAAATGCAGACCATGACACGCAAAAATTGTCATTTTGACCATCTAAATAGGCAAAGAAATGTTTGTCGTGTTTCGTAATCAAAAAGGTTTGTATTCCTAAAGGCTTTGAGGATGACATCTCGTTGCGGTATCCTGGACAGATGTCTGTCCTTCAACAGATGCCTGTCCTTCGACAAATGCCTGTCCTTCATCAGATACCTGTTTTTCGACAGATGTCTGTCCTTCAACAGATGCCTGTCCTTCGACAAATGCCTGTCCTTCATCAGATGCCTGTCCTTCAACAGATGCCTGTTCTTCGACAGGTGACTGTACAGATTTCTGTGGTGGAACAGAGGCTTCATTTTGCTCTGTGGGCGAGCAACACTTGGCCCTTAACCACTGGCATACAGATTTGCAAACATCCACAACGAAGTCCCACAACAGTAGGACAACTAGAGACCCCAAGAAGTAAATAATCGTGGATACGAACGCCAACCAAAACGGGGCGTTCTTCGACCAAGTGCCTGGATCGACTCCAGTCTCTATGTCCAGCCAGAGTGAAGCAAAAGCGAAGCTGAAGAGACCACCTGCGCAGCATGAATTACGATAAAAACGTATATTGATAAAAGTAACCTTCGAGAAACATCTAATACTCTATATTAAATCGAAATGTTACTATTTGCACAAATCAGCTCAGGTTTTCAAATGCGGACATTTATATGTAATGGAAAACTATGTTTTTATGGTAAGTCCAAATATACCGGGGACAAGCGTACTTTTGATTATCTTTAAAACAAAAAGACATGATCGTGCAATATGGGCCTTACAAAATGCCTCACCGCTTAACAGGACGAAGAACTTGGATGAAAACTGTACTTCTTTGCATGGCGGAGCGCAAAAACCGAGCACAATGAGCACAAGACTAATGAACCAGCACGTCAACCACCCACAAAATATTACTCCTGAAAAGGCGTGCATCGAATGGCAGTGAGCACCTGAACAGGAAAATCAGTTGAAAAAAAACCGTAGAATTATAAAGTCAAAAACGTAGAAATGTTTTGATAATTTTGGCTTTAACCAGAGGTTTCCAATATATGCATATAGTGCATCGCAATCCATTAGTCCATTGTTTGAATGTTGTTTGGCCGTCGTAAGCTCACTTGCAAGTTTTGAACGAATTTTATATCTATAACAATCTGTGTGACCTTGTAGCTGTTGCATTAATAAAAAATGAACATCGAAAGCGAATTAGTCCTTACAAAAAGTCTGAAGAATTTCTGTGGTATATTTTGTTGGGGATGAGTACATCACTGGTTCATGAAAGTTCCTCTGCATTAGACTATTTTCTTCGCTATGAAAACAACGTTTTAACTTACTTCGTTTATACACAGGAATGTCTTCAATTATTTTCCAGCCAGGCAAACACACAGCTATCCATTGAAATAGTGAACAAATGACAAAGAAGACGAATCCTGTCCGATTCCGAGCTGCTTCACTATCCGATAAAATTTGAAGAATTTTGTCTCCAACTTTAGTTTGTTCGCCATTGGCAAGGTCCACGTATCCTCCTGTCTTTTAGACAAATTTGGTTGTTAGGTACACCCACAATGTTTCAGTACATCCAAACAGGAACATTTTTACCCAAGCAAAAACTCTCAATTACAGCGCTTGCTTAATTACAAGTACACTTTTTTACATTTTTATTAGTTACATTACTTACATTTACCACCTGATACAGCTCCACGCTGGCTCCAGCAATACAACAGCATGACGCAAACATGGCACATGTTAAGCAGAGTGTCATATCAGCGATGTAAAGGTTGTATACAATCGAATATACAATAGTGCAAATGAGGAACAAAAGGCCTGTAAAAAAAGGATCGAGTTAATCGACATTTTTGGATATTTTATGCAGTACATTTATGCGAATAAATAAATCCATGTGTATTCTTGTAGGATTTCTAGGGCGATAAGAGAACGCCAATATAACATATACATATGTACGGAACAACTTTGCATAGAGTTTGCAATCATAGTAAAGTATACTGTAACATAATAATTGATAATTAAATTCACAAAAATATAAGTACACAAATTTATATTTTGCAGCAAGTTAATGCAGCGTTGAAGCCACGGCTACTTATTTCTTTACACTTTTGTGCCAAGCAAAGAGGCCATTTTGAAAATAAAAGCCAAAGCTAAAATGCTGTTAATTATTAGTAAACGATTCGAACACTAACTGGGTTCATCATCAGTACTACAATGAGCGCATGCAAGAAAAGCGTCGGGGTAATAAAGGACTGAGCAGAAGGGAAACAGCACTTTACATCCAACACCAGCATAAACCAGCACTGAACGTGGATGACAGTTCCAAACCCCTTTACCTATTCTACATCTAGGTCCGTACTGCAGCCTGACACATTGCTAATGATGACGTCGCTGCTGTGCTTCCATGTTGTTGTCACGTGACATGCCTCTGGCTTGTTGCTCGTTGTTGCTGCTGCTGTTTCCCTTCTGCCTGCTCAGTCCTTTATTACCCCGACGCTTTTCTTGCATGCGCTCATTGTAGTACTGATGATGAACCCAGTTAGTGTTCGAAACGTTTACTAATGATTAACAGCAATTTAGCTTTGGCTTTCATTTTCAAAGTTATCAACTCCAAATATTTTGCACCCAAAGAGGCCATGTTCGGTAAATTTGAGGGGTGGAAACTATTTGTTTCACTTTAAGCCGAAGTGGTTGGAGTTGTTAGAAACTCCCTGTAAAGACCCTCATTCAGGTCACCAACATTTTGTTTACACACTGTGTTCACTTAAACCAACCAGTTGCAATTTTTCCGATGGAATAGAAACGTTTGGAAGAAAGCAATGTCCACATATTGTTTGTGTTGTTGGGTGCCTGTTTAAATAACAGTTTATCATGTGGAGAGATTACTTCCATTGGCTAGAGGCAAACATTATTTGGAATATATACTGATAAATATTATAAAATTCCAATTAATTTTGCGTGAAATGACAGTCAAACTTCATTAACCACGGAGATTAGAATGCTTGATAACGTTGTCCACAGGCATTGAAAAAAATCGTTAAAAAAGCTATTGCTGTGCAATTTAAATATAAGATACCTGTTGCACTACCGCATTGCCATTCGCGTTTGTTGGCGGACTGTGTATTTCAGCGATTGTTGAACAAAACGCCAGAAGTAATCGAGCAACAAGATAAAAAATGCCAACACCCATCGTCATTCGCTTGGCATCTGGTTTTATATCTGTAAAAGATATTGCTTAGGTTAAAAGGTGGTTAAAGCTGTTGACTTTGAATGAATTATATGAGTCTTGCTAGGAAACCTACCATCATTTGGTTCAAAGTTGGTTTCTTGGTAAACTGGTAAATAAGTTGGACAGGCCCCTATACGAGAAAGGGGTCAGGCGTCCGCAAATCACAAGGCTCTGATGTGTGGATGAATGTCAAAATGGGCCCATGAACACTTTTGTTATCATTGAAACTTAGGGATTTCTACCGCAAAGTTTTGCAATCTCACATTATCTCCAAATAAAGTGGCTTTAAACCGGCACATTTTTTTCAAGGCCCCTGAGGTTATTATGAAATAATAGCATGGTAGTGGCTGTAAACACCGTTGTTGAGTCATCGCGCTTCAATTGCAACTGCAACGGATAAACCTTAACAATATACATTTAAAACCCACTCACATTGTCCTGTGGATATGTTGCAGGGTCGGGTGCCGAACACGTTGTAAAACATGCTAACTGGCTCCAAATTACGTCGAATCGGAACGAAGAAAACGGCGATTAAAACTGCTACCTCAGTAACATACAGCACGTACCGAAGCAAATCAAACAAGTCCTCATTTGATAAAATTGTCTTAATCATAAGAACAAGTTGGACAAGCAGAACGGCCCCATATAGACCGGCTGTTACCCAGCCAAAGGTTAACGACGGACCCGGTTGCAATGTGTTTTTGTCAATACCCTTGTATAAATCCGAGGTGAAGGCGGATATGGCGAATATATAGCCGCCACCTGTAAAACCAGAAAGAGCTTAAACATCGTAAAAAGTAAAATACAAACGCTTACGAACTTACAGGTCATTATAAGTGTAAACTTGTAAGACCTTCGGAACAACAAAGATAGCCATTCTTTGCAATTATACAAACCCTTTTCCCTCAAAATGTTTAGTAAGGCAAGAGCAACACTAACACAGGATAAGATGAACGTAGCAATCACTATTCCCGAAAATACCCTCGTGGTTTTGCGTTGACTTGCTAAAAAACAAAAGCTCAGTGAGAAGAGAGTAAAAATAGAAGCTCAGTTATTGCAAAAGAATCCACATTTCCTCTTAGAACGCTTACGTTTCACTTCCACATTATCACATGGCAACTTCAGACGTAGTACTTTCTCGTATTATACGAACCTCGTATTGTCAGAGCTATTCTACAAACCAATTTAAAACTTTCTTAGGCGTCTGTTTAAGTTGGTCTGTCTGTTACTTGAACCTTTCTTCATCGGCATGCACCGATCAGTAGGCAGTGATGTAGCCTACAGCATATCGCGACACAAAACAGAAATAACAAATGTTTCAACAAACGTCATTCAAGCAACTTTGCCAAATACCAACACTCTCAAAAGTCGCCATTTCCTACTTCAATAATTAATTGTTTTTATTGTACCGCGGAATACTGGGGTAGGATATTATTTTGCTGTACGTCGATGCTCTTAACTTAACTGTAAAGGCGAGCAAAATAATGCAGCTATTCTTCTAACTGATTTGATTTTTTAAATCTCGCTCCTCGTCAGGAAATAGTGGCTAATCCAGCTATAGGCTGCAATGCCTGGGCTGCGAACCTAATGAAGCCTCTAACTGTTTACCGTGAGAAATGTGAAAATAAACTCCGACTTACCGACCTCGAATATCCGTGTTTTATTTGTGTTCCACCCAGGCAAGCAACAGGTGATCAAGGAAAAAATTAGGGAAATGACCAACATTACTAAAGTTGCGATTTCCCATTGTTGCTCCCAGGATTCCACGTATTCAGGAATTATGTCTTTTTGATCTGTGTTATCGAACCTCTGCCAGATATGAATTTTGTATTAAATAGATTCGACAGATTACCACTACTGATTTGCTTTGGGTGCAAAAAAAATCTTGGCGCATTGAAAAATGCTTTTGTTGGAAAACCAAATTACTTCAACTTTCAAGTAATTTTGAATTTGGCTGCACAGGAAATTCAAGTTCATGAAAATTGAAATATTGGAAAAACATTAATTATAATTGGCCAGAGGCTTATTACCACAAAAATACAAATATACAACACAGTCATTTAATATTGCGAATGTAAGACAATGACAAACCGATGTCCAGATTGTACAATAGGATTAAAGGGCAGACCCAACAATAATTGTTACGTTTTTATTGTGCCAGAAGAACAGACTATTAAATTGTAATATAGGTTTGGGCGATACAGCGGCGTTAAACCCCTTGAAGGTGTATTTATCACAAATCATATGACACTGTCATAGCTTTCAACAGAAAAAAATATGACCCATGCTTACTGCTTGCGAAAACGCGCAAATACTAACAACACAGCGTTGTAAGTAATGTAATACGAACGTATAGGACGCAATATTTACAACAACAAACTCTGAGGTACAAATGTTTGAATAATTTTTAAAGCAACCATTACGTCAATAACACAGAACGACTTACCGATGCCCACGTGCAGACCACAGCAAAGCAAGAAAGTAGACCTGATACGAATGACATTCCCATGGCAAGGGTGACGTCACCGATGTGAAAGTCGTGGAAGCAGCAGTAAAAGAAAACGCCGCAAACCATTCCAAGGCCTGGAATAAATACAAGTTTAGCTGCTAATTGGTTTGAAGTTCGTGGATAGCTTTTGGAATGTCGCATTCGAGGACTGCTTTAATCATTACTAATGATTTTTTTCTATTTTCTGTTTGACTTCGTATGAATCTCGTCGAACAATGAGATCAATGGAAAACAACGTCTTTATTCATTAACTTTGGTCAGCGGTTGCGCATGCTCGGAGCTGAAACATATTTTTGAAATAGCTGATGTTACTTTGAGGTGCCGATTGTGACTTTTGGGGTCATTTAACTTTTTGAAAAATATACAGGTGCGTTCAAGCGCCAGTCAGAGCAAGCAAACAATGCACACCAGCAACCAGTTTCGTCAGGAGTCCAAGTTTCCAACAACGGCACGAACGAAAAATCCATGAGATCGACAGAAGCACAATGTATGATATTCCAACTATTGAAAACGCTATTTGATCTTCAATGCGGATGTCTGAAAATAAAATGGGTTGTGAGGATTTTGATAATGTTTGTCGAAATTAAACGTTGCCAAATATTGGTATGCGAATAAAACAGGTAATGTCAATTTATTATTGTATTTCTTTATCCCAGCACGTGGAAATAAAAACATTCAACAGATATACAGAACCGTATACAGATTACCTTTCAATGAAACACGACTTACATGGATCTTTTCCCGCTGCGCTGTGTTTGAAAATGCCAAACACCATGTAGAACATACTTAGTGGTTCAGTGCCCTTCCATGACGGAACGAGAAATGCAGAAAGTGCGAAAATATACCCTAAAACGCTAAAAACGGTATCCAAAATACCGAAGCGCTCAGCCAAATTACGGCTATTCCGTCCGTTTGCAGTTCTATTTCCGTTTTCATTTCCGTTTGCTTCAAGGCCTTGATCTCCAGCCATATTCCTGCTAAGAGATTCAAACTCTTTGCAAAACTGTACGCCCCAATAGGTTTAAACTGAGTGTCCTGCTTGTTTAAGCTGTATTGCAGTAACATGTTTAAACTGTGTGTTCTTTGCTCGGTTAGGCCTCGTACGTATTTTTTTTGGGCCTTTTTATTACAGAACCTTGTCAAGCTCTTGTCACAGTAATAACAGATCCTCACTACCCTGGCAGTACCCAGTCCAAATTCAATGTTATTTAAATATAAAGGTACATTAATATTAACTTCTCCCTACAAAAAACTTGTTGCGCACCCAGACCCTTTCGCCTTGATGTTTGTGGGAAATTACCCCGATAGAAAGGTGGTATTGCAACACATCAGTGATGCAACCAAGCGTTCATGCGTAACTCGTCTGAAAAGCTGCACTCGTACCTCCACTACCGAAATTGTACGGGTACGTATTATGACACGAACCACATTGTTAGCAATGTTTTCCAGTAATTTTTTTGATTTGGCGTTCAACCGTGCTGCTGGGGCTTGACACAATGGTATGTGTACGTGGACCTGTTTGTCAACACCGCTTTTTTTGTCAACACCGTTCGTTTCTTTGGTGACAGATGTAGCTTTACAAAAATACTAAATGGAAACACCAATTTTACAATCGTTGGCCTTGCAGATGGCAATTTCACCATTATAAACACTGATGATATCGTTGTCATAAAACAGATTTTAATGAGAATATATAAACACTTTCACTAGAATTTATCCCATACAAATTTGCCACACATACGTCAAGCGTTTTTAGGCTCCCTCGATAGGCTGCATTCGCAAGGGAGACAAGCAAAGTTTGGGTAAAAGCAAGCGTTATTATTTCATGTCAACTGCGGTCGTCATTACAGAAATATATGTAACAAAATATATGATATCGAGCATATAAACGAACCGTGTAAACCAAGTCACTGCTCAACTTAAAACTGTAACGCATACAACCACAACAAATCTAGTTATAACAACATTAGTAAACACATTTGATCTGTTGACTTGCACGCCAGAAGCTAACGCAATACGGAACTACCATGGCTCAAGGTAACCAATACCGACTGAATTTCACTCGAAGCGTAGGTTGTACCTGGGTAGAAGTGAAATGCTGACGTCTCTTCTTCATTGGCGCGTGAAGCTGAACTATAGGTCCTGGTTTCGGGCGCTGGAAGCATGCGTGTTTGCTTGTGAGGTCAGACCCACAATATCAGTGACTCGAATTGGCTGTTTGATGCCCTTTGCTATTCTAATAATGTTGCTTAAACATCATTAGGGTTATGCAAACTTGGAAGATGTTTGATGTTTAGGACATAAATGCACATGTCGACTGTTCCGCTTGTTTTCCAATAACCGTTGATGGCAGGTTGTGACTCATATAGGGACCAAATATTCTTGAAATTAAAAAAAGAACTATTGCAACTGATGGATGGGACAGCAATGATTTGTGAAGCCTCCTGGTGGCTGCTTATCCAATTATTGACATGGGACTTATATAAAACCATAATATACAGGATCAAGCAATTTCTCTGCAAAATCCAATTGCATTTCATGATATAATGTCCTACCCCGGGGAGGATCAAATACCCTAGGGGACAAAACATATCCTGTCCTGCGACCAATTTTGACCAGAATGCGTACATGAGGGATGGATTTTTCAAAACAACACAAATGATTGCGCCTTTGAACGATTCACTTTTGTAAATGCAGCATGAATTTGAGTTCCGTTTTTAATTAAATTTTATACAATATCCGGCAAGTACGCTGGTAAAAATGTGGGTAGTGGCTACCCAAACGTTTGGGTTGTAATGTGCAGAAACCCCTAAAAATTCATTGGGCTGTGACTACCTATTTTGTTGGGTGGATTATCGTTTCACCTAAATTGGGTACAAAACTACTTCACCAATTTAGTTGGGCTCCCATGTGCAGAAACCTGTCATTTATTGGGGACCTAATTTTTGGCAATAACGTTTTTACCTAATCACATGAGGCGCTGTGCAGTAGTACAAAATAATGTTGTATTTGGAATGGGAAACAACAGCCACAAAACACTGAAGTACAGCAAAACAAACTACAGTGTGAAATATGCGCTGTAGGAAAGAAATTAGAAAAGAATCCTTTACAACTTCAGCATGATTCTGACACCGTTATAGTATTATAAAGCTAAACACAGAAGTATTACCATACTTTCTCAAGGCAGGATCAACCCACTGAGCAGGCCCTTTATATTTGGCGATCTCAGCTCTCGCATTTTGATCATAAGGTTTACAGGCTTCGCACCCAAGCTGGATCAGCCACTGTTCTCGACAGAACGGAGCGAGATCTGAAAAATCAAGCTCCCAGTGTGGTTTGAACTCAGGACACTGGGCTAACTACAACTGGCCCAACGCTCTACCAACTGAGCCACGAGGCTCAGTGGTTTTCACGGTACAACGCTCTACCAACTTATTGTGGCCAAGGTACACTGATGGTGCGCAAGCGCACAACTTGCCAGGCGACCTTCACATACGTAGGGGCTCCATACCGAAATCAGACAACGCTTCGTGGTTTTAACAGCAGCAGCACTGTGTTTGTATAATATTAACTAATAACAACTGTCTAACCTGAACCAAACACTTAAAATGAGAATAATTTTGGAATTAACAAAACAAAACTTAATACATCGAAACGTGCCTGCACACGCCGCACCATCTCTGTCTAACGGCAAAGTTTGACTTTTCTCTACAGTTTTCTCTCCCCGTTGCCCGATACAATGCGTCATTATGAAGTTTGAATATTCAACAAATGAACGGCGAGTATATCCAAGCCGCGGCGGAACAAAACCTGATAACAATATATGGGCATCGTACTCGCAATGTGACATTATATCAACATATACAATGTCTTTATCAGAGGTCGGCAACATTTAAAACGCAGTGTGCTAATGTACAAACTATGCCATTATAATGGTAATGTCTTTGCATATACCAACCATTTGGTGTGTAAAACAATGTAGAAGGTTTGGGAAAAACTTTGTATTAGTTTTATATACGATAAAAGCGATTTTGACGTGACATGAATATTCACCTCACGTTTTTGTATCAACCTGAACAACGGCAATTTGTCAAATAACGTTTCTCACCTCATTCCTATCCTTTTCTCAACCATGTAAACTGAAGCGAAAACACTGGTGTTTATAATAAGGTCTACAAAGTATCTGAGTAATAACATCACTTACAAGGTCCTTTCATTGGGATTGGTGCAACACGTGCTTGTCTGTTAGAAAAAAACAAACATGTTTTCTAACCTTAAAAATATGCATAGAGTAAGCTGTGTTATAATTTAGGAATGTCTACAATTTCTTGGCATTACTTTAAAGACAAAAAATATCAAATTTCATATCGCAACAACGATGTGACTCCTCCCAAGCACAAAGAAAACCTATTTTGCGTTGTGCTTGTTCAAGAAAAATCGTCACAACCCAGCATTGTACAAGATATCACATATGTTTTATACGTGCCACGCTCACCCGAATGACTCCATCAGATCGGCACGTTGAGAATAGTTTTCCGTTTCCGAATCTTCCTTTCACTGCATTTCATTTCCAAACCCAATTTTCAAATACTGGCTCCAAGGTATCCAAGTCTTCATATATATACAGTTAATGTGTGGGATAACCTCGCGGGTCTTACGATATGTACGTGGATTTGTAACATGTGCAGGAGTTCCACAACACTTGTGTTGTTTGACGTCATGTTATGGAGATTGGTGATCACAGCACCACCACATCGGCAAAGATGCTTTTTTTGTTATTTATCACACGATTCGATTCGTTGACCAACAGACGGAGTGCAGGGAGAATTGGATTTTACGAGATCCCGAATGGTTTGGTACGGAAGCCAAACTTTTCATACCGATATGATATGGTTGCATTATTCATCCTTCTTTCCTTCAGCAATAAACCCACCATACACTTGTCTTGTCATAAACTTTGTCGTAACGGATAGTTTGTGACAATTCGTCTGAAACAGACCATTATGTATTTTGATAATGGTTATCGTATTGCTTGCCACCCACAACGATTCGACACAATGGAGTCGTAACAAGTTACGTCGGTATCCAAACATTCTCATTTCCTACATACACAGTGTCCCCACAGCCTGAAAGTCTGAAAGGAGTTTTGGGCGACATAAAACCGTATCTGGCAACCTATATTATTGAAGATGATTCTAAACCTTAGATTATAATATTCTGATGTAACTAATGGATTTCAAAATTTTAACACGAGACAGATAAAGCTATAGATGATTTCCTATGATAAGTTTGTTAATTAAACCACGCACATACTGTATGTATTAACTGTATTGAATAAAAGTTACGCAAAAGAACACTGCACACAAGCAATCACACTAGAGTCACTCGATAAATAAGTAATGTCTTAAAGTATTGTGGAATGCAGCAAGTAACAGGTACTATCGCTGACATTGTTCAAAATTACTACTTCTTACGATAGCGGTAATTAGGTGTGCAGAAAAAAATCGACCGATCATTATATAATGAACTTTCGGATGATACTTAAGCCGTCGCATGCAGGTTATGCCCTGCGGCTGAATAAAGTTTTTGGTTTGTTTTAATCACGTGTTTTGGTCAGTATTGCACCGGCGGTATGGCGTACACAGCAACCTACAAGCTGTGTGGTTTTCTGTTAATTTTCACTTTGTTTACGTCGGCATATTATTCTGTCACCGTGCGTTACCGTGTCATGGATTGGATGCTAGAGAGGAATAATTCAAATACTTCAAGCAGTTTCATGGTGAGTGGATCCTATGTAGTTTGATTAAAAAACAATATTAAAAACAACTTTTATTTTTAATTTTATGTTAAATTGCCGATTGAAGCGTTATAGTCATTGATACATTTGGTCGTGTTTTCATTCCCGAATAAAAATTTATCTTGCTTTTTAGTTAAGACTTTTTAGGTTTATTTCCATGTTGGGACTAGAATCATTCTGTGTTCTGTCACAATGTTTAATTTTCAAACTTCCAACCATGGTCATGAGGATCAATTGACATCATTGATATATTTGTTGTTAGGAACACAGTTTAGTAATCTGGTGAAAGAAACCCGTGGGACTATTGGCTGCGTTTTTTAATGTAATCAATTTCAAAGGATGCTGCGAGAAAATGCAATTCATGGATTATAAATTTTCACGGTTGTTTTGCTGATGTGAAATGATCGCAAAAGTTTTGCTTTCATATTACTGTGCGGTTAAAAACGCGGCTTGGCCTTCGTATCAAGGTTACATCAAGAATTGTCTGCGTTGTAGCCTCTGAGCAAACGAATCGCCACTGACGTGTGAGTTGTGGCGTGTCCAGCATTGGGTATTTCTGCCAGTTCACCACAAAGTGAAATGGTCTCTGTCTGGCTAATTAGCCGACAAGACCGTCGTCAGTTACAAACTGCACTTATGAGGCCTGGTAGTTCGAAACAGCATGCACAGTTATCTGTGGCTCACTATTGTGAATCCGTGTTTAAAAACAACACCTTTTAAGAACAAAGAATAGCGGTGCAAGTGTGCGAAAAAGAGAGGAGTTTTATTTGAAATAAAAAAAAAATGATTGCATTTCCCTGTTGAACAGTAGCAAAATTTTGAAACAAAAAATTAGTTTTGCCAAACCTGTTTATCCATTGCCTAAAACTTTGTCCAATTACAATTGGAATTTGGAATAGTTACTTTTTTCATTTCTACGAAAGTTAGAACAATTGGAATTTTGAAGAAAATTCCAAATTTAACATCTCCTGCATTTGCAGGAAACAAACGAAATTTTAACATATTCGACGAATCAAAGTAACCCGGTGAGTTTAGCTAAGTCGTGCCCCCTACAACTATGTGCATAATTACACTCAACCTCCTTTTTATCTATTTAGTTATTTATTGTTATGTGGTACCCACCGTTTGGAAAGAAACAAGAGGATGGAATCTTGAAGAACTGCGGTGATTGCATCGTCACACAAAATCGATCCAAAGTAAATTTACAATTTTAAGGTTATATCATTGATAATAATTTGTCAAATGAGTGTGCTAAGCTCAACTTGACCCTTTGGCATGATTAAATTAATTCACCTAAATTCTCATTTTTTCTTGCCATTTACGAAATTTTTATGTGAAACACTGACACTTGCTGATTCTTTTCTTTTGCTCCATGTGATGATACCTGTCAGTGTTTCACATAAAAACAACCGGTTGCGAATTGAATGTGACTTAGGTGCGGAAACACAGTAAATTTTATTCTATTGCTACAATAACGACGAAGCACATTTTTTATTGCAGTTTTACGTTTGTCGTTACAGTTGGATGGAGATGGTGTTAAAATGGTTGTAATGCACTTTGCCGAATATAATTCCAACGATCTGCCACAGACAAGGTGATATAATTATGGCGCTGTTGGGTTTTTGAGGTTTTATGTCATAAATATATTAAAAAAGTGTTTTGTAATGTAAAAAAAAACATTTAGGTGTAAGCAAGTTATGTAATGGTATCAAATTAATCAAGCGACTCTGGTAGGTTGTCGATCGAGCAAAGTAAAAGTAACGAAATTTAATTTTCTATAAACAAACCAACAACCTACTGTCTGCGGGGATAGCTATTTTTAAACTTGGCAAAACCTATGTACACATTTCACATTACTTACTTTCCTAATTTAAGTACATTAATAATATTAATTAATTTTTGATGGTTTTATTGCGGATACACGCGATCGATAAATTTCCATTAACTCTTCGAAACTCTTTTCACTTTTAAATGGTTCACAAATGTTTACTTTTAAACTTGCAAAATTGCCCATTGTTTCCGGTTGTATGATGTGTGGTAAACAGAAAAGTTTTATTTCAGAGAGAAAAACCATTTGTACGCTTGGTGGACTATGGAAAGCTCACTGACTCTGCACAATCGAAAATATTTTGAATCCGAACATGTGGATGGAATATTTAATATTTCTTTAACGTACAGGTAAGCGTTTTACTGCTGGGACAATGTTTCTCGCCAAAGAAATTTTTTTTAACAGATCGCAATTCACATCTTATTGTATTTCAATTTTAACAAGCAATGAAATTCCTGTTGCTGCCAGGCGTATTGCAATTAAAAATGTACTGATCTTCTGGCATAAACGTATTGTATTCTTACGACGTTTCGTCTGCCATGCGGCGAGACTTCATCAGGTATAACGCAACAATTGAATCACACTGAAACACGCAGGGGAACAAAAGAAAAAAGGGGAACGTTGACACCGCTTGTCAACTCACGTGCTAGAGGAAGAGGCAGCAAACATTGCAGAAGACACAACAATTACAACAAATTCTTGTAAACTGCTGGAAAGATTGGAAAACGTGAGTTGACAAGCAGTGTCAACGTTCCCCTTTATTCTTTTGTGCCCCTCCGTGTTTCAGTGTAATTCACTTGTTGCGTTATACCTGATGAAGTCCCGCCGCATGGCAGACGAAACGTCGTAAGAATACCGTACGTTTATGCCAGAAGATTAGTACATTTTCAATTTTACCAAGCTAGCTGGCTAGAAATTTCAGAAACACTTATTTCTTCACCTTATATATTGTTTCTCAATCAAATTTTGTTCGGTTTGTGTCACGTGACTCCTTTCAGGAGGGATTCGGACATCTTTCAGCCATACAGCAGTGTATCACTTGTCTACCGAAAAATAAACCGTAATAAACCACCTATAAGTGACGAAGAATTGGACGCACTCATCAAGGAGAAAACAAACCTCGCTTTATGGGTTGTTTCAAACTGCCACGTAAACCAAGGGGCGGTCGATCGAATGACATACGCGACAAGAATGATGACGGCCGGCTTCAATCTCACATTCGGTGGAAAATGCAGTGGCAGCGAAGTTCGACAGGAGTTCAACAACACCAAGTTTAAGTTCTACTTGGCGTTTGAGAACAGCTGGGGGTGTAAGGATTACATCACTGAAAAATTTTGGATTAACTCCCTAGCAGCCAGGACTGTACCTGTTGTGCTCGGTGCTCCAAAAGCTGACTACAAAGCTGTGGCTCCTCCTAACTCCTTCATCTACGCTCAGGACTTCCCAACACCTGAAGATCTTGTAAAATATTTGGAATACTTGAATAGAAACAACAAGGAATATAAAAAGTATCTCAAGTGGATGACTCTGGACATATCGGAAATGTCAGGTTTAAAACAAGAAACTGGGTTCTGCAAATTATGTTCGTATGTAAAGAACCTCAAAAAAAATGACGACGGTACGTTGTTGCCAGTCTCCACATCTTTGTCTCGCCATAACTTTTCTGTTCAATCTTGGTTTTTAGGAAAAGAAAATAAAGCATGTCTTTCTTGACCACTGTATGATATATCACCAGTAAAAAAAATAATTTAGTTCTTCGCCTAATTCGTCATACTGCATAACTTTTATTTCAAAAGATAAGCAATGTGACTTGTCATGTGATATGCAATGTTTCAACATATTAATTAAATAATTTGCTGTTTTTTTACTAAATTGCAACCTTTTCCATGTTAACACAGCTCAGAATATACGGCGAGATTCAAGAGCATGGTTTGGTGTTTTATCTGTCTTCGAATTTTATTGACCACTTTTACAACAACAAAATATAATATAACGTCAGACACCCACAATGTTTTATACAAACATGTTTTTATCGGCTGATCTGATCTTACACGATAACCTAAAAAGCGTTCATGTCAGACACTGGAAGATCGATTGTGATTAGCAAAAATTATTTGAACCTGGAATTCTTGTTTCGGGGTTTTGTCTAAAATCTTTATTTGCTTTAGTCATACTAGAACACAGACCCAATATAATTTGTGTGAGGATTATTTCATTCGCTTAACATACGAACGAAAATTTTGTTCCAGGAATATTTTAATCTTCTTGAAATGATTTTCATTAAGAAAGCAACAAATTTCAATAAAATATGAACGCATGTTGATAAGCAAAACTATGTCATGTTTTTCTCTTTATCGACATCCAGTGGTCAATTTGTGCTCGGAACACAATGTTTTTTTCCGGTAATAATTGTGATTTCAGGAACACAATTCAAAAACAAAAATGTGTTCGGTGTTCGTCACTGATTACTTTATTACGTCATCGTTATATTATAACAGAAAACACAGGTGGGCATTTCCCGCCAGCGAAACTTATTTCAATACCATTGGTTTAAATTATTGGTTAATAGCGCAACAGTTTGATTTACTGATACTGCAGTTAATTGTAAATGTGGTTTCATGACAAATTCACTACCATTTTATTGGCATTTTTTAACCACCGCTTGTTAAATTTTTGGTGCTATACCTGAAACGCAGTAAGACAGTTTTGCAAGCTTGAAATATTTCAGTTTTTATTTCACACAAGACAACATATATAGCAAAACCTGTACAGAACAAGAAAAGTGTACCAAACAGAATTTCACAACGGCAAATCGTAGAATATAAGGCAGTTTACGAGACAGTTTTCCGAAATATACCGATGACACAACAAAAAATCGAAAATGGTGTTTTCAAATGCAGACCATGACACGCAAAAATTGTCATCTTGACCAACTAAATAGGCAAAGAAATGTTTGTTGTTTTTCGTAATCAAAAATGTTTGTATTCCTAAAGGCTTTGACGTTGACATCTCGTTGCGATATCCTGGACAGATGCCTGTCCTTCAACAGATGCCTGTCCTTCAACAAATGCGACAAATGCCTGTCGTTCATCAGATGCCTGTTCTTCGACAGGTGCCTAAAACCTGGGACATTTCCGGTACATGCGTGGACAAAACCATCTGAGCGGCCGTCCAAAAGTCCCGTTTATATTCCAACCGTTGCGGCAGGGACCTGGCCATGAATATAAAACCTCATTTTTA
This sequence comes from Ascidia mentula, assembly GCF_947561715.1. Lineage (NCBI taxonomy): Eukaryota > Metazoa > Chordata > Ascidiacea > Phlebobranchia > Ascidiidae > Ascidia > Ascidia mentula. The sequence continues at coordinate 6,986,466 of NC_138568.1, forward strand.
ATAGTCTCCTCCGTGGGATAAGCCTTGTCGCCAAGAGCTATTAAAGCATACACAAAGTCCTTTATGCTTTCCTGTGGCAACTGCCGCCGGCCAAACAACATTGCGCGTGTTTCATGGAGTCGCGAGTGGTCAAAAGTTGAAAAACATTATTGTCGTTTCCCTGAACTAGCCAGCGGAGGTCATCATCAATTGATGTAAAAAGAAATGACGCTTCACTTCCTCACTAGCTTTCACGCTCTCACAGTAAGATTCAAACAAGGGAACAAACTGGCCAACACTTACACCAATCATCACTGCTCACGTTTGCCACGCAAGCGTGACTGCTCGGGCGTATAAAAACGAGTAAAATAGAAATAATTACAAATATATTATAAAAGGTGAGTGTGAAAAAGAAAAACATGTGAGTAAAAGTGAAGGTGAAGTGAAAATACAAAAAGAAAAAAAGCGTGTGAAAAACAAAACGAACGTTTACACATGCAGCATATGTCCTGCGGCTGAATAAAGTTTTTGGTTTCTTTTAATCACGTGTACACGTTTGGGTCGGTATTGCAGCGGCGGTATGGCGTGCACAGCAACCTACAAGCTGTTTAGCTTTCTGATAATTTTCATTTTGTTCACGTCGGCATATTACTCTATTACCGTGACTTACCCTGTCATGGATTGTATGCTAGATAGGAATAACTCAAATACATCAAGCAGTTTCATGGTGAGTGAATGTAGTTTAATTTTATATCAATATTAAAAACAAGTTTTATTCAATGAGAGCTGCAGACAAGTTTTATTCATATTTTTATGTTAAATTGCTCATTGAGGCGTTATAATCATTGATTTGGTCGTTTTGGTCGTTTTTTCATTCCCGAATAAAAAAATATCTTACTTTTTAATTTGAGACTTTTTAGGTTTGTTTCCATGTTGGGACTAGAATGATTCTATGTTCTGTCACAATGTTTAATTTTCAAATTTGCAACCATGGTCATGAGGATCAATTGACATCATTGATATATTTGTTGTTAGGAACACAGTTTAGTAACCCGGTGAAAGAAACCCGTGGGACTAATGGCTGCGTTTTTTAATGTAATCAATTTCAAAGGATATTGCGAGAAAATGCAATTCATGGATTATAAATTTTCACGGTTGTTTTGCTGATGTGAAATGATCGCAAAAGTTTTGCTTTCATATTACTGTGCGGTTAAAAACGCGGCTTGGCCTTCGTATCAAGGCTACATCAAGAATTGTCTGCGTTGTAGCCTCTGGGCAAACGCATCGCCACTGACGTGTGTGTTGTGGCGTGTCCAGGATTAGGTATTTCTGCCAATTCACCACAAAGTGAAATGGTCTCTGTCTGGCTAATTAGCCGACAAGACCGTCGTCAGTTACAAGCTGCACTGACGAGTCCTGGTATTTCAAAACAACATGCACAGTTATCTGTGGCTCACTATTGTAATGTTGTTTACCGTGAATCCGTGTTTAAGAACAACACCTTTCAAGAACAAAGAAAAGCGGTGAAAGTGTGCGAAAAAGGAAGGAGTTTAATTTAAAATAAAATAAAAATGTTTGCAATTATTTTTCCCTGTTGAACAGTAGCAAAATTGAAACAAGAAATTAGTTTTGCCAAACCTGTTTATTCATTGTCTAAAACTTTGTCCATTTATAATAGGAATTTGGAATAGCTACTTTTTTCCAAACATTTTTTCATTTCTACGAAAGTAAGAATTTTTTAAGAAAATTTCAAATTTAACATCTCCTGCATTTGCAGGAAACAAACGAAATTTTAAAATATTCGACGAATCAAAGTAACCCGGTGAGTTTAGCTAGGTCGTGCCTCCTACAACTATGTGCATAATTACACTCAACCTCCTTTTTATCTATTTAGTTATATATTGTTATGTGGTACCCACCGTTAGGAAAGAAAAAAGAGGATCGAATCTTGAAGAGCTGCGATGATTGCATCATCACACAAAATCGATCCAAAGTAGATTTTATCGTTATAACATTGATATCAATTTGGCAAATGAGTGTGCTAAGCTCAACTTGACCCTTTGGCATGATTAAATTAATCCACCTAAATTCTCATTTTTTCTTGTCAGTTACGAAATTTTTATGTGAAACACTGCCACTTGATTCTTTTCTTTTGCTCTATGTGGTGCTACCTGTTAGTGTTTCACATAAAAATAGCTAGCTTCGAATTGAATAGGACTTTAATCCAAAACATAGGAGCGAAAACACAGTAAAGTTCAAACTATTGCTATAATACCGACAAAAGCATATTGTTTTATGGCAGTTTTACGTTTGTCGTTACAGTTGGATGGAGATGGTGTTAAAATGGTTGTAATGCACTTTGCCCAATATAATTCCACCGATCTGCCACAGACAAGGTGATATAATTATGGCGCTGTTGTGTGTTTGAGGTTTTATGTCATAAATATATTAAAAAAGTGTTTTGTAAGGTAAACTTTCAAATTTAGGTGTAAGCAAGTTATGTAATGGTATCAACTTAATCAAGCTACTCTGGCAGGTTGTCGATCGGGCAAAGTAAAAGTAACGAAATTTAATTTTCTATAGACAAACCAACAGCCTACTATCTGCGGGGATAGATATATTTAAACTTGGCAAACCTATATACACATTTCACATTAAGTAAAATATTTTAATTTCCCAATTTAAGTACATTAATGATATTGATGTCCACATTGATGTTTTTATTGCGGATAAATGCGTTCGATAGATTTCCAATAACTCTTTAAAAATACTCCTTTTACTTTTAAATTGTTTAGAATTGTTTACTTTCAAACTTGCCGGATTGCCTATTGTTTCCGGTTGTATGAAGTGCGGTAACAGAAAAGTTTTATTTTAGAGAGAAAAACCATTTGTACGCTTGGTGGAGTATGGAAAGCTCACTGACTCTGCACAATCGAAAATATTTTGAATCCGAACATGTGGATGGAATATTTAATATTTCTTTAACGTACAGGTAAGCGTTTTACTGCTGGGACAACGTTTCTCGCCAAAGAACTTTTTTTTAACAGATTGCAATTCACATCTTAATGTATTTCAAGCACCAAGTTAGCTGGGTAGTAATTTCAGAAAAACTTGCTTTTTTCTACACCTTACATATTGTTTCTCAATCAAGTTTTGTTCGGTTTGTGTCACGTGACTCCTTTCAGGAGGGATTCGGACATCTTTCAGCCATACGGCAGTGTATCATATGTCTACCGACAAATAAACAGTGATAAAACACCTATAAGTGACGAAGAATTGGACGCACTCATCAAGGAGAAAACGAACCTCGCTTTATGGGTTGTTTCAAACTGCCACCTAAACCAGGGGGCGGTCGATCGAATGACATACGCGACAAGAATGATGACAGCCGGCTTTAATCTCACATTCGGAGGAAAATGCAGTGGCAGCGAAGTTCGACAGGAGTTCAACAACACCAAGTTTAAGTTCTACTTGGCGTTTGAGAACAGCTGGGGGTGTAAGGATTACATCACTGAAAAATTTTGGATTAACTCCCTAGCAGCCAGGACTGTACCTGTTGTGCTCGGTGCTCCAAAAGCTGACTACAAAGCTGTGGCTCCTCCTAACTCCTTCATCTACGCTCAGGACTTCCCAACACCTGAAGATCTTGTAAAATATTTGGAATACTTGAACAGAAACAACAAGGAATATAAAAAGTATCTCAAGTGGATGACTCTGGACATATCGGAAATGCCAGGTTTAAAAAAAGAAACTGGGTTCTGCAAATTATGTTCGTATGTAAAGAACCTCAAAAAAAATGACGACGGTACGTTGTTGCCAGTCTCCACATCTTTGTCTCGCCATAACTTTTCTGTTCAATCTTGGTTTTTAGGAAAAGAAAATAAAGCATGTCTTTCTTGACCACTGTATGATATATCACCAGTAAAAAAAATAATTTATTTCTTCGCCTGATTCGTCATACTGCATAACTTTTATCTCAAAAGATAAGCAATGTGACTTGTCATGTGATATGCAATGTTTCAACATATTAATTAAACAATTTGCTCTTTTTTTACTAAATTGCAACCTTTTCCATGTTAACACAGCTCAGAATATACGGCGAGATTCAAGAGCATGGTTTGGTGTTTTATCTGTCTTCGAATTTTATTGACCACTTTTACAACAACAAAATATAATATAACGTCAGACACCCACAATGTTTTATACAAACATGTTTTGTCGGCTGATCTGATCTTACACGATAACCTAAAATGCGTTCATGTCAGACACTGCAAGAGACTGATTGTGATTAGCAAATTTTACTTAAACCTTGAAATCTTGTTTTGAGGTTTTGTCTAAAATCTTTATTTGCTTTAATCATACTAGAATACAGACATCAAAAAATTGCTTAATGAATTATTTCATTCGCTTAACATACGAACGAATTTTGTTCCAGAAACGAAAATTCTGTTCCAGAAATATTTTAATCTTTTTGAAATGATTTTCATTGAGAAAGCAAAAAATTTCAGTAACATGTGAACGCATGTTGATAAGCAAAACTATGTCATATTTGTCACTTTATCGACATCCAGTGGTCAATTTGTGCTCGGAACACAATGTTTTTTTCCGGTAATAATTGTGACTTCGGGAACACAATTCAAAAACAAAAATGTGTTCGGTGTTCGTCACTGATTACTTTATTACGTCATCGTTATATTATAACAGAAAACACAGGTGGGCATTTCCCGCCAGCGAAACTTATTTCAATACCATTAGTTTAAATTATTGGTTAATAGCGCAACAGTTTGATTTACTGATACTGCAGTTAATTGTAAATGTGGTTTCATGACAAATTCACTACCATTTTATTGGCATTTTTTAACCACCGCTTGTTAAATTTTTGGTGCTATACCTGAAACGCAGTAAGACAGTTTTGCAAGCTTGAAATATTTCAGTTTTTATTTCACACAAGACAACATATATAGCAAAACCTGTACAGAACAAGAAAAGTGTACCAAACAGAATTTCACAACGGCAAATCGTAGAATATAAGGCAATGTACGTGACAGTTTTCCGAAATATACCGATGACACAACAAAAAATCGAAAATGGTGTTTTCAAATGCAGACCATGACACGCAAAAATTGTCATTTTGACCATCTAAATAGGCAAAGAAATGTTTGACGTATTTCCTAATCAAAAATGTTTGTATTCCTGTAGGCTTTGAGGTTGACATCTCGTTGCGGTATCCTGGACAGATGCCTGTCCTTCAACAGATGCCTGTCCTTCGACAAATGCGTCAAATGACTGTCCTTCATCAGATGCCTGTCCTTCGACAAATGCCTGTCCTTCATCAGATGCCTGTTCTTCGACAGGTGACTTTACAGATATCTGTAGTGGAACAGAGGTTTCATTTTGCTCTGTGGGCGAGCAACACTTGGCCCTTAACCACTGGCATACAGATTTGCAAACATCCACAACGAAGTCCCACAACAGTAGGACAACTAGAGACCCCAAGAAGTAAATAATCGTGGATACGAACGCCAACCAAAACGGGGCGTTCTTCGACCAAGTGCCTGGATCGACTCCAGTCTCTATGTCCAGCCAGAGTGAAGCAAAAGCGAAGCTGAAGAGACCACCTGCGCAGCATGAATTACGATAAAAACGTATATTGATAAAAGTAACCTTCGAGAAACATCTAATACTCTATATTAAATCGAAATGTTATTATTTGCACAAATCACCTCAGGTTTTCACATGCAGACATTTATATGTAATGGAAAATTATGTTTTTATGGTAAGTCCAAATATACCGAGGACAAGCCAACTTTTGATTATCTTTAAAACAAAAAGACATGATCGTGCAATATGGGCCTTACAAAATGCCTCACCGCTTAACAGGACGAAGAACTTGGATGAAAACTGTACTTCTTTGCATGGCGGAGCGCAAAAACCGAGCACAATAAGCACAAGACTAATGAACCAGCACGTCAACCACCCACAAAATATTACTCCTGAAAAGGCGTGCATCGAATGGCAGTGAGCACCTGAACAGGAAAATCAGTTGGAAAAAAACCGAAGAATTATAAAGTGAAAAACGTAGAAATGTTTTGATAATTTTGGCTTTAACCAGAGGTTTCCAATATATGCATATAGTGCATAGCAATCCATTAGTCCATTGTTTGAATGTTGTTTGGCCGTCGTAAGCTCACTTGCAAGGTTTGAACGAATTTTATATCTGTAACAATCTGTGTGACCTTGTAGCTGTTGCATTAATAAAAAATAAACATCGAAAGCGAATTAGTCCCTACAAAAAGTTTGAAGAATTTCTGTGGTATGTTTTGTTGGGGATGAGTGCATCACTGGTTCATGAAAGTTCCTCTGCATTAGACTATTTTCTTCGCTATGAAAACAACGCTTTAACTTACTTCGTTTATGCACAGGGATATCTTCAATCATTTTCCAGCCAGGCAACAACACAGCTATCCATTGAAATAGTGAACAAATGACAAAGAAGACAAATCCTGTCCGATTCCGAGCTGCTTCACTATCCGATAAAATTTGAAGAATTTTGTCTCCAACTTTAGTTTGTTCGTCATTGGCAAGGTCCACGTCTCCATTTGTCTTTCAGACAAATTTGAAAAGTTGTTAGGTACACCCACAATGTTTCAGTACATCCAAACAGGAACATTTTTACCCAAGCAAAAACTCTTAATTACAGCGCTTGCTTAATTACAAGTGCACTTTTTTGCATCTCTGTGTGTTACATTACTTACATTTACCACCTGATACAGCTCCACGCTGGCTCCAGCAATACAACAACATGCCGCAAACATGGCACATGTTAAGCAGAGTGTCATATCAGCGATGTAAAGATTGTATACAATCGAATATACAATAGTGCAAGTGAGGAACAAAAGGCCTGTTGTAAAAGGTTCGAGTTAATCGACATGTTTGGAAAGTTTGTTCAGTACAATTATGCGAATAAATAAATCCATGTGTATTCTTGTAGGATTTCTAGGGCGAACGCCAATATAAGATATACATCTGTACGGTACAACGTTGTATAGAATTTGCAATCATAGTAAAGTATACTGTAACATAATAATTGATAATTAAATGTACACAAATATAAGTGCACAAATTTATATTTTGCAGTAAGTTAATGCAGCGTTGAAGCCACGGCTACTTATTTCTTTACACTTTTGTGCCAAGCAAAGAGGCCATTTTCGGTAAATTTGAGGGGTGGAAACTATTTTTTTCGCTTTAAGCCGAAGTGGTTGGAGTTGTTAGAAACTCCCTGTAAAGACCCTCATTAAGGTCACCAACATTTTGTTTACACACTGTGTTCACTTAAACCAACCAGTTAGAATTTTTCCGATGGAATAGAAACGTTTGGAAGAAAGCAATGTCCACATATTGTTTGTGTTGTTGGGTGCCTGTTTAAGTAACAGTTTAATCATGAGGAGAGATTACTTCCATTGGCTAGAGGCAAACATTATTGGTAATACATACTGATAAATATTTTAACATTCCAACCAATTTTGCGTGAAATGACAGTCAAACTTCATTAACCACGGAGATTAGAATGCTTGATAACGTTGTCCATAGGCATTGAAAAAATCGTTTAAAAAAAGCTATTGCTGCGCAATTTAAATATAAGATACCTGATGCACTTACCGCATTGCCATTCGCGTTTGTTGGCGGACTGTGTATTTCAGCGATTGTTGAACAAAACGCCAGAAGTAATCGAGTAACAAGATAAAAAATGCCAACACCCATCGTCATTCGCTTGGCATCTGGTTTTATATCTGTAAAATATATTGCTTAGGTTAAAAGGTGGTTAAAGCTGTTGATTTTGAATGAATTATATGAATCTTGCTAGGAAACCTACCATCATTTGGTTCAAAGTTGATTTCTTGGTAAACTGGTAAATAAGTTGGACAGGCCCCTATACGAGAAAGGCGTCAGGCGTCCGCAAAGCACAAGGCTCTGATGTGTGGATGAATATCAAAATGGGCCCATGAACACTTTTGTTATCATTGAAACTTAGGGATTTCTACCGCAAAGTTTTGCAATCTCACATTATCTCCAAATAAAGTGGCCTTAAACCGGCACATTTTTTCCAAGGCCCCTGAGGTTATTATGTAATATTAGCATGGTAGTGGCTGTAAACACCGTTGTTGAGTCATCGCGCTTCAATTGCAACTTTAACGGATAAACCTTAACAATATACATTTCAAACACACTCACATTGTCCTGTGGATATGTTGCATGGTCGGGTGCCGAACACATTGTAAAACATGCTGACTGGCTCCAAATTACGTCGAATCGGGACGAAGAAAACGGCGATTAGAACTGCTACCTCGGTAACATACAGCACGTACCGAAGCAAATCAAACAAGTCCTCATTTGATAAAATTGTCTTAATCATAAGAACAAGCTGGACAAGCAGAACGGCCCCATATAGACCGGCTGTTACCCAGCCAAAGGTTAACGACGGACCCGGTTGCAATGTGTTTTTGTCAATACCCTTGTATAAATCCGAGGTGAAGGCGGATATGGCGAATATATAGCCGCCACCTGTAAAACCAGAAAGAGCTTAAACATCGTAAAAAGTAAAATACAAACGCTTACGAACTTACAGGTCATTATAAGTGTAAACTTGTAAGACCTTCGGAACAACAAAGAAAGCCATTCTTTGCAATTATACAAACCCTTTTCCCTCAAAATGTTTAGTAAGGCAAGAGCAACACTAACACAGGATAAGATGAACGTAGCAATCACTATTCCCGAAAATACCCTCGTGGTTTTGCGTTGACTTGCTAAAAAACAAAAGCTCAGTGAGAAGAGAGTAAAAATAGAAGCTCAGTTATTGCAAAAGAATCCACATTTCCTCTTAGAACGCTTACGTTTCACTTCCACATTATCACATGGCAACTTCAGACGTAGTACTTTCTCGTATTATACGAACCTCGTATTGTCAGAGCTATTCTACAAACCAATTTAAAACTTTCTTAGGCGTCTGTTTAAGTTGGTCTGTCTGTTACTTGAACCTTTCTTCATCGGCATGCACCGATCAGTAGGCAGTGATGTAGCCTACAGCATATCGCGACACAAAACAGAAATAACAAATGTTTCAACAAACGTCATTCAAGCAACTTTGCCAAATACCAACACTCTCAAAAGTCGCCATTTCCTACTTCAATAATTAATTGTTTTTATTGTACCGCGGAATACTGGGGTAGGATATTATTTTGCTGTACGTCGATGCTCTTAACTTAACTGTAAAGGCGAGCAAAATAATGCAGCTATTCTTCTAACTGATTTGATTTTTTAAATCTCGCTCCTCGTCAGGAAATAGTGGCTAATCCAGCTATAGGCTGCAATGCCTGGGCTGCGAACCTAATGAAGCCTCTAACTGTTTACCGTGAGAAATGTGAAAATAAACTCCGACTTACCGACCTCGAATATCCGTGTTTTATTTGTGTTCCACCCAGGCAAGCAACAGGTGATCAAGGAAAAAATTAGGGAAATGACCAACATTACTAAAGTTGCGATTTCCCATTGTTGCTCCCAGGATTCCACGTATTCAGGAATTATGTCTTTTTGATCTGTGTTATCGAACCTCTGCCAGATATGAATTTTGTATTAAATAGATTCGACAGATTACCACTACTGATTTGCTTTGGGTGCAAAAAAAATCTTGGCGCATTGAAAAATGCTTTTGTTGGAAAACCAAATTACTTCAACTTTCAAGTAATTTTGAATTTGGCTGCACAGGAAATTCAAGTTCATGAAAATTGAAATATTGGAAAAACATTAATTATAATTGGCCAGAGGCTTATTACCACAAAAATACAAATATACAACACAGTCATTTAATATTGCGAATGTAAGACAATGACAAACCGATGTCCAGATTGTACAATAGGATTAAAGGGCAGACCCAACAATAATTGTTACGTTTTTATTGTGCCAGAAGAACAGACTATTAAATTGTAATATAGGTTTGGGCGATACAGCGGCGTTAAACCCCTTGAAGGTGTATTTATCACAAATCATATGACACTGTCATAGCTTTCAACAGAAAAAAATATGACCCATGCTTACTGCTTGCGAAAACGCGCAAATACTAACAACACAGCGTTGTAAGTAATGTAATACGAACGTATAGGACGCAATATTTACAACAACAAACTCTGAGGTACAAATGTTTGAATAATTTTTAAAGCAACCATTACGTCAATAACACAGAACGACTTACCGATGCCCACGTGCAGACCACAGCAAAGCAAGAAAGTAGACCTGATACGAATGACATTCCCATGGCAAGGGTGACGTCACCGATGTGAAAGTCGTGGAAGCAGCAGTAAAAGAAAACGCCGCAAACCATTCCAAGGCCTGGAATAAATACAAGTTTAGCTGCTAATTGGTTTGAAGTTCGTGGATAGCTTTTGGAATGTCGCATTCGAGGACTGCTTTAATCATTACTAATGATTTTTTTCTATTTTCTGTTTGACTTCGTATGAATCTCGTCGAACAATGAGATCAATGGAAAACAACGTCTTTATTCATTAACTTTGGTCAGCGGTTGCGCATGCTCGGAGCTGAAACATATTTTTGAAATAGCTGATGTTACTTTGAGGTGCCGATTGTGACTTTTGGGGTCATTTAACTTTTTGAAAAATATACAGGTGCGTTCAAGCGCCAGTCAGAGCAAGCAAACAATGCACACCAGCAACCAGTTTCGTCAGGAGTCCAAGTTTCCAACAACGGCACGAACGAAAAATCCATGAGATCGACAGAAGCACAATGTATGATATTCCAACTATTGAAAACGCTATTTGATCTTCAATGCGGATGTCTGAAAATAAAATGGGTTGTGAGGATTTTGATAATGTTTGTCGAAATTAAACGTTGCCAAATATTGGTATGCGAATAAAACAGGTAATGTCAATTTATTATTGTATTTCTTTATCCCAGCACGTGGAAATAAAAACATTCAACAGATATACAGAACCGTATACAGATTACCTTTCAATGAAACACGACTTACATGGATCTTTTCCCGCTGCGCTGTGTTTGAAAATGCCAAACACCATGTAGAACATACTTAGTGGTTCAGTGCCCTTCCATGACGGAACGAGAAATGCAGAAAGTGCGAAAATATACCCTAAAACGCTAAAAACGGTATCCAAAATACCGAAGCGCTCAGCCAAATTACGGCTATTCCGTCCGTTTGCAGTTCTATTTCCGTTTTCATTTCCGTTTGCTTCAAGGCCTTGATCTCCAGCCATATTCCTGCTAAGAGATTCAAACTCTTTGCAAAACTGTACGCCCCAATAGGTTTAAACTGAGTGTCCTGCTTGTTTAAGCTGTATTGCAGTAACATGTTTAAACTGTGTGTTCTTTGCTCGGTTAGGCCTCGTACGTATTTTTTTTGGGCCTTTTTATTACAGAACCTTGTCAAGCTCTTGTCACAGTAATAACAGATCCTCACTACCCTGGCAGTACCCAGTCCAAATTCAATGTTATTTAAATATAAAGGTACATTAATATTAACTTCTCCCTACAAAAAACTTGTTGCGCACCCAGACCCTTTCGCCTTGATGTTTGTGGGAAATTACCCCGATAGAAAGGTGGTATTGCAACACATCAGTGATGCAACCAAGCGTTCATGCGTAACTCGTCTGAAAAGCTGCACTCGTACCTCCACTACCGAAATTGTACGGGTACGTATTATGACACGAACCACATTGTTAGCAATGTTTTCCAGTAATTTTTTTGATTTGGCGTTCAACCGTGCTGCTGGGGCTTGACACAATGGTATGTGTACGTGGACCTGTTTGTCAACACCGCTTTTTTTGTCAACACCGTTCGTTTCTTTGGTGACAGATGTAGCTTTACAAAAATACTAAATGGAAACACCAATTTTACAATCGTTGGCCTTGCAGATGGCAATTTCACCATTATAAACACTGATGATATCGTTGTCATAAAACAGATTTTAATGAGAATATATAAACACTTTCACTAGAATTTATCCCATACAAATTTGCCACACATACGTCAAGCGTTTTTAGGCTCCCTCGATAGGCTGCATTCGCAAGGGAGACAAGCAAAGTTTGGGTAAAAGCAAGCGTTATTATTTCATGTCAACTGCGGTCGTCATTACAGAAATATATGTAACAAAATATATGATATCGAGCATATAAACGAACCGTGTAAACCAAGTCACTGCTCAACTTAAAACTGTAACGCATACAACCACAACAAATCTAGTTATAACAACATTAGTAAACACATTTGATCTGTTGACTTGCACGCCAGAAGCTAACGCAATACGGAACTACCATGGCTCAAGGTAACCAATACCGACTGAATTTCTCTCGAAGCGTAGGTTGTACCTGGGTAGAAGTGAAATGCTGACGTCTCTTCTTCATTGGCGCGTGAAGCTGAACTATAGGTCCTGGTTTCGGGCGCTGGAAGCATGCGTGTTTGCTTGTGAGGTCAGACCCACAATATCAGTGACTCGAATTGGCTGTTTGATGCCCTTTGCTATTCTAATAATGTTGCTTAAACATCATTAGGGTTATGCAAACTTGGAAGATGTTTGATGTTTAGGACATAAATGCACATGTCGACTGTTCCGCTTGTTTTCCAATAACCGTTGATGGCAGGTTGTGACTCATATAGGGACCAAATATTCTTGAAATTAAAAAAAGAACTATTGCAACTGATGGATGGGACAGCAATGATTTGTGAAGCCTCCTGGTGGCTGCTTATCCAATTATTGACATGGGACTTATATAAAACCATAATATACAGGATCAAGCAATTTCTCTGCAAAATCCAATTGCATTTCATGATATAATGTCCTACCCCGGGGAGGATCAAATACCCTAGGGGACAAAACATATCCTGTCCTGCGACCAATTTTGACCAGAATGCGTACATGAGGGATGGATTTTTCAAAACAACACAAATGATTGCGCCTTTGAACGATTCACTTTTGTAAATGCAGCATGAATTTGAGTTCCGTTTTTAATTAAATTTTATACAATATCCGGCAAGTACGCTGGTAAAAATGTGGGTAGTGGCTACCCAAACGTTTGGGTTGTAATGTGCAGAAACCCCTAAAAATTCATTGGGCTGTGACTACCTATTTTGTTGGGTGGATTATCGTTTCACCTAAATTGGGTACAAAACTACTTCACCAATTTAGTTGGGCTCCCATGTGCAGAAACCTGTCATTTATTGGGGACCTAATTTTTGGCAATAACGTTTTTACCTAATCACATGAGGCGCTGTGCAGTAGTACAAAATAATGTTGTATTTGGAATGGGAAACAACAGCCACAAAACACTGAAGTACAACAAAACAAACTACAGTGTGAAATATGCGCTGTAGGAAAGAAATTAGAAAATAATCCTTTACAACTTCAGCATGATTCTGACACCGTTATAGTATTATAAAGCTAAACACAGAAGTATTACCATACTTTCTCAAGGCAGGATCAACCCACTGAGCAGGCCCTTTATATTTGGCGATCTCAGCTCTCGCATTTTGATCATAAGGTTTACAGGCTTCGCACCCAAGCTGGATCAGCCACTGTTCTCGACAGAACGGAGCGAGATCTGAAAAATCAAGCTCCCAGTGTGGTTTGAACTCAGGACACTGGGCTAACTACAACTGGCCCAACGCTCTACCAACTGAGCCACGAGGCTCAGTGGTTTTCACGGTACAACGCTCTACCAACTTATTGTGGCCAAGGTACACTGATGGTGCGCAAGCGCACAACTTGCCAGGCGACCTTCACATACGTAGGGGCTCCATAGCGTAATCAGACAACGCTTCGTGGTTTTAACAGCAGCAGCACTGTGTTTGTATAATATTAACTAATTACAACTGTCTAACCTGAACCAAACACTTAAAATGAGAATAATTTTGGAATTAACAAAACAAAACTTAATACATCGAAACGTGCCTGCACACGCCACACCATCTCTGTCTAACGGCAAAGTTTGACTTTTCTCTACAGTTTTCTCTCCCCGTTGCCCGATACAATGCGTCATTATGAAGTTTGAATATTCAACAAATGAGCGGCGAATATATCCAAGCCGCGGCGGAACAAAAACTGATCATGTGGGGTCGGCAACATTTAAAACGCAGTGAGCTAATGTACAAACTATGCCATTATAACGGCAATGACTTTGCATATACCAACCATTTGGTGTGTAAAACAATGTAGAAGGTTTGGGAAAAACTTTGTATTAGTTTTATATACGATAAAAACGATTTTGACGTGACATGAATATTCACCTCACGTTTTTGTATCAACCTGAACAACGGCAATTTCTCAAATAACGTTTCTCACCTCATTCCTATCCTTTTCTCCAACCATTATACTAAAGCGAAAACATTGGTGTTTATAATTAGGTCTACAAAGTACCTAAGTAATAACATCACTTACAAGGCCCTTACATTGGGATTGGTGCAACACGTGCTTGTCCGTTAGAACAAAAAAAACAAGTTTTCTAACGTTAAAAATATGCATGGAAGTAAGCTGTGTTATAATTTAGGAATATCTACAATTTCTTGGCATTACTTTAAAGACAAAAAACATCAAATTTCATATCGCAACAACGATGTGACTCCACCCTAGCACGAAGAAAACCTATTTTGCGTTGTGCTTGTTCAAGAAAAATCGTCATTACCCAGCATGTACAAGATATCACATATGTTTCATACGGGCAACGCTCACCCGAATGGCTCCATCAGATCGGCACGTTGAGAATAGTTTTCCGATTCCGAATCTTCCTTTCACTGCATTTCATTTCCAAAACCAATTTTCAAATACTGGCTGCAAGGTATCTAAGTCTTCATATATATGCAGTTAATGTGTGGGATAACCTCGCGGGTCTTACGATATGTACGTGGATTTGCAACATGTGCAGAAGTTCCACAACACTTGTGTTGTTTGACGTCATGTTATGGAGATTGGTGATCACAGCACCACCACATCGGCAAAGATGCTTTTTTTGTTATTCACGTGCTAGAGGAAGATTACTCACGTGCTAGAGGAAGAGGCAGCAAACATTGCAGAAGACACAACAATTACAACAAATTATTGTAAACTGCTGGAAAGATTGGAAAACGTGAGTTGACAAGCAGTGTCAACGTTCCCCTTTATTCTTTTGTGCCCCTCCGTGTTTCAGTGTAATTCACTTGTTGCGTTATACCTGATGAAGTCCCGCCGCATGGCAGACGAAACGTCGTAAGAATACCGTACGTTTATGCCAGAAGATCAGTACATTTTCAATTTTACCAAGCTAGCTGGCTAGAAATTTCAGAAACACTTATTTCTTCACCTTATATATTGTTTCTCAATCAAATTTTGTTCGGTTTGTGTCACGTGACTCCTTTCAGGAGGGATTCGGACATCTTTCAGCCATACAGCAGTGCATCACTTGTCTACCGAAAAATAAACCGCAATAAACCACCTATAAGTGACGAAGAATTGGACGCACTCATCAAGGAGAAAACAAACCTCGCTTTATGGGTTGTTTCAAACTGCCACGTAAACCAGGGAGCGGTCGATCGAATGACATACGCGACAAGAATGATGACAGCCGGCTTCAATCTCACATTCGGTGGAAAATGCAGTGGCAGCGAAGTTCGACAGGAGTTCAACAACACCAAGTTTAAGTTCTACTTGGCGTTTGAGAACAGCTGGGGGTGTAAGGATTACATCACTGAAAAATTTTGGATTAACTCCCTAGCAGCCAGGACTGTACCTGTTGTGCTCGGTGCTCCAAAAGCTGACTACAAAGCTGTGGCTCCTCCTAACTCCTTCATCTACGCTCAGGACTTCCCAACACCTGAAGATCTTGTAAAATATTTGGAATACTTGAATAGAAACAACAAGGAATATAAAAAGTATCTCAAGTGGATGACCCTGGACATCTCGGAAATGTCAGGTTTAAAACAAGAAACTGGGTTCTGCAAATTATGTTCGTATGTAAAGAACCTCAAAAAAAATGACGACGGTACGTTGTTGCCAGTCTCAACCACCTTGTCTCGCCATAACTTTTCTGTTCAATCTTGGTTTTTAGGAAAAGAAAATAAAGCATGTCTTTCTTGACCACTGTATGATATATCACCAGTAAAAAAAAAAATTTATTTCTTCGCCTAATTCGTCATACTGCATAACTTTTATCTCAAAAGATAAGCAATGTGACTTGTCATGTGATATGCAATGTTTCAACATATTAATTAAATAATTTGCTGTTTTTTTGCTAAATTGCAACCTTTTCCATGTTAACACAGCTTAGAACATACGGCGAGATTCAAGAGCATGGTTTGGAGTTTTATCTGTCTTCGAATTTTATTGACCACTTTCACAACAACAAAATATAATATAACGTCAGACACCCACAATGTTTTATACAAACATGTTTTTATCGGCTGATCTGATCCACACGATATCCTAAAAAGCGTTCATGTCAAACACTGGAAGATCGATTGTGATTAGCAAAAATTATTTGAACCTGGAATTCTTGTTTCGGGGTTTTGTCTAAAATCTTTATTTGCTTTAGTCATACTAGAACACAGACCCAATATAATTTGTGTGAGGATTATTTCATTCGCTTAACATACGAACGAAAATTTTGTTCCAGGAATATTTTAATCTTCTTGAAATGATTTTCATTAAGAAAGCAACAAATTTCAATAAAATATGAACGCATGTTGATAAGCAAAACTATGTCATGTTTGTCTCTTTATCGACATCCAGAGGTCAATTTGTGCTCGGAACACAATGTTTTTTTCCGGTAATAATTGTGATTTCAGGAACACAATTCAAAAACAAAAATGTGTTCGGTGTTCGTCACTGATTACTTTATTACGTCATCGTTATATTATAACAGAAAACACAGGTGGGCATTTCCCGCCAGCGAAACTTATTTCAATACCATTGGTTTAAATTATTGGTTAATAGCGCAACAGTTTGATTTACTGATACTGCAGTTAATTGTAAATGTGGTTTCATGACAAATTCACTACCATTTTATTGGCATTTTTTAACCACCGCTTGTTAAATTTTTGGTGCTATACCTGAAACGCAGTAAGACAGTTTTGCAAGCTTGAAATATTTCAGTTTTTATTTCACACAAGACAACATATATAGCAAAACCTGTACAGAACAAGAAAAGTGTACCAAACAGAATTTCACAACGGCAAATCGTAGAATATAAGGCAGTTTACGTGACAGTTTTCCGAAATATACCGATGACACAACAAAAAATCGAAAATGGTGTTTTCAAATGCAGACCATGACACGCAAAAATTGTCATCTTGACCAACTAAATAGGCAAAGAAATGTTTGTTGTTTTTCGTAATCAAAAATGTTTGTATTCCTAAAGGCTTTGACGTTGACATCTCGTTGCGATATCCTGGACAGATGCCTGTCCTTCAACAGATGCCTGTCCTTCAACAAATGCGACAAATGCCTGTCGTTCATCAGATGCCTGTTCTTCGACAGGTGCCTAAAACCTGGGACATTTCCGGTACATGCGTGGACAAAACCATCTGAGCGGCCGTCCAAAAGTCCCGTTTATATTCCAACCGTTGCGGCAGGGACCTGGCCATGAATATAAAACCTCATTTTTAATAGTCTCCTCCGTGGGATAAGCCTTGTCGCCAAGAGCTTTTAAAGCATACACAAAGTCCTTTATGCTTTCCTGTGGCAACTGCCGCCGGCCAAACAACATTGCGCGTGTTTCATGGAGTCGCGAGTGGTCAAAAGTTGAAAAACATTATTGTCGTTTCCCTGAACTAGCCAGCGGAGGTCATCATCAATTGATGTAAAAAAAAATGACGCTTCACTTCCTCACTAGCTTTCACGCTCTCACAGTAAGATTCAAACAAGGGAACAAACTGGCCAACACTTACACCAATCATCACTGCCCACGTTTGCCACGCAAGCGTGACTGCTCGGGCGTATAAAAACGAGTAAAATAGAAATAATTACAAATATATTATAAAAGGTGAGTGTGAAAAAGAAAAACATGTGAGTAAAAGTGAAGGTGAAGTGAAAATACAAAAAGAAAAAAAGCGTGTGAAAAACAAAACGAACGTTTACACATGCAGCATATGTCCTGCGGCTGAATAAAGTTTTTGGTTTCTTTTAATCACGTGTACACGTTTGGGTCGGTATTGCAGCGGCGGTATGGCGTGCACAGCAACCTACAAGCTGTTTAGCTTTCTGATAATTTTCATTTTGTTCACGTCGGCATATTACTCTATTACCGTGACTTACCCTGTCATGGATTGTATGCTAGATAGGAATAACTCAAATACATCAAGCAGTTTCATGGTGAGTGAATGTAGTTTAATTTTATATCAATATTAAAAACAAGTTTTATTCAATGAGAGCTGCAGACAAGTTTTATTCATATTTTTATGTTAAATTGCTCATTGAGGCGTTATAATCATTGATTTGGTCGTTTTGGTCGTTTTTTCATTCCCGAATAAAAAAATATCTTACTTTTTAATTTGAGACTTTTTAGGTTTGTTTCCATGTTGGGACTAGAATGATTCTATGTTCTGTCACAATGTTTAATTTTCAAACTTGCAACCATGGTCATGAGGATCAATTGACATCATTGATATATTTGTTGTTAGGAACACAGTTTAGTAACCCGGTGAAAGAAACCCGTGGGACTAATGGCTGCGTTTTTTAATGTAATCAATTTCAAAGGATATTGCGAGAAAATGCAATTCATGGATTATAAATTTTCACGGTTGTTTTGCTGATGTGAAATGATCGCAAAAAGTTTTGCTTTCATATTACTGTGCGGTTAAAAACGCGGCTTGGCCTTCGTATCAAGGCTACATCAAGAATTGTCTGCGTTGTAGCCTCTGGGCAAACGCATCGCCACTGACGTGTGTGTTGTGGCGTGTCCAGGATTAGGTATTTCTGCCAATTCACCACAAACTGAAATGGTCTCTGTCTGGCTAATTAGCCGACAAGACCGTCGTCGGTTACAAAGCTGCACTGACGAGTCCTGGTATTTCGAAGCAGCATGCACAGTTATCTGTGGCTCACTATTGTAATGTTGTTTACCGTGAATCTGTGTTTAAGAACAACACCTTTCAAGAACAAAGAATAGCGGTGAAAGTGTGCGAAAAAGGGAGGAGTTTAATTTAAAATAAAATAAAAATGTTTGCAATTATTTTTCCCTGTTGAACAGTAGCAAAATTGAAACAAGAAATTAGTTTTGCCAAACCTGTTTATTCATTGCCTAAAACTTTGTCCATTTATAATAGGAATTTGGAATAGCTACTTTTTTCCAAACATTTTTTCATTTCTACGAAAGTAAGAATTTTTTAAGAAAATTTCAAATTTAACATCTCCTGCATTTGCAGGAAACAAACGAAATTTTAAAATATTCGACGAATCAAAGTAACCCGGTGAGTTTAGCTAGGTCGTGCCTCCTACAACTATGTGCATAATTACACTCAACCTCCTTTTTATCTATTTAGTTATATATTGTTATGTGGTACCCACCGTTAGGAAAGAAAAAAGAGGATCGAATCTTGAAGAGCTGCGATGATTGCATCGTCACACAAAATCGATCCAAAGTAGATTTTATCGTTATAACATTGATATCAATTTGGCAAATGAGTGTGCTAAGCTCAACTTGACCCTTTGGCATGATTAAATTAATCCACCTAAATTCTCATTTTTTCTTGTCAGTTACGAAATTTTTATGTGAAACACTGCCACTTGATTCTTTTCTTTTGCTCTATGTGGTGCTACCTGTTAGTGTTTCACATAAAAATAGCTAGCTTCGAATTGAATAGGACTTTAATCCAAAACATAGGAGCGAAAACACAGTAAAGTTCAAACTATTGCTATAATACCGACAAAAGCATATTGTTTTATGGCAGTTTTACGTTTGTCGTTACAGTTGGATGGAGATGGTGTTAAAATGGTTGTAATGCACTTTGCCCAATATAATTCCACCGATCTGCCACAGACAAGGTGATATAATTATGGCGCTGTTGTGTGTTTGAGGTTTTATGTCATAAATATATTAAAAAAGTGTTTTGTAGGGTAAACTTTCAAATTTAGGTGTAAGCAAGTTATGTAATGGTATCAACTTAATCAAGCTACTCTGGCAGGTTGTCGATCGGGCAAAGTAAAAGTAACGAAATTTAATTTTCTATAGACAAACCAACAGCCTACTATCTGCGGGGATAGATATATTTAAACTTGGCAAACCTATATACACATTTCACATTAAGTAAAATATTTTAATTTCCCAATTTAAGTACATTAATGATATTGATGTCCACATTGATGTTTTTATTGCGGATAAATGCGTTCGATAGATTTCCAATAACTCTTTAAAAATACTCCTTTTACTTTTAAATTGTTTAGAATTGTTTACTTTCAAACTTGCCGGATTGCCTATTGTTTCCGGTTGTATGAAGTGCGGTAACAGAAAAGTTTTATTTTAGAGAGAAAAACCATTTGTACGCTTGGTGGAGTATGGAAAGCTCACTGACTCTGCACAATCGAAAATATTTTGAATCCGAACATGTGGATGGAATATTTAATATTTCTTTAACGTACAGGTAAGCGTTTTACTGCTGGGACAACGTTTCTCGCCAAAGAACTTTTTTTTAACAGATTGCAATTCACATCTTAATGTATTTCAAGCACCAAGTTAGCTGGGTAGTAATTTCAGAAAAACTTGCTTTTTTCTACACCTTACATATTGTTTCTCAATCAAGTTTTGTTCGGTTTGTGTCACGTGACTCCTTTCAGGAGGGATTCGGACATCTTTCAGCCATACGGCAGTGTATCATATGTCTACCGACAAATAAACCGTGATAAAACACCTATAAGTGACGAAGAATTGGACGCACTCATCAAGGAGAAAACGAACCTCGCTTTATGGGTTGTTTCAAACTGCCACCTAAACCAGGGAGCGGTCGATCGAATGACATACGCGACAAGAATGATGGCAGCCGGCTTCAATCTCACATTCGGTGGAAAATGCAGTGGCAGCGAAGTTCGACAGGAGTTCAACAACACCAAGTTTAAGTTCTACTTGGCGTTTGAGAACAGCTGGGGGTGTAAGGATTACATCACTGAAAAATTTTGGATTAACTCCCTAGCAGCCAGGACTGTACCTGTTGTGCTCGGTGCTCCAAAAGCTGACTACAAAGCTGTGGCTCCTCCTAACTCCTTCATCTACGCTCAGGACTTCCCATCACCTGAAGATCTTGTAAAATATTTGGAATACTTGAACAGAAACAACAAGGAATATAAAAAGTATCTCAAGTGGATGACTCTGGACATATCGGAAATGTCAGGTTTAAAAAAAGAAACTGTGTTCTGCAAATTATGTTCGTATGTAAAGAACCTCAAAAAAAATGACGACGGTACGTTGTTACCAGTCTCCACATCTTTGTCTCGCCATAACTTTTCTGTTCAATCTTGGTTTTTAGGAAAAGAAAATAAAGCATGTCTTTCTTGACCACTGTATGATATATCACCAGTAAAAAAATAATTTATTTCTTCGCCTGATTCGTTATACTGCATAACTTTTTCTCAAAAGATAAGCAATGTTTCATCATATTAATTAAATAATTTGCTCTTTTTTTACCAAATTGCAACCTTTTCCATGTTAACACTGCTCAGAATATACGGCGAGATTCAAGAGCATGGTTTGGAGTTTTATCTGTCTTCGAATTTTATTGACCACTTTTACAACAACAAAATATAATAAAACGTCAGACACCCACAATGTTTGATACAAACATGTTTTATCGGCTGATCTGATCCACACGATAACCTAAAAAGCGTTCATGTCAGACACTGGAAGATCGATTGTGATTAGCAAAATTATTTGAACCTGGAATTCTTGTTTCGGGGTTTTGTCTAAAATCTTTATTTGCTTTAGTCATACTAGAACACAGACCCAATATAATTGGTGTGAGGATTATTTCATTCGCTTAACATACGAACGAAAATTTTGTTCCAGGAATATTTTAATCTTCTTGAAATGATTTTCATTAAGAAAGCAACAAATTTCAATAAAATATGAACGCATGTTGATAAGCAAAAACTATGTCATGTTTGTCTCTTTATCGACATCCAGTGGTCAATTTGTGCTCGGAACACAATGTTTTTTTCCTGTAATAACTGTGGTTTCAGGAACACAACTCAAAAACAAAAATGTGTTCGGTCTTTGTCGGTGATTACTTTATTACGTCATCGTTATATTATAACAGAAAACACAGTTGGGCATTTCCCGCTAGCGAAACTTATTTCAATACCATCAGTTTAAATTATTGGTTATTAGCGCTACAGTTTGATTTACTGATACTGCAGTTAATTGTAAATGTGGTTTCATGACAAATTCACTACCATTTTATTGGCATTTTTTAACCACGGCTTGTTAAATTTTTGGTGCTATACCTGAAACGCAGTAAGACAGTTTTGCAAGCTTGAAATATTTCAGTTTTTATTTCACACAAGACAACATATATAGCAAAACCTGTACAGAACAAGAAAGGTGTACCAAACAGAATTTCACAACGGCAAATCGTACACTATAAGGCAATGTACGTGACAGTTTTCCGAAATATAACGATGACACAATAAAAAATCAAAAATGGTGTTTTCAAATGCAGACCATGACACGCAAAAATTGTCATTTTGACCATCTAAATAGGCAAAGAAATGTTTGTCGTGTTTCGTAATCAAAAAGGTTTGTATTCCTAAAGGCTTTGAGGATGACATCTCGTTGCGGTATCCTGGACAGATGTCTGTCCTTCAACAGATGCCTGTCCTTCGACAAATGCCTGTCCTTCATCAGATGCCTGTTTTTCGACAGATGTCTGTCCTTCAACAGATGCCTGTTTTTCGACAAATGCCTGTCCTTCATCAGATGCCTGTCCTTCAACAGATGCCTGTTCTTCGACAGGTGACTGTACAGATTTCTGTGGTGGAACAGAGACTTCATTTTGCTCTGTGGGCGAGCAACACTTGTCCCTTAACCACTGGCATACAGATTCGTAAACATCTACAACCAAGTCCCACAACAGTAGGACAACTAGAGACCCCAAGAAGTAAATAATCGTGGATACGAACGCCAACCAAAATGGGGTGTTCTTCGACCAAGTGTCTGGATCGACTCCAGTCTCTATGTCCAGCCAGAGTGAAGCAAAAGCGAAGCTGAAGAGACCACCTGCGCAGCATGAATTACGATAAAAACGTATATTGATAAATGTAACCTTCGAGAAACATATATTACTCTATATTAAATCGAAATGTTATTATTTGCACAAATCAGCTCAGAATTTCAAATGCGGACATTTATATGTAATGGAAAATTATGTTTTTTATGGTAAGTCCAAATATACCGGGGACAAGCGTACTTTTGATTATCTTCAAAACATAAAGACATGATCGTGCCATATGGGCCCTACAAAATGCCTCACCGCTTAACAGGACGAAGAACTTGGATGAAAACTGTACTTCTTTGCATGGCAGAGCGCAAAAGCCGAGCACAATAAGCACAAGACTAATGAACCAGCACGTCAACCACCCACAAAATATTACTCCTGAAAAGGCGTGCATCGAATGGCAGTGAGCACCTGAAAAGGAAAATCAGTTGAAAAAAACCGTAGAATTATAAAGTCAAAAACGTAGATAATTTTCGATAATTTTGGCTTTAACCAGAGGTTTCCAATATATGCATATAGTGCGTCGCGATCCATTCGTCCATTGTTTGAATGTTGTTTGGCCGTCGTAAGCTCACTTGCAAGTTTTGAACGAATTTTATATCTATAACAATCTGTGTGATCTTGTAGCTGTTGCATTAATAAAAAATGAACATCGAAAGCGAATTAGTCCCTACAAAAAGTTTGAAGAATTTCTGTGGTATGTTTTGTTGGGGATGAGTGCATCACTGGTTCATGAAAGTTCCTCTGCATTAGACTATTTTCTTCGCTATGAAAACAACGCTTTAACTTACTTCGTTTATGCACAGGGATATCTTCAATCATTTTCCAGCCAGGCAAACACACAGCTATCCATTGAAATAGTGAACAAATGACAAAGAAGACAAATCCTGTCCGATTCCGAGCTGCTTCACTATCCGATAAAATTTGAAGAATTTTGTCTCCAACTTTAGTTTGTTCGTCATTGGCAAGGTCCACGTCTCCATTTGTCTTTCAGACAAATTTGAAAAGTTGTTAGGTACACCCACAATGTTTCAGTACATCCAAACAGGAAAATTTTTACCCAAGCAAAAACTCTTAATTACAGCGCTTGCTTAATTACAAGTGCACTTTTTTGCATCTCTGTGTGTTACATTACTTACATTTTCCACCTGATACAGCTCCACGCTGGCTCCAGCAATACAACAACATGCCGCAAACATGGCACATGTTAAGCAGAGTGTCATATCAGCGATGTAAAGATTGTATACAATCGAATATACAATAGTGCAAATGAGGAACAAAAGGCCTGTTGTAAAAGGTTCGAGTTAATCGACATTTTTGGAAAGTTTGTTCAGTACAATTATGCGAATAAATAAATCCATGTGTATTCTTGTAGGATTTCTAGGGCGAACGCCAATATAAGATATACATCTGTACGGTACAACGTTGTATATAATTTGCAATCATAGTATAGTATACTGTAACATAATAATTGATAATTAAATGTACAAAAATATAAGTGCACAACTTTATGTTTTGCAGCAAGTAAATGCAGCGTTGAAGCCACGGCTACTTATTTCTTTACACTTTTGTGCCAAGCAAAGAGGCCATGTTCGGTAAATTTGAGAGGTGGAAACTATTTTTTTCACTTTAAGCCGAAGTGGTTGGAGTTGTTAGAAACTCCCTGTAAAGACCCTCATTGAGGTCACCAACATTTTGTTTACACACTGTGTTCACTTAAACCAACCAGTTGCAATTTTTCCGATGGAATAGGAACATTTGGAAGAAAGAAATGTCCATATCTTGTTTGTGTTGTTGGGTGCCTGTTTAAATAACAGTTTAATCATGAGGAGAGATTACTTCCATTGGCTAGAGGCAAACATTATTTGGAATACATACTGATAAATATTTTAAAATTCCAACCAATTTTGCGTGAAATGACAGTCAAACTTTATTAAATGCTTGATAACGTTGTCCACAGGCATTGAAAAAAATCGTTAAAAAAAAGCTATTGCTGCGCAATTTAAATATAAGATACCTGTTGCACTACCGCATTGCCATTCGCGTTTGTTGGCGGACTGTGTATTTCAGCGATTGTTGAACAAAACGCCAGAGGTAGTCGAGCAACAAGATAAAAAATTCCAACACACATCGTCATTCGCTTGGCATCTGGTTTTATATCTGTAAAATATATTGCTTAGGTTGAAAGGTGGTTAAAGCTGTTGATTTTGAATGAATTATATGAATCTTGCTAGGAAACCTACCATCATTTGGTTCAAAGTTTGTTCTTGGTAAACTGGTAAATAAGTTGGACAGGCCCCTATACGAGAAAGGGGTCAGGCGTCCGCAAAGCACAAGGCTCTGAGGTGTGGATGAATATCAAAATGGGCTCATGAACACTTTTGTTAGCATTGAAACTTAGGGAGTTCTACCGCAAAGTTTTGCAATCTCACATTATCTCCAAATGAAGTAGCCTTAAAGCGGCACTTTTTTTTTCAAGGCCCCTGAGGTTATTATGTAATAATAGCATGGTAGTGGCTGTAAACACCGTTGTTGAGTCATCGCGCTTCAATAGCAACTGTAACGGATAAACCTTAACAATATACATTTCAAACCAACTCACATTGTCCTGTGGATATGTTGCAGGGTCGGTTGCCGAACACGTTGTAAAACATGCTGACTGGCTCCAAATTACGTCGAATCGGAACAAAGAAAACGGCGATTAGAACTGCTACCTCAGTAACATACAGCACGTACCGAAGCAAATCAAACAAGTCCTCATTTGATAAAATTGTCTTAATCATAAGAACAAGCTGGACAAGCAGAACGGCCCCATATAGACCGGCTGTTACCCAGCCAAAGGTTAACGGCAGACCCGGTTGCAATGTGTTTTTGTCAATACCCTTGTATAAATCCGAGGTGAAGGCGGATATGGCGAATATATAGCCGCCACCTGTAAAACCAGAAAGAGCTTAAACATCGTAAAAAGTAAAATACAAACGCTTACGAACTTACAGGTCATTATAAGTGTAAACTTGTAAGACCTTCGGAACAACAAAGAAAGCCATTCTTTGCAATTAAACACATCCTTTTCCCTCAAAATGTTTAGTAAGGCAAGAGCAACACTAACACAGGATAAGATGAACGTAGCAATCACTATTCCCGAAAATACCCTCGTGGTTTTGCGTTGACTTGCTAAAAAACAAAAGCTCAGTGAATAAGTGGTTAAAACAGAAGCTCAGTTATTGCAAAAGAATCCACATTTCCTCTTAGAACGCTTACGTTTCACTTCCACATTATTACATGGCAACTTCAGACGTAGTACGTCCTCGTATTATACGAACCTCGTATTGTCAGAGCTCTTCTACAAACCAATTTAAAACTTTCTTAGGCGTCTGTTTAAGTTGGTCTGTCTGTTACTTAAACCTTTCTTCATCGGCATGGACCGATCAGTAGGCAGTGATGCAGCCTACAGCATATCGCGACACAAAACAGAAATAGCAAATGTTTCAGCAAACGTCATTCAAGCAACTTTGCCAAATACCAACACTCTCAAAAGTCGCCATTTCCTTTATATACGATAAAAATAATTTTGACGTGACATGACATGAATATTCACCTCACGTTTTTGTATCAACCTGAACAACGGCAATTTGTCAAATAACGTTTCTCACCTCATTCCCATCATCCTTTTCTCCAACCATGTAAACCAAAACGAAAACATTGGTGTTTATAATTAGGTCTACAAAGTATCTGAGTAATAACATCACTTACAAGTAGTGATGTCTTGCGCCGGATCCGGGTACCCGGACCCGGCCGGATATTGACCAATTTTCAATACCCGTACCCGGCCGGATAATACACTTGATTTTACCGGATAGTTGGGAAAGCATTTTTGTCCTAAAAAACGGACAAACATTCGCAAATTACACGTTTTTTGGGACCCGGTCTGTGAAACTCGCCGACTTCCGACTTTTCGGATGTTTGTTATTAAGGTTTTTTCTTGACGTCCTATATCATATTATTAAATACCCACGTTTATTTCTTCCACTCATGATAAGCTAACCTAAACATAGCATTCTGTTTGGCAATCAAACATTTTTGCCATACCGATAAAATACACGAATCGGTGTTAACAAACTGCCGGATCCAAATTATCCGGCCGAATTTGATTGATAACTATCCGGATCCGGCCGGGTCGGATAATTTGCAACTGGGAACATCACTACTTACAAGGCCCTTTCATAGGGATTGGTGCAGCACGTGCTTGTCTGTTAGAAAAAAAACAAGTTTTCTAACGTTAAAAATATGCATGGGAGTAAGCTGTGTTATAATTTAGGAATGTCTACAATAAGTTCTTGGCATTACTTTAAGGACAAAAAACATCCAATTTCATATCACAACAACGATGTGACTGCTCCCAAGCACAAAGAAAACCTATTTTGCGTTGTGCTTGTTCAAGAAAAATCGTCACAACCCAGCATTGTACAAGATATCACATATGTTTTATACGTGCCACGCTCACCCGAATGGCTCCATCAAATCGGCACGTTGAGAATAGTTTTCCGATTCCGAATCTTCCTTTCACTGCATTTCATTTCCAAACCCAATTTTCAAATACTGGCTCCAAGGTATCTAAGTCTTCATATATATACAGTAATTGTGTGGAATAACCTCGCGAGTCTTACGATATGTACGTGGATTTGCAACATGTGCAGAAGTTCCACAACACTTGTGTTGTTTGACGTCATGTCATGGAGATTGGTGATCACAGCACCACCACATCGGCAAAGATGCTTTTTTTGTTATTAATCACACGATTCGATTCGTTGACCAACAGACGGAGTGCAGGGAGAATTGGATTTTACGTGATCCCGAATGGTTTGGTACGGAAGCCAAACTTTTCATACCGATATGATATGGTTGCATTATTCATCCTTCTTTCCTTCAGCAATAAACCCACCATACACTTGTCTTGTCATAAACTTTGTCGTAAGGGATAGTTTGTGACAATTCGTCTGAAACAGACCATTATGTATTTTGATAAAGGTTATCGTATTGCTTCTCACCCACAACGATTCGACACAAGGGAGTCGTAACAAGTTACGTCGGTATCCAAACATTCTCATTTCCCACATACACAGTGTCCCCACAGCCTGAAAGTCTGAAAGGAGTTTTGGGCGACATAAAACCGTATCTGGCAACCTATATTATTGAAGATGATTCTAAACCTTAGATTATAATATTCTGATGTAACTAATGGATTTATACTGTTGGTATTAAACTACATTGAATAAAAGTTGCGCAAAAGAACACTGCACACAAGCAATTACACTAGAGTCAACCGATAAATAAGTAATGTCCTAAAGTATTGTGGAATGCAGCAAGTAACAGGTATAATATCGTTGACATTGTTCAAAATTACATTTGTTCAAAAAATTACACATTTGACATTGTTAAAAAAAAAAAGGTATTTAGGTGTGGAGAAAAATTAGACCAATCATTATATAATGAACTTTCGGATGATACTTGAGCCGTCGCATGCAGCTTATGCCCTGCGGCTGAATAAAGTTTTTGGTTTGTTTTAATCACGTGTTTGTGTCAGTATTGCACCGGCGGTATGGCGTACACAGCCACCTACAAGCTGTGTGGTTTTCTGTTAATTTTCACTTTGTTCACGTCGGCATATTATTCTGTTGCCGTGCGTTACCCTGTCATGGATTGGATGCGAGAGAGAAATAACTCAAATACTTCAAGCAGTTTCATGGTGAGTGGATCCTATGTAGTTTAATTTTATATCAATATTAAAAACAACTTTTATTCATAATTTTCTGTTAAATTGCTGATTGAAGCGTTATAGTCATTGATACATTTGGTCATGTTTTCATTCCCGAATAAATATTTATCTTGCTTTTTAGTTAAGACTTTTTAGGTTTGTTTCCATGTTGGGACTAGAATGATTCTGTGTTCTGTCACAATGTTTAATTTTCAAACTTGCAACCATGGTCATGAGGATCAATTGCCATCATTGATACATTTGTAGGAACTCAGTTTAGTAATCCGGTAAGAGAAACCCGTGGGACTATTGACTGCGTTTTTTAATGTAATCAATTTCAAAGGATGCTGCGAGAAAATGAAATTCATGGTTTATAAATTTCCACGGTTGTTTTGCTGATGCGAAATGATCGCAAAACGTGGCTTGGCCTCGTATCAAGGCTACATCAAGTGGCTTGGCCTCGTATCAAGGCTACATCAAGAATTGTCTGCGTTGTAGCCTCTGGGCAAACGCATCGCCACTGACGTGTGTGTTGTGGCATGTCCAGGATTAGGTATTTCTGCCAATTCACCACAAAGTGAAATGGTCTCTGTCTGGCTAATTAGCCGACAAGACCGTCGTCAGTTACAAGCTGCACTTATGAGACTGGTAGTTCGAAGCAGCATGCACAGTTATCTGTGGCTCACTATTGTAATGTTGTTTACCGTGAATCCGTGTTTAAGAACAACACCTTTCAAGAACAAAGAACAGCGGTGAAAGTGTGCGAAAAAGGGAGGAGTTTAATTTAAAATAAAATAAAAATGTTTGCAATTATTTTTCCCTGTTGAACAGTAGCAAAATTGAAACAAGAAATTAGTTTTGCCAAACCTGTTTATTCATTGCCCAAAACCTTGTCCATTTATAATTGGAATTTGGAATAGTTACTTTTTTCCAAAAATTTTTTCATTACTACGAAAGCAAGAATTTTTTAAGAAAATTTCAAATTTAACATCTCCTGCATTTGCAGGAAACAAACGAAATTTTAAAATATTCGACGAATCAAAGTAACCCGGTGAGTTTAGCTAAGTCGTGCCTCCTACAACTATGTGCATTATTACACTCAGTCTCCTTTTTATCTATTTAGGTATATATTGTTATGTGGTACCCACTGTTTGGAATGAAAAAAGAGGATCGAACCTTGAAGCACTGCGGTGATTGCATCGTCACACAAAATCGATCCAAAGTAGATTTTACCGTTATAACATTGATATTAATTTGGCAAATGAGTGTGCTATGCTCAACTTGACCCTTTGCCATGATTAAAATAATTCACCTAAATTCTCATTTTTTCTTGTCAGTTACGAAATTTTTATGTGAAACACTGCCACTTGCTAATTCTTTTCTTTTGCTCTATGTGGTGCTACCTGTTAGTGTTTCACATAAAAATAGCTGGCTGCGAATTGAATAGGACTTTAATCCAAAACATAGGAGCGAAAACACAGTAAAGTTCAAACTATTGCTATAATACCGACAAAAGCATATTGTTTTAGGGCAGTTTTTCGTTTGTCGTTACAGTTGGATGGAGATGGTGTTAAAATGGTTGTAATACACTTTGCCCAATATAATTCCACCGATCTGCCACAGACAAGGTGATATAATTATGGCGCTGTTGCGTGTTTGAGGTTTTATGTCATAAATATATTAAAAGTGTTTTGTAGGGTAAACTTTCACATTTAGGTGTAAGCAAGTTATGTAATGGTATTTACTTAATCAAGCTACTCTGGCAGGTTGTCGATCGAACAAAGTAAAAGTAACGAAATTTAATTTTCTATAAACAAACCAACAACCTACTGTCTGCGGGGATAGCTATTTTTAAACTTGGCAAACCTATGTACACATTTCATATAGAGTAAAATATCTTACTTTCCTAATTGAAGTGAATTAATGATATTGATGTCCACATTGATGTTTTTATTGCGGATACATGCGATCGATAGATTTCCAAAAACTCTTTTAACCCTTTTCACTTTTCAATTGTTCACAATTGTTTACTTTTAAACTTGCCGGATTGTCCATTGTTTCCGGTTGTATGATGTGTGGTAAACAGAAAAGTTTTATTTCAGAGAGAAAAACCATTTGTACGCTTGGTGGACTATGGAAAGCTCACTGACTCTGCGCAATCGAAAATATTTTGAATCCGAACATGTGGATGGAATATTTAATATTTCTTTAACGTACAGGTAAGCGTTTTACTGGGACAATGTTTCTCGCCTATGAACTTTTTTATACAGATCGCATTTCACATGTTATTGTATTTCAAGTTTACCAAGTTAGCTGGCTAGTAATTTCAGAAACACTTGATTTTTTCTTCACCTTACATAATGTTTCTCAATCAAGTTTTGTTCGGTTTGTGTCACGTGACTCTTTTCAGGAGGGATTCGGACATCTTTCAGCCATACGGCAGTGTATCATATGTTTACCGACAAATAAACCGTGATAAAACACCTATAAGTGACGAAGAATTGGACGCACTCATCAAGGAGAAAACGAACCTCGCTTTATGGGTTGTTTCAAACTGCCACGTAAACCAGGGGGCGGTCGATCGAATGACATACGCGACAAGAATGATGACAGCCGGCTTCAATCTCACATTCGGTGGAAAATGCAGTGGCAGCGAAGTTCGACAGGAGTTCAACAACACCAAGTTTAAGTTCTACTTGGCGTTTGAGAACAGCTGGGGGTGTAAGGATTACATCACTGAAAAATTTTGGATTAACTCCCTAGCAGCCAGGACTGTACCTGTTGTGCTCGGTGCTCCAAAAGCTGACTACAAAGCTGAGGCTCCTCCTAACTCCTTCATCTACGCTCAGGACTTCCCATCACCTGAAGATCTTGTAAAATATTTGGAATACTTGAACAGAAACAACAAGGAATATAAAAAGTATCTCAAGTGGGTGACTCTGGACATATCGGAAATGTCAGGTTTAAAACAAGAAACTAGGTTCTGCAAAATATGTTCGTATGTAAAGAACCTCAAAAAAAATGACGACGGTACATTGTTGCCAGTCTCAACCACCTTGTCTCGCCATAACTTTTCTGTTCAATCTTGGTTTTTAGGAAAAGAAAATAAAGCATGTCTTTCTTGACCACTGTATGATATATCACCAGTAAAAAAAATAATTTATTTCTTCGCCTAATTCGTCATACTGCATAACTTTTATCTCAAAAGATAAGCAATGTGACTTGTCATGTGATATGCAATGTTTCAACATATCAATTAAATAATTTGCTCTTTTTTTACCAAATTGCAACCTTTTCCATGTTAACACTGCTCAGAATATACGGCGAGATTCAAGAGCATGGTTTGGAATTTTATCTGTCTTCGAATTTTATTGACCACTTTTACAACAACAAAATATAATATAACGTCAGACACCCACAATGTTTTATACAAACATGTTTTATCGGCTGATCTGATCTTACACGATAACCTAAAAAGCGTTCATGTCAGACACTGCAAGAGACTGATTGTGATTAGCAAATTTTACTTAAACCTTGAATTCTTGTTTTGAGGTGTTGTCTAAAATCTTTATTTGCTTTAGTCTTACTAGAACACAGACCCAATATAATTGGTGTGAGGATTATTTCATTCGCTTAACATACGAACGAAAATTTTGTTCCAGGAATATTTTAATCTTCTTGAAATGATTTTCATTAAGAAAGCAACAAATTACAATAAAATATGAACGCATGTTGATAAGCAAAACTATGTCATGTTTGTCTCTTTATCGACATCCAGTGGTCAATTTGTGCTCGAAACACAATGTTTTTTTCCGGTAATAACTGTGGTTTCAGGAACACAACTCAAAAACAAAAATGTGTTCGGTGTTCGTCACTGATTACTTTGTTACATCATCGTTATATTAAAACAGAAAACACAGTTGGGCATTTCCCGCTAGCGAAACTTATTTTAATACCATCAGTTTAAATTATTGGTTATTAGCGCTACAGTTTGATTTACTGATACTGCAGTTAATTGTAAATGTGGTTTCATGACAAATTCACTACCATTTTATTGGCATTTTTTAACCACGGCTTGTTAAATTTTTGGTGCTATACCTGAAACGCAGTAAGACAGTTTTGCAAGCTTGAAATATTTCAGTTTTTATTTCACACAAGACAACATATATAGCAAAACCTGTACAGAACAAGAAAAGTGTACCAAACAGAATTTCACAACGGCAAATCGTACAATATAAGGCAATGTACGTGACAGTTTTCCGAAATATAACGATGACACAATAAAAAGTCAAAAATGGTGTTTTCAAATGCAGACCATGACACGCAAAAATTGTCATTTTGACCATCTAAATAGGCAAAGAAATGTTTGTCGTGTTTCGTAATCAAAAAGGTTTGTATTCCTAAAGGCTTTGAGGATGACATCTCGTTGCGGTATCCTGGACAGATGTCTGTCCTTCAACAGATGCCTGTCCTTCGACAAATGCCTGTCCTTCATCAGATACCTGTTTTTCGACAGATGTCTGTCCTTCAACAGATGCCTGTCCTTCGACAAATGCCTGTCCTTCATCAGATGCCTGTCCTTCAACAGATGCCTGTTCTTCGACAGGTGACTGTACAGATTTCTGTGGTGGAACAGAGGCTTCATTTTGCTCTGTGGGCGAGCAACACTTGGCCCTTAACCACTGGCATACAGATTTGCAAACATCCACAACGAAGTCCCACAACAGTAGGACAACTAGAGACCCCAAGAAGTAAATAATCGTGGATACGAACGCCAACCAAAACGGGGCGTTCTTCGACCAAGTGCCTGGATCGACTCCAGTCTCTATGTCCAGCCAGAGTGAAGCAAAAGCGAAGCTGAAGAGACCACCTGCGCAGCATGAATTACGATAAAAACGTATATTGATAAAAGTAACCTTCGAGAAACATCTAATACTCTATATTAAATCGAAATGTTACTATTTGCACAAATCAGCTCAGGTTTTCAAATGCGGACATTTATATGTAATGGAAAACTATGTTTTTATGGTAAGTCCAAATATACCGGGGACAAGCGTACTTTTGATTATCTTTAAAACAAAAAGACATGATCGTGCAATATGGGCCTTACAAAATGCCTCACCGCTTAACAGGACGAAGAACTTGGATGAAAACTGTACTTCTTTGCATGGCGGAGCGCAAAAACCGAGCACAATGAGCACAAGACTAATGAACCAGCACGTCAACCACCCACAAAATATTACTCCTGAAAAGGCGTGCATCGAATGGCAGTGAGCACCTGAACAGGAAAATCAGTTGAAAAAAAACCGTAGAATTATAAAGTCAAAAACGTAGAAATGTTTTGATAATTTTGGCTTTAACCAGAGGTTTCCAATATATGCATATAGTGCATCGCAATCCATTAGTCCATTGTTTGAATGTTGTTTGGCCGTCGTAAGCTCACTTGCAAGTTTTGAACGAATTTTATATCTATAACAATCTGTGTGACCTTGTAGCTGTTGCATTAATAAAAAATGAACATCGAAAGCGAATTAGTCCTTACAAAAAGTCTGAAGAATTTCTGTGGTATATTTTGTTGGGGATGAGTACATCACTGGTTCATGAAAGTTCCTCTGCATTAGACTATTTTCTTCGCTATGAAAACAACGTTTTAACTTACTTCGTTTATACACAGGAATGTCTTCAATTATTTTCCAGCCAGGCAAACACACAGCTATCCATTGAAATAGTGAACAAATGACAAAGAAGACGAATCCTGTCCGATTCCGAGCTGCTTCACTATCCGATAAAATTTGAAGAATTTTGTCTCCAACTTTAGTTTGTTCGCCATTGGCAAGGTCCACGTATCCTCCTGTCTTTTAGACAAATTTGGTTGTTAGGTACACCCACAATGTTTCAGTACATCCAAACAGGAACATTTTTACCCAAGCAAAAACTCTCAATTACAGCGCTTGCTTAATTACAAGTACACTTTTTTACATTTTTATTAGTTACATTACTTACATTTACCACCTGATACAGCTCCACGCTGGCTCCAGCAATACAACAGCATGACGCAAACATAGCACATGTTAAGCAGAGTGTCATATCAGCGATGTAAAGGTTGTATACAATCGAATATACAATAGTGCAAATGAGGAACAAAAGGCCTGTAAAAAAAGGATCGAGTTAATCGACATTTTTGGATATTTTATGCAGTACATTTATGCGAATAAATAAATCCATGTGTATTCTTGTAGGATTTCTAGGGCGATAAGAGAACGCCAATATAACATATACATATGTACGGAACAACTTTGCATAGAATTTGCAATCATAGTAAAGTATACTGTAACATAATAATTGATAATTAAATTCACAAAAATATAAGTACACAAATTTATATTTTGCAGCAAGTTAATGCAGCGTTGAAGCCACGGCTACTTATTTCTTTACACTTTTGTGCCAAGCAAAGAGGCCATTTTGAAAATAAAAGCCAAAGCTAAAATGCTGTTAATTATTAGTAAACGATTCGAACACTAACTGGGTTCATCATCAGTACTACAATGAGCGCATGCAAGAAAAGCGTCGGGGTAATAAAGGACTGAGCAGAAGGGAAACAGCACTTTACATCCAACACCAGCATAAACCAGCACTGAACGTGGATGACAGTTCCAAACCCCTTTACCTATTCTACATCTAGGTCCGTACTGCAGCCTGACACATTGCTAATGATGACGTCGCTGCTGTGCTTCCATGTTGTTGTCACGTGACATGCCTCTGGCTTGTTGCTCGTTGTTGCTGCTGCTGTTTCCCTTCTGCCTGCTCAGTCCTTTATTACCCCGACGCTTTTCTTGCATGCGCTCATTGTAGTACTGATGATGAACCCAGTTAGTGTTCGAAACGTTTACTAATGATTAACAGCAATTTAGCTTTGGCTTTCATTTTCAAAGTTATCAACTCCAAATATTTTGCACCCAAAGAGGCCATGTTCGGTAAATTTGAGGGGTGGAAACTATTTGTTTCACTTTAAGCCGAAGTGGTTGGAGTTGTTAGAAACTCCCTGTAAAGACCCTCATTCAGGTCACCAACATTTTGTTTACACACTGTGTTCACTTAAACCAACCAGTTGCAATTTTTCCGATGGAATAGAAACGTTTGGAAGAAAGCAATGTCCACATATTGTTTGTGTTGTTGGGTGCCTGTTTAAATAACAGTTTATCATGTGGAGAGATTACTTCCATTGGCTAGAGGCAAACATTATTTGGAATATATACTGATAAATATTATAAAATTCCAATTAATTTTGCGTGAAATGACAGTCAAACTTCATTAACCACGGAGATT
This sequence comes from Ascidia mentula, assembly GCF_947561715.1. NCBI lineage: Eukaryota > Metazoa > Chordata > Ascidiacea > Phlebobranchia > Ascidiidae > Ascidia > Ascidia mentula. The sequence goes on from NC_138568.1 coordinate 7,022,773, forward strand.
AGAATGCTTGATAACGTTGTCCACAGGCATTGAAAAAAATCGTTAAAAAAGCTATTGCTGTGCAATTTAAATATAAGATACCTGTTGCACTACCGCATTGCCATTCGCGTTTGTTGGCGGACTGTGTATTTCAGCGATTGTTGAACAAAACGCCAGAAGTAATCGAGCAACAAGATAAAAAATGCCAACACCCATCGTCATTCGCTTGGCATCTGGTTTTATATCTGTAAAAGATATTGCTTAGGTTAAAAGGTGGTTAAAGCTGTTGACTTTGAATGAATTATATGAGTCTTGCTAGGAAACCTACCATCATTTGGTTCAAAGTTGGTTTCTTGGTAAACTGGTAAATAAGTTGGACAGGCCCCTATACGAGAAAGGGGTCAGGCGTCCGCAAATCACAAGGCTCTGATGTGTGGATGAATGTCAAAATGGGCCCATGAACACTTTTGTTATCATTGAAACTTAGGGATTTCTACCGCAAAGTTTTGCAATCTCACATTATCTCCAAATAAAGTGGCTTTAAACCGGCACATTTTTTTCAAGGCCCCTGAGGTTATTATGAAATAATAGCATGGTAGTGGCTGTAAACACCGTTGTTGAGTCATCGCGCTTCAATTGCAACTGCAACGGATAAACCTTAACAATATACATTTAAAACCCACTCACATTGTCCTGTGGATATGTTGCAGGGTCGGGTGCCGAACACGTTGTAAAACATGCTAACTGGCTCCAAATTACGTCGAATCGGAACGAAGAAAACGGCGATTAAAACTGCTACCTCAGTAACATACAGCACGTACCGAAGCAAATCAAACAAGTCCTCATTTGATAAAATTGTCTTAATCATAAGAACAAGTTGGACAAGCAGAACGGCCCCATATAGACCGGCTGTTACCCAGCCAAAGGTTAACGACGGACCCGGTTGCAATGTGTTTTTGTCAATACCCTTGTATAAATCCGAGGTGAAGGCGGATATGGCGAATATATAGCCGCCACCTGTAAAACCAGAAAGAGCTTAAACATCGTAAAAAGTAAAATACAAACGCTTACGAACTTACAGGTCATTATAAGTGTAAACTTGTAAGACCTTCGGAACAACAAAGATAGCCATTCTTTGCAATTATACAAACCCTTTTCCCTCAAAATGTTTAGTAAGGCAAGAGCAACACTAACACAGGATAAGATGAACGTAGCAATCACTATTCCCGAAAATACCCTCGTGGTTTTGCGTTGACTTGCTAAAAAACAAAAGCTCAGTGAGAAGAGAGTAAAAATAGAAGCTCAGTTATTGCAAAAGAATCCACATTTCCTCTTAGAACGCTTACGTTTCACTTCCACATTATCACATGGCAACTTCAGACGTAGTACTTTCTCGTATTATACGAACCTCGTATTGTCAGAGCTATTCTACAAACCAATTTAAAACTTTCTTAGGCGTCTGTTTAAGTTGGTCTGTCTGTTACTTGAACCTTTCTTCATCGGCATGCACCGATCAGTAGGCAGTGATGTAGCCTACAGCATATCGCGACACAAAACAGAAATAACAAATGTTTCAACAAACGTCATTCAAGCAACTTTGCCAAATACCAACACTCTCAAAAGTCGCCATTTCCTACTTCAATAATTAATTGTTTTTATTGTACCGCGGAATACTGGGGTAGGATATTATTTTGCTGTACGTCGATGCTCTTAACTTAACTGTAAAGGCGAGCAAAATAATGCAGCTATTCTTCTAACTGATTTGATTTTTTAAATCTCGCTCCTCGTCAGGAAATAGTGGCTAATCCAGCTATAGGCTGCAATGCCTGGGCTGCGAACCTAATGAAGCCTCTAACTGTTTACCGTGAGAAATGTGAAAATAAACTCCGACTTACCGACCTCGAATATCCGTGTTTTATTTGTGTTCCACCCAGGCAAGCAACAGGTGATCAAGGAAAAAATTAGGGAAATGACCAACATTACTAAAGTTGCGATTTCCCATTGTTGCTCCCAGGATTCCACGTATTCAGGAATTATGTCTTTTTGATCTGTGTTATCGAACCTCTGCCAGATATGAATTTTGTATTAAATAGATTCGACAGATTACCACTACTGATTTGCTTTGGGTGCAAAAAAAATCTTGGCGCATTGAAAAATGCTTTTGTTGGAAAACCAAATTACTTCAACTTTCAAGTAATTTTGAATTTGGCTGCACAGGAAATTCAAGTTCATGAAAATTGAAATATTGGAAAAACATTAATTATAATTGGCCAGAGGCTTATTACCACAAAAATACAAATATACAACACAGTCATTTAATATTGCGAATGTAAGACAATGACAAACCGATGTCCAGATTGTACAATAGGATTAAAGGGCAGACCCAACAATAATTGTTACGTTTTTATTGTGCCAGAAGAACAGACTATTAAATTGTAATATAGGTTTGGGCGATACAGCGGCGTTAAACCCCTTGAAGGTGTATTTATCACAAATCATATGACACTGTCATAGCTTTCAACAGAAAAAAATATGACCCATGCTTACTGCTTGCGAAAACGCGCAAATACTAACAACACAGCGTTGTAAGTAATGTAATACGAACGTATAGGACGCAATATTTACAACAACAAACTCTGAGGTACAAATGTTTGAATAATTTTTAAAGCAACCATTACGTCAATAACACAGAACGACTTACCGATGCCCACGTGCAGACCACAGCAAAGCAAGAAAGTAGACCTGATACGAATGACATTCCCATGGCAAGGGTGACGTCACCGATGTGAAAGTCGTGGAAGCAGCAGTAAAAGAAAACGCCGCAAACCATTCCAAGGCCTGGAATAAATACAAGTTTAGCTGCTAATTGGTTTGAAGTTCGTGGATAGCTTTTGGAATGTCGCATTCGAGGACTGCTTTAATCATTACTAATGATTTTTTTCTATTTTCTGTTTGACTTCGTATGAATCTCGTCGAACAATGAGATCAATGGAAAACAACGTCTTTATTCATTAACTTTGGTCAGCGGTTGCGCATGCTCGGAGCTGAAACATATTTTTGAAATAGCTGATGTTACTTTGAGGTGCCGATTGTGACTTTTGGGGTCATTTAACTTTTTGAAAAATATACAGGTGCGTTCAAGCGCCAGTCAGAGCAAGCAAACAATGCACACCAGCAACCAGTTTCGTCAGGAGTCCAAGTTTCCAACAACGGCACGAACGAAAAATCCATGAGATCGACAGAAGCACAATGTATGATATTCCAACTATTGAAAACGCTATTTGATCTTCAATGCGGATGTCTGAAAATAAAATGGGTTGTGAGGATTTTGATAATGTTTGTCGAAATTAAACGTTGCCAAATATTGGTATGCGAATAAAACAGGTAATGTCAATTTATTATTGTATTTCTTTATCCCAGCACGTGGAAATAAAAACATTCAACAGATATACAGAACCGTATACAGATTACCTTTCAATGAAACACGACTTACATGGATCTTTTCCCGCTGCGCTGTGTTTGAAAATGCCAAACACCATGTAGAACATACTTAGTGGTTCAGTGCCCTTCCATGACGGAACGAGAAATGCAGAAAGTGCGAAAATATACCCTAAAACGCTAAAAACGGTATCCAAAATACCGAAGCGCTCAGCCAAATTACGGCTATTCCGTCCGTTTGCAGTTCTATTTCCGTTTTCATTTCCGTTTGCTTCAAGGCCTTGATCTCCAGCCATATTCCTGCTAAGAGATTCAAACTCTTTGCAAAACTGTACGCCCCAATAGGTTTAAACTGAGTGTCCTGCTTGTTTAAGCTGTATTGCAGTAACATGTTTAAACTGTGTGTTCTTTGCTCGGTTAGGCCTCGTACGTATTTTTTTTGGGCCTTTTTATTACAGAACCTTGTCAAGCTCTTGTCACAGTAATAACAGATCCTCACTACCCTGGCAGTACCCAGTCCAAATTCAATGTTATTTAAATATAAAGGTACATTAATATTAACTTCTCCCTACAAAAAACTTGTTGCGCACCCAGACCCTTTCGCCTTGATGTTTGTGGGAAATTACCCCGATAGAAAGGTGGTATTGCAACACATCAGTGATGCAACCAAGCGTTCATGCGTAACTCGTCTGAAAAGCTGCACTCGTACCTCCACTACCGAAATTGTACGGGTACGTATTATGACACGAACCACATTGTTAGCAATGTTTTCCAGTAATTTTTTTGATTTGGCGTTCAACCGTGCTGCTGGGGCTTGACACAATGGTATGTGTACGTGGACCTGTTTGTCAACACCGCTTTTTTTGTCAACACCGTTCGTTTCTTTGGTGACAGATGTAGCTTTACAAAAATACTAAATGGAAACACCAATTTTACAATCGTTGGCCTTGCAGATGGCAATTTCACCATTATAAACACTGATGATATCGTTGTCATAAAACAGATTTTAATGAGAATATATAAACACTTTCACTAGAATTTATCCCATACAAATTTGCCACACATACGTCAAGCGTTTTTAGGCTCCCTCGATAGGCTGCATTCGCAAGGGAGACAAGCAAAGTTTGGGTAAAAGCAAGCGTTATTATTTCATGTCAACTGCGGTCGTCATTACAGAAATATATGTAACAAAATATATGATATCGAGCATATAAACGAACCGTGTAAACCAAGTCACTGCTCAACTTAAAACTGTAACGCATACAACCACAACAAATCTAGTTATAACAACATTAGTAAACACATTTGATCTGTTGACTTGCACGCCAGAAGCTAACGCAATACGGAACTACCATGGCTCAAGGTAACCAATACCGACTGAATTTCACTCGAAGCGTAGGTTGTACCTGGGTAGAAGTGAAATGCTGACGTCTCTTCTTCATTGGCGCGTGAAGCTGAACTATAGGTCCTGGTTTCGGGCGCTGGAAGCATGCGTGTTTGCTTGTGAGGTCAGACCCACAATATCAGTGACTCGAATTGGCTGTTTGATGCCCTTTGCTATTCTAATAATGTTGCTTAAACATCATTAGGGTTATGCAAACTTGGAAGATGTTTGATGTTTAGGACATAAATGCACATGTCGACTGTTCCGCTTGTTTTCCAATAACCGTTGATGGCAGGTTGTGACTCATATAGGGACCAAATATTCTTGAAATTAAAAAAAGAACTATTGCAACTGATGGATGGGACAGCAATGATTTGTGAAGCCTCCTGGTGGCTGCTTATCCAATTATTGACATGGGACTTATATAAAACCATAATATACAGGATCAAGCAATTTCTCTGCAAAATCCAATTGCATTTCATGATATAATGTCCTACCCCGGGGAGGATCAAATACCCTAGGGGACAAAACATATCCTGTCCTGCGACCAATTTTGACCAGAATGCGTACATGAGGGATGGATTTTTCAAAACAACACAAATGATTGCGCCTTTGAACGATTCACTTTTGTAAATGCAGCATGAATTTGAGTTCCGTTTTTAATTAAATTTTATACAATATCCGGCAAGTACGCTGGTAAAAATGTGGGTAGTGGCTACCCAAACGTTTGGGTTGTAATGTGCAGAAACCCCTAAAAATTCATTGGGCTGTGACTACCTATTTTGTTGGGTGGATTATCGTTTCACCTAAATTGGGTACAAAACTACTTCACCAATTTAGTTGGGCTCCCATGTGCAGAAACCTGTCATTTATTGGGGACCTAATTTTTGGCAATAACGTTTTTACCTAATCACATGAGGCGCTGTGCAGTAGTACAAAATAATGTTGTATTTGGAATGGGAAACAACAGCCACAAAACACTGAAGTACAGCAAAACAAACTACAGTGTGAAATATGCGCTGTAGGAAAGAAATTAGAAAAGAATCCTTTACAACTTCAGCATGATTCTGACACCGTTATAGTATTATAAAGCTAAACACAGAAGTATTACCATACTTTCTCAAGGCAGGATCAACCCACTGAGCAGGCCCTTTATATTTGGCGATCTCAGCTCTCGCATTTTGATCATAAGGTTTACAGGCTTCGCACCCAAGCTGGATCAGCCACTGTTCTCGACAGAACGGAGCGAGATCTGAAAAATCAAGCTCCCAGTGTGGTTTGAACTCAGGACACTGGGCTAACTACAACTGGCCCAACGCTCTACCAACTGAGCCACGAGGCTCAGTGGTTTTCACGGTACAACGCTCTACCAACTTATTGTGGCCAAGGTACACTGATGGTGCGCAAGCGCACAACTTGCCAGGCGACCTTCACATACGTAGGGGCTCCATACCGTAATCAGACAACGCTTCGTGGTTTTAACAGCAGCAGCACTGTGTTTGTATAATATTAACTAATAACAACTGTCTAACCTGAACCAAACACTTAAAATGAGAATAATTTTGGAATTAACAAAACAAAACTTAATACATCGAAACGTGCCTGCACACGCCGCACCATCTCTGTCTAACGGCAAAGTTTGACTTTTCTCTACAGTTTTCTCTCCCCGTTGCCCGATACAATGCGTCATTATGAAGTTTGAATATTCAACAAATGAACGGCGAGTATATCCAAGCCGGCGGAACAAAACCTGATAACAATATATGGGCATCGTACTCGCAATGTGACATTATATCAACATATACAATGTCTTTATCAGAGGTCGGCAACATTTAAAACGCAGTGTGCTAATGTACAAACTATGCCATTATAATGGTAATGTCTTTGCATATACCAACCATTTGGTGTGTAAAACAATGTAGAAGGTTTGGGAAAAACTTTGTATTAGTTTTATATACGATAAAAGCGATTTTGACGTGACATGAATATTCACCTCACGTTTTTGTATCAACCTGAACAACGGCAATTTGTCAAATAACGTTTCTCACCTCATTCCTATCCTTTTCTCAACCATGTAAACTGAAGCGAAAACACTGGTGTTTATAATAAGGTCTACAAAGTATCTGAGTAATAACATCACTTACAAGGTCCTTTCATTGGGATTGGTGCAACACGTGCTTGTCTGTTAGAAAAAAACAAACATGTTTTCTAACCTTAAAAATATGCATAGAGTAAGCTGTGTTATAATTTAGGAATGTCTACAATTTCTTGGCATTACTTTAAAGACAAAAAATATCAAATTTCATATCGCAACAACGATGTGACTCCTCCCAAGCACAAAGAAAACCTATTTTGCGTTGTGCTTGTTCAAGAAAAATCGTCACAACCCAGCATTGTACAAGATATCACATATGTTTTATACGTGCCACGCTCACCCGAATGACTCCATCAGATCGGCACGTTGAGAATAGTTTTCCGTTTCCGAATCTTCCTTTCACTGCATTTCATTTCCAAACCCAATTTTCAAATACTGGCTCCAAGGTATCCAAGTCTTCATATATATACAGTTAATGTGTGGGATAACCTCGCGGGTCTTACGATATGTACGTGGATTTGTAACATGTGCAGGAGTTCCACAACACTTGTGTTGTTTGACGTCATGTTATGGAGATTGGTGATCACAGCACCACCACATCGGCAAAGATGCTTTTTTTGTTATTTATCACACGATTCGATTCGTTGACCAACAGACGGAGTGCAGGGAGAATTGGATTTTACGAGATCCCGAATGGTTTGGTACGGAAGCCAAACTTTTCATACCGATATGATATGGTTGCATTATTCATCCTTCTTTCCTTCAGCAATAAACCCACCATACACTTGTCTTGTCATAAACTTTGTCGTAACGGATAGTTTGTGACAATTCGTCTGAAACAGACCATTATGTATTTTGATAATGGTTATCGTATTGCTTGCCACCCACAACGATTCGACACAATGGAGTCGTAACAAGTTACGTCGGTATCCAAACATTCTCATTTCCCACATACACAGTGTCCCCACAGCCTGAAAGTCTGAAAGGAGTTTTGGGCGACATAAAACCGTATCTGGCAACCTATATTATTGAAGATGATTCTAAACCTTAGATTATAATATTCTGATGTAACTAATGGATTTCAAAATTTTAACACGAGACAGATAAAGCTATAGATGATTTCCTATGATAAGTTTGTTAATTAAACCACGCACATACTGTATGTATTAACTGTATTGAATAAAAGTTACGCAAAAGAACACTGCACACAAGCAATCACACTAGAGTCACTCGATAAATAAGTAATGTCTTAAAGTATTGTGGAATGCAGCAAGTAACAGGTACTATCGCTGACATTGTTCAAAATTACTACTTCTTACGATAGCGGTAATTAGGTGTGCAGAAAAAAATCGACCGATCATTATATAATGAACTTTCGGATGATACTTAAGCCGTCGCATGCAGGTTATGCCCTGCGGCTGAATAAAGTTTTTGGTTTGTTTTAATCACGTGTTTTGGTCAGTATTGCACCGGCGGTATGGCGTACACAGCAACCTACAAGCTGTGTGGTTTTCTGTTAATTTTCACTTTGTTTACGTCGGCATATTATTCTGTCACCGTGCGTTACCGTGTCATGGATTGGATGCTAGAGAGGAATAATTCAAATACTTCAAGCAGTTTCATGGTGAGTGGATCCTATGTAGTTTGATTAAAAAACAATATTAAAAACAACTTTTATTTTTAATTTTATGTTAAATTGCCGATTGAAGCGTTATAGTCATTGATACATTTGGTCGTGTTTTCATTCCCGAATAAAAATTTATCTTGCTTTTTAGTTAAGACTTTTTAGGTTTATTTCCATGTTGGGACTAGAATCATTCTGTGTTCTGTCACAATGTTTAATTTTCAAACTTCCAACCATGGTCATGAGGATCAATTGACATCATTGATATATTTGTTGTTAGGAACACAGTTTAGTAATCTGGTGAAAGAAACCCGTGGGACTATTGGCTGCGTTTTTTAATGTAATCAATTTCAAAGGATGCTGCGAGAAAATGCAATTCATGGATTATAAATTTTCACGGTTGTTTTGCTGATGTGAAATGATCGCAAAAGTTTTGCTTTCATATTACTGTGCGGTTAAAAACGCGGCTTGGCCTTCGTATCAAGGTTACATCAAGAATTGTCTGCGTTGTAGCCTCTGAGCAAACGAATCGCCACTGACGTGTGAGTTGTGGCGTGTCCAGCATTGGGTATTTCTGCCAGTTCACCACAAAGTGAAATGGTCTCTGTCTGGCTAATTAGCCGACAAGACCGTCGTCAGTTACAAACTGCTCTTATGAGGCCTGGTAGTTCGAAACAGCATGCACAGTTATCTGTGGCTCACTATTGTGAATCCGTGTTTAAAAACAACACCTTTTAAGAACAAAGAATAGCGGTGCAAGTGTGCGAAAAAGAGAGGAGTTTTATTTGAAATAAAAAAAAAATGATTGCATTTCCCTGTTGAACAGTAGCAAAATTTTGAAACAAAAAATTAGTTTTGCCAAACCTGTTTATCCATTGCCTAAAACTTTGTCCAATTACAATTGGAATTTGGAATAGTTACTTTTTTCATTTCTACGAAAGTTAGAACAATTGGAATTTTGAAGAAAATTCCAAATTTAACATCTCCTGCATTTGCAGGAAACAAACGAAATTTTAACATATTCGACGAATCAAAGTAACCCGGTGAGTTTAGCTAAGTCGTGCCCCCTACAACTATGTGCATAATTACACTCAACCTCCTTTTTATCTATTTAGTTATTTATTGTTATGTGGTACCCACCGTTTGGAAAGAAACAAGAGGATGGAATCTTGAAGAACTGCGGTGATTGCATCGTCACACAAAATCGATCCAAAGTAAATTTACAATTTTAAGGTTATATCATTGATAATAATTTGTCAAATGAGTGTGCTAAGCTCAACTTGACCCTTTGGCATGATTAAATTAATTCACCTAAATTCTCATTTTTTCTTGCCATTTACGAAATTTTTATGTGAAACACTGACACTTGCTGATTCTTTTCTTTTGCTCCATGTGATGATACCTGTCAGTGTTTCACATAAAAACAACCGGTTGCGAATTGAATGTGACTTAGGTGCGGAAACACAGTAAATTTTATTCTATTGCTACAATAACGACGAAGCACATTTTTTATTGCAGTTTTACGTTTGTCGTTACAGTTGGATGGAGATGGTGTTAAAATGGTTGTAATGCACTTTGCCGAATATAATTCCAACGATCTGCCACAGACAAGGTGATATAATTATGGCGCTGTTGGGTTTTTGAGGTTTTATGTCATAAATATATTAAAAAAGTGTTTTGTAATGTAAAAAAAAACATTTAGGTGTAAGCAAGTTATGTAATGGTATCAAATTAATCAAGCGACTCTGGTAGGTTGTCGATCGAGCAAAGTAAAAGTAACGAAATTTAATTTTCTATAAACAAACCAACAACCTACTGTCTGCGGGGATAGCTATTTTTAAACTTGGCAAAACCTATGTACACATTTCACATTACTTACTTTCCTAATTTAAGTACATTAATAATATTAATTAATTTTTGATGGTTTTATTGCGGATACACGCGATCGATAAATTTCCATTAACTCTTCGAAACTCTTTTCACTTTTAAATGGTTCACAAATGTTTACTTTTAAACTTGCAAAATTGCCCATTGTTTCCGGTTGTATGATGTGTGGTAAACAGAAAAGTTTTATTTCAGAGAGAAAAACCATTTGTACGCTTGGTGGACTATGGAAAGCTCACTGACTCTGCACAATCGAAAATATTTTGAATCCGAACATGTGGATGGAATATTTAATATTTCTTTAACGTACAGGTAAGCGTTTTACTGCTGGGACAATGTTTCTCGCCAAAGAAATTTTTTTTAACAGATCGCAATTCACATCTTATTGTATTTCAATTTTAACAAGCAATGAAATTCCTGTTGCTGCCAGGCGTATTGCAATTAAAAATGTACTGATCTTCTGGCATAAACGTATTGTATTCTTACGACGTTTCGTCTGCCATGCGGCGAGACTTCATCAGGTATAACGCAACAATTGAATCACACTGAAACACGCAGGGGAACAAAAGAAAAAAGGGGAACGTTGACACCGCTTGTCAACTCACGTGCTAGAGGAAGAGGCAGCAAACATTGCAGAAGACACAACAATTACAACAAATTCTTGTAAACTGCTGGAAAGATTGGAAAACGTGAGTTGACAAGCAGTGTCAACGTTCCCCTTTATTCTTTTGTGCCCCTCCGTGTTTCAGTGTAATTCACTTGTTGCGTTATACCTGATGAAGTCCCGCCGCATGGCAGACGAAACGTCGTAAGAATACCGTACGTTTATGCCAGAAGATTAGTACATTTTCAATTTTACCAAGCTAGCTGGCTAGAAATTTCAGAAACACTTATTTCTTCACCTTATATATTGTTTCTCAATCAAATTTTGTTCGGTTTGTGTCACGTGACTCCTTTCAGGAGGGATTCGGACATCTTTCAGCCATACAGCAGTGTATCACTTGTCTACCGAAAAATAAACCGTAATAAACCACCTATAAGTGACGAAGAATTGGACGCACTCATCAAGGAGAAAACAAACCTCGCTTTATGGGTTGTTTCAAACTGCCACGTAAACCAAGGGGCGGTCGATCGAATGACATACGCGACAAGAATGATGACGGCCGGCTTCAATCTCACATTCGGTGGAAAATGCAGTGGCAGCGAAGTTCGACAGGAGTTCAACAACACCAAGTTTAAGTTCTACTTGGCGTTTGAGAACAGCTGGGGGTGTAAGGATTACATCACTGAAAAATTTTGGATTAACTCCCTAGCAGCCAGGACTGTACCTGTTGTGCTCGGTGCTCCAAAAGCTGACTACAAAGCTGTGGCTCCTCCTAACTCCTTCATCTACGCTCAGGACTTCCCAACACCTGAAGATCTTGTAAAATATTTGGAATACTTGAATAGAAACAACAAGGAATATAAAAAGTATCTCAAGTGGATGACTCTGGACATATCGGAAATGTCAGGTTTAAAACAAGAAACTGGGTTCTGCAAATTATGTTCGTATGTAAAGAACCTCAAAAAAAATGACGACGGTACGTTGTTGCCAGTCTCCACATCTTTGTCTCGCCATAACTTTTCTGTTCAATCTTGGTTTTTAGGAAAAGAAAATAAAGCATGTCTTTCTTGACCACTGTATGATATATCACCAGTAAAAAAAATAATTTAGTTCTTCGCCTAATTCGTCATACTGCATAACTTTTATTTCAAAAGATAAGCAATGTGACTTGTCATGTGATATGCAATGTTTCAACATATTAATTAAATAATTTGCTGTTTTTTTACTAAATTGCAACCTTTTCCATGTTAACACAGCTCAGAATATACGGCGAGATTCAAGAGCATGGTTTGGTGTTTTATCTGTCTTCGAATTTTATTGACCACTTTTACAACAACAAAATATAATATAACGTCAGACACCCACAATGTTTTATACAAACATGTTTTTATCGGCTGATCTGATCTTACACGATAACCTAAAAAGCGTTCATGTCAGACACTGGAAGATCGATTGTGATTAGCAAAAATTATTTGAACCTGGAATTCTTGTTTCGGGGTTTTGTCTAAAATCTTTATTTGCTTTAGTCATACTAGAACACAGACCCAATATAATTTGTGTGAGGATTATTTCATTCGCTTAACATACGAACGAAAATTTTGTTCCAGGAATATTTTAATCTTCTTGAAATGATTTTCATTAAGAAAGCAACAAATTTCAATAAAATATGAACGCATGTTGATAAGCAAAACTATGTCATGTTTTTCTCTTTATCGACATCCAGTGGTCAATTTGTGCTCGGAACACAATGTTTTTTTCCGGTAATAATTGTGATTTCAGGAACACAATTCAAAAACAAAAATGTGTTCGGTGTTCGTCACTGATTACTTTATTACGTCATCGTTATATTATAACAGAAAACACAGGTGGGCATTTCCCGCCAGCGAAACTTATTTCAATACCATTGGTTTAAATTATTGGTTAATAGCGCAACAGTTTGATTTACTGATACTGCAGTTAATTGTAAATGTGGTTTCATGACAAATTCACTACCATTTTATTGGCATTTTTTAACCACCGCTTGTTAAATTTTTGGTGCTATACCTGAAACGCAGTAAGACAGTTTTGCAAGCTTGAAATATTTCAGTTTTTATTTCACACAAGACAACATATATAGCAAAACCTGTACAGAACAAGAAAAGTGTACCAAACAGAATTTCACAACGGCAAATCGTAGAATATAAGGCAGTTTACGAGACAGTTTTCCGAAATATACCGATGACACAACAAAAAATCGAAAATGGTGTTTTCAAATGCAGACCATGACACGCAAAAATTGTCATCTTGACCAACTAAATAGGCAAAGAAATGTTTGTTGTTTTTCGTAATCAAAAATGTTTGTATTCCTAAAGGCTTTGACGTTGACATCTCGTTGCGATATCCTGGACAGATGCCTGTCCTTCAACAGATGCCTGTCCTTCAACAAATGCGACAAATGCCTGTCGTTCATCAGATGCCTGTTCTTCGACAGGTGCCTAAAACCTGGGACATTTCCGGTACATGCGTGGACAAAACCATCTGAGCGGCCGTCCAAAAGTCCCGTTTATATTCCAACCGTTGCGGCAGGGACCTGGCCATGAATATAAAACCTCATTTTTAATAGTCTCCTCCGTGGGATAAGCCTTGTCGCCAAGAGCTATTAAAGCATACACAAAGTCCTTTATGCTTTCCTGTGGCAACTGCCGCCGGCCAAACAACATTGCGCGTGTTTCATGGAGTCGCGAGTGGTCAAAAGTTGAAAAACATTATTGTCGTTTCCCTGAACTAGCCAGCGGAGGTCATCATCAATTGATGTAAAAAGAAATGACGCTTCACTTCCTCACTAGCTTTCACGCTCTCACAGTAAGATTCAAACAAGGGAACAAACTGGCCAACACTTACACCAATCATCACTGCTCACGTTTGCCACGCAAGCGTGACTGCTCGGGCGTATAAAAACGAGTAAAATAGAAATAATTACAAATATATTATAAAAGGTGAGTGTGAAAAAGAAAAACATGTGAGTAAAAGTGAAGGTGAAGTGAAAATACAAAAAGAAAAAAAGCGTGTGAAAAACAAAACGAACGTTTACACATGCAGCATATGTCCTGCGGCTGAATAAAGTTTTTGGTTTCTTTTAATCACGTGTACACGTTTGGGTCGGTATTGCAGCGGCGGTATGGCGTGCACAGCAACCTACAAGCTGTTTAGCTTTCTGATAATTTTCATTTTGTTCACGTCGGCATATTACTCTATTACCGTGACTTACCCTGTCATGGATTGTATGCTAGATAGGAATAACTCAAATACATCAAGCAGTTTCATGGTGAGTGAATGTAGTTTAATTTTATATCAATATTAAAAACAAGTTTTATTCAATGAGAGCTGCAGACAAGTTTTATTCATATTTTTATGTTAAATTGCTCATTGAGGCGTTATAATCATTGATTTGGTCGTTTTGGTCGTTTTTTCATTCCCGAATAAAAAAATATCTTACTTTTTAATTTGAGACTTTTTAGGTTTGTTTCCATGTTGGGACTAGAATGATTCTATGTTCTGTCACAATGTTTAATTTTCAAACTTGCAACCATGGTCATGAGGATCAATTGACATCATTGATATATTTGTTTTTAGGAACTCAGTTTAGTAATCCGGTAAAAGAAACCCGTGGGACTGTTGGCTGCGCTTTTGAATGTAACGAATTACAAAGGATGTTGCGAGAAAATGAAATTCATCGTCTGTAAATTTTCACAGTTGTTTTGCTGATGTGAAATGATTGCAAAAAGTTTTGCTTTCATATTACTGTGCGGTTAAAAACGCGGCTTGGCTACATCAAGAATTGTCTGCGTTGTAGCCTCTGGGCAAACGCATCGCCACTAGCGTGTGTGTTGTGGCGTGTCCAGGATTAGGTATTTCTGCCAATTCACCACAAAGTGAAATGGTCTCTGTCTGGCTAATTAGCCGACAAGACCGTCGTCAGTTACAAACTGCACTGACGAGACCTGGTAGTTCGAAACAGCATGCACAGTTATCTGTGGCTCACTATTGTAATGTTGTTTACCGTGAATCTGTGTTTAAGAACAACACCTTTCAAGAACAAAGAATAGCGGTGAAAGTGTGCGAAAAAGGAAGGAGTTTAATTTAAAATAAAATAAAAATGTTTGCAATTATTTTTCCCTGTTGAACAGTAGCAAAATTGTAACAAGAAATTAGTTTTGCCAAACCTGTTTATTCATTGCCTAAAACTTTGTCAATTTATAATAGGAATTTGGAATAGCTACTTTTTTCCAAACATTTTTTCATTTCTACGAAAGTAAGAATTTTTTAAGAAAATTTCAAATTTAACATCTCCTGCATTTGCAGGAAACAAACGAAATTTTAAAATATTCGACGAATCAAAGTAACCCGGTGAGTTTAGCTAGGTCGTGCCTCCTACAACTATGTGCATAATTACACTCAACCTCCTTTTTATCTATTTAGTTATATATTGTTATGTGGTACCCACCGTTAGGAAAGAAACAAGAGGATCGAATCTTGAAGAGCTGCGATGATTGCATCATCACACAAAATCGATCCAAAGTAGATTTTATCGTTATAACATTGATATCAATTTGGCAAATGAGTGTGCTAAGCTCAACTTGACCCTTTGGCATGATTAAATTAATCCACCTAAATTCTCATTTTTTCTTGTCAGTTACGAAATTTTTATGTGAAACACTGCCACTTGCTGATTCTTTTCTTTTGCTCTATGTGGTGCTACCTGTTAGTGTTTCACATAAAAATAGCTAGCTTCGAATTGAATAGGACTTTAATCCAAAACATAGGAGCGAAAACACAGTAAAGTTCAAACTATTGCTATAATACCGACAAAAGCATAGTGTTTTATGGCAGTTTTACGTTTGTCGTTACAGTTGGATGGAGATGGTGTTAAAATGGTTGTAATGCACTTTGCCCAATATAATTCCACCGATCTGCCACAGACAAGGTGATATAATTATGGCGCTGTTGTGTGTTTGAGGTTTTATGTCATAAATATATTAAAAAAGTGTTTTGTAGGGTAAACTTTCAAATTTAGGTGTAAGCAAGTTATGTAATGGTATCAACTTAATCAAGCTACTCTGGCAGGTTGTCGATCGGGCAAAGTAAAAGTAACGAAATTTAATTTTCTATAGACAAACCAACAGCCTACTATCTGCGGGGATAGATATATTTAAACTTGGCAAACCTATATACACATTTCACATTAAGTAAAATATTTTAATTTCCCAATTTAAGTACATTAATGATATTGATGTCCACATTGATGTTTTTATTGCGGATAAATGCGTTCGATAGATTTCCAATAACTCTTTAAAAATACTCCTTTTACTTTTAAATTGTTTAGAATTGTTTACTTTTAAACTTGCCGGATTGCCTATTGTTTCCGGTTGTATGAAGTGCGGTAACAGAAAAGTTTTATTTTAGAGAGAAAAACCATTTGTACGCTTGGTGGAGTATGGAAAGCTCACTGACTCTGCACAATCGAAAATATTTTGAATCCGAACATGTGGATGGAATATTTAATATTTCTTTAACGTACAGGTAAGCGTTTTACTGCTGGGACAACGTTTCTCGCCAAAGAACTTTTTTTTAACAGATTGCAATTCACATCTTAATGTATTTCAAGCACCAAGTTAGCTGGGTAGTAATTTCAGAAAAACTTGCTTTTTTCTTCACCTTACATATTGTTTCTCAATCAAGTTTTGTTCGGTTTGTGTCACGTGACTCCTTTCAGGAGGGATTCGGACATCTTTCAGCCATACGGCAGTGTATCATATGTCTACCGACAAATAAACAGTGATAAAACACCTATAAGTGACGAAGAATTGGACGCACTCATCAAGGAGAAAACGAACCTCGCTTTATGGGTTGTTTCAAACTGCCACGTAAACCAGGGGGCGGTCGATCGAATGACATACGCGACAAGAATGATGACAGCCGGCTTCAATCTCACATTCGGTGGAAAATGCAGTGGCAGCGAAGTTCGACAGGAGTTCAACAACACCAAGTTTAAGTTCTACTTGGCGTTTGAGAACAGCTGGGGGTGTAAGGATTACATCACTGAAAAATTTTGGATTAACTCCCTAGCAGCCAGGACTGTACCTGTTGTGCTCGGTGCTCCAAAAGCTGACTACAAAGCTGTGGCTCCTCCTAACTCCTTCATCTACGCTCAGGACTTCCCATCACCTGAATATCTTGTAAAATATTTGGAATACTTGAACAGAAACAACAAGGAATATAAAAAGTATCTCAAGTGGATGACTCTGGACATATCGGAAATGTCAGGTTTAAAACAAGAAACTGGGTTCTGCAAATTATGTTCGTATGTAAAGAACCTCAAAAAAAATGACGACGGTACGTTGTTACCAGTCTCCACATCTTTGTCTCGCCATAACTTTTCTGTTCAATCTTGGTTTTTAGGAAAAGAAAATAAAGCATGTCTTTCTTGACCACTGTATGATATATCACCAGTAAAAAAAATAATTTATTTCTTCGCCTGATTCGTCATACTGCATAACTTTTATCTCAAAAGATAAGCAATGTTTCAACATATTAATTAAATAATTTTCTCTTTTTTAAACTAAATTGCAACCTTTTCCATGTTAATACAGCTCACAATATACGGCGAGATTCAAGAGCATGGTTTGGTGTTTTATCTGTCTTCGAATTTTATTGACCACTTTTACAACAACAAAATATAATAAAACGTCAGACACCCACAATGTTTTATACAAACATGTTTTATCGGCTGATCTGATCTTACACGATAACCTAAAAAGCGTTCATGTCAGACACTGCAAGGGACTGATTGTGATTAGCAAATTTTACTTAAACCTTGAATTCTTGTTTTGAGGTTTTGTCTAAAATCTTTATTTGCTTTAGTCATACTAGAACACAGACATAATAAAATTGGTTGATGAAATATTTCATTCGCTTAACATACGAACGAATTTTGTTCCAAAAACGAAAATTCTGTTCCAGAAATATTTTAATCTTTTTGAAATGATTTTCATTGACACGCAAAAATTGTCATCTTGACCATCTAAATAGGCGAAGAAATGTTTGTCGTATTTCGTAATCAAAAAGGTTTGTATTCCTAAAGGCTTTGAGGATGACATCTCGTTGCGGTATCCTAGACAGATGTCTGTCCTTCAACAGATGCCTGTCCTTCGACAAATGCCTGTCCTTCATCAGATGCCTGTCCTTCAACAGATGCCTGTCCTTCGACAAATGCCTGTCCTTCATCAGATGCCTGTCCTTCAACAGATGCCTGTTCTTCGACAGGTAACTGTACAGATATCTGTAGAGGAACAGAGGTTTCATTTTGCTCTGTGGACGAGCAACACTTTTTTTTACAAGCCTTTAACCACTGGAATACAGATTTGCAAGCATCTACAACGAACTCCCACGACAGTAGGACAACTAGAGACCCCAAGAAGTAAATAATCGTGGATACGAACGCCAACCAAAACGGGGCGTTCTTCGACCAAGTGCCTGGATCGACTCCAGTCTCTATGTCCAGCCAGAGTGAAGCAAAAGCGAAGCTGAAGAGACCACCTGCGCAGCATGAATTACGATAAAAACGTATATTGATAAATGTAACCTTCGAGAAACATCTAATACTCTATATTAAATCGAAATGCTATTATTTGCACAAATCAGCTCAGGTTTTCAAATGCAGACATTTATATGTAATGGAAAATTATGTTTTTTATGGTAAGTCCAAATATACCGGGGACAAGCGAACTTTTGATTATCTTTAAAGCATAAAGACATGATTGTGCCATATGGGCCTTACAAAATGCCTCACCGCTTAACAGGACGAAGAACTTGGATGAAAACTGTACTTCTTTGCATGGCGGAGCGCAAAAACCGCGCACAATAAGCACAAGACTAATGAACCAGCACGTCAACCACCCACAAAATATTACTCCTGAAAAGGCGTGCATCGAATGGCAGTGAGCACCTGAACAGAAAAATAAGTTGAAAAAAACCCGTAGAATTATAAAGTCAAAAACGTAGAAGTGTTTTGATAATTTTGGCTCAACCAGAGGTTTCCAAAATATGCATATAGTGCGTCGCGATCCATTAGTCCATGGTTAGAATGTTGTTTGGCCGTCGTAAGCTCACTTGCAAGTTTTGAACGAATTTTATATCTATAACAATCTGTGTGACCTTGTAGCTGTTGCATTAATAAAAAATGAACAGCGAAAGCGAATTAGTCTCTACAAAACGTCTGAAGAATTTCTGTGGCATGTTTTGTTGGGGATGAGTGCATCACTGGTTCATGAAAGTTCCTCTGCATTAGACTATTTTCTTCGCTATAAAAACAACGTTTTAACTTACTTCGTTTATACACAGGAATATCTACAAACATTTTCCAGCCAGGCAACAACACAGCTATCCATTGAAATAGTGAACAAATGACAAAGAAGACGAATCCTGTCCGATTCCGAGCTGCTTCACTATCCGATAAAATTTGAAGAATTTTGTCTCCAACTTTAGTTTGTTCGTCATTGACAAGGTCCACGTCTCCTCCTGTCTTTTAGACAAATTTGAAAAGTTGTTAGGTACACCCGCAATGTTTCAGTACTACAGGAACATTTTTACCCAAGCAAAAACTCTCAATTACAGCGCTTGCTTAATTACAAGTACACTTTTTTACATTTTTGTTTGTTACATTACTTACATTTACCACCTGATACAGCTCCACGCTGGCTCCAGCAATACAACAGCATGCCGCAAACATGGCACATGTTAAGCAGAGTGTCATATCAGCGATGTAAAGATTGTATACAATCGAATATACAATAGTGCAAATGAGGAACAAAAGGCCTGTTATAAAAGGATCGAGTTAATCGACATTTTTGGATAGATTGTTCAGTACAATTATGCGAATAAATAAATCCATGTGTATTCTTGTAGGATTTCTAGGGCGAACGCCAATATAAGATATACATCTGTACGGTACAACGTTGTATAGAATTTGCAATCATAGTAAAGTATACTGTAACATAATAATTGATAATTAAATGTACACAAATATAAGTGCACAAATTTATATTTTGCAGTAAGTTAATGCAGCGTTGAAGCCACGGCTACTTATTTCTTTACACTTTTGTGCCAAGCAAAGAGGCCATTTTCGGTAAATTTGAGGGGTGGAAACTATTTTTTTCGCTTTAAGCCGAAGTGGTTGGAGTTGTTAGAAACTCCCTGTAAAGACCCTCATTAAGGTCACCAACATTTTGTTTACACACTGTGTTCACTTAAACCAACCAGTTAGAATTTTTCCGATGGAATAGAAACGTTTGGAAGAAAGCAATGTCCACATATTGTTTGTGTTGTTGGGTGCCTGTTTAAGTAACAGTTTAATCATGAGGAGAGATTACTTCCATTGGCTAGAGGCAAACATTATTGGTAATACATACTGATAAATATTTTAACATTCCAACCAATTTTGCGTGAAATGACAGTCAAACTTCATTAACCACGGAGATTAGAATGCTTGATAACGTTGTCCATAGGCATTGAAAAAATCGTTTAAAAAAAGCTATTGCTGCGCAATTTAAATATAAGATACCTGATGCACTTACCGCATTGCCATTCGCGTTTGTTGGCGGACTGTGTATTTCAGCGATTGTTGAACAAAACGCCAGAAGTAATCGAGTAACAAGATAAAAAATGCCAACACCCATCGTCATTCGCTTGGCATCTGGTTTTATATCTGTAAAATATATTGCTTAGGTTAAAAGGTGGTTAAAGCTGTTGATTTTGAATGAATTATATGAATCTTGCTAGGAAACCTACCATCATTTGGTTCAAAGTTGATTTCTTGGTAAACTGGTAAATAAGTTGGACAGGCCCCTATACGAGAAAGGCGTCAGGCGTCCGCAAAGCACAAGGCTCTGATGTGTGGATGAATATCAAAATGGGCCCATGAACACTTTTGTTATCATTGAAACTTAGGGATTTCTACCGCAAAGTTTTGCAATCTCACATTATCTCCAAATAAAGTGGCCTTAAACCGGCACATTTTTTCCAAGGCCCCTGAGGTTATTATGTAATATTAGCATGGTAGTGGCTGTAAACACCGTTGTTGAGTCATCGCGCTTCAATTGCAACTGTAACGGATAAACCTTAACAATATACATTTCAAACCCACTCACATTGTCCTGTGGATATGTTGCAGGGTCGGGTGCCGAACACGTTGTAAAACATGCTGACTGGCTCCAAATTACGTCGAATCGGGACGAAGAAAACGGCGATTAGAACTGCTACCTCGGTAACATACAGCACGTACCGAAGCAAATCAAACAAGTCCTCATTTGATAAAATTGTCTTAATCATAAGAACAAGCTGGACAAGCAGAACGGCCCCATATAGACCGGCTGTTACCCAGCCAAAGGTTAACGGCAGACCCGGTTGCAATGTGTTTTTGTCAATACCCTTGTATAAATCCGAGGTGAAGGCGGATATGGCGAATATATAGCCGCCACCTGTAAAACCAGAAAGAGCTTAAACATCGTAAAAAGTAAAATACAAACGCTTACGAACTTACAGGTCATTATAAGTGTAAACTTGTAAGACCTTCGGAACAACAAAGAAAGCCATTCTTTGCAATTAAACACACCCTTTTCCCTCAAAATGTTTAGTAAGGCAAGAGCAACACTAACACAGGATAAGATGAACGTAGCAATCACTATTCCCGAAAATACCCTCGTGGTTTTGCGTTGACTTGCTAAAAAACAAAAGCTCAGTGAGAAGAGAGTAAAAATAGAAGCTCAGTTATTGCAAAAGAATCCACATTTCCTCTTAGAACGCTTACGTTTCACTTCCACATTATCACATGGCAACTTCAGACGTAGTACTTTCTCGTATTATACGAACCTCGTATTGTCAGAGCTCTTCTACAAACCAATTTAAAACTTTCTTAGGCGTCTGTTTTAGTTGGTCTGTCTGTTACTTAAACCTTTCTTCTTTGGCATGGACCGATCAATAGGCAGTGATGCAGCCTACAGCATACCGCGACACAAAACAGAAATAGCAAATGTTTCAGCAAACTTCATTCAAGCAACATTGCCAAATACCAACACTCTCAAAAGTCGCCATTTCCTACTTCAATAATTAATTATTTTTATTGTACCGAGGAATATTGGGATAGGATTTTATTTTGCTGTACGTCGATGCTGTTAACTTGACTGTAAAGGCGAGAAAAGGATTGCAACTATTCTTCTAACTAATTTGATTTTTCAAATCTCGCTCCGACTCGTCAGGAAATAGTGGCTAATCCAGCTATAGGCTGCAATACCTGGGCTGCGAAGCCTGCAAACCTAATGAAGCCTCTAACTGTTTACCGTGAGAAATGTGAAAATAAACTCCGACTTACCGACCTCGAATATCCGTGTTTTATTTGTGTTCCACCCAGGCAAGAAACAGGTGATAAAGGAAAAGACCAGAGAAATGACCAACATTACTAAAGTTGCAATCTCCCATCGTTGCTCCCAGGATTCCACGTATTCAGGAATTATGTCTTTTTGATCTGTGTTATCGAACCTCTGCCAGATATGAATTTTATATTAAATAGATTCGACAGATTACCACGACTGATTTGTTTTGGGTGCAAACAAATCTTCGCGTATTGAAAAATGCTTGTTTTGGAAAACAAAATTACTTCAACTTTCAAGTAATTTTGAACTTGGCTGCGCAGGAATTTCAAGGTCATGAAAATTGAAATATTGGAAAAACATTAAGTATAATTGGCCAGAGGCTTATTACCACAATAATACAAATATACAACACAGTCATTTAATATTGCCAATGTAAGACAATGACAAACCGATGTCCAGATTGTACAATACCCAGCAATAATTGTTACGTTTTTATTGTGCCAGGAGAACAGACTATTAAATTGTATTATAGGTTTGGGCGATACAACGGCGTTAAACCCCTTAAAGGTGTATTTATCACAAATCATATGACACTGTCATAGCTGTCAACAAAAAAAAAACTGTGACCCATAGTTGCTGCTTGCGAAAACGCACAAACAATAACAACACAGCGTTGTAAGTAATGTAATACGAACGTATAGGACGCAATGTTTATAACAACAAACTCTGAGGTACAACTGCTGGAATCATTTTTAAAGCAACCATTACGTCAATAACACGACTTACCGATGCCCACGTGCAGACCACAGCAAAGCAAGAAAGTAGACCTGATATGAATGACATTCCCATGGCAAGGGTGACGTCACCGATGTGAAAGTCGTGGAAGCAGCAGTAAAAGAAAACGCCGCAAACCATCCCAAGGCCTGGAATAAATACAAATTTGGCTGCTAAATGGTTTGAAGTTCGTGGATAGCTTTTGGAATGTCGCATTCGTGGACTGCTTTAATCATTACTAATGATTTTTTTCTATTTTCTGTTTGACTTCGTATGAATCTCGTCGAACAATGAGATCAATGGAAAACAACGTCTTTATTCATTAACTTTGGTCAGCGGTTGCGCATGCTCGGAGCTGAAACATATTTTTGAAATGGCTGATGTTACTTTGAGGTGCCGATTGTGACTTTTGGGGTCATTTAACTTTTTGAAAAATATACAGGTGCGTTCAAGCGCCAGTCAGAGCAAGCAAACAATAGGTAATGCACACCAGCAACTAGCTTCGTCAGGAGTCCAAGTTTCCAACAACGGCACGAACGAAAAATCCATGAGATCGACAGAAGCACAATGTATGATATTCCAACGATTGAAAACGCTATTTGATCTTCAATGCGGATGTCTGAAAATAGAATGGGTTGTGAGGATTTTGACAATGTTTGTCGAAATTAAACGTTGCCAAATATTGGTATGCGAATAAAACAGGTAATGTCAATTTATTATTGTATTTCTTTATCCCAGCACGTGTAAATAAAAACATTCAACAGATATACAGAACCGTATACAGATTACCTTTCAATGAAACACGACTTACATGGATCTTTTCCCGCTGCGCTGTGTTTGAAAATGCTAAACACCATGTAGAACATACTTAGTGGTTCAGTGCCCTTCCATGACGGTACGAGAAATGCAGAAAGTGCGAAAATAAACCCTAAAACGCTAAAAACGGTATCCAAAATACCGAAGCGCTCAGCCAAAGTACGGCTATTCCGTCCGTTTGCGGTTCTATCTCCGTTTCCATTTCCGTTTGCTTCAAGGCCTTGATCTCCAGCCATATTCCTGCTAAGAGATTCAAACTCTTTGCAAAAATGTACAGGTTTAAACTAAATGTCCTGCTTGTTTAAGCTGTATTACAGTAACATGTTCTTTGCTGGGTTAGGTCTCGTACTTATATGCTTTCGAAAATGACTTTACAATCTGAATATTTGTAGCGTCTTTTTAAACATTTAAATCACACCAAACACATTGCCTACTTCCATCCTGCAAACTGTTAAAAAAACGCGTCTTGTTGGCTGGCGGTGCCACAATGGAGTTCACATGTTTCCAGCGAGAGTCAAGTTTGCCTGCTTCCCTTTTGCGCCCTTTTTCTGCTTTGGCCGTCGCAATATCCGCTCGAAACCTCAGTTGTGCAGTTAAGCGTGACCTGGTGGCGTTGACCTAAAGTAACCCTCTTTCTGATCGTCTGCATTGGGCCCCAATGAAAACGACAATTACAGCTTGAACAAAATTGGCCAACAAGCACTATTGAAAGTCAACAAGAACTATTCAAAGGAAGAAAAATGATTGCAGTTGCATTGGACAAAACACAGCAAGGATATGAGGAGCCTTCAGGCGGATCTTATGTCCTGTAGGATAGCAGAAACAGTCCCAGGGGGCTGCCAACGCAACTTTCCTGTAACTAGTTATTGCTATTGCAGAAAAAAAGGTTGAGGCCAAAATTGACTTGTAAATTGGATGAGGTTTTTGTGATTCATTTTTTTTACAAAACCAACTTACATTTTTTGCAGCCTTTTTGGCCTAAATAATATTCCCTAAAGGGCGCTTGAGGCAACTATTCTGCAACTATTTCTAACCTGAATGCGAAAACAAGACGCGGGCCTAATACAAAATGACAAATGAAGTTATACTTCTGTGATTTAATGTTTATCTACATCCGCTTGAACACTTCGATGCTTTTTCAACTCACGTTTTGACAACACCCAGCACCAAATAACTAGCTGACTGAAAAGGCCAAAAATGCACTAAAACTTCACCCAATACGCTGAAAATCGTCATGGCAACATAATATACGTCCCTGCTCATTCTTCCCTAAATTTGACCTTACTGCGTCACCGGTTACTTTACTACGTGTCGATTTTCTTCATGAAGAAAGAGTACAAGACGGGTATTCCCCGCGAGCAAAACGTTTTTGATAGAAATACTGATATGAGGTCTTTAACCTTACCAAATCTGCGACAATTGCAACTTCCAGCACATTGCCTATTTTCATCCTGCAAACCGCTCTGAAGGAAACGCTCGTCTGACTGACTGGCATTGCCACAAGAGAGTTGTCACGTGTTTCCAGCGAGAGTCTAGTTTGCCTGCTCCCCTTTCGCGCCCTTTTTCTGCTTTGACCGTCGCATTATCCGCTCGATACGTTACTTGTGCAGTTGGTGGTGTTGGCCAATGGAAAATGGAAATGAAAATTTCAATGGAAACGACTATTTCAGCTTGAACCAAAATCAGCATTGTGCTTTTCCGAAATGGTTCCAATCCTTTAACTAATGGAAACGTTTTTTAGTATCGAATTATATGAAGCACCCGAATGTGTAATACTTTTTACCATATTATACACGGCAAACTATTTAAACCGAGTAGTATATGGTACACAACGTCCTTCGCCTATCCTAGTTGAAAACTCCAAAAACTAGCAGGAAACCGTAAATTTAAGATAATATTTGGTAAATGTAACAGGCTGTTTGTTGTTTTCGTCGCGACGTAAAACCGTACCTTATTCTATAGCGCAGGCTTTGGACTATGCATTGTGCAGTTTTAAATTATTAATAGGCTTCAGGTTCTTTGGGTGGAGGAAGTCGACATCGTGCATTGCCGAACTGGCGTGTTCTCAACAACATCGGGGGTGGAAGTGAAACCAAAGTTTCGCCGCGTGCAGCACGTGCGAGGCGCGTGCAACAATCGTCCAGATTTGCCCCGCAAAGAATTTATGAGTGGTAATTCACAGTAGAATTGTAATTCTGGCAAGAATTCATACATTTTTGCGGAACATCTTCAAATATCAGTCCGTTCATTCTCATATATTTGTAGTTATGTGAAAAGAAATATTACTGTTAATTTTTATAAAAGAGATTGTCAGAAGTGGGATTCAACTCTTAATTTGGAGACTAGCACACCCATACCACTGTAATTTAGTAAAGCTTACAATAACCCAACAGTATATTGCTGTTTGTCATGTTTTTAACATCGTTTTTATTGACACAACTTAATTGGTTAACACAAGATAGAGTAAAATTTCAGGTTTTCTCGCCGTCAGCAGGACACCCCTTTTCGAAGCAAAGATTCAGTAGATTTTATGTGGTAACTGCAACGAATTTTTTGACGCCGCCACGTGGCTGATTAAGTTTTGGAAATAACCCTCCATTTCCTAATACTCGCGGTGGCGGGTATATCCAGTCCAAATTAACACATTGAGTAACACAAATATCATAGTTAATAGGATCAAGGTAATGAGAATATATATGATCTCAATGTCAAGCCAGTGACAAACGTTTTCCTTGCATAAGCTCTGGCTCGCTTACCGCACCTTGTACCAAAACCACATTTTTACCTAACGGCATACACAGTCTGCGATATGGGGAAAGTTTCTTATTTTAAGGCCAATACTAAAAATACGGAAGTTACTATTACACCGGGTCACAAAGTTTTCGCCAAACTTGATCCACATATAAGCCTATGTAAAAATTTTGTGTAGTATTTCAATTCAAATGTTTAACTAAAAATAACAGTTGGTTGCCCTGATCACACCTAATCACTAAAATTCGCACAGTTTTCTATTTTACACAGACTTGTATATGGATCAAGTTTGGCGAAAGCTTTGTGACCCGGTGTAGTTGTATTTTCCAAAAAATACCGAAATGAATTACATCATTTTTCAAATATTTTGATTCCTTTAGATATTTGTTGCGCTTTGTTAGTTATATAGAGTCGTTCTGGTCGATGTAGTGGTTATTATTTCTGTATAAAGGCGTTCAAAACACGTTGGACATCTCACGTGAATATTTCACATTTAAATCGGATTTGTTCCTGTTGCAACCAAACGTTGATGTGTTTGCCGAGAAACCTGAGCTAAAAATACATAAAAAATAAAAGGACGTCCCAAATGTAGTAGACAAAATCTGCGCGACAAGCGCTTCACCTTGAACCTAGTTCGCGTGACTTTTTCGCTCTATATTTAGAAAGTTTTTGTGGTTTTCAACGATGACTTGGAATTGTCACCGGTAATCCGTACAACGTCTTGTGACGCCCACCCAAATTAGCCAGAAACGTAAACGGCGGGATGATGCGTTACGTATATATCTGACGAAGGAGGATAGCCAAGGGCGAAACATTTCACCGCTTCAAAGGCCCGGCGCTGAACAATTCGAACGGCATAGGGCTTGTGGCATTGGAAAGAGTGACTCGGAGGATAATAGGAAAGATAGTTGGAAGGTTGCTGAAAATCAGACGGATCTTTGCAAATAACCGCACGGTCTGATGGTTTATGTGTAAACAAACAGAAAGTGATTACTACTGCTACAGTATAGAGGAAGTACAAAATTACGTTTAGCTTGTCAGTAGATCGCTTATGGTTTGACTATAACTGTGTGCTGTTTGACGAAAATACTTGTAACAGAAAAATTCCATGTTTAAACCTTGGTTTGTTTTACGGACCAGTAACAAATTTATTCCCACTTTGGTTCTTCAAAAATATTTCTTGCAACAAGAACAGTTTTCGCGTATTGGGAATAATTAAGCAATCGATTAATGATTTTTCTATGTTTTCTGTGTTTCTTGACTTTTACAACTTCATAAACATTTACGTTGAAATACTTTTCTCGCCCTCTCGCTATAATTCTTGAAACCAAAACAGGAAATGAAATGATTTTTTGCACGCAAAGATACTATACGCACATAAAAATGAAACATAAATTGCACGGACACGATAAAACCATCGAGTCGAGGGCGAAGCATGTGTAGGTGGCGCAACAATTGTATATCAGTATGTGTGTATTTATCTTACTACTTTGGGTCGTAGGCACGACACGTTGTTTATTGGTTTTGTGCGTCTGTTATTTGTTATCGTCAGACGGCCAAAAACAACAAACTGAACTTTCATGTGCGGTTGCTCCCAAACAATGACGCGCTGTAACGATTGCCATATAACCCAGCCCGTGCTGCTGTGTGCTGTAGAATAACATTGCCGTTCACAGCTAAGATGCTTGAACGCAAAAAAAAACAGTGTTTGGGTTTGACTTTGACAGCTCAATACAAACAGGTCGAACGACTCTTTCGACAGGTCAGGGCTATATACCAAATAGTAACCTAACGCAAGCACGTCTGTGAACTTTAACATCACAGACTTGTCAGTCGCATTTGTAAACAGACGCGAAATTATGGTCGTATTAAATATAAACGACTGAGTCACGTTGGGTTATATCCCACGAAGATCAAGTACAAGTTTGGCCACTGTCACGATGATTAAAATATTCGACCGCCCGGTGGATTTTAATGCGGATTAGTGTCTTGTTGCTAGGAAACGCCGAAAAAACTGTTTGAAACACTTTGGGTCGACAGTTATATCGTGATGTGTTGCGCATGTGTGTTGAGTCATAGAATTTTAAGCTTGCTGGTGTTGTGCTTCTGCACTGCCCTTCGCGACAAATTAGGGTTCTTAATTGAGGTGAAGCAATAAACAACAATATCTTCGACTCTAAGTTATGTAGACAAATCCTATGGCTTGTTCATGACCTTACACCGTCACTTGAATTGTGCACTGGCCGTGAATATAGTTTGTACAGCGAAAAGCTGTGTTGCGGATGGTATGATATACATATACATGGGTCTGCAGTCACGCCAAAACTTTCATGTTCGCAATAAAAGAGCTTTCAAATCTGCGTTTAAAAGAGGTTTGTGCAAAGTAAACAGCGTATTTCAAAGAAGGACAAGCAAATATTTTGACTACTTTTGTTAAATGTGTAGGTATTGGCCAATGAATTGTTGTACCTCTGTTATTATTGGTGTTGCGAATATACCAGCAAAACAATATCTTGGCACGATTTTCACGTAATATGCGCACTGAACCGGCAAGATTTGCAAGGGAATATGTGAAGATACACGTAGTTCGTGAGTAAAGCTCCCGAAGGGATTTTTCGGCTTAAATGTAAACCTCTCGCGAAAGTACCCTACACATTCCTTCAGTTTTATGATGTTTCCACAAGGGTTCGCCTTGAATTCTTGACAAAGAAAGGTACGCTATTCATAGACAGTTAGCAAACACGCTAAGATTCCAATCTAAAAGTCGTGATGGAAGCTGTGGGCGCGATGAATTGTGAGGAAAGTTGTTCTGGACTTGCGTTCGGTTAGTGTGGTACTTAAAACTGTGACGAGTTCTTCTACTAACTGTTTCATGAGCGGTTGGACTAGCATTCGCAAACTATAGGACACAAGAAAGTTTACATGAATGAGAAAGCATAGCTGTGATCAGTGATTTAGTACTGTTGAAACCTTGTACCTCGGTTAAATTATCGCTATAGGTTAAACAAAAAAATTTTAAAAAGTGTAACACACGGCATTTGTTGTTCATATAGAAGGTGGTTGCTTTGTTGACATCTAACTGTTAACAGCTATGTTGTGGTTGTTTAGCACTCGGTTACACAGCGATGGTGCATAACGCAGTGATTTCTAAAGAATAAGTTAATTTTACACATTGGACAAGCTTATGTATGCCAATAATTAACAAATGCCACGTGCATTTTACGAAACGTAACAAACGTCACTGCTGTGGTGAAAAATGAAAAACAGCTTCAAACCCTTATTTATGTGAGCAGTTACCTTTGATACACACGGAATTTCTTGCTGCATGTTTTACGTGTTATGGAATAAAGGTCACGTGACGCTAGTTTGCACCCCACAAAGGCGGGCAGATAAAAATTACTCGCTTTGCATTCCGGTAATCACCAACCCAAGCATACCTGTAAACTTGAATTGCACTTGTAAACTGTTAAATTTTATTTGCGCTCGCGAATCGGCAGGTATACACTACGTAGCATTTGCAGCGAAAGGATGTACACACGCATTTGTCGCAACTAGTCAGCCAAACCTGTGACGCATTTAAACTATATCAACTTCATCTTGAACCAATCGAAAACAAAATGCCCAGTACACGCGAAATTCATCGAATAGAAAAGGAAGCGTATATGATTCGGTAATTCATGCTTGGCAGATACAAAGTTCAGAAATGAAGCCGGCCAAATCGAGCGTTGTTTTTGCTGTAATGGAAGTACATGTTTTGTGACGTGATTCATTGTCTGAAGTTCCTGCATGCGCGTACAACGTCCAACCCGTAGTTTGATATCTGCGGCAACTGGTGTCAATAAATATTATTTCGGTAATGTGTACTGATAGGTTGGGTACGCTTTCTATCACAGCTCTGCCACAGTAGAGGCAAAACGGGAGTCTGCACTGTGGAGTGTTTCTGCTTGTTGTACCAGTGGCGTTTATACATTGTAATTTCTGCAACATTATATTAGCGCAACAACGTTCTTTTAGGTACGCTTTTACCTTTTTAGTTAAACAAACTGTATAGGAGTCCACAGTCAACACGTATTAGGAGAAACGACTGAGCATTTCGTCCAGATTGTGCGCAGGTTTTACTGGACTACGCCTTGTATTAAAACACACGGTCTTTTTTCAGATTGACAGTGAACTAAGATTTATGGTGGTCAGGACAACACCCCTGAACTGTTTAGTTTTATTGTACAGAGAAAGGGGCTCCCGCGGGTACTAGCAATTCACCTCACTTTGCAGATGCCGTTCGAATGTCATGATGCAGGATTTTAAGTAGAAGCTAGCGATGATAATTGGCCCGGCTTCAAAGTTGTCCACTCTGTGTAAACAGTGTGCGATCGAGCACGTACGCAATAGAATGCGGTATGTTGATTGATAGACCTGCTTCAATGACTAAGTACGCATAAAGTGATGCGGTTACGCTTTATAGGTGACAGCGTCATCATCTCAAGCGGTTTTGGTTGCGATAGTTTCCGTGGATTTGCTTGCTTGATATTGACTTGCTCACGTAACGTAAATATCTAATACATGGTGTAAGATTTAATGTAGTTGTGTTGAAAGTCTTTTTGTTAAGTTGTCCAGCAAGAAGCATGCGTTGACATAGGAAAATCAGACCAGTTTTTTATTGCACGTTTTTGAAATACAGCGGAACTCGGTTATACCCGATTTGATTTGTCAGAAAATTTGTCTGGATTTAGGCAATTAAGTTTTGGGTTGTCCGCAGGCATTTGTTTCAAGCATGACGCTGTGCAGTTATCGATCAAAACCGCCTTTATTCTTTGTAACCCGAAGACGTAAAAGCACTACATCACGTGGTTCTAATCTTATGCTACAATGTTGCAGAAAGCGTTACGTGGTGTGGTGTACAAACGCAAGGTTGAAGGAAAAAATTCCCCGTAATTCCGGAATACGATGACCAAAAAGGGCAACTTTTATTGAGCATTGTCGAAGATCCGGATAAAATCCTTCGGTTTATAAGTAAAAAAAAGATTACGAATTATTTGTACATCCAATATCGTACGAATCAATCTTCGTATCGAATCCGCGTCGAAATTTCGAAAGACTTTTAATTTGTTCAGCAGGAACTTTTCGGTTCCGATTCCAAACGATGGCCTATATGTTAAAAACCGCAATCCCTTTCGAAGACTGGCATACTTTTAACTTGAAAGTCAGAATCGGGGAATGTTCACGCCCTCAACTTTAAAACCTGCTAATTAGCGCACATCAATTACGACGTCACAAGCGGCTGTTCCGGTCCGCGCTTCCCGTTAATAAGCACGACCTGCGTTGAAACGGTGGAGAATTCGCTGCCGGCAATTTCCTAAGTTAGTAAAATCGAGGAAGTGCGGGCCAATTTCGGAGACGCCAATTTGGGCGGTCATTATAGGTACAGGTTTAGGGTTGTGGCAAAGTGTTGCCCGTGGTATGTAGAGTTTCAGAGATTTTGTTTCAATTAAATGGTGAGAGTTCGATACCTTCCCTCAACAATTACAAACTGTTAGAATGGGCGAATAAACCCAATAAAATATAGTGTAGATTTCAGCTCGTAATTTTTGCAAAAACAGCTGTTTTAGTAATTTGTCGTTTAATTATTGCAGCTTGCTGACGGGCTTAATACGTATCTGTACACGCATATCACGTTTGTCTCACGTTTTTGTCTACGCAGGTATAGCAAAATGAGTAACGTTACATGTTCGTCGCACGCCTACTGTCGAATGGTTTTCGGCGACAGTATGCCATTATGCTGTGGCGATTGCAAGCTGACCGTTTGTTGCAACGACTCAACCCTGGTGGCACAACTCGACTCATGCAACGATAAATCGACGGGTCCTAGAAATTCACTGTAAGTTTCCGTAGGAATTTTATTCTAATGTTTTGAATGTATATTCCCGCAAAACAATTTTTGTTCGTCGACTAAGTTTTGTCCAGCGTTTTTTTTTGTGTTTTTCTAAGTGGACGCCTGAAGGCGGTCGTCCGACTATAGGGCGCTTGGAAAAATTTGCCAATTCGGCATTTAGTGATCACAGTTGCTACGCATTCTTTAACACGTTGAATTGAAGTTCTTTTTCGCGTTTTAAGTGTAAATTAAAGCTTGAGAAACTTGTGTTGTTGCGCCAGCCTTGTCCAATGCACTGATATTTTACCCACAAATAACGAGAAAAAGTTTCGGAAACACTGAACCAAACTATGGGTTTATCCCTTACATGGATGATTTCGAGAAAGCTACGCAAAAAAACTAAAAGTTATAATGTGTACCAAAAACTTACGTGACAATGCACGTTAATTACATAGACCGTTACCAACACTTAGACGTTATCCAAACTTGTCAAAACAAACTGGTCCTGACAGAAGGAATTTTATCTTCGAGAAACATGCCGACGAGACTTTAATTGCGTCAAACGTAGTGTAATAAACCTAATAATCGAATATGAAGGACCAAGCTAGCGCTCGGGATTATTTGCCACCGCTGTGGTTGATGCTTGCTTCTCATACGGGATTAAACTTGCGACCTGAGTAGCTAACTTCACCAATATCATACATTTTGAGCTTAAGGAGGAAAACAGGTTTCTATATTCATTTCCACGGGACACGTAACCGATTAAATTTTGTTTAGTCTTTGTGGTTTGGACGCCTTTACCAACACCGCAAGGCCCAGAGGGAAAACGCAAACTTTACTTTCACTACAAATCTGCGGCTCATCTGTTTATTCAGATTACCACGTTGCTGCTTTTTGTACGCAAATTCTTTGCAGAAAATGGGGTAGCGTTGCTTGCTATACCATGCACTATCGCACATTATTTTTCTCTATTGCGACAAGAAAATATTTTAGGAATAACGTTTGCTGTATTTTAAACTACGGTCGGCCAAATAGACATCGGCAAACGGTTTTTAAGGTTGTAAAGAAAACTCTACTGTGTATTTTCAGGGGTTCCAAAACTCTCGCAATTGTTATTGGAAGCATTATTGGGTGCTTCATCGTTCTCCTAGTCGCCAACTGGCTGATCAAGAAATACCTCTGCGGAAAACTTTCGCCATCGTCGAGAAGAGGAGCAGTGAGGGATGGACAACCTCACTTGACATCCTTCACAAATTCCGCCGTTGCAGGAGGTAGAATTGGTTGGCGGATAGTTTAATATTTCTCACAATAATTCTTTCTTCGGGGGTAAATACTCTGGCCGGACTACACAAACCTACAGTACAAGTTTATGTATAGTATGCAAGTGCATTACGTGACCATTTGTCCCGTACATGATAAGACCAATGGTCTATAAAGTGCAGTGACATCTTTCTGCGTTTTTGTCATAATGCGTTTTGTAATCACCCTTTTTCTGGCCAACAATATAACATAAGCTACTGTGCTTTTAACAAATAAGAATGTCAGGGAATTTCAAGGGTGTAATATATTATAGCATTTGTGTGTACTGACCTGAATATAGTAGATCTCAGTTGTAATAATTGCTTTCATCCGGCAGGATCGTTACATTCTACATTGCCTGTTTCGGAGCCGGCGCCTCCCTACACCGATATTCACCTCTACAACAAAGTGGATCACGAAAGCTCTCAGGCAATTTATTACAAAGTACCAGGCGACAAGGTAGGCATCGGCATAGGACGGATACTTGTTATATGCTTTGCCAAAAGGATACATGCTTTGCCAAAAGGATCAAATTAACACAAATTCGATTAAATTATGTTCGCGATGGCAGTCCACATGAAACGTTCAGTACAGACAAACATACCCCACATTTCATATTGCCACGTGAACGTAATGATTTTACAAACTTGAGTTGGTGATAAATTTGTTTATGAACACAGCTAAAACCTATGCGAAAAATGTGGACCTAAATAGTTGCGTAACTTGAGAAACCAAGATTGGGTGGAGGTCAAAAACATGCGAGCCAATTTTATGCCCGCAGGACAACAGAATACGGTGAAACGATCAGTTTTGGTTCGATGTTTGCCGATAAGCAAGCATCTGGCAGTCATGCACACTTGCAACGACACAGTCATAATTTTAAGCCAAGTGCGATCCTGATAAGCCCGGGAGAGCATTTCACTTGCGTTCACCACATCATGACTTTTTGGCCTCTAGTGGTTTTTGCCGCCTAAAGCGTGTGTGGCGTTTCGCCAATCGAAATTTAAATCTCCAAAGCAACCGCAACACATAATTGTAACTTGTGTATTGAACTTTTATTTCAAGGTTAAAGCAAGTCGGGTTTCTTATATAAGAAATATATGTGCGATCGACAACCTGCCAGGGGCCTTTGGTTTTCAAATTGATTCAGTTTTTATTCTTTCATTATATTCGTTTAGAAGACTAATATATTTTGCATTAATTTACATCATCAGTGTAAAACAACACAAAAGAACAATAGAATTTTTGGAGTATTAATCAAAGGGTTTAAAGGTGGAAATCGTCTCGTCATTGCAACAGAATGATTTAGGAAATGATTTCCCGAATTAACAAACAAAAATATAATTAACTTTGTAGCATCGAACGACGTCTTATCGCAACTATTAACCTGTCAGGCTCCGAAATACTAACGCACGATAAACAACATTTGGCCGTAACGAAGGAATGTCGGTCTGCACATAATTTCGCCTGATTTCGACTAACCGCAATGAAAACAGGTTGAAACCACAGTTTGTTTACACATGCGTTGAAAAAAATTTGATGGGGAGTGCAACAGTGTAGGATTTTGCATGTCGAAACATTAGAACGTTTTGATTTTCTTTGCAGAGTTATTACGGCATCGTCGCGTCTTCTCAGCAAGTTGATCTTAACATTGTCAACGAAGAGCTGACATCTGAACCTCCACCATACGCGACAGTTATTGAAAACAGGTAAGGAGTCCATATGACTAAAGTCCTGCAATTCATTTTCAATAAATACATTTCCCAAATTGAGACATTCATACAAGGAATCTTTTAGGGAACAATCTGAATAAATTCACCATTATTGCACGCAGTTTAGACCAAAGCACTTACATTTCGGGTAACGAAACCTATTTGGGGCGTTTGGGGTTTTGAGACAAAACCGTATATGGTGACCATAAAAGGAAATACGTTTTTACGTTTTTAACTTTAAAGTTGCATTTGCTTGCGGTGCAACGAAATACTTGAAAAGTTTAAATTCAATCATTCACAGCAAAGAATATATAGACGATCAGAATTATGTAAAACTAATAAGTTTTTATCATATAAACGTGCACAACATACCATATATTGTATGCAAATAAGCTGCTTTCATTTCTATTGGCCTGCGGCGTGTTGCATGTTTTACACATTAACACGTAAATTTCTCGAACAGGTCAACAGATGAGATAACAACATGATGAAAAGTATCCAGTGAACGGCTGTATCTAATTCCTTTTTTAAAGTCACTGGGTTATTATTTCCCTACATAATGCAGAACACCGGATGTTATGTCAAAGAATAGTACCGACAAAATTTAGGCCTTCGAATTTGCCGAAACGGGGAAATCGAATTTTGTGAAACTGACATCATCTCATATTGACTAAAGCTTCAAATTAACACAAAAAAAATTTTAAACATGTAATATAATATCTTATTTTAACGAAGCAATATTTCGGTGAAACGTGCCAATACCCAACAAATTACGTCTGATTAAAAGTTCATCGGAAAATGTAACAAACCGGTTTCGTAAAACCCAATGTGAATCACGCCAAAATTGCGGTAACCGACGCAAGAGCAAGTATTAATCACGTTAAATTGCAATATAAAGTTCCCATACAGTCTGGTTTCTGGAGTCACATATTAAATACCGCATTGAATATTGTATCTCTGTACATTGCAATTGAAGGTGCCCTAATTATATGCATGATACGTTGACCTTGGTTTTTGTTTTAACGCATATTTTATTCGTAACTTTACCTATCTAAGTTCCTGCTGCACTTTTCTCTGCTATCTTTCAACGATGCCTTTAACTGACAATTTGTATTGTCAATTTTGAAGGCGACTTGTAACAACACAAAACGGAGGCAGTATTCGTGTGTTTTCTTTTCTCTCTCTTGTGCTTGCTAGAAACTAAGTTAATTTTTTATTATCTTCTGACGTTCTTTTAATATTATTACAAAATAAAATGTGGGGCTATACACCGTTTACCACAAAAACAATATCTTTAATTGGTTATTTGCGAGACTTAGCAGCACAGCAACGCCGCACCTGTCATTTGTGCCACGTGTTCTACCAAAGAATGAAAAACTGTTGTTTAATGCATTTGGCTTCTCGAACATGTTTACCACATTGAACACAAGCGTTTGACAGCAACAGGGCCCAAGGGACTTTGCCAATTAATATATTCGAGCTGGTCTTATTCGTTTAAGCGGTGTATGTAACTGATGTATAGACGTAAGAAGTCGTAGCTTGCACTAAATTAAATCCAGCTTTAAAGATGAGGTTCTTTGTGGATGTAAGCAAGAAAATGAAGTTACCCAACTTTGTTTTGCTATTGCGTGGAGGCGCTTTCATCCTAATTGTCTTATTTATTTCTTCCAGCACAAAGAAATTACTATTAAGTATCGCCTTTTATCCTAAATACTCTTTTCTTTGTCTTCAAAATGAAATTCTTTGTTTTCGTTGGTGCTTTGGCGCTGGTAATTGGGACTGTGATTAGTTTCAGAGGTAAGTTAAAAAGTTTGTTTTTCTCTATTCAATGCTATTTCTGCAAGCAAAAAACAATGCAACCTCTGGCATTTCTGTAATCAGCAGGCAACACTTGTTCTTCTCCGTGTTTCATTGACAACGGCGGGTGTGATTCTCGGCGGCTGTCATACCCTCCATACAGTGTTGTCATTCTCCACTGCCGCGAAGGATACGAACTCCAAAACGCCGTTAGACTCGTTTGCGGCAGAGATGGGACTTGGAGTCCTTCCACTTCGCCATGGTGTAAGAAGGTGTGAAGCGTGAACAAAAATATAAGCTGGTTTATGAAGTTGTACTTCTTTTATCGGAGACCGTGGAAGCAGCACCATATTGCAGACGCGGTATCAGGTTCGCCCTAGGGATTTTGCCAATTAATACATTCGATCTGGCCTTATTCGTTTACACAGGAAAGGTGCTACGTGTAAATAGAGGCTTTCGAATAGACAGTTACTTAAACTTGCACACCCACACGATCTCGCATAATAATAGCCAAACTTGACGTCTTGGATTTTAGGACGACATTCGTACGTTTGCGGAAACCGTTTTCGGCGGTCAGTGTGTGCAGGTCATGCGGTTAAGTTTATCAGTCCAGCCTCAATAATCTTACTAGGGCTGACCTAGATTATTGCACAATCACATAATATAAACATTTTTGTTTTACAGAAGGACGTAAGAAATAGTTGGACTTCGAATAAAAAATAGGCTCCAATAATAGCAAGTTTGATCGTTAAATATACTAGGAAAATGCATAATTTAAACGTACATATATCTTAACATATAGATAATCACAGGCTGCATGTAATACTTTATACAACATATACATCATAATAACTAAAGTTTCAATTAATACAAAAACTTTTAACCATTTAATATAATATCTTATTCTAACGAAACAAGATTTCGGTGAAACGTGCCAATACCCAACAAATTACGCCTGCTCAAATGTGTATCAGAAAATGTAACAAACCGGTTTCGTGAAACCCAATGTGAATCACGCCCAAATTGCGGTAACCGACGTAAGAGCAAGTATTAATCACGTTTAATTTGCAATTCGAAGTTCCAAGTCCGGTTTCTGGAGTCACATATTGAATACCGCTAGGATATATTGTATCTCTGTACATTGCAATTGAAGGTGCCCTAATTATATGCATGATACGTTGACCTTGATATTTGTTTTAACGTTTATTTTATCCGTAACTTTACCTATCTAAGTTCCTACTGTACTTTTCTGTGCTATCT
Organism: Ascidia mentula; assembly: GCF_947561715.1. Classification (NCBI taxonomy): domain Eukaryota; kingdom Metazoa; phylum Chordata; class Ascidiacea; order Phlebobranchia; family Ascidiidae; genus Ascidia; species Ascidia mentula. The sequence goes on from NC_138568.1 coordinate 7,061,464, forward strand.
TTCAACGTTGCCTTTAACTGACAATTTGTATTGTCAATTTTGAAGCCGCGTTGTAACAACACCAAACGGAGGCAGTATCCGTGTGTTTTCTTTTCTCTCTCCTTTGCTTGCTGGAAACTAAGTTAATTTTTTATTATCTTCTGACGTTCTTTTAATATTATTACAAAATAAAATGTGGGGCTATACAACGTTTACCACAAAAACAATATCTGTACTTGGTTATTTGCGAGACTTGGAAGCACAGCAACGCCGCTGTAAAAAGCAATGTTTTTTGAGGTTTCTAAAGGTCGAGGGTAAGGTATTTTTATGGATTTTCCTGATGTAAGTTTGATTACTGTTGCTACAGCGGCCTTCGGCGCGAAATGCTGCAACGAGTTGATAGTTAGGCCATCAGAAGTCCAAGTCGCGGCTTTTTGGGTCAGTTTTGGGCTTTAAGTTTAAAAATTAGGCCGCAGGTTCGTGCCTGAATTCACACTGCCACATTTTCGTCGTGATTACACACCCTCTACTGTTTACACCAACTTGCATGTGGTGACGTAATCGACGTACTTTCACGTTGAGAGAGCTTGGTCAAATCACAAATATTTAAAACAACTGAATTTGCACGAGCTCTTCCGCACCTGCCATTTGCGCTATACGAATTCTACCAAAGAATGAAAAAATGTTGTTTAATGCATTCGGCGTCTCGAACATGTTTACCAAATTAAACACAAGCGTCTGACAGCAACAGGGCCCAAGGGACTTTGCCAATTAAGATATTCGAGCTGGTCATATTCGTTTAAGCGGTGTATGTAGATACTGTATAGCCGCAAGAAGTCATAGCTTGCAATAAATGAAATTCAGCTTTAAAGGTGAGGTTCTTTGTGGATGTATAAGCTGGAACATTACTCAAATCGCTATTGCCAGGAAGTGCTTTTATCCTAATTGTCTTATTTATTTCTTCCAGCACAAAGAAATTACTAAATATCGCCTTTGATCCTAAATACTTTTGTCTTCAAAATGAAATTCTTTGTTTTCATTGGTGTTTTGGCGATGGTTACGGGGACTGCGGTTAGTTTTGGAGGTAAGTTTGTTTTTCTCTATTCAAGGCTATTTCTGCAAGCAATGAATTAACCGAGCCAAAACAATGCAATTTCTATGAACCGCAGGCAACACTTGTTCTTCTCCATGTTACATTGCCAACGGCTGGTACGACCCTCGCCCATCATACCCTCCACACAGTGTTGTCACTTACCACTGCCGCGAAGGTTACGAACTCCAAAACGGCGAAAGACTCGTTTGTGGCGGAGATGGGACTTGGAGTCCTTCCACTCCACCATGGTGTAAGAAAGTGTGAAGCGTGAACAAAAATATAAGCTGGTTTATGAAGTTGTACTTCTTTTATCGGAGACCGTTGAAGCAGCAGCATATTGCAGACGCGGTATCAGGTTCGCCCTAGGGACTGCCAATTAATACATTCGATCTGGCCTTATTCGTTTACACAGGAAAGGTGCTACGTGTAAATAGAGGCTTTCGAATAGACAAGTACTCAAACTTGCACACCCACGCGATCTCGCATAATAATCGCCAAACTTGACGCCTTGGAACTATGCACTGCGCCTCTATGTAAGAGATATCGAGTGGTTTGTTCAAAACGCGTCTATTGGCGTTGGAAACTTTTATTTTGAAATGCAACAAGGAACGACCAACAAAACGTGTAACGGATTTGACACGGAACAGCAGCGGTTACTGAATTAAGGCTGTGAAAATAGAGTAACATTAATGTCCAAAAAGCAAAATAAAGTAACATTAATGTGTTAAACCTTTCACATATCGTGTGGCAGTGGAATTTGCTGTCATGTTGTATACATATTCATTAAAATCGATAGTTCAATGTAATGAAAGTAGTGTGACATTTTTGCCGGCAAATTTCGGCAATGTGATGATGCTTGACAGTGTAAGTGGCTTAATGAACAGATAATGTAACAGGATCTGTCAATCAATTACTAACAAGTTTGGCAGGTGTATTTTCAGTATCTATGGCATGATGAAGTCATTACTGCTGTTTTTTGTACCCGGCACATGGGCATTTGGCGAGGCTCGGTAATTCTCCCACAAACAAATAATTGTGACGTCACAATGGACCTTTCCACTTTGTAACATCTAAATCTTTAGTACAGCAGCCCCAAAAACCAGATTGCGGATCACAATCAGGACGACATTCGCACATTTGTGGAAAACCGTATCCGACAGTCAGTGTGTGCAAGTCGCGCGGTTAAGTTTATCAGTCCAGCCTCAAAAATCCGACCATAAAATCGTCAATAACGCGATGCGCTACCGGCATGGTTAAAGTACTCGAGACGAGTACGAGCAGCATTTGAATACAAATCTGTCGCGGGTAGTAGAGCGACATCGTGCGGTCATCTTCCAGCCATTTTTTGGCCACGCTGTAAATAATTGAGCAGTTTGAAAACACTTTCACAAAAAAAGTTTGCACTTAAATGTTTTGGTGTCTGGGACCATTAGTGGGAAAAAATATTTAGTTCAATAAAAAAATACTTTCTTTTATTTTTTGGGGGAATTATTAGTGGAGAAGCAATACTTCGTTCAATAAGCTGGTTAATGGAAGGAGTCTGGGGCAAAATGCTTTATGTTAAAATGCTGCAATGGTTAGGAATCGTTAACATACACTTACTCTTTTAATTTGGCCTGACGAGTGCTTGCGTACATAACCTTAACTATTCTTTCACAACCTGTTGGATCCGCACTTCTAATATCGTTGCATGTCCTCCTTTAAACAATACCGTATGGTTTAATTTAAAGCATTGCTTATTTTATAAAAGTGATTACTAGGGCTGACCTAGTTTATTGCACAATCATATAATATAAATATAATTTTAACATTTTTGTTTTACAGAAGAACGTATGAAATAGTTGGACTTCGAATAAAAAGTAGGCTCCAACAACCGCAAGTTCAATCGTTACATGTACAAGGAAAATGCATAATTCAAACGTACATGCCTATAATCACAGTCTGCCTATAATACCTTATACAACTTATACATCATTACTGACCAAACATTGTCCAAACGCCCTGTGACAAAAAGAACACTCGTTTCAAACATGAAAATGTCTTGGTGTTGATACCATAGCAAAAACCAATACCTGTACCTTTAAAGCCTTCATACTACAATATATTTTTGTCACAAGGCGTTTGGGTCAAGTATCTATGCATAAACAAGATATCCCCAAACATTTGTGTATTGCGAACCGATTTACAAAAGTAAATTCATATATCCATACGTCACCTTGATGAACAGCCTACACGTTAACCATATTACAACCCCTGCCAAGACATCTTGTTTTGCAGACTCTGGGCAGGGTCGTCATCCATAATTTAAGACGGACTTATAGTTTAGAAGTTTAAACAATAGTTTAACAGTCATTCCGTTGGGCTGAATCGACTCACCCGATTGATATAAGGTTGGTCGAAAAGGAGAAGAGCTTTTCTATTACTTCCGCCACCTTGTTTCCGATCACATGTGGAGGTCCGTCCCTTCGTATCTTGTCGGCCTCCGTAATTGCCATGGACGATTTACTCGTTTTGATATCGTTGGGTTGACTAGGGTTGTAGTCGCCAATTTCGCAGCGGTGGGGCCGTTTTGAGGTGGCTGGTGCCTCTGAAGCTTTCTTGGCGTATTTTGAAGGGTCTACATACGGGAAAGAAATAACGCAATGACAAGTACACTGTTTTGATGTGCGCAAGACTCGATAACCTTCCGAAGGTTTTATCGGTGTCCATGCCATTTTAACTTTTGCGCATGTATATATAAAGCGTGTTGCGCACATTAAATGTGCTACACTTTAGAGGTCGAAACAGTGGCCATCTGTATGCATATCACAAAGTGTTGTAGTCTACACCCTAAAAAGTAAAAAACTAAAAAAAAATAACTGTGCAAGTTATAATACCCGATTTGGTGGTCTGAAGAGGAACTTCTGTTGAGGAGTCCGTGTACTCGGTTGGTGATCCGTTGTTGACGTACAGTCTCGTTTTGGTGTTTAATACGCGAATCTGTTTACATGGGAACGTTTGAGTAAAATATTGCCACAAATTTTGGCTCTTTTTGAAGTATTATATCTCGGTTTTCCGAACTTTTTGGGTCAAAGACTCTTTTTTTTGTAAATCTGTTCCTTTTATCGGAATTATACAAAACAAAAAAGGGGTATTGCAACAACCTGACTTTTTGGCAAATTGTCACAGACCTCCTGTATTAGATCCTTGTGCAACTACAACAAACTACAGGCATATATCAACGTTCACCAATTGGACTTACCAGTAGATAAGGAACATTATGAAAGTCCTGAATGACCAGCAAATGGGAGGAATGTGTTTGTACAGAAGTAACCAGCTGCTGGGCAAGGAGTCGTTCCAGGAAAAACTCACTGAAAAAGATGGGCCTGTAAAAGTCCACAACAAAGTCTCTGTAAAACCAAAACTACAAGATTTGCAATTGAATTGTCCTTGTTAAAATCGCTTACTTGCGGTACAAACCATGTGTATGAAAAATTAAAGAAACATTGAAGTGTCAAAATAAACCATAATATTCACAGAAGATTAATTATGTCTCTTTAGATATGTATAACCTGATGACTGTCTCCGACATCTGTTTGCGCAGAGATAGAATTTCGATATTATTCTTGCTCAGTTTAAAAGCATCAATACTGTAATCCTCGGAAAGCAATAGTTCACCCAGATCTGCACGACAGCGAGCACATCGCACTCGTTGCTCCTTGGCAGACTCCTGAATATTTTAATACGTTAACAAACAAAAGGTAGTTTTTGACAAGTGGTTACCAAGTCTTCCTTTGTAACAGCCTCTGTGTAATCTCGCAGCAATACATTCCTTCTGCTAATAGATTTGGCATGGATGTAAATGTGAAAATCACTGATTAAACAGTCGCCTTCCCTTGGTCGTAACACATTCTGTCTCACCATGTCTACACAAAATGAAAGTACCGTCACAATGGTTGATAATTAACAAAGATTAAGTCATTTCCATGAATAATCAGTAATAAACCTTTAGGAACATCAATCAGTTTCAAGTTGAAACATGTTAGTTGGTAAGAAAAATTTATGTGACATTAGAATGGGGGTCGAAATAAAATCACAAATATGGGTCCATGGGCCAAAAAAATTTTAAAATCACAAAAACAGCAATAAATAATTTTTTTTACGATTTAGTTTCAGATTCATGTTAACACTGAAATTCAAGTTTGGTACTGGTTCACATAGTACTGTAACTAAGTGCTACAAAAGAAGAATACACAATACAAGATTATGGTTCCTTACACTCAGAACTCACTAATTATTTTTGAAGAAGAGTTATTTTCTTTTGTCGAATTGTGGCTGCAACATGACCAGTGATTAAAAAGTTCCCTCCAAGATTGTGATGGCAATGGCAAAACTCTTGTAAATTTTCTGAAAAGGAATTGTCAATTCTTTGATCTGAACACTTTACTTCATTGCAAATAGACAGCGTTTTGGCAATAACTTCATGAAACAAAAACGTTTCAACACATAATTACATGCACCAAAGAAATTTCAACTTACACATTGTTGACAAACAATGCAAGTCCACATGTCTTGCACCCGCATTGACATGCACCTTTCTCCATCCGACTCAATTCACTGCCCACACGTTTAACAGATGTGCTCAGCAAGGTGGTTTGGGGTGTGCTGTTACTGTCACGCATTTGCAGCCGGACTCCAACTCCTACAGTTTACATATATACATGACAAGAACATATCTGTACTACACACAATCCCTCAAGGCATTTGTCCAAGATTGTTGTGTACGTATATATACTAGATTGAAACGTTTTTACTTTCTGCTAAAGATTTGTTTTGATTAATTGTGCAGACAATGCACAAATTATCATGGAACGTTTGTATGTATTGCATTAGGTAAAGTTCAACACTTTTTTCCAATGTGGAATAAATGTAACTACATTGGATAAAATATTTTATAGCAGGCTGCCTAAACAAATCAATAAAACTTGTTTGAAATGATACATTTACTTGGTTTCTTGGTGATCAATAATCTATAATACACATACCCCCGATGAGAAAGTTTTCTATTTACAGGAAGGATGTTTTTTCAGCAATCGTTAATTTCGCAGACGATCTAGCTAATTTATATTGCACGGATTTTCGGTAAATTTTCGCAAAAATGAGGAGGATATATTAATTTTTTTTTCAATCCGGTACATACTTAGTATCGAGTACACATAAACTCCACATAGTTGTATTTAATCAACTTAAAAAAAAAAAAAAAATTTATTACACATAGACTACCTTCATTAGGGTGACACAGCACCGAGGTACAACTTGTTGGTTCACATTCAACTACAAGTGGATATTTGTCCTGTGAATCATCGGCCTTGGTGACTATCACTTCTTTTGGTGTAATTTTTAACTGTTTTGGACTGTCGTCACCCCTGTACGTAATTATACATTATTTAAAATTATATAAAACCACAAACAAAGAACGATTAATGTCATATCACTGACCTAGAAAAAAAAATTCACAAAGAAAAACATGTTTTCAGTTAAATACAATTTAGAGATACAACCATTATGTAAAGCCATTTTAGCTTTTGTGTCAAAAAATCGTAAAAAACATACCGTAACACAACATCCAAAGACCTGATTCGATCGTAAACCTCCATAAAGTATGAGCAATCATCGTTCATTTTGCCTTAAACTCACCAAGAACTTTTGGCGCTCAACGCCAGTCAGCCAGCCAGACAGGTGCAAGTATAGTAATTTCACATGGGTTCGTTTTCCACAACAAAACGTTTGAATTGTAAGGTAAAACAACAAAATAACAAGAAACATCTTGCATTGTATTATTAAAAACATTTGTAAAACATTTAGTATGTTTAACTATTTTTGTTATTTGTTGTTGTAAAAATATCTGAATATATTGATGAAATACATGTTTCGAAAATGCCTTATTTAGAAATATTTTATTGCTGCTGTACCCCACGTGAAGTAAAATTTGTTTCCACTTGAATGGGTGCATAAAAATTTGAAATTAGGAATTAACTTTTTTATTATCCACTATGTATTTTGAAATAGCTTTAAATAGCAAACATGGCTTGAGTATATAGACTTTTTTACTATTGATCGTAACAGGAAGACTCTTTCGCGACAGAAAAACCATGATGGACTACTGATTTCCTGCAGTTCATGAGCCTTCACGGTTACGCACTGTTGCTCTCGAAGTAGAAGAAAAGCAAGAAAGCAAGGCCTAGATAGCCGTCTTCAAGTGTGCAATCGCAAAAGGTCGCAAGTGAAAGCAGCAGATGTTTGCGCATGATTGGAAAGGATTCAGCTGTTTGCAAATGGTCGTTTTGTGGTAGCACGCTAACTCATTGCATTGCTATCTTCGGTGTAAATGCCCCAGCGGTTTGTAGGGTTAAGTAACTAAGTTGAAAAAAAAAAATTACTGTTGATGTTGTGTCTAACACATTGTTGTGCCATTTATTCAAGTGCATGTGTTATGATCCGAATCTTGATGACACACTGTTTATTTCCTGGACGTCCACTGCGACGGTTCTCAACGTGCTATATGTGCCAATGTGCCGGACAAAATATTTACAGCACATCTGCTTTTGTCAGCCGTCTCAGATGAATTAACTCAAATAATAGAACAGAAAGGTGACGCGCTGTGTTAAAAGCGGGTCTTTGGTTACAGCTCCATTTTGGATGAGATTATATGTTTTGCCTTGAGGCGATTTGCGAAAACAGTGGACGCTGAGCCTAATGTCTAAAGAGGCACCCACTGAGCCTAAACTAACTGCCCGTTATGTGCAAACGGTATATTTTAGTTTCGAGTTGAACAGCTGTCATGGACAAAATCTTGTCAATTGAAGCGTGAATTTACAACAAACCAAACCGCATCACTACACTTCGACACCGTTAAATAGCCATTATTTGGCAACAATAGACTCTTTCCGCCTTGGCTATTAGCGTATGTTTTTGCGATAACCACATTAGCAGCTGCTTTGCGTGTGTGCCAAATGCTTGGCGCTCTTGTATTCTAATTTAATGTTATGCCAGCGGCGTTTGCCACCCGCCTAAATGTAATCGAGTTACTTAATGATGAGCACACATAGCAGGAGGTTGGAGTAAAACATTACTTTGTTTGTTTAAGCTTGTTTTTAACACTTGATCAAATATGGCCACAGCCAATGAATCCTCAGTTGCTTTAACTGCTAGAGAGTCTGTTGATCACAAGGCAGGAGGAAGTCACAGTCACAAAAAGAAAAAACATAGTCTCCACACTCTATTTGTGCAGGTGGGATTTGGTTTTACAAGGACAATATGTAAAAAAAAACTGGAGATTGGTTTGCTAATATTTATTGTTGCTATATTAACAAGCTTGCAATCACCCTTTTGTTTCAACTTTCAAAAGCTGAAACTGACAGTTGCAAAACCAGAACAATTTAAGTAAATTTTGTTTTAGGAACTTCCCCCATCACCAAAAGACTGCTGTGCGATTTGTGACCCGGTGTGTTCCGATGATCTTAAACTTGCCATCTTGTCAACGTTCTGTTGTTGGTTGTTCTTGGGCATCCTTCCAGTTATAGTGGGCTTCGTGGGAATATACTACGCTAAAAAGGTGGATAATTAGCGAATGTTGTGCTGTATGTTAAGCTAAACATACTTAGTCGTGTGGACAAGCGAAACGTCGGAAAAATACTTTGTTTTTTAACAAAAATGTATGGTTTGTTTTCGTTCACCGTAAGAAAGAATAAAACAGTAATTTATCAAGAAACAACTTTCATTTTGAAAAGGGTAATGTAATGGTTGACAGATAACAGTTAAAATTATGAAATTACTTCTATATAGTCACAATAAGCCTTGCGCGCTAAAATTGGGGTGGTGCAAATTTTAAATCACTTCGCTTTCTTGATTAATCAACTGATTTTATACACACAACATAACAGGCAAGAAAAACGGGAAATCCTGCATTGAGGAAGCGCTACTCGTCTTACTCTCGCACGATATCCTGGATCGGCATGCTCTTTTTTACCATCATCATGACACTGACTGTCGTAGTTTTGGCCACTTGCGGCGTGCTGTAGCTGTAAAATAATTTTATTTGATGGGCGATGGTACTGTTTTGTTTTTGTTTCAAAATGACCAGCCTCTAAACTGTACACGATCACTCTTGTTTACATACAACGTAAAACCCGAGGTCGCTATTTTCCTCAATTAAAGTGTATTTTACTTTTTACAACTCATTATACGTCAGAATAATTTTAACTCAATGTAAAAATGCATTAGTTTTCGTGCGTGTTTAATTGTAAACAAATAAATTCATGTTTGTTTCATTTACGTATGTTGCACAAAAGTGTTCAATAATTATTCGAAACTATCCATCTGTGGTTTCTGTGATCAGAACGCATTGCTAAACCTGCAACTATCGAAAAAAATATTCAACATCATCAGTCGTGAACAGTAGGATATCTGCAGTAAGCTCGGATAGAACTTGCACAGAATAAATTAAAATTGTACACGCACAAAAATCACTTGTAATGAATGACTTCTGGTAATATCAGTTTTGCGTTTGGGTGGATGGAGTGCAGTTTTCTGTGGTGGGGGGATAAACGAAACTGAGCAAGTTTAAGAAAATAACATCCGTTGGTTTCCCGGCCTTAGCATGGTGACAAAAAGCAAATTTTTGTTGTTTGTAGAAAGGTCCGCGACGTCAGTATATGCTACACGTTTTAAAATGCTCTAATCGTCTGAAAAAAATGATCAAGCTCGTTTGCTTCATAAACCTGGACATACAAAATATACAAAGGAATCGATGACAACGTTTTTGCGAATTTAAGCTTCCACTCGAGTGGAAAATTGAAGTTGTGACTCTTGCGACACGACGAATGACAACAAGGGCCATTACGTATTCAACAACAAACCCTTGAAATCTCGCACACACTTTAAAAATCAAGAGGCCTCCATAACGTTCGAATGATGCTGAATGAAGTTCGCCCACGCGAACACAAATAAAGATTGTTATAGCAAAGAGTCTAAGATACGATAACATCGCACGCTTGCCTAGATTGGCCAGTTTGGTTTATTATTTTAGTTTTGGATGTTTCAGAAATAGGATAAAAGATAAAGCTTGTATTTTCAAGTGTAAAAATTATGCTGAGGATTATAATTTAGGGAACAAGTTATAACATAACTTACTTTTACGAAAACTTTTCAAGGAATACTTTTACAAAAACTTTTCAAGGAATACTTTTACATCATGGTTGTTCATTATTTTGAAAGTTTATTTCTGATTAAAACATGTTTAAAATAACTTATTTATAAAATAAAATCATTTATTTTTTCTGTATTTTTCGGCAAATTTTACAGCTTACGCGTATACCCGTTGCTTTTCACCCCCCGGGTTGAAGTAAAACAGTACGCGTTTAAAAGCGGTGATTGGCAACATGTCCGCCACCTGCTGCTTCTCATTTGCCGCAATATTCGGGATATGCGGTTTAGTATGCCTGGCTGTAGCGGCGGGCACAGAATTTTGGTTCATGGTTCACCATCATAGCCATGAGCCAGAAGTAACGATTACTGTTAACGCTACCGACACGGATGAATTCCTTTATCCATTCCACATGGGTCTGTGGCTTACCTGCTACGAAGAAAATGTTCCAGACACTGGTGAGTTGTTTGTATACGACTCTAAAATCGGTTCTTAATCCATTGAGCCATTGGCCTCAGTGCAATTTTCGAGTGGGCCACAGGGGTTAGTGAGCGAAGAATATGTTTGAACACAAAAATCAGTGTAGCTAAGTTAACGAGATATTGCTGCACAAAGAGCTTTTAAGAACATAAATCTGCCCCACAGCAGGAAAATGTTTGGAAAACACTTTTCTAAACCAACTTTTCAATCGGACGAAGTTTGTAATTCATTCTTTTATAGTACGCCAGGAAGATTTGCTTCGCGAGAAGTGTGTACTGGACTACAACTTCAAAACGAACGGCATTGAAGGTATAGTAGCCAAAAAAGTTTTTATATTGTGCTCATATTTTTCAACCTTTATTTCATGCGTAACCTGCATCAGATTTGTTGAAATGTTTGGTTTGTGCAAAATGCCGAAACGTCGATCTATATTATTTTTTTAACATTTCCAGTCAAAAAATTGACGGAATTTTATTCCACCAACGTTTCGCTTATACTCCCCTTTATGAGTATTATGAAATGATGTTCAATTTAACAGGTAGTGATTCTTGTTTTTGTATCACAGACTTTGCGAGGACCAGCGTGACGGCAATTGTGCTGGCGTGTGGAGTGATGTTGGCTGCGGGAATATTAGGATTTGCAGGTTGCATCTGCCGCCGACAAACACCGCTCCTTACAGCGGGAGCATTTCTTTATGCTTCTTGTAAGTTTTCAAAGCGAATTGAACAGAGAGTAATAGACTTACTTGCCAGTACTGAGAGCCACACCATTTTCGTGAAAGAAACTCAATCAATAATTTTGATTTTGCTGTAATATACTTGGAGTGTAATTTTTAGTGATGTGGGTTAGTTTTGTAATGTTTCACGAAACTTATGCAAATCTGTTACCTATATGTAAATGGTTTGAACGATGATTTACATTGCAGTATTTGAGAATAAGGACTCCATTATTGGTGTAGTATATATATATATAGGTGATCAGTCATTATTACCTTTTGTACTCATTCACAGGCATTTCTACACTGATCGGCATGTGCACATTCATCGGACGAATACTGCTACAGCAGGGCGACCAGAATATACCGTTGCACGAAAATGTAAAGCAAGAGTTTGGTTGGTCGTTTTTCTTGGGATGGGCTTCGATGGGATTGCAACTGCTGACAGCTTCGATATTGGTCGGTGCGGCGAAAGGTTGTGGTTCTGCTTTCAAGTCCGGGGACGACTTTATGTGAATAGAAAATATTCGTTTCTTTGCCTTGTTTTGTAAATACAGAGTTGTATAGATTTTTGCAAATAGTGTTTCCTAAAAATACATCAGCTTCGTACTGTGCATTGTCACTTTCTGTCGTTTTGGGACCAATCAGTCAACTCGACGCGAAGGATAGGAAGACGAAAACACGTATAGTTAACCTTACAGCAACGAATCTAACAACAATTTCTCCCTTACCATGCATTGTTGTTATTGCCGAAGAAATTACTGTCGCTAGGTCGTCACGTTACTAAGCAAAGGAAGCTAACTGAATAGCCAAATTGGACCCCTGTTAAAGCCACTGTAAAGCTAATATGAATAAAACTGCCATTAACAACGACTGCAAATGTACAGCTAAAGTCAGATGCTTTGTTTACTGCCTTAGGTTGAAGAAGAAACGCAACCCATTAAAAACGCATAGAAAACATACGGACACGAACAATTGTAATCGACCGTTAACGCTTCAAGTACCACCTCTTGTGGTCTTATGACACGATGTTCATATGACGGTTATTAACACACAAAAACAACGATAAAAGTTGCAAGGCGTCTTTCATAGGAACAAAGGTTTATGCTACATGTTATGTCTGTTAAGATAAAATACAGGCAAATGATCGAGGCACGTTCTGAAAATAGGAACCATATGTTATTTCACCGCATATTGTTCGATGTATGAATGGCGACGGAAGGCATTTTAGGCAAAAACACAAACAGAGCATAGAAACGAAGAGAAAAGAAAACATGCAGCATTTGTGTTTGGCCGCAGCACCATTTAAACGAAAGCTAAAAGGTAAAAAAAACGAATTAAGAATTTCCGATTTACAAAGCAGAATTATCAAGTCACAGTTATCTTCTCAAGCGCTTGCGCGGTTTGTCGGTGTCCATTTGCTGGCGCTGCGGAGCCGGATTGCGGGTTTTGTAAAGATCTGGAAATGAAGTTTAAGGTTGAGTATACTGGGTTATGCGGGTTAACTACATTAACAACTTTGCACCTTTAGTATGTAGTGCTACAAGTGTGACGCCCCAGGGTTTAACGTGTATATGAAAAGGATAATGTGGTTATTACATGTAACTTAAAATGTCATTTTTTTTCTGTCACAAGAAGTTACTTACGCCTCAACCAAATATGTAAAGGTTTGGCGTCTTAAAAAGAAGTAGTCTGTGGTTTTCGAATTATCCAACATTCGCAAATTATCCAACAGCGGTAACATAAAAAGTGCCCAAAATAAAGAGCCCTTAACAAAAAAGCTTGTCAGGCTGCATTCACAGAGTCACACATCATTCCCCGCGGTACACTGGTTGCAAGCACTCTTCTTTTGTCGACAACCTGTCATCTTACCTATCTTCTTCTCCACTTCCTTGTGGCGTTCTTTCGCCTCCCGAAGCTCCCCCTCTTTAATCCTCATCTCGTCCGTGTTGCTCGATTCCTCCACGAGTTCGAGTTCCTCCTGCGCGGATTCGAGTTCCTCCAGCGACGACTTCAACTCGTTCAGCATTTCTGCGAATGGGTTGTACAAGTATAGGACAAACAGTATAGCATATGAAGCATGATCTAAAAGTTTACAAAACCGTGAGTTACATTTGTAGAAAACATTTTTTTTATTTTACTTTTTTTTACTTTTTCTTTAGTTTTTCATGGTAATTGATAAGTGCTCGTTACATTGTTCGTATCTGACGATATATATTGATTCGGTGCAGTGGTTCGTAAACTGTTAGGCATGACGACATTTCCAATTTTACAAAATAATTGCTTCGTTATTGAAAAAAAATTTGAAGCATATCTGAAGTGTATTCAGCATGTCATTTTATTCTACATGGAATCTCTCAAATTATCGGCAAACTATATGATCAAAGAAAGGGGTAATTTTTCCTTGCGCCTTGAAAATTTTGGGAACCACTGCGTAAAAATGATAAAGTATGCTTACAGTACTTCGGCATTATCGGCGCAAACAAAAGTACCCGGACCTATCTGTTCACAGCATTGTGTGTATTTTTTGGGCAACGGTGCTCCAAACACCGCTCCCCCAAGTCGGCCGATAAAGGGCGCCCTGTTCTGGTGCCCGCCGAACTTTCCGTTGCTACGAATTCGGTCTCCTGTCTTGGTGAGAATCGTCGGACACTGGGTTTGTTTTACCACCTGGTGCAAAACACTCTGGTTACGCTGAGACTGAATGGAAAGTGGACAAAGTAAGGCGCTTCTTAACATGTTTTGTAAAACTACAGGGTTGGACAACTTTACAATTACTGACAAAAGTCTAGGTTGCATTTATTTTAAACAAAGTCTTATGATCGAGTAACCTTAAATAAACTCAGCTTTGCTCACAAACGTGCAATCGTTACTCATTCACCTGTTTTCTATACTCGTTGGCTGAATCAAGGTCGTCCATAATTAGGGCATCTCCCAACAACATTCCAAACACTGAAACACGATAAGAGATGGTTAAGGTCGCAGTTTTAGGTCAAGCAAAGGCATGAAAAATAATTCACTCTTGACAAAGATTTTGCTTCTATAACATGCAAAATATGGAAATGTCCCTTAGTTTTTCGGGTAAACTGTGGTGTGTCCGTCCGGTTTCGACTAAATCACATTGCTATAATACATGCTAATGTTTGGTTTCACGGCCTGTACGGCCCAGAACCGTTGCAAGTATACTTGATAAAGGATGTATTCATCTTAAAAGTTAATCGGTTTAAAAACAGGTTGCGGCAAGTGAATTTCGCACCTAATTTGCAGCTGTCTTCATCCTTGGGAAAGGTGAGCAGCTTTCTGGCGTACACCGGATTCCCACTGACGTGTTTGCTCTTAATACCAGCTCGTAAATGTGGCAGTGGTTTGTTCCATTCTGTCACGTTGCGCTTGAAAATGCTGTCGAGCGGTAGAAGTTGTTGAGTTCCACCCGTTACGTTGTGGATCTGTTTCGCCTGCAACAACCCAGAAATAACCCAACAATGGAAATGGTTATAGATGGGAAATGTATACGAAGTACTCAGGAGTGACCGGTAAAGTTTTTGATCATATACAGTGGTGTTTAAACGCAGCAATTTTTTGAGAAATTCTTTTGTTTGCCCCTCCTGGTAGACTAAATTCAGTGAGTGATAATAGAAAAAAAAACACCAGTTCATGTTGAGGAGTTGCAATTGTCAAGTTACGCGTAAGGTCCAACGGCAATGCGATTACCGTGCGCCAAATAATGGAAAACTTATATTTTTATGTTATTTGTAGTTGATATGGATTTTACCCTTCATCGTAAATTTGTTTCGTTGAAATCTACAAATACAATCCCTCCCTTAAGATGGGCGCTACCTGGTGTAGAGACTTAACATTTTGAAACAACAAACCTTCTGCGTTGTCATAGTGACCAAACAGTCCATGTCGCCGCCCATATGCCAGGAAAGAACTCTTGCGATGTCGTCACTTTCCACTAAAGCGAGATGCCCGACCTGGAATGTAGTTTTTACAGCGAAAATCAATCAACCAATCAATCCATTCAAGGCTATACGCAATGCGTACCTCAAAATACATAGAAAGGGGTCTTTAAAATTTCACGTACAGCCAAGCTTACAGACACTTTCACCAACAATATTAAAAACGGCAATCACATAATTCGTAAACAAGCTCTGTATTGTTTACCTTGCCAAGCACAGCGTTGCCTACGTCGTTATATTCCTCTAATTTGCATTGTCTCCTCGGTTGTTGGAGTGTGACGTCACGCTCGGTTGTGTAAAGGTCGATGAAGTTGTCGATTTCGTCGCTAGAGGGCAGCTTGGAGACGGGGACGCCCGTGCGAGACAAATCTATGACGAGCTGACGAATAAACATGTTATGGTTGTTTGTTCGGGCGTAAAAAGTTGGGACTAAGTTAGCATGCAGCCCTTCGTACTAAGATTGTCTTTAATTTAGTCACTGTCAAATTCCCATCAGCTAGACTATGGCTGCCAGTTTGATACCCCTGTCTTACTGATAGCGCAGTTATCGACCGTTGTAAGACATTTATACATTGGAAAAAGTCCACATTTCGTCATTAGACCACACAACAAATACATTTCCACCATCCAAAGCCTAATTCGAATATTTTACATACGAGACCCTCGGATATTCAATTACCTTGTCCCGTTTCTTTGAACATGTCTGACAGTTGTCTTTGACCTCCTTTAAGAGGCTCAGTTGGGCGTCGAACGTCTCCTGGTATATGCTGATAGCGTGAGATAGATTATCTCGTTGACTAATCAGGGAGCTCATCTGGGCTTGTTTCTTTGCGTCTATATTAGGGAACATTGTTTGTTTAGTAGTTCAACATGTACCAATAATACAGACTTTTAGTGATTAGTGTTTCGATTTGAAATGTACTTTTGAGGGGGGAAATAATTTTACTATAGTTTTAATCGCACATACCGTTGTAGAAGAGAAATTTCAACATATAAGGTTGCACGTTGATGTTTGGAGACACGATTTCACAGTGTAGAATATACTGAGATCCATCGCTGCCCGGTGAGTTCTCCTGCAGTGTCAAGTTCTACGAGAAAAAAGAGTTTAATTGTGAAATCAAAATGAGGACAATAAATTAGCAGTCTTGCATACTGGTTTTAGTATGTTTGTGCAAAACGCAAGCTGGTTTGTGCTTAAATACATAGCTTGTCAAAAACATACAAATATTGGCTCGTAGTGATAATCTACTGTATCTTTTCTTCATTAAACTGTATTGTCATCTAGCGACAGCAAATGATGTGACAATGGGCCAATGAATGGTTACTTCTCCATTTAAACAGCTTTGCCAACACAACAAATAAACAGTAATATCAAAAAATCACGAAAAAATGTGAACAATATTACCCCGGCTAATGCAAGGTACAACTTACTTGTAGTTTGACTTGTCCGTTTCTCAGGGCGACATTTAACCTCGAAGAATTGCCCTCGAAAGCTGGAACTTCGCTCGACTTCAGACTTTGGTCGCAGGGTTGTATGGTGACGGACACGTTGCCATTTAGGTGTTTCCCCACCGGGTTCCCGTATCTGTCCTGGGTAACCGACACAGTTGGATTAAAAAGAGTAAAACGTGATCTAAATGGTTGCTGAAAAGCTGTAGATTGTTTTTAGCACTACGAAGTTTTTTTTCCAAGTAACTGATTATTTAATTTGCGTGGGTGACATACATTATTGTAAAATAAAAACATACACAGCACCCCCTATATAACGTTCTGTACGAGTAAAAACACTTTTTAGTAACGTTTACCTTAACTTGAAGTTCGAGGCTTCTGATTAGAACGCGATTGATGGAAAGTTTGGCGTTAGAAACGGTCGGGGTTCCAGGCTCTGTGGCCGGGGTCATTGCAGATGCCTCACCTATGACAAATATAACAGTGTGTGCGATGAAGTTGGGAGCACAACGAGCACAGGTAGGACTTGACATGTCAAGCAGGGCTGTGATGCAACTTTAACTTATAAAACAATACGGATGGACGGGTACCGCATTGCCAAGAAACGATCTGCACACACGCAAAAGTCCTGCGTTGCTTCGGTATGGACATTAGTGGATGTCATCAAACGTAAAATAACGTGGATCGCGCTCCGATTTTTCTTTACCACTGCACAGGCCCGAGGTTCTCTTACAGTGCGTCGCGACGCCGTAGTGCGTAATTATGAGCTTCCAAGGGCGTCGTGTAACAATTTAAATAAAAAATTTGTAGGAAAAATGCAGGCAAATAAAAAGTTAAGTCAGACCGAAAACTGTAAACATAGAAACAAATCGTTATGATAGATTTATGATTGGTGTGTCGGAAGTGCGGTGAATCTTTCCCAGTTCGTCGCACGTGCAAAAGTTTTAAGAACCACTGACACGGGCAATACACCCGCTGTGTGACTCATTCGCTACAGCGCAAACAGGGATGCTCAGGATTGTGAGTTCAAATGTAGCAGGGTTTTTCCCATCTCGCCAATGCAATAAAAATGGCTAATCAGAGGAATGTTCCGTTGCAATTAAACATCCCGTTTACCTGGAACTGTCTTAAGTTTGAAACATTCGCTGGACATGGTGAAGGACTTTGCGCTTGTGGAAGGGGTGATACCGAATATTGCCGTGCAGTCAGTTGCTTGGTTGAAAGCTTTTAAACTTGCGAACACGTAACAACCGTTGGACGCAACAGCGCGATGCCATTCAGCCTACAACGAAAAAATAAAATATTATGGCATCTTACACAAATTTGGAACCTTTTTTGAGTATTTTTCGGATTAAAGTTTAGCTCTTGTCAAAAAGCCTATCTGTGTGCCACTAATTACTACATTAAATATAGCGCTTCCGTAACTTAAGTGCCAGAAGAACAATTCTTATTAACTGCATGGCTGCTTATTCACCTTGGATGGTATTGATTTGTCCTTGGGTCGGTTCCCCCTCCACACGACCATACTCATGTTGACGTTGCAGGTGACATTCGTCCCTTCCTCGTTTAGAACATTCACCTCAAAATCTGCGAGAAAAACAATTATTGACAGAAAAACTTTTGGCCCAAAACGGTTTTAAGCGAGAGCGAAAAATCTTATATTCGAAATTACAGAATCATAGTTACAGTTACAGTTATCGGACAGACCGACTGATCTTCCCCAACTGGAATAACACAAACTTCAGAATCACAAGCAATCTGATGACTATAAAGCACAAAGGAAATTTACAAAAAAAACTGATGAATTATCAGGTGCTGTGGCAATTTAAATGTGCATTGCTGCTATAGAAGACAAGATCCGGTCTTTCCGAAGAATTAAACCATTTACCTTGTCTTAAAGCACGATGGCCTTTAATGCGGTAAGCAATACATATTAACGGTTAAGTATTAAGTCTATAAACTGATTAGAAAGAAACCTACTGCGTGGACAAAAGGGCGCCATACTTATATTTAAACAAAACACTTCTTCTCACAGCAGCAACTGACCACAAGGTCTATGACAAGTACACTGGAAAAACGGAAAAATCACTGGTATAATACATTTATCGCAGTAAACTGAACCGGATTTTCTATATATACCTGGCCAAGACGTTCCGACTTCAACCGTGGTTTCACCCAAGCAGTTGACGTTGACAGATACGGGCGTTTCGGTGTTCGGCAAAACTGCCAGAGTCAACTTGGGCCCTTCTATCGCCTGGCGGTTGTAAACGACCCGGGGTTGGAGGGTGTATTCACCACTGGGTAAAAATATTCGAATTTGATAAACGAGGTATAAGCGTATCAATGGATTGCCAAGGAAAGAAGATTACAGCGGTATTTTAAAATGAAATTAGCTTGAACGTGTTTTGGAGTATATTATATTTTATGTTGACGGAACATTATAGGCAAAGTATTCGTAATTATTAAAATTATTTCTGCTGAACAGTTCAAATGAAATTCGTTGAAAAAGATAGAAAAAACAGCAATAATCAAAGACAACAAGTTTCATTCTAATTGTTGTGCTCACAAACGAGAAATATACAATTTTCGTTGTTGCAGGCAAACATATGCTTGTGTATATTGGGTAAATAACTTTAGTTTTTTTGGTTTAAAATGCAGATAAATACATAATTTTTTAACACATCAAGTGACAAATTGACAGTTAATACCATTTGCAATAGTAATTTCGCTTCATTTATGCTTTTTTAGGCAAAATCTATGCAAGAAATCTCTGCATGTTATTTAATATGTTCAAGTATTGAAATGCAAGTTTTAACACTACAAATGGTAGTAACCAAGTACTAAGCATGTCGAAAGAATATTAATTCAAACAACCAAACAGGGGTTTAGTGCAAACGTATGACAACATCGTACCATTTTCCAGAGACAGAAAACTTGGGGAAAGCAGCTCTTCCCCCTGCGTCAGTTTTGAGCACACCGGGTGCGGGCGAAAGTTTCAGACTAGGGTCTTTCCCCAACAAAACTTTGACACCACTTTCGGGAGAGGGGTTTCCCCAGCCGTCTAGTAGTTGAACCGAGAGTTGGTCCTGGAGTCTCGTTCCACTCAGTACCGACACAGCCTGTGGTGACAAACGCAATGTCAGAGTTGTCCTTGCGACAATTTAACCCTTAATCTATGAAACACCAACAAATTTAAAATTAACAATACCAGAACAAAGATTTTTAGGAGACTATTTGACTAGAAAGATTTGCATAACCAGGAAGTTTTAATAACACGTGGCAGCATACAAAAGACTGGCAAAACATTTTAAAAAGGTTTTAAGATTAAAGCAAACGGCGATTAAAATAACCACAACTTCAAAAGAAAGCATAGCAACTAACAAAGAAATTTAGATAGAAACATAAACTTATAAACTTTTTCCTTCGATAAACCTAACAACATATTTATGCTGATGTATTTTGTCACCTTGTCGACGTCAGGCCAACCTTCCACTCTCAAAGTAACGGGAGAACCGGCCACTAGTTGGAGCACCGCGTATTCCTTGATGTTATCATCATACGTAGCTGTCAACTCTCTTGAACCGAGAGGCCCCTCGTTGAATTGTATATCGCTTATAACCACTTTATTGTTCTGCAAAATCAGATGTACAACTTGTGGGTCGGTATGTAAACTGCTAAGAGAAACAGATAGCGGCAATTTTGAACGTTGTTGTATACGCACCAATAAGGTTTGAATTTGTGAACTGAAGGAAATACACACCGACACATAATGAAAAACAAAATTTATGGAATTAGTAAATATGGTGTTATCCAAACCCACTCTGTTTACAAAAAAATTGCTAAATTATTTTACTTATTAGGCTTGGGACATCATACAACTACATTTTTATGCCCTTAGGAACATCTGTATATTAAACTGAAATTGCAAATTATAAGTATTATATTATAAAAGCAGATAGTCCCAATCCGAACAACAGCGTTAAGGACGTATCCGTACACACACTCTGCGCCATGGTGTCTGTTTTTTTTATTATCGCAAACACAAACGCTCGTGCCAGCTCATAATGAAACGATCAATGATCGCTGTGCGAAGTTTGTGAACGTCCTAAGAAAAACAGACAAACCTCAACAGACTTCGAAATTAACGATTCGTCCAAACCATCAGCGGTCACCGATATTTTGTCTATTTGCCCCGGCCTGATATGGAGGTGGTTTCCAAAGCTGTCAAGCAAAGCGACAGACACCGGTTCCTGCCGAACCATTCCGATGCGAACGTCTCTTTTGCCGTGGATCGTGATTTTTAAACCAGCCGGTTCACCAGCCACTGGTCTATACAAAATACTTTTCGTTAGGTAATATTGGGGAATGGTTTTAACAAGTGATATGATTGCTGAGATTGCCAAGTACAGGCCTTCGCAGTAAGGCGATCCTGTTTAGTACGCAAAAGTATGGGTGATTTCTGCATTCAACTGTATTTTGAGAATTGCGCTTTAGCTTTATATGTACGTTGTCAACCAGTTTCGGATAACTACACCAGAACGCTATAGCGTAGAGGTTATACGACTTTTATACACCATATTCGTCACCGACACTGACAAAGCTTAAGGAAAGACAATCCAAAACGTCGTTTCCGCCATAGCTGCGTCGCTCGTGCGCAGGTTTTACGAACAAAATATTTGCCACAACTTAAAGTAAAACATAAGAAACCAACCGACTCGAATTTACTTACTTCACGTTAAAGGAAAACTCGACGGTTTTTTCGCCGGTGTAGGTGACCTGACAGAACTTAGTGTCGCTGACGTTGGTGGGCACTGGTACGTGAGGAAGGATGTTGTTTTCAAGTTCGTTCAGTGACGTAGAAGCTGTCCAGTTGACCTAATGACAAAAACATTATGTAAAATCAATTTCAATTCCCATTCACCGTTAACTGAACACAGGCTTTTCACAAACATAGATGTAGATATGTAGCTTGAATATGCGTTTCGGTGGGACTGCAACAGTAAGCACGAAAGTAAAGTTAAAGGGTGAGTAATACCAAAGAACCGATATTTTTGTCCTTTACCTTAATGCTGGACGCGAGTTTTTCGGTGATTTCGACAATGCGTTTGGCCTCGTCGAGAAGTTGGAAACTCAAGTTGTCCATGTTTTCACCAGCTTCCCAATATATGTCCTGACCTGGTGGAAGTTTATGTGGGTAAAAAAAACAGTACGTTTTGGGCAACACGAGCTTTCCGAAAACCGAAACAAAAAAACAGGCGAATCAAATGAAAAAGTTGCAATATAAGCACGGTTAGAATGGTTCCCTTGACAACATTCTCAATCTACAAACCTAACTTTCAGAATGCTACACTTTCCAAGTGTTTTGCAGCTACCGCCCAACAAAACAACGTAGCATTGGCAACTCAAAGTGACCTTCAGTATGGAGGTAACTCACCCACCTGGTTTTAGTTTACTTTTGGGTTCACTTTCGTCTTCCGAGGCTGTTGCGTCTTGGTGAAGAACTTCGATGAAGCGGATTTTTGTTGAGGGTTTTACCGTAAACTTGCACTCAACCGGCCTGATCTGTTCATACAATGTAACAAGTGATAATTATCTACAAGTAAATTGAAGCCAATAATACGATTTCTGTGAGCTGCAGACAGATGGCCACTGTTTCGATCTACAAGGTCTCATAAGGCCTTTTCGTAAGGATGCACCTAGTTTGGTACCCAACGGATGACGGTGATTGTATAGTCACCACCAAGTGGAAGTCTTTTTCTGACCGCATGGTCACACCAAGATGTACTGATGAGACCTTATAGGTTGAAACAGTGGCCATCTGTCTGCAGATCACAGAAATGTGATAATTATCAACCGACAAAACCAACTCATTTGAAATAATTAGAGGCAGAATGCCCACAATAGGATTTTAGAGGCCCCCCTGAAAGAACCACGTTTGATGCATATATTTCTAGGATACAAACTTTTTTATTCGATTGCGCGAAATTACAAATACGTTTCACCGTAAAGGGGTTAACGTGCAAGTGTCCAGCCCTGGTGTGAGAACAATGAGGTCATCGGTTTTCATTTGAAACACGTTGGAGATAAGTTCGGAGTTACGATTGTCGCAAATTTTGTTTGGTTGTAAACTGCTTTCCATTGTGAAAAAAACTTTTCAATTTCGTCTTGAAGCAGAATGCAGGTGCCTACGTTTGTACAAAACTTACTTGTTTCATTCCTTGCACTTCCACCCTTGCTTTCACCACTTGCACCTTGTTAATCTTCTTCAAACGTATTTTTCCCTGAAGGTTGCCGCAGCCGGTTTGAGAGCAGTTGCATGACAACGTTGACAAATCCTTTCTGTCCGTAAACTGGAAACAATTCGCTTCGAATTAGGAGGGAAACAAAAATATACTGCGTTGTATGTTCGGCAAAACATTCTACACCCAACACGCCCATATTAGGCATGATTAACTATATAGCCAGGCTAAATACGGTTTTGCCAAAAGTTTAACTTTAAGTTCAAAGGCTGATCCAAATAGGCTGCAATGCCTGCTGGGCTGCGAAGCCTGTAAAACTAATAATCTCGATACGATAGCTGTGATCGCCAAGTAAGGACCTGTGCAGTGGGGCGATCCTGCCAATCATGCCATTACATGAAACTACTTTGTTTTCGGTTCAAATACGTTAAAACAGTTAAAAATTTCCTGCAAAAAACGTTCACTTAATTGCTGCCTTCAGTTATACCTTGCACTGTACGTTGAGCTTGGGCTGTGACGTCACGTTGCCGGCGACGTCGGTAACTTCTACGCCGAGTGAAATTTCGGCCATGTTTTCGCAAGTCAACGTGGATAGCACATCGAAATCATCTGCAATCAACATTAAATTTTTAAAGACGAAAGTCAAGTCAATGTGATGGTTTTCATTGTCGTCAATCAGAAGGCAATGGAAGTACAGGTCTTAGCTTTGTTTATAAGTAACATCAATTCCAACAGGCATGGACGCAATGTGAATTTTCTGTCATACCAAACAGCACTGTCGAGACCTTATAGGTCGATGCAGTGGCCATCTGTATAAAGCTCACAAAATTCAATTCCAATGTTCAAAATACGTTCAACAATTTCTTACCTTCATCAATTTGGATTTCCTCATATCCGTCGCTGAATGACGTCACCCTCAAACTGTCAGGTTGTCCGGGTAATAACCGAATTTTAAGGGTCTGAGAGGGTCGAGCCAGTCCAGGCAGCACCACGGTCATCGTGAAGTTCTGAAAATAATGTAAATTGGGTCTAACTGGCGTAAGGCCGCTAATTCTTTCAGGCATGTTGTTAATGTAAACGTGTCGCTTTGAACAAAACAACATCTTTTTTTTAACTGTTTAGTATTAAGTAAACTCGACGTTTCAGTCTTTGTACAGCTGACCTGACGAATTTATCGACAAATTTATTTTGTCAATGGGTCCATTTTGGTTGGGGCCAAATTGAGTAGGTGATGCGATTTTTATTGGTTGATTTTATTTCATAATACAGTTTCTTGCAAAACAAATTTCTCAAAAATTACGTTTCAAAATTATACAAAACATTACAGTCTCTATATTCACTAACTGAGGCCAGCAAGAATTTGCAACACCCAAGGTGAATTCAGGTTAATGTTTACCTTTCCGTGCTGAGATTCCACCACCCCAACTGCTGAGACATCTTTTATAATAAGAGAGTTTCCTTTCGCTTCAACACCTTTAAAAGTGAGTTCCATGCCTCTGTGGAGGTTCATAACAAATCACTTTTTATTTGCAACAGAGCTGTAACAATCATTAAGAGCTGCAGACAGGTGTTTGCACATATATGAATTGGGTGAACTCGAGCCGGTAGCACTATCGACTACCAAGCAATGGTTTGGCCTCAGTGCGCTCCACTGGTTCGTCTCTGTTGATTGGTGCCTAGTTTGGTACCCAACGGATCGACGATTGACCAGAAGGTACCAAAAAGTGGAAATCTGTGTCCAGTTCCACAGTCAACAGCTGCACTGATGAGACCTTACAGACTGAAACAGTGTGCACACCTATCTGCAGCTCTCAAAACACTTTTTGTAATTTGTGACTCGTGAAGGGTAACAGTACTGGACAAACATAGCAGCCGAGAAACTACTCTGGGCGTCCAATGGTAAGAATTAGTGTTTGCTGTATTACTGCTATTACCTCGGGTCGTCATAGTGCAAAACTGGCTTTACTAAAGCACCTTTCATTCAACATCATGTGTATATAAGTTTTTTTGGACTTACTGTGACTCCAAAAGAGGACAGTCCTCAATGGAAGCCCTAGTTGCGTGGCCGTACTTGTCCTGCATATCAAGTGGGATATCAAAACCTTCTCCAACTCTTAAAGGCGACTCCAATATACCGACCATAAATCTGTTAAAAAAGAGTCCGTGGTCACTACGTAATTATGCGTAAAAATAGTTTACAATTGATTCCAGTACGCCTTCACTATAAAGTAGGCACATATTTTGTAAGGTAGTGAATAATACAGTACAACGACGAGTTGAGTTGAGTTTACTAGTTTATGACGTAAAGCGTCATGGAAACAGTGGTTTTGACTGACTTGTAGGGCGGGGCTTCTCTGATGCGGAAGTTGATTGACAGGGAGGGCAGAGTGCAGTCGGGTGCAAAATCGTACGATCCACTTTCGGTTAAGGCTGTCTTGAGCACCAGTGAATATTGACCAATGTCCTTCAACTTTTCTGAAAAGCAAAACGAATGGTGTTATGAATAGATATCAGTTACAAACTATTGTTTTTAAATAAATTAACCTGATGAAGCTGCACCTGATGAAGCGAGATCAATCTCGCGAAAGCTCATGCGAATAAAGTTGTTTAACAGTCAGTCTCTTATAAAAGCAGTGCACAAGCAAGCATATAGTCTTAAATAAATTAGTATACATGGTATTTTTCATTTTTTGCTGATTTCAAGCCTTACGGCTAACCTACAATGTGCCTTTAATTAATCAAATTTGGCAATCCGGCACCCATATATAACCATTCAGCCCAGTTGGCAATCTTTACTTTCTCACAATAACACATATTTTGATAATTTTTGCAAAACAGAAGTTGCAACACCCGTTGTTCAACATACCGATAGGTTTAAACATGTAGGACTGTTGTTTACTAGAAGCAGCCACATGACTTGAGAGTTCAACATTTCTGTCTGAGTCGACAGCAGTAAAGAAAAGTCTCTGCTCCACGAGCAGTTTCCCACTTCCACCACTAGATGGCAGCTTACTCACCATTTCCCCGTGGTGGTCTCGAATCTCAACAACCATCTTTCCTGTGATAGTTAATCAACATAACAAATAAATTAAGTTGAAGTGTACTGTAATACTCTGTCATGTTAACACAATATATTACTATAAACAGTGTTTTCCAACCGGTGGTACGCGTACCACTAATGGTACGCGACGGCATTCCAGGTGGTACGCGAGCACCTTTCCGTAATTTGCGGATATAGTTCAAATTTAAAAAATCGTAAGTGATCTGAAAATGTTTGTTACTTCATCCCCGAGGTTACTTTGTAACACTCAACTAGGTGGTACGCGTCGAAATTGTTCTACCTTCAAGTGGTACGCATCCACAAAAAGGTTGGGAATCACTGCTATAAGATGGAGGTGCTTCCGACTTTACTGGTGGTCACGTGACAATGCAAATAACTTATGCAAGACACCTTTACCAGTGAAGTATACGGGAGACTCACCTAGCAAATGCGAGATACCTCCAAATACAGCCATCAAAACACGAATCATAATTGATGGAAAAATGGCAACACAGACTTACCGATACTTAATCCAGCCTGACTCGATTGTCCTTCGCTTACTTTGTTACCGTCTGGCCACTTTATACTGAGTGATGCCGGCAACCTGGACTCCTCTTCTTTGATCGTGGCTTTGATGGTTGCCGTGGACACCGTGCGGTCAAGTTTTGAAAGGGGGTAAACCCGTACCTCGTTGTGTAGTGTATGCGGCTCCTGAGCAAGAATGGCTCGGGTTTATTTGTTACAAAAACGGCTCAGCATGGCTGTTTAACCCGTGCAAAGAAAACACGATTTTCAAACTCTACTTTCAGAGTGGTTCTTTATTTAGTTCAAGCACTCGGCATAGTTATGTAATATTAGAACTGGAACCAAAAAAGACGCTGCATTTTGATGCCGAAATTAGATTAATTTCAAAACAAGCACAATTCTTAGATATAAGCACTGAATATAACTTGCTTCTAATCCAAACATTTTCACCACCTGAATTATTTCCATTTCTCCGCCAACGGCGTAGACGTCACCGTCATAATCACCGCAAAGAAGGAAACGTCGGATTGTGCCACATATGATTGGAATCGTCCGCTGTGTTCGAACCTATACAGAAAATACATTAAAACAAGCATCAATATGAAATTTATTTATCAGTATTGCAACATAAACCTATTAAAGAAGCGAAGTTTTAGTGCCAACTGAAACGTTCAATAAAAGATTCCTGCTTCATTTCCTCGACACATTTTCAAAGACATAGATTTTTGCTGACTAAATGTGTTTCTGGGTCCTTACCACTTGTCCTTTGCCGAACACTTTCCCATTCCACTCAATAGCTTTGTAAACTGTCCACGGTGTCTGGCTTTTTCGTGAGCCAGGTTCGCTCCTCATAATCGTACTCGAAAACTTCAGGAACTTGATCTGCGTAGTAGGTGAAAATGTTAACAACGCAATGGCCACGTTCAATATAGCCCAGCAACCCCAAAAAGTTGCTTCATAACATAACTGTTTTGCTTGACACGCAATGACATGGGACAGTTGCCCATACTATCAAACCCAATTTTGTCTCAAACAAAATCTTTTTTTTTTCATTTTATACTTCGAAAATATGGTGACAATTTCTACCTGATTAATAATAGCATATTAGCTTTGGCTTTCCTATTCAAAGGAATCAACTCCAAGTATTTTGCACCCAAATTTCTACCTGCTTATCGTATTTCGAGTGGCATTCTCTCATCCAGTCCATGAACTGCCTCTGCATGGGTCCGTGCTGTTCTTCACCCAAAATCATTTGCAGAAAGTTAGTGGTGCGGTCGCGCAGTTTCGAGTCGAGATCAATGAACGTCAGTTTGTTGGTGCTCACCTAAAGCAGTTGAACAGATTTAGATCTGATATAGTGTAAATTAACGATTAGTTCACTAGGGTTACAGGCTTCGAAGACTAAGCACGATAGCTTGGGTCGCCAAGTGAGGACCTGCGCAGTGGGGCGACCCTGACAATCATGCGATTGCACGAAACATTGCTGCGTTGTTAAAATGATTATAGTTATTAACCCGTGGCAATACTTAATGCTGTATTGGAGGCGTGATCTAAAAATACGCTATAGGTGTCCATTAGGGAAATGAGCGTGCAAATTCGGCCGGATTGTTGTAATCACAAACGGCATGGAAACATGGTCCATATTTTAACCAAAACGTACAATACCTATGAACCTATTGGGAAAACGGACAAGTTTGGGAACAACACGCATCAACAGCAAACTTCCGACACTTTCTACGTGGTAAGCGTCAATCAATCAACTTTACAAGTTAACTTGATTGACTAGCAAAACTCCCAACACAGCGGTTAGAGAGAGTGTAAAGTCTTTGACTATTCAATAAAAAAACACTTGCGGAAATGACTGTAACGAACTATGGAAGTACCTTGAGGTAAATCTATCACAGCTCGAGGTAAATAGATTTTAAATATCAATGAACAGAGGTTTCAAGAATTTCACTGTTGATTTGATCCATGGATGCATTTGTACAAGTCAAGTTTGGCCTACGGGCATGCAACAACAAATAAACACCTGAAACTTGTCGTTGGTAAACAGACAGCCTGATATTCTGTAGAAGCAATCACTCGGAACAGCTGTCGTTGGTTTCTTCGGCATTCGGCACCATTCAAAACTAAAATACAAAATAAACCACCTTGGAATGAGATGCCAATTAAACATTAATAATCTGCATTAAGATCACGGGCGTAACAGTCAAGCTATCGAGCGAGATACGAAAACTCAGCCTCCGGTGAAATTTGAACTCACGCCCTTGAGCATACCGGGCCCACAACGGGAGCTCGGTGCTTTCAGTACACATTGGTCCAGATACACCTGTGCACAAGGGCACAACTTGCCAGAAGCATTTAGTTTTATGGAGAGAACCTTCACCAACGTAATCAGAAAACGCAAAAACAATATATGCTCTGGCGTTATAAGGCAGGATCGCCCTTCTGCGAGGGCCTTTCCTAGGCGACGTTGAAAATCATATATTAATCATTGATCGTTCAATCAATGCATGATGGCTGAAATCGCCAATTAAGGGCCTTCGCAGCAGGCTGTTTCCGTCTTTTTACGCGAAAAACATTCGTTCTTAAAAAACGTGTGGGTTCTATTTCGTTTATCTTTTTGTTGTTAAACCCACAAATGCGTTTGCTTATTGCTAGCCTTTATTGAAAAACATCCAATGCATAGTTATGCAAGCCATGGAAAGTTATGCTAAACTAAACATTTGGCCATTATGGCAATTAACTCACTCATCAATAAATGTGTAGGGAATCAATCTTCCATTCCAGTAGCACTCAAATATAGGTCGTCTACCACGAGCAGGAAGCTCACTTGCATCAAATGCTTCTTCTTCGTCATCTAAAAAAAAACAAAAAATCAAAATTCATCAAAGCAAAAATGTTGCACAAACCTTACCTGCTTGACAAATTAAACAGTGGAATACATTTTAAACAAAAAAAGCAATAGTTGATTCAATTTTAGTAGATGCAAAGAAAACAGCTGGGCAGTTGACTTATAATACATACCTCTACTGGTTATGTCAAGAGGATATGTCTCCCTGTCGTACAAAAAAGGATGGTATCGAATGATACCTTCCACCTCACCACCATCAGCTATCGCCCGGAACTCAAACGAATTCGATGCAGTTCGAATGTACTTTGACTCCAGGTCATCCTCAATGTCATGCAGGTTTATTGAGATTGTCTCGTGTCCCTCTTCATGGAGTGATACCTAACATACAAAAAGTTGCAATTTCACCTAAAATCCATCGACATTAATTTACACTGAAAAATGCTTTTTTTACAGAATTTTTGTGGGATAAAAGTATGTCTAGATAAAAGGGTGCCTAATTTAGATTTAAATATTTATACCTCAAATTATTTGATTTGATAGACTGTTTAATGCATAAGGTAATTGTCTATTATATTCATATACTGTGGGGTAGTTACAGCAACAATACAAAGGTCTGGAGTTTAATTTGAACACATGGATGTTTTACACATACTTCAATAGTTTTTTACAGTGCTACCATTTATTTGACAATGTTTTTGTTGGAGTTACTCACCTTGATATTAACATCCAAAGCACCAACATTTTTTCGCTTTCGGGATAATGCTGTGTTTCCTTCTGGTCCATGAATGTAGTAATGATAAATGTGACTAAAAAAACATGTATATACTGGATTAAGTGGGATAGATCACATTACAGCACAGAGCAGAGCTTACGCAAGTTGCCGAGTCCAAACTTCAAATCCATGTTTAACAAATGTAGCGTGAGTTGGTGTAAGGCCACTCACGATAACTCGCGTAAATGCTTCTTCACCTTCGGACAGGATAAAGTTTTGGGTCATGTTGTCATGCTTTGGAATGTGGGAAAGATCTCCAGGCTGAAAGTAAAGAGTTTTTGTTTCACATTACTGGACACGTACGACAATCAAAATTCCAAATGCGCAGAACACCTTTCTATTTCTGATGTATCCAGCAAAGATGGCTTCACGATTTCGTTCCTTTCGACGGAATTCATCTTTTGACATGGTAAACTCATGGACATCACAAGATCCTCTAGGCTTGGTGATAATCTTCACAAAAATAATTGTAATAGCAATAAAAATTATCTAGTTAATTAAAAATAATAGAATACATGACAGAGGACAGAACAGGTTAACAACTACATTAAAATGTCATGCAGGTTTTTTTGCGGAAGTGATATTTTCAAGTTTTTCACCCTTGTTGCATTTCCTATGAAAAAGATAGCTTGCTTTCCTCCAACTCCGAACCAGGAGATGTCGCTGTTCAGTGATTTAGGAGTTTCTTCCTGTGAGGTTTCTTCACATCTTTCATCAGCTTCCTCATTATTTCCCATGATATTACTAAAACATATGGATTTTTATTACATTTTCTAGTCAACTGGTTTTTGTAAACGCTTTAAGTGAATCACATAAATTTAAGATATATATACTACTATTTGTAAAAATCTAACCAACAATCAAAAACATACAGTATTGAAATAGTAATAAAGTTTGTTGATACAAAAGCATGTTTCACATATCAGCTATACTTACACCCTCTCATGCCTTTCTTTTCTATTGAATTTGGACAATCTGTATATGGCCCAGTTGTTCAGCTGTCTTGATGACATTCCTTCTCCATTGTCGTAAACACACAATGCATGTTTCCCAGTTGACTCATTGATGTGCTGGTAACATACAATAAGAAAACAAATAAGCACATATCCTGGAATATTTTTCCTAAAACTTTACAGATGTTTATATTTACACATTGCATTCTAGTGTTCATACATACCAAACTTAACTCTATGCATCTGGGTCCTTTGTTTTTGACTGTGGCGGCAAGCGCATTATCAATGAGCTCAGCAAAGGCAAATGCTACAACAACAAAAAGTACATAGTGTCATATTGACATCAAAAATCAAAAGCAATCTGTCTATATTACGTAGTGGATTGATGTGGCCTTCGCTTGCATAATACTCATATATTCCACTCTTGATTAAAGTGTCATAATGTGGCTGGAATTCAATCCTTTCTGAAACAGGTGTTTCTAATGGCTGGTCCAAGTATTTGAGGAGATACAGCGTGTCACCAGATTCAATGAGTGTAACTGAAAGTGGAACAAACAGTACATAGCATTCTATTTCTTACATGCAAAATAACAACATACCAAATGTATCATCATCACAAACCACATTCCGCCCAGTGGTGGTAATAAGAAAGGAATCTTTCGATCTTAGTGAAAATTTCTGCACATAAAAAATCTTCGATGATAATTTATAAATACCACAACGCAATAAAAATTTAATTTATGAATGCAATCACAAAGCTGCACAGATACAATTACAAATTTCTTTGATATATACATTGTTGTTGCTATCCCCCCACATTAGGTTGCAATACTAACTTTTTTAATTTTTTCCAGAAAAACATCAAATGAAAAGACTCCACCAATATGGATTTTCTGTTTGTCACTGTCTCCCTTGCTATTTCTGCGGTCATACACGAACACAAACGCATCTTCCTCATCGTTATCCATGGCCCAACATCCAAAAATGAGAGTAAAAGTTCTAATTTGCAACACAATGCTGCAAAAACAATTCCCGCGCACATACACACTAGCAAAAGAATGTAAATAAAAGGACACGCGCCGACGCGCGGTTGAAAATCATCCGCATGCTTGCAATCACCAGCTAAAGAATTTCCGTAAGTTCTTGCATTTTTTGTTGTTTCTGATTGCGAAGATTTTTAAAGCTGTTGACAGGATATTTTTTTTTTCAGATAAATAACTTTTTCAAATAATGTTATCTCCCTATTCTACAAAACTAATGTTATTTAACCGCCTCCCTTGATGTTAAATTATGTAAACAAATTATTATTTGAAAATCACTGGCAATGATCATGATGATGCAATTACAGATTTATAATAATCTCGGAAGGGATGTCATCGACCATGTTACGTTTTTCCACCAAAGCCTAGTGTTCCACCAGCGCCCGATTTTTAATGCGGTAGATGTCACTACAGTGCCAGTTTTATTTGTACATGGTTAGTAGCATGGTAGGCCTATAGGTGAAATTGGCGGGCGATTGGGTGCATCAGTCAAGCACCCCTACTCACATAACAAGAAGCAGATCGGGATTCGTGGACAAGATTTCCTGGGGTGACTATTTATCGCCGTGTTGGCTATTTATCGCCGGTATTTATCGCCGTGTTTACTTCGATTATCCTGATGATGGTCTGTTGGATAACGATCGAAAACGTCGTACAAACAGGCTTTTTGCCAGAAGAGCTTTTAATTACTAAGTAGTATGCCTGGCAGCATCAGCAACAAACTATTTAAAGATTTCCTGGGTTCGAATACCGGATCAAAAATGCTGGTATAACTGAGATGAAATTTTAATAGTGCTTTGCAGGCTACATTCAATCTGTCTGACAACATTCCAGTGGTCGATCATTTGCAAACAACATTAGCAAATCTTAGAATAAAAATTGAGAAAAAAGTTTTGTAACTTTATTCATGGTTGTTTTGGACTAGCAGCATAACACGATTACTATAGAATTGATGTCCATAATCCCATTGCATTTCTAACCAGACTAATTTCGCAACAAATGTAGTTGTTATTAAAATAGAACTCCAATCAAAATTTAAACTGACCTAAAAATTTCTAGTATCGCAAACAAATCCAGGCGATTCAAAAGTTTATGAAAACACAAATAGCAAAACTATGGAAAAACAACTAATCCCAAGAAAAGTAAACTTATAGCCTGTGTATACAACATAATCATGCTTTGTTGAGTTTCGACCATTTATTGTTTGCGTGCATGCTTCCAAATTATCCATTCTTTGTTGTCTAGTATTTAGAATAAATAGACATACCTTTCACTTCACTACTTCCTACGACTGGGGGATATCTATATCGCTCTACTGATGTCCAACAGTTGCTTTGAAAAACTACGAGACTGAGAAATATAGGAAGCAGCACATATACCGAGAAAGCCATTTTATTCGATTGCTTTTGTTAAGCCTTCCACACGAGTAAGTCTATAGTAGCTAACGCTTACAACGCACAAATCAATTTAACCCCACAATGTATTTTAACACGTTTCCATTTTTGCGTTGTTGAGATGCCCATGGCCAAGAACAACTTACAATACTCGACGAATAAAACGCCAGCATCGTATGATCAATCTATACAATAGCGATTGCGAAAGAAAGCAAGTCGTACGCTATCACAATGCATTGTGGTGCGCCAAAAACAGAGCACAAAAATAGTAATCAGCGTGTACATACATCATCGAAGTAAGGAGTTGGATGTTCGGTGACACGATAAGCATTTAGCGAGTGGTTATAAAATTGATTAAAAGTAATAGGAACACACACAATCGATAGATGATGCCCTAAAATAAACAGCTGTGGAAAACTAAAAAGTCGTTACGCGTTTGAGATTTACTGTAGGGTATAATGGTGGGCGGAACATAGCGAAAAGTGGGTGTGACTTTCACAAATGCAGCGAACGCTAAATCGGCGCACAACTAAACGTTGAAAAAACTACTTCACATGACGCGAGCTCAGCAGGTACACTGGACGCCTCAACAGCTGTGCAATTCAAAAAAAGCGAGATGATGTCAAAAAGTGATGTAACGACGCACTGCAACGAGCGAAATAATTGTACTGTGGGTGTTTGATGCAATATACAGCGACGAAACCGTGGCGACATATGTGTACAACTATCGCCAGGTAAAGCAAAAAAAAAACCCTCTATCCAAAATACGGTTAGTCGTTGCGCACACAACCGAGGAAACCAGCGACTTTACCAAGGCCAGCTAAGGATAAGACAAGGTCCCCACGGATGGCGTCAAACAACTCTAAGAGCCAAATATACAAATCAAGCTAGATTTTGTGACCTATTTATAAGCAGCCCCACACGATAAAAACAAACGGAAAAAGCGCGGACGCGTAAAATGTGACAGAAAATGCGAAGGTCGTTGTTTGTAAACGAAAAAAACTAAGCTGTTGGTTTCAACGGAAGTTAGCTGTCCAAAAATTCGAGATGAAATATGTTACTTTCGTTGGGAAATTCTGTACAAAGAGTGTTTATGTTTCTTGTTGGAAGCTTGTGTAGACTGGTCACATTGCATACTCTGCTCCACCAGAGCCTCTCAAACCTGCACAGAAATAAGACGTACAGTGTTGAAATTGAGTTTCTGGTTGTACTTACACAGCGCTTTGGACACCCAACGTTCGCTGTTTATTTTGTTTCGGTAAAAAAAAATATTAATTTGTAGAATTTGTTGCACCATTACAACGCAACTTGTAATTACGTGTTTCAATGGAACATAATAGAATTCTTGCGTATAAACGAAACATGCAATTGATAAAAGTTTCCAATCGAGATGCAAGTTAGACTAAAACACCCCTTTTATTGTTAGTAGTATATAGTAACAAAAAATGCTACATTACGTCACCGCCGCGGCGCGCCATCGCCGACGTGACGTAACTAACTGTGTTACCTGTGTGAGCCTTTAGTGGTTTGTGCGCATGCGCTAACAGGCCTTTGCGTTAGTGGAAAGAAATAAAACATGCGGATCACCAAGAGTGCGACACCGTGTGGCGAAAAAGAGTTGAAATTCCACCTTGTGTTTTGCGACAGACCACGAATATGCTCGTTCACATTTATGTTGTGGTTGCTGACAGTGGTTTGCAACTTTAAAGTGTTTATCTTATAGGCGTTTTATTGTCAGTCTCTGTGGCGATAATGAAAATGATGAAAAAGTAGTTTTTAAATATAACGTAAACTATTGGAGGAGTCGTTTGCAGGAGTTGATCTGCCCACAGCAGGAAATATACTGTGGTTTGGATGAGTCTACAACGTTGAGAATTTTTGCAACAGCATCTTGTTTTGCATGTGAATTGAAAATGTTTCACCACGAGAATTAACTTGATTTCATTTTGCGTGAGAATTACATGGCAATGTGCAGATTAGCAGCACGCGCGCACACAAAATTAGAACAAAACAAAGCCGGTGACACAATAAAAAAGTGGTTCTAATTTCAAGTGCAGAAATGTGATTAAAAGATTATTTTGTCGCAACACACACAGTGGAATTTCAGCTCGTAGCCAGGCAGCAATTTTTAGCCAGTCATCAAAACTAACTTCTATTTCTGCGAAAATGTTCTCATTGGCTTTGCGTTGTTAAGCCTGAAGTCGTCCTGCGCCTGATACTGCACCATGGGCTGTAACGTGTCATAGCTTACGTCAGTGTTACATCACAAAGCGACCACTGTTACGTATGAAATTTGGTGCCAAGTAAGATGCGCACGAAAAATCCATTGTCGAGTTTAACCAGCATTAAAAGTACATATTACTTTAAAAAGTTGGTCCAGTGGGACATGTTCGGGTATTTTAAGATTCACTTTTCGCAATTAGCATCGAAACATGTTAACAGAGATAACAAGGCGAGATCTTTTGCCCGTGACATGACATGCTGCTTCGTAAACCTGTGGTGTGTTTTAACTTTAAACATCTTTTCAATAGTTAAACGTGGTGCTCAATAGCGAGTGCCGGGAATCTTACCGTTCCGTCTTTGTCGTCAGGTTTAGTCAACTTTTCACCTTCGGCTGGATCTTCCGGAGTCCTGCGGGAATAAAGTTGTCTTTAAGGTGACAAAATATGCTTGCTTCATCAGTCTCACATAATATTTCACTCACAGTTAATTTGAAATTCATCATGAATTTCAAACGTATTTTTTTTGAACGACGATGTTTAAATTACCAGCACTTACTTTTCAGTAGCCTCATCCGCTCCCTTGTTTCGTTTTTCTGAAAGAAAACTCAGTTAGAAAAAGAAAAATCAACGTGACAATTTTCGACACAATAACACCTTGATCAACATTCGAACATAAATACATGAAAACCAGGTAACTATAGCTATACGAACAACAAAGTAAAGAAAAAACTAAAAGCAAACTCAATTCCTTCAACACCAATCGCATAGCGACCCCGTCGCGCTGTTAAGCAGCAAAAGAAAATTAACCATCAGGCGGAAATGCCTCCACCTCGAGGGCGGCGAACGTTTCGGATGCACTTACTGATGCAGTACCAAGCGAGGGGAATCCCCACGACCACGAGGGCGATGAGCAGAATGATGATGACGATCACGCCCGCCGACAAGCCGCTGGTCTGTGGATCAGCGCAACAAACCATTTGGTCGTTAACGATCACCTTCACCGTGGTAGAGTTGTGGGCGTTTTCAGCCGTGCAAGTGTACTGTGGACGCAAACAGAAAGGTATTTTTGGGTCTAGCTCACATATCCATTACTATATGTTGTTTATTGGTCATGTCATGTGCACTTACTTCGGGGGCAACCATTTGCTTCGGGACCGAGTCTTGAACGTAAGTCACATTCTCATTTCCACTTCTGATCACCTTGTTGTCGGAGTCGTACATAGTAACTGTTAAAATAAATAAAGGTGTTGTTTTATATAGGCCGGAAAAAAATTCCATTATGTCTTAGGTCGTAGGATTGCATCACACTAACAACACAATCGGCTTTGTTGCAAAATAACTCACCGGTGCATTTCGGATTCCCGGTGGCTTTGCATTGGATTTCTACACGTGCTTGTCCCCCTTTAACCGAGCTTGCCGAAACCTTTGAAGTACAAGACATTGTATTTAGGTAATATATAAAGTAATTTATGTAATTATTATCCATTGTATCAGCCATAAATTATCAGTTCATACACGAAATCACCAGCCAAGGCATTTTCTAGACAAACCACGCTAATTATGACCCGAAAACACGCCTTCTCTGCCGCCGCAGCGCTTGTTTTTTCAGTGTTATAACATTCTAATGGTGGAGGCTTACCTTTTGTATGGCTTCCAACGCACACCCGCTGGTAACTTCAACAGTAAACTCTTCTTGAAGTGAAATCGCTCCATCTGCCACGCACGTGTAGGTCCCTTCATCCTTAAACTTCATACTGTTGATGACGAGGTGTCTGTTGCCCGAGTAATATGTTCCTGAAATTACGCCATATGTTTTGTAAAATTTTTAACAACGATAGCATCACAAATCAGCTCCCTCACTGAAAACAGTGATACCTTTTTTATTAAATGTGATTGAAATTATCGTGGTAATTTCGAGGTAGATAGATTGGATATATCAAAATCGTAAACGATTTTCCTAAAAACCTAACTTGACGCAATGACGTAACATTCTGTCAACAATAAAAAAATGGCAATGCTGGAAAAGGCAGTAGAATCAAGCATCTAAAACCAATCAATATGGAAAGTTTGTGCACTAACCATCTTTCCTCCATGAGTACGTAGGTGTTGGCAAGCCCGACGTCTCGCAAGTAACTTCCAACTTCGATCCAAGCTTTGCTTTGCCATTTGGTGGAGTGCCGGTCAGGGTTGGCCTTTCCATCCCTAAATGCAAGTTTGAGAATTGTTTCATGAACCCCAGAAAGGATGATGTTTGCGAATGCTTTGGCAAATTTCTTAATTAATGAAACTTATTTACATGTATTTTTTTGTTTTAGTTGGAAAACCTAATCTGCCTTTAAAAGGTCAAAATTTCATCTCACCCAAAGACGAATTATTTAACTTTTTAAATTCCAATCACAAAAGTTATTTCTACCAAGACAACTTGTCAACCATGATGAAAAATGTAATCCCTGGATTTATAATGCATATTAATTGGAGTTACGTACATTCCACAACCAGAGTGTCACTTCCTTCAATGGTCGTTTCTTCGGAAACATCAATAATGCAGGTGTAAAGCCCAGCGTGGTCTTGTGTTACCCGCAACGGATGGCCGAAGTCACTTTCCCGAACTTGAACTTCTGTGTTGTCCGGAAGACGAAGTGTGGGCTAAAATAAAATGAAAACAAGGTTGAGAGTGGGGTGCTTTAATAAACGTGGAATGCGAACATGAAAATGAGTTGACAATTTACATTCCAACAGCAGGCCTATTGTTCCAGGACATGCGAGTCGACTTGTACATATGAGTAGGTCCGCTGCTAAGCACATTTGACCGAAGTGATATCGGGACTCCCACAGTACGACAAAGGCCAAAAGTATAGCATTGGCCTCGGTATTCCAAGGACAGAACATGTATACGAGTTACGTGTAGCAAAAAAACACACTCTATTTCGTTGCGGCACATTCGTGATTCCGGGCTTACCACAGGGGTGGGGTTTCCGTTGGCTTCACAATAAACCGTCAAGTGATCGCCTTCTCTTGGCCGGTTTGACGAGAAACGAACTTGAACCTGATCTGGATGATCTGAACAGAAAAACATGAAGATATACAAGTGGTACAAAAGATATTAAACTTGGGTGCAAAAAAATTGGAGGTAATTAATATGAGCTCATTATAATATTGAAGAACCCAGTTAGATTTCGAAACGTCTATACTTTAGGTAATATGATCAACAGCATACTATAGCTTTGGCTTTTCTATTACCAAAAGACAATGAAATGTCAATTGCATATTCGCAAAGAAAAAAACTAATCAAAGTGGAGCCAATAATATAAATTGTGTAAGCTGCAGACAGATGGCCACTGTTTCGACCTAAAAGGTCTCATCAGTGCAGGTCTAAACAGTGGCCATCTGTCAGCAGCTTACACAAAGAAAACAATGGTTAAAGTTTAAGTTGACTAAAGAATTTGCGCTCGTACAATATACTGTGTATTCCGGCGTTTCATTCGACTCATAGGTGTGCTGCGGAGCCAAAACAACTTTGCAAAGTATGGTGGCCTTGTCCAGTTCTGAAGTCACATCCAAGCTAAGAGTTGCTGAGGCGTTGTAAGTTTGATCGGCGTTCGCCACGCTGCTTACCACGGCCGCTACATCAGCAATGATTTGGTCTGTAAAAAGGAGATGTTAACGAATACTAGTACTGTAGAATTTTATGTGCCCATGAGATAGACCGTATGATTTATAAAACTTATGCCCGAACTGTGCTTTTTCTAATTTTTTTGTAACGT
Organism: Ascidia mentula; assembly: GCF_947561715.1. NCBI lineage: Eukaryota > Metazoa > Chordata > Ascidiacea > Phlebobranchia > Ascidiidae > Ascidia > Ascidia mentula. The sequence continues at coordinate 7,101,126 of NC_138568.1, forward strand.
AGGTTTATCGAAATGCCTACAAAGACGAATTATGTGAGAAAATGGTTTGTGGCACGACAACATAAAATATCGTTCTCAGTAGATGGCGCTAATGCTTTAACGTGTATTTGTTACAGTAATTGGCAGCATTGTTGAAGCGCCCGATCCATATACAAAGAAGAAAACCTGATCAGGATTTGTGGCCATGATATTCTGGGTTTAAATCCCGGTGTGGTCACAAAAAAGTACAGAAAGCTAAAATAAGTAATGTCTTATATTTTTGATACTTTGTAAAAACGCAAACATTTTCTATTGAAGTATTCAAAAAAATCACACCTTTTTAAACAAAAACAGTCCCAAAGCTACTGTTACGAGGTAATTTAAAAGCTTTCAAAAACCTATTTTGCCATAGTAATTTTATGTTCACACTTGACTGAATATTGCGCCAGAGCGAAGTGCTGTACGCAGGCAAGCGTGTCGGTGGTTTTGAACAAAAACTTGTCCGTGAAACTGTTTTGAGTACAAAGTTCGTATTACTAATTCGTCAAGTGATGCTGCGTCAGCATTGAACTATACTTGTACAGGTGTAATTATATTACACAATGACCGCCGGCGATTTGTGTTGAAAAACAAAAACAACTTGTTCTCGTGATGCCTGCCGACAAAGTTTGTACCGCAAATTACCTACTTCAGTGTTAAGTAAGGAGAGGGGTACAAACAGTTTATTTTTTTATTTTTTTGGTTTAGTGACCTGGCACTAAGCTGCACTAGCCAAAAACACATTGTTGTTCTTTGCCGAAAGATATGGTAATATCTTTATAAGTGAATGAATTCTATTGACAGCAATCTATAGGTCTATGATTCTATGCTTTTCGTTAAAAAAAAACATTGTCCGAAAATACATTAGGTTTGCAGGCTTGGCAGCCCAGGCAATGCAGCCTTGCTGGATCAGCCACTTTTTCATGACAGCAGGAACTGCGCAGTGGGGATCCTGCCAATCATGCCATTTCATGAAATATTACTGCGTTGTCCTAAAATAATGCGAATTATTTCCAAGACACTCAGGTATTGAATACATCTATTTTGCTCCAGCCTAGAGGATATAACAAAGGTAGGCTACTAAGCATCATACACAAATGGCCAATTCGGCAGTGCATCAACTTACTGCCTGGAAGTTGGATAAACTGGATATTGGCTGGCATAGGGTAAGCGTTTGTGACCTCACAAACGGCAACTTCACTTGGTGTTTGAACTGTAGTAGTGGTGGTAGGAGGTGTGGTACTGGGAGCTTCAGTCGACTCAGTGCCCACAATGTCTTCAGTCGGTACTTCTTCACCTGGTACCTCAGTCGGGGGTTCTGAATTCATGAGTAAAAACTCGAGTCAAGTTGCTTCTGGAATATTCTACACCAGATACTAACACAAAACCGTATATTATGTAAAAATCCTATTTTACTATGTTACCAGCATAATAGTAAAGATCATATCATAATTTTAAGTTTATGCAAGTGTCAAATTGGGTGAGGTTTACTATTACTTGCAGCATTGTCGTTGTAAGGCTTAGGTTACTTTGCACCAATTGTCATCACAAATATGCTGTTAATTTTAGTTGTAATAAGTATATAACTTCCAGTCAAAGGTTAGGTAGAACAAGTTAAATTAATATTTGTAAAGCATTTTATATACCAGTGGCTTCTGGGGCCTCGGTCGGCATAGGCGGCCTGATGTCAAATTCGGCTTGCACTTGTCGGATGGTCACAGTCGGTGTAGCTTTGCAAAGAAAAAAACATTGCAAATACCTAATGGTGTTTTAGCGTTTCGATATTTTCTTGACAAGATGTAACCAAAACGACCGTTGGCTGCCAACGACTATTAGATATGTTTGTTTCGATACATACATTTAACGCTTTACTGTAAACGCCACACTTACAATAAACTCTAATTGGGAACTTGGCTTGCTTCGAAGATGGGGGTGATGTGATTTCAGCTGCACATACGTATATTCCCTCATCGCCAATCTGAATGCCGGAGATGGTCGCATCGGCAGTACCGACTGAACAACAATATAGAGTGTTGGCTTATTTGTCTTATTGCTTTAAGGAAGGCTGCTGTATATCAGTCAGTATCATCACTGAAGGCAAACTGAAGCAAGCCAGAGCAGCGGGTATATCTTAAACCACAGCATGGCGCCTTCCTTAAAGCATCTTTTAATCGTTATTTCATTTTTAACAATCTACACTGAACAATATTGCATAAAAAAGTGTTCATTCGTATTTTTGTATCCTAACAAATGTAGTAACGTAAATTCCTATCAAACGTACAATGTCAAAAAATGAATTTATGATGCAGATTTTAACTTAAATCAGTAAAAGTTACCGAAACATTTTCTTGGCCAATTGCTTGCCAATTCGATTTGAGCCTAATAAACGCTTAAAAAGCTTTAGTGAGTGTTGGACTTGCGCCGGTGCGTCTGAACCGCAGTGACAACGAGCTGTTTAGTCATAACATGTATTGACAACTGCCGGCTGGCGTATTTTGTAAAGTGCGCTTTTGAGAGCTGCTTGAGAACTCCCATGCTTTGCCTGCGTTTGGTTTTTCTTCGCTTCCCTTTGTCAGCAACACGCTTTGAGCACGTCGTGTGTTATTCCGGCGAACTGGCATTGTAAATACATTTAGCGGTGCACGCTTTTTTAAGGTGAACTGACGAATGTCTGAGTTCTTAATTATTGATTAAGTGTGCACTTTGTGGACACGAATAAATGCATTCTGTAAGAATTTTTCCATGTCATCTCATTTATGCGAGTCAATGACTAATGCACTGCGGAAAATATGTAAAACACATATTGGGACAAACCATGTTGTAAAATACATCATTCAAAACCTGTAAGTGAAATACTTACAGTCAAAGTTGGCGCTGCTCATGGTGAATCTATTCTTAAGCTGCTCCGGCGCGGTGCTGTACACAAATGAGTCGTTCTGGTTGCTATAGCTTTTACCAATTCCCGCATTCGTTCCATCACTTTGCTCATTAAGCCAAGTCACAGTAAAGCCGTTCGGTGCCGCTGCAAATAATGAACATTCAAGTTTAACAAAAAAGCATGCACTTCGCAAACGATGTTGGGCGCAATTTTGTCTTGGAGCGTTGAGTTATTCAATGACAAAAGTCAAGTGAAACTGGATTTATGCGACCCTACCGGGATTGAATTTTTCCATGTCCATTTTAAAATGCCACCCCTTGTCTATCAAATTGCCCGGGGCATTAGCCATAGGACGCATTCTAATCATAGCGAACTCGAGCTTTACGCGTATCTAATGCGATCAACCGAAAATCTACATAGATGCCATTACCCGCTTTTCATTTCACTACGCAATTAGATCCTATTGTCAGGATGCACACAATGATTTTAGAAGTTGGTTTGCGCCATTGGTGTATTAATCTGAAAGCCTTCTCATTGTTGACAGCTTTCATTTTGACATTTTAACGATAAATATAACCACAATCATCATAATTTAGGAATATGGTAATACAGTTTCAATTGAGAGGGTTTATTTTTAGAAACCACGGTCGTTATGTTCGTCACTGATTTTTTTGTTTATTTGAAGTTTGCCTCATGACCAAAAATCTTCAATTTTAAAACAAACCCTTTACAAAAAAAGAACTAATGGATTATCTGGGAAGCACCTTGTTTAGTAGTAATTACACAGACTGGGGCGTTTCGTATTCTGAATTTACAATTACAGAGTGGTAGTAACAGACCTTCTAACGTGTATCCTGTTGGCAGTGCGAGAGAAGGCGTGGCGAACAAACCCATTCGTTACGGATTTTGGTCTGTGCTTGCGCTTGTCGTAAAATGTAATTACCCTCCACACTATTGTACTGTTTCAACAATACACCAGGAAAATGTTGCCGCCAGTTTCACGAGCCGATATTTTCGGAAGGACTTTTCCAAATTAAACTAACATTAGGACTACAAATAAAACCTGCACGGGATACTTTCAAAAATTTGGTTAAGCACTTACGTATTGGGTCAACTTGGCAGACAAGTGCAGCATCTTTATTTAATTCAAACCACTCATGTCCGATGTAGGTGGTTGAAAGGTTCGCTGATATTCCATGCACTAAAAACACAAAAAAAGTTGGTTAACGGGGCGAAACAATATATTTCCCAAAAGCTAACGAATTTGAGAAAGTCATAGAATGTGGGAATTGTGTGACATACGTCAGAGTGACGTCAAGCACTGCTAGTTTATGATACTGCTTGGCGCCTTTATGGACGAAGATTCTTTCCTTTGCATTAACGCTTTGTCGCTAAGACGCTGGTCGTAAGAGATATCCTGTGTCAGATAGGGGGAATGTTCTAGAAAGGCGTCAACTAACGCGAATGAAAATTACACAAAAACAATAGTTCTAGGAGTTTTAACTTTCTTAATTTTGTTCACAAATTCCGGTGAAGTCTAACTGTATCCTATCACAATGAAACGACATACATTTCCCAATAAAACACTTGGGTAATGGTCAAGGCGAGCATAGCATAAAACTTACCATATTCGAAAACCTATCATCGCGATATCTAACGCGTAACCAAAAGTAATACTTACCGCACAGCAGCACACCGACAATTACAAATAATTCCATGTTCATGACGATCTTGTCTCTGATGAGCTCCAAGTTAACTCTTCTTACTTTTCCTCAGACGACTCCCGGCGCAAGAATTTCAACACAGTATTAACAGCGTGTTACCCAATACAGTAATCAAGCTAGCCTGAATAGCAAGAAGTCACGTATCAGTGATCAACAACTACGGTTCTTGAATTCAAACGTTGGATATCCACTAAAGCGTAAACCAGTCGTGCAGGGCGAAATTTATACGTGCTCTTTTTTCGCACTGCACCACCACCGCCTTATACGGCTTTTTCTGGCGTCACAATTCATGCTTGCACACGTCACAATTGCACCTTAAGACCTGGGCATTGTTGTTGGTGCGCGATTTGGAACGCCCGCATTGTTGTTTCACAATGGTCAGTTGTGGTGATTATCGTTTCTGATAAACGCTTAATTTTCGCCCATTGTCTTTTATCAGCACTTTCCAAGTTTGTACTGTGCGCTGGTCTGGCGATGGCTTACAAAAGATAACCACTTTCCCTGCCTTGGGCTATGACTTTTTGTTTTGCCAAACTGTTTTTTTTATGATAATTACCTGTTTAGATAGCACCCACAAGAAGAAATGTTTACATTTACGTAAGCGCCTTATTTTGCCTTTTTAAAAAATCAAAAAGGAGTTACTAGAAATCCTTTGTTGCGTTTAGTTATGCAAATTTCTGACCATTTTGGATATTTGTACAGATTCCTATTTCCGATTCAATCAATAGATGTTTATACAAGTAGCATTTTACTCTACGTAACAAAATTCAACATGCGCGGCACTTTCTGTTCAAACCTCCCATAGCTGTTCTTGTTGAAATGTTTGCATCATACGTTAATGAAAAGCAACAAATAATAACAGTTTGGGAGTACAATTTCCCGATATATGCGTTTACTGTCAATGGGCAACCATATCAAAGTGCAATTGTACTCCCATTGGGCTTTTCCAAATTAAATGTGGATTACCAAGATGCGCAGCGGAATTTCTCAAAAACGGGAGCGAACAAATCTGAAAAGCAAACAAATAAAGCAAATGCTAACAGCTGTTGCATGCCAATCGCCTTGTGTGTCTTTTGTCAATGGCTAAAATCAAGTCGCTGTTTCTATACATGTCAGGAAAATATGCTCTTACACAAATGTACAAGTAGGCCTACACTGCATGCGTAACAAATATAACCTGATCACCGGTAAGTCATACTTTAATTTAGTTCCAGCGAACGTGTTATTGACAAATTATGTGACGAGAAACGCTCTTTTAACCACATCGGTGATACCTGCTTGGTGACGAATCACAGTTCAGTGTATTACGAAACACCAGGACCTGCCCATCCTCCTATGACCTCATAACCACGATATTACAAAACATACACTTCTACTACATATGTTCAATATTCATCCGAGCCACTCGTCTTTATTGTAACGCCACAGTCACATTGCCACGCCCGCTATTGTCTACAACAAAGCTAACATTCTTTGATACCTGTTTCGAACAATAGCCAGCACAAGAATGGAGTTATCTAGGCTGAAAGATCATTACTGGGCTTTCGCCTGTACCATCGTTGCCATACAAAACTACACGTTGTAAAGTTTTCTTTATGACCCTTCATACAAAGCGCATAAGGGAAGAGCAAAGCGTCGTTAAACTTTCGACGATAAACCAACATTGAGATGACAGTGGGCCATTAAACGCAGTTGTGAGTCACTGGTAACATCAAGTTTAAGACCAAACAGATATGTTTATTTGTGTTAAAAATAACCATTTGCCTTTTTCTTCCGCTGTGGCCTACGATGTGGGTTATTTAAAATAAAACGAGTCTGTTGTTCTGCGTAATTCGTGAAGTTATTAGAAATGACACACGCAAAATTATTAGAAAAAGAAGCTAAAAGTAACATGCCGTACAGGCAAGACATGATTAAAAACTAAATCCCGTCTATTACCTCAAACGTGACAGGAAATTTCGTAAAAAATTAACTATTCCCTCCAAAATGTTTTCATTTCCTCGATGTGTTGTAACAGTTACCCAAGGCTGCTAGTTGCTTTTTATGGCCCATTCACCCGCTACGGAAACCAAGAGCCAATAAATTTTCGCCCAGAAAATGTAGCATCAAAAAACGGTCGTATAACTTCACGACGTTCTCCAATTTCTCCGAGGCGACCAAAGAAAGTAGTTGTGATTGTCACGTCTTCACTAAAAGCAAACTCTTATCACTCTATGTGGTATTTGATAGCCCTAAAAGCTCTTCCAATTTCACCAACTCTTGTAATACTAATAAATGCCGGAATCACCACTGCTTACACATCATCCGTACCTTCGTACGGCAAACATCGCAGTGTCATAAGCATTTGCACCGCACCAACCGGACTAACGGTGTGGTGTGAATGCGCTTTAAAAGAAGTATGTGAACATCACTCCTCGCCACAACGTTGTGTACAAAAGACACAACACATTCCAGTGCGTTTTTACCAGTTGAACAGCGAAGCATGACGAGCTATTTGTCTTCCAGTGTGGCTGGGCTATACTTGGCCTTAAGATACGAGTAATCAATGAGAAAATATGCATAATATTTGCGTGGCAACATAATTACTCAAAACGTTTAAATGCGGCTTGAGGGAACATTGCCCTCTGTTTGGCTTTTTTCCGGAAGGAATGAGATATTTTTAAATTTCATTACGTGTTGTATCTGAAAACCGAAAGAGAACAATGACGCGGAATGAACTTCCGCTTTTATCAAGGGAGACACGACAGTTATTAATCTTTGTGTACACTACGGTCGCAAGGCATGACCGATAACAAATGCCAGGACGTAAGGCTGAGTTCGAAAATAAACCATTTTACCGGATGAATGACATATAGCGTTATTCACAACAATAATGCATGCCTAGTCGTATACAGAGGACGGCCTCGTAAAACTTATCAATTCTACAGCGGAAAAGAGTACAGGGTTCATTAACAGCTGTGGATGCAGTTAAATACATCGTCACAGAACACTTTACCCTTTCTGACGAAAAGGTTAGACAAACACTGAAACGGACGACTGCCTCTCCTCAGCACCTCGGGGCTAAAATCCAAGGCCGTGCGCCTTTCCCTGGCGCACAGCCTTTCCGCCATGTCCTCGATTGACCTGCAAGTGCACTGTTACGTCACAAAGATTGACCGCTATTGAAGGCCTGGTCGAAAATCTAATGAGCAATGACATAGACGGGGCGAGTCTTCGGCTATAGGGGTTTGACAAAGGTTCGTTATAAATAATTTACCGCAACTGCGTGTATATTCAGTCGACTTAAGGTTGTTGCTAGGAAGGTGGGGACTAAGCTCGGACACTGATTGAATGCAGATTATTTATTGCGGCTGACAACATGCTACATGTTATTAATATTGGGTAACGCGGAGTTTGCACCCAAAATAGGGCAAAATGTCTGCACACCTTCTGATATCAGTCATTTTTCAGTGGATTACGTCAAAGCATAAACTAATGTGTTTCTCCTTGACAAAATTAAAATCCCACAGTAGTACACTGCGGCCGCTGTATTAACCAAAACCAAACACATTGGTGTTGAAACAATCCTTTCCTAACTTTAGCTACAAAACAACTGATTGTTTCAAAAAACACGTGAACGATGCCACTTAAATTGACTTTCCGATCCGTTCCTGACAAAACAAAATCAGACTGATGGATACGCAGGTAATATCGTTGTTTTTTATTATTGTAATTAACTAGCTGGCATCAATTTGATGATTGTATGTGGAATGTAACGTTAAGTAACCAGATTGGAAAATATGTCGTGCGCGGAGGATTTATCCTCCGCGCAGAATTTTCAAAATCGGTCAAAAATCCGCGCAATTTTCGTGATTTTACTAGCAATCCGCGCAAAAATTATTAATCCGCGCACAAATCGCTCCAAGTCTTGCAACACTGATGACTTTTCCCCAAGACCCCAACTGTTCTGTGCCAATGTTCGGTTTGAAGGCTCTTTGGATATGCTTTACTGACCTGAGCGTTGATTTTTTTCTCTCCTTCTCTCGAAAATCACGAACAACGAAAAAAGGACAAGGTCGAGCGGGGTGAATGCAGTATTTGCCATCTGTATTTTATAATGGCGAAATTACGCACATTCGTCAAATTTGGAAATCCATTTGATCTTTTTTTGGAAAAACATGCGTTTTTGAATTCTTGGGCCGAGTTTTCTGCGCGCATATATAGGAGGTTAAAGTCAACCTTACTTGATGTAGTTTGGGGATTAGCCTATGTTTCAAACTCACTTTGCCGTAATGTTTGATCACATTAAGACGGAAGATTGCGACCCAAGCTAAGAGCCATTTTCTAAAATTGATGTTTCTACAACTCGGTTTCTTGAGTTTTCCTTCTTTTCTAAAACGTTCACCTTAAGTTTCTTTCGATGATGGAAGATCGTTTAATGCTGCCTTATTTAACGAAAGAAAGTTTATCCGCGCCATATAGGTACATCGACCCGGAGCTATACGCGAAAATTGGTCAGGAATTTTGCTTGGTTTTTCATATTATGTATGCAAAAACAGGCACTGCATGAAGCAGTTGCCGAGTCATTCTACGAGTAATGGAAAAACAAGAAACGGATGGGCAACAAAGTTTTGAAGTTCTCAAAAACAGAACAATCGTTGATTGGTCTATGCCCCATGCAATCCAGTGTGACGAGGCGTTATACGAGATGGCCAAACTTTATGTTAAAGGCAGCAAGAAACATGGGATGGCACTCATCCCCGTATCGAAAGGTCGTCGGAGTAAACATAGGCATGGCGCTGCTTCTAAAGTGGTTACACGACAAAAAAATTAGGAACCAAAGTTTCCCTTTCTTGCATAAATTTTCGTGATGGCAACTGGCAAGTTACAAATCAAGCGTAAATAAAGTTAAAACGTTTTGAAACACTTGTTTTTGCTTCACAGTTGTTTGTGGCAAATGGTTTTGTTACGTTATATGCGTTGTAGCTCCGTGCCAGAAAGAAGAACACCAATTAAACATTAATAAGTTCCTGGAGAAAAAAAAGTTATGACCACGGGATTCCAACCCGCAACCCTCCAACTAGTTTTCGCCACCCGTGGCAACTACGCCAAGTCATTGTAGCTGACAGCCGCTTAAAAAGCGCATATAATCATCTGTGAAAAGTGCAATTTTATTCAAGTAAACGCTATTAACATTAAAGTATTATGAATCGGTTCTTAAAAATACATTATTCCAATATTTTTTGCCAAAGGGAAAATAGGCTTGTTACTAAAGGCACAGTGTACTAAACAACAACAAAATCTACTACAATCCGCGCAAAAAAATCGCTAGTCCGCGCACAATCCGCGCAATCACCACCGACAGAAAAAAATCCTCCGCGCAGTTTGCAAACTTTCCAATCTGGTTAAGTAAACCATCGCAAAACTTTTTATCCCCATAACCTGACCTTAACTTGCACTCACAACTATTGTACTGTAAAGAAAACTTAAAGATTTAATACTTTATAAAAGCCACTAAGCCCGCTTTCCCCTTGACCCGTTGTCTGTGTTCTTGGGCGCATAAAATCGATGAAAAACGTCCGGATAATCGTCCGTAGCCTTCACTACAAAACCTCCTATCGATCTGTTGTCTCTTCAATCCCTCCTTTCCTGAGAGAGAATGAACAGCCACTAGACAGTTTTACGGAACCCACTGCGGGCCTGACAAAATAGAGAAAGAGTCGGGGTTTAGCTTGAACCTAGATCAAATTCGCCTAAGTTTCTCCTTGATAGAATCCACTTTACGTTGCGTTAATCGCCTAAGGCTCCACGAAGGCAACTTGGTTATGTGTTTCGCAACAGAAACATACGTGGCATTTTTAAATATCTCATACGTTACTTTACCTCTACCAATGTGCAAGTCATGTTTTACTTGGAAGTGGTTCAGCCTACATACAGGTACAAAATGCGGTTCCCTGTCACAAATTTTAAATTTAAAAAAGTATTGTATCAGTGTACGTTGAACCAAAACTTTCACACAGATTCTCCTTCACAAGAAAGACTATTTCCAATATCGATACATCTCAAAAACTCTGCACACCCGGAATGTCACAACTCTTTAAAATCTACTTCAGTGTTACGGCGACCGAAACCTCCAAAAAGGCTGAAACAGAACCACCACGTCACAGCCGAGATCTAAAGCACGCCGTATCGCACTCGAAGCGATTCGAAAATACACAATCGCGCTAAGCCTGGTTGAACTTTCAGCGCTATTAGGTCTGGCGCAATTCACCGTCTGGCAGTCCCGCCCACGCAAGTCAAGCGTGAATGAGTTTTTTAAAAAAAAACAGGTCACGTGGCCTATCACGTAATAGGTTACACCTGTGCGTGGGTGTTGGGTTGTAATCGTAAAGCCCCAATTCTCGTGATTTCTATGGCAGCAAGGGGTACACTTTGAGTTGTTTTTTAGCTTACGCAGCATGGACTTTAGTCGCAGGACCATATAGTTTTGTGCAGAACTCTTTGAACACAGTTCTACGACTTGCCACCTGCTGTATAGATGATTTCATAACCTCGTTTACAATTTGCTGTTTGTGTTGGCATAACGATAGCCTACTGGAAACGTTTACATCCAAAAGTTTACATCAAGGTAAAACCACAACTCTTTTCTCAGGCCGTTTCTCTCTTAACACACTTCAATAAGCTCCTCAACTTGTGTTTGAGAGCACAATCACGCTGAGCAAACATAGTCAAAGACATCAAAAATCAAAGATGCCTCATTTTCTGTGATAAAGTCCGATGTGAATCTAAACACGGAATACAATCTACATTAACAACTGCCCATAAGATTTTGACGCAGCTTGATGGTTAAACAGCTTCACAACCAGCCTTGTAGCACGAACTAAAACAATCCATCCTTTCCTGCAGCTGACAATCGCAATAAAATTCATCTGTACAGTCGCATACATGCGCAAGAGCAGTGGATTTTATTCGCAATAATCAATATCTTGGCGAAAGCAGATGCTTTGATTTAATCCATTAAGACCAATAATCCGCATTCATATATGTGAGTAGTGAACCCGCTGACGCAATCTTGCCTTTCAACAGGGAAAAGGCGGTGCTTCGCTTCACGGAGCATATCTCTGATCTCTTGTACCGTTTACACGTACGCCGTTCGAGTAGTGCTCAATCGGGTACTTGACAATATTTCCATAGAAATGCGTGCTTAATCGCTTGAAGACTTCACGGTTGGTGTGACAAGACTGAGGGCATTTTTGTGTGGTATGCTGCTGTACCAAGTACAGACAAAGGCAGATGATTTATATCAACTACAATACAAACTGTACACTACATTTTTCCATTGAAAACTACAACGGATTTCAAGAAAAAGTCAACCGTATCATAATACTGAAACTATAGCCAATTACCTCATCGCGTAAATGCCTGAGAAGAGTTTACAATCACAAATTCAGAGCTTTCAGTCAAAGGAGCCGGTGACCAAAGGCCCCTTTGTTTGCTTGTCTGGCCACACAACATGTCCAAGCTTACCCCCATGCGGGAGAAAACGGAACGAAGAAGGAACACCTCAGTTCCAGTGACACAGTTCCTGTTCCTCGCTCTGTCACGACAAATAGAAGCCTGTTTTTATTGCTAACACTTCGCTGAGCGCTGCACTTTCACCGATGCGGACGTACGTACCCAAATACGGTTCTCTCGATCAGCCAAGCGACGTTTACAAAACCATTCCGCCTCTTCAGGCCTAAACCCTAATCGCCAATGGCGGTACAAAGGCCTTAACTCGCTGAAAACGGGAACTCCAATTAAGAGACTGGCCAACGCTGGTATGGCAACACAGCGGGGTGCTGAGTGTCGGCTTAAACCAACTCGGCTCCCAATAAAGCTACGCTCCTGCACTATAAGGTGAGTACACAAACGCAGAGGGTTTGGCGGTTGTAACAACATAGACGCCCCACTGGGCGGATCGTGTGCGTTAGACCGCCTGTGATAATCAAACACGCAGATCTGCAATCTGAAAAAAACGTAAAAAGTATAGCAGAATATCAGCGCCAGCATAAGCCTTTGTTTCAAAAACAGGGAAACTATTAATTTCTCCCACAATGAAGAGGTATCGTCAGTTTCAGTTTATTCTAGGAAACGTGCTGCTGATCTCTTTTGGATACGAATACAACAAAAACAACCTTATATAGTCTTTTAGTAAATATTCGTAGTATATATATCATTTTTTCCTATTGGTAACATAACCCGATAATACACGATTAGAATTTACAAAGAGCAAGTGTTCCCGGGCTGCGATCACTTCATTCCACGTTTTCATGTCCAACAACGAATCTTTTCGCTCGTAAACTTGTCCACAGCCAATTCGTAAATTTTCCTCAGCGCCGAAAAAGCGAAAGCATCCTTGACCTACGAGAAGAACATACTATTGCTGGCTGGCAAACGGAGCCGCGGGCGAAAACGTCAGCCAAGGAATGTAATCGCTTCACAAGACAAGGATTACGGCAAGCTGGCTCCGCGTGCCTCTTCAACGCTGATGAATACCGTGTAATGTGCGCTTGCGTAGGCTTGGCATTGATTTTGATTGCAAACTGTTTCGTTTCTGGCAATGAACAAGCGCTCAAAGCCGCAAAGTGCTGCGCCAAAATTAAGAACAAACGCAATTTTTGTGAAATTTAATACTGGAAGGAGGACGATTTTGGGAAATTTGGCACGGCTAATCCGACGTCTTGCAGGTCGTTCCTTCATTCTAATATCTACCACAACAAAGCACGTACAGTGACGTACGTTCTATATAAACGAAGTTTATTACATAAGCACCAAATGCTCTTGCTTCGCGGAAACTTCAACCTTCTGCTATTTACACAGATTATTCAAACCTTTACCAATCCAGTATGTGACACACGGGCGAAATCCCAAACTTAAGTCAGGTTTGACGAGTTTTCAGTTCAAAAGTAAATTGATCGTCGTCGCAACATCGCTTTGGCATCGGTCGATAATTTGAAACCAGAATAGCAGGAATTGCTACAAAACCACTACATCCTTATGCACTTGAGGATGGGCACCTCAACGCATCAGGCGAAACTATGTGCGGAATGCTGAAATAATGTCAAAAACGAGGTCAACAGATTATCTCCGGAGTGAACACGAGAGTTTAATTGTTAGTACGACCATAAGGACCACATGGTTTTAGACAAAATGCCTCAAAAAGGTTAAGAGCGTACACAGCATTGCGTGGAACACAAATACAGTTTGGAATGCACAAATATGTTTGATTGGCAAATAACTTGTATGCGGCCGACCAACAGAGCTTGTATGCATACGAACACCATGTGCTTACAACAGACTGCTTGATTCGTCAACAACCCTGACAAGAAAACCCGGATAACGAACTTGCTTATTCCGCAATACAGAGTATTTATGGTGCAAGATCCAGCAAACAAAGGGAATGTGAGATGTCTTGATTTTACATCCGTGCTTAACTGGTAATGTGCAAATATCGACCTTGTTCCTAAAGAAAAAGTGTAGAAACCGTAACTCCCACAAAAAATCACAAAAACTTTGTGAGGTAGTGAAATGGCAACGCTGGGATTGTCCAAATATACACAATTCGTGACGTCTCTGACATCTTGCAGTACGCCAAGTCGGCTTATGGGTGCCAGACTGAACAAAGGAAACGGTTATATGAACATTAGTTGATCATTTGTGTGCAAGGACCCTTTTCTTTAAGTGCAGTTACCGCCAAAAAAAAACATAAAAAAACATTTTATCAAGTTTTAGTTTAGTTATGTTTACAGTCAGTAAACACAAAAAAAAGACCAACCTAAAATTTCGAGATAGTAATTTGAGTCGAGTCTACAAATGACTCTTGTTCTCTAGCTCGCAACTTCTAAGTTCTCTGACTTGCGTCATCGACGAACTAAAGCCTGAGGTCTTTTCCGACAGAGTGATCTACCTAGAAGAGATGTTCAACTGCAAACAACAAAGTTGCAAAAAAAAACGGTACTCCATCTGTTTTTCTGTATCTAGTCACTCATTAACTAGAAAGCGGAACAGGAACAAAATCTGGCAGCGTCGAAACGAAAGTAAGACTACCATAATGAAACACATCACACAGATCGCCCTGATGACCAAAATGTATTCATGCTTCAAAGGCGCTGGTCCAAAAAGGCTATTTTTACCAATTTTATGCCTAACTGGAGACTGACTGGCAGCCTAAATGAAGGAAATTCGTCAGCTTTACCAAAAACATCTTTATTGTCACGTGACACAATGTGACCACAAAAATTTACCGGTAACTCAACAAGCTCAAAGAAGTTTATCTGCATTTCCATACTACCTGCAACCCTTCCCACGTTTCTGGGTCTTGCTATCACAGACTCGATTCGAGCACCACGAGGCATTTTGAAGGGTTTCACGCACCAACGCTTCTCAATGACAAAAATGGCGCCAAAGCATTGTTCGCACTGCCTCGCCACCTCATTATTTATTCATCTTGCCATACTAGAACGAGCGGGACAATGAGATCCCCGCGCCCCGATCCCCGCACCGCTGTCGCTCCATCGGGGTAAATCAACTCCATCGCAACTCTTTTTCTCAGGGTTAAACGGGTCTTGTCGAAGGCGGGAAGGGAAAAAGCGCTCGTGCTCGCTCGTGCGTGACGTTGCCACGTCACTGTAGGGTCCTTGTTCGGTCACAGAGGAACTTGGGGCGGGCGATATCGTTCGGAGAACATGCACTTGGGATGACTGTCTCGGTAAGATAGTCGACCTTTCAGTAAGTCTCGTTGTAACAGTGTATGGAAATTCATTGCCAAAGAACACTGTATGCTTTGGTTGTAACAATACACACCCGACTGACATAGGTACATATTTATTCAAGTATGATGTTTTAAATTGTTTAGAAAACACTACAGCAGATCTGCTGTTGCAAGTTAAAAATATTATTGTAACTTAATTTTATAGAGCTTCATATCAAATGCAGCAGTACGCCGCATCAGTATAGATTATGGTGCACATTTTGTGACTGCTTGCTTAAAAACAACTTTAATAGCGCCAGTTTTCGCGTGCTGTTCCTCTCTCGTTAAATCGTCGTATAGAACTTTATGGACGAAATTATTGGCTTGGGGTAAGTGAATGTCACACAAACCCCAAGTACCTTCGACCAAATGTGTCTTTCTTTAGTCAGATCAAAATTGGTTGTCACAGATAACCCAAAAGTTATTCCTGCAAACATCTTAACTATTGGGCGGAAAGGTGTTTGCTCCGCTCACAAACAGCGTCGGTAATCAAATTACGAAACGAGTTAAACAAAAACGCCAACGGCCGGCGAGCTAACGACGGCAATCTCTGGTTACCACTACAGCCCCTCCGTCACACCGACTTATTCAGACATTCCAACAGTCTGCGACCAACGCAATTTGACGGGTCCGTAAGTCTCTGACGTAATCGGGTGCGATCTTTCACGGCGAGGTTGTAAATCCGGGTGTGTCGTCTTTTCAGCATATAAAGCACGTACTGTTTTCTTTTGTTAATTTCTAAGAAAAGGTGTACGAATTGCGTGATATTTCTCAATTATTTTGCGCTTCTTCGATAATTTAACTATACCACAACGGTAAACGTACATTAACATCGTTGATTTGATATGACTTGGTATTAGATGTAAGCATACAAATAAGCTGGTATGTTTACAAAGAAGCGTTTTGGGGACTTTTTTAATATTTCAGAAAAGGTACAACACACAATAATATATCTCAAAACATACAAAACGAATGTATTGATATTATTGTAATTTGTTTGATGGATTAATACTTCGCGTACACAGCATTACCAACAAGACCTCACAGTTATGTAAATTTACTGCAAAATTGCAGCTTCGTTGGAATACAAGCACAGTTGGTCTTGAAAATATAGATTTTTTCCAACATTCACCCAGCTTATCACACCATAGTAGCTACCTTGAATGACACAAAAACCTAATGAGCTCATCTGTTGTAATTACTGTCACAAGCCAGGTGGGAGCGTTGACCAAATAAGGCATTCCGGAACACACAGGAGACTCGATTCTCATAACAAACTTACGTGCGTGAACGTACAGGTGTGTCACCATGGAAAAGATATATCACGCGGATTGAATCTCTAAAACTGTGGTATTACGTTGCGGGAAGCTAACTCGATTAATTAGGTGTGCCTCCGGATAAATCCGTATGTAGATAATTACGCTCGCAATCACACTGAGATTGTTTAAATGTTGTTAATTTACATAGTAGTAGTAATATTTAAATATTATGATGACACATCCCTGATATTTCACGCATTAGGGATTTGTCAAAATACAACAAAAGAGAAGAGAGAATTGTTTGTATATTTGTTGAGAATTAGCCTCAAGTAAAATAAAGATAAAATAAGAGCAGCTAATGTTTATGTGTAAACCACGCTTGTTGGATAGACTATAGCACATAACTAATAATAGGTTTATCAAAAAATAAAATTGAACCTAAACCACACAAATTTTTCATATAAAGCCGTGGTTGCACAAATCCTTAACATTTTCAATCTTAGCTTCAAACTAACAAAATAACAAAAGTGTTTCCGTATATTTTGGCTCATATAGTAATAAACATGAAATTGTTACACTGCGTCTTGCCTTCTCTCGCAAAGCAAAACAACCTCTCGGGTTGGGGATATTCTTCCTTACCACAAGTGAAAATAGAAAAAAGGGGTTCGATATTCAAGTTCCGTTCCGAAACTTCCAACCAACACAAAAGGTTTGGTACGTGGTCGACCGCATGCGATTAACTACCCTTACCGGTAAACAGCTCTGACATGCCCTCTTAACATTTCTTAAGCTGGGCGTTAGTACAGCATCTATCGTGTTACGGTAGCACGTAACAGCAAACTTCCCAGCCAACTACTTCTGTCAATATACGAACCTGGGGGACCTCTGCATACACTGCCACGGTCCACCGACTCCAAATTGTTGGCTCTTTCTGGGACTGGGCACGTTTATTGTAGGAGGCCCAGAGACCGCCGACGATCTGTTTTGTCCACAAACTTGTTCAGGTGTGACGATTCGTCGTAACGGTTGAATGGGCGTGTGAAGTGTCTTGCTGGAAGGCGAATTTGGGAGAGAACAAGTTTATTTGAGGATGGGAGCGAGAGAAACGTATTTCGAGGAATCATAAATGGGCGAACGTCATGGTTGACGTTTATTCACTGCTGTTTTTGACTACACTACTGGACGAGTTGTAGCATCAACTGTACATGAGTAACAACTAACGTATGTTTGACTTGCTTAGTAGCTGTAGAGGAATCTAGCCCTCGGTTAGGCATTGTTTTATTATCTGCGACAGCAAATTACTTTGGTTCGCATATATCATGAAGCAACAAGGCTCAGATTGAAGTCAGCAGATTTATTTGTAAAAAATCGATTTCGCTTATGTAAGCATTGTCAGTTTCTGCAAAAATTACGTAGTAGTAATAGTAAAAGCAATAAAATGCACACAAAAATCACCCTTGCAACGGAGAGTCTTTTCTTTACGCTATCACCTCAAGCTCACACTGTGAACTACAGTGTAGTAACGCTAGTAACGAACCCACAGTAGGTGATAGCGGAGATAAGGAAATAACACGCTCATACGTGATCGTAAAAACCTCAAATACAAACGAGTGTGCCAGAAGCAATGAATGCGACTGAAAATGGGATATAATTAGTAAAAGGTAAAATCGAAATGCAATAAAAATCATCTTATTCTCGTTAAAATCATTTTCTGGATATTTATAGATGCTTGCGTCATATGAAGCCATTTGGCCTCACAAACATCTAAAGACTTTGTCTCCGGTTGTTGAACGAATGTCACTGAGAAACAGGTTTCGATGGGTGGGCGCCGAGCTGGTATACCGTGTTTGGAAGTGTGATGGTAAAGAAGGGCCGTTTTGTCATTTTTACCAATATCGCTGCTTGCCCTGTTCCAGTCGGACCGGTGTTGCGTCCAACGGGTGGAAAATTTATTTTTTTGTCTGGCCGACATATTGTTCTTTGCATGTGCGGCACGTTGCTACATATATACCAAAATTGAAGCAAGTTAGGTATTGTGTCAGTTTGTACACCTTTCCAGTTATGGTTTCCAAAATTGAGGTTTCATTTACCATGGACTTGTGGTCGCCATGATATCCGCATGACGCGCATCTCTCACAAGGGTAGCTGCCCGCAGTATTGTTGCTGTCATTATTTAATGTAAGTTGCCTGTAATTTATTAACAACGTACCCAGTGAAGCCGGACGTTTGTAAACAACATGGGCTTGATTGCTCAACTGTTTCTCTTTATTGGTAAGTTTTAGAAACTGCTGGAATGCGGTTCCCCAAGCAATAATAGTGTCCGCGAGTTTGTTCGTTGTTAGCCGGAAACGATCAGTCCAGATTTGTGCCTCGTTGATGCTGGCGTAGATAATTTTCTTGGAAAAGCCGGACTTTCTGCACTTGTTTGAAAGTCGTTCCAAACTTTCCAGGTAGTGGTTCCGGGTCTCGTTTAGGCGACGCAACCGACAAGCTTCTCCAAGGATGATAGACTTCTGTATATGTTTTGGATGGTATGATGAACCGTGAAGGAAACAACGTTCCTTTGCCGTATCTTTTACAAAGTCTCTTGTGACAAATCCAAAGTTAGATTCAGAATGTGGGACATGGTACACATCCAAAAATTCCAAGAACTGTTCCCCTCTCTGATGTTCATTGTTCGCACAACAATTCGTAGTCCAACCGAGGAAAAAGCCGTTGTGAGGCTTGAACCTATGTTTGTGGTCGTCTTTTCTCCTGTCGCTACTCAAACTATGTCATCAATAAACCTTTTAAAAAGGTGCGCTTTATTGAGCGTGTTCGCAATAGATTCGATGACGTAGTGAAGTGCAATGTTGGCAATGGACACAGAATGATTGTTGTTTTTTGGGGTTTTACTGAAGAAAAACACGAGACTCGATTCTCATAACAAACTTACGTGCGTGAACGTACAGGTGTGTCACCATGGAAAAGATATATTACGCGGATTGAATCTCAAAAACTGTGGTATTACGTTGCGGGAAGCTAACTCGATTAATTTGGTGTTGTGCCTCCTGATAAATCCGTATGCAGATAATTACGCTCGCAATCACACTGAGATTGTTTAAATGTTGTTAATTTACATAGTAGTAGTAATATTTAAATATTATGATGACACATCCCTGATATTTCACGCATTAGGAATTTGTCAAAATACAACAAAAGAGAAAAGAGAATTGTTTGTATATTTGAGAATTGTTTGTATATTTGTTGAGAATTAGCCTCAAGTAAAATAAAGATAAAATAAGAGCAGCTAATGTTTATGTGTAAACCACGCTTGTTGGATAGACTGTAGCACATAACTAATAATAGGTTTATCAAAAAACAAAATTGATCCTAAACCACACAAATTTTTCATGTAAAGCCTTGGTTGCACAAATCCTTAACATTTTCAATCTCAGCTTCAAACTAACGAAATAACCAAAATATTTCTGCATATTTTGGCTCATATAGTAATAAACATGAAATTGTTACACTGCGTTTTACCTTCTCTCGCTAAGCAAAACAACCTCTCGGATTGGGGGTATTCTTCCTTACCACAAGTGAAAATAGAAAAAAGGGTTCGATATCAAAAAAGGGTTCGATATCCAAGTTCCGTTCCGAAACTTCCAACCAACACAAAAGGTTTGGCACGTGGTCGACCGCATGCGATTAACTACCCTTACCGGTAAACAGCTCTGACATGCCCTCTTAACATTTCTTAAGCTGGGCGTTAGTACAGCATCTATCGTGTTACGGTAGCACGTAACAGCAAACTTCCCAGCCAACTACTTCTATCAATACGAACCTGGGGGACCTCTGCATACACTGCCACGGTCCACCGACTCCAAATTGTTGGCTCTTTCTGGGACTGGGCACGTTTATTGTAAGAGGCCCAGAGACCGCCGACGATCCGTTTTGTTCACAAACTTGTTCAGGTGTGACGATTCGTCGTAACGATTGAATGGGCGTGTGACGTGTCTCACTGGAAGGCGAATTTGGGAGAGAACAAGTTTATTTGAGGATGGGAGCGAGAGAAACGTATTTCGAGGAATCATAAATGGGCGAACGCCATGGTTGACGTTTATTCACTGCTGTTTTTGACTACATTACTGGACGAGTCGTAGCATCAACTGTACACGAGTAACAACTAACGTATATGTTTATATGAAACATGAATATTTTAACAACAGTATGGGCCAGACTTTTTATTCTCTGTGATTTGATTTTGAATTGATATTGAAACAAAACATAAGTTTGCTCTGCACGCAGAATACACTTGTACCGATTATTGGTAATTTGCTTCTTTCTCTGCCAAGTGTTAGGGATTTCGTTTGAACTTTTGTTTATTCCATGGGATAGACAAGATTATAACTTGCCATCTAATTCGTCACGGTCTCAGTAAGTTTCCATTTCTATGCGAGGCTCAAACCTAATCCATTTGAGAGAGGAAATTTGAATCCCTATAAAGAACGTCAGACAAGCATAATATTCCCAGCATTAGGAAGGTGGTTGTTAAAGGAATACACAACGGGTAATTTTCTTCGTCTTTCGCATACCGGTATGGGTCGATAACACCCATTGATTACCGATATTCCCCCTGTTGTGGAAGTAATTAATATGAAACCAGCGTAAGTAAGTAGGAATTAATAACAAGTAACACAATTCAGCTCTAAACTCAACATATGTCTTTCAAAACAGTAATTACAACACGCGGAAGCAGTTCCACATACTCGTTTCTTAATACCAAAAGCATTTATTTTAAGGGTATCACAGCAAAGTAAAATGACCAAGTCACGATCAATGAACAAGCGCACTTGTGTGTTGGTAAAAAAGGTGGAAACTGACGTATTTCGTTTTGTTACGTCACAACTTGATTGAAATAGAACACATAAGAAAAGCTGACAAATTTTATTTGTTTTTTTGAGGAAAACCCCAAGAAGAGTATATGTTTGTTAAAAGCCAGTGGTGGAGTGGGTATATTGCACTCAAAGTCTTGCAACACAGGACGAAATTTGGACGTAATACGTATGTAGGACGTACATAAATGGAGGAGAAGTATACTCCCTTTTAATACTCAGTTCTGCATGTGACGGAAGGCAGACTCAAATACCGAAGTGCAAGCGATCAACAGCGACCTGTAGCGGATAAAAAATAAATTGTTTTTTTGGCCTCATGTCCAAGCTCGTCTGATAGAAATTCGTTTTTTCTTCCTATTCTTGCAGTAACTCATGGTTGGATTGATGAGGAGGATGAGGACGCTGAGAAGGAGCACGGACCCGGCCACAAAAAATGAAGAGTCGTATGATTCGGATGCGTCTGACATCCACCCTTTACGAACACAATATGATTAGTAACTTTAAACGGTTTTCCTCATACTCAAGTCTTCCACGCATTTTGCTTTACATCAGTATTACCCATGTGTTTTACATTGGTAAAGTTTATATATTAAGAAAATCGCGGAGTGAGATACGTCACAACTTAAAGTATACAGGCACAAAAAGTTGGTAGCGACAAACTATGATCACGTTACTCGGCAGAAAGTGTTGAAGGATATATGTTTCAGAATATAAATAGGTAGGCCTACCCAAGATAATCTACTAACGTAAACATTCATTCTCTGCGGCATTCTTGAAATACTAATTGGGTAAGTTTCGAATAAAGCCAAGATGTTTACTTACCCACTAGAGGTGGTCCCAAGAATACACCTATACCTTCCCCCGCCAACATGAGGCCGTAGGCGAGTGCAAAGCGCTCCTCTCCGAGTAGGTTGGAGGGTATGACCATCATGAGGGCGTAATTTCCGCTTAGGAACCCAAAACTTGCAGCGAATGCGGCGAGAGACCAAAAACTCACGCAAAATGGACTTAGGATTGTGACGAGTCCAAAGAAAAACTAACAAGAAACGAAGAAAAGGTTTCAATATTCCAGATTTTTATATGGGTGCTCGTTTATTGGGTAGGAATCAGTCGTGTGTATCTGTGGCGGAAACCCAGCACTCGAGTTTGCAAACATAAGCAATAAATATATTTTTATGCCAATAAAATTAGTGAACGATAGTCATTATTGTCAGTGTCTCTTAATCACAAAGCTGTGATCAATTTAAAACCTTTTTTAATTCCAAAGCTAATTGTTCGCGAGGCTTGACAAGGTGGAGAACAAACGGGCCAATTTCGTAGTAATATATGTACGAATTTTTGCTTTAACCTGGTTTTGAAACAGTGTGTCGCGGCGCCCCAGTGCTTGCGACTGTTATTTGTATACTTAGGAACCAACGCTGATAGATTTAGAATCAGTTCGTCACAATAGTTGGATGAGTCTTTCAAATGCATCACACGCTCAAAAATTTGGAAACCACTGGTTCAAACTAGCTGCAATTACTCTTTTAGCTGGATGAAAAATGACCAAATCCAATCTTGATTAAACATTCACCTGAGTTAGGATATAGACTTTGAACACAGGGAGATTAAAAAGAGTGCAAAACGCCCCGAAACCAGCTTTGCCCACTGCACTCATCATCCCCATGATTGATAAAAGTACCGCACCGTCGGGAACACCTGTGAGAAAATATAACAGAAAACACGTAACACAGAGATTTGATTTATGAAATTTGACGGTGCCAAACCCTGGCCGTAATAAAAGTATATAATATATAAATTTTTATGTAAAATAGATGAAACGCACCCAACATTTTTGCTCTTTCAGGTAAATGGACGTAAGGCACGAATTGAACCAACCACGATAGAAAATCGCTCACGAACAAGGCAATAAACACAGGGTCCTTAATCAGACTGGCCGTTTTCTCAGTCAATCTACGAATCAAAACAACACAGTTAACGGTGAAGCATGTAATTTCCGTATGTACGTTGCCTTCCACCTCATTTTCGATCGGATAATTTGAAAGGTGCTTCGTCGACGATGTCTGCGCTCATCCGTATTATTTGCATAGCTCTCATCCAGAACTTTCACCGCAACTTGTTTTTCGCACAGTTCGGGCTCTTTACTGCCACCATCCGGTAAATGTCCACCGTTCCTCTCACCAGATTCCTTGTGATTATATTACGAATGTTAAACATGCGTATATATTGGGATGATGAGTCAACCAAAATAACTTAAACCTTAAGGTTGACGAACATGAAAATAGTTTGAGCCCGTTTTCAACTTACTGTTACATACGCACCAAAACAGAGACTCCACAACATTATACAATCAGGCATATGGGTTGGGTGTGCAACCAATACATTACAGACGAAAAAAGTAAATTACCAAAATATTCAAATACCCCCCAGGGGCGCCTTAAGCCTGGTGCTTCAAGCTGGTACAATCACCCTTAAATGCGTCTATACTTAAAATGCGTTTAAATGTAAACGGAAAATATCTTGTAATAGAGCGTGTACATGCGGTACCTGATTACCCTGTCTATTTCTTTCCCCCGCCATTTCTCTATTACGTCATAATGGCGTAATTGTTTCGGATGGATCATCAACAACCCGCATACGACCACATGCAGCTGGATGGCGCCCACGAGCAACAGAGACCCCTGCAAACACAAACCGATGAAAAAACTTGACAATTACCCGTGTTAAGGTTCTCAAAGAATTATTGCTTCCTATCTACCCTGTAAGTATTAAGTATTAAGTTCGTGGAAAATACGAATTGCAAAACGTCAACACAATTTTCATTATATGCCTTTTTAATATGTCCATTTTCACCTGAACCAGCAACAAACAATATATATGCAATAACTTATTTTAGAATACAATATATTCAATGATCACGTTTAAGTAAAGTATGCCTAACCTGCCACGAGTAAAGTTTAACGAAGTGCTCTTGCATCAGACCGAACACGAAAGCCCCAATACCGACACCTCCCGAGCCGATACCCATCGCTAGAGGGCGCTGGCGGTCAAAATATTGGTTGATTGAGACGATTGAAGCAAGGTTGGCGATGCCTCCAGCGCAACCTAAACACGAACGTAGAGATTATATGTATATTAAATCATTGCCACTCATGAACATTAGCAGAAGTATGCATTGTAGACATACAATTATGTATGCATTATGTATTTGTGCTTATTCAAGCCTCTTAAAACTGAAGTATGAAGAATGTTATTCCTCGTGACCGCGCGCACAATAGACAAATTTAATGACAATTGGGGCAGAAAGATATTACGTTTTTAAGTTAATTACTATTTTAAACTTGTTATCAGTCAATAGTTTCAACACCGATACTGCCCTAATAACGAATTGCTGAAACGGGTTTATCAACTTGCGTCTAAACAATTAGAGCAAAACAATTTAAATATATTTAATATTAGGCTTAGGTCCGAAAAAATATTAAAAACTGTACTGGGTCAGTAAACCAGGCTTAAGTTCGTATATGAATGTTTCCAATAGCGCAACGGCGTGAAAACGTTATTTAATTATCCTACAAGAGATGCCACGATTTTTATAACAACTTTAACGTTTTATAAACTGACGAATTCAAGTCGTCTCAACACTGTTCCACTTGTTTAACACGTGAACAAGCAAACTTGGTGTCGTTTAGTGTCATCAAGACCCCAAACCGTTTCGAATGAACGTAAAAGCGTTAAAATGTGGCTTTCTGGTCCCCATCTGCGCCATAAATCGAGCTCATTGGGTGATAGTTATTTGCCTTGACTGACGTGAGCGGATTTATGGCCACGTGGGTTGTTTATGACGTCATAAAGCAATGGCACGCCGGTTAGGGTCGTCCCTTTGGCGTGGTGCCTCTCCACACAATGGGAAAACCAACAAATCACATTTCGTACTCAACTGTCTAAGCAAAACTGCAACATTTTGTCCCGACGGACGTGAAGGATTTATAACAACATGTTTTACTTAGGTTTAATTATCTTCGTGTTCGGGTTTCTGTATGGGGAAACTGTGTTGTTGCACTATTTTTGACAAGGTCCATTCCCTTTCAAATTTTTAACCCGATTTTGTCACCCTCTGCCTTGACCACATTAATTTAATCCTGTTGTCCTCAAATGGTGTTGATGCATCGTTTCAATATTGTGGGGGCAAAAGAATAAATGTGATTTAAATGCAATGCATACCGGTTACGATTCCGAAGCTCACGCATAGGAACGGCACCCCGGTTGCGAAGGAGCTGATGACGAGTCCCGTCGTCATGACGATACCGCTGCACGTGATCGTTTGTCTGCAGCTGAATTTCTCAAGAAGGGCGCTTGCCACGGGTCCTACAACAGTGAAGAAAATCTTGAAGTGCAGTAATTTCGTCACCTGTATATTATAGAACTGTTGTTTCTCATGTTTTGGCACTTTGTGTAGTGCCAACGTGAAACACTGGAAAAGAACAGTAAAGCAAATAGGTCGTGTTACGGCACACTTTACAACTTGTATATTACATAGTAGTGTACATGAATGGAAAAAATACTGCATGTGACAAGTATAAAACCGACGTGTGGTGGTCTATATTGCCTATCCAACACTTATGCATCAACAAGGTGGCAATTAACTGCAACTGCCAACTTCAAAGACACATATTTCGTCTGACCCAAGGAAATTTTGTTCCCTGAAGCTTGGTCGCTGATACCACAGAGCGCGGGGGATTTGTGTTGTATCTTCAGGGCACGATGTACAAATTCGGGCCTGTGCATTATTTAGTAATGCAGCCTTGCGCCCTTCTGCCGTGTACTCAAGGCGTCCAAGCTATTTTTCAAATTATCAGTAGACTTTTTTTATTTCTGTGCTTTCGGCAAATTTTTTTTAGCCAGTTACTAAACATAGAAATGTGGAAACTTAATGTTAAAATGATTCTGATCGAATTTCTACACTAAAAATACTGTATTGCGCCGCAGTAACTTTTGGATATTTATGCTATAGTTTCTATAAATACTGACTTTTGGAACCTGATACCGTGGATATTAACTGTAGAAACATGTTACCACGGATACTTGCACAAGAAGCCGGTATCTCCATAGAGATCATCCAAATTGAAACTTATTGGCGCTGTATGACATGCACGTAACACGTGTAGTATACAGCGGTGCAGAACAAAGTTCACGGTTGTTAGCGGGAAAGTTACATAGGAGTACGGACAATCACATTCCATGATAACCACATGTGAAAGAGAGTGCCCAGGTTGTCTGTGGTATACGTCATAGTCCAGTCATACCACTGCAACTTAATTCCGATACCGTATCGCGGGGTTGCATTGATACAAACGTTAACTGTTACCCATGATTTCCAAAAATTTCCAAAAAAAAATTTGAACGAAGAAAGATTGCGCACAAAAAAGCTTGAGAGTAGTTGTTTAGAAGAGTTTTGCAGTGGTGTGGACGTCGGATTATAGGAAAACTGCGTTTTTTCTTGTGATCGCAAATGAAACTGCACTTCCCCCCGTTACCGCTATTGAAACAAAACACATAAAGAAAGTTATGACAACCACAAGCCAATAGAACAGTGTTTCTTAACCTTTTTTGGATCACGAACCCCTAAAACATTCTTTGAAAATATATGGACCCCTTTGCAAGAAACACATTGCAAATGTCGAAATTAGGTCAGCGAAACCTTATGGACAGAGGAAAATACGTGGATTTTCGGAATAATTGTATTTCGTTTCATGGACCCCTAAATGCATCTTCTCGAACCCAATGGGGGTTTATGGACCCCAGGTTAAGAACCTCTGCAATAGAAGAAAGAAAATCAACCTATTGTATCGTCATCTTGTGCGTCCGAATTCATTCAAAAACTATAATCAACGTATAACAAATTCGGTAAAACCATTGCCAGCGAAACAAACCACGTTGCATGGCGAGTTTATTGCCACAAACAGTCGGTTGGCGTATTTGGCTTTGGTGGATGACACAAGTTTACCAACTTTACTCAGTCAATACTCCCTACCACATACCTTGCCACATTCGCCGACATGCAAATGGCTTGGTAAACAACGAACATTGGTGATTAATGCGTTTGCTCAAGCCGCAAACGGCGATATTGGTCTTGCAAAAAATGCCTTGCAGCCGCAAACCATGCGCAGAAGCCTTGCGGTTTCCAAGTGCTCAAACGTATCTATTCATTCCAATATTCCTAGTCTCAAGCAACTGAAAAAGCCAAGTGCTACCAGTGGCCGAGGAACTGATGTTGCGAAGTGTCCAAAACCGGTGTAGTCAAGGACACAACAAAGGATTTTACAGGCTTGTCATGCCGTTGCATTTGAGAACTATAGATTTGCACAAAAGCATTGCGGCACCGACATTGATCAAGAGGCAATCTAACCCCTACTTCGTGGTCTGCGTTTGTCAGTTAATCGAACAAGGGACTGATAATTTCCTATAGTTAAATCCGAACAAGTGGTATTTCAAATTTTCTTTTAACTTTAGGTCGATCGCACACCCAAACAACATGCACTTAAACCATCAGGCGTCAATTACAACTACAATAAGCATTCGTTGAGCAAATTCGAGCCGATCTTTGGTTGGTATAAAAAATGCTCGTTATGATGAAGCGTTGAACAAAAAAAGAACCATGTGCATGACATACGTACAAAAGACCTGCAGAAGCATATTTACACAGACCAAATTTTGTATTGTACCTGAATGAAAAACCCTTTGACCCGATCAATACAGGACTGTTGGTTAATAAATACACTACTTGTATGTCTGGGGTAGGCTGAAATGGACAATGGACTACCGCAGAACGCCAGGGCGCATTTACAGAGTCAACTAAAAATAGCCTGAAGACCTGTTTGTCTAAGCTTGGCCGTGGTTTCCTAAGCCGGGTGCTTTGGACAGCTCAATACTTGTGCTTCAGCTATTACCATGCTTTTAGGGTGGACGAGTGCTCCACTGTTGTGCAATGCGCAAAGAATGATGCTACAAGCTAGTAATTCAAATTAAAATAATTGTTGCCATTCAAAAATTATGTTCTACAACAAATTTGATTTGAATGACACAAATAAACCACCATGAATTTGCAAACTTACAGGTCATGTTTACTGCGCGATGCAAAATGGCAGTTGTAAACACGCGGTAGACCAAATATAAACATCGCGACTTAAACTGTGGCATCAGCAAACCGTCTCAAAAACACCAATTTTATTTGCCTTATTTGTACATGCACGTCACCTTTTAGCAGACAACACACAAACAACGATGACTCACCCATGAGCAACGTAGTGCCAGTTGCAATAGATCCTATCCAGGCTGCCTGACCACGTCCTACTTGGAACTCGTTGAGCCATTCTACGTACAGCACCCCGACGGAAAACAAGCTGCCAAACACAAGCACACGTACCAAGAAAGAAGCTACCAGTATCACCCATCTATAGTTGAATCGCTCTGCCTCTGAGGGCATAACAGTCTCTCTTGTGACCTGTCGGGCCATGGTAAAGCCGCACGCTTACTGCTCGAAACGATGCAAAGCACTTGTTACCGACTGGACTCTGCGATGTGTCGATGAACTTTTTTCCTGTGCTCAGTTGCGCGTGACGGGCAATCACGTGCGTACGGTCTTGGGAAGGAAATGGTTCTTCACACTGGATTGCGGTTCGGTTCCCAGTGACTGAACCTGTGGTTTCCCCAACCTTTTTGTACGCGGAAACCAATGACCCTATAGCCTGGTTTGCGAAAAATAGGTCAGTATCAAATTTTTACCGAAGGCACTTTTTCAAACGAGCATAAAAACCTTATAAAAGAAAGAAAAAGAATAGTTAACAGTCCAGATGTCTGGATGTGTACGTTTTGATCCAAATCATAATGTTTGCTCTTGTTTTATTGAATTGGATAATTGTGCAATAATCTAGGTCAGTCCCAGCAAACAATTTTCGCAATGTTTTGACCATAGTGCGCTCCTCGTGGTTCGTCTGTGTTGATTGGTACCTAGTTTGGTACCCAACATATCGACGATTGACCGAAAGGTACCACAAAGTGGAAATATGTGTGCCTGCTAGTCTACCAGCTAGCACAGTGCCACATCAACAGCTGCACTGATGAGACCTTACAGGTCGAAACAGTGCGTGTATACACCCTGTCTGCAGCTCTCATTGATTATTATGGCTCTTTTGCGCGCATAAATTTTCTTTATATTTATACATTCTTCTTCAGTTTTATTACTTCTATTGTGCAACTGAACATGTACTTCACGCCACAACCTTATTTCGACTCAGTACATGATAAAACTACACACAAACATTCTTACTTTTTAGTAACAACTTCCATACAAAATTTTTACAACAAATTGTTTCAAACAACACACAAAGGATATAGCTATAATCACCAAAACAGCTGTTTTGGTTAGTGCGTAATACTTCCTTTACATCTGTCAGGCGACGCTCTAGGAGCATGTAGACTACTCTAGCGCTACCCAACGGAAAAAAATATTTTTAAGGTTTGCCACTATTAGCGCTGCTATATTATGGGACATGACAACAAGCTGTTGGACAAATTCTTCAGCTATTAACTCAAAGCAATTTAACAAACCCATTTCACCGAAGGCTAAATTACATGTGAAGGTTAGATTGAGTTGCAAAAACGCTATTGGAATAGCAAGATAATTAGTGTTAAATGTATTGCGAAATTAGAGGTTGTTAGGCATCTAAACTTAAATTAATACTGGTGGTGAGAAGGTTGTTTATGATTTAGTTAAGCATATGCGAGTGTTTAAACATCGCGACACTGTCCGAATATAGGGGGGGTCTTGATAGTCGCTTCTTATATCCACTCAAAGTTTATTTCCTAAAGCCCCAAAAATGAAGAAAGCTTTAAAGAACATAATTACACGCTCAACGATAAATGGTGCAATTTTTATTCCAGACTACTTTAAATGCAGAAAATCGCCACTACCGGTTTGTCACAAAGTTAATTTCCCACGACCAAAAATAACAAGAGAGCCGACCCTAATTTAACGGTTACCTTTTAGCTTCGTCGGCTGAACATTAACATCCGTACGAGAGGCTTCTCTATAAACAGGCGCTAGTCGCAACTCCATAGAAGAGACGAAAGTGCCGAGGGTCGGATGGTCGTAGTGGATAAATTATTTATGCCCTTTTCGCCCGCGCGAGACGATTAAGGAAGTCTGTTGGTGAATTTGGAGCTTTCGCCCTTCTCGTTGTTTGGAGCGATCTACGGTGCGTCCAGGAGTTGAATAAACTTACGACTAAAAGGAAAAAGTGTAGCTGTTTACGTTGCTTGTGTGAATTTGGAGAGGGCTTGTATAATTTTATACAGAAAAGGACTAAAACTGCGTGGTTTGGTTTCTTCCAGGAGAGTCGAATTTTTGCTTCACGGTAATTAACAAAACATGAAGCAAATGACGAAAAGATTGGAACAGGGCCAAACTAACTTTAGTTGCTGCAAGTTTTTTGTATGACGGCATTTTGTTTTGGTTACTATCTTAAACTAACGTTGCAAACGAATTTAACCAAGCGGGACTAACGCTTTGGCGTTAAAAACTGATTTTGTTAACGCCAACTACTTTAAACCCTTATGTAGCTTACTATGAACGTCCAGTTTATATATCATACATATGAGAAAATGCATTATTTTCAGTGACAATCGTATTATAAGTTTGTAGCACTATCTGAGCAACTGTAATTTTCATGTCGCTAACGAGCAATATGCGAACGAGTTGTGACCGCATTTGCTACAAAACTGCCCTGACCTTGGAATGACTTCTAAATAAAGTATCAAAAACGTAACGTAGCAATTTACAACCAAGTTAGCGGCCTCTTACTGGTTAATAAAAGTCACGCTTCATTAAACAGGTGAAACAATCAGTCAGGTCAAAACGAGAGAATCAGAAGAAAAAGGGAAAGTCTGCCAATGCCGTTGGTTCTCTCAGAAAACCCAGCCAAGACGTCTTTCGACCATGCAGATGAAAACTAGAGCAAGACGAAATATTACGCCTCAAACAGTCTTGTCATTTCGTGGAAGCAATTTGTTGATTGCCAAATCAGTGTAGCCAGAACAATCATTTTGGGTGCAAATTGAGAATGATTGGTTAAGAAAGTTTCAGGTGCATTTTGGAATTGGCAAATTTAGAAAGAAATTATATGCTCAAAAGTCTTGGCAAATGTTTTTGATGCATACCGTGCAAATAGAGAAAAGTTATCAATCAAGAATGCAAAAAGTTAAAGGCTGACGTTTGTTTATCGAAGATAGTTACTACAACGTAATCGTCTCTACGTTGCGTCTTCCAGCGTGCAAAGGGCGCAACTTAAAAAGCTAAAGCGATTTACGTAAACAAACAATATGTTTCCCACTACAGATTAAACCAAACCAAACTTTTGGTGCTCTATATTATGCATACTATGGTTGAGAAGTAACTGTGTTTTAAGTTGGCTATCGTGATTTGTAAGCAAAGTCGCCTACAAGCTGATGTGTTTGCTTTTACTGTTGTTGGTAATTTTCGGGACGTATAGTCACAGGTTTTGTTTTATTTAAACTTACTGGAAAAACTACCCTTAGTATAATATTGTTGTTCTAAGTTCAGGATCTACTTAACGTATGGCCCCGAAGAGCAAGAAAAAATCATAAACGGAAACAGTGTTATTTTATTTCAACAGACAGCTATAGAATTGATTTAGGTTGCAAATAACAATCTGGCGTGAGCTATAGCACCTCCCAGGCGATTTTTTACGTCGACTAATCGCCATTATTACGTAATAAAGGCGTGTCGCGTGTCCCCACCGACAGATGTGTTCCCGTTTTTTGGCCCCGACGCCACAGACGCCGTCTTATTGATTCAGCAAATCCCGAGGAATTATGACGTTTTGTTTTCTCGCAGTCGTGGCGTTTGCCTGCATTTCCACTGTGACGTCACAAGGGAATGCGCCGCCCATTTTCACGAACGGGTGGTTCTGGAAGATGAACGAAAACGACTCGCTTGGTAAGAAAGTGAAGTTTTCTTATTACGGATTAAATTAAAATATGGGCTGCGAATGTTTCCAAAATCACTCGATTGCGCCAAAAACAACACTCTTTTTGCAAAAAATTAACTTACATTGAGAAGCCAAAGTCACAAACCAAGAAATTGCAAACTTGCACCAAAAACCTACTAAGGTATATGCGCTCAAACCGGTGCCCTAATTCATCATTAAACATGTAATACACACATAATGTTACGTAGTCCTTCATATATCCTGTAAATCGCATCCGGAATGACTCGAAACATCAGACAAACATGTTGTCAACAGGCTTGCGAACATTTTTAGCGAACGTAATTTTTCAACATAACAAATAAAATTTACTGGTAGATGTCAATTAACCCTGGTTTCCATGGTTTCGTCTTTTGTAAATCGTTTAAAAGTCGACGGCGTCGGTGACTCATGCTCAACGGCCAAATAGTGTTCCAGTCTGTCCCACCCAAATATTGATTGTGGAATTTCCCATCTTGTTCAAGTTGATTCTTATTCGGGTTTGAATAAATAATTAAAAAAACGTTTATAATTTCTTAGATGTGTACTATGAATATGATAGTCAAAAACAATAAAGTTTTTTTTCGGTTTGAAGAGCATAACACTTTACTTTACATATTTTTTTTTCATGCAGCAACCACTGTATAGCAAGACTAATTTCACCTATACAACAAAATGTCGAACGGAAAAATCCCTAAAATTAGCTCTGAAATCACGCAGATTTCACAAGTTACTCGCTGAAACGGCGCTTTTATTGTTACGCAACATTGGGCATTTGTGTGATAATTTCAATTATGTTTCGCGTGTCTGTGAAGCAGCAACAAACATGCTATGACATTTTGTTGAGTTTACATCCATCTCACTAACACTATTTGTTGTATTTTTATTATATTAAGTGGTTTTTGTCTGTTCCCGCATATACGTTTGAGGGTTTATTGATATGGTGGAACTATTACAACACTACACGAAACCTCAGAAAAAAGTTTGGAAACAACTGCTTTAGTTGAATGCAACACGGTGAAAACGATCAATCACAATTGATTGAAAAGTAGTAGATACATTTGTCATTACCGGCAGATTGCATTTGTGGTCTGTCGACGGGCAAGTGTTTGAAATCTGCTACTATTTTACAATCTACTTCACGCTTCCTGGATTCCCTCTCAAAGGAGATATCAATATTCAAGTTGTTCCTTATCCCACGAAGCGGGTTTATCTGTGGTTCGATAATGGTTTTTCCATTTGCTTCTACTTTGCCGCCATTTCCAAATGGTCCAAATTAAGTTTCAGCGATAAAATGCTGTGTGAGCTGATAAAATAACTCCCCATTGATATGAAAGCTACCGGTGTTTGTCATTTCGTCACACCAACCCTGATTTAAACCACACTAATAGTTCGCTTCAACTTTGCAGCTTGAATAAGAATAGCCACAAAGCGATTTCAATGCTTTTGATACCAGAAACCGAACTCAAACATTTTGAACGTGGTTCATGATTCATGTCCGCGGACAAATTGGTAATGTGTAAATTTGAAGCAAAGATTTCGGGCCACTAAACTTCTTCTCGGGCAATATTGTGTCAGAATGCGTCTTATCAAGCCTCTAATACCTGGTTAAAATGGCGTAACAAACAGACCAAAAACATATGTTCAGTGGTGTATATAAATGGCGTTTCACAGCAAACTCTATATCAGTAGTCTGGGTTTTGTTACACTGCAAATTAGCACAGTTCCAACTGTATATTTTTCCGTGTTTCACTCATCTTATAAAGACAAACCTAACAACATCTTGAACATCTTGCTTAAAAAAAAAAATTAATCAGAATTCCCACGAGCAAAACGATTACAAATGAAAAAAATGTATCTGTTAAGATATTCATTCGTGTCAATCGACTAATAGTCATGTAATGCGTCTTTAACATCAAGTCGTTCGAAGGTCTTTATATTTAGTGACCTTGAAATCCGCAGAGGTCATGCTCATGAACTCATATTTGATTGCGAGATTATCTCTCCGCGCCACAATCGACAGTTTCCTGTGCATTATGGGCCGTCATTGCAATTGTGATCGAACAATAGGCAGCTCAAAGCAAAATTAGTTCACTGATTTATTGGAGGTCGCGCGATGCATCACAATCCCAATTATGCCGTAACAAATGCAGGCTGATCCACAATACACATAAGTAGCAGTTGGTCTTGGTGTTTTTCAAAATCCGTGAATAATTTTGTTGAACATAAAACAACACTTTTTTCTGAATTTTAGATCCGTAACTTAATGTCAGTATAACAGTGGTTACTAAAACACTTAAAAGATTCTAACTTGCAAAGTACTTGTTATCGTTCTATATTGGGATGATTTATTGATTAATCTTATCAGTATCAGATAGTAGACATAAAATATTATTTGCCCTCCATTTATCCGATAATTAGTTGGCGCGTCGCTTGCGAAAATTCAAAACAACGCACCTGGGCGTTAGGTTACATTGATTGACAACCACTGATATAACACCATGAAAACATTATTAGGTGCACAACCAAAGTCAGCGCTCTCAGTGAATGACGTCATTGAACTCACTGCTTATGACGAAGACAATGACCCCTTGATCTTCGGCGTCCGAGGCGACATCGGAAGAAAATACTTCACTGTTGACGCGAATTCGGGAACAGTTAAATTGAAGAAATCTTTTGATCGCGAAGTAACTTTGCAAATTGAAATCGAATACCTCTGTTGCTGAAATTTATTGCATCCCTTTATTATTTATATGAGAAGCTGTGACTGAAATTTTGTTTATTTTCTGTTTAGGTAGATTATGAATACACGGCAAAATTCACAGTTTCCGATGGTATAAACACGGTGAGTAATATTGAGTGACACTATATATGACGTAATATTTTGTGACGTCATGGTGGTGTCGTATAGGTGGAGGAAGAAGCCACAATACGTGTGATCGACGTCAACGACAATGCTCCGATGTTTGACTTCAATCGATACGAGGTCGGAATTTCCGAAGCCACCCCAGTGGGATCCGAGGTTCTCCGAATCTCAGCATCGGATCCCGATCAGGGATACGGGGGATTGGTTCGGTACAGCCTTGCCCAAACCCAAGTAAGGATGTTGTTTTCTTTATCACGTGGATTATGAATGTCTGGCCATGAAATCATGACGTCATCATTAAAAAAATTGTTGCGATTTGCTAAAAAGGTTGTTTTTATCGCTTTGAGCTTTAAACGTATAATTGAACGAGCATGGCGTCATTAAACTATGGCATAACGTGACCTCAATAAATTTCCTCATGGAAATTGGCGCTTTAACCTTAATGTCGTTTATTGCGGTAAATATACGTCGCAGTCTGCTATTAATTTCTCGCCAATAAAGATTCATGTCTCGTCATGATCGACATTTTTGTTTTTTGATCTAACAGAGTGTCGGCGACGCGATGCCGTTCGAATTACGTCGGGATAACGGTGAATTGATCCTGCGCGCGAGCCTCGATTACGAGAAGACGAACGCTTATCGATTATTGGTGATTGCAACGGACGGCGACAACAACAAGTAAGAAACCCCTATGCTCTGTATTCTTCAAACTGCTGCTTGATGACCCAGTCAGCTGTGGAACCACGTGAGCTGCTCGCGAGCGAAAATAACCCAAGTCCTGTCTTTTGGTTGTGATTCACCTGATAGAATGTGAAACACAGTCATTGGCGTTTACTTTTATGTCACCTTATGAGCTGTACAAGTGAAAAAAGCGACCTTGAAATGTCTTACTTTTAACGGTTAGTACAAATAAACACACATTGCTCATATACATGGCCCGCGCTTCTTGGTTCATGAATAATACATTGATAATGTACCCGACAGACAAATCGCCATCACGCGGGTGTATATTTGTACATGTTTCGTTCCACGACGCTTGCTTTCATTACAATCAAACAAAGGTCATGCGATCCTGATTTGTAAAAACAAGTCGGATTCAGGCTCGTTCAACGCTAATAAGAACCCTGGCCTGCATATTAAACTATACAGGGAAGTAGGAAAAGTGAGTCGATTAAAGCTAAAAAAATTAAGTTCATTGATTTTTCTCGAGCTTCGCTTGTCGCTCTGAGCCAAATACTAAAAGCAAAGACAGCTTTGGAGCGTGCTTGTTATGTGCAAAATCGAATTTAATCCTAATGTACAGGGTGCTGCTCAGCAAATGGAGGTTGGCATTAGCTCGCATGAATTAGTGCGAAGGAAAGTGGTCACAAGAGCCATATATATTGAAAATACTCCATTTTGGTAAAGAGACCTGGAAATATTTGATTTGTAATATTTTTGCAACAAGTAGCTTCGCGATATTCCTGGGCGGTAAATTGCAAAGACAAAATGAAGCAAAATTGGTCACTGTTTGAACTTAGAGAAAAGGCTTAAATAAAACATTTTTTTAAGGGTTTCGATAACTGTTTTAAATTTTATGCAAGATTTTTGCATACAGTTTTGACTTTGTTGAGATATGGTGTGCCGATTAAGATGTGAATTCGGTGGTTCCCTGGTCGGGCGTGGCACACCTTCCCACCAATTCGAAATCCACCATTTTATTATTTACCTACATAAGAGCAAAAAGCCGACATAATATCCTAATGACGTGACATAAAACGGAATATCAGCCGTAACATTTTTGTAATACCACGTCTCGCCATACGCGGAGACGCTTTTATGACGCATCGAAAGACGCTTTATTGCGCAACAGACATCGTAAATCGCCCCTCATTCTGTGTAATTAGATGTGTCGAGTTATTTGCGTTTCATTAAACCTTTTGTAGCTGCAAGTTTTGTTGTTTTTGCGATCGTTCGCCGACATTGTTACGTCATGGTGGAACAGCGTGGCAGCGCTGCTAGTCACGTGACCCTATAATCGTGTGAAAATTTTAAACCACACAGAAATTGCTTGTTACCTCCATTTCGAAAGGCTTTGTGACGTCACGGTTCATATCTCCGCCGCTGGTGACGTCATTGGGGACAACGGCCTCCGCCTTTTCCTTCAGTTTGTCTTTTACCTTCTTGTGAATCAGTTTCAAGCAACGATCTGTAGCGGATTTTCTGCTACTCGCCTGCACGGTTACGTCATAAAGGTATGGTCGTGACGTCACACGGTGAGAAACTATGCGAACAAAAATTACCTGACTTGTTCTTCCGGATTGTAGTTCCGGTGTTAAAGGTCGATTTTGGAAGTTTTCGTTGTTTATCTGATTTAAATAAAACATTCCAATAGTTTAGCATTTATACCACATAGACCTGTACCCGTATCCGGTCATCTGATATAAACCAGCTAAAAGTACGACGTGGAAGCGTATTTCATGGACTAGCAGTTCGGCTAACGCTTTGTGACACCACGGGACCTTTGACAATCAAACCTATTGATGTTTAACCAGAAAAACTGATTTCACGCCCTGTCGCTACCGATTAACAATTTCGTCACCCACTGACAAGTATACTCACATTGCCATCTTGCGGTAGCGGATTTTTTGAAGCCTTTCGCCGCAGGATGTCGCTCAACACCTTCTTTAGCATGCGACTTTCGTCCTCTGAGATTTCTCTGCTGAAATTACTGGTAGCTGAAGACGATCTCGAATGTTTCTGGCGCGTCGAAGGGCGCTCTGCTTCGACAGTTATGACGTCACAATTGGCGCTATTTCCTACAGCTACTGTTTGCGGGCGTTTGTGGAAATCTGGAAACTTTGCTTTAGAAAAGGATTGGACGCATCAGGAAACTTTTGTTACCTCGTGTTTGAATGCTGGTGACGACGTCAGCGATTCGTTCGCGCAGTAATGCAACACACAGACGCTCAGCCTTCGTCAACCTTCGCTTTTTGCTGCGTACCGGTGGTTTCGGGTCTTTAAAGACGATCTCTTCTAGGGGCAGCGATTTTTCTGTCAAGCAAACTTAGTTTTCACTCAATTGTTGCATACGTCATGGTGACTCGGTGTTCATGTAATTTGACAATTTTTCGCCCTGTGTCTATACTGCCATGACAACATTACGCAAAAGTCAATAATTCATTTGCGAAAGAGGTCTAAATTACAGCATTCCCTATGGTTTATTTTATACGTAGCACCTTGTTCCTTTTCTTCTGTTTTTGTTGTTTCAATTTTAGGTGCACGTGGTCTCATTAACCTGAAGTAAACAGGGTGGTTGGCAACTATTTCCTCCACTTTGTAAAAACTGTTGACGGATTGGGTTGAAGTGTCGTCCAAGTCTGCAATATATACCGAATATGATCGAACATTTCAAATCAGCAAATTTCACCACTGTCGCAAAATGCACAAGACAATGAAACAGCTTGAATTGAAAAATTTGCACAAAAACATCTCCAGACTCTATAAGTTGGAATCAACAAATTGGGCCGGGTACTGGGAACATTCGAACGGTTTCACCAAATCGACCCCGCACTAGAAAAAAGGGATCAGCAGTTTACCAACTGAGAAATGTTTTTTGTCCTCGAATCTGACTCACATTTTCTACAACAACGCCAAAACTTACCATCTTCTGAGCCCGAATCGTCAAAACTAGAATAACGAACACGAAGTGATTCATGACGGTCCATATTTTGTAATAACTTAATTACATAAATTCCTATTTAAACAAAATTACTCCAAACATGCATCCTAGATATCACACTCAGGCAATTGAAGGCAAGTCATATCTCTTTCTGTTACATCATAAGATGTACTATGACGACACAGACGCCAAGTTTGTAAATGCATAAGGGCCTTGAAACTTGCACTGACAGACAGCATCAGGTTTAACAACGATCACAGTCCTACAAACTGTGTTTGTATGGCAACTGCGTCCTTACTACATATTTTTATTTATATCACAGCTGTATGTGTGGTGATTACCGTGTTTTCTATCTTACAGTCCGTTGTCTTCGACCGCTACGGTTATGATAAACGTTGAGGATGTTCAAGATAGCGAGCCGGTGTTCCAGAATCTTCCGTACGACAGGAGAATAGATGAAGACGTGTCTGTGGTATGCGCGTGTTTTTGCTTACATTTCTCACTTTTTGTGTTGTAAAGTTAAGTTTAAACGCAAAGTACAGTTTATTTTAAAGTGATCTTGGTCTGAAGTTGCATTGACATGACAATTTTCTTCGTGTTATCTTGCAATGCTGGGTGGAAATATTTTGTGTGCATTGTATGCAAAATGCAATCCTTGCGTCTGTCACCGTTCAGGGTGCTACAGTGGTGCGAATTTTGGCGCAAGATGGCGATAGAGGGACCCCTAACGACGTCGTATATTCCCTGATATCCGGTAATGAGGCTGGAACGTTCATGTTGGAAAGCGGCAACCTCAGAGTTGCGTCACCAATCGATCGTGACGTAACCGGCTTTTCGGGGATGTTTTCACTAACTGTACGTGCAACCGAAATTGGTACCAAAGGATCTCAAGGCGGTGCCTTTCGCGAAGTCAGCTTTGACGTCATAGTGGATGACGTCAATGACGAGAGGGCGGAGTTTGATCGAAATTCATACCGCCTTGCTGTGTCAGAAAACTTCCCCATTGGGACGGCGCTTCCTTTAGACATTCGTGTTACAGGTAAGTTATGAAGTAAGAAATTGTGGTTAAAACTCTTCATGACGTCACAACCACGTAAAGATTTTTAAATTTCTCGTTGTTTCTCTGTAGATAAAGATCAGGGAGCGAATGGCGATGTCACAATGTCAGTGAGTTGGAGGGTTAGTGACGTAATAACGGTCAGTCCAGTGACCTTCCGCCACCAATCTGACGTCACTTTGGTTTTAAAGAGGCCTTTGGACTACGAAAGTGCAAGAAGACTCCAGTTTAGGGTGAGAACTGTATGTGCCATGTAAGGGTGTACGAAACATTTGTTTAACCACACTGGAATTCAAACCCGCAAAACCCTGGGGGAATCCGATCAGGTTTTCTTTTCGGTTTGTGGTTTACAAAACATTAGACTAATCCAAGGCTTCTCAGCTGTGTGTTGCAAAAAAATGTAAAATCCTAATAACGCATGACAAATTATATAGAAGCTCTTGTACTAAGGCAATGGGTAAATATATACAAGCACCTGGTCTTATTAGACTTTATGAGTAGCTCTAATGACATTGGCAACTGCACATGTTTTTTCCAGGTATTTGCCAATGAGAGCAACAATCCTAAGCTGTTTACTTCTTGTGACGTCATGATTGAGGTCATCAACGAAAATGACAACGCCCCGCAATTCGAACAACGTCACTATGTCGTCAACGTATCAGAAAATTGTATGTAGTGCATAGTTTTCTTCCAATAACTGTCTGTCCGTACAAGAAGTAATTCTTGACCTTTTTATATGTCGGCACATAACCATCGTATAGTTAGGTATTGATGTAACCAACCCCAAACGTTCAGCATGCATGCACGAACCCTTTAGAACAGATCTCGCACCACCGCTTGGGAAGCATTGCGAAAGACGAGAAAAAATGCAGATTATTTGTAAACTATGTTGCAAATTACCCTTCTAACGAGCGATGAGAATCAAAAAAATACCTTTGTCACTCAATTTTATTCAACATGTGTCATCTGGTCTCATTTCTGTGTTTTCCGCAGTTCCTCTTGACCAAACGTTGGTTCGGCTCACAGCTACCGACGCCGATTCGGGAAGGTACGGAAGGGTTTCGTACTCGGTCGACTCGAGCCGGGGTGAAATTAACATTGACAGGAAGAGCGGTAATGTAAAGTTACTTGCTGCGTTGGATTACGAGACGGAGAAACGGAAACAGTAAGTCATGCTAAAAACAATTTTTTTTGTATACATAGGGTTTAAACATGGAAAAAATATCACTAAAGGTCTCTTACTATTAAAATCAGTACAGAAGAAGATTCCATTACATTCTAGAAACCCGTAAAATGTGTATATTGGGACTATTACATTTGTGCTGCCTCATTTTTAACACCCCATACACGTTATCTATCAATCTCACATGTTACCTTTAATTTCAGGTTCATTATCACTGCTAGAGATTCTGGACCGTACCAGCAGAGTGCGCAAACAATCTTGACCATCAACGTAGAAGACGTAAACGACAACTATCCTCAGTTTGGCTCGAACTTACCGACTCCAACTGTAGTGGAAAATCGTCGGATTGGAAATATCGCGACAATTAGGGTGAGACCTGCAGTGTGTTTTATTCAGCTTGTAAAGAGCAATGATATGATATTTATAGACATTTTAGTTTAATGTGACTTCCTGCAGGCGAATGATGCTGATTCTTACCCTAACAACGTCCTGACTTACTCCATTATGGAAGGAGATTTCAGTGCTCATTTCGAAATTGAAACCACCAAGGAAAACGTTGGGGTCCTAAACCTAGTCGGTGAGAAGACATTTGTTGTTTCTTTATACTAAATGCGCACTTTGGTAAAGTTCTTAGTCAAATTACAATGCTGTCACAGATTCATTTGAACGTTTCGATTGTACAATTGCTTGTACAATCTTTATTCAGAGCGTAAAAAATTAACAAATCTTTTGATGATGCAGAGCCCTTGGATTTCGAGGCAGTGACTGACGGAAGAGTCGAACTCACACTCTCTGCAACAGACTTCGGGTTTTTGCGCTCCACGGCGCCACTAGTGGTCATCGTGCAGGACGAAAATGACCACAGACCAGCATTTCTGCTATTCGGAAATTTCACCGGAACAGAGGTGACCGACTGTACTGTTACATACAACTGTGAGGTTCGACCACCAATATATAATAATAATTTTTATTTGGTTTCAAAAAAGGCAGCGTTAGTTTATCCTGCAAGATATTGAAATCCCTCAAAACGGCGCTCATTAAATGAATTAAACTTGTAGTTGCACTAACAGGTGTATCAAAACAATACTGTTTGTGGCAACATTTCGTTATTTAATTTGATAACGTTGCTTTTATTTGCGGTGGTAACGTAACAACGCGAATGACGTCACAATCGTGGGTGGTAAAACTCGAACGACACGCGAAGATCGAATCCGCTTATGAATAATAAATTACAGAACGTCGGCGGTGGTATTCTGATCGGATCAGTGCAAGCCGAAGATCGGGACTCAAAAAATAACGGGCTAGTCAGCTATTACGTCACCAGGGGTCACGAGGAGTTCGGTAAGATCTAAACCACTATGGTGTTGGTATAGATACTAAAGAACCACCTCACAGCAAGGTCGGCATTTTCGATCCTCGTATAAGTCTGTGTAACATGGAAATATATGCGAACGTTAACGTTTCGGTGTTAACACAACAAACACCTGTTGTTTTTGATTATCGATTAAAATTAAAATACTATACTAAACATAAATTATATTATGCCAATAACATTCGCACAGATTTCCATGTTTAACTGACATATATGTTGATCGGAAATGCCGATCATGCTGTGAGGTGGTTCTTTAGCATCTACTATTGTTTTTTTGTAGTATTTAAGTTTACGTACAGTTTGTACTAATACTTCCAGTGAGCCGTTTTCATTTTTTATCTCAACACTCAGACAAAGTTTTTCGCTTGAACGAGAAAACTGGAGAAGTCACCACAAAACCAGGGACGTCACCGGACTACGAAACTCAATCCCTGTATGACATCACAATCACAGCGGAAGATGGCGGCAATCCACCTTTATCGGTAAGTGCGGAGTTTACTATATTGGTTGTTATACGTCACTGAATTCTTACGTCACAGTCGAGTGTGGATCTATCTATCGCGATCACTGACGTCAACGACAACAGTCCAGTATTTGATAAGAACAGTCCGAAAGAGGTAACTGTACTCGAGAACAACCCACTCAGTGACGTCACAATACATGCCAGTGACGTGGACGGCGGTAACAATGGTGTCGTGAGATACGCTATTGTGCAAGGTTGGTGGACATTAATGCAATGACAAGATTAGGGTTAGAGGCAAA
This sequence comes from Ascidia mentula, assembly GCF_947561715.1. Classification (NCBI taxonomy): domain Eukaryota; kingdom Metazoa; phylum Chordata; class Ascidiacea; order Phlebobranchia; family Ascidiidae; genus Ascidia; species Ascidia mentula. The sequence continues at coordinate 7,144,593 of NC_138568.1, forward strand.
TACGCTTGAATGTTACTAGGCAACAACGCCGGCCTCTTTGTCATCGATGACGTAACTGGTGACATCACGTCGACGGTGGCGTTGGACTTCGAAGCAGTTGGACCAACACTGGAGCTGGTGATACAGGCCGAAGATCAAAGCTCGGAAAATCGTCTTTCTTCAACAGCTACGGTTTGTTAACATTACTTGTGTGACTTGGTTGTTTAAACAGATGCATGCCGTATGTTCTTTATGTAACATATTACTATTTTCCCATGTTGGTTGCTATGATACGAAATAACATGTCATAAACCCCCGCTCAATGATTCAGCACGAAGGATATCCCAGTAAAATTAATGATAAACATTTTTCTTGAAAATATAGTCTAACACGGTTCATATAACAGCTTACAGTGAGAGTGACGGATGTCAATGACAACTCACCACAATTCGTACGCGGAGTTGAAAACGAGTTCAGGGTACTGGAAAATATTGCTGGGCCGGCTGTGGGAAAATTCACAGCCACGGATGCAGATAGCGGCGAAAACGGAAGAATCAATTATTACATTGTGTATGGGAACGAAGCGGGTATGTTAACACAAAAATATGAAATTTTTTTAATTTTTAAATGTTCAATTTAGTGGTATATGACTTTGCTGAGATAAAATAAATCTCAGGAGTGCAAGTTTTTTATGTTCAGGGACATTATGGAGCTAATTCCTTTGGTTTAAATTGTTTTCCACAAAAAAAATGAAGACAAAAAAATGATTGACTGCATTTTCAGGTCGATTCGCTATCTCGCCACTAGATGGTGAGCTCCGCGTCGTCCATGGGACGGAGTTGGATAGAGAGGAACAGTCGGCATACAACTTAACGATACTTGCGGTGGATTCAGGAACGATACCACGAAACAGCACGGTTAGGATTTTTTTATCCGTTTGACAAAAACCTTGCCGTATTTTGGCACAAAGTGGACTTTTAGTTCAAACTTCATCATCATTTGAATGGTTGCGGTTGAATTGCTAACCGTCTGGTTTGTCCATGATGAGTCTTATTGTAAATTCAATTATAAAATCCTACTTGTTTATTACAGCTCAAGATAGACATCTTGGTCGACGACGTCAATGACAACAGCCCGGTTTTTGTGGATCTTCCAAAGCGCGTGAATCTGAGTGAAAATACAGTCATCGGTTCTTTGGCTTTCCACTTGGTGGCGCAAGATGCAGATTCGGATGATTTCGGAAGAATTGAATATTCCATAGAAAGTGAGCACGATGCATTCGTCGTAAACCAGAAGGTTTGTAATAGGATCATTGTGACGTCACTATACTTAGGTCACCATTGTGACGCATTTAATTCCGCTTTTCTGCAGAGCGGAAAAGTTTTTCTGGCAAAGCCGCTAGACCGAGAAGAAACACGTGATTACAATTTGCACGTGACCGCTCGAGACAATCCCCAGAATCCTCGAAACTCGCGAAGCGTGACGAAAACCGTTGTGGTAATTTACGGAACGCAAAGAATTCTGGCATGTTTTTTAATGTTGTTGGTTACAGATTTTAGTTGATGACGTCAACGACGAGAAACCGGTATTTGTGCGGAAAACCCCATATGTTGCGACAATATCAGAAAACTCACCACCAGGGACGCAATTGAGATTCACAGTAAGCTTATGCCGATAAGTAACGTTATACGTAAATCGTGCCGATTGAAAGTTGTATGGGAAAAATCTTTAACACCCAAGGCAATTTTTAGGGCTATCCCCTTTTGGCCATTGACGGCGACGAGGGGTCAAACGCAGAAGTGAGATATGAACTAATCCACGATCCGACTTCATTCTTCGCAATCGACGGAACGCCCGGACAAATCCACACAACCAGAAACATTGGTTGGTTTAATATCGTAACCGTAACTACTTGCAATTAAAGATCCTTTTTAACAGATCGAGAAGCACTACGCAATGACGTTATCAAATTGACAGTTCGAGCTTCTGACGTAGGCGACCAATATACTGACACCACGGTCATTGTGACGATTGATGACGTCAATGATAACGCACCTCGCTTTGCAAAGCGCAGGATTCGGACGAGAGTCTTGGAAAGTGTGCAGCCGGGTCACGTGGCTGCACGCATGACTGCTTCCGACCCCGATAAAGGAAGTAACGGCGAAATATCTTATCGCATACAAAGTGGTGCTTTCGACAAGTTTGCAATTAACCCCAAAACAGGTAAAATGTGCATCAATATTTAATAAAATTTTCTTAAAACCACCATCATGAATTTGCCTTGCCTAAAAATATCAATATGATTTAGGAACAATATTCTTGGCCTCCGGACAGTCACTGGACCGAGAAATTACGTCACAATACACATTATCCATCGTGACCACCGACCAAGCCCCCATCAACCCGCTATCTGGGACGGCTGTCGTCATAATCATCATTGATGACGTGAATGATAGCAGACCGAGATTTCTCACAAACTTTCAAAGGATTTCGGTACGATTTTATGACGTTTGATACAAAATTCCACTAAGATTCTCCATAGTTATAATGCTGTTAGCAAAACTTGCTCATATATTCACCCAGATTGATGAAAACTCAGCTGTTGGCTCAAAAATAACCCAACTGGTTGCCATTGACAACGACCTCGAACCGCGCCTTCAGTTCTCCATGACAACTACCACGATATACGACGCACAGGGGCGTCCTCTAGCTGTGGAAGCGCCCGTCGACGACGTCCGCCAGTCGGAAAACGACTTAATTGTCAACTGGTTCCAGCTCAATACCACAACTGGAGAAATATTTTTATCGTCAAATGATCTAAGTGTAAGAAATTTTCACAATACAGTGTTTTCGGGTTGTAGCAAAAACGTAGGCTTTTTGCGCAGTAACATATCGCTATTGTTTTCTGTTTTGTTTTTACGATTAGTGTAGAAAACAGTAAAACCTATATGCTTAATTGTTAGAAAATATCTACTGAATGTTGATCATTGTGACTATTCAGGCGCAGACGACTGTTGATAGAGAAAGGTGCTCTTCCATATTTATCAACTTTCAAGTAACCGACGAAGCTTCGGCCACAGAAGAAATGTCCACCTCAATACAACAGATGACTTTGCAGGTAGCTTACACCCCAGTTCCTACATTTACCACAAAAATAAGGGACAATAACAAATAAGATTATTTCCACTTAATAGATAGAGATCGACGACCAAAATGACAACTCTCCGTCAATTAACGTTTTGACAAAAGACGTAACAATCGACGGTGACATCACATTTGTTGACGTCACCGAGGAATGCTCTGTTGGAACAACTTTACTTTCGTTTGAGGGCAAAGACTTGGATCAAGGCAGTAACGGAAAAGTGGAATTCGAGGTGATGGAGCATCAGGAACTTATTCGTTTACAAGATTCGAGTTCAGGTACAGCACAAAAATAGGCAAAAAATACATCAGGCAATTTGGGGAATTAAAACCGCCTTACGACAGTAGAGTTTAAGACAGCTATTTTAAATTGTACAGAAACAAGATTGCAGTTTCGTCGTTATTTTTTAGGTTTAATAACATCAGCATCCAGAATCGATCGTGAAGTACTAGCGCCATCTGGCGGGTTTGGTTGGATCAACTTCACACTGATAGCACGTGACCTTGGCTTGCCAGCTAAACGCACTACACAGATGTCAGTGCGCATGCGCGTAAACGACATCAACGACAACTATCCGTTGTTCCAACTGTCTTCTTACCAGGTTTGTACGAAGCGTCCTTTTTCATGATTTGTGTTTATTTTCAAGAGCTTGTCCAAGAAAGTATAAATTTCTCAACAGAGACGTGCTTATTTTCGTTAGGGTGCTCAATTTTTAACTTAAACGTGTTTACTTGAACCACATGTATATTTTTAGTTATACTGCGCACTGTGGTATAAACGTTTTGCGTCATAAAAAACAGGGTGCTTTTTGGGGGGTCTGACCGATACTAACCCCGTAGCAATGGTGGCTTCACTTATTTTGTGCCAGTGATGTGGAACAGCACAACCGCAAGGTTATAGCAATTTTTGTTGCATGTTTTCGTTTGCTTACATGCATTAATAAGAGAACCTAAATTAAGCCACAGTTGTTGTTGGCTCTTATTTTCACATGGCTTCCTGTTTAGGCTGAAACTTTTGAAGATGCCGATCCCGGAACGGTTGTGACGTCAGTGAAGTCACTTGATATAGACGACGGCGTGTTTGGTGACGTCACTTACCAGCTGAGAGGTGCAACCGACAAATTTGAAATCGAACCGAAAAAGGTTAAACTTTATATTTCGTAAAGAAATGTTTTTACAATGCAAGAGAGGTATATTTGTGGCTAAAACCGATAAAAATACTCTACAGGGAACTATTTACGTGCGCGGGAAGTTGGATCGCGAAACGACGGATGAATACACCTTGACGGTGATGGCCATCGACAATGAGAAAGACGCGGAGGAAAATCGCCGTCAAAGCTCCGTCCAGGTATATTAAAACTTCAGTACATTGTTAAGTAACAAAGAACCACTGTTTCCATAAATCACCCGTTCTTAGGTGACAATCACCGTCCTCGACGTCAACGATAATTACCCCGTGTTTGCTGAAGCGAGACCGCGCTCCATAACCATATTGGAAAACACGTCAACCGGTAAGGCGGTTGCCAGGATATCTGCTACCGACAGCGACAAAGGCGTCAACGGTCATGTGACCTATTCCCTCCAATCAGATGCAGGTACCTCGAAATCGATAGCAAACATATCATAAAGGCAGAATTGGGTTTTGTAACAAAGTCTGTTTTCGGTAACAGCTGTGTTTGTGACGTCATACTGCCGTTTCCAGGGAGTAGATTTTGATTTGTTGCGAGTGCCACTCGGATACGACGAGTTGATTCGAGTTGGTGATTTGAACAAAACTGGGCATTTTTATGCCGTCACGTGACGTTAGCACGTGACGAAGAAACTTGTACTTCGGGTCGAAGAGAGAAACCCTATGGATAAAAATAAATAATGTAAACCCTACTTTCAAAGAGTTTGTAGAAAATACTTTACAAACTTTATGCAAACCTGTCATTGCCGCAGTCGGCCACATAAAGAAACCCGTTCGCGTCAAAACAAATACCGAAAGGGTTCCAGAACTGTCCTCCGTCCGTCCCTTTCCCACCAATGGCGTACAAGGGTCTTCCCGCCAACGAGTAAACCTTTAGTAATAAATGACGTCATTTCAATGTCATCAACAGAAATAAGTAATTATCGACTAAATTCCATTTAGCATTAACCTTGACTGTGTGGTTTTGTGTGTCGCTGATGAGGAGTTCGTCCCTGTTGCTGATCGCCAGCGCCACCGGCTGGTTAAAGTTCATCATTTTGTGGCCTGAGAACAAAATGGAAGACAAAAAAATGACAATTTGACCAGTAAACATGCAATAACGTCATATATGTTTTTTTGCGTTTTTTTGTCTTTTTTAAGCCCATGGGACTGTATGAATTATGCCACTAAATCCAATTCTGCTGGTATTTAACAATTGTATATTTTTACAACCTAAGTAGCCGAATCTTTTCCGGATATCACCCTTCGCATCGTAAACCGAAACAGTGTGACCCACGATGTCGGTGACGTAATAATTCCCGTTCACGTCGCTGCAAATGCCGTACGAATTGTTGCGGAAAGTCCCCTGTCCGAATGTCATCTTCAACTCGCCGCCTGTGGCACAATTTAACAGTGACGTACAAAATGCCATTTATGACGTCACAATCCGACACATACCGATGGAGAATATCCGAATTTCGCTTCCGCAGCAAACGAGGACGTCGCCTGCAGCTGTTACGAACACTCCTTTGGGTTTAAGCTCGCTTTCGGTGTCAAAGGCATGCTTAAAGCTGCCGAATCGATCGAAAATCTGTATCCGCAAGTTGTCGCTGTCGGAGACGACGATGTCCTGGTTGCGGGTCAGGGAAAGTCCCGATATCTTGTCTGTGAAAGTGAGAAACGTGAAACTAAATATGGGTTGAAGTCAAATAATCTTTCAATCCAACCAGCATACGAATACGCGTTTTTATGTACATTGGTTGATCTCATATGTGCGTTGTAATGTATCTGAGGGTTGCGACGCCTAAATATTAGAAAGTTGTTACATTACCTCGAAATCTGCTCGGGTATTTTCCCCTGCCCCCAAACTTAATGCAATTTTCCTTCATTCTGCTACCTGGAAAAATGACAGAGCTTCTTAACGAAAGAACACCTTTTTTTATTGGAAAGGTAATTAATAAACTACCTTCATTGATGTCGTCATACTGAGGATTGTTTAACCGGTCATCATCGCGTACGATCACAGAGGGCTGTGAACTGTGATGTAACAATGGCCTTGGTGTGACGTCATGTTTTGGTGTTTTCTCGAGAACGGAAAGTGGAACCGCGCTTACTTTCACCGCGTGGCCGTTTTCGAAAATCCGATTCAGTTCGGTTTCGGAGTTGTGACGTGGCGATGACGTAATAGAGCGAGGTACTGTGGAGTCGCTACAGCGACGAACTGTCAGAGTTCGTTTCGGTGTGTCTGCCTCCACCTCTCCTGAAGTCGAATCTATCAAAAAAAAAATTTTAATTCTTATCTTGGATAAACACCAACAACTGTGCCCAGAAGCGCGGAGAAATCCCTAATTACCTGTTACGTGACTCGACACGTTTGGTGACGTCACAATACCCGAGTCTTCGGAAGTGCACGGGTCGTTGTGAAGGTGAACTGAAACGGAACAGAAACATGTATATGTGGAAAATGTGTCGCCGATAATTTAAGGTTACCTTTGTCCTTCTGTGCCGGTTTCTTCCAGCTGTTCCTCAAAAAATGGGCCAAGTCCATTGAAGCTTTAAAATCTCTAATCTGAAATCAAAGTTAAATGAAACGGCTGAGGACAAACGCATATGACAAAGTAAAGATTAATTTTAGGTATTGCATTTGAAACTGAATGTACACGGATAGAGATGAAAGTCCTACAATTGAAAATACTTTGAAACCACAACAATTTCGTAAAATCTACATGCCTCCGATTCTTCCCTATCTCTGGCAGTGTTCAATTTGCTGGTGTCGACGTAATCGTCGTACTGGTAATTCCCCTTTCCTGGCTTATCTATTTCCGGAGGCTTTTCGTAGACGCCCGGATTCCCATTGCTCTGTGACGCAACAATGCTTCTGTACTCCTCATAATCGTATCCGGCCAATTCCAGCTGAATGACCAGGGCTTGTGCAGTTGCCTTCCACCCCTTTAGCGCCCTCCACTGGAGGAGGAAGACGTACTTTTGATCTTGTGCTGACTCGTATTTTACGAGAACTTTGCGGACTTGCTTTTCGTTAAAGTGCAGGCTTCGACCCAAGTACCAAGAGGTTCGTCTCAGTTCGTTTGAAAGCCTGAAATTAAACACATATAGGTATTGTTGTATGAAACAGAATGCCTTGGATTAAAATACTCGAAAAAATGATCCAGTTTCTTATTTAGACAGAAACATTTGTCTAATCTTTATGCATCGAGGGTCTGATACACTTAAGGAGCTGGTAAAGCACATAGAACAAGAAACGTGTTTGGTGTTGACAGGATCGCCTTGTAGTTTTTACTGTAACTATCCAAAAAAGCGCGTGTTTTTGTTCAAGTTGGGTAAAATGGAAGTTTATGCATAGTGCGGGCTTTCATCCTTTTTTAAAGCGACTTGTATGTGAGTAGGAATTAGATACAGGTATAGAAAGTGATTCACCCACTTATTGTTCGACCAATACGTCTATACAGAAAGCTCCATGAGGTCACAAACTCACATCAGTTAACCACAGACGTGCAACACCATCTGTTGTTTACTCCGTAAAACTGCATGTATTACAAATTAATATGTCCACACTTGCGTAACAGCACTTATCAAGGACCTCCTTCGCATATTTTGCAAGTGAATCTGTTATCCAAACAACACTGTGGGACCACCGAACACAGTTCAGACCTCATAAACACATCAATCCGGGCACGAAATTAAGCGAAATCACTCCCTTTGGGACATCAAGCCTGACATTTTGGTAATCCCTGTTTGGAGAATACAGGCGGACAACACTGCAATTTTCATCATTAATTATCCTTTCGAATATAGGGTCTTGTTCAGAAATGCGATAGAACAAGGATTACTAGGGTTTATATGTAATCACTCAACTGTATTTATAGGGCTCCTGGATCCAAGTCCTATTTTAGATGGTTCGTTTGGAATATAGTTATGCGGAATGGGGGAACCGTCCACTTGGGTAGCACCGTTCATAATGTTCACAATGGCACCCAAGGGATTTGATAAACTTGAGGCTGGTGATTGACTTAATGGCGATGCAACTACACAGCAATTTGCAATTTAATTCAAATCGAATCCTCAGGGGAATAGTCGCCAGTTGATTGCCCGAACTTATTAACCCTTTTCCATGAGTCGCCTGCGCAACATTCATGATACAATGTAAACGCATTTGGCAAACAAAGGGATATAGTTCATGACGAGCATTTAAACTAGTAATGTTGGAACTGGTAGTTGCTACCATTGTGGTGTGTTTAGTGTATGACTTTTTATGAGTGCTTCTGTCTTCGCAAAACGTACGCCAAACAAACACGACTGATACATGGGTTAGTAGAGTCATCCATCCTAATGGATAATACGGAGCACAAATTTAACAACTTTTTCCTAAATCGAAACTAGTGTTTAGGGCACCGTAAAAGTCCTCAATTTCACTTCTGTCCAGTGTCGCTTTGGAGGTTCGGTCAACAGAGAAGAACAAAGGCTGCAGGAATGCGGTTCAGAATCACGCCATGTACCCACCTGGACAGTTGATGTTTCGTCAGGCGTTGCGACTTTCGGTCACGCTTTACTTGTTTTAGGTGACGTTGTTTGCGGTTGAAATTTCTGGGAAAACATGTTTGGGAAGTTTTGCTTTCGGGGGCGCACATTTAGAAGTGAAAGTCATATCACGTTTCTAACACGATTTTTGCTTTATTACAGGCTTTTACACAGCATGGAATTGTTCGTTTTAGGCAAATTCACTTTTTGAAACATAAGATTTTAACATTTGTTATTTCTTATAACATACCCGCCGCTGGACTTTCTCCTCTGTCCTTTTTCTGTAGAACAAAAGAAGCAGTTTGTGACTGAGTATCGTTACAAAATGATCAAATGATTTGTCAAAATAGTAGTTCAAATGTAGAAATGTGGTCATATGCGCTGCTGGATCCTGCCAGGCGTAACGTAATTTTCAAATAAAGTGACCTAGCGATGCGGCGAGACGGGATGAAGTCTACGTTATTTTTTGGTGCCAGGGGGTCAGATCATATTGAACAGTACATCTGCATCTCTTACGTTTGTCAAGACGTGAGATTACGCAGTCATGTATATACGGCCCGCCGAAGGAAGTTAACACAAGGATGCGTGTGTCGTCGCTGATAAACCGTTTGCCATCAAGCAAAGCGAGGAAGAGCGACCACAAACCACACTGGGGTTCGAATTCCCCCAGTCACAAAAAAGCAAGACGCGCGACGACCCCGAAAGGTTGTTGCCAACCCCAACACCACAACCCGTTCCGCTCAGGAAGCTATTCAATGACTGTAGACCGCGACGTCACTCATTGAGCCCCCACAGTATAACGGAAATTAAACTAAAGGCCTGGACTGTTGGCAGACCAGAGATCACGTCTTGTTTGAGACGTTTGACGCCTGTTTTTGCCATCCACTGTAAACTGATATTCGTACCAATGGGGACAGTGGGGTATGTTATGACATCATTCTTTGTCGCGACGCACGTGTTGGTTATTGTGGACTGTTTGTGATCTCCCCTTTGGAGACCAAAATCCCATGGCATCAAATTCTCCCGGCGGCCGTATATGGCTACGTAATGCATTTTTTCGGCCATATATGGCCACGTATGACAAGTATGCACTTGGCGGAAAATACGCATCATCGAAGCTTTGTTGGTCGTATAGGACATTTGTTAACGCTCTTCATTGAGTATGCACAGTGTTGTCATCCCTAACCTTGGTCACGTTTCGGGAATTTGTTAAAAACAAACCACTTACCCTTCTCCTCCCCATTCCTGTTCACGTGACGTGTAGATAAGGAACCTCCCATTTGTCTCAGTCAAAAGTTCATCTTCACGAAAGAAACCAGACTAACAGTAGGCTAAAGCATGTGCGTAAAACTGTTGTAGGGCACATAAACATAAAACAATAAGGCATGCTTATATTCCTCATAAATATACACAGTTGACAAAACCTTACTCGAGCTTCTTTCAAAACGAAATGCTGCATTTGCACAAAGTAAATAAACATACTATTTGTACAACAACAAAAACCCATCAACCTTCGATGCTGTTTTCCTAACAAACACAAATAACATCCCTTGCTATATATGTGAGTCAACGCGGGGTCCCATTAAAGCTGTTTACATTCCAACCCTCGACACTCAAACACCAAAAACCTCCTTGATCTTCACTGTCATCAGACCGGCACCGACCCATTATGGAAGCATATCTGCAGCGCGTATCTTTCTCCTATAACGTATATCGTAGATCACTTTGGCCTGAGAACGGGGTGTGTCACATTTTTTTTATATCAATCTTGTTTGACAAGCCTTTACTTCCCAGACAATAAACCAAATAGGTTTACTGAAGACATTTTATATTACCAGGGTCTGTAAATATACCATCACGAACAGTTAACAAAAGCATGCAACTAATTCGCGGGTATACCTTTCGGGTGCGCACACGTGTGGAACACATATCGGAATGAAAGTGGCGCGAAGTTCATTTCCGCTAATGTAGCATTCTTGTAGCTTTCCGAGCCTTACATCGGGCCTTAGGACCAAAACAAAATTAACTCATGGAGGGCAATTCGACGCACGCGTTTGAACCGCAAAGATATTGATTAAACTGAATATTGCGTTGCGCCTGTTTGTTACCGAGCTTGTGAATAAACAAATCTATTCCCGCATATCAGCGTAACCTTTCGTATAGACTTAAACTTGTTAAAAACTATGCAAGGGTTTAACGGTGGTTACGGTATTGAAGTCACGGTACGTACACCTTAACTCATATTCTCTGGCCGGCAGGTTTTATTCTTCGAAAGTAAAACAATCTTTGTACGATTTTAGATATTCAACAGGGTGCAAAAAACGTAAAAACACACTAAGATTTCCACTTCTTGCGAGGTTCGACAAGCCAAACTGGTGTTCTAAGCCCGTGCACACCGGATACGTTTGCTGCAGTCTTCGCAAAGCAAACACCAGAGACACGCGCTTTCTCAAATAAAACCACTCGAGCTGACATGCTTCCATTGCTAACCAAACACCCGGTCATCCGAACACCTCCCACACAAGCAAAACAGAACACACAACCACAGAGCACCGGCCGCTTACCTAATACTGCCTTATCTAAACTTCGGGCCAACGGCATTCCCGCGCTTACAGGGCGGTGTTTTGACACCACTCGATTCGGGGAGCAATTTTCTCGCAATCGACCCTAATTGTGACGTCACAATGCAGCCCCGCCCGTCGATTTGGCGGTGCCTTTTGCATTGGCGAACTCGAAAGCGTTACAGAAATCGTAGGCGATCGGCTGCCTGGCACGGCTAAGCAGAACGGAAGCAACATTTCTGAATCGCGTCTCGCATTCCAATCGCAGTGTCGCGGTTTCGTGACGTCACAATGGCGAATTAAGTTCGGTGCACTATTAAAGTCAACTGGACCGCGATAAAAAATGCGGCTAAGTTGAAGCTACCAACTGTTTACGAAAACACTAAGCCCCATGCCGAGCTCAGCCTTTTAGAACGAGTAGAAATGCACGTGATTTTCATAGCACTAACATCACCAAGCTTAATCCTTATTGTACCTTAGGTTTCTAAAATTTCATAAATCTTTTGATCAACATTCTGGACAAAGCAGGGTAATCGTATAAAGCTACAATCCACCCTCCCCTTGCCTCTAATTCGTCAAAACTAAACGCTACATAACAATTGACCTATTGTCCTTTCCTTCCAGATTACTTCGCAATCGATCCCTTCACTGGTGACGTCACTGTGTCGCGTCGAATTGTTGTGTCGAAGCGCCATCCAACGGTCTGGGACTTGTTGGTGATTGCGACTGACGGTGGAGGCCTGGAGAGCAATGTGACGTTACAAGCGACCATTGTTGACGTCAACGACCATGCTCCAGTGTTTCTTCAACCTACTAGCAACGTTATAAGGATAGACGAGGTAAATAACAGGGATATTGCAAGTACACGTTTCGAGAAACTTTACTCGTATGATGGACGCGTGACGTAACGTCAACATACGTCATTTAGGAACAACCGGGTGGGACATTCGTGACGCAAGTGATGGCCAGAGATGACGACATCGGATTAAATTCCGAAATTCGGTACAAGATTCGTTTCACCGATTCTACGGAGGAAGAAGCCTTCCTTATTGATGACGTGACCGGCAGAATAGTGACGTCAAGAAGGTGACAATATTATTTGTGAAGCAGTTTTAGATACAAGCACAGCAAAATTTATTTGCACAGTACATGACCATACAACATAAAACTTAACTATAGTTCACCATAAAGTGACCGAGTTTATATGTGTCATTTCACTTTAATATTACCAATGTCCCTGCTCTTTCATCCATTAGCACAGAAAAGATACAACTTTTTGAAAAATAAAAACAAAAATTTATCGAAAAAATTATTAACACCATACACTTGCTTCTATCGTTTTTAGATTGGACAGAGAAAGAAGGAGGTCATACCTATTGCGAGTTGAGGCGCACGATCTTGGTGCTCCGCAACAGGAAAACTTCAAACATCTAACAATAAAGCTACGGGATATAAACGACAACAGGCCGATGTTTACCTCTCAAGGTGTGTCTAATTGAAATAATTGCTATGCGATTTATTATCATGAAAGACGTGCTGTTTCATGGTTCTGAATGATAAAAACCTCGGGTTAATCTAATCTCTAAAGTGGACAGAATCTAGCCCGTGATGTGGCACTGTCTTAAAACCAGCGACAGCAATTAAACACTTGGTTTCAAACATTTGCTATCCGCTATAATTATTAAACATTTGTTAAACACTGTTAGACAGTACACTGTTTCAACACTGTTTTTTTTTAATTTATATTGAATGAAGTCTCGGTGTTGTCAACGATTCAATAGAATAATTCAAATGTCTCTATCGTTTTATCTAAAAAAATCTTGGTATTTATCGCTTGGTAATCTTGGTATTAATTGCCACTCTGTCGTCATGGTATTGCAATTAGTAATTCAGTTTTTACGCTGCGTTGTAATATCTAGGTCTCTAACATGGTCTATTAGTTTGCGACAACTTTCCCACTTCAGATAAAGTTACATTTTAAACCCCATGTTATTATAGGCACGGCCACCCAAAGTCTCACAGTCCCGGAAAATGCCAAAATTGGTGACCCCGTCGGTCGCATAAGAAGTGCGAACGACCCCGATAAAGACGCGAAAATATTCTACCACATCTTGACGCATGATGGCGACAATGAGCAGCCGATGTTTCGTATGCGTGGCGACAAACTTGTACTCACTGGAGCGTTGGACCGCGAGTCGGTGGAGCGGTAAGTAAAAGCCGTTACGGTTGGCTGTACGTAGTGTCGGCAGTATTGCCCGCTTTAAACAACGGCGCAAACGTGCTCTGCAACGGGAACTACCAACCGCAGCCAACAACGGCACAAAGTCACACAGGAAATTTAAGACTTCTTCTTTGTGATCTGCAATGGGAACGACCAACCGCTTTGTTTTGTGTATAATTTCATACGTGCCGGTAATGCGACCCCGGACGTTATGTCATTTACATGAGTCTGAAGGGAAGTTGCGTGCGAGCACAGCAACGACTTGTAAATATTGTCACCGTGAAGAGGCTGTGCCACTTCCATGTAACCAACAGAGAAGGATTAAAACGATTGGCAAACAGATAACAAGGCATGAGTCCTGGCAACAAGGCAAGAGATAATATTTTGCACTGGCATAATCATATCGTTTATATTTGTGAGCATTTTGGAGGTCCTCTCAGTGCTATACGAACTTCCAAGGTCTTGTAACGTCCAATTAAACGCCCTTAAAATATTTTCTGCATATTCGACCACACACTTTATCCTGGTACGCAGCGATTTACCCAAAAGGCTTACAAAAGACCCTTGAGATGACAAAAAGTCGATGACGGCCAAAACGTTTTCGCCTGACCGGCTTCGAAGACCGGTATTTTGCATAGTCATCGCATTTTTAGTGTTTCTTCAAGCATTGTCTGGCTTGTGAAAACACGCGAGGTTTCTAAAGAATTTCGAAATCCCATCGATTCGAAATTTTATTACACAGTCACTGTGACAGTAAGGGCGGACGAAGAGAGTTTCCTTTTGTCAATAAAGTTTGTTATTTAAAGCCCAAATACTTTCTTCACTAATGGGTTGGAAAATAGCTCATTCGGGTAAAACGGGGAATGTCATATATTATACAGCATTTCCAATTCATATTACAACAAAACAGACTCCTATGAAAGATATTAAATTTAAGATACTTTGCAATAGTCTCGTCGCATCAACGTGCAAGGTAATTCGTAAAAGCCAAGGCGCTTTGTGACAATGCTTGGTTTCAGAGTTATGGTGAAATAAATTTAAGTTGGGTCATATATGTTTTGCAGTTATGTCTTAATCATTGGTGCAACGAACAATCCAAACTTCACTAAACCCCTGCCGTTCGGTCGCTGGGACGCGGAAGTCAGCCAGGCAAGCGAACCGTCAGGATTGCTGGCGAACCGAATTTCGTACCCCCTCGCCCCAGTTTGGGATCCTTCGCGCGACCGCTCGCTATTGCGGATGACTATCGAAGTGGATGACGTCATCGACGAGAAGCCGACGTTTGCACGTGACCGCTACGTTACCGCTGTCGAGGCCTCGGCGCATGGCGGTAGTGTGGTTGTGAAAGTAAGTTTTACGGTTCAGTAGTAGGTTGTTGCGTCTCGCCTAGTCATTGTGATACGGCGTAACGCTGCGGCGTAATCCTTAATATGTAGAGCGGTAAATTCGTGCATTGGTAATCACGCCTGGTGAGTATTTTTGTCACACGTTTATTTGAGTCAACAATGGGCACCAGAACCGCACTTAGGCGGGCGTGGTTCGTACTTAGCAAATAATCTGTTAATTCAGGTGGAAGTATGGCGAAACGGACCATGGGAAACTTTTTCTGACTGACATTATAGCCTAAGAAAATGTTTGGGACCAATTATAACAAAAAACTTTTTCTCTTCCATCCCATTGGCTAGAGCAGGAATCCCAAATCATTTATAACGCATGTAGTATATTTGCGGGCCAGTCTTTGTGCGTCAGATGTATATGACATCAATAAATGACGAATGTACAAAAGTGCACATAAGGTAATAGCCCTAAATAATGCAGTATTAGCATATGTTAGTGCGGAGCCCTGGAAAAGACAATACCATGCGGCATTTATTGGTGCCTGAATAAAGTACAATTTC
Source organism: Ascidia mentula (assembly GCF_947561715.1). Classification (NCBI taxonomy): domain Eukaryota; kingdom Metazoa; phylum Chordata; class Ascidiacea; order Phlebobranchia; family Ascidiidae; genus Ascidia; species Ascidia mentula. Next base: position 7,160,097 of record NC_138568.1, read on the forward strand.
TTCTTTCTGTACGGACCGTTTACAAATGCCTCACAAACAGTGTTTATTCCACCCCAGAAGTATGTGACTTGTATTCCTAATGGTTAGAACTGTTTACGGAGCGCGGTACCTGTCCGGTTGGTAACCCTCGCATTCAAAACACGAAAAACCACTCGCGGAGAAAAAAATTAGTCTATTTAAAGCGACATCTAAAAAACGCACGAAAGATAATCCGCAGCACTTTAATTCCACAGATGAACGCCACCGACCCGGATTTAAACGATTACATCGAATACGACCTGGTCAATTGCAAGCTTATAAAACCCAACAACAAAACTGTGGATCGCCGGGATTTCGTCATCAACAGTGAAACAGGTGCCATCAGAACGTCGTCACTCATCATGGGAAACAAAGGGTAAGCAATAGTTTGTTAAACATTCGTGTTCACACATGATTTTAGCACACTTTAAGCTAAACTCAGAAACATTGACGCACACTCTTCAGTCTGACTGAGTATAGTAAGCATGGGATGTCAATAAAATGCGCAAGTACATTAAATTTGTTAGTTAAGTTAAAAGTATAATTGCCATGACTGTAGATCTCATTCTTGACGCGATTTTGCGTCTCGAGCGCGTTTTTGCCGCCATTCAAGTATCCCGTCAAGGTATGTGAAGACAGGTTGGTAATATCTGTCAAAAGAAATTATTAAAAACATTTCTTATGAGGGCATAGTTTTGGTAATACCGGCGTAATTACTTGAAAGAAATACAGTACAAATATATATAGTGAAGCAACAAACCTCTGATTTACGTCAGCAGATTTTATTTTGAAAATCGATTTCGCTTATGTAGGTTTCCATAACCATCGTGAGTTTCTTATGCAAATAGAATATTACACCAACTAAAGTAATTTGCTGTCGCAGATAATTAAACAATGCCCAACCGAGGGCTAGATCCCTCTACGGCTATTAAGCAAGTCCTAGTAGAAATATACATTGACGTTTCAGCAGCTTTTGAATAAAGGCTGTGTTTGTCGGTCTTAAAGTTAACAAGAATGCCCGATACGCATAGCATCATAACATCGTTACATCTTTTGACTTGGCTTATTACTAATCAAGCGTAACCATGTGGCGCGTTAATGTTCACAGCTATGTCAGCGGCCTAATTATATACTCTGTGTTATCCACTTAGTCGTGCCCCAGAGAAAGCGAGTTTGTGAGCCAGGTGGAACCGAAACTCGCGTAAATATTTCATCACTTTCGATTCACCGAACCGCAAATCAATCAATAACACCCTATACTCTACACTATACATAGTAATTTTAACCTGTTCCCGTATTCGTGGTGAAGAAAATGTCTTCTAGGTCCCGCCACTAAACCCGCTGGCAGTATCTTGTCGTACGACCATGGAAAATCGTAGCCACTGTGGTTGTCCAGCAATATGGGTACGAACAACATAATGAAAAAACTTCGCGTCAGAGGGTGGGCACCTTGAACCTACAAGGGCATTGGGATGTTATTTTAGGATGGTCGCGTTGCACACGCTTGTTGGAAATATATGCTGGTTGAATGGCTACCTTTACAAAGCTATCAAAATGCAATTTTGGGGCCGTGAAACAAATTGAGTGTTGATGGGACTATTCTGTATTAGCACACTGTCATCATGAACGTGTAGAGATTATACATACCAAAAGGCCGCATAGAAAATTACCTTTTCAAATGGAATAGCAAAACAAAAAATAGTGTGACGCCCTGATCTAAATCATCCTCAAGGCACATCTAAACCGCGAAAAAAATATTATGTTGGTCTCTTAAATCGTTCGTTCTTACATGCAGAATGGTAACTTAGCACTATAGCATAGATTAACCGTACTTTTAGTCCGGCATTCGCTGACAGCACGAGAGCTATCCTTTCTACCATGTGAAGTTTGTTGGTGACTTTTACATTTAGAGACTGGTGCGTGTGGTGCTCTTTGTGGAACAGCCTAAAAAAACAACAAACAAGTAATTTAATCGTAAAAAAACAACGCACTTTAACTGGGAGTGCAACACTTTGTGCTTCGCAGAGCTTTCATGCTTGTTGGCTTCACGCCATCGACAGTTTTAAGTTACAAAATATTCGAAGCAGAGGTTTTGTACCTGTACAGTGTGGCGTTCTTGTGAAAGGTAAAGTGTTGAAGAAAGAAGCAGGCATCGTAAATGACCAGCGCTACTAATAAATGCCGTACAACGTCACTTAGCTGGGGTGGTGGGATTGGTAGCGCTCGTGTGGTCTGAAACAAACGTTTTTATTTTAATTTACAAATACGTATTGAAACAATTAGGTGCTGTACTTGAAACCAGTGGTTCTTTTTTTCCACCAAAACTTGCGATTCGACGCCTGCGTACGACTTAACGTGAAAGGTGTCCAAAATAACAAGGGGAAGCGAATACTCAAATGCCTCCCTCAGTTGCAATAAAACTGATGTTCTTTCGTAACCGGCGCTGTTGCTTGTGATTCTAACAAAACAAAAATCGTTTACCACTAAGTTAAAGCACAACACACAAAAGAGGTAAACCACTCACTTGTACTTTTCAGCCAGTTTATAATTGTGAATCACTCTAAAAGCAAAAAGGGGAAAATACGTCCAAACTTGAACGGAAAACGTCTCGTTGTACACCGTCTTGTACCACCACTGATGACGTAACCACTCCCACGTCACGTTTATACCATGTTGAATAATATCAGCGTTGTAATATGCGATGCAGATCACCAGTATTGTCAAAATTCGAAGCAGTGGAATCAAATTGAAGTTGAAGGTTTGGCGCGACACCAAATCATTTTGTACATAACTGACTTTAGTGGTTTTGGTCACAGTTTTCGTCACTGACATGATAACAATTTATGTAAATATATATGTATAAGCATTCTAGTAGGCCTGCCACATAAACAATCACACATTTAAACACAGTGTATGTTTGCGGCATACCATGCTTTATCAACACAAAGTTTGCCTGCGCAATCAAACTCCCACCCTTTCATGCGTATATAGCGATGGCAGTTTTCGCGGACATTAAACTTATTGACGACTTCCCGACCAAACCTAGCATTGTATAGTAGCGCCTTACACCAACCTACAGATCCAGGCCATTGCTCGTTGTTCTGTGAATGAAAGGCCGTTTCCAGCGCCCTTCATTTTCAATAACCTCTCCTTTGTCAAAGGGAGTTTTCTTAAATCTCTTGGAAGTAATCGACAGTGGAAGTCAACGACGTTCTTTAACAAGACTGTGCAAATAGTCTAATGTGCTGCCTATTATAGTAGTCTGTAAACGCTGTGAACTTCTCTTTCAACATATTCTTTCGAATAACCCACAATAAGCAGTAAAACACAATTTTGAACGTCTGTGTTGTACTCACACAAGACTGTACACAAAGCACGTAACCCATCCCATTTGTCTGTTGACTGGAAACTAAACGCTGTTTAAATATTCATCTCCTGAAAAGCGCGGTTTAGTCTGCATTGTGACCAAACAATCGGGTTGTGTGACAAAAGAGAAAGAAAGTCCCTTCAAGTCAACGGCCTCGCTGATTGCCATGCGATCCTGCACTGTTTTTTATAGCAGCTGTGCGTTTCCACCACATCCTGTTCAAATGCGCAATGAACCCTTTTAAAGCACCACTAATCTTAGCTGCGATTATACCATGCCGGCAATTGCGCGTATAATGCAAATTTGAAACAAGTAGTTACAGAGGATGCTTGTATTTCAAAGGTTTTCTGTTGCATACTGGCAACCACTGTCTGCTATAAACTATACATCATTATACAGATTGTGGACTTAAATACCATAACATAACACTCAATCACATTGCAATAACAGATACCAACTAATGTACAGTAAATGTAAACCTAACACAAACATTATAACTTCCACCACTTCCTCATTGAAAATCAAACAATTAACACCAAACAAACGCTCTCTTAGCACTACCAGGACACACACGCACAACAAACGAATGAATTTTGTCGCTTTTATTGCATGGTCGACCGAATTTCCCGCCGTTATTTATGTACAAAATCAGCAGCGCCCACCACTGGTAAAAATAAAAAAATATTTTCTCCACCAAATAAAGCGACAGCTAGATTGTCAAAGCAATACCTCTTTTACGTACAACCAATAACTTAACGACGCAGAATACACCATAGGACATTTATATATTGATGGCAATTTTGATAGACCATGAAGGTTTTTCTGTATCCAAACTGTGGTGCTAAAAATCCCCTTTTTTGTCTCTAGACGATATCTTATGAAGGTACGGGTACGTGACTCTGCGAATCTTTCATCCGTGACAACTTTAGAAGTGTTAATAAAGCAGAAGAGCAGCCGACTTAAGTTTGTCGTCGAAAGTCCACCTGATGTTGTGACCGAGCAAAGAGAAAAGTTCACGGAAATTTTACGTGAGAAAATATCTGCTAGAATGTCCAACCTTTTCTACAGTTGTCGAATATTTCGCCCCTATGTCTATGTTGTATCGTATTAAGTCTCGATTTTATACCTTTTCATAAAATACAGTTTATTGAAAATTTAAATTCTAATAATTATACGCGAGAACAAAAATGGATGGCCCATGCTCCACAAAATAGTGACATGTTTTATGAAAGACTTCCGGCCTTTTTCGTACTTCTAAAATCCTACTGTTTGACAAAAAAGGCTCCCACGCAGTTAATTTACGTAAAATGATTAAATTGGGTTGTGTTTCTATTGTGATTACTTGTCAATATATCCCACAGAAAATTTAACTGGATCGATCGTAACCATTGACAAAGTTCAACATCACGTGACACCCCAAAAACGACGTGACGTCAGCAAGAGTGACGTAACAATACGTGTTTTCGACGGCGATGACGACGTGGATCAAATCGCACAAAAGTTGAAGCGGGGATCTTCGGACCTGAAACGACTGTTCCGAGACTACTCGTTTTACGTAAATGTCGATTTTATTTTTTCGAACAACAGCTACGAAAACATTTTGACATCCTAGTCCTTATCTAGTTTATAATCTGTTGCAAATTCAAGTCATATGTACTCATCTCGTACTTGGAAAACACTAATACAGCGGGACACAGATCCGTTACTTATTTACCTGCATAGTAAATCTGTGTGAATGTTAACGGTCAGGTGGAAAGGAAGCAAACGCCTGCTATTTTTGGTTAGATTATATATTTGAATTAAAAGACTACACTTAAACCGCTAATGTTCGCACAGAGTTCTATGTTACATAGGCTTCTGTGTGTATCAAGTATGCCAACGAATTATGTCCCGGTGTATTATATGGTATTTTTTTAATGCAGCCTTGTTTGCAGGAAATTCAAACAACGGAAAAAGTCATTTCCGATGACGTAATGGGACTGCGTATTGGTCTGTCAGTTATGTTCATCGTGTTGCTGTTGGTGATTGTTTTTTTCCTTGCTTGTCTGATCCACATGCGGCGCACGTGAGTAAACACAAAAGTGTGAATGCTACGATTTTGTCGCGTCAATCGCGTCACCAGTAAAATATACCCGCTATAAATGTACTAACTATAGTAAATATTGGAAACGAGATAAGATGGGGGCTTGTTTCTAAAAACAGAAAATTCCAACTCGATTATTTTTCAGGTATCGCAATAAAATCAGAAAGCTGCAGGAAGAATCAACAACGCCTCAGCAAGATGGAGACGATAATATGCGCGAAATTTCTGCTGACAGGTAAAGAACATACACTGCTATATCTAAAAAATGTGTTTTTTGTTCAACAGTTATAGTTTTCAATACGTGAGTGCAAACGTTTTTGTGATATTGTTACCTGAATTTTGCTTTTCTGTCATAGGAGGAGCGACGAAAAGATATCAAGTAAAGACGGACTGAGGTAAGTCCTGAGGAAAAAGTTTTGCGTTCAACTAAGGGAATCTGCGCGACAATTAAATGGGGGTGGAATGTTGTGTGCAAAAAGTTTTGCCTCATGACGAATCGGTTTTCCTGCAGTTGCGATGACGTCACAAAGGAAAAACAGACGATAGGCGGGGCGGAATCGCGAAGAGTTCAAAGAAGTTTCACAACGGTAGGCAGGTGTTTTGGGTCAATCACATGAAAGTTTGTGCAGTTAAAAAACTACAGGGTACTCATGGAGTCATAATCTGGACAATATAACAAACACTATTATAGTACACCCGTAACCCTTACGTGTAAAAATACATGAAAAGCAATTTAAACAATATAACGTGCGAAAAAAACGTGTCTTTTGCGTCAAAATAAATCGTTTCCATTCAAAATACAAGGATGGTCCTGTGCTCGCTAGCTCCCTCCTGTGGTCACCTTCGCAGATACGAAGGCCAACACGTTCCATGGAAGGAAGGAATTTGCAGGTTTAATATGTGTTTTTGTTTTGTGCTTATGACTGTGACGCCAAAATTTCCTAATCATATGACCACAATTTTGGCAGGCAAAAAACGTGATGTAATTATTTGTTGACCATTTTGTAGTTCTCACTGATAAATGAAAAAATAACTTCCATTGCACTTTGCTTTGGCATTGTGAGGTCATAAATGTCACCCTTGGCATTGTGAGGTCATAAATGAAAACCAAAAACAAACATAACTCGGTCAAAAACAGCTCACAACTACGTTCACACCAGCCCTAAATCCCTACACGGTGACGTCACTGTTTTGTTCGTCTCTTTCAGACGCACGACGCATTCGTTTGTGACATCACACTGCACGCGACGGGGTGCGACAAAGCCCTGACGCCACTTCACGGCTCGGATAGCGGATCGTCGTTCTAGGATGGACCCGGGTCCGGGATTCGAATGACAATGGACCTGGTCGATTCCGGCGTTCTGCGGTTTTTCAGAGAACTGGGAGGCACTGAATTTGGTTTAAACTCTTCTCGCTTTGGCCTCGCTAAAGACGACTTGCCGCTATAGCAACGGAGGTCGTCCTGGCGCCTCAACGCGTTGCTATGACAACGCGACGGGACCTCGCGGTCGCTCGGGCCTGGATCGAAAGTTGGCGTGCCAAATCGGCTCAACAAACGCGGCGTTAGGGCGCCACCAGTGCGCCCTCTGGTGTTCTGGAGCCACGGATTCGCACTTTTGATGTCACGCGTTCCGGTCAGTGCGCTTTTCACGTGATCCTGGTGCTGTAACCGGATGTTACGTCCGCGCATCACCAGCCACGAATCGTTGAATCCGCCCGCGTCGTTTCCGATCCAAGTGTTCTTAAAATTGTATTTCCTTTGGGTTAGAAAATATTTACGCCATGATAATGTAAAGCTGAATGTGGCGTTCACTTTGTACATGTAATGTATATTTCACTTCCTGCATTTAATGTATTGGATGAGGCTTTAATAAAGCGTTTCCCAGAACTTTCTCAGCAGACAATTCTCCGCAAGTGCCAGTACCAGAAACTTCATCACGTATTGCTAACATTCCCCCCATGTCATTCATTTCATAACACACGTCCCCTAGTTTTCCCCTTTTACGATATTTCCAGTATTGTGCATTATATAAAATTGAAAGTCTAGCAAATCACCAACATCAGTTAAAACAACATCAAGGCAGTTTCAGGGTAAAGTAATACGAAGTATCCAGGTTAAATGGCTTAAAACATTTAAGTATCAGTAACAGTTAAAATGTTATATGCTTACCAGCATCATGGACGGCTTGCTTGAAACCTGTTTATTCATCTTAAATGAAAAAAAAACATTGTGTTTTATTTCGGGGAAACCTCCAAAAGTTACACAACAACTAACTTTGTGTCGAGGTGAGGCTCGGGGTTCTACGTCATCGCTTGTTACGTCACTATCGCACGCAGTGTGGTTCATCATAGGAGTGGGTGTGGTTGGAGGTGTGGTCGGATGACTGCTTGGCAAAAATTTTTTCGACTTAATATTGCGCAACTTCGATTGTGACGTCACACTTACGTTTTGGCGTCCTTGGCCGCGTCGTCAATAAAACGGTCTACTTGCATCAGACGAATAAATACCTGAAGGTTTTGGGCGTTGCTTCGTTGCCTTGAGAAAATATGTTTGAGGTTAGAATATAGTGGGGTTTGCGAAAAGATGGTAGTTTGCGCACGTTGTGTTAACCGGTCATTATTTTGACGCCATTATTCCAAATGCTGCAGACAATATAGGTCTAAACCACCGCAAAACATATGACTATTTGTCGGCATTTGCTTTGTCTTTTAGTGGTAGAACTATCAATACACTTCACATTTTTCATGAGATAAAACCAATCTTGCTGCATTTTGAATAGTTTAGCGGAAGTTAGTTTAAAAATCGCTTTGTAAGTGCGTTAAATGTACAGCAACCTGGCAGCACTCTTCATATGTACCCTAAAACGCATTGATTGCTTTCGGGGCGACGTCAAAGTGACCTTAGACTCTAAAGTAATTCCAAAGTGACACAAGTAATCAATCACACCTTAATTGGCGCTCAATGTCCTTTTGCAACTTGCTCGTCCGCATTTTCGCTTGCTGGGAAGAGATGAGCGCCGGATTTGTCGTGCTCGCCACTTTCCTAACCAATAGGGTCTCGCGACGATTGTTGCGTCGCTGTGACGTAACAAGTGACTCCATTATCATGCAACAAACGAACGAATGTCGAAAGCTTCTCCAGTGGGAACAGTGCAAATAAACGAGCTGGTTGGTGGAAGAGGTATTCACAAGTGGTTCGGGCACTTTGAACTACCTTGTTAACAAGCCACAAGTGGACTAACTGGCGGTTTTGGGCGGATTTGCGCAGCGCTAATACCGCAACCAGGTCTGCAAACAAAGAAGATGGACGCTAGTTTTTAGTCCCACAGGATTAAGCACCTTCCAAACATGAATGCATTTGCAATGTATTTTTGCTACAACATGAAGTTTTTAAGTGACATCCATCGGTGACAAACTTTTGCAATTTGGTATAAAATCACTGGGTTCTTGTGTGAAAATACGGTTTATCGCTGTTATAGAAAGCATATTAATATTTACTTGTGACAGACAATGAAGCCAAAACCTGCGAAATGCTTCAGTGGCCCATGAGATTTCATACAGTGAGCAAAACGTACACTGGTCAAAATCCACAACCGAAATTAGAGCAACTACCTATTATTATTGGTTGTCACATTGAACAAATTGAAATGATTTATCCGTCGTAAATGGTCCCATAAAAGCGACAAAGAAAGCACCTCAAATATGGAAACAATGTATACTTTACCAGGCGTTTTAACATCTTGTGTTGATAGAGTAAACATTGTAACATAAGGAGCATCTGTTTCGACACAAAACGGATTTAAAGCCATGTTAGTGTTCACACGACTGGCGAGTTTCTGCATGCCTTTCTACACTTAATCATAAATAGCAATTATCGAAGTAAATTTTCCACGTGAAAAGGCGGATAACCAGTTATAAATTATAAAAATCTCACGGCATAGTGTATGTAAAGTTACTGTGGAGTGTTACCAGTCTTACGACCGGTGCTTGACTGCACTTGGAGGATTGAAAATTTTTATTTTATTGTCAGCAGCAAACGTATGACGAATGCCCTTGCAAGGGTCAAAAATACACTTGCGCCGGCGTACAAGGCGCTGTTAACATTGGCAAAACATTGACTGACAACAATACAAGATCCGCTTTCTGACACACAAGCCGGCTCTCCTGTCAAGCTGTATTTCACACCAACCCTTCTAATGATTACAACCACAACTCCACCGTTATCACCTGCAAACAAATCCCATCAAAACCAACTTAACATATTGCTCTTTCCCTCAAGAATGCCACAGTGTTATCAGCCAGGTATACGTCACAAACGAGTGTTTGTCCGCGCTGGTAATCACAGGAACGCCCGCGTATTGTTGTCGGGCGGCGCGATTTCTCTATTTTCATTGTCGCGGGGTGTCGCGTTACGATTCAGATTCCATTGTTGCGACAATTTTGTTACAATCGCGCGATCAATTAATTGTAGAACAGCGGGCATTGTTCAAATCGTGGGCGGGCGGAAATTCAATTATCGGAGGTTGCTCCCGAATAAGGAGATGAGGACTCATAAGGATCGTAATAAAGACGCAAAAGCCATTCTTGATCGTCTAACGACAGATCTTGAAAGGAATCTGAGGATTATTGAGAGCGGTAAGAGGCAGACACTCAGGTTGCACTGCAATGAACAGAGGTGAGAATCTTCAGCATCGTAGAAAATATACTAAAACAGTGCAATTTTTCAACCAAACCCAAGCAGAAGTTCCTGTGAGCAGATATTTCCGGGTTTATCTTAAAATTTACCATCTACTGTATTAAACCGAGGTGCACGTTAAAAAATTAGGATCGTGACCTTCAAGAATTAAACAGGGAGTAAATCAGGGAAAATATTACGACAGCAGTTTGGCTAAGCCTCAATGTAGCGATCTATCATAATTCAAAGCATTGTATAAGCCGCCACTTCCCTTCGTCACCGAAGATACAAAACTTCTGGGTGTAACTGATCACATTTCAAGCGCTCCATGCTTTAAGTCCAAAGATGAACCTGGCATGTGTTTGGAACGTTTTGAATGTCGCTTTTAAGTTCTGGTATTTCCATTCAAACCTTTATATTCCAGTTTAATTGTATCTCAGAATGTTCAAAGGATTGTGGAACTGTAAAATCATGTTCATGTCATTTCGCATTTTGAACAATCGGTAATTTAATTCAAATAAAATTGATTTTCGCCATCACTTTCAACAATGAATTGTACAATATACGCTGTATGACGTAATCGGTGACTTGTGATAAAACATAAAATTAAAACTAATGTTGGGTAATTTCAGAGTATTTGCCAATTACTAAATGCAGCATGCCACTACGTATGGGCATTTTATTTCTATTGTGTTTGATACAATAATATTTTAAGACCATTCAAAAAGCATATCTTATATCCATAGTGGTGTTCATGAAAATGTTTATTACATTTACGCACAACTCATAGTAAACTTATTTCTTGTCGTCAGGGCGGTGAAGTCCATGTTTCGTGTTATTCGAAAAAACAGCGGACATCTTGACTCAGCAGTGCCCACTAGCGGCAGAGAAGCACGACAAATAAGGTGAACAAGGAAGATATAAACCAAAAATGCCGTCGACAGAGGACGGTAAAGAGCAACGTGGTTTGGAGCGTCTGTTTTTCTGAAAAAAATATCATTCGTGTTTTGGTTGAGTTTCAAAATATGGCGCCATAAGTTTGCAGTAAAACTAATCAATTTTAATCTGATCAAAACAACAAATGCGCACTTTTTGCCAAGAGCAAATCTGTCAAAAAAAAACAGGAATTGCCCTATAATGCTAGTGTTAAGAATATGCTTTAACGTATCAGTATTCACACAACTCATAAAGGAGTATACGGCAACATTATCTCTGCTGTTACATAAAATTGAAAAACGCTTTGACGGCAATTGCCAGCAACCCTGTTTTTAAGTCTTTTAAATGTGGTCATGTTGGGTTTTGAAGCAGGTTTTAATTTATGTAATAAAGGAGTGTATCACTGTGACCAACTTCAAAAAATATATACAAACCTATTAGCCGTTAAAAGGACAATAAATGGCATTTCTGCAGGAAGTAGACTTCGTTGCTGTTGGAATTTGTAAATTTGAAAATGCGTGGTCCAAACTGAACATGACAAAAAAACGACAATAAAACGCCGAAGCGAACGGGTTCAAAACTTTATTCAACAAAATACACATATTTCAAGCGAAACTGCTTACGTAAACTACCAAAAACCAAGGCAAATACGCACGAAGCGTTGACCCGACAACGTTCAAATACAACATGACATTCCTACGGCGTCGGCGAGCATTTTACAGTGGGCTCATTGATGATCCCACATTGGATAGTGTTTACGCAGGTCGCCCCCCAATCGTGCAGCGAACAGTAAATTAAAATCGGGAGAACCTAAACAACGGCTTCCTACCGCTTTCGCGGCGAATTCCCTTTGAAGTGGCGGGAGCTGCTGTCGGATGCCGCTAAATTGCGTCTTTTTGGGCAATATTAGCTTAAGAGAAGTGGGCGTAACTGGGGAGGCGAACGGCTCCTTGTGAAAGCCGCGAAAAACGCTTGCGAGCGTTTTATTAAATCACGATCGTGCAACTTGCCACGTCTCTTTCCCGAATTCCCAGCTGCGTTGATCTTCCTATCACTGTGACGTCATGAATTATGACGCGCGCGCGCCTACTTCAAAGGCGTCGTGCCGACGATTGTGACTTGGGCGCCTTTGATGTGCTGTGATCGTATTTGACGTGGCGCAGACAAAGCACCCGCAGTATTCTGATAGATTTCGGTTATTAGCTGGGAGGCAGTGCAGACACAGGCAAAATGTGCCCACCATTTTCCCGTTTCATTGTAAAGCATTCACGGTGCTTGTGTTCCACTAACAAGAACTGATGATTCAGCTTTGTTTTGGTGGTAGCTGGAGGGGTCACAATGTACCCTTTCTGGAGGGGTCACAATGTCCGTTGCCCGAAAAACACTTCAATGAATGGAATACAAATACAAGGTTCGTACAAGCTGCAGGATTGTTTTCTTGTACTGGCCACGTGTAGTGCTGCTGAGCAGTAAATTTAGTCCATACGTGAATTGGTCAAGACATTTCTCCCTTCACTAAAAACAACATGAAAATATATGTCCCGGGTTTGCGCAAGACTTCGCTTTGCAATAGCCGCATGAATAACTAAAACACTGAGATGCCCGGTTGTAAATGTGTATATATTTTCCTTGAGCAGTGGTATTCAACCTGAATTCTATCGTGTACCTTCCCACTTCAAAGTTCTGCAGCCACGAACCACCTGCGTTTAGAGGAAAATTCGTCCTAACGACCTTTAAGGTGCTGCCAAACTATCATATAATATTTAGCTGTTGAGCATGGAAACAAAAGGATAAACTAGTGACAAAAAAAGTTTATTAACGGTTGTCATAAATGTTTTTCATTTATTTCAACATGATTCAGAGGTGCATTGTTCGCACTGAACAGCATTCTCGTGTACCACCCGGAGTGCTTTCTCGCACCACCAGTTGGATAACGCTGGGCTATAGAGGATAAACAATTGAGGATTTTTCTGTAATGGCACTCAGCTGACCCGAACGGGGGTAAATGACGAGCGATCGGGTCATGTTCCCGCTTGTGTATATTCACACTAAGCCCCTCTCCTCTGGTTCCATTAGAGCGAATTACGTCATAATCTCCAAGTCACGATTTTCAGTCAATGGTCCGTGAAGTATTTTCAAAATACAACCTCTCATTTATCGTCCCTTGCGCTTTAAATAGGCCTGCGACAAAATTGCGATCAATTAACACCCGAAAGTCCTGTTTCTTCGACTGCTGTGACGAGTGACGCCTTTATGGGTGTGGATAATGACCGGTGGCGGCGTGAAAACGGACAAATTTTGATAGGAAAGTTCCCCCCTCGCTCCGATGACGCTGCATTTCTCCTGATTTGACGACGTATTTCACAGTGAAGAGTTTTAAGGGCGTTGTTGTAACGGGAATGACGTAATGTTTCTATAAAACTGAGAGGAGTCCAATTCAAAACACACCCTCGTGTTTTCAACCAACTGTTTCCTTGAACATGATGTTTGAAAACGAGATACAGTACATTTTACATCTGCTATTACATTGATTTCAGATACGCATGCTTACTTAATGGATAAAGTCATGAACCCTGTGGTATAAAGGAACATAAGTTTTTCATTTTTTTCTTGGAAAGAAATTAAGATCATCCAGTTTCTGATCAGTTTCGTCGACTTGAATCAACCGAACCACCTTTTTCCAAACGTTTAGCGTTGTGTAATTTCAAAACCCAGCGCAACTGTATTTACCAAAACAGACACAAATTATCTCCATTGGAAAATGTATTGCGCATGAAGTATGAAAAACAGCATTTCAAGTTAATAAGATTAAATTGTTAGGCTTTAAATTCGCAACTGCTACTGTTCCGAATACAATGAGATTCACGCCCTTTGCCAACATATTTCGTATGTTCCACTCACATATGAGGTGGCTAAGCCGTTGAAGTAAGCAACATTTTAGCGTTTACACTTGTCAAAAAACTAAGACGTATTACGGGTGGGCCAACCACAGGTCAAAGCCCCACCCGGCAATAAACCGCATTATGACGTAAATGCATGGGGAGAGGGGATTGCCTGAAAGTTTCACTGGCCATTTTGCAACACGCACTTGCGTCTGAAACCTCCGCGCCAAATTTTAATCAAACAACTCACCACAAAAAGACCTCTGACGTCACTGGGGCGATTCACTTGCCTTTTGTGAGGTCACAGTTCAAATTGCCGTAGTTTAGGAACGCGAGGCGATGCGTAATCCCGTTGTTTTCAGAGCAGTGCACTCCAGTGCTCGTTTACGCGTAAGTTTCTTGTATGTTGTGCCAACATTCCGGTGAAAAATGTGACACCGGGACCAAGGAACGAAAAATGCCGCGAAACATTCGGTTGATTAAGTGCGTCAGTGTTGTTTTGACAAAGTGTTTGTTTCGTCACCAAGCCAATTGTTGCGTCCATTATGCGTCATGAGTGATGAAGGCGCTCGGCCACCCACACATTCCGTGGAACGGGTCGACTTTTCCCACAGAATTGTAACAATTGGCATAAACCAATCAGCGCCAGACACCTAAAGAACTCATTTTCGAAAGAAAAGTTTGGTAATGGACAAGTAATGTTCATACAGCGGCATGACTGGCAGGATCGCCCCACATTGCAGTCTAACTGGACGATTGCCGCAACGAAATCATTGAAAATATATAGATTCGTAAAGCTAAAACAAGAAATAGCGTTACCACTTTCCCCTATTTCCGCACGTTCACATGGCGAAGCTGATTAGCCTTTTTATCCTACAGAAGCAAACTTGATTTCAACCCACGGATGTCGTTCGGATTGGTCGACTTCCAACTGGGACTGACGTCACAGGTTGCTCGCGAGGAATACCGTCTCGATTATGACGTCAATCACGTGATCCGCAGGTATCGCGGGAAGAAGAAAATGAAGTGGCCTTCCAAAGTGGAGTCGACCTAGACTATATCTGCGATTAATTTTGGTTTTACTTTTTAATATCAGTTGTTTACCTTAATATATTTTGTACAATCCAAACAGCTACCAAAAAAGCAAACAAATGCAGTGTTATTCCAGTTTTATGCAGTAATTAATTTTGATGTAATGTTTTTCCGTCTGCGCGAATTTAGTAGTTCAACATTGTCTTTTTTGTATAAAATTACGTGTCTCATGTAACCAAGTACTTTCGCAAGATGCGAGGTGTCTTTATTGCGTGCATTGAATACATACATGGATTTCTTTTGAAGTTCGGCAAATTGTCTCGTGAAAAAAGATCAGTTTAAATGAACCATCAACTTTACAATATAGCTGCCATTAAAGTGAAGATCAATTCTTATTTCAAACTTATTATCTCTCCCGAGTTGTTCTTATCTATTATTACTCGTTTCCCGACGTTTTCATCAGATCCGTTGCTTGTGCCAGGCGTTGTTCAGAGTCTGTTGGAAGTAGCAGAGAACCTTTTCTAATTTTCAACCCGTTTTGTATTGCTTTTTTTACGAGTAAAAAAGATGACTGGTTTTAGCCCGCAGAAATAAACGTTTCCGCGCTGCTTGTGATTGCTCAAACAATCCAGGATTGCATATTGCTTGACAGGTTTGACAGTTCAGCTTGATTTATCTTACAAGAAGTACCAATAAATTTTACTAAAGTGTTTTCCCGTGCAGGGTCATGGAAACTATCGATCACATCAAAAAAGCACCGAACCAATGCACTTTCACTCCTTAGCCACAGAACTAAACCGAACCCCAAAACGTGACTATGGGGCCGAAATACCAGCTCCCCATATGGAGATCGAGTGCCAGTGAAAGTAGACCACTGAGTACATAACGCATTCACCCTTATACAGACAACGGGCGCACATCCACAAAGGTCTCCACGGCGACTAGCAACACCCATCAAAGGGGCTTTGCAGAAACGACATATGATCTGTGTTGTAGGGCATACGGAAAAGCAACACTAAAAATAGCGCATTAACTTTGGAGGCTGAACTCCACCACACTCTGGGGAGCTTGTGGCTGGGGTGTTTACAATACAGCCACAAAGTAAGCACTGTTCAACTGCAATCTGACCGTTTGTTTGCTTGAATTTTGAGTGTGACGGCGGTTTCGTTGTGCATAAGTTCTGCAAACAGAAAACAGCGCACTGGCGCCGAAAAACAAAACGTTGTAGTTTCTGATTACAGGCGGGTTCAAAGATGAACCCCTGCCTTTCTTGCATTAGTAGGTTAAAATAGAAACAAGAAAGGTGCACCTTCAAAAAAAGGAATTGAACTTACAAATGATTACATAGAAATGTTTATGTATAAAGCATGAATCTTCAACTGACAACTTCGATTGGTCTTGGATTTGAACTTTTGATGTGTGTATTTTATAGAAATGTAAAAATATTTACGAGCTGCATTGGTGTTTCTAAATAGTCGTCTATATTATACACTTACGTTGCATTTACACACAGGGTCGTATTGGTGTTCCTTGCTTTCAATCGTTTGTAGTTGCGAACCCAAACCACCCGCTGGCGGATTTAAGCAACATGAGTTTCAAAACAAACTCAACTGGTACTAGTAATTGTAAACATCCGAGCACTGTAATTGATAGATTTTCCAACAAAGTCGTGCTTCTGTAACCTGGTATTATGTCACGGCAATTTACAAGCAGCATGAACGTAGCTTTTCATTATCCGTGGAGTTACTATTATTCCAATGGCAGAGAACCGGTAATTGGGCTCTGAGGTGTTGCACGATTTTTACTGCGACACGTGTACGCAGGTGCTTGCCACATGCCACAGGAAAACGATTGTCGGATGATCCCGTCTCTAATCGCACGCGTGTGCATGAGGGAAGGGTCCAACGCACCGCACCGTGGATATGTGGATACATTGAATGGCAAAAAATGTAAAGAATGTACACGCTGACGTGGTGACAGATCGCAAAATTGGTTTCAAACTGTCAATCTTATGTGTTCTTGCTCCAAAAATTTTTTGCTCCTTTTTATATTTATTTGCTCCAAAATTCCCCAGAACTTCAGAAAATTATCATAACTTAGTAGCAAAGGAGCCGTATATTGAGTCATAATGATCAGTTACTTCTGCTTGTTATCAGTTTCGCAGCATTAACGTGCAAAATATAAAATAAAAATAAAAAGACAGCGCATTCAACTTTGACAAGCTTCTCAAAACTATAAGAAAATACGTAATAGCGTTTTTGACCGAAGATTGAAAACCAAAGAATCGTGCTGGAAAACAACGACACTGTCGCGTGCGAGCAATTGATATTTCTCAGTTACACTGAGCTTGATATTGCAGAGGAAGAAACCGCGAGGAACACAGGAGTAGGGGATAATAAAATGATACTGATAAGCCTGTTTGAAAAAGTAAACTGTCTTGTCCAATCTAGCAACTAAAAAATATGCGTACGTACAAAACAAACTGGTTGTACGTAGGTTACGTGTACACTTTTGCCTTCGAGTCAACACACCAAGGCAAAATAAACCATACAAACAGAGACTATATCATGAAGCAACAAGGCTCAGATTGAAGTCAGCAGATTTATTTGCAAAAAAATCGATTTCGCTTATGTAAGCATCGTCAGTTTCTTATTCAAACAGAGACTATATGGTAATATCTTTTAAAATAATAAAAAAATGTTTAATTTTAGAAACACTTGCGTCTTTAAATTAGACATCGTGTTTTACAAATCCTTGTTCAAGACTGCATTGTTTTCCAACCTTTTGAAATCGGGAATAAACCTGTTACATCACAATATAATGATACAATGTTTTCGAATAAGAGAGAATGCGGTTGAGCATCTCAGGTTAAATCCGTAAATAAGCAAAACGTGAGGCTGCATCGCAGTGTATATCGCGGTGAGTGGAAAGGTGGTTTTTGAGTGTTTGACGTGCCACGGTGCAAGAATGCTTCTACTATGATGAATATAAACTGCTTGTTGTATAAAGTTAACGTAATTTGACATTGCAGGAACATAATTTTTTTTGCATTGCACGTAGTTGGTCCCAACAGCTACCGACGTTTCTCAAGCACTTAAACCCACTTGAAAATAGGAAATTAAAATACACAGTTACATGTATTTCGGTCGTAAATTGCTTTAACATTTAATCAGTTCTTACAAAAGTCTAGTGGTGGATTCCCAAACGAACAAATCTTAAGTTAACACTAAGCCAATACCTTTCTTCTGCACCCTCGGGTGAACATGGATGACTTTTATCGTAATGTGCAAAACCAGGGTGGGACAAGGTTCAAAACACATGCAAAGTGGTGAGAACACAAACCCATCCAATGGATCAGTGCGAAAACCCCGCCTCAAACTTTCTCCTTGAGGTTAACAGGGTCACCTGGAAACTCAACGAACTCTCGTTGACATTTCACGGCCGTTTTGTACGGGTCGCGCAGGTGCCCTATACGTTCAGCACCACAGGACAGTTGCACTGAATGACGACGGTGCTGCGGTTTGCGTGAGTCTAGTCCAAGACATGAGGATCAGGCGGACAGCAGACGCCGCCCTTTGATGCTCTGCCAACTGTCGCCGCAACAAAGCGAAAAGAACAAGCGAAAGCCACTCCATCGCGGCGGTAACGCGACACGCAAAAAGCTGCGATCGTTAATTAAACAGCGTCGACATTTGGGCTATCCAGCCACGCCCCAACGATAATCCATGTTGGGTCACGCCTAAAGAGTCGGAGGACTCTACGCCCAAAGCCGCGATCGAATTGTTTTGATTCGCTTGCAGGGACTTTCGTAAACAATTACTCGGCATTTGAAGAGTGCCCCGGTCGACAAATCACGATGTTTGTCTTCCTACTATAGCGCATTCCTCCCACACAACCATTGCTTATGTAACTCCTGCACTTTGTCGCATGATCTTAATACGCGCACTTTTTTTAATAAATCCACACTTTAAATAGTGGTGGTATGTACAATGTATATTAGCCATCAATAACAAGAGGCCGGTGTGTCCGCAGCTTTTATCTCGTGTAAAAATCAACGTAGAAATGCAAGGCGTGACATGGTGTTTTTACGATTAAATCTTTACAAGACGTTGTTAATTAAAGTGATCTTATTGCTTGGCATGCACCACTTTTGATTCCAACACGAGATATAGCTACGAGACGTAAAGGTATAGCAGAAGAGTAGCAGGCGTCAAGCCACAGTGCAATCAAACCTTATGCCACGAAGTCCATTCTATAATTGCGTGTGAAGCGGAATTCTAAGTAGGTCGTTATCATCAGTGTATACAAGATCCAAATCTTCAGCCGCCAGATGCAGTTAAGCAATGCCAAGCCCCGTATACTGCGGACGGTACACCCGAATGTACCATAAGGTTAAATACTTGGCTTCAAAGACTTATCTTGCAGTATTATCGCGATATATCTTTGTTTTTGCGGTTGCCACGTGCCAAGTAAATTCCGCGCTTACATTTGGGCCCAGCTGTGTTGGCAAAGAAACTTTCAAACTCTTCTTTTGTTGGCATTTTTCTTAGCTATCGGATCAGGCCAATGTCGCACTTTTGTTTGGAATGCAGGTCTACCAACACACAAAGCATTATACAGTGTAGGTACACGAATTTTCTTCCAAAACTTCCAAGAGCCACCGAATCAATTTAAATCATTCGCGTAATTGGGAATTCCCGTCTGATTTTTAATTTATTTCTGTAATCGATTTCTCTTTGAAACAAAGCGACAGAAGAATCGTCACTAACTCATGTAGGGGGGGAGTTAATTCAAACAAATTGCAGAGTAAATACGCCCAAGGAGGGTGTGACAGGAGGTGTTGCGACAAGACCAGGACAAGGTCATGTCCAGTTAGCAGCAGTACCTCTGTGACTCCACGGTGGCGACAAATTATATCCGTTCCGACCTCTCTACGATGTAGGGTCGAAATATAAGTACGGGATGTTACTTTACCGCAGCATCCGCCAATCGCATGCAGAGCTTTGCAGTGCAGCCACGTGGAAAGCCGCAAAATTCATAATCTCAAGAGCAATTACGACCGAAATAACCCGACTTCAGACCCTAATGGTCGTGTAATTTGCCTATTGCTTTCAAGGGGCGGCGATCATTACCTCGAGTGTTTATGCCTCCTCTGCCGACCGAAGCGGGCAAATCGGCGGCAATATGTTGCAGAGGCCACCTTCCATTGGCACCGGGAGTCGCTTAGTGCCGGCAGATGCCACAGTGGCAAAATAGGCGCTCATTACCTCGGCCAAAGTGGCTATTAGGCGTCGAAAAACTGCTATTAATCACAACATTATCCGCAGATAAAGGTGGATTCGAATAAATTTGCGCGGAAATGGACATGGACCTGTCTGTCGAGATCGACAGGCCCGATACTAATTCTGGCACTTGGATAAACAAAACGCTCCTCTGGGGGCTTAATTGTCCGGGCGGTCAATTATTCTCCAGCCGACGAGACGCAGTGGCACACGCGAACGCGGGAATCGGCTTTGAATATTTTGCATAGCGCAGTACCGAGATTTGCGTGGTTGTCTGTCAATCATAAGCATCAGAGGTCCAGAGGTTGGTCCGCCCACTGCTCGCTGGGCGCGCGTTTATCGCGAATTCTTCGTATTCGTCTTTTATCTTGGAACCGCTTTACGCAAATATGCCCCAGAAAAATGTCAACACCGGCCCAGGGAAAAACATTTCAGCAAATTCTGTTTGCGGAAGGGATTTTTCGGAGGCCTTGTCTCCAGAATAAATATGAAATTAGGATAAGTCTAGGTTTGCCTTTCGCATGATAACAAGGCTCCTCAAGTCCTATCGATCAAAGCAGCATTAAGAGCCGGAGTTATGAGCACCAAAGTGGATGTCAAGGGACTTTGCCAGGACAAACATACCCATAATGATCGCATTTCGGGTTGGACTTTTGTACCTCGTAAGGAGGGTTTGCAAAAGGCTTTTGATTGGTGAAATATGTGGCCGGTGCGTTCCCACGGTGCAAGATTTTCCGTCTGCAATAGACGGGCACACACGCGTGGATGCCACATCAAACTGTTATTAAACCAATGCGATAGCCACATGTCGGGAAGTAACGATGAAAGAAACCCCGACGAATGGAAAGTCCACCAAACGCCGGCCGTAATGTCAGGTGCGATTATTCAACACTTGAGCGCACCGGACCCCCTCGAGAGGCGGACGACGCGACGCTAAGGATCGTGTATGCTTGCAGCGACAGTCGAGAGGCAACGCAAATACGAGAGTCAACATCAACCCGGAGTGGGGCAGGTCGGGTTGGCGACGCGGAGGGTCTCAATCCTGTCATAGTCAGCCATCAATTACACACGTTATTGGAGCGCTTATTGTGATTCCGTTTCGCGGTGTTTGTGCTTTTATTTCGTAATCTGTGCAGACCCCCTTCGAGATTCAGGGTACTAGCATGCGACCTTGGTGGGCCGACTGCGCCCAGTTGGCCTCTCAAAATCTCGACGAGGCGACGTCGCTTGAGTTAGCAATTACAGACAATTAAACCTACTGAATTGAAACATATCTAAAAGCGTTCACATCAGAAGGATAACACCTGTTCCACTTTTCTCGATCCTTGGGTTTGTGGAAGCATTCGGTTAATCATGGTCCAAGTCATTCATCAATTTATTTAATTTTCAAAGCAAGTCCTATAAAAACAAAACTCGGCTTTTCCCCCTTGCTCACATATATCGAAAAAGGGCTTCGTAAACCGTGTTTAAAAAGCATACGTTCACATTTTCCAAAATCACGATCGGACACGATAAAGGTGGCATGCCAACCCACCTCAACGTATTTCGTGTCCTATAGGGGAAGCGATGTTACGGATAAATTCGTCACGAGTTTTTGGTCGTGGACACGACAGACATCAAACCACTACAGTTGTGCTTCCACAGAAGGCATACATGCTCGTACAAACTTACTGGGCAAAGAATTTAACATAAAAGAGAAGATTTTGTTCAGCGTCATCTTGCCTGCCGTTATCATTGGATGATAGAAGGTGTTTTGTAGAATTAAAACACCAAGGAACCGCTTGCTTACAATAATTTGAAATACAATAGTCGCGTATATCGCAAACCAATGCCAAGTACACAAAGCCAAGGAAATTAGTTGGATCATTTAGTTATTTTGACATTTTTTTGTTGACCTACGACCTCGTTAAAATATACGCTCGGTCAACATTGACTGCTTCTTTTAAACATTTTACTCAAGTAAACAGTCGAACTTTTCCAAAGCCACTCATATGTTTACGCTTCATGGAGTTGAGAATCACCCAGCGCACATATGCGAAAGGAACAACTCAGACAATGGTGATGAGCGACTACAAATCGTACAAGGCACGTCACATCGATGTCAAACATCTCACAGCACGCAAGTCGACCTTGCGACGATCGCAAATCTGCACGTTCGGCACACTTTCGCTCCTGTATCAGAAGCGTCACTAGCGCTGCCGTTGTTACGTCATAAAAAGGCGCTCGCTTTTGTTTTTGATGGCTATGCGCAGCTCGTTGCAGACGGCCCGACGCCTTTGATCGAAAGCAGCGATGCGTGACAAAGAGAGCGGGGCCACGCGCCGCCTTTGATGTGCAACGAGGCGTGACCTGTTGTTGTCAGCGCGCAGTGTTCGAAATGGCTAAAATTAAGCGAGCGCGAGTCGGGTGTCTTTCGCGAATGCCTATACGAGGAAACGGCCTTCATCACTTACTTGAGGTCCGGTTGAGGACCGTCAGCACGTAGACGAAACGTCGAATTCGGGGAGGTTATGCGTTACGTCAAATATTATTGAATGTAAATAAACCGCACCAGTGCCTGGTTGTAATTACTTGAAAAGTTGGAATCCAGCCGCCAAAATTTTACCAGTCTTGTGATAACACTGTTTGTGGGCTTACAAACGTGATGGTGTAAAGCACCACCAATTACGGAGTAATGAAAAGCATTTTAAAACCCATTATTCAGCTTCAAAACGTGGTTGTGAACGCAATGTTAAAGTAATACATGAAAAAAAGATACATATGACGAACTTTCTTATAACAGATAGTGAGGAACACACATAGCAACGGCGCAATGACCGAAAAAGGCAAGAGCGAAGTGCGTAATTTCCGGGCACCGACAAAAAATGCCAGCCATGTACAGCCAGAAGTCTTACACCGTTGTGTCGGCGAAGTTAGGCGACCCCTTTCATCCACAAAAAATACTTAACAGACTTCCTGAAGCGAGGCGGTGGACAGTGCTTTGAAGACACGACGCAACTGGCCGCCTCGGCTGCAAGGATTTGCCGTATAATGCGACAGGAACAAATTCTGCTGTGCGTTTCATCTCGCGTCAAATAAACGGGGAGACAACAAAGTCGCGCCTGTCGAAAAGAAACGGACCAAGAAAGATTATTCTCAAATCAAGAATTTAGCTGTGATTTTTTTTTGTAATAACTGTGAATAATTATGTGAAGCCAACTGTTTGGGTTAATCGCAGTCACATCGCACATTGTATCAAGTTTTTAGCAATATGATTTTGGCCCTAATCTATTGAACTTAAACTTCCACAAATATATACTATATGTTGCTTATATGCGGAGTATACCACAGTTTGGACGGAATGCAATGGAGTTGTTTATAGCATTGCAAGTTTTCTTCAAGCACACTCATTAACAGTCTGTCTATACGTTCGGGTTAATTTTTTCGGAACATTTTTGGGGGCTTCATGCTACCGTATGTTATTGTGACAACACCCACACATAATTAGAAATCGCTTAACACATTTTTTGTCCCAGGTAACATTCCGCCATGGGTTCCTGATATTTAGGTTCCATAGATGCAAATAGATTAGGGAATATAAGGAAATGGCGGAGACAGGTTTTCTTTCACAATTGCACCCACACAGCAGCCGTGTCTGACCCTGAAGAACAAAAATGCCCATTAGCATACAAAGCTGTGTTTACTTGTGTTTGGGAGTAATTCAGCGAAACGTCCAGACAAAGGTTAAGTTCGAGGTATTATTAGGGAAATATAATAGTGAAACATTTCAAGCGGAGATAAAGAGCTAAATGCTAATAGTTGAGATTACATGTTCTAATTTTACCGCTTTATGTTGAAACATGATTATGGACTACACAAATGTCATGTAGCATTTACTTACAAGTACGTTGAACTTCGGTTTATGTCAAATATTGGCAGCTTATAGTCTCCAAACTGCCGGAAATACGTCGATTAACACACAAACATTTTCGTCTCTATCAAACTGCATCATGATATTCGTCCAGTAATCTTATTTGACAATCGACGATTTTAATGCCAGCTTTTAATAACAAGGACTTTTCTCCGTTAAGTCAAGTTTACAAACACGTACTCGCGCTTGTCAAACACGACAATGTGGATTCAGTTTACCGTCAAATAACAAGAGTTACTGCACACTGAATAATTCATCAGATAACTGCGATTTATTTTCGTGAGCGGGTGATTTCAGGAGATCGGCCACATAGATAGGTTGAGACGAGTTAAATAAACAAGGCAGACAATAAAAAAGCACAAAAAAAATGAAAAACTTGACTAGGGCCAAAAAATTTAAAAAAAGGCGCAATTGATATGTGTGCAAAATCACTTTTACGTATACCTTTATGCGGTCGTTGCACATTGAAGATAACACGGTATATTGGTTATTTATAGGTTTGACTCACAAGCTCGCCATTGTGAAAGCGACAATTAAACGATAATGCACAATAGAGACATTTTGCAAGAGTCGTCACCACACTGGTTTATTCTACGCCCGCGTCGCAGCAACAGTCTCGAAAGGCGGCTTCGAGACAATTAAGAAAACCAATCTTGAGGCTTTCGCTTGTTGTGATAAACCCAAGCAGAAAAACGAAGAGAGAGACTTCAAAGCGCGTGGAGCAGCTTTGATGTGAAAAAAGGGAAAAAAAGGTGCGGGCGTATAAAGTTCGCCGCGTCGCATTCGCTGCCCATCAGACGCTGTACAACGCTGAAAGGAATAATCGAGCCCAAAAAAGATGTCTATCGTCAAGTTATGTCTGTTGTACGTAATAATTCTTCAGTACACGCAGTTTAGCAACTGTCAGCCGAACGAGGATGCGATGGAAAGTGCGTCAGCTTTGTCGCCTCGTCCTGGCCAAGACGGATTGCAGAGAACGCCAAGATCAGCACTGGTAAGTTACTGTCGGATCTTTCCTTGTCATTTTTCATGAAATCGTGTTCAGAGAAAATGTCTGCATAGTTGACAATGCATTGGCAAGTAACCGTTTACAACCTAAACCGGTTGAAATCCAACAGGGAATTGTCTCTTATGGTCGCTACTGTAGAATATTTATGCAATGATAGATATTAACATGGTCAGTATTTTGTCGATTGCTTTGTAAACTTGATTCACCTCCAAAAAATCGGAGAGTTTCGATTCAGGACAAAAAGCAATTTGTAACATTGCTAAAGGGATCGACTTCAAAAAAAGGTCGATCACTTTTCAGACCAAAATTTTTGCTTTTGTTTAATTTCTGTTTCAAATTTTTACTTTTGTTTAAATTCTGTTCACTTGAAACTTTCAATTTGCGCCAAACGCTTTCTGTCTGTGATGAAAGTATGTTGAAAATGCGCAAAACTGCCGTTTGAAACTAGGTTGGGTGGAAGGGAATAATTTGAGAATTATAATTGTCTGTAAGCCATTTTTGAATTCGGAAAATCAACTTTCTCATCTGAATGTAGACGGGTTATGGGCCTATGGTACCCAGCTTCTCGCATAACATGAACACCCTCTTTTACATAGTTTTTTAACAACCCAATTTCACAACTTCGCGTTAAATTCAAACCGTCTTTACGTATGGGATGCCTTTGAAGCGCCGCAACCATTTTAACTGCCTTTGGATTCTTTTAAGATTTTACGGTCATGTAGTCGTAAGCGGTTTCATATAAAACTTAAAAGCAATAGTGGTTCGTATTTCTGACCGGGAAAGGGCATGTTTAATAAGATCGATCGTAAACTGCGCGCCTGCCCGTGCTGTTTTCATACTTTATGTCGCAACTTAATAAGCATTAAAAACGTCGTTAAAAGCGTCAAAGTTGCCTCGGTTGCTTTGAAGAAGTTACGCTCTATGGCGCCACCTTTCGACTAACTTCGTTCGAAACACCGGAAAAAAATATTTCTGAAGCCAATGCCGGCACCGCGGATTATAAAGCGACCCACTTTGATCAGTTTCAACCAACACAGGGACCCTTTCGGTCGGATATTAGGTTTACTTTTTTTTTCTCTGTCCGGTTTTGTGTACGCTTTCTCCGCCAAGTGCGACCAAACAAGGCCCAGAGTTTGATTTTGTCTTTAGATAATCGGCAAGCCCTGTTGCCACACAATGAACTGTGTCAAAACAAGACATAGCGCCCCTTGTGATGTAACAAAGCGAGGAGCTGGAAGTAGGTAAATAATTTGGAAAGTTGCCGACGCCGCAAAACCCGTTTTAATAAAGGATTAGTAGAACTCTGCTTATTTTTAAGCGAAGAAGAATTCGCTTGTAACAAGTTTAAGGCACCAAACAACACCATGCCAATATTTGTCGCAACGAAAGAAATTATTTTGAAAAAAATATAAACGAAACGAATTTATTTATTTTACCACCATTGAAATATAAAATTTCTGTTCACTTTTACATGAAAGTTTGCCTTTAGAAATTCGCTTCAACACATCGGGTTGAGCATATTGTCAATGCGCAGGTATTGCAAATACAACACCTTATGTTGATTTGGTTCAGTGCCTTTCCTTTGTCGGGAAATTGATCCTGTAATCAGGTGGCTAAGTTTTGTGGCTTGCCGCGAAATCCCGCCCCTCTCCCCGCAGAGAACCATGTCTCGCGCCGAGCTCCCAACCAAGGCGCATTTTTTACATTCCCAAAGGCTAAGGAATAAATATAATCAAATTGTGTAAATTCCCAAGCATATTTTAAACTAAGCATCGGCGTTATGATTGTTAAAAGCCATTTTTATGACTTTCTTTCCAACAACTTGGCCCAACGTGACAGCACTTGTATTCCGAACGCGTGAGAATTAAAAAATATCTTTGTATCAGATCTCTTAACCCAATTGCGCGCATTTAAAAATATTTAGAGCTGTTCTCCTCGAAACAGGAAATGTACAACACACGATTCGAACAGCGTGTTTCCTTCCGCAAAAGAAATCGCCGAATTCCATTCCTCAAACAATGCGAAGAGATCAAGGGAGAGTAAATGGTTGCGCCGAGAGCAGAGTCCGGAAAGGGCCTTTCAACGCCTCACGTGGCACCTGTTCGATAATAGGAAAACGCGTTATTTTGCTTTGGAGTTTCGCTTTTTCGCGGATATTTGCTCGGCGCGTTGGAATTTCCGTTGCGCCGCGAGTTCTGCCTCGTCCTTCGGGCGGCCGTAAACGTTTTGTTTATTTGAATTTCCCAATAGTCGGAATTGGTTTTACAGGCTCAGGCCCGCGCGCGCTACGGGTATAAATATGACGGCCCCCTTTAAAACGGCAGGTGTTCAAACAAGCTTAAATACTATAGGCCGCTTTATTCCATCGCAGGCTATTAGGGCTGCTAAGGGTCGTGCGGTCCATGCCAGGTTTTTGAGATAAACAGCTTGAGCCGCTATGAACTCCAGAAAGCTCGATGTAGTTTACGGTACCTGAGCTCGGAGTGTGTAACCCGTCTGCCAAGTGCGCACGCAGTTGTTTGGCTAAAAAATCAGTAGCAGTGTAATACAAACGGTTCAACTGAAGACCCATTTTACAAATCCACAGAGCTTAATGCCTAACTATAGGAACATGTGTAATGTGCAAACGTAGACTGCGTGTGTACAAAAAACTTTGATTAATCACCGTGAAAATGTTAGCACTTGAGTTTACTATTGATTTTTAAACACAACAGTCGGTTTGTTTGAAGTTGTGGCGCAAATAACAGCTCGAAAAACCCGACTCAAAATTAGCTTAAATTACCACTTGCACAGTGTTTGGGGCAAAATTTTTGCGGCTCGCGTCCAACCGACGAAACGCAAGGAGGGCGGAATTCGAAATACGCACAGTCGTGCCGAGTACCTACCTGCGCTCGTCAGAGCAGTTCATCATTTTCGCATATACACCCGATTAATCACCCAAGCAAGAGGTCCGACCGTTGCTAATATTATTTCCACATCTCACGAAACCGGAGGCCCTGGATAGTGTGACGCAGCGGCCACGGGGCTACGCAAACACATATACTAAGTGGGTCGCTTTGAACGATCAGTACTTACTGCATAGGGACCCGCGCCAGTGGCCCGTACGACGGTCTGGGTAAATAAACTTGGCGGCAGCGGGCTTTGTATTGCTCTCTACAGAGTCCCGCAAGCACTTAGGATTATCTTCGTTATCGCTTCGGGATCCTGCGCTCAACTTCCCCAGCAATGACGAAGCCATTGGCGCACGCGCGTTGTTTATTTTCTTGTCATATCGCCGGGTGGAATTAAAGTCGATTTTCGGGCCACGGCGTAAACGGGCTGTGCGTTCAAATGAAGGTAGAAGGGACTGCGAGTTATATCGCGGTTCTTTCTATTATGTTTTCAATAAGGATAATCGCCTAGTGCGGAGTACCAGTCATGCGCACTATTTCAGTGACGCATTCTGGCAATGGCGACGTTCCTCGAATGACATATTTCATCCTAATTTTGCGTCAGCTCAAACACAGAAATGCTTTTTAGCGGGCAAAACCGCTGCGGGTTGACCTCGCGATTTAGACCTAATCCCATTAAATCGAGCTGCAACCCCAAAAGGATCGGGTGCCGATCTTTGAACAGATAGACGGGATTTTCGAATGTTTCGCGCGATAAATCGTATCGTTTGTGCCGCCCAGCGAAAGATCGGGTTTAACCGGTGAAAATATCAAAATAAATTGGGTACTGAAAGAATTTTTTTAACTACCGTTCCCAAAACATATTTTTTACATGCAGGAAACTGAAATTCGAAGCTGTTTGCCAAGTATACGCTTGTAATGGCTGACAAATATTGAAAGCGAAATATTAGTAAACCAACAAAAATAAACTTTATAGTTCCGAAAAAATTAAACCCACTACCAAAGCATGAAATTTGAATATTTTTTTGGTAGAGAAATTTTAGGCAATAAAAAAAATAAAGAAAACAAAATATTAGGCATTGAATTTTAACGATAACGACAAAAATAAACAAAATACCGCTAATGGAGAAAATCGCCAGCGTTATTCCCCGTATTCGGGAGGGATGAATTCAAGGGAAAAACAAGGCGCTTGTGACCTTCAGAGAAAACACGTTGCAGGGCGGTGTGCATACCACACAGCACCAGATAAGACTGTTTTCGCAAGACAGGTCAAATAAGGGGGTAAGGACCTTGTTAACGTTGATCAGACGTATCTTGAAAAGGGAATTCGGTTTTGATAAGGCAAGTGTCTGCGCATAGGTTGTGTATCGAGTCTACTTCCGACTAAACAAGCACCCAGTAAACACGGATAGTTTATTTACCGGCTATTGACGATGGTATATGACAGATGCTCGCATGTTGTTGGATCGCAGACGCTTATCACAGAGTTTGGGAATCGATTAAAATCAAAATGGCGTGCACTTACCGACTCAGGTGGACGGCCAACAATCTTATGTTTGCTAAGAAATCTTTCGGCGACAAGAATAAATATTATCAGTCGCTGTACAAACTGATCAATGCGAAGACTTGCGCAAGCAAAACAGTCAGAAACCTTTGGTGAAATATTTGTTTTTGATATATACCTTATATGTCAATCTCCTCGGTTTGATATCGATTTTTTTTCTTGGAGAGAAAGATGAAGACAAAACACACACATGCACTCCGACATAGCTGTAGTTATTTTAACTTTTCCAAACTATGGGATTGGAGATTCGTGGAAGTTTAAAATACCTGGTTGAAATCACACGTCTGACAGAAACTTATTTGCGGAGTGTTTGAATAAATTCAAACATAACTAGAGGAAAGGATTCTGAAAACATGTGTAACATTTTTTCACACCCATCAATGGTCAACTTCAAATAAAGTTTTTTCTGACGTGCGAAAAGCACCCAAACGCAACTTTAAGTGTTCATTTTAAAACTGCGCGTTGTATGGAATCGCAATTCCGGCGATCTTTCTGTCGTGAATTTCACCGCCAAACATAAATGTCAAAATAATTTTACAACAATCAGAAACAAACCTTACCACTCTCAAAAACGTCACCGAAATTTGTCACTTCCTGAAACGCAGACTTTTTATACCGGGGCATCGAAATAGTCGAACAAATTCTCAGGCATTCTTAGAGTTGGTCTAACACGTTTGGGTCTATTCCTATCTCTCGTTTATTTTCAACCAACGGGGTGCGAACAACTCAATTGCTGAGGCGCTGGACCACAAAGTATGTTTTAGGGTGCGAACAATAGGAGGTTTGTTGTGACAAGCCTAGGATCGACTTGTGGTCAAACGGATATTAGTGGCTGGAGAATTTAGCAACAGTAAATATTGCTTACGTCAGCGTACCTGAAGAGTCGAGAATATTTATACTCTGCACTGAATTCCTCATCTCGCCCACACAAATGCGAGGACACATCAACATGCTTGGTGTTATTTACAAACACAATTTTGAACTTATAATCGCGGAGAACCGGGCGCCGATTTTGAGATGCGCCATTTTGGATGTGATGATAATTGTTGCTCTACCTGCCCGGTAATTTTAATCGCTCCACGCCCAAGCCTTTGACGGTGGAAATTCCCTTCAGAAGACTCCGGCATCCATGTGGGATCTCATGGGCGCACAATGGGCCACATTCAAGTGAGATTAAGGCATCCCGCTAATGAGACAGAATCGATACTGGGAATTTGAAAGAAAACGAGCGCTTTGGAAAACATACAGACGCGCCGGAAATCATCTTCTACATTACAGTTGCCTTTTCATCCTCACCTCGTTGTGATTTGAATAATTGTGTCTCCTTGAGAGCAATTAGTGCGCCAGTAAGTAGTGGGACTTAGTGGCAGTGAGCGCGACGAAAGGTCGTTTCAAAGCGGGTTTTTGATCCTGGCTTATCCGAACAGCGCTGCTGTGTAGCGACGCACACAGTGCACTTACGCAGCAATGTGATCGATTTGAAAAATGCAGGCGGCAGTTGTTTTACAGTTGACTCTTTGTTTTCGCAGAGCCGGTGCCCGGGCGGCAGTGCGGCGTGCCTGGAAGCTCACCACCGCTTGCCCAAGATCAACAACAAGAAACTGCAGAGATGTAGGAAAAGAGACAGGAAGTGCAAGAAGAAGCGCAAACGGCGATGCAAAAACAACCTCCGCTGCTTCCTGAAAAAAACAAAGAAATGCCGGAAGAGGAGCGCGAAGTGTCTCGGGGGGTGGAACGACAGGCCCAAGGACCCCAACGATACCACGATAACGCTTGGGCCCAATGGCTCAAATTCCCGCTCACCAGAACCTGATCCAACTACACCGGCTCCAAGACGAAGTAGGTTTTTTTTACTATTGGTTTTACTGACCAAACGAAATTTATTTTTAATTAGTAAAAGGTGAAATTAGGTAAAATTTGTTTTAAATTCCAACACGAGTTCCTCATTTCTATCTTTCATATCAACACCGTAAAATAGCAATGGTTTTTGGAGCATAAGACATTGCAATACACAACATCGATACGTGGCCTGCAGAAACTCTCAAATTTATAAACGTTATATTGTATCGTTGCAGAAAAGGACGAGGAATGCCAAGTAGATGGCGACTGTGAACCAAGACACTGTTGCGCCCAACACAGAAAAAAAAAGATATGCAAGGAGATGATTCCAGCGGGCAAAGTGAGTTACCTAATTTCGCCATATTTGCAAACACATGCTATGAAAACTACATAGCTATCCCCTATAGTGATGTGATACCTTATTATGTAAAAATGCGATATGTAACCTCACATGCTAATAGCTATTTTATGACACAGGTCTGTCAGACTCCACTGACCCGAAAACGAAGGGCGCCGTTCTTCGAACGCTGCCCATGTGCACCAGGGCTCTACTGCGAAAAGTCAACAAGCAAAAGGCCACGACACTTCACCTGTCAAATCGCCACGTGATATTCCGCCCCGCAACGGACATTATTACGTCACAGTGGCGTTACGTGGCAAGTTCTCGGTCGAGCGAACTGACATGACTGTACAGAGGAGGGAATATCGGAAAAGTTGCGGACGGTCGAGGAGAACGCGGCGAAAGACTGGCGACTTGCACTTGTTTCGTTTCTCATATATTTTATTCTGATTCTTCTTCTTGCGTTTGCGTGTGTATCTGTTTGATGTCAAACGCTGGTTTGTGCGTATGGAGGTTTTGAAATACATCGTGCAAAACACGACCGGCTTCCGTGTTGTTATTTGTCCGTAAACTCGACGGCGGTGAACACGACCGAAAAAACGTTCCTGTATTCCAGGAAGCGCCTGTCATGAGTGTCATGTTTAGATATCGAAAGGAAGATAGCGCGACAACAGGCAAAAGGACGGGAAAGGGTGTCTTGTCACGTTCGTGGTTCTGGCAGTTGCCCAGTGGCGCTCCCATCACGTATATCGCGCAATGACAACAGGAGATGATAGCCGACAATGACAATGTGTTTATATCCTGCGGTGACGGAACTCCTCGAAACCAAAATAGCGCTGTTAGGTCAACAATGATGGCATTGTGATTTGAATCATAACTAGACCAACTAAACCTTTAAACATCTCGCAGACAATGGGAGCGGACAAATTGTTCTTTTCCCATTGCGATAGGTTATCTAGATCTGGCGGGCGGGCGGGCGCACCCCAAACAACCCCAGTGCTGTCAAAGCGCACTTACATTTTTACTCACACCCCCCACACCGGTCGTTATGGCATTACGAGGTGATTCAATGCTCTCAAGGGCTTCGTGTCAATGCTGTTTACATTAGACCTCTGTAATCTCGATAAAGTCATAGAGCCAAAAATAAAAGCTGAAACGCCCAACCACCTATATGGAGTAATGACGGGAACCGGAAACTGGGGGGAACCAACAACTGTGACGTAACAATTGAGATTGTAAGAAAACAAACATGCATTGATGTTTGTGCCAAGTACAGACTAAGCCATAAGAGCGTAAGACTGCAACAAACATGGCGAAACAAAGAGAGGAATTTAAATCTGTTAGGGTCGGCTGGGTACAGACAAAGTGGGCGATTCAGAACAGTGAAAGGCGCCGGGCTGTGGCAAGCGCATTGTATTATCTGTAACAAGATTAAAGTCAATTGTTCCACTCAACCCACTGCTTTAAACTCGCCGACACAGGGGAAGTTTTGCGGTTAAAAAACGCTGCGCACGAACCTGCAGGTTGGGTCACGCAGAGCACAAGTAAAAACATATGCACGTCCAGGGAACTTATTTGGGTGTCAGGAGTTCAAATGTTCGGTTTAAACGATGCAAAAGATTCAAAATTCCTCGCAAGATGCTAAAAAAACAGTTACAAGGAAATACATGAAACGTTGCTGCTGAGGTTTGCCAAAAATCTGACAAAAATTCGCATTTAAATTTATGTGTTGAGATCAAGCTAACATACTGAATGAACGGAGTCAATGTTATGAGCGCGCGGTCCACCTTTAAGCGTCAATCAAAGGCATAAACACATCTATACCCGACAATCGCTTAGCAGTTTTACACAAATAATCCCCTTTATATCTGCCATAAAACTGGCTGCAGGCGATTTTATTAACGCGTAAAAAATGACACCTGTTGCCGGTGTCAGTCCTGTCTTAATTCCCAACATCAAAGCTAACGTTTCATCAAAAATAATGCGTTGCTCTTTCTTCGAACACTGGACGCAGATGCAAAACGCCAAAATACATTTCCCACAAACGCAACAACAAAACATTTACAATAATTAACTGCTGACTTTTGCGTTCGTTTACAACCGCTGGTATAGTTTACCAGGGCAGGTCCTTAGCACATTAGAAATGACAAAATCCCCCTCCCCCCCAAAAAAAATTCCATTAGTTGGGTGTATTGCATGTATCAACTGCGCCCTGCATTACCTAAGACCGGCACTGAGTATCACTGATTGGCCGAACTAGACTTTGGTCTTAACAAAATGTCGTCACGTAATTGTTTGACCATAATATCGGCATGACAAATGGAGATTTGTATGCCCCAATTCACAGTGAAGCTTTTCTTACAACCCAAACCACGATGTTGCGCATTTAGCGACGTTTGCACCTGGTCAGGTGAAATCCATCTTTCCCAGAAGCATGTGTCCTCATTAGTAGCGACAGTGTGCAGAACCTTAATCCGCGAGACGGATGAAGTGGACTCATCCTTCAAACCCTTCCGCGCGTAACTTCGCCAATGCACTGCGTAAAGACAAAAGCCTTGACATGAAAGTGACGGGGGTGGTACGGATGCCAACGAAGACTGCTGTCAGGACCCCAAGCATTCGCTTCATCGTGTATCGAGTTTCAAACGGGACCACCTGTGACGCACACGCGCTTTAGGCCGAACTTTCAAACTCTGTGCCAGCAAGATAAATGGCGTTTCTGGGCAGTGTTGACGCTAAGATGAACTGACATGATTCGGTAACGCCGAGAGCACGGCTTTTGATCTCTTGGCAGGAGCGTGGCCAGCTTAGCTTAGAGACCCTTTGCACAGCGCGACCCGGCAGGTCGCTGTCCGTATTTCCAAAGCAAGGAAACCGCCGGGCACGGACAGTCAAAGTTCAAACGCGCATGGCATGCGAGGATCGAGATCTAAAGCTCGGCCAGGCAGCTAATACAGGTAAAAGCGAAAGCAGGAGGCGCTGCTTACAACTGGTGTCCGATTTCAAAAACATACACCCGCTTGTTGTCATTCCTTCGCAGTCTTCTTTCGTGACTAATTGACAAGAGCAAGGAAGGTACCCGAAAATACCTTTTGTTGATGTTCCCTAAAGAGACGAATTACCCCCACTTTGCGGCAACTCTTTAAAGCCCAAATGACGTTATTTGACCTTAGCGGACCTCGCTTGTCAGGCTTTTGCGGCATTAATCTTCGTTGGGAAGAACACGGCGGTAAGGGGTGGATGTGGTGAAGTAAATCCTAATGTCGGCATCGAAGGCCCTGCAAACACAATGAGCCCATTTAAATGCGCGTCCCAGTTCAGACGTGACCTGGTTGTATAGGGACATATGATAGCTCCGAGGTGGCGAACCGATGACAATGGTACCAGTCTGTGATCTAACCCTTCTCGTTTCGCTTGACCTTTGGCTGCAACCCGCCTTTATAGATACATCTGTATGGACGAAGAATCAACGTCATACTGTTTGTCGAACGTTATGGGCAGTTGACATTGATGAACGGTACAAAAGCTTGTAACTTTGTAGCTTGTACGCTCTCAACTTGCATGCAAATTTCTTGCAAGCAACAATGCACATCGTTTTCCACCACATTGGGCGTGGTAACAAAAAATTGATCGAACAACTCATTAGTTTTTCGACGTGAAGATCAACTTGGATAAAGAATACGGTGGTAAATCGTGCAAAATCGACGGTTAATCCCACGGGGTTTCTTAATGTTATACCGATGCATGCCCACAAAGAGGGAAATTTTTCGCAAAGATTTTTGATTACAAAATTGTCGCTAAATTAGGAAAAATCGGAAAATTAATTTCATTGCTGAAGTTTCGCTTTTAAAAATCTCAAGTATTAAATTTACGTGTTACCAGAGACAAAATGTTCCCTACTCGGAATAAAACTACCGTTTCTACGAAGGTAAACAATTCCATCGCAAGATGATAATCTGCGCACGAATGGTGGCAAGTCTTGGCACTTTGTGGTAAGTTGCCAATCGCCCGAACTGGGCGACAAATGTGCACACAACTTCCCTATCCACAAAAAACTTATGTGCAATACAACGGCGCCACCTGGGTGACAAATGTGCACGCCACCGTACACGCCAGGTGGCGAGCTTGACGCGGTGTTCAGTGCACAACGTTTGTACTTTGGTATGATGCCGCCTGACAGCAAAAGAAAAGAAAGCGTTTTATTGTACACGCTCTGAACGTGCGTGCGTGCAAAAACTACATGTGCTCAATACCAGGCCAAGGAGGAACTACATGCGTACGGCAGATGCATGGTTTTGCCTTTTTACATTAGCGATGACATCATTCGGCACATCTGCGGAAGCTGCGAGAACCGGAAATTGTAAGCGTGGGCTCGTACCTCACAACATTACGCGAGGGTGGTTCTATTAAACACCGGATATATTCAAATCACTGCTGCTGTAGCATTCAAACAACTGGTGACAAAAGCTTTGGTAATTTTCTTTTTTTCACGCGGTTTGCACGACAAATCTATAGCAGTGTGACGCATTTCAGTACAAGAAGACATCAAAGTGCCGGCGAAAAAGCAATTATACACATGACTGTACACGACAATATATATATATATGTATGTATGTATGTATATATGTAGGATGCATACACATGCACAAATGTACAGCAAATTATAGGTAGAAATTTATATATGGGCGGAATCGTCGACATGAAGCAAAAATGCAGCTATGCGCCGAATAGATGGAAGTTACCACAAAAATAGCAATGTATAATACAGTCTCTAACATCAAAATGCACAGAATGCGCGAGGCTGCGACAAGTCACATTTACTACGAGTAGAATTTTTAACGAGGTTTCTTTCACTGGCAGTTTCCTCCTGTATGGGCATTTTTGAATCAATATCACATTTTGTACCAGTTTCCCTGGGTGAAAATGTGAAAAGGAACACAAATAGTGCGACAAGAAGGCACTGAATTTGCCGTCTTACGGCGGAATTAGGTTTCGGAATGATTAAGGTTTAAAGGGGCAAGGTTAGAAGCTAGGTGGTAAGGAACTTGGTAAGGAATTGGTGTGGTCAGCGTGGTGCAGGACAAGCAGAAATAAAAACGTTCTCAACATATTATTTTTTTGCGGGATTTATACAAGACCCCGCAGAGACCGTTTATTGTGGTCACAGGCAGCTTTCAAAGCTGTTGGGTGTTTAGGTGATTTCCGTCAATACAAAGCGAGAAATGCGTATCGATGGTGTAACACTGTCAAAATGATTGGTGTTTGGCACATTAGTGCGGAATCTAAAGATAAAGACAAGCCGTGCGATAAGTTTACGCTTTGATTAATGAGCTGTAAGGTGTTGTCCGCATACCCGGAGGTGCGCTGACAGCATAGGATGTATAATGTTGTGATCTGCGTCTATACGATTACAACATGTTTGTACAGAAAGTGCAAGTACGCGAGGCTGTGGTGTTGAAGGAGCAACATAAGTCTCCTTCAACGGAAAAATATTGAGTTATTGGAAAGCGAGATAACGCGTTTCAAAAGTTTAAAAATGTTACAGAAACTTTAGGTCGCCAACTGCTATATTTTAAAAAGTAAAACTGAAACTTTACACACAGAAAAATACATTTGGTCTTAAAACAGCTAAAACCACACGCAACTCGTACGTCATAATCACGATTTGTAGTGACGTCATAATGCCCTTATTTGTGACGTTATTGCAATTGTGGAAGTAGGAAAACGAGAAACTGAAGCTATTTTTTTTACAAATCGTCGCTTTCGGGCAACAAACTCTCTTCCAGAAACTTCATGGATCGTGTTTGGTGATAATTCCGCTGGGGGGCGTCCTCGCGCAGAGCTTTCAAAACCTCAGATTCCTCATTTTCCTCCCTGGAAAAACGAAGGAATGTTCAAGAGCTGGTTCGGTTTAAAAGGACAATACACTATACCTGCACTGTATATCTCAGAACTGACAATTTGCAATGCCTTCCTTTCTTTTCTGTCCCTGAAAAAAAACCTGTGCTGCAGTCACTACTACTTACCACTTGGTACTTCCTAACAGGTTTTACCAAAATCGTCCTTCTTCCAACTGATCTCTTCACTTTCAGATATATATCTTGACTTTACTGTCCACTGCATCCTTATGTTTGAATGCAAAAAAAATGCACACAACTTATTCACTTTGTCGAACATTTTACTTTCTTTTGTCTTCAACCTTTTCACAATTTTGTTAATTTCACTGCACAAATTTTTATTTATAACACCAAACTTGTCTATCACCACTGGACTACTATACTTGTACGCATACACCTTCGCTGAGGGTGGAAAGTTGTCAATGCACCATTGCACTTCCATCGTCAATACCTCTGTAGGACTATTTATTATACACATGTGAATAACACTAAAAATTCAGCCAAACCCATTAAACGAAAGTCAGTCTTACAGGAAGATAAACATAAATAATCCGAGGTTTGTGTGTTTACCAGATGCCGGATAAATCACATGTTCGGGAAGAGGGCCATAATTTTTATGATCACAAATCACAACATTAACTTTCAGGTTTGTTCCTCGATCGGCAACCACACCACACAGCCAGTCACGACATCCCGTAACGTGACGGGTATATTGGCAAAGTATGACGCAACTATCGGCCAGGAAATGCTTATCAAATCGGACCGGTACGCAATTCACCCACTCCGCATGATAAAACCGTGTAATGCCTTATAAAGACTTTCATACTGAGCAGAGAATAATGAGAAGGGACGCCCAGCGTACATGGTATTTTCGTGTTACAAAGAGCGTGGGTGCCCTGATGTGTGTTTTAGGTGTGGAAGATGGCTGTTTTGGTGTGACTGCCGATGCTGTACCTACACCTGCTCGACACCTACACTCATCTGGAGACAAGCTCAACTATCACTAAATTTTACTGCCCTTCTGCTACTTTATTCAGTACAAAGCTCATTCCTGTCTAAATGTCTTTCATAAGACCTTGCCTAATTGGTATGGCATAAAGACCACTTACTTGGTTGGTGACTGCTTCAATTGACCTTGGTAAGTGTCTTTGACATTTTGGGAAGAATACAATCCAAGGGAGGTGCTTGCCACCACTCGTTTTGCATCTTTTTGTGGATTAGATGTAGCAACAAAATTTGGACGTGGTGCAGAGTACTAAACAATGCAAATAATCACAGTCAAAGAAACATAGGTAGTTATTACAATGAAAGGATTATGAGTAAAAGTTTACACTTGGGTCTTTAAAACTCACTTGATTTTCGCCATCGGTCTTAACAGTGACGTGACATCTTGTTGACTTAGAGCCATATTTGTTCATTATTGTACAAGTGTAAGTTCCTAAAAGCTCAGGGGACAACTCTCCAAGTACAAGTGTGTGTATTGGTCCTAAAACAACAATAGTCAAAAGTAGTTATAAATTTGCACACTAAGCGCAGTGAAGACTTGAAAAGTTGTATTAAAAACATTTAGGAAGCTGAAATGCACATTGTTTTGACCCATCAGATCAATGAAACTGGCCATTAAAGACCAGCCAAACAGAGACCTTTTCATTTAGGGTTACTTCGAATTCAGCACATGTTTAGTTATAGCATAACCTTTGACATATTTCAGATCAGCCTACCATTGCTAAGAAAACGAATATCCTTTTCCTTAGATTCCCTTGCAGGCTTATTATTGTGATACCAATGCACAGAAGGAGTGGGCATATTGGATCCAATGCGTACTTCCAACACTGCAGGGTCACCCAAAGGCGATGAAATATCTTGCAAGGCCTAAACAAAAACCTTTATTTAAAATGTGGAACAACAGACTGCATTTTCCTAGGTTAGTTTTTGACCAAAATAAATAGCATTACATATATGCCTACATTGACAGGTATTCAAGGAAAACATTCTTTTACTTAACAAGGAAACTGCATATGTTTTTAACATTCTGCTACATTAACCTTTGCAAATGTAGGTTCCCCATATCTTGGTGCAGCCGAGCCCTGAAAGAATTTTCCAATGTTTCCGATTGCTTTATTGCGATCAGTATCACCGTTTCCAGCCGATGCAGCAACAGGGGCAGCAGAAGGGGTAATTCCATTACTTGGGCTGCATTTTAATGGATGTCATTTAGGTGTGGATACGCAATTCAAAACAACCGTATTAAATCACGAAAAATGGATTATTTATTTTTTCAAATAGCACTAATTTAGCTTATTTTTAAATAGTTGCACAGTTCGAAACCGAGGAAATACTAAGAAATTGGAGGTAAACTATTTTTAAAAGAGATTTAAATTAAAGCTTTTTGAATCACTGAGGTTTTTAAAAATCCCCAAGGAACTACATCAAAGTATAAACCACACGGATGAGGTCATCTCCCAAACACAAAACACCAACCATATATGTTACAGGCTTCAAAAAGCACACTGTTCTTGTGACTATCAACTTAAAAGGGCCTGAACTTTTCAAGCGCTAATTGTTATTTAGTAACAATGGACATGGATTGTTGGAATTTACTACACCCCGCAAGGGTAATTATAGTTTTGAGTAGCCCATTCACGACTGTGATTGAACAATACACCAACACTCTGGAATGCAAACAACCATTCAGAGGCATTGTCACAAAACAAAACACATTCCAATAGTGACTACTAAGCAAACAAGTGGGGTAATTTGAAAGTCTGAACAACTGGCTTTGCCCCAGTGAAAATATATACAGTTGTGACAAAGAGAACTCTTCATGGTATGATTCACATTCACTCATTACATCACAATTTTTTGTTCCTTACTGTTAATGCGGTACAAGTATTTGATGATTATACTCCTAATACATTTTTTCTTACATTAGCAACTCACTACATTTTTAACGTTGGTACATTAGTTAACCACGCAAGTATTTGATAAACATGGTACCTGGTATCATGTGAAGGCCATGTTTTAACTACACTTGCTTTCATGCTCTCAGGAGCAGTTTGTTTCTCTTTTTCTTTTTCCTCCTCTTCAAGCATTTGTTTAATTTCTGGAGTTATCACAATTGGTTTCTTTTCTTCACTCCTCACTGGTGCTACAAGAAAAAGAGACATAAGTGTCATTACCGTGTTACACAAAAATATTTGCCAGAAACAACAAATGTTCGTCTTTTTTACATGCTAAGTTGATACAATTATTACCTAAAGATTTATTTATATGACTTTAAGCCCCACTTTTGTTTATATATTTATGTATACATGGTATGACTTTTTTCAGGAATATCTTGTAAGTTAAAGATGCCATTTTTTAAAAGGAATGTTCTATCCTTCACATTTACCTTTGTATAAAGCTTTGGTCATTGCTTTGGACTGCTGAATTTGTCCTTCCTTTTGCCAATTGCCTGGATCGTCATATTTAGCATACCTCGTTTCACCAGGTTTGTATGCAACAGCACTAAAAGTCAGAGTGACGAGTTAAGCACACAGGTTATCATAAACTTGACAACACCATTAATCAAATTATGCCATTGGCAGAAATAGAACAGAGACAGCACAGATAACTGCAATGATTACATATGATTTAGCACTACTGCACATGGTAAATGTCCTGACTTATTAATGTAATTACACATAAGGGGAAAAGAAAAGACCAAATGAATCAATGTTTTAATTGAAATAAAACTGTTCTCCTAACATGCCCAGCACACAAGAGATCAAGAAAATATGCACCAGCCAAAAGCACAAGGAAACCAAAAAACCACAAAACTTGTGTGCTAGAAAAGGTGGCTGTGACAAATAGTATTCCTTTACAATTTCTCAAGGTATGAGTTTTAAACAGTACACAGATAAAAAAATATATAAACCTAGATTTTTGTTGGTCTTGAGCTGGAGGTTGATATGGAGCAGGTGCAGCAGTGGAAGGCTTAGGCTCGCTGAGAAAACAGGTGATGACATGGTAAAATGATGTTTTAAAGATTTGCAGTTTATATTTTGTTATGGTTAAATGGAATTTATGCCTATGGTTGATAAAAGCCAAATATGGTTAAGGGACACAGCCAGTACAAGCGTTAGCACTGTACCATTAATGTTTGTCAAGTGGAGGCCATTTCTCTTAATTACAGTACGACTGGTTCAGTAGGTAAAATAAACAAGCTCTATTTAAATGTAATTATTTACATCAGTAGTTGTCACCGTACTGTAATGTTTACTTTACAGTAACAAAAGTCGGATGCAATTAGTGTAACAATAAAAGTGCAAAGCATAATACAAAACAACAGTATCTGCATCAAGTTTACCATACCATTTTAAACAATGCAATTTCAAACATCAAAGGTTTAAAATTGTAGATATTTAACCACATACAGTATTCATTACAAGATTAAAACTCCTATTTTGGCAAACCTCAAATGCAAGGTAAGAGTCGCACCAGCACTTTTGATTTTATTCTGGGCTTCATGGTGACCCAAATTTGCGAACTCTTCTCCATTTACCTTTTCAATTAAATACCCTTCTTTGACACCAAATCTTGAGGCTTTTCCACCACTTGTAACCTAATATTAAATACATTGTATTATGTTGTGCATTCTAAAAATTTTATCATTACAATGCAATTAAGTAAGAAAGGTTATAAGGGCAAACTTTGCTAAAGCTAAAAGAATGCAGCTACAAGTACATACTATACATGCCATTTTCACTTACTTTTGCAATGGCAAGTGGCTGGTGGAAGTCCTTGCCACCTTTCATTTTAAAGCCCCATGGAGAACCACCAGTGAGGGTGATGATAATAGTCATGTTGTCCTAAATAAACCTGGGCACCTGCAACAAGTTCATATTGATCAACCCGGCGACCCTCAGCCATCCATGTAATATTTTGGAAAAAAGAGTTAAATAAACGTTATTTTGGCAAGCAAAGTTAAGTAGAATTACCACAATAAAAATTAAGTAAGATTCTAATCAACTAATTATCATAACGCCAACAAATACGCCTACTCGCAGTCTCGCACATACATTGTACACCGATGGTTTAAACCCACACACAATATACTGAAGCAAATGGGCTAAACAAATTGCAATGCACCACGTACAGAATAGTTGACTGTCTGTTGATAACTGCTACATAACAGCAAAAAATACTAAATGCACTTCAACCACACCACACCCTGTAC
Organism: Ascidia mentula; assembly: GCF_947561715.1. Lineage (NCBI taxonomy): Eukaryota > Metazoa > Chordata > Ascidiacea > Phlebobranchia > Ascidiidae > Ascidia > Ascidia mentula. The sequence goes on from NC_138568.1 coordinate 7,203,040, forward strand.
ATGCTCGATGCACCAACCCGGCAGATCTGCAACTGGAAGTGCGGGAACACTAAACTGTATTTAAATCCCAGCAGCGCATCAACCCACGTGATCAATTTGTCTGCGGCAGGAAACAGTTTATTCTCAAGAAACAGGGATAACAAACTGTAGTGCTTCAAATCAAGCATGTCAGCAAAGCATTAAGTTAAGAAATGTTACATCTATTGTACCAGGGTCTTGATTCCCACCAATATAAATATATTTGGTTTCTCCACGTCAAGAATCTCTTTATTGAATGACCGATGTATTAGCCGTCACACCAAGTCAGATTCTGACATAAATGCAATGGTTGCGACGGTTTAAGGTCTGTCAAAGTCCACAGGGTCGCAATACGCCCCTCTCTTGCGTAAGTTTTTTCTATGTAATATATATGTGGAAAATGATAAATACAGATAAATGGTATTAAAATAAAAAATATGAATTTGTTTCACGAACCCAAAATTTTACTCTACGCCTCCAAGTTCTGCCGCGACCGATAATTTGAGACGCAAAGACCAAACCCATTTTCCAGTCTTTTATTAGGTTTATTATGTCGCTAACCGCAATTTCTCTTCAATACGTGAGGACTTCAGTTTTTTAACGTTCCGAGGCTTTGGTAGCCGTCGAAAAATTCGTTTGCCTCCCCAGGCATTATTCTTTCGAAAAAGCGGTACCTGAGTGTTTAGAAGAGACGATTATAATACCGCAAACTTGATGACGTGCACAGTTCGGTCGATCTTGTTGGTTTAAGCACGGTATGCAGGAGAATTGAAGCTTAAATGTTTGGCCTAAGAATCAGATAGAGGTGATATATCTTGTCCTTGCTTTTAACGCCGGCGGTGTGGAAAAAGTTGACATATAACACCGTACTTATGCAGAAAGATAAGGATATTGTTCCATGTTTGATGACTGAGTGGAGTGTTTTGTATGAGAATAACAAAGTTGAGCGGCAAAGCTGTTCATTTGTTTATTTGCCGAGCCTGAATGTTTAGGTATGGTCTTCGCACCCACAAAGTATAAGTTCTCTGTCCGTAGCAGATTAGCAAACCACTATTTGTTTTGATGTATATATAGCGCTGAGGTTGACTAGCATTTTTGAGAGTATGATCGCAGCACGATGCTAAGAAGATTTCGTGCAATGACATTAAAAGTCTATGCCTGATTACTTCGAAACTTCGTAGAGGCTATGTCTGTGTGAGCTTTATTGGTAGTTTCGTTCTAAGAGTCTTGAATACATGTTTGGCTTTGAACAGAGAGGGTTAGAGAAAACGGTTTGTTACTATCCAGACCAGTGGTTCTTAACCGGTGGGAAATTATACGGTGGTATGTGGGTAATTAGTTGGCACCGAAATATACAAGAATAGTTGGAAAAGAAATATTTTGTATAAAAAAAGTATAACAAATATAACAACAAGAAAAAAAATACTAATGGGAAATAAGGATTCCGTTCAAACTGAAAGCGAGAAATGAGATAAAAGTGATAAGGAACCACTGCTTTAGACTGTGGTGCTTGTTTCCACTCTACATCTGATATGCATACGTCACACTTAATTTTTAGTTGCTGGAAGTTGAAGTTGAAGCGATTTTAAACCAGACCCATGCAGCATTTTATCACTGTCGGTAGTTTTCGTGGAAATGTTGAGGGATGTTATTTTCGATTCTACGTAATACTTGGCGATGACCAGCTTCCTTCGTTTCCCGTTGACGTATACTTTTTTGACACGAATACTTTTTTCTGTTTTTGCACGTGGCCCCCGGAAGTTGTTGTCACATATTACGTCACATCCGCGCTTGGCGAATATACTAAGTGCGGTTGTTTGCTGAAGGTTTGGTTGAGGTTCATACAGTACTAGTTTTACTGCTATTTTTGTTGCAAGGCATACTAATGTTGTTTATGCGTTTGATGCATCATTATTGTTGACATAACCCTAAGGAAGTCTCGCCGAATGGCAGACGAAACGTCGGTTTCAAATAAACACTTTAGAAACTAAGTGACAGAAGAGCAATTCCGACTAAGTCCTAGTTTTTTTTCTGTTCCGCTCGTTATTGTGGGTCAAGTTCACTCAATTGAAATTTTAAATTTGATTTAGGCGTTATCAAGGACAGAAAGGATTGTCAAATCCTTGTATATGATTTGTATCAATACCAGGTTCAAGTCCACCCAGTTTATAGAGATTTACCGACAGAAAGATGTTTTATTTCATAAACCGCTTTAGCAAAACAACTCGTAAGTTTAATTTTAACAGACAGAACGCTTTTTGCGCATGATTTTGCAGTGTTTACGTTTTGTTTGATGTGGCCTACACAGCACTGACTAATTTGCATATAGGATTCTTCGTTTATCATTGCAGGTTTGTAGAAACAACGCACAGCACCTGCATATTCTCTACACAACGCATAAAATCAGCATGCAACAAAATTTTGCATGTTATATACCTACCAACGTGGATAGGATCAACAATTAGCGTATGTCGTGTCAGCCGCTGCTTCCAGGATACGTTATCAAACAAGCAAGCGTGCAGTTTAGAGTCTATGATTAAGGACTGAAACTAAGACAAGACCATATATATTATCGACGTTTTTGACCATTTGAGCTGTAGCCAAATTTAGTACAAAGCACGACATTTAATGTATTTTGTTGCTTTAGGTTTCCAAAAGGAGTATAAGTATCATCGTAACTTTAAAAGATGAACAACTCTGCTTTAAACCTTACAGAAGACGAAGATTTTCAAGTTTTTTCTATGGCCATGTTTGTGATTAAGCAATGTATTTGGGCTGCCCATGCATTGCTAGTTCTCTATCTTGGATTCGCGCTCACGCTGTTTGAGACACAACGCAACAAATACCGAAGTGATCTTGGAACTCCACACAGTAGTGGAAGAAAGATATCACGCAGACGAAACACTACTAGTACTGGAGGCGCAGCACGCAGAAGCTTCTGGTTAAACATATTCGGCGAAAATCCCATGTGTCTGCTTACGTTATTTTCCATAGCGCTTCGATGCATCCTTCTCCAAATTGAATTCAACTATGGAAGTACTTCCAAAATTATTTGCAAGGTTTTTGGCACCATATACACATTGTTGGGGACAGGCGGCCACTTCGGCGTCTACGTATTGCTGTGGGCAAGACAATGGGGCCTGTACAACACCAACCCAATAAAAACCTTACTTACAACAACGTTACGAGCGGTCAACATTGGAGTGCTGGTGGGATTGGCAACGGCAGGGGTTTTCATGACAAGCATGTTTATTTTTAGTTTCAACAAATTTTTAAATACACCCAACGGTTGTCTGTATCAGGAAACATCTGACGAGAAAAAAGTTGTTACGATTACCACTGGCGTTTTTGTCGTGTGCTCAGTGGTTTTCCAAGCCTGTCTGCTAGCTCTTACTGTTTACCCTTTGAGCAAACATTACGGAAGTATGTGGTTTTGCTGTAGAGGGAAATCGCCGAAAATTAACATGTCCAGTTCACTGCAACGAGTTCAGGTTGGTAAATATTGTAGGTCTGATCAAAGCCCTATGCACAGTAGTGTTTCCCAACCGGTGGTACGCGACGGCATTCTAGGTGGTACGCGAGCACCTTTCGGTATTTTGCGGAAATAGTTCGAATTGAAAAAAAAACGTAAGTGATCCCAAAATGTCCGCTAATTCATCTCCCGCTACTTCATCAGGTTACTGTGTAACATTATACTAGGTGGTACGCGTCGAAATTGTTTACATCCTAGTGGTACGCAACCACAAAAAGGTTGGGAGTCGCTGCTATACAGAGAGGCATTTTTTTTCGTATTGCAGTCTCCACCTATTTCATTTTTAATTTACTTTCGTTTTTTTTATTCTTGGTAATTTTGACTATTTTACAACAACACGCTGAACCCTATTAAAAAAAATTGATGCGTTTTTTCAAACTTTTCAATCAGAAAGTGGTTCGACGCATTTCAATCAGTTGCGCAGTCTGCGTGGGAACCGACCTCCTCTTCGGAATAGCAATGGGCATCCAGTCCATGATATACGACAACCGAACCACCTTCCTTTTGATGTCCAACAACTTAAACATGGTCGTAAATCTAGTAGCAGTGGTGGGATCCTTTAGCGACTGGATGGAACGACTTTTCCCCTGGAAGAGACGCCCCCGCGTGGCAGGCATCGAAAGATATCGGAGCACCGCAAGCGAGGGAAGGGGAACCACTGACGGTGTTACCGCAGTGACTCCTATAAAAACGCCAGAAAGTGAGTATACTGTTATTATATTTCTAAAATTTATTGATAGCACAGTAGTATTGTGTTTTAACACGTTTAATTCTGATTGTGCTTGTGTATGTTTAAAATTGATGCAATTTTCCTCCATATTTGGGTGCAAAATAAGTGGATTTAATAACTTTGAAAGGGAAAGCCAAAACTTAACTGATGATGAACCCGGTATGAGTTCGAAACGTTCACTCAGAATATGATTAACAGCATCCTAGCTTCGGCTTTCCTTTTCAAAGTTCCCTCCATATATTTCGTAAGAATGCGAAAGACATTATCCTGAAAACCATTTTAAGAACAAAATTGCTTCAGGTAACAGTATAATATCTGACTTTGTGCAGGAAGTAACGCTACCCGAATCAACGCAAAAAGCAACGATATTTCGGAAGTCGCAGAGTCTTCAAACAAATTGATGGAAGAAACCACGTCCGTTTGAAGCCAAACAATTAACAGTTGTTGAACATTCGGTTGTTGAAGCATTCAAGTTGAGATTTGCATGAACTGGAGGTAAAAACGACATTGTTCCTTCTGGTTTGCGTTTATGCCGAGGATCACACTTTGAGTGTATTGATTAATTTTGCGAATAGTTGTGTTTTTCAGAATCGTTTTGTGATAGATCTCCCTTTACAAATCTACCACTGTTCTTTTCAACGCATATTTCAGAAACTTATCAAATTTCTGAGAACTTGACTAATCCAAACGTAAAAACGAACTGAAATCAAAATATGAGTTCATGTGAAAAGCTACGTTATTGTGTATGACGTAAATAAACCAAATCATGCACACATTTTGCCGTTGCTGCATTTTGTGACGTCAGATATAGTCGACTATGCATTGGAAATTGTTGAACAACTACAAAAACTATATGAAAAACATCCTAAAATGACACATCGTTAACAGCGCATAACAAAACGTGTTATTTATGCAACGGAAGCATGCGATTAAACACTGTTCACAGCAACGTTTACGTGCAAGTGAACAATTTGTCTGCGACAGAAAATAGTGTACTCGCAGCATGGGGTGTACACAATATAGTCACTGCGCTTAAGCACACTAGTATGAAAACATCACCCATTATATGCTGTATTTGTTGCATCAAATTCACAAAACTTTGCACGTGGGCCGGACGATTTCACAAAAATAAATTTTTTGATCGCAAAGGTTGAAACTTCTGAAACTTTAGTACAAAATCCATTGGCGGGAAGAAGTGGCGTTTGTCTGAATAAATATTGCACTGTAATGTACGCTTATCCTGACTGACGTACACTTCACTGATTAATTTGCATTTAGTTTGCATAGGTGGAAACAACGCACTGCACGCACGTTCACCAACTTTCGCAAAAAATCAGCATATAGCCAAAACAAAAGCAGTTGAACCGAAAGCTTAGATTGATAGAACAAAGAAGTATTTTAGCGCACGTGTAGGTCCAGAATGTTGACGGAATGGTTTAATTCAAGCGAGCACGTGATTTCTAATAAAGGAGAATACGACCTAGTTAAATACAATTTTGCTGCCAGGCATAAAAATGGCGACTACGAAGCGTTTATTTAAATTTACAAATTTACAATTACTTTTGAAAGATAGTCTTAAGTTAAGATGCACTGATCTGGATGTTTATAACTTTCTACGTCTAAACACAGATTAAGGCCTATTATAGACACTGGCTGAAAATGAACAATTCAATTTTAAACGTTACCGAAGACGAAGAATTTCAAGTGTTTTCGCCAATCGTGTATGCCATAAAACAAACTGTTTGGGCGGCACATGTATCAACCACACTCTACCTTGCCTTTGTGCTTATACTGTTTGAGAAACAGCGCAGTAAGACTCACAGTGATCCTGGAACTCCTCACAGAAACGGAAACAGAATCAAGTCGGTTAGTAAAATCACTGGAACCAGAGGTTTTACCCACAAAAGCTTTTGGTGGAACATATTCGGTGAAAATCCAATGTGCCTTCTTACGTTGAGTGCAATAGCACTACGATGCATTCTTCTTGAGATTGAGTTCAACTACGGTGGTAGCTCAAACAGTATTTGCAAGGTTTTCAGCAGTTTCTTTACGGTGCTGGGTGCCTGCGGCCACTTCGGTGTGTATGCGTTGCTTTGGACGAGGCAGTGGGTTCTATACAACACCAAACCAATCAAATCTTTACTCACCAAAACGTTGCGTGTGGTCAACATTGGAGTAGTTGTTGGACTACTCGTAGCAGTATCTTGCACAACAGGTCTTCTCATTTCCAGCTTCAACAGGTTTTCAAATACGCCCATCGGTTGTCTTTACCACGAAACAACTTCAGAAAAAACAGTTATTACGGTTACCACCGCCGTCATAATGGTCTGTTCACTCTTTTTTCAGGCCTGTCTTTTGGCTTTGACAGTTTATCCTTTGACCAAACAGTATGGAAGAGGGTGGTTTTGCTGCAAGAAGAGAAACGGGGAAGTGAACACGTCCAGTTCGTTACAACGAGTTCAGGTTTGTAATTGCCGTTAGAATCTATTGCGAGGCTTCGGACGACAAACGTTTATGATTTTTGTGACAGATATTTTTTAATCCAATGCATTTTAGCATAAGGTACATACTTACACCTTTCTCCACGTCATTGCATTGAAACAAAACATATTCTTTTATCAACTGTAACACTGCACTCAAGACTCTTACGTTATATTTTACAACGTTTTAAAGTTTTTCAATGCTATTATTTCATTGCTGTTCACTGCAAGACGTAAATAACAGTCAACAATTTTACATAACAGAAAGTCGTGCGGCGCATTTCTACCAGTTGCGCAATCTGCCTTGGCACCGATCTCCTGTTCGGAATAGGAATGGGCATCCACGTCATGGTTTTCGACGACAGGACGACTTTTCTGTTGATGTCGTACAACTTTAAATTAACCATTAGCCTTATAGCGGTGGTGGGCTCCTTCGGTAACTGGAAGGAACGGGTTTTTCCCTGGTTGAGACGAAATCCCGTGCCCAAGGAAGGGGAACCACCTATGGTGGAACCAAAATGACCATTGCATTGCACTTTTGTTGCTTTCAGGTTCTTTTATTTTCGACCATACTGTTCTATGAACGCGGCGCGTAACATTCCCTGTCACCGATTCCATTTGTGATATAACTATAGCTTGTGAATGAGCAAAATGTGCCATCATATTTCAAATGCGTCGATGATGTTTCCGCAACCTTTGTACAGATCGGAACTTGACCAGCTAGATATCAGTTTCGTGCACTTAGCGAATATTTCTGAAACTTTTTTTAAATGTTCCGTTTTGCTGTGACAGATGTTTTCAAAAGCCTAAAACCAACATTTAAAAAAGTCCTAAAAGAATGTTATATTATGTTTGAACCCAAACCAACATTATCTTCACTGACAAAGCTGTGTTATGAACAGTTTGGTTTATGCTTTTTATTAGATGTGCATAAACCACAGTACTTATTAACGTTCGCAAGAACTACACAAAAATTGTGTACGAGCCTTGGTCAGTAAAAGTGTATTTTTTTAGCTTTCGCCTTAGTTTGTTTTGTTATAGTAGTGTTGATAATTAGAACAAAAATAAGTTCGAAAGTTTGTGATGAAAGTATTGCTTACAAAAACTTTCGCTGAAATAAAATCTACAGCATACACAAAAGAAATATCGCAACAGCACGCTTCCAAACACAGCTTAACGGGGATTGTCTGAGGGCGTCACACACTCTGTCCTCAGTTGATCTGGAAGTGTTTCGTTATGGAAATCTTTAATTTCCATTATTTCGTTGACTTTCTTGGCAACTCCACATCGCTCTGAAAACAAAATGGGGGACAGAAAAAAAGTTTTGGAATCATAGTATAGCTTTTTGAGAATTGTTACATTGCCAAATAACGTGACACGTTCTTAATGCAGGATGCATTTTCTTTATTTTTTATGTATTACTTTCCGCTATATGCTCTTTACTTACTAAACTTAAAGGAATGATTCATGAAAACCCCATACTCGATGAATATGGTACTTGGGAGTTTCGTAATAACATGCCCAATATTTTGCCTGCCCAAAGCAAATAATCAAAGTGCGCCAAACCCATATTCTCTTACATTTCGGTGTGTGTAATGGAGTAACCACTGTCACAGCATCGGTGGTTACCCTTGTATCGCTGCCGTTGTTTCCGTGAGTTTGGACGCCATCAGCAGCAGACACACGACAGCGCTTTGCCCAGAAGAACAGCCTCTCTTTCCAGTCGCAGAAGGAGAATATCACAGCTATCAGGCTCACTGTGACGGTGAAGTTGTAGAAAATGAGCAGAAAGGTCGTGTGGTAATTAACCAGAGAAGTACGAATGATTTCCACGATTCCGAAACTGACGTCATTGCCGACGCAGATTGCACAGCTGATGAAAACTCGTCGCACCACTTTCTGGCGAGAAAAGGACATGGCAAAAGTTTAACCATAGTAGGGAACTTTGCCCTGCATCACCCCGTATAACAATACCAAAATCTTGAAATAAATTACCAACCGAGTTTGATAGGATATGTTGACCGACTATGGGTTTTACATAAACCTCAACGTTTTTTTGTCATGATTAATAAATAAATTTGTAATCATTTGTTACAATAGATTCAAGGGAAAAATGAATATCATAAAAATGATAAAGCTTATAGTCTAATCATAATAATACACTTTCGCAAACCTGTACGCGTTGCAACGAGTTTGGCACAGAATTGCCTGTCTCTCTCTTTTTGCAGCAAAACCAAACGCTGCCGTATTGCTTGCTCAGGGGGTACAAGGTTAAGGCCAGGAGGCTCAATTGGCATGTCACCGCCCCCAGGGTCATGACAGCCCACAAGGCGGAAATTATCGTCTTGTTTGAAGTGGGCTGCTGATAAAGGCATCCATTTGGCGCTGCTTGAACTTTGGTAAATCCCAAACTGAATAAAACGGATAGACTCAACAGCCCCACGAGCAGTCCTACCAACACTGCTATGTTAAATGCGCGAAGTTTTTTGGTGAGTAATATTTCCAACGGCTCGGTGTTGTATAATCCCCACTGTCGTACCCACAGCATTACGTAAACGCCGAGATAGCCGCATGAACCCAAAAGCGTGTAAACCACATCGAAGGGTCGACACAAAGATCCAAAGCTACTACCGTGGTTGAATTCTACCTGCAAGAGAATGCTCCGAAGTGCAATGGACGACAATGTGAATAAACACATCGGGTTTTCGCCTAATATGTTCACCCAGGCGCTTCTATGGGTTACAGCACCAGTTGCTGTTGTGTTTCGTCTTCGTGTAGTGCTTTTCCTGCTGCTGTGAGGTGTGCCTGGAACAGCATAGATTCTGTGTCGTCGAGTCTCGTAAATAATCAATGAACACAGAAGGTAGAAAACGAGCAAAGCGTGGGCTGACCAGATGGTTTGTTTCGCAACAAACATTGGCAAGGAAAACGTTTGAAACCTGACTGGGATTGAAGAGTTTAAATTGAAATCGGTAGACATGGTATACAACAACCTAATCCAGTGGACAGCAGTATCTTCCTGATGAAAAATAAATACAAAATATACGAGTTAAATAAAACAGTGGTATTAACTTTTTCCAAAACCTATTAAAACCTTGTCATTTTAAAGTCAATGTCTGGGGGTTGCTTTTCTGGCAATACGTTACAAACTATTGGGATTTATAATTCACCCTTGCCGGCCTTCAGCATATATATGACTTTTGCAAGGAGTCTTTGTACAATTTCCAGTAAAGCAACCATTTTTGCACTGCAAACTTATCATCAAAAAACACTCTGTTGTTTGGATACCTACTGTCAAGACAGTTATACTGGCTAATGGGCGGCCCAAGCAACCCCCCCTTAAAATGACCTTAGAGCCTTCGTAACCTGGATTAGTTATCGAGGACGGTAAGTTCCATGCAAAACACTTAAAAACAAATCTTGCATTCAATGCACAGCGTGCACTCTTCGCAGTATTGAAAAACGTCACTGTTTCGTAATAAATGCAGATTTGCGTCTCGAAGGAATTACCATCTGCGCTTGCGACTTCACAAAATACGAATCCAAGCTTAAATTAAACCCAGCTGCCAAACAGTCAGATTTGGTGATAAAATCTCCCACAACGGGAAACGGCAAAAAATGCATACCTAAATGTCCAGCGTTTTAAACAAGGAACCTCTATTAGCCGGTGAATTAATATAGGCTATAACATTCCGTAACTGCGACGGCTGGAAATTGAAAAAAAATATCACTGATACACGATCGAAAATCTAAAAAGTCATCAGGGATATTCCATGGTTGAGACTGTCAAAACAATGTTCCCAAAAATTATCACGATGACTGACATTAATATGTCCTGTATTGTGTTTCGGCAGATCCAGAAACCCTTGATTAAACACGCTACAGCATAGATATTTTTCCCGTTTTATTAAAGAAGAAAAAGAAAGTTTTTCAAAATTACCAGAATCAAGAGATTAAAAAAATAGCAACAAAGCAAGAGGTGAAAAGGTCAATAGAATTCCGGTTTCAAACGCCATCGAGTAACTTCGTTCCGTTTCGACTTCTCGCAAATTCTCAATAACATCGCCTTGAACTTGGGCGCTTGCTTGACCTCCACGCGACTCTTGAACTTTGACATGATTCGGTCGGTCGAAGCTTCGCCCTAAAGGTAAGATTATTGTTGAAAATGCAGTTTGAAAAGGGGGTGAATTGAGTTTCTACCTTGCATTCCTCGCTGAGAAATTGGACAATTTCACGTAAAAGCTTGTCGTCGTCAGAGTAGTCTTCATCTGAAACAATGTGATCAGTTTTTCTTTAAACAGAATGCAACATAACGCGTTATAAATTAGTTAATAGGCTGGAGTAAAGGATTTTAACAAAAACACCGAACCGCATTTATCACAGTTCAAACATTTGATCGGAAAAACGCTTTGTCGTGAACATTGCGATTGTTTCAACTTGCAGCTAAAGTTACCGTCGCTTGGCAACAGGTGGAAATCTTCCTCCACTTCCGAATCACTTTCATCGCTCCCTTTTTGCTCCTCCTCCTCTTCGTGTGTCCTCATCTTGATCTGTTTCAGGATGTTGGCGGAAGAACCGTTTCCGTCTGCACGAAAGTTGGCGTTCAATGCCGAGAGTTCACTCTTTTATCGTTTTGAATAAAAAGTGACACAAAGAGAATAACTGATTACTGCAAGGTGGTTGCTTTGCAGCAGCCTTCAAAGATTTCAGGATATAAAGGAGATTAACTTAATTTATCAAGAGAATATTGAATTTCCCACCATTTTTCTTAGTTTACTGCCCGAGCACGATTAAAACTAAGCGAAATCAGTACATCACGTTTATCTGAACACAATGCACAGAACCTTAACTGTTCATCTTTAATTATCTTAATGTCAAGAAATGTAATAATTCCGACAACAATGCTTCAATATCAAGTATATACTGTGGGGTACAATTACTTAACAGCCAGCCACTAAATCATAATAGAGAAGCATATTTTGGGACAAAAAGTGGTTGCACGAAGTCAACGCATTATTGTGATGAACGTGCACTGACCCCGCTTTCCGAATACGTTTCCTGTGGCCATGGGGGTTTCGTCCTCGGAAGATTCGTCTTTTTTGTCAACTTGCTTCGACTGGACGCCACTGCTTCGTCCAAACCTAGGCCTGAAATTTGTATTAATGTATTTTACGAACGCCTTGCGACTTAAAGGTATTTTACTAAACTTTATTTTTGATTATTTACGCCAACATCCAGCAACCAACGAGGGTAGTTTAACGAGTATATACGAAATGAAGTCATATTGAAGCAAAAAAGCCATAATTATTATTGAGCTGCAGGAGGTACAGGCCGAAGTAATGTGCATTACTGTCTGCAGCTCAAAGTCAAGTGATTTTGCACCTTTGCGCGGGCTTAGAGCTCGGGTAGCGGTATTGCTTCCTGGACAACTTGAGATTCTTTATCGCTTCCTTTGCCACGCGGTTCGCTTCTGACTCAACAAGAGCGTAATCCGCCGTGGAACTGTTCATGATCGTGCTGTGCCTCATTGCAGTGTGGACGCCTGCAAAGGGAATGGGAGAATTTCGCTAACTAAAATTTTACAGTCAAAAATATCCATAGGCTTTTGTTCGCAGCAGGGGTTCTGATCCAAGGGTGCGGTATCTGTTTCTACGGGGTGCGGATATGCTGATTAGGGTTTGTATATAAATATTTTATTGTATGATTTGAAATCTACATTCACGCATATTAGAATGGAGCACGAGCACTTGATGGTGATATCGAAGAGGTGCCGAAGGAAAAAGGCTAAGAATCAATGGTTTACAGTACATGGTGTGGTTTTGACTGTGTTTGTATACAAATATACTACACTCAATCTGCGTGTTTACTGGCCTTCCACAATAGCAGGAAACAAACCTTTCTTGAACAATTTGTGCAAAACGTATTCGTCTGAGTTTTTTCTCGAAAATTCTTCCCCAGGTGGCTTGAACGTCGACTTCTTCGTGACGTAATCAACCATTTCACCATCGACATCTTAAAACAAAAGCGTAAAGACTCGATTTTGTGACTGCAACTGACAGACTTACCGAAGATTTTTCCATTCTTTTTTGCTCTTCTTGTCTCAGATTTCACAGACTTTTGCTTTGATTCTTTGAACTTACGCAGAACTTTCAAAAACGACTCCTTGATTTTTTCCGACCCGCCGCCACGCGAGTCCATTGTTACGCCACATTGCCCATTTTCACTATCTTGAGGCGACCCATTAGCGTCATCTGGTGGCGCAGTAGAAGAAAGGTCTGAAATCGGTTCGCTGCCCAATTTTTCAACATTGGCATCGTCTTGATAGTCAGTAGACGTACTGGTTACGTCATTGCTATCAATGCCTATGACGTCATTGCTTAATCTTGTAGATGAGGTAGGTTGTTCATTGGAAAAATGCGCTTCTTCAAAGGGTTCCGTTGACGTTGAGGGTATTGATTGGTCGAGGTAACGGTCAACAGAACGGTTAGCAGCATGTGTAGCGGTGTCGGCGTCATGGTCACCTCGTTGTTGGCGCTCCAGCGCCTTTTGTGCCCGCAGTTTTGCTTTTAACTTCCAGGGTTTTATTTCGGATCCGGTTCCAGCGAATATTGAGGCGGTTTCGGTTTTCACTCCGTCTTTGGATTGGTGTTGGAGGGTAAAGAGTTCATGCATGTCGTTTGTTTTGAAGAAACGACGCTGTTTCGGATCCTTCAGCACGCGGTTCGACATGAACTGCTTGAAAATTTGTCTGTTGCAAAATAAATGGTCAATGGTTCATTCAGATTTAAAAAAACTAACAGTTAGAAACGAAGCAAAACCACCACAAATGCTGTCAAACAAGATGTCTATGCACAGTGCTATTCTTGATATGCATGTTGTGCAAATTACAAGAATTGCAAAAATATATTTTTTAATTAAAGGTAAAATATAGACATAGTGATGAATTCAACATTATTTTGAAAGAGCAAAAGATATACGTGAAATTGTATTCAACTACAGAAGCTAGCTACAAACATCATCGGCATGCTAGTATAACAAGCAATTACACTTGCCAAATTAAAAAAAGATAATAGTGTTACATCGTGACATAATACTAAGAAAACACTGTTAAGAACCTGTGGTAAATCTTTTCTTCAATAGTTCCAGTAGTTATAAGTCGGTATATGGTGACCTCCTGGTTCTGTCCAATCCTCCACGATCTCTCCTGTGCTTGCAAATCCGTACTTGGATTCCAATCAGGATCAAATATCACAACCCTTTATACAAAGTAAATTAGGTGTCAAGGTTTTCCAATCTTTTTAAACTGGTGATTATGAAGCTTATTTATTCTTACGGACTTGTAGTCACTCCTGTATGCCAAAGGTACACATTTTATGTAATTATATCTCGAAACAAAGGCTTCTGGAGGGCAATCCTCAGGTAAAACAGTCTTGTGGACTGTGGGTAACTGTGAGTTTAGAGACATATTGTTTTGCAGCAAACAAAAGCATTACTAACCTATTTGCCCCGACAAGATTAACTCCAAGTCCTCCCACTCTGGTTGTCAAGATGAAAACGAAGATAGAAGGATCCTGCAGCAAACAACCACAGTTTCAAAGCCTGTTCTGAATCTTACTTATAGAATGACCTCACTGCCATTTCACCTCATTAAAACTTTTCACTAGGGGTTGTCTTGAACTCACAGGAGTCCCTCCGTGCATTGTCATGTACGTGTAGTTTCGAAGCTTGACAAAATCTTCCAAAACATTTAACATCTGCAAGTGTAAAAGGGTAATTGTTTACCTTTAACCAAGTATTATAAGTGTGTAACCTGGTGCTCTAAAAAAGAACAATTATTATTACAGAGGGGTATGGCAGACTCACTAGTTTGCTTTGCGTGAACAGCAACACTTTTTTGTTTTGTTTCTTCCAAATCTTGAGCAGAGAATCGACCACAATCATCTTTCCCGATCTTTTCCAGAAGCCATATCGCTTGTCACTATCCAACGGAGGTTCTTGTTCCCCAACCAACAACTTTGGACCTCCAGTGTAGAGGTCAGGGTGGTTGCACATTTTGCGAAGTTGTATCAGGCCGACAAAAATCTAAAATAAACAGGAGTGTTAAGAGAAATGTAGTTAAGTGACACATTGGAAAGCCACCAAATGTACAAGGAACTGTAACCATTGGTTTTGCTTTTTTATATATTTCCATAATGTATTGACTGTAGGTACATTGTCTTGAGTGGTTTCTGCGTTTAAATCTTGTAACAAGCAGGAATAAAGCAAAATTTGTAAAATATGGGTCATAAACCAACTTTACTTAAGCAGTAATGCAAAAAATGCTTTAATTATATTTACATACTATGCACCTAAAGTGTCAGATTTAGGATAAGTCTACCTTCATGTTTCTGCACAATATGGAATAGACAGTTTCAGAATCTAGGTATTTTTTGTAAACTTCCACTTGGTCATCGGTCAAAGAGCAGAATAGGACATGGTCGTTTTTCTTGGGCAGGTTGATGTGATTCTGCACATCGACCTTCATTCTCCGCAACAAGTACGGTGCGATCGTGTCACGAAGAACGCAGGCACATTTGTAAGCTGTCTGTACCTTTTACAAAAATAAAACAATGTCATTTAAAAATTTTTTAATGCAACAATGATTCAATTGTAGATATTTGAACTTAAATCAGCAATATTTTTTGCTTCTTGAAAGAATAATTACTTTTTTTTATCATTTATTGTAATATTTTCGTTTTGCCAGTGTCTGATAATTACCTGAACTTCTGATGCATTAGCATATCCACCTTGAACAATGGGAACAGAAAATTGCTCCATGAAACACTGAAGTGTACCAAGCTTTCCGGGGAATATAAAGTCAAAGAGAGACCAAAGTTCTTTGAGATTATTTTGTATGGGTGACCCAGACAAAATTAAGCGATGAGGCGTTTGGAACTGAAAGCAGTATAAATTCAGTGTATGTTAAAAATACAGAAATTTGCCTGTACTTTTTCATGATATTTACAAAACTAAGAAAAAAGAGAAAAAAAAAATTAGTTTTGCAACACTGCCAATTTGAATATTTCTTCCAGAACTGGAACAAATATAACAGCCGTCTCAACAAATCTCTTATCAATTTAAAAAAAATTGTTTTTAATATATATAGAATACATACCATTTTTATGGCATGGGTAACAGCAGCTTCTGGATTACGAATTTTGTGACCCTCGTCTAAGATGACATAGTGCCAATTTTTATCAATCAATGCATCGATACTGATTCGCATTCTTTCATAAGAAGTTACAAGAACGCCATGGGATAACACAATGTTATGAATCAGGTCGGCCTGCAAAGTTTAGTCAATGGGTGTTAAAACAATCGAGATTAAAAGTAAAAATATACAATCACAAAGCATTAGATGAGTGACAGTTGTAAATGTCCATAAAGCATTCTTTTCACTGCATATTACCAATTTCTAACAATACATTCAAACATAATTTGCCACAAACTATTGTTTTTATCTAGCACTTTCGACGAAGTAACTCTGTAAAACAACACAGAAACAAAACCTACCTTTGCCCCTTTGTAACTTCCGGAGTTGTGAAGCACAGCAACACGCAACAGGGGCGCCCACAGGTGGATTTCGCGAACCCACTGGTGCATGACTGTTGTCGGGGAAACAATCAAAACTGGTCCAAGTCCATTGTAGCTGAATAATTTAAATTTTACAAATACTTATTATATGTTCAACATCTGTAATCAAGTTACCTATATGAACTATCTCTGTCTCGAACTTTGGATTGACGGAGAGCATCCAGGAAAGCGATGATCTGAATAGTTTTACCAAGACCCATTTCATCACCGAGAATTCCACCAGCTTGTTGACTATGAAGTTCCCAAAGCCACTTCACTCCAGTTTGTTGGTACCTTAGTTATACATGGGTTTTTTGTTAATAAATTGGAAATAGGCCATCCCAAATTTAAAACCTACAAGAAGATGCATTTATCCTAAGTTGTATTAGTTTCGATATATATGACTATACTAACCCTTGATAAGGTAATGCTACAAAGTGGATCAAGGCAAAGTAAGTTGCAATAAAGTGTAGTAATACTTTATAAACTGCTATTTTTTTTGCTGCCAGGCATACTAATGAATCAAATCGTTCCTTTGGCACTTCAGTTTCTGAAGTTATTTATTCGAAAAAATAAAAAACTTTTGAAAAGCGTTTTAGTGTTTATGCGCTTGATGCAATATGTTGACATAACCCTGAGGAAGTCGGTTTCGAATAAATTACTTCAGAAACTTATGTGCCAGAAGAATGATTTTTATTAATTAATAATACTTCATGTTGGCCAAATTTACTTGTATAGTTTTTTCCATGTTTTTCCTGGCACCTTTAGCCCACCATCCAAATGCTTGTCACTTGGTGAGACTGTTCCTTCAGCCTGTTCACGCAGAATGAGTTGTTTGTGGCGAATCATTCGTCTTTTGTATGCCTTTGGGTTGGCATCATCTGATACTTTGCGCTGTCTTATAAAATTAATATATATATATGCTGATTAAAAGAAATCATTTAAGGTTTACTGTGTGGATATATTATATATACCTGTTGGCTGTACGTTTTTTGTTTGGTCCTGAAACTTCCAACTTAATCTTTTCATTGAGGTCTATTTCATATTCATCTGAATCTGCAATAATTTAAAAAAAAAACGTTTTTGGGCTAGTTATTTACACAAAAAGCAAGGAATTATCTTTAAAACACCCTATTTGCACCAGAAAATTAATGCTTAAATTGCAGTTTTTCACATGTTTTCAATATCATAAAATCACGAAATATCATAAAATCACTAAAAACTATTTTTTTTAAGCAATTACAAACCTTCCAAATCAGCATCATCTGATGGCATCTTATAATCTTCATCAGACTCCAAACTTTTACGTCTTTGTTTATTCTGAACAGGATCTTCCACAGGAAACGAATGTCTTTTTCTGCTTGTTGATGCAAAATTGGAGCTAATACTTTCAGCATTTAACTTCTCAGGCACATTTCCATTTTCTTCAATAGGTTTTTCTGTCGGTTTGTTCTTTTCTATCAAACCACTAGACAGAAAATTGCCAAAGGCATCATCAAGTTTGATTGGTGGTTTGATTTTTTTGGCAGTGTTCACCACTGTCTCTTTTTGCAATGAAAATGGTGTTGCTAGTCCTTTTTTTATCAACTGTCTTCTTTCCTTCAAGCTTTTTGCAGAAGATATCTTTGACTTGTCTACAAAAAGTATGCATTATGAACTACCACATGCGATGCTGTACATGCTGGTGAAACTTACCATAGGCTAGAGGTGGAGGTTGACCAAGATCAGACGATACTAAAAAAGTTTCACATTTTTAGTTTCATGCAGAAAATTTATGTTTGTGTAGACTGCTAAAGTAGTTTAAGCATATGATATGCAAATTTTTTTTTATTTTGAAAGCTTGATTTCAAGTAATAAACAGTTTTGAAAATTACCTTTCGATACTTTCGCTAGTCTACTTTTTAGATTTTCCAGCTTTGATTCAAGAAGAGAAATTTGACTTTTATACTTTCCATTTTGAGTTTTGAGACCAGTTAGCTTCTGCACAACAATTTCCGACTGTGGCTTGCTACCAAAGAACTTTATTGCAGATTCATTTTGTCTTAATGATGAAGCCACTGATCTACAAAAAATAAATAAAATGGTTATTAAATGTTGGCAAGTACCGCATTTCACATTTTCAGCACCTGATTTGATTTATAATTCCATTGCATTTTTTGTTGAGCTCTGCCCTTTCTTTCTCTTGAATATTTTTATTGATCTTGTCAATAACATCTGTCAACAAGTAAGTACACCTTGTTAACTTGCACGTAAAACAAACATGAATTTTACACATGCAGTTGGACAAAAAAAGATGTTTACACCAGACAATGTTCATTTCAACATTTTACTGTCGTGCTTAAACTTGTACGATACGATTGGATAGCAAACTGGATACTTACCTTTCTCTAGAGTCTCAGCATTATAGACATTAACTCCTTCAAGTTGTAACAAGGATTCTTCGGTGTTATCCTCCATGATAAGCAGACATTAGAGACAAATGAAAACTCAAATTGAGGGTCAATTTGTAAACAAGCGTAAAACCAAAGTCAGCTGTTTCCAGTTTCCACCAACTCGCGCAACATTTCTATGACGTAACAACACATGCTGTAAACATAAAAATGACACTTTTTTAAATGATAGAGCGATTGCTGAGAATAAATAATGCAAGATTTTGAAAACGAAAGCTTTAATTTCTGTTTTTAGTTTAATTACGTGATGTAACTTTACGCCAAATAGTGTAAGATTTGTCATTAAATATTTTTTTCGTAAAATGCTAAAGTTAAACCTTTCGGAAATGTTTATTTATCTGCGAAGCTGCCACATTTACCTTTGCACATCACAAAGCGTCTTCTATTACCAATTTTGTGCGACCAATAATACATAATATAATATTTTTATGTGGCCGTCATAGGTCACCTAACGCGCCAAATTTAACAGCGCGAAACTTCGGAATCCTGACAATGTAAACTTAACTTTCGATGTTTGCGTTTTGGATTGTTGTATCCAAAGAAAAAAGGCCACCAACGTTGGTAAAATCGATCACAAATGGCTTCTAAAGTACATATTTGTTTTATTAAAGTGCAAACAGTTTTTTGTTAGCCGACAGCCTTTTTCTTGTAGCCACTTTATAAACTACAGCTATAAAAGCACATAAACACATGGGCTATATTATTTGAGGAGATTAACGAAAGCAATACAATCCATGAAAATCTTGGGAAAATACTCATAATGCGTGTTTTATAAAAAAATGATACAAGCAATAGTTATGCAGAGTGATTAGTAAATCAAATCTGGATCAAAAAAACCAAAGGCCCCTGGCAGGCTGTCGATCGCACACCGTATAAGTTTTGGTAAATGGAGAAACTGATGATGCCGTTTTAGGCGAAATATATTTTTCTCTAAATAAATCGATCTGAGCTGTCTGAAGATCGCTGTGTTTGGATTTTAATACATTATTAGTTATGCAGAGAAACTGTATGTAGCATTTTTTTATAAACTAAATGGTTTACTCGTATATACAGGCTCCAGGTTTAGAGTAGGCAATGGATTTTTTTATTCAGGATGTTGTGATGTATGCTTTGGAGCACAACCTGCTTGGAGCTGTAAAATGTAAGTTCAATAATCTCACTTAAGTATATGTTTATTACTCTGCATAGACTGCATGCAAGCAACTATCATTCTATGTCATCTGTGCAAATCTGTACAATGTAAGATCACTACATTGTATGTAGACAATCCCACATATGCAATTTTTGCAGAATTGACCATGACCATGTATTATTGTTTTGTTAGATGCTCTGAAATCACAACAGCAAGATGGTTCAAATGAATTAAGCACACTATGTCAGACACGTTTGGTAATTGCAACAATGCCAAGGAGCAACGTCAAGCAAAGCAGTGCTGCACAGTTCATCAATGGAGAAGAGATATTGGCTTTTTCTCAAATGTTGAGAAGTCTCAAATTTATACGCTCGAATTGGAAGAAGGCTGGAGGATTTAAACATTTTGCCTTCTGTACAATTAAACTTCAAAAAGTGGTACATTAATGTTTTATTTTAGACAATGGTGGTAGAGATCCCTTATGTTGCGCACCAGTTGTACTCACAACATACCAGTTTCACCTGTTGCTCAGTTGATAGAGCAGTGGACCTGGTTAGCTCAGGGTTGTGAGTTCAAATCTCGAGAGCTTGATTTTTCATATCTCGTTATGATTTTTTGGGAAGTGGTTTTGATACAACTTGGCTGTAAAAACCTAATATTTTATTTTCAATTGGTTTTGGGCCTTTAAAGCATATTGTATTGGTTTTTTAACAGGGTTCTTACTAATAGGCTGTTAATTTGTTTAGATTCTAATGCATATGATTTGCTTGGCATCGAAAAGCAGCATTGTCAAAGAGCAACTTGAAGAGGGATTTGGCCAGGATGCAGTGAATCATCTAATTTCTGTCTCAAATGTGTGTAAACCCTATTTGTTGTGGACTTGTGCTGGTTAATTTCCCTATTTGTGCTTTGTTGTAACATTTCACCTTTGGTGTACTTTTACAGAATGAAAGGTTGGTGAGCATTTTAAAGCGAGAGATAAATGGATTTCGGCAACTATGTGAAAATTTGCTGAAAGAGGAATCAAAAAAACTCAGTATGTTTCACCACTCTTGTGTTGTTTGTGTTTTTATATATACTATGTATATACTTGAAAATCAAAACTGGCAAAATCTAATAAGGCCCTCCACCCTACTTTTGTAGAGTATATCCAAAACCAGATGTGGGTTGATTTTAATAAAGACTTCTGGAAGAGCCTCGACGATGATTTAACTGCATACATTGAACTCGTCCAATCAACTTTTCCTGCACTCAAACTTGGCAAGGTACAAACTCAACTTATTTTAAAAACTGTTTTGTATACCACAACACAGAAAAGGAAAGCTATGTTTTATTGCAGATATTTAATCAAGATCCCAGTGTTTCTGACAACCCACTGATACAATCCCTCAAGTCGAAATATGCAAATAATGAAGGAATATCTGAGGAAGACCTTATTTATTTAATTGATTCAGTTTTATGTTCATTTAATGGTATGAAAATTTTCTGTCATACCTTTTTTGAAGAGTGTTGTGACAATTTTTTAATTTTCAGACATGAAGCCACTAAGCAACCAAAACACAGACAATAGAACTGAAGCTGAAAACGCGGTAGAAGATCAAGTCGACAAAATAGCCGTGAAGAAACAAATTATCGAACTATTGCACACCACAAAAAAGTTTTATGGCTCACAGTCCAAACGAAAAGCTTCAACGGAAACAAAGTTGCTGACACAAAATCCGTCTGAAGAAAATGTTGGAAAAAAATTCGGGAAAAGGAAGTTCGTTCTTTCACCAAGTGAACCAGTTAAACCCGCGAAAAGAAGCAAGATGTTCACCGCAGAAGATGCTATTTCATTTTTACTCATAGATTCTGATGATGATGGCCAAGAGGGTGATGATGCAACTGTGTGTGATATGGAAATACAAGAACAAAAAGTTACCACAACAAGTCTTGACAATACAAATGGGAATAAACCGATGACCGAAGATTGCGACAAGTTATCTGGCCCAAATTCTCTGTCCCAGATTAGAAATGTTACTGAAAGTGAACTCAATGAAAAAGATGCATCAGAGTATCAGTATGAGTGCCATAAAGACTCTGTCTACAACTTAAGAAGTGCAAAGAAAATGAAAGACAACTGTGAAAATAAGTTGGTTGATAGAACAAACATGCCAAGTAGAATTGAGGGAAAATGTTCCAAGTGGAAAATAGCCAAACTTGAAAGACCGGTGACTAGATCATGGCAAAAAAACTTTCACCACCTGAAGCATATCCATGATTCCAAGTTAGTTTGCAGCTCACCGAAGGTGAGTCGCCACCAGAGGGAAGCAATAAGTCGTAACAGAAAGCCTTTGACGCGAAGGAAGCTAACTTACAAAGCAGATAATCCTGTAATCCTGAACCATAAAAAAGAAAATTCTGGGTCGCATAAAAGAAATGAAGCAATAATGGAGACTGATAATAGCTCAGTAAGTTATTATATTTGTTATTTATTTTATAGAACAAGTTATTTATTTGTTATAGTAAGTTTTGTGTGATTTGTCACTATTTTGTACTAATACTATTGGTTGACAAGACAGACTTGTTTTTCTTAAAACACCTAACATCTCATTTATGTTAGATCAACCTGATTCCTGACGTGGATGATTCTGAGGATCTGATGCCATTGGATGATGATGGTAAGTGGTAACATGTATTTTCAAACATAAAAACCTCCAAACGTGCTTGTATTGTGCTTTAAACATTTTGTTTTGTTAAATTTTTGTTGCAGATGACTACCTGAGTGAGAGTGATTGTAGTTCAGACGACATTAGTGTCAATTTGAACATGGTGAGTTTGTTGTTTCACGAAGCAGAAGGTTTTCAGGCTTGGCAGCCCAGTGATCGCCAAGCACAGACCTGCGCAGACATGCCGTTGCATGAAATATGACTGTGTTGTTTCACAAAGCTTATTTAATCTTACAACATAACACTTTTTCAACTTAATCTTAGCTAATTGGTCATGTTTGTTTGTGTGTTCAGGACGAGGATCCTTTTCCAGACTTCACCCTTCTGCCAGCACAACAAAAGTGTTATCCTAGCATTGGATGGGAGCCAAGAGTTCACCTTGTGGATTTGTGTACGGAAACCTAGAAAGCTGAATTTTTTGTTTTACATTGTGCCGTGTTTTCATGAAAGCTGTTTCTCCACTCATGAACCTCAGTTTATTTATGTTTATCTTGCTTTTCTTTTTTTTTGCATTATTGTCATTTCCTTTTCATGTGGATAATATCACAGTTCAACAATAAAAAGAGTTTTAAATTTATTTAGTGCGACTTGGAATGTGGTTGCATTCGTTTTGTCAGCAAAGCAACAACAACAATACACAAGGCTCCAGAAATGGTTGTGCCAATTGTTATGAAAGTAACCAAGGGTTTGTGTTTTAAAATTCCAACAGGCCATTGAAAGACCAGTCCATAATCTGAAGAAATGTTCACCTTTAACCAAGGACATAGAGCTCGCTTTGCAGTTGGGCAAGGAGCCAACACAGTGTTTAAGTTTTCAAAAAAGTCACACGAATTACCATAATCTTTCTTATCTGATAGACGACCAGCATTATCAGTGCAATATATGTATGTATCTGGTGTTGGCACAGTAACATTGATATATTCTGCAGATACTGACGGCGCATGATACCTTACATGCCACTTTAATTTTGTCTGTGCTTTTAACAAACCACCTTCCATTGACGTAAAAACCAACACAGTGTGATTTTTTGATTCGTAAGAAGGTTTTTCAATGTCAATATACTCTGTGTAATACACAGACAAGTTCTTTGCAGTTCTCGCAATTTCATAGATATCCAAGAAAAATGAGGTAGTAACTTGCTCAACAAACATAACATGGCAACTTAATTCTGAGCAAAAGGGCTGGTTTGTGGTGAGTGTTGTCATTATTTCTCTGTGCATACCAAGACCCCCCACAGTTCTGTTTAGGTTCCATTGCGACGAACTTTCCACCATGTTTTTGGCCTTTTTTAACCAACTTAAACTCGTCATTTCCAGCTGCCAAGGAATGCTTCTTTGGTGAAAGTATTCCGGTGTATCAAACACAGTCTTTCTGTCAATGCTTCCATCAACAAATTGTGGAAAACCGGTAAGGTGTGGCAAGTTTGTGCAGGGTTGTTGTGTTCCGAAAACAGTGGTGAACTGAAGGGTCAAAATGGTCAACTTCAAAAACTTTATTCTTACAGCCGACATAGCCTGCAGAGTTGGCAACCTATTGGCATATTTGACACAATAAATAATATTTTGATCGTAACAAATACCTGGGTATATACTTTCAAACATATTTGGAAAATGTGCAAAGAAGATATAAAAACATACGTATGGCAAATATAGGATAACAAACACAAAGGTACCAATAAGCAATACTTGTTTTGCAGTGAACACAACCTAATCATTAGCAATTCTTAGTAATACACCAGTTGTGGACTCATGGCATGTCACAAGGTCAGCCCCTACAAGATCATGGATATGATACTCTAAACCTAATTTAACACTGGCAGGAGGTTTTCTTGTCGTCAGTTGTGAGCAGCTTAGTTCTTTGTATTTTGTCCGTCTTACAACTTGCAATACACCCTGTCGTCCTTTCCTCAAAAGCTTGAGATATTTTCCAACCACTGGAATTGCAAGCCACCATGTGCCTGCATCTTTTACAGTGAGAACGCCAAGTTTGACGAGTTGGGTAATGTCAGAGTCCTTGAAGTTGTGTCCATCAATCAGGCACTTCTTGTCAATGCTCACAGTGTGGGTATTGTGTATAATTTCAGATAGGAACTTTGTCAGGCATTTTGGCATAGTTTGCGATTTCTTTCCATTGTTTTCATTGGTTCCATTTTTATTTTCAGCAAATGTGCATTGGATATATTCTATGTAATCCGTTGTAAACATCACACAGTACTGGTCCTGACCAAGACTGGTTTTAAACATTTTGATGTCGCCTGTTTCAAGAAGTTTGCTGACACCTCGGTCCACTTCTGTGCGACTTGCCATTACGCTGTACAGCTGATGCTTCATCACAATTTTGGGAAGATTTTCGTGTTGGAAATACTTTGAGCATAGGCTACACACATAAACCAGTGCTTCACGGGCAGAGCCATTCACAATGTTGCTTGGGACAAATCCATTGCTTTGCCATGGAACATAAGCTGTTTCCTTTTTCTTTTTCCCACCCGCCATAGAGTTAAATGCACTGATGCGTTTACTCATTTTTACCTAAATGTTGTCCACAGCACAATCTAAAAAAAATTATGGCCTTGCGATTGAGAAAACAGTTTGTGCTTAATGTAAAATGTTTTTGGAGATCAAGTTCACAATTAGACAAAATAACAAATTTAACAAAACAAAAGTTGGTCCAAGTCAGAAAATGGCACATGTCATTGATTTTCAGACAGTTGTAATATTTGGGTTTTAGTAATATTTGAATGAGTAAAACAGTTTAATGACAAGAATGGAAAAAAATCCAAGAATTTGATGTAGCCGACAGTTAAAAATAAATAGGACTTGGATTCTGAAATTAATCACCAAGTGTCTGCTTTACTGCTGCTGAAGTCAAAGGAATAAATATTGTACAGCTACACAACTCCTTCAAAAATACCCAATCTGTTTAATTAAACAAGAGCATTTGAACATGCACTCCAGCTTCCTTAAAAACGTAAAAGTCAACTTGACATGTTTTCGTCTCCAACTGCTCCATTTTCGCCATTCTCGCTTCCCTGTTGCGACTTGGCCCAGTCTTGCAAAGCTTTTTGAAATCTTCGAACATGCAAAGGCTTCGATATCATTCCTACAAGTGACATAATTTCGAGAAACTCGTCATCATCCGCCTCGCACAGCTGCCGTAAATCGTCGCCTCCGACCGACAAAAACGTATCGTAGTACGATTCCAAGTTGGCCTGTATCAGCACCTTGTACAGTTCTTCATTGTCTGGCGGTGACTTTTGATACGAACCCATTTTTAAACCAAACACAAACTACAAATTCGCTTTCAAGCACTACGGAACATTCTGCGGGGGGATTACCCCCACCGTTTACTACATTAACGCTGAACTTCTGTGAACAATCCGGCTGCAGATTTACTTGAAATGTTTTCTCGAAATTGTTACATGCGAAAGTTTCGGATCAAACAAAATTATTGTTTGATATGAGATAAAGGGTGTAAACAAGAAGTTTGGCGCGCAGTGTTATTTAAGGTGTTCGACCCAACTATCCCGAACGAGAGAAAAATACAACAATTTCCAACAAATAAAACAAAGATAGTTTTGCTGGTCGGTTACGAAACATGTGATTTGAGTAAAAGCAAGCCTTCCGTGACCAATTTCATTTTCAAAAAGGGTCAATATTAGACCAGAAAATAAAATAAACTGTATCAAAACGTAATTTCGTCACAAATTAAGCTAAAATGTTATGGTAAATGCCGTACATGTATTCTAGTCACGACTTCCGGAGGTTGTTCTATCGCAGCAACGATGAAGACACACGACATGATACTGCCGCGCAACGTCTAAGCCATTTGTAACAGGGCTACTGTCAACATAGGCTACCTACTGTTTTGATTTCGTGTCTAAGTGAGTGGGAATTGTATCACCGCCAGCGTGAAAAGCATGTGGGATTACTACAGCTGTTTAGCACTGGGTTTAAGTGTACCAATTGTAACATTGGCAAGTTTTTACTTGGGAAAATCTGCCAGACATTTTGACGAGGAAGTCGATTTGACGGGAAAAACTGTACTGATCACTAACCCTGACACAGGTAAGTAACTGTAGTATCAGTGAAAGCAAAGTGAGACATTGATGACCCATTATCGTTTTTGTCTAAAATTTTAAACATAGAAAAAGAACTAACTTTCCGAAATCCACGGCACTTATGCGTAAAAGAGGATATTTTCAATTTTATCGGAACAAAAAAATTTGGAAATTCTTTAGGTTTACGTGCCTAGTATAGGTAATCAATATATAGTGCGTCAAGTAGGCATCTTATATATGAAATCCTGAACCATTGAGCCAGGTCTTCAAAAAGTTTTAGATGTAATATTCCTTTCTTCCAGAGCTTGGCAAGGCATTGGGACTAGGGTTTGCAAAACGCAATGCCCGAGTTATCTTGGCCTGCCGCAGTATGATCGATGGAGGTCTCGTTCGATTGGATATTGTTGCCAACTCGGGGCAAAACGACCGCAACGTTCTGACCAGAATCTTAAACATTGACTCAGTAGAGGGCGTTAGAGACTTTGCCCAAATGATCAACCTATACGAAGAAAGGTAGGTCTATGGTCTATATATGTATACATTGGGTGGACGATTGGCAACCTCGGTCGAGGCGATGGGCATTTAGACCACATAGGGTATACTACACCAAATAGAAAACCTAATTTGAATTCGTGGTCACGATGAGCTGGGTTCTAATCCTGGTGGAGCAAAATAATATATAGTCTATACTGGAGGACGATAGGTCGCGTCCCTTACGGATTTGGTTATTCGTAAAAGCAACCGACCCGTAAAGGGCCTAGCAAATAATCAATGAGATCGAAAGTCTTGCCCAGGATTCCCGGTACCATAAAGAAATATAAAAAAGTAGTGGATCTGGCGCATAGGCCTATTGTATGATAAGTTATGTACTTGCTAAAACATGAATACTTTACTCAGATTGGATATCATTGTACTCAATCCGGCGGACGTTGAATTTCCCCCGTCAAAATCAAATGCCGACACCCTGAAGTTCTTTCAAGAAAACGTTTTCGGGCCTTTTCTACTCACAACCTTACTGTTAGGTAAGCGAGGCTTGTTACTTCTGCAAATCTCTATTCCCAAAATCACACTTTATCGCATACGAAATAACCGTACCATTGTAAAAACTGTTTTAATTGCAGACCTAATGAAAAAATCGGGTCCAGACTGTCGAATACTCAACATTGGACCTCACGGTGTTGGAAACTTCTTTGATGACTTAAACATATTGGATGACGAGAAATACTTATCTTACGATGCATTGTGGAATAGGATCCTGATGGTGCGTTCGCGGAGTCGGCTTTATAGCAACCTCCGAGCTATGAAGACGATTTTTACGTTGGAGCTGGCAAGTCGGTAAAAAATCTCTTGTTGCATGTTAGCTTTCAGTGTTATATATTCTAATTCCTCTTTTTTAAGTAAACGTTTGATTTTTAGTGTAAGAAGTGACGGGATAATGGTGAACTGCATCGACCCCGGACAGGTAAAAAGTATTGATTTGTAAACTATGTAATGTTACAATTAAAGTGTTGACGAACAAAATACGTTTCTACAGTAACAGTTCCAGAATATTGGCTTTTTGTGGGCAGTAAATAATCGTTCATGTGCATTGCAGCTCAGTGATTATTATTGCTGTTTTGCCACCTAATTCTGTTTCGCCTCGCATTGTGTAGAACCCAGGAGCGAGTCGTGATGCCGTACTTCACTGCGCCCTCTCACGAAAACTCAAAAACTCGACGGCAAAGTTTTTTAGGGGTTGGAATGAATCCAATCCTCAAGAACTCGTGTTCGACAGAGAGAAGACTCAGCGGGTTTGGAAGTTCTGTGAATGTTTGACCGGCATTACGCCAACTTTCAGTACGGATTCGACACTTTAAATGGCATATTTTTTGTGTGTATATTTCGTGTTTCTGTAAGTTCGGATAGCTGCCAATGGTCGCACACTTGTTTTTACAGTTGGCAATACAACAATATGCGAATACAGCCAAAGTCCATAAACTTTCGTATGAATGAGTTTTGCTAGTAATTGTACAGCAAAGGAGGAACACCGGTTGCAAGGCAAAAAATGATCCTGCAATAGCGAACTCTTGACGTAAAAACAAGTGCTACACTTTCCCAATGTACACAGATGGCACGTGCGCGTGATAAATGCCAATTTATCATTTTCCGTCACCCGCTTTCTGCTTTTCGCTGATTAATGGCCACTCGTAACAGCTTGTGTTTGCGTACTCGTGGTGAAATGAGGCCAAGTGTGTACGCTGCGGTGGTAAGTGTAACACTTTTTTGAGGTTTGGGAGTGTGTAAGAATATATTTGTTGTTTAAAGACACGTATTACATAAATTGTTATACTGACGCTGCCAGGCATACTTCATTGCTAAATACTGCTCTTCTGACAAACTTTATTTTTATCCACGTTTAAGCTGTAATGCAGCAGCCTTCATAAGGAGGTATGAAATGTAAATCAATGATTGTCCACATTGCTTGATTTACATTTCATACCTCCTGATGAAGGCCGCTGTATAACAGCTGAAACGCCGATAAAAATAAAGTTTGCCAGAAGAGCAGTATTTAGCAACACCTATTACTTGCTGATAATTTACGGGGCATCCATTTCATGGACAAATTTGTTTGACTTGATAACCGCAATAACCAAACTGAACAGGCAAGCGTTGTTTGGTTGTCGCATACCTGCAGAATGTGTAGATGTATCTTAGAACTTGATCGAAGGTGTATTATGCAGTATATTGGGTCCAGGGAGTGATAACAATACATCCTTGGTCCGGGAAAGAAGTCCCCACTTTAAACTGAATGACACAGGGTTAAAATAGGTGACACGTATTGAAAATGTTGAGCGGACGTTCTATTGCACAAAAACAACACAAAAAAATGGCAACAAACAAATGTAGAAAATAAAACAACCACAGGAGTTTGGGTGGCTATCCAATGGCGCATTTCTCTGTGGCACACTATATAAGGAAAAAGCATGCCTGTTTGTAACAACAAACAAAAACAGATTTCCAGGAGTACGTTACAAATTTGGGTGAATGTCGAAGGGCGGTTTAATGAAATTCATCTAATTCAAATTTATCATGCTTTCAAATAATAAAAGGTTCAAAGCGACAAAAAATCGTTGGCCCTCCCTGTTAAAGCGAAAATCCCGCGACGACTTGCACACCAACATACTTAGTCATCAACTTGCACACCAGTTTGGGTGATTTGGCAGCTGACAAATTTACGCAACACAAAAGGTTTTGTGCGTTTAACTGTTTACACACGGAGAGAAATTTCAACAAACAAAAGTGTAAAAATGTGCAGCGGTAACGACACCGAGACAATATAGGTATATTACATTTGTCCCCATTCGCATTTTAATTTGGGTCACCAGTTACACTGTGGTTGTTCGAGTGCAGTATCCTCATATTAAACAGCAAAAAGCCGTAACAATAAACCAAGTCTCGGAGAAAGCGAAGATAACAACGCAAGACGACAGAAGGTCAGTGACGTTGAACATCGATTTTTTTCCAAGCATTGGACGGCCCAGTGTTACTATGACAACCGCAACGCAGGCATTGATCGATGGCGATATTTTTATAATAGGCGCCCGCCCGGCGGAACGTCGATAATTGACCGGGAGAATTGACGTCAGGTGGTCAACCAGCGACGTTGGTTTGGAAACACGTTAATCGCCTTTGTGATGGAGGCTAAGTTGCCATTAGAAGTTATGCAAAGAATAATAGCTGGGGGTCGGAAAGGTATTACTTGGGAAAAGGGTGAGACACCGGTGTTCTTAAAACGTTAAAACTGTGCAATGGATATCATTGGCTGGGAACGTTTCGTTAAATGGGTGCGAAGACCTTTTGTTTTTAAGAAGGTCATTTTGTGAACAAAAAGCTGAACAACTAAAAATATACAGTTTAGGATACACAAGCAAACTAAATATAATATATATTTATATATATCTGTACTTTTGTATGATATAAAACCTGGTGAACACAATCAAAAACTGGATGCAATGGAAGATTAAGGGCAGCACCAAAAAATCACTGTGTCCCAATCAGAAATTCAGCAAGTAAAAATGTTGAAATTTCTTCAACACACATAATTTAAATTCTGGCAGGTAACAGTTGAACTTGGACTAAATGGCTCTTTCCGTGCAATTGCATTGATGCACGTAACACATAAGCAGAGACCGCAACAAAAATATATTCGCTGCTTCGTGCCCTCATTGCCAGGAAGGAACCATCCACATTTAAAGCACAGTGCACATAACACCACGCAAAAGAGGCGACAGTATTAAAAACAACTCAGCTGCACCTTCAGCATCCATAGCCCCAGACATTGTGGAGCGAAACTAGCACTTTTATGCAAAATTGCCATGAGAAAGGCAATTCTTGACATGCGTTACCGCTTTCGTGCAGATACATAAACCACAACCACGATAACCACAATTAAAAATATTATTATTGCCAGGGTCATGATCCGATTTTGCTGAATCCTGCAAGCAAAGATGACTATGTGAAAAATGCATGGATGCCTAACATATAATTTTTTTACTGGAATTTCATATTTTAAATGATAGATTTAAAGTTCTAGTTTATTACAATGAATGCTATCTTTATGAATTAGTGTCAGTGCAATCAAGACAATGTAAATTAGAGTGTCAGAAAATCATTAAGGAACTAGTCTTGCTTTGACTGCTGATAGGGCAAGTAAGTGTAGCAAAGTCAAATACAAAAAGCACTTTCCAAGCAACGATTAATTGATCTGTTACATACCTTCTCATCATGCCAGATAGAATTCTGGAACCTTTTCCAAGGTGTTCATCTCCTTCTCTCAACTGTAAACAAAGCAGAAAACATATTTCAAAATTACTTTTATGAGCAATAAAGCCATTAATGTGTTTTTAGTGAACTGCACACATGGCCTAGGCTGTGACCTAATAGGTCTGTAAAGTGCAGCTTTGGTGTGACTACTTCTATGTCACTACCAAAATTGTTTTAATTTTCACTTGGTTTTAGATTGGAATTCAAATTTGCTCCCTATAAAACT
This sequence comes from Ascidia mentula, assembly GCF_947561715.1. Taxonomy (NCBI): domain Eukaryota; kingdom Metazoa; phylum Chordata; class Ascidiacea; order Phlebobranchia; family Ascidiidae; genus Ascidia; species Ascidia mentula. The sequence goes on from NC_138568.1 coordinate 7,234,788, forward strand.
AAAATGACCTAATTTACAAAATCTAAAATGGGAATATATTCAAATGAGAATAGCAATAATATATACTGCACAATTCGCCTGTGTTGCTGCAAACTTAAATGACATATATGTAAAATGCTGGTGGGCGACGTAGCAGGATTGTCTGTTTGTGTAAGCCTGGTTACTTTGCATACAAAAATTGTTCTGTTTTTTTATTCGGTGGGACACTGTAATAAGTCTTCAGTAACTGTAATACGCGTTTAGTAATTTGCTGGTAAGAATCACCAAGTGCAGCTTTATATGTAAACTATAATATGAATCATGTAAATTATAATAGAAAATATTATGCATTTGTGGTAAGTTAAATCACCAATAACTTGAAACATTAACATAGTGGTGCCATAGGCCTAGAGTCCATTACAAAATACTAATTGGTGAACAGACAAATGTCAATCGTTTAAATATTCATGACTTACAAACAGCCTAGACACTGATCTTTATTGCGGGAGACAGTTAATTTACTTTATCTAAGTCCTGCACAGTAGCAAAATAGAAAAGTCCAATTAATGGTCACAAAATTCAAAAAGTGGAAGCAAGGTAGCATAACATCAAGTAGAAATTTTAACTAACTTAAAATAAACATGTTCTTATTTGGGTATGGAATAACAATTGAAAAGTTACCCTTTGTCGAGTTCTGGTGATGGTTTCTCTGTCTCCCTGCAAATTATCCAAAATGTCTTGACCTATTTTCTCTGTTTCTGTTGCTACCCTGTAACCGATTTCCAGCCTTCGTGAGGAATTTTCTAATCTTTCGGTGTTATCCAAAAGTCTTGTTTTCTGCAAAATAAGATTCTAAATTGAAACCACAAAAAGCCAGGTAATTTTTAAATGAATTCTTTCATACGTATTTGTACACAGGTCTCAGTATGTAATAAACAAATAAAAAATAACCTGGTCGTCATTTCCATACTCATCCATTCCAAGTAGCTCCTCTCGCATTTGGTTAGCCCTGTTTATTGATGATGTCTTGGCTTTTTTCTGCAATCATTTTTGCACAGCATGAAGCAAAGGTTTTCATAATATTTTCAGAAACAATTTTGGTAGAAATAATTGTATTGAGAACATGCAGTTTATACTTCGATTCAGGTCACTTTAAAAGGCAAAGCTTGCCAAACATGACAAACACCCTTTCTGGGGTAGTTTTACTCATCGGTATTGCATTGCGAAACTTATACAAATTTGGTTTATTGCAGTCTTGGCCTTAACATCCATACTGTTAAAGTATAATTGTACTTCTCAAATATATATATATACCGTTACAACACCCACAATGGTAACATAATCTTACAATTTGTGCTTCAAGGTTGTTAAACTCCTTCTGGTAACTTTTTAACCGTCCCATTAACTTTCCACGCTCTGAAATTGGCATACCTCTGACTTCCAGATCCATTTGCTCAAGCTGAAGAAAAACTTTACATTTACTCACATACTTACAACACTTTTACACATGCATAGCAACAATCATTTATTGAGTAGGTTATATACAACCCAGATTGGAAAAAACGTCCGATAATCTGCGCAATATTATAGAGTTAATGCATTAACATACGAAAAAACATTGGATCATCCGCGCAATTAACAACCCCCAAAACAAAATCCTCCGCGCAAAAAACAAACTTTCCAATCTGGTATAAAACTCAGTGTATTCACTACACTATGTAATAATGGAAATGTAGTATATGTTGGTTTATTTGTCAGCCCTACATTCAATAATTGTAGACACCTACCAATTCCTGTGCCTCATCAAGTTGCCTTTCGATGGAACTGATAAGTGACTTTTTATCGGCTACAAAACAAATGAGCTCAAAATTACAAATTAAGTCAAAATCACAAAAATATTCCCGATACAATGCAAAAAGTTACTAAATTGTTATCAGTTTCCTGTTCAAATTATTTCACAAACACAAGTTCCACAACAATAACAAGTAACCTCCATGATGCAGTGATATCGTTCCAATTCTTTGGGTTATTTCAGCAGTCAGTGTTGAAAACTGTTGTTCGAAGGATTGTATTAGTGACGACATGACCCGCTACTATATACCACAATATTTCTTCAACACCTTCCCAAAAGGAGACACACCTACCATAGACCTTATAGACTGCCACTGCACATTCGTCCTATCAATGGGCACGAAGGCTTCCTTACTACTCATTGTTGTAGAGAAAAAGGCAATCGCGCGTGACGATGCGTCACAAACTAAGGAAGATACTTTTACACCGGGTCACAAAGTTTTTTCCAAACTTGATCCACATACAATCCAAACTTAGAAATCTAAGCGAATATTAAAATTACGATTTCGGGTAGTATTTCAACTTAAATATATGACCAAAAATAACAGGTAGTTTCTCTGTATTCGTTCAAATTTTTTTTTTCTATATCAGCTTATATGTTTCCACAAACTATAGGCCAGGGTTTTACAAAACTTTCGACAACTTTACGAAATCGGTTTTAACTCTTTTGCTTTGCGTCTCACAAATCCCAAAAACACTGATATTTATTTATTTTTGTAACGAGAAAATAAAAAGTATAGATACAGTGGTTTCACAGCTCAAGACTAAAATGTGCCGGTGTCCTTGGGGCGGATTTAATGATTTGTGCTAAATCCCTGTTTGAAGTAATACTCTTGGAGTGTGGTTTGGTATCGGGTTCCCTTGAACTTGAGGGCATCGCAGAAGAGGATAACGTGCGCTGGGCGGAAATTTTGTTGGCAAACTCTGGCGAATATGTACGTGACATTGCCCACGTCCTGGGCCTGATGGCCCGACCAAAATTGCCAGGTGCAGGCGTGCGCATCTCTGCTATGTTGCCCTGGTTATTGATTTCATTGTTATCGAACACGTCAGGCGATGTGGCGTCAGTGGTCATTGTCCTGTTAGGGGGGAAATTAAGGTCTCTGTTGTCATCTTCCGGCTTATCGGAGATACTACCAGTATCCGATTGGTTGCGTAATTGTCTCTGGGACGAACGCTTTATTATTTCCATGTCTGCAACGACAGAGGGATGCTGTGCTATCCAGTCGTGAAGAACTTCAGATGTAAGGTTTGAAATCACAAGAAGTTCGTCCACATGAAGGAGTTCTTGTTCTTTCGCCTGTGTTGTCAATAATTGTTTAAAGTGAGATTACAATAGTGACGTACAAAATATGCGAAACTGTAAAGTCCCTAAAGGGATACAAATAAATACATTGGCCCAGTTGCACATATATTTCTTTTTAGACACGGAACAGTACCGTTAGTAGATTATACTTGTGCTCGCAAAAAGTAAAATGATTGGTAACACATTGGTGAAATTTACAAAGTAATTTTTTTAGCACAGGAATTCGAACCTATACGTCATGCAGTAGTTACCGATGTTGCTATACTCTTTCATTAATATCTTTTATAAACATCGCACCTTCAACTGGCGTTGTAAGGCCCTCTTTTTCAGCATCTTCTCGTTTCGCACTGGGTCTCTTGATAATACGGTCATTCTTCTCCGCCAAGTACTAAGCGTGCCGTTGCCTTGGATGTCGAAACAAGACTGCTTGATTGTACTAAAGAGATCGTCATTTCGTTTTTCTGTCCCAAATTTAACTGCTGGTTCTGTTACGATTTTTTGAGTGTCCGTATTCGATGTATCAGGACTGTCTGATGTTGCAGGATTTGTTGACGTCACACAGGCGTCTTTTGCCACCGCTGCACCAAAACCTGTTTTTTTTCAAAAAAAAACAGAAAAATGACACAAACAAACAACTAAATATATTTTTTTATTTTTTTTATTTTTTTTTGACCACACCGGTATTTGAACCTAGGACATCCTGGGCACGAATCCCGATCAGGTTTATACTTGGTGTATGGGTCGGGCGCTTGACCAATATATGCGCTATTGATTCAGGTATATAGCTCGCTGGTGACACCATGTGGCATTTTGCTATTCACATCCCAACGATTTGACTGTGTTATCATAAAGATATACTAGCAGTGATGGCCCTGAGTAACTCACGCCTCTTTTGCCTTTGGTAAATAAAGAAAAACATACAAACTCTTGTTGTTGCTCCGTCACCGACGAGGTTACTGGGGTGACCTGTTGCACCGCTATTCTGGGTAATTGTTGAGGATTTCTAACAAGAGAAATCAATGTTACAAATCCAAACAGGCCAATTGTTGCGTTATTTCGAAAAGAGCCACGTTTTCCTGTGTTTAATAGCATCGGACCTTATCGGTCTTATCAGTGTAGCTGATGACTGTCATTTAAACCGTGCAATTAAAGGAGTTAGTCCACGTTGTGAAGACTGTAGCCATCATTAAAAAACGGCTCGTGCAAACGTTAGGTATGAACTTAAGGAGTTTTATCACTAATTCCTTCCGTGTGTGCGACGATCCTCAAACCGTAAAATAGGTTTTAAGAAATTGCATGTTCAGTAGATGTTGGTCTTAACTTCTGGCGCTGTTAAACAAATAAACCGCATATATAAAAAAGCAATACCCTCGGTTTGTTGGAGGGCTCAGAGCTTGTAGGAAACGAATGCGACCTTTTCTGGTGTTTTCTTGGTATGACGTTAAGCAGGCGCTGTAACTTCTTCGGACTACTGACTGGCTGTGTAGAAAACGACGTACCAATCAACTCTTCTTCTTGGCAGCTGTCATTGGATTCAATCGATTCTGATTGGACGGACGATCTCACGTGAATGTTGGTCTTCGCAATGATTGGCTGTTCATCATCTGTTGCTTTCAGCTGCTCGTCTTCCAGCAGGTCTACTGTAGGAGATCCTTGGTTGGAGGATATACTGAGTCTTGCGTCTGTGTGCAAGTTTTCTTCATTGTCCGAGATCTTTTTTGTAGAAGCCGGCGAAGGGTCTTGTGTGGTGGTGAATACGTCTCCTTCCAATTCACTATCGCTGAGATTATCTATAGTCCAGAATAACGTCAAAATTGAAATAACAAAATATGCCAGTATATGAGATTAATTTAAAAGGCCTGTTCCCTGCATTTGAATTGTTACGGATGCGGTTTAAAGTGAGGAGCAATAAACCCCTTTTTTCACCAAAATTTATCATTTACCGTTAACAGACGCATTTCCCAGTTTCGTATCTTCGGAATTGTACTCAATTGCTGCCAAACCGATCTTGTTCATCCACTTTGTCATGTCCGTTTGTTGTTCGGAGGCAAAATAGAATGTATCGCGCTTTGGGTGGGTGATTTGAAAAGCTAGTTTTCGTTTGCAATCAGTCGCCGGTGCAATCTGCATGATATCGCACTGACATGAAGAAATTTCAAGGCTTACTTGTTTCAACGCCTTCATTTGCACAGTTCAAACACAAAACGATGTGTGCTGTAATAAGTACTCATATTCTTTTTATTTTGAAAACTCTGGCACTGAGTGATAAAGCTCAAACTTTCAAATTTCCGCCGCACCGCAGTACATAGGAGTTACGTAGAATCATTTTGTTATGTCTGAGCTCACAGAAAACCAGTTTCTCATTTCTGGTTATATCTTTATATTGGGCAATACAGATTTAAATTTTGACGACGGCTTCGTCTAACATTTATCTGTCCGCATACTGGTTAGTCGACTGCTTGGGTACAGATACCGGCACTCGTTTCACAGTTTAAGTAGCACTGTTGTGCACCCCACTCCAAGGAAAACACGAGAAATAGAACAGACTTCATGTATGTGTACTGTATATTTCTTTGTTTTTATGACGTCGCGATTTAATCGTAGGAATATAACCCACAATTTTGTAAAACATGATATGGACAATATAGCTTATAGCTCTTTGTACTTGTCCATACGCCCACATTTGTTATATAGTGCATTGAGAATGATTGTAAAAGCTATTGAATCGTTTTCCAAACCAATTTTACAGCAGCTACCTGGAATGCATTATTTATATCAGATATTTAATCAATTTATCGCATTTAAAATACCTTGTATCCAGGAAGGCTGATGTAGAATTCTGTTTCATCCGCAGTATTCTGTTTGCAACAATAAATGACGCCATTCTTGATCACCGTCCACCTTTGGCACCATTTCTGCACTCCTCCAGCGCTTGGTCCTCCAGGTTGTTTGATCCACAACCATCCTTGGCAATCTGTTCTACCCAAGTCCTTGTACAATATGCGATGTCCTTTCTTCTCTTCAGCTTCGTTGCGCGGGTAAGAGGAAGATGAAAGTAAAGCGGTTTTGACTCGTTTCCACATTAAGAAGGTGGGTGAGGTGTTGGTGTATTTCAAGCAGTGGCGGTGACGTGTTTTATTTACACGTGGCTATGATTTGATTTGCTGTTGTTTTTGCGGCTAGAACAAACACTGACGAGTTTTGTATACATAGAAATGTTTTTATTAAGCATGGATGTCCCACTGACAACTTTGATTGGTTTTGGGATCGTGGCACTAAATTCTATCAAAAATTGATAACTAGGACTGACCTAGATTATTGCACAATCATCCAAGATACTGGTTTACAGATATATATATCGCCTATACGGCATACGGCATCATCAGTATCTAAAAACAACAAACATATAAACAAGAGCAATCATTAGGATTGGAATCAAACGCACACATCCAGACTTACATATACTTAACATCCATAGACTTACATATACTTTACATCCAGACTCTGGCAATTTGTTAAAACTATACTCATATATGAATGCGTGGCGAAGTAGACATTATGGTTGGTAATACTGCCGAATATATCGTAAGATTACTAAACAGGTTTCTATCTTCCGGACATGTGGTTGAAATTTGCACTAGTGTGTTCAACAAGTGTTATGGAGGTTTGTTGTTCAAACAAAACAAAGTCTGATAAAAAGTTAAACGTGACAACCAACTTCTTGCTTTCGACATATTCAAACTTCATCATACCTTACTACTACTAAAAAGTTACAGTGATCGCTAGGCCTGGATCTGCAGTTTTGGGTAGATCCCAATATTTCAACTTTTGTCATCATACCTTGATTCCTTTTTCACCACAATTTTATTCCACTGCATGCCCTGCATATTAAAATCGCAATCTAAAATCTACAAGAAACGTGAAAGTCAGTCCCACACGAGCTTTAAATTAGCGAGTCCAAGAAACACATGGGTTTCTCGCGTTAGCTTTAATAACGAAACTTCAATACTCGTAACACCCGACCTCAACGTTTCACAACTGTGCAAACTTTACCTGATAGCCGAAGAACTGGCAACGCAGGAAAACCCATACCAAAGTGAAAGTTGTCCACTAATTGTGTGCGCAGAAAGTTTGACGACCAAAGGACACGCAAAGCATATACTACTCCAAATAAGACCTTTGGATGTTCGCTACATAAGAAATGTATGTGTAATGTAGAGTTTAATGCTCAAAAGCCGCCCCAATTACCCCGTATTGTAAATGCATGTATGTAGTAAGGGTTTGCAAATGTCACACATTCAGTGGTTGTGCTGTGAAGGCTAGGATTTAAGTATTTTTATCAAAAACGGGGCAAAAGCAAATCTCTCAACCCCAACAGTCAAGACCACACCCTAAAACTTCGAGTTTCTGTATGCGCTTCCATTGCAATTCTTCTACAAGTATTCTGGTTTGTTTACATTGTCTTTCAATATACAAGTCTTCATTTCCATTTCCATTTTCTATTATTTCTGCTATTAACTAAAAGCATCACCCACCACACAAGTGCACGTTGTTTATTTTCACACCGATCTTCGCAATCAACCATTGCACTTTCTCGCATTGTTTCTATGGCTCGACGAGAACAAGTCAATTTGACACAGGGTTAAAGTGCGATCACAACTGAAACGAAAACCTTAACAAGTAGTGCGCATTGCCTGGATCTTGTAATCAAACCGAACATCAACAGCGCAGAATAGAAACTAGAATGTTTTGTTGGTTTGTAACATGAACTTGCGTTTATACAGAAGCGCGTGTGCTCTCGCCGAAACTGAACGTAAGCACTTGGAATTGTTTTCGTCACAACGAGCGGTGTTACAAGAAACGTACAACCTTCAATGTAAAACAGATTCTACTGTATAGGGAGCTTTAGTGGAACGGGACGAGACGACCAGATCGTGCATAACAACGGGAGTGTTTGCATACGTTTCGCGCACCCATGAAGTTGACTACTTATTAGCGTGGTAGTATAGGTGAGTTGGCATGACAACGGTTCAGCGTCTGACGGTTATAATGTTTACATAAAAGCTTGTTTATACGAGTACTTAATATTTGGCCGTAACATAGAATAGCGCAAATGGAGAAAGTTATTTGGTGACAAAACTAAGGACGAATGGTCGACCTACTGCATTCCAAACACTTAAGCATTTCAACCCTAAAGCCATTTTTTAACCGATTACCATAATTATGACGTCATTTGAACCTACGGGCAGCGGGACGGAATTGGTTAAAACGCAAAGCAGGCATAGAATGCGAATGAAGAAAAACGTGGCCAGAAAACAACACTGTTACAGGGCGGGAATGGGAAGTTACAGGTCAGTCTCGAGATAAGGTTTGGGCGAAGAGTTCCTGTGCTGTCTCATCTGCCTGTGTGAGGCGATACGTTTAGAGTGAGGCTTGTGCTTCGGACTTGAAGTTACCGGAGAGGACGACATGCGCTGGGCGGGCATTTTGACTTTGATTTCCGGTGGGAGCGCATCTTTTTTCCCGGGCAAGTCCTCTTCACCGTTTGTATGCGACACGGCCCAGGAACGTGGCCTACTATCCCTTTCCACACTTCCTACTAACGGCGAACGCATTTCCACTGCATTATTACTGTTGTTATGGTTACCGAGAGACGCGGAATCGCTGCCGGTGGATATTACGCTGCTCGAAAGGGACTCCGCATCTTTGTCGCCATCTTCCGGAGGCGAGGATAGATCCGCCGAAGCCACGCGTTGGCGCCGTCGCTTCGACATGCGCCTTAGAGTCCCCATGTTGGCGACGAGTGAGGGATGTTGGTTGATCCAGTCGTGAAGAATGTCAGGTGTGATTTGTTGGGTCGCGAGGAGTTCGTCCAAGTATTGGAGTTCCTGCTCCTTTGCCTTTTGACAATTTGGAAGTTGATTTAACATGAGATTTGGGACGAGACAGGGTGCGGATTATGATAACGCTATATCATGGAACTTACTACTTTGCTATGTGGCGAGGTCTTAAATATAATATTAAGCAGTTTTATCGTCTAAAAATGTGTTTTTGTCCAATATTATTCATCTCAATTTCTGATTTCGGGGGTAACAGTTCTTCATCACGACGAATATGTCACATTTTCACCACAAAACGCATTTATTACATTACATCCTAAATTGTTATCAGGCCACACCGAGATCAGGAAGCAGGTTATCCTTTTCTACTCCGTATATGGTTTAAGCGGCGCGTCCAATGTGGTCAAAATTATACCGAATGAAACACCTACCTTCAATTCCCGTTGTAACGCCCTCTTTTTCAACAACTTCTCGTTGCGTACCGGATCACGCGAAAGCATCGTCATTTTCCTACGCAAGGTGGCGCGTCTTTCCCTGCCCTGGAAGTCGACCTCGGCATGTTTTATGGCGGTAAAAAGTTCCCCAATCCCTTTCTTTTCATGCAGTTCGGCGGTAAGCGCCGCCGCCATATCTTTGGATGGCAAGTTGGGGGAATTGGAACTGGTGCTGGGAGTCGCTGCAACAATATTGAACAACATTAACGCATGGTTTCTCGTTCGGAACCAGCAACTTGGCTAACGACAGGGTGGTCATCCATGAGGTCGGACGAATCGATTTATCGGAAGCGAACTTGAATAACCCCTAACCGTTTAATCGGTGACCATGTCGTTTTAGTTTACTTGGTGTTGATTGAAGAAAAAAAGTAGATTATGATCAAGGGAAACCGCACATGAAACAAGTGTAACCATTGTGAACAGTAATCCCGTCAAACAATCGTACATAGAAGGGAAGGAAGCAGTTTAAAAAAAAGCCGGACACTCTAACATCAAAAACTTACAAGCTCTCCTTGTTGATTCGTCACCCACGAGCTTAGGTCGGCCGGCGCCGTCACGCCTGGGTGAATTCGTCGTCAAAGTTGAGGGATTCTGTGACGTAACAAACCAATTTGTAGAAACCACGACCACTTTGGGGAGTTGATTACACATAATAGAAAAGTCAAATCTATAATATGCTCATCATTATAAGCAAGCGTTTTGAACATCATCGCTGCTGTGAAGTATCTGACTGAGTTGCAAGTATAAGTGTACTACATAACTTCTCACTACCATACCAGATTTGTAGAGAGGTTGGTTAGGGCTGGTGATGATGAAGCGTGACTTAAACCCTTTTGAGGTTGCAAAGACGTTTTTGAAGGTCTGAAAACAAACAGATTTATTAGGCAACTTATTTTAACGACGTTGGGAAATAAAACAGGGATGATGACTCATGTCACGCCCTCGACACGCCCACTTTGTTTAGCCACTTACATCTCTTCCAATTCGGTTGAATGGGGACGGGTGTAGAAATCGTTGTGGACGACGCTGGAAGTTGACTTCCGCTTTTTCTTCTTCCTCTTGCTCGTAAAGAGAGCTGCGATGGCGCTCGCCGTCGACGAGGACTTGGTCTCCTCCTGATTGGAGGTAGGAGGAGACATGGGATTGCTGATGCGGATTTTGGGCGAGTTTGGAACTGATGATTGCCGCATCCGGATGTCCTTTGCCTGATAAACCGAAAGATTTCGTGAAAAATTGGTTAGTTCAGGTTTCGAAAGTGCGAATTGTGCACGAGTAAGGCATTATGATACTTTTTATTTGCAAAAATTTGAAATATTGTGTTGTAAAGTGTTTTGTTACTGTTGTGTAAAAAAATAGACAGAGGTATGGATATTTCGTTTTGACAAATGTAAAAAAAACACACCCTCTCAGCCGCCACTTCCTTTGCCTTAATGTATTTGCTCTTCCCCTCCCCGTCACTTTCCGAGGCAGTCCGCAATGAAAGGGAATCCAAACTCTTCGACATCGTCTTGTCCAACTTCTTTCGCGGCGCCTGACCTTTGTGGCGTCGTTGCTCAGGCGTGACATTAGGCCGAACACGTGACGGCGACGGAGGTAGTGACGTCATTGAACCTCCAATGGACAAAGACGTGCTCGACAAAGCGGGGCTTAACCCTGCAGTTACATTCTCGTCTCCGTCGCGTTTAATTGATTCCGATTGGCTGCGAGAACGCACGTGACCGTTTACTTGTGTGCTGATTGGCTGTGCGCTGGTGACGCTAAGGTGGTTGCCATGCAACGCGCTGGACGATATGTTATCGGGAGTAGTTTGAGATCTGCCTTTTTCTGGTGAGCTGTCCCCACTTTCCAATACTTTTTCCAAGTCTGCCGAGGACCGATCGCCCGTCGATTTTGATTCTTCCGTGTCACTCTCGCTAAAATAAACGTCCTCTGTCGACCAAACAGAGAGTGTTACTAAAATTTAATGATTATCCCATATACCAATACGTTTATAAAGCTAGTTACTATCTTGTTTGGTATATTTGTACTGAGAAAACTGACACGCGCAACAAAGCCGTAATTCAAAACCATTGCAATTTACCCTGAGGTTTTGTTTCCCCTTCGCCATGGTTTCCTTCAAAGTTGTATTCGATTGCGGCCAAACCCATTTTGTTCATCCACTTTGACATGTCCATTTGGCGTTCGGCGGCAAAGAAGAATGTTTTGCGCTTCTGGTGGCTGATTCGAAAGGCCAGTTTGCGTTTGCATTCCGGTGCTGGCGCAATCTACAGACATATAATATGTTTGCGTGTTAATATAGCTGCAACCTCCATACTCTGGCAATAATATGCAGTCGTATTTCAAGCGATGTCGTCGAATCGCCTGATTAATGGTTCTAATGCCTTTCGCGACAGTCCATCTATCAAAGTCAAACTGGCCATCCGTGATTTAAATCCGCTCTCCACATCCCGTTATGTTGTCCGCGTCACGTTAGATTTGGGCTTGCATTACCAACGAATAGATAATTTATAGTGACTACTTCCGCTCATAATGATGTCAATAACGCCACATTTTGATGGGAGGTAACGGTTCGAGATCATGAGGTATTTTTCGATTGTATGATTATTTGCGACTGGCCGATAAAATCTAGGTAGGTAAATACGGCCCATGTCAGTAAATAAATTTGATGCCCTGTTCTATGTTGTGGGAAGTTGAAACCAGGGAAATGATGGTGTTTAATTATACCGTAGAATATTTGTCAGTTTTGTTCAATATAAGCCAGGATTTCCTACAACGGTCACACGATTTTTCCTCGAAGCTGTTAAAGCAGTTTAATTCCTACCAACTACAAGAGGACTGACTCGTATGACACACACATATTTCACCCTTTTTCTGCATCACCTTGTATCCGGGTAGACTGATGTAGGATTCCGCTCTTCTGTCGTCGTCATCATCGTTGCTACGGTAACAGTAGATAGCGCCATCCTTGATTACCACCCACCTCTTGGACCACTTCTGAGCCAGAGGTCCGCCACCGCTTGTGGTCGCCCCGTTCTTCTTCTTCCACAGCCAGCCCTGGCAGTCGCCCCTGCCCAGGTCTTTGCAGGAGATTCTTCGCTGGCTTTTCATTTCGGCTTTATAGTTGTAATATACGGGGTAAGGCACGGATGGGGAAAAAGCGGATCTAATACGTTTCCAAGCGCGCATGGTTTGGTGTTTAGTGACGTCGTAGGATGGTGACGGTAAGGTTTCGAATTTAAGTATTAACAAAGGCACGGTATAACTAATGCTAAAAGACGCTAATTTGTCGATTGAAAAAATTAAAAATACAATAGGATTTGCCTGCTTAGTGAGATTAGTTTATTCCTCAGTAAATCGAGTTTTTTTGGGCACTTTAATAAAATAAACTTCATACAAACCTATTCTTTTACTATTACTATAATACTGGTCAAAACTACCAAAATCTATTCTAAAAACCCAGGGATAAACTTGTCTACTTCATACTGTTCGAGTTTTTATTCATTTCAACATTTCATCTTGCCTGTGACAGGCTCTTTTTGCTTGTTTGTGTTCAAATTGGCAGCAAGATCATCTCCAATGCTACCAACTTTTTCCTTAGCTTCGATAAAAGTCCTTGCATACACGGCACACTGTAGTCACCACCTGGTCAATTGAACTCAAACTAATCCTAACGTTATATCGCTGACAAACAAAGTGATCTCTGCAATAAAATTCTACTTTCAAAAGACAAATCAAGACAAGGAATACGCCTACAGACAACAACGCCCAATGGTAGCAATTAAAATGCTCGTAAAAAATAGCAACGGGGTGGTCGCTTTTTGGATACAAGTGGAGCTTTCTGATATTATCAGAATTATAGCATAGCTGTGTAAGTATCCCAATAACTACACATTTAAGTGTAACTTTCTAAAACTTTGTGTCAATCGCATTAGTAGCGGTTCCCGCGTTACCAACAGTGAGACAAGGAATCTTATTAAAGCTGCGTACAGGGCGGAAAATCTATCGATAACTTAGGTTTTAACGACTGGCGACCTGCACAAACCGGTAATGCTTCATTGCAGTTAGATCTGTCACGTACCTTTGTAACCTTCTGTGCACTCGACTGCTACACACTATAGATACTTTTTTACATACTACATACTATAAAACAGACCAGCGAAGGGCGACGATGCATTTTATACGATTATTATATATAATCATTTTTTTTTAGCAAATCAATATTGAAAAATATCGAGCTCACCTGAAAGAAAGTTGGCGACCCTGCTTTTCTCGGGGGTTTCCTGTAAACATGGAGTTTTAAACAACCTTAACTTTACAGCTCACAAGTAAAGCACGCTACACAACTTTTCTATACACTAACAACCAAAGGTTTTGGAAAGGTCAAGAGGAAATAGGATGCAAGCTCAAGCTAAGCGAAAGGGTTAATAATAGTTTAGTCATGCTGAACAACACAGAAATTAAGCGAAGTTTCGAATATTTTTACTAAAAATATTTGAGTCTATGTGATGTTCAAACAGCGTGAGTTTCGTCGTTTATGACGCCATGTGTCATGCGTGGTGATACTAAAGGAAGTCGTATGCTTATTGCGTATTCTTCCATACGTTTTCGCGGGTTTTACGGTTTTAATTAATTGTGCACTATTTATGGATACAGTTGAAGTTTAAAATGAAACGTAAGTCATTAGAATGGGTTCAAGAGCATTGCGTTTTAAAGGCGAAAAGCTAAAGACTGAAGAAATCACAGCAGGTCGTTGAGAGGACAGCGAAGCCCACATGCAAAACAGTTTGCACCTTTGACTTTTTGCTCCGATTCTGGCTCTGCACAGCGCCACAAGGCGTGAAAAAACACAAAAGTAAAATAAGTGACCCTTTAGTATCACAACTAAAAACACCCTTATCCGACAGCACGTGTTCCAGCGCCGCCGGCCTAAATCTACGTCCGGTCACCCGTTAGTGCGCTTGTGTCTTTCGCACACGAACGCCCGGAATTCCGGAAAAAGAAACCATCTGTTTTGAGACTTACGCGATTTTCAGGGAGTACTAGCCTCAGTGTGAGGCTTTCGGTAGTCTCTGGCTTGTTATCCTGCTACAATTGCGATAAAGCTTTCGAATTTCAAGTAAAAAACAGCATTTTGCCACCCGAATGAGCGTGCAATAGTTTCACGATCACGTGCAGTGCTTGCCAGGTAAAATTTGTCCTATGCCTAACGTTAGAAAGCTAAACACCTTAACGCTAGAAAGCTAAACACCTTAACGCTAGAAAGCTATGGCGAACTTATGGCTACTATCAGAATACGGGTGAATTATTTTGGCGTACACGTTACAGTCACTGTATCAGTATAATGTATGAAGGTTTTTTACCTTTCGAAGACGAACAGGAACACCGGCTACGATTTTAACGTCGAAACTGCAAAGTAAAAATATAGGTAATGTTTGGGAATATAAAGTAGCAAAAAATGTCGGTCAGTTATGTTATGCGCGGATAAGAAAAAGCCAACAAATCAGAAAACAAATGTTTTCTCATAAATATAACAGATACAAACTTTCAGGAAATTATTGAGTAGGAAAGTCCTACGATAAGCCAAACCATTTTCAGCTAAACGTATCGCAACAGGAATTACTTTGTATGCTTGTTTTGGTTAATGCTTCCGATTAGCCCATTCAGTCAGTATAAAAACGTCCATAGACCAGGAAACGTGGGTATGCTACAGGTACACAGTCGAGCAGGCACATAACTTAACAACTAATTTAAAACAACCAGGTGAAAAACCTTAAAAAACAAACTCTTTTAAACACATACACTACGTACAACTTTGTACGATAAAGAGCAAGAAAGGCTGTGTACAAGTACAGGTTAGATGCAACACAACCTATCGGCTCCTTCGCTGCCTTTCCGGCGAAATTTGACCTTGGTTTGTCGTAACGAGGACAACCAGGTTCAGTAATCACCGAAAACAACAATATTAGAAACAACCATGATCGTCTGCTGATTCCCTAGAGATCAACTTCTGCGCGCAAAACTGCACAGCTGACGTACTTGCAACAACAGAACAATTAATTCATTGATTATTTACCAGCGCCACGGCCTAAAATACAAAAATTGTGACCCCGCACTATTGCACTAATGAGAAGTTACAAGTTACGCATGACAACTTCAAACGTTCCCAATAATACTGTAATAATTATACAACATGCACACAAGCAGTCCTACGACGTACTTCACACCCACGTGTATCCACACGTTAACATATGCAAACAGCTTTAAAACTGAACTAAACCTGTAGACTAAGGTTTATACACGTCGAAATGATCTCTAGCTACAGGCTGCACATGCTGCTACCCACCAAATTACTGTCACCCTTACATGAAGCAACAGGGACGGAGAGAACGAAAGCAGTGCGTCATGCGGAAGTAACACAGCAGCATAATGCTGACTGCGCTGTAGAAACGGAGTCCCATTAATCAAAACAATGTGTGACATCCGTCAAAATGTCTGCATTGATAGACTTATGTTTATATACGGTGCTGATACTTCAATTGGCAGTGGCTCTGGTGGGACGTTTGTGATTGGTTTAGGTTACTAACAGGTCACCTGCTGCAAATAAGCTGGTTTCGCACACATCGAATTGGGAATAATAACATAGCAGGAAATTTGTAGTAATACTCGGGAAGCTACAGACCATCTGACGAAATTTATACATTGTGTAAAACATGACAAGTGTTTATGACGTTTAAATTAATAGAAATCAAAAAATGCAGCTGACGTTATTTCACTCATTGGTAACACCGACTACTCTACAAAAACACCGTATTGTTTTCGGCCAAGCGAAACAGCATTTCAATCCCAACAGGAGGTGTTGTGTGGCGTAACACACACTCGAAACACGGATATTGCTACTCGATATCAAATTTCCACATGGCTGATACAAGGAGCAAATCAAATCTACCCTGTTTATGAACACTCGAGTGAAAGCGAATAGAAATCATATTTTCACTTGACACACAATGAAGGAGTTTCCAATGGCAACGCACCTGAATGCGGGACGCAACCGTACGCCACCCTCAAACCTGACAGCCCGAATAAATTTTCTAAACAAAAATGCCGCACAACTGGTGTTTTTGTTTGCCTCGTGCACGGAAATTGTTTGGCATATTGATCGCGTCTTCTAATTAGAACTGTCACAAAAGGCTGGTTTGCCACCAGGACATGACAAATAACTTGATACAGAACAACATGCCTGACAACATCTGTTAACAGATTACGTGAAGTAAGTTGCTTGAAAACTTTCTTACAGTAAGCAACAAAGCTTCGTATTCTAGTTTCCAAAGCATTTACCAACAAACTGTTTTTTACTTCCATTCAAGTCGGCAACATTTCGCAGTTCAATGTATTTCTGTCCTTCCAGTGTTGCGAGGCCTGTGCACCGGTGTACACAACTGCATTTGGGCCTTGAAAGCACAAACAACCGAAACAAACTACACCAGTATCTCTCAATCGCAGTTTGTCGAGAAAAAGTTACCAAATAGTAACTGTAAACAGTAAGTGACAGTGGATTGCAGGTCATGACATGACGCCGAACCCGTTTAATGAACCGAAAAAAGCCATGTTGTCAGGCAAGCTTTGCGAAATTACGCGCGTCACATAGTACTATTGTATAGTAAGCACACGATACGACAATATTGTTCCGTACATTAAAATTTTTATTGCGTTATAAAGGACTTGTTAGCACTATGAGCAAGTCCAGAGGAATATATTCGGTATTTTAAAGAAATAAACAACAATTTTAATGATAATAGTTTTTATGATCTGAACTCCTTGTTAACCATAATCTGTTTTGAAACAGCAGCAACTTTCACGCCTACGGTTTTACCACGACTCATGTCCCATAATCAAAACATAATCCTCTATTTTGTTCAAAACCTGCGTTCTTCTGCAAAAGTTTCAACAGATTATTGCGGTAACACTTTTCAGATGACCATATAGAACTTGCAACTAGAATGTTTCACATAGGCCACATTACAAAAAAGTTTAAATTGAAACACTGTCAAAACCCAGCAGCGCGCACGTGTTCGGTCGAGCGTAACAAAGCATACAGGGCATTTTTAAACCGGAGGGTGTAACTTGTTTCCACTTGAAAACCGATCGACCGTAAAGGTTTTCACGCAGCAAAATGTACAGCACCCGGTAAAACCCCAAGCACAAAAGTGAAACTTACCATTGGCTATTGGTTGTTGCAACTACATGTAAACCTACACGTTTTTCATTAACTGGAAGTTCAATTTGAGCCACAGTTAAGTTAGTTGGTTTCTGAGGGAGTTGGACTTAATCAACCGGAGCTCTGACAACGAACTGTGCCCCAATTAGAAGTATGATACAGAATCAATATTCACATGACAACCAATAATTTCCGCATTTTCCTTGTTTTGTTTTGAAAATCATTTGGTTACAGCAATCACACCACATACCCATTCGCTACCCCACACGACATGAAACTGCTGAAACCTTACAAGCTGCTCTCCAGCGAGGCGAATCATTCCAGCAAATGTCACAGAACACCACTGGGGTTTTTGCACACTCAACAATGCTCGCCTACAAATCCAGTCTTCGTATTTACAACATGGCTCACTTCGAAAAAACTTAGTTCATCTTTCTATAAAATCATTGCTAGCTTGGCATTGCATCAATCTGCCGCGGAAACAAGACAGAAACCTTTGGGTACACACTATACTGGGCGGAAACGGGGCTGAGTTATCATTTAAGTTAATGTTTAACGAGCAGAAACCGCTGTTTTTCATTTGGCATCAAGAGGAGTGGAAGGGGTTGCGTTGAGCCCCTTTCAAACATTTCCTTGTCAATCGCTAACTTGTATGAGCAACTTCTGACGCGAAATGTGTGCTTGAAACAACCCACAAGCTCCCTGTCGCCGTACACTGGCTACAGTCGCTACAACGCCTATTTTGCAACAGCCAACAACCGTACATCAAGAAACTGCTGAAGCCGATATATAAAATAGACACGCAGTATAACACATTGGTTTTTAACAAACTTAATCTCAGGCACTGTTACTGCTGAAAACTTGGGCATCTGAGCTGTCTCTCGCCTATAAGGTTTATATTTGGTCCTTTCAAACGTAAAACCACACCTTTCAATACAGTCTGCGACGCAAGTTTTGTGAATAGAAATAGAAAACGTGACGAAACTGCTGGGATCGTCGAGTCTGTAACAAACTACCTTTCTCCTATGTGTTTGACGCAGATATGTTACGGACCGGTGGTCGAGTGTGATGAAAGCATTTACCCAATTACAAGCCTTTCAAATGGTAAATGCGATCGCACCAAAGTAACAACCAATGAAGACGGCTTTCAAGGATAACTTTAACAAACGTTTTGCAGCGCGTTCCTTTTTTCCACTGAATAAAATGCTGAAATTGTATACCGTGTACGCCACTGCACATAGCTCACAACATAAGCACAATAGAAATATTGTCTGAAATCAAATGCAAACGCGCACTAGAGAACTGTCTCTACGCCCCATACACTCAACAACTAGCTACCAGCACCTCTACTGTTGCTATGCACTAGTACACGGCTATAGACTTTGCTTTGAGTAGCCCCGGGCAAACATCTTCAAGATTCCTTATCGCAACGTACAAACTCGACAGGTCAGCTACGCGTGCCCATTAGTTCCACTGTTGCGGGTACGCGGTGCAACGTGGAGGCAAATCCTACAGAAAAAGTAACTGTGGTTCTGCTTTAACAAAAGGTTGTCCCCAAAGAAGGTCCTTAGGCGGTAAAGTTTTGGATTGTTAGGGAAATAACAGCTTTGGTTGAGAACTGAATAAACACACTGAGCAAGGATTTTCGTTTAAACAATCCTTAACTGTCAAGGGGCATGAATACAAAAGAACTTACTGGGCAATTGTGTTCGCGCTTTTGTGCGCCAAAAACGTTTTGGTGACTTTGATCGTTAACAAGCGGAAATACAACCATAGGATAATGTGGAATTTTAGGCTGAAAATTCTCATAATCTGCCAGTGTGTTTCGGTGCTGGAGTGGAAAGGGAAAAAACGTTTTGTGTTTGCTTGTAACTAAGCGTTATTCATATGCGCATAAATATAAGTTAGTTAATTTTAATCGCGACATTTCGATTATTTTCAATTGTCAGATCCCAAATTTCCACATTCAGTTGCAACAAATGAATCTGCCCCATCGCGTTGACGAAGCGCGAAATATTTTCGCTAAAAATATGAAACCACGAGCAAACAGTCCAGTCCACGCCACAAAATATCAACATGAAATATTAAAAGCCTAAAAATACAGGGTTTCTCCAATTATCTGTTCAAATATTAAACCTCTCTATGTTGGGAGCTGTCTAAATAACACACACACAACCCTACTGGAAGGAACTGACAAGCACAACTGTTTTCTTTCGCGTGCTGTGAAGGTAGATCAATAATTCAAAAAACAGGAGAACTGGGGCCACTAGAAATTCGATACAAGTTTTGCAAATACAATTTTTGTTTAAATAATGCTACTGTTTTCTAGGCAATTGAAACAAATATAAGAAACCATATCATTGGTAAGCGATGACATCGAAAAATTTAATGTTTTTAAAGCTTGCTTGCGCTTTTTAGTTCAACGTACCGAAAAATTTTACCTCTACCCATGTATCTACTGGGAGACGGACTTTGAAAGGCTATAAGTTGGTTTAAGGCCGAAAACACTGCGAATTGGATATGGAGGCATAGTAATAAAAGTTGAGCATGAACGGAAAACGGTGCGTGCCTTACCTGTCATGTAATTGCGGAACACTCTTTGAACGAGGAGAGAGTTTTGGAGATAAAGACATCTGCACCTCACCCATCTCTGAATTAAAAAATGCGCTAGTTGAAGCAAAATGCGTAATACGGAGTCCGGCAATTAAAACAGGACGCACAAAATGGAATTTATGAATCGACAAATTTTTAAATGGTGAAAGTTTTTTTTAATGTTGATGACAGAAATTATATTCCAAAAGCTTTTGGCCAAGTGTTGACTTACTGTAAAACCTATTTAATTGACATTTCTAGTGTTAATCTAATTTCAACATAAAGAGTACGTGAAAAGCGCTTTACTTTCGATAGCAGCATTGTATGAAGTTCTGGCTGACTTCGGAGAGTTAGATGCAGGGGAGGTGGGTTGGTTAACATAGTCGTGATCCTTCTGAAAATATAAAACGACAACATTACCGCATAGCAGTTACATTATCCCATACCACCAAAGCATATACTACACAACTTCAGAAACACTAAATAGTGACATTTAAGAACTATAGCAGGTTATAGCAGGCAGAAACAGTAAGAACAATAAACTATTCGCATTACTTTGTATTGGTTTAATTTCTCGATCATTCCGTTTATTCGTTGATCCCGCGTCACCGGTGACGTCACTTTCATCGGGTGTATGTCGGGGTCTTGGGATTGAGACCGGTTCAAGGGTGCTTGAGCTAAAAAGAGTGTGTATTTATGACGTAACAATGTACATTATCGCGTCACAACAGTTGGAGGGTTTTTTACCTTTGGATTCGTCTTTAAGAAAGTCCAGACTTTTGTTTCTTTTCAGACTTGTTCTGGGTTTGGGAACTGGTCTCTTCAATTCCTCCTTCTTTGGTTTCATGGCCACAGGTGGAGGACTCGGAGCACCTATGGATCTTGAAAGGACTTTCTCCGAGGGAGGATTCCATTTAATGGGAGACGGGGTCGCTCTAGCGAGCGGTGATGTCACAGTTGAAGGAGGACTTTGGTGCGGAAAGGACATTCTTTTAGGAGGAGGAGAAGGGGTCTTCGCTACCCCGGGAGGAGCCTTTACGCTGATCTTCATTCCTTGGTTGCGCAACTCCGACTTGAGGTCGTTGATACGATCCAAGCTTCCTTTGGGAGATGAGGACTTTTGAGCAAGTTTTGGGGAAGTTTTCGGAGGAGTATCACATCCCATAGCGTCATCTTTTTGCTCCGTAGAGAGAAGGGTGGGGGTGCTTGAGCTTCTGGACCTCTTCTTCTTATCTTTTGCTCTCTTGGAGCTCACTTTGGATTTTAGGAGGGATTGTATGGAGGTTGGTTTATCGGGAAGCGCTGGTTTCTGTTGGGCGGGAGGTCTGGAAATAATTGGAGTTTTTACACCAAAAAGTTGGATATTTTGATGGAAAAACACAAACAAATGCATTCTTAACATTAAAAAAAAAATAATTCCCAACTCCTATAACTACAATGCATTAGGTCGGCGTCGCTCTTGAAAGTGTATGGTGTTATTGTTTGTTTCTGCAAGGAACTTGGAAGGCAATCGCTGTTAGTAATTAAAGGTATACTGTCTGTGCGCCACTAGAAATCAAAACCTTTTGGTCTGATTTGTCAAATGATTGTTTTTTGCCTCCAAACACCAACATAAGCCAAAAATGTGGGGATGCTTATCATCAGGGTTGGTCATAAAAACACTGATGCACATCTAAGGGTTGGGCAAACTTAGGAATCACTGCATTCACATAAAGCACTTACTCAAGGTTAACGGACATCGCAACCGATGATTGCACAGGCAACGATGCCTGACGCGAATGGTAGACCTGCTGCAAATGTGCAGCGTCAGCGGAATTACGATGAGTCAGCTTGGATATCGACGACGAGCGTGGCGGTGGCTTCGGTGCGGTGGAAGATCTTGGTCGCTCGATAGATGGCGCCCCGGAGTTTGTTTTTTCACTTTCAGGGAACTGGGTGTTCAGGTTCGGTGGAATTGATGTGGTGTTGTTGCTGTTATTATTGTTGGCGTTGTAATGACGATGACGACGTTGGCTTTCTATCGCCCACTGCTGGTTGGAGGGAAGGTGTCGTCTTTTCCCGCTAAGTAAGTTTTTTATCGTCAAGCACGTTTTCTGATCTTTCACATGCCACCAGTAAAAAGTTAACATACTAAGTGGTATAAACGATGTTTATTTGCAATACTGTATCTAGAAGTTGTTCTAGACATAATTTTAACGAGGGTTTTAATTTCACCGACGTATCGCCTACCAATTGGTATTTTCCTCTTGAATAAACTTTGGACAAAACAGAAACATTATACACGAATGTACTGACTTATTAAAGCAATGCACCGCCTAAAGCCCTAACCTATCTCAATAAATGTTTTGGTTATTTCACTTCAGAATTTAAGGGTTGCCACGATTTGATATTCCAAGAACCAACGCAATCACGCCTGACAACGTAATTCCAGCAGCTACAATATACCACAGTAAACAAAGTCGTACCTAGTATAGCGAAGACGATACGCGTCCTCGGAGGAGTGATTTGATTGGCTGGAATTCGTACGTGGTCTGCCCTGTTGGGCGGGAAGTGCGCCGGAGTTAAGTGGTCGAAGCTGCTCACGTGGTTCGTTCTGCTTGAGTGCGTTGTTGTAATAATTCGGTGGCATGGACACAGGACGCTTGTTGAAAGGCGGTGCGTGCCGACGATATGATCTGTAAAAATATTGGTTTAAGATAATTGCAAAGATCAGGTTTATCTTTTGGGGGAGAACGTAAACAAATACGCTTTCAATAAAACGTGAACCGGTTCGCTGATTTGCAAGCACGGTTTATTTTAAATCTTAAAAAGGTTTATCTAGACTCTATGCTATGTGGTGATGTACATTCGACCGACCAGAAAAAAGACCCCATTTACAGCAACTGTAAAATGTACGCAAAAACGTACATTTACCCACAGCGAAAAGCTTGGTTGGGATTTTTCTGGCATGTAAAAAACAGAGCTACAAGTAAGTTTCTTACCACAAAAAAAGCAGACATGCTGGCAGGATATATATTAACAATGCTTCTGCATAAAATTATAACACTAATTGCTAAACTATAATCTGCTCTCAAAAAACGTCTTTTGCGTCGTTTCCTGACTGTTTGCGACACCCAAGAAAGCATTGAAATATACAACTCGTTTCTGAAGTCACATACTCTTGTGTCTGCTGATCACCACAATGGCAAAACCACGTTTAAGAGCGGTAATATAACAATTAGCTTCACAACGTAGCAACGTTTTGCCCGCGGCCACCGTCACGACGAAACTAAACTTCGGTAAAAACTTGAACTTCTACCCTACACTGGTGCCTGCCAATATGGCGGCTACAATTTCTCATGAATATTGTTCTTTTGCTGTTGTACAACTTATATATATAGAGAAAGAGAGCTATTTACTTATCAGTGTTTTAAATGTTTACTTTGGGGGCATAAGAGAAGTTACGTTTTATACAACTTTCTTTGGCGCAGCTACCACAATCTGGCAAAGCAGAGCAACAGCTTTTTTTAAGCATATGTATAGACCAACGTTCTTAGACACTAAATATGGATAAAATAACAACAGCAAAGGTTTCTTCGGGTTCTAAAAGTCAATGTTTCTACTTACACGTACGGTGCTCGCTCGGTCGGAACGGCGCCCTTCCTGGAAGTGGATGAGGCCGATGAGTTGGTGGCGGATGAGAGGAAAACGTCTTCCGCCGACGAGATTTGCTCCTGCGACGGGCGACCGCTGGATGGCGCGAAAGAGCACTTATTTACCTGAGTCAGCAACTCGTCAAACCTGAATGACAATAAGTTCAGGTTATAAATGAGAATGGATTCTCCTGCAATAGGTAAAATTTATAGCACACTTGGAGATATGTGATAACAAATTGAAACATGTATGTTAACAATAGTATTGCCACGTACACCTTTCGTCTGCCTCTATCTAAACATCCTTTCTAATGGCGGAACTGAAATGTTGACATTAGCATGTAAAAGCGTGGAGCGCTGAGCCGCATCTGCCTACTGACAACAGTCACTCACAAGGTATGGAAGCAGGATGGAGGAATGTGTTTACATAACCCGAGCGACGAGAAACATCAAAACACAAACCATTTTTTGAAACTGATCCTTTTTGCGAACCATACAGAAAAACGACTATTCTGCAACAAACAAAAATATTCTGGTTCACTTTTTTTAAGTGTTTTAGAAACACGTGACCCCAATTTCTTGAGGTAAAAATTGCGTAGTCTGATATTCCGTTCCCTTAGACACGTTTTCCCTTTTTAGTGTATATATCAACAAGCTCTGTGGCTCGCTCAACACCTGCTGTACTGCACCATAACCGAACAGAATGCTTGCCTACTAGTTGAGTAACACGGTCCTAAACAATAAGTAACGGACGTTTGTCACAGTATGGCTCTCCATAAACATTCAGAACACCGTCACCCAACCATACTATAGCAAGCAAGCATTATTAGTTGGCGTTCAGTTTACTCGTCATAGGACATCGAAGCCTAAAGCATGAGCAATGAGGCGAAGGATGCGGCGCCCATGCACCAAACCAACATCCGTATTTAGAAAAAAAGAATTCACTCAGTTGATTAAAAATCGGTTGATTTAAGTTAGTCGGCGTTCATGCAGATTACGTCATCGGGAAGGCAATTATTAAAACACTCTTTAAGTCAGTGATTCTGAAACATCGGTGGTCACGCCTTTAAGGAGTGCGAAATCTGTCTCTAGCAAGTGTAGGGCCGGTTAAATTACACTATTTTACAACTTTAAGACAACTGGTTGGCGATTTCATAGGGGTGGTTGACAACAAAAAGGTTTACAATCACTGTTATGGGGGCGACACTTTCTGCCAGACTTGCCAACGAAACGATTACTTTTATTTTAAAGTTTTAATATTACTAACGTTTTGCCTTGCAGTAAGGCCATAAGTGGGGTCGCAACTAA
Organism: Ascidia mentula; assembly: GCF_947561715.1. Classification (NCBI taxonomy): domain Eukaryota; kingdom Metazoa; phylum Chordata; class Ascidiacea; order Phlebobranchia; family Ascidiidae; genus Ascidia; species Ascidia mentula. Next base: position 7,260,005 of record NC_138568.1, read on the forward strand.
CTTTGACCAGATTCGTTGAAAAACTCGCTGCACTGATGCTGTTATCACGTGTAGCCAACCAACACGACACCGTATACCAAACAATAAATACTGATCTAGGTCAGGTTAGCAACCTCAATACGCGTCTTATATCTCTACCTGCCAAAGCAAATAAAAAAGTTATGACGGCTCGTCCACACAAAACAAGAGCATCGCCTTTCCAGCAATACAAGTCAGCGGTACTGACTGCCAAATGTAAACAACTGACAACGCACAGAGATGGCATGTAGCAATGTTCTAAACAAGCACGGTGGACGGTGATTTCACCAATGCACAGAGCAGCAACGCTGGTCCCGCAGTTCACCACAGCATCAAGGAAGCGTTCATACGCTAATGCTTCCGCAGTGTGGTTACTCAATGGCTTATTTATTGCTAGATATGCACGGCGCGCGCCACAACAGCTAAGACCTGAATTTCGACAATGGGCGGATGGGCAATGGTAAATGGTGCCTTCAATTGCGCTTTATAGTTCGGATTTGAAACGCTTTCAATCGGTCAGCGTGCCATACGTTCGGCCTCAGTATCAATTCTTTATTCTCGTACTATTTGCATGCTCATATGGTATTACGCAAGAATCTATTCCAAGCAATACTGGCAAGCAGTCGAGTAACGCGATGAACTGCAAACTAACGTGTTTTTGAACGCTGGCGATAAATACTTCTCAATTAGTGTCGGACAAATCAGGGCAAATGTAGCGCGAATGCGTTAAAAGCTCACACCATAACCTACCCCAACCTAAAGTACACAAGACCACACAAATCAACTATAAGCATATTCCAATTACCCCAATAGTCAAAAAAGTTTCCAAAAAGGCACGAGTACGACGTTGAAATCAAAAGCCTGCTGGCAAAAACACAGATCGACCCAGATGGCAATCTATATATTAACACCACATGCTATGACTGAGGTCTCGTTGTAAGCTGGTCTGTGCAAAGAGCACTTCTCGGTGTCAGTGGTTCTACAAGAGTGGGGCATGTGGTGACGCATGTGGTCAGTGCGGGTTCAACTGTTCCGTTATGAAAGGTATATATTTTAGCATGGATCAGAACACGCCAACACGCTGCTTTGTACGTCACAATGCACGCCCTCCCGTGAACGCAATACGTGGGTTAGAAGTATAGAAGTTCTCAACTAAAGCAGAATAGCGACATTGCAAGTAACAAATTAACTTTTACTGTTTTAGATAAAAGCCTCTACGTATTAAGGGTGCGGGCAAACTGAACAGCTATTGCGGTTGGACTCAAACAAGACAGCATTTTTTTACTTTTGGAAAATTTCGGTATGAAATGTTTCGCGTTATTGATTTTCTTCTTACGGTGAAACGTTTTTCACTAATGCGCCGTCCATCAAGGTTTCGAATTGCAACAGATTTAGAATTTTTCATCAAACACAAGACTTCCATCGTATCTCAAGATCAGTCGGGATCGATATTACATAACGATGCCAGAAAAAGATTTAGTGCTGGCTGCTCACGAAGATTAAATCCGCTCTGTCGCCAGTCCGTCGAACTTGCCAGGGGCAAAACCGTTTGTCAAAGTCAACGGCAACCACGGGGTAGAATCGATGCGAATACGTGTAAAGAAATTTTTTAAGCTTTTTAATCTTTGTTCGTCGATGAAAAGTGTATAAAAGGAACGAAATCCTGCTATGGCCAAAAACCTTTAGGGTCAATAAAAATTTTTTTGTGAAACACTCCATTGGCGTTTTGGCAAATCACGGGTCCATTTATACGTATCGGGAGGCAATGTAGGGTTAACGCACCATGACAGCGCAAGCAACAATCTTGTCACTGCAAAACCACCGTGTCAAACCACCAACCCTTCGTGTACACCGGAATTTACAAATGTTAGCTAGGTCGCACTATCAACATCTTACATAATCAGCTAATGCAAAGCGATTGTAACTGCCTCTAATCTACCCTTCTCTCACGCTGGTCTATTTCTGGGCAAAATAACAATGACATATTACGCAATATGCGTAGAGACGTAAGTATGAAAGACTGTGGGAACTACAAGATAACTATATTTGTGTTATGTTTTCAGCTTACCAGACGTTGTCGACCGACGAATCCCCTATGACTGTGTGGCGCCTCTGGTGGTCAATATCGAGCATTGAGTTCGGAGATTGGGCGCGCAAAGGTTTGGTTTGAACGACTGTCAGCTTGTTGCGTTCTACCCTATATGATCACGATGATTTCAATACTTTCCAAACATTCAAATAAACATATTACAGTGACTGATAAAATAGTGCAATTAACTTGAGAGTATAGAGTGAATGTCTCCGCTTTAATGTATTCTTCTAAATGTCGCCAAAACGTTCCACACAAAAACTTTGCGGACCATTACCTTGACTGCATTTTAAAAAAATAGTTATTTCACAACATTTTTGCAACTTATACGAATAAGACCTAATCTGACACTAAAATTTTTCAATTGAAATGCCTTAATGGTTACACGACTTCCAGTATTAATGAATTAATTTCCTATACAACATGAATATGTAACAGATTATGAGTGTTCGTAAACTATTATTGATAAAACCTACTTGGGTTGGTATGGTTCCTGAGGAGGAGGGGGTATTTTAAGGATGTCAATTGGACTCGTTGGTTCCTCATGGAGGGAAGAAGATATGATGGAATTGGAACCTCCTCCTAAAACAAATGCAAATGGACACATACTGAAAATTGCATAACGCAAAGTTTTGTTGGAAACCATGCAACATTTATAGCTAATTTGGCATTATGAAGTTTTTTCGTATCATACTTATTAAACTTGACTGTCTTGATCTGTCAGGAGGAGTTGATCTGCTCTGTCCAGTGGAGTTTGAGGATGTGGAGTATCTGGCATTCGAAGAGGAGTTGTATGATTCAAGTGAGTTGATCGATCTGTTGTAGCTCCTTGGAATGGAACATCACAATTAAAATGTACATATTTCAAGCACAAAATAATTGCATTTATATGTGCCAAATGTACAAAAAATATAATATAATTAATTTTTATTTTTTGCTATACATTTCAAAAATAATAGGAATTAAGCTTAATATCTTTACCAAATGCCTTTCACTTCTTAACATTTACCCACTATCATATCCTCGCAGAAAGAACTCAAAACACAAAACTTACGATTCCTGATATCTGCCAATGCCTGTTCCTCGATCGGAAAACGTGTCACCGTGCTGGTCATGTGACATCGAAGGCCACCCCTCTGTCAAGTGACCTTGTGTGACATCTGGGTAGTGGAGTGAAAGGTTGTTGGAAGACCCCAATGGTAAGCTTATCCTTTTTACCGGAGCAGAAGTCCGTATTTGTCTGGATCTAAAGCAAAATGAAACATTGTTTTTAACCTTAAGAGTTTGAGTAACAGAAGCATGACAACAAAGCCAAAAATTATGGTGTAGGTAACAAACTGCTCATGTTAATTTTTGTGGCATTGTGAGGGTTCTAGTGGACTAAAATAACCTTGCAGGGATCTGCGGACAAAAAAAAATAGGAACCACATCTGAAGGCTATCTAACAGCATTTATAAGGTGTGTAGACATTTTTTGGAACATTTACTACTCAACAATGACAGACAATAATGATGATGGAAGTTAGATGTTGTTCAGTGTCAAAATAAGAAGTTAACATATCCCACAGGTGGTGTGGTCGTGCCAGCAAAACAAGCACAGATGTTGGAGATCAACCACCAAGGGCTTCATGCAATTAGCATAAATTATTAAATGGCTGAGCCAATGAAAGCCACCTACATGACTTAAAAGGGTCAAAGATGAAGAAAACTTCAGCTTGTGCTGTAAATTGTGACGAAAAAACAAACTCATGTGCACGTTTCAGTGTTATTTAAGATATATACAAAAAAAACATTTCAAATTGGGCATAAAAATGTACTGCTTTTACAATGACAATATCAGTTCATCAAAAAGGTTTTTTAAAAGTAAATAAAAAAACAGTGTCCCAGACATTATGGCTCGTTGCCTTTGATTGATAATCATGTCCATCTATGTCAATGTTGTCATGGATGAAAATGCATTTAGTAAAGACAACCTGTCAGTGATGTCTTGCCGTTGCATTAGAGCCAGAAGGTTTGATGATGACGAAGAAAATGCATTTTGTGGGCGTTTTTTGATCAGTAGCGTGACTTGGTTTGGCTGTTCTTTCAAAGCTGCCACCAAAGAGCTAAGGGACCATCCAATCTGCACAAAAAAATCAATGCAAAAACCCATTAAAAGTGAAACGAATGCCAAGGTGCAAAATTAATGTCTGGAGATTTAAAATTGACAAAGGTGCATGAAATAGAAATAAATGAAGAGTTTTATTGCTTTAAAATCATTGTTTGTAATTGTGTGGAAAGTCACAACTCAGATTCAGCACTGTTAATTTGCTTTGTATGTACATTTTTTTGACTGTAAGGGGGATGTCTTTAAACAAATAAAGCCTAATACTATACACTTGTCAAAATGCCTTCATTAACAAATTTCTAGCACATATTTTGTTCATATAACAGAGCACATGACAGTAAGTATGTATGCATTGCACAAACACAAAATATATGGAATATGCAAAAAGTTTCTTTCCAAACCAACTACAAACCATTACATACCACTGCTTTTCCATTCACAGCTACCACTTCGTCACCAGCCATAATTCTCTTTGCCTTTGAAGCAATAGAGCCAGCTCTTGTGCCTGTTATCACATGGTGACCTTCAAAGGTGACCTTGATAAACAGGCCGAGGCCCTCTTGTGGGTCAACGTCCTTCAGAGTGACAAGTTCAAGGGTCACTGGTTGGATTGTGAGAGCATCACTTGACTGGACAAGACTACAAATAGATTCGGGTTTAAAAGTTAGAGCTGGGTTTTTACATGTAGACAGAAGTTGTTTAAACAGCAATTATTATAATTTATGTACAAAACACATTTAAGCTTAGAGTCAGTACTAACCAAAAAAATATACATATTTCGTATATATATAGAATAATGCAACAAATGCCTATTAAACATTAAATCAACTTTCTTTAATTTTTCATATTACTTCACATGTTTGCATACAATATAACAATTTTCACATTTGCAAATAAATGTGAAATACGGACATTCTCTGGTTAGCTGGTATGGGTGTAGGTTTTCATTAAAAAGTTTGCAAATATTTGTTTTGTGAAGGTTAACATACTGGTAAGTGGTTGTCATGGGTTGATGGTGTTCAAGTTATTATTTGCAAAGGACAGTAGTAAATTTAACTGCATTGTTTCTTGCTCACCTGTCGGCTGATGTTTCAATCTCTGTGCAAATACCAAGTGTGGCGTCTTCAATTACACAGGCAAATACACTCTGAAAACAAAGGGAAAAAAATTTAGTTAATGTGAGCTCCCAACTGAAAATAAATATTGCTAATCTTGCTGAATGAAAATGAACACAAAGATGTTGAAGTAGAACTTAAAATAAATGAAAGCCAAAATAATAAAGGATTTTTTTTGATCCAACATAAATTAAAAAAAAAAACTTTTCATATAGTAAACCTGCCTAATCTTCCATTTTCTCACATTTTTCCCTGTAATATTTAAAAAAATTGCAAAATTCAAGGACTGGTCAGTATTGTTACCATAAGGTAAAAAAGCATGCCAATGCTTTTATCAAACAAAAAGCTTCATTGAGTGAAAAACCTTTTATTTCATCAGACAAAAGATCAATGTATGTAGGACCAAAACCACAAAGTCCCCTTTACCTGTTGCATGGTTACACTCAGTTCATAGCACAATTTCACCATCGTGTGTCTCAGGGACTGGAAGTCAGGCTTTGTTTTGAAAGGGTCTCTATAAATAAACATTTCCGCACAATAAAAACATGCCAGCAGTAGGTAAATATGTGTGTGTTCCTTGAACAAATACCAGGGTAGTGAGAAGTGTTCTTTGGTGCCTTTTTATTTTAACTTATTTTGGAGTATCAGAGCATATGCAAAAATATAGATTTTTATAGCATGCGTCAGTACTTTAGCAAGTGAAAATATGAACAGAAATTGCTTTTTTACTTTTCTCCATTGTAAAACAACTAAAAATTAAATTGGGCTTGGTGCCACAGGTCAGTGAAAGCAAACCTATCATGCAAAGTTAAAACCAATTCAAGACAAATGCAAACCTGTCCAACCACAGAATTAGTTGTTTTCCTTCAACTAAAAGATCTGCCGAGAGATGAAGTAGCTGATTAGTGGCTCCTCGTTGCAGGGAATTCCCTCCATCATACTCGTACTCCTCCGCCTCTCTCCTCCTAGTGGTTATACTGGACCTTAAACTCCGGCAGCGACATTTCAGGCAAAGAGCCCTCGACTGCAAGGTCTCAGATTCCAAACCATAATCCTGTGAATGTATATTGTGAAAACATACTCGTCGATAATGAAAATAAGTACAAAGTGTTCGAAGGTTGAAATGCTTGGAGCTATGTTAAATATTACAATCCTTCGAATTCAAAGGCAAATAATCTTAGCTGGAAAAGGAAGGACAACATCAGATCGAAATCATGGGTGTTTGATATAAAAAAATATACATTTAAAAAAAGCAATTTTTAAATTTGGTCACGTTGGAGTAAACAGAATAAAATGACATTAGTAACTTTCCTTTAAACTTATGTACAGAATATGGATACAATCGTATGATTTACCTATTCAAACATGCAAAACTGATAATAGTGCAAAAATTGTATGGAAAAACACTTTATGAATATTTTTAAGTAAGTTTACTTAAATGCAGTAAAACCAAGTATACAGCAAAGGAAACTATCTTACTAATTGCTGAAGTAATGTGACCGAGTCCAGAATTAATTCCTGGTGCCCAACAAGGCTGATCTGTAAACTGTTGAGATCATCATGAGTAAGAGACAGGAGCTGCTCCCCCAGCACATCGGCTTCCTGAAAATGCTTCTGGTAGCGTTGTAAACTGATATCCAATCCTGAAAAGTGAAAACACAAAATTAATGCTCACGAAAGAGGTATACACACCATGTTGTGTCAATCAAAATCATATCACTTAAACTTGTCCAATAATCCATTTAGCCACCAGCTAATGCTGTAGAGATTGCACAACTATGTCAACATGTCTCAAGGAGTGCATGTCTGGAATTTTGTGTTGACTGTCCCTGTTGTTTACACTTGCACCCTACTGAAATTCGGTATCCTATGTTCACCAAACTTTTAAGTGCACAGGTTTTGTGAAAAATTACGCAGTCCATGTTTCTGTGATGAAAACAGAACCTTAGTGGCAAAAAAAACAAAAAAGTTTTGCTGGTTTGTTAAAAGGGATACACTTATGCATGTTAACTTTAATATGTAAGTTTTGCAAACATAATCTGGTAATTGTAAATGTGACTTTAGATAAGATTTTCTATAGTTTCACAGCCAACAGGCATTTTTATATGCAATAAATGCCTTCAGTAACGCTTTCTGTAATAGCGAGGTAATTTCGGTTTCGCGGCTGGCCATATCAGTAGCTCATATCGGAAAAACAACCCAATCGGCCGCCGAGCTACGACAGGTCCTACTTTAAACATTACGTTATCAAATACGCCTTCTAGGAGCAGTTTAACTCAACGGTCGAATAGTGAAGTGCTGGTGTTTACACAAAGTGGCACATGTGCTTATGGGCAGTTGGGACTTGTCCAGTCTTAACTGTTCACGCCAAACGGACCAATTACATCCAGGAACTGTTCGAAAGAATTTTTTTGCAAAATTTGTGACGACAATAAGTACTATGGGTATGGCTATGTCAATTGTGGGCACGTTGTTTCTAAGGATCAAGTTCAAACACTACATAGATCAAGTTCAAACACTACATAACGTTGTTTGCGCGGGCCCGTGTTTGCTGGTACAAAAGACATGTGCAAAAAAAACAAAGGCTGTCAAACCCTGACAAATCCCTACGAAAAGGGAAACAGTTTCATTCAACGCCCACATGTCCTGCTTGCTGGGGCGTAAACAGTTCGTTTCATGAACTGTTACGTCACAAAGCCTGGTATGTCGTTGCAACACGTAGCAGATGGCATGTGGCGTTGGGGCAAGGTTTGCCGTCGCATATTTAATACGATTTTTTTGGTAAATCGATCAACGCCCAACTCCCCGAGGATAATAGGTTTTGAGTCAGAGGTAATGAAAAACATATTGGCGCAATCAATACCGTTGTGCGCAAGTTTTGTCGCCTAAAGTGGTAAACCGCATGTCCGCCAAGCCGTCAACTAACAAAGAAGAAATCTTCTTCTAGCCCCAATGTCAATGTATTTATCACTATTGGAAGCTTAAATGAACACCCCAATGTCAATGAATTACATTCAATAGTTTACAGACCAAAATCTGACCAACCCTATTTTTCAGATAACATATAATACTATTCATTTAAATGCTAGAAAAAAATTCCCAAGTTGTTGACACAAGTTGACATACTGTTGATATCCCACAAGCATGAGTCTCAGGCCATGGTAGCAGACACAACCACATTAAAAATGCACGAAACAGTGACATAAATTTATATTTAAACTATGAGCAGACTGCTTTGCTGCATTATTTAGTAGATCGTTCAGCCAACATTTTATCTGCTGTCATCATTTTACTTTTGTTCACCAAAAATAATTAATGCCATGACAAAACACAAATTCCTGAAAAAGTCAAAAGAAGAATAGAAAAAATGGACAAGATACAAAAACTCCTTTAATAATTTATATGAGAGTTTATCGCAGGGCTTGCCCATTGGCATGGTGACTTAAATTGCATTAAATAACTTAAAAGGTACTTGGTTATTAAGTTTGTATACCTTTTAACCATGCCAAAACTTGTTTGTTGTCCCAGCTTGAGATGTTAATGGCTTCCATACTCCAGCAAATGCTTCTAAGTTGACGTCATTGTGTGCTTCATCATTTAACAGTTAAATTGGTTTTTATTTATGAAAAGCTGAGGGTTCTCATCATTATCCATTCATGGCTTTCTTCACCAAAATTGTAAAATTACCATCAAACTTATTAACACACAAAATTCATCGTTAACCTGCCTTAAAACAGATTTATTGATAATTGAACCAGGTCAAACATATGTTGGAACAAAATAAAATATTTAACTTTTATGCAGGCCTAAGTCATAATGTCACAATAATATAAGCGTAAAAATATATGAAATGAAGTTATGAAAAGAACATTGCAGAAAACATAGATTTTAATAGTCTAATACTGGAACTGGACCACCTACTAAAGCATCGGCAGCTTACAAGTACCTTACAGTCAATTAAATACGTTAAATAGGGGTTATCACGTTGCTGAGTTACCCAAAGCTGCTGAAATCAAGGAAATTGCTGAAAATCCTGTTTTAACTAAAAGGCAACAACGCTATGGCTATTTAACTAAACTTTTAATCTAAAATCGTGAGAACTACAACAGAACTCTTAGGAAACCGGCTCGAACAGTTGACAACGCTCACCAGACCGTTGTGTCAACTTACACCTGATAAAAGAAAACAAGCGCGGGTCATGCGAGCTTGCGTCAAGAAAACGGGATTTTCTCCCGTCTGCCCGGCGTTAACCTCAGCAGCGCCACTGGCGTATACTAGATGAAAATCTTTTGTCGTTTGGTGACAGCAGAGGGCAAAGCCATTTGTCCACAACTGCATGGAATTCGGCTGAGTTCAGCGGTAAGACTTCTTAATGAATGACTCGCATCAGCACAGAATGGGCGTTAGGTTAAAAGTAAATGAAGGCTATTTATGACCTAGCAATCCTAAAAAAATAAAAATATCATCATCAAAATAAACAAACCTTGGGGATTTCCCATAACCATGCTGGTGTTCGCGAACAATTACCATTTTAGTGATTTTTTTAGCATTCGAGCAAGTGCCAATCTACTTTCCGGAACCAATAATATTTTGAAAATCTCTATATCTGTCAAGAATTGAGTTCTGTGAAGCATGGAAGTAATTAAAATCGGTGGAGATGTTAGGTATTCCATCAGAATCACTTCAAACACTGACCTTTCAACGCTTTTTGCTTTGTGGAGTGAAGTCACATTCGAGCAAGGACCAAACTAATTTCCGGAACCAATAATCTTTTGAAATTTTCTGTATCTGTCTAGAATTGAATGCTGATTAGCACGAAAGTAATTAAAATCAGTAAAGGTTGTAGGTATTCCAGTCTAAGAATGACTTCAAACACTGACCTTTTCACACATTTTACTACTAGGAGTGACAGCATATTCGAGCAAGTGCCAAACTACATTCCAGAACTAATATTTTTTTTAATTCTGTGTATCTGTCAAGAATTGAATGTTGTTTAGTGTGAAAATAATTAATATCGGACAAGGTCCATCAGAATTTTCTGAAAAACTGCAAAAAACACATTCTATATATATGCATATATATATATGTAGCCTATATATGCGGAGTTTTGAAAAATCGAAACAGCACCTGCTTTCGATTTCCCCCAATGAAATAAATATGAAACTTTGTCTTTTACATGAATATATTTGGTATTTGTACAATGCCCTAAATAATCAGTTTGTTTCTTAACATGTTGTTTTAGACTCAGTAGTCTATAATACTCTTTGATTATGTCAGGCCAAAGTCACAACAATGACATCAAAGTTGTCCACAAAGGAAAATGGCTTCAGACTGAACTTATAACATATACGGATCAAACAGGTGTCCAACGCCAATGGGAATCTGCGAGTTATGTGCAAACTGTGTCCAACTCGGAACTGCCCAACAGCGTATTGGCTGTTGCTATACTGAAAAGGAATCTTCATCATAACTGCTTCGTGTTTGTAAAACAATTTAGACCACCCGTTGGTAAATATTGTATCGAGTTTCCTGGAGGGATGTGTGACAAAATGGGGGAAACTGTGGAAGGTGTGGCCTTGCGTGAGCTGTATGAAGAAACTGGATACACTGGACTAGTTGCTGATGAAACAGTTACCAATTTACCGACCTCAATTGACCCTGGTACTGAGAGCTGCACAGCTGCTTTGGTAAATATTGTCATAGATGGAGACAATCCAAAAAATATAGACTGCAAACCCCATTTGGATGAAGGTGAATTCACAGAAATCATCCTTTTGCCAGTGAGGGGCCTGTTGAGCAGACTCAAGCAGATGATTTCAGAATCCAAACATAAACTTCTGGTTGATTCAAGAGTGTACTCACTTGCTTTGGGACTTGAAATAGGGACCTCTCTTAATGAGAAATCAAAAGTATGTGATAGTTGTGGTGTTGATGGCCCTCAAACGTTAGGAAATGTGTACTTGGACCCGAAATAGTCAATTTTGCTGTGAAACAGTTCCTTTTGTTTGTTGAGATTTTTCATTTGCCTTGCATATTTGTTGTCTAGCAAAATGTGATGCAAAAGTTTGTCAAAAATGTTACTATTATGGATCATGTTCAGTAATGACATGTTTGTTTGTAAGTGCTGGGTGTATTTGCTTATTAATCAGTAACTTGCTTTACAAACAGCTTCGTTAGCAAATCTGGTGAGCTTAGTATTTTTCCCTTTTTTGTGGTGTGCCATTTTATCAACATAATGTTGTAACAAACTTTATGTTTTATTGAAAAATATCAGTTAGTTTTGCCCAAAAATAACATTTAATTTTCCCCAATTTTTTCGGTGATTTGAAACACACAATAATGTGAAATGTTTGTTGAGCGCCAACTATTTGAGAACATGTAGTAGCATATCAAAGACAAAGTGGGGTTTCAGTTTGTATTTTTTTAAATTTAGGACAAAATAACAGCATTTTACTCTATTATTTTAGTTGTAATTTTTGGCCTAATCCAATTTTCTGTTTACTGTTGTTTAAACCGCACTTTTCAGCAAAAACATGGTTTTAACCATGATGGCTATTATTACACTGCATAAAATGAATATCTTGGCTTCTGAATTCTTGCAAATCTTATCGTGATCGTTCTCCGTACGGAAATCACCATTACATGGGTGCCAAAACTGCTGACCGCCTTGGTTTTATCGGCACCGATGTAATTTTATTCTGGTGTTTACTGGTCGTGTGCGCAGCGACTTTTAGTGCAAATAAGAAGAATTTGATTACCATCAAGTTTGCTTGCCAGCAGAAATCAAGGCACACTTGACCGGTTTGGGGCATTTTGTCATGACGACGAAAGATGCCTAAATCTTATTGAGACGTGTTTTTGATGAAATGCAGGCCCCACATTCCTTTTGTAATCGTACAATCATTTCCTGTGACTCGCCCAGCTTGCCAGCTAACAAATAAGAAACAATAAGCTTTGTTTAGCATCACGAATAGAATAGAATGTAGTCTGATGTTTTGACCAGCAACTTCTTTTGGGTGTAAAATGTGTTCTCATAGTTCATGTATTCCGTCTATGTGGAACAAAGAGCACGAGCTCGTCACGGTTTGAACGAACTGTTTCATAACTTTACAGACTGATTGTCAACAAGACAAGTCCAATAATGTCGCAATGTAACGAATGTCGGCCTGAGCGACTAAGTTGTATCACAAAAATTTCTTCAACCAAGGTTTATTTTGAGAGTAGGCCTATATTGAGAATTTCATCAACATATATTTGCTTTTTCGATAAGTAGCGCCACAGGGCCCAGTCACAATGCCCCCATGGACAACATTTGACTGGACGAACCAGTAAAAGACCTGATCGAGATAGGCCAGGATAACCTGAGCTAGAATTTCGGGTGTGGTAAAAATTACGCCAACTATGCAATCAGACTGGATGTTTTTGGCGGAAATTACATTTCGTGGCGAAATCGCGTTGTCATAACTCTAGTGTGACATTTGTATAAGCCCCCTCCGTGGCATAAACTGTTATATAACTGCCACTAACCAGCTAATCATTTTTGAACAAAGAGCACGAGCTTGTCACGGTTTGTACGAACTGTTACATAACTTTACAGATTGATTGCCAACAAGTCAAGTCCAATAACAACGCAATGCAACAAATGTCGGCCTGAGTGACAAAGCTGTTTCACAAAAATCTCGTTACCCAACGTGCATTTTGAGTGTAGGCCTATATTGAAGATTTCATAGACATATATTTATTTGTTCGATGAGTGGCGCAACAGGGCCATGACCCAATGTCCGACCCGTATACCTAGCAGAAAACCTGATCGGGATTCGTGGCCAGGATATCCTAAATTCGAGTCCCCGGTGTGGTCAAAATTACGCCAACTGTGTGATCAGAATGGACTTCGATGTTTTTGTCGGAAATGAAGTTTCGTGGCGAATTCGCGATCTCATAACTGCAGTGTTTTTCTGAAACTCAGTGGGCCGACATATGTAAGCTCCTTCGTGGCATGAAGTGTTATATGCAACTGCCATTAACCAGCAAGCATTATTATAACGTTCCGTCACCAACCGTATAATTACAGCTAATCGTTTTTGTTACCTAACATAAAAACGATTTTTCAAAAGTACATTAAAGGTAAAATGTCAACATGACGACTGGAATCAGCCTGTTCTGTTCAGTGCGTGCGGGTAGGTTGCTACGTAAAAAACCGTAGTTTCTGTAAGTTTCGAAATAAGGTGGTTGTACAAGAGTCGGAAGGAACCATATTGTCTCAAAGTGTTTACGGCCGCCACATATATAACGCAAATTTGCCACACATCCAGTCTCCAATATCCGTGAAGCTGATTGTATCCTTGTGCAAGTGTGCAATGGCTTTTCAGTACAACAACTATAGAAGGTCGGTTTTAATATACAAAAAATTTTGTGAAACCAACGGCCGTGAGTCGATTTCTAAACAAACCATCGCACAAACTTCCAGCGTTCAATACGTTAGCGTTCTCAGGACACTTATAGCGCCTTAACGAATTGCACTGTGAATTTACCCGAAGCTTACAAAGACTAAAAGGAAATGTATTCTGTCATACCCCCAAAGAATTACAAACGACATCATTGTTGTGGCGGCCACATGGAAACAGCGCTTTGAAGTGGCACAGAAGCCACGGAAAACATTGTCTGGACAACTCTAAAATCGCTGCGAATGGAAAAGTGGCTTTGTTTCAGCTTGGCTGCGATGCTAGTTGGCGCAAGCGACAAAGATACGTAACCTATGCTATTGCACTGCGCTTTGATCTCAAATCATTTCATCTCATGTCTATGCCCGAATTAGAATGTTTTTGCTGAAATTCGGTTTGGGTCTTGCAAAAAACTACTTATTTGTTTGTTTATTAAATTAAACACAAGAAAGAGGGGCAGTACTTCGTAATGTTGCAATTGTCGACTTTGTGCAACACGCACGGTTAAATAACCACGCAGCAAGATACAATTTAAGCGAGCCAAAACACTACTGTTTCTTGTGGTCACAGCCTTACACCTGCACTAAAAATGCTTACGACTTAGTAATAAAATGGAAATTTCCAGAAACATACCCAATGATATGTTCAATACATAAAGCTTGGGCTCTATCGCATGGCGTGATAGAATTTATTGCTTGCGTTAAGGGAATTTGTGATTAGACAACAACAGACACGTTGGTTTAGTAGAAAAAATTACTGAGTTGAAACCCTTTCCAACCATACCAAACTTGTCTAATTATCGCATCTAAAAAAAAATGTAAAAAAAGTGTATTTTTGTTGACGGTTATGAAAAAAATTCGATCAGTAGACGTACATTCAGGTGCGACAATTAGACAAGTTTGGTATGGTTGGAAAGGGTTTTTAATGTAGTTTTCAACGGTGTATGAATAGTCGTGGCCCCGAAACTGTGAAAAGACTTATAAACGAAAAAGTGTATATTTTTATGACGGTTATGAATAATATTTGATCAGTAGACGTACATTCAGGTGCGACAATTAGACAAGTTTGGTATGGTTGGAAAGGGTTTTTAATGTAGTTTTCAACGGTGTATGAAAAGTCATGGCCGCGGTTCGATAAAAGTAGTTATGACCGATTTATGACAATATACATTAATATTCGTTCCATAAATCGTTAGAATTTTTTTAATTTTTTTATATTTTTTGAAACTACATGCCATTCCATGCAACTTGTGCAAAAATCATCGAGATCTGTTAAGAAACGGCAAAGTTATGAGCGTTCAAAGTTTTGTCGACTGGAAAAAAAGTTTTGTCGACTATAGCGTCTCGTTGGTTATCTTGGCTTCTGAATTCTTGCAATTCTTATCGTGATCGTTCTCCGTACGGAAATCACCATTACATGGGGGCAAAAACTGGTGACTGCCATGGTTTTATCGGCACCCATGCAATTTTATTCTGGTGTTTACTGCTCCTATGCGCAGCAATTTTTAGTCCAAATAAGAAGAATTTGATTACCATCAAGTTTGCTTGCCAGCAGAAATCAAGGAGCATTTGACCGGTTTGGGGCATTTTGTCATGACGACGAAAGATGCCTAAATCTTATTGAGACGTGTTTTTGATGAAATGCAGGCCACACATTCCTTTTGTAATCGTACAATCATTTCCTGTGACTCGCCCAGCTTGCTTACCAACAAATAATAAACATTAAGCTTCGTTTAGCATTACAAATAGAACATAGTCTGATGTTTCGACCAGCAACTTTTTTTGGTTGTAAAATGTGTTCTCATAATTCATGTATTTCGTGTATGTGGGACAAAGAGCACGAGCTCGTCACGGTTTGTACGAACTGTTACATAACTTTACAGACTGATTGTCAACAAGTTAAGTCCAATAATGTCGCAATGTAACGAATGTTGGCCTGAGCGACTTGTTTCACAAAAATTTCTTAAACCAAGGTTTTTTTGAGTGTATAGGCTTGAGGATTTCATCAACATATATTTGCTGTTTCGGTAAGTGGCGCCACAGGGCCAAGTCACAATGCCCCCATGGACAACATTGGACTGGACGAACCAGTAAAAGACTTGATCGAGATAGGCCAGGATAACCTGAGCTAGAATTTTGGGTGTGGTAAAAAATAAAAATTACGCCAACTATGCAATCAGACTGGATGTTTTTGGCGGAAATTACATTTTGTGACGAAATCGCGTGGTCATAACTCTGGTGTGACATTTGTATAAGCCCCCTCCGTGGCATAAACTGTTATATAACTGCCACTAACCAGCTAATCGTTTTTGAAGAAAGAGCACGAGCTTGTCACAGTTTTACGAACTGTTACATAACTTTACAGATTGATTGTCAACAAGTTAAGTCCAATAATAACGCAATGTAACAAATGTCGGCCTGAGTGACAAAGCTGTTTCACAAAAATCTCGTTACCCAACGTGCATTTTGAGTGTAGGCCTATATTGAAGATTTCATAAACATATATTTATTTGATCGATGAGTGGCGGCACAGGGCCATGACCCAATGTCCGACCCGTATACCTAGCAGAAAACCTGATCGGGATTCGTGGCCAGGATATCCTTGATGCGAGTCCCGGGTGTGGTCAAAATTACGCCAACTGTGTAATCAGAATGGACTTCGATTTTTTTGTCGGAAATGAAGTTTCGTGGCGAATTCGCGATCTCACAACTGCATTGTTTTTCTGGAACTCAGTGGACCGACATTTGTAAGCTCCTTCGTGGCATGAAGATTTATACAACTGCCATCAACCAGCACGCTTTATCATAACGTTCCGTCACCAACCGTATGTTCTAATTGCAGCTAATCGTTTTTGTTACGTAACATAAAAACGATTTTTCAAAAGTACATTAAAGGTAAAATGTCTATATGACGACTGGAATCAGCCTGTTCTGTTCAGTGCTACACGTATTGTTCTTTGCGTGCGGGTAAGTTGCTACGTAAAAACCGTAGTTTCTGTAAGTTTCGAAATAGGTAGTTGTACGAGAGACGGAAGGAACCATATTATCTCAAAGTGTTTACGGCCGCCACATACATAACGCAAATTTGCCACACATCCAGTCTCCAATATCCGTGAAGCTGATTGTATCCTTGTGCAAGTGTGCAATGACTTTTCAGTATAACAACTATAGGAGGTCGGTTTTAATACAAAAAAGTTTGTAAAACCAACGGCCGTGAGTCGTCGGTTTCTAAGCAAACCATCGCACAAACTTCCAGCGTTCAATACGTTAGCGTTCTCAGGACACTTACGCCGCCTTCACGAATTGCACTGTGAATTTACCCGAAGCTTAAAAAGACTAAAAGGGTAGTGTATTCTGTCATACCCCCAAAGAATTACAAACGACATCATTGTTGTGGCGGCCACATGGAAACAGCGCTTTGAAGTGGCACAGAAGCCACGGAAAACATTGTCTGGACAACTCTAAAATCGCTGCGAAGGGAAAAGTGACTTTGTTTCATCTTGGCTGCGATGCTAGTTGGCGCAAGCGACAAAGATACGTAACCTATGCTATTGCACTGCGCTTGGACCTAACATCTTTCATCTCTGTCTATGCCCGAATTAGAATGTTTTTGCTGAAATTCAGTTTGGGTCTTGCAAAAAAATACTTTGCTTATTTGTTTGTTTATTAAATTAAACACAAGAAAGAGAGGCAGTACTTCGAAATGTTGCAATTGTCGACTTCGTGCAACACGCACGGTTAAATAACCACACAGCAAGATACAATTTAAGCGAACCAAAACACTACTGATTCTTGTGGTCACAGCCTTACACCTGCACTAAAAATGCTTACGACTTAGTAACAAAATGGAAATTTTTCCAGAAACATACCCAATGATATGTTCAATACATAAAGCTTGGGCTCTATCGCATGGCGTGATAGAATTTATTGCTTGCGTTGAGGGAATTTGTGATTAGACAACAACAGACACTTTGGTTTAGCAGAAAAAATTACTGAGTTGCATATTAGTCATTTTCTCGTGGGCCGAAACTTTTTTCTTTTACTAACGTAACGCGAGCTTTCGTGATGCATGTACTCAAAGTACAGTCATTCTCGAACGCATGTACTACAAAACGCGATTAAATATCGAATTGAGTAGTCACGACGTTGCGTTTAAACCTGTCTGCGTTGAGATTCGCAATTGTTATGATGCGTGTGGTATAGTCATGACAGTGGAACAAATAATAGAATGTTGGGCGGTTTTCAAAGTTGAATTGGTCAAATGGTGACATTGATGTAGACTTCAGCCATCGGTCGCGCGTTTTTCGTGCCACTGGTAATACTGTATCGCTTGTGGCCGCTTATATCTTCCCCGTTCGTCGAAAATCATTGTCAGAAACCTCCGTTGGCCATGTAGAAAGCACGAATATTTGACTGCCGTATAAGTGTGGCGTCAATGCTTTTCTTTTAACCTATCTGCATTACAATATCTGCTTTTAAAAAAAGTAGGGTAAGTTTTACATTGTATAGCTTCTGTGCTCAGGCAGTTCGGCACAGACTTTTAGGACAACAGTTTGTTTTGAAAAGTTTTATTGGCGACAAAGTTCACGATGAGCAACCAAACTTTAGAAGAGCAACTACTCACTTTAGAAACAAATGTCGACCAGCTTTTCTTGGTAATTTGCGGGATATTCGTCTTGTGTAAGTCCTTGTCGTTTCGTTATTTATACAATGTTTATTCATATTGTTTTGAAGAGCGTGTAAATTTTATTCTTTTTAAAGCCATTTTAAACATGAACAACAGGTTTCCAATATCCAAGGCCTTTTTGTTTATGTTACGATCGGCCACGACCCACGTTATACTGACCTCAAGATCGCCCGCGAATTGAGATATGTCAGCCAGTGCAGTTCACCGCGCACCGCCTTTAAGTTTTTGTTTTCTTCACAGTTATGCAGGCCGGATTCGCTTTCCTGGAAGCTGGTTCGGTTCGCAGCAAGAACACGACTAACATCATCATGAAAAACGTCTTGGACATATGTAAGTTTAATTTTCTGACGCAACCGGGGTTTTGCAGTTTCGACTGCGATTTTTGCCAGTAAATGTCCATGCGAAATTTTTGGAAAATAAACTTACACGCTATGATGCGGAAGAAAGTTCAAATAAAATACAGCACCTCGGAGCTGAAGTAAATTACTAAAGTCCGTTTTGACACACAATCGATAACATTATTCTCAATATACACTATAATAATATGAGGACACAAAAGGTACCCAAGCCCGTTTCACAAATTATGGATTTTCGGCGATTATCGATGATACAAATGTCCGGGAAACTTAGAACTTGTCCGGTTTCACGTTAAGATGCCACAAGCCATCCTTGTTTCCGCGAATTTTTGTTGACAAGTGATGAACCGCCCCGAAGCGGTCCGTAGTCTTGTCACAACATTCACAGGGCGCAATCTTCGGCCCGATTGCATAATAGTAAAGTGACTAAAGTCGGTGTTTGCCATTTCTACGCATTGTAGTCACCTAAGGGCACCAATTTTACCAAACGGCCTTTGAAATGAAATTACTCGCCGTAAAGCAAAATACTGATGCTCGCAATTCTATCGACGGGATTCACGCACTGCAAGAGACGTTGTCTGAGATGTATCCGATCAAAAACAAGATAATAAAATGTCAAAATAGGCTAACTGTCCTGTTTCCACTTCCTTGGGGTTGGTTTCGGACTTCCCACCGCATGATAAACATGTTTACTGCCGAACCTGTGCCGTACTTTAGGAGCTAAAGCGAATAAAAGGTAAAACTGGAGATTGTGCTGTCTGGACCAAAATGTCAGGAAGAACGGATTTATACCATTCTTGTACTTAAGATGATTAAACACCGATGACACCTATTGTTGAAAACAAGTTTAAACGAGCAAGTTGACTTATTTAAATACCCGAATACAAATAAATTTAACTTTTGTTTCATTTTTGCCCCAAAGAAAAAATTCAATTTCACGGAAAAATTAAAATAATCCCGAAATTCAACGGCCGATAGAGGGTATTCCTGGTAAATGCAACTTTTAGTTTTTGACGCTCGAGGTGCTGACCTCATAATCTGTTTCCCAACCAGCGGTACTAATTGCGCATAAGGTATAATTACACACCGGGGTTTTAAGAGGAATTGTAAATTTACCGGCAGTTTGTTTCCGAACAAATGCGTCATGTGATCAACCAAAATTGCCGGCGGGTGCGATTAAACTGCTTGCAATGAACGAGAAAGAGCCTTTGATGAACAATTTGCCCTTCGCTTGCCGTTCTATTTGAAAGAATTTCGCGTGTATCACGAATGTAATTTGCCCAAAAAGTTTGACAACTTGCCGTATTTTTTTGATGAATCATTGCATGGTGGTCGCTGGCGGAACGAAATTCGTAACCGGAATTGCAAGGTTATATAAACAACATCCGAAATAAATTGTGCATACGTCTTTGTGTTTAAGGCACTGATACGTACAACCACAAATAACAACACAAAACCGGACACAAACAGGATGTAACCTCGTTTGACCGTTTCTATTTTCTCTGCAGTCATCGGGGCCATGTGCTACTACTCTGTCGGTTACGCTTTTGCCTATGGCAGGCCGGGAAACCCTTTCATTGGCAACAACTACTTTTTCGCAAGCAACGTGAGAATTGCTGGACCAAACGAAACCATTACGGTAAGTCCTAAACAAAGTGAAAATGCTTGTTGAATCTACTTTGTGTTGTGGCGTGCATCCTGGCTTGAAATATAAACCCTGCCTTTGCTGTTGTGCTACCATCATTTTACTAATGGGAGTCTCATGGAAACACTTCAATGTTTGGGTTACTATCGGTTATTTTGGCTGATGTATATTTTCTCGCATAAATGTTCAGACCTGTCCATGGGAAACGTTACAACTAAAGTTTCAACATGTTCAATATGCAGTGTAAGGCTGACAGAAAACCTTGAAATTTTACGGTTTAAAACCCATGACCAAGTAATTCATACATGATGACATTTTTGGCACACAAAACTTCCCAAAGCTAAAGGCATACAAATAAAATTGGCTAAAGCGGGGTTTTTCCTTTCGACATAAACTCTTTCTCTGATAAAAACACATATTTATATAGCCAAATCTCTTATAGTATGGCGAAAAATTTGCTCCAACTTTTAATGAAGATTGACTGCGTATAAGGCTATAGCTCCTGTTGCACGCGTACATACAAGCAAACACCTCTGGAAAACAATTGTGTGATATGTTCTCGTGTAAAGGATACCTTGAAAGTGAACAAGACCAATCTTTTGTATATGTTAGCAGTTTGCTTTATGTTTGTTCTCAACAGGTAAACCGAGCATTTTATTAGGTTTTTTAACATATTTATTGTGATGCAACGACCCTGCTTAAATTAACACCCGCGGCCGCGAAACAACATGTCACGTGACTCTATATTAATTCAGTTGTTTATCAGCAGCTTTTGGGTATTCACGGATTGTACTGTGTAGTTGTGATTAAATTCCGACATGTCGCGGGTGTACCGTTATGTATTCTAGGTCTAGGGTGGGCATTAAACGCCACGCCGAAACGATAACAACCGAGTTGTCGCTCTTTCGTTACACTTAATTGCAGAGGAAGCGGTAAGGGAGCAACTGAAATTACTATTGAAACACCGCCGTCGTATCGGGCGTTCGAAGGGTTACGAATTTTCGTGGTAACGAGACAAAATTGAGGGAATGTTGCCAAGCAACCAATCTGTTGCGACTTAACAGAAAATCCTAAAGGTTCACGGTTCACCTATGTCTTTCGAGTTGCCACATCACGTTTCATAGCAGGAAAATGTGAAAATAGGTCTCGAGCAATCGACCCCAAAGGAATACATTTTAAACATTGATTTAAAATCCGTAAGTTGTACATTTGCATTGAGCGTTGGCACGCTTGATTAACGATAGGCAAGAAGTATAAGTTTTGAGAGTATGCGTCTTAATATTTTTTAGAAAAAAGGACTTGTTGTCACACAGCTCACCGAGGAAAAAACTCCGTAAACAAAATTATTGGCTTGATCCAAAACCATTATGACATTTCTTAAATTTAAGTCCTAGGAAATTTTAAATGAAGTAAATAGTCTCCAGCCAAAAATTTCAGACTCAATCGTATTTCGGTATTTCGGCGTCTCAGATTCACTTTCCGCAAAGTCTTTGTGTTAAGCGAATCCGATTGCAGACGAATTCAGTCGAAATAACTGTTGGTTCTCAAAAACCAACCAAACCAGGTATCACAAGAATTCCGAAAAATCGCATAGGTCTCCTGCATGCAAATGAGTCAATAGTTTCTATATTTAGACATTTCTTTCTGGGAAATCTCGATGTCGCACGATTGACTTTCCGCGCCTCTGACTGATCAAAATCTTCATCTGATAAGCCCGTCTAAATAATTTGCTTATTTTTGCTTATATTTTCGTGTAGCACTTTCCACGACCCGACCACAAAGGGTCAAAATGTTGATGTATATAATTTTGCGCCATTGATGTAGCACCAGCGAAGATAACTCGCATTCCTTTTAGTCGTATTTTTTCGGTTTAACCTTGTTGGTATTCGATGGAGCCGTTTGTGCTCGGATTATGCATTATTTCAGCATGTGTCAGCAAACTTGACTAGACAAGCTTAAAACAAAAAATTACAATGTGTAATTATACCCCAGCTTCTTACCACTGTTTGTACAGCTATGTTTCAGAACAAAGCTGTACAAACCCAATCTTTCCCTTTGAAAATCAACCATGTCTTTTGCAGGGCGCATTTGCAACCCCAGAATCGTACTACGGAGCCTGGTTTTTCCAATTCGTCTTCACTGCCACAGCTTCAACCATCGTGTCTGGGGCAATGGCCGAACGCACCGAATTCGTCACGTACATGGTCTACTGTGTGTTTCTCACCGCGTTCATATACCCGGTGGTTTCGCATTGGTGCTGGGCGGAGAATGGGTGGCTACTTACTGGTTCAGGTGAATTGGATTGAGGAAAAGTTTTGGGTGTTCTTAGGAATCTTTAAAATTTGACTGGTTTCTTTTTACTGACAAAAAGAGTCGCGTCGTTAATTGGGCGTGGATTCATGTTCAATAAAGACAAAAGTTAGTTACAAAAGTGCAAATCAGTACCACTGTATGCCTGGTGTGCACAAATATTTTTGTAGAGTTTCTGCTTGTATGGACACCGGTAAATTATACGGGAATGAAGAAACTGTGACAAACCAAGTGTTTCAATCTGTTAATCAAATCGACAGTGGTTCAAAAACACCTTCTGTTTATCCCCTCTTGTGCGCATCTTATTCCTAAACGTTTAAAATAATATTAATGATAGAATAGTCATTTAATCTTCGAGCACAATTCAACGTATACTTTGCTTCAGTATACGTTTATTTGTGCCAGAAGATTAAATGAAATACACTATACGATAGCAACATAATAGAATAATCATCCTGTTGTAAAAGCCGATGTTTCACTTTAGCGTATAGGACAAAGAAAGGAAACGCTAAATCAATATTATAGGTGGATGTCAAGGAGTTAGAAAATATTGCTGACAGCTAATAACCGATATCACGATTTAATCCCGGCTCATGCCGTGTTGAGTGATGTAAATGCCATTGTGTATCCAGACCCGGGGGTTTTGCGATGAAAGCAAGCTTTTAATGCTTGAATGAACCTGAACTTTCACGTTTAAGAGCGGGAATTAAAGCAAACAATGTGTTTAGGAACCGGGTTGTCATACAAGGATTTTGCTGGCTCCGGAGTGGTCCACATCACCGGCGGGACAGCCGCGTGGGTCGGGGCGGCCATTTTGGGACCCAGGATTGGCCGTTTCAACAAGGACGGAACCGCTAATGACCTTCCCGGTCATACTGTCACGGTATGAACATCTCTAGAAACTGATACAAAAATCTGTGTGCGATGTAAGCGGAAGATAAAACACTTTTCGCCGTTTTTAAATTTTTTTCAGCCACCACGAAACTCCTCAAAATTATTATTAAATGGGAGGTCACGTGAATTACTTTTGTTATTCCAAAAAACTTGTTAATTATTAACAGATGGGTGTTCCGACAAAACACTATATCCACTTTTCTGCGAAGCTTGCCTTATTACACCCTTTAGAACAAATTGTTTGTACCACTTGGACTTTTCACAATTAAGAAGTTAATGTAGTTTGGTGTGTTTTTGACTAAAACTCCTATATGTAAATGAAGCTGGGATATTGTTTGACTACAAACAAGCGTTTGAACTTAGCCCGGGGCGCGCGACAGACAGATAGGCAGTAAACACAACTATTTGCAATCCCTCATCCACATACAATCGCCCTATACAGGTTGCAGCTCTTGGCGGTTTTATTCTGTTCGTGGGGTTCCTGGCTTTCAACGGTGGCTCCCAGCTTTCCATATCCAAAGATGGCGATGGTGTTGTCGTGGCAATGGCAGTCATGAACACCGTGCTCGGTGGATCGAGCGCTGCCATTACCGCTATGATTGTTTACAAGATGACTGACGTGATAAGAGGACAGGATCACTACTGGTCGTTGATCGTCACAATCAACGGCGGACTGGCCGGTAAGAACCTCGGTTTATATGCGCTCTCCATACGTAAGCCAAGTAAAAATCTTAATTAGGTTTCATGACCAGTAGAAACGTGGGTTTGAATCCCAACATAATATAGTTCCATTTTACACGATTCGGGTCTTTGGCAAAACTCGTGTTACAAACGATTCAACATTGTCTTTGTTGGTAACTGGCCAAGACTTAACTCTCTGTTCGAATTCCAGCGTGTTATGTATATTACAACTGCGGTAGCTGAATACTACAATGTAAAGGTTTCCGCATACAGCCAGATTATGAATTTTCGAAGTCATAAGCATATTCGCCACCTGGAGGCAATCAGTGTTTCTAAACATAAACATTTTAAGTCGAATGTCTCACCAGAATCGAACATGACTGATAAATCATAGGCGGTCTACTAGTCAAGCAATCGTGACTAACTGCTGCAATACGACTCTACTGACAATAATTTTATTATATATCGACGTTTCGGGGATCTTTACATTAAATTAAAAAACAGTCAGTTGTATTGTAATTAACGTTTTTTTTTCACGCAGCAGTCTTCGTTAGGGTGTAAAAATGTGAATAATACAACGTGGACAATTATTGCCAGAAGAGCCGTATTGCTGCAATAAAACATGCCTGGCAGCATCAGTAGATATTAAACATATATATCGTGCACACCTTTGTTTTAAATATAATATACGCCTAGCAGTTGTTTATGTTTTTCCATCTCCATGATTCAGTGCTCTTAAATCTTTACAATCTTCACTTCACTTCACATAAACCTTCGCCTTTTCTGGAACTAATGCCTGTGGCTTAGGTTAGAATTTTATGGTGTTTGGGCTCAAACTGGATTATCCTCGCCAGCTTATCATAGTCAAAACCACATCTCCTATTGGTGAACATTCGTGTTCCGCGCGTTCAATGTTTATTGTTCGAGCGAAACGAACCCTTTCAGAATTTTGGTCGGAATCTTATCTTTAACATTCTACCTTTTGCTGCACTTCATTAACGGAGGCTGTGCGGTACAAGCTGGTTAATTAAACGCCCCTTTAGGGTTAATTGCGTCGCGAACGGTCAATTTGCGTGAAGAGTACAGGTGTTGTAAATTGTTCCATGTTTGACTACTTCAAGGGGTGCACCGCATTTTTTATTGATAATTTGTCGGCAATACCTACACATTATATATTTAGATCCCAACTCACGGGTTTTCGTATAAGTCAAACTGATGATGACATAAGTTTTTGTCGAAACGTCTTATTTTAACATGACAGTGTTAATAACAATATGGGCCAGTCTATTTATACTCAGATATATTTACTAGTTTTTAAAAAATTATTTTGACTTTCGGAACGTGATAAAGGACGGCAGACGTGGAGTTGCGGCAAATTCGATATTAATTCCAATTTAGCCTAAAGCTATCAGTAGGAAAGCCTTAGCTTTCAGTATAATTGGAAAATCAACTTTTTTACAGTAATTGTGGTTAATCCATTTCCTCTTAAAACAACCAGTCATAATTAATTTCCCTGTTTTCAGGTATGGTATCCATGTGTGCAAGTTGCAATGATCTTTATCCGTGGGCTGCCGTAGTAATTGGTTTCGCTGCTGGCCTTTCCTATATCGGGTGGCATCACCTTATGCTAAAGATTAAGATCGACGACCCCTTGGACGCCGTGGCAGGTTCGTACAGAGTCCCGGGTGGTACCAGCATTCCCGCAGCTGCTACCGGTTAAGGGATGAAATTAAATTCCCACAATCTTGACGTCAAAGCACTTAACGAGTGGGTTTGGCGTTGTCGGGGATAGATTTATCGCGCATTGTGATAATGTAATAGCGCGTTACCGCACATATCGTTTGATGTGCTTATTTTGCATTTGTTGAATTTGCTACACAACATTTTGAAGGCACTTTAAGTTAAGAATAAGACTATCAACATAGCTTTTAAACTGCACCACAAAAATGCCAGTTTTTACCAATAAACCAAACCCAACACACCACAATAACCTAAAGCTGATGCTGCCTTCGTAAGTATCAGCGACGTCAGAGAATATCCCGCAGCACACCCAACACACAGAGCCCAGTGTTTGACATCTCTTTGCTGCGGTAAAAGATTCCCGCAATTTTTTTTTAATGACAACAATGCGATCCGAAGTGTCGCGCTCTGTTTAATAGGCTTTCCAGGGCGTGTGTGTGATAAAGCTGATTAAATATTTTACGATCTAGCATTGTGGCAGCCTGGAAAACGTGCAACGACGCTTAAATTTCCCCTGTTGTGTTGCCCAAGGTGGTGTTTTTCGTGTTGTTGGGGAGGGGTTTTACGTTTGAGATAGTCACCTCACATCAGGTTAAATCCTGCCACTAAGCCTGTGGCTTGTACGTGGATTTGAATGAGGTTAATTCGGATCGTGTATTTCGATGATTTGTCACGAATATTTGCAATACAGCAAACGGATGCCTGTTGAACCCCAGTTTAAAAAAGCCAGGAGTAAATTCAAACCATGGAAAGTTCCATTTAATTTAAGACTTGAATTTTAATCACAAGCAGAAAAATTAATTCACAATGCTCAGTAAAATGCTCATCTACAGTTGAAGAGAGGACAAAATATGAACAGAAAAATTAACTATTTACTACATTTTAAATTAATTGTACCGAAAGTTGACCAAACATTGTTTTTACAGTGCATTTGGGCGGAGGCTTGACCGGCGTGATCATGGGACCCATTTTCGCCATCAAGGGTCTGACTGTGAACGATGTTCCTGTAGGTGGAATAATATACGGGGCTCATCCGATGGCTTTTAAGGTAAATCTTTTCTGAAAATTGCGACTTTTCTGCCTTGTATGAGCGAACAAAATGTTCTTGTCCAACGGACCTTTAAGACCCTTGGCAGTTGCGGAAACTGATGATGATTTGTAAGGCGTTATAAATTTTTCCGTTTTACCATCAAAAGAACTGTCAATATGATTGCTGTTTTCACTTCACACGGAAATATAACCTGCAATATGAAACATTTTTATTCGACCAGTTGATAAAAACAATGGCTGTCAAAATTTCTTCAGGGTTTACAGAACGGGGAATACAGTTCCTTGTATAGAAAAATTATTGCTGAATATATTTTTGTAACTTAGTTGAACACAGCAGGTTTTCTGGACCAACATGATTTTAAATTCCAGTGGATAAAAATTCCTGGATGCTTGCCTGTTTTCATGTCCGATGCGTCATAACCCACAATTTTGTAAATATAAATTGCACACCTAACGCCAAAGTGCAAAGCCCTTGTTCTTTTACCGCCTGAAGGTGAGAGGACATTTAAAAATACCTTAACTTTGAACAAGGCCTGACAGTTGAAAACGTTACGTGAGTCAAAATTACGCGTTTTCATCTCGCAGATAAAAATAAATAATTTTAACCGCATTGTAACAGACTTACGATGAGACAGTAGAAAATTTCGTTTATATAAGTTTGCCTTCCTGGCTTACCTCACGTGCGTTTGCGGTCGGAATTCACTGTGGCCGATTATAAATAGACAAAATGAGAGCATTAAAACACCGATGGAAAACCGCCAAATCATGGTTAGATTGCTGTAAATGTGAGCCACTAAGTCCATAGTTCACATTTTAATAAGCAAGTCATCAAGCCTTAGGCTTCGGGATTTCATTCCACAAGTAAACAATCTACTTTAACGCAACAATCCCTGCTTTCAAAACGACAGGTGTCTGTGCTTGCATGGCAAATATGCATAATACTTGACATACACAAAGAACGACATTGATTGAATCCTTGACGTTTATGGAATATGGGTTATTTGTGAAATAAAACGTTCAACAACAATTTAACTGTGTTTGCTGAAGCCAGACCGCGCGGAAGCTAGGAAGCTAATTGACGTATAACACCAGTTGGAATTAGACTATTTTCACATTTTAGGCGAAAGTGTGTGTTTTTAACTTCAGAACTTCGGCTGGAATCTCCTCGGGGCTGTTTCGATCATGGCTTGGACGGCAGGAACCTGTGCGATCTTGTTCGGTGCCATGCACCTCCTGGGTGTCCTGCGGGTGAGCGAAAGAGTGGAACTTGCCGGCTTAGACAAAGTGAAGCACGGGGAGCCGGCCTACCCCATGGAAGGCTATTTCACTGGTGAACACCCACACAGCACTTCCAATGGTAAAACGGGGATTATAACGGGGTGGTGGCGTTTTTGTACGTTGCGTGCGGTGGTGTGTTGTCTCCATGATTTTTGCTTGACTGCTAAAGAATGGGTAAAATGCTTTGCCTTCCAAGCATGTCGGGGCTTTCATTGCGTTTAAAACCGCACTGGTCGTGCCACAACCAAATTTCTGACAAGCTTTCAACTTGAGAAACATTAATATATTAACATAACTGAAAGCATTGAACACAAATTTTGTTCTTTTACAGCAACGCCCGGAATGATTGCAAATTAATTCTTAAATTTTTCAAAATGTAACGATAAGATTGCACTGCATGGTGCAATAATTAGTGAACAGAATAAGCAGTATACGTTTCGGTTGTAGCGCCCTAGGCAACCACGAATGCTCAGTTCTACCTAAGTTGTGGCGTTTGTTAATTAACTCTTATCGCCCTAGGCTGTCAAGAAATGGTTATTGAGAATAAGGAGCCGATTGAGCCGAAGAAAACCGAACCACGCCCTAATGGAGATACGGGCTTGAACAACATGGTGTAAACATGGAATGATTCTATCCTTTGTACAGCTTTGGGAAGATATCGAGGTTGTTTCTTTTATCTGTGTTTCAAGTGTACTTGTTTGTTTGTTTGTTTGTTTGTTTGTTTGTGTTCTCATGCAGTACCGTTTGGGCACCTTGTAAAAAAATTTTAACTTTTGAAAATTGGAATTAGTTTTGCTTCGTTCGTCTCTAGCCGGGTTGTCCATTTCTTTCTCGCCCAAAATGCTTTGTAGTGGCTTCTTGCAAAATTTTCCCTTGCGCCATATAAATTATGTTGTTATGTTGTAAGAAAGGTTCTTACTTTCCTGGACCATATCCTTATATAGATTATGTTGTTATATATCGCTTTACTTTGCTGCTTATTACGAAAATAGTACAGAAACGCAATAAACCTTAAACCACGTGGAATCTAGCTCTGGAGTCAATTTAATCGAATAAAGTTTCCATAAAAACACGATTTTCATTTACCACATAGCGACACCTTGCGGAAAAGAAAACGTAAACCTGATTCATTCCTAAAAGTGTCTGGCAAATCATTTGGTCCGCTTTTTTTTTCTCCCCGAGGTGCCGCTATGTCAACAAAATTATAAATGCATCGCTTTACGAGTCAACCCCAATGTAATTCTACTGGAATGTTTTGCAATATCACAGCACAAATACGCCAGGTCTTAGTCTTTTGTTTATTGGATCCTGGCCGTTGGGTACAGAAAAGCAAAGACAGCATTGCCAGAGCAGAAATCAACATCATTAAAAGTGCATAGAAATACATTGATTCGGTATACTGCCTCCAACACATGGGCGTTTTTCCACACAGAGCTATGGTTTAAAGTTGTTATTATAGTCACCATATTAATGGTTTCAAAAAACTGTACCGAAGACGAAGCAGAATTCTGCAACACGAAAATTTAGCGGAATTCTGCAACACGAAATATAGCGGAATCCTGCAACAGGTTTAAGTTCAAAAAACGTAAAACAGATTGTGGAACACAAGTAATACTTAGCAATAAACAGTGAAGGTACAGAGAATTCGCAGTGTTATATTTTCTAATTGCTAAAGTGGCTACTTCTCTAATACCCCTTTATCGTATGGGTTGAAGTGCATTTCAGTAAGCCAAAGTATGATTGAAGCATTTCGTCAAGGTTTACCTTGAGTAAAGTTACCAAGCCCGAAAAAGATAAGGTGTTATGTGACCATTATTACGTCACAATGCTTACAGTTTAAAGCAAAACAAGCATCAAAAGTTACAAGGCGCTAACGAGAAATCCCACATTGCTAAAATCTTAGGCGAGTTGCTTGAAGTAAATTACAGCACAAGCCAATTAACATAAATCAAACTGTTGGTAAACATAAAACTGCAAAAAGATTAAAATTAAATAAAAAACAATTAGGCCGACAATGGGAGTTTCTTGTGCTGCAACTATTAATCGCTTATTGTATCTCGCATGAAGTTAGTGCTCTTGGACAGGGGAATCATACGTTGTGCATGGAACGTAAGCTATGTTTTACACACGTCTGTGGAGCGCATATTTCCTCAGTTAAATGCCGCAAATATTCGGAGAACGAAAAACTGTCGCAGTGAATCTCAGAATATCACAAACATGTTTAGGAAATGATTGTGTGGTGTTGCATAGCAAAAACCCAATGTAGTTTAATACTAATTTTACGAACTGTTTCATAAAAATTTTCAAAAACGAGCTTCGACGTACGTCTCGCCAACTAAACCAATACTAGCTTTTTCATTAAGAGGGCATTTAGCAATACCGTCGCGACTGGTAAAGTGCAAAGTCATGGTTAGTCGACAAATCGCACGCTCGATCAACTTCAAAAAACGCGACTCGATCGAGATCAAAAAGTTTGTCCTGAAATTGAACAAACCCTCCAAAGACTCATGCAGATTAATTGGAGTTACACAGCACTGGAATGGGTGTTATCGGGGTCCGTTACGGTGATAAGGATGTTCTTTTTGCCTTGGGGTCCTGGAGGAGCAGATGAGGATGAGAAAGGTTGTTTGCATGTCTCCTCGTTTACAAGAAGCTCCTTCTTCTCGGTTCCCTTCTTGAAGTCCGGAGGACACCCGTATTTTTCTCGGACGCGGCAAACCACCACAAAGATGGTGAAGTAAATGATGGGGAGAAGGATAACCAACACGTGGAAAATGGTGACTTCGCTGCGCAACAAAAACACTTTTGACGAATTGAGTATGAGATTTTAAAAGAAAGTTACTTTCCACATGTTAGGATGTGTTTTTTTTAGGCTGATAGCGACACATGCGCGTTAAATACTTTAACCAATATGAAAGATTTAAACTTATATAAAAAAAAGTATCACGTAATCGTTATCGCGTTTAAGTCCAAATATTATGCTATACAGACCAAGTGGTATATTATGATATTAATGAAGATGTAATAGAGACAAAACAGTTACTAACAGACCAAGTTAAATTTCATGCGATCTGATGTAAACCTCTGGTTTTAATGTGTTGGCGCACTGACAATGTTAATAGGGTATTTACATAAGATACATACACCATATACGCTTGTTTGCTCAAGATGTGATTACAATAAACCAGATAAATGCAGCAGCCTTTTTATGGAAAGGATATAAAAAGATAACAAAAAATTCTTACGTGCAAAGAAGCGGGTCCTTAAACGTGGGCGCGGCGCCAGTGTGTAATGGCTCTGTAACCAAAAATGGTTCCAATTCCAAGCTTTTAAACACCAGTGTACTGCTCCACAATGGCAAGGTTGACCCGTTTGAGTGGTAGTCGAAACTGGTAGATATGACCAGCGGGACGTTCACGACTGTTGTGTTGCACCGGTAGGATCGTTGAACGCTGACTCCGCCGTTATGCAAAGGACCCGACGACTGTGGCATGACTTTCGTCGAGGCCACGATTTTTGTAGGTGGAAGATGTACTCCGGTGGCTGCGTGAAAGGACGCTGTGACGTTGGCGATTTCTATGGTGATGTTGCTGATTTTCCAGTTACCCGTGTCGCACCTGTAAGTGAAAGTTGACGAAATAATGGCTTCAACGTGACTTCTTTGAATTCTTTATCGATTTAAGCTAAAATTACGCTTTGAAATACAGTATATTCCAAAACAGCACGTAGTAGTTTCATATTTATTGTACATTGAAACAGTATATTTGAGCAAACGCAATGGTCCATGTCACACAAAACAGAGCTTCAAATTACCAACCTCAGGCAATACTGGTTTTGGGCGGTCGCGGCAGTTGCGTGCGTCCTGTTCATGTACATCCACATGGTGACCCCGGAAAAGTGCAATTTCAGCAAAGATTGAAAGTTGTTGTCACAGAAACTTCCCACGGTTGATGCGCTCTCTGGCACCACCAACTGCACCGTGTGTGTCCCAGTACTGAAAGTTTTGGAAAGGTTAAGGCTTTGGTTGATTGTTATCCGACTTCCTGTTTATCACTGGCATTGGACAACAACAGTGCCTTTGGAGAGTTTAAAGAACAGCGAAACACAATCAGGCGTTATTTATGTTTCGTCGTAAGTGGTTAAGACAAAGCGACGGTGAAACGAATTACAACACAGATACTAAATGGCACAACGAGAACGTCCATTAATCAACGTTGTTTACTGCACGTCAGTGTGTGTGGCGGATGTTCACCAAGACACGTACCGTATAAGTGCAGCAAGGAGTATATGGTTTATCACTCAACAAGTTTGTGCACACACAATTCACCAACAGAAGGAAATGCCAAAACACATTGACAAGTGTGTCCGCTAGTGTAAAAGCTAGCACAGTGCCACTGTCAACAGCTGCACTGATGAGACCTTACAGGCGTGTACACACCCAGCCTGCAGCTTTTCAAAACAAATTATCAATGTATTTGTGACGTATGCGTTCTACCATAATGCATAAAGCATACAATAAACCTTTACATATTATATATATTGCAGCGTGTTTTATTTGATTTCCTCTCAAGTTAACGACGATACGATTATCAACAATGTATACTAACCTGTAGGTTAAAGATATCGAGGCTTCCATTCTGGCGAGCAAGCATGTCCTAGAAACTTGAGTGTTTAGAAAGTCTCTTCCATAGATTGTGAAAAACGGAAGTGACGGAGTAGTCCCGTGACTCGGCGCCACATTGCCACTGGTGAAAAGTGCATTGTGGGTCCAAGCCAATGTCACAGCGACAATCCAAAGATTAAATTCCATATTCCGTGCTAAATTTTATTAAACTATGTCACATGGCCAATCTAACTGTTAAAAACAGAAGCATTTGTGCAACAGCCTTCCCAAACCTGCAGAATGCGACAGGTAATAAGGTCAACGGGGTGGGTTTCACAGCTCATGGCCAGCGCTTGGTATATCGATTTTGCAAGCTGGACTTTAATTGTAAAACCGGCGTGACATTGATTTTCGATCTGGCGTACTAGTACAGTCGTCGAGGATTTCACATATTGTAAAGGTTCTCCAAATACTAAAACACTACTTGAACGATGCTTTATTTCATGTCATTTTGATGTATACGTCAATAGGTGTTGAGCCAGTTTTTTTGATCCGCGTGAAAGTAGGTCTGCTTTATGGCGTAAAACCCATGGCTTCCAAAAATACCAACCGCAGACATTAGGTTTTTGTGGAAACCTTTTCAAGCGCATCATTGCACGTTTTCTTGCTGCTGGAGCAGAACAACCACCTATTTAACTACTTTTAGTTTTGCTAAACATATCACATACAGGGTAAAGCCTAGCTGTTTCTCGAGTTAACGTTTGTTGTGGCGTTTTAGTGTGCTGTAAAAATCACAGTACATTGTAATACATTAGAACCAAGTAGCCTAAAATCAGTTCAGCTCACCAAACGCCAGTTGTCAGTTGAACTTGACATAAGCAACGTTGCTCAAAAACCAAACACGTTCATCAGTGGATTGCTACTGACAAACACTACCAAAAATAACACACTGCTTGCTTCAGTCTAGCTGACCTTGGCGCCATGCAAGGTGAAACGCAGCTTTTCGCCGTCATCTATTTATCGTTCATGCGATGAAACCTACGCCGCCATGTGACTTGTTTTCGGTCTGTGTCACAATTTTTACGAGAACGCCATGAATGAGCAAACACTATTTCCAACGATCAGCCAACAGACACCCACGTATTTGAGCGGAAATTTTCCGACGGCGTGACTAGGCAAAGGTTCTCTTTTCTAGCCAGGCCAAGCGTGATTACCCATGCGACTATACGCTGGAATACGGCTAAACCTATGTTAACCAAACCGTACAATCCATTGCTACTAACGTTTTTTTTAAAGTTTTGCATGTTGCCTATACGAACGTTTAGGAATGCTAAGACCTTAGGGACTGCTGTAGCAATCTAATGATTTATTAATAATAGCGCAAACGCCAAGGTCGGTCCTCATTCATACTAATAAGTTCATATCCCGAAACGTTACTTGTCACAAAGCTAATTACATTACTGACGAATTCAGCACCCTCTAGCTCCAGTCAACCTTGCCCGACTGACTTAAATTCGAACAAATTTTCAACCCCATTTTTCGTTTTAACACCAATACAGCAGCTGGCTCATTTTTCACACCTTGCCTAAGTTGCTGGCTTACGTTATAAGTCCTATCCATAGCTTCCGTTCTTTTGCACATGGCTATGTGGCAGTATGTTGCGATATACAAAACAATCATCGATTGATGGCTGTTCGTTCAGTAATCAATATACGCAATAAGCACCAGCCTGTCGTAATCAGCAAATATTACGGTCCTTTAAAATCCTCTCGAAACGATATCAACCTAAAACGTACCTAATATGCATAACCCAGTTGAAAACTCGCTTAATTCTGTCCCACTGCGAACGTGATATGCATGAGCTGCCAGCAGGAAATGATACGGCGAACAGCTCATATCAGCAACCACCGCGCGATCGAAAAGCATCAGCTGAAGGGAAGCCACTCTTTAGATAAGCTGCCACCCATTACCCACATATAGAGCGTTCCTGATACTTACATAATCTTTCTGTAGTCCACGGCACTAGCGTTAAACATTAATGACCGGCAAACAAAACATTCATTGAAACGACTGTTCCAGGCAGTCTGTTAGGCGACTGGCTTTGACAGGGCTTAAACAAGCGGTGAACCGCACTGTTGACATAATGGCCAGTATTACGTCACACATTTGAAAACTGTTACGCTTCTGTGACAAGGCGTTTTCGTAAGAAAGTACAATATTTACTGTTGAAACATTGCCATCAGTAGCGTTAATTAATCTCAGATAGACAACATTTGCCAACAGCTTTGCGTGCATTTGCAGTGTAGGTAATGTTTTCTAACGACTGGTTGAACTGTATTTTCACATCCATCTTAGATAGCGGTTTTTGTGTTCACTGTATCAATTATTTCCAGTGCTGCTATACCTATGTATATTTTTCTAGATTTCTAAGAATCGTCCTTACTTTTGGAGTGAACGTCCTAAAACTAATTGTGTCCCTTTTTGTTACAAATAGCTTTGTTTTTTAGGTATTTTAGCTCGATCAATGTTGGATAAGTTGTGTGAAATAACAGGGCTGGGAGACGTCAACCCCTCAAACTTGGTAACACAATCCACCATGTTCAAATTTCCATAAAATATAATCTTGCAGCACAATCATATTCTTTTGCCAGTCGTTCTTATGTTAAGTTCCGTGTGTTCCGTTAAAGCCATTTTGTAATTAAATGTTTTATTTAGTAGTAAGTAAACATCTTCTTGGTTTGCTGAGTCGTCAACCTACAGAAAATCATCCTGCCCGCAGCCGCTTTACTAATTGCAGAAACTGTGTGGTCCGACGAGTGTAATATATTATGGTGAATAATTATAAGATAATTTCAATATAATGCCCTGAATCCACAAGGTTTAATAAGAAGACTATAGTGAATGGAACAGAATTGTCTGTGGGAAAATAGTGGGCCTGCTTAGACCATAGCAGAGTTTGACTTTAGCCCTCTGGTACGTGGGTAAACTTTGCCGACCCTTGCATTACAACATCGGTTTATAGCATACAGATCTTGGGGATAGCATACAGATCCTGGGGATCAAAAGGCAGACCACAAAGACGCACATAAACAAAATTGGTAGACCTTTGTTTGCGAAATAAAATGCCACAGCCATTAGGATTTATATACAGAAAAATGCGAATGAAAAACGGCACTCAACACACAAAGAACATAAGACTGATGCAGGTGCACCATTAACCTAATTTTGCAAACCAGCAATACCGCCCTCTTACGGACTAGCCAGTGAATTTTGTTTCCGCTTGGAGGCGATAGAGCAACTGGTTTTTTTGCGAACAGTATTACGTGTAGGTTACAATTGCGAGTAGAGCACGGGTATTTTGGTGGAAACCACATTAACACTGAATCCTTTTGTCGAAACAGCATTGTCGAAGAAATACTGCTATCGGCGTAAAGTCATTTTCAGAATACACATCCACACGGAAGTTTTGCTGGGCAAAACCATGGAAGGAATAATTTTTTGCTGACGTTGGCCGCAGAATCAGGACAAACACAACAGTATTCGGAAAGAATGACCAACGCCCACGCGGAAAGCTTGGTTCTAAAATAAATAACTTCGTTCCCTACATATTGGCAGCCAGCAACAACATAACTAAACTAAGACAAATTACAAACGCTAAAAGGGCTAAGTCACAGGTAAAAACGATAAAACGCGAATAAACGGCCATTTTCAAGTTATCACAGTAGCGGAAGGTCGTCAAACGATTTAATGACCGTTTTTTCGTGCGTCTTCGAACAACTTTAACGAGGTCAATTCACATTGAAAAGCCAATTCACATTGAAAATGAAGTCTTTTCCTGCCGGGACAAGCAAAAGCAATAATTGGACGCGCACGAGATCGATGAATTCAGTGAGTGTAACAGGACTGGGATTTTGACCTGTAGTGAACCGCGTCGGGGTTACTCTAGAGCAAACCCCTGAGCGTCGCAATAGAACGTCAATGTCGTATTGGGAGCAACAGCCTTAAGTTTGTGGCATCGATCGGCTTTCCATAGTTCATTCCAGGTCATACGCCTTTGATAGGTGACCGCCGACCAGAGATGGCGCTGTTGCGCAGTTTGCGGGGCCACGGAAGGGGCCATTCGAATTGGCGGGGAACACCGGACGCGCTAACGTTGCCTTCGAGATAGCGAAAAATGGGGAACCACCAGGCTCGAGAAAGCATGTTTGTGTTCGTTTCTTCCTTCAACGCCTACAGAATATCAACACTTAAAAATTGACACAAATTACGGTAACAACTGCATTTTCCTCCCATATTTTACAAATTTATACAAAGCAGTTATGCTCCCAATAGTGGTATATGGCTAATGCGCATGTGGTTTTTATCAGAAAAGTTACATGACAGTGTAACTAAACCACAACAACGAACACTTACCGCTATGTTGCACATGGAATGGTAGGTCCAAAAAATTCGCGTTGTTAGCAAGTAAGCCACAACCACGTCCACCGTATAGTGATCATGGGCCAACAAGATGCAAACTATTCCGGTAGCTGAGAGCAGCCAGCAAGCCCAATGCAACCACCACCAGCGCCTCGGCGTGTCTGTGACGTAATAAAGATGTACATTACGTTTTATCGGCCAAAAAACAAGTACAGTGTCAGGGGTTAAAAACGCTTTTTTTTCAGTTTATAGGCCGTATTTAACACTGGAAAGTA
This sequence comes from Ascidia mentula, assembly GCF_947561715.1. Taxonomy (NCBI): domain Eukaryota; kingdom Metazoa; phylum Chordata; class Ascidiacea; order Phlebobranchia; family Ascidiidae; genus Ascidia; species Ascidia mentula. The sequence goes on from NC_138568.1 coordinate 7,297,711, forward strand.
CCCTATATAACTATTTTGATGGACAAACTGAGTTTATGACGGGTCCTATGGTATACACGTGGAAACCATATAGATCAAAATCTTTTTACCTGTAGGCTATGGTTGTATTCGTAACCAGGGCCTTGATTTTTGTTTTTTTAGGCATTCTAAGCGTTCGACACGAGCGGCGTGAAAAACGTTAAGTTATACAGTGGCTCAATCAATAAAGAAACGTTAAGTTATACGGTATACAGTATCACGAACACACCAACTCTATTGTAACCAAACTCCATAAATTGAACTACTACTGTATATTCTTTTACACAATAATAATTTTTTGTGAATTTATTAAGCCATATCAGTCACGCAAATCCTGCAGCATTTTCCTACTTCCAAAGATTGGGCGCCAACGATTTTCCTATTGACATTTAGTTGTAAATTTCTGCTGTAGAAGCTGGTGGCAGAAGTAGTTAGAAGCTGGGTGTTTTTTTGTGTTATTTGTCTGTCATTAACCTATTTTTTTTTGGAAATGTCACAAAAAATAAAAGCCGTTTCGGACGCAATGTCCTAAAGGAAATTGACTGGTAGATTATTCGAGCGTCTCATGGCTAGGCGAAAATGCCCTTTGTGTTGCCCCGGACGTCGTTTTTATAATTCTCGGCGAATCGTTTTCAAGCGGACGACGGTCGAAAACATTATATCGTAAATGACCAAAATGAATTGACAATGTCCAAAATTTTTGCTGGCTTTTAGGTCATTTAACAGAATTTTTTTAGTGAAAAAAAACCCACGTACGAAGACGTTGGTGCTTGTAAGTCGGAATTGCAAACCGCAATGATTTTGGGAGAAATTTTTATTTTCAGTCATTATCAAACAACAGCATTAAACTGTTTGGTTACTCAGCGTTAAAAGCTTAATTCCATTATCGTTGAGATACTATGTTACGTTTCCAAAAAAATAAAAGCATGCAGGAAAGCTTCTATTTTTCGTGAAAAGCTTAGGCGTATGTAGGGGTTGTAAGTAATCTACCCTTTTGTGAAATATTTTATTCTGTTTAGATAGCTCCAAACAAACGCAATCAAAATTACATTTTTGTCAAAAAATTATTTTTTTGTTGTAACACCAGCACTTTTTTTAAAGTTCAGCGAAAAACCGCGTTGTGCTTAAACTGACCATTGTTTCCAGAGATGGAGCATTGTTACCGAACACGTGGCATTGTTACCGAACAAATGCCCTGTTACGAAACTAGTACCATTTTTCGTTCAATCTAATGCTAAAAGACATGCAATGTTTGGATTGAAAACTACGCCAGGCCGTTCTCATGTGTTAGTTACCAGAATACGATATTTTTCCTGTTCGATGCCCACGATAACTTTTCTCTCCATGTTCGACACGCAATAAAAAATTAACGCCCTGGCCCTATCCGGTCAAATATTATGTCCAAGTAACAACAAAAGCGTACTTACATTCGTGGATAGTGAGGTATGACACGACGAGGATGATGGTATGGCCACTGAACAGATAATCTCCACAAAGGTGGTGTGAACCAGTGACACTGAGACCTCCCCCGAAAAGGAGTCCGGCCGCTCTCGTCAACATCACAGATATGCTGCCGTGGGACTGTGGAACAACGCACAGCCGGTTAAACATGTCTTGTGAAGGAATTGCGTTGCAACCACAGAAAGAATGCCATCGCTGGTAACGTGAGTTTCTACTCTTTCCAGTGAAATTGTCAACCGCACGATTTCTTGTGTTGTTTTAAGACTTGACCTTATTCGTAACAAGGCGTCCATTTTTAGTCATTTACAAGGTATTTTAGACACAGGCGTTCGTGTTTTTAATATGTTTTGCCTCAAACAACGGTAAATGTTGGCCTTTTTCGTACCTCTGCCATACTCAAACAACCATCCAAAGAAACGCCAAAGTCATTTCGAAGCAAACGTGTTTAACGGGTATGACGTCGTCACGGGTCAAAGTCGACCACGACGAATGAGTCGAACCAATCGGAGGAAAGGATGACCCATATGAGTGTTTATCGTTATTGAGAGTTTTCGCAACGTCCGCCACATTTCGGGTGATGAAACACGTGGTCACAGATGGCTGAAATTAGACTGGAGAGCTTGGAAATGTACGTCAACGGCGGTTTACGATTTTGCGAAAAAATCGTAAATTCGTGCGCAAAGGGAATGACGACGCATATAAAACCCAGTTTATCGTCGTGTTTGAAGAGTTAAATCCACTATAATCACGCGTAACTAGATAAATTGACCGTAAATTTAACAATGAAATATATTTAAAACCAACTTGACAGTCCAAGAGGCTTAAGTAAAGGCCAATATCAAGGCCAACACATTGATAAAACCCAAAACGAACTGCTTGCAAGCCATTGTTTGTATAGCTGTCTATGAGAGGGTCTGAGCAACTACGACGTGTATTCAAACGTGAAGTCAAAGAACAAATGGCAGCTGCTTTTTACAGAAGGTGGCTGTGTCGGGGTCTTTTGAAACCGGCGCCGTCGAATGAAGTATCCATTAACAACCGTTGAATAAAAGCGATCAAACTTTAGAAGTAGACAAGGCCTTTGTCCTCAAGCTCCAATGAAATTGCCTTATTTGATTTGAGGTCGTAACGACACTGGAAATCACCAACAGAGTATTGTCTCTTTTTTTATTTTTATCCCTCCAACCACGAATTTTCGAAACTGCATGGTTGACTGCCCAAGTTCCTTGAAAAACGCGAGGTGTTGAAGCGTTTACTTGGCATACACAGGCATTACAGCCCAGATTTTGACCATAGATTAGAGTTCATTGTTTGGTGTTATGTAAGAAACTACTTTTCTTACAAACACAAAGACTTACATCCAACAATGACAAAACGACTCTTCACAAATCATGACATATCTCTGCTTCTTTAAAGGCATATACCTGTCCTGCCAAAAACGTCATAATATAGGGAATGCATTACCTTTGGAGCGCACTTGAAATGGAGACCAGGCACCGGTAGAGTTGTGACGTATATGGTGCAGGATCGATAAATATACAAGGTGCCGAGAATGAAAAAGATTCGTCTGGCGATAATGAACCTGTATGCAGAGAGATTGAGATGATGCACAACGTTAACGCAGTGTCAACATATAACATTTCTACGTTAGTTAACATATCTCAGAACTAAGGGTATCAAAAGAAAGGTATTCCCAGGATTTCCTCTTAATCTTTCATTATGCGGCAAATGTTGATAAACTTTCAACCACGGGGGAAGTTTTCCAGTTTCTTACGACGTTACAGGAAAATGCGAGTACATACGACACACCAAGTTTTCGTACAGGCCTACATATAGATGTTTTAGCTGCAAGACCGATGGCTGGTCGGTATAGGTGCACACGACAGCAATATTAAATCTGGTGACCGCGCATAGGCCAACAGCACCAGAGCTTCTCACGCCTTTGTTTTGCGACTGTATTTCAAACGTGAAATTTGTATGCGACCCCATTAAAAACAATTTCTTGTGCGACCCCTAGTAAACAACTACAACTGAAAATATGACATTTTCCTTACAAAAGTCAATTTGTATCGCGATCCTAAAATTACATTTGGCGACAAAAAATGCGGTCGCGACACACGGTTTAAAGAAGCCATGTTCTACATGACAATAACCTAATACGTGTTGAAATGAGAGGTAAGGATAGTCACATGATCGGAACCTACGTATCAGGAAGTCACTATAGTTTATCAAAGGGTTAAGACAAATCTATGTACGCCAAGACTGTTCTAGCAGAACAGCAAGGTCCGCGTTTGTGAAAGCCTGTCTACACAGCTTACGGCCGATTGATCCATTGCGTATTTAAATCATACCCCGCAATGCAATAACTTTCTGTAAAAGTCGATAAATCGTGGGCAAAGACTGCAGCCGTGCGGGGCGTGCAGGTTGTTGGACTTTGGTTGTGTTCCAAACTCGGCTTCCAAGTTAATTCGTGGGGCATAGGTGTGCGTTGCGTTGAATGTAAATAACAAAGTTAACGGCCCACGTTTGTGTTGTCATTAAATTTCAATTTGAAAAGACTGGCTCGGTGCAGTGGAAACTCCACAGCGATGGGCTAGACCAGTTGACCTAATTGTTTTTTGGCTTTGCAATTGGCTGTGAACAACCACGACACAAGCGACATGAGAAAAAAGACAACTTTTTTTATTAAAGCTTTACGACGATGCTGTAATGTCCACGATCGCCATTTATATATGCCGCAATCGTTAGGCGCAAAATCAATACGCTTAGATTTTGATCAAGTCACTGGTGTTTCGGACAATAGGGAAGGTGCGAATGTGCGAGCAGATTTACATTTTCCAAAAAGCACGTCTCGGAGAACCCACAAGGAAAGATGTATTGCACACTTTTCGCGTCGCAGGTATTTTAGGCCTTTTCGTTGGTCGTGCCGTGTTATCTTTGGAGTGGGCGTTCGTTTCGCCCCAACGATTCGAATATGGTTTATTACCAATAGGCGTAACGCAGTTTCGCTCTGTCGAAATTTGACAAGCTTGAATTACGTGCGGTTAGACGTCAAATGCGTTACCATGCTAACAATCGCATAGCTGTTAGCTGGTAAGCGCAGTAACATTACAATGCACGATGTAAGTGCTGCTCCTGTAGCTGTAAAGTATGAACTTGTACCAACATGTTTTATTAGGGCGCAATTGTACTCCCAGTCGCTTTTAGAAGCTGAACATTCAATAGTACTCCAGTATATATTTACAAGATTAAATATACATTTCATCCATTCAATTGTACTTTGCGGACGTAACCAGTCATGTAAGGTTGCAAAAATGCTGGTTATATACCACGACCATTGTTTACCTTATCCAAAATACATTTATTAGCACTTTACCCGAAATCTATACATCCAACAAGTTTCCATTCATTTAATGTAGTGGTGGAACTGTTTCTACAGCGACGCATTTTGAAAAGATTCACCGCATTTGTGACAAGTCAAGTTTAAATCTATCTCTAATTGTTTACAAGTTTCGGTCGCAGAATGCCGACTTGTTGCATGACAATCTACACGTCGAATAAAATCAGCGATTTCGTTTTAACAGAAAAATCTTTTTATCTGATTATAACTTGATATTTGTTTGAAACCTATCTCCGTGGGCAACGCGAAAACTGCGTTGTGGGCCACTGTTGGTAGACACTGTGCTTAAATTAAACTAACATTACCTGTGCTTGTGGAATACAGATAGCAGGGCTACAATGACTGTGAGCAGCATTCCTATGCTTTCACACACGCTGAACGCCCCTTCGACCCGCCGTGGGACGATATCGAAGAAAACGTCACGTAAGGGAGGTTCTTCAGTCATGTCGGGAACGCGGTCGTGAACTACTTGCAGCATTAGCACGGATACGACAAAACCTGCAATGGAATGTACGTGGTTACCTTGTTGCTCCATAATCTTAAATGTCATGTGTATTGGCTATGCAAAAATATGTGACAGCGCTGGGTGATTGTTACGTTAAGGGGATGTTTAAGCCAAAGGGCAGACACCATATTTGCACAAGCAGGTTTCAAATGTGTAGAAATGCAACACGATACCCTATTAGTCAAAGCAGGAAATTTAGTAGCTTCCGTACCAACAAATTAAACTGGCGCGATCGCCCTTTTGAAAGCAGATATTTGGTGTAAATCCGCATGCAAAGGTTTGGGTGATAGCTTACAACTCGAATGCAATCCGACATGGATACAAAAAACTTTTGTTTTTTGTTTGTCACGGTTGATTTTTGATGATTGAAACGACATACGCTATCTGTATACGCACGTACGTTTACCAAGGCTCGTATTCCATGCATGTAGTGTTCACATGTCGTTACTTGTTATTTAGCAAACCTCGGAATGTGTGATTAGGTCACGCACCAGGAAGAAGTCTCGACGATCAAAAATGCTTAGATGTAGCTATTTCATTTTAAATAGCTAGAAATGAGGGAAGTCGCCCAATGACGATGGTCGCGTCATGCAACAATTTTTAAAACTGGGTCGCGTTTTGACCATCAGGAAACATTCACTACAGCGTTACACCTTTAGCTGGCGGCCGATGGAAAAGGACTGAACAATTTGAAGCGGCCTTTCCATCCACTAAGGCGAATTTAGCACTTTGCACTACTTCACAAATGTATCTCTACCGTATTAAGGATGTGAGACACCTCGCACTGTGTGTATGTTTTGTGTGGGATAAGATCAGACCGGACGTAAAGCGCTCCTTCACCTTAAACTTAGTAACGTGAACGTTTTATTCGTCTGGCGTACCATTTTCCGGGTTTGAAAATGCCTCTGGAGTTTATGGCGAGTTGGTTTTAACACTTAAATTCACTTGGTGTTAACAGACGGAAGCGTCAACATTAGTCACGACTTTTCTCTGTACTTTGATTTATGACCTTGTAACAAATAGTATTGCTTGCATGCGTTTATCAATGTTTAATAAGAAACTTTGTTTGGTTCAATGATGGATGTATTGGATCAGTGAACTATGCTTTAAATACATCCATATTTGCCAACAGTTTCAGTGCTTCACAACGAGTGCGATTCCCCAACAGTGGAAACGTTACCTTGCCAGTGTAGAAAGCTGATAAACCGAGCACACACTTACCAAACATCATGTACGCGAGGCCCACAAGCGTTTTTAGCTTCTCAGCTGGGAATTGTTCATTGGAAGCGTGGGAAATGCCGGAAGTATCATCGCCTATTGAAAGACAAAGGAGTGAGTCTTGTGCTGAAGGAAGAGAGTGTACAATACTCAAGTTCCAACTCATATGTTTGAATTGCTACATATAGCGTGACATATTTACGGACGAAATAAATTACAAAGGCTGACATCACAATCTGGACTCTACCCGCAACGATGTGGTAAAAATAAACAGAATAAGTTATCAAGACGGGGACAAAATAACGATTTGTACTGGTTTTTAATGGACATGTTCCGCTTAGTGCATTGTCGGTATGACTATCACCAAACAACACCCATTAATACAATAGAATATATTACAGCGTAAGCGTGTGTACATGAAACATCCTTTGATGAAGGACTATTTCGGGAAAAAGCTTGGGCTCGTCCACACTATTTGGCCGCCAGTCTTTCATTGCAGGAAGCACTGCGGAGTATCACAGTCTAACAGCGGCATATCCTATTGTCGCGCACTTATCTGACGTCGTTTCAAACCGCAATGGCATTGTGCTGAACCTGTGTGCTCTCTTAAACTACCAGAAGGCAACGGATGGTCTCGACACGACTTAATTGAAAGTTTTCACGTAAAAAAAGTGCATGTTGTTTTGCCGAAAGTAGTTCACAACGCTACATTTATTCAGCAACAGGATTCGAAAAAAGTTGGCTTGACTCAACAACAAACCGTCCGTGGACCAAAAAACATTTTTGCCAAACATAAACCTTCGTGAGTCTAAATTCCAAACAGGTCGTGCGGTTTCACACACAGAAGCAGAAGCGTACTATATATATACTCCATCTCAACGGAACACAAAACAGGTGAAGGTGGAATTTGTCAATCAATAACACAGTGACCAAGATTGTGGTCTAGGGGATCAAGAAGCTGCGTTAAAACAACGCAACCGAGTGAAAATGGTCTACGAACCTACTTGGTTTTCCTCTAAAATCACAGAGGGCGGTTCGTCAGAGCATTGTGACGTCACAATCTCACCAAATTCGCAGCAGACTGAGCAGGAAAGTCGGTGCCTTGAGCAGCACATGATTGGAAGCGCTACAAGAAAAGCTCAACCCAGTGTGATTTGTCTGGAGCAATTGGCTTTCTGATTGATACTTCCTGGATTGGCCGTATACGATCAGCCTTACCTAACTGCAGTTGACTAGGAAACGAAAAACCAATTGGCTTAATGTGTCTTGGCAATGCTGCATAATATCAATAAAACGACGGTCGTCATGCTTTTGAACCACCTGGCACTATGTTTTGTTGTAGTAAAAACACCGAATATCGTACATATGCATCATTAGAAATTCAACGTGTACGATGGCTTAAACAAATATAACGGTATTTATCAAGAGCCAACGTTATGTGAAAACTACCGGTCCGGATTAACGACGCCTGGCTGTATTTGGATTTCCAGTTTATCCACAGTGACACAGAGAACAATGACATCACTGGCGCACAAAAAAAGTTACCATTTACGCTCTGATGCACACTACTTTTAAACTGATATGCAGACAGTACCTAATAATTCCGGTAGAACCATATGCAACTCATTAGCCAAATGAGTAAAATTTACATAATTCCACGGTCGAAACGACAAGTATATACTTATGCAAAACTTCGAATACCCACAAAAACGATGAACTCCCGATTAACCTTGCACTTAGTATATTAAGCAAACCTACAGTCATACTGCGATATAAACCTATCTTCACACACAAACATGCAATAAAATCACTACCAAACCTGAACTAACAAGGCGTTCCGCCGGACCTATATAGCAGTTAGGTGTGGCGTGATCGTGGTACCAACAGGATCGACGACACATTTTTTTGCGACCAAATTAAAAATTTATGTTCCGTTCACTACGTTCAAACGATTTTGGGTTGAACCAGGAGAGAGAAAGGAATGACATCACTGCGATGACGACATGTCTGCTGTGCGGTCAAAAAGTTAATAAACAGAGCGCGCTGGGCATGGGTTGCCATGTATTCTTACTATTTTGCTCAACTAACACCGTCGTTAGACAAGCACAACATGTAAGTAAATTTTTCCTCAATATTTTTCCGAAACACTTCTCTGAATAGACAAACTTGTATGCAAAACCGGACCTACTCAGGCGCGCCATTTCACAAAGCGGGTTCTTACACGTTAAAAGATTCTCATTGCTGGGATAGCGTATCCTTTCACACAAAGGTTTTTGATTCATTGAAATAAAACCGTTCGTTTTTGTTTCATCGATAAACAAAATCGCTGAATGGTGGGGATTTCGAGCAACGCAGTACCGAACAACTTGCGCCTCTTTATGTAAATCCAACGAATAAAGCCACGTTTAAACGGCAAACTGATGGAGCCGACGAAACTGGACTCGGTGGGAAATCGCTGGTACCAACTTACCGGACAAAAGGGGTGTTTTTATGCTGGTGTACTGATCACCGCTTTCCAGCGAGAGCGGCGAATGGGCGTAGCCGTTGGATAGTCTTCCATTTGAGACCTTGTGCTCTTTTGATTCTGAATGTCTGTAACCGTTCCGCACTCCCTGTGGATATAAACCGTTTAAAAGGCGACATTGAACCGGCACTGTCTATTGTGCCTTGACATCTTCGTTTTAATATGTGTAAATCGAAAGCAATGAGATGATCGTATGGGCTGACAAAGCTTATAGCCTACCACTTATCATTAATCTTTTGATTTTTCGGTTCAGGTTTTCTTTAAAGATAGTACAAACGACACAGGCTACTAGGAATATCATTGCATTGAGCACGTTTAAGGCAATGCTGTTGAAAAAATGTACATGACGGTACAACGGCAACTTACGTTTTGCTCCAGCTTTTTCATGTACTTCGTCATCTGGCTTTTACGTAACGTCTCGATGCAAGTGTGTAAGTGTTCCGCTTCGTGGCTGTCCAAAACGTGAAATGGTGATTCTTTCAGGCTACTCGCTGTAAGGGCCAACAGTCGCTCGCCGTCGATTTGACCATTCAATGCGCCAAGCTGCAATAAAATGGTATGGAACTGACTTGGCACAGATAGGGACGCGCTTGACACACATGTCATTGTCAGACACTAGAGCGAAGAAGGGAATAAGGTTGAAAGCAACAAGCAATTGAAGGTTTGCTTTTTTTGTCATTGGACAATTGGACATTGGTATATCTTCAAACATATGACCTCATTTCTACCTTGGAAGTTCATAATACCGAGCATTGGATTTTTAGTGAGTAGTAGACAGACAAGGAATAAGTAAAATACAAGAATTCTGTCTTACTGCAAAAGTAAAAAACAAACTTGTCAGGTCGTGTGTTCTTATACCTCATATTCTTGATATCCGCACTGACGTAGCCATGATGCCACTTGGGTGGGTGTCCAATGGGAGACGTCACCTCTAACTACTCCATCCTCTTGGACATTTATTATAGCATGGTTCGACATTCCTTAACAAAGGGAAAAAAATTTTGGAATCGTTCCGCCATACTTCACATTAAACCACATTTAGGACGCAAGTGTGCCACATTGGATCAATACAACACTGTTTGTAACGAAAACAGCATGCGGTAAAGTGTGTTTGTTTGCAGTGTCCTATTAATTAAACAATTGACAAACAAGCAGTCATACTAACCTGATGCAAGCCCTCCAAAAGCTTAACACTTCAAACATAAATTGGCATGCAGTTGCCTTTTAAACTGTCAGCTGACGCATTTACGTTACAATGCGATCTATAAGAAGAACAAAACGTCAATGGCGTACTGGGAGATCACAATACTACAGTAAAAAAGCATTGACCGGATTAAACGGTCACGTAGTAATTGAGAAACAGGCCCATAAGCAGCAATGCTAATAAATAATTCGACCATCACCGATGATATTTCATAAACAGTTCCTTACTACACGTAAATCCAACATGTCACTTGTCGAATTCACTGCTATATTCCGCCGTTTCTATCTTTGGTTTTGGTACGATCTGTGGGCAGTTTCCGCTACAAACCACATCTTAGCTCTAGTTAATCACTCCACTGCTGATTTTCTACACTACGCCCACATTCTTATGGCATTCTTGGGCTGCTCGACGTGCCACTGAGAGAATTCTGCTCTGTACGGAGCAGCTCATGCTGTGTCGAACAAAGATTATAGGCTGGTAAGCTGCAATTAGACATACAAACCGCGATTACCCATTCTATTTGACTATTGCTCATTGAATTAGGTCAGGGCGTTACAATGATCTTTATGACGACACAACGAGTTTATAGTGATGGCACCAAAGAACATTCAAGCCTTATCACAAGTTTAACGACATTGCCCTTACAGTGGATGCAAGTCCGAATGTATCAGGTACTTATGTTACTGAACCACTCACTGTTAATGCAAGGAGTCTTCAAACTAACCAGAAACAAGAAATGTCCATGGACTTTCGCAGCCACGAACGTATAAATTATTTACACTTTCATATTAGGCTTCTTCTCACTTGTGTAACCTAACACCAAACTAAGTACCTTCAACAAGCGCATACGTTCAACGCGGACGAAAGTGAAGAAGCGGTCTTCCCCATTATGCACGCCAAAATACAATGTGTTTGTATCGGTCACCATATACCAAAAATAAACTGTGCACAGTTACTGTAAAAGCGGCTACACAACTTTTTATCATTGATTGTTGTTAAGCAGGTCTGTCTGCCAGTCTGTTTACGCTACGGTTTAAAACTGAGAAAACGCAGCTAATATCATATCCTAGTACCAAAGATACACATGTTTTGCAAATGCTAGTATTCTAAAATAGAAAAATCACATTGAACTACAAAACCCTTCCTCTCTGTCTAGTTGGTTCATGTACAGCAACTGAATGTTGCCCAGACTCGTTCTTAACTTAGCTTTTATCAATAGTAGGCAACACTGCGTGTAGTACTTCACAGTGCTGAAGAGGCAAAAAAAGGTTTTGTTGCTACAGCTTGCGCTGAAATAGAACCGTGATTAAACGACAAAGGCGTTTAGATTTCGTTCTAAGTCAAAAGGGCTAAATGGCTTCATTCACACATCACAGTTACGGCCGATGTTGGTCCGATTTTATGGCTTTCACTGCTACGCTAATTGCTAGTTTTTATATGCAAGTTTAAGTAAAACAAGCAGGGGTCTTTGGTAACTTATGTATTTGCGTCTCAAATTCAATTATGAGTGACTGTACCTCGGAATTTGAGTCTAAACAAATAGAGTAACAAGCATATTTTGTGGCGCATCGCTTTCTGTGAAGGCCTGCACACGTGCCAAGTTGAATGTTGCCTTATCACATTGTGGAACGACTGGCCAGTTTTCTGTAGAGCTTTGCTGCTTTTTTGTTGAAAAAATACAGCGGCATTCAACGGAACGAAAGTTTTGCAAACTAAGGCCGTCTCAACGTCAAACCAGGTTACTTCACATTGTGCGAAGCTGGTGGATTTTTCTCTGTCGGCAGTGCGTGACCAATCACTACGTCCCCCTGGAAATGAAGTGGGTCACAAACAGCGTTTCTCCAACAGGCCTTGTTTTAGGGAGGGCACATTTTGGTACAAACATCTGTATCATAACATATTACGTAACTTATACATCCGCTCCTTTTTTCAGAATAAGAAATCCTTCATGTTTTACTTGAGATGGATTCTTGAAACAAATAACCATATGAGCATTCTTATCATCACTAACAAAGACTGTTTCAACAAGGCTCACTGATGACATGATCTTGAGCTCTCAACAAAACAGCATGCCTTACAGATACAACACAAATGTAATGAATTTACTCTTTCTTTGCTAACGTAACGCGACGTATGTCCGTAGAAACACAAAATGAAACGGCAAACGATGTGCCTCAAAACACAAAATCGACAACAAAGGCCTGAGGAACGTCCTTGAATAGACATCAAAACCGCAGCGTTCATTTTACAACACCGCGGATAGAAACACAAGCTTATTCAACAGACAATGCGACGTAGACCGAGCCTGCAGCCTTCGTTGCTCTATTCCAGAAATGGCAAGCAGCCACTGCTTCGTCGTCAGTCATCCGTGACAGCTAGAGTGCCTTTTTTGCGCGAAACGACGCGGACAAAGGACTGTGCGTGCATTCGAAAATGCCAATTCCCGCAGGGCATGCGCTCTTAATCCGGGCAGAGATCGAACGACGAAACGTAAATTGCAACACAACCCCCTTCGCCTGTGAAAAACGAAGAATAGTTGTGTATTAAAAACATCAAATTATTTCATAAGTCGTATTAAACCCTAATTTTCTGGTATGGGCACTTTTAAAAAGGCTAATTTTTTTATACCTTGTGAAGCGAGAGGAACTCGCGAAAGCTGCTGCTTTTCAGAAGCTAAATAGATCAGTCTTTCAAGAAGTGCCAATACCAGAAAAGTGCAATATGAAAAACAAATAGTCCACTTATTTTTACTGCATCTTTTGAATATCAGAAAAACCTCACTAATAAATTTGTACCTGTGGATACATCTGCCGAAAAAATATCGACGCCGGATTTAAACACCCCGTATGTTTTCTACCCGCGTCCATGCTATGATGTTTCGCTCCCTATAGTTCTGTGCTAAAGACTTGACATCACACAAAATATACATTGTTGATGCTTTTTGCTATTGTTTGTTTGAATTCAATCGAATAGAACACTGGGTGTATTGTTTGCACAGATAAACACAACATTCCTCCCATAACTATAAAAATGTTATGACACAATTCCTGGGTGTTCAACATAATACACAATTGCAATTTGCTTCAAAGTAACACAATAACATGGCTCGGTACATGAATATACTAAAGGGTATTCGGACAAGAAATTAGCAGGATAACACAGGTAGTTTGGCAATCGAACATTGGCAGCTTATAAAAGTATGTTTGAAGTACGTATTGTTAAGAAAGGCATATACAGCATAGGTAATGAAATACTGCAATATCCAAGAATATAAATCATGCACATGAGCACTCAAATGTCATCTCCCAGGAGGGGGTTACGGTTTGGAGTAGGAATTGGGTCGCTTTCAACAAATTATTTGCAAAGTGTTTTTCACATGCTGTCGAGTTATCATGGTCATATGTAAAATACGGGTGATCATCATCTGTATGTACACAATGTTGTGATGTTTTATTTATTTTCCCCAAGAATGATGAATTTCTTGACATTGTTTTGTGATGGATTTGAACTGTGATCATTGTGCCTTTTATGTGTGTTACAGTAAATGGTTTGGGATAGTAAGAAAGCATTAATATGCCGTCATAACACGAATTCCTTCACGTGTATTGACAAAAAATCATTGTATTTACGTGATAAAAAAATTCAGTATTCACTTTGACTATTTTTAAATGTGATATTTTACAGCAACTTCTGAATTTCAGAAATCGAGCAGGGGCTAAAGTTTACGTAACGTATTTCTGTATAGCACACAGTGCGGAACACAACAAAAAGTCGATATCTAAATCCAAGCTGATTGAACAAACTGATTTAAAATATGTATTTCGCATATTGGCACTGTTGGCGGCCTCGCTGTTGTTACAGGAAATAATCAATTTCCGCCCCCTTTTGTCGCCTACACTAGTTCACAGTCAACTAACGGCACGTTGTTCATCAGTCATTCTAAACGCTCAACGAGACGCAAAACATCCACATCAGATGATCTGTCTAAGCAAACATTGACTGGGTCGTCCAAGGCGACCAAAGCGTCGTCGACTGTCAAAGCGATTTAAGTGCGTCAGAACGATTTGTCATCAAATTTCATTTTCCGACATGCCGAATTCATTATTTTTCCCCTTGATCGTTAATGGTTGCTGGCCGTATAATTCTAACCCCTGCCAATTTTCAATTAACTGCTTGGTGTTCGTTTTCCTGTTAAGAGTAATCAAAACCCAACAACTTTACAGCGCAACAACGCCCCCAGCCCGTCACGTCAACCACTCCAGACGATTTAACTGTTTACACCAAACGGAGCTATTTCACTCAAAAACAAGTTTAAATGCAATTCAACTGTTTGCTGTCGACAGTAAACATGCGCTTTGAACCTGTATTCAAACATCTATTAAAGCAGACACACATGAATATTTTGCAACATTCTTTTGCTTTCAAGTTGTTGCCCTCTATTCAACCACATCGCAATTTTCCACAAAACGAAAAACATCGCGACAAAAAATCGACCGACTAAGCAATACTGTGTTTGTTGCGGTATAATTGCGAAAGCAACGCGTAGCCCGAGGTTACCTTGTGTCAGAGTGCGAAGTCCAAATGGGCGACTGACGAGTTTTGATTGCGCCTAACAAATTGCACAGGAAAACAATGTTAGACACGATTCCTGATCTGTTGCCACTTCACCAGACATATAATCACACGACCAAGGAGTTTTTAAACAACCGTGGGGAAATAAGAAATAAAAAATAAAGGCACAAAAACATCTTATTAAAATCTACCGAATATAAATAACAGGCTATGATTTTGATTATCCGAATTGATTTTAACTCTTGCAACACGCTTCTTCATCAAACGTTTTGTCAAAATTGTGAATCGCGTGATGGTGGTGAAGTCCTAACTTAAACGACCAACCAGACTTTTACAGCGTAAAACGTTGAAAATGTTTCTTCTGTCCACAATTCAAAGTTATAATTATACATTTATATGAATGCTTCACATGTCTAGAATATTTACACATCAACCACTTATCAAGCTGTATTTCTTTCAAACAAAATAATCTAAATAAACACACCTTTTTGCACGTACAACTCGAATGTACCTCAATGCTCTTCTTGCTCGCAATTATATTACCAGTTCGAGTCGGCAGCAACGACAATCAAACTGGCAGCTATTAATACATTGCGACATGCGAAAGCAAACACCCATAGGATTTCCTGCACCGCAGACATTACTGGGGCGTTTCTTCTCAGCCATGCATCTGCACCCAGCTGGGCGCCAATTGTTTGCTTTAAAGTTGTATCACGTGTCACCGATGCGAACTTTGTCCCTGGCCCTTGTACCTATTTGAGTTGCGTAAAGCTTTACATTCCTTTCGTAATTCGTGCTTGTCTATTCTACCGTATGTTTGGGTTATGTTGCACAGCTGCACGGCAGTCCAACCATAAAAGACGCAATATATTTTATCATGAAAGATATAGACTGTAATAAATATTCTCGGTCATCACCAAACTAAGTTCACATACATTAAAGCTACTTTGCATTTACCTGCAATGTAAATTGTTTCACTCAAATGTAACAAGAAAAGCAACAAAGCAAACGTTTTTCCTGTCGCATTTTAAATCTAATTAAAATCATAGACATCATATGTTCCTCCACCCATACTTCAACGTGACTTATCCAGTTTCAGTGCATACAGTATAAATGTCATTCGGAAGAGAAATCATAACTGTATTTTTTTCACCGACACGCTGTAACGCTGATAAGAAAATTGTTGTTTTATTTGCACTATGCCTTCTGCAGCTTTTACTCAACATTCAGAAAGTTGATCGAACGAATGCCCGTTACTTACGTGACTGGTAGTCGGTCGGGTGTAACATATGACATTATAAATGACTGTAAATGCTGACTGTTAATAGATCCTGACTGCCACATAGTCGTTCATCAAAACAAAGCGCGTTTCTTCGAAAAATAACGTCGGCAACTAATCTGTTGGAAAATTTGTTAGCGACTTATTGGGTTTTATTATTAGGGCTTTCCATACTGTTGTGTGATGTGTTACATAGGTTTGTTATGATTTGCTTAAAATAAGTCACAGGCCCTATTTCGAGCTAAACTTGAGGTTGCCATGTAGACTACGTGAACAATAGGTATGTTATTTTTTAGGTAAATTACATTAGAACCAGTATAAGAACCATATGAGTCACAAACATTCCTTAACTCGCAGTTTCTATTTGGTCCTTCGCAACGACTTTTTTTTTGTTACCAGCAGTCATTTTAGCGCACATCTCCACAATCTTATGCTGTACGAATGCAGGATATAGTCATTTATCTATAAATCTACTGGTGGTAGTATGACGTCTTTAATGATTTCGATAGCGCATAAACTGTATACGAACCTTTAAATAGTCACAAACCTAGTTAACCTATATCGGTTATATTAGTCCCGCTAACCGTTCAGTTAAGATATAGAGAATTAGAAAAGATATATAAAACAAATTAGTAGGAGTTACACGGGTTCAAGTTAAATTGACTTGATATATGGGCTGATATTATTCCCTTATCTGTACGAAAAAACTTCCATCAATCCAAGTCTCTACAACCAAATTTCATGTTGCAAATTGACCAATGAGGTTTCTTTGAAACGTGTGTGACTTTATTAAGTGTTTCACTGTACATTTTGTCTGTAATACCCAGTAAAGAAAATTGAAAAGATATTCAAGGCATACTAAACCGGTAAGTGTGACCCTGTAGAGGGTACAACACTCTCCCGAGAGGTTTGGCAGTTTACTGTTGCAATGAAATATCTAAGCAATACTGTTCAACATGTGGGGTCACGGAAAATGTTCAAATGTTAAGAAAGCTCTACCAAAGAAGCACAAGCTTGGAAAGCATATCAAAACCACGCCATTTAACTACACACACACTTACAAGATCGTGCCAAGGCATTGGCCTACCACAAACTCTTCAGCCGATTTATCGACCCGAGTCAAGACCAGGTCCACGCATCTGTGTGACCCAACGCCCTATTTTGCGATTTGGACGACGGCGCCGTCGAAACTAATTGGAATCGAATCGATCATTTCTCCGCTCAGTCAACGAAAAAGGTTGGAGGAACATATGGCGCCGACTGCGGCGTTTTATTGGGGTGGGACAATGTCAGGTGCATTCACAATTCTGAAGGGCCGTACTGGGAACACTGCCCCAGCGGTTCTGTGGCACTAATTTGGTTGTTTTTGTATGATTTTACACTGAAAAATTAGTTCTTTTTGAAGTTATGAAGCGAATTGGAGGCGTTTTGTTTGCAGGCAATTGCTGTATTTGCGCTGAAACTCGAGTTAGCTTTTTTCTTGTGACGCTGGTGCTAAATAATATTTGCCTGCAAATTAACACAAAAAAGGCTTATGGCTCTTGCAAAAGAAACAATATTCGTATTTTTGAGAACAAGAGCTTTGGGGATAAAAAATGTATGACCAAACAACTTTTTTCGAAGAAAACAAGATTCTAAATGAAGGATTTGCCACGTTTTTACTTGCAAATAGTTTTAACTGGGTTATTCTGTGTTCTGTTTCCCATGCAATTTTACGATTTCAGTTTAGGTATAATAATATGGTTTGTAACGCTTTGTTGAAGTTTCTGGCTCTTCTGGTGACGGTGGTCGCGGTCATCCATGGTCTGCCATCCACGCAAAGAGCCAAAAAGCAAAAGAGCGACGACGATTTTTCGCAGAATGTAAGTATTTAAGTCTTAATGTCTTCCAGTGATGGTTGAGGTTTTTCAAGTAACCTGTTCCTAAACTCGTATTTGTTAGGGTTAATGTGTTTTTGTTATACCTCCGAGGTGCTTGAGCCATTCGTGTATAAGTAGGTTTCAATGCTTCTAATATCGGCATTGCATGGTTGTTAACGAACTGACGATTTTTTTAACCATTGGTTTTGGTATTCCGTGGAATTTTCCGGTTATACGCAACGTGTCTTTCGGCCGTTTATTACAGGATCAAAATGTCGAATAAACAACATCCCTACCTGCAGGAAAACCGAATGCATTTACCTCGCGTTTAAATCGATTAAATGACAAATAATAACTTTCGGCAACATGTTCAAGCACTATATGAGTAAAGGCAATGAAAATAAATTAACGATTCCACGGCATCTGCTGTGCAATACACCAATCCCTTAAAACGATCTCAAAGGCCTCACATCATGCATAATAGAAAGGTGCCCGTATTTCGCTTGGAAGTTCCCTGCATTTTTTATGAAGCCGTCAAAGAATTTACAACCCACCTGATGAGCTCAAGAGGGCAAAAACAGCTGTTGCATGTAGACTGACGAAAGGCGTTCTTTCTGCTAAAGCACAAAGTTGTATGCTTTGCTTAGCACATAGAAAAATGACCTTGAATCTTAGTTACAATAATACAGCAAGATTCGCAAAGGTTTTTACTTAATTTTAAGATTGGTTATTCCCATTGTAGAACGCATAGCTCCAAGTGCGTTTGCGTGTTTCATCTCTTTCATCACTCAAACCTCTTAAAATCGTAACGATTATCCTGACATAATGGGAGGGCCGTGTTTTGCTACGAGACCAATAAATCGATTTTATTTTCTTCGTTGCTGAGTCACCCTTATTTGCCTCCCATTAAAAACCAAAATAATTGTTGTACATGAATGGGAAAACGTTCAACGACAATCACAGGAATGAACAAAACATATTAGAAATAAAAGGACGTCAATAAAACGAACCGCACGCACTTAGGTTTAAGTGCCCAAAACAGACCAAATTAGGTATCCAAAATCGGGGCGTTTCAAACTTTTTTGTTCTGCTACCCCATTTCAAAAGAGTATTTTTAGTGCGACCCCTAGTAAACACCTAAAAGCGTGATATACGGAAATGTCCCTGCAAAAGCCAATGAGCTCCGCAGCCACAAAAAGTTATTTGGGGACACCAAGTGGTGTTACAAGCCAAAGTTTGAGAAGCGCTAACTTGTATCATGTTTTAGTTTTTAAGCAATGTATCTTGTTTTGCTTCTGGACGCGTTTTAGGTACATGTAAGCACAGAGGGACGTCGGAAAACCATTGCCCACCGACAAAGCTTCGCCAAATCACATCACTGGGGAATCTCTCACCAGACAAAGGGCGATCTCTGCCGGTTCAAACGGTGCTTCCCCGGCCAGAAGTGTGTTGTGGAGGGTACCCGAGCGAAATGCGTGTGCAGAGTCCATTGCAAACCTATGAAAAAAGTGAGAACCGGCCTGACTGTCAATAAGAAATATAGGAAATTATATTTGTATCGTGAAAGATGAAATAATTTAATTAGCTTTTGAAAGAGTCGCTGGTAAGAATATTATGAAGTATTAAAAACAACTAGCTTTTAAATTTGTTTTGTTTACAACAGCCTGTGTGCGGAATCGATGGGAACTATTACCCGAACCGATGTGAAATGCACAAAGCTGCGTGCCTCTCGTCACGTGACATCTACGACGCCCGAAACCGCGATTGCTTTTACAAACGTAATGAACTAGTAGGCAACCACGTTAAGAGAATAAACGTCCCGGTCATACCAAGAAAATCACAGATTTTCAGACAAGTTTGTTTTTTGCAGAATCCGAATGTGGAGCTGATGATTTCCGAGAAATGCAAGCGTCCCTTTTGGCAAACGTTGCTGAAAATCAGCCTGTTGGTTCCGTGCGGCGACAGAAGCGCAGTCGGCAGAGCAAACCTCAACACCACCACAAGAAAAATTCGCCTGCGATGAAGGATTTCGCTTCCACCCCTCACCCAATAGACGAGGCTTTCATGCCAAACCTCCAGGCTACGTTGGACGTTGAACGCATTGACAAGATTGACCATTTTGCCGACCAGGACCCATTGGCCAGCTTGGCCTCCGTACCTGCCATATTCGATGAAGTAGTACCGGTTGTCGATGACGCAATACCTGATGACGACACATTTAAGCGCGTGCGCAGTGAGGTAACTTTTGAAACCACGGAGAAAACCGCCTCGAACAGCCTAAACCAAGAAGGAGTTTCAATCCAAAGCAGTCGGGCGCTCTGGGATGATATCATCACCAGTGACGGAAGGGGTGATGACGTCAAGCGCTTATTTCGTTCGTTGGACCTCGACTTGGACGGCTTCATCGGCAGTGAGGAAATTCACGAGGTTTGAGTTGAAGTCTTAGTTTTTTTAATTATTTAATGATGTGCAATATTGTGCTCCATAAGTTTTCACAAAATAATTTAAATTGAAACAAAAATTGAAACGATATTAATTTCCAGGTCACTTTGATGGAAGGAATTGAAGAAGGGAGCACATGTACTCTTTATCATCTTCTCCATTATGCTGATGGAAATGAAGATAAATCGATAGATATCATGGAACTTCTATCCATATTTAGTAAGTGTGGAGCCATAATAAATAACATCAAAATAGGAAAGTCATACTGAAACCCCAGTACTTTTGGAAAACTGTTGAAACATGTACTTCGGGGTTTCAACAAGCTGTTAAATCAATTGCATTTCATATGCAGGCGTTTCGTTCTTGTCAAGAAAATGTCTCAATTTTTGAAGGGTATTGCCTGTATACGACCGATTCAGATGAAACTTTATAAATTCATTTAAAATTGGAAATTGACATGCAAAATTTGCACCTATCATAAGACAAAAGCCATTATTTTAAACGCAATGTTGCACTTACTAAATTTGTTTCACGTAACTCAAAAACTGAACGCAAATCTCAAAAGTGCCAATTACTTCCTATAGTCTCGATAAAAAACCTCACAATAATGTCCGCCCAACCGAATCCAAGTTAATTATTCATAAACATCGGCACCCAAATGAGCTTTCGCCAATCGAATGTATTGATTGTTCGTAAGGGTTCGTCCAATCTTTTCCGCGGATTCATTTCAGGAACAAGATTGCACGGCACAACACATGGCGATGACAAAAAGCGTTAATCAACGCAATTGGTAACGATCGCCGGCATGCCCACATCTGGTTATGAACTTCGAGCCATATTAGGCTTCGGTTTATTAGCATTCTAGCGAAATTAAACCAGACCACCCGTGACTGTAGGCTATACTGATGGAAACAATTGACTAACATTAAGTCAAACTCTACATTTCAGATCAAACGCTTTATTTATAAACAAATAAATTCAGTTGCCCTTGGTAGAATGATTTGTCCTTGATTTGTACAGGTATTTTAAACTTTGCATTAAAGCGTAGTAAAGTTTTTAATTTTTATTTCCCTTCGTAGTGCGAAAACAAATTACATAAAAAAAGACATTCTTAAAGTACAAATGTCTCGGTTTCACTATCAAGTTGCTTGCATTCTCCTGCGCTCGTTCGGTAGGAAGCATTACGTCACGTTTTCGCAAAGCTACGTTCAATTATTCATGGGAAACTAAATAGAGTTTTCCATCGTGACGTCATGCAATCTTTTGCCCTGCCTCCAAGTTCGCGGTTTCGTGTTTCTGGAACCCGAACGTCGAAGCGGAGGTTTTGATGGAGTTTATTAATTTAATTGCTGATCAATCATCTATTTAAATTCGTGGACATGTTGGCATGCGTATTTAGCTTTTTGTCATTCATGAATATCCCTGATATTGTGAAAGAATTTAAAGCCCAAGAAATGATTGCTTCCGTGCAACTTTTAAAATATAAATACGTTGTTGCAACACGATGTGTGATCGACACACCGGACGGCTTGTCTTGGTTTACATTGACATAAATCCGGTATTGCTGTCGTGGTGTTGCTGCATATTACAAGGAGGTTTACGTTCGCGCAGATGTAACGGTTCTACATTTGGATGAAGACAAGCGAGTGTTGGACGTTTGTTCCAATCACGGCGAACGTTTGACTATCCAGTGCGACATTCAAGGCGAGAACAGTCCTGTTTGGAGACGTTACAATTATGACCTGAGACTCTATGGGGATGACGGAATCACTGTGAGTTTATGTTTCAAATCATCCCTATACAGGAAACGAAACTTCGTGTTAATAGCGTTTGGCAAACAGCCCTGAATTGGCTTCGTTGACTGTATAGCGTTATATATCCTTTTTTGCGACTGGTTGCTTGGTTTAGAGAGCATCACGTTACAAATTATTTGACGATAATTTTGTCGCCAGTAAATTTGATTGGATGCAAGTTTTGCAAGCCGGTTTTCACGTTTCTTTGATCAAACGTTATGGTTTTTAAATGATGCTATTACGATTTGAACCGCCTCAATAACGTTGGTGCAGTTATTTACCGTCATTTTGAAATAGGTGGATGGAAGCCTTGTTTACTTTGCATCGGTGAGTTCGTGGGCCGCAGGAAACTACACTTGCAGCGCACGAAACCGTCCGGATATATTCCAAGTCATTCGCATGTCTGTTTTTTCTCCGCCAAATATTCAGGTAAAAATTTTCTCCAGCCTGCTTGGGTTCCAGTATTTTTTTTCCAACTCTCCAAACAGCTACAAAAGTGTGCAACTTCATAGGTGTTTCCCCGAACCCAACACAGGCTTGTGGGCGACAGTGTCACCGTCGCGTGTCACGTGACTGGAATGCCACCGCCTCACATCACGTGGCTCATCAACGGCGAGGGAATGATCGAAAGCAACGATCGATACAAAGTACTAGGTAATGGCATTGGAATTACTGAATCCCTTTTAGGGCTTGATTGACAATAAAGAAGAAAAACGGGGTATTGATTGTACACAATTTGTACAAAAAATGTACATTTTAACAAGATGGAAGTTTGTACTCCCTAAATACTTTCCCAGGTTGAGAATCACTGCTCAAGGAGTATCTGTGGCAATAAATCCAATGCATGTAGAACACATGTGAGTTGAAAATGTTTTGCTTGAATTTACATGGGTTGTTACAATTTTAGGCAACCACACGGAAATGCACATCAACAGCGCCGTGGTGTCGGACAGTGCCGCATACAGCTGTTTCGCGAGCAACGATGCCGGCAACAGCGAAGAGATTGCCGCAGTATTTATTGAAGAAGAAAATGACAGAACTCCAGGTTTGAATGATTTTAAAGTTTTTTTTTAACATTTTTCATGTTGCATTCTGTACCAGTCGTTGCTATGCAAGGTCCTGCAAAGTGCACCAAAATCAATGAAGCACAACCCGATTTACTGCTATAATTTGCAAAAACTATTCTTTGCAGTGATTGGTGCTCACTCAAGCGGAGCTTACTTCATTTTCCATGACGGCGGTTTTCTGATTGTAGCCCCGAGGTCGTGCGATGTCACACGACGTGTTTCGGCTGCTGAAGAAGTCCCAGGCTTGCTAAGACAGGTTGGCTTACTTGCTCATTTGTTAACCATTGCGTGCATGTTAAGTATTTGTTTTTTTATATTTCCTCTACAAAAGCAATTATTTTTAAATAATTTGGGTATTGTGTGTGCGGATATCAAAATCCACAACTGCCAATGATAACCTGAACATCATTGTCCTTTCAACTTTTAACAAATTACCGACGATGTCCATAGGGCGAAATAAACTTTCCTGAACTTAACTGCAGGCCGACCCTGTTTGAACGTGCTTTGCGTGCAATAGTTTTTCATAAACTTTTCCATTAATACTACCGATCAGAAAACTTTTCATAACATGAATGACAGAAGCAACTTGAAACGCATAGACAACCGTTTGGAAGTCAAACATATCCTTAGAATTCACGTCTAACATAAATATATATTCTATTTCTCAGAACAAATTGTGCCGGGCGAGCTTTACGGATGGCACACGGCGATGTAGGTGGTCGTCCGCAGTATCAGTCGGTGCCAGGTTTGTGTACGCAGCCCAACCCTTGGAAAACCGTATTGTGGTCGTTGATGCTGTGCTGCAAAGAGTGGCTGAAGTCATCGCCACCGATCCGTTACCAGTCACGATGCATTATGTTGCTTCAACGGAACAGGTTTGAGGAATAACTGCATTCAACCACTAAGCCAATATACTTTTGTGTTGAAACGAACTGACGTTTGTATATCTTTATTTAATTGATGTACATGAGTACCTACAAAATTTCGATTCACATTTTATCGAGCATAATGGCAACATTTTCTTTAATTCCGTTGACTTATAGGCAACATCTTTTATTGTATCGTACTATACTAATCCAATTAATTCATTTATATTTCCAACTGATATACGTTAGAATGTGGTAGGGCTTCGGTTTAACTGAGTACATATGTTTGTTAGTTATTTGTCCTGTGCTGGGTCGACGAAATGCGCGATCGTTCTGCTCTGCAAGTAATCCACGCAGCAAATGTTCCCGGAACACACTCGGCGACTCAAATCCAACCGCTGGATGGCGGTAGTCGCTCTGATTTCTCCGTCTTTGCTTTTTTCGTGCCGCCAGAGGGCGATTTTAACACCGTTTCGCGACACGGATACGTAGCGCATAAAAATCAACAGGTATTTGATGTTTATTGATATAAATCATAGACTCCAAGTGTGGTCAAAAAACTACAACAACAAATTTAAATGCATATTACCTGAAATTACTATTTATCGACTTCAATCGTTTCGAGAATTTTCTAAAAGATTTTAACTTGGAATCCTATATCAAAATATATCAAACAATTCAGTCAATCCACAAACTGGACCTTTCAACGTTGGTCTACGATACTGATGTCATCGATCTGCAAATATACGGCTGTGTGCCGGATGGATTCTCGTATCAGCCAATCGGCGGCCAGCTCCACGTCACGTGCGCCTGGGGAGAAAATGAAGATCCACGCAGTCTAACAGTCGATCCTTCCACCAACATGGTTGTGGAAATAGATCATGGTAACGTTTCTTTTTCGTATGTTTTTCTTCGCTTTGCATGGGGAGACAGTAACGCAATGCAACTATTTCAATGTTAGACTTCGACAAATCATAAGGGTTTTCTTTTATTTAGATTTGCATTGACATGCGAATAATTTTATATAATTTTATTACAACACTAAACAAAGTATAAAAGTTGTACTGTGGCCTGTAGTCTTGCTAACTACATTTGTTTAAACAATTACTATTCCTTGTAATAACAGAATTCTCTTTGCGTACAGAACTCGGAGATTTCAGTCAGGAATTTGTGTCCAAACATGCCCGTCACGTGGTTCGGGTGTTTCCCCATCAACAGGAACTGATCGTTTTCAACGTCACAGCCGCGGGTGAAATGGTGCAAGATGTGGTAAGTATGGTTATAACTGTACGCGGGTATTAGCGGGGTAGGACCAGGTGTAGAGGTAATTATATGCGGCTGAGGATAACAGTGTATAAGGGACAATAGTTTAAGCATGCTACATTGACCACTGGCATGAAAATAACTTTGCACTGTGACGTACAGGTTCTTCACACAAACTTTCACGTAGCCGACGTGGCTTTCGAAGAAAGTAGCCGAAACGGTAACGCCGCAACTGTGTACGTTTCTTCCAAACATCAAGGTGCGATTTCAAAAGATATTTGCACATAATAATTATTTAGTAAATAACATTTTAGATTAAAATTAAGCGCAAGGTCACGTTTTTAATTTAGTAACGAATTTTATTGATGTACTGCAGCCGATATCATGTACTTGAACGCCGCCACCGGTTCAGTGGAAATTATCGACAACCTTTCGGAACCAGATACTCAGCAAACTCAAGCCTATTTAAACAACATCCGTGCGCTTGTACCTAGTTCTTGGTGAGAACGATACTAATAATCGTGTGTGCATTATATGGGGCTTGTAAAAATATATGGCATTCTCAGCTAATATAAAAAACTGTTGAGTGATTGAAAAGTCCTTCACCGAATCATATTAATGCATAGTTCAAACGACCGAAATGCTAACGAAACCTCAACCTTTTGAATGCCATTAGCTAGCATCTGTTTTGACATTTGAGTAAAGCAATTGTCTGATCGCCACGTGTTCGAATGTCAATGTTGAAACTGTGTTAACGTTGGAACGTTTTTGACACCACAGTTTTCTGACAGGTATAACCGTCACATTGCTGTTGCGGGACGAAACGGTGTCGACATTATAACCGTCGACGGCAATGAAGTAGTTTGTCGTCTCAACGAGGTCGTGGGCACGTCAACAATCGCCTGGAACGCCGGGGAAAATTAAAAGTCTCCGCCGCATAACTGGCAATAGCAAACAATTTACAAGCAAGTGGAAGTCGTTTTGCGAATGTGTTTTTGTTTTGTCGTTCGGTAAATTGATATTGCTCACTTATCCGGTATCACTATTATAATTTTGTACACATCAACTCTAAGTTATCTTTGTTATATGGTTTTAAACGTGCGGCTCACCGCCGAAATCGACGGCAAAGCTATGCTATTGTGAATACAAATGATGTGATGACTGCCGAGTATGGGGCTTTATTGAAAAAGTTTGTGTGCAGGCAATATCTTCTGTGGTTGCTTAAATATCTCAACAACTACTTCTGTTCATTTCGCGTAACTGCGGTCTGAGATAAATCTTATTTTCAACAATCACAAGGTTATTCTAACTTTTAGGCGGGATTTATATTGGTATGTTTCCTGCAAACAATAAAGTAACTTAACTTATTGTCTATGGAACACAACACGATGCACAGTTTGACAAGGAAAATGGAATCGCCTTTTCAAATAACAGCAGTTGTGTATTCTGGACGGGAAACGACCTGCTTTTAATATCCGCTTATATTTTTACACATCACCTTCAGATGTACAGCTGATATATGAAAGCCTTTCAACGTAGTGAATATACGACGAAGTCTGCGGATCAGTTGTTGCACATAGTGCTGTTACAGCAATCAATCGAACAAGACCTACACGGAAACGTAATCCATTCATCAGTCAAGGGAATTATAGTGATCAAGGACGCGATATACTTAAGATATGGTCACGTTGCTGACAGAACGTGACATAAAGTTGTACTTATTGCTGTCCCACAGTTCGTCATAGGAACTATCACACGTTTCATCATCACACTTCATGTCATATCGCTTGCACATGCCAACGTGAAGATCTGCTGGAACTAAAAAAAACAAACGTTTCTGTTTGGGTTCTGCGGACATTTTCCCGTTTATACCGTGTAAGGTCTCACATATCCATATCCCATATTTGTTACTGCATGTCGGAACATTTGTATTGGATTGTAACCTTAGTACCAACTACACCAAGATGTATACTACAATACAATACATGTGAAACTTGTTACTGACGCTGCTAGGTATTCAGTTAACTTAAAAGCTCTTCCAGCAAATACTGTTTGTTGCATATCGACGTGTATATACATACGAGTGAAAACCGACAAGGCAGTCATATAAATTTGATCCACGCCAAGACATTCATGGCTGGTTGTGCATTCCACATTGTACAACTTTTCTTTGCTGTCAAATACGTAGTTGATGCTATGTATAAACCCCACTTTGCACTCAACAGTGAATGCAACGCACATGCTGTTACCAAAACGGGGAGCACTTATGTTCGCATGGTTGTGACTTGAATCGAAAACCTGCTGAAACACCAAACGTTGATAGAGTTTTCGCAAAACTTTACATTTCCTGCCCTTACTAAGAAAACATACAGATTTATTCAAGTTCTTTTGAAGCACATGCACTGCTGGTGCCGAAACAGTTAGTCTTAAATTTTACTTTGTTGATCCATGAAGACTATATGAGAGCACGGTATCTCCAACAAAAAGCGACGTGCTGCAGTGCATGCATACAACTATCCACTTATACGTTCTATTGAGTTGGCCATTTCCGGAAAGGATGCCAACAGTGTATAATTTGCTCTCGGGAAACGCCTTCTCAATCAACGAAAGAGAAGCCATCGAACTGCTTTTTTCTGGGACAGACAAGGCGGTGAAGTAAGAGAACTTCGTCTAAAAAGCCATGTTGTGCTTAAAGACGCAGTTTTGCTGTAAAGTGCATTTACACAGTAATAACTTTTGCAATAGGCCCCAACACGTTACTGTGATGAAGTATGCCAGTTCTTTTTGGGGGGCTTTGGATAGGATACGTATGGTTTGTATGCATGCAAAATCTCCTGCGAATGTTTATATGAAAGATTTTTTTTTGATTATATAATCCGATCAGGCTTTTATTTGGTTCATGGTTTGTGTGGTTTTCGCGTGAAAGCCCTCAGAGATAAATTTTCGACAATCTCCTAACCTACACAGTGATATTCCAACGTTTTGGTGACATTTATTAGCATTGCCTTTTTTGCAACAATAAAAAAACTCAAGCGAGTCTATGGAACACAGCACGATACACGTTTGGCAAGGAAATGGAAACGCCATTTCAAATAACAATTGTGTGTTCTGGACAGGGAACGGCCGGTAGTGAATATCCGATTATATTTTCACACGTCTCTTTTTTATATACAGCGGAGAAATGAAAACCTCCTAATGAACGATTGAACGGCGAAGCCAGGCATCAGTTGTTGCACATGGTCGTGTTGCAACATTCAAACGAACAGGACCTACACGGATACGAAATCCATCGTTAAAGCGGGATGCACAAATTAAGGGACGCGATATACTTACGACACACTCAAGCTGTTGACTCCATGTGACGTAAACTTCGACTTGTATTTGTTCCACAGTTCGTCGTACAAACTATCACACGTTTCATCACTGCACTGGTCGTTTCTTTTGCACATGCCAACGTGAAGATCAGCTGGAACTGGAATGCAAATATATTTTATTTCAATTTGATTCTGATTACATATTTCCGTTTGTATCGAATATGGTCCCTTATGTGACATATCCCATATTAGTCAAACATATATTCCAATGCCGAATTGTAATATTTTCGGTTTGAACTGGCTTAAAGCCTTACTGCTATAACACATGAAAATGCAGGGGTGCAGTGCTGGCGAAGCTTGCCGCAGCTCCGTTTCGGTATCTCTAACAAGTGGATGATTGCTCATAAGCATGGCGCACTTCGTTTATTCATACAGTTTTTTTATGGCGCGGCACTCGGACATGTATAAAATTACCACTACACCACTGCTAAGATGTATACAATACGACACATATTCTTACGAGTTATAAACGACCAGACAGTCATGTCAATTTCAGCTTCCCCGCCAAGACATTCAGAGTTGCTTGTGCATTCCACATTGTACCATTTTTCGCTTTTGCCAAATACATAGCTGATACTATAGCCCACTTTGCATTCAACACTGAATGCCACTGACACACATGCCAGGATAAAAGCAAGGAAAACTAGTGTTGTCATAGTTGAACCTTGTATCGAAAACCTGCTTATAAAAGTTGAGTTTCGCAAGACAGTAAATTTCCTCTTTTTTAAGAACAAAACTAACACCTTACATGAGTTTAATAAAGTTTTGTTATGCAATAAATCGCCAACTAAACACTAAGCTTAAATTTACATTTCTTTTTCACATCCTTGCTAACAAGCTTGAAGCCAGGCTTGCGTAGACTTTGTGGGTTCAAAGAAGACAATGAATGCAACGTATCTCCGACATAAGTATAGGCGTGCTGCAGTGAATACCATTATCCACTTTTAAGTTCTATTGAGTTGGCTGTTTGCGGAAAGGATGCCAACAGTGTATGAATTGCTCTCGGGAAACGCCTGCTCAATCAACGCAAGAGAAGCTGTCGCGAACTGCTGTTTCTGGGACAGACGAGGCGGAAAAGTAAGAGAACTTCGTGTAGGAAGCCCTGCTGGTGGCTAAAATGCGCAGTTTTGATGTAACGAGCTTTTGCATGCAGTAAACTCAGTGCTTTCAATCAAGGTGTTTTTTAAAGGATCCTAAAATGTTACTATAATGAAGCACGTTAATTGTTTCCTATGTTAGCATGCAACCACACGAAATTTCATTGCTTTCTAATGATGTCAACCGCTACTTGTAATCTGCTTGGAGCTATTCCTCACATCAGATGTAGTTGTAAAGCCTTATACTATGCTGCATTTCCACCAACAAAATATCGTGCACTGTAAGCTTAGACTAATCTACAACGCGGTTAAATATGAAGCAGCCCCATGGTAATGTATCCAAAATGTCCCACAAGATTCTCGTTAAACCGTTTCTTGAATGTTATTATTTTAATGAGACAGTCACATTTAACTAGAACTTGTCAAGCTAATGAGTTGTGGCTCAAAGCATACCAACGATAAACTTTAACTAGGCACACAAAACCGGCAATAAAGCATGTTTTATTGTCCCAAAACTAATACAGTATCATGTTGGTGAAATGCATACTATGTTTATGTACAGTATAATGAAAGGTAAACAAGAGTCAGTATAGAAATACATTCGAATACAGTGAATCATACGCAAATTCACCCAATATTACACAACAGTTTTATATTTGGCAAAAGGTCTTGAATTCAGATTTTGAAACTGTGTTGAATGCGTTACAATATCCACCAGAAAATTGCAAGACTCCATACGGAACTGGCAAACGTTGCACGACATGAGAAAGATGTCCCAGATGTTGTACTTGGGACTTTTTGAATGGGCGTTGGCGTAGGAGTGGATGAACTGATATTGTAAGTTACAGCATTTGGTGACGTTATGATGTTTCCATTAGTGCTAGATTGAGTTGATGAAGCACGGTTCGTGTTCGTGAAGCACGGTTCGTGTCCTTTCTTGGAAACGATGACGGCAAAGTCATCTAAATTGCAGAAGTCCGAGCTACAGCTGGTTATGTTGCACTCCGAGGCAGAACTGTACAAGTGAAGGAATTTACGATACACAAGTTTATAGTCTCGTCGTTAAGGGTGACGAAGGGCTGTTAAATGAAAACACTAACAGCAGAATCAATGACCTTCATAAACTCGGGTGTAACAATATACATGTATGATGAGAAAGTGGCCGCATAGCTTAACATAATTAAAGTAGAAAAACTTAACTCTAAATGCGTTAGGTGAATAAAGGAATTTATTTTTAGATTCGGAATCAAGAAAATCCTTAATTAAAGCCATCATAACTTCCGAAGACGTGTTTGTGTGACGTAATGCAGTTTTGAGTGACAGTTTGACAAATTTCGACATTTTGTTGTGTTCCAGGCTTATTTTTGAATTTCCTTGCATAAACTTACCTAATTTCCAAGCTATCAAGTATTCCGGACGAATCATTTTTTAATCCCGATTTCCTGAAAAGATCTGTGCAGGTTAGTGAGGAACATAAGTGGGCGTCAGCGCACGATGACAGGACGACTTTACTTTTTCCACCTTAAAAAAAGTATTGTTACGTTCGTTTCAAGCACTATTAAAATCGGGTTCGCGATGGTTTTTCGAGATGTACGCTTGCATAAGGAATATCAAATTTACAGTGATCGCTATTTTTTATGTCTGGTCTGCTATACGTGTAGATGGGTACAAAATGCCCAGAGCATTAATGAGTTTGACATCCCGCTACAAAGCATTATGTACATTGTAAAACTCAACAAAAATAATGTCATTAGCTCAAAGTTTTTTAGCTTATCGGTGGACTGTCATTTTTTGGTATAAATTGTCCATGAAGCTTTTCATTTAGATATAATCCTGGGTGTGATCACCAAAATTGCGCCGCCACCCAATTGCGCTAGGGGTCATTGGAATTTCTTAGTCAAATTTATGTCTGTATGGTTATGTATATTGCAGCGCAAGCATTAGATCTGAGCATTTCAACATACTTATTGTTCGCCCAAACGACACAAGAGAGTAATTAAGATTCGTCTCGGCCTTGATACAAATTTGATTGCTTCCGCATTCGTTGCTTTCCAAAGTATCATAGCTGAATTGGATGTGTGCCTCGTAGCCGGTCTGGCAAGTTAGATTGGCCGCTTTGCAGGCAAGGAAGGCGCCGTTAAGTGAAAAAAACAGAAACCACATTAGGTTAGGAAGTTTCATTGTTACTGAAGTTAGTTAATTGCAACCTGTACCGATAAAAACATATCCTTGTCTTTGCATGCTGTGATATCAAATTCTGCACATAATTTTGTTCCTAAAATTTAGGTACCAAGATTGCCTTTAATGGTACTTATGGATTCTGTAAAGAAGTCCAACCGTACTGTTCCGTGAGTATCTTTTATTATACTGGTATCTGCTGTACGTTAACACCAGCGTGACGACCAGACGGACGTAGCTTAGGGTTTATTAATCACTTTACTATAATGTAAGTTACTTCCCTTAGATTTGATCTCAGATGCCAACAGAAACTGCCTGGTTCTTCACTGACCATTAACAAACTGCTCGTTTCGGTCTTTAATCTCAGTACCTATGGAGCTCTTGCTCTTGCTTGAAATACGCTTTTGAACCGGCCATGAACGTATGGAATTTTTTTTCTGATATGGACGTTTACATCTACCCGAGAAAGCAGTGATGTTACGCACGTTTCCATTTTTCTTCGAGATCGGTCGGAAATAGCGTCATAACATGGGGGGGGGAATTTGCGCAGTACTTTTCTGTCTGCAATGCACGAGTTGTTTCGGTTTGATCTTCCTTTCACGGGGTAACTTTAGGGCACCAGATTTTCGGCCACTCTTCATTGAGAGTGTTAAATCCATGGCCAACGGTCAAGTTTTAAGTGGCCCAAAGGACAATTTCCGAAATGACTCGAAACGTATTCATCAACGGTGTTTATATTTACACGGAATTGCACTGCGTGAAATTAGCAACTGATTTCTATGGGGTTTAAAACCCGCACTTGACAGTATTTAGGCTCTGTGCATAAACATTCATACTTTATCACTGCATGGTCACAAACCCAAATAATCCACTCCGGGCTGGGCACGATCAGATTCTCATTTTACAACAGGCGACAAAATCTTTCCATTCCATGTTTGGTCAGAGATAAGGTAAGTAAATCGGTGAGCGAACTCCATTGCCGTAGCAAAATGCTTGGTTTAATCCACAATTAGTCAACCGCTCCAACGTTTCCCACCTTCTGTTTCAGTTTTAAATTAGTGCCAACGACCAGCACACACAGTCAGGAAGTGACTTTACAATATGACAAATCACAAGGCACGCATAATTATAACAAATAAAATTTAACCGCAGTGTTAGGTATATCTTAGGCATAAATTCTCACTCACAAGACGGTTTTTCGGTCACGTCACTATACTCTGGTGTTGTCATGGCGAGGGCATAAACGATTGATCACATTCGGGATTTACCAGATAGGCCCACAATGATGATACTAAACCACCACACGACCATGGCAATAACTTCACGGTGAACTACAGGTAAACCCCTGGTCACGAATTCCTTGATACAGGAAACATGCGGATCATCGAGATACTTCCACACAGGTCAAACGTTGGACACGATAAAAATAAAAATTACGATTGCGCCACCGGGAAGTATCGCGGAAACAAGCGCGGTCCAATTAAATACGTTTGCTGCGCGTCATCGGTTTCTAGCTGCCTTCTCTGATGCAAAAAATAAGCACAAAAGCAAAATTTACAACGTCGGTTTGACATATTTCTGCTTGGAATGAATTTAGATATTGTATTTTTTGTTTATACACCTTCACACGCTACCATAACAGCCTTTAAAACGGTATTGTGCAATAAATTTAAGAGCAGCCTTTTTTTATTTTTTTTTATGAATTTGTAAGGTGTCTTATGGCGAAGGTCACGGTGGCATTGTCGCAGAAGGGTGAAGCACGGCCATCAAATCTTCAGCTTCACTTACAAAATAAACATAGTATCAGTTTTGGCTTCGTATTGAAAGGTTATATTAATATGATGCTGCTTGTGAGAGCAAAACCCATTAAATTAGCTTGCTAGTGTTTAGTATTGCGACAGCAGTGTCTTTATAAGCCGAAAGTCACAGCCATTTGTATCATATTACGTGGATAATCCACTGATCTAAACTTACCTTCCATTCCTGCTTCCATAAGGGCGTAGTCCAGCTTCGCCTCCACTCGAACGCATACGTTATCGTATAGATTAATGAACATGGACGTTGTCTTATCTTGAAACGTTAACTTATACCAAGTTAAAGTTAAAGAGTCTATCACGACTGATCCAGTAAACACAAAAGCAAAAATACTTATTACAGGAACAGCACAACTCGGCAAGCTTCCATTCTATTGCTAACTTGTCCTGTTCATGCACACACACTGTATATCACCGATGCACAGCAGTAGCTAAGATTGGTTTTAGCTATGTCGCAAATTTCAGTGGATTGCAACATTCTGTCGACTACATTTGTAATCTTCTTACCTTGCCACAGATTAACACGGTTTCTACGCTTGTGCTGTAGTATAGTCTAAAGTTTTGTCGAAAGGCATCATCTAGATTTGATGTTTGTCATCGTGTGAATTCGTTTCAGCGTAATGAGATTTAAAACTTTCACTTGATTAACTTTGACCAAGGTGCTGGGTATGCAAGAATTGTTTATTTATTTGCAAGGAATCGAAAGCTTTCATTGTTTATCCCATCCTGGAAACAGCAAAATGCCTCAAAACATTTAAAGTAGACACAAGCAGCAAAAACAGGTTGATGGAATTGCTTTCGGTTGATCCGCTTGTCGTACTCGGTAACGCGGTTTGTGTCAACGTCGGGTTGTTGGTCGAAGGGTTGTCGTACGGCGAGGTTGTGTCATTTGGAAGACTTCTGATCACCTCCACTGTGTTGTTATTGCAGTTGCTCCATCCACAACAAGTCGCCCGGCAGTTCCTGCAAGCGGAAGGCGGTGCTTCAGGTTTATTGGAATTAACCTTGAATAATTGGATATTTGGGGATGTCATATTGTATGGCGTTTTTACGAAACCGGGGAGTGGTAGCCAAGCCCGTGTAAAAGTTGTTGCCTATTTTCACTGTTATATTGCATGTTTCCCTGGGGAAATTTTCTGATGATTCGCACTATACAATACACTTACCTAACTGTAACGTTTGTGTAGGGACTGCCGACCTCTAAAAGATTTGCAATCTGAACACGGAACTGATTGTAAACGTACGGACAGGATTCCGAGCATACCTTTGGATCCTTCGCACAATTTGCAACCATAGCAGTGCCATTTTTAGTTAGATCTGCAAGGCAACTCGTTTAAATTAGCTTGTCAGCGCACAAGTGATTTGCAAACACAAAGCTTATTTTGCTGACGAAATAAAAAACGTCAACAAGTAGAAATCAAAAGTACAATAGCATGTGATTATTAGAGGTGTGATGATTATAGTAAGGTTATAATCTGTACTTTAATTTAATATTTAACTTAAGGCTGGCGACTACAAAGACTCATATAAAATGCTACCAGCATCTCAATGTAAATGCTACTATATGTTTTTCAAAGCAGACATCTGTTTGTACCTAAACCAACTTCCAAAGCATTAAAACTTACTGTTGGGTCCAGTGTAGGTCGCATCGATTTCAAGACGGATGCACTTAGTAATTTCAGCACTACACGTCCGCGTGTTGTCAAAACCCATTCCTTCTACAAGAGCGGAATTAATGCATTTTAAGCAGCTACCATGCTCCATGAATGCAAACAAGGCAAGAAACAGAAAAAGGCCACTACTGATGTTCATCATCAAATCCCTCTTATACAGCATGCAACCCAGACTGTAATGTTTAGTTCCTGAATAATGCATGGTAAACAGTGTAAGCAATTCTGAACACACTCGCCTGACGCCTAACAAACGTGCTTCCGTTGTTGGTACGCCAGGCGCAACACGAAAAGTTGTATGTCTCTGAACTACCATCTTGTCTGGAAAAGTTTTTTGTTGGTGCTTTCTCTAGCATTATATGCTTATAAAGTTGCATTACATAACAGAGATACAGACCATCGCTGCTGTCGGGAGCACTTAACGCAATTCATAATAACTATGATGTAAGCACTTGCTTGAAACAATGGCAAATCACTTCGATTTATCAGCTTTGAAGCTCTCATATTTTGCCTGTCTGCTATGATGTAAACTGTAGGCAATGGACACACAGTTACATTCCAACCAACCTTCGAGCTCGTGACTAGTCGCCGGAAGGCGTATTGCCTTGACACAAGTGACGCGAGGGAAAGTTATGTACGTTTTGGCCCAACGGCGTTATGAAATTTTTGGCATCACTCTTGCTGTATGAGAAGCACAACAAAGCAGACACATAAGTTCACTTTTTTGTAATATATTTGAACAAGGTTTCATTCCGTTGTTCTACTGTATAGCAATAGTGCTACAAACAAAGGTTGGCAAAAATTATTGATAAAAAAACCATACTTTTAAAAAATGATCCACAAATTTTCGAGCAGTGTTTTTGGAGTTTAGTAACCTTATGTAACGCCTCGTTTCCACACTTTTTATTGTCTGTAAATCGTCCCATCCACATTTCTCTTGAAACACAACCACCCCATATGCGCGAAAAAAATATCTTGATTTGAAGTAGTATAGCTACACAAAAAATAAATATGCTGCGCGTATTGTCTCAATGCTTCATAGAGAGCTTCGATAGTCATTCAGTTAAGAGCAGAGAGGTGGATATGGACCAACCGCTTGTGTGGTTCTCTGGAAGTGTGTTGTGGGTTTGTAAACCACTTCCGTTTGCATTAATCTTTGTCGCTTAATCGTCGGCCAAATTGGGGATTAATTTAATTTCCTCACGTGCAATGGATCACGATTTATGTTGTCTAAACAAACGATACATCAAAGACAACATGGCAATATGGAACACACAAAACATACAACGAAACACCACGCCTGTATATATTGCATAATAAGGTTTAGAAAATACACCGATTGGAACACAGAAAAAGCTATGCTGTGCTAGCATAGCGGACACACTGAGTAATTTCGGCACTGCATGTCTAAATGCTTCCATGCCAACCAATACCGTCATGTATAATAGCGGAATTTATGCATTCCAAGCAGTTACCAGAAAAAGGGCAGACGGCAAGAAAGGCCACTTCGAATATGCATCCTAAAGACTTTCTTACACAGCAATCATCACAGAATGACCAGTTCCTGAATTATGCTCGGTAGAAAGGTGTTCTAAACAATTTCGAACACGTTCGACTTCCGCCCAAAAACGTGCTTCCGTTGTTGTTACTTCACCAACAAACTGCTTCTGCAGACGTCTATCTTGTCTGAAAATAGATTTTATCAATTCGATTCTCATTCTGTTGACACTTCCCCAGAAAGCGTGCTGTTGCCTTGGTGATAAGTGACGTCTAATTTGAAATAGTTATTTGACAAGTGTTCGACAATTTAGGGATAATTTGCACAAGACAAACTCTTAAGCGAAAGAAAAACGCCAGAACTAATATGCAATTCTGATCGGTATTAATAAAACACAGTAGTTGTTCAAAAAGTTTGCTCTTATCATAGATAACATATTAGTTCTGGTGTTTCTCTTCTGCGTAATTAACTCCAAGCTCCCTAAATGCAGCAATAGTATTTTGAGACAAACATTGGGTCAAGGGTTAATTAACAAAAATATTGGTAAAATAAAAAAAGATTTTAAATCGGTTTACAAATGATTTTGTAATTATTACATAACACCCCATCTGTGCAAGTTCCAATGCTTGGAACTTCCCAAATTCCCTTCAAAGCAACCGAATGTTTTCCATTTAGATAAACCAACTCTGAGTTGATAAATGTAACCAATCACCGAGAACTAAACAAAATTCGCTGTGTGGAAATGTGCAATCGATTAAATTACATATTCAATTAAAAACGGAACTCTTTAGGAGACAATGTAACAAAAGCGCAAAACTTCGTGCTTTAGAATCAGGATACAGTTGCGTGTTCGGTGTCTGTATTATGAGCCACTTCCGTTATAATAAACTTTATTGCACTTTAAACCTGTCCAAGGGGAGATTAACTTCATTTCCTTACATCCCCACGTGCAATGGATCACTATTACATAAACTAGCGATGCGTGAGCACAACACGTCACTTGGTAACACAACACACGTATACACCAATATCCTGAGTGTATTGCGGAAATAAGGTTTAAAAAATATACCAATTGGCACATCAAGAATGCTTTCAATGTACAACGCTATACATTTCATGCTGCGCGTACCATTTTTGTGGACCATTGGTTGTATAGTTATTCAGGTAAATCTTTGAAAGAAACTTGCTTGACAAGGCGTTGCTGATGGCATAGTTTGTAGTTGTACCGTAAAACCAATCACGCCGTGTTACAGTGTCAATTGTTTTTCACCAATTCCTAATTAGCGCATATAAGCATCCGAACCGTGATCGCAACGCCAGCAAACCACACCCACATTCCAGTCAAAGCGTGTTCTGGGGAATTTGATGTCGACTTAATGGTCATCGGAGTCACGTTTTCGATCGATTTCAGAAAATCTCCACTGCGGATGTCTTCAACTGTGTTGTTGTTACACCAGTTCCAATCGCAGCAAGTTGAAGTACAGTTTCTGCGAACGATAAGGAAAGTTTGAGGTATACAAACCATATAGTACAGAGCTTCAAACAGTGCACACTATTTGCAGCTTTAAAGAATATAGTCCAACTTGCAGCGGTCTTGTTTTGCACAATTCTCCCGAGGTTGCTAGGAAAGTGAATTGTACACGTAATGCAACATTTTCACCAAATGCTCCCACATTTTTTCAAGTTTACACAACTCAAAAAATGTTGTTAACGTTTCATAAAGTTTATTAAATCATGCTTAATGGAAAGGTTGCTTTTACGTGAGAAGGAATTCGTCGAAGATGCCGGCAGTGGCCCCCTGGAGTTTCGTGTTGAATGAGTTGAAGACTGCCTCGCAAGTACCCGAGCAAAGTTTGGACGAAATGCTGACGCACTGACCTAACACGGCTGTGCCATTATCTCGTTCTGTAACAGAAAACAAATTTTTTCAATGCATTCTCTGCAAAGCTTTTAGTGACACAAAACTAAGCTAAAAATCTTTTGAAAATCAAGACCTACACACCGTAGGTCTTTTAACACGTTCACTCGCATAAGGAATTACATAAGCCTACAACATCAAGCTTTGCGCATATACAACGCATTACTTACCCATAAAAAAATTGTAACTGACATTGACCTCAAGTCGAATGCATTGTTGCTCTGGTAAACAAGTCTGGTAGGTTGTATACCCAAAGCCAGACAGACTGACCATGTCCGTGCAATTCAAAGGCCGCGCAATCGCACTAGTATTTCCTTTTCCGAAAACACAGAGCAACAGAATAATCTCAACCAAGGTGCATAAACTCATGGTACTACCGTATCTATGCATTTGGAGTAAACAAAGGCCTAGCAAGACAATCACTCAAACTAAGGCTCTGCTGTCGTGATAAATGTAAGCGAGTTTGAGTAACTTCGGCGCGTGTAGGTTGAAAATTGACACATCATTGAGGATGTGGACGTAAACGTGCTTCCGGCGTTTTTCCTCAGATCCTGACAGGAATCTGTCTGCTGTTGCCAAACACGCTTCGTCAAGTGAAGCTTGCTAAGACAACGCACAGGTGGTTTTTCTAATAAACCGCAGCAATCGTTACACGACGAACACGTTATTTTTATTTCGGCGTATTTTTTCGGCAACCAAAAAAACGTGATCATCTATAGCTTAGCAGGGTTTTTTAAATCGTTTGAGTCCGTGGGTCAGTGTGGACCCAATTATCTTTGAATTGGTTTAATCTGGCACCCACGAGAGGGAGATGCAGACGGGTTGTTTCGAAGGGTCACTGTGGATCCCTAGAGTCCAACATGGACCCTCAGATGAGAAACCCTTCAGTCCACTACAAATATTTTGTTGTTTAAAGCCAAACATTTTATAGCACACTCGAAAACTCCCATAGACATTCTGTTTATTACATAAGCTGCATAAAAAAAGCAAAGTAACGTTCACAAGCGTTTTCCTCTGTGAATTGGAATTATTTTACACAATTCCAAATCAATCAACGGGAGAGCGGTTGCAGTGGGTATACTGTAAAATTATTTTTGCACATTTCGAAGTCAGTGAATTATTAACGCGGTACCATATGTTTATTGTTGGAAACAAACCAACGCTGCCAAAAGAAAACAAAGAAGAAATCTTGGGCATATCATGGTCGGGTCGGTTCCGCTTGTTGTCGGTATGCTGCCGAGGGTTGTCTTTACCAAAGGTACAGTAGTGCTATTGGTCCCATTGCCACCAACCGTTGCAGGCCTTATGGTAGTTCCCATGGAAACAACAGGAAGCGTGCTTGGAGATTGGGTGGTGACGCCGGATGGAGTCGACGAGCTAGTGGGGGAGTTGTTTAGTGTTGAAACGGTCGGGGTAGCTGTGGCGCCAGCCTGGGTAGACGTTGAACCTCCGGAAGTGCTGCTTGATGCGGAATTAGGCAGAGGAGTGATATCGCTGGTTGTGGATTGAACCCCGGTAGACAACGTTAGGTTTCTAATCTTCTTTTCCTCGATAATGAGCGAGATCGGGTTTAATCCGCAGTTATCCCACGAGCAACATGTAACCCGGCACGCTCTGCGACAAAGTATTGATAGACAGCTTAGAAGAGTGCTCGTGGTCAGTGGGGATTCCGAAAACAAATTATTTAGCAGCAGTATTACATTTGCAGCAAACGCTGTGGTTAGAAATAAACGTCGAGCTTTAAATAATAGAACTTACGTCATGTTCAACTGGGTAATTGGCAAGTTGTTCACGATTGCCATTTTCTGTTGCAAAAAATCGTTGTAGGTAGTCTCACACGGCTGGCTACACAGACTCTGGTTGGTGCAACTCCCAAAGTAAACATCCCCACGCTGAACTGAAAAAAGAAAAAAGCTTCCCGTTGTGGAAACGAAAATCTCTAACAATTTTCCATGTGATAAAACCCACCAACGCCTGTAAACTGAGGTACGTAGTTCACGTCTGCTTCGAGTCGAAAGCATTGCTCCATAGGTGCACATTTCTGTTCAACTCGTGATCCTGCAAAAGCAATGGAGTAGACATTCGAGCAGGTGAGTTCCGTGGTCCCTGCTTGGGTTACTTGGCACGACGCCACGTGCAACAGGAAAATAAAACAAAATCCAATCTTTACTTCCATTTTTACGTTATCTAGTAAATATCTATTATAATAATAATGTGAATTTTTATATTGAAAATATGGCTCGCTTGAAATATTTGTTTCATTGAATTATTAATGACGTCCAAACACAAATTAGACGATTTTTATTTTGCCTGATATGAACATGAAATTCCATTTTGCAAAAACCACAAGGGTTATCGAGTCATTCGTAATGTGCAGATAGGAAACAAAAAATATGCAAATCTTTCCAAACATCCACCAGAAAGTAAAAAAAAAATTTGTTACCAACGACAAAGATACTATGAGTGTTTACATCAATCGTGCGCGGGGTTAACAGACAAATACAGTTTTTTTCTTTCCGAGTTTCTTACTATAACCACCGTGTAAATTGTCTGACTGACACAACAACATATCTGTGAAACTAAGACAACCCACAAATCTTACTAATAAACACCAAGCTCAAAGCGTTTCCGATGAAAGCTAAAAAATCGTTAAAGTTTTTAATGTAGTACTAATATGGGGAGCATTCCAAAATACACAACTTTTTTTGTCATCGAACACATTTAAGTTACTATCTGAGTTAGCTCTCACATCACTGTCAAAATACAACGCTCTTGCTCACTTTGTATTGCAACTGGCAACTCCACCCCTTTTTTCGTCGGCTTGTTTAGACTAAAGTTTCAAGCTTTCCTATTTCATGAGTCCTTGGTTTCGCATCAACAGAAGCCGTCATTTTGCAAAACGTGCTTCCGTTATTGCGACTCCAGTCACTTAATCGTGATATTGGTGAACATAAAACGTGTTTGTTTTTTAAACAAACCCTTCTGTGAGAGGAAAGTGAAATAAGATTGGGAAATATTTGATATATTTGTATAGTTTTGCGCTTGTAATACTTTCACATGGGTTTTCCAACGTGACTCCCAATTTGTTTGTTTTGTTTAATATGTATTTGATAATTACCTTGCCATCCTGTCTTGTTATAATAACTTTAGTAATTTTCTTTGATTTTTTTGCACTGTATCTATGCTGTTATTCTGAACACACAGAGTAAAAAGCTTTTTCTGGTTGACGCAATTTAATATCGATGCGAAGCATTCAGTGCATACTGTGTTTATTTTTCACAAAGAACCTTCGAACACATTCTATTGAAAGTATTTTCTGTTTTAGATTGAGATAAAAGCTTGCAATGTGTCTATAGTGATGAATAAATGCATAAAAATAATTATAATCTATAGCTCGTTTTACATGCTGTCAGCAAGGAACAGAAGCAGTGTTTGCTGCTACGGTCTTTCTTGCGAAACCATAAATCATACTTGGAAACGGGTCAATGCGGCCATAAAAGCACCAAAAAGCAAACTTTGACTTGCGAGGGCACTCGCAGCAACTCCGCTAGTAGACGATATTCCAACCACAGTGGCATTTGCCTGATTCCGCGGCGTGCTGCTTTGGGGGCCAATCGTGGGGTTTCTAACCATCTTCTCCGCGTTAATGGAAGAGATCGGGTTACCATTGCAACGATTCCACTTGCAACACGTCGTCTTACATGATCTGAAATTGTAATATCATAAGTTGTTACATTTATTTCCCAGTCATTTGAAAGGTTTACTTGACTGTGTAGTCGTCATACGAGATTGTGTGGAATTGGGGCATGTTACTCGTTGATACACGATTTCCGGACAGGCATCAGACTTTGGGGTTTAGGTACGAATTGAACACTAATTCAAACTCTTTCAAATGTGGTTTACAGACTTGGCAGCCCAGGCATTGTGGCCTAGCTGGATCAGGCATTTTTTCCTGACAAGTCGGAGCGAGATTTGAAAAATCATGCTCCCGGTGAGGTTTGAACTCACGACCCTGAGCTAAATAGGCCAAACGCTCTACCAACTGAGCTATATATGGTTTCACGGGGTATATTATGGTGCACAAGCGAACAGCTTACCAAGCAACGTTCACATATACGTAGGGGATCTCTACCACCATAATCTTTCATGCAATGGTATGATTGGAAGGATCGCCACACTGCACAGGTCCTAGCTATCATAGCTGTGATCTCCAAGCAAAGACCTGCGCAGTGGGGCGATCCTGCCAATCATGCCATGGCATGAAATATTACTGCGTTTTCTTTGAAATGTGAATCGTAATTTCACTTTAATGAATTTGTGTTGATAGTAGCGTCAACCCGACAACCCCCTATGTAAATACAGCGTTTCTTTACTTCACAGCTTCTCTTAACCACTAAATCCGCAATTGCGTTACAACATGATTGGGCCCAAAATATAGCACTGGATCAAAAAGTTGAAATGACGTAAGCATCACCGACAACGGATTATATGGGGGGCCCTTTATTTATGACAAAATAGAACATCTTTACTTACGTCATGCTCACGTTCGAGAATGGTGAATTGGCTAAAAGATCGATGTTCTGTTGCAAAAGGTCATGGAAGTCATTGTTGCACAGGCGATTGCATTGAGTCTCGTTGGCGCATTGTGTGAAGACAACTGACCCGTTGTTGGTTTGAACTGAGATGGCAAAACCACAATGAGTTGCGAAATCAAAATCGGTAAATTTCTGTCTTTATTTCAATCAAAAGTCACAGCAAAAAAAAACAACCACAATTCTGTAACATTTAAGCACTCCGAACCCACATGGGCTTGGGTTCCTAATGGAAATACTATTTCGCTTAAAAGTTACAAAGAACTTTAATAATCCGCCCCTCCCCAACTATACTCATTTGGGCTCTGGTGCACGGTATATAGGCTACCGGTTGCCTCTCGTTTGTTCTGTCCCTTCCTACAGACACCATATATTACATTACCTGTGTTTCACTTACCGATAGTAGTACCAAAAAATGCCACAAAGTTAACATCAGCTTCGAAGCGATAACACTGCTGCTGTGGTGCACATTTTTCTTCACCAAGTTTTCCTGATGCAATAACTTCGACGATTTTGAAACAAGTAAGACCTGTGGATTCTGTTGTGTTCACTTGGCTCAACGCCGTATGAAGTAAGAGAACAAGGCAGAAAAGAACTCGAATGTTCATTTCAGATTTAAGTATTGATTAAAAAAGTTGCAAAGATATTCTAAGAATAAATGGACAAACATTTTGTACTCGAAGGATAAGATTATTAGGACTGGGGGTAAACAGAGGTAAGATGGCCCCTTGATACATTCTGTTGATTTAATAAATAATTAGCGCCACTTTAAATGTGAAACTTCGCCATGTTGTTTACGTTGTTTCACACCTAA
Source organism: Ascidia mentula (assembly GCF_947561715.1). Taxonomy (NCBI): domain Eukaryota; kingdom Metazoa; phylum Chordata; class Ascidiacea; order Phlebobranchia; family Ascidiidae; genus Ascidia; species Ascidia mentula. The sequence goes on from NC_138568.1 coordinate 7,342,137, forward strand.
CCTCACAAAAAACATTCGTTTTCGCTGATTGTAAGCGACAATATGTTTACGGACTGAAAATCAACAACAGAAAATAGTAGTGATGTAGTTTAGTGAAAACCAATTTTGCAAATTATTGAACGTAAACAAAGTCCTTGTCCTCAATCTAATTGGCGTTTTGATTCTAAATGTGCAGTAAAAATAATAAAATAACGTTTTTTTTACTTTAGGGGGTCCATCCTACCCAAGTCTACGTACTTAAAATTCCTTTTTTCAAACATCTAATTAATTTTATTACTATTACGATCAATAATTTTAAGCCTGTTTTCAATATTGCTTGAAAGAGCCAAAGACAATAAACCTGCCAGTTACTTGCTGCCTGGTGAGAAATAAAAAACTTACATCCATCGCACCGCAATTTGGTTACATACATTTTCTCTCTGTTGCTGCAGTCTGTACGATCAAAAAAAGGCTCAGGCCGACTTGTTTTTAAGGAAAGGGCGACTAATTAATCAAATTAAGCTTGGCATGTTTTGGCGCTCGACCGTACAGTGACGCAATGGCGGATGTTGATTCACATCACAAAATCGTGGTGTTGTAAGTCTTGGCAACAATAATTCGCTAAAAGTTGGAAAAACTTTAAACAGGCGTAACTTCGTCGCTTTTCTTCATGAGTTGATATTGTCATCAATCGCAGTTGTAATGTACGTGCTCCCTACACCCATTATTTAATTAGATATATGTATATTTCTACCATACCTTGAGAAGCTTTTCGTGAAAATATTACCTGCCTTAATCAAAGAAGGTTCTATGTGCCAGCAGGAGTTGGATGACCCGAATGTTAGTTTTTGTACAAGGTTTTCGTGTAAGATTACTACAAAACCATCCAGTAATTTCACGCCAATCTTTTTTTCTAGTTACTGATATTCTTTAGTTTAAGAAAACCACACAAAAAAAATTGCAAATGCAAGCGTCTTCGATTTATTCACAATGCTGAAAAGAATTGAACACAAATGTGGGAGCAAGAAATTGCAATAATGAATTGATAAAATAATGAAAAAAATTTACATGTACTGAGTATGGCAGCATTTCTTAATGGTTTTTCTGAAATAAAACATTCTTTGCAACAAACTAACGTCGCTAAACATGAGGGAAAAATCACGCTTGGCTGAACAGCCTTGAAGCTGAATCCACAAGTTGTCGGAATGACAGCCAAGGTGATATTGCCAAGCGCGGTGGTGGCATTGAAACTGAACATTACTGATCTATTGCAACCGTATATGGACACAACATGAAATAAGGAACATAACTGACGGTTTAATATATCTTTAGTTCAAACAAAATAGCCAACACAATGGTTGAGAACCTTACGCTAAAGACGTTTCGATTGTTTTCTACAATCATTTTTAGCGTAAAATGAAGGCGAACTGGTAAAATGGTACGAAGTTGCGATAAGTAAAAAAGGCGGGGAGTTGAAAAAGCGCAATTGTTAAGATTAGAAGCCGAACAGAGTTGCCTGTGGTAGTGATAAAAACAAAGGGTAAAAAACAAATTAAATGCACTGTGCACGATAAAAAATTAGAAATATTATAAAAAAAGCGGCGAACAAGGGATGTTTACATGTTAAAAAGTCGCAATTGCACAGAGAATTCGTTGCAGTGCCTTAATGCAAACAACCACTAATTAAAAACCACATAACGTAAACTTACCCAAAAAACTGTAACAAGTAAACATCAGCTTCCAGGCGAAAGCATTGCTGAGATGGGGCAAAAAGTTCTTCCGACACATACTTCCTGATGTTATGATATTAACGATATTCACGCAAGTGAGTTCTGTGGACTCGGTTAGTGTGGCGAAGCTCGGTCGTGGGTGCAACAGGAAAACAAAACAGAATCCAGCAACTATTGACATTTTTACGAACCTGAACAATTTTAAAATATTGTGGGGTCATGTGACAATATTGGTGTTCCTATGGCAGAAAATTTGATCCTCATAAAATCACATTGGGAAACAGAGAAATCCTTTTGTCAGCCATGAAAAAACGTGTTACGTACTCACAATTTCTTTTTCTGTCTAGGTGTTACATTAGCTTGTGGAAATTTAAGTGACGTCATACAGCTGTGGTTGGCCTCAACAACAATCATGGCCAGTGGTCTGATGTACTGCTTGGCTGCTTAAAGGTTTTCAGATAAAAGTGTTATCGTGCAAGTGGCATTCTGATGGTTCGCGCGAATCATTTCTTAGAATTTGCGAATCGGTTGTCAAACATAGGAACCCAGAAAACCTTTTAAAAGTTTTTGAATGCCACCATCTGTGTAGTCTACCGTTGGGGTTTTGGGCAACCAAACAAAATATCTCTTTCCCCTTTTATTGAAACGAAACGAGGCAGTGAACGAAAATCAAAACAACGAACTTTGAACGAATATGAAGGAAAAATGAACACAGTCCGGGGCAATTCCACATTCTTGGTGCAATTCTGAAAGTTTTGTTCGACAGACTGTTATGATTGTAGGGCGAAAGGGCGTTGCGACTTGAAAACGAAACAACATTTATACAAGGAAATAAAGGAATGGTGCTTTAGATAACATAATTTGCTTATTAGGTGATGGTAGTAAAGTCAAGTTTCTACCCAGAAATAAAAAACGCACTGTTTCTATGCTTTCATTAAAACCGAAGTGGTAGAAGTGTCTAAATTAATTAAGTAGGTTAACAATTATTTTTGTCAATAGTTCCAATAAATTAACTGGAGGGTCAGCATTAAAACCAGGCAGAAGACTGAATATCAAAATAAAAAAGCTATGTACAGTATGTATATACAAAGTAATGTGTAGCAGCACATGTAAAACTATCATATTGGCAGTGAAGGTCGACTACCAGGCAGGTGAACAGAAACAGCAAATCCAAGAAGCAAAACTATTTACAACATATTTACAAATTGTCCCACACTTTACAACAACACTCTAACCAAAATAATACACATGCAAAATATTTATAAAACCTCCCTTTGAAATACTACGTGTGTGGTGTTTTCAATACTACTACAGTATTGCCAAAAAAAACTATTTTGAAATTGAATCATGAGCATTGCAGACAAACTAAAAAAAGTATTGTTGGTGTTGGAACAAACCTAGTATACAGACATTATATTACACAGAAAAAAAAAGCGTATATACAAGCTGAGATGAATAGTTTAGCATTTCTCATGGGCACTTACAATTGGCCAAAAAGCTACTTTAGAAAAGGGAAATTGAATCATGAGCATTGCAGACAAACTAAAAAAAGTATTGTTGGTGTTGGAACAAACCTAGTATACAGACATTATATTACACAGAAAAAAAAAGCGTATATACAAGCTGAGATGAATAGTTTAGCATTTCTCATGGGCACTTACAATTGGCCAAAAAGCTACTTTAGAAAAGGCAGATTGATAGCAGCCATTAGAGCAATTACCAATAATATGTACAACGTGCATGGTTTTTGAAGATGTTTTTTGCCTCACACAAAACCTAAAATGAACATATTTACAAAGTTTATGTACATATCTACACAGAACAGGAATGATTGAATGATATGGCTCATAGTTCTTTTTCAGCAGCACAATTACTTTCAACTACTCCAGTGCACCCCAGTCTATTGGCTTACGGCCATTTTTTTTCAGGTATTCGTTGGCTTTCGAAAAGTGTTTGCATCCAAAGAATCCACGATATGCAGATAATGGGGATGGATGCACGGACTTCAACACAAGATGAGATTTCTATGGCAGTAAAAAAAGTGTTATGAATTAATGCTGTGGTATGTGTTCAGTTTGCACCAATTGTTTTCCATCACCCCCAATAATGGATTTACTGTGTTTATAACAATTGACATAACGTTAAATCTATGATAAAGAACAATTCGGAGACTTAAAAAACATCCATATTATTGCTTACAGGATTTATTTTTGATCCCTTTTTCTGTGCATAAGAACCCCAGAGCATGAAAACAATTCCAGAACAGTTCTCGTTCAAATATGTTATGACCGCATCTGTGAACTTTTCCCATCCTTTGTCCTTGTGTGAATTTGCGTTTGACGCTTGCACAGTCAGCACTGCATTGAGCAACAGGACTCCTGGAACAAATACATGTTTAATTCCTTGTGTGCCTCTCTATTCTTTCATGAACTTTGATAAAACCAATAAGAATTGCTTTATTTGCTACCATAAGGCTCACTGCCAACCTGCATTACAATTATTCAGTTGCCAGCCTTTGCTAATTAGATTCATGCAAATGAAATTTAAAAAAAAGCTGATATAAATACCCTGTTTTGCCCAACCAGTAAGGTCTCCATGGGATGGTTTTGTAAAGTCCTTTACATCATTTTGAAGTTCCTTAAATATGTTGACCAGACTAGGAGGGGGTTGAACACCTTTCTGAAACATTTCAATTAGAAACTAAATAACTCTCTTCCACCGCATTGGAAATTTTTAATGTACATGAACATTATTTTGCCACTGTTGTGCAATTGGCAAACAATTTTCCTATAATTCCTACATAAAGTTTTACACGAATTACCGATAAAATTGTGACTCTTATTATTCCAATGAGGTGAATCCAAAGAACTTTTTTACCAACCACGCTTACCTGAACACTGAAGCAAAGACCATGAGCTTGCTTTGGGCCATGATATGGGTCCTGGCCCAGGATGACAACTTTCACATCTTTTATTGAACAATTTTGCGTCCATGAAAACACCTGGGAGTCTGGGGGATAGATGGTGTGAGTCTTTCGCTCTTTTTCAACAAACGCTTGCACCTTTACCAAAAATGTTTTAATAAATAGACTTTAAGACGGTTATTTCGCTTTGCATTGAATCCCAATTGGACAAAAATATTTTGCACAGAGAATATTAACGTTGCAAAATTTTACCAATAACCTGCTAATGCATTACCATACGAAAAATGTTTTGATCAACCACAAAATCAGCAATTGGCAAAAAAATCATTAATGCAACATTCCAATCTTGCATTCCTTGAGCATGGAAGCAAACCTAAGCTCAATACCTGCAAGAAATAAGGTTTTTGAAATTCTTGTCTCAGCGCCTGCCTCCACGATGAGCCGATTAGTTTGTCCATTCTAAATTGGAAAGTCATTGATTAAAAAAATATATGCTATAGCCTACAATAACATAGGCTAGGGCTAGGCTATATAGGCTACACTTTCTAGACTCACTTGCTTTTATAATCTGAATTCGGGTGTTTTGCTGGGGGTGCATCTGCTTGTAACTACAATACATAAGAGTTAGTAAAAGAGCCATAACTGTGGTAACATCAGGACATTTTTCCAATCTAGTGCACACCGTCATATTCCCAGATTGGAAAGTTTGTTTTTTGCGCGGAGGATTTCGTTACGGCGATCGTTAATTGCGCGGACGATCACAACGTTTTTTCGTATGTTGATGCATTAGCTCATTGATATCACGCGGATTATCGGTAAATTTTCGCAAAAGTGCGCGCGCGCACGACATTTTTTCCAATCTGGTCATATTATAAGTCACACATCACAGCACAAACACTATCATACCTCAGTTAGAGCTGTTCGCTTTAGTTGATCTTTTTCTTTTCTTTTAAAAAAGGACGATATTTTTTTTTGTTTTTCCATGTTTCTTGAGCAAAATTTTTACATTACTTTACATTGCTTTTTTTTCGATTTGTTTTGCCTACGACTTGGGAATCAGGATCTCTGTCTTCCATTGCCACTTGTTATGGACAGATGAGCGGAAAATTACGTTCCGTTGGTAAGTTCGCTGGATAAATTTGTCGTATGCGTCGTGTATATACAATCAATGAAGGAACATTCTCACGAAGGTTGTTGGGTTTTAATTGGAACATATGTGATTATTTTGTCATGCAAAAATTCAAATTAAAAATACTTGTAAATTATCCATTTTTATTGGATGATCGAAACGATTCAACACGAAAATACCATGCTGTGCAACTGGCGCGAAAGTGGTGAAAACTTTTGGAAAATGTAAAAAAGTCAAAAATGTCAACATTCAAACGTTTTCATACAAGGAATATTTTTGTGTCTTTCAATGAAGGCAAGTTGTTTCGACTGCTGCCCCTCTGTATGTGACGTGTGGTAAAACATTGTTTTTTTGCAAGCCGTTTGATTGCACGAATGCCCCTGTTTACACTGGATAAAAGTAAAGACCTAGCACGGAATTCGACTTGTCATAATTCGAAACATTTTAATATTTTGTTCAAACTTGGTCTTTTCTACTCTTTTAAATTTACATCCTTTCTGACGCCTTCGCTATATGTTATCTCGGTTGCGTTACATCTTTCAACTTGCGCTACTTCTTCTTAGTCTCCTTTGTCGCGTAATCGCAGCAATTATCTCTTTGTTTCTGCCTCAATTTTGATATCTCCCTACATATTTGCGACTCTTTTCACAAATAAAGACCACCACCCCCCTTTTCCAAATTTTTTGTCTGTGTCAATAGCTAAATAAACGCCACTGTAATTTTTTTTGTCAAAATCACCGTGAAAACCTGAAACTTTCTATAGCGTTGACCTAAAAACCACATTCAAAATCTCGGATTAATTTTTGTCATTTTCCCTGACCTATCTTCCCAGCTAACACACAACGTAGTTTCGACATTCACAACGTCGCAGCAAGGTCGTAAACACGTGTCACACTTAGATTTTATCAAAGTAAATGTTGCAAAACAGTTTTCAAGTTAACGTTGGAAAGCAACGTTTTGAAAAACTTTATTTCTACGTTGTGGATGCGTAAATTATAACGCAATGGCAACTTTGCCACGGAACGTTGGTAAATACCATTTTTTGACCAAAAAATTACGTAACAAATAACGTAATTCAAACGTTGTCTGTGTACGTTGGAAAAAAACCTATATGTCACTGCTTTACAACGTTGCAAGTGACGTAAACAAAACGTTGCCATTGTACGTTAGGAAAATACCTATATGACACTGCTTTACAACGTTGCAAGTGACCTAAACAAAACGTTGCCAGTGTACGTTAGGAAAATACCTATATGACACTGCTTTACAACGTTGCTAGTGACGTAAACAAAACGTTGCCATTGTACGTTAGGAAAATACCTATATGACACTGCTTTACAACGTTGCAAGTGACGTACACAAAACGTTGCCATTGTACGTTAGGAAAATACCTATATGAAACTGCTTTACAACGTTGCAAGTGACGTAAACAAAACGTTGTCTGTGTACGTTGGAAAAAAACCTATATGACACTGCTTTACAACGTTGCAAGTGACGTAAACAAAACGTTGCCAGTGTACGTTAGGAAAATACCTATATGACACTGCTTTACAACGTTGCAAGTGACGTAAACAAAACGTTGTCTGTGTACGTTAGGAAAATACCTATATGAAACTGCTTTACAACGTTGCAAGTGACGTAAACAAAACGTTGTTTGTGTACGTTAGGAAAATACCTATATGAAACTGCTTTACAACGTTGCAAGTGACGTAAACAAAACGTTGCCATTGTACGTTAGGAAAATACCTATATGAAACTGCTTTACAACGTTGCAAGTGACGTAAACAAAACGTTGCCATTGTACGTTAGGAAAATACCTATATGAAACTGCTTTACAACGTTGCAAGTGACGTAAACAAAACGTTGTTTGTGTACGTTAGGAAAATACCTATATGAAACTGCTTTACAACGTTGCAAGTGACGTAAACAAAACGTTGCCAGTGTACGTTAGGAAAATACCTATATGACACTGCTTTACAACGTTGCAAGTGACGTAAACAAAACGTTGTCTGTGTACGTTAGGAAAATACCTATATGAAACTGCTTTACAACGTTGCAAGTGACGTAAACAAAACGTTGTTTGTGTACGTTAGGAAAATACCTATATGAAACTGCTTTACAACGTTGCAAGTGACGTAAACAAAACGTTGCCATTGTACGTTAGGAAAATACCTATATGAAACTGCTTTACAACGTTGCAAGTGACGTAAACAAAACGTTGTCATTGTACGTTAGGAAAATACCTATATGACACTGCTTTACAACGTTGCAAGTGACGTAAACAAAACGTTGCCATTGTACGTTAGGAAAATACCTATATGACACTGCTTTACAACGTTGCAAGTGACGTAAACAAAACGTTGTCTGTGTACGTTGGAAAAAAACCTATATGACACTGCTTTACAACGTTGCAAGTGACGTAAACAAAACGTTGCCATTGTACGTTAGGAAAATACCTATATGACACTGCTTTACAACGTTGCAAGTGACGTAAACAAAACGTTGCCATTGTACGTTAGGAAAATACCTATATGACACTGCTTTACAACGTTGCTAGTGACCTAAACAAAACGTTGCCAGTGTACGTTAGGAAAATACCTATATGACACTGCTTTACAACGTTGCAAGTGACCTAAACAAAACGTTGCCAGTGTACGTTAGGAAAATACCTATATGACACTGCTTTACAACGTTGCAAGTGACCTAAACAAAACGTTGCCAGTGTACGTTAGGAAAATACCTACATGACACTGCTTTACAACGTTGCAAGTGACGTAAACAAAACGTTGCCATTGTACGTTAGGAAAATACCTATATGAAACAGAAGTATGTCGGTATTTTTCTTATTGTTTCTCACAATGTATTGAAATTTTGCACACATAAACTACATGACATATCGAAACGGCTTGTCGCATTAAGTTTTTATTAAATGTTGCCCAATTTTCGCTAGAATAGTTTGCGCGCTAACGCCATTTCACGGCCGCCGTACGGTCGTGCCTCTGTAGTTTGTGATGATGCGCGTCGGTATTTTTCTTATTGTTTCTCACAATGTAATGAAATTCTGCACACATAAACTACATGACATATCGAAACGGCTTGTCGCATTAAGTTTTTATTGAATGTTGCCCAATTTTCGCTAGAATAGTTTGCGCGCTAACGCCATTTCACGACCGTCGCACGGTCGTGCCTCTGCAATTTGTGATGATGCACGTCGGTATTTTTCTTAGTGTTTCCCACAATGTGATGAAATTTTGCAAACATAAACTACATGACATATCGAAACGGCTTGTCGCATTAAGTTTTTATTGAATGTTGCCCAATTTTCGCTAGAATATTTTGCGCGCTAACGCCATTTCACGACCGCCGCACGGTCGTGCCTCTGTAGTTTGTGATGATGCGCGTCGGTATTTTTCTTATTGTTTCTCACAATGTAATGAAATTTTGCACACATAAACTACATGACATATCGAAACGGCTTGTCGCATTAAGTTTTAATTGAATGTTGCCCAATTTTCGCTAGAATAGTTTGCGCGCTAACGCCATTTCACGACCGCCGCACGGTCGTGCCTCTGCAATTTGTGATGATGCACGTCGGTATTTTTCTTAGTGTTTCCCACAATGTGATGAAATTTTGCAAACATAAACTACATGACATATCGAAACGGCTTGTCGCATTAAGTTTTTATTGAATGTTGCCCAATTTTCGCTAGAATAGTTTGCGCGCTAACGCCATTTCACGGCCGCCGTACGGTCGTGCCTCTGTAGTTTGTGATGATGCGCGTCGGTATTTTTCTTATTGTTTCTCACAATGTAATGAAACTTTGCACACATAAACTACATGACATATCGAAACGGCTTGTCGCATTAAGTTTTTATTGAATGTTGCCCAATTTTCGCTAGAATATTTTGCGCGCTAACGCCATTTCACGACCGCCGCACGGTCGTGCCTCTGTAGTTTGTGATGATGCGCGTCGGTATTTTTCTTATTATTTCTCACAATGTAATGAAATTTTGCACACATAAACTACTTGACATATCGAAACGGCTTGTCGCATTAAGTTTTTATTGAATGTTGCCCAATTTTCGCTAGAATAGTTTGCGCGCTAACGCCATTTCACGACCGCCGCACGGTCGTGCCTCTGTAGTTTGTGATGATGCGCGTCGGTATTTTTCTTATTGTTTCTCACAATGTAATGAAATTTTGCACACATAAACTACTTGACATATCGAAACGGCTTGTCGCATTAAGTTTTAATTAAATGTTGCCCAATTTTCGCTAAAATAGTTTGCACGCTAACGCCATTTCACAGCCGTCAGAAGGTGTTGTGGGAAAATAGTCAGCATTCATGTCGAGGCAAAGGGCGATACGAAATCGCTATATTGTGTACAAATCGTGTTTGGAAAGAAAGGCTACAGTTTGCCGCCATCTTCGAGTATAATTATCCAGTATTGTCCAAATCTGTCAGGCCCTGTGCTGGAAATGTTTACTGGTACTGTAAAAATGCATATATTCATCCGCCAGCAATTTGTGCAGCCCGCCTCGGCTTTGGGTTCTTTGCTGCAGAAAGTGGTACCGTTGTTTGGTTTCTGAAAGATACATTTTGTTTTTATTTGTGTTTTTTGTTTTGTAGAAGCTCAGTGTGTTAATAGAGTAGTAGGAATTTGTCTTTCCGCAAGATTTCAGCCAAACTATAAATGCATATGTACTCCTCCGCTAGGCCTATTTGGTGTGCCAGTGTATTGTATTCATCCGCCAGTTAACAGTGTAGTCTACCTCGTGGTCGTGGTGGACGTCTTCGACTTCGACTTGTGACCAATGGAATTTTGAACATTGTAAGTTTAAAGTTGAGTTCACTAATGCGTGCTTGGCCAAAGGTTTTATGAAAATATTTTTGCCAATAGTTCTGCATGTGAAAATAGGTGCAACCCATATGCAAAACAATTGGGATTTGGTTTTGGGTTCTTTCCCTGTAGAAAGTGGTACAGTAATTTGTTTTCCGAAAGATACTTTTTTGTTACTTGTTTTGTAGAGGACCAAAGCGTTACTAGAGTAGTAGAAATTTGTCTTTCCTCCGCAAGATATTATTCAAACTATCAATGTATGTATTCATTCGCAAGGTCTGTTTCGCGTGCCAGGGTATTGTATTCATCCGCCAGGCATATATGGCTTACCAAAGCATTGTGTTCATCCGCCAGGTAACAGTTGTCTGTCTCGTGGTAGACGTCTTTGGTTTGATAAATGGAATTTTAAACTTTCGAGTAGAGTTTATTACTGCGTGTTTTGTCACGTGTCGGTTGTTTAATTTTACATAAAATAGTCGTCTGATTTGTAGTTAACTTAGTTTGTAGGGTAAAAACCGTTGACATTCGGGTTTCTCGCGCAAAATAGTACAATATTTTTTATCTGTATGAATCCTTTTTATCTTAAATGATTTGTGTGTAATTTCTGTTGTCTAGACACTGAAAAACAAAGTTTTTTAAAAATGAATAAAGATAGGAAACGTTACAAACGTTTGTGGATGAAAAGCAAACGTTCTGAAATTAAGCGAAAAAAAACAGAAGCTTATCATAAACTTTTCGATTGTTCTGATAGTGATGAAAATGACGATTCTGTTGGGTTATATGCTGGTAGTAATGAGACAAATGCAATTGCTAACGACCCGTTTTCTAAATGTAGTTCTCAGACAGTGGAAATGACAGAAGACATTTCATCACATGGTGAGGTACATGGTAATTCTAAGGTTGTTAATGACAGCAAAACATGTGACTTTTCTGTTACTTTAGCCGATGATTTAAAAAAGTGGGCTGTTGATTTTAATATCAAACAAAATGCAGTTGACCATCTTTTGAAGATACTTAAAAATCATGGATTCAAAAATGATGTCAACGACCTTCCCTTGTGCTCACGAACACTTCTTGCAACTCCAAAACTTGTTAACATTACAAATAAGTCTGGAATGCAATACTATCATTTTGGCTTGCAAAATCAGATTCTGAATCATTTGCAAAAGTTGAAAAAAGAAAATATAACAGTGAGACATTTGGATCTTTCTTTTAACATTGACGGCCTGCCATTGTTTAAAAGTTCAAAGTCCTGTTTTTGGCCTGTGGTTTGCAGCATTGTAAATTTGAAATATATTTTTTTAGTGTCTCTTACATACGGATTGTCTAAACCTATAAATTATGATTTTCTGGATGATTTAATTCAAGAACTTAGTGACATTTTGAAATATGGTATTGTGTTTGATGGCCTGACATTGCCCTGTAAAATCCACAGTATTGTCTGTGATGCTCCTGCACGTTCCATGGTCAAAGGGACAAAACTGTTTTCTGGCTACTATGGCTGTGATAAATGCTCGCAAAAAGGCATTTGGATTGGTCGTATAACATACCAAGAAACATGCAACTATGTGGTGCGCACGGATGAATCTTTTAGGAGCCAAGTAAACAAAGAACATCACAACAAAATCTCTCCATTTTGTAACATACCTATTGACATGGTTAGACATTTCCCACTTGATTACATGCACCAAGTGTGTCTTGGTGTTATGAAAAAGCTTTTGCTAACTTGGATTAAAGGTCCAAAAAATGTTAGACTCAGTGTTCAACATATCAATATAGTTTCGGATAAGCTGCTTCAGCTAAGATCCTGTGTGCCCTATGTGTTTGCCAGAAAACCAAGAACATTAAAAGAAATTGAATACTGGAAAGCCACAGAGTTGCGGCAGTTTCTGTTATACACAGGAAAAATTGTCCTTCGTAAGGTCTTGCCAGAAAATTTGTATTCACATTTTCTTACTCTCAATGTTGCAATGTCATTTCTGATATCACCAGTATTAGTATCGTTACATTCATCGGTAGCTCATTCACTGTTGAAGAAGTTTGTTACTGATTGTGGCAAGTTATATGGAAAAGAGTTTATGGTGTACAATGTACATAGTTTACTCCATTTGTCTGCTGATGCTATCCAGTTTTGTGGTCTTGACGCATGTAGTGGTTTTAGGTTTGAAAATTTTTTGCAAGTGTTAAAAAAAATGGTAAGATCTGGAAATAATCCAATTGCACAAGTTGTGAAACGAGTGCAAGAAAAAAGTTATGTTTTTCAGAGTACAGTGAAAGATTCAAATACTGACATTTCTACCAAGGAGCCTAACAATAGTTTTATTATTAACTGTGGAAAAAGTGATTTGATGTGTGTAGAGGCAGTTGAGAAACTTTGTAATGGTGGCTGTGTGCAGTATTTATGCCGAGTGTATCTTAATTCAAAGAGTTTATTTATGAATCCATGTGACTCTAAAATGCTTGGCGTGATTGTTGTAAATCCAAAGCATACAAAAATGAAAGTTATTTCTTTTAACCAAAATTCTGTTCAAGCATTTTGCATCAAATGTGAAAAAAAGAGTGTTTTTATGGCTGTATTACATGAGATATAATCTTTTATGTGCATGGTTACTTATGCCTTCCAAAACATGTTTACCAACTGGTTTGCAGGTTCGGTTAAAAAATGTATTTGATAGTTGAATTTATAGAAGAAAAAAGTGTGGAAGTGGTACATTTATCATGGGTCGCTTCACAAGGGGTAAGTTTTGTGTTTTAAAATTATCATGGTGGTAAATTTGTTGGCAGTTATTTTAGTTTGTTCCTTTTAGAAGTGTTTTTGGCCAAAAAATGGGGCCAGGCAGAAAGCGAAAAAACAAGAATTACCAGACAAAAGCACATGGACCTTGCATAAATTTCGGGAATTAGGCCGAACTGGTAAATTTGTATGTAGAATCTGTGTCAGGTTAATATGGTGACAGGTTAACAGCATAGGCAATTTATTTTATAAGATAACTATGAAAAGGCAATACGCAAGTGCATTTTGGCAATGGATACTTCAAATGTAGACAGTGAAGATGGCGAAACTCCATCAAAAAGAAAAGCAGCAGTTGATTTCTGGGGTAAGAATTTGTTCCTTTTTTGTTTTAAGTACATGAAATATACTTCTGTAAAAATAAAGTTGTTTGAGCATTGTTTTCCACCAAAATTGCCAATGTATGTTTTTGTAGATGAAAATATCACCTCCAATAACTTGTCACCTCCAACTGAAGTGCTTGGTATGATTTGTAGATAACTTAATCACAAAATCTACTTGGATGTTGAACTCAATAACATACTTTACACAGAGAGCAGATCAAATGTTGCTGATTCGGACCAGCCAAGAAGACGAAGTGATTCAGAAGCAATTGGTGGTAAGTTATTTCGCCTTGCGTCATTGTGGTTGGTAATGATAGTAAATATACTCTTATTGGTTTGACTCTCGTGTTTTTATGTATTGCAGAACATAACGATTCAGCTGAGAACATGTTGGACCGAACAGAAAGCCAAGGTAATTTTCACTAATTTTTTTATGCATTGTTTATTTACCAAACTTACCTACAGTTGCAATGTTGAGAAAGATAGTACAAGACATGAGCAGTATCAAAGATGAGTTGGGCTGCATAAAAGAAATGTTAGGAAAAGGAGCGGAAGATGAAAGTTTAGAATTTTTAAACACTCCATTGGAGACATTAGATGAGATGGAAATTAAACTGATCGAAAAAACATTCAAAAAATCATTTGTAGGTAACACCTGTTGGTAGTTTTTCAAATTTTGCTATAAAACATAATTTTTAGATTTCATTCTTGCAAAGTCTTGGGGGATCATCAGTCGGAGATGTAGTGAGGCGCATGATGAAATCTACAGGGTCGAACAAGCTGTGGTCTAATTACAGTTACAAGGGGAGAAAGGGGAAAATGGCATTCTGCACAACGAATACCAACAAAGCAATAATAAGTATGTGCTAGCTGTGTATATGCCAACTTGTGTTTTTGGTTACTTTTTCTCAAAGAGAAATGGTTGCAAATTTAAACCAATTTGTGTTTTAATATGATGTAGAAGCTTGTTTAAGAAGTAAGGCAGCAGACCTGAAACAGATAGAAAAGGAGGTGGCGGAATTTCTAAAACATGCACCCAGGAGGCGTGGTGGAGACTTTTACAAGGTATGTGTATCATGGCTATTTTCATTTAAAGCCATAAATGCTGAAAACTGATACATTGTTGCGTGGCTTCGCCCCTTATCCTAAAAAGTTTCCAAACTATTATGATTCTGTGGACAGCCAGGCCTAAAAATTAAACTAGATGGTGTCACTAGAAACTTCTTTTGCAACACTTATTCCGTGTTTACTTTTTTTGCAGTCTCTTAATTCAAGCACCAGCAGCTCGTGTGATACCATGGTACTGTTATCCTCTGATTCTGAGTAGTTTGCTGGCATTTTAATAAAGTACTCTATACTGACATACTTCGTGTATTTTATATTGCAGGCATAATTTATAGGTGACTAACTTAGTTCGCGTGAACGTTTTGGAAACGAAACGAATAACGTAAAAACAACACGTGGTATAAATATTCTCTAATGACGTGATTAGAAACGTTATAAGAACGTCGACACTTGCAGGTAGAAAACAAACGTTGGTTTTTAACGTTGTGTGCATCACGTTGGCGCCACGTGTGCTGATAACGTTCTCAAAACGTATTCTAAACGTAATTTGGAGTCAATATTTTCACGTAAAAATAACGTTCGGGCGAACGTAAAATAAGCGTTGCTTTCAACGTTACTTTATATCACGTTGCTGCCACGTGTGTTGATAACGTTCCTCAAAACGTATTTTAAACGTAGTTTGGAGTCCACGTTTTGACGTAAAAAAAACGTTAGGGCGAACGTAAAATAAGCGTTGGTTTTCAACGTTACTTTACATCACGTTGCTGCCACGTGTGTTGATAACGTTCCTCAAAACGTATTTTAAACGTAGTTTGCAGTCCACGTTTTGACGTAAAAATATGGTTGGGGCGAACGTAAAATAAACGTTCGTTTTCAACGTTACTTTGCATCACGTTGCCGCCACGTGTGCTGATGACGTTCCTCAAAACGTATTTTAAACGTAGTTTGGAGTCCACGTTTTTACGCAGAACAAACGTACAGACAGAACGTATTTTTGACCAAAACATGACCTGATATCAACGTTAAAAATACGTCGAATTGTTAGCTGGGTTATCTGAACACCATTGTATTCCAAAAACATAGCATTCTGCATGCTAAAATGACTTTGCTTGGACAAACCCAAATTCAATAAAACTGTGTTGGATTGATTTCAGTTCGTATTGCGTTTAGTTTTATTACTGTTTGTTTTAATTTCTGATATTTTTGCCTTTCTTATATGTTAACGGGGTAGGACGAATACTTGTGGAGGATCCAAAGGGTTCGACGAGTTTAAAGGTTAAGAACCACTGGGTTAAGATATGTCTGAAAGGCAATTACGGCGAGCGTTATTGCTTTAGAAGTCGTTATCACTATTCAGGGCGCATTGTTTTAGAGGTCCTAATCGTTTATGATGCGTAACTTGACGTGACTTGTGGCATATAAACGCATTGTTTCGTAGTATTATAGGGTTTTCTTTTCGTTTGGGAGTGATTTACGCAGACCAAAGTTGTTTTTTGAAATTTAAATTACTGCAATGCGCTACGCTTTTCAAGGACGAAAATAAAAACGTTTCAAAATAAAGACTTAACTTCATGGTATACAACATATCGGGTTATTTCTTCTCGCCTTTCTTCTTCAAACACATGCTCCAGGTGCAGAACTATTTGCATAACAAAAGACTTGGACATATAAAAACAAGCGATGACATGCAAACTTGCGATGCGATCCTCATTAGTGAAATATAAATTCAAGCGATCACGAGCAAAATAAGACTGGACAAAGCAAACGACGAGGTAATGAGTGCCGAAAAAGCCTTTGTTGTGTTTTTCTGATATTCTGTGAATATACTTAATTTTTGAGCGTAGGCTAATAAAAGAAACTGCACGAGGATTTCTTTACATTTGTATTTGCAAGTCTTTTCATTACACGATTTATTTCTACACAAACAATATCCATTTCTTCATACCAAAAGTAACTAATAAATCAAGGTGCGGAGAAGTACGTAAGGATAACCCACAAGTCGGTGGGTATTGTGTTTTATCGATTGCAAATATCAAGGTATTGTCCACGTAATAGCTATCAAGGGGACCATCCCAGCTTTTGAAGTACCAACAGATCGTAATTATTTCCCTCTTCCGCATTTTGAAATCCTTTAAAAGAGGCTATTAAAATTGTCCAAACTTTACACCAGACTTAACTAAAATATATACGGAAGCTTGCTCACAGATGTCCAACTGCACACAGCACTCATCATTGTGAAAATACCTGATGCAAAATTAACTGAAAGCGTTCACTCAGACGTCGCTTTGGTCTCATCCCTAAACGTTACATACGTGAAAGGCCGACTAGCATAATAAGACGCGTGGTTTGAATGAACACGGCGATAAATAGTCGCGTGAAAAAAGGCAAAAAGGCGAAAGAAGGACAAAAGGGTATAAAAACGGGCAGGGGAGCACAAAGAAATGAAAATGTGCGCCAACAAGGAACGATACCAGGGTCTATTGCATACTGCCCTGAGGTGCGTAGAGCATGCACCAGGTTTAATTTAGGGGCGTGTCGCGCAGGCGGGTGGAAAAAAGGTTTCCCTCTTATCATTCAGTGCAGATTCATGTGCATTTATATGCACAGACTCAATGAACATTCTCTTGTACCTGTCCTTTTCCCGGTCAAGAATTATTGCATCTTCAAATTAACTGTATGTCCTGTTGCTAACACATGTTACGACAGTGCAGTCCCTGCAACCGAATTGGCCTTGAGGACATCCCGTTGATGTTCCTTTACTCCTGTTCGCAGAGCGCGACCCGTCTCACCAATATACACCTTCTCACACTATCCACAGGGGATGCCTCTAGCATCTATTGCACCTCTAGCGCGATCTTTTGGATGTGAGACCAAGGAGCGTAGTGTAACTGAAGGACGCTCATACACCAGGATGAAAAAGTTCTCCATTACCTTAATTAAGGTCTCGGAAAGTCCTGGAAAATATGGCAAACAACCACACCCGCGGAGGGACTTTTGTTGCACTTAGGCAGGGATGCAAGCATTCGGCACACAAAGGAGCTTGGGTAACCATTTCTTAACAGCGCCTCCAGCACATTACCGACCTCTTGTTATCGGGCCTCTTCCTCTGTAACAAGATTTTCCGTTCTATATAGTGCATAGTGCTCGCACTACAGCCCGCTTGTGGGATATAGGGTGCGCTGACCGCCACAATTCAGCTCAAGGGATGAATATTGATGTTGGATAAAACTGCACATAATTCGACGTAACATCTTTTAACCCAATACAGTCGTTTACAATTTGCATTACCGATACCTTATATCCCGGTGATTTGCTGCAACATGAAATCAGGTTTGCGTGGACCCTATGATATTTATTTTTTAGTCTATGCTGCTTTAGCAAAAGCTGGCCAAGAATAGTTCTGCCAATAAAAATTCACAAAACGGGCGGTATAAGTAAGTGGCAATGAATAGCTGATGTTCGCTGTTTATGAAATGCTCGCAGCTGTTGCTGTTTCTTTGGACGTCATCCGTGAAAACTAATTGAAAAGCCCGTGGAAGGAACTTAACCCGGTTCTTTACACGGCAATGAAGCAGAAATTTGGAATGGTTTAGCATATGGAAGCAGTTTATATACAAGAGTGGGGGTTTGAGTACAACACAAAGTGGGATATGTTATTGCCCCGCCTCCATTCAACTTTTAAATAAAACGTTTTAATGATAACTGTCAGTGGATTCGCGTTAAAGTTAATTACGTTGTGAACGCTGGTTTAGCATTAGATTTTATGTGGATATCGCGGATGGTTTAGGTTTGCAGTTTTACTTAAAATTTGTGGTAGAATGCCACAATAGTCATTATTTTTGTTGTGCTCCGTGAAACGGAACGCAAACAGCTTAACACCTTAAATTTTATTTCTATTAACGAGTGAAGTCATTAAGTGTAGCAGTAAGAAACAGCCATGAGCACAAGCAGTGAAATTGATCAGATTGAACTAGAGAGATATCAGGAGCGACCCGGACCCCCGACAACACGGTCCCATGATAGCAATAATCCTGCAATGCCCAGAGATGTGGAAGCAAGTGAAATTGATCAGATTAAAATAGGGAGATATCAGGAGCTACCCGGACCCCCGACAACACGGTCCCATGATAGCAATAATCCTGCAATGCCCATAGATGTGGAAGCAAGTGAAATTGATCAGATTGAACCAGAGAGATATCAGGAGCTACCCGTACCCCCGACAACACGGTCCCATGATAGAAATAATCCTGCAATGCCCATAGATGTGGAAGCAAGTGAAATTGATCAGATTGAACCAGAGAGATATCAGGAGCGACCCGGACCCTCAACAACGCGGTCCCGTGATAGCAATAATCCTGCAATGCCCATAGATGTGGAAGCAAGTGAAATTGATCAGATTGAACCAGAGAGATATCAGGAGCGACCCGGACCCTCAACAACGCGGTCCCGTGATAGCAATAATCCTGCAATGCCCATAGATGTGGAAGCAAGTACTGCGCACGGAACGTCAGATGATGTTGAGCCACCGACCGTAAGCATCCGAGCAACAAAACGTCCAACTTTGAAGAAATGGTTTAAAAGGTTTAACATGGTTCTTACGGGAGTCGCGATTGCTTTGTTTGTTCTCGGATTTCTGGTTCCTGCAAACCAGGGCAAAGACAAGAAACCTCTTAGTATGTTCTACACCGTGTTTGGCATATTTCAACACAGTGCTGCCAAGCATGATCGCTGTAAGTTACTGCAACTTGTCTTAAAATTTTGAATGAAGGTAAGTAAAACGTATAGCAGAATATTGGATAACAATTGTGTTGGTTTCTGGTCTTGGCAGATGGTACTATGGGGGTTCATTTACAAAGTACAAAATTGTCAGTCTAATGCAAATGATTGCATTTGCAGATATACTATTGGAAGACCAAGGTGCGTTCTCTGCAATTGGAATAACTTACTGCATCGCCAACTTTCTGTCCATTTTCTTAATCGGATGTGACTACATAGCTGCATCCGCTTTGGTGAAGTTTTTAGCTGGTAGGATAAAATCTTTTCTACTACATTTTAGACAGGATCTTTCCATTGATTATAAATTTAGTTTTATTACAAAACATTTTTCTATGTTTTGCAACAAATTCTTCATTAACAGTTATTTTCAACAGATCTTTAATTTACAATTAGAAATGTACTGCTTCTGGCATAAACGTACGCAATATGCCTGGCAGCAACAGGAACTTTAATTTACAGGTGCGTGGATGAGTTTTGTTTTCCTTTTTCAGGTTTGCTCATGCAGATCAGTGTGTTCGTTTACGCTGTGCTGGGTGATGATACCAGAAGCGACATAAAATGGCCTTTAGCTGTTAACTTTGTGTCTGGAATGTGTGCAACTTACGGTGCCGTGTGTATGTGGGCAGCGGTAAGCTTATACCTGCTATAACCGCACAGAAAAAAAATCTTTCATTTACTTGTTAGAAATATCAAAGCGATGATCAAGAAGGCAGTAAAAATGGTGGAGGGGCGAATGATTCTAACAAGATAGATACGTTTGTCGAGTTTATGCAAACATGGCATAGTAAAGCTGATTTTGCTTCGCTTGTGTTATTGGTGGTTACGATCAGTTTAACCATTTTGACTGCAAGTGTATCTGGCTGGAATAGAGAACCTACTATGGTGTGGAATGTCGGTGAGTATTGAACTGTATACAATGAATATTATGCATGATAGCGATCATTTATGCTACAGCTTAGTAGTTGGCGAAGTATTTGCATTTCGTTACAGCATATCAGAATGGAACCACAAAAGTATTTTCAACGATTGTGATTGTATCGTTCACCCTATCGCTTGTTGCTGTTTTGCTTAAAATCGGAGCTGGAATAATTTTATGTTTATTTGATGAATGGCCCAAGAAGGCCTCTGCGTGGATATCACGAACTTTTAAAATTTTGATTTTGGTGGCAGGTATGTATAGTTATCTTGTATAATTGTAAATAATTTATCTTTATAATCTTCGTCATTCTTTTCTTTGCAACTGCAAACATCACACATTTTTCGGACAATTGCCAACATGGACTGAAAATGTTTAAATGTGTATTTTTGGAAGTGAATAAAAACGAATATTGGAACTTACAAAACACACTTATATGAATAGATTTCTGTACATTTTAACTTGCATGTTTACGAACATTTTTACAGGAATTAGCTACATTTTTGGGATCCTTGCGTTTACGTCCGACATGTACAAACAAGTTGATGACGATCTTCTTGTGCCTGGCCCCGCATTTTCCCTTGGATGGGTCATTGCTCTGTTTTACATTTGGATCATTGGCGTGCAGATCGTAGTATTTTTAAAAGTGAAGTTTAAAAAACAAAATGAGGAAGATATTGTCACATACGTGGCCTATGTTTTTGAAATATTTTTTTTTGTGGGTATTTTCTTTGTTTACATTGAGCAAAAGGACGAACCAATCAGCATGCTCTATGTTGTTTTCGGAAATTCACCTTGTCGAAGTAAGTAAAATTAAATGTTTAAAGTTAAAATTTCTTAGTTTGAAACAAATTTAATCAGAAAACCTTTTTTTTTAAGAATGTCACTCCGTTGTGGATGTGGTCATAACTGAAAGTCACTTTGAAGTAGTATTTTTCACGATTACTGTTTCCTGATTATAAAGTTAATAAAGAAACTAAGTTATTTGTTGCTATTTCCTTGGTAGCGACGAAACATTAGGCGTTTTTATGAGCAGTACCTTCGGAAAAAAGTTTTTGTGTTTATAAAAGCAGTAATGTTCTAACAGCTTATTTAATTTTTTCAAGGTATCAATCGAGGAGCCAAAACATTTTTGCAAGTTTTGGTTTTAGCCCAATTTGTATTGCATGTCATATATTACCTGGCTATTTACATCATTTGTGTTTGTTTTAGTAAGGTAAGGAGAAATTCATTTTACTGCAATATGTATTTTCAGGCTGAGTATGAGTGTGTATAAGTCTACGTTTATTAGACCACGACCTAAATGCAAACGTAACATTTTGTCAGAGTTTTGTCAAGAAGGAAGCAATTAGCTTCACATACTTATTGATTTTACGATCACATAAGCGAAATTTTGAAATAAAAATAATACAGCGTTAAAACAATAATTTTATGTTTTTGTAGCACAACGAAGCTGTAAAAATTGTGATAGCAGTCCTAAAACTTATTTCAGGTAAATAACGATTTTTTTTGTCATCATGGTTACATATGAGTATGTGCGTTATTCAACTTTCCTTCTGACTTACACAGCGGCAATCCTTCTGATTTGCACAATTATTTATTGGAGCGTTCATAATCTGGAAAACATTGATGTGACAATGGTCATGGCATGTCTTTTGGGAGCTGTTGTGGCTTCTGCAGTTGGATCCGTTGCAGTAATTTATCAGGTCTAAAATTGATTTTCATTCTTCATGATTATTCAAAAATGTGTTACCAGATACCTATCGACAGATAGAATAAGACAAATTTCGATTTTTTTGACGTACACAGTAAATATTTTTTTGCGATGGGAATCTTTTGACGACAATAGTGCTTCCTAAAAATATTATAAGTATATATATCTCAGAAATGGCCTGACTGGTTCTATTTCGTCGACAAAGTGTTGGCATTGGTACAAAAGTTGACAAACTGGATGAGCAAATGTCCGTGTTTCCCCTGTCTTCCGCCTGACGCGCACAAACACGAAGTACAGTATATTATTGGTATATAACTATTGATTTGTTGTTTTTGGAAAATATTGGACATATTAAAAACATTCATCTTGGTCTTGGCTTTCGGATTTCTTTTTATTCCGACACAACACTTCTAATGGAGACTTTTGACAGCTATTAAGTTAAATCTAAACCAACATGTACTCGGTTGTTTTGAGGTGCATTTGCCAACAGTAACGTTGTAACAATTGCAGGATGATTGTCCGATGTATAGAGAAATGAAAAGAATAATTGCATCGTGTTTTTCACACATGAGTCGTTGCTGCTGTTTAAAGGATGCGATGATTTGTTTGATGTTTTTCGTGGCACTGGGTTTCCAAGTACCTGGAATGTTTGTATCCGGATGGAAGTTACAACAACCAGTTGTTCTGTTTTCACTCCGTGAGTAAATCAAATAGTAGATCGAGATACTTTGTATGAAGTTTGCAAAATATTTCAATGTTCTGTATGCACGCGTGTTCCTATTAAAAAAAATCAAACAAAGTTTTCCAACATTTTGTCTCAACAAACAGAGACCGTGTGCCATACGTTAGAAGGCTTCCGAATTTTGGCGGCGATTTCCGCAGCTTTCCTGTCGTTCGCCATCATTTCTCTTGTTGGGGAGGTGGCATACTGGTGCTATAAGAAAGATCCGTGGGTTTTTGCAACAAAACCGCTATTTTTAATCGGAGGTAATCAAGTAGAAATAGATTTTAACCACCTTGTAATTGCTTCTTTTGTTTGTACGGAAAAGTGAATTTAATGGGGTTTATGCATCGATATGAAAACGCAGTACATTTGTTTTGAAGTGGTTAATAATGCTGCTTTAAGGGGTTAATCGATTCATTGCATCGGTAATTTTAAAAAAATACTGATGTGTCCTTTCCTCATAGAAGCAAATACCGAAAGCTTTCGGACAGGCGAAACGTGGAAAATTTTAAATAATTTTCGCCGAAAACAAACAGATTAGTAACTTGTTGTGCTTTCCGGTGGCCAAAGCATATTTTCAATTTTGAAACAATACCATGGATTAATTCACTAACGCATGCTTCCGATTGTCAGGTTTTTTATTTAGTTTTGCAACCGGGGCACTGCTGGTAAACGTATTGACTGGAGTTGATACCGAAACCTGGTCCATTGATGTTCCTGTTGTTTTTTCAATAATTGCATCACTTGCTCACGCTTTCGAAATATTGATTGAAATTTTAAATTTTTTTGGCAAACTTTCTGAGGAAGAAAAGAAAGAAGCGCCTCAAACGGGATATACTGACATGGATAACGAAGTTGAAACGTAATAGACGTAAACTGAATTTATGTAAATAGATATAGATTTGTTACCTTGCACAAAAAAGTAGGCTCTGTCCTTTTTGTCTGTGCACGTCATCTCTGTGGGTCTTTACATCTTTTCCTTTCTTCTGTTTCCATATGAAATTCATTTAAATTTGAACCAAGCCACAAGGTGTTACAATATATCTGCACAATTGGGCAACCAATTCATACAATAGCATGGTTGGTTCCTCGAAATTCACCTACAACTGGGGAGTTTATAAACCGCTTGCATTTTTCAAGACTTTCGACCAAACCAGAGAACAGTAACTTTGACCGATGACTATGCTAATGACTAGCCCACAGTTCACAGCCAAAGTAGCTATTCGTCATGTACTTTATTTTCCGTGTCGTTTTAGTCACTTATTTTGTGTAATTAAACTGCACCGTTTGGTATAACGGATTATGAAGGAGCGGATTTCATCCCTCTCCAGTAGTTAGTGCTCTACATCTCCAATAAATTGATAAAAGAAACGCAAAAAAAACTCTTCATTCAGTTTATAATCTTGGATTTAGTTTTGTTTACTGTCAAACGTATATTTTTATCGTTATAATCCCTGAGTGTGTGTTGGAATAACAGTGATCACCAGAAAATACGTACAAATGCACATCTGCCTATGATACGAGTCTGCTCGATTAAGCAACCACACACATCCTGTTTATCCTTAAATTATGCAATTAGTTGATTAGCTTCGTGTTTTGTCCTTTTGAAAAATCATACAGTGAAATCTTTGAGGTCAAGTTAGTCCGAATAAATATTTATTGACAAGCATCTGATCGTTTAATATAATTCAACAATGCTCCCTCGGTATATTTAGTCAAGCATTTACCTTATGTGACTCGTATACTCGTGTGTGTCGAACCGCAAAAACAAGAGAAACCTGGTGTAACATTCACAATCGCTATTGCATTCGCAAAAGTATCCACACAAAATAAATTCATAAGTACACGCATACAATGATAACAACAAAATCAAATATTGCAATAGATAACGCAAATACATGACCAAAATCACTCGTCATTTTCTTGTGGTTGGTATGCCTGTCCATGAGGCAACATGTTAAATACATGAAGAAAGCCAATGGAAAATACAATGAGATACACGACTGAGGCTGCTAAAGACAAATTCATAGGAGTGTCTCTTGACCACGTTCCCGCATCCACTCCGGTGAAAATATCCAACTGCAAGGCTCCATTTGCAAACATAAACGCAATCTCTGAAAACTTGATTTCATTAGTTTCTGCTTCTCTGACATAAACCTAGAAGTATTTACCTCCCAGAAGCAGCCAAAGTTTTGGAGCTATGGCTTGTTTGATACTGCTGGGTAAAACTGATGCACAGTATTTGAAACAAATGGTGCAAGGAACCAGTATTAAACCAGTACAAACAAATGGGTAAGAAAGTCGGGACAAAACCAGAAAAGCTTCCAAGGTGTGACATTGTGTTTCGTCTGTTCAACAAAATGTTGTTGAAAAATAAATCGAAAAAGTTGGGTGAATAAAGATAGGCATCATTGGTAGTTTAGTTTTGCCACAAAAGTTATTAACATTACCCTTGTCAAACAAGATAGTTGGTTTGCCGTTCTTCCACCCTGATAAAAACATGGAGCACAATTGAAGCACAAAGCCCAGCAGGCTCAGCAGAAAAACCAGTGAATCGTACGCGCAAACTGAATTTCCTAAATACTCGTGACATCTTTTTCCAAAACATGTAGCAACATCATGAAGCTCTGGGTTGAATAAACGTTCAAAGCAATCTCTGAAACACTAACACACATCCAACCGTTAGCGCATCCACATAATTCAACATGTGTTTGAGTAATTTTGTTCTTTTTTTCATTAATACTAGTTTCTTGGGGTATGGCGTACTGTGATGGACCTATCCGCAATGTAACCTTTTCGTGGATTATGCGATACCGGTATAATACACAAACAAATACCCAACTAAAAATTGAACCCAATACTAAAAAAATAAAATGTTTTTAAGGTACATGCCCTCTTGATATAATAATAGTAAAACTACTCAAATCACAACTTCAACTATTATTAGATATTTATTCACTCTTTAACCTTTTTCCTGAAACAACCCACGAAGTATGAACTCGTTAATCACTTGGCGTGTTGTATGTACAATTATCTTTTTTCTTAAATTTTCTAAAATGTTCTAATGGCCTAACAGAAAAAAAACCTTGTAACACTTGGTTTTAAAAACAGTTTAAAAGCAATAACTTCTTTCATGAAAAACCCATAACCTTAACTTTTTACATGAAACCCTTGTCACCTCACCTTCGTTTCACTTCCTTCCTTTGTCACCTTCGTTTCACTTTCTTCTATTGTCACCACCGTTCCACTTTCTTCTATTGTCACCACCGTTTCACTTTCTTCTATTGTCACCACCGTTCCACTTTCTTCCTTTGTCACCACCGTTCCACTTTCTTCCTTTGTCACCACCGTTCCACTTTCTTCCTTTGTCACCACCGTTCCACTTTCTTCCTTTGTCACCACCGTTCCACTTTCTTCCTTTGTCACCACCGTTCCACTTTCTTCCTTTGTCACCACCGTTCCACTTTCTTCCTTTGTCACCACCGTTCCACTTTCTTCCTTTGTCACCACCGTTCCACTTTCTTCCTTTGTCACCACCGTTCCACTTTCTTCCTTTGTCACCACCGTTCCACTTTCTTCTATTGTCACCACCGTTCCACTTTCTTCTATTGTCACCACCGTTTCACTTGCTTCCTTTGTCACCACCGTTTTACTTGCTTTCTTTGTTTTACATTCATTTATCACTTCCATTACTAAACTTGTAATAGAAGCAAAACTGACACCGACAAAACATGTCATCACCAATGCCATGTCTGTTTTGTTTACGTTGTGCAGGACCCAGAATATAACTGTACAAATTAGAAGACCTAATGCTAAAAACAAGTGTATATTTTGCAGGAACACGTGGCAATATGGTAACAAAATGCTTACCCAAAATTAATTTCACAACACAATAAAAAATGAAACAAATCATTTTGCATTTCCTTCATCCATTATTTTCATAATTCTGAAATTTGCACAGAGACACACTGTTTATTTAACAAGAACCAGGCCCAACGCTCTACCAACTGAGTTACAGGACCTCAGTGGTTTCACGGGGTATATTGTGGCCAAGGTGAACTGCCAGGAAACCGTATCAGATAACGCAGTAATATTACATACAATGGCATGATCGGCAGGATCGCCCCACTGCGCAGGTCCTTGCTTGGCGATCATAGCTAACGTATCGCGATCATGAAGTTAGCAGGCTATTGCCTGGGCTAGGGCGATCCTGCCTATCATGCCATTGCATGTAATATTGCTGCGTTACTTTATTCTAATGTCGATGTAAAACTGGTACACGGTAATAGTTCTGGCGAAATTTTGCAGGCTTGACTGATTTGTGTTTCTTGTTATTATAATAATTGATGATAACACAAGCAATAATTGTGTGTAGTTCAATAGATGGGATTTGTATTTTAAGGGATTTGTATTTTTTTTTCCAAAGCTGTTCCTAAAAGCGATATTCTATGAAACTAGTATGAAACCAAAAACAATAGTTAAAATTTAATAAGAAAATTCCTTGCTGTTTAAATACCTCCTGGTTGTTTTGTTTGTATACCTCCAAGTAAAATCCAAGTATAACAAAGATTATTTTTGAACCTACATAAATGTATATTGGCAACTGAAGCAAGTTTTTAGCCGGTGGTTCTATATCTGCAACAATCAATCAAAAACAATAGCAAGTAGAAGAAACAATCTTTTTTGACTATCGAATAATAACTTACATTCGGATAGGCTGCTGTTTATGCAAGGTCGTCCACCGAAAACAGTGAAAAATAGACTGACTGGTTCATCATTTCTTTGAATGTACACAAAAAAGGACCCAATGAAAAATAACAACTCCACAACATAGGCAACATATCTCCCCAGATTAAACACGTTTTCTTGTGGATAGGTCGTTTTTAAATATTCAACGGTTTGTGCACAGAAACTGTATACATAGAGTAGGGATGTCATCCACCCAAATGGTAACGCCACGCCAGGTACTAGATCGTCATCAACTCCTTTGTACATGTCAGCAGTAAACGCCAACATAGCAAAGATATGACAAGACCCTGTTTTTTACCAGTGAAATAAAAACATCAAAAAGTCATTTTGTTTAGAACAAAAGCATAGAAAAGGAATATTTTTTTATTGTGGAATCAACGTATATCAAATGATATTAAACGGGAATTTTAAATAATGATGTGAATTGAATTGGATTCTGTTGTAAAGTTTTCAAATCTAAGGTAAATTTATGTGTACTTGCCTGATATGGAAACACATATTTTGAAAAGTAATGGAAACCATTGCGTAAAAGGTTTAATTTTGTCTTCCACTTTATCTTTACATTTGTCACACGCGAAGAGACATGTCAAGGCCAGCAAGAAAATCGCAGCCAAACTTAGGATTGCAAATGAAGTCAGTAGAAGTGCCGACAAAACCTTGGTTGTGCCTTCCTGATGTTCTGTTCAAACGTGCATGAAAACGGAAATGATAAAAATAAATTACAGGTGACAAAATATTTACCAACACTCCATATCATGGTCGGAATTTTATTCCAACCAGGAACACTTGCGGTAATGACCGTAAACGTCCAGGTTACTAGGACCAAAACCAATGAGAAGTAATTATAGTAGGTATTAAAATAATGCGTGTTTGCGTTCAAGTTCGCCTTCGGGCGTTTATCGTCGGTATCGTAGCTCTGGTAATAACACGTTAGTAAATATAGATTTTGGAATAAGGAACAAAATAATGACAGTTAGACAGTACTGTAATTAAAGTCATGTCGATGAGGACGAGAACCATACGAATAGCAAAAACATGCAAGTTTGCTGGAAAGATATGTCATACTTTTTGTATGCAACTATGTGTAAATCATAAGTTACCGATGTCCACAAGAACAATGCACTAAACGTTGCACAAATTCCAGAAGCAAAGTTAACAGCTAATGTTCCCTTGATATCTCGTTTCGAATCAGTGGCCAACAAAGCGTACGCAAAAACGCTTACTTCCATCAAAAGACCTGTGCAATTCTTTTATTTACAACATCTATATTAAACACGGAAAAAGTAACGAAAGTCAGAACCTGCCAGAAACTTGAAGACCGCTGACGAAACTGGACATCTGAATGCTTGTAGTAGAACAAAAGAAAAGGCGTTTATCCCAAAATACAAGATTCCGATTATTGCGAATGCCATTTGGTCTTCACGACATATACCTACATAAATGTAATATACGAAATGTATTAGGTAATAACTAACATAATGCACATTATTTTAATGTCCACTAGGCCACACTTGATTATTACACTTTACAAGCTGCTTTATTTCAGTTTTTCAGTGCATTCCCTGTGGTTACATGATGCAAATACGCAGATTCATAGTCATAAGCAATTTCCCTTATATCTCGTAAACTTACAGGGATCATGCTTGGCCGCACACTCCTGATAAATACTGAACACCACGTAGAACATACTAAGTGGTTTCTTCTTGCGACATTTTCCCTCAAATGCTGGAACTACAAAACCGATGACAAACAAAACAATTGAAAAAAAAGTGAAAACACCATGCAGTCGACGAAATTTTGTCAGACTGGGACGTAGGTTGATAGCTTGTTGGCTTTTGTTGACAGAATTGTCTTTGGCCTGTGGATTTTGGTCTACTTTATTAACCCTGTCGTTTTGGGGTTGTTGTTCATGGTTTTTCATAGCCATAGGTTTATTTTGTACAGACATGATCAACAATAAATTGCCCTAAAAAAAATTCAACGATAACATAACATTGGCATAACCACCCTCAGCCACATTTAAAAAAAACACTCTTGTTTAAACATAGGCTTTTTGTTTCTCCTTGAACGGATAGAGTGCTAAAAGCTATAATAAAACCGTTAAAAAAGCTCTAGTCCATGCAGTACCGTTTGCCCTTGCCTGGAAATATACCTCTACTAAAAATATTTTTTGTTTGTCCCGACCATAGCGTCAAAGCGGTTAAGCAATCGGTACTTCCGCGTTATTTTCACAGCTACAAACGATTCATCAAGTTAAGGACCCAAACAGAACCCCATCAAGAGGAGTTTGAATCTTGATTCATAACATGTTGTCATACAGCCATATACCGCCGCAATTCGATAATGCGTTTCTGCGTACTACTAAGTGATTTGTAATTATCAAATATTTTTACAATCACAAAGCTGCCCTACTGTGAACGAAGGGAACATATATGTGCACAAAAATAAATTATCGTCTCTTGTTCAAATTTATCGCTCACCAAAAGCAGTAAAGGCAAATTATTTTATCAATGTTAAATTATACATGAGGTTGCATTTGGTTTTGAATATTCAGTGTTTCCTTAAACTTTTGGCTTTTGTCCCAATGAATACGATTTCGTTTAGGTTGAATACTACCTAAACCGTTGCTCTAAACGTCTGGTGATTCATAACGCGAATGTGCCTAATGACTCAAACTTTCAATTGAAAAAAGATTTTTGGACATACTTATGACGTCATAATAAAGACTTAACAAAACCTTGTTTGTCCTGACTGCAAATAGCGTCGAAGTGGTTAAGCAGTCAGTACTTCCGCGTTATTTGCACACCTATAAACGATTTATCAATGAGAGCTGCAGACAGGGTGTATACACGCACTGTTTCGACCTGTAAGGTCTCATCAGTGCAGCTGTTGATGTGGCACTGTGCTAGCTGGTAGACTAGCAGGCACACAGATTTCCACTTTGTGGTACCTTTCGGTCAATCGTCGAAATGTTGGTTACCAAACTAGGTAACAATCAACACAGACGAACCACGTGGAGCGCACTATGGCCAAAACAACTGTTTGGGATCAAATAGCGCTATCGACTCGGCTTTCACCCAAATCATATTATATGCGCAAAATAGCCATAATAATCCCCTATTGTCGACAAATGGGAACATATACGTGCCCAAAATAAACTTCGAGTTAAACAATCGTCCCTGGTGCAAATTTATTGGCAAATGGGTCATCAAACACAGTGAAGACAAGTTATTTTAATAATGCTAAATTTTACATGGGGTTGTATTTGACTTTTTCGAGTTCTCCTTAAACTGTTTCTTTAAACTTTTGGCTTTTGTCCAAATGAATACGATTTCGTTTAGGTTGGACACCACCTAAACCGTTGCTCTAAACGTCTGGTGATCCATAACGCGATTGTGCCTAATGACTCAAACTTTCGTCATAATAAAGACCTAACCAAACCCCGCACATATTTTATTTTTGAAACTTTCCACATCCCGACTGCTACAATATAATGGAATCAAAATCTGCTTGTACGCTTTGATTAAACCTGCTTGTTCTGGAAATCGGTAACCTATCTGGGCTTTAAAATGTAAGACCGGAATCAACTTTCAGTCAAAACTTGGAAACTGGTTTGTTTATTTTTGAGCTGCTGTGGTCCTTAGACAAACTGTGTACAAGACCTTCTATTTCGAAGATCTTGTGATGCCAAAAGTGCAGGCTAAGTACGGTGAAAATTGGTGCCTGAAGTAGTGGTGAATTTTATTTAAAGTAACTCGAATGAAGCGCGTTGAAACAGTTACTTTTGGAAGCCAAATACTAGTTTTTGGCACATCACATGCGAGACATGTATTTCACCTAAAAAGAGATTATCAGAAAGGCATTAAAAATAAGCAATGACACAGGCTTGTTTGATGTATTTGCTACAATGAATAAATCTCATAAAACGAAGTTGTCCAAACTGGAAATGACCCCAACTCATCCCGAACCTGAAACAGTTCCGTTTCAGTAAAATTGGTATAACGTGAGTGGTGTCAGCAAATTCTATGCTTAGTAAAGGTTTGCTCCTTGTTGGACATTTGTTACACCTACAGTACGTTAGTTATACACATATTAGATGCAACTTAGAAAGCTTTGTTTGTGGTTTTGCAACTCAAAACTGTACTATACTTCTCAAGAGCCAAGCTCAGGGTTATAGTCCATACATTATAGCATGGCGCAACCAAACCGCGCGACTAACAGTTAAACAAAAGTCTGTCTTGTTTCAGTTTGGCAAACATTGCAAACTTTTCCAGCTCCTTTTCAACAAGTGTTGAGTTGCGTCATAGTTGTACTTGACTGACAGTCTTGACGTCAATGGTTAAATATACGCAACAAGTGGGCAATGTCGCACGAAGCAACTTATTTTTGTCAAGATGTATTTGACACTGCTGTCACGTATCTGTGAGGACCATGACACGTAGGCGCCTTTTTAACCAATATTAACGGGCGGCCGAAGCAGTTTGAACATTCCTTTTGACAAAGAAGCAATTCCTTTTAACTGGTTTCCATCAATGGAATATAGCTGACGTCCAATGAAAAATCATGTACGATATACAAAAATCATTTAAAATTATTTTTTCATTTAATTTCGTTACCAACCGAAAAAGGGCAACTACAGTGTGGTAAACAAGCAAATACGTGAATTTACTGGACAGTTGACACTAGCAAGACAATTGCAAACTGTAGTGAGGATGAAGAAATTGTTCAACATTCTGGCACTGTATTACTTTTATTGATATCGTTTTGTACTTCGTTCAAACCGTTTTAAAGCAGGGAGTCTGCGGTATCATTGTGTAATTTCAAATGTCTGATCAATTGCGACACACTCACTGAGAGCGTAAAGATAACCTTTTGTTTGCTTTCCAGGTAATATAACGTCACAGTGTTCGTCACTGATATTAATGCAGCACAGGTCTCTGGAAGCAAGTCTACATAAATGGTCGCTATCGTAATATTGTATCATTGTGCAAGCAAGTTCATAGGCAATGCTAGTTGTATGTGGCAATACCTATATTGAATTAGCAAATTTTAGGTGAAAGAAATAAACACAAAACAACATTTACAGAAACGAAAAATGAAGTTCATAGGTCTGGCTTTCATGCTTGTCGTTTCCGTCAGCTCCACACGGTTTTATCCAGGTAAGCCCAAAAATAAGGCAATACTTTAATATTAAATGTTAACGATTTTTCTCAGTGAAGTACAGCGATCTTGGATGCTGGAAAGACACCGAATACAGGGCAATACCTACCAGAGAGGGAGACCCGATTCTCGGTGATAGTAATTATGGCAACAGAGTTAATGCAATGACAAAATGTGCAAGAGTTGCGCACAACAATGGCGACGACGTGTTTGCTCTCCAAGTAAGTTATCTATAGATAGCTGGGACATTGTACAAATATCAAGTATAATTGATAGGCGAGAGCGTTTTATGTAATCGCATGACAGGACAGGATCGCCCCACTGCACAGGTCCTTTAAACCAGTGCGCCCCAACCAGTGGGTCGCGACCCATTGGTGGGTCGCTAAGCTATTTCAGGTGGGTCGCAAGCATTTCTAAATGTTACTTCACGAAATTATTTCTTTCAGATCACGAAATTATTGCATTATAATTGTTTTTTATTCGTTTGGTCATATCTCATTGTGGGTCGCACAATCAAACTTGCATTAAAAGTGGGTCGCGAACTAAAAAAGGGGGGGAAGTGCTTTAGACAATCCCAACTATGCCGCATTTTCATCGATTTCCGTCAAAAGGTTTGCTGGCATCGCAGACAAGGCCATACAGGCAATTTAACTGACAATTATGTTAATGTACAAACAACAACTGATGTGTGAAACTTGTTTCACAATTAAGTTTGCCCATAGGCTGGAGGTTGGTGTGCCAGTTCTTACAATGCGAGAAGCACTTACAGGATGTACGGAGAAAGCGACAAGTGCAAATCCGACGGAAAAGGAGGTAGTTGGGGCAATCAAGTTTACGAACTTGTAAGCATTTCACAAGGTATATGCATTTGATTGTTCTAAACAAGTTCTAACATAATCTCTGCAGCTGTTTGAGTAAGGGTGGGCAACTTTTTCGACTTGGGGGCCAGAAATTATCAAAAATTTAACAGGTGGGCCGATGGGCCGCTTGGGTCAAAAACATGACAAAGAGGTGTATACAGTTCAGTTTCAAAAACCAATCTACTTTCAAATAAACACCAAGCAATAAAATCACGTTTATGTACAGAGTTAAAAAATGTAACACCGATTTCGACCATCCCCTGGCCTGCCAGAATAAAAACCCAACCGGTCAGATTACGTCCGCAGGTCCTGTGCGCAACATAATCATCTTGGATTTCATTTTAGTATCACTGGTTTCTCTTGGCTGCTGGAAGGACACAAGCTATCGAGCCATAACTTTAATCGAAGGCTTGGACAGAATTCTTGACGGAGATTACAAAGATCGCCAAGAGGCGATCGAGAAATGCGTGCAGGCTGCCTACGTCAGAGGATACAATGTCATATCCCTGCAAGACGGTGGCCAGTGCGCCGGGTCCCGTGATGCAGAGGAGACCTTCATGATGTATGGACCGAGCACTAATTGCGACGCTTCTGGAAAGGGAGGTTCATGGGCTAACGAAGTTTATCGAATCGACATCGAGGTTACAACGTAAGTTAGGAGAATGTGGTTTGTTATTGACTTGTGTCGCAGTTGCGTGAAAGACAAAGTTCTGCTATACGTGACGTCAAATAGGCGTGTCAATAACAAAGCGGTGACAAAATGTTAAGCATGTATATTATTTTCACATGTTTTGCTTCAGAACCTACTAGGACGATTCCATTCATTGCGGATCCCCAGCAAACGTGAGCGATCGGATTGGAAAAAATATTAGTTGTTGGTTTTGATTAATTTGTGTGTTGGATCTAATCTGGTGGTAATTAGGTAAACTTTCAAATAAATTTAAAACTATTGATAAAGCTTCCTTGTTCCATGTTGTCAGAAAATGTTGAGCGTGTGTCGTTTGTATGGTGTGTGGAGCTTAAACCAAAACAACCCAAGGGGTGGGGAAGGGTATGTCAGTGAGGAGAAAACATGTATTGAACAACCTTGTCATCAACAGCGTTAAAAACGAATCAAGTTTATCCTGGCCACGTTTACTACATATAGCATTCCCCCAAACATTCAGTACATTCTGTGGTGGCACTGATGATCATTTGAACTAAAGTCATTTATCTCAAAGTTAGGTGAAATAACACTTAAGAGAACGGATAACAATACCTAGGAGTTTGTATCGAGGACAGACTTAAATGGACAACTTAGCTTCATCAGCTAGAGATAAAGAAACGTTAAAAGCTTGCATTAATTTTATGGGCGGATGTTGGTAGAAAAGTGATGATACTGCTCTCTTTTATAATACACGCCGTCTTTTCATACTCTACGCCAGTGGTTCCCAAAGTGGGCGCCAGCGCCCCCCCCCCCCCCCGTCCCCCCCCCCCCCCAGGGGCGTTTGCATTTGGACGGAGGGGGGGGGGGCGCTGGAGACTAAATGGGCGATTGGGGGGCGCTTGGTGACATGGCAAATTTTCTCTTACAGCGTAAGTCTGTGTTTCACAACCGGTGGTACGTTTACCACTAGTGGTATGCGACCGCATTACAGGTAATACGCGAGCACTATTCCGTAATTATCGTAGCTTATAGTTGGTGGAACGTGCGTTCAGCGCATTCACACACTCTTTTAGATGGAAAAAGAAATCGTCTTGTCCGACATGAAACCTGAAATTCGTTGTGTTTTTTGTCTGTTCTGTTGGGTGTTGTTAAATGACTAAGGTGTTTGGGGGGGTGAGAAACACTGTTCTACGCAAACAAACGGTATGTTTAGTTTCATTGCCGTGATTTTATCTAACAAGATGCCCCGATAAGAAGATTACCCAACAGATTATTTTCAAGCGAGCCGTAGGTCTTTTTATTTACCCGGTAAATCTTGTTAAACACAGTAGTCTGTACACAGATGGCCGCTTAGTATTAGCATGCACACAATAGATATACCTAGAGTGATATTTTTGTCATTTACTTAGACAACTAACATTATTAATTACGTTTTCAACTGATAACATGATAGTTTCAGAGCACAGCGCAGAGTATTTGTTAGAGTAATGTTGTTGCTCGTGAAATGCATTCTATCAGGAGACCTTTATGCATATATAAGATATAAATAGCTACCACCTGAAATATTTTACCATTTTCAAATTATAAACAATGTGGTTAATCGCTTCATTCCATCGCATATCGGAAATGACGTATAAAACTGCGTAGCTAATTTTCGGCGTACTGACGCATCTGAAAACATGCCCTCAACATGCATGGCTCAGGCGTTTGCACATTGCCAGAAAACAGTGCTAGCAAAACACAGTGCAAAACACAGTGTTAGCCTTATGGAAGATTATAATCACATGCATTGGTCAGTTATTTGTTTGTTCGCCTTTTTGTAGTTAGTGTAGTTAAAATATGATTAATTCAATAGCTGATGAATTATGTTTCAGCTTAAAGGACGCTATCAGTAAATTGCGGTACGGAACAGTTATATAAAACACCGTTATTTACATGCTGAAGTGTTTACTGCAATTGCAATGCTAAAACAAAAGCGTATCAAACATTTACAATAAAACATTTTATGCTCAGTTTGGTTGTAGCACATAGTTTTCGTGTACATAATACGGAAGTGCGCCAGTTTAGGGTTGTTTTAAATTATTCATTGGCAACAATTATCTGTGCAGGCATAAATCACCACTTTGTTGTTACTGCCGATTCGCGAGTAATTTTGGTGTTGCTGTTAAGGTTTTGTATTAAGAACAGCAAATACCCAAGATGGGAGTTGAATATGAAGTGACGATACTGGTAAGTTTTAAGGCATCCACTGTTATTGATGCAATATTATAACCTGCCAGTTTCTTAATCAAACTTCAGAAAAAAACGGCTTAACGTTACAAAAATATTAAAACAACATACGAGGCTCTGAAGAAAAGGGAATTTTAAAAACTGGTTAACGCATTCATTTCAATGCATTTTAGGATGTGGGTTTAGTTCTAAAAGTCACGTGCTTTTCAACAGACTTCCAGGGCTATATTTGATCGCAATCACGACACTTCTATTGCGATTGAACTGGTTGGTGAAAATGGTGAATCAAGTGGTCTACTAACACTGGATGACTTTCCATCTTTAGTGGGAAGTCAAAGCGCAAATTCGTATCACGTGACTTGCGATGCTGACGTCGGCCAGCCAATCATCGTTCGTTTGAGTAAGAACACAGTGTATCGTACAAATGTGTGGGACAAGGTAGTTAAGCACGATTAGTGGGACTAAACTGCTAGAAATTTGATGTAATTAGTTGCATGCTTGATGATCAAGTTTAAGGAAAATGATTTAGATGCCGATAATGTTAGTTAGACTGCTTAACGCTTTTACAAACCGCCCCTCGACCTACTAAAAACCTAACGGGGAAATGCTTACTAAATATATGATCGTGGAATATTACACCATACCCAACCTCCAACAAAAATATGACACAACAACCCTTTGTAAAGATAAAGTGAATAAAAATACGTTTCAATGTTTGTGACGCAGAACTGAAGAACTGGTCACCGGCAAATGAGTGGTTGTGTGATGCTGTGGTCATTATCGGGTGCAACTCAAAGATTACAACAGAGTTTCCTGTAAATGACTGGATATCGGCCGACGTGGAAGTTACAAGGGGAGACGGTGGGTAATTTTGCAATATAAATATGTACACTGATATTTGGCATTCAACATACTGTGTATAAAAAGTGGGAGTTTCGTTGAGAGACGTGAAACTTTACAAAAATCAGCCCTAATTTACAAAAAAGTGCCCTTGCTGTCCTAAAGCTTTTATACCACAACACGTAACCAACAACGATGTGAAACGCCTGCGACTGAGCGAAGTCGTCGAAAACCGCGGCAAGTTCGTGTGGATCGCACAGCAAAGACCGACCGAAACCGGGTGGGGATTTCCCCGTTACGTCAATGCTTCCACTTATCAACAACTGCCGAAGATATTCCAGCGAAATGAAGTGAGGGCAAACCATTTTGTCGGATCCGGCTTCGCACTGGGACTGAACTCTGTGTTTCAAGCCATTGGAAGTAAGTGAAAAGATAAATTATCAGCATGGAAAGCATTCATTAGGCAAATCAAAAGTTACGTGTAAAATATAAGTGCGCATACAGCGGCGCCTTTGTTCTATAAATAATACTTGGGATTTCCTGTCCTAAAACACTAAGTGTTTGTTGATGATTTAAGAAGACCAAAAAGTTTAATCTGATCTCAAAATTATGTCTGACTTAAGTAGAACCACTTTCGGGGCACAAATCACACAAATTGATGTGGATTTAAACTTTTTCCGTTGCTTTAAGAATCGTACGAACCGGTTGAAAAGTTGGATGACTTTCATAATCTTTACGAGCACGCCAAATTAAGACGAGAAAAGTCATGGACAGACATGGACCAGTGAGTTGACTTGCAGGTTTTCCAAACAAAACTCCAGCAAAACTAACGACAGAAATATTCCTATTGTATCAGCATTTCAAACCAGCCAAATCCTTTCTTCGATTCTAATAACCCTCAAAACATTTTTGTAGTTGGAACACAGATGAAAGCTTCGGAAGACAAGTTTTCAACGGTATGACCCCACATAGCATTAAGCGTTGCACGACTTTGCCAAGCGACATAAAGATAACGAATGGAGACGCGATGGAAACAATCGGACAATACAAAACCTTGTTCGGCGAAATGAAGGTCTGTTACTAGGGCCAACACATTTCCCAAATGCCTCCATTGTAAACTACAATGCCTCGTTTACGAGAAAGTATAAACCTGTGCTAGAAATTAAACCAACCAGAACTTAAGTCACTGAAAATTTGCTTACGATTTTTTTCTTCAGGCAGGCAGAGTCTACATTGTGGACTTTCGCGAAATACTCAAGGGAGCTCCCCGGGTAAGCCATTACGCCACGGGAAAACCCCTTCACTGTCCGGAGTGCGTTGCCATGTTCTACGTCAACGATCACGGCCAGTTTATGCCCATGGCTATCCAGCTTGGACCAAGCCGGGATCAGGTTTTTACCCCCACAGACAACCCAGACGATTGGCTGTTGGCGAAGATGTTCTTCAGATGCGCACAGGGAAACGTTCATCAGGTGGTTGAAATAGTTTGTCCAAACGGGGGATATGCATAACGTGATACAATTTCCTGCAAATCTGTTATAATTGGTTAACCACTTGTCTTGCTTTCAGTGGATCTCCTATTATCTCAACACTGTTCAAGTCTTGGAACCTTTTGCCGTGGGACTCTTCCGAAATTTCCCGCGATCTCATCCGATATACAAGTTGCTGCATCCCCATCTCCGCACGGTGGCAGCAAAAAACACCGACGCCCGGTCGAGTTTTTTACCAACGTCTTCCATCCTTTCTCAGGGAATAGCAACAGGTTTGCTGGTTTTCATGTGTTGTTGTCATATTTGTAATTTGGCGTTGATTCTTTCAGCGGCGATACCAGTGGTGAGAAAGTGCTACAAAATGTTCAAAATGTCGGAATTAAACGTGCCTTTCGTACTGAGAATAAATGGTACGTTCATAAACGGTTACTTGTATTGTTTAATTACTTTTGATTGTACAGAAACAGATGATCAGTAAAAAAAATTTTTGCAATGTGCAAAGTGCTGATGACAATAGAACATAAACCAAAATAATGGTTGCATGAATGTTCTTTTGATGTGGCAGGAACAACTGATCGACAACTGTTGCCTGGGTATTACTACAGAGACGATGCGCTGGCTCACTGGAAAGCGATGGAAAAATACGTTGGTGGAGTTATTCGGCACTACTACATGAGCGATGCGGTAAGTTAAATAGAAATAGAATAGTTTTAATTTTAGCTACTTCATTTTCAAAAGCACTATTTAAGTTCAAGTGTGATTGAAAATTTTAAGCAACAAGTGTTTTCTGCTTTCGCAAGGTAAGGAAAAATCTTCCCACTGAGCAAAAATTTTGCGAAAATGAAGTTGTGGCTAAATTCACTTTTATTCTGTTTCACAAGAGAGGTGGTTTTACCTACATACACGTTTTGATAGAATGTAGTTCGAGATTTCGAGTTACAAGGCTGGGCAAAAGATGTTGCAAAGGACGGACTTGGATGGCAAGGCAGCGACACCAAGGGGATGCCTGAAAAGTTTTCCTCGGTCCAACAACTGGTAACCTTGCTTATATTGTAATCCTAATGACAAGATGTCTCTATCGGTTGACATATCACTAAGAAAACAAAACCGTTTTTTTGGGGGGTGCAGGATACCCTGGCTAGGTTCTTGAATCTTAAGTCAGCATTTACACAGATCACTTTTGGATATGCATACATAAAATGAAAACATTTCCAATTGGTATCAAAATTAAGCTTTCACGTTTGTGCATACATGAACACAACGACAACGACAATAACAAGTACAATATGAGCATTTAGTCGCAATTAATAGACTGTTTTAACACAGATTGACATCCTAGTGTCGTTGATATTCACAAGTTCGGTGCAACACGCAGCAGTCAGTATGGGTCAGTTCGAGAACTACAAGTTCGTACCGAATTCTCCGTTGGGAATGAGGCTTCCACCACACAAGAAAGGAGAGGTGCTATTTTAATGCCAGTTTAAACAAAACTTGGTTCGTCTCTGTTGATTGGTACCTAGTTTGGTACCCAATATATCGACGATTGACGAAAAGGTACCGCAAAGTGTTAATCTGTGTGCCTGCTAGCCTACCAGCTAGCCCTGTGCCACAGTCACAAGCTGCACTGATAAGACCTTGTAGGTCGAAATTGAAAGTTAAGTGTAAAAAAAACTGATTTAGCTCTGAAAAGTTACAATGTAATGTTGAGATGTTCATACAGCAGCAGCTTTAAGTAAAAGGCATTCAGCTTTCGCTCTAAAATTTTGTTTCACAAACCAATGGAAAAGCATTAATGTTTCGTCTCGTTCAGGCAACACCACAACGGATTATGGACAGTTTGCCCGACGTTGTCATGGCAGCCTCCGTAATTGCGACGGGTTACCAGCTCACTGCTCCATCTGCTAGCGAGGTGAAAACGTTACTATGTTTTAATACCAGTGGAAAACGGTTTCTACGAAACTAGTTTGGTTTGAAAATGCGTTGACCATGAGGAATATTATGTCGATTAAACTTAAGACAGGCTTTCGAAAAACAGGTCTGCCAAACAGGTTATTGTTTTCCTACAAAATTCTGCTCATTAAATTAATACACAAATTTATTTAATGCGCATTTGAAGGCAATAGAAAGTGTGAGTTTTATCTTTAACGGTTTTCCTTTTACAAAGAAATGTCTGGGCCACTTTCCGCAAAAACTCTTCACAGAACAGAAGATCATCGAAATTCAAAAGTCTTACAAGCGCGACTTGGAAGCTTTGGAGGCGAAAATTGCGAAACGAAACGAAAAACTGGAACACCCGTACACTTACTTATTACCCTCTCGTGTCCTAAACAGCATTTCCATGTGATTGTGTTGCTGTTTTTTTACTGCATGTGTGTACCATCTGATTTCGGTGTGTTTTGTAGATATCCAGGATGCGAGATTATAATTGGCGATATTTTGTCTCTTCTTTTATTGCAAGACAAGTCTTGAAACGCTTGTTTATGAGCATTCAAAATTCGAATAAATCAGGAGTAAATCAGGGTATCAAGCATCACAGCCACATAAACTTCACTCGCTTTGTGAACTTGGCAAATTGAAACCGTGGTGGTCATACCTAGTGCCATAAACCAATAAGTGTTGAATACTTCGTACAAGATGCTTTTTTAGTTTTCGTAGCACCTATTGATGACTTGGTATTCTTTGGAACTGCTTTTATCGTTCCACTGCGCTTGGAACCATATTCTGTTAAAAATCCCATTTAGGTTAATGCACAAAAGTTTCTTGGATTCTTTGTGGAATATTCCAAACGATGCTTTTGTGTCGCCCTTCATTGACATTACGAAAGCCCACACGGGAATAGACGATATGATAGCTTCGTTTTATGAAACTTGAAAATCAATGCGAGTCAAGATCAATTCCACGTCTCGAACAGCATATCACCGTCTAATCAAATTAAGTCGCAACACATAACATTTCCCAGACAATTCAGCGCCAATCACTCAATTAAAGACAGTTCATTTGCCCATGTAAAGTGAATGACGTAAGTTATTACGTAACAGAACTTGCTCACACAACCAAGCAGTTTGGACTGGTCGTTTCCTTAAAACAGATTGCATTCAACTATGAACAAATTTGCTTTGTAATATCCTCGTGTTTCATCGAATTACTGCGATTGTTCCTGGCAACAAAGTTTACTCTGTATTATTTGGCTTGGATAGGAATAGTGTGTTAAAAACACCAGCAACGTTGGTACGGTAACTTTCTGATCAGAGAGACGACGCGTTGTTTCAGGAAGCTGTTTTAACGTTTCCTTCCATTCAATCGTGGTTTGCTGCTGACGAATGAAGAATCCAATGTGGTGGCTGTAGCATTTTCTACAACTACAATGTTTCACGCATCTGTACCAGCAGTAACGATATTCATCGATACAGAGTTTGTTTTAGAAGAACTTTTTAATATTCAAACATAATTAGCATTAAAAACTATGCATTTCCATCAACAGTGTGATAGCAAATCGGATTCTCGTCAAGTATCACAATGATTAGCTTGTATTAAATTCGTGCATTGCATCGACAACAGATACCAACGTAAGCACACGAGCATGTGAAAGCATTTAGATGAGAACTATTAACAAGGAAACTTTGTGAAATTAAATTAAATTCATGCCTGAAATACACGTTTGTATTAAATTGTCATCGTATTATGAATTGGGGATAAATTTAATGCAGGCTTCTTGCCCGTCAGTGGATCAACGAAGTCTGTGAATTTGACCTCTCTTAAAACAGAGAAGCCTCCTATTCCTAACATCATCTTGTGGCTGAACAGAGATGTTGATATAGCAACCAAATACTCGCAAGTCGCCTTTCTCGCTTCATACTCCGACAACTTGGCAACTTGAAACCGTCTCAACAGGTTAAAACCAGCGTAATCCGGATGCGTGGTGGTCATACCGAGTTCCATGTACCTAATGGTGTCAAGCACTTCAAACAAATCGCCTTCTAGATTTTCAAAGCATCTACTCATAATTTTATATCGTCTCGAACTGTTGTTGTCGTCCCATTGTGCTTGACAGTGCTTGCAGTCAAAAATTCCATTTAGGCTAATGCTCAAAAATTTCTGAGATTCTCTTTGGAATATTCCAAACGAAAATATATTAGTTTCTGGAAGTTTTATCACATAACACACATACAATACACGTTTAATATAACATGTACGCCATCACAATATGCACGTCATATGTAACATATCTTGGTTTTGCTTTCATTTGTGAAAAAATCATAAATATGGACTGATCATTCATCGAAATCGTTCAACAAGTCACATTCTATAAACTGCTATATGTTTGATCAACTGAAAGAAGTTTCTATCAAAAACGTTTTGACCATTTCAAGTATTTCAAATAATATCGTAGATAAAGTTTAAAAACTAGTAATGTCCTGCGCGTTTGTAGTAGACCTTTCCATTTGTGTGAATGGGAGACAACGCCAAATCAGGCTTCTGTCCTGTCAAAGGATCCACGTAATCGGCGTATTTAACCTCTCTCAGCACTTTGTACGTCCCATTTCGTTCAATACGTTTTTGGGAATACAGCGAGGTTGAAACAATAACTATGTATTCACAACCAGCACTTCTCGCCAATTCTTCTTGTTGTTCAAACTTTCTGAAAAACTCCCACAGCCTCAAACCGGTGTATAGTGGATTCGTGGCAGCCATTCCTTGCATCAGAAACTTTCTAGTTTTCAGGGTTTCGAATAAATTCCCTTCCAAATAACGCATAAATCTAAGAAACCTCGAAAGGTTTGTAGTGCTGTGTTCCAGCATGATATGGCTGTCAGTTGGTTTACGATTTGTCGCATTGTTTTCGTGAATGCTGTTTAAAGTAATAGCTACTAATTGTTTGCTGGTTTTGTGAAATATTCCGTATGAAATACTTTCCTTTAGTTTGTTGGTGGCCCGAAGTTGATCTCTTTCGCCAATATCTTCTCTCGACAATCTAAAAATGCCCCGCAATGGAGCCCTCATGGTGTAAAACTTTTCAATAAACTCCAACACTTGCGGGAGGTCTTCTTCGGTGAGAAGCCTGTTTTCGATTTCAACCAGTTTTGCTCTACCCCCATCCGAGTCCCCAAACTTGGCTAAGTCAGAATTTTTATGTTCCATCTTATTTAACAACACACAAAAAGTATGGATGGCCTACGTTTCTGCGCTTACACGTAAAAGGTATAAGTTTGCATAAGAAAAATACACAAATGTATAAGTTCACTCTTTATCATATGGCTGCTTATTCTGGAATTACCAGCAAAGATGGTACGATTTTTTTTCTGAAAAGTAACACGACGCGTTGTTTCAGGAAGCTGTTTTGACGTTTCCTTCAATTTTGGTTGCCTGCTGACGAATGAAGAATCCAGTCTGGTGGCTTGGGCATTTTCTACGACTACAATGTTTTACGCATCTGTACCAGGAGTAACGATTTGTTTGAAACAAACAGAGTTTGTTTGAAACAAACTTCGCATTGAAAACTACACATTTCCATCAACACTCTGTTGGCAAATTGGGGAGTACCTTCAATCGTTAAGAACCACAGTGCTAGCTTGTAACAAATTCGTGCATTGCATCGACAGCAAATCTCAACTTTGCAAAAAGCATATCGCGTAATTCGTAATCATGCGTGAACGTAAAAACAGTAAAAGGAGAATCATTAACAAGGAAACTTTGCAGTGCTACTGTTGGCATGG
This sequence comes from Ascidia mentula, assembly GCF_947561715.1. Lineage (NCBI taxonomy): Eukaryota > Metazoa > Chordata > Ascidiacea > Phlebobranchia > Ascidiidae > Ascidia > Ascidia mentula. The sequence goes on from NC_138568.1 coordinate 7,386,737, forward strand.
ACATTGTAAATTTAAAACAACTGTCCTTCTGGAACACAAGTTATAAGATTTTTTTGCAACCGACTTTTCGTCCACCGTTCGGCGAGACTTTTTCGTGGAGGTCAGCATGTTATAAACTCACTGATATTTGCGTCTGATATAAGGGACTTTACAATAGCAGATAATGAATGTATGGTGCCTTTTGACGTCGTATCCGTGTTCACCAATGTCCCAGCAATATATGAAGCTGTTGTCACCGTTATGGCACGCTTACAGGGAGACAGTGACCTTGAACAGCGCACGCCTTCCAACCTTCCCTTTGGTGAGTTACTGCTAATATTGTAAAGTGGAAATATTGATGTCACATCTGCAATCAGCAATCGCAACATTCGTATCATACAAATCAAATTAAATCATGTTTATTTTGCAAAAGCAACTACGCGTAAGAACAACATACAAAGAAATAAAATAGCATGGCCACCGATGAAACCATAAAGGTTATCGAGTCAGGCACCCATGTAAAGATGGTTTCTTCACGGAGAATCACCGTCTGCCGTAGGATCGCAGCCAGTGGCACTGGGAGGTGATGGGTTGCGACAGGTTACATGTGGCGAAAGGTGGCCACCCGGCCGTGCTGGCCAAAGCATTATACATGAAACATTTTTGGATTTTGCTTCCAGTTGTGGCAAAATAAAATGATGCTGGGAATACAGCTGTTTATGCGATTGTTTCTAATGTCAAAATCACATGCAATACGAACCACGAGCCCATAAGTCATATAACAGATTTGCTTTAGCGTTCATCAGAAAATTTTAACACTGTGTTGGACTGAAAAGCATATTATGTATTTCAATGCGAAAGATATTGTGGAAGAAACTGTCAAACACAAGACTATGTTTTATTAAAACGAAGTTAGTCAATGAAAGCTCAATGTACATGGCATAAATAAAAAAGGGTTGCACTGCATAGGGAAGCTATAAATTATTTACTGGATCAAATTTCAACAACATTGTTTCTGGTCAAGCAGTTTTGTTTATGCTACAGAACGGAATCGAATGGTGTGCGCTTGTAATACACGGTTGCACGTGTGTGAACAGGCGACAAAGCCAAATCAGGCTTATTTCCTGTCAGAGGATCTACATAGTCCGCATAATTCACTTCTTTAAGAACTGAAAATGTTCCATTCTTTTCAATAGACCTCCTCACAAAATCTGACACGGCCACAGTAACGATGTATGGGCAGTTTGCTTTTCGGGCCGCTTCTTCCTCCAAACCCCAAAAGTTGAAAGCACTCCAAAGTCCTAAACCACCATATTGTGGATCAGTGGCACCGAGATGTTGCATTAAGACCCTGTTGGTTTTCAGTTTTTCGAACAAGTCGCCCTCCATGTGGTGAATAAATCTACGAAAGGGATCCAATTTAGAAGAGCCACAGCCAAGTTTCTTCTTCGTCGGTGTTACCTTGGGCGAATTTCGGTCATGTACACTGTGCATAAGCATTGTGACTAGTTTTTTGGTTGCTTTGTGGAAAAGACCAAACGAGGCGTTGTCTTTTACCTTAAACTCGGCATGAACTTTGCAGTGATCGCCTATATCTTCCGTTTTCAGTTTAAAAATGTTATGCAATGGAAGTCGTTTCGTGTAAAACGCATCAATGAAGTGAGTAATTTGCGGAAGGTCTCTTGTGGTTAGAAGTCTACATTCCATGTTCTGGACTAATTTTGCTTTCTTTTTTTTCAAATCGTCAGATGCATTTGTTTGCAAGCTAAACCTTCTGATTAACCAGGAGTTCCTATTGATCAGGCGGCCCACATCAGATAGACGATTAGGCATAATTTTGGGTCACTGTTTGTATCTGCAATGGCAATCATCAATACGAGTTATTCTTTACATAAAATAGCAAAAAGTGTTTGGGGGCCATGGTTTTTCTTGGGCACAAGTCACGCTCGCAAAAAGGCATGCAACCGGTTACAAGATATATTTGTTTTTATGGCAACATTTTGATGTTAGCTTGCGTCGGCTTGTATCTGCTGGTGGCCTGCCTTTTCGCACTTTAGCTGCATCAATCCTATGCCAGAAAAATGATAATTAAATAAAAATAAATCCTCGCCAACATCTAAAAATTTCAATCACTAACATGAGCTGCAACGTGGCTACTGCGATTTGCCACGCCATACATGTCTTATAAACTGATAAGCTGTGCCTTTTTTTAAAACGTATGCTTGTAACTATATTACTTCACAAAAGGTGTACAAAAAACTTTTCCTTATAACAACTCTTTAAGTGTAAAAAGCATAATTAGAAACACCGCAATTCCACGAACTCTGCCTGAACAACTGAAAGTCAAGCTTGAACGCCGTTGCCAAACCACAAATACCACAAGTACCTTTGTAAAGGAATGAATCGTGTGAATGTGGGTTTGTGGTTTTTTGTGGAGCTTTGCAAGAAATGTAACCCATGTCGAGTCTCGGAAAACAGACCGCAAAAAAACAAACAGACCGCGAATTTTTTCGATATTATCTTCTAACCAAATTTTAAAAATTAGATTTTGCTATAAAATGTATATTGAAAATACAACTTATTGCGTATTCTAATTGTTTTGTTTTGAAATATGTGATTTGTGTTTACATCAAGGAACATACAAATTTGAGTGGGTACAATTCCAAATCAACTCGAGCAACAGCTCGTTGAAAAAAATTTATTGGTCCAAAATTTGAAACCAAGCGACATCACCTTCCTGCAATTTATCCTTGGTCTTTTCTCGACTTAGGTACATTAAATCGGAAGACATCATTTGCGGAAAACGGATTGGAAAGTCGTTCTCTCTCCAAGAAACAGACGTAGGGCTTTGGTAACATTATATGATGACGAACTAAAGACCGTGTTGGGTTAAACCGCAAAAACCAAGAGTAACTTTAAAAAGGATCTAAGTCTGACACTGTTGGTTTGTGTTTTTTTTGTGGAGCATTGCCAATACGTCCTTAGAATTCAAGTTCCAAGAACCGGTGTTTTAAAAGATTTGGGTACTTTCTCGTAAATGAAGCCTCATTTGCCGTATGGTGGCGCTTCAAGTACGCATATATTAGATCAATGCATCGTATGCGACCAAAACAAACTGATTCCAAGATCGCGTGAGTAGAAAGGGACCAACCTTATTGACATTGTCTTAGAAATGTATCGGCTGATCGACATTGGATATATTTTACAGACATATGTTTGTCTCTTATGTTCATATATTTCAACATGAACCTTATAGTCAGTTTTCTAAAAATGAATTGAGGCCAGGACTCCAGCTGTTCATGCGATAGTTTCTAATGTCAAAATCACATACAAATCAAACATAGTGTCCATTAAAAATAAGAATTGTTTCTCCTGACACTTAAGTATACGAAAGTGTTTATTGTAACCCACGTTTTGTCCACTATCCGACGAGACTTCTTCAGAGTTATGTAGCAACGATAATGCATCAACCCAATGAAAACGCAAGAAAAACGTAAGAAAAAGGAATCGATAACAATGGAACCACTGGTATCGTCTCGTGACTAGGTGTGTAACGGGGCGTAACAATTACAGTGTTTTGCGCTTGATGCAGTATCGTTGCTACATAAGCCTGACACAAGACTATGCTTTATTAAAACGAAGCTAGTCAACGAAAGCGCAATGTACATGGCATATACATACATTTTGCACTGCATAGGGAAAAGCTATAAATTATCTATTGGAGAGATATTTCAAAACTTGCGTACAAAATACTTGGAGTTAATTACTCTACAGCTCTCATTGATTATTATGGCTCTTTTGCGCATATATTATGATTTGGGTGAAAGCCGAGCCTATAGCGGTATTGGATCCCAAACAGTTGTTTTGGCCATAGTGCGCTACACGTGGTTCGTCTATGTTGATTGGTACCCAACATATCGACGATTGACCGAAAGTTACCACAAAGTGGAAATCTGTGTGCCTGCTAGTCGACCAGCTAGCACAGAGCCACTTTAACAGCTGCACTGATGAGACCTTACAGGTCGAAACAGTGCGTGTATACACCCTGTCTGCAGCTCTCATTGATTATTATGGCTCTTTTGCGCATTTAATTACTTTGAATATGAAAGCCAAAGCTATTATGCTGTTAATCAAGTTAAGTAGACGTTTCGAACACGAACTGCATTCATCATCAGTACTGTAACGTGCTTTTTTTCTGCGGATCGGCGGCGCTACCCAAACGCGTCCCATCCAATCTTCTAGGTAGCCGAGCCCGCGAAACACAACAGACACTTGTATTCGATACAGGAACGACCGGCACAACAACGCGCCAGAAATGGAACGGTTTCTAGTTAAAAAAACACAATTGTACATTCAATATATAGACAAATTCACACTATGGCAAATTCAATCGCACTTACCGAACTGTTTTGCGACCGATCTTATTCCGTAAATTATCAGTAGTGACAACACATCTTTCAGTTGCATTAGTAATCCAGTAAACTTTTCAATTGTTGCAAAGCAGTCAACAAACTATTTCGCGTTTTGCAACTAAAACCTTATTCAAATAGAATCAGTATTAACATATGTACCACAATAACTGGCAACACAACTAGCAATGAAAAACATAACCATGCGGTCTGCACGCGCACGTCTACTGCGCAGCCTTTGTCACATAATAACGAGAGTTGTGCCAAACATAGAAAACATAACGTGAAAGAATTGACGAAATTGGGTTTGGGAATCTACATCCTCCCCCCGAAAATTGGGCATTGTACCAATTTTACATCGACACAAAGATTCAAAACTCAGTCTCATTCTCCTGCGCGGGGATCACCACGCAGAGCTTAGTGATGGGTCTCCTGAGGAAACCGCCAGCCGTCTTCACTGCAACGCTCCTCACCACCTGGTGTTTATCATGGAATAGTTCGGTGACTTTTCCAAGAGGCCATCGACATCGTGGAGCAGAATCATCGACGAGTAGCACAACATCACCTTTGGAAAAATTACTTCTAGTGTGCCATTTTTGTCTGGAGATGATTGTCCGGGGGTACTCCCTCAGCCATCGTTGCCAAAACTCATTGGCAACATGCTGAACCAGGCGGTATCGGCGTCTGGCGTAGCAATCGCTCGGGTTGGTCATCGTCGGCGGCAATCCCACCGATGGGTTAATTCTTAATAGGTGGTTTGGCGTCAAGGGCATGTCTTCACCAACTTCCAGGGAAACTTCAGTTAGAGGTCGTGAATTTATGATGTTCCCCACCTCCAACAGCAACGTGTGTAGGGCGTCATCGTCTGGTTTTCCCTCAGGATAAATCGCCATCATAATTCTTCGGACGGTTCTGATCATCCGTTCCCACACTCCACCCATGTGGCTTGCTCCTGGTGGGTTGAACGACCACTTCACCTTCCGCTGGCGCAAGTAGTCACAGATCTGATTTTGGTTCCATTTTTCCACGTCTTCCTTCATAACGCGGTTAGCACCGACGAAATTGGTTCCGTTATCCGAGTAAATGTGTGATATTGGACCACGTCGTGCAAGAAATCGCCTCAGGACATTCAAAAAGGCGTCTGTAGTTACGTCGGCAGCAACTTCTAAATGAACAGCACGTGTCGTTATACACGTAAACAGACATCCGATGGATGAGTCAGTCCAAAACAGACAAGGACAGTCTTCTAGATCAAGTTCCTCCTTCACTGTTCGTGACATTTTTACTGCATCAAAAGCAGCCTCCAGTTCCAGTCGTGGTATGGTTTGCCTTCCTGAACCGGAAAGCAGTGTTTTGCCCATCACCAGAGAGCACGTAACGTTCGAGTGGTCATCTACTGACCTCAGGTAACAAGCACAACCTCGTGCTTCTGACGAAGCGTCAGCAAAAACATGTAACTGTACTTTGGACGCATTGGTGGTCATTCGATAAAAACGAGGTATTCTTACCTCACAAAGGTCACAGAGGCTTTCTCGCCATTTTCGCCACCTGGCTTGATCCGTGGTCGGCACGACATCGTCCCATCCAATCTTCTGTTGACACACGTCCCTGTAGATCAATCTGGCTTCTAGGACCACGGGTGCAACGAGTCCAAGGGGGTCAAACAGGGAGTTTGTCACGGAGAGCATTCCACGTCGCGTAATCGGTTTGTCCGGCAGGACGACATTAAATCCAAACTCGTCCTCCGGCAGACGCCAGCTGATTCCCAGAACACGTTCCTGTACCTCTCCGCCAAGCGGAATGTTCTGGATTAATTTGGACCTTTCTCCGTTAGGAACAGAGTTCATTACAGCATCACTCGATGACAACCATTTTGTCAGCCTGAAACCTCCCATGGACAGTAGACTTCTCAAATTTTCCATCATTTTAATTCCCATTGTATCTGTGGGGATTGATAATAAACAATCGTCCACATAAAAGTTTTTTCTCACAACCTCGGCAACACGAGGATCAAAAAACTTCCCAAATTCACGTGCGGTTTCACGTAGGCAGAATGTGGCGCAGCTTGGGGACGACTTCGCGCCAAATAAATGAACAGTCATTCGGTGAGGCACAGGATCCTTCAGTGTGTCGCCTCCTGGCCACCACAAGAATCTGAAGACGTCACGATCCTGCTGCGTGACGCGTACTTGATAGAACATGGCTTCTGTGTCCGCAACCAAAGCCACGGCTTCTTTGCGGAATCTCAGAAGCACTCCAACTAACGAGTTCATTAAGTCTGGTCCTTTCATCAAGTGATCGTTGATAGAGTTACCGTCGCACTTTGCGGCACAGTCAAAAACGATTCGAAGCTTATCCGGCTTCTTTGGGTTTACCACGGGGTGGTGAGGAAGGTACCACTTCCGACCATCAGTACTAATTTCTTCTTCTGGTACCCGTTCGGCATAACCCTTTTCCAAAAGGATTTGCATCTGCTGAACATACTTTTGACTTAAACTTGCATCACGTGACAAACGCTTCCTAAGACCAGACAGTCGTTTCTGTGCCAATTTCAAAGTGTTGGGAAGAACATCTGCCGAATTTCGCCACAACAGCGGTAACTGTTAATGTCCATCTTTGTGTTCCACTTGCTTGGTCATGATGTCATATGCAATGACGTCTTCTGCTGAAAACTTCAATCCAAACTCCATTGCTTCCCTGTTGCTCCGGAGCAACTGGAGGAAGGATTCGGTATCCCCCAAATCACCACTTCGCATTGGGTAAGTTTCACCATCATCGGTCACGATGACGTCATCGATGTTATTAAAGGAATTAAAACGTTCAATTCCTTGCAACAGAAAACTACAGCCCCTGGAGGTTTTCTGTGGAGCATAACCTCTTAGCAACCAACCTAGAGGCGTTTTGACAGCGTCCGGGTACTCCGGATCAGGAGAGAACCGACTCTCCAAACATCGATGAACTAAGTAGTTGTCTGTACCAATAAGTAATGTGACAGACCCACCTTTGATTTGCGGTAAATGTACTCCCTTCAGATGCTTGGGACGAACAGGTGTTCCAAACTTTGGGACATGCTCAGGCGGAACAGGGATTTCGTCAAGTAGCGTCACTTCCGGTAAATTGAACTCCTCTCCTCCCATCAAGGGCAGTACTGACATGGAGATTTTCACGGTGTTCAGCTCATTTGCACCGTTGATCGACCCGAGCTGCATACGAACGGGTTCGCCTTCTACCTCAACATCCAACATGTTGATCAGCCGTTTCTCACAGAAGGTTTTGTCCGAACCAGTGTCCAGCAGAGCATATGTTTCAATTTCCTTGTCCCCGACGCGGACTCGAACAGGAACAATGTCTAACCAAGCGGACAATGAGTTGCTACCATGACAGCCCACGGTATTCAAGCACATACCCTGCGTCAAAGACGCCGAGTCATTTCCATTTTTGTCCTCCGAAGATGCGTCCGTTGGTCGAGGTCTCGCCGGATTGTGCAGTAGCACATGATGGTATGCACTTCCACAACCTTCCTCATCGCAAACCGTCTTACTGCTACAATCGACAACCTTGTGTCCCACTTCAAGACACCGGAAACACAAACCTTTCGCTCGCACAAATTGTCGTCGCTCACGATGCGATTTTCGTTTAAACGCATAGCAGACGACGAGGTCATGCGGCTTTGCACAACAAGGACACGGTTTCTTTCGTTGTGTAGACTGTTGTTCGTTCTGCACCGATTTCTGTGCACCAGTAGAAGAAATGGCGTTGTATGACGTCGCCTTTTGTCGCTTGATACCTTGATTCTTTTCGGGGTCTGAAAGAAAGAGACCTTTCCCATATATCGAGTTGGCTTTCTCACTCTGCTTTACAACAAAATTTGCAAAATCCACGAAACGCGCAACTCTACCCGTTTCCCTTTGCAATGCAACAGATGTAGAAACCCATTTATATTGCATCTCCACAGGTAGCTTGCTGGCAATAGCAACAATAAAACCGACGGAATCAACAGTAGACATACCAGTGATTTCCTCCAATGATACGCAGCATCTCTTAAGGTGGACGGCCAACTTTTCCAAACCGTCGGGGTCGTTTCGTCCAATCTTCGGACTTTCTTGCAACTTCCTTTCGCAGCAACGAGCGATGATATGTGGTTGACCATAGCGTTCGTACAATTCTTTCCAAGCAAGTTCGTAGCTGACTGCAGGGTTTGAGGATGACGTATGGTGCTTCAGCTTTTCATTGACACTCGGCGTGCAATTTTGCAGCAAGTATGTAAGTCTTAAATCATCACAGTATAATCTGCTAGCAATATGAATTTTGTACCGATTTGCAAATGACCAATAGTCCATAGGGTCGCCATCAAACTTTGTTATTTGTGGTTTTGGCAGAAAACGTTCACCAACCTCCGTATAATGAGGTCTAAACTGTGTCGTAGAGGTATGTCTGTTATGTGGCGAGTAAATATTATCACGTGGTACCTTTTGGCGACTAGGGTGTTCGAATTCCTTGAACTTTATTTCATTTGGTTTAGGATCTTCGATCACTAATTCTTCAGGATTCTTGGGACACACTGTGTCTTTCCGGAGTTCGTATTTTAACGAACAAACACTCCCAACTTCTTCCCATGCGTAGATTCGCGATCAGCGATTTCAGCCTCCAATTTTCTTTCTTCTTTTCTTTCTTCCATTCTTTCTTCATCTTGCTTGCGAGCTAATCAAGCAAGGTTTAGCTTCACACGATTTTCCTTTAACTTAATACTGTATGTCGAGCTCCTAGAAGATCTTACGCTCCCAGTGTGAATAGTGGATTCACATCGTTTCGACATTCTACTTGCGGGCGGTGAACGGCTACCAGCTTCCGAGACAGGCACCGGTGTTAAAATGTCTCGCAGCCACTGCCTGACGCGAGTGTCAAATTCATTCTTGCCTCGAACACAATCCCAGCAGAGCACTGAGCTGCATAACAGCTTTGGCTTTCATATTCAAAATATTTCAAAACCAGTTATAAATACTGTTTCTAGTCGAGCAGTTTTGTTTATGCTATAGACCGAAAACGAATGGCGTGCGCTTGTAATACACTGTGGGACGTGTGTGGACAGGCGAAAAAGTCAAATCAGGATTCTGTCCGGCCAGAGGTTCTACATAGTCCGCATAATTCACTTCTTTAAGAACTGAAAATGTTCCGTTTCTTTCAATTAACCTCAAAAAATCCGACACGGCCACAGTAACGATGTATGGGCAGTCTGTTTTTCGGGCCGCTTCTTCATTCAAACCCCAAAAGTTGAAAGCACTCCAAAGTCCTAAACCACCATATTGTGGATCAGTGGCACCGAGATGTTGCATTAAGACCCTGTTGGTTTTCAGTTATCGAACAAGTCCCCCTCCATGTGGTGAATGAATCTACGAAAGGGGTCTAATTTAGAAAGCCACAGCCAAATTTCTTTTTCTTCGGTGTTACTTTGGGCGAATTTCGGTCATGTACACTGTACATAAGCATTGTGACTATAGTTGCTTGGTTGCTTTGCGGAAAAGACCAAAGGAAGCGTTGTCTTTTACCTTAAAACTCGGCATGAACTTTGCAGTGATTGCAGATATCTTCCGCTTTTAGTTTAAAAATGTTATGCAATGGAGTTCGTTTCGTGAAAAGAGGCATCAATGAAGTGAGTAATTTGCGGAAGGTCATTTGTAGTCAAAAGTCCGTGTCCTCAACTAATAATGCTTTCTTTTTTTCAAAATCGTCATATGCATTTGTTTCCAAACTAAACCTTCCGATTTACCAGGAGGTCCTAGTGATAAGGCAATCCACGTCAGATCGACGAAGCATAGATTTGGATCAATGTTTGAATCTGCAATGGCAAACATCAGTGCGAGTTATTCTTTCAAAAATAGCAAAAGTTTTCATTATTGTAATTCGGAAATTCGGAATCTTAAAAAAAATAACCTTTTTATGAAAACAACACTTAAAGTGTAAAAAGCAGAACCAGCGAACTCTGCTTGAACAACTGACAATCAAGCTTGAACGCCGTTGCCAAACCACATATACCACAGGTAGCTTTGTAAAGTAATCAAGCGTGACAATGTCGGTTTGTGGGTTTTTGTGGAGGCTTGCTCAGAAATATAACCCATGTCGAGTCTCGAGAAACAGACCGCAAAAAAAAATTCGGAAAAAATGCGTTTTTTTGGTATTATCTTGTAACCAAATTAAAAAATAAAATTTTCTTATGAAATATATATTGAACATACAACTTATTGCGTATTCCATTTGTTTTGTTTTAAAGTATGTAACTGTTAATATAACATAAAAATACGTGTTTACATCAAAGGACATGCAAATTTGAGTGGGGACATTTCCAAATCAACTCGAGCAACAGCTCGTTGAAAAAAATTATTGGTCCCAAATTTGAAACCAAGCGACATCACTTTCCTGCAATTCATCATTGTTCGTTCTTTTTGGACTAAAATCAAATCGGGAGACATCATTTGCGGAAACTGGATTGGAAAGTCGTTCTCCCTCCAAGAAAACGACGTAGGGCTTTGGTAACATTATATGATGACGAACTAAAGACCGTGTTGGGTTAAACCGCAAAAACCAAGAGTAACTTCAAAGGGGATCTAAGTCTGACACTGTTGGATTGTGTGTTTTTGTGGAGTATTGCCAATAAGCCCTTAGAAATGGATTTCCAAGAACCGCGTTGTCAAACAATGTGGGCACTTTCTCGTAAATGAATTGCCCTTTGGTGGCGCACCAAGTACGTATATATTAGATTAATGTATCACATGCGACCAACAAGAACTGATTCCAAGATCGCGTGAGTAGCAGGGGACCACCCTTATTGACATTGTCTTAGAGACGTGCCGCTTGATCGACATTGAATATATTTTACAGACATATGTTTGTCTCTTATGTTCACATATTTCAATATAAATTTTATTGTCGGTTTTAGAAAAATAAAATGATGCCAGGACTCCAGCTGTACCTGGGACAGTTTCTAATGTCAGAATCACATACAAATCGAACATAGTTTCCATTAATTAAGAAGAATTGTTTCTCCTGACACCTAAGTTACGAAAGTGTTTATTGTAACGTTTTGTCCAACCCCAAGGAGACTTCTTCAGGGTTATGTAGCAACGATAATGCATCGACACAATGAAAACGCAAGAAAAACGTAAGAAAAATGAATCGATAACAATGGCACCGCTGGTATCATCATGTGACTACGTGTGTAACGGGGCGTAACAACAAGTTGTTTTAACTTGTATTAGAGTTTTTGCGCTTGATGCATTATCATTTATTACTCTGCTCTTTTGGCACAATAAAAACGTAATTTATTAAGCGACGTTCCTTAAGGTAATGGTACTATGGTATAGCACACAACCAACACCAAGAAAACATACCAACACGAAAATATACGTGTATTTCCCGAGAACAGTGCGTGTATTTCCTGTTGCTTCATAATAACTTGCTGTAATTGTTGTTTCCCGCCCCTTTTCATATCATCACGTGATTTCACAAGCGGTGATAGCATTATTTCTTCCTTGACAAAATTTTCCATTCTTTTCAATAGACCGCCTCAAAAAATCCGACACGGCCACAGTAACGATGTATGGGCAGTCTGCCTTTCGAGCCGCTTCTTCCTCCAAACCCCCAAAATTGAAAGCACTCCAAAGTCCTAAACCATTATATTGTGGATCAGTGGTAACCAGATTTTGCATCAGGATCTTGTTGGTTTTCAGTTTTTTGAACAAGTCGCCCTCCATGTGGTGAATGAATCTACGAAAGGGGTCTAATTTAGAAAGCCACAGCCAAATTTCTTTTTCTTCGGTGTTACTTTGGGCGAATTTCGGTCATGTACACTGTACATAAGCATTGTGACTAGTTGCTTGGTTGCTTTGCGGAAAAGACCAAACGAAGCGTTGTCTTTTACCTTAAACTCGGCATGAACTTTGCAGTGATCGCAAATATCTTCCGTTTTCAGTTTAAAAATTCTATGCAATGGAAGTCGTTTCGTGTAAAACGCATCAATGAAGTGAATAATTTGCGGAAGGTCGTTTGTAGTCAAGGTCCGTGTCCTGAACTAATTTTAATTTCTTTTTTTCAAATCGTCAGATGCATTTGTTTTCAAGCTAAACCTTGTGAGTACCAAGAGATCCAATCGATAAGGCAGCCAACACCAAATAGACGACGAAGCATAGTTTTTGATCACTGTTTGAATTCTCAGTGGCAAATTCCACAAACACTATCTATTATTTTCATTAACTGAGGTGAACTATATTGTGGCTACTATTTGCGACTCCGCGCAATTCGTCACTGTGTTATATACTCACAAACTCAACCTTTTTTTAAATGTGTACATGTAACATATTACCTAACTAAAAGGTTTCGTGAACAAAATACTGTCATCAGTAGCGAGAATAACCTATGAATTGGGAAAACCCTGTGGAATAAAGCGTGACAGTCGGTTTGTGGGTTTTGCGGAGACGTGCCTAGAAAATAAAAATACCCGTGACGAGTTCAGAGAAACATATGGGAAAAAATAGCATTGTTTTGTCAGATCAACTGTGTTGTATAACTTCGAAATCAAAAGAGTAACTTCGAATTCCGAACTGTTGGCTTGTGAGTTTTTGTGGAGCTTTGCCAATAAATCCCGATGCGAAATCGAATCGTTAATTTAAAACAATTTTGGCACTATCTTGTAAATAAACACTTACCGAATGAAAAACCAATATTGGACATGTCATCTTATTTTTGCGTGACAATTAACAATTGTACTGAAACCTCCTAGAAAACCGTAATCCTATTTGTTTCACTGGTCAGATTTCTGTGTTATTTGGAAGGGAATCCCTAAATACATATGGTAAGTTAATATTGCAAGGAATAGTTTCTGCACATCCTCAAAACTATGGTTTGGAGGTATAACAGTATTTCAAAAAGTTTGAAATGTGAGAAGAAATTGCCAGAAATGATGGTTGTGAATACATAGTTATCGTTGCCGTCTCGATATATTCCCACAAACGTATTGAACGAAATGGTACGTACACAGTGCAAATGAGGGTACATACGTCGATTAATTAGATGAACTAACAGGACAAAAGCCTGGTGTGAGGTTGTTTCGCACTCACACCACTTTTGAACTTTCTTTTACCTGTGAAAGTATGTTTTATGATACTTATAACTCCAGTTATGCACTGCTGTAAAGGTTTGTGTTATAGTTGGAACGGTAAAAATTGCTTTGCAGAAAAACCTTTTTTCAGTAATTCTGCATGGTTAGCAATGCGTTGTATCGACCTTGCATACCTAGTCATTCGTTTCATTCCACATCACGGTGCATATGCACTCTTTCCTTTTATTGAAAATCGGCTGGTAAAATAGTTTAATAACCACCGGTGAGTTTTTTTTTATAATTCCTTTGCAGATGACTATCATGGGTCTGCGAAGGTCTTAAATCTGCTTTAGAACATACAAAAATAGGATACGATATTCGTAACATTCGCGATTGTGTGTAGAAGATTTCACAAGCCTGCGATTTATTTGTGTTTCAATGTTTTTTGCGTGGTGAAATAAGATTTTGTAAATTTTACTTATGAGTGTGGCCACGCAAAAGTAGGATGACATGACTATCAATGATTTCATAAATTTGTTGTTTTTCATTAGTTTATCGTCTAGTGTTTATTTACAAGGTAGTGCCCAAATTGTTTCGAAAAAAAAAACGATTCTCGGAACTCCATTTCTGAATACTTATTGCCAGAGCTCCACGAAAACCCACAACTTCGTTACGCCTTATTCTATTACAGATAAACTCGTGGCATTTGTGGTTTCGACGGCAAAGGTGTTTGAAGTAAAGCTTGATTTCCTGTGGTTTAGGCAGAGTTCTTGGAACTAAGCTATTTGTGCTTGCGTTTGCAACATTTCGAAGGTTGTTCTCGCTACTGAGGAAAGTTTTTTTTAGCGAGGCAATATAGTTACAAACCTACGCTTAGTTTTAAAAAAAGTAAAGCTTGTCAATTTATAAGAGAGCAACGCACGACACGAGTCGCAAATCGTAGTAGCCACCGATATAGTTCTCGATACAGGAAATATTAGATTTTGGCTTGTGTGGGGATTTCAAACTTTAAATTTAATTCCGATTGCTTTGGTATGTATTTGATGTAGCCACGGTAGCTAACAAAGTGCGAAATAGCAGTCCACCAGCGGAAACAAGGCGACGCAAGCTGATATGAAAATGTTGCGACTCGCACTGATGATTGCCACTGAAGATTTTCACAGTGATCAAAAACTATGCTTCGACGTCCATCCGATGTAGGCTGCCATATCAGTAGGATCTCTTTGGTAATCAGATGATTTGGCTGCAAACAAATGGATCAAAAGATTCGCATAGATTAAATAGATCATGCGGACAATGTAAACCATTCGACCGGTCACAGCCTGATTTGGCTTTATCGCCTGTTCACACACGTGCAACCGAGTATTACAAACGAATACCATTCGAATCCAGTCTATAGCATTCACACATAAGTGCTTGTCCAAAAACAGTATTTTTAATTGTTTCTGATGTATCGATTCAACAGGTACTTTATATATTTTCCTTAAGCATTGCAAATTGTATATGATATGCCGTGTACATTGCGCTTTCGTTGACAAGTTTTGCTTCAATAAAACAAAGCCCGGTATTTAACAGTTCTTCCATCACATCTTTACCATTGAAATACATGATATGCATTTCAGTCCAACGCAATTGTCACATTTTTTTTTCCAATAAGGGCATAAGCGAATTTCTAGTCATATGATGTTGCATTAAGACCCTGTTGGTTTTCAGTTTTTCGAACAAGTCCCCCTCCATGTGGTGAATGAATCTACGAAAGGGGTCTAATTTAGAAAGCCAAAGCCAAATTTCTTTTTCATGGTGTTACCTTGGGCGAATTTCGGTCATGTACACTGTACATAAGCATTGTGACTATAGTTGCTTGGTTGCTTTGCGGAAAAGACCAAACGAAGTGTTGTCTTTTACCTTAAACTCGGCATGAACTTTGCAGTGATCGCCTATCTCCTCCGTTTTCAGTTTAAAAATGCTAGATTAATGTAGATTAATGTATCACATGCGACCAACAAGAACTGATTCCAAGATCGAGTGAGTATCAGTGGACCACCCTTATTGACATTGTCTTAGAGACGTGCCGCCTGATCGAAATTGGATATATTTTACAGACATATGTTTGTCTCTTATGTTCACATATTTCAATATAAACTTTATTGTCGGTTTTAGAAAAATAAAATGATGCCAGGACTCCAGCTGTACCTGGGACAGTTAACCAGGGACAATGTCAGAATCACATGAACATGAAATATTACTGCGTTATCTGATACGTTGGTAGAGATCCCCTACGTATATGTGAAGGTTGCCTGGCAAGTTGTGCGCTTGCGCACCAGTGTACCTTGGCCACAGTATACCCAGTGAAACTACTGAGCTCCGGTAGATCAGTTGGTAGAGCGTTGGGCCTGGTTAGCCCAGGGTCGTGAGTTCAAACCTCACCGGGAGCTTGATTTTTCAAATCTTGCTCCGACTTGTCAGGAAAAAGTGGCTGATCCAGCTAGGCTGCAATGCCTGGGCTGCCAAGCCTGCAAACCTAGTTTCCATTAATTAAGAAGAATTGTTTCTCCTGACACCTAAGTTACGAAAGTGTTTATTGTAACCAACGTTTTGTCCAACCCCAAGGAGACTTCTTCAGGGTTATGTAGCAACGATAATGCATCGACACAATGAAAACGCAAGAAAAACGTAAGAAAAATGAATCGATAACAATGGCACCGCTGGTATCATCACGTGACTGGGTGTGTAACGGGGCGTAACAACAAGTTGTTTTAACTTTGTTTTTGCGCTTGATGCATTATCATTTATTAGTCTGCTCTTTTGGCACAATAAAAACGTAATTTATTAACCGACGTTCCTTAAGGTAATGGCACTATGGTATAGCACACAACCAACACCAAGAAAACATACCAACACGAAAATATACGTGTATTTCCCGAGAACAGTGTGTGTATTTCCTGTTGCTTTATAATAACTTGCTGCAATTGTTGTTTCCCGCCCCTTTTCATAACATCACGTGATTTCACAAGCAGTGATAGCATTATTTTTTCCTTGACAAAATTTTCCATTCCCTTCAATAGACCGCCTCAAAAAATCCGACACAGCCACAGTAACGATGTATGGGCAGTCTGCCTTTCGAGCCGCTTCTTTCTCCAAACCCAAAAATTGAAAGCACCAAAAAGTCCTATACCACCATATTGTGGATCTGTGGTAACCAGATTTTGCATCAGGATCCTGTTGGTTTTAAGTTTTTCCAACAAGTCGCCCTCCATGCGGTGAATGAATCTACGAAAGGGATCCAATTTCGAAGAACCACAGCCAAATTTCTTTTTCGTCGATGTAACCTTGGGCGAATTTCGGTCATGTACACTGTACATAAGCATTGTGACTATAGTTGCTTGGTTGCTTTGCGGAAAAGACCAAACGAAGTGTTGTCTTTTACCTTAAACCCGGCATGAACTTTGCAGTGATCGCCTATCTCCTCCGTTTTCAGTTTAAAAATGCTATGCAAAGGAAGTCGTTTCGTGTGAAACGCATCAATGAAGTGAGTAATTTGCGGAAGGTCGTTTCTAATCAAAAGTCCGTGTCCTGAACTAATTTTAATTTCTTTTTTTCAAATCGTCAGATGCATTTGTTTTCAAGCTAAACCTTGTAATTACCAAGGGGTCCAATTGATAAGGCAGCCAACACCAAATAGACGACGAAGCATAGTTTTTGATCACTGTTTGAATTCTCAGTGGCAAATTCCACAAACACTATCTATTATTTTCATTAACTGAGGTGAACTATATTGTGTCTACTATTTGCGACTCCGCGCAATTCGTCACTGTGTTATATACTCACAAACTCAACCTTTTTTTAAAATGTGTACTTGTAACGTGTTACCTAACTAAAAGGTTTCGTAAACAAAATACTTTCATCAGTAGCGAGAATAACCTATGAATTGGGAAAACCCTGTGAAATAAAGCGTGACAGTCGGTTTGTGGGTTTCGCGGAGACGTGTTAAGGCCTAGAAAATAGAAATACCCGTGACGAGTTCAGAGAAACATATGGGGAAAAAATAGCATTGTTTTGTCAGATCAACTGTGTTGTATAACTTCGAAATCAAAAGAGTAACTTCGAATTCCGAACTGTGGGCTTGTGAGTTTTTGTGGAGCTTTGCCAATAAATCCCGATGCGAAATCGAATCGTTAATTTAAAACAATTTTGGCACTATCTTGTAAATAAACACTTACCGAATGAAAAACCAATATTGGACATGTCATCTTATTTTTGCGTGACAATTAACAATTGTACTGAAACCTCCTAGAAAACCGTAATCCTATTTGTTTCACTGGTCAGATTTCTGTGTTATTTGGAAGGGAATCCCTAAATACATATGGTAAGTTAATATTGCAAGGAATTGCTTCTGCACATCCTCAAAACTATGGTTTGGAGGTATAACAGTATTTCAAAAAGTTTGAAATGTAAGAAGAAATTGCCAGAAATGATGGTTGTGAATACATAATTATCGTTGCCGTCTCGATATATTCCCACAAACGTATTGAACGAAATGGTACGTACACAGTGCAAATGAGGGTACATACGTCGATTAATTAGATCAACTAACAGGACAAAAGCCTGATGTGAGGTTGTTTCGCACTCACACCACTTTTGAACTTTCTTTTACCTGTGAAAGTATGTTTTATGATACTTATACCTCCAGTTATGCACTGCTGTAAAGGTTTGTGTTATAGTTGGAACGGTAAAAATTGCTTTGCAGAAAAACCTTTTTTCAGTAATTCTGCATGGTTAACAATGCGTTGTATCGACCTTGCATACCTAGTCATTCGTTTCATTCCACATCACGGTGCATATGCACTCTTTCCTTTTATTGAAAATCGGCTGGTAAAATAGTTTAATAACCACCGGTGAGTTTTTTTTTATAATTCCTTTGCAGATGACTATTTTGGTTGTGAATACATAGTTGTCGTTGCCGTCTTGATATATTCCCACAAATGTATTGAACGACATGGGACGTACAAAGTGCAAATGAGGCTACATATGTCGATTACGTGAATCAACTAACAGGACAAAAGCCTGATGTGGGTTTGTTCCCCATTCACACCACTTTTAAACTTTTAATGTGAAATTTTACCTGTGAAAGTATGTTTTATGAAACTTATAACTCCAGTTATGCACTGCTGTAAAAGTATGTGTTATAGTTAGAACGGTAAAAATTGCTTTGTGGGAAAACCTTTTTTCAGTATTTCTGCATGGTTAACAATGCGTTGTATCGACCTTGCATATCTGGCCATTCGTTTCATTCCACATCACGGTGCATATGCACCCTTCCCGTTTATTAAAAAAATCGGCTGGTAAAATAGTTTAATAACCACCGGTGAGTTTGTTATTTTGTAATTCCTTTGCAGAGGACTATCATGGGTCCGCGAAGGTCTTAAATCTGCTTTAGAACATACAAAAACAGGATACGATATTCGTAACATTCGCGACTGTGTGTAGAAGATTTCACGAGCCTCCGGTTTTTTGTGTTTCAATGTTTTTTGCGTGGTGAAATAAGATTTTGTAAATTTTACTTATGAGTGTGGCCACGCAAAAGTAGGATGACATGAATATCAATGATTTCATAAATTTGTTGTTTTTCATTAGTTTATCGTCTAGTGTTTATTTACAAGGTAGTGCCCAAATTGTGTCGAAAAAAAAAACGATTCTCGGAACTCCATTTCTGAGTACTTATTGCCAGAGCTCCACGAAAACCCACAACTTCGTTACGCCTTGTTCTATTACAGATAAACTCGTGGCATTTGTGGTTTCGACGGCAACGGTGTTTGAAGTAAAGCTTGATTTCCTGTGGTTTAGGCAGAGTTCTTGGAACTAAGCTATTTGTGCTTGCGTTTGCAACATTTCGAAGGTTGTTCTCGCTACTGAGGAAAGTTTTTTGCTTGCGAAATTTTTAGCGAGGCAATATAGTTACAAACCTACGCTTAGTTTTAAAAAAAGTAAAGCTTGTCAGTTTATAAGAGAGCAACGCACGACACGAGTCGCAAATCGTAGTAGCCACCGATATAGTTCTCGATACAGGAAATATTAGATTTTGGCTTGTGTGGGGATTTCAAACTTCAAATTTAATTCCGATTGTTTTGGTATGTATTTGATGTAGCCACGGTAGCTAACAAAGTGCGAAATAGCAGTCCACCAGCGGAAACAAGGCGACGCAAGCTGATATGAAAATGTTGCGACTCGCACTGATGATTGCCACTGAAGATTTTCACAGTGATCAAAAACTATGCTTCGACGTCCATCCGATGTAGGCTGCCATATCAGTAGGATCTCTTTGGTAATCAGATGATTTGGCTGCAAACAAATGGATCAAAAGATTCGCATAGATTAAATAGATCATGCGGACAATGTAAACCATTCGACCGGTCACAGCCTGATTTGGCTTTATCGCCTGTTCACACACGTGCAACCGAGTATTACAAACGAATACCATTCGAATCCAGTCTATAGCATTCACACATAAGTGCTTGTCCAAAAACAGTATTTTTAATTGTTTCTGATGTATCGATTCAACAGGTACTTTATATATTTTCCTTAAGCATTGCAAATTGTATATGATATGCCGTGTACATTGCGCTTTCGTTGACAAGTTTTGCTTCAATAAAACAAAGCCCGGTATTTAACAGTTCTTCCATCACATCTTTACCATTGAAATACATGATATGCATTTCAGTCCAACGCAATTGTCACATTTTTTTTTCCAATAAGGGCATAAGCGAATTTCTAGTCATATGATGTTGCATTAAGACCCTGTTGGTTTTCAGTTTTTCGAACAAGTCCCCCTCCATGTGGTGAATGAATCTACGAAAGGGGTCTAATTTAGAAAGCCAAAGCCAAATTTCTTTTTCATGGTGTTACCTTGGGCGAATTTCGGTCATGTACACTGTACATAAGCATTGTGACTATAGTTGCTTGGTTGCTTTGCGGAAAAGACCAAACGAAGTGTTGTCTTTTACCTTAAACTCGGCATGAACTTTGCAGTGATCGCCTATCTCCTCCGTTTTCAGTTTAAAAATGCTAGATTAATGTAGATTAATGTATCACATGCGACCAACAAGAACTGATTCCAAGATCGAGTGAGTATCAGTGGACCACCCTTATTGACATTGTCTTAGAGACGTGCCGCCTGATCGAAATTGGATATATTTTACAGACATATGTTTGTCTCTTATGTTCACATATTTCAATATAAACTTTATTGTCGGTTTTAGAAAAATAAAATGATGCCAGGACTCCAGCTGTACCTGGGACAGTTAACCAGGGACAATGTCAGAATCACATACAAATCGAACATAGTTTCCATTAACGCAGTAATATTTCATGCAATGAACATGAAATATTACTGCGTTATCTGATACGTTGGTAGAGATCCCCTACGTATATGTGAAGGTTGCCTGGCAAGTTGTGCGCTTGCGCACCAGTGTACCTTGGCCACAGTATACCCCGTGAAACTACTGAGCTCCTGTAGATCAGTTGGTAGAGCGTTGGGCCTGGTTAGCCCAGGGTCGTGAGTTCAAACCTCACCGGGAGCTTGATTTTTCAAATCTTGCTCCGACTTGTCAGGAAAAAGTGGCTGATCCAGCTAGGCTGCAATGCCTGGGCTGCCAAGCCTGCAAACCTAGTTTCCATTAATTAAGAAGAATTGTTTCTCCTGACACCTAAGTTACGAAAGTGTTTATTGTAACCAACGTTTTGTCCAACCCCAAGGAGACTTCTTCAGGGTTATGTAGCAACGATAATGCATCGACACAATGAAAACGCAAGAAAAACGTAAGAAAAATGAATCGATAACAATGGCACCGCTGGTATCATCACGTGACTGGGTGTGTAACGGGGCGTAACAACAAGTTGTTTTAACTTGTATTAGTGTTTTTGCGCTTGATGCATTATCATTTATTAGTCTGCTCTTTTGGCACAATAAAAACGTAATTTATTAACCGACGTTCCTTAAGGTAATGGCACTATGGTATAGCACACAACCAACACCAAGAAAACATACCAACACGAAAATATACGTGTATTTCCCGAGAACAGTGTGTGTATTTCCTGTTGCTTTATAATAACTTGCTGCAATTGTTGTTTCCCGCCCCTTTTCATAACATCACGTGATTTCACAAGCAGTGATAGCATTATTTTTTCCTTGACAAAATTTTCCATTCCCTTCAATAGACCGCCTCAAAAAATCCGACACAGCCACAGTAACGATGTATGGGCAGTCTGCCTTTCGAGCCGCTTCTTCCTCCAAACCCAAAAATTGAAAGCACCAAAAAGTCCTATACCACCATATTGTGGATCTGTGGTAACCAGATTTTGCATCAGGATCCTGTTGGTTTTAAGTTTTTCCAACAAGTCGCCCTCCATGCGGTGAATGAATCTACGAAAGGGATCCAATTTCGAAGAACCACAGCCAAATTTCTTTTTCGTCGATGTAACCTTGGATGAATTTCGGTCATGTACACTGTACATAAGCATTGTGACTATAGTTGCTTGGTTGCTTTGCGGAAAAGACCAAACGAAGTGTTGTCTTTTACCTTAAACCCGGCATGAACTTTGCAGTGATCGCCTATCTCCTCCGTTTTCAGTTTAAAAATGCTATGCAAAGGAAGTCGTTTCGTGTGAAACGCATCAATGAAGTGAGTAATTTGCGGAAGGTCGTTTCTAATCAAAAGTCCGTGTCCTGAACTAATTTTAATTTCTTTTTTTCAAATCGTCAGATGCATTTGTTTTCAAGCTAAACCTTGTAATTACCAAGGGGTCCAATTGATAAGGCAGCCAACACCAAATAGACGACGAAGCATAGTTTTTGATCACTGTTTGAATTCTCAGTGGCAAATTCCACAAACACTATCTATTATTTTCATTAACTGAGGTGAACTATATTGTGTCTACTATTTGCGACTCCGCGCAATTCGTCACTGTGTTATATACTCACAAACTCAACCTTTTTTTAAAATGTGTACTTGTAACGTGTTACCTAACTAAAAGGTTTCGTAAACAAAATACTTTCATCAGTAGCGAGAATAACCTATGAATTGGGAAAACCCTGTGAAATAAAGCGTGACAGTCGGTTTGTGGGTTTCGCGGAGACGTGTTAAGGCCTAGAAAATAGAAATACCCGTGACGAGTTCAGAGAAACATATGGGGAAAAAATAGCATTGTTTTGTCAGATCAACTGTGTTGTATAACTTCGAAATCAAAAGAGTAACTTCGAATTCCGAACTGTGGGCTTGTGAGTTTTTGTGGAGCTTTGCCAATAAATCCCGATGCGAAATCGAATCGTTAATTTAAAACAATTTTGGCACTATCTTGTAAATAAACACTTACCGAATGAAAAACCAATATTGGACATGTCATCTTATTTTTGCGTGACAATTAACAATTGTACTGAAACCTCCTAGAAAACCGTAATCCTATTTGTTTCACTGGTCAGATTTCTGTGTTATTTGGAAGGGAATCCCTAAATACATATGGTAAGTTAATATTGCAAGGAATTGCTTCTGCACATCCTCAAAACTATGGTTTGGAGGTATAACAGTATTTCAAAAAGTTTGAAATGTAAGAAGAAATTGCCAGAAATGATGGTTGTGAATACATAATTATCGTTGCCGTCTCGATATATTCCCACAAACGTATTGAACGAAATGGTACGTACACAGTGCAAATGAGGGTACATACGTCGATTAATTAGATCAACTAACAGGACAAAAGCCTGATGTGAGGTTGTTTCGCACTCACACCACTTTTGAACTTTCTTTTACCTGTGAAAGTATGTTTTATGATACTTATACCTCCAGTTATGCACTGCTGTAAAGGTTTGTGTTATAGTTGGAACGGTAAAAATTGCTTTGCAGAAAAACCTTTTTTCAGTAATTCTGCATGGTTAACAATGCGTTGTATCGACCTTGCATACCTAGTCATTCGTTTCATTCCACATCACGGTGCATATGCACTCTTTCCTTTTATTGAAAATCGGCTGGTAAAATAGTTTAATAACCACCGGTGAGTTTTTTTTTATAATTCCTTTGCAGATGACTATTTTGGTTGTGAATACATAGTTGTCGTTGCCGTCTTGATATATTCCCACAAATGTATTGAACGACATGGGACGTACAAAGTGCAAATGAGGCTACATATGTCGATTACGTGAATCAACTAACAGGACAAAAGCCTGATGTGGGTTTGTTCCCCATTCACACCACTTTTAAACTTTTAATGTGAAATTTTACCTGTGAAAGTATGTTTTATGAAACTTATAACTCCAGTTATGCACTGCTGTAAAAGTATGTGTTATAGTTAGAACGGTAAAAATTGCTTTGTGGGAAAACCTTTTTTCAGTATTTCTGCATGGTTAACAATGCGTTGTATCGACCTTGCATATCTGGCCATTCGTTTCATTCCACATCACGGTGCATATGCACCCTTCCCGTTTATTAAAAAAATCGGCTGGTAAAATAGTTTAATAACCACCGGTGAGTTTGTTATTTTGTAATTCCTTTGCAGAGGACTATCATGGGTCCGCGAAGGTCTTAAATCTGCTTTAGAACATACAAAAACAGGATACGATATTCGTAACATTCGCGACTGTGTGTAGAAGATTTCACGAGCCTCCGGTTTTTTGTGTTTCAATGTTTTTTGCGTGGTGAAATAAGATTTTGTAAATTTTACTTATGAGTGTGGCCACGCAAAAGTAGGATGACATGACTATCAATGATTTCATAAATTTGTTGTTTTTCATTAGTTTATCGTCTAGTGTTTATTTACAAGGTAGTGCCCAAATTGTGTCGAAAAAAAAAAACGATTCTCGGAACTCCATTTCTGAGTACTTATTGCCAGAGCTCCACGAAAACCCACAACTTCGTTACGCCTTGTTCTATTACAGATAAACTCGTGGCATTTGTGGTTTCGACGGCAACGGTGTTTGAAGTAAAGCTTGATTTCCTGTGGTTTAGGCAGAGTTCTTGGAACTAAGCTATTTGTGCTTGCGTTTGCAACATTTCGAAGGTTGTTCTCGCTACTGAGGAAAGTTTTTTGCTTGCGAATTTTTTTAGCGAGGCAATATAGTTACAAACCTACGCTTAGTTTTAAAAAAAGGAAAGCTTGTCAGTTTATAAGAGAGCAACGCACGACACGAGTCGCAAATCGTAGTAGCCACCAATATAGTTCTCGATACAGAAAATATTTGATTTTGGCTTGTGTGGGGATTTTAATCTTCAAATTTAATTCCAATTGTTTTGGTATGTATTTGATGTAGCCACGGTAGCTAACAAAGTGCGAAATAGCAGTCCACCAGCGGAAACAAGGCGACGCAAGCTGATATGAAAATGTTGCGACTCGCACTGATGATTGCCACTGAAGATTCTCACAGTGATCAAAAACTATGCTTCGACGTCCATCCGATGTAGGCTACCATATCAGTAGGATCTCCTTGGTAATCAGATGATTTGGCTGCAAACAAATGGATCAAAAGATTCGCATAGATTAAATAGATTATGTGGACAATGTATACCCTTCGACCGGTCACAAGCCTGATTTGGCTTTATCGCCTGTTCACACACGTGCAACCGTGTATTACAAGCGCAAACAATTCGAATACAGTCTATAGCATCCATACAACACATAACTGCTTGTCTAGAAACAGTATTTATAATTGTTTCTGATGTATCGATTCAATAGGTACTTTATATATTTTCCTTAAGCATTGCAAAATATTTATGATATGTCGTGTACATTGCGCTTTCGTTGACAAGTTTTGTTTCAATAAAACATAGCCCGGTATTTCACAGTTTCTTCCATCACATCTATAGCATTGAAATACATAATATGCTTTTCAGTCCAACGCAATGTCACAATTTTTTTCCAATGAATGCATAAGCGAATTTCTAGTCATATGAATTATGGACGCAATGATCGTTTTGCATGTAATTTTGACATAAGAAACCAACGTATGAACATCTGGAGTCCTAAAATTTTTTTTCTAAAATCGAATGTATAGTTCATATTAAAATGAAAAACAGAAGAAAGAAACATATGTCCCTAAAATCATAAGGTTCACAGGCTTCGCAGCTAAGGCATTGCAGCCAAGCTGGATCAGCCACTTTTTCCCGACAAGTCGGAGCGAGATCTGAAAAATCAAGCTCCCAGTGAGGTTTGAACTCACGACCCTTGGGCTAACCAGGCCCAACGCTCTACCAAGTGAGCTACCAGGAGCTCAGTACTTCTACGTCCCAAAAATATATCCAATTTCAATTAGGCGACACAATTCCAAGACAATGTCAATCAGGTCGGTCTCTCAGCTTATGTATCGAAACTGGTTGAAGGTTAACGGGGTGCCTGAAACAGAACATACCGACCAGGTACCAATAATAGTTATCGAAACTAAAAAAGTCAAACACAACAATGAAACTCGCGCAATGGAGTAGGGCGACCACTAAGACAGGGGCGGGAAAGTCGCATACACTTTTTCCGAAGCAATTCTTCATTTTGTACCGAACAATACTATACTATTTGCTGCAGTTGTTGTTGTAGAAGACTTTATGTTCGAACAGTTTCTAAGTTCGCACAACAACCAATCACAGATTAATTGCATGAAACACAAGGGCCATAAAAAAACAGATTTGGTCACAAATTAAATGCATGCTGGTAAAAGAAAGCAACCATGACTTGAAGCTAACTATTAGTTGTTTCAAATGTAAAAAGTACGATGACAGTACAAGTAAATTTGGCTAAGATTATGACACTATCGGCCAACTTTACATGCGCTCACGTTACTAAGTTACAAGCACCTTAAGAAGTTGCATGTTCGTTGATCAGGTACGCGTACATGAGTTTGAATTATGACACGGTTGGCCATTAAATGTATCCTATTAAGGTGCATGTACACTAATAGCGAACGTGCTGCTTATTAACGGGCGCGTACCTTATTATTTCACGTGATGTCGCTCTTATTCGGATTTTGACAATGCTAGCCAGGCTTAAAATCACGTGCACGGTCGTCACTAAGGCACACGCACGTTATCTAAGGTACGCATGCAATACGATAAATTATGACACCGATGGACAACCATAAGCATCTACATTTTATTTCTTAAAACTTGACACTACGATATCTGTTAAACACCCTTTGAAGGCGCAAAGACAAACAGAATAGTTTTCAGTTTTATTAAAATTTCGAATATTCAATATAGCTACAAGACACAGGCCAGAAACTTTTCTTCGCAGCTATGAAGCGTTTCTGCATGTTTCCTAATCTATGACATGAGGAGTCATGAACAACCACGTGTTGTATCACCCTTGTATGACTTGCCAGTCGTCTCGCGTCATATCACAGATCCAACGCACTCAACCCAATCATTAGGAATATGCCCGTTTTGAGGGTAATGAACAAGTTGCTTTCAAACTTGTGTGTGTAAATGTTCCACTGTCATTCCCGTACTCCTTCCGTGTAGGCATGAAACAAACTTTATCTTGCATTGTATGCATTCACTTTTTTCCTAAAGTTAAGAATGTTTTCAGCAATGCGCATTTTCGCATGGCTTTCAAAAGGAATGTTATATAGTTCGGAACACGCAACACTGCATCGGCAAGCAATACATTTACACATATTTCATTAGCATTTGCTAAATTCTAACTAGAACAAAAACGCTTACAGCAATGCTTAATTGTAATAACTAGAGTCTAGTGAAATATACTGAAAGTAAAATTTACTGAAGATAAAGACCATGGTTGTATGCGGGTATATCATAATATTTGTACCAATGATTTCATTATTAGTGTAACGGACAGAACAGAGTATGATTTCTGTGGTTTTGCTTGGCGCATTCATGCGTGTAAACTTGTCTCGTGTTTGGGTTGTGCGAGCTTGTAATATTGTGTTAGTGTTACTGGTATAGAAAAAAATTATAGAAAGAATAAACATAGAAATTACTAAGCGCCAGTAAGGAGCAAAGGTTACGTGATTTTTGGGTTGCTGATAGTTAACTTGGACGAAAAAACTTCTTCGCAGTTGTAAAAGGTTTCTACATGATTAACGATGCATGACATGATGAAACCAGAGGGAAGCAAGTTGACAAAATAACGCCAGGTTAACAAAACTTTGAACACGGGTAACTTGACCACCATACGAGGTTGCGGCTTGTTTTCTTTACATTTAATAATTCATTGGCTGAACAATGATATAAAAAAAATCATAATAATATACGAGTCTGAATATGATATTATTATCTTCTCATAACTCGGAACAAGGTCGCCAATCAAATACTTTGCACCAAATTGCGTTCATAACTAAAGCCGCAATCATGACAAAAAAATTGGAAAATCATACCGGTTGTTTGAAACATGGAATTCCAAAATGACTTTCGGTTCGGGTTGCATATTTTTAAGGGTTAATTAAGGTTTCATGGCAACTTATACATCGGCTCAGAAACTCCTTGTGCAAATGACATATAATTGAATGCAATATATGTTTGAGTGTGAAGTTGTGTGCGATGTCGTTAACTTATATACGTCCATTCCGACAAATGTGGCGGTCGGAAATTCCTTACAACTAGACGCAACACTACATAAATGTACCGATCTTAATTTACCACATATCAAAGATGCATTGCAGTTGTGTTTGGAATCGACTGTTTATACATAGCAAAGTCACATATACCCTAAATTTTTGGTAACCCTTTATGGTCGCTCCTATTTCTCCAGTTTTATCCAAAATTGCCATGGAACATATTGAGCAAACAGCTATTGCTACCTTCAAAACACCACGAGTTACGCTAATGACAATGACACGTACGCCATCATAGCAATGGAAGAAGTCGAATGGTTTCATAATCATTTAAACAGTGTCGAACTTGCAATGGCCGAGCGACTTTCGTTTCCTAGAACATATAGCAACTGAAACGATCCTATCGAATGGTAAGCTTCTCCAAAAATTCGGGGCAGCAATGTAAATAAAAATTCCCAAAAAATATCGCCTTGAAGCGGTAAATATTGATTTTTTTTTAACTATCAGAGTCACAGAAAGTCTATACTAAAGTTTATTGGCACAATTTTTTGAGGCAAACTGTCACAAAAACTACGGCGAAGATTTGAATTAAAATTGCATGGCGGTTCCATGGGAGTCCATAGTCAGCCAATCCTCGCAATCGATTTAATTTTCAATCGATATGACACTTTTGGGAAAATGCCTGCCTGCGCAGAAGATATCAATAGACTTAACTGAGAATTTTGTTTATCAAAAAACAATAGGCTGAGCACAAAATTTTTAACTATTTGCATTTATGTTTCTTATTCTGGTATCTTACAAAAGTTGACCTCAAGTTGACCTCAAGTTGCTCCCATGTCACCAACCCAACAGACTAGTGGTTTTCTTTTTCTCATTTAACTATATTCCAAATTATCGTTAAATGTCAAAATCCATGCACTGGAATATGCGATGTTTAATGATCGCTAAACTTGTTACATTTCTGTTGCATACATGTGCGACAAAGGAAATCATTGATAGATAGCAAGTGTACATATCCACACATGTTTCTGATAAAAGTGCGTAGAAACACTAATTTATTATATACATTGAAGCGAGTTGCTCTTTATTGCACGAGCGTGTCTTAAAAACTTCCCAGGAAACACGCAAACCAGGAACACTTAACACCAAGCGAGAGAACGAAGAAAGAAGGCAACATATCCGCTACGTTACACTCCACCATAGAATACACTACTGAGTATGAGGAATCTCTTTAAAAAATAACGTTGCAGTAGTATGAATAGGCGACAGCGCCAAATCAGGCTTTAATCCAGTTAGGGTATCTACGTAGTCCGCATAATTCACTTCTCTAAGCACTGAAAACGTTCCATTCCTTTCATAATAACGCCTTGAATACTGCGACACTGCAACTGCAGCCATGTACTCACAGCCAGCTTTTCGGGCCACATGTGCTTGCAATCCCCAAATATCAAAAATATCCCAAAGTCTAAAAGCCCTGTATTGTGGATCAGTGGCTGCCAGCCCTTGCATTATGAATTTGTCGGTGTTGAGATCTTTGAACAAGTCGCCCTCCACGTGCTGAAAAAATCTGCGTAAAGGCTCGAATTTTGGAGATCCAGAGCCAACTTCGCCATCCGTTGGTGTAACCTTGATGGAGTTTTTGTCGTGTATACTGTGCATTACCATTGCGACCAGTTGTTGTGTGGTTTTGTGGAAAAGTCCGAACGAAGCGTTGTCCTTCACCTTTGTTTCTGCACGAATTTTATCGTGATCGCCGATATCTTTCCTTGTCAATTTAAAAATATCACGTATCGGGTTTTGCATGGTGTAAAACTTTTCGTGGAAATCATTTATTAGTGGAAGGTCTTCTGTGGTAAGAACCCTGCATTCCATGTCCTGAATCAGTTTTGCCACCTTATCATTAGTTGCAGTTGGTGACGTACTTCCATAGAGTCTGGCAGCAAAATTGTACCCTGCAAAATGGCTTCCTACAAGACGCGAAAGCATTTTGGATCACTGAAAATTAATGTACGTGTGTTATGGTCCTACAGAGTAATGTTTATAGTGAAGAATCCATTCAGCACATGGTTGCGCTGTGTTCAAATTGCCCTAAAAATGTCGTCTTTTAAAGTCTTAGAAAAGTGGTTCTTTGCACTTATGGTTCTGGTCTCACCTTTTCTGCACTACTTTCGTGCCGAATCTGCAAACGAAACATCACTAAAACCTGGACAAGGCATTGGCAATAACGATCACTGTACTTATTTTTATTCCGCGGCCGCGCACGCTTTTCAAGACAAAGAAATCATTTGTTGTTGATGCAAGTGTTATTCAATTACATCAACAACAAATATTATTCACTATTTTCTGTATGACCTTTTGTAAACGTTTAGTATTAGCCATCTGTGGGTGCAACGATCTTACCATTACCAAGCTGAAATAATCTACGTCATCTCCATAACGACAACCACTGACTTGTGCAATATAGTCAATGCATGTGTGCGCAGGCAAATCTTGTTTGCCATATGTTAAGTGCTGGTTCATCTTACAACCTAAATTATTTCCTCTTCTCTAGGCTGCCTGCGATACAGTCTCGGTTGGTATTTCTGATTCTGTTTTCTATTAGTTACCACGTAAACAAGGATTGAAGTTAACGTTGCCTGCCTTGTGTCTCCATATTGGCATTGGTATGAATAAAATTGTGAGTATTAATTGTAAGATTGAATTACATCAAAACCAGAACAAGGAGATTCTCAAATTTCAGCACCAAATTTTTTTGTGAAAATATATGCTTGTCCAGCAAGCAATAATTTAGTTATAGACTTTATTAAAAAATTTGTTTGTCAAATAACACCAGGCTGAACATTATGTGCTTATATGTTTGCATTATTTCCTTCTTCTAATTCTGGTGTCTTACAAATGTTGACCTCAAATTTCTCGGATGTCACCAACGCAAAATTACCAGTGATGAAAATCTTTACTCTTTCTCAAAGATTCGTTACTCCTGTGTATGTTCTGAACTGCAGTAGGCAACGTTTTAAACATCAAACTTTTTAAACGTAAACCAGTTTCGATATAAAAAGCTGTTGTCTCGCTTGACGTTTGGTGGCGCCTCAAGTACGAAAATATTAGATCAATTGCTCAACTGACTAAACAATAGTATGGTATAGTTTAGTATAGATAGAGGAAGTCTTAATAGCTTCGGTGAGCAGTTGCTGCGTTTCCTTCCTTTCCTTGCTACTGATAAAAGAAACAGGTGCCCTTGACAACAGTGTGAAGTGGAAATATGCACAAGAATGGAAAAGTTTATTTCCAGGCTTTAATTTGTCGGTTTTCTTACATAACACACATATATAAATGCTCCTATCCATCGTGTTTGGAATATTATGAAATCAATACACATTCAACATTATATGTACATAAGCACAATATTCACATCATATGTAACATATCTTGGTTTTGCTTTCATTTGGCGATTTCTTTAAAAATATCATAAATATGGACAGATCGTTCAATAAATTCGTTCAGCAAGTAATATTCTATAATCTGATATTAACTAGAAAGTTTATGATGCAAGGAATGGCTGCCACAAATCCTCTATACACCGGTTTGAGACTGTGGGAGTATTTCAAAAAGTTTGAACAACAAGAGGAATTGGCGAGAAGTGCTGGTTGTGAATACATAGTTATTGTTACAACCTCGCTGTATTCCCAAAAACGTATTGAACGAAATGGGACGTACAAAGTGCTGAGAGACGTTAAATACGCCGATTACGTGGATCCTTTGACAGGACAGAAGCCTGATTTGGCGTTGTCTCGCATTCACACAAATGGAAAGGTTTACTAGAAGTGGGTAGGACATTACTAGTTTTTAAACTTTTACCTATGATATCATTTGAAACAATTGAAATGGTCAAAAAGCAGGGCTTCCCAACCGTTTTTGCTTGGAACTTCTTTCAGTTGATTAAACGAAATACAGTTTTCAGTTTCCCGCAAATGAAAGCAAAGCCAAGATATGTTCCATATGATGTGAATATTAAGATCGCTTAATGCACATGTTAGGAAATTCCTGTTGCTGCCAGGCATATTCTAATTTAGAATATACTGATCGTCTGGCATAAAATATACGTGCTGTATTGTTTTTCGACGGTCGTCTGCCATGCGGTTTATAAACTAGCGCCTCAAACAATCAGACAGTAGTTTTATAAAACACAGGAGTCATGACGAAGCAGATTTGGTCACAGTTTGAATGCAGACTGTTAAAAGAAAGCGACCAGACCCAAGTGCTTGATTTGGTGAGCAAGTTCTATACAACGCGAAACCCAATGTACAACATTTTCATGGTGAAACACGAAGAAGCAATCAAGAGCGACAAAAAACGTTCCTTGATCAAAATGAACGATAAAGCCTCGTTTGGAATATTCCACAGAGAATCTCAGAAACTTTTAAGCATTAGCCTGAATGGAATTTTCGACCGCAAGCACTGTCAAGCACAATGGAACGACAGCAACAATTCGAGACGATACAAAATTATGAGTAGATGCTTTGAAAATCTAGAAGGCGATTTGTTTGAAGTGCTTGACACCAATAGGTACATGGAACTCGGTATGACCACCACGCATCCTGATTACGCTGGTTTTAACCTGTTGAGACGGTTTCAAGTTGCCAAGTTGTCGGAGTATGAAGCGAGAAAGGCGACTTGCGAGTATTTGGTTGCTATATCAACATCTCTGTTCAGCCACAAGATGATGTTAGGAATAGGAGGCTTCTCTGTTTTAAGAGAGGTCAAATTCACAGACTTCGTTGATCCACTGACGGGCAAGAAGCCTGAATTAAATTTATCCCCAATTCATAATACGATGATATTTTATTACAAACGTGTATTTCAGGCATGAATTTAATTTAATTTCACAAAGTTTCCATGTTAATAGTTCTCTTCTAAATGCTTTCACATGCTCGTGTGCTTACATTAGTATTTGTTGTCGATTTAATGCACGGTTTTATTACAAGCTACCATTGTGATACTTGACGAGAATCCGATTTGCCATCAAACTATTGATAGAAATGCATAGTTTTCAATGCGAATTATGTTTGAATATTAAAAAGTTCTTCTAAAACAAACTCTGTATCGATGAATATCGTTAGTGTTGGTACAGATGCGTGAAACATTGTAGTCGTAGAAAATGCCCAAGCCACCAGACTGGATTCTTCATTCGTCAGCAGCAAACCAAAATTCAATCGAAGGAAACGTCAAAACAGCTTCCGGAAACAACGCGTCGTCTTTCTCTCCAGAACGTCATCGTACTAACGTTGCTGGTGTTGTTAACATACGATTCCTATCCAATCCAATTATTATAAAGTAAACTTTGTCGCCCGAAACATCGCAGTAATTCGATGAAACACATGTTTATGGCACATTGGGTCACAATTGAATGCAAGTTAATTTTAGAAAGCGACCAGACGCAACTGCATGTTTGGGTAAGCAAGTTTTTGCAGCGCGAAACCCAATTTACAACAGTTTCGTGGTGAAACCGATAGAAACAGTCAACAAAAACGTGCCGATTGAGCAGGTAAAATTTTTAAAACTAGTAATGACCTACGCACCTACCTTGGTGTCAAGCATTTCAAACAAATCGTCTTCTAGATATACAAAACATCTACTCATAATTTTGTATCGTCTCGAACTGTTATTGTTGTCCCATTGTGCTTGACAGTGCTTGCGATCAAAAATCCATTCAGGCTAATGCTTAAAAGTTTCTGAGATTCTCTGTGGAATATTCCAAACGAGGCTTTATCGTTCATTTTGATCAAGGAACGTTTTTTGTCGCTCTTGATTGCTTCTTCGTGTTTCACCATGAAAATGTTGTACATTGGGTTTCGCGTTGTATAGAACTTGCTCAACAAATCAAGCACTTGGGACTGGTCGCTTTCTTTTAACAGCCTGCATTCAAACTGTGACCAAATCTGCTTTGCTGTGACTCCTGTGTTTTCATGGTTAAGTCGCCAGTTTATAAACAATTTAAACCGTAAGTCCTCGACAACATCTGCAGTAACAATAGTAAGGAATTTTCGGGTACAGAAAGAAGACGTCTTACTTGCTTCGGTGAGCAGTTGCAACGTTTCCTTCCTTTCCTTGGTACTGATAATACTGTAGCAGATGCCCTTGACAACAGTGTGAAGTGGAAATACGCACAAGAATGAAAAAAAAGTTACTGGCCAAAAACTGTCGGATTTCTTACATAACACACGTCTATCGTGTTTGGAATATTCTGAAATCAATACACATTCAACATAACATGTATAATAAACGATCATAATATTCATGTCATATGTAACATATCTTGGTTGTGCTTTTATTTGTGGAAATCTCTTTGAAAATATCATAAATATGGACTGATTGTTCATTAAAATCGTTCAGCAAGTCACATTCTATAACCTGCTATTCCTTTTATCAACCAAACGAAGTTTCTAGCAAAAACGTTTTGACCATTTCATATATTTTCAAATAATATCGTAGGTAAAAGTTAAAAACATTGTAATTTCCTACGCGTTTGTAGTAAACCTTTCCATTGGTATAAATGGGAGACAATGCCAAATCAGCTTTGTTTCACACAAAAAGTATAGATTGGCTATGTTTCTGCACTTACACGTAAAATGAAGACGACACAAACGTATAAGTTCGCTCTTTGTAATATGGCTGCTTATTCTGGAATTACAAGCAACGTAGGTACGATTTTTTTCTGAAAAGTAAGACGACGCGTTGTTTCAGGAAGCTGTTTTGACGTTTCCTTTTATTCAATTTTGGTTTCCTGCTAACAACTAAAGAATCTAGTGTGGTGGCTGCAGTATTTCATACGACTACAATGTTATACGCATCTGTACCAGCAGTAACGATATTCATCGATACAGAGTTTGTATTATATCAAATTTTTGAAAATCAAACAAACTTCACATTGAAAACTACACATTTCCATCAACACTATGTTGGCAAATGGGAGTACCTTCAATCGTTAAGAACCACAGTGCTAGCTTGTAACAAATTCGTGCATTGCATCGACAGCAAATCCCAACTTTGCAAAAAGCAAATGAATGTATGGTGCCTTTTGACGTCGTGTCCCTGTTTACCAATATCCCAGCAATATCTGTAGCTGTTGTCACCGTCATGGCACGCTTACAGGGAGAT
Source organism: Ascidia mentula (assembly GCF_947561715.1). Taxonomy (NCBI): domain Eukaryota; kingdom Metazoa; phylum Chordata; class Ascidiacea; order Phlebobranchia; family Ascidiidae; genus Ascidia; species Ascidia mentula. The sequence continues at coordinate 7,421,916 of NC_138568.1, forward strand.
AGTGACCTTGAAAAGCGCACGCTTTCCACCATCCCTTTGTACCGTTTCCAACCTTCCCTGCGGTGAGTTACTGCTAATATTGTAAATTGGACATATTCGTATGAATGAAAAGGTTTATTTTCTTCAATCTGTCGGCTACATCAGATAAATATATTCGCTTGAAAGAAATCCTGTCTGAAATATTGTGAAATCGATACACGTTTGATGCAACATCTGCAATCAGCAATCGTGACATTGGTATCATACATGAAACAGTTTTTAATTTTGCTTCCATTCGTGGAAAAATAAAATGTTGCTGGGGCTCGAGCTGTTCATGCGATTGTTTCTAATGCCAAAAAGAACCTAGCGTCCATAATTCATGTAACTACAAATTTGCTTTTGCGTTCATTAGAAAATTGTGACACTGCGTTAGACTGAAAACCATGTAAAGTATTTCAATGCGAATGATATTGTGGAAGAAACTGTTAAACACACGACTATGTTTTGATAAGACGAAGCTTGTCAGTGAAAGCGCAATGTACATGGCATATACATACATTTTGCACTGCATAGGGGAAGCTATAAATTATCTATTGGATCGATGATTCAACACCATCGTTTCTAGTCAAGCAGTTTTGTTTATGCTACAGACTGCATTCGAATGGTGTGCGCTTGTAATACACGGTCGCACGGGTGTGAATATGCGACAAAGCCAAATCAGGCTTATGTCCTGTCAGAGGATCTACTTGGTCTGCATAATTAACTTCTTTAAGAACTGAAAATGTTCCATTCTTCAATAGACCGCCTCAAAAAATCCGACACAGCCACAGTAACGTTGTATGGACAGTCTGCCTTTCGAGCCACTTCTTCCTCCAAACCCCAAAAATTGAAAGCACTAAAAAGTCCTAAACCACCATATTGTGGATCAGTGGTAACCAGATTTTGCATCAGGATCCGGTTGGTTTTCAGTTTCTCCAACAAGTCGCCCTTCATGTGGTGAATGAATCTACGAAAAGGATCCAATTTAGAAGAGCCAGAGCCAAGTTTCTTCTTCGTCGGTGAATTTCGGTCATGTATGCTGCGCATGATCAGTGAGACTAGTTGCTTGGTTGCTTTGCGGAAAAGACCAAACGAAGCGTTGTCTTTTACCTTAAACCCGGCATGAACTTTGCAATGATCGCTTATATCTTCCGTTTTCAGTAAAAATGTTATGCAATGGAAGTCGTTTCGTGTAAAACGCATCAATGAAGTGAGTAATTTGCGGAAGGTCTCTTGTGGTTAGAAGTCTACATTCCATGTCTTGAACTAATTTTGCTTTCTTTTTTTTCAAATCGTCAGATGCACTTGTTTGCAAGCTAAACCTTCTGATTAACCAGGAGTTCCTATTGATCAGGCGGCCCACATCAGATAGACGACTAGGCATAATTTAGGATCACTGTTTGAATCTGCAATGGTAAACATCAATACGAGTTATTCTTTACACAAAATAGCAATACGTGTTTTGGGGGCCATGGTTTTTCTTGGGCACAAGTCACCCTCGCAATAAGGCATGCAACCGGTTACAAGTTCTATTTATTTTCATGGCAACATTTTGATGTTAGCTTTCGTCGGCTTGTATCAGCTGGTGGCCTGCTTTTTCGCAATTTAGCTGCATCAAACCTATGCCAGAAAAATGACATTTAAATAAAAAAAAAATCATCACATAGGCCAACATCTAACAATCCCAATCACTATAACGTGAGCTGCAACGTAGCTACTGCGATTTGCCACGCCATACATGTCTTATAAACTGACACGCTTTACCTTTTTTCAAAACGTTATATTACTTCACAAAAGGTTTGGTGCACAAAAAACTTTTCCTGATAACAACTCTTTAAGTGTAAAAAGCATCATTAAAAACACCGCAATTCCACGAACTCTGCCTGAACAACTGAAAGTCATGCTTGAACGCCCTTGTCAAACCACAAATAGCTTTGTAAAGGAATGAATCGTGTGAATGTGGGTTTGTGGGTTTTTGTAGAGCTTTGCCAAGAAATATAACCCTTGTCGAGTCCCGAGAAACAGACCGCAAAAAAACAATGTGCGGATAAAACGTGAGTTTTTTTGGCATTATCTTGCAACCAAATTTCAAAAAAAGGATTTTGCTATGAAATGTATATTGAGAATACAATTTATTGCGTATTTTAATTGTTTTGTTTTGAAATATGTGATTTTTGTTTACATCAAGGAACATACAAATTTGAGTGGGTACAATTCCAAATTTGAAACCAAGCGACATCACTTTCCTGCAATTTATCCTTGGTCTTTTCTCGACTTACATTAAATCGGAAGACATCATTTGCGGAAAACGGATTGGAAAGTCGTTCTCTCTCCAAGAAACAGACGTAGGGGTTTGGTAACATTATATGATGACGAACTAAAGACCGTGTTGGGATAAACCGCAAAAACCAAGAGTAACTTTACAGGGGATCTAAGCCTAACACTGTTGGTTTGCGTTTATTTGTGGAGCATTGCCAATAAGCCCTTAGAAATCGAGTTCCAAGAACCGTGTTTTTAAACAATTCGGGCAATTTTTCGTAAATGGACTCCCGTTTGCCGATTGGTGGCGCTTCAAGTACGTATACATTAGATTAATGTATCACATGCGACCAACATGAACTGATTCCAAGATCGCGTTAGTAGTAGGGGACCAACCTTATTGACATTGTCTTCATGGATATATTTTACAGACATATGTTTGTCTCTTATGTTCACATATTTTCATGTAAACTTTATAGTCAGTTTTAGAAAAATTAAATGATGCCAGGACTCCAGCTGTTCCTGCGACAATTTCTAATGTCAAAGTCACATACAAATCGAACATAGTGTTCATTAATTAAGAGGAATTGTTCTTTTGGCACTTAAGTTAAGAAAGTGTTTATTGTAACCAACGTTTTGTCCACCACCCGACGAGCCTTCTTCAGGGTTATGTAGCAACGATAATGTATTGTATAACTTCAAAAGAGTAATTTCGAATTCCGAACTGTTGGCTTGTGAGTTTTTGTGGAGCTTTGCCAATAAGTCGCGATGAGAAATCGAATAGCTAATTAAAAACAATCTTGGCAGTATCTTGTAAATAAAGACTAAAAGAATGAAAAACAAATCAATGGAATCTTTACTGTTCATGTCATCTTACTTTTGCGTGGCCACACTCATTTATTGAATATGTCACTTATGTGCTGATTAGCGTCAATAGTCAGTGGTCATTTCCCCAGGATGTCGACCATGATTCTCCAGAAATATTGTGCTAAGTTTTCCACAGTGATTTCTGTCCATAACTAAAGCCGCAATAATGGCAAGGTATTTGGCAAATCATACCGGTTATTTGTACCATAGAATTCCGAAATGACTTCCGGTTCTGGTGGTATATCCCTAACGGCTAACAAAGGTTCTATTGCAACTTTTGCTTCAATGGCGTTAAGTATTCTAGATATCGGCTTGGAAATTCGTTCGACTTTAACTCCTTGAACTTTAAGAAAACATTTTAGGTATTGGGTTTTACATGGCGTAAAACTGGATATCATCAATCTGCGAGAGTTCATATCGGTGTCAAGAAACCTGTATTCAGTGTCCTGGACCAGTTTTGCGCCTTTGCTACGCACCCATTTGTTGTCTTTGATCTTATACTCCTACGTGGAGTTAGATGACTTTAACTAGTGAAAAGGCCTGTGATTGCAAGACACCGAAAGCATTTTGGATCACCGAAATGTGGTAGTTTTTGAAAAGTGCTGTCACAGCCGTTACGAATATTTTTCAGCTAACTTAAATCATGCCGCGATTGGCGCAGGCATCGGAGCTGCCTGAGAGGGGCATCTAGAAACAAACAAAAAGTTTGCAATGGTTTTGTGTCATGATGACATTTCGCGGCATCAATCGGAACCCAATCAGACACCCCTCCCGACCGCAAAACCTTACATTTCCTAAGATAAGCAAAGTGAAGCCAAAAATATGAATTGTGTAAGCTGCAGACAGATGGCCACTGTTTCGACCTAAAGTTTTGTTCAGTAAAGTCGTCTGAAAGTCACACCAGCTGCACTGATGAGACCTTTTAGGTCGAAACATGGCCATCTGTCTGCAGCTTACACAACTTATATTTCCTATTTTTCAAAGCATGCCTTAGCATTAGGAAAACCTCTTGAGGAATTTTGTGATTGTTTCACGACTAGATTTTAGCTCAATACAGGTATAATATTGACGTTTGCAATCTTTCACATATTTTCTTATTCGCCTTAATTGTGCATATGAGTAAATAAAGGAATCCGATAAATCAGTTCAGAAAGTCTGTTTGTATTGACAAACAACACTTTTCAAAGTTTTTCACAATGACAATACACGGCTTTTACGACAACAACCCGCCCAGTGTCGTCGCAACAGTCGACAAAACATGACTATATCAGTGATTTCAATGATTTGCTGTTTTTCATTCGTTTATCGCCTAGTGCTTATTTACAAGATAGTGCCCAAATTGTTACGAAAAAAATACGATTCTTGGAACTCCATTTCTGGGTACCTATTGCCAGAGCTCCACGAAAACCCACAACATCGTCACGCCTTATTCCATTACAAAATTACTCGTGCCATTTGTGGTTTCGACGGCAACGGTGTTTGAAGTAAAGCTTGATTTCCAGTGGTTTGGGCAGAGTTCTTGGAACTAAGTTTTTTGTGCTTGCGTTTGCAACATTTCGTAGGTGGTTCTCGCTACTGAGGAAGATTGTTGCTTAGCGAGGCAATAAAGATACAAACCTACTTTTTTTTAAAAAAAGTAAAGCTTGTCAGTTTATAAGAGAGCAACGCACGACATGAGTCGCAAATCGTAGTAGCCATCGATATAGTTCACGATACAGGAAATATTAGATTTTGGCTTGTGTGGAGATTTTAAACTTCAAATTTAATTCCAATTGTTTTGGTATGTATTTGATGTAGCCACGGTAGCTAACAAAGCGCGAAATAGCAGTCCACCAGCGGAAACAAGCCGACGCAAGCTGAAATGAAAATGTTGCAAACAAATTGCTATTTTTGAAAGAATAACTCGCACTGATGATTGCTTACAGATTTAATTAGGTGATCAAAAACTATACTTTGACGTCCATCTGATGTAGGCTGCAGTAGGATCTCCTTAGTAATCAGAAGGTTTAGCTTGCAAACAAATGCATCAAAAGATTTGCAGATAACAAGCAAATCTAATTCAGGACATGGAATGTAGACTTCTGACTAAAAAAGACCTTCCACAAATTACACAGTGCAATGATGCGTTTTACACGAAACGATTTCCATCACATAACATTTTTAACCTGAAAACGGAAGATATCTGCGAACGGCCCGAAAAGAACGCTGCCATCATGTCGTTATTGCAGCCACGACAGATTATTGGATGGCGGTCTATTGGAAGGAATGGAAAATTTTTGTTTTTTAAGGAAGTGGATCATAAGGACTACGTAAACACTTTCACCAGACATAAGCCTGTTTTGGCTTTATCGTCTGTTCACACACGTACAACCGTGTATTACAAACGAACACCATTCAAATCCAGTCTGTAGCATCATGCAACACATAACTGCTTGACTGGAAAGAGTATTTGTAATTGTTTCTGATGTATCGATTCAATGGGTAATTTATACCTTTTCCCAAATCATTGCAAAATGTATATATATGTCGTGTACATTGCGCAGTCGTTGACAAGTTTTGATTCAATAAAACATAGCCCGGAATTTAACAGTTTTTTCATCATATCTTTAGCATTGAAATGCATAATATGCTTTCAGTCCAAACGCAGCAATGAAACTCGCGCTATCAAGTGGTGCGAATACCAAGACAGGGGTGGGAATATCGAATTCACTGCTTTCCGAAGCTTCTTCTCGTTTTACCGGAATATACCATACTATTGTTGCTGCAGTTGTGGTTGTTGTAGAAGACTTTATGTTCGAACAGTTTCTAAATTAGCGCAACAACCAATCACGGAGTAGTTGTATGAAACACAAGGGCCATAAAAAAACAGATTTGGTCACAAATTGAATACAGGCTGTTAAAAGAAAGCAACCATGCGGTGTCAAGTGCTTTATGTGGTGAGCATCTGGGTTTTATTTCATAAAACTTAATAACGTGATATCTGTCAAACACCCTTTGAAGGCGCAAATACAAACAAAATCGTTTTCAGTTTTAATAGAAATTCGAATATTTTAATATCGCTTCCAGACACAGGTCAGAAACTTTTCTTCGCGGCTATGATGCGTTTCTGCATGGTTACCATTCCATGACATGACGAGCCATGCACAACCTCGCGTTGCATCACCTTTGTATCCCTTGTCAGTCGTATCGCGTTAGTTACTCCGTGTAGGCATGAAACAAACTTTATCTCGCATTGTGTGCATTCTACTTTTTTTCTAAAGTTAAGAATGTTTTCACCAATGCACATTTTCGCATGGCTTCCAAGAGCTGTTTAGTTGCGAATACGCAACACTGCATCGACAAGCAATGCATTTACAAATATTTCAAGAGCATTTGCATAAGTTCTAAATATAACTTACAGTAGCAATGCTTAATTGTAATAACTAGAGTTTAATAAATTATGCTATAAAAAATTTATAATTTTGAAGATACAGAGCGTGATAGTGTTTTGTCTGTCACCAAACAAATATTTCTTACGGCATTTTAATCATCCCAAGTATTATCATAGGTTAAAGCAAGTTTGCTGTGGGCCACTGTGCGTTAGTAGTAAACCTTTGCGTTGGTGTGGATGGAGGACAACGCCAAACCAGGTTTCTCTCCTGTCAAAGGATCCACGCAACCGGCATATTTAACCTTTTTCAACAACTTGTACGTTCCATTTCGTTCAATACGCTTTTGTGAATAAAGCGTGCTGGTGGCAACAACAACTATATATTCACAACCAACGTTTCTGGCAATTTCTTCTTGCATTTCGAACTTGTTGAAATACTACCACAGCCTCAAACCGTTGTATATTTGTGGCAGCCATTCCTTCCATCATAAACTTGCCAGTTTTCAAAGCTTCGAACAGATTACCTTCTAAATAACTCAAAAATCTCATCATTGTAGCAAACCTTGGGGAGCAGTGTTGTACGACATAGCAGTCAGGTTGCTGTGTCACGGTCGAGTTTCCTTCGTAAATGGTGTTGAACGTTGTGCCTATTACTTGTTTGCTGATTTTGAAATATTCCATATGAAATTCCGTTCATCACTTCCGTGGTAACACGAGCTCCGTCCATATTCTCAATATCTTGTCTTGTTAGTTTAAATATTTCTAGCAGAGGAACACTCATGGTGTAAAACTTTTCGATAAACTCCAGAACTGGGGGAGGTGCTCTTCGGCGAGAAGCCTGCATTTTTTTCAGATTTTAACTTTACAGTCTTCCTTTCCATGTCAAAATTGTTACGTTTCATCACATGAAACAAAAAAGAAAGCTGTAACTGGTCCACCTGATAAATAAGACAAAAACAAAGTAAGTATGTTGTGATGATAGGATGCGGATATCACGGTATTTGAAACTACGGAGCTCTATACACGTTAAAAACAATCACAAAAGCGAGCACTGTGTATATGTTATGTGGTTAAAGCGTTTTCATGTGAAATATGAAAACGTTTTGGTAAAGTTCACTGGCATCGAAGCCAAAGGCATTTGCCAGTGAACTTTATAAAAAAAACACACAAGTATTTCATGACCATTGCAAACAAGGTGTTTCACCATAGTGTATGTTGATTAATCGCTAAGCTCCCGTAACTCAGTAGGTAGAGCAGTGGGACGATATGCCAACGACCAAATTATTTTCAGTGTCTCTGTCTTCCTTGACCTGGCAAAAGCATTTGACAACGTAAACCATAACATACACAACCATAACTACTTAAAAAATCATGCAGAGAAGGAAGAGTAGTAGACCCGGGACAATGTCTGCAAGTTGTACTGCATGAAGCAAGTAAGGTTTTCAATTTTTTTATCACGCGATCCTACCGTTATTTGACAGCCTTAGCACAAATGTTGTCAATCAGTGATTTATGCCTGTGTAAATGGCGATGTCTGCCTTGCAACGTCATGCGTGAACGGAGGTTTGGCGACAACCTGACTGAGGTAGCTTTCAATATTCAGTACTCTTGCAACTTGTCAAAAGCGATTTTTTTGCTGGATTTGCACTACACAACACCATATGCGTGAAACCCGGGAAATCAAAAAACTTTCTCAGCAAAATAAGAACATTAGTGATAACGACAAAACAAAGTAACGTTTCATGCAAGGACAATCACAGCTATCGTATCAAGATCATGTGGCTGATCCAGATAGGCTGCAATGCCTGGGCTGCGAAGCCTGTAAACCTCATGACAGTCGTAGATAACACTGTGTTTGGGCTCTTTCTCAAAAACAGACGACTGGTGAGTTCACAGCATGTAAAGGAGAAACACAGTCGGTCAACACGAAACCAAATTTGGACCAGAGCAACTGCAGCTCGTCCAACTGTACGACGTTGCTAATGTGTTTGCACTACTTAGTGGATACGATGTTTGAAGCACACAATAACTTTTTGCTTGTGATACAAAAACATGCCTGTATACACAGTACAAGGGTTGGAAGATGCCTCAACTATTGAGGTTGAATATAAAACGTGCTACGCTTTACTCAACACCTCACAAGACGCATCCAATTTTATTTGGTCCCAACTTCAACGACGGTTCATTCGACCGTAACCTTTGCTACGAATTATTGACTTCACACCAAACAAAAAGGAAATATATAATGAAATAGACTCGTTCAGAAATATGTCATGGTAATTTCGTCACTGTTTTTTAAAGTCGCGTCATGTCAGTCAGTGGTAACAATGTAGCTAATGAGTTGATGAAACTTGGTAACACACCTTCATATGATACCTTCGAGCCAGATAGCTGATCGTGCGAGGAAGTCAACAATTCAATGGCAAATTATGGAGAAATATGGAGAATCACTAAGTTTAGTTGTTTGAGTTCCCAGGTGCGCCAGTGAATCTTAACAAGTTTTCGGAACATTGCAATTTAGTTTTTAGGCATCGCACTGAAAGAAGGCGGACGTAAACTATAGTTGAGTTTGGCTGCTATCAAACATTAACTTCGACTTGACGATTTGTACTGCGTATGTAGGTTTTGTAGCATCAGGAGGGAACTGTGTAGCTGTAGCCTGTAAAAGCCAGGAGTGATAGCCAGGACATACACTTTTACTTATATAACTGCGTTGTCATACGTTTTGTTAGCATGTGGGACTATACACAATATCAGGATAAATTCCGGTATATTTGAATCACTTTGCATGAGATATGCACGCTCAAGTGGAAGAGATATTCTTTGTAAAGATAACTTCTAGTAGGCTTAGCAATATTTTTCGCAATGCTGTATGTTGGTGATAGTGTTTTTGCAGATTAAAAACACCCTCGCGTGCACCAGATTAACTTTCTGAAGTCATTTTACATAAGTGTTGATGTTTATCCAAACACTGGCAAAATGGAGTATTGCAAGCTTCAAAGTCAGGAAAGTCAAGATGACCATCAACCTCGCAAGGTAAACGGAACTGAAAATATTGAATTTAGACTTTTGACAGAGAAAGATCTTCCCCAAGTCTTCGATTTCATCGAAAGGTTTTTTACCATGCAAAATCCCATACGTAAGGTTTTCAAACTCACAAGAGAAGACATTGGCGATTACGACAAACTTCGTGCAGCAGAAATAATCAAGGACAACGGATCTTTCGGCTTCTTCCACAAGGTCGACAAGCAATTGGTGAGCATGATCATGTACTCTGTCTACGACCATAAAGCTGAAAAGGCATTAAATGCAGCCAGTAAAATTGCCAGTCACTCTCCCAAATTTGAATCGATGATTAGATTTATGCAGCTCTTGGAACGTGACCTGTTAAAGGAACTGAAAATGGACAAAGTTCTAATGTCAGTTTTGGGGGCTACAGACCCCCGATACTTGGGTTTAGGTCTTTTGCGGTCTTCTTGTATTTTAAAAGCAGTACAGAAACTGCTCAGAGATACTGGCTGTGAAGGTTCTTTGGCAATATCTGTTTCCGGTTTTTCACGTATAAATGTTAATCGAAGAGCGGGTTTCTCTGTTGTAAGAGAATTTAAATATAAGGACTACGTGGATCCACTGACAGGAAAGAAGCCCGACTTGGCGTTGTCAGATTTTCATTCCACTGCTACTGTGTACCTTTTTCTACCGAAACCAAACTTGTAGCTGTATATGTTAGTTATTATAGCCTACTAGAAGCACAATGAACCAAATAAATACAATTTTGTCAACACGTTCTTTCGTTGAATCATGATTTAAAATGGAAGTTGTGTTCATACAGAATTTGCTATAATTTCAACCATCATGCACTGTAAATCTTGTGTGACTCTTTGTGTGGATCTATTCTCTCCCAAATACGCGGTGTCTATATCTTCAGTATTGTCGTTTTTCGAAACGTCGCAAACACTAGCATCGTTTGAAAATCAAATGTCCATGAACACCTTTGAGTTTTAAACTGCTAAAAGACTACTTACTATTAATTAAGGTTTCTTGTCGTGAAATATCATTAATTTATGTGAAACTGCTGTGTCTAGCATGTATTTCATGGGAGTAACTATGATTTTGGACCCCATACCTACATTGACAACAATTAAATTCAAAGTAATCACAAGTCAGATAATTTTGCTTAGAATGTCGAAGGACTGCGAAATGTTACAACCAAGTAAGAGTCTTTAAAAACACATAGCTTTGCGCATTATTAATTACCACGTGGTGGGCGGATTGTTTGATCGCCACAGCACCGACCGGTTTCTGTTCTGAGACCTGAGTGCCACCGATCTACAATTCAGATAGAATGAGACTGAAACTACGTCGATTTTTTAATGGAATGAAACCAGTCTTCATCATCTATTTGCACCAACAAAGCAATATCGATACACAAAGCTTCGCTGTTTTTTTGTGATGGTAGAGTTTCTGTGGTACATATTTAACGATCTTAAAAACGATTACCTTCCTCAACGTTAAAGTGAAAAACCATTCGCTTAAATACAAAATGCCCAAAACGAAAAACATTTTTTGAACTCAGTGAAATTGGTTAGGCATAAAACAAGCGTTTCCGTTGGTTTTATGCCAATGTTTCTTTTTTAAAAAGGTTTGCCACACTGGCCGTTTTCCAGACAAATTTCTTAAATCTGGTCGTTTTTTGCCACCAAAGTTATCTTTTACTGGCAAACCTGCTCTAAAGATTTTGTTCTTTTCATTGAAATAAATTTAAAAAATGAATCTATATTTGTCTGTGAAGGTGGGGTGATGGATGTTGGTTAAGTTGACGAATCTAACAATGAAGTGCTAATCGTACAGTGATGAATTGTGGTTTTATGTAAGGCGCATTTCTCTGCAAAACAGCCTGAAACATAAGCGGAGAATAATGTCCAAGCGGCACCAGGGGCTGTTAATGTTTTTTACTTCGTATTCGGAAATCCTCCGCAAAAAATCTTAAATGCACTTTTTTTGCATCATATCGTAAAATTTTCCGCAAGTTGAAGGTTTTACCAGCGTCAAGCAAACGGTGGATTTTATATGTATTGCGCTATAATACACGATATAAATAAAAGTTTACAACGAATGCAAGAATCTTGCGCTTCGAGGTGTTGTGCAAAATCGGTTCAAATTGTCTTCACCACTTTCCGGGTTTTCTTAATGACTTGTCACCGACCGTGGAAAATATCCTGGAACTAATGCTGGGGAATTTCGATAATGGCCGATGTCTGTACTCGTATCGACCTTGTTTGCTTCGTCTTTACTTGTTTTTGTTTTTATTCCCTTCTCTGTCACTTATTTCATTCTTGCTTCCTCCAGCAATGTATTGAGAATATTTATTTTGACGCCTATTACGTAGTCATCAAGATCGTCGTCCTCCATATCGGCTTTTATAGAATGCGTAGATTCAATGCTCTTCACTGGAGGTAAGCTGTCTTTTTTTCCGATATCGTGATTTTGTAATGACTCTTTGTCGGTTGCAACTGGAAGTTTGACAAAAGCTTGCGTAGTTTTCCAATCTTTCACGTCACCTTTCCTCACGACAAAATTCGATGCTTCATCCTCAACAACAGCTAGAGGTGAAATTTTTTCATCACCTGAAGAAAACACAATAAGAAAAATATCAAAGTTTTCCCATTGGTTTAGTTGGTTGTTTACATAGAAACTTAAAAGTAGAATAGGTTTCTCCGGAGACACAGCAATAATGGGAATCAATGCAATTTTCTATTACATAACGACGAAAGTTTAAAAACACCTGACAAATTTATGCACATGTGTATATCGAAAAGCCTTCATAAAAAATAGAAATATTACCATTTATATTTGTGGAATCCACTCGATATTTCATGTTCTTTGTCTTCTGGGTGTCATTGGAATATGGTTGCTAGAAAACAGTTTTAACATTCAGCAATTACGAAACAACTTGGCCTACTAATATATTACAAAAACTAACTTTAAATGTTGTTTGATCTACATCTCGTTCCTCCGACCGTAGGGAATTTTCATTTAAATGGGCTTCAGGATTTGATTGCTAAAATGGTGATGATTTTTTTAAATATTTGTGTTTTTCGCCTTCGTTTAAGGCTTACTTGTTCACATTTCTCAACACAAGCAGATGCAACTTCTGAAACAACAGTCTTTTCAGTGCATTCTCTTTTTTTCAGGAACAATTTCTTTTGAAACCACTTCAACAGCCCTCCTGTTTTTTTGGTTTTTGCCGGTTTACCCTTCTTTTTTATCAGTTCTGCAAAAAGTTTCAGTGTTTAAAGAAATCTCAATCTCGCTCAATTCAACTTTGACAATTTTTTGGATGTCGCACCAAGAAAAGTGCAAAGCAAATATACCGTAGTTAAAAAATCAAATATATTGTCAACTGCACCTGCTGGAGTGTAAGAGCAAGATGGACTTCCATTTCTTTTAACTACCTCATGTTTCTCCAGAGAGCACAATTCTTCTTGGTTTCGTTTTAAAATCTTTAAAATTTTACAAAAATAAACTTAGTTTATCAATTCATGCATGTATAGTGGGCAAAATTAATCACTGACCAGTTTACTTTTCTTTAATATTTTTGTTTCCCCCGCAGCCTGGTTTTCATCCAACGATCCTTCCTCAGGAGGGGAAATTTTGAAACTACTCGGACTGCCTTCGATGACATCCAAATCGATGCCTGGAATTGGCGCTTGTTTTTCTATCGAGCGCATTTTTTCCTCTACTCCTTGGTTTTTCTTTCCTTCTTTTTCGCTCAATTCTTTTTTCAAGGAATCCAGCATTGTTTCAATGACAAATACTTTTGCTGCAGAGTCATTTTGAAGATCTTCATTTTTGAAACTATTAATGGAGTCTGAAACTTGGAGTAGAGGTTCAAGCATGTCATGAAAATCCGAATAATTTGGCGATGATAAGTCTTCCGATGAATTGAAAGACGATGCAGAGCTCATTTTAAAATAAGAAATACTTCGATAGGTTGAAAATGCTGAGTAATTTTCTGAAAACGACATGTTGTTTGGCTGCTTAGTCACATTTTCGATGCTTAAAGAAGCCTCGTTGTGCAATTGTGCCAAGTCCATTTCTTTTGAGCCACAAGATCCTGGAATTTAATGAAATGATTAAATATGTGAAATAAATTTTTATTGTTTGCAATTCAGTACCGTTGCTAGAGATTACATTTGGTACTTCGACATCATCAAAGACCGGTGGTAAAATTTGCTTTTCATCATCTAAACAAAACAGCAAAATTTGTTTTTAAATTATCGTTGAAAGATTAAAGAACGTAATTTGTTTACTGACAACACGGTTTAATCTCGCATCGAAGTGGCCACACCGCACTTTAAAACAATTAAGTTTCCTGATTTTAAGTAAAATCGTCGCAAAAATACGCTTGATTTATTTGTAAAAAATTAACGTGAATGTAACATGCATCATGCTTCCCCTGATTCGGTATAAATGCCAGTTTTTCCGAGACCATTGTACACGTATGGGATATTCATCATGTTTTGGGAAATTACTTCACCAAGGAATTTTGTTAGCACGTTGTGCGTGTCATAAGTAGTGTGGATTTGAAACGTAATTTTGTCGTAAATCTGTTATGCAACGTAACTAAAAAAAACGTTTTTTTCCAAAAATGTCGTTTCTTTTTGTGATATAGTCCATATATGATTTCATGCAAATTGCATCAATAATTTATGTTGTTGTTTAACTTAGCACTGTGTTTAAGTTTGTTGCACTTTATCGATGATTTCCCTTTTAGCATAGCAATATTCCACACATGTAAACGTCAACAAATTATTCGGTACACCTGCAAAATTACCTCTTGTATTTGTGAAATTTGTTCGGGACTTTATATCTTTTAGCTTCTGCTTGTCACTATTCTTCAGTTGCTACAAACATTTCAACAAATTAATATTTACAGTTGGAAAATTAGGACCATATAACAAGTTACCTTAAATATTGCTTTGTTCTCTTTTTTTTCGTCCATCGACTGCAGCACAGCAATCTCTTTTGTGTCGACTGCGGGTTTTGGCTGATAAAATAGTATAATATCGTTTGTTTCACACTTTCAACAACGCCTCAGTAATTACAAGGTGAATAAAACTTACCTTTCCATTATCCCCACTAGTAGATGTACCGGGAACTTCTGCGTCAGCAGTAGCCCGGTCAGAAGATTTCTTTTTCTTACCGAAAATTCTATTCTTAAACCATTTCAACAAACCTCCAGTTTTTTTGTTGATCGGTTTTACTCTTTTGCGATTTAGGCGTTCTGGAGAAAATATTGGTTTACAAAAAATCAGATTTAAACCTAAATCAAACTACACCACATAAACTGACCTGGGTGGACATACTCTGTTCGGTGAATACTTTCAAAACTTTGAATGTCCTCATTAATACAAACGGTTGCCGGTATTTTTGTATGGCCGTTTTCAGGCCTTAAATGAGTCTCTTCGAGCTTCAGATTCTTTAATTTGACGGCTTTTGAAGGCTTTGTGGTTTGTCCTGAAAGGGTAGCAGATTTTACGTGATTTAATACCAAACAATCAAGCAAATTGCCATAAAATTAATATTTAATGACGAATATTTTACCTGGGAGTATTTTTCTTATTATTTTCTCCTTCTTCTGCCGCTTTCCAAAATCGTCGACAATTTTCCGACTGCTTTCACATGGAATGAGGGAGTCTTCTGTTTTCTTGAGATTCGGAGTAGGAGAAGATTCTCGAGACAAATCCGAAGAAGAAACGTTACCAGGTATATCCGGTGCAGCACCTACAAAATGCAAAGTGGGCGGTTAAAGGAAACCAAACAACTAAATTATCCCATTTACCATTTGGAATGTATGCGGAACAAAATGGAAGTTTTTCAATTATTTCAGCCTTCTTGCATTTCTCCACTTCTCCAAATTGGTGTTGGTTTTGATCTGGAATCTTCGATATAAGAAACAAACATAAGTTTATGGATCTGTGGTAAATTATTGAGTAAACTTTAATTACTGACCAGTTTGTGTTTCTTTGTTATTTCATTATCCATTGTTATAACACTATTGTTATTCGCATCCACGGCAAGTGGAATTGCAAGGACATCTTCTGGTGTTATACTGCATTTTCCAACATGGGACAAAACCATACAGATGTCATCCTCATTTACTTTGGATGTGGAATTTAAACTGATGTTGTCAGGAAAACCAACAGCTGTAACCCACTCTTGCTCAGGACGAGCAATATTAAAACTTAATGGCCAGCTTTGGTTTGCGTCTAAATCAACTGTATTACAAAGTTGGACGCATTTTTCAATGCTGGCCATTGGCGGCAAATTGTCATCTCGGATTTTTTGCCATACTTGTAAAAGAGGTAATTCGTCGAGGGTTTGCGTAACTTTCGGCATCCCAAGAGTTGCTTCTTCATCGCCACTTGCTAAGATCGGCGAAAAACCAAGTGAAGTATTTTCGTCGATCTCAATTTCTTTGCAACCAACTTCCTTGGGATAGGTTGTAAAGCGCCATATCTCGTACACACTTGTACCATTTGTATCTTGACGAGGAAGGCGTATTTGAATACCAAACTCGTCAGCAGTGTGATGACCAGGGATTGATTTGCTTTTTAAGGACACACGACGCTCTTTAATCAGATCTCTTCTCTGGAGGAGATAGTTTGAGACGTAATTCGATTGATATTTGTACACTGCGAACCAAAAAACAACATTACAATGTCTCCACATTTTAATAACTTTGTGAAACTTACATGGATTTTGTCCAATTGCCTTCAGTTCACTGCGTAACAGTGGCTGAAAATGATACGGAGTTTAAATACATTAAATACGTTGATTATGATAAGCTGTTGACAAAGATACTTACATGTCTTGGAACACAGAAAGAAGTTAAATCCAAACCCTTCATCCAGGGATGACGTAATATTGTGCTTACGTCAGGTCTTTGCCAGGGTTTAGAATTCAGTAATTGATGAACCAAATCCTTGCACTCTGTATACAGAAAATACAAAATATTGTTTGCTGAAGAATAAAGACTAACGAATGTAACCAACCAAGAGAAACGCATTCACGAAATGGAAGCTCTTTATTCTTTGAGCTCTCATATTGGTCCAGGACCTCTTCCACGGTTTTCCCGGGAAACGGATAAAATCCATTAACCACAACAAAAAGTATAATTCCACTAAACGATAAGCTATAGTTAATGGTCAGAAAAAAGTTTTTGCAATAAGACGACTTACATTGACCAGAGATCTGCAAAGATAGCGTTGTATCCGCGAATTTTCATTAATACCTCCGGAGCCATGTATGGTGCTGTACCACATTGGTTAGTAGGCTCAGTTAACATGGCCAGGAGTTTTTTTGAACATTTTTATTGCTGTTTGGATCCAACATTGGAATCTCAGTGGCATAGCCAAAGTCTCCCAATTTTACCTCTTCGTCCTCCGATACAAAAATGTTTTCTAGCTTCAAATCCCTTTGGAGTGATTGTTATTTTGTATCAAAAAGTGTTTGATTATTTGTTCGCAAATTTTAATCCTACCGATGAGCGATGTTGTTTTCGTGCAACTTCTGCACTCCACATATCAGTTTTTTAAAGTAAAATTTGGCAGTTGTTTCTGACAAATACGGCACACTTCTGTTCTTATGAGCCAAAGAATGCAAAACCTGCTTCAAATTGCCTTTTGCGGCATATTCCGTGACCAGATAAATCCTCTTGTCAGAAACAAACACATCCAGTAACATTATCTAAAAATAATTTATTAAAATACCACAGCAGTTTATCACTAACGACAAAAGATACGTACAATGTTGGGATGTCCAAACACTTTGTTCAAAATGCTGATTTCGTTGGGTACGCACTCGGCCAACTTGCTCAGTCTTGCAGCACCAAGATCAGCATAAATAATCTTAATTGCAACCTAGTACAATATTGAAAAGCATTAAAGAAAATGCCAATATTTATAAGCTAATATTGTACAACATGTTTGTTTAACCTTTAGTTGCTTCCCAGTTTCACTGATAGCTCTCAATTTTTCCTTCTTGGCAAGTGTGTCTGCCATCACATTTGCCGAGAATACCCGGCCAACTGCCCCACCACCAAGAAACTTGCTCTCTGTCATGTCATAGCCCTTACTATGACACGCAGCTTTTTCCTTCTTCAACAATCGACTTTGGAAACGACGATCCATTGTTTTCTGTTCTACACAGATTAGATTTTGCAACAATTTGTAATGTACAACCGCACACTAGAATGCAAAACGAGGGTAATATATATATTTTTTCACACAGCAACCATCAACTTGGCTTCCCAAGATACGTTTCTGACGTCATAATGCTATTGTTTCAATTTGGTTGAGGTTTTTTGCAATGGTTGGGTATATTTTGATTGGATATTCTTTAAAAACATTACATATTTATAAGTGAGTGTGTATTTATGCAAGAAATGGTTGATTAAAATTAAAACAACACGCTTATACCTGTCAGTTTGAGTTTAAAGTTGTATTTTCTAATAACACATGACTAAACCTAACCAAAAAATACTAAAAACATAGAATGGAAACTATTTTCGTGACGCATGAGTAGCACTTGGCGCAAAATCAAAAATGCATTGACTTAAATACAGTTTTGTCGTTTTTCAGCGAGGCTAAACTCTAACTTAATGTAACCATATGTATTGGTTTAAATGAAATGTAGGTAGTTTTGTCCATAATCTTTTTATATATTGGGATGGTTTTAAATATATCGCGCTATAATATACTTTTTTACCGTGTGTTACAAGTCACCTTACTGACTGAAGTTAATACTTCATCGCGTCAACCAGAAAGATGACGTAACATATGTAATTACGTCATTCCAATGATGACGTAATATTTTAGTTTTGCATATGTTCTTAAAAAGCAATCATAGGATTCATAAACCTAATATATGAACAAAACGTTCATACTCAGAGATGACATTTTTGCATCATTATTGATGGGATTTGGGTATGAATTAAAATATTTCATACATTTGTGTTACTGCTCTTTTTGTAAAGATAAAGATGTTGGACAGATTGTGCAGTAATACTTGAAGTAGTTTTTGGCCCAGATTGCCAGAAGCCAAATAGGATAGGGCCAAATTTTGGTGCTTTTTTTGAAAAAATGAATTTACTTTTTCATGTTTTATGCAAATATATATTAAATAGTAAATAAATGTTAGTAATTATTTGAAAAACTTGGTATGTGTCATTTTTTATATTTCTTTGGTTCTGATCAATTCATGCCACATATGAGACAAAGCTCTGTGGATAGCACCTGCTTTTGTTGTACCATTATTATTCTCCATACATTTTTCCCACACATCACTGATTGGTTGCATGTTTGTTGAAAAGTTTGGTCTTAAGTGTGGATTAGTCCGATATCCCTGAAAAGAAAACAGTTTAAATTTGAAGGAAATTATTTTTGTCAAACTATTGCACACATAACAGAAGTATATTTTTTTACTCATATAATAACACTTGGTTAAATGCTAATGACACAGTTTAAAATATGTAATATTTCGTTGAAGTAAACATAATTGCCTTTTCTTTCAGCCAAATTGGACCTTAATATATTAAAAATAACCTTTTCCACTAGTAATTTTTTTCTTTTTCGTAGATCAGTTACAAGTAAAACACAACAGAATGTGATGTACACATGCCTTTATTAAACTGCTTCTGAGCATATTCCGATGAAACATACCATGTTGAAGTAAAAGACGAAAGTTTTAGGAATTTGCTTGTAACCAAACACTTTTATGTGAAAATTCCTGTTTTTGCAAAATAAATATTTTCAAAACACCTTATTACTGTATGTAGAGATACTGCCCTAGTAAAAAAAACATAATAAGTGAATTAGTTGATTTGACATATCAGACATAGTGGTTGATAATATTACTCGATTTACTTGCACACAGCAAAAACGCGCAATTATTTGTTCATATTTTAACCCCAAAGGCAGCAGACAGCAAATCGCCCCAAAAAAGATGCGACGCAGTTTATTTAAAACCATTCACATATTTCAAAAGACGAGGTACCAAACTTCTTGTTTGTTAAAAAAGTTTTAATTTTTGTTCTATTTAATAGGTTTTTAAACCCCTTAATAGCAATAATAACGACAAAATTACAACCCAACGCACTTTCCATTTCGCGTTCCAAGAGTTATTCATTCGTGACGACGCACTTTCTCCGGAGTTTTCATTTCATGTTTTAGTATTCTATGATATAACTCAGTGGTTCCCAAAGTGGGCGCGGGTGCTTTTATACTATGAGTATACTATGCTATGATCTAAGTAAACGTGGTCCAACTACAGGTCCGATCTAATTTTCGATGGCCCGCGAATTGTTACCTGATTTGGAAACACAACTTTGTAAGACTGTCTTTGCATGGCCGCAACCAAAATGGTCCCGGTCTCGGTCGCATACGTCAGAGAAGCATCTTAACCACAAATGTCAAAATAAATAAAGATTACTTTGTGTTATTGAACTAGCAAACAACAAGTTTGTATCCAATAAATTTCGTTCCGTAATTCCGTATAGGCTATAGGCTACGTGTAATCAAAATTTCTTAGTTTATCCCGCAGACTAACGGTTTGCTATGGCCCGCAACAAAATTTAGTTGGACCGCAATGTCTAACCATACAAATGGTGTCAATATGGATCTCAAGCGCGTTTTTCAACATAAAAAATATGTTGTAGAATATATGCCAATTTGCAGTACAACTTATGCGACACATAAAATTTATGGCAGCAAACAGAGTTTCCACGCTAAGGCCTAAAAATCCTGTTTTCATATTTTACTAGAGTGTTAATCGGTTTAGGGCTACCATATTTTCGTCACTGAAATGCAGGTCACGTTTTGGGCCAGGCGAGCTTCAATAACATAATAGTAGAGGGTTTTGAACGGGGCATTACCTGGCGATGTCATAAAAGTTCTATTTTAGTAAAAATTTACGTGTCCTTTTCTAAAAATCTGAACTTTGTTGCGATATTACTACAGTCAGTAGTGACTTAATCTTTAACATTCTCAATTTTTGTAAACACTTTTTTTGATGCCTGTGTCATAATTGTGAACAAATTTGGACTTTATCTAGTTTTGTTAGCAAAAAGGATGATGTTTTGCAATAAATATCCTGTGTAATAGTGACATAGTTTATGTTGGAATCAACGAAAAAACAATCCGTTGAATAATCGAAATTAAAATCAGTTTACGATTTAACTGATTGATGAAAATTATCAAATGCTTTTGGATTTAAATCAAACATCTGCAAAGAACCTGATAAAACCGCTTATTTTTCTTTGGTTAATTCCAAATACTCTCAATAGCGTCACCTGATACAAAATAAACGTTTTTCCAACCAATGAGTTCGCTTGCTGCATTCTCATTCTAACTCTAAGTTTATATTTAGCCCAGTATGTTCAGAAAGTTTGCGTTCACAAAGCGTTGACGCAACTCCTTAAAACCAAAGATTTTGACGTTGGTTTAGTTAATGTAAGCAGCACAATTGTAAATCTATTGAACAAAGTTTTGCCGTCGGTGATGCATAGTGGATACGTTTACGAATGAAAAGATGAAGTGCTAATCGTACAGTGATGAATTGTGGTTTTTTGTAAGGCCCATATCTCCTCTACATGACACAAACTTGTATGATGAATAATGTCCAAGCGACACCAGTGGCTGTTAATGTTTATTACTTCCTATTTGGAAATCTTCTGCAATAACATCTGTAATGCATTTTTTTGTTGCATCATATCGCAAAAATTTTCCGCACGTTGAAGGTTTTACCAGCGTCAAGCAAACGGTGGATTTTTTTATGTATTGCGCTATAATACAAGATATAAATAAAAGTTATAAAAAATAAAATAAAAAAGCATTTTTCTTGTGCTTTGAGGAGGTGTGCAAAATCGGTCCAAATTGTCTTCACCACTTTCCGGGTTTTCTTCATGACTTTTCACTGACAGTGGTAAAATGTCCTGGAACAAATGCTGGGGAATTTCTATAATGGCCAATGTTTGGCATCTCTTGTCTAAACTTGTTGTTATGTTGCTTGTCTGTACTCATATTGTTTGCTTCGTCAATACTTATTTTTGTTTTTTCTTCCTTTCTCTGTCACTTATTTCATTCTTGCTTCTTCCAGCAATGTATTGAGAATATTTATTTTTACTCCTATTACGTATTTGTCGAGATCATTTTCCTCCATATCGGTTTTTGAAGAATGCGAAGATTCAACACTCTGTACTGCAGGTAAGTTGTCTTTTTTGCCGATATCATGATTTTGTAATGGCTCCTTATCGGTTGCTATTGGAAGTTTGCCAAAAGCTTGCGTAGTTTTCCAATTTTTCACATCACCTTTCCTCACGACAACATTCGATACTTCATCCTCAACAACAGCAAGAGGTGGAATTTGCTTTTCATCACCTGAACAAAACACATTAAGAAAAATGTCAAAGTTTTCCCATTTGTTTAGTTGGTTGTTTACATAGAAACTTAAAAGTAGAATAGGTTTCTCCGGAGACACAGCAATAATGGGTATCAATGCAATTTTCTGTTATATAATGACGAAAGTTTAAAAACACCTGACAAATTTGTACACATGTGTATATCGAAAAGCCGACAAGAAATAGAAATATTACCGTTTATATTTGTGGAATCCACTCGATATTTCATGTTCTTTGTCTTCTGGGTGTCATTGGAATATAATTGCTAGAAAACAGTTTAAACATTCAACAATTACGGAACAACTTGGCCTACTAATATATTACAAAAACTAACTTTAAATCTTGTTTGGTCATCGTCGCGTTCCTCCAACCCCAGGAAATTGTCATTTGAATGGGTTGCAGGATTTGATTGCTAAAATGGTGATGATTTTATTAAATATTGGTGAGTTTCGCCTTCGTTCAAGACTTACTTGTTCATATTTCTCAACACAAGATGCATCGAGAACTTCTAAAACAACAGTCTTGTCAGTGCATTCTCTTTTTTTCCGAGACCATCTCTTCTTAAACCACTTCAACAGCCCTCCTGTTTTTTTGGTTTTTGCCGGTTTATCCTTCTTTTTTATCAGAAGTTCTGCAAAAAGAAATCTATGTTTAAATAAATCTCAATCTCGCTCAATTCAACTTTGACAATTTTTGTGTGTGCAAAAGCAAATATACCGTAGTTATAATAAATCAAATATATTGTCAACTGCACCTGCTGGAGTGTAAGAGCAAGATGGAAGACTTCCATTTCTTTTAACTACGTCATGTTTTTCCAGGGAGCACAATTCCTCTTGGTTTCGATTTGCAATCTTTAAAATCATAAAAAATAATCTTGGTATATAAATTTAGGCATATATAGCCTTATAGTGGGCAAAATTAATCACTGACCAGTTTACTTTTCTGTAATATTTCTGTTTCCCCCACAACCTGGTTTTCATTCAACGATCTATAAATTGTATGTTGTTGGTTTTTCTTTCCTTCCATTTCGCTCAATTCTTTCCTCAATGAATCGAGAATTGTTTCAATGATGAATATTTTTGTTTCCGAGTCATTTTGAAGATTTTGATTTTTGAAACTGTCAATGGAGTCTGAAGCTTCGAGTAGAGGTTCAAGCAACTCTTGAAATTCCGAATACTTAGGCGATGATAATTCTTCCGACGAATTGAAAGACGATTCAGAGCTCATTTTAAAATAAGGAATAGAGTCATTTTCTGATGACGAGATATTCTTTGACTCCTTAGTCACATTTTCGATGCTTGAAGAAGCCTCGTTGTGCAATTGTGCCAAGTCCATTTGTTTTGAGACACAAGATCCTGAAATTTAATGAAATGATTAAATATGTGAAATAAATTTTTATTTATTGCAATGCAGCACCGTTGCTAGAGATTACATTTGGTACTTCGACATCATCAAAGACCGGTGGTAAATTTTGACCTAAACAAAACAGCAAAAATTGTTTTAAGTTTTTGTTGAAAGGTTGAATAATGTAATTTGTTTACTGACAATACGGTTCAATCTCGCATCGAAGTGGCCACGTCGCACTTTAAAACAATTAAGTTTCCTGATTTTAAGTAAAATCGGCGCAAAAATACGCTTGTTTTATTTGCAAAAAATTAACGTGAATGTAAGATGCATCATGCTTCTCCTGACTCGGTATAAATGCCAGTTTTTCCCAGACCATTGAACACGTAGGGGATATTCATCATGTTTTGGGAAATAACTACACCAAGGAATTTTGTTAGCACGTTGTGCATGCCATAAGTAGTGCGGATTTGAAAGGTAATTTTGTCGCAAATCTGTTATTCAGCGTAACTAAAAAAAATGTTTTTTCCAAAAATGTCGTTCCTTTTTGTGATATAGTCCATATATGATTTCATGCAAATTGCATCAATAATTTATGTTGTTGTTTAACTTGTCACTGTGTTTAAGTTTGTTGCACTTTATCGATGATTTTCATTTTAGCATAGCAATATTCCACACATGTAAACGTCAACAAATTATTTGGTACACCTGCAAAATTACCTCTTGTATTTGTGAAATTTGTTGGGGACTTGACGTCTTTTAGCTTCTGCATGTCAGTATTCTTTAGTTGCTACAAACAGTTCAACAAATTAATATTTACAGTTGGAATAAGTCCATATAACAAGTTACCTTAAGTATTGTTTTGTCCTCATCTTTTTCGTCCGTCGACTGCAGCACGTTTTCTTTTGTGTAGACTGCGGGTTTTGGCTGATAAAATAGTATATTATTGTTTGTTTCACACTTTCAACAACGCCCTCAGTAATTACAAGGTGATTAAGACTTACCTTTCCATTATCCGTGCAACAAGTAGATGTTCCGGGAACTTCTGCGTCAGCAGTAGCCCGGTCAGAAGATTTCTTTTTCTTACCGAAAATTCTATTCTTAAACCATTTCAACAAACCTCCAGTTTTTTTGTTGATCGGTTTTACTCTTTTGCGATTTAGGCGTTCTGGAGAAAATATTGGTTTACAAAAAATCAGATTTAAACCTAAATCAAGCTACACCACATAAACTGACCTGGGTGGACATACTCTGTTTGGTGAATACTTTCAAAACTTTCAATGGACTCATTAATACAAACGGTTGCCGGTATTTTTGTATGGCCGTTTTCAGGCCTTAAATGAGTCTCTTCGAGCTTCAGATTCTCTAATTTAACGGCTTTTAAAGGCTTTGTGGTTTGTTCTGAAAGGGTAGCAGATTTTACGTGATTTAATAACACACATTCGAGCAAATTGCCATAAAATTAATATTTAATGGCGGATATTTTACCTGGGAGTATTTTTCTCATTATTTTCTCCTTCTTCTGCCGCTTTCCAAAATCGTCGACAATTTTCCAACTGCTTTCATATGGAATGAGGGAGTCTCCTGTTTTCTTGAGATTCGGAGTAGGAGAAGATTCTCGAGACAAATCCGAAGAAGAAACGTTACCAGGTTTATCCGTTGCACCACCTACAAAATGCAAAGTGGGAGGTTAAAGGAAATTAAACAACTAAATTATCCCATTCACCATTTGGAATGTATGCGGAACAAAATGGAAGTTTTTCAATTATTTCAGCCTTCTTGCATTTCTCCACTTCTCCAAATTGGTGTTGGTTTTGATCTGGAATCTTCGATATAAAAACAAACATAAGTTTATGGCGTTGTGGTAAATTATTGAGTAGAATTTAATTACTGACCAGTTTGTGTTTCTTTATTATTTCAGTGTCCATTGTTATAACACTATTGTTATTCGCATCCACTACAAGTGGAATTACAAGGACATCTTCTGGTGTTATACTGCATTTTCCAACATGGGACAAAACCATACAGATGTCATCCTCATTTACTTTGGATGTAGAATTTGAACTGATGTTGTCAGGAAAACCAACAGCTCTAACCCACTCTTGCTCAGGGCGAGGAATATTAAAACTTAATGGCCAGCTTTTGTTTGCGTCTAAATCAACTGTATTACAGAGTTGTACGCATTTTTCAATGCTGGCCATTGGCGGCAAATTGTCATCTCGGATTTTTTGCCATACTTGTAAAAGAGGTAACTCGTCGAGGGTTTGCGTAACTTTCGGCATCCCAAGAGTTGCTTCTTCATCGCCACTTGCTAAGATCGGCGAAAAACCAAGTGAAGTATTTTCGTCGTTCTCAATTTCTTTACAACCAACTTCCTTGGGATAGGTTGTAAAGCGCCATATCTCGTACACACTTGTACCATTTGTATCTTGACGAGGAAGGCGTATTTGAATACCAAACTCGTCAGCAGTGTGATGACCAGGGATTGATTTGCTTTTTAAGAACACACGACGCTCTTTAATCAGATCTCTTCTCTGGAGGAGATAGTTTGAGACGTAATTCGATTGATATTTGTACACTGCGAACCAAAAAACAACATTACAATGTCTCCATATTTTAATAACTTTGTGAAACTTACATGGATTTTCCCCAATTGCCTTCAGTTCACTGCGTAACAGTGGCTGAAAATGATACGGAGTTTAAATACATTAAATACGTTGATTGTGATAAGCTGTTGCCAAAGATACTTACATATCTCGGAACACAGAAAGAAGTGAAATCCAAACCCTTCATCCAGGGATGACGTAATATTGTGCTTACATCAGGCCTTTGCCAGGGTTT
Organism: Ascidia mentula; assembly: GCF_947561715.1. Lineage (NCBI taxonomy): Eukaryota > Metazoa > Chordata > Ascidiacea > Phlebobranchia > Ascidiidae > Ascidia > Ascidia mentula. Next base: position 7,448,075 of record NC_138568.1, read on the forward strand.
AGAATTCAGTAATTGATGAACCAAATCCTTGCACTCTTGTGTACAGAAAATACAAAATATTGTTTGTAATGCTGAAGAATGAAGTCGAACGAATGTAACCAACCAAGAGAAACGCATTCACGAAATGGAAGCTCTTTATTCTTTGAACTCTCATATTGGTCCAAGACCTCTTCCACGGTTTTCCCGGGAAACGGATAAAATCCATTAACCACAACAAAAAGTATAATTCCACTAAACGATAAGCTATAGTTAATGGTCTGCAAAAAGTTAATGTTATGAGACGACTTACATTGACCAAAGATCTGCAAAGATAGCGTTGTATCCGCGAATTTTCATTAGTACCTCCGGAGCCATGTATGGTGCTGTCCCACATTGGTTAGTAGGCTCAGTTAACATGGCCAGGAGCTTTTTTTGAACATTTTTATTGCAGTTTGGATCCAACATTGGAATCTCAGTGGCATAGCCAAAGTCTCCCAATTTTACCTCTTCGTCCTCCGATACAAAAATGTTTTCTAGCTTCAAATCCCTTTGGAGTGAATGTTATTTTGCATTAAAATATGTTTGATTATTTGTTCGCAATTTTAAATCCTACCGATGAGCGATGTTGTTTTCGTGCAACTTCTGCACTCCACATATCAGTTTTTTAAAGTAAAATTTGGCAGTTGTTTCTGACAAATACGGCACACTTCTGTTCTTATGAGCCAAAGAATGCAAAACCTGCTTCAAATTGCCTTTTGCGGCATATTCCGTGACCAGATAAATCCGCTTGTCAGAGACAAACACGTCCAGTAACATTATCTAAAAATAATTTATTAAAATACCACAGCAGTTTATCACTAACGACAAAAGATACGTACAATGTTGGGATGTCCAAACACTTTGTTCAAAATGCTGATTTCGTTGGGTACACACTCGGCCAACTTGGTGAGTCTTGCAGCACCAAGATCAGCATAAATAATCTTAATTGCAACCTAGTACAATATTGAAAAGCATTAAAGAAAATGTCAATATTAATGAGCTAACATTGTACAACATATTTTTGTTTAACCTTTAGTTGCTTCCCAGTTTCACGGATAGCTCTCATTTTTTCCTTGTTGGCAATTGTGTCTGCCATCACATCTGCCGAGAATACCCGGCCAACTGCCCCACCACCAAGAAACTTGCTCTCTGCCATGTCATAGCCCTTACTATGACACGCAGCTTTTTCCTTCTTCAACAATCGACTTTGGAAACGACGATCCATTGTTTTCTGTTGTATACAGATGAGATTTTGCAACAATTTGTAATGTACAACCGCACACTAGAATGCAAAACGAGGGTAATATATATTTTTTTCACACAGCAACCATCAACTTGGCTTCCCAAGATACGTTTCTGACGTCATAATGCTATTGTTTTAATTTGGTCGAGGTTTTTTGCAATGGTTGGGTATATTTTGATTGGACATTCTTTATAAACATTACATATTTATAAGTGAGTGTGTATTTATGCAAGAAATGGTTTATTAAAATGAAAACAACACGATTATATCTGTCAGTTTGGGTTTAAAGTTGTATTTTCTAATAAAACATGACTAAACCTAACCAAAAAATACTAAAAACATAGAATGGAAACTATTTTCGTGACGCATGAGTAACACTTTACGCAAAATGAAGAATGAATGCATTGACATAAAGGCGCTTTTGTCGTTTTTCAGCGAGGCTAAGCTAAACTCTAACTTAATGTAACCACATTTATTGGTTTAAATGAAATGTAAGTAGTTTTGTTCATACTCTTTTTATATATTGGGATGGTTTTAAATATATCGCGCTATAATATACTTTTTTACCGTGTGTTACAAGTCGCCTTACTGACTGAAGTTAATACTTCATCGCGTCAACCTGAAAGATGACGTAACATGTGTAATTACGTCATTCCAATGATGACATAGTATTTTAGATTTGCATATGTGCGTAAAAAGCAATCATGGGATTCATAAACCTAATATATGAAAAAATGTTCAGACTCAGAGATGACATGTTTGCATCATTATTGATGGGATTTGGGTATGTATTAAAATCTTTCATACTTTTGTGTTACTCCTGTTATTGTAAAGACAAGTTGAGCAGATTGTGCAGTACTTGAAGTAGTTTTTGCCCAGATTGCCAGAAGCCAAATAGAATAGGGTCAAATTTTGGTGCTTTTTTGAAAAATTGAATTTACTTTTCCATGTTTAAGGCAAATATATATTAAATAGTAAATAAATGTTAGTAATTATTTGAAAAACTTGGTATGTGTCATTTTTTATATTTCTTTGGTTCTGATGATTCATGCCACATATGAGACAAAGCTCTGTGGATAGCACCTGCTTTTGTTGTAACAATATTATTCTCCATACATTGTTCCCACACATCACTGATTGGTTGCATGTTGGCTTTTTTGTTTAAAAGTTTGGCCTTAAGTGTGGATTACCGTAGTCCGATATCCCTGAAAAGATAATTTGAAGGAAATTATTTTTGTCTATTGCACACATAACAGAAGTATATTTTTTACTCTTATCATAACACTTGGTTAAATGCTCATGACAAAGTTGAAAATATGTGATATTTTGTTGAACTAAACACAATTGCCTTTTATTTAAGCCGAATTGGACCTTATTATATTAAAAATAATCTTTTTCTCCTGTCATTTTTTTCTTCACAGATGAGCAACAATTAAAACACAAGTGAAAGTCAAACATCTGCATAGAACATGACAAAAACACTTAATTTTCTCCAAATCGATATGTTTAATTCCAAATATATACTCTCCAAACATTTTTCCAACCAATGAGTTCGCTTGCTGCATTCTCATTCTTACTCCAAGTTTATGTTTAGCCCAGTATGTTCAGAAAGTTTGTGCCACAGCAGTTATTGGTGCTATCCTATATATATACAGTGATGTATATTCTTGGACCTGCAACACAGTGGTTTCCAACTATCATAAAGCGTCAACACAACTCCTTAAAAACAAAGATTTTGACGGTGGTTTAGTTAATGTAAGCCTCATATTTGTATTTCTATTGAACAAAGTTTTGCCGGCGGTGATGCAGGGTGTTTACAATTATGAATGAAAGGATGAACTGCTAATCGTACAGTCATGAATTGTGGTTTTATGTAAGCTAAGGTCCATCTCTCCTCTAATTAACGGCCTTGAACTTATATGCTGAATAATGTCGAAGCGGCACCCGGGGCTGTTCATGTTTTTGACTTCCTGTTTGGAAATATTCTGTAATGATATCTACATGCTGTTTTTTCGGTTGCATCATGGCACAAAAATTTTCGGCATGTTGAATGTTTTACCAGCGTCAAGCAGACGGTGATTTTTTATGTATTGCGCTAATACATAATTTAAACAAAAATTTTCATTTAATGCAAACAGATTTCAACAGTTTCACTGAGAATTAGTAAACCTCCTTCTCGCTGATTATTTTTGATCGCAATATTTGCGAAATCTGTTTACATCTTGATTAAAGTCTTGCCTTCTCTGTCACTTAGTTCTTTTCTTGCTTCCTCCAGCAATGTATTAAGAATATTTATTTTGACGCCTATTACGTATTTGTCAAGATCATCTTCCTCCATATCGGCTTGAGTCAAAACTGTTTACTGCACATAAGTCAACTCTTTCTGAGTTGCGAAAGGAAGTTTGTCAAAAGCTACAGTATTTTCCAATTTAATGTCTAATTTTTTCATTGCTGTATTGGGTGTTGAGCAAAAGTGAAATTTTTTGCTATCACATCTTGTTTGCTTCACAAAAATGCTCAAGTCAGTTGAATTTGGCGCTTCAAGCATGGAAATTTGCTTTTCATCACCTAAACAAAACACAATAAGAAAAATGTCAAAGTTTTCTCATTTGTTTAGTTAGGAGTTTACTTTTTCATTTTTTAGTTATTTTGAGACAGTCAAGGTGACATTTATTCATGAAGAAATGCTTTTGTAGGATTTTCTATGGGGTAATTTGTAGGCCAAATCGTGGTAATTTTGTTATTAGACATTATAGTAAAAGTAGAAACGATTCTCCGGAAAATTGTTGTTTTGTGAAAGATACTCATTATGTATGTGAGATTGGTCCATTTATTGCTTTTGGATACAGTTTTATTTTTGGACACAGCAATAATGGGAAACAAAGCAACTGGAGAGTTTTTCATTAAATGATGACGAAATTTTAAAAACAGTACAAAAGACAATTCAGTTATGAAGGAAATTAATTAGTTACCCGGTATTATTTCTTGACCTGGGATTTCAGTATTGCTTTGCTTACCAATTTGTTTTGGTGAAAACAGTTTCCATTTTGAAACACCTGACAAATTTATGCACATGTATATGTTGAAAACCATTTTTCAAAGAAATAGAAATATTACCTTTTATATTTGTGAAATCCAGTCGGTATTTCATGTTTTTCATCTTCTGCTGTCATTGGAGCATGGTTGCTAAAAACAGTTTAAACAATCAAAAATGACAACTTGGCCTACTAAATTGATATCAAAACTAACTTGAAATATTGTTCAGTCTTTATCACGTTCCTCCGACCTCAGCAAATTGTCATTTGATTGGGCTGCTAAAATTGGTGATGATTTTATTAAATATTCTTTTTTCTCCCCTTCGTTTAAGACTTACTTATTCATAATTCTCGGTACAAGCAGATGCATCATGAACTTCTGAACAACTGTCTTGTCAGAAGATTTTCCTTTTTTCCGAAACAATCTCTTTTTGAACCATTTCAACAGCCTTTTTTTGCCTTTTGCCGGTTTAACCTTTTTTTCTTATCGGAAGTTCTTCAAATAAATATCTTTTAATTGAATACATCACAATCTCGCCCAAATCAAAATACACGACCTTTAAACAGACCTAGTATAACATACTTCTTCTGACAAATACTGTTAAATCTTTCAAACGCCTAACTAATGCTATGAGGCTCTGGTATTTTAGTAAGGCCATTGCTAGGCCTCAAAGAGAATCTTTTTAAGTTTAATATTCTTTGGTGGTTTTGGGTAATATAGTGTAAGTGGAGCAAGATGGAAGACTTAAATTTCTTTCAACCACCTCATGTTTCTTCAGTTCCCACATTTTTTCTCGGTTTTGATTTGAAATCTTTAAAAATATTAAAATAAAATTGGTGTATGAATTTAGGCATATATAGTGGGCAAAATTAAATACTGACCAGTTTACTTTTCTTTAATATTTCTGCTTCCCCCACAGCCTGGCTTTCATCCAACGATCTATAAATTGTAAAATCTGACGAAAGATTTTGATCGTTTTTTATTGCTGTGCTACCAGGGCTGCTATTCTTGTCCACGGCCTGAAGAAACCCGAGGACATCTCTCGGTGTTTTGTTGCCCATCGAAGACAAAACTTGTTCAGAACGGGAAATTTTAAAACTTATTGGATTGCTTTCGATAACATCCAAATCGACAGTGCCTGGAATCGGCGCTTGTTTTTCTATCAAGCGCATTTGCTTCCTTTCTTCTACTCCTTGCTTTTTCTTTCCGGCTTTTCCTCCAAATCCAGCATTGTTTCAATGAAAATTATTTTTGCTTCCGAGTCATTTTGAAGATCTTGATTCTTCAAACTATCAATGGAGTCTGAATCTCGGAGTAGAGGTTCAAGCAACTCGTGAAAATTCGAATAATTGGGTGATGAAAAATCTTCCGATGAATTGAAAGACGATGCAGAGCTCATTTTAAAATAAGAAATATTTTGAGTCATTGAAAATGAAGGACTTTTCTGAAAACGACGTATTATTAGAGTGTAAGTGGAGCAAGATGAAAGACTTCCCTTTCTTTCAATCACCTCATGTTTCTTCAGTTCGCACAATTCTTCTCTGTTTCAGTTTGAAATCTTTAAAATTATAAAACAAACTTGGTTTGTTGCGAATTTGGGACATATTTGGTTGGTAAAGTTATTCATTGACCTGTTTTCATTTCTTCAGTATTTGTGCTCCCCCACAGCCTTTCCTTCTTTTTCGATTAATTATTTTCTCAATGAATCCAGCATTGTTTCAATGATAACTATTTTTAGTGCATGGTCATATTGAAGATTTTGATTCTTCAAACTAGCCTTCAGAGAATGCAAAGACTCATTACTCTTAACACCCAATAGGCCACATTTTTCCAATTGTTTATTTTGTTTTTGCTCTTTAGGGGTTGCAAATGTAAGTGTGCAAAGAGCTGGTGTAGATTTTTAATAGTTATTCACCCAATTCTTTTCTCAATGAATCCAGCACTGTTTCAATGATAACTATTTTTGCTTCCGAGTCATTTTTAAGATCTTGATTCTTCAAACTATCAATGGAGTCTGAATCTCGGAGTAGAGGTTCAAACAACTCGTGAAAATCCGAGCTCATTTTAAAATAAGAAATACTTCTAGAGGTTGAAAATGATGAGTTTTCTGAAAACGACACATTCTTTAACTCCTTAGTCAAATTTTCGATGCTTGAAGGCCGCATCTCACAATTAAATCCTAAAAATTGAGTTTTACAAGTCATTTGTCATTGTGCACCTGGTTACAGTTTCTCTTGTTTGCCAAAAACAATTGCCTGGTCTGAAATTAAATAATAAAATGCAATCAACAAAAAATGCTCATTTCTCTAAATTTCATTTTAAAAAATTAAAAGGCAGTAGAATTTTTAACATGAACACAGGCACTCCATACCCACAATGCAACCATAAAATGAATTATGTAATGCTTGTGATCCATACCTGTTTTCTAAAAAGGAGCAATGGTTACAAATTTTATATTAGGTGTGTACTAGGCAGATATGATTTATTTTGCATGCATGCATGCACAAACAGGCGTACAACAATCATTAATGTGTCAATGTGGGTGAGGCTGCAAAAAGGAGAAAAATGAATTCTTGGTAGGCTGAAAGTTTTAATAGCCATGCAGAGGTAAGTTACATTGTTTGCATGTACAAACACTAAAAGAGCATGCACAACTAACCCAGTTTTGCACAGTGGAAAGGCAACATTGTCTTTTATATTTCCAACAGAGCGTGCATAATCCAGTTTTCACACCTCCTCTTGCTGCTGAATATTGACAATAAACAAATGGGTATATATGCCCCCATAGCTGAGCACCAGGTCATCATGGTGAATCAACCTTCAGCATGGGTAGCAGAAAAAAACATTCGTTTGACAGTGGCAATGATGCCTGGAAACTGCGGCGTCCAAGTTGTGATGGTGAAGGAGAAGCCTCTTCCTCTAGCCCTGGATCCCCTGTGTGGCGCCTTCTTCCTGGTAAGTGACTTGGCTTTTTGGAAAACTACAAAAGCATTTTGTTGAATTAATTGACTGATTGGATAATTAATTAATTAATTAATTAATTTGTATGTACCGTATGTAAGTATGTATGTTTGTGTGTTTGTTGTTTATTTATTTATTTACCTAATATCACAAAACTTACCATATTTTGCTAATTGTATTGACAATAAAAAACATGAACCCAAACCGGTGCTGATGTTTTTTAGCCAATCAGATTGAGAAGTTGCATGATACAGTTTGCGGTGACTTGGAGGCGGTCCATGTGCTGAGGGCCATGAACGCGAAGTGCGGCCAATTGAAGAGCTGCAAACAGAAAACAGTTCAAAGCCCACGGGTAACCGAATAGTCAATCTGGGCATGTTAAATTGTTTTATAGAGTTTATTTGGCGTGAACACCGCACTTTCAACAGACAAGGATGCATGGTGACCTGTTCAGGTACACCTGTCATTACTGAAGAGTGACAAATTGGTTGTGGTTTCACTGCAAGAGCTGCCTGTCCAAGATGCTTGTTTTCATCTGCCTTCAAGCCCTTGTACAAGGAGTGTCAACACCCAACTGACCTGAAATAAAGGGGCAGAAAGACTTGTGCTGTCAATGCCCAACTGGGCCTTGCAATATGTGCCACTGGTGTTAGTGTTAAAACTGCGCAGGCATTTCTAAGCTACCTAGACCTGCCCTCACCAAGTTCCAGTTCTATTGAACTGGCGCACAAGGCTGCTTAACACTTTGAATTGGTCAACATGCAAGCCTTGAGAAACTCTTGTATCCGAAGAAATGAGCAACGTGGACTCTCTTCTGAGCATCCAGTGAATCTGCAGACAGACTGCCGGTACAATCTGCGCCAGGGCACAGGAAAAGCACACCTCGGTCAAGCAGCAAGCCAAATTGTGGGGCTTGCAGCAGAAAACAGCAGTCGCAGCAAGGATGTACTGGCTGTTTCCACCCTAACACGTGAATCCTGCAACCCTCAGTACACCAAGTCAAGACAACCACTATTTGAAGAACACCTGCCAATTGGTAACAAAGAATGGGACATTGGGCAGGAGTTGGGGGCCTTTTTGTCCGGCCACAACTTGCAGGCAGGGAAAATTACCACTGACACCAACAGCAAGTTATTTGATGGCATTTCAACTGCACTCCATCAAACAAACGAACCCGTCCAACAGTATTGCATCGTCCATAGAGCTAGATCTTTGTTCCGTGCTATTCGCAAGATCAACTTCAAACAGCTCTTTCCAGAGAGTGATCATAAAGTGAAAGTAAAAAATTACCACACCAAGAGGCTTGCAGAAGAAACCCAAGCACGTCTAATGGCAGAATATGCTGGGTGTGTCATGCAGTTTAAGAGGGGCTATGCTGACATCAGCAGAAAGATGAAAGCAACTGCAGCTGCTATTTTGGATTGCTTTCATGGTAATCACACTGGCTGCAAAATCCACTCTTACACTTGCAGAAGGAGAAATCGAAGCCGTGGTTTCTTTGCAAAGCACCGAGGATTAAAGATGACCATAGAAGACCGACTACAGTGGAAGAAAGAAGTTGCCAAGTTTTTCTCCACTGCAAATGTATCCCGAATTAGACCGGGGTTGGACACGAACAAGTGTGAAAGTGTCAATTTCTACTCTCAGTCAGGTAATCAGTGGCAGAGCCCATGCAGCAGTCCTACGAAGGAACAATGGAATAGGCTCTGCATTCGCACTGGTCAGCGAAAATGGCTGCTGTTCATTGGAGAAAGGTTTCCCTGCCTCACGAATGTTGGCATCCAAGCAAAACAACGGCACAGAAGTGCAGTGGCAGCCACTGAAGCATCACGAAAACATAGAAGTGGCAAAAGAATGCAGAGGTACAGGGTGTACGAGGAGAAAGCTCTACACATTGAGGAACCTTGATTTTAACCATATATGCAAGGCGGTGAGCAGAGAAACTTCGCCTGCGGAACCAGATGGACCAATAGCCATTCCCTGCGTTCGCCCCTTTCCAAATCAGGCAACTTCCCTCCTGTACTGATCTTCTGGTGAGCTTTGCCTGGTCAAGAAGCTGCTGCTGCTGCTGTTTTTGTTCTTGTTGCATGTTTTTTGTAATATATATATGTTTATATATAATTTGTCGCACTGTAATAAATATATTACCTGTACTTGTCACAGCAAAGAAAAGGAAAAACAGCACAGCATAGCATAGCATAGAACCATGTCCTTTCAGTAATTATGCAACATCAAATTGCCATTAATAGCAGCTTATTTTTGTTAACTTACATCAATAATGTTATTGAATGCAATAGATTTGTCGCAATCAATGCCAAAATGCAGAATTTGAAAAAAAATAAAAATGGTCACTAGGTGGCGACAAGTGGTTGGAGCTGCCTAAAAATCATTGTAAGTTTCTCACAATGCCCAAATTCCCTTATTTATGTGCAAATTTTATGTTTCTGGTCTTGTTTCAAAAATGCCAAATTTGCCTTGAGGCCGCATCTCACAATTAAATCCTAAAAATTGAGTTTTACAAGTCATTTGTCATTGTGCACCTGGTTACAGTTTCTCTTGTTTGCCAAAAACAATTGCCGGGTCTGATGACTCATGAAGGGGGACTACTATTGCTGAACAGAAAAAAAATTGATTGCAGCTGCTTTAAGACAGCACATTGGGGGGTTTTGCAAAGGCTAACTGCTAAATTGTCAGTCCTAGGGGGTGTACAAACAGCCCCGGTGGGGCCCCAAGACAATTACAAGACATCTAATTCTTATTGAATTGTGTAGAGGAGGGTTGGTGGCTTCACTTAATCGCAAATGGAGGGTATTTTCTGTGATTAATTTTTTCACAAAACAAACCTACACTTTTTTCTGCTTTTTTGGCCAAAATAATGGCCAACAGAGGGTCTAAATGCCCCCAGGGGAGCAGTTAAAGTAGTTATTTCGATTATAAATTTGGCCACAATTCCTTGCCAAGGGTCCGCACTGACAGAAAATCACAAATTGAACATACTTTCTGTGATTCATTTTTTTCACAAAATCAACCTCAACATTTGGGTAGTTTTTCAGCTACATGTACAACAGCACCCTCTACCAATTTACTGCATGACTAATAACCCTGAAAACCACAGAAAAACTGCCCCAAACACACTGAAAATCGCCCTGGCAACAGCCTGTTCATCTGCGCTCATTCAACCAAAACACTGGCGCCCATGCATGACCCATTGCATTGTTACACATAATTTTACTCTGTTACGCAGGGTGGAAGATTGAAAAAAAAACTAGTCTTGATATTGACAATTACGGAGACTTACGATTGTTTTTGTCCAACATGAAACCCGATATTCAGAAAAAGCACCAAACTCCCCATCGCATTAATTGACAAGCAACAAATAAGTTTGTTGTGTTGTTTGTCGGTTCTGTTGGGCTTGGTTAAATGACTATGGTGTTTGGGGGGCGGTACAGAAAAAATTTGAGAAACACTGATCTAAACAAATTAGCCAAAAAATTTATTCACTTTTTGTTAAAGGGTTAAATAATATATATAGTGTTTATACTAATTTTGCGTTATGTTGCCCTACCTACCTTACGACATATACGATGTTGTTATACATGTTTGTTCAACAGTGACTGGTCTGCAACGAAACACATTGAAGGTTCAGTCCATTGTTAAGTTGTCTATGATGCAATTTAGGCCTTTTTCAGCGGGGTAAAACTGTAAGTTAATGTAACCACATGTATTGGTTTAAATTAAATGATTCAGTGTTGTCCAAAATCTTTTCAAATATGGGGGTGGTTTTAAATATATCGCGCTGTAATACACTTTTTTAATCGTGTGTTACAAGTCACCTTACTGACTGAAAAAAATGTTAATACCTTATGGCGTTAACCTCAAAGATGACGTAAGGCATGTAATTACGTCATTCGGGTGATAACATAATATTTTAGATTTGCATTTCTGCCTAAAAAGCAATCATGGAATTCAGAAACCTTATATTTAAACAAAACAGTCAGACCCTTTTTCAGTCATTATTGGTATTTGGGTATGTATTAAAATGTTTCATACTTTTGTGTTTCTTCTCTATTTTTGTGAAAATATGTTGGACAGATTGTGCAGTATTACTTGACATAGTTGTTGGCCCAAAATGTCAGATTGTAGCCTTTGGAAGTTAGATAAGATAGGGCCAAATTTTCCTCCTTTTTTCAAAAATTTTACTTACTTGGTTAACCATATTTAAATCTGGTCTTATTTTATCTTTTATGCAAATATATTTAAATAGTAAATAAATGTTGGTAATTATGAGCAATTTATACCACATATGAGCCAATCAAATGTGAATAGCACCTGCCTCTGTTGTACCATTAATCTTTATACATTTTTACCCCACATCACTGAATTTTCTATTGGACTTCATGGTTGTATATTGTCATTTTGGTCCCAAAGTTTGGATTTAAGTGTTGATTATAGTCCAATATCCCTGTAAAGAAAACAGTTTGAATTTTTGTCATTTTATTTTTATTATGTACTAACTATTGCAAACATAAAAGAAGTAGGGACTATAATTTTTTACTCATATAATAACACTTGGTTAAATGCTCATGACACAGTTGAAAATATGTAATATTTTGTTGCACTAAACATACTTGCCTTTTCTTTTAGCCAAATTGGACATTAATATAATAAAAATAACCTTTTTCACTAGTAATTTTTTTCTTTTTCGCAGATCAGTTACAAGTAAAACACAACAGAATGTGATGTAGATATATCTTTATTAAACTGCTGAGCATATTCCGATGAAATATACCATGTTGAAGTAAAAGATTAAAGTTTACAGAATTTGCTTGTAACCAAACACTTTTATGTCAAAATTCCTGTTGTTGCAAAATAAATATTTTCAAAACACCTCATTACTGTATGCAGGTGCAGAGTTTTTTTTGGCAGATGTTTTTAATAGTCTTAGGAGTCAGATACACGGCGTGTTTTTTCTCTGCAAACGGTCCCTGCACAGGAATACTGCTCTAGTAAAAAAACATAATAAGTGAAGTAGTTGATTTGACATATCAGGCATAGTGGTTGATAATATTACTCGATTTACTTGCACACAGCAAAAGCGCGCAATTATTTGTTCCTATGTTAACCCCAAAGGCAGCAGACAGCAAATCGCCGCAAAAAATGATGCAACGCAGTTTGTTCAAAATCATTCACATATTTCAAAAGACGAGGTTCCAAACTTCTTGTTTGTTAAAAAAGTTTTTATTTTTGTTCTATTTAATAGGTTTTTAAATCCCCTAAATAATAATAATAACGCCAAAATTACATCCCAATGCATTTTCAATTTCGCGTTCCAAGAGTTATTCTTGCGTGACGACGCACCTTCTCCGGAGTTTCCATTCCACATATTTTTTAATTTCTATGATCGTGGTCCAACTGCAGGTCCGATCTAATTTTAGATGGCCCGCGAATTATGACCTGACTTGGAAACACAACTTTGTAAGACTGTCTTTGCATGTCCACCACCAAAATTTCTGTGGACACGGCCGCTTTCGGTAAAAAAGCAACTCGACCACAAATGTCGCATTAAATAAACATTATTTTGTGTTATTACACCAGCAAACAACAAGTTTGTATCCAATAAATTACGTTTCGTAATACGTGTAGTCAAGATTTCTTGTAGTAACAATGCTGGCCCGCGGGATAAACCAGCGGTTTGTTATGGCCCGCAACAAAATTTAGTTGTCTAACCATATAAACGGTTTCAATGTGGTTCTCAAATGCGTTTTTTTTCGTTCCGTAATTTCGTACGTGTAATTAAGATTTCTTATTGATAAACTAACGGTTTGTTATGGCCGGCAACAACATTAAGTTGGACCGCAGCAATGTCTAACCGAACGTGTCAATATGATTCTCAAATGCGTTTTTCGACAGTTTACTAAAACATATGTTGTAGAATGTGTGCTAACGTTAAGCAATACAAATTGTGCGTCACATAGAATGTATGGCAGCAAACAGAGTTTCCACGCTACGGCTTTAATAATCCTCTTTACATTTTTGACTATAGTGTTATATTATTTTAGCTTAATAATCTGTTCTTCTGGCATATATAAAACGTAACTTTATTCACCGACGTTTCGACTGTCATTCAACAAGGCTTCCTCAAGGTAATGAGACAGGTACAGCACACAACTAACGCCAAAAAACGTGCAGCAACAAAAACATTATATATTATTTCAGGACTACCATATTTTCATCACTGAAAAGGAGGACACGTGTTGGACCGGGCGAGCTTCAATAACATAATAGTGGAACGTTTTGAACGAGGTGTTACCTGACGTAGTCATCAAAATTCTATTTTAGTAAAAATTGACTTGTCCTTTTCTAAAAATCTGAACTTTGGTGCGATATTACTACAGTCAGTAGTGATTTACTCTTTGACATTCTCAATTTTTGTAAACACATTTTTTAAATTTGGAAACCAGTTGTATGATACCTGTATCATAATTTTGAACAAACTTGGACTATGAAAGCGCTTATTTCTCTTTGGTTAATTCCAAATACTCTCAATAGCGTCACCTGATACAAAACAAACGTTTTTTCCAACCAATGAGTTCGCTTGCTGCATTCTTATTCTAACTCTAAGTTTATATTTAGCCCAGTATATGTTCAGAAAGTTTGCGTTCACAAAGCGTTGACGCAACTCCTTAAAAACCAAAGATTTTGACGTTGATTTAGTTAATGTAAGCAGCATAATTGTATATCTATTGAACAAAGTTTTGCCGTCGGTGATGCATAGTGGATACGTTTACGAATGAAAAGATGAAGTGCTAATCGTACAGTGATGAATTGTGGTTTTATGTAGGGCCCATATCTCGTCTACATGACACAAACTTGTATGATGAATAATGTCCAAGCGACACCAGTGGCTGTTAATGTTTATTACTTCCTATTTGGAAATCTTCTGCAATAACATCTGTAATGCATTTTTTGTTGCATCATATCGCAAAAATTTTCCGCACGTTGAAGGTTTTACCAGCGTCAAACAAACGGTGGATTTTTTTTATGTATTGCGCTATAATACAAGATATAAATACAAGTTATAAAAAATAAAATAAAAAAGCATTTTTCTTGTGCTTTGGGGAGGTGTGCAAAATCGGTCCAAATTGTCTTCACCACTTTCCGGGTTTTCTTCATGACTTTTCACCGACAGTGGTAAAATGTCCTGGAACCAATGCTGGGGAATTTCTATAATGGCCAATGTTTGGCATCTCTTGTCTAAACTTGTTGTTATGCTGCTTGTCTGTACTCATATTGTTTGCTTCGTCAATACTTGATTTAGTTTTTTCTTTCTTTCTCTGTCACTTATTTCATTCTTGCTTCTTCGAGCAATGTATTGAGAATATTTATTTTTACTCCTATTACGTATTTGTCGAGATCGTCTTCCCCCATATCGGTTTTTATAGAATGCGAAGATTCAACACTCTGTACTGCAGGTAAGTTGTCTTTTTTGCCGATATCATGATGTTGTAATGGCTCTTTATCGGTTGCTATTGGAAGTTTGCCAAAAGCTTGCGTAGTTTTGCAATTTTCCACATCACCTTTCCTCACGACAAAATTCGATGCTTCATCCTCAACAACAGCAAGAGGTGGATTTTGCTTTTCATCACCTGAACAAAACACAATAAAAAAATGTCAAAGTTTTCCCATTTGTTTAGTTGGTTGTTTACATAGAAACTTAAAAGTAGAATAGGTTTCTCCGGAGACACAGCAATAATGGGTATCAATGCAATTTTCTGTTATGTAATGACGGAAGTTTAAAAACACCTGACAAATTTATGCACATGTGTATATCGAAAAGCCGACAAGAAATACAAATATTACCGTTTATATTTGTGGAATCCACTCGATATTTCATGTTCTTTGTCTTCTGGGTGTCATAGGAATATGGTTGCTAGAAAACAGTTTAAACATTCAACAATTACGGAACAACTTGGCATACTAATATATTACAAAAACTAACTTTAAATGTTGTTTGATCTACATCTCGTTCCTCCGACCGTGGGGAATTTTCATTTAAATGGGCTTCAGGATTTGACTGCTAAAATGGTGATGATTTTATTAAATATTAGTGTGTTTCGCCTTCGTTCAAGACTTACTTGTTCATATTTCTCAACACAAGCAGATGTAACTTCTGAAACAACAGTCTTTTCAGTGCATTCTCTTTTTTTCCGGAACAATTTCTTTTTAAACCACTTCAACAGCCCTCCTGTTTTTTTGGTTTTTGCCGGTTTATCCTTCTTTTTTATCAGAAGTTCTGCAAAAAGAATCTGTGTTTAAATAAATCTCAATCTCGCTCAATTCAACTTTGACAATTTTTTTGGATGTCGCACCAAGAAAAGTGCAAAGCAAATATACTGTAGTTAAGAAATCATATATATTGTCAACTGCACCTGCTGGAGTGTAAGAGCAAGATGGAAGACTTCCATTTCTTTTAACTACCTCACGTTTCTCCAGAGAGCTCAATTCTTCTTGGTTTCGTTTCAAAATCTTTAAAATTTTGCAAAAATAAACTTAGTTTATCAATTCATGCATGTATAGTGGGCAAAATTATTCACTGACCAGTTTACTTTTCTTTAATATTTTTGCTTCCCCCACAGTCTGGTTTTCATCCAACGATCCTTCCTCAGGAGGGGAAATTTTGAAACTTCTCGGACTGGTTTCGATATCATCCAAATCGACAGTGCCTGGAATTGGCGCTTGTTTTTCTATCGAACGCATTTTTTCCTCTACTCCTTGGTTTTTCTTTCCTTCTTTTTCGCTCAATTCTTTTTTCAAGAAATCCAGCATTGTTTCAATGACAAATACTTTTGCTGCAGAGTCATTTTGAAGATCTTCATTTTTGAAACTATTAATGGAGTCTGAAGCTTGGAGTAGAGGTTCAAGCATGTCATGAAAATCCGAATAATTTGGCGATGATAAGTCTTCCGACGAATTGAACGACGATGCAGAGCTCATTTTAAAATACGAAATACTCCGAGAGATGGAAAATGATGAGTCATTCTCTGATAGCGAGATATTCTTTGACTCCTTAGTCACATTTTCGATGCTTGAAGAAGCCTCGTTGTGCAATGGTGCCAGGTCCATTTCTTTTGAGCCACAAGATCCTGGAATTTAATGAAATGATTAAGTATGTAAAATAAATTTTTATTGTTTGCAATTCAGTACCCATGCTAGAGATTACATTTGGTACTTCGACATCATCAAAGACCGGTGGTAAAGTTTGCTTTTCTTGACCTAAACAAAACAGCAAAAAATTTTTTAAGTTTTTGTTGAAAGGTTGAATAATGTAATTTGTTTACTAATAATACAGTTCAATCTCGCATCGAAGTGGCCACGTCGCACTTTAAAACAATTAAGTTTCCTGATTTTAAGTAAAATCGTCGCAAAAATGCGCTTGTCTTATTTTTAAAAAATTAACGTGAATGTAACATGCATCATGCTTCTCCTGACACGGCATAAATGCCAGTTTTTCCGAGACCATTGTACACGTAGGGGATATTCATCATGTTTTGGAAAATTAATTCACCAAGGAATTTTGTTAGCACGTTGTGCATGCTATAAGTAGTGATGATTCAAAACGTAATTTTGTCGCAAATCTGTTATTCAACGTAACTAAAAACAATTTTTTTTTTCAAATATAGTCCGTATATGACTTCATGCAAATTGAATCAATAATTTATGTTGTTGTTTAACTTAGCACTGTGTTTATCGATAATTTTAGCATAGCAATATTCCACACATGAAAACGTCAACAAATTATTTGGTACACCTGCAAAAATACCTCTTGTATTTGTGTAATTTGGTCGGGACTTGACGTCTTTTAGCTTCTGCTTGTCACTATTCTTCAGTTGCTACAAACAGTTCAACTAATTAATATTTACGGTTGGAATACTAAGTCCATATAACAAGTTACCTTAAATATTGTTTTGTCCTCATCTTTTTCGTCCGCCGACTGCAGCACGGCAATCTCTTTTGTGTCGACTGCGGGTTTTGGCTGATAAAATAGTATAATATCGTTTGATTCACACTTTCAACAACGCCTCAGTAATTACAAGGTGATTAAGACTTACCTTTTCATTATCCCTGCAACTAGTAGATGTTCCGGGAACTTCTGCGTCAGCAGTAGCCCGGTCAGAAGATTTCTTTTTCTTACCGAAAATTCTATTCTTAAACCATTTCAACAAACCTCCAGTTTTTTTGTTGATCGGTTTTACTCTTTTTGGCTTTAGGCGTTCTGGAGAAAATATTGGTTTACAGAAAATCAGATTTAAACCTAAATCAAACTACACCACATAAACTGACCTGGATGGACATACTCTGTTTGGTGAACACTTTCAAAACTTTTAATGGCCTCATTAATACAGACGGTTGCCGGTATTTTTGTATGGCCGTTTTCAGGACTTAAAAGAGTCTTTTTGAGCTTCAGATTCTTTAATTTAACGGCTTTTGAAGGCTTTGTGGTTTGTCCTGAAAGGGTGGCAGCTTTTATGTGATTCAATACCAAACATTCGAGCAAATTGATAAAAATTATTGATAAAATAAAAAATTAATATTTAATGGCGGATATTTTACCTGGGAGTGTTTTTCTCATTATTTTCTCCTTCTTCTGCCGCTTTCCAAAATCGTCGACAATTTTCAGACTGCCTTCATATGGAATGAGGGAGTCTCCTGTTTTCTTGAGATTCGGAGTAGGAGAAGATTCTCGAGACAAATCCGAAGAAGAAACGTTACCAGGTATATCCGTTGCACCACCTACAAAATGCAAAGTGGGCGGTTAAAGGAAATTAAACAACTAAATTATCCCATTCACCATTTGGAATGTATGCGGAACAAAATGGAAGTTTTTCAATTATTCCAGCCTTCTTGCATTTCTCCACTTCTCCAAATTGGTGTTGATTTTGATCTGGAATCTTCGATATAAAAACAAACATAAGTTTATGGCTTTGTGGTAAATTATTGAGTAGACTTTAATTACTGACCAGTTTGTGTTTCTTTGTTATTTCAGTATTCATTGTTATAACACTATTGTTATTCGCATCCACTGCAAGTGGAATTGCAAGGACATCTTCTGGTGCTACACTGCATTTTCCAACATGGGACAAAACCATACAGATGTCATCCTCATTTACTTTGGATGTGGAATTTGAACTGATGTTGTCAGGAAAACCAACAGCTGTAACCCACTCTTGCTCAGGGCGAGCAATATTAAAACTTAATGGCCAGCTTTGGTTTGCGTCTAAATCAACTGTATTACAAAGTTGGACGCATTTTTCAATGTTGGCCATTGGCGGCAAATTGTCATCTCGGATTTTTTGCCATACTTGTAAAAGAGGTAATTCGTCGAGGGTTTGCGTCACTTTCGGCACCCCAAGAGTTGCTTCTTCATCGCCACTTGCAAAGATCGGCGAAAAACCAAGTGAAGTATTTTCGTCGATCTCAATTTCTTTACAACCAACTTCCTTGGGATAGGTTGTAAAGCGCCATATCTCGTACACACTTGTACCATTTGTATCTTGACGAGGAAGGCGTATTTGAATACCAAACTCGTCAGCAGTGTGATGACCAGGGATTGCTTTGCTTTTCAAGAACACACGACGCTCTTTAATCAGATCTCTTCTCTGGAGGAGATAGTTTGAGACGTAATTCGATTGATATTTGTACACTGCGAACCAAAAAACAACATTACAATGTCTCCGTATTTTAATAACTTTGTGAAACTTACATGGATTTTCCTCAATTGCCTTCAGTTCACTGCGTAACAGTGGCTGAAAATGATAATGGGGTTTAAATACATTAAATACGTTGATTGCGATAAGCTGTTGCCAAAGATACTTACATATCTCGGAACACAGAAAGAAGTTAAATCCAAACCCATCATCCAGGGATGACGTAATATTGTGCTTACGTCAGGCCTTTGCCAGGGTTTAGAATTCAGCAATTGTTGAACCAAATCCTTGCACTCTGTGTACAGAAAATACAGAATATTGTTTGCTGAAGAATAAAGACTAACGAATGTAACCAACCAAGAGAAACGCATTCACGAAATGGAAGCTCTTTATTCTTTGAGCTCTCATATTGGTCCAGGACCTCTTCCACGGTTTTCCCGGGAAACGGATAAAATCCATTAACCACAACAAAAAGTAAAATTCCACTAAACGATAAGCTATAGTTAATGGACTGAAAAAAGTTTTTGCAATAAGACGACTTACATTGACCAAAGATCCGCAAAGATAGCGTTGTATCCGCGAATTTTCATTAGTACCTCCGGAGCCATGTATGGTGCTGTGCCACATTGGTTAGTAGGCTCAGTTAACATGGCCAGGAGCTTTTTTTGAACATTTTTGTTGCTGTTTGGATCCAACATTGGAATCTCAGTGGCATAGCCAAAGTCTCCCAATTTTACCTCTTCGTCCTCCGATACAAAAATGTTTTCTAGCTTTAAATCCCTTTGGAGTGAATGTTATTTTGTATTAAAAAATGTTTGATTATTTGTTCGCAAATTTAAATCCTACCGATGAGCGATGTTGTTTTCGTGCAACTTCTGCACTCCACATATCAGTTTTTTAAAGTAAAATTTGGCAGTTGTTCCTGACAAATACGGCACACTTCTGTTCTTATGAGCCAAAGAATGCAAAACCTGCTTCAAATTGCCTTTTGCGGCATATTCCGTGACCAGATAAATCCGCTTGTCGGAGACGAAAACATCCAGTAACATTATCTAAAAATAATTTATTAAAATACCACAGCAGTTTATCAGTAACGACAAAAGATACGTACTATGTTGGGATGTCCAAACACTTTGTTCAAAATGCTGATTTCGTTGGGTACGCACTCGGCCAACTTACTCAGTCTTGCAGCACCAAGATCAGCATAAATAATCTTAATTGCAACCTAGTACAATATTGAAAAGCATTGAAGAAAATGCCAATATTAATGAGCTAATATTGTACAACATATTTGTTTAACCTTTAGTTGCTTCCCAGTTTCACTGATAGCTCTCATTTTTTCCTTGTTGGCAATTGTGTCTGCCATCACATCTGCCGAGAATACCCGGCCAACTGCCCCACCACCAAGAAACTTGCTCTCTGCCATGTCATAGCCCTTACTATGACACGCAGCTTTTTCCTTCTTCAACAATCGACTTTGGAAACGACGATCCATTGTTTTCTGTTGTATACAGATAAGATTTTGCAACAATTTGTAATGTACAACCGCACACTAGAATGCAAAACGAGGGTAATATATATTTTTTTTCACACAGCAACCATCAACTTGGCTTCCCAAGATACGTTTCTGACGTCATAATGCTATTGTTTTAATTTGGTTGAAGTTTTTTGCAATGGTTGGGTATATTTTGATTGGACATTCTTTGAAAACATTACATATTTATAAGTGAGTGTGTATTTATGCAAGAAATGGTTGATTAAAATTAAAACAACACGCTTATACCTGTCAGTTTGAGTTTAAAGTTGTATTTTCTAATAACACATGACTAAACCTAACCAAAAAATACTAAAAACATAGAATATAAAATATTTTCGTGACGCATGAGTAGCACTTGGCGCAAAATCAAAAATGCATTGACTTAAAAACAGTTTTGTCGTTTTTCAGCGAGGCGAAACTCTAACTTAATGTAACCATATGTATTGGTTTAAATGAAATGTAGGTAGTTTTGTCCATAATCTTTTTATATATTGGGATGGTTTAAAATATATCGCGCTATAATATACTTTTTTACCGTGTGTTACAAGTCACCTTATTGACTGAAGTTAATACTTCATCCCGTCAACCTGAAAGATGACGTAACATGTGTAATTACGTCATTCCAAAATTTCCAATGATGACATAGTTTTTTAGATTTGCATATGTGCGTCAAAAGCAATCATGTGATTCACAAACCTAATATATGAAAAAAACGTTCAGACTCCGAGATGACATGTTTGCATCATTATTGATGGGATTTGGGTATGTATTAAAATCTTTCATACTTTTGTGTTACTCCTGTTATTGTAAAGACAAGTTGAGCAGATTGTGCAGTACTTGAAGTAGTTTTTGCCCAGATTGCCAGAAGCCAAATAGAATAGGGTCAAATTTTGGTGCTTTTTTGAAAAATTGAATTTACTTTTCCATGTTTAAGGCAAATATATGTTAAATAGTAAATAAATGTTGGTAATTATTTGAAAAACTTGGTATGTGTCATTTTTTATATTTCTTTGGTTCTGATCAATTCATGCCACATATGAGACAAAGCTCTGTGGATAGCACCTGCTTTTGTTGTAACAATATTATTCTCCGTACATTGTTCCCACACATCACTGATTGGTTGCATGTTGGCTTTTTTGTTTAAAAGTTTGGCTTTAAGTGTGGATAGAACATGACAAAAACACTTAATTTTCTCCAAATCGATATGTTTAATTCCAAATATATACTCTCCAAACATTTTTCCAACTAATGAGTTCGCTTGCTGCATTCTCATTTTTACTCCCAAGTTTATGTTTAGCCCAGTATGTTCAGAAAGTTTGTGCCACAGCAGTTATTGGTGCGGTCCTATATATATACAGTGATGTATATTCTTGGACCTGCAACACAGTGGTTTCCAACTATCATAAAGCGTCAACACAACTCCTTAAAAACAAAGATTTTGACGGTGGTTTAGTTAATGTAAGCCTCATATTTGTATTTCTATTGAACAAAGTTTTGCCGGCGGTGATGCAGGGTGTTTACAATTATGAATGAAAGGATGAACTGCTAATCGTACAGTCATGAATTGTGGTTTTATGTAAGCTAAGGTCCATCTCTCCTCTAATTAACGGCCTTGAACTTATATGCTGAATAATGTCGAAGCGGCACCCGGGGCTGTTCATGTTTTTGACTTCCTGTTTGGAAATATTCTGTAATAATATCTACATGCTGTTTTTTCGGTTGCATCATGGCACAAAAATTTTCGGCACGTTGAATGTTTTACCAGCGTCAAGCAGACAGTGATTTTTTATGTATTGCGCTAATACATAATTTAAACAAAAATTTTCATTTAATGCAAACAGATTTCAACAGTTAGTTCTTTTCTTGCTTCCTCCAGCAATGTATTAAGGATATTTATTTTTACACCTGGTACATAGTTATCAAGATTATCTTCCTCAAAATAGTCTTTTAAAGAATTCGAAGAGTCAAAACTGTTTACTGCACATAAGTCTCTTTCTGAGTTGTGAAAGGAAGTTTGTCAAAAGCTGCAGAAGATTTTCCAATTTAATGTCTAATTTTTTCATTGCTGTATTGGGTGTTGAGCAAAAGTGAAATTTTTCGCTATCACAGCTTGTTTGCTTCTCAGAAGTGCTCAAGTCAGTTGAGTTTGGGGCTTCAAGCATGGAAATTTGCTTTTCATCACCTAAACAATACACAACAAGAAAAATGTCAAAAGTTTTCTCATTTGTTTAGTTAGGAGTTTACTTTTTCACTTTTTAGTTATTTTGAGACAGTCAAGGTGACATTTATTCTTAAAGAAATGCTTTTGTAGGATTTTCTATGGGGGTAATTTGGAGGCCCAAATCGTGGTAATTTTTTATTAGACATTATAGTAAAAGTAGAAATGATTCTCCGGAAAATTGTTGTTTTGTGAAAGATACTCATTATGTGTGTGAGATTGGTCCATTTATAACTTTAATTTCAGCTATTGCTTGCGGACACAGTTTTTTTTTGGATACAGCAATAATGGGAAACAATGTAACTGGAGAGTTTTTCATTAAATGATGACGAAATTTTTAAAACAGTACAAAAGACAATTCAGCTATGAAAGAAATTAATTAGTTACCTGGTATTATGTCTTGACTTGAGATTTCAGTATTGCTTTGCTTACCAATTTGTTTTGGTGGAGATATTTTCCCTTTTGATACACCTGACAAATTTATGCACATATATATGTTGAAAAGCCTTTGTCAAAAAAATAGAAATAATACCTTTTATATTTGTGAAATCCAGTCGGTATTTCATGTTTTTAATCTTCTGCTGTCATTGGAGTACTGTTGCTAAAAACAGTTTAAACAATAAAAAATGACAAAACAACTTCACAAACTAACTTTAAATATTGTTCAGTCTTCATCGCATTCCTCCGACCTCAGCAAATTGTCATTTGATTGGGCTGCTAAAATTGGTAATGATTTTATTAAATATTCTTTTTTCTCCCCTTCGTTTAAGACTTACTTATTCATAATTCTTGGTACAAGCAGACGCATCATGAACTTCTGAACAACTGTCTTGTCAGAAGATTTTCCTTTTTTCCGAAACAATCTCTTTTTGAATTATTTCAACAGCCATCCTATTTTTTTGCCTTTTGCCGGTTTAACCTTTTTTCTTATCGGAAGTTCTTCAAATAAATATCTTTTAATTGAATACATCACAATCTCACATAAACCAAAATACACAACCTTTAAACAGACCTAGTAAAACATCCTTCTTCTGACAAATACTGTTAAATCTTTCAAACTCCTAACTAATGCTATGAGGCTCTGGTATTTTAGTAAGGCCATTGCTAGGCCTCAAGGAGAATCTTTTTAAGTTTAATATTCTTTGGTGGTTTTGGGTAATATACTGTAGTTAATATAGCAAATATATTGTCAATTGCCCCCCTGGAGTGTAAGTGGAGCAAGATGGAAGACTTAAATTTCTTTCAACCACCTCATGTTTCTTCAGTTCCCACAATTTTTCTCAGTTTTGATTTGAAATCTTTAAAAATATTAAAATAAAATTGGTGTATGAAGTTAGGCATATATAGTGGGCAAAATTAAATACTGACCAGTTTACTTTTCTTTAATATTTCTGCTTCCCCCACAGCCAGGCTTTCATCCAACGATCTATAAATTGTAAAATCTGATGAAAGATTTTGATTGTTTTTTATTGCTGTGCTACCAGGGCTGTTATTCTTGTCCACAGCCTGACGAAACCCGAGGACATCTCTCGGTGTTTTGTTGCCCATCGAAGACAAAACTTGTTCAGGACGGGAAATTTTAAAACTTATTGGATTGCTTTCGATAACATTCAAAGTGACACTGCCTGGAATCGGCGCTTGTTTTTCTATAGAGCGCAGTTGCTTCCTTTCTTCTACTCCTTGTTTTTCCTCCGAATCCAGCATTGTTTCAATGACAACTATTTTTGCTTCCGAGTCATTTTGAAGATCTTGATTCTTCAAACTATCAATGGAGTCTGAATCTCGGAGTAGAGGTTCAAGCAACTCGTGAAAATCCAACTCATTTTAAAATAAGAAATACTTCTAGAGGTTGAAAATGATGAGTTTTCTGAAAACGACACATTCTTTAACTCCTTAGTCAAATTTTCGATGCTTGAAGGCCGCATCTCACAATTAAATCCTAAAAATTGAGTTTTACAAGTCATTTGTCATTGTGCACCTGGTTACAGTTTCTCTTGTTTGCCAAAAACAATTGCCGGGTCTGATGACTCATGAAGGGGAACTACTATTGCTGAACAAATCAAATCAAATCAAATCATGTTTATTTTGCGAGAAAAGCAACTACGCGACGAACAAAAAACAAGGAAATGAAATGGCATGGGCACCGATAAAACCATAAAGGTTATCGAGTCAGGCGCCCATGTAAAGGTGATTTCCTCATGGAGAATCACCGTCTGCCGTAGGATCGCAGCCAGTCGCACTGGGAGGTGATGGGTTGCGACAAGCTGCATGTGACGAAAAGGTGGCCACCCGGCCGTGCTGGCCAAAGCAAACGCCAACTCGGTTCTCAGAACGTTTCCTTTGATCCACATCGACAGACCTTAACGTCCCGAGGACAGTCCAAACGTGGTGGTTTTGGTTGGAGATGGTCAGGATCGTATGGAGGTTGCGCTTGTTGAATCATCGTAGGTCTTGCTGATGATCAATCGCACGTTATGATGTTGGTGTGCAGCGCTCCTAGGTCTGAAACAACAACGGATCCTACGGCAGTAAATTGTTCATTTAGGCGTAGAGTGTACAGTGGAATATGCATAAAAACACAAATAAAAACACCATAAAAAAAAGACAGAAGAAACGCAATAAACGACAGGAGGACTACAAGAAAAAAGGGGAAAACGGACTGCTAACAGGGTGGATGAAAAAGGAAGTTAATACTGAGATGTGAAACATTGGCGGATTTTTTTTTTAAATGATGGACGGGAGAGCGATCTAATGGAAGGGTTTATTTCCTCCCATATCTGTGGGCCCCTATATTTTAGCATACGTAAGCCGAAGGTGGTGTTAACTCTTGGGTGAAATAAGTTCTTTTGCGATGCATTTCTTGTGAAATGATCGTGCACTGTGCCTACTAACGAAAATAAGGAGTTGTAGGAGGCCGGTAGATTGCCGGTATGGAAATCGTGCATTACTTTGGCCAGTTCGAGTTTGTAAATGTCTCTTTTTGTGAGATCTAATTTCTTATATAATGGCGTGACGTGGCTTTGAAAGGAACTAAAGGTTATGGAGCGGAGTATATTATTATGAATAGTGTTGAGTTTTTTCAGTGAGAGTGCCGATCCTCCACCCCAAGCACCGATAGCGTACTGAATGTGGGAATATACAAATGAATAGTAAACGTTTCTCAAAGTTTTAACGTCAAGATAATTTTGCAACTGAAAAAAAGTGCCGCATGCTTGTGACAATTTCTTTTCTAAATGATGAATGTGAGTTGTCCAGGTTAGTTTGTCATCAATGTATACACCGAGGTACTTAATATTATCTGATCGCAAAAGTTTTTCATGACCAATGGTGACGGTGAAATTGCCAGTGCTTGAGGTGGAAGGGGAAACTTTGTTTTCCGAATGTTGAGAGAAAGTCGATTGTGCCTTAACCAGTTGTCAACATTTGTGAGTTGTTTGTTAACACGGGATTGTAAGTCAATAAGTGAAGGGGAGGTCATTGAAAGAACCGTGTCGTCAGCAAACAATTTGGTTGTAAAAGAGGATACTTGCGGAAGGTCATTGATGTACAATAAAAAAAGTAAAGGAGCTAATGGCGAACCCTGTGGGCAACCGCATGTTATGGGTTTAATATCCGACACAGAATTTCCTATTCTAGTGCATTGACTTCTACCTACAAGGTAGCTGCGGATTAATTGTAGGGTATTTCCCCTAATTCCATACCGGCGCTCTAACTTTTCCAACAACTTCTCGTGATTTACGGTGTCGAATGCCTTAGACAGGTCTAGAAAAATGGGGCATGTAAACTGTTTATTGTCAAAAGATTCGAACAGCTTCTCGTAAATATCGTAAAGGGCGAGTGACGTGGAATGTTTGCTTCTAAATCCGTATTGATGCTGTGAAATTGATTGAACAGAAAAAAAATTGATTACAGCTGCATTAAGACAGCACATTGGGGGGTTTTGCAAAGGCTAACTGCTAAATTGTCAGTCCTAGGGGGTGTACAAACAGCCCCGGTGGGGCCCCAAGACAATTACAAGACATCTAATTCTTAATGAATTGTGTAGAGGAGGGTTGGTGGCTTCACTTAATCGCAAATGGAGGGTATTTTCTGTGATTAATTTTTTCACAAAACAAACCTACACTTTTTTCTGCTTTTTTGGCCAAAATAATGGCCAACAGAGGGTCAAAATGCCCCCGGGGGAGCAGTTAAAGTAGTTATTTCGATTATAAATTTGGCCACAATTCCTTGTCAAGGGTCGGCACTAACAGAAAATCACAAATTGAACATACTTTCTGCGATTCATTTTTGCCTGTAGCCCTGCTCAAGCATGCCTGTAGCCCTGCTGACAGTCAAAAAGTGATATGGTGAACACAAAACACTGTTTAATTTGAAATAACAAGCTGCGGCATTGTTACCAATTAGCTTATGGTGGCACATGTGTTAATTAACTATTTGGAAAGCAATTAATTAATAAGGAAATTAATTAATAAAATGCAATTAACAAAAAATGCTCATTTCTCTAAATTTCCTTCAAAAAAATTAAAAGGCAGTAGAATTTTTAACATGAACACAGGCACTCCATACCCACAATGCAACCATAAAATGAATTATGTAATGCTTGTGATCCATACCTGTTTTCTGAAAAGGAGCAATGGTTACAAATTTTATATTAGGTGTGTACTAGGCAGATATGATTTATTTTGCATGCATGCATGCACAAACAGGCGTACAACAATCATTAATGTGTCAATGTGGGTGAGGCTGCAAAAAGGAGAAAAATGAATTGTTGGTAGGCTGGAAGTTTTAATAGCCATGCAGAGGTAAGTTACATTGTTTGCATGTACAAACACTAAAATAGCATGCACAACTAACCCAGTTTTGCACAGTGGAAAGGCAACATTGTCTTTTATATTTCCAACAAAAACATTCGTTTGACAGTGGCAATGATGCCTGGAAACTGCGGCGTCCAAGTTGTGATGGTGAAGGAGAAGCCTCTTCCTCTAGCCCTGGATCCCCTGTGTGGCGCCGTCTTCCTGGTAAGTGACTTGGCTTTTTGGAAAACTACAAAAACATTTCGTTTAATTAATTGACTGATTGGATAGTTAATTAATTAATTAATTTGTATGTACCGTATGTATGTTTGTGTGTTTGTTGTTTATTTATTTATTTAATTTTTGTTTGTTCGTTTGTTTATTTATTTATTTACCTAATATCACAAAACTTGCCATATTTTGCTAATTGTATTGACAATAAAAAACATGAACCCAAACCGGTGCTGATGTTTTTTAGCCAATCAGATGGAGAAGTTGCATGATCCAGTTCGCGGTGACTTGGAGGCGGTCCATGTGCTGAGGGCCATGAATGCGAAGTGCGGCCAATTGAAGAGCTACAAACAGAAAACAGTTCAATGCCCACGGGTAACCGAATAGTCAATCTGGGCATGTTAAATTGTTATATAGAGGACATTTGGCGTGAACACCGCACTTTCAACAGACAAGGATGCATGGGGACCTGTTCAGGTACACCTGCCATTACTGAAGAGTGACAAATTAGTTGTGGTTTCACTGCAAGAGCTGCCTGTCCAAGATGCTTGTTTTCATCTGCCTTCAAGCCATTGTACAAGGAGTGTCAACACCCAGCTGACCTGAAACAAAGGGGCAGAAAGACTTGTGCTGTCAATGCCCAACTGGGCCTTGCAATATGTGCCACTGGTGTTAGTGTTAAAACTGCGCAGGCATTTCTAAGCTACCTAGACCTGCCCTCACCAAGTTCCAGTTTTATTGTGGAACTGACGCGCAAGGCTGCTGAACACTTTGAATTGCTCAACGAAAGTAACATGCAAGCCTTGAGAAACTCTTGTATCCGAAGAAATGAGCAACGTGGACTCTCTTCTGAGCATCCAGTGAATCTGCAGACAGACTGCCGGTACAATCTGCGCCAGGGCACAGGAAAAGCACACCTCGGTCAAGCAGCAAGCCAAATTGTGGGGCTTGCAGCAGAAAACAGCAGTCGCAGCAAGGATGTACTGGCTGTTTCCACCCTAACACGTGAATCCCGCAACCCTCAGTACACCAAGTCAAGACAACCACTATTTGAAGAACACCTGCCAATTGGTAACAAAGAATGGGACATTGGGCAGGAGTTGGGGGCCTTTTTGTCCGGCCACAACTTGCAGGCAGGGGAAATTACCACTGACACCAACAGCAAGTTATTTGATGGCATTTCAACTGCACTCCATCAAACAAACGAACCTGTCCAACGGCATTGCATCGTCCATAGAGCTAGATCTTTGTTCCGTGTTATTCGCAAGATCAACTTCAAACAGCTCTTTCCAGAGAGTGATCATAAAGTGAAAGTAAAAAATTACCACACCAAGAGGCTTGCAGAAGAAACCCAAGCACGTCTAATGGCAGAATATGCTGGGTGTGTCATGCAGTATAAGAGGGACTATGCTGACATCAGCAGAAAGATGAAAGCAACTGCAGCTGCTATTTTGAAATGCTTTCATGGTAATCACACTGGCTGCAAAATCCACTCTTACACTTGCAGAAGGAGAAATCGAAGCCGTGGTTTCTTTGCAAAGCACCGAGGATTAAAGATGACCATAGAAGACTGACTACAGTGGAAGAAAGAAGTTGCCAAGTTTTTCTCCACTGCAAATGTATCCCGAATTAGACCGGGGTTGGACACGAACAAGTGTGAAAGTGTCAATTCTACTCTCAGTCAGGTTATGCCCAAGGGTCGCACATATTATTCAACCTGCAGTGGCAGAGCCCATGCAGCAGTCCTACGAAGGAACAATGGAATAGGCTCTGCATTCGCACTGGTCAGCGAATATGGCTGCTGTTCATTGGAGAAAGGTTCCCCTGCCTCACGAATGTTGGCATCCAAGCAAAACAACGGCACAGAAGTGCAGTGGCAGCCACTGAAGCATCACGAAAACATAGAAGTGGCAAAAGAATGCAGAGGTACAGGGTGTACGAGGAGAAAGCTCTACACATTGAGGAAACATATAAGCCTACATCAACCAGCACAAATTCTGAACACACCTAACCCTTCAGCAGAACACAATCCTCGTAACGACCATGGCCCTCACAAGACCGCTTAAGTTGGCACCCCAGCCTCTGCATATTAATGGACCTTGGCTCTAGGCTGAGGTGGGCAGGGTTGATGCAAAGTTTGTTGCTGCAAATATGGCTCACATCCACTTCCACAGGTAGATTCTCTGTCACAGCCTTGATTTTAACCATATATGCAAGGCGGTGAGCAGAGAAACTTCGCCTGTGGAACCAGATGGAGCTATAGCCATTCCCTGCCTTCGCCCCTTTCCAAATCAGGCAACTTCCCTCCTGTACTGATCTTCTGGCGAGCTTTGCCTGGTCAAGAAGCTGCTGCTGCTGTTTTTGTTCTTGTTGCATGTTTTTTGTAATATATATATGTTTATATATAATTTGTCGCACTGTAATAAATATATTACCTGTACTTGTCACAGTAAAGAAAAGGAAAAACAGCATAGCATAGAACCATGTCCTTTCAGTAATTATGCAACATCAAATTGCCATTAATAGCAGCTTATTTTTGTTAACTTACATCAATAATGTTATTGAATGCAATAGATTTGTCGCAATCAATGCCAAAATGCAGAATTTGAAAAAAAATAAAAATGGTCACTAGGTGGCGACAAGTGGTTGGAGCTGCCTAAAAATCATTGTAAGTTTCTCACAATGCCCAAATTCCCTTATTTATGTGCAAATTTTATGTTTCTGGTCTTGTTTTAAAAATGCCAAATTTGCCTTGAGGCCGCATCTCACAATTAAATCCTAAAAATCGAGTTTTACAAGTCATTTGTCATTGTGCACCTGGTTACAGTTTCTCTTGTTTGCCAAAAACAATTGCCGGGTCTGATGACTCATGAAGGGGGACTACTATTGCTGAACAGAAAAAAATTGATTGCAGCTGCATTAAGACAGCACATTGGGGGGTTTTGCAAAGGCTAACTGCTAAATTGTCAGTCCTAGGGGGTGTACAAACAGCCCCGGTGGGGCCCCAAGACATCTAATTCTTATTGAATTGTGTAGAGGAGGGTTGGTGGCTTCACTTAATCGCAAATGGAGGGTATTTTCTGTGATTAATTTTTTCACAAAACAAACCTACACTTTTTTCTGATTTTTTGGCCAAAATAATGGCCAACAGAGGGTCAAAATGCCCCCAGGGGAGCAGTTAAAGTAGTTATTTCGATTATAAATTTGGCCACAATTCCTTGCCAAGGGTCCGCACTGACAGAAAATCACAAATTGAACATACTTTCTGTGATTCATTTTTTTCACAAAATCAACCTCAACATTTGGGTAGTTTTTCAGCTACATGTACAACAGCACCCTCTACCAATTTACTGCATGACTAATAACCCTGAAAACCACAGAAAAACTGCCCCAAACACACTGAAAATCGCCCTGGCAACAGCCTGTTCATCTGCGCTCATTCAACCAAAACACTGGCGCCCATGCATGACCCATTGCATTGTTACACATAATTTTACTCTGTTACGCAGGACAGAGTTCGAGAAGGGCATTTCCCAACCGGGAAAGTCTTTTCCATAGAAATACAGAGATGCGGCCTGAAGCCTGGTTGTTCAATGGTGCCAAGTCTATTCCTTTTGAGCCACAAAATCCTGAAATTTTATGAAATGATCAATTGTGTACAAAAGAAATATTTTTTTGTGCAATTCAGCACCCATGCTAGCGATTACATTCAGTACTTTGACACCATTAGAGACCATTGGCAAAGTTTACCTTTCATCATCTGAACCAGTGGTTTCCAAAGTAGGCGCCAGCGCTCACCTAGGGGCGTTTGTAATCGTACGGGGGACACTGGAGACTGAATTGGCGATTAGGGGGCGCTTGGTGAAATGGCAAATTTTCTCTTGTAGCGCAAGTCTGTGTTTCCCAACTGGTGGTAAGCGACCCCCCCTCCGTAATTTTCTTAACTCTTAGTTGGTGGAAGATTGAAAAAGAACTAGTCTTGATATTGACAATTACGGAGACTTACAATTGTTTTTGTCCAACATGAAACCCGATATTCAGAAAAAGCACCAAACTCCCCATCGCATTAATTGACAAGCAACAAATAAGTTTGTTGTGTTGTTTGTCGGTTCTGTTGGGCTTGGTTAAATGACTATGGTGTTTGGGGGGCGGTACAGAAAAAATTTGGGAAACACTGATCTAAACAAATTAGCCAAAAAATTTATTCACTTTTTGTTAAAGGGTTAAATAATATATATAGTGTTTATAGTAATTTTGCGTTATGTTGCCCTACCTACCTTACGACATATACGATGTTGTTATACATGTTTGTTCAACAGTGACTGGTCTGCAACGAAACACATTGAAGGTTCAGTCCATTGTTAAGTTGTCTATGATGCAATTTAGGCCTTTTTCAGCGGGGTAAAACTGTAAGTTAATGTAACCACATGTATTGGTTTAAATTAAATGATTCAGTGTTGTCCAAAATCTTTTCAAATATGGGGGTGGTTTTAAATATATCGCGCTGTAATACACTTTTTTAATCGTGTGTTACAAGTCACCTTACTGACTGAAAAAAATGTTAATACCTTATGGCGTTAACCTCAAAGATGACGTAAGACATGTAATTACGTCATTCGGGTGATAACATAATATTTTAGATTTGCATTTCTGCCTAAAAAGCAATCATGGAATTCAGAAACCTTATATTTAAACAAAACAGTCAGACCCTTTTTCAGTCATTATTGTTATTTGGGTGTGTATTAAAATGTTTCATACTTTTGTGTTTCTTCTCTTATTGTAAAAACATGTTGGACAGATTGTGCAGTACTACTTGATGTAGTTGTTGGCCCAAAATGTCAGATTGTAGCCTTTGTTAGTCAGATAGGATTGGGCCAAATTTTCCTCTTTTTTCAAAAATTTTACTTACTTGTTAACCATATTTAAATCTGGTCTTATTTTATCTTTTATTCAAATATATTTAAATAGTAAATAAATGTTGGTAATTATCTAAATAAATTGCAATAATCACCTGAATTATTGTGTCCTTTTTTTATTCCATTGGTCCCGAGCAATTTATACCATATATCCAAAGCCAATGTTATGTAAATTGCACCTGCCTCTGTTGTACCATTAATCTTCTTTATACATTTTTACCACACATCACTAAATTTTTTATTGGTCTTCATCGTAAATATTTTGGTTGTATATTGGCATTTTGGTCCCAAAGTTTGGATTTAAGTGTTGATTATAGTCAAATATATTTTGTTGAACTAAACATAATTGCCTTTTCTTTTAGCCAAATTGGACCTTAATATATTAAAAATAACCTTTTCCACTAGTAATTTTTTTCTTTTTCGCAGATCAGTTACAAGTAAAACACAACAGAATGTGATGTAGATATGCCTTTATTAAACTGCTTTTGAGCATATTCCGAAGAAACATGCCATGTTGAAGAAAAAGATAAAAGTTTTAGGAATTTGCTTGCAAGCAAACACTTTTATGTCAAAATTCCTGTTTTTGCAAAATAAATATTTTCAAAACACTTCATTACTGTATGCAGAGATACTGCCCCAGTAAAAAACATAATAAGTGAAATAGTTGATTTGACATATCAGGCATAGTGGTTGATAATATTACTCGATTTACTTGCACACAGCAAAAGGGCGCAATTATTTGTTCATATTTTAAACCCAAAGGCAGCAGACAGGAAATCGCCGCAAAAAATGATGCGACGCAGTTCATTAAAAATCATTCACATATTTCAAAAGACGAGGGACCAAACTTATTGTTTTCAAAAAAAGTTTAAATTTTTGTTCTATTTAATAGGTTTTTAAACCCCCTAATTAGTAATAATAATAACGCCAAAATTACAACCCAATGCATTTTCCATTTCGCGTTCCAAAAGTTATTCATGCGTGACGACGCACTTTCTCCGGAGTTTTCATTCCATGTTTTAGTATTCTATGATGTAAGTTAACGTGGTCCAACTACAGGTCCGATCTAATTTTCGATCGCCCGCGAATTGTAACCGGACTTGCAAACACAACTTTGTAAGACTGTCTTTGCATAGCCACAACCATAATTTCTGTGGACACGGCCGCTTACGTTAAAGAAGCAACTCGGCCATAAATGTCGTATTAAATAAACAATATTTTGTGTTATTACACCAGCAAACAACAAGTTTGTATTCAAATAAATTTCGTTTCGTATTCCGTACATACGTGTAATCAAGATTTATTATAGTAACACTGCTGGCCCGCGGGATAAACTTTTGTTATGGCCCGCAACAAAATTTAGTTGTCTAACCACATAAACGGTGTCAATGTGGTTCTCAAATGCGTTTTTGACAGTTTACTAAAACATATGTTGTAAAATATATGCTAACGTTAGCAATACAAATTATGCGACACATAGAATTTATGGCAGCAAACAGAGTTTCCACGCTACGGCTTTAATAATCCTGTTTTTGACTTATGTGTTATATAATATTAGGGCTACTGATCCGTTGAATAATCGAAATGAAAATCAGTTTACGAACTGTTTGATGGAAATTATCACATGCTTATTGTTTTAAATCAAATATCTGCAAAGAACCTGATAAAAGCGCTTATTTTTCTTTGGTTAATTCCAAATACTCTCAATAGCGTCACCTGATACAAAATCAGTTGGTTTTTCCAACGAATGAGTTCGCTTGCTGCATTCTCATTCTAACTCTAAGTTTATATTTAGCCCAGTATGTTCAGAAAGTTTGCGTTCACAAACCGTTGACGCAACTCCTTAAAAAACCAAAGATTTGACCTTGGTTTAGTTAATGTAAGCAGCATAATTGTATATCTATTGAACAAAGTTTTGCCGTCGGTGATGCATAGTGGATACGTTTACGAATGAAAAGATGAAGTGCTAATCGTACAGTGATGAATTGTGGTTTTATGTAAGGCCCATATCTCCTCTACATGACACAAACTTGTATGATGAATAATGTCCAAGCGACACCAGTGGCTGTTAATGTTTATTACTTCCTATTTGGAAATCTTCTGCAATAACATCTGTAATGCATTTTTTTGTTGCATCATATCCCAAAAATTTTCCGCACGTTGAAGGTTTTACCAGCGTCAAGCAAACGGTGGATTTTTTATGTATTGCGCTATAATACAAGATATAAATAAAAGTTATAAAAAATAAAATAAAAAAGCATTTTTCTTGTGCTTTGGGGAGGTGTGCAAAATCGGTCCAAATTGTCTTCACCACTTTCCGGGTTTTCTTCATGAATTTTCACCGACAGTGGTAAAATGTCCTGGAACCAATGCTGGGAATTTCTATAATGGCCAATGTTTGGCATCTCTTGTCTAAACTTGTTGTTATGTTGCTTGTCTGCACTCATATTGTTTGCTTCGTCAATACTTGATTTAGTTTTTTCTTCCTTTCTCTGTCACTTATTTCATTCTTGCTTCTTCGAGCAATGTATTGAGAATATTTATTTTTACTCCTATTACGTATTTGTCGAGATCGTCTTCCCCCATGTCGGTTTTTATAGAATGCGAAGATTCAACACTCTGTACTGCAGGTAAGTTGTCTTTTTTGCCGATATCATGATGTTGTAATGGCTCTTTATCGGTTGCTATTGGAAGTTTGCCAAAAGCTTGCGTAGTTTTGCAATTTTCCACATCACCTTTCCTCACGACAAAATTCGATGCTTCATCCTCAACAACAGCAAGAGGTGGAATTTGCTTTTCATCACCTGAACAAAACACAATAAAAAAATGTCAAAGTTTTCCCATTTGTTTAGTTGGTTGTTTACATAGAAACTTAAAAGTAGAATAGGTTTCTCCGGAGACACAGCAATAATGGGTATCAATGCAATTTTCTGTTATATAATGAGGAAAGTTTAAAAACACCTGACAAATTTATGCACATGTGTATATCGAAAAGCCGACAAGAAATAGAAATATTACCGTTTATATTTGTGGAATCCACTCGATATTTCATGTTCTTTGTCTTCTGGGTGTCATTGGAATATGGTTGCTAGAAAACAGTTTAAACATTCAACAATTACGAACTTGGTTACTAATATATTACAAAAACTAACTTTAAATCTTGTTTGGTCATCATCGCGTTCCTCCAACCCCAGGAAATTGTCATTTGAATGGGTTTCAGGATTTGATTGCTAAAATGGTTATGATTTTATTAAATATTGGTGAGTTTCGCCTTCGTTTAAGACTTACTTGTTCATATTTCTCAACACAAGATGCATCGAGAACTTCTAAAACAACAGTCTTGTCAGTACATTCTCTTTTTTTCCGAGACCATCTCTTCTTAAACCACTTCAACAGCCCTCCTGTTTTTTTGGTTTTTGCCGGTTTATCCTTCTTTTTTATCAGAAGTTCTGCAAAAATAAATCTATGTTTAAACAAATCTCAATCTCGCTCAATTCAACTTTGACAATTTTTTTGGATGTCGCACCACGAAAAGTGCAAAGCAAATATACCGTAGTTAATATAGCAAATATATTGTCAACTGCACCTGCTGGAGTGTAAGAGCAAGATGGAAGACTTCCATTTCTTTTAACTACCTCATGTTTTTCCAGAGAGCACAATTCCTCTTGGTTTCGTTTTAAAATCTTCAAAAATTTTACAAAAATAAACTTAGTTTATCAATTCATGCATGTATAGTGGGCAAAATTAATCACTGACCAGTTTACTTTTCTTTAATATTTTTGTTTCCCCCGCAGCCTGGTTTTCATCCAACGATCCTTCCTCAGGAGGGGAAATTTTGAAACAGCTCGGACTGGCTTCGATGACATCCAAATCGACAGTGCCTGGAATTGGCGCTTGTTTTTCTATCGAGCGCATTTTTTCCTCTACTCCTTGGTTTTTCTTTCCTTCTTTTTCGCTCAGTTCTTTTTTCAAGGAATCCAGCATTGTTTCAATGACAAATACTTTTGCTGCAGAGTCATTTTGAAGATCTTCATTTTTGAAACTATTAATGGAGTCTGAAGCTTGGAGTAGAGGTTCAAGCATGTCGTGAAAATCCGAATAATTGGGCGATGATAAGTCTTCCGACGAATTGAATGACGATGCAGAGCTCATTTTAAAATAAGAAAAACTTCGATAGGTTGAAAATGCTGAGTAATTTTCTGAAAACGACATGTCCTTTGGCTGCTTAGTCACATTTTCGATGCTTGAAGAAGCCTCGTTGTGCAATTGTGCCAAGTCCATTTCTTTTGAGCCACAAGATCCTGGAATTTAATGAAATGATTAAATATGTGAAATAAATTTTTATTTATTGCAATTCAGCACCGTTGCTAGAGATTACATTTGGTACTTCGACATCATCAAAGACCGGTGGTAAAGTTTGCTTTTCATGACCTAAACAAAACAGCAAAAATTGTTTTAAGTTTTTGTTGAAAGGTTGAATAATGTAATTTGTTTACTAATAATACGGTTCAATCTCGCATCGAAGTGGCCACGTCGCACTTTAAAACAATTAGGTTTTCTGAATTTAAGTAAAATCGTCGCAAAAAATACGCTTGTTTTATTTGTAAAAAATTAACGTGAATGTAACATGCATCATGCTTCTCCTAACTCGGGGTAAATGCCAGTTTTTCCGAGACCATTGTACACGTAGGGGATATTCATCA
The DNA here is from genome assembly GCF_947561715.1 of Ascidia mentula. Lineage (NCBI taxonomy): Eukaryota > Metazoa > Chordata > Ascidiacea > Phlebobranchia > Ascidiidae > Ascidia > Ascidia mentula. The sequence goes on from NC_138568.1 coordinate 7,485,436, forward strand.
TGTTTTGGGAAATTAATCCACCAAGGAATTTTGTTAGCACGTTGTGCATGCTATAAGTAGTGCGGATTTGAAACGTAATTTTGTCGTAAATCTGTTATTCAACGTAACTAAAAAAAATGTTTTTTCCAAAAATGACGTTTCCTTTTGTGATATAGTCCGTATATGATTTCATGCAAATTGATCAAATAATTTGTAATGTTGTTTAACTCGTCACTGTGTTTAAGTTTGTTGCACTTTATCGATGATTTTCATTTTAGCATAGCAATATTCCACACATGTCAACGTCAACAAATTATTTGGTACACCTGCAAAATTACCTCTTGTATTTGTGTAATTTGGTCGGGACTTGACGTCTTTTAGCTTCTGCTTGTCACTATTCTTCAGTTGCTACAAACAGTTCAACTAATTGATATTTACGGTTGGAATACTAAGTCCATATAACAAGTTACCTTAAATATTGTTTTGTCTTCATCTTTTTCGTCCGCCGACTGCAGCACAGCATTCTCTTTTGTGTCGACTGCGGGTTTTGGCTGATAAAATAGTATAATATCGTTTGTTTCACACTTTCAACAACGCCTCAGTAATTACAAGGAGATTAAGACTTACCTTTCCATTATCCCCACTAGTAGATGTACCGGGAACTTCTGCGTCAGCAGTAGCCCGGTCAGAAGATTTCTTTCTCTTACTGAAAATTCTATTCTTAAACCATTTCAACAAACCTCCAGTTTTTTTGTTGATCGGTTTTACTCTTTTTGGCTTTAGGCGTTCTGGAGAAAATACTGGTTTACAAAAAATCAGATTCATGCCTAAATCAAACTACACCACATAAACTGACCTGGGTGGACATACTCTGTTTGGTTAGTACTTTCAATACTTTTGTTGGCCTCATTAATACAAACGGTTGCCGGTATTTTTGTATGGCCGTTGTCAGGCCTCAAAAGAGTCTTTTCGAGCTTCAGATTCTTTAATTTGACGGCTTTTGAAGGCTTTGTGTTTTGTCCTGAAAGGGTAGCAGATTTTACGTGATTTAATGCCAAACATTCGAGCAAATTGATAAAAAATAAATATTTAATGGCGGATATTTTACCTGGGAGTATTTTTCTTATTATTTTCTCCTTCTTCTGCCGCTTTCCAAAATCGTCGACAATTTTCCGACTGCTTTCATATGGAATGAGGGAGTCTCCTGTTTTCTTGAGATTCGGAGTAGGAGAAGATTCTCGAGACAAATCCGAAGAAGAAACGTTACCAGGTTTTTCCAGTGCACCACCTACAAAATTCAAAGTGGGCGGTTAAAGGAAATTAAACAACTAAAATATCCCATTCACCATTTGGAAAGTATGCGGAACAAAATGGAAGTTTTTCAATTATTTCAGCCTTCTTGCATTTCTCCACTTCTCCAAATTGGTGTTGGTTTTGATCTGGAATCTTCGAAATAAAAACAAACGTAAGTTTATGGTTCTGTGGTAAATTATTGAGTAGACTTTAATTACTGACCAGTTTGTGTTTCTTTACTATTTCAGTGTCCATTGTGATAACACTATTGTTATTCGCATCCACTACAAGTGGAATTACAAGGACATCTTCTGGTGTTATACTGCATTTTCCAACATGGGACAAAACCATACAGATGCCATCCTCGTTTACTTTGGATGTGGAATTTGAACTGATGTTGGCAGGAAAACCAACAGCTGTAACCCACTCTTGCTCAGGACGAGCAATATTAAAACTTAATGGCCAGCTTTGGTTTGCGTCTAAATCAACTGTATTACAAAGTTGGACGCATTTTTCGATGCTGGCCATTGCCGGCAAATTGTCATCTCGGATTTTTTGCCATACTTGTAAAAGCGGTAACTCGTCGAGGGTTTGCGTGACTTTCGGCATCCCAAGAGTTGCTTCCTCATCGTCACTTGCAAAGATCGGCGAAAAACCAAGTGAAGTATTTTCGTCGTTCTCAATTTCTTTACAACCAACTTCCTTAGGATAGGTTGTAAAGCGCCATATCTCGTACACACTTGTACCATTTGTATCTTGACGAGGAAGGCGTATTTGAATACCAAACTCGTCAGCAGTGTGATGACCAGGGATTGCTTTGCTTTTCAAGAACGCACGACGCTCTTTAATCAGATCTCTTCTCTGGAGGAGATAGTTTGAGACGTATTTCGATTGATATTTGTACACTGCGAACCAAAAAACAACATTACAATGTCTCCGTATTTTAATAACTTTGTGAAACTTACATGGATTTTCCCCAATTGCCTTCAGTTCACTGCGTAACAGTGGCTGAAAATGATAATGGGGTTTAAATACATTAAATACGTTGATTGTGATAAGCTGTTGCCAAAGATACTTACATATCTCGGAACACAGAAAGAAGTTAAATCCAAACCCATCATCCAGGGATGACGTAATATTGTGTTAACATCAGGCCTTTGCCAGGGTTTAATATCAAGCAATTGATGAACCAAATCCTTGCACTCTGTATACAAAAAATACAGAATATTGTTTGTAATGCTGAAGAACAAGACTAACAAATGTAACCAACCAACCAAGAGAAACGCATTCACGAAATGGAAGCTCTTTATTCTTTGAACTCTCATATTGGTCCAAAACCTCTTCCACGGTTTTCCCGGGAAACGGATAAAATCCATTAACCACAACAAAAAGAATAATTCCACTAAACGATAAACTATAGTTAATGGTCTGAAAAAAGTTTATGTGTAAAGACGACTTACATTGACCAAAGATCTGCAAAGATAGCGTTGTATACGCGAATTTTCATTAATACCTCCGGAGCCATGTATGGTGCTGTACCACATTGGTTAGTAGGCTCAGTTAACACGGCCAGGAGCATATTTTGAACATTTTTCTTGCTGTTTGGATCCAACATTGGAATCTCAGTGGCATAGCCAAAGTCTCCCAATTTTACCTCTTCGTCCTCCGATACAAAAATGTTTTCCAGCTTCAAATCCCTTTGGAGTGAATGTTATTTTGCATTAAAATATGTTTAATTATTTATTTGCAAATTTAAATCCTACCGATGTGCGATGTTGTTTTCGTGCAACTTCTGCACTCCACATATCAGTTTGTTAAAGTAAAATTTGGCAGTTGTTTCTGACAAATACGGCACACTTCTGTTCTTATGAGCCAAAGAATGCAAAACCTGCTTCAAATTGCCTTTTGCGGCATATTCCGTGACCAGATAAATCCGCTTGTCAGAGACGAAAACGTCCAGTAACATTATCTAAAAATAATTTATTTAAATACCACAGCAGTTTATCACTAACGACAAAAGATACGTACAATGTTGGGATGTCCAAACACTTTGTTCAAAATGCTGATTTCGTTGGGTACGCACTCGATCAACTTACTCAGTCTTGCAGCACCAAGATCAGCATAAATAATCTTAATTGCAACCTAGTACAATATTGAAAAGCATTAAAGAAAATACCAATATTAATGAGCTAATATTGTACAACATATTTGTTTAACCTTTAGTTGCTTCCCAGTTTCACTGATAGCTCTCATTTTTTCCTTGTTGGCAATTGTGTCTGCCATCACATCTGCCGAGAATACCCGGCCAACTGCCCCACCACCAAGAAACTTGCTCTCTGCCATGTCATAGCCCTTACTATGACACGCAGCTTTTTCCTTCTTCAACAATCGACTTTGGAAACGACGATCCATTGTTTTCTGTTGTATACAGATGAGATTTTGCAACAATTTGTAATGTACAACCGCACACTAGAATGCAAAACGAGGGTAATATATATATTTTTTCACACAGCAACCATCAACTTGGCTTCCCAAGATACGTTTCTGACGTCATAATGCTATTGTTTTAATTTGGTTGAGGTTTTTTGCAATGGTTGGGTATATTTTGATTGGACATTCTTTATAAACATTACATATTTATAAGTGAGTGTGTATTTATGCAAGAAATGGTTTATAAAATTAAAACAACACGATTATATCTGTCAGTTTGAGTTTAAAGTTGTATTTTCTAATAACACATGAATAAACCTAACCAAAAAATACTAAAAACATAGAATATAAACTATTTTCGTGACGCATGAATAGCACTTGGCGCAAAATCAAAAATGCATTGACTTAAATACTGTTTTGTCGTTTTTCAGCGAGGCTAAACTCTAACTTAATGTAACCACATTTATTGGTTTAAATGAAATGTAGGTAGTTTTGTCCATAATCTTTTTATATATTGGGATGGTTTTAAATATATCGCGCTATAATATACTTTTTTACCGTGTGTTACAAGTCACCTTACTGACTGAAGTTAATACTTCATCGCGTCAACCTGAAAGATGACGTAACATGTGTAATTACGTCATTCCAATGATGACATAGTATTTTAGATTTGCATATGTGCTTAAAAGGCAATCATGGGATTCATAAACCTAATATATGAAAAAAACGTTCAGACTCAAGAGATGGCATGTTTGCATCATTATTGATGGGATTTGGGTATGTATTAAAATCTTTCATACTTTTGTGTTACTCCTGTTATTGTAAAGACAAGTTGGGCAGATTGTGCAGTACTTGAAGTAGTTTTTGCCCAGATTGCCAGAAGCCAAATAGAATAGGGTCAAATTTTGGTGCTTTTTTGAAAAATTGAATTTACTTTTCCATGTTAAGGCAAATATATATTAAATAGTAAATAAATGTTAGTAATTATTTGAAAAACTTGGTATGTGTCATTTTTTATATTTCTTTGGTTCTGATGATTCATGCCACATATGAGACAAAGCTCTGTGGATAGCACCTGCTTTTGTTGTAGCAATATTATTCTCCATACATTGTTCCCACACATCACTGATTGGTTGCATGTTGGCTTTTTTGTTTAAAAGTTTGGCCTTAAGTGTGGATTACCGTAGTCCGATATCCCTGAAAAGATAATTTGAAGGAAATTATTTTTGTCTATTGCACACATAACAGAAGTATATTTTTTACTCTTATCATAACACTTGGTTAAATGCTCATGACCCAGTTGAAAATATGTAATATTTTGTTGAACTAAACACAATTGCCTTTTATTTAAACCGAATTGGACCTTATTATATTAAAAATAATCTTTTTCACCTGTCATTTTTTTCTTCGCAGATCAGCAACAATTAAAACACAAGTGAAAGTCAAACATCTGCATAGAACATGACAAAAACACTTAATTTTCTCCAAATCGATATGTTTAATTCCAAATATATAATCTCCAAACATTTTTCCAACCAATGAGTTCGCTTGCTGCATTCTCATTCTTACTCCAAGTTTATGTTTAGCCCAGTATGTTCAGAAAATTTGTGCCACAGCAGTTATTGGTGCGGTCCTATATATATACAGTGATGTATATTCTTGGACCTGCAACACAGTGGTTTCCATCTATCATAAAGCGTCAACACAACTCCTTAAAAACAAAGATTTTGACGGTGGTTTAGTTAATGTAAGCCTCATATTTGTATTTCTATTGAACAAAGTTTTGCCGGCGGTGATGCAGGGTGTTTACAATTATGAATGAAAGGATGAACTGCTAATCGTACAGTCATGAATTGTGGTTTTATGTAAGCTAAGGTCCATCTCTCCTCCAATTATAATTAACGGCCTTGAACTTATATGCTGAATAATGTCGAAGCGGCACCCGGGGCTGTTCATGTTTTTGACTTCCTGTTTGGAAATATTCTGTAATAATATCTACATGCTGTTTTTTCGGTTGCATCATGGCACAAACATTTTCGGCACGTTGAATGTTTTACCAGCGTCAAGCAGACGGTGATTTTTATGTATTGCGTTATAAATTATAACATGATATAAACCAAATTTTTATTTAATGCAAACAGATTTCAACAGTTTCACTGAGAATTAGTAAACCTCCTTCTTGCTGATTATTCTTGATCGCAATATTTGCGAAATCTTTTTACATCTTGATTAAATTCTTCCCCTCTCTCTGTCACTTAGTTCTTTTCTTGCTTCCTCCAGCAATGTATTAAGGATATTTATTTTTACACCTAGTACATAGTTATCAAGACCATCTTCATCAAAATCGGCTTTTAAAGAATGCGAAGAGTCAATACTGTTTACTGCACATAAGTCAACTCTTTCTGAGTTGCGAAAGGAAGTTTGTCAAAAGCTGCAGAAGATTTTCCAATTTAATGTCTAATTTTTTCATTGCTGTATTGGGTGTTGAGCAAAGGCGAAATTTTTTGCTATCACATCTTGTTTGCTTCACAAAAATGCTCAAGTTAGTTGAATTTGGTGCTTCAAGCATGGAAATTTGCTTTTCATCAACTAAACAAAACACAATAAGAAAAATGTCAAAGTTTTCTCATTTGTTTAGTTGGAAGTTTACTTTTTCATTTTTTAGTTATTTTGAGACAGTCAAGGTGACATTTATTCATAAAGAAATGCTTTTTGTAGGATTTTCTATAGGTTAATTTTGAGGCCAAAATCATGGTAATTTTGTTATTAGACATTATAGTAAAAGTAGAAATGATTCTCCAGAAAATTGTTGTTTTGTGAAAGATACTCAATATGTATGTGAGATTGGTCCATTTATAACTTTAATGTCAGCTGTTGCTTTTGGATACAGCAATAATGGGAAATAATGCAACTGGGGATGAAAGTTTAAAAACAATGCGAAAGTCAAATTAGCTATGAAGGAAATTAATTAGTTACCTGGTATTATTCTTGACTTGAGATTTCAGCATTGCTTTGCTGAACAATTTGTTTTGGTGAAGATATTTTCACTTTTGATACACCTGACAAATTTATCCACATGTATATGTCGAAAAGCCTTTGTCAAAGAAATAGAAATATTACCTTTTATATTTGTGAAATCCAGTCGGTATTTCATGTTTATTGTCTTCTGAGTGTCATTGGAATATGGTTGCTAAAAACAGTTTAAACTTCCAACAATTACGGAACAACTAGGCCTACTAAATTTATATACAAACTAACTTCTTTTCACCGACCACAGCAAATTGTCATTTGATTGGACTGCTAAAATTGGTGATGATTTTATTAAAAATTCTTTTTTCTCCCCTTCGTTTAAGACTTACTTGTTCATAATTCTTGGTTCAAGCAGATGCATCATGAACTTCTGAACAACTGTCTTGTCAGAAGATTTTCCTTTTTTCCGAAACAATCTCTTTTTGAATCATTTCAACAGCTGTCCTATTTTTTTGGGCCTTTTGCCGGTTTAACCTTCTTCCTTATCGGAAGTTCTGCAAAAAAATATCTTTTAATTGAATACATCACAATCTTGCCCAAATCAAAATACACGACCTTCAAACAGACCTAGTATAACATACTTCTTCTGACAAATACTGTTAAATCTTTCTAACGCCTAACTAATGCAAACAGACTCTGGTATTTTAGTAAGGCCATTGCTAGGCCAAAAGAGAATCTTTTAATATTTCTTGGTGGTTTTGGGTAAATATATTGTCAACTGCACCTGCTGGAGTATAAGTGGAGCGAGATGGTAGGCTTCCATTTCTTTCAACCACCTCATGTTTCTCCAGTTCACACAATTCTTCTCGGTATCGATTTGAAATCTTTAAAATTATTAAAACAAACTTGGTACATGAATTTGGGACATATTTAATGGGTAAAATTATTCTTTGACCTGTTTTCCTTTTTTCAAAATTTGTGCTTCCCCCACAGCCTTTCCTTCTTTTTCGTTTAATTCTTTTCTCAATGAATCCAGCATTGTTTCAATGACAACTATTTTTACTGCATGGTCATTTTCTTGATTCTTCAAACTAGCCTTCAGAGAATGCAAAGACTCATTACTCTTAACACCCAATAGGCCACATTTTTCCAATTGTTTGTTTTGGTTCTTTGTAGGGTTGCAAATGTAAGTTTGCAAAGAACTGGTGTAGATTTTGTGTTTTTCACGTCTACATTGATCAGCGTAGAGTTGGGTGTAGAGGGAAAATGAAATTCTGGATCATCTTCCTTCGCTGTTCTCTCAATAGTGGCTGAGTCAATCGAGTCTGACACTTGGAGTAGGGGTTCAAGCAACTCAAGAAAATCCGAATAATTTGGTGATAATAACTTTGCGGACAAATGGAAAGACGGTGCAGAGCTCATGTTCAAACAAGAAGCACTTTGAGAGATTGAAAATAATGAGGCCTTTTCTGGGATAGACACATTCTTCGACTACTTGGTCAAATATTAGTGTAAGCTTGAATTGTAATTTTGTCACAAATCTGTTATTTGACGTATTGAAAAGAAGAAATGTTTTTCCGAAAAAAATGTTTTTGTGTTGGAAAAATAAGTTCATATTTTATTTTCAGTCCTTACTATAGCCTTCAGATCTGAGATTGGTCCATATATGATTTAATGCAAATAGAATAAATATTTTTTGTTTCTTTCGACTCGGCGAAGAGATTTTTCAAAATGATTGTGTGAGTTTGAAAAACCTTATGAATTGTAAGTAATTAATCATTTACTTCAGTTCAGGACTTGCAATTTCAGTACTGTTGTGCAAATTTTCACTGTGTTTGACTTTGATACACTTTATGGATGACTTCCCGATCAACAAACCTAGCAATATTCCACACATGTACGTCGAAAAAACATTTGTTAAACCTGCAATATTACCTCTTATATTTGTGAAATCCAGTCGGGACATTTTTTCTTCTGCATGTCACTGGTTTTCAGTTGCTTCAACCAGTTCAACAAATTATTATTATTTACAGTAGGTATACTAAGTCCACACAACGACTTACTTTAAATATTCTTATGTCCTTATCCTTTTTGACCTTCGACTGTAGCTCATTGTCTTTTGTTTCGACTCCAGGTTTGGCCTGGTAACATAGTAGTATTGTTTGTTTTGACACTTTCAACGCTTTAGTATTTACAAGGTGAATTAGACTTACTTTTCCCATATCCATGCTACTAGCAGATGTAAGATGATCTTCGTAATCAGCTGTGTAAGTGGCTCAGTCGAGTCTGCCGCTTGGAGTAGCGGTTCAAGCAACTCGAGAAAATCCGAATAATTTGGTATTGATAAATTTGCCGAAGAATGGGAAGACGATGCTGAACTCATTTTCAAAAAAGTTACACTTTGAAAGATTAAAAATATTGAGGACTTCGAGCATTGTTTCAATGACAACTATTTTTGCTTCCGAGTCATTTGGAAGATCTTGATTCTTCAAACTATCAATGGAGTCTGAATCTCGGAGTAGAGGTTCAAGCAACTCGTGAAAATCCGAGCTCATTTCAAAAAATAAGAAATACTTCTAGAGATTGAAAGTGATGAGTCATTTTCTGATAACGACATATTCTTTGGATCCTTAGTCAAATTTTCGATGCTTAAAGAAGCCTCGTTGTACAATGGTGCCAAGTCCATTTCTTTTGAGCCACAAGATCCTGGAATTTTATGAAATGATTAAATATGTACAAAAGAAATATTTTTTGTGCAATTCAGCACCCTTGCTAGCGATTACATTAGGTACTTTGACACCATCAGAGACCATTGGCAAAGTTTACCTTTCATCATCTGAACCAGTGGCTTCCAAAGTAGGCGCCAGCGGTCACCTAGGGGCGTTTGCAATCGTACGGGGGGCACTGGAGACTGAATTGGCGATTAGGGGGCGCTTGGTGACATGGCAAATTTTCTCTTGTAGCGCAAGTCTGTGTTTCCCAACTGGTGGTAAGCGACCCCCCTCCGTAATTTTCTTAACTCTTAGTTGGTGGAACGTGCGTTCAGCGCATTCACCACTCTTTTAGATTGAAAAAGAACTAGTCTTGATATTGACATTTACGTAGACTTACGATTGTTTAACAAATAAGTTTGTTGTGTTGTTTGTCGGTTCTGTTGGGCGTGGTTAAATGACTATGGTGTTTGGGGGGCGGTACAGAAAAAAGTTTGAGAAACACTGATCTAAACAAATTAGCCAAAAAATTTATTCACTTTTTGTTAAAGGGTTAAATAATATATATAGTGTTTATACTAATTTTGCGTTATGATGCCCTATCTACCTTACGACATATACGATGTTGTTATACATGCTTGTTCAACAGTGACCGGTCTGCAACGAAACACATTGAAGGTTCAGTCCAGTCTTAATTTGTCTATGATGCAATTTAGGCCTTTTTCAGCGGGGTTAAACTGTAAGTTAATGTAACCACATGTATTGGTTTAAATTAAATTTATTCAGTGTTGTCCATAATCTTTTCAAATATTTTTAAACATATCGCGCTATAATACACTTTTTTAACAGTGTGTTACAAGTCACCTTACTGACTGAAAAAAATGTTAATACCTTATCGCGTTAACCTCAAAGACGACGCAAGACATGTAATTACGTCATTCGAGTAAGAATGTTATATTTTAGATTTGCATTTCTGCCTAAAAAGCAATCATAGAATTCAGAAACTTTTTATTTAAACAAAACAGTCAGACCTTTTTTCAGTCATTATTGGTATTTGGGTGTGTATTAAAATGTTTCATACTTTTGTGTTTCTTTTATTGTGAAAACATGTTGGACAGATTGTGCAGTACTACTTGACGTAGTTGTTGGCCCAAAATGTCAGATTGTAGCCTTTGGAAGTTAGATAGGATAGGGCCAAATTTTCCTTCTTTTTTCAAAAATGTTACTTACTTGGTTAACCATATTTAAATCAGGTCTTATTTTATCTTTTATGCAAATATATTTAAATAGTAAATAAATGTTGGTAATTATCTAAATAAATTGCAATAATCACCTGAATTCTTGTGTCCTTTTTTTATTCCATTGGTCCCGAGCAATTTATACCATATATGAGCCAATGTTATGTAAATTGCACCTGCCTCTGTTGTACCATTAATCTTCTTTATATATACATTTTTACCACACATCACTGAATTTTCTATTGGTCTTCATCGTAAATATGTAATTGCAATCGTGTGTTTCCATTAATAAAGAAGTCTGTTCACGGAGCTTTTAATTCAGTAGTCTATATCAGCAAGAACACGCAAACAGACTTTAGCTTCAGCAAAGCAGCGACTGGGAATTCTATTTGTACGCTGCACTGGTGAACTTGCCCGACGTGGTCACAATTGCTCTTACCAGGTTGGTTTGTTCCGTTTATTTTTGGTAATATTCTATTGCATTGTACTTTGTGATTCTCACGGAATTCTTTTTGAATAAGGAGTGAATTTCGTGGCGAATGGCAGATAGTGCTTCTCGCTCTATAACCACGATGGACGCGAGAAAAGAGCTGGACGTAATGATCGAACACCATTTATAACCCGGTACTGTAATTTAATAAGCCTTAACGCAATATTAATAAGTCACTACGTTTAAAGCCAAACTGCTCTTAAAGCATGTTTTGTCTGTGAAACTATACTATGCAAGTAAAACGCCTATCCTTTATGGTTATGTCAGTACGTATCTAGGTGTGTGTGTATTATATTCTTTTTGTTTCAAGCAAAGGGGTTCTTTAGTTGAAGTAACTCATGTAACTAAAACGTTAGTTTTATTGGCATACGTGTTTGACGTTACTTAATGGTGAATTGTGGACCCTAGCCTAAACATTTTGTCTGCTTAGAAAGTCCTCTATACGCACAACAGCAGAGGCGCGGCGCAGTTAAGGGACCTGACGTCTTTCGTGTAGCAAGGTCACACAGATACAATTTTCAGTCATTATGTCGGAATACCTTAGACCTCCCCTGGTCTTGACGACATGACTTCTATGCCAATGGCATTTAGTCAAGCACGACTGACGTTCCTTTAGGAGAAATCCTTGCACTATTTTAGCTAGGGTTGTTATGGCTGGTTGAAGCATGAAACTGCTGATTAACCTAACTCACGTATGATTTTAAGTTTTGGCCCATATTTTTGTGACATGAATTTATCCTAAACTAAACTACCACTTTTAACGTTTTATGGTCTTTGTTGCTGTCATATCCCAAAACATGTTTCTTTTTAACTATTAGTGCCACAAACTTAGTCCTCGTCTACTTTTGACATTTTTCTTGTAGCGTTAATTTGACGAGAGGACGCCTAACTTTTGTAAGTCCATTATTTTTAGGAAGATAACCTCCAGTTTGGAAGTATTAAGTGTGACGTGTCTTAAAACTTGGCATTATTCCAAAAAGTGGCTTTGAGGATAATTGGTTATTCCTAGTTTTTGTTGTTGCATATTGCTATTGCAAGGCCGGCTCTTTATTCATACATGTACCTGAACGAGTACAGATGATTTCTTTACACGAGATGAGCCAATCTACTTTTTGACGGCCATCCAGCTGAGCCCTTTTATTTTTTATACGCGCATATTAAGTCGCATGCGGGTCGTTGCCTATGCTTTTTGACGGCCCAAGAGAAAATGTAGGCATTGGTTGCGCACGCTCCAATGCGATGGAATTTGTGGTTCACTTCAGTTTTAATAACCTTTTTAATTTTTCATGCAGCACGCAATTTCCATAAACGCTTGATATTTTAAATTGTTTGAGCATTTTACTGCTGATTTTCTTTTGTACACAGAAAAAAAAAGAATCACCGTGACAGCAAAACCAAGACGATAATGCGGCCGATAACCACCACAAATCACCGAATTCAATGCAACCAATTCGCAACAGCCAAAGGTCAAGACGACACTGGATTTCGGATAGAAACTATCAATCTTCACAAGGAAGGGACATGTGTAGCAACACGCATGTTTCCCTACTTAATTCTTTACACATTTGGAACACATACGGACCGAAGACTGCAGACGGTGTTAAGCTTTCCTGCAGGAGCTCCCACAGGCTTTCTGGCATCCTGCTGGACAACACATTTTTTCTGACACTTTGTTATAAAACGCTCATTTCGTAATCCTTTAACCTCTTCAGTCTAGGCTAGTCTTGCCTACTCTTAGTCGCTCGTATTCTCTCGGCCCTGTCGTTATTCTTGCCATCGCGCTGTAAACGTTCGCACGTTCTTTTAATAGTTAAATTCGCTGCAATTCAGTCACGTGTTAAACGCGCTTGAAACAAGTTAAACTTAAGCCACCTGGTAATTGCAATCGTGTGTTTCCATTAATAAAGAAGTCTGTTCACGGAGCTTTTAATTCAGTAGTCTATATCAGCAAGAACACGCAAACAGACTTTAGCTTCAGCAAAGCAGCGATTGAAGGAATCAATTGGTACGCTGCAGTCTTAGGAGTCAGATACACGGCGTGTTTTTTCTCTGCAAACGGTCCCTGCACAGGAATACTGCTCTAGTAAAAAAACATAATAAGTGAAGTAGTTGATTTGACATATCAGGCATAGTGGTTGATAATATTATTCGATTTACTTGCACACAGCAAAAGCGCGCAATTACTTGTTCCTATGTTAACCCCAAAGGCAGCAGACAGCAAATCGCCGCAAAAAATGATGCAACGCAGTTTGTTCAAAATCATCCACATATTTCAAAAGACGAGGTTCCAAACTTCTTGTTTGTTAAAAAAGTTCTGCAAAGAACCTGATAAAACCGCTTATTTTTCTTTGGTTTAATTCCAAATACTCTCCATAGCGTCACCTGATACAAAATAAACGTTTTTCCAACCAATGAGTTCGCTTGCTGCATTCTCATTCTAACTCTAAGTTTATGTTTAGCCCAGTATGTTCAGAAAGTTTGCGTTCACAAACCGTTGACTCAACTCCTTCAAAACCAAAGATTTTGACGTTGGTTTAGTTAATGTAAGCAGTATATTTGTATATCTATTAAACAAAGTTTTGCCGTCGGTGATGAATGGTGGATACGTTTACGAATGAGAAGATGAAGTGCTAATCGTACAGTGATGAATTGTGGTTTTATGTAAGGCCCATATCTCCTCTACATGACACAAACTTGTATGATGAATAATGTCCAAGCGACACCAGTGGCTGTTAATGTTTATTACTTCCTATTTGGAAATCTTCTGCAATTACATCTGTAATGCATTTTTTTGTTGCATCATATCGCAAAAATTTTCCGCACGTTGAAGGTTTTACCAGCGCCAAGCAAAGGTGGATTTTTTATGTATTGCGCTATAATACAAGATATACATTAAAAGTCATAAAAAATAAAATAAAAAAGCATTTTTCTTGTGCTTTGAGGAGGTGTGCAAAATCAGTCCAAATTGTCTTCACCACTTTCCGGGTTTTCTTCATGACTTTTCACCGACAGTGGTAAAATGTCCCGGAACAAATGCTGGGGAATTTCTATAATGGCCAATGTTTGGCATCTCTTGTCTAAACTTGTTGTTATGTTGCTTGTCTGTACTCATATTGTTTGATTCGTCAATACTTGATTTAGTTTTTTCTTCCTTTCTCTGTCACTTATTTCATTCTTGCTTCTTCGAGCAATGTATTGAGAATATTTATTTTTACTCCTATTACGTATTTGTCGAGATCGTCTTCCCCCATATCGGTTTTTATAGAATGCGAAGATTCAACACTCTGTACTGCAGGTAAGTTGTCTTTTTTGCCGATATCATGATGTTGTAATGGCTCTTTATCGGTTGCTATTGGAAGTTTGCCAAAAGCTTGCGTAGTTTTGCAATTTTCCACATCACCTTTCCTCACGACAAAATTCGATGCTTCATCCTCAACAACAGCAAGAGGTGGAATTTGCTCTTCACCACCTGAACAAAACACAATAAAAAAATGTCAAAGTTTTCCCATTTGTTTAGTTGGTTGTTTACATAGAAACTTAAAAGTAGAATAGGTTTCTCCGGAGACACAGCAATAATGGGTATCAATGCAATTTTCTGTTATATAATGACGGAAGTTTAAAAACACCTGACAAATTTATGCACATTTGTATATCGAAAAGCCGACAAGAAATACAAATATTACCGTTTATATTTGTGGAATCCACTCGATATTTCATGTTCTTTGTCTTCTGGGTGTCATTGGAATATGGTTGCTAGAAAACAGTTTACACATTCAACAATTACGGAACAACTTGGCCTACTAATATATTACAAAAACTAACTTTAAATCTTGTTTGGTCATCATCGCGTTCCTCCAACCCCAGGAAATTGTCATTTGAATGGGTTGCAGGATTTGATTGCTAAAATGGTGATGATTTTAATAAATATTGGCGTGTTTCGCCTTCGTTTAAGACTTACTTGTTCATATTTCTCAACACAAGATGCATCGAGAACTTCTAAAACAACAGTCTTTTCAGTGCATTCTCTTTTTTTCCGAGACCATCTCTTCTTAAACCACTTCAACAGCCCTCCTGTTTTTTTGGTTTTTGCCGGTTTATCCTTTTTTATCAGAAGTTCTGCAAAAATAAATCTATGTTTAAATAAATCTCAATCTCGCTCAATTCAACTTTGACAATTTTTTTGGATGTCGCACCAAGAAAAGTGCAAAGCAAATATACCGTAGTTAATATAGCAAATGTATTGTCAACTGCACCTGCTGGAGTGTAAGAGCAAGATGGAAGACTTCCATTTCTTTTAACTACGTCATGTTTTTCCAGGGAGCACAATTCCTCTTGGTTTCGATTTGCGATCTTTAAAATTATAAAAAATAAACTTGGTATATATTTAGGCATATATAGCTAGTGGGCAAAAAAAAATCACTGACCAGTTTACTTTTCTTTACTCCTTGGTTTTTCTTTCCTTCCATTTCGCTCAATTCTCTCCTCAATGAATCGAGCATTGTTTGAATCACAAATATTTTTGCTTCCGAGTCAAGATCTTGATTCTTCAAACTATCAATGGAGTATGAAGATAGGAGGAGAGGTTCAAGTAACTCGTGAAAATCCGAATAATTTGGCGATGATAAGTCTTCCGACGAATTGAATGACGATGCAGAGCTCATTTTGAAATAAGAAATACTTCGATAGGTTGAAAATGCTGAGTAATTTTCTGAAAACGAGATATGCTTTGACTCCTTAGTCACATTTTCGATGCTTGAGGAAGCCTCGTTGTGCAATGGTGCCAAGTCCATTTCTTTTGAGCCACAAGATCCTGGAATTTAATGAAATGATTAAGTATGTAAAACAAATTTTTATTGTTTGCAATTCAGCACCGTTGCTAGAGATTACATTTGGTACTTCAACATCATCAAAGACCGGTGGTAAAATTTGCTTTTCATCATCTAAACAAAACAGCAAAATTTGTTTTTAAGTTATCGTTGAAAGATTAAAGAACGTAATTTGTTTACTGACAACACGGTTTAATCTCCCATCGAAGTGGCCACACCGCACTTCAAAACAATTAAGTTTCCTGATTTTAAGTAAAATCGTCGCAAAAATACGCTTGTTTTATTTGTAAAAAATTATCGTGAATGTAACATGCATCATGCTTCTCCTGACTCGGGTAAATGCCAGTTTTTCCGAGACCATTGTACACGTAGGGGATATTCATCATGTTTAAGGAAATTAATTCACCAAGGAATTTTGTTAGGACGTTGTGCATGCTCTTAGTAGTGTGGATTTGAAACGTAATTTTGTCGTAAATCTGTTATTCAACGTAACTAAAAAAAATGTTTTTTCCAAAAATGTCGTTTCTTTTTGTGATATAGTCCATATATAATTTCATGCAAATTGATTAAATAATTTATAATGTTGTTTAACTCGTCACTGTGTTTAAGTTTGTTGCACTTTATCGATAATTTCCCTTTTTGCATAGCAATATTCCACACATGTAAACGTCAACAAATTATTTGGTACACCTGGAAAATTACCTCTTGTATTTGTGAAATTTGTTCGGAACTTTATATCTTTTTGCTTCTGCTTGTCAGTATTCTTCAGTTGCTACAAACAGTTCAACAAATTAATATTTACGGATGGAATACTGAGACCATATAAAAAGTTACCTTAAATATTGTTTTGTCTTCATTTTTTTCGTCCGACTGTACGGCATTCTCTTTTGTGTCGACTGCGGGTTTTGGCTGATAAAATAGTATAATATCGTTTGTTTCACACTTTCAACAACGCCTTAGTAATTACAAGGTGAATAAGACTTACCTTTCCATTATCCCTGCAACTAGTAGATGTACCGGGAACTTCTGCGTCAGCAGTAGTCCGGTCAGAAGATTTCTTTTTCTTACCGAAAATTCTATTCTTAAACCATTTCAACAAACCTCCAGTTTTTTTGTTGATCGGTTTTACTCTTTTGCGATTTAGGCGTTCTGGAGAAAATATTGGTTTATAAAAAATCAGATTTAAACCTAAATCAAACTACACCACATAAACTGACCTGGGTGGACATACTCTGTTTGGTGAATACTTTCAAAACTTTCAATGGACTCATTAATACAAACGGTTGCCGGTATTTTTGTATGGCCGTTTTCAGGCCTTAAATGAGTCTCTTCGAGCTTCAGATTCTCTAATTTAACGGCTTTTAAAGGCTTTGTGGTTTGTTCTGAAAGGGTAGCAGATTTTACGTGATTTAATAACACACATTCGAGCAAATTGCCATAAAATTAATATTTAATGGCGGATATTTTACCTGGGAGTATTTTTCTTATTATTTTCTCCTTCTTCTGCTGCTTTCCAAAATCGTCGACAATTTTCCGACTGCTTTCATATGGAATGAGGGAGTCTCCTGTTTTCTTGAGATTCGGAGTAGGAGAAGATTCTCGAGACAAATCCGAAGAAGAAACGTTACCAGGTTTATCCGTTGCACCACCTACAAAATGCAAAGTGGGAGGTTAAAGGAAATTAAACAACTAAATTATCCCATTCACCATTTGGAATGTATGCGGAACAAAATGGAAGTTTTTCAATTATTTCAGCCTTCTTGCATTTCTCCACTTCTCCAAATTGGTGTTGGTTTTGATCTGGAATCTTCGATATAAAAACAAACATAAGTTTATGGCGTTGTGGTAAATTATTGAGTAGAATTTAATCCTGACCAGTTTGTGTTTCTTTATTATTTCAGTATCCATTGTTATAACACTATTGTTATTCGCATCCACTACAAGTGGAATTACAAGGACATCTTCCGGTGTTATACTGCATTTTCCAACATGGGACAAAACCATACAGATGCCATCCTCATTTACTTTGGATGAAGAATTTGAATTGATGTTGTCAGGAAAACCAACAGCTCTAACCCACTCTTGCTCAGGGCGAGGAATATTAAAACTTAGTGGCCAGCTTTGGTTTGCGTCTAAATCAACTGTATTACAAAGTTGGACGCATTTTTCAATGCTGTCCATTGGCGGCAAACTGTCATCTCGGATTTTTTGCCATACTTGTAAAAGAGGTAATTCGTCGAGGGTTTGCGTAACTTTCGGCATCCCAAGAGTTGCTTCTTCATCGCCACTTGCAAAGATCGGCGAAAAACCAAGTGAAGTATTTTCGTCGTTCTCAATTTCTTTACAACCAACTTCCTTAGGATAGGTTGTAAAGCGCCATATCTCGTACACACTTGTACCATTTGTATCTTGACGAGGAAGGCGTATTTGAATACCAAACTCGTCAGCAGTGTGATGACCAGGGATTGCTTTGTTTTTTAAGAACACACGACGCTCTTTAATCAGATCTCTTCTCTGGAGGAGATAGTTTGAGACGTATTTCGATTGATATTTGTACACTGCAAACCAAAAGACAACATTACAATGTCTCCGTATTTTAATAACTTTGTGAAACTTACATGGATTTTCCCCAATTGCCTTCAGTTTACTGCGTAACAGTGGCTGAAAATGATAATGGGGTTTAAATACATTAATGTTGTTGATTGCGATAAACTGTTGACGAAGATACTTACATATCTCGGAACACAGAAAGAAGTTAAATCCAAACCCATCATCCAGGGATGACGTAATATTGTGCTTACGTCAGGTCTTTGCCAGGGTTTAGAATTCAGTAATTGATGAACCAAATCCTTGCACTCTGTATACATAAAATACAAAATATTGTTTGCTGAAGAATAAAGACTAACGAATGTAACCAACCAAGAGAAACGCATTCACGAAATGGAAGCTCTTTATTGTTAGACCTCTCATATTGGTCCAGGACCTCTTCCACGGTTTTCCCGGGAAACGGATAAAATCCATTAACCACAACAAAAAGCACAATTCCACTAAACGAGAAGCTATAGTTAATGGGCCGGAGAAATTTGATGTTATGAGACGACTTACATTGACCAAAGGTCTGCAAAGATAGCGTTGTATCCGCAAATTTTCATTAATACCTCCGGAGCCATGTATGGTGCTGTACCACATTGGTTGGTAGGCTCAGTTAACATGGCCAGGAGCTTTTTTTGAACATTTTTATTGCTGTTTGGATCCAACATTGGAATCTCAGTGGCATAGCCAAAGTCTCCCAATTTTACCTCTTCGTCCTCCGATACAAAAATGTTTTCTAGCTTCAAATCCCTTTGGAGTGAATGTTATTTTGTATCAAAAAGTGTTTGATTATTTGTTCGCAAATTTAAATCCTACCGATGAGCGATGTTGTTTTCGTGCAACTTCTGCACTCCACATATCAGTTTTTTAAAGTAAAATTTGGCAGTTGTTTCTGACAAATACGGCACACTTCTGTTCTTATGAGCCAATGAATGCAAAACCTGCTTCAAATTGCCTTTTGCCGCATATTCCGTGACCAGATAAATCCGCTTGTCGGAGACGAAAACATCCAGTAACATTATCTAAAAATAATTTATTAAAATACCACAGCAGTTTATCACTAACGACAAAAGATACGTACAATGTTGGGATGTCCAAACACTTTGTTCAAAATGCTGATTTCGTTGGGTACGCACTCGGCCAACTTACTCAGTCTTGCAGCACCAAGATCAGCATAAATAATCTTAATTGCAACCTAGCACAATTTTGAAAAGCATTAAAGAAAATGTCAATATTAATGAGCTAATATTGTACAACATATTTGTTTAACCTTTAGTTGCTTCCCAGTTTCACTGATAGCTCTCATTTTCTCCTTGTTGGCAATTGTGTCTGCCATCACATCTGCCGAGAATACCCGGCCAACTGCCCCACCACCAAGAAACTTGCTCTCTGCCATGTCATAGCCCTTACTATGACACGCAGCTTTTTCCTTCTTCAACAATCGACTTTGGAAACGACGATCCATTGTTTTCTGTTCTACACAGATTAGATTTTGCAACAATTTGTAATGTACAACCGCACACTAGAATGCAAAACGAGGGTAATATGTATATTTTTTCACACAGCAACCATCAACTTGGCTTCCCAAGATACGTTTCTGACGTCATAATGCTATTGTTTTAATTTGGTTGAGGTTTTTTGCAATGGTTGGGTATATTTTGATTGGACATTCTTTATAAACATTACATATTTATAAGTGAGTGTGTATTTATGCAAGAAATGGTTTATTAAAATTAAAACAACACGATTATATCTGTCAGTTTGGGTTTAAAGTTGTATTTTCTAATAAAACATGACTAAACCTAACCAAAACATAATAAATACATAGAATGGAAACTATTTTCGTGACGCATGACGCAAAATGAAAAATGCATTGACATAAAAGCGGTTTTGTCGTTTTTCAGCGAGGCTAAGCTAAACTCTAACTTAATGTAACCACATGTATTGGTTTAAATGAAATGTAAGTAGTTTTGTCCATAATCTTTTTGTGTATTGGGATGGTTTTAAATATATCGCGCTATAATATACTTTTTTACCGTGTGTTACAAGTCACCTTACTGACTGAAGTTAATACTACATCGCGTCAACCTGAAAGATGACGTAGCATGTGTAATTACGTCATTCCAATGATGACATAGTATTTTAGTTTTGCATATGTGCTAAAATGCAATCATGTGATTCATAAACCTAATATATGAAAAAAACGTTCGGACAGACTCAGAGATGACATCTTTGCATCATTATTGATGGGATTTGGGTATGTATTAAAATATTTCATACATTTGTGTTACTGCTCTTTTTGTAAAGATAAAGATGTTGGACAGATTGTGCAGTAATACTTGAAGTACTTTTTGGCCCAGATTGCCAGAAGCCAAATAGGATAGGGCCAAAGTTTGGTGCTTTTTTGAAAAATTGAATTTACTTTTTCATGTTTAAGGCAAATATATAATCAATAGTAAATAAATGTTAGTAATTATTTGAAAAACTTGGTATGTGTCATTTTTTATATTTCTTTGGTTCTGATGATTCCTGCCACATATGAGACAAAGCTCTGTGGATAGCACCTGCTTTTGTTGTACCATTATTATTCTCCATACATTGTTCCCACACATCACTGATTGGTTGCATGTTGGCTTTTTTGTTCAAAAGTTTGGTCTTAAGTGTGGATTAGTCTGATATTCCTAAAGAAAACAGTAAATTTTAAGGAAATTATTTTTTGGCAAACTATTGCACACACAATAGAAGTATATTTTTTAACTCTTATCATAACACTTGTTTAAATGCTTATGACACAGTTGAAAATATGTAATATTTTGTTGAACTAAACACAATTGCCTTTTATTTAAGCCAAATTGGACCTTATTATATTAAAAATAATCTTTTTCACTAGTCATTTTTTTCTTCACAGATAGGCAACAATTCAAACACAAGTGAAAGTCAAACATCTGCATAGAATTGACAAAAACACTTATTTTTCTCCAAATCGATATGTTTAATTACAAATATATAATCTCCAAACATTTTTCGAACCAATGGGTTTGCTCGCTGCATTCTCATTCTTACTCCAAGAGTTTATATAGTCCATGATGTTCAGATAGTTTGTGCTACAGCAGTTATTGGAGCGGTCCTATATATGTACGGTGATGTATATTCTTGGACCAATGTAACACAGTGGTTTAGTTAATGTAAGCCTCATATTTGTATTTCTATTGAACAAAAAATACATGGTGTTTACAATTATGAATGAAAGGATGAACTGCTAATCGTACAGTAATGTATTGTGGTTTTATGTAAGCTAAGGCCCATCTCTCCTCTAATTAACGGCCTTGAACTTATATGCTGAATAATGTTGAAGCGGTACCCGGGGCTGTTCATGTTTTTGACTTCCTATTTGGAAATATTCTGTAATAATATCTTACATGCTTTTGTTGCATCATGGCACAAAAATTTTCGGCACGTTGAATGTTTTACATGCGTCAAGCAGACGGTGGATTTTGTGTGTATTGCACTATAATATATGATACAAACAAAAAATTTCATTTAATGCAAACAGATTTCAACAGTTTCACTGAAAATTGGTAAACCTCCTTCTCGCTGATTATTTTTTATTGCAATATTTGCAAAATCTTCTTACATCTTGAATAAATTCTTCCCTTCTCTGTCACTTAGTTCTTTTCTTGCTTCCTCCAGCAATGTATTAAGGATATTTATTTTTACACCTAGTACATAGATATCAAGATCATCTTCCTCAAAATAGGCTTTTAAAGAATGCGAAAAGTCAATACTGTTTACTGCACGTAAGTTGTCATTTTTGCCGAAAAGGTGATTTTGTATCGACTCTTCCTGAGTTGCGTAAGGAAGCTGCGGAAGATTTCCAATTTTCCACGTCTAATTTGTTCATCGCCGTATTGGGTGTGGAGCAAAAGTGATATTTTTGCTATCACATCTTGTTTGCTTCACAAAAATGCTCAAGTCAGTTGAATTTGGTGCTTCAAGCATGGAAATTTGCTTTTCATCACCTAAACAAAACACAATAAGAAAAATGTCAAAGTTTTCTCATTTGTTTAGTTGGAAGTTTACTTTTTCACTTTTTAGTTATTTTGAGACAGTCAAGGTGACATTTATTCATAAAGAAATGCTTTTTGTAGGATTTTCTATGGGGGTAATTTGGAGGCCCAAATTGTGGTAATTTTGTTATTAGATATTATAGTAAAAGTTAAAATGATTCTCAGGAAGTTGTTGTTTTGTGAAAGATACTCATTATGTATGTGAGATTGGTTTAATTCCAGCTATTGCTTTTGGATACAGGTTTGTTTTTGGACACAGCAATAATGGGAAACAATGCAACTGGAGAGTTTTTCATTAAACCATGACAAAATTTTAAAAATAGTCAAAATAGCTATGAAGGAAATTAATTAGTTACCCGGTATTATTTCTTGACTTGAGATTTCAGTATTGCTTTGCTTACCAATTTGTTTTGGTGAAGATATTCTCCCTTTTGATACACCTGACAAATTTATGCACATGTATATGTCGAAATGCCTTTGTCAAAGAAATAGAAATATTACCTTTTATATTTGTGAAATCCAAGCTATATTTCATGTTTTTAATCTTCTGCGTGTCATTGGAGCATGGTTGCTAAAAACAGTTTAAACAACAAAAAATGACGAAACAACTTGACAAACTAACTTTATATCAAAACTAACTTGAAATATTGTTCGGTCTTCATTGCGTTCTTCCGACCTCAGCAAATTGTCATTTGATTGGGCTGCTAAAATTGGTGATGATTTTATTAAATATTCTTTTTTCTCCCCTTCGTTTAAGACTTACTTGTTCATAATTCTCGGTACAAGCAGATGCATCTTAAACTTCTGAACAACTGTCTTGTCAGAAGATTTTCCTTTTTTCCGAAACAATCTCTTTTTGAATCATTTCAACAGCTGTCCTATTTTTTGGGGCCTTTTGCCTGTTTAACCTTCTTCCTTGTCGGAAGTTCTGCAAATAAATATCTTTTAATTGAATACAACACAATCTCGCCCAAATCAAAATACACGACCTTTAAACAGACCTAGTAAAACATCTTCTGACAAATACTGTTAAATCTTTCAAACACCTAACTAATGATAACAGACTCTGGTATTTTAGTAAGGCCATTGCTAGGCCAAAAGAATATTCTTTTAATATTTCTTGGCGGCTTTGTGTAAATATATTGTCAACTGCACCTGCTGGAGTATAAGTGGGGCAAGATGGAACGCTTAAATTTCTTTCAATCACCTCATGTTCCTCCAGTTCGCACAATTCTTCTCGGTTTCAATTTGAAATCTTTAAAATTATTAAAACAAACTTGGTACATGAATTTGGGACATATTTAATGGGTAAAATTATTCTTTGACCTGTTTTCATTTTTTCAATATTTGTGCTCCCCCACAGCCTTTCCTTCTTTTTCGTTTAATTCTTTTCTCAATGAATCCAGCATTGTTTCAATGACAACTATTTTTACTGCATGGTCATTTTCTTAATTCTTCAAACTAGTTTTCGGAGAATGCAAAGACTCATTACTCTTAACACCCAATAGGCCACATTTTTCCAATTGTTTATTTTGTTTTGGTTCTTTGTAGGTTGCAAATGTAAGTTTGCAAAGAACTGGTGTAGATTTTGTGTTTTTCACGTCTACATTGATCAGCGTAGAGTTGGGTGTAGAGGGAAAATGAAATTCTGGTTCATCTTCCTTCGCTGTTCTCTCAATAGTGGCTGAGTCAATCGAGTCTGACACTTGGAGTAGGGGTTCAAGCAACTCAAGAAAATCCGAATAATTTGGTGATAATAACTTTGCAGACAAATGGAAAGACGGTGCAGAGCTCATGTTCAAACAAGAAACACGTTGAGAGATTGAAAATAATGAGGCCTTTTCTGGGATAGACACATTCTTCGACTACTTGGTCAAATATTAGTGTAAGCTTGAATTGTAATTTTGTCACAAATCTGTTATTTGACAGATTGAAAAGAAGAAATGTTTTTCCGAAAAAAATGTTTTTGTGTTGGAAAAATAAGTTCATATTTTATTTTCAATCCTTACTATAGCCTTCAGATCTGAGATTGGTCCATATATGATTTCATGCAAATAGAATAAATATTTTTTGTTTCTTTGGGCTCGGCTAAGAGATTTTTCAAAATGATTGTGTGAGCTTGAAAAACCTTATAAATTGTAAGTAATTAATCATTTACTTCAGTTCAGGACTTGCAATTTCAGTACTGTTTTGCAAATTTTCACTGTGTTTGACTTTGATACACTTTATGGATGACCTCCCAATCAACAAACCTAGCAATATTCCACACATGTACGCCGAAAAAACATTTGTTAAACCGGCAATATTACCTCTTATATTTGTGAAATCCAGTCGGGACTTGACTTCTTTTTTTCTTCTGCATGTCACTGGTTTTCAGTTGCTTCAAACAGTTCAACAAATTATTATTATTTACAGTAGGTATACTAAGTCCACACAACGACTTACTTTAAATATTCTTATGTCCTTATCCTTTTTAACCTTCGACTGTAGCACATTGTCTTTTGTTTCGACTGCAGGTTTGGCCTGGTAACATAGTAGTATTGTTTGTTTGACACTTTCAACGCTTTAGTATTTACAAGGTGAATTAGACTTACTTTTCCCATATCCATGCTACTAGCAGATGTAAGATGATCTTCGTAATCAGCTGTGTTAGTGGCTCAGTCGAGTCTCACGCTTGGAGTAGCGGTTCAAGCAACTCGTGAAAATCCGAATAATTTGGTGATGATAAATTTGCCGAAGAATGGGAAGACGATGCTGAACTTATTTTCAAAAAAGATACACTTTAAAAGATTAAAAATATTGAGGACTTCGAGCATTGTTTCAATCACAACTATTTTTGCTTCCGAGTCATTTTGAAGATCTTGATTCTTCAAACTATCAATGAAGTCTGAATCTCGGAGTAGAGGTTCAAGCAACTCGTGAAAATCCGAATAATTTGGTGATGATAAATTTGCCGAAGAATGGGAAGACGATGCTAAACTCATTTTCAAAAAAGATACACTTTGAAAGATTAAAAATATTGAGGACTTCGAGCATTGTTTCAATCACAACTATTTTTGCTTCCGAGTCATTTTGAAGATCTTGATTCTTGTAACTATCAATGGAGTCTGAATCTCGGAGTAGAGGTTCAAGCAACTCGTGAAAATCCGAATAATTTGGTGATGATAAATTTGCCGAAGAATGGGAAGACGATGCTGAACTCATTTTCAAAAAAGATACACTTTGAAAAATTAAAAATATTGAGGACTTCGAGCATTGTTTCAATCACAACTATTTTTGCTTCCGAGTCATTTTGAAGATCTTGATTCTTGTAACTATCAATGGAGTAGCAACTCATGAAAATCCGAATAATTTGGTGATGATAAATTTGCCGAAGAATGGGAAGACGATGCTGAACTCATTTTCAAAAAAGATACACTTTGAAAGATTAAAAATATTGAGGACTTCGAGCATTGTTTCAATCACAACTATTTTTGCTTCCGAGTCATTTTGAAGATCTTGATTCTTCAAACTATCATTGGAGTCTGAATCTCGGAGTAGAGGTTCGAGCAACTCCGAGCTTGTTTTAAAATAAGAAATACTTCTAGAGGTTGAAATTGATGAGTTTTCTGAAAACGACACATTCTTTAACTCCTTAGTCAAATTTTCGATGTTGCTTGAAGCCTGGTTGTTCAATGGTGCCAAGTCTATTCCTTTTGAGCCACAAAATCCTGAAATTTTATGAAATGATCAATTGTGTACAAAAGAAATATTTTTTTGTGCAATTCAGCACCCTTGCTAGCGATTACATTCGGTAATTTGACACCCTCAGAGACCATTGGCAAAGTTTACCTTTCATTATCTGAACCAGTGGTTTCCAAAGTAGGCGCCAGCGCTCACCTAGGGGCGTTTGCAATCGTACGGGAGGCACTGGAGAATGAATTGGCGATTAGGGGGCGCTTGGTTACATGGCAAATTTTCTCTTATAGCGCAAGTCTGTGATTACCAACTGGTGGTAAGCGACCCCCCCTCCGTAATTTTCTTAACTCTTAGTTGGTGGAACGTGTGTTCAGCGCATTTACCACTCTTTTAGATTGAAAAAGAACTAGTCTTGATATTGACAATTACGGAGACTTACGATTGTTTTTGTCCAACATGAAACCCGATATTCAGAAAAAGCACCAAACTCCCCATCGCATTAATTGACAAGCAACAAATAAGTTTGTTGTGTTGTTTGTCGGTTCTGTTGGGTGTGGTTAAATGACTATGGTGTTTGGGGGGCGGTACAGAAAAACGTTTGAGAAACACTGATCTAAACAAATTAGCCAAAAAATTCACTTTTTGTTAAAGGGTTAAATAATATATATATATAGTGTTTCTGCTAATTTTGCGTTATGTTGCCCTATCTACCTTACGACAAAAACGATGTTGTTATACATGTTTGTTCAACCGTGACCGATCTGCAACGAAACACATTGAAGGTTCATTCCAGTGTTAAGTTATCTATGATGCAATTTAGGCCTTTTTCAGCGGGGTAAAACTGTAAGTTAATGTAACCACATGTATTGGTTGAAATTAAATTTATTCAGTGTTGTCCATAATCTTTTCAAATATGGGGGTGGTTTTAAATAGATCGCGCTATAATACACTTTTTTAATCGTGTGTTACAAGTCACCTTACTGACTGAAAAAAATGTTAATACCTTATGCCGTTAACCTCAAAGATGATGTAAGACATGTAATTATGTCATTCGGGTGATAACATAATATTTTAGATTTGCATATCTGCCTAAAAAGCAATCATGGAATTCAGAAACCTTATATTTAAACAAAACAGTCAGACCCTTTTTCAGTCATTATTGGTATTTGGGTGTGTATTAAAATGTTTCATGCTTTTGTGTTTCTTCTCTTATTGTAAACACATGTTGGACAGATTGTGCAGTACTACTTGGAGTAGTTGTTGGCCCAAAATGTCAGATTGTAGCCTTTGGATGTTAGATAGGATTGGGCAAAATTTTCCTCCTTTTTTCAAAAATTTTACTTACTTGGTTAACCATATTTAAATCTGGTCTTATTTTATCTTTTATGCAAATATATTTAAATAGTAAATAAATGTTGGTAATTATCTAAATAAATTGCAATAATCACCTGAATTCTTGTGTCCTTTTTATCCATTGGTCCCGAGCAATTTATACCATATATCCAAAGCCAATGTTATGTAAATTGCACCTGCCTCTGTTGTACCATTAATCTTCTTTATACATTTTTACCACACATCACTGAATTTTCTATTGGTCTTCATGTAAATATTTTGGTTTTTTATTGGCATTTTGGTCCCAAAGTTTGGATTTAAGTGTTGATTATAGTCAAATATCCCTGAAAAGAAAACAGTTTGAATTTTTTTATTTTTGTTATGTACTAACTATTGCAAACATAAAAAAAGTATAATTTTTTACTCATATAATAACACTTGGTTAAATGCTCATGACACAGTTGAAAATATGTAACATTTTGTTGCACTAAACATACTTGCCTTTTCTTTTAGCCAAATTGGACCTTAATATATTAAAAATAACCTTTTTCACTAGTAATTTTTTTCTTTTTCGCAGATCAGTTACAAGTAAAACACAACAGAATGTGATGTAGATATGCCTTTATTAAACTGCTTCTGAGCATATTCTGATGAAACATACCATGTTGAAGTAAAAGATGAAAGTTTTTGGAATTTGCTTGTAACCAAACACTTTTATGTGAAAATTTCTGTTCTTGCAAAATAAATATTTTCAAAACACCTTATTACTGTATGTAGATATACTGCCCTAGTAAAAAAACATAGTAAGTGAAGTAGTTGATTTGACATATCAGACATAGTGGTTGATAATATTACTCGATTTACTTGCACACAGCAAAAACGCGCAATTATTTGTTATGTTGACCCCAAAGGCAGTAGACAGCAAATCGCCGCAAAAAATGATGCAACTCAGTTTATTCAAAATCATCCACATATTTCTAAAGACGAGGTACCAAACTTCTTGTTTGTTAAAAAAAGTTTTAATTTTTGTTCTATTTAATAGGTTTTTAAATCCCCTAAATAATAATACTAACGCCAAAATTACAACCCAATGCATTTTCCATTTCGCGTTCCAAGAGTTATCCATGCGTGACGACGCACTTTCTCTGGAGTTTCCATTTCATGTTTTTTTTAATTTCTATGATCTAACGCAACGTGGTCCAACTGCAGGTCCGATCTAATTTTAGATGGCCCGCGAATTGTTACCTGACTTGGAAACACAACTTTTTAAGATAGTCTTCGCATGGCTTTCATTTTTTTGCAGCCCATTTAGCTAAAATAATGACTGATCGGGAGCCAAAATGACCCCTAGGGGGTGCTTTAAGCAACTATCTTGCAACTAATTTTCACCTTACTGCGTAGCCAAGTGGCGTGCCCAACATAAAATCACAAATTAAGGTATACTTCTGTGATTAAATTTTGAGCTCCATCCCCTTGAACATTTTCATGGATTTTCAACTAAACTTTTCACAGCACCCTGCACCAAACGTCTGACTGACTGAGAAGAGCAAAAAATGCACTAAAGATGCACCAAACACGCTGAAAATCGCCCTGGCTACACCACGTGACTTCTTGCTCATTCAACCAGAAAATTTACCCCAATGCATCACCGGTTGCCTTGTGACGAAACTGAGACTCTCTATGACAGGGGAGAACAAGACGGGCATTCCCCGCGGGCAAAACTATTTTAATAGAATTACTGATATGCGGTCTTAACGCAACTTCTCAAAAACCAAAGATTTTGACATTGGTTTAGTTAATGTAAGCCACATATTTGTATTTTTATTGATCAAAGTTTTGCCGGCGGTGATGCATAGTAGATACTTTTACGAATGAAAGGATGAAGTGCTAATCGTACAGTGATGAATTGTGGTTTTATGTAAGGCCATCTCTCCTCTACATGACACAAACTTGTATGATGAACAATGTCCAAGCGATACCAGGGGCTGTTAATGTTTTTGACTTCTTATTTGGAAATCTTCTTCAATAACATCTGTAATGCATTTTTTGTTGCATCATATCGCAAAAATTTTCCACACGTCGAAGGTTTTACCAGCGTCAAGCAGACGGTGGATTTTTTATGTATTGCGCAAAAATACACAATATAAATAAAAGTTTGCAACAAATGCAAATGTAGTTCAAGAGTTTAAATTTGAATTAATATTCCTCCAATACCCGCTGAGTATTTTTGATTGCAATATTTAAGAAATCTTCTTACACCTTGAACACACGCAAGCATTTTTCTTATGTTTTGAGGTGGTATGCAAAATCGGTACAAATTGTCTTCACCACTTTCCGGGTTTTCTCACCGACAGTGGTAAAATGTCCTGAAACCAATGCTGGGGAATTTCTATAATGGCCGATGTTTGGCATCTCTTGTCTATACTTGTTGTTATGTTGCTTGTCTGTACTCGTATCGACCTTGTTTGCTTCGTCAATACTTATTTTTGTTTTTTCTTCCCTTCTCTGTCACTTATTTCATTTTTGCTTCTTCGAGCAATGTATTGAGAATATTTATTTTTACTCCTATTACGTATTTGTCGAGATCGTCTTCCCCCATATCGGTTTTTGAAGAACGTGAAAAGTCGGTACTTTTTACTTCAGGTAAGTTGTCTTTTTTGCCGATATCATGATTTTGTAATGGCTCTTTATCGGTAGCTATTGGAAGTTTGCCAAAAGCTTGCTTAGTTTTCCAATTTTCCACATCACCTTTCCTCACTACAAAATTCGATGCTTCATCCTCAACAACAGCAAGAGGTGGAATTTGCTTTTCATCACCTGAACAAAACATATCAAGAAAAATGTCAAAGTTTTCCCATTTGTTTAGTTGGTTGTTTACATAGAAACTTAAAAGTAGAATAGGTTTCTCCGGAGACACAGCAATAATGGGTATCAATGCAATTTTCTGTTATATAATGACGAAAGTTTTAAAACACCTGACAAATTTATGCACATGTGTATATCGAAAAGCCGACAAGAAATACAAATATTACCGTTTATATTTGTGGAATCCACTCGATATTTCATGTTCTTTGTCTTCTGGGTGTCATTGGAATACGGTTGCTAGAAAACAGTTAACACATTCAACAATTACGGAACAACTTGGCCTACTAATATATTACAAAAACTAACATTAAATCTTGTTTGGTCATCATCGCGTTCCTCCAACCCCAGGAAGTTGTCATTTGAATGGGTTGCAGGATTTGATTGCTAAAATGGTGATGATTTTATTAAATATTGGTGAGTTTCGCCTTCGTTTAAGACGTACTTGTTCATATTTCTCAACACAAGATGCATCGAGAACTTCTAAAACAACAGTCTTGTCAGTGCATTCTCTTTTTTTCCGAGACCATCTCTTCTTAAACCACTTCAACAGCCCTCCTGTTTTTTTGGTTTTTGCCGGTTTATCCTTCTTTTTTATCAGAAGTTCTGCAAAAAGAAATCTATGTTTAAATAAATCTCAATCTCGCTCAATTCAACTTTGACAATTTTTGTGTCAAAAGTGCAAAGCAAACATACCGTAGTTATAATAAATCAAATATATTGTCAACTGCACCTGCTGGAGTGTAAGAGCAAGATGGAAGACTTCCATTTCTTTTAACTACCTCATGTTTTTCCAGGGAGCAAAATTCCTCTTGGTTTTGATTTGCAATCTTTAAAATTATAAAAAATAATCTTGGTATATAAATTTAGGCATATATAGCTAGTGGGCAAAATTAATCACTGACCAGTTTACTTTTCTTTACTCCTTGGTTTTTCTTTCCTTCCATTTCGCTCAATTCTCTCCTCAATGAATTGAGCATTGTTTCAATCACAAATATTTTTGCTTCCGAGTCAAGATCTTGATTCTTCAAACTATCAATGGAGTATGAAGATAGGAGGAGAGGTTCAAGTAACTCGTGAAAATCCGAATAATTTGGCGATGATAAGTCTTCCGACGAATTGAATGACGATGCAGAGCTCATTTTAAAATAAGAAATACTTCGATAGGTTGAAAATGCTGAGTAATTTTCTGAAAACGACATGTTCTTTGGCTGCTTAGTCACATTTTTGATGCTTGAAGAAGCCTCGTTGTGCAATTGTGCCAAGTCCATTTCTTTTGAGCCACAAGATCCTGGAATTTGATGAAATGATTAAATATGTAAAATAAATTTTTATTGTTTGCAATTCAGTACCCTTGCTAGAGATTACATTTGGTACTTCGACATCATCAAAGACCGGTGGTAAAATTTGCTTTTCATCATCTAAACAAAACAGCAAAAATTGTTTTTAAATTATCGTTGAAAGATTAAATAACGTAATTTGTTTACTGACAACACGGTTTAATCTCGCATCGAAGTGGCCACACCGCACTTTAACACAATTAAGTTTCCTGATTTTAAGTAAAATCGTCGCAAAAATACGCTTGTTTTATTTGTAAAAAATTAACGTGAATGTAACATGCATCATGATTCTC
Organism: Ascidia mentula; assembly: GCF_947561715.1. Taxonomy (NCBI): domain Eukaryota; kingdom Metazoa; phylum Chordata; class Ascidiacea; order Phlebobranchia; family Ascidiidae; genus Ascidia; species Ascidia mentula. Next base: position 7,517,537 of record NC_138568.1, read on the forward strand.
CTGATTCGGGGTAAATGCCAGTTTTTACGAGACCATTGTACACGTAGGGGATATTCATCATGTTTTAGTAAATTACTTCAACAAGGAAGTTTGTTAGCACGTTGTGCATGCTCTTAGTAGTGTGGATTTGAAACGTAATTTTGTCGTAAATCTGTTATTCAACGTAACAAAAAAAATTTTTTTTTCCAAAAATGATGTTTCCTTTTGTGATATAGTCCGTATATGACTTCATGCAAAATGAATAAATAATTTATGTTGTTGTTTAGCTTAACACTGTTTAAGTTTGTTGCACTTTATCGATAATTTCCCGTTTAGCATAGCAATATTCCACACATGTAAACGTCAACAAATTATTTGGTACACCTGCAAAATTACCTCTTGAATTTGTGAAATTTGTTCGAGACTTTATGTCTTTTAGCTTCTGCTTGTCAGTATTCTTCAGTTGCTACAAACAGTTCAACAAATAAATATTTACAGTTGGAATAAGTCCATACAACAAGTTACCTTAAATATTATTTCGTCTTGATCTTTTTCGTTCGTCGACTGTAGCACAGCATTCTCTTTTGTGTCGACTGCGGGTTTTGGCTGATAAAATAGTATAATATCGTTTGTTTCACACTTTTAACAACGCCTCAGTAATTACAAGGTGAATAAGACTTACCTTTCCATTATCCCCACTAGTAGATGTACCGGGAACTTCTGCGTCAGCAATTGCCCGGTCAGAAGATTTTTTTTTTTACCGAAAATTCTTTTCTTAAACCATTTCAACAAACCTCCAGTTTTTTTGTTGATCGGTTTTACTCTTTTGCGATTTAGGCGTTCTGGAGAAAATATTGGTTTACAGGATATCAGATTTAAACCTAAATCTAGGTACACCACATAAACTGACCTGGGTGGACATACTCTGTTTGGTTAACACTTTCAAAACTTTTAATGGCCTCATTAATACAGACGGTTGCCGGTATTTTTGTATGGCCGTTTTCGGGTCTTAAAAGAGTCTTTTCGAGCTTCAGATTCTTTAATTTGACGGCTTTTGAAGGCTTTGTGGTTTGTCCTGAAAGGGTGGCAGATTTTACGTGATTTAATAACAAACATTCGAGCAAATTGCCATAAAATTAATATTTAATGGCGGATATTTTACCTGGGAGTGTTTTTCTTATTATTTTCTCCGTCTTCTGCCTCTTTCCAAAATCGTCGACAATTTTCCGACTGCTTTCATATGGAATGAGGGAATCTTCTGTTTTCTTGAGATTCGGAGTAGGAGAAGTTTCTCGAGACAAGTCCGAAGAAGAAACGTTACCAGGTTTTTCTGGTGCACCACCTACAAAATGCAAAGTGGGCGGTTAAAGGAAATTAAACAACTAAATTATCCCATTCACCATTTGGAATGTATGCGGAACAAAATGGAAGTTTTTCAATTATTTCAGCCTTCTTGCATTTCTCCACTTCTCCAAATTGGTGTTGGTTTTGATCTGGAATCTTCGAAATAAAAACAAATATAAGTTTATGGTTCTGTGGTAAATTATTGAGTAAACTTTAATTACTGACCAGTTTGTGTTTCTTTATTATTTCAGTATCCATTGTTATAACACTATTGTTATTCGCATCCACTACAAGTGGAATTGCAAGGACATCTTCGGGTGTTACACTGCATTCTCCAACATGGGACAAATCCATACAGATGTCATCCTCATTTACTTTGGATGAAGAATTTGAATTGATGTTGTCAGGAAAACCAACAGCTCTAACCCACTCTTGCTCAGGGCGAGGAATATTAAAACTTAGTGGCCAGCTTTGGTTTGCGTCTAAATCAACTGTATTACATAGTTGTACGCATTTTTCGATGCTGGCTATTGGCGGCAAATTATCATCTCGGATTTTTTGCCATACTTGTAAAAGAGGTAACTCGTCGAGGGTTTGCGTAACTTTCGGCATCCCAAGAGTTGCTTCTTCATCGCCACTTGCAAAGATCGGCGAAAAACCAAGTGAAGTATTTTCGTCGATCTCAATTTCTTTACAACCAACTTCCTTGGGATAGGTTGTAAAGCGCCATATCTCGTACAGACTTGTACCATTTGTATCTTGACGAGGAAGGCGTATTTTAATACCAAACTCGTCAGCAGTGTGATGACCAGGGATTGCTTTGTTTTTAAAGAACACACGACGCTCTTTAATCAGATCTCTTCTCTGGAGGAGATAGTTTGATACGTAATTCGATTGATATTTGTACACTGCAAACCAAAAGACAACATTACAATGTCTCCATATTTTAATAACTTTGTAAAACTTACATGGATTTTCCTCAATTGCCTTCAGTTCACTGCGTAACAGTGGCTGAAAATGATACGGAGTTTAAATACATTATATACGTTGATTGTGATAAACTGTTGACAAAGATACTTACATGTCTCGGAACACAGAAAGAAGTTAAATCCAAACCCATCATCCAGGGATGACGTAATATTTTGCTAACATCAGGCCTTTGCCATGATTTAATATTCAGTAATTGATGAACCAAATCCTTGCACTCTGTATTCAAAAAAATACAGAATATTGTTTGTAATGCGGAAGAATAAAGACTAACGAATGCAACCAACCAAGAGAAACGCATTCACGAAATGGAAGCTCTTTATTCTTTGAACTCTCATATTGGTCCAAAACCTCTTCCACGGTTTTCCCGGGAAACGGATAAAATCCATTAACCACAACAAAAAGTATAATTCCACTAAACGATAAGCTATAGTTCATGGACTGCAAAAAGTTAATGTTATAAGACGACTTACATTGACCAAAGATCTGCAAAGATAGCGTTGTATCCGCGAATTTTCATTAATACCTCCGGAGCCATGTATGGTGCTGTACCACATTGGTTAGTAGGCTCAGTTAACATGGCCAGGAGCTTTTTTTGAACATTTTTATTGCTGTTTGGATCCAACAATGGAATCTCAGTGGCGTAGCCAAAATCTCCCAATTTTACCTCTTCGTCCTCCGATACAATAATGTTTTCTAGCTTCAAATCCCTTTGGAGTGAATGTTATTTTGTATTAAAAAATGTTTGATTATTTATTTGCAAATTTAAATCCTACCGATGAGCGATGTTGTTTTCGTGCAACTTCTGCACTCCACATATCAGTTTTTTAAAGTAAAATTTGGCAGTTGTTTCTGACAAATACGGCACACTTCTGTTCTTATGAGCCAAAGAATGCAAAACCTGCTTCAAATTGCCTTTTGCCGCATATTCCATGACCAGATAAATCCGCTTGTCAGAGACGAAAACATCCAGTAACATTATCTAAAAATAATTTATTAAAATACCACAGCAGTTTATCACTAACGACAAAAGATACGTACTATGTTGGGATGTCCAAACACTTTGTTCAAAACGCTGATTTCGTTGGGTACGCACTCGGCCAACTTACTCAGTCTTGCAGCACCAAGATCAGCATAAATAATCTTAATTGCAACCTAGTACATTATTGAAATCATTAAAGAAAATGTCAATATTAATGAGCTAATATTGTACAACATATTTGTTTAACCTTTTGTTGCTTCCCAGTTTCACTGATAGCTCTCAATTTTTCCTTGTTGGCAAGTGTGTCTGCCATTACATTTGCCGAGAATACCCGGCCAACTGCCCCACCACCAAGAAACTTGCTCTCTGCCATGTCATAGCCCTTACTATGACACGCAGCTTTTTCCTTCTTCAACAATCGACTTTGGAAACGACGATCCATTGTTTTCTGTTGTATACAGATGAGATTTTGCAACAATTTGTAATGTACAACCGCACACTAGAATGCAAAACGAGGGTGATAAATATATTTTTTCATACAGCAACCATCAACTTGGCTTCCCAAGATACGTTTCTGACGTCATAATGCTATTGTTTCAAATTGCTTGAGGTTTTTTGCAATGGTTGGGTATATTTTGATTGGACATTCTTTGAAAACATTACATATTTATAATGAGTGTGTATTTATGCAAGAAATGGTTGATTAAAATTAAAACAACACGCTTATACCTGTCAGTTTGAGTTTAAAGTTGTATTTTCTAATAAAACATGACTAAACCTAACCAAAAAATACTAAAAACATAGAATATAAACTATTTTCGTGACGCATGAGTAGCACTTGGCGCAAAATCGAAAATGCATTGCCTTAAATACAGTTTTGTCGTTTTTCAGCGAGGCTAAACTCTAACTTAATGTAACCATATGTATTGGTTTAAATGAAATGTAGGTAGTTTTGTCCATAATCTTTTTATATATTGGGATGGTTTTAAATATATAGCGCTATAATATACTTTTTTACCGTGTGTTACAAGTCACCTTACTGACTGAAGTTAATACTTCATCGCGTCAACCTGAAAGATGACGTAACATGTGTAATTACGTCATTCCAATGATGACATAGTATTTTAGATTTGCATATGTGCATAAAAAGCAATCATGGGATTCATAACCCTAATATATGAAAAAAACGTTCAGACTCAGAGATGGCATGTTTGCATCATTATTGATGGGATTTGGGTATGTATTAAAATATTTCATACTTTTGTGTTACTCCTGTTATTGTAAAGACAAGTTGGGCAGATTGTGCAGTACTTGAAGTAGTTTTTGCCCAGATTGCCAAAAGCCAAATAGAATAGGGTAAAATTTTGGTGCTTTTTTGAAAAATTGAATTTACTTTTCCATGTTTAAGGCAAATATATATTAAATAGTAAATAAATGTTAGTAATTATTTGAAAAACTTGGTATGTGTCATTTTTTATATTTCTTTGGTTCTGATGATTCATGCCACATATGAGACAAAGCTCTGTGGATAGCACCTGCTTTTGTTGTAACAATTCTCCATACATTGTTCCCACACATCACTGATTGGTTGCAAGTTGGCTTTTTGTTTAAAAGTTTGGCCTTAAGTGTGGATTACCGTAGTCCGATATCCCTGAAAAGATAATTTGAAGGAAATTATTTTTGTCTATTGCACACATAACAGAAGTATATTTTTTACTCTTATCATAACACTTGGTTAAATGCTTATGACACAGTTGAAAATATGTAATATTTTGTTGAACTAAACGCAATTGCCTTTTATTTAAGCCGAATTGGACCTTATTATATTAAAAATAATTTTTTTCACTAGTCATTTTTTTTTCACAGATTAGCAACAATTAAAACACAAGAGAAAGTCAAACATCTGCATAGAACATTACAAAAACATTTATTTTTCTCCAAATCGATATGTTTAATTCCAAATATATAATCTCCAAACATTTTTTGAACTAATGAGTTCGTTTGCTGCATTCTCATTCTAAGTTTACATTTAGCCCAGTATGTTCAGATAGTTTGTGCCACAGCAGTTATTGGTGCGGTCCTATATATGTACGGTGATGTATATTCTTGAACCAATGCAACCCAGTGGTTTCCAACTATCACGAAGCGTCAACGCAACTCCTTAAAAACAAAGATTTTGATTGTGTATAAGCTGCAGCTGCACTGATGAGACATTTTAGGTCAAAACAGTGGCCATCTGTCTATAGCTTATACACAATTCATATTATTGGCTCCACATTGCTTATCAAAGATTTTGATGTTGGTTTAGTCAATGTAAGCCTCATGTTTTTATTTCTATTGAACAATGTTTTGCCGGCAGTGATGCATGGTGTTTACAATTATGAATGAAAGATGGTGTTTACAATTGTGAATGAATGATGGTGTTTACAATTATGAATGACCTGCTAATCGTACAATAATGAATTGTGGTTTTATGTAAGCTAAAGTCCATCGCTCCTCTAATTAACGGCCTTGAACTTATATGCTGAATAATGTCGAAGAGGCACTGGGGGTTCATGATTTTGACTTCTTATTTGGAAATACTCTGTGATAACATCTTACCTGCTTTTTTTTCGGTTGCATCATGGCACAAAAATTTTTCTGCATGTTGAATGTTTTACCAGCGTCAAGCACTATAGTATATGATACAAACAAAAATTTTCATTTAATGCAAACAGATTTCAACAGTTTCCCTGAGAATTAGTAAACCTCCTTCTCTCTGATTATTTTTGATCGCAATATTTGAGAAATCTTTTTACATCTTGATTAAATTCTTCCCTTCTCTGTCACTTAGGTCTTTTCTTGCTTCCTCCAGCAATGTATTAAGGATATTTATTTTTGCACCTAGTACATAGTTATCAAGATCATCTTCATCAAAATCGGCTTTTAAAGAATGCGAAGAGTCAATACTGTTTACTGCACATAAGTCAACTCTTTCTGAGTTGCGAAAGGAAGTTTGTCAAAAGCTGCAGAAGATTTTCCAATTTAATGTCTAATTTTTTCATTGCTGTATTGGGTGTTGAGCAAAGGTGAAATTTTTTCTATCACATCTTGTTTGCTTCTCCAAAATGCTCAAGTCAGTTGAGTTTGGCACTTCAAGCATGGAAATTTGCTTTTCATCACCTAAACAAAACACAATAAGAAAAATATCAAAGGTTTCTCATTTGTTTAGTTGGAAGTTTACTTTTTCACTTTTTAGTTATTTTGAGACAGTCAAGGTGACATTTATTCTTAAAGAAATGCTTTTGTAGGATTTTCTATGGGGTAATTTTGAGGCCAAATCATGGTAATTTTGTTATTAGACATTATAGCAAAAGTAGAAATGATTCTCCAGAAAGTTGTTGTTTTGTGAAAGATACTCAATATGTATGTGAGATTGGTCCATTTATAACTTTAATGTCAGCTGTTGCTTTTGGATACAGCAATAATGTGAAATAATGCAACTGGGGATGAAATTTTAAAAACAATGCGAAAGTCAAATTAGCTGTGAAGGAAATTAATTAGTTACCTGGTATTATTTCTTGACTTGAGATTTCAGCATTGCTTTGCTGAACAATTTGTTTTGGTGAAGATATTTTCACTTTTGATACACCTGACAAATTTATCCACATGTATATGTCGAAAAGCCTTAGAAATATTACCTTTTATATTTGTGAAATCCAGTCGGTATTTCATGTTTATTGTCTTCTGAGTGTCATTGGAATATGGTTGCTAAAAACAGTTTAAACTTCCAACAATTACGGAACAACTAGGCCTACTAAATTTATATACAAACTAACTTCGTTCCACCGACCACAGCAAATTGTCATTTGATTGGGCTGCTAAAATTGGTGATGATTTTATTAAAAATTCTTTTTTCTCCCCTTCGTTTAAGACTTACTTGTTCATAATTCTTGGTACAAGCAGATGCATCATGAACTTCTGAACAACTGTCTTGTCAGAAGATTTTCCTTTTTTCCGAAACAATCTCTTTTTGAATCATTTCAACAGCTGTCCTATTTTTTGGGGTCTTTTGCCGGTTTAACCTTCTTCCTTATCGGAAGTTCTGCAAAAAAATATCTTTTAATTGAATACATCACAATCTCGCCCAAATCACAATACACGACCTTTAAACAGACCTAGTAAAACATATATACTTCTTCTGACAAATACTGTTAAATCTTTCTTACGCCTAACTAATGCTAACAGACTCTGGTATTTTTGTCAGGCCATTGCTAGGCCAAAAGAGAATCTTTTATTATTTCTTGGCGGTTTTGGGTAAATATATTGTCAACTGCACCTGCTGGAGTGTAAGTGGGGCAAGATGGAAGGCTTCCATTTCTTTCAACCACCTCATGTTCCTCCAGTTTGCACAATTCTTCTCGGTTTTGATTTGAAATCTTTAAAATTATTAAAACAAACTTGGTACATGAATTTGGGACATATTTAATGGGTAAAATTATTCTTTGACCTGTTTTAATTTTTTCAATATTTGTGCTTCCCCCACAATCTTTCCTTCTTTTTCGTTTATTTCTTTTCTCAATGAATCCAGCATTGTTTCAATGACAACTATTTTTACTGCATGGTCATTTTCTTTCTTCAAACTAGCTTTCGGAGAATGCAAAGACTCATTACTCTTAACACCCAATAGGCCACATTTTTCCAATTGTTTATTTTGTTTTGGTTCTTTGTAGGTTGCAAATGTAAGTTTGCAAAGAGCTGGTGTAGATTTTCAATAGTTTTTTCGCCCAATTCTTTTCTCAATGAATCTAGCATTGTTTCAATGATGAATATTTTTGTTTCCGAGTCATTTTGAAGATCTTGATTCTTCAAACTATCAATGGAGTCTGAAGCTTGAAGTAGGGGTTCAAGCAACTCGAGAAAATCTGAATAATTGGGTGATGTTAAATATGGGAAGACGTTGCAGAGCTCATATTCAAACAAGAAGCACTTTGAGAAATTAAAAATAATGAGGCCTTTCCTGAAATGAACACATTCTTTACTCCTTGGTCAAATATTGGATGCTTGTAACCTGGTTCCAAGTCCGTTACTTTTGAACCAAAAGATCCTGAAATTTAAATGTCAGTTTTTTATACATGTATATTCTTCATTTTTTAGGAAAATATTTTGCCAAGGAATTTTGTTGGCAATATGTGCATGCTATAAATAGTGTAGAATTAAAACCTAATTTTGTCCAAATCTGTTATTTGACGAATTGAAAAGAAGAAATGTTTTTTCAAAAAATTGTTTTTGTGTTGGAAAATAAATTTCATATTTTAATTTCAGTCCTTATTATAGCCTTTAGACCTTAGATTGGTCCATATATGATTTCATGCAAATTTCAAATTCTTCAAACTATCAATGGAGTCTGAATCTCGGAGTAGAGGTTCAAGCAACTCGTGAAAATCCGAGCACATTTTGAAATAAGAAATACTTCTAGAGGTTGAAAATGATGAGTTTCCTGAAAACGACATATTCTTTAACTCCTTAGTCAAATTTTCGATGCTTGAAGCCTGGTTGTTCAATGGTGCCAAGTCTATTCCTTTTGAGCCACAAAATCCTGAAATTTTATGAAATGATCAATTGTGTACAAAAGAAATATTTTTTGTGCAATTCTGCACCCTTGCTAGCGATTACATTCGGTACTTTGACACCCTCAGAGACCATTGGCAAAGTTTACCTTTCATCATCTGAACCAGTGGTTTCCAACGTAGGCGCCAGCACTCACCTAGGGGCGTTTGCAATCGTACGGGGGGGACTGGAGACTGAATTGGCGATTAGGGGGCGCTTGGTGACATGGCAAATTTTCTCTTGTAGCACAAGTCTGTGTTTCCCAACTGGTGGTAAGCGACCCCCCCTCCGTAATTTTCTTAACTCTTAGTTGGTGGAACGTGCGTTCAGCGCATTCACCACTCTTTTAGATTGAAAAAGAACTAGTCTTGATATTGACAATTACGGAGACTTACGATTGTTTTTGTCCAACATGAAACCCAATATTCAGAAAAAGCACCAAACTCCCCATCGCATTAATTGACAAGCAACAAATAAGTTTGTTGTGTTGTTTGTCGTTTCTGTTGGGCGTGGTTAAATGACTATGGTGTTTGGGGGGCGGTACAAAAAAAAGTTTGAGAAACACTGATCTAAACAAATTAGCCAAAAAATTTATTCACTTTTTGTTAAAGGGTTAAATAATATATATAGTGTTTATACTAATTTTGCGTTATGTTGCCCTATCTACATGTTTGTTCAACAGTGACCGGTCTGCAACGAAACACATTGAAGGTTCAGTCCAGTCTTAAGTTGTCTATGATGCAATTTAGGCCTTTTTCAGCGGGGTCAAACTGTAAGTTAATGTAACCACATGTATTGGTTTAAATTAAATGATGCAGTGTTGTCCATAATCTTTTCAACCATGGGGGTGGTTTTAAATATATCGCGCTATAATACACTTTTTTATTCGTGTGTTACAAGTCACCTTACTGACTGAAAAAAATGTTAATACCTTATCACGTTAACCTCAAAGATGACGTAAGACATGTAATTACGTCATTCGAGTAATAATGTTATATTTTAGATTTGCATTTCTGCCTAAAAAGCAATCATAGAATTCAGAAACTTTATGTTTAAACAAAACAGTCAGACCTTTTTTCAGTCATTATTGGTATTTGGGTATGTATTAAAATGTTTCATACTTTTGTGTTGCTCCTGTTATTGTAAAAACATGTTGGACAGATTGTGCAGTACTACTTGTAGTAGTTGTTGGCCCAAAATGTCAGATTGTAGCCTTTGGAAGTTAGATAAGATAGGGCCAAATTTTCCTCCTTTTTTCAAAAATTTTACTTACTTGGTTAACCATATTTTTAAATCATTATGAGCAATTTATATGAGGTAATTATGAGCAATTTATACCACATATGAGCCAATCAAATGTGAATAGCACCTGCCTCTGTTGTACCATTAATCTTCTTTTTTTACCCCACATCACTGAATTTTCTATTGGACTTCATGGTTGTATATTGTCATTTTGGTCCCAAAGTTTGGATTTAAGTGTTGATTATAGTCCAATATCCCTGTAAAGAAAACAGTTTGAATTTTTGTCATTTTATTTTTATTATGTACTAACTATTGCAAACATAAAAGAAGTAGGGACTATAATTTTTTACTCATATAATAACACTTGGTTAAATGCTCATGACACAGTTGAAAATATGTAATATTTTGTTGCACTAAACATAATTGCCTTTTCTTTTAGCCAAATTGGACCTTAATGTATTAAAAATAACCTTTTCACTAGTAATTTTTTTCTTTTTCGCAGATCAGTTACAAGTGAAACACAACAGAATGTGATGTAGATATGCCTTTATTAAACTGCTTCTGAGCATATTCCGATGAAACATACCATGTTGAAGGAAAAGATTAAACTTTACAGAATTTGCTTGTAACCAAACACTTTTATGTGAAAATTCATGTTTTTGCAAAATAAATATTTTCAAAACACCTCACTACTGTATGCAGGAATATTGCCCTAGGAAAAAAACATAATTAGTGAAGTAATTGATTTGACATGACAGGCATAGTGGTTGGTTATATTACTCGATTTACTTGCACACAGCAAAAGCGCGCAATTATTTGTTCCTATGTTGACCCCAAATGCAGCAGACAGCAAATCGCCGCAAAAAATGATGCAACTCAGTTTATTCAAAATCATTTACATATTTCAAAAGACGAGGTTCCAAACTTCTTGTTTGTTAAAAAAAGTTTTTATTTTTGTTCTATTTAATAGGTTTTTGAATCCCCTAAATAATAATAATAACGCCAAAATTACAACCCAATGCATTTTCCATTTCGCGTTCCAAGAGTTATTCATGCGTGACGACGCATTTTCTCCGGAGTTTCAATTTCATTTTTTTTATTTTCTATGATTTAACGTGGTCCAACTGCAGGTCCGATCTAATTTTATATGGCCTGCGAATTGTGACCTGATTTGGAAACACAACTTTGTAAGATTGTCTTCGCATGGCTACAACCAAAATGTCTGTGGACACGGCCGCTTTCGGTAAAAAAGCAACTCGACCATAAATGTCGCATTAAATAAACAATATTTTGTGTTATTACACCAGCAAACAACAAGTTTGTATCCAATAAATTTCGTTCCGTAATTCTGTATATACGTGTAATCAAAATTTCTTATAGATAAACTAACGGTTTGTTATGGGCGGCAACAAAATTTAGTTGGGCCACAGCAATGTCTAACCATAGTATACTCTGTAATGCTCATCAGCTTGAACCACAGAGTTAAGAAGAACTCAATTTGTTCAAAGGAACTTACTTTCCATTAAAGGTTTAATTCATATTCTCTTGTGAAGCAGGTTCGTTTGCCGCACAGTATAAGAAATATATTCGACAGATTAGTTAGGACAGCGTTTAGTCAATTTTGTTTTTCGGAAAATAATGTCAAGATCATATTCGTAAGCTTATTTGACCGAAACACGCGTATTTTACTAATTAGTGTAACTTTTCCTACGTTTACTGCACAACATTGGCATTAAACCAGCATACGCAGTAGTCGTTTTGGCGGTTCTGTGCCGAAGTGCTCATGCGTGACGGAGACAATGGAAAGTCGGAGTTGGACTACCATAAGAGTATACTATGGTCTAACCATACAAACGGTGTCCATATGGTTCTCAAATGCGTTTTTCAACAGTTTACTAAGCCATATGTAGCAGAATATATGCTAACGTTAGCAATACAAATTATGCGACACATAAAATTTATGGCGGCAAACTAGGGTTTCTACGCTACGGCTTTCATAATCCTGTTTACATTTTTGACTCGAGTGTTTTATTATTTAAGGACTACCATATTTTCATCACTGAAAAGGAGGACACGTGTTGGACCGGGCGAGCTTCAATAACATAATAGTAGAAGGTTTTGAACGAGGTATTATCTTAAGTAGTCATAAAAATTCTAATTTAGTAATTGATTTGTCCTTTTCTGAAAATCTGAACTTTGGTGCGATATTACTACAGTCAGTAGTGATTTACCTTTTAACATCCTCAATTTGTGTAAACACTTTTTTTAAATTTGGAAACCAGTTATATGATACCTGTATCATAATTTTGAACAAATTTGGACTTTATTTAGTTTTGTTAGCAAAAAGGATGATGTTTTGCAATAAATTTCCTGTGCAATAGTGACACAGTTTATGTTGGAATCAACGCAAAAACAATCCGTTGAATAATCGAAATGAAAATCAGTTTACGACTTAACTGTTTGATGGAAATTATCACATGCTTTTTGTTTTATATCAAATATCTGCAAAGAACCTGATTAAAGCGCTTTTTTTTCTTTGGTTTCATTCCAAATACTCTCCATAGCGTAACCTGATACAAAATAAACGTTTTTCCAACCAATGACTTCGCTTGCTGCATTCTCATTCTAACTCTAAGTTCATATTTAGCCAGTATGTTCAGAAAGTTTGCGTTCACAAAGCGTTGACGCAACTCCTTAAAAAACCAAAGATTTGACCTTGGTTTAGTTAATGTAAGCAGCATATTTGTAAATCTATTGAACAAAGTTTTGCCGTCGGTGATGCATAGTGGATACGTTTACGAATGAAAAGATGAAGTGCTAATCGTACAGTGATGAATTGTGGTTTTATGTAAGGCCCATATCTCCTATACATGACACAAACTTGTATGATGAATAATGTCCAAGCGACACCAGTGGCTGTTAATGTTTTTTACTTCTTATTTGGAAATCTTCTGCAATAACATATGTAATGCATTTTTGTTGTTGCATCATATCGCAAAAATTTTCCGCACGTTGAAAGTTTTACCAGCGTCAAACAAACGGTGGATTTTTTTTATGTATTGCGCTATAATACAAGATATAAATAAAATTTATAAAAAATAAAATAAAAAAGCATTTTTCTTGTGCTTTGGGGAGGTGTGCAAAATCGGTCCAAATTGTCTTCACCACTTTCCGGGTTTTCTTCATGACTTTTCACCGACAGTGGTAAAATGTCCTGGAACCAATGCTGGGGAATTTCTATAATGGCCAATGTTTGGCATAACTTGTCTAAACTTGTTGTTATGTTGCTTGTCTGTACTCATATTGTTTGCTTCGTCAATACTTGATTTAGTTTTTTCTTCCTTTCTCTGTCAATTATTTCATTCTTGCTTCTTCGAGCAATGTATTGAGAATATTTATTTTTACTCCTATTACGTATTTGTCGAGATCGTCTTCCCCCATATCGGTTTTTATAGAATGCGAAGATTCAACACTCTGTACTGCAGGTAAGTTGTCTTTTTTGCCGATATCATGATGTTGTAATGGCTCTTTATCGGTTGCTATTGGAAGTTTGCCAAAAGCTTGCGTAGTTTTGCAATTTTCCACATCACCTTTCCTCACGACAAAATTCGATGCTTCATCCTCAACAACAGCAAGAGGTGGAATTTGCTTTTCATCACCTGAACAAAACACAATAAAAAAATGTCAAAGTTTTCCCATTTGTTTAGTTGGTTGTTTACATAGAAACTTAAAAGTAGAATAGGTTTCTCCGGAGACACAGCAATAATGGGTATCAATGCAATTTTCTGTTATATAATGACGGAAGTTTAAAAACACCTAACAAATTTATGCACATGTGTATATCGAAAAGCCGACAAGAAATACAAATATTACCGTTTATATTTGTGGAATCCACTCGATATTTCATGTTCTTTGTCTTCTGGGTGTCATTGGAATATGATTGCTAGAAAACAGTTGAAACATTCAACAATTACGGAACAACTTGGCATACTAATATATTACAAAAACTAACTTTAAATCTTGTTTGGTCATCATCGCGTTCCTCCAACCCCAGGAAATTGTCATTTGAATGGGTTGCAGGATTTGATTGCTAAAATGGTGATGATTTTATTAAATATTGGTGAGTTTCGCCTTCGTTTAAGGCTTACTTGTTCATATTTCTCAACACAAGATGCATCGAGAACTTCTAAAACAACAGTCTTGTCAGTGCATTCTCTTTTTTTCCGAGACCATCTCTTCTTAAACCACTTCAACAGCCCTCCTGTTTTTTTGGTTTTTGCCGGTTTATCCTTTTTTATCAGAAGTTCTGCAAAAAGAAATCTATGTTTAAATAAATCTCAATCTCGCTCAATTCAACTTTGACAATTTTTGTGTGTGCAAAGCAAATGTACCGTAGTTAATAAATCAAATATATTGTCAACTGCACCTGCTGGAGTGTAAGAGCAAGATGGAAGACTTCCATTTCTTTTAACTACGTCATGTTTTTCCAGGGAGCACAATTCCTCTTGGTTTCGATTTGCAATCTTCAAAATTATAAAAAATAAACTTGGTTTATAAATTTAGGCATATATACTATACTGGGCAAAATTAATCACTGACCAGTTTACTTTTCTGTAATATTTCTGTTTCCCCCACAGCCTGGTTTTCATTCAACGATCTATGAATTGTATGTTGTTGGTTTTTCTTTCCTTCCATTTCGCTCAATTCTTTTCTCAATGTATCGAGAATTGTTTCAATAATGAATATTTTTGTTTCCGATTTATTTTGAAGATCTTGATTTTTGAAACTGTCAATGGAGTCTGAACCTTGGAGGAGAGGTTCAAGCAACTCTTGAAAATCCGAATACTTAGGCGATGATAATTCTTCCGACGAATTGAAAGACGATGCAGAGCTCATTTTGAAATAAGAGATGCTTCGAGAGATGGAAAAAGATGAGTCATTTTCTGATAACGAGATGTTCTTTGGCTCCTTAGTCACATTTTCGATGCTTAAAGAAGCCTCGTTGTGCAATGGTGACAAGTCCATTTCTTTTGAGCCACAAGATCCTGGAATTTAATGAAATGATTAAGTATGTAAAATAAATTTTTATTGTTTGCAATTCAGCACCGTTGCTAGAGATTACATTTGGTACTTCAACATCATCAAAGACCGGTGGTAAAATTTGCTTTTCATCATCTAAACAAAACAGCAAAATTTGTTTTTAAATTATCGTTGAAAGATTAAATAATGTAATTTGTTTACTGACAACACGGTTTAATCTCGCATCGAAGTGGCCACACCGCACTTTAAAACAATTAAGTTTCCTGATTTTAAGTAAAATCGTCGCAAAAATACGCTTGTTTTATTTGTAAAAAATTAACGTGAATGTAACATGCATCATGCTTCTCCTAACTCGGGGTAAATGCCAGTTTTTCCGAGACCATTGTAAACGTAGGGGATATTCATCATGTTTTAGGAAATTACTTCACCAAGGAATTTTGTTAGCATGTTGTGCATGCTATATAAGTAGTGTGGATTTGAAACGTAATTTTGTCGTAAATCTGTTATTCAACGTAACTAAAAAAAACGTTTTTTCCAAAAATGTCGTTTCCTTTTGTGATATAGTCCGTGTATGATTTCATGCAAATTGATTAAATAATTTATAATGTTGTTTAACTTAGCACTGTGTTTAAGTTTGTTGCACTTTATCGATGATTTCCCTTTTAGCATAGCAATATTCCACACATGTAAACGTCAACAAATTATTTGGTACACCTGCAAAATTACCTCTAGTATTTGTGAAATTTGTTGGGGACTTTATATCTTTTATCTTCTGCTTGTCACTATTCTTCAGTTGCTACAAACATTTCAACAAATTAATATTTACAGTTGGATAATTAGGACCATATAACAAGTTACCTTAAACATTGTTTTGTTCTCTTTTTTTTCGTCTGTCGACTGTAGCACAGCAATCTCTTTTGTGTCGACTGCGGGTTTTGGCTGATAAAATAGTATAATATCGTTTGTTTCACACTTTCAACAACGCCTCAGTAATTACAAGGAGATTAAGACTTACCTTTCCATTATCCCCACTAGTAGGTGTACCGGGAACTTCTGCGTCAGCAGTAGCCCGGTCAGAAGATTTCTTTTTCTTACCGAAAATTCTATTCTTAAACCATTTCAACAAACCTCCAGTTTTTTTGTTGATCGGTTTTACTCTTTTTGGCTTTAGGCGTTCTGGAGAAAACATTGGTTCACAAAAAATCAGATTCAAGCCTTAATCAAACTACACCACATAAACTGACCTGGGTGGACATACTCTGTTTGGTGAATACTTTCAAAACTTTCAATGGACTCATTAATACAAACGGTTGCCGGTATTTTTGTATGGCCGTTTTCGGGCCTTAAAAGAGTCTTTTTGAGCTTCAGATTCTCTAATTTGACGGCTTTTAAAGGCTTTGTGGTTTGTCCTGAAAGGGTAGCAAATTTTACGTGATTTAATAACACACATTCGAGCAAATTGCCATAAAATTAATATTTAACGGCGGATATTTTACCTGGGAGTATTTTTCTCATTATTTTCTCCTTCTTCTGCCGCTTTCCATAATCGTCGACAATTTTCAGACTGCCTTCATATGGAATGAGGGAGTCTCCTGTTTTCTTGAGATTCGGAGTAGGAGAAGATGCTCGAGACAAATCCGAAGAAGAAATGTTACCAGGTTTTTCCGTTGCACCACCTACAAAATGCAAAGTGGGCGGTTAAAGGAAATTAAACAACTAAATTATCCCATTCACCATTTGGAATATATGCGGAACAAAATGGAAGCTTTTCAATTATTTCAGCCTTCTTGCATTTCTCCACTTCTCCAAATTGGTGTTGGTTTTGATCTGGAATCTTCGAAATAAAAACAAACGTAAGTTTATGGTTCTGTGGTAAATTATTGAGTAAACTTTAATTACTGACCAGTTTGTGTTTCTTTGTTATTTCATTATCCATTGTTATAACACTATTGTTATTCGCATCCACTTCAAGTGGAATTGCAAGGACATCTTCGGGTGCTACACTGCATTTTCCAACATGGGACAAAACCATACAGATGTCATCCTCATTTACTTTGGATGTAGAATTTGAACTGATGTTGTCAGGAAAACCAACAGCTGTAACCCACTCCCGCTCAGGGCGAGGAATATTAAAACTTAATGGCCAGCTATCCTTTGCGTCTAAATCAACTGTATTACAAAGTTGTACGCATTTTTCGATGCTGGCTATTGGCGGCAAATTGTCATCTCGGATTTTTTGCCATACTTGTAAAAGAGGTAATTCGTCGAGGGTTTGTGTAACTTTCGGCATCCCAAGAGTTGCTTCTTCATCGTCACTTGCTAAGATCGGCGAAAAACCAAGTGAAGTATTTTCGTCGTTCTCAATTTCTTTACAACCAACTTCCTTGGGATTGGTTGTAAAGCGCCATATCTCGTACACACTTGTACCATTTGTATCTTGACGAGGAAGTCGTATTTGAATACCAAACTTGTCAGCAGTGTGATGACCCGGGATTGATTTCCTTTTCAAGAACACACGACGCTCTTTAATCAGATCTCTTCTCTGGAGGAGATAGTTTGAGACGTAATTCGATTGATATTTGTACACTGCGAACCAAAAAACAACATTACAATGTCTCCATATTTTAATAACTTAGTGAAACTTACATGGATTTTCCCCAATTGCCTTCAGTTCACTGCGTAACAGTGGCTGAAAATGACACGGAGTTTAAATACATTATATACGTTGATTGTGATAAACTGTTGACAAAGATACTTACATATCTCGGAACACAGAAAGAAGTTAAATCCAAACCCATCATCCAGGGATGACGTAATATTGTGCTTACGTCAGGTCTTTGCCAGGGTTTAGAATTCAGTAATTGATGAACCAAATCCTTGCACTCTGTATACAGAAAATACAGAATATTGTTTGCTGAAGAATAAAGACTAACGAATGTAACCAACCAAGAGAAACGCATTCACGAAATGGAAGCTCTTTATTCTTTCTCTCATATTGGTCCAGGACCTCTTCCACGGTTTTCCCGGGAAACGGATAAAATCCATTAACCACAACAAAAAGTATAATTCCACTAAACGATAAACTATAGTTAATGGTCTGCAAAAAGTTAATGTTATGAGACGACTTACATTGACCAAAGATCTGCAAAGATAGCGTTGTATCCCCGAATTTTCATTAGTACCTCCGGAGCCATGTATGGTGCTGTCCCACATTGGTTAGTAGGCTCAGTTAACATGGCCAGGAGCTTTTTTTGAACATTTTTATTGCTGTTTGGATCCAACATTGGAATCTCAGTGGCATAGCCAAAGTCTCCCAATTTTACCTCTTCGTCCTCCGATACAAAAATGTTTTCTAGCTTCAAATCCCTTTGGAGTGAATGTTATTTTGCATTAAAATATGTTTGATTATTTGTTCGCAAATTTAAATCCTACCGATGAGCGATGTTGTTTTCGTGCAACTTCTGCACTCCACATATCAGTTTTTTAAAGTAAAATTTGACAGTTGTTTCTGACAAATACGGCACACTTCTGTTCTTATGAGCCAAAGAATGCAAAACCTGCTTCAAATTGCCTTTTGCGGCATATTCCGTGACCAGATAAATCCGCTTGTCACAGACAAAAACATCCAGTAACATTATCTAAAAAAACATTCATTAAAATACCACAACAGTTTATCACTAACGACAAAAGATACGTACAATGTTGGGATGTCCAAACACTTTGTTCAAAATGCTAATTTCGTTCGGTACGCACTCGGCCAACTTGCTCAGTCTTGCAGCACCAAGATCAGCATAAATAATCTTAATTGCAACCTAGTGCAATATTAAAAAGCATTAAAGAAAATGCCAATATTTATAAGCTAACATTGTACAACATATATTTGTTTAACCTTTAGTTGCTTCCCAGTTTCACTGATAGCTCTCATTTTCTCCTTGTTGGCAATTGTTTCTGCCATCACATCTGCCGAGAATACCCGGCCAACTGCCCCACCACCAAGAAACTTGCTCTCTGCCATGTCATAGCCCTTACTATGACACGCAGCTTTTTCCTTCTTCAACAATCGACTTTGGAAACGACGATCCATTGTTTTCTGTTCCACACAGATGAGATTTTGTAACAATTTGTAATGTACAACCGCACACTAGAATGCAAAACGAGGGTAATGTATTTTTTTTCACACAGCAACCATCAACTTGGCTTCCCAAGATACGTTTCTGACGTCATAATGCTATTGTTTCAATTTGCTTGAGGTTTTTTGCAATGGTTGGGTATATTTTGATTGGATATTCTTTAAAAACATTACATATTTATCAGTGAGTGTGTATTTATGCAAGAAATGGTTTATTAAAATTAAAACAACACGATTATGTCTGTCAGTTTGAGTTTAAAGTTGTATTTTCTAATAACACATGAACATAACCAAAAAAGACTAAAAACATAGAATAGAAACTATTTTCGTGACGCATGAATATCTCTTGGCGCAAAATCAAAAGTTGTCGTTTTTCAGCGAGGCTAAACTCTAACTTAATGTAACCATATGTATTGGTTTAAATGAAATGTAGGTAGTTTTGTCAATAATCTTTATATATTTATATATTATATATTGGGATGGTTTTAAAAATATCGCGCTATAATATACTTTTTGCCGTGTGTTACAAGTCACCTTACTGACTGAAGTTAATACTTCATCGCGTCAACCTGAAAGATGACGTAACATGTGTAATTACGTCATTCCAATGATGACATAGTATTTTAGATTTGCATATGTGCGTAAAAAGCAATCATGTGATTCATAAACCTAATATATGAAAAAAACGTTCAGACTCCGAGATGACATGTTTGCATCATTATTGATGGGATTTGGGTATGTATTAAAATCTTTCATACTTTTGTGTTACTCCTGTTATTGTAAAGACAAGTTGGGCAGATTGTGCAGTACTTGAAGTAGTTTTTGCCCAGATTGCCAGAAGCCAAATAGAATAGGGTCAAATTTTGGTGCTTTTTTGAAAAATTGAATTTACTTTTCCATGTTTAAGGCAAATATATATTAAATAGTAAATAAATGTTAGTAATTATTTGAAAAACTTGGTATGTGTCATTTTTTATATTTCTTTGGTTCTGTTGATTCATGCCACATATGAGACAAAGCTCTGTGGATAGCACCTGCTTTTGTTGTAACAATATTATTCTCCATACATTGTTCCCACACATCACTGATTGGTTGCATGTTGGCTTTTTTGTTTAAAAGTTTGGCCTTAAGTGTGGATAGAACATGACAAAAACACTTAATTTTCTCCAAATCGATATGTTTAATTCCAAATATATAATCTCCAAACATTTTTCCAACCAATGAGTTCGCTTGCTGCATTCTCATTCTTACTCCAAGTTTATGTTTAGCCCAGTATGTTCAGATAGTTTGTGCCACAGCAGTTATTGGTGCGGTCCTATATATATACAGTGATGTATATTCTTGGACCTGCAACATAGTGGTTTCCAACTATCATAAAGCGTCAACACAACTCCTTAAAAACAAAGATTTTGACGGTGGTTTAGTTAATGTAAGCCTCATATTTGTATTTCTATTGAACAAAGTTTTGCCGGCGGTGATGCAGGGTGTTTACAATTATGAATGAAAGGATGAACTGCTAATCGTACAGTCATGAATTGTGGTTTTATGTAAGCTAAGGTCCATCTCTCCTCTAATTATAATTAACGGCCTTGAACTTATATGCTGAATAATGTCGAAGCGGCACCCGGGGCTGTTCATGTTTTTGACTTCCTGTTTGGAAATATTCTGTAATAATATCTACATGCTGTTTTTTCGGTTGCATCATGGCACAAAAATTTTCGGCACGTTGAATGTTTTACCAGCGTCAAGCAGACAGTGATTTTTTATGTATTGCGCTAATACATAATTTAAACAAAAATTTTCATTTAATGCAAACAGATTTCAACAGTTAGTTCTTTTCTTGCTTCCTCCAGCAATGTATTAAGGATATTTATTTTTACACCTGGTACATAGTTATCAAGATTATCTTCCTCAAAATAGTCTTTTAAAGAATTCGAAGAGTCAAAACTGTTTACTGCACATAAGTCTCTTTCTGAGTTGCGAAAGGAAGTTTGTCAAAAGCTGCAGAAGATTTTCCAATTTAATGTCTAATTTTTTCATTGCTGTATTGGGTGTTGAGCAAAAGTGAAATTTTTCGCTATCACATCTTGTTTGCTTCTCAGAAGTGCTCAAGTCAGTTGAGTTTGGGGCTTCAAGCATGGAAATTTGCTTTTCATCACCTAAACAATACACAACAAGAAAAATGTCAAAAGTTTTCTCATTTGTTTAGTTAGGAGTTTACTTTTTCACTTTTTAGTTATTTTGAGACAGTCAAGGTGACATTTATTCTTAAAGAAATGCTTTTGTAGGATTTTCTATGGGGGTAATTTGGAGGCCCAAATCGTGGTAATTTTTTATTAGACATTATAGTAAAAGTAGAAATGATTCTCCGGAAAATTGTTGTTTTGTGAAAGATACTCATTATGTGTGTGAGATGGGTCCATTTATAACTTTAATTTCAGCTATTGCTTGTGGACACAGTTTTTTTTGGATACAGCAATAATGGGAAACAATGTAACTGGAGAGTTTTTCATTAAATGATGACGAAATTTTTGAAAACAGTACAAAAGACAATTCAGCTATGAAGGAAATTAATTAGTTACCTGGTATTATTTCTTGACCTGAGATTTCAGTATTGCTTTGCTTACCAATTTGTTTTGGTGAAGATATTTTCACTTTTGATACACCTGACAAATTTATGCACATGTATATGTTGAAAACCATTTTTCAAAGAAATAGAAATATTACCTTTTATATTTGTGAAATCCAGTCGGTATTTCATGTTTTTCATCTTCTGCTGTCATTGGAGCATGGTTGCTAAAAACAGTTTAAACAATCAAAAATGACAACTTGGCCTACTAAATTGATATCAAAACTAACTTGAAATATTGTTCAGTCTTTATCACGTTCTTCCGACCTCAGCAAATTGTCATTTGATTGGGGTGCTAAAATTGGTAATGATTTTATTAAATATTCTTTTTCTCCCCGTCGTTTAAGACTTACTTATTCATAATTCTCAGTACAAGCAGATGCATCTTAAACTTCTGAACAACTGTCTTGTCAGAAGATTATCCTTTTTTCCAAAACAATCTCTTTTTGAACCATTTCAACAGCCATCCTGTTTTTTTGCCTTTTGTCGGTTTAACCTTTTTTCTTGTCGGAAGTTCTTCAAATAAATATCTTTTAATTGAATACATCACAATCTCACATAAACCAAAATACACAACCTTTAAACAGACCTAGTAAAACATACTGCTGACAAATACTGTTAAATCTTTCAAACGCCTAACTAATGCTATGAGGCTCTGGTATTTTAGTAAGGCCATTGCTAGGCCTCAAAGAGAATCTTTTTAAGTTTATATTCTTTGGTGGTTTTGGGTAATATACTGTAGTTAATATAGCAAATATATTGTCAACTGCACCCGCTGGAGTGTAAGTGGAGCAAGATGGAAGACTTAAATTTCTTTCAACCACCTCATGTTCCTTCAGTTCCCACAATTTTTCTCGGTTTTGATTTGAAATCTTTAAAAATATTAAAATAAAATTGGTGTATGAAGTTAGGCATATATAGTGGGCAAAATTAAATACTGGCCAGTTTACTTTTCTTTAATATTTCTGCTTCCCTTACAGCCTGGTTTTCATCCAATGATGTATAAATTGTAAAATGTGACGAAAGATTTTGATCGTTTTTTATTGCTGTGCTACCAGGGCTGCTATTCTTGTCCACAGCCTGAAGAAACCGGAGGACATCTCTCGGTGTTTTGTTGCCCATCGAAGACAAAACTTGTTCAGAGCGGGAAATTTTGAAACTTATTGGATTGCTTTCGATAACATTCAAAGTGACACTGCCTGGAATCGGAGCTTGTTTTTCTATCGAGCGCAGTTGCTTCCTTTCTTCTACTCCTTGCTTTTCCACCGAATCCAGCATTGTTTCAATGACAATTATTTTTGCTTCCGAGTCGTTTTGAAGATCTTGATTCTTCAAACTATCAATGGTGTATGAAGATAGGAGTAGAGGTTCAAGCAACTCGAGAAAATCCGAATAATTAGGCGATGAAAAATCTTCCGACGAATTGAAAGACGATGCAGAGCTCATTTTAAAATAAGAAATACTTTTGAGTCATTGAAAATGATAAGGACTTTTCTGAAAACCACATATTATTTGGAGTGTAAGTGGAGCAAGATGGAAGACTACCCTTTCTTTCAATCACCTCATGTTTCTTCAGTTCGCACAATTCTTCTCTGTTTCAATTTGAAATCTTTAAAATTATAAAGCAAACTTGGTTTGTTGCGAATTTGGGACATATTTAATGGGTAAAATTATTCTTTGACCTGTTTTCATTTCTTCAATATTTGTGCTTCCCCCACAGCCTTTCCTTCTTTTTCGCTTAATTCTTTTTTCAATGAATCCAGCATTGTTTCAATGACAACTATTTTTAGTGCATGGTCATTTTGAAGATCTTGATTCTTCAAACTAGCTTTCGGAGAATGCAAACACTCATTACTCTTAACACCCAATAGGCCACATTTTTCCAATTGTTGATTTTGTTTTGGTTCTTTGTACGATGCAAATGTAAGTTTGCAAAGAACTGGTGTAGATTTTCAATAGTTTTTCGCCCAATTCTTTTCTCAATGAATCGAGAATTGTTTCAATGATGAATATTCTTGCTTCCGAGTCATTTTGAAGATCTTGATTCTTCAAACTATCAATGGAGTCTGAAGCTTGAAGTAGGGGTTCAAGCAACTCGAGAACATCCGAATAATTGGGTTATGTTAAATTTGCCGACATATGGGAAGACGTTGCAGAGCTCATATTCAAACAAGAAGCACTTTGAGAAATTAAAAATAATGAGGCCTTTCCTGAAATAGACACATTCTTTACTCCTTGGTCAAATATTGGATGCTTGTAGACTGGTTCCAAGTCCGTTACTTTTGAACCACAAGATCCTGAAATTAAAATGTCAGTTTTTTTATACATGTATATTCTTCATTTTTTAGGAAAATATTTTGCCAAGGAATTTTGTTGGCAATATGTGCATGCTATAAATAGTGTAGAATTAAAACCTAATTTTGTCCAAATCTGTTATTTGAAGTATTGAAAAGAAGAAATGTTTTTTCAAAAAATTGTTTCTGTGTTCAAAAATTAATTTAATATTTTAATTTCAGTCCTTATTATAGCCTTTAGACCTTAGATTGGTCCATATATGATTTCAAACAAAAATTTTTTGTTTCTTTGGGCTCGGCGAAGAGATTTTTCACAATGATTGTGTGAGCTTGAAAAACCTTACGAATTGTAAGTAATTAATCATTTACCTGGTACAGTTCAGGACTTACAATTTCAGTACCATTGTGCAAATTTTCACTGTGTTTGACTTTGATACACTTATGGATGACTTCCCAATCAACCAACCTAGCAATATTCCACATATGTACGTCGAAAAAACATTTGTTAAAACCTGTAATATTACCTCTTATATTTGTGAAATCCGGTCGGGACTTTGTCTTTTAACTTCTGCATGTCACTCGAGAAAATACGAATAATTTGGTGATGATAAATTTGCTGAAGAAGTGTAAGGCTATGCAGAATTCATTTTCAAATAAGAAATACTTCGAGAGATTGAAAATGATGAGTAATTTTCTGATAACGACAAATTCTTTTGACTCCTTGGTCAAGTTTTTGATGTTTGAATCCTGGTTGTGCAATGGTGCCAAGTCTATTCCTTTTAAGCCACAAAATCCTGAAATTTTATGAAATGATCAATTGTGTACAAAAGAAATATTTTTTTGTGCAATTCAGCACCCTTGCTAGCGATTACATTCGGTACTTTGACACCCTCAGAGACCATTGGCAAAGTTTTTTTTTGTGTGTTAAGAGTTGAGTTATCTACTTGTTAGCATGGGTTTGTTATATATGTTGATGCTTTATGTTTTGATTCAATTTGAATAAGGTCTAATATAATGTTATAAACTGTGCACATGTGTGCATTTGTTGGATCTATTGACTTCAAGATTAAGATAAGTTTTCAATTGGTATTTGGGTATGTATTAAAATGTTTCATACTTTTATGTTGCAACTCTTTTTATACAGAAATATGTTGGACAGATTGTGCAGTAGTAGTTTTTGGACCAAAATGTCAGATTGTAGCCTTTGTTAGTCAGATAGGATATCCTCCTTTTTTCAAAAATTGTACTTATTGGTTAACCATATTTAAATCTGGTCTTGTTTTATCTTTTGAATATATATTTTAAATAAATGTTGGTAATATCTAAATAAATTGTCATAATCACCTGAATTCATGTGTCTATTCCTTTGGTTCTGATCAATTCATACCAAATATGAGCCAATGCTATGTGAATAGCACCTGCCTCTGTTGTACCATTAATCTTCTTTATATACAATTTTCCCACACATCACTGAATTTCAATTGGACTTCATTGTAAATAGTTGGTTGTATATTGGCATTTTGGTCCCAAAGTTTGGCTTAAAGTGTTGATTATAGTCCAATATCCCTGAGAAGAAAACAGTTTGAATTTAAAGGAAATTATTTTTGTGTTTTTATTTTTATTACTAACTATTGCACACATAACAGAAATATATTTTTTTACTTATATCATAACACTTGGTTAAATGCTCATGACACAGTTGAAAATAAATAATATTTTGTTGAAGTAAACATAATTGCCTTTTCTTTTGGCCAAATTGGAAATTAATATATTTAAAAAAAAAAACATTTTTCACTGGTAATTTTTTTCTTCGCAGATCAGTTACAAGTGAAACACAACAAAATGTGATGTACACATGTCTTAATTAAACTGCTTCTGAGCATATTCCGACGAAACTGAAGTAAAAGATGAAACTTTACAGAATTTCCTTGTAAGCAAACACTTTTATGTCAAAATTACTGTTTTTGCGAAATAAATATTTTCAAAACCATTTTCATGTGGTTGATCATATTACTCGATTTACTTGCACACAGCAGAAGGGCGCAATTATTTGTTCCTATTTTAACCCCAAAGGCAGCAGACAGCAAATCGCCGCAAAAAATGATGCGACGACGTTTATTCAAACTCATTTACATATTTCAAAAGACGAGGGACCAAACTTCTTGTTTGTAAAAAAGTTTTCTTTTTTGTTCTATTTAATAGGTTTTACAATCCCCTAAATAATAATAATAATAATGCAAAAATTACATCCTAATGCATTTTCCATTTCGCGTTCCAAGAGTTATTCATGCGTGACGACGCACTTTCTCCGGAGTTTCCATTTCATGTTTTAGTATTCTATAATCTAACTCAGTGGTTCCCAAAGTGGGCGCGGGCGCTTTTATACTATGAGTATACTATGCTATGATCTAAGTAAACGTGGTACAACTACAGGTCCGATCTAATTTTCGATGGCCCGCGAATTGTTACCTGACTTGGAAACACAACTTTGTAAAAGACTGTCTTCGCATGATCACAACCAAAATGGTCGCGATCGCATACGTCAGAGAAGCATCTTAACCACAAATGTCAAAATAAATAAAGATTACTTTGTGTTATTGAACTAGCAAACAACAAGTTTGTATCCAATAAACTTCGTTCCGTAATTCCGTATAGGCTTTAGGCCACGTGTAATCTAAATTTCTTAGTTTATCCCGCAGACTAAAGGTTTGCTATGGCCCGCAACAAAATTTAGTTGGACCGCAATGTCTAACCATACAAATGGTGTCAATATGGATCTCAAGCGCGTTTTTCAACATAAAAAATATGTTGTAGAATATATGCCAATTTGCAGTACAACTTATGCGACACATAGAATTTATGGGAGCAAACAGAGTTTCCACGCTAAGGCCTAAAAATCCTGTTTTCATATTTTACTAGAGTGTTAATCGGTTTAGGGCTACCATATTTTCGTCACTGAAATGCAGGTCACGTTTTGGGCCAGGCGAGCTTCAATAACATAATAGTAGAGGGTTTTGAACGGGGCATTACCTGGCGATGTCATCAAAGTTCTATTTTAGTAAAAATTTACGGGTCCTTTTCTAAAAATCTGAACTTTGTTGCGATATTACTACAGTCAGTAGTGACTTAATCTTTAACATTCTCAATTTTTGTAAACACTTTTTTTGATGCCTGTGTCATAATTGTGAACAAAGTTGGACTTTATCTAGTTTTGTTAGCAAAAAGGATGATGTTTTGCAATAAATATCCTGTGTAATAGTGACACAGTTTATGTTGGAATCAACGAAAAAACAATCCGTTGAATAATCGAAATTAAAATCAGTTTACGATTTATATGATTGATGAAAATTATCACATGCTTTTTGTTTTAAAGCAAACATCTGCAAAGAACTTGATAAAATTCCAAATACTCTCCATAGCGTCACCTGTTACAAAATAAACGTTTTTCCATCCAATGAGTTCGCTTGCTGCATTCTCATTCTAACTCCAAGTTTATATTTAGCCAGTATGTTCAGAAAGTTTGCGTTCACAAAGCGTTGACGCAACTCCTTAAAAACAAAGATTTTGACGTTGGTTTAGTTAATGTAAGCCGCATATTTGTAAATCTATTGAACAAAGTTTTGCCGTCGGTGATGCATTGTGGATACGTTTACGAATGAAAAGATGAAGTGCTAATCGTACAGTGATGAATTGTGGTTTTATGTAAGGCCCATATCTCCTCTACATCACACAAACTTGTATGATGAATAATGTCCAAGCGACACCAGTGGCTGTTAATGTTTATTACTTCCTATTTGGAATTCTTCTGCAATAACATCTGTAATGCATTTTTTTTGTTGCATCATATCGCAAAAATTTTCCGCACGTTGAAGGTTTTACCAGCGTCAAACAAACGGTGGATTTTTTTTATGTATTGCGCTATAATACAAGATATAAATAAAAGTTATAAAAAATAAAATAAAAAAGCATTTTTCTTGTGCTTTGGGGAGGTGTGCAAAATCGGTCCAAATTGTCTTCACCACTTTCCGGGTTTTCTTCATGACTTTTCACCGACAGTGGTAAAATGTCCTGGAACCAATGCTGGGGAATTTCTATAATGGCCAATGTTTGGCATCTCTTGTCTAAACTTGTTGTTATGTTGCTTGTCTGTACTCATATTGTTTGCTTCGTCAATACTTGATTTAGTTTTTTCTTCCTTTCTCTGTCACTTATTTCATTCTTGCTTCTTCGAGCAATGTATTGAGAATATTTATTTTTACTCCTATTACGTATTTGTCGAGATCGTCGTCCTCCATATCGGCTTTTATAGAATGCGAAGATTCAACACTCTGTACTGCAGGTAAGTTGTCTTTTTTGCCGATATCATGATGTTGTAATGGCTCTTTATCGGTTGCTATTGGAAGTTTGCCAAAAGCTTGCGTAGTTTTGCAATTTTCCACATCACCTTTCCTCACGACAAAATTCGATGCTTCATCCTCAACAACAGCAAGAGGTGGAATTTGCTCTTCATCACCTGAACAAAACACAACAAGAAAAATGTCAAAGTTTTCCCATTTGTTTAGTTGGTTGTTTACATAGAAACTTAAAAGTAGAATAGGTTTCTCCGGAGACACAGCAATAATGGGTATCAATGCAATTTTCTGTTATATAATGAAGTTTAAAAACACCTGACAAATTTATGCACATGTGTATATCGAAAAGCCGACAAGAAATAGAAATATTACCGTTTATATTTGTGGAATCCACTCGATATTTCATGTTCTTTGTCTTCTGGGTGTCATTGGAATATGATTGCTAGAAAACAGTTTAAACATTCAACAATTACGGAACAACTTGGCATACTAATATATTACAAAAACTAACTTTAAATCTTGTTTGGTCATCGTCGCGTTCCTCCAACCCCAGGAAATTCTCATTTGAATGGGTTGCAGGATTTGATTGCTAAAATGGTGAGGATTTTATTAAATATTGGTGAGTTTCGCCTTCGTTTAAGACTTACTTGTTCATATTTCTCAACACAAGATGCATCGAGAACTTCTAAAACAACAGTCTTGTCAGTGCATTCTCTTTTTTTCCGAGACCATCTCTTCTTAAACCACTTCAACAGCCCTCCTGTTTTTTGGTTTTTGCCGGTTTATCCTTCTTTTTTATCAGAAGTTCTGCAAAAAGAAATCTATGTTTAAATAAATCTCAATCTCGCTCAATTCAACTTTGACAATGTTTTTGGATGTCGCACCACGAAAAGTGCAAAGCAAATATACCGTAGTTAATATAGCAAATATATTGTCAACTGCACCTGCTGGAGTGTAAGAGCAAGATGGAAGACTTCCATTTCTTTTAACTACCTCATGTTTTTCCAGAGAGCACAATTCCTCTTGGTTTCGTTTTAAAATCTTCAAAAATTTTACAAAAATAAACTTAGTTTATCAATTCATGCATGTATAGTGGGCAAAATTAATCACTGACCAGTTTACTTTTCTTTAATATTTTTGTTTCCCCCGCAGCCTGGTTTTCATCCAACGATCCTTCCTCAGGAGGGGAAATTTTGAAACTTCTCGGACTGGCTTCGATGACATCCAAATCGACAGTGCCTGGAATTGGCGCTTGTTTTACTATCGAGCGCATTTTTTCCTCTACTCCTTGGTTTTTCTTTCCTTCTTTTTCGCTCAGTTCTTTTTTCAAGGAATCCAGCATTGTTTCAATGACAAATACTTTTGCTGCAGAGTCATTTTGAAGATCTTCATTTTTGAAACTATTAATGGAGTCTGAAGCTTGGAGTAGAGGTTCAAGCATGTCATGAAAATCCGAATAATTTGGAGATGATAAGTCTTCCGACGAATTGAATGACGATGCAGAGCTCATTTTAAAATAAGAAAAACTTCGATAGGTTGAAAATGCTGAGTAATTTTCTGAAAACGACATGTCCTTTGGCTGCTTAGTCACATTTTCGATGCTTGAAGAAGCCTCGTTGTGCAATTGTGCCAAGTCCATTTCTTTTGAGACACAAGATCCTGGAATTTAATGAAATGATTAAATATGTGAAATAAATTTTTATTTATTGCAATTCAGCACCGTTGCTAGAGATTACATTTGGTACTTCGACATGATCAAAGACCGGTGGTAAAGTTTGCTTTTCATGACCTAAACAAAACAGCAAAAATTGTTTTAAGTTTTTGTTGAAAGGTTGAATAATGTAATTTGTTTACTAATAATACGGTTCAATCTCGCATCGAAGTGGCCACGTCGCACTTTAAAACAATTAGGTTTTCTGATTTTAAGTAAAATCGTCGCAAAAAATACGCTTGTTTTATTTGTAAAAAATAAACGTGAATGTAAGATGCATCATGCTTCTCCTAACTCGGGGTAAATGCCAGTTTTTCCGAGACCATTGTACACGTAGGGGATATTCATCATGTTTTGGGAAATTAATCCAGCAAGAAATTTTATTAGCACGTTGTGCATGCTACAAGCAGTGCGGATTCGAAACGTAATTTTGTCGTAAATCTGTTATTCAACGTAACTAAAAAAACGTTTTTTTCCAAAAATGTCGTTTCCTTTTGTGATATAGTCCGTATATGACTTCATGCAAATTGCATCAATAATTTATGTTGTTGTTTAACTTAGCACTGTGTTTAAGTTTGTTGCACTTTATCGATGATTTTCATTTTAGCATAGCAATATTCCACACATGTAAACGTCAACAAATTATTTGGTACAACTGCAAAATTACCTCTTGTATTTGTGAAATTTGTTCGGGACTTGACGTCTTTTAGCTTCTGCATGTCAGTATTCTTCAGTTGCTACAAACATTTCAACAAATTAATATTTACAGTTGGAAAATTAGGACCATATAAAAAGTTACCTTAAATATTGTTTTGTTCTCTTTTTTTTCGTCCGTCGACTGTAGCACAGCATTCTCTTTTGTGTCGACTGCGGGTTTTGGCTGATAAAATAGTATAATATCGTTTGTTTCACACTTTCAACAACGCCTCAGTAATTACAAGGTGATTAAGACTTACCTTTCCATTATCCCTGCAACTAGTAGATGTACCGGGAACTTCTGCGTCAGCAGTAGCCCGGTCAGAAGATTTCTTTTTCTTACCGAAAATTCTATTCTTAAACCATTTCAACAAACCTCCAGTTTTTTTGTTGATCGGTTTTACTCTTTTTCGATTTAGGCGTTCTGGAGAAAATACTGGTTTACAAAAAATCAGATTCATGCCTAAATCAAACTACACCACATAAACTGACCTGGGTGGACATACTCTGTTTGGTTAGTACTTTCAATACTTTTGTTGGCCTCATTAATACAAACGGTTGCCGGTATTTTTGTATGGCCGTTGTCAGGCCTCAAAAGAGTCTTTTCGAGCTTCAGATTCTTTAATTTGACGGCTTTTGAAGGCTTTGTGTTTTGTCCTGAAAGGGTAGCAGATTTTACGTGATTTAATGCCAAACATTCGAGCAAATTGATAAAAAATAAATATTTAATGGCGGATATTTTACCTGGGAGTATTTTTCTTATTATTTTTTCCTTCTTCTGCCGCTTTCCAAAATTGTCGACAATTTTCCGACTGCTTTCATATTGAATGAGGGAGTCTCCTGTTTTCTTGAGATTCGGAGTAGGAGAAGATTCTCGAGACAAATCCGAAGAAGAAACGTTACCAGGTTTATCCGTTGCACCACCTACAAAATGCAAAGTGGCCGGTTAAAGGAAATTAAACAACTAAATTATCCCATTCACCATTTGGAATGTATGCGGAACAAAATGGAAGTTTTTCAATTATTTCAGCCTTCTTGCATTTCTCCAGTTCTCCAAATTGGTGTTGGTTTTGATCTGAAATCTTCGATATAAGAAACAAACATAAGTTTATGGTTCTGTGGTAAATTATTGAGTAAACTTAAATTACTGACCAGTTTGTGTTTCTTTATTATTTCAGTGTCCATTGTTATAACACTATTGTTATTCGCATCCACTACAAGTGGAATTACAAGGACATCTTCTGGTGTTATACTGCATTTTCCAACATGGGACAAAACCATACAGATGTCATCCTCATTTACTTTGGATGTGGAATTTGAACTGATGTTGTCAGGAAAACCAACAGCTCTAACCCACTCTTGCTCAGGGCGAGGAATATTAAAACTTAATGGCCAGCTTTGGTTTGCGTCTAAATCAACTGTATTACAAAGTTGGACGCATTTTTCGATGCTGGCCATTGGCGGCAAATTGTCATCTCGGATTTTTTGCCATACTTGTAACAGCGGTAATTCGTCGAGGGTTTGCGTAACTTTCGGCATCCCAAGAGTTGCTTCTTCATCGCCACTTGCTAAGATCGGCGAAAAACCAAGTGAAGTATTTTCGTCGATCTCAATTTCTTTACAACCAACTTCCTTGGGATAGGTTGTAAAGCGCCATATCTCGTACACACTTGTACCATTTGTATCTTGACGAGGAAGGCGTATTTGAATACCAAACTCGTCAGCAGTGTGATGACCAGGGATTGCTTTGCTTTTCAAGACCACACGACGCTCTTTAATCAAATCTCTTCTCTGGAGGAGATAGTTTGAGACGTAATTCGGTTGATATTTGTACACTGCGAACCAAAAAACAACATTACAATGTCTCCATATTTTAATAACTTAGTGAAACTTACATGGATTTTCCTCAATTGCCTTCAGTTCACTGCGTAACAGTGGCTGAAAATGATACGGGGTTTAAATACATTAAATAAGTTGATTGTGATAAGCTGTTGACAAAGATACTTACATATCTTGGAACACAGAAAGAAGTTAAATCCAAACCCATCATCCAGGGATGACGTAATATTGTGCTTACGTCAGGTCTTTGCCAGGGTTTAGAATCAAGTAATTGATGAACCAAATCCTTGCACTCTGTATACAGAAAATACAGAATATTGTTTGCTGAAGAATAAAGACTAACGAATGTAACCAACCAAGAGAAACGCATTCATGAAATGGAAGCTCTTTATTCTTTGAACTCTCATATTGGTCCAGGACCTCTTCCACGGTTTTCCCGGGAAACGGATAAAATCCATTAACCACAACAAAAAGTAAAATTCCACTAAACGATAAACTATAGTTAATGGTCTGAAAAAAGTTTATATGTTATAAGACGACTTACATTGACCAAAGATCTGCAAAGATAGCGTTGTATCCGCGAATTTTCATTAATACCTCCGGAGCCATGTATGGTGCTGTCCCACATTGGTTTGTAGGCTCAGATAGCAGGGCCAGGAGATTTTCTTGAACATTTTTATTGCTGTTTGGATCCAACATTGGAATCTCAGTGGCATAGCCAAAGTCTCCCAATTTTACCTCTTCGTCCTCCGATACAAAAATGTTTTCCAGCTTCAAATCCCTTTGGAGTGAATGTTATTTTGTATTAAAAAATGTTTGATTATTTGTTCGCAAATTTAAATCCTACCGATGAGCGATGTTGTTTTCGTGCAACTTCTGCACTCCACATATCAGTTTTTTAAAGTAAAATTTGGCAGTTGTTTCTGACAAATACGGCACACTTTTGTTCTTATGAGCCAAAGAATGCAAAACCTGCTTCAAATTGCCTTTTGCGGCATATTCCGTGACCAGATAAATCCGCTTGTCAGAGACGAAAACATCCAGTAACATTATCTAAAAATAATTTATTAAAATACCACAGCAGTTTATCACTAACGATAAAAGATACGTACAATGTTGGGATGTCCAAACACTTTGTTCAAAATGCTGATTTCGTTGGGTACGCACTCGGCCAACTTACTCAGTCTTGCAGCACCAAGATCAGCATAAATAATCTTAATTGCAACCTAGTACAATATTGAAAAGCATTAAAGAAAATGCCAATATTAATAAGCTAATATTGTACAACATATTTGTTTAACCTTTAGTTGCTTCCCAGTTTCACTGATAGCTCTCAATTTTTCCTTGTTGGCAAGTGTGTCTGCCATCACATTTGCCGAGAATACCCGGCCAACTGCCCCACCACCAAGAAACTTGCTCTCTGCCATGTCATAGCCCTTACTATGACACGCAGCTTTTTCCTTCTTCAACAATCGACTTTGGAAACGACGATCCATTGTTTTCTGTTCTACACAGATGAGATTTTGCAACAATTTGTAATGTACAACCGCACACTAGAATGCAAAACGAGGGTAATATGTATATTTTTTCACACAGCAACCATCAACTTGGCTTCCCAAGATACGTTTCTGACGTCATAATGCTATTGTTTTAATTTGGTTGCGGTTTTTTGCAATGGTTGGGTATATTTTGATTGGACATTCTTTATAAACATTACATATTTATAAGTGAGTGTGTATTTATGCAAGAAATGGTTTATTAAAATTAAAACAACACGATTATATCTGTCAGTTTGAGTTTAAAGTTGTATTTTCTAATAACACATGAATAAACCTAACCAAAAAATACTAAAAACATAGAATGGAAACTATTTTCGTGACGCATGAATAGCACTTGGCGCAAAATCAAAAATGCATTGACTAAAATAATGTTTTGTCGCTTTTCAGCGAGGCGAAACTCTAACTTAATGTAACCACATTTATTGGTTTAAATGAAATGTAGGTAGTTTTGTCCATAATCTTTTTATATATTGGGATGGTTTTAAATATATCGCGCTATAATATACTTTTTTACCGTGTGTTACAAGTCACCTTACTGACTGAAGTTAATACTTCATCGCGTCAACCTGAAAGATGACGTAACATGTGTAATTAAGTCATTCCAATGATGACATAGTATTTTAGATTTGCATAATCTTTTTCATAATCTTTTTCAAAAATAATCTTTTTCATCTGTCATTTTTTCTTCACAGATCAGCAACAATTAAAACACAAGTGAAAGTCAAAAATCTGCATAGAACATGACAAAAACACTTAATTTTCTCCAAATCGATATGTTTAATTCCAAATATATACTCTCCAAATATTTTTCCAACCAATGAGTTCGCTTGCTGCATTCTCATTCTTACTCCAAGTTTATGTTTAGCCCAGTATGTTCAGATAGTTTGTGCCACAGCAGTTATTGGTGCGGTCCTATGTATATACAGTGATGTATATTCTTGGACCTGCAACACAGTGGTTTCCAACTATCATAAAGCGTCAACACTACTCCTTAAAAACAAAGATTTTGACGGTGGTTTAGTTAATGTAAGCCTCATATTTGTATTTCTATTGAACAAAGTTTTGCCGGTGGTGATGCAGGGTGTTAACAATTATGAATGAAAGGATGAACTGCTAATTGTACAGTCATGAATTGTGTTTTTATGTAAGCTAAGGTCCATCTCTCCTCTAATTAACGGCCTTGAACTTATATGTTGAATAATGTCGAAGCGGCACCCGGGGCTGTTCATGTTTTTGACTTCCTGTTTGGAAATATTCTGTAATAATATCTACATGCTGTTTTTTCGGTTGCATCATGGCACAAAAATTTTCGGCATGTTGAATGTTTTACCAGCGTCAAGCAGACGGTGATTTTTTATGTATTGCGCTAATACATAATTTAAACAAAAATTTTCATTTAATGCAAACAGATTTCAACAGTTTCACTGAGAATTAGTAAACCTCCTTCTCGCTGATTATTTTTGATCGCAATATTTGCCAAATCTGTTTACATCTTGATTAAAGTCTTGCCTTCTCTGTCACTTAGTTCTTTTCTTGCTTCCTCCAGCAATGTATTAAGAATATTTATTTTGACGCCTATTACGTATTTGTCAAGATCATCTTCCTCCATATCGGCTTGAGTCAAAACTGTTTACTGCACATAAGTCAACTCTTTCTGAGTTGCGAAAGGAAGTTTGTCAAAAGCTACAGTATTTTCCAATTTAATGTCTAATTTTTTCATTGCTGTATTGGGTGTTGAGCAAAAGTGAAATTTTTTGCTATCACATCTTGTTTGCTTCACAAAAATGCTCAAGTCAGTTGAATTTGGCGCTTCAAGCATGGAAATTTGCTTTTCATCACCTAAACAAAACACAATAAGAAAAATGTCAAAGTTTTCTCATTTGTTTAGTTGGAAGTTTACTTTTTCACTTTTTAGTTATTTTGAGACAGTCAAGGTGACATTTATTCTTAAAGAAATGCTTTTGTAGGATTTTCTATGGGGTAATTTGGAGGCCCAAATCATGGTAATTTTGTTATTAGACATTATAGCAAAAGTTAAAATGATTCTCCGGAAAATTGTTATTTTGTGAAAGATACTCATTATGTATGTGAGATTGGTCCATTTATTGCTTTTGGATACAGTTTTATTTTTGGACACAGCAATAATGGGAAACAATGCAACCGGAGAGTTTTTCATTAAATGATGACGAAATTTAAAAACAGTACAAAAGACAATTCAGCTATGAAGGAAATTAATTAGTTACCCGGTATTATTTCTTGACCTGAGATTTCAGTATTGCTTTGCTTACCAATTTGAAGATATTTTCACTTTTGATACACCTGACAAATTTATGCACATGTATATGTCGAAAAACCTTTGTCAAAGAAATAGAAATATTACCTTTTATATTTGTGAAATCCAGTCGGTATTTCAAGTTTTTAATCTTCTGCTGTCATTGGAGTACTGTTGCTAAAAACAGTTTAAACAATAAAAAATGACGAAACAACTTGACAAACTAACTTGAAATATTGTTCAGTCTTTATCGCATTCCTCCGACCTCAGCAAATTGTCATTTGATTGGGCTGCTAAAATTGGTGATGATTTTATTAAATATTCTTTTTTCTCCCCTTCGTTTAAGACTTACTTGTTCATAATTCTTGGTACAAGCAGATGCATCATGAACTTCTGAACAACTGTCTTGTCAGAAGATTTTCCTTTTTTCCGAAACAATCTCTTTTTGAATCATTTCAACAGCTGTCCTATTTTTTTGGCCTTTTGCCGGTTTAACCTTCTTCCTTATCGGAAGTTCTGCAAATAAATATCTTTTAATTGAATACATCACAATCTCGCCCAAATCAAAATACACGACCTTTAAACAGACCTAGTAAAACATATATACTTCTTCTGACAAATACTGTTAAATCTTTCTAACGCCTAACTAATGCTAACAGACTCTGGTATTTTAGTAAGGCCATTGCTAGGCCAAAAGAGAATCTTTTAATATTTCTTGGCGGTTTTGGGTAAATATATTGTCAACTGCACCTGCTGGAGTGTAAGTGGAGCAAGATGGAAGGCTTCCATTTCTTTCAACCACCTCATGTTCCTCCAGTTCGCACAATTCACACAATTCTTCTCGGTTTCGATTTGAAATCTTTAAAATTATTAAAACAAACTTGGTACATGAATTTGGGACATATTAAATGGGTAAAATTATTCATTGACCTGTTTTCATTTTTTCAATATTTGTGCTTCCCCCACAGCCTTTTTCTTCTTTTTCGTTTATTTCTTTTCTCAATGAATCCAGCATTGTTTCAATGACAACTATTTTTACTGCATGGTCATTTTCTTGATTCTTCAAACTAGTTTTCGGAGAATGCAAAGACTCATTACTCGTAACACCCAATAGGCCACATTTTTCCAATTGTTGATTTTTTTGGTTCTTTGTAGGTTGCAAATGTAAGTTTGCAAAGAGCTGGTGTAGATTTTCAATAGTTTTTCGCCCAATTCTTTTCTCAATGAATCTAGCATTGTTTCAATGATGAATATTTTTGTTTCCGATTCATTTTGAAGATCTTGATTCTTCAAACTATCAATGGAGTCTGAAGCTTGAAGTAGGGGTTCAAGCAACTCGAGAAAATCCGAATAATTGGGTGATGTTAAATATGGGAAGACGTTGCAGTGCTCATATTCAAACAAGAAGCACTTTGTGAAATTAAAAATAATGAGGCCTTTCCTGAAATGAACACATTCTTTACCCCTTGGTCAAATATTGGATGCTTGTAACCTGGTTCCAAGTCCGTTACTTTTGAACCACAAGATCCTGAAATTTAAATGTCAGTTT
Source organism: Ascidia mentula (assembly GCF_947561715.1). Classification (NCBI taxonomy): domain Eukaryota; kingdom Metazoa; phylum Chordata; class Ascidiacea; order Phlebobranchia; family Ascidiidae; genus Ascidia; species Ascidia mentula. The sequence continues at coordinate 7,555,730 of NC_138568.1, forward strand.
TTTATACATGTATATTCTTCAGTTTTTAGGAAAATATTTTGCCAAGGAATTCTGTTGGCAATATGTGCATGCTATAAATAGTGTAGAATTAAAACCTAATTTTGTCCAAATCTGTTATTTGACGAATTGAAAAGAAATGTTTTTTCAAAAAATTGTTTTTGTGTTGGAAAATAAATTTCATATTTTAATTTCAGTCCTTATTATAGCCTTTAGACCTTAGATTGGTCCATATATGATTTCATGCAAATTGAATAAAAAAATTTTTGTTTCTGTGGGCTCGGCGAAGAGATTTTTCACAATGATTGTGTGAGCTTGAAAAACCTTACGAATTGTAAGTAATTAATCATTTACCCGGTACTTCAGTTCAGCACTTGCAATTTCAGTACTGTTGTGCAAATTTTCACTGTGTTTGACTTTGATACACTTTATGGATGACTACCCAATCAACCAACCTAGCAATATTCCACACATGTACGTCATAAAAACATTTGTTAAACCTGTAATATCACCTCTTATATTTGTGAAATCCGGTCGGGACTTGATGTCTTTTCACTTCTGCATGTCACTGGTTTTCAGTTGCTTCAAACAGTTCAACAAATTATTATTATTTACAGTAGGTATACTAAGTCCACACAACGACTTACTTTAAATATTCTTATGTCCTTATCCTTTTTGACCTTCGACTGTAGCACATTGTCTTTTGTTTCGACTGCAGGATTGGCCTGGTAACATAGTAGTATCGTTTGTTTGACACTTTCAACGCTTTAGTATTTACAAGGTGAATTAGAGTAGCGGTTCAAGCAACTCGAGAAAATCCGAATAATTTGGTATTGATAAATTTGCCGAAGAATGGGAAGACGATGCTGAACTCATTTTCAAAAAAGATACACTTTAAAAGATTAAAAATATTGAGGACTTCGAGCATTGTTTCAATGACAACTATTTTTGCTTCCGAGTCATTTTGAAGATCTTGATTCTTCAAACTATCAATGGAGTCTGAATCTCGGAGTAGAGGTTCAAGCAACTCGTGAAAATCCGAGCTCATTTTAAAATAAGAAATACTTCTAGAGGTTGAAAATGATGAGTTTTCTGAAAACGACACATTCTTTAACTCCTTAGTCAAATTTTCGATGCTTGAAGGCCGCATCTCACAATTAAATCCTAAAAATTGAGTTTTACAAGTCATTTGTCATTGTGCACCTGGTTACAGTTTCTCTTGTTTGCCAAAAACAATTGCCGGGTCTGATGACTCATGAAGGGGAACTACTATTGCTGAACAGAAAAAAAATTGATTGCAGCTGCATTAAGACAGCACATTGGGGGGTTTTGCAAAGGCTAACTGCCAAATTGTCAGTCCTAGGGGGTGTACAAACAGCCCCGGTGGGGCCCCAAGACAATTACAAGACATCTAATTCTTAATGAATTGTGTAGAGGAGGGTTGGTGGCTTCACTTAATCGCAAATGGAGGGTATTTTCTGTGATTAATTTTTTCACAAAACAAACCTACACTTTTTTCTGCTTTTTTGGCCAAAATAATGGCCAACAGAGGGTCAAAATGCCCCCGGGGGAGCAGTTAAAGTAGTTATTTCGATTATAAATTTGGTCACAATTCCTTGTCAAGGGTCGGCACTAACAGAAAATCACAAATTGAACATACTTTCTGTGATTCATTTTTGCCTGTAGCCCTGCTCAAGCATGCCTGTAGCCCTGCTGACAGTGCAACTGACAGTCAAAAAGTGATATGGTGAACACCAAACACTGTTCAATTTGAAATAACAAGCTGCGGCATTGTTACCAATTAGCTTATGGTGGCACATGTGTTAATTAACTATTTGGAAAGCAATTAATTAATAAGGAAATTAATTAATAAAATGCAATTAACAAAAAATGCTCATTTCTCTAAATTTCATTCAAAAAAATTAAAAGGCAGTAGAATTTTTAACATGAACACAGGCACTCCATACCCACAATGCAACCATAAAATGAATTATGTAATGCTTGTGATCCATACCTGTTTTCTAAAAAGGAGCAATGGTTACAAATTTTATATTAGGTGTGTACTAGGCAGATATGATTTATTTTGCATGCATGCATGCACAAACAGGCGTACAACAATCATTAATGTGTCAATGTGGGTGAGGCTGCAAAAAGGAGAAAAATGAATTCTTGGTAGGCTGGAAGTTTTAATAGCCATGCAGAGGTAAGTTACATTGTTTGCATGTACAAACACTAAAATAGCATGCACAACTAACCCAGTTTTGCACAGTGGAAAGGCAACATTGTCTTTTATATTTCCAACAGAGCGTGCATAATCCAGTTTTCACACCTCCTCTTGCTGCTGAATATTGACAATAAACAAATGGGTATATATGCCCCCATAGCTGAGCACCAGGTCATCATGGTGAATCAACCTTCAGCATGGGTAGCAGAAAAAAACATTCGTTTGACAGTGGCAATGATGCCTGGAAACTGCGGCGTCCAAGTTGTGATGGTGAAGGAGAAGCCTCTTCCTCTAGCCCTGGATCCCCTGTGTGGCGCCGTCTTCCTGGTAAGTGACTTGGCTTTTTGGAAAACTACAAAAGCATTTCGTTTAATTAATTGACTGATTGGATAGTTAATTAATTAATTAATTTGTATGTACCGTATGTAGGTATGTATGTTTGTGTGTTTGTTGTTTATTTAATTTTTGTTTGTTCGTTTGTTTATTTATTTATTTACCTAATATCACAAAACTTGCCATATTTTGCTAATTGTATTGACAATAAAAAACATGAACCCAAACCGGTGCTGATGTTTTTTAGCCAATCAGATGAGGGCCATGAATGCGAAGTGCGGCCAATTGAAGAGCTACAAACAGAAAACAGTTCAATGCCCACGGGTAACCGAATAGTCAATCTGGGCATGTTAAATTGTTATATAGAGGACATTTGGCGTGAACACCGCACTTTCAACAGACAAGGATGCATGGGGACCTGTTCAGGTACACCTGCCATTACTGAAGAGTGACAAATTGGTTGTGGTTTCACTGCAAGAGCTGCCTGTCCAAGATGCTTGTTTTCATCTGCCTTCAAGCCATTGTACAAGAAGTGTCAACACCCAGCTGACCTGAAACAAAGGGGCAGAAAGACTTGTGCTGTCAATGCCCAACTGGGCCTTGCAATATGTGCCACTGGTGTTAGTGTTAAAACTGCGCAGGCATTTCTAAGCTACCTAGACCTGCCCTCACCAAGTTCCAGTTTTATTGTGGAACTGACGCGCAAGGCTGCTGAACACTTTGAATTGGTCAACGAAAGTAACATGCAAGCCTTGAGAAACTCTTGTATCCGAAGTAATGAGCAACGTGAACTCTCTTCTGAGCATCCAGTGAATCTGCAGACAGACTGCCGGTACAATCTGCGCCAGGGCACAGGAAAAGCACACCTCGGTCAAGCAGCAAGCCAAATTGTGGGGCTTGCAGCAGAAAACAGCAGTCGCAGCAAGGATGTACTGGCTGTTTTCACCCTAACACGTGAATCCCGCAACCCTCAGTACACCAAGTCAAGACAACCACTATTTGAAGAACACCTGCCAATTGGTAACAAAGAATGGGACATTGGGCAGGAGTTGGGGGCCTTTTTGTCCGGCCACAACTTGCAGGCAGGGGAAATTACCACTGACACCAACAGCAAGTTATTTGATGGCATTTCAACTGCACTCCATCAAACAAACGAACCTGTCCAACGGCATTGCATCGTCCATAGAGCTAGATCTTTGTTCCGTGTTATTCGCAAGATCAACTTCAAACAGCTCTTTCCAGAGAGTGATCATAAAGTGAAAGTAAAAAATTACCACACCAAGAGGCTTGCAGAAGAAACCCAAGCACGTCTAATGGCAGAATATGCTGGGTGTGTCATGCAGTTTAAGAGGGACTATGCTGACATCAGCAGAAAGATGAAAGCAACTGCAGCTGCTATTTTGAAATGCTTTCATGGTAATCACACTGGCTGCAAAATCCACTCTTACACTTGCAGAAGGAGAAATCGAAGCCGTGGTTTCTTTGCAAAGCACCGAGGATTAAAGATGACCATAGAAGACTGACTACAGTGGAAGAAAGAAGTTGCCAAGTTTTTCTCCACTGCAAATGTATCCCGAATTAGACCGGGGTTGGACACGAACAAGTGTGAAAGTTTCAATTCTACTCTCAGTCAGGTTATGCCCAAGGGTCGCACATATTATTCAACCTGCAGTGGCAGAGCCCATGCAGCAGTCCTACGAAGGAACAATGGAATAGGCTCTGCATTCGCACTGGTCAGCGAATATGGCTGCTGTTCATTGGAGAAAGGTTCCCCTGCCTCACGAATGTTGGCATCCAAGCAAAACAACGGCACAGAAGTGCAGTGGCAGCCACTGAAGCATCACGAAAACATAGAAGTGGCAAAAGAATGCAGAGGTACAGGGTGTACGAGGAGGAAGCTCTACACATTGAGGAAACATATAAGCCTACATCAACCAGCACAAATTCTGAACACACCTAACCCTCCAGCAGAACACAATCCTCGTAACGACCATGGCCCTCACAAGACCGCTTAAGTTGGCACCCCAGCCTCTGCATATTAATGGACCTTGGCTCTAGGCTGAGGTGGGCAGGGTTGATGCAAAGTTTGTTGCTGCAAATATGGCTCACATCCACTTTCACAGGTAGATTCTCTGTCACAGCCTTGATTTTAACCATATATGCAAGGCGGTGAGCAGAGAAACTTCGCCTGCGGAACCAGATGGAGCTATAGCCATTCCCTGCCTTCGCCCCTTTCCAAATCAGGCAACTTCCCTCCTGTACTGATCTTCTGGCGAGCTTTGCCTGGTCAAGAAGCTGCTGCTGCTGTTTTTGTTCTTGTTGCATGTTTTTTGTAATATATATATGTTTATATATAATTTGTCGCACTGTAATAAATATATTACCTGTACTTGTCACAGTAAAGAAAAGGAAAAACAGCACAGCATAGCATAGAACCATGTCCTTTCAGTAATTATGCAACATCAAATTGCCATTAATAGCAGCTTATTTTTGTTAACTTACATCAATAATGTTATTGAATGCAATAGATTTGTCGCAATCAATGCCAAAATGCAGAATTTAAAAAAAAAGTAAAAATGGTCACTAGGTGGCGACAAGTGGTTGGAGCTGCCTAAAAATCATTGTAAGTTTCTCACAATGCCCAAATTCCCTTATTTATGTGCAAATTTTATGTTTCTGGTCTTGTTTTAAAAATGCCAAATTTGCCTTGAGGCCGCATCTCACAATTAAATCCTAAAAATCGAGTTTTACAAGTCATTTGTCATTGTGCACCTGGTTACAGTTTCTCTTGTTTGCCAAAAACAATTGCCGGGTCTGATGACTCATGAAGGGGGACTACTATTGCTGAACAGAAAAAAATTGATTGCAGCTGCATTAAGACAGCACATTGGGGGGTTTTGCAAAGGCTAACTGCTAAATTGTCAGTCCTAGGGGGTGTACAAACAGCCCCGGTGGGGCCCCAGGACAATTACAAGACATCTAATTCTTATTGAATTGTGTAGAGGAGGGTTGGTGGCTTCACTTAATCGCAAATGGAGGGTATTTTCTGTGATTAATTTTTTCACAAAACAAACCTACACTTTTTTCTGATTTTTTGGCCAAAATAATGGCCAACAGAGGGTCAAAATGCCCCCAGGGGAGCAGTTAAAGTAGTTATTTCGATTATAAATTTGGCCACAATTCCTTGCCAAGGGTCCGCACTGACAGAAAATCACAAATTGAACATACTTTCTGTGATTCATTTTTTTCACAAAATCAACCTCAACATTTGGGTAGTTTTTCAGCTACATGTACAACAGCACCCTCTACCAATTTACTGCATGACTAATAACCCTGAAAACCACAGAAAAACTGCCCCAAACACACTGAAAATCGCCCTGGCAACAGCCTGTTCATCTGCGCTCATTCAACCAAAACACTGGCGCCCATGCATGACCCATTGCATTGTTACACATAATTTTACTCTGTTACGCAGGACAGAGTTCGAGAAGGGCATTTCCCAACCGGGAAAGTCTTTTCCATAGAAATACAGAGATGCGGCCTGAAGCCTGGTTGTTCAATGGTGCCAAGTCTATTCCTTTTGAGCCACAAAATCCTGAAATTTTATGAAATGATCAATTGTGTACAAAAGAAATATTTTTGTGTGCAATTCAGCACCCATGCTAGCGATTACATTCAGTACTTTGACACCATTAGAGACCATTGGCAAAGTATACCTTTCATCATCTGAACCAGTGGTTTCCAAAGTAGGCGCCAGCGCTCACCTAGGGGCGTTTGTAATCGTACGGGGGACACTGGAGACTGAATTGGCGATTAGGGGGCGCTTGGTGACATGGCAAATTTTCTCTTGTAGCGCAAGTCTGTGTTTCCTAACTGGTGGTAAGCGACCCCCCCTCCGTAATTTTCTTAACTCTTAGTTGGTGGAAGATTGAAAAAGAACTAGTCTTGATATTGACAATTACGGAGACTTACGATTGTTTTTGTCCAACATGAAACCCGATATTCAGAAAAAGCACCAAACTCCCCATCGCATTAATTGACAAGCAACAAATAAGTTTGTTGTGTTGTTTGTCGGTTTTGTTGGGCTTGGTTAAATGACTATGGTGTTTGGGGGGCGGTACAGAAAAAAATTGAGAAACACTGATCTAAACAAATTAGCCAAAAAATTTATTCACTTTTTGTTAAAGGGTTAAATAATATATATAGTGTTTATAGTAATTTTGCGTTATGTTGCCCTCATGGGCGTATCCAGGGGGGGGGGTCCGGGGGGTCCGGACCCCCCCCTTTTGTAAATTATTTTGGTCTTTTTTGATAACTTAACAAACGCCACTGTATTTTTTGTCAAAATCCGCGTGAAAAACAGAAATTTTCTTTGACGTTGACCTAAAAACCGCATCGTGTTGCATTCGCCATTGTTTCCAAACAGGGAGCATTGTTACCGAACACTTGGCATTGTTACCAAACATGTTGCATTGTTACGAAACAAGTGTCCTTTTTCGTCAGTTCATGGACGTAACGTCGTTTTTCAGTGGCCACGTTGTAATGACAAGCGGTTTATTTGCGTGATAGTCAATTAGTTTAGTTGTTAAACTTTCCATAGCGTTACACAATTGCGCAATCCAGGCCAGAAAGCCACCGTTTATGTGACGATTGGCGCGAACACCGGCGTTCATATTTTGCGATTCTCGCCCACAATAGTTTATACTTACTTTGTACTTGAAAATCGGGGAATTCCCTAAAAAAATTTGGACCCCCCCTTTAAAAATTCCTGGATACGCCCCTGGTTGCCCTACCTACCTTACGACATATACGATGTTGTTATACATGTTTGTTCAACAGTGACTGGTCTGCAACGAAACACATTGAAGGTTCAGTCCATTGTTAAGTTGTCTATGATGCAATTTAGGCCTTTTTCAGCGGGGTAAAACTGTAAGTTAATGTAACCACATGTATTGGTTTAAATTAAATGATTCAGTGTTGTCCAAAATCTTTTCAAATATGGGGGTGGTTTTAAATATATCGCGCTTTAATACACTTTTTTAATCGTGTGTTACAAGTCACCTTACTGACTGAAAAAAATGTTAATACCTTATGGCGTTAACCTCAAAGATGACGTAAGACATGTAATTACGTCATTCGGGTGATAACATAATATTTTAGATTTGCATACCTGCCTAAAAAGCAATCATGGAATTCAGAAACCTTATATTTAAACAAAACAGTCAGACCCTTTTTCAGTCATTATTGGTATTTGGGTATGTATTAAAATGTTTCATACTTTTGTGTTTCTTCTCTATTTTTGTGAAAATATGTTGGACAGATTGTGCAGTATTACTTGACATAGTTGTTGGCCCAAAATGTCAGATTGTAGCCTTTGGAAGTTAGATAGGATTGGGCCAAATTTTCCTCCTTTTTTCAAAAATTTTACTTACTTGGTTAACCATATTTAAATCTGGTCTTATTTTATCTTTTATGCAAATATATTTAAATAGTAAATAAATGTTGGTAATTATGAGCAATTTATACCACATATGAGCCAATCAAATGTGAATAGCACCTGCCTCTGTTGTGCCATTAATCTTCTTTATACATTTTTACCCCACATCACTGAATTTTCTATTGGACTTCATGGTTGTATATTGTCATTTTGGTCCCAAAGTTTGGATTTAAGTGTTGATTATAGTCCAATATCCCTGTAAAGAAAACAGTTTGAATTTTTGTCATTTTATTTTTATTATGTACTAACTATTGCAAACATAAAAGAAGTAGGGACTATAATTTTTTACTCATATAATAACACTTGGTTAAATGCTCATGACACAGTTGAAAATATGTAATATTTTGTTGCACTAAACATAATTGCCTTTTCTTTTAGCCAAATTGGACCTTAATGTATTAAAAATAACCTTTTCACTAGTAATTTTTTTCTTTTTCGCAGATCAGTTACAAGTGAAACACAACAGAATGTGATGTAGATATGCCTTTATTAAACTGCTTCTGAGCATATTCCGATGAAACATACCATGTTGAAGGAAAAGATTAAACTTTACAGAATTTGCTTGTAACCAAACACTTTTATGTGAAAATTCCTGTTTTTGCAAAATAAATATTTTCAAAACACCTCACTACTGTATGCAGGAATATTGCCCTAGGAAAAAAACATAATTAGTGAAGTAATTGATTTGACATGACAGGCATAGTGGTTGGTTATATTACTCGATTTACTTGCACACAGCAAAAGCGCGCAATTATTTGTTCCTATGTTGACCCCAAATGCAGCAGACAGCAAATCGCCGCAAAAAATGATGCAACTCAGTTTATTCAAAATCATCCACCTAATTCAAAGAACGAGGTAAATAATAATACTAACGCCAAAATTACAACCCAATGCATTTTCAATTTCGCGTTCCAAGAGTTATTCGTGCGTGACGACGCACTTTCTCCGGAGTTTCCATTTCATGTTTTTTTTAATTTCTATGATCTAACTTAACGTGGTCCAACTGCAGGTCCGATGTAACTTTAGATGGCCAGCGAATTGTAACCTGATTTGGAAACACAACTTTGTAAGATTGTCTTCGCATGGCTACAACCAAAATGTCTGTGGACACAGCCGCTTACGTTAAAGGCCGTAACTCACAATTAAATCCTTAAAATTGAGTTTTAGAGGTTATTTGCCTTCGTGCACCTGGTAACAGTTTCTCTTGTTTGTCAAAAACAATTTCCGGGTGATTCATTATTCCACAAAATCCACATCAATATTTTGGTAGTTTTTCAGCTACGTGTTCAACAGCACCCCCTACCAATTTACTGCCTGACTAATAACCCTGAAAACCATAGTAAAACTGCCCCAAACACGCTGAATATCGCCCTGGCGACAGCCTGTTCATTTGCGCTCATTCATCCAAACACTGGCACCCATGCATGACCCATTGCATTGTAACATACAATTAACACTGTTAAGGCCCGTTTACACTACAGACGATTCAGTGTTTGTTTTATTGTGCGCGTGTGCTCAGTTGTGCTGGGATTGGATGTGCCGGTCTGTGCTAGGATGTGCTCGCTTTTGCTCGACGAGCATAAATTCGGGCACAGTTGGGCACATTTCGGCACACATTGATGCGAAAGTGCAGCGCGACTGCCTAAACATGTAGGACATATACTATTTTAGTGGTGGTTGTGTGATGTGACCGCGTTTGACATGTGAGCGATTGTTTTGAGCGTATGAAATGGTGCCGTAGCTGCATTACAAAGCGGTATGTGGAATGGCGTCTCAGCGGGATGCTGCTGTGGAAAACCATTGTCCTGGTTCAATTATACCATCTTTGTTTTCATAATGTGTGGTGTTTGGTTCAATAAACTGTAGTGTTACCTTGCGTCGTAAAAAATTATGTAAAACAGTACATGTCTTAACTATGTAAAACAGTACATGCTTTTTGTTGAAGAATATGTACAGCCAATAACAACAACTTTAGTTTGTATCTATAATATCGCTGGCGGGCCGAGAAATGCAAGGCAAGACTGACAACCTTAAAAAATCAACGCAACTTGTCACTTGCACGTTTTTTTATCAACGCAACTTGTCACTTGCACTTGTCGGTTTCGTGTTCATTACAGGAAAATCCCTGTAGTCGTGCTCGATTATTCCAGTAGTGTAAACGCCGTGTGTGCCAGACTGTGCTGTGCCGTGCCAAACTGTGTTCGTGTGTAAACGGGCCTTTACGCAGGACAGAGTTCAAGAAGGGTATTTCCCAACCAAGAAACTCTTTTCCACAGAAATACAGAGTTGCGGCCAAAAGAAGGAACTCGACCACAAATGTCGCATTAAATAAACAATATTTTGTGTTATTACACCAGCAAACAACAAGTTTGTATCCAAGTAAATTTCGTTCCGTAATTCCGTATATACGTTCAATCAAAATTTCTTGTAGATAAACTAACAGTTTGTTATGGGCGGCAACAAAATTTAGTTGGACCGCAGCAATGTCTAACCATACAAACGGTGTCAATATGATTCTCAAATGCGCTTTTCAACAGTTTAGCTATATGTAGTAGAATATATGCCAACGTTAGCAATACAAATTATGCGACACATAGAATTTATGGCAGCAAACAGAGTTTCTACTCTACGGCTTTAATAATCCTCTTTACATTTTTGACTATGGTGTTATATTATTTTAGCTTAATAATCTGTTCTTCTGGCATATATAAAACGTAACTTTATTCACCGACGTTTCGACTGTTATTCAACAAGGCTTCCTCAAGGTAATGAGACAGGTACAGCACACAACTAACGCCAAAAAAACGTGCAGCAACAAAAACATTACATATTATTTTAGGACTACCATATTTTCATCACTGAAAAGGAGGGCACGTGTCGGACCGGGCGAGCTTCAATAACATAATAGTAGAACGTTTTGAACGAGGTATTACATGACGTAGTCATTAAATTCTATTTTAGAAAAATTGACTTGTCCTTTTCTGAAAATCTGAACTTTGGTGTGATATTACTACAGTCAGTAGTGATTTACTCTTTAGAATTCTCATATTTTCTAAACACTTTTTTTAATCTGGAAACCAGTATTTTGATGCCTGCATCATAATTTTGACCAAATTTGGACTTTATCAAGTTTCGTTAGGAAAAACAATGATGTTTTGCAATAAATATCCTGCGTAATAGTGACACAGTTTATGTTGGAACCAACGAAAAAACAATCCGTTGAATAATCGAAATTAAAATCAGTTTACGATTTACCTGTTTGATGAAAATTATCAAATGCTTTTGGATTTAAATTAAATATCTGCAAAGAACCTGATAAAACCGCTTATTTTTCTTTGGTTTAATTCCAAATACTCTCCATAGCGTCACCTGATACAAAATAAACATTTTTCCAACCAATCAGTTCGCTTGCTGCATTCACATTCTAACTCTAAGCTCATATTTAGTCAGTAGGCTACGTTCAGAAAGTTTACGTTCACAAACCGTTGACGCAACTCCTTAAAAACCAAAGATTTTGACGTTGGTTTAGTTAATGTAAGCAGCATATTTGTAAATCTATTGAACAAAGTTTTGCCGTCGGTGATGCATAGTGGATACGTTTACGAATGAAAAGATGAAGTGCTAATCGTACAGTGATGAATTGTGGTTTTATGTAAGGCCCATATCTCCTCTACATGACACAAACTTGTATGATGAATAATGTCCAAGCGACACCAGTGGCTGTTAATGTTTATTACTTCCTATTTGGAATTCTTCTGCAATAACATCTGTAATGCATTTTTTTGTTGCATCATATCGCAAAAATTTTCCGCACGTTGAAGGTTTTACCAGCGTCAAACAAACGGTGGATTTTTTATGTATTGCGGTATAATACAAGATATAAATAAAAGTTATAAAAAATAAAATAAAAAAGAATTTTTCTTGTGCTTTGGGGAGGTGTGCAAAATCGGTCCAAATTGTCTTCACCACTTTCCGGGTTTTCTTCATGACTTTTCACCGACAGTGGTAAAATGTCCTGGAACCAATGCTGGGGAATTTCTATAATGGCCAATGTTTGGCATCTCTTGTCTAAACTTGTTGTTATGTTGCTTGTCTGTACTCATATTGTTTGCTTCGTCAATACTTGATTTAGTTTTTTCTTCCTTTCTCTGTCACTTATTTCATTCTTGCTTCTTCCAGCAATGTATTGAGAATATTTATTTTTACTCCTATTACGTATTTGTCGAGATCGTCTTCCCCCATATCGGTTTTTATAGAATGCGAAGATTCAACACTCTGTACTTCAGGTAAGTTGTCTTTTTTGCCGATATCATGATGTTGTAATGGCTCTTTATCGGTTGCTATTGGAAGTTTGCCAAAAGCTTGCGTAGTTTTCCAATTTTCCACATCACCTTTCCTCACGACAAAATTCGATGCTTCATCCTCAACAACAGCAAGAGGTGGAATTTGCTCTTCATCACCTGAACAAAACACAATAAGAAAAATGTCAAAGTTTTCCCATTTGTTTAGTTGGTTGTTTACATAGAAACTTTAAAGTAGAAAGTTTCTCCGGAGACACAGCAATAATGGGTATCAATGCAATTTTCTGTTATATAATGACGAAAGTTTAAAAACACCTGACAAATTTATGCACATGTGTATATCGAAAAGCCGACAAGAAATACAAATATTACCGTTTATATTTGTGGAATCCACTCGGTATTTCATGTTCTTTGTCTTCTGGGTGTCATTGGAATACGGTTGCTAGAAAACAGTTTAAACATTCAACAATTACAGAACAACTTGGCCTACTAATATATTACAAAAACTAACTTTATATCTTGTTTGGTCATCATCGCGTTCCTCCAACCCCAGGAAATTGTCATTTGAATGGGTTGCAGGATTTGATTGCTAAAATGGTGATGATTTTGTTAAATATTGGCGTGTTTCGCCTTCGTTTAAGACTTACTTGTTCATATTTCTCAACACAAGCAGATCCATCGAGAACTTCTAAAACAACAGTCTTGTCAGTGCATTCTCTTTTTTTCCGAGACCATCTCTTCTTAAACCACTCCAACAGCCCTCCTGTTTTTTTTGTTTTTGCCGGTTTATCCTTTTTTATCAGAAGTTCTGCAAAAATAAATCTATGTTTAAATAAATCTCAATCTCGCTCAATTCAACTTTGACAATTTTTTTGGATGTCGCACCATGAAAAGTGCAAAGCAAATATACCGTAGTTAAAAAATCAAATATATTGTCAACTGCACCTGCTGGAGTGTAAGAGCAAGATGGAAGACTTCCATTTCTTTTAACTACGTCATGTTTTTCCAGGGAGCACAATTCCTCTTGGTTTCGATTTGCAATCTTCAAAATTATAAAAAATAAACTTGGTATATAAATTTAGGCATATATACTATACTGGGCAAAATTAATCACTGACCAGTTTACTTTTCTGTAATATTTCTGTTTCCCCCACAGCCTGGTTTTCATTCAACGATCTATAAATTGTATGTTGTTGGTTTTTCTTTCCTTCCATTTCGCTCAATTCTTTCCTCAATGAATCGAGAATTGTTTCAATGATGAATATTTTTGTTTCCGAGTCATTTTGAAGATCTTGATTTTTGAAACTGTCAATGGAGTCTGAAGCTTCGAGTAGAGGTTCAAGCAACTCTTGAAATTCCGAATACTTAGGCGATGATAATTCTTCCGACGAATTGAAAGACGATGCAGAGCTCATTTTAAAATAAGGAATAGAGTCATTTTCTGATGACGAGATATTCTTTGACTCCTTAGTCACATTTTCGATGCTTGAAGAAGCCTCGTTGTGCAATTGTGCCAAGTCCATTTGTTTTGAGACACAAGATCCTGAAATTTAATGAAATGATTAAATATGTGAAATAAATTTTTATTTATTGCAATTCAGCACCGTTGCTAGAGATTACATTTGGTACTTCGACATCATCAAAGACCGGTGGTAAAATTTGATCATCTAAACAAAACAGCAAAATTTGTTTTTAAATTATCGTTGAAAGATTAAAGAACGTAATTTGTTTACTGAAAACACGGTTTAATCTCGCATCGAAGTGGCCACACCGCACTTTAAAACAATTAAGTTTCCTGATTTTAAGTAAAATCGTCGCAAAAATACGCTTGATTTATTTGTAAAAAATTAACGTGAATGTAACATGCATCATGCTTCTCCTAACTCGGGGTAAATGCCAGTTTTTCCGAGACCATTGTACACGTAGGGGATATTCATCATGTTTTGGGAAATTACTTCACCAAGGAATTTTGTTAGCACGTTGTGCGTGTTATAAGTAGTGTGGATTTGAAACGTAATTTTGTCGTAAATCTGTTATGCAACGTAACTAAAAAAAACGTTTTTTTCCAAAAATGTCGTTTTTTTTGTGATATAGTCCATATATGATTTCATGCAAATTGCATCAATAATTTATGTTGTTGTTTAACTTAGCACTGTGTTCAAGTTTGTTGCACTTTATCGATGATTTCCCTTTTAGCATAGCAATATTCCACACATGTAAACGTCAACAAATTATTTGGTACACCTGCAAAATTACCTCTTGTATTTGTGAAATTTGTTCGGGACTTTATGTCTTTTAGCTTCTGCTTGTCAGTATTCTTCAGTTGCTACAAACAGTTCAACAAATTAATATTTACAGTTGGAAAATTAGGACCATATAACAAGTTACCTCAAATATTGCTTTGTTCTCTTTTTTTTCGTCCACCGACTGTAGCACAGCAATCTCTTTTGTGTCGACTGCGGGTTTTGGCTGATAAAATAGTATAATATCGTTTGTTTCACACTTTCAACAACGCCTTAGTAATTACAAGGTGATTAAGACTTACCTTTCCATTATCCCCACTAGAAGATGTACCGGGAACTTCTGCGTCAGCAGTAGCCCGGTCTGAAGATTTCTTTTTCTTACCGAAAATTCTATTCTTAAACCATTTCAACAAACCTCCAGTTTTTTTGTTGATCGGTTTTACTCTTTTGCGATTTAGGCGTTCTGGAGAAAATATTGGTTTACAAAAAATCAGATTTAAACCTAAATCAAACTACACCACATAAACTGACCTGGGTGGACATACTCTGTTTGGTGAATACTTTCAAAACTTTCATTGGACTCATTAATACAAACGGTTGCCGGTATTTTTGTATGGCCGTTTTCAAGCCTTAAATGAGTCTCTTCGAGCTTCAGATTCTCTAATTTGACGGCTTTTAAAGGCTTTGTGGTTTGTCCTGAAAGGGTAGCAGATTTTACGTGATTTAATAACACACATTCGAGCAAATTGCCATAAAATTAATATTTAATGGCGGATATTTTACCTGGGAGTATTTTTCTTATTATTTTCTCCTTCTTCTGCCGCTTTCCAAAATCGTCGACAATTTTGCGACTGCTTTCATATGGAATGAGGGAGTCTCCTGTTTTCTTGAGATTCGGAGTAGGAGAAGATTCTCGAGACAAATCCGAAGAAGAAACGTTACCAGGTTTATCCGTTGCACCACCTACAAAATGCAAAGTGGGAGGTTAAAGGAAATTAAATAACTAAATTATCCCATTCACCATTTGGAATGTATGCGGAACAAAATGGAAGTTTTTCAATTATTTCAGCCTTCTTGCATTTCTCCACTTCTCCAAATTGGTGTTGGTTTTGATCTGGAATCTTCGATATAAAAACAAACATAAGTTTATGGCTTTGTGGTAAATTATTGAGTAGAATTTAATTACTGACCAGTTTGTGTTTCTTTATTATTTCAGTGTCCATTGTTATAACACTATTGTTATTCGCATCCACTACAAGTGGAATTACAAGGACATCTTCTGGTGTTATACTGCATTTTCCAAAATGGGACAAAACCATACAGTTGCCATCCTCATTTACTTTGGATGTAGAATTTGAACTGATGTTGTCAGGAAAACCAACAGCTGTAACCCACTCTTGCTCAGGACGAGCAATATTAAAACTTAATGGCCAGCTTTGGTTTGCGTCTAAATCAACTGTATTACAAAGTTGGACGCATTTTTCGATGCTGGCTATTGGCGGCAAATTGTCATCTCGGATTTTTTGCCATACTTGTAAAAGAGGTAATTCGTCGAGGGTTTGCGTAACTTTCGGCATCCCAAGAGTTGCTTCTTCATCGCCACTTGCTAAGATCGGCGAAAAACCAAGTGAAGTATTTTCGTCGTTCTCAATTTCTTTACAGCCAACTTCCTTGGGATAGGTTGTAAACCGCCATATCTCGTACACACTTGTACCATTTGTATCTTGACGAGGCAGGCGTATTTGAATACCAAACTCGTCAGCAGTGTGATGACCAGGGATTGCTTTGTTTTTTAAGAACACACGACGCTCTTTAATCAGATCTCTTCTCTGGAGGAGATAGTTTGAGACGTAATTCGATTGATATTTGTACACT
This sequence comes from Ascidia mentula, assembly GCF_947561715.1. Lineage (NCBI taxonomy): Eukaryota > Metazoa > Chordata > Ascidiacea > Phlebobranchia > Ascidiidae > Ascidia > Ascidia mentula. The sequence continues at coordinate 7,572,200 of NC_138568.1, forward strand.
GCGAACCAAAAAACAACATTACAATGTCTCCATATTTTAATAACTTTGTAAAACTTACATGGATTTTCTCCAATTGCCTTCAGTTCACTGCGTAACAGTGGCTGAAAATGATAATGGGGTTTAAATACATTAATGTCGTTGATTGCGATAAACTGTTGACAAAGATACTTACATATCTCGGAACACAGAAAGAAGTTAAATCCAAACCCATCATAAAAATTCCAAAAAGTAAAATTCCACTAAACGATAAACTATAGTTAATGGACTGAAAAAAGTTTTTGCAATGAGACGACTTACATTGACCAAAGATCTGCAAAGATAGCGTTGTATCCGCGAATTTTCATTAGTACCTCCGGAGCCATGTATGGTGCTGTGCCACATTGGTTAGTAGGCTCAGTTAACATGGCCAGGAGCTTTTTTTGAACATTTTTGTTGCTGTTTGGATCCAACATTGGAATCTCAGTGGCATAGCCAAAGTCTCCCAATTTTACCTCTTCGTCCTCCGATACAAAAATGTTTTCTAGCTTTAAATCCCTTTGGAGTGAATGTTATTTTGTATTAAAAAATGTTTGATTATTTGTTCGCAAATTTAAATCCTACCGATGAGCGATGTTGTTTTCGTGCAACTTCTGCACTCCACATATCAGTTTTTTAAAGTAAAATTTGGCAGTTGTTTCTAACAAATACGGCACACTTCTGTTCTTATGAGCCAAAGAATGCAAAACCTGCTTCAAATTGCCTTTTGCGGCATATTCCGTGACCAGATAAATCCTCTTGTCAGAGACAAAAACATCCAGTAACATTATCTAAAAATAATTTATTAAAATACCACAGCAGTTTATCAGTAACGACAAAAGATACGTACAATGTTGGGATGTCCAAACACTTTGTTCAAAATGCTGATTTCGTTGGGTACGCACTCGGCCAACTTACTCAGTCTTGCAGCACCAAGATCAGCATAAATAATCTTAATTGCAACCTAGTACAATATTGAAAAGCATTAAAGAAAATGCCAATGATAATGAGCTAATATTGTACAACATATTTGTTTAACCTTTAGTTGCTTCCCAGTTTCACTGATAGCTCTCATTTTTTCCTTGTTGGCAATTGTGTCTGCCATCACATCTGCCGAGAATACCCGGCCAACTGCCCCACCACCAAGAAACTTGCTCTCTGCCATGTCATAGCCCTTACTATGACACGCAGCTTTTTCCTTCTTCAACAATCGACTTTGGAAACGACGATCCATTGTTTTCTGTTGTATACAGATGAGATTTTGCAACAATTTGTAATGTACAACCGCACACTAGAATGCAAAACGAGGGTAATATATATATTTTTTCACACAGCAACCATCAACTTGGCTTCCCAAGATACGTTTCTGACGTCATAATGCTATTGTTTTAATTTGGTTGAGGTTTTTTGCAATGGTTGGGTATATTTTGATTGGACATTCTTTAAAAACATTACATATTTATAAGTGAGTGTGTATTTATGCAAGAAATGGTTTATTAAAATTAAAACAACACGATTATATCTGTCAGTTTGAGTTGAAAGTTGTATTTTCTAATAACACATGACTAAACCTAACCAAAAAATACTAAAAACATAGAATATAAAATATTTTCGTGACGCATGAGTAGCACTTGGCGCAAAATGAAAAATGCATTGACTTAAATGGAAATTATACTAACGTACACTCGGATTTTTCAGGTAACTATCACTCCTTAGTTTCCCCCGTATCATTTGTATTGGTTTCGATGCGGACTGGGGAATGTAAGGAAAAATAGCGGGAGACAACTTCGTACGTACCTTGTGAAACCTGTTGTACGTCAGTTTCAGAAATTCATTGCGTTCAACGTCCACTCTGATTTTCGTGTACAGTTGCAAGGGCTTTAAGTTAGAAAATCATTGCGTTAAACGTACAACGCTGGTTTTTGTGTACAGTTGCAAGGGCTTTAAGAAATCCATTGTGTTTCACGACAACTGCATTATTTGTGGACAATGGTATGTGCTTTCAGTCCAGAAACGCATTAGGATTAACTTCTGCTGTAATATAGGTGTACAGTTGCAATGGTTTTAAGTTAGAAATTCATTGCGTTCAACGTCCACTCTGGTTTTTGTGTAAAGTTGCAAGCGCTTTAAGTTAGAAAATCATTGCATTCAACGTCCACTCTGGTTTTTGTGTACAGTTGCAAGGGCTTTAAGTTAAGAAATTCATTGCGTTCAACGTCCACTCTGGTTTTTGTATACAGTTGCAAGGGATTTGATTTAAGAAATTCATTGCGTTCAACGTCCACTCTGGTTTTTGTGTACAGTTGCAAGCGCTTTAAGTTAGAAAATCATCGCGTTCAACGTCCACTCTGGTTTTTGTGTAAAGTTGCAAGGGCTTTAAGTTAGAAAATCATTGCGTTCAACGTCCACTCTGGTTTTTGTGTACAGTTGCAAGCGCTTTAAGTCAGAAAATCATTGCGTTCAACGTCCACTCTGGATTTTGTGTACAGTTGCAAGCGCTTTAAGTTAGAAAATCATTGCGTTCAACGTCCACTCTAGTTTTTGTATACAGTTGCAAGCGCTTTAAGTTAGAAAATCATTGCGTTCAACGTCCACTCTGGTTTTTGTGTAAAGTTGCAAGGTCTTTTAGAAATCCATTGTGTTTGACGACAACTGCATTATTTGTGGACAATGCTATGTTCTTTTAATCCAGAAACGCATTAGGATTAACTTCTGCTGTAATATAGGTGTACAGTTACAATGGTTTTATTTAGAAAATCATTGCGTTCAACGTCCACTATGGTTTTTGTGTACAGTTGCAATGGTTTTAAGTTAGAATATTATTGCGTTCAACGTCCACTCTGGTTTTTGTGTAAAGTTGCAAGGGCTTTAAGTTAGAAATTCATTGCGTTCAACGTCCACTCTGGTTTTTGTATACAGTTGCAATGGTTTTAAGTTAGAAATTCATTGCGTTCAACGTCCACTCTGGTTTTTGTATACAGTTACAAGGGCTTTGATTTAAGAAATTCATTGCGTTCAACGTCCACTCTGGTTTTTGTGTACAGTTGCAAGCGCTTTAAGTTAGAAAATCATTGCGTTCAACGTCCACTCTGGTTTTTGTGTACAGTTGCATGGTCTTTAAGTTAGAAAATCATTGCGTTCAACGTCCACTCTGGTTTTTGTGTACAGTTGCAAGGGCTTTAAGTTAGAAAATCATTGCGTTCAACGTCCATTCTGGTTTTTGTGTACAGTTGCAAGGGCTTTAAGTTAGAAAATCATTGCGTTCAACGTCCACTCTGGTTTTTGTGTACAGTTGCAAGGGCTTTAAGTTAGAAAATCATTGCGTTCAACGTCCACTCTGGTTTTTGTGTACAGTTGCAAGGGCTTTAAGTTAGAAAATCATTGCGTTCAACGTCCACTCTGGTTTTTGTGTACAGTTGCAAGGGCTTTAAGTTAGAAAATCATTGCATTCAATGTCCACTCTGGTTTTTGTGTATAGTTGCAAGGTCTTTTAGAAATCCATTGTGTTTGACGCAAACTGCATTATTTGTGGACAATGCTATGTGCTTTTAATCCAGAAACGCATTAGGATTAACTTCTGCTGTAATATAGGTGTACAGTTACAATGGTTTTATTTAGAAAATCATTGCGTTCAACGTCCACTATGGTTTTTGTGTACAGTTGCAATGGTTTTAAGTTAGAAATTTATTGCGTTCAACGTCCACTCTGGTTTTTGTGTAAAGTTGCAAGGGCTTTAAGTTAGAAATTCATTGCGTTCAACGTCCACTCTGGTTTTTGTGTAAAGTTGCAAGGGCTTTAAGTTAGAAATTCATTGCGTTCAACGTCCACTCTGGTTTTTGTGTACAGTTGCAAGGGCTTTAAGTTAGAAAATCATTGCGTTCAACGTCCACTCTGGTTTTTGTGTAAAGTTGCAAGGGCTTTAAGTTAGAAATTCATTGCGTTCAACGTCCACTCTGGTTTTTGTGTACAGTTGCAAGGGCTTTAAGTTAGAAAATCATTGCGTTCAACGTCCACTCTGGTTTTTGTGTACAGTTGCAAGGGCTTTAAGTTAGAAAATCATTGCGTTCAACGTCCACTCTGGTTTTTGTGTACAGTTGCAAGGGCTTTAAGTTAGAAAATCATTGCATTCAATGTCCACTCTGGTTTTTGTGTATAGTTGCAAGGTCTTTTAGAAATCCATTGTGTTTGACGCAAACTGCATTATTTGTGGACAATGCTATGTGCTTTTAATCCAGAAACGCATTAGGATTAACTTCTGCTGTAATATAGGTGTACAGTTACAATGGTTTTATTTAGAAAATCATTGCGTTCAACGTCCACTATGGTTTTTGTGTACAGTTGCAATGGTTTTAAGTTAGAAATTTATTGCGTTCAACGTCCACTCTGGTTTTTGTGTAAAGTTGCAAGGGCTTTAAGTTAGAAATTCATTGCGTTCAACGTCCACTCTGGTTTTTGTGTAAAGTTGCAAGGGCTTTAAGTTACAAATTCATTGCGTTCAACGTCCACTCTGGTTTTTGTATACAGTTGCAATGGTTTTAAGTTAGAAATTCATTGCGTTCAACGTCCACTCTGGTTTTTGTATACAGTTGCAAGGGATTTGATTTAAGAAATTCATTGCGTTCAACGTCCACTCTGGTTTTTGTGTACAGTTGCAAGCGCTTTAAGTTAGAAAATCATCGCGTTCAACGTCCACTCTGGTTTTTGTGTAAAGTTGCAAGCGCTTCAAGTTAGAAAATCATTGCGTTCAACGTCCACTCTGGTTTTTGTGTAAAGTTGCAAGGGCTTCAAGTTAGAAAATCATTGCATTCAATGTCCACTCTGGTTTTTGTGTAAAGTTGCAAGGTCTTTTAGAAATCCATTGCGTTTGACGACAACTGCATTATTTGTGGACAATGCTATGTGCTTTTAGTCCAGAAACGCATTAGGATTAACTTCTGCTGTAATATAGGTGTACAGTTGCAATGGTTTTAAGTTAGAAAATCATTGCGTTCAACGTCCACTCTGGTTTTTTTATTGTTGTTGTTCCACTTCTAAGAAATGGAAGATAAATATGTAAATTTGTTTGTAGATTTAATTTGGACAATTTTTTAGCAACCAGTCAAGACATAACTATGTAATTCAAGACATATTTGCCAAATGTTGATGTTTTAAATACTTTGTTGACAATTGCCAAAAAAATATGACATGTAAAACAGGTTTATTGTATTTTTGGTTCATGAATAAAAAGGTTTAGTAGAAAGGTTGTCAAAAATGAGCTTGTTGAAAAATTTTTACTTTTTGGTGGGTTTTTTTGATGACCGAGAGTTACGTCATTGCCGAACTTGCATACCTGTGCCAAGGTCCCTTTGGGTGGAAGGCATAGGCCCAATAAGGTAACATTGCACAGAACTTTTGTGAATTTTTGTAATTATACTTTTTTTCAGCTGCAAACCTTTGGTTCAAGTGGACTTTTCAAGTTCAAACACTGTGATAAGGGTGCGTAACGAAACAGTGCTTCTCAAAATATCCTACCAGCTACATTACTTTGCTTTTTTGTATTTTCCTGTAGTGGTTTCAGTTCAAACAGGAAGCAAACAATTTCATTCAGCAATTTGCAAGTTCGTTATCACTTGGTTGGAAAGACTGTTTGGATAAAATTTTTGGTAAATCCTGTGGTCAAACAGTAAACATATATAATTTTTGCAGTTTCATAATATAAACACATGATTTCATTTTGTTTAAATGTATAAATCTTGTTTGTCATGTTCATTTAGTCAACACTTACATGTTGAAGTTCTTCTATTCAGACAAAAACTAGCAAATTTATGAATAAATGTGGGCAACATTATCTAATTTTAATTTAAAAAGTATTTTTGTTGTTGTATGCAGACCTAAGGAAAATACAAGTCCATTGGACACACGACTCTGGCATTCCATATGTTATTATTCATGCAAAGTATAAGATATCATTTTGGATCAAGGACAAAACTTGCACTGAAAGTGAATGCCAATACGAAGCTACTATATATGATGTATTGTTCTGTCCACAATACAAAAATGTGGTATTTCTATCCTCATACAAACAGTTTGCCTGTCCTTAGGCTGTTATCCTATTATTATCCATTGTCTGTAGAATAAAAGTTCAAGTTCCCAAATGCGAACAGCAAACAATGTAATAAGAAAAAGACTTGAAAGCAACGATACATGCCTAACAAAGGAAACAGCATTTTTTGTGAAAATTTTTAAAAGGGAGTTCAAAGGGGCAACAGGTTTAATTAAAAAGGTTTGTGATTTTGTTTAATGTGTACATATACACATGCATGTTGGCACTTAACATATGTACAGACGTTTGCACCAATCCATATGTAAAAACAAGAAAAAAATTTACAAGTAGGTGACTGTTTAAGGTTCAATACATAATAATACTTACTAAACAAACAAACATTTCTGCAGTGGGTTTATTCATTTGATCAAGCACGACAAGTGGTTCAACATTTTGAAGTTTCCACACTTACAAAGTTCATCGTGAGAAAGATGGAAACATTTGGCATGTTTATAACAACATAGTATTTAAAGTACTTTTAGCAGTAAATGTGATTATGTGTGCAACATTTCTGATTGAAGGACTCACCATAAAGTCATTTTGTTCATATTCACATTTGCACAGTTTTTGTTCGTATTAAGTTGTTGTGAAAATGAACCTGTAATGTACCACTATGGAGGTTGGGAATAGTTTTGTGTTTGTTGTAGATGTTTCCAAAAGTCGAATACACTGGGATCAAAGTACTCTAATTCCATTCATTATTTTAAAAAGTTTGTTTTTGGAATGCCACCAAGGCACTGATCGAAATAAGGGTTATAATGAAAGTCGCAAAGTACCCATTATAAAACAGGTATGAAATTTGAACTGTATTAAGAAAGATAAGGAGCAACACATTTTAACAATGTTTTTCTTAGTTGCAAGATCACCCAAACCCTTGCAAAAAGCGACTTTATGTCCAGGGGACCAAAAAAAGAAACTGTAAAGCAAAAATTTTTATTCAAGAAATCATGAAATTTCCACAGTTTCAAGTGAATCCTCAGTTGTGGTGTGATGTTCTTAAACTATTGAACATATTATGTTTCAGGTATCAATAAAACGTTGGTCTGTTATGACAAAGTCAAGTATCATCATTAAAGATATGTTAAAAACTAATGATGAACACCTGATAAAGCAGTTTGCCTGCAGTATTTGCCTTCCCGAAAAAGACGCTCATACAGGTCATGTTTTGGGAGAGGCAAGTGTTTTGTCATTTGCACAATTATTTGCAGAAACACATGTTTAACCATATTAACTTCTAAAAGGCGGCAGGATTTCTTCAACCTGTGGATCAAAGGTTAATAGCCAGAATTGATGAATTGGTGGACAATGGTGTCCACAGTGTTGAGGAAATTTTACGAAGTCTGAAGCATTATGTTACCCATGAATTGTTTAAAAATGAAGAGGCGCCATCCCTTTTCAACAGAAGGTTTTATCCAACCAAAAAGGACATCCAAAGCCATTACTATCGGTCATTTTCAAAGCATAAGCTTGCAAAGATTGATCAGACAAACGTTCAGTGTTTGGTGGATGAATGGACATGAATGGATCTTACCCAAAGGGTGTAAACCGTACCTCTTAGGTTTCGACCTGATTGGTGTAACACTCACAAGAGTGATGGTAGAAATTACCCGAAGGGTGTAAACCATACTATTTGTTTAACATTGGGGCCTTGAAAAAAATTATTGTATATTATTTTTAAAATTGGATGTGAATAAACCCAGTTTCATATGGCTACTGGCGAAGCGTCTGGGTCATCAAAAATGCCAACGACCACAAAGAAAAGTTTTACAGACTTTTTTGTTGCTACACACCATTCAAGGCTTCAACATGTGTATGATCATCAACAAGACCTACGATCTCAGTAACATTTGTCCAAGAACCGGCGACAAAGTCTTTGGATGTTTGTGAGGCCAAATGGCCTTATATGACGCGAGCATCTATAACCATTCAAAAAATGATTTTACCGAGAATTAGATGATTTTTATTGTATTTCGATTTTACCTTTTGCTAATTACTTCCATTTTTAGTCGCATTCATTGCTCCTGGTACACTCGTTTGTGCTTCAGGTTTTTTCCTTATCTCCGCTACCACCTACTAGGTTCGCTACCACACTGTAGTTCACAGTTTGAGCTTCGTAAAGAGAGACTTCCAGTTGCAGCAGTGTTTTGTGTACATTTTATTGCTTTCATAAATGTAATTTTTGCAGAAACTAACGATGCTTATAGTAACCTACATCAAAGGCTCGTTGCTTCATTATATACAGGACCTACGATGGTTTAAATTATGCCATCGCTTTCACCTAAGTTGAAGCCTTTATGCCAATACTTGGTGTTTATACTGTATTATTGTGATGTATGTATTAATACAGAAAACAAAACTAACTCTTTGGGAAAATTGCACAACAGTGGCAAATGAAAGAAATTCTTTTATTGTGCGACAATCTAAACAAATTGTTGTTGGTTAAAACTATGTATGTTGGCAAACACAACAAAACTTACATCACACACTCCTCGCCTATAAAATAAAAGCAAAAATTATTTCTATTGCAAAACAATACCCAAAAATGTTAGGAAACTTACTCATTATTAGCTGGCCTTAAGGCCGCATCTCTCAATTAAATCCTAAAAATTGAGTTTTAGAAGTCATTTGTTATTGTGCACCTGGTTACAGTTTCAATTGCCGGGTCTGATGACTCATGAAGGGGGACTACTATTGCTGAACAGAAAAAAAATTGATTGCAGCTGCATTAAGACAGCACATTGGGGGGTTTTGCAAAGGCTAACTGCTAAATTGTCAGTCCTAGGGGGTGTACAAACAGCCCCGGTGGGGCCCCAAGACAATTACAAGACATCTAATTCTTCATGAATTGTGTAGAGGAGGGTTGGTGGCTTCACTTAATCGCAAATGGAGGTAACTTTCTGTGATTCATTTTTTCACAAAACAAACCTACACTTTTTTCTGCTTTTTTGACCAAAATAATGGCCAACAGAGGGTCAAAATGTCCCCGGGGGAGCAGTTTAAGTAGTTATTTCCATCATAAATTTGGCCACAATTCCTTGCCAAGGGTCGGCACTAACAGAAAATCACAAATTGAACATACTTTCTGTGATTCATTTTTTCACAAAATCAACCTCAATATTTGGGTAGTTTTTCAGCTACATGTACAACAGCACCCTCTACCAATTTACTGCCTGACTAATAACCCTGAAAACCAAAGTAAAACTGCCCCAAACACGCTGAAAATCGCCCTGGCAACAGCCTGTTCATCTGCGCTCATTCAACCAAAACACTGGCGCCCATGCATGACCCATTGCATTGTTACACACAATTTTACTCTGTTACGCAGGAGTTCGAGAAGGGCAATTCCCAACCGGGAAAGTCTTTTCCATAGAAATACAGAGATGCGGCCTAAATGAGATTAGTTTTGGTTTAAAGTAATGCTTGAAGCACTTACATTATGAATGTTCTGACCTTCCTGTGGCTGTAAAACAATGTAAAAATGAGATTAGTTTTGGTTATGAAAATTTAGCATGTTATTTATATTATAAATGTAATATTAGCATGTTAATTAATGTGGTATGCTACTTCATTATAAAGAGTTTTGGTAAATACATAGTAGTTTTAAATCCCTGATATAATGCAAGGGGCTTATAAAATTAAAAACTAAGTTCTACCTGTGGTAAGTAAATAAAAACTGGATCAAAAAACCAAAGGCCCCTGGCAGGCTGTCGATCGCACACCGTATCAATAATAATGTATTAAAATCCCAACACAGCGATCTTTAGACAGCTCAGATCGATTTATTAAGAGAAAAATATATTTCGCCTAAAACGGCATCATCAGTTTCTCCATTAACCAAAACTTACATTAAGTTCTACCTGAAATGAAATCATTGAAAATAGTACAAAAGCACATACACAAAACTGCCCATGCTTTGAAATAAGGTTTTGTGTTTTTTATATATTGAAAGCACTTACATTGCTTTGTTGATGCCTTCTTGGCTGTTAGAAGCATGTAAAAAGAAGGGATTAGGTAAAAATGAAAAGTTTTACTATGGTGTAAATGTACTTACAACATGATTGCGCAAGGGACCTCTCCTGAAATGAAATTGGTTTAGTTTTTTTGCAATTTCAACAAAATATAAGTCAGTTGAAAAAATCAGGAAAAGATAAGGCTGAATAAGATTAGTTACAAACCATATACAGCTATTGTATAGAGATTGTTAAGTTTACAGACTTCACAGCCTAAGTTCCTGACAAGTGGAAGCGAAACGAGTTACGATATTTACTATCATTTGGCAGCGTGACCATTATCTAATACGTCAGACACCTCTGTCATGTAATCATAACCAGAATTAGACGAAGTTTTGTTTGTTAAGAAAAGCATCTTAGTGTTTGCTTGTTACTGTAAACATGCTTGTTAAAGAGTTGCAAAAACAAGTTGCTAAGTTTAAAGGTGTCGACAAGAATAAATGTTAGATACCAGCAATGATATACAGTTTAGAGTGGAAAATCAGGAAATTTCTCCCAAAAAATTTGACCCAGAGCTTTCAAATATCCTGGATACGCCTATGACTACATATAATTAGTATGGAAATTTACCCTTTCAAAAAATTGTTGCCTTGGCAGCCACCTACAAAATAAAGACTTGGTTGGCATTACAACATTTTGGATGGCTCACATCAGGAAACACAATATACTTACACAGCGGCCTGTGGATTTTTGTTTTGTCTAAACAAGAAAAAAATATAGCATTTTAATCAGTTCTCAACCCGAATCAATCTTAATTATTTCATAATCAGCCCACTTACCGCTGTAGGTCCTCAAAAACATGACAAGGCAGCCATCTGCAACAAAACGCAATGGATAAAAATTATTCTAAAACAAATATAAGAAAACCCACATTTTTTGTTCTTGTCCTTGGAGCTGAAAGTAAAAAAAAAAAACGTTAAAGTAGAAGTAATAAAACGTTAAAATTCTGACATTACCCACGGGATGGGCGGCACATCGCCGTTGAAGTATTGCACATTAAAGTTGCAGTTTATCTCCATTTTTAACTTTAAACCCTTGCAACTGTACACAAAAACCAGAGTGTATGTTAAAGGCAATGAATTTCTTAACTTAAAGCCCTTGCAACTGTACACAAAAACCAGAGTGTATGTTAAAGGCAATGAATTTCTTAACTTAAAGCCCTTGCAACTGTACACAAAAACCAGAGTGTATGTTAAAGGCAATGAATTTCTTAACTTAAAGCCCTTGCAACTGTACACAAAAACCAGAGTGCATGTTTAACGCAATGAATTTCTTAACTTAAAGCCCTTGCAACTGTACACAAAAACCAGAGTGTATATTGAACGCAATGAATTTCTTAACTCCAAGCCCTTGCAACTGTACACAAAAACCAGAGTGTATATTGAACGCAATGAATTTCTTAACTTGAAGCCCTTGCAACTGTACACAAAAACCAGAGTGTATGTTGAACGCAATGAATTTCTTAACTTAAAGCCCTTGCAACTGTACACAAAAACCAGAGTGCATGTTTAACGCAATGAATTTCTTAACTAAAAGCCCTTGCAACTGTACACAAAAACCAGAGTGTATATTGAACGCAATGAATTTCTTAACTCCAAGCTCTTGCAACTGTACACAAAAACCAGAGTGTATATTGAACGCAATGAATTTCTTAACTCCAAGCCCTTGCAACTGTACACAAAAACCAGAGTGGACGTTGAACGCAATGAATTTCTTAACTCCAAGCCCTTGCAACTGTACACAAAAACCAGAGTGTATATTGAACGCAATGAATTTCTTAACTCCAAGCCCTTGCAACTGTACACAAAAACCAGAGTGTATATTGAACGCAATGAATTTCTTAACTAGAAGCCCTTGCAACTGTACACAAAAACCAGAGTGTATGTTGAATGCAATGAATTTCTTAACTTAAAGCCCTTGCAACTGTACACAAAAAACAGAGTGTATGTTGAACGCAATGAATTTCTTAAAATTAAAGCCCTTGCAACTTTACACAAAAACCAGAGTGTATATTGAACGCAATGAATTTCTTAACTCCAAGCCCTTGCAACTGTACACAAAAACCAGAGTGTATGTTAAACGCAATGAATTTCTTAACTTAAAGCCCTTGCAACTGTACACAAAAACCAGAGTGTATGTTGAACGCAATGAATTTCTAACTTAAAGCCCTTGCAACAGTACACAAAAACCAGAGTGTATGTTGAACGCAGTGAATTTCTTAACTTAAAGCCCTTGCAACAGTACACAAAAACCAGAGTGTACGTTAAACGTAATGCATTTCTAACTTAAAGCCCTTGCAACAGTACACAAAAACCAGAGTGTACGTTGAACGCAATGAATTTCTAACTTAAAGCCCTTGCAACAGTACACAAAAAACAGAGTGTATGTTGAACGCAATGAATTTCTTAACTTAAAGCCCTTGCAACTGTACACAAAAACCAGAGTGTATGTTGAACGCAATGAATTTCTAACTTAAAGCCCTTGTAACAGTACACAAAAACCAGAGTGTACGTTAAACGTAATGCATTTCTTAAACTAACGTACAACAGGTTTCACAGTATACGTTGGAAGTTGTCCCCCGCTCTTTTTCGTACGATTCCCAAGTCCGCATCGAAACCAATACAAATGATACGGGGGAAACTAAGGAGTGATAGTTACCTGAAAAATCCGAGTGTACGTTAGTATAATTTCCGACTTAAATACAGTTTTGTCGTTTTTCAGCGAGGCTAAACTCTATGTATTGGTTTAAATGTAATATCAGTAGTTTTGTCCAAAATATTTTTATATATTGGGATGGTTTTAAATATATCGCGGTATAATATACTTTTTTACCGTGTGTTACAAGTCACCTTACTGACTGAAGTTAATACTTCATCGCGTCAACCTGAAAGATGACGTAACATGTGTAATTACGTCATTCCAATGATGACATAGTATTTTAGATTTGCATATGTGCTTAAAAGGCAATCATGGGATTCATAAACCTAATATATGAAAAAAACGTTCATACTCGGAGATGACATGTTTGCCTCATCATTGATGGGATTTGGGTATGTATTAAAATCTTTCATACTTTTGTGTTACTCCTGTTATTGTAAAGACAAGTTGGGCAGATTGTGCAGTACTTGAAGTAGTTTTTGCCCAGATTGCCAGAAGTCAAATAGAATAGGGTCAAATTTTGGTGCTTTTTTGAAAAATTGAATTTACTTTTCCATGTTTAAGGCAAATATATATTAAATAGTAAATAAATGTTAGTAATTATTTGAAAAACTTGGTATGTGTCATTTTTTATATTTCTTTGGTTCTGATGATTCATGCCACATATGAGACAAAGCTCTGTGGATAGCACCTGCTTTTGTTGTAGCAATATTATTCTCCATACATTGTTCCCACACATCACTGATTGGTTGCATGTTGGCTTTTTTGTTTAAAAGTTTGGCCTTAAGTGTGGATTACCGTAGTCCGATATCCCTGAAAAGATAATTTGAAGGAAATTATTTTTGTCTATTGCACACATAACAGAAGTATATTTTTTACTCTTATCATAACACTTGGTTAAATGCTCATGACACAGTTGAAAATATGTAATATTTTGTTGAACTAAACACAATTGCCTTTTATTTAAACCGAATTGGACCTTATTATATTAAAAATAATCTTTTTCACCTGTCATTTTTTTCTTCGCAGATCAGCAACAATTAAAACACAAGTGAAAGTCAAACATCTGCATAGAACATGACAAAAACACTTAATTTTCTCCAAATCGATATGTTTAATTCCAAATATATACTCTCCAAACATTTTTCCAACCAATGAGTTCGCTTGCTGCATTCTCATTCTTACTCCAAGTTTATGTTTAGCCCAGTATGTTCAGATAGTTTGTGCCACAGCAGTTATTGGTGCGGTCCTATATATATACAGTGATGTATATTCTTGGACCTGCAACACAGTGGTTTCCAACTATTATAAAGCGTCAACACTATTCCTTAAAAACAAAGATTTTGACGGTGGTTTAGTTAATGTAAGCCTCATATTTGTATTTCTATTGAACAAAGTTTTGCTGGTGGTGATGCAGAGTGTTTACCATTATGAATGAAAGGATGAACTGCTAATCGTACAGTCATGAATTGTGGTTTTATGTAAGCTAAGGTCCATCTCTCCTCTAAGTAACGGCCTTGAACTTATATGCTGAATAATGTCGAAGCGGCACCCGGGGCTGTTCATGTTTTTGACTTCCTGTTTGGAAATATTCTGTAATAATATCTACATGCTGTTTTTTCGGTTGCATCATGGCACAAAAATTTTCGGCACGTTGAATGTTTTACCAGCGTCAAGCAGACGGTGATTTTTTATGTATTGCATTATAATACATGATATAAACCAAATTTTTATTTAATGCAAACAGATTTCAACAGTTTCACTGAGAATTACTAAACCTTCTTCTCGCTGATTATTTTTGATCGCAATATTTGCGAAATCTTCTTACATATTGAATAAATTCTTCCCTTCTCTGTCACTTAGGTCTTTTCTTGCTTCCTCCAGCAATGTATTAAGGATATTTATTTTTACACCTAGTACATAGTTATCAAGATCATCTTCCTCAAAATAGGCTTTTAAAGAATGCGAAGAGTCAATACTGTTTACTGCACATAAGTTGTCTTTTTTGCCATCGTGATGATTTTGTAATGACTCTTTCTCGGTTGCGAAAGGAAGTTTGTGAAAATACTGAAGAAGATTTCCTATTTTTCACATCCAAGTTTTTTTGACGCCGTATTGGGTGAGGAGCGAAAGTGAAATTGTTCGCTATCACATCTTGTTTGCTTCCCAATAGTTGATGCTTCAAGCATGGGAAATTGCCTTTCATCACCTAAACAAAACACAGCAAAGAAAAATGTCAAAGTTTTCTCATTTGTTTAGTTGGAAGCTTACTTTTTCACTTTTTAGTTATTTTGAGACAGTCAAGGTGACATTTATTCATAAAGAAATGCATTTGTAGGATTTTCTACAGGTTAATTTGGAGGCCCAAATCATGGTAATTTTGTTATTAGAAATTATAGTAAAAGTAGAAATGATTCTCCGGAAAATTGTTGTTTTGTGAAAGATACTCATTATGTATGTGAGATTGGTCCATTTATTGCTTTTGGATACAGCAATAATGGGAAACAATGCAACTAGAGAGTTTTTCATTTAATGATGACGAAATTTTAAAAACAGTGCAAAAGACAATTCAGCTATGAAGGAAGTTGTTACCTGGTATTATTTCTTGACTTGAGATTTCGGTATTGCTTTGCTTACCAATTTGTTTTGGTGAAGATATTTTCCTTTTTGACACAGCTGACAAATTTATGCACATGTATATGTCGAAAAGCCTTTGTCAGAGAAATATAAATATTACCTTTTATTTTTGTGAAATCCAGTCGGTATTTCAAGTTTTTAATCTTCTGCATGTCATTGGAGTATTGTTGCCAAAAACAGTTTAAACAATCAAAAATGACAAAACAACTTGACAAACTAACTTGAAATATTGTTCAGTCTTTATCGCATTCCTCCGACCTCAGCAAATTGTCATTTGATTGGGCTGCTAAAATTGGTGATAATTTTATTAAATATTCTTTTTTCTCCCCTTCGTTTAAGACTTACTTGTTCATAATTCTCGGTACAAGCAGATGCATCATGAACTTCTGAACAACTGTCTTGTCAGAAGATTTTCCTTTTTTCCGAAACAATTTTTTTTTGAATCATTTCAACAGCTGTCGTATTTTTTTTTGGCCTTTTGCCGGTTTAACCTTCTTCCTTATCGGAAGTTCTGCAAATAAATATCTTTTAATTGAATACATCACAATCTCACATAAATCAAAATACACGACCTTTAAACAGACCTAGTAAAACATACTCTTTCTGATAAATACTGTTAAATCTTTCTAACGCCTAACTAATGCAAACAGGCTCTGGTATTTTAGTAAGGCCATTGCTAGGCCAAAAGAGAATCTTTTAATATTTCTTGGCAGTTTTGGGTAAATATATTGTCAACTGCACCTGCTGGAGTATAAGTGGAGCGAGATGGTAGGCTTCCATTTCTTTCAACCACCTCATGTTCCTTCAGTTCACACAATTCTTCTCGGTTTCGATTTGAAATCTTTAAAATTATTAAAACAAACTTGGTACATGAATTTGGGACATATTAAATGGGTAAAATTATTCATTGACCTGTTTTCATTTTTTCAAAATTTGTGCTTCCCCCACAGCCTTTCCTTCTTTTTCGTTCAATTCTTTTCTCAATGAATCCAGCATTGTTTCAATGACAACTATTTTTACTGCATGGTCATTTTCTTGATTCTTTAAACTAGCTTTCGGAGAATGCAAAGACTCATTACTCTTAACACCCAATAGGCCACATTTTTCCAATTGTTTATTTTGTTTTGGTTCTTTGTAGGTTGCAAATGTAAGTTTGCAAAGAACTGGTGTAGATTTTGTGTTTTTCACGTCTACATTGATCAGCGTAGAGGGAAAATGAAATTCTGGATCATCTTCCTTCGCTGTTCTCTTAATAGTGGCTGAGTCAATCGAGTCTGACACTTGGAGTAGGGGTTCAAGCAACTCAAGAAAATCCGAATAATTTGGTGATAATAACTTTGCAGACAAATGGTAGGCGGGGTAGAGCTCATGTTTAATCAAGAAGCACTTTGAGAGATTGAAAATAATGAGGCCTTTTCTGGGATAGACACATTCTTCGACTACTTGGTCAAATATTAGTGTAAGCTTGAATTGTAATTTTGTCAAATTGAAAATATATTGAAAAGAAAAATTGTTTTTGCGAAAAAAATGTTTTTGTGTTGGAAAAATAAGTTCATATTTTATTTTTAGTCCTTACTATAGCCTTCAGATCTGAGATTGGTCCATATATGATTTCATGCAAATAGAATAAATATTTTTTGTTTCTTTGGGCTCGGCGAAGAGATTTTTCAAAATGATTGTGTGAGCTTGAAAAACCTTATGAATTGTAAGTAATTAATCATTTACTTCAGTTCAGGACTTGCAATTTCAGTACTGTTGTGCAAATTTTCACTGTGTTTGACTTTGATACACTTTATGGATGACTTCCCAATCAACAGACCTAGCAATATTCCACACATGTACGTCGAAAAAACATTTGTTAAACCTGCAATATTACCTCTTATATTTGTGAAATCCAGTCGGGACTTGACTTCTTTTTTTCTTCTTCATGTCACTGGTTTTCAGTTGCTTCAAACAGTTCAACAAATTATTATTATTTACAGTAGGTATACTAAGTCCACACAACGACTTACTTTAAATATTCTTATGTCCTTATCCTTTTTGACCTTCGACTGTAGCACATTGTCTTTTGTTTCGACTGCAGGTTTGGCCTGGTAACATAGTAGTATTGTTTGTTTGACACTTTCAACGCTTTAGTATTTACAAGGTGAATTAGACTTACTTTTCCCATATCCATGCTACTAGCAGATGTAAGATGATCTTCGTAATCAGCTGTGTAAGTGGCTCAGTCGAGTCTGACGCTTGGAGTAGCGGTTCAAGCAACTCGAGAAAATCCGAATAATTTGGTGATGATAAATTTGCCGAAGAATGGGAAGACGATGCTGAACTCATTTTCAAAAATGATACACTTTGAGAGATTGAAAATAATGAGGCCTTTTCTGGGATAGACACATTCTTCGACTACTTGGTCAAATATTAGTGTAAGCTTGAATTGTAATTTTGTCACAAATCTGTTATTTGACGTATTGAAAAGAAGAAATGTTTTTCCGAAAAATATGTTTTTGTGTTGGAAAAATAAGTTCATATTTTATTTTCAGTCCTTACTATAGCCTTCAGATCCGAGATTGGTCCATATATGATTTCATGCAAATAGAATAAATATTTTTTGTTTCTTTGGGCTCGGCGAAGAGATTTTTCAAAATGATTGTGTGAGCTTGAAAAACCTTATGAATTTTAAGTAATTAATCATTTACTTCAGTTCAGGACTTGCAATTTCAGTACTGTTGTGCAAATTTTCACTGTGTTTGACTTTGATACACTTTATGGATGACTTCCCAATCAACAAACCTAGCAATATTCCACGCATGTACGTCGAAAAAACATTTGTTAAACCAGCAATATTACCTCTTATATTTGTGAAATCCAGTCGGGACTTGACTTCTTTTTTTCTTCTGCATGTCACTGGTTTTCAGTTGCTTCAAACAGTTCAACAAATTATTATTATTTACAGTAGGTATACTAAGTCCACACAACGACTTACTTTAAATATTCTTATGTCCTTATCCTTTTTGATCTTCGACTGTAGCACATTGTCTTTTGTTTCGACTGCAGGTTTGGCCTGGTAACATAGTAGTATTGTTTGTTTGACACTTTCAACGCTTAGTATTTACAAGGTGAATTAGACTTACTTTTCCCATATGCATGCTACTAGCAGATGTAAGATGATCTTCGTAACCAGCTGTGTAAGTGGCTCAGTCGAGTCTGACGCTTGGAGTAGGGGTTCAAGCATCTCGAGAAACTCCGAATAATTTGGTATTGATAAATTTGCCGAAGAATGGGAAGACGATGCTGAACTGATTTTCAAAAAAGATACACTTTGAAAGATAAAAAATATTGAGGACTTCGAGCATTGTTTCAATGACAACTATTTTTGCTTCCGAGTCATTTTGAAGATCTTGATTCTTCAAACTATCAATGGAGTCTGAAGCTTGGAGTAGAGGTTCAAGCATGTCATGAAAATCCGAATAATTTGGCGATGATAAGTCTTCCGACGAATTGAAAGACGATGCAAAGCTCATTTTGAAATAAGAGATACTTTGAGAGATGGAAAATGATGAGTCATTTTCTGATAACGAGATATTCTTTGGCTGCTTAGTCACATTTTCGATGCTTAAAGAAGCCTCGTTGTGCAATGGTGCCAAGTCCATTTCTTTTGAGCCACAAGATCCTGGAATTTAATGAAATGATTAAATATGTGAAATAAATTTTTATTGTTTGCAATTCAGCACCGTTGCTAGAGATTACATTTGGTACTTCGACATCATCAAAGACAGGTGGTAAAATTTGCTTTTCATGACCTAAACAAAACAGCAAAAATTGTTTTAAGTTTTTGTTGAAAGGTTGAATAAAGCAATCTGTTTACTAATAATACGGTTCAATCTCGCATCGAAGTGGCCACGTCGTACTTTACCTAGGGGCGTTTGCAATCGTACGGGGGACACTGGAGACTGAATTGGCGATTAGGGGGCGCTTGGTGACATGGCAAATTTTCTCTTGTAGCGCAAGTCTGTGTTTCCCAACTGGTGGTAAGCGACCCCCCTCCGTAATTTTCCTAACTCTTAGTTGGTGGAACGTGTGTTCAGCGCATTCACCACTCTTTTAGATTGAAAAAGAACTAGTCTCAATATTGACAATTACGGAGACTTACGATTGTTTTTGTCCAACATGAAACCCGATATTCAGAAAAAGCACCAAACTCCCCATCGCATTGACAAGCAACAAATAAGTTTGTTGTGTTGTTTGTCGGTTCTGTTGGGCGTGGTTAAATGACTATGGTGTTTGGGCGGCGGTACAGAAAAAAGTTTGAGAAACACTGATCTAAACAAATTAGCCAAAAAATTTATTCACTTTTTGTCAAAGGGTTAAATAATATATATAGTGTTTATACCAATTTTGCGTTATGTTGCCCTATCTACCTTACGACATATACGATGTTGTTATACATGTTTGTTCAACAGTGACCGGTCTGCAACGAAACACATTGAAGGTTCAGTCCATTGTTAAGTTGTCTATGATGCAATTTAGGCCTTTTTCAGCGGGGTAAAACTGTAAGTTAATGTAACCACATGTATTGGTTTAAATTAAATGATTCAGTGTTGTCCATAATCTTTTCAAATATGGGGGTGATTTTAAATATATCGCGCTGTAATACACTTTTTTAATCGTGTGTTACAAGTCACCTTACTGACTGAAAAAAATGTTAATACCTTATGGCGTTAACCTCAAAGATGACGTAAGACATGTAATTACGTCATTCGGGTGATAACATAATATTTTAGATTTGCATTTCTGCCTAAAAAGCAATCATGGAATTCAGAAACCTTATATTTAAACAAAACAGTCAGACCCTTTTTCAGTCATTATTGGTATTTGGGTATGTATTAAAATGTTTCATACTTTTGTGTTTCTTCTCTATTTTTGTGAAAATATGTTGGACAGATTGTGCAGTATTACTTGACATAGTTGTTGGCCCAAAATGTCAGATTGTAGCCTTTGGAAGTTAGATAAGATAGGGCCAAATTTTCCTCCTTTTTTCAAAAATTTTACTTACTTGGTTAACCATATTTTTAAATCATTATGAGCAATTTATATGAGGTAATTATGAGCAATTTATACCACATATGAGCCAATCAAATGTGAATAGCACCTGCCTCTGTTGTACCATTAATCTTCTTTATACATTTTTACCCCACATCACTGAATTTTCTATTGGACTTCATGGTTGTATATTGTCATTTTGGTCCCAAAGTTTGGATTTAAGTGTTGATTATAGTCCAATATCCCTGTAAAGAAAACAGTTTGAATTTTTGTCATTTTATTTTTATTATGTACTAACTATTGCAAACATAAAAGAAGTAGGGACTATAATTTTTTACTCATATAATAACACTTGGTTAAATGCTCATGACACAGTTGAAAATATGTAATATTTTGTTGCACTAAACATAATTGCCTTTTCTTTTAGCCAAATTGGACCTTAATGTATTAAAAATAACCTTTTCACTAGTAATTTTTTTCTTTTTCGCAGATCAGTTACAAGTGAAACACAACAGAATGTGATGTAGATATGCCTTTATTAAACTGCTTCTGAGCATATTCCGATGAAACATACCATGTTGAAGGAAAAGATTAAACTTTACAGAATTTGCTTGTAACCAAACACTTTTATGTCAAAATTCCTGTTTTTGCAAAATAAATATTTTCAAAACACCTCACTACTGTATGCAGGAATATTGCCCTAGGAAAAAAACATAATTTGTGAAGTAATTGATTTGACATGACAGGCATAGTGGTTGGTTATATTACTCGATTTACTTGCACACAGCAAAAGCGCGCAATTATTTGTTCCTATGTTGACCCCAAATGCAGCAGACAGCAAATCGCAGCAAAAAATGATGCAACTCAGTTTATTCAAAATCATCCACATATTTCAAAAGCAGAGGTTCCAAACTTCTTGTTTGTTAAAAAAAGTTTTTATTTTTGTTCTATTTAATAGGTTTTTGAATCCCCTAAATAATAATAATAACGCCAAAATTACAACCCAATGCATTTTCAATTTCGCGTTCCAAGAGTTATTCGTGCGTGACGACGCACTTTCTTTTCTAATTTCTATGATCTAACTTAACGTGGTCCAACTGCAGGTCCGATGTAACTTTAGATGGCCAGCGAATTGTAACCTGACTTGGAAACACAACTTTGTAAGATTGTCTTCGCATGGCTACAACCAAAATGTCTGTGGACACAGCCGCTTACGTTAAAGGCCGTAACTCACAATTAAATCCTTAAAATTGAGTTTTAGAGGTTATTTGCCTTCGTGCACCTGGTAACAGTTTCTCTTGTTTGCCAAAAACAATTTCCGGGTGATTCATTATTCCACAAAATCCACATCAATATTTTGGTAGTTTTTCAGCTACGTGTTCAACAGCACCCCCTACCAATTTACTGCCTGACTAATAACCCTGAAAACCATAGTAAAACTGCCCCCAAACACGCTGAATATCGCCCTGGCGACAGCCTGTTCATTTGCGCTCATTCATCCAAACACTGGCACCCATGCACGACCCATTGCATTGTAACATACAATTAACACTGTTACGCAGGACAGAGTTCAAGAAGGGTATTTCCCAACCAAGAAACTCTTTTCCACAGAAATACAGAGTTGCGGCCTAAAGAAGCAACTCGACCATAAATGTCACATTAAATAAACAATATTTTGTGTTATTACACCAGCAAACAACAAGTTTGTATCCAAATAAATTTCTTTCCGTAATTCCGTACATACGTGTAATCAAAATTTCTTATAGATAAACTAACAGTTTGTTATGCGCGGCAACAAAATTTAGTTGGACCGCAGCAATGTCTAACCATACAAACGGTGTCAATATGATTCTCAAATGCGCTTTTCAACAGTTTAGCTATATGTAGTAGAATATATGCTAACGTTAGCAATACAAATTATGCGACACATAGAATTTATGGCAGCAAACAGAGTTTCTACTCTACGGCTTTAATAATCCTCTTTACATTTTTGACATTATTTTAGCTTAATAATCTGTTTTTCTGGCATATATAAAACGTAACTTTATTCACCGACGTTTCGACTGTTATTCAACAAGGCTTCCTCAAGGCAATGAGACAGGTACAGCACACAACTAACGCCAAAAAACGTGCAGCAACAAAAACATTACATATTATTTTAGGACTACCATATTTTCATCACTGAAAAGGAGGGCACGTGTCGGACCGGGCGAGCTTCAATAACATAGTAGTAGAACGTTTTGAACGAGGTATTACATGACGTAGTCATTAAATTCTATTTTAGAAAAATTGACTTGTCCTTTTCTGAAAATCTGAACTTTGGTGTGATATTACTACAGTCAGTAGTGATTTACTCTTTAGAATTCTCATATTTTCCAAACACTTTTTTTAATCTGGAAACCAGTATTTTGATGCCTGCATCATAATTTTGACCAAATTTGGACTTTATCTAGTTTCGTTAGGAAAAAGAATGATGTTTTGCAATAAATATCCTGCGTAATAGTGACACAGTTTATGTTGGTACGTTTACGAATGAAAAGATGAAGTGCTAATCGTACAGTGATGAATTGTGGTTTTATGTAAGGTCCGTATCTCCTCTACATGACACAAACTTGTATGATGAATAATGTCCAAGCGAGACCAAGGGCTGTTAATGTTTTTTACTTCCTATTTGGAAATCTTCAGCAATAACATCTGTAATGCATTTTTTTGTTGCATCATATCGCAAAAATTTTCCGCACGTTTAAGGTTTTACCAACGTCAAACAAACGGTGGATTTTTTTATGTATTGCGCTATAATACAAGATATAAATAAAAGTTACAAAAAATAAAATAAAAAAGCATTTTTCTTGCGGTTTGAGGTGATGTGCAAAACCGGTCCAAATTGTCTTCACCACTTTCCGGGTTTTCTTCATGACTTTTCACCGACAGTGATAAAATGTCCAGGAACCAATATACTGGGTAATTTCTATAATGGCCGATGTTTGGCATCTCTTGTCTAAACTTGTTGTTAAGTTGCTTGTCTGTACTCATATTGTTTGCTTCGTCAATACTTTAATTTTGTTTTTTCTTCCTTTCTCTGTCACTTATTTCATTCTTGCTTCTTCCAGCAATGTATTGAGAATATTTATTTTGACGCCTATTACGTATTTGTCGAGATCGTCTTCCCCCATATCGGTTTTTATAGAATGCGTAGATTCAACACTCTGTACTGCAGGTAAGTTGTCTTTTTTGCCGATATCATGATGTTGTAATGGCTCTTTATCGGTTGCTATTGGAAGTTTGCCAAAAGCTTGCGTAGTTTTGCAATTTTCCACATCACCTTTCCTCACGACAAAATTCGATGCTTCATCCTCAACAACAGCAAGAGGTGGAATTTGCTCTTCATCACCTGAACAAAACACAATAAAAAAATGTCAAAGTTTTCCCATTTGTTTAGTTGGTTGTTTACATAGAAACTTAAAAGTAGAATAGGTTTCTCCGGAGACACAGCAATAATGGGTATCAATGCAATTTTCTGTTATATAATGACGAAAGTTCAAAAACACCTGACAAATTTATGCACATGTGTATATCGAAAAGCCGACAAGAAATAGAAATATTACCGTTTATATTTGTGGAATCCACTCGATATTTCATGTTCTTTGTCTTCTGGGTGTCATTGGAATATGATTGCTAGAAAACAGTTTAAACATTCAACAATTACGGAACAACTTGGCATACTAATATATTACAAAAACTAACTTTAAATCTTGTTTGGTCATCGTCGCGTTCCTCCAACCCCAGGAAATTGTCATTTGAATGGGTTGCAGGATTTGATTGCTAAAATGGTGATGATTTTATTAAATATTGGTGAGTTTCGCCTTCGTTCAAGACTTACTTGGTCATATTTCTCAACACAAGATGCATCGAGAACTTCTAAAACAACAGTCTTGTCAGTGCATTCTCTTTTTTTCCGAGACCATCTCTTCTTAAACCACTTCAACAGCCCTCCTGTTTTTTTGGTTTTTGCCGGTTTATCCTTCTTTTTTATCAGAAGTTCTGCAAAAAGAAATCTATGTTTAAATAAATCTCAATCTCGCTCAATTCAACTTTGACAATTTTTGTGTCAAAAGTGCAAAAGTGCAAAGCAAATATACCGTAGTTATAATAAATCAAATATATCGTCAACTGCACCTGCTGGAGTGTAAGAGCAAGATGGAAGACTTCCATTTCTTTTAACTACGTCATGTTTTTCCAGGGAGCACAATTCCTCTTGGTTTCGATTTGCAATCTTCAAAATTACAAAAAAAGAAACTTGGTATATAAATTTAGGCATATATAGCCTAGTGGGCAAAATTAGGATCACTGACCAGTTTACTTTTCTGTAATATTTCTGTTTCCCCCACAACCTGGTTTTCATTCAACGATCTATAAATTGTATGTTGTTGGTTTTTCTTTTCTTCCATTTCGTTCAATTCTTTCCTCAATGAATCGAGAAATGTTTCAATGATGAATATTTTTGTTTCCGAGTCATTTTGAAGATTTTGATTTTTGAAACTGTCAATGGAGTCTGAAGCTTCGAGTAGAGGTTCAAGCAACTCTTGAAATTCCGAATACTCAGGCGATGATAATTCTTCCGACGAATTAAAAGACGATGCAGAGCTCATTTTAAAATAAGGAATAGAGTCATTTTCTGATGACGAGATATTCTTTGACTCCTTAGTCACATTTTCGATGCTTGAAGAAGCCTCGTTGTGCAATTGTGCCAAGTCCATTTGTTTTGAGCCACAAGATCCTGAAATTTAATGAAATGATTAAATATGTGAAACAAATTTTTATTGTTTGCAATTCAGTACCCTTGCTAGAGATTACATTTGGTGCTTCGACATCATCAAAGACCGGTGGTAAAGTTTGCTTTTCATCACCTAAACAAAACAGCAAAAATTGTTTTAAGTTTTTGTTGAAAGGTTGAATAAAGCAATCTTTTTACCAAGGAATTTTGTTAGCACGTTGTGCATGCTATAAGTAGTGCGGATTTGAAACGTAATTTTGTCGTAAATCTGTTATTCAACGTAACCAAAAATGTCGTTTCTTTTTGTGATATAATCCATATATGACTTCATGCAAATTGATTAAATAATTTATGATGTTGTTTAACTCGTCACTGTGTTTAAGTTTGTTGCACTTTATCGATGATTTTCATTTTAGCATAGCAATATTCCACACATGTAAACGTCAACAAATTATTTGGTACACCTGCAAAATTACCTCTTGTATTAGTGAAATTTGTTCGGGACTTGACGTCCTTTAGCTTCTGCTTGTCAGTATTCTTCAGTTGCTACAAACATTTCAACAAATTAATATTTGCGGTTGGAATACTAAGTCCATATAACAAGTTACCTTAAATATTGTTTTGTCCTCATCTTTTTCGTCCGTCGACTGTAGCACAGCAATCTCTTTTGTGTCGACTGCGGGTTTTGGCTGATAAAATAGTATAATATCGTTTGATTCACAATTTCAACAACGCCTCAGTAATTACAAGGTGATTAAGACTTACCTTTCCATTATCCCTGCAACTAGTAGATGTACCGGGAACTTCTGCGTCAGCAGTAGCCCGGTCAGAAGATTTCTTTTTCTTACCGAAAATTCTATTCTTAAACCATTTCAACAAACCTCCAGTTTTTTTGTTGATCGGTTTTACTCTTTTTGGCTTTAGGCGTTCTGGAGAAAATATTGATTCACAAACAATCAGATTTAAGCCTAAATCAAACTACACCACATAAACTGACCTGGGTGGACATACTCTGTTTGGTGAATACTTTCAAAACTTTGAATGGACTCATTGATACAAACGGTTGCCGGTATTTTTGTATGGCCGTTGTCAGGCCTCAAAAGAGTCTTTTCGAGCTTCAGATTCTTTAATTTGACGGCTTTTGAAGGCTTTGTGGTTTGTCCTGAAAGGATAACAGATTTTACGTGATTTAATGCCAAAGATTCGAGCAAATTGATAAAAAATTAATATTTAATGGCGGGTATTTTACCTGGGGGTGTTTTTCTCATTATTTTCTCCTTCTTCTGCCGCTTTCCAAAATCGTCGACAATTTTCCGACTGCCTTCATATGGAATGAGGGAGTCTCCTGTTTTCTTGAGATTCGGAGTAGGAGAAGATTCTCGAGACAAATCCGAAGAAGAAACGTTACCAGTTTTTTCCGGTGCACCACCTACAAAATGCAAAGTGGGAGGTTAAAGGAAATTAAACAACTAAATTATTCCATTCACCATTTGGAATGTATGCGGAACAAAATGGAAGTTTTTCAATTATTTCAGCCTTCTTGCATTTCTCCACTTCTCCAAATTGGTGTTGGTTTTGATCTGGAATCTTCGAAATAAAAACAAATATAAGTTTATGGTTCTGTGGTAAATTATTGAGTAAACTTTAATTACTGACCAGTTTGTGTTTCTTTATTATTTCAGTGTCCATTGTTATAACACTATTGTTATTCGCATCCACTACAAGTGGAATTGCAAGGACATCTTCGGGTGTTACACTGCATTCTCCAACATGGGACAAATCCATACAGATGTCATCCTCATTTACTTTGGATGAAGAATTTGAATTGATGTTGTCAGGAAAACCAACAGCTCTAACCCACTCTTGCTCAGGGCGAGGAATATTAAAACTTAGTGGCCAGCTTTGGTTTGCGTCTAAATCAACTGTATTACATAGTTGTACGCATTTTTCGATGCTGGCTATTGGCGGCAAATTATCATCTCGGATTTTTTGCCATACTTGTAAAAGAGGTAACTCGTCGAGGGTTTGCGTAACTTTCGGCATCCCAAGAGTTGCTTCTTCATCGCCACTTGCAAAGATCGGCGAAAAACCAAGTGAAGTATTTTCGTCGATCTCAATTTCTTTACAACCAACTTCCTTGGGATAGGTTGTAAAGCGCCATATCTCGTACACACTTGTACCATTTGTATCTTGACGAGGAAGGCGTATTTTAATACCAAACTCGTCAGCAGTGTGATGACCAGGGATTGCTTTGCTTTTCAAGAACGCACGACGCTCTTTAATCAGATCTCTTCTCTGGAGGAGATAGTTTGAGACGTAATTCGATTGATATTTGTACACTGCGAACCAAAAAACAACATTACAATGTCTCCGTATTTTAATAACTTTGTGAAACTTACATGGATTTTCCTCAATTGCCTTCAGTTCACTGCGTAACAGTGGCTGAAAATGATACGGAGTTTAAATACATTAAATATGTTGATTGTGATAAGCTGTTGCCAAACATACTTACATATCTCGGAACACAGAAAGAAGTTAAATCCAAACCCATCATCCAGGGATGACGTAATATTGTGCTTACGTCAGGCCTTTGCCAGGGTTTAATATTAAGTAATTGATGAACCAAATCCTTGCACTCTGTATACAAAAAATACAGAATATTGTTTGCTGAAGAATAAAGACTAACGAATGTAACCAACCAAGAGAAACGCATTCACGAAATGGAAGATCTTTATTCTTTGAACTCTCATATTGGTCCAGGACCTCTTCCACGGTTTTCCCGGGAAACGGATAAAATCCATTAACCACAACAAAAAGTATAATTCCACTAAACGAGAAGCTATAGTTAATGGACTGAAAAACGTTTATGTTATAAGACGACTTACATTGACCAGAGATCTGCAAAGATAGCGTTGTATCCGCGAATTTTCATTAATACCTCCGGAGCCATGTATGGTGCTGTACCACATTGGTTAGTAGGCTCAGTTAACATGGCCAGGAGCTTTTTTTGAACATTTTTATTGCTGTTTGGATCCAACATTGGAATCTCAGTGGCATAGCCAAAGTCTCCCAATTTTACCTCTTCGTCCTCCGATACAAAAATGTTTTCTAGCTTCAAATCCCTTTGGAGTGAATGTTATTTTGTATTAAAATATGTTTGCTTATTTATTTGCAAATTTAAATCCTACCGATGAGCGATGTTGTTTTCGTGCAACTTCTGCACTCCACATATCAGTTTTTTAAAGTAAAATTTGGCAGTTGTTTCTGACAAATACGGTACACTTTTGTTCTCATGAGCCAAAGAATGCAAAACCTGCTTCAAATTGCCTTTTGCCGCATATTCCGTGACCAGATAAATCCGCTTGTCAGAGACAAACACGTCCAGTAACATTATCTAAAAATAATTTATTAAAATACCACAGCAGTTTATCACTAACGACAAAAGATACGTACAATGTTGGGATGTCCAAACACTTTGTTCAAAATGCTGATTTCGTTGGGTACGCACTCGGCCAACTTGCTCAGTCTTGCAGCACCAAGATCAGCATAAATAATCTTAATTGCAACCTAGTAAAATATTGAAAAGCATTAAAGAAAATGCCAATATTAATAAGCTAATATTGTACAACATATATTTGTTTAACCTTTAGTTGCTTCCCAGTTTCACTGATAGCTCTCAATTTTTCCTTCTTGGCAATTGTGTCTGCCATCACATTTGCCGAGAATACCCGGCCAACTGCCCCACCACCAAGAAACTTGCTCTCTGACATGTCATAGCCCTTACTATGACACGCAGCTTTTTCCTTCTTCAACAATCGACTTTGGAAACGACGATCCATTGTTTTCTGTTGTATACAGATGAGATTTTGCAACTATTTGTAATGTACAACCGCACACTAGAATGCAAAACGAGGGTAGTTAATATATTTTCTACCGCAGCAACCAACAACTTGGCTTCCCAAGATACGTTTCTGACGTCATAATGCTATTGTTTGAATTTATTTTAAGTTTTTTGTAATGGTTGGGTATAATTTGATTGGATATTCTTGAAAAAATATTACATATTGAAACGTGGTTTGGTGTGTAATTATTAAAAACTGGTTTATTAAAAATCAAAAGAACCCCTTCAATAAAATTGTAGAGTTGAAGATTTTGAACGATCTTTTGCCTTTTGCCTAATAATCAACCAGAACAAAAACTACCTTGTCATTTTCTAAAAAAACAATCGAACTTTGCTGTGGAATCACAGTTGGTTGTGATTTACTCTTAGGCATTCTCGTTGATTTTATTCGTGTATATAGTATAGACGAGCGCGTTTTGTAACGAGCGGGACCAGTGTTCAGTCCACCAGGCCTTTTGTAAAGGGCGCTACACATCAATGCCATACACTTGTGTTTATTCATGTGGAACGGTTAAAGGAAACCTTTTTTTCAGTTTCGACCAAGTTTGGTTTTTCGTCAGAAATGGCAGTGAAAAGATTTGTCCTGTTTATAGTTTTGTAAGTGGGTGGGTGATTTTTTGTGCACCAGTTTTTGGTGCAGACCGAAACAAACAAAATGGAGGTTATAGAAACGGAATCGAGTAGTGGTACATTATCAGCAGTTTTACCATGGGACCAGTTTTCTGAATGGCTTCACTGTGTTTGTATCGTAACGTTTGACCTTGAGCTTGGCCAGGCCTTGGAGGTAAATTTTTCAATTGCTAAGGGTTAATTAAAATTGCCAGTTGTTTTGGGTTGAGGGGATTAACTGGTGGAAAAGTTTGCAACTTTGCAACTAACATAGCAACGTTGATTGCAGGGATGTTTTACAAATATATAATGCATTTGCTTGTTATATCTGTGTGAATTGCTATAAAAAATGCAACAATTTTTCCATTTCTGGTTAGGATTTAGTGATTATCAGATAATACCTTAACTACAACTACAAATTTTTCTGCAGTTTGTCTACCCAAAGCACATTGAGTTGGCAGAAGCAGAAAGAAGCAATATATGTTACCTAGCTTTTCCCGATTCAAATTCTGGATGTATGGGCGACACACAATACTGTTTTCGAATAAGAAAAGGGCGGTTTTGCAAAGGAAACTCAACAGAGTCAGA
Organism: Ascidia mentula; assembly: GCF_947561715.1. Classification (NCBI taxonomy): domain Eukaryota; kingdom Metazoa; phylum Chordata; class Ascidiacea; order Phlebobranchia; family Ascidiidae; genus Ascidia; species Ascidia mentula. The sequence goes on from NC_138568.1 coordinate 7,602,511, forward strand.
CTATCTGCGCTCAAAAGACTGTCCTGTGACATTGCTGGTTGGTTACACTTTCATATAATGTGTTGCCTAATTTTGTGATAATTGGGGCCATGATGTTTTTAGGGACAATAAAAATGTGTTTTCTGTTTGCAGAAAGATGACACACATTATTATGGATATGTGTATTTTCGCCAAGTCCGAGATAAGACGCTCAAAAGAGGCTATTTCCAGAAGTCAGTTGTGCTTTTAAGTTCACTGCCTTATTTCAATTTCTTTAAAGATATTGCAGACATAATTGCACCAGAGTATTTTGATAATGGTGAGCCATGTCTGGAAGCAGGTAAGCAAAATATGCTGATATTAAGGATTGACATAATTCTGATTTTTTAAATCTCGTCAGCATGTCATGACATTGATCAGTGGCCTAGTCCTATTCCTGGCAAACATCTTACACTGCCACTTATGGGAATGATTCTTCATGTTAGAATTCCAACTAAGCAAGACAAACCTGGCAGAAAGCTGGTAGAAGCCACAGAAAAAGTGAGTTATTTAATGAGGTTGTATTGCACCTAGTTTTTTTCGCGGCGGTACATTGTTTAAATTGCTTGTTAAGTTAGTCATTTGCATGTAATATAGCTTGTGTAACCGACGCGTTTATTTTCTCATTTTTAGTATAATCTCAAATAAAACAGTTTGTTATTTTTAGGCTGCTGCCCTTGCACCCTACACCCTTTCTTCAATAAATCGCATTGATCTGTTTCAAAGTCTGCAAGGCGTTTTACCTCATGTGCACCTTTTGTGGGAACTTGTTTTGCTTGGAGAGCCAATGGTTGTCATGGCACCATCTCCAACCAGCTGTGCTTCAACTGTCCTTGCACTTGTATCAAGCATTAGTCCTTTAAGGCATGTCTAACAATGGGATTAAGTTATGAAATTGACTGTATAATGCTTTTGAGTATGGTTTCCAACATCAATACTACAGGAATGTATTTTGAATATTTTGTAACTGTCTATCCTGCTTGTTTTAGATGCTACTGTGATTATCGTCCCTTTTTCACTATTCATGACAGTGAGTTCAAGGAATATACAACTAGAACACAAGCTCCGTAAGTAAAGTTTTTATAATTATAATTAAAGTAACCCACATTTTTCAACATAAAGTCACATGTGAGATTGTAGTTCCAGTAAAGATGAAATATTTTCTTAATTAACATGGAGCCAATAATATGAATTAAGTGAGCTGCAGACAGATGGCCACTTTGACCTAATAGATCTCATCACTGCAGCTTGATGTGACTTTTGTAGTTGTAGACTTACCTTGCCCACAAAACGAGCAAGCAAAGATAAATTATTTAGCAACTAAAAAGTTCACTGTAAATAATGAGATATAAATATGTTTGTTGATATGAACACAATAAGATTTTTTTTTTCTGCTTGCAGGCCACCAGTGATCTTGGGAGTCACCAATCCATTTTTTGCCAAAACTTTTCAGCACTGGCCACATATTGTCAGAATAGGTGACATTGGGTTTGGAAACTTTAGAGGCTCAAATCCATCTCTTCTTTCCAATGATTCCAAAATAAAAAAGGCTTCGAAACTGAAGGAATTGGACTCTAAGACTGGTGTCTACACAAAATACAAACCATTTTTGAAGAAGGACAAAATGTTTCTGAAAACGTTTGCCAAGGTATTTTATATACAATTCCAGTAATAGTGATTGTTATTGGCTGAAAACCATAATAAAGGATAACATTCTTCTAATAAAGGATAACAATCCTATCGCATCAAAAATTCATAAAACTCATATATACGAGAAAACCCTTTTGTGTATTTTTTATCAATATTTTATTTTCATGAAGGGTCTTGTCGGAAAAAGACCTGGAAGTGCACAATCAACTTTACTGGAAAGACATTTTCTAGAACTGACACAAAGTTTTATAATTCCACTGGAGAGGTATCTTGCCAGTCTAATGCCATTGCAAAAGTGCATTTCTCCCTTGAGGGTAAGTGCCAAAAGCTGCAATCCAAAGGTTTTACAATACTTTTCTGTGTATTACAGATAGTTATGAATATAGTTTATGCTGTGGTTAATTTAACAAAAAAAACTTGGTCATGTGTGTTGACCTAAAAAACACACATTTTGCAAAGGCACCCCCATCGCTGAAACCATTTCGGCAAGAAGAGTTTTTCCAAATGGTTGAAAGCAATGGTCCACAACTTACATCAGGTACAAGGGGTGACTGGTTGGGATTGTACAAGCGTTTTATACGGAGTCCCAACTTTGAACACTGGTTTATTCGAAGGAGAAATGAGATTGAAGCAAAAATTATGTCACTCCATCTTGTTGCTTTGAGTGAAACTGTAAGCCAAACACATAGTGTACTGTCTAATATAAATATATGTGTATATTTAAGTAACAGAAAAACATAATTAATTATTAAAAATATTGTGGAAGTTTGTTTTTCTTGTGTATCAGTTTAGGTATGGCAAGATATTGTTCTGTTTGTTAAATTAATTAAAAAATACCATGTTTTTCCTTGTATTTGGCCTAGCTGAAATGTTGATTTTACGAACACAGAGCATTTTCCTATCATAGTGCTCATACTGTCACTGCCTATTTGAACAATATATTACGTTTTACCGCAAGGATTTGGAATCGTGGTGTCAAGACAAAAGCGAGGTGGAAGTGGTCGATATGGTGCTACGACTCCGTCAAAAGGTTGCCATGGCGACGTCGCATAGACTGGAGGTGCCGACAGCCACAGTGGAACGACTCAACACACAGATAGCCTCGATTACCGACTCTCTGCCCCCGGATTTGCGCGGGATTCTGATAAAAACGTAACGCAGCGCCGTGGCAGGGCTTTAACGTGTGAAAATCATGAGTAAAAGGCAATTTAGGTTTTTTCGGCGCACTTGTCCTCTGGTACCCGGTGGGACGATTCAATTGCACGTTCATAACTGCTGCCCAATCACTCAGAATATGTCCGAAAGCGCGCAACTAGGCCTGCAAATTCTTTTTAATTCAAAACTTTGCGCTTCAATTATCAGTAGAATATGTGAACTGACAAACGTAGTTTGAGTTTATGTCTAGAGGAAGTTCAAAATCTGAATTTTGCGACCTGTTTTGCCGAAGTGCAATATGTTCACGGACGCCTTCATGCGTTCTACATAGTCCTGGTTGAACTGTCGGTGCTCACTTTGCGCACAGTCTTTGTTTGTTTTTAGTCAGTGTTATCAATTCGCATTTATCATCGCATTCGCTTGAAAGAGAGTCGTACAATGTTTGACGTGAACTGCTCTGCCCGCGTTTATTGTTTTTTTTTCGCATCTTGTGTCTGCGTCCAGCGATGAAAATTTACTGTATTTTACAAATCCTGTCATATAAGATGTTTTTTCAGGTGTGTGAGTTGATTTGATTACAATGTAACATCTCCTCGCGCACCTAAAAACCGGTAAAACTGCTTCATTTTGTTAAATTTGCATTTTTGGAAACTACTGGTACCGAAGAACTTGCGACTATTTAGCGCTATGTCGGAAAGTATTAGAACTAACTGATATCTATAATAGAAATTAAAAAAGGTGTTTTTTGGCCCATCTCCGTTGTTTTCTGCATAGGTTGTGTTTTATACGTATTTTAAGTTATTTGAAAATGTGCATTTTACCTCTCGTATGGCCTTTATCGCGGTTCCTGCAAACCTGGGTCGGAGTTTTTTATGGTTTCGCGCTTAAAAGTGAATTACTTGTTGTGTGTTTTGTGATCAACAAACGCAAAATTGTGTGCTTTTTATTCTGTGTCCCGGCTTTAACGTGCAGCATCCTGCGTCCATTAAACAAGCAGTGTGTAATACCACACTTGCGTTTTGAAATCAACTTGCTTGCTATACTTTTGGACATGCGTTAAGAGTCTCACAAGGCAAATAAATGTCAAAATTAACACAATTTAACGAGTTCTTTTAAAAAAATCATGGACAATTTCCTATTTATAATTAGTCTTGGGAGCATTCGGTATCATGTCGAGCCAGTTATTTTGAAAATATGTCTAAAATAGCGGAGAATTGGAGAGGCTAGCTCCATCAAAACTGCATATTCCCACACGGGGTCGGCAAGTTCGGTCCTGCTGCTGTCGCTATTCCACCTGTTCTCGTGTCCATTGGGACCCATCAAATCTCATCGGAACATATGGTAACTGAAAACGCAAAAGAAAAATCGGTGCAGTTTATTGAATAGTCGGCGAAAAGCATTTTACCAACACATTACACAAAAACGCGGGGTTTGACGACATTCCAAAACATTTTTTCGGTGAAATGCGTCGTTAAAAAATGCCAAAACGTAGTATACAAGGTGATAAGGACCCAAAGTCATAATCTCGTAAGCGGGCGTTCACAAGGCGAAAACGAATTTCCTGTGCAAGCGCCTTTGTGAAATTATGTGACGTCATTGCCAACAAACTGTAACTCCTAATTAACGCCTACGGAACAACCTGTGCGAAGCAAGGTGCTTTCATTAAACCGATGGCAATTCAGTCTCCACAAAGCTGGCGCAGAACCACACTGGACAAAATACTCCTGGGGCAAAACTGCAGACATCATCAAAACGAGACGTACCGACGTGTTGCAAAGTAAGGCTGACCAGTGATCTTATACGGATATCGCCAGAAACACTCTTAGGATTTCCGCATTACATGGATTGTTGTTTTTCGCAACGAGACTAAATTAAACAGAGTTACTTGAATGCAAATTAAAAACTTACAACAACGAATTTTGAACATTAATAATAATGCCTTTACTTGTATAAAGCAATAATACTTTTATTGATATTAGTTGTATTGATAAATCGTACAAAACACTTCAAACCCTGGTCGTTACAAACTCGAAGAGAAATAAGGCAAACGGATTGGATTCAATCAAAAAGACGGGAGAACCCAACTATTACGCTGTCTTCGCAAGACACGAACAAGTAAAATAAACCCACCTAACCTCTCGTGCGTCACGCATGAGTGGACAGTCTACTAATTTCAACATAAAACAGGAAGGCAATGGGCAGCGGCGACACTACGCAACGATGTAACACTGTAGCGCTAAAAAAGATCATGAAAAAAATACGGAAACATTATACAAAAAATGACTTAATCTGACACGAAACGAGCAAGCAGTGTCTGTCTCCGCTTTTCGGCCACGTCCATTTGATTCTCGATGTCGCCGCGTTGATAATCACCGGCGTGTTCTAATTTCCAGGCCAAACCCTCGATCTCCACCTCAAGCTGGGCCTGCTGGTATTCGAAGAGCGTTTTTTCAGGTCCCGCCTCCGCGTAGTACACCAACGGGTAGGTGTACTGTAGAGTGTATCGACACTGCGTGTACAAGATAGGGACATGAACGGCGGTGTAACACTGTTGGTCAAATGCTGCTTTGTATGTAGTTAAAAGGTACATGTTGGCACGGCGACGTGTGTTTTTGGACTGTATATTGATAACATACATTATTTGCAAAATGGTTTACAAAACGCGCCTACGCTATCATTTGGTTACTGTAAAATCAGGCCAGTTTGGTCTACATTCATGCTACAAAGAAATTTATAAATGGATGGTAATATATCTATGCGCCATCACATGTATAACCGCCATTGAGAAGTTTTGGACAAGATTTGGGTGAACAGGGGGAAATGACAATCATAATGGGATGAGCTACTTAAAAATCGGGTTTAACCAGAAATGACTATGACCTAATTTCCCCCCGTACTAAGACCAACACGATTAGGGTAACATAATCGTGACAAGTGAGGTAGGCCAGATACAAACAACATCCCACTTTGCGAAACTAGCACGAAAATTGTGCACATTCACAACGTGGAACCCCTACGTGATGACCATTGTTCTGGCTTGCTTCAATTTACCACTTCTTTCTCTTTGTGAAAAAATATAATTGGCGCAAGGAACAAACACATTGCTTGTTGGGTTAATCTTGATGTAATTGCCTGTGTTTAGGCTGAAATACAACGCCCCGAGGGCATATGCCAACATGTATTAATTAACGAATACAATCACACTATAGTCATATAAATATGTGTATTGTCTTAACATTAACTCAAGACTCGCTCCTTAGCTTATATAGCAACCCGATCACAACTTATATAAGACATGTGGGTGGTAAACGCCTGGGTAGCATATTAGCTAAGTGACGTAGTAGATTAAGTTGTTTAATGTTAATTATATGGCAAGAGTTGTTTAACCCTGGGTTAAAATTTCATGGATTTTTAGTTTGTTGGTCAACCTAAATTAACGAAACTGGTGAAAATCCAGAGACAGAGTTCACACTGCCCAACGACAAGCCGACCTAGATTGTTGGTGCCAACTAAATCCAAAGCATCCGTTTCAAGTTAACAAGGTAACTAGGGCGTAAATTGGCCTTTTGTTAGCGAGATTTGGCAGCGATTTTGTAGCGAAGGTAAATAGTGCATTGCAAAACTAACGAGTTTACCAATACAAGTCATCATTTGCTTAAAAATTGGAACGTGATTTACGGCACGTCAATGACCAATCAGTTTACTATCCAAGCGCCACGTCACTATAGTTTCAGTCAAAAAAAATAATTCTACGTACATAAAATCAAATTAAGATAGTCAGTCATGCTTTAGGTGAAACGCAGGCCAAGTGTTTCCTAGGATCAACCTTGTCTGTGGGATGCCTATGTGTTTGAAACCCAACAGCTCAGCGAAACCGAGCTTCCATCAATTATTGACAAATCCCCAAAACAGGAACAACGCATCAGTATTGGGCGTAACCGGCCCCGCCCACAACGTTTCCACATATGAACTGACTTACCTTAGCTAGAAGTTCGCCAGCGCGCGTTAGGTATTGCCAGTCGATCCAAGTACCTTGGGACTGATTCACTTTGTCCTCAATTTGCTTCTGTATTCGTTTACGCGCTTGGGCTTCGAGCAACAGGCTTTGGTTGTGGTTTTCCCACTGTAAAGGGCAGGGTTTTATTGGTTGGTTAGTGTTTTAGTTAATGTACTTGTACACACGTTAAAATTATGGAAACGAGTTTATGACAAAAGTTGGGATATCGAGGTAATGTTAAGTGAAGGGTTATCATTATCCTTGGTTCACAAACGTAGTATTTATTTCATATTATTCTATACATAGCAACTAAATGTCGATGGTAAGAATCTAAATTTCTTCAAAGATGTCTACTTTGTTTTAGGTGTCAAAAAACTTCATGAGTTTAAACGTAGTTTAATCAAGAATAGGTAAACATTTAGTAAGTTTACTAACTCACAACTTACCCTCTGAAAGTAAAACAGATATTTTTTAAGTGCTTCGCGTGCTTGTGTTTGTTGACTCTTCTTGGCAATCTTCGGGTTCTCTTTGTACCGACTGCATTCGTAATATGAGTTCCCATGATTCTTCCAATCCCCAAGACACATCCAACAAAAATCTATGAAAATTTAATACCCCAGTCATCGCACTGCCAGTATGAACATTTAGTCTATCTCTGGAAACATAGGAATGTGTCCCAAACGGATCACATCAAAAGGCTGCTGGTGCAATACTGTGCAAAAGGGTGCAAATGTACTTTGCTGGTGCAAATACTGTGCTTTTTGATAACAGTACAAACAAACTTTTATGTCAAGTTTAAAAAATAAAAAAAGCAAAATACTCACTGTGTTTGCACTTTGAACATTGCTGCAAAAAAAATTTAACAAAGTAAGTCAAAATGGTCTGGTCATTTCTATGTGTAAAGTTTAAACAACCGCGTTATTATGTCACAAACATAATAACAATACATTCTAAAGTAATAAAGCAGCGTGTTTTATGGATGTACTTCCCTTGTTTAGCTGATTTAAAAGTTGCATAATAATTTGGTCTTTGTGAGAAATGTTATGGAGCTAAAATATACATTTGAAATATAGAAAAACTTACAATGTGATTACAGCCTCCGTTCTTTTCGATGCAGATATGACACATGGGACACTACAAAAATGAGAAAGGGTTCAGTTTTTATTACTTGTAAAATTTAAAAAAATGTCATTTGAGTGGAAGAATATTTAATTTTCTTAAAATGGCCAATAGAACTTCTAATCTTACATTTAATCTTTTTGTATGAGATACATTGATGTTGCCATGAGGTGAAATTAATTGTATTTTCTTCATATTTTTGCACATTTTAACCACTTTTCCAAATGTTTTATATTTTGGTCACAGTATTTAGTGAGAAATAAACTAATATTTGTGTTCATTTTATGAAGAACAGAATAGTGTTGCAAAATTTCAACCATACATCTTTAGTATTGGCACTGATGTAGTTGGCAGTCTCTGAATCATCAGCACATTTTGTCAACCATTTTTGAATAGTTGAGCAGTCTGCAGGTGTGTGGTAAGGATGTCCGCATTCAAAACTACAAATAAATTTCATCACTGCACAGTTTGAAACTATGTTTTGTGCATAAGGCAGTATATTAATTGATATTTAAAATTACTCACTAACGATGACATACAATCAACTTCAGATCAAACTTCTATTATAAAAATCTACATAAATGTCATATTTCCCTAAATGGTATTGCCAGTTTTTCTTTTTATTCCAATAGAATTAAGCATACATACACTGGTACTGATTTTTCAATATATACATGTTTTTAATTGTTTTTGAAAAAATCCAAACTAGTTAGGTTGACTTCTTTCAGGAAATTAAAACACACTTACCAGCACACATTCTGACATTTGGCACACTGCGCTCGTCTCGGTCTCGGTTTCTCAGCAAACAATGTCATGTCACAGTCAGCACCTGGGCAGAATCTTAACTGATAGTGAGACGTTATCGATATTCTGAGCAGGTGCTTTCTATATTGATTTTCAAGGTCATCTGACATTGTAGAGGTAAAAAATTGTGTGACAAAATCTTCATGGCAGAGCAGGTTGCAGCTATTTGCCATGCAGGGTACGCCTAAAAGTAAGCATATTTTAGTTTTACCTAATTCGGATAATTGGTTATATTTGTCAACAAAAATATAGTAACATCAATTACTGAGGATAATCAGAAAACCTTAACTGATCTAGACACTACTAAATATCAAGTTCATAACTTTTTTAAACTAAAATCTATACAACAAGAATAAAAAATGAAACCATGTTGACAATTAGAAAAGAATTTGGAAAACAAAACTTTGTTTATTTCCAACTTACCTGTTGACAGCCCATCTTTTACAACAAAGCTAATATGTTGTTTCCAACAACATTCACAAAACAGATGCTGGCATGATAAGGCATGAAGTTGGCCGGATGGAAAACTTTCCAAGCATACCCCACAACATGGGCTTTCCCTGGATCTAGTGTTGTGGCTTCTAGGCTTACTAAGAGTTTGAACACCACTCTCCACAAGCAACTTGCCTTTTTCCAGTGGCAAGTTGGACCTTAAAGGCAATAGGACCTGTTTAGGTATAGGATGACTGCTGAAGGGACATAAGTTAGGTAAATCTGAGGAAAAATCAACTTTGTGACTCCAACTATTAAATTTCTTTTAAACTTTGTCATGCAATATGAAGTAGAACGACTCACATTACAGTATCATATTCAACTCTTTCTATAAAAGTGCACACAACCACACAGAACAGTGTAAAAAAACAACTGACTTAGTGTTGATTACTGGTAATTTCCACTTTACATGATAGAGAACAATCCTTGCAAGAGAAGGAGATAGGTTGAGTGTGTTACTGGCACTTTCCATATCATGCAAGAGCTTTGTCTTTACATTTTCCGGTGAGTAAGTTTCATACTCAAAGTGTTCTAGTTCCTGAATCCGCTTTCTAAAAAGGCACAGAAACTATATCAGGTTTTGTGTTTAAAGATACAAACCACGAAGATTTAAAAACTTGCATAACACATGAAACGTATAGGTCATGGCCAAACTTATGATCAGTTTAATGAACAAATACCATTTTCTTACTTTATGTTATTATTGTTGGTCACAATCCCTGCTTGTTCATTGTTTCCATCTTCTTGGTTTTCATCGCTCTCAATGTAATCATCTTCGTTGTTGTTGTAGTAATCGTTTATGTCTTCGTCGTCGTAACCGTCTGAAAACTCTTCGTCGCTATCGGCCATGGTGTCCACGAAATAAACACTGCTAACCCTTTTTATCGCACTTTTATAAGTATCTAATGTCGGCTTCAGCTGAAAAGCGATTCTCCCTTCTTATGTGCGAAGATGCAAAGTTCTTAAGTGCGAAACGTGAAGGAATCGTGCAGCCTTTCTAAATATCTCGAAGCAGTCTGGAGTGACAGGCCAGAGGAAAAAACAAACAAATCAATCATTCGCGGCCATCCATGACTGATTTTGGCACGTGATGTTTTTTCGCACGTAGAAGCCAAGTTTACATTCTAGATACAGGAACTTTAAAACAAACCTTTGAAAGTAATCCATCACCATTTTTTATGATGAATAGAATAAGATATAATAGAATAGAATAAAGATTACAGGTCGAAACAGTGCGTGTACACACCCTGTCTGCAGCTCGAGAATAAAGATGTATTTCCTAAATTTGTTGTTAGTGTTATGTAAAATTCACCGCAATGATATCCCAATATATACACGTTCACAAAAACATAAAAAAACGCAATAAATAATGACATATTTAATGTAACTTTTTTCTAGTTTTAATTTAACATTATAATTTCTATTTTATCCCAGGTCACGCGTATCATTACGCGGGAAATTGTTCCCCTTCGCTGATCCTGAAACAGCGTTTTGCGGGAAATTGTGGCTATTGTAATAGGTTTGTCTTCGTTTGTTTAGGAAGAAACTAGCAAAACAACTGATTATGGCGGTAAGCTGTTTTAGTGTGTTCCTAAATTGTTTCTCATGCAACAGTTTTTAATTTTTTGCGATAATTTTTTCCAACAATCGTAATTGTGCAAAGGCCCTGTTGAGCTGTCTCCCACCAAGCCAACTAAACATTTTGTATTCCATCTTCAGGATCGCTCAAGTGAAATGGATCAGTCTTCAATAGGCGATGGAGCAACAAGTCCGAGCAATCGCCCCCCATTTGCTTCCAGTCCTGCACGGGGCGAAGGTGAAGATCTTCCACCTTTTCAAGATGAAAGCGAGGCAGATGCATTGCTTGGCAACATTGGTGAAGTTGAGGAAGAAGAAGATGGTGAAGAACTTTTTGGAGATGCAATGGAGCGGTAAATTGTGTTTGTTTTATTTGTAATATTTGGACACCATGCTATACCTACCAGATTACTAAAAGTATTGCTCCATATTCCTCTACACATTTATTGACAGTTCAGTATGGACAAGATAAACAGTTACATTACTTCATAAAAAAAATATTGGATCGTCTGTGCATTTACCATTCACTGCATATTACAACTTCCAATCTGGTTGCGATAGTTTCACAAATCTATTTGTATAATTTTGCTATAAAACAAACCTAGACATATCACACACAATAGTTATTTTAACTTTATAATTCGGGAAGTTTACATCGAAAAATCAGATTTAGCAAATTGGTTTTGTCAGCTTTATTCTGTTTTTTTTTTATGTACAATCATTAATTTTTTCAGTGATTATCGACCCATTCCTACTCTGGATGTTTATGATGCAAACGAGCTTGACGATGATGAATACGAAGCACTATCTCCCTCAGCAAGAGCAGAAGTGGATCGAATGCTGAGGAAGAGAGATAGGGAAGAAGCTCTTGGAAAGGGAAGAATGAGACCTGGACTTTTGTATGGTATGTTTCGTTTGTGCCTCTTCCCACCTATTGACTGTATTGAAATTTTGTTTTTGAGTACAGTTTGTACATAATTTATATATGTATGTACTTAAAGTTGATTGGGCTTGTACCACGAACAGTACAAAGAAATTGCACTTAAATAGTTTAAATTCTTATATAATTTCAAAAAAGTTTGGGTTACTTCTCATATTTATTACTTGCATTTGTTTCTGCAGCGAAAAAAAGTTTTCATTCGCTTGTAAAGCAAACATTTTATGCAACAAGTTAAAATAGTAGTAACGTGACGTTTGTTTATTTAACCTTTTGAAGAAAGTGACGAGGAAGACGATGAACAACCGACCAGGAGGAGAAGAATGGCTGAAAGAGCAGCAGAAGGAGGAGAAGATGAAGATGTAAGAATGTGTTTTTCGGTGTTGAGGTCAACAATGTTATTTTTGCTTTCATCTTTAGATGATTGAAAGTATCGAAAACCTGGAAGATACAAAAGGACACCCTGTTAAAGAGTGGGTTGTGATGCAAGCTCCAAGACTAGAGATATTTAACAGATTTAAAAACTTCCTGCGGACCACAGTAGATGCAAAGGGAAACAACATATTTAAGGAAAAAGTCAAACAAATGGTTGAAGGTGGGTAATCAAAACAATTATTCATATATATACAACATTATTCATAAATATCCAGTATATGCTCTTGATATGTGCATCATGCCAATCAGATATTTTTTACTTTAACATTTACTAACTCTAGTTTTAAGACAACCAATTAAAGTACAACCAATATTTCTCACCTTACCTCTCCATTACCTTCTTATGCCAGACAACAAAGAGAGCTTGATTGTTGACTACAACCTGCTAGCCAGTTCACAGGAAGTTCTTGCCTTCTTTCTTCCCGAAGCACCAACGGAAATGTTGCAGATATTTGATGAAGCAGCAAAGGATGTTGTGCTTTCAATGTATCCAAAGTATGAAAACATCGCCAAAGAAATACACGTCAGGATATCGGAACTGCCATTGATTGAGGATATTCGCGCACTAAGGTTTGTAACTTAACCATTAGCAATTGTTTGCATTTTTATGCAAGTCTGAAGCCGCGTTTTTTGACAGACAACTACATCTTAACCAACTAATCAGGACATCAGGTGTTGTAACAAGTTGCACCACAATTTTGCCACAGCTTCGTTATGTGAAGTACGATTGTCCAAAATGTGGCTACGTCCTAGGCCCATATTTCCAAAACCAGAATCAAGAAGTAAAGCCAGGAGCATGTCCAGGTAAATACACAAAATGGGTCTGACAAACTTTTAAAAATTGTTACTACAATCTGATATTGAAGTAATAGTGCATATATACCCTTTCCTCTGATATCACAAATGTTAATCACATTGTGCAGAATGTCAGAGTTATGGCCCTTTCGAGATCAACATGGAACAAACTGTCTACCAAAACTACCAACGTGTTTCAATTCAAGAAAGTCCAGGCAAAATAGCAGCTGGTCGTTTGCCCCGCTCTAAAGATGCTGTTTTGTTGGCTGATTTGGTTGATACTTGTCACCCTGGTGATGAGATTGTAAGTTGAACTTTTATTTTGGGTTGTTGCATTGGTAATTTTAAATCAAAGAGAACATATCAACACTGATTTTGTGATGAATAAGTTTATTTGAGCTTGTATTGAAAATAAATATATTTACATTTAAACCAATCATATGAATATCCTATTTGATAAAATAACTTACTGTCAACCTTGACAAAAATTGTAAACTATGACAGGCACGTTGGCAATTCTTGGGCATGCCAAGGATATGGATAAATCTCATTAGGCATATCCTTTTGTTTAAACTCAAAATCTTTTTTTAAACTGTTGTTTTATGCATTCGGTTATTTCAGGAAATAACTGGAATTTACAGCAACAGTTATGATGGGTCGCTTAACACAAAAAATGGTTTCCCCGTGTTTGCGACTGTTATTATGGCAAATTATATCGAGAAGAATGATGACAAGCTCGCTGTTTCATCACTAACTGATGAAGACATTCGAACAATTGTTGCCCTATCAAAAGATGAGAGGATCTCCGAGAGAGTGAGTTTCCAATATTAATGCGAATAGAAACCAATGTTTTTGACTTACCAAAAGGAATAAATTTGTGTTAATTTTTCATCATGATAAAAAGTAACATTTCTGTGATTTGTAGCCTAATGCAACATAGCATAAGTCTCGAAGCGTCTTTCTTCCAGATTGTCCACAGCATCGCACCTTCAATTTATGGACATGATTACATAAAGCATGCAATTGCTTTGGGAATGTTTGGTGGTGTCTCCAAAAATCCAGGTGGAAAACACAAGGTTTGTAACTATCTGCCTTTTCCAACACAATATTTTAAACCTTATATTTTTACTCAAAATTTCTGATTAAACTCAATGAAAAGTTATCAAAACTATTCACGAAAATAAGAAAATATTTTTAACTCCGAGAACACTCGTCATTTCCTGCATAGCTGTTTTGAATAGGGATGTGCCAAGGCGAACCCGAACCCAAATAGATTCGCCGAATATAAGCACAGATTTCATATTCGTGCAAACCCGAATATTGCGCAAGATTCGTTGGCGAATATTTATTGAATATGATTGTGTGATACAACTGCCAAGGTTTTTGTCTTTTTCGCATGACCAATAACAGTAGCGCAACGCTTATAACGCCACGAGAACTGGTGTAGTCGTTTTTGCTATCGGTTTATCACCGTGATTGAACAAAACGTGACGAAAATACTGTTGCATTTGTGGCAAGTGTTTTCGTCACCAAAATACAGAAGCGCATTTGAAAACAAAAGAACGGAGGTCCTGTGTTGTTCAACATTATATTTGGTCAATCATGACATAACGGTTTTATTACGTTATGTCAATCAAAGTATCGTTTTTCCTAAACACTAACGGTAAAGGCCACTGTTCGTCTGAGATATAGCACGGACTCGGTGTTTGGTTTCCAAAAGTTTATTAAACTTTGCAGAAAACAACTGTATGCATTGGCGCCTAGTCCGGGGGGGCAGGGGGGGCGGCGCCCCCCCAGGTTTTTCCAAAAAAAAACGAGTGGCTATTACGCGCGTCTGTCCGCACCATGTAACTCGTCGCATTTGTAACGTTCGAAGAAAAAACACCTAAAAAAAATGTGTTTCTTACGCGACGCACACAAAATATGTTGACCTAGTTTCGCTTACGTAACTGACACCGGTTGTTGCAACGTTAGTCTCAAAGTATAATATGCCAACAGGTACAGGTACTTTTTGGTCGTGTCGTAGACCGATCTCGTGCGTTTATTGTTAACGCCGCCCTTTTGGCTAATACGCCTCATGCATTGTTATTCAAACACAGTTTTTCGATCCTTGATGACGTCATAGTAACAAATTATGACGTCATAACATAGCCGCCCCCCCTGGAAAAATGAAAACTAGGCGCCTATGACTGTATGCAATGTATTTGTCGTATGATAGCAAAACAATAATTGGTGAGGCAACATACTTACGCACGTGATGCAAACGTCCAAGTATTATTGACATCACACTTACATACGAATATATTCGGGTTCGCACGAATATTGTTTCTATTTATTCGGATTCGCACAAACCCGAATCTTTGTCCATTTGGCACATCCCTAGTTTTGAACGTTACAGAACCCTTGTTAGTGGTTCCCAAGGGTTTTTATCGCATCCATTAACATCAATATAATGATAAAAAAAAACACATTAGAGAATGCACAGTGAAAAGCTCACAGCATTCATGTCAAAATATTTCTTTTGGATTTTCTGTAGTTAAGAGGAGATATAAACATCCTAGTTTGTGGAGATCCCGGAACAGCCAAATCCCAGTTCCTCAAGTATGTGGAAAAAACAGCTCACAGGGCCGTATTTACCACAGGCCAAGGAGCGTCCGCCGTCGGTCTAACTGCGTATGTGCAACGTCATCCGGTAACGCGGGAGTGGACATTGGAAGCTGGAGCGCTTGTGCTAGCTGATAAAGGAGTGTGTCTCATAGATGAGTTCGACAAGGTAACTTACAAAAAAGACAACGCCCGGTGGTCATCAGTGTATGTCACAAATGTGATGCACTTATGACAGATTTTATGTTGTAGTTTTTTCGATTACTGCAACTTTGAATATTCTGTTTTTTTCCTTTAGTAAAATAACATTTAAGTTAATTCGCTGTGAAATAGGTTTATTTTAATCCATGTTTATTTCCATATCAGCTGTTTTAATACCAAGAAACCAAAGTAATAGTAATTCCTATCCTATTTATAGTATGCTTTTGGTTTTCTTGTTTGAATTGTCAAATTATTATCGACTGATGGCCAATTTGTTTTTCTTGGTTTTCAGATGAACGATGCTGACAGAACAAGCATACACGAGGCAATGGAACAACAAAGCATTTCGATTTCAAAAGCTGGCATTATCACCTCATTACAGGTTAACTACAGATATGCCAAATTGTTAAACCTTTTTCAGCATTGACAAAAAAATAACAATATAAAACATTCAAGAGTATTAGGTTAACAGACTTCGCAGCCAAGGCATTGCAGCCTAGCTGGATCAGCCACTTTTTCTCAACAAGTCGGAGCGAGATCTGAAAAATCGAGGTCTAGATGAGGTTTGAACTCACCACCCTGGGCTAACATTTGAAAGGAAATTTTTTCCTGTAGCTGAGTTGGTGCAGCAATGGAACGATGTGTCCATCAAGGGCGTGAGTTCAAACCTCAGCGGAAGCATGATTTTTGTATCTTGCTCCGACTTGTCAGCAAAAAGTAGCTTTAATTCATCATGGCACTGATAGCAGTACCTTACAATTCAGAAAAAAATTAGTAAAAAAATCATAAACAAAGGTTGCTTGTTTAGGCAAGATGTTGTGTTATCGCTGCTGCTAACCCAATCGGTGGGAGGTATGACCCTTCTTTGACGTTTGCTGACAACGTTGATCTTTCTGAACCAATTCTTTCTCGTTTTGATGTGCTATGTGTTGTGAAGGACCAGGTAAGACATGTCACCACTTTTGTGCAACAATAGTGTTTCTGCAAAATTAGGTTAATTCGAAAGTGAAGGTAGCTTGTAAAAGTTAGTTTTACAAATCATAAATAAAAACAAACTAAATAAACAGGGAAGCAGCAAAACGTGGTGCAACTGGTTTTGTTTGTTTTTGTTCATGATTTTGTAGTATTTCTGAACTGAGCTACATATTTTTTTGCTTTAACCAACCAATAAACAAGCAGGAGTTTGAGAGTTGGGGATGCGTTCTCTAAAACAGTGTTTCTTGAACTTAAATCTAAAATAATGTGTTTTTTCTAGGTTTACAATTTTAAGTCTCAGAGAGTGGACTTAAATTGTTTTCTGTCTCTTTTTTCCCAAAAACTTTTTAAATTTTTGCGTGACTTCCAATGAAAATTTATAAAAGATGCACCTATAGGCATTGAAGTGCACACTTTAAGAACCAATGCTCCAAACTATTAAATCGTTAAGATATCCAAAAAACAGATTTTCCTCCTCACAGGTTGATCCACTCAAAGACGAAATGCTTGCCCGCTTCGTTGTTCGAAGTCATCGGAGACATCACCCCGCTGCCGGTGATGATGATAAGGAACCCCCTGCAGATGTAAACCCCTCTAACATCGAGAAACTTCCACAGGTAAATACAGTGTGCAAGTTGGAGAAAGCTTTACAAGTGGTTAACGCTTGTATATTTCCTAGGAACTGCTGAAAAAGTACATCATTTATGCACGAGAAAAGGTGGAACCGAAACTTCATCAAATGGACCAAGACAAGGTATAAGATGTGATTTAATACAATTCATATTTAACGTCGGCATAACAACCATGATGCATGTGAACAGAACGATCTATAACAGAAAGTGATACCACGCAGTCTTTCGTTAATTGCCGTTACATTGTATGTCGTGTCGGTCTTTTGTCACTTAACTGCTATATATTCTGAAGTATATCTCATTGAGAAAGACTGATTTATTACATGTTTACAACACTAGCTTTTGCGGGGCTCTACCCTCGCTTCAGTACGTATTAACCAGTCACTTTCTCAATAGTGCCAATACATCGGCAAAATGATACTTAATGACAGTAAACACCAAGCAAGTATAATCATGTACAACCCACCCAACTGTACGAAGTTGCACAAAAATTGTCTTGCCGAATTTTTTTCAGTCATGGCAAAATGTTAACCTTGCAGGTTGCTAAACTCTATTCCGATCTACGTCGTGAATCCATGGCAACAGGCAGCATTCCCATAACAGTTCGTCACATCGAGTCCATAATCAGACTGGCGGAGGCCAACGCCCGAATGAGCTTGCGATCGCACGTGAACGACGATGACGTAAACACAGCCATTCGCATCATCTTGGAGAGCTTCGTGGAAACGCAGAAATTCAGTATCATGCGAGCCATGAAAAGAGTAAGCTTGTTTATGTTTTGTATCTGGCCCAGTACCTCCGATAAAGTACTGCTCTATGCAGGGGTTACAATCTTGTCCCAAAACATGCAAGAAAGATTTTTAATTTACCAGTGAGAACGTCGTGCGGTTACTGCTTTGTTTAATGACATAAAACTTTATCATTTCAGTCGTTTTCCCGCTATCTCAACTACAAGAAGGACAACAACGAACTGCTGCTCTTTATCTTGCGCCAACTAGTGTCCGATTATAACAGGTTTCAGCGAAACAGATACGGCGACTTACAAGAATACGCACAAGTGCAAGAGAAGGAGCTGTCAGAAAAGGTTTGTGTTGATGATGGCAGCGTTTACTTACAAAAATCAACTTTTCCGGGAAGGATGATAAATTGCAGCATTCAAAATTTAGTATATTATTTAAAATGTTTCATTTTGATCAAACTTGAAAATCTCTTTTATGACATCTTAAAAGCAGGATTTTGGGTAAATTGCTACTTGCTTAAAATCGTTCAGGCAACATCACAATTACATGGGTTCTACAGCGCATTTATTTGAAGATATTATTTCAAACACAAAATCTTGTGAAGCCTTTTGCATATACCCCAATTAAGAAATCCTCGTTTTGAGTACAAGTAGATTTTATTTATCAACTAACTTGTTTATAAAATTACGCTTTTTGTTGCTGCAGGCAAGAGCTATCAACATCCACAACTTAAGCTCATTTTTCCAAAGCGAACTTTTCAAAACCAACCGGTTCAGTTACGACGCGAAAAAAAAAATCATCACGCAGATGGTTTAAAACTGGACCTGTGTACATTACCACCACCTGTAAAGCTACCGTATTTTCGTACCATCGTGCTGTTTTGTCGCATTTTTTGTATTGGTTCTGTTAGAATAAAACTGCCAATAAATTTCGGCGAACGTGCAGTTTAGTTTAATAATTTTAGCAGTTGAACTATAGTGAAGACACTTGTTAAAGAAGTGAGGCAAAAAGGTTACTGGTATCTCCATTTCATCAAATTAAATCGCTTTACTGAAGATCGCCAACGTGAAACACAAGGATTGAGGCCTGAACACCAGACATGCGCGCTGAAATGACAATGTTAGCCAACGAAAAAGCTTGTTTGCCTTCTTGCGACGTTACCGACTACATACAGCGCGCTTAACCGCAGCAAACCGGACACGTACCATGGCTGATTGCAGCAACGTTTCTGTACGAGGTTGCAACCTGTTTTACAGGGAAAATGGAAAAGGAACTTCCTCATCGAAGGGAACTGTTGTCTTGTTGCATGGAATGCGATTTTCCTCCCAGAATTGGGAAGATATAGGTACCTTGCGGAAGCTTGCTGAACTCGGCTACAGAACTGTCGCAGTGGACTTACCAGGTGGACATGTGTGATATTAGTTTAGTTTACAATTGGAAACTGTTTTCGGGAATGATGTTGTTTGTTCAGGTTTTGGCAAATCCAGCAATGCAGAAGCACCACAAGACAAGGCACAATTTATGACAGAGGTTTTCAATGCCTTGAAAATTCAGCATGCAATATTGATCAGTCCTTCAATGAGTGGACAATATTCATTGGAGCTGCTTCATAGTAAATAGCTTTTGGGCTTCTTTTTAAATTTGTAAAACGTTTTGGTGTCATTAAAATCACATTAACTAACTTGCAGTGTAATCTTACTTCAAAAGTGCCACTTACTATGCACACTTTGGTGAAAATCAACAACTTGATTCTAAATTGTTTCTATAGATTATGGGAATACATTACAAGGATACATCCCCATTGCTCCAATCAACACAGATAAATATACTGCTGATCAATACATGAATATCAAAGTGCCAACCTTTATTGTTTATGGTAAGTTAAACTTTATGCCATTACATTCACATTAAACAAGTATATGTAAATTACAGGGGAGAATGATAATATAATCGGAGCAGCATCACTAAAAAACCTGTCTCAAATACCAGGACACAAAATTTTCTTGATGAAAAATGCCGGTCATGCTTGTTACTTAGATCAGCCAGACATGTGGCACCAATATCTCAAGGACATTCTGCAGCAAATTCCTTCTGGCTGAATGAAATCAGTTTTGCCCTTACTAGCATTTTTTTAATTTTCAACATATGTTAAAAATAATTTTGTGCAATGTTCCAAGTCACTTCCAGAGCTAGCTACTAATATTTAAGTGAAGATTTCCGAATGCTGTATTTTCGACATAAAAGGTTGCTGGAGTTGCACTTTCCATTCCACATTTATAAATCCAGTGTGTGAAACCAAAAATTGGCTAAAATTAAAATATAATAAAGTTTCTAAATCAATCTGTGTACAACTTGACATATCTCCATTGACACAAAACTACAGGCATTATGTTGCTGCCATACATATTATATTTTAATAACCTGTCCTTCTGGCACAAATAAACATTACTTTTATTTACCAACATTTTACCTTCTATTGAGCTAGGTTTCCTCAGGGTAAAAAAAATACAATATATCATGATATACTTTTCAAGAATATAAATCAGTTAGTATTAATTGTATTTACAAAGGAAGATAAAAATTTAAAATAAATTAAATACACCACCAGTGGTATTGCTCAAGATAAAGATGCAGACTTAAATTGTTCACTCAGGGACTTCATAATGTCCCTGTGTGATACAGGAAGACCATTACTCTCAATTCTTGATCTGGTTATCTTATAGTTGTCCTTGACAAAGTTTGCAAAAGGATTTGCCCTTCTTGGTTTTGCTGGAGTTCCATCATGATTAGTTTTTGGGCACAGCTCAAGTTTACCATGGCAACGACCGCAAACTTTTCTGGTGGTGTCAAGGGATTTAGAATGTCGCCCTATTTCGGTTTTGCATCTGGAACAAAATATACATAAAACAAACAAACATTGTCATGTTACATCTAACAGAATTTGTAGCGAAGCACAAGAGAAAGGCACTAACCTGGTGCATTGATAAACATATTTATATTGTATATCATAGTTATGGCATCTTTCCACTAGTGGTAACTCAGGGTGGACACATCTAGCTTTAGCAGCCCAAGACTTCCAAAATGGCCCATGGCTTTCACTGGCATTGTTAACAAGCCAAACAGCAGCATGACACATTTCATGAACAAGTGTATCCCTTAGTCTACATGCAGAGTCTATAACTTTGTCAGAAAGTGATATAGATGCCTCATACTGCCTTGATATGATAAAATCCCCATCAGTATGTTGTTTTCTTTGGGTTATTCTCCTGCATGTTGTGATACCCGCAGTCTTGGTCAGTCTTTTTGCCCAATTTACCTTCATGTTTTGGGGAAGCAAGTTTTCAAAAACAGAGCTGTTAAACAGTTTAAAAAGCTTCTCAGTCAATTGAATTTTATTGCGCTGAAATCCTTTCCCAGCATTTTGTTGGTTCATTAAATCCAGTGAAGTCAGAAAGCAACCTTTAATTGAGCAATGCATTCTGGTTTTGTTTACTTTTTCTGTATACGCATGCTTCTTTAATGGTTTTCGTTCAGGAGTTCGGTAAGTACTGAAGGAATCTCCTCTTGGATGTAGTATTTTCAGCTTACTCGAATTAGGTTCAATGTTCAGCTTGTAGTTTTCCAGCTCACCAGCCAAGCTTTTAAAACTGCTCGAGTTGTTTGTCTTGTAATTATTTTTGTCTGGGACTGATTTGGAATTTAAACGTTCTGCGAGAGATGGAGGCTCATCATTGTCATCTTCACTTGAAGAAATTAGTATCATTTTAGGTTTTTCAGGCGCGACTTTAAAGTCGCATTCATTTTCAGAGTCAGAAAACCTTAATGGGGTTTTGGGATACTCCAGTCCTGCAGTGCTACAATGAAACACGTCATCCTCGCTGTCAGATGAGAATACAACCTTGCGAATTGGGGTCGTAACAGATTTGTGGGGCCTGGTTAAAAGCTTGTTGGGAGTAAAGTGGTTGCTTGCTTTTGTTAGAAGTTTAACTCTTTCATTTTTTAAAGTTGGTTTCTTGTTCATATCCTTGGGTTGCAAAACTGGAATAATGTGTGTTTTGTTATGTTGTTCGTCACTCATAGAGTTCCGGTCAGATTTTAAGTCATTCTTGGTGGTTGTGGCACATAAATCATCGGCATCTTCGACAGATGTCAAGGAGAGTGCACTATTTTCATCATGAAAATTTTGGTTTCGAATTTTGCTGTTTCCATCAGACAGTTCATTTTCCTTTTCACTACAACTTGATGAACAAGAGCTTATAGTGTCTATTCGAAAGACAGGTCCTTCCAATCGATCTTTTTCAAAAAGATCAGATAAAGTTGTCTTCGGTTTTTCCAATGGATCGGCTTCCTCATCACTCGTATTTACGATAAAGTCAGATACACTCCCTGATGAATAACGGTAACGACCACCTTTTGGTGTTTTTATGTTGTTAAGGAAAGCCTCGAAATTGTCACTTCCAGACGAATCTGACGTATCAGTATTTTTCATTATGTACATAAATGTAGCCAGCTTTCTAGAAACAAAAAATGGTTGAAAAATAACATAGCGTAATATGCAAAAACAAAAAACTAACTACATTTCTTCATGGGAAAACACGAATTTCAAAATCAAGAAAAGCGTTCGTACTTTCGCGCCACTTATCTGATAGAAATCATTTTTGCGTTAAATGTGCCTACTACAGGGTTTGTTGCAAAGTAGTAGAAAGAACAGTATTTTTCTTGATAAATATTTGTTCACAGTATTTCAGAAATATTTGTTTTACAAAGAAGACCAGTAGTATGACAAAAAAATAATTTGATGATGTGCATCAAAGCCAAACATTCCTAACTTCTATCATAGAATGCTTCCATACGAAAAAATGATTTTTTGAAGATAAATTTATTGAGTTTGCGGCAATCTGACTATTTACATTTACTATTTTTATTTGTTTACAAAAATTATGGATGAATAAAAAAAATTCCCCTGGTAACATTACGTTGAAGAAATCACTAATCAGGCGTGCCGACCAAAATGTTAATTTTGACTGTGTTATATCATAAATTTGTGGAATTTATCACAATGTTTTTTTACATCCTTATTCTGATATACATTATATGTAGTTGTCATTATGTGATGTGTCTTGTGTCTATAATGTACTTTGATAAAGGCCTAACTATTTTTCATTTGCTTGTGTTTTATTTCAAGCATAAAAATAAATTGATAATGGGAACATAATCTAGAATATGTTTAAATTTTTACATGCAAATTTTCTTTAGTTGAGAACCACACTGTGCTACCATGACATCCACAAGCACCTCTGGTAGTATTTCTGTAAAGCTTCATCCACTTGTGATCATGAATGTATCTGACCATTGGACAAGAGTTAGAGCACAGGAAGGAAGGAGTAAACAGGGTTTGTCCTCCCAACATTTATTGACGATCACTGCATTATTCTATTTTCATTTGCAAACTGATTTTAATAAATTACAGTATATGGAGCTTTGATTGGAAAGCAGAGTGGTCGTTCACTGGAAGTTTTTAATTCATTTGAGCTTCATTACATGGAAATTGAAGGGGATGTAGTGATTGACAGAGAATATTACTACACAAAAGAGGAGCAGTGTAAGCTATGTTTATTATAAAAATCACAATGCACACAAACCTAGCACTTTATATGCTGTTTAGTTAAACAGGTTTTCAAAGACCTGGACTTCCTTGGTTGGTATACAACTGGTGGTGCACCCACTGAAAGTGATGTGAAGATTCACAAGCAAATTTGTGGAATAAATGAGAGTCCAATATTTCTAAAACTCAACCCCCAAGTTTCATCGACAGATGTAAGTGATTTTTATTTTTTGATTGGAAACGATGGAGATTTGATCAAAATTTTACGGCACTAATTTGTTTTTAATTGATGAATTGTATCTTCCAGTAGCTTGGAGTTGCAACTAATTTAACAAAAAAAAAACAACATGTAACAAAGATTTAACAAAAAAAATAGCAAAATGAATGTCAAATGACTTGTGCTAATCACTTTACTTTGCTCTGTTTTGTACATTTAATTGTTATTTGTTCACAAATATTTAAAAACCTTTTGTTGTCCAAAATTTTAGTTACCCTTGTCAGTATATGAGTCAGTAATAGATGTGGCTGATGGGAATGCTGTAACAAGACTGGTTGCATTAAACTATACGCTGGCCACTGAGGAAGCTGAAAGAATTGGCGTGGATCATATCGCTAGAGTCTCAAACCTTGAATCCGGCACAGTATCATCTGGTATGTATCTTTCATATTTCTGTTGAAAAAAAAGAAAACCTTTTACTACAAAAACTACGAATAACGTGCGAATTGTGCTGTATAAACATTGAGCATGCAGATGTTGCAAAAGCGTTTGTTATTCCTGTCTGTCTTAATAACAAATAACTGCATACAAAATTTAAATTATTGATAGCCCACATAAAATTTTACCATGACACAATTTTCCTTGTTATATATTCCATTCTTAAGTGTAGTAGTATTTTTCTGTACTGCATTAAAATCCTCTGAAGAAGTCTTTCCAAAACGTTTTTTCTGGCAAGGTTGTTTTACGTTGGCGTGGAATCTCCAAGACTTAAATCACCTAGAAAACTTACAAATTTTTCACCAAATGGTTGTGATTTTGTGTAATTTGCCTTGTTCTGTGTGTAAACGTTTGGCCATGTTCTCGTGTGAGGGACAAGTTCAACAGGTTTTGCTCAAAAAAGATGGTAGCACAGAAGCATAAAACCATGACTTATATATATATTTTTCTTGTCTAGCATCAGAACACCTACATAGCCAACACAACGCAATATCAATGCTCCACGCACGAATTCAGCTTATATTGGAGTATGTACAGGCAGTAAAAAACAATGAACTTCCCCGCAACCATGAGATACTTCGGGCTGCGCACGCCCTCTGCCGTCGTCTGCCCGTACTTGGTTCGGAATATTTGACGGAAGACCTCCAAGACGTAAGTTCACACAACAACATAACTTGCAGTTGTGGTTTATAAAGTACAATATACTTCAGCAAAGATATATATATATAGTATAGTATGGTATTGTGTGTTGGTTTAAATTGGTATCAAAAATTTCATTTTTACGTTTATACAGAAACTATTTCGGCCATTAGTAGCGTAACCTAAAAGTTTCGTACCGGGAATATGCAGGCCAGGACACCAAATATGGCACACGGACGTCTGTCTTTTTTAAATAGGGTCTCTACTTCTTTTATTGACCCCTCACAAAAATTTCATTTGCACGGGGATGAACTGTTCACTTGGTTAAGACTGAGGGCGACCCGTCGTCTAATATAGTTGCTTTTCTTTTACCTGACTGTACTAAAAGTTGCACTCTGCCTGTTGCACACATTACATCAACCAAACCACTCTCCTTTACAGCAATACAGCGACGTGACGCTTATGATGTACCTTGGTGTTATGAGCAAGGGAAGTCAGACCATGAACCAATTCATTTCGAAATTCAACGTTTTGTTCGACCGACATGGGGCGAGCCGCAGGATGCGAGGATTGTTTTTGTGACAAAACAGTATTTCTATCGTATATTGTTTTTTTTTACATAAATTGCCTGCAAGCCGAACCTGTGGTAAAGTTGCCGTTTTCTAGAAAAAAATTCTAACTAATGTCTTGTGTTGACATGCGTCAGTTCAAATGTTGTGTGCTTAAAAGTGGCTGCTGAATTTTTCTTCCCATTTTACACGACTTGATCAATGGCCGCAGGTAACTCATTCAACATTGAAGTTTGAGATTTTATTTGCGACATTTCAATCATTCAAAAACTGAAATCGTTTGATGAAATTATTTATTTATGTGGATCTTTATCACTATTTCCTGCAGCAATATTTAGACGCAAATTGACAGTATCTTTCAAAGTAAACGTCCATTTTGCATGTTGATTTGTTGGCAATCGAATCGACGTGGCATACCAAGATTTCAATGTCAATACCAATCAGTATATCTCCTATCATAAACCAATCGTTTTTACGATGCACGACCGCCAACAGCCTCCGTCTTGCGGTATAACACGACAACACGAATCTAAATCAAACAATTGATGCTGTTTTTGCAATCTCTCCATCAGGGCGTAAACCTGTCGTAGAAGACGACATAAACGCAATCTGCCCTTGTCCCTGTGTACACGGCCGTTTACTGGTCGTTATGTCATCTCAGTAATGACAGCAATGCATTTTATTGCCGGATTGAGCATCGGCCTTAAACGAAGGTGCGACATACCTCTGGGCATAACTGCGCCGGTGCAGCCGTGATAACAGGCAAACTTCGGGTGATGCGCCTTAAAACAAGCCGAAATAGGAAGTGCTTTAGGTTTATGACATATAACGGTGGTTATTACGAAATCTGTCAGTTGTAAGTTTTACGCAGTTGAAAAACGTACTGAAGAAGATAGTTAGTGTAGTATGAACTGAAAACTGAATCGTCTTCTATTGTCAAATATCCACGCCTCCCAAGATGCCCAGCCTTCGCGTTTTTGTCAGCACATCATTCTTTTGCATCTTAACAGTGTCCTGGTTGTCTAATGGTTCCAGCATACTTCCAGATGCAGAAGGTATTGTTTAGGCCGCATTGTACGTATACGTGTGGATAATGCATTTTTGTCATGTCTATCTGTGCAGGCGGACCGAAACCGATGGTGTGCAAGCGAGTGGAAGATATCCCACCCCTGGAACCACGTAAGTGCATCTTTGGTTGTGTGTTTATGCTTGGTGTATGTTTCATGTAGACTTTTTGTAGAAGTCTTTCTTAACCAGCTGACCGTGCCTAGTCCACACCGAGTTTATTGTGATTGGAACAGGGGTCAAGTGTGCAACACTGAGGAGTTTGAACGTAATAACGGTGCCATTTATTTGGGACAGGTGTGTCGTCGAGCTTAAAACTGTTTTTTTGTCATAGCATTTTAGATGATTATGCAACCGTTTTGTTAAAAGTATAAAGACAAATTTAAAACCTGAGTATATCAAAACTTTTGATGACGAAGCGAGCATTTTAATTGACTTATTTCATCCTTTTTTCGCACAGGACATGGATTTGGGCGAAGAAAGTTTCAGCATTTTTGCTCACATTCGCTTGCGCCCGCGAGACGGCCTGGACAATTGGGGCGGACGAATTTTGAGCAAACGCACTTCCTACAAAACAGGATGGCAGTTTGTGGTCCCGAGCTTTTACACTCGTAAGTTTTGTGCGAGTTGTGGAGAAATAACGTCTATTTAACAATGAAACCACGACCACAGGAGGAATCTCGATGTACATGAATGACGATCCAGGCCATATAACGTTTGGCGAGTCCACGATTCCCGACCTAACGTGGGTAACTGTCGGTGTGACTGTCGACCGTGATACTTTCAGGTGGGTGTGTAACAGTAAATCATGATCTATACGAATAATGAAGTCATAACCGTCGCAGTAGCGTCCCTTCGCATTTAAATTAAGAAGTAGCTCACGAAACCCATCATATTTTTATGGCATCCTTAGTGTTTCCGTCGAACCTACTTTGGGAGTCGTTGGTTAAGCCTAGAAAACTTTGACGTGCTGCTTTCTGTGTTTTCTTTATGTCCATTCAGTTGTATGTCTTATATCTCATTCATTTAAGTACTGATAATGAACGCAGTTCGTTTTCGAAACGTCTACTTAACTTACGATGATTAGCAGCATGTTAGTTTTGGCGTTCATATACCTAGAAAACAGATGCATACACTTTTCTATACTGAAGCCGAATGATCCAGCTGGACAGGTCTTGACTTGGCCAATTCAGCCGACACCACAATTAATTATATATATATATATTTTTTTTTTGAACAGAAAACAGAACCTAGCAACTGTACAAGCTTATTACAATGGTCAGCCAGACGGAACCCCTTACATTCTCTTCATGAACACCACTTTGTCTTCAGACGCACCACTAACTATAGGTATAATGACAATACTCAACAGATTTGAGTTGCCACCCTGTGCACAAATTAAACACTAATGACGGGGAGACATTTTACAAATCTATACTGGGAACCCACAATTGAATACGACTGGAATTGACGATGCCAAATAAAAGATCATAATGACGCTGATCGCCTGTCATTCTTTTTTTAGTTAACGCAGAAGTAATACCACGCTTTCGCATAGCAAGGCAGGATCGCCCCACTGCGCAGGCCCTTTATATTTGGCGATCACAGCTCTAATATTCTGATCATAAGGTTCAGGCTTCGTAGCCAAGGCATTGCTGATCCAGCTTGGCTGCGAAGCCTGTGAATCTTTTTTTAGTTTTTGTGTATTCGGTACAATTGACTTTATCGTTGAAGGTCATTGGATGTACGAAGACAACACTTTACACAGTGGCAGAAAAGATTGGCGAAGCCCAAAGCGGAGACGCCACGTGCATAGATTCTATGGGGATATTCAAGACCTCACCGTGTGGAAGGAGGCGATCTCTGCAAGTCACATGTTACGTTACTCTGATGCCACTGTCTCAAAATGGATCGGTAGGTTGGTTGCGAATTTGATTTCGTGAAAATTTGCTTGTAAACTTTTTGATCCAATTTGTTAACTAATTGTTACAGATTAAAGTCAGCTAGTTTATTAAAATAAGTTTGAAGTCGATGTTGCTCGCATTGGCACATTTGTTTCTGTCTAGCTGACTTCAATCTGATTCATTTCTTAATAAATTGTTGTTTGTATAAAAACAATGCACAGTCGAGGGATACATTCTGTCACAATTAAAGAACCAGTCCCCTTGACTAAATACTTCATTTAATAAATTGGTAGAGACAAACTTTTTTTTATACACCAACTTTGTATTGACAAAAAGTATCACTGTTTGCGATTTGCTGTACTGTTATGTCATGTTAGATTTCGTGTCTGTAAAAATTACTTTCAATTTATCACAGGCAACATTCAGCCGTGTGCACCAACCTGGCGATCATTCGGTTGTAAATGCTACAAGGTGTTTCCCACCCCACTTAACTTTAACAACGCGTGGGCAAACTGTGAGGAAGAGGGTGGCCGCTTGGTGGTGATAGACGAGATCCCAATCCAACAGTTCGTGTGGACGCTTGTAGTGACGTCATCCGACCAGGATTATTGGATAGGTAGCTAGATTCCATTAGTGGTTAATTTGGGATAAATATTTTCGTATATCCTTCCATTTTCCTTTGGTAAATTGTATTATTTTGACGTGAAATTTGAAACATTTTTTTAGAACGTTTTCAAAAAGCCTATATAATGTTGCATATACGATAATGCTGTTTCGCAACAATGTCCAAAAAATTTCGTATTTATTAGCGCACAAGTTTGTCCAACCGCACTCACTATTGTATATATGGGTAGAATATCCGTCATTTCCTCCTAAAACTTTATTGAGGTTAATTTTGGCATTTGCATCCGATCTGCATGAGCCGGTCGCTGCTTAAGCCGTTGTATGTTACCATATGGACCGAACCAAAAGTGAAACCTAAGTCAAATTTCGCCAGTAGCGACTTTCATTAAAAATGTTTTAGAAACTAAAACTGTTGGCTTCCTAGGGTTGAACGATACTATGAACGAAAACGTCTGGAAATTTTCATCTGGTTCTGAACTCAACTACTTTATCGGACAGTGGAACAATTTTCCTGACAAGTAGGCTTAATTTATTAAGTAAAATAACACATTCGTGCCTTTGTTACAAAGTTATTCCATTAAATTCAAATGACTTCGTAATCTCGTGGCGATTCGCTTGTTTCTTTAAACACCTTGTTTACCTTAAACTTGAGTCGTTTGCCAATTACCGACATTGCTATACAATTCCATAACCCTGTCATTAAACTTCACATAGCTCTTTTTCGTTGCTGCTGTTCAGCTTTTTGACGCTATGTATTTTCAGATTCCCCGACAAGGAATACAAAACCGATGACTGCGCCGAACTGCGCAAGTTGTATGCTGGAAAATGGAACGACGCTAATTGTAACAAGTATAACTCATACATCTGCGAAAGGGACTCGACCATCTGTGCTTGAATTACACATTCACTCTGTCAGAAATTGATTTTTTGTATTATTTATGTTCATGTGGGGATGGCCATGCACTCTTTCGTGCCAATAAATCGCTTGAAATTGTGGTCTGGCATTGTTTTATTAAGCTTTACTTTATACCATTCAAATTTCTTGTTGCGTTTATGACGACTTGCTTGCAACATGATACGACATTATAGTGAGCATATTATTGCCACATAATTGTGCTTTGTGTTAAATGTTGTCGGTATTCGAAAACTCAACCTTCCCAATATATAGAAATCTAACCAATGGCAACACAAGGTAGCTACGCTAAACATTTAACACCAAAATGTATGGAAGTTGATGGGGGCTGTAGATCGGGTTTATACAAACCAGCAAGCTGTTACAACAGCACATGCTTTGACACAGTGAACGCTAATTTCAACCGTGCTTTCTATCAGGATGCAGGATATGTGTTGTCGGCACGCCATGATTTGGGAAGGCGATTATATGCTCATCCTCTGGCTTCGGGTACATCCGAAATTGTAAGGAAGGAACGTACTGCAACAACCACGAAAGAACCAGACTTTCCAGGGGATAACTGCAAAACAGACCTTGCAGCAGATCTACACTTTAAAAACACTTCCACGTGGAACTCGCATTCACGAACCAAGTTTACTGATAAATTAAAACGAGATTGTGGTTGGTGTGATGTATGCTTTCTATTTTTGCATCGCCTTTTGATTCTGTTGAAAAAAATTCAATTCAAAACCAGGTCGGAACGTAGGCCTACACCACAAACAGGGCGCAAACGGTTTGTCAAATCAACGTTTCGCGCCAAGCCTTTGCCCACCACTGATATGCCGCCTAGTATAGAATTGCGCGTCTAAATTCAACAGACCGCACTGACATCGCCATTCTGATGGCTTTCCGGAGTAAAAGCACCTTTCACAGCGATAGGCAACCACTGGTGCAGGGCGTTTCATTTAGGCGTCCACCTGCAACCAACAACGAAGCGACCTCGTCCAACAGCAACCGCTGCGCAGTGGTAAGTAAACATTTGTGTATTTTGTGTTGTTTATTTTAACAGTTTCGGTGGTGGTTGATTCATCACTTTAATTTGGAACTTGTTCCTTTGTTACGAAACATGTTGGTGACGACACAAAGCCCAAATAGTTGCTGTGGAAAAGATGTTTGTGGCCTTGCAAACTTGTCAAGTCGTTTATGCTATCTATCTATTTTGTGCCCTCAATCAAAAACAGTCAACAACTTTCGCAGTGACGAGGCTGAAATGGCTGAAATGTTGTATCTATCTATCTATCTATCTATCATAATGTCACATGCTGTATTGTGATGTCTTTCAAAGCTGTAACTGACTAACTAGGCCTGTCAGTGCCAACTTCCATTTTGCCAGCAAACTAACAGCTGTACAATTAAAGTCGTGGTTGAATAGGTGCCAAAATCAGCATTCGTGCAACAATTTGGGAATATTACAAAGATCAATGATTTACACTAACACAAAGAGGTGAAAATGGTGCCGGTATATAACGCGCCCGCACCGCGGAAGTTCTTGTTTGGGTTTATAACTGACTCTATCATAGATCAGGATGTAACAATTAAGTTCGCTATTAAAGCTGTGGCTGGTGTAAGGGGCAGTGCGTGTTTGTGGTTGCGCAACAATAAGGCAAAGAATTGTTCGCGAAGGTTGCGCAATCTGCGAACTGTCAGCTGATCGGATTTAAATGTTCATTACTTGACAAAATCAGGGATAAGTTAAATCTGAAGGGCATGTGTTTGCTTTATGCTGTTAAGAATAGTAGCCCCAATGTCTGCTGCAGTAGCCACATTAGAATGTTGCATTGTGATATGTTTCAATTAATTAGATTGCTTGTGCTGCTTTGTTCATAGCTACCTATTTTGTTTCCTACTATTTTTTGGCAGGCCTATGGTTTTCTGTCTTTCACAAAAGGGAATCCAAAACATGTATCAATGCCCGTGGCCTTATTTGGTAAAATGTATAATGAGTCTGCTAAGGCGAAACTAACTTTCAGCTGTTAAATTTTACTGCTAGGAAACAATGCAAAGTATGCTTTGAAAATTATGTACATTTGACAGAATGGATTGTGTGGTTTTTGTGCTATGAGCGGTTTCTCCCAATCCCGATCCTATTTCGTCAACCAATTACCATAGCCAGTCGTTTGCATCGATTATAATGAGCGTCCGCGCCAATTCCACGATACGATTTTGTCTAGTTTTGCATGCTCCCGCCAGCATTAGCATGCAAACCGGTCAATTGTAGTCGCCATTAAAGATACAGCACTGCTTGTACTATGCACAATGTAGCCATTTACATGCACCCTTGTAGGCCAATGAACATAGAAAAGACCAGGGCATCAAAAAGAGACACAATGGAATATTTTGCTGTACATATACTAACTGCATAGGGCGGCGGACAATGGAGTATGGAATGCACGTAAAGATGTGAAAGTACCGTGCGTTATCAAACAGGAAAGTGCGCTCACGATCCCGGAAGGTCCTTTGTTTACGATTATAAGTCTCCACAGCTTAGTTAAAGGCTGGGTTACGTTAACTGCTGGTACTTAGCTATATCGCAAATGACACCACAGCAGTCCGTATTTTGTCACACGTATTATGTACTGAGTTGCCAAAATTGCAAACAAACGATATCCTAGGTGGCGCCAAAGAGTTGCCTGTTTCACTCAACGTTATTTTTTCTATTTTCACTTTCTGTTGCAAAACATACGCTAGGGGTCCGACGAAGAATTGCTATAGAGTAAGTATAAGTTTTCCTATTGCGTGGATTGTTATGGTAACAGCTTATGTCCAACCTAAATAAATATTGCCTATGGGATTCGGTGATTGGGATGTGCGGACAGTGGCCCCTTTCCGGTGTCAGGTTACGTCGCGTAATGATTCGTGGGTTCGCCCCTCTATGCGTTTTTTCACAGCAGGTAACAATGGTAAAATGAGCCAAGATGTGCGGGTTCCTGATGCTAAAAGCATCTAACCCGAGTGGGATGGACCACATTTAAACTGCAGCGCCGCGCTGATATAAACGCATCAACAAGCCCACAGTGGCCTATTACGTTGTTCTGTTTACGGATATCGACGTTCGAGGCCCCGTGACGTCATCGGTTCCGGGATCCCACGCGTGAAATCGTCAGCAATTTTAATCAAAACATCTGCGTGTCTTTTCCACAACAGTGCATGTCACGATTGCAAGTAATGCAAACAGTGCGAGAGGGCGATCAGTACACGACCCGATTGCCTGCTGTTGCCACAACAAGGTTACACTGGAACCCGTTTTAGTTTGCGAATTGTTAATTCGTGAGCGCGCTTCGGATTTTGGCAGAAATTTACCCGGAAGTTGCTTCCTCCCAGAGCGAAACATTGTATCCTCAGACCTTGCCCCGTGTTATGAAACCCAGGCAACACTGTCTGTTGCTGACAATGTACTGAAATATGAGCATTCACTGTAAACGTAAACGTTCCATTCACGGGAAGAAATCACATAATTTACGACGAATATAAATAGATTGTTTACAATAAGTGAAGACATGTGTTATTCATGTTTCTGTTGTTGTAAATATTATGCGATTACAAAACTTCTAAGCTTTGATTGCATTCGTCTGCACACACGCGAGGCCTAACGAGCAAAGGTTTCCTTTAAACGTCAACGGCCTAGCGTGCCCTTATTTGGCTTTCAGGCAAATGCCCAGTGATGGGGGTTCCACAATTCGTGATAGCAATCATACTGGACAATTATCCAAACACCAAAGTCAAAACGCAAGTTCCATTGCTGATTTATTTTCTTTCTTGAACAAAACCCCTCGAAACCCCAGGAAGTATCGTTTGCTTGTCACTAAAACATAACTAGTTCGTTTCAAATGGATCGTTTTGTAGAAGGAAGTTGACTGCTTGGTTGGCAGGCGTATCAGGTAGAAGCAAAAGGGCCCCCGAGAGAGCAGCTACTTCGCCACACAAGCGCACTTTCCATTCGGGAAGACGGGTCGACATTTTCCGCCGCTAACCAAAACAGTAAGCGAGCGATTGCTTAATGTGGCGAGCACGGGTGTCGTGGAGGCGAGCGGACGTCGCGTTTCCGGCTCTACTGAGTCACGGCCCGACAACAGACACAAGACAGCAGGGTGCATGGCACATCGCGCAGGCAAGCAGGTCGACGGTGGGCTGTGTGTGAGATTGAAGAAACTGACAGCAGTCGTTATAAGCCACTGCTTCAGTCGGTGTGCCAGGCAGTTGTCATAAGACGTTCACGCAGGAGTTATCCGGTAAGAACAGCAGTGAGTGGTAGAAACATGGTCGAAGTTAGTATAGCTCTGGGAAGTGTTATATCTCTTTCCGGGTAACTGCGCATTTTCATTGGCTTTGTATGGGGTTAATGCCTACAGTGACAACGAAGTCGGTAAGGCAACGTTTTACTGAACATTTGATTTAAAACTGAATGTGTCGGAAATGCCTTACAACGAAAAGGCTAGGCCACCACGTACTCCTTAAAGTTATTTAGTCCTCCGTTATAACCGCCAAGCTGGGCAACAAAATGCGTCATAATGTTTAGTATGCGTCGACATGTACGAAAAATCCCGGCTTCTGTTTGAAAGTTCTTGTTTAAAACTTCGGCAGAGGAGATGACATAGTTAGCAGTCCTTGACGGACGTTACGTATAGCTTATACGTTGCATCGCAGGCGGCTTGCGTCGTCTCGCGATAGGAAGATGCTCCATCCGGTGGAAGCTCCTTTTTCTGTTATTTATCTCTCTCGCTTATGGCTCCGCGCGCCTTTCCTTTTTCTTTCTTTTCTCTTTCGTGCAGAAGCGCGCGTGAAACAGAGAGGAAAGTGGGTGTGACAAATAATGGCACGATATGCCTAAGCAGAAACAAAGAGGCCGTCGTGCACTGTGCAGTCGCTTACAACCTCTCAGCTGAGCGGAGGTAGTTTGATTTGCAGAGCGAAGATGGTCAGACGTTGTGGTGAGGCCATAGCGAATTCAACGACCCGGCGTATAGGTGGATTTGAAACAGTGATCAGTACTACAGTTTGCTGAACAGTGTTAGTTGTCTTCTGACACAATCCCGGCACGGTAACCGTCCTCTTTTGGTGCAAGGAGTCCATTGCGTAACATCTAGCACCATTAGAAAATGGTAATTTTTACTGGGAACTCTCAACGGCCAAGTTTATATTTACGCTGAGAACTGTGATTTGTACTTAAAACTATAACTGAATTTAGTTAATGACAGAGCTTAATCGCGAGTTATAAAAACAGAAATACAGACCGCCAACAGTTAAACGTCTGCTGCTAACCAAAACAAAGCGTCCTTCCTGTAAAGCTGTAATATAAAACACCACCCTGCACATCCACCTGGTGGCGCTGTCGCGACGCCTTGGAAAATCCAAACCTACTGGATCCAGGCTCGTGGCTTATTGAAGACAAAGGGATGAAATATGTAAGTGTTACCTTCAGGTACTTAATCCTACATGAACAACCGATGATAATTGTTAGACCTAGGCCTATATGCATAAATGTGATGCTTTTTAGTTAAAAATCACTATAAAAGAGACTTGGTTGATATAATTAAAGTGATTCCGATAAGCACAAATCGATGGTTTATGATTAGAATGTATGCAAGTTACTAAAATTTAACTTTTGTGCAGTAATTATAAAAAATAAACGCTAATGCAGTATGTAACGATTTACCACAAAAACGTATGGTGGTCTATTGACCATATTAAAATAGTGTCCTTTTAACCAAACACTGTGATGACAACAGTTTTAAAAGTCTGTCTTATCTGTCAAGGAAGCTGCGAAACAACGAACAAGGAAGAGAGAGAGAGAGAGCGGACGCACGACTTTCATGAGGCGGTTTGCGTCACACCACGGGTTGGAGTGTATTGTAGCAACGCGTATTAACGTCAGAAAAACGACCAACCAACCTATACCGTTTTCAAACTAATGAATGGTTTGACCAATAAATAACTTGAAAACTAGACAGTGTGTATACGCTTGCGACTAAAGTGTTATAGCGAGAGTTCATCATTTACATATGCCTGCGTCACAAAACACCATACGCTCTGCGAAGCGCTTCCGTTGTTCGCTGCAAGTGAACGAAATACAACACATGTTTTAAATTTCTGTTTATTTATTTAACAATTTTGTTCTTGAATAATGCCATTTGTGTTCATAGACTATAAAATAAAAAGCTGGCACACAAATATTGAAAAGGCGGATCTGTTACAGCTTACGTTAATTATCACGTTTTCCACGTTTATTTTCGTTACAGAGTCCATGTGTCATTTAGGTTGTTGCTTTTTCAATAATAGTCGATGTGTGCTTGTATTTTACGTGTTGTTTTCGCCGTTTTGTTGCTTTTATTCTTTGAATTCACTATTCGTACATTTGCGAGCTTCCTAATACAAAATTCAAAAAAACTTTTTTGTAGATGTGTTTGATTAATAGTCAGCGTGTTTTCTTAACTTTTTTTTATGGGGTTGGCAGTTTTGACAACTGAAAATGATTCTGATTTCCTCAGGCGAGAGCACTATAAAAAAACACTTAAATCGCGTAATGAAGCGGTTGTCGCACAAGCGCGTCGTCAAGGACCATACGCCGTGAAGCGCTTTTGCGTCCCGTGCAATTGTGCGATGGTGCAATTTTAAGGGGCGGGATAGCTTTCAGAATAAACGACAGTGCTAATTTAAACTGTGTAGAAGTCACATTGAATCGTAGTAAATACTTCTAATTTCCATAGATTGTCATTGAGGCACATTAAAGCCTGGAAAGAGTTGTTTGTCCAAGCGCCACAAAATTAAACGGGCATCGCCTATTTACAGCAGAGCTTTTGTTGACTGGGGCACCTGACAGATTAGCTTTCAAATCATTCAGTCTGACTTTGAAGACGAACAATTCCATAGGAGCAACCTGAATACGGCGTCTTATCGCATGGATGGCAATGGAAGGTAAAATTGATAAATTAAGTTTTGTATCGTTGTCTGTCCATTGTAAAAACACGATTGCTGTGGCAAAAATGAAAAGCATTCATGTGTCAATGAACAATGCCTAACAGCACCTTTGTGGCTGAAATTCTGATCACAATATGATATGGTAGTTGGGATGACAATAACTGTTCTTTGTGGGACATTTCTATGTATTGAAATAATGGCTGTCATTTGAGGGATATGCGATGCAGCTGAACATGCTGGAATACAAACTGAAATAGTAAGTATGTCAGAGAGTCCAACAAAATCAGCTAAACGGGTAGTGATTAGGATTGACCCTGTCCCAGTCATAAAAGTTCAGGGTGATGTGCAAGATGGTTATAGTAGTGACTCCCCAGATATTTTTGAAAGTAAGTATTCAGTCATTCTGATGTTTGTAACATATCTTTTTATGAACTGCAAGATAAGATGTGTTACTTACACTGTACAATTGGCTCACAGGAAAAAAATCATCATTAAAACCAAGTCGGCGCCAGTCTATGATAACTGTCACCACACCATCATCACAAATTAAGCATGTTACACTGAGGCGTCTTTCTGGACCCACAAGTGAAGTTGATTATAACCAACAAAGTCCTACCTCTGCCTCTCACCCTTTGGACGACTTGTCTATGCAAGAAGAAAATGAGGAAACTGAGGTCACACCATATCACCATCAGGTATAAATTTAACACTTTTTGGAAAAACTGTGCCTCACTTTTCAAAATACACGAACTACAAACAGTGACATTATTTAGTGTAAGTTGTTACATACCAAGCAGTTTGCATTCCATTGATTGTCTTGCTTTTTGTCCAAAATCATCAAGTTGTTTAACTATATAACACATTTTTGTCAAATGTGTTTAAATGCAATTTAAAATTATAATGCATCCATGCTAGGTGTTGTATGAACTACTTGGAGCTGATAAGGCAGAATCGATTTTAAACCCAAAAATGGAGGAGCCAGCTAAAAAAGAAGAGAGCAAATCGGAGCACAGACACAGACGGAAGTTGCCAACTGGTAGTTTTCTTTGATTACACTAAAATTTACAAGAACTTTAGTTCATAAATAAATGCCCCATAATGGTAGATATATTAATATTCCAAACAATGAGCTCATGTCTGGGACTTTGGTTTTTGCAGTGGACACAGGGCTGGGTGCAGATGCACTGTGGAAAATATTGAAACAAGAATCGGAGAGAAAACTTGCAACAATGGATAACAAAATACCCATAGACTGGAAGGTAAACACTTACTAAATATTCCATAATCTTCATGTGAATTCCAATACATTTACATATCCTCTAAAAAATTTTCAGTTTTTGACTTGTTGTAAAGGGGTTTACTATACATGTGGTTGCAAATTTCAATGATCTTGTACCACTGTAATACCTCTGTTAACCACCGGCTAACTACAGTGATGACGTCATAGTGCTTATCTAAA
Source organism: Ascidia mentula (assembly GCF_947561715.1). Taxonomy (NCBI): domain Eukaryota; kingdom Metazoa; phylum Chordata; class Ascidiacea; order Phlebobranchia; family Ascidiidae; genus Ascidia; species Ascidia mentula. The sequence continues at coordinate 7,641,090 of NC_138568.1, forward strand.
ACGTATTGAGAATAGGATTTTGGCAATTGTAACTCATCAAAACATCTGACAAACAGAATGTCCCTACTACTCAAGCCTTGAATTTTTCTGATTAAATCAACTTACCTTACGACGGCGACATAATCTCTATCTTATTCTTGCAAACGGTTTGCTTGAAATGAATATGCTTCTACCTCACTTTCTTTGTCGAGTGTTACGTCACAACCACTATAAAGCTCCAGTCAAATATGAGTGACATTGGTTGGTTTTAGTGAGACACTTTTAAAGTCACAAGCAAATTAAACCAGGTAAATTGTGAACGCGTGTTACTGTTGAGATGGTATTACAAGGGGTATGTATGCAAGTAATGTGGTTATTGTCTTTGGCAAAATTATAGCTGTAAATATAGTTTAGAATACATGGGATCATAGAAGATGATTTGCCAAACAGTAATGCAATTGATGTTGTTTTGTTGCTTTAAATATAACTTGGTGGGCCACATGATCAGTCACGGGGCATGCAGCACGGTCGTGGCTCAGAGTCACTAAATATGTAATGTCAAGTAAAGTTGCGAAAACGACAGGAAAGGTTTGCGTCGTAACGATGCCTGCGTTCATTTGACGAACACGGAAATGATTTGGTAAAATCACGACTGGCTAGGCGCAAGTTTTGCACGTTTTTCGACGTTTTTGTATTCTTGATTAGCACGAGTTGTCCCCGTTGTGTGATTGATGTCATTCCGTGGTTAACAGCACTTAATTTAAGCCGTGCACGAATCAGCTAAAATGCCCGAACCTCGTGTCCCAAAAGGCAAATTAAAAAAAAAACTAAATATTTGTGTTCGCATTTTCACAGGTCTCATACGGCGCGTTTTTGCGTGAAAGCATCAACGCAAACAGAGTGATTGTGCATCGCAGTTTCACTGAACATACCGACGTTCCAGAGCTTGGCAAACTCTTGGACAGGCGATACCAGGTGGGGTCTAGCAGTCTTCCAGTACAATATATTATATAAGATGAGTTTATATAAATTTTGTAGACAAGATTAAAACGACACGTAGCTGTTGAGCTTTGGGAATTGTTGAAATACTACAGAATAAAAAAAAATACAGAATTCATAGGGATAGCAAAACAAAAGTACCCCCCATACAACCCCAAAGGCTTTTCTGAGTAATGTTCACTTGATTCATATGAATGTGCAATTTACATTCTCAGCCATAAACGGGTTGGCGCGTACAAGTAGTGAATAATTTCTACTATATTGCCACCCATTCCCATCATTCCAAACGTTATAGCGTGAAACCTACAAATGACATCTCTTGTGTTTACCATAAATTCGACATGCTGTAACTGTGCAACAGATGTTTGCAATATGATTAACTGAGTCACGTTTAAAGAAAAGCAGGCGGCATGCCACACGGCACCACCACAGTGTGCCGTGATTTCATTTCCGCCGTGATGTGTATGCCCACGCCGCATTGATTAAAACAACAGGCAAAACATATTTTGTCGTGAAGTGACTTCACCCCGCACTTGTTTACCATATAGGGACCGTGCACTTAGTTGTTTCTAAACAAAGCACTAAACGTGCTCTAAAAGGTCAACTGAAGGCTATACATTGCGACAAAAGTTATATCATTGCGATAACAATTGACTAAATACATTCAAAGAAACGTTAAGACAACATTTTCCAAAATTGCGTCGTCTCTTGTCTCTCGAAATTCTTGCACAACAGTTAAGATTTTTTTGGGGGCAAGTAAATCTAAACACATGAGCCAGGGACTTGCCTTGTACCTCCTGTCAATGATTTAATGTGAAATGTGCAGTTCGATCCATACAAGGAAACTGCTCTTAATCGTAATCTTCAAATATAGTTGTTTTCGTCAATGCAAGCGTTGGCCTCATACACACATAACTGTTGTTCGATATTAAAAACCACGCATTGTCCGACGCTGATGCTATTTGCAATATGTTTAGGGTCGGGTTCGACGCGCTCGCCATCATACAAACGTGATGTTCCGATCATCCGAGAACAACAAAAATAAGACCACCGTGCTGCTGAACAACAACCCTGTGCCAGACTATACAGACCGAGAAGGAGTTATGCCGATCACCAGGTACCTATACAGCGTGTATGCAGGCTCAGGTTTCAACATATGTTTACCCCTCGGTAGATTCCATTGTAAACCCGTGTTTATGTAATGCGCAGTGTGGTCCTTCCCGCGTGATATGATAAAGCAAAATGACCTATGGGATTGCTGGGTCAAATTATACTGATTACCTATTTGCTTGTTCATCGACGAGTGCTTTCATGGCGTCCAGCTTGGATTGTCTGTTCGTTCTTGGCCTAAAAATTAAATCCGTAAAAGCGCGTAAATATATTGTGCTGCTGTTGTTGCCATGTATTGTAATTTTAGAAGAACTGTCCTTATGGCATAAAAGTTACGTAGATTGTATTTTAACCGACGTTTTGTCTTCCATGCAGCAAGACTTCTTCATGGCTATGGCGTAAATGTTGAAACAATTTGATTCTTTTCGAGTTTCCCATTTTAACACGTTCCCGTCGCAGGTATTTCAGCGACGAACAGAGAGTGCGACTGTGGGGGGACGACTCCCTTCCCAAGGTGGAGTCGCCGCGGGCTATTGAGGGCGTGCGGTCGTCTTCGAGCGAGGGTGATGCGGCGAGACAGCATTTCACCAACCTACATTTCCTCACTGAAAACCGGGCACGCACCAAGGGCACGTTCTATGGGAAATACGCTGGCGACGACCTCGTTAAAATGGTAAATGATGTAACACGGTCTTCTATAAAAATCTAAGCACCTTGGGACTCTTTTTGACATTTCGATTGTGAAAGTTAAATACAACTTAATGTTCGGTGGCGCCGTGGCAACTGCGGATTAAGCCCATTCGGAGATGTCTGCCATTGTAAATATTGTCGCATAGCCACGTGACATATGTTATAAGCCTGAATTTCGGAAAATACGTATCTGCACAACCGCGGTACCCGCACACCTATTTTGATTAGCCAGAGTTTGAATGCTTTCCGCATCCGGGTTATCGAGTTAGGAAACTCCCTTCGGTGAGCGCATGACAACACAATGCGACAAAAGGCATTCCCGACACATTACCGCTGTTTCGGCCGATAGTTGGCTGGACAAGTTTTGTCATGAATTCCAGTCACGTACCCGGAAGTAAACGGTGGTGACGTGCTGATAAACGCAACAAAAATCGTGCAAAGTGTTGTCGTTTGTCGCGACTAACGGCGCTTTACCGGAGCTTGCATGATGCACAAACAGTATTTTCCTCGGCGCCTCTGGTGGCATTTGTCAGAACGCCCTTTAATGCATTCTTGTCTGCAATGGTTACAATGCGTTGTTGCAAGAGGAGGGTTCCTAGATCCTATAAATTGCATACGCGTATCCACTTATCAACTCTGAATACATGCAAATGATATTGCAAACGTTTCTCGTCTGTCGTAACCGCCCGTCCACCTAACAATTTTCACAGTCTTCTAGTTGTGAGGGCATCGGTTATATAAAATATTGCGGCCTCTTTCTTTCGTAAAGTTTGACTTTCTCGATCGGTTTCCCTGTGTTCCCATAAACAATGGCAATGCTGGTGATTTTGAAGGTTAAAATTCTAACAAATACAAAAATGTGGGAAGTAAACAATGAAGCCCAATAATTTCTTTCAAAAAGAGTGTTTTCGTTCACAAAATGGTCGATGTCTTTTCATGAGAGACAGAAAGCACACAACTAGCCGAGTCACAATACAAATCTTCCGAAATTGACGCTTTACCTCCCTCGCGCGGATGTTTAAGCAATAAAAATTAGTTTGTTGTTTTTAAAAAGAATTACATACATGTATTCTTGTTTGTTTGTGCTGTTTTTTGACGACTGAACGCAAAGTAAGAAACGTAAGCTTTTAAGATATAACAGTTTGTATAGATAATAAGGCTATGCATGCAAATATATGCTCTTTGAGCGAAAAACAACAATGTATTTGAATCACAAACAGCAAAACACTATGTTAAAAACCTTATACCCTTCCTTTCTCAGGTCACCGACTTCCCAGGTTACAAATCGAAACTACCGCCCTCTATGACGGAGCGCGTAACGGTCAGCGCCCCAGTGCACGACACCACGGGCCACAGGGACGCCATAAACCGGGCCAGGTTCTTCACAAGGCGGGCATCTCACCAGCAAAAACGCGAGCCCACCTGGCAACCTCTCACTGTGGGTGCGCTGATGGAATACGCTCCTACTAAACATGTCATGGGTGCTGGCGAATTTCGCTTCGGCCAGGCCTCCAGATGGAAGACGCCTGCGCCAAGCACGGCGTAAATAATAATGTATTGGGCCCAGTGTGATCCCATTATTAGAGATTTGTTTTGCGCGTGCTAATCGTGAAAATTGAAATCCGTCATTTGAAAAACATTTTGTTTGTGAAAGGAATGAAATTGGGTGCCATGGTGTGTCATCGCTGTTGCTTGTGTAAGTTTTGCCAGTTGTGCCATCGACTGCCGGTAATTGCGTTATTGTAGGTTGCTCTGTACATTTTATACTTATCGTGATTATAAGCTATTGCATCTAAGATACAATTGCATCGTGAGATTGCATTCAAACATAATGTGCCATTTATTCGGTAATAAATTTTATATCATTGCAATTCATTTTCTGGATGACTTAATTGTATCGTAAGCCCCTTGGTAGACAACTCCAACATATCCTAACCTCAATAGCTTCTTGAGTTGATTGACACCAAATCGCTGCTCATAAAGTGGATTCTTCATTGTTGTCGTTTTATCCGTTTTAGACAGAGACCAATTGTAGTTTCCTGAATGCCTCGGTTTTCTATATGCTTTTTGGTCCAACAGGGAGCCCACTCTGGCACTTAGGATTACGGAAAAACGTGTTTGGAGAGCGCTACAGAAGAAAAACTTCAAAAGCAGTTAGCGTTGGCAACAATCAATATTGTAATGATAAAGTGCATGACGCAGCACTAATTTATTGGCACAACAGTTATTTCCTGCTGTTTTACCCCCTATCAGGTTGATTCGGTTTTCCAATTTTGTTGCTTTTAGCTTGCATGGACATCATTCATCTTGCGTGTATGAATTTCTCTACGTCACAAAGGCAAATCGGTGGTTTCGAATGCAGCTCTGTCTTCCAAAGCAAACAAACGGGCATGAAGTGTTTGAGGGTTAGCAGTGTAGCACCTAGCACCACACGCATGTTAACCAATTTGTTATCCAAACGTTGCAATATCAGGTGGCTTAACTTTAAATTGTCCCAAGCGCGTTAGGGACTGAGCGAGTAACTTCTACATTTGTTCAAGTAAGCTCGTGCCAGTTAGTTAGTAAAATATCAGAGACTAGTTGGGTGGCAGAGAGAATGTCAGAATGAAGTTCAAACAGGTAACACGCATTTAACAAGTTACGATGAAAAAAGGACGGTCGTCGAGCCGGATGCCAGAAAGCTGTGCGAGTTCTGCCGGAAAGCCTAAAAGTCCAAATCCTTCGTTCCGTTTGTGTTCCAAATGTGTGAAAAGAATTATGTTGGGAAACATGCGTGTGGTGCTACAGTAGTTATAATTTATTAGCAAAGCAGACATCGTAGGCTAAAAAGCATGAAAAAGTTTGAACGCAAAGTAGTACTGGTTACTGGTGAGTAAAATGATGACAGCCTAAATTGCTTTTATTTACTTACTGTGGCTTACGTTTTAATTGTTGAAACGTTACGTGTTCTTGCAAGTTTTCGCATGGCTAACTTCCATGCTTATGCATAAAAACACAGCTAACGGCGACACACGTTTCTATTTATTTAATATAAAGGTGCGTCCAGCGGTATTGGTGAGGAAATTGCGCAACGTTTTGCAAAAGAAGGAGCATCCTTGTGTATCACTGGAAGAAATGCGGACAATCTGAGGAAAGTCGGCTTAAAATGCAAAGAACATGGCTCACCAAACGTAATAAACACCTTTTTCTTTTACGATAGAAATCAAATGAACAAAAAAAACATCCAAAGGCTATAGTCCCGGCCAAGATTTTGGCAAATTATCTATTTAGTATTGGCATACATGTCAGGTTGTAGAAGTTGTGGCGGATCTTGCACTAAATGACAGCTGCCAGCAAATCATATCTGAAGCATTGGAGAAATTTGAAAGACTTGACGTGCTGGTGAACAACGCTGGGATAGCACGAATTGGAGGCATCGAAAATGTGAGCAACTCAAAATATAATTAATATCACTCTTAAACTTGAATAAACAGCATGAATATATACGGTGTTTGATTAAAACTAAGCCTGCTATTTTTACAAAAAAAACGTCTATTTTATACTCTTTAACATTTCTACTGTTTCATGATATTTGCAGGCTACTATGGAAGACTACAACGACATGTTCAATGTGAATTTGAAATCAGCTTTCTTTGTCTCCCAACTGGCAACTCCATACTTAAAAAAAGTTAAAGGTTTGTGTGATTTCACCCGCTTGAAGGTGACATGTTTTAAGGTGGTAGGTGTAATTCCAACGCAAAAATATCGAATGATCATATATATAGTAACATAAACCAAATTACAGGTTCTATTGTAAACGTGTCCAGCGTTAGTTCGACAACCTTCTTTTCACATTTACTTGTCTACGGAATGACCAAATCAGCAATGGACTACTTCACGAAATGTACAGCACTCGGTAATATTAAGTTTCTGCAGCAACTTGGAACCGATTGTCTTTACCAAACGTTTTTGCAGAGCTCGCCCCAAGCGGCGTGAGGGTGAACGCAGTCAAGTGAGTAAACGTGCTTTTCGTTGTTTTTGTACCCAATGATGTGGTTCTCTTTTCATTCACTTAAAACTATGTTGGTTGGACCCGTTACAAAATAAATTAAAAAAGCTAAAATTAACTAATGTGAAAATCGCAACTTCAAGGTAAGTGCATCAATATTCCATTCAAAAACTTGATACGTTTTTTTGCGCATTGTTTTTTTTTAAAAAAAACATTGCAGTCCAGGAGCTGTCAAAACAAACATCCACGCTCATCGTATGACTGACGCTGAGTTACAAAAATACTACAAAGATGTTGCGGCGGAGCATCCACTTGGGCGGATTGTGAGTACAGGGGATGTGACTGATGCCGTGATCTTCTTGGCTTCCGAAGATGCTTCAATGATAACTGGAACTTGCTTGTTAGTGGATGGCGGAATGTCACTTACAAGCGGATAAAATTACATTGATATCTTTATGCAATAAATCGGCTGATCGCCTTTTTTGCACGCAAGGCATTAGAATAGCCTTCCGAATAGTGGCAGACAGCCTTTACTGTACACATGGACATCCGTTTGGATCTTTCCTGTATATACGCCTATTGATTAAACACTTACACATATTCTCAGGAGTTGGATTTAAAACAAAATATTGAAAGTAAACTCGTCCCACCCTGCATTTTTTCATAAAAGCAAACATTGTATTTGGCACTGAAGTGAAGACACTGCTTCTACCTTTCGGGTCTTCTTGAAAGCAGCTTGGTGAATGACCGTGGTCTGTCGGCTTTCGGGACAAATTACTTCTCACGCTGAGTAAGATACAAAAGGAGACCACACAAGTCAGACGAACACGAATATATTTTACTAATCCATCCGGTCGGTTGGAACGAAGGCAACCAAAAACAAAAATCAGGCGTGTTCGTATTTTTCGGATCACTTTAAGTCAGTTTAGAACAAAATAAAATGAAACAGCAGGATAGCAAGGGGGCTCAACTCAGTGAAACACCTTGTACATTTTAGCACGGATGTTCCCGTAGTCGGGCAGAGCCTCAGTGGGTCCGATGGCTGCAACAGCAGGGCAGGAATCCCAGACGTATTTGCCCATCACACGTTTAACGTCACTCGTTTGCACGCGCTGTAAAAAAATATAGAAGAAAATTAATGTGGTTCGGGCGTTGTACAGTACATGATTGGCTTGGAAAGAAATTGTAAGAAAACCGCATACTGTGTGTAGTTCATTAGATTAGAAACCTTAGCGGCTTTATTTGATGTTAACAAATTTATACAAACTTGTCTTTTGAAAAAGAATAGTTTTGTTGTATATTTTACAAAAAAGTTTGAGCATATGCATGGGGACAATCTTTATAAATAATTGAAAAATTAAATGTTCATTACACAATTTACAAAAAAATACGGTCTTTGTTTCAATCTAAAGCTTCGCAACCCTCAGTCTGATTTGTTTTATACCTTGATGCGTTGAGCAATTTCAGGCCATGGAATTCTTCGACCATAGCAAAGCATCTGCCTTCCAATGTCCTCGCATATCGGTGTGGTGCCATCAAGCATCAGAGCCATGTTGGTAAGCAGAGTGTTTTTGGCTCTGGATACCTCGAAGTCAGTGAGGTTGGTACATAACCTTACCCTGAAAAGTCACCAAAACAAATATTGACTTATTTGGCTTTACCAAACACACACATTTCACCACACATTAAAAACATTATTGTTTAAAAATCAAAATTTGGTTACTGATAGATGTAATTTAACTATAAGAGGTGTTGGATCAAACCAAACAGTTTCCCTACCATTCGTCTTGTACACGAATGGTGCAATCATTCAAGTGGTCATTGTCCGTTACATAGTATATGCCCCTGTAATTCAAAAAAGCAACAATTTTAACTGGTTTTAGTTTAACATGGGATTACACAAAGAGTCAGACCTCGTTAATTCAGACTACTTTGTTTTCTCAAATAATATCAGCCTATTGGGGTGACATGATTAACAAAATCAAAAAGTAATAACGCAAAAAAAAACATAAAAAATGAATCTGTTTTGTAAGTTTTGTGCCAAATCTTGGATGTTTTAATTGATATCATTTGTTTGCACAAACATTCTATAGTATGGAATCCATACCATAGTCCAGTATCAGTGTAAAGAGTGTTGAAAGACTGGAAGCTGACACAGAGGTTCTCATTGGCCATCCTCCTCACCAAAGGGTTGGGAAAATGGGAACCATTGACGGAAGATCGATCCCAAGTACCAATTATCTGCACGGCAAATTAAACATGTCACGTCTATAGTACTGTACGGTAATTGTACTGACCTGGTTGGCAATCATCAAAATAATGGTATCTGGATGTTCCCAACCAACACCCTCAACTGCCATGGCAACATGCACAAATGGCATGTTGTCGTTACGGTGACGTATCTATGCAAGAAAAAAAATTACATGATTCTGTATATACAATGTGTACCTGTACTGTACATACGTCAGAAAACCACTTGAAAATTGTATATACAACTCATACTTGGTTCATAATTCATATTTGCTGAACTAAACATTGTTTTGAAAAAACAAAAAACTTTATTCCAAATAATGGACATGACACAAAAGACTTACATCACTCCCCGTGAAGACACAAGGAGCAAATACGGAAGAGACTTGTGCCTGATCTTGGGTGACTGACGTTCCAAAGAATTGTTTTGCCAAATCCACAAGTTTGTCATGGTCAACACCACCGGCTGCAGCAAGCACCATTCGCGAAGGACTGAATGCAGTTTTCATGATAAGAACTCAATTGTACATTAATTGTAGCTTTTACTCACTTGTAATGAGTTTTGATGTAGGTCAAAAGGTCATCACGATTTATTTTCTTGATGTTCTCTGATGGTCCGAGGATTGTGAGACCAAGTGGGGTGCCTTGGTAAGCAGTTGCGTGAAGGTAATCGAAAACCACTTCCTGTCATAAAACAAATAAAGGTTACTTACCTCAATATTTACTTTACAGATTCTATTAGAACTAATAATTAAAACTGCATACCGGATTTAAAATGTTAAGTATATTTGGCACCTGTTGATTTTGTTCAATTTCTTCCATTTCACGTAGAATAACCCCGCGTTCCCTTTCAATTTCTGCTTCTCCAAGTGTGCTGTTTTGTATGATATCAGCCAGGATCTCCACAGCTAACACAACAAGTTTTTTTTTACATAAAACATGAAAAAATTATTTAATTTATGAAAAAAAATTGCAAATTTTACCTCTGGGCATGTCTTTGCTAAATGCCTTTGCGTAGTACACAGTCTGCTCCCTAGATGTATAAGCATTAAGATGGGCACCCATGTTTTCTATTTCCATTTCAAGATCTAGCTGGCTGCGATTTTGGGTTCCCTGTAAAACAAACGCAAGTATACATTACAGGTTTTTATTGATAACTGTCAAAAAAGACTTGACTTAAATTTTAAATTATTAGGTTATCATTCAGTTATGTCCATTTCTTAATAACTCAATATATACATAACTCACACAAAGAGTGCAAAGGTTACCAACTACTGCTTAATACGGATCAACTTAGAGCTACACCATAAACATGCATACAATAGTTAACCAACAGGTGATTAACCAAAATTCATTAGCTTTATACCTTAAATGCCATGTGTTCCAGAAAGTGAGCAGTGCCATTATTGTGGTTTTGCTCATATCTGCTTCCTGCATCAATCCACAAGCCAACTGTGCATGTTGACAAGCCAGAGTCTTCAGAGGCCACTCTCAAACCATTTGCAAGTTTAGTGATCCTTGTTTCTGGTGTGTTAACGTGGACAGCTGGTTGCCCCGACTGAAATCTTTTCAGAACACCCTGAAAGAACAAACAAATGATTAGATATTACCACTAAATCAGGTAATATTTTATGTTCAATTTTAACTCCACAATACTATTACTAGCTATGGAAAAAAATTATGTTTTAATTACATGCTACAACACAAGGTATTACTATACACACCACAGTTTACCACTCACCTTGTTTTGTCCGAGTGTGCACTTTCTTAAAGTTCTAGAGAATTGATTCATTGCTTTGGACGACAACATTTCGGACAATGCAACCCGTCCCACACACCAAAATTCTAAAATAAATGTCCAACTATTTATCAAATTTACTTTTGCAGTAACCTTGCGAGTTTTGCGAGATCCGATGATCGGTATCAAAAAAACGTAAAGTTGATGGACAGCGTAACATGTCATTTCGGCTTGCTTTTTCATAATTTCTTAGATTTTTTTGGATAAATTCAAGGTACGCAATGTAAATACGTACGTCAAAATAAATACCATTCGGGTGCTTAATTAATTCTACTTGGGATAGATTTTATCAACTATAATGAGCAATTAAAACGTGTTGCTAATCGTGCCTTTTCCCTTGGCTTTAACATGCCACTCATCCATTTTAAGCACAAAACACAGCTGCTGTTCCTACTACGGCCTATGGCCGAGGGACGTGCCAATCCAATCACAAAATGTGGATCCGGTCAAATTGTGGGTATTTTTTTTAATATTCGACCGAATCCGAATATTGACCGAGATTCGTACGTTTAATGCGGTGGTTGGAATCGTTGGGACTGATACATGCACGAAAATGTAACGCTACGAATCAAAGAATGGAATTTTGCGCACAAATAACGAAGTATGATAGAATTATGTCACTACAGCGAAAATACAAATTCTGCGTGCGATTTCTCGCAAAACTATCCTATCAACCGAACGGTTTTGGCATATATATAAACATTTTTCAGCATGGCCTGGTGGTCATCTGACTATACGCGGCTTATCGCAACCCATCACTTTCCAGTGCTACTGGTTTCGATCCTATAGCAGACGGTGATTGTCAGTGAGGAAATCACATGGCCACTAAACCCGATAACCCTTCGGTTTTATTGGTAGGCCTACTGCAGGGGTTGGATAGTTACCCAATAGCCTAGTGCAATTTTAATTTTTTATAATTTGCCCAATAGGCGAACCCAGTTTTGTCGGCAGGGTTAGCCACCCCTGTTTTAAGCGTACGTATATCTGGAACATCCTCTGCGCTACATTTTGCGTCGTTGGCATATACGTCTAACGATCCATTATCGACTGATCTAGCAACAATGAATGGTTTCAAAGCTCCTTGAACACGGCATTATATTCCGATTACGTTCGTTTGCAATTTATTATACTGTCGCAGTAGAGTGAATGACAACGCAACGCGCAACAAGCACTTCGAGAAATAAGTAATGAACCTACAAAATCAAAAACTTGCGTCCCAATACCAACTATCTGTCGTAGTCTTTGGGCCGACAGAACGGTTATAAAAACGTCAACATTTTCCCTCGAATGAAGTAAATCAGGCGAACGCGGACAAAGGTGGCGAACTTTTTTCTGAGGCTTGGATGCAGTTCGCCTTCAGGTGCAGTGCAAAAAAGATGACGTGTGTTTCACTTGGACAAGCCGCGGCAGACCAGGATCAAGAATCATACGCTGCAAGCAAAAACGGAAAACGGTCTTTCTATAATCTTGGGCAAGAATGTGCTTGCAACCATGGTGATTAGTAAACCTCGGGTAAATCCGGAATTTAGGCTTGAAATAAACGTCTTTGGATAATCCGGAACCACGTTTAATTTGATGAATTTGTAGGTCTATGTCGAATCCAGATTAAAAAGGTTTGATGTGCAATGTCCCAAATGTTTTCAAAGCAATCCTTATTTGAGCTGCACACAGTTTTCCGTAATGTCTGCAGCCCATTGCGCAATATTAGATCATTGCTTGTACACAATCTTACGGAGTAATTAATTTTTTGTGTCATTTTCAGTTGGAAATCGTGGTACTGAAGTATTTACACTTACTGGGAAGTTTTGATGTCTTCTAACGGCACGGAATGGTCGGAACGGTCTTTGTGGGATTTGCGCCTCTTCTTCTTTCGGCCTTTGTAATATTGTGTCTTGGTGCGTTTGCGCTTCACGGGCGAGGTCATAGTTGGTCCTAGATCCTCATCCGAGTCTTAACGTTGCAAGAAATGTAATTACGGGTTAAAAACAAATCAGTTTTTTTTTCATAGTTGCGAAGATCAATTTTTTTTGAATAGAAATTATTGTCAGGCACAATTTGTTTGAAAATATTCAAACGTATACAGTAAGTAGAAAATAGCAATAGGTGTAGAATATGTTTACACGGTTCCAAATTACCAACACAACTACCCTTTGCATCACTGCCATCTTATAATCTTATTTCCACTTTGAAAAGTCTCAAAACCAACCTGAATCTCCGTTTTCCTCTTCACCAATCTGCAGGGAATCGTCCAAAAGTGACCCAGCATCAACTTCCGACTCCGCTTTAACAGCTTCCACGTTCGCATATACGCCGAGCGCCCCTGCATTTCTGTGAGGAATTACATTGCAAGGTTGAATGGATGCTGAACAATGAACGTGCGCTCAGTGGTCGACTTACTTGCGAGGTCGCCCCCTTTTCCGCTTCGGGGTTTCGACTTTACTTTGAGCACCCTCTTGCGGCTCAGGTTCCCTGACTTCTCGCTTCACTCTGCTCCTGGCTTTAGACTCAGCCTCGTACTTGAAATAAATAACATTTAAGTTAACTAGTAGGTCTGCGTAAAGAAGATATTCGACACTTCGTACGTTATCTGAGATACATGTAATTTAGACAGCAGGATGTTATGGGATTCGTAGGTTATACGACATAATTGTTTAAATTAAATTCATGAACACACAAGTCTAACAAGACATGTCGCTGAGAATCTATAACAAAAAGAACCTTTAGTACTAAATTGTCTTTAATACAAACTAACATTAGTTTTTTTTTTTAATTTCCTAATATTTGCCTTTGACAGCCAGAGCTACAACGAAATTCGGTAACTTAAAATTACAAATACATCATTTACACAAAAACAATGCTACCTCTATATTTTCGATAGGTGTCGGTTCGTCTACGCTTTCATTCCAGGTTTCCGGCGGGATCATAGATTGCGCCACAGTTACAATCGCTTCTTCCATCTCATACTCAGCAACGTTAGGGTCGTGGTCTGTGCAGCAATCGTATTTGCTGGGTACGCTCTCCACCAGTTGGTTTTTGACGTGCGACGCACAGAAAGAGTTTGGACAGAAATGGCAGAAGCTTTGAGCTCGTCGACCGCAGAAGTCGCAGTGATGCCAAGGACATTCCCACTTACCTTTACATGTAATACAATGATTAACCAACGTTCAAGTGTTGGAATTCGATGTTTTTTTGTTGATTTTTTTTTTGACCACACCGGGATTTAAACCCAGGACATCCTGGGCACGAATCCCGATCAGGTTTTTTTCTTGGTATACGGGTTGGAATTCGATGTGTTTTTGTGGTTGAATTTTACAACATGTGGTTTGGGTTATTCGTTATTTACGACATTTTAGTGTTGGTCATGCGCTATGAAGGTGTCGGTTTGTTTCTGGAGTTTCGGTGTTTCTAATAGCTTGAGCAGCTGAAGTGAAACCAAAACCAATGCCATTTTGCTGCAGACAGTAGTGTACACTGTATCACTCTGCGCAGTTATTTAAACTATTGTCATTAAGTTAGCGTGTAAGCTTACAAAAATCCAATCACATATTACATACAGTCCTATAGCAATCACATATTACATACAAATGAAGATTTTGTCTGGCAAGAAAATATAAGAGAAAGGCAAAATTACCGAATGGTGGCTTCGTAAGACGCAAGCAGGAGAGACAAAAGGCGCGTTGACATCCTCGCACGTCGCAACACACAAGCGTTCCGGTCTGCCGACATCGAAAGCAAAAGTCGTCATGCTTGGGTAGGATTCGGGTGTCCGCCTTTTTTCTTTTTCTCTTGTTGCGATGCGAATTCAGGTTGTTGCCATTTCCCATTTGCGGCTGCGCGGGTTAAATGTGAAAATAAATTGAAGAGTGAAAATAAATTCTTTTGGACTTGCTGACAGGCAAATCTCAAAACAACTTTTGCTTGAACGAGTTGGTTATTTTACAAAAATCTAAACTATTATGTAAATGAAAATTTCTGTAAATCAAAAAAATTCAATAATTAGGAATTTTGTACCTAAACATAAATTGTAATCATAGTGTTTATCTGACGATGTCCAAATCGCGAACAAAACATTAAACCAAGTTAGGTGACGTTAACACACCTTGGGTCTGACGCCGATGAAACCACTGCAGTTTTTCGCCCCACACATACACGTGGTTTTGTCGTTTCCCAAACAGTCAAGGTTGTAATTGAAAGTAAATTCGCCACCTGGACACAAATACACCAATCATTAACAAGCAATACACCACGCAAGTAGGTCATCGGACATTGCTATTCATTGGGACTTGGAGGTAGTTGGCACCAGCAGCCTATTTTGCCAGTTTTAACATTTTACTTCAATTTTTTGTTTAATTGTAAAACTGATGACGCTTTTAGCGAAACATGTTTTCTTTGTAATAAACTGCGTTTTGACACGAGGTTATTTATAATGTATTTAAACAAGTATTAAGTTGCCCTTCAACAAACATTAGAAACCGTATATCAAAAACGATAACGTATATGATTTAGTGGTTGTGAATCACTCGCGTTATACCTTCCGGAATATCTTTCCGTGCGAACAGCCCAACCCTGGTGTCACCATTCACCGTCCACTTCTGCGTCTCACAACTCGGGTCACACGAGTGGTTCATAAATCGGGAATAATTGCCCTTGGGCCCAGCGTCGATGATGCGATCCTGCACAAATGAATGTAGGTTGTGTTAGTGAAGAATAGCAGGTTAAGGTTGTAGGATAATGCGGGATCTCTTTTTTTCCATTTCTACTTAAAAATGTGTGTACTTCATGCCTTCATACGACCTGTATGCACAGATGGAAAAAGAAAATCTGTATCAGTTAAATTATTTGTTTAAAGTTGGCCGATGTTATTGGGAGTTGTTACGATCACTTGCATGTAAATAATAAATAAAGCATCGTTGTTAGTCGGTCCGAATTCTGGCTCGGCCACATTTGGGTCGTATAATCACACCTTCTTTGCGAATGTTGATATAGTTTGCGTCAGTTGCGTCACTCCTTACATATACAGAACTTTGTTACATCATAACTGCTTGAAGCAATTGAATTTGCATTGAGGCACATTAGAGTCGCAGTTTGACTTTGGGCCTAACAATTCCGAAAAGGGACCATCCTTTTCCAGACTGTGTATTATATTTAAAGCAGCATAACCTCGTTGGTCGCCATGGTTACCTATTATTTCCAGTCAGCTGCAAACCAAAACATTAATAATTCTATACCTTGTCGATTGTAAGCATGTAGAAGTTGGTGACGTTACTCTTGTGAGCATGCTCGATTCGTCGGAGGCACTCCTCGTTGTCGACCAACTCACCCACATATTCGTTCACGAATTCACCCTTGGAAGGTAAAGAACACGTGACCAACGCGCAAAAGTGACGGAAAAGGCATCCACTCAGTTACGTCACATTCGTTAACATAAAAAAACTACACCAAGGAGATATGGACACATGGTAACCGTTTGCTTGATGTTTACTGTTATACTTGATACCTTCTTGACTCTGACTTTGGTGCGGAGACCCCAGCCACCCCAGTTGGTTTTGAACACATCGGACTCGGGGTAAGCTCGTTTCTGGAAGTTCTGGTTTTCGCATTTATCGCCTGCGTTATAGAAGTTAGGAAAATGATTACGACACATTGCACAAAGTGATTGTTCGTTATAAAACTGAAGTTACATAAATTATTGAGACATTTCAGGGTTATTGTAAGGTGTGGAATGTCCCGAATAGTTAAGAAATGTTATAAGGAATCTTTTTTCTTCCAGTAAATGCAAACCAACCGAACATCGACAAAAACATATTTAACTTATTTATTTCTTAACACTAGCGTTTCGTACGATATTAGGAACATTTCAATTATCGTTTGGACACTACAAACACTCTTTATACCTAATTGTATATTACCGCCTATAGTTGCATTGCCAGTATATATTGTGTTGTTCACCTGCGGGGCAAAGAGTAGGGTGGCATTCATACATCAGCATACGGTTGAGACATTCAGATTCGGCACCGCAAGGATGTGGGTCCGACCGCTTACAAATGCACCTTGAAATCTCACTGGGATCTGCGGTATACACTTGTACGTTGCCGCAAGGTTTGTTGACCTGACGAGATAATGTGATTTCAATTTAGAGGAAGAATTAAAATATATTCTTTGCGAAATTAATCTATTCCCGCAACACTTCTTTTGCGTGACACAAGCGGAAACTTCAAAGTTAATTCCCAAGTATAAAAAAAAACTTGTGTCAAAACGGTTTTATTTTTTAAAACATGTTTCGGTTTTATTAGCACGGAAATTCAAATTAAAAGCTTTGAACCGAAAAATAACATCCTGTATTTTTATAAATATTTTTTGATGGCAACTATAATGAATGTGGAAGTAACTGAACTGTTCGTGAAAATGCATTTTGCATCAATAGCAGGGACTGTGTTGTTAATGTTGAGTACATTTAATGAATTTTTCGAATTCTAAACAAATTAAGAATGTTTTTCAACAGCCTTGTAATAAACAAGCTATCTGTTAAAAAAAGCTACCTTAATGCAATGGTAAAAATCCGTAGACTAACGCATTTTTTGTGAGTAAATGCATACAACTTGTGTTTATTTACCTTAATGTGTTTGTAGCTTGGTCTTTTGTTTTGGGATTTGAGGTCTTGCAACTTCTGCTTGTGTGAAGCAATATTCTCGAACCTCTCCCTGGCCACTTGTAGGGCTTTGTTGAAGACGCTGCTGATTCCCCGAGAACAATTAACTGCGGACGCACCGGTGTCGCCCTCCTGTGTGTATTGAAACATAAGCACTGAATTCCTATCGTTTACATATCGCAAGCAACGCGCACACGTTTGGAATTCTCAGTGTAGGCAAAAACTGCTTTACACGGGAAAGTTGGCTGCATTACAGCCAGAGTTGGGTAGTCACGATTTCAAGAAAATGAGGCGACTGTGACTTCTTTTGTTTAAAATGGTCGTTAACTTGATTAATATGGTTCAGGGTTATGACGTCACGATTATTTGGATTTGGCTGAGTACTTAAGTGCTATTCGGATTCGAATCCGAATAATTTTGTTCAGTAACATTCCTCCCAACTTGACGTTAAGTCGCTGACCGTAATTACAACAGTTAGTTAAATCAGTCAGCCACTTACGCACAAACTACCGACTCCAAAACCAAGAATAATGTACTTATAATTAGGTCTAGCGATAGTGTTAAAATACACACTGCATTTTTTACTAAGAAACAACCACAACAAAATATTACCTGGTAGGCGAACACCCTTCGCTTGTTGAGCCAGAAATAGTCGTTTGAACCGAAAAACTTGACAACGAATTCGCCGATGCCGTGATGCAATCTCTGTATATTGTCTGGAATCTCATTGGGATGCGTAATCTCACCTGGCCACCACCTGCAGTAAATATTTGCATTGAACAATTTGCAAATTTGCAAAAAATTTGCAAAAAATATTACAGAATGACAAGATATTCGACAACTTGGGTAATTTTTGTGACGTAATGGTGCATGCACATTTTGCCGTACTAAAAGTAGCCGAAAACAATACAAATCTTCTACACTGCGAGCACGTTTTAGTATTTCGTTGTGCACATCATTCTTCCCCTAATCTAGCACACAAGGTGCCAGAACATTTTTATAGTGGTTTTTAGACTTGGTCGACCCGAAGTCGATCGCTTGTCTCAATTTTTTGTTGCCCTAAACACGATTCGCTTACCTGTATGACCCTAGTTTCACCCACACAATGTCGCCATACAATGGTCTTAAACGATGTTGGCAGTCATGGCAGAACCATTCACCATCGGGTGGTCTCTCCATCTCAACACAAGTGGGATGGAAGGCTGCAGGGCAACCTTCACAGCACATGAGTTGTCCGCCTGAAGATAACAACAAATAGTTACTCTTAGAAGCAGATTTTTGTATATGTAACTGTTAATTTGGCACCGCGTAAGGCTAAATAAGATGAAAATGATGTTGCTTAGCATAACAAAATATAAAAATCAAGATGCTATAACCTTTTTCACCAAAGTAAAAAAATTCAGAAAACTAGAAACCCCATTTTTTTACAGTCTCAAAATCATGAACAACAGTTATGTTTGTCACAAAACATCAGAAATACCTTTGGAACAAACGAAACACCAGCTGACATGCACTGGTTGATGGTGAGGGGTGGCTTTGTGTGGTGCAAAGTGGTCGGGACATACAATGTTTAACCCTGGAAGAATTAAGGAGCCAGCAGCAATACAATCGTCACCTGCATGGTAGGCAGTTGGACACCGGACACACCTTACATACATGAAACCAGATTTAGTTTGGTGGAGCAACAAGACCTTTTCTTGATATTCCTGCATTTGCCTCAATCATAAGGCATGGTAACAACACTGACATGAAATCAGAGCAAGATAAATAGTGAAAAATAGTTTCTGTTCGGCTTAATTGATTTTAAAAATTGGATGTACTTACTACATCAGTAGTTGTAGAAAAATGTAACACATAATTATGGAAGCCGCATCTTTTTTCTGGTCAAACAACCAGCGCATAAAATCTTACATGAAAAAATTACAAAGAAATGCACATCTATGTATATAGAAATGGGTTATGATTTATTACTTGAACATGCGTTGCCTTCCAACATTCAGGCATGCTGTGTGGTCATCCACCGCTTTCGATGCACATGTTGCACAGTGATGAAGAGTACATCGATTGTTGTTGAGGAGAGAGTTTCTAAATTTACATAATATGAAATTGTGTTACTAACCAATCCCAAAGAATTTCTGACATATTTCTGGCAAGCAACTACACAATATTGTGTATATTACAGTGAATTGTTACTTGATCCTAAGGTCAAGGATGGTGGACAAAAGTTTACTACATGAAGTTTATTAGCTTTTGTACAAGTTATACTACAATTTGTGACATTTGTTGAACACAAATCAATAGTATTTTTGATTGTTAACAAAACATAAAGAAGCTTATCTGGCTATCTAACAAGAGAGGTCAGTACTTCTCACCTATCGGATTTCTCAGACTTGTCTGCCTCCTCATTACCGAGTATGGCAAGTTTACGTAGATGAAGACAGGTGGTGTGATAAGAGCGGCCACAGTTTTGAATGTTGCACCTTTTAATTTCACCCAGATCTTCACTGCCCTCAGAGGCAGATTTTTTGCAGATAAAACAAGGGTGGGTACCTATTTAAATGTAGAGTTATATATTTTGAAATTGGAAGATAAATGAGTGAAAGAGCAACGAGACGCATCTTTTTATCCCTGTTTTGTATTAGGTAAACAAAAGCAAGCAGGCTTTCTAGTATTTTTAGCTGCGGAAAGCGGATTCCATTTTAAGAAACTCTAAACTGTTTATTTACAAGTATTATGCAACCCCCTCTAAAACCCCAATTGATGCAACAGAATATCACAACCCACAGTTTGAGAACCAGCTTTAAACTATTAGTTTCTAGAATTTGCACAAGCCTGCTGTGTTTGAACTTAAGCAAATAAGTTAACAATGGAGGTAGTATTGGATGGAAAGTATTTACCATCTTGGCAATTTTTGCATTTGAATGGATCAGTGGATTTAGGTACACTTATGCAAGCCGGGTGGAAGCTCTGGCAACAACCGCCAGTGCAAGGGAGAAGTTCATCACCAAGATCTTCGCACACCTGAAAGTTTTCAAAAACGACAACTTAGAAAAGGTGTAAAATTTTATAGAAGCAGATTTTTTGTATCTCACTCAGATGTTTTAAGGGGAAAAAATACTTTGAACCATCTTGAATGCAACGTCATTGTTACCCATGTATCTTTATTGTTCACATTTTTTTCATGTGGCTCTCACTTTTGGAATTACAAATTAACAGGCAGTATAACAAAAATATTAAACAACAGACATGTTCACTACAACCTGCAACAGGTATGAATTAAATTTGTTGGTTTTACATTGTTTTAATGTTTTGCTTACCTCTAAAGTAAACAAAACACATAGGAAGGATTGTCATTGTAACAGGTGGTGGCGTATATATACAGTATTTTTGAACTAATAAATATCTTAAAGACATGCATCCAAATGTATTTTGTTGCAATTTTGAGCAACACGTAACCCTTTTAGTTATCTATAAATTTTAATTTGTAATTTTCAACAGAATAATTTTTTGCTCTTTTTACAATAAAAATTGTAAACTTTGGAAAATATTTTTTTTTACGAAGAAATGATGTTGTCAGAAAACTGCTTACTGGGCAGATATTTTCTCTTTTAGTGGTGGAACCCAACTGGGGTCCCTTCCATCTTGATCTTCTTACAGAACCGTTATCATCACCATTGCTGCTTGCATCATCATGGTTACTGCTGCGACGACTGCTCCTGTCATCTTCATCAAGACTTTTTCTTCTGCCAGAGTCATCTTTAGAATGTTTTCGCTTTGCGAGAAGATCCATTCGCGATAAACCTCGCCGGCTTTCCGGAGTGGCAGACTTAAGTTTTTGTCTTGGGGATTTGGAGCCTGTTGCTAGTACAACAAACATAATAGTTATTGCAAAAAAAATTAAAGGTTTTGTAATCATCTGAAACCTTAATCTTTCATATAATTATTTATGTGAACAAGCTGAAAGTATAACATTAAAAGAGGCATCTGAATAGAACAGTAAGTTATTCTATGTGAATTATTGCTGGTTTAAATCAGGGATTCAGAAACTTTTTTGATTATGACCCACATAATTGATTAAAATTTGACCCTTTGCAATTGACAGTCATCTAATATTTTGACATTTCATTGAACAAGTTTTGGGTGTAATACAGGTTTTATTGTTTTCTGTACATGCATGATTCATGCAAGTACTTACAAACAGTATGAGTGCAAAACTTGCGATGAATCTGTAGAGCTTTGGCACTGAAAAACTTGTCAAGGCACTTGTCGCAAGTGAAAGCAAAAGCTGCTGACTCCGCACTTCCATTCTCTGTTATCCAGAATAAAAAAATACAACATCATAGGAATTTACTTTCACGCAAGCGATATTACTAATTACAAGAAAACTAAAGGATTCCAGAAAACAAACCTTTACGCCTACATTCTAATCAGATGTACTGTTTTAGTCATAACAGGTCATATCTATCTGACGGTAACAACCAACTGTGTCACATGTTATTACAACTATGTTTTGCAATAATTCTTTTATCATTTGTATTTAATTTCTCATAACATTGAACATGCTGTAGTGATAATTGGAATAAAAATCAAATTTGGCGGAGACAAAATTTACAGTTTGGCAAAATGCAATTAAAAGTTACTACATTAACCTGTGACTGTGCTGGCAGTTTTACCACTTTGGGGTATTCTCCCAAACTTTCCCTTCGACTTCGAGCCTATGCACATAAAAACCATTTTGAAGATACAGAAAACACCATAAACGTCAATTGTGTGTATTAATGTACCTGAGTTAGTCGGCAAGCACCAACGCTTGTGTTGACCCAGAGAAAACTTGGTCGGATAAGAAATGTTGCAAGCAGGACAGGAAAATATTTGGTCTTTATCACTGAGGGGCACGGGCTCTTCGTCCTCATCATTATCACTCTTTTCCTGAAATCAAGGATGTAAATCTACAGCTTTTACTTTTACCCGAACTTAACAGTTAAAAATACAAATGTTAACAGTATGACCAAGAAAAAGCAAAGTTTTCAAAGTTTACGTAACTTTTTTTGTAGTACAAATTATTTGAACAAATCCTTTTTAAAAATGTGCTAGCTGGTAGACTAGCAGGCACACAGATTTCCACTTTGTGGTACCTTTTTAAAAATGTTTCCTAAAAATAATCTTCAATATTTATGTGCTTATAAGCTACCTGTTGAATCAACGACCGCCTCCTTGGTTTGTTTGTGGCAGCAAGATCACCCAACTCAGATTCTACCGAGATTGTTCTTTCCTCACTGGAAAGAGCCTCCCATTCCATCCAGATCATTGCTTCTAATTGTTCTGGAGTCATTTCTGGATTTTGAGCAGCAATCTAACCAAAATCAATACTCATTAACAAGCATCTGTACCAATATGTCTCGAGTTTTCTTCCATCATGTACAAAAACCAACTGCCAAGTATATCCAGGGAGTAACAAAGTACCACCACTACATTTTAGAGACAGATATTACATTAAACAAAACTTACTGAGGGTTTATGACGCTGACAATACAGCTCAAACATTTTCGTCTCGGACAGATTCATTGAAGATGAGGTTTTCGGACTGTTTAGCAGCTTTTCCTTGAGTTCTAATGAAAGATGGCGTTGGGTTAACTTTAGCTACTACAGATTTAGCAATGAGTCACGGAGTATTGGCTGTTTAATGTAATCTTATACATTCATCCATTCAATCTACACATGAAAACCTTTTTTCAGCAGATTTTTTTCTTTCTGGATTTGACGCAATCTTTCATTTTTCATTTGTCTTGCAGAGTTCAGTCTTTTTACAGCATGCTTCTGCTTAAGCTTCTTTAACTTGCGACCGACTTTGTTTTCATTTTCCTTTGACATTTGCCTTTCCTGCCAACAGTAGAGTACAGTTAGACTTAAACAATCCGGAAAAAAAACTTGGTCATCTGCCCAGCAGTGTTTGTCAGAAGGCCAGACACCAACAAAAACTAGGGAACAATTGGAAAACAGGCCATTTTAGGCATTAAATGTTCTTTAAAGGTTGTTTACTGACAGTTCTGGAACAACAAACACTGCTGTGCACATGACATGTTGATCTTCACAAAACATGGCAATAAAGAAAAAAATACTGACACCTGAGTTTGTTTAGAAAACCTGTAGACACAATATAAGACCATTTAGTTTCGAATAAAAACTGACAAAACTGCAAAAGAACAATTGGTACTATCATAAGATGGAGGTACAAAGCAGTGAAAGTTGTTCCAGAACATGCCACACACACTGTGAACAAAACAAAGCACAAAACGTGCATTCTGGCCATTCTGACAATCTGCCCACTCTAACACTAATGTACAGATAAAACTTTTTTTCTAAAACATACTTGCAGGGCAAGTCTTGTTGAATGCTGGCTTCTCGTTTGCAATGTAGTCGTGGAAGATCCATTGCGGATACAAAAATCATGCAACTTTTCGTCGCTGAATGTTTCAGCCGGATACTTGTCACGATTTATCGGAAACAAGCCACTTTCATCAAATGAAGAAATAATTGTTTCTGGCGTCAAAATGTCCGTCCACATGTCCTTGGCAATTGTTACTATGTCAGACGATGCATACTTTTTTGTCGTTTTCCCTGAAACACTTGCAAGAGTTTCTTTTACTACTTTGTTATAGGGGACTTCAAACACAATACAACTTGACGCATGCGGCAACTTAACGATAGCAACCTTTTTCTTCATCATTGCCAACATGAAGGATATGGGCAGTTCAGATAAATGGCTATCTAACAAAATCAAAGCAGGCTCTTGTACTTCATCAAGAAAAGCAGTCAACCAAAGTTCGAAGAGTTGCTGATCGAACTGGCCATGCTCGGAAAATGCACAGTTCACTTTTGGTCTCTGTCCAACTCCCGACTGGCAAGAATGACTCCAAAGCACACCACCACTAATAATGACAAGGGGATTAAACTTCTCACCTGCTGCATTTATAGCAGACACAATGCTGGCATTTTTCATATTCTTTAACTTGACCAGAAATTCTTGAACCAAATAGACTTGGGAAGGGCTGTTGTCAACACCGAGAGATTGCGATATTTTCTCGAGTTTGTCAAACATTGCATATATTAAAAAGGGGTCTGCTTCAGTCGGTGTGGTCTCCGCTTGTGGGTCACAGTACTCAATGTTGTTGCGGATGCAGAAGTATTTCAACCAAATGTTTGTCACTGTATTAATGTGATTCAGGCTTTCCAAATAATCCGTTACAAGTTTTGATAAGTTTTCTTTGCTCAGATTCCAACCCCAATCAAGTTGAGTTTTAAGCGCACTGGAAATATTTGCTTCCATTTCCATTCCTAACCCATGCACCACCCGCTCTATGCGTCTCTTAGACTTTTTGTATAAGCGACCCCGGGCGTTATCTTTGAGAGTTGATGCGGGAATTCCATACTTGTTAGCAACTGTTCGTACACGACCACCCTTTCTCACCTCGCAAACAGCATCATGCAAGTCTTCTTTCGTGTATGTCCATGATTTCCCACTGAATAGACTTGGTTTGTCGCGATGCCTCATCTTTTGCTTGTGTTCTGGGGAAATGTTGTCTTCAATAGATACAACAACAGATGGCATTTTTTTCTTCAGTTGTTTGATTTTATCGACTGTGTTCTGATTTTCTGTTTCAGGAACTTTTTCTTTCAATGGACATACTTTCCTTCTCCTAAACTGTGGACCCATAATACGAAACAAGTGCCTGTTTGCTTTGAGAATACCCAAGCGCTTGTGATGTGGAAGGCGCTTGGACTTAATAAGGCTTTGGTAAATGCCGGCATTTCGTTTAATGCAGTCACGGATAGTAGTGTTTGGAATGCCATATTCCTTTGAACAACTTGTCACAGTGGTTTTGGCAGTCAAAATTTTGTCAAGTGATGCCAAAAGATCATCATGTGAGTAGGAATTTTTCGCAACAACTACACTTGGTTTCACAGGTAATGCAACTTTAGGTGGAGGCATGTTTGTCGACTTATTCAAGAAATACTTTATGCGCTTACAAAACATTTGTAGTGAGATGTTATGAGCAGCTGTTGAAACATGTACACTTGCTCCCTGCAAACATTTTCTCATTGCAAGTCGGAAATCCTGCTCCGTAAAATCTTCAGATTCGGAGCAAGAACTTTTGTAACTCTGCAATTTTCCAGGTTGGCGATAGTTGTGCCAAGCTGTTGCCAGCTCACCTTTTTCAAACTGTACAATGTCCTGTTTGTTGCTGGATGAAGCAGTAGCTACAGATGCTTTCTTCACTGGCAACAGTTTTGATTTTACTTTATCCACACTTCTAGGTCGTGGCTGTAACTGAAGACGTCTACATTCACCTATCAATTTGATGTGATGAATCTTATTGTCAATGATAACATATTTGCTGCACAGGAACATGGCACAGCTGGAGTGGTGCTTTATAGCAAGGACTTTTTTGCCCATTGTATAATCCCACAGTGTTGTTGCAGGAATTCGAAAGTTGGCTGCAACATGCCGATATGGAAAGCCTTCCTCAACACTTTTTATTGCACTGATGAGATCTTGTATGGTGTATGTAAACTCTCCCAAGCCACGGCTTTCTTCAAGTGCAGTGCATGTACATACATTAATATCAACAGTCTGTTGGATTTTCAGCGCGCTTAAAGCTTTTTCAGCTCTGCTTGCTGTTATAATGCTTCCACGTTCGTAAGATGGAAACTTCTTCGCCACAAGCCCCAAACATTCATGAAATGCAGTGGTTTTGTTATTTTCATCACTGTGGTCCTGTTTTGGTTTTGATAAAGCAGTGCATTGGTGTGTAAGTTCCTGTTTCCAGTTTACTGCCTGCAAGGCATTATCACTGACACATAGCTCTTGCAATGCAATATTTGATTCTGAAGTACATTTTCGCCTGTTATTTTGCAGAATACGTGCTGCTGGTCTAATCAAGTGTAAAGCATCTTTTGGATTTATTTGGCTGTCGTGTGATGCAGCTCTTGTTTTCTTTTTGGATCTGGTGTAATGTATCAGCAGCTTCGTTTTTACATTGGGCAAAAAGTTTTGAGGATCTGCGATTTCCACGCTGCTCTGATTTCCACTGGGAAAATCTTTTTCGGTTTTCTTGTGCGACACTGAGGTAGATATGTTCTTGGGAGATTTATTTTGCAAACAATTCGACTGCACAACAAATGCACATGTACCACTTGCACCAGGGTTTACAGGCAATTTGGGCGCATGGTCTGCGATTCCGCTGCCCTCGGCAAACTTGTTGTTAGGGTATTGCACATGGTAGACTGGAATACACTTATCTGTTACCAAACAATCACCAGGTGTCTCTGAAATAAGACTCTCTTCTGCGGAACAGCTTACAGCACCATTAGTTATCGCATTACTGTCTTGGTGGGTCTGAAGTCTGTCTAAACAATTGTCTCCGGGAAAGGATATATCTTCCACCAAGGCCTTTGCCAGCAGCTGGTCAAACGAAACATCTGCTTCTTCATGATTCTTGGTGAGATGAAAGTTTGTTAACAAAAATCACTTCATTGCCATGTAAAAAAACTCAAATCAGAGTGAATATAAAAAAAACAAACACAAATAGATAGTGCTGTTTACATGGGACTTTGCCACCTACACAAAGGACTTACTTCAGGAGTGTTTGGTTTGGTCAGTTTCTTGATGTAGGGCTTGAAGTCGTAACCAAATTGTTGAATTCTTTCCTCTGCATTGAACGGTACAGCCTCCTGGATTTCATCTACAGCGGAATCCCAGTCTTGCTTCAATCTGACAAAAACAAATCCATTGAAGTGTGTAAATCCTACACGCCACCCCTACTTTTAAGCAAATAAGACAAAAATGTGTGAGATTTATTTCACAGTTTGTAGCTGTTGAGCAACAACAGACTCAACATTATACTTACCGGACAGGAATATCCAATCTTGGCACTTTCAAAGACATCTTTTTGCTTTTCGTTGTAAGTTCTTCAATGATTATCTCATAGTCGTCTGGTCCATTGTACAGAAAGACCCTTCTTTCGTTAATCCAACCTCGCTCTGGACGGTCACCAAGAAACTGCACATGGTACACTCTGCAACCCTTCGGTCCACCACCTATTCCAATCATAGAAATATTAGTGTTTACCAACAAAAAATAACATGATACATTAACATTTTTAAATTTGCCAACAATTAAAATTCTTTTCTTGTGGATTTTCTAGTTACAAACACTGACATTGGCATTATGTGATAAACAGTAGTGGAGATAAGCTTTCTATAGTGCAATATAAAAATTCATAATATGTAAGCATAACTAAACTATATTCCACATTAAAACACAGATTTAAAATCATTGCACATACAGAGAGTATGAATAAAGAAACACTATTGAACATCAATAAAAAATTTTAAATTTTTTTAAGGATGTTTTATTTCTTTAATTTAAGTATATGTTGACTTGTTAAAGTTTATTAGTTGTGGTCGATTTTGTTGACTGATTTTTTTCACACTAAATCTATGCAATAAAGAAGAAAAAACGTTACATTTAAACATATGTATTATATAAATATATATAAAACAAGATCCAACACACACTTATTCTAATTTCAGCCATCTAAAACAAATAGCAGCGGTTGCATATTTGCGCATCTAACGTTGGAGAGATTTTGAGATACAAACAACATAGTTGCCAATGCCAAGCACTAGATGGCAATATAAATGTGCAGTTACCATGCATTTTGGTAAATATTTCTTCCTCCGGATGAAGAGTAATCATACATGGCCACAAGGGATGTCCCGGAACATACGCCCATACCAGATCCCCTAATTTCCAAATGATAGCGGTCTCAACAAGAACAACCTGTAAAAAAAAGAATAACATCAGTCTGTCACACCAGAAACTACAGAAGTTGTGTACAATACAAAAAAGTTAAAAAATACACTTTTTATTGACTAACCTTTTCTTTAACAGGCCTTGGGGGTGATACCACTTTTTCTTCTTTTTTGTCATCATTATCATAGTCAAGAGACTTTTTAGGGACCCGCTTACGTTTGGAAACTCTGTCATTAATAAGAATAAACTAATAATGTTAATCGCAAAAAACAACAATGTTTTATTTTACATACCTTGGAGATGGTGTATTTACATTAGTGATGTTTGGCTTCAATTTGTCTAAATAACAATATGAACAATGTTGTGTACTGCACACCAGAAAATCTTTAATTTTTGATCACATCACTTACTAGGCAAAACTGGTGTTGCTGTTGGACAGGGTTTAAACTTTGCATTTTTGACTACTGATTCCAACATTTCTCCAATTACTTCTTGTGATATATCAAAGGAGTCATCCAATTCTGCAGACCCATCATTACTGGTAAGATTTGATTCAACCATCTTACATGATGTTTGGCCTCTTGGCTGGTTTAGAGATTGTTCAGAATCAAAAATTGTATTTTTGATCATCTTAGTGCTGTCGTCTATAGTCAACTCATCAATACTGTTCTTCATAGTCATGGTTACCAAGGGCAAGACTGGCACGTCATTATCTACACTGCAATTGTTTCCATCATTTGCATCCCAAATGGAGTATGATTTGGTATGTATGGGTTTATTGCCATCCTCAGCAATCATTGAAGGGATCAAACCTTCAGACTCCATAGTCCTGCATAAGTTACAAGAATTTATTTTTCATGACAAAACAAAGATGCGCTTTGGGCATGGGCAGATACGAAAAGTACTCTTCTGTAGTCCCAAAATTAACATAACGGCGGCTTATAGCAGCATTTATTAAATGAAATTTATGTAAATATGACTACCTTTATGTACCATATTATTGGAAAATAAAAATCAGTAAGAACCAAAATAACAAATAACATGAAACACAAAAGCTTGCCATTCAGCCCACGTGGTAAAGTTTTCACCCGAAATTCATTCAAAAATGAACAAGTTTTTTAAAAAATATCGTCAGATTACCAACTTACATTAAACAGTGTCAGATCATGTCCAAATAGTAAGTCATTATGCTGACCGCAAACTTGATGAAAACCGCCCAAAATGTGCAAGGTGTACAGCACCTCTCGTGCCTTTCTCCCTTATTTTGTCGCGAAAACCCGCGCAAGTGGCTCACTTACAGTCACGTGACAGGCTCGCAGCATGGCGAGATCATTTGGCCGTTGGTGCTGTGCTTGGCATGTTCATGATATCATTGCTATTTCTTGCTACATTTTCTTTTTTGTAGGTCAAAAACCATTTAAATCGTAACATAAATGTTGGGAATTGTACGTGTGATTGAAATACTTGTCCTACTGGTTGCAATTTTTGATTAAGTGAGAGAAAAATCTTGAATA
The DNA here is from genome assembly GCF_947561715.1 of Ascidia mentula. NCBI lineage: Eukaryota > Metazoa > Chordata > Ascidiacea > Phlebobranchia > Ascidiidae > Ascidia > Ascidia mentula. The sequence continues at coordinate 7,670,883 of NC_138568.1, forward strand.
AACCATTTGGCCTGTTGCAAACCGTGTCATTCAAGCACGGATCGCCATCTTGAATTGTAATTTTCCCATACAAATGTCATCATTCAGAGACGTTTTTTTATAGAATCAATGTTTGATTGTGAAATTGAGTAAATTTTTATGTATTCACTTGTTTTGAAGAAAAATGTATGTATAAGATATATGACACATAAGCTACACTTCCATGATTGATGACACACCAACAATCTTAAATCATTTACATATGGCACTATGGATTCAATCATTTATCCATGCAATTGCGACATTGATTTTTTGAAAGTTTTATGACACAAAATTTCATCCATCAAAATTGTTCGGCGTGCGATAATTGCAATGCGTTTTTATGGCAAGATTTAAATTTTGCGAAAAATGTGAATTTACAAAATGCGCGTTCACATCACTTTAAATGCGCCATATGCGGTGTTTACATAAGTTGTGCAACTACCTTTGTGAAATAATTGTTGGCGGGTAATGTTTTTACATGTAGGCTATACCCGGAAAAATAGTTTAATTACATAATCATCTCATACATAAATAATAGAACATGATAGTTTCGTTTTAACGGACACAAGTTTACTGTGCTTATATTGATTCTGTTTATGTAGTTAAAAACAGCAAGATATCAAGGTCTTGTATCTTAAAATTGGAAAATGATTTTCTTGCACCACAGCTGACAGGTAAAGAAAACCTCCAAAACTACTTGGATGACAGTTATAAAAATATGTCAAAAACATGAATTTAGTGTCATATGGTTTTGTTGAAAGATGAAAATCCATGCAAAACATAGGTTTGGTCTACATTTGCTGGTAATTTCATAATTTTAATCAACACCGTTCGTAGGAAAGCTTGAGCATCCGCTTCGATTAAAACCGTGTCATGCAAATTAAAAACATTCTCTAAACCAGTGAAACCCTGAGTAGAATCAGATAGAATGGCTGATTGCAATCATGGCAGTCGCCCATTGGTTTATGCCGCTGTATTCAGTGCCATAAAATCTTCATCATGACTGTACACAGCCCTACACAGGGGTGGGATAAGATAGGTTATATATCAGGTACAGTCAAACAAAATGCAGTAATCTATATGTTGCTGTTTAATTGTATATTCAACAACGTGGATAGGTATGATTCAACTTGGGTGGGCTGAAAGCTGATTCCCACTGACCAACGATTGGGAAATACCCTCTCCTCGCCCGATTTCGCAAACCGTCTCTGATACGACGCTACGACGGCGCGTGCACACTGGCACGATCGTACGCTAGCAAGTGCTTCAGTGTGTTTTATATATAGAACGTTAAAAGTTTGCGTGCAAACCTACTTCAAAGCTTCTTGTTTATGGAGAAATAATTGCTAAAGGTCCAAAACCACAACGTTGATGCATTCAAAATTTATTCACCTTTTTAAAACACATGATTAACAACATGAAAACAATTCTAAATGGATTATTGCTATTATTTTCACAAAACCTAATTTGTTGGTTTTGGAATATGGTCCTTATCAAATTAAGAGATAACATCTCTCACACAGAACATACTTTATGCGAAAAACAACTTAGTTATACCAGCCTACCAAGTGGGTCACTTATTGCCAACTGCTTGAAAATATAATCTTTTGTTTTTTTTATCTACTGTAAACGATAAATTCGTCAATTTTATTAAGAAGTAAAGGTGTTACCAGCAACACATATGAATATCCGACAATGTAAGTGTTTAAAAGCATCATGTATAATCTAAATTATGGGTATTTTGCAAGCAATCACTGTGCCATAAGATGATATATATTTTTTTCATTGTGTTTTTTATTTACAGGTATATGCAATGGATGAACAGTCAAATTCCTGGTCCTAGTAATAGAAAATAGCTGTAACAAAAGCACTTTTTGACAAACAGCTGCTGCTACATGCTAACATCTTGTACATACTCACTCTTACATATATCGAGTCCTAAAATTGCATTTATTTGTAAGCTATTACAATTGTTATAATGACAGTTGTTTTAATATAACAGATGTTCACAAATAATAATTAAATTCATGAAAAAAAGGGGGAACATATTCTGACAGTTGGCATCAGCCTTTTGACGCGGTTACGACGGCAAGGTCCAACTTTTTCACAACATTTTTAAAGTTGTAGGCAAAATTGTGGGGTCATAGAAGAGTATGAACAGAGGCTGGGTAGAATGATCAAATTTTGGCAGTAAAAAGAGCTCCAAAGTTTAAAAATCATATCCGTGTTGCCGTGAAAAGTGCACACGATGAGCTACCCAAACCACTGTAAAATCTGGTAGCCTACGTGTGGAAGGATCCAAACGGCAAAAGTGACAAGGTTTTGTAAAGTCTGGGTCGGTGTGTTTTCGTGTGATATTTTTCGAGACTAACTGCAGTGTTGCGCCTCTGTTATGTTAAATGTGAGTCTCGAATCGGGTCTTAACAATATTATTTATGATGGATGGAAATCCTATTTGATTAGCGCATTTGACATTAGATCGCAAGTGAGTTCTAATTGTTGTGTTTTCTTAACCTGACTTTAATTAACTCTCGATGCAAACACTACATGCAGTAACTAGGTAACGTCAAATTAGTAAGTTTTCATTTTATGCGGAATTTTAGAAATATCCAAAAGAAACTAGGAACAGTGCAATGTTGCAGGGTGTTGCTACGTATGCGGCAATTCTGCATAATTGTTGCGTTTTTGCCAGACATGGTATAATTTTTCATGAGATGTTGATGAGGGACAAGAACGGTGGAATCAGCACTCACACTATATCTCTGTAGTCTTAAGTATTCTATGATTTAATAGAAATCAGTGGCTTAAACTGTTTTGCTAATTTTTCGTCTTTTTCACAACGACAGCATACGCCTGCACGTACTTTAACATCAGTTTACTATAGTGATATGCCTAACTCATAGTTTCTTTCTTTAAACTGTGTAAAAAATGTGTGATGTACCGAAACTGGTGACCCGAGTCAGTTATTATGTCATTGTTCACTAAAATTGAGGAATACTTTTTGCGTTTCGCTAGGAAAACATGGTATTGGCTAAATTTGATTTTGAGCTAGTCATGTTGTGGTCATATGGTTTCAAAGTGGCAAAAGTAAAGAAATAAAACGTTTTCAACTGTTTATTATTTGAAGAATAACTTTCAGTAGTTGCTGAAAGAATGATGGGGCCTAGTGCGGAATCGTACGTAGGCTACCTATGTTACAGACACCGGGGAACCCCAAATTACGTCACAATGAAGGTGGGGTCAAGTTGACGTCACACCAAAAACAACGTCACTGTGACATCACCAGCCGAAGATACGCACCGACGAAAACTCTCGCTTATATACACGCACATACGCGGTTCTGTAGGCATCGGGCAGGCGACGAAAGGCACAACAGCAATGAAATAAAGCATGGATACTCTTCATTGAATATTTAATAAAATAAACCTATTACAAGCTTGAAATTACGTATGATCAACCACAAGGGTGCCCAAAGCAATATATAGCTAAAATATTGGTAACTCTATTTCAATCGACGACAAACTTTTGTTTGTGACGTAATAACGTTGATAATAGATGGATTCGATTAAAATTGTGACCAACTCATAACACCGTCCCTTATGTACAATCGTACCCATTTTCACATTAATCGGACCAGTATATAAGCTTGCACACCACGAAACACAAACACACCTCTACGCACTCTAGCGCCGTTGACGGCAGAAGGGGGCACCAAGTGCGGAGTCGTACGTAACCACAGAAACTTGAAATTTGGTACAACATACTAAAGTCACCACCGTTTATTAATCTTCTTAAACAATGAAATCGAAATTAAACAAAAATTAAAGCCAAAACAAACAATTAAGTGACTTGCAACGATAAGCTGAACAAGGCACGGCCGTCGCGCTTTGCTGCTGAATGGCACATTAAAATGCTTTGTTGTCTCATTTTGAAAATCAATAGAATAAAGAAAGAAATCGGATTTTACAGTTCTACTCAAAACACACTGTTGCGATTATGTGCAAAATTTCATTTCGATTGAATTTCAAACAAACAATTGAGAGACTGACAATTTTTAGACGACCAGGTATGACCCGCTTGCTTTGCTATTGACTGGGCGCATGGGAATGCTTTATTGTCTCGTGCTTTTGCTTTGAAACTGCGAAACGATTACGCGTTGTAATGCGTCTTTTCGTATGGAGTCCCAATGGCCCGAACCGCTTTGCAAAATGATTGACAGGCTGTCATCACCAATTGAGGTACCAAGTTAACACTTTTAAACATGTATAAGTGAATACGTTGACCCAGTAGCTTTGCGCGAGGTACTACTCGTACAAAAAAATTGTTTTGATGAAAGGTCCCGCAAAAATAACAACGACTACGTCGAGCTTATAGGTCAAAGATGCAGTTAGAAAACATAACGTGTACAGCTTTTATTGTTGTCTGCGCGAAAATTAATTTTTGCAAACGTGTTTTTACTTAGCACGTCGGAAATAAAGGACCACAAATGGGAATGCGCAGATGTCACCATAACATTTGGATATGACTTGAAATATACCTTTGGGCACATTAACTAAACAAAAAAATATCTATGGTATACGCGCAAAAGAGTCATAATAATCACGGTGAGCTGCAGACAGGTGTACACACTGTTTCCACCTGTAAGGTCTCATCAGTTAGCTGGTGACTGTGACACAGGCTAGCTGGTAGACTACTAGGCACACGGATTTCCACTTTGTGGTACCTTCGGGTCAATCGTCGATATGTTGGGTACCAAAAGTGTCAATAAACATAGACGAACCACGTGGAGCGTCTTGTGGCCAAACAACTGTTTTGGATCCAGCTAGCTGTCTGCAGCTGTCTCTATGGTGTTTACGTATTCTATGATTTAACATAAATTAGTGGCACATAATTAAACTGCACGTAATTAAACATCGATATAGTATAGTGACATGCCTAACATATAGTTTCTATCTTCTGAACTGTGTAAAAAGGTGTGAAGCGCCGAAACTGGTGACCCGTGTCAGTTATTATGTCATGGTTCACTAAACTTAAGGAATAACTTTTGCGTTTCGCCAAGAAAACTTTGTATGGGTTTAATTTTTATGTAGCTCAAGTCATAATGTAGTCATATGGTGTCAAAGTGGCAAAAGTAAAGATATGAAAAGTAGTTCAACTGTTTATTGTTTGAAGAATAACTTTCAGTAGTTGCTGAAAGAATGGTGATGTAATGATCCCTTTTCATGTTTAAATCCAGCTCTGTTTAACCAAAAAACTGTTTTCTTTACTTAAGCCCGGTGTTTACAGCAATTAAATGTGTATTAAACAGTCAATCATGGCCACTGTTACACACTAAAAATATGTGTAACTATTGTCAGAATATTTAATTACTCAAAACTCAATAGTAGAAAGGTTTAGGCTACACCACTTCATATAACTTGTTAATTTTCGAAGGTATTTACTATAGTTTTGAAGTGTTTGTGTAAAGATGGCCAGGAGTCTAGTAAAGTTGGTCCAGTCCTTAAACTCATCAGTGCTTGTGAAACGATCAAATTTTCCATCCTTCATCTCAACGAACATACATCGACATATTTCCACTACAGCATTGTTTAGTTCTGAAGAATCAAACAAAACATCATCACAAGGACCACCTCCGCCTGCTGCCCAGTCACCACCTGCTGTTGACCCAACAAAGTACAACACTCCAGAGTATTATGAACACTCAGAATTTTCCTATTATGATATTGCAGCACAGTGTGTCGAAAAACAATTACCACAACCAGATGCTGAATTAAAACCATAGGAAGTTTTTTTTATAGTTTGTAAAATATTTGAGCAATCAATTTGCTATTGGAACTGAAATAAAATTCTTTGACGCATAAAAGTGTTTGCATGTCTTAGAAATGATGCAACTAGAAAGCAAAGTATACATAACCTTACAGTATTGTGGTATATTTTGCTGTCAACCACCAACCTACATTGAAAGCAGGTGTAAAAATAGAAAATAATTTATTTTTTTGCTCCAGGAAGAGCATTTTAGGCAACCAATTATCATTTTTTTACTTTTTTCACCTTGCATGTGCTGGTGATGCACTCATCTCTTAAAAAAATGTCCCTTCCCTTGTATCCACAGGCCAGCTTCAAAATGAGATAAGACGATGCAATTAATTGCCTGTGAAATATTTAGGTTTGTCTGTTAGGATAAGGAGAAAGTAGTCACAGTATATCAAAAAGCTATATGACTTACTTCAACAAATTTTCTTAAGTTAAAATTCAAATCCTACCAAAGGTACCATTGCAACATTTCTTTTTGAAGTAGCGCTCAATTGCAATTATTTTTTAACCTCGTACGCATTAGTTTGAGGTATATTTTTTTGTCAATAAAAACTTTTTATTATTCGCTTTTTGATTTATGTCCACATTTCCAAAAATTAATACATATTTACGATTTTTGAAACAAAATTAATAAATTTGTGTGCGTATTATAACGTAACAATGGCGTTTCATTGCCGAGTTTGGCATTTTTCTTCGGTTTGTTTTATTTTTACTCGAGGTAAGCAAAAACGTGTTTGTTGGTTCATTTCGCAGTATGGGTTTCTGCGACGAGTTTGCAAAAAAGAGTTTGATTGGTTTGAACAGTATCGTTACCATCGCCGGTATAGCATGCATCACTGGAGGAGTGGTGGTAAAATACAATTTTGCTGACAGTTTGCAGTACTTGTCCTTTGGTAAGTAAAATTTCCTTCTATTTTGACACCCTAGTGCAAAATGATCTGTGCGTATTGTTTCCAACTTGTTTATAAATATAGATTGTTAGCAATTGGATAAATTCAATCTAGAAGTAGCTAAGGACAGTTTTTGCGCAAGGTGAAGTGAAAACTGCAGTTGATTTTCTGGGAACTGCACCATTGCTGTTTATCATTTTTGGCGCCGTTGTGGTCTTGATAGCCTTGTGCGGATGTTGTGGTGCATACCTTGAAAAGCCATGGCTGCTAAAGGTTTGTGTCACTGCAAATGTTCTCGTATACATAATATTTGTCCGCGTGGCAAACTCATATTGATTTTACTTTCAGATGTACGTTGCTTGTCTTTTGCTTATTTTAGCATCCATAGTAACAATTTCTGCGTTGACATTTACATACGGTGCATCTATTCAACTTGCACTTTCAGTTTCTGCAATAAGTAAGCCCAACGTTTTATTGTGGTGTTCTAGTTCTAATTCCAGTTTGTAAGTGGTACTCACTGTAGATAGAAACTGACCATTTTGGTAAAATACATTTAATTTTGTTCATTCGACGCTAAAAAAATGTAATATTGCTCCAAGATACAGCCCACATGAAAAAAACAGGTACGGCACGCGAAGACCTGATCGCAAATTGTTTTACCCGTAATCACTCAAAACTTTCAACGCTTAATGTGTATAGACTTGTTGCACACATACAACCAGACCGGAGAGGTGTTTGACTTGATTCAATCACATGTGTATTGCTGTGGTGTTGATTCCTACATGGATTGGGTGGACAGTGAAGCTTGGATGGACGAAGCACGCCAAAAGGCAGCGGAAGCGTACGTTTGCAAACAGTGATACGTGATACCGTAATGTTTCTATTCTGGAGTGCAAAGGCTTTTAACCATAAGTAAACAGCAAAATCTCCTAATTATCAATGTACTGGCCCATTATAGCAAAAGCGTTTTTTTCCTAACGACCATATGCCTGTGTCACTATTAAAACTGAAATGTATATTAAAAAGGAATAACCAAATTTACTTGATTAAAGTGCAACAAACCACAGAAGTTATTTGATCACAGTGTACATTGTATTTTGTCTGCTTGTGTTTGTGCAGGCATCAGCCGTTGAGTAGCTATCCCGTCCCAGACAGCTGCTGTGTGACACCTAGCGATGGATGTGGCCTGTTTACTGACGCAGTGGAGGGCACCATTTATCTTGACGGGTGCGCTGTCGTAACTTGGATGCTTCTGTCTACAAATGGAGAAGCGATTGCAGTAATTGGACTGATTTTGGCTGCTATAGTGGTTTTATGTATCGTATTTGCATGCTGTGTGATTAACTATTCCGAGCGGTTTGGTCGTTTTCGGGTATAACGGTGCCAATATTTTCACATATACTTCCAACTAATAAAGGTATTCGGGAAATAAATAGCTCATAAAACAGTACCCCTGCCCTGTAAAACATATGATTGGTTTTAACAATACCACATAATATGCGCGTTTTTGCCACATTGGAACTCTGTCACATTTGTGTTACTTGCGTCGACTGTTCGACGAAAAAACGGTTAAATATTAATACCTTTTTTATGTTGAAGTGACGTAGAAGACCGTTTGTAATGCTCAGGCGCATGGCAACCAATAATGCTTGTGGTCGAATATACATCTACTGTAATTTGCCCAACAGTGCAATGAAAGTCGGTCATGAGCATCGGACCGCCTTTCGACCCTTATTTACGGAGGTGGAAAGGAAATTAAAAGTTTCAATTTAGCGCCACAGAAATATTGTTTTGAACTCCCGGCCTGTTAGCGACCTTTTGACCTCCTACTCTGCAAGATTCTTTTCCTGTTTATTTCTATTCTGTACCTCTTCCGTTCTTTGTTAATTCGTTCCGCAGTTTCATTGTAACTAAATATATAACTGCAAAGATTTTGAGATTTTGAGAAAAAGTAACGGGAGGTTTGCGACCGACATATTGATTTGAAATTCTGAGGAAAGCGAACGTCGACCTTTTCGTCTTTGTATTAACGCGGCGAGTGCGTAGTTGCTGATGGAGGAATGATTGCGCCGGCGCCTGGCATTAAATATGCATGCCCCTTGACAAATAAGCACGCAAAAGTTGTGTTGAGTCGCCGTATCACGTTGACAAGCTATAGGTTTAATCGCGGGCTATATCGCCACGCTTGACTTAAAGTTCATAATGTTATATGCGCTTTAAAGGGATGCGGTTTCATTCCTGGATCTTATAGTTTTATTATCTGGGTTGACAGGAAGCCACTATTAGTGACTTGATCGGTTACTTTCATTCTTAAATTGACCGTTCCCCACACATTATCGATCGATTCCCACAAAGAAGAAGTTCACGACTGGTGTCTTTTTTGTTTATCCCCGCTTGCTCGCAAAAGCGACTGCATATTGATGAGCAAACATAAGGCAAAGGAGGAGAGGACGCATCGTTGGGTACGCTCCCTTTTGGTTATTTATCGCTTCAGTGATCGGTGCTTGAGTTGTTTCGATTTTTTGTAATTGAACCGGGTGCCACACACATTGTAGACATGTTTGCTTTGTTGTTGTTGTTACACAATGGATTGTGAAACCTGTTCAAAAATCGGTTTTGGCATTTACAGCCTGTCTTAATTGAAAAATGGCAGTCGGGAGCTTTGCGTTTGTCTGCCTATAAAGGAGCAATATTATGAAAGCATTGAAAATTTATGAGGCGTGAGTCAAGTGGAAGTTTGAATTAGGCCAAGGTCATTAATTTAGAATGTATGCAGCGGATTTTTTGTTTTCATCGCCATTAATTCAATGAGATGGTTGTTTGTATTAATAATTAGATCGTAACTGAATGATTCACCAAGCTTAGAAAACCTAACTATATACCATATACAAAAGACAACAACATTGCTTCAAAACATTACATGGATTACCATGACTCAGTGCCAAGATTGGAAAAACGGCAAAGCTCGTAAAAGTGAAAAGGATATATTTTTAAGCGTCAAGAAACGTCAGACATGCGTGGAAAATGCCTTCCAAAACTCTTTGCGGAATGAGACCGAACCTGACGTAACCGGGTTTTCCGCATTGGAAAGGCGATGCGAAGAAGGTGCGAACATCGTTTTTCTCGGAGCTGGAACTGCACCGGTCCCAAAATGTTCGAAAGAAGAAGGTTTCATTCGCCCGGCTGCAAATTATAGGCGGCCGCAGTCTTCACAAAGGCATGCCCGGTGCTTCGAAAGCGACCTGAAAGTGATCTTTCTTCCGCAAAATATGAGTGATCATCTCACTAATGTTCAAGAGAGAAACCTGTCCTCATTGTCTGCCAGGCCTTCCCTGTCAAAGGAAGCAATGAAAAAGAGGTCGGCTTGGACCGCAGCCACCAGTAACCGACAGCTACGTCTTAGTAACACATCGGAAGAAAGTGCAAGAACTTTGTCGTCAACAGAGTCAGGCTGCGTCCTTCGTCCCGCTCCTGGTACTTCTTTCGAGAGAGACGCAACGAGTGGACGTAGCCTTTCGCAAGACAAAGATTCCAACAATCTGTTGAAGGTGCCTTTGCCGTCCGGGAGTAAATCCCCATATTCCACATCTCCCTCAACCGACGAAGGAATTGTAACAGACGAGCATCACCCCGACGAAAAATTGTCGCCCTCAAAAACCGTCTTTGTGAGTCAGGAGATGGACTCCTCACGAACCTCCACTGTGCGCATTGTAAAAGCTCGCGAACTCCGTCCTGGGCGCAGACGTCTGCCCTCCACCAAAGATTTAAACGGCAATCAGGTAAAATGATTTACTTGCTCCAATACTTCCGACGTATAGAACGAGATTACATACAAAACTTCAGGTATATCATAGCCTCTAGGAAATCTGTCATGATGTTCGCCAAAATGTAAACAATGTACATAGATTGTTGGTGAATCTGGAATTCTATCATTGTCTTTTATACGGAAAGTTGAACATACAATTTAACAAAACAAGGGCCTGTAAGCTTCAATCTATAATACCCAGACATGCGCCGAGGTTTCATTTGGGTAAAACAGATTTTGGGTTTTCTATTACTTAAAAATAATACGCTCAATTTAACAAGTTTTTGTAAAACGTACTCCTGCAATACATGTAGCGTCATGAAACGCTCAAGAAACTTTAACAGAAAGCAAGTTACCGCTGATAGTGTTTATTTTTGTGCTGTTTGTTGACATGTATGACGTCACACAAGACATTTTGTAAGTTTAGAATGAATTTGTTTCTCCGGTTCTAATTTGTGACAAACATTATTTTTACGATCTCGATGCATGTAGCGCGAAGCTAGGAGGAGGGAAGCCGTTGGCGATGACTTCGATAGGAATAACAATTCGGGCAACAACAGTTTTGTGCCACTTCTGAAGAACTCAAGTCAGAGAGAAAACGATTTGCGGAAGGCTTTTTGTGGTCAACCGCACGACCAGCAGGTAAATGGTATCCTCAGCGGGCCGTATCATTGGCCTTTTCACGTAAACTCGACTGGAAACTAAGGGCTAATTAAAAAGCCTGCGGTATTCTTCCAGGCATTGCCTGTGACGTTAAATTGACCAAAATAGTGCCGCACATTCAATTACAACTCTCAAGCATTTTAAAACCAGGTTGTTGCGATTGCAGCTGCGCATTTGCGTTAGTAAAGGGGCGGTTTGTGGTTTTCAGGATTCCGTGACTGACAAGAGGTTAGCGTACGTTAAACGTGGTCCGAGTGTCAGTGATACAACTGGGCAGACTTCAAGAGCTGGAAGACACTTGCAAATGGGTGCCGCTCATGCTGGTTCAAGAATTCGACAACAACAACAACAAGTATGTGTATAGCTAAAAGTTTGGAAGTTGTGCGTCCTTTAGTTGTCTAGTAAACTGCCCCAAGATATATTCTGTCATATTGTACGCGAAAGCCAGTTTCTGTGGTCTCGACATTGTTTATTATATTTGGCGCTGGCTGTACCTTCAGGCAGGACTTGCCCTAAACGAAAAGTGGAGAGCCAACTTTGTAATGTGATACAAACTTGTTTACTTACAATTTGCGTGTGCATTTATGATAGAGTCTAGTGCCATAAAATTCATTGTGACACAAATATAGCATTTGGATTAGGATTATATGGAAGTTTTACTTGCAGTATAATTTTTGCCATAATAAATGTTATGCATCGTCTTGCATGGCAAAGGTTTTAACCCTAAAATAACCTCTCACAATGACAACAACGCCATTCAACAACATGCTTGGATAAACCTAAACTTTTCCCTGTAGTGGTATATGAAAGATGTGCTTCAACCTATTTCAAACATTTTTTCCAGCATCCAGTCCGCCAAGCCAGCGTCGGGTCTGCTCCAAAAAGAAAGGAAGTGCCCAACTCTTGGCGACGAACTCCTTCAACCTCATACGCCAGGTCAGGCAGCAGCGATGAAGACGACAACCCTGTGATCTTGTATTCTCGGCCCCCGGGCCATGCACGCCCTGTTGACAGTTGCACGTTCTCATTATTCGACCACAACGATCAGCCACAGCACAAAAGTGCTGTCAGTGAGAATGCAAAACGCCATGTCAAGGTAGAAACACCGTCTGAAGTCACCCACGAACAAACTCCGACACGACGTCCTCAGATTAAAGCAGGTGAATCCAGCGAGCAAGCAAAACCGACCACAGCAAGTCCGTTGAAGACCACGGCAGTTGGAGTAGAACGGCAAGTCAGTCTTACGCGCCAGATAAGCGAGCCTTCCCGCAGCGACAGCACACCTGGGATGCTTTCAAGCGGATCGGTGTCAAGAAAAGATGCCATATCACGTAGCGGATCGGTGAAGTCAGCGCTCGCAGATGGTAATATATACATATTGTCTATGTTGTGGGTATTAAAATACAAAAAGGAAAATACTGTGTGGATTTAACGAGGTCATCGGTTTCAAACCATGTCGTTACGCGTAATTCCTTTTCAGATGTGGTAAATCGAACTTCCTTTCATGACTCACAGATAACGCCTATTTATATATTATTCGTGTTCGGCGCGGGTCCTTTGGGAGTGCGTGGGTTTGTGAGATTGTGCACTCCCGCAGATTAAAAGTCATAATCTTGATCTAATTTTGGCGTTATTTATGACATGCTATCGATGCAAGCTTTTGTTTAAAAGTAGTTACAAAACTCTTTGTTGCATCGTTCAAGGATAGTTTTTAAAATTAAGTGGTTGATTCTGAACGGTGTATTTAGGCAAATAATTTATTAATAGGGACACCTTTTATGTCATAATTATATAGGTACGTTATGCCATTATGTCTAGAAATAACATAAACTGATAATTGTGTTTAGCCCAAGTTTATGTTTGTTAAGCATGAAAAGTTCAAGTGGATGTACACGATTTAAATGAAAACACATAAAGCTAAACCGATGAAACGCTTGATTTCGAAGGAAATTACATAACAAGAACATAATTTCAAAAAAATAGCGTTCCAATTACGAATACCCTGTTCTGTATTAGTTAAATTTTAGCGTTTTTCAGAAACTAACAGCATTGAACAGCACAATTTTTTGAAAAAGCGCATTTTTTATACGCTATTCTCAATATATCATTTTTCTGAACTCCGCTGTATAGTTACAGATATTATCACGACAATAAACCAAACACCGCTGTTTTTTATTTCAGCTGTATCCCACGTGGTCGGTGCCACCTCCTCGCGTAATCTTCTCCCCAGGAACAACATGACGCCCAAAGAGAAGCAACAGACTCTAAGCGAAAGGTTAATGACTGTCGGGCCCAGTGACCCACGCAGAGTGCAGGTAATCGAGTGGTTTCCTGCTGATTGCTTTTATGATCAATATCGTGGTTGACGGTTAAGGAGCATTTTTGTCACCTTCTACCCATTGACGATAAATAAGTTTGTCGGAGTGAAAAGATCTCGTAGCTTTAACGTTTGTTTTTCTTGTTGCATGTTGCAAAATATCAACTTAAAATGCCCCCAGCGCTCTTTCTACAGAAAGTATGTGAATAATTTGAATATGCTTGAGAATTGATTCTGGGAATCATTTCCCATTCTGTTGCAATTTGGCCCTGAAGATTTCCACCTTATTATATATATAACAACTGTCTAGGAAACTTTCGTTTCAGGTTAAAATCTTTCAGTCTTCTTTAATTAGACATATATATTTCGCTTCGTTAAAAGCATCATCAGTGTCTATAAAAGCAAATTAAGAATTAGGTTAAAATAAAATAAAGTAAAGGCTCTCCATTACCTCACAACACGCCCTTTACACAACTAAAAACCTGCCACATGCAACGGGTGGAAGCGTTGAGAAACCACGGAAAAGATAATATAATTTGAATATAGTTGAAACAATTCTGTTAATACATTACGTTGTTTATTATATTTTTACACACCTTATGTACAGTTTTTTGATGCCGGGGTAGCTTTGTTCAAGCATAGATCCAGCAGTATAGTTTCTATTAATCTTTTCATATGTAGTGTGAATAAAAACTCCGAAATTGTTATTTTGTTTAAATTAATTTTTTACTACGTGCCCAAACACAATTATAACCAAGCGCATCTTGCGAGAAAAAACAGTGGAAGATTTTGTGCCGAAACCCGGTTTTGGTATAAAACTTCTTAAGGGATTCAGTATCAACATGTTCGACCGACAGCATACCGTGGTTTTAGCCTGGTTCGAAAACCGCACCGTCAAAACCGCAGACTTCGATTAATACAGTCGGTAATTATTTGAGGGGAAACCCCCTCGCACTGTGGCGCGCGCGAGTTTCAAGACAAAGAGGACCGCGGAGGCCCCGCGGGAAAGCGGGTTCCATCGTTTCCCTAAATAATGAATGATAAGAAATATGGATCGCCGCTCTTCGTCCTTCCAAGTTTTGTTCGACACTAAGCGCCTTTTGGTGAGGATAAACGACCAAACGGAGAAATTCCAATTGTTGGGTTTTGTAGCAGCGTGAAACCATTTAAAATTACCTACTTCTATTTGGCGAGTGCTATAGATGTAGTATTTTTTCTATAGACGTAAATCAATGTATATTTTTAGAGCATCGTCGAGGACATTCTTTGCGAGATGGGAGAGGAACGCTTGGTGCAGTACAAGAACGCCTTCGCCAAGTTCGACAAAGTACGTTTCCGTCTAAAATGAACAGTGAGAGTTCATATAATCAAAATCTCCTGATAGCTTTATGGCCAACAGACTTGGTAGCACATAATTTTAACAGCTTTTTGTGAAACAAACCACTTAGGATTTATTACAGAAGTTGTAAAACGAGGAACACATTAGGTCCTTATTCGGACTGAAATGGAAACCCATTTTGCCCCATTAGCAATAACAACCAACCAACTCACTTTCCTTTGTCACAATTTTTCGATATAAAAGCGATGCTGGTCGTTACGAAGTGCGGGAATGTCTAATTATAGCGTGATCAACATAGAAAGCGGAGAAACAGTATATTTAATTGACTTAAATCAAGTTGTAGGATCGCGGGTGGTTGGAATTAAAAAGTGTTTAGTTTGCGAAAATCTGTAGAACGTCAATGCCTTTGTAGAAATAAATAATTAAATCGCCGCCGAAAATGACGTAAATAATTTGAATCATTGAAAAAAATCTGCATTTCTGAGGTTATTGTCAGCATATACAAACCGCATTGTTTCGGACATTTTATTGATCGAGCCCCTTATACACGAGTTCGTCCGATAACACGGAATCGCGGTCATTTTACCTCCGTCGACGCCACTTTGATTTTGCTGTCCGTCATTCAGTGCTTTTTTATGCAGCGCAAGTCACTTTCAGTTCCCAAATCAATGCATTTGGACACCTACAGGCGTTGAGTCACGTGAAAAATACCGGTTAAATGGTATAAGCAGGGTCGCGATACCGTGGTTATTTCTAAGAAAATGCAAATGTGTTTATTTCTGAGAGACGTCCAAAATATTCGATGGGCATGTTTTCTTTTAAACGTGCCTATATCATTAATTGTGGAATGCTGGTTCATGGCGCAGTGCGCGTTAGACATTTTAAGATGTATTTTGGAGCCCGCGTGCCCCAAGTCATTAATAATAGCTCTAAGGATCGGGCAATATGACTGAAACAAATCACAATTTTAATCATTTGCGTCATCAAATAGCTGCCCGTCTTTTTATCTGATGGGCTAATGGTGACCCTCAATATGACTGGTTCGGAGACTTTGCCCAAACTGTTGTTTACATTGCGTTTACACTGCATCTCCTAAAGTTTTTTAAAAAAAAACGCAACGCATATGAAGGCATTCAAAAACACAACACAAGCATGTCAAAAAACAAAAAAGTCTAGTTTTTTATTCGGCAATCCGTGTTTGCAGGATTCTAGCGGCATTATCAGCTCCAAACAATTGCGGCGTCTCCTGCGTACTTTGGGCCACAATCCGAGCGACATTGAACTGCGTGAACTCGTTAACCAGGTCGATATGGACGAAAACGGAAAAATCGATTTCAACGAGTTTATCATCATGATTGGATAGTAAGTTGTGACACGGCCGATGACGAGAGGTTTTCATTCTGTGTTAAGCAAACGGGGCGAACAACGTATGTAGTGGTAAACGTCACACTAAATGTACCGCAAATATGCCGGTACAAAGTGTTACTCTGGAGACCTATCACGAAATATTGTTTTCAGACAAAAATCTTTCGCGGTTATTATCGAAGGAAATGTTTGTTTTTATATTTTCCTATAGGTTTTTCATTTAGTTTTATTTTGAATATACCAATAATCATGACAGAAGTTATGAAATAGTGTCTACAAATTTAATACAAACTACAACAGGCATAATAAAGTTTTGGCTCGAAAAATGGGTAGATCACTTTTATTGCATGTTATAGTTCAGAAAGCCATTGCATCCTGTCATCCGAAATTCGTTTATTATTCCAATAAACTACAATTTTAGCATCGAATATTCGCAATAATCATATCAAAAAACAAATATTATTTGCTTGACAGAGGTGACAACGTGTCACAATAAATAAAACATAAATTTGCAATTGTTGTTTTGCTTAAACTTTAACTAAATTTACCTGTCGACTGTTCGATGTCATTAACTACTTTTTCATCACGTAAAAAGTCATTTTTGACGATTTTTTTTTGTTAATTTATTTTGGTATTAATTTAATCATAAAACAATATATATTTTTTTCTTTTATGCAATTATTCAAAGTATACGGTTGTAACTTCGAAATTTGGCGTAGAAAAAAGATTCGCAACGAATACGAACACTAGGCTAAATTTGTTTCGTTGGCTTTAAGAGCCCGTAAAATTAATTTTTTACAGCGCGTCGGCGGTTTCTGGTTACGAGATCTGTTTCGTATTCTTGGTTGACTATCCACGCAACCTACAGGAAATTGAAACCGATAAATAGACCAATGACGTCACATCGTGTGGCATCACTTTTTCTGGCCGCTCTATTGGCTTCAGAAAGTCTGTCGAACATACATATTACCACTAAATTTGTTAAGCAAGAACAAGGCGCCGTTGCGTGATATGAAGACTTATAAATGTGTGAATTAGTGACTAAACAGATATTGACCAGGGTCCATATGGCTTTAAATCGAAGCAAAATTGCTGCTGGGTAGACGGAAGCAAGTGACTCATATTTGGACCGACCCCAACCGCACGCTGTCACTTTGTGCATCGACAGTTATTATTGTATCAAATATTTATCAAGTTTGCGTCTTGAGCAGAGTGCCGGCCGTCAATAATTTAAAAGGTCTTTATTTGTTTGGCCCAAAAACTGATCAGCGGCAAAACGGTTTCAGCCGTGCTCCAGGTACTTGTCACGCCATTTTTACTCCGCGTGTTTGATAGAAATAGCTACTATCTGTGGTGTAATCTGCAAAACAAACGGCTTTTTAATCAAACGCGCCTTTGCAGCCAATTGCAGTCGTTTCGGTTTTAAGACATAGACTTGATGGGGAGCTTGGGATGCGTCTGCTGCATAAGCAAAACTTGTTAAGCATGCATGAGGCTGTTATGCACATTTGTAATTTTAAAGCTTGTGTTTGGTTTTGCTTATCAAAGCGCAGTTGCTTCATAACCCGAGTGGGGATTTCGACCCAAATGTGTTCTTATTAATTTGGTTTACACGATGTAGGTTATTATTTCTCAAGTGAAAGTAAAAGAATAATTAACCGACGTTAACAGAAAGTTTTTTGCCAACTCGTTAATAATTTATTAGGTCGGCATTTAATCTATATGTTGAAAAAATTTCGCCCCTTTATGGGAGAGAAAGGCGTGACCTATTCTGTGGCATTTTAATATAATTTTTTGTACAGCATCTGCAGATGGAAAAGTACAGCAAAGCATAATACAGTCGCCTTAAACACACAGGAACTCCACATTGCAATGTTTTTACAGCTTTGACAAAGCGAACAACGAGGATGAAGATTTGTGTGATATTTTTCGCGTGTTCGACCACGAAGAAAAAGGAAGTATAGACGTGAACGAACTGCGCAACATCTGGAATGATTTTCTCTCCGGGATGGCACCCATTGAGGAGGTAATTGTATTTCTTTTGGTAATTGTGTTGTGTAGGTTGCGTTTTTGTGAGAGTCTCTGTCTTTATATATATGACCAGTGTTTGTAAAAAAAGTTCCAAATTCACACTAACGTAGGGTCAAATACCGTATTCACATTTTCTCAATAGATATAGCACTCTTTTAGCGAAAGGAATTGAAATGAATGTGAAATTGCAAAGCAGCCCGCATTTGCAAAAAATTTTCAGAAACTGAATATTGAAGTGAACAGTTAAGAGTTTTAAGTATTTCCACGCAAAAATGTACTAGGCCAAACTAGACTACTTTCCACCGACGAAATATCTGTTAAACCGATATCGACATACCATATACGTGTGATAAATAAACTTTTATTTATCCGTGAGCTGCTTTAGCCTGCACAAACGATTAAACTTCTTCATAGAATCAAACGAACTCAGTGGCAATTTATGATCGGTCAAATCGTTATAATTCTGCACCTTGTTCTTCGGTTGATTGTTTTCCGGTGGTCAAAATCCGTTTTCAGTTTTCTAAACATAATGCGCCAAACAAGATTACCAATTTTCTGAATGGTAATTCCTGTAGAGTTGCCAAAATATTGCCGTGATGAATGAAAACATTTTTCCATTTCCAAAGTCAAAACTGCTTCTTGGCTATTGATTCAAAGCCAATTAAAACAGCATCAAATTCAATTCCATTCGAATGGTATCGATTTGATGGGGAAGGTTGTTTTTAATTGCGCCACATATATTCCGTGCGGCATTTTCAATCTCGCCGTCAGGTGATTTCTTTTTCTATTTTCTCATTTCCCGTGTAGTTCGAAGAAATGATCAACTTTATCGACAATGACGGCAACGGCGAGATCAACCGAGTGGAACTGCTTGAAATGCTCAGCATGAGGTAATTAACGCTCCTGGCAAAGGGCGTTGACGTCGTACAAGAAGCTGGTGACATCGGTTTTCGGAACGGGGCGGTTAGAAAACATACAGACAGTCTCGACGTTTTTTTCACTATTCGTTTCTACAACACTGCACTATTCTATATTTTTTGTTCAAATCAAAATGTTTTGTGATGCGTTGTTACTCTTACCACCGCTTTGCAGAATAAAATTGCATATACTGTGTAACACACAGCGTGTAGTAGGTATAGGGCTACCATAATGAGCACAATCCCTGACTAAAGTTATGTCAGTTACGCAAGGGTTGCCTAATGTTTTGGGTCACGGGTGCAACAGTAAAAAGAGAAAAATAAATAAAGCAACATCCTTAATTTATGATTGCAACAGCTCACGAAATGGTCAAGTTGGACTTTTTTGTCCTATCGTCACGGGACGGACTAACGTTTTCGTAACTACTTTATCGTCATCTAGCGGCTGAGGGTATTTCTATAATTTCTGAAAAGTATACGAAACGACACAGTAAATTAAAAAGTACACGTAACAACAGTAAAAAAACACAATTGAATCAAACACAATAAACATATAATGCTAGCATTGTCTTCACACAAAAACGGTGATTTGCTTTTGAAAATTTCCAAAATTACGTCGTCATACAGGTATACACATACGCTATAAATATTATTTGCAATAAGTGTGGAACGCGAGGTGATTATTCACTGCATACCAAGTGATTTTTCAAGTCATGTGGTTGGCTAAATATTTCATTTCCAAACTTTTAATGCCTGAACTTTCAAACCAATCACAAAAGATTTTTTTGCTGCAACTGGATTTAGACAAAATCGAGTTCTTAGACCTGTAGTCGGTAAAATTTTCTTTGGTTTACATGTCATTTTTGTGTATGAAAACTTTGCTGAAGGTGCTTGAAAACCAGTAAAAATACAAATAAATGATTTTTTTAAATTGTTTATTTGGTGTGATCAGTCAATGGATGGGAGATTGTTGATACAGTTTTGAGTGGAAATATAATGAAATGATGTAACATACGCAGTCAAGAATGTAAAATTTAGAAACGAAATGGACGTCTTGATTTAATGAATACCCTACAATATGTTGATTTACAAAGACAACTAAAGACAAATATCTCAACGAAAACCTGAAAAAAATATCCCAACAATCATAAAAAACACTATTCGTTATAGCGAAAAAAGTCGACTGGGTAAATGCGTGCTGCATCGAAATCCGTCTTTTCGATCTCGGTGTAAACGAGTTGTAGGCGAGATGGGTATTTCTCAGGATTCGTGGCATAAGCGACGAGCAACAGGCGGCAAAAGGCCCCAGCCCCGCAAGAAGCGAAAGTTTGAGTTGGGTAGACCAGCTGCTAACACCAAAATCGGTTCCAAGAGGATCCATTTAGTTCGAACCCGTGGCGGCAACACCAAGTTCAGAGGTCTGAGACTTGATCACGGAAATTTCTCTTGGGGTTCCGAAGCTATTTCGCGCAAAACCCGTATCATCGATGTGAATTATAATGCCAGCAACAACGAATTGCTCCGTACCAAAACCCTTGTGAAGAACTGCATCATACAAATCGACAGTACTCCCTTCAGACAGTGGTGAGGGCATTTTCCTTTTTTTTGGACCAGTGAGCGGTTTGTCCTATGCTTGTAAGACGGTATTAATTAATGTGTCTGAACTACAGAATCAGCAATTGTGCTTTTCACATAATCTGCCTAACTGAACTTAATATGTTGTTGTGAAGTATTATTTCGCTAAGGTTGTTATGTTTTTTTAACCTTTTTCACGAAATAATAATTCCAAATCTTGCTCCCACTCACTTTAGAAAATAAAACAAAAATAATGTAAAAAGTAAATTCTGCAAGATGCTATTCATGGATCAACATTGGGACTGATATCACAGCAACAATAGATATTGTCGAATAAGTACCAAGCACTAAAACTTAAAATTTATGTTTGTGTGAAGAAAATGGTCTCAAATTAACTGCAACCAACACATCTTTGCATTGATGTACACATTTGCTGTCTCCTTAGTGTTGAAAATCGAAATTATACACATGTTCTCCTTTTTCTAGGTCCATTTAGAAAAGATTTTAAAATTTAAAAATTTTTTCAAACTTACTTGTACACACCACCAGAAAACGTAACAGAGCTTTAGTCTTCATCTGCTGTCAGTTTTGATGCAATCAAGACTTTTCGCCCAGCAAAAATGAAAACAAAACCCAAGTTGCTAGTTGCCATTATTTCCAGACATTTTTCTTCGCCTAAGCGTAGAATTTCATATTTGGTGCTTGGTACTTATATTTGTCATCACTTTGTGATTTGCCTGAAGTAAAATTTTCCTTTTTTTTTAGGACTGCGCTACACACGTTTCAATAAAAATCTCCTTTCTAAACCAATGCATTTTCAGCCCATCTTTACCTGCAGCATTGTGACGTCAGGCCCATTGTTGACTCAAAGTTGGAACCATGAAAATCTTAAAGATGTCCATTATCTTTATGTTTTTTTTGTTGAAAGGTATGAAGCTCATTATGCCACCCCTCTTGGGCGCAAAAAGTCAGCCAAGCTTACAGAGGCAGAGGAAGAGGTCCTTAACAAAAAGCGTTCCAAAAAACTCCAAAGGAAGTATGATGAGCGCAAGAAGTTGCCAAAGGTATTGTTTAACTTTTTTGTATCTGCAACTTCTCTGAATTCCATAATATGGTTTTGCTAATATTGTAACATAAGGTTTCATAGCAAGAACATACATTATAGCAATGTTAGTTGATATATTTGCTATATTGAGAAATAGGCAGTGTACTAATCAAACTGTACTAGAGGTATATACAACAAAATAATTGTAGTTTAAAACTACCTGTTATTACATGTTTTGATTCATCAATCTGCTCCAATCTCCATGGCAACAATAGCACTGCCCTAATACTTTACTCATGGCCAGTTTGCTAATAATTTACGATTGGATCGGAAGGCCCGTCTAATGTTCCAGAGTGGTTGTTGCTCTCCACCAAACATGTTCCAGCTTAACTACCCATAGCCCAAAATAATTCAATGAGTGATGTGCTTTAACTAAATTTTGTGTATGAACTTTCTCAAGCGTCAAATTGTGTGTGAACTTTTCTCGAGCGTTTTTTCATATCTCTGTCCGGTCCAAGTTTTGGGGGGTTAAATGATATTATGTGGTTGTCCATCAGAGCATGATTCAATTTTACAAATTTCTTTTTCAGGTAGCACATGGGTTGGAAGAACAGTTTGTGCAGGGCCGCATCCTTGCCTGTCTTTCATCAAGACCTGGTCAAAGTGGCCGAGCCGATGGATACATTCTTGAGGGCAAAGAACTGGAGTTCTACCAGAAAAAGATCCGTGCGAGAAAGGGCAAATAAGTGTTGTGCACTTTCTCATGAATAAAAAATTGCAAAGAAAATTATTGTTTTTGTGCCAGCTGCCAGGTCAGGTGCAAAAATGCAAGGTCCAGTCCAGTTAGCATTTTACAATATTATTGCTGTGCAACAGTCACATACAGGTATAGAGAGATATGTTACTATGGCCATATTACTTGTAATGAAAACTTCTAACGGTGTCGACATGCTCGCTCTTAATGTTGCTATTGATTGTGTTTAGCATGTCGTCGCACTGTAGAACGAGTTCTCACACAAAAGTGGGTGATGCTTTCTGTGTTTCATAACAACATACTTAGTGAATAACAAGGGCACTGGGCATACTAAGCAAACATTTCAAACACACCTGTATTAAATGCTATGGTTTCTGAGCTTACCTACAACATCCATTTTTGGATAACACATTTGGTAGCAAGGTTACACAAGTGTAGGCCACCAACTAAGCCAGTTGTACAAAAATGATCTTTTTCTTGCTTCCTTTGCAATCCTATCAGGATGCAAAAAAATCAACAAACATTTGTCTTTTGTTTATTACTGAACCAATCCAATTTATCAAAATATAATTTAAATGAGTCAATCTGCTTCTCCTGGAGCGATAGATGACTGCACCAAACCAATTTGTTCAAGGACTTGTAGTTTTTCATCAAAATATGATCTAAACCAGTCAATGTGGTCATGTTTCTCCTGTAGTGACAGATGACCATTCAGCGACAGCGATAACACAACAGCGTTCATAAATAACCGCAATGGACCAGACTTTGGGCACCAGTCTTCCAGCTTTTCATCAAGGAAAACATGAGAGTAAAATGGGACTTCTTGCTCTTCTTCCATGCCTGTGAACAAATAGACTCAATTAAAATCAGTGGAGAATCCATTGGGTGGAAAATAGTAATGTTTATACATTAAGTCTTTACTTTATTATTACAAGCAGTGAGCAACAGCTTGTGAACACTATACAGAGCAATGTACCATGTACATTTTAATTGACCAGATTTTGTTTAAATTCGAACAGGGCTGGTTCTTGATACACCAAATTGGGTCAGGCACTCGAAAAGGTATGCCCAGAAGTTAAAGGGACACATTCCTGTTGTTTGATTTAGAAAATGGTGATGACGCTTTAGGTGAAGTACAGGTATTTACCAGTCCTGCATTTTTTAGAACCAGCTCTGGTTTAACGAAAAGCTGTCAAAATTTGGTAAGGTTTGTTTTTTCAGTTCATGTTGGTTTTAATGGGGTTTCCACATAAACAAATTGAAAAATAATGCATGAAAAGAAATACATTTCTTGAAGATAGCGGAGTTGTAAGATGTCCAGCCATTCAGATTAATCGGGTCTGACTCAATTTAACAAAAGTGTTGAAACAAAGAATGTTTTGAACACCGGATAAAACAATACCTTCTTCATTATTGATGGGAAAGGTAAACATTTTTCCTTGTTTTGTGAGCAATATTTGCTCTTGGAAGGAATTTGTTATAGTTTCTGTTCTCTTTACGTTGGCAAGTGTATCATTCTCATACTTGTTGTACCAATCTTGGGCAGTCCACTGAAGTTGATCTTCTGGTGGTGACTAATGAAACAAAATTATTTGAACATTTTCATGAAATCAACACACAATTAGTTGGCAAAGAAATTGTTTGGTTGCAGAAGAGTCAAGCAGCAAAGATAAACGAGATTTGCAGAAGATAAATTAAAAAATGCAATATTAATTCGCAAGTAACATTGCTTGATTTTTTATAAAATGTGAATTTATGAAATAACATACTTTGGGCTGAGGTATTTCATCCTTGTTGATGATGGGCAACACATTTAATCGTCCAGCATTTTCCAAGTCAAAACTGCATTGTAAAGGCATAGAAAATAATTCACATGTTAGAATTTAGCAAATATAAATTAGTGCTTGAAAAGTAATCGCTTTGGGAAACTATTTTCTAATTTACAATTAAATTACCAAAAATTGCCGGATTCCATTTCAATGTTGGAGTCAGCATATCTGCTGAAGAGATTTCTCGGAGGGGATTTTTGGTTACGCATTCTACAAACAAAAACAGAATTATGTTCCAGTAAGTTATGCTGCATTATGCTAGGAAACTGAAAATTTCCAGTACAAGTAAAACTGCAAGCTAGAACAGCATTACTTTTTAAACTGAAAAATAAGACCAAACAAACACACAAAGATGTCAAAGTGTTTTTCCTGACTGTTAATTTTTGCTTCTACTCAATCTATGTACCTTTCTGAAAATGGACGCTCGTACGTTTGCTTTTCCTGTGATTGTTTCGGGAGATCATCAAATATAGACCTAAGCAAAAAGTGGTTTATTCACACATTCCCTATTGCAAATATATTTGTTTGGGTCTTGAATTTTTATATCTTATATTCATAAACATAATCATTCAATTTTTCAACAAAAACTATTTGTTCTTTCTGTATACTGCTGTGAATTAATAACAATCTATGTAAGTCATGACTAGGTGTGGAACTCGACTGCATTTAAAAAACAAGTCATCATGCAGCAAAATCTATCATAAATTTGAACACAACTAAACAGTCTTCAGAACCAAACACAAGAGAAAAAGACTAACTCCATAAACTTTGTTTCATTTATGTCATTTCCTTGTTGATTGTCTTCCATTTTAAGAATTTGGTTCATTACTGTGGATTTCATTGTTTTCCTTTCAACAGATTGTTGCGTGCTCGGAAAAAATTCTTTGCTGACACCCTGTAGTTACAGACAGAACTTTTGTTACAACCTGAGCAAATTGTGGGTCATGACATAACAACTCGTGGATAATTTGCGCAAAATTGAGAAATGAAGACTACAGGTTTAAAAGGTCCTAAAAAATAAAAACTAAGTCCCAAATGCAGGTAAAATCCATCTTTGCATTATGAATTTCTTTGTATACAATGACCAAATTTAACTAATTTAACTATGTTTTTGCGAATTAGCTATTTAGCATTACCAATACTTCTATTTGAAACAGTTTCCCAGTTGCAACTAAATGTGACTTGGCTGGAAATGGGGGAAAGTTTTTGTTGTTATTATTTTGACATTTTCAGTCAAAAACAAACAATGGGTGTGTCAAGACAGTATTAACAACTTACATCAATCAATGTATCGAAGTCTTCAACTTTTTCTTTCACTTTTACCTAAAGAATATTATACCTTAATACGCCTGGTATATACATCATTAGGTTTACCGGCTTCGCAGCCCAGGCATTGCATCCTAGCTAGATCAGCTACTTTTTCCAAAGAAAAATCATGGATGAAACATTACTGTATGCCTAGTACATTCATAATTATGTATTATAAATAGTTCGTTTGGTTTATAGCAGCTAATAATATATATTTCAAATAAGGATTGCTTTAAAGGAAAAACTTCATCCAGAAGGAAATTAAATTCCTGTAAATTCCATTTACAAATGATAACAACGTTCAAAAAACTGTTACCTCAGTTTGAGCGATAGCTTTTTCATCATTTTTTTGATCTTGACTGGACTTTTTCTGTAAAACACACTCAAATGTTAATTTCACGATTTGACAATTTGATACATAACATTCTTTCAAGTAAACCAGACATGAAATTGATCAATGTATGAAGCCCGATCCTGTGACCTTGGGGAAGCCACACTCTTCAACTATATACCTTCTTTGGCCTCTGCATAGGGAAATTATGAATTTTCAGCAACTTGCTGTCATCAATTCATTACAAAGAAAAAACCTTTTCCTTTCTATTGCAAATGCTAGCTTGCCAAACATTTGATCAAGTACAAGCACTGCTAATTATTACACTAAATTTATATCATATAAAAAATTGCCAAAAGAAAGAATTACGAGTAGTCCTTCATAAGTCCTTGATTTGGGTGGTTTATGTTTATTTTAACAAATATATTACTTCAGTCACTATGAATGAATTTTATTTTAAACTAAACAAATTTGTTACATAAGCACACAAAGATTGTTGTGAAACGTTGTTAGAATTTGTCAGCATTTACTCAACAACATATTTTTTGACCAACTTGTTGATGTAAAAAATGTGCAGTACGCTTTTGGTGTGTAATAAGGAAGAGAAAGAATGTGCAAGTAGGGCAGACATGCAAAACTCTGTGCATTTAAAAACAAATCAACAGTGTTACCTAGATTTATGCTTCTAATAAAACCAAATATATAAAATATCGCCCAATTTAACCACTGTACGTTTCATTGTATTAGTTTACTGCAATTCCACTCTGCTTAAAAGATGTCCAAATCTAGTAAATTATGTATGTAGGCTACATAATACATCACTGTTATACACTAAAAGCAAAAATAAAACAAAAAGTACAACAAAGCAAAAATTTGCAAACCTTTAATAAATTTTTCTTTGTGGAAAGAGTAATTTCATCTTTAAGGTTAGGATGACTCATAGAAATACATCTTTGATTTGGTTGTTGTGTGAGTTTTCCATTTAAACATAATGGAATGCGATGTGATTGAGGTGTTGAAAGCTTTTGGCAGTAATTTTGCAAAACGATTCTAAAACTTAGACACCTATTGTGTATTTGGCTAAAAGAAGCCATATTCTATGAAGCAGACATGCATAAGTAAGTAATTTTGAATTGAAATAAATTTAACACTCAAAATATAGAGATGAGGCAAATTTGTGTATATGTAACTTAGAATCAACACAGTATACACGGGAAGAGTTAGATTTATTTTTTCCGCCCCAACCAAACAGTCTGTAAACTATTTTTTGTCCGAAATGCTGCTCGCACAAAAGCAAATTTGAGCATTTTTTTGCACAATTTATTTATTAATGCGCACACATGTCACATAAAGGGGTTCCGGTAGTTCTGTAAGAAATTATTTTATCTAGCATGTTGTCCTTGTTTTTCTCGGGGTACTTTCCCTAATGTGGTTGTGATTTATTTTTTTATTTTGTTTCATGCAGAAGAGAATTAACAAATCAACGTAAATGTTCATCGTTCTTTTTTTGGGACAAAAAGGCGAAATGGGCAAATAAATTAAAAAAGTAATTTACATCAATTTTGTTGATGTTTAGTATTTTTAAAAATAAAACATACATTGTTTCTTGTAGACATGTAATACGGTGACTGACATTTCAGATTTTGATTTGAAGGTAACATAATGAACGACGATTGCACAACTTTTAATGAAAGCAACTTCGATGTGTTGCCATCCCAGAGCAATATTTATGGTGTTACTTGCATAGAATGCCTTGATGATTCTTACAACACTGTTCTGGTGGCATTGATGAAGGGTAAGATATATTCTTGTGAATACCACAAAACAAGCAGTGTTCCTGACATACAAGGTATTTGTAAGGAAGTTTCATTTACGTACATTCCTGGAAAGTGCAGCTTGATTTCAATTGATAGTTTTTCCTGTGCTGCAAGAGGCCTCATCATTGGTGTGACTTTTACCAATGAAGAAGATGAACGTTTCTTAAACATTTACTGCAATTATGGAGATGACATTCCAACTGGTCAGGAGTGGAATCTTGACAATGTTGCACAAAATTGTAGAAGTTATGACCTAAACTTTACCCCCTACCAACTAACACATTGTAAGGTTATGTGTCCTGTGGACAAGCTTCAGCGAAGTGTCTTTATTTTAGCTGGTGGGGACCAAAAGTTTCATGTCTATGCTCAACGAAAAAATGAGGCTGTATTTTCCAAAGTTACCTCAAAAGACTATCTTGTCGAGTTGGATGAAACCCATGGCATTCCCACTTACCTAGAAACCAATGCTTTTGATCAAAACAGTCGCATAACTGTTGTGGGATACATGAATGGTGCATTGCAAGCATTTTTAGTAAACACACTAAATAATGTTATACAAGCATCGTGGTCAATCGAACATGATAGCCCTATTTCAGAACTGAAAATAGTGTGTTTGTCTCCTGTTGTGGACTCACTCGGTAGTGAGAAAACTGTCCAAGAAACCCCTGACATTCATTTGTGTGTTGCAAGTTCACGCGAGTCTGCTATGCTGTATCGTAATATTTTGAACTGTGGTTTTACAAGTCCCGTTACACTGGCACAAAGTTCTGCATATGATGTCGTAACCACCTGCTCATTTTTCAAAAATCACATTCTGGGACAAAATGAAATTTTAATTGGAACTTACGGACAAAAGCTGCTTGCATACAATATGGACCTGATAATTAACTCCAGCTGTGTTACTGTGTCACCCAGCTGGTCCCGCTGGCTTGCCCACCCTGTTCTAAAAATTAGGATGCTCGATATGACTGGAGATGGTATGAATGAAATGATGGTTCTAACTACAAATGGAGTTCACACATTTCAGTTCAACATGGATAATATACTCAAAATAATTAAATTTAATTGTAAAAGGACTGTTACATGATAAAATTATACAGAATGACTTACAGGACATGGTAAAGCAATAACACTTTATGAACATTTTTTTTGCAAAAATATGTAGTTTTAAATGTGAAAAAAATAACTTGAGTTATGATGTTCGAAAAAATTCAGAGAAATTGTTCAAGCAAGCAATAGAATCAATACAATTTTTTAACATTGTATCATATACATTCCACAATTCATGTACTGTGTGTAGTTGTCCAAAAACAGTAAGATTTTTCTCATAATTTTGTTTAGATTTTATAGTCTTCATTATCATCGCTTCCACCTTGTGTTTTTCTCTTGTGCAAACTTCAATCAGCATGATTTTTGCATTTTTCTAAAATAAAAAAAAATAATTAAAACCCAAAAACGTTCATGGGTCAAGAATTGTAAAAATGTGAACTTGGGGTTTATAGACAAATGCACATTAATTACTTAATGCAAATTTTCTCCTACAGTTTGAAAACTGAAACAGAAAATCTTAATCTTAAATAGTTTTTCAAAATAGAAAAAAATGCAGTGTGCATTCGTACTGTGGCTTGCAAACAAAATTCTGATGGGTCCAGATTTGAATGAAGAACATCTTGGAAATGTTTCTTCATCATTTTGTAATCTGTACCTTCACAATTAAGCCACAGCACAAGAAACAGAACTATTGCTTTAAGAGACCAAGAAACTCCGCTGTGACTAAAAGACAGGTCTTCATGTAGCTTGGTGGATTCAACAAGCTGCCAAAGGTTTGCATTGTAGAGTTTGTTCTTAAAAATGTTTCTGAATCAAAGTTGTAAAATATTAACTCATCCAAAAACAATAAATAGAATGTAAATAATTTTGATTAATGCTAAAGTAACTTACATTTTTATTTCATGTAACTCTACATTGGTTGTGTCATTTGGGTTTAATTCATTTGTGCACACAAATCCATATTCCGTTAACAGCACATCATTTCCATGCGCACTGTAGTTTATGAAAACCTTCAAACAAAAAACAAATTACTGTATCACTTGCTATTTCCATGACAAAAATTCAACAAACCGAGCACAATGAGGATAATTTTGTTTAAGTTTACAAATAAAATTCCAATTTTTGTGTTCTTCATATCTTTGCATACAAAAGGGGTGTCGCCATAGTAATTTTTGCAGTACATACAAATTAAAATATTGAAAATACCTGGCTGCACTTTTTAACTCTCGACATTGAAGTAATTTCAAAACATTGATTGGTTTTGTTGAAGCCAGTTTTTACTTGAACGTTGGGAGAATGATTGAGTAGATCCAAAAATGGTACAAGGTAATAACAATCTGAAGCACTTGGTTTAAGTTTGGTTTGATGTTTTGTATTGTGGTTGGAATATACACATCTTAAGAGAAACAAAGAGAATTTATGTAGCTAGAGATTAACAGTAGAAGTGTAATTAAGTGTTTAGGTGTGAGAAAACCTTAGTAGTTGTAAAAGTAAATTGACAGAGGTTGGTTGCAATTTTAGTGCTTGTAAAATCAGAACTTGGAATAGATTAGTAATATGCAAAATTGCTGTCATTGGTAACACAAACAGCAAAACAAGCATTTGTTAGCTAGAACTGTGTGTGGCATAAAAACAGAAGGTAAACCAATTGTTTGACATAAAAGATATTATTTTGCCCAAAACAGTCAAAAGAAATGTTAACATGCATGACGAAACATCAAATACAGTCATTGCACTTTGCTGAATTGTATTCAAACCCAACCCATCAGGATCAATCACCAGATATATTGTATTGCAACAATACTTACCTAGTATTAACACAGCACCATGCCCAGACATATTCATCCCATTTAACCTCCACAACTAAATCTCCATCTAGCTGAAGTTGCTGTTGCCTCACGAGTGTCATCAGTTTGTTAACTTGATTTAACTGTCGGCCAACATCCCTTTGAATATCCAACACTGCTTGGGAAACTTTTTCCGGCAGCAGGCTTACAGCAATGGGGTTCCAGTTTACAGGGTGATTGAACGTTCGTGGTAGGGACAATATGTAGGGGCCCCATTTACTCTGGTTCTTTGGAAATGAACGACATGCTATTCGCAACTCTTCAATTAAAAAGATACACAATGCTTCCACTCCTGATATTGACGATAAACCTAAAGGGTTAAATTTGATTAATCAGTATACTGTTTAAGACTATGGAAAAAACATCATTTATATACTGCTAGTAAAAAAAATGATACTGAAATTGTCTAAAAAAAATACAAAAATATTTTGCAAACATACCAGCTGTCCTGAACTAATAAACCAAACTATCTGTCCTTAAAAAAACTTACCAACAGAAAACCTGTCTTGCAAAGCTTTTAAAACAGTAGAATATGCTAATGCTTCTCTTGCCCCAACTAATGCACCTTTAGGGATGGAAACTATTACATCTCCTGAAACAAATAAAATAGGTCAAGAATGAAACACAAACCAATGAAACTACGGACTTCACCTTGTTTAATTGCTTTCTTGGCCAAAAGCCCTCTGCCAGTTTGTTGAAACTCAGCTGCACACAGGTTTTTGCACTGAAAGTTCCAAGATTTCTTCATCCATTTTAAAAGTTGTACTGGCTGGTCGTTTTTATACTGTGAATTTTCTAAAGGTAATAAGTTTACAAAAAGTTATTTTTCAAGTTTATGATATCAACTATTACTACAGTATCGTTTTTCACATGAAATAAATTGTAGTTCTCATAACTTATTTACATGGAAGTAACTGCAATAAATTTTAGATGTAAATTCTCCAAAACAAAAGCAGTGTTTTGGATAGATAACTGGTTATTCTTACTTTGCTGTTTATGGCATCTTTTTCTGCTGGTTCTTCCTTTTCTTGGCATATGCAAAAAATATAAACCTACTTCCTGAATAGGTATTGTTCTAGTTGGAAGTAAAAACGTACATGACATGTTTACCAATTGACAACAACAGCATATTTTGTATTTTTAACATTAGGCACTGAAGACCTTCAAATGAAACGAGAAAACGGATGTCGCACATGGAACAACACACAACTAGAATTTTAAGCGGTATGATTCAAACATATACAAATTACAAGAAAACTTAATACATCATAACCATAAGAGCTGCAAGAATTGTTGAGACACCAAGCACAGCCCAACCCGAAAGATAAACCTCTTTGATACCAAGTCCTTTTGCTTGATCCCAGGTAAGATGTCGTAGCCCATTTAGTGAATGAAACATAAGTGGCCACACCAGGGCCATTTTCACATCGAAGAGCAATGCGGAGCCAATCATGCTTCCATGCAAGGAGCTTGCCATAGAAACCAAGGCATCAATGGTAGTGGGTCCAAGCAACGTTGCAAAGGCAAAACCAGTCGTTGCTGCTGCCATTCCAATCCCTGTCGCCCTGTGTGTGATGGAGAGCATCGATGTAAGTTGTGGGCTGTATATGGTTAAATGTGGTGACATCGGACGGTTTCTTGCTTGATTCCGTGTGATGTAGTCGTCGATTTGCTGTTGCGCAGAACCTGTTGTCTTGCATGCTGCACACATCACGGCGGGAGCCTGGTGTTTGCCGACCATAGGCAACTGCTTGGCAGCAATACGAGCCAACAACGACATGTTCCTAATTGTATTGCAACTTCTGAACAATAGCAAAAGGCAAGTAATGGTTACGTTCGTATGGACACACAACAAAGGTCTTTACTTTACCAATGAGCACAACAAACGTGTTTACTTAAACGCTACACGGCTATCTTTTAAAACTTACTTATTACCTGTTACAAACAAGTCACCTTCCATTGGAACGTTGCGGTCGACTAGATATTTCACGCATGATTGAACCTGTCACCTCTCTTCAAGGTTTTGTTTCAAATAAAACAAATAAAGTACAGCGCAACATTAATTCGTGTTATTATTCAGGCAATGTTTCACTCGTTTAAATCCGTGTATCATAAACTTGGAGACACAAAAAAATTACCACAACGCTTTTATGGGACGAATTCATAAACCTTGATCAAGAACCCATCTTTTGGCAGAAGAAAATAAATTTTGCTATTTTTATCTCTTTGCATTTAAAGTAGTCTGTTACAATATCCATGGGTATAGCGTACTATGGTAAAATAAATTAGGGTTGCCATGTGCTCCGTACAAATATTTGTGCTTATTTTTCATTTCTGTATCAGCTTGCTTATTTTTGATCTAATGCGGATGGTTGGTTACAGGACACAGTCTGAGAGACGGTTCATATTATAACAAATCAGTTGTGAATTATCAATGATGAAATGCCTATTTGTGGTAACATTACACAAGGCAAGACTAATCCAGTTCTTGGTCGTAATGCAGGAAATGAAATCCCCGAAATTGACGTATTCGTGGGAGTAATGACGTCCAGTGCCACTCGGTACAGATAGCGACAACAAAGGTAAGGAAATTTTTTTTCGGTCCGTGACACTTTTATTGCTTTTTAATTGTAAAGTTTGCGGGAAAGAATTCGTTTAGATTCCCTCATTAGC
The DNA here is from genome assembly GCF_947561715.1 of Ascidia mentula. Lineage (NCBI taxonomy): Eukaryota > Metazoa > Chordata > Ascidiacea > Phlebobranchia > Ascidiidae > Ascidia > Ascidia mentula. Next base: position 7,704,274 of record NC_138568.1, read on the forward strand.
TTACTGTTTTAAATAAAAAGTTACCCTCATTACAGCATAGTCTACTATGATCACATACGTTGGTAAAAAGCATTGGCCCAAAATAAATAGGTTTGAACGTCGCGTTCTTTGGAAATCGTTCCTATTCAGCATGGAGACGTACATAGGTGTACGGTGCATTCAGTTAAATTTGTTTTTCGAAGTTTTTTGAAAACAACATTCAGTTGCGTGTATTATGTCTATAAGGAGCGTGCTATTTTCCTGAACCCTACGTCTTGTACGTTAAATTCAATACATGGACCCATTCAACTGCCACGCAGTTGACGTGCGTTGCCCACTGAAAGAAATAAATTACGCAATTGACGCAAGGCGCACTTGCTCGCTCAAACTTTTTCCTTCGCACCTTGAACCGGTAACGTGCATTTGCATGACTGCATAAAAAGCACATTCGCTGTCGGTCGGACGTCAGTGGGCCATTGGCGCTGTGGTGTCCATTGATTGCGGGTAGTTTAGGTCGATTGGCGAAAATCAAAGGCGCAAAGTGTGTGCGCTTCCGTGCTAATTGCCTGCTGGAACCGGAGTTGTTTTGTTCCGAGTTTAATTGGCAAGGGTTTAAGAACATTTGTTTGTTTATGCAGTTGATTTGCGCAAGCAACGCGCTGAAGTGTTGAGTAGTTTTGACAAAATTTGCTTCAACTAAATACAATGAAAGGAAGGTTCCTCATCTGTGTGTTTTCAATTTTTCTTGCAACAGTCGAAAGGTAGGTTAAAGTAACATGTTGCACGTTATCAAATCTTTACGTTTCTAATTAAAGTCAACCCCTGTGCAAAGTAGTTTATTTCGTTCATAGCACTATATCGAAAACTAAAGTCAGGAAGTTGCTGCATTGCCTGTGGTTTGTCTTTGGCGCAATTGTAGAAAAGGAATTAGTGCATCAGATTCGGAAAGAGTAAACGTAATGTCCTGTCATGGATAATCCAATGGGTTGGACCGAAATTTTTGTTGCGTGTTTATTTCATGGGGAATATAGATATCGACATGTTTTTGTTGTGACGCCCGCGTCGAGATTGGCCGTCTCGCTCTCTGGGGTCCACTGACCACCTTTGTTTCAAATGCGACACAAAAACTATCGACTTTCATATGCTCGGTCGACCCGGGAAGCGATGTCAACAATTGCATGTCGACAGGACACCGTTCAATATTTGCTGCTAAAGTCAGGTAGTGAACGTGACTATACAATCCAATCCGACCTTTCGCTTCGGGCAAATTAAGCCGCAATCTTGCACAAACAAGCTCGAGACGTACAAGGACGTAGGTACATCCGCACTGCGATTATCGTCTTTCGCAAAGTTGCATTATTTATGCCGCAAAGATATAATCGCACCGCGCAAATGATGCGCAATGCCTTCGCAACGTATTGTTATATTTGTCATTTGTGTATGTTGTCAGGCAACTGCAGACATAAAGGTGCATAACGAACCAATATAATGCAGTTTAATCGATATGCTGCATCACTTTGACGTGCTTGGAGCCCCTTTTCGCTCCAACGCATTTCAGTAAGTGCGAAACCTGGAGTGAGCGGTTTCCACAACAACAAAAAAACTTTACAATTAAATGCGGAACCGTGAACAACAAAATTGCAAAACGAGAAGAAGTGGTGTTTTCCCGGCTTACGTGTTTGTATTTTTCTACACAGTTTAGACGTCGTCTTTGATCTTCCCGCCAAACTGCGGCATGGTACGAGACACAACGTGATACTCACAACCTTCGATGGTGTGCTGGGCGAACGCCTTTCAGTCACCGTTTCAATACGAACAGGAGCAGTGATTTACAGCCAGGAAGTAAGGAGTTCATTGATCGCTGAAGCTTGGCGGTGGTATCAGAGCTCTTGAAAGCCGAACTTAAAGTGTTTGTGCTTAGTCGCTGATGCAGGTTGCATATGCTAATCCACGCGTGGTTGTTTGAGCCGCATGTATACCATTCTTACAAACATGTTTAAAATGCGATGCCATGTGATGTTTAATCCCATTGTCGCTGAATGCTTTAGTTGTTTATGGTATGCTACTGCGTGTAGTTCCAGAATATACCACATAAATCCATGTACAGCATAGCGTATTGACCGGCGGAGTCGTGGACACGCACCATTTTCCTCTGATGGTGGAGCCAAGCGAAAACCAGTGCAGAGGAAGCACGGTTGTAGATGTTCTATGCAGCTGCACAGTCGAGGTGGCAGTTTCCTCATCACGTAGGAGCTGGTCCTCAACACGAACTATTCCTATCACAAGAAAGATGGCACACATCTTCATCGAAACTGACAGAACGGTGTACAGGGCGGGAGAAACAGGTGTTACATATAAACATCGTGAAATTGCAACATAGGAGTGAACTGTGTAAGAAATAAAAACAATATTCAAGTTTTATTATCAACTTTAGTTTTTTTTCAAAAATCTGAAAATCAGGTTCTTATAAATGGAAAGAGTTTCAACATTCTTCTTGTGCTTTTAGTGTATCTTCGTTTCGTACCAGTGGACGAAGGATTGAAGCCACTTCGATCATCTATGGCCATGTCTATAACAGTAAGTAACTTAACTTCCACAAGGCCTGTATATTCATTATACTTTCCTTGCTTTCTATTCACCATCGCAATCGTTCGACTTCTGGACAACAAAGTGCTTTTCGTGACGCACATTAAATATGCATGCAACTCATTTGGTTGCCATCAGCTATTTTACGATCGGAGCAAGCGACATTCGATTCAGTGCATTTCTCCATTGAAGTTTTACTACTACTACCCTAGGGGTGCACAGCTGGTCGACACAAACATTACCTTATTTGCCAGTTAGTGACCACTCGGTCGTACCTCGTATACTGTTAAACCCGCGGACGTGCGTCAATGCTGTCATATTAAATCATGAACAAAAATAACATCGTCTGTTTTTTGCCTGGTCATCGCCATTCGAATTCATGAGGTCCACCTTTCCAATTGAAGCGATTGAAATTATTGACATTACATATCAGCTGTATTTTTGTCAATCTAAGTTTTGATGTTAGTCAACATCACGACTTGTATTGGTCATCGCCGGTGTACGATGTAACCCACAGTGCCTGGTATTTACAAACAAGCGGCGAGTGTAGTGCAAAAGCAAACATGCATACATTGACTTAACGTTTGAAGAAGGCGTTTTGGGGTAGCTTGTCCCTTGTTTCAACTGACCCGTGCTTCTCCCGTTTGAAGCTTAGGTTTCCATGTTTATTCAGGCCCCGAATCCAACCCCTGGTGGAGAAGGCTTTCTGTCATGGAAGAAGAACAAAGCTGCAAGCAACGGCATCTTCTCTAGAAGTTTCAAATTGCCGGCAACAGCGCCACTGGGCGAATGGCATGTAAACGCACACTTTCAAAGGTAAGTTTAGAGACGAAGCATCTATTTCTATGACAAAAGTCTAATAATTGTATATTTCATTCATTAACGATTTCAAGGATGGGCCAACGGGGCCGTGGACCCTCCCAAATAATTTAGTTAAAGATTTGTTAGTTCGGGTTGTTTGAAAGTCCAATTTAAGGTTAAATTTTTAGGAAATAATTTTCCGTTATATAAGCCCAATCGTATTTTGCTTGTTTTTGTTTCTACAAACCATGAACTAATACATCCCCGGATCCATATAAATCTATGACATATACCAAAATTTGACAACGCCAGTGGACTCATTAAAACTCTTTGAATGGTTTGTTACATTAAGTGTAGAAGAAATATTAGGAGAATATTACCAACTAACTTGCTATTGGTGAAAACATCCTTCTCAGCGGTTTGGAGCACACTTTAAATTGCAGGAAGCCGACTAGCTTTTCCTGTAAGTTGGAAGTCAGGACTAGGAAAGCATTTACAGCTAGGAAGCCATTAAACAAGTTTTTAGCAACTAATAAGTACTTATGCCAAATAAAGCATAAAAATAAAACGGTAATTAACATGTGTCATCATTTTAACAATTAAACGCCGAATTAGTTTTTGATGGTAACGTCTGTGGCAATTTGTGACTTCTAGTTTTTTTTTTTTTTGCTCTTTAGCAATCAAATTGATCAAACCCAATTCGGGGCAACGTTTTTCGTCGAAGATTATTCTCTGCCCACATTCGAGATCGAAGCGATACCGAGCAGAATGTTCATCCTACTGCACGATACCAGATTCGTCATGCGCATTGCTGCCAGGTAAGCAATGTTTTATAAATGGAAGTTTGAAGTTACGTGATATGCGAGTCTACAAAAGAGGTAGAAACGATCCAATGTGCTTTAATAAAATTAGTTCATGTCACGCTGCGATATTAGCGTGAGCTTGTAAACAAGCGCTACTTTAAAGCTCAGTGCAAGAAATTTCTGGAAATAAATGTAAGTTATGTCCAATAAAATTAAACCTATCATTGATTAACATTGAAAAGTTTTTTAGTAATTAAACTTATTTGTTTGGTAACATGCAACGAATAACGGCGTGTTCATAATGCTTGATAGTTATTTCTCCTTGCTCAAAGCAGGAAGCCATATAATGAATTCATACCGTAGAAAGTGACCGTGTTCCACTGGGAAAAATCCCATTCCATGTTTTGACTCTATAAGGCACTATGAGTCAGCAATTTTCTTCCGCCTACAATGCTTACGCAAGCACAACTGTTGCAGGTACATCCACGGAGAGCCCCTGGAAGGAACAGCACACGTCCGTTTCGTGGTCCCAATCGGTGGAGATAACAGTGGTGAGACGAAAACAACGCATATCATTACCAGGAGTCGGTTTTCCAGGGAATTTACCCTCACCGAGGCGGTGGCTAACTTGGTGCGTGCAACCTTACATCAGGATTTGGTTTTGCACGAAAAAACACGTTAAGTTTTTTTGTGCGGCATATGCAGAAATGCTTAGTTTGTTAGATCAATTTTGTCAGTTCGTTTTGTTGGCACATAAACATTTACTCACTTTTGGAAGTTTTACTGAAATGCAGACAACTACACGCAATACACTACTTTTGACCTTCACTTAATATCTTAAAATACTTTTCTGCCTTTTCAGACCAAAGGCGTTTCGATTCGTGAGCTTGTAAGAACCCAATCTCATCTGACAGTACAAGTGTCGGTCACCGACAAGGCACAAGGCAATACACGTACCAAGAACGTCCGGGTCGCCTTTACAGATGCTCCGTTGGTTTTGGGCTTTGGCTACACTCCAGGATTCTACAAACCGGGTCTGACGTTCAGTTTGCAGGTGCGACTGAAAAACCGCTCTGTGTGGTTATTTAACTTTACACATACACTATATCGGTGGTACAACTGTAGGTGATTATACACGGCCATTGTAAAGCGCAATTACTTTGAGCTTTTAAAGCTTTAGGTGAATATTATATTGCAATGCTAATTTCTGGCACTTTCCTGCATCAAAGTCGGTAACTTATAATTTTTCGTCACAATACCTGACTCATGATATAGTTTGGTGTACTATTGTTTAGCCCTGCGCAAAATCCAGACTATAGTGTTTTGCAAGCAGTGAATGTTTCACATTTTTTCAAAATTAGTCTTATGACATCAGCAATATCATAGTGGCGTAGCTAATACACATGCATGATGATCGTTCTGGTCAGGTCACAGCCAAATACATCGATGGCAGAGCGGCAGAAAATGTCCGGATCAACCTGGAGGTAACTGCTCAACGCAACGACGGGGTAACAATCCGAGTCCACCAAGAAAACCAATTGGTAGGTTTTGACTGCAAATTTACGAGTTTCCTGTACAACAGAGTTTCCTGTACAAAGATTTTAACTAAAATTACAGTCTATAACTATAGTTATGTATTTTAGACATGTACTGGAGACGGGTCCCTGCTGACGCATTTCGATGGCCCGCTCAACTCTGGGACAATGGTGGTGAGAGCTGTAACGGAATATTCGGAAAACGGCCACACCTACCCGATCACTGCCGAAAGATTTTTAAGCTCCCAGGTAATGGTTTGGGGGAAATTGTAACTTTAATGTTCATTAAATACGGCCATTATAGATACTTTTCATGTTCATTTTTCACGTGTAGTGTTTCTTTGGTGTGGTACCGGATTAAATGAACCTAATTTTGCCTTTTGTTTCACACTTTTGTGCTAATTTGGATCAAATTCAAATGGAAAAGCGACATTTTTTGTTAAGACGTCACTATACGACGAACACATGCAAATCGTCTTGCCGAAATCCGATCTTGCTGTGGATGCTTCGGCTGCAGTTGAGGTTTATCTCACTCCGTTGCCTCGTGAACGAACGGTAAGTTGCCGCGACCTTCCAAAACCCAATTCGTTGCTGTATTTAAGTGTTTGACAGTTATTTTGTTTTTTTAGCTGTTATACCTTATTTGTCTGGTAAACTAGATGCGGAAAACAAAAAGTTCACTAATGCGCAGCAGCAACCGTATCTTTAGTTGCTATAAGGGCAATAGCTGGCGATGTGACGTCATCAGTTCAGCGTGACGTCACTGAAATGTGCTCCATAGTTCAGTGTTATCTTCCGCCCTGTATCAATGCTGCGGTTTTGACATTGATTTTTTCGCCCAGATAAAGATGACTCACTTCATAACTTAATTACCTAGGATATTTTGGTGATGGTCTGATTTAACCCCGATTTTTGTGCAGATTGTGTACACGGTGTATGGAAAGGACATGGTTCTTGCTGAAGGGACACGTGTTGTCCCTGCTAATGCGAAACAAGCTGTGATATCACTCCAAGTAACAAGACAGATGTCTCCGCTGTCTCACATAACCGCATATTATGTTTCTGCCGCAACCTCCGGTACTTATATGAACTGGGACTAAATTGTTGTTTCAACGGTTTCGCAAACTTTGCAACATCCACTTTTATAATAATATTTAAATGTTAAAAATCTGGGCATATCTTATTTCTTTTTTCCATGCAATTTACATCATCGAAACACTCAAGTTCTTAACAGTAGGTTCCTACATCACTGCCGACTCCGCTGTCCTGCGAGTGACTGAGATATGTAGAGGAACAACTCCACAACTGCAAGTCAATTTTCCACGTGATGCACTGCCCTATCCTGGCCAAGCAGTGAGTTTACATCATGATGGGTTTAGAACTTACAATGCATTACTTGTGAAACTAAATTGGAAGCCCACAAATTGTCGGGTTATATGTCTTCTGTGGCACTGAATTCAGCATAAGCTTCAGTTTTGTGAAACAACTTGATTTTCAACTATGTGAGTTTAAACCTAAAAAACAACAGAGTTGTTATTGTACGATTGCAGCTTGAAATCGAAATAAGCGGACATCCGTCGGCGTATGTTGGGCTAATGGGAGTAGATGTTGCCGCCAAATCGTTGAGGGACGATTACTTGGGTGACAACGTGAGCTCGTCATCGAATTCCATGTTAAACAGCTTCAACGTTTTGCGTTCGTTCTCTCCCGGTTGTAAATCCCTTGCTATGCCATCGCCGGAATACGCGTTTACTGCTGTGGGTAAGCAACTGAACCCCATGATTTAGAAGTCTATAGTAAGGTGTAGACAATGCACACTGTTTCAACATATGGTTTCATCAGTGCAACTAATGACTGAGCATAGCCTTGCAACGTATGTCGCAATTGGTAGCATTTAGGTTAGGAATAGAGTATTTTATCTTGGTAAAATATAAGATCGTTAAGTATAAGATCGGCCAAGTAAAGGTATTTTTTACTTAGTGGTACTTTGCAGTAAACAAACGACGCACGTTTGGGTGTTAAAGTATGGGTGCATAATACAAGATACGAAGCACTGTAGGATAGTGTTGTCGAATCAATGTCATCTGAATCATGTTATAATGCTGCTTGCTTTCTTTCAGGACGAACGCTCGCCTCCTCGGTCTCCAATGCACTTACAGACACGAGCAGCTCTACTTGCGATGACGTCGGGGCAAAACGTCGCAAAAAGCGGGATTTATTCGTGAATTCGGCGTACATGGTTCAGAAAGGTATACGATGGCAATACAATTAACCTTGAATTCAGGTTAAAGTGAAAAAGGATCGATCGATCAATAACAGTAGTTTTGGTGCGACCTGGTGTCAAGATCCAAATTCTTTAATGTATAAACTTGATAAATTATCACGTTTTCGTTGCTTTATTTAATTTTAATTTTTATTATTTTAAAGCACAACCGCGCTTAAAACAGACCTTAACGCACACGTGAGCATTAATGACAAGATTGATTCATCGTCGAAATTAACGCATAAAATTGTTTTGTAATGTTCGTATTACCTTCCGACAGCTAGCAAATACTACGGCAGTACTTACAAGTGCTGTGAGATCGGTGCCTGGGACATCTCGAGTGTGGTAAACATTCCCGACGACAACTACTGCCAGGAGAGAAATAATACCCTTGCCGGTACACTGGACGGAGAATGTCGTAAAGCGTTTATGGCGTGCTGTGCAGAAGCCCACTGCCTCAGACAGAATCCACGAAATGTGGAAAGCTGTGCATCAACGTAAGATATTTTTTGAAAACAAGCTGTTTTTTTAGAAAAACTGCCCTTCCGACATTAAAATTAATGTAGATTTTGTACCGACATTTCGTCTGGTATCCGACGAAGTGGTATTATTTTGCACAAAAAATTTAGCCAGAATGATCAGTGAGCTGCAGGCAATGTGCACTGTTTCTACCTGCTGTAGCACCGATCATTGCAACTGATGACAAGCTCATAGTCTTGTCGGTTAGCTCCAGTAACTTTCGACAAAATGCTTTAATGTTAACAAAAAGGCAAACTGCACGAGACAACGTGTGTCTAAGTTTTAAAATCAGACAGGTTTTATTTTCCCACAAACATAAGTAATTTCCATCACGGCATTTCCACCTGCTCTGATGTCTTACTGGAAAATATTTAATTTTTACGCGAATCAACATTTCCTATGTGGGTTTCTGCACCGTTGTTGGTTTAGCCCAGCGGTGCACAACCTGCGGCCGCATGCGGCCGCGCGACGCCATTTTTTGCGGCCGTGCTCATTTATATCAAAATATATGCATTGGCGGCCGTCGTTGCTTCGGAAACTTGTTTTTCCAGCGGTCTCAAGAGTTAAGCTTTTAATTAGGCCCATTTCCATACACATTCGTTCGCTGTAGCGAGTAGTAACTAACTTTTAAAAAACAGGCGAGACAAAGCGCAACAATACGGATGGTGACGTCATAAAACATTAATAGCATATCGCTAAATTGTCATGTACGCATGTTCAGTTGTCAAAAAGCTAAACAGTGGAATCACTCAGTCATGTCGCTGAAACGCAAAAGGCTGTTAAAACAAGAGAAAAGGGCGTTTAATCCCAAATGGGAAGTGGATTATTTTATGATGGAGACGTGAACCTAGCGTGCAAGAACAAGGCAACCATTAAATACTTTTCGACTCTTCATTACATTGTAATATACGTAATTTGGCAAATGTAAATAATAAATAGTGCACATTTTTCATGTATTGAATCATTTTCATTGTTTTCTAATATTGCTCACGTCAACTTGTCGTAATTATAAGGAGTATATCGTTGGTAAAGCAGTATATTAAGTATCGGCCGTTAGCACACAGTGGTGTGTGTGATGCGGCCGGCAACAGTAAAAAGGTTGTGCACCCCTGGTTTAGCCACTTACTCACGTTTTCACATAATTTTTGGTTTTTAAAGTGTTCAAGCAAGGCGAGTGAACGTTGGCTTTGGAATAGACAGGGTTGGATCACAAAATCCCAGCGTTGTTGACCGCACTGAGCGTCGAGTTCGCAGCAAATTCGATGAGACTTGGTTTACAGCAGATTTTCGCTTTGGGTACGACTTCCATTACGTAGCTTAGTATTTCAACTAAGGAGGAGTATTTCAAAAAATTTATGTGATCACAGACCTGTAGGAAGAGCCATTCTAAACAACTCATCCTCTCCAAGAATACCACCTCTGCCCCATAGCATCACCTCGTGGTCGGTTGGGATGTTTACAATTTCGCCGGTAAGTGGCGCAAGACCAAGAAAAAAGCTAATCGGGATTCGTTCCCAGGACACCTGGGTTCAAATCCCGGTGTGGTCAAATAAAAAAATACAGGTCTTGGCCTGTAATTCGAGCAAAAGTTTAATCACATTCTGTTTCACTGATTTAAAGCCTTTTTAAAACAGGGGCGGAGTGATATCAATATATGGTGCATGACATAATTAGCGTGAAATATACTTAGTTCATCTGTGCAGGAGAACGGCATGTGTGTGCTGGATCCGTTCGTTTTCCCGGTAGAGCATTCGCTTTTCATGGAGGTAACAATACCAACTTATCCAGTCGTCAGAGGGACACCAATTTATGTGGAGGCCACGATCTTCAGCTACTTTCAAACTAGGGTCGATGTAAGTTAATTTACGATGTAGTTTATAAACAATTTTGTGCAACCTTATGAACATATTACTGCCGTCTTACGCTTGTAAATGTGCGAACAGGTAATAGACATCTTGCTACTATTTATTTTTTTGACATGCTATTTTATAAACATTTTTCTAATATTTCAATATGGCCTAGGTCTGCTTTGTACTGACATTGAATGTTTGGCAAGGCGGAGCTAAGATAATTCGGATTCGTGATTTGTGCATCAAAAAGAACAAAATTTGACAAAATATTCTAAAAATAATACGAGTTCACGACATATTTATGCACCCACAGGCAACAGTCGACATGGAGGAAACCGAGGGTTTATGCGGAAGTAACATTCGTGGCAACTCGGCAGAGATTGTGAGCATGAATCCCGCTTCATCCACTGGAATCGCTTCAACCGAGTTCGTCCGCTTTACTCTGATACCAACAAAAATAGGACATTTTAAAGTCAAGGTCAGCGAGCATGATATTTTCTGTAGATTTTTTTGTTGTCTCCAAATGTGTATGCTGTACATTTAAAAGAGCTGTTTTAGAATTTCCAACGACAAATTTGTTGTATGCGAAACGTTGGTTTCAATAAAGTCTTCATGCACTTTTGACAGGAGGGCAACAATTATAAATTACAATATACACCCATACCCATTCAGACACCCATAGTAGCAACATGTATTTTGTATTGGGTTGGCTGTAAATGGTTCGATAACGCACATCGACTGTAATCAAGAACAAGCTCTTACAAGTTTTTCCTACTTTAGCGTACAGTTGGAAGATTCTTCCTTTTAGCGACGTAAATTTTAAGCCAGAAAATCTACACCTTAAAACTTACTCTTTTATTAAACTTCGGATCTCAGGTAGTTTTGAAAAGCAGACTGAATGGAAACGCGCAACCTTCGTTTGTGGACAAAGTTGTCAAAGTTCTCCACGTGATTCCTGAGGGCGAAAGACAACGGAAGGTTGAATGGAAGTTGGTGGACGCCCGGTCAACCAGAAGACGAAGACAGAGACCTTCACAGTTGAGAACAAGCAAGACACTAAAACTTTCGTTTCCACCCAACGCCATACCAGGAACAGAAAAGGTAGTAACCAATTTCATTAGCTTTTATTTATTCGTTTAGTGGAAAACTGAATCGATATTTTTACCGCCAAAAAAGTCGCTATTGAGACAAAGATATTTCATAAGCATATGCATCTATTGTCGAAAACTGCAAAACAGTGGTACCTTTGTTGAAACACAAGCTTCTTCTTTTATAACAAGCTTCTTTTGAGAGCTGCAGACAGGGTGTATACACGCACTATTTCGACCTGTAAGGTCTCATCAGTGCAGCTGTTGATGTGGCACTGTGCTAGCTGGTAGACTAGCAGGCACACAGATTTCCACTTTGTGGTACCTTTCGGTCAATCGTCGATATGTTGGGTACCAAACTAGGTACCAATCAACACAGACGAACCACGTATACACCCTGTCTGCAGCTCTCATTGATTATTATGGCTCTTTTGCGCATATAATATGATTTGGGTGAAAGCTTCTTTTGTTGTCTAACTGTGTTTAAAACATTAGGTTATGCTACAATGTTATGAGTACATTTTTTACAACAGGCGACTCTACACCTGCACGGCGTTTCGTCTGCTGCTACTAAGAGCCCGAAATCATCTGATGACAGCACTGACTCCACTATTGCCCCGTATCTGTATACGCTGCAGTCTATATCAGTCAAGTATGCCGTGTTTTCCTGCTAGGTTTCTGTACGTTATGTCATGTTTGTCTTTGCCTTATGTAATACCTTTGTAATCCCCAACCAATGATTAACTTCTATTTAGGCTTGAATATCTTCGGAGAAACGGATTGCTCCGCGGTCGAGATGATCAGATAACAGCCCTCACCGAAGAAGCGCAGAGAGCCTATGACGGAGTGCTCTCCTTTATTCATGATTTCAATGCCGATAAACCGACTACAGGTAAAATCACCACTACAAAAATAGCAGATAATGAAGCAATTTATATGTTACTACAACAACTTTGTGTCAACGTTTCTAGTTTTCGCTTTTTTATTGTACATTTGCTGGTTAGGTGGATTTCATGAAGTAAAAACATTTCATTGCTACATAATGAAGCAGTTAGTTTATCTATGAACAAATAATTTAAATTTGGTTTTTACTTAAAAAATGATGCACTAAATAATCATATATTTGCAAAATATTTTCCACTTGACTCAATGTAACGATAATAAGGGCTGGTAGAAAAAAACGATTTCATTAAAAAATATTAATAGCTGAAGGTCGACAGCCGCTGTACGGGTTCTCATTTGCACCAACTTCCAACTCGAAACCCGATCTTTGGCTCACCAGCGTCACCTTGCGGCTGTTGACTGAATCCGCTCAACTGATAAACCCCGACCCTGTGAGTGAAAAGAAGTATTTAGTTAATTCATATATTATTGCAGTCACTTGAATGCACATGTTTATTGACTTTCGTGTTACTCTTAGCCAGTCATAAGGTTGGTGTGGATGTGACGCCAGCGTTAACATTAATACTTTTTTTAATACTTTAACCGCGAAATACAAACAATTTAAAGGGTGCTTTGACATCATTATTTCTTGTTTTAAAAGAAAATTTTAACTGGGACCTTCAACTACATCCGTTCACATCAAGTCAACCAGTTTCGCATTGGCGGGAATCGATACGCAATTTATTACGCAAACAAGCCTGTGACTCCACTCGCATCATCGAGAAGCCGTAGATCATCTTTATGTCGTGGCCTCAAGTAAATATCTGTATTTTAATACAGATATGCTAACTTTTGCTGCTTTAAGTGTCTCTGTGTTGGACCGACTTAACTTAGCTTTAAGGTATTGCAAGTTGCCATGTTGCGCCAAATAGGAATTATATTAAACGTCAGACGCATGCCAAGTTAATCCTTTTTTCCATAGCCTTTTAATAAGGTACAGACTATACGTGTATATTACAGACTATATAAGTGGAAAAAAGTTCCATAAAAACGATCAAATAAAAATTATGGCCCTTCTTATTATTGCAATTAGGCGTAATGCCATGCGAATCACCAATTTCAACTTGTCGTTATTCAGGAATCGATTGTTGAAAAAACGTTGTCAGAAAAAGAGGTCGATCACGAAGAGAAATCTGCAATTTCCAATGCTCACTGACAACCTCGATAGAAAGGTACAACACGTTAAAAATAATTCAAAATTACAGTCGTGCAGCTGATGGTTTTGCACTAATTCACATGGATATCGTTCAGATTTATCGAACTTCGGTCATAACCTCGGAGCTGGATGCGGTCAGGAAAGCTTATGCGGAGTGGAGAAGAGGGACCAGGAGGGCGGTTCTTCCTAACAATGAAATTGACAGGTTTTTTAAAACTTCCTAACTGTTTCGCCCTGCAAAAGGCCATTTGCTCAATATTTAGTTCTACATTTAAAAAAGAAACTGATGATGCCTGTGTGGGCGATACTTTTCGAGCTTACATTAATCCAATGCATTTTGCCTCATACAATTAAATATTTGGGTTTATTTATTTCGCAGCCAAAGAAGTTATGTTGGAGGACTAAATGGGATTACATCTTGTAACACGAAAATTGTTTTTTCGCAGAGAGCAGCGCATTCAACAACTCGACGACGCGACTATAAGAAACAGTCTGGCTTCAGCTTACCCTTACATAGGATCTAAAATACGAAGGGTACGTTCCTTTACATCGTGGCTTTTTATACATAACTCATACTCTCAACAAAATACTACAGCATAGTCACACTGAGATATGAACAGTATTTTTATTTTCAGTTAGAGTTTAGTTGTATTTTATTTTATCGTTCTTTTGCAGGTTTTTCAAACCACAGCCAGTCCCATCACCCTCACGTCGGCTGCTCTGGCTCTGTTTCGTGCTGCCGGGGCACGGGCGCGAATTCTGCCGAAGATCGAGACTGCAATTTTGACCTTCCGTCGCGCAGATATGCAGGACTCCGACGAAACTTGGTTTATCAACGTAAGAAAACAATGCTTTTAGCAATTGTTGAATAAAACGCTAACGAGCACTTTGTTGCTAATGTAACCGCACTACAAACAACGCACGAAAAAAATAGGTTTTTTAACCAAATCTAATTCATACAAACGCAAATATAGAAATAAGGATTATTGATACGATGCATTACAATGTAAAATCTTCCTCTCGTCGAACAAACCAACAAGCAATTCTACTTCTTTTAGTGTTTTACATTTCATTTAATCCGAATGTCTGCAAAGAAAATTAGAACATATAATTGCATAAGATTAAAAATTTTCAGTCCAATCGTTATGCGTCACGAGGAAGCTTAAATGCAAAACAACAATTACAAGTCAAAGCAGCCACTGTGGAGGCCACAGCGTATCAACTTCACCGGGCTGTGTTAAGAGGTGGGAGCGTAAATTAGTGAATAAAACATTAAGTAACTTTTTTGTAATCACGGCACGCAATGTTTTTTTGTCTATAAAATGGCCAATTTTTGTACTGCCACTGTAATATTGCTTTTGCAATTCAAAAACAACTACTCAGGTTGACCTTACGCATTGTTAATTTCACTCTAGGCCAGCCAGCCGAGAAATACGCGAACTGGCTTCTGAAGCAGCGGCAAGCGGACGGCCACTGGGTGTCGCTGCGGGATAGTCTTGCCGCCATGCACGCCCTCGGAGCTTACGTTGCACAAAATTCCATCACCAGTCCTATACGGGTAGAGGTATGGATTGGATATAATGTTGCTGTTACTGCCAGGCATTTTATATTTTAATAATCTGTTCCTCTGGCACATCAAAACGTAACTTGTATTCGCCTGCAGACTATTAAAATAGAAAGTATGGATTGGAGTTGCTGGCTTTTGCGAAAAATGTTTTTGGTTGTATAGTGATCACTAAGTTGAATGTAAAACATTTTGATGCCTTTTAGATTACCAACGCTATGAGTACTACACCATTGGTGGTAAACCCTGAGGTGGTTGAACGCCAAGGGGAGACAGTGAGTCGCGTTGCCCTACCGGTCACCAACAACGTGGTTTCTTTGACAACCGTAGGTCGCGGTCAAGCTTGGTTAGAGGTAAGAAAACACCACAACATGCTGTTAACATTAAACTTTATTTCTCCTATTTTAAACTTCATTATCATGAGCACAAAATATGATATTTTGACATGTTTTGTACTTTTCCGTTACTGAGTCTCTGTCAGCCGTATAAGGGACTATACACAAGGGTTTCAAAGAAATCCAACTCTCATATTCATAAAAATGAGTTACGATCTTGCCGCAAATTTTAATAAAAACATACGGATCCTGTTTGCTAATAAATGAATGTGCAGCCAAAGTGAGTGTTTCAAATAGAGTATTATATCGTTATATTGTTGCAGTAATAAATTGGTAAATTACGTAAAATGCACTGCTGTTGGATATATTACAACCGATAAGATTGTTTAATAAATATATACGGTTGTGAGTGGATTCGGTCTGAAAAACACTCTTGTCTTGACAGATCGAAACGGAATACAACGTGGCAAGCACAAATACGAGATCGCCGTCGCGCGTTGCTCGTTCGATAACTTCGGGTCAACGCGATTTAGCGGATTGTCCCTACCAGTTGTCTGTTAGCAGCAAAATCGCAAACCCGGCTAAAGAAAGTAAGTTCCACAGGCGCTGTTTTTATTTGATCTGTGCAACTTTTGTGGAATGTAGTTAATTGAGCTACTAATATGTTAAAATTAGCAAAACGGTCTACAGAAAGCTCGTAAAACATCCACATATAAGCATATCGATACGGTGAGCGATCGACAGTCCGCCAGGGGGCCTTTTGTTTAAATGATTCATTTTTTATCATTCCGTAATCACATCAGTTAATTGAGTGTTGTCATACCTGATACCTGAGATTGACGCTCTAGTGATGATCATTTTTTGGTTTATTTTCAAATCAATCAAAAATTATATGTGTTAAAACTGACCAGCCCACCTGTTAGTTATGTACATTTGGCTAAAGTCAGTGCGTGCTTATTTCTAAAGTTGGTCCTTATTTATGACTCGGCAGGAAATGTTGCGGCGATATCGAGCTTTCTTCGCTCCGCTGACACGCGTATAAGCAAAAGCAAGTACTTGATCAACGTAAACGTGACGTACAACGATGCGGCTGCTAGCGAATATGACGGAACGAAAAGCTACGTGATAGATGTTGGAATTGGATCTGACCTTTCACCTGTTGCGGATGACCTTGTGAAGGTAAAAAATGAAAAAAATACGTTCAACCAAGGCGTTAACTGCTGCCACTTGCGAACCTTTTTAAACGTGTATTATGATATTGTGCACTTAAAAAGCTTAACATTTACAATCAACAGCGGTGAAATACATGTAACAATATATTATTTTATAACTTATGAAACGGTCGACTATTTTCTTAAAAGTGAGTTGAAATAAGATTCTGCAATGCGAACCTTTATGTTTTTTTAACAGGCAACCCTAAAGCACTTGCAATTACCTTTTCGTAACACAAGTACACACTTAGACATCAACCTTTTTTTCCAGTTATCGAATTCAGTGGAGAAACTGGTGGATCGATACACTCTCACAGATCGGGCTTTACTGCTTTACGTGACTGGAGGTCGAAGTATCTTCCTTGGTATGACAGCACCGATAGATCGAAACTTTCCAGACTTCCCGGTCACCGTTTATCCGGAGGCTTTCCCAGGTTCGACATTAAAATTGTTTTTTTTGAGATGTATCGCCTCTCGTGTTGAAATTTAGTGCTGTTGGAAGGAACTAGCAATTGTTTCAAAACGGATTTGAAGTTAGCACAATTAAAAGGTTGTTTTTTTCTGTATCAACACACCAAGCAAGAATTTAATCAGTTTGTTGGTCGAAGGTGAAACGGAACATCACAAAAAATATCTCTTAACTTCCTCCGGTTGAAGTTTTGTATTAGAAATTTCATCAAATTATACTGAACCTTTTCAGAGCAACGCTGCACAACATTCTTTTCGCTGCGAGAATCCCCTATTAAACTGCTTTGCTCCAACGATGAGGGAAGCAGTAGAACTTCCAGTGATGTTTGCGCATGCGCAGCAGGCAACGCATGTCCCAAATTTATCAACAAAGCATCGTCTTCGACCACGAGCGGCCTCGACCGAAAGCGAATAACATGCGTTGCTTCCACTATATACGGTAGGACAAAGATTCAAGTTAGTGTCTAAGTATTTTGGAATCATTTTTGAGTGTTCCATTATTATTTCTACGCTTAAGACGGTCAAAATGCAGCTGGTTAGACTTTGCTTTGGTTACAGCTGTAGCAAAAGTCGGGTAAATGTAATATTTTCCACGTTTTGTATATTGGACTGATTTGCAAGCTAAAATCTGTGAAAACGATTGGATCAAAGATAAATGATACAAAGTCTCAGCATTTTACCCAAACTATCTCCAACAATTGCCTATGCCACCTTCATATTTATCAAATGAAACTATACCCCCTGCATTCACTAAATTCACATCATCGAAATCTTCCAGACTATAGAATTCGTGTCGTTACGGATCCGGTTGACCTCGACAACTTTGCAACGTTCACGGCGAACGTACGGACGGTTTACAAGAGTTCGGGCATCGACGAGGTGTTAGGAAATCGCAACCAGACTTTCTGGATCAAGAACGATTGCGAAGAGGTTGACAAGATTCGCAGAAACCGCGAATATCACGTGACTGGGGAAACGGTGGTTCAGGGAAATGACGGGTGGGTGGCAGGTTTTTCTGCTTCGAAGTTGGATCGGTTATAACTTGCTTGAAGTTGAAGTAACTTAACGTTACGCACTTTAACGTGGTGATGAACCTTTTTCGTGGACTTTTTAACAAACGGTTTGGTAGTAACCGACTTGCTGTCCGTGTTTAATTTTCGGAGAATATGTTATTTATTTTTTGTTTCTCTTTTCTCTGTTTTCATTAAAATAACTTTGCAAATATTGCAAATTCAGTTGAATAAATTCAAAACTGTCTTACTTAAACAAAAATTGTATGATATAATTTACCCTTTTTCCCCTGTTAAATAACATCTACAAATGCATTGGTAGCATTTACAAACATCTTCTGGACGACCATTCGAGGGTTGAGTGGTGGCCTAAAGGAAACAACTGCCAGCGTTACACTGGGACCACGAAAAAAATATGCACGGCTTTGAACTTTTACGACCACTTGATGACGCAACCGTGCTAGCTTCGAATGACGAGACATTACATGAAAAATATGTTGCTCTTGGGTGAAGTTGCACTGCTACAGTTTTTACTGGTCAAGTGACTGACTTGATTTTGTTGTTTTGCGTACACTTTATTTAGATATGCTCTTTTGATGCTTGTTTTGCCGCTTTAATTAACCTATGCTTGTTCAAATTATTCCGTTTTTCGTCTGATGTTTGGTTACCGTATGAAGTCATAACCAAAACAACTTTTTGCTTTGTCGCGTTAATTTTGTTTTAGTTTCAAAACATTAATCCGCGTGATTCATTTATCATCAGATCGGTAAACACGTGTTTTCACGACGAGGATTTTTATCTAGCAATTTATACTCAACTTGAAATCAAGTTTAGTAGTTTGATTCTTGCTATAGCCGTCGTGTTTTTACGATTTGTTCAGCACAAATATACATACAAATCACGCAGTGCCACTTAAACTTTACCGGTGGCTCCTTTTTCAAAAGAGTGTACCTTTGCTGACGTAAAAAAGGGGAAGCATCTTCTTCCTTCTAATATTATTGCATGATAGCAACAAGGCGACATGCTCAAATCTTCTGGTCGCAACGTCGGCGCAATTAAATGATTTTCCATGTAGTTCGCGTACACTTTTTGCCTTTCCTATCGGCCAGATGCGTGAATCATCCGAAGCTTATCTTTCTTAATTACAGTTTAATGTCGCTACATTAAAGGAATTCAGGCCACACGCAGAAAGATCTTCGCATCCGCTTAGAACTACGTGACTCCTACCAAGAAATATATAAAGAGATTGAAAACTTTCCACGTAGTAGCACAGAATTTAAATTTACCTCGGTTGTGTTTTATTTCAAGAATAGTAGAAGGACAAACTGAGCTAATCCAAACAAACTTCTTGTTAAGTTTATTGCAACGAAAATAATTACAAACAAAAGTTACAAATTTATTTGCATGTCCTTCGAAATACATTAAAGCAGATAGCTGTTGCGTAAAGTTAACGATATTTTTTTAATAAAAGTATTGTTTTGCGGTTTCCACCTTCAGAAGTGGACTTGTAATGAAAGCAGGGCCTGTGCGTTCGTATCAACACTTCAGACTCGTCTGCGAAAGTTTGCTTCAAAGATTATGTTACTAAAGAGTCTAACCGGGCGTCTCGGTGGCTAGAGAAACAACCCGTGCACGCCCACAAACCACTCAGCGTCTGTCGATCACAGAACAACGTTTGCTTCAAACACGTCATGCAACCCAAAAAAACTTAACTAACGTCACTTATCGTTATGCTAATGGCAGTGGTTTTCTTTGACTTCTATCCCGAAATATATGATGTCATGCGAGGTTAGCAGTAGTAGTAATGAGTAGTATTTATTGGAGGTCAAACATGTTGGAATATCGATCAAATGCCGGACATTGTATCAAGTACATTCTGTTTGCCTTCTGTTTAATTTTGGGAGCAAGAAAGTCTTCTTTTCCACATGCCGCAATCAAATACTGCCAATATATCTCCAAACTAATCGCAAGTATTGTTTATTCTTCAAAACAAGGGTCACATTGTGCAGCACATATCACCTCTAATGCGTTTTCATAGGTAATCGCGGTATCAGCTTGATGAAACCGAATCTTATTTACATTTTGACGATAGCATCACCGCTGATGGATAACATTACGCTTGATCAAACACAGCCAACGCCGCAACCTTGAAAATTCCGTCGCCTTCATAACCCGTCCGCTTTGTGGCTTACTCGATTTGTGGTCACGTGATCACGAAAGAGTTGGTCGACATGGAGTACGTGCAGCCGCAAGGGACTCGAGCATATCAAGAACACGGAGCTCGTCAAGCTTTGGCATATTGTGGCTACGAACATCGGCGCCAGCTCCCGGGCATAACTGAGAAATGATAAGCAGAGCAGGGAGGTATTCTCAAAGAGTTACGTCAACATTCGGCGTTCAGTTGGCGTAATTGGCACCAAATTTCATCTCGAAAGTTCTATTATCTGAGTATTCAAATAAGAGGTGGAGCCATCAAAATTGGTGCAAAACATTTACTTTTCTCGTCATTGTTTTATCTCCCCAGTGCGAAGTGTTATAACCTTTTTCTGTTATAAGGCACAAAACTGCCATACTAAAAGATATTTGCCCATCAACATAAAAAAACTTTGCGACAGAGAATATTTTGTGGTTACAAATTCCAAAATTCATATTCGATTCGATGCTAAAGACCCTCAACATGGCTTGCTAGATTCGCATACTGACGTCCAGTGAAACTGTTGGCTGGATGTCCATGCTACGCATCTTTTTGCTTTGAGGAATAACTTATGACTTTTAAATTGCATTTATTCTCATTTTTTGGGCATTTAATTTTTCTGTTCTTCCGTTTGCCCCAAAACATGTTCGATACATTTGAACTCCCATAACGTATCGATAATGACACACGTCGGTTGTGTATATGCACTGCGGTAAACAATGTGTTTCATAAACCTCTTTACACACTCAGGCAATTGACGTAACGATTCAAGGGGATTTGATGGATGTTGATCTGTTTGGTTTGCGCAATGCCTGAGCGCTTTGGTTGCGGGGCGGACCGCTGTGACGACGTTAACGAAGTGTCCTTTGCCACCTTTTGCCAAAATGATGAATAGCCTGGATTTTCTGAGTTAAACGCTGGAAAATCGGCAAACGATTTTTGACCACCTCTGAACTAGCCTTGTTTTTCGATAAATACTCTTTGCCCGTTAGCAGCCTTCAAAATATTTTTTGTAACGAAATATGGGCAGGACCACAAGTGAGTGTATTATTGCACGCAGCGCGTTAGGCTAATATTTAATTATAACTTACATATCTATATCTATAGCTTTTTCGTTACCATTTCTCAGCAGTAGTCGTTATAACCCCACGTACATTGGTACTTAAATATACATTTTTTGTCAACGTCAGTGCAGGTCAGCAAATATTGGCACTTGTATGATAGTGGAGTTTACACTCTTCGTGATGCTGGGAACATCGGTGACGGAATACGCAGGCACGTCACGTCACACGTTGAGCATACGTGACTATGAGCTCGTATTGCGAAGTTTAATCGCTCGCAGTAAAAGCAAAATCAACACGTAATCCAACACGAACGATATCAGATTTGCCTTGAACTGGGAAATCTGGTTGGTGCCGAACTCGCGAATACCCAGAAGCTGACAACGGGATAATCATTCATTTATCGCCGGCAGATTCCTCCGCAAAGCCGGCTATTTCTGGCGCCTTAAACCCGTCCGAGTAATTGTAATAAATTACTGGATTTAGGAAATCCCTGGGGGTCTCCTTTGTGCCTTCGCAAGCCCCACTCGAAGAAAAATAAGGCTTATTCCAACCATGGGTTCACGGGGAAAGGTTTTGTGGCTATTACGGGGGCTTGGCGGCAACCTCTTCTAACATCCACCGGATTTTGTGTCGAGGGAAATTATTAACTTGTGAAACTCGATACTATCCGGGACGTGTGTATAGACCGTGGCGGTACGTGGTACCACATTCACCAGGATTTGCATAGGTCGCATTTTTTAACAGTTTTCTTGACAGTGGAAATTGGTCAATTAGTGTTTTCGTATTCTGGATGTAAGTTCTTAAATAAGTTCTTAAATTGCTAACTTTAACTGTAAGTTCTTTAATTTCTAACTTTAAGTTTGTCATAACTATTTGGGAAACTCCAGCCAAATTCTTACCGGAACAGCGTTCCGTACCGTTCCGACTTATATTCGGTACTAGAAATACTTTGGTTACTTAGCGGCATGTGCGCACTTTTTTCGTGCATGTTTCTTTCTTATACTTATTGACGTATAAGCAGAATAACATCTTAATATTTTAGGGATGAGTACGTCACATTCATCACTAAAATAATTTTTATTCTATTTTGCAATTTTCATCCGATTATAACTCGTTGCTTCTACAGGCGTAATTTTAACATATATTATACTTGTGGCGTCATATTTTTCGAAAAATCGTAAGCCGAAACTTGCAAGTGAAAGTGCCACGAAATTCTCGCAAGATACATGGAACATCAACAGAAGTGTTTCGTCTTCGCCGTTCGAAAATGAGCTAAAAATTACCGTAGAAAGTGTTTGCGGTTACAAGTAAGGACGTGACACACTCCGATTCACCTGCAAAAATTTCGAAATGGTCATTTTGCGGTGTGTGACGTCACGCCGAGTGATAAAGGGTGTGCACGTGGACGAAACTCTTTCGACTTTTTCAAGAATTCGGTTTCCCGTTGCGGTGGAAATCCGGAGGTGTTAAAAGAAGCAGAACATCCCAAAGCGACCAAACGCGTCGATGCTGTGTCGACTGATCTTTGAAATCGCGATAAAACGAAATGATTTGCATGTGGTAGTTGGATGGGCCTTGGATCAGATTGGCATTTCAAAGTAGGTTTCGAGGAGTTCAAGAGCGGCTCGCCTGTGTCAGCGATTGCCAGTTGACTTGCGCTGTTGAAATCACACGATTGGTGTTGATTGTGTTTATAATTTCTATTAGCCACCTACGACATAAGCTCGGTGTCTCGTAATTGGGTAACTGTCGCCGATTGGGACCTGTCGCAGACGCTCAAAGCTACATGGCCGTATATGGGCGTGATGCGCGATTCATGACGATTTTTGACATTTAGATTTTTGCAAGTTTAGTATTATATTAGCAAATTACTACAGAAAAAAGAAATATAGGTGACCTGCCAAACTTACAAAACTGCTACTTTTATCATTAAGCTACAGCCTCCCTGCTGAAAAGTAAGAAACGACGCAAATAAAACGCTTAGGTAACTAAATCCGGGGTTCAACGACGTTTAAGTTGACAAAGTTAAACCCTCCCAAAAGACAACAAGTCTCAACCAAAAAGCTTCCAGGTGGCTTCGGCGACCACCAGACCACTTCTAGGAGTTTTTGCAGGAAGTCTCTTTGATTTCGCAACCCCTTTGCCCTCCGCACGTGTTGGTACAGCATCAGGTATATATACGAATCGGCGTCAACGAAAGTGAGTTTTCTTGGCGATTAAAAACGCGGGACTATCCGTGCGATTGCCGACGAATTCTTGAGGTGCGCGCAAGCTTGATAACCAGGAATTACCGTGTGAAGAGCCTGTCAGTCGCCGACCGAACGCAATAGAGGAATGGCACTCGCCGGCGACAGAACATAGCCGACCGTCAGGTGTGAATCACTTCGCGCGCGACAGAAGAGAAGAACTTACTAGGTACAAGTTTCATTTGAGTCAGGGTCTGCGTGCTTTCAGTGTTACCTGCCTGTTTAGCGCGTCGGCGGTTTCGCTGTGACTATTTTAGTTGTACTGATAAAAAATGCTCAACGGCTTTTGTGTTTGTTGTAATCGTAGGCATTTGCGCATTTATCTTTTACCAAACACGCAAGGTCCTTCCTCCTACAACAAGGCTTTTTGTGTGGACTAGTAAGTTAGCCGTAATGGTGATTTTACGGCGAGGAGGGCATTGTGGTTGAAGCATAAATTCCGAAAGGGAGTAGTCATAAATGTTCGACTACGCATAGGTCAAGGCAGCCTTCGGAAGGATGACATATTTAGAGCGCTGGGTTACGTATACTTTCTCTGGCGGAAAAAGTACGAAATATCAGCAGTTACGATCAACCGCACCTTGACCTGTAATGTTATCTCCGTTAGGTTTTGTTGGCATAAGTTTTGCCAAATCTTTTACGCTTCGTCGCACAGCCGGTAGAAGGGTTGTTTATCAAGCGAGGGGTATACGCTGTTCGGATGCTCGGGGTTTTGTATTTTCAAACAGCACAGGGAAGTTAGTTGCACGTTTACAACCTGACAATGTATTGGCAAAGGGTATGTGTGTGGTGAATCGAAATGAAAAACAGGTCGTTGTTGCCTTAGTAAATAATCTTAGAGGCAAAACTGTTGAGAAAATAATGAAAAATGGTGCAACAGATTGTGTTTGTAATTATTTTTTTTATTGGTTTATGTTTGCAGTTCAAGATAGTGCAAAAGTACCTTTATTTGTTAGAAGAAGAATGCCCGCATACATGATACGGGCCCACATCAGCTTATTTCGCGCTAACCTATCATTTTGGTACTCTAGCAAGACGCAGATTTTACATACCACGTCTTGTAACGTTTTTAATGCACAAGTCTAGAACAAAACTGCTTATTGTTTATCATAAGTTGCGTGAGGACGAACGCCGTGACATTTTGGTCGAGTTGTTAAGAGTTGTGTTTAGAGCGATGGGTCGGCAAGCCGCATCAGTCGCTCGTGTTTACCGTGCAGTTATATTGTTTGCAGAAGCCGATAGGGTGTGTATTCTACCACGGTCACTCGATTCGTCCCTGTTGACTTTGCCGAAAGCCTGAAGTCGCCTACTGAAAACAATCCGTTGCCCTCGACGCCACAAAATGAATACAAAGTATCTGGTGCTTCTGTTGGCCGTCGTGCTGCTCACCGCTGATTTGTTCTCCAACGACTTTGGAGCGGAAGCCAGGCGAAATCGCTTCCACCATTGCAAGTTCTGCGGAAAATGTCGGTACACACGTTTTAAGAGAGACGGTGAGTGAACATGGCCTTTTTAACTGTTTAATTCGTTTTCGCAAACCGCACTTCGTCGCGCAATGCTGCTGCGACAGAATTAACGTCAAAGGCAGCACATAGAGTGGTAATTTCGACCGCAAGAGCTAAAGGCGCTGCGAAAATATGTGTAGGATTTCCAACTCCTGGCCAATGAGTGCTGGATATTTGGACTGCGTTCAAATTGAACAACAATGAGCAGTTTGAAAAACACCAAAACGCAAATCAAATCAAATAATAAAATGAATGGTTTATTTTCCTCTCGCGAATTGATTTTTTTGATTGTTTTTACCAGCATTGAACTATGAAAGTATGTCTCGGTAAAAGTTAAGTTTTCCTTTGATTGGAATTCAATGAAAAAGTTGTTATATTTATCTAAAAAAATGCAGACGTTCGTCTGTGCCAACGAATTTCCTTCATCCATTCATCAATGTGCATCACTGAGGGCAAATTTTCGGGCACGCTAAAATAACAAAATGTACCGCTAATACTCATAGGGCAGGGGCTAATTAAACGCTTTCATGCGGGATTAGTTTGTCGGCGAAAGGGAAGGCTTTTAAGGGTGTTTTCTTCTGCCCCATTTTGTGTGGTCTTCACGTTCAGTCCGGTATCCTTCAACGTCCAACGTCGACACGAACGGAAAGCCTTAATTTTTTGAGCGGCTATTTTTGTAAATCGGAGACTACCGCAAAAATGCACTTATGAGTTGTTTGCGCAATCATGTCGACGGTTCATGCGGCTCTTGCAAAACATCCTGTTTTTGGTGGTGTCTCAAAATGTAAAATCTTAATTTGCACGACAGCGTTTTCTTGTACTTGTAAAGCTTACTTACGAAACCAAATTTAACTGAGTTTCTTGTGAAATGGTTGGTAATAATGTAACTCAGTGTATAACGCCAAACTAATTTGTGTTTTTGAGATTAAGAGAAAATAACTTGGCCAAAGCAGGCCTCGGCATATCACGACGTTCAACTGGTCCCTGAAGTGTGGTAATAATTTCTTCGTACGCATCAACCATCCGTATCACAAACCCTCGTTTATTGAGCACGCAATCCTTCTGAAAACGTTCGTGTAACAAGCCTAATAAAGCACAAGCGCTCACCCCAAACAGCAACAAACACGAACACACGTACATTGGTGACACGGGGGCGCAAGAAGGGATCCATAATATTTGTCCTTTTACAGTGTTCCTCATCACTGTGCACATCGTTGTCAGGTCGCCATCAGCGAATTCTTATTAACTTTGCGGTCAACGTGGGTTGCACGGCAGCCACAAGCAAATATTGCTTCCAGCCACATCCCGATTGACGGATGGGTTCCATCATCCTTGTGCAAACGCCACAGCTGTAAACATGTTAAAAGGCTTATGACGTTATAATTTGCGCAAATATTTTCAATTTGTCTTTGTGAACCCCGCTGGCTCGAAAACCACATCCGTGACACATACAACTTTAAAATGAAGCGCGATTAATGGAATCAACAATATAGTCATATATTACTTGCTGGTGCACTAATTTGATAAGAGACTGACTGTTAAACAACCTTAATCGCACGAGCTTTCGCGAGCTTGATCTCGCTTCATTAGGTGCTGCAAATGGCGTGACAAATAAAATGGAAGAAGGAAAAAACGCACTAAGAGGTGATCTCTGTTGGTCACGGCGCATTGAAGAAATTGAACAATATAATTGCTATTCCCTGCAGAACAATGTATTTTTTTCTTGTAGTAACATGTATTTGCAATAACTAATAACACAATACAATTACATTTCCTACAAAGAAAACTGCGGGCAAAAGTAGTTGACACCCTAAATATTTGTCTTCTTCTGGTGCAAAATATTAGTTATAGTCAGTGGTTGCATTGGAGAATTTGTACGATATTGGAATCTTTGTTGAATCTTTTTTGTAAGTCAGGATGATTACACTATTATAGAAACGCTGATGTACAACGATATAATTACAATATGGCTTATGAAAATAAGCACATGGGACCCTGGTTGTACTGGTTCCATATTTTTCTGTCGGAACGGTTTTATATCATTTTCATGGCACAACTGGTTGTTGATTCGATTGCCTGCAACATGTATATAAATTTGTAATGCGCTCTGGCGTTGAAAACACAAGGTCGGTTTTGTTGCTTTTTCTATTGTTAGTTAAGCGAGCTTTTAATACACTTTGCGCGCCGCGGGCTGCAGAGTTGGTAACACAGAACGCCATCGGCGGTGTTTGAAACACAAACATACGGCTTCATTACCTGCCAATATTGCTGGTTCACCTTTGCTTTAAAAGACGCAGGAACGAAAAAGTCAGCATGTCAAATAGGTTGTACATGCAATGGAGCTGACTCGCGAAAAAATGGAAACGGTATAAGGCACTTACTGTAAGCCCTCGTGACCTATCGAGTGGGGTGATTGACTTCTATTGAAGACATTCATTATCGCATCACGGCCGACGTGTAGGAAATGATCACACATACTTCACAGGGCAATTTTTATGAATCCTTATGCACGTTAACTGGGTGATAATTATCCTTTGCTAGGAAGGCCGGTTGGTAACCATGTGCGGTTTGTTGGTATTTCGAATGCCGGTAAAACGGAAATTAACCTTCGTTGTCGGGTGTAATTTGCAGCAGAATTCATAAACTAGGGTAATAATTTTTTTGCTACAACCGACAATCGGATTTTTAGCAAAAGGCAAAGTACATCTGTGAGGAATTCTTTTTGCGTTCACACGGAAATAATCATTTTCTCACAAGCGTCGGTTGAACGTTTTGTGCATAACAATGTTAAAGCATAACAATGAAGTGGGTGTGACGACCAAGGAATTATAAATATACATGATTATTCAAATCTACATGATACCACATCCACCGCTTGCAAGTGGTGAAGAAAAATTATAGCTGGTACTCTAAGCAAACAGACTGCGCAGTGAAATTTCTTGATAAGAACATTGCTCTGCTTGCTACATATTGAATATTGTCCGAAATTGCCACCAGATTTAAATGTCAAAAGATACGCATCATTTGCGCCGAGACATTTTGAAAATCGAAATTTACTTAACTTTTTTTGTTTTACAGCTCGCGAATTGCTTCTGGCTCGAATCTGTCGCCACTGCAAGAACTACTGCACCAAGTCGTCGTGGTCCTTTTTTCTCTCCTAATCCCATAAACTTTGATAATCTTTTATTTCACGATTATATTTTGTTGCACTGGTAAACCGAAGATTAACGATACTGGTCATATTACACAAGGTGTCATTCATAAAATCTGATTCCGTTTCACGACATACGCGACTTCTTTCAAAAACGTTGTAAAGAATGTAAATATATTTGCCAGTGCGTGTGCTTCATTAATTGAACGTAAAGATAACGCTTATTCGTGCAAGTGTACTTATGTCATTTTTATCAACACCCCTGTAACGCTGGTTCGTTCATGTCAGCAACTGTTAAAACAGCACAAATCTCCTTTCCTGACCTTAACTTTGTTCTCTTTATGTATGGAGTTAGTGTCCTCAACAGCAAAGCACTGTTGGGAAAATTTGCTTGCAAGTTACATCACATGTCAATAAACGCGTCTTTGCATCGCCGGGTTAAGTGTCCCTACAAGGTCGGTGATAAAAATGCATTGAGTTTCAAGTAGATGCGGTTCCTTGGCCGGTGGTCCAAATAACATTTAGACGAGGCGCCGTGCTTATCAGAGTCATCAGCGGTAAAAGAAGCTCGAGCAAGCATGCTGAAAGTCTGCTCTTAAACCAACTTGTCTCGCGTTTGTATGATATGCAGCGTATATCGCATGACCTGCGGTTGTATGACCCACGCTCGTAATGCATAACTGAGGTCAATATACGGCGGACTCCAAATATAGCCAAAATCTTCGACGTCATATTGTTCTGACTCGGTTTCGTTGCATCAGTTCTGCCGATCACCACATTTTTTGATCACACTGGGCTTTGAACCCAGGTCATCCTGGCCACTAATCCAGACCAGATTTTCTTCTTGGTAAATGGGTTTCTTTTTACCACAACGGGATTAGAACCCGGGATGTCCTGGTCACGAATCCCGATCAGGTTTTCTTCTTGGTAAATGGGTCGGTATTTTATTTTTTTTACCACAACGGGATTTGAACCCGGGATGTCCTGGCCACGAATTCCGATCAGGTTTTCTATTGCTATGTGGGTTGAGCGCTTGACCGATGTTGCCAATCACGCACCCATGGGTTGATATTTCGAACGCTTAATACTCTTCTCGAAGACTCTATACTGACACCTTGAGACCTTTTTTATTTAATTTTCTTCCAGAGAAACTTAGTTCTTTTAAACGCAAAAAAGGGCCAACATGATAACTTCATTCCAATTTTAAATTTTTTTTAAATCCTGTATGTAAACGTTAGACTGTAAAGTAGGGTAAGTTACAAATAAACATGTATCATTAATGTTTGGTGCCTTGCAGTCACGAAGCTTCTCTAACCCACAGAGCAAGTCTGTGACCATCTGTAACAATCTGTCAATATGATTCTTTCTTTGAGTTTTGAAATAGCTTGCTTTAATCTCCAATTCCACATGATTTCTGCCTTTTATAAATAAGACCTATTGTCACACTTAATGCAAATCGGTTCAAACGGTTGACTGCAGCATAAGTGTCATCGAAAAAGACCAGGAGATTCATAAAATCTAAGCTAAAACACATT
The DNA here is from genome assembly GCF_947561715.1 of Ascidia mentula. Classification (NCBI taxonomy): domain Eukaryota; kingdom Metazoa; phylum Chordata; class Ascidiacea; order Phlebobranchia; family Ascidiidae; genus Ascidia; species Ascidia mentula. Next base: position 7,734,079 of record NC_138568.1, read on the forward strand.
GAAAGAAACATATAAAAAAGGAACATCTAGTAAGGTACAAATATGCATACGCACCAGAAGAAATCCATTTAATGTTGAAATAATATATATGGGAACAAAAATCAACCCGGTCTGGTTGGAACTTTGTATTCATTTAATTCTGTTAAACAACTATTTTGTCAAATAAAACATGATGATCTGGATCAGAACTCTGAAACCTGGGTTTCGAAGAACCCTAGTGTTCCGGGAAGCACTCTCCGGGGTTCCGTCAACATTGAAGGTTCCATGCAAGTCATTCAATCATGACATTGACAACATTAAATCCTGCGTTGCACTGAGATACTCTGTTAATGTACGGAGAGGGCGTTAGTGCAAAATGTATGTTTGTCTTTCTATGTGGAAAAATTGGTTTCCGCAATAGTTACTGAAGGGTTCCATGGCGCCACAAACGTTGAGGAGCACTGATTTGAAATGATCTCTAGCTCCGTGACGCTGATGTTATTAACAATCACCTCTAGCTCCACCACATCGAAGTTATTTATCACAGCAGTAATATTTCATGCAAGGGCATGCAAGCTCCTGTAGCTCAGTTGGTATAGAGCGTTGGGCCTGGTTAGCCCAGGGTCGTGAGTTCAAACCTCACCGGGAGCTTGATTTTTCAAATCTTGCTCCGACTTGTCAGGAAAAAGTGGCTGATCCAGTTAGGCTGCAATGCCTGGGCTGTCAAGCCTGCAAACCTAATGCTTATTTTTACAGTCCTTTAGCTCCACCACATGGATGTTATTTTAAGTGTAAATAATTAGACAATCTTATTGTGAAATAGAACCACTGCTATAGATATAGGTTAGTAGAATGTAACATACTGCTACCATCACCTTTCTTGTCTCACCGGTAACACAAGCAGATTTGAGGCATAAAGCGAGCATGGCGTTAATTCCCAAAACACCGGAAAATAATACAAACAAATTTCGACAAATCGGCACCTGTTGAGGTGGCGTCGTTTATGTTTCCACTAAACAAGATTAAAGATCCCTCTCCAGGCGGCGTGAAATTAAGCGGGTTTTCATCGAGGTCCTGATACTTTGTTCAGGCCTCGCTTGATGTGATTTTGAAATATAACAGGATAGTGGCTTTTGACAAACCGTGTTTTGTATATAGTTGTAACACATCACGCATAACGAGGCAAAGAAAGTTGACCAAGTGATAACACTTGAAACAGTTGTGAATTGCATAGTGTATATTGCCACAGCAAAAGGTAAAAATACTGCGTTGGAAAATATATTTCCTTTTGTTTACCAACTATCGAAGTTTGGCAGCGTGACCCGTTTGAAGGATGAGCACTCAAGATTAAAACGTCTGAAAACCTACAAAAATTCTTGACGCTGACAATTCTATGCCAGGTTCGTTTTAAATTTTAAACACCACAGTGCAAAAAAATTTTCACAAGAGCATGTTGTTTGTACGGGATACCTAGAAAACGTTGCATCTGTACAATGAGACCACACGAGGGCGTTGTTGCACTGTTTGTTGCAACATGCACAAGACGCCCAACACATATACCAAGAAGAAAACCTGATCGGTATTCGTGGCCAGGGTTCAAATCCCGGTGTGGTCACAAATGAAAAAAAATAAAATAAAGCAAAACGTTTTTAGAAACATAACCAACCTGCGAAAATAAAAAAAAATAATGGAATTTAAACAATCAGGATATGTGGAACGCAATGTAACAAACAATGCAAAAAATTATGAATATTCTTTCTGGCATTTTAATGAGGTATTTGGCCGACTTGATATTGAGGATTGGTATTTATTTTTCTGCATGGTAAATTCAGTTTCCTGAACGTGGGTACCAATGACAAATACAACCTATTTTTTGTAACAGTGCATGTTAAGTTGGAGAAACTGATGATGCCTTTTTTGGACGCAATATATTTTCCTCAATAAACATCCACCATCTGAGCTGTCCACAGATCGCTTTGTGGAATTTAACATATAATCATATCGATGCGGTGCGCGATCAACAGCCTGCCATGGGACTTTGGTTTAAATTAATCCGGTTTTTCATTCTTTATTCACATTGCATGGTTTTATTACCGAAACGTTTTTATTGTCAACTACACACATTTGCATTATCTACACGATACCAAAAACTAAAACGTATTCTTTATTTGTTCCAATCGGGCTTTATTGGTCAAGTGTAACAATCGTCGCTTTTCTTCCGCGTGCCACAATGCTTTTCTACCATGGGTTACAGTACAACAATGCGGACCGATTCGACTGGATCGTTTGACAAAATCAGTGGCAAAGCGGAACACAAACAATTTTGCCCATCAGCACCACAATGTAAACACGGGTAGGGAAAATTGAATCACACAGCTGCGAGTGAGAGAGGCCCGAATACCAACCAGCCCTTTTTAAGCCATGCCGCGCGTCGTGTTTGCGTCGAAGTGAAATTGTTGGTGCAATCTGGCGGGATTTTTCGACTTCCGGATTCTCAACGTTCCCTAACAGGAGCGGTGTCAATTGTCGCGTGCTGTTGAGGTCATTTTCATTGCTGTTGTTTGCTGTCGCGCCAACTGCATTACACCCAAAATTTTCGAAACGTAACACTTGCGGTAGACAAACTAAATGAGCTGGAATTTTGTTCGCATGCACGATGACGTAAGCGGGGAGCAACGTGGGTTTCAGTTTTCGATCCAACAGATTTTGGCGCGATTTAAAGAACGGGGAAGTAACGCGCGATGGTTCGAACAACAACAAACAGAGGCCCTTGAGCGCTGGTCGATTCACAATAGAAACAACTGCGATAAGATTGAATCAATGGCAAGGCAGCGCTTTGGGCAACGGGGGACGGCGCTGCTCTGCTGTTGCAATGGGAAATACCTCGCACAAAGGGACGCTGAACAGTGAAGGGGGGTGGTCATCTGCTGTGACCGTTGACGGTTTAATTTCACCCTCCCGCCACTTTTCTGAGGTAATGTTACAAGTGCTTTGCACGCAAATGCATGCGATCCATCTCCCCGGCTCCGTGGGTCGGAAATGAAATGGAAACTTGGTATACAGAGAACAAATGGCCTGGCCGTTATCTCGCTGCGCATCTGAGGGCCCGGGACGAATCTAAGACCCAAAATCGCGTCATTGAGTCATTCAGGCTACGCCTTAACCCAAAGTTAATTACCCGGCGCAGTTCGGCTCAGATCGCCCACCTGCGATCGCATTCGTCGTGCTGTGTTAGTGTGGCGATATTCCATGTTGGCCAATACTCAGCAATTGCCATCCACGCACTTCACCTTCGACCAACGCACTCTGACGTGTTGAAGGTGACACCGATGTTGAAAATTTTAGGGACAAAGTTTCATTTGGACAGGTGCGGAAACTGCTAGACAAAAAGCATGGCTATGTTTTGTAGTTACATTATGTAGGATATTTGGTGATGAAACAACTTTGATGCATAAAAAACACGCAAATGTTTTTTCAGGTGCGCAAACCTTATGTTTTGTAAATCCGATTCCATTTGTCATGATTTAGTATTTAACATTTCATAAACCAGAGTCCATGTTATATTTGACATAGTTGTCTTTAGTATTATAACGTTTAGTTTGACATAATTGTTTCAAGACATAAATGAGTGGGGTTTCAATAGATAACCTGCATAATATGCTTACAACTCAACTGGGTTAGCATTTGGTCTTATTCGTAAAACATGCCTGAACTTAGTACAATTGCAGTCATCTACGATCCGTCACCATATGTTTGAGAGGCATGCGCGCCGCTTGCACAGACCACAAATCGTTGGATGGAATCGGCGTCGGGGAAAGACATCAGCGAGACTTTGATGGGCAAGATAATGGCGAGATAGAAGAAAAACATGTAAATTTCGACGAAAGGAGTCGGCTTGCGGAGAAGTAAAAAAAATAAGAATTACTTTCCTGGAAAAAGCTCTGATAGTTAGATGAGAGACTGCGGGTTGCTATGAATGCTCATGGAGACAGTCTTGTCACTTCTATATCCTAACGGGTGTCCACAATGGCCGAGCGTGCGTATTGCCTGCAGATGCAGGAAGCGATTAATCATAGAAAATCTAAAGTAGCGGTTTTGCGTTATTGGATCATATTCCCTGCACGTTACAGCCGCAACAACCACCAAGAACAGTAGACGAACAGTCGCTCCGTGAAACAATTGTGTGCACACTCATTCCCAAAGCGAATGCAAAAAACTCTATTCACATTGGCTTTTTTTGCACATATATTACATTGGTGTTTTTTGCCTTTTGCACTATCGGTTACCAAGCAGTTCCGTTTGGCCATAGTGCGCTCCACAATGGTTCGTCGTCTCTGTTGTTCGGTACCTAGTATAGGGTACCCTGCAGATCGACGTTGACCGAAAGGTACCACAAAGTGGAGACTAGTGTGCCTGCTAGTGTGAAAGCTAGCACAGTGCCACTCAACAGCTGCACTGATGAGACCTTACAGGTCGAAACAGTGCGTGTACACACCCTGTCTGCAGCTTTGCAATATTATGGCTTTTTTTTGCACATCTATTCACATTCTTTTAAAAAAATTATCCACTACCTGTAGCATTTTGTTTATCAAAAACAGTAAAACAGTAGTTTCCAACCATATGCGAGCGGCATAAGCATAGCCGGTTCACATTTGAGTGATTTCATTAAATCGGGTACCGCGCTTGACCAAATCAGCAGGTGTTTCCAAAGCGGGCCTGGCATTTCTACAACCGGCCTTGGGTACAAATTTCATCCAAAGTTATAACAGAAGTTGTTGAATCCAACAATTAAAAAAAGAAAGCTTAACCCTGGACGCAATACTTAACCACGTCACCGACGAAGTTGGTTTGTCACATAAAGCCTGCAAATCCAATGTTCATTTGTTTTTTAAATATAACAAAACAGGACATGTTATCCAAAGTAAGTGCATTTGCTTTCTTTCGCTGGCAAGTTCATTGTTATAAACAATATTAATGTATCATGTGGCCAGTGCGAGCGTTCATATACGTGTATTAGTTCGTCAATTAGTTGCTAATTATTCACCAAACATTAAGAGGCATCAACAGAATGTCGCAAACTGCCGCAGAGTGTTTGTGATATCAACACTCAACCATGGCTATCTTTCGCTTAATGAGCAGGTTATACAAGTTACTTTCGTTCAACAGCCAGGTGTTTTAACGGATGTGTTGTGATGAATTAACCGTATTGTGGACCTCAGGAGACGCTGTGCAATATCCACTTAAACACAGTTATCAACCTCGTTATCGCAAAATGTTTGTTGTACTTCCGCAGTTGATAAGATAAGATGCAAGTGGGGTGTTTAGTAACTTGTCGAAAGTGCTGCCTATTCGATGCATTTCTGTCCCATTCCCATGCATTAACATTGCAAGGCCGCACTTTTCCAATACACGAGGTTGTTAAAGTTGTAACTGTTAATACTAGGAATGTATATATTATGTATGTTACACACAGTTCGTATGATTCAATGTCAATACATGATCAGTATAGTGTTGTGGAAAGTAAGTAAAAATCTATGTGGACAACTTTATTTCTACGATTCAAACGTGGTCACATGATTTTTATGTTAAAAATTTGTATTTAAATCAAACAAAAGCACAACGTTCCAGTACGTCTCAACATTTCCACATTGGCCGGATAAAAAATGACAGACAAATTAGAGGTAATCTAATTTCACGCATTGCTTTTAAAACAACAACACAAGCACTTGAAAAAATCAGTTTACTATTTCGCAACAGGAATTTCATTATGTGTCGAAGCACCTGCGTTCGAATCACGTTTCATGAGTTTGACCCCTGAAGCCCCTCTTCGAACTGACAGCATGTAAAACAAACGCAAAGAGAAAGAACACCACTGCTACGAAATCAGCATAGATTTGTTTGCTGAAAATATCTGCATGTTGTGGTTTCGTAACCTTGTACAATAATACACCATCACAACCCGGTTGCTACTATTCGCTGATAATGAGTGGAGACAATTAGATTAATATTGGACAGGTTGGAGATCGCACGCCAAGCGTACACTCTTGTAAAGGATATCCCATCATCTACAGCCATCCCCAACTGCCTGTTTGTGTTGCTCAAGACCGAGTCATCGAAATTGTATAAACTCATATCTGGTCATACGTTTTAAAGTGACAACATTTCTGGTCGAAATTTAGTGATAAAATGCAGCTTGCAAATATCTAGTGTTGCACCTGAAATCAGTCAACCATGAGACCGGGCTATGATTACGCACCACCTCGTTAAACGTCAACCGGCGATTGACCACATCGTCCAAGGCGCCCCACACGTGGACTATGTTATTGCATTTGACCTTGTCCCTGTCGTGCAAATGTTTTGTAAGTCAAAGGTTCCTGTACGCGTTATATGTCAGGGAAAGTGATGCAGAAATTACATATGTTCCGATGCAAATTAACAAGACGGACTTAATTTATTACAAGATATGAGCTTTTATTACTATTTCCAGAAACTCGTACTCGCTAATGTACATTGAATTCACAGAGCTTAGGTTCTTTTTCGTTAAAATTCAATTTGTTTTCTTTAATTTCTTTATGTCTTGTTCAATTACGAAGAAGAGTATCACGCAAAATGCAACGTCTCGGTTAAATTAAGTGAGCTATATATATATAGACATACGTCGCGTGCCACATATTCATTATATTAGGGTGGTAACACACACCTGTCAACACATCAATGTGTATTTATAAATATATAAACGCGCACTTTTATCACACATTGGCGCACGCAGCGTAATCGTCAAGAACGTCGAAACGTGATAAACCTGTCGGCAAAGTGAAAGGTTGATTCCTACAGAACGTGCAAAATCACCAAACAAGAGGATACCTGCTGGGCCCATTTCCGCCAACTGACCAACAATCGACTAAATGACGGACATTTCTGGCTTGTAAAAAGTGCAACCCAAGCACGGCGGCAGCATAAGTTGCGGTAAAGGTGTAATCCCCGATGACATGTTTGTGGCCAAGTGACGTGCCAGCCGACTGCTGATCTGTCAACAGTGACACCGTTTTACCGAGCGACGATGTGTGAGGTGTCATTTCACAGAAAGAGAACTTCACAGGCCGGCGTGGAACTCATACGGCACTACAAGATACTATCGATGAAAGCTGTTTCGTTCAATAGGTTTGTAATGTGATCGTTAGTTGAACAAACAAACCTTCAGACGCTTTGACGCTATGCGCTTTTTCTAAATGTTTAAAGCGAAAGCATTCACAACGGTAATTGTCTGTTAATAGCTCATCATAAAAAGATATATTTCTTGTCCATAAATTAATCATTTAATACCAGGCCAGACAAACCACGGTCGTACTATGCAGCTTTTTGGTTCTGGAAGGGCCCATGAAAGGGGTGTGGTTGGTGCGACACATCTGGGCCCATGAGTCTATAGGCCCAAAGAGTGCTTTGAAACAGAGGAATTTCTACCACAAAAGTTTGGCCCCTACAATCCGTTATGATCTCAAGAAAAAGTCGTCGCACCGGCTTATGTATTCCCGTTCAATGACCCTGGCTGTAATAATCACCTAAAACGCTACCGATGACTCAAACGATTCAATTGCAACTGTTACTCCTCGCAAACGTGATCCAACAAGCACCCGAGAGTGGTTTGGTGTGACAGAAATATTCTATGACGTTCAGTTGTAATTCAGGGTTGCAAACTGGGCTGATTGAATTTAGCCACTAGTTTCATGTTCACAAAAACAAGCATTGCCATTCCATCATGGGTTTTTCTTACGTATGGTGAAAATGCCTTCGCATGTAGTTTCCAACATGTCGTCGCGCAGTTGTTTCGTCTTTTTGTTCGGGGTATTTCCCTCTAAAATGCCCAACCGTTTCTCCTGTAGTCTGCTTGAAGGGAACATGGGACAACGGAATTTTGCAACTTCTGCAAAATTTGGCCACAATGAAATGATTTGTTAAAGTCCATTCTATTTTGGAGGGGGGAAATAAATTTTTGTCTCATGTCGTCTTCTGAAAAAAGAAAACGAAAAAAATTAACCCGGTGCACAGACATACAAAAGAAGGGCAGGATCGGGAAAAATACCGACACAATTTTACCAAATCTTAAAGTGGGAACCGTCACCAGAAGCAATTGACATATGTCAGTACACCAGCGTTCGATGACTCATAACATCGCTAACAACAACATGCACCCTGGGAACATGAAACCAGCAGCGTGGGCTGCAGACGTTCAGGTGGAACAGTTACATATCCGGGGGTGAATCAGGACCCAGAACGGAAACACGATGCAATGGGAACTTTTCATAGACATTCATTTGCCTCCCACACATACACCCGCCCTATGTGGCCCCACATGTGATTCCTGGTCTACGGAAGTATCGTGACTCTTAAAGAAAATAATAAAGTTTATTTGTTTGTTGATGGGGTAGGGGTCTAATACTTTTCATCAACGCTACGGTATGATATTTTGAAAATTGCGTTTTGTTTCTTCAGAACTACTGAACATGAACTCTTAATTTCATTTTTATTTCAATCTTATTTGTGTTTTTTTGGAATTCAGTCGCATGTAAAGTTTCACTGAATTAAAGGGAAAAGGTTGTGTTACCATGGCCAGGTCGTTCGAGGTTCGACAGGTGAAGATTCTTATTGTGTTCGAGAGGCGGGGAAACCACTCGCCGCGATTTTGATCAATTTACATACAGGCATTTGCCAATAAGAAGTGAAAAATCGTAATTCCTTTTCTGGAGGACTTCCGGTTATTTGATTCCTCGCATCAGTGCTGGAATGTTCATCCATCAAGTGTACTACTGTGCACTTGTTATTGGCCGATTGGAGTCAGGCTATTGTTAGAAGCACTTACCAAGATACCTGTAAAATCGATAGCATTGTGCATCTGCAAAGCGACCACAGGTTTCCACCACAACCCGCTGGAGTCAGTTTACGCATCTTTGCAAGTAGGCTCAATAATTCGGAAGCGAAAAGCGACACCAGACCACAAATAGACGGGGCGCTTTCGGGGCAACTGTCGAGCACCCCGTGATTGGGTGTTAAGTAAAGGCCGTGCTGGCAACTCTTCTTTCAAACCACACAGGAGAGAGGTTTAGTAACAAAAAGCGGCAACATGTGTTCTGCGGTAAAAGGTCCACGGAAACTCACCGCAAATAAGCTCATTTGATTCGTTTGTAGTCATCTATACCTTTTGTTATCAGCTCCCACGCGACAGGCATCGGGTAACGATATTTTTTCAAATATCTGACCCGAGATCTTACATTGTGAAAAGTAACTTGTTGTATACGTCAAACGAAATTCATCATATTTGTTGTGCCATCACGTTCTTATTTTGCTGCCTTCAAACTGTATGCTGAAACATCTCCGAATGCGCTTTCAGTCAAGTGGTTGCGTTCACCAATTGCGCTCCTGGCTTACACAATCAAATTTGTGACTAGCTTTAAAAACATTACCTGCAAAGTTTGTTGTCTATTTTCAAATATTGGTGTGTTTTACAAATGTATATGTGAAATATTATTGTGTAAGCTGCATACAGATGGACACTGTTTAGACCTATAAGGTCAAGTGTGAAAAAGCAAAGTGAAATATTATGTTTATTGATATGGGACCATTCCAGCATTTTCTCAGTTTTGTGATAAATTTGGTTAATAAATGTACGGACGTAAATTCGCTGTATATCAGTGATCTGTCTTTGGGGTGGGCGGGTGTGTTTTGCCTGCTTTGACATGCCTAACCCATACACAGCCAATTTCTCTTCCCTGACAAGACACAGCGAAGGAGGGTGTTGAAAAATACGCCGGGTATTATAGCTTGTTGAGCCGCCACAGAAGCAAAGCTGGGCGCACTGGAAAGTTATTTTTGTTTCCACGTCACTCGTTTCCTGCCCGGTGCTCCCGGATAACTTTTCACACCGCGTACAAACAAACAGGCCTCCATACCCGGCTGTGCTGGCGAAAGAGCGACGGCCACTGCTTGTGTTTTGTTTGTTTTGGATTATTTCGCGTTGTGTGATTGCTGGAAGCTTCTTCCCTTGAAGAAAATAGGCACAGTAAGCTAAAATTGTGGCAATTGAAATTTTGCTACGAGAACATTCAACTTAAGCATTATTCCAACTAAAACGCACAACAAAGTTTGTAAGTTTCTTTTGAGAGGAAATATATTAGGTGAACGAATGTGGGGGTATTTGATAAGCGGGGTGACAGACCTGATTTTTTCCGCGGTTTCTGGACTCTCGGCTGATTGAATTCCGTTTCCTAAGTTTCGTCTAACGCACAACAATCACAAACTACCTTTAAAAATCCTCTAGTGGGGCATGTAAGAGCATCACGGGATTGGCTACGTCAATAACAACCGTCGCGTGTGAATGACAGCATGTGTACTGAACCGAGTCTGGATTGGGGTTTGGAAAGAAGCATCACCCGATACAGGGACACTTGTAACGTTCCCGTACCCACAGGCTGCTGTGAGCGATTAGGGAAACGCGCGTTGCCAATTTGCGCGTGACCAGCGAAGGTTTCAAATAACTGATGAAAAATAACACGCAGGTGTCCCGAAGCGCAGACGGCGGGTGGAATATGGGTCATGGGGGCACTTTCGCACGCCGTGAGTCAGGCGCTGTGCCTCGTCTAGCGCTGTAATGCGAGCGTGGGGAATGTACACACAGATCCCAGTATTATTACATCATTCTTTGAACATCGCCTCTTAACTTTTTTGGTTGCGCACATGTCAGTGATAATATAGAATCCTTACAGGGAAACACAACATTGGAAAAAAATATCACACGGTTGTGCGTTTCTATACGCATGTGAATACAGAGCTCTCGCGAGTTAGCTTCAAGCCGGAAGAATATAAGAGTCATATTTTAACCCAATTGCGAAGCCATAGAACACGATCTTCTGGAGGTTGTCGTTCAACGGCTACATTTGGACGTACGATAAATTTTTTCCAATTTTTCTCTGCACCTGGTCAGTGGATTAACTGGAACGAACCTTTGAACCGGACGAAGTTTTGATAATACTTCCACCCTTTTGCTTCATTTCTTGTTACCTGACAGTCAGTCGATGGGTGCAAGTCGGTTCTATTGGTGTCGACTGTCATTTAGTTTGCTGCAAGTGGAGACTTATCGGAACACTCAATTCTCATTATACCTTGTTGTACACGTGGGCGGCCATGAGGACAAAAAAAACGTCGGGTCTCTTCCTGGTTGGGAAGTGTTTAACTTCATATTGATAATTTTAACACGAAAAGGGTTGTTTGAAATTTCACGCGAAATTCACATATGGGAGGTTTTATCCAACCTGTTTGACTTTAGGTTCATCTAAAAAAGATAACCAAGACATTTTTTGGTAAGGTTTTTGTTGGTCTCTTTTATTGTGAAAGTAATGCTGTAAGCCAAAACTGTTTTAAAATGATGGCCAGTACTCACACGTGAAAACGAAAGGAAAAACATTTTCTTGTCGGAAAAAATGAAAATAATTGTAAATGGAAACAAGCAGAGCCGATAGCAGGAATTAAAATAACTAGGTACATGTTTTTATCATTTTCATACTCCAAGCAAATACTTTACAACAAATTCAATGAAATCTTTCAACAAAACCAAAACGTGGTTTGTAAATTTGGAAGAAGTTGCGTGCGTTAAAAAAATAAATCCACAAATTAGCAAAAATTTTTGTGTAAGTGATACTCCTGCCCAAAGGTTTTATCCATTAAACTCGCTGTGAAGAAAAATGCACACCAATCTCTATTATTCAGTATCTCGAACAAAACAAACCACCCGGTCTTAACGGGAGCGATGTAACGCGCAGATGCCTGCACAACGGGTCGAACAAGCAAACGTATTCACATTTGGGCGGCGATCGACAGGAAATCGCGCACCTTGTAACAATGTGTCAAAACGCGTGTTGCGCAGGTGTAGTTTGCGCTGTTAATTACTGCAGCAGTTTTAGTCACCGCCTTTCACCTTTAGAGGCACAGAAGTGGCGGCACGTGATGAAGGCAATGCAAAAACAACATGTTGATTGGTTTCATTCTTCCGTTTGTATATATGTATATAGTTTGTAATAGCACCGAGATTACCTATCGGCAGTGCAATCACACGGCTGTTTGCATTGGCTGCCTGGTCATAGCGTACCTTTGCCCGGGATAATCGCAACGTTATTATTTCTCTCACTGCAATAATAAAGTAAATACTTACAAGGTATTAGACCCAAGTGAGGCTTGGTGTGATCGCTTGCCCCGCTTCTGCATTTGCTTGTTGTATTGCACCGGGACGGTGGTTGGTCATTATCTGGGTAAACTAGCAAATAGCGATAGGCGCGTCTCCTTGTTTAACTTTCTCGCCTCTTCGTTGACGGCAATCCTAATCCCAACACAAATCTGCTATGTGAAAACATACGTCCCAGGCAAACACAAGCAAATAGCGGAGATAAGAGACTGGTTTGCCTCGGAACATAGGTCGAAAGTCGATTTCGTGTTTGCTCCACCAACCCGCCAACAAACACCACTTTCCCAATTACGAGGACTTTGTCAGGCCGTCGTATTGAAAACCCCTAAAAAACAACAAAAGTTACAGTTAAAAACCTATAACACTTCCAACATAAATTTCCAACAAAACGATGAAAATTACTTCAAAAACTCGAATGCAATAGAAATATGAATATAGCGATTTAAATATTACACAAATTACTCTAAAATATTGCTAAAACTTAACACAACGAATACATGCCTGAAACCGATGCACTACTTAACTGTTTTGCACGACTTGCATCATGTGCTCATTGGTCCACAAAGCGTGTTGGCTAATAGTTAACTCCTCTGTGGATTGCAGATCTGTCCCGTAGGTCGCGGCGAGATGGGACAATCCACCTAATGATGGTAATCTCATTTTGCGGAAATCAGGCGACCTTTTCATAAACATAGGTCGATAGCCTGTACAAAGTGCACAATTTAAGGGTAACTTTAAAACCCATTGGGTTTAATACGCTGTTATGGATGTTGCCTGCTGCAAAGGTAGGCAATCCGAATCTCCGGTATCACTTGCGGCTCTCCCTTCGCCCTGTTACATTTCCATAGAGAAGACAAGCTTATTTAGACAACGATATCAATAAACAAATGAAATTTTGTTTACTTCAAACCGCCTGTTGTCTCCACAGAGACAGAAACTCAGTAACAGATTTAGCAGAAAATACTCTAAATTATCCTAACACGTTAAAAGTTTTACCAGTTTATATAGTATTTTATGCATAACTATATATCTAAAAAAACATAAACAACTAACAATATTATTTGGGCGTGGATGTACTAGTAGATTTTTTAATAGTTTCAATGCTGTGCAGCGAGTCTTATTTCAATATAAAGACATCAACTGAAGAAAAATAGTGTCGAGCTCGGCTTGTCCGAATCAATTGATTTTCTGGTTCAGTTTCTGCTTTAATCAATTTAATCAGCTTTTACTCAGTCGATGCACCAGTTAGATTTCATCGATAGGTCATAAGTTATAGAAATAGAAATCCGAACTGTTTCTATGCTGTCCTGCGAATGCCTCGCAATCGAATCGCCTCACAGGCAATGGTTAGTCGTCCAAATTCCTATCACTCGCCTGAGGAAAGTTTTGTGAAAATAGAACACCAACACTCGTGTGAGGTACGGCAGGCAAGTCCGTTGCTGGCCAGACTGCTGGAAACCAGTTTGGACGATAAACAGCGTCCCAAAATGGCAGATGTACAACTGAGCCGGGAGAAAAACAAATCAACAAAACAAGAGGTAGAAGTTTACAATCAATCCAATGATCTGTAGGTCAATATATCAGGAAAAATTGCAAGCTCTTGCATTTGCTGACTAAAATAAAAGCAATTAGACAGCCAACGATATCTTAAATAAAAAAATATTTTTCACAGGATTTTGCTCCCACGAGGCAAGCACAGCAGGGAGTTTTCATATACCCTTCCCTGTGTGTTGTATACCCGTTCATTGCCATACCAGCCTTGTCTTCCGACTTGCACATGATGCAGATGACCAAGTTTCTGTGGGATAATGCAATGCGAAGTGCCGTTGTGGACGATCGTAGGCACTTAAATTGCTCTGATAATTTTGATCGGGATGCGGAAGGCTGTAAAAAACTGTTGTCGACAACCACGCAGCCTCAAGTATCGAACCCGTCATTGGCGGAAAACAAGCAACAGGAACTGGGGAACAAAATTCCAGATGAAGTGTCATCGTCACCGGCACGGAGTCTATCTACTTGGAAGTGTCAAAAAAGTAAGTGTAATTTTACTTATTGCATTATGCGTGGTGCAAAGTAACTGTGATAACGATAAAATTTTCTCAACAAAGTGATGCAAGAATTGACTACAGAATGTGGCGTACAAGCACATGAATATCAACCAAGAAACTGGCTTGGTCACCAAACTTTCCTGTCCAAGTCGGCGTCAACTACCAGAAGTAGCATTTCGTCGTGGAAAAGGTATACATTTAACACAATACATTAAACAGAAACCCTACACACCCACGAGCTTGATATTACCACAGAAATAATAGTTAAAAAATAAACGATGATCGTTTATGGCAATTTAGTTGTTCAGCTATAACATATTCAACCAGATTTTCAGTTATTGTACAAAGCTTGTGGCTTTACATGGAAGCAACATTACTGGTGAACACTACCGTTTGGTTCAATTGAAACAATTTATCATTTCTCACATAATTACAGCGAATATTCTGGTCGTTGCAAACGCGGTCCCGACTCCGGTTACAAGTCCCTTCCTTATCCTCTGCGCAAAGAGAACGGAAAGATAGTCTATGAGTGCAACGTGTGCATGAAGAAATTCGGACAGCTTTCTAACTTGAAAGTAAGCCGATAGTTTTAACCCCGCAATATACTTATTAGTTTATTCAAAACATAGCTTTGGCCAAAGCCATTTTTGTTCAGAGAGGCCCAACTTTCAATTTAATGCAGTACAGTGCACAAGTTCACGTATCATGTCAACAAACAATACGACAAGTTTCAAAATCTGAATAAATTATTGGCGTGTTTTTTAAGATCCATCTTCGTGTTCATACCGGCGAGCGACCATTTAAATGCGAGACTTGCGGCAAGGGTTTCACACAGCTTGCCCATCTTCAGAAACACCACCTCGTTCACACTGGAGAGAAACCTCACGAATGTGGAGTTTGCCACAAACGATTCAGTTCTACCAGCAACCCTAAAATCGAGACTCCACAGGTATGTGTTTATACCTATTTTTGAAACCCTAGCAGACGCATTTATCTCACTTGAATGAAAATTTTGATGAATTCGTTTGCTTACATGTAATGCTCATAATTTATACGACTTCTAATTGTTTTGTGGCAGTGAAGACAATGTGAAAACGACAATGTGTGGCATAATTTGCGGTGCCGTAAAAACACCAAAGCTCCGTCAAGCCTCTTCGGACATCTACTGTCAATTCCACAATATGTCAAACCCTCCTGCTTCTTCATTAAGAGAAACAATGGTCAGGTTTTCTAAAAGTTGTACGGCAATTCCGTGCTTTATACATAAACACGGATGTCCACAACAGGTAATTTGGCTTGATAAAGGACGTAAATAATTTATTATGAAATGGATATGAATATGGACTTGTGAATTAACACATGAGGTCAATGATTGTCGGTGGCACAGTTGATAAGTTTTGAAACGATAGGTGTCCTGCATGTGAACACCCTCTTGCAGTTACTTATATCTACAAAAATCCAAGCTACACGAAGAATATCCAAAATACACCTGTTGTATTCTTATTGATTGACATTGAAAAAGACACATATGTCACCTGAAAAATACCAGTAAATCACTTGTAAAATTGTATGCGAATTGTAAGTAGATTGGAATTTGCACAATTTTTCTGTTGTTTGCTTGATCATTTGCAGAATACCATTATTTTGTTATCGTCTCTGGTTTATGGAAACAGTGTTTATTTGTCATTGCTGTGTAAAACGTTTTGATGTACAAGATGTCAGTTTCGTTCAAAGATTTGTAATTCTGATAATAATATATGTGACTCCCATGT
This sequence comes from Ascidia mentula, assembly GCF_947561715.1. Taxonomy (NCBI): domain Eukaryota; kingdom Metazoa; phylum Chordata; class Ascidiacea; order Phlebobranchia; family Ascidiidae; genus Ascidia; species Ascidia mentula. The sequence goes on from NC_138568.1 coordinate 7,750,107, forward strand.
GAAAACGTTGTGTCGTTCAGAATAATGCAGAAGTCCAAACCAATTTACAAATTCTCAAAACTTGTCATTAAAGTCTCACATCCCAGAAAATGAAGGTCAACTACAAGCTTTATGGGGTGAGGTAACAATATCGTTTAACGCCAAGTATGAGTCATATTAACGCAGTAGAAAGATTGTCTTGAATGTTTCCTAATTCTTTCAACTACAGCGTAAAACTTTCATTCGATATATTTAGGAAAGTGTTCGCCCCAGCCTATGACTCACCAGTTAATGAACTGTGCCGTTTCCCCCGTGTCACGCAAATTACATCCAACCATGGAAGTGTTTTGAATCTCCATCCGCTAATATTTCCTGTCTGGTGGCTGGGCGGAGATAGCCTAAATTGTTTGGTAGAATCAGTCTCTAAGCGGAACGCAACAATATCCGCCTTGCAGTAAGGCTTTGGGGATGCGGAGCGAAAATCAAATTAAACTGGTGTGCCCTGCGTTGAGCACCTGCAGTCCCGCTGTCCTGAGATCAAGATTGAATAGTGGCAAATCTTTCTTTAAAGTCAAGCGTTACGCGCCGTTGTCGGCCTTACTTCAAATCGAGTGAAACCGTGTCTCAAACAACAATAACTGACGCGTTTCAGCCTTCTCAGGATTTTCAGCCACCGTAAGCCACAACATCAACCGACTTGTGCAGCCATCTCGTTTTGAGTTAAGGCAACCTTTACACATCGAAACATCTGCAATGTCCTTCGTTGTATTTAATGAAACCCATGGTGTTATATTTCGTGAAGGTTTGTGGGGCAAAACCAGACCAAACAAAATGGAGAAGCGTGATCGTTTTTAATTTTTTGACCCGTTTGTTAAGTTTTTATTACCTACAAAAAGAATACTATGGTATGATCAAAACCATATTGTATCAATCACGTTGGGCGTCGTCAAACAAAACCCGAAATGAAGTTTTGCGTAACATAACAAAACGAATGTAAAGCGGAAAAATGTGGCATGAAACCCAAAGTGTGGACACGAAGCAATAGCGTGAGCAACACATCGTGAAAAGAAGTTGCACCCCTTCGCGAAACTGACGACACCTGTTCAGAGTCAGCCCAAATACAACTTAAAACATGTGATGGCTTAAGTAAGCTGATAGCTATGGTTGATCCCTGTTTCCGGCTGAACAGCTTTTGGATTGAACTGTGCGGTCCGGAAGTGAAGTGGGGTTGTTAGAACAAATCACATTAAGGTCCTTTCGTGCCCCCTTAAAGCACTCGCCTTCGTTTCGCAAACAATAGAACAGGGGTAGGATGAAATCAATGTCAAAAAGCGCCTCAGGTGGGTAAGTGCTGGGGGCCCGCCTTGCTGTTGTATTACCAAATACCGCCATACAGGAGGGTAGTTATCGGCTCTGACCCTCAACGCTTTTATTTCGTCCGTCTGCCACTTTTCAGGGATAAAGTTACCGGGGCTTTGCACGCAAAAGCGATTGACTTGAGACTGTGTGTATAGAATCGGTCAATCCTGCAATGCACGGATCTACGGCAAACAAAATACAAAACAGAGTTGGTTCTTTTGGAGAACCTTGTTATGTCACGATCATAACTGGACCACATTGCTTGTATCCCGCAAAAAGTGTTCATATAATTTTTATTTAATTGAAAATGGCCTTGTACTCACCACTCCTCTCAGAACTTTTGGTATCGCATCAGAGCCACAAAAAGGTACCAAAATATTTTAGGCCATTATAATAATTGGAGTGTATGAAACATCGTCCAATAAATAATTCTCTGGATTGATAGGAATCGTGGCATATGTGGATTTTCGCCACGCGTGCAATCTGACTGATACAAAAGGCAGGAAAGGGCTGCGACGCTGTGACGGACACAATTGAAGATTTTGATGGACAAGATAATGCAAAAATTGAGGAAATATACAAGAGAATTTCGTCGAAGGAAGTCGCTTTGCCAAGAAAGCGAGGATTCTATGTAGGGGTCTCTCTGTATGGCAAGAAACACTTTCTTGGAATTATCACTATTTAACGATGGGCGCGTGCTCTGTGCTGTAAAGATCGCACTCCCTGGAACAGCCTTGTCGCTTCTGTATCCGAAAGCACAGGCGCACAATGACAGACTCTGTGTGTTGGTCGGGAATGAAGGAAGCGATTAATCAGCGAGGCTCCGGCAGGGTTAAAATCGCGTATTCTTTTATTGAGCGGGAACGACAACTAAAAATCTGGACTGTTTTCATGGAACAAATTAACTGTTGGTGTTTCCTCGAAATAACCTTCTCCTTATGAGATTTCTGCAGTTGATTCCAGGATTTGCATGCAGCAAACATGCTTGTGGTGTAAGGTTCTTCCATGAAACAAACAGCCCTAAAGTTATATGAACAAAAGCCTTTTCCGTACAGGTAATTTGATACAACATTAATGTTAAAATAAACGTGGCAACGCCACTAAAATCACATAAACTCCTGAAAGCGCACCTACAGACCGTTTGGTTCAGTCAAAACAAACGACCCAGTTACATTCGCGCGTTCTGCCACAAATATGTCATCGACTTCACGTGCAAAATTTATTCGTCACAATCGCGGGAGAAATTATCACATGTTTGCAAAATCGTTATCTTTTCAATACTTCGGCCAATGTATAGAAGGGAAAACAGGTTTGTTGTGTGTTTATGCAAGCGAATTGTGTGTTTATATCAAGATTTTGGAAAGCAGGAGCGTGAATGTTTTCAAGGTTTGATTGCTGAAAACTTTGAGGTTTGTGGGCAGTACAAACATTCACAACATTTGCAGATTTAAACCGTCATGTCATTTGGAATGATTAATATGACGCTTGTCCCAGTATTACAAATTTGCTCCAAATTTTCAAAAGTCTTTCGTGTTTTTCAAAAAATGATATGAAAAAAAAATTGTTAAAAACATTACTGATATTTATAACGCTAAAATGACATAACGACATCATGAAGAGTGGTGTTGGGACACAGCCAAAAATTAACAAGGAAAATACGGTGTTGTACCAAAAAGGGTTACAAAAGGGCAAACCCTGACGGTGGCCACACAATATGACAACCAAGCGTCCAAATGCTCAACTGTAATGAAAAGAAGCAGAAGAAACAAGGAAATGCGAGAGCAAAGTGCTTCCGACCGAAGCGAACTTATTTCAGGGGTCGGTTTCACTGACAAAATTAAAAATTTCCTTCTGAGCTCGCACGGAATTTAATTACTGCTTTCAGGCACCTGCGTTCCCAGTCTAATTTTCTTGCGCTTGACCTTTGTGGCTGACACCTTGAGGTACAAAGCAAACTATGTTCCATCAGGTGGGTGCAAACACACCACATTGTGCCACTGGGTTTAGAAACACACGAGTATCATTGAATTGGGTTTATTTGCACATTATTAGCTATTTGGTGAGAATTGTAAAACGATACAAGTTCTATTCTATGGGTTTTTTTGCACTGTTTGCGACGAAAAGTGACGTAACAGATATTTTTTCTGACAATTCCCAGAGCAAATTAGAGGTGATTTGTATAGGTTCAAGCGCCTAAATGCCCGGAAACAGCGAGTGTTTTAAAATAGCCTTGGTGAATCAAATCAGACCGGCCCTAATTTAATAAATACGCTTTAAGCGCGATCTTACTTGTATCTTACCCATCCCCTATATCACAGCACTACGCTTCGCTGCAAACAAGTAGCGCGTATTAATAAATCAAACCGTGGCGAGCAGGTGGCAGATCGCACGCAACGCCCACTCTCCCATAAAACACATCCCTTCATTCAGAGCCAACCCAACTTTCCTTCCTGTTAGTGTTGCCCAAGACCGCGAGGCCTCATCGTATAAGCCAGGTGTGTCCTAACCCCGTCCTCCCCGCTCCACAACAATGCTACGAACACGCGCAGCGTTTCACAAATGTGCGACACCGTTGAAAATCTGGTGACAACACCCGGTTCGGCTCGCTGTGTGGAATTTAGTGAAACCGTGACGGGGCCGGGGGTCGAGAGCTCACTGTTTTCCCTATTATCTGTCAACGGAACAGTGCTAAACTATAAATATGCGACGCTGTGGTGAACGTCAATGTGACGCCCTCATGGGTGCGTCTGCTGTTGGCTGTGTGGTGCTCATGGCAACCGCGGAAAAGGTCAAGCTATTATTTTGATGAACGCATATATCATTTTTGCCCTGTATAGTTCTCAAACTTCCAATTTTGTTACTGTCAAATAAAAGTCAGGTGATGCAATAATTTTGCAAAACATCAAAATTGCAGTATATATATATACCATACAGTGCCAATTTAACCCCGTCACCGGTGTTATAATACGATGATGGTAAAATCACTGTAAATTTGATTGGGATGGGCAGGTGATTTATGAATACGCTATTAATTCTGGAATGCCACAAAATGTACAGAATAAAACAATATGATATGGAGTGCAAAAAGTGTTTCTTAAGTTTTGTAGGCGAGGTTTTAAAAACTGATCTAATTGAATCTATATTTGTAAATCAGTTTAACTTGTAACTCCCAGTGTCACTGGATGCCGTGTTGCGACAGAAGGTGATTCTCTGTAAGGAAACCACCTTTAAATGATCACTTGACATGATAATCTTTTTGCTTTCATCGGTGCTAAAGCCTTTTATTTATTGTACCTTTTTGCCTAAAAACAAAACAAAAGAACATGAATTGTTTTGTGGTTAATATTTTGTAGGTTGGGAGTATATTTTATTATTTACCGCATGAGTCATCCAATAGCACGCGGACGCCAGCACACAAGTATTGCCTTAACCCGGTCCGTTAAACTTCTCGCTATGCTACTGTTTAGCTGTCATCAGACTTCCCCCTAACAAGCTGCCAGTGATAGAGCTGCCATAATCACCCAAACGCGGCTAATGCGTTGAACGGTTCAGTTGCAACAATTTCTGCTGCGAAACGCGATCTCGCAAGCAATCGAGAGTGGACCAGCGCAAAGGAAGAATTCTGTGTTCGGTTTCAAGCCTGGTGTGCTCGGGTCGCACACGCCTGATTGAATTCCGTTTCCCAAATTTTGACATAAACAAGTGTTCAGTCAACTCGTCAAGTGCCTTTCTCACGGATAGCGATAACGCTCCCGCACGCACACAGATCCCAACATTTCTTCTGGGACGGTTCTTTTCTTTTGTTTGGTTAACCAGACTAACGTATTCAATGTAATGAGTAATAAATTACATGTCAAATTATTATGTCCAAAGTAAATGATGTTGAAAATATCGTATATGAAGAGCACTATTTGTCAGACTTTTTAGTAAATCTATTTTAATGGTGTCAAAATGTTACCTGGTGAATGTAAATGCGTGTCGCCTAGTGACTAGAGCAGCAAATATGTTATGGCCACTATATTGTGTCACAAGTTCGAGTTTCACAACAAACAATTTGTGCGTTGGCAAAATCTGGTTTATCTCTGGTTGCAAATGAATAAACACACTTTACTGCAATAAACACCAATAGAAATTGTATCCATTACATTTCAAGCAGAATTAAGCAATGTTGGATCTTTGATAGTTTTTCATAGCGAAGTGTTATCATTTGGGCACTGGTAATTCTTGAACACTGATATAAAAAACCACTAACATTTTGTAGTATTCCAAATGTCCAGGTTATGAGAAATCTATGTAAGATTGGTTTAGGCTACATTTATAAACATTAAACTTTTGTAGTAATCCAAATTAAACGCGCCTAAGTTTGTAACTGATGCTAATAATGCCCAAACATTCTGTGTACGTTCCACAGACAGATACGAAAGTATTATAATTTGTCGTAAATCAAAAATCTATCGCGGTTGCCCTTCTTGCCAGGCGGACCGGCAGCTAATGTTACCGTGGCCGGGTCGTCAGGGCGCGTCAACAGGTGAGGAGTCTCATCGTGTTCGACAGCTTGGCAAGGTAACGAGGAACTGATGCTGTAAGGTTTTAACTATGAGTCGTGTGCAGGCAAGGCTTCGAAAGTAACAAAGGATCGAAATTCCCTTTCTGGAGGACTTCCGGTCATTTGATCCCACGAACCGGCTCAGGAATGCATTCCGTTTAACGGAACTGCGCATGCGTGAAGGCATTTTGTTGTCTCTGCAATGCAACGGGGTGTCGGCGGCACTTAAGCAAGCTGTTCTAGAACGCGATCACATTGTGCAACTGTGCGGCGACCCCAGGCTCCCGTTACCAATCTTCGCACGCAAATGTGCTCGTTGCCCTGTGCCTGGTACAATAACTCGGAAGCGAAAATCGACCCCCGTCCACAAACAGTAGTGCTGGCAGTACGGGAGTGCTGCGAGTAATTACGTCCCCCCGCAAAGTAGGGGCAAGGGTGCGGTTAAGAAGGCATCACGACCGTACCTTTAGGCTAAATTTAAGCTTTTAGCGAACGAAGGAGGTAACCAACTGTTTTTCTATTCCACTTGAAGTTTTCACATAAACCGCACAAGGCGAAAAATGATGTCTCGGTCTTTGTAGGGGGTAATTTGATTATTTTCAAACATCAGTGAAAATCTGATAACCTAATCAGCGGTCACCAAGTACGTATTTTTAAATCAGATTTCACGCGTTATTAAAATCGCATTAATGTATAGGCGTGTTACCATGAAACTAAATTGTAAGGTGTGAATATAACACTAGACCACCGCAAGCACATTGACTGATATAGTCTTCTAAACACACCCCAAAATAGCACATTTCTTTACCCAAGGCTCCTTTTGTTGTCGGGCCTTGGTAGTTTTTCTGTCTTCAAAATCCAATGTACCTGGCCCAACCCACTTCAGCTGTCATAATTTCGTCACCTCTCGCCAAGGTTCAAGCGGGCCCTGGTGTTGAAAAAATACGCCGGGCATTTTAAGTTTGTTGTGCCGCCGCAGGAGCGAAGCTTCAGCACAGGAAAGTTATTTTCGTTCCCACGTCGCTCGTTTCCTGCTCGCGACGCACAGATAACTTTTCTCACTGTTTCCTAGTGGGAAACCCAGCTGCGTGTGCTGTGAGCCAATGAAAGTCTAAACAACAAGTTCAAAATGTTTTAAAATTTAAACAACAAGTTATATTCGAAATTATATTTGTACATGTGCTGTCGGGAAAAACGTTACAACAATACAAACATTTGACATGGATTTGTATTTGGTTTACAACGCTGGCGGCAATGATTGTGAATGATCAAAATAATTAAGCATGACTTTAAAGTTAAACTGTACCTCTGAACCTGCACGGAGACAACATGTGTAATGATGCAATTCTTTAAGATTAGAAAGAATATTTGACTAAAATCGATTCAAATTTAAAGGTGCTGTTATATCGTTCAAAGATAAAATATTACATGACTACAAAAATAACCACCATTGACTCTTTAACATTCATTTTGAGCTGGGAACAAGTTTCAGGTGCTTCTACTTTTCGTAAACGAAGGTGGAATGTAGGCCAGAGAGTTGCCATTAATCAATTATCGCAAGTCAGCGTGTGCTAGGCAGCCTGTAAACCATGGTAGTAAACGGCTGATTAAATTCCGTTTCCTAAAGTTTAACCCACCCCGTTACACCAGAGCTGTAAGGGCAAGGAACCGAACGTTCTCACGCCCATGGAAACAGTTTTGTTGTGCCATGTGTCCCAGATGAGGTTGTCATGTGGTTGTCTATGTCACTAACAGTTCTCGCGTGTGAATGGCAGCCTGGGTATTGAACCGCATCTGGGTTGAGGCATGGAAGAAATATCACCCGATACAGGGGCACTTGTAAGGTCCCGGTCCCCGTGCTCCGCTCTGGGCGATTAGGGAAACGCGCGATGCTAAAGCGTGCGTGAACCGTAAAGGTTTCGAATAACTGCTTGAAAATAATACACAGGGGCCCCAGGGGCTGCGAAGACGGGAGAAATATAGGGGTCATGAGGCCACTTTCGCACTGCGCGAGTCTGGGATTGCTGCTCGTTTTCCGCCACAGATTGACAGCCTGAGATGTCAAGGTCAAAGTTTTACTTCCGAACACTTGCGAAGGTTAACTAATTGCCGCCTGTTAGGATTTCGTCACTTTTTTATCACTTTTAACGCCATGTTTTTACGATAAGGAAACAACGGAATCGGCTTTAATGGACAACTTCGGACGATTTGCTTCTGCAGCAAGCACCATTATGATTTCTCTCTAATCACACAATTTTATTCAGTGAGCGTGAATTCAAGTTTGCCAAATAAAGGTTGTTTCTAGGTATTTGCAAATCATATCTACATTGCTGACTATTTTACATTTAGTATCATATGTCCATTGTACATGGTGAACATGCGATTATGGTGGGGCCTGACATATTTTTGAAACAAATTAAGGGCATAGGTAAAAATGTTCAGCAACCACCGGTTTAACACTTACTCCGGGAAAGGTATCAACGTTTCAAAACCCCACATTCACACAAACGGTAAGATGCCACATGCGACATAGGAGAAACCCAACCAAGCACAGCAGAGAATGGGGACATGAAACCTCGTTGCCTGGTGGTGGTGAGTCAGCGTGTTCGAAAAGTGAAATGTTACAACAAGGTTCTTGCTCCGGTTTCTGGTTCTGTTGTGTTTTGGTTTCAACCACTGGCCCGAAGCATTTTAAATCAACTCTCCATTTCGGCCATTCGCTAAAGTTGTTCTCTCACGCAAATTGCTGATGTTGACTATCCAAAACCGTATCTTTTTTCCCCATTTGCATGCTGATAGCCGAAGGTCTATTGAACTGCTGTTATAGCAAGATTGATTTATTTACATGTGACACCAACATACTCATAATGCCTGAAATGCACAACATTCACCGGTCATCGCCACTGTTTGTTTTTTTTCGTTTATTCAGGTGAACGCATTCCGGCTGTTCAATACAGCACCCTACGTCACCAACGCCGCGCCATTTGAGTGATGTTTGCTTCTGCCAGTACGATTAAAACAAATTATCCATTTATGCACTGTTTGTAAGTCGGATATTTAAATAAGGGAGGCGAATTAAATGTCTGTGAAGTGTTGTCGCAATTAGGTTAGCCGATACTTCAGGGAAACGAGCCCGTCCCAATAATGCACCTTTGTTTGAGTGGGAGCTGGTGGATTGCGATTTAAGAGAAGAATAAGGATGCGTACCCAGAATCGTTTTCATATTTGCTTTGTGCCTTCGACAGGCGATGCCCAGCACCCGGAAACACACCACAATGTTGCTCGATTTGACGGACTAGATAATGCTGTTCTTGCTATTATGCACTGGATTTGCTTCTGCGAAAGCACAATACATGCAGACGTTTCCCAGAAGGATGTCATTCTGCTGTGAATCGGCAGCACACGAGTGAGCCATACACAAGCTCGTTCGCAAACCCGCTGCATCTCCGGCCTGATAAACAACACTATATCATCCCGAACGCAAAGACAATGGCGAGAACGCGTGAAGCACTACATCCTTTTACACTGCGCACGAAGTGATAATTCTGAATCTCGTTTTTATGCATGTTGTCGGACGTTGTAGCTTGTATCTTCCCACAACGTTTAAATTAAAACTGTTGCCTTTTATCGTTCTTGAAGGCCAGATTTTCATCGCGCTGCAAATGCCTTTGCCTCGGGAAAAATTTAAATCAATCTCGCACGCGGGTTTGACTGCCATATAGCAAATATAGCAAAGGAGCCGAAAAAGCCTTTGTCGCAACCATATTACTGTAACATGGAAGTGCTGTGTCTGGCAGCAACACAAAAAATTAAACACAAATTATGCAGCATTTGCAAACTTTTGTTTTCCTAGACGGTTCAGCCACTTCTGGGCAGGGAAAGAGGTGCCAGGAGCGTCATCACTCCTCTCATCCGGTGTAAATTATTTTTGTTCCACTCACAAACTTCGGTAACGAAAGTTTTTGTTGCACACATGATACACGGGGACAATGGTTTAAGCTATCAAACTCGCTGTAAAGAAAACACAAACACTTCTACGATTGTTTCTTCTCTCAAACATAACAAACCAACGCGGCCAAAACGTGGGCGATATAAGGTGGAAAGTGCTACACAGCGGGTCGAACAAGCAAACTTAGACGTGTTTTCCCGTTCGGGCGGCGATCGACAGGAAATCGCGCACCTTGTAACACTGTGTCAAAACGCGTGTTGCGCAGGTGTAGTTTGCGTTGTTAATTACTGCAGCAGGGCGCAATCCCAATGCAAACCGCTGTGGCGCGAAATGCAAACCGCGTTATCTGGACATTTCCTACCGCGGCACAATGCGGCGGGCATGGACTGGGGTCTTATCTCAATGTAACAATAACGAGTTGGCTGATATCTCTCTTCCGTTGGCGACCCGAAGCCACATGCACGGAGATAGCGCAGCAAAAACTTTCTTATCAGGCTTTTGTGCTTCTTGTTTGCATTGACCGCCTGGCGAGAAGCAACCACTATCTGCACGGGATAGGACGTTATTGTTGCTCTGTCGTCGCACAATATACATGCAAACAAGCTATTAGACACAAGTGGGGCTTGGAGTGGCCTCTTGCCCCGCTTCTGCATTTGCCCGTTGTATTGCACCGGGACGGTGGTTGGTCATTATCTGGGTAAACTAGCAAATAGCGATAGGCGCGTCTCCTTGTTTAACTTTCTCGCCTCTTCGTTGACGGCAATCCTAATCCCAACACAAATCTGCTATGTGAAAACATACGTCCCAGGCAAACACAAGCAAATAGCGGAGATAAGAGACTGGTTGGCCTCGGAACATGGGTCGAAAGTCGATTTCGTGTTTGCTTCACCAACCCGCATACGAACACCACTTTCGCAATTACGATTACTGTGATATGTGCCATATATGGACTTGTTTTCAAGGTATGTCCTGGGATACACCAATGGTTGGATTTTGTATGAAAGCTACTAAAATTATTGTGTAGTGATTGCACAGTAGATAGCCGCAATGAAAAAGTACTGTGCTTTCTTTGCATTGACAAATCACGTGGTAATATTCTTATTTCGTATCACAATACGGGGGTTGTACAGTCATGTGTTACGTAGTGCTTTGGAGTTGGAAGCACTGTCGTAATGCATAGTACCACGCAAATGATTGCAATTTTTGACGCTTTTGCTTCATGAAACGTCCATTCCAACAAGTTTAAAAATGTTTAATTATCAAGGCAGATTTTCATCCGTTCTCAGGAGAAATTAACGTGCTTGTCAGTTGACAAGAAAAACAAAAAAATCAGACACAACTATACATTTGATCTCTTAAATATAAATTTTGTGTTCATTACCGTAAGAAATTAGAAAACCCCAAGTTGACGTCAAATAACTATAACAGCAGCGCCAACGCAGTTCAGCAGCTCACGTAAACAAAGAAAAGAGAAGCAGAGTGTGGAGGAAAAACGGACAGCGCATCTAAGCGGAGCGGAAACAGTTTAGGTGGGCGAGAAATAAGAAAAAAAGGAGCCCCGCGTTGGTTTATCGGTGGCAAATATTTAGAGCAGGTATCAGAAGGGACGCCCCACAGTTGCGCAAATTACCAACCTGTGGTCACGTGCAATTTCGCTAATCGACAGAACATTAGCAAATCGATAGGGGTCCGGTCGAGCGGGATATAAATGTCTGTAAGTACCAAAAGTGTCAGTACAACCTTTACGGTAACTCCGTGGTTGGTTTGTACAGTTATGGTACTTTTCAGCGTAAACGGGATTTTTGTATTGAATTTTGCCAGAAAAGGTTTTTCAGAACGTTAAAAAGTTTCGACATTAGATGAAGTATCCAGTACATGAACGGACCCTACTAGGGTGTACTTGTATGCCGTTGCGCTATGTTGCAAAATTGCCTTTAATTGTACGCAGGCTAAGATAATATCGTTTGCACAACTTACAGAGTTTGTTTTAGGGCTAACAGTACCAGGCTAATGGTTAACTTTGGCAAAACAATGAGTATCGCCTTATCTAGATATGTTGCAATTAGCGTTGCAACAAACTAAGACATGCAGCTTGGTAACGGGAATTGTTTTATTTTTTAGATCATATAAAAGCTACTGTTGTAAAATACTTCACGAGAAAACAGATTTGTAAGAAACAATGCAAGATCAACGGTTATCTTATGACAGTCATTGGGGCCCAACCAGTTCCAGCGGCAAAGAAATGCTGTATAGAAAGCCGTGCAAACACGAAGACTTCAACGGCAACAATATGGCGTCGGCTGCTGCCATTCAAGCGCGCCGACATCTGACCGACAGCTCGCAAAGGGAAGCGAGGCGTTCGCACGATGAACCACGTTCGCCTAAACACAAGCCCAATTCGATAAGTTTTTCTGTTCGGTCACTACTTGATCACAACGTGACTTCACCTTCTGACAGTGGTTACGGCAGCGGCAGTCCAAGCCCTGATCAGACAACGGCCGGAGATCCAATGTCATCACCAGTCTTTATGAAAAAAGAACAAATTTTAGAGCAAAGAACACCTACGTCTCCCGAGGATGCTGAAACCCGAGCTTTTCCCATGTTGCCCACGTACTACCAAAGTCTTCTCTATGCAATGAACTCGCAATTCCTTGCGCGACAATCGTCTTTTTCCCAAACTGACGGTTCTTCGACGGCGGGAAATGGCGCACCCAAATCCGGCCAAATGGATTTATCTCCTGAAGTCAATCCGCTGCTTACCAGACAACTGGCCGATACCACGTTCGAAGAAAAATATCACGCAAAATCAAATGAACCCCTTCGTGGGGAGAAACCCAAGTCAATGAAACAAGAAGAAAAACCCAAGGAAAATTACCAGAGAATTTGCGACCGAATGACTTCAGCCACAATCGCCACCCCATCCGGGGATTCTCAGCGATGGTCAACGGACACAAAAAGTCGCTTCGCCTCCCAAACAAAACCACAAGATTTTGTTCCAAGCACCCAAGTGTCCCAAATTCAAGCGAACCCTTTTCTCCGGGCCGCATATCCAACAGTCCCAGTCCTGCCCACGGATTATTACATGATGCAGATGGGCAAGCTTCTGTGGGATAACGCAATGAGGAGCGCGGCGGCGGCTGCAGCAGCGGGCAACCTCCCAGGCTTTAACAGCCTTAATAATTTAGCATCGTCCCTTGCCGCCGAAAGATGGCAAAAACTTATATCGGCGTCAGGTCGCGCGGTTCCAGCGACGAGTAACCTTGTGCATGGATCACGTTCGTTTTTTCCGAAAGACCCGCACCGGGAAACGGAGTGCTCAATTCCGGCGCAAGTGGCAACATCATCACCGGGATGGACCTTTTCCGGAGCAACCCAACAACGCGAACGTAAGTTTAATCATTGTTGATATTCGTGTTAGTCTGTTCATTCACCAGCTATTCCACGAATGAAACATAAACAAACAAACGACCTCATTCGTAACCGTGTGGACCTTGATTTTCACAGGAACACCTCAACAGAGCGAAAGAACACAGCACGATGGCGGCCACGGGCATCCGCTAGATTCAAAAACATATACACCAAGGGAGAGGAGGTCGACAAGTCCCGGTGCTGGTTTTATTAATTTCTACAACAGCGCTATCAACGCACGCAGCGCAGCTAGTTACCAACCTTCGACCGTGTCCCCACCGAAGTCGGTGTCTCCCACCCACAGTAACACTTCGTCCCTAAACAGGTAAAATTAATAAAAATTCTGCTTTGTAGAGTTGAAATATTTACTGTATCGTTTTTTGGTACGTTCATGCTAACATGTTATTTTTTTTACAGCGACAGTAGTTCAGGTTCTGGCCGTTGCAAACGCGGTCCCAACTCCGGTTACAAGTCCCTTCCTTATCCTCTGCGCAAAGAAAACGGAAAGATCGTCTATGAGTGTAATGTGTGCATGAAGAAATTCGGACAACTTTCTAACTTAAAAGTAAGCAGATTGCTTTAACCCCACAACATTTATACAGCGTAATCTAAATATAGCAAGCTTTATCTAATGTCATGTTTGTTTAAAAAAAAATATAGATTTTTAATCCAACGCAGTACAGTGCCTAAATTTATGAAAACATTTTGAAAAATAATGTGGCAAGTTTGAAATGTAAATTGTAAATTTAATCTTTCTTTCTTTGAAGGTTCATCTACGAGTTCATACCGGCGAGCGGCCTTTCAAATGCGAGACTTGCGGCAAAGGTTTCACACAGCTTGCCCATCTTCAGAAACACCACCTCGTTCACACTGGAGAGAAACCTCACGAGTGTGGAGTTTGCCACAAACGATTCAGTTCTACCAGCAACCTAAAAACTCACATGCGACTTCACAGGTATGTATTTCATACAAATATGCTTGTTTGTGTTTCAGTGTATGCGTTTATGGCGGCAACTTACAACGATGTTTTATTTCCTTTCTGCAGCAACGAGTATTCGTGCAATGTGAAAACGGTGATGTGCAGCACAGGTAGTGGGGTCAGCGCTCCTGGAGCTCCTCCACGCCCTTTCGGACACTTGTCTTCCATGCCAGCGATCTGGTACTGAATAAACGCGTCCAAATCGCCAACGCAACACAACACAGAAGGTGAGACGTTAGCACATCTATCCGTATGTGCATTTAGGGGCTTAATGCACCGAGTTTCCAACAATCAGACTAAAATTTTCTCGGCGGTATAATTCGCACGAAACAAGCGGATATAACGCTTGCGGTCTAGCTTCAGTAGCGCGACGTCACAAAAGCGGATACCGAAACCTCGCCTGTGCAAGTGACGTCGATTTAGGGGGGTAATCGTTTTGCACCCACTTTCACCTTTTGAGAACAGACCATTAACGACAGGCTTAGTCAATCATTTGATTAAATTGGGTTCAGACAGCTTAGTAGCAATTAAATTTATCCCCGTGAAGTGCAAATTCTAAAATTGAAAAACATACATTAACTTTTTGCAGATTTTGTTGTGCTAATTAATTACAAACCATTGTTTTTGTGCATTTTCAGATTCTCGCAGACAATGTTTTCTGATTCGTGATAGAAATCGGCCAAAATTATATCAACATGCATTGATGCGTTGACGTCCGGGTGGCCGCCATTTTACGTGAAATCCTGCCTTGTCATTGACCAGTGGCCCAACGTAATCACGTGTCACCGCTTAACCAATCCAGACGTGTCTTGTTGTGAAATGAACACACGTCACTGTACTTATCATCGTAAAGCATCTATTTGTTTGTGTATTTATGCCAGGCAAGCATAAGCCTTTCTACCGGACTGTTTGAGAGCTTTGTTGATACGATGACATTCCCAACCACTGTTTATACGCCAATACACCGTCTCTGCTTTGTCGTTTTTTTCATTATATTATCGTCCTTCGCCTTGCTGACAAACTTTATGTGCCGTTGTTTGTGTTTATACGCAGATTCTCTATAAACTGTTCTATTGTGTTGACTTAACGATGTCGTTATATTTTGTGACCCATCGTTCTTGTTATTAATTATTCTGTTTGTGTGACTATTTACTGATTTCGGTACGTTCAATATTACTCGCACCAACAAAACTTTCACTGTTTCGCTGTATGAAAGTATATTTTAAAGTAAGGAATCAATTTGGATCAAATATTTGAAGCACAAGAAAGGCGCACAAGCAAATGATAAACATAACTTTCAGATATAAGCTTACTTCAAGCATAAGCAATAGAAACAATAATGTTGTTTATAGTGAGCTGCAGACAGGGCCACTGTTTCCACCATATAGGTGTCATCAGTGCAGCTATGGTGTGGCTTGCAACGGTTTTGTCAGCTAAATAGTCGACAAGACTTCCACTTTGTGGTGACTACACAGTCAGCATTTTCCATTGGGTACCAAACCAGGTGTAATCCGCCGGGAACCAACCAAGGTGGAAACACTGTGGCCAAGCAAAAGCTAAAAGCTGCATTCATGAGACACATTAGGTCGAAAGAGTGGCCCTGTTTGCAAGCTCACTACTCAAAGTAGTTTTTTACCACTTAGTTTTAAATATTGACGCAAGAGTGAAACCAAAAATAATTGTGATGCAGTCTTGAAGTACAACCCTATTGAAAGCCTACAAGGAACACTCTAAACATGTAGCACCAGGGTCACAAATGCAAAAAAAACTTTCAGATGCGCTGCACTGGACTGTGCACAATTTAGTAGTTTGCGCAACGGTGTTGCAAGCGCTTCAAATAGAAATGGAAGCTCCGTAAATAGCTCTCTGTGTTGCCGCGCGGTTGCCAGGTGCGGATGTCAGCTTCCATCCATTCAGATTTAGGCCCAGAAGAGGAAAATATATTTACGGCCAGTGGGACTCGCCCACGTTCTCCGCCGCGTATTGACTTGCACTGAATTCGGACCGCACCAACCTCGCTGCCACTATGACTGACCCACGTGCTCGCGCTAACATAACACTTGCGCTGCTAAATGTTGACTATGTGCAGCGCATCAATTGTAACCGGACTTTGACATGGACACTTTAGTCCACAGAGAGTGGTTAGGGTTTGACATAGCGAAACCAAGGAAAATGGCGTTCTTTCGCTAATCAGTGTAACACCAGCTGCAGACAAGCCATGTTGTAACAATTCGGTGGCTTTGATGTCGCGGGTACGGTTATCACAACACAGGGAAAGCGGTCCCATAGGACCGTTGCTCTGTCGTCAAGGCCACACGATTACAGAGCTCCAATCGCCCACTTCAGAGCATGCTCTTGCTTGCACCAGTGCTGTTGTTCAGGTACGGCGACCGCATTACAGACGACTTGTTTTTGCGATCCAAGGGCGACAACTTTTGTTTTTAGCAACTGTAACATAACAAAGTCTCGTATTTGCCGGATAGAGTGACTCGCTCTACATTGCGTAGTTTTGTTTGCATTTGGCCTTGGCGCAATAAAATGTGTTTTTTTGGCCCATAAATGTACTTATTGCTGTTTCAGGGCAGCATTTATATTGTTTCTCAAAGTTGACTACGGCGTTTCGACAGTTGTGCATTTAAAACACCAACAAACTCTGATGTTGTTGAACACTCCCCAAAAACAAATCACATATAACGTGGGTACAAAGTTTCGGTTCTGCCAAAGTTTCATTCCGAAGTAGTGAGGCTATTAGCTGGTCGCCGAAAGTTTAATATTGTTTACCATCCCAGTTGCCAATTTCTCTGAAAATATCCGGAGGTATTACTTCGTTCAGCAGCCAACCCGTCAGGCAACTTCCGCACAGCCCAGACCTTGCCAGAACTAAGTAACTATTCCCTTTTGGTACGCGTTGCCCAAACTGTCCTTACTGTAGCCACCAATGTTAACTGTTTACCGTTGTTGTTATTTGCATTGGTGTTTTTCGTCATAAAACTGTTTCGTTAATCGTTTCATCACGTTTACTCTAAATATAACCTATGTTTTAATAATTGTGTGAAAAGCTTTTGTGCAAAGCTTCTATGTTATTTATTGATTTGTATGAAACGTCAGAAAATACTTTTGAAAGTGTACCTAAAATTGTGACTGTATTCTTTATCGATAATCTTTGCTTCTTCCGAAAGAATACAGACGATAAACGGCACAAAAATGATTGTGGGACAACTAACACACCCTTGTAAAAGCAAATTATAAATTTGTTGCGCAATTTAGAGGGCTGGGCCCATGGATACATATATAACAGAGGGTCGAGTAACAAGTGGCACGGGCCGCCTCGGTTGTCATTGCGCCATTCGAGTGGCAAAGCAGAATCATCACGAAGCAGCGCATTTGGCGAAACGGAACGGAAAGTACTAACAATGGGGCCCTCCCACGCAAAGCCACGTGGTTATCTGCTATTTCAATGGGCGATCATGATGGGTGCAGTTAATGTAGCGAAAAGGCAACATTTCGTCAACTGTTGATGATTCCGCACGCGACGGTTTTGTTAGGATTTATTTTGGAGTACCGACAACACCTGTATAATGATTCGATCTCTTCCGGAACGAATCAAACTTCCTGTCTCTGCACGAGATTGAAGAGTCTTCACCTTTTTGTGGGTTTAGTAGTTTTTGAGAAATTGTCGTACCCAACAAGTTATACCTTATTTGCGCAATGTGTTGAAACCGTTTTGGTGCAAAATGGCAGTGTTGTAAGATGTGCAAAGCCACAACTTTTTTCACGATGGTTTATTGAAAACCATCTCCGCAAATAAAAAAACGTGTAAACAATCATTGTCACAACAATCCAAGTAACCACTCAGAAAAGTAGAGGAACAAAAATTTTTAAGTTTAATTGAGTTGACGTTTCTCCGACGATTTAAAAAAGTCAAAACCTTTCCGTCAACATCATTTACATGGAACATTTTCTTGATTGATCGTGCTGTGGTGGTCTGTAACTTAACATCTGACCAACGAAAGGCAATTTACCCTAATGTTTCCTGCGCTGTCGAGGTCGACTATTAAACAATTTCCGCGGTGTTAGAACACTGGCACGGTTTCTCATGCAGGGTGCGAAAGATTTTGATGGGGACGTTGATTAATTCCCGCTCCGCTTTCGGTTTCACTTGAACCCTATCGGGCCAATCTCCGACAGACGTCTCCCCGAGGGTTGAGGGGACATACCAAACCAAACGTTTGCATGGACCAGACGACGATACCGTGACACTATGACGAATTGCGGGGTGCATTGTTGTTGGCTGCTCGGCAATCAGGGAAGGGTAATATACATAGGCTAGACAGGAGCTTGATTAATCGTCAATTAACTGGCGTTTTGTTTTCTACTTGGAAGGTGGTGGGAACTGCACGTGAGAGCAGGATTGTAATAGCCGCGCGTTAGACCGAAGACAACACAACTGTTTGTAAGTTTACTTCTTTTAATGTGTGTCAAAAGGGACAATAAGAAATGAAATCCACAAAATGGTGATAAGAA
The DNA here is from genome assembly GCF_947561715.1 of Ascidia mentula. Lineage (NCBI taxonomy): Eukaryota > Metazoa > Chordata > Ascidiacea > Phlebobranchia > Ascidiidae > Ascidia > Ascidia mentula. The sequence goes on from NC_138568.1 coordinate 7,768,851, forward strand.
TTTGGGTTCAAGTTCAACTTCCTCTATTTACAAATCTTTTTCTGCCTGAGTTGAACAACGACTGCAGGAATGTTTCTTTAAGTTTGATCATTGCATAAAAGGCTCTAAGTATTCAAAAAAAGTTGAATAAAAGAAACTTCGGCTCTCGATATTGCGGTGGACCAAAAAAGTTCTGCAGCAATTGACGAACGGAAAAGTGGGTGCCAGCCGGGCAAGGACACGCGATTTCCCTTCCAGTCTCACGTGCGTGCGTCCTTGGCGCGAGGCGTTTGCTTTCCAGTACCCGCATCTTTCCTATTAAAAAAGCGAGCGTCGGTGCGGAGGGAGGAAGCCTGGTTTTCCCGAATGAAGGAAAAGAGCACAAAGCGGGAAAACTTTGGCGCAAGGCTTCTTCGCAGAAAAACAGTCGCACTTTTATGGAAGTGTTTCGCGCACGCCACGGTTTTACAGACAAAACCAGCGGCAGGCCACCGTGTTCCGTAACTTGGATGAAAGTTTCGGGTATCATGTTTTGCCAATTCACAGCAATCGGTGGTCAAACTTACGCGATACTCACAGCTTTGCCACAAAGTATTGTAACATTCACTGGTTATTTGAAGCAATGCTCTGCTTGGCAGCACGTGGCTAAAATTGTACACACAGCCTGACAGAACAACACAGGCTTTATTTAAAGTAGCGTGTGCCGGAAAGGTTTAAGCGAGCGCCATCTTTATGCATCACTTTAAAAACTCGCGGTCTGGGAATTTAATAGCCGCAACAATAACAACAAGCGACGATATAATTCGCTGCCCACCTGCTTTGCGGGCGGGACAAGAATGCTCCTTGCAGGCAGTTTCAAGACGCCGACGCCACAAAACAACAAGTGATTCAATGCAACCCAAGCGCGCTCGTTACAGGAAAAGAACAACTCTGCTTGCGACTGAACAGACAGTGATGGAAATAGAAGACCGGTTGCTTGTAGGATTACGCCTATTTTGGTTGACTTCGGCACGGGGGCACTCGCCCTCCAGTCACAGTCCTCGTTTCCTAGACGACTCTTGGGTCTAATTTGGTAAGATCTATGCAAATACCTTGCGCATTATCAACAAGGTGTCATCGGCCCACACGCATGCTACACGACGCTCATATTGGGCTTTATTATTTACTGCGGGCTGTTGTGTGAAATGAAACAGCTTTGGGCAGGGATTACACACCACGTGTTTCCCATTACCCACTTAAGTTATTAAGTATCTACCTGTACCCATTCACGCGTATTACGTCCCCTGTTTTCTTCTGAATTGCTTATGTTCATTTATTAAGGCGATCAACACAAAACATGATTGTAACAACGGACACTTGTGACAGGACTTGAACACAATACTGGCACAATATCGGTTACTTGTCAAACAAATTAGCCGAAGATGACTACTTCACTGCTTTACTGTACATGTGTTATTCTAATATTAACCATCGACCACAAGAAAAATTATGTGTCTGTAATTAGATCAGTTTTGATAAATAGAAAGCTATATGTGAACCCACATGAAAGGCAAACATTATAATTGACAATAAAATGAATAATGCATTTTCATTTTAAACTAATTTGGAAAACCATTAATTTCTCCCGCTCTCCCATCAGATGGAAGTGAATGGTGTTGTTATAGAATAAGCCACATCCTGCACTCCAAGTTAAAACAAGAGCGCAACAATTAACATCCACTTGCATTTACAACCATCCACACTTCAGCAAAGGGATCGCAGTGATATCGATTAGTGCAGATGCCCTCCCCCACCCCTTTGGCGATAATTACAAATAACTTCGAGTGCCATCCACCCAACAAGGATGCGCAAACATGTTTATCTTTAATAACTTTTAAACACTCGACGCGCACCGAGAGTATGGCGTCGGGCACTTTGCTTGTGATGCGTCGGGGGCACCACAGGCGGGCCACCTTTGGTAACAATATCAAAAGCGGAATGACAGGTAAGGGCCAGGCGCTTTCGATAGCACTTCACTTGTGGCGGAGCATGTTTTCGCGCCATGTGGAAACAATCACTCGGATTTTTATAGCAAACCACCGCGGGCAGGTGCAGCTGTTGGCGCGCGAATCAAACATGAGTGTCATCCACCAGAGAGGCCCCGGAACAGCAAATTGGGTTATTGTGGAGAAGCGTCAATGGAGCTTAAAGAAAAACACTCCGACGCGTTTCAAATCTGCTGACACGGTTCCCAGGCCTTTACATCCGACAAAAAAACGTTTGTTCAAGTTTTCTTTCAAGCACAGCAGCCCCTCGCATTTCTTGATGTAAAATTTCGTACAAAAGTTATTATACGAGTCACTATTGCTGATGTTAATATTTTGTTTATTGTCAGCTCAATCGTTATTTGGAGGCAAACGAAATGCATCGGATGAATATTACATTCGTGGGTAGTGATCTATTTATTATCCCACACGAATTATGCTAGGATGAACACATACATTACAAACCACAACAATTTTGATATACCGATGCATGAAAACAAATACATTACATCATATAGCAGTTTTAAAACAACCACAAGTTTGTTTTTGTAGTGTCTGTCAGAGAGGATGACATTTTCAAACAGTGTAATAGGAACGACGGTTCGTTAATAGCGTCCTTGACATTTTAAGGTCGCATGAGATTGAGTTTGAATTACAACACTTACTCGACGGCAGCGATCGAAGCTTAAACAAAAACATTTACAGACAAGTTCGCATCCAATTAACGCGTATTTGAGCAGCGACCGTTAGTAATTAACAACATTGAAAGCCCACTTCATTCATACAAATCGATCACATGAAAGTCCTCTGCACATTGTATTGTGCCCTACTTTTTGTTTGCCTGGAGTGCTTGTGGCAACTACGGTCGTCCACTCATTTATTAATTCGACAGAAATCAACCGAAGATGAACGAATTTGCAGCGATTCAGGACGTTCACACTTTCGATAGTTCAGTATTCAGATGGTTGTCATGTTTATCAAACAATCATCTGTCGATCCAGGCTGTGTCGGTCAACAACTTGTGTTGCGGCATGTGCTCCTTTACAATAGGTTATTAACCCATTAATGTGATCGTCCAATTAGCAAACATAAAGTTAAGATAGGAAATCGGCGCCCCCATGTGCCCCTGTTTAATATTTCGCATCCCCAAAGTCGACAAACGTATAAAATAGTATAGGCCAAAGAAAATTTCCAATGTTCTGCCGATTAAATACAGGCGGTAAATGTCTACAGGTGTTCACTGGCCCCAAATTTGTTTGTTTTTTTCCGGTGCAGATTTATAGTCGAAATTCGGCGCCATCTACCATAACCAACAGGTGCAAGTACCCACATAAAAAGTGTAGTATCATCTACCTAAGAAACGTGTTTTTAAATGTAGAATATCTGAGCCTGATAAGTGACACGCCCCAAAACAGACACAAACACAGAAGTGTTAGAGAAACAGTGTGTGATAGCGGCACCTTACGATCAATTAATCATACTGGATTTCAAAAAAAACATTTAATAAAAATATGTAACAAAACATTGCACTCTATCTGTGGGTTCATGTCTCCGAAAGGATTTTTTTGCCCAAATATCGTTGGATTAAATTACAAAATTGCCTTCGAGGTAAAAATTGTATTTACAACAATCACACTTTCCGTACTGAAATGTCTGCCAGCACGAAAATTTCTTAACCTACAGTAGCACGCCACCAAAGACACGCAGAACAGATAAAAATATTGCTAAATTAAGATTGAATGTTATTATTTGCGCCGTGGTCAAAGGTACGTGCAAACACATAACTCACGTCAGTAGCATCTTTTTTTAGGACGCCCAAAACTACGTGACGAGTCATTATGATGTCACACTAATTGTGCGTCCCCTTGTGTTTAGCATCCGCCAGTGTTGGGCGAATTAAACCGCCGAGTAAAGTTTTTCTAATTGTTTTAAACTCGGTGCGTGAGGGTATGGGCTCGTGGTATCAATGAAAGGGTCTCACCCTTTCTAATGAGTTCTTACGGGGCGACTTAAGTGCATTGATATAAACAAGTGACATCATCGAGGCCTTTACAATAGTTGACCACGCTGACTCTGCTATATTCTGGCATTTAGTTGACTCTATAAACTTGCATGTTGTTTTTCCTTGCGCCATGTTGCTTAATTTTTTTTCATGATCACACATTGTTTTTGGGAACTTGATATGTAATTCCACAAAAATGTGTACCGCAAGGCATATTAGACCAATAAATTAAAAAAAATTGCATACCAGAAAATTCTCACATTTTTGCTACATTTTCTCACATTGTGCAACTGCCTGCGTTATAATATGACGTCACAGACAGTGCACCATGACCACGTACTACTGTTAGTTTGAAAAGTATGGTTGCAAAAGGTTGTTTTATTGCATGCAACTGTTGAAAACGAGTTTTAAAAAGTCTAGCAGTGCATGTCTTGCCCCTTATCGTTCGCTTTGGTTTTACTACATGCGTGAAACCATTTTTGAATCAATAAAATTAGGTAATCGGGCTGTGTGTCATTTTAACTGGGCACCTGCAGCACCTCGATTTAACTGCAATGGATGGAGCATGCATTGTGCAGCGGTAAATTATCGACAACTGGAACGTCCTTGAGTTGATACGCGAGTACCGTGGTTGGTTAGCCAGTGCAAACATGCTGTTGTAAATGCTGATAAGAAAGTTTTGCGTTGAAACGATTTTTGATGACCAGGCAAATATCTGCTCAAGTTATTCCGCCGGGGAAAACGGAGCTAATTACATTTAGATAGATGCTTCTCCGTACCATTATTGAACACGAAACCAGATAAGTGTTACCTGGAATTGAAAACTGCACAACGTGTAGTTGCATCAAAGCGCCCCTAGTGTTAAATGTTGTTGATTATTATTTACACACAATATTGACTTTTTTTACTAAATGTGCTTGGCTTCTCAAAGCCGCATGCGGTGTCGAAGCCGCGGGTTATTGACCTTTGTAATATGCCTTTCATCAACTGATGTGTTGTTGTTAGGTCAACGGTTTGCGCTGCAGTAAGTGCTGCAGCAAAAACTGTTGATTAGCTGCCTGTGGTAGTAATTAACAACCCAAACTCTGACTGCTTGACACGATGTTGGGCACGGTGTTACAAGGTGCGCTATTTCCTACGTTGATTGCTGCTGAAAGGGGGAAACATGTTTGCGTATGCTATTTCAAACAGCTGCGTGCTGATATCTTTTACACCTTTATCGTTTATTTCGGGAAAACAGTTGTCGGTTTGTTTCAGTTTACCGAAAGTGTCGGCCGACTTGCCAGCTCTGAAGCCAATTTTGTGGTGGGAGAAGTTGAGTCACATGTCACCGCGTTTTGATTTTGATTAATTGACTAAAAAGGTCGAATCCGAATCTTTTCTGTCTTGGCATATCCCTATTCTGGTTTTCGATTCGTCGTATCCGAGATAACTTATTGTGAAAAGCACCACGTGTGTTGCGGATGCACAGAGAAATGGCAACTTTCAGCGAAATTTCTGCAAGATTTTCTGCGTGTTCGTATGTTTATCACAGAAGGAAATGTGCGCATTTGATGTAATCAACGTGCGTTCGAAAAACAATAACCAACGCGTATTTTATTTATTAACAAAAATTTATTGCAATTGTAAAATAATGCCAAACTGTGGTTCTAACACCAAATATACCCATCACAACATGACCCAAAACACTGCGCATGTGCGATGAAATAACCAACTGTGTGTGACCAATCACTAAAAATGTGGCCTTTTTTTGCTCTCTTGGCCTTATTTCTAGTTAACTCCAACAGTAAACAACCTTTTGTATATGATTTGTAATGTCCGGTGCTTTAATTGAAGGAAGCTTGTCACTTTATGTGAGCAAAAATACATGACCAGTGTTATTCACCTGTGTTTTATCGTCCAGTAGTTATCTGAAACCTTTGCGGGTCAGAGTTGGTTTCGTGGTTTGCAAACTATTCCCTTATCGCTCACAGCATTCTGTCGGGAGCTGAGTGCCCCAGGGGTGATATTTCCTTCCATACCTAATCCAGGTTTCGGTTCAGTAAATATGCCGCTATTCACACGCTTGGTACTGACGTTGCCAAGTCTGAATGCTAAAACCTCTGTCAGGATAATAAACTCCATTCAACCCACATTTAAAAGTGGATCAATGATTTTATGACCCTATGGTGCATGAGGTTAAAAATAATGATAATTAATAAAATTGTGTTCCAGACAATGCTTATCTAAGAATTGGACTAACTTGCAAATTATTATTTATTATCCATTCTCCAAATTAACAATTTTCAATAAAAATACATTGACCATCTCAAGCGAACCAAAATAGTCCGGGGATCAAGTGTCGTACTAACCGACTGCGATTCGTCATCGACAAACGCTACACTGAAGTCGACAGAATAAGCCAAGCGTCAAAAGAGCTAATTACACAGTTGTATTGCAACAATGGATCTAGTATTTCTCAGGCAGGATAAAGCTAATGATTTTATCACTGGGAATCAAAATACTTCTCTATTCTCTAAAAACTTTCGTGTTTTTGCCAAGCATTCAGGTAATAAATCTTTGGTGTTTTTACCAAGCGTTCATGTAATAAATTTTAATACAAGACTCGCGTCCTTATAGTCAAATCAGTGACGTCAGGAGTTTAATTGTCATCCTATATACTCCAGTGTTGGGGATTTTTGCCCGGAAAAGGAATGAGATCATCTCTGTGTTGCCGGTTTGCTGCCTTAACCGCAGGAACCGTGATTGGTTTTCTGTTGTTTGTTTGGGGGTTTGACCGAGTGGTTGAAAACGTGACGTGTTCTCTTGTTTTCCCGCACTTTAGAGGGACCCAGGGCAGCCCCACTGCTGTTTGTCGGCGAGTGTCAAATTCGCTTCCCAGATTTTGTAGCGATTCTTTCGTAATGCTCGCTTGCGTGCAAAGGTTCAGTAACCGGAGCTGTACGATTTGTGGTGGGGCGCGATGGCAAGGGTGGGTTTTGATGCACAAATGCACAATCCGATCGCCTTCTCAAGCATCTTTGTTAAGTGCCGCTAACAATCGCATGGTGCGCGGGGCAACAAAATACCGACACGCATGAGCGCCTACTTTAAATGTCGCTCGTTTCGGCATAAATTCGCGAGATCAAGTAACCGGAAGTCCTCCAGAAAGGGAATTTCGATCCATTGTTACTTTCAGGATCCTGCACGCGGTTTACTTAAAATCTGCAGGTGTTGCCTCCTCCGCCCCATGTCAAGTTGTCAAACACGATGAGGGCCTTCACCTGTTGGCGCGCCGGCCAGGTAACACAAGCTTTACCCCCGCCTGGCCATAAGTGGAAACTGTCGAAAATTTACTGATTTACAAGTCTCTCGATTACTTTCCTCATTCTTGCCGTTGTTGGGGAGCGAAGGGTTTGTTTTGGGACCTTGTGGATCAACACACGCGATCAACTTCCGCTATGAAGTTAATTGAAGTTTGATCTCAGGCCAACGCACTTTGTTTTTTTAGCTTTGTAAGGTTAGCAAAACGTTCTTCTGAAACCCAGGGGAAAAAATGATGAAATTGATTTGATTGTCTGCAGTATGTTGAAGAATGAGGTTAACCATGCTAGTATGGGCGATAGATACGATCTGAAGTTACACTGTTACAAGCTGAGTGAGGTACCCAGCGTTCAAGCCCCAATGCAACAAAAGCGATTGCCAAACTAGGCAACAGCGTTTTGTAACAAATGAATCGCGTGCACGACAGCGTGGGCTCCGAATCAAGGATTTCCTGTGATATCTACACCTCCTTGTGTCACAAAGCGCAAAGTGCGAAGCGAGAAAGTTCCCATCGCATTGCGTTTCCTTTCTGTGAAATGATTCATCGCTGATGTGAAACTGCCCCACATAAACCTGTGCAGACCATAGGACCGCAGTAACATTTGTGCCCGACAGTGTTGTTGTTATTGATATTGATGCTGTGAATCACTCACTCTGAGGCCCACACTGATGTCTCAACTCTTGTATATCTCAGTTCGGGTGATGATTTATGTGCCCTCCTGTCGTACAGTCGTGCATTTCTTAAGTGACTAACGTCCTTTGAAGGTGCTACCTTTGGGGGTGAAAGTCGCTACCCAAAGATTTTGTAAGCATTCAAACCCAACAATAAGCGCTTATATTTTATACATATTTAAATATATTTATGAAACGGTGCGAATACAATGAAATACAACAGAAATTCGATGATAATCGATTATGCGCCAAGGTTTCCGACACGAGGTAATGTGTTAATGAGTTGGCTAAGGAACTGTATATTTCAAGACGAAGAAAACCGGATTCTATAAGTCGTGTTCGGCTCGAGCAGACAACGTGAGAAACCGAATTAGGAATTCTTTTTCCGTGTCCAAGACACTTTCGGTTCTTGGTGCGATCGTGTGGAATATTGTTAGAAGCATGTGGTGCTAATACAAACATATTAAAATGAAAGTTGTGCAGGCTGTAAAGTAAGGGATGTGTTTTATGGACATGGGCGCTACTTGCCATCTGACGCTTGCTCGCACCGACCTGTTTTGTTCGCCAATCATTGGCATCAACGCATCCTGTTGTGACACTGGACCTCCTCAAATTATATTCTTCCAATGAACCTTAAATCTTAATCTTTTCTCGCAATAGTGTATATCACAAACCGATTAGTGCAATATGATAAGAAAGAATTGTCTCGACAATATTAACGCCCAGAGTGGTTTTCGGGTTGTTTGCGTTGCGCAATTAATAATACGTGCCTGTCAAAGTCCAGCCCTGACGATAATTAACCCGTCGCATAGGGCCCCTGTCTTTTATATCCTTTGGCGAAAGTTGTTTAAGCAATATATAGTCACCTCCACAGCGCGCAAATGTGTGCGGGTTCTTATCGGAATAGCAAATATATGACTACGGCCTGCGGTTGGCAGCTAATAGTTGTTCAATGATAAAGTAAATTACGCTGCGCGGTTTTAGGTGAGCGTAGCGATATGTTTGCTTGGCAACCGGCGAAGCTTCTTCCTCGTGACAGATTGCACCACTAAATCAACAATAATTTGCGGACTAGCAAAATGCAAGTTACACGGTATGCTAACGCGTGTATGTACTCGCTTGCAATTCAGATGTCAATCCATCAAAATAACATAACGTCCACGAACATATCAAGCAACCCTTTGCGACCTAACGTTGTAAAGCGGAAACAGTAGCACTTACCCACACCATGCAAAAAGCAAACGAAGGTGTCGCGTGAGCAACAATCCTTGCTAATCGAAATGGGTCAGCTATCGTTTTTACAGGAATCGGATTCCAATGAGCGGTATTGTGGCGTTTTAGTCTGCCTACGCTGCTGCTGTTTACGCGTAGAGCGTGAGCTGCCCATGCAATCTTAGCATCGTATTTGACTTGCATTAGTGGAAATTAACTCTTTGTACGTGGAAAAAAGTCGGTTTTATTGCTGTTCGGGAAACAATGCAAACGTGTTCTCTTGTCTCAAATATCTCAACGTGACAAGAATAAATTACAATCGTAATATGGTGGGTTGGGCTTTATTTGAACAAACGACTCGTAGTTATTACAATGTCCGTCACATTGCATGATGACGAAACCTCGTTTTGTACCCTTGAAAGATTCAAATTTGCATAAATTAGTGACAATATCCCAGAACCACAACACGATAGGAGCTTGTTTGATTAATCTCTTCCCGCAGGCAACCAATACGAACGTTCAACCATTGTACGTTAGGATGCAGAAGTGACAAGAACGTCTCTGGGAGTAAATTCAATTCAGCAAGCAGTTCAGCCACCAGAGATAATTCAAGAAAGTATTTTGACCAATTAGGGCGGTCCCAAATTCATACCCTCGCTGCTTTGCAAACTGAGATCTTTCGGCGAAATTCTTTTCTTTTTATTGCATTATCTTGTCCATCAAAACTTCGACCGCGTCCTTCCGTAGCGTCGGGCTTTGCGCTACAATTTCCTGCCATTAGTTGATCAAGGCATTAAGCATAGTTTTGAATCGAACAATAAACATATGTTGTGCTTACATCGTGTTTTCACAAACTCTTTCTTACCACCCCATTCAGCTGGTTTCAATTTTCTGCATCCCCCTATGTTTGTTTGATAGTAAGTTTTTATTGCATATGTCAAATTGTATTAAAGCGACTGAAAAACTTTATGAAATAGTGCAGTTAAGTGTTGATCGTTGTGGCATTGAATTTTTGCGACCCATAAAATTCGATGTGCGGCCCTGGATCATACGCCCATTGGTATTAGCGAGTAATCCGAGTTTACATAAAATTTCCAGTTCAAAGTGAGTAACCAATAAATATGTGGTTTATGGCCACTTCCTTTGACTGACTGTTGATCTCTTTGCGAAGTGATTGTGTCTTGTTGAAAATAATCTACCTGAACAACACGTAATTTGATGTCTGCCATGGCAGAGTAGATAGATAGAGTGACAACATATTCGCTTGTAAATCGCATTCAAAACTGAAACACTTCCAGTAATTTCTCTGTTCAACCTGTGGCTGCCAGACGTTGCATATAGCCGATGCCGTCCATGGTGCCAAAATTTTTACAGCTGTCTATGTTAGGTGTTACAACAGGACGCAGTGCGAGTTCGGAGTCACCTTTACCTCATATCGTGAGCACGATATCAAGGGTGAAGTGCGTGGAAACGGGTTGCTGAGAAACGAGACAACGTGCAACACCGAACAGCCCCTGTTTGTACACTGCCCGAAACGAATGCGATCCCCTTTCCGAGCATGGGAGTCCCTCGAACTGTGTGGATTATTTGGTGTTACAATCTGGGTTGAATGGATCAGTGACGCAATAGGGCGTCTTAATTTCGCATGGGGCCCTTGGGCGCCAAGTCAGGTGAAGGACAACCAGCTTGTTCTCTGTTTTCCCAGTTTCCATTTCATTTCCGACCGATTGTGCAGTGATCGATGGGGCAAGCGCATTTGCGTGCTAAGCGCCTGTAACTTTACTCTCGAAAAGTGGTAGCTTGGTGAAATTAAAGCTTCTTCAATCACAAGCGCGGTCACACTTTTAAGTACGCGGTAGGTTTATGTGTGTACAGTATTTGTCAATGCAACAGCAAGACCATTGCGCCCACTTGTCGCTTCTGGCCTTTGTGCAAAACTAAATTAGCGGTGCATGCTGTGCTCCTGTTTGCAAATCCTCTCTGTTTCTAGGCGTATTTTCGTCATATTTAAACCAGAATCGTGCGATTAGTTTGCTTGCATGCGAAGGTAGCTCAAAGTTCTATTTTAGTTAACGAGCAGTTCGTGGTATTGGCACTTGCTGTATGCTTTATTCTTTGGCTCGTTTGAATGGTTTTGATACGAGCATGCGGAAAATGTCTCAAAGATTTGCAAAACTGGTTTAGAGCATTTGCCCTAGACTCATTTCTTGTCGATTGAAATATAACTTGTTAAACCCTGTCTTTGCTATTGGATGTCAAAAACTATCACAAATTTATAATGAAACTTTGGTTTTGGTTTTACCTGTGATATGTGGTGTGCATACATCGATATTTTTGATGGCAAAGTGTATATAGCCCGTCGATTTGCAGTCAGCTGGCACGACCCAACTTAAACCAAGCTTTAAAACTTCGTGAGGTTTAAAATTAGCATTGCAGCTGGACTTCAGTGGGATAATGCAAATTGTTGTGTTCCGCCTTTGCACTGATTTGCCTAAACATTCTCCTCGTGCGAGCGTTGAGGAAATTATTGCGGCAAAATGAATCATAGCCAATTTCAGCAGGGGTCCAAATAGAAAGCACTTCCGTATTGTAAACTCACATTGCAACAATGCACCTGTTATGGCCCTGTATACTTGATATCGATCGACCAAATTGATATAACCTAAATTTATTTGAACAATTAAAAAATATGGCCTCAGCAATGTATTCGAAAATCAAAAGAATCTGTTCAAAGTTTAAAAAAATCTGTTTTTGCAAAACTTTTCGTCACACCATGCAATTGTGCATTGCTCTTTAATTTTCGAGCGCATACAAACGAAAGACTGCAAACAAGCTTTGAAAATGTACGGAAGTTCGAAGATAATACAAGAGAATTAAATATTCTTCTCATGTGCTGCAGTACGAGAATTGCACAAATACTTGCAACATTAATTCATTCGCAATGAAATATTTATATAAACGTCAAATCAGTGCGCAATACACACGCGACAACGTTGAATAATATCTTTCTAACGTCAGCAATACATGATTGCACCGAATCCATAACTATTGAGCAAGACGTCTTCATACATGAAAATCGTCAGAACTTTTTCTTGTCAGTGATTTGGAAAGTCTGTTCCTGCGGAGGTAAAACGAGTCGCGTAAGCCAATATATCATATGGTTTTGTATCCATCAATGTTGCCAGCAAAAAATATTTTTGGAAAAAAAGCAGTCAAAAACACCTACGTAGATATGTTTGCTTCTTGTTTTCGCATTGTAGCGCGGCTATCCAACTATGTGGTGTGCATAATGTGACAAGCAAAGTTTTTCCGATTAAATATTGACGTCTAGATGTTGATGTTGTTGTCCAATCCGACAGATCTGAAAAATTGTTAATATGTCATAACTTATTTTATATGAGGTAAATGTGACAGGTCCAGATGGATGAAAATCGTACCCCCCCACAAGGTACTGAACAGATGATCCATAAATCTCAGCTGAACCGAAAAAGTAATTTATGGTTTTAACGAAACGCCCACAAAAGTGGTCTGATTTTGTTCTACTATACACTTGAATACTATTTAAATACCGAAATGCAACGGAAAGGGAGTAAATGTGGTATCATCTTCATTTAGAAAATTGCGTTTAGGCCATTAACTGGATGAACCGCAATCAACCGTTTGGTCGATTAGGTGCAAACTCGTTAGAGCTTTCATGGGAAGGTAAAAGTTTGCAAGTCTATAATAACCTAAAGACCAAAGCAAGCGAGGGCAAAACAATAATGAGTGCATTTGCGACAAAAACCTTTCTGGGTATTTCCGTGGCATTTCTCTGACCCATCAGCATAGAAAAATCATAAAAGAGCACGCGCCCTAAAACGAAATCGGAGGTCTTATATAGTGGCGCATCTCACCTTGTGTAATGGGTTCGTTTGGCAATCTGAGGACGTTTTAGAACCACATAGGGGAGGGATGCGTAGTGTGACCGTAAGGCCGCGGGGGCAACCCAGGGACGCAAATATCTCTGCCCGTCCTGCATATCACCGTGCCCACGTTGCAGGAATATTGGTTGCTACAAAAAAATGCATGTTTTGTTTTAAACTTATGAATAAAAAGTTAATACACATATACACACCTGTGGAGTCGCATGTGGGTCTTAAGGTTGCTGGTAGAACTGAATCGTTTGTAACAAACTCCACATTCGTGAGGTTTCTCTCCAGTGTGAACGAGGTGGTGTTTCTGAAGATGAGCAAGCTGTGTAAAACCTTTGCCGCAAGTCTCGCATTTGAAAGGCCGCTCGCCGGTATGAACACGAAGATGAACCTTTTAAAACAAGAAACGTTACCCGAGTGTTTTGTAAAACGCTCCCAATTTGACTTGGTCATGGAAGGTAAAGGCGAACACGAAATTACACCTTTATTAAAAATACCAAATCGAGTGTGCGATTTTTTTTCGGTAGAACTCATCACCGATGCTATTACAACAATGTTTTAAATCTGTACGCTTTTACCTACCTTTAAATTAGAAAGTTGTCCGAATTTCTTCATGCACACGTTGCACTCATAGACGATCTTTCCGTTTTCTTTGCGCAGAGGATAAGGAAGGGACTTGTAACCGGAGTTGGAATCTCGTTTGCATCGATCAGAACTGGAATTACTGTTAAAGCAATAGTTATTTGAACGTTGTTAATTTGACCAAAGAAAACGCACAATGTTTCATGCTATACACGTGACAAGGCAGGAATTCCCCACCAAAGGGGTCACTTAGGATACAAGCTATTTTATTTTAATGATTCGATTCACTGACATCGCAGCCAGGCTTGGTCATAGCCACAACCACAATCATGGTTTTACATCTCTCGGTTCAATTTATTCAAAAAAGTGGCTTTGATCCAGATTGACTGCGATTTCTTTGCCAAAAGAATCATGTTCCCGTTGTCAAAAAATACATACTGGTGCATACATAGTTAATGACGATTTGTAGCATTATTTATACCTGCTGACAGACGAGGTGTTGCTGTTTGCTGTAGACGCTGACGTTAGTTGGGAAACATTGAAAGGTCGGTTGTCTGGTGGGCTTCGTGCATCACTGGTGCTGTTGCTTGAATTCACAGATCCCACAACGTGACAGGATGACGTGTTTGACCTGCACCTTTTTCTTTCGGGTTGTTGTTCGCGTTCTTCACCGTGCTTTCTTTTCCTTTGGTGATTGGACTCTGGGAATCCTAAAAAGAGCATTATGTAGTTAAAGGTTGCAGTATGTGTTTGTTTACATTTGATACGGCGAATATATGAATAATCGTCCTACGTGATGAATACACAAACTATGAATAAGTAACACTTACGCTCGTGTTTACACAAACTCCATCCTGGTGAAGTTAGTTCCCCGTTCCCCGGACTCGGAAGGCGCGTTTCCCGGTGCTGGGTTTCCGACGATGACAGGGATGCTTCCTTTATTTGCGCGGCTGTCCCTAAAGCATGGCGAGAGGTGGTTGATGCAAGTTTTTTCCATCTTTCTGAAGTAAGTGACGTCGCTAAATTATTAGGAATGTTCAAGTCTGGAAGGTTGCCCGCTGCTACAGTGCTCGCCGCATTCCGCATTGCGTTATCCCACAGAAGCTTTCCCATATGCATCATGTAGTAGTCCTTGGGCAACACCGACATAGTCATTGTTGGATATGCGGGCCTGAGAAAAGGGTTCGCTTGCACCAGAGGTGGTATTTCAGTGCTTGGGACAAAATCTGGATTGGTGATTATGGGCCTTGCCATCAATCGGTCGCAAATTTTCTGGTACGTTTCTTCGGGTTTTTCTTCTTGTTTCATTAACTTGGGTTTCTCCCCACGAAGGGGTTCATTTGATTTTGCGTGATATTTTTCTTCGAACGTGGTATCGGCCAGTTGTCTGGTAAGCAGCGGATTGACTTCAGGAGATAAACCCATTTGGCCGGCTTTGAGTGCACCAGGTCCCGGCGTCAAGAAACCGTCAGTTCGGGAAACAGAAAATTGTCGCGCTAAGAATTGCGAGTTCATTGCATAAAGAAGGCTATGGTAGTACGTGGGCAGCATGGAAAAAGCTCGGGTTTCAGCATCCTCGGAAGACGTAGGTGTTCTTTGATCTAAAACTTGTTCTTTTTTCATAAAGACTGGCGATGACATTGGATCTCCGGCCTTTGTCTGATCAGGGCTTGGACTTCCGCTACCGTAACCACTGTCCGAAGGTGAAGTAACGTTGTGATCAAGTAGAGACCGAACCGAAAAACTTATCGAATTGGGCTTGTGTTTGGGCGAACGTGGTTCATCGTGCGAACGCCTCGCTTCCCTCTGCGAGCAGTCGGTCAGATGTCGGCGCTTTTGAATGGCAGCAGCCGACGCCATATTGTTGCCATTGAAGTCTTCTTGTTTGCACGGCTTTCCATGAAACATTTCTTTGTCGCAGAAACTGGTTGGGCCCCAATGACTGTCATAAGATAACCGTTGATCTTGCATTATTTCTCAGCAGTTTTGCCGTTGTTTGTTTAATTTATGGACTGTGTTGAAGAAAAAAAAACATGTTAAACTTTAGTATTTTTTAAAATTTATTTCGATACATTTGCTTCGAAAAAGACAAGCTATTGGTGTTTTTATCGCTGACAGACAATAGCCTTTGCCAAACTGACGTTTTCACGAACTTTGCACCCTGCGCAAACTCTGTAATCGTTTTGAGTTTACATTCAACAGAAATGTTTAGTTTAAACCACTGTTCTGAAATATTTTACGACGTGTTAAGCATTGGTTGTTGCGGTTCCTTTAAACTGTATTCTAACATTAAAAAACGATAGCTTTTAAGCGACAGAGACTAAAAGATGAATTGAAGAGTTGTCCCACACATACACGCTACAACACTTGACGTGGTCAGAAGTAACAGTTACAATTGTCAGATATCGGACTGGAATTAAACTTTATACATAAACTGCAAGCGCTAATGAGTAGGTTCTTAGCGCCCCCGCCTAATGGCTAACGTCTAGTCTGCTGAAAATACCCCATATGATATCTACAGCACGACGATTATTACCTTAACTGTGGGGTTTCCCTGTCAACACCTGCTGTAATACTTGCCGTCGATAAGCAACCGCGGGGCTCCTTTTTTTCCTAATTCTTCGCCCACTTAAACTGTTTCCGTTTCGCTTAGATGCGTTGCGAGTTCTTTCCCCGCCATGCTTCTCTTCGCTTTGTTTACATTTGTTTTTATGCGTTAAATATTGCCGTTCTTGGCGTGGGTATTAATAGCACCAAACCCTGTGGTTGCCAAATTTATGTTCGCATGTAACCACATGGGCGACAACAAAAAGGGTTAACTTTTGTTCATGTCTGCTGTAGTTTAGAAATACATCAACAATAGTATTCTGCTCGTAATCTTGGCCTTCGTTTACCTGGTGATAAGTTGTGCAAAGGGGTGTTGTTGTGTTTGGAAGATTGCCCAAAAATTGCCTACTAACTGCAAGTCTACAGCTGACTTACGCATGGCTTATGACCGAAACCGCATCCGATTCCACGTGTGCATGAGTTGTTGACGTGTATTGTGAGGAACGAACACTGTAATTCCTGCAGTTATGCTGTATCTTCGCGTATTTGAATCAACGGGTCGTATAGTTGTTTAATAAAGAATGGTATCGTTGTTTTTGCATTGCGACGGCATTTTGTTGCGCGAAAGAGGGAAATTGGCAGATAAAGCAAAACATATTTATCTCATTTATGCTCCCACCTGTGGGTGTAATTAACAACGTTCACGCCATGAAGCTCGATGGACAATTTCCTGTCGATTCACTATCGCGAAGTAAAAGTCTGAGTTTGCTTCCACGTACTGATTCTTTTACCACCTTATCGTCGATTTGTTTTGTTTCAAAGATAACAAAAAGGTAATCTTTTTCCTGACAACATGTCAGCCAACATCATTTGCGAAGAAAAATACGTGAGAGAATAGAAATCAGACACTCATCATTTGGTGGACATACATGAAACTCGAAAAAGTTTTCAAAAAGCTTGAATTCAAGGATGTATTTCTCAGCAACACAACGATTCGTATTACCTTGATTTTTTTATATTATCCATGAACGTAGTTTGCTGTATGTGGTAGGCGCCCACCAGACCACTCAGCTTGACCATTGCTCACAAGAGCATGTACTGTAAATCACATGCACATGTACAGTAAAAACTTTCCTTTTCCAGTTGTACATCAGCATACCAGTTGCTCCGGATGAAAGGAGGCGGGTTGCGTTATGACGCATTCGCTAAAAACAACATTCTAGCGAAAGGTATCCGCATTTGTACTCGTTTTGTCCGTGTCCAACCCTACTCATTTACTTTTTACCATTCTCCACCTCGTCAAACTCTCTCCTCTCTCCCGCCCTCATGTTTAACACAAGCCGGAAAATGTTTGCTTATATTCAATTTGCTGTTACATGATAGTGTAATGATTTCAACCATGTCCAATGAATATTCCTACAACAGGATTTGAACCCAAGTCATCCTGCTCAAAAATCCCGAAGGGCTTTTCTGCTTTATGTTTGGGGCAATCACCTTCACGAATGTTGCCATAACAACGAAATCAACATGAATGACATCAATCCCATCTCAAGAATTTGAAAACTTTTAGGATCTGAAGTTTGTTACAGCGTAGGAAAACAAATATAAATAAACCCATATCACTTTGCCCAAAGCGACCAATTTACGCACACGTATAGTGTAGAATAACATAAATATACCTCAACATTTTTACCCATAATAATCAGAAAGTCCAAAAATGTTTTATAAGGCATGTGGAAAATCATTATAGTGCACTAAGCAAGGAATCGAAATAATACCAAAGAACATTTATAGCAGACAGTTATAATATGTCGTTTTGGGCCGAGACTGCGTGGAGAATGTGCTTCTGCGTAGGATATTCATATCATGGAAATTCACATAAGAATGTAAACAATCTGAGAAAGGCACCTCTACGTTGTTCCACAAGCACTAAAGATATACAAAAACACCATGGCAACTTCGATGTAGATAGATCCGGTGTCACCTCTGACCATAATACTGCGTCCACTTGACAAGAAAACGTAAGCTTATCTCTGTTACTCGTTGATGATACTATTAATGAAAATGTGTTTCGCTAATCTCCATACAGCATTTTGTTTCACAACCTGTACAACTAAACATTGGCTAACGAGCATTTGGAAGTCATGCCTTGAACTTGGTGTTTCTTGATCGCCTTTCGGCGTAAAACAGGCAACAATATCTGACAGACAAAACGTGAAAGTTTGGAGCGCCTGTATGTTATTTTTAAGCCATTGTTCCAAACCTTCGTTGGCCACGCACGAATTGGCACGCGCGATAATCGGATACAGCAGCCTAAACAATATAAGTCTCGGTGTCAGGTGATGCTTTTTTTCAAACCACAGACCAGATTCGGTTCAGTACACAGACAGTCATTCCCACTCGAAATTGTTATTGATCACGTATGATTCATTAGTCAGCTATTTTGTAGGGGGTAAATTAGAAAAACCAAATTTTAGAGATTAAAAATTGTTACAATAAAGACAACATGTTTCACTTGTAGGCTATAGACTGTAAAATGAAATAGTTATTGATTACAAAAGGACGCCAACAAGAGACAACATACAGATAATTGCTTAAGTATAAAGGTTTTTAATTGTCTGTAAGAGCAGTGCTTTTCTGCATTTTCGAAGCCGGACCTAACTTTTTGTGGCACGAAAATTTTATTTCCGCCCAAGCGGCTAAATTTTATTATTTACTTTACCATTGAGCACCGAAAGTTGCAGAGAATATTGTTAAATTGGCTTAACAACGCGACGAAGTTCAATGAGAGTCGCACGTTCCACATTGAAAAATATTTTGTAAAGTTCTGACAGTTCTCAAAGTTTATGTGGCATTTTCTTTGCTAAAACAACGCGGCAGGTATAGTGTTGATCAGCAAAATACAAACAGGAATTTATCAGGGCCCGCGCAAGTAAAAAAGTCTGAAACACTCGGTATAGATCTGTTATATTTCTAGCATTGTATTTATACACAATGTCTTAAGCGTAGGGGCAACATTATGTGGGAAATTAATATCCAATACATACGTGAACCACCTGTAAGCTTTTGAAAAAAAAAATATTTCGTCCCTGGGTGGGCTCGAACCACCAACCTTTCGGTTAACAGCCGAACGCGCTAACCGATTGCGCCACAGAGACGCCCGGGCCTGCAGCTACTAAATGCATCAAACCAAAATAGTCTGATGTTTGAAGTTGCTCTGATGCCCGTCTTCTTGAAGCAAATCAGCTGCCAGCATTATACACAGCCTAATACACACTTTGTCGGATAATTTATAGAAAACATTATTCATTTGAGATGTACATTAATTTTTTTATAGGTATTCTTGTTCAGAACCACTGCAACAATACTTTTGTTATATTAACACATAGGGAAAACGGCCATCGCAGGGGGGTGAATCCCAGATTTCAGGGGGCCGATTCCTAGATTTACCAGACTAGCCCGACGTGCAGTAAGTTGTGGTTTATGTTTTTGCGTTTCATTTAAAAAAATTGGCAAAAAGTTATGCTCCAGGTGAGGCTCGAACTCACAACCTCCGCATGTCTCCGTAACTGTCATATAAGTACGGCGCGCTAACCGATTGCGCCACTGGAGCTGGTTTGTTTTTGTTTTAAGTTGTAGACGGCGGCAACAAAATCGAAAGGCAATATTTTAATCGATAAAGTTGGAAAATCTTTTCGAGCCACTTTCCAGCGAGGCTGAGCTCGCGACATCTGGTTTACGTCACGTTTAAAGAATGGAAACACAACATATTTTAATATCCCACAAGTTGATAAGCCTTGCTCTAAAGCGCACGTAAAACAAGTAAGATTACGAAAACAAATTGAAAGGAGTGAGGAAAACAAGTTACCCGAAAAGTTTCGGTTTCAAGTCAGGTGGTCGAATGAATAGTGGTTTATTCGTTACCCCATGCTGGTGGAGTGGGAATGGACAATTGTTAAGAAATATAATCTGATTTGCGGTCGGCGCTCGCGACCCTCGGCCGCAGAACCCACGTGCCGCGTATGTGTTACAAAACGAGCTCGGGATTTTAGAGTAGAACTGAAATGTGACCCGATTTTTGCTTCTCGGGGTCGGATGAGATCCCTTGTTTGCTCTGCTTGATTTTTTTGTATCATGCGCTTTCCCGTACACAGAATTACAACCTGAAATCATTCTGTGGAGCAATAAGAACGTTAGAAAAAAGTGCGTTGCATGTTTTTTCGAGTGTAACCTCAGTTTGCTGGGACGATACAATACCTTGGGACAATTTAGAATCGTTGCAATGAACGTACGTTTCTGCGCACGTCCAAACCCCAAATCGCCTAGAAAAGGAATTTCGATCCTTTGTTACTTCCCTGCAAATTAATATATGCTACCTTCTTCCTCTTTGAAATCCGTGAATGTTGTTGCCCCTATTTTAGAACCTGTGGGACTGGGAGTTTGTAAATCGGAGAGGATGTTTCACCCAAAGCTGAACGATGCAGTGAACGCCCCATTACCATTTCAATAAACTCCACACAGCCAGCTGAACCAGATTTTTAACGGTGTCGGAAGATCGGGGAAGGACACACCTGGCTTATACGATGAGGCCTCGCGGTCTTGAGCAACACTATAACAGGAAGGAAAGTTGGGTTGGTTCTGAATGAAGGGATGTGTTTTATGGGAGAGTGGGCGTTGCGTGCGATCTGCCACCTGCTCGCCACGGTTTGATTTATTTGTGTGCTAATCATTGGCACTGAAGCGCCACCGGGATGCGCTTAAGCAGGTTTATTAAGTTAGACGCTTATCTGATTTAAACTTGAAGTTGAAAGCTTCCTTACCGATAGAGGAACCCTTGTTGTATTCATATTTCCTGTTTTGCCGAGGAGAATTCGAGTGTCGCAAGCAAATGATAATTAATTCTAGCATGAAGGAAACTGGATTTTTTGTGTTTGCCGCATGGATTGCATAGTTTTTCCCAATTATTTTCTAATGGAATAAAAAATAAATTACTTTCCGTTATTTAAGATTTGAATTGGTTATAATTCGGCCCAGTTCTGAGAACAAATTAGGCAAATACTAAAGAATAACAGCTGGGCTCATATATTTTTATATTCGAAGACTCAAAAATGCCTGTGATAAGGTTTTGGGTTCATTGTATAGCAAAAATTATTATATGTATAACTTATAATTTTCAGAATAACTTACATATACATGTTTTTTGGATATTAATATACTTATGTGAGTTCATTGATTGCCAAAATTGGGCAAACTCTATTAGTCTATGCAATTATTTATCCTAAATACGAATATAATAATGGAAATAGTCAGGCTACCGTGTTTATACCATAGCCTTTACCCGAAACGTCTTATCGTGAATACTGTCGATGGTCCCAAATTGCCTCTTACGGCTGCATTAAGAGTATGTGCACGGCAATCAATCAAACGAATGATGTTTGTCCCTGTCATGGCAGGCACTCTGACGATAATTAACCGTACACGCTATATCCGTCGCAAAGCCTGGGCGTTAGGCGAAAGTTATTTGAGTGACAAGTTGACCGCGATAAAGCCCTCCATATACCGTAAGTTGCTATCACAATGCAAACACGCGGAGTGAAACACTGTGTTGCTAATGGTGGCCAAAATTCACAGAGAGTTCCGCTGTGCGGTTTTTAAATTGTTTGTCGAGCGCATGACACTCTTAACTACCACGATGGTGGAATTTGTTCCACTTGTGCAACTTAGCTATTTAAATGAGTAATGATTGAAGCTGTCTAGAGGCAAACTGTTAATGTCTTCTATAGATATGTCCATGATCTGTTTTTCCAATTAGCAGTCAAAAAACGTTAATGTAATCAAGCATAAAAACGTTTATTTCGGCAGGCTAAAATCAGTCCGATTTCTTACTCAAGACAAATACATTTCTCTACAGCAAGCATCGTCGGTGTCTAATTCCAAAATAATCTCGGAAAAACGTTTTGTCCGATAACACACCCCCTTTGCTTTTTATCCAATACTTTCAGTTCTCAAGTTCGTTTGATCTTTTTAAAGTCTGGAGGAAAACCTGTAACCATTTGTTCATAAATGAGTGTTAAATATGTAAAACTGCAGAAAGTTTGCTGTTCGATTTATTGGCTTTCTGCAAACAGTGACTGAAAGTTTAGTGTTTTTGTGTAATCGCCGAGGCTGTACTGCAAGTGGCAAATGCTTTAATAAGTTATACCACACCATAGCTTCTTTTTCATTAGGACGATATGGTTCAAAATGAAAGCCAACAACACACGTTTCAAATCAGGTCGGAAAACCTTCATTCGGACTTCTATCATACCCATGTCAACTGCATCCTCTTTGAACCGATGACGCCAGAAGACACATTGTAACGTTAACACGAAAGATAAATGTGTCAAAAGCGTTTTTGCAATCAGGACTTGTCAACTTGGTAATTGTTACATTGTTTTTTAGTGCATTCAGCTTTAATTCGAGTTGTTGCTAGGACGTTGTAATGACATGTAGCAACCTGACAGTTTCCGTCAAACGCGGAAGCTTCGATGTAAAGTTGGCGACATGGTGGAAGGAGTTCATTATTGCTGTAATGTGGATCCATCCATTCATCAACTAAACAAAAACCAAATCCGCGGAAGTATAACATAGCTATATAGTAAAGCATTACAATCTCAACCTTACTGTTGCTTCTTATTTCAACCGGTGTGCAAGAAAGATTCTGATAGATCCATCAGTTGAGCAAGGAGTGAAATTGTCCCGAAATATTTCATTGAAGAAAACAACTTTGTTGCTAGAACTCGAGCGCGTGGTTATCAATTGAAAACCAAACCAGTTCTCAAAGCAAGGAAAAGGAATTGAACATTTCTACCAAATTAATCGTTTTCAAAGTGGTTCACTTTTTCGCAAAAAGAAATCACAAAAAGACCAAAACTTGAAATGAGCTCAATGCCTTCAGTGACGTTTTTCGTTGCTCTGATAGTTGTCAGCAGTAACGTCGTCCACGGCGGCATGAAATGCAAGGTCGGTTTTTTGGCTATTGTCGGGGAAACTGTGACTTGTAACAGCAACGTGCATATCACAGTACCACATTTGCTCAAGAAAGGAAACGACTACAACAGGTAAAATACTCAGACTTTTACCGTTTTTTTCGTAATATTTCTTCATTTAAAACAGCCGACGGTGTCGTCACTGTTCATGTGGTTGCTTCTTGCCATTCTATCCATGCATGTAAAGGACTTTGTTTGGGCGTCGAGTGAGTATACGAGTGTTTGTATTTTGCGCAACCATGTTTTACGATTTTCCTATAATTATAAGAAAACGCATTTTGAAATAAGCATCGGTGATTTTACAGATTAATGTGATTTTCACAGGGGATGCGATTTTGCTTGCTGCAGTGAATCCGACGATTGCAATAACGAGTCAGTGCAGGCAATCAAAAATGTTGTGGTTTGCCTCACTGGAGACATTAACAAAGTTAGACGAGTTGTTACATGTGCCCCCGGCGAATACTGCATACAAAAAAAGACTGTGGGTAATTTTTAGAATTTCTCATCTTTACTGAAACACAAAATTTCTCCCTCAACTTTCAGGAAATTGTAATCATTCTTCTAAAGTTTACTTTCTAAAAAAGTTGTGGCTGCAAACATTTGCATCAATTTTAACTTTCTTTGTTTCTTTAAAACAAGGTTTGGGACAACCATTTACGTATGGCACTGGCTCGTGTGGAAAACAAAGTGATGACGACGCATTGTGTAACGGTTTTGGGTAAGTAAGCTTTTCCCACATTCTAAAATATAATCATTTACCACATGATGAAGTCACTTTTACACAAAAAATGCGATTTTTTCAGGTGCTCAGCAAGTTGTAATTATGCAGATCGATGTAACGGCCTCTGGGTGACGTACATGAATCATATTGTATGTTTACAACACAGCACTACAGTTTATTACCCATGCACTACTGCGGGACACATTTGTGCAAAGACAGAAACCAGCTTGGGTACGATTTCACCGTTTAAAGTGATCTCTGCATTAAACTAAACGTTGATTGTAATTGAAGTCGCTACAACATCGTGCAGAGCTCCATCCGAGTGCGGAAAGATCTGTGGTTCAACTCCGTCAGTAACTCAAAATACTTCAAACAAGATAAGAGCTATCATATACTATTCTGAGTTAAAATTACAGGGGATGCACGGAGGCGTGTTGCTACTCTTATGATGTTTGTAACTCTGCATCAGTGTTTTATATGAAAAATCCAACAAAACTTTGTTTGGACGGCTCTGGAACTTCATTCGTTGCAACCATCTGTGAAGCTTATCAATTCTGCGGGAGAAAGGAAGTGACTGCTAAAAATGGCAAGTGCTTAAAATATTTGATTGGTCATGTATATTAATTATACCTGGTAAGTTTTACTCCTGCATCAATCACGGTTGTTTGTTCACTTTAGGCTCTGTGAATGTAACAGCTTCATGTCAGGCATCGGTTTACACATGTGAAGCTCAATGCGGAACGGATGAGTAAGACAACATTGCCCAACGAACAGTTTGATCAGTGTTTACCAATTTGTCTATGTGTCAGGCATTTTCTGATAATTTTTCTTTCCAAAATTACAAATGTCGCAAAGATCGGCAGTTTAGTTTACATTGTTAATGTGGTAATTTAAATGGGAAACTATAGCATAGCACATAAATTTGTTGAGAATTACTGTTACGGTTACTGGGTGATTAAACAAACGATTTGTTTCTTTTTCTTAATTTGTTCGATTCAAACCAAACTAAATTTTCTCTTTGGCAAAAACTGTTTGGTCAATTGATGTAGTAAAGAAAGGGGCGAACATGGTAAATTTGATATACAGAAACTGCATATATGGATGCTGTAGTGAAGAATTATGCAACATCCGAACGGTTGCAGAAATGGGGCGTGCTTTTACTTGCATGACTGGATATGTAAAGAGAGGTGTACTTACTTCCAAAAGTGCCTGCAGTACTGGAGAGTTATGCGGCAGAAAGGAAATAGGTAAACGGATGAACATCAATTGAAACAATGATTGCCCTCAAAATCAAATAAAATTTAATGGAAAAAAATAAGAATAAATAAAAATGCTTGGAAAACGCATGCATTAACATTATTGGTGGTGCTGTGCTAAACAAAGCAAAACTCAATAAAACCAATACCTTTCCGTTTAACATGTTCGTAAGCATGTTTCAGGAACCGCCATTTCTGGGACGTGCGTCACCCAAGCCGATTGTGCTTATCTGTGTTTGGATTCTCCGTAAGTTGCACACTCTTATTTGAATAATAAACTCTGCATAAAATTCAACACGACCAACTTTTTTATATAGCAGAAAAACGAAATTTTAAACCAATTTTTAAACTTAGCTCTTGTACATCGGCGTGCTGCAGGAGTGGAGACTTGTGCAATAATCAAACCGTAGCAGAAATGAAATCATCAATTCGATGTGCAGCCGGATCAGCAACAGATGGGAAACTTCCTAATCTCGTTATTTGTGCGGCTAACGAGCTTTGCGCTCGGACTGAGATAACTACGGAAGCGGGTATGGTTACAAATCATTATGTCCAACTTCTCTACCACATTATGTGGTTGTGGCATTTAATGCGTGGAAAGTAAAGCAACTTATAACATACAACCACGATTACTTTTACATTAGGGACAACAACGGTTGGTTCATGTCGAACTCAGGATGCGTGCGACCTGCTTTGCACCGGTTTAACGTAAGTGTTTGTTTTCTGTATTGTAAAAATACAGAACAGTTTTCTTACTGATACTCTTGTCGAAGAAACTCACCTTATTTTTTATATACGTTCAACTTGGTTTCACTGTTTTTATTACGTTTGTGGCAAAAGCAAGTTTGTTTGCAGCGGCTGCGTGTCAGCCTGCTGCAACAACGGAGACACCTGCAACACTCGGTCTGTGGCTCACATGACAAATGTGTTGAGATGCGGAACAGGAACTAAAGTGAACAGCAACCTGATGTCGGCTATGTTTGATGTTCATACTGTGTGTCCTCCCTGTCAGCTATGCGCAAGAATGGAAATGTTGTCAGGTATAACTGAGACTATTGAATAGGTACTGTAACTGTGCTGACTAATCGCTTGTAACAGGAAGCAACGTGGAAACTGTAGGATCTTGCCAAACGCAAGCTGCATGTGACGCTGGTCTTTGTGGAGGAATGACGTAAGACCGATGTCATGATTAGCCTTATTTCAATAACAAAAATCACTATCTTTCCGATTGATTTGCTTTTTACAAACCAGAAAATGAAAATGCATTATATTTTGGACTTCCAGAGGCTGCACTGCGGCATGTTGCAACAGTGGCGATAGTTGTAATGCATTGGCAGTCACCAGGCAAGGTACAATACGCTGCTTCGTTGGAACCATCAGATCACAATCACGAAACCCACCTCCATCATCTTATTCCTACCAACACTGCCCAAGCAATACTTACCTGTGTTCACGAACTGAAACAACCGCCGCCAACGGGGACAGTACGTATTTTTGCTTAGTGATGGAAGTACTTACGCGCAGCTATAAACTTTATTCGACAAGAAAAAAAAATTCTAGAACCATTCGTTTGTTTAGCTTTGTGTGACACAAAAACTTCTAAGTAATTGCTCCACATAATCGTGCACTTACTTGTTTCAAATGTATGTTCTGTAGGCTTATTAATTTTTCACTATGATAATAGTTTAACTTGTGCAAAAACCATTAAATAAAATACCTCAATAAGGCGTTTATTTTTGTATTTCCATTGGATAATTTATAGTAAATCTTTTCAGTTACGATGGTTGGATCATGCCAGGAGTTTGCAGTCGTCTGTGACAAACTTTGTGGATCGTAAGTTTTATAATTCTTTCAACTCCTTTAATGTGACAACAATTCTCAAAAACTGACCAAACGTGGCCCAATTGTTACTACATGATATGCTAAATATATGTAAGAGAATCATTAGGTTCACAAACATGGCTGCCGCTCCATTGCAGCCAAGCCGGATATAAGCCTTTAGCCGAAAAGTCGAAGCAAAATTAAAAAAATATGCTCTCGGTAAAATTTTTTTACCAAGTGTTGTAAGCTATCGCATGTCAAAACTCTATCAACTTGGCTTCCTGGAGCTCATCGGCAAGAGCGGGTACACTGTGACCAAGATGCACTTTGTATTTTGAAACTGATGTTACCAACTAAACGCAGCAGTCGCCTAAAGCTATGATCTTTTTTGATAGAACCCCTAACTGTATCGCCACGTGTTGCAACACCGATGGATGCAACGCTTCACCCGTTCCAATCACAGCAACAGCAGTGGCACCTACTTCTACAACAATAACAACAGCAAAAACAGCTTGGGTAACAACCACACCAACCACAACAGCAGGGGTAACACCCACATCAACTACAACAGCTACCCACACCACCACAACAACAACAATGCCAGATCAGACTTCTCATGGAAGAGCTCATCGCACTGCTGAATCCAACATTATTTTCATGTTTGGTGTTATGTTGTTTAATTGCTTGTTGGCCTGAAAACACAACAGTTGTCTTCAGTGATGGTTTGCAGTGCATCTGTACGACTGTTATTCATTTGTGCATAATGTGTATATATTATATTGATTTGACTATGTGAATATATTCAATAAACCTTCTATCATAAAAAATTGTCTGTGCTTATATGCATCAGCGCAAGTTTTATCATTCTCCGCTTAGCCGACGAATGTTACGAGGAAGCGCTTCCTTAATGTAGTTTGGAACCCCATATTAATAAACTGGGAGAAACACAAGCAGTAGATAGTATAACAAAGCTAAGCAGCAAAACATAATAACAAATGTATCAGAACATGAAGCATGTGGAAATCCCCACGCTTATCAACAAACTTTAACATCAAGAACAATACAACCACTTGTGGTAATGCCATTACATTGCTAAATAAAATTAAACAAGCACGAATTATACACTACCGGAGTGTATGTATTGAATCAAACGTTAGAGCGATGTGATCAACTTGTTAGTAACGCAAGTCTTTTTCACTCTACAAGTTTTTTTTCAAACGTATTTCAAACGTATCAAACGTAAACGTATTTTTCAATGTTGCTCTCGTTTAAAACAGGGATCGGTAACCCAAGGTCCGCTGGTCGCTTCTGACCCGCAGCCTATTCACAAATTGTTGTAGCAACTGTTTGGGCCTACAAGTACCATTCTGTGATGGTGCCAAATAAGTAAATAATGTTAACAAAATAATGTCCCAAATTCGAAAGGTCTAACCACATTTTTTTTCTTTATTACAAACGAAGCAACATTTTTTGGATACAATCACTCTGCAAACAATTTTCAATTCGAACGTATGGCGTTTTCAAAGCCGAATTTATCATAGTTAGAGACTTTCAATCACGTGCATTATTTTCTGGTGTGACGATTTAAACCTTCTTTACAAGACTATGGCACAAACCAAGTAATAAAAACAGAAACTTGACAAGCAAAGTTGCCACAATAACATGCTACGACATGATTATGTACAGAAAAATTTGTACAAAAATGCAGATCTTCAATCAACAATCTCAATCACTGAACCACCTTGTTTAGCACGGGGTTGGTATCTAACGCTTAAATGAGTCGAACGACCCCGGCATGTATTGGGTAACGGCGACAGTTTGGAAAGAAACCATTCCTTTAACTTCCACAAGTGCTTTTCCAGTGCTTTGGAGTAGAGCAATGGGTTGAGGGCGCTGTTTATTGGAAGCAACAGACAAGCACTCAACACGTAAGCATCATCAGACATCTTTACTCCTCCAACACTCAAAAATCCCATAACACAAATAGGAATCCAGCAACAAAAGTCGGTCAAAATTAATCTGGTGATTCTCTTTTGCATCTTGGAGGTTATATCAGTGCTTCTGGATCCTTTCATGCGGTTGCTTCGCTTGTAAATAAGAAAATAAGCAACCACCATGTAGATGAACATAAGAAAGTTGGTTAGGATAAGAAATGCTGAATACTCCCACGCAAACTCATTGGTTGTTGCAAACAAACGTGGCATGCAAACGCTCGTTTCACCATAATATCCAATCTCTCCTTTAACAGAACTACGTGGAAAGGCATTTTTAATTGTGTGCTTAATATCATTCCAAGACTTTTCCTCTGATGAAGAAATTCTTTGTGCAAGGGACGTAATGTTTTCTCTTGACACGAAATCAGTTTTATAAAAATTATTTGGAAACCAAACATCAGTAACAAAGTATTCAGCAGTTGAATTGAGCAAAGGAACGGTGGCCAAGAAAATAGCTAATATCCAACAAGACAATTCAGCAATTAAAATTTTAGTGACATTGACAGTTCGCATAAGGAAAGGTTTGTAAACCGAAATTAGCCGAAATGTGGTCATAGCTGTCATAGTTAAAGCCGATGCTTCTGATGATACAATCGCAAGCGCTCCAAGTCCTGAACACAACCTGCTTGATCTCCAGTTTTTATCAAACAAACAGTAAGATCCAGAATACCTACTTGCTTGTATTATGATTGCCAGGAGATAAAAACCCATGAGAAAATCAGATACGCAGAGATTGAGAATGAAAACGCTTGTATTGATAAATAAACGTTTTTCTCTTTCAATCTTAACCAAGTCTCGTGTGGTTGTAACGAATACAAACGAATTTCCCACCAGTGCTAAGAGACCGGCCACCCAGAAGATACCTCGATAAACTGGGTTTGCGATCATTTCGTTGACGTCTGCAAATGCGTTTCCAGCTAAATTAACACATTCGTCACTTCCGTCTGAGCAGTCTTTAATCCCGTCCTGTACAAGTCTTATTGCGATTGACAACGGTTGTTTATTGGTGCAATAAAACCTCTTACTTTCACAACGACATTGGATCTCATCAGATGCGTCATCGCAGTCTATTATTCCATCACAAACGTTTTTCCTGTTGATTGAAATTTTTCCTTTACTTTTGCAGTAGTAGCGGGTATTATTACATAGTTCTAGAAATTCGTCAGATCTGTCGGCACAATCAATTTGTCCATCACAGACCCTTTGTTTATCCATATTTATATTTCCATTGTTGAAACATTTAAATCTGTTATTACAGAACCATTCTCCGAAAGGTCCCATGTCGTCTTTAATAGACCCATCACACCACATCGGATAAAAATTTTTTGCATTTTTTCTTCCAGCCATACTTCTAATATCTTCAAACAATTGCTTCATAGCTCTAACACATAAGGATCCATTGTCCATGTATTTTTGTTCGTAAATACTGTCATCTGCCACACACACACTCACACTGGCTGCTGTATTAGTGGAACAGTATTTTGTGTTAGCTTGGTTGAGACATTGTAAACTTGCGTTACACAGAACGTTTTCTTGGTCCACACACGTGGAACTATTCTTGCAATGCATTTGATTCTGGGGACAATCTTTTCGTATGTCGCGACATAATGTTTGATTTTCACACAAACATTCATCTGACATATCATAGCAATCCACTATACCGTCACAAACTTGCTTGCTTGAAACTATCAGCTTTCTGTCTAAACACTGGAAACATCTAAATTGTCCATTGAGGAAGCAAATATCAGATTTATCGAAACATTGGGCCACTGAATCGTAAACGTTGGTTTGAGGTAAAACACAAACACTTTTTCTGGCTGGTCCAAAACATTTAAACCCAAACCCCTGCCGAACTTCGTCACTTTTGTCTCCACAGCCGCCAATAGCTTGACCATCACAAAAGTTCTCTCTTGCAATAAGCTGTTGACTTTCACAGAAAAATATTCCTTCGCAGGAATTGCCACATGTTGTTGTTGTTGTACAAACCACTTTATCAACATCACACTTGTTAACATCAGTGGCGCACGTTTTACTGACAACTTCATTGCACGTATGTGGAGCTGTCGTGTGGATGAGATTTCTGGCATCCTTTTCATTCGGACAAGTTGCAGAAACCACGTAACAAGATTGACATGTAATGTTAAACACTGAACAAACCTCATCAATTTCATCAACACAATCTATGAACGTATCATTAATCCAGCTCAATGGTATGCATTGGCCATTTGCTGAGCACTGTGTGTTATTTGGATTACAAGGACATCTGGCGTAAATACCAGAACAGTTGCAAGTATAATGTGTCTCATCAGTTCCATCAATGCAGTCAGGTTTTCCATCACACAACAAAGATCGATCAACACAATTTAAATCCTTTCCAATGCACTGTTTTAATCCAACACAATTACATTCAATCTTATCCGCTGGACATGTGCAGTTAACCTCATCACTCCAATCTCCGCAGTTATTTAATCCATCGCATTGTAAAGATTTATTGATACAGCCACTATCTGATGTGCAGGTTTTAAGTTTATAACATGGACATTCAAATTTTTCCGCTGGGCAGGTGCAGTTAACCTCATCACTCCAATCTCCGCATTGATTACTTCCATCGCATTGCTCAGATCTAGGGATGCAACCATATACTGACGGGCAGTTTTTAGTTTTGTAACATGAACACTCAAAGTAATCTGCTGGACACGTACAGTTAATCTCATCACTCCAATCCTCGCAGAAATTCCTTCCATTGCATTGCTCATGTTTACGGTAACAGCCCCATGATGACGTGCAGTTTGTTGTTTTGTAACATGAACACACCAACTTATCTACTGGACATGTGCAGTTGACCTCATCACTCCAATCTCCGCAGTTATTATATCCATCACATTGCAAAGATTTACTAATGCAACTACTCAACCCTAACGTACAAGTTTTAGTTTTGTAACATGGACACTCGAAATTATCCTCTGGACATGTACAGTTAATCTCATCACTCCAATCTCCGCAGTTATTATAGTCATCACATTGCAAATTCGAGCTGATGCAGCCACTGTTTGCAATCGTGCAGTTTTTAGTTTTATAACACGAACACTCAAACATGTCTGTTGGACATGAGCAGTTAACCTCATCACTACCATCTGGGCACAAATAATTTCCATCACATTGTAAGCTTTGATGAAAACATTGCCACATTCCGGGGCATGTTGTGTTGAAGCAATGGCACCTGAATGCACCGAGAGGACAAATATCAGCAAACATATGACTCCAATCTGGGCAGGAGTTGTATCCGTCCAATTCCATACATCCTGGTTGCCCTAATCCACATACACCAATCTTATGGCAAGCGCACTCGAACATTGACGAAGGGCATATGCAATTGGGATCATGATATGGAGCTTCACAAACCGGCAGATTTTCTTTTCCTGTAAGACAAGGATTGAGTTTTAAGCCAAGAGACTAATGGTCAAGTGCGATTTATCCCGAGTATTACTCAGTTAAGGAAATACTTTTAGTGGTCTTTATCAGCGGCGCTTACTTGTGATGGGAAGAGGAGCCAGACTTGTGTCCTCACCCGGACACTCACCATTCGCCCACGTCATCAACACAAACAACAAAAACAACTTCAACATTATTTATGATATCTATGTATAGCTGCAAACTAATAGGTAAGGTAAGCAAAGTGGAGCCAATAATATGAATTGTGTAAGCTGCAGACAGGTGGCCACTGTTTCGACCTAAAAGTTCTCATCAGTGCAGCTGGTGTGACTATCAGACGACTTTGCTGACCAAACGGCCAAGCAAAGACTTCCACTTTGTGGTGACTATACAATCACCGTCATCCGTTTGGCACCAAACTAGGTGTAACCTTACGGAGAAAACAAGGTTGTTTCACTTTGCTTATCTTATGATTATTGTGACACGGGGCCTAACGGCACTATTGGTTGAGCTTTGCTTGGCCATATTGTTTCCACCTGATCCAGTTAGGCTGAATTGCCTGGGCTGCCAAGCCAGAAAACCTCATGATCGCGATACGATAGCTGTGATCGCCAAGCAAGGACCTGCGCAGTGGGGCGATCCTGCCTATCATGCCATGTAATATTACTGCGTTACATAATAGAAGGATAGTTTATCATGGAATATTTAGTGTAAAGTGTCTGCCTATACCCTTCCTATTGCATCTATTTTATTGACACATGTGTCAACTACTGCAGTAGTTTTCTGACTAAGCGAAGAAATGTAAGTTATAGTGCGCAGAAACGTTGCAGAGTTTAAAGTAAGCAAGCCGGATATGCCGTTAATATTTTACATACGGTTGAGTATATGGAAGTTGTTGCTTGTACTTGTTTAACATGTGGTGCATATGAATTAACACATTTTGATCGTCTCGTTATATATGCTTCCTATGATGTAATACAAGGGGGTGCAACCCCTTGCACGCGTGACAAAGGTTACCCATTAAAATTCATATATTCATATAATCGCGGCGTCGCGCGCAGTTGTGACTTAAAGTTTTATCATATTATGCTGCGCGAATATATGTTGGCACGAAAAGTTATTAAAATTTGGTGTTTCAGAAGTCGCCGACCCATTGTAATCGAATATGCCACTGTCCGTAATTTCCTTGGTGACTGTTCCCTGCCTACCTTTACGTAGTCATACTCAGCCGAATGCATCTGCGCCATGACATGCCACTGCCATGAAATTTTTGACACAAACTTTTGTACATGTCATTCCCACGAGTACAAAGAAAACCCGAGAGTTTAAGTTGTTTCGCATGTTACCCTGAGAACCGCATTGGTTTAGGATCAAATGAAACGTTTCTGCAACACAACTATTGATCCGTTCTAATGTACTGCTTCAATCCAACAAAAAAATCTTTTACGCATTGGCGTAGAATGCCACTTGATCTCAGACAGCAGCAAATACAACAACAAAGTGATTCTGCAGTGTCAGGATGTGCCTTAAAAGGAGCATGCCGTTAAGCTAATTTACATGAAATAAACAAATCGTGCCGAGTATAACACGGAAGATAAATTGAAACGTGTTGACTTAGATCCGGTATTTAGTGCACATCATCAATCACGTCAGCATGGAAATTAGCCTTTGTTAATGTTCGTTGACGTTACAAGCAATTCTATTTATCTGTTACAACAGCAGGGATCCTACACCCAGGCCTTTTGTAATGAGGTTTAACTTTTTTAGTGATCGCTAACCTGTGAAAAGTGTGCTTCTGCATATTTGGAGATCATATTGTGCTATGTTGTCGCTAAAAATGACCAATTATTTATGTATGCACATTTGTTATCGTTTCCACACGTGACTGGTCAATGTCACCCGAAAGTCCAAAATAAACATTTCGGACGTGTCAATGCACTTGTTTTGCATATATCGGTGTGTGAACAAACTAGTTGTTCTGTCGTGAAAAATAGCACGCATTTTTACCGTCAAATTTCGAAAGTAAGTCTTTATCTGAAAAATGTCAGTTGAAATTGATTTGTTTTCTGCTGGTACTTTCTTATCAACCCAACATTTTAGCAGGGCTTTTTAATTGATTTGCTTTGGGCGAATTTTCATGTCCCACAAACTTGCGATACAAGCAGAGATAACGTGAAACTATAAAACGACGTTCCCCCATCTAGAACTATGAATAAAAGAATGTGGAAGACAATATATATATTGTTATAAATTTATTTTGAACACAAACCTTAAAGGTAAACATAACTTTGTTTGCAATCTTAAGCAAAAACACATTTGGACACCTTAACAGATTTATGGTGTATAGCAGATCGCAAAATCAATCTAACGAAGGGTTTAAACGCAATTACATTTATGGCCATTTTAAAGACCGAAGCTATTTTTGTTTGAAAATCATTTTTATACCAACTTTTACAACAATTCGGCTATTGACATCTATCTAAATATCCCAATTGATTTCAAATTGTTACAAGTCACTTATACAGGGGTATATTTTCAGCATATTTGGTTTATTATACTGAGACATTTTACGATGTTGATGCCTGCAGTCAAAATTGACCAAATTAATTTAGTGCGAAATAATGAAAACCAATCATGTCATAAATCTATTCGAGGAAATAGCAGCAAATAGTTGATTCAATACAATCAAGCAAATTTACACAAATAAGGTCAAACGTGACGCAAATGGAACCAACTAACAACACTGAAAAGCACGTTTACTTGCTATAATACTTAAGCATAAAACTTTTGTTTCGTGTTTTCTTTTAAATTCCAAGAAGCACGTAATACATCGGATTAAAAACCACGCATTGCAGCCACGACGAATGCTTGAACATAAGCGGATAGTTCTCTAGCGCTACCTAAAGGTTATTACAACTCTGGTCTATTGACAGCAAGATGCCGCCAGCGCAGCAAATCTTTTGTGCTGCGGAATAAGGAGTCATGTGGCAGCACAAACGGGTGTCACCTGCAAAAAACACACGTAGTTTGTTATTCATGTCTAGCAATTTTACAAGCAGCGATTTTTCTCTGTGCTTGATTTTTTTGCATAAGTCCAAAATACAAGTCGTTTTTTTCTTTGCTAAAATCTCCGCAAGCAGAACAAGAATTAGCCGGCTGTGGTTTCTTACGTCCACACGTGTGATAAATGGCGTGACAAAATGTGGTAACAGCGCTCTACGAAGTCGTACATGAGAAGCAAACATGCCAGAAAGTGAGGAATAAGAATAAGTCTTTAAGCCATAACATTTGCACTCCATTACAAGTCACCACGAGCCAAGCGCATGCCAGCGGCTCAAACGAAAGAAATGTTTGTTTACAGTCTGGGCCGCACAAAATATTCGAGGTGACGAGGCGTGCAATAGAAATCTTACCTTGCCGCAAAAGCGTTTCAAAGCAACATTGTTGATTCGCCTGGTTGTAAGGTCGGTTTCCACAGCACGCGTCTGGTGTTATTATATCCGGTCTCCTTCTAGGATTAGGATTCCCTGAGAGATAAAATCCAGTCAAAAATCCGCATGTTTATAAATATGCTAACTAATCCCCAAAACCACAAATTTTGGAGGATCAACCTGGTATTGTGGAAGGCAATGAAGAATTTGCTGTTTTCTTGAGCCGTTTCACAACGTAGGAAAAAACAACCAGGTTCATTTAATGAAATTTTAAAAGTATTTGGGAAACTTGGAGTCTTGCAGTTGTATCCCAATTGTAAGTTTACATGTAAAAGGCCGATTCTGTGCCCACATATTAAACAAAATGTATTTTTGTCAGAAAAACGCATTCAAACTTTCATTAAACTTGTACGATAATGTTCCTAAAATTTTGTTCGCAAGGTGGTGGCTGGGAACGAAAAAAACGAAGCGATACAGATAAAATATTTTGATGATTTTTCGCCACAAAGGATCTTACGCGGAGGTATGCAGGGCAAAGTCCTCCGAGGCAAATTTGGAGGGTCGCCCACTTTCCCTGTTTCCGGGTCCACCACGGCCCTCGACGATACAGTGCGCTCCGGGCCCTCGACATTGTTGCTCACGCACCTGCTGCGTATCGTGTATCTCTCCTCACGCGGAATGTTGGGAAGGTATATTTCCTTCGGGTTAAATAAAGAAAAATGATGCTAATCGTAGTTTTAATAAAATGACTTCGCCGTAACGGTTTGGTCATAGCACTTGAACTTTTGGGTGGAATCACAAAACCACATTTACCGTACAGTATTATATCACGATCTCTTGGACATCTAGCCGCGTTTCAAAGAACTTGCGCTACTTACAACCAAAAGCATATATGTGTGTGAAAGTCCATTTAACGCCCAGAGCAATGAATTGTTATGGGTTGTTTTAGCGATTTTCAAAAATGGCTTTCAGGAAAGGGTTTTTCCGATATTGTTATAACACATATGAGGTCAAATGTCCACTTACGTCGCCTGTCATGTGATAGGTGGGTGGTTTGTTTTCTGCGTTCGGACTGACGGTCACTTTCAGTCTCGGGCATTCCCCTACTGGGGGTTTGTCGAAAACAACGATCAAACCTCCGTTGGAGACATCCAGCATGGCTACAATGGGTCGAGGCGGTACTGAAAACAGATACAGGTAAATATTTGAATTTTAACTTTGAGAAACGAATATAAAACGTATATTTTAGGCTCAACGATGTAAACAGAAAATGTGTA
Organism: Ascidia mentula; assembly: GCF_947561715.1. Taxonomy (NCBI): domain Eukaryota; kingdom Metazoa; phylum Chordata; class Ascidiacea; order Phlebobranchia; family Ascidiidae; genus Ascidia; species Ascidia mentula. The sequence goes on from NC_138568.1 coordinate 7,806,043, forward strand.
AAATAATGTGCTACAGACGTGTGGCTTTCGGTGGGTATAATTGTTCAAGTTAAAATATCCCGTGGAGCTGCTGGCAATACGCAGTTCCACTATCAACACTTACTGGTTGTCTGTATCACTTCAGATTGCAGTTCGGGCTCTTCACCATTTGATCGCGTGTATACCCTGAACCTGTACGTGACGCCAGGAATGAGTTGTTGGATTCTCGCATTCACGAGGAAGTCGCCAGACGTTGCTCGCACAGTCTCTGTCTGGGTTCCGCGGATTCCCTGATCGCAATAAAATGGTTGATATGTTTCGAAGCTTGTTTTAGCTCGATTGCTACATGTTTTTTTTGGAAAACATGGATTGAACAAGTTTTAAGAATAACGGGCACTTTTAAAATTTTCTTTGGCATAATCCACATTTGTTACAGAACATTTTAACGCTAATAGATTATTTAATATGAATTGCAGAATATTTAAAAGTTAGTACAAGGATATTTTCATATGGCAGTTACTATAAGGCCATGTACGCCTTGTTGAGTAAAGTTATTCTATAAGATGGTTGATAGATTTTGAAATAGGTTTCTTGCTGATGGTGCTGATTACCTCGATATCTTCGTAAGTTATGAGATATTCGATTTGTTCGTTACTGGTCGATATAATCGGTTGATCCCACTGAAGAGTAACGAAATCCTGTCCAAAACCAGTAACTCGCAAAACCAGTGGTGTTGTGGGCTCTGAAATAAGGAACATGTAAAAGCAATTGAATTGGGGAATATGATCACGTGATTCCCTTCAGTAAATTCTGGACATAGCATGAGTCAGTAAATCTAATTTAAATATGTTATTTAGGTGTTCGTTTGAATCGTTAAACGTGCAAACACAAATATAACTGTTCCAAAAGTGATTTAATGTTGTTGCCCTGATGAGCAAGGGTAAAACAGCCAATAGGAAGGGAAACAACGGTAAATCTTAAAGGGTTAATCCAAACTTGTAGTGTACCCTTGTTAACATAACGTCCGCAGAGCTAAACCCACACCTCACGATCCTACATCGCTCGGCATACGCAAAAAATATGATAATCGCATCCGCAGTTTGCCTGACGCCGTGTAGAACACGTAAACAATTTCCCGGCATTCTATGCGCTTTGTTACAAATACGAACGTCTAAACGCGCAGTTCACACACGAGGGCGGGGTCGCAAGAGCGTCTACGTTCCGCTCAAAACCGCAAATTAATTTCGACGGACTTCTAAGAAACACAAACGAGAGATGGGAAAGATTTAAACGGTTGTTGCTAATTGCCTTAAACTAATGGTTTTCAAAGTAGAAGCTATTGTTAATCACGGTGGTTAATAAAATGTAATGAAAGCCTATGTGCAGAGGCCCCTAGAAGACTCAACGAAAGCACTAATCAGAAACCTTGCAATAAGTAAACCAACTTTAGATATAGGTTCACAGGCTTTTCAGCCAAGCTGGATCAGCCACTTTCCCAGATATCTGAAAAATCAAGCTCCCACTAACATCGCCAAATATAAAGGGCCGCGCAGTTGAGCGTTCCTGCCTTGCTATGCGAAAGCATGTTAATACTTCAACTTTAGGTATATATATCTTATGCGTTTTTTAGTGGTACAGGGTGGTTGTGGTATTACACAGTTTACAACAGAAAACAGACCTAGAGCACAATCCTGAGATTAATCATAACAACTTACTTGTTCGTATTGTAACAGTATAAGGTTCATAACTGCGAACACCTTGCGAAAGGGCGTAAACTTTGACCTTATAGGTTGTATCAGGTTGCAACCCGGTGATGGTGTAAACGTGGAAGTGGTTGTATATCGGATCGAGCGAAGGCTGCCCAACAATGCCGTGATCCGGTTCGAAAACAAACTCTCTGTGCGCAATGGAACGGCATTAATCCGTATGTTTTACATCAGGTATATGAAGATACCAAAATACATGGACATTTACAAAGAGGTGGCCATATTTGTGATACCGACAATGGGTTATAGAGTTTACAAAAACGTTTTAGAAACATTTCGACCTGCAGTACTCACCGATACCAATAGGAAAATACACAGGACCTGAATTCACTAATTTGTTAGCACAAATGTCATACGCTTTTTGCGAATACAATTAAACAACGTTAACAAAACTATAAAAATATATGTAACGTACAGATCATCATGGATGCCATTGAGTGGTCCCATAGTGTTAACAGTGGCATGCGTGGATCCTTCGTCCGTAACTTCTACATGGTAAGGCGTGGCAGGCGCTGCAATAACATAAAAGCTTTAGTGGTCTTGTTTGTGGCGCTCGCATGCGTTGGAAACACTTTCACGGCCAGGTGTTGTGTTGGGCCTCCAGCGAAGGCGCCAATTATGTTTAAACCACTAAAAAGTCCAGGAATGTTTCCAGGAAGAATTAAAGTGTGATAAAGATAGTGCTGAAAACGCAGCTTCGAAAAACACATCATTACAAAGTTTTTCTTTTTATTGTTCGCATTTGTCATCTCTTTCGGGAATCGGAATAAATGCGAACTTTTCCCAATCGGCCCAGAACCCTTAGTCTTTAGTCTGTACATGAAAACTCATAAGATTCATTTAGGCTATACCCTTTTTTGTTCAATCGTGGCACATGACACTAAAATCACAAACGGAAAACCAACATATACTTTGTTGGCACAAATGACATTGCCTTTGGATGGGCTACACACACATATTCCAACACTTGTAAACTTACGCAATCTTCGGGTTGCTGTTATCGGAGAGCTGTAGACGAGGTCGTGCGGAGGCCCGGCTTTCGTCCTTACAGTCACAGTGTATTCCTGACCTTTGAAAGTGGACAAACAGGTGTAAAGCACGCGAGACGTGTTCGTGATTAGTCTGCGCCCAATCTGATTGCAGCGATTAAGAGCGCTGATCACAAGACGTGTGGTGCAATGTTTGTTTGTGTTGCGGATGAGAATGAGCACTTGAATACCTCGGCGTGGATCAAAATATGTCGAAGAACGCGTGAAGCGACTTCATTATTCAGTCTCTTGACGCACGAAAGGCAAAATTTAAAGTATAACAACGCAAGGAATTGATTTAATTATTTCTGGAGCAATCATTTTGAAGTATTTATTGAGATTCGTATCTTTGATGTTGAATTTCAAGTCTGCACGATCTCATTGTTTGAGTTACTCAACCGTAAATATACATACAAGCTAACATACTTAGCATTTATGGCATACATACACGATACTCTATCGCTGCTCAGTATTCAAATCAGTTGTTACGGAAACATTTACGTACCCGGAGTGAGACCGGCAAATATTCGACTTGTGCGATCAGGTTCCTCGCCAACGTTAGGTTGAGGATACAACATCGCACAATCCTCCTTCGGCCTGATGCGAACATCGTATCCGGCAAGACCTGCGTGTGTAATAAGGTCGTTGTTCAAAATGAATAATTTATAAGATGTTTTATAACTTTACAAACCTGTTTTGTTTTAATAAAGGTATTGATGTGAAACATCAGATGGAATGTAAAGTAATTTTTCAACCGCTTTAATGTAAATGATAATGTTTCTCACGAGTAAAAATTGAAAATACGGGGTGATTAAGCTCGGACATTATTTTTACACATTGGGTATATGTTTTTATAATTTATATTTTAGCCTAAGCATAATGCCACCTGCATATATTTTGGGACAAAATGAAAACAGTCAGCTGTGAACTGATGTTATATACTTTTGATAACTCGTGCATACGCCTTAAAATAAGGCAGTCATTAAGTCACGTGCGGGTTTGTCGTCTTCAAAAACACGCGGAGTTTTAGGCCTTGCGTCATCATTGGCCTTACGTCGTCATTGGGAACGAATTAAAACGTCCGCCAAATTTGACAAATCGGCAATTGAAACTCGCGCATTCTTTCAAATATAACACCAGCTTATAAATTACATGTACGCGTCCACGTCATTTAAAGCAAATATTTTCACAAGAACGCGGGCAGAGTGCAACGACTGAACAGGGTAGCGATGGATAAGGAACATTAGGGTAACGATGTCAGTCGATGACCACAAACAATGTGGCGCCTCCGGTTCGACTGGTTATCGTCAGGGCGCGGATGTGGTGATTGCATCAATAACGTGGCATGCTTTCGCCGTTGATATTACGCCTTATGAGGCTTTGTACGATAGGTGTCAAACGCACGTGATATATTACGGTGGTTCATTAGTGCTCCCCTATAGATGGTTTGCAATTCTTTGACAGCCCCATACATTATAATGATAAAATCCATAATAACGCTAAAAAAATCAATGCTACATAGGCTTGTTGTTCGATTAAGTTTAGCGCTCGATTATCTAAAAAAAGACAACAACAAATGTAATTTCAGTGACGATCGTATTTTTGATCAGGTGTATCCGTGGCCCAGTAACCACTTGCGCAAACTAATTAGCTAAAGCCGAATAATGTTTTGACTCCTTTAGCGCTTGTGGAGATAACAGATGTGAAATTCGCTCTGCCGAAATTTGTTAATTTAAAAACAATGTTGTTCTGTAGAATACCTTAAAGCTATTTTCCAAACGTGATTTAAGCAGAGATAAAAACATGTTTTACCGGTTCTGCCTTCAGGCGGCTCCCAATCAACGTGCAAGCCAACAACTGGTGCTGCATATGTGTCCTGAAATTCCCCAAGCTGTATCGACAACTCCACCTCCCGAATCGCTGTGAGTACCAGCGCCGTGGGCTTGTGTGGTTCTGGCAAAAGATGCAAAACACAAAAGTTGAATTATTGGCAAGAAAACTTTCATTCTTTGTGCGATATACTCAATTAAAGAAGAATGTTACTATTTGAAATAAGTTTGACTGTTTAAATTTGTATTCGTAAAGACTCTGTGCCACAATTACTACAACAGACAATTTAATCGTTTTTTCTGTTTCTTTGTCGAGTTTAAATTCGAAAGAAAAGCCAAAAACGTTGTTTTGTTTTGCTTTTAAACGTGAAAAAAATTTACGAGTGAATTGCGGGAGACTGAGAATATCGCAATTATTTCTCTGTTTGGTCAAAGGATTAGGCTCCGCCCTTAAGAACCTCAAAGGAGCATTTTTCTTCGCTTCATGTTTACGTTTGAAATAACCACAGACATCGCACGTAAAAGCTTGTGGGAACTTATAGTTGACGTGAAATGAAAATTTGCAAACATTTACAAATTAACAAAATTGAATATTTTTATTCATGACGATATGTTCGACGTTGGCGATTCGAATTAAAGTTATTATGGTATTAAAACATGACATTACCGCGATACTTTTATAACAACTGTATAACGTTAGGGGTATTACGTCAGAAAAATAACCAGGCCAGATGTAGGTTAGTCAAGGTCCAACAACAATAACGCATAATTTTATCCAAAAACTTAAACAAGAAGAACCGAGTAAATTCGAAACAAGCAAAAAAAACATTAGCGCATGTAAAGAGTTCCCACCATATTTCTTTCAAAGTTGAATAAACCACATACCGCTATATATCCGAAAACGTAACGTTCGAGAACGCCGTCTGTCAGATGTTTCTCCGCGTAGGGTAACTGTGTACGGAATACCGGGTTGGAGATTGTCAAATGTTCTTGTGGTATCGCTTGGATTATCTGGAGTTACGATTGTGGCCCGAGGAGATATCTAAGATCATTGCCATGACGATTAATATAGGAATATGTGGGTTAATATGAATTATATAAACGACAATTTAATATTTGTCAATGGGTTTTGTAGCATAATAAGCCGTATTTTGTGTGATATCTTGTTTTAGCAATACCATATATACATTTACTACTGTGGCCTCTAAACCTTATTATTGATTATTATTTAGGTACAGCTTATTACGTACAGTAGATAATTAATATATTCTGCTCACATACGGGTCAAGTGGTTGCCCCAATAAACATTTAAGCATGGGAATGATCAATCTTGCAGTAAAATCAAATGAACAATTACACAAACGTGAATATTTGAAGCTATCAAAGTACGTCCGTATCAAGTTACAAGCCAAACCGTAGCCTGAAACAATGTTCACAATCATCCAACGCGGGGCAAACATTAAATGTTTGGCGTCCAGTTATTGCGCAACAGCACTGTGAATTCGCTTCCATTACCACGATATCTTGTTTCACTGCCGTCAGCCACATGCGACCCGAAATTGCAAGTTCGCGGTTAAATTATGGCTTTAATTTCGAACTTGCGGAACGAATTGGACATGTAACATGGAGCTATTCATAGATCAGGGGAAATATAGATACAAAGCAAAACTATTCAGGCAAATGTAACGGTAATTCCACAAAGTGATTCACTTAAAGCTGTTAAAAACGGATATTGACGGGACAGCCTTCGATTTGAAACCTGAAGTAAGGGGAATATATAGAGTAATAACGATAAAAATAAGAACAATTATATTTTTCAAGGACAGTAAGCCTTCCCTATACGTCACAACCACCGATTAATTTCCTTTGAAGTACAAAGAGTTTTATGTCGAGTTTTGAATAGAGTTTGATTTAAGTCCCGATATTTACCTTTACTATAAATCTCGCAAATTTGACAGTCAGAGGCTGCCTCCAGTTCACGCGAACACGACTAGTTGTTCTCTCCGAAACGGTGATGCCAAATGGTGTCGGCAGTCGTTGAGCTAAGCCTGTGTAAACGCAAACAATATGGGTAAAAAAGCTTGCAGTTAAAAGGGGAATAAAGAGTACACAAAAATTTTGCTCATTAACAGTATGAAAATCTGGACCTTGGATAGGCATTGTTGCTTCAAAAGACATTGAAGAATTTGTATTTTACCAAAAACGAACCGCTTTCACCCAGTTTTGCAAGAAAAGTAGAAAAGTTGTTTATAACTGACCATGGGCGCTGGACGGTTATTTATCAACGATTTATTGAGCAAACGTAACTTTCTTCTCATAAAACTGCGGCAAAGTGGTTTGTGTTTACCTTTCTAACCAAACATCGGACACAAATATCTCGAAAGACTTACCCAGAGAAGATAAACTATAAATTAAAGTCCAAATAAGTAGTCGATCCATTTCACGGCTTTGCGAGATCTTTGTCCTAGAATGCAGTAAAATCGTACAATCCAAACACGCAAAACAAACCTAACCTACTCAAAGAGTCATAGCACATTCACTAATAGCTTCTGCAAACATATGTAAGCATCTCTAAGTTATGAGTGTCGCGGAAAGAAATCTTGTTAGACTTCTATAACCTAGAATCGCTGGGAAAATCTATTAAAAAAGTGTAAACAGAGCTTTCCGTTTCATAATTGCACCTTCGATCAGAACACCGATGAATCATAACTGCTATCGCCTGCTCATCTTTTTCCTTGGAACATTAATCAACTGTCTAAAGCAACTAAAAGTTGTAAACTTGTCGCTAGTGTCCATGTTGACTGTCACCTTGTCTTCTAACCATTGTATTGCGTACTGGTAAGGTAAACAGCATAATTCTTCTCTAAACTAATTCTTCTTCTCAGGAAGGAACGTCGCTCAAGGCCAACGTAATTTGTCAGTCTCTTTTAAAAGGGCTTTGATTTTGTTTTACTCGGCATGCCCGAGCCAAAAGAACCGGCTGGTATATACACCACCGATCCTTAATTATAGGACGGTCTTTCCGCGGAACACCGTAATTAAAGCCCATGCACTTACCAAATGACTATTAGGTCGTCTAAAGATGTTATTTTCAAACTGTAGGTTAACCTTAAGAGCTCCAATTACTCCCTGTACTTAAACATGACTGTACTGTACAAACACATCAATTTGGCCGCTTGGTGCAGATGTCGACGTATTATTAGGTAAGCTTCGGAATGAGTGTGCGCAGAGTTACGTGTATTGCATATTTACGCAATAAACTAACTCTGGATTTAAAGAAATAGGATTCTCTCAAACCTGCCTTAAAGCACTCTTATTTGACGGCTAACACGTTGCCCTCGGCACCTTGTCCGTCCCGAATCGCATTTCGCGTTCACGTTCGCGTTTTACTCTGTTTGTTTTGAACAAAACGCGAAGGATTGCCTGGGGCTGCAGTGCGAGTTTGCGCAGCATGATTCCTGCTAGATTGCGGTCGATTCCCGTCAAGGGGTGGAGGTCGTATGTAAAGCAACATAGCTGGCAATTTGATACGCCTGAACTATGTTTCGACATCATGTTTTGGGAAGGGGAAATGGAGATTTCTTTAAAGATTATCATGCTTAAAACCGGACACAAACCGTCCAATGAAGCATTTTTGTTGGCCCAACTTAAGTATTATATGATCGTATGAGCATTGACAATGGTGGCGATTCTTTTTAAACATCGTACGAGCACTTAACCCAATATTTTTGAGTATTTGAGACACGCGCCACTTACTAATAATACTTGAGGCAGTGTTTAATCTCCTCACTGGCGCGGTCACACGGCGGTAAAGATTTGCCAGCGAAAAAGGTTTATTGAACAAGCTTACGTCCATAAACTGTACTAAGAAAGTACTGGTGTGAATTGGTTTAGCCTGTTATCGAAGGACCGTCTTAAGTGTTGTTTCCGAGAGTTTTGTAATTCGTGGTCAAAAAAATTCAACACAAAAACTGAAATATTTTTAAGTCCTTTTCGCGTGTTTTTTAAGAAGTTGAAACAATTTTCATTCATTTCTCGCCATTGTTCGACAAAAATTACCGCACCACTGGTTTTGTCACGTGATCCAACCAGGCGATTTAAATGGGTTCACTTAACCCCCGGCTGCATCGCCGGATATGGTCTGCAATGACAAGCAATCATTAACCGACACACACAAACATAAATGAATTCTAATTGCTTCGCTTAACCGTATTGCTTTTAGTTGAAATATTGCACTGGAGGGCATCTGACAGTGCGCCGACCCCACGACTGGCGACGGTTAATTATTAAAAGATCAGGAAGGTAAATATGACGATCGACCTCGCCCCAGAACAGTCTCGACCAAGTGGCAGGGTCCCTGTGCCTTGAAGGACAGTCGTACAACGTGTGTTAATGGTGCTTGACTGCGACGGTCGAGATGAGAGTCCTATACATCAGAGGTAGAGAAATTACTCCAGTCCGCCGTGGCGTGTGAAAGTGTAACCCATTCTCTTTTCATGTTATTCGCAGTTGAAGTAAGAGCACATGGAGGGCTGTACACATTCAGAATAGGTTAAAACAGTCGTAGCTAATTTCGAATTCAGCATGTAGCGGAAACTGTTTTCTTCGCGTGGGTCAGCAGTACTGGTACAATAGACGAGCGGTAAGCTATAAAAATATGTTTTCAATGGAAAGTCAGTCTACCGAACAGGAGTGTTTGTTCAGTCTTAGTTGTTACACAAAGGTTCCTACCAGCCGTTTTAGATTGAGAAAAGCAAGATTCAGGTACATTTAAACAGTTAGTAAGCTTTAATTTTGCCTTTACCGCATTTCCCAGTACTTTGGTAAAGTCTTTATGGCATAACGACGCTAAGGCAAACATTAGTTCGGTTTACACACGGATAGGCATATCGGGCTTTCATTGTTTACATAAAGATGTCTGCCTGAACGTGAAGACGATAAGTATCTGTTATGTACATGGCATTGTTTTATGTTTTTTCGGTCGGAATTTTGTTGTATAAATCTCTCCTTACCTATCTTCGACAGACATAACTATATCTGCTAGCAAGATCCTTGTAGACAACGTTACTCGGATTTACGTTGAACGTTTGCTGACAATTTGTGGATTTGGAAGATAGAAAAAAAAGCATGGAAAACGTTTACGATGAAGTGGCTGAGGTGAACAAATATTTTTATCCTGATTTTGGTTGATTGTTTTCTTTAGGTTCAAAGCTTTTATGCGATGCATTTGTGCGCATTTGGACTGTGACTGAAAGGTAAATTTATAAGGCAGTGGTATGAGAACCTTTGTAACAAATAAGTTTACCTGACATTATCAGCAACAAGTTGCACTCCATGAAATTAAAAAAAGTTTATTGCATAAATTAAACATTTAATGGAACCAACGTTACAAAAATTATTTGTTAAAGTCATGTATTACAATAATATTAATAAATATCAATCCTTCTGTATATGGCATAAAATACGAAATGGGTAAAGCTCAACAACCTGTTTTAAAAATAACATTGCCAAATTTTGCTGGATTATTCATAACCACAAGATGGCGCTGTTTAGTAGTAAAAGAAGCAAAACTTGGCTGCTGTCAATTGAAGCACATCTCATCGTGATTCGTTCCCAGGATAATTATGGTTCACATCCGGAAGTTTTCATAAAAATTTTTTTTTTTCAAATGACAGCTTTGGTCAAAAACCCAATCAGGATTTATAGGATAGCCAGGGTTTCGAACCTGGTTAGGTCAATAAAAACTGACTGGTGATTTAGCTATTCAGTAAAATAAGCAATTTATATAAATCTAGACAATTATTAAAAGAACATTTCTCTGAAGGCAATGGATAAGATGTCTTACCAAAAAAAACGGTTTGCGTTGGTTTGTTTCCTTTGACCTTCATTATTATAAAGGTATATCCCAACATTTTAGCTTACTGTTAAATGAATGTTATTACATTGGTAGAAACGAATGCGCATTTACTCCCACCAGTTCATTACGTACGCGGATATGACGTAATTCCGCGAAGATTCTTTCTATTGCGCCGGTGTGTTAGTCACTCTAATAAACAACTAAATTGTTCGCAGCAAAGAATAGAGAGGCTAGTAGGCTGTATGTAATTGTTGTTGAAACAATGTATTGCAGTTATAATATATTTTGTGGGGCTGGTTTGTTTATGTTTGTAATACAGTTATAAATTACTTTGCAATCATACGTTAAAATAAGTTTGGTTTTCTTACCTTAAAGAGTCTTGGCTACTGTCCATCTTCATATACCAGAGGTTGGCAACCTTTAGCTTACAAAGAGCCTGTTATTAGACACTTTTGCACAAAATTAAAGTGGGCCTATACTCGGAGCTGCAAAACGGAACTTGGCAAGAATGATTTTGTTCCTTTAACGCATGAAAAACAAAATTAACGTCACTATACGTTTTAGAACCGCGTTAAAACTCTTAACAGCAACAAAAGTGTCAAATGCATCCTATTTTTTACATTACTGTTTTCTTAAATAAGTGTTTAGTCTTGGGTCAAACAGAGCGATAAAAGAGCTGTTATACCTCGAAAAAATCAACATGTTTTACACGAGTGATTTTGAATGTATAACAAACGTTTAACATTAAAAGGATTTTCGCGAAAACATGACGTATTAGTTAAATGTGTGTGTGTATGCATTTGCATTCTGACATTGGCACTCGCCACCAGAGAGTCGCAGAAGTTTTCGAATCGTCTGACTTCAGACCAAGGGTAGCACGATGACGTCATGTGCTCGAAACATCACAAGTAGTTTCATGCTCTAAAAGAGCTCTGTAAACTGGACAGCCAACACTAGGTTGTGTGACAGTAGGCTGCACTCACCACGGTTAAGCCAGTTTTGTTCGGCATTATTTTTTTGTAGGAAGTAGTTTTTTGCAAATAAAGACGCAAGAGCTTTTCTTAAAAAAAATCAAATGAGACAATGAGGGGATATGGCATTGTTGCAATCATTTTGTCAATGTATTGTTGCATAGTCAATTTTATGTAGAACATGAAATTTATTTTGCAACAAGGATATGTCCTAAATTTTTGCAATATAGAAAAATTTTATTTGACCACAGACTTCAGCTTTAACTAGTATAAGTTTTTTAAAGTTTAATTTATTAAAAGACAAAACGCTAACCATACAAGTGAATAACTAAACTACCCAAACAATAGAAACCAACAAAAGAGCTTTCCCTTGTGTTTCAGGGTGTTGAAACTGTGCTTGAAAACAACAACATAGACAGTGGTGCAGGGAAACAAGGTTTAGACTTAGACTACCTGCATTACTATCAGGCAGAACCTGCACCAGAGCCTGATTTGCCACCGCCTCCAGAAGAACACCAGTACGAGTTTGAAACTCAATCCAGTGAATCTTCTGCTAGTGATAAAGAAGAGGCTGCTGAGCCACCAAGGTCACCTGTTGGACTCGCAAGCATGGGTGACTTAGTTGTACAAGGCATCGAAAATTTGAAGACCGATGATGTATGGCATAGTTTATCAGATTCTTTTAAATTGAAAATTTTTTAGAATTTCAATGTAACTGCCTGTGTAATATGTTAGGACTTCATACACACACAAATTGTAACTTTGCTAAACAAGTTTTCACATCACAACATATTTGAAACAAATTTTAGGAGGATCCTGAAATCAGAACTATAAATGCCGAAGGAGAGCAAACCTCCTATGCTGTATTCTTATTCATAAAGGTTCCAAAACCCCTGAGTTATTCACCATAATCAGTGATTAACCTGATCAAAACCAGTTTAGTTTTTTGTTTCATGTAACAATTGCCCAGGATCAATTAACATTTAAACCAAATTTGTGACAGTTCAAAGGTAATCAAAAGAGCATGTTATATTTATTTCATTTATTTTTTTCCTTTGTTGGGTGCATGTGCAATGAAAAGAAAAGTGAAAAGGATCCTGTTGTTGTCAATGGCAACGGTGCAGAGACAGATTCTTCTGCCAAACCTCATCCAGTAATTGTGTTGTTCACCAAGGTATGTTTCTGCAAGTTATAAAACCCTATTACTTGTTTCGGCTTTGATATATACATGATTTGAGATGCGGTTTTGTAAACCAAGTAATGTAGTCTTGCTAAGGGTGTTTGACGAAGTTGTTGTTTTGCGATACTTTGAAAATGACCAACTGTTTACATTTGTACTACTATTGTGAAGCAATTAATCAGGTTGTTTAATATAGATTTCTTGTATATACTGCAACTGTGTTCTTGAGAAGCTTGGCATTAAATTTTGTTTTACCACACCTATCTTTCTATGAGAAAGAACTTTTTATGGTTGTAGTGTGCGTTGGTTACTAGGCGTGCGTTGGTAAACCGTCACAGCAAGTCAACTTACCAAATGCCAAAAACTTTATGTCAAACATTGCAACGTAATTTTCGGGGACCGGTATGTGCGTAGCAAACACCACAGTATTAGTCCAGGGCGTGTTGCCCGATCATTACGCAGTCGATTTTTCTTGCACTTGCCACAGCCGTAGGAGTATTGAGCCGAAAAGTTCACAAACATCAGTAGCACTCGAAAATCACGTCGCCGCCGGCTAATGTGGTATTTCACCGCCTGTAAAACTACGGTTGTTAACCCGACAACATGCACAGATATTGTGAATTGGTTGTGACAGGTTGAAAAACAGGCACGCGCGACCTATGTTCGCCGGTCAGCGGTTGCTGCTTCAATCATTAACCAGGCTTCGCAGACTGTCGCGCTAAGTTAGAATGCTCTGCTTCTGCTGCTCATAGTTGGCGCAAAAAGTCGTCATCGTCGACTTCCGATGTCGTCGACCTTCGCGCTGTTGAACAAATAAGCGTTGCCGATGCGCCCGGTCGTGGCCAGTGCATTTAGCCGGCAAAAAGAGCGGCCGGGCTTGGAAACTAACATCCAAGTGCGATGCGCCAAACGGAACTAATTGCATTGATTTTGTCGAGCCGCAAATATACATGTGTTAGTGCTAACTTGCGAAAACTGCTCGTCGGAGACGTGCACTTGCAGTGTTAGTATAGGTTGCGATAGCTGCCAGCTCGGTCTGTATGCCCCCGGCTCTTTGAACCAGGTCATGCACAGCTAACAAACCGACAGCCGCTTGTCTCTGCTTCAATAGCCGCAAGGTATTTTGGTGAGATATTGCGCCTGGAGTAACGCCGTACATTCTTTTCGCTTGTTACGGCACCTGTTACAGCAGCGATGTTGGCTGTATGCAATGCTTGGGATATGTTTAGTTGTTAAACAAGTCGTTGACGTCACTTTTCTGACGAATGTGTTTGAACTAAGTTGCTGTCAGGATAGACAGAGTGAAAGTAAGAGGCAGCAATTGGACGGTAACTAGTTTGGAATTAGAGAAATATTACTGGGCGCAAGGCACCCCACTAAGTTTGCTATGCGGGAGCAAGCACACTGCCTTGATTCGAAGCGCTCATGCAGAAAATGTTTGCTTAACTCTTCAAATTTGAAAGGCCCTTCGCAGCACCCGCGAAAGCCCAACACATTGTGCGCTCTTTTGATTCTTTGCTGTTGACGGTTTGGTCAACGGTTTCTTCAAGCACTAGGAGTTGTCATCAACTTCGCCTCATCTTCTTTTGGTTTAGAGTAGGCTATTTCACCTCCGGTTTTGCCAGTGTGTATGTGTGTGTATTGGTCGAGTTTTGGTAAAAGCACATTGCATTGTGACCATCAGGGCGAAAAAACGTAGTTGTAGGCCAGGTATAGTGCTGCTCCTGTTGCGTAAGGCTGTCTGTGGGCCGTATTGTATCCCAAAGAAACGAAAATGAGTGAGAATCCGCCGATGGAAGTTGTACCCGAAGGAGGTGGCGAATCGTCGCTCAGTGACCGAAAGCACGTGATTAACTTGTTTGTCAAGGTAAGAAATACTGGTTTTCGCATTTTCGGATGGTGCTAACCACGTATACATCGCGACTTAAAGGCAGCTGCATGCACTAATGGCATTACGTCTGATGCATGTTTAAAAGCCTGGTCTTTTGCAGGCATGCCCGTATATGTAAAGAAGCAATGTACGTGGGTTGTGCTTGTGTTTGCTGGAACATTGTGGAGTTTTCCAACAACATTAGAGACCCTGCTGTTCATTGTAGGGTGACTGTTTACTCGTTGCACGGAGATCGGTTTACAACCTCGAATTGCCGGCGACAGCCAACAAACCGTGTCAGTCGGCACAAATTACAACAAGCAATGTCGTGTAGTTTCGAACAAATTAATGGCAGAGAATCGATAGCACGCAGGGATACATGATTTCGTTTCGTGTAAAGAACCGCTTCATCCAAGTTGACTGCAGTGTTGCCTTTTGTTGAGCCCTCGCAGATGCGTTTGCACCTAATCCCACTTCAGCATGTGCCCGTGTTAATTCCTGACTGCATTAAACCCGCCTGACCCGTTGACGTCATTCGAGCTTGATACTCTGTGAAAGTCATTTGGTTCCACTGCACCGTTAAATGTCTCGCAGATTGGATTTACATTAATGTTGACCAAGACATGTTAATACAGCATGGTCCATAGGCTATACTACCACTCTAAAAACCGTGATTAAACTATGAAACATTGACAAATTTCTGGTGAACTAATGGCAAATAGTTTTTAAATCAATTTGTGAAAAATTTGTTCCAATGTAAAATTCTTATTAAGTTCGTCCAAGATGTTACAACATTTGTAAAAAAAATGTCATATGATAAGCGTGGTAAAGCTGAAATGAGGCGCAAACCAAGAAAACCTTTTGTTGACGTGCAGCCATCGTGGAACAATCTTCTCGGCCCAATTTGGCACTGGTGGAAAAGATTGGCAGTGTGATTCGAAAGTTGACAATCTAATTATGAGCGATCTCTCATGTCCCACTTCAGATGTGGGCGGCAACAGCGCATTCCCCGGGTGGTACGTCTTTATTTGGTTAGAGCATACCTTTTGAGACAAAGGTTGACTGTGCGAATCGGAAACTTGCCCTTTTGTGGCAACGGAACAAGCTTTTAGGGCCTAAAAAAGTATAGTCAAAGACGCGCGTTTAATTGGTCACCAAAATACATCATTATTGTTTTCGGGTTCATTATGTCTTGGTGGCAAATGGTCTTTTGGCGCGAACACTGAAAACTGTACAATAAGGTACTTGGGTCGCTTTGTCGTGCGACACGACTGTGCTGCTTTCTAAAACGGGCGCGTCTCGGTTATATAGTGCGCCGGGACAACAGCAAACAACCTGAAAGGCTGGAGTTTAATAGACCTGACCTTTTTCTTTTGTGGGACTGTGGTTGAGCCTGGAGTTTGTCTTGCATATTACCGTTGCTTCGTGGCATCCTTGTGTGATAAGTGTTTTGGAAATTTCCCACTTTTACAATCTCTGGCAATGAAAACTCCCCGTGGAAAAAATTCCAGCATTTTGTGATTGAAAACATTGCTTGTGGGTTACAAAAAACACTCTGCAACAAGCATTCTTTTGATAAAGCGCATTTTCATGTCATGACCATGGTGGCCCAGTGCATTGAAATGAGTATATATCTATATACAAGAATTTCAATCACAACATCTGTTTCTTAACTCTGGCCACAGTCATTCAGAGCATCTCATTAGTCATTCAGAATCGAAATTCCTTGGGCTGTTTTATATCAGGCCTGGCTTAACATCAAAACAATTTCCTCAATTGCACGCGAGTGAAACGATTTTTCACACAAAGCGTGTTTCTTGTGGTCCCACATTGTTTTGTTTTATGAGCAGAATCTCAATTTTGTTTTATGAGCAGCATCTTGGTGAACTAACAATCTGCATTTGCCTGTTATAATGTTTTTTTAAGTTCAACATACATTTAATGACAGTATACACTACACTGTATTTTTACATTATTTTATGTTTGTGTACTAACACACAGTTGAATACTGACTAAATTCCCTTTTGTTGTTGTATTACAAATACTCCAGATTATACTGGTATGTACAACAATTGTAACCCTGTGAAATGTGTAAGAATGTGTGTTTGAATCATATATTGCAAGTGTGTTATACTATCCTTATTACTTGGTTTGTAGGCTGGGTCAGACAGGGAATGTATTGGATGTTGTCCATTCTCACAACGTCTGTTCATGATGCTGTGGCTCAAGGGCGTTGTTTTCAATGTTACCACTGTGGACAAAGCCACGTAAGTCGATTGAATTTCATTTGTGAAGTTTAGGCAATCTTTCCAGACAAAATAAACCAGTGTTTCTTAACCCTTTTCTCTCCAATGGCCCAGATATATTTTAATAATCATTGTGTTGGTTTGCCTAAACCTAAAATAAATCCAAGACCTGTTGGTTCAGAAACAATTGCATAAACCGACATGTTTGTTCAAGTTTTCTTGGGCAGTAAGGTAACTTGTCGTGTCAACTTTTTGTAAACCACAGTATGAATCATTTCAATATCCTGGTGTAGTGCTAAGTAACACACACTACTGTTTACAAAACAACTGGTACTGTTACTTATTAGACTCCAACTTCCAGTTAGGGCCATACATTTTTAATGACTGCAATTATAAATACTGAGTACAGAGGGTGTTTTAAGCACTGGTCCATGTGCATTATACATGAGGTTAATTTTGACATTTTCCAGGCCATGTTTCATTTGTTTTTCTTTTGTTTGTTTAAACAATACTTGGGTATTTATGTATATGTTTATAAATATACAACCTGATAAAATGGGACCAAATTGGTTCATAAAAAATGTATATAACAGTACCATGTTAGATATCAGCCATAGCTAACCACACTGAAAATTACTTATTTCCAGGAAGCCGAAGCAACTAAAAGACATTGCGGCAGGCACCAACCCTCCATTTCTGCTCTTCAATGGTGAGGAACTGACTGACATACAGAAAAGTGAGGATTACATCGAGGCCGAACTCTACCCTCCTCGCTATCCGAAACTTTCCTGCAAGCACCAGCAGAGCAACACCATTGGCAATGACGTCTTTGCCAAATTCTCTGCTTTGGTCAAATTCAGAGGGAACCCAAACGATCCCAAAAAGAAGTGTAAGTTCTAACAGTTTCATTCAACTGCAACGTTGTTTTTGGGACAAGGCAAAAAATTTTGTTCAGAATAATATAGTTGGCACTTACACTGTTTCAAAAAACAATTCAATTTAACGCAATAAGAAATTGAAAATATTATATTGCGCCTTATTTCTTGCTGCGGTCTGTTTATTGAAGATGTATAGGTTGCAGTTGCAGCAACCCTGTACCTTGTCCCGGGGGATGTCGACATTGAAAAGGTTGTTAGCATCTGATAAAACTGGTGGCATTTGAACATTGAACAGTAATGACTAGCATTTACCATGCACATCCTGTATGTGGCAATTTAGTAAGCCTTAATTTGCTAACCCTACAAACCAATGTTTGATCAGCTTTCTCCTTTATGCGTGTATATGCCCTACTTCAAACATGTAGGAAATTGTGTTCATGGAAGCTTGTGATGTGTAAAGGTTAAGTTCAATGGCATTCCAGTTTAGTTTAATGTCACCATTACATGTGTTTTTGATCAGGTGTAGTGGGGTGTATAGATGCCAAGCAAAACTTTAATTTAAAGCATAAAATGAGTGTCAATTCTCATTGGTTGTACATGCTTATGTGTGCAATGAATCCATTGATAAAAGGCTTGAATGGTTACATAAGTAATCAATTTACTTTGATAAAGTCATCAAAGACTAAAAATAAAAGAAAGGCGCAACTTGTTAACAATGAATGTCATATTAGACAGTTATGTTAATTTTTTTCTTTTTCAAATACAATTTTCACTATTACTCCAGTAACACTATAAAAAGACGTTATGTAATGTTGCGCAGTAATGGAAAACAAGCTCAACGACGCCTTGCGCAAGTTGGACGTTTATCTCAACGAGCCACTGGACGACGAGATTGACTGTGACGATGACAGTGACGAACCGCAGGTGTCGAAACGGAAGTTCATAGACGGAGACACCATGACTATTGCAGACTGTAACATGCTTCCCAAACTCAACATTCTAAAGGTAAGTTGGATAAGTCATTCCCGTCTCTGGCTTCACATTGGCGTAGGCGATATGTTCCACTTTAGGAAACGGTTTTAAATGTGGGCGAAGTGTTGAAAAACGCTTGCTGGGTGTGGTAAAATGTATATACTGAAGGTTTTTCTAAGGTTAGTGTATGGGCATTAAACAAGTATTCATCCACTGAATGCGGTAAATTGTTTATAAACAGCACGCATAATGCTTTACTACTAAGACTGTGTTTCAAGAACAGGCAATCAAGAACTATTTAGCTTTGCTGCTTGCGTTATGCCCATTATGTATCGATTTACTTTCATCAACGCCAGTCAAACATTAGCAAGCCATTATAAAAATATGCAAGAGATGCATTGCAATTTAGGTCGCTGGAAAGGCAATGCAAAAGTACGATATCCCAGAGGAATTCACCGGCATCCATCGCTACCTGAAGCACGCCTACGATACAGAGGAATTCAGCCAGACCTGCCCTGATGACGGGGAGGTAATCTGGACGTACGGAGGGCGCAAACCTATGGTAAAGAAGTAATGATGGAAAGGTCCCTTGAGAGTAGGGCAGAGAGCTACAGACTGACTCACTGATCTGATATCTCTTCCATTTATGAACAATAGTCGGAATGAAAAGGCGAACCAACCATGATTTGATTATTTTGTTGTGTTTTTTTTTGTGCATGCTGTGTACTTAATATGTATTTTAGCAGTAACAACGCGCTAACCATGCGTTAGAAGGCTTAAAACAGGCTTTAAAGAAGCTGGTTTGAGACCTGCGGTTTTATTTATTGAAATAATTTACACTACAAAACAAAGACCACTACAATCCTTCGTTTCCAAGCAAGATTTTTTCCCCGAAATATACCTTCGGTTTTTGTTCGGTGCAGTTTGAAAATGTTGGTGTTTATGTAAAAAAATACTTGAGCAATTGAATTAGTTTATGTTGTCAGCATGTCTAAGTTTTACCGTTTTAGCACCGCAGCCTCAACGAAGAGCTCTGTTAACTGGTTCATAAACCGCTGTTCCGATGAAAATGTTCTCAAAAAACATTAACACACACAAAAAGCAGAAGCAATAGTTTTGTTAATCCCAGCGCTGTGTTGCCCCCTGTACAAAAGCTTTACATATGTATCTACGTGTATATAAATCACGCTATGCCAGCTCATTTTTGTTTGTGTTGAATAACGACTTGTGCGTGGCGTTTGCCTCGCATTGTTGTGACTGTATCTCTTTCCAAGCAATTGATTCGGGCGGAACTGCTTTTACCTCGTGGCAATTAGCAGCGCGTATTTGTAATTTGCTCCAGCGCGCCATCACGTGTTGAATTATTTTGTGACGGAACTGGCTTCGGGAGTGTATATTGTTACGTCATGTATTGCGCCGTGTTCAATACGGTTTAGGCGTATAGCCGATGTGAGAGCAAAAATTTTCTTAATCACGAATATTCAGTATTACCAAACGTAATCGTGCCCCCGTAGTAAACAACCATGTCCAATAACAAGGCAATTGCAAAGTGTGGCCAACGTACATTTCACTTAAATGAGCTTTTGGGGAGGATTTCAAAACTTGCAGCTTTTCAATTGTCGGCGCACCTTGTAAAAGACCCGCCGCTGGTGTTGATTTCCATTTTGATTGGTGTGCGTATGTATTACTGTTGACTATGCGGCCTGTTCGTCCATTTGTTTCATCAAGCTCGTATTGGCAGCACGGGTGGCCGGTAATGTGGCTCGAAGCTGATCAAATCCTGTCTTGTGTTATGTCCTGGCGCGTGTAGATTAATGCAAGTCGCATGAATATCGCATTGTAGCCACCACAAATTGAATCGTGTATATTCGGTACCATCAAATAAAAGTCGTCATGCAGCAAGCTGTAAGCCTGCAACGGTGCACAGCATGTACTGTTTTAGCTTTTTTAGCTCAGCGCTTGAATAAGCCCTGACTGGGTATGATTTTTCTGCAGAGTGAGCAAAAAAAGTATGACTTTTTCGTCAGGTACACATAGTAGATTTTAGTACACTGTGGCAATCATGAAGCAACTTGCTGCAAGGATAGCGTAGTAACAGACGCAGGAAAATTAAACCCGACTACTGTTGACGCAACAAAAAGTGTGTAATTTGTGTTGCATCAGTCACAGTGCTACCGACGACCTGAAGTGAAACCTTCGGTGGCTCGTAAGGGCAACGCACGAAAAAGTATAATCGGTAAATATATTTTAAAATCAACGTGTGTATTGCGATCGGAGTTTCAATATTTATCGTAACCATCGACAAGCCAGCTGAAATTTAAACCAGGCACAAAGTAATTCCTGCGCTTTAAGCATTTTGATCTTCTTGTGGCAGTCCCTTCAGGATCTATCTCACGCAAATACTTCTGGACACAATGGCGTGGTAACATGACCCCATCCAAGTGCAATGAATGCCACAAACCTTTGTATCCTATTAGACAACCTGAACCATTTATCTTCCTTCTGACAAGATCTTCAATTGGGTTTGGCAATGTAATAACCCTTCTTTTGAGTCCCAGACTAGAAAGCCGAGTTTTAAGTGTTCTTAAACTCTTGCAAATTCCATGATATTTTTCCAAACATAGAATGATAATTTCATAAGTGTAACCATTGAAGAAACATCCCCAAATCAAACTTTCCTCGCTGTTTAATATCTCACCACATTGATGACAGAAATAATGACTTTTAGCTCAATGTCAGTATTTTGACACTTTAAACAAAACATGCTAGAGTTTTTTCTATTCCTCTGTGAAAAATGCAGTACAAGTAAACGTAAAAGAAACATGTCACAACATGTCCCAGGCACACTATGTTCCCAACAAGCACAGCGCCTGCTTGTCAGTATTTTTAGACCCCACAGGTTGACTCCACTCAAGTATACTATTGCAGTCTGCAACCTCAGTACACGCGACTTGCAATCTCGGTTTCAAAGCATGTGTGTTTTTGCGCAAATACTCACCAATAGAAAATATAAAAAGTCCGATCGGCGAATATTGAAAGTCCGATCGTAGAATATTGAAACTCCTATCGGCGAATATTGAAATCCTATCGGTAAATATTGAAATCCTGATCAGTGAATATTGAAATTCCGATTGCCGAATATTGAAATCCTGATCGGTGAATGCTGTAACTCCTATCAATGAATATTGAAACTCCGATCGCAATACACATATGTCGATTTTAAAATATATTTACCGATTTAAACTTTTTCGTGCGTTGCCCTTACAGGCCACCGTAGGATTCTCATTGTTGAAGGGGTCAATTATAGGCCTATGTTGCTTGAAATCAAATCGTACAGACCTATTTGAGACGTTTTATTTAATACTCTGAAATCAAAATTCTCAGAATTAGGTATGAGCAATAACGTTAAAAGTCTTTCGAAATCCAAATTAATTTGTAAAAAAATAGAATTTCTGGACTTTATAGCTCGAAGTTTCGGAAATAAAATTTCTTTGTCGCTACGTAGAATTCAATTCTGTTTTGCACGTGTAAGGTTTGAACCTCACCAGCAAACCGTTGTATCCTAATAAACAGTTTATTATCAGGCTATGGGAATAAATCCCAAGCCGGCGAATAGCTAGTAGAGTCTCAGTAATAATAGCAGTGTAACAGTAATACGATAGAACAAGTAGAATCGAATGAAATCAAACAGAATGAATTTACCGGTTTAAACTGGGCTTTTTAAAGTTCTCCATACTGAGAGCTGATTAGTCAATAATGTCACGTGATATCACGAACCGCTCGAAGTAATATAATACAAGAACATAGGTGTGATGTGACCTAAACATAGGAGAACATTTGATGT
The DNA here is from genome assembly GCF_947561715.1 of Ascidia mentula. Lineage (NCBI taxonomy): Eukaryota > Metazoa > Chordata > Ascidiacea > Phlebobranchia > Ascidiidae > Ascidia > Ascidia mentula. The sequence continues at coordinate 7,828,463 of NC_138568.1, forward strand.
GGTAAACAGGATGTTGAATGAATCACTTTACTCGACAATATTCGATGGCTAAATCATTTGGGTCACATTATGGGATTATGCAGTACATGTGCAAAGCTGTGCGCAAAACATTACGCAATTCAAGCACTGGTTTCTGTGACGTATATTACACACGAAAAGAACGCACGTATGAACAACAAGTATGCAAAGCAAAATGGCATTGACATTAATAAAACCACAAGGATTATCGAGTCAGGCGCCGATGATTAAGATGGTCCCCACCATAGGTATATATCTATATGTTAATGCTATATTTAAATGTGTTTCGTTACAGAAAACTTACATGTTCAGTTGTCTATGGTTGAATGGTCTCGAATTTTCTGTGTCCGTTACGCCCAATGAGCAAAGCTATAAACAATCTGATCTGAGTGGCCAGTAATGGTCACGCCTTCTAGTCAGCAGTGGTTGTTTGGGGAAGTCCCACTGTAACATTTGCTTGCTTGCCTTATCAGAAACTTGTGTCGTTGTATTTGCACAAAGCTTGTATTTGGTTGTCGTATGCACCAACACGGAGCATAATATATTCGAGTCGTTTCTTTTAAACCAGGTGTATTATTTTAGTTATTTAGTGTAATAAAATTTGAAATGATTGATTGATAATACTTTTTTATGCAATGGCCGAACTCCAACAGCTGAATGTATCATTCAATGAACACGGTGATACTGATCCTAATACTGATGCTCCTGTAATCCAATGTGATGATTCTGACAGTGTTTTTAAACCTGTAAGATGATCTATGCTTCTTAAAAGTGTTATAATTCATTAGAACACCAGATTGCAAAGTTTGTAAATACCACAAGATTTTTTTTTGCCTAATGTTAATTGGGATTACTGATGAAAATTCAGAAAAAAATGATGTGTGGTTAGTGCAGCTATTTTTTCATAGTGGTGCTTGGATGTAGACATGTATTCCTTCCTTCGTGCAAATTACAAACTCTCCAATCTAGCATATAGCTACAAATCTTTTGGATGTAAATATGTTTTTTACACATTATAGACAATTTAAAGTTAACTTATATCTTTCTCATACTATTACTGTCGTAACTAATTTGAAAGTTTGGTTGGCTTTTGTTCAGTCATACTAAACTTATTGCACCAAAATCAGTTTTGTGTAACTTATCGGACCTCATTATTTGATTTGTGAATACTTGTTTATTATATGTATAATAAATCGTCAAATGTTTAAATTCCAGCATGCACAATTTTGAAAATGTTGTTGCACAAGTTAAAATAAATAAAGTAGATAAGCTGTATTACATACAAAATAGATAGTCAAATGTTTAAATTCGTAAGCACATTTAAAATAAATGAAGTGGTTAAAGCTATCAAAACCAAACTTTCACAAAATTGTTTAAACTGAAGCTCCAGTTATTCACAGCATGCAAACAATTAGGAACACTTTGTTATAGAAATGATAACAGGAAATTATTACTTCCTTTTGATTTGGCCGCTGTAATGTATACCAACATTAAAACTTATAATTCAGTAGTGTAATTGCATGACATTTTAATTATATTTTACTGCTATCACATTGTAAATTCTGTTGTAAATAACATGTTTTTGTGGATAATCGGATGATGAAAATAAAAATTTTGTTTGTTTTTAGAAACTGACTTCATGGGCTGTATTTTCTGTAATCACAGCTGCATTTTGTGGATGTCTGCCTTATGGATATTCCCTTGGTTCCATTAATGCTGCTTCTGTTCCGATAAAGACCTTTATTTCAGATCAATATCTTGTAAGAAAAACTTCACAAAAGTTTTTGCTGAATAATCCTGCAAAAAGTAATAAAGTCACTTAACCTAATGGTATAATTTAGGTTCGCTACAACTCCACTATAACTGAAGGGGAGGTGAAGGCAATATTCACTGTCATGGCAGCTTCTTTTCCTGTGGGTGGTATTTTAGGGTGCTTTCTAGTCAGACCAACAGTGAGTCGATTTGGAAAGCTAGTAAGTGGTTTACTTGTCTTTTCATATAAAGTTGAAAGTGACACATTGATTTAGTGGAAGTTATAAGAAATCAATGTAATACGATCATACAGACACAGTTACATTTAAAACATGCAATAAAAGTGCCTGTTTAGTTTTATCAAACAATTATTACAGCATTTTTATGTCCCTACAAGTAATATTGTGCAAATGATGTATATTATTATAGTCAGCTTTGGACCTGATAGGCCTCATCAGTGCATGGTGTGACCTACAACGATCTTGTCAGCTAAATAGCCAGCGGGTTACACCTAGTTTGGTACACGATGGTTAATGGTGGCTGTATAGTTACTTCAAAGTGGAAGTCTTGCAGGCTAATTAGCTGACAAGATCACTATAGGTCACACCATAGCTGCACTAATGAGACCTATTAGGCCTCAACAGTGGCCTTGTCTGCAGCTCACAATAAAAACATTATTGACAATATTGCTTACACAAGGTATATGATGTCCAGTGAACATTTTACATTGGGTTACATTGTTTATCATTGGCTGTCCAGTGAGTGACTTTTTTTAGTGACAAATAGTTTGTATAACGTATAACAATTATTTTTCAGCGTTCTATGGCCTACCTTCATACGCTTACCATTATTGTTGCAATTTTAATGGGATTAAGCAAAGTAATGATGTCATTTGAGATCATTATAATTGGCCAGTTTGTAGTCGGAATTGTCACTTCATCAGCAGGCACTGGTAAGCTCTCTTTCGAACTGATCTTACTCTCATTTTGAGCATTTTTGAACAATGCATGATGCTTTAATACTACATTACTTGTGATCTTGACAATCTTACTAAACCAGTGCCAACTTGCAATTCTTTAAAACAAAAAGGCTTTGCTGGTAATCTGTTTAAATACTGCAAACAGAAAAAAAATTATATATTCTTACTATTGGATGAGTATAAAAACATTTTATCTCAGGTATTTCTCCTATGTATTGTATTGAAGTTGTTCCTAAGCATTGCAGAGGAACATTTGGTGCATTGATTTCATTTTTCATTGGCTTTGGTGTTTTTGTTGCAAACATACTTGGACTGCCACAGGTATGAATATGTACTTACTTACTACGTCAAACATAACCTACATAATAAATATTTTTTGTTAATGACTAAATAAGTTTTATTTTTAATATCATACTACCGGTGTACATGCATTCTGAAGCTAAACTACAGTTCAGGTCAGGAATGTTTACACTGTATTTTGTGAACCAACATATTTACAACAATAAATTGTTTAAAAGATGCAACAGAAACAAAAAGTGTGCACTGATATTTAGTCACTTCGTTGTGGACAGTTTTTATTTGGAAGGCCAGGTTAAATTATCCAACAATATTTCAAGCATTTCTTGTTGCATGCTTAACATATTCATAGATTCAGCTTTAATATTTTGTCATTTGTTTTAGATTTTGGGAAATGCGAGTCTATGGCCGGTATTTCTTGGTTTGATAGGTGTTCCAGCACTAATCTACCTGATTTGCTGTAACTTTATGGCAAGCAGTCCAAGGTGATTATATGCCTTACTCCATTTGCATGTGTCATTTTTGCTTAGCATGTGTCTAGCGTTGATAACACTAATCCTTCAACCCCCATTGATAATCATTCAGTAGATTAACTTCTTCAACACACTTAAAGGCAATATTTGGTTCCAAAATGTGGTTTGGTTCATTTAAAATCACTTTTCCATTTATTTCCAAAGTATTTTATTTTCACCTTTTAAATGCAACACTCTATAATTGACATTTTGCACATTTCAAATGCATTTACTGTTTCCCAAGCATGGCGGCATGCAGATTTTCTGCCTGGATTTGTTTGTGTTTGAACAGCTTTAAAAAATGAAGTGAAGTTAGTGTGTTTGTTTATGAACTTTTTGCTTTTTTAATCCATTCACAGCAACCTTATTAAGTTATTGTACAGTTTTGTAACTCACCTTTTTCCGTTTTTAACGATAAAAGCCGAATTTCGCATTTTTTGTCATGCTCGGGCGGTAGATGATTCATTCACTTTTGAAAGCTTTGTTTGCGTTTTGAAAATCATTACATGTATCGAAAGCAGGAAATGAAATCCAGAAACACTTTATTCGCTTAGAACATTGTACCTGACCAAGAGCGACGTCGAAGGTGCCGAAGACCTTCTGAAAAAACTTCGCGATTCTGATGACGTCAGTGACGAAATGGGCGCTTTGGCGAAGGAGAGAAGTGAACAGGAGTCAACCAAACTTATGTCAATATTCCAGGTTTATTTTCGTTTTACTAATGTTTATCTACAGCAAAACACTCGTGTAGTTAAGTTTAGGTAACCCTTTCGAACCATTTTGGCACACGTTGACTGCATTGAACAAAAGGTTAATATGTACATAAGGTTAGCAAGGCTATGCTGATTATCGGTGTTATAAAAGTTGCTGAGACGACAACAGTAAACAGGCGTATGGAAAGACCAGCAACACAAATTTTGTTCATGCTCGTCTCAGTAACTCCGTAAGTTTTCGCACTGATGGTGAGCACAGCCGTGTTCGAATCGTCTGCTGAACAATGTCCACCGTAATAGATTTCACTTTCTGGTTCAAAGTTATCCAATAACTCTTTTCGCGCCTGTGTTTTGAACATTGCTCTGTTTCGCGTTTTTGTCCTAACAACTCCGTACTTTGCGTTATTTGTAACATGTTTCAATCAGCGGCAAACCTATTTTTGGCAAAGATACTGCAATCGCAATCACTTCGCCGACAAGTTATAGCTACTGTGGTCATTTCTACGAGCCAGCAAATGTCCGGTATGAACGGTGTGATCGTCTATATGAACCAACTCTACTCGTTAGCTGGCGTTCCTACCTCATATGTGTCCTATTGCTCTGTCGGCGTAACCGGTCTGCTGGGATTTACAACCTTGATTTCGGTATGTGTTTTGATGTAAGATTATGGGATGTTTTATTTTGCAAGTCCACATCGAGTTATTTTCCTGTAGTGTTGCTGTTTGCAAAACTTAACCCCAAAATTTTAAACTCTACTAGGGGATCGTTTTTGGGTGTATAAGTTTCACTGTATGTTGCCAAGAAGAAGATTATGTGTTAAACGCATTCTTAACAGTCGTCGTACACATGAAACAACGCTTTGACTCGACAACGTCACACCTGCTAACCACAATTTGTCACTTTAGCGAAACAACATAATCTCTTTACAACATTAGTCACGTCTTCTGGACAAGTGGGGTCGACTCCCTCTGTTAATATTCGGTTTCATCGGAATGGGTACCTGTCTTATTGGTCTCGCCATCACAGCTGTGGTTCAGAGTACGGAGACCTGGGTTCCATATTTGTCTCTCGTATTTGCTGCAGGTTCGTGATTGTTACAGGTTTTTTTCATGTCACGGATAAGAAAAGTCGAAAGTTAATATGCTAATCACATGAACAAACGTTTCGAACACTGCTGTGTTCATAACCAGTTTTTCCTGTCGCTACACGACACACAATGTTTTGAGGAGTAACATATCAAATTTGGCGAAAACTGTACATTTTACTGCTGCGGGATTATTATAGATCAATCAATTATGGATACACGTAGATTATTGGCTTTTGAATCGCATCAGGAAAAGTATATGTAGTAATAATTTCGTTGGCTAGCAATCAATGAAGCCTAACCTGTTTAAGTGAAAGTTGCTCGGTCAATACAAAACATATCATGTAGATGTTCCGAATAGTAATAAGCATATTTTAATAATCGGCCGAATCTGAATGTTGAGTGTTTGTTTTTGAATTTGTTGATTCAGATTTAACAACGGCGCAAACAGGCGTTTTTGGCAACGATGGTGAAAATAAATGACGTCAATGAATATTGGCATTCGGCCGAATCTTTGCTGCATTTCTTTCATTTATGAATTCAAATAGAAATAGACGTGTACAAAACATTATTTACCGCGTTACACTAAGACTAACCCGTACATCACACATTCAGTGTTTCTGATATCGTTCGCAATCGGACCAGGACCAGTCACCCTCCTCATTGCGTCCGAGTTCTTCCCGCAGAGGTCGAGACCGGCCGCTATCACTTTAGCTTGCGTGAGCATTTTCGCCGGTTTCACAACAACGGTGATAGTGTGGCCGTACATGCAGGTAGATTGAGGGGAATATGTTGTATTCCTTATGTAGTAACACTTTTTATTGATACCTCCAATTGCAAGTTTAAAAAAACAGCTATAGCTTACAGTAACTATACTTTTGCCGGTAACTGCATTTTAAATCGGACAAGATCCCAAACCAATATTTATTGTAAAATCCAGAGAATTAACCATTGCCCTGGTCTGACTCCATATATGGTAACTTGTTTTTGACCAATCACCAGGCGGCGATGGGCGGATTCGCGTATCTTCCATTTGCTGCGATTACGCTCAGTTGCGCCGCCTTCGTACGTCTCGTCGTGCCTGAGACCAAAGGAAAAACCTTCCTCGAGATAGAGAAAGCGTTCAAAACGAAACAGGTTTTCTGTCTGAGATCGAAGAACAACGACGAGATCCCACCTGAAAATAACAACGCGTTATTGTAGTTTTGTTAATGTTTTGGTGTTGTTAGCTTTGGGTGAATGCAAACTTGCTATTTTTATCAAGTTAACTGTCTTAACCTTTTCTGTGTTATGCTACAACAGAAAACATATGCGGCGAAATACTGTGTTGCGTGATATCCCAAACTATTTTTTTGCGGGACAAAAAACGTTGCTGACGAATTGTATGTCTTAATAATGATGCCATTGTCTTGATACTGATAATGGCATTATACTGTTTGGATAATTTAGGGTTTTAGGTACATGTACATTTTTTGCTCTGTGCTATTGTAAGTTCCAAGTACCAGCTAATCGTTGCACCAATTTATTTTTATCCATTATTTATTAGGCAAACTCCAACAGTTCCATTCACTCGTTTAGCGGCTATTTCTAATACTTTGTTTAGAATTGAATTGCCTGATTTGTGGTGAATTCACAGTATTGTATCCTGCAGCATGTAGCTTCCATCTTTGCAACTTGTCGGGGTCACCACTTACGCGTCGTCCCACTGTATTGTGTTCCATCTCCTTCAAATGACAAAACGAGCGACGGGAGAAATGCAACGAAAACTGCAGCTAATTCCTTATACCGTGTGTGCTACAAATTCCACTACCAAATCACATTACGCTTTCTTAAGGCACAATCATTTTTGATACACCATTCCTGACATAGTCAGATATTATGAATTCATAATCACCCTGCCTCAAGCTGCTTTACTTAGATGTGCGAAACACCAGCATATTTCTTCATGAGATTCCATCCTATATTGATTTACCCGTCACGTGTGTTTGCAGGGATTTGTTGATTATTGCCTCATCAAGCACGTGCCACCTTACATGTCTTTCGGTCACTTGAATTGTTGCAATCCATCGTGTCGCTGAAACTGAACTCCTACACTTCGCAATCCTCAAAACCGATATTTGCCTTGGCAACAATTTTTCGTTTTGCTCAACGTGAAGTGTTTCAGCGAATGATCAAATTTTTTAATTGTATTTCGCGCAAAAAATCTATTTGAACATTAAACACAAGAAACAATATTGCATGGCCACCAAAAACTTTTATATAGTCTATCGAGTCTGGTGCCAATTTTTTATGGAGACATTAGCTTCTCAAAAACACATGGAGTGCAATTTGATATCTTTTGAATGAAATGTGCTTTAATATGCAAACGTATGTACCATACAATAAACGGGCAACATGAATACTTTTGGCATGTTAGTGCACGTCAATACATATACGTGTTGTGAGCTGGTTTAAAGGTATGCAATGTATTGAGTAATTTATCGAATAAAGTTCACAGTTAGTCACTTTGCGCCTGTGTCACCCTGGTGCGTGTAGTGGCTCATAAAGCCCCAACAAAATTTGCTAATTGTGGAAGAAGGTTTACTTGGTAGCCTGTAAATAGCATTTTTGTCTTGTCATAAATTTGCGTAATATTTGAGAAACCACAACCAGAAATGAGTTCATTTCCGCTGTAGTAGCTTCGTCCACTTAAATGCAGTAGTATTTTCTGTCCGTCTCAGTGTTACAAAATGACTGTTGTTGAAGACTGTCAGGTTTTTTTGGTCCTGTTGACATAACACTAACCGATATAACAATATCGTTATCGTCAAAAGCTATCGCTACGGTCAATATGTAGTATCGTTATCGTCAAATCTAACTAAATACATGTAGGCTACTGCAGGCGGGCAAGGGTTTGAGGCCAAACAGTTCTGCAAGAACAAGGAAGTGACAAATGCAACACTTCCTGCTTTTGTCGATTACAGTTCCTTAATCTACACCAAACTTCCCGCAACACCTTCAGTGTGTGCTGTTTCTTTTTGTTTCAACTTGAAGCACTTCAGCAATATTAAAACTAGGCTTTAGGTGTGTGGCAACACGCATGTTATTGTAACGTGAAGATTTGTCACGTCTCACTAATAATTTATGCACATTTGGTCAAGTGTTTAAACGCATGACGTTGAATATATCGCGACGTACATAGAAAGCTTTGAGCTTCAAATTGCCAAATTACTGGCTAGGTTTTGTTCGAAAACGTCTTCGATGCTTAAATACATTTTGTTCTGTGTTATATTAGGACAGAAAAAGTATTTTATTGACTATTATGCACACCTTTAAATGTCAGATTTTAACAACTGCATTGGGCCCAGACTATGTTGCATTATATTGCATGCTTTACAGGCAGATGCTATTTTGATTTCCATTGCTTAAAATTTGGAATTATCAACAGGTGCCGGAAGTTTTTTGTTAAAATAGCAGAAATTCGTTTTTATGCTGATTGACTACCACATAATTTAGTTCAAATACAACTCCCAGCGCCCATCTGCATACTGCGGTTGTTTTCTGGTAGAACCGACAGTATATAAGTTGTAGTTACTCCGGTGTGTTGATTGTTACGTTAGTAATTTGTCAACGTCAACGCAAAACTCAAATGCGTGTTGTGAGTTTGTAAGCAAAAGCCAGGATGTTGTTCAAACCTTAGGGATATTTGAGGGCCACCAAAAATGTTTAAACAACCTCCGAATTAGTCATTAAAACCGACTTGCTTTAATTCTGGCATTAAACTGCACGTCTCCTGTAAACTTTAGAATGAAATTATGACGTCAATGTTAAGGCTTGCTGTGCTTATTGTGGCATTCCTATCTTTTCGAGTTGGATCCAGAATTACCTTTCAAGACGGTAAATCATATTTTGAGAAAAGTCAAATAAGTTTCGAATAAACTGTAGAACAATAGACTTGTCATTTTGACTGTATTGTATATACTGTTCAGCTTTTCTGGGTAATCCTGTATATATTTGTTTGATTTGGGGAATCGATGTGCGGCTAAAATCAATCATCCAGATTGTTAAGATCATCCTTTGTGTTGAACAAACAGAAAATCGTTGCAGCCACTAGCTGAGACTGAAGACTAATTTATACAGTAGAATATGCCTCTTATTTGATAGATGTGTTGTTTGTAGTTTCTTGCACGGCCTATTTCAAGGAGCTGACGAATCAAACAAGCTACCTGCTGTGCCCACCCAAGTGTGATGTTGTCAATACTAACATTTGCGGATCAGGCCCCTATCCTTACGGCCAGATATGTACGGCAGCTATTCATAACGGAAAACTTTCGCGTGAGTAAAATGTTTATGTCAAGTTTTTTTTACCTGCCTTTTTGGAACCTGTAGTAAAAATTTCATGCCAAGTTTTGTAAACTCCAAACGTCTTGTTTCTTGTCATTCATGGTTTTGGCCTTATGTTTGTGTTGTCCTGAATAGACAACGTAATTTTACCGAAGGCATTTAAAACACTCCATTGTTCTAAAAAATACCTAAATTTAAAATATCTATCATGTGATAACTAATGTAACGGTCGAACTTTATCGACAATAAATTTGCAGGGAGCGAAGGAGGATTGGTTCTAGTATCCCGATCCAGTGCGAAAATAACCAAGAGCGTGGGCAGTTATAGCCATGGAGTAAATAGCACTGCATGCCTAACGTCGGGGTTCTTGTATTCTTTTCCAAGTAAGCTTAGCTTTAAGTGACCATACGTTGCCCTCTTTACGTACCCAACAAGGATGCTGAACACAGCAATGGCGATATTAGATGGCACCATCGGGATAACTTGAGTTCAAATTCCGGTGTGGTAGAAAAAACTTTATTCGACGGACGATTGGCAAACATCTGTCAATGCGCTGACCTCACGCAGAAAACCTGATGGGGAGTCGTATCCAGGATAACCTGGGTTTTAGTCTTAGTAGTGCTGTAAAAAACAATGCAACTATTTTATGTGTAAAAAGCCATAATTATCATTGAGAGTTGCAGACAGGTCAAAGGTTCAAACAGTGTGCACTGTTGTCTACAACTCTCAATGTAATCAACATAATCTAAACACTAAGAAGTTTTGGGCCTAGAGTATGTTACATAACGCGTGCATGCTTTTGGGATATCTTCATGTCTTTTAAAAACTTTATAATATTAAAGCCATTTTATATGGTCATATATAATACGATTGACAGTAAAATACACATGTTTTGCGCAGTAAAGGCTGTTACGGCCTCCGCTTATTATGCACCATCTGTGGACGGTTCCTGTCTCGTCGTACAGCAAAACAACAGTAAGAGCAATGAACGACTTCTGGGATGTGAAATATGAAGTCAAAACAATCAGTGTATTGTAGATACGAATTTCCTTTTCAAACACTTTTAAACCATACAAACCCAATCATTTCACAACTCAACTGTGTCATTTAAATCGTAAAATATTACATTTGACTGTATAAAACGTTGATTCCTATTTTGATAAGTAGATTTTGTTTTGTGAAAACACGTATTTTTTGTCACCTTTTTTAAAACCAGTAAAACAGGAAACTTTGTGCAGTTGTTGACCACTGCAGCAAAATCGGAGCATCTTGCCTAAACGGGGGCTCCTGCGTAAACGGAGCCAGCAACTTTACATGTAAATGTTCGTACGGTTTTAATGGATCGAACTGTGAAACCGGTAGGTCTGGTGAACTGTTAATTAAAAGTATTTTCACCAAAAAAAAACATTTGATTTTAGACATATACAGTTGTGCACACAAGGTTTGTCAAAATGGCGGAAGTTGTGTAACATTGATGTCAGGCAGTTCCATATGCTCCTGTATTCAATTTTTTACTGGGCCCTATTGCAATTTAAGTAAGTGGGATCGATATTCAGTACTTTTCACGTATTTTGGGCATAAACAACAATTACAACTGTTGAGAAAACTGTTATTTAAAAGTATATCCGTATTACCTTCTTGACGATTAGAAGCATATTTTTCCATTTGTGGTTTAGCCAAAATTGTTGGTTTAAATTTTTGGCAATTTGATTTTAATTATTTGTCAGAAGTTATGTAGTTTTGGGGACATCTACAACGTCTCTTTTTCAGATCCACAATGAAGCATTTTGATCTCTAATAGGGTTTAAAATGCTGCTTTTTATATTCTAATAAACATTAAGTTCATCATATAGTGATCTGTCAAATACCCTTTGTTTTGCAGTCGCCCAGTCTTGCCTTGCCGGAGTCTATAGCTCGTCAATCGTATCTGATGCTCAAATGACAGCATCTGGATATGCTAACCTTAGTTACCCGTACAGAGCGCGACTATACACCACCCGTACCCCAGAGGGCTGGACAGCATCACGTAAATATTGACTCAACTCAAACTGGCAGCATTTTTGTTATAACATTGCTCTAAGCGACGAAAGATCTCACTTAAATCAACACTAATTTTACCTGAAACTAAACCAGTTTTGGAAGTAGGCCTACGACAAGACATGTACTTTACATTTAGCGATGTAGAATGTCATTAGAGGACCAGGGGATACACAGTCGCACTACTGTTAAACGTATATGGTCTGTCAGTTGAAATCTACATAAATTGCTTCATTACAAAAAATTGGTAGGTCGAATTACTGTTTGTAGCTATAGGGACCGGTGGATGGCTGCAAGTGGACTTTAGAAAGTCTGTGCGACTGTTCGGTATTATCACTAAGGGATGTACCTGCAACCAGTGGGTAACCAAGTTTTCAGTCTCATACGGCGATGCCGTCGGGAATATGAAGTTTATCACAGACCTCACCAACCAAAAAGCTGTAAGGGCGTAAAGTTTAACCAAAACTAACCTGACAATGTTTTTAAATTTGAATCCAATGTAGATATTTTCCACAAGTCAGTACTGGTTTGAAGAGGCAACCAATCATTTTTTCATGTCCCCTATGGCGCGTTTCTGGCGCTTTTACGTGGAAGAATACATCGGTGCTCCTACTGTACAGCTGGATTATTTCACCTGTTAAATGATGTCTTTCCTCTTTGTTGTTTTGTCATTTGGTTACACAAAATGACTGCTGTATGATTAGTGGTAACTTAATTGGGATCCATGTCTTCCACAAGCAAACTACGTCGCAGTAATATTTGCCTTTTTATCTATTTCCCAGTACTCTATGAGATTATGTAAAATCAAGGTTTCCTTCGTCGCAGTAAATGTGTCCTCTTTAATCGGATGTACAGCTGCAGCTTTTAACATATGTGCCAACTGTATTTAAACTTGTATGTTTTTCACGAATATTGACAAGAATTGCGCTGTGAAGATATGTGTTGTTCACCTTTTAATGTATCCTTCTGTTACTTATACATAACTAAACACATATGTTCTTCTGTCATGTACAATTCGCTCTGGGCAATGAAAGATGTAAATGCCTTTGCTGAGATTCAAGATGCGCGTAAATTTCAGTTGCACAAGTTTGATCATATTTCAAACGCGCCAAAACTGGACTCTTGCTGATGAGCGTTTTATCAGACAGACGCTTCAAATACAACAGTACTCATCATCAGTGCATGAATAGTATCTGATTGTGGGACAGTCTGTATAGGCCATGCCCATCCACTATTGGTTGTCCAATACAATTATAATTCTAAGAAAAACTTGTGTTTATTGCGCATTGAAAAATATTATAACTGATGGATAATGACGTGTTTTCGATTTATTTTCCACAAACGGATACAGGACATTCATTTGGGCCTGCCATCCTCTGTACAATGTGTATATTCCACATTTCCTCTCCACACACACGGTTGCTCAACGAAACCGAAAGCTGTGGACGAATCTAAGGGAATATCGGTTGAGATTTGTTGATTGTAACAGTGTAGAACCTGTTTGAAGTTGAAACAAGTTACATTAGTTTGCCTGCGAATCTTCAGCATAAGAGTTTAGTAAGTATGCAAAGAACAGTGCCATATAACACTTTAAGCCAACAACTAGGAAAAGCTGTTTCCGCGCCGCGCCTACATGCGCCCGGCTCAAGAATATGGATGAATAACTCACCCAAACCGTATTTCAGTTCAAATTAAACAATAAATCTGTGTGACTCTGTGAACAAAATTTTGTTTTACCCAGTGTAAAATGTAATTATGTGGTATGTACTAAATGTCAACGTGCTTTCCGAAAAAAAGAAGAACGCTGGAAAATCAATGGACAAATGCATCAGCATTACACGCCCTATGGCGGCAGCTGTCAATGGTTGTTACAAGTCACGTATTTTTATTTGAATAAACTGGAAAGTGGAAAACAAGCGGAAACTGCATGACTCCGCTACTGCGCTTCCTAAATATACTCACAAATAGAATGTGAACCAAATATACCGCGAAGGATATATTAAGTTGCGATATTTGTGTTTTGTATAGTTTTGGACAGTGTTGCTGTATAATTAACTCCTTCTGGCTTGACAAGCGCTTGTTTTATTGCGCACAATAGCATCGCATGTATGTTGTCTATCCTGATTTGGTGATGGACAGGAAGGCCGTATTTTTTGCTGTTTAGAGTTCCCATTGATCAGTTTTTGAAAATGCATAGACCCCGACTGGCGTGTTCCAATTATTACCAGAAATGTTAAACGAGCCGCCGTTTTTCCCATCATTTATCAATGAATATACTGAGCAGTCATTTTTCCGCACTGGCGTTGGAAGCCATGCAGTGCGCCAGTGTAAGCATTGTGTGGGAGTTAAATAGCCGATATCCGTTTTCCTTCTATCGGGTTGCCATGCGCAACAATCGCCCATATGGAAGTCAGCAGGCAGTGAGTATGCGACTCGGTAGTAGCCAGTACTTGCTATTCCACAAATGGGCGAAAGTAAGACAGTGCTTCTTGACTTATTAGTTGGCTGTAGTTTGAAGTACATTGTGTTTTTGAGTAGGTCGCAATGCTGCATTTTGTAAATTACAGCATTGTGGCAGTAGTTCTGTTGCTGTTTTGCCACAATGCCTGGGCATTAGATCAACCAAGCCAGAATGAATTTGACGCAGAAGTGGAGGACGAGATCATCACCGATCATGAACTAGTGAGTTGGAACAAACTTTGTAGTGACTCTTTGCCATACGCGTGCTGTTTTTTTGCACACAAACCACGGGAATTGTGCCGAACAGTTAGGTTGTTGAAAAATCTTGCGTACAACAAAACGTTTAAATAGCATGGGAGCGATACTGGTTGGAAGTAAAAATTAGAAAATAAGCGTCGCTTGGTACGAATTGTTCCACTGTCACGTTCAGATACGGATACGAACTTACTGGCAAATAGTCACAGACAACGATTTACCTGTAAATTAGGGAATCAACACTTTTTAGGCAAAAATAGAACAAGATGAAACATTGCGACACTTATTGACTGCGTATTACGGTTACAAACTGATTGCAACTTTGTTTGTTTGAAATGTAGGAGGAAGAAATGACCTCTTCGTTCGACCTTAACTTTGCGGAAGACAGGCTACAAGACGAGAGAAGGGAACAGGACGAAGATGAGTTGCAAGATAGCGACCTCATCGACATCGAGAAGATGCTCCTGGATGTCGTTCACGCGGAAGAGGAAAAAATCAAGGAAGAAGATGATGATAATGAGGAGGAGGAGGATGGGGACTTGGAGGAATACGAGGAGCAACACTTCATGAGGAAGAGAGATACGAGGAAGTTTGTGATGGAAGATTTGCTTCGCGATATCCGGATGAATTACCTGTCTGAAGAAGAAGGGGCGGGTATGCGGCTTAAAAATTATTCTATATATAAGTCGTTGGTTGCAGCGTGGCTTCCCAATCTTTTTTGCTCGGGACCGCCTATTTCGAATAACATGTTCCATGGCCCACAATTTGGGAAGCCAAGACAGCATTGCAAACATACTTTAACCCCTCTGACAAGTAAAGTAAATACATAGCACAGGCGTCAAACTTCTTCTTATTGTAATCTAATACCAAGTTTTCGTTTACGTCTTTTATCTGCAATATGACAATGATGATTATCTTTCAGGTTTGAGACGATCTGGGTGCCCTTTGTTTGTGAAACCAACAAGCCATGCTACCACGAAATGCGGCAGCATCAAAACAATGTTGGGGAATGTAAAATGGTGCCACATACAATGCTCAACCGGATACAAGTAACATGTCTTTCCCGTTGGCATATGTTTAGTTTTTGAAATAAAAAGTCTCAAAAAGAAATTTTACGATTACAATCTCAACCATCCGTCGGGAGTCCTACTATTTTTAATTAACTAGTATATCCGCGAGTTGAGTTTCCATATGTTGTATTCGTGTGCTCAGTGAATATAGCGGCTAAATTTGGTTTAAGTTATCAAACAGCTATTTATTTCCCCTTATATAAATACATGCATAACTGTAAGCGCATCAAACCATACAACTAACGCTATAACCCTAATAACCTGAAAATGCAAATTCTTACATGCCGTGACTCAGTACATATGCTCGCGGTATCTGGGCCGCACTTTATTAACGCAACAAACACGAACGATATGGTTCGTCTAATTTCCCGGTCCATAATAGTTGCATTAGATATTTTAACGATCTTCATTCCTTCAGCTTGTTAGCTCAAACGCTAAAATTGGTTTTAATTCTGATAATTTTGGAAACTAAAACAAATTTTTCAAACGTCAAAACCTATTGGGTAGACGACGAAAGCTTTATACTCAATATTTATACTGTTTTGCATAGGCTGAAGCACGCTTACCCCCAGTACGAACTGTGTGGTAAATCGACCAAATATAGATGGACTTACGAACTACGTGGGTTGGACAAAGGAACGGAAAGATGTATTGTAGGTAGGCAACACGAAAAAAGCAAGCAAACACATATGCTGACTCTTTGCTGAAACGATTGTGTACACAAATTCGTTGCGTCTCTAATACAGTTGCAACTTTTAAAATCTTCCGCTACTGACCAGCAAGGCTGATACACAGCTGTGCATAGAAATAAGCAAAAAAAAATTGTAAGACTTATTTGTTTGCAGGTTCCACAAATGTGACGTCAACTTCTTGCACCACAAAAGAATGCTTTGCAACAGGTCTGTGCCAATACGTTCCGTAGGCAAAGAGAAAAAATGAACATTATGAGTAGATGCGACTTTCCATTTCATAATGAAAATATGATCATTCTCAATGCGAAATTGCAAAATTGAAACCTTCACGCTTATTTATTTTTAGCTGCTTACTACATGAACAAAATCGACTTCAACGTTAATCCTTGCCACGATTTCTACGATTTCGCTTGCGGGCGCTGGTTGAAGGAAACCCCAATCCCTCACTCCAAGAGCAAATATCTCACATACACTGAAATCCGCGATCGAGTGACCTATAATGTGGCTGGTAGGGTTTTCTTACGTACGAATTTAAGCATAAACATCAGTCTTTATTTGCCTCTTAACGTAGTTTACCGTTACGCGAAGACTAATAAATACATTTTTTCAGATTTGCTGGCTTTGCCATACCATTCAGGCCAATGTCAGGCCGTGAAGAAAGCGAAGATTGCATACAAGTCATGCATGAATACGCGTAAGTGTGTTACCCAGTGAACAATACGCTTTGACATACTATTGTTTCCTATGATTTGTTATGGTGGTTCTCGCCAAAATCTATGAACAACGTTCACGTTGATTTTAAAAAACCAAACGCAATGAACAGAACTGACTTTTGAGATATAAAAATGTTTTTTAAGAAATTTAAAGTGAAATTTGGGTGCAATGTATCTGGAGTTAAATAGTCTAAATAAAAAAGCTAGAATACTGTTCATCATAATGCTGGTAAACGTTTCGAACTCATACAGTGTTCATCATCAGTACTCAAATGAGTTTGAAAACAAATGCCGTCAACATTTTTAATTTAGTTTTCGTTTCCAGCACTCATCGAGGAGCTAGATGCGAATCCTCTCATGTCCTTTCTGAAGGGAAAGATGGCGTGGCCCATCATAGACCCGACCTGGAAAAACAGCAATTTGTTTATTGAGAAAACCATGGCTTTCCTGCGTGGAAAATACAACAACCAGGTTCTTTTGAAGGTGATGGTTCGCAAATACAACGGAAAATTTGTGCTTCAGGTTGGTATTAGTTGGTTAAGATTAACATCCATTTGTTATCCTTCTTAAGAGGGGTTGTCACATATATCGTCCTTATTCGTGACTGGTCGTCCTTATTTTTAGGCATTTTAACGCTGTTTTAGCTGCCCACGTCCTTATTTTTAATGGGTATTTGGTTCATACAACTTTAAATGCTGGACTTTTTTGGAAAATTTCTATAAAATGCAGCTTTGTTTAAGGCAAACCGCACTCTTTTCGGTCGTCTTTATTTTCGGTTTCAAGTAGCGGACAGCTGTTAAGTAAGGCAACGTGAAACCTAACGTTTTACCCCTCGTGTTGTCTGCGCGAATATGCTGCAAATTAGTCGTAATTCCCAATTAGTTTCCAAGGCACAATACGGTTGGTGACTTTGAAGTGAAGAAGCAATTTGACTGATACGTCTATTGGTATGGGTAGCCCAAGGCCAACAACCCTTTGTTTTTTGTCGATAAATATGAAATTTCAAAAGAGGTGTTGGAAATCGTATTGGTGTTAAGTTTATGACAATTTCGTGAATTTAATCGTCCGACATTGTTGCAGACGTGGAAAGGAAAAATGGCCCTTCCATATCCCTACTACATGGAAGAACGATATTCAGACGTACGTATTGCATCAAGTCTTCTTTGTTGTCTCTCATAAATACTACTGTATGAGGTTATCATGTGCCTAAAAAGCCGTTAGCTGCTCTTGATGTCTTACAACACACATATATAACTTGGCAATAAAAGATATCCATATAACATCATATACACACAAAAAAAATTAAACAATTGCTTGCTTGTCTTCCAGAGGCTGGACGCATACTACGCCCTGATGAGAGATGTTGCATTGATGCTTGGTGGAGACAGGGAAACAGTGGAAGCAGATGTGGCAGCAGTGAGAGAATTTGAGAAGGAATTGGCTCACCACAAGGCATATGACTGGGATTACTTTACAGAACAAACCATTGCACAAATGCAGATCAACATACCCGGATTTGTAAGTTGCTTAAGTTTATTTCTACATTATTCATTTTGACACACACGCAAAGCACTTGATTTCTATCAAATGCGATATATATTTTCCTACAATATTCCATACTGCTCATGTTTTTGCTTTGTTTATATAATATTCTGAAAGGCAATGATCGCCGGGTAACTGTGTTTAGTTGTGGTTTGATCCACGTATTCAATACCAGAAGTTACCTTTGTACGTTGTGATAGATCAAAAAGCATGAATGTGCGTTAAATATTGCCAAAATACTTTCTTTGTAATCATTTTATCAGAATGTAAAAAAGGTACGCATTAAATTTAGATGAACTGGTACAAGCTGTTCAAGCTCATGATCTACTCGCATCCAATCACACACAACACGAAACTGCAAGTCTGGAATGTCAACTACTTGAGGAACCTTCTGGTGTTGATCAAAAAGGCAGGCAAAAGGTATGCGATATAGAGCGAATATTATCTTTGCCTTGCGCCTCCGCAACGCTCAGCTTCCTGTCTGTAGAACGATACAGAACTATATGATGTGGAGGTTTGTGAAACACCGCGTCAAGAACCTTAGCCTGCGCTTCCGTAAACGTTATCAGGAGTATGAAGAGGTGATGGTGGGAAAGAGAGCTCTTCCATCGCGGAAATACAAATGTGCCGAGCACATGCTTTTCACTATGAAAGGAGCGACCAGCAAGCTCTTCATCGACAAGTATTTCTCACCAGCCAAAAAGACAGCTGTAAGTTTGCAACTTTAAAATGACTATAGTTAAACTTTGTGAATTGTTTTTGGGAATGAAAATCTATAAAAACAACCCTACAGGATCTCAAGACACTTACTAAAATTAAAATGGAAAGAAGATTCTAACTTTAAATTTTACATGCTTGCATTAAACGTAACTTACTTAAATATAGAAGTTTAAAGTGAAATGTAAAGAAAAGCTTTGTAAGTGAGAAGGCACTTCAGTTTCGTTTATTATGTAGGCTCTGGTTTTGTTTGACAACATTCGAAAGGGATTTATTTCCCTGCTATCATCTGAAGTCACGTGGATGGACAACAAAACGAGAAACTACGCCAAAAAGAAGGCACTCGCCATCAAGGCCAACATCGGCTACAACGCCCACATATACAAAAACGTCACGTACTTGGATGGTCAAGTCGCCAAGGTATTTAATTTTCAATGCAACCAAATGAACTAAAAGGATTTAAACTAAAAACTTATTGCCCACACAAAGTGCAATTACCTTCCTGCTTTGACGGCTCCAAGTAACGCAGATCCGTTTGTGTTACAGCTTGTGGTTAAGGACTGGGATTATTTTGGCAACACTTTGCGCACGTTGACTTCCATCGCCCAAGACAAGTTCGCCCTCATCGGTACAAAGTACAATCCTGTGACTGAGGGATTTTCTCAACGGCCCACTATGGTCAATGCATTCTACAGTCCCCAACACAACAGAATAAGTATGCCTTGCGCGAATAGACGGATGTTACACAATATTGGGGTTTATTTAAGTCACTTTTGTTGAAACGTTTTTAAAATCTTGATAATATTTTCTACAGCACTTCCCGCCGGTGAGATGCAGTATCCATTTTATTGGGGAGACAAATACCCATGGTAAGAAATTATACCATAGGTTTTGTACATCTAGTATGTGGTATCTTTACTCAAACACCATTTTCTTTGGCTTTTCGTTCTCGCAAATACCCTATTTCTAAGAGTAAATCACTAACCGGATTGCTAAACCTATAAGATGTATTTAACACTCTTCTGCCTTTGAAAACATATTTACAATATGGCAGATGTTCACCAGACATTTTCCAGGCCATTAGTTTTTCCAACTGCTCGTTTCGGTTTTCTAGGTTTTTCCAGTTCGGCGCGGTTGGAACAATTCTCGGTCACGAGTTAACTCACGGTTTTGATAACACTGGTCGAATGTACGATCTCAATGGCAACATGAACAACTGGTGGAGTCCTGGTTCGTTGTTTGAGTTCAAAAAACGAACACAGTGCATGGTTAATCAATACAGCAACTACTTGTATGAAACAGCCGGCATGCACGTAAGTTATTGGGATGTTACTGTCATCCTCTGAGACTTTTTTTGATATACAATAGATTTTAATTCTACTGACTTACGAATTTGTAACGATAGCATAAAAGTCTAGTAGTTTTCCTATTAGTGACAACATGTAAGTGGATTTCATTAGTTATATAAGTTATGTGTTTTCTTTGTAGTTAAACGGACAAAATACGCTTGGTGAAAACATTGCCGACAATGGTGGAATCAGAGAGTCTTTCAAGGTAATTTTGAGTGACATTTTGTTATGTGAAACCAAATCAAGACGATGCGCGTGATGAGCTATGGATAGTTAAAAGAAGAGCCACACACAAATAACCATTTTTGAAAGCTCGGTCAATGTAAATGTACACTCTGAAGTGCTGTGACGCAAAAACAAGTTTTGTGCAGATTTTTTTTTAAATCCAAACGTTCTACTTCAGGGATATCACTTGTGGCTGAAGTCAAAGGGTTTGACAGGGGAACAAATTGAGCCCTCGACCGGATTCACCAACGACCAAATGTTTTTCGTTGGATTTGCGAACGTAAGTATGAACAAGCAGTGTTTCAAATACGGCTACTTTGATAAACGAGACATGTTACGACAGCACCTTGCATTGACAGGTTCGATGTGGTGAATACACTCGTGCTGGTGCCGTTCATGAGGTGGCCTCTGATGTCCATAGCCCGGGACGATTCAGGTATATCCCACACAGCTACTCAACTTGTATTT
Organism: Ascidia mentula; assembly: GCF_947561715.1. NCBI lineage: Eukaryota > Metazoa > Chordata > Ascidiacea > Phlebobranchia > Ascidiidae > Ascidia > Ascidia mentula. The sequence continues at coordinate 7,849,669 of NC_138568.1, forward strand.
GTAGCAAACGTGGGCAGAACCAACACGGTTTAAAACGTATTTTCCTACAGGGTCATCGGTTCGCTGCAAAATTTTGCCAAATTTTCGGAAACCTTTCACTGTGCAGCCGGTTCTCCCATGAATCCAGCGAAGAAGTGCATTATCTGGTAACCAAACATGTATAAGGATGGTTTTCACAGACCTACATGTGCCTGCATCTTGTTTCGAACACTGCCATATATATACACTGGTTTGAACCCATTGGAATTTGTGCAATATGTTGTGCTTTGTGAGTTGTAGCGTGTGACATAGAAATCATAGAATACTGCTGTATGAGAATTTTTAGCTTTTGACGCTGTTTTCAGTGCTTTGTACCTGTGTTTTGTCTAGGCAATTGTAATGCGTCAACCTTTCAAACATAGCAAACGTTTTTTTGCACACGAATGCTTGCAACCGACACATTTTTGCCCTTTAGAGAATGTTTTGTCTTGATGAAAGATTTGCGGACGTTATTACTCATAGCCTGTAATATGTGTAAAATTGCCACATTTCAAATGTTTAAACTACAGAAGTTATAGACTGATACGGCCTACTGCAGAAAATGTATTACCACAGATTGTGTCAGACTGTAAGTTTGTTAAACGTTGGATTATTGTCGCCACGATAATCCTCACTGCTATTTTTAATAAAGAATTAACCTACACCCACCTTCACGCGTCACACTGTGGCAGTACATACAAAGCTATACAAAAACACAATGCTTTTGTTCCTTTTGTGGATCATCGCAAAGCATATGTTTTTTGCAAAATCGGCAGATTCCTTTAAATCACCGCGTTTCCCGTCAACCTTCCAATATTGGCACGGATGTAGCCTTTTTTCCAAAAATGTATGCAGCTTTTCACAAAGTAACACCGGATGGAACCTTACTGATGCGCCTGGAAATTTAATTCCAATGTATAATAGCATTAGAATGGAATTTATGACATATGTTGTGTGAGATATAGACGATCAGCAATGTTTTGTTGGTTTGACCCTTTGTAAGTTTAGGGAATCTCTGAAAGGTACTATACTGACAAATGATTATAACAGTGGACTGTAGTAACAATTGCAAGCAGTGCAGACAGCTGTATTGAAATGTTCATGTCCAGATTAGTGCTAAACATTTTGTCTAGCGCAGACCAGACGTTTTAGGTAAAAATTGCTGTACCAACCACCTTAGTTGCTTGTCTACGTTATTAATATTTTAGTAAAAGTTTTATTTGATCCCAAATCGTATAGCCGTCTACGTCTCAATGAGGTCGCTAGTCTAGAGCGGGGTTTCTTAAACTGTGTGCCGTAAAACGAGCTCAGTTGTTCAGCAAATTTTCACCAATTAACATTATTTGATGAGAAATTTTATTTGATGGTATCTATTGTTTAAAATGTAACACACGGAAACAACAAATACAAGCGATTGTGTTACCACTTCACTTACGACTGTAATCGCCTTTTCCTTCGCTACTCTATCCTAAAAAGGACGAACAATGCGCGGAACTGAAAGCTGTGAATGAGGGGCAGCTAGGCGCGTGTTTAGCGGATATTTAGCCCCTAATCAAAGCAATTTTTTCACCTTATATCACTTTTCATCTGTCGCAAATGAATTAGGAGGTAAAAAAACTTTTTTAAAGCCCCTGGTCTAGAGCTTTTGCACTTGTAAATTGAAAATATAAGTCCTGATACTTTTAAAAGTACAAATGCTCGGTCCTGCACATCCAGACTCTTTCTGATGCATGAAAAATTTTTACGTGAAATTCGTATGTTTAGACTGACTGTCATTTAAATGGTCTGTAATGCGAAAATAACTGAATTTGCTCAGACAAGCTATAGGCTAAAAAAACTATCGTAACACCACTGGGTAACCACACCTTTCTATCGGTAACCATGTTACCACCCAAGTGCGCTTTGATTTTTATGTTGTATATGTCCTGTGCTCGAGCATTCTGGAGGGATGATTTGTTTGAATTTGACTCTGAAGTGGAAGATGACTACGTCATTGAATACGAAGCGGTGAGAGAGTTGGGGTCATATCTACAAACGAAAATCCGTTTTATGATTTTACTGCATTCGGTGTATATTTGCAAAGAGTTTCGGGATATATTATGTAAAAACGCAAAAGTATACGTATGCGTATACGTATGCTACCACTCCTAACATTAGTTGCAAATAGCTGGTTTATACGATAAAAGTCATTTACACTGATTACCATTTGTATAAACCCTCAGACGTTGTCACGAGTATATGGCAGCTGGTCACACAGAGAGCCACATACGTTCGTCGAATCTTCGTAATCACTCAATGGAGTAGCTTAAACGCAATTCTTCCGCACTTGCTATTTATTTGTAAGCACCCATATTATTTGATGTTTCAGAAACAAGAAATGGTTTCGTTTCCAGAAACAGCCTCTGCTACTGTGGACATGAAACCGCAAAGCGAACTTACGTGGGAATCAGTGGTTCATTCTCTATTGGAAGAGAGGCTTGACAAGGACAAGGAAGAAGATGAATTGAATGAGTATGATGAGAACCATTTCATGAGAAGCAGAGACAGCAGAAGATTTGTCACGGAAAATCTGATTCGCGACATTTTGGACAATTACGAACTCGGTGACATGGGAGGTGAATTTGATGTAGTTTGTTTTAAGTCACTTGCTATCGTCCTACAAGGCTGTCAGTTTACAATGAATGCTGAAATACGAAATTGCAGGAAAACATCGTTCTGGCTGCCCGCTGTTTGTCAAACCAGCCAAGCATGCAAGAACGAGATGTGGCAGTATCAAGACTATGTTTGGGATGATTGAATGGTGTCACATACAATGCTTAACCGGTTACAAGTATAAATTAACATTTTCTATTACTTGTTTTGTTTATGTTTTATGCTAACATGTGCTCTATTATATCAACAAAAAATAATACAGAAACCACTACAATGGCCGGTTACAAACATACAGAAAAAGATGTATTTTGACTACATCTATATGCGATAAAAATTTTTACTTATATTCAAGAATTAACTTTAACGTATCCAGATTGCAGTATGCTTATCCGCAATTTGAACTGTGCGGCGAAGTTACCAAATACAGATGGACGTACGATCTTCGCGGATTGAGCAAAGGCACAGAAAGATGCATAGCAGGTTTGTACGTAAATTATTTTATGACAAATCGTCGACCTTTTGCACTATTTTGTTGCACAAAGGTTCCGCAAACGCAACGGCGAATGGAGTTTGCACATCAAAGGAATGCATGGAAACCGGTAAGTTTTCGGTTAGTCATGCAATGTTATTGCTTTGTGCTATGATACACTGGACGATTGACACGGAAAATGTGCTAGTTTGGAAATCTCACAATTGTCCGAATCGCATATCCTTTGCAGTGCAGTTTATACATTTGAAAATGCTTCTGCCTTTTTTAGTTTGTTATGATCGAAATTAAACCGTTGATGTTTTTTGCAACATCATAATGTACCGTCAGTGACTGGGAGACGGACCAGTAGAAATTAAGGAATACTTTGTTAAAGTGTTGTCAGATTTCCATAACCTTTTTATGCTTTTAAGCCGCCTACTACATGGATTCAATCGACTTCAGCGTAAATCCTTGCAACGATTTTTATGATTTTGTATGCGGAAGATGGCTGAAGGAGACTCCAATTCCACCGTCGTTGGGAAGCATTGTGATATATAGCCAACTTCAACGTCGCGTGATATTGGAAGTTGGAGGTAGAAAATCTTCCTCTCTTAGCTTGCTAAATCTTTTCATAGATGGAGTTATATGTTTGTTTGCAAACTTTTACGTATTGTTATAATGTTAGTCCTTACAAATAGTAAACTATTGATCTGTTCGTATGTTATACATGTAAGTTATAACTAAAGCAAAATTCTTCCATCCCAACTAAAGTTAGTCGACATGGCTGTCGTCGGCCACCAGCGGCACTAATGAGCCAAGAAGAGTAGAAATATTGTCACCGTCTGCCGCTCATTGATCATTATTGACTCATTGCACTCTATTTATATCACATTCTTTTCAGACTTACTCGCACAACCGTACAAAACAGGTGAATGTCAGGCCGTTAAGAAATCAAAAATTGCTTACAAGGCTTGCATGAACACAGGTTTGTTGATTATGACAAATAAGTCAACAAAACACCACTATCCCCGACTGATCAAAATCTCTGTTTAGACTTTATAAATAAACTCGATGCAAAGCCGCTGCTTAAAGTACTGACAGGTAGGCTATCCTGGCCAATGATCGACCCCGACTGGAAATACAACAGTTTGTTCGTTGAGAAAGTCGTTGGATTCCTGCGTGGCAAATACAACACCCAGGTTCTCCTGAAAGTTGTCGTGCGCAAATACAAGGGAATTTACATGCTGCAGGTATATGTAACTACGCTTGAATTTCGTAAGCAGTTGCTGGTGCTTTTTCTCCGTTGGGAACCGAGCTTCAATGCAAACAATTTACAGTACTCCACAGCACCGTTTCGTCCACACGTCTGCATTCGTTACAGTGCAATGAGAATGATTAAAGACACAATTGAAACGTCTGCCAAATGAATATTGTTTATATCAAAGACGATACTAACTGCTGTGTTCTTGTCATGGACTAAACATAATGCCTTGTTAGCAACATTACACTGCCTTTTCTCATAATGAAACAATTTCGCGTGTCAAGCTTTAATCAATCTGTTTGTTTTCGTGTTTTTTGATATGAGGGTAAAGTTGTTGAAAAAAAAACTCTCTATCATACCAGCCTACCGTAACTTTTAACTTATTCCGCGGAATGTTACAGACGTGGAAAGGAAGTATGGCTTTACCGACATCCTACTACTTGGATGAAAAATACGTTGACGTAAGTAATTAGATATATGAAGCCTGTTAGGTTCACAGACATCGCAGTCCAGCTAGATTAGGCACTTTTTCCCAATACAAATGAACATGTATAAAAATTTCTTTTCGCAACCTGTGAAAAAGTTTTATGTAATAATGTCCCAATAGATATACCAACTTTAAATACATTAATCCAATATACTTTGTTCATCTTCCTACATCCAGAAACTCAAAGCATATTACGAGCTGATGAGGGATGTGGCGTTGATGCTTGGGGGAGAGCGAGAAACCGTGGAAAAAGATGTTGCTGCAATTCGGGATTTCGAGAAGGTATTGGCTTACCACAAAGCCTACGACAAGTACAACTTCAAGGAAATGACCATAAAAGAATTGCAGAAAACTGTTCCGGGAGTGGTGAGAAGCCGGTTTGGTGTTTGGCTGAGTTTTGTTTATATTTAAACCGTAAAATATATATTTGAACCTAATATTATATTACGTATAATGATACTGCCTGCATGTTTTTCAGTGCTTCGAAACAATTGCTTTTGGTGTAGAACATAATAAGTGTATGATGGTACAACTACTGGCTTTAATGATTGCAGATGGGTTGGATACACCTGTTTAAATACATGATCTATTCTTATCCTGTTACAAATTCGACAAAGATTCAAGTCCACAGCGTTGCCTACCTTCAAAACTTGGTAGCCCTCATTAGAAAATCTGGCAAAAGGTGAGTGATTTTAATCTGTTCATGTTTCTGATATACTGAAAAGTGACACCAAATTGCGTTTAAGAGTTATACAAAACTACGTGATGTGGAGGTTCGTCAAGCATCGCATCAAGGACCTCAGTTTGCGATTTCAAGAAAGGTATCTTGAGTTTGAGGAGGTACTGCAGGGAAAGAAAGCACTTTCAAGCCGAAAGTTCACCTGCGCAAAAACTTTGGTGAAGATGATGAAAGGAAGCACCAGCAAATTGTTTATCGACAAGTATTTCACTTCAGCCAAAAAACAGGCCGTAAGTCGATTAGATATTCACACTAATGACTCGGTTTAGTCACTAGGGGTATACGTTGGTATGACCGACCGAAAACCGCAGAACCATACGTACTCTTTTGTTTGTCTTGCGTATTCTGTTGACAGATCATGTTACTATAGGAAAGAATAATTCAAAAATTCTCGTAAAAAGGTGTAGTAAATACTTATTTGCTACTTGAAGTGACAGGCTCCTGCTCCTAATCCAAATCATATTACTTTAAAGCAAAATTAAAGTTGATTTTTGACGTCAAGATTAGTATTTGTTACCACAACGATAAATTCCGGCAATTCCATTCGTACGATTTTATAGGCATTGCACATGTTCAATTACATCCGCAAGGGATTTATTCAACTGCTAAAGTCGGAGGTCACGTGGATGGATAAGAAAACGAAAAACTACGCCAAGAAAAAGGCGCTGGCCATGAAACCTGAAATTGGTTACAACCCATATTTATATGAGAACACGACATACCTAGACAGCCAAGTTTCTCGGGTAGGTTTTTATTGGTACCCACTGTCGTATCAACCATCAGGCAAAGAAGGTAAAAGGCCCAGGGCCATGCATCCAGGTCACCTATAGTTAAACGGTCAACAACGCCCTTTTCGCTTAGAAAGTTAAATTCTTTCACAAGTGTGGCATCAAAAGACAGGTTTTGACTGTTTACCCTAATTTCTAATGATCGCAATATATGCATAATGTTATATCAATTGTCTTAATTATAGGGCCTCAATCCAAAATTGCCGGCACCGTAGAATGTTAATTTACGAATTCCCCATAAAACCGATTGAAGCAGATACTGAAGTTATTCGATACTACAGGGAAAGAAATCGACCATAAAGTAATTTTGTTACAGCTAAAAGTGTATACCTGGGACTATTTTGGAAACACGCTTCGTACTCTGACTTCCATTGCTCAAGACAAGTTCGCATTGATCGGAACGAAGTTTAACCAAACGACACAGGGTTTCAGCAACAGACCGACTTTAGTTAACGCTTTTTACAACTATAATCACAATCTTATACGTGAGTAATTAACAAAGTGACATAATTTGAACTCGATTTCTTTAGGAATGCATACTTGATATTTTTTCGAAACCCGTGTATGTTTTTTTTCTTTTTAGGATTATACTTTTGATGCGGCAAGTTACAAACGTTATTAGTTCCAAATTACTCATTCTGCAGCACGGTAATAGTATTTGAAACTTTTGTTTAGATTTTTATGCAGCACTGTTGCAGTATCCAGTGTACTGGGGTGACAAGTTCCCGTGGTAAGCAAATACGAGTTATAACAAGTTCAAAATAACGGTCAGTGCAGCAAATTGTTGAGTGGCACTACAAAATAATACAACTTACAGGAACCACAGGTATCTGTGATAAAACTCCTCGACACTGCCTAGTAAAGTCACATTGTAACGAAAATTAGTATTATTAACAACCCAGGCCTAATGAATTTTATCCCGTGGTCCTCATCCAATGATAATTGTAAATATGTTTAAAATTTCCATTTTCATGTGATTTAGGTCGTTGCAATTTGGCGCCGTCGGGTCAGTTTTAGGTCATGAGTTCACTCACGGTTTCGATGACGACGGGCATTTGTATGGCATACACGGCATTAAGCACAACTGGTGGAGCCCATCAACCCTAGCCAAGTTTAAGAACCTCACGAACTGCATGATTAACCAGTACAACCATTACTACTTTGCAGCGGCGGGCGAGTATGTAAGTTTACTCTGTTCACCGATATAATTGTGTCCAAGATGCAAAAACTTTTTCAGAAAAAGTTGAACAAAGAATGTTTTTTTAAACCGTTCATGTTATGTATTACTTTTTTCTCGTTCTTGTAGTTAAATGGGGCGAAAACCCTCAGCGAAAACATTGCAGATAACGGAGGTATACGAGAAGCTTATGAGGTGGGTGAAATATGTAGTTTTTGGAAATCCATAAAATAGTCCACTATTCACCACCTTAACTACGACCTTTCTTAGGCAAAGCCTTACACTACATTACAAGATTACAATATGAAATAGAAGCTTGCGTGGTGTTTTTTTTTGTGAATTTTCACTGTTTATTCCTGTGCTGTTTATTGCCTCAAGGAGTTTATTACCTACAATAAATGGCTGTTAATACCGTGTACTAAGTTTACATTAAACTTCGGTTAAAACAACTTATAAGCGACACTGATTCAATACGTAAATCTTCAAGCAAAACATAAATTATTGTAAGTTGGATACACAATCGTTTGTTTTTTTGCTTTCTAGGGTTACCGTATGTGGCTTAATTACAAAGGCATGACGGAAGAGCTGCTTGAACCCTCCACCGGTCTCACCAACGACCAAATGTTTTTCGTTGGATTTGCAAAGGTTAGAAATTCCATAAAAAACGATAATGGTGAACCAAAAAGTAAACACATCTGTTCAAAAACATTTTAACAACAAACGTAAACTAATAAAAGATGACATTCCTTCCGTTCATATTTCCAAAGTTTACCTTATGTTTATATGTGACAATTGTTGTTTTCAATGTTAGACCTCTTGGAAAGGTCATCGTATTACAAGGAAACAACTGACATATTGATTTCTGTATGTAGGTCCAATGTGGCAAATACAACCACGTCAGTGCAATCAGAAAAATAAATGTAGACACGCACAGTCCTGGAAGATTCAGGTAAACGATATTTTATTTCGTCCACCAGGGCTCGCCCATGTGCTTGATAACACCGGGCAGACGTCAACGTATCGAACGATTGTTTGCAATAGCTGTATATCATCTTTACGGGTTCAACCTAAGCTGCTTGGATAACAAATAAGCTGGAACCGCCAATTTATGAACCAACAGTGCTTTCGGCGTTTGCTCGCGTCAGGCATTTCTTCAGCTGAACAAACAGCAAACAAAAACCATTAAATCCAATAGATCTGTTTGTTGACGAAACCAAGAAATATGTTTGTACAATCATATATAAAAGCGCCCCGAGAAATAACAACTCTATCTCTCAGTGGTTTGCTGTGTTTGCAGAGTAATCGGACCAATACAGAACTTTGAGAAGTTTTCGAAAGCCTTTCACTGCCCGTTGGGTTCACCGATGAATCCAGTAAAGAAATGCATTATCTACTAGGAAAAGGAAGTTGCAACAACGGAAACCCACTTATACCAACAAACTATGCATCAATATAGTACGTCGCATACCATGTATGCAATAAACTCACATGTTTGTAACTTTTGAGAATGTTTTTCAATTTCTGAAAATAGTCCACAATGTACTGAAGGATGGAAACAAGATGATTAAGCTTGTTACGAGGGTTTTATTGATATTTTTCTTACAAGAAAACTATGATGGTGAAGACCCCATGTACTTTGGTAAATGTTTAATTTCCTGACTGCATTACCTACCTTCAGAACTTTCTAACCATAGTATCTTACGAAGAAATTGCTTAAATTAACGAATATGCATAATTTACAAAATACTTGCTGTTGTAATCGTTTTGTGCTTTCGTGAAACTTTCTGTAGTGACGAATAACCACAAACCCTCAAGCGACAACCTGGGCCATTTCAAGAAAATGTGGGTCCCGTTAGACGCATGTACTATCCTCCAAAGGGAAAAGTTATCGTTTATTCTTTTTTGGTCTTCTTGTCAAAGGGGCTCATTTATTTGGGGTTCAATTTGGTCAAATGCACGTAGGATCGTCCCTGGAAATAACGCCCCTAAGCCATGTTGCACAACATTGATTGAGGTATAAGTAAACACAATGACATTCACTTGATTCAGCAGTTCCAAAACGTAAGAGCATCAAGCCCACAAAGCCAAAGACTGTAACCAGTTTCAACACCCCTGGCACGCAGAAATTAAATATTTGCTTTTAAGATACGCAATCTCTTATCGCAGTTTGCTTCACGCTGGTACATCCGCTGCAAAATACGCAGCACAGTTTTTATGGCTTGCACCTGTAGGTGAATGTTTTTCGATGCGGTTATATAAGTACCCATTCAACAGAAAATAAAGAGTTTTCAGCTAAAATATTGCAAAATGACTCTGCTATGCACGAATATCTCAACAAATGGAGTAAAAATAAAGACGATCTCATTCATTTTTCACCAACTATTTTTAATTGCAATTATACCCATTCCTCTATTTCAATATATTATCAATTTTAGCTTTATTATGTGATGGTCAGATTTGGAATCACGCCGGGCAGGTCACGCGCACAGCAGATGCTAAAATCATTCTTGAACTAATTGGTCTGGAGAATCCAGGTGGTCTCAAGAATGTTGTGTCATCGATCACGTATCTATCAAATTACTCGTTTACCTTTAATGAATGATATTGCGTTAAAAACGTTGAGAAAAACACATTGCATTTTCGACATATGGTGTCGGCATATGGCTGCGGTGGCACTGACGCTTTCTCAGTCTCTGGTTGTCCAAAATAGGGGCCCCAAAGGGGTTCTAGCGTCATGGCTGAGTCTCCGCTTCTCCTCCAGGAGCAGAGAAATTGCTTCTTGTGGTTTTAGGCCAAAAATTAGCACTTCGTGGAACTTTCTTCGGAAAGTTTTACTTGCGGTGCCAAGCTACGTGCTGGATAAAACGTTGGACGACCTTCCTAGGCTTATAAAAGTCGTAAAGAAATTCGATACAAGGCAGGGAGGTGAATCGCGCACATTTTTATGTCAAAAATTGGTGCTCGTTGACTGAAAGCGGTTGTTTAAAGTTGTTGTTTTGCCCAACTTCAATTTGCAGCTCTGTGTTTGTGCAATACTGCCGAAGGAGTAGGAAATGAAGCAGCAATATCATCACATTTCTTGGCGTGTTTACATAAACCGTGCGATAAATGCTGCTTATTTAAACTTTGCGGTTTATCCATATCTACAGGGAATGGAGGCCTGAATTGCACGTACGCTTTAAAAAATAATTTCAGCACTTTGATCGAGCTTCTTTTCGAAAATTAGTTTGCTTTGCGATGTTTTCTTGAACAACCTCAACCTTGCCGCAAGTTAATAACTATGGTTCACAGTTGATGGAAAACCTCAGCTAAATTGTCTCAAATGTCAACGACGATATCGCTAATGCAATCAAACATTAACCTGGCAATCGCATTGGACAGCAAAGTAGGCTGCGAAACTGTATACTTACCACACATCTAAGTGATATCTTTTGGTTGGATATTGTGTGTGTTTGTTAAACATAAACCAACTATTGGTGAAGGTGGCGAGCGTTTGTGTTCGCTCTGCAAAGATGTCGAGGGCGACTGTATATGGCTTTGTGCAGTTTCATAATATGCTTGATATGTATTGTGACCTCGTGTCATGTCGGTTAAATCGAGTTTAAAAATGGGGCTCCAACGTAGTATCTGTTTCTTTGGAAATTAGTGTGAGATAATAACTTTTTCTAGTTATCGTCACGCAAGTAAAGAATTTCTGGCACCTAAGTTTGGATTGGGGAGCTAGGCCTTTGCAGTAAACAAAAGTTTTGCACCTAGATTCTGACGTCACAGAAGCGTTTTTCTTTTCTCTCCGAGGCTTTGTTTTTAAGCAAGTGCTCGCGCTAGCATTTGAGTTGTCTGCGCTCCATGCCCTGGCGTGTTTTTCGCAGCGCTTTGAGGAAAGTTAGCGCTGACCTAACCAAGAGATTGTCTTGTTTTCTTGTCAAGCAGGTAAACCGCCGTTAAGTGCTAGGCCTCTTTGAAACGTCTGTCGCCGTTTGATTTAAATCTGACTACTCGAAACTTTGCAACAGCTCAGTCCGAGCCTATTCCCCTCAGTTGCTGGCACAACCTGATAGACTGATTATATTTCTCTGGTTACAAGTGATCGAATGTCAGATGACACTCAGATGTCGAAACAAAGCACATTCCTAGTGAAGACTTATTCGTGGCTGTTGTTACTGATTCTACTGCTTTCCTTTCATATCCTGCTGGTTTCCACAGCCCGGATAAGCAACGGAGAAAACCAAAAACGCCTGGACAAAGGGCTTCAAGTCAGAAGGTAAGCAAATAGTTTAAGACCCTCTAGGCTAGGCTTTTTAGATATACTATGCTGTTTCTGTGGCATGGGGATGTTTCAGCCTTGGGTAGGGTAAAACCGCGTGTAACTGTGCGTGGCAAAAAAAAACATTCACTCAGTTTAGCTCTGGATGACGAGGGTTTGAAACGCCTCCGTGGACGTAGACCTATCATGTGCATATGTGTACTGAGTAGTTGTAGGCATCGCCGTTATCTTTTACCATACATCGATTTCGAGCTGTCCACCTATGCCCTACCTTGCTTCAATCTCAGCTTACACCAAAAACTAAGAATGGATGAAGCGCGACTTAATTCCGCTGCGTTTTGCTGTGTTTGTAATTGTGATTCACCTCGCCTTGCATTTTTTTGTTTGCTTCACATGTTTCGTGGCTAAGTTTGGTGTAAAAACACATGACGTATTTGGGTCAACGGCATTTGATGCGTTTAATTGCTACAGTACATGTGATACCTTGCTGTAAAGTCAATGATATTGATTTGTCACAAGCGTCGTAACAGCAGACTCATAATTTTCCTCAAAAAAAGCACGAAGAATGAACTTCAAAATGGATTTTAATCGGGTTTGAAGCAGTGACAGCCACATTAAGAGCGTTGCACTTGTATCGATTGACAACCCTTTCAAAACGATGAGATCACACTCGCAAATACTCCCCGAACTGCGCGTTTTAATCGTGTTTAATAATTTGATCCGGACACCCTCGAATAAATCTGTAACAACACCGCTTGCTGTATGCGGTTAAGTACGCGCATTGGAATCCGTCTTACTCTAGACCCCAGAGGAATCCGAATCGTTCGGAAATATTGTGTGGGTTGAACATTGCCACTGAAATTAAGCGAACCTGAACGAAATGTTTTATCGTTCAACGTCTGGATTTGTCGCGGAATTGCCAGCCTACCGTAAGAAAACATGGCTATTTTTAGCCCCAACGGAGGTTTTTTGATAATCTAAAAAGTGATCGTAGTATGTCATCTAATCTATATGCCATATTACGTTGCTTTGTTTAGTCTTCCCAGGGCCCCGTTGTACGTCACCCAAGAGTGTGGCCGATTGCACTTCGTACTCACACCCACACTCACACCCATGCTCGTCGTTCAGTATGGCCCTTACCTCGCCCTGAAATTTGCCGCTTGATGACGTGGCGACGGTTACGTCATAGTTTCGTCACTTCGGAGAGCGTTTATTAGACACCGTATGGGTGTGTGGTTTGGGTGTGTTTGTCACCAAGGCAGCGTTTCACTTTGGAGGATCGCGACCTATATGTATTTAGGTTTGCGGTCGCACATGAGTGAAATGGCATTACATGCACCATGTCACGTAGCTTTATGGTAACAGAAAAGACTTTTAAACTTTGTACCAATTTTAAACTTTGTACCCTGCCACTCTTATTGGTCGTATGCCTTTCAAAAGCGACTTCACCGATAAGAATATCATAGTTTATTTGTCTGTCTTCTTGATTGATGGCATTAAGAGACAACGTAATTTTGCGGAAATGCGCTAAAGTATCGCGTAAACCGAAAACGGGGCTAGGCCTTCTTGTTTCTGGGCCCCATCCCTCGCCGTTGGTTGTAATCTCCTCTAACTCCGCTTTGCGTGTGGCCGCCCTCAAGTTCAAGTGAACGGCGTGCCGCAGCGAATCCGCCTTGCGATATAAATTCTCATGCTAGTGTGTGTGTGTGTGTGTGTGTGTGTATAGGCGAGAGTGCTTAAGATAGCAATGGGTTGATGCCAGAAGTGTGTATTGTGCGACTTAGGCGGGCTTGGACTTCAAAGACTCGCGGGCAGCTATTAGGTGGAACATTGGACCTAACGTGAAGTACCTCATCAATCTTGATGTACAGAGATTTTCTGATTAATTCCGTTGTTTGTTTCCGCGTTGAATGATGCGCGTGTGCAAAATGTATAAAGCAGGAGAGAGGATCATGGATTGTTTCCATCATGGAAATCCTTTTTTGGTAAACCTAAACTCTTAACTTGTAATACAGTATTATCTTGCTTGTATCACAAGTGATTTCCCACTGCGACGTATTCTAATGTCGAGCATTCACTAGAATGCGTGTCGTATCAGGTACCTTCGGGATTACTTGGAAACCGTGTTCATAACATACATCTTTAGCTCTCCGCCGATGCCCGAATCATTTTAATAACCCGCAAATGCAGCCCTTTGTAATACAAGAGGCGTTCTCAGAACCCCCCTGTCAACAAGCACATATGGTCGACACGGCCGATGAAGGCAGTTTTCTTAACCTTTGTCCATGGCGGCTACCTAATTGTACGGGAAAATCGTCCCCCGCACCGCAACCATTCAGCCGAATGTTCCCTCACAGCGTCCAACTGCCATATTTGTAGCCTTGACTGATCGGGTTACCGCCGGTGGTCTATCGAGAGAATATTTTCAGTCCGTGTCGTTTGATTCATGTTCATCGATATTTCGTGTCGGGACACACAAGAAGCAACCAGACATTCTAGAATTATGCGCAATATTTACGTTGCATCCAGAACGGGTTAAGGTTCTCTGTCAAATAAATCCGCCAGTCCCAAGCTTACGATCGCACAAGCTGCCTCTGCGGCACTACCTATACCACACTGAGCTCTAGCGGTTTTTGCTGGAAAGTTACTTTAAACCGAGCTAGGCAACATTTGTCTAGCAGGAGGTGTCGAATTTCAAAGGTCATAGCGCTCGCTAGCGTAATCCAACAATAGCCGAAGTTGTCCCTGCAGCGTAACATGTACAGGCACACGTCTATTAGCAAAGACGTAAATCTCTACAATGCGAATACGCCGGATTATTGGCAGACTGCATCGCGACATATAGCTTCGTGCTTACGTACGCGTTCTGATGTGTGGTCGTGTTTCCGCGTTCCACAACTATGCGTTTTATGTGCTTTGATACCGCATGACAGTCACAAACCAATCGCCGGTTCGCGGCTTCTCAGAAGACCCTTTTGAAATGAAGAGTCGTTTTGACATTGCAGTTTCTTATATCGTCAGTTTACCACGCCTTGTTTGAAGAGATCGGATGACCGACAAAATTGTGAATAAACTGAGACCGATGCTCTGGTAAATCAGAAAATAAATGAAATAGACCAACTATGCTAAAGAGACATCAAAACCGCCTTGTCTTTTAAAAACAGCAATTGATTTTATACCCGCCCTATGTACATAATACAATTAGATGTAGTCAAACAACGACCTTTCGAAAGTAATTTTCGGACTTGCTACGCCATTTTACTGACAGGCCTTGCGACGGGGCAGCACGTTTGCGGTTCGGGACCAGTTTAACCCAACGGCCAGAACGGTTAATCCTACTTTGTTTGTCGGGGAATGCTACGCCGGCCCCCCACAGATCTTTCGACACTGAGATGAGTGAATACAAAGAGAAAACATTGTTAACCCAGGCTTTGGTTCATTGACGTTGACTCCACATGCAATCCCTCGGCTCAAGACAGTCCGTGCTTTTAGCCTTCAAATGCAGTTTTAAGTTACGGTCGGGGGTCAAACCGAGCTTTACGGTGGCCATGCACGTGCAGTTGGCAAAACTGTCGATACTCTAAATAGGAATGACGGTTCCAGAACATGACGAGTCGGGGGTTTTCTAGATGGATGCCCCCGAAAAATGTTAAGCCGGAATCCGGTTGTCAGAAAGCCAAAACAAATTGTCGGCTTCATTTTCCCACAGGAAAACCGCACGACACCGTTTCTCGCATTGGGGACGTTGCTGTGATGTAATAAACGCCCTTATTGCAAATACTTTTCGCTTTTAACCGATGTTGACTCAAATCATGGAGATTAAACGCCATTTGCCGCGGTTATGGTGGTTCGCCGCGTTTCGCGGGCACTTTATTGCCAACTGGTCGGTGACGTTCAAATAACTGGCCCCGGTCCAATATCTACACAGTGGACTCAAATCGCGAATGATATTACGTCCTTTTGCAAAACGAGTGGTCGCTTTTGATGTTTAGCAAACCATGGCATGCAATGTCTTTGAACTTGGCAAACAAGGAAGATACCGGTAAACAAGGTCGTACGGCGACGAGATTCCTGGCGTCTGAGTGCAATCATTGTGCCATGCAATGTCCCCGTGAACCTCTCCCCTAATATGCCTTATAGGAATAAACTTCGCGCGCATAGCTGTGGTGGGTTTATTGATACGGTGTTAACCAAACTAACACACTAGACCAGACAAAGCGTTCGCTTGTGAGCTCTATAATGTTCTTTCATTGAACCCCCCTTTGTCTAATCGTAGCATAGCGGAAAGTGCTGTGGCGAGGCACTACGTGCACGTTCGGTTACTGCACCCAATGTTTGTCAGTAAATTTGATGTTTGTATATTATGCATACGCATGTGTCTGTGCACCTGGCCTGGACAAAATTGGCATCTCTTCAATCGCTCAGTGCATGTCTAATGTGTGCTGCGCGAAGCGTTTGGCCTTTCCGCGCTCTTCAACATCACCTATCATTGTGAAGAATAGCCCGTCTTGAACTTTGGTCACGGCTCTGTCACTCAGGTGCGTCGTCGTCGCCGTCTTAATGGCCACCGTGCGTCGTTTCTTGCCTCGCATTCCACACATTTCGTGAACGCGATGCGGTGTAGTGACGGCGTCGACGGCGATATTGACGCTACTATTGTCGCCTCGTAAATTTAGAGTTTCTTTGTGAGCTTTCATTGACCGCATTCGCTGTAGGTAGTGACTGGCGCCCTACCCCCTTGGATTGGAACGCGGAATTACTACGAGTTTCATTGTTGTCAAATTGCGCGTATTCCTTTTTGGCGTCAATGAATACCCGGACACGGAAATTTGTGTAGGTTACGTAAGCTTTACACCTACGCGTGGAGGATCTCCTGGAGTGACTTGGAAGGTAATGTCGTACACAGTTTGGTGACACTGTGCACTTTTCGGCCAGTTTTTTTAGTTTAACACTCAACTCCATTAGTTCAACAGAACTTCGCAGTTATAAAACGCGGTGTTTAATTTTTGCTGTGTACAAAACACGACCTTGACTCATAAACCCAGTAACGAGCGCATTTAAAAGGCAATTGCAACATCTTTCCGAGTAAACTTTCTGAAGTCGAAGACAGGGCGCAACACGAACCTAAACGTTAGTTTTCACCCAACAGCAATTACAGTCCATTACCACGCGCCTTTTGCGAGAGTCTTTCACTAGACCGTGGATTAAAGCGTGGACCGATCCTGTTCTTTTTAAACGCGTAGCATGGCAAAGCGGCTTGGGCGCTTGAACCGCGGCCAGTGAGTATTTGGCCAGTAATTAGACTTCCACTGGGCGCCGAAAGCTCAAATTATCCTAGTCCGCTCGTCTACTATTGGCAACAAATACTTAACAGCGCTCCAAATGACAATTGCCATCGGTCACTGTTCTGTCAAAACGTCGCTTTGCGCGTATTTTATTGGGTTTGTAAACGTTGTGGAATTTAGAATGCCCACGTGGTGCTGCCTCAAGCCAATCAAGTTTTACTACAAGTAGAAGCCGGTTTGCAAATTACACGCCTGTGTAGATTAGACATCGGAATTCGCAACGGCTTTGGGACTTGGGTACAATTGATTGTTATCATCAAGTGATATTTGCTCTGAAATATACCCCAGTAAAAAGCTGTTGGCATATTAAAAATATTAAAGCTATAAGATTGCGTACAATGTTGAAGGTAACCTGTTTTCTGAAGACTTAATTTTTACACACGAAAAAGAGTAATACATGCGTTAATGCATGTAAAACCCGCTAGCAACAATTTCGTAATGCGTTTCTGTATTTAGAAATGCACAGGCCATTCCCATACGGCCTTGTTCTTTACCGGTAAAGGCAATTTACTACGAACCGCAGGACTGATAGCAGCTGTGTGGTATCGTGAGTCGGCCTTGTCCGCCACTTACAACGATCAATCTTGTTCTACTTTGATGCAGCGGCGACGTAATATGCCACAAGCATAGAGGATGGCTGCAGTTAATTGTATCAATGTTGGTTGGGCAGACGAGTACGTTGTGGCGAGTGGCGTAACAGGTTATACGTTACAATTGTCTCGGTAGAGCAAAAACTGAACTCCTATCGCGTCTTGCCTTGTGTATCGTAACGGACGCTGATTGGCCAGACGCCTGTCACTCCTCCTGGGGGCGCGGCTATGGAATAAAATCACAGCTATTTCGACCAACTAAAGGCAAAAACGCCCGAAACGATTTCTAAATTTTACCATAGTAAATGACCGTGTTGACTTGCCTCACACAATTGCAAAAAGAGACACTTTGCCAAATCGCCTTTGGTCAATCATCCTCCGTCCCCACTTAAATCCCTGTAAATCCGTGTTGTTACAAACTTGACGTGAATTGACGCTATTTCTTAAGCACTTGGTCTTAAGCTGGCGCTTTATTTGTGACCATGTTGGGGGTACGAATGCTCTGCGGCTGTTGGTTGCGTTCCAGGAAACCTTCTAACCGATTTAGCAGAAGTGGAAAAATCCCAGGGCCGCAATCTTTTCACCCGACCCGGGTAAAGCCTGGTTGCGAAATGACGATGTTTTGAATGTCAATATGGAAGGACGTGCCAAAATGCTGATGCACTGCAGCGAGAATGTGTGCTTAGGTGCAGAGGTTGTCTGGACTTCAGAATTCTGGCGGGTCAAAACTGCATATACAAAGATAAGAAGCCATTACGACGTTTCCGAAAACGATAACACGAAACATCTTGCGATGAATCACTGATAAAACAATGACTGTCCACTTTGCACGCAGCAAAAAGATGCTAGGAAATTTTGTTTTATCAGCTTTTGGCACTCTCACCATCCGGGACTCTGTCTAATGGACGTTTAAACCATCGATCCGCGTCGAAGTTTCGTCGAGTTTAGACGCCTGTCTGCGTACGAACCATGGTGCCATTGGCCAATGATTGACACATTCCCCTGGCTTGCTTGCGGGATTTCGAATCTGTTTGCTTTGCGTTAATCCTAGTTGGTCATCTATACACTCGCTTTAATGGGCTTTGCGAGCTTTAACTTTTGTGGATTTTTGCGCCTGCGTCCAAAGCTCACGCTCAACGCGTTCGAGCGAAAGGTCATGTGACTTCGATTCGACCAGACGAAATTCCTTTGCTGTAAGAGGATTTTGCCATTGCAATGTTTGGGTGGAAATC
Source organism: Ascidia mentula (assembly GCF_947561715.1). Taxonomy (NCBI): domain Eukaryota; kingdom Metazoa; phylum Chordata; class Ascidiacea; order Phlebobranchia; family Ascidiidae; genus Ascidia; species Ascidia mentula. The sequence goes on from NC_138568.1 coordinate 7,868,691, forward strand.
TTATAGTCTGCGCCAGCTGACACAAGTTTATTGTGAACGACAACGTAAGCCTTTGACGAAAATTGTGAATTGGCGAATTAAGACGATGAATTTCTTGCGGTATTAATGTTTGATGCGGTTTGTGCGAAAGGCAGATGTGTGCGCAGTGGAACGTTGCATAGCCTTCTACATGTGGCGCAATTTACTTAATTTACAAGGAAACTGCCTTATGGTGCAAACGTAAATGCATTCTTAGAGCACCTAAACGCAAGTTTACGCACTTCGGAAGATTGCATTGCGCAATACATTATACACAAGTTGGAAGACAAACTACGACAGACGGGAGAATAATTATCGTATTTGTGCTGGTTTGCACCTTGAATACCACCGACACAAAACCAACTCGTTGCAGCAGTGTTAAAGCCGGTTTGCGACTTGACTGCAACGCGGATCTTTTGTTTTGCGAAAGCGGAGGTTTGCAGTGGTTGGTCGCGGGACCGTAACGGCCATATTTATGTGGGTGCGCTTGTTTCAACATCGGCTCGCCGCAAAAATTAGCGCATTTACGGCCCCACTAAAAGCTCGTCGCGGAACCGAAGAGCAAGGTCTGGTCGCGGCCTGCGCGCGAGCGAACGCGCCACTCTACAATTCAACGAGTTCCAGAGGAAAGCGTGTTTCCTTCCCTAATCGTCGCTGCCGCAGGCGAACGGGGGCTTGCAATATAACCGTGATAGATGAGGAACGGATAATCCGCGTAAGCCGGGGGCCGGATATGGAACTTCCCAGTTTATTTGCGTAAACCGCGCGATTGCCGAATAAGGAATTGCTTCCCGTTTACTTGGAACTGCGATTATCCTGCGATTTTGTTAATTATCGCGCATGTATGACGCGCACTCGTCAGAACTTTTCCAGTAATAGTGACGAAGATATTTTTGATATTTTACCTGAAGCCTTTACGGACATAATTCGTGTTCTTTTTATATAAAAGCTGAATCATGGCGGCGTCGAAAAATCTGTCGAGTCATGTCGTGAAGATATGTGGCAAATCTTTTGTAAGTTATTTTTATTTGAGTGTTTCCTGGTTGTTAGAAAAGTACAGTAAAGAAAGCCCGCATCCTTCACAACAGCACAGCCCCAATACCAAATACAGCGAACATCACCTGTTTCCAGCTCCCACGAACTATTAATCAGTCTCACAACGAGGTTTTCGCGGGCAGCTAAGAACCCTAAGTCGCCTCTTTCGCCAGGAATGGCGCACTCACTGCCAAGCGGTTGTTTGTTCACCCGGCCCTTGTCTTTAGTTTTGCTGACGGATCCACGCCATTTCGTCTAAGCTGATCAATGGCAACTTCCACTCAATGCCAACTTTCAAAGCCGTTAGAAGTAGCTGACATCCCGCCCGTTGCTGCAAGGCGTTGTGATTGATAAGACCGCGCGCCCCTAAAGGCCATGTTAGTAGGGCAGATTGCTCATCTTGTTGTGCTTTCTAATCACGGTTTAGTCACGGTTTGGGCTTTGGGAACAATCCAAGGTAAATATATGCATGATCCAGTGCAACGCTTTGTTCGACAAAATCGCATGCTAATATGGATTGAAACACAGCGCGGTAAAAACGCAGGTGCAGGCGAGCTCGTTTCACCCTAGGGTTGTTTGTGACGTTCGTGCGAGCGATACATACGTCACCGCCGATAAAAGGCATTAACACGAACCCCAAATTCCTTGCAGGTTGACGACCTCGGGCTCAACCAAAAGAGAATTTTTATTTCTTTTTATTGTCCAACTTGTCGAATGCCAATTACGACTTTGCCGCGACCTTGGTGGCGTGAACACCAAGGGTTTTTTTTCTATGGCCTGTTTTGCTTGGTTGCGTGTTTTTCGGACTGCTGCCCTTTACCAGCGTAGCTCCAAAAAGTGGGTAACACACCTTTCGCGCGTATGCCGGCTACATGCGTTTCCGCGCCGTTACACCGAACTCCCGCGCCAATTTCATTCATACCGAATTATATACGTACGCCCGGCCTAAAGGTCTATAAATAAAACACAAACCTCGTAAGCGCTATAGGGCTAAATTTTCTCACGTATTAGCGTTCCCAAGCCGTCTACGCGTAGGTCTACATCACAGCATGACGAAATCCAGCATAAGGGAAATTTGGGCTTTTGTTGCCGCCCTCGAGACACCCAATTGCCGCGTGGCAGTCCAAACACAGCCCGCTTATCATCACATACTTCCCAATCAGCGACGTCGCCGCGTTGAATTACCGCGTGCCCGAGCACTTGACCGTTCATAGTACGGCCGGGAATTGCCTGGCTGCGGCATATCCGTAAGAACCCACGGGCCCTTTGTTGGCATTTTCAGGTTTTACTACGAATCCGCGCAGCTACAGTGTTGCTTCTGCTGCGGTTTTTCTGGGATTCCTCGCGCTTTCATTTGTTTGGAATCACAAACGATCGTAACCTTGGGCGTTGCTTGTCTGGCACGTAATGGTATTTGTTCCAAACGGGCCTATTATACGTATGTGTAAATTACGGGCCTTTGACGTTTAAAACAACGGTGAGTCATGTTGTATTGCGCGGAGTCTTCACGATATCGCCCTAAGCAAGTTTGAAAACCTCGGTAAAATCACGGCTGTTGTTGTGTTCACGCACCCAACACCCCAACTTACGCTAAATCAATATTTGCAACTGACTTTCCGACCACAAGACAAATTTACTTGTTTTTGCCATTTTAGCTGAGGGGGTTAACAAGCAGTTTCACACCGAGCGGTTTGCCGCAAAGTGGATCGAAAACCAATGGGGTTAATAAACAAACACGTTGTGCGGGGGCGGAAGGACGGTTTACCATTAGTCGTGAATAACACTCGAAAACCCCTGGAGGGTGTGCGATACCACCTACACACTCAACATTGAGGAGTTTTTTGTAGTTCTTCGTCGGATTTTTACGAATACTAGCGACTATACTGTCACAAACGAGGCACAAGAAATGTTGTAAATTGTTGATATGTATTTTGTAAGCGCTTATTGCGGAGATCGCATGCATTGGTGAATCTTTAGTGATGCAAACAGGATCCGCAGGCGTACCACTTTCTCAAAACAGTAAGGGATCTTATTCCTTGGTTCTTGAGTATTCTTCGACGTTTCCACGTACAGTGCACACAGGTCAACCTAACGTATATATTTACTACACTGATCTTCCATTACAAATCCGCTGGAAACCGCGTTTCGACCAGAAGCAAACATTAAGCGCGTGATTTGGTCATGGGTAGTTTCATGCGCCACCACCCGCAAAACCCCATCAAACCGTCTCTTCAGGTTTGTCAGAGTTACGTGAACGATCCATATGACAGACAAGACGGGTTGCCGCTCAATCGATCTGTTTGCAAGCAGAATCGGTAAAGTGGGAGGCGTTCGGTCCCCTTGAGTCAATATTTAAATGCTTTCAAGCCGCCCCTCAGCTATCGGGGCAAATGCCCGATACCACAGGTCCATTAGGGCATCCTCTTGTTGACAGGGGAAATGTGGAAAAACAACTTGGTGCTTGCGTGGGCCTGACGCGCCATATAGCCTTGAAATTGCAGAAGTTCTGTTTTTGCTTGCGCAGCCAAACAGCTATTTTGCATGTTTGAAAAAAAACTACCCTGCAAGCCTGATAATAGCCGATATTCGATGGTGTATTTTTTTGGTGCTCTGTTATACTGTAACCACAAATTTGGTAAAACTGTTGTTTAACCCTTTATCTTTTTTCCCCAGAAAGCGAAATGTAGCTGAGGCGATTGTTCAGGACAGTGTGTCGCGCGGCCACGCCAAACATCGACGCCGCTCTTTGCTCCAAGAAATGCTCAAAGTAGTTGATACATCGATGGGGGGAGGATGTCAATGTCTCTCGTCGAAGGGGTGAGTACTGCTGTAGAATTTTTTACTATACATGCTCAGTAGTTAGATGTTTATTTGGATGGTTTGTATATTAATTAAATGCTGTAAGCAGAAAAATGGTATTGTCCTGGCTAAAAGCTTAATAAACAGAAAAATATTTTTTCGAGAAAAGTTTGCATGGTTAACATAATACAGCATTAGAATATATGTGAACACGAAATGCCTAATTTGACTAAAAAACAAAGGAACAAATGATAAGTAAATCATCAATACAGCTTCTCAGCCTTGCCACGCAAGCTGCAGAAAGTACCGCTGTCGTTCCGTGTGTTTTTACATTCATCCTTGTAAACATTTCAGAGACAAATCCGGATGTGTTTGCGACATCAACAGTTTGATCTCAACCCTGTACACAATTCTTTCATCACCTGGGAATAAGCATTCAGTGGACGCGAAATTAAAGGCCGTTATTGCCAAGCTGCATCCCAACGATCTAAGAGCCATGCACGCTGTACTGCGTCAGCGGCTCGTGCGCATGCGTCACAGGACCAACCAAATGCTGCGTCAGCGTCTGCGAGCCAGAAGACACCGCATCATGCAACGTCACAACCCGCGATCAGTGTTTGACGGAAAACAGTTTTTCATGTTCTGAATGTTACGTTTTTTAAGTCTTCCTGTTGTTCATTTCCATTTTGTAGTATTGCTAGATGTTGCATGGCGAGTTGGCGTGGTCACGAAATAGGCCCCGGTTTAAGTAGTTGTACAGTAAAATATGCCCAAAAGACGACGTCAATTTAAACCTCTTTCTGCTTCCACGCTCCAAAAAGTCAATGCTAGTGATATCGAATGTAGAAAATTTGATCTAATTTGGTGGTATCTCAAACTACTGACTGAATAGTCAAAACATTCTTCATCTTTCGTTTGATCGAAGTCTTATAAGTATCCCATCCCATTAAACGCCGCGAACACTAGCTTTTCATAAACATTACTTCCAGAAAGTTCCGTACCTCCAGTTTTTAACATTGTACAGAACAACATTTGCTTATAGTTCCAGTTGCATCGACTTTTGCCGTTTGTGCTCGTTGTGTTTCCATTACACTGAATGAGCGTTATTGACCCCCGTCTAAACTTCATCCATAGCAAGAATTTTTATTTTTCTTTACGCGAAAACAATAAAAGACCTTTTAGTGCGGTTTTAAATGTTGCAAGCCCGTGTTGATGTATCGAAAAAACTTTACAGTTGCAGTTAAATGGTTGTTAATTGTCTTATAGTTCTATCTTTTTCATTTCCTTCCCATCTCCAGTGTTTTATTTTTTATACAAAGTTACATAGTATCTTGTAGTTGCGTTCGTAACGCTTTTCGTCGCGCATTGACAAAATACATGCTCATTGCAAACGACGTGTGAATGCTCTAGGTCTGCATCTTATACGTGAAAGAGATATTTCCTAGTCGACTTTAAGTTGCTCAAATATAAAAAATTCGGAAAATCTCCACAAAAGGTGCTGAAGCGTTTCGTTTTTGTTGCTGATGATGTTTAAAATCAATTAACATTGAAATAATGCCGTATGGTAACTGTGGAACTTAATCCCAAATGCAGTGAAACACCTTGTAACGTCCTATACAACAACAAAACATTTCCACGTGTTGAGGTATTTTCCCCGCTTTTTCGTCCAGTTTTCGTAAAAAGCAAATATTTATACCGAATAGAAACCAACGAAACAAGTTATCCCCCTTGGAAGAAACCCATTATCGACACTGTTACGCCTAACACGGAGGTCGTATCAGCAGGCTCATGCAACAGAAAAAGAGGTGTAGAAGGTGAGACTAAAAAAACGGTCATAGAAAGTTAAAAGGTAACGAACAGTGCGCAAAAATATTCAGTTTCAATTTTGACATTGCATTTTTTCGCTCCGGGAGTATGATCGAAATGCTCTGTCCCACGAATCCATGGAAACGCTCCATCGATGGAACTCCATTTTCCATTTCGCTTCAACTTCGTCCATTCCAGCTGCGGAAAAGAATGCAGGGAGTTAATATGATCGAAGTTTAAAACAGACTTGTTGACGAGGTCATTTTATATTTTATTTTTTTAATAAACTGCGTTTCCTATTGTAAATTTAAATAAGAAGTTTCCACCTGTGTTACGCACAACAAGTAACGTTGGAAAAAGGCGGATTTCAGGAAGAGTTAAAAACAGATGCAAACATAAAATACACCCACAATACTGAACCTATGATAGATGTAAGTCCTGGAGTTACCGTAAATAAGGTTTAAGGTGAAGCAAAGCACATGTACATTATTAGGATACAGTAAAATTAATCAGTTATATAAAACAGCATGCAAGAGTAATGTATATTGGGAACCGGTGTTATGCCTTTAAAAATAATTTTGATGGGGTTCATAATTACAATTAACCACTGATATTTACATTTCTTTGTTTAAATCTAAAAAATTTACGAAATTAGCACGAAAATCAACAAGTCATCAGTAATTGAACTGGGTTTTCGAGGTAGGATCCTCAGCGCCACCGAACGATTGAAAGGTAACGTACACTGCGCGGTATGCAAAAGGATCCTAATAGCTTTGCTAGGGCAAAACAAACGCCGACCACACAGAACTAACAGCGGAACTTTGCAAATGACGGTAATAGATCATCAGTTGGTCATTACCATTGATTATTTTTACAAAGGCATAAATAGGTGCCTTTCCTGGCTTACTTAAGCTCGTTAAAGCGTTGTATGGCAAGCAAACCTTTTAAACGATTTTTAGTAAATCTTTCAAGCACAAGAAGTTTTTACGCTGGATTAACCTGAAGGCCGTTAACGAAATGTTAAACTAAAAGCATTCAAAATTCGTCAAAACCGTACTTGTTGCCAGGTTAAGGCCAGGAATGTACTCCTCCCAGAAGGCGCATTGCATTGGGAAGGTCAGCGGAGAGCGCACAGTGTCTTCGCGAGCGGAAATATGAAGATATCGCTGGCGCGCGGCGTCAAATCGAGCCCAGTATTCTTCTTCCGACAATGGCGACTCGTCCACTTCACCATTGGGATCACTGGAATAAAGGAGATTACGCGTAAGACAGAACATTGTGCATAAAATACGGTTCGAGCAAATTATCAGCTTAATGCACAAAGGTATAGATGCTTGGTGGTTGCCTTTGCAAAAGTTTTTACTGTTTTAATATCATTTGGCGGCCACTGACATCAGTTTCGGGAAGGTTAAGTAAGTTTATGTACATCAACTGGTTGGAAAGAAACAATTGTATGTATAAATATTCACATGAACGCAAAACCGAAATGGATTTCCGTGTATATCCAAAAGAAAAAAGGAACGCTTAATTCGTCATTACAAGAAATATTGACACCAAGAATCTTCGGCTGTCTGCAAAACCGAGCGTGCATTGAAAATAGCGTAGAAGGTGCACAAAACACGACAAAATATTTGCCTCACTGCACTTTATTTTTCAACTTGTTGTTCGTGGCTAGTTGCGATTTTTCAGGAACCAGAGGCTTAACTTATGGGGCAACAACCTCACTATTCGCCCGAGTGCCGTGAGAACAAACGTAGGGCACTGGCCTGTCGATTCCACATGACAAACCGGCGGTTTCGGGAATGCACCTAGGGCACGGGCCTGGGATTAACTGAAATAACACGGGCGCCGGCTTTGCGCTCGAGTCCGCCGAACCAAACTGTGCAAAACACCGTCGGTAAGCGTCCAAAACAAGTTTCACGGGGCCTTTCAAGCGCCATGCGGGTCTCGTACGAATCGTATGTTGGTCGTCAATCACAGACACGTCAGCTTTACAAAACGTGTGATTCGAAACCTTGCGACTGTGACTCCACGACTGAACAAAGTCACTGTTGGGGCGTCCGGGGTGCAAGGCCGCGCATTTGGCAAAGCGAATCAAAATAAGTGTTGTTTTACCGCTACGGCGATTTTTCGAGTGCCGCTGGCGTGATTTCTCCTCCATCATTTCACATTCAAAGTCACGTTTCCACAAATATTATTGGACGCACATCCTGTCGCAATTTACAGGGCGAAGTTAATCATCAAGTTGTTTTTGCGCAAAAGAGGGAAATAAATCTGTGAAGTGATACGCCACTCAGTAACGTGCATTGTTGCCACATAGGTTTTACAGTTGGAAAACGGTTTGAAAATACACTGAATCTGATCCAATATGCACTACCTGTAACTTTACGGAGACAAAACTATGCGGCAAATTCCACGTCTGCTATTGCGTAAAATATGGTAGAAGACGGCATGCAGTGCAATAAAGCACATTTGCTGATGTTTGGTTGCAAACTTAAAGCATGTTATGTTATCGTTTGGTTCGGTTTGATCTAAAATGACCAATTTGCCGATGTTTTTTCAATTAGACTAAGTTACCGCGCATGATTCACCGTGGCGTACGATTTCCTTCAAATTAAACACATGTTTCAAGTCGCGTACGGTGTAATGTAATACAAAAGGTCGTCATACGCACCCGTATTTCGCGAAGTTGGTCCAATAGCGCACCAAGCGGCGGCTCACTAGTCGATCGACGTCATTGTAGCCCGTCTCGAACATCGGGAGACCAAACACTAGTTCGATTTCGTACCCATGCATGATTCCAGCCCACGATGGCCAAACGTTATTGGATATTCGGTAATCGAAGTGGTAGAGGTAGACGTTGTGGTTGTCGAAATGCTGTGAATGCAACCTGCGCATACATAAGAAAGAATAGGTGTAGGAATACAAAAATTTGAAACTGTTTTAAATGATACAAGCCCATGTTGATGTGCTGAAAAAACTTTACAGTTGCATTTAAATGGTTGTTAATTATCTTATGGTTCACTCATTTTCCTTCCCTTCCCATCTCCGGTGACTTTTTATACAGAGTCACATAGTATCTTGTAGTTGCGTTCGTAACGCTTTCCGTCGCGCATTGACAAAACACATGCTCATTGCGAACGACCTGTGAATGCTCTACGTCTATAGTTTATAAGCGAAAGAAGTATTTCCTAGTTGACTTTAAATTGCCTAATTAGACATTAAAACTTTGGAAAATCTCCACAAAAGAAAAAAGATTTCTGCATTTTATTTTTGTCCTGATCATGGGTTTTATTAAATTGGATCGTTTTAGTTTTAGTTGCATTCGTAATTTTCTGTCAACAAGAGCAAAAACTGTGTGTTAAAGGTAACCCATTAAACAGTGACGGTTAAGCAGTAGCTATTTCATATGGTTATTTTTCCACAACGGCTTAAATTAAAAAACACAACAGAAGAGACATCAGGGATTTCCAAGTTCACTTGAAAATATCACTAAAAAATCACTTGTAGTTCTATAAATCGAAACTAGTTGCTGATCAATATGACTGCAATCAATCAATAAACCTTTGTTGGTTTGGTTTAGCAATGCGAGAATACACTTTTCCGAAGTGCCGTGCGAAACGGCGCAGAAAGCAAATGCCCACGAATGCATCAATTGATTCCTTGCGCTAGAACTGTCGACAAGGGCCACCACTTAAGAAGAGCGCTGATTAAGTGACCTTTCGGCTAAGCGAAATGTGGTTACGTTACTCCTCTATCGAGAGGTCACCAACTGCGCAAAACTAGCAATTCGTTTGCGTTGGGCCTTTTCGCTATGGTTGCGTGTGCGCGGGGAACGTGTTGGGAACGTGCGTGCGGCCTCTACGAGAGCCTACAATGCACCAGGGGGGTTCAGTAGTGTATGTGAGCTTGCCAGATAGTAAATCCCACCACGTTACTCTGAGAATGATGACGGCTGTATATCACACATCGCTCTTGTACGCAAGTACATTTAAACATAGCAGCTCGGTGTACCTCACTGTCCACATAATTAATGGTCTAGCGCAGTGGTTTACGACATGCTTGGTGACTCTGGATTCATTTAATATATACTGATGATTTTAACAAACACATGCCCAAACGTTTTCATTGAGTATTGTCGATTAGTGAAGGTTTCGCGCTATACCGGTGTCTGGTATGCAGACCGCAGTTCGAGTACACAGTTTAAGAAACGCTGCTCTAGCGTTGTGTATTTATACGTAGTTTGAGTATTACCATGTACAAGGTCTTTTTCGAAGGAAATGTTAACCACGGAACCACTAACAATCAACGTTCGCTTTAAGAAGTCAACATTTAGTATTGGAAATGATTACTTTTCCATTATCACTTATTTTTAACAGAATCACTTGTCTATTAAAATCGGTAGAAAAGTGTAAGGATTCACAAATTTTTTCATAAATTTTCGTTTCCTTACTTTGCCAACGACTTCGTGGGGCAGTCCACGTGAAAATCGGCAACGATACGGTCGAGTGCATCTCTAAACTGGGCCTGATTGTCAGGATTCGACCAATCAGAGTAGAGGAAGGCGGTGGCCGAGCGTCCCATGGCGTTTGTGCGCAGACCACACAGATCTATACCATTCACGTACTGATCTCTGCGAAGTAAAGTATTGGTATTCCATTGGCGAATAAAACTACAAACTTACTTATAGGAATTCAGTTAAATTTGCCCAGTGGTATGGGATTGGAGTGTGGACACAATACGTGGTTTCATGTACCACGCAAAATGAACTGGCATAAAACGTCAAGATCTATCATTTTAATGATCAACTTACAAAATAAAATAATTCTGTTAGTACGCGCGTCTTCTCAATCTAAGTTATATATAATTTAAAAACACGGCCATCATTATTCCTAATGTATGGATTTTTCAACAGGAAATTAATAAACGCGTATAAGTGTTATGGGACATAATAAATAAATATTTAGAAATGTACTGCTCTTCTGGCATATGCCAGGCAAATTGCAATATGCCTGGCAGCAACAGGAATTTAATAAATAAAAATTGGCCGCAAAGATAGGTTGTAAATATTACAAAATATGCACCTATTTCCTGCATTTTTTCACCAACATAGAGAAATAAAATCAACACCGTATTGTTTATTTACTTGGTGATGTAACTTTCGGTGGATATGTTGAAGCCCGGTATGGTGTAAATATTGAAGTAGGATCCTTCGTTAGTGTTGTAACCTGCAAGTACATCCACCGAACTCTGTCCTCCCTGCTTCGTTATCTGCCATGGAGTAGCAAAAAATGACAATCACGAAAGAGTTATTTGTGTTTGGTATATCCTTTGCCAAGGTTGGCATCTAATAATATGGATTCTTATAACAGTGAATAATTTAGTATTCCCTAGTTAGTTTATGTTTTTATTTAAGTAAAGGCTGTAAAAAACCTCATATATTTCCGCAAAATTAAAAACATAAAATACCCTGATACAGTCTTAACGCGTTGGAGTTAAGAAACCTTTTTGCTATGACTCAAAAAGACTATTATAGTTCTTTTGCTTACAAATAGTTTTTGTTCTATTTTAGGGAAATTTACGTGATAATCGCATCTCCCGTAATACAACATACCCCACACACATTATGAACGTTGAATTAAACGCGCAAATTTTACCTCGTGAGGGTGAAAAGGCAGAAACTCGGTCCCGTGAACCGGAACAAACGGGAAATCGAATATCTCGGTTGTAATCCACGACGCGGCGAAAACTTCCTCCGCTGTCCTTGCTCGTAAACACGTTAGCAAGTCCATTTCGCTGGCGGTCGAGGCGAGCGGACAGTTCAAGCCTTCTCCCAGCGTGCGCGCTCTCTGCTGGGCAACTCCAAGCGTGTTCGTGGACCACGGGGTCATTTGGTTACCGCTTTGTAATATGACCCTGGTGACATCGAGGTTAAGCGGTTATGGCTCATAAGATAGGAAGCTATTAGCCGAAAGAAGGTCATGTATTTTGAATGACCAGGAGTTTAAAATAGCTGGATGCGGAGTTTCAATACGGTATGCATTTGCCTTTAATATACATCACTTTCGCCAATGCTGACATATTTAAATAGTGAAACGTGACTAATGGTGCAAATTCCTTATTTTGTCTTAATGCACCTTCAAAGGTTCTCATCAGTGTTCTGCACGTTTGTGGAGCATAGTTTGTTTCTTAGTTACAACACGAACATTTTATTATTGTACACCCAGGCAACATAATTTGTTGGTTAGGTTTAAAACTTCAACGTGAATAACTCTTAAATATGTAATTATATATTTTGTTTATTTTAAAAGCTCCACAGCCATGCACACTGCTAGTTGGCATTTGTTGAAAAATGAATGCATTATTCTGCCAAGCGGGTGATTGGCAGAATTGGTCAAGGCGCCCGACCCACATATCAAGATAAAACCCTGAATCCGATTTCACTTTAGAAATGATTTTTAAAATTTGTGATTTGTCGCAATAAAACAAATGGTGAAAATAAGTAATATTACAAGACTCCGTGTGGCCAATTTCTGTCATCACTATCTGGTGCAAATAAGAATGTGCGTAAAATATCCTTTGTTATAGTGCAAATATCAGAAACAATATCATTCAAAACCCACCTATGGAATAGTCCACGGCTAGAAGGGGCCACAGTATGGAGTCCAATCGATGCGGCACCGGCACTTTCCCCAAACAACGTGACGTCATCAGGATTACCCCCAAAATGGCGGATGTTGTCCCTGACCCACTTAAGTCCCATCTGTTGGTCAAGTAACCCCGCATTTCCAGGGTATTGATCAGCAAGAGGAGGCATGAATCCTAGTGGACCAAGTCTAGAAAAACGTTGAGAATTACTTCCACTGTAAATACGACTCATTTATTTGATTGGAAATTTGTTGCCTGATTAAAGTTGGAAAAATTAATCAAAGCGAAGGACTTAGAAACAAGTTTGGGATTTGAGCGCAAGATGTACGTTGTGGTAGCGATTTTTTAACAATAAATACATAAAATGTGGAATCCCTCAGCTGTCTCTATGAAAGGTTCTAGGATAAAGTAGAAACATACAGAGAATACCAATAGGTATCAGACACACCTAAAGAACCAGAGGCATAAATAAAATTCAAAAAAACATGCGCAAAAAAATTAATCAAGCTTACATAGCCTGTAGACGCGCACTATTTGGAGAAACAATTACTTTTAGAGTTTATTGCACACAAACCACTCGTGCAAATGACAGACAATAATGCTGCTCATCTGGCGACTGTAAAATGTCATCTGGGTTGTTTATCACCGCATAGGGTTGCTCCAAACCCGTCGTAAAACGTACAACAATGATTGGCTGTATAAGCGACAAAGCCATCCAAAGCCAATTGAGTCCGACCCTTCGTAAATCAATCAGCATGGTGCCGTCGGAGGTAACGTTGCTTTGTTAATGGACAGCGGCTCTGTCAACCTTAAATCCTATCTTTTATTACTATATACAGATTTGCCATGTGCTTGCTTCTAAGATTTGTGGATATTTTTGGACCAGTGTCTTAGAAAAACAAATGCTTTCCCCCATGGTCATTTTTCTTATCTAAACGTGTTAATTATTTCAATGAGACCGGATTGTTAGTGATATTGCGTTTCTGGACGGATCAGCTGGGCCAGAAAAATAAGTTTGCAAAAATTATTCGTGTTCGCTTTCAAAAAGGCCAACATCTAATTCACACCACACAATGTCCTCCAAAATCCGACAAAATAAATCCAATCTCGGAATCAAAATGCAACGCGCTTATTTTTTTGTCCTGCCTTAATTCAATCATGACTACAACTACCTACGTATTTTGTCAAAAAACGTCTGTTAATATTTCCTTGAGCGCTCACCTGTAGTTCACTGATACCACAATAACGTCGCCTTCAGCGGCCAGATACCGACCGTCGTATAGAGGAAGTGCAGGCGTCCCGCTGAAAAACGAGCCTCCGAATATCCACACCATGACCGAACGTGGCCTCATATCAACACCCAAGTTGACAGGAGTCCATACGTTAAGATAAAGGCAGTTTTCGCTCTTGTTGTTCGGCGCATTCCACATCTCCGCACCTTAAAACATGGTGTTTGATCCAAAAAGTTTTGACGAAGTTTCCTGAGACGTAAAGTGGTGGTTCTTGGCCTTGGGTATGTCCGCACTTTGAACATCATACCAACAAATATACTATGTGTTCCACGTTAATACGTAGAAGTTATAGTTCGAAACCATTCTTGGCCAGCTGTATCCCAGATCTTAATCTTAACTTTCAGGGCGGTGCGTGGGTGCTTAGTCATTGGGTTTTGCCACATGCATACGTTATTACAACTTCATCTGGGACGTGACAACTGGTTGGGGAATTTAAATGGTCACCAAAAAGATCAAGAATCACTGGCGTGAATGTTTTAACAGTAAAATATACAAACGCAACTGGCGCGTTTTTTTGTACTGCCATACCCATTCATTTTAAACTGTGTTTGTCGAATTTCCAGTTGACAGGTTCCACATGTATCAGGGTATGTTTCAGATAGGACGTGACGAAGTAAATTAAAACGGCAACGTGTTGCTGAATTTGCTTGTCATTGATTTTGCAGTGCCGCGGATGCCAGATGTATATGGTGTAGTTTCAATTAGATACGTTTTTAAGCTTTATTAGCACGCGAAATGTACGCGTCTCCAAGGGAAAGACCTTGCTACGTTTCTCAAAATAGAACTTGCTTTTGTATGAAGTTACTACAGAAAGGTTAATGAACGAATACATGTAGAGCTAATTAGGCCGGGAAATTATCGACGTTTAATTAACGACTACATAGAGAGGCTCCACAAACGCGAAATCTCCTGAGAGGTTTGTACAGTGTAAACAGTTGGGTTTATTTTAAGTTTTTGTGAATGCTTATTTTAGTGCGTTTGGGCGCATTTTTTTGTGTAATTAGAAAACAAATGTAAAAGCAAGTCAACGTTTGCTTTCATCAAGGCAAAACTTACCACGGAAACCGGGAAAATAATTGTCATCGTCATGGAAACACGTCGGTGCAAATTCGACCGCCCTGCGGACATCCGGGTCCCACGAGCGCGGAGGTTTCGGAGGAGCAAAGCGCAGTTCTCCTATTGGGGGTCGGGCAAACGGAATCCCAAGAAACACGGATACGGAACGCTTCTCTGATGCGCCCAATTTAACACTCACGTATTTTCCTTCCACTGATCCGTATCTACGAGATAGCGGGGATACTGTTACACATTAAACATATTATGGTAAATGTTGCCGGGACCGCTATGGCGTGACTTGCTACAACATCTTTAAGAATTTTGGAATTGAATACGAATTTTTGGTCAAATCGTTTTAAAACCATTTTCTTTTTAACAATTGAAACCAAAAGAAAATCAGAAAATTGTGAC
This sequence comes from Ascidia mentula, assembly GCF_947561715.1. Taxonomy (NCBI): domain Eukaryota; kingdom Metazoa; phylum Chordata; class Ascidiacea; order Phlebobranchia; family Ascidiidae; genus Ascidia; species Ascidia mentula. The sequence continues at coordinate 7,883,756 of NC_138568.1, forward strand.
CATGAAGTACATGAACAATAAATGTAAGGATTAAGATGGCAAGGGTACCGATAATACCATTGGGTTGGGCCATGATGCCTTACGTTGTAACAGATATTCCAACATATCATTACTATGCAAACGGGCTTGTGCTGGCAGGAAAAAACTTGCCCAAAATGTCGTTGTCATGCGTATTAACCAACTAAATGTTAACACCGAGAACAAACATCCTACAATAAAATTACGTACGTGGTTCTCGCTATAGGTGGTGCGCGCAGTCCCGCACTCTGACAAAGACGACACAAAAGCAAACAGACCAGAGGTAACTTGAGGATTTCTAGAAGTGATCGCCCGTTGATTTGAGCCAAGCCTCGACACCCCGATGACGTCATTTCGTGATATTTTGTTCAATCAAGCACACATTTAAATGGTCAGCTGGCTGTGTTTAATATAGGTAAGTAGGTTAAAGTGATTACATATATCGGTAATGTTAAACTGCACAAACGAATAGACGGTTATTACGGAATTGAATTAATATGAATAGTAAACGCGACAGTAACAAGAAACTGAGCCAACGCGCTGTTTGAAGTTGCGACCTTGTGCGTAGATTGGTCCGAAGGGAAGATTGCAACAAAGGGATAATGTTAAATATTGACTGATAACGCTTAACCTTGTGCACACAAATCACAGGTAAAAGCACTGCCACATCTTACACGATGACTCTCTACTTTCCAAGGGAAATATTAACCTGGTGAAGAAAGATATCCCTGAACACAACTGAATAAACTGACAACTGATAAATGTTAACTAGACGACCAGGGCTGTATTTTGTATGATAAAATCCACAAAAACTGGCTCTGCAACCACCGAGATCACGCGACTTCTAATGTTTTTCACGTAAAGCTTAGCTACTCACACGCTGAAAATCAATTAGCTAGCACCATAAGCGTGGACCCTTTGTCCTTTCAAATCGATGAACTACGCCCGGGAACCTTTTTGACGCCGCGCACCGTGAACTTGTCAAACACCATCGGTTGTGCCCGAGCTAAAACCAATCGGATAAATAATTGAAGAATGATACCCGCAGCAAAGCGTTTGTACAAAGCGGCGAGGCCTGAATAGTTAACGCACTAAAGCACTTATCGTCTGATCAATACTCCGTTTGCTTCTGTGCACTCGCATTTTCGCCTTGGCAAATTCAATGCATGGTGGGCCGTGGTCCTATGCCTGTGGCGTGCCCGCCTCGACTGGCAAACGTCAAGTGGCGTGGCTGCGAGTACGCATTTGTGTCGAGTTATCTTGAAGCGACGCTGACAGGACCAGCTGACAACAGGGCCGCAAACAGCTTTGATCTCACGGCAATTGATTGCAAATGACTTTCAACTAGGTGTGACCTGGACTTCCTGCCCCTTGAACACTTCACTCCCACTGGCCTAAATAACAGTAAGTGTGGCGAGCGCGATATAGGCAAATTAAATCAGTCGAAACAGGAACGCAAAGGTCTGACACTATTAATTTCCTCATCATTTGCTGCCTGTACGGAGCGTAATTCAACCGGGTACAGTGGAAATGTCAGCTTATAAACAGGGCCATCCCAGCGGTACAAGGACTGCTTGCATGCTGAACGGACTCTATAAAGCCAACCGTCACGCTCAACTCCCCTGTGTAAGCGTACGCTGCAAGGGCATTGTTGACAAACGATTCCGCGTTAGGTCAACCCCGCTAATAATGTTCTCGACCGCCTGTCGAATTGGCTTTAAGAATTGAGCGTCAAATGTCACACCAAGAAACCATTTAAACTCATTTTTGACATTTAAAACGATATTTATCGACTGCTTGATATCGTTATGTGGATCACCAGGAAATATTACAAATTTGCCTCGTTGGAGTGGGCTGTATAGTTTCTATATGCACTTCTTGTGTTAACAGTCTAATATGTAAAACACTTTAAAGGGCAAGATTTCGCGAGCTACTACTCGCTTCTTCAAGTGCGACAAATGGCGCAACTAAACCATAGAATGTTACGGCTTATAGCAGTGGTAAAATACGACACTTATTTGATATGCGATGTAGCACGTTATACCATGGGGGGAATTTTCAATATTATTATCGTTTTGTGCAAATATTTGACTCTTTTCAAACGAGACAAGAAACTGCGATTAACAACAAATAGTAATAAAGTTCACAACCCCGAACGATAAAACTTCAACGTTTTATAACACGACCTGTGTAAACACGTTTAGTTAGAGAAACGACCGTTGGTGGTGCACTTGCTATACCACAAAACATTAAGTTGTAAATCAGGGTCTCGTTAAGATTTCCTTGTAAACTCTAAATTAAATTTCCACACGCATGGAAGTTTTCGTCATAAATTATATCAGTTTTCACTTTAAAAATTTTGAAAACCAGGAATCCTTTTATTCAGACAGCATTCAAATACCGCTTTATGTCCCAAACATCAAAATAGGCGACACAGATACAGAAAAATTAACAGTAAAGCAGCATATAAATAAATACAGATTTAAAAAAAAACTAAACTTTGCTTTAAAGTAGATACATTTCTCAGGGAGTTATTCGTGGGTGTAATTTCACCGAGAGCAGAAGGCAAATATTTTCCCTTCGTTCCACAAGATGACGCTAAAGATACAAATAGTACTCTTAGTACAATAAGGGCGATTGGCAACATTTAAATAAAGGCCCCGACCTATTTATCAAGAAGAAAACCAGTCCGGAATTTATGGTCAGGATAACCTGGGTTTGAATTCCTGTTTGTTATAAACTCAAAAATACAGTATCTGCTTGTAAACCACGCAAGCTGCAAGACAACTTGCAATCTTCGTAAAGGTTGGTAATTGGTTGCATTTCAAGGACCTTTTGCAAAAGCACTACGTAGCCTAGTAAAACTGCTCACAAGTTATCTAACTATGTTCATGTGTAACATATAAATATTTATTTAGCGTGATGTGTTTTAATTATGCCAAAGAACTATCAAAAATAAGACATTTACAGCCTGTTTTACGATATGCGAAACTTTCGGTACCTTGAGTGTCCGTGGATTGGTTGAAAGCAATTTCGGTTTCGCGTACTGGTCAGACAACCTTCGTCAGCCGCTTTACGAACTGTTTTATGGTTGCGTCAATAATGGTGACTCGACGGAAACGTCAGAAACTGACGAACAAAGTGCTCGTGTTATTGTTCTATTCTTCAGCTCGTTCTACAAATTTTATCAGACCTATGCACAGTTGCCATATGAGATTAGTTGCTGCTATTGTTTGCTAAAACCCAAATTTCCGATGCCGTATTGCGTAAGGCAGTGATTCCACGGAACCCTGGGGTTCCATAGCAAAATATGAGTGGTGGCACGAGCCAGTGGCTTAGGGAGAAATTTTAGTGGACAAATATTTTGGTAAAGGTCAATATATCTTTCAAAATTCGCCTCATTAAGAAAGAAGACGACTACAGGTGTGCTTAATGGAATATTATTTTCAAACCAACTAAGCAATTTTGTATATTTGAAAGGGGTTCATGGCCCTTTTGGCCCCTCCCTGGCTACCAATGCCACGAGTAACTGTCTGATTTTAAGCAAAAACTTTTTAACTTGTCCATTATGTCTTTGAGGGTTTCTTGTCAATTTATAACCTTGCTTTAGGAAACAGTGGTGCAAGGCAATCAATTAATAAGAGTATGATTAAAAATAACGTCGGTAAGAGCATTTAAAAAAACAAGACGCGTATGGTATAAAAAACTTTTTCAATTAGCAATATTGGCAATCCATTTCCTGGTCAGTGAAAAATTTATGCGATTCGTTTGTTAAAATGTGGACTCATTTATTATTGAAACGAGAATTTGCATTTTTAAAGCTTGTATTTGCTCCTCAGCCTTCACTTCGCCGCTTACCGCAGTGGCACCATTTGTAAAGCGGCAGTAAATATTGATGAGCATTCCACTCTCCTTCAGCAAACATGACATAACGAAAGTAGTTTTCACGCCTGCACAAAGATCGAACGAAATTGATCTGTAGCAATCTTTTCAATTCCGTCAACGCGTTTCACTATCATTCATGTGCATTTTGGCGTATGATATGACAAAATATAGCAGAGTATATTGAAGCAACCTCATGGTTGGTTAAGCCAGAGCTACACACGCGGAACCTGCCTTCTTTCCTCGCGATCAGTCGAGCGTTTGGCGAAACACCACGATTGAATCAGACGCTTGGGCTTTCGCACAGTAATTAGATTGAGATGATATTCATCACAAAACCCCGAGCAATTCAGGAAGGACTGTGGCGTTGCGGTTCGTAGCCTACTTCTCCAAGTTTTCCAGTCAGTAACTTGTAAGTGCTGAAGCTGTAGAGTGCTTTTCTTTGAATTAATGCATTATATGTAACACGTTTTCTTCGAGGATAGCTTGTTTCTCCAGCAGTGTATGGAAACCATGTTGTTTGCTTGAACATACGTTAGTTTAATTCTGTTCTCTCTGTTATCGCACGGTTGTAAACGTTCACTGCACGGCCCTAAAGGCTAAACACTCACTATAAATCGTATTGTTTGCGTACGCACGTGTATGCCGGAGTCGACAATGGAGCTATAAGGTATTGTGTTCTGCACTGGTTTTCTGTTTCACACATCAATGTATGGGTATGTTGTGGGAATAGTAAATTTCCAGTTGCTCTCTGTTTCATTTAACGCTTTATGTTAACCCTGTTGTAATATTGGAATCATTTTCTTAGTTAAAGCAGCTTCACATGTACTAAAGTGCTTTGGATTATTCACACTTTCCGACCAGCTGCTTTTCTATGCAGTGCTACCGTTTCACGGAAGTGAAGGACAGGACGTTTACTTGTTGTTAGACATGCACTGACTGTTTTTTTGTAAAGACAGACAAGCGGGTAGCATCATAACCAACAGTGTCGCTTAATCCTACGCTTTGCAGTCTTCCTGGTTATGTAGGCAAGAGTTTTGACGATGCAAGGCTGGTTATCAGTCCTTGCACTTCCTAGATTAGAAAACAATATATAAACCGCCGACTTGTAGTCTGTAGCAACAGTGGTGACTTTAATTGAGCCAGATTAATAGTCCATGAAAGCTCGTTGGCCTGAAACGTAATTATACGTCACTTCCTGTTGATATACTAACCGACTTTAGAAGCATATGTATAAATATGTCCAAGACCTCAGCGGTTAATTACTTTCGCACACCACGATCATACGCACAGAAAGTTGCACCGGGGGATTTTGCATGCTATGACACAACACTTTGAACACGTAGGTAAAGCTGTTGACTGGCTGCTGATCTCAGACCGTTTAGTTTCTTCATGTTCTGGCTTGAGTGTAACAAGTCAGTTGGCTGCGGTTTTGTCTGGCGAGCGAGCGATGTTGAGACTGTAGAGAGCATTTTTTGTGATAACGCCGCATTGGCAACAAAAATCTAAAACCCTTGTTAATACTGGCACTCATAAAGTTGTTTTTGGAATATTTGAAACAAAATGCGCTGACAGAAAGCAGAGTTTTGTTGTTGTTTCGGTTTACTGGCCGCCAGTTTAAAGCGCACTGTTGTTTATTACGTAACAATACAATTACAATCATTTCTGCAGGCTGCAGAACACTTAACTTAGGCTGGTGACTAGTCAGACGCAACCATGAACAATAACCCCCCGGGAACGTTCCGCGGCTCGTTTTGGGAAACAGACTTCCTTTCCCAAACCGGATTTGAAACGGTGGTCAATCATATGAAAGAAGGACAACGTTCATGCAAATGGTTTGAAGATTACCTTAAAGGAAGGGCAAAAGCTGAAGAGGAATACTCCAAGGCGCTTCTAAAAATATCCAGGCAAGTGAAGGTCACCATTTAGCGTGGTAGTGTATATATCTTGGGCCAAGTGGTTTGCTGCTGGGCGAATTAGGTTATGGATTACTTAGATCTAAAACGAAAATGCTTCGCTGCTGATGACTTTAGTGGTAATAATAATATTTGACCAAGTGTGTGTTTGCCCAGCCTAAGTTGCCAGACGTTGTTAAATTCAATTTAAATGACCGTTCGTTTACATAACGGTGTCCTTTGCCCACTGTTTGCAGTGGTGTAGTCGAGAAGTTAAAGAAAAGACCAAATACACTTACCAATGTTAATGGGGGCATGAAGCAGCACGTTTTGCCTTGTAAAAATTCCAATTGTAATTCAACTTTATTGTGCAAGTTGTCGTTGTTGTTAACGCACTGCATAGCACGTATCACGTGATTATGAAGCAATCTCCCCCCGTACTGACTTAAATGGCGGTTGTGAGTTGGCTGCAGCAACTCAAGTTGCAATCGCTGGGCCGCACGAAACCATATTAAGTCTTCAAAGTCAACGGTGCCTTTTCTGGCTTTGCACAGACTGGATCGAGGTGGCACAGAATCTGCAACCCTCCGCAAAACGCTTGATGAATTTCGTGCAGAGGCGGAGACGGAAGCTACGCTGCATGCAACACTCGCACAGAAGATTGCGGAAGAGACAACCAAGATATCTGAGTTCAGAGAAAGGTGAGTGTTGAGCAATACACTGAGCTCACTGATCTGTTTATGTTATTTGGTGTGCGTTGAATCCCCGAGGCAAAGGTACACAAAGCGGATGTGTATGAAGTCTACACCAAATGCATTTGAGTTGCATCAAAGACATCAACGTCACGTCTTAAGTTTCGATAAAATGTTCGTGGATTAGGGGGTAACGCTCTTTGAACATCAATGTAGCGATAAAGCGAAACAACTCTTAGTTCATTTTTTCATGCAAAAGCAACCATGACGAGGGGCTTTGGCTTAATCACCGCAGACCAACCTTGAGGTTATTCGCATCGCCCAAAGCCTGCATAAAACTATACTAAAGTATATTTATATGTATCACCATGAAACTATAATTGTAAAATTTTGTCGTTTAACGTAAATGTGGGTTAAAGTATAATTTAGCCAGTGCAAACACCTACACACTTAGCATTGGATCAAGTTCATCCAGTCAGCTCATATTCGATCAATTTCATTTTGGTTCGGATTTTGCCAGTGCGATTTGTGCCCCATTTTTGAAATACAATCCGATAATAGCTAAAAGCTAGTAACATCTATCGGCGCCAAAAGACCACTCAAGCACACCAACGTCCCGTCATTAGCGTTAATATTTTATGATAACAACTACAAACCCCTGCCAGAAACCAACAGTCTGGCATACGTAACGTATCATATGCTTTTCCGCAAACGGAAAAATATGTGGTATTGTGTTTACATGAGAGTATAGCGTCGCATCTGTTTTACCCGTGATTTGTTATGGCACGGCACATTGTTTGCACAGTTGTATACACTGGTTTACCCAGCGTAAATGTGACAAGTTTAAACATATATATTCATCTGTATGTTATAGCCCCACGTTTCCAGTGCATTACTTTGGCTTCCATTGTTTTCCATACAAGCATAAACTATTTTGAAAAAGTAATTCTGGGAATCATTTCCCATGCTTTTGCAATAGCCCTGGCGATTTCCACTTCGCGTACAAAAAGATATGATTATTAAGGCAATGTAGACATGGCTTACAAACCATATACATATATGTATATGTATTGCCTTGATGTTCATGCCGTTGTGCTCACAGACAGAAGGAAGAAAGAAAGCGTCATGAAGAGGCAGTCCACCGATCGCACAAGAACAAAGCCGAGCTTTACCGCAAAATGCAAAGTTGCAAGTAAGTGGCTATTGTTGGACGATCCTGATAAGAATATGAAAGTAGTTGGTCACACACCAAACCAAGCAAAATGCAAATAGACCCCTGGACGGCATAGATAAGAAACGAGAAGGGTCATCTGTATCTCTGACACGCAACCCAATGGCTTTATAGATTTGATTACTATAAGGCTTCTGTACAAACGTAACTTGCTTCCCCGTAGCACTTTCCAAATCTCACGTTTAAAATAAACGTCGAAGAATGTGTGTGAAACTTGGTGTGCTGCTGGGCGTGGGACTTCAGACCCCCATAGACCTACAGTCGGTACTTCCTTGTTTATGTCAAGTAAACTCAGTTCTTGTGGTCTAATGGCAATGCATTGTTTTCGATGTCATGCTAAACTAGGCTATGAATCCGAAGTATACCTTGGATGATCAATATTAACGACAGCCACCATCACTTGTGATCGTGGATCAGTTAAACATTCTGCATAGCACCGAACAGTTGAGGAAAAACTTTGGGCAAAAAAACGACTTTGGGTATAATGTGGTCACCGCCCACCCAGTATTAACACTTTGTAGTTTATTACAACTGGCAGTGTTTTCAGCCCTTGTTCATCTCGCATAAGGACTGAAACTGTTGTCTTGAATAAGGGAAGTCATACATAATTGCATTCGGTTTCTAAACAGTGAGCCTGTACGACAATCAAAAACACACTAAATTCTGCACAAAGCAAATGGCGTCTGAGTAAATATGGACTAGGGCTGTTATCAAAAATGATTTTCAGAATTATCGAATAATAAATAATTTATGACTTTTCAAATCAAATAACCAATCATGTGCAATAAAAGATAAATTTGAAACTCCTGTTTTAAGATAAATTCCTTTAACTGCAGGAAGACGAAGCAAAATACTTTGAAAAGAAATTAAAATCAGGCGCAGTTGTGTAAGAGTGCAAACTCTTTCGGAATTAATTTATCTTAGTCCAAATTCAAGCCCGAGCCAAACGCAAAAGTCTGGCAATGGCGTCAACTCGCTTTTGCAAACATATCCGCCCCTGCGTTCTGCGTGCAGGAAGGTTGGTGTTTATGCTTTAACACTAAAAACCACCGAGGAATTGCATTAATATGATTTTTGTTAATGACACTGGCATGCTTTTGTCTGGCGCATGGCCACCTTCTCATTTAACATCCCAAATTGTGTACAATGCGTCACCACAATGTTGTGTTTTTGTCTAAAAATATATTATGTTTGTTTGCTAACAGACCTAATATGGACGGGTAACCGTTTGTGGTAAAATGTGTTTTCGTTCTAAACTCCGCAACTTACACGTCCCTTTATTGCCCAATCAGGCACTCGTACGAAAACAAGTCGAAAGCCGCGGACAAGGCCGACGCAGACTCCGAAAAGATTCGTTTCGCGAACAAAGCGCGTGAAGTGGAGAAGGCGAAAAAGAATGCCATACAGGCCAAAGGTAGCGCCGTGAAAGCTGATGAGGAATACAAGGCCTCTGTTTCCGCCGTCGAGTCAGCCCGGCAACTTTGGGCAAGTGGTTTTATGTTATTTTATTGAAGAAGCTCTTTTTGGAAAGAGCAGACAGACGTCTTGTTATCGAATTCCTCCTCATTTACTTGGAAATATACACTGTCAGAATTACCGACATTTTATAAATTCACCATTTGCTCTGGCCGCTAAACATGAGCGCATGTCCGCCTTCGTCGATTATATAGTCGCGTAGCACATACATTAGCTTAGTCAGGGAGGGGTTATCGGAGCTATGGCCCGTCCCAAATTTCCATGACAAACATTTGTAAGTTTTAATTTTCTAAATGAACACTGAGTGGTTTTATTAAAATAAGAAAAAAAAGCGTCTTGATCGATTTCTGTTTCATTGCGGGACTTTTAAAACCACTCGCTTTAACCCACAAAGCATTTCTACCTCACCAAAATATCGGGCTGGCTACAGAAAATAATTAGGCTACATAATATACGTTAATGATCACGGTATTTTGACTTGAATTATCGTGTTGTAGACTGGTGAGACATGTGCTAATGTTCATACACGCTACTAAATCAAACCCCAAACACTCATCCGGTTATTGTAACCCTTTGATACACTACTGAGCATCCGCCCATTCCTGTGACGTTACGCCGTTGTTATAATGACGTCATCCTTAACGCGATAGCTGAATGTTGGCATATCAATGTTGGTGTACGCTTAGCACGTATAATGATGTAATTTTAACGCATTTTGTGTAATAAAATTACTCCACTTACGTGAGGGTGATTTACGAAATGATAATTTGCATAAAGCTTAAATTATAAAAACCGGCGCCATCTGTTTCATTTGTTTACAAATACTCAACAACGTTCGTCTGTCCCGTAAATGTCTTAGGGTCGTTAAATGGAATTTGGGGGTCGGAAAACAAATCGGTTTTTGTCGGGTCAATGCAGTATTTTACAAATTTAGTTGTTTACTTTTAGTTTGTCGTTTTTTCTTGGTGAACACAGGGTTTGTGCGTATTTTATGAACATACTGGACAATTAATTTCTCCAGACGAGGCTAATAAATTCAAAATTCATAATAAATTCCGTTCCCCACTTACCCAGTAAACGCCATCTTCGTTATCATTTCTTGCGGCTTCCTTGTTCACGTGATTCTGGACCTATATGTTCTTTACTGAACATTTTCTTCGGGATCCTACATAGTTATTCACGCGTAGGCATCTGATTACACGGAAATACCTATTTTAAAACTAACGTCCACAGGATACAAACGACAACTCATCTTTTACATAGCGTTACTAACATAACGTGCAGTTTATTAATCACGGTTATTATTTATCAGGGATTGTTTAAGCACTTCTATTAACAAATCATTTTTGGACCTTTGTAGGTGCGAGAACACGGCGATGCTTGTGAAGTATTCCAAAAACTCGAAGTGGAACGCATCCAGTATATTCGCAACGCTGTGTGGGTTTTCACCAACTTGGTGTCCGACCTGTGCTGTCGACTGGATGACAGCAGGGAGAAAATACGACAAGTCACTGAGAATTGCGATGAAACGGCCGATATTCGCGAGTTCGTGACGCAAAAATCGACGTGCATTTCGCCCCTGCAGGCGGTGGAGTACATATCGTACCGTAGCACTGATTCACCACCTGTTACTCACCACCAAAACGACCCTATGAAAAGCATGGCAAACGGAGGACATCCGTATGAACTGGACCAGGTCCCCCCGAGCGCGTCTGGAGGAAAATACAAGGCAATATATCAATATGATCCCCAGTCTGCGGACGAATTAGCTCTGCAAGTTGGTGACACTGTTAAATCTGTTGGTGCATCGTCCAGAGTTGACGACGGTTGGATGCAGGGTATCAATTTAAGAACGAATGCAACCGGCCTTGTGCCACGAAACTACATTCAGAGCATCGGTTAGATTTTTTAATCTGTAGTATTTCTTTATTATTCGTCATTTGTAAGTTCCAATCATCACATATATATTATTAGAACTTGTCGGTCCTCGTTTAGGCCTGTTATGCGCGCCCCACGCCGTGTTAGTAAAATGCTCGGCCCTTGCCATGAAGTGACTGAAACTCACAGCATTTCGTAAGATATTGCCCTGTCATTGATTCAACCGACTTTACATTGCTTTCTGTGAGCTGCAGACAGATGGCCACTGTTTCGACCTATCTGGAGCTCACAGAAATCATATTATTGGCTCCACTTTCTTTATTTTGCTGATTGCCTTTTAGCCACTTTTTCAGGCATATCCTTTCATAACGTTTTCAAGGAATGATAAACATGGGTGTGTGCGGATGCCGAATGTCATTTTCGGTTAAAACGTTTGGTGGTGCATGCAAGATTCTGACTTGCAGTAACAATTTAACCGAAAGGACATCGTTCCAAAACACGAGCTGTAAGCACGTTCTTAATATACCCACTGTTTATTTTTTTTCAGCACGACAAACTTAATTGATATCGTCCTTGAACTTTTCACGAACTGTTCTGTTTTGTGCAATGAGTGTCTTGTTTTCTATTTCATGTTGTTGCCGTCGTGCACCGATTTATTTTTCACACTGTGCACGTGGACGCGCAATCGCAATCTTGAGTCGTAATCAACGTAAAGAGAGGATTTTCCTAATATGTTGGCATTGTATTGCCAGACGTATATATAGAAAGGTGCACCTTGTTGCCATGCAACGGCAGTAAAAGTTCCAAGGGTTAAAAGTTCATTCGCCAACAGACGCTCAGAAAAAAGTCCAAACAGGAGGAAAACACAACAAGGAAAGTACATGTTATTTCTCAAGTCACAGCTTCCACCGTGATATTGATCATTGCTTCGTCAGATCACTTTTTCCGGCATATTTACGTAGCGTTACAAACAACATCCGATACTTCATGCTTAAAACAATCCCCGTTGTTCGTCATTTGGTTTCAATGGGTATACCCGGATTTTCGATCGTCTAGATTAATAGAGGCATGTCACAAGTTTTCGCTATAGTGTTATTATGCAAATTTTCACAACGTAAAACACAAACACAGCCACAATTGAAGTACTTTGTCTATGCCAACCCGCACGTCGTGTTATGAAACGTACTGCATCGGTTTAAAGGCGTGACGCACGGAAGTTTGCCATGACAAACAGCTGACTCCCAACACGCTTGTATCGATTGTCATTTCCAAGCTTCTGTTGTGTTTGAACTGAAACAGCCGAACCGCGATCAACTTGGACAACGAAACCAACGTCATGTTCAAATTGCTGTAGAAGTCTCCAAAACGCATAAGTGTGCTGACAATCAACAGTGTGCTGTTGTGTACAAAGGTGGTGTCATTAAATTAAATGACGTAGGTTTGTCCATCACCGGTCCACAGTGTTTTTGAAATTACCCTAATTTTTAGACTAAAACCCTATCCTGCAGTCGGACTTGCGCAAAATACGTGACCGTGATCAATTTTGTCCAATGTTTCCGCTTTCTTTTGGATTACGTTTCAAACTGTATCGATTATGTAACGCGAAGAAAGTGCGTCACTTTCGGGAATCAGCTTCCTGTTTCCAACTTTTCACAAGAATCATTCATCATGAAATCATTCTTCCACGTACTCATGGCTATGACTCTTTATGACTATAAAACATACATCATCAGACTGTATCAACCTGAACCAGTCCATCATGCATTATGGAGTTACCATAGGCTATATGTTGAGGCAGAATCCCCGACAAATTGTAACCACGGTCCTATGGTTATGTAATTTCTCAAGAGCGCTTTAAGTGGACGAAAATTGGTGCACGAGATACGACATGTTTTCCACTCGGGGGCGCAAGATTCAATACCTAAATTGTTTCCTAATGCATCGAATACATCAAAGTTCAAACAAACAATTGTTCACGAGCTGCATTGATTGTACGCACTTTTAACGCAGAGATTGAAAAAATGTTTTTTTTTTCAAATTACCACCTTCTGTTATTTTTTTGTTTTCACTTTTTACGTTTATGTAAAAGAGTTTGTGAAGTAATCCATGACATATTTTAATGATAAAAACAAGTTTTTCTGTGTGCAACCTCTCAGTGCTATTCTTACAGCCAGTTTTCTTTCTTGAGACAATTTAGGGCGTCTCTTCACCATCAGGTAATGCAACAAGCAAACACCATGCACACATCACGTGCATTGGTTTACATTAAATACGATGATCAAATATGACAAGAGACATTGTAGTCAGGAACTTAGATTTAAAACACATTACACGCAAAGCGTGCTTTCTGTGGTAGCCGAAAACCCCCTATTTTACCCCCCTATCCTTCCTTTTCCGTCTATCTCTAGGAGTTAGCAGGGTAAAACGAACTCACTCAATTGGCACTGGCACAACATTTATTAAAAATTTACCACAACATCAGAACGAAACACATTTACAATGTAGGCTGTGCCTGTGCCTACTCTTCCATCTGTATTCCAGATTCTTTCATGATCTGCGTCAATCTGTCTTCATCTTCTTTGATGAAATTTTTCCACTCCTTTGTGGTAAAGTCGTCGAATTCGCATAGGCACTGGCACTCCATGCCTTGGTGTTCGCACTTGCGATCGTCTATCGGCTTTGCCTTCATCACTCTTTCTAGAAAGCTCGGTCTTTTTGGGCTTCTTGGCACCTCTAACAAGCTGTCTCTCTTTGGACTTTTGCGTTTAGGCTGTGCCGTGTCATCTTCATCTTCGGTCATGTCCTCGAAGATTGGTAGGCGGCGCTTCGACGGCGCGCCACCTTTCCGTATTGGTATTTCTATTGGTTTGCTTCTTTCGCTGTCGGCGACTGTAACATTCTCTTGTTCAGGCATTTCTTCCTCTTCGCTCTCACTGGTGTCGATGGCTAACTGTTCCACGAAGTCTCTGATGTAGTCAGCTATAACGCCGAGATCTTTGTCCATCTGCAAACCGTTTGTTTCCTCGACAATGTCCTTTGCTAGTTGGATAACTATGTCATCCGTGACATTGCCGAGTACTTTCTTTTCCGGTCCCGTTGCAGGTGTTTCCGCATCTTCAGGCCAGTGAGCCTCCACGAACCTCCGCTCCATCGGTGCTTTATCTTGCAAGTTTGATAGGCGAGTTATGGGGTCAGACAGGTTGGTTGTAATAAAACAACAAGTTGCCTTGTTGTCCTGTCTGTCCCCGTGGGTCTTGGCACTCCAGTTATTATGGTACATCAATTTGATGGCGCTGATCTGCTTGTCATCTTGAAACAGGGCTGAACCAGCGTCATCTATCTTCAGCACCTTGTGCTTGAACCGGTGTGCCATTTGACCCACACCCGCACTATCATTCGTCATAACTGACGCAACTTTTGGAGGGAATAGAAACTTCCCTATCAGGGTCTTTCCTTTTTCAGCCCCCCCACAAAGGACTATATGGGGGGCGAGCGTGATGCCGTCTTCTTCCTCGTTGCGAGCCTCCAACGCGGCTTGGATCAGGATAATGGATAATTCCTTGTTGTTGAGGTTTTTTCCATTCCACTTTATATTCTTGGCTTGAGATAGAATGGCCTTGATAACTTTAACTGCCTCATCCACTTTCCAGGGTCTACTCTTCGTCGCCATCTTGCGGAATGCCTTCTTCATCTTGCGTGATTGACGCCCGAAGACTGCCGTTTTGTAAGCACGCTTCGCAAGAAGTTCCGGGTATGAGAAGTCCCTCTCGAATAATTTGGCCTTGAACGCATTCATGCTTGGTTTCCCATCAAACGTTTTCGCCACATCATCGGCTATTTCTGCGTAATGGCCTTTTTGGCCGTTGGCAAATTTGCTTTTTGTCCCTTCCGCCGCTAATTCTGGTGGTATTTCGTTTGACAGGTTCTTGTACATGTACTTTATGTACGCGACCAGATCTTTTACTGATCCCATGTAGCTCGTGTTGATGCCTAGTTTACTTAGTCTTGTGGATACCGTCTTCTTGGGCACTGGGTTGCCAGTCTTCGAATCGCCTAAGCTCTTGGATATGTAGAGCCCATACTTGTGAGTGTTGGCGCTGTTGCCCCTCTCCTGGTGCCCGATATATATCGTTTCGTGGAGACTCTGCCACACCCCTGGCTTTCCAGTTTTCGTAGTGAAGGCCCATTTTCTGCCTTTGGGCGGGTCTGCTGCATTCGGGCGCAAAATTCCGTCCCTCACAAGCTTCGACGTCCCATCACTTGTACTGCATACGCTTTCGCATTGTGTCACACTTTGTGTCATTTTTGTCAGGCTTAAAGTAGTTGTCTACGATTTTATCTAAGTCAACTTGAAGAATCTATAAATGAATACAAGTTTTGGCACGGCACAACATAATAGTACACAAAATAAACTCAAAGGAACGCAAAAGCAACAATAAATATTAGGCTGTGCCTAGCGAGGTAATTACATCTCGATGTCGACCTCCATAGTATATGGAATAGCAACAAAATTGTCTGTCTTGCTGGTAGCTAAGTAACAAAAGGATCTTGTTAATGTTAATTGATACGAGCTACCTGGAAGATCGAAATCCTTGGCTTGTGGAGTCGGGTTGGTCGTGATTTCGTTGGTTGTTGCCAAAAAGCGAACTGCACAGGCTGATGGGTCTTTTGGATGGATTAACGAAGTTATGGCAACTTACAATGTTACAAGAAACAGATACTGTGTTTAAAAGTTACTTTCGATCTTTTTCGGCCTGTGTGTAAACGTCAAACGTAATGAAGTTGTAAAAAAATTTGAACGCAAATGCTTATTGTTAAATTTGACCCAAAACGCAACTTGTACATTCGAAAAGCTTGGTTGGACTCCCGACTAGCTTACCTTACCGAGTAAAGGCACTGCCATTGCCACGCTATCTCTGCGCTTGACAACTTGTTTGGACTACTAATTATTACTACACTAATCAATTACAGATTCTTTAGATTGAGTTGATTTGGTAAACTGTTCGATTCCACGCTTCACTTTTTCAACTTAATACACTTGGTTTATGACATTCTAGATTTATCAATAAACCTCACCACGGAGAGGCTTGTCCTTATTTCGGATTGACACAAACTTCTCTAATCTTTGCTTCCGCAACAGACAAAAAGACTATGTATCTTTCTACATGCCTTTAAAAATGTCTCTTTATCTGGACTTGAATCGTTTCCTTCTGAACACCTTTTCCCACCCGGGCCGTGCGTCATCCGCATCTATTGTCCCTATTTGCTCGCCCGTCAATTATATATGCTCGCCATCACACGCCTGCATGGACTTTTTAAATAAATGTTGTGCCAGTGCCAATTGAGTGAGTTCATTTTACCCTGTTAACTCCTAGAGATAGACGGAAAAGGAAATAAAATGGGGGGGTTTCCGCTACCATAGAAAGCACGCTTTGCGTGTAATGTGTTTTAAATCTATGTTCCTGACTGCAATGTCTCTTGTCATATTTTATCATCGTTTTTATTGTAAACGAATGCACGTGATGTGTGCATGGTGTTTGGTTGTTGCATTACCTGATACAGATTCTTTAGATTGAGTTGATTTGGTAAACTGTTCGATTCCACGCTTCACTTTTTCAACTTAATACACTTGGTTTATGACATTCTAGATTTATCAATAAACCTCACCACGGAGAGGCTTGTCCTTATTTCGGATTGACACAAACTTCTCTAATCTTTGCTTCCGCAACAGACAAAAAGACTATGTATCTTTCTACATGCCTTTAAAAATGTCTCTTTATCTGGACTTGAATCGTTTCCTTCTGAACACCTTTTCCCACCCGGGCCGTGCGTCATCCGCATCTATCGTCCCTATTTGCTCGCCCGTCAATTATATATGCTCGCCATCACACGCCTGCATGGACTTTTTAAATAAATGTTGTGCCAGTGCCAATTGAGTGAGTTCATTTTACCCTGTTAACTCCTAGAGATAGACGGAAAAGGAAATAAAATGGGGGGTTTCCGCTACCATAGAAAGCACGCTTTGCGTGTAATGTGTTTTAAATCTATGTTCCTGACTGCAATGTCTCTTGTCATATTTTATCATTGTTTTTATTGTAAACGAATGCACGTGATGTGTGCATGGTGTTTGGTTGTTGCATTACCTGATGGTGAAGAGACGCCCTAAAGAAAGAAAACTGGCTGTAACAACACGACGTGCGGGTTTGCATAGGCAAAGTACTTCAATTGTGGCTGTGTTTGTGTTTTACGTTGTGAAAATTTACATAATAACACTATAGCGAAAACTTGTGACATGCCTCTATTAATCTAGACGATCGAAAATCCGGGTATACCCATTGAAACCAAATGACGAACAAAGGGGATTGTTTTAAGCATGAAGTATTGGATGTTGTTTGTAATGCTACGTAAATATGCCAGAAAAAGTGATCTGACGAAACAATGATCAATATCACGGTGGAAGCTGAGAGAAATTTCATGTACTTTCCTTGTTGTGTTTTCCTCCTGTTTGGATTTTTTTCTGAGCGTCTGTTGGCGAATGAATTTTTAACCCTTGAACTTTTACTGCCGTTGCATGGCAACAGGGTGCACCTTTCTATATATACGTCTGGCAATACAATGCTAACATATTAGGAAAATCCTCTCTTTACGTTGATTACGATTCAAGGTTGCGATTGCGCGTCCACGTGCACAGTGTGAAAAATAAATCGGTGCACGACGGCAACAACATGAAATAGAAAATAAGACACAAATTGCACAAAACAGAACAGTTCGCAAAAAGTTCAAGGACGATATCAATTAAATTTGTCGTGCTGAAAAAAATAAACAGTGGGTATATTAAGAACGTGCTTACAGCTCGTGTTTTGGGACGATGTCCATTCGGTTAAATTGTTACTGCAAGTCAGAATCTTGCATGCATCAACAAACATTTTAACCAAAAAGGACATTCGGCATCCGCACACACAGATGTTTATCATTCCTTGAAAACGTTATGAAAGGATATCCCAGAAAAAGTGGCTAGAAGGCAATCAGCAAAATAAACAAATTGGACCCAATAACACGATTTCTGTGAGCTCCAGATAGGTCGAAACAGTGGCCATCTGTCTGCAGCTCACAGAAAGCAATATAAAGTCGGTTGAATCAATGACAGGGCAATATCTTACGAAATTCTGAGAGTTTCAGTCACTTCATGGCAAGGGCCGAGCATTTTACTAACACGGCGTGGGGCGCGCATAACAGGCCTAAACGAGGACCGACAAGTTCTAATAATATATATGTGATGATTGGAACTTACAAATGACGAATAATAAAGAAATACTACAGATTAAAAAACCTAACCGATGCTCTGAATGTAGTTTCGTGGCACAAGGCCGGTTGCATTCGTTCTTAAATTGATACCCTGCATCCAACCGTCGTCAACTCTGGACGATGCACCAACAGATTTAACAGTGTCACCAACTTGCAGAGCTAATTCGTCCGCAGACTGGGGATCATATTGATATATTGCCTTGTATTTTCCTCCAGCCGCGCTCGGGGGGACCTGGTCCAGTTCATACGGATGTCCTCCGTTTGCCATGCTTTTCATAGGGTCGTTTTGGTGGTGAGTAACAGGTGGTGAATCAGTGCTACGGTACGATATGTACTCCACCGCCTGCAGGGGCGAAATGCACGTCGATTTTTGCGTCACGAACTCGCGAATATCGGCCGTTTCATCGCAATTCTCAGTGACTTGTCGTATTTTCTCCCTGCTGTCATCCAGTCGACAGCACAGGTCGGACACCAAGTTGGTGAAAACCCACACAGTGTTGCGAATATACTGGATGCGTTCCACTTCGAGTTTTTGGGATACTTCACAAGCATCGCCGTGTTCTCGCACCTACAAAGGTCTAAAAATGATTTGTTGATAGAAGTGCTTAAACAATCCCTGATAAATAATAACCGTGATTAATATACTACACGTTATATTAGTGACGCCATGTAAGATGAGTTGTCGTTTGTTTCCTGTGGCCGTTAGTTTTAAAATAGGTATTTCCGTCTAATCAGATGCCTACGCGTGAATAACTATGTAGGATCCCGAAAAAAATGTTCAGTAAAGTACATGTAGGTCTAGAATCACGTGAACAAGACAAAGGAACGCAAAAGCAACAATAAATATTAGGCTGTGCCTAGCGCGGTAATGACATCTCGATGTCGACCTCCATAGTATATGGAATAGCAATAAAATTGTCTGTCTTGCTGGCATAATCTGTGGTGTTCTTGTTATAGACTTCTGCATGTAGATCTTTCTTTATCGACTCCTGGTACACGTGCATCTGTGTCCACATTTGCTTACAGATAGGTGCGTGGGACAATGAGTGTATGTCAAACCACGGTGTCTCGAAGTAGTTCTGACCGGTTGTGCCAGTGTTATTTGTATCGCTTTCGCTGATACGATGCTGGTCTCTCTGCAGGAACTGGATCGGTATCTTTGTAATACTATCTCCCAGCTGATATCTTTGTGCTGAATGGTTGCTCATCAATGGCATCTGATAATTGAATTGCCCAGCTACTGTGTTCTTGCTATTGCCTCTGTCGAACCGCTCTCCACCTCCTGTAATGGTGTCCTTATCCCAGGCTATGTCTAGATATAGTAGAGGTGTTGTCCTGCCTGAGTCTTCTTGACGATTGATGGCTGCACACGGCCATAGATTGAGATGCCAATTCTTGAACCGAATCATTTCATAGTTGGTAAAATTCGTCTTCAATGTGCCCAAGTCTGTGATGTCAGTATCCAGTCCACGATCTGTGTAGTACCTCCAGTTGAGGTATGATGGTGATATGGTCCTCAGTAAGCTCATTTGGCGCATAATCATCTGGCTACTAACAATCATGCTTGCTGGTTGCACTGGCAATACATAGCCCTCGATTTCTCCTGTGTTGTTCCATGGTACCCATGGATGGAAAGATAGTACTGAAGTTGAGGTAAGTGCTCCCACCTCTGTTCCGTAGTTGCCAAACATCATAATTCCCCATCTCACACCCTTGATATGGGCTGTGCCGTGCGTAAATCTGGGTCGCCCTACTGTAATCGTAGGGTTTCTTCCACCTCCTCCCCCGGAGCCTTGTGGTGTTTCTCCTGACCTTAGTCTTTTAGCTGGAGGTTCTCCTCCGCCATCTTCTTCGTCGTCAATATCGTTCATCCAGTCGTCGTCGTCGGACATTTGCAACATGTCAAGTTGACTAGTTGGAGGTGTTGTCCTTGGACTTGGACTTGTTCTTGTTCTTGTTCTTGTTCTTGTTCTTGTTCTTGTTCTTGTTCTTTTTCTATTCATAGTCGGTAACGTGGAGGAGTGTCCAGCGTTAGCCCTAGATCTCTGAGATCTTCGATTGTCGTTGACCTTTGCAATCCGTGCGGAGTTCTTTGGTGTACTGGGCATCTGAGAGAATATCTTCTCTTTACTGTTGAAAATAGCACGTACAAAGCCAGAACTAGGCCCACTGATATGATTAAGACGTCCAACCAAAGCACGGTCTGCACTATTATACTTCCAATAGGCCTCGGGGCCAAGCTTGTCGTAGGCAATGTCGTGATCTCTGCAGGCAGCGTCGAGTTCATTTACTGGCTCTCCAACAGTATTCCCAGGTCCACAGTGCGGATATCCAGGTATAGTTATTCCACCTTTAGACGACACAAATAAACTTAAATAAATTTAAATAAGCTTTTCAAAGGTTTTCAGAAGAATGTACGGCGCCGTATGTGAGATATGCAGAATGGTTAGTTTTATTGATTATAAATTACCTAAAATTACGTATTGGTGTAATCTCGGAACCCCCTTAGTAGTAATAATGAGCCCAGTAGCATGGGCACTCTTCACTTATTAGGGATCGGGCACTCTTCACTTATGTGGGATCGGGCACTCTTCACTTGATTTGAGATCGGGCACTCTTCACTTGGTCTGAGATCGCGCACTGTTCTGTGGAATCGCGCACTGTTCTGTGGGATCGGGCACTCTTCACTTGGTTTGAGATCGCGCACTGTTCTGTGGAATCGCGCACTGTTCTGTGGGATCGGGCACTGTTCTGTGGGATCGGGCACTCTTCACTTGGTTTGAGATCGCGAACTGTTCTGTGGAATCGCGCACTGTTCTGTGGGATCGGGCACTGTTCACTTATATGGGATTGGTCCCATATTGTAGGAAATATAACTTAGAGTGGTTCATTTGGTGAATGAGTTGGTCGAGTAACGACGTAAACCCAAGTGAGAAGTTTTTTGAATGAGCATTACTCACTAGATGGTATAAAAGAGTTGTGGGTGTGAAGGCTTTCGGTTTGTTCACTTGCGTTCTGAGTTGTAACAGGGTTCAGTAGAAATAGATTGCAGTTGCAGTGGAGTTGAAGGTTGGTCTTTAGATTAGTTCAAAGTTAAAAAATGTATGTACAGTAAGAAAGTAATAATAATGAAAGTTTGAATATAGTTTATAAGCTAGAGATATAATATATTTTAAAATGCAGGTGTGATAGAAACTGATTTAGTTGCTTACTTTTTACAAAAGGTTTCCGTTAAGAAATGGATAAACCACCGCGAAAGAAACGGCCGTTCCCATGTGCCGCTTGTGGTGCTAGATTTTGGAAGAAAGAACATTTGCAAAAACACATGTCCTCTTGCGATAAACAAGTTACATGTGATCATTGCGAAAAAGTGTAAGTACTGAATATTTTTTTTATTTTCGTTTGTTGGTACTAATTGTATTTTATTCTGCTTGTTAGTTTTGGCGCGAGGTCGAATCTACAAAGGCATTTAAAAAATACTTGCCCGAAAATCCACGGTTCAAGAAACAGGTAAGTTTGCAGGAAATTGTTTTACATTTTTAAAATCTAATTTATGTTTCTGCAGTAGAACGACAAAACGTACATCGGACACTGACAATTGTGGAGCAGAAGTTCGGAAAAAAGCCAAGGTAAATGGAA
The DNA here is from genome assembly GCF_947561715.1 of Ascidia mentula. Classification (NCBI taxonomy): domain Eukaryota; kingdom Metazoa; phylum Chordata; class Ascidiacea; order Phlebobranchia; family Ascidiidae; genus Ascidia; species Ascidia mentula. The sequence goes on from NC_138568.1 coordinate 7,905,772, forward strand.
TTGTTGTTAAAAAATAAAATGAAATCAAATGAATTCCGTTTTTGCCCAATGCGATTTGTCGTGAACAGAACAGAAAATGCGGACCTTAGTGAACCAATTGGCGCCACCGTAAATCCACGACCAACGCCAACAAGAAAAACTATTGGACTAGCCGCTGAGAAATTGGTCAATTTAGCAACAGAACCGTCAAACCAAGTCACTACTGACAACATTGAAAATCAAGAACCTATGTTTGGAGCATCCAATACGTAAGAGTGATTTTAAACCAAGTCCTTTTTTATATTATGTCTCTACAAGCCTAATATTAGCATGTCTTATAAGTATAAAAGAGCTATTGATTTAAAGTCTATCCTTATGTTACAACGTTATAGTTTCATTTAGCAACAACTGCGATGAACATCAGTTTGCATGTGAATTCGTTGATAACATTTTAAAGGAACTTAAAGCTGGCGCACTAAATTGCGATACGGGCTTAGATGATGTCGATGTTAAAAGTACTGCCGATGGAAGGTAAGCGAAATTTATGAACAGAAAGTGATCCAATTATGATCTTATAAAATTATGCTTAGAAAAGAACTTCACCAATTTGAGGATTTTTGCTTAGGGCTACTAAATACTCCAACGATTGATATCACTCCGGCAAACGAAATTCCTCTGCAAAGTTTACCACAGAGGTTATACCTTTTCGAATAAAACGCCGTTAGACAGAAGGAGTTAAACAATCTTGTTTTCACAGCGAGGCCATGTAGCGGTCGCCGACATACTTAAAAACATTTTAACTATAGACATTACAAGTGGCGTTATCGAAGCTAACAAGCACGTTTCCTTAGAACGTTGGGACTTAACTTCATGGGATTAGTTTTTGAAAGAATATAACCTCGTGTTTTGTCAGTAATTTGATAAAAAAAATTTGCCACAATTAAAATTACTTTTTACACAAAGATCTAGATTAATAAATAAAAAATGTCAAATCGTCACAACTTAAAAAATTTTTTTTTTGCGTAGAGAAGAACTGCAACATTTTGAAATTGATGGAATGTTGCCTGATGTGGCGATCGTAACAGACGAGGACTTTTGCTTAGGGCTGCTGAATACCCCAAACGTTGATAACACTACCGCGAGAGAAATAGAACTACAAAGTTTGCCAAAGAGGTAATATATTATGTATAAACCACCGTTAGATAGTGTGAGTTAAATAGCGCTTTTTAAAGGAATATAGCCTCGTGTTTTGTCAGTAATTTGATATCCTGACTAAAAAAAAAATTGCCATAATTTTATACTCTCAAGTTATGTTTTACACAAAGATCTAGATTAAATAAAAAATTGTCACAACTCTGTACACTTTTGATAAAACACTACGGCGAGCGAAATTCCTCAACAAAGTTTGCCATGAAGTACTATATTATGTACAAACTACGTTTAGACAGTGGGAGTTAAATACCGTAGCTATGTTGCGGTGCGGTCGCCGACAGACTTGAAATCATTTTTTAAACGGAGACACTACGCGTTAGCGACGTTTACAACACGTTTCCAAAGCATGTTGAGACTTATTGCGTTTAATTTTTTTAAATGATTATAACCTCGAGTTTTGTCAATAATTTGATACCCTGACTGAACAAAAAATTGTCACAACTCTGTACACATTTGTTTTTGCTCAGAGGAAAAATCCACCAATTTGAAGTAAAAACATACGAAACGTTGCCTGAAGTGGCGATCGTATAGCAGGCGAGGATTTTTGCTACGTTGATAACACTACGGCGAGCGAAATTGCACTGCAAAGTTTGCCGAGTAATATATTATGTATAAACTATCGTTAGACAGTGGGAGTTAAATAGCGTAGCTTTATTGCGGTCGCCGACAGACTTGAAATCATTTTTTTTTATCTGCAGACACTACGCGTTAGCGACGTTTACAACACTTTTCCAAAGTATGTTGAGACCTTATGCGTTTAATTGTCTGTACTTTGTTATGTTGATTAGACAACAATTGCCATTTTAAATGTCCTTTGCATAAAAACATTCTTTTGTTTAGCGAAGTTACCTTGAAAGACTAAAATCCCAGTGTTTTTTAATATATTGTTTGAATAATAATATGTCTCATTTCGTAAGATTTACTTTGTAGAATCAAAGCTCGCCCGTCGCTGAGGCAAACATTCAGCTAGCCAATACCTGTAACGCCAATATCAATGCGGTTGACCAACACGCAGACTCAAACTTAAGCGATTCGATTGTTGGCGACCATGTCGCAGTAGCGCCCGGCGGTGGCGATGATCTTAGTTGTGGGGGCAGGTTCATGCAAAGCGTCAGCCCGATGTATGTAAAATACAAAACGGCTTAATACTATTTTGTTGCATTGGTTGCCTAACAAATTTTGACAGTTTCCTGAACTATAAATATACTTTACGTTAATAAATTTAGTGTATAAATGCTAAAAATTTATTTGTTTCAGTAAAACTTGTGTTAAAAGGTTTGTGAACTTAATGCATTTATGAGGACTAGAACCTAAAACGCGTAGTACTTCTTTGCAGCGAAATCAGACGTGAACCAATAATTGAAGTGGAATATCCCCTGTCCCCTTTTACAGCTTCACAAGAATTGAAATGTGAGGAAATTTTCAGGGCTGCAGAAGCGAAACTTTGTAGTGCTCCGTCTTGTATTCAAAGGGGTTGGTAAGTTGCCAGACATGGTTACCCTTGGAACCAGAATTATATCCATTTTTCTTGCAGGGGAAGCAGTGGTGAAGCCAAACAACGGCCACAGGAAAATGAACGAGATAGACTCATCGCTCGAAACATCAGAGCCATTCAAACACACCGAAGAATCGGTCAAGTGACAAGCGTCTTCAACTTCCGCGCACCAATTTCCTGCGACAATTTAAATAGTATTGCCGATAAAGTTTTGCGCTTTGGCAATCGAGCCTTCAGGATCAATGCCAGTTTTGGCTTTTCTATGGAAAATGTAGCCGGGGAACAACGTTATTTTCACTCGAGTGCTCACAATTTTCAACTTTTTGACACACCTTATGTTGTCCGCACACGCGATGACTTGATTGCTTTTCTTGAAAGCCTGGAAGACAAAGATGACTTGGAAAGTGTGCGACTTCTGCGACCTAATAGCTCCTGGAAACCTAGCGAAATTTTAAATGTAACCTTTTATATTTACTACACGAACAGCCCATTAATTGGATAGGATTAAATTGGATTTGATTGGACGTCACGCGAAATTGAGGCCCATACACTGCGAACAAATGTCTTATTCCACTGTCTCTGTTTTTTCGTTCATTTGCAATACATTTTGATTCCAGTGGGGATTAAACTATGTAAACAGTTTCTTTCATGTTGGTTTGAATCACATTAACTTTCCAAGTGAACAACCTTCCCAACATGAAATTTATTTTGAAATGTCCTCCAGTTGGTTGCTTTTCAAGTGTAAACTTATTTGGTGCAGTGTTGTACGCTTAAATAACAAGCGGGGATCCGATGCTAAAGCTGAATTTGTTTTTTAAGAAACATTTCTGCTACAAATCAATAAATAGTCATCGACTTTTTTTTGTTGTCGTTTTTTTTTCGCCGTAGTGTAGATAGTGATTCATCTCAAAAGGGTTGCGCCATCGCTGGTAAACCATTCATTGGGAGTGAGGCACAATGTGAGAGGTGAAGCAATCCCGAACAAGATGAGCGCTCATGTATTGCACAATTTGTTGGAATATTTTATGGCAGGTTTTGAACGGGATCACGTCATTTTGATTGTATATAAGACGGTATAGATACTTCATTCCTCATCAACGAACAGAAGCAACCAACGGAGAAGATGTCACTCAACAGACGTATTGTTCCCGACACCGTCGATTCAACCAGACAGCAAAGCGCTACACAGCTGCTGACAGAGATATGCAGAAGTCGCCGACCTGCAGGTATGTCTTGACGAGGTTTTGCTTTTCTTCCGTTTCCTAATTTATTTTTGGTTGCTGTAGGTACCAGACTTTGCTGTGCAACCTTGTATGTGAAGTTTAGAGGAGAATGTTTTGAACACGACGAACTCCGGAAACTGGCTCCTTCCCTGTTTCCAGAAACACCCTACGTGTTGCTATTCCCCAAACCGTTTGCCGACGCCATCAGTCGCGTGCAGGTGGTGTACTGGTCCACAGCAGACGCGGTGGAAGATTGTATCATCGCCGACCGAGTGAAGAATATGGCAATCGACGTGGCTGTCGATGGGATTGCATTAAGTTTTAAATCTAAATCTGTGTTTTCACCCGCCGCGTATTTGAGACCAATAATAGAAAATGCCGATTCTTTTGAATTTTACCAAAGTCGCTCGCAGTTGATTGATTCGGTTGTTCGCGAACAAGTGCTTCAAGTGCAAGAAATTTTTATTTCTACCGCTCAAGACAAACATTCCGATGTTGGTGCTGCTTTTCTGTGTTTTCCACTATCACAATAAACCTTCCCTCTCTCTCCTCCTTCGGAGGAGAGCACTCACCTTCGGTGAGTGCAAAAAAAAGGGGGGGGGGGGGGGAAAACTCGACTTGTACATACCACTATCGTTGTTGTTGCAAATTATTGTATTAAACGATTACATGTTTGAAACGAACGCACAGACAGTCTCGACTTGTACATACCACTATCGTTGTTGTTGCAAATTATTGTATTAAACGATTACATGTTTGAAACGAACGCACAGACAGTTTGATCGTTCTCACGCAAGTCAGAAGAAAATGTATCGACTATACGAGACATAGAAAATCCACGTGCACGAAACAGTAAATAATACATACAATGAGGGCCGCAGGCAGATGAGAGGGGGTGCTGTACAATGCGACGGTTCCATTTCCATTGAGTGGCATTTCGGTTTAGAAAATTTACAAGCTCCTCGTGGATCGGGGCACGCCCGAACGTGTCATAAAACTCGCCCCGTCCTTCCCCATCAAAAAACATCGCAAGCCAATGCATTCCGGGTCTATTACTGGGATCAGTATTCACAATATATGCTTTGGGATAGGGGTGGTTCAACGTAGTGAGTTCATCCCGCGCATAGACACCATAAAACACGGATCCAATGGCTTGGTCACGAGATAAAATAGATGCGATTTGAAGTTCGTCCATTTAAGCCGAGTAATCGAAAATTACGTTTTTGAATTTGTCAATCTCCAATACATTGTCATATTCCGCGTACACCAAGATATTTATAGTGTTCGCGAGAGCCGTGCCAAAGTGAACCTCCAAACGAATGTTACCGTGCTTAACCAAATCAAAGGTAGCCAGATCTGCCATATCAGGACTGAGGTCAAAGCAATAGAGTGTGAATCCCTGCCCATATTCGGAGAGTGATATTCCACTACCGGCGTTTTCAAAAAATGTTCCCATCCCAGTAAAAAGGCTAATGAAGCTCCTCGCATAATTTTTTGATGTGAAATTTGGTTAAAGCGCCTTTTCCGGCACGATTTTCCCGTCATGGTACAGAGCCAGGTAATTCACATCAAAGTGTTTAAAATTAAACGGAGTTTTTGCATAAGCTCCATTAAATGCGTCGTTGTCAACAAACCCCACCACTACTCTCTTTGGGATCTGGCCACGTATAAATGTGTCATGTGTCGTGGAAAGGTTTCCACGTGGGACCGAGTACACTTGCACAGATGTCCTCGTGATTGGATATTTGGCAGTAGCCTTCTCCAATGCTTTTATATGTCCCATCAAAACAGGGGCACTCGGACGTACTTTACGAACATACAACCGAACGTCTTTAAGGTTGACCTTGTAACCGGTATTCGCCTCGGCAATATTGGAAAAGGAACTTTGCTCCTGATCAAGCGGATCTTCACGTCAACGCCATTTAACACATAACGAAACTGATTCATCATGTCGATATGGAGCTTGCCTAACATTTCAATGTCACGACTACCACTTGCACAGTCGCGTCTGGTGATATATCCAGCATTTCCTGCATCCAAAGTCTCAAACTTTCCTGCCGTATCTTTATGCCACATCGCCGCAGTTAATTGGGATTCTTTTGCATCATTCCCGAAGCTTAAAAGGCTCTCGAGGTAAGCACGGTAGGGATACGTGTTACTAGCAGGTGTGACAACTTTGTTGTTTAAAGACAAGTCAACTTGATCCCAAAGAGCATGTAGCCAATAATTACAAGGACCAACGGCTACGTCTGCGTCTATATTTGTCCCATCTGCCTTGGTTATGCGCGCTGTGCACAGAAGCATAGTATTTGCTAGATCTATGTAATCTTCCCCTGTCCCAGAAACGGTAAATTCTATAGGGCCGGCATCACTCAATGTCGAAAGGGGCATAAATTCCACCCACTGGGAATGTTCGATGCTGACTTGTGTGGGTTTTAGCGCAAATAAATCAAGTTCACTTTTCAAGCATTTTCCAGACTGTTGGTTAATGAGGCTGCCCATGTTATGAAAATATATCCGCTTTCTTTCGTCTTGGGGAACGTTTTTTCTTCGTCTTTTTTCTGCGTTTAGTTGCAGGTTCTCCGGGTGGGTGTGTAAAGGACCGCTGCGCAGAACGTAATAATGATTTTCCCGCCTCTCGTGAACGTTTTATAGCTGCTGCCCGTGGTGATTGCCCAGCCAACATGTCACCGGCGAATTGGGCACCTGATTTAATCACTTCTTTTCCGATACGGCTTGCGCCCGATTTAAGTAGCGGTAGTACAGCCCTACCAAGACTCGCAAACACACTACCCAATCCGTGGCCACGTTGTGAAACTGCTCCACTGAAAAAAGGCATTCCATGACCAGCTTGGGCCACATAGTAATTCTCATAGTCTTTAATATCGTTTTGCACACAATATGGAGTGCCGCATTGACGCTGCATTTTCCGTCTAAATGTATAAGGGTGTTTTTCGAAAGTGAAGTGTAGCGATCACCCGACCGCTTTCAAAAGGAATCAAACCCCCGAATTCGTTTCTTAAACTTAGTTCTACACTCGTGATGGTACTTCCACGTAATGGTTGATACGATAGACGTGAGAACCTTTTAAACACTGTCTCCCCAGGCTCTCCTTGAGCTGGGATCGTATCGAGAAGGGGAACAAGTGAATCGCCCACTATACGCGGTTCAACGAGATCACAATAGACGAAAATGGTCGAAAATTCATTCTCGAGAGTGCACCTTCCTTCGGTTGTGTGGCTTCCTTCGTAAAGGTGTGGAAGTGGAGTTGTTTGAAAGCCCCAAAGTTGCCCAAGGTCATCAGAGAGCGCCATTTGACATTCCCTAGGGAGGTTTATAGTGGTCAAACGCGTCACCGGATCAAATACAAATAAATTATTAATCACACCCCCATCGGGGTTAAAATCATCGGTTTCTGATTCCTGAAGAAGTCGTTTAAATTCCTTGGTGCCTTCTGTTTTAACTAATTTTGTCATTGTACTTGCAAGTTCCTTTCCCGATTTATAAAGCCCGCTTGGAAGCGTCAACTTTTTAGTAGCTTCGGCCCCCACTCTCATTCCGAACCACACTTCTGACCCAATATTTTTCCATGAGTAGGGATATTGAATGTCACTTAACGCCACCTCCCATTTTCCCTGATCCAAGTGAATGCTTTTGGGAAGTTTAGTTTTGAATTGGGTCGTTGTATTTTTGGGGTAAAACTCTAAACTACTATTGATCGGAAGAGTCACGTAAAACATTCTTGTTTTTCAAACTCGGTGCTGGCAACAGATACCCAACCCCACTTGCCAGTAACGCTGTCCAAAGATTCGGGTTTGGGTGTCCCAACGTCAAATTCACAAGACTGGTGATGACTACAACAAAAATGAGAAACACTTGACAAAAAAACACAACTTCTTCACGAAGCAAACTTCGCCCACACCACACCCAATCTCCTCCTGAAGTCATTGACACGCTATACGCTGTAATGTACGACGTCCTCTGCGTTGAGCCACGAATTAAAACTATCGGGGTAGTCGACCCATTTTATAAGCCATTGCTCTACCCCGCGCCTTTTTCGCTTTTTCAATATCTTCTCAATGTTATAAAGGTCCTTTTCCACACTTTGGAGTTCCTCATCATAAAACGACCCTTCTATCGGTTCACGATTATAATCGACTAAAGAATAGGCATGGGGATTGGTTTGGCGCCGGGATTTTACAAAAAACACTTCTTCCGTCCAGTTTGGTAAGTAACCTTTTTTAAACTTTGTACGGGTAACTGCGATTCTAACTGGGGAACCCACTGCAAACTTCCAGGACATAGGTGGATGCGATATATCGCCGTATAAATTTTCCCAGACAGTATCCTGATTATCTTGTTTCACCGACGAGGGAGTAGTTCGAATGCTGCGGTGATAGCTGTTGTTGTAGCTTTCTACTACATCATCTAGCACGTCAATATATTTCGATGTCTGGGCATACGTGAAGTACCGCCATAAACGCTCCTTCAAGGTCCGATTAAATCGCTCAACAATGGAGGCTTTTGTTTCGTCATTGTACGTCGTAAAAAAATGAATACCGTGATTTTGTAACCAATTTTGAAAAAGTTTATTCACAAACTCTTTGCCACGATCTGTCTGTAATTTCTGCGGTTGGCGGTCCCCATCTTGCAAGATTTTTTCGAAAGCTCGCACAAGACTTGGCCCCGTTTTTTGTTTTATTGGGACAACCCACGCATACTTTGAAAACACATCAATAACGGTAAGTAAGTATTTGAACCCATTGTTGTAACGACTTAGTTTCACCAAATCAACCAAATCAGCCTGCCACTGAAAATCAATACCTCCGACTACAACACGAAGACGTTTAAAATTTCGACGTAGAGGTTTGTGGAGTGTGTAAGTGTCCTGCTTTCGCAGCCAATCTTTTACTTCAACTCTTTTTCGTTTTGAAGCACGGGCGAGGCGCTTCACGCCCCCGAGACTTCCTGGTTGCAAGGGAGAATAATATTCCTCAGAAAACTTTACAGATTTACCCATTGCTATGCAAATCGTCTATTCTGCACCGGTGGTGGTTTAGATCCAACTGGGCGCTGGCCTGGCGCGGGTCTTGTATTTGTATACCCAAGCAATGACTTTGGTGCATTTGCTTTTTCCAATGCCGACTGGAAATCAGTCCATCCGATAGGCGTCGTTGACGTCGATCCGCGGCGTCGCACAGCATTGTGAATCAGATCCTCCATGTTGCTTCCCTTAACAACTTCCCCTTTAACCGAAAGCTCTCCTGTCGAGTTGAAATCAATTTCTGGACTTTCCTTGATAATATCAATGACTCGCTTTGCTTTGTATTTAAACGTCTTCGGCATAGAATCAATTACACGACTTTCGACAACATTTTTCTTTGTTTCCTCAACTTCTCCAGCCACAGTTTTTCCTCGGGCTTCTTCGGTAACCGTAAACTTAAGTGGTTTATTCACAAGGGTGTCCTTATAAAATTGATACCGTTGAAGTGCCTGGTTGTAAAGTTTTACTTTGTCTTCCATCGTCCCAGGCTCGTTTATGATGTCCTTCATTTTCCGATCGAGTGTGGTTAATGCGTTTTCAACAGGCGTCGTTTGTGAAGGTGTGTTTCCCTGTAGACTTTTCAAAATACGAGGGTCCACCAAAGCGAATTTTTGAACACTTTCCATTTCACTTCCCACCAGACAAAAGACTAGTGACGGCGGGTATTATGCTGCCAATCAACGGAGCTAACAACGCTGATAAAAATCCTCCACGTTGTATAATCTGACGTTTTCGTTTTGCAGGAGTTGACTTTTTTCCAAGTTCACGGATGCCGTTTTTGTATCTGCAAAGTTTGGCTCGTTCCGTGGATGTCAATGTTACGTTCCCCTTCAAAACGTTGTATGCACATTCGCAAATGCACTGGATTAATTCACGATCAGCGACTTTTATAATCGACCGAGCAAGCTTGGGTTTGGCTTTAGCGAGTGTCGTAAGAACTGGAGCTTGGTCATGTAGTCGCCTTGACATGCTACAGAGATTTTGGTACGTACACAATCTGGGTTTCACCGCGAAAAATGTTGGTTCTTAAACGAAATTTTTCTGCTGTGCTCTGCTTGAAGTCAAAAAGCAAATAACCGTGTGGACGAGAGGTCGCGTCACTATATGATTCCTGAACGGCACGCGTCCGCCCTGGTTGGACTTGTTTGGCAAGATGAGTTATTTGAGATGCGTCTCTTGGATTTTTGAAAACAACGAGGTAATGCGCGTTCAAGCTGATAGTGCGTTGCTCCTTTCCTTTGTGAAATAAATTCTGAACAATGTATATCACACTTATATTTTTGTGGTGGCTCCCTTTTGTAAAAAGATTGGTCACGCTTTTGTCGCATTCACTCATTAAATCATCAATAATCAAAAGTGTTCTCTCTGACGAATCAAAATCAGTTGCCAATCCCCGAACAAATTCCACACCGTTAATCCCTTCGTACGCCCCTTGCCACTCGCCGTAACACCATGCAATGCGTTGGGGATTTGGTAAAGTTAACTTCTCGTTTATGAGACGTTTCACAAAGAACGTTTTACCACAACTAGTCGGACCAGCTACAAGGCAAGTGAAAGGGTGAATAAAATCCATGGTGTTTTCGCAAACAGATTTTTAACAAACTAAAAGTTTTTTATGTTCGTTGCGCTTTTAAACGCTTTTCTTTAGACTGTTCTCATAGGATACAACCTCAGCTGCTTTAAGCACATGTTGTTTATTCGATAGAACGAACACAAAACTTAGGTTAATATAGCCCAAAACACTTTAGGAAAGAAATTGCATCTGAATTAGTTATTTCATTTTGTGTTTCAGCCAGTCTCTTCTCTTCACGAAGGCATGCTTCTTCCCAATTCGGACCGCACATATCTTTTCCTTTACCACTAATTCCGGCAACGAATTGCCCACCTTTGATTTTGAGAAGAAACTCACATCCAGGAGAATGTTTGGCATGTTCTTCCCAAGCAACGTCATTTAGTTCCCAGTTAAAGAGGCAACATCCACAATACCAACATTTCACTTTATCGTGAATACCAATAAAGTAAAATCCAGCTTCGGCTAAATCCGCCGGTGTTGATCGGGTATGATAAGGCCAAAATCCATATTTGAACGAATCTATACGTTTTCTCTCTTCAGCCATATTAACATTTGTAGGGTCCAAACAAGGATAATTCCTCGTTCCCTCGACCAATCCACCCGGGGCGCATATGACCGAGGTTAAAGAGTATTGAGCATCACTTCTATCTCTTCGTCCAAAGAGAGAACGACCAGCAAGAAATGACATATTTCTATTCAACTCAGAAGTGAACAAACCGAAAGCCTGCACAGCCACAACTCTTTTATACCATCTAGTGACCAGTGCTCATTCAAAAAACTTCTCACTTGGGTTTACGTCCTTACTCGGCCAACTCATTCAACAAATGAACCACTCTAAGTTATTTTTCATACAATATGTGACCAAGCCCACATAAGTGAACAGTGCCCGATCCCACATAAGTGAAGAGTGCGCGATCTCAGACCAAGTGAAGAGTGCGCGATCTCAAATCAAGTAAAGAGTGCCCGATCTCAAATCAAGTGAAGAGTGCCCGATCTCAAACCAAGTGAAGAGTGCCCGATCCCTAATAAGTGAAGAGTGCCCATGCTACTGGGCTCATTATTACTACTCCCCTTTAATATCCTTGTCATCGTTTTAAAATTTAAACATATTGCTTTGTATACACAGTGTCGTATTTCAGATACAGTGATCGGTTTAAAGCTTTTGAATAGGCATGCAACGTAAGGAGTAGCTTGTACTTCATGCAAAAAGCCCGAACTGTGGCCCTTGACTCTTCGACAGAATATGAACAACCCTTCGCAACGCCCCCAATAAGCTCAGATTTGTGAGTGAAACACATAGGTTTGTGACAAGTGCGGAATAGGAATAAACAACGCGGAGCCGTCAAGGTGGTGCCGCTCTGGCGCATTTTGGGAATATTGGCAGATTGAAGAGAATGCGTGGCTGCTCTGGAAGCTAATTACCAGTCATCTGATCAAAAGCGCCCGCGCGTGATTTAGATGCATAATATTCGGACGCTCGGCGGCGGAATACAAACAAAACGCGAGGTAGAAAAGTCTATGCAGGCGTGTGATGGCGGGCATATATAATTGACGGGCGAGCAAATATGGACGATAGATGCGGGTGACGCACGGCCCGGGTGGGAAAAGGTGTTCAAAAGGGAACGATTCAAGCCCAGATAAAGAGACATTTTTAAAGGCATGTAGAAAGATACATAGTCTTTGTGTCTGTTGCGGAAGCAAAGATTAGAGAAGTTTGTGTCAATCCGAAATAAGGACAAGTTTCTCAGTGTTGAGGTTTATTGATAAATCTAGAATGTTATAAAACAAGTGTATTAAGTTGAAACAGTGAAGCGTGGAATCGAACAGTTTACCAAATCAACTCAATCTAAAGAATCTGTAATTGATTAGTGTAGTAATAATTAGTAGTCCAAACAAGTTGGCAAGTGCAGAGATAACGTGGCAATGGCAGTGCCTTTACTCGGTAAGGAAAGCTAGTCGGGAGTCCAACCAAGTGCTTTTCGAATGTACAAGTTGCGTTTTGGGTCAAATTTAACAATAAGCATTTGCGTTCAAATGTTTACAACTTCATCACGTTTGACGTTTACACACAGGCCGAAAAAGATCGAAAGTAACTTTTAAACACAGTATCTGTTTCTTGTAACATCGTAAGTTGCCATAACTTCGTATACCAGCTCTACGTGCATTGGGCTATGGTATTGCAAGCGCGTTTGTCTTTTGCCAATCACCAAGCTTTAATCCATCCAAAAGACCCATCAGCCTGTGCAGTTCGCTTTTTGGCAACGACCAACGAAATCACGACCAACCCGACTCCACAAGCCAAGGATTTCGATCTTCCAGGTAGCTCGTATCAATTACATTAACAAGATCCTTTTGTTACTTAGCTGCCATATACGTTTGTGCAAACGGATGAGAAAAAAAAGGATTTTATAGAAATCAAGTATTGTAAATTTATATTGTTGATTACAAGTTTTGAAAACAAAAACTCCCAATGTTATAAAATATTACGTTAATCATATCCGCTCAGTGAGTGAGCGACGCGTTTTCGCCCCAAAATACCACGTATAATAACATTATTTTGAAATTTCCACGCTTGAAATTTGCAGCATTTTGAAATTTGCACACTTTTTGTACATACCCCACTTGTAATTTCGAAATATTATTGTAATGTTGTATGTTTTTGCGGTGCTTAACCAGTTCTGCAGTTTTTCTTGGTAATTGTGCTACAAAATATAATAAATTAAACACTTTATTTTAATAATCTGTCCCTCTGGCACAACTAAATGCAACTTCTTGCACAATTAAAGTTACGTATAATTCAAGCTGCAATAGCAAAATAATAATTTAAACCCGTTTAAGATGAACAACATGTAGTGGTTTAATTTGCGATGCAAATCTGATATAGAGTGATTTAGTACTGGAATTGAGAATTAAGCTGAAAACTCATTACCACATTCGTAAATTCTTGACAACGAAATAACACTAACGGGTAAATGCCTGGGATAGTTGCACATTTGAGAAGCTGAAAGCACTTCATTTATTAACATTTTTGTAGCTGTGATTTTTGCATCTGTGCTGGGATGTGGACTATATCAATGAATTGCAAGTGGTCAAACAAAAGGAATTAAGAAATAGCGATACAGAAACTCAAATAACATTAAAAATAATTCCAATACAAATTTTATGAAGTGTCGATTATTGTTTTGCTGCAACCCTTTTTATATTAAGTGTTTTCAATAAATTTCCTTTTCAACCCATCATTTATTTCAATCGCGTTGCGGTTTGAACATCCGCCTCGTTTAAAAAACTTTAAATGTCCGCCACAAATGCTAAGCAACTCGGTGTACACAGGTTTGTTGGATTGGAACGAGCAGACCATGGATGCCGCGACAACACGAGGAGAAAATGGCGAACGAACCCGTCCCAGTCACACTCACCGCTCCCTGCCGTCAAAGCGAAAGAAAATCGAGCTCACTTTAGAATGGTGGGTAGTTGGAAAGCACTTTCAAGTTTTTTGCTAGCCTTATTGGAAACTTTTACTAAAAACATATTGCCTTTTATTAATAGTTCAATGGGTGTTCAACATTGCATGGGAAATCCGAGTAACTTGCGCATTTTGCGGAAAGTCAATCTATTCATTTTACTCTTCGTAGACCGTTTTATGGGAATAGTTTTTGAAGCAAAGACGCATAAATGCACCCGAGTAGGATGAACTTTTGCATAGTTTTTACATCGCAAGATCATCCTCTAACCAATAACCCTAACATAAAATCCAATCTTAAACCCTAAAAGATAAAAATATTGCTTCAGCAAAGCATAATTGAGCTGCAACAGTAGGTTTTTTGACCTAAAAGATCGCATCAGTGCAGCTGGTGAGTGCAGCACTTGAAATAGCTTTTAAGCTAGCGGACACAAACTTTTCCACTTTGTGGTACTTTTCAGTCATCGTCTATCTGTTGGGTAAAAAGGTACCAAACAACAGAGACGAACCACTGTGGAGCGTACTATGGGCAAGCAACGGTTTGGTATCCAATATAGCATTAAGGCGGTTGTAAGACGAATCATGACTATAATATGGCTCTTCTGATTCTATGTACCTCACCGTAAGATATACAACTTTGCATTGAAGGCTTGACGAAAACTACATGGTGTGCGAAGGTGTTTGTCTAGCGAGATGCATACTTTACAACCATTACCTCGACTTTTGTAACAAGAACAACATCGAGCCTGCTTGCGCCGCAACGTTCGGAAAGGTACCACCTAGTGTTCGCTTTTTTTATCTGAATTTTCTCATGTTGTCCAAACCGACAAAAAATACCAGTTAGAAAAACTTTTTGCAAGGACAAGATGACACTGTGTTTTACAGTGAGAGTATTTTTCAGTGGTATAGTAAATGTGCCGGACTTGATTCACGGAAATGTTTTTTTCAATCTCCGTTTCTAAACCAAAATCGAAAACAACTTTATGTTAAAAAAGTTAATGTAAAGGTTTTTCATTACCTGCAAGTGCACTGGTTCTACTGCGGCAACTTGCCCGATTCCTTCATTACTGAATCACTTCACCAGAGCAAATGCAAAGTTTCCATTTCCGAAAGGGAGAACAAAGGCATTTCAGTAGCACGCGCCTACGTTTAACCGTGTGACAGCCACGCCCTAGCGGCCACGTGGAATATGTCAAAAGGTGTCAGGATGACCTTTTAACTTCTTTGCAGACAATCCGACGCAAGTTTCCTGACATCACTACACGGCGTCTCGGCACACGTGGACACTCCAAGTAAGCTCAAAGTTCGCGAGCATTAGCATTCCGCCGGCCCGTGCCGTTGCCCACCAAGCACCCGAGCTACCGTGCGGTGTCCAAGTTGTCATGCACTAGAAATTAAAAACCCATTTCATAGAAACACCTTCGCGAGCCAATTACGCCCCTTCCACGCGCCATCTTAATTAAAACCCCTTTGTGTACAGATTCGCGTGGCGGAATTAGACGATATTTTGTCGCCTTTCGCAACGGACTTTATGTTTTATGAGCTCTCGTGTGTAATTGCGGGCTATACGATAAACTTCGAATTAGCGTTCCTCCAGTTGTCCCGCCCAACTGCGGTGTAAGTGCGTAGTCAATTGCAACAAACGTACTGAAAATGAATGAATTAATGTTCTGTGTTTGATTAAAGTCTGTAGATGTGTTCGGCAATTACTTATTGATCTCGCTTTGATCAGAAGCGCACGGCGCGCGATATTTACATGCTCGTAAATTAGCCACGTTGCATCAAAACAGCGATGATGCGGCACTATTCGGGCGCGCTTTCCAATTAATCTCAGCAAATAAAAAGGGTCGCAGAGTGCAAGGGATTTAGAGCTGGGGTTGTCTTCGGATGATGACTTGTCCGCCAGAAAGTCTGAACGCACACGCCTGCTTACTTTTAGTCATACGCTGTTTGGTTTGGCGGATGCCGTTACGGGAGTTCAGTCGAAACTGTTCACTTTTCCATGTTTAAAGTACCCTTTGGGTCAAAGACCTTCACGCTAAATATAGATGACTTCAAACCAGCCTTTCGTGTTTGCCGTGTTATATAAACGTGCTGACAGTCACGCGCTGGCTCACGTCAATGTTAATTTTCGGATAACGAAGGTAAATTGTCGCAATTAAAAACAAATAGCGACAACAAACAAATACGTTCAATACGATTTTGATCCATTACCCGTAAGGAAATTGTGTCTTACTGGCGTCTGTCCCGATGACCATTTAGGTTTTATTGGTAGAATTACGCTTCTTGTCTGGATTATTGTCCATTTCTGGTGTGGTTCAGAGCGCAAACCAAAATATTTGTCAAACTGCTTTGCGTTCAGGTATCACTATTACGGCATCGGAATTCGCGAAAGCAGCATTTATTACAATTCTGTGTTCGCCGGGAAAGGATTGACCAGGTATTTTTTGGGAGTGCACTTGAAATTACCGAAAACTACGGACAATTATAACTATTTTTAGGTTTTCGCCGAAGACCAGGAATGAAGAATCGGTCAGTTAACACTTTATGTATAAAGTTTATATAACTTCAGACCATCAACAAGAATCTGGGTTACGATTAACACTTATTGCTTTAACGCAGCTATAAATAACATTTGATGTAGTTGTTATCAGGCCTGGTTGTAGTCTGGCCTGGTTGTAGCTTTCAATGAAACAAAACAGTAAAAAATTTTCCAGAAAACTCGAAAAATAACAAAAAAAGTCTGAATATGCTCGCAATTCCATTTGTATCTGGCTGTGTGTTTCACGTCAGAACGTGCGGTAATTTGTAAAATAGTTTACATTGGGTTTATACCCCCTCCAATTTCTTTATCTTTGCCACTATAGTGTAAATATATTTACGAATCTGATTTTCAGGACGTCATGAAACGCGGTCCAGTGAATGGGGATGATTTGATAAACAGTTTCGGAGAGGGCTTTCCCGATACATCTCTTCTTAGCACCGAAAATGGGAATGGCTTATCAAGAGATGGGGTTCGCTATGTACTTGCTAACTATAATTATCCCGTTCCGCCTCGTGCTTATAACGTTCTCGACTCTGCCCCGAGTTAAACGTTGGTATTCTGCCAACCATGCAACAACGCAAGTCATGTGTTAAGTTAAAACCAATACATCTAAACATTTTAACGTTTAAAAATCTAAGTTGAATCATCAAGTTAATGTTAAAGGCGCAATACGGATTTAGATAAATAATAAAACATCTATCTATGGAACCAAACCGTATCAGAAAAAATAGACTATGGGAATTTAGGTACCGATTATAAAACGCAATTTGAAAAATGTTGGCACGCAACTGAGCAAGCGAAACCACATTCAACGGTTTATTATTATTTGTTTAGATACAGAGCATTGCTGGATTCTATAGATCGTTTTGCCAGAGCTTGCTTCGTTCAGCTGTCAGTCAACCACTGGAAGCGGTAAATCATTTCAAACCTATACATCTTCCCATAACCAGACTAACAAATGACAACCATGTGGCGCCACTGCTGTTTTTACATAAAGTTCTAAACTATTAGTTTTTTTCGATTAAAAGAGTATTTAAGTCTTTAAGTATGGTCGACTTTGTTTGGGTTATTAAATTAAATGTTAAGAAGTTTATTGTAATATATAGACCACTTGTCATTTTAGTTTAATTTTTTTTTCGAAATTATGAAAAAGGTTTAAATCGTATTTTAACAAATTGAAAATTTATTTTGACAAATTGTATACATAACACAAACCAAAAAAGTTGAACATATTTATGATGGCGTTAAACAATTTTAATGCACAATCTTTCAGGTACACGCATTAATATTGAGGTGTTGGAGCGACTTCCCGGCTCAGTACTTACAATGCTTATCTATGCCCATAGTTGCCGACATTATCTGCCTATACGACTCTTTCCTTTGCGATGTAAGTATTTTGTCAAGCATGACAACTATGCAATAGAATGTTAAAAAGGGTACCCGTCATGTGTTTCAGTTTACGTATATTTTAAAATATACTTTCACTCTCCCCAAAGAGTTACATTTGGTTACAAAAGTCATTCATACTAGATTTAGTGGCAGACGTCTGTTATACACTTTTATCATCATTACATTTGGTTACAAATGTCTTTTATACACCGTAACCAAACCTGCAAACTAACGCGGGATGGAAGCCAAGCATTAACGTTTGACTTCGTGTTTTCAGGCATTGATTGAATTATTGCTGCCGATCCCGTGCGAAGCCATGACAGAAATGTGAGTGGATTGAAATCAAACGTACATTCATACAGTTGTATCACGCCGAAAACCGCGTCGTTCATTAACTTCTGATAACCATAACGTGCAATAAAACACGACCAGAGACAACTTTGTGTCTAG
This sequence comes from Ascidia mentula, assembly GCF_947561715.1. Taxonomy (NCBI): domain Eukaryota; kingdom Metazoa; phylum Chordata; class Ascidiacea; order Phlebobranchia; family Ascidiidae; genus Ascidia; species Ascidia mentula. The sequence continues at coordinate 7,924,142 of NC_138568.1, forward strand.
CGCGAACCTTAGTCGAGTGCTTTAACTCATCGGTCCACCAGGTTTAATAAGTCGCGGAATTTTGCTTTGCCGCGCGAGGTATTGGACATCAAAGGCCCCGGTGGCCATTTATGGCACCAGGGAGACGCCGATGTTAGTAGTGCGAACAAACACAGTGGCGACTATTATTGTTGCCCCCGCAGACGCAAAACAACATGCGGCTTGTGGTTGTTTGCAGCTGATGTTGTACGGTTACGAATTGCCGTCAGGAAGTCGTTTTTTCCTTAATTTTAGAAAAATATTTTTCCTTGACATATAGGCGAAAAATGTGTGCCAGAAAAAAGTTTCAGTGAAACTAATCGAAGTACAGGCAACCGCAGACCGCAGCTTGTATTCAATCTACTGTATATGTCAAACACAATGCTTTGTGGCCAACTACTACAGTTCTATAGAACAGTTACAAAAACAATGCATAATAACCTTGGCTCTCACAATTGGATATCTTTGAATAGAAATGTAACGTGTTTTTGCAGGCAACTTTTAGACGTTCGCAACATCGGCAAGCAATGGGAAGAGTGGGTGAGAACGTCAAGTGTTGAAATTCCAGAGTCACTCGTGGGAAAGCGCGTAGACGTCGCCCAACGGTTTGCGCAGTCTATCGTACGGCAGACGACATTTGTTAATTTGTCCAAAGTAGGTACATGTTTATTTCCCCGTTCCTGGGCCCTTTGTAGAATGGCGCGCGACGCTATAAGAGTTACTGCTTCGAAAACAAACGCTTCACCACGTTGTCAGAACGTGGACATTTGTGCGCAATTAGTTCGAATTAATTGCGATAGCTGATAGCCTTTGTGGGTCAACTTCTAAGCTCGTGACATCTTAAGCTAACATTATGGGGGATCTTATACTGACAATACCGCCGAACTTTGATCAGAAAACCATTGGTTAGCGTTTAAAATTTAACAGAAGTACTGAAAGTGTTACGACGGTTTGTTTATTTTCCGTTTCGCGCAAGTGAAACTATTGCTGGGTTCTCGCACTATCCAATAAACGTTTTACATCGGTTTGCAAATTATAAATTAAATGTAAGTCGAATTAAAACAAATCGCATTTGATTTAAAGGCAAACCCAAAAATGCCAATTATTTTCATGATCCCGATGGACAGTTGACTTGCACACAATCGTTCAGGTACACGCATTAGGAATATACAATGAACGTTGATGCTCTAGAAACTTAACTGGGGGCTGTAGTAATGAAATAACTGATTATGTATTGTGATTGATTTGAGCTCGCAAACCATTCGTAATCTTTACATATAACTATAAATAATAAATAAATGACATAAAATTGTAATATCATTGCGTACGTTGTTAAGTGGCTAAACTCGACCCCTAAACCTAATTTATTTGTTTCGTCGACAAAACGTGTAAACACAATATGATAATATTTGTAGACCGTTCGATCGATCGTGGCCAATCCCCAACTGATAACGGAAATGATCCGCGACTTCTACAAAGTCGACTTGCGGAGTATCGTCGCCCAGTCGTTTTACCCGAACGTCGGAAGCGAAGATCAAGACTCCGACTTCAATTCCGAACGTAAAGAAACACTAACAAGTTTTGCCTAACCATGAAAATATTCGGAAACTTTCTGACAGAAGCTTTTGCATTGTTACAGATCTTTGTCAGCTAAAAGACCTCATCAACAAGCAGGCTGGCGTGGACATGTTTGTGGAGTGGCTTGACACTGTGGTGGACCAAAAAGTAAGTTTAACTACAACCCAATGCTACAAAACAAATTTTGTAGAAAAACTACAAAATTTAATTTTGTGAAATAGGTCATCAAACCGAGCAAACAAAATGGTCGTTCCATGAAAAAACGTGCTCATGATTTTCTGTTGAAGTGGTCGTTTTTTGAAGCAAGAATTATGCACAACCTCACTATAAACAATGCAAACAGCATAAGTAAGTTTTATCAACAAATAGTCTGATCAACAGAAGCTTCAATCACGTTTCTAAACAGATTCTTTTCACTACTTGCGCATGATGATGGACGAATACGTATGGTTTGCCATCGAGACACAATTCAACAACGAAAAAAGGCAGGAACTCCGAAACTTGGTTTCAAAAAACATAAGTAAGCATCCGCAAAAGATGTTCGCATTATTTGATGTATAGTGAGTCACAATTTTGCAAACTGCTATTTACCATTGTTCAAACAGAACAGACAAAATCCCAGCCCCAAGGTGGCGCTATGCAGCAGGGCTCCACGTCTAGACCAATGACATCGCCAAACACCGATTTTTCGTATCCGATTAATTTGGAAGGTCGAACCATTTGGGACGAGCCGTTTTCCTACGGTGGACAAGGATCAACACACGCTATACCTAACCTCTGCGAGACACCTCTAAGTATGTCAGAGTAGTCAAGTATATTACGAAAGAGGTTTGAGCGATGTTATCCATATTGAAAGTTTCACTAACGATTTTTAAATAGAGTACCCTGGCGCAGCGACCAGATAACCGTATTTCTAAGGCAAAAAATAATTCCATTACAGTGTTTCTTAAGCAGTGCTGGGGTATGGGGAAATTAATAGAAAACATTTTTTTACAGAACTTGGAGAGATGATTGATTCTCCCTATCCACAAACCAACCCGCAGTTCTACTTTGAAACCCCAGAACCTTTTGTACTCGCTGAACCACAGCAGGTTGGTTAAATTCACAAAGTAAAAGTTCAAACTGGAAAAAAATAAAATTTATTCGAATTGAAGTGTGCCTTTAACTTCTGTACACACTTTCGCACATATTTTTAATACCAACTTACATATAAGGGTTCATACGATTGCAACAAAGGTTATAAATCACCAGAGTTTCTTTTAACCAATCGAAAATATTAAGCTTGTTATAAAAACGCTTCAAACAAACGTATATAGGTCCGACATCCGGATTTTTGCCTCTAAAATAAAATAAAACTTTTTATATGCCATATAGGATCAACTTTCGTACCAACAACAATACATGGATCAATCCTACGTTTCACCAAACAGAAGGTACGTCCATAGATCATGCATAATTGCAAGTAGCACAACAATCGGTTAGGCGATAATGATTCACGATATATTTACAGCGCCTACGTTTACCACAATGGCTCAACGTTCACATATCTTAGTAACGCCACACAGAAAACCTCACCAACTGCCTATTCCTTCCCCAGCGTAAACAATGATGACTCGTATTCCTCGAACGCCATTGGTGAGTACATTACGTTGAAATGGTGCAATTTAGTAAATATTTGAATCCCAAATTAGCAGTGTGCACTGTTTGAGAGTTTGTAGACAATCGTTTCGAATTTTAACCGAGTTGCCAAAAATAGAATAGAAAAAAAGGGGGGGTGGAAACAACTTCATGCCCCCCTATAATATAATGCCCGTGTCCCCCTGCTCATCCACAAAAAATAAAATTTGAATATAACGCAAAAAAATGAAAAAAAATCTGATATGGGGACTCTGTGTGTGGAAAACGCCCCAGATTGCGTTATATTCAAATTCCATATGAGCGGTTGCGAAGCCCTGCTGTAGTTGGTAGTTGTTTTGTTGGCAACGTCTTTTTTAATCTTTTGCCCATAACTTTAATAACACTTGTATTGCAATGGTAAAAGAAATCCCGTTTGCATGGACGTTTCTGGGGGGTGGGGGTAATTTAATCCTTGTGCATATTGTATATTGAGGTTGCAAGTACATATATAACTTCAAAATTAAAATTCACTGATTTAAAAAGCTGTTGTTAAATGCTTTACCTTGCCTAATTAAAAAATCAATTTTATATTTTTGCATAAATTGAAACAATTGTATGAATAAATTTACATTCGAAAAATTGACCGCAAGAACTGTGGGGTCGTGTCAACAAAACCTTTTTATTTTGTAGGCTACTACAAAACTTCAAACTCAAACAAACGTTCCTACTTTGCATCTTCCTGTGAGGATGCATCCCGCCCAAAAAACAACGCCGCTGTGCCAAATAAGATGATTTGCAATTCGTCAACACAGTCCTACACGTCTACCAGCAGTTTTTCCCCAACATTAGATGCCAGCGTCAAAAAATTAAGCAACGCGTGCGCTGTCAACAAAGAAAACGGCAAAACCAGAGAAGATGTGCAGAATGACCAAATAGTCTTTGATGATTTGTCACAGAATCTTACACAGTTTCAAACAAGCAAAGTCACGGAACAACCAATGACTTCGACACCTTACTCGTACTGCAGGTACCGCAAGGAAAATGATTATTCTGCACATTTTGCCGCGTGGTTTTTTTCATTCCGTAAAAGGGTGTCAGTTTTAGATAAAGTATACAGAAAACAGATAGACCCTTGGGAAATCGTGAATTAAAATACATAAAAAAGCATGTACCTTTTCGAAATCTCCTAATCCTTTTTTGCAGTAGAACTGAATCAACTTCGTGTCATACGAGTCCTCAAACATTCAATCCAACAAATTCACTAGTTTCCTGCAGCAGTGGAGCTGATACGCTACTTACTCCAACTGGGTACGACCCTTCCCAATCACCAACTGGTGAGGACTATATAGCTAACAAGCGTAGTTGTAACATATTTTTTGTTATTGTTAACTTAAGCCTTATTCTGGAATAACAATAATGTTACGTGTTGGAGGACAATTAAGTTTTGTTTACGTCACAGAAAAAGCTTGAACTCATGTTTTGACACAAAATTTGTGGAGGTAAAACACTAGAAAATGTGCGTTTATATTGTTAATATCACACAACGCCAACGTGATGGATTCTTTAGATTGGTATCTTAAATGATGAAATGTTGATATTGAGTTGCTGATTTTTTGTTGTGTTGTAGCTGGAATTGTTTTAAATATGCATCTCTGAAAAATCAGCTGTTTTTCACAGGCTACCTTCCTTGGTCAAACAGCTCGAGTGTTCAACTGATTGGAAAATCACCGAAGTCAGTGATCGAAATAAATGAAAACTGCGGCAGCCAAAGTGTGTCAGAAAACCTTCCAGCCATAACATCTGTGTTGGGACCTTAGCCATTGACTACCATGTGCTTTGACCGCAATTTCCCCTCATTTTGTGCGTGTTTTAACTTATATCTGACCTAAGTGTTTTCAAGCATGAAGTGTGTGACTGAAATGTTGCTTTTAGTGTTTTTTATGCTTTTCGTGAAATAAAATACACCAACTCCTTTCGAAACAGATATATTTCAGTTATCAACAATTTTTCTGTAATGACAAATGCAACTGCTGTAGCTTTAATGTTAAACCCTGGATTTGGGGAATTAGCACACATTGAATGTTACAGCACAAAAAGTGTCACAGATCTGGTTACAAAGCAATTGTTTAGGTACTAGCAACGTTCGCTTGGTGCTGTTCAGTCAATGCATGCCCAGAACCAAAGCAAAAGCTAAAGTTCGCTTGGTTTCACGCTCGTTAGAATTTTTTAACGGACGAATAATTGTTTCCGGGGCAGAGTTCGTGGACGCGAGGAAAGCCGAAGCAGCTACGGCGGCGCGGTCGAATTCGCTGTCTCTTCTATTCAACAAATGAATCGACTTGCAATGCCGGCAGGAAAGACTTAAATCACGGCGCACTCACAACGGTCATGAAACAGCGAACTGGCCGAAAAGCGGTTTAGTCAAGTTTTCTTCGTCATGCAGGTTTCTCCGTGTATTAGCGCTGAATTTGCAACACGCAAAGATTACGTTAGTCACGCGTAAAGTGAATAACGATATCAACTGTACAAGAAACGCATGTTGTTTAGCGCTGTTGACAAATTATGTCCAATCACTAACTACGGTTCAAGATTTGTTTGATAAATCACTGCGGTTTATTTACAACATGCAAACTCGTCAGCAGCATTTCGGTAAAAAGGGTCCTCTCTGTGCTCATTTTTTGTCATCTTCGTCCACATTTAACACGCTCTTTTTGATTAGGTCCAAGAGCGCTTTTCAGAAAAGCGCCGCTTGCGCGTCTGTTGCAATTAAACGAGGAAAGTGCAGACAGGCAAAGTAATTTCGAACTGCAATCGCTTGTCTTACTGAGTAAAAAGTTTAAACAGGTTCTTGACTTCAACAAGTTTATTTGACTGGATGATTTACTTGCAAGTTAAACGACGAGAAAACTTTAGAAATGTCTCGTACATCTGTTCAACTTTATAAGGATGGTGGTGCCTTGGATTTGACTGTCCCTCAGCTACGAAAGAAAGAAGTGAGAAAAAATGGACGCAGTATGGAATGGAACAATGACCAACCTTTGGATCTTTCCCTGAAAACATGTCTGAGGCCAATGAAAACTGACCATGACAAGAAAATAGTCAATATACCAATAGATAAAGTACCTATTAAGCAAAAAGATCACTCTATCCAACAACTTGCTTTTCAAACTCGTGGCCCAAGTGATAGAAAAGAGCCGTCCAGCTTTTCCCAAGCGTTTATGGCGTTGGTGCAAAGCGAAATGCCGGTGCACAAGGCAAATCAGCCTTCGTGGGAATACGCTACGCGTCGCAATGCCTTCATCACAGCGGCAACGACGCTATATCCCAGCTTCCTGAGGTCGTGGTATCTGAATAGAAGACAAGGACCTTCGTTTACCGCTTGGAGCAGTCGGAGTAATCATTCCAACCGAAACTTAGCACCAACAAGACATTGGCTGAGTGCTGTGGATTGCAACAACAACAATGGTACTTAAATTACTTTATACCTTGTCATTCAGAAGTTCGTAGATTAGACTCGAGTTCACTGCAATAAACAGTTACGAGAAATGAACGTTGGGTTTCTATTTAAGAATAAATGCATCTTTTTTGATAAGATTTCCATGTATTACCGCATATTACCATGTAGTCCACAATTGGTTTATTGGGTTTTTTCGCAATAACTATGGTAGCTTACTGTTCCAATAACCTGTTAAAATCTAGCTCGTCATAGGAGCCCACCAATACCTACAGTATAAAGGGCAATCGTAGCAGTTTGGTGGCGTGTGCGCACGTGTTTTCAAAAAATTCATGACGTCACATTTCATATTGTGGACACAAGACTTATTTTCTGACAATGAAAATGAGGAATTTCTGTCAAGTACAAAAAACGTCCTGGTAAATAGTTTTTGCTATTTGTAGATTATATTGGAACAAAATCTGCCACCTCTAACGGCATGGCATCTCCAGGAATGCATTTTGAAACCAGCCAACCTAACTCCAACATTTGTTTCGCTGAGCAAACGCCAAGGTTAGAAACACAACAGATTACCATAGTTGATGTGTTGTTTTTTTTCAATATCCAAGCCATAAAACAAATATTCTTAATTTTGTTCCGATTTTAAAAAACTGTGATTTCAACATATTTTTTAGCGCATACACAACAAGCGAACAAGCCGAGCGTATTAACGCAGGTTATAAATCTTTGCCTTACCCTTTGCGAAAGGAAAACGGACGAATCGTGTACGAATGCAATGTGTGCCTAAAACGCTTTGGCCAGCTCTCCAATCTCAAGGTGAGTTAGTTGTGATGTTGTGACTGGCCTGTGGTTTTGATATTTAAATAATTTACAAATGCTCACAGTTCCTGTACTTACGCATGTCCAGGTTCATCTTCGTGTGCACACTGGAGAACGACCGTTCAAATGTCAAGTTTGCGGCAAAGGTTTCACTCAGCTCGCTCACCTACAGAAACACCACCTGGTGCACACAGGAGAAAAACCCCACGAGTGCCAAATTTGCCACAAGCGCTTTAGTTCCACCAGCAACTTGAAGACCCACCAAAAACTCCACAGGTAAAATTTGAATTATTAACTGCAACATACCGTGATAATACGTCTTCACATTTAAATGTTAATTTGATTGTAGCATATTTTACACGAATAAAACCTTGCGTTTCAGCAATGATAAAGTTGACACCAGCCCAAACCCATTCTTCGCTGCGTCGTTACAAGACAACAATCAATATGAAGAACTTCCAAAGCTTTCCCAAGGACGACCTTACATTGCCCAAAGTGTATCTGTGTGTAGTGACTACGTGGCCAACACCAGCTTCTCCCATAAATCTTCCAATAACGCCACTATTATATATAATCATCAGGGCACGACCAGCACTGAGTAGTGTACAAATAAAGATTACAGATGAAATTAAATTTGTTTGCTTTAATTGTTGTTGAATATAAGAATTGAAATGCGAATGTCAAGGCATATTTTGGTTAGCGCATGTGTAATGTTACGATATTTTTGTGGTGTCATCAAACAGATATAATTCTACTTTGCAGTGTAATTTTTTGTATGTTATTTTTCGTTTCAATGCAAAAACATGCATCATGCAAGGCATTAAAGATACTGGTTGGCTGTCTGTACCCAATGTGCCAGTCTTGTGTTGCGTGATTTTGAGTAAAACCTACTATTGACACCCTCCCAACAATTAGGCTGTGGGAGTTCTGCAACCTAAACCACGTTTACAGCTTGATAGTCGAGAATGTGGGAAAGTTAGATCAGTGAACTTGCGCCGATGTCTTCGCAGAATGCTTGGTGGCTTCAATTATGCGTGTCACGCATGATTAATCCTCATAACAATGTGTGAGAATTCTGAACAAATATTTTCCTGTAAACATCTGGCAAATTTCACAAAAAAATACCACTAAACCAAAGATTCCGCGTGATCGTGGTCAACTTGATGCTGTAGTGATCATGAAAGCACTCCCCTGCAAGAAAAAATTCTCAGAACCAGAAAGAAAAAGGCTACACGGTTGTCACGTACCCGGCGTATGTAACCTCGTTACCACATAAATGCGTTTGTTTCCGAACAAGGCGTCAGTGTTGTACAATGATCCAAGTGTATTCATGTCGGTGAGCATAAAGTTGAAGCATTTTAAGAAAAACTGTCGGTAACCGTAATTTAATTCAAGAAAAGTTTCAGCATTTGATACAGACTGTTTCTTTGGCTAGAGTAAGTTTAGATGTTTTGTTGAGTGAAACAATGTAGATACCAATGGCACATAAAAGACTTGAAGCTGCTATCTTAGCTGGACATGACATTGGAGTAGCTGGAGACTATGGTGAACTGCCAAACAGCTATGCACATATAAAGCATGACAGGCTCTCAAATACTGACTCAATCGCCAAAGCACACAAGTTGTCACTGCCCCTTGATAGATGGGGTATTTACTGTGTCAAATACAGTGATGATGGAAAACATCTTGCAGTGGGATTTGGAAATGGAGGAGTTATTGTAGTTGATTCAAAATCAGGAACAAAAGTTCATGATGTGACCAATGGACACAGGAAAGGCCTGGCTGTTATGGCTATTCAGTATTTAAAGATAAAAAAAGATTACATTGTGTCTGCTGGAGCTAGTGGCAAGGTAAACCTTTGGGATCCACACAATGAAAGTGAGAACAATTTTGAACCTTCCATGTCAATTTGTGAAGAAAACAATGAAATCAATGCATTGGATGTGTGCCGTGATGGTAATTGTTTTGCCACAGCTGGGAAAGATAGAAATATCAGACTGTATGATGCAAACACATTTCAACTTCATCGCACCATTGTGGCACCTGACTATATAAATATGGACGAGGTTAACATATACACAGGGCACACAAAACGCATATTTGCCTTAAAGTTTCACCCTGAAGAAAATCACCTATTTTTAACAGCTGGTTGGGATGACTGTGTGAAACTATGGGACAAAAGAATGCCAAGAAATGCCAAACATTCTATCCCAGGCCCTCATATATGTGGTGCTGCACTTGATTTGAGAGGAAATCAAATTCTCACAGGTTCCTGGTCTGCCAAAAACTCACTGCAGCTTTGGGATATGCGCAGCGGTTTTCTTGAGAAGACTTTGCCATTTCCACATGATGAAAAATCTGAAGGGGAGTTTTTGTACTGTGCCAAGTTTGTGAACTCCAGTACTGTTGTAGCTGGAGGCAGTGGCACAAACAGTGCTTGCATTGTTAATATGAACACTGATAGGTTCCATGGCTTGGTCCAAAGCAAAAAGCCAGTGTTGACATTGGACACTTGCAACAATGGAAAACAACTAGCAGTAGCTGGAATAGGTGGCAACCTCCAACTCACTACTGCAGTGTAAAGATGCAAGACTTCCCTAGAACTATGAAATGAAAATTTTTTGATTTTTACTGGAATATTTTACCTATATCTTCTAGTATTGCAATGTACATACATTAGTGTACAGCTGCTTCTGTGTTTGTTTAAAGTTGAAAATAGTTTTTTTTTTGTTAAAATGCAGTTGTTTTACCATCCGCCTCTCTGTGGTATTTATAGTCTAACTCCCAAATCTTTTCTTTTATGATCATCAAAAGATTTGACATCTTTGCTGCAAAATACAAAGTAAACAAGAACATTTTAGATGTTGGTCATTTAGAGGTCTGTACAATAGCTGAGAAAACAGTGTTTATCAGGCATTTCCCGAAATTGAGGCAACGCTAAAGAACAACGTCCGCAAGCAAAACAAACATCTGTCAAACGTCCTTCGCATTACAAAGGGCAATGTTGATAGTGTTTGATCGTCTATTGTGGCGGGGCACAGCCAAGGCGCTCGATAATTTCTGTTCACACAGACCTGTATTTGACTTATTTCGTTGAAAACGCAGGGAGCTTATCGCATCGCAAAAGAGTCTGGCCCGCTTCATAATGTAATTCCGCCACCTTTTGTGAATATATCGGCGTAATGCCAAACCCCAAATTTATTGAAATCGATACGTTTTTACCAGAAGGTTTTGTTCTTTTGTTGGGTACAATGGTAAGCCCGGTAACCCCATATTACGCATGATGGTGACCGCTTCCACTCTGAATGTGGTTTCTCCAAGCATAACGCTGCAAACAAACAATACAACCGATATCAAATAGGTTTGCCGTGCGTGCACTATAATACCGTGGCTGTATGCCTAAACTTGTCCATGTTCGGTCTGTCCAAACACCTAAATGAGCCACAAACTTAAGCAGTACAACTACAAAATGACTCGATTCCGTTCCAAGTCGATGACATAGGCTACTGGAATAAAAACAATCCTGGAAAAATTAACGTATAATGTTGACGTGAAGTACTTGGCGGTCAAAAAAATGTATTTACATTCTACATTATTAGGATTATAGGCTTCTCAGCCTAGTTGGATCAGCCGACTTTTTCCCGAGAAGTCGGAGCGAGATCTGAAAAATCAAGCTCCCGGTGAGGTTTGAACTCGCGGGCCCAACTAACGCTCCACCAACTGACGATAGCTGTGATTGCCAAATAACGACCTGCACAGTGAGGCGATCATGCCATTGCATGAAAAATTACTGCGTTGACATTCTAACTTATTTGGTATATCGAGATAAATGTGGTATGCCCTGGAATGGACTCCGGTGTTCCGCCAAAGTTTTTTTTCATGAAAAAGTTATGTAAAATATAAGACATTTTGTTCCAGCAAACAGAGCCATATTCCGCATTAAATGCTGTGTCGTATCTGTATTGAATTAAAGTATAACTGGCTTCTAAATTCCATGTAACTGTGTTGTTTCAATATAGATTCACTTGAAAAATAAATACATTTTACAATTTGGTGCGCCGCAAACCACGTGCCAAACCTACACGTTATTGTGACTCCAAGAATGCATCGCATTTCCCCCAAGATTGCACCAAACACGGAACTATCACTTATGTGAAATAAAAAGGAATAATGCATTTGCTAAACGCGTATTGCATTTCTTAATTCGTTCATCACATCTGGAGGTAAGGTAAACTCCACGTTAAACTAAACTTTGTAAGTACATCATATTCCATGATAAAGTTTTGATAAACTTTGTATTGCCGTGATATCGCAAATGTCTTTGCCGACACTAGTAAACAGTGACACTTACATTTCATTGATAGAGGGACAAAACCAAAACACAGACACAATGATAAAAGTATTGAGAGAATTTTTTTATGTCTGTGAAGTACATTTAGACATTACAAATGTGTTGATCTGAGAATATCTCACAAACACAAATCTTGACAAAAGATTCGCAAATAATAAGGGATAATATAAATCCATAATATTCATCTGAAATCTTCAGCATTGAACATTCCCTTCGCCCTCCTTAAAATAGAATCCTGAAACACAGAAACCAACAAGTTACTTCGTGTCAAAAAAGGAGAGGAGTATCTATCACTTTTTAAAGTCTAAACTGCAACATTGACAAAAAATCTGCATGTTTACATGTATTTCCATTTTCATAATATACAGCAATTGTACTTTGTGTTTTCATTCTGCAAGTTGTAGCATTCTAGCTCTGGCTTTTTTATTTAGACTACTTAAATCCAGATATTTTGAACCTAATTCTGCAATTTGTTATGCCAGAAAAAGCACAAATATTGCTGTACAGCAAGATGAAAAAATAATGCGCAAATGTGTATCAAACACTTTTGGGTTGTTAACAAGGAACATGTTACTGAATACCACAAACTATCGAATTCTGTTTAATCGAAAGTTTAAACACATATACCATGCAAAAATTGTATAAGCAGTAAGAAGCTTTACCTTTGATGGGTCATAGGGCGCATCTTTTGAAGGAATCTCCAGAATAGTCGGAATAGGATCTTGGTGAGCATCAATAATATGTCTGACAACATCCGCAATTGATTGGCTGATCAAAATAATTGCAATATCTGAACGCCCCAAGAAGCTCCTATAAACCAATGCAATACATGTAAGAGCACCACCTACTACATGTTCAGTGCAGTCTAGATTAAGTTATTGTGCAGAAAACATAGTGTTATTGGTGAAGTATTAAAAGCTGTATATACTTCAACTGTTCTTCAATATCAGCCGACGGTGTGTCCTTTTCAACAACCATAAAATTGGGTTGCCTTTTCTTGTTAAGTTCCCCGATTCCACCAAGAAGGAAACCAGTGCATGTGTCTTCATCGCCAATAACGGCTAACAATTTTCCACGCCCACTCATTGTTATGTCCCTTCAATTCAGCTACAAGTGGAAACAATCCCCTTTTCTACGAAATACGCAAAACAAAAGTTTATGTTACCCCAGTCTGATAGTTTGTCACGCATGACAGATTCAAGCCGATCACGGGACCTTGTCAGCTGACTTGTTTTCACTGCAGATCAAACAAACGTTTCATATTTACTTCACGCAGAAATATTTTCTTTTCCTGTGCCGAAAAACAGTTTTTCAATTTGTTGCTGCAACAAATTTTTTAATCTTATTTTGTATATAGGCTGTTTCCAAAAGTGATTATTAATAAAATTACTTAAATGACGCAAAATATCTTTACTTAACGCAAGATTATTTATTTTGGGGCAATTTCGTAATTTTTAAAATGCTAGTCTTTTCCAAATTAATTTAGCTTAACTGTTGCAACGTCATTGCGCAATAAATTGCTGAGTAACGAAATCCGGGTTGTTCGGAAACATTTCGCTGAATCATTCTTTCCAACACGGCAGGTAAGTGCGTTGGTGTTGTTCGTTGAAAGGTTTTATCTTTAGTAATCGGAAGGTATAAGTGTATTTCGCAGTTGTTCTGAGGTGCTAGTAGTAAATTTTGTTTTGTCTTTTAGGCAAGATGGGTCGCCGTCCAGCGCGTTGGTACGTACATGTTCTCTTTGTACATTGTGTAGCTAAACACTGTGATGAACACAAACTCAGTGCTTATCAGTAAAAATTATGTTGAAACAACTCTCTCTTTCTGAGTGTTAGCATTAGTGGCTTTGGTAGATCTTCTCTTGGTCCAAATTTGACATTCGGCATGTTTTTAGCTACCGTTACTGTAAAAACAAACCCTACCCAAAGTCACGTTTCTGTCGTGGTGTTCCCGACCCGAAGATTCGCATCTACGATCTTGGTCGTAAGAGGGCAGATGTACAAGACTTTCCACTATGTATTCACATGGTTTCTGACGAACTTGAACAGCTGAGTGCTGAAGCATTGGAAGCTGCAAGAATCTGTGCTAACAAGTGAGTTTGCTGGGTAACACAATCTGTGGACAATTTTTGTCAATAAGATCTTGTCAGCTACCATGTACCATTAAAAGGCTATATATGGGCCGGAACTAAATGACTTTAACAATAATGAAACTATAACACAGAAAAAAATAAATTTATAAATCTTTCTGAATGTTTAAGACTCGTTTTTCAGTTTTTTTTTCATAGCAAAACCTATTAGTTTTTTGAATTGTGTAACCTGTTCAAATAGCTTTGTAGCCCATTTAAATTGTCTCCATGACCCACAGTTTTGGTAACTATGATCAGCCAGTCTGCAGAATATGGCAGTTCTCGACGAGATCTCGGGCGTGCAAGACTAAATGTTTTCGCGTGCGCGCATGCACTACCGACGACCCCTAAGCCCGCGTGCAACGAAAACAATAAAATGTCTTTATTTTTATTGTTTTATGTATAGACATTCGCGCGCCTAAAAATTTTCGCGTGCAGTCAAAAAAACTTGGCATGCAAACAAAAAAAGTTTAAGAAAAACTTGTGCGTGCAGCTGCCATACTCTGCAGACTGGATGATCAGAGTGTCTGCACAGTGCTGGAGATCATATAACTGTAGGGCCATTCTAATCTGATCAATGAATATAAAAGCGTAATGTTAAGAAGAGAAATAGCATGCGGCAAGTATACACTAAAACATGTAGGTTATGTGTCCTTGTCTTTTGTCAGAAAATACCAATATAAGACATGTTTGTATTTTTCTAATATCAGCAAAAAAGGAGCACACCACATGTAAAGTTTAAAATAAATTGCATCGAAATTACCCAGGGCACAGGCACCATGCAAATATTTTGTTTGTCTAAAATCAATATGAACATAACCGGAACACAATAGACGTGCTAAAGTATGCTGTAATGTCAACAGATATTGATATCACAATGGTCTCTGCTATCTATGTAATGTTTGTTTTTCTTCGAACTACTTTTCCAATTACTAAAAGGATATGTATTTAGGTACATGGTTAAGTACTGTGGTAAAGATTCTTTCCATTTGAGAATCCGAGTGCACCCGTTCCATGTTGTCAGGATCAACAAGATGTTGTCATGTGCCGGTGCTGACAGGTATTTGAACAGTAATTTTTGACATTCAGATTCATTCCGACATGTTATTATTTGTGTGCTTGGCAGTTTAATGATTGCAGTCCTATTTTGTTGCATTTGACCTGTGGAAATATCTAGTTTTCATAAATTTGGACAGATATATTTGCTTTTTAGTTTCACTTTCTGATCAATTCATGCTTTTTAATATTCATGTTTGGGATAGGCTTCATTGGAAGCTGACTAATGACTAAAGAACAATTTCTCATTAAATCGTTTTTGTTGAAAAATTACTAACATTAACATTCAGGCAAAGTACTGTGCCTTGAGCAGAATCACTTCTTTTAAATACCCAAAACAACTTTATTCAAGATTGCAAACTGGTATGCGAGGAGCCTTCGGAAAGCCCCAAGGTCTTGTTGCCAGAGTCAAAATCGGTCAGCCCATCATGTCCATGAGATGCAAGGATGGAGCACGTCAACATTCTATTGAAGCCCTGAGACGTGCTAAGTTCAAGTTTCCAGGCAGACAGAAGGTATTGGTCTCATTATAAGTTTATGTATGTATTACTGTTATCCTAGGCCAGTGTTTCTCAAACTTTTTGCAATCACGTACCGCTCATTTGTTTTTTAATACAATGCGTACCACCGTATTACTATACCATAACTGTTATGACATACCACCAATGAATAACAATTTAGCCAATATCACCAGTTGCTTGGATTTCTTTATTGTGCATTTGTAACGCAGTAGTATCAACGTGAAATTGTTGCACAGTTGAATACACGATGTCAGAATTACTTCAACAGTGCAACAATTTCACGTTGATACTATTGCGTCAAAAATACACAATAAAGAAAAACGACATCATGTATTTGCAGCGGTTTTGGCTTCTGCAAATTGTATAGAGTAGACTAAATCGCGTACCACTTGAAAAGCTCTCGCGTACCACAGATTGAGAACCACTGTCCTAGGCAGTAGTTCACAAACTTTGGTACTTAATTCAGTCACAATGATGAATTCTTCATGTCTCTTCTCTGATACAACTTGAAGATAACCTCTTCACAATTCTGAGTGACTTTACTTTTTATTAACTTAATTATTGGAATTTTTTATTTTGCAATATGTTAGTGAGGTCTGACATTATGTGTTTATATCTTAGTGATAGGTAAACCCCTTCGGTGCGGCACATTTGCACATTTTTTATGGGTAAAGGCAGTCCATTTTCAAAAAGTCAATTAATTAAGTGTTCACATTCATTATGATGTGGAAAAAAAATTTTTATTATTTTTTAAACTTTTTCGTAGTTAAATGTAGTCATGGTTTGTTCCACTAAAAAATTTTAACTTCTTATAAAAATGTTATTAATTTTACTATTTGAAAAAAGGGAAAATATACAATCTTTACTGTACACATACCAAAGCACATCTCACCACACAAAGTTGTATTTTTACAAAATTGCAATCTTTAAACCCTATTCTCAATTAACAACATGACACACATTAGCTTCTGTGTAACATTTATCCAATGAACATCCTCAGATCTACGAGTCTCAGAAGTGGGGATTCACCAAGTGGAACCGTGAAGATTACGAGACGATGTTGGCCGATGGATTTCTCATCCCGGACGGTGTCACGTGTCAGTACAAACCGAACAAGGGACCACTCCAAGCCTGGAAAAACAGACAGTGATCTCAGTATATTGGCTCGCTAACTGCGCATCGTTTTATTTCAATAAACACAGCGCGGTTACAAGTTTTGTTCGCAAAGCTACAGTATTTTAGTTGTACTTGGAAAACTTTTATTGAGACAATTTGGCAAATACCTTAGTCTGGAATTGTGAAAGCATATCGCTAAATTGGGTCTAGTTTAGGGTTGAGACAGTTCAAGTAAAGATATAATGACCGTTTTAGTTGAATCCAGAATGCGTCCGTGTCGAAATTTAGATTGCAACTGCGTATATTTGTTTATAAGCCATTATGTTGGTGTCTTTCCATGTAGCAAAGAAAGCATGTGGAAACCAACTTTGTGTCGCCAGAACATGTCGGTGCTTTGTACAGAAATTGCTGAGAAACACAAAAAACTTTATCTGAAATATTTCCAAGTCGGCTGTGAACCAAAGTCTGTTAAAAATTATCAGCCCCTATTTTGCATGAGATAAGAAGACTGTCGAGGAAATGAGTCTTTGTTTGACATACATCGTAAACACCTTTGATCCATTCTATTCGTCCGCATAGCGTCATTATTTTGGATCACACCGAAGGAATTAAAATTATACTTCTTTTACAGCGCAGTCTTTTACAGAATATACAGTCGCAGCGAAGCTGGATCAAACCCAGTGCGTATTAAACACTTGACTCTGCTCTACAGGATATTCGCATGCCTTGACATGCGAGATACTGCTGTCTTTAAAAAGCTTTAACTGTATACAAGCAGCTCTGCCTGTAACTACAGCTGTTTACTCAATATCTTCAGTTAGTTTTCAACCGCCAGTGGTCGCCAAAGAACAATATTTATAATTAAATGTAAAAAATTACATCTGAACTAAATAAACTTTGTATTAAAACACCATCTGACTTCAAGCAATCGAACAGTAATTATACTGTTTCATTCAACGTGCAACATTGTAGACATTAGCATCGCAAATGGCAAGAAAATAATCCGTGGATAAATCCTTGCTTAAACACCATTCGCTTTTATTATTGTTTTAAATGTTCTACAACCCAGTTCTGTAAGTTTTTGCTGAACAAAAGTGTTCCACCACGTCCAGTAGAAAATCATCATATGCACAAAGTCAACTTGTCAGCTGAATAATTATGCAGGAATCGGCATATCCAGCAAGAGTGACGAGAACTCCCTTTACAAATATTTGTGCAAAACACTGGCGTTCCTGGCTTGTTGTCAGTGCGTTAAAATTAATGAGCACGGAAGGTGGATGCCACCATGTCCTGTAGTACGTGCCAATGTAAATGAAATAGTGCGATTCCCGTTCTGGACTTTTGAGCCGAAAAAGCATTTGTGGTTTCTGAATTATTTACAAAATTAAGGCTGCCAACTTCAAAAATCTGAAATTTTTTTTTGCTTTTAAAACTTTTCCTTATCAAGTCTACAAGTTCCTTATCAAGTCTACAAATTGTTTGACATTTATTTTTATTGCTCAACATTTGTTCGTATATATGTGTTAGTCTTCGCATGCAAAAGAGCTGGACTCGGAGGTTTTTCTCACAACGGTGCGCACGCCTTTTAATTTCTCATGGTTGTTGTTTGTTTGTCTGCCGTAGTTCTCATGGAGAAATAATGTCGTTTCACTTAATTTAATCACAACAAAAGTGCAATTTTGACGCCGAAGGTTGAGTGTAATCTCCACGTTCGGAAACCAACAAACCAAAGATCAACAAGGTATTGTATGGATCAGGCATAATTGTGTTGACATATCCACCAAAGCGTAACAAATACTTTGGCCTGTCGAGAAGCATTGTATGAGTCGCTTGGCCTGGATGAAAAACTAACCTTTGGATTTGAACGATCACGAAACAAACGTTATGTTAGATTTTGGCTCACATTTCAAGTAACACCCACTCACTAAATCAAAGAAATTGGCATCTCAGATAGCACTTTGAAAGTGATATGATTAGTGCCAAATAATCGATCAAAAATCGACATGCAAAATGGCGTCGTTCTTAATGTCAAGTGGCAGCCTAAGCCATTCCAGTGTTTGCCCTAACATTGTAAACAGGATTGTATGTACCGGAACTGCCTCATATGCACACTACTTTTTTTGTGATAGCGTATGGCAACGGATAAGGAATTGAAAACCTGTCGGAGAAAAACATAAACATCGTAGTCTTTTTCATAAATAATTAAGATCGCAATCACCACTGCAATTCACCCTTTTCGCGAACCGCCAACGGACTTTAATTGCGTGTATGGGAATGGTTAAAAGATTGGCGCGCAATTTTAAAAATTACAACTGATTCATCCTACGTGACCTCAACGACTGTATCGAAACTCGTTATGGAGCGTCGTAACGACAGTCGAAACTGCAGGTCTCCGTGTACCGCTCCGTGCCATGTTGTACAAAACCAAATACCGTGTTCGGATTTCAAAAGCTTGTAACGTACGAATTCTTACGCCCACGTACTTTTGGGGCGTTACGTTATCTGGTTTTTCTGCTTGGCTTCCGGAGAATTTCTGTGTGGTTATTTTCCTCCTTTCTCATGCTCTCTTAGCTTGGCGAACAAACAATGTGACGAGGAAGAAATGTGTTATGTGAGGCCACATGAGTAAGGCATGCATTTTTTCCCCTACTGTATGTTTTCCCCCTAACTATTGGCCTACTGTGTGACTGCTTTGAAACGCGGGAATTGAGTTCAGCGAATTGAAATTCCAAAAGTTTATCTGAGAATACCCTCAGTTTGACATCCGTATACTAAAACAAAATACTTATAGATCGCCGGATGCACAGAGAACGAGGTGAGAATTGTCCCGTTGTTTCTGGAAAGGTTTGGAAGTATGAAAAACCACATATAAACATCTATTCTCTCTACATTAAACTCTTCCAGTTTTGATGTTATTAGCTTGTTGACATGCTGTCGAATGTTCTTCCGCTGTTTGCGCTAAAGAGCAATTACTCCATACATCACAAAGTCCATAAAGCAGGTTGAAAGGTATTTTACTGATCAATAAAGGATATCGTTTAACTAAAAGCAATACCTAATGTATTTTCAAGAAAACACCAATAAAGTAAACGTGCTTCGTTTCGTTCTGGAACGAAATACAAAGACACCTATGACGTAAAATGCATTGTACGTAGCCACTCCTATCGAAAATCGTTTATTTTAAAAATTAAAAGTCGCAGTTTTAAGTTCAGGATATAAAAATGGCGAAGATGCAAAAAAGCCCAACCCAATGCAAATTATAAATATCAAAACCATACTGCTCACTATGATCAAATTTCTGCCGAGATACCTATAGACCTATCAAGGATTTTCATGGTGGGATGATCACACCGACAACGGAGCCGCATACGGAAAATGGCCAACCTCTGCATATAGCGCAGTAAACGTATAAACAGGAAAATCAATTGGCAGGCAGTATCGAAACGCCCAAAAAAAAACAACATTCCTGGCAACGAGGGCGAGGTTTCGATCACGCGGTTTTCAGTGCAAACAAAATACAACATGTTGTGCAGAAAACAGGAAATCCAACATAGCTAGTGGGTGTAACAGCAATCCACTCAAACTGGATGTGTCATTTTTGATTTGGCGGCAAAAGTTTAGTTTCTTGTAACTTAATGGCCAACATATAATTCATAAAAATAACATCATTACAAACATTGTTCGCCTGGTACCCGATTATAGAGAGAATTGCGTTAAAATCAAATCCACTTAAGATCACCACTCAAGGATTTACACATAATTTTGATTACAAAATGGCTGCTTGCCCATAATGTAGAAAACATAGCCAGGCCAGCTTTATATAACTGTGGGATTTTTGGCTATCAGCCACGCCATTTTATTGCACTGATGGTGGCATGAGTTGTTGCCGAAACGTCCTAATTAATAAAATATCTATGGTTTCCAAAAGTCTATGTAAATAATTATCTTTCTGTGCTTACTATAATATAGGGCAGTCTTTTTGCTCTCTAAAATTCGCTTGCTTTTTATAAAGACGAGATTTCGAACTTATCATTGGTTCATTAGTTATTCGTTTCCTATTCAGGCACATTGATAAATTAAAAAAATGGAGATTGCTGTATGCATTCAAAACAACATATATAGTCCACTCGGGTAAAGTGTGTCTTTTTCTACAGCTACATTTCAGACCACCAGTACATAGGTCGTTCCCATCGCTTGGTCTTTATTGGCTTTTGAACCTGTCAGAGACCAGGTGCTTAAGCGGTTTAACGTCTATGGCCCACAAGTCATTCAAAATGTAGAATGGTGAGGAATTTTTCGAACTGTACGTGACTGGTTTTTGTGTTTGTGTCACAGCACACAAGCAAAATGCTCCCCTCTCCCCTTCCGGTTCCTGCGGTTGTCCCCAAGTCGTTTGTGGCATCACAACAATGAAATTAATTTCTCAGT
The DNA here is from genome assembly GCF_947561715.1 of Ascidia mentula. NCBI lineage: Eukaryota > Metazoa > Chordata > Ascidiacea > Phlebobranchia > Ascidiidae > Ascidia > Ascidia mentula. The sequence continues at coordinate 7,945,228 of NC_138568.1, forward strand.
TCGAGCAGCGTCGGCCCTGGAAAATGCTGGGCGATCAGAAAAAAGAATGCGGGTCCTGCGTTTCAGCGAAACAAATCGTAAAAATCGCAATTGATATTTTACGGCTTTAATGGTAACCTGTGGGCCAGCCTAAACGCGCGAGGCCCAATTTGGTCAAATATGCCCTGGACTTGCGCTGAGTTCCAGCAAATACACGGAAATTTAAGGTCGCCGGGACTGCAACAAAGCGTGTTTGTGTAAATTTCCTTCACGCTCCGCTGCCCCCTTCCAGCAAACAAACCGGTCGTGGCAATTTGCAGTGATTTGCTGCTTCTGCTTCCCGTTATACGACTTTTAGTCAAAACATCAGCGCAGCAGCGCAACCTGTTTGAGTCGGGGATGCTGCGTGTAACTCACCTGTGGCCCGTTCAAATGTACACCCTGAGTGTTGTTTTGAAGTTAATTTTCTTCCATTGCTAAATTGGGATTGGTGACCTGTTCGGGACAAACTCTTTGTAGGCTGTTAACTGACCTTATTAATTTATCAGCAAATTTTGAGAAACCAAGGTCAGGTTGCCATGTTGGTAATCTGCTCAGATTGTTATTAAATGTTGTCCTCTCGATCGTACATGCAATCAGGCTCCAGTTTATCACGTTTGACCAATGACATTCGAGACGTAGGCCACTCACGAAGGTAAAATAGTTTTATTTTAACCGGTTCAAATCAGTTTACACCGGTTTAAAATGACAAAACCCAGCGTCTCGCCCATAGGGAACGGCCTGACGTAAATATCAACGTCCGCGCTTGAGTGACCGACAGAGCCCGGACGCGTTTACAACAAAGTATCTCTGGAAAACCGTAAAGAGGGTATACGGATAGTGACTGTGGACACAGTTTAAATTGGCGCGACCGGAGCTCGTCGTGTTGGAATAGGGCTTTGGTTTGTGAATGGCGCGGCAGGGCGATTTGCGGCGCTACGAAAACAAGCCAACAATTGCTTTCCGAACGGTCGTTTTCTGATGGATTATGACGTGAGACTTTCCTTGGGACATTCGGGCCCATTGGAAGTCACGTACAGACTCGCGCGACACTCTGTTTACATCTTAAACGCATTTAAGTGGAATCAGAAAAAGGAATATTTTCGCCTAGTTACGCGGGGGTGGAAACATTTACTGAGATCGTTCAGAATGTTATGTTGTTCCATTCCTTATCTGTGCCACGATAACATGTTTTTACGGCCAATGCGGCGCCGCTGCTGGTATGCAGATTTATCACACTGTTCAAGCAATGTTTAGGAATCCTTGACAGCAAGACTCAAGGGCAAAATGTACTGAGAACGTGAAACTCTGTCCGCTGCGTATACACTCCCTTCACACAACACTCAAGCATGCTTTAAACAAAGCAGCTTGGTTTTGTAATCGGGTCCGCGAAAGGAGAGTTACAATTTGTCAGGTTCGTTTTCAACTGCTTGGGCCTCATCTTGTTGTATTGTAACCACATCGCCGAGGATAAGCTCGGTTGGAGGGGGCCTTCAACGACGATTGAAAGAAGCACTTAAACAACGTTGGCCCGCTGCCGTGAGAGCCGGGACAAGCACGGGACAAGAAGACCCAGCTTCGGGCCCAAGCGGCCCTCAACGACATACCATTCTCTTGTTCAACTATTAGTCCGCGCCAGTTCGTTTGTAGTTTTGAATGATCCGAACCGTTTCAAGAAGGGCCCCTGACCCCAGCAAACTGTCGAATGCAATCGATTTAACCTCTATCAGCAAAAGCTCCACTTCGTCAGTCACACTATGTGTCAAGTTCAAAATCCCAATTTATATGTTTTTGAATACCTAATTTACTTGTTTTTCTGAGTGTACCTTTTTATTGTCACGACTCGTCACGGGGTCGTGGTTGCGTGACGTCAACGCAACGCCTGGGCGTTCAAGCGTGGTCGTAAATTAAGGCCACTCGTTCCGTCACGCGAGGACCCTAGTTTGGCAACAGTGACATAAACAAACCTTTCATAAGTTGTCGGCAACAAGTTTGAACAAATCTATGACTCACGGGAAACGATCTGTGAGACCACTTTCCGACTCTAAAAAGTTTATTTCCTTCTCAGTGGGTTACATAACCGTCGAAAAACGTTTACCACATGCAGAAAATCCGCCCACAGACTAACAGCGAAATTGCCGAAGCGAAGCCATGCAATTGTAGCTTTTAACATCCCGTGGGATAGCATCACTGTAAACTTCGTCTATTGTTCCTTGCAATTGATCAACTTGCGCTTCATGTGCCAACATGCCATGGTGGTGTTGAAATACGACGAGACAATCATTTCGGGATATTATTTTTATTTCGTTTGGTAACACTTTGCTGGTGTACATGGCATCAAAACACATTGCTTTTCCCCAGTCGGTGTATGTACATTCTTGGCGTATGAAGTATATGGATTGGTAATAGTAGGACTCGAAAGCGGGAAACTGGTGCACCATTCTATCATAAAGACATGGGAACCAGCGGTGTGCCCTTGGTCTGTACGCTATACCAGGCCTCGCAGCGGTACAAATTTGGCATTCCCCATGAGAATAAAATTGTAAGTCACAGGGCTTAAAGTCGCATTACCTCCTTGCACGCCTGACTTGGTTAGGTCAAGAGAGGCAATTGTGTAAGACGCCGCAATGGCCAAGTGTCCACCGCCGGTCATGCGACAACTGTGGTCTCCGTGAGCAAATTGCCAGGCACAACGCCGGTGGAGCGTGACGGTGCGAGTCGGCGGACAACGCGAGGGCAATTTCGGGGCCAAATCACAAGGCGCGTTGTTATTTCTTGTACATTCCGGCGGCCTGGAGCCATTGGAAAGCAATTGAGTGAGCTGTTCCGCGGAGGCCAGGGCGAGCTATTCACGGTCAAATTACCAACCTCTCAATTGATCGCGACTACTATGGCTTCGAGCCCACGCCGCAAAACCTCTCCATCGCAACACCATATCCCTCTCTTTGCCGAGGCATCTCGCCTCTTTTACTACGCACATCTCTGCGGCGTGTTGTTTACAAGTTTCGGCCCCCGGGTTCGCACACTTCAGATACGTCCTCGTAACAGGCCTTTGTTTCGCCGAGCAAAGCATGGCTTGGTTACCGCGGGTCGCGTTGTGAGGACTCTTTGACCAAACCGCGTTAAACGTCAGGGCAACGTCATTCCAAAACCCTCGTCGTTTGCTTTGTTTTAGTTTGAATCGATTAACCCACCTTTTCGAGCTTGTTAGCGCGATGCAATATCATACTTGTGGCACGACGTGAGCCCCCTTTAAAGCAACGTTGTTTTATACTTTTTGTGTAGTAGTATACAACGGTTTCCATTGAAATCGGCAATTTCCACGCGTTAAATTTTTGGTCACAACACGTTTTTGTTATATATAGCACATAATTGCACTGGCTGAAACAGCAGCTATATAAAATTTGGTCGATTTAATAAGAATGAAAAAATCAAATCAAATCAAATCATGTTTATTTTGCGAAAAAGGCAACTACGCATAACAACAATATACAAGGAAATGAAATGGCATGGGCACCGATAAAACCATGAAGGTTATCGAGTCATCAGGCGCCCATGTAAAGGTGATTTCCTCACGGAGAATCACCGTCTGTCGTAGGATCGCAGCCAGTCGCACTGGGAGGTAAATGGGTTGCGACAGGTTACATGTGACGAAAGGTGGCCACCCGGCCGTGCTGACCAAGCAAAACCCATCGAAACGCAAACGCCTACTCGGTTATCAGAACGTTTCCTTTGATCCACATCGACAGACCTTAACGAAAAAAACTTGAGAGTTGACTACACAAAAGAAAAACCAAAGCTAACATGGCAATCATGATAAGCCTTCATTTTTGAACACTGCTGTGCTCATCAACATTATTATACGTGTAATAGGGATGAAACCTCGCATTTTTACGACAAGGTGTCATCAACATCGCTAAGCATTTGTGAATTCTTATGATAGGCCCATTGTGTAACATTTGCATCAAGGACTTCAACGGGTATTAATGATGAACGACGCTTCAAATAAACGAAGCTTAACGTCTTATATGTTGGCGGTAATTGCAACCAGCGATAGATTGTGATGGATTGGAACTCCTCCACGCATCGGGTTCCAAATGGTTTTAATTTCACACATGAGTTTGCATGGAGAAATGCATTTGTCTTTCGGAACTGCGTATAACGTAACAAGTCGAGGGCGGTATTTCTAAATAGCTTCGTGACCCGATATTTTCCTGAAACCCAGCCAAGTTTCCACGCACCGCTACGTTCAGAACTGCTGATACTTGAGCTGCGAAGCGTCATTAAACTGCTTGTAAACTGCCCGCTCCACAATTGGCTTTCGGAGATCACTCGCCGTTCGTGGTTCTGGCGCTTCCCTTGGGCAGTGCTGGTCCAGCATCGGATTTCAGTATTTTTACTGAAGTGAACGATGAGTTTCGCGGCACTGGTAAAATTCAGGAAACGCTTGCTGCCCCATGCACAAAGTTTTTGCAGCTCAGCCTGGCTCCCGCTTAAAATAGAACGAATGTTTCACGTTGGGAGAAATATCCACAATAGTGGTGAATTCGCAAATATGTTTAATCCTTTCCTAACAGCTGGTTGGCGGTTTTTGGTAAGGCTATAAACCAGTTGGGCCCTAGGTAGACACAACTATCGGTTTAATAAGTTCTGGGTCCAACGAACAACCTGGTTCCCTACTAAAATGTCACTTTTTTTTAAAACTTTTTTTTTATTGCTTGTTGCTCGCTTTACTTGTTTTATTGCTCGATACCACGGATAGCGATAAAGGGAACGAACGTTGCAGTGCCTTCAAACACTTAAATAAGACTACTTTGTACGTACAGGAAGTTCTGTTGGACAAACAAATGATCCAAAAGCAAATTGTTCGTCACCGATTTACATCGTTCAAACTATGTCATATTTGTAAGTTTTTGGTCAAAAAATTGCGCGGCTCTTTCGTGCAACAACCAAATCTGTGGTGCGTCAGACATAACCCCGTAATCTAAAACATTGTTGATCAAAACATCAAATTATAGATCAGCACCGGTTCTTCGAATAAACCAATAGGTCGCTTCCTCAGCTCTTCCTTCATTTCAGGCCACTGGAACCACAGGAAGCCTCGTCAAAGCCGATCTTTCTTGCGCCCTGTCAAAATATCCGCCGCAAAATAAATGGCATCCCGGACGACACGTCCAATTTGCAGCGAGTTGCCGCTGCTTAAATACTGTTGATAAATTACCCGCGCCAGATGTCACATTGTAAAGTCATGCCGGTTTATATCAATATCGCGAATTAGTGTGTGGACAGCGGCACATTATAAAATACAAAGGTCGACCCGGCGAACTCTCACATCGTTGAAATGAAAAATCGATTGCATTTTGTTGCTGCTGTTTCTTCAAAAGCCTCTTGTCCCTCACTTTTAATTCAAGGTTTTAAGTGACGCTTTGTTCTAGACAATACATATGGTTGCCACGTATTCGTTTTTAAATTTATAAATAACTTTTCATAGAGATATTGTACCCATCTCTTTCTTCACGCCTCTCCAATATATTACCAATACCAATCAGTATTTCTGGTAAGGGTAGCAATGGCAGCTGTTTGGTTTATGATTGACCCGTGAATGTGGAACTTATAACAGCTAGCGGAGGCCAATTTTCCGAATCCATAATGTCAAACCATATACTCGAGTGTAAGTCGGCATGGACAATAAGCCGCCTGCTATAATGTTACAAGTTGTAAGCAGCACTTCAATTTAAGCCACACGCAAATGTTATCACCAAAGTGTCGCTTGTAAACCTGTACGGTAAAACCTACACCTATAATGCTTACTGGTGCACTGCGTTTGTAAGAGACTGACTAGTAAACGACCAGATACGGACACGGCTAATTAAAGAAATTGGTAAAACCTATGATGGAGTATTTCGATGAAAAACAAAACCGCAGAGAGAATATCGACGTGTCATTAAAAAACGCAAGTCGCACAAATGTCAGGGTTAAAAAACTTATAAGCCGCGGCCTATTTCACAAGCCCGTGAAAGCATAAAAACAAGTTGTTAATCCCATCACTATTGATCCCAGCGCCCTGCTAACAAAGTGTTTCAAGACACACATAGGAGTGTTGAATTGTAAACACGAACCGATTCAAGAAATTTGCCGCCAGTCACAAACCAACGCCAACAAGCTGTCAAGTGGCATTTTCTGAGGCATGTTCTTCGATAGGCAAGTAAACATTCGATCTCTCGATGTTTTCTACACTTCTTGTACCATTCAAGCTTGTTTGGCGTACGAACAAGGGTAGGATCGGCCAACAATTTGTTCGGCTCCGCTGCTGGGGTTGAACCGAAGGCATTTGGCCAAGATTGTTTCCTTCTCCGTTCTGTGACTACACGTTTTAAGGCTCGGGTATTTGCGACCGCCGTAGTTACGGGGCTAAAATTGGTACGATTAGCTACATACGCTCCTGTACTTGCTGTGCACACAAGTTGTCACTCTTTAATGAAACGTTGGCCTCTGTCGTCTCTGAGCATGTTGGTGTTGATGCCGCCAAACATATGAGGATTACAAGGGCCCTGACACTTTTGAACTTATAAAAATAGTCGTCACCACAAACTATAATCAAAAGAGCACGTTTTTACACAAGTGCCGCTGCAGAAGTATCTGAAACTAATGCGGATACACATGTAATAAAAATGTTTGTTCTGTTTTTGTTTAATGTTTTAAAGACTTGGTTTGTTTCGTAACACACGGACAGCATGAATTGGATTGAAGTCCTGCGCATGTCGCAATAGATTATTCCACCATATGCATCCTCTTTCAAGAAAACGCAGGGCGACTGTTGTGCAATTGCAGCGCTTATAATAATTAGTTTCACAGGAGACAAATGTTTGTTTGAAACACTATGTAGTTTTTTCAACAGGACTCTGGAACTCTCGACTTAAAGTAACTTTTACTGTAAATGACCGTATAATGCCACTTGCACCGTCACATATAGTTCCCTGTCCAGGATTCAAGCGTTCGATCCGTAAACGTTGTGCTATATGTCGCAAAACAACGATTTTCGAAGTGCAGAGTATAAATTGGACTTAACAAAGGATCTGTGACAGCGCGACAAGACTTTTTCTGCCCATTCTTCTCTTAATAAAGTATTTCCACAGGTTTTGTTGATTCGTCAACGCGCACAGTTTCATTGTTCGAGAACATCAATAAGAACATGGATCTGAGTGCATTAATACTGCATGACTTTCGTTAATCGAATTACCGGACAGATGAGGGGTATATTTTCATTTCAAAGACCTCTGAGAGCCATTGTCAGTTATTATTGGATCAGGGCGAGCATATAGCATTGCATTGTAGTATTTGAATACTTTATTGCTCTGTCATGTAGATGCAAGTATGATGGGAATCTTTGTTTAGTTCATTGAAAAGGCGTTTGTCTGAACGCTAACAAAATAACCCGCCTGGCTTGACGAATTTATGATGAAACGATTCACCCAATTAAACCGATGTCTTTTGACACAAATTTCTGTTGAATTTATTTGTGTGCCAATTTGAGGAATAATTAAATAAGGCGGGAGATACCAAAAGACTGGTTAACGGCAATTAATGGTAAAAGAATTATCAACATCAAAAACACTATTTTTTTGATGTTTCAACTTTATCAAGGGAAACTCGTTACCAGTCCCGAACAAAGATGCTGATTCAGGAAGTCGCCGCGCATATGCAAATACAATAAGCCGCATTAAGGCCGTATTAACGATGCAAGCGGCTACACTGAGTTTGTTGTGTTTATATGGAGCCAGAACAATTCACTGCGGCCGTATGTCCAACGCTCCTGTGCCCTGCATAATTCATTAGCTCATCGCTGGTGCGAAGTGCTTGAGGTCGACATGCCTGATTCCTGGTAGAACGGATTTGCGTTATTGCTGCCACCCGAGAAAAGATTCAGAGCCGGCAGTCGAGGTTATATCACCAATAACGGCCCCCTGTTCTGCGGATGCCTAAAAACGAAAAGGCGTTGCTGTGTTTGTATTTGAGAGACGTCTAGTAGGAATAAGCGGATTCGACATTTGGAGAACTCGGTTTCGTGTTTCGACAGTTGTCAACAATAGTTCTAGTCACATTTACACACTGCACGAATAATGATTACAGAAAACAGTCTCAAAACGTCACAGAAACGACCAACTTTGTTTTGTTTCACGATGTACAAAGATAAACAATCAATGTCGAAAAAGTCTAAAATGATTGGACTGCCTGTCCCTACAAGGTTAAAATGAACGAACTGGGCAACGCCCTTTCTGTGCATTTACAACGTTGCGGCATTGCTTTGCCACCCAATGAAGCAAGTCAAGCTGAGCATCCCCAAAAGCTTACGTCACCGCACCGAGTTTAATAGGACAAGCCACATGGCCGTGATGATCACGTCATGCCTAATTTCTATGCCCGTTCTGACACAGTCTATCCACAGTTCAATGGTCGATGCACCTGTATGAACCGCTGCGAAGGGTCGCCAGGCCCCTGCGCGCAACGGAAGTGTGTCCACATACAATGAGCTTCAAGCTACGCTCGATTGCGGTGTACAACGTGGGTGTAATGAGTTTAAGGCAAGGCACAAACTCCAACACGGAATAAAATATTAAACGCATCGTCCAGAGCCTTTTTGTGAAGTATTTGTTTGAGGTGTGACCCGCATTCTTCGTGATAATTCTATTTATTGATTTAACGGGGGTCGTCCGGGCGGTTAATTACCTCGAGCAAGGATAGTTTACCAGCTGCTCTGAGGTAAGGGTTATTTATTTTTTCCGACAGGGGGAAATTCTGCTTAGTCTTTTAACTTTCTGGTAACACAGAATCATTCCAAAAAATAATCAATATTAGAAACGCACAGATGAGTTTTCCTGTGATTGATATGTTAGCTGAGAGGGCGTCCATCCACAAACGTATACGACAGAACTATAAAACGTTTATTAAAGAGCGGGCGTGGCGTGCGCTCTGGAAAAGTTGAATTGTTGTCGTTTGGCACACAAAAGCTAAAATGGTCTCTGGGTTAGGAGAAACAGACTCTGTGTGCGTGGGATTATCTTAATATAGTTTATTGCTATCGAATCGCATGCCATTCGAGTACAACTCAGCCGTAGAAACAGGGTTCATTCTTTATTTTAGGTTCACTTTCAAACCGTTCAAGGCACACAAACCTAAAGGTCGTACATCGCAAAACCGGTACGTAAAACAAATTATTTAAGTAACTTCTTCTAATGTTCTGTTTAGTTTTTGCAATGCCCAAGTTTCCCGCTCAAGATGCTATTTTCCTGTTTTCGGGTCATTAGCGTTGTTTCCAATCGTCAAAGTTGCAATTTCAATCAGTGAGGCGACATTCTGACAACACCGTAGGTGGTGTGGGTCGACGTGCAACTACCTCTATAGCTTCAAAGCCGTCGTCGGCCGCTGCAAGCCAAACCCGCAATGGGAAGTACGGTTTACCTACTATTGTCATCAATCACCCCAGGCTCTCAATCATCGAAGGCCGGTGGGAAAGGAGGTATAACATCCTATTTTTCTGTACTGATCGTCACGCGCACAACAGGGCTAGTAGCAGCCCTTCGGGTGCGAACGTTATTGCGCCTGGAGAGAAGGGTAATTTATAATAGCGTCCACGGCCACCGGCTCTCAGCAGTTCGCACTACCACTTTAACAATGGATGCCGATGGAAAATTGATGGAGAGCTTGTGACAAATTCGTCTCGAATTGTGTTTATCCAAAATCGCGCTTTAAAAAACACCATTTAATTTGATGTTCACCCATTGCGCGTCAGCAACAAATATACCTCGATTCCACGCTGTTTCATGGACACATATGTATTAAAACTCTTCTGCGACTTTATGGTTATATTGAAGACAATTTCCCACTGTACTTTATTTTACAAAACGGCAATGTCTTTAAACACCTAAAACAGCATTTGATGAATAAAATTTGTATGACTTCGAGTCGGCTAAATTGAAGGTATAGGCAACAGTGTAAGGGAAGAATAAACGAGCGAATGAGCTGTGGCCCTTTTCGTTTATGCGGAATCACTAAATTCACGGTCTTTCCCGGAAGGTTGCAACAATTTCCCGCCTTTGTTCCCATACGTTTCCCTAGCTTTTCCTAAACATAAATTTACAAGTTTTCGGCATCATCTGAACACAAACCTAAGCTTCTTGTTACAGCAACAGCATAGCACGAGTCGGTTTTCCGCTTTAACAACGGGGTTTAACATTCCATTTCTCTTTAACGTACCGCCATTTTCGGCTCGGCGTTACGTCATATTTATTGAATTGAATGCAGGGAAAACCAAATTTGAAACGCGATTTGCTGCCATGTATGTTTGTCCATTTTGAATTTTGTTCCAAACAAAATTACGCAGTGATTTGAATCCTTCCCTTTTCGAATGTTTTAAATCTGCCTGCAAAGCTTATCGATTTGATATTTTCGACAGAAAACAACTAAAACGGTGTTTTACTTCAAAAACTAGCCAAATGCCACCTTAACATGGAGTTTTTAACATGATTTTGTGTTGGTTTTATCAATTTAATGACGTTTCCACACTTTACAGCGACGCACTCGACTTCACTCTTCTTCAATTAAGAGATTTTTGAGTGAAACTTTGATACTTTGAGTGTCACTCTTTTTGAGTGAAATACATCCCGCATTATTTTTCCCAATCGGGCCTTGCACTTCCTGTAGTACCTGTCCCTATCCTTGTTCGTGCAGCAAACCACAACAAACGATTCTTCGGTTTGTTTTTTATTGCTAGACTCCGTTAAAAACACTCGCGCAAAATAAAGAGCAACAGCTCAAAGGGAACGAGAGGAAATTTCGCACCTGTCGATGTCGCTGAGGTACACCTCCAATAAAGGATCTATCGCGAGAAAACAAAACCCCACATATGCTATTAGGGGAAGTGTGGGCCCCTTAGGCGCTTAATTCACACCTTGTATGGTCGACACGAAGGTAATAACACTAGAAAACCGGCCACGCATGAAAGACGCCAGTGCCGTCTTGTTTTCGCGCCACCGCTTTATGGTGTATCAAAAACTCTCGACTATTCAATAAACGCTACAGCCTATCGCTTTACTGTCCGCGGCAAGTACTTCTAAGTTCGTGTCGGATAAAATGCAATCACAAGCGCTTTGAAACGGTGCTGTACAAAGTCCGGGCGGTTAGGCACCTGCGTCAGTTGTCAGGATATATTTCTGTGTGTGCAACTGTGCTGATTTCGTCATGTTGACGCGTGCAAGGTTGTGTATGCGACGTATCGTTGAGTTCATAAATCACGTTCACCTGTGCCCCGTTGCAAACAACATTTTAAAAGTCGTTTGCGCAAAGGCCACTCAGGTAAATACTTTTATATTACTCGGCGACAAGGGCTCGGTTTTCCTTTAAAGGCACTTTTACTCACGAATTTACAAACTTTACAGTGCGTTAAGAGTTTTAGAGAAAAGCGGCTATATAAAACATCTCGAGTTGATCGCCATAAAAACGTGTACAGATTCGCGTTCTGCAAGCACGCGTTGAGCGCATTTGAAAATCGTGCACTGTCTCATGAAGCGCGAATTCAATGCAGTTTTCCGATTTGAAACAACCAGTCATTTCATATCATTAGCGCTCCAAACTATCAATAGATTTTCCCGAGTGGAAAAGGCGCGGGCGAGGTAAGGTTATGAAAACAAAAACGTTTTCTGATATTGTGTTCGTGGGCGCAACGTCTGGTGCGAAACGAGAGGCAAAGTTTTACAAAATCAACCGCCAACGGCAACTTGGCGGCGAGCAGAAACAAAACGCCGCTATAAAGACTAGGCGAAAAAAAAACAACAAACAAACAACTAAAACTAATTAACCGAACATTTCTCGTACAAAAAAAAAAAAAACGTAAAAAACACGTCAAAACTTTCCTCTACAATTCCCCGTCCGACTCGTTCTCAATCTCATCAACATCCAGGTCGACACACTCCAACGCGAAGCCCGGACTGACGCCGCCAGGGGCCGTCCCCAGGTCCCCACCGCCGTCCTCCATGTCAACGGCGTCGTCGGCTTCGCCCGGAACCTCGTCGGTGGGCGACGGAATGCGGCCCCGGACGTCCCGGATGTGTGACATGGCCGGTGTTCCCGGGCCGATGGTGAACATGAAGGGCGAGGTTGAGGGAGGTGTGTGTTGCTCCATCTGCGCACACATGTCACGTGATTAGGGCGACGTCACGTAACACGATTTCTCGTAGGTAAATGTCACAAGCCACATATTTGCGCCGTTGAACGGCAACGAAAATGAACCGCGCTTGTGTAAAACCGCTAAACGCGTACGACAGGAAAACAAATAGCTTTGCATATTGTCAAACTGTACTCTTTGCCCTGTGGCGGAAATGTGCCTAATACTTCAAGGCGAACACGTTGATCGATCAGGCAAAACTCCAGAACCAGCAGAACTGTTTTAATTAAATGCGATAATCGTATCGCCCTAACACGGAAACGTCATCAGCTCTTTTGTAGTAATCGTTAGTTTTGCCCGACGAGATGCAAAATTGGGTGGGTTTGTTGGTTTTACAGACATCACTCAACCATGCACACAATGCCAAATAACTCGCATCGAAAATGCATTGGCCTTTGTGCAAAACGATCGTTTGCGAGCTTACGATTGAATGGTTTTTAAAGAATTCAACAATAGCAGCCCTCCCAACATGCCGTATGGCGTCAACTTTATTGTCTGTTTTTAATGCTCTAATACACAGTTCAACGAATTGCTCAACTCAGAGTTGGTTAATTGACGTGGTTTATTCATAGTATCTTGTACCAAACTTGGCATTTCAAAATCTAAAATCGAACGGTAGGCCGACAAGGCGTAACCGCGTTGACTTTATATGTTCCACACGACTAGCATCCAACCTTTAGTGCAAACCAAGGAAGAGGGCGTTGCGTTATTGTCAAGTGTATTGGGAAGCACGGCGCACAATGGACGAAACTGCGCTTCGGTGACTGGCGTAAGGCAATGAGGCTTCGTTCTGCTGTAAACCGCCAAACTGACTTCTACTTATTAATGTTTATGGCTACGCTCCGTTAGTGACATTTTAGGTATTTGACGTTTGGCTTGTCACCAGGCTAGTGTAATTGACGAAACGTCAACGGCACACTGGAAAGCGTTGATATTCGCTGGACAGTCTGCAATTCACATCTCGGCCCTGGAGATTTGAATTGAAAACGGGCAGAAATATTCAGCAACCGCTTTGTCACAAGGCGATGAACTCATAGACGAACCTTTCCCAGTGAAATTTAAATACGTGGAATTTTAAATCCAATTCAACCAAGTCTACGTGGACCAGGAACCGAAAGTTATCGCAATGCTATTGGAATTCCCTATCCGCATTTTTTCCTCGGCGTGCATTGGCGTATGGTTAAGGTTTCGACTATGCGCTAAAACTTGAATAAATAAATATACGAGTCACGAATATAGTGAACCTCTGCAAGGACGGTTATAGGGTCAACGTAATTGGATGTATCTTGCAAAAAAATGAACACGCACGTGGCGCCGAAGGTAAACTTTACCAGGGTATAACGTACACCTCGCATAGCCGAATAATATCTAAGTCTACTAAAACGTTTTCGAACAATGATATGGTCAGTTCGAGTTAATGCAACCTTCGGGCCGCCGCAAGCGAAACTAGTAGAGAACTGAAAATATCTCAGGAATTCAGAAGCCTTACAACTCCTGGGGGGGGGGGGGGGTCACTGCACTGAAGCACATGGGCGCAAAACCAACGACAAAACGTTGCCAACACTGAGACTAAAAGATAAAGAGTATCAATCAATTCCCTTGTAATTTTGCCTCAAAGGCCGAGTGGTTGTGCTCACTGTTGACATAACATGGTAAAAGGTCTGCGCAAATGTTACTACACCATGCCAGAGTAAGGCATGACATGACGTGTCGACAGCTGCCCGTATCAGCAGTTATTAATCAGAGGCGAATTGAAAGGTTCATTAGACTAAAGTGCAACCTTTTGCGTCCAAACCCACACGTTTCAACTATGATGTCCGCAAAAAAAGGTTTCTTGAGGTTCTATAGATGGCTATTAGATTTAAATAGCAATGTTATCTAATGACGGTGCGCTTTCGACACATTTCTGCTACCGTTGTGGTAGAAGAGGGTATGGAAGTGATGGATCGGCCCTGTTTCAGTAAATCGTGTTTACACAGAATACGATTCTGGGTTCGTGCAACTGTTTACGCCTGGAATACGGGATTCCGAAAATGCGACGCACAGTCGTGCCAAATTGGAACTCCGCTTTCTCCACATATTTGAAACTTTGGTCGTTTCGCCGCCACAGAAACGCACACGCCAAAACACGGTAATGCATAATTATAGGAAAAGCACTGCAGAACTACAATCACAGTGTCACGCACCACAATCGTGCAAAACTTTAACCGACTCCTGTGACCGCATTTCAGTTCGGGCGGTTTAAGCTGAATAGGTCCCTATTGCCCTCGTTGATTGGAGCGAACTTGCGTTTGATTACTCACCGCTAGCTTAACAAAGTGCGGTGTTTAACGCAGTAACCACGCGTGCAAACTGATCAACATGTTTGAATTGTCGGTTGTAACTGAAAATATGAAGTTGTTTTTGTAGTATGGGGGAGGGGGGTTGTAGTATTAGGGGCTCTCGACGTGTGAGGTCAAAAAACATTTTGCAAACTAAGTTACAGAAAAGAGGGCTTTTGATTCAAGAAATGCAAGTTCCATTATCGAACTGTAAACATAATAAATCCTGCAGGGTTTAAAATTCCACGCAGGCACTGGAAAACACAAAAACGAAAATAAATTCAAATTCAAATTCCGACAAGCCCAGACACACTAAGAGATATTCTTCGAAAAAAAAACACGCTTATAAGCAATCGTTAAATAAAACACAAAAGCAGCGCCATTTCGAAGTAAGCCATTATGACTTCGCTCGCCACTCCGCCCATCAATAGACGCGCGGCCGTGATTCGCCAAAGCTGTGGAAATGGCAAATGTCAACAAATTCCAGGAAGGTCCTATTCCATCAACATCACAGCCCTCTGGACGTCAGTCACATTAGGGCAGTGTCAACTGCTTTAAACGCGGGAGTAGAGTTAGTGTGTTGGTTGGGTGCTTTAATCGCAACGTTTGCGTGGAAGTCGAAAGTAATTTTGATCGGTACTGACAGCGGCCGAGGCCAACGCACCGAAGAAGAGTGTAATTTCTCGAGGCTGTGTATCGATAGTAAACCTGTTTTAACTTTGATTCATTTGGACACGATTTTCTTTTGATAAAAGTCTTATTTGTTTATAATAATCAGAGCATTCTGAATATAATATGCATCGCAATACTGGTTTGTCCTCATTACTTTCGCTGATTATAATTCCATTCTTTCGGATCACGACAAAAACGGCTACCGGTAATCTAACTCTGGGTCCTATGCCTCTAGAAAAGGCAGAACGCGACAGAACGAGATGATGGACAACCACCATTAACCCCACGCACCACAGAGCAACTCTTTTTGTCGCCGCGAAACGAAATGGAGGCCCAAAATTCTAATACTGCATCGTACAAAGGGGAACCAAAAAATACGCCAGATTCCAAGCACAGCGGTATAGGCTTGGAAAGTCAACAGAGCAAGTGGTGTTGGTATTAACAAGTAACAACTTGTGGAGTACAGTGGTTTTACACAGCACGCTTCGGAAAAACACACAGTTGTTATTCCCACTGATTGATTGGTGTGAGGCAAAACTAATTACACAATTTCGATGCAAATGAACAGACCGCTTCATACATATAAATTGCGAAACATGTGAAAGATGCAAACCATACGTGGTTTCCAAACTTTAAAAATAGCTTAAGAGCAAAACACCTCGTTAAATTAAAGGAATGGATGTTAGGAAAATTTGCGTAAAACGCGTACTTTTTGCAAGCTAACTGATAACAAAAAAACGAGTCAAGCTTTAAGTATTGAACGCTTGGTGTGATGCCAAAGACGAACGCCCATAGGGGCCTGGCAATTATGGTGACACAACCAAATATTCTGACTATTTCAACCGCCAATCCCTGTGCGATGGGCGGGGAACAATAGAAAGGTAGCACACTTACCGAGCATTCGTCGTTGCTACGATTACTGCCTGAATCTCCTCCGACCGCAGAGGGGAAGACAGGGTTGACTGCGGGTATTTTGGCTGCAATCGCACTAAGGCTGCTGTTGTTGTTGTTCATGCTGTTGGTCGGTGAAGGCCAGTTTCCGCTCGAAAAAATCTGCAAGAGAGGCGAAAATTAATTCAAACGTCCTTGGTACGGGTTAATATTGTAATATAGTCGGTAGGGCAGAGATAAGAATGGAAAGGGAGCGACACAAGTTTCTTGATAAACCTTCACGAAACGTCATTGGTTCCGTCTTCCGAAGTTACGCACAAACCTAAAACACCAAAGCTTTTACAGACTTCGGCGTATTGTAAAATAGGCAATTGACGTGAAGCATTACGCAGATAAATATGTTGTAGAAACATAATGCCGAAAGCGACAAAGACCGAAATGCTGTTGGCAACGTTCTTCCGTCCCCCCGTAGGCTTTAATCTCCGATGACACGGGTCATTTCTCGGCAATGACGCAAATGTTTATAGTTCTACGTGGCATATGTTTGATGCCAGACCATGAAAACACCCAAAAGCAGTTATATGGCTCACATAAATCGAACAGAACATCAGATCGAATCAATTTCGCGTGTTCGTACCGAGGTTACGCAAACAAAACGGTCGACTTGTTGGAACCAGATGGGAAACTTAACGGCGCAGGGCCTCGGGGAATTAAAAATTGATATGTTGCTTTTCCTCGAGTTGTTGTCAGCCAGTTTAAACCGGAACAAATCGGTTCGTGATTGGGTTACGCACCTGATTCCCTGAGTTCGTTTTCTCCTTGTTGCATTTGTTCCTTTTGCTCATTGAGGTCTGCGGAAAACAATGTATAAAGGTTATTTGAAAGAAAAGCGCTCTAAACTGCTACAAATAGGCAATATCTTCAACCCCACAAGCGAGTGTATATTTACAAATAAAAATGTTTATAAAAAAGCCTGGATCTTCCACTGACAACTTGGGGTTGGTTTTGGGATAAACCCGCTAAAATTCTTGATTCATAGGACTGGCGTAGATTGCTACTTAATCAACCAACCAAGATGTTTTGGAATATATATATTTCGCCTATGCGGCATCCTCCGTGTTCTTATTCAAATAGAATCTATGTACTAATGCATGGTCTCCTGGGCTTGGGGAGATTAGAAACACAAGCACACAGTCAGACTGCATTGTAATGTCGAAAGAGTTGAGATTATAGTGAGAACGCATTTTTTTGGTTCACGTAGCTTGGAAATGGTTTACTTTCAAGTGACCTTGACGCCGTTTAATCCGGAAAAACGTCTGAGCGGGGCACACAGGATTACTACGTTTCCTTTAAATACAAACGTGGGTGTTGACCACACCATAATCGTAATATGGTCAGAGATCGTTGAAATTGGTTCGTCTTTAAAGCTTAAACTGGTTCGGACGTCAACGACAGGTTCAATACACGTTGCACGTAAGTTCGTCGGACGAGGTGCCACACGCGTAAGTATGGAACACGAGATACGTAAGGCAAAGCGCCGCATCGGTGGCTCTGAAACAGCCCACTACCATCAGTCAATGCATTTCTTGGCGGAAGTTTTATGAAGGATATCCCTACGGCACTGTCACGGCAAATTCATCGAGGCACACAACAGCACGTTCAACCTTGCAACTCACATTTCATCAGGTTGCTTTGGGATTTTGCTGTTATTATCGATGGTGTTTTGAGTTAATAAAATATGTAATTAAATTGAAAGAGCGTTTAGCTTCTAGATATGAGAATTCAATTCTGGAATAGTGGCCGAACGAATGAATGCAATTCAAACATTTACATTTCATCCGAGGTTGACAGTTCGGAAAAATATAGTCGGCCGCGCTTTTTAATGACTATCATGGGACTGTTACGACTACAACATTTCAGCGAATGTCACGACATTTGGTTTGTACGACGATTGTGGGCAACGTTTACGATAAAAAAAACCAGCCAAATGTGCCCAAGCGCGAATGTTAAACTATCAGCCTTCGGCTCTTCCACCTGCACACTTGTGTAATTTGCCGTAAATCGTTACAGAAATGATCCTTTTGCAGCCGGTCTGTTTCTGGTAAATGAGAGTTTGCTTTTCTGTGGCAGCAGACAAATATGTACACAACAACCCGTAAAACGTCTGGGAGTAATATATACTGCAACAAAATGCGTTCAACAATTGAGCAAATTTGAGTTTGCGCACCTAACGAAATTGCCAAGTACGCGGATTTCAAAACCTGTATTCTTTTCAAACACCAGAATGGACATTCTTGCATTGTGATTGTGAACTTATTACTGGCTGAGAATGGATAACCACACTTGGGTAACCCCAACGTGATTTTAAAAGGTTGGGGATGATATGTTCAGCAAATGTAACAACATCGCGTGACAAACAGTTGAGCTGGTTAAGTTCAGCGCTGCGGCAAACATACCAAGTACAAAGTAAACGCATGAATTTCACAAACATTTTTTTCAAAAACCGAACAAATTTTCTTAAAATTATTATTTTTTCGGTTTAAAATAGTTAACGTTTGGTCACGAAATGTCCAGAAAAAATCACACCTGCTTCATTTTGGCAAAATCGAGGGTAGGTCTCTGATAACACAGCTTGTTGTGAGATCTCCTGCGGGTGCGAGTCCGTCTCGCGTTTAGATCGGAAGGGTGTGACTGACACCTCAGTAGACCACCGTACCGCGAAGTTCCACGTTCAAACCTGCACACAGTGTGACGTCAACCACATATTAGAAGCATTCCTTGATATTCCAAAAGTTGCCGATTTTTTAGATGATAAAATATTCTGTCGTATTTACGGTGGAAACTGTTATTATAGTTCACAGTGTTTATATATTCTTGAAGGAGCATTTGCAATAATTTGGTAATACTGTATTAATTGCGTGAGGTTAAATGGTTTCGAAGGGGTCTCTAACTCCCTGTAGCTTTGTATGTAAAATACATCACCGTGTATTTAGGTTCTACTGTAGAATTCCTGGCGTAATTCCTTAGTGTATCAGAGGGCAAGTACTGACAGTCATTGACTTGTTGCCAATATACACTGCCCGCACTGAAGAAACGCAGGTAAGACGATATTTGTGTTTGTGGTGAAGTGTGCGCAGACAATATGGCAAGGCCGCGAAGGGGTTCCAAACAAAGGTGGAGTATGTTGGGAACGTCACACGCCACAAAACCAACTTAGGGAAAATTTTCATTTATTGACGCCGCGGAGGTATTTGCGCAAACGTTAAAAGAGGGGAGTGTTTATGTCATTGCTGAATACTGCCCTTCTGGCAAACTTTGTTTTATTTGCGTTTCTCAACGTTTCGGCCGAAGGCTGTTGCATAACAGCCGAAACGTTGAGAAACGTCAATAAAATAAAGTTTGTCAGAAGGGCAGTATTCAGCAATAAAATATGCCTGGCAGCATCGGTAACAGTTTATGTCATTATTGTGACAAAAAAGCACAATATTTTCGAGAGGAATATTGTATTTTAAAACGACGCTGCAAAGCTTTTTCGGAATAAAAACCCGGTAAACTTATTTAAATAAGTCCCATTTGTCGCTGTTTTCGATTCAAACAGTTGACCTTCTGCTGTCAGACAACAACAGCGTTTAAACTCTCAATGTGATACAGGCCGTAAGCGAAATGCTGCGCCAAACGAAAACATGGTGTGCTGTGCAATTTAGTGGGTTCAGGAAGACGTCGAGAGTCGACACTCGAGCATCTAACGTACCGCCGTGCTTGTTTACAACGATCGCTGATCTTGATTTAGATTGATTCAGTCAATCGCTTGTGCCTCGTTGCAGATGCACCCAAGTGCAGTCACAAATGTTTTTGAGGTGTTTCAGGCGTCCCCATGCGATTTGACTAATGTCCGTTACGATTTTAGAATATTTTTGGATTTCCTAACGGCTTCGATTAGCGACATGAAAAAGTTTATTTTAGGGTGCGGGTGTCATGCGTGGCCTTAATTATTCATTAAGTTTGCTGACCGACTCATTCGCCAAAACACGTGTTAAATGTATTCTTAGTTGAAAACTATCTTTAACGCTTTTAATTATTCACGCATCCGGTTTCCATAACTGTCACAAATTTTGAATCTTTAATGTCAAGCTATTTCGAAACGAAAACCGTAATTTGGGAGACAGCATTTACTATTTTACTAAAACAGCATAATCTATCCGAGACATAGTGCATTGTCTACATGCACATTAAAATGGCTTATCGGGTGTAGTTTAAAAGTATGTAGAGCAGCAACATACAAACAAACGCTCTTTCCTGACAAAACTTATATGAAATTTGGAAAAAGCTCATATTATATATAGAGTCCCAATCACATACCTTCGTTCGAGATCTGGCGTCGACGACGGCGTGTAATGAATACTTTCGCGATGTTCAAGATCATCCGAAAACGAGAGGCTACGCTTGGTAGCCGACAATCCCGAATGAGGCCAACTCCTTGAAACCGCATCATTCGAACGCGAAGACGAGGGCGAAGCAGTTCCACAGTAAGGTGAAGACAATGGACTAAAAACGCCGCTCGAGTGCTGTTGGAATGGGCGGCCGCCGAGATGATGTTGATGGGATGAGAGAAAAGTCCACGCGCCGCTCTCTTGTTTAATCACAGTGACGGAAGCAGGACGCGGAACAGGAGAAGCTGGTGGAGTAAGGAGTGATTCGTCGGTTATCGACGCGGCGCTGGAACAGTCAAGAGAGCGCGAACAATCGCCGGTGGAACTTGATGTCGAGTAAGCGGACTGTGCGCGCCTTAACCCGTGAGCTTTGCCCACAGGCACCCAAACTTTGGACTTGGGCTTCCAGGAAAGCTGCAGACCTGCTGTTTCTAGAGGGTCGATCGCGGACATAGTCTCGTCCGGCTCCGAAACTGACCTGCAATGCTTTTTAATAGGTGGGATATCGCTACATCCGACGAACTGTGTCGGCTGAAACGACCCTGCACCTTTACGCGGCGAATGCAACGTGCAACTCTTGCCCACGACGCTTGGGAAAGTGGCGTCGGATTTCGAAAAACTCTTTCCAGTGCCACTGTTGAATTGGAATGGGTTATCTGCGTCGATTTGGGTCCTGACTGCAATTTTGACGCCCCCCGCCCGCGATGAAGTGTGCAACGCTGACAGAGTGTTCCTGGGAGCTTTCTTGCCGGTTTCGTGAAGGTCAAATACGGTCACGTGCGTTGTATCGGCATGCTTGGACTTTTGTAGTGCATTGCTAGACCTGAGATCTCGTCGTGTAAGTGCGCTCGGCCGTTGCGGCGTTAATCTCGTACACGACACGCCCAACACTGCACCGGACGCACCGGCAAAAGCGACGTGGTCTGTCGGTTTTGCCTGGTTGTTGCTGTTGCCGCTGTTGATTGAGGTAGGGGCCGCGGACCCAGGTGTACACGCCCCGGTAGCGGCTTGCGTTGTCCCTCCCGCTGAAGGGGATATCGTGGCCCACTGGCCAGAAGGCTCTGCGGAAATCAGGTGAAATTCGTTGAAAAGGGAAGTGAAATGCGCCGACAAAAGTTTCTGAGTGTGGCCAGCTGGACAAAAAGTGTGCATGCTTCTTCTTTAGCCATGGTGTAAAATATATAAATATATAAAGTACTAACGCCGCATTCATAGCGCGCTATAGATCAAGGCTTTTAGTTGGTTGGTAACAAACAACGTATTTAAGCTTGATGTGGGCATCGAAAAAGCCGCAAGCAAAAAAAAACAATGCCGCAAATTTACAACATAATCGAAAGCACGCACGCCTAAAAGTGGACAGAATAGCGTTTTTTGGCGGAAACAGCGGCAATCGGGGGAAGTCGACCGCGCATTCATTGTTCGAAACCAATAAAAAAACACTCTTTGAAACAGTGGAAAAAAAGAACCACGATTTATAACTTGCTAAAGCTGCGTGGCTTCTAATAACAATCCCAACTTTGCGCAGATTCAAAAGCCCACCAACAACACACAATTGTAAAACCCAGTACGCCGTATGACAGATAAATGGCATCCGAAACGCGAGGGAGGTGCTCGAATCAGGGTCACACCGTCACAACTTGATATGAAACACAAGGAGAGCGCCCGTGCGAAAAAGGCCCTTATCAATGAAATTAAGGTGGCCCTGATTCTTTTCAGGCGAGCGTCGACGGGCCAAAAAGGCTACCACGCCGGGCCTGCGCCAACAGGGGCCCGATAGGCCCGGGAATGTAACGCGTATTGATTACACTGAGAATGGTGTAAGCCTGCAGACAATGGTCGACTTTCCAGCGGCGACAAGGCAAAATAAACACCGCCGCACAGTTATTACGCTTCCCCTGTGAGCGTGGAGGGCCTGTATAGTGTGGCGTTACACACAGAGCCTTAAAAAAGGTACAACCAAACGCTCAGACCGTTTCGAATGTCGATTGCACTTCAATTCGGTCAGGCACGCCTCGAGGAACAATTGTCGCGGCTCCTTGGCGTAATGTAGCACACGCAACACCAAGCAAGCGTAACTCAAATGCACGTAGACCAACCATTCTCCAAATCTGTTGGAACCGACATCTGTGCATTGAGGTTTTGCCAACGCGAACAGTCTAATAATGGGGAATAGTAGTGTTTTGGCCTATGGTTGCACGTTGGTCTATTTGTGATGTTAACAGTAACTGTCTTGACACCAAAACAAACATCTGACATTTGGTTGGACCACTTTACACAGTTTGTGCGCTGTAGAAATGTGAAACTTAAAGCAAATATTTGTGCCCAGAGGCCCACTGCATCAGTTAGTGGAACGCCTCTACAAGTTTAGATAACATACTCATGCACTTGATAAAACTGTTGTGCTTGTTCAGCAACATGATGACAATGATCACATAGCAACATGTTTGCCTCCGTGTACAAATGACTACACTCACATTTTTGACAACAAATCACTTCTCCTTTCAAAATGATGTAAGCAGCTGCTCATATGAGCAATGTGCCAACAACATTGTGACATGTCACACAAAAGCAGATGATAGTGATTTGAATCTCACCTTTTGGTGTGTAGGAAAATGAGGTAGATGGTTTGTTCGCTTGTCCGACTGGATTCTCAGTGTTGTGATGCTAAAACATACACATAAATCAACTGACCCAACTACTTAATTGCCTCAATGCCGAACGTTAAAATGTGACAAGTCCCAAATATATAATAAAAGAGTGTAAAATGCTTAATAGCATAAATTTACGTGTATGAAAACAGACCTGTTTTCAAACCATGACCACAAAACCACTAATATTGTTATGATACTAATGATTAACACAGCTAAAAATAAGGATTTTTGCAGTTCAGTCTTCAGCCAGCCCTTTTTAGTTACTTCTAAATCAGAACACACCCTTGGGCATTTCACTTACAACCTACACAGTGACATTTTCGTGTCTTAATATATCAAAACTTTATCCCAAGTTCATCCCCATACCAAAGACAGCACCTGCTGAAAAGGAGAAAAGCTTGTGTCGTCGATGCGGAGCTTCTCATTGATGTTAAATGAGAGTTGTGTAACTACGGCGGACATCTTGCTCTGTCCTTGGAGGCTGTAGGCAACGGCCACTTGCGCTGATGGCCACTCCAAAATGAACTACTGGTGTTTGTAACACAGTTTGCCGTCACTACCATGGCACCAACTCCTTGGCCGAGATCTTGTACCCACACACACAGTGCAAAAGCACTTGGGCGTGCTTCAGAATCAGCTAACAACAGACACCATGCTTCTAATAATCTGACAAGAATAGGAGACAGTAATGAAATTGAACGCTATAGTAGAAAATTTATGAACAATCGAGTAAACTGATATTGGGGTTGATTTACCACAAAAACATATCCTGCAACATTTAAACAGCAGAACAAAGTTTATTTAATCCAGATTTTAATAGCAATTAAAAAATATCACAATACAATTTCGAAAGTATTACATGTATCAAAAAACAATCAAAACACAACTGGGGCTGACAACAAATCACCAGCTACTGATGCTCAATTAACACATGCTAAAAAACTGCAGTGTGACACATCATATATGCCCTGAAGGCAAAGACATGCTTTGCATAAATACACCCCTATTTAAATTCTCAACATTCTCAATGAGAGCCCTTACACCAACAAGCACACACAGCACTTCCAGAAGAGTGAGGTGAAGATTCCACAAGAGCTAAACACCACTATTAACAAAAATTCAAACCCTATTGATTCTGTGATAATAAACCTTCAACATGAATGAATTCGTATCGAAAACATGCTGACATCAGCAAAGTGGCATTGAAGTGTACAGAATGCCAGTTTCAAGAGATACATCAAAGGTTATTTGACGGACATGACTAATTCAATTATGCCATCAAACACTGATATAGTAGTTTGTTGGTGGTTGATGCAAAAGCAAGTAGTTACTTCAGAGGCATTTTGGCAGTACAGACAATACTTGGCTGAACAAAAAAATTTTTGGGTTGAAAAAGTTCTGTTGTAGGAATAAGAATGCCTTTCATATCAAAATATGACTTCGCACACATTACAAATGTCACTTATGAAGAAGTGGTTAAGGTGTTTACCTCAGCGATACAGATTTGGGCCATGAAAAGTTTCAGCAGATCAAAGCTGTACATTCTACAACAAAAATTCAACACCACTGGAATTGACTTTTTAACAGATATATGCACAATGTAGCTTGGTGACATAACCATTGATGATTTAAACATTTGTTGGGTCTTGTCTCGTAACATGACGAAAAATCCAAACCAGTGCTTTAACACCCTGATAGCAGGTTATTCAACTTTATTGCAGTGACTGGTAGTCCTACAGCAATTAAGTTGGAAATTTGCCTGGAAATATATTTGACTTGGAACAGTCAACAAATTTTACGAAGTCCAAGGATCAAGTTTTCTTATGGCAACCTCTACAGCAAGGCTAAATAGTCCAGCACCAAGCCTAGCATGCAGTGGTCACAATTAGATGGTATTCTACCCCAGTTACTGACAGCATTTTGTGGAGTACCAATTGCACCCCATTCAGTAACGTCCAAAATTCATTCACAGCATCACAGCTTCATCACAGAACAAATAGAGTACCAAGGCATTCACACAAAACTACACCTCGCAAGTGTGTGTGTTAAACAGTCTTCTAACATGCATATACCTTCCAAACCAACTGCTCTACCCACACGCCAAAATTGAAGCAACGAAGCAAAACGCCTTGTTCCCTTAACGTAAGTTTACTATAAACAAGGCACATTAGAAATCAATTAGTTCAGTGCAGTACAATGACACGATTGCACGCGTCCGCAGGCAAGCAGAAGCATGAGTCAGTTCCACACCAAAAAAAACCAACAGGCCGGCCAAACCCGGCAACACACTGCGCCAGCGCTAAACATCCTTCTTCCCCAGAGCTCCGAGCGAAAAGACCTTTCTAGCGAGAGCGTTGCTGAAGCGCGGCGAAGAAGCACGTTACGCCAATGACCAAGTGTTAAAGGTCGCACAAAAAACAAAATTAACCAGCTTTCTAATTCCTACAGTCCTTCTGGGACAAGTTTTTCGCTCTTTTTACGGCCACCCGTGCCCTCACAATGATTGCGTGGCTTTAATTTGTCATGCAACCACAGACAAGAAGCGGAAACGCACTATTTTATCTCTGTTACGTTTCCTCCTTTCTTCCCATTGTATTTTCAACAAATCTAGTGCAGATATGTTTGTTATATCTGAAATGTAAACATTATAACTACGATACGCAAATATCCTTGACAATTGAACAACTGAAGCAACGAATAAAAAACACGTGGCATAAAAAAACTAAGTCTACTTTGTTACGTCATGATATACCATTCTCGAAATAAACAATAGCCTGCTGACTTTAAAGTGAAGTAACCTTTGGTCTGTCGTGGTTTGTTGTAGAAAGTGTGCATTAGAACAAATACGAATTTCCATTAATTAAAATGAGGCAACAGCCCCGCAAAAATAAAACTCTGTCCAGCATATTGGAAAAATTAACCTACAATGTGTCAATGTAGTAGAAAACTGAGTTGTTCTGCGAAACAGCGGCAAATTTACTCTTGCTTCTTGACACGATTAGTTAAAGGTAATGTTTATGTCAATCACTGTACAAGCTTTGCAACGATATACCTATACAACACCCTCTCTTGAATAATAGCTTGTGTTTGAAGTAACGCAGATTGTATTTGTTTGCGGTATATAGCAATAATCCATTTATTGTCTAAGAAATTATATTAAATTGCTGCAAGAACTATTCTGTCCGTAAAAACTGTGCTTATATCTAATATTTTTGCTCGCAAGAGCAATTGTTCAAAAATTTGTACTCAAGTAATGTGTTACAAATAATTTTAATTTTATATCAGGTACAAAAGAATGTTTCCTTTAATTTTTGAATTCAAATCTAGTGTGTTTAATATGGTTGAAGATGGTTCTGAGCAACTATACATTACTGCACAAAACCTGATATAATTAGGGCATAGCCAGGTTTTCGTGCCACAATCGTATTTCGAAAAATATTACAAAAGTCAACAAACAATCTTTGAGCAATTCGGGTTATTAATATTTATTTCAATCATTAGTCTGTATTTTTTTTGATATCCCAAATTAATTAACTGTGCTCTTTAGCCCCGTTACTATAAACAACATAAACGCGTCATGGAAATGCGCTCCTAGTGGTTACGCAAGAAAACAAATGATTGATAATGTTTCCGATGCAGCAAAAGCAACTTGGTTAAAAAATGTGCACTAAGTTTTGCAATTGTTTAATTTTAATACGTGTTTATATATTTTCAAAATAGCCAAAGAAAATTAATAATATTTATTGCTGCTAAACGTTTCTGAATTACAATATATTCAAAATGTTTTTATTCTTCTGTTGCGGATTAAAAATCTTAGTGAAGTAAACACGATCAGCTGTTGCGGTGAAAATCGCCGATCTGTGCATTGAATTTAAGCATGAACCCTTTTATATAAGTTTGGCTGTGTTTTATGAAACAATGGGTAAGTTTTATAATTCAGAAGTGCATTTTCATTAATATACTCAAACTTTTTGTGTTTAAAAGTGTTGGAGATACTTGAGGAATTATTTAAACCAGTTACATCCATTTTTATTGCAACTTTACTATTACCCTTCATTGTGCTGTTGTGATCTGTAACAACTTAACATACACAAAATTACTTTAATATTTAAAATATATATTGCAATAAATATGAAAAAATGTGTAGTTTGTCCTCCTTGCACGTTTTACGAAATTTTATCCAGAAAAAAATCTCTAACAGTACATATACCAGATTGGAAAACTGTGATCATTAATTGCAAGGACGATTTTTTACATGTTAATGCTAGTTTATTATACATGAGAAACTGTAGTTTATACTCAAGGTCAGGGATTTTCTGTTCTATGTCCTATTTACAACTATAATTCAATTCTCAATCTGAGACCAATGTATAGCCAGTATTATTATGTATCTCTAGACCAGTGAGTCTTAACATAATTTTTACTTGTTGTTGCCCATTTGATATTACCAACCACTTGTCGCACCCCTTCTGACACAAATGTAATCAAGTATTTATGTAACCAACCTCAAATATTCAGCCTCAGCATACCTGCTTGGAATATTTTTTGCACTCCCAATATTGCTCTTAACCAAATATTAAAACTGTTTATCTTTAAAATCCTTCCTGAAATGATTACTCTGTTTATAAACAACTAGTATACATTGCATCACCATTTTTTTACAAACCTTATATTGTTTTATCTTAGCTGACTGCCTCCAAGTCTCTGTAAATGTGGCCAGTACTGGAAGTATCCCAGATGTCCTCATATCTGCAGTCGGTGGCACTTTGGGAGCAGTGCTTGGTTTGGTTGTTGGTCTCCTGATCCTAAAATGCTTTTTCATTGACATTTTAAGGCGATACTTTAAGAAAAAACCTCATAATGTTGCGAAACGATTGGACCACATTGAAAACATTTCCTCAAGAGACCAGGTAAAGAACGTTTACCCGATCGATGATAAACAAAACAAAAAAATTTCAAAAAACTTTGGCAAAAAATGTGCAGATATTTATAGCAATCTATAAGTTTGTTGTGTTACATCTTTCTAATTGACTCTCTTTTGGTTTACATGCATGATATGGAGACTTTATCTTTTACACATACATATAGAGTAAATTTAAAAGATAAATATACTTCAGAACTTGTTCAATCAAGATTTGGTTTGTCCGAATTTGGTTAAATTCTGGATTGTCTAAAGACCTGTGTTTCAAATCTAAAGCTGTGTAGAGTGTAGTAAGTGGGATATCAGAAGAATCACTTTAATTAAAGATAGCTAACACAGCCTGAGAACCAAAAGGCATTGTAACATGAGTTTTCAACCTTAGCACTAATTATCCGAAAAGCATTGGATGAATTGACTAACTTCATACATGCAACTCTAATGGCAGTTAGTTGTAGAGTTAAACTGTATGTTATGAATAAATATGTAAATGAAATGTGGTTTGGGCTTGGGGTCTAAATACAAGGTAAAAGCATGAAAATCCACTCAAATCTGGATTATAAAATCTAAACTTCCTACGAATTAGGTGAATTTCGTTCTAAATATATTGAGTTATACTGTATAATGAACAAACATATGAACTGTTGTAAACGTCTGCATTTTTGAGACCGCATAAAATGCTGTAGCGAGTATGTAGACTTGGCAAAATTATGTTAAATGTTTGGTGTGTTATGTAAACTCTTTCTATTTCAGATGATTTTAAACAATCATTGTACACAGGTGCAGCCACAGAAATCGGACAGATCTAAACTATGGTACCAAGGCACAAACATTTCAACATCACATACTGTTGAAGAACCTGAAGAAGAAGCAGATATTCCTTTAGTTGAACCTACTTTGCTGTTGAGAAGTATGAAAAAATTTAAATTTTTTGGAAACAACTTGTTTATCAATTGAGCAGATGTAGTTCAAAAATTATGTGACAAAAAAGCTACTAAGAAGTCATCTTCTGTTTCTGCTTAGAACACCTGACAAGCGGACTAATTGATGTTGTGATGGCAAAGTCACTTGAGATAAAACTGCATGAGTTGAAGACGCAAGAAGATTGTTATTTACAGAGCATGCAAGCAATAGCTTGGGAACACAGACATACTTGTTTATTGCAGGTAGATGCATGTCTGGTTAAAATTTGTACAGTGAAGAGAAAACACAACAAGTTATCAAAATATGTGATAATTAATGTATTTTAGACTTTCAAGATGATTGTGACACAGTATTTTAAAAGGGAACAGCTTTCCTCTCATGAATTCACACAAATACTCACTGCTGCTGAAAAGGTATTATAGTTACGTTGTCTTGTAGGCTAGAACCAAGACACACACAGCAGTTTAATTACTGTTTTAAAGGAAAGTGTCCATGATACTCTATACTTACACAACCTATAGTCAAATAGCACCAGCACGAAATACTACTTTATGAAGGTTTTCTTCATAAAATTACTTTTTTCCAACTCACTTCTTTCTTTGCGTAACGTAGGTGGAGAGGAGACACATATTGTGCAAATATTTTGTTGTTTAATGCAGAGGTTTGCACGCTCATTGGGAAGATATTGTCATTGTATCTATGACGAACACAAGAGGTTAATCCAGGCAACAAATGGATTGGATCGCAACATGTTCAAAGAAACATCACAAGCAGCTTACCAAATGGTATGTTACCATTGCTAATAACATGTTATGTGCAACATGGCCCCTTGAGTTGTGTTGACAACACTTTTAGAGCATTCACCGCATTTGGTGCAGTATGATAATTGATTTAGCTGGATTGTGTGGAAAGGATATTTAGTTTGGTTCTGCTACTCTCACCATTATTTGGTATAAATATCTGCATAACTCTGAATAAGAAGGCTAATCTGCTGTACCTACTAAGCGAACATTTCAAACACACTGTGTTCATTATCAATGCTGTTATTAAATAACTAAAGACTGACTTTAGCAGTGGCTCTGATAATGGACACAATTTTGTTTGTAACATTTGCTCAGCATGTCCAGCATCTTAGCTTTGGCTTTTTAATTTGAATAATCAGCATTGCTGATTTGCATGTTGATGTTATTATGATATGCAATGTTAGGTGGAGGACCTTAGAACAATATGCAGCAAGTTTGAAGTGGACATTCTGGATGGACAAGACCAAGACACAATCCATTCTGGTCTTGTTAAAGTGGTGGAAATGATTGAAATGAGAATCCAGGCTCTCCATGACATAAAATTGGAGGTACAGGAATAATTTCAGCACATTACAATTTTAAATGGATTTCGGTCAAAGTTGTATTGATTTAGAAATGGCTTGAGTAATATGAACATTTGCATTTCTTATGAACTTAGTCAATTGCAGTTCTATTGTTGTAAAAATATTATTTACATTGAATATTTATTTTGGGGTAACAATAAAATTTTTAAATACATAATGCTATTTGAAAAATGGTGATATATATTAGCAATGAGTTACACAGAAAACGTTTTGTTGTAAAACTCAATTTCCTTGAAAATCATTCAAAATTGTTTAGGATATAAAATCATTGAGTCACCGGAAGTTGCTTGTTGTGCAAGCTTACCACGGAGGTAACATCTCACTCTTGGAAGCAATGAGGTAATGCAAATGCTGGTAAATTCGCAATCTCTGCAATTCCTAATTTGTCATGTTAGTGGTTTTAGTCTTTCGAGTAATCACTCCCAAAGAGTTTGTAGAGCTGTGAAAACTCACTTGTTGAAATAAAAGTTAACATTCTATCCGCTATGGTTTATGTTATGTAAGGGAGGTAGTAGCATTTAACAAAAAGTATCGGCACCATTTATAGCGCACCAAAATGCCACAGCTGTTCTTAGGAGCAACCATATTGTTTTTATGCGTGATATGTCGAGACAGAACTGTCATTAAATTGACAATTGCTGCTGGGTGCTGTACATACGCCACAGAATTCAACGTGATTACATATTGGGAGTGAACTTATTTAATGCGTAATGAAAACCGTTCGCAACTTCGCAGCGGTTTTCGCTAATTCCCTTGATCCGTCATGATGTCCATGATTAGTTTCCAAGCACTGGTGGATAATTTGTGATCAACTGCAACGTAATTTCCTTACTACTGTATGTAAACATGCGGGGTCGAATCCAGTATTTTCAGGTGGGAGTTGCGATGCGAAACTCATAGCGATTTCTAGGGAGGCGTTGGCCTATTGCCAGATCCGCCCCTCTAAACGTACTGAATTCATCCATGTTGACTGTTATTCAGGACAAGAAGAAGTTACATGGAGACGATATTACAGCGTCTTGCCAAAGCTGGTCACGTAAACCAAGAAGACAGCGGGCGAACATGGAATGAGTTTCGAGTTGCCATAGAAACGGCATTCGACGAAATTTCAGCCCGTAAGTCCAGTTACGCAATGCATTAATTACTCCGAATGTATTTCAACGTCGTTCCGAATGTATTTTACCCCTAAAACGTAAATATCCTTGTTTAAGGTGCGTACTACAACGGTAGAAAATGCTTATGACTTTTTTTTTCGCGTGCAACCCATTATGAACCTTTGCCGTACGTCATGATCGATAATTACATCCTAAAATGTACAGACAGGGCGAACCTGTCACGTCATGCTTTCAAAAACCACCAACGCATGCGCGTTAATCTTTCAAGCCGTTTTGCGCCTTTATAACGGTGCGCGCAATTTGAAAACGGGCGAATTCCTTTCGCGACTTATAGTGGTGCAGACAAATATTAGTCTTTCTTAACAATGGATCGCGGCTTCGCGGCCCACAATGGAATTTACGACAATCGTTGATGGTTTAAGGGGGCGTCTTTTAAACTGCCTGTAAATACAAGTATCGCAGCGTACGTTAAATGCCCGCCGTTAATAAAATAGTATACCTATACTCCCCTGTTTGCCATCGTTAAATAGATGGCGTGTAACCAGGTTAGCTCAAGCGGCATTTTCCCGTGCACTTACCCTGTTTCCAGGCCAACACTTGCAGTCTCTTCCCACGCAAAATATCGAACAGTCTTGGGTATATTGTATAAATATTTTATTGCACTACAAACGCGAAAGATTATTGAATTTCTTCAAATGTTTGACATTTTCACGTTCCTATACTGGGCCAGTATAAACCAGCAACCCTTGCCCATTTACAATGTGTGTTGTTGGGCACGTTCCCGTATAGTTTCCTACAGAAACCACGCAATTGAAATTAAGTTGGGTTTCCAAATCCTGACATTTGTTAAATTCGGATTTTCAAGGTGTTTAGTATAAAGTTCAATCGGATTGAGGGCTATACAGACCAATACAGGTTAAATAAACTGACAAGAATGTTACGACTGCGATACATTCTCGTGCGCTTAGGTTTGATGTTGTATTTTTTCCAAAATATACAAAGGGCCAAATGTCAGTTGGAGAAACTTATAATGCCCTTTTTAGGCGAAATATATTTTTCTAAAAAAACATCCACCATCTGAGCAGTCTACAGATCACTTTCCTAATTTTAACATATAATTATATTTTTCGATACGGGGTGCGACCAACAGCCTGCTAGGGCATTTGGTTTCAATTGATTCAGTTTTTTTATTGTGTAATCACGTATACAAAGGGTGTGTAAAGCCTGTCAATACGTCCATATGCATTCAGACTCGGAGGGGGCACTGATGAAACTACAACAGCAATCGGTCGAACAACGCAAATCAACTTTCCAGCAACTAGAAATGGGGCAAAGTAAGGCCGTACAACAGCTGCTCGATCGTGGTGGACAAAAATTCAAGATCAGGAATTTTTTGGAGGTGAGCGCGCAAGTGTCAAAGTCACTCGCGGTTTCTGGTTTTGTGCTTGAGTGTGTGCGCTACGATAAGGTTGCGCGTATTTTTAGCAAGTTCACAATCGATACCCATTACGTGTGTTTGACTTACCGTTAAACCCAATTAACGTATAACGGCGCTGTCGGAAAAGAAAGACGCTCAACAAACTGCAATTTCCTTTCTGCAATCAAACGATAATCCGGGACATCGCGAGGGGTGAACTTCGATAAAACGATAAATAATTAACCCAGATTCCACGCAAGTTCAAGAACTCCCAAACGTCACTAAACCTTCACAAAATTTTCGCTTGGGGTTACCATAACGATCGCGGTGCTATTGTGCAGGTCATCGATCGAGCGAACGCGTATCTAATTTCCTGTTATTCGATGCCCCTTATTTACCATTGCAACCTGTATTAAATATTGGTTGTCAAAATAAAGGGTGCGCGCCTTTGTAAAACACAATGCACAGTGCGTCCCTTGTGCTTTACAAAATCTCTCTCAGAAGGACGACCTGTTCTTGTTAGCGTTTTAATGCCCCCTGTGTGTTGAAACTTAGTCCGAAAGTTGCATGAAGTTCTCGTATACGCGTGCTGGACTTGAATTACAATGACATAAATTTAGTGCTCAAAGAATGCACCAAGTTTTCGTGTAAATATTGGGGCTTGTATTACAATGACTTACATAAGTTTCAACGCAGCAATACTTCACAACGCTGGCAGAATTTCACGAGAGGGAATCGACGGCTGCACACGAGATTACCAACAACGAAGCAGCGAAGGCGGCTCAGTTGCAAAAGGTACAAAACAGTCAAGCCAGCCGCCCCGGAGTAACCTGCTTAACCCCGAGCCCAGAAGGGACTCACAAAGGCCTTACGCATTTAGGCGTAGGGTTTTACGCTTAGGTGGAGCGCAACGGTGTCATTATCGCCCACACGCGGTCGGTGCCGTCAGCATGATTAACATTTTTGGGTTACGATAAGCTAACTCGCGAACCCGCTGACCCCGGTTAAAGGTTATGTGGCTTTTGGTCCAGTTCGAACGTTTTTTGTGCTCGAATGACATTTAATGCTACGCCTCTGGAGGTATTTTTTGTGTGTTTTGAATTGAAATTGAAATGTCAAACCCAGTGTTGCCTAACCTGTACTCTTAGTAAATTTACACGAACAAAAACCGCGAAACTGAATTGCGATTCATTGTTATGCGAATCCAAAAATATTCAAGTGGAAAAACTTGCATGTTTTTTTGATAGTGGTAAATATTCAAATATAATGACATTTTGTCATGTTGTAAACAATAGTGCAAATAATGTGTGTTGTAAAAACTTTTTTCATTGGTCCCGGTTAAGGAATCCTATTGTTGTGCAACATCGATTTATTTGCACTGTTGCCAAGTAACGTGTCCCGAAAATGACCATTCCCGCCCGATAACGGCCAATTTCCTGTCACCAAATCGTTTGGTGACGTCACTTATCGCTAGCGCACGTCAAATTCAATCCCAGTTTATCCGACAATAAACGGCCGGACTTTGGTTTCCTTTAGGCCGCCAAGCTCAACTTGTCGGCTCGATGTGACGAGGCGCAGGAAAGGCTTCTGTTGGCTCTGGTGGAGAACGGGGCGCTCGGGGTCGATACCGCGCGCCAACTAACCGAAGAGTTGCTGGCAAGAACGAAAGTAAGTTCACTTTCCTTTGCTCATTGTATGTTGCAAATACGGTAGTAAATTGGTGGTGTTTTCAGTGTGATGAGACCCAGTCTCTTGAAGTTGCGTACTGTACAAAGCATCAAATTTGGGTTAATATTGATTTGTACAGTGTATTCCTCTAAACCAACAAAATCACATCTGCACGCGGCTGTAATATGTATTTAAATTGCTATCAACCACCCGACACTTTCTAAAATCGCCTTGCTTGCATTGTTGTTTAAATCGACTTTAATTATGGTCCAACTGTCGCGTTTTCGTGCACGTGTGACAATAAATTACTGCGAAAAAGGCACAATTGTCATCTGTTTTTTTACACGTGATGTAAAAAAAACTCATATCCGGGCGTAAAATTTACCGCGGGGTGCTGACAGCAAGCCGACGAGGAAGTGTCGGCTGTCAACATCGCCCAATCCAAACTCGTTGAGCGAGAAGCCAAACTGACCGGGGAGATCACGTGGAACGGAGGGGGCGTGAACGGTCACGTGACGATGGACGGCATTACGTCAGAGCATCGGAAGATCGCGAAAAAGTTCTTGGAAGAAGTGAGCTATCTTGATGACAGGTGGGTTCATGTTTACATTGGAGGCTGGTGGAAAGTAGTTCAGTTTATGTTTACATACTGCATGTTCGACTTACAGTTACACTTTAAAGTTAAAACCTATAAACAGGGAAAATATACCCTTGACGAAAAACTGTGAATGCCTACCTTTAAATTCTTTAATTTTTGTGTACGTGACTACATGCGAAACGTAAAAAAAGTCGACACAAAAACTCAATTTTTCAACACAGCGATCGGACAGCTTCCCTCCACGAATATGACGTCGGTGTGTTTCTCTTGCGCAACCTAGCGACGACGGTTCGTGAGCATGCTTTTCGAACGTTTGATCGACAGTTAATGGATCACCAAGTTCGAGCGATATCGCATATTCGCGGCGACCAACAACTAAAAACCGACGCAGACATACAGGCTCTGGTAAAATCCGGTTTAAACTGGTTTGTTTTTGTGTTTGAGTTTGGTTTGACTGAATACAAAATTTTAACACACACTTCTATACCAACGGACCATCATCAAACATTTTGAGCGCATGCCTTCAAAACATGTATGTCCTGTTTTTTTTGCAGGCGCAGAAACTCGGCGACATGCGAGAAAAACATTTCACTAAATATGGCGAATTATACAAAGAAACAGGAACGCTGCTTTACGATACTTGGCTCAAACAGCAGGTAATATCTTGCTGTTGCATGCATATTGGATCCCTGATGGTAAATGAGGAGGTTATCTTAATCAACCTTGTTTGCAGGGTTAATGTGCGGGTTTAATAAAGATTGCTCTATAGATCATTACGCTATTAGTTGTCTGCTTACAGTAGTTTACACTGTTTCGGCCTTTTGGTCTCAATAGTTCAGCTGTTGACTGTTGCATTAAATTATAGCTTTGCTTCCATGGAATGATTGGTGCTACAGTTGATGATGGAAGTATATGCAATATAACAAACGCCTAACCAAGTAACTAAAAAAATTGATTTA
This sequence comes from Ascidia mentula, assembly GCF_947561715.1. Classification (NCBI taxonomy): domain Eukaryota; kingdom Metazoa; phylum Chordata; class Ascidiacea; order Phlebobranchia; family Ascidiidae; genus Ascidia; species Ascidia mentula. Next base: position 7,981,417 of record NC_138568.1, read on the forward strand.
AGCTAATTCCGCTTAAACACTAAAAAATAATGACCCACTATACTGTCAAAATACCCTTTCAGAATTCATTCGTGTGTGGAATAGCCGCCAAAAAGCTGGTGACAAACTTGATCGCTATGGACGAAGAGGAACGGCTTGCAGGTCGACTGATGACAGGCATCAAGGTAAGATTGTAGTTGGTTTCCAGAACGTTGACAGAGTGGGGCGCTAATGCATTCGCCAGCATGTCCCTTAAAACAGCTGCTCGCAGCGAAAAGATCCAATGCTTGTTGGTGATAATTTCGTTGCCGGCAAAACACCATTTGTTGACAATTTTGAAATTTTTTTAAGCAGTTCATTCTTGAACGATTTTATTTGCAAAACCGACAACAACTGGTTCCAACTGGTTTAGATTTTTGCAAAAACTACAGGACTTCTTATCATCGTGGCTATAAATGGTCTGCGACCGCTGATAATCTTAATTTGAATCCCCACACATACATTTTAGTCATTTGTTTCCAATGCAATTGCATTCACCACGCTATATGCTTCGTCACCGCAAAAAAAACATCTAACCATATAAACTGTCAAAAAAATGTTGTAAAGCCGGATTAGAGAAATCCTGAACTCTGCAACTTTTTTTCGTTAGCGAGAATTTGCCGCCACACTTCGCCGTAAGGAAAACTTCGACGAAGCCGAACTTCAACCTTTAGTGGAAGAACACCGCCACCAAGTGGGCGAAGTCGAACGCAATCTACGTCAGTCGCATGATCTTCAGTTGCAGGTAGATGTAATATAACTCACCAGTTCCTTTACTTACTCAATATCACAACACGTATTCACCACACAGATGTCTAAGGAGCGTTTAAGTTCTGCTCAGCAACATAAGTTAATGAAACTGCATGAAAAAGATGCACGGTTGTTGAACGCTAGACCACAAAGCGCTTCCAGTCTTTCCATACCTGAGGTTTTGGACAGGTGGTAGCAAATATTGATACATTTTTAATTGGTAACAATAATGTATTTTTTCAATTATCGATGGACAAAAGTTTTTGTTTAGTCGCGTAATTGAGGTTCTACGTATGATAGTGGCACGGAATTATTTCCTACTTCGGCCCGGACCCTGCAATAACGGCTCGCCACTAAAGCCAAAGTTGGCTAAATGGGCTTTTCTTTAATAAACAGCTAAAACGACGGTAAACATGCATATCTTATTAAAAGCCAATACAGCCATCGATACTCGTTTCATTTTGCCACACTCCCAACCCGTACAGCACGACCCCCATCTCAAAACTCGCTCGGTCGTACCCAAAGCACCGCTTTGCCCCGGCCAATTAACCAATCAACGTACACGGAAATCAATGGGGCGTAACGGGACGACGTGGCAAACATAGAAAAACGACAAAAGTGTGAATATAAAGTGCGAGAAAAGATGAAAACATAAACAAAAGTGCGATGGGAAGAGTGATTTAAATAAACAACACAGGTGAACAAAGAAAGCATAAAGAAAAGAATTAGTGTCGTGTGTCGTTTTCGTTTTCGCTACAATAGTCATCCATCTTGCAGGCGCATAGAACACTTATTTATGTATCTTATGGTGTAGAACAGTTTTTCCCAAAGTTTTTGTCCCTAAGGTTATTTAAAATGACAACGAAACTCGTAACTTTCGAAACCTCTAGTAAACCTAAAACTTAATTGTTGGCCTTCTCATGTGATTATCGCCCAAACACTTAAAGGCATATTCCGCAGTTGTAGATTTAAGCAGATTAGTAGCTCATAGAAACCTTAATATTTTATTGTGGAACTAACTTTGGATAACGTTGGTGTAGGTTATCCTAACTTTCAAATTTACCACGTCCGAATAAAGTAGCACACTGTGCATTTCGGTGCATTTTTGAAGTAGAAATCTGGCTTACCAACTGTTTCTGACACATTACTTATAGATTACTTGAACAAGCTCGCAATCAGCGTAGGATCGAAGGTCTAGAAAGCGAGGGCGAAATGGAAATGGCGAACCACGTTTACTCTCACCGCCTCGCCTTCTCTCGAACTCTCAACTCGGAATTGCAGGTAAATGACTCTCGTTCACCATCTAGCGGATTTTCACTGTTGTAAATAGTTATAGTGGACGTTCTTTATCACAACTGCAAACGGCCACTGTAAAGCAAGATATAACTTTTTATTATTTTACAGAAATTGGACAAAGTTTTCTTGTACAAAGTTGGTCAAGCAGCGAATTTGAGCAGAAAGCAATTTATGCAGTGTGTCCGCGACGGTTTGCTGTCTGGTGAGTTCTTTTGATTGTGTATGTTTTTCTTGATGTTCGGCTTTGTCAAAACATTTTTTTTTAATTTTTCACAGTCTAACAGTCTAAAAAACTAAAACATTAATGAGGTATTTGATTATTTCGTAATGCAAACATTTCTTCTTATTACAATTATCGGTATCGGTTTGAAACTTGTTTTTTAAATGTGTTTTAATGGATTTCAATATACCCAACAATGAGAATGTTTACATTGCAACATTAGCAAAAATTTGTTTTTCTTTTTTCTTGCTGTTTAATCGTTTTCAGCACTCCAGAGGTAGAATCGTCCAATCGCATTTACAACACGAAATTCGAAGAATAATAAGAAATGTCAAATTACCTCAAAAAACATCTTTCAAGAATTAAAAGATTCTTAGAAATGTCATTTTAAAACTATTCTCAGATCCGCCTGTGTCATTCCTAATATGCGTGGTATGATTTGTAAACAACCTATTACTTTTTCTTTGTCAACAGCGTCGGCATCTGATGAGGTAATTGCCGCGTGGACACAAGAATTCTCGAGACTCTGGCCTAAACGCGGTAACATTTTAGGAAGGTCAACATCAAGGGCGGAATCAGTCAGGTGGGCGCCTGACGCGGGCGTCGTGCAGAAGCGTGGACGCAAAGGTCGCAGTTTTCTCAAGCGCGTGGCCCACGCCCAAACCTAATAATCCATGGCATGAAAGCTGTAACCCTATATTTTCGTCAATTTCCTTGTTTACATTTAGTTGAGATTTTTCGGTGGTTAAACGCATAAAAACAACATCGTGATACAAATGTTGACACTTTGCACTTTTTTGTATTTAAACTCGTATCTAACACAGCCGTATTTTTTCGTATAGTGGATTTTTTGCAGAGTTTTGTTGCAATTGTTGTACATTACACAAGTTGATTTATGCTTAACAGTCGTGGTTGATTTTCATCCAAGATAAATTCTGTTATTGTCGTGCAGTTCGTTTTTTGGTGACTACCACTGCATTTATTTCACTGCGAAGATGACTAATTGACTCCCTGGGCATGTATATAGTGATGGGCGTTTTTAATATCGTGTTTACTGAATGTGTATACTGCGTTAAAACTTTTGCAGTCCCGAAATTTCATTAGATTTTATTACTGTCAAGGTTGCATAATGTTTCTTGTCCTAAACACAGGCATGTCTGTATATTTTACCAACCTACACGTTTATTTCATTTTGTCTCATTTTCTTTAGGCGCTTCCAAATTCTAACGTCGAAGTAAAATTTATTTTGTACAAACGTTGGTTTTTGTATCTTTCCTTGTATAATCACGCAGGTACACCGAACAGGGATGAACATAGCCAAAAAAATTTCTTGATTAACAAAAAAACAGTTCTGTGCCGCACTTTCGGTTGTTCGGCCAAAAAACAAACAGGTTTCGTTCTTATGGCGAGCGATCATTTACCCTAATATTAACCGCCTAAAAACGTGTTTATGAGTAAAGTGGTTTAAACCAGTGTTTCCCAAATGTTTTATCCACGGAACACTTAGGGTTATTTAGGTAGAAAACCCCCCTTCAAAAAACGTGAAGTTAACCAAATTTACCCCTTTTACTTGTTTTTTCGTTTCTTTTTATTTTTTACTTTGTTCAAATGTCTACTGCCCAAACATATTTAGCAGTGTTTACGAACAACTCGTAGAAAACCAAGACAAAATGTTATTTAGACAACAGGAATCAGCCTCTGCTCTGCTTGGTGGTACCGCTGGATCTGTCTGTCTATTTGAATAAGTACAGAGACTGACGATGGCATTTCTACGATATTAATATTTCTGTTGATTTTGATAATAAAGTTTTTCATGGCATCCACTTTGGAAATCGTTGGTTCAGAATATATACGACAACACTTTTCAAATTCCTAAAATCAACTGTTGCCGAACGCATCGCAACTCATCACGCAGGAGTAGCGTCAAGTGGCGGCCAAGTCCCTTCGTCCGGGCCGCGATTATAAAGCACTGAAAAGTGATATAATATCCCCCCCATTGCCCATACACGCTTTTATTGTCGCAATGATTTAATCTGGCGAAGCGATAGGACAATGGACCGTCGTCGATTCGAGTGGATGCGGCCAATGAGCATTCGGGGCCATCAAATGAATCTAGCAGGTGCCCATATACAACATAGCCAGTCGCCATGACATTGTACGTATATAGGACTGAGTGAGGATGCGGGTAGGAGCGGTTTTCTGTTTTCCTAGTTGCGGTTGTAAGGCAGGAGTGATTGGCGGCCGTTTAGCGCTATACGATTTCCCCTTTGTTTACTACTTAAGCGATCCAATTACGTTATAAATGTTTTGAATGCGGATACCGTGCGAAGGTCGCATCATGCTGGAATATTTGCCCTTTTTCGATTTTAGGACAATTCGATGGTTGTTGCAGCATTTTTCAAGCGTAATGTTACAAAATATTGACAAGACTAGGATATATCTGTTGTATTTTGCTTCTATGACGTACAAACTTTATTTCTTCAACAGAGACACAGGAAAATTTAAAACATATTTGGTGTTGCGCACTCGCTTGGTTATTTTTTCGTTACAGATCGAAGAATATAAATATTTGCAAAACAAACCCGATATTCCATTTTATCTCAGTGGTCAGTGATAAGGCACGTCGAATATACCTCGCCCGAAAAAGATCAACATAATTCTGCTTACCTCTGCCCAAGGGCTAATATTTCATCTCGAGATGTAAAAGCCGTCTGTGTTTGCCTACACGTCAACCACAAGAACGACAAGCGATCAATACTTAGAACCACGATTTTAATTTGTTCCGGCAATCAATTTTAAACGCGGACAGGGTATTGATTATGTGATTCTATTTGAGACACCTGGCCCATGTTATGTCGAATCTGTTCCCAGTGTTTTGGAGTCAACCGAGCAGCAAGATATCTTTGGTTTCAGGCGATATATCCGTAAGCATTGTAACCAGGCCCCAAGGCAATAGGAGATTTGAGAATTTCCGTCGTTGTGTACGTTTTCCCAGGGTATGTTTTGACGCTGCATGGCGTCAAATGGGCGTTTGTTTCCATTCGTGTCACTGGCATAATGGCCCAGCGACAAGGCAGTCGGTGTAAGGTTGATTGTGACGACATAGCACCGTTCTTTGAAGCATGGCCCAAACTCGTGTTCTGGTGTAGAGAACAAACGAATATGCTCGGAGAGTATGTAGCCAATTTCGGCTTTATTACATCAGGAAGTCGGGGGATGTTACGCCCATATTTAGCTTCATCGTCAGTGCATATTTTACTCAAGCCAGTCAACAGGGTTCGCATAGGTTTGCTGTTGTTTTTTGTGCCCAAGTTTGTAAGTATAAAACACCGGTCTTATGTAGAAAACAGGCATGTGTTCAGGGAATTATACAAGGTAGCAAGGATATAGACAAGAATGGGTGCCGCAGTATTTATTTATAAAAAGAATGTGGAGAAAGTTTTTGTGAAATGTCGTTTTCTGTTTTAATGCAGATTTTTTTAAACGCTTTAGTTCAAAAAGTGATGTGTTTTTATTAAATTTGATGTTTAAAACTTGACTCGGATTCGCAAAGCGGTCTTCAATCAGCTTCAAGTTGTTCCAACATTGCTAAACTGATCGCAACATGGCACTGACGAGGCCACAGTTTTCCAGCAGGTACTTGGAGCCACTGGCTTTGCGGGATGTTAAGGTACCTTTCGCAGAACCAGCAGCGCGGCAAAATGAGAACAAGGCTATCTACTACAAACAAAGGAAACCGCTACGATTGACTCCGCTGAAGGCACAAGCGGGCACAAAGCCGCAGTGCGTCAGTAAAATATTACACGAGGAGGAATACGACTTCATTTTTAATAACAGCCGACCGGATGACCCGGATTTTTTTCCGTCAAAACAACATCCTCATAAAGTGAGACATTCCCTGCCAAACACCAAGGCCGTATTTCCAGCGGCAGGTGTAACACACAGACAAAGCTGGTCGAAATTAGCTTCGAACAAAACACGAAGAAAGTACGTCAGTTTTTCTTTGCCGCCGCTTGAAAATGCAAATCAGGCTCAGAACCTGAAAGAAGAAATTGCTGAGATTATTTCTTCGGTTTTACGCGAAGACGTATCTTGTGAACGCAACACGCAAGGTGAAGAAGTGACAAGAGACGATGTACATAAGCTTCGCGCCGCTGTGGCTTTGGATAAAAGGAAACTGCACGCAAAACTTGGCAACTCAGACCAGTACGGTCGTCGAAAACTCAGACCCAGTAAATTAGAACCCGTTGGCGTTGTGAGTAACCCCACCTTAAGGAGGTCTAAAGTAACCGAAAAAGTGCTTTCTCGAAAAGCAGCGGCAAACAAATTCCCAAGTCCTGAAGTGAAAAACCCATCAAGGTCATCAAGCCAAGCAGTAACCACTGACTACATCAGTGCTCTCGAAAAGGCCCGACAAGCCCTGTTGGGCAAATTAAGCTCGGTAACTCTGACCCAGAAGCGACAGTTGCCTCGCAGACGAGTGTTGTATCTGCCGGCCTTGGCTGCCCCGTGCAGTGAGGACTTTGCCGCCACCATGCGGCGGTTTCAGCACGGTAGACGGTTCGTTTCTTCGCCTGTGGTATTGGATCACGTGATACGTAATAACGTGCCGCACAAGGAGACAGCCAAACTGTTAGACGCTGTGCTTCGACCTCCATCAATTACCCACATTACTTAAAGATACTTTAATAACGATGCGCTTCTGTAATGGTTGGAGGCTACTGGTGAAAAAGACCAAGAGACCGACGTTTCTTAAAAATGTTCAATGTGTTTTTTTCTTCTTTTTGATAAGATGTGAGCGTTTTTGTCGAAAGAAACCACTTTACTTTCTTTACTGTAAATAATTGTTGCAATATATTTAATAAAGCTTTCTGAAGAAACTCCCATTTCAGTGCATGGTAGTTTGGAAAACAAAGAATGGTTTCGTGGGAATTTTATGACCATCGACTTCCAATCTAACTTCCGTGATTCGTTGTTCAAACCAAACTGCCACTGATTTCCTGTTATCTAACAAAAGACACAAAAGAAGCAGATGGCGCATCACTTTAGCGTCCTAATAAAGTATATTTATCACCCTCAGAACGTAAAACTCTTGACACTCCAGTCACCATATACAAACACCAAGAGCAAAACCCAATTGCGACAAAGGCGTCATTGCACAAACAGTAGGCCCTCTCGCGCCAATTCAGTGGTACAGGATAGTTGACAATGTAACTGGTATGCAGGTTGCAAGAAACAACGTGGTGAATTTAACTCTTTCCGATAGGCTTGACGCACGTTATGGGTGGGGTCCACAATATCACAATATAAAATGCACAAAAAAGAGCAGTTTAATTTTGGCATTAGCAATGCAGCCACTATAGTATAGCGAGGTAAATTTTTTTCCATATATACACTGGGCGCTGAAACTGCCGAAAATGCACCGTCCAGTATCGATGTATAAAAAAGTAAATTCGATTTTTCAGAATGAATATTTCATATATACACCGGGCGCCCGAAACTTAAGAGAAAAATATACCCAGCAAACCCTTGGTCTATACATCAATAGTACAAATGCGGGCACTCGAGGGTTAACCGCTAAACAAGCAGCACGGCGCATTTTCGGCACTTTGGCAACGCCCAATTCGCAATACAAACACGACATTGGTACGGGAGCCAATTGTTTTTCGTTGGGTAATGTTGTCAAGAGCGTGTTCAAACGGTTGCATTATTTTGAATAGAATTTAATTCAAACGCACATCAATTATTATCACGTACTTGGCTAAGCGCAGCATTTATCCATTTAATTTGCAATTAGCAGGTAACTGACAACGTGTCATTTTTATGCAAATAGGTTGTTGCATACACCCTGAGAAAAATGGCCCCTGTTCCCAAGTCAGCTTAAAACCTATTTCAGGCATAAAAGCGCAAAAGCTTCTTTCCAATGGTGGCGAAGAGAATGGGTGACTCCATGAAATGCATAAAAGGCGGAAAACGCAGGGAGCGGTAAAACAATACAGCAGTCCAAAAATGAAACCATATGTATATGAATGGTGTGTCAGGAAGACAGCGGACGCGCTGGTATCAGTGCTAGCTATCGAAAACAGACGAGTACGTACAATTGCACAAACACAAGTAGTCGGTACGGTGTTTTGCGATAGAAAATACGGGACAAACAGAATACTGGGTATGTTAAAAACGTCCTATTAAAGGAGTCACTAAATGGGTTGGCTTTGCTAAATGAATGTAATGTCGCGGTGATAGTGATTACGTACCATGGTGGTGACAATAAAATTAGTTGTACCAATGACAATAATGTTAGGTTGTGACTTTAATATAATTCTACTTAATATTAATAGTGAAATCTCGGGAACCATTTATCAAAATAAGTTTTGGGTCAATTAGAGATCAAATAAAATACTTTTAAATGCAGTCGACCACAACAGCCAGTGGCCGGTTTTTAGATCGCAAACCAAGTTTCTACAGTGATGAGTGAGTTGTGCAGCGATGAAACGGCGAGGGTAGGATATTTACAATAGGTATGTATCTAAACAGTGCAGCGGGATGGACACCGTGAAGGCACTAACAATTGCACGAAAATAACATCCTGACTGCGAAGAAAACGTAAATGAGATGGTTTGGATGTTGATGAAGGACTTACCATACACGTTTACATATCTGGGTGATTTGGTTGGCAAAAGAGCAAAACGTGACATTAGTTTCAAGGTTGCAAGCTAGTAATTGGTATTAATAATGCATCTTATTTCATATTCCAAAGTGAAAAGATTTATAAAGTTTGGACAAACGATGTTTTACCTTATGAGCCACATCATCACGCTTGACTACTACTACATAAACAAACTGTGGTTTTGTTTTTTGTAGTTAATTTTGTGTAAAACATTACCCCAATCTCATAAGTACTATGAAAAACACCATAAAAAAAGAAACAACCCGATAATTGCTCTAATCTCCGACATCTGCATCTCGGTCACCCACAAGCCACAGAAATAGGAATCCTGCAGCAAGTAGGCCAGTTCCCAGAAGGTCACCCATTGCTGTTAAATAGGGAATAGCGCTGTTGTCAGGGTCATTACCTTTCCTCCAAAGGCGAATGACGAGCCATTGACAAACTTGCAAAAGAATTGAGACCTACACACATGCACACAAAGTCAGGAAACACACATTGAAAAATTTGATGAATTGAATTACATTGGACAGGCCAAAAACTAACCGTTTTTGAGTTTTGAATGACCTAATTAAAGCAACAAAGGGTGGCCCGTCATGCACTGCACATAACTACTGATATATATGGTATATTGATCAACTAATTTGTAAGATATACTGCAATCATCCCTGCTCTATATGTCATCTTTGTCACCAAATTAACTGATATACATGTTCCATTAATGATCAATTAATGGCATTTTCACTTACTTGCATGAGTGAGACGATCACATACACCACAACAAATTGTGGAGTGATGCTTGTGTGGCCAGCTTCTAGTGCTTTGATAGTCAAGAGGAAAATAAGCTGACCTGGTACAACTGTTGCCAACATGACCCTCGAACCAGCAGAATGATAATTGTCTGTCAAGTGGTGTAGTCAGTTATATGATTTATAATTATGGGCACATGACTCAGTTTTTCATGCAGATTGATTTGCAAATTATGAAAACCTAATCCATGGTAAACAAATGAAGCCAATGCCATTTGTTTTCAGTAATTTATGTCAAAAAACAATGGCACCACAATGCTATAATTCCAACTAACGATTCAACTACATGTTAAACAAGCTATGGTGTTCTAGGGATTCAACTAAAGTGATTAGTATGTTATGATTGGTTCATAAAAAATATTTTAATAAAGGATGGGGATAAATTGCACCATCTGTTGCATGTGCCATTAAGATCTTTAACAAATAAAAATTTTAACAGACCTGAAGAGCAAAATGTGTGGCAGGGTGAAATGCAGCCTGGTTTTTCTCTTGAAGGTAGGACACCTAGTGGTAGTCCGCTGGTGTGTAGATAAGTTGAAATTCTGCTAGCTTGCACAGCAACCAGGTTACCACCCACTCCATTTATTACTGGGGCAAAGACGGCGATTCCCTTGTTTTGAGAAACTGCAAAGTCGAGGATAAAACCGCCCGTGCTAGAAAAAACAATATATATAACCTAATAATTCCTGCATTATTCCTCTTAGATCTCTATGGCTATGTGTCATGAGTGCAAATTGGTCTTATGTTACCAAATTGGAACTAATTTCAAGCAAATGAAAGTTTGTATCATCAGAATCTCCTGATCTTTATGGCCAACATAGAATTAGTAACAGATTTTACAGCAGTGTAATTTCGATCAAATTTTAAATTATAGTAAACAAAGCATCAAATTAATATTATACTCCACCTGCTGATTGCCATGGCTGCAATTACCGGTTCCCATCCATGCCTGACTACATCCTTTGTGAATTCGTTCCGATGTGCTAACCATAACAAGAGGGGTGTAAGCACAAAGAAAAAGACTATAGTTGCAGGGCCAACCCAAGCTGTTGATTTGTTGTTCACTGTGAAGTATAACCCCTAAAACACAAATGACAAGTTGCAATAAAATTGGCGATTGTGATCATTTACATTCAAGCTGTCTGATATTTCTTGTGTCAAGCATTTATAAAATACCGATATGTTATATTTAATATTACCTATGTCATGCTAAATTGTTTAAAATTCATGTATATAATCAAATTACAACAATATATACATTTTTAGACGTCTCTATTTTACCACAAGATTTTAGATACGTTGTACACACAATGTATGGTATAGAAAATTATTTCCTTTGGTTTCTTTTACCTTTACAAAATATGACAATAGAGTCAAAGTAATGAGGTCCCCAAGTGATGCAGCAATAGGGGTTGCTACATTGTCTGGATTGATTCCCAATTTTCTCGATAGCAGAATTACCATTATCATCACAAGTCCTAAAATTAGAAAAGCAATGAAATTACTTTCTCGGCACCTATAAAGCAAACATTACTAAAGGACAAAAAGGGCTCAATAAAAATATTGTACTGCCATTGGTTGAATGTTATTTTTTGTACCTAGTAGACATGAGGCTATGGCTCCAGTTAAAAGACTACCAGCACACAAAATGATTGCATCATTTGTTTCCCATTTTCCATCTGGAATCCAACCCAGCACCATAGCAACCAAAGATGCCAAAAAGGCAATCACCATTGCCTGGGCTTCCACCAAAAGAACATTGCCAACGATGATTGAACAGCGCTTTTCCTTGTCATCTAGTAATCCCCGATTTGCCTAAGACAACAGTTTAGATTTTGTTTCAGGTTAAGGAAATTAAGATCTACTGCAATATGAAACAAAGTTTTATTACATAGGTTGATAATCTTGATGCAAGAGTCATCTCCAAATTTCCTTTTAATCCAAGTAAAGCAGGGACAAGAATAAAAATTTCTGGAACATTTTCGAAGACAGGCCAATGCTGTAAAAAAAATAAATACAACATGTTTGTGTGTGTGTCATAATTCTTTTAGTAGTCAATAATCAGTAAATATGAACATTAACTTCAATATACACAATTTTTCAGCCTTAATACCTGAACTTTGTCAAGTACAATGCCCGCAGCCACCATTCCCATTCCAGCCATTAGAAATGGGAATGTTATTTGAAGAGCAATTGAAAGCATGCCTTCCTTTTTTTGACCAGAATCCACATTTTCGTCAAAATTTAAATCAGACAAATGTTGTTGGCTATTTTTTGCTTTCATTACATTCTTTTTTGGTAACAACGTTTCAGTGTCATTGTCTGAAATGTCATCATTTTGTCCCGATCTATGACTGAACTGGGTTTCCACCAACTGGTAGTCCATGTCAAAAGACTGGTTGTAGTGTCCAGTTCTATTCCCCATTTTAGTCAATGACACAGCCTCATTAGATTCTGGCTGAATTGTCAGGTTAGTGGCTTGGTAAATTTGCTCTTCATCTATCATCTGGTACGATTCATCATGGCTGCTTTCCGAGTCAACTTGATGAACTTTGGGAACCATACTGGGGTGGTTCGTAGACGATTCTTCTTGGACTAGTTTTGCTACTCTTCTTCGTAAAAACTTCAGGGTTGTTTTTGCTTCTTCATGTAGTTGCCTACCTTCATTTAAATTCATATTAATATGCGGCCAGCTGCCAATAACTTTGACATATCCTCGATATTCAGTTCACATGGGTCACATAGCTCTTTCGTATATTGTCTAAACATGTGTGCTTTTCGAAAACAAAGAATAGTCATAACCGCTGTTTTTTATTTTTAGGATCTGTCTCATGTAAAAGCTATAAACTTATTTTTACATATGCATGTGGACTTGGCGATACTATAAACTTGCCGCAACGTGTCTGGCAAGCGAATCTCCACTCTCTAGTGACGCGTCCAAACAAAACCGCCAGAACCAGTCTCGAGTGCCACACGAAAAAATTAATCAGCTGATCATTATGACGTCACAAAAACAATTAATTATAATTTGCGTTTTTCAACAAACATTTGGATAATATGGGTGCATTTTTCAGTTTTCTGTTTATCTTTCTTGACAACCGAAAGATTAAAAATCGAATCGAATCTAAACACATTTCGCCTACTTTTAACTAACGAGATGTTTTAAACAAGATAAAAAGCCATTTTTTGCATTAAAATTTCAGGGACTTGTTTCACAACAAGCTACATAAATGATTTCTGGTGATTTTATATGTATATATTTTTCTGTTATTAGGCGTGCTAAAATTACTCATGCATGTTATTAAGATTGGGGGATGCTTCAAGGCAAAACTAAACTAAACTCTTGACGATTGGCAAAGACAAACATATTATTTGCATCGTTCATTTATGATTCTGGAATAGTTCTAAAACGATGGTTGATGCCTTCGTGCCACATGGCCACTGCACAAAAACGTTTTATGAATCTCAACCTCACCATGCCGGTGAAATTATGAAACTAGCAAAGGAATCAACAGTAAGTAAACATTTTTTGACTTCTTCAAGATCTGTTTTTCACTTATAGACTCGGTTTTTACTGTTTCAGTAATGCTAAACAAGCATTGATTGATTTATATTTAAATACTGTGCCAGTTTTACTTAAAATCACTATTAAGGAATTAAAATACTAACAAAACATGCTTGTAATTTGCACAGCAACCCTTTAGTGTTTATCACTTGGAGCAACCTCATCATGTTCGAATAAAGCATGGTCACTTGGGGGCTTCACCTGCAAGTAGAGCTAATGTTAATTCTTCAATGGACCTCTTGTTGCAAGTTTTACAGCCAGCCATCAACAGTGATCTTGTTGAAATGTTTCAGAAATACATTGAAGTAAGTGTAAAAATATGAAAAAATCTTAAAAATAATTTCAATGGCATCGATTTTTTTGCTCATTGTAACATTAGATTTTGTTTGCTTTACCAAATTAACATTATGAATGTAATCACTAGATAACATGGATGTACTTTTTACAGGTGTTTCGGGAAGCAGCAAAAAATGCAAAGTTAAACATGGACAGTGAACCATTCAAATCAGCTAGAGTTGTTGTTGATGTTGATAATATGGTATGATCATGTTCACTTGGTTTCCAAAGTATAATTTTCCATTGTCAACTCCTTTAAATTCTTTGATTGTCAAGGTATCCAGAGCTTGTCAACGTGCTCTTGACAGTGCGAAGTCTTTATTTGCCCCCAAGGAAAACAAAGAGAAAAAGCAGCCTCCTGGAATTGTGATACAAAAAACTGGGTCAAGCAAAGGTTATCTTCAAGCAGTATTTAATAGTGTTTATTAAGATTTAAATAAGTTTTCTCCTTACAAAAAACAATTCTTCAGCCAATATTGGCCTAATTAGTCTGTGAGTAGTAACTTTAAACATAATTGTCAATAAATAAATGTTACAATTTGACCTACATCACAGCTGCTGTAACAAACTGCTTACTTTTATGTTGTCAGGTTCAATTCTTGCATACCGACCACCTATACAGCATTTGCTTCCTGGACGTAAAAGGGCAGCCAGTCCTGATTTACCATGGGAAAGGGTATGTTTAGATTGTAGTTAGAAAATATACATGGACCTCAGCAAAGTAACATGTATTTCAAATGAAGTCTTTTCACACCCTTTTAGTTTTAAATTCCATATATTTGACAAATATCACAGTTTGATAGAAAAGTTGCTTTTTTACAGAGACTTAAAGCTGATAGTAGAGACTTGCTTTCAAGGCGATCTCTCAGTCCTGTCCCAAAGGTAACCTCAATCTAGATACATAGAAAAAATACCTATGATCTCAGACATGTGTTATTTCTAGAAGCGACCACGAACTCTGACACCAACTCTTGGGCAACGTAGTTACGGCAGCCCACACCGAAATCCCAAGGACGCCATTAGGAAAAAGATTGAAGAATCGGTACTTGCACCTATATCAATATCTGCCTGTAAAATTTATGTCTAAATGTTGTTTTTTTGTAGTGGGATCCTGCCCGTCTCACAACTGAAACTGAATTTGTGATGGGAACAAAAGCCAATAGGTGAGTGGGCTGTGTGTTGTATGTCTGTTTTTCATAGTATTGGAAGGGTCCCACTACAAGGAAAAAACAATTAGACATTATTTCGCAGGCTAAACTGGGTTAAGCACCAGTTCACTAGTTTGACATTTGGTTACTTTTCTCAGCTGAGCTTCCAGTTTTGAGCCACTAAACACTAACTTAAATTTGTTAAAAACATCTGTGCTGATCATGGTTATCTCTTACCAGAGCACTTGGGCTTGGCGCGACAAGGGGAAGAATTTACATGAAACATCCAGATCTGTTCAAAGTAGGTTTGAATTGACAAAATATATCTATGGTTATTTATGTTGACCTTCTGTTATTGCAAGTATACCAAGACCTTTGGTATTTTTCAGTATGCTGGAGACCACGAAGACAAGAAATGGATGGTAAAACACAACTGCATGGCTGCTACAGGTGGAAAAAATGTAAGACATGTAGCTTAAAACACAATTCAACTTCATAAATATTAGATTGTTTTTAACTTTCGGCCAATTGTTTCGTGGTAAAAAGTTGATAACCACAAACATAAACAGTATCAGTACTTTGTACTTGGTGTGTAGCTTGTTTTAAAATTTGTGCCAAAATCAACTATGGAGGAGTTGTAAATGACATTATTTGCTGCAGACGTTCATCATGATAGCAGAGGACGTGCTTCACCTCTTCCAAACCGAGTACAAGTATGTTTAAAATCCCCGCTTTCTCGACTGTTTCCTTTTATACCATTCTTTGCAAATCGTTGCAGAGACAGTCCGGGGACTTTGTCCGAGGAACTGCAGTTTTTCAAACTTCCCGATTTCGTTCTGCGTAAGATGCAAACATCCATGATCAACGAGAAGAGGCTCAGACTGGGTGGAAAATTTGCAAAAGCCGGAAGTACGTCCCGCAATCTGCCGAAAAATTTGTTTGATTTTTCTTCCAAATTTTTTTGCAAAAAATGTTTAATGAGCGGAGATAAGTTTGTATCAAGTGAACTGCAGAGAGTGCCGTTGTTTCGACGCAATATGGTTTCATTCGTTCTGATTGGCGACTGAGGATAATAATACCAACCAAATTTAAGGCGAATACCACATTCATGTGATTTTGCCCTATATGTTTCGAGGAAAATACGAGAGGAATTATTAGTTAACGATATTATCACTAAAATTACTTTGCCTACGACGAAAACGAGCAGCGGTTATTTGTTTTTGCCTCTAACTTTTCTATTAAAGTTTTCAAATTAAGATGTGATTTTTTAGGTCCCAGTTTGACCACGAAGAAGGACTCCCCGGGACCAGTAAGCGTCAAACCTATGTAAGTTAAATGCGATTACTTTTATACAAAGCGCGCATGCGAAAGACATTGAACTGCAGGAGGCTGCTGCATATGCTGTGATATACAAGCCTCGTTTATAATAACCAAATGCATTCAAACCGTTTTTTGAACCTAATTAATATAGGCATACAATATTTACGTTTACATATTCCTCATAAGATTAGAGACTGAAGTTCGTGACATAAAATCAAAGCATAGCGAAATGTGCAGATATCACTACGTGTAATTCATCCTACCC
Source organism: Ascidia mentula (assembly GCF_947561715.1). Lineage (NCBI taxonomy): Eukaryota > Metazoa > Chordata > Ascidiacea > Phlebobranchia > Ascidiidae > Ascidia > Ascidia mentula. Next base: position 7,997,808 of record NC_138568.1, read on the forward strand.
TTCTCCCATTGCAGAAAACCTGCCCTTGGTCTCAGCCACTTGGCGTCGCCAGAGATCGCCCACAGGTTACGTGAGCGAACACCCGACGTCCCGAAAACCGATGATTCGGAAAGCGAAAGCGATGCAGATGACGTAGGCAAGCAGACGGACGATAGCAGTTCCTACGCTGAGACCGACTAGTCCAGCAGCTACTCCACAGTTGAACTGTTGCCATAGAAGGGCTCGAAAATTTCATTATGTCTGGCAGCAACGGTGGCAAAATATTAAACATTTCAGCGTGTTCAAAAGCCGGCTTATTGGAAACGGGTTTCAACAACAACAAAAATAACAACTTGGTTTTCATCACCTGGTGGCGCTGTAAGGCGTGGGCTTTCTTTACCTTTACGACTGGTGGTCGAAACGTTAGCTGCAATATAATCTTCCTGGAACTTTTTACCAGAAGAGTAGTAAATAGGAAACGATTATGTTTACATACTTGTATTTATCGGACATTTTGCTTTTGGAACCTAATCCTCGCTTTTTCCCTTGGCACACCGAGTCACTGATGCTCTACCGACTGAGCTACGGGAGCAAATGTAGTCTGCACTGGTAGAACAGAGATGCAAGATATATAATTTTATAAATAATAACGTTTTAAAGTGGGGTCTGTTTTGTGTACTCTCTTGCCACTCCCTCCTTATTTCGGAATGTTCCAAAACCATTAACAGCCAAAGCACATACTTTTTATAACGTGTAGTTCACATCTCTGGCCTTGGCAGCAAATATTGTCACTTGGTAGACCTCCACGCTCTTTTGCGCATCAATGGAGTTTGTGCGGAGTGACAGAGTGAGTTCTACATGAACAAAAGTTCCAGCAATTCGAATAGAACCAAAAACCAAATATAACTACTGTTGTTGTGTTAGTATATTGTGATACTTTGGAGAAAGTAGCAAATGTAAAGAAAACTGTTTTTCGGAAACAGCGACTAAAAAATGGTGCAAACACCAATTTTCAATGTTACCGTGCCAGTGTTTGCTCTACCTTTTTCCATGTTGTCAAAATTGTTTCGAGAGCCCAACCACCAAACTTTCTGTCCAAATTATCAAAAGGTCACCTAATCAGCATACCACATGAAGAACGAGATAGTAGCACGAACCGCACGTCCCTCCTGCCATTGCTTGCTTTAGAACTGAGGAAAATTTCTAAAAGCTTGTTTACCAACCTGCTGGTTGTGCTTGGTCAGTGATGCGTATCACGTGCTGTACTACACAGATTGTTATTATCCGACAACAGTTGCTCTTTGTAGAAAACAATCCCTTGGGCCAAGTAAAACAACGTAACAATGAAAACTAAAATATTGTATGCATTCGAAAAGTCTACACAGCATTTAGTGCAATCCAATACCAACTAAACTGTAAAATATGACCAATTATTGTATTGATCAGCAAAAGTTGCTTGCCATCTACAATGACATCGAGAGGGCATTTTATTGTAATTCAAGAGTTCTCTCTCGCTTTTGTTCGGTGAACAGTTTTAAGTGTTTTTGCAAGAGAAAGTAGATCAACGTTTCATAGGAAAGTATTGTATTTTGGGACCAACTGGGGCTGAGCGGACGTTTGGAAAATCACACCGTGACGAGCTAGTTTGATGGAATGTGCTTTGACAACATCGCCATGACGTTGCAAATTACCACAGACTGAAACTGCTGTTATTCTTGTTACATTATGCGCACATGCACTTGCGAAAGCAAGCGCAGACGTCGCTTAACGTAATTTCTACCAAGTTACGTGTATCTCACTGATAAGGTCGGAAATATATCGTAGTAATATTTTTGCATTTTTAAGTTTGCTGTGTTTTGGTCCCTTTTTGTTCAAGTAGCATACTTTTGATATTTCATATTAAGATTATACCCCAGATCATATAACAGTCACCATAATATTAAAACCTTTTATAAAAAAAACAAAAGCAATTAAGATTTTTAAACCCAACAAAATTCAAAAACTGATTAACATAAAAAAGTTGAGAATGTAGTTTTATTGAAAAAGCAAGATACACTTCATTGAAGGTAATGGAGTGGGAAGCAAATCCTGCACAAAATAAACGAATCCGATAAACGAAAACACGTCTCATGTTTCTTATAGCTCTTTCAAAATCACTAATTTTAGCTGGGTGGTGTTTACCAAGCTTTTAGCATGGATAGTAAAGCGTATCTTGGGAAGCAGCTAGTGCACGCACTATTGCGCACAATTTCTGGAAAACACCCTACAAGGGCAAGAGCAATGAAGTAATGTGCTAAAATAAATGGAAAGCTTGCGGTTGCTTTTCGTGAGGGCAAACAATATCTTTTAACGCAATGATTCCCAACCTTTTTGCGGTTGCGTGCGACTTGTAGGAAAAACAATTTCGACGCGCACCACCTAGTTGAGTGTTAAAAAGTAACATAGGGGATGTAACAAACAGTTTGAGATCATTTACGATTTTTAAAATTCGAAATATATCCGAAAATTACGGAAAGGTGCTCGCGTTCTTCCTGGAATGCCGTTGCGTGCCACTAGTGGTACGCGTACTACAGGTTGGGAAACACTGTTCTAACGCATATAGGCGAATGACACACTTGTAATGCAAGCATAAGTACAGTACTTTACAAATGCGCTAAATGTGCATTGTTTGTTCGAAAAGTTCCCTTGTTTAATTGCGTAAGCGTGATCATGTTCATCTGTTACGTTTTTGGACTGAGGCCAATCTTTCAGATTCGCGATTTTGTCCTGGAATCTTCTTCCGTTCTCTGATTTGCTTCGACTCGCGAAGTTGCAGTTGGGTCAACTTGTTCGTGATGAATTCCACCACGTTGATCGTTTCTAAAACCGGCGCAAAAATCAAGCGATTTGTTTAGAAGAACTGACGAAAATGACATATCCAGCGCACACTTGCCTTTTAAAAGAAGGTAGTCTCACTGCTGATGTCGGCAACTTTTTCAAAACGTCGGCAACCTCAGCTCTCGTCTCTTTGTGTCGTATGACGAAAACGATAAACAAGAAAACTCCTGACAAAAACAACTTTTTATTTCATAATCAATTCCACTTTTTTGTCATTTCGAAACATAGCCATAGAGTTAATTAATGCAACGTCATCGCAAAAGTCGTAAACGCAAATATTTCTATCACGTAATCTAACGCAGCATATTTCAGTTAACACTGTTCATATTTTTGCTTCATGGATATTTTGACACAAATATTACATCAATTTGATTGGTTTGGATTGCTTCTATTTTACAAATCATAGAGGTAAACATTCGAAGTGCAACAAAAATCTTGTAGTGTTAAACTAGATGCAAAAAATGAATGTTAACAGTATTTTACCTTGTAGGGAGATGGCTGTGGCGAAAATGTATGCCACGAATGAGGTGTCGTTGTCGATTCCAGTCAGATTGAAGCCAAAAACCCAGGCGACGCCAAGAGCAACAAACAGACCAATAGAAAAACTTAAGTTTTTCGCAGAAGTTTTGTTCTAAATGCAAATAGTTGATATGATCAGTAAGTTTGCGAAGCATCTAGCACACTTTCCAAAAAGTTCATCTCACATTTCCCGCCACTTTGCTACAGAATGCGGTTTTGATGACAATCGCAATATAAGCCGTCACATTCAATGCCATGGCCAGTGCTGTCGGTATGACGACCCACAATTCAATGGCATCCGGTTTCAACCAACACCTGAAGACAGACAGAAACAGGTTTTGTGATTTTATCGACTGGGAAGGATTTGCAGAGGAAGATAACATGGGTAAAGTTGTGTAGTAAATAAAAATAAATAAAATTTTTTTTTTTTTAAATGGACGACGGTTACGCAAAAAACAAAACCATCGGTTAGCCCTGAGCAGAACAGGCAGATTTCTTCAGTCTTTATGACAATTTAACCCATATGTTTTTTAAACGATTAGAAAAATCTGCCATTAACTCATAACCTACTCGTTGTCCGAACGCTTGTAACGTTCCTTGTCAGAGAAATAGGATCCCGCAACGATAGACGTTGGACCAAACCAACCCACAATCATCCAGAGTACATACAACATTTTATTCTCCGAGTTGTTGCGTGTAAATATTGGCTAAACAGAGAATGAGAAAATAAAATTACATGGTAGAGTCGATCGCTAATAAATGATAGTCGAGGTTTGACTAGTAACAAATTGCAACACAAAGTTACGTTTTTGGAAAAATAGCGTTTTAAAAATTTTAGTTTTCGATGCTTAGCCACTGAAGTTCATTGGAAATTCACCTAACAAAACAGGGTTTCTATTGTGTAGCATGTTTGGCAGCAACAGCAAATACAAAAAGAATACATGTGCGTTATATGTCTTTTCAACTTAAACGTGGTAACCGAAGCGACTTGTAAAATGAAATCCTTTTTTTCCTTTTTGAGAAACTTTGTTACTCACAAAATAAACCGCCATAAAGAAGACTGCGCCTTCCACCAGCATCCAACCGAAACTAGCAAGCAGTGAGAAGTGTATGACAACTCCGATTACCGTGCAGATGTACTGGAAAATCTCCACAGCATTAAAATGACTCACGATAAGAAATACGTTGAGCAACAAGAGAGCGAACGCGTAATTGATCAGCAAAACTGCTCCTCGAAGTTTTTTTCCAGCACGTACTCGCCTAAAAATTACATAGCTTCCTTTTTTTTATCGAAATAAGCTTATAAATAAAATAGATTTGTTTTTGGCCTATCTGTACATATATATAGTGATATTTATACATACAGATATTCAACTTAAAAAGCATGGAAGTTTCGTTTGACTTGAAATACTAAATACAGCAGTAAACCATTTTATTCTGATAGTCCTTAAAATACGTAAGCGGGACCTAGATCAAAAATAAGTTTGAATGCACTCCATAAAATTCGTTTTTCAAAGCTAACGTGCAAAAGAAAAACTTATCACTCACGGCAAGAATGTAAAAACGACAATAGTGACAAGGAGTGCCGCAATTGAAATACCGCTGCCAACAATCGACACATAATCCACTTCAGTAAGATAATTTGTCTTCCGTTCCTTTAATATCTGTTTAGAACAGATTTGTTTAAAAAAGGAATCAAACGGAAGGCCTCACCCACTTACAAATAGCGTGGCGAAATTTGTAAGATGTGTCGTCATACATTCGATTGATGAGTTTGTTAAACTTGTTGTCTCTAAACCGTTTAGGGACCATTCAAGTTTGGTGGAGTCCCAATAAACGCAAGCAGCAACGTGAGTATCGTTTTCACACTGAAATACCACAGTATTTCTGGTTGCGATATTTATGAGATAGTAAGCATGTAAAAAATAACTTTCGATCTTTTGCATAAAAGATAGCTTAAGTATCTATTTTTATTATTAAAATGAATAAGAACGTATTAACGACTGTTTTAGTATTTCAAAAAGTGAGTATGGAGATTAATTCTTTTGACATTTTGTTTCTTGCTTCTTGTCGCAGTCAACTTACCGATTTGATGGCAAAACGCAGAGTTGCTTCCACAATACTACGGGGATCAGTTTGTCGCGTCACATTATCGAACACCGTTGCCGACAAAATAAAGTCCGAGACAATTTCACTGTTGCTCCCTTGAAACTTGTCGCTGTTGTATGCAGCGAAAGATATCCGCGGTGCTAGAGAGTGTGAAGATTTGGGACATTTCAATCGCTGGTAACAGTTGAAAATGTATACCTTTGTTTGGCGGTATTGCGTCACGCGTAACTGATATGTACGACGGGACGGAATTGTTCGGCTTTGCACGAGTTGTTGCCGTCGAATTTAGGTTTTCCAATGAGAAAGTAAAATAGAGGTTAACTGCATTGAAAACAAATTAATAAAACTCCTAGCTCGAATTAACCTCGATGAAAGCGAAACAAATTACCTGCGTTTGAGGTGGAAATGACAGCAACGGCAATGTCATCACCGTTAAACGTATATAGTCCTGCTGATAGGTTAACTTTGGCTCCCAAACTATCTACGACGTTAAAAATGCTAAAAGTAAAGTAATTCGTATGAAATAAGCCCGTTCATCATAGCGATTTGTTTATCATCACCTCTCTGTCTCAATTTCGTCAAGTTGAGTGGTTTCATTCAGTACCATATCAACCTCGTTGACAAGTTCGTCCGTTTCCTAAAACAGATTATAGGAAATAAATGGAAGGTTACATTTTTAATCGAATTTTACTGTCATGGAGAGAGTGCTGCTGTTATCGATGATGTCCTGGATGTTTTGGAGTGCGACCAACGTCATTGAGGCCCCTAAAATCAGTGATCACTGTCAAAACGCCTTTTACTGCTGCCTGCTTTGGACTATCTTATTGCCGAAAGTATTATTTCATATGTTGCAAAAAATTGAAACCACAGAAATATTCAAATTAGGACTGACAGCATATTTGTAAAAAACTGATATAGCAAGGCCCATATTGCTATTAACACTGTCATGTTAAAGACGTTTCGACAAAAACTTTTGTCATCATCAGTTTGACTGATATAGCAATATTTAACAAAATTTATGTTTAAATAATTTTACCACAAGCAACAAAAGTCTTACCGTTAATTGATTTGCACAGCCATACAAATGACTCATGATCGCTGGGCTTTATGGAAATGTATACAACCATGGCGTTTGTGAAGTAGGCAATCACGTCGCAGTCTTGTCTGCACACTCCTAAATCACTTCCTTCCACATGGGTTAAAATGTTATTGTTTAAAGTCCAATTAGAGTACGTTAAAGTGCTTTCTTGAACATGCAAGCCGGTAAAAAACTGGATATATCCAGTGTTGTTGTTTCCTATTGGTTGTGAGGACGATACTGCGTAAGTTTGTACAAGTTGGGAGACCTCGTTCAGAACGGTTTCATCAAGGGTGCCCAGGGCGCTATTGCACAAGCTGCATGGGGTTTCTTGCAAATGCGGACAATATAAAGCATCTTCTTCAACTTCTAAAAATACACGTTTTTAACTAAATGCGTGTAAAATTTAACTCCAAGTTACCATAGCCACATTCACAGATTGCCATAGGGGAACACCTGGGGTAACTTGAAACTATTGTAACAGAAGCAGTGTTTTCGCGACAGTCAAGATTGTTTATCCATTCAACACGTAGTGCGCAATATCCGTTGCACTCTGTCCTCCTGCAGATGCCATCAACCGCTAATGTATTGTTGCTCACGGTCCACGACGAACACTTTAACTCGTTAATACCGAACCAGTAATACTGAACTGAAGCTTCGCAATATCCGCGAAAATCGATGATCTTGTTAAGTGCCAGATCCAAGGTGGTGACGTTTGTTATGTTTGCAAGGTTGCAAAGTCCATCAAGTGAATGATAACTCCCGATAGCAGTCGAAAAAGACAAATCACTATTCGGAACATCTATGCAGCTTGAGTCTCGGCCTACGAACATTACGTCGTAGATGATACAAAACCGCTAATATTTTTCGGAGAAACATACTTGACAGCAGTTTTTTTAATCCAAAAAGCAACAGTGGTAATGTTATTTACACCGGAAAATCTCATATTTTAAACTTACCCGAGTGAAAACTTCCAATCGACCAACATGCGCAAATAACTAGCAAGCAGAAAAAACAACGAAGTCTGAAAACCATTCTGAAATTTCGGATCAAGTTGTCTGTCTTTTGTATCAGCTTGCAGTGCAAACTTGTTGCAAACAACACTTTTCAGCATTGCTATCTTAAATCCTTTTTCCTTTGCTGGTAATACAACAAAGAAAAAAAGGTTTGAAAACAGCAGTCAGCTGTAACCTTTTGTGATGTAACAGCGACGTTTAGCGGTGGTGGATAACCTACGTTAACAGTATTTAAATATTTCAATATTTCAATATTGCACTAAAGCGATAAATGCGATGCCCTGATATTTTAGTAGACAATATCAGGTAGAAACCAACTTTGTAAGCGAATGTCTTGAATTTCTACAACGGCAGAACCTGCAAAGTTGTTGTATGTGACCTATATTGTGTCATTTGTTCAAACTTCGAGCAAATTCCTTAATGACGTCATAATGGACATATTAACAATGTGTGGGATTGCAAATCTAAACGTTTTCTACGGAAGCGGTTCCCAAGCATCAGATATAGACCAAACATTCCTGTTTAATGTGAATCTGATTAGTGTGTTGCAGTGTTGCGTTCGCCTGCTGTTATTGAGCGTCTATAGCCTACAGTAATATTCTATTTTAAATTACCTTTCTTAATTGTTTTATATACTTTTTATTCCATTTAAAGCAATTCTGTCAGTCATAAGAAATATACAACCACTCCTAAACCAATGCAGAATTCCTTCTTTTCAACAAACTGCTATTTTGTGCATGGTCAGTAATGCGTATCCAGCGTGCCGCACAAAACGAATTATTGAACAAGAATGTTGGAAACACCCTATCGGAGGGGGACTAACAAAGAATGCTCCTGAAAATTGCACTATGCGGTCTCAGATTTCAATGCGGTGAGCACCGTCTTTGTGTTTTTGAAAACTCTACACGCAGCACTTTCCCGAACAAAAATTTTTACTGTGTGGTTTGTACGCCTTCAAACCTACAGTGCAGTAAGGGATCAAGATATCTCCCACTTTGACCAATATATAAAATGACGCTGCATAAACACGCGTCAACAATGAATACATTTCCTTTCCAATCTGTTGTAAATTTAATGTGCTGCTTCAAGGAATATTGCAAGTTTGACGTATGGAAGGCGAAACGTCAGTCAATTAAAATTCATGTAATTTTTTGCACTGCACGGATTGTTGAACAAAAATTTTGAAAGTCCAGCAAATCTACAGGTATGCTGTGCTCTGACAACAACTCTACGCCGTTGCAAATTACTGGTCAGTGAATACATGCTTTGGTAAAATATTTGTTGTCGGGTGGGCATTCTGATATAAGTATCCAAATGGCTGGTATGTCGCAAATAGTTACAACAAACTGGAATCTATAAACTTATTGAAGCAATTTCACCTTGACGGTGCGTAGCTGCGCATTTCAACTTTGTCCGAAATATAGACCAATAGTTTTGTTCGCGACATAGTTTAATTTCAAGAATAAACAATTTGATATCGTATATGTATGTATACTGTGCACTGTTCTTCAAAAAGTTTTCCTGGAGCGTGAATATTTGCTATACATTCTTTGTTAGGTACCATGACCGGACTCATTTTTGTTTGACTGCATTTAAGAAATCTTTTACATTTCGATACATTAGTTTTTTAGCACGATTTCGTCCACTGAATTCGGATCCTCTAAATTTGGTTGGATGGAAATTAGGGATATTTTTTCCATATTCTCCTAAAATCATTACTTTCAAACTTGTGTTTACCAGCTACAGTTTTAACGTGGCCTACAGTGCTGTGTGTCTTGGGGAGCAGTTCTCGGATCATCAACCAAGAATGTTGAAAAAACCCTCGATGGGGGTCAAGAACGGCAAAAGGAATGTTGTTCGAAAACGTCGTTGCAATATGCCAAGGCGAACCAGTGGTTACGTGACATCGTGAACGACGCGATAATATATCCACGTTTGCATCGGGTGGCATGTAAATGTAGAAGGTGTTGTGGCAGAAAGATCCGAGTCTGCAGAAGAAAGGGATTGTCGGCAGACACAACAATCACTTTTTCCCCACAATGCTGTTTGTTCGTGGTCAGTGATGCGTATCTCGTTCTGCAGTGCTCTACCCGTCGAACAAGAATGTTGGAAACAACCTTTCGGGACGAGCTAAGCAAACGAATGCTTAAAACATTGCTTTATTTGCATTAGAAAATTGATCAACACTTTTTTAGATGCAAAAGCAAAGCAACTTCTTCGTTTACTAACACGTGACACGAAAAAATCTTACAAAATTTATACAATGAGCAAGTTAACTGCAAATCCTGCACAAAGTTTTGTTAAAGAGTGTTTACAAAGCTGTAGTTTTTAAGCGGCATCAGGCATGCGTATCTAAGGAAGCAGTCTTGCGTATCTTGGGACTCAGTCAGTGGAAGAACATCGAGCAAGAATTTTGGAAACACCGATTAGGGACGACTAAAGAAATGGAATATGCTGTGATAACTTTGTTGTTATTTATCAAGTCGAATATTACATTTTTGGTACCACTTTGAAAGTTGCAAAAGTATGCGTGGTCAGTCGTGGTTGAAAAGTACTTGAAGTTGAAAGCACACGATACTTCATAGAGGCCAAGATATATATTTAAATTTTTCGTGTTCCGCTATGCACTACCTTGATGTTGTTTAATTGCGAATCATTGGATAATGTTTTACGGTCCCAGGACAACGGTAAAAATGCACATTTCGGATAAAAGTAGCATATATGGGACACACAACATATGGGTTAATTTTCGTGTTACTCGTTTGGAAAGATTATTTCTTCTGTTAATTGCGCAAGCGTGACAATGATCATCTGTTAGTTGTTTTGTGCGTGGATCAACTTTTCAAATCTGCGACGGTGTCTTCGAAAATTCTTTCTTTGACTTTGTTTCATGACTTGTCGGGATTCTCGAAGATGCCGTAGGGTCAACGTGAATTTGATGAATTCCACCCTTTTTCCCTTTTCTAGAAATGGCGCAAATAAACATTGATTTTTGTTGCGTCAAACTGATGAAAACGGGCTGATCACACGCAGTACAAACTATATCGACTATCAAGGCAAGATAGTCACCATCTGCAGCTTACCGATCATTATACCCCATTTGAGCCTATGTGATGAAAACGACATTACGCCATTGATGTACGCTTACCTACTAAACGAAGGCAAACTGTCCGATATCGAAATCTTTTTCATGGCGCCGACAATCTCAGCTCTCGTCTCTTTGTGTCGTATGACGAAAACGATAAACAAGAAAACACCTACGAAAAAGGTTATTGTTTTATATTCAAGTCCACCCATTCTGGTTTCCAATCCGTGGTTGGTGAATGTTCAAAGTGGCCGTATGATTGAATGGTAAGCTTATTTGCTTTGTCGCGTATGTCCCATTATATACTAGTAAAACTCAAGCAAGATGATCAGTCTTTTGCCAAACTATTTAAAAATTTTATATTTATTGTAATTTTGGCACAAAATAAAGCTGATTTGTTCGGATTGGATTGTTTCTATTGTTTACGTCATGCAAGTAAATGTTTTGTTTCAACAATCTATACGATTACTAATAAAAGAAAGCTTTATGATACCTTGAAGGGAGATGGCTATTGTGAAAATGTATGCCAGAAATGAAGTGTCGTCGTTGATTCCAGTCAGAATGAAGCCAAAAATCCAGGCGACGCCAAGAGCCACAAACAGACCGAGGGAAAAAATCAAGTTTTTTGCAGAAGTTTCTTTCTGAAGAAAATGTGGAAACAGTTGACTTTCGTTGACTCGTTCAAGCAGGAAAATGTGTTGCTTACTTTTCCCGCCACTTTGCGACAGAATACGGTTTTGATGACAATCGCAATATAAGCCGTCACATTCACTGCCATGGCCAGTGCTGTCGGAATGATGACCCACAATTTAATGGCATCCGGTTTCAACCAACACCTGAAGTGCAGTGAATTTTTTGCAATATCTAGGACAGAATCACGTTTTGTCACCATGTTACCGACTGCATTGGGCGTTCTTGTTAACAAGTCTGTTAAATTTTATCGTTACCAAAACACAAGTATTTACACAGACATTCAAAAATTGCAACAGGGCAATTACGATTTTAACATTTTTTTATTCAGTTTTCTGACGTTGGTGAAGAAATCAAAACTTACTCATTGTCCGAACGATTGTATCGTTCTTTATCAGACCCGTACGATCCACCAACGATAACTGCCGGACAAATCCAACCCACAATCATCCACAATGGAAACAAGATTTTGTTCTCCAAATTGTTGTGCGTGTATATAGGCTACGAATTTATTAGAAAATACAGATGTTACAGTGAATATTTACAACAACAAATCAATTTTGGAGCAAACTTTTTCTTAAATTCTGTTTTAGGCGAGACACCACTAACATTTGTTAGCTATTCTTAAGCTAGTGCTGTGTCGGAAAGAAGAACCTTTCCTATTGTGTTACCCATTTGGAAGCTTCAGCAAAGAATTGGAACACAAGTGCTTTGTGTCATCTTAATTTCAACGTACGTGATTGAAGCAATTATCAGCAAAATTTTGTTTCGCAGTTCGTCAGTTGAGCTTGTCTAAGCACTGTATCAAAAACCTTTTTGTGGGAAACTATACTCACAAAATAGACCGCCATAAAAAAGACTGCTCCTTCCACAAGCATCCAACCGAAAGTAGCAAGCAATGAGAAGTGTATGACAACTCCGATTGCCGCGCAGATATGCTGAAAAATCTCCACAACATTCAAATGACTCACAATCAGAAACAGGTTGAGCAACAAGAGAGCGAACGCGTAGTTGATCAGCAAAACTGCTCCTCGAAGCTTTCTGCCAGCGCGCACTCGCCTAAAGACCAAATATCTTTTAAGTCTTTTCTTCGGGATTTATATTCAGTTAGTCAATGAGTACTGGTAAAGTACTTTAATTTGAGCGTCTTAAGTTTTAACATAAAATGAAGTAACTCCTTGTCCTTCCAATCAGAAACGTAGAGCATTATTTTACATTGGCTTTAGAAACGCTAGCGGCAGACAAATTCGGTTGGACGTTGAAAATAACTAGCCGCACAAACGGTACAAGGTAAAAAACTTTATAATTTGCAGGGTTCGATCGAGTATATGCTATATGGTACAGTTAAAAGTAGTATGCATTTTATTCTTGTAGGATCTGAAGTATTTTTTGAAACAAAGTAAAGTATGGGTTAAAAATGTCCGTCAACCCACTATTATTATAGACTACAATTTTAAGATTGCGGGTTGGTTTAATTAACTATTTTATCAAACAACAACAAAACAAAATTTTTTTTCCCGGATAACATCTTACCAAGCTCATAGAAAATCCATTGATCAGTGGCTAATGTACAAAAATATCAATTACTTACGGCAGAAAAGTAAAAACGGCAATAGTGACAAGAAGTGCTGCAATTGAAATACTGCTGCCAACAATCGATACATAATCCGTTCCGGTTGTGTGGTTCGTTTCCAGTTCCTTTAAAATCTATTTAGAACAGATTTGTTGGTTTTTTTGAAAAAAGGGAGTCGAATAGAAAGTTACATCCACTTACAAATAGCGTGGCGAAGTTTGTAAGATGTGTCGTCATGCATTCGATTGATGAGTTTGTTAAACTTGTTGTCTCTAAACCGTTTAGGGACCATTCAAGTTTGGTGGAGTCCCAATAAACGCAAGCAGCAATGTGAGTTTCGTTTTCTCCCAAAAAATGATACAGTGTTTCATCTACCATACCTTACGATACTTAAGCTTACATAACATATAGTAATAAGGTATTTTTGCAATAATAAACCAACACCATCTGTCGTATATATTCGTTGTCACATGCAGCGAAAGTACCGATTTGATGGCAAAACGCAGAGTTGCTTCCACAATACTACGGGGATCAGTTTGTCGCGTCACATTATCGAACACCGTTGCCGACAAAATAAAGTCCGAGACAATTTCACTGTTGCTCCCTTGAAACTTGTCGCTGTTGTATGCAGCGAAAGATATCCGCGGTGCTGGAGAGTGTATAGATTTGAGACATTTGTGTATTAAAATGAACATGCCAAAGTACCCTTGTTTGGCGGTATTGCGCCACGCGAAACAGATATGAAAGATGGAACGGTAACGGTATCACCGGGATTCGTACCAGTGACCTCCGTCGAATTAAGGTTTTCCAGTGAGAAAGTAAAAAAAGGGTTATCTGCATAAAACAAATGTGCGAATGTGCGAATTGGTCCAGAGAAAAACGTAACTTACTTGTGTTTGTGGTGGAAATGACAGCAACGGCAATGTCATTACCGTTAAATGTGTACAGTCCTCCTGAAAGGTTGACTCTAGCCCCCAAACTGTCTATTGCGTTAAAAATGCTAAAAACAAAATTTATTTTTTAGGTTAAATCGTTTTCCACGATGTATTCATCTTTACATGTTTGTTTCGTTTTCGTTAAATTGATTGGTTTCATTCAGTATCACACCAACTTCGTTGACAAATTCGTCCGTTTCCTATAAACAAATAAAGGATGAAAAGAAATGAACTTTCCCAAATGCTCTAAAGTGAATTTTACTATGGTTGTGAGAGAGCTGCTTTGATCGATGGAGTCCTGGATGTTCTCAAGTGTGATCAACGTATCTGAGACCAAATGCAAAATGGGATATATCAAAACGTGTTTTATTGTCTTGCACGCGTGATGAAGATAACACGGCACTTAAACCAATGGTTCTCAACCTTTTAGTACTTTCGGACCAGTAAAGTAACAAAAAAACTTTTACGGTCCGGTTATTTTCTGAAATGTAAACAAAAATTTTTTCATTGGGGTCTTAACGAAAACTGCACCTCCAAAACTACACAGTTATATCGTGATGAAAAGTTTTTTGAGTTTAACACCTTGTGGTCATTGCTCAAGTTCAAATGCAAAAGTACCTTTAGTTGGCGGAATCGTTGTGCCAATCGATACTCCAGCGGATGATGGAATAACATTGCTAGTTGCCGTCGAGCCGATGCTTTTGTATGAGGAAGTAGGGTTGGGCGTTGAAGCATCTGCGTTGCAGACAAGTTAATAAACTCGTGAAAACAATACAATTTGAACGTCAAAAATAATTTCCCACTTAGACAGGCAGTCCTGCCTCCCACGCCCACTCTAACCAGAGGAAAATAAACCAACACTTTCTGTCGTATGGATTATATATTTGTTGTCGCCTGCAGTGAACGTACGAACTTTGAAAATACGCAAAAAAAAATTTTAAAATATGTTAATTCACGTATTATTATTAATATGCAAGGTACACAACAAGTTTTAAAAACGCCTTACCGGTGGTTGAGGTGCAAAGCCATGCAACCAAATTATCGTTATCTTTGGGCAATATGAAAATGTGTATAAACGTGACGTTTGCGAAGTAGGCAATCACGTCGCAGTCTTGTCTGCATACTCCAAAATCACTTCCTACCACAGGGGTTAAAGTGTTGTTGCTAAAAGTCCAATTTGAGTACATTAAAGTGCTTTCAGGAGCCGAAAAATGTGTGCAACCCGAGGTTTGGCAGGTAGGTAATGTGTTGTTAACTCCTGTATCTTTTAGAATAATTTGTATCCATTGGTAAACCTCGTTCAGAACGGTTTCATCAAGGGTACCCAGGGTGCCATTGCACAAACTGCACGGAGTTTCTTGCAAATGCGGACAATACAAAGCAGGTGCCTCAACAACGGCAAAGCCTAAAGATAAATGCGGGCTTTTAACCAATTGCACATAAAGTTTAACCCAAAGTTACCATAGCCACAGATTGCCAAAGGGGTACATTCATGGTAACTTGGAACTATTGTAACAGAAGCGGTGTTTTCGCGACAGTCAAGATTGTTTGTCCATTCAACACGTAGTGCGCAATATCCGTTGCACTTCGTCCTACTGCAGATGCCATCAACAGCTAATGTATTGTTGCTCACCGTCCACGACGAACAGTTCATCTCGTTAATGCCGAACCAGTAATATTGAATTGACGCGTTGCAACCCTTGTGTAAAACGATGTTGTGGAGCGCCAGACTTAAGGTGGTGTAATTTGTTATGTTTACAAGGTTACAAAGTCCATCAAGTGAATGATTACTGTCAGTAGCAGACGAAAAAGACACATCGCTATTTGGAACATCTATGCAGCTTGAGCTTCGGTCTATAAACACAAGGTTAGTGCATATGACATTGTTATTTTTTGCCGCATTTTTATCAAGTTACCAAATTGTCTCAAATGCGTAATCATCCTAGATATAAAAAAACTTACTCGGGTGGAAGCAACTTCCGATCGACCAATTTGCGAAAACAACCCATAGACAGAGAAAATAATGAAGCCTGGAAGCCATTCTAAACTTCAGATCAAAATTCAGCTATTGCGAACTCCCAGCATTGATCGTAAATGCAAACTTGTTGCTGAAACCCCTTGTTTTTAACGTGGTGATGTTAAACCTTTTTCCTTTGTATGCAACGCCCCGAGAAAAAAATTCGATTTTCCATTGTTTCAACGTCATATTTGGAGAAGGAATTTACCCACCTTTGTGACGTAATAGCGAGTTTTAGTGACTTTGGTTCATTTTACGCCTCACTGACTTTATTATTTTTTAAACCAGTGAATGCACAACTGTGTTTGTTACAAACATATTTTCAAGAAAAACCTCGCACATTGCTGCTGTCAACAGCTGCACTGATGAGACCTTACAGGTCGAAACAGTGGGTATACCCGGTTTGCAGCTCTCAGTAATTATTCTGGCTTTTTTCCATATCTAAAGAAAAACTACTCGGATGTTGCAGTGTTTTTTTGGATGTGGTGCCGTGCTTTTGTTCAATTAATGCCAGGTTTTCGATAAATCCACTAACTAGCTATTTTAAGGCCAATACAAACCAAGTCAAATCCGGAATAACGATATTTTATTACACCAAGGTCTTGAAAAAGACAGGAACGTTATTGTGCATTAATTAAACGGTCTGTTGCACGCAGCGTCGCGTAAGTTGCTGAAAAGAATCCTAAACCTATACGGTTACCTTTCATTTTGGTGCTCGCTCTCTGTAGGGCAACTACTTATGCTGTGCGGGTAATTCATTGGGGTCTTAGATTTTGAAAAACTGCATTTCCACTTAATTACTTTAGGTACATCAAAACTTTTCAGCGGTTACTAATTACCGACGTATAACAAGTAAAGAAACAACAACACCAGTCACCATCTTGACTGTGATGAACATATAAACGTTAATACATGCAAAATTTTACAAACAGTATTTCCTCTCTAAAAACTTTCATTGTGTGGCTATCTCTTATATCGCTGCACTTATGACACAGGTAAACACCAATTGCGATTATGGTATGAATCACCTACTTTGCTTGATACAGATTCTTTTAATTTGCGGCAAATGTTCATGACTTTATAACCTCGTGACAACAAAACATACAGGAACAGGAGACATATTTCCACGCATTGTAAGCCTGGTTGACGAAACTGTTACCGCAGTTAGCTTTAAAATTCTAATCTTCTTACTCAATTTACAACGATCACAAACACTATTTCATATGCACAACAACATGTTGTGATTTTCCAACAGGTGATGCGTATCAGGCTGTGGTGGTGTTCCTTGATGAGACTGTGGTCACGTAATATTGGGAACGTGTTGCTCCATCGTCCTGTGTAGCATGACTGCCAAACTTTGCTGAGGTTGATGACGCACTCGCCACTTTGTAAGTTCCGGTGTGGTTTACTCTGGGAACAATTTAACAGGATTTACTATTGATACACCTCTTTCTCAATGACAAAAAGTTTATAGTTAGACAACCTTTGATCTGTACCGTTCACACTTACTTGAAAGCAGTTGGCAGTTTTATTCCTGATGAGATGTTGCTAACTTCACGGGACACTTGCGATCTTGTCTCTTTGTTTCGAACGACGAACACGATAAACAGAAATATACCTTCGGCAATGATTAGTTTGGTTTATATTTATGTTCGCAAACTGTTTTGTAACATCTGTGAAGGGAGTTACCTTGTAGAGAATTGGCTACAGCGAATACGTAGGCCAAGACTGAGGTTGATCCTAGATTAGCGCCGCTAAGAATAAACCCAAAAATCCAGGTAATGCCAAGAGTTACGAACAAGCAGACGGAAAATGCCAAATTTTTGTTGGAAGTCTGTTTCTAATTGAACAACAAAACAATCAAAACTTCAAGGGTAATGAGGTTACACAATATTTCTATCTTCTTACCCGCCCCTCAACAGCTTGAAAAAACGTCCTTTTTATCACTACAGCAACGTAGACAGCCAGGTTTAGTATCATTGCAATCGATGTAGGTGCTATGACAAGCGAAGGCACGAACAACGATTTAATCCAGCATCTGCAAAACAAATGATATGATCGTTTATTGTTTAGTTTTAATGGGATATTATGGCAATCCTAATCACTAAATCCATCCTAAAGCATTAAAACTTGCCACTTTTAGATTTTATCATTCTCTGCAATAATGTATTTACGTTCGAAATGCCCAACTCATCTCTATGAAAACAGGTTTTTACCAGTGAACAATATTTAATTTTTAAACAAATGACTCTTCAGATATGGTTAAACACGCAGTGGACTTCACCGATTTTTACAAACTTAATGTTAGCCAAATACTATAAAGTCTGTTTAAGTAGCCTTTATGTGTACTTACAGGTTGTCTGATCGTCTGTAACGATCCACATTCGACCCCACTGATCCAGCCACAATTATTGCAGGGCAGAACCATCCAACCACCACCGACACAGGAAAAAGAATTTTATTTTCCAAATTGTTGTGAGTGAAAATCGGCTGCAAACACAACAGTAAGGTAAAGTGTTGGCTCTAAAAGCTCCAACACGACATCGAGTGACAAAATATATCAAAGCAGATTTTTTTATATTTTTGAAAATATGGTGGTTGTCACTTTTACAAGCAGGTTTGCTCTTTCTTTTGTTATCTTAGTGTGGTACTTGTAATCATGTATGTTTGGCGGGTTTTTCTAAGGCAGAAATCAACAAACTTATCCCAGACAGGGGGTCAACAAATCAAGTTTGTAACGAACACAGAACACTTATAAATGTATACACGCTGTTTCTTATATACTCACAAACATCACGGCAAGAAAGAAAACGAGGCCTTCCACAAGCATCCACCCGAACGTTGCGAGCAACGAGAAATGTGTAACCACTCCCAAACCAATGCAGAATTTCTTGGAATCTTTCACTGCCGTCAGTTGGCTCACGATAAGAAAAATGTTAAGTAAAGATAGAGCTACAGCGTAGTTGACCAATAGGACCGCACCACGTAGTTTCCCGCCTGTGCGCGTTGTCCTGGAATTATGGAAACATTTCGCGATATTGCAAAATGTACAATATGTTGATTTGAAACGTTTTGAAGTGTAGTTACTTTCCGCATTTAAGCTGGATTATAGCCGCAATGCCAGTAAACCTTATAATCAAACTACGGGAGCTGCGATCGCTATGTATAAAGGTCCTGCGCAGTAAGATGCCTTGTCATGAGATTGTATTATCCTTGGTTTTACGAGGGGGACGATATTTGTTCCCCCCAAACCGTTTCAGGGGCTCCCAAACCGTTTTCCACCGTTATTCACTTTAATGTCGGCATTTTTATTTCATGAACCGGCTTTCAAGTTGTGACAAATAAACAACAGCAAGTCTAAAACCTGTGTTCGATGCTGCGTACATAAGTCAACCTCGGGTCAAAATTTGTTCTATATTTACTGAATGGTCGGACCGGCACCGACATGCGGACCGGTGGTTGTGGACCCAGTGGTTGTGGCAATGTTGATGTGGAAACTTACGGTAGAAAAGTAAAAACGGAGATGGTGAGAAGAAGAGCTACGAGGGAAATACTGCAACCAATTATTGTCACATAATCTGTTCCGCTAAGAAAGCGTTGAGTTTCTTCTTGTCGCCTTAACTGTTAACATAAAAAAAATTTTGGTTAACGATTTTTGAAATGATTGTTACACGGTGTGATGAGAACAACATGTACACGCCACAATTCGTAATTTTGGGGGGAATTGATTGCCAGATAAACCTATATATTTGCTTACAAAGAGTGTAGCGAAATTGGTTAGATGTTTTGAGGTGCAGGTAATTGAAGAATTAGTTCTGTTTGTTGCTTTTACTCCCTCTTGCGACCACTCCAGTTTCGTTGAGCTCCAGAAAGCACATGCCGCAACATGGGTGGCATTTTCACTCTAAAACATACAAAACAAAGTTTTACGTGAACGTATAGTTACAAAATAAATACAGTATTGAAAACACTGTTGAAAACTTCAGTTATTCGCCCATACTGTGTTCCTCTGTAGTTCGCTTGGCACATAGTTATTGGTACCCAACGAAAGTAGTAGGCTAGCTCAAAGTAAAAAATAGTACTGATTGGTTTATCAGCTAGTTAAGCGCCGCGGTAACCAGCTGCTCTTATGTGACCTTACATACGAAGTGTACACTATAGTCGGCAACTTAAGTACAGCATTATACACCGCTCTGCATGTATATACCTTGCGCTGTGTCTAATTTACACTTACCCGATTGAGCGAAAATAACAGTATAGCAGATAAGTTACGGGAATTGTCTATTGTTCCGTTGGAAGCAAGAGTTGCCGAAAGGATGAAGTCTGAAATAATTTCAGTTGTTCCAATCAAGAAATTTTGACTGGTGTAGGCAGCAAATGATATTCTCGTTGCTACAAAACATAAAAAGTTGTTAATCCCGTCACTATCAATGATAATACTTGTAAATCTTTGCTTACCAGTTGTTTGTGTCAACTCATTGGAAGGTATGAAGATGTACGAAGTTGCTGTGGCTGAAAGATCAGATTGGGAAGAAGAAGAAAGGGATGCAGATGTCAACATGTTGTTTCTTCCGATAACAAAAGCCAAGTTGTCTATGTGAAAAAGGTTGGTGTGAATGCGACCTACCATCGCTTTTCTGTTTTTTCAGGTTTTGTCATAATGTACCTTTGGTTTTGGAAACGACAGTGACAGCAACGTCATCACCAGTATAGCTGTATGATCCACCCGAAATGTTGACTTTTGTTGCTAAGCTATCAACAACGCCAAAAAACCTATACAACATGCATAATATGAAAACTGTGCACAAACTGCTGTTGGGTTTGAGGGTTTTACTCTTCTGTCTCCATTGCGTTGATTTTTTCGGTATCCTTATTAAGTAGGTCGTCGATCTTACTCGCAATTTCGTTCGATTCCTAAAACGTATTACGTTTCAATCTTTAACGTGCAAACTACGCTTGTAATGAAATAAAATTTGTGTTACTGTGACAGAAATGCTGCGACTTCCGTTGATACTGTCTTTTATGGATTGCAATTTAGTTGGAAGCTCTGCAGTCGAAGTAGTTGGAAGTTTTGCAGTCGAAGTAGTGGGAAGTTTTGCAGTCAAATTAGTTGGAAGTTTTGCAGTCGAAGTAGTAGGAAGTTTTGCAGTCGAATTAGTTGGAAGTTTTGCAGTCGAAGTAGTAGGAAGTTTTGCAGTCGAATTAGTTGGGAGTTTTGCAGTCGAAGTAGTTGGGAGTTTTGCAGTCGAATTAGTTGGGAGTTTTGCAGTCGAAGTAGTTGGGAGTTTTGCAGTCGAAGTAGTTGGGAGTTTTGCAGTCGAAGTAGTAGGGAGTTTTGCAGTCGAATTAGTTGGGAGTTTTGCAGTCGAAGTAGTTGGGAGTTTTGCAGTCGAAGTAGTTGGAAGTTTTGCAGTCGAAGTAGTAGGAAGTTTTGCAGTCGAAGCAGTGGGAAGTTTTGCAGTCGAATTAGTTGGGAGTTTTGCATTCGAATTAGTTGGGAGCTTTGCAGTCGAAGTAGTTGGGATTTTTGCAGTCGAAGTAGTAGGAAGTTTTGCAGTCGAATTAGTTGGAAGTTTTGCAGTCGAAGTAGTTGGAAGTTTTGCAGTCGAAGTAGTTGGGAGTTTTGCAGTCGAAGTAGTAGGAAGTTTTGCAGTCAAATTAGTTGGAAGTTCTGCAGTCGAAGTAGTTGGAAGATTTGTAGTCGAATTAGTTGGGAGTTCTGCAGTCGAAGTAGTTGGAAGTCTTGCAGTCGAATTAGTTGGGAGTTCTGCAGTCGAAGTAGTTGGAAGTTTTGCAGTCAAATTAGTTGGAAGTTCTGCAATCGAAGTAGTTGGAAGTTTTGCAGTCAAATTAGTTGGAAGTTTTGCAGTCGAAGTAGTTGGAAGTTTTGCAGTCGAAGTAGTTGGGAGTTTTGCAGTCGAATTAGTTGGAAGTTTTGCAGTCGAAGTAGTTGGAAGTTTTGCAGTCGAAGTAGTTGGGAGTTTTGCAGTCGAAGTAGTAGGAAGTTTTGCAGTCCAATTAGTTGAAAGTTCTGCAGTCGAAGTAGTTGGAAGATTTGTAGTCGAATTAGTTGGGAGTTCTGCAGTCGAAGTAGTTGGAAGTCTTGCAGTCGAATTAGTTGGGAGTTCTGCAGTCGAAGTAGTTGGAAGTTTTGCAGTCAAATTAGTTGGAAGTTCTGCAATCGAAGTAGTTGGAAGTTTTGCAGTCAAATTAGTTGGAAGTTTTGCAGTCGAAGTAGTTGGAAGTTTTGCAGTCGAAGTAGTTGGGAGTTTTGCAGTCGAATTAGTTGGAAGTTTTGCAGTCGAAGTAGTTGGAAGTTTTGCAGTCGAAGTAGTTGGGAGTTTTGCAGTCGAAGTAGTAGGAAGTTTTGCAGTCAAATTAGTTGGAAGTTCTGCAGTCGAAGTAGTTGGAAGATTTGTAGTCGAATTAGTTGGGAGTTCTGCAGTCGAAGTAGTTGGAAGTCTTGCAGTCGAATTAGTTGGGAGTTTTGCAGTCGAAGTAGTTGGAAGTTTTGCAGTCGAAGTAGTTGGAAGTTTTGCAGTCGAATTAGTTGGGAGTTTTGCAGTCGAAGTAGTTGGAAGTTTTGCAGTCAAATTAGTTGGAAGTTTTGCAGTCGAATTAGTTGGAAGTTCTGCAGTCGAAGTAGTTGGAAGTTTTGCAGTCGAATTAGTTGGGAGTTTTGCAGTCGAATTAGTTGGAAGTTCTGCAGTCGAAGTAGTTGGAAGTTTTGCAGTCGAATTAGTTGGGAGTTTTGCAGTCGAAGTAGTTGGAAGTTTTGCAGTCAAATTAGTTGGAAGTTCTGCAGTCGAAGTAGTTGGAAGTTTTGCAGTCGAAGTAGTAGGAAGTTTTGCAGTCGAAGTAGTTGGAAGTTTTGCAGTCGAATTAGTTGGGAGTTTTGCAGTCGAAGTAGAATTAAGTTTTGCAGTCGAAGTAGTAGGAAGTTTTGCAGTCGAAGTAGTTGGGAGTTTTGCAGTCGAAGTAGTATGAAGTTTTGCAGTCGAATTAGTTGGGAGTTTTGCAGTCGAAGTAGTAGGAAGTTTTGCAGTCGAAGTAGTAGGAAGTTTTGCAGTCGAAGTACTAGGAAGTTTTACAGTCGAAGTAGTAGGAAGTTTTGCAGTCGAATTAGTTGGGAGTTTTGCAGTCGAAGTAGTAGGAAGTTTTGCAGTCGAATTAGTTGGAAGTTTTGCAGTCGAAGTAGTAGGAAGTTTTGCTGTCGAATTAGTTGGGAGTTTTGCAGTCGAAGTAGTTGGCAGTTTTGCAGTCGAAGTAGTTGGAAGTTTTGCAGTCGAAGTAGTAGGAAGTTTTGCAGTCGAATTAGTTGGAAGTTCTACATGTAAACAACAAAATATTACGGCGAACATGTAGAGAAGATGGACCAATTACTTCATGCCCCTATACCTTGGTTTTGGGCGCAAAGTACCGGTAATGCAGTTCCGTGAGGTCCAACAGACGTTAAAAATATTTTCGTCACGTTAATTTGATCACAACATGGGTCAATCGTCACCGCGCAGTCGCGCCTACAGTCAGACCCTTCCACCGGGTTCAACTGATTGTCGCTCCACGTCCAATTGGAATAAGTTAGGTTGGATTCCTTCACTAGGAAAAATGTGCATCTGTAAAAGGGCCACAGGCAACCGAGGGTTTGATTTTGCGCGAACCGCACGAGTTCGTTTTTCAAACTTTCGTCTAGAATGGCCAAACTCCCGTTGCAGACGCTACACTGCGTTTCACCCAAGTGTGGACAGTATAAGGCATATTTCTCGGTGTAAAAACCATCTAAAAATCAAAGGACAAATAAAAGAAATTGTTTTCACATTGAAAGTAAATCTCAGTTTTCACACTATTTTTCAAACTATCACTGAGTCACATACCCACATGTCACAGGCCTCATATAAAAAGGGTCTAGGGTGTCTTGAATGTCAAAAGGGGTTCATAAATATTATTGTTTGAGGGATTTCAAAAAAAGAGGTGCTCGCATGTACACATTCGTCCTCTAAGAATCCTGACTTACCATTGCTATTTTGGATTATTAAATCAGAGCAATGACGATAGTCTTGAACTACTTCAACCGAAGCGGTGAAGCTGCAATAATACCCAATGTAGTAATCATAATATTCAATTATTTGAACTTTCAAGGCGCAGTATTGTGAGCATTTGACTTGAACGCAACTTCCATTGACAGATAATTCGTTGTTACTCCATGTCCAAGAGGAACAATTTAAGCCACTGTTCCTAAACCAAAAATGCCGCGCTGTTGTAAGCCAATTCATATCATATTGTCCTAAGATATGACCCAAAACGCTTTCCAAATCTGGGATGTTGGATATGTTTGATACGTTTGGGATATTGTCCAAAGATTCTGCATAAGCAGCAATGCTCAAGCTTGTTTCCGGAATATGCCGACAGCCAAAACTGTAGCGAAAACCTACAAGCAATTTAAGTTGACTGCATTTAAAACAAAATATTCTGACACAAAAATCTACCTTACCTGGGTACAGAAAAGCACGGGCGGGAAATAGGACGAGTAGCGACAACAAAGCAAGCACCACACAATGTGCAATAACATTTTTTGCCTTCATTCCTAATTCAGTTCTACAGCTTGTCTTGAACAACTGCAAGTCGAGGCTCACCATAGACCGTGGTTTTCTTATCTGAAGGTCTGTTTTCTTGAAGGCACGTAAACTCCCGTGGAGAATACCCGTTCGCATTTTTTTACCGCAGGTTTGTCAAAGCGTTATTGAAATTGTCCTGTCTTTTTCAAGTTCAAAATGTATTTTTATGTTTAGCTGACAATGACAACATTCAGAATAAAAGGATTTTTTGATGCGATGGCTTAAACAACAATATAATAATATTCATGTGCAAGGATGTAACGAGTGCCTTATAACCTTATTCTTGGTTGACTGTCTTGCAAACTATACCCATGCAACTACAAAATGAAAATATTGCCATATCAGTTATACCTGCAATAAAGCGAAACTAAAATGGGCATTGAAGTCTTAACTTTGCTCAATGCGTTAAGAGGCTTCTGGATATGATTCTGCAGCAGGCACGCATGATAAACATAACAGGACTCCTGGCATAACAAGCCACAGCCCACAGGTATCTGACAGCACCGACCTTCATGACACTAACCATTTTTGGGGATTTTTTGTCTGTGGTAAAGTATTTAGAGCTTTAGCTTTGTGACCAATCGTTTATTTGGATTTGAAAACATATGGAGTTTTATTTATGATTTATATTTGCATGGTAACCGATTAGAAGGATGTAATAATGCACAACAGACAATAGATTTAAGCTTGATAATTTATACAAATCACAGGCATTGTAGAAGTTGATGTATAACATGTTGCATAAGTCATACCACAACCACGTGTCTTCGTGTTAGTTGAAATTAAGTCCGAGTGGGCGTCATTTTGAGAAAATTGTGACGTTAAACAAATGAAATTAACAGTTGATATTCAATAGACGAATACAAGTCATAATACAAAAAGACACGGCAAGTAAACAATGTGCTTAATGATGCGTTTCCAAGACTTGTGTGTTGTTTTACGAAGAGGATTATACTTACAGTTTAACAAATTATATCACAGCTGTAACAATTAATATGCCCGGTAAAATTACATGGTATAAAAGCGAAAAAATGTGAATATACAATCAGATGAGGGATATTTAATTTGTCATCTTCATGGAAAGGGTATCTCAGATATATCACTTGGGAGTGTGTGGAGAGGAAGGTGGCGTGTCGATTGTTGCGCTTACAATAACTGGAGTGCCACCGTAGCCTGCGAATTCCTTGTACTGGGCATTGATGCCTTGAGTTTCAACTTGCTGGTAAGTGGGTGGCACATCCGGGACCATTACAGGTTGTGGCATAGGCTGAAAAACGAAGATTTCTTCGGTTACAAAAGGTTGTTTGGCAATTTTAACTTCTGGTACATGTTGGCGTTAGGTACTACCGTAACCATATCTTTCATACGAAAGTAAGTTGTTCATTTATGTAGTTATGGAATTCGCTGTCACTTGTAAGAATTTGCTTTTCATTTTGGCGTTGTGGTACAAATAAACTTACATACGATCGGATTAGGGTATGGAAGCCACTGCGTTGGATTTTTTTTATTTACATCCCTCGTTCTGAGATAAATTAACTTGGTTTTAATGATTTGTCAAACAACGACAAAACGGTGAAAACAACAAACCCGAATAATAATCAATGTTAACTACCACAGTCGCAATAAAGCAAAGGTTGCATTTACAACTGATATTATGTGCTGTCCAGCCAGTAGTTCATTTGGTGTTTGCTCACTTTGTTAAATATAGGACTACCATGTGACTTGGGCGTTTAGGTGAACGACCGAGAAGAATGACGTATGCTGCGTGATTCAATGTTTGACAAGTTGCGCCGACCCGATATTGCCTTGCGCAAGTCAACACACACTTTCGTTTCCTATTTGCTAGCCGCACAGTGTAACCAAGCCTATATGTTACATCTTATGGTATCTGGTTTAAAGATTAACTACATCATGCGACATGAAAACTTTGCTATGTGCTTGGTGTGCTGAAATTTCAGGAAATGCAGATACTTAAGGCCCGAGTTAAAACTTTACCATTTTAAGTGTGTTGCGAATCAATAAATGCTATAACCCAATATTTGGTGTTGTGGGCTTAATGTTTTTTATTGCATCACTACCTGAGTTACTGGCATCACCACGTTGGTGCCAGTCACTTGTCCCATCGTCACATCTAAGCTGCTGGTCGACTTGTTTCGTCCATTCTTCTGGTCCATGCACCGCTTGCAACATCCGACCACAACAGCGCAACACAATAAAAACATCACGATTCCGAACCAAAAGTCTAAAGCACAAACGGCAAAATTACAAGATTTAGTCACAATTCTTTTAAGTAAGGTTTTGTCCGTAAATGTAAAAGCAAAAATTCTCAAAAAAGTTTTAGTTGTATTTGGGATTATAAAAGCGCGTAATGGTCATGTGCGATTCAGAGTTATACGTGCTGGTAATGTAGTAAAAAATCAAATATAGTCGCTGGAACAAATGTGTGCTTAAATATATCAAGGCACATCTTGGTGTTCAAGCGGCTTTGTGTATATGTATTTCACATACAGGAAAGTTTGCCAGAAACTTCACTAAACCCAGGACTGATATTTAGTTGGGGTGTAAGCTTCAAGATTTTTCTACATTTTTTGGGCGCTGGTTGTGAAAAGTATTAACAAAGCAAAAAGCTGTATTTTTGTATCTTGCACTATATAGACGCTAATGGTGTTAAGATGCTAAAAACTAAAAAATTTTAAAATCATTTCAGAAAAGTTTGAAAAGAAACACTTACACCATAAGGCCCAAACTTGCAGATAACTACAGCAGCTGTGGTAATAACCATTAAAGAAGTTGCAACAGTAGCCGATTGTGTTGTATGTATCTGTGTAAAACAACGTGTGAGTTAAAGAAATAAAATTTTAATTTTATGCCGGAGACTGCTTTATCAATCAAAACGGGTGGTTGTCCAGGCCATTGAAAAGCCTGTGAACAATTTTAAGTCGTCACTTTTCCAAGATAAATTGTGACGAGCCACTGTTGTTGATACAAAAACAAAATAATGTCACTTCCTCTGTTAACTTATTTGATCTGCTGTTTCTTTATCACCTGTGATGAGCCGTTAAATTTTACATTTTATGTTAAAGTCCTATACTGCGGTGATACATACTGTAACAATATAACGGGGTATTGTTCTCCGGATCCAGACAAATTTCGTATGCCTGTAACATAATGTAGAATGGCGTTACACAAAGTTTAAAATAGGTTTTTACATATTTTCAGGTTATTCAAAAAGCACTTGATGTCAAACATCTAAAACTTACTTGTGTCTGGACAAACAAAACGAGCAACAACATCATGGTCGCCAAACAACACTTCATCTTTGTATCAAGTATGCCGTACTAAACTTCAAATATATTTGTCGTAAAAATCAACCTGTATTTAAATTATAGCTGTGTTTTATTCCTCTTGCTCGCTCACATAAAGCTCATATATCATTTAAAAGGTGTCTGAATCTATCCGTCAGTAATATTTTTAAAATGTTTTGTAATAATATCATCAGGTTTGGCCGCAGTCTTGAAGTGGTAAACACGAAACAACGTAAAAAAACATCACAGACTTTTACCATCTGCTATCAGTTCGTTTTTGTATGCGCCTATACCGCTCAGACATTTTAACGGTCTTGAGTAATCATCTGCCCATAACCCATATCATATTTGAGCGACTGTCCGCGTGTTTGCCCACGGAGAGATATTAGCTTGAACACAACGTTCTCTCCACTAAAGTGAAACATTAATCGGGTGAATATCGATTAACGCATGTTTCCCCATACAGGTTTGTCTTTAAAAATTTTTAGTTTTTCAGAACGCTACTACACTAATTACAATTCAAGATGATTTGCTGTTTTTTTTGAAAAAAATCATTGCAATTTCCTCAAGAAATACTGTGCTAAAATGTCACATATAAAAGCCAATATTTTTCCCCACCTTATCGTTTTCATGTTACAAAGAAATGACGACCGAAATAACCTTTGAATATAACCTTTTTTTGCTGATGTTAATGCCATCAATCATAGCAATTTATATTTGTCCAAATGGTGGTAACCCACAACGCATGTACCAATGACCTTCCTGTTAAAACGCCAACAATTTATTATCTCTGCGACATAGCGGCATTTAGTGTCGACCTGTCATTTAAACGGTTGTGGTATGTGATTGGTTGCTTCATAGTGACGTAAAGTTTTTTTCCGATTCTTATTGGTTGTTCAACTTAGCGGCTTTGTATGAACAAAAAATGCTCGTCCTTTTATACATTTACATTCAAGTGCGTTTGTGGTACTCTTGTGTTCGTGGTTGTTTTGGGTTTAGTACTGTTTACTGTTCGTGTATAAATGTGACGCCATAGTTTGAATTTTGTTGTAGATATTAGTTTAAAAATACAGTTTTAGAGTAAGTTACTGTACTTTGTCATTGAGGGCGAATCTCATTTGGATGAAATACGTTTGCACTTCTAATACATATTGCATTCTATTTTTAAGCTAGAGCTCCATTTTTGCACAGATTCACAAGATAGGGTTTACAAGACATCATTGTGCAAAAATGTCACTCCACGATGACTATGTGAAGATTGAAAAAATTGGAGAAGGTAATGTAATGTTGTCCAGATGTAAAGTCAGGTTGCTATCTTTGTTTGTTATAACTTTATTGTCTGTTAGGTACATATGGTGTTGTGTATAAGGGCCGGAACAAGAAAACCAACCAGGTTGTTGCCCTGAAAAAGATTAGGCTTGAAAGTGAGGAAGAGGGTGTTCCCAGTACAGCCATAAGGGAAATTTCAATTCTGAAGGAGTTGCAACATCCCAACATTGTCTCGTATGTGTTTTGAATCTGACAGATTTTAAACACTTTTTTCATATGTGCTTTTGTCATCTTGTAGCTCACTATTGTAGGCCAATTGGTAAAACTGTTCATATTTGTGAAAGTTTACTGAGAATCCATGCAGAAACAATTAACTTGTGCTTTAACATATGGAAAACGTATTGATAATCCAGGAAATTAATGTTCGATGAAAAAACCTTCGCCCAAATTACAAACTTAACAATCTGGATTGTACATCTGTCAAATACACAAAAAATGTTAAAATGCAAGCATATTTTGATGAACTAATTTTAAAAGTTAATGAGCATTCTTCTGTTTATAATGGTTATATAAGTAGCTATATACAGATCTCCACTAATTCCAGTGGGTAGTGTGACAAAGTTCACAATTACACCAATATAGTTTACCATTTTGTTTCAGGCTTCAGGATGTTGTTCTACAGGAAAACAACCTCTTTCTTGTGTTTGAGTTCCTGCAAATGGACCTTAAAAAGTACATGGACACCATTCCTTCCGGAAAGTACATGGACAAGGAGCTTGTTCGAGTTAGTAAATTGGGCTTTAAGATCAAAATAATTTTTGAATAGGTTTAAACACTGACTGCTGTTATTACAGAGCTACACATATCAAATACTTCAAGGAATTACTTATTGTCATTCCCGGCGTGTGCTACACCGAGACATGAAACCCCAAAATTTGTTGATTGATAGAAATGGTATCATTAAACTCGCTGATTTTGGCTTAGCAAGAGCTTTTGGTATTCCCGTCAGAGTTTACACACATGAGGTAACACTATGTTTGTATTGGCATTCATAAAATTTATGTCATGAATGTTGGACTCATCCAGAATTACATTTTTAAATCCTGAATTTAAGTGGAAAAACTGATTTAACTTTTTCGGAAGTGAAATGTCATGAAAGAATTTATCCACTGACTTGTTGCACAAGAGCACTTTTAATAGATAACACATAAGCAAGGTTCACCAACTTTGTTTCCCAAGTGCTATGATGTTTGTCATAAACTAAAGATTTGCATGTGCAGGTTGTTACACTGTGGTACAGAGCTCCTGAGGTTCTGCTTGGTTCATCAAGATACTCCACACCAGTTGATGTGTGGAGTATTGGAACCATCTTCGCCGAAATGGCAACCAAACGCCCACTGTTCCATGGTGACTCTGAAATTGATCAGCTATTCAGAATATTCAGGTTAAGACAAGTGTTATATTATTCATTTTGATTAGTATATTAAATGTTAGTCTTTGTAATGCAGCTTTTCAAATTCCATATTATGCCATGCCCTTGTTGTGTGTTTTGTAATGAAATTAATCAAAGAAAGGTTTCGCCAGAAGAAAACAAGTGATTCGTTTTACCTACATTGTATATTGTCTTAATCATAGGTACGCAAAAATGTCTTAACCAAGAGTTAATTTTGAACCAAAATTTTAAGCTATAAGTTATGATATTTAGGTTTTAGAATAACCACGTACTTAATTGAATGTTTAATTACAGAGTGTTGGGGACTCCTACTGACGATGTGTGGCCCGGTGTATGTCAACTTAAAGATTACAAACAAACATTTCCCAAGTGGAAAAGTGGCAGCTTGATGGACTCTGTCAAAAACCTTAATGAGGAAGGCCTGGACTTGCTTGCTGTGAGTAATTGGTTTGTTTTTTAACGTCTTAATGTTTAGGCTTTGAGACACAAATGTACTTGTATCATTAAGTCGACCTGGAGCTCTATTTAAGGTTTGGCAGATGTCGTTTTTACCAGTTACTAACCAAAGGCACGTCTTTAGTACCTTTAACCTAATGTTACAAATTATGTGTTTGTTCGACAGAAATGCCTCATTTACAATCCGGCGAAACGCATATCGGCCAAAGTCGCCCTGTCCCATCCATACTTTGACGGTCTGGACAAAAAGGCTTTGCCTGGAACGCACGTTCCTCTGGTGCCACGGATTGCGGCCTAACACAAAACTTTCCTTGACGCCACAGCATGCAGCAATTTTGAAACTCGTTTCGTTTCAGTTGTGTCGCCCTGGTATCGTTACTGCCGCTATCTCATACACACAGTGACGTCATAAGGGGCGTAACCGGCTACGTTTCGTCGCCGTCTCGGAGACGGCAGTTTTCCTCATTGGCCAAAATTTTCTTTTTTCAACTGTTTGTTTTTCTCTTTATTCAACTGAAATTTGCGATTTCTGTCCGCCGTTTGTATGTACCCGTGTAGTAATAAATTTCTTTCAGGCAGATACAGAACACTGTCGTGCCGTTGCTGCCAGACGTTGCGTTCTGTTATGTTGAGAAATACAAATCGACTTTCCCACGCCTAAGACGTCACCGTGACGCTGATTATGTTACTTTGGCTAAACACGATTATCGTCATTTTGTTGGATTGTAGCGAAGTTGCCGAGCTGCTACAATTCTACAACCACAGTAAATGTTGAACAATTATACATGGAGATTCTGCGAACACGCTAGAGGGCGCCAAGGTATCATACACTAAATCGAGCCTTGGTCTTGTTGAGTCTGTAAATGTTGCGATGCAACGCGTAGTAAACCATTAGTGGTTATGTTGTGTGTTACGCGGTTACCACAGCAGTGTCGAGCATTCGGTTTCAAAACTGCTGCGATTAACAACAAATTCGGTGCGGTTGCCCCTCCAATTGTCCTTGTAACATTGAGATGTTCAGATTTCACTGCTGCGTTCTGTATCTACAATCAGAAGCTAACAACAAATTGCAGATTACCATCAGACTCCATACTATAAAAAAATACAGAATCGTGATACTCACATATCTTTCAGCAAACGAAATAGTTTGGAAAACCCCCAATATTGCTTTGCGTTCCATAGTTCCGCGTAATAACGTGTCAACAGAAAGCATCGACGAACATTCGCCTCAGTGTATAATGTAGATGAAGATTGGAGTATTTATTATTTGCATCTCATCGGCGTTGTCACGAAAAGGTTGTTTCAACGAAATACAGCGAAAAAAACAAGGCAACGGACGAAAACGAAATACGGACCTAAAAATACGCTGTATGGAAAATGAACACGGTCCACCATAACTCTTGCCTGTGCCCAAAATAGTTTTGACAAATATACAAGGGAAGAGGTCCCCTCTTTAGGCAAAGGTCGATATCGACTGAGCTCAGTTATCGACATGTCGGCGCCTTAAACCAACAAGCACAAATCCCTGGAATATCACAACGGACATTCCCATATGGATGAAAGCATCGGCGATCCTGCATAGATTTGTGGTCGTCGTGTATGTGAAGGCAGAGGCTGTGGTGGAAAACGCATGGCTCGGTGTGGCGATAGCACAAGCGGGAGGCCGTATATCCCCGTTTTCTTGGGGAGGCGCCGAGAGATGAGAAGCAAAACTTTATTAGGCCAGAAAGCGGCCGGCAGTTTTGCGACATAGAGCAGACATCTTTCCCGAGTCTGTTAGCAAACGTTTTGGTTGTCGACCGGCACACAAACTGCATAACAAAGACTTTACCAGGCGCTTAAATTGCCCTGTTTTTGAAAAAGAATTGCGATTTTATGTCTCGGGCCTTTGTTTCTGCTTGATTAAAACTTCACTATACAAAAACAAACATGCTACAACTTGCTTCCTTGGGAACTCTCCCAACAACCGTATTGAAGTGGACACGTTTTATGTAAGTTTCCTACCAACAATAGCGTTTGGAAAAGTATTCTTTTGCGGTTTTCTGGTCTGCATGTTACAGCGAGCCAGGGCCCCAACTGTCCGCCCAGCCACCTGCAAACATTTTTGGAACACGAGCCAAGTATAATGCTCGACAGCAAGATAAGATTTGTATCTTGGTTCTCCCTTTTAGGGCCTGGGCCAGGGCGTTTTCTCGTGTCCGCAGCAAGCGAGAGAATTCGCGAAAAAAGGTGGTCACAAACTTTCGCCAGAGAAAAATTGCCACTGGATCACAACGAATGCGACTTTCAATCCGCGCCTCGGATTTGGATTTGCTTGATTAGCCTGCCGTGCTGCTTACTCAAGCGTGATAATTTCTCAAGCGCCACAATAAATTTATGCAGGGAAAGTCCCTACTTATAAAGGAAGTTGAAACGCTGTAACTGTGTCGAAGATACGATATTGTAGCAGTAAGCAGTCAATGTAATGTGGAGAGTCCGACAAAGCAGAAGAAAAGTGCGTATACAGCCGATTACAACTACCGTTGAGTAAAGATGCTTTTTGACGTTCGCATGAACAGCCAGTTGCCTTTTCCCAGTTCTACATGTTTAGAATTACAGATAACTGGCAATATAGATTGCTAGAACAGGTGCAACCGCATCCGACAGTTGGGTATACGGTTTGGGTGACAACAACTACTTGGTGTGGTCATCTCCGTGTGACCCAGCCAGGCAACCTGGGTCACGTCGGTATTTCGCAGTGCTGAACTGGGAACTCATTCCTCGCGTTCCTCAGGTTTCACCTGCTGATGCACGCTCTTGTGCACGTCCAGTCGGGCGTTTCAATGACAGCCGACGAACCTTTGGTTCATATTTTGTGCAGCCGCCAGGAAAGACTTGACGAGAAAGACGTTTTATGAGTTGGTGCGAAGGCATTATTTTACACAAGTTTACACCGACTGGCAATTTATGAATTAAGTTTTTGTGATATGGTTGGATACATTTAAAGCAGTCAGAACGCATTTGTATTGGGAAACCGCATTGATGCAATGTCAGGCATAGGACAATTCGACGAATGTCAACAAAATATACCGTTTGTATAGGACTCGGTGACATTTTATTAACTTCAGCTGAGAGACGACTCGTTTTTTCAATTGATGTCAATGTCAATACCTACCTGACTGGAATTTGTATTTACCTAAGTGTGGGGCACAGGATATGCCTTGTCTGTCGCTCGAATCTCCGTCAGACACCCCAGCTTCTGTTTTGCCTGTCTGTGGGGTTGTAACATAGCTGTTCATTTAACTACTGCTCTAGTCATAAAAACAAAAGCACGGTTTGGTAAATCCCAATTGACAAATATTTTCTCAGAAGGCAGACAAATTTCGGCTTGACAGATCACCTGTATTATTCCATGCTTCATTGGTTGGAATTCCAAGTCTGATTGTGTCCTATATCTATTGCGGTGTTGATATTTTGACTGGTTGCGCTACGTCTGCTATGAATAGGGTTTTTCACCAAATCCCAGTAGTCTCGCTCGTGACGCAGACAATGCAAGACTATGATGTAATAGAGAGAATGAATCAAATGTTTTCATAACGAGTGTTTTCTACGGGTAGAGGATTTTCTTTTGTTGACAGCACAGCTCGACAATTGGTATATCGCCTGTTTTCGTTTAGATCTACATTACAATTTGATTCCATTACTGTATCGCTTTGACAAGCTCTTTTCAAATTGTTCGTTTTAACTTCAGGCACCTTTTTGAATTTTGTGTACTTTTGATAGCTAGTAGTTCGCGTTTTTTGACATGCCAGGATCCAACTGCAAAATGTGCTGTAATGATAAAAACTTTACTGCTATGAATTGTTAGTGCTTATGCCAAGGCTGTTTAACGGAGTCCTGTCAGCAAGCTAACGTTTTCCGTGGCCGTTCTCACCGTTCGCCGCTCCGGGCGCTGCTATCAAATTCTAGAACCTTGGCACAAAAGCGATTTCGCAAGAATTATTGCCCAAACACGACACGATTTGGCGCATTACGTATCTGTCAAATATTCGTGAGCCTTCAAAAAAGTTTTGCTTCGGTGTTTATTTTTGCTTGAATTCATTTCTCGTGTTACAAATTAAGTTATTTGCGCTGTGAAAGCTTGACTTTATTCACGAAGTAAAAGTTATGCTTTTACATACCCGCATTTTCGATCGCAACGTTTACCGCGCAGACCCCAATCTTATCTATTCAGGGCGGCTAGCATTGTCTTTTATTCCTCAACGCCAGGCCCGAAACGTCACACAATTGTGTAATGGGGGTCAAGAGGAGACACCAAGTCGTGACAATGGCAATATTATGACAAGAACCCGTAATCTATTAAATGCGACTAATTTCACTCCTGTTAAGTGGAAAATGCACTAAAACAGTCGTAGCCAATACACAGGTATTATGTTGTGAGGGTAGTTTTAAAAATGTCGCGGTCATATCTTTGCAGTTATCCGTCATAGGGGCCACACGAAGAAGGGTGTGTTTGCACAAGTATTTAGATCCGCTTCTAGTCTTGCGTTTGAGGGCCTGGCTTTCGGCGATGACAAATGGGTTGGTCAGGCGCGGGTTCCTAATCCGCGACGTCGAACGAACCAAAATTGTACGCCGCGGCTACGACTGGCGAACACTGTCTTGTGTACGTAATACTTGCTCGCGTAAACGCCTTGTATTGTGTTCGCGTGACGAAAAATGGGTTTTCGGGAATTGTGTACGTGTTAGCGTGGCAATTTAAGCAACCCACCAAGATGACCTTGTCCCTTATATATGGGTTAAGTATAATATCTGGGTAAATATTGGACAAAAGTTTGCGTTTATGATTAAGTGCTGAAATATGACGCTGTGAAAAACATTACTGTTGTCATAACTGAATGCTGGGATTATTCAAGCAGTGTACCTCGCATTGCTACACTGAACGTTGGCATAAGGCCATACGTTTTTATTTAGTTGACAGCAGTGCGTTCACCGAAAAAGGTGTGCCATAAAATTTTTGACAAACCATGCCTTATAAATATGCGCTAGTCAAATATTACACCAGACTCTATGTTTCCACAAAACCGTGGGCGGTGTATACGTAAAGGGAATGTCAAAATCACGGTTCACTTCTTCGTGTAATGAAACCACTTAAGCAGGCAAAGGTAAGTTTTTTGTGCAACTGGTCTTCAGTGTTCCCCAACTTACAAACATCCACACCATCGTCTTTACACAAAATCAATTTGCCATGCAGGCGAATTTAGAAACATGGTTACATTAACGCGCCCGAAATATGTTTAAACATTTTATCGGTTACAGATGTAAGTTTTTACCTTTTCCTTCATATCCACTGCACTGCCACAACATGATCGCGTCATCCGCAGCACCCATGACGTCACCAGTGATTATGTCATCATATTCTATTGGAGCAACCGTTTCGCCGACAGGCTCTTCCCACTCATCTTTGTCACCACCGCAGCCGGAGTCATCCAACGATCTTCGTCACAGTTCCAGCAACCACGCAGGATTGGCCAGTCCACCTGTTGCCATGGATATCGACGGCGACGGGTTGAAAAATAAACTTAAGGTAATCTACCATGTAACAATCACAAAAAATAACTACTTTTTACATCTTTTTTTCACTTCAGAAAACGTCCGAACAACAGAACAGCATAGATGTGACAAACCATAGCGAATTAGTTCCAGGCGGTTCATTGATGTTCCAAAGCGCTACCTACCCAGCTTCTTCACTACAGCAACAGTACCACGACGACCTGATGCGCGAAGAACTCGTTAGTGACGTCATTCGCCATCAGCAGAACGTCCAAGTTCATCATGGGGTAGCGTACGAATCTTTGCAGGCGGTTACCACCATTTCCGGGTTCGATCACCATGGCAACAACCAGCAGGGAATCGAACAAGAGCGGCGTCATGCCCTCTCGCAGCTTTCAACGGTGACGCAACCAAACGGTGACGTCATAATGCCCTATATGACTGACGGCGTCCACCAACTGCACAACTCTATTGCCAGCAGTGGTGACGGCCCTCAATTGAATGGACTAGGGATGTATTCGTCGGCAAACAGCGACGGAATACAACAAGCCATGGCTCCGATCTACGTTCAAATGCAGAATGGCACAATACAGGTAAATGGCATTGTTTGATTTTATGCCGATAGAAAGTATGACAAAACTCACACAATTGTACATATTGTTCAGGGAAAATTTACACTGCAGAGTCCCGTTTGTACTTTTTTGTGTCAAGTTTCATCCCAATATTTTTCGATAGGCGCTGCCCCTTCTGTCGAGCAACGGAATGTCAAACAATGCAGCGATGGCCGCGCAACTGGCCAACCTCACCAGTTTGACACAAGTATGCTTCCAGCTTTTTGATTTACTTGTTTCCATATAAGCTTTTTACGTGAAACAAACATATCGTTACTGTGTGCCAAAGGGACCACAGAAATATTAGTATTTATTTATGCAAAGCATTTTAATTAAAAACTTCTGCCTCACCGAAAATTGCCAATATCAATATTTGACCAAACAAAGACCAAACAACGTTCACAATGCAAAACAAAACATTTTCGCGGAATTATTTTCCAGCAAAATGGCGTCTTCCAGGCGGTGACTGGAGAGTCCGCGAGCCACGTATCGACCAACAATCTAAACCCGCTTGCTGGAACACAACTAAGTGGAGAAATTCCGTCTCCAAACGAGCCCAAAAAAGAACAGCTGATGAGAAGTCGGAGCGGCGGGCCCCATAGATCCAGTACGTATGGTGATTGTGTTACTTTATAATTTGGCCTCGTGCTGGAATTTGAGGCTGGAAATTGTTTGTTGCTGCTTTGTCAGTGAAGATTTTTGCCAAAGGCTTTTGCATTGAGAAAACAAACGGAACAAAATGCAGGCGTGTATGGCTGCGTCACAGACAACAGAAATCTTGAATTTGTGTTTTCCGAAGAGGGCCCAGATCCCTGGCCAAAAAAGAAATTTCTATGGGAAGCGATTTTTCGCTTCATTTCCCCATACAGGAAACATTTTACAGAAACGCTACAAGCGCGGCGTAAGGTTTAAATGAGTCTCCCCTGGTTGGGCTGCTCCTATTTCCAGTCAATGGTGATAACGCTACATTGGTCTTCCGTATCGGAGCCTTTATTCGGCACAATGCTCCACAGTTATGTCATAGGAGGCTGCCAGAGCGGATCGGGAATTCACCTTCCCACGGCTTTAGGTGTGTGATTTAAGCAGATGTTTGCACCAAAACGTTACATTTTTGATGCCTCTGAAATTTTGTCACTTGCCAAGCAAAAATGTGGTTCGTACAATAAGATATGAACTCTCGGATCGAAAATTCATAAAAGCGTTCCAGGCCGACTTTCTTTAAATATCGTAGTGTCAATTCATACCG
This sequence comes from Ascidia mentula, assembly GCF_947561715.1. Taxonomy (NCBI): domain Eukaryota; kingdom Metazoa; phylum Chordata; class Ascidiacea; order Phlebobranchia; family Ascidiidae; genus Ascidia; species Ascidia mentula. Next base: position 8,036,170 of record NC_138568.1, read on the forward strand.
TTTTTCGAAAAATATTTTTTCAAGTTAGGTGTTAAATGAGCTGCAGGCTGTCCCGCTGTTCCCACCTATTAGGTCTCAATAATGCTTGTATGTATGTTATAAATATTCTTTTTAAATTAAATCTAATGGCCAGTACCAAATTAACAACTAGTTTAAATTCCTAGACAATTCAACTCAGCAGCAATAGAATTCTTCCAAATAAACGGGGTTACAATTTATTTCTTTTTATGTAAAAATATAATCCTCTGTACATCCAAAACGTGAGCAAACACAGTGTATGGCAATGACGGCTACGCAGTACAAAACCTATCATCGATGCTATTTGTTAAAATAAACTTCCCAAAAAAGCCCATATATTTAAAGTGTTGAAAAGAAAACCCACTGACATCAATAGACAACGAAATATTCACTTGTTTACCGCGTCTCTGGCGAAAGATACCCATGGGGCCGGAGGCAACGAGGCACGACCCAGACAGTAAATTGACCCCACAAACACATCTTGGAGCCACTTGGGTGGAAAAGCGCTGCGCTCAGTTTCAGATTACGCGTCACGGAACGTTGCCAAGCACCAACAAACCCCCCATCCCTGCTTTGCGCCCCATTGCACACCCTAAGAGCCTGTGGGGCAAAAATATTTTGGGTTTCGCGGTGAATTTTTCGGGTCGACGAGCACCGATACCGTTGGGGAGGTAGCGGCATAGCGTGATAAATCGACGCCGCTTTTTGCATGGGCGTTTTAGAACAAAACAACTCGCTTATGCGCCCGAGGAATGGTTTCTAGACTCGTTGATTATAAAGTTTTCGTTTCCACAAGCCTTGCTATTTACTCATTCTCTTACACGTACTCTCTCAACCCAAAGTATTTTCTGCCTGCTTGGCAACGAAAACCTCCCTGGTTTACCAATTCGTCGTTTATGCCGATTGTCATGGTGAATTTCACTGTAAGAAAACATCCTTTGATTAAGTTTCATAAAAATCATTTTCTGGTAAAGCGTTGAAGCCAAACGGTTTACGGAATCATTTAATGAGTGTATAAGTTTGCGGTTTCCATACATTCTCAATTTTATCATTTCTTCAAAAGGTTATCAATTCCATAAACGATAAACTTGAACACTATGTAAAAGGGAGACCAATGTAATTTCGGCCAACGAATAACTTTTTAATCACTTCTAGGCTAAGATTCACGCTTGAGTGCAAACAATAATTTAAAAGATTGCACGCCTGACAATATCACCTGGAATGAGGTGCATATCTTTTTTCGGCGCCAAGACTTTGAATCGGTTGTTGGTGACGTACTTCACCACCTTTCAACAACCTGAGGTTCAAAACAGGTCCCATGGGTTGGCGTGACAGCCACGGTTCACGCTTGAGCTCACCCGTCGAGTGCCTGTACACAGAGGCGTCTCGGGTTACCCAGGTACCAAAATGCTGCACTCCAAGCGTACCGATGCCCTTGGTCGAACAATGCACGATTGTGATGCAACATTCCAGCTGCACCTTTGCCAAAAATGGCCCGCAAACGCAGCAGTTCTTAGTTGGTGATGGTACCTGTACCAAAAAAACATTTCTTTCAATGTTGGATTGCTTTCGGAAAGCAGCAGAATTCTGTGCAATTTCAGGCTTTGTTTCACATGACACTGGCTTTCACCTGTTCGCGTCAGCGCATATCCCATGGTCTTACCCATGACGCTTCAGGGTATGCTGATTTCCTGGGCATTGGGATACCCACGCTCGCATGCCTGCATGCCGATCTCAAGTCAAGCCGAGAAGCAATTTCCTGGCGTACGTGTGTTCAACCAAAACAATCATCAGAGTGGAAAATATTGCGTTGAGCAATTTGTTACGTGGGGGCTTCGGGGCCGTTGTTTACCGTTTTGGCCGGTTGTGCATTTATAGCGGTTTCTTCAACAACTAACTGCTGAATTTGGTTTGAAAAGCTGTTTTGGTATTTTTTTTTAACACAGTTAGGTGTGTGCACTTCTTTGTCATAAAAGTTCAATATTAAATTAGCGCAATCCAACAAAAGTGCTTTGCAGGTTGTAATGTTAATACAACCCTGTTTTAATTACCTCAAGTTAAATTTCCAAAGTCACACGATCTTTTACTGGGGCAAAAATAATATTTTGCAATTTTTACAATTCAAAACACAGTCGGTGATAACTTCTATGGGTGCTCACTGATGCCACCTGACGGAAGGTTTAATATAATTCTGTAAACGCGTGTGGGACAAAAGAGCTGCAAACAAATCGATGAAATTGATAGTTTCAGCATCAGAGTCTGTTGGAACAAAAGTACAAGCATTGCAGCAAGATTTTTACCAAAATTTTGTTTCTTTGTCTTATAAGGAAATAGTAAATGTTACATGTGTTAATATTGAAAGGGTGGAAAACGTGCCCGATTTATAGAGCCCAAAGTCAGGAAAATTTGTGCATGACTGGAAAATGTCTTTGATTGAAACAAGAGTTTTAGTGACCTTATTGATTAGGCTTACGCAAAACCAGTTGTTTGGTTCCCGTATCGTAGTAATATGTTGAGCATATGGAAACAGTGCGGCAGAGAAAACTTGGAGTCCGCATCGTAAACCCCTTTACGGTTGACTTGAAACTTTACGCTCAACCAAGCATGGTAAAAATACCTTTCAAAATTGAGTAATTCAAGTCCAGCTCACTATTCAGAGAACAAACTCCAGTGTGTGAGATTGAGTTTACCTAAACGTAATATAATTCACAAGAGATCCATAGGATTTATCGTTATGCCGTATACACATAAGCTATTTTTCATTAGCCTTACGGTACGATGAGCGAGGGCTCTTCTATTCAGTGAAGCGAGCAGGCGGTTTTCACGCTTTGTTGCCGTTTGATGTGAAAAGGTTTAAAATTGAGGCCCCTCTGGCACTGCATTTGTTCCTGGCAGTCGCGCTGCGCTCTTTGTGTTTGTTTCTTTCTTTGCTCTTGCGCTCCTTTTCTTTTCCGCATGAGCGGTTTCCGGGTATGGGTGCGTGGCTCGTCGCGCTCTTTTGATTTGTCCGCTTCGTTGCGCAGCGCGTGTGTGCATTCAGACGGCACCCGTCTGTCTACTAACCGTGATGGTGTTGTGTGTGCCGTGACGCGTAAAATCCTGCTTGTCGCGCGGCAGTGAGGGCCCCGACGCCTAGAAAAAGCGCATTCCGCTTGAGCGAACATAACGATTGTGTCAAGTGGAACGGTTCGCTGTTCCACGATAATAGAATGTGAGCTCAGCTACAGGGAAAAGCGCGCCGTTTGTTTCGGATATCTTTCCTCAAAAGGCAATTACACTGAATTATGTTTATGCACGTGTAGGAACAGAAAAAGGTCAAAAATTGGTTCCTGGAATGAATGTAGCCAAAACGCAGCCAAAAAGCTGCCAGTAAGCGATACAGCCATTTCTACGTTTTTGCAAAAAGAAATTTGTTCTGTTAATCTGTTCAGGTGTTTTATCATACTACTTCTACATAAATTGTAATTTGTCTCAGTTTCACCAGAATCACTTTTACGCTGCTTTCCTAGCAACCAGGCGAAAGAAGCAAGGCAAGTACGCGTGATCATTCGGATTCCGAGTAAATCCGAATGGCGTTCGCGCCGTAGTCTCAAAGCAGTCGAGAAGAAAGGTGTGCCGTTCACTGTAATGGCGGACAAAATGGCTTCCAGTTCTCACAATAAGCGTGTGGCTGTTCGGGGCTCAACCTTATTACGACCGGTAACTCGCTGTGCAAAGTGATCACAGTACTTTTGGCAGGAGGAGGTTGTTAGGAAGTTTGTCCATCGTTGACTGCGTTTTTACTGCGCTTGATTAGCTTCCAGTGGTTTGCGCTTGACTGCACAGTAATCGCCCAAGCAAAGTGAAACGCTTTGTTGCACGCGGTAATAATCAACTTGCTGTTTAGCGCGAGTATATGAACTTTTAGTGGTCGGTTTATATTGTTTCGGTAATTTATTCAGAAATAGCAGCCATTGTTAATAAATTTTGGTTTGGAATCAAGTTTGGTAAAAAATCACAAAAAAAGAACATTTACACAAGACGTCTTTGAGGAAATTGTGCTATGTTTAGCGTTTTTCTACCTTTATGGTTATTGGTTACTATGAGCTTGATACTCTATGGTAGATTTTGTTAAAAAAATTCATCACATTTCCGACTTATCCCATAGTTTAGTTATCTAAGTTAAGAAATGGTATTAAGCTTGCAGATTGGGTGTTGTCATAAAATGAAAATAAAGTTAGAATGGTGTTGAAATCTAAAAAGACAGTTGACACAAATAATAACAAAACTAATACCAGAAAAACTGCCAATTCAAGAAAAACCGAGACTGCTTCTGTCTCCAAACAAACACAACAGTTAACTGAAAAGACAATATCATCAGATATGACTGACAAACAGGGAAACACAAAGACTGCAAGCAAAAGTTCAGATGAGAAGCAACAAGTTATTATTGTTACCAACCAAGAGGAGCAATCTGAAAAAAGTGATGCCAAGGGCGTAAAAAGAAACCTAACAGATTGTGATGAAAATTTGGATGCAAAAGTGATCAAAGTTGATGAAGACTTTGAAGCCCAAAACATCAGCGGACACGAGGAGTTTATTGTTTGCGTGGAGGAAGGTCAGGAACTAGAGGGTGTGCAGGATGAAGAAAGAGAGATGCTTGCTTTGGCAGATGCAGCTGCAACTGGCAATCCATTCTCACAGGAAGTTGTTGTACAAGCTGAACCCTCGATGTCTATCTCACAACCAGTCAGCACCAATACCCTGCTTGAAAACCTCTCCAATCTTTCCAACCCCTCAGAGCAAGTACAAATTGTAGTAGAACAGGATCCAACATCTGACCAGCAAGTGAAACAGGAACTGGGAGATCAAGGTCAGGGAAATGATGATGGCCAGCAAACGAGCACTGCCACAGTAGCTGCACCACATGGTGTCAATCCATCTATGATGAGCAATCTTCTTCATACTGCAGCCGCCGTAGCTGCATCTCAAAATGCTGCGGCAGCTACAGTCCAAGTTGTTCCAGGACAAACAGCTGGAACCATTCAACTTGTACAGGAGCAAGATGTACAAAAAACTCAAGCAATGATGGCAGCTGGAATTGCTCCTCAAAGTGTGAATCAGTCATCAGAGGAGGCAAGCAAATCTCAGACACAGACCACTTTTACATACCTGGTGACAAGTCAGGGCACTTTGATTGCTGCACATTCAAGTGATGGCACTGAGCTAATTTCAAATAATAGTGCATCAGGGAAGCCTAAAAGGACTCCCAATAAAAGAAGACAGAGCAAGGGTTCTAAGGCAGTTAAGGAGGAATTGACCGAGAATGGTGATGATGGTAAGTTAGCAGGTCTCGGTTTATGGCATTGCAAATATCAACAGTTTACTGACTTCTGCAATCAAAATACCGGCACACACTTTGTGCTTTACCATTAATAAGTTTCTATTTTATTTTCAGGTCATGGAAGTGGGGTCAACCAACTTGGAGGGATGTATGTCAATGGCCGTCCTCTTCCTGAGCCAATCAGGCAAAGGATTGTAAACTTGTCTCACCAAGGAGTGAGGCCGTGTGATATTTCCAGACAACTTCGAGTTTCACATGGCTGCGTTAGCAAAATCTTGGCAAGGTGACAATGAATTTCATTGTAATAAGACATGTAAATAAGGAAGATGTTTTTATTACCTGTACCAATGCCAGAAGTGAGAACTGCATAATTATAATATATTATGTACTTTGTAGATATTATGAAACTGGAAGTATTCGGCCTGGTGTGATTGGTGGCAGCAAGCCCAAGGTGGCAACTCAAGATGTGGTTTTGAGGATAACAGAATACAAGCGTGACAACCCCACTATGTTTGCCTGGGAGATTCGTGATAGGCTGTTGGCTGATGGGATATGCAACCAGGAAAGTGTGCCCAGCGTTTCTTCAATCAATAGGTATTTTTTTTTATTTTACACATGGAAAGAGACATATAAGTTTAAAAGTAAAGTATTACCATGAAACACCTTTTATTGCAGAATTGTACGAAGTAAAACTTCTGAGTTTATGAAAGATAATCAGAGGTTGAATGAACAGGCAAACATTCCATCTCCCATTGTGCAAATGCATGTCAAAGGTATAAACAGGCAAAATGCATGTGGTCGATGTTAATTGTTATGTGGGCATTTATAAGCCACTAATAAGTTGTATATATATAGTTACCAGTGGCTTAAGGATTAGATTTCTTTTTAGGCATTCGTCATAAAGTCAGTCATGTAAATCTCATGAAGTTTTTTAACGCAAACAAGAGTATATAACTCATTATTTTGTTTGTATATTAGGTGAGAGGAAGAGGTCAATGACGGGACCTGTTGTATTGTCGTCCCAACAACAAGCGAATGGAAATGCAGTTCAAAGTGTTGATTTGTCATCAATGCAGATTATTTCAAGTGGACCAGAAAGTTCCTCACTATCACAATTTGTCACTGTCGATGGATCAAGTAAGATAATACATCAGGTGTAGTTATTTAAATTGGACCAGCCATGTGTTACGATTTAAAAGGCAGCTTCTGTGGTCCAAAAACTAAATTGCTCTTTATCCCCAATTGTTTATCCTGGATTTTGTTGCAATGCATCTCGCATATCACTTTTGCAGATGGACAAATCCTGAAAACAGAGAATGTTCCCAACACTGCAACCAGTACAGAGCAAAGTAGGATCTACAGCCTCAGCAACCTCCTAGGAATCACACCAAGCCAGGCGGCCATATTGGCCAGCAATCCAGCAGGTATATGCTGTGTACCAATTCACAGTCTGGATTTAATTAATAACATGTATCTTCTTCTTTAAGCATTCACCCAGGCTGCGACTGTTGTCGGAACTACTGCTGCACCAACTACATCTGTGGAGGCGCCCAAGTCCTCCAGCAGTGTGCCTTCTCTGCCTGCAGTGCTGGCGAGTTTGCCCCTTGGACAACAGTATGAGCTTCTCAAAACTGTCAGTGGTGAACTTGTAGCCATTCCACCACCTAATGATAAAACTCAAGAGGTAATCCAAGTTTGTCACATGTGTACGTTTTTCTTTAACCTAACCTTGGTTCCATATCTAACAGGCAGCCAACAGAGTCCAGTTGGCCAACAGTAAGTCAAGCACAACCACAAGTGATACAGTCGGTCAACAGTTAATCATAAATGCCCAAGGACAGATTGTTCCCCAAGCCGGAGTTGTCATGGCAGCAAATCAGGTGCATATCCACAAGCATTTTGCAAATGTGATATTTTCCTTGACAATATCAACCCCAGGGAAAGGGCATAAAGTGCAACGGCACAAAGCAATGTAAATGAGTAGTTCTTAATTCTGTAAGCTTCATACCTTGCGGTTGGAACTATAAACAATGTTTGGCATGGGGATGTTCATCTTGTGGCTTTTGTCTGCTCAAGTCAGCAATATCTACCTGTGGTCCAATGCAATACTCAATATGCAAGTTGCATGATGTATCAGCCATTGTATTCAAATGGGAACACCTCATGTTAGTCAATACAAAAAGACTGTAGCTGTAGGGGCCTAGGGATAGACAAATAATTTATGTCACCAAAACATTATCATGCTTCGTTTGTTATACTCTTGTCATACTCAGTAGTAAAGGCCCATGTTGTAAAACCATTCCTTTGTCAGGCCCAAGTCGTATCACCTACTCTTCAACAATCTGGCTTGCTAATGACATCTGGTGGTCAAGTCATTGCCTCACCAGCTGCTCAAAACTTGCTGCTTCAGGGTTCCATTCAATCTTCAGATCAACAACAGGTAATTGTTTTTGCAGTATTTTGAGAAATGGATTATTTAAAACAATTTTTAATCCTATTTTATTGTGTGGAAAAAAAACGTTTGGTGTCATTTATATTTTGTACTGTGAAGTAAATATAGTCAAAGTTAACATTCTTCTCTCCGATTAATAAAAGTTTGAGCAAACTCGTGCTTATAATGCGTAAAATTAACCAATATGTTCGAAACAGCATAAAAATTACGGTTTTTATATTGCTGTATATATTACCAGGGAATTTTTTGCTAAATTTTCAGAACACTTCTGCTGCTACATTGAGTTCCGAGTCAGTCATGACTACTTCTGCTGTCAGTACTACTGGAACAAAACTCTCCAAACCAGAAACCATCACAGCAGTAACCAGTAAGTCACCATTTCTGTCTTATTGTCCAAATGTTCAAGAACAACCTTTGTTTTTATCAAGCATAGCTATTATCAATGGCTCAGGGACAAAGAAAATTTCAAACAGGGCCTGTCAACTTTTCTTAAATCTTCAGAAACACTTGATAAAGATATGCATAATATGTAAGATGGGATTAAATATGTGAGAACTTTTCATGGTGTATTACATAGATAAAAATTCCAAATGAGACCAATTGCAGAAAGCAAAATAAAAAAATAAGGAATCCACATGATTTACGTCAAATCCATCAATACGTTTTATATTGACAAATAGTACAGTCTGTTACATGAAATCATTTCATTTTATGCGGTTGAAACAAACAAATATACAAGAAGTAAACGAATGATGGGCACCAAGTTACCACAGCTCTAGGATTTGTTTATCAGCATTTTAAAAGTGGTTTTGAAACCTGACACAGGCAGTACTTATCTAAAAACCAAACTGTAAAACACCATTTACCATTTGAATTTAGATCTTCCTATAAAAAGTATCACAGTTTCCTTGTCTTATTCATCATTACCATTTTTTCACATCAGATCAACAAGGGTTGGTAACATTGACCCAGCAGCAAATTCAACAGTTGGCCGCGCAGGGAATCATCATCCAAACCACTCCCAACCCTGCGCAATTTCAGTCAACTTTTACAGAACAACCTGCTGCAGAGGTATGAGTCTAAGCATTGTACAGTGCACTGTAGCAGTAGCATGTCCTGTAGCAGCAACTGACAATTAACCTGCATGAATGCTGATTACTTAGATATTTCCATACACTGGAGTTAATACAATGTCCTCTGTATGGATAACTAAATCGCAAACTGATTTCACAAAGTGGTGTGACTTTTTCTTAAAACAGAAAGTTGCTTAGCGAGACGCATTTAAAAAAAAAGTACATAATAAAATTGATACAATGGTTTGAAAATTGCAAGCCAATGCTGGATTTTTCTTTTCTTGCACCTAAAGTTTGTAAACTGCATGGAAAAAATGACTCACAAACTAATCACAGGCATCAGAGGAAACACCACAGCCTGAATCCCAAGAAACTGACAAACCTTCCGAATCAGAGACTGATCCCAAACCTGCTGAAGAGAATTCAGAGGAGGTATAGGGTTTGGGCTCACCGCATGATTGTTGGACACGAAAATGTCAAAGAGCATGTAGAATCTTAACACAACTGTTAAGCACACAAGCTTGACTGTTAACCCCTTGGCATGCCATCCAACAAACATTTGTAAATTGTGCTTTTTGCATGTAAATAAACATGTGTTTCTTGGAAAGTGTTGTGATCATGTTCACTCAAGTTTTTCATGTGTTCCATCGCATAGGATTGGCGAAAGCATTTTTACAGGCAGTTCTTATGCAGATTTGTGTTGTTTAGGCCAAACAAACTACTGAAGCACAACTTTCTGCTCAAAACGCAGACCAACAACAACAGCAGCTCATAAAGATGATTCAAAACGGTGAGTTGGTCCTAAAAATATCACAGTCTGGTTTTGCATTTGATATTAAAATTTTCATAAATGTTCAGATAAATTGACTTTTTCTTTATTTGCACATTTATTGCTCTTGAACTGTAAGTTTTAGGTGTGTTTAATTGGATTGCTGGCTCTAGTTAAATTTGAATGGATTAACAGTTGTAATAATGTTTTTAATAATAATTTACAACCAATCTTGTTTAAAGTGGCAGCCCAACAACAGCAGCAGCAACCAGGAACTGCGCAACTTCTGTCTGCAGCGGCTGCGCTCAGTTCAGTTCCAACGACAAGCTTTGCCACAACCACTGCAGGTAAATGCAAGGCATAACAATCTTCCCTGATTACATCCTTGATAGATTTTCACGAAAGAAAATGTGCTAGCAAATAAATTTGTTAATTGCAACAACCACACTTCCAATTTTTTTTAACCAAGTGTTTGCTTAGAACCAGTGAATCTTGCCCTTTTTTGTTGTCAGCACCCCTTTAAAATTCTTGGCCCACTTTCTGATATAGGTGTAATAAAGTATTAAATTGACCAACCTTTATGTGAAACTTCACATCCCTATATGGGTTTACAAACCACTGCCTGCAGTAACTTATCATTCTTATTTACAGAAACCAACACAAATGCAAACAACAGCAACCAGACCCAGCAGTTCCTTTCCACCCAACCCCAGGTTCTCACAGCTGCACAACTACAACAACTTACAAACAACCTACAACAACAACAACAAACTCAACAACCTGGAATTGTACAAGTGAGTCTCTATAAGTTAATGCCATTTATCACTTTGAATTACCCATGCATTGGTACAGATTTTGTCCGCTGCTGCACAGCTGCAGAACCAGCAGAACTCGAACAGTAACAACAATAATAGCAACAACCAGCTTCAACAACTCGCTGTTGCCCAAATGCTTTCCGCTGCTGGGAACAACAATGTGGGCACTGTGGGAAGGTAGGGAATCTTGCTTCATTGTGAATGTGTTTGCATAATATGTGTATATTGAGTGTATAAATAAGGCATAGTATCCATTTGTACTTGTGTATGAGGCAGACCACACAGTAGCAATATAATTTCATACATATATGTATTTTTTATCTATATTAATTTCACAAACAGACAAACTACCCAACTCCAGTTGAATGCTGGCACGTTGACTGAACTTCAGCCTGTAAGCTCCTTGCTCAGAGATTTGCGACCTCAAGCCCAGCAAACTGTTGCCTACTCTGTCGCTACCACTGGTAAGTATTTCAATGCTTACTTTCATCAAGAGTTTCAGCTTCAAACATCATATATATTCATATACTGTATGGATTTCTGCGATTTCCCAACAAACTTGGCCACCAGAAGGGGGTACTGGGGAGTAATAATTTGTCCTTCTGTCATATTTCTTGCCATACATTAATCCCAAGAAACCTGTATGGATCCACTAACTTCAAAATACACAAACAAAAGTTTAGTGCCAAAATCCTTGTAATTTCAAATAAATTTAGTTGGCACTGATGATGAACACAGCATAGTGTTTTAAACGTTTGTCATTTTCTTGCTTACCAGCACTTCTAGCTTAGACTTTTTCTTTCAGAAAAATTTAGTGTTTTTGCATATCCAAAGGATGTGTTAACCACAAAGCTTTTCTTTGTAATTTAATAGCATATTTTTTGACAAGGTGCTGGACTATTACCAGGTCAGTCTGCAACAGCGACAGCCCTGCCATCCCTGATGTTGCCTCCCGCAGCTGTTACAGGAGCAACCACCACTGCCAGCATTGCTCAAGAGTCGACCAACACAATGCAGCCATTCACCTCAATATATAATGAAGCTTGGAAGCTAGCCACGAATGGTCAAACAAACAGAGGTATTATATATTTTTAATTTGAAAATTTGTTTTCAGTGTTATTTTTGCAACAAGATAGTGACCTGAAACCTGCTTCAAAACTTGACATTAATTTTGCATTTGTTTTCTATCCCTTTCTTAGATTGCTTTTCACTGGTGTAAATCCCCTTGCAGCCTTGACAAACACCTGTAAATATTTGTCAATAAATTCATTCTGGCTTATCATTAACTTTATGCCTGGGAATCAAACTGATGAGTTTGGCATGCATGTGGGTGCTGCTATATTACAGCTGTTACTTAATTTATTGCGTAATTTTTTCTGTCCTATATCAATGCTGGAGAAACCTTAAAACATAAACCAAATGCATCTCTTTGATATTTTTCAGGAGCATCTTCTGCCAGCCAATCAGGTGGTGACACAACATCTCCATCAAATGTCATTGACATGGCAACCAAAAAAAGTTAGGTTGCCACAAAAGTAGTCTGAATAACTTTTGAGTGCCTTGTACATATATGTATGTAGCAGAGCAATCACAGGAAACGGATATACACAAGCTTGCTTGTGCCCCATAATAGATTACCCAATCTTTAGTGTCATAACGGATGACTTGTACATAGTAATTAAATGTTGTTACAAAGCAATTGTGCCATGGTATAATTACATCAAGCAAATGACAAAAACATGCATAAAATTATGGGATATTGGCACAGTTCGTAAAAGTTTTCATAAACTTAAATAAAATTTTATTTTGACATATTGTTGCCAAGTAATGTCCCATCATTCTTGTATTATGAATTGAAAGCATGCTGCAGACCTTTGTTTATTTTCCAAAATTTGAAAACACTGATCTGCATAGGATAAAAATCAACCAAAAAAAGTTTAATGTGAATATTGAAAGTGAACTCCATTGTTACAATGTCGAATTGTTTTTGTAACGAATGGGAGGTGTGTGTGTTTTTTGCACTGCTATTCTTCAGATTGCTTTTTTTGCCATGCTGTTGTGTTGCGCAGTTTTTTTTGGGTACACCCTTGTACATTTTCCTGCCATTTTGACTTGTGTGTTCATTTATTTACTTTTGTACCTTGAAAACTGTAAAATAAACTCGTTAACAAAACATGCTTGTTTTTAGTTTACTCCAAGTATACCCAAAAAGTACCTGTAACTTACAGCAAAATTGCGGCATCAATACCTGATGAAGTCTTGCCGCATGGCAGATGAAACGTTGAATAAATACAGCATGTATGATTTATGCCAGAAGAGCAGTACATTTTAAATTGCAATATGCCTGGCAGCAACAGAAATTTCAAAAGTCATGTCATGTTTTCTTTGTTGTGGTGAAGTAGGTAGTTTCTGTGGATCGTTAGATTTGCTGCAGTTTAATCATTGACACCTTTCATTTTTAAAATCATTGCTGATGGTGTAATGTCAACTTTTCTTGCTGCAAGAGTTGAGAGTATTTGAAAACTGGAAGTTGTGAACAAATGTGTAGTTGGATGGCATTCTATCAACACCTGTGTGTTTTTCTTTTATTTGTATCCAGTGTAACAGGTACGTGTTGCAACAACCACAAAAATTTATGTTGGCTTACATAACTAAACCAACTCCAGTGGATTAGATTAACTCTCTACTTGTTTCTTATAAATTTACATTTTTGAAGGAAAAAATTACCCAGATGTGCCTTTTCCTAGTGTATGAATCTATGCAAACCATTGGCACATAAAATACACTCTTTACATCTATTTTTTGCAGGAGTAAAACGCCCAACACAAGAACCTTTCTTTATAATTATCTTTTTCAGGAATAAAATTTGACCCAGATGAAGCTTTTAAAAAAGAAACAATCTGTGAAAACAAAGCAGTGGGAAACACAATGTTCACAGTGAAATTACAAGATGCCACTAATCCAACACTGAGTGTTCTAACACACCATTATGCTGATTATTTTACTATTTTAGAAACCAATAACTTGGAGTTTGATTTGCTGACAAACCTACCATTGGACAGAGAGGTATGTTCATACTGTGTATTAAACTATATGCACTAGAATAGAAGTAATAATATGCCAATTTGCAGACCTTGTCAAATATGGATGTTGTTTTTGAAGCATCTGAATCAAATACAGTCAGTTATGTGGGTTTAAAGACTTCATAGTTGTGACAATTCCATTTACACCAAAGGCGAAGTTCTACTTGTTTTGCAGAAAACCTACACAATATTTGTGGATGATCAAAATGATAACCACCCAATATTTGATGCACCAATTTATGTGGCAGATGTGTATGAGGTCAGTACTCAAAATGTATGTGTACACTGTTCTCAAGTCTTTTTGTTCCTTACAGTACCCATGGACACCTGAATATTTTCTTAATGTGTCTGCAACAGATGCAGATACTGGAAAAGCAGGTTCTATAAGCAGTATTGCAATGGTCAAGAAATTCATTATTGTGCATCTTATAGGATGTGATAAACCATTTTACTTTGTATTGCAGGATCAACTGAACAGCATGTTAAAAGTGACTTTTGTGGATCAAATAGGTTCTGTATCGACAAATACAAATAGCAAGCTTGACTTTGAACAAGTCCCCGTGCTTTATGAAACTGTTGTAGCAACAGTAAGAGGCATACTTAATGATTTGATTTATTCAGTTTAAGTTTAACTTTTATAACACAGGATAAAGGTGACAGCAGTTGCAGCATCACCAACATAGTACTATCGTCAACAGCATCTATCATAATAAATATTTTAGATGGACCTGATGAGCCTCCATATTTTACATCTGTTAGATACGAAAAGGAGATAATTGAAAATACTCATGTATGTTCTATTATTCTGCACGCTTAAAATCATCTGTCATTATTTTTTTCAGTTACAACTTGCCCCACAAAATGTGGCATGCTCTTTCAAATATTTTCTAGGGTGAAATTGGTCTTCAAGTAGAAGCTAAAGATGGTGACACTGAACTTCAGTGGGAGGTTGAGTATAGTATTGTTCCTAAAGCGGGTATTGATGAAATGTTTCAAATTGATAAAATGTCAGGACAAGTTTCCACAATTATCAAAGTTGATCATGAATCTTCTACAAGTCTTGCATATGGAGGAATATTTATGTTTCAAGTGATGGTATGACTAAAACATTTGTCCCATTTGCCTGATTTGACAAAGGTGTTTTTGTTTTGCATACAAAATAGGCAACTGAAGTTGAGCCACCGGATCATGGTTTTCCAAAGGATGTCATAAAGTTTCCACTTAATACTGTGATCAACATAGCTGTAACTGTCATAGATGTTGATGATAATGTACCCACATTTTATCTGTAATTATATAAAATATTGCATTCATGCGAGTGATCATTCAAATTAGATTATAGCAACATCCATGCTTGAAAATTACTACAATTTGAGAATTTTGGTAACAACCTCAGTGATAATTTGTATAAAAGTCGCGATGTTTAACCTGTGGACCACATGCAGGCCAATTTAAAAATAAGGGGCTCTACACTAATTTTACAAATGTCAATTTAAGTCTAATGTTTCAAAAAAAGAAGCAAAAGTTGCATGCAAGCTCATCAGTCAAAAATTTAGCAAGCATGCTTGTAATCCATCACTGATTACTGATGCCAAATGTATTTGTTATGTCATTGTACAATTTTGATGTGATAGTTTAAGAGGATAATGAAAAACCTTTGTGTTTCAAATAAAAAAAAAGTTAAATTTAACATTTTTTATGTCATGGACCTTCTCTGCAAATTAAAGTAAATTTTGTATTTCTGTTGGACATAACTGAATTGAACTACAAACTGTTGAATAATTTTTAGATTTTTTATAATTGATAAAATAATGAAATACCATTTTGTCTTCAAACTATTTTTTTTTAATCTTCTTCGTGATTTAACTTTGTTTTTTAGAAAAAAAAAATTTATAAAAAATATCTTTCATTGCAGTTTGGAAAGTTCAAGTGATATTACAATGAAAAGTCCCCGAAGAAATTTTACTGCAGAAATTAATGAGGATTCCTCTAATGGCATTTTTGTCCCCAATCTTAATATTTATGTAGAAGACAGTGATGGTGTACTTTTCTAGTGTAGGCATTGAATCATTTTGTTTCTCACATGCAATTTCATCATTCATAGGTAAATAATGCCCATTTTACACTGTCTTTGGCTTCTGGAATGGAAGCATTTATTGTTTATCCAACTACAGTTCATGGTTCTGCATCAGTAACATTAGCTGTAAAGGACAAAACATTTCTCAACTACATTGAAAGGAAATTTATACTTGTGGAGGTGAGCAGAAAACAAAATAGAAACAAGATTGTTTATTATTATATGCATTGATTCACAATTGATTCTTGGTTGATGTTTCTTGGGGCTATTGTATGCTACAATTGTAAGGAAAACACAAATAACTAGTTACTTAACAGATTAACGCTACACCACTAAATAGTTCCGAGAGTATCCAGGCAACTGTCAATGTTACTATTTTGGATGTCAATAATCATTCCCCAGTTTTTGAAAGAACCTATTTCAATGCTAGTGTACCTGAAAATTCTGAAATTGGGACATATATTCTTACAATTCAGGTAATGATTTATGCAACATTTACAAAATCATAATGGTGAAATATCAGTTCGTTTAATACTCATAAAATGTTAAAATTAAAAATATTTGTTTAAGGCAACAGATGATGACAGTGGAATCAACGCTGAGCTATCGTACTCACTAGATGAAACTTATTTGTGCGTACAATATTTTTAAAAAAATTTAAAAAATTCTAATCATTTTGTTTACCTTCAGCTTTGCTGTTAATGCAACAACAGGTCAAGTAACAGTAAATGGAAATTTTGACAGAGAAACAAATTCCCTTTATTATGTTGCTGGTACTGTAACTGATAACCCTGGAAGACAAGATGTTGCTACAATAGACATTACCATCACTGATGTAAATGATGAAACACCAGTGTAAGGACATACTCCAATAGCTTTGTTTGTTCTCTCCATTGGAAGAAACACCATGCAACCTTTATGTCATATGTTATAAATTACAAAAATGTCACTATTTGATCCAATTGGTTACATTATAAAAATATGTATTTCATTTTATTCATAGGTTTAAAAAAACATCATATGCTGCAAGTGTTTTTGAAAATTCAACAAAATTCATGACAAGAGTGTTTATTGATGTAAGTACCACATAAAACTAAAACAATTTAAATTTTCAAAGCCAATCTTTCGAAATCAGGTGATTGACAATGACCAGACAGACACAAATAACAGCCAAATCAGTTATTTCGTCACTGGAGGGGATTTGTTTGACAATTTTGAAATTATACAGCCTTCAGAAGCACATATGCCCGGTAAGACATTGTGCAACAACACACAGTTAAACATATGCACCAACTAAGCTAGTTGTGAATACTTAACTTGTAGTTGGACATTTTTCAGTGTAATTAGTTACTATTCACTTAAAATTTAGTACAAGAAAATGTATATTTCTGTTGCATAAGTAAATCTGAAATTCATGTCTTACAGGAGAGCTTGTGGTAAAAACACCAGTGGATCTTGAAATTCTGGATAAAAATACAATAGTATGTGGGCGTGGAACTGGAACTATTGTTTTGGAAGTAATGGTATCTGACCATGGAACACCTGTTCTGAGTAGTACAGTAAACGTTACAGTTTCTGTTGAGGTATGTATTATACTAGAAATGTTTGTATTTTAGTTTTACAGTCATAGCATAACTATATTTTTTCCATTCGCCGAAAGAGTGCTACACTTACTTTACAGATAAATATATATCAGCAGGTTATGATATTTTTACAGGACATAAATGATCATCAACCAAAGTTTACACAAGATGTGTATGAATCTGCAATTCCTGAAAAATCTGCTGCACAATATATAGTTACTACGGTTGGTTATTTATTTTGCCCATTCCACAACATATGTTTGAACATTTCAATTTTGGCTTCGAAAATAGTTTAAATTTGCCCTGCATCGGTTTTTATTAGGTACATGCAAATGACAGTGATGCTTGCGAACCAAACAACAAGGTGAATTACCAAATCGGCCAAGGTGGAAACACAACTTCTTCAAATGCTTTCTCTATTGATGCTGATGAGGGCATTATGAAGGTAAACAAATATTTTACACATGTTATTTTTTCGTTTGGAGTTAATTTTTCGTCTGGAGTGAAAAAATAATTTTTAGTTACAACATTAATCTGCCATACCATTATTTAGGTTATAGATTCACAGCTAGATCGGGATGTAATGGATAAATATTGGATAGAAGTCATAGCTGTAGACAGTGGGACAAATAGGCTTAGTGCAACTGCTATGGTAGTTATTTCTCTTTTGGATATTAATGACAAAGCTCCCATCATGAGAAGTGATTCCTTGACAACTGCCAATGTTGCAGAAGATGTTGCAAATGGAACAGGTTTACTTTTAAAAATTCCTAACTTCTGTGAACAAAAGAAAGTATTGGTTTTACAATTGCCAATATAGAAAGTTATAATAATATTTTTTTTGTCTTTGGTTTGTTGTTTTTGATGGCAAAAAAAAATAAAAATTAATTTTTAATATAAAAATCAATGTTGTTGATTGTGCAAATTTCTTTGTCACTCATGGACTAATAAAAAATGGATTGTCCATCTGTTAGAGAAAGAAGCACAAAACCGACCCTAAACTGACAGTAACTACTGTACCTGTACTTAGTTATTCGCCTGATTAAAGCAACTGACCCAGATGAAAATCCTTATTTGACATTTAGCATCAAAAATATTAAGTGTTTTGATTTGGATGGAAAAAATCAACCTGGAGCCTGTGGTAATCCATTCATCATTCAAACTAACTCAACAGCTCAGGTACATTAAGATCATGAATATTCTGCTTTACAGTGTAGATATGTACACTTTTCTGAAAGTAATTCTGTGGTTGATTAATATGTAATTTTAACTGGTACTCTTGCACTAACCAAAATATTTTTTTTTAGTTTGGTTTATTGAAAGTCAATGGAAAATTGGACAGAGAGTTTCAACCAAGGTTTGAAATTACTGTTGAAGTGCAAGATTTGAATTCTAACATTACATCACAAGTGCAGACAGACACTGGTAAGTTGCAAAAACAGGACAAAGTAACACTGAAAAAATGTATTTTGCTTAGGTATCATTGAAGTAGTTGTTGATGATATAAATGACAACCATCCTCAGTTTAATCCTCTTCCAATATTTAGTGTTAATGAGGAAGAGAAAGGGTCTTTTGTTGGACAAGTAAATAGTTTGTTTATGGTTTGTTATTGTTTTGCAGAGTTGTTTCAACGTTACTGTTTTTTGTTTATGTTAACCAGCTGGTAGTTTCTCAATATATCACCAAAACTTCACCTTAATATCTACCTTTTTATCAACTGAAATCAGGTGTCATGCATTGATCATGATGTTGGGAAAAATGCAGAAATTGTCTATTCTGTAGGAGAAAGTTCAGAATTTTGGATAAAAATTGACCCGACGTCTGGTAAAATTTTAAAGACTGCAAAACACATACATTGCACATTCCTCAAAAACAAGTGTTTGTCATATAATTGTTAAATTATTTTTGTCATCAAATTTTCATTAGGGATTATATTTTAAATATTTAAAAATATAAGAAATAGAAGATGACAAGTATAAAGTTGCTCTGTGTGTCACATTTTTACAGGCATAATTACAACAAACAATGTGTTTGATCGTGAAAGCCAAGGAAATTCCGTCAATGCCACAATTATTGCTTCAGATAGAGGAGAACCATCATTAAATACAACCCAACAAATTACCATTGAAATCATTGACATTAACGACAACAATCCACAATTTGTTACAGTAAGACAATGCTCGTGTATTGCTGCAAAACTGATAGTGATGGTTTTTATTTATGTTTAAGAATGCATCCACTGCAGAATTAGCGGTAGAAGAGGTAAGAAATATGAAAGTTGTGCCTGGTTTTGCTATGCTAATGAAGTCATTTCCTTTTTTACTAATTTGCTGTATGTTTATAGAATCGAAGTAATGGAACTTATCTGTTTCAAGTTAATGCAACTGACGATGACATTGGCGCTAATGCCAATTTAAGTTATATTCTGCGTGAGGGATATACTGAATTCTCTATTGAAGAAATTAGTGGAAAAATTTACACAAGAAAAAAATTTGATGCAGAAATATCCCAAAACTACCAAGTAAAGTTGTATAATAGTCTCTAACCAACTTAATATTTTTATGTTTTGCATAGTTAAAAGTTGAAGTCCTGGATAGCGGACCTTCACCACGCTCCAGTGAGATTATTTTGCCTGTCAGTATTCTTGATGTAGATGATGAAGATCCTTATTATCCAAAGGTAATCATGTTTTTTGTAATATTCTATTCCTAGGAAACCATTTGTTTCAGGATGAAAATAACAGTGAAGAAAACGTAGAAGAGGAACGAGATCCTGGCTATGTTTTTACTTTACCGCTGGCTTCTGATGATGATGTTTGGCCACAAAACCAAGTTAATTATTACTTCATTGTGGGTATGTTGCACAAAAATAAAGTATGCAATTGCTCAATAAAAACAGTATTATGTTAAAGGGGTGTTTTTTTTACTTAGGAAACCTTAAAACCTCATCTAACCAACTGGTGTTAAAAAATTATACACATTCTTTAACACAACAAACATTATATAAAATAAAAAACATTCAAAACAAACTGTACTGCATTTAAGGTGGCACTGGAAGCAGTTCTTTCACATTAATTCATCTAGTGCAGAAGTATCAACAACTCAAAGACTGGACCGTGAAACAAATGACACATATGACTTCGTGGTATATGTAAGTAGTTTTTTCCGAAAATTTTTTTTACAATTAATATTTTTGTTTCTATTGAGATTCATGCTTTGGCTTCTGTTGTGTTTAATTTTGTTGTATAAAGAGTGCCATAATTACTGAATCATTCACTTTATTTATGAAAGTGTTCAAATTTTTGTAAAGGTAACTTCAGAAAACTCAACCAGTTTAGCCAATGTTCAATGGGAAAATCTCAATGCATCATTTTTTCATGTCGTCATCACTGTGATGGATATTAATGATAACTCTCCAACATTTAATCAAAAATCTTTCGAGACTGGTGAAAAACTTCTAGGATTTTTATCAACTGTATATGCTTGGTTAATTGTACACCAAGAGAATAGTAATTAGTACTAATAATAGTGTAGATAATTGAACTTTTGCCTCTTTTTATTCCAATTGCTGAACTAATTTACAACTTTTAGATATTGCCTATGATACAGAACCAAGTACAGAAACTCTATTTGAGGTTGTGGCCAATGACCTTGATCTCAATTCTGAAATTTTTTACACAATCACTTCAACCATTTACATAGTAATGGGTCTTCGACAGAGAGCATGGTAATAGTGTGTTGTAACAATGCAAAACATGTGTATTGAGTTGCAGAGAATTTGTTTTAGGAAATTTTTGGAATCCTGCAGTTAAAAAACAAAGGCAATATTATTATAAGTTCAGCAATCCCAAGTGATGCCACTGGTGCAGGATACTATGAGCTGGGTCTTAAGGTCACCGATGGGTGGGTTTACACTTTGCCAGAAATGTACAAGCACAAAGACAAATAAAAAAAAACCTTTACATGCAGGGTGGAAGGACACACTGATAGTGCTACTGCAGTTGTTCGTATTGTGCTTGCCACTGAAACAGTCATGCTGTATTCTGGCTTTGCACCAACTGATTTTGCAGATATGCAGATAGATTTCATAAAGTAATTTTTCATTCACGCCATTTCACCCTACAGCACATAAATTTATACTAAACCATATTTGTTATATTTTAGCGATTTGTCAGCAATACTGAATGCACAGGTGATTGTGGACAAAGTTATTTCATACATTGGGATAGAAAATGGCAACTTTTATAAGTAATGAATGATTTTATTCATATGAATAGGCTTGTGTAGTGACGCAACTAGATAACTTAAACTTACCGTTAAATGTTCCAACCGAAAAAAATAATAACAGTTGTATTAAACCAACATATAAAAAAGTTATTTCACTTTATTTCTAATTAATGCTTTTATTTTTCATGCAATCAACCAATTGTTTATTATTTGCCAAAAGTTCTGCAATATACTTACATGCTGTTGAATATGAAACAAAAAAACTAATTCCAAAAAACAACATTGAGTTGTAAGTACACTGTTTAAATGCCTTGTACATTGCTATGCTAAAAAAATAAATTTCTATTTATTATGGATAAGGAAACTGAATGAGCCTGGAAATGACCCTTTTAGAACTACATATATCATACAAGTGGCTGGAAATGCAACAAATGAAACTGCAGAACAAGACTTTAAAATTGCCATTCTTGCTGTAACTGTAGTTCTTGCTGTAACCGTCATTGTCTGCATTTCAAGCTTTATTTTCATTCACAGAAGGTAAGAAAATTAAAATTGAATTTCAATTGGGGTAACTTCCTTCACATATTGAGAGACTTTCATTCGACTGTCACCTCTCGCATTTGTATACTTTAACAAGCATTTTGTTTTCAAGGTTAAAACGCAGGTTTCAAATGAATAAGGCCATAGAAGATAGTCATTCTGCTGTTATGAGTGCTGGACATTTCGAAAGTGATTCATATGAAATACCTTACAAGTAGGCTACAATACTCGAATTTGCCTAACTATTTAATTAACTTGAAATAAATAAAATGAAGTCAACATTCTTATATTAATTTTTTTTGATAGTGAAGACCCAGCATATGATCACCCTTACGAACATACATATATGACAATTGAAGATAATGCAGATCAAGCAGGTTATGCCAATACAATCAGCAGGGCAAATGTGGCAGATAACCAGGTAAACACTTTTTGTCAAAACAAACACCAGAGGAAAAGTAAAAAATCATTAGAAGAAAAAAGTTATTTCTTTTCCCCCATAGTAAAATTTTAAAAATGTCAACTTTTGTAATCGTTTTGTTTTAGGATTCTGAATATGATACACCTGATCTGGATTTGGACAGTGTAAATAAGGCGGGCCTTTTGGCGGCTTTTAATGCTGCTATCCAAGCTTTTGGGGAAGACATCCTAGCTTCTGTTTTCAATGATTTATATGACACTTCATTTTAAGCATATTTCTGTTCAGATATGAATTGGTCTCTTGTTTGTATTTTAGCTTTAATAGTTGCGTGTTAAATTTTGCCTCACAGCATTGTTTATTATCTTTTGTTTTTTTAAATGCTTAAGTCTTTCTTGGGCTATTAACTTTTTTAATTCGAAATATTTAATAAAAGACATGGCAACCAACAGGTTTCAACAAGTGAGTTTGATGACTAAAATGTAATTGTACAAAAAGCATTCATACAAAGAAACGTGCACTTGTACATATAAGAGTTAAATATAAATACATGTGGGCCTAGATTTAATTTCTAATAAATTTTTCAAGGACTCATATTAGTATTTCTATGAAAATAAGTTTCGGTGGTGGGAAATGCCCACCGTGTAGACTTTTGTCACAATGGAAATGCACGTCACACAGACTAGCGATGCATTGGGGTCAATTTTTTGGTCCAATGAGCACACAAGCGTGTGCTGTTGTCATGGCGAATTTTAGGGTATTTGGGGCAGTTTTAGTGAAGTTTTGGGCTATTTTAATTAGCTAGTTACTTTCTGGTGGGGGTGCTGCTGAAAATTAAGGTGAAAAAGGAGCACAAAATTCAGGCTGTATTTGTGGAAAAATGAATCGTTAAAGTGGCCGATCATTTGTGATTTTATGAAAGATCCATCCCAGATCAACAAATTTTGATCAAAGATAGTCTCTAGAAAGAGCCATTTGCATTTTTGTATAAGTTCCAACTCTTCTTTATGCAATGGCATAAAATTTGGTTGCAGAAAAATAGTGGCCATCTGTCTGCAGCTTACACACAATAGGAACCTCGTTTTCCAAATGTAAAGGGAAAGTTTGTTGTGCCTTAACCAGTTGTCAACATTTGTGAGTTGTTCGTTAACATGGGATTGTAAGTCATTAAGTGATGGGGAGGTCATTGAATAAACCATGTCGTCAACAAACCATTTAGTTGTAAAAAGTGGATACTTGCGGAAGGTCATTGACATACCATGAAAAAAAGTATAGAAGCTAATGGTAAACCCTGTGGACAACTGCAGGGAATTTTTTTGTTCAGGCAAAGCAAAAATTGTCGAAGAACATAAGTGCATGAGGCATTCCACGCAATAGCATTATAATTTCATGTGTCTGTTTATGTGTTTTTTTATCTATTTCAATTTCACAAACAGACAAACTACCCAACTCCAGTTGAATGCTGGCACGTTGACTGAAGCCTGTAAGCTCCTTGCTCAGAGATTTGGACCTCAAGCCCAACAAACTGTTGCCTACTCTGTCACCACCACCAGTAAGTGTTTCAATGCATATTTTCATTCAAGTTTTAGCGTCCTATACTTTGTTTTTAGGGCTAATATTATTTTGTATGGTTCGCTGCAATTTCCCAACAAACTTGGCCGCCAGATGGGGGCGCTGGGGAGTTATAAGTCGTCCCTCTGTCATATTTTTTGTTATGTATTAATCCAAATTAGGTTGAAACTTGTATGGGTCCATCAATTTCTAATGTACACAAGAAATGTTTAGACTTTTTTAAAGAAATATTTAGTGTTTTGACATTCTCAAAATAAGTGTTAACTACATATCTCTTCTTTGTAATTGAACAGTCTATTTTTATGACAAGGTGCTGCAACGGCCACAGCCCTGCCATTTGATGCAGCAACTACCACTGCCAGCATTGCTCAAGAGTCGGCCAACACAATACAGCCATTCAACTTGATATATAATGAAGCATGGAAGCTTGCTACAAATGGTCAAACAAACAGAGGTATTATATATTTTTAATTTGAAAAGTTGTTTTCAGTGTTATTTTTGCGACAACATAGTGACCTAAAACTGGCCTTGAAAATTGACTCTAATTTTGTGTTTGTTTTCTATTCCTATCCTAGATTGCCATTCACTGGTGTAAATCCCCTTGCAGCCTTGACAAACACCTGTAAATATTTGTCTTTACATTCATTCTGGCTAATTTTTAACTTAATACCTGTGAATCAAACTGACGAAGGTTAAGTTTGGCATGCATGTGGGTGCTGAAATATTACAGCTGTTACTTAATTAATTGCATATTTGTTTCTGTCCTATATCAATGCTAGATAACCTTAAATCATAAACCAAATGTATGTTATTGATATTGTACGGGCATCTTCTTTAGATTACCCAATGTTTAGTGTCATAATGGATGACTTTTCATAGTAATTCAAATTCAATGTTGTTAACAAAGCAATCGTGTCATGGTATAATTACATTAAGCAAATAACAAAAACATGCATAAAATTATGGGATATTGGCACAGTTCGTAAAAGTTTGTTTTTTCATGAGCATGAACAAAATTTTATTTTGACATATTGTTGCCAAGTAATGCCCCATCATTCTTGTATTATGGATTGAAAACATGCTGCAGACCTTTGTTTATTTTCCAAAATTTGAAAACACTGATCTACATAAGGATAAAAATCAATCAAAAAAAGTTGAATGTGAATATTGAAAGTGAACTTCATCGTTACAATGTTGAATTGTTTTTGTAACAAATGGGAGGTGTGTGTGTTTTTTGCACTACTATTCTTCAGATTGCTTTTTTGCCATGCTGTTGTGTTGCGCAGTTTTTTTTGGGTACACCCTTGTACATTTTCCTGCCACTTTGACTTATGTGTTCATTTATTTACCTTTGTATCTTGAAAACTGTAAAATAAACTTGTTAACAAAACGTGCTTGTTTTGAAGTACAGTTATACACACACCTACAAAAGTACTATAACCTTTGTGTTGTGGGAAAAAAAGTCTAAGGTTATGGTGGATAGAAAGTTATACAGCAGCTTAATCATTGACACATTTTCCCGTTTTCGCAATAATTGCTAGACAAACAATGAACCTGTTCACCCATTGATGTTTGCTCAGACTTTGCTAAAGCGTTTGCCTGAGTCAAAGTGATGCCAGGATTTTAGAAGATATTTATTTAAATTTGGTAATGGTAAATATTTTTACCATTCTCTAGGTATTTTGTGTTTCTTTGGTGTGACTCAGACTTTTCATGTTGCAAGAGTTCCCAGTATTTAAAGACACAAGGTTGTGACAAAATGTATGGTTTAATGGCATTCTTCCAACACTTGTGTGTATTTCTTGTATTTGTTTCCAGTATAACAGGTATGTTTTTTTGTTGTGTCTACTGCAAAACTAAAATATTAAATGTGTTTTGGTTGAGAAAAATAAACCATTGGCAGCTCAACGCCCAACACAAGTACATTTTTTTATAATTATCTTTTTCAGGAATAAAATTTGACCCAGATGCAGCTACTAAAAGAGAAACAGTCTGTGAAAACAAATCAAATGGAAGCCCAATGTTCACAGTGAAATTACAAGATGCCACTAATCCAACACTGAGTGTTATAACATCCCAATATGTAGCATATTTTACTACTGCAAAAACTAGTAACTTGGAGTTTAATGTGAATACAAACCAACCATTAGATAGAGAAGTATGTATATACTGTGCATTAAACTATATACAATAGAATGTTATGTCATGCCAACTTGCAGACCTTGTCAAATTTCGATGTGGTTTTTGAGGCATTTGATTTAGGAGATGTCAGTTATGTGAGTTTAAGGACTTTCATGCACTTTATAAATAAACATTTACACAATTCAGCAAAACCTTAATTTTCAGAAAACCTATACAATAAGTGTGGATGATCAAAATGATAACAACCCCGTATTTGATGCACCTATTTATGTGGCAGATGTGTATGAGGTAGAAAAAATGTATGTGTACACTATTCTTGTATCTTACGCCAGGATGTTCCTTACAGTACCCATGGACACCTGACTATTTTCTTAATGTGTCTGCAACAGATGCAGATACTGGAAAAGCAGGTTCTATAAGCAGTATTGCAATGGTCAAGAAATTCATTATTGTGCATCTTATAGGATGTGATAAACCATTTTACTTTGCATTGCAGGATCAACTGACCAGCATGTTAAAAGTGACTTATGCAGATCAAATAGGTTCTGTATCGACAAATACAAATAGCAAGCTTGACTTTGAACAAGTCCCCGTGCTTTATGAGACTGTTGTAGCAACAGTAAGAGGCATACTTAATAGTTTGATTTATTCAGTTTAAGTTTAACGTTTATAACACAGGATACCAGTGACAGCAGTTGCAGCACCACCAACAAAATACTATCGTCAACAGCATCTGTCATAATAAATATTTTAGATGGACCTGATGAGCCTCCTTTTTTTACATCTGCAAGATATGAAAAGGAGATACTTGAAAATACCCCTGTATGCTTTATTGTTCTTTATGTGTTTTGTTCCTTGTGTTGTTTTTGCTGCTTGCAAATTGAACCACTTAACAGGGTGAAATTGGTATTCAAGTAGAAGCTAAAGATGGTGACACTGAACTTCAGTGGGAGGTTGAGTATAACATTGTACCTAAAGAGGGTATTGAAGGCGTGTTTGAAGTTAACAAAACATCAGGACAAATATCCGCTATCGGAAAAATTGATCGTGAATCACCTGTAAGCCTTGCAAATGGGGGAATATTTATGTTTCAAGTGGTGGTATGCACTAAACTGTTTTTCCTTTTTGCTTCATTTAACGTATTTCTGTAACAATTATGTTATTTGTATTAGGCTACTGAAGTTGAGCCACCAGGTCACCCTTTCTCGAAAGATGTCATAAACTTTCCACTGAATGCCACAATTGATGTTACAATAACAGTTACAGATATTGAGGATAACAAGCCTACATTTTATCTGTAAATAAAAACTATTGGTTTACTCCATGATAATAATTCAACAATTCAAATACAAGCAACAATGTGCTGTAAATTACTGGATTGTAACCATTTTTGTATTAACTGCTGAAATATTATAATATCTATCTGAGTCACAATCAGTCAAACTTTTTAGAATGTGTAAATAATTGAACCACTGGCAGAGTGCTGTATTGTGAGCAGAATTTATCAAAAATTTATAGATTTTTTATTTTTCTCCTAGTAGCGATGAAAACGTATTTTCCATTAATTTACAGTTTGGAAAGTTCAAGTGATACTTCAACAAAAGTTCCCCAAACAAATTTTACTGCGGAAATTGAGGAAGAATCTTCTAAGAACATAGCTCTCCCCAATCTTAACATTTATGTAGAAGATAGTGATGATGTAATCAGTTTCTAGTTGTGGTCATATGATTATATCCTTACTTAATTGCTTTTGAATTTGAAGATAAAAAATGCCTATTTTGATTTGTCTCTGGCTTCTGGAGGAGATGTGTTTACGGTTTCTCCAACAGCAGTTTATGGTTCTGCATCAGTAACATTAGCTGTAAAGGACTCAAAATTTCTCAACTACAATGAGGAAAAAAATATTCTTGTGAAGGTGAGCATTTAAATAGAAACACTTTTAATTATTATTATTCATTATCAGTTGTATTGTTGGTTTACAATTTTAAAATCTACTAACCATTTGCTTCATGTTGAAGAAAACCCCATCTCCCATGCCATTGTTAAATGATTTTTAACAGATTATTGCTACACCACTAAATGGTACCGAAAGTATCCAGGCAACTGTCAATGTTACGATTTTGGATGTTAACAACCATTCTCCAGTTTTTGAACGCTCAAACTTTAATGTTAGTATTCCTGAAAATTCTGAAATTGGGACAGATATTCTGACAATACAGGTAATGGTTTACATAATATTATCTACATAGCTCATATGTTGGTATGTTTAAAGCTTTAATTAAATGTATGATGTATGTTTAAGGCAACAGATGATGACAGTGGAATCAACGCTGAACTATCTTACTCATTGGATGATACTAGTTTGTGTGTACAATAAACGCAGTATTATAACCATGTCTAAAAACAATAAACAACTCTTTTTACTTTAGTTTTGCTGTTAATGCAGTAACAGGTCAAGTAACAGTAAATGGGAGTTTGGACAGAGAAACAAGTTCCATTTATTATGTTGCTGCTACTGTAACTGATATCCCTGGAAGGCGAGATGTTGCAACAATAGCCATTACCATCACCGACCTAAATGATGAAACACCAATGTAAGAACGTTTTGCTAAAGCTATGTTTTTATCTCCATTGGAATCTAAAATATACTGTTTGTTTTGTTTATTATTGTCATCAAGTTGATCTAGTTAAACTGCTTATGTTATAATATTATTTATTTATTTAGATTTCAAAGAACATCATATGTTGCAACGGTTGCTGAAAATTCCTCAGATTTTTCTCCAGCAGTTTTCCTTGATGTAGGCATAAAATATAACTTTTCAGAAAATTATGCTTTAAATTAAAAAAAAAATTCAAAATGATTAGGCTATAGATAATGACCAGACAGGCACAAATAACAGCAAAATCAGTTATTCCATTATTGGAGGAGATTTGTTCGACAATTTTGAAATTATTCAACCATCTGAAGGAAATACACAAGGCAAGAAAACTTTGAGTTTACCTAATGCACTAAACCTAACATGTATTTATTGCCCCTTAATGCTTTATATTTTACTTTGTTTTCCGCAAAACTAAACATATTTTTTTCGGCCATTGAAAGAAAAATTCTGCCTATTTCAGGAGAGCTTGTGGTAAAAACACCAGTGGATCTTGAAAGCCTGGATAAAAGTACAGTGGTATGTAGTGGCCGTGGAACTGGAACTATTGTTTTGGAATTAATGGTATCTGACTATGGAACACCTGACCTGAATAGTACAGTAAACGTTACAGTTTCTGTGGAGGTGTGTATTTTAATAGTAATGTTTGGCCTTTGAATTATCCAGGTAAATCATGAATATATTTGGTATAGAATTAGTTTTTCGTCAGTTCACTTCAGGCAAAGATAAATGTATATCAGCAGGTTATGATATTTTTACAGGACATAAATGATCACCAACCAAAGTTTACACAAGATGTGTATGAATCTGAAATTCCAGAAAAATCTGCTGCACAATATATTGTGACTACGGTTGGTCATTTCTTTTTGCTCTTTTCACAACATGTGCTTGTACATTCCAATTTTGGCATCGAAAATAGTTTAAATTTGCCCTGCATCTTTTTTTGTTAGGTACATGCAAATGACAGTGATGCATGTGAACCAAACAACAAGGTGAATTACCAAATCGGCCAAGGTGGAAACACAACTTCTTCAACTGCTTTCTCTATTGATGCTGATGAGGGCATTATAAAGGTTAACAAATATTGTAGTTATGTTAATTTTTTGTCTGAAGTTATATAAGTTAACACATTTTTTTAATACAAAATTTCTGAGTTACAACATTAATCTGCCATACCTTCATTTAGGTTATAGATTCGCAGCTAGATCGGGATGTAATGGATAAATATTGGATAGAAGTCATAGCTGTAGACAGTGGGACAAATAGGCTTAGTGCAACTGCTATGGTTGTTGTTACCCTGTTAGATATTAATGACAAAGCCCCCACACTAATGTGTGATTCCTTAACACCTGCCAATGTTACAGAAGATGTTGCAAATGGAACAGGTTTACTTTTTAAGTTCTTAACTTTTGTAAATGAAACAAATCATGCTGTAATTGCCAGATTTACTTCATACATTTTTGAATTATGCATGGAAAATTACACATGTTTAATCAAAACCACTTTGTTAGTGCAAGAAACGTAAAATCTACCAAAAATGACGCCAACACTTTTTTACAGTTGTTCGTATAATTGAAGCAACTGACCCCGATGGAAATCCTGATTTGACATTTAGCATAAAAAATGTTAAATGTTTTGATTTGGATGGAAAAGACCAACCCGGATCATGTGGTAGTCCATTTATCATTGAAAACAACTCCACAGCTCAGGTAAATTTATTCAATGCATACATGCATACACCTTTTTTTGTTATTTGCAATTTTGCTCACTGGCACTTAAAAAATTTTATTGTCAAGGTTGGCTTATTAAAAGTTGTGGGAAAATTGGACAGAGAGTCTCTACCGCTGTTTGAAATTACTGTTGAAGTGCAAGATTTGAATTCTAACATTACATCACAAGTGCAGACAGACACTGGTAATTAACAAAAACTGGGTAAGTAAATATGCAAAGTTGCACTAAAAAATGTATCTTGCTTGTAGGTATCATTGAAGTAGTTGTTGATGATATAAATGACAACCATCCTCAGTTTAATCCTCTTCCAACATTTAGTGTTAATGAGGAAGAGAAAGGGTCTTTTGTTGGACAAGTAAGTTGTTTGTTTATTTATGATTTATTATTATTTAGCACAGCTGTATCAGTGTTGCTGGTGCTTTTTTTATTAACTATGTAGTAGATAATTTCCTACATGGTCAATTTAGTTCAGTAAAGAAAAATGGCAGTAAAAGAACAACCTGATATTTTTTTTTATCCACTGAAATCAGGTGTCATGCACTGATCGGGACATTGGGAAAAATGCTGAGATTGTGTATTCTGTAGGCGAAAGTTCGAAGTACTGGATAAAAGTTGACCCAACATCTGGTATTATGACATTTGTACTCGAAGGCCGAATAAGTCCAACATTACAGTTTATTAAGTTAAAATTGCCCAAATATTTTGGGGATGATATGTTTTAACATAGATATAGATAGAAAGTTTATTTAGACAAAAAAAATGAATTCCGTACTGATATGTATATTTCCAGGTATAATTACAACAAACAATTCATTTGATCGTGAAAGCCAAGGAAATTCCATCAATGCCACAATTATTGCTTCAGATAGAGGAGAACCATCATTAAATACAACCCAACAAATTACTATTGAAATCATTGATGTTAATGACCACACTCCACAATTTGTTACAGTAAGGCAGTGTTCTTGTATTTCTGTGAAACTGATTTTGATGGTTTTTGTTTTCATTTAAGAATGTATCCACTGCAGAATTAGCAGTAGCAGAGGTAAGACTGTGCAGTTTTAACTACTTTTGCAGTATTGTGTGTCTTACCATGTTTTTACCTTTTTTGTGCTTCCAGAATGTTATAAATGGAACTTATCTGTTTCAAGTCAATGCCACTGACGATGACATTGGAGCAAATGCTGAATTAAGTTATATTCTGCGTGAGGGATATACTGAATTCTCTATCGAGGAAAATAGTGGAAAAATTTACACAAGAAAAATATTTGATGCAGAAGTTTCTCTGAACTATCAAGTATAGTTACTTGAAAAGATAAAAAATTATACCAACTATCTTACCTTTTTACATAGTTAAAAGTTGAAGTCCTGGATAGAGGACCTTCACCACGCTCGAGTGAGATTATTTTGCCTGTCAATATTCTTGATGTAGATGATGAAGATCCTTATTATCCAAAGGTAATCATGTTTTTCTTAATATTCTCTTCCTAGGAAACCATTTGTTTCAGGATGAAAATAACAGTGAAGAAAACGTAGTAGAGGAACAAGATCCTGGCTATGTTTTTACTTTACCGCTGGCTTCTGATGATGATGTTTGGCCAGAAAACCGAGTTAATTATTACTTCATTGTGGGTATGTTACACACTAAACACATTCGAGCCGTTTTCAAAAACTTTATAAAATTTAAGGTGGTACTGGAAGTAATTTCTTTCACATAAATTCTTCAAGTGCAGCAGTATCAACAACACAAAAGTTGGACCGTGAAACAAATGATACATATGACCTGGTGGTATATGTAAGTTTATTTTCAAACAATATATTTATGAAAATCACATTCATACACTGGCTCCATCATATAAAGTTTTTTTGTGTACTTAGTGTTGAAGTTAATGATATCAGTAAGCTGGTGTGAATTTGTATAATTTTGTGGAGATGTTTAAACTGACACTTTTGTAAAGGTAACATCAGAAAACTCAACTAGCTTGGCCGACATTCAATGGGAAAACCTTGATGCATCATTTTTTCATGTCGTCATCAGTGTGATGGATGCTAATGATAACTCTCCAACATTTAGTCAGAAATTTTATGAAAGTGGTAAGAAAGTATCAGGATTCTATGTACCGAATGTTTTATACAAACTAAACAATAATTGGTCAATTAATTGTGGAATAAATGAACAATACCTTTCAGATATTGCATATGATACGGAACCAAGTTCAGAAACTCTTTTTGAAGTTGTAGCCAGTGACCCTGACCTTAATTCTGAATTTACTTATTCCATTACTTCAAGCAATTTTGTAAATGCCGATGGGGCTTCAACAGAGAGCATGGTAATACTGCTATGTTTTATTCCAAATATTTGTACTAATCTATGGGGCTTTTGTTTGTTTTAGGGAACATTTGGTGTCCAGCAGTCAAATAACAAGGGCAATATAATTTTAAGTTCACCAATCCCAAGTGATGCTTCTGGACATTATAAGCTTGACCTTGAGGTCACAGACGGGTGTGTTTACACATAGAAATACACATGTTACAAGTCAAGTGTAAAAAAACGACTGACATTTTTTTGCAGTGTGGAAGGACACATTGATAGTGCCACAGCAACTGTTCGCATTGTGCTTGCTACTGAAACAGTCATACTGTATTCCGGCTTTACCCCAACCACATTTGCAGAAATTCAGACAGATTTTATAAAGTAATGTTTATTGTTTTTAAATCCTAAAGCACACTTATTTTACAACAAATAATATTTGTTTCATTTTAGTGATTTATCAGCATTATTGAATGCACAGGTGATTGTGGACAAAGTCATTCCATACACTGGGACGGAAAATGGAAACTTTTATAAGTAATGAGTAATTTTATTCATAATGTCAGGCTAGTGTAAGGTTGAAGGTAGACAATACGAATTTACCTGTAAAGTGTTCAAACTGAAACATAAACGATACTTGCATGGTCCAAAAAAGTCAAACATTTAGTTAATTTCTTTGTAGGGTTCTCTATATGTATGTAGTGTTATTTTGTTGTTTATTCACAGCTCAGAAATCTATCTACATGCCATTGATTATGAAACAGGAGATCTGATTCCAAAGGAGGATATAGAATTGTAAGTGTACTATATAAAAGCCTCGAGCACTATAAAGCCCAAAACACAAATTTTGTACATTTTGTGCGGACAAGGAAACTGAACGAACCTGGAAGTGAAACATTTAGAAGCACATATAACATACAAGGAGCAGGAAATGCAGTTGTCACTTCCGCACCACCTGCAGAACAAGACTACAAAATTGCCATCCTTGCTGTCATTGTGGTCCTTGCTGTAACAGTTATTGTTTGCATAGCCAGCTTTATTTATATCCACCGGAGGTATGTTGTAATTGGGCATATATTTGTTTGCATTTGTTGGAAACTAAAGTCCAATAATAGAAAGCTTGCGATCATAATATATTAAATAATACAGAATAAACCTGTTGCCTTTTGTATACATGCATTTTCTTTTCAGGTTAAAACGCAGGTTGCGCATGCATAAAGCTATAGAAGAAAGTCATGCTGCAGTTTTAAGTGCTGGAAATTTTGAAAGTGATGATGATGAAAAACCATACAAGTACAGTACCTGCAATTACATGATTAAAATTTGTTTTAACAAAAATAAAACTGTGTTACATTGATTTTCTCTGTTAGTGAAAACCCTATATTTGATCATCCTGATGAAAATACATATATGACAATTGACAATGATGGTGACAATGCAGAAAATGCGGATGGGAGCAATGACAGTGCTGTTGTAGCAGATGTACAGGTAAATATATTTCTAAGTCACAGTTTTTAGAAAGGTGGCAACACTATGTGTTACCACAGAATGTAAGCACGTAAAAAACATTGCAATATGTACAGCTACAGCAAAACACACCCATCATTTGAAATGTTGACTTCTTATTTACACTTTTGCTTTTTTTAATGAGCTTACTGTCCTGAAGTCAGAACAGAATATTACGGTTCTAAAGCCATGGTTGCTGGTCTTTGACTTAATTTCAGTATGTCTTTTTATCAAGTTGTTTTTGTAGGATTCTTCATTTGAGGCACCTGATCTAGATTTGGGTGGCATAAACAACGCAAGTCTGTTGGCTGCTTTAAGTGCTGCTACTCAAGATTTTGGAGAAGATAACTTGGCCTCTGTTTTTGATAATTTAGATGACACTTCATTTTAAAAATAATTTTTGTCAGAATCTATTCTACATCGCTTGTTTGCATTTTCTCGTTATAGTGACTCGTTAAATTTTGCCCAGTGTGTGTGTTCATTATTTTAATGCTCAATTCAATTTAAATTAATTTATTATTAATTGCCTATTCTATAATAAAAAGTAAAGATTTTTTTCCATGGAGTTTGGTATTTTCATAAAAGTTTTGGTACAGAAACATAAACCACACACATGATTTCCTTTTTCAAAAGATTAAATTCAAGTATGCAAAATATATTTTTCTGTTTTTGACATGAAAAATACTAAATTGTTTAATTGGTTTAGTGTTAATATAAAATTATTAAAATGTGCAAACAGTTACTCAGTTGTCATAATAGGTTTTTAAAACAAGAAGTTTTGCTGTTTACATAAATGTTGTAATTTCTATTTTTATAACAATTAGCTGAAAAAAATGATAAATAATGTAGAATATAATATAAGCATTACATTTTCTCTTTTGTACTTAAACCGTTTCTAAACTTTGTAGAATTGTGTATTGAAAAAATTTGATTTAGTTTTCCAATTCCTTTGTTTATGTTGTGACAAATTGAACAGACCTATTTCAAAATTCAGTCTGATGATAAGTCAAAGTGCACAAAAAAGGAACCAACCATTGTACAAAAGTAAAGAAGACGTTAGACATAAGTTTGGGTAAGTACCTAACAAGTACCTCCTTAATCTGAGAAGTTTGGCCTAAAACTCAGGCATGTTAGCAAGAGCTTGATTGTATGTTAATTAACACAAGAAGAGTATCAAAACCAGTTACAGTTAAATGCAGTGGCTACCTGGTGTAAAAACAAGATATATTGGATTGAAGTACCTAGTATTATGTTCCAAAATTTTGTTTATTTTGAAACTTTTAACCACAGGCAGAACAAAGTTGAGTATAATTTTGAATAAACAAATATGTTTGTTTTAATGTAACTGATACAGATTGCAAAATTTAAATTCTGTAGTAAGTTAAATTATTTTTTGTTTTTATATTTATTCAAGGCAAATATTTGCCATGTGACGGTGGCTAGAGTGTACTTAAAAGTTACCAGGCAAAAGTTGGAAGGACAAGCAATGTTCAATTCTGGCATGAAATATTTTTTGTACAGGGTGACAGTTTCTTAAATAATCTTTCAGGCCTGTTTCCAATAAAGCAAGTGAAAGCAGTTTGGACTGATTGTGTTATGAACAGCTGACATGGAACGAAGATATGTGATACTTCTTGCAATTATACTGAAGTCTGTATTTGCGCAAGGTAATTTTATATAAAGCATTTGCATTTTAATAGTCATGGAACAAATAATCTTAGCTCGAAAAGGAATGTTTGCTGTTACATCTACACAAATTTTGTATTTTTGACAGGAATCACATGGACTGCATGGTTGGAAGATGCAAAGTTTTGTGAAAATGAAGAGGTTGGTTTTACTTTAGGAACTTTAGAGGCTACATCAAGTTCTGGTGGAAGTGTTATTTATGAAATTATAACAACTCAATTCCAAGAATTTGCACAATTGCAGTCAACTGGAAAGTTGGTTTACCAAGGTGGATTTGATCGAGAAGTATGGAACTAAAATTTATCATTTTGGTTTGTCAATTAATTAAACGTTTTTCTCCAAGGCACAATCTTCAATGACTGTGCAGTTCAGGGCTACCTCAGCAACAAACCCTGCAGATACAGAAGTGGTATTGAATGACATCCTAATTTTTTTGCAACAGTGTAGCAAACTTACTTGATTTTTTTTTTGTAATAATTGATGTACAATATATTTATGGTCAGGAAAACTAGTATTATAGCAGCAAAACATTTGTTTTGTGCATATTCTTTTTGAAATTTATTGGGATCTTGTTCGATTTAGAAAACAACAGTTATTACAATCAAAGATTCTAATGATAACAAACCCATTTTCACGGAGTCAACATATGTGGGAAGTACACTGGAGGTAAGATGTGCTGCTTAAATATGTTTGTTTGTATTTTGTGAAAGTATTTACTCCTCTTGAACATGAAATTTACTTTCTGATTTCTTGGTAATTTTTCATTTGCAGCATCCATGGGGAAGTAAAGATATCTTAAATGTCCATGCTGATGACCAGGACAATAGCTATGCAGCAACTTTTACTTACTCAATGGTTTGTCTATGCTAGTTTATGTGTTTTGTTTTAACCCAGGTTTTTCCATCTAGGATGGACAAAGTATTGCAACAGTGGGGTCCAATGGAGCAATAAGTGTTAATCCCAATGCCATAGATTATGAGATGGACCGGTACTTTACATTTGTTGTTTATGCAAATGTATGTGTTATTAACCAGTTACCCAACCCTTGGTTTTGTGATAATCTAATGGTTAGGTATTTTGGTAGAATACACAGAAAGGTTTTTGTGATGCTGGAGCAGTTGTTCAAGTATCAAGTGCATCTGTTGTTTTAAATGTTGTGGATGGACCGGATCAACCTCCATTTTTTGAAGGAGCCCCATATTTTGCTGAAGTTTTGGAAAGTTCACCAGTGGTATGTATAATAAATATGCTTATCTTTCAACACTTTTATGTTTTAGCATTTTTATTTGCCTGTATTTGTGTTATTCTATTAATTGTGTTCTTTAAATCAACGTTTGACATTATGGTTGCACTTTATTTCACAAAACATGTAATTGAAATAAATATGCAAATTTTAATAAACACATTACGATTGCTGGTTAAGAATTAAAAACTTTTGGTTGGATACATGTGTTTTCCAAATACAATATTATTAGGGTACATCAGTATTTAAAGTATCTGCTCGAGATTTGGATTATGGATTACAATGGAAGATGGAATACTTTTTAACTAATACAGATACCCAAAATATGTTTGACATTAACAAAAATACTGGAGAAATTACTTCGAAACAAGTTATTGACAGAGAGTCTGACACAGTTATTAATAATGGTGGAATTTATACAATGGACATTATGGTATGTTGCTTTTCTTCAAAATTTATAATCAAATCCTAACAGAGAAATTTTAACAGGCAAAAGAAGTAGTTCCTACTAACTACACTCCATCAAATGATGTAATTGCTTATCCATTCAATACAACTACCTCTGTCACAATAACAATCCTAGATGTAAATGACAATCTCCCAACATTTTATCAGTAAGTCTCCCATACCAGCAAACACAAATAGGACACTGATTTTTATTGTATTTAAACTCTTTGTATTGTACATTTTCATAGAAAAGTCTAAATCAATAAAAATGTGTTAATATTAATTTAAGATCTCATTTTAATATACAATTATGTACAGCTTTAATTTTTACAAAACCCCAAAATAATGTTTTGTTCTAAACCTAGACTTGCAGACCCGACAAATACAGGAAACAAAAAAAATCAGACCTATTTTAATGCAACTATTGATGAAGGCACAGCCAACTTTATAGCAGTGCCAAACCTTTACATATATGTCCAAGATAAAGATTCTGTAAGTACTGTTTAATGTGCCAGGCAAACAGACTCACGCTAACTATCGTAAATTGTCATTGAAGGTTCAAAATGCTCAATTTAACTTGTCTGTAGTAATGGGATTTGATGCCTTTGAAGTTTTTCCTACCATTGTAAGCAATGAAGCATTAGTCCAACTTCGAGTCAAAGATTCTAAACTACTTGACTATGAAACAAGTGCCGTGCACAACATAGAGGTAAAGTTAGCAAAAACAGTGTAAAAGTATTGAGATCACATCAACAATATTGCAAAAAAAAATTGTACAGATTGTTGCTGTAGAAAGTGGACAGACAGAACAACATGCATATGTGACAATTCACTTGAATGATGTTAATGACCAAACCCCAGAATTTTCTTCAGCAGTTTTACAAGCTTTTGTACCAGAAGGTTCTGTTGTTGGTTCTGAAGTCTTTGTTGCAAATGTAACTAATTATATTGTGTTGTTTGTTCATTTGTGCATGATAATTACATTTTTATTCATTAGGCTTCTGATTCGGACAGTAATGATTTTGGAAAAGTGTACTACACTCTGTCTGATAATGACATGTAAGTGCAGCAATAATGTGGATGGTATAGCTCAATGGCAATGTAATCTTGAAATTTTTACAGGTTTGAAATCAAAGATAATTCAACAGGAAATGTAACAGTGAAAGCAACACCAGACCGCGAAAGAAGAAATGTATATTATGTTACACTCACTGCAACTGATGGAGGTGGAAGATCATCAACGGCTTCTCTAGAAATAAACATTTTAGATGTGAATGACAACTCACCAATGTAAAGTGATTTTGTTTACTTTAAAGTAAACATGTTGCGTAAATTGTATATTTGGTCTCATTTAGTTTTCAACGTACATCATACTCAGCTCTTCTCCAGGAAAACGCTGAAGACTTTATATTGTCAGCATCTTTGTCAGTATGTAATTTATCCCATGCTGTTGAGGTGGCCCGCCCAAAACTCAACTTGTTATACATACTTTTGTACATAGGCAAGTGATGCAGATGCACCTAACACCCCCAACAGCAATGTAACATATCAAATCATTGATGGAGAATTCTCAGATCACTTTAGAATTGAACTTGGTTCCAATGGACAAGGTGGTATTTTATTAACAGGTTGGGTTAAGTAGGCAATCAGAGATTTTATTTGGTAGGAGTTATTATGGTAACAACACCAGTTGACTTGGAGGCATTTTCGAAAGATAGAATAAACTGCAACAGTGGTGGTGGTTTTATAAACTTAACTGTTATGGCTATTGACAATGGAAGTCCTCAAAACAATGCAACAACTATGGTTGAGATATCAGTTGAGGTAACTGTTTTGAAAAAGAAATGTTTGAATAAGATTTTTGCGGAGTATGCTTGTAGCATTAGACAATGCTGCTATTTTCAGGACGATAATGACTTTTCACCAGAATTTGAGAACAAAACTTACTATGCCTCTATCCCAGAAAAGTCACAATACAACACAGAAGTACTGCAGGTTAGTCCCCATTATTTATAAACAATTATTTGAATTTTTTATAACACTTGTGCTGATTCTTAACTTATAAAAGTTACTTATGGAAGTTTAGATATTTTATATCATACTGTTGTAGATTATGGCAACAGACAATGACACTTGCTCTCCAAACAACTTACTGGACTTTCAGATCAATCAAACTACATCAAATGCTTTTCTGATTGAGCAGCACGACAACTTAGCAATACTCAGGGTAAGCAACATTTTACTTTTTTGCCCCGAGCTTGTCTGTTGCTGTGTAAGATGTGGAATAATTGTGTTCACTGATGGAAAGATTTTATTGTCAATATAGCCAGTGTAGGAAACATAAACGCTGCGATTGCATAGTGTTAATAAATATAATCAAAAAGCTGATAACTTATCAAAGACCCCAAATCACTACATTAACTGTGATTAGAAGCACAAAAGAAAAAAAGTACGTCACAAAATTGCAAAGCAGTACAACATGTAGTGAATGTTTTTACAGGATAACGAGCATTTATGTGATATTTCAAAACAGTTTATATGTTGGAATAATAGGATTTTCAAAATAAGGATTAAACATAGAAAAGTATAGTGAAACATTGCATCAAATATTTGACATTTCCAAATGTATGTAATTGTAAAGAAGAAACAAGCATCACTAAATTGGATGAAAGACTTTTATATTGTTGCTTCCACTCTCTGTAAGGTAAATCGCAGCGCAGGTGTCTACCTTTAAGTCAAAAGGATTGCGCAAATCTTCGTTCACGTCTTCAATCACGTGGCATTGAAATAATCCTGAAGTTGCGTCAAAAGCTGAAACACGATTATTTCCCCAATCCGCAACTAGTAGTGATCCGCTAGGAGCTGAGCCTAGGGTGATTTGTCCCCCGGCTACATGGGCAACTCCACAGGGGCTGATGAATTCACCGTTTTGGTGACCTGTCGAATCAAAGCGTTTGTTAATAATAATATGTTACTAAACCCGCAATTCCAGGTAACTTTTTTTGTAGAAAGTATTTAGTTAAAAATTTTCAA
Organism: Ascidia mentula; assembly: GCF_947561715.1. Lineage (NCBI taxonomy): Eukaryota > Metazoa > Chordata > Ascidiacea > Phlebobranchia > Ascidiidae > Ascidia > Ascidia mentula. The sequence continues at coordinate 8,076,876 of NC_138568.1, forward strand.
CTTTCTACAAAAAAAGTTACCTGAAATTGCGGGTTTAGTAAACATATTATTGTGTGTATGAGCGTAATGTGTGTATGATCCAGTCTGTAATACTAGCATAAAAATTGTTGTTTTTTTATGTACAGCCAAATGAAAGCCAGTTTAATTTGGTTGGTAGTGCCTGCAGTTGAAAACATGTCGTCTATTGAGCAATTGATGATTGGTTCAATCATTTGTTATGTGCGTTGGAATTTGGCCAGGCTTATTGCGTTATTTGAAAGCTTGAGCTAAATTCGTTTTGCCAATTATTAACTGTGTCGGACGAAACACGATGCACGCAACTGTAAAAGCTACAGAAAGTACCAACCCTGTGCTATTGATTCAGCCCCATTGTTCAAACAAACGCAAATGTTATTAAGTTTACTTTGACGCTGAGCGCTTTACTGGCGTTTGGGTCGCATTCTATCAGCTGACAAACGTCAATTTAGGGAAAAATCTTCAGTCGGGTATATGTTTTTATTACTCAAACGATTAAAACGCCATATTAAAACTATTGGTGTTTTGTTGTGTTCTTTAATTGGGAAAACTGTTAAAGCTTAAAGTGAGTCAAGCCACTTATATTGTGGAGGACCGCAAATTACCTCTTCTTCCTATTGTCATCGTTGGTTCGATTGCATTCCGAAAATCGTAGCCCATCACAGCGTGGCCCTCCGAGTCGCTAATGTAGATTTCTGTGTCGCTGCCATGCCTATACACAAAACCACAACATTGTTGTTCTGATTTTCCAAGTGCTCTTGAGTCGGTTTCGAGATTTTCAATGGCGATTTTAAATCCAGCAATTTTACATTTACTTCGTTAATAAGTCAAATGGAACAAGCCCGATTTATACCAGTGAAATATCAATAGTCTTTTTTTCTAAAACCAACAAAGCTTTACATGATCTTAACGTGTGATTTCGTACCGAACTTATTAAATAATGCGCTGCATATGTTTAGCTCTGCCAGATTACCACTGGTTAGTATTATTTCGAACATATACAATGAGCTTCCGGGTTCTTGTAGTGCGGTAAAACATACAATTAGTGCAAGTGTATCATCATTAATTAAGAGTTCTTACTTGAACGTGAGAAACTCTGGCCAGCCTACGTTTGTGTCCTTGTTGGCGGCGATAGTCTTTTCGGGCTTTCCTGTTGTAAAAGGCACCACGGTTAGGCGTTTACAGACGGTCGAATAAACAAAGGCGCGGCGCCATTTTTCCTTTATCTCAAGCGGCAAACCTGTGCGAATGTCAAACAGCAGAACTTTCCACTTGCGCAACTGTCGAATGTCTGACGTCACGAAGGTTTGGTTGCTCGGGTGCATTATGACGCAGCGGGGATTTCTCAAAGTTGAACGTCCAATCTTCCGCAAAGTGGCGCCCTTCACCGTGTCGACAACGCATATTTCGCCACGCGAGCTGCTCGCGCACAGCACGTGACGGGATGTGTAGGATGCCAAACCTCGGGGGTTGCCGGGGACGTTTATCGTAGACCTGCCGGGCAGCAAAATATGTTGCAAGTAATGAATATAATATTTAGGGTTTTGGAAACATTCTTAGATTTTGTCGACATTTTTTGGGGGAAAAACAAATTAAGGTAGACTTTTTTGACTGTGATGATTTCTACTCACTTATGTACTCCTTTGTAAGAGTAGATATCCATGCAATCGCCATGGCAGTCGCTGACATAGATATCTCCACTTTGGTCAATGGATTTGCCTGAAAAATAATTTGTTGTTTTCTTCAACTTTTCTGCAACGGCAGCGCTTTTGCTACAACTCTTTTCTTAGTATTTGCAGAGTAAATGTGGCAATAGAAACGTGTGATGTTGTAACCAACAAACATCAAAATTCTCCACTTAAATTTACGAAACAAATTTAGCTGCTCAGTACCTGGTGTCCGGTTAACAGATATGTACGGTGTTGATATGGCACATTGGCCATGCTGTATCTCAAGCACTTTCATGTACTCGGCGAATTCATTCCGTTCGACACTGGTCGGCGAGCGTTTTAACACGTCGTAGTCGGGGTACGTAAACTGCAATACTCCTGGAGGACTGCAATAAGTTGACCACGTTAGAGCGATGTTTTAAAATATCGGTGCATCGATTAGAGGATGATTGAAAGAACTGTATTTGTTTTGTAATGTTATTGGTTTGGACGTTGGCGTCAATTTGTTTTTTAGGGTTGTAGTAAATGATGGGCTTGCAAGGTTTTTTTAAGCTGATACAAATATTGTAAGTAATGCAGTTAACATTTTGTTGCATGTTTTTTGAGAAACTCTGTTGTCTTGCAACATGCATCATTGCACATAATACATTTGTACTAGCTTAGAAAAAAACTTGCAAGACAATCATTGACTACAACTCTAAAAAAATCCAATTCTAATTGCACATGTCCATAACTACCATTGCATTTACCCGGCCCTCCAATGTAGTACAAATAGCTCTTACTGTTTGGGAGTCGCCCCGCTGTGTCCAGGGATGAGCGAAACGTCGACATAATCGTCTTCCTCTTCCTCCTCTTCACTCTCGTCGATATCCGCATAGTCGGGATCGTTCGAAAAAGTGTTCGGCAAACTGCCTATTTCCGCTTTCTGGCACATGAAGCTTGGTGACAGCGAATTTTTAGGCGAACCTGATGAGATCAACCGCAGGCTGGGAGACACAAAGCGTCGCGGTGACGCGTTGATGGTTTGTCTGACAGGATTCTGGTTTTGGACCATTGTGCGATTGTTAAAGTTGCTTGACTCGCTACCATCCGCAGGATCATCGTATATTGCGTTGTCGTCTTGGGTGAAACTAGTACCGGATGTAGAACATGAGCTGATTTCTTCTTGTGGATCGTCGTATATCACATCATCGATGTTACAACTTTTGGCATTTTCTGTCGCAAGATCATTTGTTGGGACATCATAAATCTCAATATTTTTTGTGGGAGAGTCGGCAGAATCAGGAGCCGGTGTCTCGTGCGGGGGTTCGTCGTAAATTTCTTGAATATCTTCCAGTGCTTCCTCCGCCACAGCCGGAGGCTGGTCATAAATTTCGTCGTGCACTGTTATCTCTGCTAATTCGAGGACTTTTGGAGGCTCATCATACAATTCCATTCCGCTTGCTGTAGGATTTTTCAGTTTTGTGGGCTGCCCAGTTCCAAACTCTGAAGGGTTTTCTATGTTCAGGTTGTCACGAAGAAAAACGTCATCAGGCGTTTCATCATAAATCGCCTCGGAATCGTTAACGTTTTCCGCAAGGGATTGATGTCGTTTTAAGGTTCCTTGTGACTCGACACTGGTCACTGAGCCTCTAAAAAGGTCTTCATTGTCTGGAACGTCATAGATGACATCGCATTCTTTCGGAAGATTTTCGGAGGCGCTTCCTTTGCCCTCTTTTAACCGTGCACCAAATACTGCGCGTTTACCTAGCTCCAAGGTATTCCTTCTTTCTCCAGCAGCAGTTGTGTGCATCGGGCTTGGAATAGGTGTATCCACATGCACCTCTTGGGTCTTTTTCACCGCCGGCGAGTTGGGGATGTCATATATGACGATATCGGACGTGATCCGAGATCCCTTAATTTCTAAGTTACGAACGCGACTCAGGCCGTCGTTGTCGTTTGAGTCGGAAACAGATTGAGGATATCCCGGTGTCTTCCTCAAGGCTACACCCAACTCAGCGAGAAAGTTTGCAGAAGGCGCCGCCGTTACGCAAGTGTCCTTAGCATTTGGTATTATGTTGTCCGAGATCTCACCATGGTCTGTGGTAGAAAGGGGATTAAGTTCATCAGCTAAAGGTTTAGCGGGCGATTGCTGGTTGGAAGGACCGGCTGACAATGGTTCGTCAGAGAGAGAAAAGTCATCAGAGCTGAATGTCGTCCCAGGATCGGGTACCTCCAGAAACTGTCCACTGCCAAAATCAGACTTGTTGGTTTTGGATTTTTTGCTTTTTTTAAACTTCCGCTTTTTTTCTTTTTTGCTTCCCTCCGTTCGTTTTGACGTCGAAGATGTGGAATCGCCCTTTTTCTGCTTCTTTTCCGACGGGTTTATGCCAGATTTGGAGGATTTGGGTGAAAATCTCAGCTTGTTTAAAAGTCCAGCAAGACGTTTTGGAGTCCTCTCTTCAGAACCTTTCTTCTCCTCTGAGTTTACATCAGCAACCACTTTGACATCGAATTCGATGCCAGTTTCGCGATCACTCGTGCTCGTTGGAGTTTCTTGGTCATTTTTGTCTAAATCCAAATCCATGGAAGTTTTCTTGTCTTCAGATATATCGCTGGTCGCGATTAAAACGTCGTTTTTCTGCATGACGACGTACTCGTCTTCAGGGGTCGAAACAGTCGGTCTGTCAAAGATCTTTTTCATCAACTCGCGACTTTTGAACCATTGTTTGGTGCTCTTTATGCTTGAAACCTTTGCGTCGTTTGTTGTTTCTTGCATTGGAGCATAACCATACTGTTCCTCGGCGTCTGTGAAAGCTGTGCTGCTTCTAGAGACATTCTGATTCCCCGCTTGAGAATCACTGCAAACCTGGTCGTAGAAATCGTCACTTTCACGAACGGTAAGAATTGAAACTTTGTCAAATTCTGTATCCGAAGTGTTGGCGTTTGCGTTTTCTTCGACTGTCATTTCCTGTACGTTGCTGTAAAGACGCGGCCTCTCGTCTATCACATTTCCCACGTTCTGGGTTTCAGTCCCTGTGCCATGCTCGTCGCTCCCACTGTCGGAGAATTCACTGTCCATGTCGCACGTGTCGCACAGCTCAGCCTCTTTTTGGATCTCGGCGAAAACCTCATCGATAAACTGGTACTCCTGCATTCCGTCCGACTGCACCGCAGGCAAGGGTGAATTTAGTTCGAAAGCGTTGTCCCATGACAGTGCCCTGATCGTGCTTTCTTCGATTTCCTCGTACCTAAACAGAATAATAAATATAATAAGAGAGCGCCTATCTATATGATGTGCGCAAATAATCTGGCCTAAATCTCGAATAATCTGTCTAACGCCGTTGCCGCAACTCGTGAAATATTTCATTGTTCGCCAGCCTTTTGGGCAATAGAAGTAAGCGGCAGTATGCGTCTGTTATTACAAAACTCGCCTGCCAAGCAATGACATGCAGCACCACAGCCCTTAAATGCTTTACCACCTTTGTTTGACCGGTTGCTGCTGTTGCTTTAACGCGTCCTCAAAACACTCGTAGTTACGTCACCAACATATGTTCGCTATTCTATGATTCCCTGTACTATCAATATTTGTCCAACCTTCCAAACCCATAAATTTGGAATCACTTCATCGCGATATTAGCAAAATTCGCAGCAATGTGGACGTTGTTTACAGATTGATGCTACGCGACTGGCCATCTCTTGTTGCCAAGTTTTAAAGCTGAAAGTTTATACAACCAAGGGGGCCCACAAAAGCCTTACTTACGGCTTTGGTCCATCTGGGACAGAGAGTTTATTCACGCAGCAAGCCGGCCTTTGTAGGCAACCCCGCCTGTCCATTTACAAAAGATCCTTCTATACAACACGACTGTTTGTCAACATGCCGACATCAAACGACAGGATTCGAGTGGCGCTACTAAATTCCTAAAACCTCATATTGGACTCTCTCGACGGTGCCCGACCGCACCGTTAATCATTAAAACTCCAGGCAAAAAACTATATTAAACAAATTCCAAGTCCTCGAGGCCATACGGATAGACTCTGGACGCGAATACCTTTCCCCTTCTGCCCAGTGAAAGCTCTCAAAGTGTCTCCAGACTATTGATCATATTGTAGCTTTGTACACAAAAGCGAGGACCGCCGAGGTCCAAGGGCAAGACAAATTTCGTTGGGCGGGTAAATGCGTCAAAGGCGTTTTGGGATGTGTGTTTGCCGTATTGCCGGTCCAAGTTTGCTTTGAGAATTGAGCCAATACTTGCCATTGCTTGCTTAAGGGTTGTTTGTGTATCATGGCAACACAAACACTTCAGTCTGAATAATGTGATAAAAAACAATGCAGGTTGCGTAAAATCGTTTCATAGCCGTTTTAAACTGATTTGAGTATATTTTTTCTGTGCATGTACATTTTGGAAATGTTGCACTTTCAAACCCAAAACAACATCGACTGAAACAATCATTGGTTAGCCTACGCAGTATGTGCACGCTAAACATAGTTCGCATAAATTATAAAAAAACTTACAAATGGTTGTCGGATTCCACTGTTGTTGACTTTGCTCGGCGATCCTTCATTCCACCAAAGTCTGTGATTTTGTCCCAGTCATCCCTCATCAATGATTGTCGAAATCCTACTGTCTTTGAAATTCTAGTTGTACGAAAATAAACTTGTTACGCGAAATAAGCAATTTTTTGCTGGGCCGTCTTTTTTAACGTTGCACTGGATTTGTTGGGCGGTCTGGTCACAATAAAATTTTTTTTATAAACGGCAATTCGAACCAATGTATCATATTTGTGGTAAATTTGATGGCATATGTACTGGAATTTTTTTGACCTGATAGCGAAGTAGATATCAAAACACTTATAATACGCCAACTCGGCACTTGCCTGCTGCGGGGTTTGGAATTCGTCTTCTTTTCCTGTTGCAGAACCGGATTGAAGATATCTTCGGGATCTTTGTTGCCAGACAGTCGCATGGTCAGGGTCCTACTTGTCTTTCGCGTTTTCGATCTTTCCGGCGTCCCGCCGCTGTCGTTTCGACTCTTTCGCGCTCGCCGTGTGTTCAAATTCAAAACGGCACCGTCGTCAACATGCCAGCTTTTATCTTCGTTCGACGTGAAGTTGTCGCTGAAATTTGGAATCCGGGGTTTACTCGCTGAACCGGCAACTTTCATCGACATGGCACGTTTCACTTTTGACAGCTTGTTTTTGTAAGTGGACGACTTGCGCCTGCTGTGAAACTCGTTGCCGATGACGTCACTGGAGGGTCGAACTGGGGATGTCACGGGAGTAGGAGGTCTACTGGAAGTCCGATTCTTCCTTGTTCGCCGTATGGTCGATATTCGCCTTTTCACTTCTCGCAACGTTTTTTTCGGCGATTTCGGCTGAATGATATTTTCTTGCGAATGTTCTCCACAAACAACAAACGCTCCTTGGACTTGTAGTTCCAATGGGTTGTCGTCCTTCTTCTTCATCTCTTCGGCCTCTAGTTGATTGATAATATCCGCAATTTTTGCTTCTTCCTCTTGCTGCCGTTTTTCCTCTTGTCGCTTAAGCCTTTCTTCGTCTCTTTGTTTTCGCTTTTCCTCGATCTCCTCTTCCGAACAGGTTTGATTCTGCATTCTTCCTGCATCACTGAGCAAAACATCCAACAGATCTTCGTGAATTTTCTTCGAATCTCTCTTGCTGCCAAAAGTCATTGCAGAGGTACTCGCTTTTCTGGATTTAGGCGACTTCTTCTCCAGAGTTTCTTGCTTTATATTTTCGGTGGTATCGCATTTTTTTGAAACGACCTTGGCTTCCGGCGCTATTTCAGGTGCCACGTCTGTAAGAACCTTTCTCGGGGCTGCCTTTGGTGCGTTTTCCTGGCGGTTGATTTTTAGCCTTGGTGCAGGCTGTGGGCTGTATCGCACACTCTGTTGGCGTGTTTCGTTATCAGTTACCAACAACTTTACATTTCCCTTAGTTCCATTGGAGTCAAGTTCGTTCTGGGAAATATCTTCAAAGTTAGGTTCCCTTTCAGTAGTCGAATTTTCAATAGTCGTATTTTTATTTTCTTCTGGTACTATTTCTTCCAATTGGAGTAGGCTTCTGCCTCTGGTCTTGCGCAGAAAAGAGTCCATGGTTATTTCTTCGATGCTACCTCGGCTCTTTCTTGGACTTCGCATGCTGTTGACGTATTTGCGGATGTTCTGCAGCACACTTGAATTATTTCCACTTTGAGAATCGCTTGAAGATGTTTCCGGGACTTCGTCCATTGTGGAATTACGACTCTTGATTTCGGTGTTTTTACCTTCGTGGTGGATATCTTCCTTTCCGAGATTACCAAGAAAAAACGGTAAGTCCATCGGTTGCTTTTTACCTTTCGGCGATTTGTGCGGATTCATGAAGGGCAGTGTTTCGCTTTTGTTTTTTGCCACGGCAACATGTCGTGTGTCGTGTTGGTTTTTCTACAAGAAAGAGTAGTTTGAAAGTAAAAAGCACGTGTGAAAAACGCGGTATAAACAGGGGCGAAAAACAAACATAAAAAAAGTCTGGCTAGAGTTTATACGGGAGTGTTGCAGTCGTTAACTTATTTTCTGCACCTTGAGTACATGTACTAACCTTATCTGACAAAGCAGTGCGTTCTCCTTGCTGGAGTATGCCTTCAAACCTTTTCCGCATGTTTTCCATTTTATTATCGTTGGATTGTAATCCAACGTCATTCTGCATTTCTACTACAGCTTTATTATAAACCTTGCGTTCAGTCTATAAGGCACATACACAAATTAAACCTCCTTTGAAACAATTCCTCCACATTTACTTGTCCGCACATAAAATGTTGACGCAAACGAAACGTATTAGACAAAAAGCTTGTTGCCTACAACACGGCGGTCTTTTGATTCGCCGAGAATGGGGTTTACGTATCTCTTTCCGGGTTTAATGTTAGACGCGACATTTAGTGTTGTTGTTTTTATGCGTCTGCGCTCAAAATGGTTCTACGGTCTGAGCTACGTTTACCACGTAACGAGCAAAACATCTCTGACGCGAAAAGCGAGTTCGTTCGTCGCAGGAAATTGTGATCGCTTGACAAAACGCTGTTTTGTTTTGACAAAACATTTCAGGCAATGTAAAACCAACCAGCTATAGAAACTGCAGTACCTCCATGATTGCTTATCTTATACGTGTGCTGCCACAAGCAATGCGCTAATGGTCGGTTCATCGCCCAACGAAATTACCCGTAACGCTATACTGTAATTGCAAACTGCTTCCCTTGCTCTCGTTTGAAATAGTACTGTTGTTTGGGTATTTGCACTGGCCTTCAAAATTTGTTATTGGCTGCACACTAACAAGGCGTTTAAATGGACAACAAGGCCGCGCGTCCCACTAACCCAAAAGTCTCAGGTTGCCAAGGTGATTCATTTACTTTCCAAGGCACTACTGTACGTATTTCGCGTGTGTGTCGCTCTTTCCACAGTGTGTAGAACTGACGCGTGACGGGGTTTTAGTTTAGTTGGGGTTTGACCCTCACATCCCGTAATACCAACCACCACCTTTCTTTGCTCCCCGATAAGGCTGAAGGACACAGCATTCATTGCTTGACTCTTACCTGTTACTGATCGGAAACAGAGTTTACGTCAGCGCTGACGTGATGACAAAACGACGCTGATGACAGTAAATTTCTCTCTACCGAATCAATTACGTTGTAGATTGTTGGTATATGTTCATATTTGGCACAGGTGTGTCGGTATGTTCGGTAGATTATACAAATTGCGGTACGTTTTTTTGTTAAACTAATGCTCCTATACCTGTCTCTTGTAAAATGTGTATCAATCCCATCGAATAGACAATGGAATAAGTTCAAAAGCCGCGGAAAATGTCATTTGAAACCCAGGGTAAATTATCAGTATCTTTTCTCACAAAACACGCAATACAACTAGTTAAGTTCCTTTGGTAATGTTTATATTACAAATCATTGCCCTAACTCGTAGAAGAGTTGATGGACAAGTTTATCGTATAACTTGAAAGTGCTTTGCATAGTTTATTGTTGAAGCCAAACTGCATAACATGAAGTAAAATCACACTATTAGGTAAATATATTGCAGGTTAATTTGTGCTAAGACGTGCAACAATATGAAAAAGCATTTTTATGCATTGCTGGGCGCTCCCAATTCATATTCTTCTTCAGCCCGCAATACATCACTGTCTTGCCTGTTAAAGACTTTAATGTAGTTGCTGGAGGACTCGCTGGCAAATATGGTTCCTTTTTCATTTACCTGCAAAAGTTCACATTGAAAAAATAAGCATGGCAAATAACCAATATAAAGGGGTTTCTATTGCAAGCACACACCATTGCTTCAGTGAAACAACAGTGTACTGAACGCTTTGATTTTTACTTCAAAGTTAACTAAACATACGTTTCACATATCAAGGCATAACGTACTGCTAAATCATATGGGCTTTGGATGGGAGTAGGGGAACCAAATCGCTCAGTCAGTATATATTGCTGCAAATCTCCAGTGTCAGGATCAAATGCTGGTACTCTGTCGCTGTACCAGTCTGACAAAATGATTGACCCATTGGGGTACAAGACATTTTCTGGAAGAAAAGCTATGCCACATGGATTGGAAATGCATCCTTGTCTTGTTCCTAAAATACAGTTAATGTCATAAATGACTTACAGTGCATATGTCTTATGAGCTATGCAATACACAAAAGACATCACAACAGCGCTATTTTGTCGTAAATGCCTAACAGGAAGTATTTGTGCAACAAACACAATTTAAAAACAAATGCCTAATAGCCACCAAAAATTATACCAAATAGCTTTTAACAAGTACAAAATTACCTTGTTCCCCAAACTCAATGACAGGATTGTCAGGTCGTCGTAAATCAAAACCATACACCTGATGCTTCCATGAGTCAGACACATACAAATAATTTTTGTCATTTCTGCCATATGTGATAAACTCTGTCCAACCAAATTTCGAAAACATGGCAGAATTGGGACAAATAGTATGGGCCAGTTTTCCTGAATGTGAAATTTCACTTGTAAAATGGTAAAAACAATATTTAATTATATATTCTGAAAACTAACCACTTTTAATATCAAACACTTTTATGCTGCATTCTTGAAGGTTTTGGACATCTGTTACTGCAATTGCACCAACTTGTAAAGGGTTTATAGCAATTCCTCTGGGCATCTTGAGATTTTTACTTCGAACTGTTTGATATTGAACCATTTCTAAAATAAGATCAAGTTGTAAATTGTGTGAAAAAAAAACAATTATATGATGCAAACTGCCTTATTTATAAAATTTGATTTGTTTAGTAGCAAAAACTACATTATTTATAATTCTTGCTCATAAACTGTATGAGAATCTGTCCCTTGGTTAGACATTGTCTTTTATTCTGCAACAGCATATTACTGCAATTGGCCTTTTGAAGCAACAAATCTCAAATTTATGTTAGTAAATGTATTTGGAAAAAATGGGTGTCGCTTATCTTACGATAATCATTTTCTTATTCAAATAGAATTATTTATTATTCCTTACTTGTTAGATCAAGCATTGCAATGCTGTGATCATTTGGATATGCACAGGCGATTGTGTTGCTATCATAAATTTCTATACCAAGGGGTGATGAGAGACAAGTGGTTGTTTGTCTAAAACTCATTATGTTAAACACATTTTAAAATATTGCCATGTAGTCCTTTTTACATGTAGGTTCCATCAGCAGTGTAGATTCTTATACATTTGGCCACTCTATCCGATGTAAATATTTTTCCACCATCAGCTTGATTTTGCACAGTTATGTAGGGAACTGAAGTTTTGTCTCGTTTCTCTCGAATTTCAATTCGCTTTTCATATCCCCCATATGCCCAAGTGTACACATCATCATCTTCATAGTATGCTGTATGCTTTCTTGCACTTATAAACTCACCTGTGGACGGCTTTTCAAATTTGTGTGCCTGTACAAAGTAGACATATTAAACAAGGTTAGTACAGTAACTAAATGAAAAGCCTCAACATCGAATGCTTAACTGCTTTGATATGCTCCTTATTCCATGTCATGAATGACTGAAAAATTTGTCTTGGAGACTTTGGTGTCTGCAGTAACACATGACTATTGTTAGTGTTTTAATATTTTTTGTGTTTCAAATTTTTGCTTCGATATCTGTACCTTAGCTGGACTGCCTTGGTCATCATGTTGTTCTTCTTTTTCTGGTTTTACGTCTGTGATAGAGTTTTGTTTGTACTTTGTGGAGAAACAAGCAAGAAAAAGTATTTACATACTTAAAATCTTTTTTGGAGAAAAAGTTTGTTTCATTCGTAAAAGTGCACTTGGTTTTTTAACCAGTGGAGTATGTTGTTGTGATCGAGCTGTTTCTTCCCTAAAACTCTATAAGAAAGAACATAACAGTAATATGGTGACAACTAGATCCTATGTAAATTTGTCTTCATTATGAATGCTTGGAAATGTAGAATTTGCAGTAGTACATTTTCTAGGGCAGTGATAGCCACCATTTCTTCTCCTTGCATTTCCTTTCCAGATTTTCTCTCTTGTTGCAAGGCATCCATGGCAATTATCTATATAACAAGTTTGTAGTTTATGAGCATGCTGTTAACTGTTCCTTTTTATTAATCACAATTACCTGGCCTTCCTCATCATCAATTTCACCCTCTTCAGTAGTGACATGAATGGTAACAACAGATTTTTTTCCACTGTCGTCATATCTTAATATCTTGTAGTGTCGTTTCTTAGATTGTGAACGTTCTGATTGGTAGAAAAATATAGTTTTTCAACAAATAAATACTGCTGTCATTCTGCAATGAAAATTATTATTACCCTTATCTTCTGGCAATTTCTCCTCATCAATGGTTGCATATGTCTGAAATTCATCATCAGTTTTTTCATTGCCATTGTTTGATATATTTTCAGTTGTAGTTGCCACATCCAGTTTTTCAATATCTTGGGATAAACAAGTCTTCTTCTGTGATGAATTGTAGATGAGGTACAGTCACACATTTATGTTTTTTTAACAATAAAACAGTTTCAAACCTCGCTTTCATTTTCATGTCCTGTACAAAAAAATGTGTACAATAAACACGAACAGTTTTAACTTAAATGTTTTTTGGAAACTTACCATCACTTAATTCTTCATCAGAATTTTCTTTTTCTACCTGAACAATAACACAAAAAAACACAGTAGTGGAAATACATCAGAGACTGTGGGATATTTACTAACCAGGTTCTGCTTTATAATTTTGCTAACTTTGGTTGGTTGTGTTATATCCTTTTGAAGAACTGCATACACCGATCTTTCAGCTTCAGCTATGTTTGGTCAAATACTTTTTGGTCACAGCTCGTGAATTAATTTATTTGCAAGAGTATGAATACCTGTTTGGCTTTTGGAACTATCTTGTCTTGCACATAGTGATTCAAATGGTTTTATTTTTGTCAAGTGGTTTGTGACAATCTCTGTCATATGTCCTTCAAATGTGTCATTCTGGACATCTGGATTCTTTTTGCTACTTTCCTAAAAAATAGTCTGTGTCGGAGGAGATATTTTTTGTGAGGCCTAGTAAATCATAAAACTTCTGCTACAAAACAACAGCTTGTGCATAGAATGCTAAAATATAAGTGATTGTAATAACACTCTTTACATTTTGTCACCTGACTATCTACTTGCGTTGGTTGTAATGAACCACCTGTGCGATACATATTGTAGTTTGTTGCAACTTCTGTGAAAATAAAAATCATTACAAAACTTGCAAAAAAACACATGGACAAACTGATATGTTTATATTAACTTAAAGGCTACCTTTTTCAAATTTTTTGCTATTTTGCTGTCTTGATTTGGTTATTATATTACCTCAAAATTTGGCCACACACTGCTACATAAGGCAGAACAACTGAATTTGGGGTTTTTAAACAGCAACACAATTTACAGGAAGTTGTCATATTACAACATTTTACATTTCCTTTACACAATACAATATGCAGACAACCTCATGCTGAAGCAGAAAATGTTAAAAAAAAACAAACATGGAAGTGTTTTTACATTTGTTTAACTTTATTACCTGTACATCTTTAATGCAACCCAATAAAGTGTAGAGAGTTCAACAAAATATATTTTTGCTGATACATTTGCATTTTTGGTGAATAGCAAGGATTATCTGTAACATTTTTGTTCAGGTAAAAGACACCAACCTTGACCTTGAAGTAACACCAGAATATGCAGTAGAGGTTCTGGTTATAGATCGAGGAATAAATAGGAAGACTGGAACAGCAACTGTGCATGTGACACTGACTGATGTGAATGACAAGCCACCGGTGTTTAATGAAAGCTCATTGTCAACATTTTCTGTGTCAGAAGACACTCCAGTTGGAACCAGTAAGACCCATTGCTTTAGCTGCTAATACCATTTTACTCATTACGTGCCTGAAAACATTTTAAACCCATTAGATACGCATTCAGTTGCGAAATATCATGCAGAGTGCAAATGATACCAGTTTTTGTCAAATTATAACAGTTTGAACTATTTACATTATATATTTAGATTTGATACAACAAGTCCAAGCAACTGACACTGACACTAATTCGGATCTGGTTTATACCATATATGATGTATCATGTACATTTGGAAGCACCCAAACATCTGTTGATGAAAACTGCACAGATAGATTTTCTTTAAATGAGACTGTGAGTTTGTGTGTGCAAAGCAGTTACCACCTGCGAAGATATACTTTTATAAATACTTTTCTATTGCAGAATGGAATTTTAAAAGTAAACAACTCTCTTGATCGAGAACATATTGACACTTTTATTTTGCAACTGCAGGTTGCTGATAATAATGCAACAGATGTTGACACCCAAACTGTTAACGGTAGGATTTCAGACCTTAGTTTTATGAACATGTAATTTTGTGATTATTTTTTATTTTTGTCACAAAGGTGATTTGGTAATCACTATTGATGATGTCAATGACAATGACCCAAAGTTTGAAAGCAGTAATCTAAGAGTAAATGAAGCAACATCTAATGCATATGTTGGCCAGGTACAAGTTCCAATCTTTCTTGTCCTAAAATTAAAGTATCTGAAACATTCATATAAACAATTCACACAAATATATCTTAATCAAAGTTATAGCTTTGATGGTGGTGTGATAAGGACTATGATTTATATTTTCAGGTTCATGCAACTGATTTAGATTTTGGGGAGAATGCAAATATTACTTATGCAGTGGCAAAGGGGTCAGAGGCCTATGTTGAAATAGGAAGTTTAACAGGCAAAAATACATTATTTTACTATTTCAATTTTATTTTACAAGTAGTTACACATAAACATTAAGTTAAGTGCACACATCACTTGACATATTAATTTACTTGTTTCAACAATAATTTCTTATTTTCAGGCCAGATTTATACAGTTTCCACTGACATAGACAGGGAAAAAATCTTTGAAACAACCGGAAAAAATGTGTTTAATGTTACAATAATTGCACAAGACAATGGTTTAACAGATCAAAGAAGCACAACAAAAACATTTGACATTGAGATTGTGGACATTAATGACAACACACCTGTGTTTGATGAAGTATGGTTTTAAATGAAAAAGCGGCATGATTTAGTTTGTGTTCAGTTTCTCACTATTTAACAAAATTGCTACGTGTTTGGGAAAAAGTAACACCATAATAGCATGTAACATACCATCCAATTAACTTTTACTTCTCTTACTAATTTTTATTTATTTACAGAGTGTACAAAATGCAACTATTTCAATTAATGAGGTAACTACTTGTTAAAAATGGTCTTATATGCAACTATTTAACAAAAATTGCTGCACAGAACGAACCAATCAACACATTTGTGTACCAAATTTCTGCCAGTGATATAGATGTTGGGGACAATGCGAAGTTAAAGTACTCACTGGTTGACAGTGATGGCAGAAATAACTTTAACATTGATATTGACTATGGAAATCTTACATCTCGCACAGAGTTTGACAGGGAGTATCTGGATACCCATAGTGTAAGCAACTCACTGTCCTAACTGCTAAAATGAAATACCAACAAGGCAATTGTTTGTGTTAGATCACAGTCAGAGTTGAAGATAGTGCAACTTCATCACGTTCAGCAGAAACAATACTCACTATAATTATAGGTGATGTTGACGACAATGAACCAGATTTTACATCTCTAGTAAGAGTCTTTTTTATGTTGTTGCTATTCTACTTTGTAACATTGGCCTTTAATTGACTTATTATTTTAAAATGCCATTTCCTTTTAATTACTTGACACTTTTGAAAGTTATTTATAACCTAAAAAAAACAGACTACAAGAGAAGTTTTGGCATTTGTAAATGAAGGAGTTACACCACAAGATTTCTTTACTGCACCAACAGCACATGACCAGGACCTTCCAGAAAACTCTCTTAACTCTTACTACATTGTTGGTATGTAAAGGTTGTTTCACTTCTGACAGATGCACTAGTTAGGCTGATGTTAATTGTTTGTCTTCTACTTTCCAGGTTTTAATTAACTGTGATGTATTACAAAAATTAATATATTAGTTTCTCAAGTTTACTGATGAAATGCAATCGAAGTAGTAATATGTACTACTTGATAAGCCTAAATAGAAAAATAATCCATACCTCCTTTTAGTGGCCATTAAAATGTCGAGTAGTTTACAGATGTGCATGAATTGTATTTAATTTGCAAAACATTATGAGAACATTGTTATAATCAGCAAAACAAACAAACAAATTACATTCATTTATTTATTGGTATTTAAAAAAAGGTTGTTGCACTTTTAGGTGGGAGTGGCAATGCCACTTTCATTGTTGACAAAAGCTCTGGTACCCTTTCAGCAGCTGTTGACCTTGATCGTGAGACTTGGGCTGAATATGATCTTGTGTTATGGGTATGTTAAAGATGCTCTGGTTCTATTGTCATTATATTTTTATGTCTAACAAGATAACCACAATCAGGTTTCCAGTGACTCGAATGCTGCTCCATCTAAGACACTAACTTGGAACGAAGCCCAAACCAATGCCAGCATGCTACATGTCCTAATTACTGTAACTGATGTAAATGACAATCCACCAGCATTTTCATCAGCCAATTATGAGGCTGGTAAGGCTTGAACTTAGTTCATTGAACTTGATTGAAATATGATTCATGGTTGTTAAGTGACCACTGTTTCATAGATATGCCTTTTGGAACGCAACCAGCTGAAACTGCTGTAGTCTTTCAATTATCAGCTACTGATGCAGATATAGGTGTCAATGCAGAATTGGTGTATTCATTAACGAACATTGTATGGGTAACTGAATCCAATGAAACAGTTTTTCAGGTATAAATATGTGCAAATTCTTCCCCTTTTACAGCTTAACAAAACTCTATGAGGCCATTTTCCTTATTTAAGAATTATTTGATCATAAATAAGATATCACTAAGAATAGAACATATAATTTACAATGATGTATTGAATTGAAAAGGTTACAAATTCTCAAATATTATATACTTTAAACAGGACAGGTTTGCTGTTCAGCCATCAACTGGGAACATATACCTGGCAACTGCCACTGATGCTGACCCTAATGGATATTATAGAGTAGATGCAAGTGTATCAGATGGGTAAGTGCAATGACTTATACCATACATTTTTAACAAAGGTTTTATGACAGCAGTGAAATTAATTCAAAAGAAATAACTAATGCAATACTTGTTACTTGCCTTGCAAATGCATATGAAATAATTTATGAATGTACAACTAGACAAAATAAATGTGCAACCATGAAATAAAGCAACTGTGAAATAGAATACTACATAAAAAATAGACTAATAATGAGGTAACCAAAGACATTTTTATTTAGGTTGTTTTCTGATTCAACCACAGTAACAATCAGAATTGTCAACATTGATCCACTGGTTTTATACTCAACCCTCACAAAGTCAGAGTTTGAAAGTCAAGAAGAAGAATTCCTACGGTTTAAATAAAAAATTGTTGTCTTGAGTAACTGTTGGGGTTCAAATATTTTAACACCTGGTTTGCTCAGCAGCATGCAATAGTGACCTAAGCCAATAAATAAATACTGCTGAGGTTATTAAAATACCAGAATACAACCACTGTATTAAGTGTACTACTAGCTTGTATATGTATAATCATATATGATTCACTAAACATAAGTTAAAAACAATTATTATATTGTATGCAGGCAACTAAAAGCTATGCTGAATGCAGAAGTATTTGTTGATAACATTCTTCCTCATGAAAAGACCAATGAAGAGGATGGGGCTCAGTGAGTAAAGTTTCATAAATAAAAATATTGTTTCACCAATCTTTTTTTATAGGATTGATGTGTACATACATGCCCGGCAAAGCAACTCCACTGAACTCATTCCAAACAATGAAATTATAACGTAAACATTTTGAATCTTTTTGTGTTTTAAAGTAGGAGTTTTTTTATATCATAATTGTGTTTACAAACATTTTTTAATTCACAGATAACATTAAGCCATTACATTAATTTTTTAGTGCGATCAATGAAGATGCAGCATTCCGAGCAGAATTTGGAATTAGTGGTTTCAAAACTGTGGTTGAAAAAACCACAGATATTTCAAGTTTAAAAGCAGGATTGGTAATTGCATGTGCAATTTTCATCTTGGTGGTGGCTATTTTTGGCATAGCAACCTATTGCATCACAAGAAAGTAAGCTATTTAAATTGTGGGTTGTTTCCTTTAACTAACAAGATGAAAATATTTCTTCATATATTTGCACGTATAGATTAACAAATCCGATAAGAACATGTATGCCATAGTGATCAGGGCCAATATATATAGACCAAAGATTGATATTTAATTTGCCATTCAATTATATGAAACTATATGCGAGTTCTACTGTCTTATTACTGCATATTGCGTTGTAAACATTAATGTTTGTAAGTTATAATGTTAGTATAATGACTATGGTCATTAATAGTGTAATATTTGCCTTGGGAATGCTGGGCTTGAAATAAAACATAAGCCTATACATACTCTTGTTAATAAACGAATCAACCAGTTAATTAAAATTATTAAAATTCCAAGAACCTGTTGGCACCAACCGGCTGAACCTACCACTGCCCTACATTCTTTGCTTTTTCACCTTTTTACAGGTATAATCGAAGGATTAAAGTTTCTAAGACAACTGAAAGAGCTGCAGCTGAAATAATAGACATGCAAACAAGAGGACAGACCAATGTACTGCCAGGTGCTAACCAGTTTGCTGAAAGGTAAATTGAAAAAAATAATGTTTTGTCCTTTTCAATGACCTAATGACAAAAATGTTTGACAGTGGCAATCCACTGTATGATGATCAACATGAAATACAAATACCATCATGGCCCATCAATTCTGAGAGCAATGACGATGACTCGATTGATGACAATGCTGTTGATAACCAAGACAGTGCCATTGAGAGTGAGGTAGGGGTCGAATTTATAAAAGAATTTCAACAGTTTTGTTTCATACTGTACTAATCATAGTGCTTAAATTCTGAGAACCAAAATTCTGAGAGCTACAATGCTAGATAACACTGATATATGTTGTTTGCAATCAGCCTTTGTTTTTCTGTGCATACTAACCACTATACTGAAATATTTAAAACTAAAGGACAAGCCACGGGAGGAGGAACAGGATGACAATTTGCATGATGAAAATTTTGAAATTGATTTTAACCCCCAAAAGGACAACGAAAGGCTAACGGCAGCACTGAACGCAGCCCATCGTGGTGAAGACAACCTGCAATTTTTGTTTGATGAGTTGGAAGACAAAGAGCAAAACTTTGTGTAAATCTAACAGTTTTGTCTATTTATGCCAGAGAAGTTGTTGTACCAAACCATCATACATCTGCTCCCAACTTGTGGACCACTAAAATACTTTATTGTTATTTTTTCGCAGCTTCATTTATTTGTTCTCGTTACTATTTACAGTTCACTGTTTCTTTATGTAATTGTGCCATGATTTACCTCGCAAGCAATGCTCGTTAATAATTTTATGCTCCTTCCGTGATGCTCGTTACATATGTTAGCAATTAGTGTTTTCATTGTTGTCGTACTGCTGATTCATATTGTTCTCTTTTTTACCTGATAATTTTGTGCTTAATTAATTTTAAAGCAATGGCGGAATAAAACAGAAACTACTGCGCTTTTAGATTTCAGAAAAAAACTATCCTGGGAAATCGGAGTGAGTTTTATTCAGACCAGTCATAAATATATAAAAAGTTGCCTTCCTACTTCCTCATTTTAATCGGGCAAGGTTGATTTTTATCGTCTGCAAGAAGATGACAGTTGACGAGATTGATAATGCCATGTAAGGTTGAGGGAAGGAAGCGCCGTTCAATACGATTTTTTATGTTAATTTTATTGTTTTAAGTCAAATAGCTCGCTGGATGTGGGGAGTTGTTAATGATTTGTGAGGAAAGCAGCGCCTATCTTGTTATTGATGATGATTATTAATCGCCTATTTGATGTACAATAATTCTTATTCAAAGACGACCGAAATTAAGGTCAAATTAAACAAACATTAAATTTCTTAAAAGCCAAAATAGCGAAATTTGGTCCCAAAAATGCCAATTATCAACCCTACCGCACTGATTAAGTTTTCTGGTTTGACTTCTGCGGCTGCGGATTAGTGGTTACACGCCGTCCTGTGATAGAAAATACTTGAAAGAATCTGCAAACAACAAACGATACTTTCGACAAGTGTATTAGTAATTCTAGTTGTAAGTGGACCAAAAGTTATGACCGACTATGAAGAAGAACAGCAGAACGAAATAGAAGCATTGGAATCGATTTATCCTGACTCATTTGAAGGCTAGTGTGTTGATGTGATAAATATCTGTATAGTTCGTGTTATGTTTTGCAAAATCACTATGATTTTTTGTGTACTATAGGCTACATAAACCTAAACAAGCAAAGCTAAGTTAATTCTTGCATTAGAAAAAAATGTAAAACTTGTGTTTGCTTTAAAACAGTTTTTTAGCAACTGACCTAATAAATAAACTTCTGGTTCTGGATATTTTGTGGTCATGAAAAATTTTAAATTGGCAAATTGCCTTGTTTCTCTACACAGTCATATCCACAAGTCCTCATTGCTTTACTGTTGGTGTGGTGTCTGAGGAGTCAGACCCTTATGGACCTCAAGTTGAACCACTTAGTGTAACTCTGAAGTTCACATACAGTTCAAATTATCCTGATAGTGAACCTCTCTTTGAGGTTCTTGATGCTGATGGGTTGCCAGATGACAGTGACTGTGATGAAATAAGTGAACTTATCAGCACTCAAGTAAGCTAATAGTAATAATCTTAACTTTAATTCGTTCAGTGTTGGCTGTTAAGGTCTTTGACTCCTGCACTTTAGATTGAAGAAAACCTGGGTATGGTGATGGTGTTTACCATTGTGTCAGCGGTCCAAGACTATTTGAATGACAAGAAAGATTCCATGATCCTTAAAATTAAGGATGATGAGGAAAGAAAAGAAAGGGAAGAAAAAGAAGCTGAAGAAGTGAGTTTAAATAACTTTTGTTAATGCAAGTAAATAAACTGTGAAAAATATAAATTAAAACTTTTCACATTATTCAAGTTTATTTTATTATTATATCAATAGGCCACAAGGCAACTGTTTTTCTGAAAAAAATGTTGTTTATAGAGAAAATGTCATGGCACCCCAGTGACCGTTGAAAATTTTCTTGCTTGGAAAATAAAATTTGCCTACGAAATGTTGGAGTTAGAACAGAAAAAAGCACAAAGCGAGAAAAAAAACAAAAAAATGACAGGTTTGTATATCATTTTCATGCATTTTTTATCATCAATTTATGTTAAACTCTTCTAATATTTATAAACATTTTAGCTTTTCAACAGTTGCAATGTACTTTTTTTATGAATCAACATTAAATATGATATGACTTGATATGATAGAAATATTTTTCTTTTTTCAGGCCGGGAGATTTTCATGCAAAAAAATATAAAGGACGATGACGGAGAGTTGTTAGAAGGTGAAAACGTTGTCGAAGTTGACGAATCCCTATTCGAGGATTTAGATGATTTGGACCTCGACGAATGCAATGAGCAAATGACCTCTTGACCCACAGCCTGCCATTTTTTCCTTTCGCAATTGCTCTTATTTATTTTTCTCCCTTCAGTACACCATGCTGTGGTTCAGTGCTGGCGAAATGTGTAAGGAATGGGTTAGTCAGAGGGTGTGCTGACAGACAAGTTTGGCTTTCCAAAGTAAATTCAACTCGTTTGTGGATTTCAGAAATGATGTGTTGATGCTTCTGAAACATTTTTAATAAAACGCACTTGGGTGTCAGAAGTGCCTATGCATTGTTTTAGCAGATAAACTACCTCCAAATATTTTTGAATATTGCAACAATTTGCAAGAATATGTTTATGCGGCCTCATATACAATCGACCAGGATAACTACTGAAACGTCGACCGAATAAACAAGTTTTGCCAGAAGAAAAATCCAAATATTGAATGACGTCATTGTTTTCATGATAAGCAAAAACAATTCCTGCAAGTAGGAGTTTTGTGTTCGCCAAGGCCCCAATGTCAGCATTAAAGTCCAGTTGAAGGTGTAATAACAGATACCGACGGTTTTGTTTGTTAAAAAATATGACGAAATCTTTTTGGGGTTTTAGTCAAAATCATGTCCAATCGGGATGTTTAATGCCCCTTCGCGCGGATAGCACAATAATTGACCTGAATGTGTAGACAAGAGGAGGGCTAGATTTATGTAATGACACCGTCCATGTATCTTTGATCATTCAACCGAAAAATAAACACTCACGCATCACTGATTGCACTATTATGTACTTTGAACCTGTGAGATAGATTGTAGAGTAGGCATGACCCGGTAAAACGCATTTCAATAGAAATACTAATATATCTGTTGCGACATAATTCCACTGTAAGCAAATTACATGTAGAACTTTGGTAAATGTTCGTTTTTTGGATCAACCGGTCGAATACGAATATTTAATGACGTTATGAATTTCAAAATTGGTTGCAAAAAGTAAACACATGTCGTTGGTATCTACGTGGTTTGGTGCGTATCACTTAGTTTGTAATGTGGGAATCAGTCGGCCGCCCTCTTTGTAGACATATTGATACGACTATATGCGTCAACAAAATATGATGCACGTGACACGGATTTAGGTAAAAATCCTAAGCCGGTCTGGTACGCGGACCGTGCTGTATTTAGCTTAAAATACCTTACCATCTACCACATTAGATTTGTGCCTGTTGTTGTAGAAGTATTGGCAAATAAAGCTCGAACGGAACAAGTTATTAGTTTAAAACAACATGTTTCCCTCACTATGGAAGGGCATCCAAAACCGTTTTGTCGCATGGCCCACAAACGGTTTGGATAATTTGACAAGGAATTTATTGTTTTTGTTTTCACCATTCGTTTTGCGAAAGCAGACAAATCGATCGTTTAGGCTACTTGCCCAAATAATGATAAATTCAACAATAAATTAAATGGTATGGAATTAGGCAAACACGTTTACGGCAATTTGAAAATTATTCCGAGGGCCACTCGATGCCTTTTTCACAGGTTTGACACCCCTATCCTACATTATTGTGATACGAGACGCGCGACAAAACAATCGCTCATTGACTGAGGAGCTGGAATCAACCTTGCAACAATGGTTTTAATTACGTGAGTTGAGGGGATAATTGTCCTTCCTTCAAACGGACTTAGAAGCCCTTGTAGTTTCCCAAACATTTCGTGGTAATTTTTGTTCTTTGCATGATATTATTTCAAGTAATTTTCTCGGGTAAGAGCCGCTGTATTTTTGTTTGTGCATGTGTTGATGTAGCTATTATTAAGGGTTACTAGCGATGCTGTTTTCAAGGAAAATTAGGGGTTTTGTTTCGAAATAGAAACACACGCATCATATTTTAGACTGTTTTTCTGTAGACTTACAAATTATTTTACTGTGTACAACTTATTTTCCAACTACACGCTGTATTATTGCGTTGCGTGGGTCAATTAGAGCTTAGAAAATTAACAGTTGAATGTTATTTGTGTAAACATTAATTAATCAGTTGTTACCGTCATTAGTACGCCGAAATCCCAACGATTATTTTCTCCATACCCTTTCTTGATCTCGATTCAAATGCCGACGAATTTTTCATGGATCGCTGCACACCATTACGTCATAAAAACGTTCGATGGACCTAGTCGGTTCGAATTCGAACATAAGCTGCAGCCGGGCCGATTGAAGCAGGAGTAAGTGCTGTACGTTGTTTCTGAGAAAGTGCAAAATATCAGCGTGTTCGATTTTAATTAGGAAATCGCAGTGCCAGACAGTAGTTAAAACTTAACATGTGAACTTATCAGTACTGTACTAATAGCCTTTTTAATTTGGTTAGATTTGACTTCGTGTTGCGTAATTATTGAATTGTGAAAACTCTATGGCTAATCTTAAAAAAAGTATTTGGGTTTTGTACTTGGTTTTCCTGTTCGTGCGCAGGGCATCTCACGTTTGCCAAATATTGCCATGGTAGAATGCCAGTATTTACAAAACGGCATTCATGGAAACGACGTCTCCCGCAATTTGGGTTTCACCTTCTTTCGTATACTGTTACCTGCGCTATGCACCTGGTAGAAAATTCAGTTGATATCTAATTGCTGCTCTTTGGGAAATGAATATAACGTGGATTTCCTTTTAACGGACATTTGGCTACCATTTAGTGAATCTTATTCGGATGCTTTCGGCCACCCTGAATGATAACATTATTTTCGATTTCATTTTATTTCATTGCCAGAAGAGCTCTGATCAAATACATATAATTCACCATGAATAGAAGCCACAATGGTAAGGAAACAAATACCATTAAAAAACTCACGCTAAGAAACCCCTCAAACGTTTACACTGTTGGCATTGATGCGCGAAAATTGAGTTAAACCCGGCGGTTGATTTCTAAGTCAAACGGAAACCATGTGGTTAGTTCATGGCTAATAAGCACAAATTGCTTTATACCCGAAGTCCGTGGCCCATTCAAGAGCAAGCGTGTGTTCAATCTTTGAGGGTTTTGTAGACAGGGTACATGACAACGTGTTTTGCACCGCTGGCTTTTGTGATACATGGGCAACCCAACAACATGTACACTGCTGTTATTCACAGCCGGACTCTGGTGAGTCATGTAATACAGTAACTACATCCTGCGGCAGTGATTGTTTTGTTTGAAAGGGCGACACGTAAGCATTTTGTTGAGATACTGTGCAGCAAGCAGGTACAAGACCAGATAAAGACACCTAACATGTTTCCTGTTTCAAATTGACGTCGAAAGAATTACTGCTGTATTCTAAAAATATAACTCAGGCTTTCAGTGCAAGTAAGCTCAAGTAAAGGCGTTTGTGTTTGTACAAAACAGTAAGTAAGTAAAAAATCAAGCAAATAACGAGCTCGTGCACAGAAAAGCCTTTTCGTAAAATGCATTGTGCCAATTTTTTTCCATGTTTTCTATAAAAGACCAACTACAATCACATTTCTCAAAATATGTCAAGCGGCACCACCAGTCTATACAAGTCCAGTGAGGTGGACAGCATAGCATTATGATGTTTGATGCCACTCAGCATTTGGCATCAATCAAATCCAGCTGTTCGGGTGCCTTTTTTCTGTCTTGCACATCTGCCTTCTTTTGTTTTTAGATCACACGTTCGTTACACCACGTTGTATACTAATGAGGGTCGATTATTGCGTAACATTTGGTGTTGTATTTATATCTATTTACGCCATGTGGTGTAACGGTTAATCTTAAAAGTGCACTGTTACGCTTATAAACACGTTCGACATTAAACTAATGAGTGTATTTTGTCAGGATATGACTTTTAATGTGATGGTGTAATTGGTAAAAATCTATGGCCGACAATGGTGGTGAAACCGGGTAGTTTATGTCGTACAGTATTATTGTACTGCACTGTCGCACTGGACAGCAATACCTCGGCCAATATAGAAGATCGACTCGTAGTATTCCAATCAAGTAACAGTCAAAGGAGAAGTCGCCAAACGCAAGGGACAACATGAAAGTTATATGTTCCGGGTTTCCCAAGACCGGCACGAAGACTATCGGATACGCACTGGGCACGCTGGGCTACAATGTGTATGACTTTATGGAGAACTTCTGGTATTTAGAAAAACAGTGGAAGGAGGTTTTCGAACATGGCGGAAGCGTGGAGCACTTTCGGAAAATGTTCGAGGACGTGGATGCGGTTTGTGACCTCCCAGGATGCTTCTTCTGGGAAGAGATTCACGAGGCTTTTCCTGAGGCGAAGGTATATGCGAGTTAGAAATACGTGCGAACAGGATGTAAATGTTTCGTCGCCATTGTTGTGACAATAGCTTTGATGTCTCTTTTTAATTTCCTGAGTCGACAGACGGGTGTTGTTAATGAGCCGTGTTCAGATTGTTAAATCGTGCGCAGTTTTGATTTCGATTTCGAAATCCTAAGGTGACAAACGTAAAACTGGTCTCAAAAAAGCTGCGCTTTAAACAACATTGTGAGTTGAAAATCGTAACCTGCGTTGTTTGAACCGATTGGGATTACGACAGAGTAAACATGCCAATCCGTATTGAAATTACACAATTATAATAGGTTTAAGATATATAAGTCAATAGACTTTGAACTCACAAACTAACGCCCGGTAAATGTGACCCAGTTTAGCATTACAATGCAGCATTTTTACTAGGAACACGGAAGAAACGTCCTGTTGACTTAATGTGTTTTTTTCTTTGTGCAAATAGTCCTATGTACGTGAGCATGAAAACGTTTTTTTTGGTGAGCTATGTAGGCGATACTATAAGCGTGATGGCCCCATATCGTCGTTGGCTAACCACTCACGTCAGCACATTCAATCAGATGTTTGTTTGCTACCATTTAAACATCAAACGTAAAACAGATTATTCTTTCGCTTCGTGAGCTTGACGAGGAGGACGACTGGTCCAAGAGCATGGAAAATCAGGTATTGAAGTTCAACAACTTCCTGTTTCGCCTCATCATGGCCGTCACGCCCACGGGCAACCGACTGCTTCAGTTCACTCGCAATTGCGGTGAGTGGGGGGCGAGGGTATTATTAAAACTGTTACTGCTTGTGATGATGTGCAAAAGGCAAAACAACTTAAATTAAGTTTTGGTTGGTTTTGCAACTGCTAAATCTAATGGGTTTCACTGATAAAAGCAAGTAAATTTGGGAAAATATTTTAACGATAAAACTCAGGAATCTGTTCATTACGAGTAAAAAAACAATCAAGACGAGCGAAAACAAACCAATAGGAATAATATTGTAAAAAAATGTCGCCGAATGACTGTGTGCTTTGTTACAATGGTCGGAATTTGTCTGTATGCAAAGTAAGTTGTATCAATAAAAAGCTTGACATTTACCGCATTCGCAGTTGATCTGTGGCGACGTGTGCATAGTGCAGTTCATATAGTTATCTATTTTTAGCAATCATCGGTGGTGCAAGACGCAGTGCACCCGGCATTTGTGCCCGGAATACGATTTCTATGAAAAATCTGACAAAGCTGAAAACTTGCTTGTGTGAGAATTTCGAAATTTCGCATTAAAATCATTACCAAGTAGAATGGCTTACAACAGCCTCGCACGGCGGGACCCCAGGACCCCTCCTCCCCCCACCCGCCTGCGGGGTAGGGCCGGGGATGAAGCCTTAAGCTGATGTCTAATTTTTTTTCCTGACAAAATCTGACCGGCGGTCCTGTTCTACCAAATTTGAATACCCGAACCGGGCCGGGTCGAAAAACCACTTGAATCATAAATGATCATATCGCAGTTTTCATAGTTATTTAACCTGCCTTATTTAAAATACAAGTATGTTTTTCTAATGGACATACATGGAAAAATATATAATTCGATTTTGCGAATTACTAAAACATTTTCGCAAAATAACGACGCAGCGAGGGTCATGTGTCAAATGAAACCAAACCTTGGACAACAGATAAACGATATTGGGTTCGAGTACTGGAGGTCAATTCAAGCGTTAAATCCGCATCGGTATATTTAAAAAGTCGCCCCATATCAAGAAAAAAAAAACTGATCGGGATTTGTGGCCATGATCTCCCGCAATTCAAATTCCGGTGTCGCATAAAAAAATAAAATAAAGTCCTCTTTTGTGACTGTCCCGTAAAAGAAGGTGGTTTCGAAAAACAAGGACACGAAATATTACGATTTATTTCAAACACGAAATATTACGATTTATACGCAATTGCATAAATTCATTCTTGATGCATTTTAAACAGACACGACGCACATCATTTAGTGTATTATTGTCTAGGTAAATTTGTTGTAACGCCATTTTACTTCAGGCGCGGATCTGAAATTCGATATCATTTGAAAGTATGTTTGGCAATGCTATTTACGAGAAGATTTGTCTATAAACCAATACAATGGTTGGGAACTTCATGCTACACACGTTTGTTTTCAACAATCGTTTTCAGTGTGAAAACAATCGAAACGTTTGTAGCATGACGTTCTCAACCATTGTGTTGGCTATTTTGTTTGTATTATAGATATATTAAATCGTCAGTTATGTTCCCAAGGTTTATCTGCATGAAAGTCACCCGAGGCTCCTAGGAATATTACTACTTCACGACAGTCCCCTGTAATGTAATTGATATGAATCGTCCGCCCACTCTCTCGCCCTTGACGCATGAGCACTCGGCTGCCAAGCATCTGTCCTGTATACGGAAAATAATACAAACTCCGCATGTTTTGCAGGTCGCGTTGTTTTCGGTCTACCACCAATGTCTCGATGGGAATACGTCCGCTACAATCCCACGCTGTTACGCAAGGCTTACAGGAGACACTACAACCACGTGCTTCAGGTGGGTGGCTGTACGCTTCACCGGGCTAGCAAAGATCTTACGTGCGTGGCTAAAGGTTATTAAGCTCCACATTTTGCGTGGGATTGGCGTCTTACAGCGCGGAATTTTACTCTTCACCTCGGCGAACTACGTTTTTCTGATAAATTGTTTCCGGTCTACTTCACACACTAATGTCTTTTCACTTCAACTTAACGAATATTTTCGCCTACTTTTTGCTCTTAATGTTTAGTCGACCTATATGGCCACCAGCGCGCAACGATAACCAATTCCGACAAATCAATTTTAAACATAAAGAGGAAGCGCGTATTTTTCTGTAATCTTGTATACTTTGGCACAGAAGTCTAACTTTCAGTTATTTAGAAAGATTTTCGGCAACCTTTAAAGATGTTTTGTGGTTACAATTTTGAGTCTTGCACTTTTATCGACTTTAAATTGGTTGTAGTCAAGCTGGCTTTCGTGGCGTGTCAACACCACTTTTACTCTGCAACGAGCCAAACTTGCTCGGTATAGTTGTTGAGGTATGTGATGATCCGGATTTACGAAGGGCGAGCATCAGTTAACCGTGATCTAAACATCTACACGCAATTTACCTCGAATTTTCATCCCTAATCTATAGAGATAACAAAGCTCACCCCATATTGGAAAGCACGTATATTACAACCTCAAAATAACTGACTTGTTTTGTAGTTTAGTGTATACTTAAACCAAATAAAGACTCTTTTGTGTGGCATTAAGGGAAATAAATCAGTCTGCAAAATGAATGAGAAAATAAATTATAAAGCCAAAAGACCAATTATGAGAAGTTTTCAAATCCATCAGGTGAAATTCAGACACATTTGTAAATAAATTCAAACATATCTACTCTGTTTTAGTATTTGCCCTCGAGTTTATACAAATGTTTTCGATGTATTTCTGCGACCCGTATAATGTAAATTTCGTTAGATGTAGTGTAAAATGCCATATAGCTATAGGCGATGTGTTGACAATCTCAAAATTGAACACGCTGCATTTGCCTCAAAAGACTGGAGAAATGATTTTAAAAAATCAGGGGGAAGTGTAAACTTGTTTGCTGCAAAGCAAGCGACTAACAGGACAACCAACTCATGCGCGTCCAAGCACGACGAAGGGTATTGCGTTGCAGTGAACTTCCGTTTGCTACGTTTCCATTTCGCCGAAAAAAACCTTTTGGTCGAACCCTAAAATGGCGTTCATGTGCTCCCGGAAGAATGCACAAAACGACGTTCAGGTCACGGCTTTTTTCGCATCTTGTTTCGCATCACGTAGACCAATTGCCGCTTTTAGATATGCGTGGGCATCCGATCCAAGGCCAGTGTTACCGCTACTGTTAAATTTAGATTTCAAAGCTCGTATTCGTTCTCTTGCGACTTGCGGGTATCATACAAAATTACGTTCTCTATTTCTGTTCATTATATCCCGCACTCGCTTTCAGGTGACTTTCTTCAATGTGTTCCAACCAACGAATATTATTAACGACTAACCTTGCAGGTTGCGACTTTTTACCGAGCTAAAGCAATTTGGTCATATTTGATAGCGGATCTGTTCTAGTTTATGGTCGTAGTTTTAAATTTTTACCTCAGCAACGTTCATATGCATTGCAGGCGGCGCCCCGCGACAAGCTCCTTATATACAAGGCCTCCCAGGGCTGGGAACCGCTGTGTAAGTTTCTCGGAAAGCCGATCCCGGACGCCCCTTTCCCGCATAAAAACGTTCGTGGCAACATTATCGAGGTGGCGCTACAGAGTCACCCACTAGTGCAAAAAATGAAGACAGAACTTGTGATTGTGACGTCACTAGCTGTTGCCGTCGGTGGCTCGGTGGCGACGTACTTTGCATATCGATGGTGGTGTGGAAGATAGGG
Source organism: Ascidia mentula (assembly GCF_947561715.1). Lineage (NCBI taxonomy): Eukaryota > Metazoa > Chordata > Ascidiacea > Phlebobranchia > Ascidiidae > Ascidia > Ascidia mentula. The sequence goes on from NC_138568.1 coordinate 8,107,285, forward strand.
TTGCGGTAAACCTGTGAACAACAACAACAGCAACAACAACAACAGCGCCTTGTCGCGTTATTAAGACGGTTATGGGTCAAAACCTTTTTACGAAATTTGCACAGATATAACGTACATAGGCACCCACAGGTTTTCAACTTTGTAAACCAGACATGGTCAAACTACAGGCTGTTGAGTTTTTTGATCTGGGCCAGAAGACAGTGTAATTTAGTGTCACTGTTACAGTTTACATTATGTTTAGTGCACGTTTTTTGCTTTTCGTCTCGAGATTTTAAACATTGGTTATGAAAATCACTCTTTGTCCACATTGCATTCACATAACCCATTAACATTTTTGTGGAAATTCTGGCCCTTGGATCGAAAATTTTGCCCCCTCCTGTTCTAAACAGAGTACCAGGAGACGAGAATGAACTTATCTATAGTTTCCTGTTGCTGTGGAGACACCGCGAGCAGGATCTTTTATCTATTTCTTGCTGTGTCTTCAGGCCTCGAGTCATTCGAGTTTGTTTCGCTACACCATTTAATGAACGTAATTTTTTTGTATTTTTCGCAATATTCTGCAACAGCGCATGCATATACTCGTTTTCTAAATGCGTGTGTTTTATTGTCAGTTTGCTTATTTAGTTTTTACGGCATTTGTTTACTGTGTGTACATGATTTGATAATATTTTAACATGTGTTTTGGAAAAATGTGGTCTGAAACCAATGTCGTTTGTAATTTGTCTTTATAATGTGGGTGAGGTTTGATAAAGAAGAATACGCACACGTTTTCGACATCGAAGTAGATTAAGGTTTAAAACGAAAAATAATTTAATAGAATCCAGTTCCCAACCAAGTGTATAACGGGACAGAATAATGGAGGCCTACGAATATCATAGCTGAGGGATTTTCACCGGAATGGCCATACGCCCCTCTTATTTATCATGTGCTTCAAAAAGACATACCTGTCCTCGCAGAGGGCTGATACAATTTACTAAGTTTACGTGGCAACCCTTGCTGCAGGGTGGTTAAAAACAAGCAAAATTCGACTTTTCAATCGAAATATTTATTTTCAGCGTTGCCGCATATACAGGTTGGCGTTCGTCACTGGAATGTTCGCGAATTGAAACTTTTCACTTGGAGCAATTACAAAAAAAACGTAAATTATGTGATTTGACAGGGATTTAAAAATTATTCCATGGCAAAAATTAAATATGGGTCATCTACTTCTTCTTGAATACTCTTGTGCATTCGGTTCCATCGAAGTTCATTACCTAAAAATATTCATATTATAAAATAAAGTACCGCATGTTATTCATTTGGGGTGTAAATTCATTCTTCGTGTCTACGTGATAATTTCGTGCTCCGTTCTTGTGTTTTTTATGTTTTTGTTGAATTAAATTAGTGTTGCAAGGCTAAAAAGACATACATTGCACGGTGGGATTATTCAAAATTGCAATGTAAATACATTTCTCTTTGCGCTCATCTACAGCTTTCCTTTTATAAAAACCATCTTTTGTAAAAAAGCAAACCGACCTGGTGAAGTTTTCCCCCTACGATGTGTCTTGTCATTTTAAGGTTCTTTCCCTTTTCTCCTTTAAAGTTGCCCACCATCATGTCTCCCTCGATATTCCACGAACCCTGTGATCGACACGCAGTTTATTACCCCCTGTTCACTGAATCACGTCAGCAGTGCAGGTACATGTACAACAGTGTTTAATCAAACGTAGTCTGACTCAATATTTGTCTAGGCTGACACAAGGGAAACAGTTACCGAGATTTTGCCGCCCGACGGGCCCTCGTCGTCGAAGTGAGATCCGATTGGAAGTTCGCGTTCCTTGGTTTTTGGTCCTGTCACCGTCTTCACCTTCATCTTCTTGTCGCCCATCGGTGTGATGGTGAGGGTCGTGGTCATTTTCGTTACCATTCCACGCTTGATCGCGTTCACACCTGTGACGTAGTGCGTTATAGTCGTATTTTGATTGGACGATATGGTCACGTGTGAAATGTTTTTGATTCACACATACGGCAGGGTTGCCATTGATGACACAGTAGATACAAGCTTACTTTGTCATGTGCTTACTTTGAAGTCTAGGTTTAGATGAAAAAACTAAGCACGTAAATCGAAACCAAGCACATTTACACTTTCTCTTGAAAAAAGCACAGCATGGCAACCCTGCTTATATTGAGGTCTAAAATTTTTATTTAACTCGTAGAATAATTCAGCATGTGTTTTTTTAACCTGTAGAATTATATTCACTATACCCTCACGTGGACGCCCAATAATCGATATGTATGTTCTATGACAAGGATCACGTTTCTAGTTACCGGCTGATCAGAACCGGCGTGTTGACCCGGGCCTAGTTTTATCGTTGGGTGTAACGACCACATCAGATAGTGGTCGATCATTACATCATAAAGGTATTGGGCCTACAGGGCGTTGAACCCGTTTTACCGCCCAAGAAGTTGTTTGCTGTTCCAACCGTTGCAGATAGCGTGATTTAAAATTGTACCCGGTTTGGAAATTCGAATTCGGGCGCTTCGGTGATAAGTCAAAGATACCTTTTTATGGATTTTCGGCTGTTTAGTCAATACTCTGACAACGGTTCCTATGTTTTACTGACGTTTATTTGAGTTACCGTTGACAAATATTTATTCTCCGGTGCCAGAGACCAGGAAAAACCTTTTAGACAAAAATTCGCACAAACACCACAATGAATGCTGGGGACTGATGTGTGCATCTCTGATGTTCTCTTTAACATTGTTAACCGTGCTTACCCATGGCTGAAAGAAATTTGTCGTAATTTTCGGCCGATTCTGATTCCCAAGTTCCTTGAAGGGATGCAAGCGCCATTATGTTTGTGTTGTGTGATTCAAAATTCGAAGACAAAGTGAATGAGTAACTTTAAACCTGTAATATTGCAAAGATTGGTTCAAAGCTTCAGGTAGAAATGTTTCCGCAAAATGTTGAAAAACAATCTCAAAATTTGCAGCAAACCCAACCATTGGCAACTGGCCTGTGGTATTATCAAAACAGCGTCATATAACCCTTAACGTTGCAACGGAGAGTATACTGCAAACTTTTTACCTCTTAGTCTGATTAACGGATAGGAAATGACTGCAGCGCCAGTCGATGTGCAAATCATGCACACAACAATAAGGCAGTGTGTAAATATTTTTCGGCCGCATTAGATGCCAAACGTGCTTGGTTTCATTGATGACAATGAATGTAAATACGTTTCGGTTGTTACATTGTTATCAACAATTGTCATTGTGGGTAGACCAACAAATCCACCAGTCAGACACAAAAGCCTTCTTGTAATATATTAATTCGCTATACAGAAACTTTGGTATTCAACCGCAATCTGACATTTTGTCCATCAAAATCGTTTATATCGATCGATACATTGCGTATTTCTTGTCGTTACGCCTGCTCTGCACTAACATAATTTACGCCTTTCACCAATGTATATGTTAAAAAGGTGATGTCTGACCGAATTCGACTTTTTTACAGCAGTATTCGTGCAAGCGATACTCCCCTTAAATTGCTAGACGCCTCATACACGCTCGATTTGTATAGCCGCTCCCAAACGTGAAGGAAAAAAGGTAAAGTCAATACGTATATACGAAGGAGACACACCTCCGCACACGAGGTGAACGAACGGAAAATTTTCCAACCCTTCGGTTGCACGCACAGGACCAAAGATATTTGGAAACCGCATGTTCACTGAAAATTGCGTTTGATGCGGCGCACATTTGACGACGTTTACCCGCGCCCGTTCCATGTTTTAATGGTCTTATTGTTCCGCTCAAATATCGCAATCATTTGGCGAAGTACCGAGCGGATTTATTCTGTTACGAGTGTCGGAACGGGCGATATTCGCAATAAACGGAGGTCGTTATTAGCTTACGACAGGTTCGTTAATGTCATGACATTGGCATCTGTAAATCACTTCAACACTGCACAAAGTTCGTTGACATTTATACGACCAAAGTCATTTTATCAAAACTCGAGATTTCAAAATTCGTTCATCAAAATCTCCTAAAACTATTAAATTTAACACACTGCGATTAAACTACGTAATGACCGACCACCAAGTACTTTGATGGTATTAGTCGTCAGCGGCCGACATAGGTCGATAACCCAGGGGTCATATCGTTTTTTATTTGTGTGACATTTTTTTGTGTAGATATGACGGGAGAAACTACATCTGAAAAAACACGCAACTCTGTAAAATCAAAATACTGTGTGAAACATTGTAGAAAAGTCATATTCTTTTTTTTTTCGACTCTTTCTTATGCTTGGTTCCAGACTGATGACATCGCTGTCATAGCAAATATATCAGATTACTTGGCGTGCTGTTATAGTTCGATTAATGACGAAACAGTATTATTTCTATTGCACGCGGAAATCAAGTTTATTTTATAATTTTGGAGAGACGTATTGGAAGATAGCAGATTATCTCAAAACCTCAATAAGGAGAAATCGATACAGGAAAGATACGTTTTTGGCACATGAACTGCATAGCATTAAGAACAGCGGGCAAGCAACGAGAAAACAAACATGAATTTGTGGAAGGTGTTACACACGGTCCTTCTGCAATATTTCAGATGTCACTGAACACAATCCCACATCTTTCTGCTGACGTCAGCATTTTGACCGGTGGCAAATTGCCGCCAAAATTCCAACACGCGTTTGGGACTTCCCCTTGCGTGGCAAAACAGTTTGGCGGTCAATGGAATACGAGTGATTTTCAGTCCGACTTTGATGCGCAGAATTCCGGTCACAAAAACATCGTCCAGATAAATCTAAATCATACAAAACGGTTTAGAGTATTAGGCGTACAAATACAAAATCCACTACGATCATGACCATGGTCGAACCCAGTTGTTTTTCAACAGTGGGAGCTCCTTCAAAAAAAGCTAAACCTAAAGCTCCGCACAAAAATAAAGGTACTGCACAAAAAAACGCAACCTTAAACAGCAGCAACAAACCACAAGAACGCAGCAAAGTTATACAAAGCAATCAAAAATATGAAAAATTGCATTTGAATGGCATTTTTGGGATATTTTGTAAAAGCGTTGATAATTTCACAATATAATGACAGCCAGAAGAATGGTGACAGAAAGGCACCTGGCTCTAAAAAAAAGAATCGAACAAATCTATCGGGAAAAAACACGCGTGTGTGCGTGCAAATACATTGTTGTTGCCGGCTTTCAAGATACAAGCCTTTTATTCGATGTGTATCATAATTTTGGGCCTATAACGTTATCTTTGAATAAAATGCCAACCTGAACTGATCTCCATTGCTTTGTAACACCTAATATTGTACTAACCCCATTCTCATTGTTTGAGTTTCTAACTTGTCAGCTGCATAGAACCCAAGTTTAAAACGTAACAAAACAGTGTTGTGTTTCGTGTTTTGTCTTTTTAGTATTATCACGCCCATTACCGCATGGAAGCACCCTTTTTTTACTAAATTTAATTCCAATCTTGCAGAAATAGGGTTGTCCCAAATGCAAAATTTATCTTTAGTATATAAATATATCAAAGGCTTTCCAGCAAATTTTCATTAACTTTCTGTACCTGGGAAGTGGTTTCTGCAGCCAAATACAAATCTCGGATCACGTCTCTTGATGCGATCCAGCAACCGCCGAAGCAAAACTCTGGCCACTTTCGGTACGGATATAACTCTTTAGATACACCGTACTTTCCTTCCCGCATAACCGAGCCGTGCTTCACTGGCTGACACAGCAACAGCCGCCGGCTAGGAAGAACTGAAACATTTGGGAATTAATTTGTCGAAGTTGTGTCAAATACGCAAAATAAAAAAAATATTTTGATGTAGCTGTAAACAGCGCCACTGTTTCGACCTAATTGCAGCCTTGGTGATTGCACTGACGAAACCTAATAAGTTAGAACTGTGGTCCAGTTTGCAGCTCACTTAAGACATCTTATTGATTTCATTGCTTGTATAATGCAGATATTTTGGTTTGCTTGTCAGGCATGAATTCAAGTTAAAAAAATACGTAGAAGTAAAAAATACAATACACATAGAACGTGAAAATAGGCAATTACATTTGCATGTTGCACGCTGTGTATGATAAGGACAAAACGTCTGCAAAGTTTTCATCAAATTACAACAATATAAACGAACTTACCTTGGTTTATGACGTCGTGCAGAATCTTCCTTATTGCAACATACATGTCATCGTCACACTTGATCACGTATGTCGCTGCGGGGCAGTGTTGAGCCGCCCATTTTAATCCCATTATTGCTTTCACGGTAATGTTTCTGAACAGGATTAAAGTGTATTAGTCGGGTTATAAATACACTTGCCAATTCAATGGAAAATACAACATTTTGAGTTGTGATTTAGGAAACAACCTTTTTTTCTGTACCTGTAAGTCTCATGAAAGTCTTCCTGTAATATATCTCCGTACAGGCGACTTTCCTTTGAAACTTCGCTTTGCGTTGTCTCGTTTTGTGGGTTTCCGAGAAGGAAAACTATCTGCAAAAATATTTCTTTTGATGCGGAAATCCGATTTTGGAAATTGTCAAATTAACCTTTACTAGAAGCTTTCATAGTGGTTCAAAATGCATTTAAAACTTCAACAACATGAACCTCTGATCGAAGGTATGGTTATTTAATTGATCATTATACTAGTACTTGTGTGTACTGTTTATCAAAAAAAGAAATGTGGTTTTTAATTTACGTACTGCCGCATCTTGTAAAAGTTGCGTAAATCAAAGAAAACTGAACATTACCCAATCAATACAAACGCTAGTTTTCAATGGGGAGAAAATGTCGGTCGATTACCAAAAAGGCTTTGAAATTAACTTGCATAGGAGACCTTGTTATCTGTTTTTACCTTTGACAGCAGTTTTGCCGAAGCCGCCCACGTCTGTCTAATCACGTTACGATGCTTGAAGTGTGACGCACTGCTGTGAACCATCACCAGGAGCAATGGGCGCGCGTTTCCAGAATCATTAACATGTTGCTTTGATGCGAATTTCCTGTTATAAGATCGTGCAATTATAGTAAACTGTAGCTTTCCCATCGATAGTTCAGGTGGAAGATATATTCACATATATTTTTAACTTAAACATTTCATACCGTGTGTGGACTTTTGAAACTGATTCTATTTTAAAACCGACCTAATAGAAAGTGAAGCAATTCAAAGTGTAACAATAAGTAGATATTTGCCACACAGGGATTGGAACCCAGGTTACCCACGAATCGCCTGATCCGATGCTGCCATCAAGTGGCTACCAATTGATACATGGCTACCTCGAAGTGCTTTAGTGAAACCAAGCAGATCAATATATGTGCAAAAAAAAGCCATGATAATATTGGTAAGCTGCAGACAGGGTGTGTACACGCACTGTTTCGTACAGATCGACGTTGACCGGACAGGTACCACAAAGTGGAATCTAGTGTGCCTGCTAGTGTAAAAGCTAGCACAGTGCCACTGCAACAGCTGCACTGATGAGACCTCACAGGTCGAAACAGTGCGTGTACACAACCTGTCTGCAGCCAAGCAGATCAATGTATACGTTGTGAGAGGCACTTTTATTAGAAACAATAGCGGACTAAAATTATATGTAAACGCGTGGAGAGAATCACAAACATTTAAATTTGACACGAAAGGTAACCGTTTTGGTGACAAACTTACCTATTTTTTACATGGTCTTCGCAGGAATCCATGAGGTCAGGTTGAAGAATGTATCGAAAATTATGCTTAAGTGCTGGCAAATCGTCAAGATACTTTGCCGGGAGTAGACGCATTTCGTCGTCGATTTCGGTCTGTTTGCAACAATTTCTTGTTGGCACATTTTAGAACATTTAACTCGTACAGGTATGTGTAATGATTTTACGTAATTTGAATACGCAAAAAGCGTTTATCAAGAAAGTGTTTCGACTCTTTAGGAAAGAAAATGGTTCTTACCCTTTGAAAACGAGGTTCGTCGATAGCACTTTTAACCTCTGCATTGGCGCTGGGTTCACCCAATCTACTATTAAAGAAATTGTAAAGAGTTTTTTAACACAAATTTATTTCAAAAATCCACGTACCTTAGCGTCGATAAAGCAAATAATGACCACACCGCCAAGAATGCGAAAAAAGTAATGCGTACATTTCTCCAGGTTGGAAGGGAGGCGACAGTAAACATTTGTTGCCGCCAGCCAAAATGTACGGTTTGAAGTTAGTTAATGAAGCCTATTCACAAAACTCACATTTTGACCTAATTTTCGTTACTTTTCGACGTTTGCAGCTGGTTATAAACAAGTTTATGATAATTTGAGTCTAAAACAAAAGATTATGCAAACAGAAACACGTAGTAACAGCTGAAAACGTCATGATATTAACTTGTATCTTTTGTTTCAAGTGCTATGATTTTAAAACCTTTTTTGAAACAAAAACATATTTGCTGTCTTTCTGATTCAACTAAACCTAGCTGTTCTTTAATGCGACTGTACCTAGTAAACAAAACAAAGCTGTGTACACACTTTCGAAACTTGACTGGGCGCCGCAATAGGTCTTGTGTGACGCCCAGGGCTACTGAGGTGAACTTGTAGCACCTTTTAATTGTTGTCGGTTTACTTTTCGTAAATTTTGAAACGTTACTGAGAGCGGTTTGTTTTTCCTCGATCTTCGTTGCAGCTTGGCATTATTATTACCCTGCAGGGTATTTTTATGGCATTATTACGACCCCACCCTATCTAACTTTATTTAGCTATACATTTAAGAGAACTTTCACAATATCCTTAAATTTCAAACAAATTGATTTTTGCTTTATGTAGCTTTTTTAGCTTTTGAAACTATACAACACTTTATATAAATAGTATACTTGTGTACATAAAATCAAAAGTAATTTTTTTCAGTCACGCTTGTGTGGTAAAGAAACATTACGTCACAATACATCACAAAAACATTGAAGCGGAACCATTCTCTTCTCGATCAACAAAATGTGAAAACGGTGTAAATACCAATAGATTGAACACTTTGTTGTGTTGTTTGTTGTTTTGTACATTAATTATGAAAGTTGTTTGGTGTGTGATACCTTTTTAAAGTTTCGTTTTGGAATGAAATAGGAATTCTTAAGGAGCGTGATTACATGAAATACAAAAATAATCTCTTCTAAAAGCGTTAATCACATGAGCAATACAGTTTGTGAATTGTAGTCCAAGATAGGTTGTACACATAGCTAAGATGTGTCCGACTATGTTCTGCAGTCTTATTTAAAACTGCAAAACTTGCGCGGCAGTTAACTGATAAACGACAGCAACCATTTAAATGTGCATTCTGACAAAGATGCATCAGCGATTTATTTTGTGCGGATTAATAGTAAAACAAAGTGTAATATTAAATAAATTCTTGTAGTTGAAAATGATGAAGCACCTCACCAAACAATTAACATGTTTTTTCTATTCTTTTTAAGATTAGTTTTTACTTTGTAATAGAGTGTTACTGAAATAATCATACGAAAATGCCCTTAATATATAGTTGTATATCTCGAGGAGATGTCATTCTCGTGGATAAGCAGCTATTACCCGGAGATCACCAGAACAGTGCAAGGGGAATTTTATCTGATCTATCTACTGTCGGAAACAGAAAAACTACACTACCTCTAGATGAGTATGTATCATGTGTCCACCAAAAGATTATATTTTTAACAAAAGTATGAGTAACTAAAATGTAGGTATTTTGTGGCCTGAAAAAGAATAAAATATGTGGTGTTTCAACCTATTTTTTTTTACTTCTGGCAGTTGGGGTAGTTCAGCAGCTAATTGGATAATTTATTGCTGGTGATGCCCAACCATACAAAATTATATGCATTATTTAAGGTTGAGTTTTGTGACTTTCGTTTGTACACTTTTCGACTTTAAAAAGTATGAAATAGAAACCAAATAGCCGTAAAGTTTATATGACAATCCTAAAATTTGCTTTCCCCTTTGGTTACACTTCATAGTTACAAGCAATTTGAATGTTTATACTTTTAGGCTATGGTGAACGGCCAAGATATTATTTCTTGTTGCAATTTTTCAGGTTTCTCTTTCATACATTGACAGATGATGGACTTGTGTATCTTTGTGTTTCTGACAAGCAAATGGGGAGGAGGGTGCCTTATGCTTACTTAGAACAGGTTGTTAGAAATACATGTACAACAAAGTAAAGGATACAAACTCTGGATAACAATCTTTGTCGATGTTTGATATGTTTTGTCCTTTACTTGTTTCCGTTCACTATGCTAACAACATGATGTCCGTGTCTCCTAGTTTACTTATTGTTAAGGATTTATGTTCTGTACACTAACAGTGTGGGTGAGGTACATACGCATACTGTATGTAAATATATTCTAGACAGGCACATCACTGTCTAAAATGAAATCTTCATGTCGATAAACTAAAAAGAACTATTGTTGTTTAAGAACTACTTCCTGTATTCTATTGTCAGTCATACTATTAAATGTCAGCATTGGTTTGCTATTTTGTATCTAAATATAGCTCAACATGCTTAACTATAATATGAAGTAACGGTTGTTATTTAAAGTACTTTCATGTTGTTTATTATTGTTTTACATTTGGGCCCTTCTTCCTTAATGGCATTTAAACCCCTTCCTACAAACCTTGTGCACACACATGCACTGTGAAGTGAAGTAAGCTTTGCAACTATTACATTGTTGTTCCTTATATTGGTGGTTGTTTCAGGTTCAAAACAGGTTTTCACAGACCATCTCACTTGTGCAACGAGCCTCTGGTGCATCAGCATTTGAATTCAACCGTGATTTCAGAACTGTGTTAGCAGGCCTTATGGTAACCAACAAATCATTGTTTCAAGTTTATAAATTTCATTTTTGTACGTATGATGTAATAATGGCACATATGAATATGGCAGTTTCTTCAATTGTGACAAATGTTCAGTGATTTGTTTTGTACTTCAATATTTCATCATGCAAACAAAAATAGATGCATACAAAACACGCTCAGTGATTAGTTGCTGAATTTTTTTGTACTTCAATATTTTGGCACTGAGTCAAGTAATGTACATATAGTTTTGCAGGTGTACAATTTAATGTCTAATAATGTGTATATTTTTCTATTTTTATCTAATAATGTGTTATATGTCAACGATTTTAAGCATAATCTTTCTGTTTTAAATTTCCAGGATGACTTTAACAGTGGGAAGGCTGACAAGCTTACCTCCATGCAGAATCAGGTATAACAGATCCCCATACATGAAATTTAAAAGATGTTTTTGTAACCAGAAAAAAATATTCTAATCTGTTGAAATTTAAAATTGTTTTATAGGTAGGAGAAGTGACCAACATTATGAAGGACAACGTGGAAAAAGTCATCAAACGGGGAGAAGGAATTGGTGACCTTCTGGACAAAACTGATGACCTTGAACAAAATGTGCGTATACTATTAGTCCTTCACAACATTCTTGTAAGAAAGTATATCAAGAGTTTTTGGTTCACTTTGTGTCCAGCATGTACAAAAATTACAAATCTTATTTCCTGGAATAAGACAATTTGCAAAGCGTATGCTCCAATGTTAGGTTGCAAAGAACTAATCTGAATAATTTTCATTGTGATTTTTATTTGGCATTTGTGATGCAGGCACAGTCCTTTCAAGTAACTGCAAAGCGAATTCACCGCAAGATGTTCTGGCAGAATAAGAAAATGTGCATTATCATTGTGATTGTTGTCATAGTTCTCATAGCCATCATTGTGCTTGTATCATTGTCAGCAACAGGAACCATTTAAAATATTCTGTTTCTTCTATTTAATTGCAACTTTTGCCCTTCTTTGTGCTGTGGCCAAGTCGATGTCAAGTTATTTCAGTTAAGTTGCAATCCATTTTCTGTCCAAGCTTTTCAGCAGTTAAAATTATGTTTCAACTTGTAAATTTTTCTTGCCTAAAAACAAACTTGATTTATGACAAGGCACAGTGCACTTGGTTTACAGCCAAACCTTTTCTGACTTCATTGTTGACAAGAGGCCTAAACTCACCTTATCTTGTGCATTATCATTGATTTCTTATATAACTGACCATTCCTTTATAGTTCCATGTGAACCCATGTAAATTAATCCTCTTTGATTCTTGTACATCTTCCCAATTATGCAAACTTGTTTTTTGTCAATTTGTGCAGTTGCCTTGCTTTGTGATTATGATCCTAAAATACTGATGCCGTCAAGTAATGAAGTTATATTGGCATATCCTATACATTTTAATGTTGAAGTTGTGGTGTACCCAGGGCTACCATACCGTGCTTTTTCTAAAAAACGTATTTACTGTGGATTCTTACTTTTATATCCAAACATGATTTTGTTGACATCAAGTATAGATTGTTATTTAAATGGCGCATTATGATGGACGTTATTTCTCGGTTTTGAGCGCTTTGCATGGCTACAAATTACTGTTATATGCCTCTAAATGAGTTTATCATCCTGACATACGTAATAATAGCCTTCAAAATCGAGCAAATAACCACGAATTTAATCAATTCCATCAACAAGAAGCGGTGTTTAGTTTAAGCTGATGGTAAACCCTGGTTATGCTGTCTGAGCTGTTATTATGCTGTTGTTTTTCCGTGAGACTTCCGGTGCAATATGTATATACTTTGTATGTGTAAATTACATATTCTTCTCAACACCAATACAATATAATTAAAAGCAAAACATAGCATCTATTATCAGTGCCGATACCGAGTCGTCACAACGAAAAACACCAAACGAGTCGTACAAAATTTAATACAGGTTTTACTATTCGTTTCTAACTATAGAAGTGCAGTTACAGTGAGAAACAATTGCTACACGAAGCCGGAGTGGACGAAGTCGTAAAATTTTAAACTCAAATATTTGCTAGGAAAAATGACTTTCGGAATCCCTCAGTTCTAGTCAGGTTTTGCGAGCATCCGAGCAGAAGTGGAATCGGAGTGATTTTTTTATACTCCCGATACCTCTGTCGGGTGATTCCCACATCCATTAAACACTAAAATATTCTGTGTTTCATCATAGAATACTAAAATAGTATTCTATGGTTTCATCCACTGATCTGTATTGTTCTGTTGATGTACACACTATACATGTACACACGAGCGCCCTCTATAATAATAAAAAGTCACGTTTGTTTCAAAAACTTTTTTTCCGGAGTCTTCTGTTATTTTGTGAAGGAGTTGTGCTTTTCGTGTAAGTTATCACCCGGCTAATATGGCAAAAAAGATAGACAATGAAGTGCACGTCACGTTGGAGGACCAGAAAAAGATAAACTTGTTTGCTCGCAAAAGCGGACTCTTAAACGAACTGCGTGCGGAAGTCGAAAAGGCACAGAAGCGTTTGAGGAACGTGGAGGATGCCAGTGACGATTTGGAGCTGTTGGATGACGATGAAGTAATAGGATACAAGATAGGAGAGGTTTTTATTGACCATTCCCTTGACCAAACGCAAGATTTGCTTACAAAGGACAAAGAGGCTTTGAACGATCGCATTGCAAACCTTGAAGGGGACATGGCTAAGATAAAAACTTTGCTGAAAGAGCTTAAAGTTCAACTCTATGCGAAGTTTGGTGATAATATTAACTTGGAGGAATAGAGCGACTTGCAAAAGATACTCCCACACAGTGGACTGTTCATTGGTATACATGTTTTATTGTAAACCATGCTATACAATGTGAAAACAATATTGAAAGTTTATTAGTGCATGTCTTTGATGTTATTTTTTGCTCTACATTAAATTATACCCAGTAAAACAGTATCAAACAGAAAATCTATTGGAATGAAATCTGTGATCATGTCAAATAGAACTTAATGAAAACTTTTCATGAAAAGCAAAATTCCCCAAACATTGAAGTGTTGTGATTGTTTTTTTGCTTTGCAGCATTTTTTGCATCCGATGTTACATTTACAGTTACAGAACATGACTGATTTGTATTGTCTGAATTTAATGAAAAAAACTTTCTTCTTGTAGGATGCTTAAGTGCTTGTTAAACTAGTTTACTGAAAGATGAAAGTCATCATTGCAAGCCATCAAAAAACTGGCACTAAAACATTGCACGAGGCTCTTGAAATCTTGGGCTACAATGTATATGATTTCGTAGAAAACTTTTTTCTTCTTGGTGATAAATGGCAGAAGATTTTTGATGGAAAAGGCACAACTGATGATTTCAAGGAAATGTTTGAAAATGTGGATGCAGTCTGCGATCAACCTTGTTTATTGTATTGGGAAGAAATTCACAAAGCTTTTCCTGAAGCAAAAGTACGAATTTTGCCAACAAATACACTATCATACTGTGTAATATGGTAATAAATTAATAAATAAAATTAAGTTATTAGTTTGGGCATCATAATTTTTAAACTTGTGCATTTGATCACTGTGAACCCTGAGCTTAGAAGGCTTCCATACAATTGTTAATTGATTGGTTTGTCATACTCATTCCCATTGCCCAGTTATTAGTTGTTGCAACTGTTGTTATGGTGCCACTATGACTTATAATTGATACAGATGATGAACCTCCAACAAATGACTTACAAACTGACTTATAAAATCTGCTTGTTACATTATGAAAAATTTACTATTTACCTGTATAAACACATTTCCTGTTTGTTTTTAGATTATTATTATGCCAAGAGATGAAGATTCCTGGTATAAGAGTTTGTTAGGTCAAGTGGCTGCTAATGAATCCAACTACATGCTTCGTGTAATTATGCTTCTTTCACCTACTTCATGGAGAGTAATGCGTCTCGGAGTTAAAGCTGGTAACAAAAAACTGTGAAGTTTATCCTTTAAATAGTGAATGAAATGTATTTAAAATGTCAACAAGCTAAGCTTTCATTTGGAATGAGTGGAAATCCGTTTAGTATGAAGTTCAATGAAATGTATGCTAAGTTGTGTTACAGAAGACACAATGCTCATGTCTACCAGGTAAGCCTTGGCACTTAAAAATTCCATCATGAATTTTAAGGTAAACTTGTTTTTGCACAGAATTCACCCAAGGATAAACTATTGGTCTTTAACATGAAAGATGGCTGGGAACCTCTGTGCCAGTTTCTCGACAAAGAAATGCCATCTGTGCCTTTTCCACACAAAAACAAAGGCGGTAACATATTTGATGAGCTGTTAGCCTCTCATGGTGTATTTCAGAAATTAAAAAAAGAGGCAATGTTTGTTTCATTTGGAATTATTCTTTCCCTTGTCTGCATTGGTATAATCATAATGTCGGTTTTGATGTCTACATAAAAAAATTAACTTTCAATCCATTACTTCATAAAAGCATTTATCCAAGAAATGTAAGCAATTTTTTTTCTTGTATAATCTTTTTGTCCAGTTGCACTGGCTTCTCTTTAATTTTTTCACAATTGTTTCGACCTGGCATAAATCATGTAGTTTCTTTTGAAAAAATGTATATATAAGCATAATTTTACCCTGAAATGTTTCCTATCCCACTTCCTAATAGAAGTCTGATCACATTTTGATTTCGCATTTTTTGATTTTTTAAAGCCAAACGATTTTCTCTTTTTCTTGTGCAATGTGCGCCAATGCAGTTCAGAAATCTACCCATCACCTGAACAACACTGCCCCCCCATATGCTGCACTGAAGCTGTGAACAATCAAATACAGTAACATGTTTATAATGCATGTAGTTTTATATGATTCACCTCCTCCCTCCTTCATTCCTTTGTTTTAATTTATTTATATATGCACTGTGCGCTTGTATTTCTATGCGAATAAAATCTGTGGTGTATCTTGCCCTTTTGTACAGATGCATACGGTTATAGGCGTTCTTCTTTGAGATTCCGTTAATTTTGTTTGGTTTTAAATGATTATGCTGCACTAAAAGTGACGGCTTATTCCTCACACAACGCACACAAAATATATTGACCTAGTTTTCAATAAGTTCGCATGAGTCCGTTTTGCGATACCTGATCACGTCATAGTGACAAATTATGACGTCACACAATACCCCCCTGGAAATATCAAAAACTAGGCGCCTGTGCATACGGTCCTTAATTCCACGATTGATCTGTATTTTGAAGGTCGACGTTTCGAAAATACGAGCGTCATTTCTTTCAATATTTTTTCTTTTCGGTATTTAGTAGCTGGTTGTTAATAATATCAGTCGACTTTTAGCTGCTTTCGCCGGAGTTTTTGATAGCTCAAACAACATCAAATGCAAGCCTTTTTCGTTTTAGACAGCATCATTTGATTGATATTCACATATCGCGACTAAAAAATTAGAAAAGGTCATCATGATGGAGTATCTATGCAGCACGAAGGACGCATATTGGTATTTATATTAAATTAAGTTTCGCCGGCGGGAAATGACCACCTTGTATTAGGTTCTCTTTCACAATAGAATGAATACGCATGTATCGTTGCTAGGGCAAATTTAACCCAGTTTCGGGCAGTTATAATGGGGTTTGGGCGTTTTAAGTCAGGTAACGACTTGGTGCCAGCTACTACAGAAAACTGAGTCAAAAAGGCAACTCAAACTTCAGGCTGTATTAACAGAAAAATGAATCGTTTAAGGGCCCAGTCATTTGTGGTTTTATGAAAGATCCATCCTGTATCTACGCATTCTGATCAAAATTGGTTGACGGACAGGCGCATTTTTGACCTTTGGAGGCATTTGATTCACCCCGGTTAAACACAATTGGGGGAAAAAGAGCAACAAAAAATGCAATTGGAGTTTCCAGAAAAATGAAACGCTTAAGTATCCTATCTATTGTGGTCACAAGATATTCTAGGCGGCTCCACAAATCCTTGCAGTGTACTGTCCCATCCAGGTTTTTAAATATTTGGTTCCTAGTCACAAGACGGGTATTGAGAAATAAGCGGAACAGTCGGCGGGACATTATTGCAGAGGGCCTTGAAAACAGGATTTATTTTGTGTAATTGCCATATAGATCCTAAATAGAGGTAATTTGTTTTTCTTTCAGTGAGAACCACAATAGAGGTAAGTCTTCCTTATTTTTGGTTCCACACCGATGGCAATAATGGTTTACAGCAGTAGATATCGATATAACACCCCAGAAACGCAATGTCAGGGGTAAAAATACAGCAGAACTCAAATATTCCGAGCAACTTTTTGCAAAAAAATAAATAAAACCACGGTATACTATATTATGAGTGTACTGTCATGATACTCTGCTAAATCAAAGAATACTAAAACCTGGAATGGAAACTCCGCTGAAAGTGCGTCGTCACGCATGAGTAACACTTCAAGCGAAATGAAAAATGCATTGAGTCAAATGAAGTTTTGGCGTGTTAAGGGGGCACGAAAACCTAGTACATTTTGACCTAAATGATGTTTTAGTTGGAGACATACAGTTGTTTTATGTAAGTTAGCTTTCTCTACCACACCACATTTAAAGTTTGTGGGGCACAAACAACATGAGTACCAATTAATCTCGCCACTAAAGGCTGCAGCGTACCAGTAGGATTCCCAGTCGCTGCTTTGCTGAAGCTAAAGTCTGTTTGCGTGTTCTTGCTGATATAGACTACTGAATTAAAAGCTCCGTGAACAGACTTCTTTATTAATGGAAACACACGATTGCAATTACCAGGTGGCTTAAGTTTAACTTGTTTCAAGCGCGTTTAACACGTGACTGAATTGCAGCGAATTTAACTATTAAAAGAACATGCGAACGTTTACAGCGCGATGGCAAGAATAACGACAGGGCCGAGAGAATACGAGCGACTGAGCGATCGAACAATTACTACGAGGGCGTTTTATAACAAACATTCAGGAAAAACGTGGTTGTCCAGCAGGGTATCAGCAGCTTGGTTTGAACTCTGCAGGAAGGCTTAGCTCCGCCTGCATCCTTTCCGTCTAGTGTTCCAGTATTGAATTTCAGGAAACATGCGGCGTGGTCAGAACTAGGCCAGGGAAAACATGCGTGTTGCCACACATGCCCCTTCCTTGTCAAGATTGATAGTTTCTATCCGAAATCCAGTGTCGACTTGTCGTTTAATTGTTGTTCGGTGAATCGAGTTGAATTGGCTTGCTGATTTGCTGGTCATCGTCTGTGTTTCCGTCGTGGACGCAAGCTGTCACGGTGGATTCTTTTTCTGTGTAAAAAAAAATGAAAAACTGGCAGTAAATTGCTCAAAAGGAATGCATGCATATTTACAAGAAAATCCGATCAATTAATTAGGGACGTCCGGGTAACTGAGGATAAAAGCGTTGGCCTATTCGCTCAGAGTTTCTACTACGGGTGGATAATTCATAGTCCGTAATATTATTTGCATTGTCCGACTCCTCAGGCGGTTGGCTAGGTGTGGTCTTATAAGTGCGGACTTTATCTCCAATGGCATTCCAAACTATAGGAACATAATACTTAGATGCCCAGAATGTCAAAACACCACCCCATATCATGGCCAAAAAGAAGAATATGGTAAAAATACCACATAGGAAGGGGTTTGTAATCTCACTGATGGCTGAGATAAAAACATTCGTTACCACGTTCTGTGCAGTCTTGGCAACGTAACCCATGTCGGCGTCTACGTTAGACTTAAGATTAGAATTAATAAAATGATACAACTTGTCGTGCGTCAGTCGTGCTTGACTTAATGCCATAAGCATAGAGGTCATGTCGTCAAGACCAGTAGAAGGTCTAGGGTATTCCGACATTATAGACTGGAAATCGACACTATAGGGGGTATAATGAATTGGAGTTATTCGTGGTTGCAACTCACGAACCTTTGTATTCACATGAGCTAAAGTATAATTCTCATATGTATAATACTTCCCCTTTACTTTAAATGTCATGACTCGTCCAGGGATGTAATTCTCAAGAAACTTTACGTTCTTGTAGACAAACCCGTCGCGATACAACTGGCCTTTAACACTTTTACCAGCTGCATTACGAAATTCTATGACGGGACGAGTTGCGAAAAGGTTGCCGACACGTAAATCGTGCAATATAATACCACTAATATCCTGGCAACTCAGTTCAGTTATAAGATCACCTATTGTTATGGCAGCTTTGGGTTCGCCGAGGAGTCCACTGAGAGATTCTCCTGGATATTGCCTGGCCAATAGGGAGTAGATTGTGGTTAACACAGAGTTCATCTGACATTCCATGTAATGAAGCTCTGCAGTCAGGTGTACGAACTTCTCATTCACAACGTCACCGACTTCTGTAACAAATCTAGCATCAGGGTTTCCTGTGATTCTACGAATATTATTATTCATAACAGTGGGCGACATTTCTAAAGTCGAGCAATTGTGATAGGCAAGGATTAACCCACCAGGATCACAAAACGTATTAGTTCCATAGCAATTAGAAGTACCCGGGGGACATTGTGCCTCATGATGAATACTTATTCCCAATTCTTTTATTTCTAAACGATAAGGTTTGTCTTGACCTTTGTTATAATGAAGGGACATTTTATGTACACCTAAAGGAGTGGTATTTGGACAATCAATGTCAGAGGGAGGATCCCAAATAAAGGTTCTAGTGCCAACAGTACAGAAACCTTTCTTCACATCACAATTGGACAAAAGTCCAATAGCACTTTTCATTTGTTTTTGCAAATGATCATAAAGAATATCCGACTTAGTCAGTAAAGCATTAACAACACTACCGTGTGCCGAGGTAGGCCATTTATACTCTACTGTTAGTTTATTTTCCGTAGTCCAGGACGTTTCCGTGATCGGTTGTAATGTCCCGATGTTGTCCGCAACCAGATTGCGTTTCCATCCCTCGCAGACGTTTGGAACTGGAGGGGAACCTGCTTTTGTCGTAATTTCGTGAGTTTTAGCTCCGAAGAAATAATGAACACTATCAAAAGAGTCTATGTTAGTTTGACACATGAATATTGGAATTTTAATAAAATCTAAACTTGGGTTATATACTTCAGTTTGACAGTGTTTTACAGTGTGAGGGACATTACGGTGGCAGGATGTGGGTTCAACCACACTATATTCGCCACGTGAACTTGTTTCGTGGCATAATTTAAATTGTACTTCACCTCGACCATTTTGAACCAAAAAGGTAAATACGAATACAACAATTTTTATGGACATGGCTTATTGTCTGAATCTTAATGGTTTTCGGATTTCGCGACCACGTCTGGTGAACGTTGTTGGTTCCGGTGTTTCTGGTGTCTCGAAATCTGTAACAAGAGGTAGATTAGATTGGTCTAATACGGTATCCTGAGTGTCCTGAACAGTATCTAGTGTGCCAGAATCCGAAGGTATGTTGTTAGGCAAATGAGCTACTTTAATCCTATCAATGGAAACACTATCTTTCCGTCCGGACATAGCCAATACAAAGTATTTGTCATGCTTTTCTAAGACTTTGTATGGTCCTTTGTAATGATTTTGAAGTGGTGTTCTGTGGCCTCCTATTTTAACAAAGACATGGGTACACGTTTGAAGATCCTTGTCCAGGTAAGATTTGCGAGGTGGTTGTGGTCGTCTTGCTGAAAAGGTTAGATTTGACATAAAGGATGAAAGTTGTGTTGCGTATTCTGAACGGTGAGAGACAGATGCAGTATCTTCAAAGAATTCCAAAGGTAATCTTAAAGTGGTTCCAAAAACCAATTCGGCCGGGGAACAATCTAATTCCTGGTTGTAACTAGCGTGTATACCCAACATTACCAAACCTAAATTTGAATGCCAGTCCATTGGTCTTTCGTAAGCTTTAAGAGCTGCCTTTAATCTTCGATGGGTGTTCTCGATCAGGCCATTTCCGATTGGGTGATAGCTCGTGGTATTACATAATTTAATTCCCAAAGATTCACAAAGATCCGTAAATAAACCGGAAACAAAATTAGATCCTCGATCTGTTGTTATACGAAGAGGAACTCCATGCCGCGAAATCCAATTGAGTAGAAATGCATCAGCACAATTACTAGCAGAAATGTTAGTGAGAGGAATAGCTTCTAACCACCTTGTGAATCTATCAATGATAGTAAAGATATAGCTATAACCATTAGAATTTGGTAAAGGTCCTACGACATCCAAATTAAGATCGGTAAAACGCTCCTGTGGCTCAATATAACTTCCTAGCGGCGCAGTGTTATGCCTTTGTACCTTTGCGGCTTGACATTGTAAACAAGTTTTACACCACTCATGGATATCTTTTCTCATACCTGGCCAAACGTACCGTTCTCCAATCAATTTCTGAGTAATTTTAATTCCAGCATGTGATAAAGAATGAACCGTGTTGAAAATTTGTTTTCTAAAACCAGTAGGAACAACCAACCTAAAAACACCTGTGGAAATATCTCCAATGAGATCGACATTAATTTCTGGCCATCTTCGTTTCACAAGTTGAAGAGACCTACAATCCTGTTCTAGCAAGTTCTGAAAGCGCAAAGTGTCCTGTTCTACTGACAACTCGTGAAAGTCGATTGTCTCCGGAAATAGTTTAATGACATTAATTTCTATTCGTGACAAACAATCCGCGACAACATTTTGTAAACCTTGGATGTGTTCAATCTGAGATGTAAATTGTGAAATGTAATCAAAATGCCGTTCTTGACGTGGTGAAAGATTGTCAGACATGGAATGAAACGCTTTTACCAATGGCTTATGATCGGTGACAACATTGAAATCTCTACCATGTAATAAAGGTTTGAAATGCCTTATTGATTCATAAATAGCCAACAATTCTCGGTCAAACGTCGAGTATTTACTTTGAGCGGAATTCAACTTCCGAGAGAAAAATGCAAGTGGCAACCATTGACCATTCTCAAACTGATTTAACACCGCTCCCATAGCAAAGTTACTGCAATCGCAAACCAATGAAAACTTGCCATTAAACTTTGGATAATGTAGCATGGTTTCCGTGCTCAACAATTCCTTAGCTTTGTCAAACGCCACTATTTGTTCAGGGGACCAATCAATGAATTTACGTTTCCTGAAGGCTTTCTGTAACATGGCCGTTAAGACTTGGGTATGTTCAGCGCAGTGTGGAATGAATCTTCTATAGAACATTAGCATGCCAAGAAATTTACGTAATTCTTTTATCGATTTAGGCCTGGGAAATTGCTTGATTGCTTTTACCTTGTTTTCTAACGGGTGAAAACCATGACAAGTGACTTGATGTCCTAAAAATTCTACCTCTTCGACACCGAAAACACTTTTCTCGACATTAATTTCCAACCCATAATCAGCTAAACGTTGAAGTACCAAACGCAAATGTCTTTGGTGCTCTTCAGGTGACTTTGACGCAATTAGCAAGTCATCGATATAGCAAAAGACGAATTTTAGGCCTTTCAACACCTGATCCATAAATCTACAGAAAGTTTTCGGACTATTAGACAAACCAAAGGGCATGCGACAATACTCAAAACAACCATTTGGATAAACGACAGCGGTCTTATGTATGGAATCAGGATGGACTGGGATTTGGAAAAAGGCATTTTTCAAATCGACCTTGGTGAATATTCTAGCGCCATTGAGTTCATTAACAAAATCCGAAAGGAATTTCATAGGATATTGATCCTTAACTGTCCTCAAGTTTAGTCTTCGAAAATCACCCACTATTCTGTATTTGCCATTGCTCTTTTTAACAATGTGGATAGGCGAACAAAATTCAGACGAACTTGGACGAATGACACCTTTGCGCTCTAAATCCTCAAACTGCGTATCAACCTCGTGCAGAAACTCAGGTGACAACCTTCTAGGACGACAACTGACTGGGTAACCATCGGTGATTATTCGATGGAAAACATTATGTTGAACCGGCTTGTCAATGCTCATAGGTTCTGTGACAGACGGGAATTCTTGCACAATGCGTTCAAATTCGTTTGACGGCTTATCTGTTGCGCGGTTACATTCGGGTGCCCGATCGGCGCAAGTCTTATCAACATTCGAAGGTGCAGCTTTTATCACCTTGTTTATTTTTCGACCGGTGACTCGAGCACAATCTATGGGACCAGAATTGACACCATGGCCAGAGTGACAACATTTTCGCGATCGCTTCGACTGCTTCCGGAAAGGGGGCATTATCCTTTTGCGCTTAACATCAACCAAAATATCAAAGAACCGAAGGAAATCACTTCCTATTATACCTTGTTTGACATCGCATACAATAAATTTCCATTTAAACAACTGATTTAGACCAAAATCAACAACCTTAGTCATTTTCCCGAGAGAGACTATTTTATTGCCACCGAAACCTTGTAAAACGACCTTATGTGAACTAAATGATTTCTTTGCGGACTTGGCAAACCAAAAAGGTATAACTGATACATCTGATCCAGTATCAACAAGAAATGGCAAGTTTGAAAAAGAATCGTGTACGCTAAAGGTATCGCTTAAATTTCGCTTAAAACTATGTCTGCCTTTTCGCCGTGAGCTGTTTTTCGAAATGGACGAAAAGGCTGCTACAAGTTTTTTGAATGAAAGTGACCATAAAACTTACACGGTTGTGCACACGATCTAGCATTTTCACCATAAACAGAGTGGTAATAACAAACGTTGTTAATGTTACTTTGCCCCATAGAACCACTGTTAGTAAACCCACGATTTTCTGACCTGTTTTGAAATCCACCTCTCGATTGCCATGGGCGACCTCTGTATCTGTTATCGCCCCTTCCGCGTGACTGCGAATAGGCGCCACGGGATGCGTTCGAATATTGTCTGGAATTACCATAATTCGACCTGTTTGACTGCCCTGATAATGAGCTCAGTTTATCGAACAATTTATCAATTCGTCGATCAAAGTTATCATTGATCAACATTTGGGAAGAAACCGCAGGCGTTGTGTTTGGTAATGGCTTTTCAGCCACAGGCGCAACAACAGACGGTTGTGACATAGAAACCATCATATCAGCTTTCGAAGCCAGAGTTTCTATGTCCAACTCGTAATCTGTCGCAAGAATTAGTCGAATATGCGAGGGCAGTTTATCAATAAAAACACGTTTCAACAAGCGTTCGGTCATCGGATCCAAACCATTTCTTGCATCCAACAACGACAACATCTCATGTAATAACTCGGTGGGGCGTCTACCTTTCAATGACGTCTCATTCAACAACTGATTAAGACGACTTATTTCGCTTTTTTCATAAAACGTAATAAGCGCATTCTTTAAAGCAGAGTATGGTTCATCATGAGCTCTACTTAAAACCACGTGGCCAACTTTAGAAATTTGATCCTCACTAAGGCTAGACACAACGTAATTAAACATCTGCGACTCGCCACTAATTCCACAGCTTCCCAATGTCTGCTCAACGCTTTGGAACCACGCTCGAGGCATGCTCGTCCAAAAAGCAGGCAAAGTAAGCTTTGGAACACTTGGCGGCGGCACTGATCCTCTTCGCGACATTCTGACTGGAGATGTACTAGGGGATCGAGTCAACTTAGGTAAGCGCTCGTCGGCTGGATTCACACGACTGCTAAAATCATCAGGCAACGTCGAAAATCGTTGCGAACCTGATGGTCCAGCATGTGGTGATTTTGCGCGCACCGGGCCTAGCGGTGTATCAATCATGCGACAATCGTCTCGCATCGCTTCACGAACCGTATCTAACTCGTCTGGTGTGAAACGAACCCTTCCGCGCGAAGGTGTTTTTCGCAAACTACCTGGCTTGTCCGATTGTTTAAACGGAAACCAACTCATTCTGATACTAAGAAAAGCGACACACAAACAAAAATAAAATAAAATATTGTACAGTACCGTGACAAAGGAGCGTCTGGGAACGTAATTTCCGGAGAAGCGGTTCTCGACGATCCTCCAAGAAGATTGATTGAGTTCTGAATAAGCAAAAAGACTTGTGAGATTCGCAAGAATGCAATTCAGTAGAATATTTTTCAAAAATAAACGGAACAAACCAACCTGGTAAGAGCAATTGTGATCACGTCGGGGTCACCAGTGCAGCGTACCAGTAGGATTCCCAGTCGCTGCTTTGCTGAAGCTAAAGTCTGTTTGCGTGTTCTTGCTGATATAGACTACTGAATTAAAAGCTCCGTGAACAGACTTCTTTATTAATGGAAACACACGATTGCAATTACCAGGTGGCTTAAGTTTAACTTGTTTCAAGCGCGTTTAACACGTGACTGAATTGCAGCGAATTTAACTATTAAAAGAACATGCGAACGTTTACAGCGCGATGGCAAGAATAACGACAGGGCCGAGAGAATACGAGCGACTGAGCGATCGAACAATTACTACGAGGGCGTTTTATAACAAACATTCAGGAAAAACGTGGTTGTCCAGCAGGGTATCAGCAGCTTGGTTTGAACTCTGCAGGAAGGCTTAGCTCCGCCTGCATCCTTTCCGTCTAGTGTTCCAGTATTGAATTTCAGGAAACATGCGGCGTGGTCAGAACTAGGCCAGGGAAAACATGCGTGTTGCCACAAGGCGCCATTGTTTGTTCAAATTCAATTCCTATAGCGACAGGGAAAACACCTTCGTGTTTTTGTAATTTTGTTCAAACTTCAAACCATGCAAGCAGGAGTACACGTATCGTATGTAAAGTTGTGTTGTTATGCAGCATAATACAATTTGTACTATTACATACATTTATTACATAAAATCCCACAGTGCCACTTTTGAAGTTTGTAAACTATGAACGACCGCGTGCACCTAAAATTGGATCGAAGCGCGGCTTCTGCAGTTGACGCTTACTTTGAATATCGCAATATTGTTGGCGAAGACGACAACGGAAAACTTTTTACTCCAGAGGAGTATGAAGAATACAAAAAGACCGTATTGCCTATGCGCATGAAAAACAGGCTTTACGTTAGCTGGACTAACACTGCTGGAATTGACTGTAAGATTATAGGGCCGGAAACCCTTTGCTTTTGTCAACATCGATATAAACAACATCAGACTGACTTTCCAAATGCTTCAGGGATTGCTCAGTCTTCATTAAAATGCAAATCAAGAAGTTGTTTGTGCAGCGGATATGACTATTTCCCTAAAAATGGAAATCAGTCATTAAGATGCCACTGTAAGCATTTATCTAGTGATCATGGCCCCCAAGCACCACATGCTTGTCAGACAAAGTCATGTCTGTGTCAGTCATTTGTCACTTCTTTCCGTTGTGGTTGTGGGGACTTGGCCTCTGCACACAGTCTGGTTATAGAAACTAGGGATGAACGGATAAAGCGTGGTCACCCAGTTGCAAGAGAAGAACCTCCTTATGCTGCTATGGGTGGAATCACTGGCATGAGTTCTTTGATTGATGGATACATGAGGCTTGACGACAGTGGAATAGGTGCTCCCACAAGAGAGTTTTTGGAACAACCTTCTTCATCATACACTATGGGACCATCAGCTGCACCTAGTAGCTCTGGAAAGTCTCTAACATCAAAACGCAAACAATTAAGGCAGCCACAATGGAACAATTAATACATGTTGTGATTTGGTGTCAATAAGTATTACTCTGTTCCCATGTTTTTAGCACTGTGTCTAGTGGCATATATTATAGTTACAATGAGAATCGTTTGTTTGTGAATTACATTTTAATTGTATTACTGTAATTTTCTTGTTTTGTCCCAGATATACAAAAATTTAATTTAAATGCACTAAGGTACCTTGTTCTTACTTCACAAAATGTCAATGCAAAATTTTTTCAAGTTGTTTGGGAGATTAGAAGGGTCTGTGATAGGAATGGTTCATTTAAAACCTTTACCAGGTATGCTTTATGAGAAAATTTATCAACAAAACTTAAATGCTTTATTAAAGGATCACCAAGAAATACTGATTCCATTGTTAACATCAAATCCAATGCTTTAAGAGAGGCAGAGATGTATTTGGAAAATGGTGTTGTATGTACTATAGTTGTTACTTTTTATATTGCATTGTTTATGACTCTTTGTATAATGTAGGACTCCATTATGATTGAAAATATGCATGATATACCATATCTACAAGCACCAGAAATTGGTCCAGAGGTAATAACTGCCATGACAACAGTTGCTTGTTCTTTGCGACAAGCATTTCCTGAAACACCAATGGGGATTCAGATACTAACTGCTGCAAATAAGCAGGCACTGGCTGTGGCAAAATGTGCAGGTTTGGTTTGTTTTCAACACAAAATAACTAAACATAACAACCATTGCGTGAATCATAATTTTCTTTTTAAACACCCTTGTAGGTTTGAATTATATTCGTGCTGAGGGTTTTGTGTTTTCTCATATTGGAGACGAGGGATGGATTAATTCTTGCGCTGGAGATCTTTTAAGATACCGTAAAGCAGTTGATGCTAATGATGTGCTTGTGTTTGCTGACATCAAAAAGAAACACAGGTAAAAAAATTTGTTAAATACAGCATGAGAAAATACAAATGTCCAACAATTTACAAATATTAATTTCGAGTAAAAAGTATTGCCAACTTTTGTTTTTACAGTAGCGGGGATTTGGTTTATCTGTATATTTTAGTATATTTTCTCTTTTCCAATAGATTAGTACAATTTTATGTCAAATTTACTATTGTTTCAGTTCACATGCTGTGACCAATGACATAACAGTTGATGAGACAGCTCGGGCTGCAGAGTTTTTCTTGGCAGATGGAGTTGTTATTACAGGCACAGAAACTGGCATAGCCCCAAACCAGGGCCATCTAACTGGTAAAAGTTGGTTGAGTTTCACATCAAGTACCCCATTTCACATAACACTGATCTATTTTGCAGCTGTAAAGAATGCTGTCACGATTCCAGTCTTGGTTGGATCAGGTGTAACCACGAACAATGTGGAAAACTTTGTAGAGGCCTCTGCCTTAATAGTAGGGTCCCACTTTAAAAAAGGTGGTCTATGGAGCAATAAAGTTAATCCAACTCAAGTCAAGGAGTTTGTGGAAAAAGTAAAACAACTGAGAGGTTCCTAATCATGTGACAGGGGCTTGTGAATTAGGGTGTGGTGTTGTATTGAGGGATCAGATTTGATTTCCAGCCAAGGAATAAGTTTTGCAATATACTTTCTCTTGTGCAATTGTGTCTATCTACAGTCAATCACTGCCTTTTAACCCATATTATGTGGCAACTTTTGCTGCTTTTCTATGCACCCACAAATAGCATTGTGAAATGACAAACATACCTGCTACTATCTATGCATGTTTGTACTGTTACAGTTTCAAGCAAATAAATATCAACAATAATTGTAATGAATCAATTTACTGCACAGGATGATAGAAAGTATGGAAGCAATGTGCACCTTGTGAAAAAGAAAAAAGCCAATATTAACATCTTAAACTAAATTTGAGCAAAATTTGGAATGGGTAATAGGACAGAGTTTTAGATGATATTCTAAAATATTGCGTGAAATACCCTTGGAATGGTGGTAATATTGTGTAAAATATTCCACACAAAGCAGTTTGTTGTGGTATGTGCTAAAACACTGAAAAGTTCTATTGTAGCAACAATACATAAAGGAAATCAATGAAAATAAAGTAAAGCCCTGATTTCAAGGAAGCAAGCAGCAGTGACGCTAGTATAAAAGAAAATACGATGCAACTTAAATATATTTTTCTACCGGCTTGCAACAGAGTTGTCACCTTATGTTGGTTTGGAACATTATCTTAATGATAAACATCCTTTGAAAGAAAAGTTCAACAAACATTAAACAGCACAATGTCAACACCTTGTTTAATCCGGTGTTTGGGCGGCATTTCAAAGTGTTGTATCATCGAGTGAGACAGTGTGAAATACGCATAGACGGTGAGGTGTTCGAAAGAATACACATTTTCAATTATAAATAAACATGTGGCGACCGGTTAGTTAGTATGTAAGTTGGAAAATAATAGAAAGAAATGCGACCAAGGCGTTGAGTGACACTTGCACCTTGGAAAATTTGACAAAAAAAAAATCAAAAATGGAATGACTGCTAATAGTATTGGTTAAGATTTTTGGTGCCCGGAAGTTCCGGCCTTCCCTGGCGCTGAAAATATTCATACATTGGACTTTCGCGCGAATTGTCGTACCACGAACCTCTGCGCTCCAGGCGTGGCTCGGGTAATCCCAGGCTCACCGTTCGCGCATTTGAAGCTGGTTGGTGTTGCGGCTGCAACGACACGTAGTGTTCGTTAAAGCTCGACGTGAAACCCGTCGGGTGGCGCTGCTGCGTATGAAACGCGAGTGGATTGGTCCTTATCCGTTGCGGCTGTATATGCTGCTGGTGCTGGTGCTGATGATACGGTGAGTTAAAAGGCACTCGTTGTTGAGTGGCATAATGCGGTATGTTGTGTTGCTGTGGAACCTGGTAGCCATGCGTATGTTTCGGGAAAGGAGGTGGCTCGCGTGTGGCCATTTGTGGCTGCGTGTAGCCCTGTCGCATAGGGGACTGTTGTCGCTGTATGTATGGATTTCGATTTACAGCTTGCAGGTTAGGTGCCCCATTACCAAATGAACTACTGCTCTGGGCCGGCGAAAACTTGGAAAGGTTTGGAACCAAAGTCGTGGGGCGGACCGGCGCCACATGCTCCGAAAGCGGTGGGGTTACGTCATTGTCTTGATATTCATACTCGCTTGTTTCTTCATCCGCGTACGGTATTTCATCGCTCGTGTGTTCCATATTGGGGAATGCGTTGTAACGGGCGCCCCCGTCGGCCGCTTCCCGTTGGGGGCTCTCCGCTGGGCTGCTGGAAGAAAATATTGGCTGCGGTTCCACATCAAAATGACTTCGACCGCTCGCCACGGCGCTGATGGCGTCGTCGTCGCTGAGTGACGTAGAACGATGCTCGATTTGGTATTCGTCCGACTGCTCGTCGCGTTGCCAAGGAGCATTTCTGCAGCAGCACGAACACCACTTGTTCATTAGTCTCCGCATACGGCGTTTCCGTCGACGTTGTTCGTCGTTCATTCGGTTCATGACCGCAATGTGATTTACTCTCCCGTTGGAGTTACTTCTGGACGCCGGTGCACTGTACACGTTACCGGGACTGGCGGTTGATGAGCCAGTTTGCGACTGCCGCGCGTTGGCGTCCAAGAGTCTCGCATTTTCGGTGCCTTCGTTTGCCGAGTTTTCTCCTTCCTCGGTCTTGTTCTTGCGGCGAAATCTTCGCATGATGTTCTTTTCTTCGATTTTGCACACCAGCATACAAACTGTGAGGAAAAGTCCAACGCAGATGCAGGAAAGGAAGACGATCAGAACTTGTTCCTTGTTTTCTGGGAAAACAAACCGACAGTTGTTGCCTGTGTGATTTTTGGGGTTCTTTCGCATAAACCATACAACTCTAGGTAAATTAATTTTTGCGCTTGTATCTCATCAAATTAATTACTGTTGCATAACTACAGATGTACGACGTGCTTTGTTTATGCAACAAATTTATTAATCCGCAATTTCTGTTTCTGTGTTCTTTAGTAAAACGATGCCCACAAAACTACTATTTTATAATCTAATGTATGAAGAATAAGATTGAGTTTAATGTCATCTGGCTTCAACAGTTTTCTGCGAATGCGTTTGCATACCTCTGATGTATGCTGACAACGCCACCAGGCTTCTTATGACTGGAAAGGCGACAGTTTCGTTGCTATCGGCGTGCACAACCATTGGACCCGTAGTGGTTTCGTTATCCGACTTATCGACTAACGTCGTCGAGTTCATTTGGCCGGGATTTGGGACTGCATTTGCCGCCGATTTTTTGTCTTGAGTCGTAGTTTCGAAGTGGTTGCGAAAGATAAAGGGAGTATGAGTGGACTTCCTCCGTTTCTTGTTGGGCGTTGGCTTTACTGTTGTTGTAGCTTTACTAATGGTCGTAAGTAACGCCGTCTTCGGCTGGACTGTCGTGGTTGGTTTTTCAACCTTCGTGGGTTGAGTTTCTGAAACAGCAAAGTTGCCAGATAAAGAATAATCTCATTTGCCTTGCTGTGAAAAACAACACATTAGTAATAATTACAATGTAACGACTGTAATAAAGAACATAACGATACAGGTTAACAAGGGTTATATGCATTGGCCCGAATTGACCACAGGATATCAAGATATTTATAGTTGTTCGGAAACAATGTTTCGTGGTAAAAACAGCATCGAAGCCCGTGTTCTGGTTAACAAGCACTACGTAACGAAGTTAGGAGGGAGAACAACGGCTATCAGTTAACCTACTTTCAGGATGTCGTCAGTTTCTTGAGCCTAAGTTGATTGCGCACGACACTTCGGCGCGGATAAACCATGTCACATTATTGTAATGCCTAATCTCAAGTTTAACTGTAAATAAACTAAAAAAAAACGTTTTGTATTTATTTGTTCCAAAGATAAAAGTTGTGTATTTTAGACGCAAACTCACGCCGATTGTGTTTTTTACGAAGTAAATCAACACTATCCAATATTTTATAATCGACACACCGACATACAACCCTACAGTCAATAGTAGACTGGCAAGAATAGGTATTGGTTTCTCTTTTACCCAAATACGCAGAAGGCTTTTAATATGAGTAATCAAAACTGCAGTGAATGAATCTCGCAATTCACCCAAGCCTTTTTCCTCCAGAGCAAACCAAAAAAGCCGATTTCGCATTTGCGTTGACTGCAGATCCCATTTGCCCTCAGACTCGAGTTTAATCACTCGAACGCACGCCTGGGGAAGCCACTGTTTGTTAACAGTGGTAATTGTGACGACATAATGACATGCTGTAGTGAATCACGTGGCAGGTGGAGAACGCGCCGGAAATGATAGCGCTGACGGAAGCGCACTAAAACATAAAGCCCCCTGTAGTGTGCTACAGCCAAACAGACAAGAGGACACGATGTATGTTGTTTGTTAACCAACCAGAGGTTTTTTAACAGCATTAATCGTAGGGTTTAGGCAAGCAAAGCGTGTTTTGAATTTACCGAAGTTGTCTTTGTCGTGAAGCTAAACTTTTAGAAAAATAAAACCTTTTCGGAATTTTTTGTTGAAGTGAGAATATTTTGCGATATAATTGTACACTATATGGCCTTTTATCATTCTCACTATTACGCAGGAAAATATTAGTTTAGGATATGTTATTTATTAATCTAAAAACATTGTTTCATAGGATAAAAACGGAATTGTAAAGCACTGTATTTTAAGTTTACACACCTTTTCGCCCACGAAACAAAATACTGTTTATAACCAGTAAAATTAAAGATCAATCTACGATGTGGCGCTGTCTGCCCATTTTCATATTTTTCGGATTTATCAGTCAAGCAAAATGCGTCTGGGAGTACTCAGGGGTCAACGGTTGCACTCAAGACTGTTTCTACTCACGCACCAAGTAAGCGCCCTTTTTGTTTTTTCTCCCAACGTTTTTTTTTGCATTCATGCTTTATGTGAATGTTTGTTGCAGCAAATGTGGGAAAAACATTTGTTCCAGCGGTGCAATATTTGAGCAATTCTCGAACTGCCCCTATCCTAATGCGTGCCCCGGTGGAATGCAGGAGGTATCTGTAATTGAATCGTGTTCGGGCTCTTGCGACAGGTCAGCCGAAAAGGTAATATCCGACGAATAACAACCCGACATACAAATTTGCATGCACATTTTTAAAATAATTTTAAATTAGGAATTAGGAAAAAATACTTCTAAATTATTATCACTCTCTGTATAGGTTTTGTTTCGGTGTAGCAGCGATCAGCGTTGCTCAGTCAACCAAACACGTTTCTGTCAGTTTCTGCCAACATGTCGTGGCTCGTGGGGTGCGTGGGGAGCATACGGGGCATGTTCAAGCACTTGTGGAGGAAACAGATTCAGAACGAGAAGGTAATTGCCATTTCACTTGACTCAAATCGTATCTCTCCCGAACTAAAATGGATCTGGTATCCGGAACCAATTGTCAGAGTTGAAAGAGCAAACATTGGTTTGTGTCAAGTTATTTGTGCGTTGTTTTTGCACAGTATCAAAATCCAAGAATTTGTTTTCTAAATGACAGTAATTGATAATGGCTGTTGACAATCGTTGAACCAATTTTGCGCAGTAACTCATTTGAGGTCGCTGTGTGACTGCAACCCATGCTCTCGCGTGTTGTTTTGTAAACAAGAAACTGTCAAATTAAGTATTTATTTTTTGCGATGCAGATGTTTCTCAAAATCTGATCCCACAAGACCTAGTGTTGATTGCGCTGGGTCAAAAGGACTCAACGAAGAGGCCCAAAGTGTTGCGTGCCCGTCCTGCCCAGTCGGTGGTAACAATCCAACACCCACATCATCAGCAATGTAAGTGCACATATGTATTATCGCATTTTTTGACTAAAAATTTTCTCAAGCGGGAGGTTAATGTACTCAAAACTCGCGTTGATGGCCATTTTGGTCACTGGACTAGTAGATATTATAAACGTGCATTGTTACGACAACGTTTTTATTTGCCCGCGATTTTTGCGTGTTATAGGAATCGACCCATTCGCTCCCACTTGGATCCTACCCTGATTTCGGATGAAATTTGTTTTTCAGACCAACAACAACAAAAAAGAAAAGGAGCGGATTTAATTCGTGGCTAGTGTGCATCAACGACTGTGGGCACACGCACAAGAATATCAATCTTGATACCTTGTACGGCGCCTGCGACGGTTCCGGCACATCGTGCAACAGGTACGTTGCCCTTATAGTATCGACGTCAGCAGGAAGTGACCTTATTAACGTTGAGATCGCGACAAAATCGATTACTTTCTGCCTAAAGGTGTCTAACATAGCGGATCCTAGGAAATGCGGGCCCGATTAGACTAAAAATGTCGGTTAAACCCTGTGCGACACAAAACACTGTGACCTTTTTTGGTCTTTTTGGCAAACTGCGGTCCCCCTTTGTAAAGCGCGGGACGTAAATTGTTCAAATCGGTCCAATGTGCCACACCATGTGGGTGTTTAGAAGTGTTTGATATTTGTTGGCACAATTTCTATTGGCGTTAGCACGGAAACACATTCGCCAGCTATGGCAAATGGCAACCTTTGACTATTTGAAAACGAAATGCTTCATTATTAAAACAGCTTTTACTTGTATTTCGCGGTTTTGACTGTTCGGCGACGATAAACAACACTTCTAGTGTGAAACGCTTTGCCATTTAAACGAAACATTTTTGTAACCCATAAAAGTGACCCATATAGCTATAGAAAATATGAGTCGTCGTAAGTTTCATTAGATTCCACAAGTCCAAATATGTGTTTGTGTCGCAGAACCGAACGCTACGTGGTATTTTGCAACGGAAGTCTCAGCTTCAACGCCCGCTCATGCGGTCTTCCCGGACACGAGCTCCACTGCACCAATTATTTGCCGTACGAACAATGGAGCGCCTGGAAAACCTCAACAACCACCCCATCAAAACAGGTTAAAATTTGCATGAGTAATTTCGGAGGAACTGACATTTCGGCACAATCAAATTTTGATTTTATTCTGTGTTATGCAACTATACTCTGTAGGGTAATTAGCCTGACAGAAAAGCAACACAGTATTCGTGAGTATCAAGTAAAGCAAACTGACAAAGTTATCATTAAAGTACCGATTTAAATAACAAATATAACACTGCTCCAAGCACGGGCTTAAATTATTTAGTGATCGACGAGTGGATGCAAATAGTCCTAGATAGAAGTAAAACAAATGACTCGTATTCCCTTAAATAAACGGTCGTCTTTACACCAGAACCGCTACAGACACCAGTGGTGTTTCCTACCAGTGCTGGGGCAGCCGACCGAAGGTTGCAGACAGGAAGTGCGCGTTGAGAAGCAATGCCGTGAAACTGGTGAGTGATTAAAGCTAGCCTTAACGCCTTTGATACCAAACAGAGGTGACTGGTAGATACATCATACAACCGGAGATTGTAATGTTAACGCTTCTGCTGTGCAGATTAATTCATGAGTCAGAGCCGGAGATTAATTTTAATGATTCATTTGCAGTTTCACCGGAGAGCCTTTCTGGCACAGACTGGCTCACTTGGCTCATCGCCTTCCTGTTGGTCATCGCGTTTCTGATCTTCATCGTGGTCGTCTGTGTCCTAAAGAGGAGGCATTCCAAGAGGAAGAAGAGAAAAGGAATGGAAAGTGGACAGTCGGATAGCTTGCCACCGGTCGAAATGAAAAGTTTTGGAGGTGAGTAAAGTTGGCTAAATGATGACTTGCGCTCAAGAATAAATTAAATCCTTTGTTTTCAACCATAAGTTGCAATTAATCAAACCATTTCTGCATTTGTGGTATTTTACGAACATAAAATACATATTTATGCCGTGTGTTTAACCAACAGAAGAAGACACTGTTTTCGAGTCCGAGTCCGCCGCACAGAATGCCAACCATGCCCAACGGCGGAAGAGCAAAGAGGCAAGAGGAGAGGATGCTGTTACTCCAAGCAACCTGACGGTGATGCAGAGAATCCGAGTGGCTTCGGAACATTTGTACGAGAGCATCTCAGGACACGGAACACGTCTCTTCTCTCGGTCTTCGGTTGCCACGCAACCAGGCGAAGAACGGAGGTTGGAATCAGGGGAGCAAAACGCGGGAGCCGCCAAGCCGAGTTCCTCCAACCAGGCGAAAGGCAACGAGTATATAGTTGACGAGGGAGTTCCCCCGAAGGTAAATTCCCGCATGAAATGACTGTCAATCACACTTGGCTAAAAATTGAATTAACCCATGCGCTTTCGCAATACCCACTTTTACTGTTGTTTTGAATTCCTAAACAATTTTCTAAGGAAGGATTATACAATACCATTTTCACAGAAATCGGAAAATACTCTGAGGGCGAAACGACTTCACCCGTTTAGGATTTCAGTCACAATCACCGATCCAGAAGGAGTACAAGTTGGTAACAGCGTGTACAAAG
Organism: Ascidia mentula; assembly: GCF_947561715.1. Taxonomy (NCBI): domain Eukaryota; kingdom Metazoa; phylum Chordata; class Ascidiacea; order Phlebobranchia; family Ascidiidae; genus Ascidia; species Ascidia mentula. Next base: position 8,142,917 of record NC_138568.1, read on the forward strand.
CAAAGATGGCAACAACAGACCAGGTCGGCACATTTTGTCTCCCGTACTTGCAATTTCTTTCAGGCCCCCAGAACACGAGGCACAAAATTAATAAATCGATGATTTAAAAATTCCCACGGTATTTCAATGTTTTACAAAAGTGGAATAACGTGATTCAAAAGAGGATATTAAGGTGTTTCGTGTAAGAACCCCATACCTCAATAGTCGATTTTTCGTGGGCCTCACCAAGACAGATGTAGTCGAAAATTGTGGGCCACATTAGTTCGTGCCTTGCACCTGCGCCAAAGCGGCAATTTACTGTTTTCGCGACAGCTTGACAAGACAGGGATATGAATGTACGGCGTCCATATCCGGACTGAGCAAAATAAACTAAGGAAGTGGCGCCAAAACCGCAAAGCAAATTGGCGAAAAATTGTTTGCCTTTGTGCGCTCGCGTGCAAAACGGGCGCGACCGCAGTCGGAGAAGCATGTACTTTGTGAAGTTCATCCAACCAATTGATATTGTGATACTGCACTAGACAGGAAACAGTGTTCACACAGCTCAAAGACCTGACGTACACAGGGTCACCTGGTGTCGCACGACGATTTTCTTCTTAGTTATGCTATCAAAGACCAAACACTAAGCAATGCAATCCACAACTACTCCGTTTCGCCTTTGTAGTGAGAACGTTAAATAACGAGGAGTGTTTTTCGTTAGTTCGCCGACGAATCAGAGGGAAGCGACAAGAAGAAGAGATGGAGTCGCGTCCCAACTCCCAGAGACCAAACAAACGAGCAAAAGTTTTTCCAGAAAGATGTCGACCAAAATCCCCACGGTAATTTCATTTCAAATCAACGACAGACTGCTGACGTCCACAATCAAATTAACCATATTTAGCTACAACTTTTACTTTTAATGCAAAGTGTGACGCATTGAAAGGACCAATTACAGCAAGTCAAGGAAACGCCACTTTACGTAATAAACCCATTCTACTCGTAGTTTTCTCCTGACTTGCCTTTAAAAGTGCTTTAGTTCGAATTTAAGATCGGGCGAACGGCGCCTACTCAAGTATTCAAAGAGTTTAGAGCTTAAATCCAAGTGGCAACCGTTTTCAATGTAAATACTTCACGTATATCTCTGACAGAGTATTATACAAAAAATTCAACAGCCTTACGTTTTGCTTCTTCTGTCTACATAAGAATAACACAAGCGCATATTTTCGCAGTGCCTTCAGTTAAATACGTAACGGCCGGTAAAAACGACCGAACAAACGATCAAGGAACTAGTGCTGAAAAATCGCCCAAACAGCCAAGATTCGCCATCAGAGCTTTCCTCAAGAAACTCGCCGGCTCCCCGAAGGAAAAGTCTCACCAATACGATTCGGTGCCCAAGGAGGAACTGGACGCGAATGGCGAAACTCAGACACGTCGGATATTCCTTCAATCGGCAAGCGGCTCGGCAATGGGTTTGGACGACGATAACGCTTCCATGTGGTCGGGAAACACGTTTGACGGCAGCACATTTTCAGGTAAGAGTAGTCCAATAATAAACAAAATGCATTGGTGGGCGTATGGAGCGCGAAGGCTTTATACATCGTAAATCCTTTTGAGTAAACTAACTCATATGAATAGGCTTACTGTTTTTGTCCGCAACACATTATTGGTTGCAACATTTTTCCAGTCTTGTGTCAGGACAAATTAGGTCCTGTTGACTCATGTTATCATCACCGGCAATAGCAAGTTTAGGAAATGTCACAATTCTTACGTAAATTGGTTGGACAAACTTCGCATGATTATGTCTATATGTACAATAGATGACGAAATGGCGGGAATGGACAGTGTCCGATACAAAACCCCGCGGAAGACGAAGACGCCACGACATCACCGCCGTAAAACGCGAAGCGCGGAAAATTTGTCAACAGGCAACAAGGAAAACGTTGGCCTCGCTCCCCACCATGCCGTTTCCTCCCGTTCTATGGAATTTCCGTCTCCGCCGACCGGGCCCTTGACCCCAAGCGGGGATGTGCAGTCACCCGTAACGGCCAGGTGGCCGGAGCCAAGTAGACATGAACAGGGCATAAATAGTTTAACTGTGGCCAGCCCTAATCCGGGTGGCTACACAGACATGGCGATGCTGACCAGCGGAGACACACATGCTGTTAAACGCCAAGATATCAAGAGTTGGGTGAACTTGGGCCAGGCACCCATGCCCGAAGCCGAAGCGCCCAAGTCCAAGAAGAATGTGAATCTAAAGCTCGACCCTCAGCCGACAAGTGCGACGGACCGTGTCCGTTACGCTTCGCCGACTAAGGGAAGCCCAAGACGTTTGGAGGATTTGGATCAGAAATACGTGGCCTCAATTCCCGTCCCACAGGTTGCCGGCCTGAAACCTGGCGATTTGCCTACGGACACGCACGGCTACTTCCATTTGAATTACCCAAACTAGGGCCGAAGAGACATGACAAGATACACAAGTACAAAAACTTCCCTGGTGTGAATTAGTCGACGTGCAAATATGAATCAATCACCTGGTGTTGTGCACAACGCAATAATGGCGCCGTGTTTGTGAGAGAAATTGCTCTGTGCAAACACAAAATACCCAATTTAATGAGAAAACCAGAGACCACATTATGAACTTCGTAAATCACTGTTGTTCCGACCTGAGCGACAGAAACAAGTGGGCCGATGCACTGTTGTTTAACGCAAGCTTGAATTCACGTCAGCAGGGGCGAAAACCACCAAAAGCAAAATAAATTACGTCATACGTTTTGAAATAGCGATATTAGAAAACGATATTGTGCGAAGTTTTTCCTAAACTTTTTACAACGCAGTATGGTAGCATTTGTGTATGTTTGGTGTGCAGGATAACGTACCTATTTTCAATTTTCGTTAACTTTGATGTAGTTTACACGGCTTATTGCTTTGTACGTCTGCGTCATTACGGTGTTATGCTATCAAGTGGTGCGCTCAATTTGCACAAGTTTATATTGTTTATTTTTGAGTTGTTACATTTCACTACTGTACAGAAGTTATATTCTCAAAATAAATCGTTTTTATGTTGATACAAGTGCGGCTCACATTTCAGATTTGTAATACGGGATATGCAGTACCAGCATGTGCGCGATCAAGCGAAAATAAGTGTAAATGTTAACTTATCACGAGTCCGCACCTGGGCTTTTTGGTTCAGCAACTTTCTTACTTTTAGTCGTCGAAGTTGGAACTGTTGGTGAGATTGATGAAGTAGTTGTTGTGCTTGTAACGATGCGAACTACAACAAGAAGGCCATTCAGTTAAATCGTTAAAACAGAATTCGTCCAAAGCTGCATGCAACAAGTGCCTAAAATGTTTTCTATTTTACGTTGGGAATTAAAAGGTTTTATCAAAAATCCACAAGACATAATGACAATGCATGTTCAGGTATACACCAATGAAATTGGTTTCTTTTATAGTTTGCGTAGAAGCATTATCAAATTACCAACAAAATGATACAGATTTGCGTTTGACACAGGGATAGGTTAATTTGCATGCAAAAATTCCCAACAATTTCTTCCCCAGTGCCTTTAGTTCAAATTAAATTAATCGCATGTGGCATTTATCCCTTTAAGTAAAAAAATTCAAACCCGCCCATTCAAAGAAGCCTTTTTTACTCCAAGCCCACAATGTAACCCAACACGCCTAGCGTGGCCACCCAAGCCGCTGAAAAAATCTTCCAAAAACAACACAATAAAACGGTGGGTTGGCACTCACTGCTTGGATGAATCTCCTTTGGCGCCGGCGCCGTTGTGCTTGTTTGTGTGGTGGTGGTGGTAGTTGGTGGCGAAGTTGAGGTTGTGACCGAAAACGGGTTCTCCAGCGGCTCGTCCGACGCCGCCGACAAAACCGACGAGGGTAGGCGATCAGTAAGAATACGCTTTGGAACTGAAAATAAATACATAGGCAATATAGCAAATTGTAAACCAGCAAAACACAAGTTTGTGGTGAAACAAATACAAGCTGGTTTTATCTGGCAGTTGTTGCTTGCTCTTTTATACAGTTTCCAGCATAAGCACGATAATGAATGAGCTTAAACTAGAAAATATTACAAACGCAGTTGGGGATGTATGTTAATACACGTAAAAAGAAAAACTACAAAAAAAGAGGGGCAGACGATCTGCGTCAGTACATGATCCTATCCGTCTAAATTTTCGCATTCCCTTTTTCGCACTGTAACATATACGTGCAAACGAACTATAAGCTGGCGGAACTAATCTTTCATACGACCACACAGACCCTAAATCAGAGTGGCCCAACGGATGAGTGTCTCAAAGTTGCGCTATCATCCCCAAAAGGATCCAAACACCCTTAACACTTATATGTTCATTGCTTGTATTGATTGACACACCAAAGCCAAACAGAGTCTCATTTCCCCCAATGCATTGCATTTTATTCTTCACGTCACATGCATAAGAAAAGAACTCCCTGAAAGTTAAACAAATTTCTGCCAACCCTCAGTATCTAGTTCAAACTTGAATACATTGCGGACGAGTAATGCTACTAAATATCCATGATAAGTTACAACGCGACAATGCAAATCTGGTGAACTCAATACAAAATCATAACACCAAACAACGAATAAACTTTCCACAACCATTTAAGCTGCTCAAACGAAAGTTGTCATCGCAATAGTAGAAAAACGGCAGGTTGTCGGCTAAACGCGTCAAGACTTTCTCACCGCGCAACTTCTCACGAAAAAGTGGTTTTGAAACAAACAAACGGCCAATTTCGCACGCCAAAAGCTTCCTCGCTAATTTGCCGCCCATAACACTCTTCGCGTAGCAGAGGCCAAATGCTCATGGGCAAATGTTTGACCTCAAAGACTTAAGATGAGGGTTTGACGTCATGAGCTGTGGAAAAACGGTGCTTTTTGAGTCAGAACAGATCAGGTCCAAAAGGTAAAACACACAGTAACAAAAAAGACGAAATAGCCATAGACAAAATTCCATCAGGGGTCGATTGGAGCGTCTGGTATCGGGTTGCTACATGAGCTTTTAACACCGCCAACCGCAACTCGTTGAAAATGCAAACCACTTAACGTGGTAAAGCACTTTTTAACGACAGAAATAGGTTTGGCGACAAGCTGTTTATCATTTTCAATAAGTTTCGCATCAAAAGAGGGTATTCTGTGAAAATAGTAACGAAAGTAACGTTGAATATAAACAAAAATTCCCCTCTTACATTGCTAAGAATTACCAATATCACCACATCTCACTTTCCTGAATTTTCAGCTAAAATTGCTTTTGAAACCACTTGAAGCAATTTAATGCAAGACGTCCAAACGCTATACTCGCAGACTGGGTGTGGTGGCTATCAACCAAATGAGCTATTTGAGGACTTCGCAATTGATAAGAAATCGCCGTGAAAGGATACCCCTGAATTGTGGTGTTTGGATTAGGATCTTCAACGGCGGAAACTCTGGCAGAAAAGATGTGAAACACGAAAGGCAAATAACGCTTATAGCCCACCTGAAGTGTATATATTGGAAAAGGGGTTGTCAATAGACCTCGGCAGGCCTGTATTTTGACTGTCAGCACCCAGTAATATTGCCTATTGCCGTGTGTCGCAACACTTCGGAGGGACTGGGGCAACACACGCTGCACATCGTGTTAGTCAACGCCGATTCACATATAAGATGAACTACAAAAGGAGCCATTTGAGCTGTCGAAAGACGTTTGCTCGCCTAGTTCCTGGTGAAAAGGCTCTGAGACACGCGACATATATACTTCAATTCCCAAATGCAATCCTGGTGCATAAAAGTTTTTAAAAGTGCCGTTGAATCGCGCATGATGACTAAACCACCGCAATCGATATGTTACTTCGCAACGAATATTTGAAAAAACATTTCAGAAGTAATTCACACGCAAGGAAAGTGATGAGCTCGTTAAATTGCGCGTTATTGACGTTTCCAGAGCGCCAGATCGGCCAATGCAGCGCCAATGGTTGATTTATTCCCTTCAGTAGGTTCAACCACAGGATGCAGCTGTGGTCGCTCGCTTGTCATCGCCGATCATAACTCAATTTCGGGTCGTTTTGCAGTCTGCCCAACAGCCCTAATTGAATTTCCAGGTTTCGGACGTAGGCGAGGGACGCACGACAAGTGGTTATCAAACACATCGGCCGATCGGCGATTACGATTCATCAGATTACGTCACTCGTAGATAAGGCACAGCCTCGCCCGGTTTTGGGCGCCGAAAAGCCGCAAGAGCGCAAAATATGTCGCCTCTCAAAGTCGGTGATCACATTCCGCGGTTTCTTGACTCTACGACCTGGATTTCAACTCAAGCGGTTCATTCTGGTCGGGGCCTATTCACAGGTAATCTTCTTTCAAGCCGGCCGTCCAATGATGTCAATTGTATGATGCGCCATTCTAAGTGATTGCCAGTTTATTCGCTGTGTACATCTGTGTACAATTCTTAAAACTGATACAACCGCAAGGGTCAACACAAACATACAATTCGTGGCAATTTATCTTTTTTCAAAAAACAACCAAACAAATTAACATGTTTCTTATGCTAAACATTGTGCAGAATCCAATTTATTTTGGTTCTCGGATACTTTTCAGTATAAAAAGCAACAGACTAAGCCAACATGCCGTATACAGCAAAATGATAATTCAATGTGGATATCTACCCTGTAAAATCGATCGTAAACTTGGCAGTATTCAATAACAGTTCGGTCAGCCTGGCGCCAGACAAGCCCAGAAAGTCGCATAAAAACGGTGTTTGGACCTAGGTAATTTTCAAACGAATGGGTATCGTACGAGTTCTGTCTCTTGCTGACCCGGTCTACAATTCGGACGGTCTCTGTGTACACAAAGCGCCCAAGCAATATCGCATTGTCCGCGTCATAATGTAAGCATCACCGACCCAAAGGCAATTCTGGAATCGCCCGATTGTCGGCGTCGCGCAAAGACATTCTGTAAATATTTTCCTGTTGAATTACAAATTTCTTTCAATCGCTTCGGTTCCTAAATGAAGCCAGCTCAACGGGTTTTTGTTGTTTTTGATTGAAACAGAACACACAACCAATTAGAAATACTGAATTGTGGTTAGCACGTGTGTGTATCCATTACGCCCGTGGTATCGCACAAAATCAAAAATTTGTTACCATCTACTAGTACCAGCGAGATAATTAACCCTTAATCAGCTTAAGTACAAAATTTAATCAGATTACTGGCAATTTGGTTGAGTTCTACTGCTGTTTGCTAATCTCAACTTACCGCAGATGAGTAGCAAAACAAACACCCGCAGGGCGTGTGATTTTGATATCATGTCTTCTTTGGCACAGAAACATAAATCCTTGAGTTAGAAACTTAATCTCACTGGCCCATTTGAACGGATATGTGTCAAATTGTAAATCCCAACACACCTAATAATTATGTAACAGCAAAACCTGTAACAAATTGCATGTTGAGTCTACAGAAGAAACACCTCTCATTTTTGACAGTTCAATACATTTTTATAAAAGTTTCAAATTCAAAACAGTCTTCACTTGCCAGAATATCAACTAACCCCAGACAACCTCGTTCAATAAAATGTCACAACGTTTACCAGACGAACAGAAAATGCGACGCAACCACGGAAACATCGCCAGCAGGCCTTGGGCAATGACGTTAAGTTTTATCACTCTAACCGTAATGTACATATCTCAGCAAAAGCGGCCAGAATGCAACCTTAAACACAATATAATTAGCGCGATGGTCCGCGAAAGGATTTCGGAAATAATCTGGCCGCCGCTAAGCGTCTTCTCAAGTACCAGTGGCAAAACAGCAGGCGTAGATTCGGTCCACATCCTGCTGTTCGGCCTCCTCGCCACAAATATCTTGTTCTGGCCGTGTGGTTAGCCTTTCATTACGGACAATTGCACGTGTTTTAACCATCCAGGAATTTGCCTGTGGTCTCCTGGGCCTTTATGTACAGGCTTAGATATGCACTGTATTAAAAACTAGACCTTCCTGACAATGGTCTGATTCGCTTAATTTGTGGTCATTTAGCACAGAATCACTCCTCGCATACCAACTAGTTTTTGCCTGACCCTGGGAACTGTTCTTCGCTTTCTTACTTGAAAATGTAAACTAACCCGCATGCGACCGCTTTATTATTGCTTAGGATTTCAACCGTTACGCACCCGGTCTGTCAGAGCCCAACACAGAGCCTCGAAAATGCATGACATCACTGCTGGGGTCGAAGGGGCAACAGACACGCGAGACACGGCAAAGGAAATACGCTTCTGCAACTCAAGGAATTTGCCAGGCATTGTATTCTTCTACCAAAAGAACAATCTTCTGCATTCAGAACTTTGCGTTGTGGCTTAAAACTGAAAAGCTGTTACTGTTCTTTGAGGCTAATAGCCCTCGGTAATCCAAAAGTACACGTTTTCGAAGCAGAGGCAGTTCGCATGTAATTTGCAACCGTGGGAACCCAAATTAGGCGACTTAAACGGTGTTTAACGCCAATTCAGGCGAACCCAACAACTCAGAAGGTCACGAAACGCCATCGGGAGCTTTCTTGTGTTACAATTTGTTTAGCTAATGAGCATTTTAACCGTTTGGGCCAATGCGAAATGATTATCGAAAAATTAACTGGTTGCGGGAGTTAAAATTACGTCACAATAACCCGCAATACTTCGCTATTGCGTCACAATCACAGACCTGCTTTCAGTGCAGAAAACTACAAAGTAGAGCCTTTCTCATTTACTGTAACATTACAATCAAATGTTCTTTGATCTAAGTTTACACAAGCCTGCTGTGACGGATAAGTAAAACCGACATGACTTGATAAGGTTGATTCGGCGTTGCTTTTATCCGCCAAAGAACGTGTTGGTTCATGAAAGGACAGCCACAACCACGCGGTCAATAACGTCAATCAATACATGTGACTGACTCCAAAACAAGTGCCTTTGACTGCCTGGCGTACTGACGACATATGCCATCGCGTAGTGCTTCCTTAATTGCCCGCACTCATACCAAGTATTTCTGATCCTATCTTTCCCACGAATAGGTGAGATATGGGTTTTGCTTTTCACATTTCAGATCACTATTTGCAACACGCAGTTTGGTTTTCAAGTTGTTTTACAAGCATTATAGAAAAAAAAGTTACGTTGACCTCGATATATAGATTTTCATGATCTGTTAAACATTAACAAAATAATGAAAGTAACGAATGTGCAGGAATGCGGCGAATGTGCCATAAGTTAGCAACACGAGGTTGACCTTACGTCTTACTTGCAAACTTACTGTTCTCAACTCTTCTACATTCGCTGCAAATATGACAAACAGAAAGATACTAAACCCTGGATTTATAGCAACCTCGAAAGTTTTCAAACTTGCCAGTAGCTCGCTTCGCTCAGCGGCCGCAGCCGGAACGAAATAAAAGGCGACGCCGCGATGATTGAAAGCGCTTTGTCGTCGATCGCCCGAGCTTTTTTCCCTTATTGCCGATTCCGTATTCTCTATCCGGCCTAACAACAGCGCACCTGCCAAGCGGGGCGGACGGCATAAACCCGCCAAAAATTGCGATTAGATCTGACTTGCCTGGTGTCGCATTCGAAGAGGTAATTTTGGAACAGTGTTATTTAGCGGGGTTGTTCGCTTACTCAATGCGCGCCCATTACAAGACACGTTGGCTGTTGCTTGTTTCGCAATTACACACGTGTTTGATACATTAATTCCGGCCGGAGACGCGATTGAACATCACCTTAAAACACACGGGTCGCTCCAACTCTTTCAGACAAGCTGTTTAGGTTTCAGAGGCAAATGCTAGGCCAACAAACAGAAAGTAAAATGAATAAACGTCAAGGTTTTTTTCCCAGTAACGACTTAGAACCCAACACGTTTGTTGTTGACAAAAACGGTCCCAGAATTTCAAGCTCGTACCATCTTGGAGCAAGGGTTCAGCAAATGTTCACTACTTTCAATGAAATATACCTAAAATCCGGCTTGGCACATCACAGAACTTGTCGAATTCAAGAAACCAGGAAGCTCGTGGTGGCCAACTCCACGTCACCGAATATCCTATACCTTCGATCTTTGTTGTGGGAAAGGAAACCGCGTTGCTTTTCATTTTCCCGTTTTCCCAAGCACAGTGCAAGGTCACTTGACGTTCTCCCAGGAAGGTGCAGGATATTCGGCGACGCTTGGTTGGCCACCAAGGGTGTCTTGCTGTCGCAAGTTTGAAAGGACATTGCATGATGTGTCTTGAGGTCACAAAATTTTCGGGTCGACAAAACCTTTTAAAACTATCCTCACTTTGACAAAGCAGCTTTGAAGCAGGATCGTAAGCACTGCTTTAACTGAATGGGCAACAACAGGGTTACACAAACTATAGGCTGTGAGCCCCAAGTTGCAAAATGTAATTCTGGGCTAGCACAACAAAAATCCCTTCACTAACATGCACATGTATAGTTGGCAAGGGTCAAAGAAGGTGACAAAATAAAGGTGTACTCGTTTATACCAAAGCTTAAACTATGCTTGCACAAGCGTTTTTCATTTAGCTTTTCATTCGCGAGGCTTCTCACATTCCAGGGCGAAGAGATAATGACCAACCTTAGCGCAGCAGGGATCAAGTACACAGTGGCATTTCCGAGGGTTAACAACGAAAACCACCGCAGTACAATAGCTCGTGTGGAGCATTGTAACACGGTGCATTGTCCGTCGCCTCCCAAACAGGTGCGGTTTAGGCAATGGAAGGATTTCGGCAGTTCCAACGACCTCTGAAGAATCGCGAGAAGGTTTGTAACAAAAAGGTAAATATTTATCGTCGAAATGTCAACACAACGAGAGCGCACGGAGATTGTATCCTGTTTGATAGGCCAGCTCGGTTGAACTGCGATTAATGGCGTTCAGTCGTCCCAATTCTGCGATCATCCGGGCATTAAACTGCCGCCAAACGACTATCGGAACACAGATCAAAAAGGAAAGACCTTTCACGACAAGTGTGTGGGAACGCTTAAACAATTCGTTTTTCGAAAGCCAACATTGCTTCAACAGAGGTCTACACAGACATTCTGCAAATACTTCGCAAAGTTTTGGCATTTTCGCAATCTGGGAAAAAGAAAAGTGTAGGAATAACAAAATTAACAACTCTCCTTAACACCGTATAATTCAGATATGCAAACCAATCATAAATATCCCAGCGAACCAATAGAATCAATACTTTATAAAGCGACAAACTGGTGTCAAAACCTAGGATAAAACGCGGACAAAACGTCATCTGAGTACCTGACTGTCTAAACGCTAAAAATCTGATCCGAAAATATCAGCTTCAACTTTGTGCACAGTTTGCCTCGATAACACACCTTTTTACCGATGTCGGTTTAGAAGGATTGCTTTAAGAGAGGAGACCCTTGATTCGGCGGCGAACACGAAACTTTGCGGAATCGCGATCGACGATTCTCCCAGTAACGTGTGGAAAGAAACACGATACGGCAGCTACCTCCCCAAGTGCTATCGGAAACCCATGAGCAAATACGTTCGCGCGCGTATAGTTGGTGGATGTTATTTGCGCGGACAAATAAACACTCGCTATCGGCGAACGCACAATGCTCGATATTCTATTAAACTGGCAGTGTTTGCTTGTTTGGATAATGACGAAACGGATAGAATTTACGATATCTCAAAAACGAGAATTGACGTTCGGGTACGATTTCTCTGTTTGCTTTTGTGCGCACCTTGTTTCGGAAACTGTTTTTTACGAAGGGGGGGAAATATCGGCAAAAATGCGCGAGAATACTAAAGGCTTCTTTCAGAGTCATTGGGCAAAAGAAAAACAACCAAGAAAATGCCGTGATGCCAAATGTTATATTTTCCATGCCAAAAGCAAATGACATTCGTATAAGAACAAACGCAACCTGACCTAAAAAAGGCCCGTTTTTTACTTTAATCCCACCAATACCTAGCGTCGCCATGCAAACGTGGATATTTGGTCAATTGTTGCACTTACTGCACGCATATTCGAAGTGAATGAAGTTGAAACAATTCCGTTCAGAAACCTTCACAGTGCAACGCTGCCTCTTGTGGCAACGAGCCGTCACTTCGTCCAAGGCTGATTCCGACGTAAGGGAACAGTCTGTGGAATGACATCAATTCAACACTAGTAAACACTGTGATCAGATAATGTACTTTTGTGGGTAAATGTAAACAGAAATCGAAGACATCACGTATAAATATTTAAAGTACTTTTACTGAAGGTTTTAGCCCAAATTTGGGCAAAGGTTTGAGATGCTATTTAAGTACACGGAGCAGTTTTAAAAAAGGTTATTTTTCTTTAGGATAAATGTCAAATATTTGGAATATGGAGGTAGATGTATTTGTACTGTAGAAAATGTTTTTTGAGAAAAAAGCATCGCCTTTACTAGTACAACTTCAAAACCACCCTCCGTTCTGTTTGCTGTAGGAGAGATACACACTCCAACCCAAACGACCTTTCAAGATAAAAGGAGTTTCCGCCCAATTCTAATCAATACTCAAGAGCTCAGTAAACTTGTTTATCGTAGCGAGGGGTGCGTGTTGTTGTGTTCTTCAAATCAAGGCCTGCCCTCAAGCACTGATAACCGGTATCAGTTCTCTATTCAAGTAGCACTTGTCTGAGCCTAGATAAACCGTGGGTTCCACTTGGTGGGCGAACTTAGCAAACCTGTCTGTCACGCCTGTCTGTGTATTTATTATCGTGGTGAGGGAATACGATTGTGCGGTCTGTTGAATAAACTGCCACTGCTTTCGGGTGCAGTTGCACTTTTTCATTTGCGAGAGCGGAAAAAATATACGAAATACGTCCATCGGTAAAATATATGCCAATGACAAACGTACAGTTTCAAAATATCTGTCCGTGTATATACTGTATTATGTAAGGATATCAGGTAAATTTGGTGGTTAAATGTGTTGTACAGTATCGTTTTCCAAATGAACAATTAATATGACTTTTATATGACAATTAATATAATAAAAAGAACCTGATCCTAAAATATGGCAGAAACTGAGCATGATTGTTTTCCGAATAAAACGAAAACAATACTTGCGCAACATTGGTTCTCACGCTTGTTCCAGCTCCACTTCGTAACACAAACTCCTTTTGAACTGAATTTAATTGTTTCAAAAGTAACAGGGAGACATGATCGGGCAACGACCGCAGAAATCCCAACCGCGGAATCGCGTCATTTACCAAAGGCGCCCAACTTACATCCAGTCGTCTGGACTCGGATACAGAATTGACGGCCACATTAACTGTTGGATCGCCGGGGTGGTTTTAGAGGCGCCCCCACATCATAAGGCGCCACACACAGGCTGTCAGCCCATTGTGCGGTTTATGGGTGTGGGAACCTTCGACTTATTAGGAAGACGAAAAGAAATGCAGGAGTTTGTGCCTGGTCGGGTTCAGTGGTTTCCAACTTTCATAAAGCGGTGACGTATTTATCCTTAAAAAATATTATGACCGCACGCATAAAAATATCGACGTATGTTAGAGACGAATTACTAAGTGGTCCCCCATGCAAAACCTTTTAACATGTCGAGACAAAGTTAGCATTTCTTTTCCGGTGTCCTTCAACGATACTCATACTTTCTATCACCGCAGGTGAATGCCTATCTTCGAAGCACGATGCGTCAAACGGAAATAAAATTAGCAAAGCTTTTGTGAAAAGCGAACGCTATGGATGTAAGTTCGCGACGCTCTTGCCAAGTTAAAACGACTGGTCACGACGCCCCGTTCGTAAACCTCTGGTCTTACTCACAGTTTAAAATCAAAGGAAGGCAAGTCTGTTTAAATCGACGTTAAAACTAACAAAATGTTCATTAAATTAGCGCCAACGTGGATATTTTTTCATGTAAATTTCTACTATTAACAACAGGTACTGCCAAGTTTAAAAATGCAACCTTGGCCTTTAGTCCAAACACGTTTTTTGTCTCTATTAGTTACCTCTTATCAGCGGCGATTGGCAGATTGAGATAAATTGCCATAGCCTTTTGTGAAGCAGGACAAGTAAAATTCTGTTTACGGATTTTGGGTAAATGTTTACTGTACAAAGGAACCTGGCCGGTTTTGGTTGCCGACTCTAAAGTGCAATTTAGCTAATAGTTCACAGCGTATCGCTTGAAGAAGCTCAATTACGCACTAGCGTTTCTGATCGATGCGATGAGGAAAGGGAGATTTGGCGAAACTAGTGGCGGAGTTTATACAGTGCACACTGTTTCAACTTATTCTGTCTCATCAGTGTTTGGCGAACACAGCCCGTTAGTGGCGATTTCGCAGTCACCGACACTCCGTTGGGTACCAAATATAGGTACAGGCCACCGAAACGATAGTGGTAAAAGTTACTTTGACTGCGCTGGAAAAAAACAATGTAGATTAATCTTGAACTCTGGCTTACTGAATAAAAATCACAGTTTTTGTAACGATTTTTGTCGCATAACTATCCACTGTCCACTTTTTTAAAGCAACATAAGTATATTTCTATACTTTCTCCTCAATTTAAAGGGATATAATGGACAGGAGATGACCACTTGGTGTCGCAAAAGAGCGATATTTATCCAGCGTCGCTTCATAAAAAAATTTGGGAATTTCATAGTAGTTTAGCAAACCCCATAAGACGCGCTTGGTGAAAGACTGCTCAAGCGAATCCCTTCTGAAAAAACACTACTCGCCGCAATACATTTGCATTGATCAGATACCATGCAAAATTGCTCTCGTATCTTCAGCTATCAGCCACAGTATCAGGGCGCGGAGCCTTAACTCGTGTAACATGCGAGTTTCCTGGAGGCAACAACAAGTTCCCTACGAGTCGTTAGGTTGGTGACGCAATGTCTGAAAGTATGTAGCGATTTCGTGTTGTACATTGGACGTACAAAGTCCTGCGGAGTGGGAGCTGTTAGTGTTTGCCTACATATCACGGCGAGGATGTCAATTTTTCAGTGCACGACAATGGAAAGAAAACCTAGGATCGTGTGTTGATGCATTCACAAGTAAAAGTTTCACTTTGATTCGTGTCAAGACATGTGTGTTGTTGTGTATCAAGGCGCGGCCTTCTCACTGCAGCTCCCGTGTGGTGTCAATCTTAAGGTCAAGGCACAGGTGTAATTATAATTACCCTTTCTGGCCTTTGACCAGGTTTATTACGTGCACTTGGTTTGGCTTGTCAAGACACAAGGAAAATTGTAAAAATCAAGGGATTGGAACTTACTGGAACCCGCAGTAGCTCTGCAACTTTCCTTGTACGTCATCGTGACGTTGTACACAGCAATGACGTAGTTGACCTTAGCGCAGTGCACGACCATGGTTTCGTCGTCGCACGATCCTCGATCCTTAAACTCATCCGGCACTACAACATAAACAACATTTCGAATCGCCTGTAAAACATACTATTATAAAGCAGAACGTTGTGGCAAACCAACATACAGAAAACTGAATGTTATTCAACTGCTCTGTGGTTTGCTTAAAACAAAAAATATTGGGCGAATGCGCTGTTATTGTCATATTTGTTACAATAGTAGCGTGGTCTGGTGTAAGAATGCAAAGTTAAAGCAGCAAAATCCCATTAAATCCGAATTACGAGATGTAAAAATATCAAGTCTTATCCGGATTTTGCGCAGATCTGGATTAACCTTTTGTTAAAAAAAATATTGCAAATCATTTCCCCAAACTATCCCCAACTTCGCTCGCAATGGGCAAAGTTCCAGATATTAATAACTTCTATGGGCAAGGTGGCTGCAGTTTATTGGGTGCAAATAAGACTGTCACATCATGGGCATATGTTTTACGATACGACAGGTTCTACCAAAACTTACTCAGTTGGCATTTGTAGTTCACTGTCAAATACTTGGTTGTACCAGGACAGGGGTCGTCACCAAACACACGTGAATGCACCAGAAGCCCACAGTAGCGTCGACCGTCGCAGTCCGCAGCCGTTTTCTGCAAAAAGCAACACTAATTAGGATACAAAAATATCGCAAAAACTTTGCTGTGGTTTTTTGAGAACGAATTTTACTGTACTCTTTAGAACATCTCAATACATGACCCACCATACGATACACCTGTTACCACTAGGAGCTTACTTGTTGACCCCCCCTTTCAGATTATATTGCACGGGTTATTCTCTTGCGCAAGAAAAACAATTAGTAACCCCCTTTCATTTATCTCGGATGGGAGAAAATAGATGACATCACAAGCACTCCCTCGTGAAGCGAGAAATTGCTTACACGAGATGTTATCGCGGTGTAAAGCACCCGGTTGTACGACCTCCCGTCTTATTTACCCGCTATCAAGGTACGGTAAGGCAAAAGTAGGACCACATTGCACGGGATTTGTTTTTGAAACGCGTTGCCGCTTGTTGCAACACAAGTCGGATATGGCAGCACCGCCCGTTGGTCAGTGCTGGTTATTTTACTCCATCACGCGCGGGCAAAATGTTTTCGGAAATACAGGAAACCTGTCTCCATATTGCAAAGGCTTGGAACAGATTCCCACGAACCAGATGTGGGACCAACGACATATGTAGATAATCAGGCGCTATTGTGTTGGCGAAAATCTTGTGGAATCAAAGTGAGCGTATCGACAGCAATTTTTTTCGAATTCCAATGGAAAATGTTGGGACGATCAAGACACTTAGTTTCAGAATAGGGAGAATATTCTGAACTGTCTCGGTAAATCTTACGTTGTAATTTCATAATGAATGATAACGGTTAGACTCGTAACCGAAACATTAGAGTATGGTATTATTCGAGACAGTTGGGCTTATTCATTTTATTCCAAAGCTTACAACGAAATATGCCTGAAAATTTGTTGCATTTCCAAAACCTAAGTGGTACAATAAAGTGACGTAGGTATAATCTTTAAAAGTCCATCAACCCTCGTTAAAAACATCAAAGAAGCGGCGTCAATTGTTGGACCCCAATTGAACTGTTCTCAGATGGCAGTAATAAGATTTGGGGCGGCACGCTTCAACAAACCTGAAACGACCTCACAAACGATCCAATTTTGTCGCCACACGGGAGTAAGGGAAACCGCTTTAGCCCGCCTGTTAAACGGATTGATGCAAAACTGTTTTTTGTCACTTGGTGGTGATAAATGCAAAATTTAACATCGAGCATCTTCACTATTAAATGTTTGACGCAAGCAAGATAATGAGAAACGTTTGCAAAGCGTGAATCACAATCAAAAACGACAAGCAAAAAAATTGAGACTAACATACCGTCAGTGCGCTTGATACAAAACAGACCCCAAAATTAATTCGAAAGCGTTGTTTGTGGATTTAAAGTCTAGAAAAAAAGGCCTACCAAGATGCCACACTTTCGAACTGTCGGATGTGCGCGCAAATTACCCAAAACCAACTTATCGCGCATAAGCCGTTTTGACAGCCGCGAATCCTCTGATTCACACCGACCTGTTTAATGCCAAAACACCGTCACACAAAAACTCGACGCCTCAAACACACGTGGAGCAGTGAAGCACCGCCGGGAGTACTTTCTCCGCCGTTAGTGAGTCATAACTTTACGTCGTATGTTCGCAATTTTCGATGGATTGAATCCTTACCACGTGGCGATACGCTTTTGTAGCCGTCAATGCCCATTAGGGAAGCACTTTAATGGTCCGGGGCAAATAACAACAACTTGGACACAAACAGGAGACAGAAAAACAAAAAACAATTCTGATAATACTGTTTGTGGACAGTGCTGTTGGTTCGTTTGACGAAGAAATTGGAGTTTAGGTTCATGAAATACTTTATTGTAACAAAAGAGTAATATAATGCACAATTAAAACCGAGCACCTAAAAAGAGTCAAAATTGTTTACTTGTACTATGGACACTTATAGTGCAGTAACACGTTAATGGGGAAAGTTAGCATTAGTGGGACATTTAGACATTAGTGCAGACGTGTTTTCCTCGAATAAACCTTACATTGTCGCAGATTCAGTATTTGAAAACAACAGGCAACGTGCAAATGGCATTCGTAATAAACTAGAGTATTTAACTGCTTTCTTTCTCAATAAAACAAGATAGAATTACTTTGCCCCGATGACATAGAGACGATAAGAGAAATGGTTTACAGATATTTGCCCCGGGTTACACCGAAAATGCGTCACAGAACGAATAGGGTTCTCGTGTGAATTAGTCACGGAGAAATTCGACACCGCCAGTTTCTGCGCACGTATCACGTGACGGGAAGGGGAGAAACCGTTCACCCGTGGCCCCCTCCCCACACCCGGAGGTGCAAAAACGCGACAGGAGGGGATGTTTACGGGCGGTGCGTAAATTCGTCTTCCTACACCGGGCAACTAAATTGGCCATTAACTCAGACAAAACTTTGGAAATTTAAAGCACCTTATAGTTGGAATCGTGCCATAAGGGACAAAAATCGGTTCAAAGTGGCATCTTTGTAGAGAATTCCTTTTGATTAAGGTCTAGGTGGGATGGGTTTTGGTGGTTTAACACCGCTATCTTTTGTTCCACCATTTGTAGCGAGGTAAACAACGGTTATTAGATTTATGGGCCTGTAAACCTTGGGAACATTGTGACCTTTTGCATATGCTTCCAATGGATCTTACAGGAAAGCCCTGTACACACAAAGTTTACTGAGTAAATGTCATTTCCTTTAGATTAATTATAAGATAACTGGCGCATCCAGCGTAACTCAAATAATCAAACCAAATAGGAAATAGGGTTTAGGTCGTACAGTGAGCAATGCCTCCCGAGGTATTTGCGAGCCATCCGGGTCAAGGGCACAGGGCGGAATACAAACCAATTTCTTTTCATAACACGAGCAATTGAGTGCTCCTGTTGCATCAACAGATGCACGCGGCTTGCTTGTGCAATGGGCATGACAGGCTACTTGTGTTTCGCATAAACACTTGCCTCGAAATAAATGCGCAGCTTCAAAGAGTTGCGGGAATTGCTTTGTGAGCCAATACCCCAAACGCACTGATTCATTACACTGACTTTCAAACACAACCCGGCACAAAAGTTACCCAGAAAGCACATCGGCAAAAAAGTTTAATTGGCCTTAGTGTACAGTATGAAGAGTTGATTAATAACAGACCAATATTAAGGTCAGTCCACTAGGAACCAGGACTGACCTCATACAATCAACAACCTGAGTACAAAGGGTGCTTTGATGTGGCGGTGTTTGCGCGCCACTGTACGGATGAAGGCAGCAATAACTGACGTAAGCGGCGTTTTCCAGGAAACTTGTTTTATCTCAAGTACACAACCAACGAACACAAAGATGCACTGTGGGAGATGTCTCAATTTGATCAGACTCATAATTCACACGCATACTTTGGTTGGTATTAAAAAAAATATTGATAATACCAGCAAGCTGATCTTTATTGTAATGTCTCAAGTTTGCATGTGGCACTTTATGGGCAAAAAGGGTTTTTGCAAATCCACGTTACAACAACCCAGAAGAATTGTGCGGTGTGTGGTCATATTTTTCAAAATTTTCAATAAAAAGTTGGCGCCCAGCCGATGCCTGGCGGGTTCGGGTTTCAAACATCAACGAACCGTACTAAAAACCCATTACAATACGCTCAGGCCTCAAAATGAACACAGCGTCGCCTCACAGAAAAATTAAAACTTTCTGAAAACCAGGGTCAGTCAAGGACCTCTCACTTAACGCCCGCACGCATTCAGAAAGCATTTTTATGTAAGAACCCAAAATGCCGTTGATGGAGAAGAGGTCAAGCGCTTAAAAGGGGTAGAAAAACTCTATTGCGACACTTAGTCCATGTCGTGCCAGCGGCTTTCGTCGAGTTAGTATGTGACGATCAACGAAATATTGTGTTACAGGCTGGAGTTAAATCTTTTTTCGATGGACGCAAAGGTTATATGCCACCAAAAAATTGCCGAAAACCAGCAACGCCCAACCATTTCCCAGCATTATGGTGGCATAGTAAATCTGCACTCACGGCATGTTACGATTCCCAAACTGCCAAACAACAGACACACGCCGCGTTGAAATGAACGGGCACAATGCTTAAAACTGACCTAATGAAGAAGGAAAAGCCCCAAGACAATGCTTCATCACAACACAGGTCGTGAAGCATTCGGACAAATAATCCAATGCGCTGGCGTTCGATCACATTCGGAGACAAGGCGGTCGTGCAGACCTCTCGTTAATGAATATTGGCGCTCTGGGTGATTTACTTTATTGGATTAAATACGGTGGTCAACAGCAGGGGTCGTTACATAGTCAATAGAGTTGGAGAGTGACCAATATTTCTAACTTGTGTGTTGTAAAAATTGGTATTACAAAACTTCATTTTTTGATCGCAATTAGGAGATTTTTTACTGTTACTTTCGAGTTTGAAAAAAACATTACCCGGAATATCAGAAATAAAAATAACGATTACAGACTTTCGAATTGACATAACGCGTATCATTTTACTCACATGGCACCCAAATCAATGCAAACGCGATTAGACCAAAGGGCAATTATGTCATTAAATCGATAAACCACGTAATTGCGATGGGAAAATACCGTCCTAATTAAAAGGCGGCACTCGCACGTGCATCTGTCCTCAGGGTTTCAATAATCGCCTTTTTGTTTGGTTGCAAATATAATTTCGAATTCTTAAACGCCCCTAATATTATTCTGGATTAACAAAATGTAGAACAAAGTGAAGACGATTACTGACACAAAGCTGCACGTTACAACGAACACCATGAAAACAAAAACAATACATAATATATTTTATTTCTGCTGTACGGCAGTTTTCACGTTCCATGGACTTGTTAAGATTCGACGCACTAAGTTTAAATCTATCCAGGCGAATTGTTTCTATGTTTGCAATTGTAATTTTTAGTCACACCAAGCTGCATTAACTTGTTATTCGCCTTCATTTTTGGTTTTAATTTTTACGCGAGGTTCTTGGAACGTAAAATTCGCACTAGTACGTCGCAACGCACAGTTTAACAACCGTTGCTGTACGGGATGAAAACAAACGTTGGATTGTCACCACAGTTACACTGAGCAAAATGTCTACTTTATAAAGGCGTTTTGATTTGCCTTAGTAGTCAACTCAAACTACATTTGACCTGAGGAAATCTCATTGCAAAAAACAAAACGTCTTACCGCATATGACGTCACCGCTTCGCAGTTGGTGCTTTCCTTGCTTCTGAGGTAGGCGAACGATCCCCATATAGACGTCTTGGCAGGACATATCTCTACGCTCGGAACTTTGCGACCGAACATGGCGCTCTGCAAAAATATTGCTAAGTTATTACAAATATCGAACGTTTAAGTATCGGGTGCGATAATAATAAAAGGTTTGATAAATTGTGACATAAACGGCGGCAATGAAGAAATTATCAGAAAATGTCAAAACAAATGAACTTGGCAATGAACAAAAATCCCTGTAAATGATCAATATGTTTGAAACAACCGTAGGCAGATATGGTTCTGACTGCCATTCGCGCGCCTTATGCCACAAACCACTGTTTGTTTGATGCAAACAACAAACGGAACTTGGATATGTGTAGGAAGAAATGGAACGCGGTTTGTGTCCAAAAATACCCAAAATGAAGCTGTTCATAGCTTGACATTTTGCAGCAAGAGTGATTACAGACCTGAACCTTTTATCGCGTCGAATTACGCGTGTGTGACTGGTACGCGTTAACCGGAACTGGGAAATTACACACCATCAAACTTGACAGGAAACAAGTTCGCGGTGAAACGACTTCGACTTTTTGTGACAACTAAATTACCAACTGAATATTTAAAGGCAATCTTTATATAATGTTTACCGGATATTTTCCTGCATTGCAAAACAACACACCGTATATAGGGAAAAATGTAAATCTTTCCAAAACGATGTCCCCAGTATATATAGGCTAACTATACCTAAGTTGTTTTTATAACGAAACTGTTCTCTACTAACTGGGTTCATATTACATTTTCGGCGGCAAAGCTTTTGCCAAAGGTTCTGAAATGAGAAACGTGGGTTTTCAATTTACTGAAGCATCAACAGCTTTACAAAAACGTTGAAATCGTGAACTTTTCTATTTGGTAAATATCGGTGGTTCAGAGAAACGATACAGTTCAATTCTCTTGTTCCCAACCATACGTGCGGGCATGAATATTTCAGCTATTTATTTGTCTCGCATTGTTTTCCGCCTTAACAAACTGCGTGGATAAAAGCGCCCTTTGAGCCAGGGCACCTGGGCGAGGGTTATTTTGGGCTCTGTCGTCAGTTCTCGCCCCTTGACCGAACGAAAGGGGGCGTTCCTGTCGATTATAACGCCCCCAGGAAACCCTATAGCTGGATTCTAAACATCTACAAAGTGGGTCAGCGGCATATCAACAAGCGGTTTACCAAATGAGGTTTGTTTACATACAGCACACGCATAACAAGTTATCCGAATAGCTTCGTACGTTGCAAACAAGCTTATCAGAGGGAAGGAAAATAAAAGATGTTTTTCTACTGGTCCTAGAAACCCTTTGAGGCACCGCTGGAATTGTTTGCATGGCAACTTCGCTAAATGAATTAGGAGGTTTCTAAATCGTTTTTCGATCGATGGTAAACAAAAACACTGCCAAAAATCTGCCACCAAGCGCTTGAATGGATTTGCACGAATCAAAATACCGTTAGCTTGACACCAATTTGCATTGATAAAAGTCCACATAAAACCGTATTTTACAGCATGCAATAAAGCAAATGGTTTTAATTGCTTATTTATATCCAGGCTTGCATGAAAGCTTTTGCATTTCGGGTTCAAAAACAGAAACCAACCCCCAATATTCTAAATTCAAACACACCTTGCTTATTGTTCAATGATGCCCAGTTTAAAATTATGCCCATTGAAGTATGTGATTTAAATTTCAGATCTAACTTAAAAAACTTCAGAGAGCATTTGACTGCTGAGATTTGATATGCTTTGCTTGTCTTTGGGTTAGAGATCGGTGCTGTGTCGCACGGTGTAACGACAATGAATTGACCTTATCGACCAAAAACTCTTGCCGCCATAGATTATCGAGTTTTGTCTGCTGGAGTCACAATACGAAGAGCTGGAGTTTGGGGTTCAGAAAGTTACAGTGTCACTGCAGTGCGTTAAAGTGGTAGGAAAATTTGAACGTAAACATAAGCGACCAAACATTGCTCGGTGACCTACTTGCAAGTAAAGAGAGACCCACTAACACAAAAAATCGCCTTTTCCTACTTTGAATGTGAAAAAATTTATACATGGAGTTTCAATGCTATTCAAGGATTAACCCGGTCTTGTTTCTCACGCTGGCGACGGATTTCTATTGAGTGTCAAATACAACAATTGCTTCCATCGTTGACTTTTAACAGTGGGATTATTGACAACTGGATCCTGTGGCCAAACAATCCAAGCCAAACAGTAAACCTACTCGTTGATCCTTCTTTTCAAAGAAGAAGCATCATATGGTTAAAGTCACAGAGTTAGAAATATTTGCCAAATCCGAAAAAGATTAACGACTGCGCCAAACATGTGCAAATACTTTCGCTTTGGAAGGTAATCAATTGCCCCGTAGATTCACGGATAATAAACAAATGCACGGAGATAGAAATAATAAAAATATGTATGATTATTTTTGAATTGTGAAATACTGGACAGTAGTAATACAGAGAGGTTAAGGGGCAAGAATATATTGTTTTTGTTTGTTTAAGATGCAATTGTATATGTTGCTCACTGTAACATTTTTTCTGTTGTTTGCTTAAAAAATAGGCGTTATGACGCATATCTGTCAAGAAATGGCGTCTAAAAAACTACGACATTTTTGACCTGCTCGAGGGCTTTTACATTAACCATTGCTGCGAGGGCTTTGAGAAATCGCAGAGTGGTGGAAAAGGCATATAATGGCGTGGCGTTTATTTGACGGACAAAGGCCAAGTGGTGCCTGACTAAACAGCCAGTGAACCACAGCTGAGAAGCATCTTACCGCAGGAAATTGTATCCCGTGCTGCTCAAAAAGGGAACCTCTTTTGGGTTGCAGTAATATGTAAGCCCAGATTTTGACAAAAAAGAAGTGCTGATTAGACAAACAACAATACACAAAACCGAAGTTAAAGCCGCAGGTTTAAATTTGCATTGATTTGAATCGAGCATTTAGAGTATTTTTTGCCGCATCCTGAACATGAACACAACTAATATAAGTTTAGTCCCCATATATAAAATACTTTAAAAAGAATAGTGTGTATATCTTAAAGTTCATAATTCCAGGATATTTGTGATGGGGCGCTGAGTTTGCAAGCTTAACTTACTTGAATGTCGATGGTGGACATCATGGGACACCTGATGAAGAGGACCTGCCCCTCGCATGCGCTCGCCGTGTGGTTCGTGATAATCGACGCCATGTAACCTGCAATCAAATACATTGTGTCGGTAATTGTCGGCCATTATTGGACGCAAAGCGTGCTCAATGGAGATCCTATGGACGTCCTGCGGGGCGGGGCGGCAGCTGTAAATCGCGCGAATGTGTTTGTCCACGAAACAATGTGTTTGACGGAAAGCTGCGGGTACAAAGGAACGGGAGACAGCCTTTCCCGCAGGGCCATGCCGCGCATTTTAATTGTCCTTCAAGCGCATGGTGGCAATTTTCAATGAGATTTTGTCTCCCTGAAGTGACATTTATTTGCAAACACAAAATGTTGGCAATTTAAAACAAAAGATTATTAAATTTTTGGTGTTTTTGTGGGGTTTACATTTTACAATACATGCTGAGGATTGTTCAACATTTAGTTATTTGCAAGGTTGGCAATGTGCCAACTATCAAGCAAAACACCTAAAGTTAATTTGACTGTATATCATAGATGAATATATTGTATATGAAACAAAATCACTAAGCCAGTACCTACAGAACAGTTTGACAGAGGTTTGAGTGGTAAGCCCCCCCTGCACTCTTTAGTTGGTAATATTTCACCATGCAACGCTGGTGGCCCAAACTTCCTAGGTGCGTCGACTTTGACACACGTCAAAGCAGTCAGTTTTTCGAATAAACAACCGCTATAATTAGGCACGAGAGGCTTTTTCAAAGACAACTGACATTTCGTGCGTTGACGGTCAAAGCCACGTTGAGCAGACATGCGTGTTCGTTTGCTAAAAGGTCCAGTTACAAAATCGATGAAACAAATGGAAAACCCGACGGGCCGTCGCGGAGGCCCAGAGATCAATGCTAATGCAATAATAGGCGGAAGATATGATGTGTGCAGGTATAAGCGCCCGTGGAATCTCCCGGCTCTGGAGGGGGGTTTATCGCTTTGCACGCAAACACCCCACACAGTACGAATTTCGTGATTGGCATGGTGAAATATTTCTGGTTTAGAGTTGGTCACCTTACCCTTGTGGATGTCAGATGGGGTTTGCCCAACTTGTTTGGGAGGAAAACACTTGCGAGGAAACGGGCAAGCGAAGGTAGACCCGCGAAACACCTTAATTTAATTTACGTCGGTAGTTTTATAAAGATATATGATCTCCGAGAGCGGATAGTCTGTTTGCTGAACGGGGAGTGTATGAGCAACACATGCGCTTGGGGTCGTACCATAGAGGAAGATACATACACTTACAAAAATGATAGTAATTCACTTCCAAAATAAAATAAAAATGTCAACAAAGCTTCACAGCTGGTCTAGCTGCACGAGTGGCGTTTATTACCCTTTGAAGCCATTCTAATCCCTTGGAAACAGCCACGAGACAGGCTAAATCCTTCAGCAGCGCTGTTGAATCTAATAACCCTGCCATCCATCACTAATCCCCAGCCCACTGCCAAAGGCCCGGAAAGGCGATGCAAGGCAAATATCCAAACGGCCGCGATGGTTAGCAAAAGTGCACTTTTCTGTAAACCCGGAGAACAAGAATGCCCTCCATGGCACGGAACCGGCCAAGCCCTAGGTCGCAACGGTCCGTTAGATTGGTTGAATTGAACAGCAGACGCCGTTGGTCGGTTGTTGGTCCAGGCGCACTGGCTGTTGACGATCTTTGCCGCTACGTTAACCCCGAGGTCCCACCCGTCAAGATGGGTTTGAGAAATGGACTGATGGTGTTTGCGTTCGCCATCAAGCCCGCTGACGTAATTATGCTAACGATTTCTGTTGCATTGTGTAAGTTTGTATACAATGTTCCACATCGTGTACGTTGTACAAACTAAATGTACAAGGAGAACGTTTCCTGTTGGTGTGTAAAAAGCGGACGCCGCGTTTGCCAATTCAGTCTTAAGTTCTGGCTTACTTGGTTAAAATTACCAAGAGCAGGATATTACCATTGTCACTGCAGTCTAAAATTTTCAATTTTTTTCGAAGCGTTCGACTCGAGGGTAAAATTAGTATTACAATCGTTGACGAACAAGTTTGAGTTTAATGAGATGTCAGAGTATAACACAAAAATCCAATAAAGCTTTTGAAATTTATCCAACAACTTCAAAACGAAATGACACTTTTGGCAATTCTGCATTATCTGGAACGACCTCATGTACGCAGAAATCAATACCAGAACCACTGAAAGGTGCCTCGCTGTCGAACTCTCTCACAAGGAAGACAGTTCAATGCCAATACGCAATTAACTTCCTCGAACAGGTGTGACGTAACTGGTCGATCTGGTAACGAAATCGACTCGCAGCATCGATTTTTTGAAATCCCGCACCGCTTGGCTGACGGCGAAGTTATTTCCTCATTGGAATCGCGTTACGCTTGTTTTCGCACGGCGTCGGTCAATTGCAACGCCACAATGCTCGTCAGCGATATCCGGGGCTAGAGTGATGGATGAAATCGTGAGATTCCCCGTGGGAAAGCCGTTTCCAAATGTTAGGCCTGATATTGAGTTTTAATGGGAAATCAGGATATTTATATTAGTTGAGGTAATTGTTGCCAACGTCGAGGGTACACTCTGTGATTGACATGTATCTCGACTTTATATAAATGAATATTCTGATATTGATTTTGTGGAGATAAATTTAAATCGAGGACAAAAAATAACAATACCAAAAACACAAGAGGGTAACTGTTATTTACCTAATTACTCTTGATACAACTCCACGCTCTACGCATTTAAGACTTATCGTGTACTGACAAAAACATGTTTTCCTTGTTTCTGCTTCTAAAGGGAAGGCAACAAGTGTGCCAACTTCAAGCATAGCGCGTCCTTTGCTGTTACCAGCGTTTCCCTCGACCCAATATTAAGCTATGCTTTTGACACATTTATATTGTGGAGGGTTTTAGTATTGGAAACTATAATTCATGAATTTTTTTTTACGACCACGAAGCTAAGAGAACATGTAACAGTTACCACATCAATACGCCGCCCCTAATCTCACGGCAGACAATTTATGCCACTTGACATAAAGCCACATAAGAAGTTGCCTGGAGACGGATTAATAAATAAAAGGGGGCTTGAGTGCGAGTAGTTCTTTAATCGGTAAAGCATTGGGTAAATTATTGAATGTTGACAACAAAGCGAGGCGGTCTCGAATTGTCGTGTGAGCGCCAACTGTTTACAAACGCCTGATCTTGCTCAAAAACTGCCAGACAAAGATTAGGTCTGTCACTGGAAAGTTGACCTCTTTTGGGCGCCAGTCACAATTATGTTAAGGTCCCACATTTTGTTATGGATCCTGGTTGACATTAAACAAAAAAGAAATATTATGATTGCAATGATTTCAACGTATATTGGAATTACAGCAAACGTACGTAATCCCCAATTAGTTAAACCGAATCTTCGCCCAATTCGAACGAAATTGGATTTTTTATGATGTCCATTGCTGTAGTCAAACTGCGACACTGTCATACACGTGCTGTCCCAAGTTTAACATAAAATAGACTTTTAGAAAGTTGAACTACAACGAAACCGGATAAAGTTGGCGTAGTACACTTATGATTTGGAACAGATCGTTCGGTGCAGATTTATGTGTGTGTGATGTTGCGGTACATAAGGGAAACTTGTAGCGACTTGACACCATCCCGACACTCCGGGGAGTTTTGTTTACGTATCACACGGTAGCAGCAAACGCGTTTACCTGAATAGTAGTCCCCAGCGGCGAGATTGCACAGATGTAGGAAGTAAACCGTTAAAAGTAGTCGGTACATCAAACGACCGGGTCCCGACGAAGAAGTCCTTGTACGCTCTCGGCGGTTTAAAGTTCTGCTACATCCATTCAAACACCTTTTAGTTTGGCAGTAAATCCATTGAGTACAGCCTACCCGGGCACTGGAACAAACTGCGGTGGAACCGTTGAACCCGTATACCACGTCCACGTCATACTTTATCCACTTCGTATATCCGGATTTGACGTCATCGTCTCTATTTCGCATACTTTTGACGCTCTCCGCGTGATGCCAATACCCAGGCTTAATTACGTGAATGGTTGAAAAGAAAATGATGATGATGGTAGTTGCGTATCGCTACACAGGTTATCACAGAGATGCCATGAATATTGCCTGTCGAAACTCTTCTAGCAGAGCGGCGGCGTGTGTCTCTAAACACAGCAAACGATAATGGATCGCATTCCGGGTCGACAGGTCTCAATAAAGTCGTTCGCGTCCGGCACCTTACACACAATATAATAAACAGGTTTTCGACGACCGTCAGCGCCAGTCGAGGGCAATTCTAAAAGACAAAAATAAATACAGCAACACTGCGATAGACAACGGATAAATGAATGAACACAAACACTACTAAGATAGGCATGGGGACTTCTCATAACTAAGTATCTTTACTTATGAAACAACAGCATAAACGTACATTTAGACGCAACAGGAAACTTGGCAGACTCACTTTAAGGTACCTGCTAAAAAATGGCTTCCTGTCTGTGAATGGCTAACTCGGAATAAAATTTAAAACTCTTCCCTTCACGATAACACCCGAAAGCCAACTAAGGGCCATAATTGGCAGTTATATTTTAAGGTAAACTTTGGTCATTATCCTTTCTCCACGCGAAATAACATCTCATAGCTATCGTTATAGTAGTGATTCATCATGTGGTCGAGAAAACCTCTAAGCCGCATGCCTGGCCTGTAACACTTGCCACGCCGCTTGCCCCTGGCTCTCAACTTCGGAACTGTCCTGCATCAAACTGAAACAACAACATTTCGTGGCCTGTCGATCCAGCCTGTCTAAACAACCACTTGTCGGTGTAGCCCGGTGCATTACCGGGATCACTTCGATTTTCCGCCGCGTTTCTGCGTCTCTGGCGCCGTGGTCATGCTCCATTTCGCTCGAAGGCAAAAGATAATGAGCGTGCTGGAGCGGGTCGCGCAGAAAAAAAGCGGCACTGCTCTCGAAGGCGAAATGAATGGCACTGGGCACTGGCGACATGCTCGTGTTTTTCGCTGTTACCGCGTGCATCACAACAAAAAAAGCGACGACAACCCTATATCTTCCGACCAGACGCAAACGATTATGACAAATCCACTAAACACCAGTAAGAGTGCAACAGTGACATAAATTGTTGCGTATTTTGTCAATTTTTGACCCACGTGTGACCCGCAACCATAATACCATTACCTCGAATCAACATCCTCATACTGTAAATCCAACAGAGCAAACAGCAGCAATCCTTAGACAAGTTGGGGCACTGACAGTGACCTCGGTCTATCCTCTTGCATTACAGCGGGTCTGTACATGTTGCATAGCAGGTGGTAAACCCGGCCGAGTTCACCACGCAAGCAGCTGAATCAGCAGGCAAGCAGATAAATGCAGAGCAATGCGTTGAAACACGAAGGACGGTGGACGGTTAATCGCCCAGGCAGAGTGCCGTTTTCCGTAAGTCCACCAATTGACTATTGCCCCAAAGCCAAAACGATTTCGAGCGCGTTATTAACAGGCGCCAATTAACTTTGAGAGCGGACGCCGCGTTTAGCGCTAAGCCGCGAGGTCCTGTCATAAATCTTAGGGTTGTGTGTGCAAAGTTTAAGGCCCAATGCACGCAGAAGAGAAAGGTCATATGCCCCGTTCCTACTTTTAAAGTCAGAAAATACTTTTTCATAAATTCCTTTTAAAATAAAACACAACAGTTACCACATGTAATATCGCAAAATACTTCCTTCGTTCCACTTTATTAATATTACAATACAAAAAATTGGGGAATCGAAATATTATTCGAGTTATGCGAAAGAGATTTATAAAATATTAATACAAACACCCCTTCACCATAAACCTTTATCAATTCAAATAACAACTTTTTATTGCATCCGTGGTAATTCTCAAAAATTTTACACCTTACGTAAACAATTTGTTTCGCAAACATTTATGACCTAAAAGTGCGCGGTCAATCGTTAAAAATGATAAAATGTGGTCAAGAAATGGAACTCAACATATATTTTCCATAACTCAACCACACCACCGCGAGTTTATCTGATGGCAAAGGTTCCAAGTCTTGTCGTATAAAGCATTTCGACGGGAGGCCACAGCACGCAGTGTTGTGCTTGTGTACACACGCGCGGCAAAAATGGGCATACACGCACACGATAACAAACCACTACAGGGCTGGACGTACAGTTGTTTGCCCACTAGCTTACTTCGCGCGTAGGCCCTGGTAAATTGGGCACGAAACGATGAGGCGTTGACTAAAGCTTCCCAGAAACCCTTTCTCCACTCCAACTCCATTTCTAATATATTTTATCGCCAAAAATCTGTTTAGGTTACAAAGTTGTGTCCCTCAGAATTCCTGTGCCTATTTTTGTCTTAGATCTTACGTACTGCCTTTGGCTTCGGAAATGTTCCGTTTTAGAACCGAAAATTACAGAAAAGCGTTAGTTGTCCATGTCAAGTTTTCTGGTTGTCAATGACACTTGCAGGGTCGGACAAGTTCAGAAGGCGCTGCACGAAGGAATCGTGTTTACTTGGTGGTGAGTCCAATCTCTCTCGAAGATAAATTTAATTCACCGAGCTGTGCTTGCCATAACCATGTCTTTCGTAATTTCCCTTAAATAAATAAAACCAAAATACTCCCAGCAAAGCTATAGGCGCCACCAATTTGTTGGACTTTCCGAACATACTAGAGTGAATTGAAGTTAAATGCCAAAGGCGCCGTCTAAACCAGTTTACTGCATCACGCACCAAAAACCTGACACCAAAGAATGTCCAAAACAAACGACAATTTCTTCCGATATGGCTCACTGAGTTCATCAACAAATTCAGATGACTTACTAATAGATTTATTTTAAAATAACCTTATTCTTTAACAATTTGCATTCGTGTTCCAAAACTTTTGCAAACAAGCAATCAAAGATTAGCCGATTTCCACCATTGCCTCAGCTGCAAGTCTCAAGTGGCTCCTCTGTATTACGAGTGCCCCCGCCTAAAGTGACCACAACAGTTTCGTTAAGTGTGAGAAAATCGTCTCATTCAATCGTTTTTGTGGCTATATTGGCGCTTGTGTTTGCACTAACGTTTATTGACCCTGGAACTACACGTAGTTTTTGTGTTAGATTCACGAATTTACCTTTGTTATGTGCCTTTTGTTATTTGCTACTTTAATAGTACAAAACTATACGACCAGGCAAACGCACAATCCTAACTGCAAAAACCCTTACATCTTTCAAGCTCCCGGGCGAACGTATAAAACTCCAAACCGTCAAAACGAATAAAGTAACAATCCACAGTTTGTGCTATTCCAACAAAGCGGAAAAATTACCAATTTTTCGCAAAAAAAACATAGATTGTTTACAACGGAACCTATCTGTCAAACTCCCACTGTTGTTCAACGTACCGACTTCACCCCTACTCTACGCACGCTAGACCACATGCTGCTATCAAGCCGCGCTCCATCGCCACTACCAACTCTTGCAAAACGAAGACAGAAGGCTGGGTGCTCTCGCCGCTCAATCCCTTTCTTCCAGGCGCCGGGAGGTTCGCGCAGGCAAAGTAAACATGGGGTCGCCCAACGCGTTATGACGTCACACATACCGAGAATAACAAAGATGGCGCGGGCCAACGCGAGGTCAGGTGCTGGCAGGTTTACTATTTGTCGTTATCACAGCGGTTTAAAACAAGCAATATTGTTTTTGTCGTTTGTCGTTTACAGTCACAATGTTTTGGCTTACAATACAACAGAGGTGTTCTAGCACAAAAAATGCTTAATTTACTATTGAAGGACACATGATAGTTGTGGTTAAAATATAATCGGAGCAGCAGAAAAAAAATTCTCTGTCTTTGCAAACCTAACTATACCAACACCATGCCATCTTAGAAACCCGATTGATTGCCAGTAAACCTTGGAAGTTTCGATCGAAAGCCTTTACGAGCTGGTCGTGCATTCTCCCGACCATTACGTACTAGACTGGTTATTGGAGCAATCTAAATCGTTGAAAGTACTTCGCTTTGATCTTGATTGTCTGGAGTCGACAAGGCAGATTGCGGGCTCGGGTGATTGATCACAGTTGGTTGGAGCAGCCGCACAACCTCCGGTCTTTTGATTTTCCAGCAACATCCACTTGTTTGTGCATGTGCAGTGACTACCCCACACAACAAAGCACCGGAGGCCAAGTAATTAAATGGAATAGACTTCTTGCATTCTTGTCTTGGCAAGATGGGATCGCTCGACCACGAAGGCCCTTTCAAAGGGATTTTGGCTGACGTATCGATTATGACGTCACCGTGACTTTGCAGCCCCGAGTGAATCAAAAGTATGTTTTCAGTTAATTGCGATTTATTGCTGAAATTATTTATTGACATTCATATCATATGGCCGTAGTTCGGTGGTCAACCTGGTCTGAGACCACTGAAATTTTTCATGTTGTTTGGTTCAAGGATCAAAAAATTGGGGGAAGCAATTTTTTTTCTTACATTAGATTTGTTAATTTCGAATATTGTGGCAAACATTTTATTCGCGTATCCCGTAGTAAAAATGTAAACCCGCCTTCGAAAGATTATCTCGATTTGCTCTATAACGCCACCTTGCGCCAAACGTAAACGAAGTTTGCATGTTTAGAAAGAATTCGAAGGTCTTGTTTTTGTCAAAAAATTGGAAACGGCTTTCCACTGGCAATCATTACTAAAGGTGGGATTAAACATGTTTAGTTTCCAAAAGTTTATTCAATCAAACAACCGATTGGTTTTGCGAACCACAGACAAAATAATAGCGGGATGTAAAACAGATACTGTTTTGTTTTTGTTGAAATGTAGCCTATTACATCATTCGAATCCTTGTAAAAAAAGTTTTGCACAGTTTTAGAAAATGGTTGAAACTCGTTTCGTGATATCGGGACGACGTTTTGTTGGTAAAAATAGGTCTACCATACGTCATGTGCTCCTTATTCGAAATCAATAACATGTCCTCAGATGTTGCCCTTTGTAAAACGCCAGCAGACAACATTTTGAGGACCTAAAACGTTTAAAGAAGTGCGGCGCTGAGATATGAAAGTCACCTTGGGCTGCTCAATAACCCACCGTTCTCAAAAAGAGATTTACGATGTGATGTCATCGACGATAAGTGAATGAATCACCAAACTGCAACGTAAGCACACCAGAGCAGCGGAAACAATTTACACTATATATTAAACTAGCACCTAACGGTTCACATGAGAAACAGGATTTGCTTGGTAATTATAAGATCGGTGCAACGCCACAGCAGGCTACTGGGTAGCTATGAAGAGTTGGTTATCAAAAAATTAGGCTACCAGTTACTGGTAATGTAGGGAACAGTCGCAAAAAATGTAGAAGTTGTTCTGAACCCGGGTCTGTAAAGAGTTGTCAGGGGTGTTTGCTGAAACTTCTCAACGCGAGTTCTTGGACGGGGATAAAGTACGATTTTCCAAACATATTCTTGCATTATCAATCAAAACTTGCTTGCAACATATAGTCTTGTTGCTTGGCAAACAAAAGCCTACGTAACACCACGTATCTCAGTGGGAGGCGCGGAAGCAGATTTTTTGTAACAGCGCAAAAACTATTCAGCCTACACCAAACGGGATCCACCAGGACAAGTTGAGGCCTTAGTGTGAACCGTTTTTCGTCACCTTCCCGCATTCCTCCGTTTAGTCGCGTAAACATTCAATCAGGTTTTTGTCTTACTTAAGGTATTGGCATGCCAAGAAACAACTGAGCGCCTTTTTCTGATTCATTCCCCCAAGGAAGCCGGCTGGGAGAATGTCACTTTCCTGTATTCGCGCCATTTGAACTTTGGCGAAAGCTGAAGGCTTTGACAAAAAACAAGTGCTGTAGGCCACAACGGGATACTCAGCACGGGTTGAGTCATGGAACCACGTGGTATGTGGAGGGTCACACGCCGGTAAGATAAGTGAAAACGTTTTGAGCAAACTATTCGAGTTTTGGAGCACGTGGTTGCCATCTACCACATGGTTGAAGCGTAAAGGTGTGGTAACGTACAAAAATATTTGAAAATGTTTATATCAAGGTTAGTTTAATATCAAAAAATATGTTAGGCCTACATGCCGTGTTGTATGAAATGTGATGTAACGTTTGGTATAGAAAAGACATCCGCGCCAGTGGAGTTCGGGGTGGGCAGTGGGTGTGGTGTAGCAAACCCGCATGGTATAATAATAACCTCGCGTGGTTGAAATGTATCAAATGTTAGATATTGAAATTGAACAGTGATCACCAAACTTTTACTCTGGAGTGATATCTGGAGCATAGGTTCGTACGATTCCGTACTAGACCCATTATTTGTCTTGACTTTTCGTCATAGTTAAATGCAATAACGGTCAAGTAAGACCACATAACGCTGAAGAAATCTCGCCGGATGGTAGACGAAACGCCGGTTGTAATAAAAATTCCGTAACTTTAGGCCAGAAGAATAGTTCTGGAAATTTACGATGCCCGGCAACAAGAACAGCACTGTAAAAAGTAAGCTGTCAATTATTTTTATGCCATGCATTTCTCTGTGCAGCCAATTGGCCTAGATACAATCAATTTTGCCCGGAGCATGTCCTGCGCATTTCCCACAACAGCTGTTCGGCAATTAGTTCAGTACAGACCTGGAGGGTGGACAGACAGCATATATAATATTGTGGTCATGTTAAGAAGTGTCATTGTGGTTGTTTATTTGATGTTGGTGTTTTATATTTCAGATTTTCACTGTAACATTTTTGTATTTTGCTGCTATTGTTTTGCAAGGTCAGTTCAAAATGAAGTGTGACATACTGCATATTACTAGCTTGATTACAGCTGTGGTGGAAGGCCTCTTCTTTTCAGGTCTTATATTTGGTTGGTCATCTATAAGCAGAGTTTTGGAACAGGAAGGCTACTTTAGCAACTATTGTCCCTCTGCAAATTCTACCCTAAGCAACTCTACCACCTCTGATAATATATCCCATACAACTGTTGCTACCCCTTCAACTTGGGTTACTTGTCATTTGCAAAAGGAATACATCAACCTAGTCTTTACTATTGCAAGTGTAGCTTTGTCCTTTTCTACATTGCCAAATGGGTGGATATTTGATCGCTTTGGTACTTGGGCATCTCGCGTTTTTGCAATTCTTCTATTCACATGTGGCTGTGTGTTGGTTTCTGTTTCAACTATTGCTACTTCTTGGCTCTTGTACCCTGCTATGTGCTGCCTGTCAGTTGGTGGCATTCTCATGCTTGTCACCAATATGCAAATAGGGAACTTATTTGGTTCAGCCAGGTCATCTGTGATTACACTATTAAATGGTGCATTGGACTCTTCATCATTTGTGTTCCTTCTGGTAAAGCTGGCATATGACAGTGGAATTCCTCTCAGCACAATTTTCCAATTCATAGCCATTTGTTCCATTTTTCAGTGGTTTCGGACAATATTGGTCATGCCGAAAATGCACATTCCCTTTCCATTGCCCTATAAAAGGTTTAGATATGGATTGCATGACTGCAAAACTCAAATTTCCGAAGAGAAAGATCCAAGCATAATCCGACTGCAAGAAACAGGTGATGAAAAGATGGAAACAAAGGTTGAAATTGAAAAGCCCAAGCAAGAAACAGCTTCCTTTGTGTCATGCGTTAAATGTGTGAAATTTTGGACCAACTTATTTCATCTCAGCATTTTGCAGCTGCGAAACTACTTCTTTCTGGGGACCTTTGGCACCTGGATGGCTGGTCTATTACCAGCTGGAAGCAGTGAACTGAATGGATACTTCAATGCATTTGGAATCTTTCAATTTTTTGGGGTCCTTACAGCTCCCCTGAATGGATTTCTTATTGATGGCATGAAAAAATGGTTTTCCAGAACAACATCTGACCCATCATTAACTTCTGCAAAGGCTGTCGCTGTTTCGGCTTTTACTACAACATTGTTGGGAGTTTTGTTTTCTCTTATCGTTGCAATTCCAATGGCTAACATTCAGTACGTATCGTTTTTTCTCCAAGTGGTGTTCAGGTCTTTTCTATATGGTGGCAATGCCAGTTTCATTGCCTTCTCATTTCCAGGAAAGCATTTTGGAAAGTTATATGGCCTAACCATGACTCTTTCAGGGGTTGTTGCTTTGTTACAGTTTCCTCTCTTTAGTCTTGTCATCCGTGTACTTGATGAAGATTTTTCTTCCATTAACATTGCCTTTATTGTCGTCTGTGCCCTGACAGGAATTCATCCAGCGTTGATGTTCTGGAGAAGTGTAAAACAAGAAAAAATGTTGAAAAATCAACCAAAATCTGTGGAGCAACAGAATCTTACCACTTGACTGTCACCCGCAATTAAGAAGACTGATGTTTTTGTCTGGTAATTGGAGTTACTCAAGGATTTAACTTGTAAATGTGTTTAGGTGCCGTTGTTTTCAAACTTCACACTTGTGTTTAAAATGTGGTGGAAGTTGAGATGCATTGTTTGGTGTTGCTGACACTTTTTTTAAACTGTTGGTTTTGTAATAGAGTAGTGCTTTTATTCTTGTGGTAGCTATGATTTAATTTAATGTTTTTTTTGTGTTAAATTAAGTTTTAAAAAGTGTTCCAATAATTTATACACAATACACAACTTAAGTAAATGTATTTTTTTGTTTTCCATGCCTGTTTATGTTGTTCGTCATGGAAGTTAAAGTTCCTGATATATCAGTTACCTTGCAGACTAAAATGTGTACAGAAATAATCGCCAGAAATACTTTTGATTTGAAGGTTTTGTTATGCTGCAGTGATTTGTTTGCAATTGAATTTTAAAACATCCCTTCGTTCTAAATTAATCACTTCATTGCAATAAGACGAAGCTGATTTTATTAATATGCATTTTGACATGTTCATTAATTAACGCTTTAATATTGATAAATTGACGCTGTGTGAAAAGTAAAGTTACTTATTTCCTGCCTATGCCTTGTTAGTTTTAATACGGTGACAACTGTTGTGAGCGAAACGCCGCCCAAATCCAATTTTGTTATTTGTTTTAGCATGGGTGATTTAATAGCTAGATCGGACACAATTTGGGTGTACCAATTTCGAATTGTTCTGTTGGGTGATTCCACTGTCGGCAAATCTGCTCTTATCCGGAGATTTACGGATGGATGCTTTTTAGAGGTAAAATTGCTACTGCTATATATATTTTAAATACTCACTGTTGCTTATCCCATCCCACGAACACCAACAACTATCTTTCAGGGTGTTGCCACTATATTCACCTGATAAAATGAACCTGGTCAAAATGTTTTTGAGAAAATCAATCTGCCTTGGAAGTGCCAAGACATTATAAATGAACTGCACATTTTGAAGAATAATACTTTGTCCATTTGCATCTTTAGCCTGTAGACTATATAATAAGCAATAAGAAAAATAATTTGTGTAAGATGTTTGATGGTATTTGATTATCTTACATGTTGCCACTTGTTCTGTTCATTGATTATTCTTTGCAACTGTTCTCTCATTTAAGCAAGCAATCAATATCTTGGTGTATTGATTGCCCCTTCATAATTAAATGTAGACTTCCAAGCAAATTCCCAATTAGAGTCCAGACAAGCCCAGACAGTGAGAAACAACTATCCCAGTGCATCATGCACCTAAATGTCTATTATGTTGTCACTATTTTTAGGTCTTTCAGTGTGTAGTTTATTTATACTTATTTTACACAATAGCAGCCAACTTTTAATTTCCTCAATCGTGTGTATTTTCCAAATACAGTATTTCTAAACTGTTCCATTTGGCGACATGTGGTTGAATCAACTTGTGTTTCAAAATTTTTTAGGCTTCAGATCCGACGGTGGGAGTAGATTTCTACTCGAGGCTGGTTGAAATTGCTCCGGCAACGCGGGTAAAACTGCAAGTTTGGGACACTGCCGGGCAAGAAAGATTTCGGTAAATTTTGAAACTAGAAGATACGAGGCAGACTTGTAATTATTTGGGTGTAATTAAAAAAAAATTATGTGTAAAAAAAAACTAAAAAAATATAGCTATAGAACTGTAAAATCATTGCCATTGCCAACTATAAGTTTTTTGTTATTTTCAGGTCTAAATATTGCTATTTTCAGGTCTATTACACAATCGTATTACCGTAATTCGGTTGGTGCTATCCTAGTATATGATGTTGCAAACAGGGATAGCTTCGAGCACTTGTCATCTTGGGCGGAGGAGGCCCGGATTCACGTGGCACCTCGACCAATCTCATTTGTCCTTGTCGGACAGAAGTGTGACCTTGAAAGTGAAAGGAGGGTGGGTCTTGCAACAAACTAGTGTATTAAAAAGCCAAACTCATCAATTTGCTGATCAGCACAGTCATGCATACTTTTCAAACAGTGAACTGTGCTTATCTTAATGCATTAAATACAAAGCAATTGTGGCAAACCGGTTTGAAATCAAATAGCAATTGCCTTGAAACTGTCTGAAGCTGAAATAATTATGCAAAACATAATAAATTAATACATAACATAACCTCAAGTCAAAATGCATTTTTATTTTAAGGAAAACATGTTTCGCCAAAGAAACTATAAAATGCAAGACATAATAGGTTTAATTTGAGTAGAGCCTTTAACACTGGTTATTGTCAGGTTTCGACAGAGGAGGCGTCAGCGTTTGCTCGCATGCACAAGATGCTTTTCGTTGAAGCCTCGGCCAAACAAGGCATCAACGTTGATTGTTCCTTCTTACTACTGACGGAACTCATTTACAGGTGACTAGGATTACTAAGGTTTTATTGGTTTACCAACTGCATATATATTATGGAGCTCCTGTTGCTGCCAGGCATATTGCAATTTAAAATATAAAATTAACTTACTGATGCCAGAAGAGCAGTATATTTTGAATTGCATATATATTGTTCATTTATGTAAAATCAGTTGTATTACTCACAAAAAAATGATTTCATGTTGTTGTATTGTCATAAAATAAGCGTATGATAAACTTAACATTGCTCAGCATGTGCAACTTTAATCCAGGTTGGTCAAATCTGGTGAGCTCAGGCCTGAAGATGGTTGGGAAGGTATTAAAAGTGGTCTGGTTCCGACCCCGACACCAATTGAAGAGGATGAAGATTATCTTCCCACAAAACGAGGATGTTGCTATTAACTTCTTTGCTTTTCTAATGTTCTCCTGTTCTTCTCACTTTAAGGAAAAGTGATGCAGTATGTTTTTGAATGTTTTATATTGCCATCATATCACTTTTTGTAGCCCTGATGTTGTGACTTTTTATCTCATTTTAGTGTTTAATGTTGTTTTTGAAAGCTGTGATTTTGTTTTTCCTCGGTAACAAAAGCTGTGTTCAATTTTTTTATTTCAAAGGCATGGTGAACTTGCAAACATTCGTCTAGATTTACTATTTGTTGTCCAACTACTTTTTTATTTGTGATGTAAAATGTTCTATTGTAAATCAACCTTTTTATGTTTTTAATTGTGTCCATGTGTTTAACTTTACAGCACTCAAACTTAGCGTTTTATTTTCCAATAAGTGTTGAAGTGCAGTTTCCATTGTTGCCCTGTGCAATATTGAAATATGTGTATGTACTTTTTCAGTTGGCTCAACACAAGGTATGTTGTCTTGCCACTTATTCTCCTATCATACAAAGATATTGGCATATGGCTGTGATACATAAATCAGTCATATTCTTTGAATAAAAAAGCCAAAGCTAAGATGCTGTTGATCATTTTCAGTAAACGTTTCAAACCTATGCTTGGTTCGCATCTTAGCTTTGGCTTTTTTATTCAAAGTTATTAACTCCACTTATTTTGCACCCAATCATATTCTTTTCTTCATTTTATAACAGTTTTCGTAAATTTGCATTTTATAGCATTTTTAGTAAAGCCAAATCACCTCTTTGCTGCCACGAAGATTTTCCATAATGTCGATGTTGTACTGTGTTTATGTTCTCACTGTCACTTTTGATCAATAAATCATGCTGGTGGTTTGTATTTGTACCATACAGAATGATATTGCACATACACAGTAGAAGCCTCCATGTGTGTGTAGGTAAGCAGAGAGGCATTATATGAAATATTTTCAAGCAACATTTTGTAAAAACGTATAGTGGACACAGAAAAAAGTAACGTGTATAGCTAAAAAAATTGACATTCCTTTTAACAAAATAATGTTTGTACAAGGTTGTCCGAACAAATTAATGTACCTAATTTAATAAAGAAGCAATTACCACAAGCAAAAAAAAACAGTTCACTCTGGTCAAGCAGCTTACAGAGCTATATGGCCCACAATAATTCAATGTCAGTCACAAAAGCAATACATGCACAGCATCGACAGTTCACATTTGTGATAAAAGAAAACAACGTTCAGTGGTATAGCAAGTTTTTGAAATTGAAATATTTTCAAAAGCACTCGTGTTTAAATATTTCCAACTTTTATTTCATTACATTTTTTTTATAAGGCCAATAAAAGTAGATTCAATATTCTTTTGATGACACACACCTATTTTAACAAACACTAACAAATTTATCACAAAATGCATTTTTATGTAAATTGAGGTCGGTACTACTTCGGCTAACAATGGGAATTCGCAAGGTCAAGAGCAAGTACAACCACACTCTGTGGTGTAACTTTTTATCATGTATATAAATTCAATTCACACACACAGAAATTCAAAACACTTGTGTAATACATTTCAATTACAACTTCAGAAAACGATTCATCTTACACTTTGCAACTGATCTGACAACCACTCGATTCCTTCGTTCAGGCCGTCCCCAGTTATTGCATTACTTGCGCTGTTAAGAAAACAATTTTTTTTTATTTTTAGAAAACAAAATTACTAAAATGGTAGTTTGATTAATTTTTTTTTTTATTGGAAAATTTCAATTGGTCAAAAGTGTTGGCAGCGAAGAAAAAAGAATTAGCAAAAGGTAAAAATAATTTGTGTGATAGTAAATGTTAAAGAAAAGAATCTGCTGTGATCAAACTAAAACAGCAGTTTTGACTGTAATCCTTCCAATGCTTCATGCATAATTTACATTTACAGTTTGGTAATGTTGTGTTGTGTGTAAAAGTATGACACCTATTACTATGCAACAAATTGCCTATATCATACATATGTGCTATTTTATGGTTGTTGTTGTTGTTGTGGAAGGCAAAATAATTTGTTCCTTTCAGGATGCTATATCTACCTTATGTTCCATGGTTTCTCTTTTAGGTTATCAAGGCCCAAAATTTTAGAACATTGAATAGCTGATAATGACTCTGTTAAATCCATCTTGTTGGCAAAAAACAAAATTGGAATTCTCTTTGCCTTGACACCTGCAAAAATGTTTTTAATATTTTTATAAAACTTTTAATATGTAAGACTTGTGTCACAGTAAACTTGAGATGCACACACACTTTTGTTGAGGGTTTATTTTGGAACAGGTTTCTTTTTTTGTTAGGTTATGTGTTGTTGTATATACGTACATTATTATTATTATATTTTTGGTGGTATAATAAGTCCTATTACGCCATTAAAGCACCAGCCAATATCTATAGAATACTACATGTTACAATTTTGTCATGTTTTTTGTAACATACACCATAAATTCGGGATTACACTAAGCATACAGAAATAAACTGATAAAACATAAAAATTATTGTACTTTGGTTTTCAAGAAGTTGATCCAGTTCCTCCTTAGCAACTGACATGCGGAGTTTGTCTGCACTGTCAATCACGAATATTATACCATGTGTTTCTTTGTAGTAATGAGCCCACAAATTACGATAGCGGCCTTGTCCAGACATGTCAATCACAGTGAAGACCAAACTACAAAGAAATCAATAATGTATACGACTGTTACATTTCAAGTAATACCATTTATACACATTTTATAATATATATACCATTAAACAGGATATCATTTAGAGTGCAAAAAAATCCTCTGCAAATAACAAATTATTCAATCTGGAGACACACATTAAAAGTTCACACATATGATCCAGATTCATAATTTGCATGGAGGATTTTGGGAAACATCGCTTGCGCAGAATACACATACCAATGTTTTACCTACAATAAAGTGCCAGAATATACATGTTTTTGTTCAGAGTACCGATAAGACTATGAACATGTGTCAGCATTCTTTCCAATCAAAAATATGATGCCAAACAAGCTGTGTGAAGTTGAAAAAACATGGCTATGTTGGTGCAGTTAATATATTTTTCTTGATGAACTGTTACCAAATAAATATGCTTAAGTTTAGCAAAGGTCTACTAGTTCAACAGATTGGAAAGTTCATTATTTTCAAGGAATTTTTTTCATCATTCTCGCACGACATTTTTTCCAATATGGACAATTCACCATAAAAGCAAATAATAAAGCAATTTTATTTTACCTTGAAGTGACAAATTTTTCAACGTTGAAGCCGACAGTAGGAACAATGTCTTGTCTTTGGGCGTCCGGTGCTTTTAATTTGTTGATTATTGTTGTTTTTCCGCTATTATCCAAACCAACGCAAAGTATGTTTGCTTCTTTCTTTTTGGCCCTAAGCCACCCAAAAAATTTGTCCATAAAACCCATCGCACTGCAGAGTGTCTTGTCGAAAACCAACAATGTAATAATAGTGGGATTGTAAGCCCACGAACCTTCACGAAAATCAGAGCTCGTCGGCTTCTGTTTTGTATCTTGTTACTTGGACAACAAATGGCTGCATATTTCATGCACTGTTGATCATGCATGTCCTAATATTGGTTCAGTGAAGTTAAAATAATTAATATAGTTTGCTTTGGTTCAAGATTTTATTTTGAAAATCATTTGTTTGGTAGTTATATTCAAAATATTGCAAATCCATTTTTTTCCAAAATTTCAGTATTGTTTTTAAACTGTATCATCGCAGTTGAAACATGGTTTTATGAAACAAATAGGAATATT
The DNA here is from genome assembly GCF_947561715.1 of Ascidia mentula. Lineage (NCBI taxonomy): Eukaryota > Metazoa > Chordata > Ascidiacea > Phlebobranchia > Ascidiidae > Ascidia > Ascidia mentula. Next base: position 8,186,042 of record NC_138568.1, read on the forward strand.
TTTTCCTGCTTTAAAGATACTAAATTATTTTTTCACACGATTAATCGCAAACGCATTTCATCTATTCAAAAATATAATTTATCCCATGTAGAAAAAGAAAAAAATTCTGACGCAAAACATTCCTTTTACCGTTCCACAAGGTGTCGTTCTTTTTGCGTGAGTGTGGCATGCTGTGAGGTTGCGCCACGAATTTCTCTTCAAAATGGGCAAGTTTATGAAACCAAACAAGGTAGTTTTGGTCCTGGCTGGACGTTACGCAGGCCGTAAAGGTGTAATCGTCAAAAACCAAGACGATGGAACGCACGATCGACAGTATGGCCACGCTTTGGTTGCTGGTATTGACCGATACCCTAGAAAAGTCACAAAGCGCATGTCAAAGAAGAAGCTAAAGAAGCGCAGCAAAGTGAAGACCTTCGTCAAAGTGTTTAACTACAACCACCTTATGCCCACCCGTTACTCCGTCGACGTACCGGTTGACAAAGCGGTGGTTAACAAAGAGGCAATCCGCGATGCAGCTGGCAGAAGAAAAGCCCGCCGAGAAGTGAAAGCAAAGTTCGAGGAGAGGTACAAGTCGGGAAAGAACAAGTGGTTCTTCCAGAAGCTGAGGTTTTAAACTTCGATAACTGCACACCTGCACCATTAGGATGGACTTGCCTTTGAGGTGGTTTATACATTTTATCGTAGAGCTAATGCATATGTTGCAGTCTACATTTGGAGTTGTCGTATCCAGTGTGCAGGTTGTGTGCGACTTGTTGAAGTAATAAACCTTAGTATAAATCGCAATCAGCTGCATTTTGTCAACAGCTCTTTTTTTAGAAAAACTCTAATCAGTAGAAACTGTTTTTCATCTCAATAGCCTGACTAAGCGACCGTGCAAGCATTAAAACTATTGAAGAAATTAATTTAAAAAAACACCCAAGAAATTTTTGAGTCAATTTTGCTGGGTTTAGAATTGTTTATTAATTGTCAGTTATTGTGTGCCCAACACAAATAAGTTGTTCATAGTCAGGGATGCCATTCCACCCGTTTTCTAAGAAATGTCACTTTTTCTGACTAGATGTCGTTATTTTTAATCTGCTTTAGAAACTTTGCAGCATCCTTATTTTAACATTGTTTCATTGCCAACAATGTAGCCTTTTGTTTTGCTGTGCCAAGAGACATTCCCCCGTAAAACAACTTCAAAAATTTCTTTTAAATCTTAGTACTGCATTATCAAAGGAAATTATTCCTGACAGTAATACTTCATAACAGCTATTGTGTTGTTGTTAACCATATTTCACAAACTTTGATCTATGGCGCTTTTAGCAGTAACTGCATAAACACACTAGTGACAACATAGGTTTTGTCCATAAACAATGAACAAAATTAAAACCTTGGTGCAACATGAAAAAAGATTAACCGACCTGAAGCATTTTATAAGGAACTTACATGCTATACTTACTGGATCGGTGCGTTGAGATTCACAAATCAAGATAAATCATGTAGTGAGTTAAAACTGTACGAAAGCTCTTGTAAAATCGGAAACGATATTAGTTGAATTCTTTGTTTCATGAAAACTTGATTGTTATAATGTTTAAATATTTCTAGATCTGAAACAAACTATTTCAGATTTTGTACACTTTTGTCAGAAAAATATTGGGAACATTTATTGTAACAATATTTGGTTGTATAGAAAATGAAAACTGAATCTGCATAAAACCCCATAACCTATTAACAGTATTCATGTATTTAATACATGCAACTCTGGGGATACAAAGAGAAAAATTACTGTTTTCTATATTATAATACTAACCGGAGCTCCACAATGCAAGACTGAAAAGAATTTTTCTCACAATGCAAACTGAAAAGAATGAAAAACCACCATGTGATTCTTTGATGCTTTTTTCTCAGTAATGAGAGATTTAAAAATTCCATAAAACAATTTTTACTGACGCCTTTTGTCTTCAAAAAGTCACCACGGCACCCTAAGTTTAATGTCTGCCGGCGGAAGAGATTACAAACTAAAGACAATGGTTGCACATGCTGTTGATGAATCTTTTGGGCACCCAGACAGCATTACGGCGAGGCTTTTCATAAGTAGTGGCTCCAACACGGTCCCAGCTTTGGCAAATACTCCATTTTGATGTAAAGATCAGATATATTTCCAAACACATCAAAAGCCAGTGCTTATGTGTAGTTGTAGACATCTAGCAGACCATAGGGTAAAACTTGTGGTTTTCATGAAATGTTACAAAATGGCATGGAAGATTTGGGTCAAGAGTTCGGTTAGTTGCTGCAATTTGTAAGAGCAACAAATCAAATTTCTAAATCAAAATACTGACTTTGTTCCTCAAACTTTAAAACTTAATCACATCGTTTACAAATGATTTTATAACTTGCTCCACTTAGTGTTTTTTATACAGTAGTTTTAGTTTATGCTTTTGAATTATTAATTTACCAGAATTTTTATCCTAATTTAAAAGGGTGACTCTAAAATCCCATTGTAAACCCATCGTAGGCATCACGTGATTATATGCATTCAATGCCTGCGATGCCTAGGCTCGGTGCCCACGAAGCCCACAACGGGTTTTCAGAGGCAACGTAAATAAACTTCTATTCCATCTGGAAGATAAAATTGACTGGTTCGGAACCAGACACGAGAATATCAGACAGAAGAGTCTACAAAAACGTTTTAATCCGCACTCCGTACACATGTCACCCCAGAGGTCGGCAACACTGACGCGCGTCGATATTCCAATATTGTTTAAAGTAATTAAACTATTGCATTGTTTAACAAACCATGGTGAAAGGTTCTGGGATGACGTGGCAGTTACGTAGGCCGGCATGCCAGGCAGGGTCCGCCGCATAAACCTGTGTGATTTTTAGGCATTTTACAGCACATGCAATATGGCAGAATCACGTTGCAGTCTTCTATCTCAGCAGGGGCAGATTTTTCGACAAACCCAAAACTGGGGTCCGCGACTACCCCGACGTGATGAAAGAGCATTAATGACCAATGTAGGGACACTGTTCTCAATATACACACGGGCCTGTTTCTTTAAGGAGAATCGCAATAGGGCAATACAAAACATATAAAGACAGAACCAAGGAGATATTGAACTTAATCGAGGATAATACAGACCCCATCACACCACGAACAAGGTGTGTTTTACATCACACGTTAACAGGAAGAAATATTAAATCTGCTCACAAAATTATAATAGAAATAGTCAATTTATCAGTGAAACTAAGATTTTCTATTTGCATGTGTAAGGATGTATATCAACCACAGTTAATCAAAATACAGTAGTCTAACTGTTGGTTGATTGCAAATTCTCCTGCGTATTCTTAGATGGCCCAAACTTTTTACAAGTTGTCGTGTCACATAAGGGAAAAAACAGATGCTGAATGTAAATATCGACGTTTAACAGAAAAAAGAACTTACAGTTTTAAATTAATTTGTTTACCAGCAAGTCTAAGGCCGGGTCCACACTCACGCTTTGCGCCGGCGGATTCTTTGTTTGTTTCATTATACGCCGGCGTGGGGGCGTACGCTCGGAACATTGAAACAGACATAGAATCCGCCGGCGCAAAGCGTGAGTGTGGACCCGGCCTAAGATATTTAATCTGCCGGGAAAAGTACACGAGCTACCCAAAGCTTTAGAAAATCCTGTACGTATAGATCGAAGAATCAAAAAGGCAAGTGGCCATTTCCCGAAAGCTTGGTTGATACAATATACGCTAATGCCCCGATGCTGATATTGAGCCGACTTAAAACTTACTGTCTGAAGTATCCCCAGTCACATCCCATGTTACCTCCGTACCGGTGTGATTTCGGACATTGGGACCAGTTCAAAAAACGTGCTAAAATAGGATTTTTTATTGTGCTGAAATAAACGAAACCCCCATCGTTTGGGGGCAATATACTTCACTGCTTACAACAGAATGAATTTTAGGAATGTGGACCACTGTTTAAAAAAATCAAGCAATTTCCAAAAAAGTGAGGTACGAAAATTGTAAGCTATAATTTGAAACAATATCCATGTCTGAGAAACAAAAATGCAGACGAATCAATGATTTCAGAAGGCAAACAGTTACGTACTTGGGCTCATAGGATTCGCTAAACCCCCAGGTGGTGCTTTCCCTATTGTGATATTTCAGAAGGCACGAAGAATCAAGCATTTTACTTCGAAGTATATACGGCAAAAAAAATGAGCCTGCCTGTTCATGCCTCAGCAAGGTTGATTGGAAAGTATTTGCGTGAGTACATATTTATACTCCGATAATAATAGAGCTCTTACTCAATAACAAATTTTGTGTTACGGGTTAGTTAGGTATGTTTTGTAATTTGTAATATTTTTGTAACAAAACGACAAAAGTCGTAATCGCATATGTAACCAGTTCACCTGGAACACATTTTTTGTTATTTCGTCAACCAATAAATTTCTCTGTTTACAACAGGCAGTTCCAATCTCTTGCCAAGATACTCCTACTCGCTACAATCAAATACCAATGGTTTGACCAAGGATTCCAACCAAGCAATTAACAAAGCAGTTTATGATGCTGAAAAGATAGTTGGATTTCCAACATCATTTCTCAGTTTGCGGGCTTTGCTTAGCAATGAATTAAGTGCAGTTGCATTGCATTTGCGTAAACTGGTTCGGACAAATCATCCTTTAATAAAAACTGCAAGGTAGTTTGAACTCTAAATCAGGTTTTTGGTATGCACAATTTTATCTGCGAAAGTTTTTTACAAAACACGAATGCAAAACTAAACTTTTTGACAAATTTCTAACTGAAAGTGGTAAAATCAATTTCTGATTTTGTTTGCAGAGGGATGCTGTTTGATTCGAAACACAATGTACAAGTGCGGGGGTTGGTTGTCCTTCTACTCTCGAAAGCTATTGCTGATAAGGATGGAGGCCTTGAAGCAAGTGAACTTTACACAAGGTGGAACACAAAATATTTTGAAAACAATGTGTTTTTTTGTCAACAATAGTGTACTTTGAAATGTGTGAGTCACATAAGTTTTGGTATCCTTCCCCCTTAGAGTCACTTACAGTCAGGGAATATAAACAAATTGTTTTTTTTGTGCTGCACTGAATAACAAATTCCTTATGGCATCTTCCTTAGACAATTTGCAAATAAAAGTGTTTATTTGCACAAAACATGAAATAATAAAAACCTCATTTTAAGTCGATCACTGTTTTACTGTTGCACACTGTAACTTTAATCTTTTCCTTTTTGCAGACAAAGGTCCCTGGCCGAATTAACAGAATTAATACACACTGCATTTCTAATCCATCGTGGGTTGGTTGATGTTGAAACTCTCATGAAAGCGGAAAGCAAAAATTCTAAGTCTGAATTGGAACTAGGCAATAAGATGGCCGTGTTGAGTGGTGATTTCTTGCTAGCAAATGCTTGTGTTGCCCTGTCTGAATTGAAAGATTGCAAGGTAGATCGCTTCTTATCATATTTTTTTGAGCTTTTTTGGGGTCCGAATCAAAATTTTTGTGGAAGTTTAACTATGCTAAACAAAATAAACAACACAATTTAACAAAGCTTCATGAAGCAGCGATCCAAAACAAAGTTAAATAATTGTGCACTTTTAGGTTGTGGATCTAATGTCTTCCTCCATCAGCGATATGGCCCATGGCTTTTTTGTACTACCTGAAAGTGGCGAATTTTCACGGATCTCTTCAGTGGATGAACTTCCAATGACCCTGGATGCATGGAGAGAAGCCATGTTTCTTGCCCATGGAAGTCTTCTGTCAAATGTACTTATTGTAAAAAAGTAATTTATGGGAAGCAAGGGACTCTATTTTTTGCAGGCCTGCAAAGCATGTGTAGAATTGGCAGGAAAAAGTTCTGACTATGAAGAGACAGCGGGTGATTTCGGAAAACACCTAATATTATCCCAGCAGGTAACTTTATAACTGTTGTAAAGTTTGGGGTCTCTGTTAATGTTTCATGTGGTTAATTTCGTAGGCCAATTTTGACCTGCAAAGGATCCATAACGGAAATGGCAACAATGGACACAACCACAATTTTCTCTCTGAGATTTGTATGCTGCCAGTTGTTTTAGCAGCGGAGAAAAATGGTGGCAAAAACTGGTTGGAGCAGTTCCTGGAAAAGGATGGAAATGATTACAAACTACAAAAAGATGAGGTAACCCTATGTGTATTCAAAATGTATTAATTTACTAAACAGTCTCAAAAGCAACATTCTTTTTAAGATTAGGCCTTTTTATAAATAAAATAGTAATGATCACACTAAATTCAGTCAATCTAAGATGTATTTATTTATATTGCATGTACTTTAAACACAAGTATTTCTTAACCACCGATCCCCATTGTATATTTACCAGAGGCACAAAATTGTATTCCACTAGTTTACCTCTAGGAAACCTCAAATAGGCAGAAATTTTTGTCAAGAAGACAATAGTCATTTTTACACATAATGAAATGTTCTTAAGTATTCTACTTTATCAATCTGCCATGTTTATTATGCTGGTTTAGTTTAGATTTTATGAAATAATCAGACTGTAAAAGTTGTTTAAATGTCTGCAAGCGTAAACAGACTAAGAACCACTGGTTTAAAATACTTACATTATTAGCAGAATATGTGCTGTGCAGTTGCCAGTTACTAAAACATAGTTATAACAAAAACATTTTTCTCATTTTAGCTTATGGCCTGTGTGAAGAGCAATAATGAAGAAATAACGTCTGCACAAGAAGTCAAACAATTTCACAAACACGCTGCATTGCAATCTCTTTTAAAACTACCTGTCTGTGAAGAGAGGACTTCACTAGAACTACTGACCAATGCATTTGCAGGGTCCTGATTCAAACTAACCATTGTTGAACTTGTGGATGAAAGCAAAAGTGTTTGATCCAAGAAATAGAATTGTGTTGTGTTGCAATTTTTTCAAACTTCCTATTTTGAAATGCTAAATACTTGTGTAATATAACATTTCTAGAGCTCCAAAAGGAGTAACAGACGATCACACCAGTATAAGATCTTTATTGGAAGAAATAATAATTTCACCTATTGGCATCTTCAGTTTCTGTCTTGTTCAAATAGAATCTGAAGATGCCAACAGGCGAAATTAATATTTCTTTGATAAAGATCTTATACTGGTGTGATCGTCTTTTCCTCCTTTTGGAGCTCTAGAAATGTTATATTGATTTGCAAAGACAGATCCGTCGTTTACCAACCTGCAAAGGCTGATTCCTGCAGTCAAATTTCTGACGTTTTTTTCTGTTACTTGTGTACTTGCAACTTTTAGTGGGCATGACTGGTCATTCCAAGCTACTTGCGTTTTACTACTGATTCTTCATTACTAAAATTTTTAGTTTGGTTAACATGGACCTAGTGGAAATATGTTACCAAACTACCTTCACACCTAACCCTATGGTATAAATGCCCGAGATCAGTGAACTATCTTTAAAAATCTGCCACTGTTTTCCTTTAACAGAAATATTAGTATTTTGCCATGAATTCTGTCTGCAAGCTGTGTGGTCAGCGGACGACCAACAGACTCGGAAAGCTTGTCAAAACTTTGTACATCAGCAAATTTCCTAAATCACAACTTTCAACCATTAGTAATGCAATGTGCAATACAAAGTACAAAAAAAGCAAAATTCATAGACTTACACCTTTACTAACCGCAACACCATGTCCTGGAAAAAGCTTATCCTCCAGTTCTGTATCAGAAGAAGAAACTGCAAAGTTTTCAAAACTTGCTGAAAGGTAAGTAATGAAATTTGCAGAAAGACGTGTTTTTATACATAAGTTAATATGGAGTTTATGTCATGTTTTGCATCCATGGTGTACAATTGTAGTGCATTTATTAGCTGTATTTTATATGCTGGCTGCATTAGGCAACCTCTGTTTTCATTTAAACATGTTTTTAGTTGGTGGGAGGTGGATGGTGACATGATGGCACTACACACAATGAACTCACTACGTGTTCCATTTATCAGGGATTGTCTGTTGTACCAGGGATATGGCCAGCCTAAAACATCTAAACCTTTGCTTGGGATAGATGTGAGCAACTAATCTGTAAATAAGTTGAGCAAAGTTAATATTAGTAATTATTAATGTTTTATATTTCCAAGTTATTTATTTTTAATTCTAAAATAAGAGTTTGATTTCTTTAAATCGCATGTATTCTTTATGGCTAACAGAGACTCAGTAACGGATTAGCACAAATTATTATTAATAATCCTGAGTCGTCTGTCTGTTTAAAGTTTCTACGATATATATATTTCGTGTTTGCAAGCATCATCAGTATCGCTTATTCAATAGCCTATTTAAAATATATACATCGTAGAAACTTTAAACAGACAGACGACTCAGGATTATTAATAATAATTAATTCTAAAATATGTTTGAAGGTTTTGGTAATAACCAAATGATTGAACTATTTCATGTGCTTCAAGTTTTTAAACAGGCTGTACGATCTGCTTTGGGCTGCACCCTGCCTATTACATTGACACAATTTACAAAGGACAAACTGAATAAATACATAACATTGTTTTTTGACACTGGCTAGATTTTGGAGGTGGGTTGTGGTGCGGGAATATTGTCTGAACCACTTGCACGTTTGGGAGCTTCCATTGTTGGCATCGACTCTTCAACTAAGGCTTTAGATGCAGCTCTAATGCACAGGTAAGTTAAAAGATACAAATGTTTTGTTCCTGTCTCATATTGTTGTGGTTATTGTCACCAATATAGGGATCTTTGGAAGTATAATTTGTGGAAGTTTGAATCTAAACAAAACAAACAATACAGAAATTTTCGAATGTTTCAATAATCTGTGTGTAAAGTCAAGACTTGATGGTTTTCAAATCCATGATTCCCTTAACTAACTGTCATAACTAAACTTTGCCCTAAGGTAACATTGGGTTGGCAGGAATGTTGCAAAACAAAATTGCCTATAATTGAATAGGAACAATAGCACTCCGATATTCGGCCAAATCCTAATGTCCATAACAGCCGTGGTATAAAGTGTTCACAGTGAAATTTTTCCTGTGATATGTGTTGTTGTAACTTCCAGTCCGAGAGCACCAGTTACTATTAGCAAAAACTTTGGACATCACTTGCAACATACAGTTATGTGACATCTGTGTTCACAGGGGAGATGACGAAGATTTGGAGAAACTTCAATACCTTGACTCATGGTTAGAGGATATTGTTGCAGTGGGTTCTATTAGGTTTGATTGTGTGGTGGCATCGGAGGTGATCGAACACGTCGAGGATTACAGAAATTTTATCTCCATGTGCATTAAAGTGTTAAAGGTGTGTATTAAAATGACCATTGTGTTATGTTAGTTAAGGTTTTCCCAACTGGGTCGTGCAAATTTTATGGGTATTATTGAGTTGACCATCACAAAAAATACAACATTTATCTGTAATATTTTACTATACCTCCAGGCATGAATACTGGGTTACATACTTAAAAACTTCTAAAAGTTTTAAATTATTCACTTCCTATCGGAATAAATTGGTGTCGCTGGTAGAATGACAATGCTCATTAGAGGGATAGATTCAGGCAAATTTAAGGAACCAGTCTGGGTTACATATATGGATTTGTGAAGTTTTCCAGTCGTTTTTTAAAAGTTGGTATAATAGTATTCAGTAAGTACCAAAAATTGACAGTTTTATCAAAACACAAAGGACAAATGGAAATTTTGAGTTTCTGAAACCTTGAAGTAGGCTGTATTTTAACCCGCTGTCTTCAGAGCCTTAATAGGGTTCGTTAAAGCTACAGTATACTGTTAATGCAAGGGTGTCCAAAGTGTGGCCCACCGCTGTATTTATAGTGACCTGCGACTGTGGTCATAAGTTGTGTTGCACATATTCCACCAAAGTTCGGAGGGCATTTTGCCACAAATAAAAGTTCTTTGAAAATGCAAGTTAAATAAAATGCTTCTCTATCCTTCTTAGCAGTTTGGGAAACAAAACGATTGTTTATGCATTGTTTATGAGTATTTGCATATTATTTTTTTGCTTTAAAACTACGAAGAAAAACAATGTACCCCCTGTGTTAATGTGACAAACAATATTTTAAAAGGATTCTCCATTTTATTCAGCCTGGAGGTTCTCTGTTTATCAGCACCATGAACAGAAACAATTATTCCTGGGCACTGGGTATTGTGATGGCAGAATATGTTCTTCATGTTGTATCACCAGGTACACACACTTGGGAAAAGTTTCTCAAACCTGAGGAAATAGAGGGAGCTTTAATCAAAGGTATGCCAATGGAAGTATGTAATAATGTTGTGACCTTGGTTCCTATTTATCATGCAGGCACCAGCAATTTTAAAGAGCAAAAAGTTTGTGCTCAAGACATATGATATCTAATATCTTACAGTTAAATACATCACAAAATTCAGTTGAAATTGTCGGCTTAGAAATTATTACTGGGTCTCTTGGGATGTAGTTCTGTTGTATGTGTAAAAATAGTTAGGTTCTGTAAAACAGACATATAGACATATTATGCCTCATAATAACATTGACCAATACAATTTTTGGGTACCTGAAATTTGAGAGACTGATTTTTAGACACTGATTAAAAAAATTAGCTTGTTTTTTCTGTCCGGTCAAAAGGTTTTTAAAAAATTAGGATTTTGTGATGATCTGAATATTATGACTTACTATGCTGTGTGTTGGCAGAAAATTGTCCGCTTGTCAAGATCCATGGCATGTGTTACGATCCACTTCGTAACAAGTGGAGTTGGACCAACAGCACTGAGTTGAATTACATCCTACATGCTGTTAAATCACCCTCAGAAGTTGTTGATGACGGATGTGCAGCAACAACAAACAATAATAACAATGTTGACAGCACATCTCCCTCAACTTAAAGTCCTTTATTGCGTCGTTCGATACAGACATTTTTTGTTGAACGCTATTGAATGGCATGGGCTTGAACATAACATGATTTATTGAAAATTTCTTAGTCGTTACACCCATGTTCTTTCCGTTTAATGTTGTTACGATTTTCTTTTAAAACTGGTTATCATGGAATCAATCATTTTAGTTATTTTGTCAGAGATGTAGGCTTAGGGCTTAAACTTTTGTATACATGCTGTAAACGACCATGCAATATGGAAATGCACCAGAAAAAAGAAAGTTTGAAAGTTATTGCATTTGAGCTACAAGATCTGCAGACCAAATGCCGCCGGATAAATTATCGACAGGTATGAAAATATTTATACATTTTAGACCTTTATGATTATCTGTTTTATTTGTAAAGATGGCCAAGAATGCGTTTGGGATGAAATCGATGCTTCCGTGGTCCTTCTTGCTTCTGGCCATCCTTTTTGTCATTATATTTTTTGTCGGCGGCATGTATCGCAGTGACAAGTAAGACTTTAAGTTTGTTGTATAGTTTAAGAACATTTTTATAACCTTAATAACACAGCCAGACCAAGTTTATGGAAACGTCTGGACACCCTGCTACTTGACACAAAATTAAAAAAACGTCTGGACACCCTGCTACTTGACACAAAATTAAAAAAACGTCTGGACACCCTGCTACTTGACACAAAATTAAAAAAACGTCTGGACACCCTGCTATTTGACACAAAATTAAAAAAACGTCTGGACACCCTGCTACTTGACACAAAATTAAAAAAACATCTGGACACCCTGCTTTTTGACACAAAATTAAAAAAACATCTGGACACCCTGGTATTTGGAACAAAATTAAAAAAACGTCTGGACACCCTGCTACTTGACACAATTTTTTTAAAAATGCATTCTTTCCATGTATTTCACCCTTTAGTTTTTTTATGTCATTGATCCAGATAACCTACTACACCAACATTTTTAGTCCGGATTAACAAGGTCAGATTTCATTGCTTGTAACTATTTTATTTCTATTCAGAACTGATTATGCTGCTGGCTGCATTGTTCTTTTGCTGCTGATAGTAAACTCCGCGACTGCAGTTTATGACAGTTTTCTAAAATACAGAGAGGTTTTCCTTAGAATAAAGCTCATCTTGGATTGCATCAAAGGTCAATATTGTGTTTTTTTAATATACATACAGTACATATAAGGTATATACAATAATCAATGATTTTTTGATAAATATGAGCCACAATGTTCAAAATTTAAACTTTTTGCAGGTTCAACTGACAATCCTGAGGAATATACTAATTTCATGGAAAACCTAGAAAATATGTGTAGTCCATCAGGTCCATCCCGCACATTTACTTCAGTGTGGAAACATTGCAAAGGTTTACTTTGTTTTCTATTGCCTGTGTTTTGCGACTGTTTCATCAGCCACGTTGTTTAAGGCCAAACAACTGAGAAACCCGTCTCATTTCCAACAAGTCTAATTGCTACCGGTGACTTCATCAGTTTGTGTGTTGGAGAAACATCACCATGCCAAGCAGTTTGTACTGAGGTAATTTGAAAACATATTTTTTCATGTTTGTGTTTTTCAAAGGTTTGTTTACTTGTTCTGGCCATTCCCACAGCATTTGATGAGTATATCCTGAAGTGAAGTTTGTGGCTAACATAAAAATAGGAAAGCTAAACTCACACGTCAAAGTGATGCACACACTTTTCAATATATCTGTTCATTTATTTTAAACCCTCCTGTATTAGGATCCCAGTCTAACACTGCAAAAGGATGGTATTTTTGCTGAGGACATTGTGCAAGGGCATATCACAGAACATAAAAGTGACTGCAGATACAGGTAACTTGTATCGATGATCAGTAACTGAACAAAAACGTATCCTGGGTGTTCGTAAATTTTCAAAAACCTTTTCTTATAGATTTCGGGTCCTTAAAAGTCCAATAACGGAGGAGCTGGAGATGGCTCTTTTCGACAAAAGACACAAAAACAGAAACTGCACATTTAAAAGAAACAAAACAAGAAGCATGCTGGTAAAAAGAAGAGAAAGGATGATGCACTTTTTTCTTGTGTATATGATACCACTTCTCTTCGTAAGTACGCACGTGTACAAGTTTGATTGCTCCTTTAATCACTGATGTTTTTCCTGATGATTCACAACTTTTTTATAGATTATTTCCAGCTTGTTTGGTATTTTCTGGTACATTTTCCAAGTGAATCGATCGATTATAATCACGGATTACAACAAAAATGAGACATGTGCCCCCCTTTTCTCTGATTGGTCTGTGGATACTTACTGGTTTCAGATATTCGTCTACACCCCAACACTCACGCTACTTCCTCTTGTGCCTATTATTTGCCCCACCTTGTGGCTGCTTCTTTATGGCATTGGTGAAGCGAAGACCTTGTCTCCCTGTATTTCCAGCGGCCATGGCAGTGGTAAAAGGGTAAGAATTGTGTGATAGTGTAAAGCTGTCGCTTTTAAATCAAAACCAGCATGTTTATATTAATAAAGGAAAAAGGTAATTTTTTGTAAATAGCTCATAAGAGTACAAATCAAATTGACCTTTACATGTCAAATGATAAACAATGTTAAGTGCTGGTTAAATGCAATCGAAACTTATAGCACAACATACCCTTGTTTGTATCAATGACATAATCGTCACTGTTTAATTCAAATTTTGAACTTAAAAAATGTACTTGCTGAATTTTTTTTTGTGTGTCCAGCTCTAAATCTTTGTCACAGGAAACACTGCCACGTTCTGCAACCACCCACAGTATGAGTGTTGCGCAGTTGAACAATGATAGCCAGGTACATAAGAATTATTTATATAAAAAAAATTGGCTGTCGCAGTCAGCACAACAAATATGAATATATTTCTAAAATATATTGCAATATATTTCATAAATTGGTGACGCACCCATTTCTTGCTAAATCTTATATTGTTGCATCCAAACAACGCTGACTTTTTTAGGGGTTAGTGAAACCATGGTTTTTATAGTGTTAATCTTTTTTTTTACTTTGTTTTTGATATTTTTTAGAATTTATCCAAAAGTTCTTGGATGCACATACTCCCATACACTTTGTTTGGCAATGAAAAAGTTTTACCAAGAAATGCTGGTACATTTGACATCCTAGGCTCCTTGACAGTAAGTTTTTAGCACTTTATGATCAAAATTACAATATAACAAAAAAAAATTAAAGTAAGAAGCAGAAACTGTGATGTATCTTATCAAAGTTGCCTTTTAAAGCATATCTGCTATATAATTTTGTGTTGTGTAGGTTTTGTGTTGTATCAACAAGGAAGGTCTGCTCTCCTGGATTGACCCCTACCCAGAGAAAGTGTTTTTTATGAAGACTAACAACGTTGAAGACAGCTGCAAATCTTCTGATGGTCAGAAACTACCCAATGCCTTTTTGTTTTCCTGTTGTGAGAAACAGATTCTGGCCCCAGTTTTAGATGTTTATGCATGTCTTTAAAATTTGTAATAAATTGTGGCCCATGAAGGTCGCCCCCTGGAAAAAAAATGAAAAAGGAAATGTCCAATTGTTACCAACAAAATCATGTGGTTGTGACCAACTTACACACAAAAAAATATCTCGAACATGAAAAACTGCATTGAATAAAGACCATGTTGGTAAATTTCACGAGCAAAGACTTTGAGCAGTGTTTGTAACAAACCAAAAGCAAACGAAATCTTCGAATTTCGTCTGGTTCATGGCAATCTTAGTCCCAATGCTCTGTGTTGTAATTAGTAACAAGATTTCGTTCTCTTCAGATTCTCGAGAGCTCCCTGAAAAAAATGCAACTTTGGAAGACCAGCAACTTATTGTAAGACCATTTTCGAAATTTTCGCAGTCTTTTTGATTGTCAGTTAACTTTGTGAGAAAAACTTTCACACACTAAACTAAAGGTTCACTGGTATTGCAACAAAGCTAGGTCAAAACCCAACCAGTCGGAGCGTGATACAATAAATGAAGTTACCGGTGAAATAGTTTTCTAAATCTTTGTCCAACTTGTCAGGAAAAACTAGCTTTAATGTCAGTAGACTATATGATAAATATGTGATAGCTTGGGTCAGGAAGGCCTTTGCAGTGGAGCGATACCTGTTTGTCATGCAAGAGCATGCATTTCTTCGGCTAAACTATTAGGTTTATGTTACATTCAAGTTTGTTTTTGTTATAGAGTGCCAGGTGCAAATTTTAACTTTCCTTTTAAATTATTTTATTAACAGCAAAAGAATGAGTCAACTGTTTCTGGTGAAGCCCACACAGAATTACTAACTTTGTCCCAAGATACACAAGATTCAGCCAAGGTAAACATACAACTCATACATGTGTTTTTTCTTGTAAATTACAAGTTATCTCAACAACTCAAATTTGTGCTGTATTTAGACAACAGTCGACACTTAAAAATATAACTATAATAACTGAAAACATGCATTTTTCAGCTTCATTTTGATGAAACTGACTGGTCTAAGCATCTGTCTTCTCTAAAAGCCATTTGTCTCAACATCATAGTGACCCACCCATCACTAGGCATCGACAAAATTCTCTTTCCAATTGCAATGTGTGACCAAGAGGAAGAAATATTGGCCACCGTTTCTAAACTGCTTCTCGATGTAAGAATTATTATTTTAGCTTCGTGGTGGAAGGCATTTGTTCTTCTTATCATCAACATTGTGTCCTTTGGAATCGATTTAAATGAAGTTGTGCAGTTGTTTATTAAGGGGAACTGGTTAGTGAGCAGAGGGTGCCATGATCAGACTTTGCATAATTACTTAATGCACAATTGCATTTGGAGATTATTTATTGTCCATATGCTCCACATAACGATATATTATACACATTAGCTGAAGGATCCTAAGAAAGATGGAGTCGACCCTGTCACGTGCCAACAAACCCTTGAAATGCACCAGAAACACATCGCCGACATTGCAACTGGAAAACGAGTTTATGGACCAGGTCATTGTTAGAACGATGTAAAAATTGTACACTCAACTGTTAAGTAACAAATGCTCGAATAGATGTTGGGACTAACATAAGTTATGTTGATGACAAACCTATATTATATAAATACAATCAAATTACCCAAAATTATATTGGTCACTAATTTATGCCTTTCTCGTAATTTCAAGTTTCTACATTTCCAGGCACTTCTACCACGAAAAATGGTCTTCTCTCCCTGGCTGAACTGACCGGCTTCAAACAGGACGTATCCTTCTTGTACTTACCCAAGGTAAAAGCAACATATATTTAAAAAAGAGAAACGTAATTTAGACGATTGGAATCAGCCTGTTTTGCTTGGTGGTACCGACGAATCTGTCCTAACTTATCAGATATCCAAAATCACCCTCGGTGTTGAATTTGGGTATTTCAAATATTGACATTGAAATTTCGCCAAAGAGAAATTTTGTGCCACTCTAAAGAAATGTTGCTGGTCAGGTTTAGATTTCCTGAAGTTAAAACATTTTGGTTGTTAATTTTGAATATATTTGAAAAAATAATGCATATTTGTCATTGATTGCTACTTCACCATTGTGGTCACGTTCTCACAGAGAGTGATCACCTTATACAAGAGCCCGACGTCAAAGCAACGAACGTCGACCGCAAGAACACCAAATTTGCAGCTCGATTCGGACTCCCACTTACCTTACGTACACGGCGTCGTTGTCTCTCAGCTTTCAAGTAAGCCCAACTTGAATGTGCAGTTGGTCACATTTGTTACGACGCTTAATCTGTTAATCTACTGCACCTGTTAAACAGTCTTTAGGCAGTACATGAAAAGCAGACTTTAGCCCTTGGGATTAATCCAGGAATTTAATAATATCAATATATCTTTATTTAACTGATTTGAATAGAATATAAAATAAGTTAATTAATGTTAACAATGAAGTAAAAGTGCTTGTCACAACCATGCTCCGAAGACAAAGCACTACATTTACACAATTCACACAATTTGCATGAGCACATTGACCTCTAACAATTACATCCACTTTTGCAAATTCTATAGTAAAAACATGCAGCAACTAAATCAGAGTTATCTGAGGTTTGTAACGCAAACATCTCCATACCAGTGCAAAAATTCTGTACCAACAGAGGAGCACCACCTACTGGTAGCTGGTTCAGCGGACATGGTCACCCATCTCTGCGGTTACTACTTTGATGGCGGCAACATTTTACCTTTCGACGAAGCGATTCGAGCCAAAGCGACTGATTTCTACAATCGATCGGCTGCGGTCGGTCACTGCGTCGCGTTTTCTTGCATTCCTGTTTCAAACAAATTTGCTGAACAAAACAGCGTCTTAAAGGAGGTCGAAGTCGACAACATTAGGTTGGTTTCTGGGTTAAGGGGCTGCAAAAGGTTTGCGGATTTGCAAAGCAAAGCTTACGTGAGGTTGCCCTTGCAGAAGAAATTAGCATTAACTTCATCATGTTCTAAATAATGTTCGTCTTTGTCCCATCTTAAAAACTTGTTTGCGGTATAAGAGCTGGTTTAGTATTGTCACTGAACAAAATTACATTACTACGCTTAACAACTTAAGACATAGTGCTTGGGTGTTTTTTAAAGGATCACTTTTTCCCAAACGCGTTTGCTGCATCGTTGTAGGTAATCGTGTGCTTAGGCAAGTTTGATCATAGCTTTTCTAGCATTTTTATTCAAATGAAGACACTTCATTTTGTAGTGCTTGTTTGCAGTGCCTCCGATCTTCCTTCAAACCAGGTTTTTCTTGGCATGGTTTCGCTTCAGTATCAAAGTCGTTTGCCCGTCTTCCATATGGTGGAGGCGCTTGAAAGTGCGTGCATCCGGTTCGTTCACTTTACACAGGAAGACGAAGTCAGATCACGGGTCAGTTTCCTGATCATGATTTTGTTTCGATACATTTTGTCTTCAATCTTCACTCACCTTCACAACAGGGCTGTTCTATTTTCACTTCCAGGAAATAACGCCAAAAAGCATAACTTTTTGTTAAAAACAGTACCTTTAACAAGATTTGTCCATAGGACTACTTGGTACAACCAAAATACCAGTGGAACTCCGACATTATAAAAAACTCGTAACGTTTCGTGAAATGTTCCAGGTATTTGCGGAAAAGATGGGGGTTGAGGTTGGGTGGAATTGCCACATTTCGCTGTCAGCTTGCAACACGTCACACGCGAGTCGCCATACAAGCACCAGTCATGCCCACACTGCCACTGACAGTGATGAAGAAGGTATATTTTGTCTTGTTAACATAATATTGTGGCCTCACTTGCTGTCTCCTGTATACATATAGAGGGGGCGTTTCACTAAGAAATGTCTTGTTAGCTGCGATTGCAAATGGTCTTTTTAACTTTGTTTTGGGTAAGCACAATGATAGCGTAGTACAGTAGAAGTGTTACAGGCCTAGATACATTCAGCTGTATCATCGTTTCACGTTTTTAACTAAGTACATATTTTTACATAAGTTTACTAAGTGTAACAAATAGTATATATGTTAATATTTTAATACAGATGCTGAGGACACGGAGCTTCTGCAGCAAATATTTTCGTCCTCTCCCACTAGCGAATCCACCATATCAGAGTCGGCGTTCCACGCTTTAAACCGGGTAAACCAACTTAGGAATATATTGTACAGCAAACAATTTGGAAATCAATGTAGGATGCAACTGGAAGATTTTGCATACACTTTATAATGCTCCGAGGGCCTATGCAAGACTTTGTTCAAAGAAATTGTAAGAACAATGTCCCAGATACAGTATATTAATAAAATCAACAATTAAACATTAAAGTTTGAAAATATAAAACTTTATATTTTTTTTCAACTGACTTCGCTTTTCAGGCTAAGCTCCCACGTGGCATAGAAAACATAATTCCCCACATAGAGAATGTGGACAACGTGCCTTTGCTGGTTCCTCTCTTCACCGACTGCCAGAAAGACTGTAAGCTTTATTTCCAAACCACTAAACATTTCAAAATCGGCTGCTCATGTTATTGTAAAAAGCACAATTTTTTTCCAGCCATGTGTAAGATGATTGAGATAATGCAGAAGTATGGAGAGGTTGTCTGTTGCATCGGAAGTGCGGATTCCCTCAACAACTTTCCTGTTTTTGCCCACGCTAACGTTGGGTGGGTTGGTGTTGTTGCTTGTCGGGTCCAATTTTCGAAGCGACTTGTAGTCTTTTATCAATTGGTATTTTATCGTTGTTTGAACGGAATTTTTGACCTCTCCTTGGTCGTATTAAAGTGTTTAGTAAAAGTGTGAATCATTTCACTTGCAAATTGTTTTACCACGCAAAAAGTATAAAAAAATATTTTTTTTTCGTTGGAAAGAAAGATAATTGACACCCACATGCGTTACATGTTTGATAATTCAATTTCTTCAATCTGCCGTGTCAGTCTCTGATCTATGAATATATTGCTTGCTTGTGCACTGCTATTATAAGGGACCGACTATGAAACCACCACGAGATTGATCTCGCTTCTTCAGGTGCAGCAAATGCACAAGCAAGCAATATGTTTGATAATTGTCTATCCAAAAGTAATCCGTGCTTAAGAACGTTTTTACTACCTAGTATTGCTCTGGAGCCTGTCGTCGCGTCGGATACAACGGATGAGAACAGGAAAATAAACCGGAACGTTTCATTCAACAGCCGATTCCAATTCGAATCGAGTCCTTTCAACAATTCTTCGACACTGGATTCCATCGGTGTAAGATACGACGGCATTTTACTGCTTTTTATTTTCTGGAATATTGTTTGTGTTGTCTCTTGTGTAACAATTGTGTGCTGAAACATAGCAAAGCTTGTAACAACGTGTATTTTATAAATTAAAATAGAGTCTGCTGATTAGCAACATGTATTTAAAGATTAAGAGCATGTCTTTAATTCTCACAGTTGAATAAACCTACTGTAGTGTCCTTCTGATCGTATCTTGTGCTCTTCGGCAGACTCATAACGCTGGGAATTCAAAAAACAGCTTGATGGAGGTGGCGCGACGCCTCAACACGTTTCCTTGTTCCGTCACATTATCAGGAGAAGACAGTCTGGCTGTTGTTTACAGTATGATCAAACAGGTAACTGTTCATCTGTTTGCGGTCGTATGTTCTGTATAACTTGCGTGCTCACGCCCACAATCCGTTTTGTTTGGCCATACTGTATGTTAAACACGTGTTTGTCTCTTATTAGTGTAACAGATGTGCAGTGATTTGCGACTAATCAAAACATGCACAATCTTTGTCAGACTGCTTTGAATATCATGAGCAATGAGTCAATAAGCATGGTTTCAACCACATTGATCATTGAATCGAGTCTCTCTGAAAAGTGTTTTAACATGTGTATCGACAGGCCCGCCACTTCCTCTTCCTGGTGCAAGTCTGCCTCATTTTTTACATCAAGTGCTTGAGCGTGACGTCACTCACCCAACTCGTATGTCACGTGACCCATTTTCCTCTGATGTTCGCTCCCGGGGATTTGCTTTGGCTTTGTTACGTTGTTTTTCCATTGCTCAGGTATGTTGTGAGGTAAAACTCGTTGTTTACTCACAAGACGATTGCCCGAAATTGTTGTAGAGTCACTTAAAAATACCGCGTCTTGAAATACCAATTTTGAGAGTCTGTGGTTTTCGCGTAGAGTTGAGAGTCACTTAAAAACCACGCCTCCGACCTCTTTGCTGTACTTACAGTCAGCGACAATGCAAGCTGCGTTGTTAAAAGGATTCGCTGGACTCAAACTAAAATATATTCGCGTATTTAGAGCCAACTAATTTTTTCGCAAAACCTCGGCAATAATTTTTAATATGCCGCTAGATGAGTTGTTAGTAATTTAAAAAACAAATCGCGGGAATTCTCCGTGTCCTTAACGTGTAGAACGAACCAGTCAAAGTGATTTCTTGGTATTGTAAAGTGCACATTTTTGGTTCACCCTGCAAACTCAATAGCGTTTTGGAATGCAGTTTGTGCAAAACAACTGTTGAAAATTGTGTTTTGTTGTTCAGAGTGCGTAAAGTTTTGAAAATATTACACCCGTCGTTGCAAACTTGATTTTCCGGTCGAATGCCATCGGGACGCCTAATTCGTGTTTGACACAATTTCCTGCTTCACCTTCTGTTCTTAACCCGCAGCTATTCGATTCTGGGATCGCCAAGTGACCCGGACTTAATGTCATGGGCTTCGCTGAAAAACACGCGCCGTCAGGTTTTCCACGCACCGCTCATACGACAGAACGTGGCCCACTTTTGCATCAAGTTTCTGCCAAGCTGCTTGGTGGTATTTCTGCTGTACGCGTTGGCAATGCAGTCGTCGTGTTTGCATTTGCAAGAGGTGATCATATTGTTGTGCAAATGTCCGTTAAAGTTTAAATTTGTTGATCTATTGGTTCGCTTTCATGCCAACCCCGTATTGCGTACACAACGATCAGCAGTTCACTTTTGTGGTTAATTTACATACCAGCTCTAAAACTAATTGACTTGCTAATTTTGGCGTTAATTAGTAATGATGCGATTACTTACAGCTCAGCGCCCACAGTTGAAAGGGTTAATTTACTTTATTTGCCTAACTCATTTATATTTAACACAAAGCTCTTTTTTTGTTGTAAACAGATGGTGACAGGGTCATTAAACACATCTGGTACGACCCCTTTCACGAGGTTGGTAAAATGCATACAACCTGATCGAACAGGTCAGTTGTTTAAGCAGTATTTTGCCACAGTGCTTCCGGTATTGGCATCAACTGCTACCCGTTCTTTGACTTGTCCCTCACCGTGACGTCACAAACGACTGAAACTATTCAAGCCATCATGGCAGCGAAGAGGCGGGAAGTTCAACAGATCGCCATGTTTGGATTTGTGTTATATATGTGTGAGTTGAATAGGGGTTCGTGCAAAGAAGTATACTCCAATGAATGTTAATTTCATCATAACAATTTAACTGCTTCATATATTTTTGTCCAATATATGAAGCAGTTAAACATTAGCTTTATATATTCCGTGATCGGCTGACTATGACCGCGCATTTGACTGACGATGCTATTTCAGGCGTGATTTCGGCTGGATATGTACATCGCTGGAGGCTTATGAGGAAAGCGTCGCCGTTCACCAATCGTCTCTGGCTGTTTCTGGCCATTTTAACGTAATATTTGTTGTTCTTGTTCAAAATCACTATTTAGGCGACCACACAAACATTAAACGTAACGCTTAAAACAACTGTATAATTGTTTTACAATTTGACCAACCAAAAGCGGGCAAACATGGCGTTTTTTTCTTGCAAAAAGTCTATAGTTTTACCACTCAGTTTTGTGTACTAAGCTAACAATACCAAGCATGTTACAATATCGCGAATGGATTTACTTAAATTTAAGCACATTATAAGTTAATGATTCACCAGAAAGGGGGCGATTACGCAAAAAAGAAGAACAATAAGTCAAAGTGTGCCTATCTTTTGCAGCGTCACCATCCAAGCCATTTATTCGGCCATTGTTATTTTCTCCAAATCGGCCACGCCAACAACATCCTTCCGCATTTTGAGCCTTGGACCGTACCAGGTATTGACAATATGCCTGCTTTGGTTCGTCGAAAATCTCTCAATGGCGACACTGATTATACATTTTTCTGGTGCCTTAAATAGAGCGAGGCATGTGTAACTGACTTTACAAGTGTCTGATACACAGTTTAGATGTCTCGGTACGCCTTGAAAATTGCAGCGTTTTTTGGTAATAAAAGCTGTGGTTATGTTTAAGCCGGATATAGTGGTTAAAGCGACCGCACAAACACTTGCTGTCAAAATGCATTGAAATGTAGATGCGGTTAGTCCGTTTGATCAGATAATTTGGGTTAGAGCCTTAACGACCCATGTCTGTACACTCCTAAAATCAAGCACAACGCAGTCTCATAACACCACAAATAAGTTGTTTGTTTTTTCCAGATTGCAGTGTGGGTAATGCTGTTTGCTTGGCCCGTGCCATGCCTCGCGTGCAATGAGATGGTAAAATGGCGAGAAATCCGATTATGGGACCGAAGTCAAAAGCGTGCCCGACTGGATTTCGGCACCAAGCTGGGCATGAACTCACCGTTTTGAAATGAGACATTGACCTGAAGTTAAATATGCCGGTGCCATTGGATTTGACCAACGTGTTGTTGTTTCATAAAATTCATTTTGGCAGTTTATTGATATTTTGGTGCCACTGTGAGTTCTTCTGTGCTAATAAATGTGACTAAAGTGTTTGACAGCAATGTTGCGATGGTAAGTTTCATTTGATAAACACCAAATGCTAGTTTAAATGTAATGAAAACCCTTTTTTCCTTGTTGCAACCCTGAACCATGGGTTTGCTTAGATAATGTTTAATTAAGTCCTACATGTCCTTACGAATTGCAAGGCAAATGTTTTGGTAGAATTGTTCCCCAAAAGCAAATCTGTAATCGCCCTTTGGCTTTACCTGTGTCCTTGTTTCCCCAAGTACATACTTGTTGGTTAATAACCCCAAAACCGTAAAACGCATTCCAAAAGACCTTCCAAATTCGGGTGGGATAGGTCAACTGAGGTTGTTTATGAATGATGTTGAACTACATTGTGTTATTTTGGGGCAATAAAAAAACTACTAACATTGTCAAAAAATACCATTTTCTTCTCCATTTTAACCTTTTTTTGGTTAAACATTTTTTAGTTAGAGGTTCTTTTATTGTTGAAATAATGTCATTGATATTGCAAGGCATAGACATGAAAGAAATAAAAGGATTGCATGAATGGACGATCTTGCCTGCCAAACAGCCAGGCGAAGGCTATTACATGTTGTTATTGCACTGTTATCGAAATGTCAACTTTTAAAGCTGTTTGGCAAAAAAACTTTTGAAAAAGTATTGCATAAAACATGAAGGGGTGGCAGTTTTTTAGCTAATATATCGACAGAAATAAAATGCACAGTGGCTAAAACATATTTTGGAAAAAGGTCACTATGGTATATATGAAATGAATGTTGCAGTTTTATGCCATTTCCACATGAAACAAGGTGACAATTTGCCCAACACCAATATTGGCCAGTTTTAAACACTATTAGAGCAGTGTCCAAGACGCTGGAAGCAGAAGACAAGATGATTGCTTGATTATAAAATCAGGTTTTTCCATATCTGCACAAAAATATTAAAGTTGTATATTGTGAAGTTTGAACAAATGCAGGTCATTTTCAAAATTTAGTGCTGTGACCAAGTTTATGGAAATATTCAGGATGAATTACTATTTGCAGTACGCTTGGTCTCATAATGCAGATAAACCCCACAAACTGCTGTGTTATTTTAGTGTTAGTTGTTTTAGTATCACATACCTTGCTTTAGCAGCACTTTAGTGTCAAGAGCTTTAGTTCTATTATCTGCCCTGGAAGCATAGGAATCATATCTCCACATGATGTGCGCTACATATTAATAGTTATTTTTAAGGTTTTAACCAAAAGTTCTGCAATAAGTTTATTTGACAGATTTTCCAATGATGCCACTACAGAGTTTAAGCAGATTGCAATTGAAACAAATGGTTGTGCAACTTTAAGTTGTTTACAGAATTCAGCTAATTGCCTTCAAGTTACACATAGGACAGTAATACCACTAAATACTTACAATTTGGTTTTACTGACCTTGAGCCCGATTTGCAATGTCGCTATACCATACACCAATTAAATTGGATTTGTTTTGACCAGCAACAAGTGTCTGTATCTGTTTTTCCCATAACTTTGTTTTATTGGTGTCCAAATCAAGTGTTTCTAGTTCAAAAATTCCTGAAAAATATATATGTTGTTTCTCCACACGAAAATTTGAGGAAATTTTACACCACTGTCTTTCTACTCTCCTACCTTTGATTCCAAATGCCGAAGATGGATTTTTAAACCAAGAGGGTATGTAGCACAAGGAATTTGACTGATTTTCAAACATGTTTACTGCATTGGAAACAAACTCACTCAGCCAGGCTTGGTTTTTTGACAAAGCAAGTCTTACATCTGCTCTATGTTGCAAACTGTCTGAAACAAAATAAACCATCATATATGGTTTAACATAGGTGGCACAAAAACAATCCCACCATATTCCCAAATGTGAAAAACTTCATTCAAATTGGAACCAATTTCTGAAGTCCAAAATCCAAAACACTTTGACACAGAAACCCTTGTGTGCATTTGTTCTTCTGTTAACTTTAGATACTGCTGGTATAAAGCAGGCTTAATAAGATACCGGCGCAGCTCATAGACTTTTGAATCTGACGTTGTTGTTCCATACCTTCTGCCAAACAGAAAGTGATCCCTGCATTGTGTCTGTATCAACATAATTAATTTTACATTTACTAATAAACCATCAATACAGTTCAAAATTTCTAAGCTACAAAGCTGTTAATAACATACAAATCAAAGTGTTGAACTGTGTTCATTTGGAATTACTTTGTTTTAGATTTAAATGATAAATGATAAGCAAAAATTTACAAGCCAAAAAATATGTACCAGAATTGAAGCTGTTCGTCCATATCCCATGGATGTGCTCATCATGCTACTTGATTTTAAGCTGCTACACAAATAAAAAGAGCATTCTACAGCCTGCAACACAATACCAGTCACTCAAAGTGCAAACACCTAATACATTTTACACCACAGTGGAGCAGATGGAACTCACAAACCAAACTGTCCAACTAGAAATGCAAATTGTATGTTCAAACCAATTTCACTGTGCGAACAGTTTGAAAACCGGTCATCATAAAAAGGCAGTTCACACAAGGACCAGCGTTTATGTTTGCTAAAAATAAATTAAACTAACACTCATAAAATTAAAAGATATTTGTTTTAAACACATTCTTAACTAAACAGTGGTAAAACACAAACAATGAACCGTTGCTGAACATAAAATACTGACAGAAATTAACACCAACATAGCAAAAAATTTTTCAAAAAATGTTTATTACAGTGGGTGGAACTTAAGTGTTTGCTTTTCCATAAGGTTATTAAAGGCTAAACAATTTGCAACTACACAATTACAATAATTTTTTGATGTCATCCTGGATGCTGAGAGGCCCGGTTTGTGGAGAAAATCGTTTCTTTGGGATTCCCTGTTTATCGACAAGAAACTTAGTGAAGTTCCACTTGATAGCATCTGTCAAAGTACCACCGGTGTTCTTGTGCTTCTTTAGAAATTTATATAAAGGTATAGCACCATTTCCATTAACTTCAATCTTGGAGAACAGATCGTACTTGGCATTATATTTTTCCCTTGCAAACTTTTCTATTTCTTCATTGGTGCCTGGTTCTTGATTGTTAAATTGATTACAGGGGAAAGCAAGTATGCGAAGTCCTTGTTGTGAGTATTTTTCATACAGCTGCTCAAGTTCTGTATAATTTTTTTGGGTTAAACCTCATTGGGATGCCACATTTACAATGAGGCTTACATAGCCATCATATTTTTTCAGTGAGACATCATTTTCATGAATGTCCTTGACGGTAAAGTCAAATATTGATGTTGCAGACTTCCATTCGTTTTCGGTACTTGCCATGCTTTCGCTGCTAGTAAACTTTCTGTAGGCAGCAACTGATGCTACTAGACCACCAACACTAGGAAGCAGTCTACGGTACAAAACACTAGACAATGTCATTTTGCTCTAAATTGGGTTGTCAGCATTGTCAAAAAGAAAATGCAAATTAAAATACATGCAAATTAAATGAATGCAAAACAGATTGATAAAACTTGTAAATCATGCCTTCCTGCATCTTTTAACAATAATATAGAGAAAATAAAAACCTAACTGCCTCGAGATAGGAAAAAACACAGCTAATTGTCGCAAGAACACGCGCGAGTCGTGCCACAATCGATTCAGATCCCTTCTCGTTCTAGCTAATTTCACAACCACAATCACAGTAGCAGCGTTACTAACGAAGCCGCTGGTCATAAGCACACGTGACACAGCAAAACCCAGAAAAAAAAGCAAAAGTCGGTCATGTGTGTAACAAGCGCCTTTTGCACTTTTGCAAGATTGACATCGCGCGGCAATGCTTGGAATGATGTTTTCTCCAAAAGATTTTAATTTTATTTTTAAGCATTCTGTTATGTATAAGTTTTTTTGTTATTTAACTTGTTTTCGAACATTACAAAAATATCTCAGTCTGTAACAATATCTACATACCACTATATACATATTTTCAAATATATGCTTAAAGTACACAGGAATCGCATCGGTTATCTGCCTCGTGTTGAAAAAAGACTTCGGCAAATTTGTCTTTCTAATTACAATCACGACTGAATACTTATCAGCGGCAAAAGAATATACAACGCAAAAATGTTACTGTCGGGACTGTGCCTATATCACTGCCTGGTTTCATGTCTACTCTCCTGCTGGTTATATTGTGTGTGGTTTAAGATTTAGGGAATTAGGATCACGACCATAAAATCGCAATTTACACGTTCATGTAAAGGCAGCATATTGGCTCAAAACAGTGTTGTAAATATTATGAGAGATGTATACCAGCAACCATCTCATTTCTTGACCAAATAACCCGTTGTTCTACGTGTTTCGTTTCGATTTCGTGTTCTGTAGCTTTGAACATCGGCTACCTCGATCTTCATGTTACTCGTAGGTGTTGATAGGTCAAAGAAAATGAAATGACAGATGATCTTACGTAACTGCCATAAACAATGGCCTACATTACATTAAGTTGCATACATATGTCGATTCATTTGTATATTTTATGTGAGCTTTGTAAGCGATACGCAACGGTTGTTACTTCATGCCGCTTAAATGGTCTTATTCGCACGTAATTTGTTGCTGTTGGTGTTTCAACACATTCTTTTACATCTGGGCTATATATATCTTGGCAAGCGCAGCACGCAACTACTTATAAAATTGAACAGCTGCATGATTACCCGACTGACACAATACGAGCAGCTCAAGAAGTGTCCTGTACCTATAAACATAGTTAAAACAATAATATGAAGTCAGATATCAGTCTATTACGAAGTCCAACAACGATGACCCTTGTTTCTTTTCATAAGTCATATGCAACGGGTGCCAAGAGCCAAATCTACGTCTTGCAGGGTCTCACTTCATTTAGTACTGCATCCACCCAACGTTACCCATTCGTTTGACCTACGTTTTCGACCACTCAAGTTTGGAAAGACAAATATTTGCCGTCGTGATGTGGCACTTTCGCGAGGCACGATTTGCTTGTCAGCAAGTGACCTAATTAAGCCGTTTGGCACGCAGGCATGTACTTCAAACGTGAGTATAGGGCAGATGATTGATATATTCAACTTTGCAAAAATACACCCTGAAATATAGCCTATTTGATACAAGAAAATTGTGGCAAAGTTTGCTTTGCTTTATAACCGTGCATAATGCATGCGATATATATTCAATATACACTACAGCCCCATAATGTAAAAAGGTAATGTATACATTTTTGTGTAAGCTGCAGACAGATGGCCGCACTGTTTCGACGTAAAAGGTCTTATCTGTGCAGCTGGTGTGACTATCAGACGACTTTGCTGACCAAACGGCCAAGCAAAGACTTCCACATTACTATTTTTGTTTGAACATTGTGAGAAAATATTTTTGTATGGGCTAAGTAAAGTTGCAGCAGATAAGTGTAGACCCATACAAGTTACAGCATCGATCGGCATTATAGTGGTTTAATGTCAATGTTGGCAAAGTAAATTTGTCTGTAGTTCATGAATTTTTACCCAACAAGTATTAAATTCGAAAGCTGGTTTCTTGCCAGTTAGTTACAGATAATGTTTCGCCGCACACTTGGGCAGCGCTTGGCAAACTGCCAGTGCTCGTACAGTTTATTTTCAGAGTCAAAGCGCGCGTCACGAAAAATAACGCTATTTTCTGTATCACAACAATCTAATATGACTAACCAACAAAATAGCGCCACACAGCTAACCAACAAAACACACCGAACTGTGGCGTAAAGCAAGCCTTCACTTCTTCGGTTTACAATTCAATGAGCATTAAATTTTAACCACCTCCTTATTCAAAATAGAATCTATAAAATCAGCAGAGTAAGCAGAGCACATGCAGCACAGCCAAACGACAACTAACACAACAAACAAAACAAAAAAAAACAATCGGACCAAGGCAATGTACTGCACTGACCAACAAAGGCACGCATTATTACGTAACTATAACGACTGTGCGTGCAGCACTACAAATAATTCACTTGTTAACAGGTAAGAAACAATGCTAACAATCGCATTTTAAAAGAGATTCTAGCCATCACGATGAAGGCCTTCACTAAGGCGAAATCAGCTAAATTACATTTCGATCATATAGACATCGCAGCCAAACTGGATCAAAGACATTTTGCCTGAGAAGCAACAAACTCATGTTACAACATAGCAATGGTCTACGGACTGAGCTGCCATCAGCTCGGAGGTTATACAGTGGTCATTATTTAGTCATAGCATTACACCTATACTGGCCGTTGGGTCCTCCATTCCTCAAACACCAGAAAGGAGCGTAACTTTTTGTAAGTTATCTTGTCCCGATTTGTCAGAAACAGTAAATTAATTGCAAAAATAATGCATAGGGAGTGCATACACCGCACTGTGAAATATCGGTTGATGTTTTATAAACGTTGGGCGTTTTTGTTATATTGTTGTTTTTTGCTGTAATATTTTTTTTGTTTACAAGGAAATTCATACACTTTTTTAAATTGCTGCGAGAAAAACTTGTTCATTGTTACATGCGATTAAAATAATTTTGAAAATTGCGCCAACCAACATTTACATGAGAATAAGTGGCGTTCAACGATTGATAGTTGGAGCAGTCTTAGGGTGGAATGCAGAAACCCCGCTTAACTTTAAGCTCGGCTTAAATCCCCGCTTAAGACGTCATAAGTTAAGCGGGGTTTCTGCATTCCACCCTTATTATGTCTTACATTCTTTGCTTTTTGTTGCAAAACATGTTGGAAATTAGTTTGCGAAAGTCTTTTTAGTTTTGGTACAAAAACCGTACCAAAATAATTTCAATATTTCCAAAGATATAAGCAGTTTGTATAAGAGACGAATTGCGCCGTTGAATAAGCGAACTACTCTACCAGCTTTTAGGTTTTCAAACCAAGTATGTGGTGTTTTTAACTTGTTTCTGGTAGCGAGTTTGAACTTTAAATACTTCCTTTTTTTGGTGTCAGGCCATGATGAATCCTCATTGAGATTTTCCATTTTACTATTAGACAGTGTTCTATACAACTGTTTGCTGTTTAGGCAGTAGATTCTGCTATGCCAACAGTCTGTTTGCTGCCTGGCACATTGGCAATCCATACTACTTGCCCTCTAACAGCACATTGTAAACTGCAAAAGTAAACTCCTTTTGGGGAATTTTTACCCTTTGCCGTCTCTGTAGATGTTATTGCCAACCTGTAGGCTACTTAAGGCAATGTTCGATGTTATAAACTTCGAAGAAAAGTCATTTTTAAGTTAAATGATTTTGTGTCATCGAGGGCGCTATGCGCCAACTAGCCAACACAGCCGATGCAAGGAAAAAAATGACTTCACTCTTGCTGATAAACAGAACATCTCTAATATTTTTGCACTCGTTACACCAAGCAATAAACTCACACTAATTTATGTTATTTACTTCAAAAAGTTTTTACTAAAAGTTTATATAAAAGAAGTTCTCACATCCTAAATATTCTAAATGCCATTAAAATTAAACATGCCAGTGCTAATAACTTGCTTACTTACTTAAAATAGCTTTTACTAAAATTTCTTTATAATAGGTTGAGTATAGGACTATAACATTTGATGTTGTTGAGTTTAGTGACGGTGCAGTTGTTTGTGTGACGTAATAATGAGGGTGCGCCAACTAACCAACGCGCCAACCATACATTTATTTATTTATTTATGGCCTTGAAAAGTTTTTTTTCTGTTTTTGCTTCCTTGACGAATGCCAACGGGTAGAATTGTTGCCGCACAAACTAAGTGATTTCTGAAAACCAATATTACAAATTTGATGGTCCATTTGCATTTTTGACTGACATTATGTTTCCTATTTTGACATGACATTTTTTGCAGCATTCGTACAATCAGCAGGACTGCACAAATTGCGCCACTGGGGCATGTGGCCCACGTGTTGGACATCGCTGTTTTAAATTCCAAATTTATCTAGTACTCTCATTGTACTAAAAACATTTTTGCCGGATCGATTGAATCAACCAAAAAAAAGACAAACTATTGTGTTTATATAGCCCTTGCAACGAATTTACAATTATACCAAGCTAAAATATTGCTACCTTATAAACACACAGGCGACTGCTGAGTTGTGCAACATGTTCAATGCATGTGTGTGTTATAAGTAAATCCTGTTTTTCAATGAGAAAGTGCCAGCCCATGTTATAACGTAAATTGTTTCCTCTGCTCTGGGCTTAACGTTGCCTGTCTCCACATTAACGACCAGGGTTAGGCATAATTTGAGAAAAGACAACAGTTTGTTCAATTCCATCTTTGCAATAAAGGTGCCATTTGAGTGAGGCAAGGTGAACTTTTAAAAAATAACAGAATCAGCAGTAGAAAATGTAAACAGTTTAAATATTGTGTTCTGTCTGTTGCATCTGGCGAAACAAACATTTTTAAGTCAAGTCAATTGCTATCTGTCAGCTTGATGCAGAAGCAGACATTTGGATCAGTTGGATTTCAAGTTCGGGGCGTGGTCGATTTTGGACTTTCATCAGCCGCCGTTGTCATTTTGAACCCTGCATGATCTATGTCACTAGTTCGTGACAAGTCGCGGCAAGGAATCGATGCCAACAAACTTCAAAGGGTTTTATTAACTTAAAAAATAAACATTTTTCGTTCCAAGGCGAAGAAAACTTCAGGACTTTCCATCCCCATTTCATCTCTGGACCCCAGGAGATCTCGGCATTTGATTAGATCATTCGAGTCACGTGTTACCAGTTTGTGGGAGTTGTTACGATTGCTCAGCGTCATGCAGAAAAGAGTGACGTGTGCGAAATTCATCCCGCCGAACGGACAGGAGATATATAGCACTGCTATTTCCCACGTGGACAACAAGGTTGTCTTTGTCGCTCAAAACATGGATTGTAGCAACAATAAAACAGTTGGATTTTTAGATTTGAGTAAGTCGTGTCACCAAAACGTTAGAATCTTTTCTCCTGCGTGAATGGCGTCTGTTAGAGGGCAAGTGCCGATATAAGCTTCAACTCACTATCTGCTTAGAAATTCCTTACACAGAAGCACATAGACAAGGGACCTGCTGTGTTACTGTTTTTGCCGCAAATCGCCTTGTTACCTTCTACGAAACGGGCCACATACTCTCGCCAATGCCTATTGTTGTGAACGTTCCTCCGGGTGAGATTTTAAATAAATAAATAAATTCACTTAATTTATTTTTTTGTAGTTTTTGCACTGTTCATAGCAAATGTATCAACATTATCAAATGATGAATAACAGTTATTTCAATCATTAGGACCATGAAAATATTTTGTGCGGATGCATAATATGATGCTGATGACAATTATGTAATAAATAGTGGCTTTAGTTCAGGAACTTCTTGTTTGTGGCTCGCTTATCATTGCTGCCTGCAGTATTGTTTCATGCAACCAAAAGGCCGCATAAACCCTGGGAATTATTTCTAATCCACTGGAACGTGCGACCTTCATAGGCCCCTCGCCATGATTTTTAAGCTTGAACAATAATCACTAAAATTTATAACAGTTATTTGACTAGAGAAGTGCATTTCAACCACTGGGACTATCCGCACTGATGCGGGTACGAAAATATTTGTGTGGATGCATAATATGATGCTGATAACAATAGTGTGATAAATAGTGGTTTTAGTTCAGGAACTTCTTGTTTGTGGCTCGCTTATCATTGCTGCCTGCAGCATTGTTTCATGCAACCAAAAGGCCACATAAACCTTGGGAAGTATGTCTAATCTACTGGAATGTGCGACCTTCATAGTCCCTCGTCATGATTTTAAGCTTTCTTCGAGTAAAATTTCTTTTGTAAAATTGCAGCAAATAGTAAATTGCAGGTTTATTAACTAATATCTATGGTAATGTTCTTTACGTAACCAAAATATTCTATCCTTTCTGGTGTTATTTACCTGTGTGTTAGTATTTGCGATGTAGGTTATACATAACGGGGTTTTTGAAAATCTAAATCTAATCCGTTCAATTCGTTTGGCTGGTTGTGCGGATAAAACTTTCGTGCCAGAAAAAAGTGCGGACCGTCCGCGAAAAGGTTGAAAATCACTGGACTAGAGTAACTTCCATTGTGGGGTAAGGATATGCAGACTTTTGAAATAAATAAGTTAAATCCAAACATGGTGCGGATCTCACACACTCCTGCGACTTTTCACGATCACCGTGAACCACGTGAGCAAAACCGCAATTGCACTACACCCATGCTTTATGGCCACTCCGTGATAAGATTTTGTTCTGTTTTTAAAATAACATCAAGTTTGTCTTTTAACACATGCAATAGGTACAAGAACTAGCTTAATTCAAAATGCGATAACCACCAGTGCAAAACAGCGATTTCAATCAATGGCGGATGAATATAGCGCTTGCCGAAACCCTCATGAAAGCACGTGGTCAAGATATAGAAAAAGGCGGTGTTTTCCAGAACTTTCGATTACCAGCAACCTGCCAGTCTCTTTTGCTGTTAGATCTAGTTGGTTGTTTCATTAGTTACGTGTGTCGTTAGCTTCCAGCAATCCACCATGGCCACCAGCGTATTTTTTGACATGACCGCAGACGGCAAACCATTGGGACGTGTTATCATGAAGGTAAGGAAATTATTACACCTGGAAAATGAGTTAAAATTGTTTTAACCTTGTTCGAGTAATGGACAACTAAAACTGGATGATACCGGCTGTAACAGGTTTTCTTTGCTTTAGATTCGTCCTGATGTTGTTCCAAAAACTGCTGAAAATTTTAGAGCTTTGTGCACTGGTGAAAAGGGATTTGGTTACAAGGGAAGTGCATTTCATCGTGTAATCCCAGGTTTCATGTGCCAGGTACTTTCACTTCCAAACAACATAAATATTTTTAATAAAATGTCAACTGATCCTAATGCTCCACCACTTTGTGCCAGGGTGGTGACTTCACTCGAGGTAATGGAACTGGTGGCAAAAGTATCTATGGGGAGAAATTTGCAGATGAAAACTTTACTTTGAAACATTTAGGACCAGGTTTGTGAACTGTTTATTGTTGGTAGGCTACTCTTTGTGGCATGCATACCTAAAGTAAAAAAGTTGTTTTCTTTTGTTTAAATGTGTCTGGCATCCGGGTAATTTTGTTGCTACATGAGCATTTTTCATATGTTTATCTGGATGCTTATCAATATGTTGCTTTTTTATATTTTTATTTATTAATATTATTAGTTTTTATTAATACGTTACGGTTTATGTTTAACAACAGTTTAAAACAAAATGATGGAGGACGCAGAAGTAATGCCATGCTTACGCATAGCAAGGTGGGATAGCCCCCACTGCGCAGGCCCTTTATATTTGGCGATCACAGCTCTAATATTCTGATCAAAAGGTTCACAGGCTTGGCTGCAATGCCTTGGCTGTGAAGCCTGTGAACCTTATGATGGAGGACTGTGGTAAAATTCATACCCACATGGCAGTTTTATTTTTAGAAATTAGTTGTGGGAAGATTGGCTTATCACATTTATTGTCATAAATCTGGCTCTTGAAATACTGCATTACACAAGGGCCTCCAGAGTTATTGAGGTTTTTGCCAATTATTAAAAATTTACATTCAAACTACACAAATAAATGTTTGCTGTGCCATCAACTGTATGGTGATGCACATATTATTCTGCCATAATAGGAGTGGTGCTTAGGGTCACGCTAAACATGTACTGGTAACTATCTCACAGTGCTCCTTATTGAAATGCCCCTGCAGTCAAATTGACCTTTCAGGAGAAACATTTCTGGAACATACTTAAGTACAATTTCGCATTAGACCATTAATTTGACCTGATACTTTACATCACACAATATTAATCAACTTCTAATGTATAACATACAAGATGTTAAAGGCCACCATGTTATATTGCCTGTGCATGACCAACACATGTAGCCCAGAGAGCAATCATTGCTTGTTCCTTGAAGCTAATTCAACAGATAGGTTGACATGACATCACAGTAAGGTACCATTTCTATGGATTTAAAGGCATTGGTGCCAGAGAGTACAATAAATGACTCATAACTCCCTAAGATACAAGAAATTTTGCCAAAATAACATCACATGATTTTTTTGTCTTAATGTTTCTCAAAAAATAGTTAATGGCCAAGAACTACTAAAAAGTTGATATCAAGAACTACTATGATTCGTTTTGTCACTTGTTTGCTGAAGAGACTAATTTACATATTTGCTGATTGGGCAAACTTTAACCTCTTTTGGAATAGCCTATGGAGATCAGTCTATATAGTCTAAAAGTTATTTTATATTTTGTAGGTACTTTGTCTATGGCCAATGCTGGACCAAACACCAATGGCTCTCAGTTTTTCATTTGCACTGCTAAAACAAGCTGGTAAGTTTCCTTTTACATAAAAATATTGTGGAAGTCCATTTTTACATGGAAAGAAAATCAAGTTTGCAAATGTGCAAATCTTAGGCCGGGTCCACACTCGCGCTTTGCGCCGGCGGATTCTTTGTTTGTTTCAATGTCCCGAGCGTACGCTCGCACGCCGGCCTATAATGAAACAAACAAAGAATCCGCCGGCGCAAAGCGTGAGTGTGGACCCGGCCTTAGCACTTTTCTTAGACTAGCCAGACCGGTGATTGTACAAATATTGGCACACACTGTATGATTGCTATGATTTAGGTTGGACAACAAGCATGTAGTTTTCGGAACAGTTGCTGAAGGAATGGATATTATCCAAAAAATTGAATCGTTTGGTTCAGAAAGCGGCAAGACATCGAAGAAAATTGTCATTGCTGACAGTGGCCAACTCTAATTAGAAGAATTTGTGATTTCGTCCCTTTATACACTCATACCTGCTTCTGTTCCTGCTGACAAAATTCCAACAACCAAGATCGTGTAATCCTGTTAAACCTGCCAAAAAGTTCTGTGTCCTTTTGTCTTTATATGAAAGGCGAGGAGTGTCAGAGGTCAGGTGACAATTATGTTGCTGCTTTACTTTTATAAACCGCCCACCTTGCTCAACATTGCTGCCCAGTCCAAGTAAAAAAAACAGAATTTTGTAAATCTTTTGTTTTTGTGTGGTTACTGAGATGGAGCAGAGGCAGAAACAAAAAAAATTTCGATCTGCAATCGTGTAACCACGATGAGCCAGCGTTTTTTGAAAGACTCCTAGTGTGCAGGCGTAATATATATTCGAAGAGCCTTGACTTCAGAAAACTGTTTTCTCTGAAATGGGTTTGTACGATATGCGAGCCCCTTGTTGTCTATGATAAGCATGATAATTAAAAATATAAACGACAGCATGGAAGTGCAAAAAGTGAATTTTTTGACCAAGGCCATATCTCCTAATTTAATGGCCAGATTTGGTGCGCCGTTGCGCGTCTCAACCGATCGTGGTAGCCAGTTTACTTCGGACGCATTTAATGATTTTTGTATTCAATTTGGCATTAAACTTCAGCAAACCACGGCTTACAAGCCCGCCAGCAATGGATACATTGAGATCCAACATAAGTACTTAAAATCTGCTCTAAAGGCACACAATCAACCAAATAATTGGCATGCGAACTTGGGACATATACTTTTGGGTTTGAGAAACGTATATAAGCCAGATATAGATGCATGCGCAGCCGAGTTGGTTTATGGTCAAACATTAAGATTACCAGGAGAATTTTTTGAGGAGATCGCACCGGAAATATCCGTATCCGACTATTCTAAACGATTAACCGCATTTATGGCTCATTTAAATTTTGCCAGACGCAAGACACAGCAACAGGTCAACGTCTACATTGATCCAGCTCTAGCCAGCTGCACTCACGTTTTTGTAAGGGTACACGCCAAAAAGGGTGCCTTGTATCCAGCATATGATGGTCCTTAAAAAGTATTAGAAAAACGACCAAA
This sequence comes from Ascidia mentula, assembly GCF_947561715.1. Taxonomy (NCBI): domain Eukaryota; kingdom Metazoa; phylum Chordata; class Ascidiacea; order Phlebobranchia; family Ascidiidae; genus Ascidia; species Ascidia mentula. The sequence continues at coordinate 8,222,902 of NC_138568.1, forward strand.
ATTTTTTACCTTAGCCATGAACGGTCGTGAAAATACCGTTACTATTGACAGGCTCAAAGTAGCTAATTTACCTGAAATTCAAACTTTAACCGTTTATTCTCCTGACCTAACCAATCTTGATGTTCATCTAGACACTTCTATAGGTTTAGGCGAAATAACTGATCCTTCTATTGCATCTGACACTGCACCTCTTGTTCCAATTCCCGATCAAGATATACACGTTACCCGAAGAGGACGCGTAATCCGAAAACCTCTTCGATATTGAGATTGAAAAGAATGAACGGGAAAATGCATCAAATAGGTTTTATCCTTTTTATATCATTTTTTGGGAATGTAGTGAACGGCGGAATGCAATCGTTCAAACTTTGCCACGAGGCCTTGTATAAGGGAGAATATGCCATACCAGAACCTACTGTTTGTCAGAAACAGAGAGTCCCAATTTTTAAGACATGTTCTGGCGAGCTTTATAATCCTTCTAGCGATTTTATTCGGATAGAGGTGTATTCTTGTCAAATTTTTGAATCTTCATATGAATCACACTTTTATTTTTTCGGAGGTAAATTTCATACAAAGAAATCTATGGCCATAACACCCCCATCTTAAGGTGCTTGTGGGGATTGGCAACGAACTCATAGCGCTCCTTTAATAGGACGTTTAACACAGTCCTCTGATAACGTTTGGTCATCTTCGAATGAAGTTAAAGTAAATTATAAATGGCCTACCTCCACAAAAGGAGTTGTTCACAATGGTGTTTTGACAAAGTTCACTATTTTATATGACCCCATACATAAACAAATGAAGGGTGCATTAGGAATTATGTCCAAATGCAATATCCACCGTGGTAGCTGCACAGTAGGTACACGTATTTTTACGTGGGCGATGCCTCTGACGTCAGATACACCCTGAATCAATACTAGGGGGTTAAGTGAGTAGACCTATACACCTAAATATCAAATTATGACGTTTGACGTAAGAACATGTTTAAACAAGATCTTTTACGGTTGGCTGCAATGTCACCGATTTTTCGCGAAAACAGACATACAAGCTTTCTATAAAAAGGTTGCTGTAGTATTGGTGCCATTATTGAGCTAGAAAAGTAATCGTTTAGATGAAGTTGATTGCTTGCGATCTCTAAAACTAAAAGAGTCTGTTGCAGTGTTAGCTAAATAAATTCAATGTTTCGGCATTTGTTTAAAGGTTAACGTGACCCGAATGTATGGACAATAGGTTAGGTGGGCGTGACCGAAAAAAGGTAAGAACCACTTCTTTTAAGCTATCATACGCTTTAGTGGTGGGATTTAACTGATTCGCACCAGTTCGTGCGAACCGGTTCGTATAATTTATTGACCTACGCGAGACGGTTATTAACAGGCGTATGTATAGGCCTTTGTTTCACTTCGAGTACTGTATTCCCGCGGTTACTATGGCATGCTGCTAGCGAGAGAACTGGTTGCTAAAATATTTGAATCCCACTGCTGTTTTATACTGTTTAGTTTTAGTGGAATATGCGTTGTTTCAATATTGGGTCTTTTTGTAGTAACAGAATAGAAAAGTTTGGTCAAATTATGTTTTTGAAAGCAAAGGGTCGTGAAAATAGGTGTGTTTCGTATATTTATTTTCATGTCTTGCGCTTTTTCTCGCCGCAATGCTTATACCCCGGACGTATATGCGGCGAAAAATTTTGACAATGTTTGTTTGTTGTAGTTTTGTTGACAATCAGACTCTTAAAGAATTAAACAGATCTCTAATTTAGGCCCGTTTTTGCTTCCTACACGGAATTTTACCAAAAGAACGGTTTTTGCTACGGCTCATTTAAGTTTAACTTTTGCCAGGCTCCATTTTACTGCATAACTTACTTTACCGTTAATATGTTTACAGTGACGAAAAAAGTCTTATTTTTTTATGTTGCATGCCATTAACTTGAGTAGTACCTAGTATGTATGTTCGCAATTGTGACGTCACAACGTATTCGAATCCGAATTAAGTTGTTTTTCAACATCTTTACAGATTTGGCGCCGACTGTAACTGCATCAGTTAGTTGAAGGGGTCGGAAAATGCTTTTCTATGACGTAATTGACGTATTTGACTTTGGATTGCTTGGTTATCTATGGGCTTCGAAACACCAAAAACTGTTTCAAAAAATACGTTCTGGCGATGAGTGTTAGGAAACGTATATAAACTTGCGGGAATAAATAAATCACAAGCAATGAGAAGTATTTTATGTAGTTTACGTTTAGGCATTACTAAAAAATAAATATTACCGCAAAATCTTAGTTTATTGTTACACTTGAATCTTATTAGGCAATAACTGTGACACATGAAGGCGGTTTTAGGATCACACTCTCTTTTTGGATCCATTGGATTTGTTTGTGGCACAAAATTCAGGAGAGGTCATGTTGATAACAATGCATAAAAATGGAATGGATTATAGTCACTTTTAAGTCTGCTCAATTTAGATTTATAGAACTCTCGCCACACAGCAGCATTTAATGCGAAGTATAGGGCTGTCAAATTGTCCCAAATATGGACTGAAAGCACATGTCAGTTCTTGTGTCAAGCCTGCTTGGGCTTGCAGACTCCAATAGATGGTTTCAGTGGGTTCGTGAATGACTGCGAATTGTCAGCTTTTTTTCTTTTCTGTAACCTTGTTTTATGTCAAGTTGATTTGTTTTCCGGGGTATTCCTACGTGTTAGTTCACATCCATTTCTACACTTACACAACCTGGTTCCACAAATGCTACAGGTATATTTTCACTAGGGGACCACAAACTTGATAATTTTGAGAGGGATCTGTGAAAAGGTTGGGAACCACTGTCATTCATAAAAGACCGATGACTGTAATTATTGCCATGGTAGCATGCGCTGCTATGTTCTTGTATTTACATTTAACGCAACAGGTAAAAACTAATAAAGTGGCAGGGACATTGCCTGAGAAGTTGTTTTTCGTTCGCCTTTGTCTGTCAAATGCGTGGTAGGATATAACAGCATATATATATGCACCATAAGACGTCTTGGATCTCAAGCAACATTAGACAATACATAACTTATATAAAAAAAAACAATCAGAAAAACATAAGGGTTAAGTTTGGATCGTATCCACCGCAAAAAAACTAATTTTGTTTGGCCAAATTTGGGCCGCAAAGAAAAAAAGAGGTTTGGTTCAATTTGGTGAAAAAAATTTCCTGTCCAGTTTTTTTTTTCTTGACCATTTTACTTACATCTGTATGACACCGCATCGTATTACATGACAAATTTGGCGCCAAAAACAACAATTGAATTGTGAGATACTGTCCTCACGTGAATTTAGCTTCAATTTTTACGATCTGCTTAGCAATTTAACGTCCTGTTGGAATTGCTTTTAAAGTTTTACTGTCGGTACAGGATGGTTGATTCACCTTGATACTATCTCGTTGTAATATATATGGTTCTATCGCATTCACTTGAGGCAGATTTCCGTCAATTTGTGTTCAATCATGCGTGAAATCGTGCACTTTTTATTTCCCCAAAGTGGTGAGTCCTGATATCCATTGCAGTTTTTGCAATAAATCAATCATGGCCAGATCAAGGGTATTTTTCGACATGACAGCTGACAACAAACCATTGGGACGAATTGTTATGGAGGTAAGAAGTTCTCATTCCAGATAAACAAGTAAAGAGTGTCATAACTTGATGTGGATAATTGGCATCTAAGTGAGATGACATCAGTTTTTCATCACCTTACTGATTTTTTTAGCTTCGTCCTGATGTTGTTCCAAAAACTGCTGAAAATTTTAGAGCATTGTGCACTGGTGAAAAGGGATTTGGTTTCAAAGGAAGTGCATTTCATCGTGTCATCCCAGATTTCATGTGCCAGGTACCTTCCCCGAAGTATATTGTTGACTTCCAAACAATATATATATTTTTTAATAAAATGTCAACTAATCCTAATGCTCAACCACTTTGTGCCAGGGTGGTGACTTCACACGAGGTAATGGAACTGGTGGCAAAAGTATCTATGGAGAGAAATTTGCAGATGAAAACTTTAGTTTGAAACATACAGGACCAGGTTTGTGAACTGTTTATGGTCGGTTGTTTGTACCCTTTTGGGCATGCATATTTAACACCTTTACTAAATAATTATCATCTTTTTGGAATGCTATCTTTTTTAAATGTGCATGTGCATTTTGTAGCTGGTTAAAGCTGCTTCCCCCCCCCAAATATTTGTATTCTAATTTTGATTTGCTGCTTAAAAGGTATTCTGTCCATGGCCAATGCTGGACCTCACACCAATGGCTCTCAGTTTTTCATTTGCACCGTTAAAACAACCTGGTGAGTTTCTTATACAAAAAAATATTGTGTAAGTTACTTCAAGGCATGAAGTTGCAAAGTCTTAGCACTTTTCTGAGTGGCTAGAGCAGTGATAATGATTGTATGATAAATACTGGCTCAAAGTTTGTTCAAAAATACCTTTCAGGTTGGATGGCAAACATGTGGTTTTCGGAAGTATTGTTGACGGAATGGATGTAGTGAAAAAAATTGAATCTTATGGTTCACGTGAGGGAAAAACATCAAAACCCATTGTCATTGCTGACAGTGGGCAATTATAATTAGGAAATTTTGTATTTACTGTTTTTATAATCTTAATCAAATCAGATTTCTTCTGAGAAATTTGAACTACCAAAGGTCATGCAAATTGTGATCCCGCTAAAATTATTTAAAAAACTGCTAAAATTGTTTTGTGTCTTTTTTCAAAAAAGTACAATGGGCAGTGAAGGTCTGGTAGCGTTTATTTTTCTGTATCTATCTTCATAAATTGCCATTGTTAGGCCATATTGCTCTCTAAATAATGATTTGTATATTTTGCACAAACTACAACGCGATGAACAATCGGGCACATGAAATAAAATGGCTTGGGCACCACACTACAAAACACATTACAACGGAGTAATTCAATTATGCTGCTTACCACAACTAACTAACAATAAAATAATCCAGAGAAGCTTAAGTGGGTACCCATGAAACATTTTGAACATGTTATCATCGTTACAAAAAGGTCGCTGATTTACCCTAGCATTGTAATGTTAAAAGCGTGTAGTCTTTACGTAAATAACAAGACGGACAGGCTTTGTTTATTTTTTAAATTGACTGCAGACATAAAGGCGGAGAAGATTGGTTCGTTAAGGTGATATACCTGTAGCTAATCCAAAGGTTACAGTTTTTTTGTTAACTAACATCCCTCTTATGCATCGTTTGAGTTTCGGAGGCGTCTCGTAACAATTTAAAAAAATGGGTTTGTGTTTGGAAAAAATGGAGGCAAGTAACAAGTTAAGTGAGTCTTCCGATACTGATAATTGTAAACAAATATGTGAATGAATCGTGCTGATAGATTTGCAATTGGTGCGTCGCCACAGCGCCGTATCTTTACGTGCCTATAATTCTGATGAAAAGCTTCAAAACTTAATTATCCCCAACTGCATATTTTTAAACTTGTTTGACTGTGTACACAAACCAATGTATGACAATACTTTCCCTCCGAGAAAATTGAAACGGAAATTTGTCCTTCATAGGGATCGATGAAAAGTAGGCATTGTTCATACTTTCGTGTCCGCACCCTGTATAGCACATTCACAGACTCCAGGTAAAAAACCCTTACGTGAACAATATGATATAGATATACTCGATGATGATGTCGAGGTTCCTATTAGCGGCAAAACTGCCCAATATGCCTTTACTATAGGCTACGTGAATTATGTATAGCCATCATAAACTGTACTGATCTTAACATAATACCGAAAAATCCCCAGCATTCAAGCACTTTTTTTTTCCACTTCTCCCTGACGCAAATTTGAACACCAACATCCCGCGGACATGTCAGGGGATATATGCTCTGGCGTATGGCAACCCAATAAGTTATAATATGAAAAGTAGTCTAAGGAATTTGGCTTGTCGTAAGTTAAATTCTTTTAGCATTATATCTCGGTCTTTCAAAATCGCTTTGTACTTTTTTACATTTACATCCCGACTTTCTCAAACCTTCGCTGATTATCCGCTAGTTCTTCTTACAGTCTTATTTGTCACGAAATCGCAGCATTGTTTGTTAGTCTGTCTCGTCTTTAAAGAACAAATGATTATAGTGTTTTGGTCTCAGTCTCAGACTTTTTGACTCAAAACACAGGCCGGCCGTAAACGATATGTGGACTATACCGAAGAACACAGATATATACCAGTTACAACCCAAGATCAAACTCCGGGTCCAAAGGGTCTCTAAGAACACAGGAATGAACCGTTTCTTGATGTGGGGTTCACCTATTCACAGCTATGACACATATTTCTAAGGTCATGAAGGCATTTGACAATCAAAGGAGGTCGCATATTCACGAGCATGATTGGGTGGTTGGGATTTAAGTTTGCGTGGTTTTCTTATTCGCACATGTCTGCAAAAATATTACTTTTTGTGACTCGTACAAAAAAGCAAAGAATTGCACCATTCACCTGTGACGTGAATTTGGTTTTGACATAAAATTAATTTGGCGCTCTCTGTTCAAGTTGTTATTTTGTTCATTTTAATTTTTACGTATAATTTCACATTAAAAACGTGCCACAACAAATACAAATTGATACCACTAGATAACATCCACCCTTATTGGATAAATATTTTAAACTATTATATGGTAAATGCGCAGTTTGCCACAATTTATACTTGAATATGAATCCTTGCGTCTTTTTGCTTTGCAATAACTGTTTGAAAGTTACGGGGCTGTCATGGTTCAATGCACTCCATTTTATATCTTTCGCCTGCGGATCCAATCGAAGCGGCAGAATGAAACGAAAGTGCGAGTATGTGGGTAGCTTAGTTCTTTAAAATGTGATTTTGCACAAAATAAGTCTATCTCAAAAAGCAACCGAAATGTCAGTACTGCTTTTTGGTTACAAGACTGAGTACTGTTCTTTGGGCAGTACATTTTTTGGTGTTTGTTACAGACATATAATAATTTCCATAATCTAACGCAGCTCTAGCTCTGTAGCTTAAACACCAATCGTTGTTTGAGGTCCTTGATCTTGTAATGTACACTAAGATGTACCATTGAAGAGTGTGTAAAGTACTGACTTGAAAACGTTTTATCATACTTAATATGTTTATTTAATCATAATTAGGAAATTACACTTTATATGTTCAACTCTATTATAGCAATAATCACAATTGTAATACTATTTTTCAAACCTAAAATTTACATATGTATGCACACTCTTAGATTGGTATCATTGAAACAGTTGGCAGGGTAGCAAACACATTGTTCTGAACTTAGTTTATTGCCAGTATGGACACCTAAAAACAAAAAAGCAAAGTTGAACAGACAAACTACTGTTGGAAGATACTTCTGGTGGAATTCAAACAGATTTTGTACATTAAAAAGACTTTTTTTGAAAATCAACAACCTTGTACCTTCTAAGATGAGTGCCAATGATAAAGACCACAAAACTTCCACTGTGGAAAGATTTGTAAAAAGTAAGGTTGTTTGTTCTATGTCTTCGCTTCTGAGTCAGTGCATACTATTTTTATCATGCAAAATCTGTAGTGTTTTTAATGCCTTTTAACCCCCCTCCATGCAGCACTTGGACAAATATTTCAAATATTTTCTGCTTATTACTTTTCAAACATAACAGGTCCTCGTTAGGTCCACTTTTAATTTTTTTGTTGCAATCCATTTAATAGATGTCTTCTGTTGTTTTAGTAACAAATGCAAATTAAAAGTGATTAGGGTGTACACTGTACAGGGAAAAGCATCAGAAGTATGTTATTTATTTAAAAAAGCTAGCCTAAATGTTAGCATTCTACCAGTAAAGAAATGTAACCATTGTGCTGGTGTTGTATGAATACAAAGCCGCGCTATGTGGGCATTTAAACCAACATAATTGGATGTAGGATTGTATTTCATAAACAATAAATTAGCTTCCCCCCTCCAAATACTTTTGTGTATCATATTACGACATCACTGCTTTTCAGATAACCTTTAAAACCAGCACCTGGTTTGTTATGTTACTCTGCTATAACTTTTCTAATAAAAAAGGATCCACATATGAACGGGTGTTTTTTTAATTTTCTGGTTTACTTAAAACTCTATTGTAGTTGTGTAATCACTTTCTAAGACAAGGTCCTGGATAACAATATGTTGGCAATGTACTGAAATCCTATTTAATCTACCAACTAAATCTACTGAAATGTATATAATACATATTGTATGTGAAGCATTGTGTTTTGGCTGCATATTTAACCAACATTTTCTATTTCAGGTGTTCCTTTTCCTCCAAGCCATAAGCTTGTATTGCATGAAGTGTTCATGGAAAATGGAAAACCTCGAATTGATGTTTTAAAAGAACATTTTGTGCAAGAAGGAAGACTAGAGGAAGATGTAAGTCTTATTGAATTGTAGTTATGGCTATATTTTTGTTTGTCAGGTTTAATGTATAACAAGCTATTTTTACCCAATTGCTTGACAAACTTCTCTTTTGATAGGTTGCTTTAAAAATTATAAATGATGGCTCAAGTTTGTTGCGAAAGGAAGCCACAATGGTGGACATTGAATCTCCAGTTACTGGTTAGTAAAGTTTATGAAATGTTTTACACATTACCCAAAAAGTCAGTCATGCGAATTGTATATATTGGAGGCTGCCCACAGCCTCATCAAACATGCACTATTTGACAAGTGAGCAAACGCCCAGTCTGATGCCGGTGGTGGCATTGTTCAACTGATGAAAAAAATCCTCCGAGGTTAGCTGACAGTTGATGACAAATGCAAGCCAATACACAGAGTCCTTGCAATCCTGATAATGTTATTGTCTTCACTATTGATCTGTCCAGTGTATGATGGACAGATCAATACTGGTGTTGAGAAGTGGGTTTATGTGATTAGGTGAACAAAATTTCAGTTTTTCAGTTCTTCTATGATGAGTGTTAGGAAACAATGCATTTGGGCGGAGAAATGCCTACAAATAATCCCAATATGAGGATTTTGTTCATCAAAAACCTATACTCTTGTTAACTTTTTCTGATATTATTATCTGCTTGTGATTTTTTATGATTTCTTGATATCTTGGACATTGGTCATGTAGATAACATCAAAATGCTTACATCTTAAAACTTAAATGTAGTCTCCTTTCTAAGGAAATCTAAGTTTTTTATCTTTGAAAGAAATTGTTGTAAAGTTTCGAGATTAGGAGGCATTTACCCAAATGTGTGAAGGTGTTGCTTTTTTGTGGAAATGCTTACTACGGACATGATCTGTTTCTTCTGGCTTGTCCTAGTCAAGTCCACAAGGTTTATTGCCACAAACCACGAACAAATCAGACATACACCCCCAACGTGTATGTTGAATCATGTTGCTTTGGGGAACGTTTAAACAAGCCTCAATCTAGCGGGCGCCAGTGTCCATTGTGTAGCGCGTCCCAGCTTGCTTGGGGCGCCAGTTTATTTGCACAGCACAACGCCTCCAGAGAAGTGCCGATGCTATACTAACATCGGTAGACCGCGTGGGTCCACTGCTATGATGGAACTCTTGTTTGTGGTCATCGTGCGTTTGGCCTTGCCGGAGTTCGACGCTAGGTCGCTTGGCGATAATTGACAACGTGCTTGCCACAAATTGCTCAACATTGTGAGTGACCTTTGGGAAAGTTCAACTGTTATATTTCCACTCATATGTCGTGTTAACGTGACATGTTTTTGTATCTTAGGCTGCCGACATTAACATTTGCCATGCTTCTACCCAAAATAGAAAACGTATGCGTGCTAAAGTACAGGTGTGATCATGAATCGTTTTTTGCCATTCGAATCCTTGGCAAGCCTCGATGTTCCGCCACCATGTTGCAGGTTTTTTCGGTTCCGAAATGATTTACTAAAATATTTTCGGGCCAACGTCGTCTAGTTTGAATAAACACACTTCGCGGGGGTCTTATCACTTGGCTTTCGCATTCATAAATAATGAATTTACCTTTGGTTGCGCTTTGGCCCTTGACCCGAATGGTTGCTCCCTTGAGGGCCCAACGCGTAGACGCCTGATACAAGAATATGGTAAGAACTACGCGATAGCAGTTTTACAGAAAGTTGCGTTGTAAAACACAGACAGCTGATGTCACTTCCGCACCGCTATACCATGCCCCATTCATCGCTGTGCAGCACGTCCTGTTGATAAAGTATGGCGAAGGTAGATCCGGCGCAGTTTCGTCATAGCCATGTTGTCATGAAATACAAACCGGGTACTTGGGTTTTTTTTTGCAAGTGATGTTTGCTCGCTTGACAGAGTATCCCGCTGAAAGTAGATTTTGTTTAGGCGATTATCTGATATTTCCTTACCGGAAAGTCTTTGGAATATTCTGCATTAATATTGTTTCATTACTGCTATCAAAAGTGATTTAGTTGGTTTCAAACCGAATAAACTGATATTAAACATTTAAACACCGCTCCCACAGCCAATTTATTCTCCAATTTATTCTTTTCTTAAAGCACGGTTAGTGACCGCATCCGCCAATCATTAGAAACGACCCCTGAAATCGATGTATTGGCACCGTAGGCCAATCGCCGGCTCGTTTTTTATTGGGCCCAGCTGCATTTTGGAAGTCCTTCCGTTTGAATTTGGGATTAGGCTCAACAAAGACAGCGACGTAGCCAAATACACAACGACGCCAGTCCCTCAAATTAATTTCAACTGAGCACGTTTTTTTTGCGGGCGGGCCTGGAAAAACACGTTTTCTCGGCAAGCTGACAGGTCGAGTGGTTGTGCTCCACTCCAGGGGTCTTGTAATGTTTTGTGGTTAATATACAATCTTATCGTGCGATTATGCAAACATATTCTGCGTCTCATCCATTTTCGATGTTAACTGGAACTACTCCTTCACATGAGCGCTTGTCTGAAACTCCCAAGTTACCAGTGTTTGTGTTGTACCCCGTATTTTGATTTTTTTGTCGTTCATCGCAGCAAGCAAGTCCTATTCTATGAGCGGTTGTTGTAAAAATAGCAAAAACTTGTTAAAAAAAGTCGAACAACAACGAGACATTTGTTTTAACTGGGATGCCTAAAAAGGCAGCGAATGCTAATTTTTGTTGCAACATTAAGCACGCTCAAATCCCAGGCATACGAGACAGTAAAGCGTTGTGCGCATTTACATAGTCCCACACTTTATCACACCGGCATATTGAATACCGCACCCACATTCCACGTGCCGAGAGCAATTCGAGCAAGTGTGCGCTTATGCTGGTGCATCATAGCGTGTACTAGATCTAAGACCCGTCTGAGCGTTTAATATCAACAAGGGTGCCTTTACAGAGGAAGTTGCCCACTCTGTTTCGTCAGTTGAAAAGCTTATCTGACGGCTGGTGCTTGTGCATTCAGCGCGCTACAGCTGTCAGTACTACGCGTGCTGGGCGGGAGGAAATTCCCAACTCTTCACGGTGTCCGTTCGTGGATAAATTAGCGCGTCACACGTAAGTTCTCACCTGGTGTTAACTCATTCACACAAGCTTCCACGTTTCGAAACACTTATTCAGTTGGTCTGCTGTTGCTGCCACTCAAATGTAATTTTCAATACAACAATGCAGTCCCGCCGTTTGGCAGACTAGACGTTTGTTGAATGCAATCTTCGTTAGTTTTTGTGCCCGATCGCCAGTTCTATTGGAAGTTATTTTTGTACATCAAGTTAACCTCGCCGTTTCCGCAATTCCTAATTATTTGTGTTTCTCTCAAAAAAATACGCCGCAAAATACAAAATACTAGTGCCAAAAATACAGTGCACGCAAGCTCAGAATACAGAATAGTACAAATATAAAGTGCGTTATTATCTCTCCCACTAGTGTTTTTGTGTATGTTTGTACGATTTATTACGTACATTGGGTAATGAAGGTAGGCAATATGTATGCACATGAACAAGCTTTTTGAACTTGGTTCAACTTGTCAATTCACCGTATTTTGCCGCAACGTTTCCAGGAACAACATCAATGCAAAGCCATGAACAAACAATTTGAATTACCTTGCGCTTACTCTCCGGCCCTGCACCTAATTGTGATAAATAATTGCAACGCGGGCGTTAAGCGTCCACCAAAACAAACCCATCCCACTGCAATTTCACCTCAGAACAACATTGTGATTTATAATGGCTCGGTGCGGACATTTGAGCCCAGCGCTCGCTGCCGCTTGAATAATTTATTGGCCGCGTGGGGGAAATGGCGACTACCAGGGTCCTCCCTTAGCCCCTTTGCTACTTTGTGCTTTGCAGCTAACGTCGAGTTGCTGATGGTTAATGCAGTGCGGTTGGGCGTAGCGTTGTCACGTTGCTGTATGTTTCATTGTGCGGCACCGCCCATTCTGACACTTTTTTTCGCCTCTCCATCATACCGCAATGGATCGAGTTTCGAATGTGTAAACCCGACCCTACTTCGAAAGATCGATAATGCCAACGAAAAGTTTAAGTTTTCTGCACGGCACAGACAGACTTTTTCTTGTATCATGTGATAGCTTGCCGTTAATGTCAGCCTTCAAATCACTTTTCTTCAACACGAGCCTTTAAGTGCTCATCTGCGGTTTCGGTACAAGGCTTGGTGCGACTGTTATTTTTTTGCTTTTCGTTCAGAAAATTTTAAACAAGACGAAAAAGAAAATGAACTGGGCAGTTACTCCTAGTTTATGAACACATCGCATTTGCTTGTCTTTTGTTACTTGATGAATAATGTTCATTACTTTTTGGCGGACCAATTTTGCCATTGTTGTTCACCAAAACCTTATTTTACCGGTTGTTCAAGTCTAAACGACGGGCTATTAAGGTCCACAAGTATATGCGAAAAATGCACTTCAAGCTTTTTGTTCTAACACTAGTTGAGTGAGTAATTGAAACATTTGTGGCTGTCGACGGTTACCATGCGCTGTGCTTAATTATTCGCGGTTCGTCAGCGATCATTGAAAATGCTAATATGTGTGTTTGGCTTCGGCTCGCTTCGTTTATTTACAATTCCTGTGCAACAAAGACCAAACGGATACAACTTTAGAAACCTGAATTCGTTGAAACTATAACCGGCTGTTATTAGCGGGTGCTTGTTTTAATTGTTTGCCATGTATGTGTTGGGTAGTTTTTGTTTTCCCAAAATATTTAAGACCTGACGTGCACTAAAAACTGTGTTGTGTGCCTGATTGACTTTTTGACAATTGGGAATTTCTCTTTAAAAAGCGAGAAGCGTTGGTCGTGAAACGTCGTAGCCATAGTAACAGACGTGGGACTCACAACACAAGTACGGTCGTGCTTAAACAGCATTTTAAATGCTGTTTACCGAAGGACCAACGTAAAAATCACGGGCAGGTGTGGACAAACATTCGTTTTCGGAAACCGGTACAGTTTTTGAAATAGTCTGTTGCGGTTGTGCGCATACCATAGGGTTCACGAACTCCTACCTGCGTGGGTTAACAGAATGTGGCGTTGGAGGTCGGCCAATTCTACCGTAGAGATACGCCCTTGAATACATCTGATTCAAATCCCAAGAAAATTAGGCCTCCTGCTGTGTCACCCAAAAATGAATGTGTGTTGGCGGACTGTTCGGGCTCCTCGAGATAACTCGACCGATTGTGATGTCACAATTAATTAATAACCTTCGGAATCATATTCGGTGCTGCTTAGAATTGGTACCACATGCAGCGATGGGCTACGCCGTCGCATTGTGGACAGCCGTCGGTGTGGTAACAGAACACCAATCCTTCAATTAACAGAGCGCCTTGTTCTATTGTATTCGGTCGCGTTCGGTTTCTCCAGAAGTCCGGTGTTGGGTCGGATAAGGTGAACCTCAACGCTAATGTTTGCTTTATATTTCCTATGTGTGATTTCCGTCTGATAAGTTTACACATTTTGCCATTGAAGAAGAACTTTAAAATAAGGTTTTTAAACATTCTTTGCAAATATACAAAACAATCATTATCAGAAAAAATGGATTTTTTGTTGTTTGGAATATTGTTTTTACAAATGTTCCGAATTTATTTCAGTGTGTGGTGACATACATGGACAGTTCTTTGATCTGATGAAGTTGTTCGAAGTAGGTGGAAACCCTGCAAGCACCAACTATTTATTTCTGGGAGACTATGTTGACCGGGGATATTACAGTATTGAGGTAAGTGCCATTATACTCGCTGTGTGCTTCTGTGATAAATTGAACAAGGAAATGAGACCCACACAATTTTGTGGTGAAGTAAGGCATGCCCCAACGCACAGAGTAAAAGAATGGGCTTGCTATGCATAATTTATGCCGTGTTTGGCTGGTTTATTGCTACATTTGCCATTTACAAATCTATAGCCGGTGCAAGGATGTGCTTCACACTTATTGGCATAGCATATTCAAATCTGTGTATGCCGCTGCTGTGTATTACCAAGAAGCAATATGTCAATAATGTTAAGAGGTTTGTAAATTATGTTTAGCTCAAAAAAATTGTGCATGTCATCGTATCATTTTATGTAGAAGCATTTTTGACCCCAGGTAAAGCTGTTTAGCAAAAAAAAATACTCTTAATTTTCACACAAGTGTCATTAGCTAACTCCTTTTCATTCACCTGACTGTGAGACATGCCCCATAAATTATTGACCAATGGGCTTTTATTGTGCTCTCACTTGGGACAGGCAAAGTAGTATTGATTTTCTATCATGTAGCTGCCAGAAGGATTGGTCTGTTGTGTCATTTGGCCATTATTATGCAGGTCTATTGTCACTGATTCGGTAAATTTAGAAAAAAAGGCCTTTGGCTTTTTTGTAAAACCAAAACCATTTGAAACCCCCTGATGCAACTAACATGTTGCATCGTGCCTGGTATCTTTGTCTATCAGTGTCAGACCCAAATTTATACAACTCTGCTGGATTAAGAGTTGTTTGGTATTCCATGGCAGCAATATTTTTAACATTTTTGTTGTGAACCCAAAAAATATTATTTTCATACATTTACATATTAATTATTTCGAGAAACCTGTTTAAACTATTTTACCCAGGAAAAAAAATCTGTAATGTTTATTTCCATCACAAATGCTAATCGTGTGTTTTTGTATTGTGTTGCGCAGTGCGTTCTCTACCTTTGGGCACTGAAAATCCTCTACCCTTCCACACTTCATCTGTTGCGTGGCAACCATGAGTGTCGCCATCTCACAGAATACTTTACTTTCAAGCAAGAATGTAAGTGCAGCCCAACCAAAGCCAGTCTTTATTTGTGTTGTACACTGGGAACCACAGTTGGGTGCTGTGTTAGACTTGTAACACTAAACCAATCATTGATCCATTGTACTTCAAGTCAAGGTTGTCATGGTGATGTTTAATTTTTTGTGGAAAGGGGAGTCGCAGCATGACCTGTTGATGCAGACACGACTTTAAGCTTTATTCAACTTCCTCCATGCAAGGAACTCATTGCCTATTGCAAAACTTAAGATTTAAATTTGGGAATTTGTGGTTGCTGTTTTTCACTTGTTTTAGTACTCATTGATGAATATTTATCAGATATTCTTTGTAGTGTGTATTTTTCTCTGAATAGAAATGACAATAACGTTGTTGGTGAAAACTAACTGTGTACAAATTTGTAAAACAATTAGATACTATACGTGTCAAAATTTCAATCTTTTTCACAGGCAAAATAAAGTATAGTGAGAAAGTGTACGATGCATGCATGAATGGTTTTGACTGCTTGCCACTTGCTGCATTAATGAATCAACAGTTCCTATGTGTACATGGGGGCTTGTCACCAGAATTGCACAACCTAGAGGACATAAAGAAGGTGAGTAGTATATGATCTTGTTGGACACTATAATTTTCAGATTTCTATGTTAAAAAAGTTTATTTGTATGCAGCGCCTATTGTAATTTTGCTTGAACATGTTTTGCATTCGTGCTGTAGGTGTGTTAGGAGATTTCAAATTATATATTAGTTGATATGCTGCAAGTTTTATTTGAACTTTGAATACAAAAATGTTTAAATGCATATATTGTACATATTATATCATGTCAAAACTATTGGCAGAATTCATAACTATCTGCGTAACATGACATTAAACATAGCATTGTATATACCTTAACAACCCAGTTGATCTTCAGACATTATCCTATGAACATTATACTCATGTTGATTCTGGTTCAATTTGAAAACCGTCTGTGTTTTTAGCTGGACCGCTTCAAAGAGCCACCGGCGTTTGGTCCTATGTGTGACATTCTCTGGTCGGACCCACTGGAAGATTTTGGCAACGAGCATTGTGAAGAGCATTTCTCGCACAACACGGTCCGAGGGTGTTCCTACTTTTACAGGTACCACAGAATGCCTGTTTCAAATTTGCGCAGTGGAGTTAATAGCAAAGAAAGTTTTCTATCTTTAAAAAACAAAACTTTAAAAAACTCAGTTCAATTCATTGTATTTTGTTTACAAATGTTCAGATATTTTGGAGGTATCATAACCATCCATAAAAATTCATTTGGTCAACATATAACATTCATGTTTTTTTTTTCAAGTTACCCAGCTGTGTGTGAGTTTCTCCAGCGTAACAGTCTTCTTTCACTTATCCGTGCTCATGAGGCACAGGATGCAGGGTAAGCATGCTATTCCATCAAATACTCAGTGTGACATGAAATGATGTTATTTTAATTTAATAATCTGTTCTTCTGGCACATATAAAAAATGTAACTTTAGGAGAAGCCCTGAGGAAGCCTTGTTGAATAACAGGCGAAACGTTGGTGAATAAAGTTACGTTTTTTATATGTGCCAGAAGAACAGACTATTAAATTACAATATGCCTGGCAGCAACAGGAACATTATATTTGTGAAATGATGTTGTTTGAAACAATATAACTGAAGCGTCTTTTTGAAACTCTGGCTATCAACCTTTTTTTTATAAGCAATGGATCCAAAAATGTCTTTTGTAGTAAGCTGACAGGGCCATTGTTTCGACCTAATTGGTCTCATCAGTGCAGCTATGGCATCATCTAAATTTTTATTACCTGCAGATACCGAATGTACAAGAAAAGCAACACTACTGGTTTCCCTTCGCTCATTACAATTTTCTCTGCACCCAATTACCTCGATGTGTATAACAACAAAGGTAAACAACCTTTATGCTGTGTGTGTCTGTATTATCACATGTTTGCTTTGTGTGGGTGTTTGTGACATTCCTGTTGTATCCATATTTTGACAGATTCAATGGTGCTTCATCTCACATATTTCTTTGTAATATTACTGTATCACATACCTCAAAAGTGTTTGTGAAACACAACTTTGAAAAGCTTGGCCCACCTATTTATAATTTGCAATACCATAACAGCCATGTAGACGTTTCTACAATGGTTTTCATAACACCAGTAATTTACCTTTTATTTGCAACATCTTGTTTCTTTGCAATAATTGTCATGTAAACCATCAAAATTGTTCTATTGTCAGCTGCCGTGCTAAAGTATGAAAACAATGTGATGAATATTCGTCAATTTAACTGCTCTCCCCATCCATACTGGTTGCCCAACTTCATGGACGTTTTCACCTGGTCTCTTCCCTTTGTTGGAGAAAAAGGTTTGTCAAACGAAAAAAAAATATTAATATATTAAAATAAGTTTGCTTCGTTTTATCTGCCTTCTTTGGTGTTGTGTTAAGCGCACATGAACTGTTTAGCACCTTGTTTTGTGTGCTGATTTAGTTATTGCAATGAATATTTAAAATGTGTTCACTTGTTCGTATAATTGTCCCCTTTTTTTTCGTTTTCATTAAAACTTAGCAATGGTCCTTTAATGAGAAAATGTCATTTCATTACTTTTTTTAAAGTGACATGAAATAACAATTAACTTACTGTGTGTATATCCACAGTCACTGAAATGTTGGTCAATGTTCTCAACATCTGCTCTGATGAGGAACTCATGTCTGAAGGCGACGACAACTTTGATGGTGAGTTCCCTAAAGTGTTGACAAAAATGTCTGCAAGCTGTAAGGAAATTTATGGGGGTTTGACTTTGTCAACATGTATGGTTTTATTCCAATCATGTTTTGTTCAGTGCAGGTATAGAAACCTGCATTTGAATCAGGTTGTTACTTTGCTATTATGGTTGGCAACCTGTGAATTTTTCTTCTCATTATATAATGGTGGTTGTAATGTATTTTTAACTGTTAGCTATACTTTTAAGCAAATCCAAACCGACATTTAGGGGCTTATGAAACATAAACCAAAACTGTTTGCTTTTTGTCCTCGTTTCATTTGTTTGAAACTTTGCCCTGCCAATTTTGTAATGTGTAACACAAGTCCGATGATGGTTATAAATTATTAATCATGCATCCCATTATGCTTATTCTCTGATTGCTTCTTGGGGTTTTCCAGTGATTTTTCTTGATCAATGTCAGTGTGAGCAACATAATTTCTTTTGTTCACAATAGTTCTTTTGATAACAACAGGTGAGTGTGAACCATTGTTAACATGTAACTGTAGGACATTTCAAGTGACCCATCATTTTGGCTTGGTGGTATAATTTTGCCCCTGCACCTGCCAGTGAAATTCAACTATATTCCACTGTGATCCAATAATTCTTGCTTTAAATGCCTATTTGGCCTCTTGCAGAGCCTCTAAAGAGGCAGTGGAATATTATGCTGATGGCAGGTAAACCTGATGTGCTTGTCTGTGCACAAAGTCATGTGCTTAAGGCTTTGCTGCCACGGGGCTGTTGATCACCACCTATCTGCCAGACAATGTTTGCTAAACAAAGTTGCGCTTTGATGCCCCATGCTTTGCACCCCCTTTTCTGATAATTAGCTTGGAACATACATTATTTATCAGAGCTCTCTAAGTATTGGTCTTAGTAAACGAATCATGTTAGAGGCACATTTTCATAACTTCACACTCTCCGTATTTAATTATTCACATGCTGCTAAGTGCACACATGTCCAGACACAGCCCACATAAAAATATATGTGTCACTTCATTTCATAGTAAAGCATCAACTGTGATTATCATAGTTGCACTGAACTTTTTGTGATAATGATATTGCACAACTGTGTATATTGCTTGTTTGGGAGATTTGAACAAATTTCCTGAATATTTTGTTGTACATCTGACCTCCTGTTGTAAACACTGATACAATATGTTTATTTTATTAGGTCCCAGTTTTTATAATTATAATTATACTAATTATGTTTTGTTGTTTTAAAACCACTATCATAAAAAGATTATTGTAATTGTTGGTATTAGACATACAACGTAAATCTTCAATTTCCCAGTTAATTAACCTTTTTTGTCTATATGTTACAGGCATGGTTAATGGTAAGAGGGGTGTGTCAATGCAATGTAGTTGTAGTGTAGTCTGTTGCACAGCAGTTGCATCCGTGGTGTTATGTCCATGTGACATGTGCATTTCAATAGGTCTAACATTCTGATTTTATCATGTTCTTTGAAGCTATTGATAGTGAATTGTTTGCCAAGTTCATGCACCTGACTTTAACTTAATGTTTGGATGCGAATGGATGGTAAAACAACATGCTTGGTACTGTAACGAATGTCTGTGTTGATATCATTTGCCCTTGACCGAGCAATGTTAGTCTTTGTCCTTTGTGTCATCTCATTGATAGCCTTTTTCATTGTTCAGTGACCCAATAAGCTTATCTCTTTTTACACCACTCTTTATTTCTCTTGCTTTGACATAGTCCAATACGATATGCATCAAGCATGCTGAAGTATTATGATTGCATGCAATTTAATGTCAGCGTTTAAAGTAGTGATGTACAACATGGAGACCATATGCGACCTTGTGGAGCAACATGTGATTGCATGAATGTCGCAAAAAATGTGATGTTAAAAAAATTACGTTATCAAAAAGTTACGAAATCAAAATTGTCTACCTGATGTGTAATATTGATATTGAACACGGTTATAACATCCTTTCACATTTATGTTACGGATAATCACAAATGTAAATTATGTGGTAGTTCCTGAATACTGGGAAACATAAGGGAAATACAACAAACTTTCTCATTAAAATTAATGATTTGTGTGGCCCTTCTTGGAAAAAGCAACATCAATTTTGGCCAATCATAGCGTTTTAGTTTGAGCAACCATGACATGTAAAGTCCCATCAACCCAGCCATATTTGTCTGTTTAAAATTTTGCCTGTTAACCAATACTTACAGGCCTAAACAGATTTTGTTGCAATGGGCTCACCGATAACGCCTCTCATGACTGACATCTTTATAAACAGATTTTGTTGAAATGTTTTATCACAAAAATACTAAGGCTGTGTAACTGCAAAGTTGTCATAGAATTCTCTGCCAACATTCTGGCACGAATATTATTGTGGGTTTTATTCAATCAATGAGGCAGGTTAAATGCACTCTGCGATGTTATTTTTTTTTGCCAGGTGGTCATCTATCAAAGATTACATGGTGCTTTGGTGGCAACAACAGTAAAATGTTGTATAAATTGTTTTTTGATCAGTGTCTCATAAATTTTCACATAATTATAATGATAAAGGACAATGTAAACCTGGTTTTGGTATAGCCTAATTTTTTTTGTAAGAAAATATACATACTTTCTTAGAAAAATTTATTCACATGTTTAAAACTTTTTGTATGTAAAAGTAATTATTGTCGCAATCAAACTTGGCAGACTACATTGAAAAACAACTTCGAATTAGTGCCTCCTTTTTGAAACAAATGAGCACCAAACGGTCACAGTTACAGCGCCAAAATTCTGGTCCACTTGTTCCTGTTGGTAACCATGGTAAGATGGTATCTAGAGCGTGACCTCGGATGTGCTGTGCTCTAGAACTGACCTTGTTCTGTTTTTTTTGTAGTAGTTCACAGTAATTAGATTGAAACTCAATTACGCCTTATCAAAATTAGTTGTGTTCATGTGTTTGTTTATTGGTTAGTGAGTTAAAAAGTGGTTTATATTGTCAACAACATTTTCTGGTACAACTTACGAATAGGTTTTAGGTCTTTGCAGACTTGCAGTTTACATGTGAATTACATGTTAACTTGTATGTTGCATTAAAGGAGTGTTCAGTGGTTTCTTCTCTGTTTTCAATAGTTAGCATTCTTTTGATCTCTGTCATTGCATGTATTCGTTTGTGCCACTCACAATACTCCTTCCAATTCTTCCAGTAGTGAGTTACTAATTGTGGTGCAGTGTGTTTAACAATAGTAGGTTTATAGTGTATATCTAGCAGTGTTTGTGACTTATTTAATTCAACTGCAGTTTCATAACTTACTCTATGGTGTTAAGGTGGCGTGCAGGGTTCTGAAGGTAAGATAGCGCATGTCCCTTAATGTTATAGCATGAGCTTAATGTGTTTCCACAATCAGACCCTCCAAACATTGTCCTTTGTTTTACTCTTCCCACTAGTGGACAATGTTGGTCTGTGCACTTGACTGTTTAATTCCTGTGTCAGTCCATTGAACTCCACAGTGTTAATTGCAAATTCAAGTGATTTGACGTACTTGTATATTGAACTGCTTTTCAAACCCAATCAGTAGTGGTGTTTTTTTGCATGAAGCTTTTTGATTTTTTTCCAAATATATCAAACAACAAGATAAGTTATTACAGTTATGGCTTTTCAGAAACATTCCCTGCACATTTTTTTAATTTTTTGTTTTTCAAATAAAATTTTCTGTTTTAAGTTAAAAAAGGGACATTTCCACCCACACGAGTCTAATAAGCAGGATTTATTTGAAGTTTTTACTGACACCTGCTGAAGTGTATATTTGTAATTGTGGTATATCATCGAGCAAATGTAACTGGATTATGTTTTGTTACCTAATCCTGTGTTATACCAAAAAGCATGCCCCAAAGTGGTGCAGCATTGCCTAACCTCTTACAATTGTTTAGCGCTTGGGAGTTATTTCATGGCTGTTGTTTTATGCCATAGAAAGCGCATGCTTTTGAATATTGGGGTTTGATAGTCTGTTATAGCCAGTGGTAGTTTTATTCTTAGCTGTTTTACCTGTTTGTATGTTTTTGGTGTTCCTGTTTGGGTTTCCATACTTACACAATTTGTTTTGTGATTTGTCATAACACTAGTCGTGCTTCTACTCCATTGACCTTGAAAAAATTATTTTAACCTTGAAGGAGGGTACCCGGCTGCCAGGAAGGAGGTGATTCGAAATAAGATTCGAGCAATCGGCAAAATGGCTCGAGTTTTTTCTGTTTTGAGGTAAACTGGGCAAAACCATAGGTGTTTTACACCAAAATTATTGAGAGCAGCATTTTGTCATGCTGCTCTTTAAAAACAGTGCAAGCCCGGGGATTTCGATTAGAAAGTACAATATTTTTGCATAAATGGGTTTGCACTGTTTGTTTAAAATTTACAATGACTTATATTTAACATTTTGTTAATTGGTGCATTTCAAGATCAAAGTAGCCCTGCTGTCAGTGATGAACAGGCTAAAAAACAGCAACAGTATGCAGCTATCAGAAGAAAAATCTTAGCAGTTGGCAGAATGGCAAAGTATTTTGAAGTGTTAAGGTAAAGGGGTCATCAGATCAATTATTTATCCAGGGTGATCAATAAACTTTGTGTGAAAAAGGAGCAGTTTTAATAATTAAGCTGTTAAATTAAGAAACATAGTCTATTGTGAAAACACAGTGCTGTAGCAGTAAAGTATAGCCACAAGCAGGAGAAATTAAATTAGTAGTCAGTGTAATTCTTCCACAGAAAGTAGAAAAGTGGTAATTAAGAAAATTTTTAATCTAGTGAAACAGTCAGCCCTACAGGTTTCTTGGAAAATCTATTAGCAATCATTTTCTTACCAAGATCCCACATAACATATATTCCAGAGCATTGCTTCTCAACCTTGATCACATCCCTGTCCATTTTTTTTGTTCAAGGCCACAGAAAATTGTTGCAGCGAAAAACATTGGCTATAAATAAAAACCCTGTTTTGTTTAAATCAAACTATGAAAACTATTTCTCTGTTTTTACGAACCCCTTCCGCTGCCCACCTGAAAGATCTTTAGGGATCACTGATTGAAAAGTGCTGTTCTGGAGTGTAATTAGTGGTGTTTATGACTCGTGCTTAAAAACAGTTTAAATCTTGCAGTAAACTTTTGTACAAGTTTTCCTTAATCATTACATTGTCTAACAGAAAAGAAAGTGAAACTGTTTTGGAGCTGAAGGGTCTTACACCTTCTGGAATGCTGCCCATGGGTGTGTTGTCTGGGGGAGCTACATCTTTACAAAATGGTAACAACATTCTGTGCCTTCACACTTAGTTGTTAGTTAACATTAAATTCCTTGAAAAGGTTCTTAGGATTCAATGACTCAATATTACACTTTTATTCAATCTGATCTTAGAATACTCGGTCAAACCATGTTGCCTGGGCCCATTTGTGAAATGAACTTGATTCAAGTTTCTTACCCTGAAAAAAACATAAAAATTTTCTGTTGTGCGTACACGCTAATTTGTTTAAAACTTGGCCAAGGTTGCTCGACTAAACGAAGTGTTGCAGCCTAAAATACACCACTTTTACTTTGTGCAGCGATCACTGGAATAGATCCAACCACTGGAATCCGTTCATTCGAAGAAGCCAAAGGATTGGATCGCGTCAACGAGCGCATGCCACCACGTAAGGATGAAAGCCAGTCCGGCGGAACATCCAATTGATCCACAAGCTGCCATCTGCAATTTAACTGCCCCTGACGACCGTGTCGTCTGTCTTCTCAAAGCGGCGGCCTTTTCCAATATCATTATTCTGCTTCTTTTCGATTCGAAGTGGCACAATGGACATATTTGTGCATGTATGATCCGTTCTGGTGCGGAACGTCTTTTTTTTCAGGCGCCAGGTCGAAACCGTTTTTTTGTGTGCGAGCGCATATAAGTTTCTATACATGTGTGTATGACCCTTGCTGCTCGGAACCCACTACAATTCACTACTGTAACTAGCTGGATTTGACGCTTGGCGGCAGTCACAACCCCCCCTGACCGTTTACGGTATATATGCGTTGTCCGTAAGAATCCACGGACGGTTAGACTAAAGTTGCACATGCCATTCCTCATTGATCGTTTCAACCGCTTTTGGGAACATTTTCAAAACGTACGTTTCTGTGCATTGGCACAAAACCACGCGGTTTTTGACGAGCTGCGCCCGTGTTTTCTTCTGTGGCAATGTAGAAAACCGTTTGAATTCAAAAAAACAGTCGTGTAGGTACAGGTGTTCCTCGTGAATGTCGTCACTTGTTTTCTTTTCGGATCGTTTTTTTCCTGCTGCCTATATCCTGTGTACGAGGTAAAGGACAGTGGGTGTTTATAGAGAGCAGCCGGAATACTCATCGCCTGATGACGCGCGCCGTGCAAGCACATTACGTCATTTCCCCCTCACAACTTTGCAGCCAGTGCGTCCTCAAGTGTCGAAAGTTTCTGGCATCAAACCAAGCTTCGCGGAAAAGTTTTTTTCAGGGTTTACGCCGCGTCACTGTCGCCGCTTTGAACTCTTCACAAATAAGTCGCACTCTTTTTTTTACATCCACTTATATGCAGTATAGGGAGTGGACAACCCTTGGCGTGCGCACAGGAACGCCACCATGTACAATTCAGAGTTTTATGATAGGTTTTTGCATGTTGTGTTCCTATAAGCTTTCTACCGACCCGAATACGATATGAGAGTGCTCTTCATAAGCTCTTGAGATTGCGACAGCTATTATGGCCGACTTTGCAGATATACACCTGTTCAGTTTAAGTTTATAAAGTTTCTTGTGTATGTTTTTTTTTCCTTTGCAGTTGTGTTTTGGTGTTCCTTTCCTGTTTGTCCCGTTATTGAGTGACGGCCAGTTTTCAGTAAGTCTCCTCGCATTGCCCCTCATACCGATGTCCTGAATGGACGCAATGCCCGATGTAACTGGTACTGATTGTTCATTTTTGTAATATCCATAATTACATAGAGAATAATAAACATTTTGCGTTAATTTACATGACTGGAAGGTGTGTGTGAAAGTATGAGAACTCGGGGTAAGAAGAAAATTTTGCAAAAAATTATGACTTTATTTGTTTGATCAATTTAGGTAAATTAAATCTTTTCAAAAAAAATATTAATCTGCAATTATACTGATAAGTTAGGCACTTTTGAACATCTTTCTGTCCTGACGCGTGGTAACCTATATAGTTTAGTTTATACACAAAAATAAAATCAACGTGAGTAGACTACAATTGAGCAAGGGCAGCTGTGAGGAATCCATTACAAAAACCTAATCATCAGATGCCATCAGTTTTTTGACGGGAGCATTTTGACAATTCTATGATATGACCTTATGTGTTGACGTTTGCGCTCTCTCAATTGTGTAAATCATCTTTATGTGACTTCCCTGGTTGCAGTCGTTATGTAATGGTTTGTTTTTGTCCAAACAAAACATCAAATCTTTGTTTTTGAATCCCAATTTAGGAATCTATGATTTACGTAAAAAGCCAATTTATGGTAAAAATCCCGGATATTGAATCACATTCAAAACATTCTGACGTGGGGTAACCCTATAATTTCCGTTTCGAAAAACATCTTAGAAAACGCATTAGGCCTATAGCAGTGGTGATTTGCTTTGCAGAAATATGTGGCTTTTGTGTGCCAATCGAAGATATTTAAATGCTTGGTTTCTTGTTTAGCATGCCTGTACACAACATCGTTCTCTATAGTGGTATGTTACAATAACGTTTAGTAAAGCACATTTTACAAAGGGTCGGAATACAACGCACCAACGTTCAAAACATGACACAATACTCATTTCGCAAGAAATGTATTGTTGACATTGCAACTACATAACGTCTCATCGCGAACCACTGGTAACAAGTTCGCGCAGTTTTAGTGTTCAAATTCTCATTTATTTGGGCGGATGAAGCAAACACGTGACAAGAGCAACTGGGCGCGAAACGGCAACGTGGAGGAAATGATTCACAACTTCCACATATTTCAAACTCGAAACCCATGTGCCTGCAAATGGTTTTTGTTCTTTAATTGAAGTGGGATTTCATTCAATTACCGACATTATTTACGTCACAAACTGGCACAGCGGTAACAGCTTGACCTTCCACACAGAACAAAAAACGTGGTTGCCAAGCCGCTTTTTTTCTTTTGTGACTCTGCTTGTATGGCCTGGACTACTGCGCATGCGCGTGATACCACCGCCCAATAAAAACGAAGAGAAAACGCACGTGACGTCTCGGCGTGGCTGTCACATGCTTCACGAACCACGGGGCGCCATTCGTTGCGAAGCAAGCTGAAAGAGTGGTGGTGCTTGCAACGATCGTTAGGTAATTGTTAGCTAATCGGTGTTCGCACAATTCTTAAACTGGGCTACAAAACTTAATCACCCAAACCAATCGTTTTAACATGTCGGACAATGAAAACGTCGAAGTTAAGGTGGAGGTGAAACAAGAAGCACAGCAAGAAGAACCTGCTGCACCAGTTGCCCAGGAGGAAGAAGCTGTCGCCGAACCGGACATTAAAACCGAACCAGAAGTTAAAACCGAACCAGAAGTTAAAACCGAACCAGAAGTTACAACCGAACCGGAAATTAAAACCGAACAAACTGAAGAAGAAACTCCTGAACAAACCTCCGAGGAAACTCCCCAACTTGCCGATGACAGCGAGGAAACACCGGCAGAAACGAATGGACAAGAAGCTGAAGCAGTGGCCACAGAAGATGGCCAGGGTGAAGGTGATGTCGACGGAGATTCTGACGAGAAACAAGAGAAGAAATTTGAGGAAGGTGCATTAATAAATGCCACAGAGGACAATGATGCGTGAGTAGTAAATATCATATTTTTATTGCGCTTTTGTGCAACATTTTTATACGTAAACGAGTAAGTTTTGAAATGCTATGATGGTTGTAATTTGCGTCAGAGGTTGTTGTGGTGGCAGTTGCCTGCTGCCATTAGGCCACTTCATCGTCCTGCTGAAATTTTTGTACTGAGCTTTTTTTTAGAATATGTATGGTATTTTTGTGTATGGTAGTTGGGTTACTTACAATTTCTTGCTTTTTTTAGAAAAATGTTCATTGGAGGACTTTCATGGGAGACTAGTAGTTGTAAGTTTATAGCTGAAAATATCTTTTTATTTACATAAGCTATGATTATTCAATTTTTCGTCATCTGAACCATTTCTGTGGAATTCATGTAGCTTCGCAATGAGCTTCTTATGTTAATAAAAACATTGTTTGTGTCAATACTTGGCATTTCAAGTTTCTAAACTATTTAGGTGCTCTACGGGAATACTTCGAGAAGTATGGAAGAATTGTGGATTGCACCATCAAGAAAGACAGCAAAACTGAACGATCAAGGGGTTTTGGCTTTATTTTGTTTGAGAATTCGTCATGTGTTGATGAAGTAAGTAATACAGCCTCAAGTTACAATACAGTATGATAGAAGTTGTATTCAATGTTGTTCATGCTTTCAGGTTCTTAAATGCAAGGAACACAGGTTGGATGGACGAAACATTGACCCGAAGCGTGCAGAGGCGCAAAGAAAAGATGGGAAACTTTTTGTGGGTGGAATTAACTATGACACTGATGACGACAAAATTCGTGAGCACTTCAGCCAGTTTGGAGAGGTAAATATCTCTAACAACAGCCACTAAATTATTGGTGATTTAATGCCTTTTTATGCAGATTGATGTGCTTGAAAGACCCATTGATCGAAGCACTGGGAAAAAGAGAGGTTTCTGCTTCATCACATTTAAAAAAGATGGCATTCTTAAGCTGGCCCATGCTGAAAGGTGTCAAGAGCTTGACGGCAAAATGGTATGTTGCTTTCTTGAGTAACTTCCACTGTAATATTGCAGCTAATAGATCATGCATTTTGATGTTTGTTGCAGATTGACGTTAAGGAAGCACAGCAACTGGATCGCGGCAACAGATTTATGGGACGAGGGGGTGGAATGGGAAGGGGTAAATAATTATATTGTTCTATGTGTGTGTTTTAAATTATCTGACAATGATTACTACAAGTTATCCCTGTCTGATGAATGTGTGAACGATAACAACCGCATCGCTATGAGCAGATTTCGTAAAATCAGGATGGTTTAGGCTTAAAAATGTACAGGTTTTAACTTTTCTGTTTGGTTACAGGTGGTTGGGGTGGTCCACCTGGTGCCTATGGGGGCGGTGGTAAGTGTAACATGACATGAACTATGTAGGTAATCTGTACAAAAATGGTGTGTAACCAGAATGTTATATTTCAGGCTATGGGTATGGTTCTGGCTACGGAGGTGGCTATGATAGCTACGGTGGAGGTGGCTATGGCGGTGGGGGCTATGGTGGCCCCGGGGGTTATGGTAATTATGGATTCCAGGGCGGTTATGGTGGTGGAGGTAAGGGATCGAAAGTGAGCCGCCCCACTTTCTCATTTCTTACTTTACCAAAATTTCTTGCAGGATTTTTATATTGGCTTACTTGGAAGCACAATTTAACAAACTTTCCCTTAAACTGGACTCGCATATCTATACAGTAAATGCTTAAAAAAAATTAACAGTGCCACACAAGAACTCTTTTTCCAAGTGTAAGGTAGCAGCAGTGGCGTATTTATTGATTTATTCTCGTTGGCACATCGTTTGACTTTGTACCTACACACTCTAACCTACTAGATTGAAATGCAATTTATGCCACCCATAGTTGACGCTTGTCTTTTTGTTACAGCCCAGGGAGGGTATGGGAAGGCGCCGAGGAGGGGGATGGGGGGACACCAGAACTCATTCAAACCATATTAACTGGTATGGCCACCGTGGTCAATTCCACGGTGCCTACCATGGCTATCATGACTACTAGCTCTCCAAGGTATGTAATTTCTGTTTTGCCATATCTTCACTTCTGGGGTTTATTTTCTTGTAATTTAGATCTATGGTAAAGTATCTTTTTGACCTCCCTTAGCAGATGTCGTGTTTTTTAAAAACAACAAAAGTACAGCGAAAAAAATTAAGATTCTTTCAGCAACAATTTAATGCAATGTGAAAAATGCAACTATAAAACAAAAGTTTTAAAATAAGCAACTGAATAAAGATCAGTTGAAATAATGGGCAAGTTAAACAGATAGATATTTGTGGGTGGCGATAGTGGTGAATGGTAGATTGTGATTTGCAAATCCAGTGATTGAGACTTTCTTCTTTTGTGTTGCCTGCAGAGCGTCCAAAAGTCTTTGTGAGAAAGAGTGTGGCCACGGCTCCGGGCCTAATAGTTTTTTATTAACTTTTTATGTTATTTGGGGATATTGTTAACACGATAGACTCAGTAAACCCTTTTTTCGTAATGTTTCCCCATTTTTAATGTACAGTTGTAATGTTTTGAGTTGTAAAAAGGTGATGATATAGATCTCTTCTATATGATAGCTTTCAGCGTATATAAAGGGTAGCGCAGCATTTAACGATAGCCTCTGCTAAGCTTCGTAAAAGTACTAAGAAAATTTTGGCCTACCATAAACATGCCCTTGCCCACTGTTCTTTCCACCCCTCTGCTCACCACTGCAGCACGACAAATGGAAAGAAACGGATTGTCGAGCGGAATCAATTGACGACGACGGGTAAATGGGACATTTAGGGGCTACATACTGTCATAAATGATTTGCTCATGAACAAGAGAAAAGAAAACAGTAAAATTTCATCCCCACCAGATAATCAATTTGAAGGAAAATGTTTGTGATTTTTTCCTATAGAGTTTTCCACAATTCATAAATGTTTTTACAGGTAAATAAGTGGGTATAAAACGACAATAACCCAAACATTGTGCCTGGCCTCTGTGTTTTTGTTAAGTATTTGGTGCGGTGCAACAATTGCTTTTAATATTAAAGGGAAGTCTGTAAACTCATTTCCTTTGCAGGCACTAAAGTTGAGCAGCTAGTTTCATATTGTTAGAAAAGTGTATCTCGTGGTTAGAAAGTCCCCGAGCTTAGTGAAAGGAGACAACTCTTAGTATTTAGTAACATCTTGTCCTTATCTGGATTCAAAATAATTGTCAAATGAATAGCACCGCACCAAATCAACTAATTGTTACGTTGTGTAAAATATGCAAAAATTCGCCAATATTTTTAAAAACTAGACATTTAAAACCACTAAAGTTACATTGTTTTGTTTACAGCACCGCTTGGCGCCGTCGATTGCAACCCATTCCATCAGCTAATCTATCCAGCACTAGCGGTTGCGTCGCCTACATCTGTACAGTGCGTGAAAATCTGGCACGACGTTTTTCTTCTATACGCTGCCGACGACGAAGGCGCTAAATCATGTTTATTTGTGCTTGTTTCCGTTATACTTTGTTTTTGTTTGCGTCAATAAATTTGTTTAGAAACAATATCCTAAACCCACGTTATTGCCAGTGAAAAGTTAACCCAAAGCAGTTATTAAGAAATCTGTTTTGAAGGCCATTTGCAATGATGCACCTGCCGACTGTTCCGATTGTTTGCGAATAACCGTTGCTGGTGCATGTGACCTACATAGACCTAGTAGTTTTTTTTACATGTTAATTAAGTTCAAAAAACATATTGCACTTGGATGGGAGGAATTATGAAGCCTTCTGGAATACCATGTCACCTGGAGGGGGTTGCTTACGTAAATATTCAGCTAACTTTTGCGCAGAGAGGTGGGCCTTGCTTGAAACCACAATGGATAAGATAAATTACTGATTAATTTTTCTGCAAAATTCAATTGTATTTCTTGGTCCATCATAAAACCACTGATGACTGGGCCAGTGTTTCCCAACCTTCCTTGTATAGCGGCACCCCTGGGGAATTTACAACGATTTTTCCGCACCCAATGGCAACAAACCAATAAGCGACCACTACAAATGCTGCAATCAGCCCTTTTTTCTGATTCTGAATGGGTGTCATTGTGGTAATAAAATTGCTCTCTCGCAATTTTTATGGGTGTCGGCGTTACATTATCGAGAAACCGCACGGTGCAAATTACCAGAATAAATAAAAGGCAAAAGCGGCTCCTAGGTTAGGAACCACTAAAAATACAGTCTGGCGTTTAGGCTGCTCTTTTAGTTCAATTTAATACAACACACAGCACCACGTAACAATCTAATTTTAACGCCTAAACCCCACTATAACTGCCCGAAACTGGCTCAAATTCGCTTAGCAACAGTACGTGCATATATGTATGTGCTCACTCAATTGTAAAATTGATCCCCATGCATTACTGCTTGCTTTGTTGCGTCATCGATATATTGTTACAAAGGACCTTATGCAGTTGTTGATGGCCTCGCGCCCAGTTTTTTAGCGGTTACTACCGTCGTTAGTAAATCTTCGAACAGTTTCAAAACGCCAACTCCACTCAAAGCCGATGTTTCGTAATATGGCAGCTTTTTTGAGCTCGCCCATTTGCGTGCCTCTGATGTACTGACGCATCCCTTCTGTAGACGAACAAAAATCATCATGTGGTTTGGGTTTATAAGTTGTGTTGTCATAAAACAATGGCCCACAGTTTCCGAAAATGTTGTTAAAAGTGGTGAGCTTTTCCTTATTTACGAAGATATTTTTAGATATCCTATTTTATTAGCACCCTTTTTCATAACTTTTCGCAACAGGAAATTTTTTTTAGGGGTTCAAATTTTAGACTCCACATTTATGGAACTCGTTTATAACTAATTGAAACGTAACCAAGTCTAACAATTTAGCAATTTAAAAAAACACACAACAGAGCTCATACAAAAAGATAGCAAACAAAGTCAATACTTACATTATTCCGCAAGTCGGCTTTGTTTCCAACGACAGCAATGGTTGAACTTAAAGCTCCGAACTTACCAATTTCTCGGATCCAGTTATCTAGAAAAATTAGACATAATTGGAATATACCGGTAGCATTTATCACAGCTGCCTTACCTAAGTTTTCAAAGGAAGAACGATTTGTGACGTCAAAAACAATAAAACAAGCTTCTGCCCCTCCGTAAAGCTCGTTTCTGACGTCATAGTATTGCGGATCGCCAGACAAATCCCAAAGATGAACCTGTGAAGAGCAAGACCAACTCAGTTTATGCTAAAAACAATAAAAAAAAGTGTTTTTGGAATAAGAAAACTCGGGTAAAATTCTTACCCGCAGCGGAATTCCTTTGATATTTTGAACCTTAAATCCATAGTCCACGCCAACAGTCGCGTGATAACATTGACTGAATTTGCTTTCACAGAAGTGCTTGATCAGGCAAGTTTTGCCCACGTTGGCATTTCCGAGGGCCAGGACTGCAAAACCGACATTAATTTGCACACGCTTTGTAGGCATCACGTAAAACAGAAAAGGAATACACAAATGAGAGCCTACACATGATCAAGGAATCAAAACACAAATCATTTATCAAAGCAACTCACTATAGCTTTATTATACAAGGACTGTAATTTGTGACGAATCAACAGTAATTTATATATTCCGGTTTCGAAATTTGTCACAGCGTAGTAATACATAAAAAACAACACAGTGCATCGATTTTCTTTGCAGCCGTAACAATTTTAATTTTGGCGTAAATGGTAATAGCCGAAGCATAAAGGTATTTTCCCAACCTTTCATCCAAACAACGTTTTCCACCTTCTTGCGAACACTTCGTTCGATCGACCCAAGGTCGCATTTGATGTCATCCATGTTAAGCTTCGTTTCAGCCATAATAGCCAATTTTCTTTTGAATGAACTTTAAATTTGTTTCAAATGAAGTGGTAAAAACATTTCGTGTTGCGTTATTCACCGACGCCAACAAGCCCGTCTGAATACATATAACTTTTCGGAACCTGATCTCTTTCCTTAACAATCACAGATGTGTCCTGTTCGTATTAAATTACAATGAGCAATCTCTGCTTGGGCAAAACAATTCGCTTGTCGTAAGTTAATATTTGCTGATATTAAAAAAAACTGCCAGAAATAACCACTTGCAAACAAATGGCGAAAATTATAGCTTCCTTCCAACGAAGAACTACTCAATAATACCTCGCTGTGTCACTGGCGATGATGACGGTCAAAAAAATGACATATTGCAGAGCGCGGATGTTGGGTACAGCGACACAACTGTTACAGCATTTCGCAAGCGTTTTTGCGAATTCCAAGGTTTCAAACATGGCTTCTTCCTAACATTTATGTAATCATCCCATCAAATAAACGAAACAAAAAACGAAAAAAAAGTGCAAAACGTGTGTCTTGCACTTATAATTAAACTAAACCCACATATACATTTTAAATGGCCACTACCATCAGGTATGACTTGCACAAATGCTGTATTGTTTTGATAACATACAACCAGTAAATTTCAGCATACAATCAGTATTTGATAACATACAATCAATATAAAATTATAAATTTGCAAAAAACACAATCCTACTGTGGAGATAAAATGACTTTATAATGTAAAAGAAGTTTTACTATTGACCTGTATTTTAATACTCTGATGAGCTTTAACAAAAACACATTTAAATGAAATTTGATAAAATAAGCATAACCCATATAAATCCATTCATTTGGAGAAAAATAACCTGCACAAGAAACAACCACAAAGTTTATAGCTGTTCCAAATGTTGTGATGCACAAAAAATCCTTTTATTGGCACCCATGTCAATTTATTTTTTTCTGTTTTCTGTGTGTTACTGCTTTATTGCACAAGTACATAAGGCAAATTTACAATTACAAAGGAAATCATGATTTCACTATATTGATGCATAGTTTATTGAATTGCTAACACCGATGTCCCTTATAATCTTGGGTCTTTAAATTAATGACCATCCACCATCTATCACATGTTCCCCTCCAGTAATAAATGATGACTGCAACCAACATCACAGGTATAAAAAATTGAAACAGTAGAAAAAACAAATGTTAATGGAAAAAACAGAGGGGCAAAATGTTCATAACTAACGGTCAATAACAATGACCATGAACCAAAACCGAAATATCTGCAACAAGAAATGAATGACAATTAATAATAACATACCTCATCGCCAGCCAAGAACACTGCAAGCTGGGCTACTTCTTCTGGTTTGCCAAATCTCCCTGCAGGACTTCTGGCCTCAAACATCTTTTTTGACTGTAAGAGTTTCAAATAATATCAGCTGTAGACAGGCAAGTTATACTTTATGACTGAAACAAAACTATTGAATATATACCATTAATACAGGCTTTGTATACCTCTTCTGGGTCCATTTTAGAGTTGCTTGCGATTCTTTGGTTCAGTGAAGGCGTGTCTATTGTTCCAGGTTGTATACAGTTGCAGCGAATACCGTCCTTAATAAAGTCGGCAGCTATAGATTTTGTTAATCCAGTCACTGCAGCTTTTGAAGTCTGATAAACACACCTGACATAAACACCTGCATGAAAACATTGACTTGTTGAGTTTTTGATATATACAAATTCCAAAAAAACAGTTAAAATAACTAAACACCAGGAAAACGCAGTAATGAAATCATGAAACTTTTCCAACCTTGAAGCAGAATGTCCTGCTTTAAAATTTAACTCATTATCAATATATACAATGTGAAACCTACCAAGACGATTTGAAGCAACAGATGACATGTTAATAATGCTTCCCTTTCCTGCTTTTCGCATCTTGGGCAAAATTTCCTGAATCATATGATACATGCTTTTCACATTAACATTCATTGTCAAGTCCCAATCTTTTTCAGAGCATTCCAGTATTGTTCCATGATGTACGACACTGAAAACATTGTAATTTTTTTTGTCATAGAAAGTCACCAGGTAGTGAAACATATATGCAAGTTAAAAACGTAACATAAAATTAGATGGTTCAAAGACATATGACTTTTTTTCTTGACCAGAAACTTTGAGCAAATAACTAATTCACCAAACAATTGGTATTTACGATTTCATATAGCAATTGCAGCTAATAAAAATGCTGCTCTTTAACAGTGATTTAAACAGTGGTTCTAAATAAATGGCTTATATATGCCAAACATCCAATGTACAAGTGCAGCTTTATATATTTTGTCCCAAGCGTTATTGCAGGTATAGCACGTTGTAAGCAGTACAAACCTACCCAGCAACATTGAAAAGAACATCAACTTGCGTCAAAGAAGCTGCAAACTTGTTAATGGCTTCTCTGTCTGTTACATCGAGTCTATGAATAACCACTGAGCCATCTTTCTCGATTTCCTTCAGTTTCTCAAAGTTAATGTCGGCTGCATGAACTACGGCACCTTCTTGCGCGAATGCCAATGCCGAAGCACGCCCTATGCCCTGAGCCGCAGCGGTTACCACACATACTTTTCCATCTAAACGGCCCATTTTTAATCTCTAGGATAGACTTCACTTTATTAGCGCTCAAGAAATTGTTAACCGTTTTCTTTTGGCAAGTCACATGAAATACAATCAAAAACGTCAGTGCTTTGCACGCATGACTGACTTTTGCAAACCGATCTACAAATAATTGATATTGTTCATTGAAGATAATCGACACCATTTCTGTCTGATGTACTTGAAAATGAGACTAGCTTGGCACAAAACATACTACATATGGCACAGCAAGCGTTTTTGTCACTTGGGTGGTGTACTGTAGGCCCCCACAGTAGGTAGCTGGGTTTTACAAAATTTTCGGACCCCAAATTCGTGAATTTGATATTTCTCGGACCCCACATACACATCATACATTATTTTACCGCCCAATCAGAAAAAAAATAGATAAGAAAACGACTCAAAAGCTCACGTAATCAAGTTTGCTGTATCGTCACGGACCCCAGCAGTTTGGGGAGCCCTGTTGAGATGTGTGAATGGGTTTGTAATATTTTACCTTTGAGGGACGCGGGTGATTTTGACAGAAGGTTTGATGCTCTGCATCTCCGCAAACCAAACATTAAGCAAGTTAAGTCCGACACCAAGCTGAGCTGATTAATTGTCCCCGATGGTCTTGGACCAACTTCTTTCTGAGGTTAAAACCGAGATCTAGACTGATCTGTGAGACCAAAAGTTGCGATCTGTTTATTTGTGGAAGATTCGCAAACCAAAGAAGAGACAGTATCAAAAGATAGAAATGCTGGGATTACGCGACAAAGGAATCCTATATATTAGCAAACGAGATAACTAGCGGAGGCGTCAGAAACACGGGGTGTAAATGTGAAAGAGTAGAAAGCGAAAGACAAAGTTTGAACAAAATATTAAAAGATTTTTGCATTGCCTACAACCCCTTTCCACAACAAAGTTAAGGAGCTATAGTAGATCTCTGTAGATAATTGAATCAAGGTGTATAAGTTGTTTAAGTAAATAATTTTGTGGGCGTCATACTTTGTTAAAACAACAGCAAAAACATAGTTACAAACCACAAGCACTTAATAGTTTCTCAATCTTTCATAAAATCCCAAATGATCTGTATCGTTCAGTTTTCTAGAACACCCGACACAATGTAAAATCCAGACAAAATAATTTGCGAGACCGCCTCAACATTTGCCCTCCGTTTGTACATTATTTTGGGCAGATATGCGATCTTTATTCAATACAAGGGCACGTTGCGATATCAGGCGGCGGGAATTCAAGTGCCCAAGTGCGTTATAGTGACAGCCAGTTATCGAGATCAAACAATTACAATACGTTAGTGACAAAAAGTGAACTAACTGTTCGAGGAAAAAACAAAACGCAACTGGTGACTAGAACAAATGTTTATGTTCCAGTAACAAGTGCCAGTTACTTAATATTGAGATGTGCGGACGGATAATACGGTAGGTATTTATAAAAGGGAGCGATAATAAAGGTCTGAGATCTGTCGTCGAGCCGGATGTCAGAAGGTTGTTGGAGTAATGCGGGAAAGATAACCCCGTCTGCGTGTCAGTTATGTGAAGGATTAGATTAGGAGACATGCATGTTGTAAACTTCATTTAAGTGCAAAAGAAAAGAAAAGGTTGAAGAAACTTTATGAGAGTTTTTACTCGTTGAAAATATGCCACAAAACATTTATAACAGAAAAGTACAAAAAGTCATAACATGATAAAATTAGGCATGACTAAAACAAATATTCTTTCTACATTCACAATGTGCTCTAATTTCGATTTGATATGAAAAACTTGCTTTTTGATTGCAATTTACAGAGATCGGGGAGGGGGGGCGTGCTTTTTCGATCAAATGCCTAATTGTGATAAGATCATCGAAGCTCCAATTTTCTCTTTTTGTTTCAATTTAATGATTGCTTCCTCCCAGGTTGAGCCTGTGTACAATTTGTTTGTAAAAAATAAAGTATTTGAAAAACAACCAATAGAAAATTCGTCCACTAAAATTGCTGCTGTGTATTATTGTGTATGTGCTCAGTGCCTGGAATATAAGCTGTCAATTTTTGAATGAATGATAAAGAAAAAATCTCATACCCAATTCCAGTCTGCGAGCAAGACCAGGATTCTTTTTTTCCAATACCAATTGTATTGCTTCTATTTTTTCAAGGCGCTTCAGCACAGCTGCATGTTTTTCTGGCAGGAATTTAGTTTTAATAAGATCCTGTAACAACAAAAAGTGTAACTAAGTTGATCTTTTTAAGTAGGCCTTTTCCTAGTGTTCGATTAATGCTTTATGTCTGGTACTGATACACATTTGCAAACTTTTTTGCATTGAGTGCTCAAGTAGCGTGTTTATATTGTACTGTCTGCACTACCAAGTACAAACCATGTTATATGTTTGGTGCAAAGAAAAAAGACAATGTACAAAATGAGAAATGCAATACACTTTGATTAACTTAATTTCAGCATCAGACACAGTATTTTTACCTTTGCAAAATGTGCAAGAAATGCCATCAGCAATGTTACATATGCAATCACTGCCATTTGTGGGCCTGAACATAAAAGTTATGGTGAAAATTACATATGCATAAAAGATTATTGGAAAACTTTGGAACTACACACACTGAAAAAACGGCAATGTTTCCTTTAAACTCATCAGATGTTCCCTTGGCAGATATGAATATTGAAGTGCATAATTAATGCAAAAAGTAATGTTCAAGCAATCCCTCAACAATAAACCACTAAATGTTAACAATGACAATGTAAAAACTAGCTGTAACTTTATATTTTCCAAACCATAAAACAATGAAAAATATTCTTTGACCTCTTTTTAAGTTTATAACCCACATTTAGTGAAATAGCAATCAATAGATGTTACTCACCCAAGGACATGACACCCGCTTCTGACAGCACTTGAAACAAGGGTAATTTCTGAAATTTCGATAGACTTGGAATTTGCTTTCCAGACTTAATTGTCTGTTCAGTTGTTGACACGATTTTCTGCAGCCTTAACTGATAAAAACAGGATATGGTTATCTTTTAATGTTAAAGTGAAATAGAAAACATGCTTGTCTTTGTGTTTCTAAATTGGTAACACACGTACTAACCAAAGTTGAATCTTCAAGGAGATATTCAAAAAGTGCAGTATTCACTTTCCTTTCACTTTCATCCATCCTTTTCTCTGACAAAATATCACATTGCGATTAATGGCATTTATTTAGGTTATTGTTGAGAGACTGAATCTGTTCAATGAAATATAGGTGAACTAATTGACAACTGTTGCAGACCATTGCATGTGGCCAAAGAAAAGGTGACATGTTGTATGTTAAAAAGCAATTAGTTGAGTGAACCGCATCCCAAACCTTCAACAGATGCAGGAACGGTTGAATCTGATGTTGGTTGCTTGCTTCTCTTAACCGATTGTTTTCGTAGTGTCTTGCTCAAGGGCCCAATAACTGCAGTGTCCTTCATCCAATAGCCATGTAAATCACTTGAGGCTACTTTACTTCGAAGCTGTTTTTCTTCACTACCCTCATGTGTACGGTCTGGAGAGATGGAAGCTGGCATAGAGGAAAAAAATTAAGTCAAACAACATAAAAAAAGTGTGATTGAATTACATTCATATGACATTAAAATACTTTTTAATTTGTGTTACTTCTTAAGGAATTTAGGGTAATCTGCTAGCCTGTGATTTTAAATTAAAGTAGTCAAGTAAGCTGTGGTCAAAAATATAGAAGAAAAATATAGAAAATAGAAGCGGGAACATGATGCACTATCCAACTTGTCTGATATCAACAACATACAACTGATGAGACCTTATAGGTCAAAACAAAGGCCATGTGTATATAGCTCACAGAAATCATAATATTGGTTACACTCGCTAACATACAACCAATGATATGTAAATAACATTTTCAACAAAAAAGTAAATCTTTGCCTTCACGTTACATTGCAAGCCTATTTCTGTACCACTCTCCGATATTCTGTCTGAAGAAATGAAAGCGGACAGCGAATAAAAATCTGAGCTTTTTTGGCTCCATGTATTTGTGTAAGCAGACCTTATCTCTGAAGAATTTAAGTAAAAGTCGATAGAGATCCAGTCTAAGTGCCACCCACTGGCATGATGTTTTCCGTATCTCAACCACTGCCCCTCGACTCGATCTGGATTTCCTAATAAAATCTAAATTGCAACTTCATCTTTCGCACTAATTATGACAACAACAGTTGAAAAAGTGGTAGCAGTGATAAATTTCTGTCTGGTGTTCCAGTGATTTTTCCTTGTATAAAATATTCTTTAAACAAAGCAATTATTTCTCCTTTCAAAATGAAAAAAAAGTTGTTCCGCGGGTGTCTTTACATAAACACAATAGGCCGTCATTAAAAAAACTTTGCATCCCAAACCTTCGGCAAATGCAGGAACAGTTGAATCTAATGTTGGTTGCTTGCTTCTCATTACCGATTTCTTGCTCAAGGACCCATATCCTGTAAACATGTCCTTGCTACAGTAGTTACTTACTGTGAGACAAATAATGTGAAAAAGTTTAAATTGAAATTCCGCGAAACCGATTATTGTGTATGTACCTCCACGTGAAGCACTCATGTTTGAACTTCCTGTGAAAAACAACACATAATTGGTTATTCATACAGTTCATACCTACCACAGTTTCAATAAAATGTGAATTACTTTTGGGTACTTTACTTCGAAGCTGTTTTTCTTCACCACCCTCATGCGAACGGTCTGGAGAGATGGAAGCTGACACAGAGGAAATAAATTGGTCGAACAACATAAAAAAAGTGTGATTGAATTACATTCATATGACAATTAAAATACTTTTTAATTTGTGTTACTTCTCAAAGAATTTTAGGATAATCAGCTAGCATGTGTTTTAAATTAAAGTAGTCAAGTGGGCTGTGCCCTTTTCTAAAGCCAATGATGTCATGAATGTGCTGATTGTTTACGTGTGCCATGATTACAAACGATTTTCAAATTAATGTTTTTGCAATTAATTAAAAAAAAATACTGAAACATTTGCTGAGCTTTTGTAAATCAGTGGACCTTTGTCGAATCCAAGAAATGTCCAGAAACAAAATACAAAGTCTAATGTGAATTGCCTGTGTTTGGATTTCTATTTATCAGTGGTTCCCAACTATCATGAACCACTGACACACTCCTTCCTGACAAAGCACCTGATAACTGTACACCCTTTTTAAGAGATATTGATATTGTTGGCCATTTTTTAAAGATGAATCACTTGCATAATGTGATAAGCTGTTTTTCTTTAGATTTGTGTTGTTTGTTATGGAATTAAAATTTGTTCCAGGCTTTCAAGTAGGCCTAAGACACCATGTTAACATTAAACAGACCCATCAGTGTGTTATGGTGCACCATTTGGGAGCCTCTGTATTAAATGTTGGTCAAACTTTACTGTGATTTTAATATACATATATTTCAATCTGTTTGTTATCACAAATAATTTTCAAGACACAGTAGTCTACTAATCTGTGTTTCACAAATTCAAGGTCAAACAATTGTCTTGTGGTCTAGGATGGTTGGGGTGCACTTGGCCTGGCTGTGCAAAAGGTTGCACTTCCTGCTCCAGAGTGTTGATAAGGGATTCATCTCCCAACCAATGAGTAAGAAAAAGGTACATTGTCCATGTTCAAAAGCAGTTTGTTTGACAAAAAGCGTTACCAACCTTTGGTGGATGCAGGATCACAAACTAATTCTGGTTGTTCACTCTGTATAGAGACCGATGGTACATGTCCATCTGTTCCATATTGACTTGCAGTGTTAAGGGTAGCTAATAAAATATGGTTTTATTGATAAAAAGCAAGGGCAAAACAATGTTAAATGGAATATTGAAATGTAAAGAATTTACACATTTTCAAAATAAATACTTTGCCAATAAAAGGGATAGAAAAACAACAAATTTGCTCATAAAAAGGTGCAATATTGTATGTCACAAACCGCTAGCTGAGGAAAGAAAAGTTGACTCTAATTCTGGTTTCTCCTTTTTCTCTGTCAGCTGTGAAGAAGGCACTGGCCGACGTTGCATCATTCCCAGTCCTCCATTGTAAATAGTGTATGAATAAATAGCATTAAATTTTAAAAGAAATCACAAAGTTGAAGCTTCAGGGTTCTAAAACACGCTGACCATCTGGACTACCTGTGCTGAATCATTTTGTCATATTACTTTATGCCAGATAAAATGTCTGACTGATGTATCAACATTATACAATTATTTTGAAGAACTAACTGGAAGCACATAAACACTTTTTTATTTCTTTGCAGCTTATAAGTCCGTTAATAGGATTAATTCTGCCAGAAAACAATTTGTCACAAACTACATTGCAATTATGTTTTATTGTTGAAAGGTTTTATGCTCAACGGTAGCCACCATTTATTTTAATTTGCTATAATTATGCATACAGTTATCTTAGATTTTCGGTCACAGCCCGTGTTAATAGGGTGAGGTATATCATTTATTGGTATTGTTGTTGCTGGGACTTATAGTGATGTCATTTGGGTACTTGGGATAATTTGGAGTTCAAGGTCCCTAATCTAGGACATATTACATGACACTTTTCTCAGATACACCAGTAATTACAAACAACAAATATTTACGAAAGGAATTTACCTGGCATTCTTTTAACTTCAGTGCTTAACTTGGCACCATCCCTAGTGATTCCCGCCGTTGAGATGCGATCTGACAAAACATTTGTAACATAACAATCGGATGGAATTACATGACTATTTTGTATGTTTTTGCACATACTTAATGTCGTAACTTTTGGGAAAAAAAACAATGATAAACTAACACTTTATGTATGTGTTATACCCAGTGGAATAATTGGCACATTTATATGTTTAATACCACAAAAAAATTTTCCAGGTAATCTACTAATCTTTAATATACATTTTAAACTGTAGATGCCAAGTGCAGCAAACATACAATACTCTAAATTAACTTTTTTGTGCAACAGAAGGTTTTCTCACATTTTATCATAAAAGAAGAAAAAAAACAATGACTAGATTTCTTGCTACCTCTATCCCTAAAACTTTTTGTAGGGATCTGTGGCGTTTCCAAACATTCAGTTAATGGTGCTGACATTCCAGGCTTTGGCACACCAGATGGTTGTTGGCTTTGATCCCGTACATTCATCTCAAATTCTGCTCGTGACAGTTTATATGCTGATACAATGGATCTTTTTTCATGTATAGCCATTTTTTGCTGACGAACTGATTCTGAAACCTGTGGCATTAAGTTATCTCTTGGGGGGGCAAGAGGAGACCTCACCATAAGTGGTTGCTCTGGCAATAACCCCAACTCTTGTGATATTTTTTGGGGGGGAGGAATGGACCTTATCATACGAGCCTGTTGTTGCACAAGTACAGACCCAGGCAAGCCACGTTCAAACACATTACTAGATGATGACCCAAACAAAGTGGTTCCAGATTGGTCAATTTCGGGCTGTATTGAAGCTTCAAGTATCGCACTTTTTTTCTTTTTTCGTAATGACATTGCGGCTTCAGATAAATCCTTACTTTTTTGTTCAAAGGAAGTAACTGAAAATGAAGGTTTCTGTCCTGAGGCAAATTTCATTCCTTTTATGTTAGTGGCGCTAGATTTTGGTAAATAGTTATCAGCTATACTTGTAGAGTCAAATTTAAGTGAGCGTTGTGCAGGTGAGGAAGCCATATGTTGATTGGCTGTTACACCAGATGAACAAACGTCTTCTTTTTGTAAAGAAGATCCAAACAAAATATGTGGATCTGGCAAGTTTGCTCCAAAACCAAAAGGCATGGCTGGAAGTATACCGGCAGGTGGCATACGCAATGGCAATAACCCCAACTGCTGTGACATTTTTGGGGGGGGAGGAATAGACCTTATCATATGTTGATCTGACAAGCTTGCTCCAAAACCAAAAGGCATGGCTGGAAGTATACCGGCAGGTGGTGGTGGCATATGCAATGAAGTTTCTATTACAGCCTTACTTTCTGTTTCAGAAGTATCTGCGAGTTTGGCCTTTGCTCTAAAATGCATTATCTCTGGAAAATGGTGACC
Organism: Ascidia mentula; assembly: GCF_947561715.1. Lineage (NCBI taxonomy): Eukaryota > Metazoa > Chordata > Ascidiacea > Phlebobranchia > Ascidiidae > Ascidia > Ascidia mentula. The sequence goes on from NC_138568.1 coordinate 8,266,104, forward strand.
AGCTTCAACACTACATGCAGAACTTGGTGAGCTGGATGAGCTGGGTGGACTTGAGTGTTCAGATTTACCCCAATCATAAGTACCTTTAAAAGGAATTACATTTGAATCTAGTTCTACTTCATCATCTAACAAGCATAGATCCAAATAATGCCCCACAATCTCCTCATCTCCACAACACACAGCTCCCAGAGGTTTTGTCGCATGTCTGGGGATGGAATCACTTTCGATGGTGAAATCACTAAAATCCGTAATGCTGAAGTCACCGCTAAGTTTCATGGAATCAGCTAGTTGTTGTGCAGCAGTTATGGCTTCTGTATCATTTTCTCTTGTTGCTTCTTCAATGAAAGTTTCAAGTTGTACGTCAACTTCTGCAAAACAATGTAATTATTTACTATATTGGACATGGTAACAAAAAAGTTTTGGTTAACAATATTCGCTGTTAAAATTGTTTCTACTTTTGACAAACAATGTATCTCAAAGTAAAAAAATTAAAATTTTTTAACTAAACAATAGTACCTACACATACCTAAAAATAGCGTATCCCATAAGTTTAGCCTCTGTTTCGTTGCCAGGTAGATATAAGTTGCTTTCTTAAACTCATAGTTTGACAATTCATTCAACATATCAGAAGCCTGCTCAAACAGCCGATTAGCTTGTGCCAAAGAGCTGTAGTAAGCAACTTCAGCTGCAAGAATCTTTTTACAAACTTTCTCCACAGTGACCTAAACAACATAACATCCATTTAAAAAATAATATTTTTTTTTGTTGAGACAGATTATGCAATTACAATATTTTCTTCAGGCTCTTCACCAATCCAGGGAAGACCTGTCAATTGGTCAACATCAACATCTGACACAAGATCAGCAACGCTGGGCCCGTCACCAGAGGTCAGGTTTTCACCCTACACAGCAAGAATATGAGTAACACATATGACATTTGTTTAACAGCACATTCTGTCTGTGTTTTACCGCGAAGTCCCCTGTGTTTTACTGCAAAAAAGCAACAGAAACAAAATTTTTACCTTACAGGGGACTATGGATAACATAATTGACGCCTTACAATAATGGCAAACTTGTAATTTATTGTTATATAAGTGCACAATACAATCTCAATATACCTCTTCTCTTTCTTCAATGGCAACAAAACTTGTGTATTGTGACACAATTGAATTTTTTATGCTGAGGTCGATAATGTAAGGTCGCCGTTCTTTCTTAAGTTCGTCACGCTTTAGTGGGTCAACATCATGCATGCCATCCTCATAATCTTTTATCATTGAACGAGCTGCAAGTTGATGAATGGTCTACATGAAAATTATAAATTGTTATCAAGGCCGTGAATATTTTAAATTTACTCAAAAGAATAAAAAAACTGGAGTTATTCCATAAACAGGACGCTCAATGAAAACAATTAGATTCTGGTACTTCTAGTACCTAGTAGCCTTGGGTTAGAACCCAACAATTATAGCACTGCTTACCTGGCCAGTGGTAACACTAAGAGCAGATGTTGAAACAATTGTTGAAATCTCTTTTCCACAAATTTTTGCACAAAGTTCTGCCTGGAAAACAACACATGTATTTGATTGTTTTAATAATAACAAATATGTTGGCAATAATTTTATGGTAATTAGTTTGTAAAACATTTGATTTAAAAAGCCATGTCTTTATTACATGCAAATGTGGTGATAATTGATGCCTGTTATTTGCAGAGAATTAACAAAACCACAATTTACACATAATAAATATAATATTTTTTTTTTAAATTACTTTGTTATCACTGCCCTATTACTAAATACATACTTGCATGCAATGAGGAACCATTCCATACACAACAAGCCTTGATGAATTATACAATGTTGAAACATGTTCTGGAGCTTGAATGGGCAAAAGAGATACCCCAACCTCTGTGACTTCATCTTTGTCAACATATTTTCCCCACTTAATGTTGATGTCTGTCAGCACGGGTTGACTTGCCTTGCTCAGTTGGTTTTGTACCTTCAGTGATTTTATGCATAATTACAAAAAAAGTATAATTCCCCCAAAAAATGAAACATGTGAGAAAGAGTAATTAAGCTACAGAAAGTGTCACTGTTTTATCCAATCAGATTTCACCAAAAAACATGTTACCCTAAAGTTATGCAATAGTAGTAGTGTTTGGAATTGTGTTTTTAAACATGGGCAACAGTTCTACCTTCTGTTTCCATTTGGATTTAAGGTTGATGGTAAAATGCTCATGGAAACCATCTGAAGCATTTGCAATACTTTTCATGAAATGTTGGTTTGCAGAAGAGCTGTTGATAGCAAACAAAATATAAAGTAGACAAAATAAATGTATGTTTCCTATTTATTAAGTTAATTCTGCTTCAACACAAAAAATACATGAAAAATTTTGGAAAAAAATGAGGTAAAAGTTTTTTCTATGGTTTGTTCACAAAAAAACCTTGTTTGGTTGCAAATTTACTGAATAACTTTCAATAGAAAACCTTAACTCACCCTATACTGAAGGTGAAAATGCGACAAACTTTGTCTGAGTCCCCTGCAAGGTCTCTGGCAATCTGCAGAGTTTTATTCTTTTCGTCAAGATGACCATCAGAAACCAGAAACACATTTGTGAGCGTTTTGTCCTTGCTGAATTTCCTCACTGCACGCAGGTATGCCAAGGATCTCCATCCATCACTCATACCCAGGTTTCCAACTGAACTCTGTCAACATGGTTTAATACAGACTTGCCAATCACTAAATAATTAAAAAAAAAAATTCCATAGAAAACAAATATATTTTTTTCCTGGTTGTTCAAACGAAGATGAAAAGTTTTTTACTGGTATTTCAATGTTGGCATTCAGGGAGTTTGTCCAACGCCTTGATACGGTTTACAAACAGGTTGATAAGCATGGAAATTTTGATTATATTGGTTTCTTATTTTGATAACGCAACTCTTTTTTTTAAATAGTTTAATGTCAACACTGTGATAGATGCTATGAAATTAATTGCATGGGAAATGGAAAACATTTTTCAAATATTAATTAAATTAAAAAAAGTATATTTTGAGAAGATTTAATTGCAACAAAGAATATTTAGTTTAGAAAATAAAAAAGTAAAGAAGAAAAAAAAGTAACATAATTTTTTGGGATTGTTTTTACGTACACATAAGAAACATTGACTTCAGGATCCTTTTTGACAATTAAATCATTCACCTGAATGAAACACTCTGCCTTGGTTTGCACAATATTTTCACTCAAAGGTTGCTCGGTGATGAAAAGTTCTTCAAAGAGTGTTCCGAACTTTATCACATTGAGGCAACATTTCGAAGGAAGGTATTTAAGAATCATGAGAGCCAACTGCAGAAAAGGTTAGTTTGAAGAGTTTGTCGATGTCTGCAGTCAATTTAAGGTAAAGAGGCTGAATGTCACAGCATCAGTGCGCTAAATGTTAGAGGGATAAACACAAATATTGAAGACTTTTTCACATTTTTAATTTTTTTAAATATGTATTTGCACTACTGTGATGTGCTTAGTTGTGAAAAAACGTCTGTGTACACAAATATGACCAAAGACTCCAGTTTATTCACCACTTAATGTCTATACTATTAACTTAATGATGGACAAGAGTAACCTTTTTAATGTCATTTTCCAGTGCATCTGAGGTAATTGAGTTGGAATTGTCAATTAGGATAATAGCCCTGTATGATGAAACAAGTGGGGCATCGAACTCAGGGTAAAATGCCAGCATGGAAGCCTGGGGAAAACTTTGACGCATTAGTTGTTGACAAACATATACTAGGTCATGTAATGTTGGCTAAGACCTTAAAATAAAATAGAACCAAGCATTCATGATGCCTGATGGAAAACAATGTGTTTATCAGTATAAAGTAGGCTAATGCAACAACTTAGAGCCTTTGGTGGAATATTAAATTGGGAGAAGATTGCAACTGATTACCTGGCTATCTTTATCGGGATGTTTTTCTGACCACATTCTGGGAACATGAATTTCTGCCAAACCAATCAATAGTCGAAATCCATCCTTACCCAGGCTCTCTCTGTTCAACAACTGAACAGTTGCTTTGCTTCTGGTGATCTGGGATAAAAAAATGTATACTAAACATAAGGGCTATTGCTAACAAGTATCATAAGAATATAGAAATGGTGCTGTGGTGTGTAGAGGAAAATCGCCTTACCTTGTATTTAATTTTGTTGCTTGGACATTCAAGTCTTTTGATGTCAAAAGGCATTTCCACAGATATAACAAGCGAAAAATTGCTGCAAAAATAGTTCTAGTAAAAAATGGTCTGTATCAGTGTTTCTTAATTGCCTGCATATGCTATCTTTTTTTATCAGTCGCTAATGTACATTCTTTGCATGTTAAATGGATTTCTTCCTAAGCGCATACTTGTGCATTATTAAACATTGTTTTATGATAGTGTGTTTGGTATGTGAGTGGTTCTTAACCACGTTAAATGGATTTCCTCCCAAGCCCATACTTGTGCATAATTAAACATTGCTATGTTATCAATGTGTTTGGTTCATTACATATCAGTTTGCAGTTCATAAAATCAACGGTCCATAAAGAATAAAAATGTTGAGAAACACTAATATGGATATTTGTTAATGAGTGCTTGCATTTAACATGGTAATTAGTGGAGAAAAACATCTAAGTAGGAAGTGTTGTCATGCTTTCACATACCAAGGCAGGATCACCCCACTGCACAGGCCCTTTATATTTGGCAATCTCAGCTCTTCGATTATAAATTCACTGGCTTGCAGTCAAGGCGTTGCAGCCACGCTGGATCAGTCAAGTAGGAAACACTTACTTCAAATTTCCTGAATCTGCAGCTACTCTGTCAGTCTTTGTTTGTGTTATTGGACCCGAGACAAGGATGTTGTCTTTTACAGATGGTGCAACAGTACTGGGCAAGTGAAACTGAATGTAATCGGTAAGATCACTTTCATTGATCATCACCGGTAGTTCAGTGACATATGTTATCTTGATTAAAACTCTTGCTCTTGGAGGTAGGTTTCCCACGCTGACAGTAAAAACATCCTGCAAAGATATGAAACAAAATATTTTTTTCAGTTGACCCTTGAGAAGCGAATTAATTTATACGCATATGTCAAGGAAATACTCCAAAACTTTCAACAAAAGGGAAACAAAAACTTACATTACCATAATCATTATGAAAGTACTTTGAATTAGCATATTTTATTGCATTTTATCCATAAAGTAATAAACAAGTGAAAACACATCATTTACTGGTTGTTCTTCGTCCATTAGGTAAGCACCATGTCCTTTTGAAACTGCTTGTTTATACTCACGATGAGCTTGTTCCTTTTCTTTTACCTAAAAGATGTTAAAATTAGTGATGCTGTCCAAAATATGTCTGTTAACCCATTAACTTTGATGAATGTAACACTATACACATTGACATGCTGTTGTTTAAAACAGCAAAAACTTCCAAAGGCACTCTTTAAGTCAATTATAAGAAAGAAAAAGACAGACTTTTTTATGACAAGGGTGGTTAATACCACTATATAAACAGCATTTCAAGATGGATTTGATTATATTTAAATATTGGATGTTGAGTGGCACTTGTGTATTACTATCACTGTAAACATCATACCTTGCCTACAACATGTTTTCCATTTATAAATGCTTCAAAACCACAAACAGCTGAGGAACCCCCTAGTGGAAAAACATATTTTGCCTCCAAAGCTATATCTGACTCATTGACGTATGACTGGAATATGACAACCTTAAAGAGAAACAGATGGAAGGGTTTTGGTTGTTGTCTAAAACAAAATAAACATTAACAACGTATGAATGGTTACGCAAAAACAAAATTTTAGACCTTTGTGTTAAATTGAGGACTCAATGGTACCTGCATTCAGTTTGTCTTATTTTGCAGCTTTATTATTAAAGAATATTAAATATTTTTACTTAACAGTCAGACATTGTTAATCCTGACTGTAGTGTTTTGTCATAATATAAGTTGGCTAATGGGGTATCTCATGAGGTTCAGATTAACAAGGTTTCACAGTAGTTTATCATGGCAATTATCTCTCCAAGTTTAAATGAAAATAAAGGAGAATGATTTACACCTCTGCCACAAGGTCAATAATACTTCCGCGAATGTGAACTTGTTGAAGTGGGACTGGCTTACTTTTACCAGTTTCTTCAATTATCAATCCTGGATCAACTTTTTCCAATGGATCAGTTGCATTGTCGACATCAACTATTGCAACCTGATAAACAATAGAAATCAGCATTGAAAAATATTCTGTTACAAATAACTTTTACATTTTCATGACGCTGATGATTCGAAGGAAATACTGTCAATGGTTTTATTGGAATTTCAGGATTTTTCATTTTATCTCCCTCAAGGACAAATTCAACCAGATATCTGCATAAAAAACTTATGAAATAGTTGTATTTAACAATTGAGCAATTTTTGACAACCTTAGTCTTTGCTGCTTTTTGTCGTAAATCACAAACTCATTGGCATCGAATTGTGAGGAATTGTTGTCACTTTTTCCAACTCCCTGGACACTATTGTAACCCTCTGGTGCCTTATTTAGGTTTGGCTGTTTTTCGGTAAACTTTGCACTGTTTCCCAAGCACACTTCATTCACCAAAACAAACCTGGTTCCCTTCTGTTCGTTTGGCATCGAATACTTTACGCTGGCTCTGAAAGTTAAGCATTTGTCTTCAACATAGAATTACATTAAATGAATTAAGGATTTCCACAAATCCAAATTTTATGGAGACATGGTCAAGTTTATGCCATCCCAAATTATTTCCAACTAAAAGCATGCAACTGCATACTAAGATCAGACTATAATACATCATTTAATTTGACACACACAACAAAAATCTTTGCTAAATTGATTGTGTACCCAATGTCATCAGTAAAGTAAATTCCACTTCCAAGCAATCCACAGTCAGTCCGATCTCCACCATGCTCACCAACCACCACTTGAGGCAGTAGCAGGCCGCGAGACAAAATTCCAAAGAAGTTCTGGGAAAACAAACGATTAATACTTTTTCCCTTCAAACATTTATGCTATGGGCCATGGTTTGCAAATATTTTTAGAAATGTAAGAGTAATTACACAAACTATCGGCATTTGAATATATAGTTATTATGTAAACAACAAATGTTAATCGTTTACACCTACCTCTGGTTTTGACGAGTGAAAAAGAAGTTTCTTGTTATCCATTGAGTGAGTGAAGTCAAAATACTCTGCATCTCGATATAAGCGAAATATGTTGACTATCTTTAAATCTGGTTGACTACAAGAAAAAAAATCATGATTTAAAATAATCTCATGCTGTGTTCTTTACATCATATGCATTCAAGATAATTTGTACAGAAAATGAAGTTTATCATTAATTTTTTAATTTACTAATTGAGCAAAAAACAGGAGAAAGAAAAAAAATTGAGGAAGTCTTCACTGACTATTTAGCTGGCAAGATTAACACTAGTCACCAAGCTACACCGATGAGACATATGTAACGAACCTCTGGCAAACACCACTTCTCATGCCCACAAGAGTTGAAACAGAAGCATACTCAGGATCTTCAGGAGGTATCCATGTTATTGCACAACGAATGCCATGCTGTAGCAAGGTTATTTCTTTCATACTAATTTTATTTGGTTCAACAAAACTGTTATAACTGGATGGCAACTCTGAAGTGGAATTGTCTCTTGAAATGCTGTTATGGTCATATGGTGAGTTTGCTTCAGAAAATACTTTCATATCTTGCAAAGTCTGAAACATGATTTTTAGCGAAACTTACTTGGGAATAATGCAATATTAACTCAGAATGTGTTAACAGAATGTTAAAAAGTGAGTTTTTAAATAGGACATAAAAACAAACACACCAAATAACCATAAATCAAGCAACCAAAGAGCAACAATGGATAGCGCTTTTCAAAAAAAATGTTTTTATTGAATGGCAACTCATATTGTTAAGCTTAATTGGTGGTGAACCCAAATAAATAAATACCTGCACAAAATCAAACTTCAAAGACAAAGTCTTTTTGTTTGATATTGCTTGTAAACTGCTGTCGCACGTAACCGTCTTATAGTACTCTTTGGAAAGATTATCCGTCGATTCATTGTTTTCCAATGCTTCCCGAATTTTGATTAAAGTCACTTTGGCTTTGGCAATCTGGAAAAGTAATTATTTTACACATATCAGTGTTTCTGACAATAAACAAAGGCCAATTTCTTGTAAGATCTATAGTTTATAATGCAACACAGTAGCATATGTAAACATAACACTGATGGAGATTTTATTGCAGTCAAGAAAATTTCAGTACCTCATCAACATTCATTTTGCTTGCATGTTCAAAGTTGCATATTTTGCAGACAGATGCTGCGATGACTGAGACAACCATACAGACTTGAGGATTCATGTTTCCCATGCATTTTCCCATGCTATCGAACACCTAAAAAATTTTACAATATTAAGTGTGTACTGTGCTACATGCAGATATTAGAAACTGGCAAAAGGGATGGGCACCACAGCCCATTTTGTTTCTTTAAGTTGTCTCAAAAGTATTCCATATCATCCTTTTACTTCAAAGAATTCTGCATGGATCTTAGCTGGGTTGTTAATTTGTGCTTTCATTGCAACAAATTCATTAGTTCTGCAAGAAGGGTTGTCATGCCATGTCTTGTTCTAAGATTTGTGCTTATTCTCACAAATAAATTGTCTCAGCATTTAATGTGGATTTATAGATACATGGCACATTGTGATAGACATTTGGACTTCCCCGATAACAAACACAAATAAGCTCATCCTACTGATGTAATAACAATAGTTTTAAAACCTTGAAATAAATCACAATTGATATCTAAGTATAATTTATATTTGGAAGTACATATTACTGCATAATCAAACATTTTTGGTCAATGCTGTTGACAACCCATACTGTAAGAAACACTGGAATTAACAGTATGTGGCAATATATCAATGTAAACTTTCAGTAATTACATTGGTAAATACCTGAGAAAGTTTTGATGAACCAATGGCTATGCTAGATGAACAAGGTAAATAGGAAATAGGTTCCATTTTTTGGTTACTTTTGACATGTCGGTCAACCAAATACTGCATCACCTCCATGGCATCCTTACAACTAAATTTCAAAAAATACAAAACATCATCAAAATAATCTGAGAACAAAGTTTATCATTTTGTTTTAAACTCTAGGAAAGCAACCTGTCGAAAAAATATTCCAATGAAGTTTTGTCTTTTAGGGTCATATCTTTAGTAATCTCCCCACGCTGTTCCATAATCCGGAACATATTTCTTCTATTTCGGTCAGGTTCCAGGTATTGTTTTTCTTCATTAAGCGGAAGATGCAGTTCCAAAACACAGATTTTCTGGGAGCTGTTCTTTGCATTATGTTCCTTTGATCAAGAAGTTTTTTTTGTTTATTGTTTTGTTAGTTTCTTGATAGATTCAATCTAAGCAAAGCTTACAAGCAATTGCATAAGAATGTTGAATTTTATTATCTGACTCATAAATGACCACAGACACTTCTTATATTGATGCATACCATAAGCACAACAAATTTCCCAACTTGGAAATCTGTGAGGAATTTAGGGCAAGCTTGATCACCACTGGTGAATTTCTGTGATTCAAACTTCTCCAAGTCATCCTTACTTAAAGGCTGCACTTGTGATGGTTCCTCACTTACAGACTGCCATTTGGGTGCTAAACAAATACTAGTTACAATTATGTCAGAGAATAGGAAAATAATAAATTACACATTGCATTAAAAAGGTTTTCATGAAAAACAAGATAGACGCTTTATCTTAATCCAGTGACATTCCTGAAGGAAAGTTTAAACCATGCAATGCATTTTTTCAAAAAATGCAGTTGATATGGCCATTTGTTGGAACAAGAAATTTCTATTATTGTCAGTGTAAAATTAAAACACACATCTATATGTATTTTTATGACATATTTTTTGAACCTACTCAGAATTGTTCCTTCAGAAAAAATATCTTTATTTGATTTGCCGGCAACTTTATATTCATCAGTGTCAAGTAATCTTCCACTAGCGAGGGAATCTTCAACGTAAGACCTACTAACCACAGGTATTTCCAACTGTACAGCTTTCCTTGTTTTGTATGTATCTATTTTTAAGCCCTTTTCACAATTCGCAATGACAAAAGAGCTCTGTAATGCAGTAAAAAACATACCCTATTTATCTTCATTTCAAGCATTAGGTCATGACGAGATAGATTGTCTAATAAACTAATTGAAGCAGTTTATTTTTCAAAATTTACCTTTTTTGTGAGTATGTATGATACATATCCACCATTGAATGTGATGTCTTCCCTCAATTTTTTCTTCTTCTTATATGGCAAAGAGCCAATGTCAAGCACAAACTGTAGGCCACAAAAAAGGCCTGATTTTGACAACCCAACCATTACTGCAGACTCTAAACCATGTAGTACATTGTTAGCAACACAACTGCAAATATTTATATGTAAATGGGTTATAGACTCATTTCTTGCTCTTGACACTAAAAAATTGAAACAACTACTGTTACTTCAAAGCTGCAGACAGGGTGTGTACATGCACTGTTTCGACCTGTAAGGTCTCATCAGTGCAGCAGTTGAGTGGCACTGTGCTAGCTTTCACACTAGTCTCCACTTTGTGGTACCTTTCGGTCAACGTCGATCTGCAGACCTTACAGGTCGAAACAGTGCGTGTACACACCCTGTCTGCAGCTTTTCAATATTATGGCTTTTTTTGCACATATATTACTGTTACTTCATTTTTGCATTTATTTGTACATATTTTTCCTTTACATTTTCCAAAATATATATTTATTTTGGATATCAATAAATCCACACACACATTATGAACATAATTTGGATAGTTGCTACAACCATCTTCTGCATATACATCAGCAATTTTTGCACTATGTGCATGAGTTAATCTATTTCCTGGTACAAACAAAGGCTGGCTTCCTTATTTTGTTTCCACACAGTTGAAATTAAAGTATCCATATGAATAAATCATTGACAAGTCAAATAATTAAGTTTGATGACCAAAGAATAACATGGATCATTCACAGAGGTAAAAAAATGGAGAATATATTTATGCCAAGTATGCTACGTGTGTTTAGGCATGGAAAAAATGTTTTTGATGACAATAAAAAAATTGTTGGGAAAAGATGACTATAATAAGTGGAATTTTTATTAATAATTCTTTGTTATGTTTACATATATTTGTGTATAAGCTGCAGAAAGATGGCCACTGTTTCGACCTAAAAGCTTATACACAAATTCATATTATTGGCTCCACATTGCTTATCATATGATTATTGTGACACGGGGCCTGACGGCACTATTGGTTAAGCTTGCTTGGCCGTAGTGTTTCCACCTTGTTTGCTCCGTAAGGTTGCACCTAGTTTGGTGCCCAACGGATGACGGTGACTGTATAGTCACCACAAAGTGGAAGTCTTTGCTTGGCCGTTTGGTCTGCAAAGTTCGTCTTATAGTCACACCAGCTGCACTGATGAGACCTTTTAGGTCGAAACAGTGGCCATCTGTCTGCAGCTTATACACAAATTCATATTATTGGCTCCACATTGCTTATTACATATATTTCCCTGCCATACCATTTACATGTTCACACGTTACACTCACCTATGTCACCACATTGTCAGTGCTGTCTCTGCATTGTAAGGACATTTAGCTCTTCCAACTAATCCTTAACTTCGTTGTTACCCAGTAATTACTACCAACAACCTTATGCTGAATGCAGAAACATTGGAATATTGAAGAGCTTATACAACAACTTCTAATTCTGCGAGTTCCTGTTAGTTTGATCACAAGATATTGTTTCAGGGGAATTCCCAAACCGATGTATACATTTTTTTTAAAAAAACATCCTATTACTCTAAAAAAGAACAGTTTGTAAAAGTCCATGCTACAAAACAGAAGACTCAAAACAAAAGGCAGTGAAGAATACACCAACAAAATTTTCCACTTTTCTTTACAATGTCATGGATTAGTTGACAACACACAGAATGGGGCCTTAGTTTGCTACTGATACACACAGGATTAGTGAATAGAAAAGGAATAGTTATATACATTAAAACACACTGGCAGTGTTATTGTAAACTTCAAGGGAGAGTAGACATTCTTGCATTATTCTGGAACTGCAAGCAGAAGGCTAATTGGGCAGTGGTCACTGCCTAAAACTGAAGAATGCATCACATTATCACAAACATGACCTTTCCATCTATCAGATAGAATGAAGTAATCCAGCCTCCAGCCAACATTCTTTGCTCTCGCATTACCCATGTATGTCCAGAAAGTGTATTTGCCTGTTTTCTCTGGGTAGAGCTCACGATACGAATCAACAAAACCACCATCTAAAAGTGAAGTCATGCCATCACGCTCTTGTTGTGTAAAACCAGCATTTTTTTTGTTGCTTTTCGGATTCTTTAGGTCAATCTCGAGATGTGAGACATTCAAATCACCACATAGCACCACAGGCTTTACATTATCAAGCTTTTTGAGATACTGCTGAAAATCTTTGTCCCACTGCATTCGATAATCAAGACGTTTTAGTTGCCGCTGGGAGTTGGGTACATATGATGTCACCAAATAGAATTTCTCATATTCAGCTGTAATGGTCCTACCCTCCTGGTCATGCTCATCAATGCCAATACCAAACTCAACTTTCACCGGCTTGACTTTTGAAAGCATGCCGATGCCACTGAAGCCCTTCTTACTCTTGGCTGCATTCCAGAAAATTGTGTATCCTTTCAAAGCCTTCAATTCTTTAGGAATATCCTTTTCTTCACACTTTGTCTCCTGCAAGCACACAATGTCCGAATCATGTTTTTCAATCCATTCCACTCCATTCTTTTTGACCCAAGCCCTTACTCCAGCCACGTTCCATGAAGAAATTTTCAGGTTGTAATCTCGTCCATCCATGGTTTGTGTCTTAATCTCAGGGGAATCACCAGCACTACCATTGGCAACGGGAACTTCTATGGGGTCATTTTCCTGTGAATTCTCCGGTGTGTTGTCTTTCTTCTGCTTGACATCTTCATTACCAGCCTCAGATGTTTTTTTCAGCTTGCGTTTTGGCATTTTTATCCACTGATAAACACTTGAGCATTCACTAAAGCCAAGCAAATGTGTCGCTTTTCTATACAATTGTATCATGTAACCTTCAACTGCAAGTAAAAGTTGTATGACTAAAGATTTGCAGTTTCAATTACCATGGATTAATTAACTCACTAACAGGAAATAAAGGTCATGATATGTATAAAAACCATGTGACAACCACTCAAATCATTTTTATTTTGCATAAAGTTACTTTTCATACACATAATCAGTAAACGTTAAAAATAACATGGCATGGGCACCTATCATATAGACCAGTGCTTCCCAACCAGTGGGTCGTGAAGCTATTTCAGGTGGGTCGTGAAGCATTTCTAAATGTTCGCATTAATAGTAAATTGCAAATGTATACATTTTTTTTCTTATTAAATTGTTTTTCATTCGTTTGGTCATATCTCATTGTGGGTCGCACAATAAAACTTGCATTAAAGGTGGGTCGCGAACTGACAAAGGCTGGGAAGCACTGATATAGACGGTGTGCCATAGAACTTCGCTCGCCCGCCTCTCGGCTGCAAATTCCAGCAACGTTTGCCGCAGCAAAACAGATCGATTTCGTCACGTGAAAACGAAACAGCTCAAAAACGCAAACAACATAATCACACATAAAAATCGGGATTTTCTTAGTTTACTTTCGCTTTACACAACACTTGATCGGTTTGTTTGCCAGAAATATATATGCCGTGGTATTATAGCTTGGATGGAGTCATTTCACAATTTTTTATTTGGCAGATGGGAAAATAATTATGTGCGGGATCATTGGCGTAGCCAAGAAGGGACAAACTAAATTTCTAAGATGAAGTTTTGTAAGTTTTGGTTTTTCAAAAAAATATCCGAATTCAGTTTAAACAAGTACGCTCATTTGTTTTCTGGTTCGCGGTGCAATTATTAAAGTAAAAAATTTCGGACTGGCTATAACACGTACGGAGTTTTCTCTTTCAAAACAGGATGTAGGCTAAATTTTTACTATAACTGATAACGATTATGGGGAAACAACTTTTATCTGGCCCAACTAGGGTAACTATCTCATCTTTATTCCACCACTGTGTGAACTAATCGATTAAAGGAATCGTTCATCAAACTACGTTGGCCTTCTCGGACGCCTGAATAAATAACCTTTGCAGTTTTATAGTTGCCTAAGCCATTTCATTTTATTGTTGAGTCTTGTTTACCCTCGGAAATTTTAGCGCAAAATTCACATGATTTATTTACCAATAACTACTGTGACAGTCCAGTACCTTTTTCCAAAACTCTCATCGATACATCGTTTTCAAAAAAGTAATTGTAACTTTCTCGGCCACCAAACAGCCAGTGTAGCTCACCACCTCAAAAAAAGCCTACAGTTTTGCGCGCAAACAAAGGACATGTATCAATCAAATGGGTGCACAGTGTGAATCCAAAAGCATGAGCCGCTCAAAGGCTGTGTTTGCAAAGGTTCCTGACGTAAGATTTATCTCTTTTTCAGTAGGTATACAATTGTACGAATGCTTGTGTGACAATCTTTGAAAATTTTGCATTCCAATGCAACAGGGGTTTTCTGAATCAGCAAATATAGTTCTGGTTACTTGAACCAAATTTGGAGCTGATTGTCCGAAAAATACCCACCCACCATCTGAGCTTTTAATTTCGGAACTGTGTTTGTTCACAGTAAAGGCCATAAAGGAAAGCACGTTTAAACAAAAAAACTAAGCACACGCTAGTCCAATAATGAAATAAGCACAAATCTCATAGCACAGGATGGCGACCCTGATTGGGTGCAGGCTTATAGTTTCCCCCAATGATCGCCCTTTCCTTAGCTTACCACCACTTTTAAATATTTTATACGCCCTTGTTTATTTGATCTTGATTGGTCATTACGTGACACGAATATGGGTTCCATTTATATTATTTTGATAGGTCTTATAGCCACAGAACGGAATTTCTTCCACTTTAATTTGCAGTAATTGATAAAGGCTTATAAAAAATTAATTTTCTTGAGTCATATGCAGACAGACAATTCTTAACAAAGCCGCAGAAACAGACTTCTACTGCCCTGTGACTTCAATTTGAGGAAAGACCTGTATTACAGGCTACCAATTTAAGGAATAAGGTTGCTTTTCTGCAAGAAGTTTTCTAACTTATTCTAAAGGCAATGTTTCAGAAGATTCATAATTTGTGACTAAACCGAAATCTTTGGTCGAAGCTTCGATTTCGGCCAAATTAACTAAACCGGTTTATTACTGCATCGCTACAAATTAACACTTAAAGGTTTTAAAACTGTTTTTTTTTTTCAGATTTTTGTAAAGAATTCTTTTTAGGCAATTCAAAATGTCACGAAACAATAGTTTTCTATACACCCTACCTGTGATGGAAATTGCAACTACAAGTGAAGCAAACCTAACAGAACCATTTGCATCACGACCCTACGAGAAAGCACTGATACCACTGTTAATTGTTGGAAGCTTCTATCTCACAATTTGTTCTGCCATCTACCAATCAAAGCCTCATCGCCAAAGCATGTTGTGGACCAACCGACTTTGTACCATGTGCGCATCTTGCCTTCTCGTTGCAGGAGTTAGCCTTGCTCTAGAAGTTTATGCTGCTAAGAGAAACCAGCTGATTTGCGATTTGCAATATCGTCTATTCACCGTCTTTTACACAACGAACCGAAGTTCAGTTGCCTTGGTATTGTGGTTGCGACAGAGGGCACTTTACGCGAAAACTACATCCTGTTATGGGCGTTTTAAAATGCGGGCTATAAACTTTAGTCGAATGCTTGTAGCGGTATTAAACGCTGCTAGCCTTATCCTTGGTTTCATAACTGCGGCATATGAACGGGTGCCCACAGCGCGGGGTTGCGATTACGTCGATTTGTCTACGATATCGCCTTCCCTTGTTCGCGCAGGTCTCGCTCTGTTTATAGTTTCTCAACTAATTCTAGTCGCCTTGACGTTGATTCCATTTGCTTTCTTGAAAAGGTATAATGACGCTGTTAAGGCCAGTGTTGTAAGGGTTTTTGTGTACACTTGCATATGCGCTATTTCTGATGTCGTCGTGTTGACAGTTATTGCAAGTCTGCAAACAACCATAAGAGTGTTTGGATCGAGGTCTTTCTCCCTCGTAATGCATTCATATAACTTGTTGATAAACAATCTATGTATGATGCTGACGTTTCGCGACTTTTGTCAACGGATGTTGCTGTGGTGCAACTCAAAGATCCAACCTGAAGTGAGTTCAAAACACGCCTTGAGAGGCTTCACCAGCGGAGCAAATAAACACAAGCAATTGCCAGTTTTAAGCGACGAAGTTTGAGGACTTTATCCTAACTTGCTTTGCTGCAAAAGGAGAAATGATCAGCATTTGTCGTCTTTTATGTGAAAAAGATTCTGTGGTGACTGTGTTGAATAAAAAACATGTTTTGGTCGTCCTTTCCGACTTGTAACACCCAGTTAATTCTTGGGATTCAGTTAAGCTTATAACCCAAAGTGTATGATACTTAAAAAACAAATGGGTGTTGGATTGTAGCGGATGACACTTAAAAAACACGATTGATGGTTCCTTACAACGAATTCGAAGGTTAAAAAACATACAAGGCATTTGATTTGCCCATAAGCGGTAAAATTGGAGCAAGTTTTCAATATGTTGAATAATGTAAAACTTCACGACATGTTAGCTAGGAACTTACCTTTATAATCAAGGCTACCATTTAAAAAAGTATGCACGCCGCATATTAATGCCGGAATTGAATAAAACGCTTTGAAAATACAGCATTTTTTGATTTGTACGCCGACCATATTTTGTCCGAGTTTCGCATTTAACTTCAGGCATATGTTCACCTACATCACTAAAAGCAACAAATTATTGCCTCTTGCATTTGCAATTGTCTCATAAGAAGTCTTTAATTCCCGAATAAGGTGCTGGAATACCTCGGATTAATTGAACATTATTTCTCGGATATCGTCCAGTTTTGTTGGTGCGGTTATTTTTGCCTACACATTCTTCTTCCAGCTTTTCACACACCACGTACGTTAGAATGTCTCCAACTTGCAATTCTAGTTGATTGTCATTTCTTGGTTTGTGTTCTGTAGTTGCTTCATGGTACAACTTTTCTCCCGGGTAAAACCATGGTTTATCAACAGTTACAGCTCTGACAAGATTCGTATCTTTGCCGGCCAAAAACTTTTCATATATCAACCTTCCAATCTGAAACATATTAGAAAAGCGAAACGAAAGGACATTAATAGGTAAGTCTTGTTATGGATTAAAGACTAAATCTGACTGTACACAACACAGTAATATATTATTTTGTAAAGTTTCTATGGACAGCAAATAAGAAAACTTACGTTAGAGCTAAACGTGCAAACCACGTGATCGCATTCACCGAGCAGAGCCAAGTCTTGAACAATTCCCCAAAACCCAGTTTCAGAGTTTCGATTCTTCGCTGCGACCAAAGAGTTGTTTCTCAGCGATACGAAAGTGTATGAAGGATATCTAAAAGCGTACAATATTCTGTGAGTGCAAGTACAACGGTATGGTATAGGCAAAGCAATTAATTTGCAAGAATTGTTCATTTACAAAAATCTTAAATTTCAATTATATTATTTTAAACTATACATAAAGTTCATCTGGACGTTAAGTTAAATTTGTGGAAATGGAGCTTTTTCATTGTATTTTTTCTGTTAATAGTAGTTACAAAATAAACCACTACCATTGATGACGACATACTTTTGCTTTGCTTCTATGTAAACACTGGGGTCGTCAGTGGCCAGAAATACACGTCGTGTAAAGTTTACATTAGTTGCGTCGTGTTGATCATCGAACCATTTTTCAACTTGTTTCATGTAAACTTCCACTTCCGTTAACTTTGCTTCACGCTTCAGTTTATCTGTTCTTCTGATGTGGACTCTAATCAGATGTAGAGTTAGACCGATTAAACAACAACGCTGATCAGATGCAAGTAAATTGCCAAATTGTTTCTAATCATTAAATGCGATATATATTGAAGGTTTACAGTGACTTCGTAGTTGGATGGTGTACTCACAATTACTCCAAACTTGCTCGGCAAGACAAAGTTACGGTTGAAAAATATTAAAAGATCTGACTTTGAGGTGAGTTTCCTACGCACTTATTTCCAGCTTCTGCGGTTTTCCAAACATCAATTAGCATTGATTCTAAGAGGCTTTGAACACTTCTGGATCACTTTCGAATATTGAAGCATAAGAACCACGATAACCATTGAGCTACAAACGGCAGTGCACACTCTTTCGACCTGTAAGGTCTCATTAGTACAACTGATGACTGCAACGCTGAACCAACAGTTAAACTGAACTAGCAGCTAAGTTTTCCACAATTTTCCACTGTACTGATTAAACCTTTCAGTTCGAAACAGTGTACACTACATTCTGTAGATCACCTTTATTGTTGGTGTGTATTTTGTCCAGGTTTCGAAGTCGCTATGCCTATATAGTTGTATAGTAAGTAGTCTAACCCTCTAATAAAAAAATGCTTTTATTTAAGAAAACTGGTGCAATAAAGATTCAAACTTGCCCCACTATTGGATGAAGAAACTGAACATGTTCCCTGATTTCTTGCAATTGCTCCGATACCGAAGGTTGAAGACGGGATATGTACGTCATCAGTTGACCGATCCACCAAACATGTGGTTCTTTGCAAAGTGGCTCGAGTTTGTCTTTTAACGTTTCGGGATATGTGTTCGGTGCAAAGGCTGTAAACGGTATAACTTTCCTTTTCACCAAAATCTTTACAACCCGTTCATTGTTACTTGTTTCAACTTCGCCGTCACCTTCACAAACAACACAATTACTTTCATTTTACTGTTCGGAACCCTAATGCTACAAACACTCGAAAAACGATAGCTTGGGTCAATGCTCACAATCAACAGTCAAGGCAGCGGCTTGCATATTATCGGGATACAAAGCCAATAAACACCGTTAATGAAAAGTTAGTCTATGGTAATGTGTCGGAAAACAGACAATTCTCTTATTTGTTGTGAAAAAGTAAAATGGATGAAAATGCATCGACGCACCTGAGATATTAGGAGCTTTTTTAAACTCTTCCTCAGACCATTGTGTACAATTTCACTCAAGGGAAGAAATGCTTCGGTAAATGATTTTACGGGGTACATTTTTGATACAACGTCCACCACCAAAGTTCTGTTCGTGCCTGTAGCCAGCAGAAAACATGTTGCCATATGATGCAAATGACAACCTAATCCACAGCCTATTTGTATTTTGCAAAGTAGTTTGCGAGCTACTGAGCAGTCTTGTGGGTTCTGCAACAAAAAGATCTTGTTAAAAATCACATGAATTCTCAACGCTTATACAACCGAGATTAAACCATATGCTCACAGCTAAAATATTTCACAGTGAACCCGCTTCTTACAATAAATGCTGTTACGCTACGAAACGTTTGATCGAATTTATTGTCTTCGAAAGTAATACCTTTGAATTTTGTTACTTATTTTTGGTTTTCTATTTTTGATTTACTGTTATTTGGAGTTTCAACGTCACATAACATTACGCAGGTTACCTGTAGAACATGGAGTTGTTTTTGCACTTCGTTTCTTAAATTGTCCATTAGCTTTACTTTGTATTCTGTGAAAGCAAATATGTCGCTGATCTTGGTAATCGGAACTGAGTTATTGAGCAAATTCGATGATAACAAAAAACGAGATAACGAGAACAGGCTCTTTGTTTTTTTTTTTTTTTTACTATTACGACACCGAACAGCATGTCATATTGTCCACAATACCATTTTTCGGGAGACTTAAAAATTTAGTTTGATAAATAATTGACACTGATGCAAATATTGACACCGGTCCAATGAACATTCGACAAGTCGGACACTGAGCATTCCGGGTGGCCGGCGCTTCGAAAGAGGACCTGTAGCATAGGTCAAGGAAACCAGTACTTGTAATGCGTTATGGTTCATTTGCAGCATTGGATAATTTATTTCGTTTGCAGCATTGCACAAGCATTTGCAAGCCCGTTACCAGATGTATTGAATATTTCGCAAGTTCCGACCCAATTGGAAACATAACCTCTCAATGCAACCCAAATGATTAACCATCGAATGTTCTCGAGGAAAGTGATTCATTTAATATCCTGTTTACCACATAAAATATTCTTACAGGATACATTTTTACCCTTGTATTAAACAAACCATTTTAATGTGTCACAGATAACATATGAACCACGCCTTCTGTTAGTGTTGCACCACAACGTGTCCACCAGTGACTCTCCAGCACACGTATATCACCTATATCCGGCTTACATATAACCCCAATGTCTCCTGGCTGACAATAATCTGTATTTTATGTTCTTGTATTGTATTACTTCAAGCGTCTCATGATATCAGGTGACATTATTGACCAATCAGCTCTCAGTATAGAAAGCCTTAAAAAGCCCAGTGTGTACCTGTAAATTTAAACTATTCTGTCGCAACTCTATTATATTACTGTTATACTGCTATTCTGATATTAACTGCAAGTCTCTCTGAACCTGGTAGAATCAACGTTCGTATTGCAGAGTCGTAATGTACCGGTAAAATGAAGCTGGCAGCAGCTTTCAATACAATAATTACTCAGGAAATCTTCCGAGGTCTAGTTGCTTTACAGAACGAAGCAGAAGCAGGTTTTATACTTCAAAAGACTCGTCTCGCGCTCACGCTATCGAGACACTGTTAAATATCTGTGAGACACTTAGAGTTATTTACAGACCCTAGAATTTAACATGAAGGCCAGAAATCATCAAATTTCCATACTTTGCTATCGCTAATTGTAATATTATGTTGGCATACCATTCTGTGCGGTACTTTGATTGTGATTCTCTTTTCGGATCCTTGTTATCGTATATCGCCAGTCCTTATTATCCAACCTGTGATTAGCAACATATATTAAATTTATCATACGTACAAACTTGGGATAACACTGAATCACAAACAAAAATAACAAATAATAATGCAATTGAAAAAGTTATCTAGCTTGGCTATAATGCAATGGCTGGGATGCCAGTATGTAATGATCTATCTAATGCAACTAAATAGCTTTGTTTTGCACAACCTTTTTTGCCCAATACTATGACTGTAGCCACGTTAATGCCACAAATAGAATAAAACTCGTATGTTACATAACTAGGATAGTGATTTGTTTTATTTCAAAAAAAGTTTTGCTTGGCATCAAATAGCACGGCTGTAACTATGAGGCTACATTTAATATGCACGTTTTACTATCAGCCTTGTCCAAAAAAAGCACACCGCTTTTTAGTGACGCACAACAGTAGATTATATTGTGATTTGTTTCAGTCCCAGTGCCCGAATTTAGGCGGTTATTATTTTTTGTCGGGATTGCGAACTTTATCTAGAGATGTACAATGATACGTTTACTGCAATGTGCCTTACAACTAACAATCCACATTTACACTCACCTCAATCCACCGCACAGGTGCACAACTATCAGACCAGATGTAATTACATTCAACCATACAAACAATATAAAACATTGCCTCATTTTGTCAGATTTTTCAATCACCCACAAAAGTTACGGTTAAAATCACTAAGGAACCTAAAAATCAACTTCAAGGATTTTAATAGGTTCAGAATTCGATGTTGTTCCGTTGGGTTGGGAAAAGTACTTCTTTGTGCTCCTTTTATTTCTTTGTACACTAGTCTATTCTCTCAACATTTTTGATGTCAGAATTCGTGTCGAGTTTTATATTACAACCTGATCAAAAAAAATCTGAGAATAAACGGACTGGTTCATAGTGCTGAAAACATCAACATGTTTTGTTTAGTAAAACCGCTGTCGATCGCTGCACCAACAGTAAGACTGTTTTAGGTGTGGTACTTAACCATACAAATATACTTGCTCAGCACTTTCCATTTAAACATCGCCACTGTTTCTTTTATTCGTGTGGTTAACCCTTTGTTAGACATATATCATGAAACTTGTGCACACGCATCACTGAACATCAACGATCGCCAAAGTCGAAGGTGTGCAAACATCTACTCGACAACCGTAAGACCGGTATGGTCTCCTGCTAATGGAATCGTTGTACATGCAACAGCAGCGGCCACAACTTAATGTGGACAGTAGCTCTGCCCCGCTTTTCTGTCTATCGTTTATTGTGTTGTTTTGCGTTTTGTGTCGTCATATGTGTGCTAATTGTTTCCGCTCCTACTGGTATGTGACTGTTATCAACGATTCCATAAGCACAACCAAAGCAGTATACGGTGTCATCAATTCTCAAATGCTTCGGATTAGCGTAATAAGCATGTTGTGTACATTAACTAACATTTTCAGTTTACTTCGACGCAGGTATAAACCTTTCCAGCTTTACAACAATATAAAATTTGTTTATGTTGTTAAAAATTGCTGAGATACTACGTCAGCTTTGCCAAAAGGTAAAAACGGATGATGAAGTTGTGTTTAGTTTTGTAATTATGAAACTTATCGGTGTTAACCTTGTAGAGCCCTTTCCTTCCACCGTCGCGCATCACAGAAAACTTAGCCGATATCAAAATCCAAGCAGTAACACAATATGTGCAAATACTCAAGCGTGATAAAAACATCTCTTATATGCCCTGGAATCTTTCACTTTCGTGTCATAATTACGAAATGCGTTGCAGCTCTCACAAGCGTTTCTATAAAAAACAAAAAAAAAAACTCCGCGATTGCAAAAAACTAACAAATAAACAGTGGCGGAGATCCATGTAAATTCTTGTGGGGGACAATTATGAAATAGTTAAAGCAATTGTGCTCATTTTTCAAAAGATTTTTTGTTTTGTTAAGTGTGTAGTTGTCAACAAAACTACAGCCAACGCACAATAAATATATTCGTCCGGGGTTATTAGGCATGTAAACAATGACATAGTTCGGTTGTACCAGTCAAAAATATTAGACAACTGTGAGGTCATACTACGGGAAAAATGGGGACATCCACTGTAAAACGTACATCATCCAGAGAGGCTAACGATTAGCTATGGAAATGTTTGTTTCAAATAATTTATTGATCCGGCAAAGGCGACTTTTAATATTCGAGGGAGTCAAAACACTAAACATTAAAATTTATGGATTTTTTGGAGGCAAATTATATTATGTCCTATCAAAATATCCACATCACTAAAAGCAACACATTATTGACTCTTGCATTTGCAATTTTTTCATTTCATTAAAAGTCTTTAATTCCAGAATATGGTGTTGGGATACCTCGGATTGGTTCAACCTTTTTTTTCGGGTATCGTCCAGTTTTGTTGGTGCGACTATTTTTGCCTTTACATTTTTTTCGCCGCTTTCGACACACCACATACGTTAGAATGTCT
The DNA here is from genome assembly GCF_947561715.1 of Ascidia mentula. Classification (NCBI taxonomy): domain Eukaryota; kingdom Metazoa; phylum Chordata; class Ascidiacea; order Phlebobranchia; family Ascidiidae; genus Ascidia; species Ascidia mentula. The sequence continues at coordinate 8,289,570 of NC_138568.1, forward strand.
CCAACTTGCAATTCCATTTGATTGTCATTTCTTGGTTTGTGTTCTGTAGTTGCTTCATGGTACAACTTTTCTCCCGGATAAAACCATGGTTTGTCAACAGTTACAGCTCTGGCAGGATTCGTATCTTTGCCGGCCAAAAACTTTTCATATATCAACCTTCCAATCTGAAACATGTTAAATAACGAAACGACAGGACATTAAATAGGTAAGTCTTGTTATGCAATAAAGACTCAATCTGTTTGTACACTACACAGTAATATGTTATTGTATAAAGTTTCTATGGACAGCAAATAAGAAAACTTACGTTGGAGCTAAACGTGCAAACCACGTGATCGCATTCGCCGAGCAGAGCCAAGTCTTGAACAATTCCCCAAAACCCAGTTTCAGATTTTCGATTCTTCTTTGCGACCAAAGAGTTTTTTTTTAGCGATACGAAAGTGTATGAAGGATATCTGAAAGCGTACGATATTCTGTGAGTGGAAGTACAACGGTATATTATATGCAAGGAAATTAATTTGTAAGAATTGTTAATTTACGAAAATTCCTAAATTTTAATTATTTTTATTTTAAATTATAAATGAAGTTCCTCTGAACGCTTTGTTAAATTTGTGGAAATAGAGCTTTTTCATTGCATTTTTTCTATTAAAGTAGTTACAAAATAAACCACTACTATTGGTGACGACATACTTTTGCTTTGCTTCTCTGTAAACATTGGGGTCGTCAGTGGCCAGAAATACACGTCGGGTGACATATGTTGCGTTGTGTTGATCGTCGAACCATTTCTCAACTTGTTTCATGTAAACTTCCACTTCCGTTAACTTTGCTTCACCCCTCAGTTTATCTGTTCTTCTGATATGGACTCTAATCAGGTGAAGAGTTAGACCGATTAAACAGCAACGCTGATCAAATGCAAGCAAATTGCCAAATTGTTTTCTAATCATAAAACAGATGATGACTGCAACGCTGAACCAACAGTTAAACTAAACTAGCACTTTACAGTTCGAAACAGTGTACACTACATTGTGTAGATTACCTTTATTGTCGGTGTGTCTATGCCCAGATTTCGAAATCGCTATATAGTTGTATAGTAAGTAGTCTAAACTCTCTAATAACAAATTACTTTTCTTTAATCAAGAGAACTGGTACAATAAAGATTCAAACTTACCCCACTATTGGATGAAGAAACTGAACATGTTCCTTAATTTCTTGCAATTGCTCCGATACCGAAGGTTGAAGACGAGATATGTACGTCATCAGTTGACCGATCCACCAAACATGTGGTTCTTTACACAATGGCTCGAGTTTTTCTTTTAACGTTTCGGGATATGTGTTCGGTGCAAAGGCAGTAAACGGCACAAATTTGGTTTTCACCAAAATCTTTACAATCCGTTCATTGTTGCTTGTTTCAACTTCGCCGTCACCTTCACAAACAACACAAGTATTTTCATGTTACTGATCGAAACCTTAATGCTACAAACACTCGAAAAACGGTAGCTTGGGTCAATGCTTACAGTCAAGGCAGCGGCCCTCATATTATCGGGATACAAAGCCAATAAACACCGTTAATAAAAAGTTAATCTATGGTAATTGTCGGAAAACAGACAAGACTCTTTTTGTGTAAGCTGCAGACAGATGGCCACTGTTTCGACCTAAAAGGTCTCATCAGTCTTACACAATTCATACTATTGGCTCCACTTTGCTTATCTTAAGACTCTTTTTGTTGTGAAAAAGTAAAATGGATGAAAATGCATCGACGCACCTGAGATTTCAGGAGCTTTTCTAAACTCTTCATCAGACCATTGTGAGCAGTTTTCGCTTAAGGGAAGAAATGCTTCGGTAAATGATTTTACGGGGTACATTGTTAATACAACGTCCACCACCAGAGTTCTGTTCGTGCCTGTAGCCAGCAGAAAACATATTGCCATGTGATGCAAATGACAACCTAGTCCACACTTTCCTGCTTGTATTTTGCAAAGTAGTTTGCGAGCTACTGAGCAGTCTTGTGGGTTCTGCAAGGAATGGTCTTGTTAAAATCACGTAAATTCTCAACGTGAAATTTGGCCACGGTCATATAAAAGAGATTAAACCTTATGCTCACTATTTTACAGTGAACCCGTTTCTAACAATAATTGCTGTTATGCTACGATCAAATTTGTTGTCTTTGAAAAAAAAAACTTTATTTTTTGAATTAATTTTAGTTTTCGATTTTAATTTACTGTTATTTGTAGTTTCAACGTCACGTAACATTAGGCAGGTTACCTGTAGAACATGGAGTTGTTTTTGCACTTCGATTCGTAAATTGTCCATTAGCTTTACTTTATGTCCTGTGAAAACAAATATGTCGCTAATCTTGGTAATCGGAACTGAGTTAATGAGCAACTTCAAAGGTAACAAAAAACGAATTTACGAGAACAGGCTATTCGTTAAAAGGTATTATATGAGTAGAAATCTTATTACGATACCACACAGTATGTCATATTGTTCCACAATTCCAAATTCTGAAACATGCTGCTATACTGTATAAACTAACATTTTCGGGAGACTTTTAGTCTCCCGAAAATAAATTAAAATTTAGTTTGATGAATAATTGACGCTGACGCAAATATTATGACCGGTCCCAGGAACATTCAACCAAATCGGACCCCAAGAATTTAGTGTGGCCGTAGCCTCAAAAAGGGACCCTAGAGTTTACCATGAAGGCCAAAAATCGTCAAATTTCCATACTTTGCTATTGCTAATTATAATTTTATGTTGGCATACCATTCTGTGCGGTGCTTTGATTGTGATTCTCTTTTCGGATCCATGCCATCGCATATCGCCAGTCCTCATCATCCAACCTGGGATTAGCAACATTGAAATTTATTATGCGCATTAGCTTTGGATGACGTCGAATCACAAATTACAACAACAAACACTAATGCAATCGGAAAAGTGGCTGATCTAGCTTGGCTACAACGCGTTGGCTGCAATGCCAGTGTATCTAATGATCTATCTAATGCAACTAAATATCTTAGTTTTGCACAAGTTTTTTGCCTAATACTATAAACTGTTATAGTCACCCAAATGACTCATAAACCTGAAGATTACATTAGTGATTTTATTTGATATAAATATACATAAATAAAGTCGTTTAAAGTTTTTGCCGGGCATCACAAATACCACGGCTGTATTCTTGCTAGCAATAAACTAAGTGGGTAAAACTACACTTACCGCAATCCACCGCCCAGGTACGCAATTACCAGTCCAGATGTAATTACAGTCAACCACATAAACATTTTGAAACCTTGCCTCATTTTCTCAGAATTTTTCCACCATCCACAGAAGTTGCCGTTAAAATTACCAAGAAATATAAAAATCAACCACAATGGTTTTGTTTAGGTTCAGAATTCAATGTTGCTCAGTTGGGAAGTCAAATAATTTAAAACTTTTATAAGTTTCAGATTGAAGTTGGCTGGTTTATCATAAATGTTGAAAAAAATCGAATTTTTTCTGCACTGGCATCCGTAGTTTTTGCAAATACAAAATTGCAAGTAAACATAGAAAGCTGTAAGAATATCATAAAAACAAACAAATAAATTAAATAAAGCCGAAGTAGAAAGCATCATATTCTGTACTGCTGTCTTTCCTACACACTACACTGCGATAAAAGGCGCTGTGACTCCAGTTGCACAAACAACAATAAGGATACAACAAAAAACGCCAACAATACATCAATCACCGGATCCTGGGAATGGTCATTCAGTAGGTGTTAATTGAAGTTTGGATAAACTTGGACCATTCGGCAAGCATTTGGTTTGCGTTGGCAATCGGTTGTCCACAAATGTCACTGCAAAACAGTTGCCAGTAAGTTTGAGCACTTGAGGAAATGCGTCGCCCCGAGCGATTAAAAAAACTTTGACCTTTTCGGTGGTACTGCGAAAGCGCAAGTTCGTACATCTGCAATATTTGCATCAATCTTCGAGAAGCCAGATTTCCTGCACTTGTTCTGAAGTTTATCAAGGCTTTGTAGGTATAGTGGCCATGCCTTTTATTCAGGCAACTCAAACGACATGCTTCACTCGGGATGATAGATACGTGTCTGGGGTGATAAAATGTTTCTCGAAGGAAACAGCGCCGTTTTGCGGTATGCTTAACAAAGTCTTAGGTGACAAACTCAAAGTTAGATTCGCAACCCACTTCTGCAAGTTTGAAATTATTGACTTTCTATCGGAATAAATTGGTGTCGCTGGAAGAATGACAATGCTCAGTGGAGGGATAGATTCTGGCAATATTAAGGAACCCGTCTTCTTCAGTTGCGTTCAGAAAAGTACTTCTGTGCGCCCCTTTCATTTCTTTGCACACCACTCTATTCTCTCAACATTTTTGATGTCAGAATTCGTATATGTTACAACCTGATCAAATTCTGAGAATAAACGGACTTGGTCCATAGTGACAACATTGACATGTTTTATTTAGTAAAACCGCTGTCGATCGCTGCACCAACAGTAAGACTGTTTTGCGTGAGGTACTTAACCATACAAATATACTTGCTCAGCACTTTCCACTTAAGCATCGCCAAAAGATCATTTAACTCTCATCTGTCTCCTGTTCGCGTGATCAATCACCAAACCACTGGGAAGCGACAATGAATCTTGGTGCAACGAGGAAAGATTTAGGCATGAATTCTGCAATATTATACACAAAGCGAAATTGTCAGGTTTTGCCTTGGTCGTTTCAATAATAATTATAGGTATTGCAACGAATTAATAATTAACAAAACAAAATGATGCATAAACGTTATTTTGTTATGTCACGAAAGCCAAATTGGTCGTTGTGTTGTGTGTTATTTCCAATATATGTTGCTGGCGTTGGCCCAAGTCTGACCAGTCAACGCCATGCAGTGTGCTTTGCCTTTAATGTATGTACAGAAAACATAAAGACAAATTCTCGAATGTTTTTTCGAATTTAAAGTGCATATGACACCGTCATGGCAACTTTTCGTAAAACTTAAGGTACATCTACAACAAATATATATCCAAAGTTTTTCGGTTCTGCGTCAACTAAAAAATGTAGAAAACTGCACGAAAAGTAGCGGCGACCAAAAATAAACCTTTTTTCGCTGTGGTGAAACTGACATCACATAAGGCGCTCGCGTCGAAAAATTACATTGTTTAGAAAGGAGAAGGCGCCCTATATTGATGATATCGAATAGTTTCAAACATAAGGAGAATCCGCAGATTACGTTACCCCAAAGTTTAGGACAAGGTTTACATCACACAAAAATATGAATTATGAAACTGACGTCGGAAGACTAAATGGTATCGCTGCAACGACATTACTCTGTTCTTTGATAAGACAGGGATGTTGCGTTTTTTGCTCTGTGAATGACGTCATATTGGATGTGATGTCATAACTTTAACCTCACCTTTGTGTTAACTTTAATATGATGATTACCACATTACTTGTTACAACTATACTGCGAAAAATACATTAGTGGTTAATTGTGGCAAATTAAATAAATAATTTTTACGCGAATTCGTAGGCAACGCTAATGTCGGGAAATAGTGTTACTATGACAGAATGACATTGTTGTGTTGCATATTTAGCTAATTTGTTCGGTTTTTCTCGGCAAATTTTGCCAGCCTCAAAATTCAATTAACCGACTTCTATATTTTGCTGTGAGTGGACACAAAGACAATGCTAAATTGGCGACTTGTCTCTGTCGGGTTTTCAAAAGTTCATGTATCACGTTAGCGATCATAAATGCTGTAACAACAAAAACACTCTGTCCCAGTAACTGTTTTATTATTACACAACTAAATGTGTAAAGACATAGTAAGTCGAAACAGCGGTCATCTGTCTGCAGCTCAAATTAACATCGAAATCCGTTTGTTGCACTTGTTCACTTGTTGTCCCCTGTTTAATGCAATGCTATACTAAACCAGTTTTGCAATGTTTTCCATTCCTACACACAAGGCTTGCTGCCAGCACTCGCACGACCAAAGCGCCTTCTATGACGTCATGCAACAATAATCTCGCTTTCGCACGATTTCGTTCGCAGCGGCAAAAGTGCGACTTCGATCAGCTGTATCTCAGAAACCAGTCGCCGGATCAAGCTACTTTTTTGGCCAAAAATGTTTTAAAGTTATGAACATCTCTTGGTTTAATTATTAACTTGTTTTATTTTTTCGTGTCACATGCACTTTAAGCTTCTGAAGCATAACTTTCGGTGCGTTGACCGTTTTTTGACATTTAATCCCAAATCTCTAAATTACGTCGTTAGTTTATCGTAAGCAATGGACCAGCACAAGTGTAATTTTGACTGGATGCGATAAGGTTTTTTTCTCTTTAAATCTAAATTATCGTATTCAGATAGTGAGAATGTTTGCAACAAGTTTGCAATGAACTCATCACAATGAACCAAAATGTGGCATAGGGACCATAAACGACTGATGCTTCCCATTCTTTCCTTAACACGCTCTTAAAAATTTAGACTATGTTATGTATTATAACACGGAACTTAATGGAATATAGATCTCTTCAACGTTGTCGGTCTACGCAAACTGCATTGCACTGCCAATGTTTCCTCAGCCATCAGTGCCTTCGTTGCGCAATGTCTCGTGGTAACTTCTTTAATTACATTCGGTATCATGGTTGATTAGACTTGAATTGAAGTTACGACTTATTAGCACCCGCTTAATCGTAATGATTGAAAAGAACCCATACCTAAGAACCAGAATTAGGCAAATGTGGAGTTGCCAAAACCTTTTTCTACATTGTTTCAAAAAATTAATTTAAAAGTTTTCATACAATTTTCGAGGTAAACTACTTCGAAAAATAAGTATTGTGAAACGCAGAATTACTTCATAAACCACAGCTCTCGTTCCAGCTCATCATAAAAGTATTTATGTCGTGAGAATGCACGAAACGATGTCAGTTGTTACAGGCGCAAAAACAGTAAATGACAGGAGTGTGGCGGTTAAGATAAGCAATGAAAAGAAGGGCGGAAGACAAGAAAAAATAACAAACCCTATCTACAATACTGCATTATATGACAAACCGAATAGTGATGAACTAAGGCAAGCGTTACACAAGGAAGCGATACGCGAATTAAAGTAAAGTTTGTGGAGACTGGTCTGATTCCACCAGTAGCATGTGTATTCATATTGCAGCGACTACAAAAAGTACTAATGCTAAATTGCCTGTTGCTACGCGCTACCTGGCCAATAGGACACAATACAGTAAATATCATGAAACAAAAATGTCCCTCGCTAAATAGTAAAACGATCTTCTGGCCCTAAAAGGAAATTGCCATAGCTGTTAATTGTTACGTCACAATTGCATGGATATTTAAAAGGCAGCAAGACGGCTAAAAATCCTCTACAAGAATCAAGCAAAAGAAAAAGTCGTAAAAATTGCCAGGCACAAAGGCTATTGCTTGGGGTGAATATTAACTAAACTTTTTCTGGAAACAATTCAGTAACTTGGGCCCGCCAGTCACATTTGGTGCAATATTATCGAGTTTGTGCAAGGGACTTGCAAACGAGCACAAGGCGCCCAAGAAAGAAGTTGGAAGATAAAAAATGCTGTCAATATTACATAAAATGACGGCGGACATTGAAATATTGAAGACATCAGACGAAATAACAACGTGATAAAGGCAGCAATTTTACAACAACGCGAAACGGCACAAAATTTAAACTTTTGCAGTCTTCGGCGTTTACGGAATAGGGTCGAATTGCAATAACACCGTGAAGATTTAAAATACACTTCAAGAAAGGTTAGAAAGTAACCGAGGTCATGGAAGATAGCAGCTACTCATGCAATTCCTAAAAAATGAAATTCAGTTGACAAAAGTCACAAACCCACGTCTTTAAATCTATGCTCATGACGTGGGCATGACGTCACACGAACTCGACGTAGTTCTCCGGGAAGAGTCCGGTGCGCTTGTTCAAGGTGCCCGTAAGCCATCCGGGTTCACTGGACACTTTCACGTTCATTATTAATTGGCCTGGTTGGAAGGATAACTCCGAATCGTGTTCAGCCTGGCATGCGTACAATGTCCGCGCCACGCCCAATGGCGAAGGCGAAGTGGCGTCTCGCGGAGCCGTCACGTCACCAGATTCCGAGTCGCTGTCGGGTTGTGAGTTGACGGAGATACGACCGACGCTCTCTCGTGACGTCAGCACGGCAGAAGCGCGTGGACGAATTCCATCTTGAAAGGATTGGACGTCTTGATGATTTGGGGAATGAGAACTCAAAGATACTCCCGCACTGTCACCAGGGGGCGCGTCGTTTGTGCCATTCACCGCTCCCTCCTCAACCAGAAAGGCGGAAGGAATAAACTCGGACTTGGGACGTCGCTTTACGTTAGGAGAACGGAAAACGTCTTTGGAGCCTTTTGGCGAGATTGAGTGACTCGATTTCGGTTTTGCTTTCTGTTGAAAACATTAACATACCAACTGTTAATCTGCTGCACCTGTTGGTCAGTCTTTAGTTCTTGACAGTTTGTAAAAGGCAGTGTTTAGTCCTTGGGAGTCATTACTCAATGTTCGAGGAATTTATAAATATGTCTTATTTAAATAAAACCTTATTCAAAGAGAATCATAAAACAAGTATATAAATTAATGTTAACGAGTAAGACTTTCCACAACCATGCACCAACTCATAGCACTGAGAACTAGCACATTGACCTCAATAACATCAACCCACAATTTCATAAGGTACAACAACAATGAATATTAAGGTACGAGAACAATTAATATTAACACCAACAAATACATGTGTCCGAGTTTTGAAGCGAACAGCAGCAGACGAAAATGGGAACTTAACTTACCGAAGGTGATGTCAACATCTTGCGGGCGTATTTTACAGGTGCGGTTGGAGAGCTTCCGTCTTTCACTGAAGCCAGAAACTTCTTGCTTCGCTGCACGATTGCCGCCGACACTGCAAGTGACCGAGGCTTAACTGGTGGCGCCACAGAGCTGCTACTGACGTTGTTGCTGCTGTTACTGTTGTTGCTGTTGGAGTTGCCAGTTTTGTTAACCTGAGCATACACTGGCTGAATTTCAGGCTTCGCCCGACGCGATGAGAAACGTTTCTTGGCCGCCGGTGACCCAGCTGGCTTCTTCCAATCGTGCGGGTCATCTTGGGTCAAACCGGCGGGGTCACTCGAGGGCATGAGGGAATCAGGGCTACGGGCGTCGCCGTTTGGAGTCCAGTTTTCCTTGGCGACGCGTTCCTCTGGTGCAGAGGGGTTCGGAAGGTTGGGTATGTTGACGTAAGTGCGATCACCGTCGCCGGACGACTTGGTCACGTGATCAAAGCCGAGGCTTAGATCAAGGGGCGAGATATGACCAAGTTCGTCGTCATCGGTGGATGACATGCTCTCGGCGGTAACCGGACGCTCTGCAATTGTAATGTAATGGTAATCCTGCTGTGTGCACACACACACACACACACACCTATAACCACATAAACAAAGTGTCCAAATAATTGAATTAAAAAAAAAACTGATAGTTAAAGAATCTGTTTATTGATTGAAAACGATGTTAACAAGAATAAACCATCAAAAGAATTTAATCATCACCCAGCTCACCTAAATGATTCCCTCTGCTCCTAGGACTGGGAGACCGGCCGTCATTTGAGCGGAACGCATGAGTTCGCCTGAAGTTGGCCCTCTCCGACAGCTTATTTTTAGGTTTTTCCCCATCCTCGAGAATGTTGGGCATGCTTGTCATCTCGTACACGGCTTTAGGGCGGGATTTCAACCTGACGAACAACAGATGTAGCGTGTTGTGCCTCATAATAGCTTGGCTTGGTGCGTTAAGAAAAGTTTTTTGTTGTTGTAAACTTTATCTGCGTTCAGCGAAACCCAAACCTTAACAGAACCCTATACAGCTAAACAACAACGCTATAATGTCGTAGATGCTATTTTTCATCCATCTACGAAACATATTCAAGTTCTAGCTTTGTGACATATCTGCAGAAAGACCAGCGAAAATACTACTTCCGCGCAACGTTCAATACCTCATTATGACAAAATTTACGGTTGTTTTTGTCAAGAGCGTGCACTATATAAACACAGACACATGCGGTATGTTCTGTATTACCTTTGCGATGGAAGCCTTGACACAGTTCCAGCGCGTATCTGAGATCGTGGTGATTTCCTATTCTCATTGTCAGGTTTCATGGCATCAGTGCCGAATACCAAGAAATAATCCTCAATGAGGATTTCGACAATTATGTTCGAGAACTTGAGCTCCATAATCGATTGAACTGTTTCCTGTAAACCACAAAGAAGTTTAGTAGATTCGAAATGTTTAATGCTACGTGTGAGCTGTGAACTAAAACTACTTGTGACGTAACAAACAACTTGCGAGCAACATAGCTCAATAGAAAATATGGACAAAATAGGTCTAAGATAATGGTTCCCAATGGACCCCACATAAAATTAAGGTGAAGTTCTTGGGAAAGACCGTTCATAGGAAATACGGGGTCAGTTTAAAAACCAGAAAAAATACTTTAAGTTTAATGCGCAGGTTGCTTTTCTTATTCAAACCCATGTTGGAAATTACTGGACGTAAAGACAGGAAAAACTTTTCATCCAAACACAGGGACGTCACAAGCTTATGGTGGTACTAATATGGGACAAAAACAAATTTTTTTCGAAATCCAAATAGCCACGAATTACATGACGTCACAAAGTGGCTAACCTCTCTCTCTCGCATGAGGGTGGGTCCGAAACAAACTCCCAAGTTCTGTATATTCATCTTGTTACACGCATGCTTGGCTTCCACTTTGCGCAGATGGTGGCACAGGATGGAGAGGACTCGGCGGTTTTGAGCAGGAAGCTTTTCAACCAGTGCCGCTACCCTGTAATGCAAATGCGACACATGTTATTCGGAATTCGCCGTCTCCTTCGCGCTGCTGTCGTGGTTCCAGTATATGCTGATGTCTGTGTAAATTTGTTTACGGTTGTTTTGTGAACGCGCAGATGGAACCTTGACAGATAAGCTTTTGTAATTGATTTTCAATGCTACCCAACGAAGACAAGGCCAAAAAAACACGAGTATTTACATATAAGGAAGGCTATATATTTGCCTTTCGTGTTTGTGCAGATTACATTCGTATGGTTTGGGAGATTAAAAAAATGTGCTCTGATAAAAAAACGAAACATTTATTGACGAGACGCTGGGTAGGCCATGCATGTGTTTCACTAAACAGCTTCTTCATTACCATAACAATATGGAATTATTGACGTTTTGCACGGAACACATAGCATGGCCTTGAGTCAGAAACACACTTTTTGCCGTACAAAACTTGACAAGTTGGACCAAATGCAATTCTTAAACCCAAAATTGACCCGACGCCTGACGCCGTTGGCCCAAAATTCAGATGCCGGAAGTCGCGATGGGATCACGAGCTCGGACACGTCACAGGTGCCGGCACAGTATGACGTCATCGCGCTGACCGAACACGGCAACATAAGTGGCGTTTGTGGTAACGGTTGTAAGGTTTGCCAAACGGGTATTGTGTTGGACCATTTTTTCTACAAATTTAGTCACTTGAATGCGAGCAAGTTTTAATGGCGTTAAACCAAAATTAAACATATACATACAGTATTTTATGAGCAGAAATTTCGGGTGCGCAAAATTAATTCGTTTCATTACATACGCAATTTTATTATGGAAATATTTGAAGGCTCAGCCTTTCCAAATAAATAAACCAACTTTTAATGAAACGTTTTGTAAGTCACTGTTGCAGAACACTGTGCTTTCAGTGAAGCAATAGATACTGGCTTAACAAAGCATTCATTACTCTGTAGCAGTGCAAAGCTTCTCTTCTATTTTTAATAGTGACAACAAATAGTGCGCTCCCATGGCGCAGTGACCATGAATAACCTCGCGGTGACACAATCAGTATGTGACGTCACAATCCAGTATAAGGAAAATGAAGGATGCCAAGTCGCTGCTTTTACCCACGAAACCCTTTCAACCAAATACGGTAATTTTGCTTGTAACGCTCGCAACAGTGTTATCTGTGACCAGTTGTAAAGCGTGCGCGGAGTGTGACAAAACAAAGCGCCTCTTGTGACGTACCTGGTGACGCGATCTTCGGGACTTTCGCATTTGGCAGCGTTGATAAAATCGGCATGCATATCGAACGTCATCAACGGATCAGGTAGATTGCGGAACGCCGATTTAAGGGCGCTAGTTAGTGTGTTGATCTCCCAATCATTATCGTCAGTCAAGTCGACGCTGTGTACGAAATAAGTGGTTTCAACAAAGTTACATTCCCCATAACAACTCTCCCACAAAACCGCCCTAAACCATATATTTCTAGAGTTTTACTGACCAAGAAATTGTGCGTAGATGGAGTATATATGTGGCAACTACACCAATCGATTTAGATTTGAGCACTTTAAACTATATATCACGTGATAAGAGCACGCCGAAGGTGGTGAGTCAGGTGAACCTTGGCTGACCAAAGCATGTGAAGAAAGATATACTTATTGGCTGAATATACCCGAGCCATATGCGGAAGTTGCTGCTTGACTCACTGTCAGTGTATTTTCGAACGTACTTTAAAACGAAAAAAGCCTTAGCGGCATGAATTTCATGGTGTTTTTCAGCATGAGGAAGACAGTGCAATTAGAACTGGTTTTCTGTACAAAGTCACACGCTCAATGTCTGTTAATTGCGTTTAATTGTGCATTACATGGTTGTGAGATAACAACAAGTGCGTAAATGCGATGGACTTACAAAGCATGGACAACTAACAAAATTAGGACAAAGCATCTTGCTGACCAAAAAGCACACGTCAACCGGCTAGTTCAGTGGTTCCCAACCGGGAGTACCATTTGTAACATTCAGGAGTGCCGCGCTATTCATTTCCGCGGTAATTTTGCACCAAGCGGTTTGTCGTTAAGTTATAAAACCATATCGAGGGCTATAAATTTTTATTATGATGATAACTACCTATCTGCGATCAGATTGGAAAACTGATTGCAGCATTCGTGACTGTCGCTTATTGGTTTGCAGCCATCGGGTGCCGGAAAATCTTTGTAAAATCCGCATGGGTGCCGTAAGCCCGGGAGGTTGGGAATTACGGCGATTATTGTTGAACGCAAAAACAGAATTATTTTGAGCATTTTTGTGCAGAAACTAACCTGTCACAAAGAACTGGGTCCAGAGCTTGCATCAGGAGCTGGTCAACTTTTGACATGACGCCGACCAAACGATAAATCCCTTCATGTTCCACACCCCGTCTCTCGATCTCCGCTATTACTTTCTCCACGAATCCAAAACCGGCTTCGTCCAGTTTAAACCGACTTTCCTTCTTCAAGAAATCCTGTAAATAAAACAGTGGTTTTGTGTCAATGAATATAAAGCACATTAAGTTATACCAGAGAAGCAGCCCTGTTTAGATTTTATTTTCTACATCCAGTTTGGAAAGAATACTATTCGGAAGTTCCACGTTTTACTGATACTGCACTGACATAGTTGGCATTTTGTGTCCGTGTTACAACAGGAAGTGTATATTGTCAAGACTATCCTTGCCACCATTTTAACAGTCTTTTATCATCAGATCCGTCTTTTATCACAAATAAACACACTCTGGGGGAAAGTACAGTGCCGTAAGTTTTAATGCATACGACCTGCAGACAGCAGACTGAAAACCCACAGACCCACACTAACGGGTCGCGGCAGACGCTGACGACAAGTGAAAATGAAACTGCTTGGTGGGAGTCACTGCTCGCTCTAACAAGTATCAAGTATGTGTAGCACGACTGTTTGTAAAAACTGCTGACCATGACATGTTTCGTGTTTCAAATTTACTTTCGTGTTGCTATTTTTGTGTTTTTCGAGTGTCGCTTTCAATAAGCAAGTTAACATTCGAACTGTGTGGCCTAATTGACCACAGAGTGCGGCACAATAAATAACTAACCACACTTTTTATCGAAACACAACACAAAACATTGAAGCCAACATACCATCGGTCTCATCTGACTTCTGAAAACGCATGCAACTATGGGCTGTTGGTTAAAACAATTGTGCTTGTTTTCTTATGAATAACAGATTATGAGGTCATAAAGGGTGTGACGACCTTCATTCGGCTAAGGAAAGCAACCGGGTCCAGCGGAAAAAAGGAAATGTGCTGTGCTGTAGGAGTGCGTTTCAAAGGTAAATTATAGCAAGCAAGTATAAGCGTATTACAAACTACGCAGATACACATTTACAAAAGACAAGCGGAATTTTCAACGAAATTTAATGCTTTTATGCAAAAAAAAACAATTTTCTTACGTTCCACAGACACTAAAACGTCACCGTACGTGGGTTTATTTGAAACATAAATATGTTGGTAAATAATAATTAATCATTACACAAAAGGCTCGTGTAATCTATTAGGCACTACGTACATACACGTGTCAAGCTATTAATGAAGATATACGATAAAGTCACATCCGCTGTAAAGTCATGCATCAAAAAAACCCGGTTTTTCAGTCTAAAAAATTCTCAGAAATAACTCAACACACGATGCTTCATCATCGGCTTTAAAATTTAAAGGTTGTTTCAACGCATTCGCGACGAACTTAGAACTAAATTGGCTCACGGCGAGGTCCACAAACATCAACTGCTAATTGGCATTTTGGCTTGATGCTTGAACAAAAGATTCCAAACAACGGTGGTAGTGAAAACTACAATGACTCCGTACTGTCTCCCTACTGCGCTAAGCGTGGGAAAGCGGCAATTTAATCTCAGGATTTTCGCCTTAATGCGTGAGAACTGTCTATAAAAGAACTTCGAATCAACAGTTGCGTTTCCAATTGGGAATAGGCTGTGATACTTTTTTGCCAAAAGAACACAAAAAAATCATACCTACTTGCGTGTTATAATTGAATCAATCAATTGACACTAAATTAAAACCATTCAAGCGTTTGTTGAAAAAGAACATCACCGTTATCATCCGAAAAAGCTGTTTTATTTATACTTCATGTAACAACTGTATTCAAATTTAAACGAACTGGACACAGTGTTGACAAACCGAACAACCCCGCAGGATTGTGACGCCAAAGAAAGGATTTATGACGTAATAAAACCAAGGTCTAGCCCCAGCAGGGCTCAATGATGCTATTTGATGATTTGGATTTTGCAAAAGAGGAGACAGAAAAGAATACAAACACACAAAGTAATGCTGTTACCGTTCCTTAATGGCATCGGTAAAAACACACAGTTGCCGTAAAAGTCCTACGTCACACAGTGGTTCCCTGAAACGAATGACTCACTCAGATATTTACACCACCATATATCTCGAATTGTATCAGACTTTGTACTCCAGTAAAACAAAAACATACAACATCTTGGTTAAAGCAACCTAGATGAGTGTTGTTGTAACACGGTGGAAAATTGCCTTGATTGAGTACGAAATTTATTCCATAATAAATATATTTGCGCTGTAACATTTGTCAAGGCGACTGTAATTAAATCGGCCAGGAATAGAGTTTCACGATATATAAAATCAACTAACTAATTCACTGCATAACCGCTGTGTTGAATTTACACAGAAATACCTACATTGCAATATATGAATATATATGGTAACCCTACTACCACTTGGAAGAAACATTTATGTTTGGTTCCAGGTCTACGTTAGCCTTACGCAGGCTGTTATTGGTTAGCGCGGGTGGAATGTGATGATGTGATTAAGAGGTCTTTGTGTTGACGCCATGGGGTGATGACAGTTAATTAGCAATAAACATATGGGAAGTGGTAATACTGCCCACATCACTTGTAATCAAAACAAACTCGCCGCAACCTTTCCCACCCTCAAGCTTGCCTCATTTACCATATTGATTTGTGGTAAACAACTCAGGTGAATTAAATTTGGCTAAATACACTGCCATTTTTTTTTATCTTATTAGCCACTTGTTTTGTTACATTTTGGATTAAAAGACTAAATCAAAATATTTCTGTTGCGGCCATTGTCCTGTTTTAAAACATAACCAACAACCAAAAACTGGAATCACATTGAGAATTGCTGCTGGTATTCGCTTTTCGTGCATATAAAAATAATTTACAACTTGTCAATTTTACCCATGTTTTGAGGACTCCTGTGAGGATTTAACTAAACTTAAAAAAGTCACAAATTTTTGTGGCTCCAACCACAGCCACAAAACGGGTAGATAGTTTTGTTAAGAAACATTCACATTGATCTGTGCGTTGCAGTGAATGAAAAAAAGGTGCGATGCGACTTACTTTGGTTTGAACGTATTCTGGCTCCTTCCCATCCATGACCTGCATCCACTTCTTTCGATCAACATCGGAAACCGCCTGGAAGGTGATAAGCTGAATTTTTCCACCAACAGCATCCTGCGAGCGAAACAAAAAAATTATGTTCAACAAGTTCCTTAACTATCTGTTAAGATATGTTGTACGATTGGGAGATGGAAAATTAAAGTACTGTTCTCTATGTATGTAACAATGGATCTTCTAATCACGACTGATTACGTGTGTATGCGATTTTAGAGCCTTTGAAAACGTCTTTTTTAGTAAACTTGACGCATGGTACACAATAATGTTTCGGGACAAAACAGACGAAAAGCCGTATATGGCTTGCAAGAGCGACTCTAATCACAAGTTTGCTCAGACTTGGTCAGTTAGACAAAACACGACTTTATCATTCCGATTAATGACGTATTACTTACCCGACTACATGCTTATAAGAAACAAATAGACAAATACCTTTACTTCCAGATCGAAGCAAAATCGTTTGTCAATCGAGTCGGTACTTCGTCTAGTGCACGTATGAACAATCATCGGCTCCATAACCGTCCCACCATTTGCACTGCTTGCGTTGCTGAACGACGAATGGAAGGCCGAGAAGGCCTGGAAGAGTTTGTTGTTCTTGTTGTACGTGCAGAAATATCTTGTCCACTTCGACGTTAGCCTGAAAAGTAGAGAAACGTGTTTGACGCCATTATAAT
Organism: Ascidia mentula; assembly: GCF_947561715.1. Lineage (NCBI taxonomy): Eukaryota > Metazoa > Chordata > Ascidiacea > Phlebobranchia > Ascidiidae > Ascidia > Ascidia mentula. The sequence goes on from NC_138568.1 coordinate 8,306,536, forward strand.
CACCAGCACTTTTAAGTCCACAACAAACTTACACGCAACTGTTACTTGGTAAAAGGTTGTCAGCCAAGCTGAACTCAATTCCATACAAAAAAAAGTAATTTAATTCAATACAAAAATCAACATCATGCTATTCCGTTGTGCATTTGTAAAGGGACTAAGACTGCAAGGTATATCTATAAATACTACGTAGTAGCTAAATATTTAATGCCGAAAAATGGTTGTTTTCAATGTAACTTTAATTTGCGTAAGGTAATGCTGAAACAATTATAAAAAGAGATTTAAGCCGCAGTACGGTGAGCACGTTTGCCTTTAGGTCAAGCTCACTAAAAAGGCAACGTTACTGCAGTAAATTTGCGTGACAGCATAGACTGCTAACCTCATGCCGAGGTGAAGTGAGGCAGATATGCTGATTGGACATATCCCACACGGGGACGTGCGGGCACCACGCGATAGGAAACTGTGCCACACAGCGCATGCAAAATATATGTATGTCGTACCTACAAGGTCGTTAATATGCGTTACAGAAGGCTTGACAAGGGAACTTGTTTTGTTGAATACACGCTGTAACACTGCGCGAAGTTGTAATCCCATAAAAGGCCATATTTTGGTGCCCGTCAATACGTAATGACGTATGGCACGTGTAAACAGTTGCATGCATATAACTCAACGAACCGTGGTTATATTTAAAGAAATGCCTGCAATGCACTATGACCTATGTTCTAATCTTAGATTTGAAAGAGACATATCTCTACAAAATGCAATTATACTTGTGATACACAACCTGGTTGATGCTTTTCTGGACACAGTTTTTAAGCACAACATGCAGGTTTATACCACATACTATGTGATCAAGACATAATTACCGGATAGTATTTTTGTCCATCATGAACAGGTAACCAGCTCTTGACCACTGTCGACCATCGACTCCATGACCACTTTCATCTTTATTTCCATCAGGGTTCGTCTCCATTTTGCGCATGAGGGCGTTGGTCTTGTCTCTAGTTTCATCGAATCTGGTTCTAGTTGAAACAAGCCGTATCTGCAAAGAAGTACATTTTACTAATAAGTAAAAAAGATTGCTTACATGTTCCAACAACATGCAAGTATCATGATTTTGTCTGAGCCAAAACCTTCATGTGTCTTGACTGTATAAAGACTTTAGACATACACAACAAAAGTAGTATTCACACACATAAAATAGTGCATAAAATTTACTCAGCACATTTATATTGAAATAAATCAAAGGTTATTGCCATGCAGTATCACACAAAATCAAGTTAAAACTCTAATTTTATGCCTTAAAAATTAGTGGTTAGGTTTGATACAAACCTGCAGATCATGCATGTAATCTTGACAATCATTAGCAGTTTCATGGCTTTGCTTGAAAAATTGGAAATAGGTCTGGAAACATGATAGCTATATTTTAATAAATGTTGCCTAAGTGATGTAGATGTATGATACAGTCAACAAGTGGAATAACAGTTATTTATATCTGCTTGATAGTCCCAACATTTACTAAAAATATTGCAAAAATTGCAGCCAATTGCTTGAATTCACAAGAAATAAGGCAACTTGCCTTCATGAACATCAGTAAGTGTTCAACAAATTCAAACTTTTTCCGTTCCTGAATTTCTTGAAGTTTGTAAACATAGCTCAACGAGTCTTTGTGAAACTGACGTTTGAAATACAACAGTTCATTGTCGGAATCCTGTCAGAGCATAATAAGGTTTGTAAATATACAAAACACACTTTATGGGATATATCCTGGTTGATGTTGACATCACTTTCCTGTAAATTTAAATGCCCAATAAAACACTCACTAAGTCAATAAAATATTGTGCAAGTTTACAATCGATCCAGGTATAAAAAATAAAGTTTGTAAAAGACAATACCAGGAAAAGTGGCACAACGAAAATGCAACTACCGGTAATGTAGCCATAACAATAGCGATAAGGACCCAGCCAGTTGACAAAGTTTAGCTGCTAGTTGTGAAAGTGCGCTCAGAGCAGTTTATTACAGTGAAAATGCACTCCTTTTGGTCACATTTATTGGCCTGAGTTAACAATGCTTTACAGCAGCTCATGATATCACTCCTAATCACCAGATTGCTTGCCGGAAAAAAAAACAAACACAAAAATGATACTTTAACTTGATGACAATTCATGTCAAAGCATACACCATGATCATTTTTTTTGGTTGGTTCAAAAACAAACTTACAACTGATAAACAAATTACTTAACAACTGTTAATGCATTTCACTCAGGTCAGTTTAAGAAAATTTACAATGTGGAACAGCAATGCAAAAAACAAAGGTTGTACTTTAGTTTTTGTCAATCCAAAATAGTTTCCTGGCCGCTTTGCCAGAACAACAATGGAATGAGATATAGGTAAAAATTTTACCTGAAGGGACTGCTCTTTTTTCTTGTGTGAGAGGGCAAGAGTGTGTTCAAGTTGTTTGTAGTATCGCTCACTTGACTTATCGAAGAGCTTTTTAGACTCCTTGTAGCCGTGGATCTGGCTTTTCCTAAACCTGTTAAAACAAAGCAAACACATGTACTGTAATCAACACCTGAGGGAGAACAGGAAAGTTTAATACCAAAATTAATACCAAAAAACTATAGTTTGTGCAGAATCGACCAATCTCTCTGTTAGTTTCTCAAAAAAAATGAATTGGAATTTAAGAAAAAATTTAGGACACAACTTACATTTCAAGTGGTTTAATGAGTTGTATTTCAGAGCGCTCAATAGTGTCGCTCCACTGATTGGCAACTTCATTTAACATTAATCCAAATTCTTTTAAAGAGCCAGCTGAAAAATATAGTGACGTAACATCATAAAATAAAGAGTTGAGGCATTTTGTTTGCTTCTAAATAATTTTTTGATCCATCCATTAATGCCCGTCTTCTTACATCAATAAAAATCAAGTTTGCCTTGAGGTGGTTTAAAGATGGTCAAGTTTTTGCCACAAATAAGCCACATTTTCTGTGCGACATCAAATACCCTGAGGCCGTTGTGTAAAATTGTGATACTATGCCATACTATTAAGCAGCCTGCTATTGGCATTTGCATGGAGTGTTACATATACAGAAATGCATTTGCAATTTAAAATCCATTAGAAATTTCAGTGGGGTAATGAACTATGCCATTACCATGCATTTCTATTGGATGTTTCAGAATGTATTTATCAAATAAGTGACTGTGTTTGTTTATAAAAACAACAGTAGGACAAATGCTTGGTTGGCAAAAAGATTACTCACCAATGGTCTTTTCATCATCAGTTAGGTTGGCTCCAATGCAATCAAAGCGGAACTTTTGTAAACGTTCATTAAAAGCACACATCATCTTGGCCTGCGATCTTGATGCATTCAACATGTTCTTGGCATCCTAAACAAAAGAGTAGGGGCAAATGAGATTCAGGAAACAATGCTTAACATTGGCGAGACAATTAACTACTCAAGGGAATGGCAAAACATCTCTGGATGTGCTTTGTTTGGCAAACGAACCTTTAATACTCGCACACAGTTCACGTTATATTTTTAAAAAAGCTCCAAAAATAAACACCTATATGGTCATATGATATCATCAGACAACATGTGGTAGTGTTTACACAATTTTTTTTTGTTATGCAGTAGTATTACCTTTAACAAAATCAAAATAACAACAATTCTCATGCTTACAATAATTTCATGTTTAGATCTCACAGGTTAAAAAGCGTAATAAGAAAGCCTTTCTTACATAAGGGAAACATTCTACTGCTTGATCAAAAGTCGGCCTCCCAAGTAAAAAAAAACATAAACTAAAGTTCCCCCCCCAAATATTATTTTCTTGATTTCTCTCAGCCAAACTAACAACTTTAAACCTATAATGCAGTTGGTCGTGTGGCATAATGATTGCCTTCCTGTATTAATGTGATGAAATCACATTGTAAGGTGAAAATCTACTTGGAAACCTGACTTGGAGAATTTTCCTAGGTGCCGGAAACAGTTGACTCATTGCATGGATGACTTCTGGCTGCATCACAAAACTATGACGGCAGGAGACACAATTGTTTTGTAACCGAGTTACTTGCTGAAACTAGGTTTGCCAAACTGGTTGCCTTTTTAAGTTTTTACTGGTAGCTGTGCAAATGTGTAGCTGACAAAGCAAATAGTTGAATCAAATTGGTTATATTATACAATCCAAAGACAACACAGGAGCTGAATGCTGAATGTTTACAAATATTTGGCCAAACCAAAAGTTTAACCTTAAAGCAAATCAGTCACCGAGCTGCACTAAAAGGATGTTTCATCTGTCTTACATATGTCTCAATCTCAAATTTTCAGGTCCAACAATATCTATTCATACAATTAATTGTTATGGTGGCAACGACAATACCTTCAGTCAGTCAAAAGTGTTTGTGGCATGTTGTGTTTCAGCCGAACTTTCTGAAATTAATACAAATCAAATATAAATATGGACCTACTTTAATCAACTGTTTAATTTGGCCATTAGTATCATCCAGTTCTTCTTCATACTGGTGAATGCTTTCCCGAAACCAAGGTGAATCCAAATAACACTCCGAGAACTCCAGTGGATGCAACACCATTTTGTTTCCCTTGTTTATATCGAAAACTTAAACAGACTTTTTTGTTGAAATATATAAGCCTTGGCTTGTATCCTGTATTTTTTTACTGCATTATTTGTACAACGCACAACTGTTGAAAAATGTAGAAATAACGTTATTTCTGTCTTGTGTTCTCCAACATAAAAGCTACATTATTTTTTCTGAGAACAAAAACTGCTTGGCACAGATGGTCGTCAATAGCTACCGCAGAACACTAAACTTTGTAAATACCACAAAACTCCCCCGACCCGCGCCCTATCGACTGTAAAACGACTTGTAAACAACTGAACAAAAAAACAATTACTGAGCTGCGCTGCCGGGCTTTTGTGAACTTACCCTCTAACGCCCGCTGCCGGAATATCGTGATGCCAGCTTCCCACGCTTCCGACCGCAAGTGCCAACTCTCCAATTACCTGGTAAAATCCTACAGGACTACTTCCCTTACTAATCAGCCTATCCATAAAGTGAGTAACATCACAAGGATTTTTTTTAATGACAAAGAATTACCACAGTAATGACACTTTAGCAACACAACACTGCATTACGGTTGAGCAACAACACAATTCCTTACCCATGCTCAAAACAAATTGAAGCATTATTTGAATGCAGAAAACTCTTGACATAAATAATATACAACAAATACTAAAGTTTATGATTTGATCAAACTTGTAACAAGCGCGTTAGCACTGGTGCTACCTTTTGTACCAATCATAAAAGAGTAACAATAAAATAAAAACCGAAACAAACAGTAACCAATCAGTTGATTGAAGTTTCTTTACAGGCACTGGGCCATCATAATCAACTGATTCAATGTTTTGATTTGAACTTGGGCAAGTTTTTGGTTCTGATGATTCTGTTTCGCCACAAGTCCTGGGTTTTTTGTCTACAGACAGCTTCATGTGCTGAACGAGAAAATCCATCATTTCCGACAAGTCGGGCGTTGATTTGTTGTACCTTGCCACAGTTCTGAGACCTTCAAATATCAGTAAATTGGGAACTGCTGTTGTCCCAAACCTGCAAAAAAACAAATTCTTTTAAACATCAATTTAATAAAAATTTCATAATTCATGAACGTATTTTAATAAACAGTAGTACTAGTTCATAGAGGAGCAACAAACCAACATACTTTAGCTGATTTGTGGCAAAAGTGTTATACTGGAGCTTGACATCAACCGCAACAACAGGGACAGTTGGAAATAAACGACCCAGGGCATTGTAAGCAGGTGCAAGCTGCATTGAAAATGGACACCAAACCGCATAAAACAGCACAAGGGTACAGAAGCCGCTTGTCTGGTTTCCCAAATGCATTAGCAAATGAGTGGAGTTCATCAGCATCACAGCAGGGTAGTCAGCTTCAGTCAAAGATGCCATTTTAAGGCAAGGTTCAGGTAAATGTGCTGAAAGGCTTGCATTTTTCATAGACATGTCGATGTCAATGATAGGAGGCTGGTCAGTTATTAAACATAATTGGCTTTCTTCCCAAACTGGGCAGTAACCTAAGCTGTCATTCATCTGCAAAGTAAACAAATATGTACAATAACTTTACAGGTTGGTCAAAAAACTAGCAGCAATTTTAAAGGGAACGCTACAAGACTCAATTTTGTCAAAAAACATCAAAACCACGGCAGTGTGACACATTATGAAAATACAGACAGGGGTCATACAGCTTTCTAGAAAAAACATTCCACAAAAATAAAACAATGGTGATTTCAATTTATGATTCAACATTGTAATTAGGGTGTACAACAAGAATGGCATCTTCCCGTGATTCACTATCAGTGGACATCATTTCACTGCTGCTCAGTTCAATTAATATGTGGTCCTGATGGATAAGTCGGTGAATCACTTTTTCAATAATTGTTTTTTTTTCCAACAAGTCTTCTTCGGATTCAAGATCATCTGCGATCTGTTCCAAATACCAATTAACCAAGTTGTTCTTTTTAAGACCCTCAGCTTGAATTTCAGTGTCCCCAGATAATTCTTCACTTTCCTCTTGTTGTCTCATGTGCAGCACCAGCATGTTGCTTAGTCGCTTGTATTCTTCAAAACTCATCTTCATTGGAACTTTTTGAGGTGTTTTTGTCACCTCCATCATCGACTCTTCTTTCTCAGGTTCGGTATCAGGCAATCCGTTGACATTTTCTTGCTCACTCTCCTCCACGAAATTTATATCGGGAGTTTCAACACGAATAATGGACTTGTTTAGAAGTCTTGCAGCTTCTTTTACATGCTTAGGCAAAACTTCTTCCAAACAGTGAAGTCGTGCCATCCCTTCTGACAATCTCACAAGACTCTCAAGTTGACGAACTGTTATCCTCCAAGATGACCTTGCTATCCCAGAGCTGTCTCGCTCACGCATTTTCTTGTATTCATCAATCATAAACTCCTCAGCTTGTTTGGAAATTTTAGGATTAAACATCCTGGCAAAAATCAAGTAGCGACGGATTTGCTCCAAGCTGTACATCCGATCAACTGATTCTTCAAGTCTTGTGTGGAGGTCTACTATACGTCTAGCAATGGCATAATCTGTCACTTCATTGCACTCATCAACCAAAATAAAAAATAAGTCAAATCGAGACATAATTGGAGCGGACAAAGCAATGTTTTGTCGCAGTGACTTTGCACGGTCATAACGCCCACCGATTGGGTTTGCAGCAGCCAAAATTGAAGTACGAGCATTTAGCGTGGCCTTTACACCTGCTTTGGTAATTGAAATGGTTTGTTGTTCCATGGCCTCATGAATGGCTACTTGGTCTCTCACTTCCATTTTGTCAAATTCATCTATACAGCAAACACCATGGTCAGCAAGCATCAAAGCACCAGCTTCTATTACAAATTCATTTGTCTCCTCGTCACGAACAACTGCAGCTGTGAGTCCAGCAGCACTGGATGCTTTTCCACTGGTGTAAACGGCCCTTGGTGAAAATCCTTCAACTTGTTTTAAAAATTGGCTTTTAGCAGTGCTTGGGTCACCAACAATGCAAATATTTAAATCTCCTCTCAGTGTTGTTCCCTCCTCGGTCTTTTTTGGCACACCTCCAAACATCTGCAGCAATATACCACACTTAATTTCGTTACTTCCATGTATAGTCGGAAACAGGCTGTTGCAGAGGTTGGAGTACAAGTTTTTGTCACATGACATTTGATACACTTTCTCCCATTCCGATTCTGTCATTTGATCTTTGATACTCTCAATGGTTGGTTCCTCCAAATTCCCACCCTTACCACCAAAACTTGGATTTGTGGATGTAACATGACAAGCTAAAAATGCCTGTCTGTATGTTAAATCACGTACACCAAGAGCTTTTAAACCTCTGATTCCTTCAGCCTCATTGACCTTCTCGCGGCCCTGGGCTGGTTCCGCTCGAGTGCCTTGAGAGTAAAGTTGGCCCACATCAGGTACTGCAATTAATGTGCCAATAAAGTCACACCTGTCTCCAGCCTGAGCTACCTCCACTGCTTCAGCCCTAACAACAACTTCAACCGTTCTTGGAATGGCACCTCTTGGCAGCTCAGATTGAACCTCTTGAATTCTTACCTTTTGAAAGTCAACAAAACTGGAACTGTTGGCATCCAAAAGAAATTTAGAGCGATTTCCACACTGTTGATTTTTACAGATTGTTGGTTGCATAAACTTAAACTGCTGCTCAATGCCTTTGATTGTTGTTTGGCAATCAAGGCATGTAAATGTTCCTGTAATTAGTTCAGGGTGCACTGGGTGAGTTCTAACCACCTGGCCACTGATACGCATCAAAGTACCAATTTCACTGTTTTTGAGTTCACGTATCTTTTGATGAGATGGAACTTCCCGGAAGGCAACATAAAGTTCTTTGTTGCCTGGTATTCCCTGAAAGTGGTGCTGCGTAAAAGATTTAACAGAACCACACATAAACGGATACAGTCTATAATATTCTTCTTGTATAGACGTGGCCAGCTGTTGGTTATACTCTGCAACATCCTGAAAACTCACCACCAACGTGTTTCTTTCAGGACGCAGTAAATTTTCGGCGTCCCGCAGGTGTGGGTTTTCGCCATCAACTTGAAAACCCTCCAGAAAGTCCTGGAACAGCTTTTGCACGTGCTGCCCAACAGCGTCGCTACTTCGGGTAAGTTTCGCATTTGTACCTTGTATATCCATTATTGCGGCTAATATTAGGTAACACCAAAATGTATACTTCTAAAACAAAGCAAACACTTTCTTCGTTACACCAGGGCGCATACTTTGGCGGGGAATTAACTTCTTTGGCGGGAAAATAAAAAAGGTATGAACTTGTTACCGGCACCTGGTGGATAGTTGGACAAAATTTTGATAAAACAAATTGTCACGTGAGTTATGTTACATTAAGTAACGCAGTTTTAAATTTTATGTATATTCAGCAAATTATTCCTAAAAACTCTTGTAGCAGCAAAATTATACACGTGGGCTACAGCAGTTGTGTTCAACATACGTACTTCACAAGAGAGTAATTTCGTTTAGTCACATTTTAATTAGTGATAATTTCATTTAGTAATGAAATCCATTTAAAAAAAAACATTTCAACCTTATTGGAATATGAATATCACATAAATCACTATAAGTTTACTATTTTCCACTGAAACTTTTTGGTGTGTTAGGATGGGAGTTTGCAAGATTAAAAACTGTTTAATTATATAGTGTTTCTTCCACGTCCATTTTAAACAGAAACAACCCAGTAAGTCTGCGGCCTAACACAAGCGAAAACTTTTTGTTGAAAAAGTTTATTTTGCATAACGGGAATATAGCAAAACTGTAGGCGATGTTTTACGTCTTGCTGGCGTGAAGATAATCGAAATGTCGCAACATTACAGGCAGATTTCGAATAAAACATAGAGTTTAACTAATCCAAGTCGTCCGCCAAATATTTTTCTTCCTCGAAACCGCATTGAACAAAGGCAATGTTTTCCTTTCCAAAGACTTTACCGAGCCAGGCAGCCAACCCTTCAATCTCCCAAAGCGTCCGGCAAATAACGACACCGTTTATCGCGTATTTTGAGGGGTGCTTCCACATTCGCAAGGAAAGACCTTGTTTTGTCAATTCGTTTGCCAGTCTCTCTTTGTCAGGGTGCACAATACGAAATAATGAAAAAGCGAAGCTGTTGCCTAGCGGTGCAGCGTGTTGGCTGGGTGCAGCATCGACCTTCTCGGCCTGTTCAACGCCGTCAAAGTGACTTAGTAAAGCCGATCGCGCCTCAGACCAGGAGCTAATTTCAACGTCCCGGCAGAATATGTCCATTTTGCTGACGCTGCCGTAAACACGACTGGGGCGGTTGCGACCTTGATTGTCGGAAACAAATTTGATACGCCACATTTTTCCAGTTGCGAAGCTTCTTTCAAAAGACACGAGTAGCAGACATTCCATTCCGTTGTCTCCCCAACTTCGTCGTGACAATGCAGTAAATTTGTGTCGTCGACGATCTCTATAATATGAAAATAACATTGCTTTCGATCTAATTCACGTAAATCTTTAAGATCAATATAGGCCCTGAAAATGTTGTGTTGATCTCAGAAGCTTTAAGCAACATCAAAAGTTACAATTGCCTTTCTGTTATCCATACCTGCTATGTGGCTCTTTATGCAGGTAATCGTCGGCTCTATCCTTCTGCTGATCCGTGACCTTGTGCGGCAAGTCATAAGAATCTGCAAATTATTTGTTTGTAATTTTACAACATAGAGTACAGAAATAAAAACATATAAAAGGGAATGCTTCACCAATGTTTTTCGACAAATCAAGGTTGGATTGCATAAAAGGTGACTCGAAGCCGCTTAATTGGACAAAAGCTTTTGCTTCATTGTTATCCGTAAGCAGAGGTTGCAGCTTGGCGATTTCCTTCATCACTTGATCAACACGAATATGAACCAGCTGCTCTCCCAACAGATCTCGAACTGTAAATGGAAACATACATTTTCTGCAATATAACACCAAGCAAACTGCAAAGTGTTTTGTCGTGTGTAGAAGCCAAACTCACCTATTTACCAAAAATAATATATGTTTTACCACAAATACAGGGTCTTATAAATGTGTATGCGTTTGGAAATAACAGACCTATCGAACTGCTGGGACGATTTGAAGGTTTCCCGTCCCAGCAATTTTCCATAATGTCTTTCAGCATATTGAATATATATTTGTCTTCTTCTTCATCGATGGACTCAAGGGTTTTCTTAAGGTGTTCTGGGCTGGGCCTTTCGCCTCTTAAAATGTTGAAAATCACAACCGTTAGAGGACGGTTATAACCGTGGTAAATCGTAACCCGGGTGAGGATTTCGTACAAGACCATTGCAAAACTGCAAACAACCAAAGTTAAATAGGATATTAGTAATAATAAAACAGTTGTTGTACCTGTACATGTCCATTGCTGATGTAGATGTGCGCGGACTCTGTTCATCTAAGTTGTAGCATTCTGGTGCAACGTACAATGGTGTATGTTGACTTGTGTCAACCATTTCCAAGGTCGTTGATTCAACTTTAGTGACGCGAATGATGTTTGCCGCGCCAAAGTCAGCCAACTTTGCCACAAGCTGAAGAGTCAGAAGGACATTTTCGGGCTTAATGTCCCCGTGGCAGAATGGCAAGTGAGATTCATGCCTGTGTAGAAATGCAAGGGCCGCGGCCAGTTGGTGGGCAAACATAGTTCGGACCCACCAGCTGATGTGTTTAATATTCTTGTTCTTTAGGAAGTTGCTCAGGTTGCCACAGTGAAGATACTCAAGTACGATTCCGACATTGTTCGACCAAATCGTCACACCAAATATGTGGACAATGTTTGGATGCCGAACTCGAACCAACACATTCGCCTCCCTTTTAAAGCTGCATTCACAGAGTTATCTCTTTGTTGATGTGAGTGTATACCCATCACCTCATTCATGTGACTTACTCAAATTGAAAAAACTTTTTTAATTTTTTTAAACGGGCTTACTGAAAATACAAACAAGTAGAAACTGTAAATTGTAAATTGAAACAGTTAGGGGGCTGCATGCTTCGGAATAATAATAATAATAATGTTCCATTCTAAATACCATTTTCCAAGATTTTAGCATTGATTTCTTCGTTTAGAACCTTTGTCAATCTTTGTCGTGTCAGAAAGAGAAACAGAAATCAGAACGACTGTGTCAATATTTAACTTTACGCAACTGGTCGTTGCAGCACGTCACTATTTCACCATACGTAAAGGTTACAAGTACCCAGACGGTCGTTATGGATTGTTTAACTTGAAGCATGTTGGATGGCATATAATTCTCATGCTCCATTAACATGAGCTATGTGATATGGATTAAAGCTGTATCTAATTTAAAGTGAAACGGAATTCGAGCTATTGGCCTTTTTTGGCTTCGCATTTTTTAAATACAATTAACCACGTACACAATAACATATTTAACTACACAACTTGTAAGAATGTTTCATTCAACTAATGGAATGCCACAGTGTAGCTGTAAAATGCCGGTTTATACCAGCAAATAGACATACCTTTTAATGCCTTTCTCTATACATTGCTTGGTTCCTTTCAGTGAAGCACATTTCACAACAACCGACCCAAGTACCTTGTGCGACGATTTCCGAACTGCTCCAAACGCCCCACAGCCAATGAAGTCTGTCTTGTCATAGCTTGTTCGAAAGTCTTTTGCGTCGAACTGGCTAAGTTTCGACGAGACTTTAAAGACCTGATGACAAAACCCAATTGGTATTCAGGCCTAAGCATGTACAAGATATTGATCCCACCTCATGGGGCGGCGGTGGTAACATTTCGTGTGGCTTTTCCAGTATGTCTGACTTTGCTTCGGCGTCCATGACACAAGATACGTTCTTTCATACCGTCACTAATCACTTTTTCAGCAGCAAAGTGTTTCATTCGAAGTAGTTTGCTACGTTAACTCTTCATTTCTTTCACAGATGATCCTGCTGGTCGTTGTCAGTAGCGTGTGCAATATTATCTGCCTGGCTGTGTTTGGTAGGAATTCGTTTCGCTTGACTTGTTTTATGGTTTCGGTTCCTGTTGGATGCTCTGTGCGGAGGTTCCTTTGTTACGTCATAATTATCAAGATGAAGATCCATCTTTTTAATTTTATTCATTTAATTTTTAAAGTGATTTTGTTTACTTACAATAAATTGAGCTTGGCTGGAAAAAAAATAGACAGCAGATTTGTTAATACATTTTTTTTCTGCACACGTGCCTTTTGAAAAAATAGATTTTGTCGTAAATGCACCTTCAGTTTCTACAACTGCCCTGTGTACAAAAACGCAAGTTAACGCAAAAGTCAGACGAAAGTAAAATAAAAATTTAAAGATACATCTTGCTACATAGGAACATATAAATGTTAAATAGTAAAAATAAATAATGTAATTACCGAGCCGTAAACCCTGACAAAACTCACTCACCACACACAAGTTAAAGACCGAAAAACACAATCCTATGCCATGGAGTATGATGTAGGCGGCATCACAGCGCAAAAATGGAAACAGAATCGGAAAAGGATAACAAAAACAAGGCTACCAGCATGTTATTACAAAGCTAAACACTCTATTTTGTGTTTTCGACCGAATTTTGGTTTAATTAACATTTATTGGACACTGAGGATGCTTGTTTTTGAAAAACAACATTCACAGAGCGATTGTTTGGATTTCGTCAAGAACATGGAGGTGTCGTGCACCATCGGAAGTCTGCCAATCTGAGTTAATTTAATCCAGTTTTTTCTTTGATTAAACTTACTTACCCATCACCATATATATTTTTACATATATATAATGTGACTCCACAAACTCCACTTGATCGACCCGAGCTTCATATAAACTGGGTCGCCAGTGACTTAAACATCCAACACGAATTTGTTGTTTGTAACAAAGGAATTTGTCGGTAGAGACGATATATGCTGATGCAACTTCCCAATCCTGAGCGCGTACAGAATCAATGTGTATTGGATTGTTCCCACGGTCCAGGGAACTCACGCATTCATGCATTCATGCGTTCATGCAAATCATCTATGCTAAGTCTAAATCATGTATATCTTTGTCTTATACGAAGGTAAGTATACAACACCGCACCATTTGGTAAACTATTGTGCTGTTTCTCTTCGCAGCTAAGTTCGAAAATCGTTTACAGTACAGTTTTCGTTGGAACTGATCGCAGACAATTGATGCGCTTACTAACAACAGGACAAGGTTAATTTCGAACTGTTAACAGACTTTTTTCTTTGTCGGATTCTTCCCTACAGCTTCATTCTGCTTTGTGCAGTGCGTCTAAACAGAAGCTTGGTAAATGCTTAGGTTGTAAGGGCGTTTGAATAAAATAACAAGATCGTTTCTCAGAAACAAGCACATGAGTATTTTGAAATAAGCACAACCCTTGAAAATGGGCAGATTAATGGTAACCCTGGTTGTAGGAATGATTTGCATTAGTTTGCTGCAGATTTCAGAATTGACAAGTGTAAATGTTTCACAATTGTATTTGTTTATTGGTTTCTGTTAACATATTTCTTTTGGTTGAAAGTGATTCCACATATAAGAGCAACAGCAAAAAGTCATGCTAGAAACTGCAAATTGTCCAAGGGGATGCGCTAGAATAATGACATACTTGTGTATAGTAGATATAGAAAGCGTTGTGCGTAACGGAAAACTAAACGGAAACTATGAACTGTGTATTCGATATCGTATCATAGCCTGTAATAATGTCACTGGAGCAACCACAAGCAAGTGGTATGGTTTTGGGGATGGAATAAATCTGTCTGTACCTAACTGATAGAAACGTAGTGACAGCTTCTTGCAAGGTTTAGTTTATAAATACAAACGCCTGTAGTTTGAATTTACTTTTCGATTTTTTATATTTTCTTCACTGTTTTTTTTAGTACGGTTTGTTGTCAACGTGTTTAGCAGGAAATCTCTAGGCATTTGAAATTATGCTTCTCAGCAATGTGTATGCCCTTGGTTATACAAATGTCCTTGATGCGTCCCTCAACATTGAAAAAAGGGTGGTAAAAACGCCATTAGTGAAAAGCAAAATTGAAGTTTCCAACAACAACAACACCGATCTTTTTTTCAAAATGGAAAATCTTCAAAACTCGGGTTCCTTCAAACTCCGTGGAGCATGGAACAAGTACATGGATGCATTAAGCAATGGAAGCCGGCCAAATTGTCTCGTATGCGCTAGTACGGGGAATCAAGGACTCGCCGTATCCATGCTCGCCAGGTCAGTAGGCCTTGAATCGATTGTAATAATGCCCAAATTCTCATCACCTTCTAAACAACAAAGAATCCAAGCGTTAAAAGCCAAACTGGAATGGTTTGATGGCAGTGTGGATGACATGCACGAAATGATAAAAGTTGCTTGTTGCGAAAATCCGAGATCACTCTTCTTTTCGTCTCAAGATCCGACCCTTATCGCCGGGCAAGGGACTGTAGCTGTGGAGATCCTAGAGCAAAGACCGGATGTAGATGCAATTCTTGTTCCCGTGGGAAGCGGTAGTTTAATCAGCGGAATAGCGATTTATGTCAAGACAAAAAATCCGAACGTTAGAATATACGGAGTAGAGTCGGAAGCGTCAAAATCGTGTTATATGTCTAAGAAGAATGGCCGCTTAACAATGTACGACCACCTTCCAAATTCTGTGGCTGATGGAATTCGTTCAAACATAGGCAGAAACACCTGGCCAATAATTCGTGACTTCGTGGATGACGTGATTCTCGTGAGCGAGGAGGAGATTATTCATGCTTGTGATGCTTATCACGAAATTCATGAATCTAGAATTGAACCTTCGTCTGCAGCTGTGGTAGCTGCTTTCCGGAGCCCTAAGATTCATCAAGCAATTGGTTGGGATGAAAATGTAAAGTGCGTGGTGGGGGTGTTGACTGGAGGCAACGTCTTGCCCGAATGTTAACCCAAAAGTTTCGACTATCTCATTAACTTTTGTTTCAGGCTGAAATCTGTCAGTCTTATTAAGTTTGACAAATATATTTCGCTTTGTTAAAAGCATCATCAGTGTCTTCGCTAAAAGTTTGTATGGAGGAAAGTGTTGCTTTTTTAATTAGATGCTTATTTATTAAAAACACTTGACCAATAATATTGTTGTTGTACCTGTTGCCAATAACAAATTACTTGTCAAATTGCCCATGTGGTTAGGTATTCGTGGATCCGTTTTACCAGAAACACTTGTAATGATCTCTAGATCATCGCCGACATTTAAGTGCAATTTATCTTCTACAAATAGTAACGTTTAATCGCATTGATCGTCACGCAATCACGTGATCACGTGAATGAAAAATGTGAGCCCTCGTTCTCTCCGTTGACCCACGAGATGGTGACTCTGTATGAAAAACACACACACTGCGAAGTTAATAATGCATGCACGCCAAAAGTTTTGGAGTCTACAGTTGATTATGTGATAGAATAGGGTGGTCCAAACTGCCATTGATCACATAGTTAACTCGGTAAGCCTGTAGCGAACACAGTGTATTATTAATATAAAAAATATAATATTGGCATTGTTTATATTCGTGACCTATTTCCCACGTACAAAAGGACAACACAAACGTGTGCAAACATAATTACAAACGACCGCCCTGACTCTAAACTGTTGTAACTTGCTGGTCCGCTCTGACATGCCTCGCGGGCGCCTTTGACCAGTGCCAGTATTATATTTTTCATATTAATATTACATTGTGTTCGCAAAAAGCCTAATTTTTATACTCGTAGCCAGTCAATTTGCGCTCTGATACCAAGACAATAGTTGCAAGAAACCACAGTATATTACAACATCAATCCACATTGTTTCAACCTATCTTGGACACGCCCTTAACCTACCAGGATTCTACAAAGTGTATGAATAGAGCGCCTTAATTAAGTTGGCCAATGGATTTAAATGTGTTTATCTGTCACTCATTTCCATCGTTCCCACCACTCGGTGGGCACGCGAGCCATCTGAAGGAAGGGACTGTTTTGGACATGGTTTTGGTAAACGTTCGCTCGCTGTTCCTGGAATTGTGTGAGCTGTGAGAAGAAACTTGCTGCGTACGGGCTATGTATGAAAATGTTTTTGAAATAAAATGTTGTTGTCATGTTTGTGTTATTTATACTTTTGTGGTCATATATTTGACAACTAAAAATTATCCCTTGATTTTGGAAATATGTTGGAAATATCTTTCAAAGTAGACCTATACTGTTCCAACAGCATGGTTTGCTACAAAATATGTAAAAAGACTGGAAATTAAATTGGTGCGTTATTTCAAAACTACAAACGTTGTGATACATAAACGATTGGTCATGGTGACATACAGGACATTGACAGATTAATTCAGGTATATGCTGATGTTGGCTGGTAAACGTATATATTTGTCATTCCTACCCAAATTGCCTATCGGCATTTCTTGGGCTTTTTAATCTCGTTCCTAAATGGAAATTCTCTTCGTTCCAGAGCGGAAACGTCAATCACAAGTACCTCAAAATGTCACGACATCAAAATTACCAATTGTCCAGTCAACCGCAAAAACCCAACTTCAGTCTCAAGTAATGTTGGTCTGTTCATTGTGGACTCGTCCGAAGCGTGTTGACTCCCTTTTCGTCTTGGCGGCGCTGAGATTGTTGTCCGAAAACCATTTTGCAGGTTTTTCTGTGGCAAATCTGTTTCAAAGTTATGTTCTGCTGGTTTTCGATCGCTAACAAGCTAAAACAAAATTCATAATTATTGGCATTAGAGGTAAGTTGTGTCACCGAAAACACCAAACCCACAACTGCCCAATTTTATTGCAAAAAACTACTCAAATGAATTTAAAGATTCATTTAACAAGTCCACACTGTTTTGAATGTCCTGACTTTAAATGTCAGTTATCCAACTCATTTCTGCTGCCAGGTGTACAATGCATTTGCCTGGATTTTTTTCTTCGGATTTGAATAAAGGTTAATAACTACGGAATTTAAACCTCATGTTGACGCGTCCATCTATACGCAAAACTAACCGGACCAGCAGTTTATTTTTCTTAATTGGATTTTACAAAAACGACCAGCGATTGCACATTATACAAGGTCCCAAAAATGCAGACACCGTCTGCTTAGCAAAAGACTTACTGGACGTTCACCACTGTTCGGTGATTTCAAGGCCAAAGCAAAGCTCATGCGAGATTAGCATGTTTCTTTTTGCGGGTTTGGCGAACAACTGACGGAGACGGGTATGCAGTAACTCGATACAGCGCGAGTAGATTGAACTTACGCCTAGGCCTGTTGCCAGATCTTTGCGGGATTTAGGCAGATAAACGAACTATAGACCCCTTTATCTTTAAAAACGCGTTCAAAAGTTTTCGTCGCCTCGCCTGCCGAGAACTCACCTCAGCAATTAGTCAAAGGTGAGTTGAGAGGCGCGATACTGAGTTGTTTGAGCTAGTGATGTTTGTGTTCGTGCTGAATTAACGGCTCTGCAGATAATGCTTGGAGTAAAGAAGGGTGCACTGTACAGCATCGCAACACGAGATAACTACTGGTAATTATTTCCATCGGATATAAGGGAAGTGATTTGCGTTTGTGTTTGTTTCCCCTGCGTCCCTATGGAGTTAGTATTTCATGGAATATCGCACATACCTGTATTTCCGGTGTTCGGTTTCATTTTTTCGCCCGCTCGATACGCAGTGCGAAAAAGGCCTCGCGGGATTTACACCGACAAGCTTTTACATGTTCAAGTTGTTTGAAAGATCCTTTCTGAGGAATCCATTTTAGGGCAAGTGTTTGTGCGAGGTAGGTGCTAAAATGGCGCGGAATAACTTGACCACCTAACCGCGATTTCCAAAATTACGAATCCGAGCTTCCCTAAGTGTGTATTAGGACTTTTATGAGATGACAGCGAGCGTCACGAGGCTTACAGAGGATATAAGGAAACATTATGAGTAAACGTACATTAAGGTCTGTGAAGTTAGTTGAAGTGGTGTCCTTTTCACATTATTTGACGTACTTTGCAGACAGTCCAACCTTCATTTTCTATTGCCATTTTGTTACATGAACTAAAAAACGCATTGGATTTTGCGTCACAGACGATTATGGAACAAATTTGTTGCAACACTACTAACCCGTATTAAACCGGAACGTTTGAAGGACGTTATTCTCATCCACACGACAACAAATGTATCACATTTCTGTTGGATTTTTAAATATTGGGAATTGTGGTCTTGGTATGTTTTCATTGTATAAATCAAAACAGTGCACCGAATTCGCAGACGTGTTAGGCTTGCTGATATTATGAAAGTCTGCCAAACAGAAAACCGTTTACAAAGTGTCAGTTTGATGTTTTGCTCCCATGCGTGATAAGCAGCAGCCGATGGGAGGTTCCAGTCCCAGGCGTGAACGACTGTTTACTTTTTCGTCCAAAAAGCTCAATGCTCGTAAAAGGATTACGATACGCGCTTAGCCCGCCAACATGGTAGTACATCATCCCTTGTCGGTAGTTAAATCTGCCTGTAATTCTCTTTATTTGACTTGAGATTTCGTGTTTCACACGGGGAAGTGGGGGTGTTGCCATTTTTTGCAACCATTTGTCACAACATTGGGGAAAACCCATCTGCGAGATGAGACGTTTTGCTTCTGTTTGAAGATTAGAGAAGCTCGCCGCCCCTGAAAGTTGGTCGCGCGTAAAAGGGCAAAAATGCGAAGCCCGCAGAAAGTTGTCTGCTGCCTCTAACTGTGTTGGCAATGTCGGAAACAAGCCACAAAAGTAACCCGCAATGTTCTTTCTAGATAATTTAGTTTTTTCCGAGGCGCTGCTGACTAGAAGATTGTTCAGAAAGCGGTTATTCGTGAATCGTACGATGCAACAGATGCTCAAGGCGTTGGTTGGCAATTAAGGCTTGTTTGTGACAGGATTGCTTCGAGGTTTCCCACGGTAGATAATAGCCACTATTAAGGAAACGTCGGTACAATTCACACGCAAAAGTTGCCAAGAAATGTTAATTTGCGTTGGCTGGTCCACTATTACTTTTTTAAGCGATGAAGCGAGGCTTTTGCGAATGTTATGATATAGTTGAGTAGCGTTTGTGTCGCTTGCGTAGCGCAATGCTGAACAATGCGTTGTATTTGCTTCAGCCTTTTGTCTCTCCGTGCTTGACTTTTCGAGTAATATACAGCGCTCTACCTGGTCCAACTATCTTCTTGCACTCAGCAGAGATAATATAATGCAGTGTATGAACACGCGTTTTAATTCATTCAGATATAGTCCTTGTATACGATGAAAGACATGGTTCGTGTGATTTGCCAGGTCAAGTGCCCAGATGGACGTCTTGGGTAAGGCACATACCGCATTAGAGCTGGTTTACAAACAAAGAAGCACCAAAGGGGTAGATTGCTGAGATATTGGTGGGTGCGTGCCGATCAGTCGAATCAGACCTAATCCAAAGAACAATGACTGATTGCGGCAGGAATTATGGTAATGGGGCGCAGAGAGACAAGTGCCACAAGCGCCATGCAAGGGGATACGGTTGCGGGTTGGCTATCCACTGGTAACAGATGCCTGTAAACAGAGGTCAGTTATGTGAAGCGGGTCACAGAAAACAGAACTTGGGTAAACTTTTCTTGGATAGTAGTTTATCTCTGTATTGAAAAGCCTCAGTATCTAGAGCTTGAGAGGTTAAATTGAAAATCTCAAAAACTATTGATTTTACTATTTTGTATGGTTGTGGACACATAACAAAAGAAAGATACAATGGATCTAAGATGTTTTTACGCTAAAGCATTTGAATGCACAACTTTAATGTTTTTGCAATACAGTGACGTTGGCGTGTAGAAACTAACGTTAACCTGACTTGCAAATAATTTGCATTTAAGTGTAAAATTTCGATTCAATCCGTGCTACTTCTAACAAGTCACGTTGCTGTATGTTACTATATCGAGAAGCAGGTCAGGCCAGGTCGGAATTTGTTTGGCGTCGAGGGGCTGTTATGTGTGTAAACCGAACCGCCAGTCATAAATTTTACGGCCCTTCGAGACATAATAGATTACAGCACAAGCCTTGTGTACTTTAACGACTGTCCGGGTTGGTTTGTGATCCCAAAAATAAGGCGCCGTGTTTGTAAAAACTTTTTGCCAATATACCAAGAAACTTTGTAATGACAAAAAACTGAGAATTACAAGCAGCACTTCGATTCTCAACGCACAACAGACGAAAAAGTTGAACAGTTTGCTGACTACATTTGACTGTCTGTTGCGATTCCGTGTTTCTTAGGCTAACAGCGGAAAATTGGATTAGTTGTGGTCACTTCAAAGTTTGGTTTCAGGCGTCGTTTGGTTTCAAAGTTTGGTTTCAAGGTTGAAGGGTCAACACTACAAAAACCGTTCGGGTCGAAAATAATTCGATTAAGGCCAAGAAGGAAGTCGCTTTGTGGTAAACAGTGCCATTTGCGACAGCTGTTGGAAATATGTTATTGTTTCTACATATCGTAATTAGAATACGGGTACATTTTTGGGTAGCAGAACGACGATGGTGTGTTGTTATCCTAACGCACACTTCGACTAGTACCGAAGCAAAACGACGACAGAATTACCCCTTTAATCAGATGGAATCAAATTCCCAGACAGGCCACATCCGCCCATGTGTGGTTGTTTAAGCTTTCCAACTTAAGTCCTTCGAGTCAACCTGTCACACAGTATCATTCCAGCAAAACATGTTTGCTTTTGCGTGAACACGTGAGCACACTGTAGAGATCGCCAGAGCGTTTCTTCTCGGTTTGGATTTAATTATTGGCTTTGCAAAGGTATTTCATTTGCTGCAAAGGACCGAATCCGGAAAGGCCTCTGGTTTCCAATTGGGTCTGAACTTTTTTGCGTGTTTCCGGGCCGGACGCTGACGACCTTTTGTTGGGCAACGACTGGAGCATATTGAGTCGGGCCTTCGGCGTCTAGATGTCCGTGGCGACGTCTTTCTTAGTCTGTCAACATATACCGGTTTGTTTGTTCAGATCTCGCATCACTTGGGCCGATGTACGTGGCCGATCTTGGAATCTTGTTGACTTTGATTTTTGCGTTGACTTTTGCGACCGCTCGTATGACGTAGTTGTTAATTCGGCAATTGAAAAAGTTTGCTTAGGCCGCAAACAGCTGGGAGGTTTGAAAAAGGAAGTGTGTAGTTCAATGGTGGCAGACTCTATGTTGGTAGTACGGCAATTTGCGTTGATTGTGTTGTTTATGATATCGAGAACGAGACGTGTTTTAACCATCTCCAAAAATTACTCGCTAAAGTATACGTGTGAGAGCAATTTCTGGCAAACCGTAATGTCGCATGCAGACAAACTTTACTGAAATTGTTCTCTGTTTTAGCTGAATTCGTGTCATTTTTAACTGACAAACAAACATGGACGAACCATTTCCTCCGGATTCACAAGGAGGATTCCCTTCCTACGGCAAATACGGGAGCGATTTTGGTGGCTCGATAGACAACGAAGCGGGCGCCGCCGCGTATGTAGACGGTCCGTTGTACCCGATGCCTGGGATCGGCACAGACATGAACATATCGGCTGGGTCCATGGAACCGACGAACTGCAGTGAAATGTTAAAGTTTTGGGATGAGATCAACTCGTACCGTCCACCGAGTCAACTGGTAGTTCCAGTGGTTTATTGCGTCATCTGCGTCGTCGGTTTGATCGGCAACGGGCTGGTGGGTTGCTTTTATACATTAACTTTTCCCCTGTTTTTGTGAATCATATTGGAGGAATTGGGCTAAAGCATTTAGTACGTACGTTAAAGCAATATTAATGAATAATTGCGCTATATTTTTTTTGACGAGGGTTGTACCTTAATTAAAATCCGCCTGTAACGTTGTTTTGGTTGCCATGATTACCTTGTTTTGTACTTCACAAGTCAAAGTTATATTAAGTATGAACCAACGGTACATAGTGTTAAAGTATTGGGGTGGTGCGTACATTCTTACCGATTGATTTTTGTAAGTGCCCTGTCATTTGAGGTAGGAACGAAGTGTGATTAGAGTGGAGCCATGCATTTTCACGCGACTGTAACAACACCGCAAATTGGTGCGAAAACTGTTGACGATCTTAAAATCACAACCTTGAAATGTTTACCATGCGGTAATTTAAAAAAATCGCCGCTATTGTATTCAAATTTTCCCCTCCCCTAACTGCGACCTATTCGTTGTATTATAGAAAAATTCGACGCAATGGCAAGGAAAAAATTCTATACTGCCCTGCTAGGCTGTGTAGCAGTGTTTGCATATTCCCAAAATAAAATCAATTTTCTCACTTTAAAATACCACAAGAAGTCACTTAGCACTTTTAGAACACTAATGGTCGCTAAAAGCAGAGATAAATCTCCTTATCAGAAAAATGGGGGCATTTCAGCTATTTCTACAACCTAAAGCGCATAATATGATCAACTCCTAACAAGATTATGAAAAATAAAAAAATTACTCACAGTTTCTATTAAACGCCCAGTAACGAGACAAAACGCCGGTTGCAAATATAACCATTTGGCGTAGGGCTGCGGAAACCGGCCTAAAGCCCTTTAATAACGGATAATTATCCACTTCAGGTTATGTTTGTGATATTCGGGAGCAAAGAGATGACAAAAACGGTCGCTAACATCTACATATGGAACCTGGCTGTGGCTGACACCTTGTTTCTTATCACTCTGCCATTTAGTGCCACACAGAGAGTGATGCTTTCCTGGCCATTTGGAGCTGGAATGTGCAAGGTATTGTGGGTTCTTACAAGTGTCATAAGGCTGTTATTTAAGATCTGTTAATACGTTACCCACGTGTTATAAATTACAATTGTTTTCTGTTTGTTTATTTCTGTTCGATTACCGTGTGTCCAAACTTTTTAAATTTGCGTTTGCGATCTTATTCCACAATCTTATAAAATCCAAGTCCCGTAGGTGAAGCTGTCAACAAAAGCAGGCACAAAAAATGTGGTTCCTGACTGTTGGCGCATTGCCATGGGAACGAGACAGTTGCCCCGTGTGAAAAGTGGTGCTTGGCGCGCGGTAGTGACGTCTGATCATGATAAATACTGTCTGAAGATAGCTGGAGACTTCGATTCCATTGCCAAATAGGGAATTTAAAACGGGGATTTGGTGGGTGCCAGACCTTTGCTTATGGGGTAATATATATTGAAAACTTTGCATTCCTAGTAACTTTTAATACAAACAAAACAAGCACCTTTTCGCCATGTAGACTCGTAGTAGAGTTTACAATGCACGCGCGGTCATGGGAATTTTGTGTCAATTGTCATATTTTTGTGGGCAGTGAAATGTTGATTTCCTGAAGTGGGCGAATTGACATTTACTTAAACCAGAGCTTTTTTTATTAAGCACGCATTTTCTGTCCGATTACCACAGGTTAATAAGTGACACATTTACATCTTGAACTTTGTCATTCCACCGTGTGACGAATTGTTTGTACAAGAGTGTTTAACAGTCTGTGTCTCTCATCACTTGGCAATTTACAACATTATGGAATGTATTTCATGTACAAGAGAGTTGGGTACATATTTCTTGTTTTGTTGTGAAACATCGTTCGCACGCGAACTACGTTTGATGTTGCGTTGATTTACATATTGCAAGACAGTTACGTGACTCCAATGCGATCGTTGGTGGTATATGTTTTGATTTAAAGGGAATTGCAAAGACAATTTTGTAAGTCACAATAAATACTAACAGATTGGGTGCCAATAGCATTTCGGGTAACATTTTCCTATATTTTTTCAAGCTCCAAATTTAATGCTTGCACTGTTTCTGTTTCGTCAACAATGGGTATTAATTTTTTTGAATATCTTCCTGCGCTTTTAACAACCTAAAGCCTCAATGGAATTTAAAAGCCAAAAACAAAAAAATGCATATGCAGAGGCTACTCGAAAAGTTACATTTGCGATTTTACACAAGTTAATCACAGTGTCATGTTGTAGATCGTCGAAGCGGTAAAATATCTCAACTACTTCGCGAGCATATTCTTCCTCACGGCGATGTCGATCGATCGGTATATCGCTGTGCAGTACGTTGTGACTTCGAGCAGGTGGAGAACCAGCCGTAACACCTTCTTTGTAAGTTCTGCCTTAATCTAATACTTCTTACGTTTCATACAGGCTTATTAAACCTGATACAGCTGGATTTCATAATCTCTTACCACTGCAAATATAATAATAAACGATATGACTTTTATGAACAAAAAGATTCGTCTTTACCATGGAAAGTTTTATACTTAGGTATATGCATAAAGCACGTGGATGCAGACGTACTTGTTGGAGTAAAACAGTGTTAATATGTTTATCCTTAGGTCTGTGCTGCAATTTGGCTTGTTTCTCTGGTGATGGTTACTCCATTGCTTATATACACACGGATCAATGAAGGTAAGGTTTTCATGCTCGCTTACATCTTAATTTAGCAGCAGACAAGCCTTATTTCCCCATTTACGAAACCAAGCTTATTATACTGAAACTATACATTATCGCGTGACCGTGTGTCACAGTTAAAAAAATCACGTTACCTTTCATTGATATTGTTTCCTACTAGTTTGATTTGCAGTTAGGACGATATTGTATATGGGGTACGCGTTATGCTTTCTCACGCGAAAACCCAAGTTCCCTATTTGGCGATTGCTTTAAAAGCCATTTTTGTAGCGGAATGTCGTGCAAATACAAGGAGAAATTCCCCCAACAACGTCAAGTTGAATCAACATCATCGGCGCCCGTAGCCCCTCGCTGACTAATACTTCCATGCGTGTTTTGCAATCGATGTATTGTTAGCTAATCGTATTGTCCGTTTCGCTGGCGCCACGAGCCCGTGCTTCGCCCGCCGCAAGAGACAGAAAATTAATAGCCTGATGACGCATAACTTGCTGTTTTGAACACGAACAATACGTTTTAGTTAAGTATTGTGGAAGTAAAATTGGCCACATGCACCTACATATTTTCTATATCTATTATAAATTTTGTCTTTTGCAATGTCACAAATTACGCCCACAAGTACCCAAGTTGTATTGCAGAAAACCACTTGAGTTTACTTAGCTATTCAGAAGTTAAAATTCTGTGCATTTTTTTTACGTATTTGTTGCCTCTTGCTTGTAAGTTAATTCACACGTGTCTTTCAGATGTTTGCGCTCTTGTGTTTAACACCAACGGAAAGGAGTTCGAAGGAATGCATTACCAACCTCCGGATTACAGTTACCCCTACGAAGATTGCGAGAGATTGGGTATCTTTCCCGGGTTGGGTATTGGTCGAGGTAGGCATGCCTAAAGCTGCATGACAAAATTAAATATTTTTGAAACGCCCTTCAGTCAGGTGCTATTTTTCCTCTGTTGAAACATACCCCATTTTGCATAGGCTATTTTACCTATTTTGCACACGTAATAACCTTTTAGGCAATGAAAAAAACAATGGCTGATGATTTACAATCACCCAAACGTCAGCAAAAATCACTGATATACTCTTTTGTATATCTCTTCTTAATGAAACGTTCTTCTTCCCGTAGGTTCTGGAGAGGGTGATATATACGAAGACTATGGCGACAGTGCGGGAGTAAGCCTGGAACAGTTGCCCGTCTTATGCAAACACCAGGATTCAAAAACCTTTCACGTGTTTCTGATATTCACTACCGTGATCGGGTTCGTGATACCTTTCATCATAATATCGGTGTGTTACATTCTGATCGTGGTGAGACTTCTTCAGCCGTCTGAAACTAGAAGCAGATCCAGACAGGTAATGGCGAACAGGATTGTTGGTCTCTGTGTACGAATACAGTGTGTGTTTAAAGAATGCTCACAGAGGGACTTGTTTGTTTGTTTATCTATGACTGCGCTTTGACATTGCATGCTACATGATGACAAGTATCAAAATATACCTTGGCGTTTATCTAAGCTACTGAGCTATGTGTAGCCAACAAACAACTGCAGCAAAAATCTTTTCCCCGCAGGCTGAACGCACCCGACGCAAAGTAACTCGGATGGTTGTTGCCTTGGTGATTACTTTTTTCATCTGCTGGCTTCCATTTTACGTGTGGCACCTCATGCAGATCCGGGGCGTGATGGCCAAGCAGGGCGTGTGCCACAACATCCGGGACTTTACTTTCTGCTTGGGATTCGCCAACAGGTAATATAATTCTATATGCCTTTTTAATACATCCCATAGGCTTTCGACCGGAGCAAAGACTCAATTCCCATAGGCAACTAGGATTTATAGCGAAACACACAGTTTTGGCATTAAAACACTAATTGTCCACCTGCAGCGGAAGTCGATGTTCGACGATAAATGCCAAAATCTCGGTCTTCGCGTATCGTGCGAAAAGCAAAAGCGAAGGCCAAACGTGTCCCCTTTATGACACCAAAAAGCAAGGCACTCATCCCTTCGTTGACCGCGGCGCAAGCGCTTGAAGCAACAATAAACAACACTTCAAAGGTGTTGTAGTGCTCCTTGCGGGCTTCGGTGCCAAATTTCCCGCGCGCTTTTATTGCGCCCTGTGCGAAGATCAAAAGGCTTTTCCGTTTAGGCAATGCGTCAAACTTTTGGCTAATTGCTTCGTTGGGGGACAGCTTTGATGGGATGGGCCTTTGTTCGTTTCTCGGTGACTGAGACGCGGTACACAAACAAATCTATTTTACGTGATAAGAGGATAAGAGGAGATGGCGACCTGGGTATTATTTATAAATAGACTGAAACAAACAACACTCGGGATATAAAGTGAGGCATTAAACAATGTCCATCTACGTGAGACAAAATCATTAGAATCGCAACACAGCAGTAGGATAATCCCTCAAGAGCGATCTGTATCACTTGTGCATGAACCAGACATGAGTGGATAGTTGACACAAATCTGAGCCCTCGGCACTTTGTTCGCAGCTGCCTCAATCCTATCCTATACACCTTCTTGGGCCACAATTTCCAGGAGCGTTTACGCAAGAGCATCGCCAACTCCATTCGATCATTCTCGTTTACCACCTTCACCAAGTACACAACCAATACTATGAGGTAAGACTTGATTGAATATTATCTTTGGTGCTTCGCTTCGTCAGTTGTGCAGTCAATACTATTAGGTGAAATTTCAGGAATTTAAACATGTACGTTGAAATGCAACAAGAAACGCACAACTGACACCAAATTCGTTTTTACTGTTTTAAAGTTATAAAAATTATTCCTTCGCAGCCGGCAACGGCTATGTTTCTTCATCAAACACATAAATCAGTACAATCTTAACGGACAACGCGCAAACACGGGCCTAATCCGTTGTGATTATCACGGGTCAACGGATTTGCTTCCATGCCACTGCGCGTGTCATTGACGTCACGCAACCAGACAAACGATGAGTGTTCTCCATCCACTGGCGACCACACGTGATTCAGTTCGTTTGCGCAGCCGTCTCAAGCGAACCGCTCAACCAATCATCACTTCCTCTGCACTGTGTTTGGAAGAGCGTTATTTCCACATACCCGGTCACCGCACAAATTCAAGTCTTGTAATTGCCTAAATATGTTTTGCAGCCGTGCTGAGACGCCGGCACACAGTAAGAAACTGGATGCAAGCAATTCGGAGCCAGCGGATGTGTCTGTGAAAGTCGTGCAACCCCTGTGTCAAGTAAGTTGTGTTCGTATGAGAAAACACGTAAGTTTGGGGTTTTGTTGAGAATTTCTGCCAACCTTATGCCACAGTTACTTCAAGCAACGAACAATAAAATGAGTAGTTAACCACAATACTCCACATAGTACCTGCAACAAAACAGTAAACGAACTGGGACTAATGGGCATGTAATATATGGGTTTCTAGTTTCAAATCAGGCACTAGATTAAATAGACTGTGGATTGATACTCCGCAAAAGTAGTTTCTTATAAACTTAAAAAAATGGACACAGTATTATCCCCTGCAATATACCTTTCCGATTTCGTCTGAGCATCGAAACAAACACACCAAATATGCCTTGTTCTGCAGTTTAAACCGCAAACCGCAAGCCCCGGACGCATAGGCGCGAGGTCGATTTGTACTCAAACTTGTAAATTGAGCACATACGGGGAATCAAGCCAAATATCAATACTTCAGTCTTATGTTTACACCGCGTTCGCACCAGAAAATCACTTGGGACAGATCCTTGAATGAGGCAAAATGGTTTGGCAGTACGCATCACACAACGCTCTGCTCAGATCGGAGTTGTTTGTTTTAAAAACCGCCTGGCGGCCGCTTTCCTTGAGCAGGCCGACCAATTTTGGAGCGCCTTCCCGCTTGGCACAAAGTATCTAGCTTTCCGACCAAGGCTCCAGGCGGCCAATTGATCGGGGAACCTTTTCCATTAGGAAGCAATAGGCCTTTTATTTCCGGGTCCTACTACGTCGAAAACTAGTCAGGATTTTAGGGCGATCCGTCATTTACGAGATCCGGAAACGCGGTAAACTGCGTGCGAGGTGATGGTGACCGAAATAGGCCGAGGCATTGGGGTGCGGACCAACGATCGATCTCATTTTCTCATTCATTTTCCTTTATTTTTTGATTTGTATACGAATGAATGGGCGTAAAGTTTAACAACTGTTGAGAAATTAACCCGATGCAATGAATGCATTCTTGGTTCTTGATCTGGGTCCACAAGGCAAGGTGTGTCCGGTGACCCAGATTTGCAGCTGCGGCAAACGGTATTAAAATGTCTTGAAATTACTTCAGAAAGCAAACTGCGAACAGAACAAAGATTCCTCGATTTTTTTTATGAAATAACGAAAATAGTTTGAAAGGTCGTCGCGACAAAAATATGATCCTCGAACATTCAGCGAGGTTAATTATTAGGAATCATGTTTAATTCAAACCCTTTTTCTTTCAGATTTCTGAGGTAAAGGACCCACATTCCAATAAATGCGAGGTTATTGAGCCTGCCATGGACAAACTTCTTGAAGAACACAGGAAGTGACGTTCATATTGGTGTGATGAGGAGGTTTTGTGCAGAGTAACAATGGAACAATCACAGTCATAGTCGAAGATAAAGCGGGATTAACAAGTTTCAGCAAACATATTTATTAATCCCAATACGCAGCGACATCATGTGGTTCCTTTTAGTGCTTGGTGTTATTAGACAGATGTCAATAAAGGGCCAAAAGCAAATCCATCTCAAGTGAATTGGCAGCATTGGTCAAGTGCCCGACCCATATATCAAGATGAAAACCTGATCGGGATTCGTGTCCAGGATATTCTGGGTTCAAGTCCCGGTGTGGTAAAAAAAAAATATTCGCCATGCCCCTGTAGCTCTGTTTTGCTTTAAATTGTACAGTTGCGTGTTTCTGCCTCTGAGTGCTTGTAATGTACAAATGAGTAAATCATTTTCACTGGAATTGTAACTGATACTTTGAAGATAATATACCCTTCATATATGCTGTTGTCTAAAACCGTATCAAGCGTATAGTCATGAAATTTCTATCCAATTCACGTACTGAGTTACACAATTTTTCATCCATAGAGTCACCTGTCCCTCAGTTTTTAACCAAACGAAAAATCGCTTCCCTATTAAATAATAACAGTTTTTTATATTTGTGGCAAATAAAAGTGTCGTATTTCTCACGTCACACAATTATTAACGTTTGAAATTCAGCGGCACATCTCAGTCAAAACATGTCAACTTTACGTCTGTGTAAGCCAGGGGCAGATGCAGAAAATTAAACTTATTGTGACGTATTAATCGCGTTTTTTGCTTCTCGGGTAGATTGTCATACGTGCACTAGACAAGGCACGCTATAATGAACAAAAATCTATCTCAGATAATTCTTTGTCTGTCACTGGAACCGTTGTTTTAGCGTTATAGTATATTCAAGGGGAATAATCCCACATTCGCCACCTCTTGGATCCGCCCGGTTCAAGAAGTAAAAAACACAAGGTTCTACAATGGGTCGACGTTTTTATATTCTAAGGACGTTGCAAACTTACTTCCATAGCATTCGCAGGGTATTCTAAAGGCGAAGTTTAATTCTGTTTGCCACAGTGATCGTACAAACCTGGCTCTTTATATGTTGCTGTGCTAAACGAGGAATTGTTTAGGATTTCGTCGAGAGAGAAACGTCTCCCATTTATCGTCGTTGTCAGATTGCATCTTGTTTTGCTCAGTTGTACCACGACAAGCAGGCGAAACCATCTGATTGCAATACAAACATAAACACTTTTGATAATCACCGTTCATAAAAGTTGGGTGCCATTGACATATGAAACTATAATAATTATTGGCGGTCTAAAAAGAGTTTGAATTAGTGCGTTGTCTAATTGTTGTAAACTTAGAATTCGTCCATGATGAAAAAGTTTTATACAATTTACATTTACGCTGCGGCATGCCTAGGGTCAACTCCTGTCGCAACTAGTTTGCGAGCACAGGCACAGATAAATTAATAATCTATATACATACGAGGTAGAAATTGCATATGAAACTTCAGTTATCGGTCAATATAATTCAACATATCCTGTGTTCACATTAAAGCAACATAGAATGGAAAATATAACCACATAGCTAGTATATAAAAGGAAGAAGCATGATTTAATGTTTCACCTTCCACAGTTTCTTGCTCGTATTCAGAAACGTACCTTCAATGACATAAATGTGAGAAGAATATTCTCTCAACGCAGCATTAAAAGTATGCGCGTTGGATCTTTGCTGTTAAGATCTAAACTAAGCATGTTTAGACGAACCACTTTTAACGTCACACGTTTTTTTTGTCGCATGAGCAAGGAAACACATCGCCATGGGCAAGCATTGTTTTATATTTTATTGTACACCCGAGCACATGAAAGCGTAGAGAAAAGGGTGCAATCTATGACACAAGCACACCTAAGTTAACACGCTAAATATTGCGTAGGCCAGGCAAAACGGTAATAAACCTACAAAAGGAAAAAAAATCACTTGAGATTTTATTGCTTTTGTTTGAAACCGCTTTATATTCTGCTACACAACTTATGAATGGGCATATAATTCGCTAATATCATTTGTTCATAACAATTCGGGCTATCAATGGGACGGAGTGTTGGCCACTTTGCGTCGAAGCACCTCGGCGACGAAGTACTCATGCCATCTAGTGTCCGTCGTCAGCTCTGGGTGAAACGAGCATGCCATGATGTTGCCCTGACGAACTCCTATGACACTGCTAAGATCTTCGCCCAAGCCAGAAGCGCTGATGCCGTCGGGAAAGCGGCACAAACTGTCTACGGTGTCGTTGTCGATGGATTTTATTCCTGGAGCACGGATAAAAACGCCTTTAAACGAAGGATTGTTCTGAGATAGCTGCTCGTCCGTCAAATGCAAGTTTTCTTCGAAGCTGTTAATTTGACGGCCAAACGCGTTTCGAACACACGTGATGTCCAGACCTCCAATCTAACGTTTAAGATGGATTTGTATGTTTCTCGTATAATGAAAGGCAAATCTTACCGCAGCAATTGAATCCTTTCCTTGTCCACTACACTTGTTAGAAAGCAAGATAAGGCCTGCGCAAGTTCCCCAAGTAAACTGAATAAAAACATCAAGCCATTACAATTTGCTCAACAAGGCATAGTGATAGCTCGCACCGATTTTTTGCATTAGCAAACAGATAAATAACGATATTATTTTCTTTTAATACGACAATTTACTTTGCTCTGATTTTGAGTCCACGATCTAATCTTGTCTAGAAAACCATTCTTTGTCAGGTGGTTGGTCAACACAGTACTTTCGCCACCAGGAACAATTAGACCGTCAAGATCATCATTTACCTACAAATCATATTGGCCACAGATAATAGATAATAATTTCGAAACTAGATTATATCAAAAAAATACTCAAATAGTAATGTATTTTTGTTCACAAATATATACAGTGTTTCGTCATCATCGTGTTGTTGATGGTGACAATTGTACTTGACAAATGTCGTGACAAATTGCGTTTCAGCTGCAATTTGTGCTTGCCACCATAACGCTGAGCGACAACTTCATATTTCCACAGAGGTTTAACGCTTAATGTGATTTATCAAGAATCACGTGATCTTCAAAATGTGTTTAGTCGGTTTAAGTACATTTTGTGTTCTTTGGAATAAAAACCACGCGAAAAACCTGTACCAGTTAGTTGAACTTACCTCATCCGACGTTCGTATTTCTTTTACTGTAACGGTGACGTTTTTGTAAGATGGATCAAGAGCTTCTACTTTGTCCACCGACGACTTTACGGCGTTTACGTGTTCCAAAAAATCTCCTTGTAATGCCAGCACACCAATGTTAACACTGTAACGATGCAAAACGAAGAATCCACATAACCGATGGAGTGAGAGAGAGAGAGAGAAAAACGTTGATGTTGCAAGAACAGTTAAAAATAGGTCTAGAAGGGTATTGTTCTGAATTAATACGTTACTCGTGTAGTAAATGTGTTGGTTAGTTAACTATGTTATTCAAATAGGCAACATGTTTCTTAAACAAGTATCACGTAAACTTTGACTCTTCTAGATCCAAGTAACACGTTTTTCGTAAAGAAGCTTGTATGTTGGTTAAATGAACAACGCATTAAATCAGACGAATTACGACATTTCGGCAGCCCATGATTGGAGTATCAAAGAGATTCTAGTACATTGTGTGAGTGGTACTCTGCTTGGCAAGGCGGTTAAAATTCGTTCAGTAATGACATGGCAGTAAAACTCAACAAAATCGGAAATACCTGAGCTTCAGCATGGTAAACACGCAAATCAGTTCCGTTCGTAGAGTCTCGAAATGCTCTTTAAATGTACGCAAACAAAACTTACCTACTACCCTGAAAATAAAATCGTGATAAAACATTAAAAACACAATCGAGTTTTGCAGTCGATCAGATACAGTTTTGGTTAGGTTACGTTCACTAACACGCTTACTTTCGTTGAGTAAAGTAAAGTATTGCCGATCAAACTACGTGTTTAGCTTGCATGTTAACTGGTTGCGCAGGAAACGAAGCCAGTTTCCTGTTTTCAACATAACTAAACGACCAAATTAAAACCTGAGACCAAGTCATGGCATGAAAACACAGTCTCAGCTGCTGGTGTCGGCAAGCTATTCTCATCCCAACAAAAAAGGTTAAAACCACTCAACCGTAAAGTTCAGGAAAGTATGTTTCGTGTCAGGCGATGTCCTACTTGATGCGATAGCCAGTAAATTGCAATTGTCTTACAGTATCACAGCGGTAGAGTGTCTCGGACAGCTGTTTTTCTGTGCAGCCTGTTTACATGCTTTTCACTCTTTGCGCTTTTTCAATAGTACCTCGTTTCGTCACAGTTGGAAGCTACAACGTACCAGCAGAGACATTGATTTCTCCTTCAGCACCACGCAGTGCAGCCATCACCCGCTGATGATGCAACGCTTTGTAACTGAGAGTCCGGCCCACATTCGCAGCCAACCACGTGGGCTTTTGTGCAGTGGCGTTCGATTTTTACACCCAGCAGAACAGCCAACATCTGGCAGCTGGGTAAACGCTTATGTAACCAAGTTCGACCGTTCTTATATAAATATATGTAGCGCAGTATATGGTGTTGTTTCAGTGCTAGCTTTGTTTTCAATTGCTCACAACGTAAAAGTTGCGAAACAAACGCTCAAATTACAGATCGCTTTGTCTGAGGTCAAGCTAGATTAAGCTGCTGGTCAATTTCGTTTGTGATATACAGTATACTGGTTTTGTGGTATTGTGTTTCTTGTATATTATGTTTATGACCCGCAGCACACGACTTTCTTACAGTTGAATCAGCAATAGTTTAAGAATGATCGTTAGTATAGTACAGGACTAGCAAACGCTTGTCATTGCCGTTCGAACCATGAGTCAGCAAAATGAGTAGGGTGATTTTTAAAAGCTTTTATTAATGCTTTCAGGCTATTATCTTCGGTATTATAATAGGAAAATCGTGACAGAATCACTCTGAAACAAAATGGAAGAGAAAACAACAGGTACGCTACAAGTGAACACCTGATAGATCGAAATGTATCAGCAATTCGTATTACCGTATTTCTGAACTGATTTTTTAAACCATAATGTTGTATGTTGTTTTCTTTTTTGCTGTAGGAACCTTTACTGTGAAAAGCGGTTTTGCGCGAATGATGAAGGGAGGCATTATTATGGATGTGGTGAATGCTGAACAAGCACGAATTGCTGAACAAGCCGGGGTGGGTTTCTGGTGGTATTAGTTGGAAAGGAAGCTCGCCAAACCAGGAAATCTATGAAGTGTTTCCTACGCTTGTGGTGTTCGAGCGCTTCATGGAGCTTTTTTGTTTGTTTTACAGTGTTTACCAAACACCCTTTTGTATAGAAGTGTATACGTCCACCTTAAACCACGTGTACATTACTTGTTTTGTACATGCACACACGTTCAAAAAACATTTTGCAGAAATAGTATTGCCAGGACTAAAAATTTTTTTTTTTTTGCCCTTACCGTGTCACCAAATTTCCATTCAATTATATACAGGCATGTGCAGTTATGGCACTGGAACGTGTTCCTGCAGACATAAGAAAGGACGGTGGTGTTGCTCGAATGTCTGACCCAAAGGTAATTCAACTGTAC
Source organism: Ascidia mentula (assembly GCF_947561715.1). Taxonomy (NCBI): domain Eukaryota; kingdom Metazoa; phylum Chordata; class Ascidiacea; order Phlebobranchia; family Ascidiidae; genus Ascidia; species Ascidia mentula. The sequence continues at coordinate 8,341,597 of NC_138568.1, forward strand.
ATTTGACGGAACAGTGTTTTTGTAGACATGGAATATTTGTGTTTAAAATCTTTGAGTGCGTTGTCATAACGCTTTGTTATGGATAAGTGCGTCACGAGTTCTGGAGAGTTGGGAACCACTGCTTTATTCTAATTGCAATTCCTCTTGAAATTAAAGTTTAAACTTCAAATCTACAGCAATGCTGGTTTTTGAGATTTTGCAAACGTTTTTCTGTCTTCAGATGATTAAAGAAATTATAAATGTTGTGAGCATCCCGGTAATGGCAAAAAGTCGCATCGGTCATTTCGCCGAAGCGCAGATTCTACAAAGTCTTGGAGTCGACATGATTGATGAATCAGAAGGTATATCAAGCGTGAAATTTATACATTAGCCATGTTTTTTTCATTAGCCTGCATATAACCATGGTTGCCAACGATGTGGAACCGAAAATAAAAGGACGGAAACGGAATACAATTTACAATAAAGGGGTTGCGCTTTACAGAAATTGCAACGTGATGTTTTTTTAGTGCGGTGTGGCAAAAAAATTATGTAGACAAAAAATGTAATTTATTCAAAACATATTGAAAATAAGAACGCCTGTAGCTATACATGACGAAAACCAAGGACGCCCAGGCACAAATAATGACAAATCTGACAGTATGGCACCCCTGACTATAACCAGAATGACGTTTTTAGTACTGACTATGGCGGACGAAGAGAACCACATCGACAAAAAGAAGTTTACAACTCCGTTTGTTTGCGGAGCAAGAAATCTTGGCGAAGCATTGAGGAGAATTTCTGAAGGGGCTGCGATGATCAGAACAAAGGTGTGCAAACAATATACAACCCCACGACTAAAAGATGAAAACAAGTTACGGGGATAAGCGTTAGTTGTCATCCATATCATTAAGACCTTAGGTGTTTTACAACTTAAAACTTTTGGCAACCAAAAGTCATGATACAGATTCTTGAAGTATGTAAAGATATGTTAGAAATATATTGAATAGTTCAAATCTGTAGTTGAACGCATTAACTATGCTATAGCTATCAGACACGGTAGCAGAATGGCCGCTGTAACTATTATAATCAAAGCGTGCTGCCAAGATTTGCTCGGATATATATTCTATGGTCTACAAAAGATTTATGTTAAATAATGCACTAGGGTGAAGCTGGAACTGGAAATGTGGTTGAGGCTGTGCGACATGCTCGTACCATCAACCGACAAATCAAACACGGCAAAGCGCTAAGTCCCGAGGAATTGTATTCATACGCCAAAGAACTGCAGGTATCTGCATTTAAATTTACACTGTTTTCATAGAATAAATTATTACATGCTGATCTGTTCAAAATTAGGTGCCATATGACTTGCTGAAAGAAACGGTGGAGCTCGGGCGACTCCCAGTGGTCAATTTTGCGGCCGGTGGCCTGGGTACGTAATTTATATGGGATTTAAAGTTTGTGCCTGGCACGCACTTTGATAAATGCTGTTAAACAATTGTCCACTGACGGTTAAATCAGGTTTTATTGCAAATGAATTTTACCATTTTAGTATTTTAGATTACTCTCGTATGGCAGAGAATCGACGTTATGGTAATTCTTGTGTGGTTAAAGTTAACAATGCCGCCGGCTGGATAAAACAAAACTGGCTCAAAATCTCTATAAATGTGGTACTTTTTGCAGCTACCCCGGCAGATGTATCACTGCTGATGCAACTTGGTGTTGACGGAGTATTCGTTGGTTCGGGAATATTTAAAAGCACGAAGCCCGAGAAGCGCGCAAAGGCGATGGCACAAGCTGTGCTCCATTACCAGGACCCAAAGATTTTGGCTGAAATTAGCGAAGACCTTGGTGAAGCCATGGTTAGTTGAGCATTCTGAAAAAAAATTGGTTATGTTGGACTGTAAAAGCGACTATTTCAGAAATTTTCTTGCATCACATTAAAATCTTGTGTGGAAAGCATTAAAATGGTTCTTGTATAGGTTGGAATCAACTGCGATGACCTCGAAGAAAAATGGGCAGGCAGAGAAGCACAAAGAAGCTGAGATACATCTGCGACCCCAATTATTTCGATAGGAAGACTCGTCACCTCGTTGTCCTTTATTAGTGTATGGTGAAATTTATGTGCGAATTGTACAATAAATGTCTAGATTTGCGATTTTGCAAAATTCAGGTTGTTCCAGTTCTGAAATATCATCAGTGTGTTCAATTAGATTACTCTCTTTTAGTTGTTAAGTTATTCTGTTCCACAGAAGGCAAGGAATGCGGATTAACCTATTCTTCGTTCCGATTTAGCGTCATTAATGGGCCTGACGTCACAATGCTGCTGGTAAAGATTGGCTGAAAATACATTCTTCTTCGATTTAAAACGCCTGTAGCTCAGCGGTAACTCCTCTTCGGGGGAAATTTCACGCTTAGACAAAACAGAATTGTCGAGGAATATATTTATAAAACATTAAAAACAAAATTGGCTTTTTTCGCAGGACGGGCGTTTTAATCAAGAACTCTTATCTAAACCAACTGCATTTCCGCGCAATCTTTACCTGCAGCATTGTGACGTCAGGCCCATTGCTGTCACGATGTTGGAACCATGAACAGTTTGTTTTGCAAATATTGTTGACATATAGTCATGCAACGTATTGTCGTAAATTTTTATGATTATATATAGGACACTCAAAAGAATAGAAGTCGGTAAAAAGAATTTATACCAACAGTTGGTTTACCATGCAACTGATTAAACATAATTGACTACCAAATTGCTTATTGTTTTCAAAAAGGTTTAATTGTTTTCTTTCTTGGGAAAATTTGGTGTATTAAGTTATATGTGCTTACCGTCAGTTGAAAAGTATTTGCAGGCAACTTGTCGGTGCATATGTCCCTGTAATTACGTCAAGCGGATATCCGCATGTTTTTTTACACAGCTGTGTCCACTTTTGTAAGTAAATAACTTTCACACTTTTCGGGTGTTTTAAGGTTTATTACACTAAAGATAACGATACTTCGTCCATGCACACAAGTTTTCAGAATCTGCGTACAGTGAAATAAATATTTACTACATCAAACTGAAATCAACGTCAGTTTGGAACGAAATATACAGGCCATCAAAATGAATACAAAATTTAATTTTATGGCACGAAGCAGGAAGATTCAGGAAGCTTTGTGGCCGTGTTGATGTTTAAATGATTTCAAAACATTTTTTAAAATAAAATACATTTTATGGATTACATAATAACAAATTCAAGGCTTAGTTGAGTGTTATAAACATGCAAAATATTATTCACAATGAAACTTAGCATCACTGCTGTAGGACAAAAATTAAGGCTGTGTCACTTTATCAAAAAAATTGCTGGGAATTTTTTTTCATACTTTAATGTTGCCAATGTAAAATATTGAAGCATAAAATAAAAGAATAAAACAACACTAAGGCACATATATCTGATTGTTGCCATTTTAGCCAGAACAGATGCTATTGTTATCATATTGCGGAATATCAGGATGCCAAGCAAGCTATTGTAGTTTAGGAAAGCCTGGCAGTTACCACATTTCTTTGAAGAGCATCCTGGATCACAAGAGGGGCATTAAGGCATTGGATCACAAGAGGGGCATTACTTGAAACAAGTACAACTTCATAACTTAGGAAACGCAAGACGTAAAACACTTTTTCACAGCATCCCTTGCAAATGGAATGTATGATATGGAATACCACGTAAAGGCAAGAAACTGAAGAACACAGAATAGCAGACAGAGGGCACCGTTCTTCCACTGCAAACAAATTAATTTATTGGATTTAACATTATAAAACCTGCACACAGTAAACAAAAAAAACTTACCCAAAAAGCAGAGCAAAGTGTAAGTATGATCATCAACTAAAATTAAACAAACAGTATAATTAGGAAAATCATGCTAACATACGTATATTTCACTATCACTGACTACTTACAATCATTACAATAGTTGCAATGATTCTTGTTTCTTTGAACATGCTCTTCATCTGGCTTATGGGGCCTCTGAGGAAAAATGTACTGCAAATTGCAGTAGCTGTTCCAAATGTGTACAAGACACCAAAGGCAGTGTACTGCTGAATGATAGCCATGATGGAACCCTTTAACAACAAGTATTGTGTATATCTTGCGAGTAAGCAGGCTCTGTATTGTACAATTATGCTCTGTACGACACAAACACAGTTGCTTTCTTTGCAGCACAATAGTTGTCAAGGTAAGTTCTGGCATATGTCTTATCTAATTTACTCACAATTTTTTGAGTATGTCATCAATGAGGGTAAATATTGTTACTCACAATTATTGACAAAAGAATTCCTACAACGCAGCATGCAACAAATCCTTTAATTCTTGTTTCCCAGCTTAGTGACGGACACAAGCTATCTCCTCCCCCTGTGACCTAAAATAATTTAGTATAATATTTATGTTAAAATTTAAAAGCAGTAAATGTAAGATATTGCTATGCAAAAATTTTTGATATGGCTCTCATATCATAGTAGGTGGGGTAGACCTCGGTTAAACCAGATTTGATGAAACCAGATGCCTAGTTTTTAATCTGTAAGCTTTAGATAGCCCAGAATAAAAAACCTAGATCTATACCAATTCCAGCTATTTGGGAGGATTTTTCAGAGCTTTCATACACCAATCCATGGGAATTTAGCAGGTCCAAACCAGTGGCGGATCCAGAAAAAATATGAGGGGGGTGTTCGGTTTCGGTACCTAATTAATGAAGCCGTTAGATGCGGTTACAATTTTTTTTCGGACATTTGTTATGCTGTAATTTTTTGTCAAAATCTCGGTGGAAACGAGTTTAGTTGTTGAACACGTTGCCAATATTACGCTTGTTAAAAACAGCTGTTAGCGCTCGCAAATGTGTAGTTTTTGTTTGTATGTTTTCTTGATAACATAAGCCCACATTTAATTCCTTTGTAGATGACACGTATATTCAAGCCTTTCTTTCAAAGTCGCGGTAATGAAACTACGGCGCAAGCCTACTACAAAAACTCGCATCGAGTGTTCAACAGTGTTACGCAATTGCGAAAGCCAGGAAGCCACCGTTTATGTGACGATTCGCGCCAACACTGGCGTTCGTATTTTGGCAATGCTCGACCACAATTAACCTTAGTTTAGAGCGGAAAATTGGGAAATTCCCCCCAAAAAACCCAAATACACATCGATGTTTTAGCAGTAGATAATTTGCGAAATATATATAAAAAAAACAGACGATATCGGAAATAATCGTTCAGCTACATTTATTTTGGTGCAATTTTGTCAAACAATTACAACTCTTATAGAGTGGGCTTCTGTATAGAAATTGTAGCAGAAATGAATAAACTTATAAGGCCGTGCTTTCGAAAACAGTATCGGGTTATTGACCAACGGCACAACCAACGATTGTTTCATAAGAGTCATCGCCGCGTGAATGCAGCGTGCGCGACCGAGAAACAAAGAAACAGTGAGGACGAACACTTGACCGTAGTGTTCGTTCCTGCGGAGCGGGAAATTAATCGCACTTTCACACCCCATAATGCTGGGGGGGGGGGGTGTTCTGACACCTAAACACCCCCCCTAGATCCGCCACTGGTCCAAACAATTAAATTAAGAGTAAACTAAACTTTTTTTCTGGATGAGCTTTTTAAGTGGAGTTTTTTGGGTTTAACAAGATAAATTGAATCTGGATTATTACTAAATTTAGCAATGTTACAATTACAAGTAATTTAGCAGGCTAACTATCATGGGTGCTGATAAAAACCTGATTTAAAACCTAGTTTTATCGCAGTTAAAGTGCATTGATCCTAATGCATGTTTGGCCTTCAATAGTATTTTTATTTTATTCATTGTTAAAAAAAATATATTCTGGAACCTATGCTATGTTAACAGAAGTATGGGCCAGTCTCATTATTCTGAGAATTAGGAGCAAATCTGTAAATAGTGTTCCTAAGTTATATACATTTCAACATCCTACAAAATTATATTTAAATGAATAATACACATGTAAATGTCTATATAAGTGCTTTTCATGCAGAAGTGGAGGTGTCTTTTATACACACAAAAAACTTAAAAAGAAATGGTAAATTTTGACTTGAGGATCATGCCAATGTCAACCATCTATAGTGCACAAAAATAGTTTTGCAGACAGAACTGCCTAACTTTGTCCTTTTCCAGTTGAAAAACATGCACCAGTATAAATAATTAAACAAAGGAATGTCCAATGACAACATTTAAACCCAGGTTTAGCAAGAAAGCACATCAGATGATTGACACTTACATTACCACCCAGGATATTAGCTTCTTCATCAGCCTCTTCATTCCCATTTAAAACCCTTCGTAATGAGTCCATACCAGAAATACTATTTGCCCCAACAGTGATTAATTGTAACACCACTACACTACATGCAACTACTAACAACTTAGCTGGGGACACAGATACATAATGTTACAAATTATTTTATATTTTATGCACTATATGTTATCTCGAAGAAGCGCTTGTTCCATTTTTGAATTTATGTTATCAGTACATTTCAAAAGAAATAAGCAATATTTCTGAATGATACACAAGCACAGTTTAATAAAGACACTAAAAATATGCTACAAATGTGAAGATGACAACACACAACACTCAAATGATCTGGATAAGCAGGTTAACTTAGTGGAAAATGTTGTGGCACAAAAGTGAATTTGGTATCGTACAATGGGACTAACATGGTAAAAGCTAGCCACTTGCATGCCACATATAACTTACCGATGTAACCAAGCCGGATTCACCGCCATCATCTTCTTGGCCATTCAATACTTTGCGTAATTTATCCATGCCAAATAATTTAGCTTATCTGTTTGATCAAAACCACACGTCTAAAATATCCCAAATTTTATATTACACCTCTGCAGTCAACTTCCACTAAAATTTTAAATCAGTCTATTGGTTTGAAAACATGCAGATTGTAATATTTTATGAACTATTAGTTTTGCAACACAAACCCAATGTTAGTCACACGCATTTTACAAGGCGCCCAATCCTGCACACAGCGTCATGAAAACCGTAAGAAACGCACACCACACTCATGATGTAGTAACACTACTGTCATTCTGGCAGAATCCAAAATTATTGTTTCGCAAAATGCGTTCCGCATCAATGAGCAGCATTGCACAAGAAGGTTTAACTTATACAAAGGAGTTTATTGTTGGTATATATCATACCAGTAAGCATTATTTTGCAAAATATTTCACTTCTTCATCATTTAGTACCAATACATCTGTAGAAGTCCCAAGTTTATATTCAAAATAACCTGAAATACGGATGTTTTTGAGCCTTTTTGCATTGCCGGTGACGTCACTTTCAATCAAGTGCCAAACCACTTTCCGCTTCATAGGATTTTATTTAAATCACAGTATCTGTCAAGGATAGAGTGCAGAATAGCGTGAAAGTAACAAAAATCGGTAGAGATCCCACGTATTCCATCAGAATGACCTGCGAAACATGTTTTTTTTCGCTTTCTTGCATTGCCGGTGACGTCACATTCAATCAAGTGCCAAACCACTTTCCGCTTCATAGGATTTTATTTAAATCTCAGTATCTGTCAAGGATAGAGTGCAGAATAACGTGAAAGTAATAAAAATCGGTAGAGATCCCACGTATTCCATCAGAATGACCTGAAACACGGGTGTTTTTGCGCTTTTTTGCATTGCCGGTGACGTCACTTTCAACCAAGAGCCAAACCACTTTCCGCTTCATAGGATTTTATTTAAATCTCAGTATCTGTCAAGAATAGAGTGAAGAATAGCGTGAAAGTAATAAAAATCGGTAGAGATCCCACGTATTCCATCAGAATGACCTGCGAAACATGTTTTTTTTCGCTTTCTTGCATTGCCGGTGACGTCACATTCAATCAAGTGCCAAACCACTTTCCGCTTCATAGGATTTTTTTTAAATCTCAGTATCTGTCAAGGATAGAATGCAGAATAGCGTGAAAGTAATAAAAATCGGTAGAGATCCCACGTATTCCATCAGAATGACCTGAAACACGGGTGTTTTTGCGCATTCTTGCATTGCCGGTGACGTCACATTCAATCAAGTGCCAAACCACTTTCCGCTTCATAGGATTTTATTTAAATCTCAGTATCTGTCAAGGATAGAGTGCAGAATAACGTGAAAGTAATAAAAATCGGTAGAGATCCCACGTATTCCATCAGAATGACCTGAAACACGGGGAGTTTGCGCTTTTTTGCATTACCGGTGACGTCACTTTCAACAAAGTGCCAAACCACTTTCCGCTTCATAGGAATTATTTTAATCTCTGTATTTGTCCAGAATTTATGTCGTCGCAAAATCTAATGGAGTGACACACCCGTTTTTTCACACATTCTCATACATTTTCTCTTCTGATCACAATATGTCAAACTTATGAACTTGCAAAGAACGTTTTATTGTGCAATATTCGTCCAATTGTTTTTCCTTCTTTTTGTAGTGAATATAAATGACCGTGAAGGTAATGCTTGTTAAAATAAATATTTTGATTCAACATTTTCAAATAAAATGATATTTACTCTTAAAAAATGGTAAATTTATACATGATGTTGATGTATCACAGGTGAAAGTGATCTTTGCTTGTTACACAAACATATAAGAAACACAATTTTTATGGTGGCCACTAAATCTAAGAAACAAATTGAGTAAACAGGCACAATTAAAGAAGAAACATTGCACGTTTATTCGGACAGTTTTAAATTATCAGGAGTTTTGATAACTGCCACATCTTTGACAATTGAGTTCTTGAAAATTTCTGCATCATCTGTAGTTAGTACCTTCTGGTAACAGGATCAAAGATTGCTGAAATTTTCATGAGTCGGAAACGTTCGCTATTACTGTACCTCATTAGGGTACATTTCATGGCCAACCGTGTAATAAGTCAAACTCATGTACTCGTACTTAATTAACGAACATGCAACTTATTAACGTGCTTGTAACTAATTAACGTGCGCGCATGTTAAGTTGGCCGATAGTGTCATAATCCTAGGTAAAATTACTTGTACTGTCATCAGCTTATGGGCGTCGATATGCTCTTGTTTTCTGCTTACACCTTTGCAAATATCACTCATGTATCCATCTAGTGGCAGGTAGCGTCAGATCTATGTCAAATCATCAAATGTTATCGCAACTGCTTAAAAATGTAAGTGTTTCATCACAGGCCCAAATATACCATGGCCCTGCACAAATTTGTAAGTACCGAAATGTATTTTTCAAATATTTATCCTCTGTCAAATTTGTCCTCTTTTTCCAGAATTAAACATTTGAACAGCGAAGTTGCGCTGTATGCTCAGCTAACCTTGTACTTTTACGTGCGCATATGCCTTTACAAATTATCTTGATTTTAAGTTATAGTAAACATGTACATACTTTGTTTTAGTGCGCATGGGCTGCCCATATTCAAAAGAATTTTACAGCGCTTGCAATGCCACACAATAACTTTACAAAGTTTGCATCTTTACGTCGCAATTTAATTGTGTTAAGCTTGCCCAAAAGCAGAGTTGATTGCAGTGAAACCTCACGTTTTAGGTTCTCTTTAGGGTTGCGATACATCAAAGTAAACGGTGCGAACTACAGATATCCACAAGATGGATACATGAGTGATATTTGCAAAGTAAAAGCAGAAAACAAGAGCATATCGACGCCCATAAGCTGATGACAGTACATGTAATTTTACCTAGGATTATGACACTATCGGCCAACTTAACATGCGCGCACGTTACTTAGTTACATGTTCGTTAATTACGCATGCGTACATCAGTTTGACTTATGACACGGTTGGCCATGAAATATATCCAATTAAGGTGCATGTAAACTAATAGCGAACGTGCTGCTTACCAACGCGCGCGTACCTTATTATACCACATGATGTCGCTCTTATTCGGAATTTGATACTGTTGGCCAGGCTTTAGATAACGCGCACGTTCATTATTACGGCACACGCACGTTATCTAAGGTACGCGTACAATATGGCGAATTAAGACACCGATGTCCCAAACAACATAACGAACGTGCTCGTTATTTAAAGCCTGGCCAACAGTATGTCCAATACAACATAATATACGTTTAGGGTTTGAATGTGAAGTTGCAATATGTCACGATGATAATGCTGGCTAATTGCCTTTAAATTGTCCGCTTACCAGTGCACTTGGCTAAGATGCAGGCAGTTGGGTGTAATTGTTTATTGATGAAATGTAACTAAATAGCATAAAATGAAATGGAATATATTTAGAATCAAATAGAACGGTCAGAAAGGGCGAAAAGCGTTACCGTATAAACATATAGTCTCGTGATATGCGATATTGTGAGAGAAAAACAGTGGGCTCGTAAATAAAATTTGGGTAAGAAAGCCCCAGCCCATTACGTAGGGTGAAGTATCCCTGTCACAAACAAACTCCCCCAATGGAATGCGATGACAAATTTTTTATCAATGCAGCTTCCAGTTCTGACATTGTCCCACATGCGACTTGGTGAGTGTCAATGCAAATTCTTATCAACGCGATTGCGGGTACATTTTCACCCATATGTCAAAGGCGGTTTGCATCACACGACCGCAATTTAAATCGAATGTCGCTAAAAAGTACTTAACCCTGATATTGGGATGTACTTCAATATGTAAAAAAAATGTTTGAAAAATAATGTATGTTCACAGTACGTTTTACACGCAAAATTGACGATAAAGGTGTGCGCAATGCTAATGATAGGCCTAATGCCGACCATGCACATTCGCAATACAAAAAGGAAAACAAACGAGAGAAAAAATCATTTGTTCAAACCTTACTGGATGATGGAACCAAGCTACCCTGGCAGGCTGTCGATCGATTACCGTATCTATAGTGCTGAGTAAAAGGTTTGATACTTGCTGGACCTATGTTTCAAATGTTTATCACATTGCTTATATGTGTTTTGCATTCCACGGAAACTGATGACGCCCTTTACAAGGCGAAATATAAATCTAAGCAACCTTCGTATTAAAAGGAAGTCAACATAAATGGTTACATGTACATATTCGCAAGGGTTAGGCGTGTTTATGAAAAGACTAACAAACGCGTTTGGTATGTGTATCAACATACTTTATACAGCGACGTTAATCGAAATTAAACATGCACAATATCGAATCAAGTCAACCAGCATGATGGGCAATTGGCATATTTAATCAAGAAGTATTGCAAAGGATGTTAACGTCGGTATGGAAATAAGGTCAGAGTCCGACGATTTCGCCACTACCATTCGTCAATACAAACTCCCAATCGGATAACATTAAGTACCTCAAAGGCTATCGCATAACGAGACAGGATCGTCACATTGCGAAAACCCTCATTTGGCAGCTATGGTATTTGGCAGCTACAGTACATGCAATGTAAACATTTCTGTGTTGTTTGATTACAATGGTGGATATCGTAAATGCAAATTTTGCCAGGCAATTTGTGCACAAAACACTGCATTGGCTAAAATCCGAATTCTCTAATCGTTGCGATCATGTACAGCTCATCTGGTGGAGCGTTGGGCCTCATTAAAAATCGCAAAAAAGTGAAAAAGCCCTGGTTTGAAGTCATTCTGATGGAAAACATGGGATCATTTTTACTTTCACGCTATTCTGCACTTTATCCTTGACAGATACTGACATTTAAAAAAAATCCTATGAAGCGGAAAGTGGTTTGGCACTTGATTGAATGTGACGTCACCGGTAATGCAAAAAAGCGAAAAAACACCCGTGTTTCAGGTCACTCTGATGGAATACGTGGGATCTCTACCGATTTTTATTACTTTCACGTTATTCTGCACTCTATCCTTGACAGATACTGAGATTTAAAAAAAATCCTATGAAGCGGAAAGTGGTTTGGCACTTGATTGAAAGTGACGTCACCGGCAATGCAAAAAAGCGCAAAAAAACGTGTTTCAGGTCATTCTGATGGAATACGTGGAATCTCTACCGATTTTTATTACTTTCACGCTATTCTGCACTCTATCCTTGACAGATACTGAGATTTAAAAAAAATCCTATGAAGCGGAAAGTGGTTTGGCACTTGATTGAAATTGACGTCACCGGCAATGCAAAAATGCGCAAAAACACCCGTGTTTCAGGTCATTCTGATGGAATACGTGGGATCTCTACCGATTTTTATTACTTTCACGTTATTCTGCACTCTATCCTTGACAGATACTGAGATTTAAAAAATATCCTATGAAGCGGAAAGTGGTTTGGCACTTGATTGAATGTGACGTCACCGGCAATGCAAAAAAGCGAAAAAACACCCGTGTTTCAGGTCATTCTGATGGAATACGTGGGATCTCTACCGATTTTTATTACTTTCACGTTATTCAGCACTCTATCCTTGACAGATACTGAGATTTAAAAAATATCCTATGAAGCGGAAAGTGGTTTGGCACTTGATTGAATGTGACGTCACCGGCAATGCAAAAAAGCGAAAAAACACCCGTGTTTCAGGTCATTCTGATGGAATACGTGGGATCTCTACCGATTTTTATTACTTTCACGCTATTCTGCACTCTATCCTTGACAGATAATGAGATTTAAAAAAAATCCTATGAAGCGGAAAGTGGTTTGGTACTTGATTGAAAGTGACGTCACCGGCAATGCAAAAAAAGCGAAAAAACACCCGTGTTTCAGGTCATTCTGATGGAATATGTGGGATCTCTACCGATTTTTATTACTTTCACGCTATTCTGCGCTCTATCCTTGACAGACACTGAGATTTTAAAAAATCCTATGAAGCGGAAAGTGGTTTGGCACTTGATTGAAAGTGACGTCACCGGCAATGCAAAAAAGCGCAAAAACACACGTGTTTCAGGTCATTCTGATGGAATACGTGGGATCTCTACCGATTTTTATTACTTTCACGCTATTCTGCACTCTATCCTTGACAGATACTGAGATTTAAAAAAAATCCTATGAAGCGGAAAGTGGTTTGGCACTTGATTGAAATTGACGTCACCGGCAATGCAAAAATGCGCAAAAACACCCGTGTTTCAGGTCATTCTGATGGAATACGTGGGATCTCTACCGATTTTTATTACTTTCACGCTATTCTGCACTCTATCCTTGACAGATACTGAGATTTAAAAAAAATCCTATGAAGCGGAAAGTGGTTTGGCACTTGATTGAAATTGACGTCACCGGCAATGCAAAAATGCGCAAAAACACCCGTGTTTCAGGTCATTCTGATGGAATACGTGGGATCTCTACCGATTTTTATTACTTTCACGTTATTCTGCACTCTATCCTTGACAGATACTGAGATTTAAAAAATATCCTATGAAGCGGAAAGTGGTTTGGCACTTGATTGAATGTGACGTCACCGGCAATGCAAAAAAGCGAAAAAACACCCGTGTTTCAGGTCATTCTGATGGAATACGTGGGATCTCTACCGATTTTTATTACTTTCACGCTATTCTGCACTCTATCCTTGACAGATAATGAGATTTAAAAAAAATCCTATGAAGCGGAAAGTGGTTTGGTACTTGATTGAAAGTGACGTCACCGGCAATGCAAAAAAAGCGAAAAAACACCCGTGTTTCAGGTCATTCTGATGGAATATGTGGGATCTCTACCGATTTTTATTACTTTCACGCTATTCTGCACTCTATCCTTGACAGACACTGAGATTTTAAAAAAATCCTATGAAGCGGAAAGTGGTTTGGTACTTGATTGAAAGTGACGTCACCGGCAATGCAAAAAAAGCGAAAAAACACCCGTGTTTCAGGTCATTCTGATGGAATACGTGGGATCTCTACCGATTTTTATTACTTTCACGCTATTCTGCACTCTATCCTTGACAGATACTGAGATTTAAAAAAAATCCTATGAAGCGGAAAGTGGTTTGGCACTTGATTGAAATTGACGTCACCGGCAATGCAAAAATGCGCAAAAACACCCGTGTTTCAGGTCATTCTGATGGAATACGTGGGATCTCTACCGATTTTTATTACTTTCACGTTATTCTGCACTCTATCCTTGGCAGATACTGAGATTTAAATAAAATCCTATGAAGCGGAAAGTGGTTTGGCACTTGATTGAAAGTGACGTCACCGGCAATACAAAAAAGCGCAAAAACACCCGTGTTTCAGGTCATTTTGATGGAATACGTGGGAATTATGTGATGATATGAATGCGAAGGAGTTGTCAAATGAAATATTTTGCATAATTGCGTAACCTGGTATGACATAAACCCAAAATAAACCTAATTGTGTAGTCCAAACTTTGTTGTGAAATGCTGCTCAATGATGCGGAACAAAGTTTTCAAAAAATTAATTTTGGATTCTGCCAGAATGACAATAGTGTAGTAACACGATCCTTTTTCTGAGCTGATGGCCAGCGGCAGTCATGTGACGAACGTATTTGAACAGGCGAGCGCAGGATCGAACGCCTGCGTGGAGAATGACGGCCATATGCTTTTTTATTTCTATCGCATGTCCTGCTTGCAAACATGCTTCTTTCGTTTTATTTAGGTGACTAACATATTCTGTTTTAAATCTGTGATTTGTTTGAAGATAATGGAAAGTACTCCGTGGATTCAGAAGGTATGCAAAAGAAGACCGTGCACGTATTTTCATTTTGCGTGGGTTTTGTATTGACAGGCAGATAATCGCATTGACATTCGGACCAAACCAATCGACAAATCTAAAAGACAGGTGGCTCACGTATTTCTGTTCAGCAAATCTAGCGCCGTGCTGTTCGGCACAATTGAAATGCGATACGCCGTTCTGGTGGGTGCAATGGCATATGTCATATATATTCACTTTTGTTGTTACAATATACTCTTGCAGATGGTATTGCGCTTCGACGGAAAATTTGGATTTCCTGGAGGGCAAATTGAAAGCGAAGAGACCGTTTTAGATGGACTCAATCGTGAGCTACATGAAGAAATACTTTTAGATGAAAAGTGGGGGGTGGATTTAGCATTCAAGACCCTAATTCAAGTATTGGTTCTTAGGTACTATTTGGACGAGTCGGACTATTTTTATAGCAACGATCAACAGAACATGATCAACCATTTCTACGTGAAAGAGTACAAGGAAAGTGAACTGCATGACATTGAAACAAATGCTCTTAAATCAAGAGACTGGGGTGGGGAGGTATACATAGTCCAAATCCCTAAATTAAATATTCCATGAAAGGAATTATTGATGTTTTTCAGACTCTTGGCATTGTAAGAGTACCGGTGCAAGATCCACTTAAAACAATACAAAAGAAAACCCCTTTGGCTCAATTTCTTAGAAATAACTTTGTTTCAAATTCTCGTGAACAGCTTATCGAAGCCATGATCAAGACAAAGATAATGTCCATGGCGGACATGATGCAAATCTGGGCCCAAGTGGACTGATACAGTGTATGAATACATAATCGATAAAATGTCATTTATTATGATATTCTATGTAGCATAAAAAAGCAAACAAACACCAAGGGAGGCAAAGTGTGACCAATTTTCATTTCAAGATGATAAAGAAATCTGCATTTTTATAATTTTCACATGTAACATTGAAACAGCAGCAGGCGACACGACACATGTCCAATTAAATACACAAGTGCACATAAACTTTATTTGAATTGTTGGCATCATGTTTGACAAATCCTATGCCAATTATACACATTGCATATTCGGGAATTAAAAACGAAAACATGTAAAGCTAACTGCAAGCCCGTGGAGGAATCTTGTCTACATCATAAAGACAGACCAAGTTTTATGACCTGTATTTATCTGTTTTGTGTAAATGACCACATAAAATTTGCAAAGAATGTCGGACTAAAAATATTTGTAGTTCATGCAGTTGGAGTAAATTCTTCAAGTTTAAAAAAGAACTAATTGTACAAAAAACAAAACAATGTACAACTGCATAAAATTACATTTTGAAGTGCTTCATACAATGTAGTCGTAGACATCGGTTTTTGCCGTTGTGGGCTCATAACAAGGGAAGAACCAATCAAGCGAAAATTTGTCTCCGAACACTGATTTAACATTTAACCACTTGTCCCCTTTGCCCCAATGCTTCTCATTTTTCAACTGTTCAATCCCTGTTTCATTGTAGCATATTGAGTGCATTTGCGTTCCAAACATTATAAGGGTAAACAGGAAAAACAAAAGTCCCTCAAACGTTAATGTCACCAGAAAAATGATAGTAGTTGGTGGTGTAAATGCCTGGCAATCATCCCATTGTGACCCCAAGCATTTCAGAAAATGGGAAACTACCAGGATTAAGGCATGCAAGGATATTGAAGCTATATAGAAAGTAAACAGAACAAAGTATTTCTGATTAGCCTCGCCGACACAGTTGTTTATCCAAGGGCAGTGATGGTCCATCTTCTTGATGCAGCGCTTGCATACACTGCAGTGGTGAGCGCGGTCTGGTTTAATACTATAGCACTTCGCACACTTGTACACTATCTCTCCAGGTTGAAGGTTGAGACTTTCAAGTTTTTCTTTGGTGGCGTTGTTCCGTGGTATCGACCCAGGATCAGTTGTCATAGATTTGAAATGTGATGCCAAAGCCAAGAATGCGAGTGCGTTGAACAGGAGAAGGTTAAAAAGGCCTGAAATAGGACTGGTCTCCAGAGAAGGCAACAACATGACAAAGCAGACAACAAATTCTGCATACAGAACAAGGCCCCATGTGATCGCGACGCACACCATTCCACATACATCTTTTACGAGCCACAGTTCTCGGCCCTGAGTTAACCAGTTCAAAAATTTAAGCTTCATCCTGCCTTCTGCTATAAGTACAGCATACCAATACAAAATTGAGCTGAAAAAATAACAAAAATATTTCTGAAAACATGGCTGTAAAATTTGGTTAAATCAGAAATCGTTAAAATCATGCGAACAAATTTTTTACATCATTTTGGCATGTAAAAATACATACTGAGCAATCTTTTTATCAACTAATACAAAATATTTAGAAGAGTCATCCTCCACACACATCACAAAAAAACAATGTTTTAACAAAATTTCTAAACAAGCATACATTTGGAAAATTTGTAGTGTGGACTAGATCAACAACAAACACGCCTATTTTAGGGTACCATACATTGAATTGTACCTCTTGCATCGTGTTTTTGGTAATTTGATGAATATTACATGGTGAGAAAAAACTTACTAAGTAATACAAGAAAGACTGTTAAAACGATCTTGACATTATGTCACCTGTGTGTAATCGGGTTACATTTTTACAGTAATATAGATTGTTGATCACCGAATATTGACACATCATCAATAGCCAAACAGATTTTTTTTATATATCACAACCTTATACAACGACCAGCGAACTGCGACTCGCTTCAAATAAAAAAAAAGAAACATGAAGCCTACCAGACCAGGGGCTACCACACAACAAAAAAAATTTACGTATACCGGCAAGCTGCGTTCCACTTTGACTTTGTGATCTCTATCAACACTGTAAAACACTTACTACAGAGATCAGCTGGTGCTAATTTCGGAAGAAAACATTGTAATTTAAATTAATTTTGGTTGCACAATAAATGCTATACATGAAACGTATAACATTACAAAATAACCAAGCCATCTTTTTTGATCGCACATGGATTCTAATATTTTTCTGGTCACGAATCCCGATCGATACGCCATGATTAATATTTAAATTTGTCTTTTTGCGATTATTCGTAAATAGAGTTCTTTAGTTCCACAGAGAAAAGTAATAAAGCCAGTATTCCATTGTTCCATCGTGGGATTGTTATTTAGCTCTACCTTTCGATTTTTATTTAACAAGAAAATATACAAATTTGCTCTATTTTTCTAAAAAAACAATCTAAAAAAACATTTCAAAACTAGGAATGATTAGAAAATGTAATTATTAGGTTTTGCATAACAAACTACACGTACCAAAAGTGAGGTGACCATTAACTCAATTTAAATCGTGATAAGCAAGAACTATGATTTTGGATGTTTATAATTGTTTTCGTTTCTTCTCCATTATCAGATAAAATTAAACTAATAGACAGACGAATTTGGTATTTTCGTTTTGCATTGAGGCCCACAGTCTTAATTACGTGTCAGACACTTTATCAATAATTTCAAATTAGGAATTTGTTGAACGTTTTACGTTACCACCCACTAAAATTAATCAATGATAATTTTTGAGAACTTATTTTATCAAGAAAAGAAAGATTTTCAGCACCACTAAACATAGTTAGTGAAGCGTAAGAAGTACACCTGGCGTAGAGTAAAGTAAAACACAGACAGACAGACAGCGTTCAGAGTTTGACGTATGAATAGTCTTGTGGAGCATCTGACGCGTTTGCCGTTTGCTTTAAAGCAGCAGATGAAGGAATTGCAAATAACATATAGAAGTTTCTTGTTTTATCAAACTAAAGTGTGCATTTACTGAACCATTCTGCGAAGCTGCCTTGCTTGAAATTATGGCTTTGCCTCACGTTCGTGGAAAATATATTGTGCTTGGCGAAGTCAACATTGTGGTAACTGCATTACGTCGAAATGTGAGGTGGGTGTTAGTTTTTAGGTGGTGTATCCATTTGCTTTATTGCAGGTGTAAATGTGTAATCACTTTTGAAATCCTGACGTTTAAACATATGCTCGCAAGACTGGCCAAGAATGTCAAGATTCTGTAAACCAGATCATCACAAACCCTTTAAAAACATCTTTTTACGAATTCATGCATTAAATTATTGTGTTCTTTAATGTGTAAAAACTTGTAATCATGCTAGATTGCATTTTAGGTGGGCCACACACAGCTTCCAATCTGATCAAGAAGATCCATTGATATCCAGCTTCAACAACTTGAAAAATGTTTTGAATCGATGTGACGGTAGGATATCACCTTTCCAGGCCTTGTTGTTGTTGAAGTTGCAATCTTTCCCTTCTAGAATTAAAAGATTTGGAGCCATCAATTTTCCTCACTCCCTTCCTTGATGTCATTCGTTCAGAAGACACAACTGGACCTATTACTGGACTGGCATTGTCTTCAATGAATAAATTTTTGTCCTACAAGTTAATTGGTAAGTGTGCAAATTACTTTTTATCCCATCTACACCAAAACCAAAAAAAACATTATAATATGTATCGACTATCAAATATCGGAACTGTATGTTTCTTGTCATTTATTGACCTTTGTGTATCTAGTTGACAGTTTTAAATTAACTAGTTATTTGATTATTCTGTTTGCAGATGAAAGGTCAACCAATATTGCTTTGGCTGTGTCTAGTATGGCTGATGCTGTTACACATGCACGGTTCGTTGGCACTGACCCGGCAAATGACGAAGTAGTACTAATGAAAATCTTGCAGGTATCCCATGAACTTTGTTGAGACCAAATTGTTGACTAAGTTGTGTTATTATGCTTTTAATATTTTGTAGGTATTGAGAGTTCTCCTTCTTACGAATATCGGCACGCTGCTTACTAATGAAGCTGTGTGC
Organism: Ascidia mentula; assembly: GCF_947561715.1. NCBI lineage: Eukaryota > Metazoa > Chordata > Ascidiacea > Phlebobranchia > Ascidiidae > Ascidia > Ascidia mentula. The sequence continues at coordinate 8,361,003 of NC_138568.1, forward strand.
GAAATCATGCAATCATGCTTTCGGATATGCTTCGAAATGCGTTTAAGTGGTAAATACCTTTGGCCAATAATCGTTTTAAAGCTCTATTTTTCTTTTGTAGCTTACTGTAATTGCTTTGTGCCTTATGTTTAATTTTTAAAATTTTTTTATACTGGTGTTTAACTATATATATACCACTTCAATTAATTCACTTTCACCAAACAAACAACAACTTTTCAGAGTTGCTGCGAAAATCGGCTGAACATACTTTGGTTGACATGGTACAAGTTTTATTCTCCAGACTGCCGGAATTCAAGGAAGACATAAAAAACCCTCTTGCAAATACAATGAGAAAGGTGAGCCATATTTGAAATGACTGTAGAAACACTGAACACCAGCACAAATATAGATAATTTTTCCATGGATGTTAAAGAAATGTCTATGCTTTCTGTTGTTAATCCCAACACATGTTTCAAAATTGTTGTATTGAAAAGACTGGTTGTGCAATTAAAAAATGTATTGCAGTAGCCTATAACAAAAAAATACTCTGGATAGTCCTCTAGTGCCAAGGTACCGCGGCAAGCTGTCAATTATGCACCAAGTTTGAAACACATAGGGACAGATCATTTGTTGTTTATTTAGAAAAATATATATTACAGAAACTTATGATGCCTGAGGCGAAATATATTTCTTTTGAACAAATAACAATTGGGATATCTCTATCATTATGTTTTCTAACTCACATAGAAATACTACACAATCAACAATTTTAAATACAAAAATGTTCCAGCTTAAAATGCGTGCTGGTGGCATGGGTGAGACCAGCAGTCGCAGCAAACGCCAGAGAAAAGGTGGTAGAGGCAAGAGAGGCGATTCAAGGCGGATGAGTGCAACTTCAAGCTATCTCTCTTCTCCTATCTCTGAGGAATCAGTTCCACAAAGTTTAAGGTGTGGCATGTTAGATTGTATGTTGTTTTTGAACTTTCTTTCCTAATTATCATTTTTTCACAATAAAAAGCGCCGCTTAGATTGTGCATAATACAAGAATACCTTGTTTGGATGTTTTGGTTAAATTTTGGTGTTTGTTAGACGATTGACTGCTTATACAAAAAACTTATTTTTTTTGTCATTTGAATGTGGCTGGCCTTTTAGCACAAAAATAGTCGTATATTGTATTCAAAAGTCTCTCCCCATGGCAGATAAAAGATTGAATACAGTCTTATATTAATTTTTATACCAGAAGGTCAGTTAATTTGAAAATTACGTTATGTCTAAAAGCAACAGCAAATACATTTGTTTGTATGGTTGCATAATGTTAATGATTCTCCCGTTGAACGGTTGAATTAAGAAATGTTTACACGTTATTATTAAGTCCCGAGAGTCCAAGCCCCCAACCTCCAACGCCAGTTGAAACCCCATCAACTGTTGAGACACCAAGCACACCTGTACCCAAAGATGGCCAGGGCGATGGGCTAGAAGAAAATGGCAGCCAAACCACAGAGGGTAAGTCATTTGTGAGTTTGTTTACGATTTAGAAGTGAAATTACCAGTTAAATTCCTTGGGAAAAATTGTATAGTTATTAACATTTAGAATAATGTTCTTTGGTACCACAGTGTCACCTAGCATCTTATAATTGCGTTTGGTAAATAGCACTATTTGGTGTTTCGGCATTATGTTCGGATGGGGATGGGAGGACAGAATTTTGTAAATTTAAAGTTCGATTGATCAGCCTGTGATTCATTACGAAATTAGCATGGAACAAACCCCCATTGTTTACCAAATTTTTGCTTCCTTGGTACAAAGCCTCCTTTGCATTTTCTTGAAATGTGTTCTTGACATCCTGTACTGGTAAACACATACACACATAATGCTAAATTGTAGTACAATATTTATGATATGTATTTTTGTAGAGAATAAGGAGCCATCGCTTGATGGAGAAAAAGTGGATAATGAAGCTTCAAGTCCTGTGATGGACAATGATGAGGTAATTAGCATGTACTGTATCTTTACACAATGTTTCGAAATACACTTATCATCTTCAGTATGTTATTTCAACATCCTGTGACTGGTATGAAGTGCAATTCAACTACTTTAAAAGGCTCTTAGTGTTTTTTTTTTACTCTGGTAGTATTTGGCATGCGATAATTTGTGTTTGGTGAACTTTGGCTGTTCTACATTATTCCACACAATGAAGGCAAAAAAATATATGAATATTTTTTATGAGTTTGAAAACCCGGTCAGATATAGCAAAAAGCTAATTTTGATTGAAAATGATAAAATAAAGCCAAACTGGTATTAAAATATGTATTGGAAATAAAGCTGATTCCAATTTAATATTTATAAACGTGACCAATATAGCAACTATCTTTTAACTAACAGAATGAATTACAATTCAGTGAATTATGCAGATCAAATTTGAAGTTGTGTTAGAGCTGCCATCGGCTTTTACAGAACACTAAATTATTTATAAAATATTGACTTTAAACCCAAATTCCATCAATGTGTGTGCAAACATTTGTTTTAATGAGTTTACTCTTCAAGGGTGAGATGGCCGATATGGAAAACAATGGAGAAAAGGATGATACAACTGAAGTTGGTGATGAAGTTGACGTCCAGTCACAAATATCTGAAAGTGGATCCACATTAGATGCTGAATTTACAAATAATCCCAGAGGGGTAATGAAAACGAAAAGTTAAAACTACACTCCTAATATTTTTATAAAATATAAACTGTAATGGCTGCACAAAATTCTATGTATTTTGGCATACAAATTTTACACATGGAAATTTTAGGGTATGAAATAATTTTCAAAATTTTCAGCACTTCCTCAAAATTATGCATTTTTTCTGGTAAAATCTACTGCCTGTTAAAACAATTTCACAATTTGTGATACAGGTGCGTTTTTCTTCTACACCAAGTTTGAAAGGAGTTCCTGGACCTCTTCTTCCATACAGTTTGCCGTGTGTTCGAGAACTTTTCCGATTTCTCATTTCACTTACAAATCCACATGACAGGTACTTTTTGTTAGTTGTTTGTTTTTGTGAAAACACCAGAAATGACTTTGAATCTGCCTTTATTGCTTTGTAGTATCTGACGATTTACTGGTAGTTTTTACAAGAAACAATGCACCAGTTTTTCTCTTTATTTAGACCATGTGATTTTTGGTCCTTTTAATCATAGATGTTTTCAAACATAAATTCCACTCAAGTTGAACTTCAGAAAGTGTTATAATCTGATACATTTTACTTGCTTAGTGTAAAAATGTTTAAAAAAGGGGTCACATGGTCCATGTAAAATTACCATACAGTTGGTAATTAGGGTTGGCATATCACTTTACCAATATTGGTTTTATGTCAGACCGTTTCATGCATTCTAGACACAACACTGATGTCATGATACACATGGGGATTTCCCTGCTCATGGTTGCATTGGAAGTTTCACGTGATGAAATTGGAAAGTTTCCGTCACTGCTCATTCTTGTGAAAGACGACATGTGCAGATATTTTTTCCAGGTATGAAAAAAGATTTACTAGGAAAAGTGGTCTTTTGTGAATATCCAATTGTCCACATGTACATCTGTATATTGGGTTTATAAATCAGAAACCTAGTGAAAAAATAAGAAAATTGGAGTACAACACACAAATTATGTTTGGTACTACACTTGTTTTTAATAATATAAGAAAAATAACAGCTAAAAATTAAAAATTATGGATTTGAATTTGTTAATTGCCTTGCTTGACATTACAGACATAATTTTAGGTAAAAAAATTCATTAAGTCACGATATAAAATCATGGTATTCTCTTTTTTTGTTTACTGGCAAGATTCATACACAGTCCAAGACCTTTATATTTTCTTGTAGTTGTTGAGCAGTGATCGACTGGGTTTGGTGGCTGCCTCCCTCCGAGTTTCTCTGCTACTTTTTGAGTCACTTCGAAAAGAACTGAAATTTCAGCTTGAGGTATGATGATGTGCATTTTTTCTGATGTTTGTTTAAATACTTGGTCTACAAAAATATTCTGGTCCAAGGCTTTTTAAATTTTTCCTGGCCTCTTTTAGTTGATTGAAATTTACCACATGCCTTGTATGACAATTATCATTTTTTTATTGAACAGTAAATTAAACGAAACATCTAAAAAACTTTACACAAAGTGACCCAGCAGAAGTTTCAGGAGATGTACTTTGTGAAGTAGTGCAGTTTAATCTTGTATTTTGTGTGACTTTGTTGAACTCTCTGCATCCCATAAAATTCATAGTGCGATTCCAGCGCAAAAAAACTTTTCATGAATATTTTTACAGTCACTTCTCAAGAAGCTCATGGATTTAATCACAAGTGACAACCCTAAAATGCCTTATGAAGTAAAAGAATTGTCACTAGAGGCAGTGGTTCAACTGTGGCATATTCCCGGTCTGGTAACAGAGCTCTATCTCAACTACGACTGTGATTTCTACTGCTCGAATGTGTTTGAAGATCTTAGTAAACTTCTTTCTAAGGTGATATTTGTTCATGTTTTATTCTAAACTTCTTTGCAAATATGACTTCCTTTGTAACTACATTCAATATTTTCATTCCGAAATCTACCTTTTTCCAACGCCACTTGTTGTGCGTGACACAGATTGAAACTTCATGTTTGTAGAATTACAATATAAAATAACCTTGTGTCAAACGCATTTAGCGGCTGCAGCGCTACACCACATAAGTCGGTCACCAGACATTGCTACTCAAGAGTGTCTTGAAGGTTATCACCAGCAGCCCATTTGTCATCCAGTTTTTAGGATTTATTTTTCAGCATTTTATTTTTGTTTTGCGTTTTATTTTAGAACTGAAGATGCTTATTTTTGGAGACATGTATTCTTAACAATAAATGCGTTTGACACAAGGTTATTTTATATTGTAATTCCTTTGTAACTGTCATATTTTACTTGCTGACACTGTTATGATAACAATGCTTAAGTTTGTAATACCAAGTACAAGTATTGCGTTCTGTAAATCGAAACTATAATACTCTGAAGAAAATTCCAAAAAGAAAAGTGACAAGTTAAATATTCAACCAATGAGTTACAAGTTGCTACAAAAGAGTCAAAATTAAATATTTAAAAAAATAGTTTGTGCATGTGAAATACTTAACACATTCTTGTTCTCACAGAATGCTTTTCCAGTGTCAGGACTCTACACTACCCATCTTCTCTCATTGGATGCACTTCTAACAGTTGTGAAAAGTATTGAAGAGCGATGCAACCAAAAGGAATCCATTAAAACACAAACTGTGGATCAACTGACTGTTGAAGTACAACCATGTAAGTGCTTTATTATTTTCTTGTATTTTTTTCAGGAATGTTTGTGTTTTTAATAGAAGTTGATCATCGCCTTTTTCACCATGGGTTTATCATTTACCGTATTATATTTCTGTGCTCATGTATCAATTAATTGTCAAAACATTTGTATTTTTAACGAAACTGGTGACATTGATTCTAGCAACGCCTCCGGGGTCACCCACTGCCACTGCAGTTCGGCCTGCCACCTTGTGGACTTCTGCAGCAGCACTGGATGACCAGCAGGTGGCAGAAAAGCTGAGCAAATTAGAAGGCGAGGAAATGGTCAAGAAAGTTCCGGAAAGATTTTCCAATGCGTTTCCCAGCATTGCTGAGCTGCAAGATATAAGGCAAAAGAAAAAGGTAGAAACAATTTTCAGCAGCCCTGGTTTTTTAAAAAAGTCTGCATTTTAAATTAATTGGCTTAATTAATTAATTTAAAAATTTATATTCATTATAGCAGAAAAATTATGATGCGCATTTTTTAAAAGGAAATTAAAAAAAATAAAAACATGCAATTACTAAATTTTCTTTAATTTTTTCGCAGATATTGCAAACTGGCACAGAGCTTTTTAACCAGAAGCCGAAGAAGGGCATAACCTACTTACAGGAACAGAACATGCTCGCCTCGCCCTTAGACACGCGCGAAGTTGCGGTATGGCTTCACGCTAACCCGTGGTTGGACAAGAAAATGATTGGAGAATACATAAGCGACCGAAGAAACCCTGAACTTCTCGACGGCTTCGTGAGGTAATGTTTCACCCCAACTTATTGTTACAATTCTATTCTATTGAGTTTTTGGTATTATGTTTGTGAGCAGAACAGTCCCCCATCTTTAACTGGACCAATCGAACTTGTTTGGATTATTTTTTTTATTTTAGCGAAGTGTTATTGACCTTTTGTTTCAATTCACTAACTAATTTGGTACCATCGACAAATATTGGAAAAGCATTAACTTGCTTTCTTCAAAGTAAACCAAACTGGTTGCCCACAGTACGCCGTATTCCTTAACCTGCCAATTCCAATGTAGAACGTTCAAGTTTGAAAACTTGCGAGTGGACGAAGCACTCCGGATGTACCTCGAAACATTTCGTTTGCCCGGGGAAGCCCCAGTTATACAACGTCTGATCGAAGCGTTTTCCTCGTATTGGTCGGTAAGTTGCATCGACTGAAAAAAACTGGCGGATTAACAAGTATCTGGTTGTGCGAATTTACGCGTTCGTAAACACCAATCTCCATATTTTACCTCTCTGTTTTTTTTTAAATAAAGAAAGAACCAGTTAAAATAAAAAAAATATATGAAAATTGTTTTTATAAGTTAAAGACAAACCTAACATTTTATAACATGGTTAAAACAAGGTGTAACATGAACTGTCAAAGTCTAGAATTTTTTTTAAACAAGGGCCATAGCGTTATCACCTTTCACGCAAAACTAAAAATAATTTTCATATCCTGCAAACAGGTTATTTTTTATAAGTTTCCTTCTCTGCACCGAGTTTCCACAAAATTTAAAACAATCTTTCGTAGGAATGTAACCACCACCCGTTTCTCAACATGGATGCTGCCTTCACTCTTTCGTACGCTGTCATCATGCTTAACACTGACCAACACAACAGGAACGTACGTAAACAGAATGAACCCATGAGCATCAATGAGTTTAAGAGAAACACTAAAGGATGCAACGGCGGGAAGGATTTCGAACAAGGCATGTTGGAAGAAATATACAACACTATCAGGTATTGTAGATCTTGCTAACAACATAACGTAGGCCTGTAGGTCTTTGCAAATATTTTTCCCCTTTTTAGATTCCAGCAGTACTTTTGTACTGGAATGCAGTGCAAAATTTTATAATTTTATTAAACAATTAGCAGAAAGAAGGTGACATTAATTGTTGACTGGTTGCTCAAAAACCTATTACAACTCAGAGATCGAAAACTTAACAAAATAATCACCAGGGCTGAGTACAACCAGATGGATGAATATCTACTGATCAAAAATATTTTTGTTTAACATTTAAAAAAAAACCTAATTTGACTAAAAGAGACAAAAAATGTCACCAACCATTTGTTAATTTCATTATTTAACAACTTGCGTTTGTGTTGCTTAGAAATGATGAAATCGTTCTTCCGGAAGAGCAGACTGGTCCCATTCGTGACAGGTGGTTGTGGAACGTTTCACTGAGAAGAGCAACCTCTCCGGAAGGTGTTTGGTTATCTGCACCTATTTCAAGGTTGGTTTTCATCCGCAAAACTAATTTAACACATGTTAAACTAGACTAGACAAACGAGGTTTAACTGTTTACAATGGCAAAGAGTAAAAAAAAAGTATTTCGTTTGGAATCTATCAAACTGTATCATTGCTGGTGTGAAGCAATTTATCAAATGCCATCATTATAAATTGTGATCCATCTTTTTCTTTCCAATTTCCATGGCAAGCAATTGATATAAATGAGTGATTTCATGTCAAATCACCAAACCCATAAAGCATGACCTTTTTGGATTTTCCTCAATTGGTACACTTGCTCAAGCCCAAACACTTACTCATTACAATAGAGTTGTGCATCTTGGCGAATTTTTTACTTTAATTATCACATGGATATTGTATTGTCCACTCACTGATTTTTTGTTATAGTACGGCTGATGACGAAGAGGCTTTGCACGTCTATGACCGCGATCTGTTTGCTATGATTTGGGGTCCAACTGTCTCTGCTCTCTCCTACGTTTTTGACAAATCCCTGGAAGAAAACATCATACAAAGAGCAATCACAGGATTCCGGTAATGATTTTAGCTGTCTTGTTACGGGTTGATTGGTGATCAATTGGAAAATCTTTATGTTTTTGTGTTTTTTTTAGGAAATGTGCCCTCATCAGTGCCCACTTCGGCATGAGCGAAGTTTTTGACAATCTCATCGTGTCTCTATGTAAATTCACCACCCTCGCAAATGCATCTGAAGTAAGTTTTCTTATATAAGCCCTTTCTATGGTCATTACTCAACCCTGGGTGGTATTTCATGGCATATGATTTTGTTTATTACTGACCCCCCAAAAATTGCTGAAGACACACACAAAACAACTCAACACAATAGTTTCTAACCTCAATAATAACTGACTGTGTTTAAAAGGATGTAAAATAATGAGCTATTTTGAGACATTAACAAATGTTTGTTGGTTGTATATTAAATGTTAAACAGAGCTTAACAAAAATTATTGGTTGCCATTTTTTTAAGGCAGTCTCCTTGCACAGCAGCTCTAATGTGAAAAAAAAATTTCCTTTTATTCCTCAAGAAGTTAGTTTGTGTAAAAGCAAGGACTCACTTAAATATAATCAATAATAAACCAACACAATACTCCCATTGACAAACTTAACTTGGCGCACAGACTCCTGATGCAGCAGCTATCATATTTGGAGCCAATCCCAAAGCCCTTCTATCAGCGAGGACCGCATTTCACCTTGCTCATCGCCATGGCGACATTCTCCGAGAGGGCTGGAGAAACATCCTTGACATCATCCTCCCACTCTACAGAGCCAAACTCCTTCCTGCTGCAATGGTGGACGTGGAAGATTTCGTGGATCCAACCGGAAGCATCTCCCTGATCAGGGATGAGCAACCAATGCAAAGGTTTGGTTTCTATTCTGGAATTCACAACTGTGTGCAGGTTTTGACATCCCCCGGCTTTTATACACATTAAATATGTGTCACACCGCCAAATTGAAACCGACCACACAACGGGGCCTATGCGAGTCTGGAGGGGCCATTGACATAAAAATAGGACCCATGAATGTTATTGTTTGTTCGAAACTGAGGAATTTCTACCGCAAAGGATTGGTCGCCCTTAGAAACACACATGATCTCTGTAAAAAGGGTCCTCACACCCCCACACCTGCATACTTTTTCCTCTCAAGGTCCTGATACTGATCCGTGTTTTCTTATACGTCACTTAGCACGTTATTTGCTAAGTTCCCGAACCGTGATTTTTGCCATTTACTGATATACGCCGTTTTAATGCTACTGTAAGTTAGCAAATGTAAAATATGTGTAATAAAACAGAAGGTCACAGTTTTCCAGAACAAAGTCTAAAAATTTTTGTTTTTCGTTTAGATCTGACTCCTCAATTTTCTCCAGCTTCTATCAGTTCATGATGTCTGGTGGACCAGCTGACAACTCAAATCAAAGGCAAAGTACTCCAGAAGACCAGGAAAATCTCAAATACGCCCAGGTATGTTTGTTGCGTTGTATACGATTTTGCAAATAGTTTCATTTTAATGATTTATTGTATTTTCCCACGAAGTTATCACACAAATATCAAAATTGTTTGTTTTGCAGGAGTGCGTAAAAGAACTTCAACTGGAGACCCTCGTTACTGAGAGCAAATTCCTCAGACTCGATTCCTTGCAGGTATGAAGGTTATGTCCTTGTAAGGCCAACCGAAACTAAAGACTGCTGTCAAGTACCCAAGCTGTGAAAATGCGAAAGCTGATGCATAGCTTTATAATAACTTGTTAAAATTACATAGTTGTTGCCCTTGATGGCATGTTTTACCTGACAATATTATGTCAGCCTTACATCCTAAATAGCCCTCTCGGAACATCATCGTTTCAAGCAACTCATCCTATTTTGATTGGAATTAAAATGTTGTTTGGTGAATACAAGCAAGCAGGTTGTATTGCTCAGTTTCCCGTAATTATCGTTTAGGAGTTGATCAAAGCTTTGATGCAATCCTCACGCGGTCCCCACGTACACGAATCAATGGGAAGTATTTACAACGAGGATTCTTCCATCTTCTTCCTTGAACTTCTACTTCGAGTCGTCTTGCAAAACCGGTAAACTTTCTTCACTAAAACATCTTCGCGTGAATTGTGTTCAGTGCAATTTGAATTTCGGAAGAATTAAAACAGAAAACGGTTATTTCTCGTAGTTTGATAAATTATCACGAATTTTTGTTGTTTTTTATGTGATATCTGTTTTTTTTTGAAAAATTAAAATAATGCAAAGAAATCAGTGTAATCTGGAGCGTCAAATGCAAAGTTAAAAAAGAATACAAAAAATTATCAATGCCCTATACACTTGATTGCAAGACCTTGAATTACGTAATATTACACATTTCAATGAAGTATTCACACTTTAGTGACCGCATCTTATCCCTGTGGCAAATGGTGCGTGATCACCTTTACACCCTTATCGTCATGGCAACCGACTACAGTCTTCTCCTTGAGCGTGCGGTGGTCGGTTTGCTCCGGATGGCAATCCGACTCCTCCACAGAGAAGATGTGGCCGAGGAGGTGCTGACGTCACTGCAGATACTCCTCATGATCAAACCTCATATAATACCCAAGGTAAGTGAAGCTGTTCCACAGAAACAAACATGTTTTTTAACCACGGAGTCAAAAAGTATTCAAAGATCTGAGCAGTTTTTTATTCAAAAACATTCTTGGAAAATTGGTATCGTGAAAAACTTCGTTTGTTTACATAGCGTTGTTATGCACTCATGTCCATACATTCTTTCAACCCTAGAATGAAGATCTAGGATTGCTAGACTACTGCGTTAATTATACGTATTAAAACTTGAAACACTTTATAAAGGTCACACACATCTCGCCCGTAGAGCTTAAATGGTTAAAGAGCAAAAATCGGCCATATAGAAACTAGCGCTAACATCAGCGGTAATGTTCAACAATTTACGACCTTCAATAAGTCAGTCCTGTTCCTCCTTCCTGCAGGTAAACAGACAAATCGCTTACGGACTCCACGAGCTCCTCCGCACAAACGCAGCCAACATCCACTCCAGAGATGACTGGATCACCGTCTTCACAGTGATGAAGTGCGTCGGAGCTGGAGCAGTTCCTCCTCCCATCCTCCAGATGTCCTCCGGTTCCGCGTCGCCAAGGCAACAATCGCCGGACGAGGCCACCACACCCGAAATAGACGTAGAAAGAAGTATGGTTGAGAATTGCAACTTGATTCTTGCTTGCAAAACTGAAGGTTCTTTCAGTTGCATGTAAATTGCAAAAGGCGTTGTGTAGTGTTGAATAATGTAGTTTGAATGGAAGCAAGCATTAATTATGATGGAGGTAATCAAATCCTGACCCTATATGTTTCATTCGTCAACTGTAAATACTCAGCGTCTTTTGGACCAGATTTTGCCTCCGCTGTTCACAAATCTTGACAATCGTCCCTAGTGTGTGTACAAAAAGTGTAGCCTGATACTAAAATTGAATCAAAATTTGACCGACACGACAAAACACGTGGACCGACAATCGTTACATATATTTTCAATTATGTCATTAGGGACGCAGTCGGACAGTGAAACAGTAGCGAGCGACAACCACAGCAGCGCCTTGTCTGACCGTGGATATACATCAGACAGCGAGTTGCTTGAAATTCACCAGCCGGATGGATCACAAACCGAACTACAGGTCTGTATTAAGAATGTATTTGTGGGTGTTTTCATTCGTTGGTGGTGCGTTGTTTCCAGCATTACGGCATGTGGCTTGTATGGAGCGAAAAATTTTATGTCAAAATTTTCCGGTTTGATTGCGGATCGTTTGACAAACTTTCAACTTCTGATGCCTTTTCTCTATTGAAAATCATGAATTTGTTTAAGCACGCAGCGAAGCATTTAATCTGACAGGTGTAATAAGCCGAACGATCAACTTTTTCGTCTCGCTTTGATTTTGCAATAATTTGCCGAAGTGTAGATAGTATACCGCACAACAAAAACTTTGCGGCCTGTTTCTGGTTGATAAATGTTCCGAAACTAAATGGCTTTTTTAACGAGCTTACTGCAGTGTAGTTTTCGAAGCCACTGGGTAGTTATTGCATTGTAAACAATCGTTTTATAGCGCGCAAGTTGCGAAATTCACACAGTATGATGTGTTGTGGTGTTGTGGTGTTGCTTGTAACCTTGGTTCGTTTATTTAGCACGACCTAAAAGCGAACGGCTTGGTGTTGGTAAGTGCATACGCAGCATGTTCGAGTTACGAATGCCGGAATTGCCGGACTCGTAAATTTTAATTTGATCCTCTCTGCCATTGGTTGCACTCTTTGCATGTTAACTTTCTATGCCCAACCTGAATGAGATAAGGCGTCCTACTGTGCTTTTTTCCTACTTGGCGGAGGATGCATGTAAATTTTTTATTCTTTACATAATATAAGCCTTTTGTATGTTAATGACAAAAGTTTGTTTATTGTTTAACCCACCATGTACAATTCCATTTTTCAAAAGCACAACTTTGACCAGCTTCACTGATGAGACCTTACAGGTCGAAACATTGTGTACACCTGTCCTGCTAATATAATGTTTAACAGTCAGTCTCTCATCAACACAGTTCACTTAACAGCAAGTACTATAGATATAGACCAGAGACTGAATTTTGAAAAAAGTACACTTTGGCAGAGCATGATTACAGTATAATTACTTGCACATGTAGTCTGGTATTAATTTTTATATCATGAGCACTGTTTAACATCTGGTTGATCAAGTACCTTGGCAAACTTATGGTTTTCTAAACTGCTTTGCTGTTTTCAAAGCTTGGATGCAGCTGTTGCCCTTTTAATACTTTGCCACGGCCATATTTAATTCCACCGTTGATATTTTCTAATAAATTGCATTATTGCCAAATACCGTCATATCGTTTTTACAATTTTTCTGACCATGCATGCATTGCTACCAGTTTAGGAACTCAACATAAAATAAACAAGGCTGTAGTTAACCACACACAAAACTTGTACTGTCAAGGAACATAACAGACCTTTATGTTTAAAGTCAGTATTTCTGCCCAATTCAAAACCAACAAATCACTTGTGATTTTTCGCAGAAACTTCAAAAGTCATCTGAAGACAAAAATTCGACTATACAGGTAGAATACGGTGATGTTCATTAAACATGTCATTACCTTTAACAGTAAGACCTTAGTATCTTACACAAATTCGCCAAAGTTCCAATGCGTTGTATAAACACAAGTTATGACACAAATTCGCCAAAGTTCCAAACCTTTCAACAATAATATAGTGGACAACAGTACAAAAGCAAAGTAAAGTGGCATTTTTGTGAGTATCTAAAACAGTGGCTCCCAAATTGGGTTCGTGGGATGGTTACAGGAGGTCCTTGAATGAGCAAAAAACACTGTTCTCTTAAAGTTTACATATACTTGTTGTTTATTTCACCCTATTTTTGTACATCATCTTACCAGTGGAGACACGTTCCTTTCGTAACCTTTCACCCTAAATTGGCAGGTGATTCCCCCGCCCCCTACCCCGTGTAACCAGTTCACCCTCCAGCTGGGTGAACAACTCCGTCAACACGATATGCGTTCAATGGTAAAAAGTTGTGAGACGTTGGCGTTTCTGGTGCGTGACGCCGCTCACGTGACACCGGACAACTTTGAACTTTGTGTTCGTTGTATTCGGACCTTCGTAGAGGGAAGCATCAATGGAGGTAAGTCTATTGCTTAACAAGAAATTGTGCATAAATACCTTGTTTTGTGTAGCTATAACAACAAGTTTTCAAATGAAGGGATATAATTAGTCGTGTACATGAAGTGTTTTCTATGTGATATTCTGGTAAATTCGATGTTGCGGCCGATTCTAATTAGTTTTACCTGGTCTTAAAATATTCAGCCCAAATTATCTCCAACAATATCATGTCCACTTACTCCCTGTTGTAAGTTTTTTAATTTGAAATTATGCATGTTTATTTTTTGTATTGATATTACTACATTACATGTGTTGTGTCCCTGACAAACATGACAGTCACCAAAACTTTTCCAGTACATATTCTTCTATAAAAACACGATTTTTTTTGGCAGTGAACCGAGCTCATCACACCAGTCAAGATCTCATCAACCAACAACACCAGAAACACCAGCTCGACAAGAAGAAACTGAAAAAGCGAAAAGAACGTGACAACAAACGACGGGGTCCACAAAATCAACAGGCAAACGGAAGGTAAGTTTAACATTACCTCTGCGACAATGTGACAAAACTGTGTGACAAGAAGTTGCATTTAATGCATATTGTATACAAATACAATCAACATCATTTCTTTTTAGATATGGACAATACGGGCAAAACTCAGATGACGAAACAGTGGTCGAAAATGTCCCCAGTGGATACCACACTCTGTCCTTGCAGGTAAAGCTTGACGATTTTGCAAATAAACTTTCCGTTAGTGCAATCGAAATAACAGGTAAACGTAAAATTGCACTGAAAACCAGCTGCAGACAGTTGGTGTTAACGAACATAATTTCAAAACCTCGACAGTCGGCTGTATTGAAATGTATGTTGCTTATTGCAATGATTTTGCTTTCCTTTCTTAGCTCCACAATAATGTGCATGTTTTGCTACGTGATTGTCCTTGGTGTGACGTTTTTTTTCATCCAAGCACAAGCTTTAAGAGTGTTAACCTAACCCTTACCATACAGTTGCTTGATCTGATGCACACTCTACACACGAGGGCCGCATCCATTTACAGTTCATGGGCTGAGGAAGAGAAGAAAAGAATGCAGAGTGGTGCCTCTGCTGTGCCATCAGTAACAGCAGAAGCAAGCAATTTGTGGGATAAGTGTTGGTGTCCACTTCTTCAAGGCATTGCCAGGTAACACGATTATCAGCATTTGTTGTACTTGTCCTTGGTAACATTTTGCAATGACGATACTAGGTATAGTGCTTGCACGTTTGTTCATAAAACAATGAAGTCCATAAAACCAAATGCCTAAACTGGATAGCTTTTATGCCAGAAATGTCATTCCAACACCAGGGTATTGCATCCAATTAACAGTATTTCATACAGTCCAATTCCACTTTCACATTGATGTATTTTTCCGCTCAGATTATGTTGCGACGCTCGGCGCCAAGTAAGGACATCAGCATTGACTTACCTCCAACGGGCCTTGCTTGTACATGACCTTCAAACTCTTACTGGAAAAGAATGGGAGTCCTGCTTTAACAAGGTGGGTTTAAATGCTTCGAATGGTGTTGAGTTGTTGTACTTTATCGATATGCAAAACGTGAAGGGTTCTAATTGAATCAGTTTTTAAGTAAGGGACGCATATACACACTGATGATTCTTTTGGCGAAATAAACTTTTCTGATATTAAACATTCATATGTATAATTATGTTACAGTCACAGAAGCGGTAATTTAAAATGGATATAGCGAAATACATTTGTCTTACATACCAAGACTGTCAGATTTAGCCCTGAAATTAACGTTTCTGTGATTCTGAGAACTGTTGCATTATATTCGTTTATTATTAAGCTTTCAAAGCACAAAGTCAAATATATATAATATGCTTTGTTGGTGTTTAAAGTATTTATCTACTCTCAGGTTCTCTTCCCACTTCTGACAAAACTTCTTGAAAACATCAGTCCTGCAGACCCAGATGGTATGGAGGAGACACGAATGCGAGGTGCCACACTACTATCCAAGGTATGGAGGTTTAACTCAGTTACACTGTTGTCGACTCTTCTAAATATGTAATACCAATGTATGAACAAATGTTAAATGATCGTAAGTACCAACATCAGCCGTATACATTTCAATTCAAAACTATGTTGTTCTTATAAATGCTTCTGCTCTTGCAGGTGTTTCTGCAACATCTTAATCCACTCCTGACTTTGCCGACTTTCACTGCCCTGTGGTTAACCATACTTGACTTCATGGACAAATACATGCACATCGGCAAGAAGGACCTGTTGGTATGTGACCTTCACTACCGTGAATTAATGTTTTTATTTATAGAAAGCGTATCTATGGCAGCTGTTTAAGCAAGTGACCAACATAACTGTGACGTTTTTACAAAAAAAATGGTCCTATTTCTAAACTAAAAATGTAAAATTAGTGATTACTTCGGGAAGCAATGTGCAATTATATTTCTAAACAATTTCAAAACCAAAAAGAACCTTTAACTGCCAACAGTAAATTCTCACCAGTTATGTAAACTCCGTTTTTAGTACGAGGCCATCCCAGAATCTTTGAAGAATCTTTTGCTTGTAATGGACACAGCTGGAATATTCCACAGTGCTGACACATCGAGCGGATATACGTCATTGTGGAATGTCACGTGGGAGAGAATTGACTGCTTCCTGCCCAATCTTAAGGGAGAAGTATTTAAGCCACCTTCTCCAGGTACTACCTTGTACCAAACATCCTGGTGTAGTTTTTAAACCACTGAAATTGCGAAAGTTTTGAGCTGGGAAATGTATCACACACCCAAATATTTTGTCTGTTTATTCAATATCAAAATCTACATATTATTACTGTAACTGACTTCTGCCCGTTCAACACAACTAAGTGCCTAACACAACAACTGTTGCTTATTTTCAGAACCAAAAAAACAAGAACTTGTGGCCCCGACGGCCCCTGAGCTAAGCCGGGACGTTAAAATTCCGCAACCTCAACTGGCTGCTCCACAGCCCCCGGTTGTACAACCCCATATGGGCTCCCCTATTCAACCTGCTGGAATCATCGCAGCAACGTTGCCGAAACTTACGCCCCCAGCCAGTCTCAACTTGGGCCCACCTTATCTGAGCCCCCAGAACCCAGTCCCGGTTGCCCCTCTGCCCCTTGGAATGAGCCCGCCGAAACAGCAGACCCAAGTCGGTTCGCCTTTGAAGCCGCAACCCCAGGGCCCACCCAATATTGTGAGTGTGGCACCGGTTTATGATTTGTAGAGCTGGGGTGCTGGTGGTGGGTTCGAGTTATGTTGTTTGCAGGTAGCGCGATTTTTTGGAAGTTTTGGTTGGTTTTGACGTGACGGCGCTGTATTTGGCACGATGCTTCTATAAAAGTGATTTTATTTAAGCCTTGTTATATGATGGTGGGTAATGGTGGTTGTTAAAACATACAATTTTTATAAGCGCCTATTATTGATAATGGCAATTAAGAATTAAACCAATCAACACCGTGGAAGATTGTATAAAAATATTCATGCTGTTTCGATTTTTTAGGTTCGCAAGAATTTTGTTGTTCGCTTAAATTTCTTCACTTTTGTAGTCTTTATACCAGAGGTCGACACTCTACCATGCCAAGAGCTGGTCAACCCCTTTTTAAACAAAACCAAAACGTGTTTGGGAACCGCAAAACCTATAAGTTGGCAGAAATTATTTTGACCCTTCGACGTACACGAAGCAAAATAATCGTCACTTATACGTTTTCAGTGAACGTCAAGAGCACCATCATTTTTTTTTACTTTATTAAGTGTTTTCCCAAATAAGATTGCCGTCACTATGGACCATAAGAGAAGGTGAAACATCCATACGTGCCACCTGGCCCAGGATGCGGTGGCAACCTCTGCCCTATTCCATTTTGGAAAAACCTTCACTGATATTAGCCCTGATCGAATGAAATCCAACATACATCAACCAATATTTCTGTGTGCAGTTGATGAGCTCCACTAACTTCATCGTTCCCCCTCTACTGACCCATCCTGCTCCCGGAACTAAACAAGACCAATCTCACAGATCGTCCCCTGGACCTTCCGTGACCATCGACATGCCTGTGACTTCCATACCAGCTTCCAAGTAAAATTATATTGCGCATGACCTGACAAATTGTATATTGGTGCCATTGGCGGTAATGGGCCGCGTTTTTATTTTTTAAACCGCGTACTTTTAGCTGCAAATGTAAAACAACCGTTTGTTGTTTATTTCCTATATGAATAGCTTACAAGGATTGTTTTGTGCGTTGAGACATTTCTGTGTATATTCGTGTATTCTATGTTGTGTTTCCTATTTATAGCAACGGTGGGTTACTTACGTGCGCTGGCTAACATAATCTGTACAGTTGTACACTTACATGTTTTTTGTGGTGATCGTTACTCGGCGTCGAATGTGCAATGTCAATTTAGAAGAAATAAACTTTAACTTAAGAGTACGCCGTGTTGTTATGTTTGCGGAAAGCCACCTAATAAGAGCGGGAAAATGTAATTAAAACTACAGAAATGATCCTCTGCAGTTACGTATAGCTACCGACGGAGCTGCCAATTTGCGAAATAACCAAAATACTCAAAACACTGGCGGACGACCAGTGCCAATACGATGTAACGTTTGCAAAAAGAGAACAAATATTAATTTCCCTCAATGTCATAGTCCGTTTCTGTTTTATTCCAATAGAATTTGTGCTCACTTCACATCAAGTGAATTTTGCGGAAAATACAACTCCGCTGATGAACAATGCACAAAAGAAAAAAAGTAATCAAGTCAGTCGCCCACGCGGGTTCCTTTGCTATTCACGGGCCTGGGTGCGCCGCCATAGCTGCAACCCTGTACTTTTAAAGCCGCCTACGAAGTCAAATAAGTAACTGAGACAGGGGGGTGTACCTAATGAAGATTTGATGAAGATAAATAATGAAGAAAAGGTTCCGGCAGCTGAATGAAAAACGTTGGGAAGACTCCTTGTTTTGCAGAACCTATATGGTTGGTTTGGTAAGTGGGCGTGTTTTTCCGGATATCTTTATTAATATAAGCTCCTTCCTCAAATATTGCTGTAGTTACCACAATGTGGTGGGTGCTTGTTTTCCTGCTGGAAGTGACCCGCAGGTAAATAAGGTGGTGACATCTTATGCACGGAACTAGCTAACTATTCCTGCAAGTAATCCTAAGTCGTTTGTTTGAAGTTTTCTAGATATATATATTTCGCCCAAACGGGCATCATCAGTATCATTACTCAAATAGAACAAGCTAACAGTTTCTAAAAACGATCTTGTTGGCCGCCTGAAGAGAAGTGGAATTACGTAGAAATGGAAACCTATCAAATTTATGTTCACGTAAGTAATTGCCCTTGATAGAAGTGTGTTGAAAGTGCGCATTTGTTTTGGTTTAACTGAAGTTTTAAAACAACAAAATCTTAAACGTTAGACACGACTGGACACTACTTCCATCTATATGCAGCGAAATTGGCACCAATTACCGCAGAAGTATCTGTTTTTACTTTGCATGACCTTATCTGCTTTACAATTATTGCCTTGTGACGTGATGGATGTTATTGTAGTGACGGTGCAGACATTTTATAAGCAACCCAGCTAAAAAAATTAAAAAGTTACCTTGCTTCCAGACTTCGGGTCGTTATCTTACTGGAGGAACTCTGTGCGCAGTGAATATTAAAATCACGGGCGAAGAAGGTGGAAGCACACGATGGGAACAACTCGGAAAATCGCGTTTATTTCAAAGCAATCTCAAGCGAGGCTCCGTTGAAGTAATGCGAATTGATCATGAGGGAGAACATGTTGGACCACCATTAATTTTGTCGCTGAGTATGAGATTTTTGAATTTTTCGGAACTTTTGAAATGATCAAATTATAAAACGTCATAGTCAAATTGCTAAAAAAGTTTATTCGGTTTTTATATATGTTGAAATTTCTGATTATTTGCTCAGATACTTTATTTAAAGAAAACTGTATCTTCTTGCTATACTGTGCTTAATCAAAAAACAAGCATAATAGGTCTTCGTCGGCAAAGTTGTCCATAAGAGTCACACTATGCTGTACTGATTATTGGTCAAAACAGTGCCATCTGTATGCAGCTCACAGAAATAATATATCTTGTTTGTAAAACAACAACTCGTATCACCATATATTGCGTTTGATTTTAGAGTTAAACAAACGTTGGTTCGACAGCTGGTTGTGCGAAAAAGTGGTTGTGGTTTACAAGGAAACTGAATACGAGTTTCCAATTTACGACTGGATTGATGAAAATGAGATGAAGGTCGTCCAAGGTCACGGTAAGGATCAATTTTGGTCCTCACCTGTTTAACAATTTTTATTAGTATTGAAATGTAATATTTTATTTTAAATCCGACCCTTTGTATTTTAGCCGAACTGCCGCAGAATGTCGGCTCTCCGTTGGTTCGTACGATGCGCCAGAAGGAAATTTTGGAAAACCGTAGCAAATTCGCATGGTATCCGGCACCCACTGATGAGGATGACGTAGCTTGGGGAGTAAATCGCTTCGTGAACGCCAAAAACTTTCTCGAATTGCCGAAGATCTTTCTTCGTACATTCAATCACATGAAAAATATTGGTCGGTCTGGTTTTAGTGTGGCAGTCAACACTTGCACCAACGTGTTGAGAGGTAAAACTACCTAATTCTTCCAGGCCGCCTACATTTTGTCTCTAACTTAATGTGTAACTCTTGCTTTTAGTCTTACACAGGGTTATTATTAAAGTAGTTTGATCACTGATTTTAAACAATTGCTTTCGGAACAAAAGCACCTTTTATGCGCTAGATGGCAGTAGTGCACCAACATTAAACCTGTCCTGTCATGCAAAAACATTATAAGACGTGTGTATTACTATAAATTACTATAAACTTACAATGTACGCTTATTACACAACTCAATGCTTTTACCGCACAGACCTTTTCAACTCGATCAAAAGTTTAGATGACTACAAAAAGTTGTACAAGGACCTGGGGCACAAAGATCCTGTTTTTATTGACGAGTAAGTCGTTGCCAAAGTATGAACTTATAAATCACAACCAAACAATAAAAATATTCGACGATACAAGCTGATGCATCTTTGTAACTGCAATAAATTGTCAAACGTAAACCCCAATACAAGGAAAATAACCAGCATTTATACAAAGTTTTCGTCACCTCTGCACAAAGCCGAAATATTAACAAAAGATCCACATTTAACGAAGCTGGATGAAAGACGAAGAGATGGGAAGGCAAGTGCTTAATGGGATTTCACCTCTCGCCTTTGAACGCTGCACTTCCCTACCAAAATACTCTGATATCACTGAAGATGATGTGAGAGGCCTGATACCTGCTTGCACAACATTGGACGCCGAACAGCAGGTGAAAACTATAAACCATGCCTTCCCAAATGGTTCACGATCCTGCGGGGGGGGGGGTTTGCACGACAAATTTTGTGGGCTGTTGTCACACAAAATACAAATTTATCTGTACTTTTTTCGCAAATTACGCCAAGATATACTGGGCCTCTACAAAACCTTAAAAAAATAGTGCATTGTTGTGTGTTTCTAAATTCCAATACCATTTTGATAATATCGAAAACGAACGCCGAACACGGGGAGTTCGAAGCCCTGATTTACAGAATACAATAGGGTCAAAACTAGGATGTTCTTTGTGACGCACATATCCTATCGCCAGACTTTGTTTACCACCACTCGTAACCTTTGAACACTATTCAACCGAGGATATTGCGCCAGTGCAAACATGTAAGAGGAAACTTTCGCAAGTGCTAGGAAACCAACGCGTCACTTTCCTCTGTTGCGAGTGTGCAAACAAAGTCTTTGCAAGTGTGCAAATAAAGTCTTTGCGAGTGTGCAAACAAAGTCTTTGCGAGTGTGCAAACAAAGTCTTTGCGTGTGTGCAAACTAAGTTTTGCCAGTGTGCAAACAAAGAAATTGTGTCTAAAAACCCTCTGATTTTTATGGCGTACGAGTTTCCATGCAAACGTGTACTGGCAATCAAGGCCCTATGTAAATGTCAAAAAAGGTCCACGATATCATTGTTTGCTTTTTTCTAGTGGATATCACATAACATGCCCTACACACCCATATATATTCTTTATTCCCTTGTATTTCACATTTCCTTATTATACTCAAGAAATGGCCTAACTTGTAAAAGCCTTGATATTGCAACACCATACACTTTTTTGTGACACATTTTTAATATTAGTGTTTGTTTACAGGCTGGTCGAATCTACATAGCTGACTACACGTATGCGAAAAACATCGAACGTAACAAAAATCCCAAAACTGGGGAGTTTCTAGTTTGTGCCGATTGTCACGCTCTTTTTCACGTGACAGAAGATAAGAAATTTGTTCCAATCGCCATTCAACTCGTCCCCGGTGACAGATCATCGGTTTATACGCCTAAAGATGAACATTACGACTGGCTTCTCGCCAAAATGTATTTTCGGTCCACCATGTCCACCATGCACGAGGTTTCAAAAATAAAATCTAGTTTCAGGTTGTGAAATGTCCATTTTATATTTTTTTCTTCTCTTCGTTGCAGCTGCCTGCATGCTGAAGTGTTAATGATAATTTGTTTAGCCAATGGACGCTTAAGAAATTCGTTGTTCTCCCTAGATAACACGCTGATTTGTTTGTGTATGGATCACGATTACAAACCAATGATCAAATAGAGATCAATCTATTTAGAAATCCAAAAATCTGATGATGCTTAGAATACGTATATGCGAAATCGATTTTTCTGGACTAATACAGCAGCTGACAGTAGTCCAGGGCTTTTGTTACCTCGCTAAGAAAATGCGAAACCAAAATTATATACATGCTTATTTTATATTTATAAATATATAGAAGCAATGGTTTTATAACCAAACATGTAAATGGTATGCTTATTTTTTCAGTGGTACCATCACTACCTCTCCACCCATGCAATGTCGGAGACGTTCTGCATCGCCACTTTTCGCTGTTTACCTCGATCCCATCCTGTATACAAACTATTGCGTCCGCACTTAATTACAGTTCCCACCATTAACACAGACGCACGGTTTGTGATTATGCCGCGGGGATCTCTTGCAAATCGTTGTAATAGCCTCAGTAAGTTCTGTCCAACACCCTTACCATTGGTGGTATTATTAATTGTTGTAGCAACAGCTCTGTTTTATTTTCTGTATTAAATGCTGTATAAATAACTGTAGGCTATTTGTGAGATGGTTTATTTTTATCATTTCAGTTATGCGTTATTGTTTTCCTTTCACTATTTGAAATACTGACTGTTATTGATGTGTTATGGCATAGATAGTCTTTCGACACTGAGAGAATGCTACAAATGGTTTAATATCTCTCAATTAGATGTGCCTGCTGAACTCAAGAGAAAAGGTAATTCCACCCAAATTTAGGTCAAGTTAATTAAACAACCGCATGCATGTACCAAAATAAACCACAGTTCGTGCACACTGCGGTACACTATTGCTTTGGGTCAGGATACTTCATATTATGTTGTGTTGCGAGTGAGCATCAATCATTTAATAGGAACTGATGATCCGTCCCTTCTTCCCAACTACCATTATCGCGATGACGCAATGCTCATATGGGAGGCCCTCGAAAAGTTTGTGACCAAAGTCTTGAATTCTTATTACAAATTTAATCAGGTAGGAATAAAATAACAACGTATTCTATGAAACTTATCAGTCTTCAAATAGGATTAGTGTGGTTATTGAGGGATTTCAATTAGGACTACAAAAAAACTGATAGTTCGATACTGATCAAAAAATAAAACAGAATAAATTGCTATCGCAGGAAGTCCAGGATGATTGGGAGTTGCAGGCATGGTTACATGACATGGCTCATGAGGGATTTGGTTGGCAAGATGGAAACTTGAGGGGAGTCCCGGATAAAATTGCCGATGTTGAGCAATTGGTAAGAGCGTAAGCCGTAGTCAAAGCTATTGATCAATTAGGTAAAGGTAGATGATTTTTACATTTATTGCTATGTTTCGCATCTTGTTCCGCTCATTCGAATTCGTAGTTCAAAAGAAAGATGTTTTCTAATGACGTGAATAATTTTAAAATATTTTATTCGCAATAAACTTGAACGATTTTTTTTGGTTTAATCATACTTTATTACTTCTCAGGTCCACCTTTGCACGATCATTATATTCACAAGCTCAGCCCAACATGCCTCTGTAAACTTTGGTCAAATGGAATCATATCAGTTCGTACCAAACTCACCCGGATGTATGAGGCTCCCAGTCCACAAGAAAGGCGAGGTGCAAATAAATTATCAACAGACATTTTGGCCAAAACTAAACAAACTCCGCATGTATTAGTTGGGCTCTGTCCAATCCGCTCATATCAATGTTAGGTCTTCCACACATATACTGAACTGGGCATTCGACAGCTAATCGTCGCATTTGTTTTGTCACAAAGTTTGTTGTATATCATATAGTTCCAAACAATATTGTTCGAGTTTTGTTATGTAGGGCTCACTCGATAGGATCATTGCTTCACTTCCAGATGTAACAACGTCAAGTCTATTTATTTCATTCTCCTACTCGCTGTCGCACTTCAACGAAGACGAGGTACGTCACTGTGTGGACACGACAACATAGAAATTCAACCAAGACTTGTATGTAGGGGTTGTGTTATCATCAAATTCATCGGTGCTACAAGGCATGATGCTCAGGCTAAAAATACCCTAAAATATGAATAAGTCGTTGCATATGTGTTTTCATGAATCAAAGTACTGTTTCAGTGATTGTTGGCAATTTTTTTAAAGGAGAAAAGAGAAGCATTCCTAATATTATTTTATTACCTTCATGACCTATGCGATTTGTGCCTGGTGGTTTAGCTCAAAGGGGAGAAACATTGTTTAATATTCTTTCGGGGAATACTCCTAAGGTTGACCTTTTTGGACGTGTACAAAGAGACCAAGAGAGTATTTTAGGACTTTCTAGATGACCTTGTGATTATCGGCCAAACAATCACTCGCCAAAACGAAAAAATTAAATTTCCATACATATTCCTGCTACCTGAAAAAATTCCTTCCAGCATTGCCATCTGATTGTATTTTTGGGTGGTGTTGAAGTTTTCTTGTTTACTGCACTTTGCTTTTGCCGATGCCAACGAGTTTAATAACACGACTAATATGATCAAATGCATGCACTTACGGGTTTATTGAACGGAATGCAAAAATAGCCAACAAACGACACATGTGTTGTGTGATCATATTTATGTATTTCTTTAAATTAAATTGAGAAATAAAATCCCAGACGGTGTCAGACTTGTAAACCACCCACTCCCCTTGGAACTGAAATTTTCACAATTTGTTAAGAGCATTGCTGTTAAGATTTTTAGGGTTGGGACCATGAGAACAGCATTGATCAAAATCAAATAACTACAGGAAACTGTTCCAGGTAGGGCTTGCGGCAGACATAGGCTCACCGATCATGTGCTTAATCGCCAGACTTTGTTTACCACCACTCGTAACCTTTGAACACTATTCAACCGAGGATATTGCGAGTGTGCACACAAAGTCTTTGCGAGTGTGCAAACAAAGAAATTGTGTCTGAACACCATCTGGTTTTTATGGTGTACGAGTTTCCATTCACACGTGGTTCTGGCAATCAAGGCCCTATGAAAATATCAAAAAAGGCCCACGCTGTGCGCAAAACCCCGTTTTTGTGGGTATTTGTTTTGTGGGTATTCTGCTTATGACCGTCGTGACTGTCCAGCGCAAAATGCGATATTTTACAAATGCAGAAAACGGGGTTATTTTACGAAGATGTGTAAGTCAGTATCCGACATCTGCAACAATCTGTAGACAAGCCTGATGCATGACCATATAAACAATTAATATCGTAAAACACCGTTAAATAATCTTCCGGGAAATATCCCTAAGGTTGATCTTTTTGACGTGTATACAAGGAGACCTAGAGATTATTTTAATACTAAACAATTTTCTTATAGGTTTACTTCGGATGCTTTCCTGATCGCTTGTTTTCTGAAAAAGCGATAACAAACTTCCAGAAAGACTTTCTGGATGACCTTGACGTTATCGGCCAAACAATCACTCTACGAAACGAAAAACTGAAGTTTCCATACATGTTCCTGTTACCTAAAAAAATTCCTTCCAGCATTGCCATCTGAATGTATTTTTATGAGTGTTAAAGTTTTCTTGTTCAACTGCACTTTGCCGATGCCGACGAGTTTACACGACTGATGTAATAAAACGCATGCACTTAGGGCTTTATTGAACGAAATGCAAAAATAGCCAACAAACGGCACATGTGTTGTGTGTTCATATTTATGTATTTCTTTACATTAAATTGATAAATAAAATTCCAGACTGTGTCAGACTCGTAAACCCTCGTGGTTGTTTATTTAACTGTAAAGAGGAATTGAAATTTTTAAACTGGAACTGAAAGTTGGCACTGCTGTTAAAAGGTTCCTCTCACAGTTCATAATCCGATTTCTGCAGAAGGACAATAGTTTTAAAGAACTTTTGTTATATGTAGCCACCGACATGTAAAAGTTATATTCGCTTTTTGAAAATGGTTTGTTAAAATAAAAGAACTTTAGCGCCGTGTGGAAATAAATTCAAATTGGCGAAAATTTTTTACGCATGAGTAAACAACATTTTTAATTTATCGTGCTAAGTAATATTATGCATCATTGAGGAAAAATAACAATAAATCGGCAATACACCAAAAAAAAACAGTATAAACAAAATACGATACAGTTAACCAGCTGCTTTTGTATTAGTTCACTCGACTGCTGTGACCATAGAATACTAAAACATGGAATGGAAACTCCGGAGAAAGTGCGTCGTCGCGCATAAGTAACACTTCACCCGAAATGGAAAATGCGCTGGGTTAAATGTGATTTTGGCGATTTTTAGGGGGCTTAAAAACCTATCCAACTGTGCAAAATTTAAAACTTTTTTCAAACAACAAGTTTGGTTCCTCGTCTTTTGAAATATGTGAATGATTTTAAATAAATCGAGTCGCATCATGTTTTACGGCGATTTGCTGTCTACTGCCTTTGCGGTCATGGACAAATAATTGCGCATGAACAAATATTTGCGCATGAACAAATAATTGCGTATGAACAAATATTTGCGTATGAACAAATAATTTCGCGATTTTGCCGTTTGCAGGCATAGTATTCTCAAACACTTTGCTTAATATGTCAAATCAACTACTTTGCTTGCTGGTTTTTCCTAGGACAGTATCTCTGCACACAGTAGCCTAATGCGGTGTTTTGACGAATATTATGTAGAGCTCATTCAATAGGGTTATTGCGTCACTTCCAGATGTTACAACGTCAAGTCTCATTATTTCATTCTCCTACTCGCTGTCGCACTTCAATGAAGACGAGGTACGTCACTGTGTAGACATGACAACATAGAAGTGCACCGTCACGCATGAGTAACATTTTACGCGAAATGAAAAATGCATTGGGTTAAATGCGATTTTGGTGTTTTTTTAAGGGGCTTAAAAACCCATTAAATAGAACAAAATTTAAAACTTTTTTAAAAAAACAGAAATTTGGTCCCTCGTCTTTTGAAATATGTGGATGATTTTGAATAAATCGCGTCGCATCATTTTTTAAGGCGATTTGCTGTCTACTGCCTTTTGGGTCAAACTATGAACAAATAATTGCGCGCTTTTGCTGTTTGCAAGCAGTGGGAGGCTAAATCGAGTAATATTATCAACTACTTGCTTATTATGTTTTTTTCTAGGACAGTATCTCTGCACACAGTAATGCGATTGTTTGGGAATATTTATTTTGCAAAAACAGGGCATTTGACAAACAATAGTATGACTGCGTTTTTCTGCGATTTCTGTATCTTGATGAAGATGGAGATGAAGATATTATAATGAACCAAATTATTAAAATCAGTTGATATCAGGAAATACCTCGCCAACACCATGTTCATACTGCTGAGTGCAAATGTTGTCAGTAAAGTCCAACACAAAACAACATTTTTGTGCATAATATGGGTTTGAAAAAGCTAAGCCCTGACAAAATATGTGTTGATTGCTTGCAAATACTCAAGGGCAGTGGGAATACTTCCAATACAAACCGACTATAATTTGTTTTTAAGTGTTTGCATACGAAATTCTGAATACTTTCATCTTTTTCTTCAACATGACATGTCTCCTCAGAAGCATTTTAATACATATCTAAATCAAATTCTGTTGTGTTTTACTTAAAACTAATCTGCGAAGAAAAAAAATGACTTGTGAAAAAGGTTATTTATATATTAAGGTCCAATTTTGCTGAAACAAAAGGCAATTATGTTTAGTTCAACAAAACACTACATATCTTCAACTGTGTCAGGAACATTCAACCAAGTGTTATGATAAGAGTAAAAAAATATTCTTCTGTTATGTGTGCAATAGTTTGACAAAAATAATTTCCATCAAATTTGTTTTCTTCTCAGGGATATTGGACTAATCAACACTTAAAGTCGAACTTTCGGACAAAAATGCCAATATACAACCAAACATTTACAACGAAATCAAATAGAAAACTCAGTGATGTGTGGGAAAAATGTATAAGGTAGATTACTAGTACAACAAAAGCAAGTTCATTAATATTCACAGAGCATCGGCTCATATGTGGCATGAATTGCTCAGAACCAATGGAATATAAAAAATGACACAAGAATTTATTTGATTATGTCAATATTTTTAGATAGTAACCACTATTTATTTACCATTTTATATTATTTGCATAAAAATGAAAAACAGCCAGATTTAAGTATGGTTAACCAAGTAAATAAAATCTTTAAAATTAAGCAGCAAAATTTGGCCCTATCATATCTGGTTTACAAAGGCTACAATCTGACATTTTGGGTCAAAAGCTACTTCATGTAGTACTGCACTATCTGTCCAACATATGTCTTTACAAAAAGAGGAGCTATGAAACATTTTGATTCGACAATGACTGCAAAAATGTG
Organism: Ascidia mentula; assembly: GCF_947561715.1. Classification (NCBI taxonomy): domain Eukaryota; kingdom Metazoa; phylum Chordata; class Ascidiacea; order Phlebobranchia; family Ascidiidae; genus Ascidia; species Ascidia mentula. Next base: position 8,389,690 of record NC_138568.1, read on the forward strand.
ACCTCTGGGTCAGACTGTTTTGTTCAGATATTAGGTTTCTGAATCCCATGATAGCTTTTTAGGCAGATATGCAAATTTAAAACATTACGTCATCACTTGAATGACGTAATTACATGTTTTACGTCATCTTTGAGGTTGACGCGATGACGTATTAACATCTTTTTAGTCAGTAAGGTGACTTCGTAACACACGGTTAAAAAGTGTATTAGAGCGCGTCATAATTAAAATCATCCACATATTTTAAAAGATTAAGGATGAAACTACTTGAATTACATTTAAATAAATTCTTGTGGTTACATTAACTTAGACTTTTTCGCCGCCATAAAACGCCAGAATCGCATTTAACCCAATGCATTATTCATTTTGCGTAAAGTGTTACTCATGCGTGACAAAAAGAGTTTCCATTAAAGTGTTGTGTTTTAATCAAATACATCGGTGCCACAAGGCATGCTGCTCAGGCTAAAAGTACCCTAAAAATATGAATAGGTGGTTGCATAAGTGTTTTCAGATATCAAAGTAAGTGATTGTTGGCAATTTATTTGAAGGAAATGGTGATTTATCTCAAAGGGGAATACCGTTAAATAATCTTTCGGGGAATACCCCTAAGGTTGATTTTTTTGACGTGTTCAAAGACCAAGAGATTATTTTAATACTCAAAAAAAAATTTCTTGTAGGTTTACTTCGGATGCTCTCCTGTTCGCTTGTTTTCTGAAAAAGTGACAACAAACTTCCAGAAAGACTTTCTGGATGACCTTGACGTTATCGGCCAAACAATCACTCGCCGAAACGAAAAACTGAAGTTTCCATACATATTCCTGCTACATGAAAAAATTCTTGCCAGTATTGCCATCTGAATATATTTTTGTGAGTGTCAAAGTTGTTCAACTGCACTTTGCTTTTGCCGATGCCGACGAGTATGTATAACACGACTATATGATAAAATGCACTTAGGGCTTTATTGGACCAAATGCAAAAATGTGTGTTCATATTTATGTATTTCTTTACATTAAATTGATTAATAAAATCCCAGACGGTGTCAGACTCGTAAACCCTTGTGGTTATTTATTGAACTGTGAACGAGGAACTGAAATTTTCAAATTGTAAAGAGGAACTAAAAGGTCACTCTTTGTGGACGCTTCAAGCGTAGCAGTTCATAATCTGATCAGAAGGCGGATAGTTTTACCTAAACGGTAGGGAGCTTTAGCAAGCAAGTTAAAACAAGCTCAAATTAATGGGAGCCAATAATATGTTTTTGAGTAATGTGCAGATAGGACCACTGTTTGACCTATTCGATCTCTTCAGCATAGCTTGGTGACCGTTGACAATCTTGTTCGCCAAACGAAGACTTACACTTCTTGGTACGGTAACTATGTAATCATCGACATCCGTAAGTTGAAGTTATATTCGCTTTGTTAAAATGGTTTGTTAAAATTAATGAACTTTAGAGCCGTGTAAAAATAAACTGAAATTGACGAAATAATTTTTATGCTTGAGTGAACAACATTTTCAATTTATCTTGAAAAGTAATATTGTGAATCATTTAGAAAAAAACAACAGTACATCGGCAATACATTAAAGAAAAATAGTATATTCAAAATAAACAAAATAGTGAACAACATTTTAAATTTATGCGGTCAAGTAATATTATGCATAATTTAGAAAAAATAACAATAAATCGGCAATACACCAAAAAAACATTATAATCAAAATAAACAAAATATGATACAGTTAACCAGATGTTTTTGTGTTAATTCACTCAACTGCTATGACCATAGAATACTAAAACATGGAATGAAAAGTGCGTCGTCACGCGGGAGTAATCAAAGGCAGTAGAAATACTTTCAATATAAACCAACTATAATTTGTAAGTGTTTGCATACGAATAAATTCTAAAAATATTTTACTTTTAATAAACACATTTCTACATCACATTCTGTTGTGTTTTACTTACAACCGGTCTGCGAAGAAAAAGAACTAGTGAAAAAGATTATTTTTATTATACTAAGTTCCAATTTGTCGAAAACAAAAGGCATGTTCAACAAAATATTACATATTTTCAACTGTGTCATAAGCATTCAAACAGGTAAAATGATAAAAAATTGTACTTCTATTACTTGTGCAAGTTTGACAAAAATTTTTTACTGATATTCAAACCGTTTCCTTTTCAGGGATATCAGACTAATCAACACTTAAAGTCAAACTTTCGGACAAAAAAGCTAATAAACAACCAAATATTTGCAAAAAAGTCAAATAGAAAACTCAGTGATGTGTGAGAAAAATGTATAAAGAAGGTTAATGGTACAAAAAAAGCACGTAATGGTACAAAAAAAAACCAACTAAGTAAATACAATTTTTTTGAAAAGCAGGAAAATTTGGCTCTATTTGGCTTACAAAGACTACAATCTGACATTTTGGGCCGAAAACTAACTAATGCACAATCTGTCCAACATACAAAAACAGAATGAAAATTTAAATATGTTCAACATACAAAGAATGTCTCAACAAAACGAGCATAAAAGTGTATACTCAATCATGACCGCAAAAATGTGACTTTCAAAACTGTTTTGTTCAAATATTAGATTTCTGAATCCCATGATTGACTTTTAGGCAGATATGCAAATCTAACAAGTTACGCCACCAAAAATCTACAAAGTTACGCCACCTGAATGACGCAATTACATGTCTTACGTCTTTTTTTAGTTTGACGCGATGAAGTATTGACAAAATCATCCCCATATTTGAAAAGACGTGCGTAATTCACACAATTCTGCTTAGCGTTGTTAGAAAAGGTGCCAATATTGACCAACAATAAGAGAACCAAAATTTAATGCTTTACAAAATGCAATTAGAAGATTTAAAATCACCCATTGAACTTGACCCTCTTTATGCGAAAAACGTCCCTATTCAAAGAACTCTGTACAGCGCTGTAAAAATAAGTGCAAATACTGACCAATATCACAAAAACGAAAATTTACTGCTTCACAAAGTGCAATTAAAAGATTGAAATTAAGGTGGCGGTCGACATCCAAATCGCCCATTAAACTTGACCCTCTTTTCGCGATTCACCATAATGGTGACATGCATAATCTAAACAGTTTTTTAAACAGATCTTTAATCCAGTATTTATCCAATAAAAGTTCATCATTATAAGCACAACCATGCATAAATGATTGTCTAATATTTGAGAGGTTAATACCGGATCACATAAACGTTTTTTTCCTTTTTGGTTATTTTCTCGTCACCATAATTCGACCGTACTGATCTACTTGAATCTAATTTTTTAAAAACTTTTGCTAGCTTTCAAGTTTGGCAGCCTTTAACGTGTTATTGTGTAAGTCTATGTTCGACCGGGATAGATATACATGGTTAATCGCTTTCATGCGGTTTAAAACCCGTATATCGTGCCTATAGGTAGAATGCAGTTATTCGTTTACTTGAGTGTTCAGTTTTCTACGCAATTCTTACACGAAGGAACGGCCAAACAGGCATAAATAACAATTTGATCCAGAAAGAGAGTGGTATCTTGTACCATTGTCATTTAACTTCAGATTTTCTATCCTTTTCTCTTCAACTCCAGCAGTCTTTCTTCTGTTATTTCTTTGCAGTCTACTGCGACTTCTACGTTATTTCTGTGAACTTTTTTGTGCTCTGTTTTGTACGAAAGCAGCCCTGTTATTGTGTGCTTTCCAATAAATGGTGACCATCCAAACAAAGAAGGTTTGACGGATAATTGTGGAATTTCATCAGATGAAAATCCTTGCAAAATTATCTTAAGTTCAACTTTGTTCCAAAATGCATCACGATTAACGAGGTCGTTGCTTTCGGTTTCATCCTTTTGGCTTTCGTTTGGATCATCAAGATCGGAAACTTGACATTTAAAGGCAATTGTTTTTGTTCAGATTTATGACTAATGATGTTGCATGGTGCCCACAGTACACAAAAATAACTGTAAGCGTGCTGACTTAAACTATCAAAATGCAAACAAGCATTTAGCACAGTTTGCTTTCTATGGCTCCAACTTGACCTTCAAGCAGTTTCACAATGCTTCCGATAGGAATGTGCTGCTGCAGGCAATACTTGAGTATTTCATCATTTTGTATCCTCCGCTGTGCGACAGATCTTCAAGAAACTTGTCCTGCTGAAAGTTTTCTGTAATTTCTGGAAATGCTCGCATTCGGTATTTGAATGTAAGTGATCTCTTACATTCATTCTGTAGTTTATACACCTTTGGTATCTACACATATACTGATTGGTGTGATGTCGCGCTGATGCATATTATGACAATGCCTCGGTATGCTGCCTTGTTCATTGTTTTTGTGGCATATCGGACGCGATTTTGTTTCATTTAGTTTTATACACTTGGGGTCCGATTCAGGCTTGCAAGTATTTTTACGAGGCCCAGCATGACTAGCATCGCGCAATTCACTTTGAACTGTTGACTTTCCGCTAACAGATGCAACTTTTGGGGCAAATTTGTGACGCTGTAAATGGGCGATAAACCGTGTCCGCTTGGAAACAGTTTGTTTACAGACTGGACAATGAAAATGCGCACAAGACATAACCACGCTTTGAAGAGGCAGAAACATGGAAAACATACCTTACCATCATGACTGATGACTTCGTCTAAAATTCAATGTATATATTCCGAAATCTACCTTTTTTTCCCAACGCCACTTGTGCGTTCGTCTAAAATGGCGCTTTCATCGATTTTTGGTCGGAAATACTTTTAAACAATACCTGCAGTGCGTATGAATTCCTTTCGACAAACAAGTTGAAGACACACCCTTACACACATTAAACCAAATTCTCAGCCTAACTATGGACAAAATATTCAGAGTTTTTCGTAGGAAACACCAAAAAACATATGTCATAAAAAGTTGTTGATCCGAATATTCTCCGCAACAAACAGAAACATACTTGATTGTAAAACAGGTGTTTTCAAAATTTTATCCACTACTTTTTTTGGTTCTGTGAAGCGCGATAGCAATTTCTTTAACAATAGCTAACCTACAAAAGTTAAAGGCAATGTTCAGTTTTATCGGAAATGTGAATTCTTCAGTAAACATATTTTACTGCTTGGTACTCTTAAACGTTCAACAGACCAACCAATCATCAAATCAGTTCAAAACGAAGCAACCTATAATGGACACGTTACAAAGTATAAAAAAGGTAACACCCAATGTGTCTAAAGAAATAATGTTACCACAAAAACTATCGTCCAGATCTCCAATTTGTATTACACAGCATACTTAAAGTGCATATGACACGGCCATCACAATTTTGCGTAAAACTAAAGGTACATCTACAACAAACATATATCCAAAGTTTTACGGTTCTACGTCAACTAAAAAATGTAGAAAACTGCACGAAAAGTAACGGCGACCAAAAATCGTAAACCTTTTGCGCTGAGGGGAAAAGGACATCACATAAGCCGCTTGCGTCGAAAAAATGCATTGTTTAGATAGGAGAAGGCGCCTGTTTTTGCAGGTATAGACATAGGAGAATCCACAGATTAAGTTACATTAAAGGTCAGGACAGGGTTTTGCATCACACAAAAATTTGTCATTGTGACGTTACGAATCAAAGGCTTATTTGTCCCTAATTAACGAAAAACCATGGGGTATAGCAGAAACGACATAACTGTGAGTGGACAAAGCGACAATGCTAAACTAACGGTTTGTCTCTGTCGTGTTTCCAAGAGTCCATGTATCACGTTAGCGATCATAAATGCTGTAACAACAAGAACAACCTGTCCCAGTAACTGTTTTATTATTACACAACTAAATAAGACATAATAGGTCGAACAACGGCCATCTGTCTGCAGCTTAAATTAACATCATTGCACTTGTTCACTTTTTGTTCCCTGTTTAATGCAATATTATGCTTAAAACAGTTTTACAATGTTTTCCATTCCTACGCATAAGGCTTGCTGCCAGCACTCGCGCACGACCGAAGCGCCTTTTATAACGTCACGCAACAATATCTCGCTTTCGCACGATTTCGTTCGCAGCGGCAAAAGTGCGACTTTGATCAGCTGTATCTCAGGAACCAGTAGCCGTATCAAGCTACTTTTTTCGCCAAAAATGTTCTAAAGTTACGAACATCTCTTTTAGTTTGATTATTAACATGTTTTATTTTTACCTGTCATATGCACTTTAACAAAGCTCCATCACAAGTAAAAAGCGAGTATGCCGTACAGATTGTGAAATAATGGACGTGACGTACAATTTAACAAAGCTACCTATCGTTAACACAGAGCAAGGTATAGCGTGACTACTCTGACTTTTAACAAAGTTACCTTGGTCATAGTACAAGGTATGCGTGACTACCCTAACTTTTAACGGGACTAGCCTAATGTTTAACAAAGTGACCTATCGTGGACACAATGCAGGGTATAGCGTGTCTATACTCTAACGCATTGTTTCCCAGCCGATGGTACGCGTATGTGGTTGAACATTTATGACAATGTGTCTGACGAACATAAGCCTTGAAAATGTATTTATTGCGAGAAAATAAAAAAACGGCAAGAAAGCCTAAATATTTTAACTCCTTCTGCAAACTTGGGTCCGTCTGTGAGGGAGTAGTAATGCGATTAGAGAAACACACAGTGGGTGGGTGCGACAGAAACTTGAACAATGCAGCTGGAGTCGTTTTTGCAAAACAGCAATGGTGTGGAGGAAATGTTATTTTTACAAAGAAATTTAATAAAAATAGCATGCCAATGAACTAAGGATTTTTTGAGGAAACAATGCAGGCAAGAGGTCTTTCGTGGTGTGGGAAAATTTGTTGCAATAATTCTGTGCTTTATGCTTACAGCTTCCACGTTTGGTCGCTTTACGCACGTGTATGACGAAATTACGGAATACAGATGTACGAGATTTTGTCAATGAAAAATAAGATGTATTGATTGATTGCGGTATTTTAAAGTCGTTGGTTTCAGTTATGTAATGTCCCAAATTCATAGAATATTTTAACGTTTTAGCTATGTATTTATTCTCCTTGCAATTAAAGAAAATGTAATAAAAAGTGGCGCCATGGTCAGAACCAAACGTTAAAAAACGTAACCACGGTAGGTTACAAAAAATTGTACATCAACTTGTTAGATCTCAGCTAATGTAAGTTATTACAGGATTTCGCATCACGCCCAAAGAGGCATCCTGTTCCGTGATCGTTGGCATTTTTGATTTAACCCAGACGCCTCGCCAGTAGCCATATGAAACTGGGTATTAGTATAAAATTGCATATGGTCGGCAATTGTGAACAAAAATGCTCACTAAATAAAAAAAGCTTAAAGGTGGAGTTTTGGTTTTGGCCAGTTAAGGTTAGCCACACTTATGTAAGCGTTCAGCTAGCATTGGGTTACCCCATACTAGCTAGTCGGCAACCACACAAAGCGTTCAGGCACATCACAAAGTAATGGCCTAACGGTCAACCACATTCATACATTAGGGGAGTTTCATTTTTATCAGAAACTCAACCCTGTGTAGAACGTTGAGCCTTTTTAGACTTATTTGGTTGGTTGACCACACTTGCGTTCAACTAGGCCGTTACCTCCAGAAAGAAAGTTTCAAATATAAACAATTATGATGTAAACATCGATTTACAGTTTGCACACAAAATGTTTATCCTTTTCTGCACGTTTCTGTGATAAACCAACACATTTAATGTGAAACCACTGTCCACATCGAGTGCACTCAACCCAAAGAGTATTCATTGGGTCATTGTTTTCAGATTCACATGCTTTGCAGGTTTCTTTATCATTTGTGCCATGAAGGCATTTTCCAACGATTACTTTTAACATTTCTGATCTGTAGCTGTGCGTACAAACAATTTGTTTGAGACTTTTTCCAGCTGCTAGCCATTTAGCGTACATACAGATCATAACTCCACAGCTTGATCCATCAGGCTGTTTTGTTCTCTGTGGAGTTTCCAAAGTGGAAATTTTCCAACCAAATTTGGTTGTTAAAAGATAATTCACCGTATCTTGTGCAGTGGACATTGTTGTCAGTTTCTACATCAGGCATTGTCAAAGGGTCTATATAAAGCATTTTGTGGTTGGAGATGTCAATAACAAGTAAAACCCAATGAAACCCGGAAGGATTCCATGGTATAAAAATTGTTTTTTTGCCCTGAAACGTTACACCTTCCCAAATTTTTTTAATTGAAGCCTTTCTCTGCAATGTTTGAGCCACAGTAGAACAAACATATAGTGTGTCTTGGTACATGCTGGTTATTTGCCATAAGTAGCTGTTAATGACTTCATCGTAAAGCCAACCAACATTAAATCTGCAGTCATGCTTTTTAAGTTCACTAACTTCAGCAGGTGGCAACGCATCATCCAGTGATTTCAATTCTAACAGAGAAATTGAATGAGGGCCGTTTTTCAAAATCCTACTCGAAGGTTTATTTGATGTAATATGAGCTGTGATGTTTTTTTGCACCGCTGGTTTTATGTTCTCCACTCCATCCATAAAATCCTCATCAGAAGATTCATTTTTGTTACAGGCCTTTGCTGTCTGTGGTGTTCTTTGTTTTACACTTTTCTTGACCATAGGAAACAAAGTGGCTACTTGATGCAGTGGTCGCATGAGATTTGCAAACTGCCCGACTCGAGAAGAAAATGGATTCGCTTTTGGTCGCTTGCGAGGCAATTTATCACAGGAACCTTTTTCAGGGAATGGTGATTTCCGCTTTCTTTTCAAAGACTTAAGTTGAACAGGCTGAGTTATTCTAAACCCAGAATCATAAGAACATGCTTTAGAAAACTTAGCCACCATGGCATTGGCATCAGAAACGCCTTCATCCAAAACTTGGGAACTGACATCATAGGAAAGGTCTATTAAATGTTTTATCACACTGCTGGTTTTTTCAGGTACTTCAATGTTTACAGGTTTGTTGGAATCTGATTGGTCCATAGTGGTAAAAATGATTTCTTCAGTTTGAGCTCCAGAATTGGAAACAGTTTCAGCTGATAATTTGTTTACAACAGCAGGATCCAAAACCATGTGAACAGAGTTGCTGTACCATTCCGGCAGACTATGCCATCCGACATCTGCATACTTATTAAATATTGCAAACATATGCTTGCATGGTAAAAAATTGTGCAAAAAATCATGGCATGTACAATTTGGAAAATCACTGTTAGAGCCAAATTTCACAGTGTATGTTTCAGAAGATGAACTGCTTACCACAGTAAACAGGTCTTCTTTCTTACATATTAAACTTGCCTGAATGTTTGCCGACTCTATAATACGTTTAATGCAATGTTTCACCAACTTCCTTGGGCGGTTTCGTAGAAAATTGGGAACATCTGTATTGTAACTTCTGTAATCGCCAGAAGATCTCATGTTTTCTTGCTTGTATCTTTATGATATGGGATTTAATTTGCCATTTTCATTCAAATATAAAAAAATTCTGTAAAGTTAACTTACTTCTCGTAAGCATTAGGGAGGAATTCCTAGTGCAGAATTGTGATCAAGCCAGACAAAGTTTTATCTGTCCTGAATCGCACATGGCATTCTTTTAAAACTCGGTTTTGTCTCTCGACACCATTGTTGGTGCGAATCAAAACCTTTAACTGGTCTGCCCGATAAAGCCACATCCATCGCTACATAAAATATTTCATTACCTGCAGCTGACACTATGATATACCTTTTGTAAATATATCTACCTCTTTTTCTTTAAGCCAAACATTTGTGAAGTATTTTTGCAGTTTCACATTGTTTATCCATACAGAACTGGACTGAAATAGATGTAATGCTCTGTCGCAGCTTTCCTCACATTCAGCATTAGCAATTCCTCTCATAAATGATAAAACTTCATCCTTGTCTGGGCATACTTGATTTTCAGATTTTTTAACCCATCTTTCCCATGCCTGTTCACGATGAAAATCGCAAATAAGGACACGGACATCTATAAAAAAAAATACAATGACATATATGGTATGCATGTTTTATGAAGATATTGAACCTGCAAAAACACTTTCAATGGCATGGATTTCAGCATCACATTTATCAACCATAAAAAATGATGGTTGCCATTGAGGAGCCCATTCTTTTAATATTATCAGTGCCTCTTCAATGTCCATTTGTCTCTCGTTCTGTGTAATGAAGCTGGCCACAACTTGGTACCCAACATTTGTTTTCACACAGACGAAAAATAGGGGAAGTGCATATTTGGATGTCTTGTAGGTAGCATCCATCAAACAAATTTCTTGGCCATAACGCAGAAGCAATCTACGTTGCCAATCAAACTGGTGAATTAACAGCATTGTTTGTTCAGATTTAATGACTGGTGCTGTTTCTCCTTCAATCACTTCAGGTTTCATGTTTGCAATATATGGCCGGAAATATATATTGTCATCAGCATCTCCTGCCTTCACCCATTCATCCACCAAGCACTGGACATTAGTTTGATCAATTTTTTGCAAATCTGTGTTTACAAAATGCCCGGTAATAATGACTTTGAATGTCCTTTTTCGTTGGATAAAATCTCCTGTTTGAAGTAGATGGTGGGGTATCATTTTTAAAAAGTTCATGGGTGACATAATGTTTTAGGCTTCTTAGAATTTCCTCGATACTGCTTACGCCTTCTGTAACCAATTGATCTATTTTGGTAATTATTTTCTGATCAACAGGTTGAAGGAATCCGGCAGCCTAATAAATACAAGATCATGTTTATACAGCTGAGTTAGATATATTAACAATTTTACAAATCTTTCACTACAACTTACTTCCCCTAAAACATGACCTGTATGGTCATCCTCCTTGGGGAAGCAAACACTGCAAGTCTGTTCCTTTATCAACTGCTTGTCATTGTTTCGTATCAAATCTTTTACAATAACACTAATTTTTTTCATTTTGGGTATACACTTTGAAATCATCTAAACATTTGTTGTGTTAAAGTAATTGTACATCTAACAATTCATTTCCAACTAATTAAAAATACCTGAAATTGTGGGAACTTTAAAATTTCCTGAATTACAATATTTGCCTCACAATTCCTTTTTTTTGTTCCCTGAATACACAAATGCCTTTTGCAAGGATTTGGGTGATCTTGTAACTAAAAACAGAAGGAAGCATTACAGAAGAGGATCACAATATTTTCCACAAGTCACATATACCTGTACAGGAGTTGAGACATGACGTCTTTGATTTTTTACCATGTTACGATCTTTTGAATGTTGACATTCCAGCACCTTAGTTTGTAAAATAACATAAGGGGTGTTGGTACTTTTGTCCCAATTTAGACGACTTTTTGAAATGTCTGAAAAAATAAAAATAAATACACTACGAAAAAATTTGACCCCAATAAACTTTTTTATAGGACCCATAAAAGAACACTGATTGACAATATAGTTCTATTGCTTTCTAAAGTCATACCAAACGACCTCTTCCACAGTGTAATAAACTTTGTCATTGAAGAGATTTCAAATTTCTCAACTAAATGTTTTGCTTGATTCATTGAACAAGCCCACTGCAACAATAGTTAGATTTACTTCAACATATTAATCGTGCCAATCAAGTCTTAACAACCTGCACAGTTTGATTGGTATTCTTCTCTGCTGCTTCTGATCTACTTAACTAAAACATACACATATGCTGTAACTGTGCTAACCTAAACTATTCACTAACCATTTTACTCAAATGAGTTTCTGGTGTAAACACATTCTTCAAAAGTTTCACAAAAAATCTTGTTTCATGTGACACAATTGAACTTTGGATATTGAGGCTGTTTCTTATTGCTTTACTTGCCTTTCCAAGGTTGTACTGTGTTTGCTTGTTCTGTGCATAACATATTGGCATACCACATAGACATCAAGGCAATGATACAGCCATGACAAAAATTAAGTAAACATATATATATATAATACCATTCTTTTAAACTTCGGAAAAACCAAAACATCGCAAATGGTGATCACATATTGACAAATGTTGCTTCCGTTAAAATGCCAAAGTGATTCACAGCACTCTGACTGAGTAACAATATATGGAATGTCAGCATCATTCCAGTGCACATAGCTTTCACATAAATCTTCAAAAATGAAACAAAAAACACTGAAGTATCAAAAAAGAGTTTTAGTAGGTAAATCCATTAAAACTCACCATGAGATTTAACTGAAGGGGGCTTCAAGGTTAGTGTAAGTGATTTTTCAAATTTGTGTAGCATATTTTTTGCTTCACATTTAGACTCAAACCACTGTCAACAATAAAATGCAAACCTAATTTATTGCCCATAACATATATATTTTTGTCCATTTTGTTTTGAACACAGGATTTCATAATTAACTCTAGTGGAGAAATTTGCTCTTTCATAAAAGGCGATTTTTCAAAAGATTACTAACCTTTTCCACCGTATTAGAGTGTGCAAAATCCACTTCATAAAATGTCTCTTGGTCGTTCCTGCTAAAGCAAGTTATATATCATTTTCTTAAACCTCAACAAATTTACAGGCCCACTATACAAAATACAACTTACCACGTTTGAGGAATATCCTCAGAAATCATCAAATGCCTCGGCATTGGCACACAATGCAGAAACGACCGAAACTTACTTGCGTCAACAATATTTTTCAACAGACTATAACTTTTTCCGCAAAAATACATGTTATTTCTAGCACGAAATCCGTTGGATGTGTAGAAAAACCTGCATCAACAGTTAAGAACATTACTGAAAGATTATTGCCTTATAGGTAAACCAGCCAACATTGTAAAAGTGACAAACTCTACCTAAAAAATAAGCAGATATCAGTTGCCCTCTGCTTTACAATCCTACACAAATCAAATCAAATTATGTTTATTTTTGCGAGAAAAGCAACTACGCGACGAACAAAAAACAAGGAAATGAAATGGCATGGGCACCGATAAAACCATAAAGGTTATCGAGTCAGGCGCCCATGTAAAGGTGATTTCCTCACGGAGAATCACCGTCTGCCGTAGGATCGCAGCCAGTCGCACTGGGAGGTGATGGGTTGCGACAAGCTGCATGTGATGAAAGGTGGCCACCCGGCCGTGCTGGCCAAAGCAAAACCCATCGAAACGAAAACGCCAACTCGGTTCTCAGAACGTTTCCTTTGATCCACATCGACAGACCTTAACGTCCCGAGGACAGTCCAAACGTGGTGGTTTTGGTTGGAGATGGTCGGGATCGTATGGAGGTTGCGCTTGTTGAATCATCGTAGGTCTTGCTGATGATCAATCGCACGTTGTGATGTTGGTGTGCAGCGCTCCTAGGTCTGAAATAACAACGGATCCTACGGCAGTAAATTGTTCATTTAGGCGTAGAGTGTACAGTGGAATATAGATAAAAACACAAATAAAAAAAAAAGACAGAAGAAACGCAATAAACGACAAGAGGACTACAAGAAAAAAAGTGAAAAACGGACTGCTAACAGGGTGAATGAAAAAGGAAGTTAATACTGAGATGTGGATTTTTTTTTAAAATGATGGACGGGAGAGCGATCTAATGGAAGGGTTTATTTCCTCCCATATCTGTGGACCCCTAAATTTTAGCATGCGTAAGCCGAAGGTGGTGTTAACTCTTGGGTGAAATAAGTTCTTTTTCGATGCATTTCTTGTGAAATGATCGTGCACTGTGTCTACTAACGAAAATAAGGAATTGTAGGAGGCCGCGGTAGATTGCCGGTATGGAAATCGTGCATTACTTTGGCCAGTTCGAGTTTGTAAATGTCTCTAATTTTTGTGAGATCTAATTTCTTGTATAATGGCGTGACGTGGCTTTAGAAGGAACTAAAGGTTATGGAGCGGAGTATGTTATTAGGAATGGTGTTGAGTTTTTTCAGTGAGAGTGCCGATCCTCCACCCCAAGCACCAATAGCGTACTGAATATGGGAATATACAAATGAATAGTAAACATTTCTCAACGTTTTAACGTCAAGATAATTTCGCAACTGAAAAAAAGTGCCGCATGCTTGTGACAATTTCTTTTCCAAATAATGAATGTGAGTTGTCCAGGTTAGTTTGTCATCAATGTATACACCGAGGTACTTAATATTATCTGATCGCAAAAGTTTTTCATGACCGATGGTGACGGTGAAATTGCCAGTGCTTGAGGTGGAAGGGGAAAACAATAGGAACTTTGTTTTCCGAATGTTGAGAGAAAGTCGATTGTGCCTTAACCAGTTGTCAACATTTGTGAGTTGTTCGTTAACACGGGATTGTAAGTCAATAAGTGAAGGGGAGGTCATTGAAAGAACCGTGTCGTCAGCAAACAATTTGGTTGTAAAAGAGGATACTTGCGGAAGGTCATTGATGTACAATCAAAAAAGTAAAGGAGCTAATGGCGAACCCTGTGGGCAACCGCATGTTATGGGTTTAATATCCGACACAGAATTTCCTATTCTAGTGCATTGACTTCTACCTACAAGGTAACTGCGGATTAAGTGTAGGGTATTTCCCCTAATTCCATACCGGCGCTCTAACTTTTCCAACAACTTCTCGTGATTTACGGTGTCGAATGCCTTAGACAGGTGTAGAAAAATGGCGCATGTAAACTGTTTATTGTCAAAAGATTCTAACAGCTTCTCGTAAATATCATAAATGGCGAGTGACGTGGAATGTTTGCTTCTAAATCCGTATTGATGCTGTGAAATTAACACACACGTGCACAGTTTTACCAGTTGCGCATAAAAATGTTAATTGCAGCATTTACCACATTTATTTAATTTCTTTTTGACTTATTTAACTTCTTCACTGATAGATTAATTTTATTTACAAATATTCCAATGTGTTATGCAGCAAATAATGCCTAAAGTGCCAAGTACAAACTCAGCTAGTAGAAATCATCAGCAGAACCATGACGCACCGACGCACGACAATAGCCTTTGTGACCGCACAAACCAGGCTTACGTCGAATCTGCGCCCGACTTTCAGTTTAGGTGTAAGTGTGGTAACCGCCAAATTCAGCTTAGTCAGAGTAAAATTGGACTGGTATTGGGCTTGTTTCAGAAAATCCTTGTTTGGACGGTTTTGGAAAATTTTACCTCTGTGTTCCAAATGTGTGAAGAATTTTGTGAAGAATGCAAATTTTGTACATACGTTATATTGTTTTGTCCTCAGGATAGTGTAATGTGAAATCAACCTAAATTTTTAAAAGCTTACTACAGTGAAGCAACTGAGTTTGGAAATTTACCTTCAATAGCACATGGTCCTGTAATATAGAACATGGCACTGTGATACCGAAATGTCAAAAACAAAAGTTCTACACAATGCCCTTGGATTTAAACAGGATACAAGAGCTTTCTCAAACTGCATTGCGACAAAGAAAGTTTGCTCCATTTCTAGATATTCAATGTGTTTCCCAGGTAACACTGTGGCAGGTTAGGTTGTGAGTGTGGTTACAAATCCTTATTCATGTTTTCTAAAGGACTTCGATTCTGTGCCAGTGATTTTGGATAGATGCTCCACACAAAATAATGTTGACCTTATTATTCAATTGTGTGACACTGAATTACTGGATAAATTTTTGCATATTCTCAGTTGGCCTCCAGCTGCATGCAAAGCATACCCATTAAAAATACCAGGTAAATTCCATTTTGTTTTCTGTAACCACAAAAAACGATTTTTTCACCAAACGTAAGGAAGACAAACAGGTTGCCTTTTACTTCAGATCACATGTCATTAATTGAACAACCTTTATTGCAGAGAGTGGGTTCAGTTTGTGCCATGCCGTTTGCGTGTATCTTTGTGGTGTTCCAGATTTAAAAAAACAATTTGAAGATGCACTTCTAAAAACACTCAAAACAAACAAAGATTCTAATTCACTTTTGTACAAAAGATGGAACAACAACTTTGGAAAAGAAAATCCTGTTAGTAACTTTGCTAAGCAGGTTGGTGTCTTATTGGCTGGTAATAAAGTCTAATATGTGAACAACCCATGTTTTACAACAGGGTCAGTGGGAAAAATTAATACAAGTGCCATCTTCTTCCACCATTGTTAAAGGAAAAATTTATTCATTGTGTTATTTTCACATATTTGTGATGGCCAATATATGTAGAAGAGCTATAATTGTTATCACCGACCAGAATTTGGGTAAATAAATCACTGAGTGAACTGCATATAAAACAAAAAAATAAGCATATAAAATTATTGCTTATCTTTTGTTGATAATAAATATCGCTCAATACAACTTTAAACAATTTTGCACAAAATTGTTTATAAATTACCTTTTCTAATGCTATTACAATTTTGGAAATATGGAATTCTTTTTTTTTTAAATGTAACTCATGTATTTATTCCTGTGTAACTTTACTTTTACCAAGTCCATTGAACATTCTTATTGTGATCTACTTTCAAACAAAGTCAAACTTTAAGATGTTCGAAATGAAAAAATGCATTCGATGGAGATCAAAACTAAACATTATTGACAAAAGCATTTCCTGAGACGTCATTTTCAATTAAAAATTGCTTCTCGTCTGTTTTTTTTCTCCTACCGAAAAGCTGCTGTGTTTTAAAGCGACGACAACGTTTTCGTTATCTACGCGCATAGTTTTCGTTAAAACTTGGCCTGCTTTGTATCAGACTGGGACAAGAGGAAAATTTTAATTATGTGGTTTAAAGAATTAGAGCAACGTGCTGGCAATTTTAATGGGTGTTTCCACATGTTGTAATTTTTTTTGGTAAATACTAAAAAGATTTTCGTTTTGGTAAATGTTAAAAAAGATACAAAGTGTAAAAACTTTGTTTTCACCTTTTTCCGCTTCTCTTGCAATTTGTCTTCAAATTCTAATCATCGATCTTCGTTTCATTAAATCTATTCGATAAATATTTTTCTGCGTTATCCCCAGCTTACCTGATCGACACACCGTACCTGAACTGGAAAGTGTTTTATGGTATTAAAAAGGCAAAAAGCATAACTTTAGAATTGCCTGCCGGCCACGGCGCAGTGCTTTTTTGCCAGGTTAAGCGTTGAAGAGTTTTGGAAGTAACTTAAAAATATTTTTTAGAACCAAACAATTTTCCTTCTTCGGTATTTTTGCCGCTGCTTCTACCAGACGATGAAGTTATAAAATGCCCAATATACATTTTGTATGTATCTGTATTGGAACGCTTTTTCCCTTTAGTGTTTGGAGTCACGGACATCGAATCTGGTATATACATTTTGAGAATATAATACAAAATTATGTCTTAAAATTTTGAATCCCACTCTAGATACGTCTAATATTCTTATGCCTGTAATGGACTCCGATTTCAAACAGTTCCAAGTGCCGTTTTTACTCGACAATGAAAACTCCATGGAAATGTTAAACAAATTTATTTTTATGTCCAAGATTGGGCACACTACGCCCTTGGGAATTCAGGAGGCAAGTATTTCTTTTCCCCGGTCTCTTCGACAACTCTTGCTGATAATGACAATGAATCCGCATAACGCAGGTATTAGCAGCAAAGGTCCCAAGTTTAGAACTTTCAAAATGCCTGTGGGAACCTGGGCCAAATCCCAATACACTCATCAAAGAATGTTACAAACTTATTGAAAACGGAGGCACTGCGGATGAGGGTGGTGCGGTATGGATACATGTCATTTCATTGTTCAGAACAATAAATCACCAGGAAAACAATTTAGATGAGGTGAGATGTCACGAAATTAACGGGAATACCAAAAAGCACGGTGCATGGTTCCTGAACTAAACGAATAAAAAATGAACACAGTTGGAAAAATGTAATCAAAAACATTTTTATTTTTACAGTCATCAAGTGGAATTTACCAACCTCACGGTGACGACGATGACGAAATATTTGAAGATGCTGAAGATTATCCGTCTCATACGACTGACGCAGTGTCCAGGAAATATTTAAAACACACGACTGATGCAGCAGCATCTCGTGTTCCGAACCCCAATATTCTAACAAATAATAAACCTTTATCGGAGAGCGCAACAGGAAGAATTGAAGAAATAAACGAAGACGACTCGAGTGACTTTGTTTCTACTCAAAACCAATCACATCCTTCATCCAGCGGAGATTTACGCTCCAATGACGCAAGTTCGAACAGTCAAGCGATTAATATCAACAACGGCATCGAAAAGCTTACAAAAGTACTGAAGATCGGTAATGTAAAAGGTCATCATAGCGGTGTAACATCGAACAGAATAGTCAACGCTGATCCGGATTCAACCTATCCAAAGTTTGAATCGACCAACGCAGATACGGACGTTGCGTCTGTTAGGAATAATACAAGCAAGGGAAGTGCGCAAGACTTGGAATCAGACAACAGGTACGATTTTGAGGGACTTCCAAGGTGAAATGCGAAGTTGCTGCGATGTCCTGGCATTGGTAAAACACATGCGCCAATTTGCTCCACATGCTGTACAATCAAAAGTTGTGCAGTTTATGTGAACTACCGGCGTAAATTAAGCACATGATCGGCGAACTTATGTCCGCCGCAAACCTAACCTGGAACAAGGTTTTACAGTTTCTTGTAGTTATTTGATTTTGATCAATGCTTTTCTCTGGTCCCAACCAACTTGAACCAAAGTGAGGAAAACCAATGCAAATCGGTTTGTTGAAATGTGGAAACGTAATTATGAAGTCGACCGGACAGAAATCAACGGAAGAGCTAAAACAAAACCTCGTCATATTAAGTTTCCTGTATTGTGAAATGACAAAGCGTGTTGCAAGGTTTTTATAACAGCAACACAGATAGCGTTACACCTCCAAGAATAATGTTGTTTATTCGCATTTTCAAGGCGCAAATTGAACGCCTTAACCAATAAGTCCCACGAAACGCGCATTGATAAGTTGTAAAATAATTTCCCACAATCCTGTACAAAAAAGTTCCGAAAAGAAACAACTGGCGTCCTAAGTATATAATAGGTAGCAATGTTTCTCTGACCTCTACACACACCCAATCTGACCCTATTCCCGAAAAACATATTTTCGTCAAACGCTATATCGTATTGTATAGTTTACCTGCTATAGGATATCATATTTGGCAATCAGCCAATCAGGTGAGACTCACTGCAGGATTGAATGTGAGAAACTTTGTCGGTCGCAGTTTAAAAACTACCCGCTTGTTAAACCTAACTTCTCATTTCAGTTCCTTCGGCGTGATCGCAGGAAGTGTCGGAAACCAACCAAGTTGTAAGTAGTCCTCAAAAAAATACCACATTGCCAACCATCAACAAATTAAACTATGTTTTTAATGTTGCAGATCACTCGGACAATTACGTTACAGCTGGAGGTAAATCACAATGCGGTGTCTAACTGTGGGTAATAATTTAACTTTTTGTTTGTTTGTCACAGAAGCTGTATGTATACCTGAACCAAAAGCAACGCCAAGCGCTCAAAGTACGTAGAATTTTTTAAATGGTCGTGTCGTGATGTTTTGCGTAGTCATAAATTGCATAAAATTATTCTGCAAAACAAGTTAGGCGAAACAGATTGTTCAAAAAAAATGTACCTTTGTCAGTTCTGTTGTGGAATGTAACGTAGCGGATATATTGCCTTCTTTCTGCGTTCTCTCGCTTTGTTTTCGTTTAGTTTTCAAGACACGCTCGTACTCGCTTCAGTGGTGTCTCTGACGTACCAACTTTTATACCAGTATCAGACAAACATTTAACTTACATACTATTATCACAAACATTGTTCTTATGAAATAATTGCTAAGGTTTTTTTGCAAACATTTAGGATCCGAGCATCATACTGCAACAACGTCAGAAACAGTTCCTCAATCAACATCGGCTGAAGAAACTAGTGCTGGCAACGTTAGCGGAAGATTTTTACAAATTAGTGACAGTGAAATTTCTATAAAAAGATTGAGCTTGCTTGTAGAAAATGTGCTTAAATTCAACTTAAAATGCGCCCGTCCCACAGAGGCATCGTCAACAACAAGTGATACGATGGAAGAGGTGAGCTTTTAATTACATAAAGTCAACAAATCAGCGAAATTATTTGCAAAAAAACGTTTTTGTAATTTCGAAAAAATAAAATACATTTATTGGAAAAAAGTGCACTTTCAAACCGAAAACGGGAGTTTGAAAAATACGACCTATTCGTAAATTGCCAAGTGTTTTACTCTTTTATCGTCTTTGAAAGCGTTTTCTACTCAATTCCTTTTGCAGGTTCACTGCGAACTTGTGAAACAAGGGTCCAAAATTTGGGCTCTCAACATCAAAAGTCAACCTCGCGTAATTCCCCATTATATTCAAACTAACGCTGATGTCATACTGGCTAAATTGGAGTGTGTCGACGGTGATATTACCACATTACGCGTGACTGCTCCTACTTATGTTTTCATCCGTGAAAAAGGAAGAGGTCCAGATTGGGTAAGTACCGCGATTTTCCATCTTAAGATTATGAATAAATTTTTGTGTATGATCAATCCCGTGCTGGACACAACAACCAAATCATCTCAACTTATCATAGCTTCCAGTAATTGATTTTCATTACTTTGTTTACACCTTTATGGCATCAAATGCTTCACATGCAAAAATATAGATGGTAACAGAATATGCCGCCCGATAAAGTCAACTGGCAGGTATTGAAGGCAACTGTTACGTGCTGAGATGAAGTTTTGGCAAGTTTTATAAGTATTCCGTATATTGCCAAAAATCAAGGTTAATATGCCACTAGGATGCTGTCACCTATGTACAGTGACATTCAAGCAGGGAATCGCAGGGGTTGGTGCAAACCCTTTTACAGAATTTCCGGTTCTTTAAAAACATTGATATAATCTGGTTTACTGTGACCCCAGATATAAAATATTCAGGTTTATATCGATTACATCGGATGATGGCGAAGTAGCTGATGCAGAACGGATCGTGATGTACAATTTTTATAACAGAACCCTTTCTTAAATGTCTCCACTGCTGTATAAATCGTGCGCTACAAGTCGTTCATAATTTTTAAAATATTACGTTGTGGTCTATCCTCTTGTGTTATTTCGGTAATAATAAAAACATGCAACTACAACAAATATCTTATTGTTAGGATTACGCCGTGTACAACATGCTTGACGTCGAAGAATATGAAGACAGCACACAAGTATCACCCTTTTCCGATCCAAGAAAGTGTCGCACGGCTGGATGCATGAATCTGGGTTCTCCCCTCAACTCAAACTTTTGCCAGGGTTGTTTTGCAAACCTTCCTTTGGAAATTCGCCGTGTCACAAACAAAAATTTATTGTCCAAATGCAAAAATAGTGACTGCGACAACACCAGTGACCTAAGCTGCCGTGGATACTGTTACCGTTGTTATCACCAGCCGGGATTTTAAATGATTGGTCTGCTCGACCGAGCCAGCTTCGTTTCAAATGTTCAATGATATAAAAGACACGCGGATACAACATTACAGACCATGGTTCTTAAGCTATCATAACATTAAAAAAAGTTAACATTTGAATTATGCATATTGTTTTGGTAATATATGGAAAATCATTGTTGGGAATTGTTTCACTATACTGCATCAAGAATTATTATGTAGAGCGGTGTAGTTTGGATGTGAATATTCGTTTGGTTATATAAAATGAAATTTTGTGTACTCTGAATCCCCTGTTTTCTTTATGGCCAACAAAGACTCCGTAACATATTTTGTGACAATTCCTGCAAAGGATCATACGTTGTTGTTTTACGTTGTTCACGCTATATTTTTTTCGCCTGTATTTATGTGCATCGTCGTTATCGCTTGTCCAAACGGAATCTATTTTAATCACATGAACATTAACGAACATTAACTGGTGAATTTCCACACACAAAGGAACTGAAAAATCATCATAAACTTGCAATGCAGAATTGAGGAACAAATTAGTTGAAAGGGCAATTACTTGTCAACATTGGTGGAAAATGATAACGCTGTGCGCATTGCTTCCCAAAACATTTCTATTTTGTCGGGATCATTCGGATATTGCAGAACCACATTGGGATTTCGTTTGCATCGTCGTTGAAGTAGCAAAGATCGGCATTGCTGGTCATCGAAACTCACAAACACACTTCGATCTTTACCAGTTGAGTATATCCAATCTTCGAGAACAGATAGAATGTATTTGCATTGAGGAGTTTGTATCAGCGAATCACTGAGAAGGATGATCGTTTTCCTGCTGCACTCCATCTTCAGCAAGAGTTGTTTTACTTGGGTCGCACCACAAAAGTCGTCTCTTCCGTGTACACAGAGATTGTAAGCTGGAGAACCGTCGCTCATTTCAGGAAGCAATCGATCGTCGACCCATCTTCCAAGTTTCGCATCCGTGTGATCGTAGAACAGGAAACCGTGAAACGCGTAAAATTCCGTCATACCAACATTCTCATCCAAGTTTTCGTAGCTTTCCTGTGCGTCAGTTTTGCGTATATCCCCGAAATAAGACTTTGCGAGGAAATTTTTGAAACGCCGTGTGTGCAAGATTACCGGAATATACGTAAAGACAGCCACGAGAGATGTAAACGTAAGTGACAAAATAAGATCAAAGTTAATTTGACATAAACTTGACGAGCTGTAGGCGAACACAGAGTGCAGTTGGTCCATTGGAGATGCGCGACACGCGACACAACCACCGTAGTAAGTAAACATGGACGGGGGACAATTGGGTAGAAAACCAGGTAAGACTCGTTTCTCAAATTCACCGGAAAAGATCAACCAACCAAAGTTGTTCGCCATCGAGCAGCTACAAGTTAGCACATTTCCCCGCAAATCTAAATAATCCAACCGCGACATGACGTTTTGATCTATGATATCAGGACTGACGTCGGCGATGTGATTGTCACTGAAGTCGATTGATGACAAGTTATGAAGTTGTGGGTTCGTTAGCATTCCTGGGTCAATGTATTGAACAAAATTGTGCGACATTCCGAGAGATTTCAATACCGACATTCCACTGAAATCCTTTTCGTCGAGCCAGCCAATCAGGTTATGAGAAATGTCTAAATGTTCAAGGTTCGGGAGTTTTTTCAGTGCTTCCCGAGGAAACACCTGTATTCCACAGTGGCTGATGTCCAGGTTTTTTAGTTGGGTAATCCCAGAGAAAAAATCAGAACCCAGAGGGTAACGAAGATTCGCGAATTCCAGTTTTAGCGAAAGTAAATTCGGAAAAATGGAATACGGAGATAGATTCAAAGAAATCGTGAACAATGGTACCCTAACACCAGAAAAGTCTACCTTTTCAATTTGAGGAAAAACAGTGCCATTAATCAGATACATTTTGATAAGAACATATAGGTCTAAAAAATATCCACCCGCTTGTAAGAACAATGGTTTTTGAGTTGGAGGCACTTGCAAAAATGTAAAATCCAGGCCATGTTGGTAGATTGTATTGTTAAGGCGCAAAGTGGACAAATGACCTAGACCTTCCACAGCGCCTTTGTAGATCTGCCTGATGGGGTTATAGCGGAGATCAAGCTCTTCCAACGCCACCATAAACGAGAAAGTGCCGTTAAAGATGTAACTGATTCGATTGTAAGATAAATCGAGTCGAACAACCATCTTTGAATATTTAAACATGGTTTTGTTTAACTCTGAAATTTCGTTTCGTCGCAAAATTAAGTAGTTTACGTCAACGGACTTTTCTTCCAAAGTTTCGTCGTCGGTTGTTGAGTTTCGAACCATATTTAAAACACTTCTGCGACTTCTACTGAGTTGGTTGCAATTTCTCCCGATTTCATTGATTCTTAAATCTATCCTCCGCAGTTTGTTTAGTCCTGCCCATGCGTTTGCTTCCAAAGTTCGAATCCCCATTGCGGCTAGATTCAATTCTTCAAAACTACTAAGATTCCTGAGTATTTCCAAACTACGAAAACTGACCTTGTTGTACTTTACGCCGTACGTCAAATGGTCGTTGAGCCTTTTAGTGCCCGAAACACCCAAACGTAGTTTTTGGAGTTTTGGAAAGCTTCGAAACGACTCGCCTAAAATTAGTTCTTCTTTTCGAACCTGATTCGGCCACGAGGAATCGGAACACCTCGTATTCCCAGCAAGCACGATCGATGTCAGTTCTGGAAGCGGAGACACCATTTTTGGATCAGATGAAAGGTGCAAGAAACAGTTAAAAGCGAGATCAAGGTGTTCTAACTTCAAGTTTTTCGAGAATATATTTTCAGGCAATGAAGTAAGCATGTTGCCTGCCAAATTCAACCATTGTAAGTCAACCAGAGAATCAAAAGCATTCCTTTCAATCCGTAAAGGCAGGTAATTGTATTGGGAGGTCCAACCAAGCAGCAAAAATCTTACTTTGGGCGTCGCATCAAAATCATCAGACAAAATGTGATGAATTGGATTTCCATATAATCTGATGCCCTTCATGCTCGAAGAGAAGAGGCGTTTTGGGACAGACGAAAAGTTGTTGTTGCCAATGTCGAGATAGAAAAACTGTGAGTTGGTGAATGCATCTGGGTGGATATCAAAATTAGTCGGACAGAAGCTGTGTGCGTCGCCCAACAAACAGTTTGCTGAAAAGCGCAACACTTTGAGGTTGGGCAAACCTTCCGTTTCGTTAACTGTAAGAGGTCGCATTGTGGTGTACGAAGCAAGTAACACGCTTAACGAAGTTGGCAATTTCCCCGGCATCTCCTTTATCTTATTTCCGCTAAGATCTAGAAATCGCAACGATGGCAAGCACTCAAAGCTGCCGGATTCCACAAGGAAATGATATTGACAAAGTTTAGTAACAAAACTGAAACCGTACCTCACACAGTTGTTAGCCAGTTCTATGGCCTGAAGCGATTTGTAACGGCAAAAATCGTTTCTTCGAACCAATGTTATTTGATTTTTGCTTAAATCAACAAACTGCACGTCTTCTTTCATCAGCAGTGGTACATGAGCTAAACCTCTCTCGGAGCAATCTATAATCTGATACTTCTGGGTCAAGTTCATCCATCCGGGCAATTCAAAGCCAGTTACGTCCATGTTCCTCTTAGTTTCCTTAAGAAACACAGATGGAATTCCGACAAGCTTCGGGGTACGACACTGCCATTTTGCAACTTGTTCGGGAGAAAGTGCCAAAGCAGCCAAGGCACTAAGAAAAACTATACTGCTGTATATGCACAGATTCATGCTTTATATTTCACCCTATAACAAAACAACAACAATAGCTGAAAAACTTTTCTGAAGTTGTTTCCTTGTACAGTAATTAGAAGTTAAACATGTACCAGTCAATAGTTGTTATTGGACAGTTATGTCACAAGCGTATGATAGCGCATCTGCTCATAAGTGGTATTGCGTAGGTCATTGTATTTCTGTTTCTTGCATGCCCAAAATCAGGAAGTTATATCTCCACCCACCAACACCAGTTGGTGTATTTATATTCTATGAAAGCGTTCATTGCGTTGATTACTCACAAGTCGCGCTATCTTTGTTTTGTTGCCTTGAAAACAAGCATACCTCAGTTCCTATTGCTATCCAGGCTTGAGAATGCTAGCAAGCCACAGTTTTAACACAACACATTTTTCTATTACACACTCACTTGCATTAATACCCCATTTGCAACACGACATGTCGGCAGCATAGGTTGGTCGAATTTTAACATAGCCTATTTCCTGTTTGGGCGGCGACACAAAGAGGAAAGAAAACAAAACCTTTTGAATGGAGGACACACAACGATACCTATGTAATTTAAAGCTTGAAACTTATTGAATGTTTCTTGATGCCATTTGACGTTTCACTGCAAAAGGTTAAAAACCATAGCATCGCATGTTCTTGACAAACATACGGGGTGAAAGCTAACCGTTTGGAGTGAAAAATGTTCCGAGTTCGCGGATGGTCTGACGTCACAACGCTGCAGGTAATATTGTCGGAAAATGCATTAGTTTAAATTCTTCAATCAATAAGAGTTCTTTAATAAAACGGAAATCACTAGAACCCAGCCTCTGTGTTAAAACCTACTCCAGATTTACGTCACAATTGTGCGTCACTATCGTGCGTGTTGCCTCACAAACGACATTGTTTGCATTGTCTGAATCAATGACTAAATTTGCTGGAGTAGGTTTTAACACAGAGGCTGGGTTCTAGTGATTTCCTAATAAAACGCGTGTAACGCTGCGGTAAATCATTTTCTGAATTTTTTTTTGTTTTGGCAAAGCCGAAATTATCGAAGAATTTTAGAACCAAGTGCCAACAAAATAAAATTTACAGTTAAACGAAGAAAATTGTCTGGAATTAACTGCAACTATCGTGTCTGGCAGCTACATTGTATTGCTGTGTGCGTTCACTGTCTCGTCGGTGGGAAAAATCGCAGCAAATGAAACAAAAAACTCTAAATCAAATTATAAACATGTTCTCCAAATTCTCTATGTCACTTTAGAAAAATTTATGTTATGTTTTTGCATAGCCTTGAGGGGTCTAATTTGTTCATATACTTGTGTTTTGTTTTTGATAAAACGTTTGAAGTTGTGTTCACTCCTGCGTGAAATATATTTCGTTGAAAAAAAAATATTTTGCCGAAATGACAACCAAGGAATTGTATGTTATTTACTAAACTTGTAGTTTTGTGTATCATTTTAGTTTTTTAAAGACCTGGTTTATGTACAAGTTTGGTTCTTTTAGGCAATTAACAAAAGTTTTTTCACTGTGTGCATTTTATTGCACAAATGTTGACTTCCAGTTTGTAACAAAGATTTGGTTCCTGTTTTGATTGAGTTAAAGTCAAAACAGGTGCAAAAAACATTGGTGCTTAAATAAAGGTAGTTGTTGTATGAACAGATTGAAAATAATAAACCAGCATGTTTTTTTGAAGGT
Organism: Ascidia mentula; assembly: GCF_947561715.1. Taxonomy (NCBI): domain Eukaryota; kingdom Metazoa; phylum Chordata; class Ascidiacea; order Phlebobranchia; family Ascidiidae; genus Ascidia; species Ascidia mentula. The sequence continues at coordinate 8,416,362 of NC_138568.1, forward strand.
TTATTTCTTTTTGTATTGTTTACATTTTATTTGTCATCCTTGCATTGTTCAAATTCTGCATTTAACTTATAACAGCACCAATGAGTCAATCCCAAGACTCACAAGGTAAGTGTTTGTTAGCTTTTGATGATATATATAAATTATTCTTTCTCTGATTGGCACTCTTTTGTCAAAGACTGACTTTTGTCATGATATACACATATAGACTGATACGGCTCGTTTATTAATATAAATTATTGTACAAATTCTACACACATCCACTTGTAAGTTGTCAGCTGTAAAAAAACAATGTTGAGTAATTACCTTTTCAGCTAAAACAAGCCTGTTACAATAAAACTGTCAACAAATCTGCAATAACCCATTTCCATACAACAGATTTTCGTCAAACAATATCAGCACAGTCAGCAACAGTTGATAAAAGCATTCTTGGTGCTAGAGATGTGACACAATACAATGCTGATGTGACACAATACAATGCTGATGTAATAAGTAGGTCTAAAATTAGATATTTGCCAAGGTATAAAATCTGATAAGCAGAAATTAAAATTTAACTATTTAGATGTAGGAAATGTTCCAACTGCGACTTTGTCACCAAGTCTGAGTAATGGTAAGTTATTATTTACAATAATTCTGTTTTAGGAAAAATTGTGCACATTAAAAGTAGTTTCTCGAGCATGAGGTTCGCAATAAACTAATGAAAAGTATTGAACCTTGGTAATATTCAATTCAATGTTGTTGCAGATGAACGACTTGATATAGAAAAGTTGTTGCTTGAAGCAGCAAAAAATCAGTGCAAATCAAAGAGTTTTCAAGTTTTGATCCGGCAGCAAATTGAAGTTTGTCCACTGGAAATCACAGATCATCCATCTAAAGAAGTTTACCCGTTAGGATATAAACCTAGAAATGAAGCAAATATTTCAGAATTTGAATATAGGCATTACAACAGAAGTCAAGATTATGAAACAATTAACTTAAAACAGGAAAGTAAAGTATCAGTTGAAGAACTGTTTTCTTTGGCAGAGAAAGCAGCAAATGATGAAGAAAAGCCAAAATACGCAAACACTGTTGCATTAATTGGACAGCCAGGTATTGGAAAAACCACACTATCCAAGGTGATAACTGAAAATGCAATTGGTGGTGCAATGGAGAATGTTGGTAAAACCCAATATTGTTTCTACATTTATGTAAAAAACATTGACTTTGATACTCCCACAACGTTTGTAGATTTTTTGCTAAAAAATTCTTTGCCAACCAACTCCTATGCTGTTTCACCCATTGAAGAACACAAGGAAAACTCATTTCTCCGCCTGCTAACACAATCAAAAAATGTGTTAATTACAGTAGATGGTCTTGATGAAGCTGCAACTGACTGGAAATTAAGTTGCAAAAATTGTAATCCTAAAAACCCAAATCAACCTCTGCAATATATTTATGCTCTTATGAGAGGTGATTTGCTTACAAATGCAAAAAAAGTTTTTACTTCACGACAAAAGCATTTTTTCTCAATTGATGCAACAAATCGACCATTGTTTGTTGCTGAGGTTATGGGCCTTAATGAAAAATCCCAGGAAAATCTTTGTCATCAGATTTGTAAAGATAAGGGTGCTGAAGTATGGAATGTCATAAAAGGCAATCCAAACTTTCTTTATTCTTGCTATGTCCCAGCAAAATGCATTTTTATTGCTTTTGTCATCTGGAAAAGTCTTAGTGAGGATAGTAGAGGCCGATTTCACTCTCTTACTCATGTTTATGCAAATGGATTCAAGTACTACTTTAAGCAGGACTTCATTCGAGGAGACGAAATAGGAATTGAAAACGAAGAGTATTTAAACAAAATAGCTAGATTGGCATGGAACGGCTTTAGAGATAGAAAACTTGTTTTTACTCAGGATGACCTTGGAGAAGTAGGGATTGAGCCACAATCATTGAGGGGTCTGCTTGCAACATTTGTGACTGATGAAAATTGGAATATGAAGTTCTTGGAATGTGAAATTAAAAGCATTTTTGTACATTTAATATGGCAAGAATACTTTGCTGCTTGTTACCTCATCTTTTTCTCGGATACCGAAGAGTTTTCTCAACTTCTTTGCAACTTGAAAGAAAATAGGTGGGAAATTGTTACAAAGTTTATTTTTGGTCTTTGTAATGACAAGGTCAGTGAGGTGGCGAAAAGTTGTTTTATTAAAACAAAATGTGAGAAAAAAGATGTCAAGAAAGAAATGCTGAAGCGCTTTTGCCTCAACCAACTACAAATACATCAAGTTGAGGGAAAAGAACTTTTGCAAATTTGCTCATGGTTACATGAAATTGATGAGGAATCATTCTATAGAGAGAGTCTTTATTTCCTGCCAGAAACGTTAACTTTAACTGGAAAAATACTTCCAACTGATGCTTATAGTATTGGTTGTGTTTCAAGTAAATCAGAAAAACCCTACAACATAATAGTTTCAGAAAATTGTAGATTTTTGCATGGAAGTTTGGAAGTTTTGCTCAGTCAAATGAGGACACATATAAAGGTTGGAAAATATTTTTGTCACAAGAAATTTATGGTATTTGTCAGCCCTAATAATATACACATTATTTTTGTTGTATTTGCCAGGACTTCTCAATCAGCCACAATGTGACAAATTCTGAAATTGCCGTTGTAGCTAAAAATTGCACAGCAATCAATGGACACTTTATAATTGGTGGAAACCTTCTCCAACAGTTTTCCGAAAATTTTAGGCCATCCGACCAGACCAAAGTAAGTTGAATAATTATCATATAGACTTGAGGTACGCCATATTCTAGCACAAAAATTATCAATTTTTTGTTTTGCACATTATGTTGTTCAATACTCTCTGTATTTTATTAGTTACGGTCGTTGGTGGTGAGAGGTTATAGGTTTATGGATGAAAATGCAAATGAAATAGTTTCATGTGTAAACGTGGCAAAGAGTCTCTCATTAAGTGGATGCAAAATGTCCTGTGTTGTGATGGCACAAGTTGCCACAGCCATATCCAAGCTTGATGTTCCAGTAAGTTGTCTTGTAAAATGAATGTTTGTTTTTTACCATGTTGTGATTTTTTAGATGGACACCCTAAACGTCAGTGGGCTTCCAATTTCGAAATCTTTTCTACAACTGCTTTCGAATCGTAAAATATCACTAGTTGAGAATCTGGTTGTAACAAAGATCACTTTGTCAAAATATGGAATTAGATTTTGTGAAAAAGAAGCAGGGGTCAGTAAAAACACAAAATGAATATTACTAAAAAAGTCAACTTCAGTTGTTTAAAAAACTGTTGACTGAGTGAAATTACATAAATAATGCAGAGTAAAACTTTTTTATAGCATGGATCCAACCACTGTTTAGGTTTTATTTTTTACTTTATTAATTTACAGATTTCAGTCCAGCCTGAAAAATATGTTGAATCTGCATTCAAGGTTAGAAAAACTTGAATCATTTCTTTGGTCCACGTAGTGTATAATGTCCAAACCAACTATTTACTTCACCACAGAAAGTAGCAAATATATAATTAAGTAGCAACAGTGGTGTGCAAGTAAGTAACTTGACAGACGAGACAACCTTCACTTTTGCATTGGGCAGTGGTTCTTAACTTTTGTGTTGAGAAACTCTGAAATTGGGCATCCACCATAATTAGATTATACAAATGTGTATCTTGCTGTCAGAAGTTTGGGCTTTCTTCTACAGAAGTGATATAAATGCTTGGTAAAAATATATATTTCCAAACATGCAGGTAGTTTTGTGAATGTATTTATATGTACATTTACATCATAAGTGTGCAAAAAAAAATTATCAAAAAAGCTTTCATTTTTGGCCAATTATGATAATTGGACAAAATGCTATTCTCCATCATAGCTGTTAATGCATTTCAAAGAAAACATGATCAATAAAACAGTAAAATCACTTAAAAATTAACATTTTAGCTGACCATTAATACCATAGAAATAGCTGTATAACAGTTTTTAATCTTTAGTGCACAAACTTATTTGAAATTGTTTAACACCATTAAATATAAAATAATACACATTTCAATTTTGTTCCCACATACAAATTTTTACAATGTTGTTTGTAACAAAACATTTTGTCTAGGAGTATATTTACATACAGCAGCATCATACAACGAGCTAAATAAACATTTTTTTTAATTTGTTGAATTTAGATATTCGACATTTTTCTGCTATTAATTGATGATAGATGTTGCAAATTAATGAATGAAAAAGTGATACTAAAAGTGATTCTATATCCAGTTTAACAAGCTTTCATCTGTTAGTTTCCTACACTCCTACGAGTTAAGAATAAACCAATAAAACTTAACTATTTCCAGATTTATCCCATCCCAAGCCGTCTTACAGTGGTTGGTGATAATGAAGCTTGTGCTTTGTCGTGCATCATGCATTTATTTCCTCCAGAAATGGAATTTACCATGCAAGATGTCAGCAATTTATCAATCCAAGAGGTTGCCAGTGCAATAAAACAAAAGGTATGCTTCTTATTTTAAATTATTAATCATTATGAACCAAAATATTCCGCTTGGTAACGATGAATTTTTTGCATTCTATCATGTTATGCATATAAACGTCCCCTTTGCCAACTTTACACGAATTTTTGAATTGAAGCACGTTTTGCTAATATTTTTTGTTTAGCTTATGGCACTCACTCTAAAGGGCATTCAATTGAATGAAAAATCTGCATCTGCAATAGCTTCAAGTGTTACCCTAATTGAACACCTGTCTCTGACTGGTTATCTTACTGTTAGTCCCAGCGTGTGTAAAATTGCTGCTGCTTTGTTGGAATCTCAACATCAAGTAAGTTTCTCATTTTATTCAAACAAATACTTCATCCCGAGCTACTGATGCTAACTTTTGCACTGGTTTGCTTTCAAATCAACCAAACTTAAACATTGTTTCTGTTGTTTTTTTTAGCTTACTTCACTTTCCCTTGATAACAACAAAATTAATGATAAAGCTGCATCTGCAATAGCATCAATTGTTCATTTGATTAAAAATCTGTCTCTGTCTGGATGTCAGATTTCTGGCATCGGCATGCGTAAAATTGCTGCTGCTGTATCAAGATTAGATCATCAAGTAAGTTAATTGTTTTTCATTCTGTTAAACTTGAAATTTGTAATCAACGAAGTTTGCATGTGTTAATCTGTGGCTGCTTTATTAAGATCCCAAAATCAAGTAAGTTTATAGTTTTGTTGAAATTAGTACTTGATATAAAAGTTATGCATGTGAAACAAAGCTATTGATGCACAATTTGCTTTAGTGTACTTGGTAAATATGGAACTAGAAACTAAATACTTCTTACATTTTGTATTAGCTTACATCACTCACCCTTGATAACAACAAAATTAATGATAAAGCTGCATCTTAGTGATTTTCCCAGTTCCAAATTATCCGGCCTGGCCGGATACAAATAGTTATCAATCAAATCCAGCCAGATAATTTGGATTCGGCAGTTTGTTAACACTGATTCGTGTATTATGCCAAAAATGTTTAATTGCCAAACAGAATGCTATGATAAGGTTAGCTTGTCATGAGTGGAACAAATAAACGCGGGAATTTATTAATATAGTATAATACGTCTCGAAAAACCTTAATCACAAACAACAGGAAAATCGGAAGTCAGCAATATCACAAACTGGGTCCCAAAAACGAGTAATTTGCAAAAAGTTTGCCAATTTTTTGGACAAAAATGCTTTCCCAACTATCTGGTAAAATAATGTGTAATATCCGGCCGGGTCCGGGTATTGAAAAATGGTCAATATTTGGCCGGGTCCGGGTACCCGGTTCCGGCGCAAGACATCACCACTGCATCTGCAATAGCATCAATTGTTCACTTGATAAAAAATCTGTCTTTGTCTGGTTGTCAGATTGTTGATCGCGGCATGTGTATAATTGTTGCTGCTGTATCAAGATCTCAACATCTAGTAAATTGTGTTTTTACTTAAATATAATGATTAATAAAACAGTTCGTGTTGTACAACAGTACAGCAATTCTAACTAATATTTTTTTGAAAAAAACAAGCTATTCTATTAGATAAACTGCCTGGATATTAGTGGAAACTTCATTTCAAATTCTATCCTACAATTGCTTTTGGATCAAGCAACACCACATGTTTACAAGCTAACAATAACTAAGTTTCAAATGTCTGTGAATGGAATTAAGGCTTGTGAGAAGGTTGTTCTGTATCCAGATGTGCTACTGGTAATTTGTTTAAATACTTCGCTTTCATAGAATGAACAAACTATTAACATTTAAATTCAACATTTAAATTGATACATTTACCTACAAGTTCATGTTTGTATTTTTCAGAGATCTGTGCATCCTGAGATGTTGGTTAAAAAGTGCACTGAAGCAGCATTTGAGGTTTAAAAGTGTAACCATTTATGTGTATAATATTGCAATAGAAACCTGTTTAGATTGGATATTGGAAAACCTGTAATGTTAAAATTTGAAAAACCTGTAATGTTAAAAAGCTGTGGTAGGAAAAAATTTGCCCCTAATTATTGACTCATTCGTTGTTGTAGTTTTGTTGGCAATCAAAGCATTTTGCAAGAACATTTTCTAGGAGCTAGACTTTGGATCATAACCATCTGATATTAATGAACATTTTTGGGCCATTTCCCCTGTTAATTGATGATGAAAAAGAAATAATTGAGTAAAATGTGTGTCATGATATTTTTTCACTGTTAAGATATGTGGTATTTGCTGTTTTTGCATTTAGTATAATGCAAATTTATAGTTATCCAAACATAAAGAAGAACTAAATTAAACTACTCCTTCATTTACAGTCAGATTTACCTGCAAGCATTCTTACACTGGATGGTGATGAAGAAGCTTGTGTTTTGTCATGTTTCATTCATTTATTTCCTTCAACACTTGAACTTACTATGAAAAATGTCAGCAACTCCGCAATCCAAGAAGTTGTCAGTGGAATAAAACAAAAGGTATAAACTAAGATGACCTTGTTTTGTCTTTGGATTTAAAACCAATAAACTGCAAGCGATGCCTGGTGCATGCTGACCTACAAGAATTTGTATTTTGGTTTGTAAGTATTATTGGTTCTTGTAACGTTAGCACAATGTTTAGCAATACTAGGTGTAAAAAGTCTAAAAACTTGACCAAAAGTGAGACATTAAATAAAAAACATTCAATTGTTGCAAAAGTATGTGGATGTAAACATGACGCTGTATGTTGGTACGCAAACAGAATAAGTTTAAAGAAGTTTGAATGTCCCCATGTATCTGACTTGTGTCGGTTTGACAGTAACTGTTAATCCAGGATGTGATAAAGCATTTTTATGGTTTGTAATGGAGTTGTAGCATTTGTGTTAATTAAACCTTTGACCCCATGTGTAATTCGGGTTCCTTCTCTAACTGACTGAGCTACCGGAGCTCAACGGTTAAATTCACCAAGTGATTGTTCTGCTTCCGCGACGTTATAATTAATATTAATACAATGATATTGTTGTCGTGAAAACTTATTCCAGCAATTTTTTATTTGTTTCAGATGACATCGTTGAATCTTGGTGGGAACACAGTTGATGATGAAAGTGCATCTGCTATTGCTTCATGTATTCAGTGGATTGAGAATCTGACTCTGAAGGGTTGTAAGATGACAAGTGGTGCAATCTGTAAGATTGCAAATTCCATATTACAACTTCAGAAACCAGTAAGTTGTATGTTAGACCAGTGGTTATAGGGTGTTCCATGTTAACAATTTATTTGACCGGCGATTTATGTAATCTCCGACCAAAAAGCTGAAAAAACATTGTTTTGAAGAAATGTTTTCGCAATGAACTTGATAGTCAATGTTCTCCACACAAACTATAAATTCTTCCTTTCCACGCGTTCGTCACAAACAAGTCTCGCCTATGTATACGCCGTCGCAGTCAGCACAGGGTATGCGGTCACACCTCTAGCATCGAAAGCATCTCCTTTACCATATTTGGGATACGAAACCAAAGCACGCGGTCCGATAGGCGGGCGTTCAAAAACCTGGATCAAGAAATCTTAAAGCATCTGTTTCCAAGGTCTTAGAAGGCCTTGCAAAATATATAGCGACACAACCACACCCTTCGTCACATTTAGGCGAGGAATTTGGGTTTCGCCGCAGAAAGGATTTTGGGTGGACATTCGCAAACACGCTCTGCTAATTCCCAACCTCCTGTTTTTAAGCCTCTTCCTCTGAAACTAAGATATTCGCTCTTGTATACAGTGCACGCACTACTGCATGCTTGTGGCCGATGGAGTTCGCGAACGGAAACGACAGATACCTGTCGGAATGAGTCGGTTACCAGTATACGTTTGTGTGGAGAGGCCCCCGGTTCTCACTTTAAATATAACTATCAAAAAATGATATCACCCCGAAGTATTCACGTTCCATTGTGAACTCGATACTCGTTTCAATAGAATTCAGGTGTTCAAGCAGAGATTCCACGTCCACTCGGCTCCATATTTAAGCACTTATATCTTCCAAAGTAAAAGCAAGAAAACTATGGCGCACGTGCCAACGCAAAATAGACTTTTAGGTTTTTTTAGTAAGATAACGCAATCACACAAACAAGCAATTGTAAAACCCTGTTTTTCGTAAAAAATATTTCCAAGCAATGAGGCAATAATGATTAGTGAGTTGCAGACAAAAGTGCACACAAAATGGAATATGCCATGTCTGACTTTAGTTAACCCCTGGCTGCACTGATGAGACCCGATAGGTAGATGTTTTTTTTTATATTTTACCAGCAATTATGTGTTCTAAACATTTGTCACATTTGTCTAAACTAATTTCCTAATTCCACCTTTTTTTTCCAGATGAGGAAGTTGGACCTTGGCAACAATAACGTACGTGGTGATGCGGTAGAAACCTTACTCAAGTGTGTTCACAATATACAAGGTGAACTTCTTGTCGGTCGTGGATGGATAGATGACGACTTCAAAGGGAAATTTCAGAACCTGCCAGACCCTGTAAGTATGAAGACTATTTGTTCCACTTAGAAACTATCATTGCTATTCGATACTAACACGATATTGTGTTTGTGTCATGTGCAAGCCTCTGGTTGCCACCACTGTGTTAATATAAAGAAAGTCGGCATCACCCAATACCTATGCCATGTAGTTTCATTTTACATGACTTAAGATTTAAAATAAAATCACACAAACAAACTTAACTGAGTGGATGTTGCGTTTATGGAAATAAGTACACGTCGCAAAATATTTGCTTCATGAAATAATTTTAAATCATATAAAGACTTTCATCAACACAACTGTTATTATAGTTAAACGATGCATAAATAACCAATCCGTTGTATTGTAGAAGCCAAAGTTAAGTGAATTTCCTACTTACAACATCAATACATCCTTTATTATTTGAGTTTACAAATTACAATTAATCGATTGGAATTATTTTGTGGAGATCAACTCCCTCCTAAACTGGTAAGAAGTTTTCTTAATGACGTTTTTTCGCAAAAATATTGAAAAGATTTAAGTTTTTTTTTTTTGACCACACCGGGATTTGAACTTAGGATGTTCTGGGCACGAATTCCAATCAGGTTTTTTGTTTGGTATTCGGGTCGGGCCCTTGGTCAATGCTGCCAACCACCCGCCCTTGAAAAGTTTTAAGTTGTAAACCAGCGGATTTTTGTAAATTTTTGCTTCAACTATTGGCGTATGTTTCGCAAATGTTTAACCACAAGGTGATGTATTAGAGTCAGTCTCGTTTGTATGTTTAGGAAACCATTGTTTGTTGATAGTTTCCCGCAACTCTGTATCAAGGTTAGTGCGGATGTAACGATTATCGTTTTATGTCAGTAAAGTTGGCAACGAAACTTTTGATGATCGAACTTCACAAAATACCACATAAATATTATGAAACCTTGCTGTTGTCGGGTGACTTTTTAATTGCTGGACAGAAGGCCAGAAATTTACAACCAGGCGACAAAACTCATTCAAAATTCAATTAACTTATGTCATCGGTATCGTAATATTCTGACCATTCCACACTAAAGTTCAGTGTTTCTCGTCGATATCTTGCTAAGATAGAAATGCCCTGAGCTCTGTTACACGACAAGTAACAATATATTACTTCAGGCTGTTTGCTGCGAGAATCAACAGGGATTTCTGTCACTTCTCACCAATAAACCTTTCTACTTCACGTCACGAAGACGAAACATTCCCAATTGCTTCGTAAATATTCTTCCCATTTTTCTGTGCTTTATCCAACTTTTGTGTGTTATTTGTATATAGAATATGCGTATTAATACCGTTTTTCTCCATAACTCTGTTTTTACTCCTTTGCCTAACTCAGGGGCGGGCAACATACGGCGGGATTTTAAGCGGCCCGCAGACAGTTTCCGGTCTTACATGATAATGTCGCCCGCGGCCACAGTCTGCCGCAATCCCCCACTACTTGCTTACTACGTCATATTATAGTGATTTTACTAAGGGTTTCTACGTCCGACATGCAGTCAGAGTTCAAAGAACTTGTTGACAACTTTGGTCGACCGCTGATGTCTTACTGAATTCAACAGCTATTGAAGTACATTACGTTAATAAATTCATTAAATACTGTTTTTGGTCTCTATGCTTCAAACTTAAAGTTTACATTAAATACGATTGATGGGGATATAAATACGCGATTAATGTATCGATTCAGGAATCCGGCCCGCCAAGTACTTCATTTTTCTATATCAGGCCCGCCGACTGGAGAAGTTGCCCGCCCCTGGCCTAACTTCTAAATGCATGTATCTGGTTTTGAAGTTGTCGCCAAGTTTTACTATTTATGTTGCTTACAGTCCAGGACGTCTTTGAAACACGAATATTTTTGTCTCCGGCTCTGAGTTTCGTCTTTTACTTTCTTTCTTGTGTAAATCCGTCAACAGAGGTTTATCGTACAAAGTTATCCGCCTTCTAAACAATGTTGAACGATGGATTTTGTGACAATACTTTTACTTCCGCATAAAACATTACTTTCAATATTTACGTGCGACTTATATTATTTTTTCATGATTGCAATGGAGTATTTCCACATTACATTTTTTTCTCATACATTATGTCGTCAATTCTGGCAACCCTTTGTTGGTTTTTGAACGAAGATTTTTTATGTGACGAGAACAACCGATCTTCCACCAACTACGGTTCGGTTTCATCGGCGCCCGTTTTTATATATTTACTTCAAACAAATCTGTATCTATCTATGGTTTGATAAAGTTAATACGCGTAAAGGTGGAAGGTTTATGTTCTAAATATTTGAACATTGAATATTGTTTTTGTGTATCATTGCTGACCGATGTCACCCAGCGCTCAACCGATGCTGTCAATTACTTCTAGGGAATCCCTGACGTATATCGTACTTGTTTTTTTTTCAATACAAAGTGATTACGGTTGGGATGTGATATTTGTAAAGGCATCTGTTAAGTTGTATTGAAAGATGGGTACATTATGCAGCTAGCACCGGTTTGTTTTTCAATGTTCAAGTGTTGATTTGCCCGATGTCACCCAATACGTTTTCGTTTGATTCTTTTTACCACAGAGATATTCGAAACCAGGTTATCCTGGCTTTCTGCTTGTTAAGCTTGACTGACGTCACCCAACATATTTTCCCGATGTATTGTTTAGCACGACATCTAGTGTACGTTTGTGAAAAGATATTTTGCCGGTAAATGTCACTTTATCGAATGCTTCGAAAACAAAACTGTTCTGTGAGTTATAGTTTCAATTTCATCACCAATTCAAAATTTCGTTGCAATTTAGCTTCAAGAATTCCTTGCTGTGCTGGTTTAATGAGTTTCGTTGAAGAGTGATGTTTGGTTGCACAAGATAGAAAATGCATATTTGGGATAATTTGTTTAAGCTGACATCAAAGAACATATCAGACAGAAACACATGTTTCTTATTAATCCAAATATGAAAATCTGTGCCGTGAAGCAACTCGTCCAGATGCGGACAACTTGGACAATTCACATCGCTCCACCCATTGTCGCGTGAAGTCGTACATATTCACTTTTGTTACGCCGTGTGAGACAACAGGTGACTTTGATGACGTCAGTGTGTAGTGTTTCCAATCGAGGTTCCCGCTTCTGGAGAGCCAACTTTGTGTGCGTTGTTTTCCACTATGGGATTGATTGTAGTTTTGCAGTTGCTTTGTAGAAATGTTTGGTTGATGTTTGGAATTCTGCTTGTTTGTGAAGGATATTCAACAGTTACGTGCTTTGATTGGAACGGGTTTCAGGAAAATTGGTTTGGAAAAAAGTTGTTTTGTAATTGGTTTGGTTGATGACATCACAAAATACTGCATAGTTTGTTGTTAGCGGTATCTTATCACTTCGCTCCATGACTGTTTGGCTGTTGATCGCCTTTGGCGTGAGATATGTACGTTTGCCATAGTGTTTCGGCAAGTTCCTTTGGTTGAAGGCGTCTACGAGCTTGGTGGTTGTTTCTTTGTTTGATTTGTTTTTGATTTGCTGATTCCCTTTTCGTTGGTAGTAAGTATATTCTTGTATTTGCTGTTGTCATCTTAATCCATTACTTGGGTTTACTTTGCATATTTGAATTCTTAGTAGTTAGAAGAAACTTATCAGGTGGTTCCCTAACGCTTTCGTGTGTGACGCAGTTACAAAGAGGTGCCGTTTGCGTTTCGTACCCAATGAAAAATCGCGTTTCATACATACTATTTTTTTCTTAACATTTAAATGTGCTTCGGTAAAGCCGATCATGTAGTTGTACCCCATGCGCCCATGTGTGATACTGCAAATGACAACGAAACATCGCGACTTGAACAATTCAATAGGCAAAAAATAAGTTTAATTGTTTTGTTAATTGCGGGATTATGAAGTTTTGTAATGTCTCTTCATTGTTTTCTGGTCTAAATGCGGGTTGATTGACTGGATTCATATGCACACTTAACTGGTTGTAGCGTTACGATAAGAAAGAATAATTTGGCAACTGTATATAAAAATGCAACACTAGCACTTGCTGGAAACGCAATACGAAGCATATGAAAACACAGGTGACTGCATAGTCTGCGCTTACAATCGACATGCAACTTAAGAATAATAAGACAAAAAAACAAACAATTCCACACTCGGTAAGCAGGCGGCTGATATAAGGAAATGGAAGGCCCACAATTTGCTTCCTGGTGAGGTTGGAGAAGCCTGCGCACAATGCTGTGCAATGACACAACCGTTAAAACGACGCGCAGAACTCAATTATAAATAAGGAAGGAAGTGCATAGATATTCTTGGTAGTGAAGGAATTTATGCCACAGTGATCAATGTTTTACAGTTTTACTTAATTCACGGAAAATGAGACGATTGGTTAGAGTCTGTTTGTTGCTGTTTGCAGCTGCGTGTGCGTTGGCGTCGCAGCAGATAGAGAAATGGCAATGTCGGCCGATACAGTTGGTTCGGATTCCTTCCAGGTTTTTTTACGTAACTAGTAGAAATGTTCACGTAACCGGCTTTCAGTACCCTGAATGGATGCTTTCGGACAAGAAGTACCAGTTTGTTGATTGCTCACAACGAGGCTTAGCTCAAATACCTCCGTTCGTAAAGCAAGACGTCCAACTGCTGGATTTGAGTAGAAACCAAATTGCGTCTGTAAGATCCACTGATTTTTGCCCTTACAGGTCGGTGGTTGCAATTGACCTTTCCGAAAACTGCGTGCAATTTGGATTCGACTTCAGTGCCAAGCTCTGTCGACAGCCTTTCATTATAGAAGCCGGAAGCTTCGGGTGTTTACCCGCGCTAAAACTCCTCGAATTAAGTCGAAACAACATAAAAGAAATGCCTGGCGACTTGCCAGTTTCACTCAGCGTGTTGTTGGCTTCTTACACAATCATGAAGCCGTTAAAGGCGGAAAAGATTAAACATCTTGAAAACCTGGAGGTGGCGCGATTTTCAGCAAACTGCATTCTTGGCGATGCAAAAAATTTCTGTCCAAACGATTTTCACGTGGAGGATAACGCTTTTATTAATACCAAGCTTGGCTACTTGGATCTCGGCTACGCTAACTTTACTGTGGTACCAAAACACGTTTTTGTGCCCAGCTTATTAGGAGTTAGACTGCGGGGAAACCCCATTTGTGAGACATCTCGTGACGACTTTGCAACCATCACAAAAACCAAGTTTTTGATTCTATGCTGGACGTCGCAATACGATTATTCACCACTCCACATTAAGGAGCACTCCTTCGATTTATTGGTCGACTTACAATGGTTGAACTTGGCAGGCAACTTGCTTACTTCATTGCCTGAAAATATATTCTCGAAAAACTTGAAGTTAGAACATCTTAATCTCGCTTTCAACTGTTTCATGCACCTTTCATCTGATCCAAAAATGGTGTCTCCGCTTCCAGAACTGACATCGATCGTGCTTGCTGGGAATACGAGGTGTTCCGATTCCTTGTGGCCGATTGTAGAACGCAACAAAGAACTAATTTTAGGCGAGTCGTTTCGACACTTTCCGAAACTCAAAAAACTACGTTTGGGAGCATTTTTGGGCACGACTTGGACCAACAAGTACGTGCGATACGGCGTAAAGTACAACAAGGTCAGTTTTCGTAGTTTGGAAGTACTTAGGAATCTTAGTAGTTTCGAAGAATTGAATCTAGCCGCAATGGGGATTCGAACTTTGGAAGCAAACGCATGGGCAGGACTAAACAAACTGCGGAGGATAGATTTAAGAATCAATGAAATCGGGAGTAATTGCAACCAACTCAGTAGAAGTCGAAGAAGTGTTTTAAATATGGTTCGAAATTCAACAATCGACGACGAAACTTTGGGAGAAAAGTCTGTTGACGTAAACTACTTAATTTTTCGACGAAACGAAATTTCAGAGTTAAACAAAACCATGTTTAAATATTCAAAGATGGTTGTTCGACTCGATTTATCGTACAATCGAATCAGTTACATCTTTAACGGCACTTTCTCGTTTATGGTGGCGTTGGAAGAGCTGGATCTCCGCTATAATCCCATCAGGGAAATAGGTGCTGACGCCCTGATGGGGCTTGGTCGTTTGAATACTTTTCGTCTTAATAACACTGTCTATCAACACGGACTAAATTTCACTTTTCTGCAATCATCTTACATCACTCAAACCTTGTTTCTGCAAGCGGGTGGATATTTTGGTGATTTGTATGTTCTGTTGATAAGGTTTTATTTGCAGATCGGTGCCAAGTTTCCGTTGATAACGAAAATCGATTTCTCTGGTGTTGGCGTGCCATTGTACCTGATATCACGAAACCATCCAGTCTACTCAATATTTCCTAACCTACTCGTCTTAAAACTTGAGTATGCCAGTCTACGATATCCACTGGGTTCTAATTTCTTCTCTGGAATAGGGCAACTGCGGGACCTCGATATAAGTCATTGCAAAATACAGAAATTTCCACACGAGGCTCTACAAAAATTGCCAAATCTGGTGCATTTGGATATTTCGCATAATTTGATTACTTCACTCAAGGAGGGCGATTTTAGCAACATGCCGAAACTGAAAATTCTGACGCTGTCACATAATTTTATTCAACATATCGAACCTGGCGTGTTCATCTTTTTTAACCTGTCTTCAATCGATCTGAGCAGTAACCACATCGCCGATGCCAGTCCTGATATCATAGATCAAAACGTCATGTCGCGGTTGGATTATTTAGATTTGCGAGGAAATGTGTTAACTTGTACCTGCTCGATGGTGAACAACTTTGGTTGGTTGATCTTTTCCGGTGAATTTGAGAAACGAGTCTTACCTGGTTTTCTACCCAATTGTCCCCCGTCCATGTTTACTTACTACGGTGGTTGTGTCGCGTGTCGCGCATCTCCAATGGACCAACTGCACTCTGTGTTTGCCTACAGCTCGTCGCACTTTTGTCAAATTAACTTTGATCTTGTTTTGTCACTTACGTTTACAGCTTTCGTGGCTGCCTTTACGTATATTCCGGTAATCTTGCACACACGACGTTTCAAAATTTTCCTCGCAAAGTCTTTTTTCGGGGATATACGCAAAACTGACGCACAGGAAAGCTATGAAAGCTTGGATGAGAATGTTGGTATGACGGAATTTTACGCGTTTCACGGTTTCCTGTTCTACGATCACACAGATGCAAAACTCGGTAGATGGGTCGACGATCGATTGCTTCCTGAAATGAGCGACGGTTCTCCACCTTACAATCTCTGTGTACACGGAAGAGACGACTTTTGTGGTGCGACCCAAGTGAAACAACTCTTGCTGAAGATGGAATGCAGCAGGAAAACGATCATCCTTCTCAGTGATTCGCTGATACAAACTCCTCAATGCAAATACATTCTATCTGTTCTCGAAGATTGGATATACTCAACTGGTAAAGATCGAAGTGTGTTTGTGAGTTTCGATGACCAGCAATGCCGATCCTTGCTTCTTCAACGACGATGCAAACGAAATCCCAATGTGGTTCTGCAATATCCGAGTGATCCCGACAAAATAGAAATGTTTTGGGAAGCAATGCGCACAGCGCTGTGTGTATCACCCTTGCTTGAACAATGAATCGCCGCAATAAACTACAATGGTTTATATGCTACCATCTGTAACCATCAATCAAATTGCAAAATTATTTACATTTGCTTATATACGTGAATACGTGCAACTTTTGTGCTGATGCTGAGTTTGCAAATTTCAAATTTAAATGTGATTTTTTAAATTTAATGTAATGTTAATTATTGAATGCAACAAAATGTATTATTCATTGAGTGTTTTTATGTATTTTTCACTGAGCGGAAATGTTAAACAAGATATGATATACAACACTTGGTCCATGATTAGTGTTGTTATGGCACGTTTTGTTTACTGTATCATGTGTGTCTGTGCTGCTTGAAAACTTTTGCTGTATTTAATGCTGCGTAATACCAAGTGAATTTTTCGGAGTATCCCAGATCTTTCCTATATCTGAATCCATGCAACCCTGCGTGTGTATCTTTATTATATTTTCTACTTTGCATGCTTTCTATTGCCTAAGCGACATGCACAACATGTGCACGTGTGAGTCTAAGTGATTTTACATTGACAATATAAATGGGCTAACAAACAACAATGGCCCTCTGGAAATTGACTGCCGACAATAATAATGAGAAAATTAAATGTCTTTTTCAGAAATATAGGTCTTTTCTAATAAAATCAAAAAAAATCTACAATTGATTACTTGATTGCCATACATTAAAAGACAAGAAAAAATCCGCGCAACACAAATTCCACTCCCAGAAGAGTCCCCTAAAACCCTTTTCCGCACAGAAATGACGAAATAGAAAACAAACGTAGTTTTACAAGATTTTTATTTGCGATTTAAAAAGAAAAAAGGGCATCGATAAGAATGCAATATTTATGTGGAAATATGGACATTCTGTCGACTTTTCTTGATTCTTGGTCTTGGTAGGTTTAATACCAGACGTAGTAGTTGCCGCAGTTGCTGACCTTGTAGTTGTTGCAGGCGTACCTACAAAAAAATAA
Source organism: Ascidia mentula (assembly GCF_947561715.1). NCBI lineage: Eukaryota > Metazoa > Chordata > Ascidiacea > Phlebobranchia > Ascidiidae > Ascidia > Ascidia mentula. Next base: position 8,433,836 of record NC_138568.1, read on the forward strand.
GAATAACAATTAAACCACTAAATTCATACATCATCATCTACATTTACATTTGCATTTACAGTTATGTTTTAAATCAGAGAGGACGGAAAAGAAGTAAAGGTTACAACTAAATCCAGAAATGTAACTTACACGTATTGGCGGTACTGGTAGCAATAGCTGCTGGAAACGGGCAAGCAGAAGCTCCAGCGCAAGTAACTACCGTAGGCGAATCCGGGGAAGCAGTAACGGACACTGCATCTGGAGCAGCAAGAGTATTGGTGGACGAGCTTGGGAAGAAGTTGAGCCCAGTATTGGTCGAATTGACTCATAACGGTGTTGCAGTGGCCGACGATCTTGCTGGCGTACATGGAAACCATACGAGAAACGTAGTAGTTTCTGTAGTAGTAAGTGCCGTGGACCTTTCTGATGATGTCGAGGTATTGATTCCAGTGCTTGACCTTGGCATCCCACATCTTGTTGTAGAAATCGCTTCTCTGCTTGTTGCGGCTTTCTTCGAGCTTCTTCTTGTAATCGGCAATGGCGGTGGCTCTCTTGCTGAGGCAAGTGTTGTACTTTCCGACGATATCAGTAATGAGAGCTTCGGCCTTGGTTCTGTAAGCGGTGATGCTAGCGTTGAACTTCACAACACACTCGTAGATTCTCTGGTAGAGAGCGGATCTGTACTTGGAGACGGCTTCATCCTTCTTCTTCTTAAGTTCGGCTTGGAGGTTGGCGAGTTGGATTCTCTGGCTGTAGGTCAAGTAGTAACTTCCAGTGCTAAACGTAAAAATCAAAGAAAATATTGTAGAAACAGGTGAAACTCACTATTATTAACTTAACTAACCATCTGATCATAACAGAGTAGGCGTATCTGTAGATGTAAGTGTGTCTCTCATCGATGATTCTGCAGTATTCGTTGATGTAGTCAAGGTGGAAGTTGATCCACTTGCTCTTCCAGGTACCGAAAGTGGAGGAGAAGGTCTTGATGTTTTCTTCGACCTTATCCTTCATTTCCTTTTCGACGGTATCGGCGGGCTTGTTGATCTTGCTCAAATCTATAAACAGAAAGGTTTAAGTTTGACCAAGCTTTGAAAAGTTTTCGCCCAATTCAAAACAACTATTACCGCAGGTCTTAAGCCTGTAGGTGGCTCCTCTCCAGCAGTAGTTGAAGGTTCCCAAGCAGTATCTGGTCAAAGTGTACTTGGTGCTGAATCTGTACCAAGCTCCGAGACCGGCACTGAAAAGCAACCATATCTGTATAAAGATGATCAATACACACCTTAACGTTTGTTACTGACCAGCTGCTGTAGAATCCCTTCTGGTAGAATCTCATGCAACCGTAGCTCATGTAGCACTTGTAGGCACATCTGTAGAATCCGATGAGTTGGGACCTGAAGCTTCTGAGCTTGGCGGCATATTCATTGGAGCAACTGCGGGCCCAGCTGAGTTGGGAGCTGCGGTAATATCCAACGACGTAGTTCAAGTAGTAAGCAGTGGTGCTCTTAGTGCCTGTGAACAATTTTCACGCAATATATTTCCCATTGCATTATGCAAAATACAACGTTTGTCTTACAGTAAAGCTTCTGGAGGACCTTCATGTAATGGTCGACCTGGCAGTTGGCAACGGCAACCTTGTATTGGTAGAACTTGGCAACGTAAGCATTGATTCTGGCATCCAAAGCCTTGATGTATTCGGCGATCTTGGTAAGACGAGTCTCAAGACAAGTCCTGGCGCTGTGAACAAGATAAAATTACTTGCTATGAGTATGTGTTAATAAACGTAATATTCATGGTGATAAGATATTTATTATTTGAAAAGTTTGTCATCTTGTTTTTACTTCTTGAGGATCCTGGCGTGGAATTCCTTGATCCTGTTGAGCTTGCCATTGAGAGCATCGTTGTACTTTCTCAAAGCTTCGTACTTCATTTGGTAAAGCTTGCTGTTGTAAGCTCTGATCTTATCGTCGCGTTCCTTGATGAGGGCAGCTCTATCGGTGGAGCTAAGGACGCAGCTAAAAAAGAAAAATGTGTGTTACAAAATACATGTGTTTTGAGTATAAAACTCCGTTTTAGCGCAGTTCAGTTCACTTACGACAGACGGTAATCGTAGTATTGGGTGATGAACTTCTTGTAGGCAGCCATGTACTCGTAGGTCTTGGTGTAGAGGTAGTTGTACCAAGAGATACGCTTGTAAACCATTTCTTGGCTGATCTTGGAAAGAGCCTCTTGAAGAAGGTTCTTCACCTCGTTGACAACATCATCAACGGACTTTTCTGCATGGATGTAGTTGAATAAGAACTAGATCCATAACATTTGTTACTGTTCGTTACCTTGCCATCCAGACTTTCCGCAGAGTTCAGTGGGGTAGACCTTCAAGATGGGAGCGTAGTACTTGGTAGAGCACCACTCATTTTTGAAGTAAACGCAGAAGTTGTAGTAGGTGGAGGGAAGGTAGACGTTGAATCCCTTGGAATAGTAGTAGCCGTAGCTACAGCTGTAGGCGTTGGTGGCCTGCAAAGAAACGATGAGTTTAATTCATATCTTTTACAATTGTTTTTGCATTAACAAAGAACTTACTGCAAAGCAAGCCAAAAGAACCAGCAACAATTTCATGTTTTTCTCTTTCAATTTTCCTCTCTTGGACAATTGAAGTCGAACTGATTTGCTGGTGATAATGCCAGACTATTTATACACTCTTCCTCGGCTGTTTTCGTACAGTCACGGGACCACTTATGTCTCGCTTACCCGAAGTGTTTTTATTGGATGCAATGCTTAGTTGCATAAGTGTTGGTTTTGCAAGACGCTTGTGTACAAATGATGGCAGCTCTAAAATTGATTCAAAAACATTTATACCTGTTTTTCCACTACAATTAACCCATATTGATGAAGTGCTTTGTTTCTTACAGGCAGTGGATCTCCAAATTAGGATTCATTGTTTGACAAAGTAGAAATTACTTTTTAAACACTGCAATAATTGCTTTGTTTTGAAAAGGTAAAAAGAATTTATAAGCGCCCAATTTTCCTCTGCGAATTATTCAAGCTATAGCGCCATATCGAAATATACTACGGTGACATTAAAGAGAAAATTATTAAAGATCATAAAAAGAATTTCCATATCTGGATCAAAAGTAACGGTATCAATGTAAGGTAAGAAACAAAAGCAGCAAGAAAAGATTTTAAAGTGCAGTGTACAATCTAACGAAACACGTAGGCTTCGAATACTTTTGGCCTGGAAAAGTAGTTTCTTAAAAACGTCGTTAAATAGTTGTTTGTGTCGTGAGAACACATAAACATGATGCAAAATTAGACTTTTAAACACTGAAGGTAAGAATATTGTAAATTTTGCATTTCAAGCAATTTGCAACACATTCTATTTGCAGCAATCATGATTGTCTTCTGTTGCGCAATTGTTTTTGTGTCTCTAAGGGGTTGTGATGGGATAATATTATGACAAATCTATGCCACTTGGCAATACGCAGCACTTGATAAATCAAACAGACTGGCTCCAATCACATCAAGGTAATCTTCAAACCGCCAACAAGGCCGCATTTGTCCAGTTACAACAGCAAAGTTGGTTTGAGCATGCTGTTTGCCATGCGCTAAATAAATAGGGGTGTGGCGTTCGTATAACAAAGCGTCCTGAACGTCAAACCGTCCACAAAAAAGGCTTCACAATGGAAATATTTTATTGGTGGATTGGCATGTCGTGTCTGTTTCAACATTACTTTCCTGGCACATTGGTCTGTTTCTGCGTATTCCTTACAAAAAGATTTGTATCATATTCCGATAACTGATGATGCCTATACACAGGCAAAATATACTTTTCTACAAAACTTCAAACAAACGACTTAGGATTATTTGCCGGAATTCTTAGATATTCCGATAAGTGCAGCAATATTTCTCAATGAGGCAAAGTTCACAAAAAAAGATCCACCCTTACAATATACAAGCTTAAGGGAAGTCAACGGTGAATGTTTATTTTTACCAAATTTACCAAAAACTATTTCCTAAATACTACCTTACAACATAAAAATCGTACATGGTGAATTGGTACGTAGATAATAGAGATCTTTGGAAGCTTTGGTTTTAAACGCGTTATGATTTTTTTTCTTAAAATAAAATGCCTAAATTTTAATGTCATCATGACAATTTAAAACAGATCAGTGTTACATCGGTTCTTGAACATTTAAAACCTCTGCTAGACTAAAACATTGTTTCTCAGTCGCCAATAGTGTTGATTTTATTGCACGTTTCTCAAGACTCCACAAATTCGCCTTGAAAAAATCTTTGTTAGAATCGCGTTTACATCAACACAGATGCAGGTGGTGGATACAGGAGAGGGCGAATCGGGTGTTCCACCCTTATAACACTAAAAACAGACACCGCTGTGAAAGACAAAAGTGTTACCTAAGATTTAATCACGTTCAACAAGATGTTTTTTGGGTCATGTATTGCCAGCTACACGTCCTGAAACCAAAATCGTTATGCGTCACAATGCATTTTGGATGGAACCGAAAAAAAACATATTTGGAACGATGTGAATGTGGAACTGAGGGAGTGTATCGGACATCATTCCTTGTACGGTTGTTTAGGCTCATTTGTAAATTTAATTGAAATAAAAAAACTTAGAGTGCCGCAAACGAATCTAAGTGTGCTTCAGTGATGCATGGCAGTGCCAGCGCCAGCTGATAAACATCGGCAGTTGCCAAGCGTTTTTACCAGATATATGTGAATTGTGCTAAAATTATAACTGAAATGTCTGCTGCGTATAGTGTATATAACCAGTTGCAACCCTTTTAGTTGAAAATATCTTACTGTCCTTCTGCTAGACCCAGGTTCTGGCAAATCGTTTTGGCAAATTAGCAAAATAGTCTATTTATGTGATCCCAAAAATAAACTGCAAACTTCATCTTTTTAATATATTTGCTGTGGGTTTCCTGACCAAATTATCATTATTTTCTTTTGGTTTTTCAAATACATATTTAGCTCGTGTTGAAAAACAGACATGAAAATACTAAATAAATTGTTCTTTTTTGTACGTGGGTGGAATTATGCTCTGCAGTTAATAAAGATTATCATCGCTGCATTTTAATATCGAAATTGATTTAAAATACAAAAAACATTACCTGATATTAGAGCCTGATTTCTGCGTTAAGATGATGGCCTTATTTTAAAGATGTACAACATTATAGTACGTCACATAACTTACAATCTGCATGAAAATAAGCACGTTTAAATCGAAATATCGAAAATATTTACGTTCTTTTGAAACACATTTGTATTTTCAAGGGAACCACAGCATGCACTTGAAAATAGGCATAAATCTTAGAAACAAGCATTATATGACAACCATATATTAAATTTGAAATTTAACATATAATTATATAGATACAGTGAGCGATCGACAGCCTGCCAGGGACTTTTGGTTTTAAATTGATCCAGTATTCATTCATTAAACACATTATATGACAACCCTGTCAATAAAGCTGTTTGTACCAAACATCTTGCTTCCAACCACGGTTACCCACTATTACCCCTATAGTGTTGTAACTCTGTATACCGACCTAGTTAGGTAGAATATAGAATACTTTTTTAGTTGCTGCAAGAAACAACATCAAGTTTAAGAAATTGGTTTGAAATAGTTTGAAACATGCAGACTGTCAAATTACTATTTGTGAAGTTTTTGTTTTACAATTTAACGTGACATATATGTCACTCATTGGTTTGAAAGAGCGATTGACACACCCCCAAACAACGTCCAATGAAAATGACCACTCGCAAAAAATCCTGATTGCAACGGTTGTCACAACAAATAGAAACACAAGTACAGAAACAATTGCAACACGACCTGCTTAGAGAGTACAAATGCAAACAAACAGGCAATGTTGTAGTTGTTTCTAATCACTCCTGGCACATTTGCACGTTAATGTCAACGCCGCAATTAAAGTATGGCTGTTGATGAGTTCGACAAGTACGGTAATCTGCAAAGAGGTGTGCCTCGTTGCAGATTGTTTTCATAGCTATTTAAAAACATTGGTGCGATCACTCAAAGTTAAAACAACTTTGTGCAAATGATAGCCGCATGTGTTTGGTATGGGCATTGTGTTTCCCCATGCAACCTTGCGAAATAGCATAAGTACCGAACGAACTGCTGAGTAAAATACGTTACACACTGCCTAGATTGAACAACCAAAAACATCTATTATATTTCCACAAAATAAATGTCAATAGATTTTCCAGCGTATTCATCTTCAACTTGACAACATTCAATATATACGTTCCGAAATCCACCTTTTCCCAACGCCACTTGTTGTGCGTGACACAGGTGGAAACTTCACGTTTGCAAAATTAAAATATAAATAACCTTGTGTCAAACGCATTTATTGTAAAGAACACATGTTTCGCTAAAAGCATCCTCAGTTCTTATTCAAATGCTTTTTTTATATTTTGTAATCTAATATTTTAAACTGCTATTTTTGTTGCCAGGCATACTAATTAATTGGAATTGCGCCAGAAGAGCAATTCCGATTAACTAATATTTTATGTTGTAATCTTCAACTTGAAACAGATTTTAATAATGATAAAAACACAAGAAGAAAGGATACAGTGAAATAAACTAAAGGAATGATGACGAAAGCTTTTTAGCGAAAAATATTGGGCCAGATTTTGCGGATGGAAGAGCAAAGCCAATGTAGTATATTTAAATTTGAATAAAAGACACATCAAAATTCATAACTAACCATTTAATTACCTGAAAAAAAAAACATTTTTATGCAAAACATGTTTGCGGAAAACAGCCAAAACTCTTCATTTCATCAACATTGTGCAATGTTGTTCCAAAATAATTTACTGGATCGGTTTGTTGGCATGGCAGAGTCCAAAACAAGTGAACACAACAACTGCAAAACCAACACTTAACGTGAGTTGGTTTTGACACTTAACCAAACGAATCACGTAAGTGCTGTGATCGTTTACCTGCGGGATTCTACATTTCACAAAAACAACTACGGAAGAGTGTATAAATAGCCTGGCATTATCATCAGCAAATCAGTTCGACTTCAATTGTCCAAGAGAGGAAAATTGAAAGAGAAAAACATGAAATTGTTGCTAGTTCTTTTGGCTTGCTTTGCGGTAAGTTCTTTGTTAATGCAAAAACAATTGTAAAAGATATGATTTAAACTCATCGTTTCTTTGCAGGCCACCAACGCCTACAGCTGTAGCTACGGCTACTACTATACCAAGGGATTCAACGTCTACCTTCCCTCCACCTACTACAACTTCTGCGTTTACTTCAAGAATGAGTGGTGCTCCACCAAGTACTACGCTCCCATCTTGAAGGTCTACCCCACTGAACTCTGCGGAAAGTCTGGATGGCAAGGTAACGAACAGTAACAAATGTTATGGATCTAGTTCTTATTCAACTACTTCCATGCAGAAAAGTCCGTTGATGATGTTGTCAACGAGGTGAAGAACCTTCTTCAAGAGGCTCTTTCCAAGATCAGCCAAGAAATGGTTTACAAGCGTATCTCTTGGTACAACTACCTCTACACCAAGACCTACGAGTACATGGCTGCCTACAAGAAGTTCATCACCCAATACTACGATTACCGTCTGTCGTAAGTGAACTGAACTGCGCTAAAACGGAGTTTTATACTCAAAACACATGTATTTTGTAACACACATTTTTCTTTTTTAGCTGCGTCCTTAGCTCCACCGATAGAGCTGCCCTCATCAAGGAACGCGACGATAAGATCAGAGCTTACAACAGCAAGCTTTACCAAATGAAATACGAAGCTTTGAGAAAGTACAACGATGCTCTCAACGGCAAGCTCAACAGGATCAAGGAATTCCACGCCAGGATCCTCAAGAAGTAAAAATAAAAATAAAAAAACCTTTCAAATATTAAATATCTTATCACCATGAATATTACGTTTATTAACACATAATCATAGCAAGTAATTTCATCTTGTTTACAGCGCCAGGACTTGTCTTGAGACTCGTCTTACCAAGATCGCCGAATACATCAAGGCTTTGGATGCCAGAATCAATGCTTACGTTGCCAAGTTCTACCAATACAAGGTTGCCGTTGCCAACTGCCAGGTCGACCATTACATGAAGGTCCTCCAGAAGCTTTACTGTAAGACAAACGTCGTATTTTGCATAATGCAATGGGAAATATGTATGCAAATTCTTCACAGGCACTAAGAGCACCACTGCTTACTACTTGAACTACGTCGTTGGATATTACCGCAGCTCCCAACTCAGCTGGGCCCGCAGTTGCTCCAATGAATATGCCGCCAAGCTCAGAACCTTCAGGTCCCAACTCATCGGATTCTACAGATGTGCCTACAAGTGCTACATGAGCTACGGTTGCATGAGATTCTACCAGAAGGGATTCTACAGCAGCTGGTCAGTAACAAACGTTAAGGTGTGTGTTGATCATCTTTATACAGATATGGTTGCTTTTCAGTGCCGGTCTCGGAGCTTGGTACAGATTCAGCACCAAGTACACTTTGACCAGATACTGCTTGGGAACCTTCAACTACTGCTGGAGAGGAGCCACCTACAGGCTTAAGACCTGCGGTAATAGTTGTTTTGAATTGGGCGAAAACTTTTCAAATGTTGGTCAAACTTAAACCTTTCTGTTTATAGATTTGAGCAAGATCAACAAGCCCGCCGATACCGTCGAAAAGGAAATGAAGGATAAGGTCAAAGAAAACATCAAGACCTTCTCCTCCACTTTCGGTACCTGGAAGAACAAGTGGATCAACTTCCACCTTGACTACATCAACGAATACTGCAGAATCATCGATGAGAGACACACTTACATCTACAGATACGCCTACTCTGTTATGATCAGATGGTTAGTTAAGTTAATAATAGTGAGTTTCACCTGTTTCTACAATATTTTCTTTGATTTTTACGTTTAGCACTGGAAGTTACTACTTGACCTACAGCCAGAAAATCCAACTCGCCAACCTCCAAGCCGAACTTAAGAAGAAGAAGGATGAAGCCGTCTCCAAGTACAGATCCGCTCTCTACCAGAGAGTCTTCGAGTGTGTTGTGAAGTTCAGCGCTAGCATCACCGCTTACAGAACCAAGGCCGAAGCTCTCATTACTGATATCGTCGGAAAGTACAACACTTGCCTCAGCAAGAGAGCCACCGCCATTGCCGATTACAAGAAGAAGCTCGAAGAAAGCCGCAACAAGCAGAGAAGCGATTTCTACAACAAGATGTGGGATGCCAAGATCAAGCACTGGAATCAATACCTCGACATCATCAGAAAGGTCCACGGCACTTACTACTACAGAAACTACTACGTTTCTCGTATGGTTTCCATGTACGCCAGCAAGATCGTCGGCCACTGCAACACCGTTATGAGTCAATTCGACCAATACTGGGCTCAACTTCTTCCCAAGCTCGTCCACCAATACTCTTGCTGCTCCAGATGCAGTGTCCGTTACTGCTTCCCCGGATTCGCCTACGGTAGTTACTTGCGCTGGAGCTTCTGCTTGCCCGTTTCCAGCAGCTATTGCTACCAGTACCGTCAATACGTGTAAGTTACATTTCTGGATTTAGTTGTAACCTTTACTTCTTTTCCGTCCTCTCTGATTTAAAACATAACTGTAAATGCACATGTAAATGTAGATGATGATGATGTATGAATTTAGTGGTTTAATTGTTATTCTTATTTTGTAGGTACGCCTGCAACAACTACAAGGTCAGCAACTGCGGCAACTACTACGTCTGGTATTAAACCTACCAAGACCAAGAATCAAGAAAAGTCGACAGAATGTCGATATTTCCACATAAATATTGCATTTTTGTCGATGCCCTTTTTTCTTTTTAAATCGCAAATAAAAATCTTATAAAATTACGTTTGTCGTCAAGGTAATATTTTGAAAGGACGGGGTGATGTTTTTTCTTTTCTTGTTGCATCCGCTGCGTTCAATGAAAATATCTTAGTTTTATCATTTCGATCAGTGGTTGTCAAACATTGGAATATTTTTTTTACGATCTCACTATACTTTTTACCTAGGTTCGCGATTGCTATCAAAAATTTACATCTCAGAAAGGATTGCGTGGCTACTTGTGTTGGAATAATAGAGCTTGTTTTTTGATGGTACAAAGGGCGCTATAGACATTTTGCGTCAAGTTAGGCATAACCAATAACAGTGGCTCTTAATCTATTTTTCCTAGCGCCCCCTTTTGCTGACGTTAAAGCAGCCAAGGACCCGTAGGTCTTTAAAAAAAATTTTGCTCCCCTGCAGGGAATTAAGTCTTTTGTATACGTGTGCGTTCGTTTACGATATAGCCTACCTTGCTTCTTTAATTTTGCTTGTTTTCAAGGTTATGTTGTAAAATGCATAAACATATATAAAAAAAGAGGTTTATGAATCATATGGCGTAAATATCCATAGATTTCCGCGGACCCCTGACAACGCTCTTCGGGCCACCAGGAATCAGCGGGCCACCAGGAATCAGCGGGCCCCAGTTGAGAGCCATTGGCCTGCAATATTTCAATACTATCATAAACTCAAAAGACATTTCATAAATTTAAACATCCCAGAAATGTGAAAGGACATCGAGACCGATATTCCAAACTCTAACACCATCACATACGGCACCGATAAAGTTGCATATCCTAAACGGGCGTCAGTTAATTTCCAGTCTGTGTTGAGACATGTATTTTAATTTAATATAAATACTTAGCTAAATTTTTTTGCCATCCGCTTTGTCGTGTAAGCTTTCTTTTCGTTTCATAGCGTAGAAAGTGTCATAATCTCCATTGTCAACCAATCCGTGCCAAACAATAACGCACGATCCACCATATTCTACAATCGTTCAATACCGATCGAGAAAAAGATGGCGATGTTCAGTAGGTTGTACTTACAGTATGTCAAGATATACTGCCAACTGCTACACTATATCTTGTCCTCCATGCAATTGGAACGTGACATTGAGACCTGCACCTAAAAACTCCTTAAAAAGTTTCGTCATATAGATACAATTATCTCCAGTAATTTAAATCTCAGCATTGCACGGAAAGGTCTTGAAAGCGAAATGTTTACTGATCTAGTCGTTCTTCAATAAACATTATGTTTACATTTTTTTGGAGAAACAATATGCTTTCCTGATATTTCGCTTGTCCGAAAGTTCTTCAGAGAATAAAGCGAATACAATGAACAAACGAAAGGCGATTATTTCTTGCAAAGCGAACTTAAATGACTCCCTTAATTGTATACTTTTCTCGATATAACCTTAAACCACAACTGTGTAATTTTGATCTTTTGTAAAAAATCGCCACCTTTGTGCAAACAATATCGTGCTTATTGAACTCTGTTTTTTTTTTTTACTGTTATAATTATTTGGCATAGGCTAAGCTTCTGTTTTCCCAAATTATTGTAGCCTAATAATACCTACAGTCAGATACAAGGAGGTGATAAAGTGAACACATGTGGCGCTTTAAAATAGTTTGTATGTGTCTCCTCCCTTTACTCAATCCTTAATACGCCACTAAATACGAAAATTGGAAGTGGTCAAAAATAATTTTTTGTTAAAATTTGTTTTTGCAAATATCCGTATTTCCCTTGAGATTTGTGAAACAACCTGTCTTATTAAAATGGTACGAAAACAACTGGGGCGCTTTAAATGTTGCACATTCGTAACATAGCGTTTCGAAGCCGTTTTTATGAATTGCAATCCCAGCAGAATAATTAACGGCTGTTGTATTGAATTCCATTTTAGGAAATCGAGGGCATGCCAAGCATGGATTAACAGACTAATCGATCTGTTTTGTTCAAGAATCGACAACCCGCAATGCTGTTGCCCTACAATTACTGCTTGCACATGTATGTATGTGACATAAGCTTTATAAACCTATCACAGCCATAGCACGCCGACCCACATTTATACTGTTTGGTAAGCATTTACTTTCTGCTAGGGTACATATGCAGTGTAGGGCTCTATATTGACGAAGGTCTATGCAGTGATGATGGCATAGGTTGATGTGGGCTAGGGTATATGGGCTAGTTGGTGTTTAGAACAAAAAAAACAAACAGTGTAAATGTATCAATGTTTGTCACGAAATTTTATTCTGTGCCGACTTTAAGTGAAAAAGAACAGAATGGCAAATTTGCCTTGTAAAACAGCATATTTGAACTAATATTAAGTTATTAATCAACGTTCGTAAAATTTATGATTTTATCGCATGCACACCTAATTTAGAAATTTTCAGGGAATAGTTCAACCATTGCCAATAGCAATACTCAGTTCCAATGAACAACTCTATTTCGAAACGGGGCCCTAAATATAATATGAAAATCTGTATAAAGTTTATAAATTTTCCTTAACCAACAAAAGAAACTGGCATACAATAGCGCCCACTTAGGGAAGTTAATGACGCTAAAAGAGATTTTATTTACTTTGGATAAAGGTAAAGTCATTACTTAGAATGTTGAGATCAGAGATTGAGTCGTTGAAGTTTACATGAAGATTCGTGTTACATTTAGCGCAAGGCTTATTTTGCATCGTGTTATTTGACACGTTTGAGAAAAATGTCATGAGGTACATACATTTATACATTATGGTGACAAAGTTTACAGGATCCGATTTACAAACAATGACAATCAAAAGGCGATGTTTGTTCGTTGTTGTTCGAGATATGGCTTTTTTCAAAAAGATTTAATATACATCATTCGGTAATATATCATCTTTCAATAATTAAATTTGTGTTATTTAGGTCTATCTTGTCTGGCATAGCTCATGGTTTATTGTTCTTAAATTTTTGCAAGGCTGTTTGGTAAAAATACATTACTGCTCTCTACCATGGCTGTTAGTGCTGATCATGTCTCAGCTGTGCTCAATGGATTTAAACTGTAAGTATATTTTCTTTTATTCAACAACATGCTTTTTTTTACAAATTTTGCGATAAGCACTTTTGCTTTATCTATTTGTAAAACTGCAAAAAATTACTAATTAACAAATAAGTCAAGCAAACCTTAATTATATTTGTTAGTTCACTAGACGCTTTTCAACTTTTTTGTGTTTTTTAGCAACTGGATGAACTTACGGGATGCATCATCGGGTAAAATAATGTGGGAAGGAACACAGGATCTTTCAGTTCCTGGACAAGAACATGAAGGTAAGTGCTTTTGTCATAACACATTATTCAGTATTATTGCTGTATATATATTAAACAATTAAAGAACTTACTGCTAGGTGTGCCATTGCAAATTAGCATAATATTGTGTGGACCAAGTTAATCAGTTAAAAATTATAGCAAATATTATTTCTGCTAAGGTCCATACTTGGTAGTGCCAACTACATGGTATTTTGCTCTAATAAAAGTTCCTAATAGACCACAGGCACCATATGAGTTGTGCTTTTCAAGTTTGCTGATCCATTGTCATTCTTGTTTACACAGCACGTGTGCCAAAGAAGATCCTCAAATGTAAAGCTATCTCGAGGGAGATAAACTTTTCATCTGAGCAAGTAATGGAGAAGTTCAGACTTGAACAGCGAATATTGTTTCACGGTCGATGTCTGGAAGGTGGGTAAATAGTTTTGTTTGGCCAGTGACGTTAGTAAGTTTGCTGCCTGATATAAAACCGAACTTATCTACCATAAAATATAAGCTTGTGGCTGCAACTGTGACAAAAACTAATGTTGAGTTTTACTCATTTTTGTGAAGTGACCAATTTATAAATTGTACAAAAGTCAGTCCAATAAATCAACCTGTTATGTATTTGTCAAAATTGGATTAAGTGCAATTGTAGAATACTGCCCTTCTTACTGTAAAAATGAGCACAACTTTAGTTGTCATCAAAAATATTAACCCTGTTGTAGCATCATTACATGCCTATTATTACATTGGTGGCATTTAGTGCTTATTTTTACAGTAAGAAGGGCTCCATATTCTACAAATATTGATATTTTGAAAGAGAAATTTGTCTAAACTCCATTGTTTTTGAAGAATGGTTTTTTGAATTTGGATTTGTCATTCCTGAATCGACAAACACATGGCAATCAATAATTGAAGCAGCTCCTGCCAGCCAGATGATGCCTGCTGATGTTCTCAGGTTAGAACTGCTTTTAATCATTTATAACTTTTGTTCTCAAGATGTATATTTCCAATATAAATGCACGGAATGAACAAACCTTGTATTAAGTTTATTTTAAGTCATCATAAAAACTTATGTTGATTTGCTTGTACATGTATAAATGTAGCAATGCTATTATAATTAGTGAATTAGTATGCTGAGCATATGCAGTAGTGCAAAATTTGGAAGTTGGTACATTAGTTACAATTACATATATATGTACCACAAATCAGGCACACACATACCACCTGATTTTCATAAAATCTAGCTTCAAAAATGTTTTGAGTGAAATTTGTGTTCTTTTAACTAAACTAGCTTTTTATTCATACTTGAATATTATTAACGTGATTTGTCTTGCAGTGGCAATGTTGTAATTGAAACCAGTTTTTATGATGATGACTTGTTGGTCAGCACCTCCAAAGTAAGATTATTCTATGTTTGATGGGACAAAGCAAGCACCTATTAACTCAAAACACTTTTACCTGTGTATGGCAGGCCTTGTGTACAGCAGATTGCCACATCTGTCTTTGACCATTGTGCTTAGATTTGTTGCAGATTAAACTGTTATTATTGATTTACTGTTAAGCCATGGTTTTTATTGTGTACATTTGGTGCCAGGGCGTCATTCCACAGTGTGGAATAATCTCTTGATTGCACATTTATTCTGTCAGGTCTTTAGTGTACCAAGCCCACAACATAGTAATGATCTTATGCACCAGTAACCAGCAACACATGCAATGCTTGCTGTAGTATTCACTTTTGGAGTAACTAGGTCACCTTCTCAATTGTAGTTGCACTGGTACATATACATCCTGTAGAACTTTATTTTCAAACTAATTCCTGATGAAATATTGTGCTTTTGCTGTGGCTGGATGCCTTTCAGCATTGGTTCAGTGTAAATCACTTGTGCTATTTGCCATTAGATGGTGCTGCAATACCAACAAAACTATTAAATAGTCCACAATAGAGAAATGTACTCTTTTCTTGTTGTCACATGGGGTTATTACTGACATACTACAAAAAATACAACTGACTTTAGTTGACTTGTGGTTTTACTTTCGGCATACACACAACCATCTGCAAATTTTTAAATCTGAAATGTTTCCAATCCTACTAGGTATATTTGAATTGATAACAACACATAAAATGGAGGTATTACATGGTTTTCCAAGCCTTCATTATGCATAAATTCAATGGTAGCACACAATTCCTTTGTACTTGCAATTGATTGTAAGCGTTTTTTTATCACAAATAAATATTTTTATTGCGTATGGTACTCTTTCTACAAGTAGTATGTTTAAGTGATGGAAGAAAGCATAGTGAGAAAGAACGTGAGCACACGGTTAGTTATTTTGACTGTGGAGTAATAATGTCTTGCCATTACATATCCACAAATGACAACTCATACCAGAAATACCATTGGCCTCCCCAACCTGCATAAGTGGTTTTCCACAAACTCCCTTTCCTGCACTTAATGGTTTATCAACTTTTGTGTCATGATTTAAATGCTCCTTCGCCATGTTTCAGAATCTCTTCCCCAGAAACTACAACACTGGACAAAATGGCATTTTCATCATCCGAATCACTAAACACAGTTTTTTGTTGGCTGACAGCAACTGTATTTAATTTGAAAAAAAACACATTGTTCACCTTGACATAATCAGTTTTTTCAACTTTACCTGCTATAGTCACTATTAATACTTCTTGTTTGTGGTTTTGCATTGTCTCCACTCGCACAATCCACAAAAACAGCAGAATTATGTAAGAGTCTAACTCCTCCATCCATCCCTGAGCAAGGCTTATCAATCTTTGCTGCAACTTCCTTGCTTTCCAAAATTCTAAACAAGAAAATGGGTTGAACAGATGTTTGAAAAAACAATTCTACATTGCTTACCCATCAAAATATTTCATTAGTTTTTTTGCAACATGAGCTCGGAATTCTGGTGTGGTGTTTGAAACAGTGTCCTGGTCTGACATATCCGTATAAAGTTGTTCCCTAATACTATTTTTTGTTTTTGCATACTTTCCTGGAAAGTACAAAAATTGGATATTTATTGCTTAATAACTTAAGCTAATGAAGAGACATAAAAGTAGTTGCATACCCTGCACTGATACACTGCCGGTTGCTTTACATTTTTCATTATCTGCATCAAACATACAAAAAGTTAATTTTAAGTACATCTATGCAATCAACACTATGATAAAAGTGACCTGCGTTCTGCATATAAGCAGTTAATTCTTCAGAGGCTGCAGCCCTCAAACGATCATTTGCTTCATCATCAGATGATGATGTGTCAGTTTCCATTGTGTCACATTTTTGACCCCTAACACACTACTGCAGATCTACTCAAGAAGAACAGAAAAACATGTTTTTATGATACAACTTATATTTGATAAAGTTTTAACGTTGATAAGTATAAAATTGAGTGAATGTTCATTACGAGTTAAGAAACAAATTGTACCCCTTCACAACCTATCAAAAAGTTCTTTCGAGACTGGGTGCCAATTTTGTGTGAAGTATAGCACACACCATTTTTCCCTGAGGATTTAGTGACAACAAATCGATGTCTGATAAAGTCCTGCCACTGGCGACTGAAAAATGGCCTACAATAGTCTGATACTTGCAAGTTTATACCTTCAGCAGGTTTTTGTTCAGGATTTAAAAGATGTTGGCTGGCTGCCACGATGGACATGCCATATTTGTCTCGGAAAATCTTTAAAATCTCAATTACTTTGTTCATGTTTAATTCCCGTAAGTACTGACTTTTTCCACCAGTGTGTGAGTCAATCCAATAGAAAGAAGTAATGCTGTCCAAAATTAACAACCCAATGGGAATCTTGCTGTTTGCAATGATAGGTTCAATGGAATGCAGTGTGACAACCAGTTGTTCAGCTGTGTCGCACCTCACCAAGAACAAGTTCGATAGCCAGGCTTTAATTTCCTCTTCACCCACTTTCGTCCTTTGCTCCATGACCGACACAAATTGAGGCAACTCAAAGTGGTAATCAAGGTCAAAGTAAATGACACCCATACCACTGCCATTGTGTTGCTTTGGCAATAAAGTTTTAAGGGCAAGATGCTGCAACAATGCTGATTTTCCACTTCCTGCATCTCCATTGATTTCGAGGACCTGCTTCCCTGGTTGCATTGCACCAGATTCCTCAAAAAGTTCCCCAGCAAGGTCGCCAATCTTTGGCCTGGTATTGAACATGGCTTTTATTCTAAATAATGTTAAAACACATAATGATTTGAGTAACGTTTAGGACAAACAGAGAGGTGAAATTTTTCGATCGCATATAGTTAAGGTAAATGTGAGACCGAATTCACCAATCGTGGATGCCGGTGGGACGATAAAGTCTAATTTAAAGCAGGCAATGCTTTTTGTTTGTGGCAAACACTGCAGAGTTTGAAGCATACAATTTTACAGAAAGGTATTCTGTCAATAATATGCCGATATTCAAAAGCAAACCCACGTTTAGTTTCATAAGAACTCAGTTTCCCTCATTGTGACCTGAATAGTCCACAATGAAAACACAGAATCTCCATAAAACCTCAAACGGTTGCCACACATGGCAATCCAGTTTGTACAGAGACAGGGACTTCCCCTAGTCGAAAGGATCAGGGCTTTGGGGTCAGAACAAAAAATATCATTTCAAATTTACAATGGATGTTTATGTTTTATTATCTTTCGGTACATAGCTGGTCGGTTCTTATTAATTTTGTGCAAACATTACGCTAAGTTGTACGTACTTGCCAATAAGAGGAGAAAAATAAAACGTGTAGGCTGTACCCATCAAGGGGTTTGGGGTTCAGCTTGCTTATTAGCAGCGGCGAAAGTAAGCAATGCATTATAGTAATTACATGTATTAAAACTTTTAAATGCACTCACTAATACTGACAATAAATGACGATATCAAAATCAATGAGGCAGAACAAAGTAAGGTCAGATGTTGTGGAGCGTTAGCTCAGACTACGCAACATGTGATCAGCCTTTTCGGCCAGGAGTTTTATAGAAACAGTAGCACGAAGCCTAAAATAAAATCGTTTGAGTTGGAGAAATTCTCAATCACACAGCCAATTCAAGATTAAGATTGATAACATTCGTGCAAAAGGTGTTTGCATTGATCTTATATCAAAAGGCACTTTATTGCCTCGTGACGTAATGATTTTAATGTTACGTAAGTTTATGATTGAATAGGCAAAACAACTACAAATGATGAAATACACAAGTGATTGCTACAGGGTCGCATAGAAATTTCCTTCTTAAAATGGAGTTGCACAACAAATAAGCTTGAAAAGTCTTGGCATATATGAGTTTGTATGCAGTCAGAGTTTGTATTAAAACTAATTATTATCGACCAACGGTTATGGTTAGGTTAGTTGCTGACCTAATGGGCAATATTCAGTATAAAGCCGGGTTATTTAATATCGAAACAAGGTGGTCCGTGACGCTTAAACAGCTGCCTTGGATTTGCAAGTCATTGCATCAATCACAAAGTCGATTTGTCGACTTCCTCCAAATTAATTGACTACCGTTTAAAATATCCATATTTATCACCACATTGATGCAAGACCGTTTGAAATGACGTAGCTCAGACGTAAATAATTGACGTCTTCAGTTAACGTAGCAGGTAAACCAACGGAAGAGTTGTTGCTCATTTTCAGCGGCTCGCATGATTAATTGCAGTCTATAAACAGATATAGTAGGCTATAAAACTGTATTTCAGACCATGCATCACAAATTATCAATAAGACTGGTTTTAAATGCTTGTGAGAATGAGAATGCAGGATATTTTTTTCAGAATGCTAAAGTGTGTCGTTATAACAGCGTTACTCATTTGCAGAGCTCTAGGACAAGGTAAAAAACATTCTGTTTTGTCCCACTTAAATCGTGCATAGTTTTGTAGGAACTACAGAGAGCATTAAATTTACAAGTAAACATTTTAAGAGGTAGAATAAGCGATTAATATGCGAAAGAGCAGTGTAGCCCATACGGTATAATATGCAAATGTAAAAACATGTAGAAGGCTACCTTGTATACCAGTTTCAGAAATGTGACCCTCCTATCTTTTTAGTGACAGTAACTGACGTCACGTGCAATGGATTTACAATATCGCCGAACGATTCCAACTACAACGTAACCATTTCGGCCCGGAACATTTTCAACAATCATGGAAGATTGTTTAACAATAACTTGCAACACTACAAGGCAAGAAATGTAGTCTATAGTTTAATGTAAAAAAGTTATTGGATGCAGTTTGTATTTGAAAAATTCGTCCGAGCAATAAAAGCAGTGCAGTTTTTTTTCAGTAATGGTATAATATGTCGAATTTTTTTTCAGGTTACAGGATTGAAGGGCAACGTCATATACAATGTCTCTATACAAAACCTTGAAACAAAAGCTCAAACAAGGTTTATAGTCCGCACAGGTAGGCTATAAATAAGCTTTACACCTCATGAAACGCATCGAATATATAAAGGTGTTTTACATTTACGGCGCTCGCGCAATTCGGGCTCTACCACATCTACTTTATTTTTAACAGCCCCGAATGGAGCTAATATTACTCACAGCTACACAACTCCATTTTACGCGGTACTTTTCCTCGAACCTGTGACTGGGGCTTACCAGTGGGAAGTGGAGTACACAAACTTAGCAACAGGACAAACGTTTACGATGAGCACACCCACGGAGGAGCCGATGAGCACGTTTTACGTTGCTGTGTAAGTGGACTACGATTTTCTCATTTTTGACTGAATAAACGGGAAAGCAGCAAGGGATGGATACACGATAAAATTTGCTTTTGTGAGAGTCGATTAAAACTTAACGCTTGAATCTAAATAAACGTTTCGCCAATTCCAAAGAACAGCAATAATAACGCACGTTAAAAACACGTTTTTATTCATTTATGTTGGTGATAACTCTATTTAAGTTCGTGTAGTAATAACAAACTACAACCAACTGTCTAACGTTTAAAATTGCTCACTCCATTACACCTTTCATACTATTTAGTTGTTTCTGGTAGTTTTTTACTGGTGTCTAAAGGTAGACCTAATTTTATTTCATGGTCTTGCTGGTATACAATGCAGAATCAACGACCTGTCCCCGAATACTCTTTACGCTGCAAGAGCGAGAGTAAGTAAGTTGTTAAGTACAACTTTAACGTCGATCCAAAGCCCATTCGGACCGAAGACAAATTTTTCCACAGGTACAATAATGCTAACAAAATGAATGATAAAAATATAGTTAATTGGTAGCGCCCAATATTTACTATTCTGCACTACGTAATTGACATTTAGAAATGGTTTCCGCATTTGGAAGAGTCCATCTCCGGAACAAATCCTACAGCTTCACCCAAATAAACCAAATTCTTGAAAAGAAATACAGCACAGTATCCAACGTTGGAAAAGTCATGGTCTTAAGCAAGACGAATTATACCGTACATTTCGAGCTACGACTGAAACTGACATCTGAGCCAACTACCGCTGAAATCAATTCACTAATCTTAGTCGATTCCGCTAACTTTGAAGGAATGGTTGTGCATTATAACGGTAAGGTATAAAAGTTCTTTTGTATGTGATAAGCAATGTGGAGCCAATAATATGAATTGTGTATAAGCTGCAGACAGATGGCCACTGTTTCGACCTAGAAGGTCTCATCAGTGCAGCTGGTGTGACTATAAGACGACTCTGCTGACCAAACGGCCATGCAAAGACTTCCACTTTGTGGTGACTACACAATCACCGTCATCCGTTGGGCACCAGCTGCACTGATGAGACCTTTTAGGTCGAAACAGTGGCCATCTTTCTGCATCTTATACACAATTCTTTTGTATAGTTTCCATTTTTTTAGGATGTGTATGAAAACAATTGGGATGTGGTAATGGTGCGTGACGTATTTTTTCATTTTGAACTCAATTGAGAAGCAATTTAAACCAGCCTGGCTGAAGTGGTTTGCTAGGTCTGCTGACATAAAAGCAGCAATGAAATATAATACTGGTATTAGAGAAAACCCGTCAAGAATACAGCTTGTTAAGTTTTGCGCAAAACAATCTATGCATTCCTATACGCCCCAATTGTTCATTTGTGCAATAAATTGGAAGTGTGTATAGGAATGATTTAAACATGGTCCCGAAATATTGGCAGAATCTCACGGAGGTGGGTATGCTCTACAATCTGATAAGGGAGTTCCAACATTGATGGCAACGACACTAACTTGTGGCCGGATCGGTGAACTCCACTGGAAAATCCATAGTTCGAAGGGAAATGTGACTGACGCGATTTTGCCCATTTCAAATGATAGAAATCTGGGAACCGTTTACGACATCAACATGACTGATGAAGGTGCTAAAAAATAAATTTTTATTTACATTTTTTAATGGTAAGTGGTTTGAGGAATTATTATGTTGTTTGGCGATTAACGACCAACGAAAAATTAAACAACACGCTATTCATACCCGTTCTTGCGGCTATTTGGTGTTTTTTGAGGTTTTTCGCTTTGTGATGTACAACTTATTTCACAAACATCACGCGATTAAAAGAAGTTTTTCAAGTTTTGAATTTGCACTTTTTGCCTGAGCGCAAAATATTACAATAAATAATCCTGAGTCTTCTGTCTGTTTTAAAGTTTCTACGACATACATTTTTCGCCTGTGTTTGCAGGCATCATCGATATCGCTAAAAAACAATACAACAACGCAGTTAACCAATAGTAATACAAGGATATAAAAATGTAAATGTAAAAAAATACTTTACAAACTGACAGATTTAACGATTGGGCAACGTGCTACCAACTCTCTTTTGCCTGAGCTTCATTCATTTGCAGAATTTACCTTAGCTTTTTGCTTCAATTGCATTTGCTCACAATATTAAGTGGAATGTACTTTCATTTCATTTAACAACCTTCGTTACTTTAAGGCATCGCAGTGTGGTCGCAAAGTTTGTTCCGTTTTGAAAACAACGAGGTGTACGCCATAGAGCAAGATTACTTGATCCAAGTGTGCGTCCCAACACACAATGAAAGCGAAGGTAACCTCGTGTATGATCGAGTGTACTCAGCAAGCAACACCGGAAATAAGAACTATGTGATCATATACACAACAGGTAAAAGTTTACATTGTTTTTGTTCACCTTTAGAAACACTATTTCGATTTTTATCGTGTAACTAAAAGTAATCCATGCCAAAGAATCCCGTAAATATCTGGTTGTATTCCCCCACCGACCATATGACCAGTTTGATTAAAGCTATTTGCGAATTCGCCATAAAGTGTAGTTTAATACTACACCCTTTAAACTTTTGTTTTACTAAATGCATCTTGAAGGTCCCGAAAATTTGAATGATCCAATATCTTCCTATAAACTGGCGACCGATGACCAAACAGCTGAGGAAAGCTTCGTTGTCTTCACTGTACAAAACGTACAAAGGGCTTGCACCTACTCTTTCGTTCTGACAAACGCTACTGGTACCACTATAGATTCGCTAATACTAAATGAGGACGAACTTGACGCTTCACCAACATTTCAAGTTAGTTCAACTAGTTTTTGGTGTACATACACGAAGTTTTTTTGCCTGTAAATTATTTAAAAACTTATTTTAAATATTTAAATGTAGACTTAACGACATTATAAATTGTGTATACCTTTACAGGTAACGACCGGAGTTGCCCTTGCAGTAAACAAAAGTTACAGTCTTTTATTGAAAGTAACGACCAGATTGGCTAACGGGACGCTTTCCTCCAGTGATGTTTTCAGATATTCGTTTGTTACAGGTGAAATAAAATTAAGTTACGCCACGTTCGACTCGTCACGAACGAAAATAGCAACCAATATTTTGTTACGGATGCATAAATGTTTCAGTAAAATTAATGAGCTATATTTTATGAATCATATTCGTTTACTTTATCACACAGAGGCCAAACGTATGTGGTGGAAATATACTGCAATACACCCACCCCATTTAGAACAAACTTCAACCAAATTTTTTGTAGAACTTCCAGTTTTTACAACACATGTTTCAAGCGACACAACGGATTCGTACACACAACACGAAGAGTTCCACAGCATTATCCAAGATACAGACACAACTTCCACTGACCAACTGCAATCGGAGACTAGCTCACGCGATTTAAGCACCCCCGTTGCAACTACCCATGCAGCTGATAACACTGCAAGCGAAAGCACAGCGGCTGAGCCATTTCCTATGACAAATTCCAATCCTTTGGGGCGTTTAAGAGCGCCGGACATCATCGGCATTGTAATTGGTGTTCTGGTCACTATAGCTGTGATTGTGGGAGTCTCTGTGTGGCGCATCCGCAAAAGCAGGTACAGCAAGTCCGTTGTATAAAGATAAAGATATACTTCCTTTGAGTAGATCGTTTTATTTCGTTTCTGTACAAGAGATATGGGAGTGCAATTGCGGACAAAAATCCAAACAGTTCGTTAAAGTCTCATTCGTTATCTTTCGCTGTTCTGGTGAAAGGTTAAAAAGAAGTTGCGAAAGGAACCTGTAGATATGGGATTTTGTGCTTTTTAGAAAACAGTTTATTTCGTTGCAAATAATCGCTTTTTTGTGCAAATTATCACTTACTTCGCTTTGTACAATAACTGTAAAAACTAATAAAAGGGTGTCCCGTTTTTTCCTGGTTGATCATTGTCTGAATTACGCTAGTATATGTGTTGCATATTTAAATGGATAAAAACGTGTTATTTGATTGGTCACAAACTATCACGTGATATATATTGTGTTAAAATAGAATCGTATGTGTATCTAATGTAAATTGACACGGAAATAGTTGTCTATGCCTGACTCGATAACCATTAATACACAAATTCAGTTCACCTGTGGTCATCAATCCGGCTAATTTGTGGTCAACTATACGCTTATGACACTTGCGGATAAGCGTAAATTTCCTAAGTGACAATGTTCTCAAGCACAAATCATTTGATTTTGCGTGAAATATTACAAATGTAAACTACACATGCAAAAATTCAAATGGCAGGGGAACCGATAAAAACTTAAGTCGGTGTGGCCCAATTATCGACGGGATTTATATAATTGCTTTTGAATGATTCCGAGCAGATTACAAAAGAGATTGTAGATATATATAGGCTTGTATTTTGCTACATAAAGAAAATGGGCATTTCCAAACACTTGCTTTGGACATTCGTGAGCGACTATATGTTAGCATTGGATGCGTTTAACTCGAATACTACAATCCAGGCGTGGCAAATGCACACACACGACAATAGTTACGTGTAATATTTTAAATTGAAATACACAGTTTTTTTTCAATCGTAATCCTTTCAAAATAAAACCTTATTGAGTTTTCGATAGTACAAACAAACATTGTTTATTTTTAGAGGGTATTTTTGTCCAGAATAGTTTTTAATTCATTGCGTAACCGTGTATTCCTCGGTTCTTATTCACATTTTCTTTGGTTCAAAGTCACAAGTTTTAACATGTAGAACGTACCGTATATTTACAAGATTTAGATATACAGGTTTTGCTGTCATTGGCTTGTCAGCTGTTCTGCAAAAGGTTGTATCGAAAGACTATAGTATGTTCTCGTTTCGGACGGTTTGGGATCAAAATTAAAAACCCAATAGTTAGGCCAACAAGCACACAGTTTTGCTTGAAATAGAAAATTTCCTGAGCAAATTTGGAGCAAACACGAGTAGAATTTTATGTTAGCACTATTTCTGCCAAAATTGGAATTTCTTCTAACGTTGGTAAACTTTGTTCCGCCTGCATGCTTTGCTATTCATTTAGTATGAAAGTATTTGCCCGGCTCTTGCTTGAGTTTCACAAAAAGCCACACTGGATAGTTTATTTTTAGCAACGAAAAGTGGAAGTTGTCGTCTTCTAAGCAGAAACGAAACTTTAGCGGATGAGCGGTGTGTATGACAGGAAGTATGTTCACATAATACAGTCATTTTGCTGACCAAGTCAGGAAGCCACTCGTTCGGTATCGGTTGCGCTTGCGTTCATATTGTTTTAGGACTGGGTTTGCAAAATAAACGAAAATACAATTTCTGCAAACCTAGCGAAATTTGCTGCATCGTCACCACCAAACACCCAATACATTTTTTTCCTGTTTGATCTTAATTCATCACAAAACATTTTTCTTCGGTCAACTAAATAAATCAGCATAACTGTGCCAAATGCTACCCCAAGCTAAACTTAGTTCCACCTGCATGCTGTGCTGTTCATTTAGTACGAAAACTTTTCCTATATTTGCCCCGCTCTTGCTTGAGCTTTTACAAAAAGCCACACTACATAAAAATATATATTGCTTCTGTTCAGTAACAGTTTTTGTAATCATTTGCCGTTTATTGTACGTGTATGTGAAGTTTAACTTGCACACGTGGTAGATTGGAACGTCAATGCAGGGTTGGTCAGAATCATGATGTACAGTAGATTAAAATGTCAGTCAAGAGCTTTACAATGTTACAATCGTTGTTTGGGATGGCGGTATTCCTTCCAATCCTGTCTCAACGTGGCAAAACCTACACGGTGATTGTCAAGGTCGAAAGTAGTGTAGTAATTTCCTATGAAGGCCCAGCCCAACAACCACAGTGGGTTTGCAGGTTTACGAGAAAGAAAAGGTAAGAATTGAGAGTAGCAACGAAGCCCAACCTATTTCACAAAAAAGTGTTAGGCAGTAGTACAACCAGAATTTCCTTTCTTTTGTGAATTGGATTAGAATTAAACGGCATTTAGCACTAATTCATTAATTCGGCAGTTAGAAATATAGTTATTGTTGAAATATGATTTTATTGTTCCCAACACAGACGAAAACAAATCTCTCCGAAAAAGTAAACTAAAATCAAACAGCCTACATGCTCTGAGTATGTGGTATTGGAGAAAAAACAACCAGAGTTTAAAATCTAACCGATTTTTTCAAACTTAAATCCTAAATTGGTGGAATCATTTACCCTTATGACGTAAACTTCAGGTGAGAGAAAGTATTTTGTTCCTGACAGGGTGATGGTAATGTTCGGCAACTTTGCGACGGTTGAACATTCCACCAGGTACTGCAATATAGACTACTCTTTAATACAAATACGAAAGATATTTATTATAGGATGTGCACGCACATCGCCAGTTACAGTCCAATGAGCACCAATAGCCTTGTTAATCCGTTGGATTTCATTCTTTGGACCATAAATAACGGATGACACACTTTCTATGATTGCTTCGCAGCCACCGACACAACAATTGGTACCAGGACTACCATCAACAGTCAAACCATCCATGCCTATCTGCCAGTGATTCTGAAGGCAAACATAGTCGACACATTTGTTGTATCACCTGAACATTACGTGTGTCGTTTATTCGACTACTAACCTTGTTGACAATTTTATGATAGTTGAATTTTCCACTAAATCGTGCAGTGTTCACACCACCCAAGTATAACTCTCCACTATCGGGTTCCGCTGGGTTCCTATAAAGTTGTACGTCTGCATTTTCTAATTTTAGTTGCAATGGAAAGATCAATTCCTTTGTTTTTTAATAAACCAATTTTATTTTGATTTTTTTGTGGTTTTACTTTCATGAAAAATTTCATTCTGGACTAAATGTTAAATTGTGTATAAGCTGCAGGCAGATGGCCACTCTTTCGACCTAAAAGGTCGTCTTACAGTGATACCAGCTGCACTGATGAGACCTTTTAGGTCGAAACAGTGGCCATCTGTCTGCAGCTTATACACAATTCATATTATTGGCTCCACATTGCTTATGAAATGTTAAATGTTGTAAAACAGAGTTCATTACATGTTAAGGTAGAATGAGTACTGGTTCTTTGCTACTGCTCCTTGTTTATACATTTGGTTAAACACAGCTGTAGTTCCATTTATTGTCCATTCGGGATATCCCAAACCCAGTATTCCATCGAATTTGGTTTTTATAGGAAAATTTTTAGGATACTTAGTAAGCTCAACGAAGGTCTGATTGAAACTCTTCACATTACCAACCTGAAAGAATAGTTTTTTGATACAATTTCTATGTATATATAATTATGAGAGTATGCTGTGGTGATAGGCACACAAGAATCTTTTAATGTTGTAAACACTGACAGAGTATTTCGGAATTAGGCATCGTTTCAGAACAAGCACATTATATTTAAAGGGTTTTGGCCCTAACTGCATTGGTGTTTGTTTTTATTGATCCAAACAATTTATAGTACGGATCGTCTGATCCGATTAACCCTGTGTAGAATATTTCACCGTAACGTAAACAAAAACCATCTCACCGAAACCACATCTTGACTCAACAATCCACTGTAACCGTAAAAAGAAACCTTTTCTCCGTTTTTAACAAATGTTGAAGAGGCACCGCTGTCGTATTTTTGATGCACCGCTACAAAACCATACAGATTCGTTTGAAATAACTGCGGTAACAAACAACAATACACCTACTTACTACATTTCGGATCCGTTTTGCTGCAGCGAATCGACGGAACCAACAAATTTGAAAAGTCGATGTCAAACACAACATTAAAATATTGAGGTGGCGTTCCTATTGCGATCTCTCCTAAAAAGTAAGTCTATCGCATTCTTTGTTACTTTGGCGTACAACATTGAACATTGATGATAAACCTACACTGTAGTAATTGCTGAGGGTTTCTTGTCCGTTTCCAGTGGCGTCAGAAGCAATATTTCCATATTTAGGGATCAAGTATTTGATATTGTTTATTTTCTCGTCTTTAAGATCTGAGCGAACGATCATGTGACGACGTAGCCTCACACTAAATACAAACGTTAATTTGCAGTGGCTGAGGTTTAACGTACCAAGTTGTATCCTTCACGTGCACATATTTGAATCGAACAACATTTTAGGAGAAGGAAATTTAACACTAAAGTTATTGACAATAATCTTTTTATTTGTCATTTACTCAACACAATAATGTAAATGTAGTAAACCTAAAAGTAATATATTAAGTATCACTTACACGTTACCGCTGCTCAGTGTTTCCAACAGAAGAAGAATGGTAATCACCTTCAACATTTTTATCAGTGTTTATACCACAGCGTGCTATTTAGACTATATGTCTGTGGCACAAATTGCAAGATTTATAAAAGCAAATAACTTTTTTTCTGCATACCTTGCTATCGCGCTGCAAAAGATATGAATAGTCTATTTTTAGCAACGAAAAGTGGAAGTTGCTGTCTTCTATGCAGAAACGAAACTTCAGCGGATGAGCGGTGTGTATGACAGGGAAAATGTTCACATAATACAGTCATTTTATTGACCAAGTCAGGAAGCCACTCGTTCGGTATCGGTTGCGCTTGCGTTTATATTGTTTTAGGACTAGGCTTGCAAAATAAACGGAAATATAATTGCTGCAAACCCATTGAAATTTGCTGCATTGTAACCAGCACCAAACACCCAATACATTTTTTTCCTGTTTGATCTTGATTCGTCACAAAACATTTTTCTTCATTAGGTTAATTAATTTAGCATAAATATGCCAAATGCTATCCCAAGCACAAATCCGAATTAGTAGGTGATGTCAAACAAACACATGCCAAAGTGCAGCAGTATATATCAAAAAGGATTATCCAACTTTCTTGGCGCTTGCATATATTGACGACAGATATAAATTTAGTTTTTGCCCCTGCTTTTATCAACATATTCTGAATATTTAACTGCACGCACCAGCAATGAATAACCAACGTAACCAAAAGTTTTCGTGATGAGTAAAGTGAAGTTGCCGTTTTTAGTTAAAATGTTATTTTTACTAATGGTATTGATTCTACACAATTTGGTTTTGTGGAAATGTTTATGTTGTTTGCACTCATGATATTCTCAATAGATTTTGTTATTTGGTTTTGAACTGTTGTTTGTCCTTCCCTACAACATTTCAAAGTTGTTTCTAGGGTACGTAACGCATTTCCAATCCCACTAAATATCAAATGATTTGTTACTGGGCTAGTCGGGCAATAAAAATAACCAGTACCCAAATTGTGTTCGTGATTTGCTGCCATGCAAAGAGCATCCACGTGGCAGCAAGCACAAGAAAATTTGTTTCTGTATGACGTGCCCGACAATATGGTTCGCACAAATACAAGGCAAGCTGAGTATTATTTTCAGTGTATTTGTTTTATTTTTCGGAGCAACGAATTGTCCTTCAACACTTCGTAGTGCATTGCCTGAAATGGAAAAACCTTTTTAACGCACTGTAAAAAATGTATCAATTCTATTGAATAAAGTGCATTAGCATTAAAACTCACTTTAAAGAAGCACTGTGAACGCCGTTCTCGGCAAACACTGATTGATATTTGTTCCACAGCTCGCTGTACAGTTTTGGGCAAACGTCTGGATGACATTCTTCGGCTGGCTTGCACATCCCAACTTTGAAGTCCGCTTCAACTGGAGATAAAACAGTGTTAAATGAAGTAAATGACATATTTACACATTCGTAGCACATAACCAACCAGTTATCACGTAATAGGCGACCAGGGACAATTTTCCATTTCCAGTGAGACACACTTCTCCCTTTTGGCATGTTGTACGTTTCCAATCGTTGCTTGAGCCGTATTCGTGCTTGACGGTGTACCCCACCCTGCAATCCACTGTACAAGATGCACCTGAAACCAAAACTAAAACCACCACTAACGATGACACAACATTCATGTTTGCTTCAACGTACGACGAACCTACTCGAATATATTTCGTCATTTTTTAACCAAATATTTACTGATATAGGCGTAACATAATCAAAATTTGATTTATTTAGAACAAACTTCATATTTCTAACTAAACTGATTACATTTTTTTATTCAACGTTTTTGTTATTACAAAATAAACGGAAAATATTAGAATGCAGCCGACGCAAGCAAAGTCCACACTATAGCAAACAGCCTGTAGTCAAACAGTAATATGATTTTATTTGCCCACATTAATAAATATAGCTTTGTTTTGTGGTATTTCCGTTTTGCTCGTTAGCACCAAACGGAAACGATTGTGAAAGGTTTTAAACAATACGATGCACCGTCAGCATCAGTAGATGAACCAACCAGCTGCTGATACTTGTCATTGCAGCCAATTACAGTCAATTTTGGCCATTTTCTGTCTTTGTTATTTTTGTAATATCATTTGTTATTTCACCCTTGCACGGATTACTGACATTGTACGTAGGTTCGCACACACGCGCATCGTTGCCAAACAAGTCGAATAAAGTAATTGTTCGAGTAACCAGTTTTAGAAGTACAGCAACTCTGCGGCAGGGTTGCACAACTCAGAAGGTTATGCGTGCCATTGTTGTTGTATACTACAGTCCCTTCCCATAAATCAAAACAACAGAAACCATGTGACTTTGTTTTTGCTCAAATACATGTTGGAAAAGAATGGAAAAAGCTTGTTCTGTTTTGTGGGTCTCTGTCCATCACCCTGCGTTTGGTATAACGCTGTTACAGTGCTATTAATGGGTGATTTCTCCTCAAATATTTAAAGAATGCAAAAAACTACTGTGTCGACATTTACACACTTGATGAGGATTTACATGGTCATGTAGCTATGGAAGTGATATGGTGATGTATAGTTTTCAACTGCGTTATTCTTGTTTTGCGAATTATTCATACAGGAACCCAAACGCCAGGAAATCTCTTTTCCTGCAACGTGTCCAATTGTATTTAAAAGTAACGCAAACATTAGTTTCAATTCCTTTTTAAAAAACGGTTGTCTCTTTAGCATTCCGTTGTACAATCTCTGTAAAACAGTAAATGTGAGTTTATGCGCACAGAGTAAACGGTACAGCACCGCAACTCACCCCAACGAAGCAGAGTAAATGCCGTTTTCAGCAAAGACTGATTCATGTTCGTTCCACAACTCGTCGAAAAGTTCAGGGCAAACACCTTGATAGCATTCGTTGGCGGGCTTGCACAAGGCTACATCGAAATCCGCTTGAACTAGGCGACAAAATCGTTTTTATGTGTCCAATGACGTAATTACACATTCACAACACATGACCAACCATTTATTACGTAATAGGCGACCATTGCCATATTTCCATTCCCTTTGAGACAAACTTCTCCATTTCGGCACGTTATATTGTTCCACTCACTGTTTGTTCCATATTCGTGTTCAATGACATATCCCACCCTGCAATTCACTTTACAAGATGTTCTTGACACCCAGACTACAAACACCAATACCATTGAGACTACATTCATTTTTGTTAAAACTAATCTGCTCGAATCCATCATTTACTTACTGGAAATTTTCTACATCCGTTACATGTTGATTAATCAGTAGCGCAAATGTATTTAGGCCAACCTTTAGTTATGCAAGTAAAGCGCAAATAAACTTTAATGTACTAGTTCCACATAGCTGAGTTAACTACTTGCTCGTTTTATTCTGCTTTTATAATCACATATTACAGACCAAATTGTGCAACTACAGCGACTAGGGTCAAAACTTCCAAGACAAGAAAACAACCATCTAAAATCAAAGCATTAACTTGTTCATCTGCATTCGGAGATACAGTTTTGTTCTACTGTTATATTGCTCCTATAAGCAACGGAAACGGTTGCGCAAAACTACTACACAATACAAGACACCTCTATAGTATTACACGACCATATCTGCCACGCATAACATATATAACTCCGTCGCAGCAAGCCACAGCAGTCATTAAAACGCTATTTCTGCTTTTGCTCAGACATTCTTGTTACGGCATTTTTTGCAATAAAGCCTCACAGCATACTATAACGTTTGCTGACTACAAATATCAGTCCAAACGGCATAGATGCACTTTCGCATAACTGTATTACTCAACTGCCTAATATAAATTAAATTGTAGTGTTTTTGCTATTTGCAGGGGGTCTTTTTTGTGAAACAAAAAACTGAAACTCTGCAGAGTTCATCCGTCCATTGTATGCATATATATGGTTCATCGCGGATGTTACGACGAAATGCCTCGTCGACACACCAATGCACTTTGGTTCAAAGTCGGTTCTTCCTTGCACAAAATGTGGTGGCAATCAAAATTTGGTGGATATCCATGTGTTGTTGACGTTCTTTATAACCAAGCGACAGCTGATAATAACCTGTAGACCTACAGACTAGCAGACTTGCACGAGTCACCTCAAAAACTACTTGCCTTGGGACTTTTTCATGAGAAAAAGTTGGGTTCCATGATTTTGGAAGATCATTTTGGGCTTTCTAACCCTCTTGCCATCCTGAACCTTGCATTTTGTCTGGTTTCTAAAAGGTTGCACTTTCAAGTAACTGCACGGTATGTTTACAAACACACGACGCCAAAGCAATGAATAGGCTGTGTTTACAAGCTGTGTATTATATGATATCATAAGGGTTTTGATGTGTCATGAAACGAACGCGAAAGTTTCATCAGTGCGACCATCACATACACGCCGGGGATTTCCATCACATAATCAGACAAAGCAAAATCATTTTAGTGTAAAAGCCAAATGCGAATCGTGGAGTTTGTCAGCATGAATTCGGTGAAGTCGGTCAATAGTGCCGGGGACTAGCAGTACATGGTTGTAGGGGCAATCTTTTTAAAGCGGTCGCCAGAAAGACTTTGACAGGCAGAACAAATAGCCATTTGTGCAGGTGTAGGAAACTTATTTACACTTACAGTTTTAATATGTTGGTATTAATTCCCGTTTAGGATCTGTAAACAACAAGCAAAACAAAAAATCACGTATTGCACAAATACGCACGACAAGACAACCCTATCTACTGTAAAGTCTGTCCCACTGCTCTTAATTAAAAACAATAGAGATCAGTGCTTTGTGTGCAATTTCTTTGAAAATGAATGCAAAGAAGGTTCGCACTATAACGTGTAGTAGCTACGGTCAAGCACACCAGCACGGCTCGATTTAGCGGGAGATTAGGTTTCAGGAATAGTTGCAAGTTATTTGTTGCGTAGCGTCAGGATTTTGGAACATAAAAGGTGACCTTTAATGAGGTGAATATTTTAGGTGGCACTTGTCCAAAACCTATATTTGTGTGTGTACTTAGTGCTACCAGTTCGATTCTTTCGCAGGGGAATCCACCGAGAATATATTTGTTGTGCTTGCGCCACAACACCAATTAGACGTAAGGTGTCATCATCACTCACTTAAAAGACGTTACCTTCTTGTGATATCCGATGGAAGCAGCGTTAGGCATGATCGTGGAAAAGCTATAATGATGAAATCGTTGTTCTGTTCACCATTGTTCTATCAAACGAATAGAGAGGAGAAGTAGGCCTAAGTGTAAAGTGGTATTTTCAGTTTTGTTTTACATCCCAGATCCCACATGATTTTGTTTTAAAGAAAGTGTTTTGATATAAAGTAACAAAGAATTTTTAACAAACATACATGTAATTTGATATTTGTTTAAATGAGGGCCAAAACCACACTTGTTTGAAAATATAAAATTAAATGTGTTTTGGTGATGTATGCCATTCTTAACTAATTAAAACAAACTCCATTTATTCCCAATGTTATATATTACTTTGGTGTTTTTAAACTTCTCGATGGTCAGTAATTCTTTGATATGTATCACAATTGCTGTGTTTCTTGTTTTTTCTTTGTAACATATCTTGAAAATAATGAAAATTGTAAAGAGATTTTTGGTTATTTTTGTTTTATTTTAGCTTAAACCTCCTAACTGAAGACAATGATGCCACTCTTCCAAAGATGAACATGCTCTCCATGTTCTTCCAGTGTACAAGTCTTCAGCAGTTTTCATTTCATGACATGGCAACCCCTGTTAAGCCACAGGTATCTCCATCATTTCACATTGGTAACAGAATTGTCACAGCTCGACCAGGCCAAGTTGTAATACGAAATGGTAAGAAAGGTTTGATGTTTTTGTTTGAAGTTTTAAAGTAAGCGTAAATTACTATTCTTCAGCTTTAGGAATTCATGTTGAGGCTGTAAATGGTTACAAAGCGGACATCATGCTTTTTTACCCCAATGCAACAATACTGCAAAACAATCAGCAGAAAATGAAGTTTTCCTCCACGTATCTCTGTCTTCATTCGCCATTAGCAAGGTGTTTGTGCTTCATGTTGGTTCATATTAAGTTTTGTAATGATGGAATTTTATTTTGAATTCAGGCAATTGATGAAACTGAGAGGAGTTTCAAAATTAACATTTTATACGGACTGCATTAAAGTCAAGGTAAACCAACAAAACCAAAACTTGTGAAGTATAATTTTATATTTGTGTACTTTTCAACATGTATTCTAGTTGTAAAGATATTGTTAATGTGATACGGTATATACCTAATATTTTTAAAACATGTATCGGCTACTACGGTTTGTTTATTTTTCACTGTGACATTTGGAGCTGTCTGAATTCCCCTGCATTGCTTTACTCATTGTGTGGCATGAATTATTAAATACTGTTAGACCACACAAGGTGTCACAGGTTTTTAAGCACCATTGCAGGTAAACAAGTATCATAATGCACTCTGCAAATTTTGCTCTTTGTCTATGCTGTATGTTTGTAAATGTGATAAGGCACACTGTAATGAAAGACTAATATATATTTTGTGACGCAGAAACATTTAAATGACTCCTCTGTGACCTGGGAAAATTTGAAACCCTTAGTTCTGGCAACATTAATTGAATTTTTCTCTTCCGAATTGCAAGCAGTAAACGACCACGGAACAAAACGATTACACTTTCACACTTTACAAGGTAAATTGCTGGTGAAAATGTAATATGGTATAATTATACAATAACAAAATATACAAAAAAAACAATTTTTTTAGTTGTTGTTGATTTTCAAATCTATTACCTCTTTACCCATAGTATCCATTTTCTATCTTCCAAAATAAATAAGTCCTTGCACTATTGAATACAATGACAAACTCCTGATGAATAATTGATACTGAAAATTACATGACACTGCCTTGTGCTGCACAGTTAAGGGTGGATTGGGGTGTAATACCATATTCCAACATAAGGCAGCGATGTAAAAACTACCTTGTTATCAAAAGTGTATTTGCAAAACTCTGTGGCCACACTTAATGAAAATTATGTATTTAAGTACTATGTAGATTTTTAAAGAAAACGGAAATATAATAAAGTGTGTGATTGGGTTTTGTAATATTGAAACGAATTTGTGGTTGTTTGTTTCCATCCAAACATCGCTTTTATTGTCAAGTCAACGCTATGTAAAAAACAATCAATACTTTCCGGCGTTAATTCCACGTCCAGCCTACCCAGCCGTCTTTCTCCAGTGTATGTAATTAAACTGCTTTGTTCATTTGCCTTCTGATTCTGAAGACCACGTGCAACGAGCAACCAATCAATGAGCCAGGCGTCCTTCTGCCGCCACATAAATCGATTTTTTGAGCTCTTAAAGTGATTGCATGTCTGTATTCTCGATCCGGGCACTCAAATTTGTGGACGTTTGAACGACCTTTGAAAAAGTTTGCATAAAAAAGTCGTCGTTCGCTTTTCAAACGCCAACGTAAATAACACAAGGAAAATGTCCTTGTGTATGGTGGCATATTGTATAGAGCATGATTTATTAAGAAAAGCCTCCAACACACTTCGACAAATAACAGTGCGTTTCGTGTTTTTTTTTGAAGACAATTTATAAACAATTAATCTTATAAGGTTGTGTCAACTGATAACCCAACAGTCCAGCTCAAAGATAAGCCGTTGCCTCACGCAAATTTTAAATTGTTGCACATTTTTTTTGGTGAGCTCGTACAGCTTAAATACCGAAGGTCTTAAGATCTAATCCCATTCCGCAACCCGTTCCGATTTACAAGATAAAATGGCGCTTGCTTTAATCGGCTTTGGCTGCGATGATTAATACTGCATTAGATAGGCAAGAATTGCATTTGCAGCAGTGACCCTGTAAATACCGGAAATTTTCCCTAAATCTAAGATGTCCCATTTGTGTTGCAAAATTTTCTTCTAATTGAAACTCAGTGCAACCGATGAAAAAGTTCCCTGTGCCATGGTGGTTTATATACAATATAATAGTATAGTAGTCATGTGCATATCTTTCTAAACAACAAAATACAAGTAAGCGAGGAGTCAATAATATGAATTATGTATGCAGCTCACAGAACAAAATTTTAGTTGGTCAAAAATACGTTTGTTTTCAGGCGAATGCGTTTGTGAACCGCCAAGGGACGAAACTGAAGCTGTCCTCGATGATTTAATTAATTCGAGACTGCGGCCTGCTGTACAAGAAGAGGGCGGTGATGTGGTATTCAAGGTAGACCTGATTTTCCCCTGGCCTTATTTACTTATTAAACGAATTCTTTTAGAAATGAAAATTTGTATACTTTGAATCCCCTGTTGTTGTCTTTGTGCCTGTGAATGATGCCTGTATATACAGGCGAAATATAGATATCATATGAACAACTCCAAACAACGACTTTGGATTACTTACAGGACGTCTTTTAGAAATTTTGAACAACTAAGTTTTTTGGCACAAACCCGATCCGAAAAGGCAAACCGCTTTACCATTACAGATGAATTGATATAAAACCACACAAAGCTATCTTTGCAAACCACAACACAACGATCTGTGCCCCTTGGTAGCAGAAACCTAGACCGTTTATTTTAGATCATGTTTAATGCAATGCAAGCACATACAGAAAGTAAAATATTGAATTCTGCCAAGTTGTGTATGAATTGTAAGCATTTCGCTTCCCGGGATTAGCGATAGATAATTCTTCAGCTGGCTGTTCAATTGGGGGCGTAACTGTACACTTTCTTTACACTTTGCAGGAGTTTATACAGAACACGGGAGTGGTGTACGTTTACTTGATGGGAACCTGTCTCTCCAATCCCCAAGCAACAAAATCTATTAAGAATGCCATCTATTGTCTTCTACATTATCACGTTCCTGAAGTCACCGCTATTGTGGAGGTTAGTTGATTTGTTGTTGTTGTTTAAAATGATAAATTTTGAAAGGATCAGAAATCGGGAGAGTTAAAGAAGAAACAAATATATATTATTGTGACACGGGGCCTGACGGCACTATTGGGTGAACTTGCTTGGCCGTAGTGTTTCCACCTTGTTTTCTTCGTAAGGTTGCACCTAGTTTGGTGCCCAACGGATGACGGTGATTGTATAGTCACCACAAAGTGGAAGTCTTTGCTTGGCCGTTTGGTCAGCAAAGTCGTCTTATAGTCACACCAGCTGCACTGATGAGACCTTTTAGGTCGAAACAGTGGCCATCTGTCTGCAGCTTATACACAAATATATGTATATTTGTCTAAACATGCAAAAGCGTATTATTTTCTTTGCTCCAATCGTAGAATAATTTGGCAGGGGCGCCGACAAAAATGAATTCAAGTCTTTTCCCGGATCCTTACGGCCGAACTTTTTGCCTACGGATATACTGTCAACTGTGGTTTTTACTGTTCCCATCCCACAGGGGAGATATAGATTTGTCATTAAACCTTACCACGCAACGGAAGATAACCCGTAAATTATGCATGCGTTCTCCGAACTCGCAATGTTCTGTTCTATGATACGTCATCACCCGAGTCCTCGTATATCGTAGATTCCGTGAATCATTTGACATTTCCCCGGTGCTGGTTGCGAATATCCCGGCAGTTAATTTTCTTTCTGACTCCTCTCCACGCTTCACTTCGCAATGAATTTGCCGATTGGCGCCATGACGACTGAATTTAAACGCAATACCTCTGTTTTTTTTTACTGGTCATAAAATCCGCGGCCCATTTTTCCAGTTATCCCCGTTTTTCACTGAAATTGTTTTTTTTGTATAATTTTTCAGAGTAAAGCTTAGTGTGTTTCGTGCTTTCAATATTAACAGATATTGTAAAAAAAAAGATTTCACTGTTGAAAATCAATTATTTTAGTTGCCTTTCGACTATGCCCAAATCCCGTACAACTTAATCCTATATGATTGAAACCGGTGGTATGCAATTCAACAAATTATCTTCACAAACTTGGCACTCTTGCAAAGTGCATTCATTTCAGATCTCGTTAAACCGCGTTGTACTTAGTGAGATGCAGACAGTTGCACACTGTTCCGCTCCAACAGATCCCACCAGTGCGAAGACTTTTCCGTTTTATGGTACCTAATAATCTTTCTTGTTTTTTCGCATGAAGATACCGGGTAAAAATCGTGAAAAGAAACTGATGATCACGTGACCATGTGTCTTTCCGTGTTGACGTCATAGACAGGACAACGCTTGCCACAATGTTGCACATACTCCATGGAAAGTGACTAGTGTTTTATTTCTTGTTATTTGCTTTGTGTCGATGGACTGCCTCTCAAACATGATAATCGGTCTGTATCCCCATGAAATTTCAATTCAACCGTATTTTATTGATCAGCCGTCCAAATAATGCTTTGGGCGTCTTACCCGCCTTTATTTACTGTCACATATTATAAAGTTAAGGCCATAAGATGAATATGTAAGCCAAGTAAATATGTGTTTGATGGTTGACGTGATAACCCTTTGTATAGCAGTATTTGTTCAATGAAACTTCTAGATCCTGTTGCAGTGAATGCTTGTGTTTGTGACTTATACTCATCTCAATCGAGCGACTGATTAAACCGAACAAAATGTACTTGTTTTACCTCCTGTTTATCGTTATTACCTCCATTGTCCCCAGTGTTATCTGTCGACCCCTTTTTTCCTCAAACCGTATCGTTTTCAACCTAACTATGTGTTGGATTTTCCGGGTTGTCCTTACTGTGAAAATAGTCCTAGACGGTGTTGTTTTTCTGTGATAGAAACACATGTGTTATTCGCTTCGTCCTGGGTCATGGTTGGAGCTTTGATAGGATGTTCTGCCCCCATACACTCTATTAAAAAATGGTTATATGCGCGTTTAATTCTGTACAAACACGGGCAAGGGAAAGAAATCGAGTTCTTGGTAAAAAGTTTTTACGTATTGTTTAAAAGTAGGCTTGCAGTTGACATTTTTATGAAGGTTTGCGTCTTAGAAAGAACGGGTGTCCTTAATTCGAAGGATTTGTCCTTAATTTTGGTTCGGCATCCTTCTTAGGTATTTCATTCTCTTATGTTCAACATTTTATATTGGCTCAACGAAGTGGTGACCTTTTCCATTTTCAGTCAATATCATTTCCCTACCATTCTGACCAAAATAAGGTCATAATGCTAAAATAACTGTAAAATATAGTATCAGTGATGTTAAATCGGTTTCACTTCTATGGTAAAACACCAGTTGAATGTTGCGCAACTGATTGCTACTAAAAATTCACCCTGGGCAATCCATCAATATGTTATCAAGTTAACGTCATCTTCGTTCCTCTACGAAACATGGCGCAACATCATTTCGCCACTGTAGCCATGGTGGCCAAACAAGCAAAATAATGGTCCCGAAAGGGAAATCCCCCTAGGGAAACTATTACAACATGTATATAAAGGTTGTTAAATGCACGTGTTATCATGAAGTGTCGTAGAAGTGCTTTGGAATCAATTGTTATAACAGAACTTGTGAAGATGTATGGTAGAAGTACTGCCTTCAAAAGAGCTCTAAAGGTACCAACTTTTTTAACTTTGACTATTTTGCTTTATTTTTTTTGGTAAATTGTTTTGTTGACAGTTTGGAAAAATGCCTTTCATTATTCTGTTCCTTCTCAATAAAGTTTCAATTTTCATGATAACATGATGATAGTAAAGAGTAGTAGTGAATGGGTTGGACATTTTCCGCCCGTTTGGTTGCCCTCTCTGGGTTCTTTCAAAGTGGTAAACTTGTTTGTGGTTCATTTTCTTTCTGTTCCGGTTATTCTTTTGTGTTTGTGGCAAGGGTCGATTACTTTCGCAGTAAATGAAAGTTTACATTTTCGTATAGGTAGTTTATTCAGAACGTTATAGCATCGTAACGCAGAGAGAATAAATATTGCGCTTTTTTTTAAATTTAATGATGCGTTGCATATTGACATATTGTTTGATAAAATTATGCTGTTACGTCGTAATGCGGATTTTCCCCTTTTAAAAGCTACCTTCTTTTTCTAGCTTTGCTGCTGGTTAAGCAATAGTAACATATGATATTTTCAAAATGGCTTTAAAAAGAATATTTAAGGTTTGTCTAAAATATGAAAATGTGTGTGGTTAGTGTTTAAAATTTGTGCCCTATGCAATGATTATGAATAGTGACTCTATTCCTGTTTGTGCGTATTAGTATTTCAAGGTTTAACTTCTTGACAATCACTGTTGGTTCTAAGCTGGACCATCCTATTAATATAATGTTCGATCTGCTTTCTTTCGCTATTTTCGATTGCCTTTGGCGGGAGAATTAACTATGTTATGTATCAAAAAACATTCTAAGTAGTTACTAAATATTTTACAATTTATACATCCATTCACTCTTTTCTGCAGGAAAAAAAAGACATAGGTGATGATCCTACACAGCTTTGTACAGCAGGTCCAGTGGGTGATGATAGTAAGTGCTGTGATTTCTGTAAACTTTCCTTAAATGTTCTATGTACAGAATTGATTATTATTAGATTTTTGCAACTGATTTTAGAAATCACTATACCTTATTCAATACCAAATTAATTTGATTGCTTATAATTTATTGTAAAAACTATTTTTCAGTGTTTCATTGGCAAGCAAGCATCAAAGGACCTGTAAGTACACATCAATATGATGACACAATGTTATTTAATATGTTGTATCATGAAGCAGTGGTTTGTGAAAGTCACTATACTAAACCACAGAATATATTTATTAGCATGTAACAATGTGATGTATTTTCCTTAAAAACTTACAATGTTGTTAAGTACTGGAGACTTCAGGGTAATGTTTAACTTGGCTACTAATTAATCTTTTAGGCCTACAGTAATTAGTTCAGCCAGTAAGCTACTACAATTAATTGCCGAACTACACTATTTTACAGTTGCAATACTGCTTTTTATGTTAATGATTTTTCAAAACATAGTTTTTCATAAAGGACAAACATATAAAGACCATTTCTTTTTTAGGATAGCAGTCCCTACCAAGGCGGAACATTTTTTCTAAACATACAATTTCCTACAGATTATCCTTTTAAACCACCAAAGGTACAGGTGTTTTGACAACTGTTTGGATGGTTCTGGATTAATAAACCTGTAAATTCTGTATTTGTTTTTCAGATTAGTTTCACCACTCGTATTTACCACCCGAATATTAATAGTAACGGTAGTATTTGTCTTGACATTTTGCGATCCCAATGGTCACCAGCATTAACAGTTTCAAAAGGCAAGTACTATGTTGTGTGACTGTATTAGAACAGAACTTAAATTTTTTGAATGTTTTCATTGGAAAAAAAAGCACAATATAAAGAAGCTTGCTTGCAAGTCTCCACTACTTCACATGACTTATGTGAAGTGTCTTTTTTTGTTACAGTGCTGCTGTCCATTTGTTCACTTTTAACAGACCCCAACCCAGAAGACCCACTAGTGCCTGAAATCGCTCGACTTTTTAAAACAAACAGGGAAAAGTACAACAAGACGGCCCGCGAGTGGACGCTAAAATATGCAAAAAATAGGTCTTAACTGGCTTTGCTTCAGCAACTCCTCGCATTCTCCGTCTCACTTTCATATTCCGTAGCTTTTCCCAAGTTCCAATTCTTTTCTCTTGTTGGTAAACTTTTCTCTTCTAATTGTTGCTACCATTAGCGGTAACGACGTTTATCAGGGGTAACAAAAAACGAATTGTTTTGTACATTCTTTAACGCCGCCTGTAGGTTTGGCCCCTTGCAAATAGTGAAAAACTTGCTTGCTGCAGTCAATGCAAAAGTGATAAATAAATTGTACTTGGTCTAATGAAAATAGCAACAAATTGTACTTATAGCGAATGGTGGATTCTTCCAATTGTATGCTCTCTTTCCGACGCAAAGTACAGATTAACTGTGTCGTATATTATATATTAATACGATATGCTTATATGTGCACGAAACCGACCATAGTTAAATGTTGTGTCTCAATACAATTCTACGACAGTATTCAGCAATTTATCGTACCTTGTAGTTAGACATGAGAATCATTTGCGATGATTTTCCGCAGGCGCGTTTAACATGCACCGGATTATTAGGTTGGTAATTCCTAATAAGAGATGTGTTTGTCGAAGAATGGACACCGATTTAGGAATATTAACAATTAAACAGATGCATGATTCTGGACATTTAGTTCAGTGAATTAGTGAGAAAGGCCGGTACTTAACGATCTAATTTGGGAGAAAAATTCTGACTCTATGCTACTTGATCCAAAGCATTTTTCGTTGGAACCAGTTTTTTTCAACGCAGCCGCATTTTTCGTAAAAAAACCGTGTTAATCTTGACGTATAGATCGTTACAATTCCAATAAAAGTCATTTCCTTTGTTGTATAAATTGAACTCGACAGCCTATGTCCGTAATTCTAAATTGGCCGGCAAGCCGACCATTCTAAATCTTACAAAGCAGTTTATGGCATTTTTTATATTCTAAAACGTTATGAATTTGTAACATTTTGTAAGAAAAAAGCATTGTCTCGACTACTGCATTGGCTATTTTATTTGTATCAAGATTTCCAAAACCTTCTTATATGTTTTGAGCATTGACATTTTCTCCTTGCACACGAACCGCGGTGTTTCACATTCTTCGTTCGCATGGTAACTATCGTTGCATGAAATTTGTGTTTCTTGAAAGCGACTACCAGTACCTTTTTAGCTGTGGGTTAAATTACGAAACTTTGCCCAAATACAAGTAGCACTAAATTATGCACACAGGTTTTGCCCGCTTTTTTGTTGTCAAATTAGCAAAGTGTTTTAAATTACACCACTGAGGTAACATACGAGACATTACACGTCTATGGCATTGATTCGAAAGGAAATCAGGCATGTTTTATGAGACGAAGGTATTTTTGTAGTATATGTGCAAGAAGGCCCAAATGCTTAAAACTTTTGTTCGTAACCACAACACTGTGGCTAGTTTGGACCAACGCGCGTGTGTAAAAGCACAAACCAGTACCACAAAAATGTAATACAAATCAGCGAGAACGTGTAGGGTTTGAAAAGAGTTCTGGCGTTTTTTTTCTTTGCACGGTAGTGGTTTGCTGACGAAGCAAGAGTGTCGCGGACGCGTTCCGCTACAGAACTGGTGTGTCATCATTTTGTCAGTGCGTTGCCACGGAATGCGTGGAAACGCCATGTTCTTCTGTATCTTACTTGTTGATAATGAGCTCAATTAAACAACAATTATTTACAGGTTTATGAAGAAAGGGGTTTGTGAGCAGTGACAGAAAAACGTAAAATTAAGCATGCGACCCTTGAAAGATGAAGAGCCGCATATTAGCAAACAGATATGTGTTGAGCGGTGTACGTAAACAATCTTGTTGTTAAATGTTTTGGCAGGTGATTTGTATACTTTAGTTGTGCACCACTACATAGCAAGCAATGGAAGTTTTGGCTTACTTGGTGCGTGATACGGTGCCAAATTACCTGAAGAATGTTCCAATACCACGCTCACTCAAAGGCTTTGTTGACCTTTCTTGTAAGTTGAACTCTATGACCAACAATAGAAATTAAGCTCAAATTACCAATTGCACACAATGCTTCACATGCAACTTTTTAACTGGATGTTGAAATAAAGTAACTATTAGACCATAGTTTTGTTAATATGATGGATTTTTAAAGCTGTTTTGTAATTAGTTTAACATTAACCTTTTTACATTATTGTTGCACTGTAGTTGTTTTTTTATAAATGCTGTTTGTTAATACACAAAGCAAGTTGTAAGTTTTTAAAAACACTGCTTGCAGTGAAAATTTCATATATACTGCTTTATTTTTTTCAGTGAAAGACTGGGCTCATGTGGTGTCATTCACTGCTGTTGTTGGTGGTGCTGGATATTTTGCCCTAAAGCCATATTATGACAAGTACCAAAA
The DNA here is from genome assembly GCF_947561715.1 of Ascidia mentula. NCBI lineage: Eukaryota > Metazoa > Chordata > Ascidiacea > Phlebobranchia > Ascidiidae > Ascidia > Ascidia mentula. The sequence goes on from NC_138568.1 coordinate 8,477,747, forward strand.
TGTCCAGCAAGAAAGGATCATGAATTTTAACATTGAAAAATCCAAGGACAAAGTGTATGATATTATCGATGTTGAGGATCTTGCTGAGAAAACCAACTTCTGCAGATGCTGGCGATCAAAGAGGGTAGGTGTATGGACTTGTTTGTAATCTTGTGTACTTTAGTTACTTATTTTTGTTATTTACTTTCAGTGGCCATATTGCGATGGGTCGCACAATGCTCACAACAAGTTGACTGGGGACAATGTTGCCTCGATCATCATTGAGAGAAAACCCCGTTCAGGATAATTTGGACCACCTGGCTGTTGAATTGAGTTTTGCAAAGCTTTATGTGCATTGGAAGAACTGCCAAAGATGAAAATATGTTTTGCCAAGATTAAAAATATGTAAATTCACAGTGTGATGTATATTCGAAAGTTGCATTTTAATATTGTTCATTTCAGTGTGTTTTCTTTCAGGTTGTTACATTTTTGTTCCTGTAAACCTTATTACACTGAAGTTTTATCCATTGTATTTCAAGCATTTGAAGTGTACATGAAGTGTTAAACATTATCTGTATAATTCATTTGGCTTTAAATGTAGGTGTTTACTGCATTGTCACTGAACGTTTGCAAAAAACAACATGTTGTAATATCTTCATTCAAGTGTGCTTTGTGTTGATATATGCTTTCAACAAGAATAAAATAGAGTTTTCCCAGTTTTTTATCCAGGTTTGTAAATTAGGGGCAGGTTTAAAGGGTGTAACATTGCAGTTGATATAAAAGATTCCAGTCACACTCAGTGCATGCGTGGAGGGTGGAACGATGCTCATTACGCGTTCTGGTGCTTGTTTGCCTTTCTTGGTCGTAACCCAGCACTACCTACCCCGTCAGTCAGTGGAAGTCAAACCATAAACAATAGCAGTGCATACACCCGTGCTACACGGATGTTAGGTGACAGCCTTGAATTAACGGGTGGCAAACATCGTTAACAACCTCATTTATAGGCAGATATCAATACATTTGTTGAACATGTACCAGGCGGGGACTGGTCGGTAACGACTGATTGCTGCCCTGAAACATACGCATACCATTTTTGATCTCAAAGGCCATCTTTGCTGGAATGGAAATTTAAAAAAAAAGCTTTGATGAGTTTCACAAAGTATTTACCGAGGAAGACATGTTTGGACTGAGATCAACTAAATGCAACGAGCAGCATAACGTCCAAGTCTGATTCCTTGAATTAGCCTATACCCAGTTTCTTGGCAAAGCTTACAATACCAGTTCAACCAAAAGTACTGTTTTATTAATATTATTTTGATCAACAAAGCATTCATTTGCTTACGCCATTTGCTTGATTCTCTCACAAATTAATTTTTTCGACGCAAAACGGTAAACAAACAGTAGTTTTCCCACTTTTAGGCTTTGTGCCCAACGGAAGATACGCTCAAGAGCACGAGAGGCAACCTGCTTATCCACAAATACGAAGATGGTAAGAAAAAACTTAAACAAAAACATTATAGTGAAGTTCCATATAAAGCAATCGTTTCGCAAATTCTGCTTTTCCCCTCCAAAAAAGGCCGACTGATGGTCACCGTTGAGAAACCCCAGACAAAAAAACACAAGAAAATAAGGTGTATATTTTGTGGCTTTACACCTGAAAACCGAATAATTTATGTATAACCATGATTGAAACCCAGTTTCTGTGCTCAACAATTGCCAAATAAAAAGCAAACAATGACACCAAGTTTGTCGTGAATGTCAACATCGCCGCAAACTGTTAGTAAAACCCTTTTCGGTGGTTTCTTGTCGTCGCAAAACATCAGTTTGTTTTGTTACTATCGATATGCTGCAGATATAAGGCCATTCTCCATATGCTTTGTCTTTAAATACAAGTTCAGGCCTTTTTTAGTACCCACGTCCAAATCGTCAATCGATCGACGCCTGTTTTTGAGAATAGACTTGGGCATCGGCGGTTCAGCATTCATTCCAGTGCCCAAGTTGCCAAGTTTGTCTCGTATTTCGGCAATTGTGGCATCATAGTCCGGGTCTGGTGACTTGTTGTAACTATCGCTGGGTGACCGTTTTGGCTGCGCCGCAAGTGGCGACTTTTTGCCATAGGTGCGTCCTCCACTGGCGGATGAGATTCGCACCCGTTGCTTTTTTCCTACAGGGGGGATCAGGTTATTAGCCTTCATAGCAGTGGGCTCCTCGGCTTCCTCAGGCGGCCGCAATCCTTTCATGGCCCTTTGGAAAGTAGGGGAGCCCGCTGGTAGGCTTGTGTTCAAAAGAACGCGTTTTTGCATCGATGCAGGCGATGGTGGCTAAAAATGCAATAAAGTGTTTGTTATACGAAGTTGAACAAGTCGAAGCTCAATACTGTAAGCCAACTGTATTCAAAACAATTTCGCTAATTAGTTGTAACAATTCCTTTCCATATAACATTTAGGTACTGTTTCAGGGTAGTTTCGCTCCATAGCCACTTATAACCGTTAGGAGTTTTTTTCAACAGTTTACGGATAACGTGGCCAATTATCAATTGATAAAACTTGCGGTGCCTGTGCGCTATACCATTAGCTTGGCTCTGCTCTCTTTGCTTTTCGTTGTAAAACACATATTGTTGTGTAGGTATATTAAAAAAGACCGAAATGAGCCAAAAAGTGCAAAGCAAATATGTTGTTCTATATATATTATTTCACGCTGTCATTCCAAAAAACTGCGCCATGGTGTAGTTTGACAAACACCGATACCTGAGGAAAATGGGGAACCGCAAATTGTTGTGGTTACGCACTGCCAACAAAAACCTACCTGGGGAGAAAACCCTTTTGCAGCGGATTTCTTGGCCTTTGACTTGCTTGATCCTTTAGTCATCTTTTGTGCGCTGTTTGGCCTCGTTTTAGCCTCGTTTAATCGTTCGCAGACCTCTGTCAACGACGCAGCTTGTTGCTTTTTAGATGTTGAGTCCCTTGTGTGGGCTAATTTGCAAGACTGGATGAGAGGTAGAATGCTCTGATCACCGTCCTTCCTCGAATCGTATGAAAAGCTGTTTGTCAAATTTAGAATCTCGGCTCCTGTTATATTAAAGCCCATAAGTTTGCTTCATGAAATGACAAAAATGCGATGTATCGCAGGTTCCAAATTTCATTATGTCTAACGATCGAGTATTTTAGCTCTCAGCATTTTTAGGAACCAGCATTTTTACACGAAACCTAATAACATAACATTATTTAAGTTATCAATAAGGAAAAAAAACTGCCAGATTCAACTTTATTGCATTACTTCACCTTCTTCGTGTGGCAGCGATAAAATTGTCTTAAATGTGCTCCGACGGTAACGCAGCAACGCCGGAGAGGCGGAACCCAATGACGCAGGCGGGGAAGTCCCTGGTGAGGTAATGGGCGATGGGTGGTACGACTGCGAACCTGTGTAACGTAAGAGTCTATGAACGGGTCTGGAGGCTGACTGAGTTCTTGGCGGTGAGACGGAGATACTTCTTCGCCGGGAAAATCGCTGGCTGTTGTAGAATGCGTCGCGTTGATCGCGGTTGTGAGTCCTGTAGCGGTTGATGTGCACTGCTGTGCTGGCACGTGACTTGTCGACACGCTCGACTGACCCCACTGGCGATGAGTCGTCCGAAGATGCGAGAGGCGACTTGTTTAACGCTCTCTGTCTCCGCTGCGGCCTGATAAGTTGCTGCTTTGCTGTCCGGCCTGTATATTTGTCGACAGCGCCCTCGTACGGCCGGTTTACAAAGCGAGAAAGTCTCAAGCCAACTTCGATGTCGACTTCACTTCTCTTACGACGACGACGCGCTCTTCGACTTTTTTCTGAGTAAGCTGGGTCGTTGTAGTCGTAGAGCTTCTTGCCTCGGGACGGAACTTTAATCGGCGGGGATTTGGTGATGGAAACTCGGCCGGGATCAGATCCTGGATCGCTCTCTTCTGAGGTTGAGTTGTCAGATATTACGTGCTAAATATAGGTAAAACGTCGTTTGCTGGTCAAGAAAACAGTTTTTTAGAACTTTGTCAAATCGGTAGTCAAACGGCAGGACTATTAAAGATTTGTGAGTTGTTAAAGTCATATATTGCGCGCAGATAACTTTTCTGGACTTTGTGGCTTGGAACTGATAAAATTTATGAAATAGTAACAACTGCGTTCACTTACGCTAATAAGAAGATGAGGTAAAAAATGTCGATTTTTGTGTGACGTAGGAGGTTTAGGCGAGATTAGAGCTTCTTCCTTGACAGGTTCTTCTGCACCAGATCGCCTGAAAAAAAAACGAACGCATAACGAAACCAGAAGCACACATTGAGCGATAGAGAAAATATTATTAAAAAGTAAAATATGTTTACGAAATTAAATCGCGTTACTGTATAAAGGCATACAGCGAATGCCAGTATTTACATATTTTCGATGCATGAGCCCTGAGGAAATTTGCTTTAATAAACCAATCAGACGAAGCTTGACACATGGCATGTTATATAAAATAAATGACTGACCTCTGGTTTCCCACAGAGTTAAGATTTTTTCTGTGTATATCAAATATGCTTCTGCTGGTTTCTTCTTCCTCTTCTTCAGTATGAAGGTAGGAAAACGAATGAACAGTTAAAGGTTGATCAACCACTGTAGAACCTGGTGGTTCAGTCTAAAATACAAAACAAAGCCATATAATTATAATTAAAACCGCAATATTTTCGAAGCATTTGAGTTTTTCCTCTCTCTGCAAACCAGACGACAAGCCAACGACCCGATTACCTCACAAGTTTTACAACGACCTGATACCATAGTGCCTTTGACTTTTCGGTTCTAATGACAGGGTTAAAAAAATAACACACAAAAGCCCACGAGGCTGTGTGTATGATTTTACTCCGCGCCCACCAACTCACTATTTCAATGGGATTTCATTGAGAGGTTCTATGGGTGGCCAAAATGAACAACAATTCCCTCCGTATAATCGCTATTCACGCAACAGCAGTATTTCTTGTGTACCGCCGCTTTATAGGGACTTGTAAGTTTTCATAGCCAGAAAGTTGTTTTGTTGTCGGTCCACCGCAAACCCATGGAGATATACGCAGAAACCAAAGTGCAGTGTTCTCAGCATATGCCTTTCCGCTCTCTATTCCATGGAAAAAAGTACATAAACTCACGCAGAAAATTGAAAGGTATTTACAATGTAGATTTTTTAGCATATTTAGAATGCTTATGTACAAGGAAGTAGCTGGGTGTTATTTCTTTATAAAAATTCTGTCTTGTCACCGTTCACATTTTTTCTTTGACATCTAAACAACAATTTCCCAAAGTGAAACTTTATCTACCAACAATTATGACTTTCGTGCGACACAAGTAAAAACAAATATTCAATCGCCTCTTTGGATTCTTGGGTGCCAGAATTATACTACGTCTAAATAAAGCCATCGATGTTGAAGATACAATTCATTGGCGATAACCCCTTTCATAATATTTGCCTGATAGATCCGAATAGGCCCGGCTTGCTTTTATGGCTTGTGTGAGTAAATATTGTCTTCTGTCTCTGTATCTTTTTTCACTCACTGAAGATAGTAATCGCTTCACTTAACGTTGTTACAAAAATCTGAGCGATTGGCTATTTGTCATTATTATTCATGACACCAAATGCTTTTCTATTGTTACTTTTTTAACACTATAGTCTCCACTCATGGCTAGTTTTAAAACCACAAATGAAACAGCCATTAAAGACTTTTTTCATTCGTGATGAAATGCGATATGGGGCGTTTTCGTCTGTTTCGTGCCCGTAACGCCACCCTTTCCTTTGTTTTATTTCGCCTAACAACTTAAACTAGGGAAGCAATTGTTAAAAAATCAACCTTCTCCACCTTTCTCTGGAATATATATATATATATATATATATATATATATATATATATACCTTCACCCAAAGGCCATCGTCAGTATTTGTTTTTCGAGAAACACAAATATTTTAGACAAATGTTTCGAGGTAGCAAAGCCGGACATATCCACCACGGATGTACGTCACGTTAGGCAAGGTCAAAAACCCACTGATGCCTTCACAAGAGGTTTTTGTCGCTAAGTGTGGGTCATAGGGTGGAGGTGTGGCGTGCTTTATCGCTCAACGCGAAGCTCGACTCGCTTCCGTTGTTGGAGAGAAATCCATATCGCAGCCAATGCACACAACAATAACCGACACTCGAGTTTATTGTCATTGTGAAGGGCGCATGAGGCGCGGTCTAAGTGGCTGCGCTATAAAAATTGCTGACAAGGATTTAGGCAAATATTGATCTTTTAAACTATTTCGACTTTTAAGTTATATATAACTTATAAACCAGAATATATATAAACTTCTTTCGCTACACAGCAACATCAGCCGAACGGTCTTCAAACATACTTTTTCTGAAGTCAAGTTTATCGTTATTGAGTGCCGCAACAAGATAAATTATTTTCATAAATTGCCACTACCACAAAATTTACGATCATATTTTGTTCCACTTTGTTAACGCTATGCAATCCATCTTAAATCTTTTCGAAAAAATCCACTCTAACCCTCAACCGCTGAAAAACCGCACGCCTTATCACAAACTCGGCCTTGCTGGGACGGAGAAACGCAATTGGCACTTTTCCAAAGTGTCATTATTGGCAATCCCTACGACAGGGCTCAATGGCACAAAGTTGGGCGCACAAAGCTGTGGTGCTCAGGACGAACGTGTGTGCAAAACCAACATGCTGGCAGGGGGCGAATTCTAAAGGCGTTCATCATACTTTCGATCAAAGGACTTGCTGACTGTTGGGTCGACTTTGCGTGAAAGCTATCAATCACCCCGAAAAGGAACCGTCCGTCAACTCGCGGTCGCTTTTGACACTCTGGTGGTCTGGATTAGATATGTTGACACCAAGTCGGGAAAACATCCAAAATATTTGGATTGAAAATACATTGAAGTCGCGACAGACCTCGTGTTCTGCACGAGTATTATCACTTGGAAGGGCGGCTTTTATTGACAATCGAGACAACTTTGGTGTGATTAAACCGGTATAAAAATTCAAAACGATTTTTGCATTTTGCCATGCTCGTCAACCAACAGCCTCTGGCGCTCGTCAAAACAAATGTGATGATTTGCTGTTCTGGTAAATGAATGGAAGGCAAAACTATCTGCCGATTTTTTTCCCAATGTATTAGCAACTGCATATATTCTATATAAGTTAGTTATGCGACCCTTTCTAGCTGACCAGACTAACAGTTGAACAACAACATCCTTGCTTGCGGGTGGAAACTTCTGTTGTTTGATTCACAAATAAAACTTCACTTTTTGTTGTAGCTCCGTGCGACAACGCTACTGACTCTGAAGTCACAATGCCCATTCACTGAGAGTTTGTAGTAAACAAAGCCAAGAGAGCGATTGTTGAACATATTTCTCGCGGGTCTCGGCCTGGTAACTGATAGCCGCAGATGTATAATCATCCCAACACATAGGTAATTCTCACATTTTATGAGGTCAATTGGTGCAATTCTATACCAAGTAAAAAGTGCGCACCTGCTTATTTTGTTGATTTCTTTGTCATTGTTTTTTTTTTAGCAGCAAACTTACTGCAGATTTTACAAAGTATACACGTGTGTCGGTTTGCCCAATGCATGAATGCTGACTTACATGTACTGTATATTGGCAACAGTACATTCCAGCAACAAAACTAATCATTTTTCAATAATTTTTTTAAATATCAGTTGAAAAACACATGCATAATCTTTACAATAGTTTGGCGAAACTTTACGGAAAATTTGGTTGACTATATCTACAAATAATTACCTTGCTGGAATCAAAACAATTGTCAAGCGGCGCGGCGACGCTATTCTCTTTCCTAGATTGTGGCAATCCCTCGCCAGGTGTGCGAGTTTTTGTATCCGTCTGGCAACCAATCGGCTGCAACGTCTCTTTAGAACTTTTTCTCGGGTCTGCCTCGGAAGAGCTGTTCATATTTCAAGACAACCTTTGCTGTCAAATAAGCGACCGCTGTGTGTTACAAGACACAGCCCCTAATCGTCTTGTGACTATCCCAGGTAGGGACGCTTGAGTTATTTTGTAGCTGGAACGTTAGTAAACAAACTTCACTGCCGCTTCTTGTTTAGCGAAATTGCAAACGTGTGTGCACAAGGTTTGTCGTTACATGAAAGGCGTGGTGCCCGAACACAGGTTAGCTATTAGGCCTATCCGCCACTCCACTTTCATGCTACTTGAACATCCATTCCAGCACTTTGGTTCAGAAAGTTTGTTGTAAAGTTTGTCTCTACGTTTGGCCAACACATGTATTTTTACCACCATGTAACACAGCTCTGCTTTCCAACATTTTTTATCCGTGGCAGAACGTCAATTAGTATGCTGATCCAACATCAAATCTTCATAAGGATCATGTAAAGCATGCATCTTACTTGTGTAACACACACAGCGCGTACGATCTTATAGCAAGCACACCAATTTTGAAAACCAATATCTTAAACGTCTGAACTAAATTTTGCCATACTATACTATAGGGAAAAAAGTCCACTGCAGTCGTTTTCAATCGACGCAGAGCAAAACACCTTCAATGCCCATCGTCGAGTGGTAAAGTTGATTGGTGAAAGTGTTCTTGTTCGTGGTATAGAGTAGCACTACGTGATGGTACTCGTAGTCTTGTTACAAAGACCCCCGCGTCATCGAAGAGCACGCTAGAGGAGACGTTGAAAAACCTCCGAAGTTTTTGCGAACTCGTGTGGAATATTTGATGAATGAGACAACATGCAGATTCCTTCTCCTTAATTGTATCGGGCAACGGCGTTGACGTTAATTTTAGGTCATCCATACAGTAAATTTGTCATCGGCCCGCCTACCCATGTGGTTATGAACGGTATTACGTCACGACACATGAGTCAGAGGTCTCAAGTTTTTACAAGTTGTTGCCGGGTGAAGTATCGTTACCCCAAACTTTACAATGGAAAACTGGAAACCTGTCTGAAAACGAACGGTCTTTACAAAGTTTGTTAATTCTGTGATGAATTTAATGTCAGCTAATGACATACATTCTGGTCAAATCTGTTTGGCTTTATTCGTGTTGGACATATAATATGTTTAGCAACTAACAGATTAAAACTCTAATATCCCTGTTCCAGCTGCTAAACCTTTTTACATGAAATCTGAAAAACAATGCAGCTGTATTCTTTCTTCCAAAAGAAAGAACATATTCCGAATAAATGCCATTAAATGTTATTTGACCATAGACAAATAATGAACAATAAAAAAAAACAGTCCTATTCTTATGTGTTGGAGCATTTCTGCAAAAAGCCCAGCAGGCATGTTGTACTGCGGGGTTAAGTGCGTCTACTATTAAGCTGGCTGCAGTTCATACCACAACATAAAAATGGTGGGCATCTAACAAACAAATATGTTGTTGATTTTGAAAATTTCTAAACATATCATACGTGATTGGTGCACGCGAGCGAGACAGTTCCATAATATTATGTTTGCTATTATAGACCGGATCGTAGCCAAGCAACCGATCCAAACTAACACAAAGCAGTCCAGCCTGTCGATTGTTACCAAGATGGACGAGCTGTTTGCCCTATTTGAAATTGAGACATCTTTATGACATCACAAAGTTGTACAGCGCTTTGTGTCTTTGTGATGACCGCACAATTGTTCCCAGTGATTATCGAAAGTTAAATTGCGCTTACGACTGACCGAAAAAAGATAATGGGTTATGATATATTTGGCAACTTGACAGAACAGATGAATGCATAAACAATCTCCAATTACAACTAAGAATGCATTTTATACAATTCTACAGAAAAATGTAAAGCCTTTTTCTAGTGCAAAAATGAACTTTGATTGCAGACAGACAAATATCGACACCATGCGCTTTATAATAGATTAAATGATTATCAACAAACAAAATCATTGAATGCCGCAATATACCATTGCACAGCACAGAAAAAAATGTTATTGCCAGTATGGGCGCAGCAGTTTCACTCAACAGACTGGGAATTTCATTTATTTGTAGTTTCGCTTCGTGTTGACGACACGCCTGTGTGATTGTGTTATCGTGGAAGTACAAACAGACGTCAACGCCCTTTGTCTTTATTTTACGTCAACATGCGATGTTCCTTTATGGCACAGGGCACATGAAAAAGAGCAGACACGCGGCTTCCTAACCAGTCATTATCTCAGGACGAAAAAATATGTATTGTAGTTGATCAACAACTATTGTCCCAAGGTGAAATCGCAATGTCAATGAAGGGGGGTTGCTTGTAAGTATAAATGTGATGACCTCAACTTTCAGCTTCGTGTGGTTGCCGTGTTTCGTTTATTACAGCTTGACAATACCTAAAAACATCAAACGCTCAGCTTCTTGTCCAAGAATGTTGGCACGTCGTCGGTAATTACTCAGTGCTTACATATACACAACGTATTAAAATATTAACAACTTTTTTTGGTTTAAATATAACATAAAACATTACAAGCGCCATTGATGGTCCACTGAACGAGTGCTGCAGTATCAGGACAATAACATTATCACCCTTACCGATAAAACAAGTTGACCAAAAGACTGAGATTTTGGGCATTGTCGATTGTTATTTCGCCAAGTATTTGCATTGTCCTCTCTACGACGTCATCGCTGATGACGTTTGCGTCGCGTTTGATGACTCGATAGCGAAATGAATCCGTCCCCGTTTTTCCCAAGTGGGTCTGAACACTTTTCCAAGTCTTCAAAAATTAAAATTTAGTTTCCCCTTTTGCATTACCCTGCGAAAATCTCGTAAGAAATATTATTTAATTCACCTTTAGTTCTTGTTCGTTAAAGCCCAGTAGTAAAAACGTGGCTTGCATCACCTCCAAAACCCCAGTAGGCGGCTTGATGTAACTGCGGACCTCAGACACATACTATACGACAAGTAAAAGTTTGGGTTAATAAACCTTAAAGGCGCGTAATAATCAAACAAACAACAACTAATCCAGTCGCAAATATATAGTGACACCAAAAACGTTCGCCTGGATGCAAATGTGACGTATTTTTAAACCACATGACTATACAACTAAAGCGAGGCGGTTGCACGCTCTATATTTGAGGTAACTTAACAATTTAACAAACTAAAAGAGCAACTCTAACTCACCCGGGCCGGAATTTCAGCCACACTTTTGCGGAAAGCGATCTTTTCCTTCAGTTTGTCGAGCAATCCGTTTGCAGCTGCCAGTTCAGCTTTTATCATGTCTTGTAGGCCACTTTCTATCACACTCTTGATTGCGCTTTCCAGCAGACTAACTTCACCTTGATCAATTGCCTCTTGAAGAACTGCAACATTTTTTCCATAAATAGCTCTCTTTGTAATTTCCGCCAAAAAGTGTACGTTTTTCGTAAAAAACTTAACATTTGAAGCAGCCAACTCGTATTTTTATCAGATTACCAACTTTTTTCACTCACGTTGTTGCAACCTCTGCACATCTCTGTTAATTCTGTCCAATTCGTTTCTATCGTTTTCTTCGTCTCTTTCCGCCTCCAATTCGCGCATCAGATTTTCAGCCAACTTGACCTCTACCCTCAGTTTTTCCTCCATTCCTTCCTCCCGTATGTGGGACAGGGCGGTTTTAATGTGAGGCAAACTTCGGGCATCCGCAGCACTTGCCAGTTCTGGTAATAAAGAAAGTCAAAATAATTGATTGCATAGTTAGTGAATTAGGAGATTACAAAGTTATTGGGCGTGATTCACTTGGCGAAAGGTTGCTTTTCCCTCTGTTTTGAGTGTATACATACTAGATATAGATTGCTGTAATTCAAAGCAATGAAGATACGTCTGCATTATATGTTTGACGGACGGTAATACCTCTTTTTAGTTTTGAAACTAAGTTGTCAGCAAGGCGCTCTTTCGCCATCTGGCGGAGATATTTTTTAGCCTCATCGTAAATTTTTCCAACTTCCCTTTTTAATTCCTTGGTGTCGGTTTCCTTCAAAATGGTTTTCACTGCACCAATATCTCGGTCATCTATGCCATGCCGTAGACCTGTACGCAAGTAAAATCACATTCGAAAATTATGAAAGGTTTTGTTACTGTTAGTGGGTCTACCTTCAGCATATATTTGCGCTTGCAGTATCCGATGTGCCCTCGCTAAGTCTCCGTCTATGTCATCAAGGTTTGCTGCTTCGAACAAATCAACACATTCTCTGAGTTCAATGACGTTGGGATTTTCGCAACAGACCTCTGCGTGCAAACGTTCGCGCAGCTTCTCGTAATCCTCGCTGTGATTGGTAAATAAACATTTTTGTACATAACATATATACATGGGACTACAAATATTCAAGACCATTTTTGCACTTCTCGGAAATGTAGTTAAAAACAATGTATCTGTTATGTTTTTCCAATATATATGTCATATTGGAGTGGGATGGATAATATTATTCTTTCAGCGGACTTATTTTTGTTTCCTACCATTTCTTTCTTATGTCCTACTTACTTGAACAGAATGTCGCTCGACATTTAAATTTTTGATGAAAACTTACGTAATTTTGAACCTACTGAACGACAAAAACAACAAAACCTTAAAACAAATCAACCTTTTCTAACAGACCAAATGTCTTTCTTTACAATGCCTTGTATTTTCTCATAAAAACGTCATTTTAAAGCACAAACATTTTTGTGTACCTTTTTGTAACTTGAATTGTTTCTTCATCTTTTATTGGCTCCTCTTCATCTGCTCCATCACCAAACTCCCTCTCCGGTCCTCTTCGCAACTCTGCCAGGAGTTCCTCTGCGCTTCTGATTTCACTTTCCAGTTCATGCCTCAGTTGATTTGTCTCTACCCGCGAGATGGCGCTACGGATATCAGTTTCGTCACGGCGCGTCATGGCGATGTTTAATGCTGTAATAAAGATACATCACCCTGAGGGCAAAATTCCCTACACAATGTACATTTTACCATTTAAAAGCGTGTTTCGAAGTTCTGAGTTGTCCCGTTCCTCAACTCTTCTCGTTGCGTTCGAAATCACGACTTCCTCGTCGATTGATTCTTTCCGTCTTTCGCATTTTCTGTATCTGTCTCGCAACCAATGCTGATCGCTTCCAACCCAATACGACAGGCTGTATCCCGCCTTTAAGACATAGATTGGTTTGCAGTGGATTATGCACGACAATCAATTACCTCTCGATTCTTACAACAGGGGAGCCATTAATTTAGATGACAACTTTTTAGAAAATGTTGACGTTTGTTGTCTCTGGTGCGTTTACTTTGTACAATTTGTTACGAACAATAAGCTCCCCAGTACAAAATAATTATTTCCCGCCCCTACAGTGATTTTGTTGTCGACGTCTTGTGACGTAATAAGCACCTACTATCTTATGATCCCTAAGTTTCGGCCGGTGTAACGTTGAGGCTGGTGTAATGTTGAGGCCGGTGTAATGAGCTTTAATATTCTATTTGAATAAGGTGTGGTCAAAATCTTTTAAAAATCGCAACCTAGAAATTTATTTCGAGAATACTGGAATAAACGTGTAACTGTAAGGTGGAATTGAGGAAGGACTTGAATTCCACATAATTAATACCAAGAAACCATACGTGCACATCTTCGTGCAGCTTTATGTACAATTTTAAACTTGTTTACTTGTTGTGGGTGATAGTCAAACTTCCACGTGCTGCCTTTTCGCATGTGCTCTCGGCGAGCAACATATTGCAACACGCGTTCCGCTTGGGCGAGTTCCTTGTGAAGATCTGTTGCAAGAGGTTCGCACTGGTATGTTTTGGAAATGGCACTTTCCAGTTTGGACTTGAGTTGAGATTCGGTCGCAGCCAGTAATTCTAGGCAAAATATCACATGCTTCGTGTAATATATGGGGAAATTGTGGCATATGTTATGTAATATGTCGCAAATAACGTGATTGAGTCCCATAATAACCAACAAATTATTTTGTTTACGAGGGTTATAATAATAGGCCTATGTATGTTTTTCGAAAATCTGAATTCAATACCCCTTATGTTTAGCTTACACTATAATATTATAATCAAAACTGTACTTAATTTACTAATATGCGTGTATGTGATTTATTTAAAATATTACCTACTTTTACGATACTTTTCTGCGTACAAAATACGATGGGCAATTGCGAGATGTTTATCTTTGGGCTGGAGTGACTTGTGTTCACGTACTTCCCTGGTGGTTTCTTTCAACACAAGCAGCTGTGTTGCGCAAGCGTTTCGAGTTGCTTCTTCAATCTTGTCCTTGTGATACTGAAGGCGTCTACGTTGTTCATTTGGATCGGCAGATTTTTCTGGTAATATAATCGCTTGTTACAAACAACAAATTCTTGTTCGTTTAAACATGCCGTTATAGTCTCAAATTACTTTATGAGGTGTAAGTTCAGAATTAAACATGTCAAACGGTCAACAACCTTTGGTACTCTTCTTTAAATTGAAAATTTAATTCATTCACAAACTTCAAAAATTGATTGACGAATTTTTTTTGCTTGGATAAATAAATATGTGTGTATTTTCAGGCCACTTTTTTTACAATTTACCTTACAGGGCCAGCAGAACCTCAATCCAGCGCTGCGCATAACTGTTTTCTGTCAAACGCCGAAATTCAAAACAATGGCTTACAGTTCAGTCGTCAACGCTTCCGGAATGTATATTTTTTAAAAAAGTTTTCGTATGTTTTACGAGTGCCTGTTTAGATAAAATGACTGTCACATACTTTTTAGGCCGATGGAAACAAGGCAAGGTTCGAACAACAGATGGTCACAATTGTACGCTCGCGTGTCTTCCTGCTCAACAGCATTATAATCAATTATGCAACAACAGCGAGTATGGTCAGCATCATAATCCGATTTCACCGATCGTTTTAACTGCTGATGAGCGCTGATGACACGTTTAGTGTGTTAATTTTGGTCATCTAAGACCAATATAACTGAGTGCCTTCGCAAAAAAGTGCTGAGAATTTAAAGATGTTTGTAATACTCATCAAAACGTAACAGACATGCTGACTTATTTATGGCATAATGATATAGGACATTTGTTATCTTTTTTCGCTGGCCTTTTGTATTGACTAAAACAACCTGCGGGATACTCGACTGCAGTATCCGTGAGTCGTTTCCGTTGTCGTATCTCGCGTTGCTAATGTTATTTATACAGTACTTACGTCGCATGCAAAAACAGCAACAGTCGTTTTTGTTTTGCCTTCGTTTCTCTTTGGCCAATTTGTGCTCCAGCCTCTTACCAGTTGCAGAAAGCATAAAGGATTCTTTTGCGCGTTCGTAGCATTCAATCTCAGCTTTAAGGCGGTCTTTCAGTTCAGTCATATTTATTGATACTATAGAGCAGGCAGGCTCATAAGAACAGTTTGGAAATGATGGGCTTTCAGGCCAATAGAAACTAAAACAAGTGACCCTCAAAAATCCAAATGAACTTTTCTGAAGTAACCAGTTTCAAAAAATTGCGTAAGTTGCTAGAAACCTGCCACTCACACTATCCTTTGAACTTTCGCGTGAGATGGCATTGATTCCATTTTTACATTGATGTTATTCTTGTTGTCTGTGGTGTAGAAATAAAACAATGCCCTGTTGAATCTGAAAGGGTTTGCTTTGCCAACTCGGGAGGCGACCGATTTATCATTAAGAAAACTAAACCAACAAAGATTCATCCGTGTCATGGCCTTATTGTGTTTAGTTTCATTTAATAAGTTGTGCGGATGTCCTGTGATGGTAAAACAAACAACTCCGCAAGCAAACGAGCGAAATTGTTACCAAAGTGTCTCATGTGGTCAGGTAACCACAAATAGTGAGAAGCGAAAAGCGGTTTGTGATCATCCACACAATGTTGTCTTTTGCAGTCAGCTATTATCCCCAAACGCCAGCAGCTATATAAACTGTGTGTCGTAGCCTATAATGCTGCAATTTTTTGAATTTTGTTACTGATGATTCTATTGGCAGGATGTAGTCTATCATTTCAAATAATTGATTGTTTGACTCGTTTGCTGCGATCCAGCAAGCGAAAATACACATAAGCTCATTACCGAGAGGGATTTTTCGCTGGTCAACCAATCAATGGAATGGAAACCCGGTTACCCGGTGTAGCATGAACCAATCGCGTGTTGTAATTAGATCGTAAATTTCTCACCATTGTTCTTTGTATGGATCATTTACAGAACATTTTTGTATCTTGGTTTCGTGGTTATTGCATGTCGAGATGAGTCACTTAAAAAAACAAAGTCACGTTACGATTAATGTTAGCTCGTGCCATCAGTTTGTTACTTTTGTGTGAGACTATTGTTTATTGATTAAAACAGATTGATTTTTGTTCATGAAGATGGTTTGACAGTAAGCGATATTAAACAGTGGTACTAATTTGGGCAATTAACTATGTTTGTAACATAGAGTTATGGAAAATGCATTTCAAAATTGTAAAAGCAAATGTATTGCCAACAACTTTCATCAGCTACGTACGCCCCTGCGCAAAGCTTGGGCGTTCCCAACGCGGGTCGTATCATGTCCGCATTCACCTCTGCATTGATCGTTGTACATGGCTTGCCTTCGGCCATGTCGTCAAGGCGTGTTCTTTGGCATGGGTCTTTATTGGTTGGTTTGGACAATGGGAAATACATTTTCAGTGTATGTGTTTTTGTTCAGTGTGCACCGTTTGTAAGAAGGCTGGTTTCAAAGACAGGCATTCTGTTCAGTTTCTGTGATGCATCAAAAGAATGGACTGGAATTGCAGTTTGAAACCTTGCTATTTATATCGTGATATGCACCCCCTACATAAATTGTTGCAGATCAACTGCTGTCTAATTCTAAATTAGTTTTATTGTTAGTTACTGTACTTATTTGTAAAACCCAAGATGGTCATTCCTCCACAATACTCAGACCTTGGAAAATCAGCAAAAGATCTTTTTGAAAAAGGATTTAGTAAGTAAATTTGTATGACGTTTTTCTGTAGGCTATATAAGTAAGTTCATTGTTGGCAATCCATTGTTTTAATTTGGGAAACCTTACATTTACTCCACATTCAATATTTTATTGTTCTATTTTGCAGACTATGGGTTTGCAAAGGTTGATTTGAAAACCAAAACTGCTACAGGAGTTGTAAGTACTTTTTTTTTAATTAGGAAAGATTTAAGTATGTACCTTGATCGGATAAAATTTATTTGTAAATTATTTTGTTTCAGGAATTTACTACCAAAGGATCTTCATGCAATGACACTGGAAATATTTCTGGGTCATTGGAGACTAAATACAAACAAGCTAAACATGGTTTGACTTTTACTGAAAAGTGGACCACCGACCACAATCTTTCAACGGAAGTTGCAATTGAAGACCAAATTGCCACTGGTCTAAAGCTTACTCTTTGCACTGCATTTTCACCTAATACTGGGTATGTAAAGTGTGCATTTACTACATGTTTTCAGTGATAAATATATATTGAAACTGATTTTTATTGATTAGTAAGAAGTCTGGTACATTAAAGACCGCCTACAAGAGAGACTACATTAACACAAATCTTGACACCGACTTTGATTTCTCTGGACCAACACTGAAGGGATCTGCAGTCGTTGGGTATAATTTGTGTAGTTTCTTTGAACTAGGCGATGTGTCCTATATAGATTGGAAAAACTGCCAAATCCTCAAAATTCTGTAATCTCATAAAAAATTCATGCATATATATGAAATAAACAGATATATTATACACTTTGTGTATGGGCGTATCCAGGGGGGTCCGAGGAATCCGGACCCCCCCCCCCCTTTGTGAAATATTTTGGTCTGTTTTTGTAGCTAAACAAACGCCATTTTTTTTGTCAAAATCCCTGTGAAAACCAGAAATTTTTCTTTAAAATTTGACCTAAAAACGCATTTTTCGTCAGCCTAAGGACGAATAGTGGTCACGTTGTTGTAATGGCATGCGGTTTACCTGTGTGAAAGTCAATTAGTTGGTAAATACGTTGCCAATATTACGAATGTTGCAAACAACTGCTAGCGCTAAGGCTACTGCTTGGCAAATAGGAAGCCACTGTGTATGTGACAATTGGCACGAACACTGGCGTTCGTATTTTGCGATTCTTGGTCACAATTAACCTTAGTTTACACCTGAAAATCGGGGAATACCCAAAAATATTCAAAAGTTTACACCCCTTCAAAAAATCCTGGTTAAGCCTATGACTATGTGCACCACATATTGCAATAATAAGTATAACGAAACTCCACCCTTTTTTTGCGTGTGATGTATGTAAATTCTTGCATATATATATATATAAATTTACCTTTGTGCAATAGTTGGCTTTTAGTGTGGTTTTGTTGAGGGAATTGATATTGTTTTTTTCATATGTATGTATATACCTAGTCACAGTAAAATTTTTTGATTGTGGAAGTTTCAGTGTCACTCCGTCCAAAGACGTTTGAAAACCTGTTTCATACTTTTAATTCAATTACAAATGTTCTATTGCAATGTTTTTCATGTGTAGGTATGAAGGTTGGTTGGCTGGTTATCAGTTCGCCTTTGACACCTCCAAATCATCTTTAACTAAAAACAATGTTGCTATCGGGTATAATGGAGCAGACTTCCAACTTCTCACCACAGTGTAAGTATATAAATAATGGACTGTATGGCACCATAATCTACATTAAAAAAGACATGACAATTATGATCATTTGGTTAAAGTGTCAAATTGTTAGTGTAAGTTTGTTTCATTGTGTATTGGGTTGCAGAAATGATGCGTCCGAGTTTGGAGGTTCAATCTTCCAGAGTGTAAACAAAAGTTTGTCAACCGGCATTCAACTCGCTTGGACTTCTGGACAAAACAATACTCGCTTTGGCATTGCAGCAAAATATATCATTGATGCTGATGCAACACTGAACGTAGGTGTACATATCAATTTCATTCTTCAACGGAATGTTAAAAAGTTGTGATGCAGTTTTTTTTGTTTCGTTCGTTTTTTTTTCAGCCCGAGTTTAACAACATGGCTTTGTTAGCAAACATGCAAATGTATTTAAAATCTTATGGCAATGGATATTAAAAAACTGCAAAATGTTCAACACATTTACAATAGGGTTAAATTGTAAACAAATCTGTTACATTTTTTTTGTTGCAGGCTAAAATCAATAACTCCGGTCAAATTGGTGTGGGATACACTCATCAGCTGAGATCAGGTACGCCTTCAGTGATTTCTGTATAAAAACAAATATTTAACTATCCATGGAGCATACACATCGTCAAGTTGCCACGCTTTGATGTAAAAATATCCCTTGTTGTAGGTGTGAAGTTGACATTGTCCAGCTTGACTGATGCCAAGAACTTGAACGCCGGTGGCCACAAGCTTGGTTTGGGTCTTGAATTTGAAGTTTAGGTGCATAACAGCAACAACAACAACAACCTACAGATATAAACTCAAGTTTTTATGCATCTATATGTATGTCAAACAAGTCGGGAGCACTCTTTGCATGTCTACGTCTGATGAAAAAGCTTTATGCTTACTTATAGTACTCTTTGAACTGTGTTTTGAAACCTAAAAGCTCTGTGACTATGAATGTAAGCCTACCACAACGTCCCAATAAACCTATTCTACTTGTATCCTAAATGTAAGGTTGCTGCTAAAACCAGTTGAAGTTTAATGTGACACTTATGCTTATTCAACGAGATACGATACGTGCTTACTTCACATGTTGTAAACTTGTTCTGTTCGTGAATCATTCTTTCCTACCAACCTGGTCAATAACACAAAAAGAATCCAGGTAGTCGTCCCCATGCAGGAACGTTTAGTCTGGACTGTAGACCATTGTTTCCCAATCCGTGGTACGCGAGCACCCTTCCGTAATTTGGGAATATAGTTCAACTTCCTTCATTCTCTAGGTTACTGGTTGGATACGCGTAACTCCAAGTGGTACACAACCACGGAAAGGTTGGGAATCCCTGCTGTAGACCGTTCAGGGACGATCGTTTGCAGTCCGCTTTATCTGAAAAACAACTTTGCGAGTGCGACTTAGTATAACTCGTTAGCTTAGCACCATCAGGTTGCGCTATATTCATGTTTGGGACCCGGATCCTTAATTTTTTTGTACGAGGCCCTGGTTTATATTTTTCCCGAAGGTTTTGACAAATAAACGCAGCAGAAATGTTTGAGGGATGTAATTTACAGCCCCCCTAACGCTGTATCCGCATATGATTGCTAACGTTTGTTCTCTCTGCGGTTACTGTGTCCCGGTGATTTGGAACTTTTGCTTTAGACAACTTTTAAATTTCGTATGCGATACAAAGAGCCGCGTATTTTATAGCTGAAAGCATAAAAACCAGACTGTAAAAAATGTTTCAATATATGAAGCTTCTAGTCCAAAAAATCCTTGCATCTATGTTTGATGGGAGTACCCGTTATATTCACAAATTTAGCAAATCATTCTTTCTCACACAAAGGGTATGCCACTTGTACATTGTACAAAAGCAGTAAGGTTGCCAACTTCATAATAAAACCAGCTAGTCGAACAGTCGCCAAGGGATTTTAATTGCTGGTTTGCTTCGGGGTTCGTAAAATATTAAGACCGCATATCAGTAAATAATTTAAAATAGTTTCGCCCGCGGGGAACCCCCTGTCATAGAGAAACTCAGTGATGTCACAAGGCAACCGGTGATGCATTGCAATTAATTTTCGGCTTGAATGAGCAGGGAGTCACGTGCTTTAGCCAGGGCGATTTTCAGCGTGTTTGGTGCAGTTTTAGTGCATTTTTTGCCCTTCTCAGTCAGCTAGACATTTGGTTATGGGTGCTGTGAAAAATTTAGTTGAAAAAACATCAAAATGTTCAAGGGGATGTAGCTCAAAATTGAATCACAGAAGTATACCATAATTTGTGATTTTATGTTGGGCCCGCCTCTTGTCTACGCATTCAGGTCAAAATTAGTTGCAAGATAGTTGCTTAAAGCGCCCCCCATGGGGCATTTAGCCCCCTGGTGAGACATTATTTTAGCTAAAAAGGCTACAAAAAATGTAAGTTGGTTTTGCGAAAAAATGAATCACAAAAACCTGATCCAATTTGCAATTTAATGTTGGCCCTAACCCTTTTCTTCGCAATGGCAAAAAAAAATTGTTACAGTAAAGTTGCTTTGGTTGCCCCCTGGGACTGTTTTTGCTATCCTTTAGGACAAAAGATCCTCCTGGAGGCTCCTCAGATCCTTGCTGTGTTTTCCCGGATGCAGCTGCAATCAATTTTTTTCTCTTTGAATAGTACCAGTAGATCTTCATGGGTCACTGACCACAGGAATTGTTGTTGTCAAAAAAGCAAATCACTCAGTATGGGTATTAATGCTGATAGCCTTCAAAACGTGATTTTTGGGATTTAATACTGATATGGGGCCTTTTTGCTTATGAATAAGAGAGCTGACGATCTGACCGATGAATGTTAGTCCTGTTTGCTACGTTTTTCAAAAAAGAGAAAAATAACATTGCTGGACAACGCGAGTTAACTAAGACGCTTGTGAATTTTATCTACTTCCCAGGAATTTTATTTCACAGTAAAACACCTTAGCTTTTTCAACGATGTTTGGAATACCAGCAAAATGAGTGGGGCAGATGTGTTCCCGTGTAATTTGTTCGCACACTGAAGCATAGCCCCTACGTCGAAAGGAGTTGACTTTTAAAAAATGTTCATGACATGTGTTGGAGCTGTGGTTTCCCGAGAGATCCATGGATTCAGTGAGCCTGTCATGTGGGAGAGCAGCCTTCAGAAAATTACAAGAACAAAATTTTTGGAATAAGATTTAGCCGCACCTAAATAAAGCAGCATGTGCTCTGAATATTTCCACACACTTTGTAAAGATATAAGCTGATATGATGTGTATATATTCATATGGTCGTATGTTACAAATCTTTAAAATACAACAAAATTTTTTGAAAAATACCAACAGATTCCATTACTCTCTGTGCACCCTGCCAGTCCAGCCTCTTTAAGATTTGTTGCCAACAAAACATGTTGGCTTTGTGCAGTTGTTTTACCGAAGGAAAGAAGATCAACTGACGTATTGACATCATTTTCATTAATTTTTTTGTGGAAGCTTATTTTGACTGTTGAGTGATAAAAACGTCTAAAGAGAATATGTCACCTAAATTCTCACATGCACCGCAAAATATTCCAAGGGCCTCTATGAAGACCAAAGAAGGTTGAATCGAAATAACATTTCGGTGAAGTACAGACCCTGCATTATTTTTTCTAATCGGGCCCTACTTTACCAGGGACCGCGACCACATGGCTATACAACTGTTATAATATAATCTTTGTCGAAAATAGTTTAAATAAAGTTTAATATCTAGCAAAATTGTTGTAGTTCAGACTAGGACGGTAGTGGTAAATTAACCTTTTTCAAAATACATGTTCGTTCTGGCGAAAATAACTATATTGACTATTACCAAATCATTGCAGCAGAATTTGTCTTTTAACTTGCTTGTTAACAGTTGAAAAACTCGACAAATGTTACGTATACCTGGACGATTTAATTTTTTTACATTGGTTCAACGCTACAGTATGCTATTGAGAATTTTTGACAATATTCCTGAAAATAAACCTTGAAACTGTATTTATCATGAGAAATTACAAATAAAATTGACAAAAACGATTTCGCGCATGACTAGTAGAGCGTTTTGCGCAAAGCTATGACGTAGATCTCGTAAGTCAGTCTTTCATCTGTACGAGTGAATGCTAGTCAAAGGGAAGACGCCATTTTCTGAACGACAAAGAAAGGATTTGCCGCAGCGAAGTGAAAAGTAAAGCATTTTTTGTCCATCAACTGTTCTTTTTTGAACTCAGAAATCAATTCTACTGGAAAACTAAGGTGGAAAGCCTGTTTTGATGCAGGTAACTGCTCACATTATCTACTTATTTTGTGCGATAGAGCGCTTTTGTAGTAACCATTCTCTGCCTATCCGATGCATCGTAATGTGCGAGTAGTTACAGTTAAACAGCTGTTTGTTGCCATGTTGTGTAATTCGACTTGTTATGCACTGTGAAATTGCATTGTTGAGTGCCTTAACCACTTCCAGAATGTTTTATGTAAAGCTTATATAGGCTACCTATTGTTTTTTGATGAGGGATTTTCACAGTTTCCATACCTTTTACACAAGTTCTGACATTTGAACCTGTGTAACACAGTAAAGAGTTTCTGCATGTTCATTGACCAGGAAACAAAGACTATCAAGCACAAAATACTACTATAGTTTTATAGTTTGCCATGTGTCACCTCAAATATATAAACCCTAAACTGGTCATGCTCTTAGTGAAGAAGCACTCCCCTCCTCCCTTGTTATGTGTTGATTCCCTGACATAAACCAGTTATTCAATCTTTACCATGGAAAACCAATGCCCAATAGTTTGTAAATTGGCATGTGAATCAGCAATTATTTTTGATGGGTACCACTGTGGTGTTACAATCTACCACAAAAAGCAAGCAATCATTATCCAGTGAGATATCCCATATATTTTTAATTGCAGAAACCATCTTGTATGTTTACTTTCACTGAAATTGACTTCTGTGTTTTTAGTTGGCCTCTGCACATTTATTGTACAAATTATTCTGTGTATACAGTTTTATATAGTCAACTCTACACATGTACTGAACTGTAGTTTTTAGTGCAACCAATATAGCCAGTAATGTTTTTAAGTGAGCTGCAGACAAAGCCACTATTTGTCCCTGTTGCATCACATTAGTGCATCTTGGTGACTTGGTGTTGTTGTACTTTTTGAAGTTGTTTTTTTTGCAATATTACCGCAAAATACTGCATAGTGTAACCACAATGGCATTATTTTTAATCTAGTTGATACAAATGCCGAAAGATGAACCAAAGCATCGGAATGGGCGAAGGAATACACAGATAATGACCCAGGAGGAGGCGAAATCTGGAAAGCGGTCACATTGGGAGGAACTTGAAATAACTGGTATAAACCAGCATTATTTAGCACAGTTAAACATCTGGTATATTATAAACTTTTGAGTTTAATAACAATTTTCACTGCAAGCTTTCTCTTAACTAATGTATACTTAGTGTGCTACAATCAAAGAACATGCTTATAAATAAAAAAGGCACCTTTGGTCAGTAACTTACAACTAGTGATTAAACAGTAGAGACTCATATTTATAGTGAAGTTAAACCCAAAGAAACAATACAGTCCTAACAACAAGAGAGTTGTCAATCCGTCAAGTACAAGTAAATTCAAATTCTCTGCAGGAACCATCCGCAATCTGTCTCCAGCAATATGGCAGTTGTCTCATCTGACTGCCTTGTTCCTTAATGACAATCAGCTTACACGAATATCACCAGAGATCAGGCTCCTTGAGAATCTCGTCTGCTTGGATTTGTCTTCCAATAAACTGAGAAGTTTGCCAGCTGAACTTGGGGATCTTATCAGACTCAGGTGAAAAATTAAATCTGTTGTTTAATATCTCACTCAACACATTCAGAGTCGTATTGTGTGGCCATGCATTCAAGGGCACTTGATGAATGCATGGCCACACAAGTGTCTAAATATGGATGGACTTTTCTATATAGATGGCTAATATGGATGGCCTTTGCAGTTTGTGACATAACTCTCTGGACGAAAACATATAGTATATTAAACTCCCAGGCATCAATTACTCAGGGATAGGCCCATCTTAAAACTGATAATTGCCACTTATATTTACTATTTAAGATATTTTTTTGGTTGGATTATAATATACTATACTTCGGTACTTTAATATGAATATTTACAGGCATCCTACTAAGTATTCCAATTTCTCTTTGCTGATTATATATTATACATCTTTTGCCATACAAATATTTTTTCTGGTGTTTATCAATTCCTGTGTTATGTCAATATCACTGTGGAAGTTAAGATCACTGTTGAAGCTGAAGTGGATATGCCATGTTGCATTTGCAGTGAACTGGATACAAACACTCATTTTCCTGTCATGGATTGTGCTTGACTTAATTGTGTGTATGTGGTGGGAAGAGAAATGTTCTGTTTTAAAATGTGCTATTGGCATTGAAGGTTGTTCACAAGTAAATACTCCTTAGATAATGGAAAGTGAACAAACTAATTTTTAACAGATGTGATAAAGTAAATAATTTTTTTTATGAGCAATGTTCTGAGTGTGCTACACCACTTTGTAAAACATAAATTCTTGTACAATGACAAACCACACCACTATACAATATGTTTGGTCACGTCTGATGTTAAGACGACCTCACAATAGCTTGTGTTGTAAAAGTTTACAGGAAAACCATCTTTCTAAAACAGTTACAATTCTAGTAGTTAAGTGAAAAGAGACTGATACAGCGTATGGTACATATATTTCAAAATTATGCTTGCAAAAACAGGCTGTGGTTTGAGATTTCCCAACTAGATACAGGCAATTACTGCAAACTGTGTTTTCTGCCTATAGATCAAAACCATTTTAACAAATGCCCATGATGAGACTATTCTTTCGTGTCATACAGATAGGAAATCTTGTGTGGGTAGTGTGTTAGCATAGGGTAGCGCTTTGGAAAATTGTGAAACCTGATACGATTTCCCTCATGATTATCATTCAGTTTTCTTCCTTTGGCTTCCTTCCAGCACATTAGACTGGACTATGTCCATTAAAGTGATTAGCTTAAGTGGTTTAATCAGTTGCCTCACATATAACCTCAGTTGTAATTTTGGCTGTGATGCCTTTTTGATGTCAAGTCAAATAAAGCAAACTTGCCCTATTAGTTTAAAGAATGTGTTAAGTAGCGAAAACAATTGTGTGTTTAACTGTATATATACTTTTATCACGTTATGGCAATGACTTTATAAGATCACATGCTCAAAAATATCAGTCAGGCCAACCACCTGCAGATTTCCTGTTATACAGTGAAAAATCTGTTTATCAGGCCAAAAGCATAGGAGAAATGCCTTTTTCCCAAACCAAACCACAGGGTTTTCGCTATAATGTACAAAATATGTGTATCACTGTTTTCAATATGTTCAATCATTCCCCAAATGCCCTGGCATAACATAAAATATTGTGTATAACAAAATCAATTATATCACTTTAACTTCTGGAAAACAAACGACAATGTGCTGAAGGTCTTGTGTTGACCTTCCTGCCTACCATATAAGGGAACCGAGTGGCCCAGGGCATGTGCTGCAGACTTATGTAATGTTGTTGTGCTTCCTAAATACTATGTTTTCGACACACAGGGTTTCCTCTCATGATATTCACCACAGACAAAGCCATACTGTGAAACATTGTTAGTTTGTTATAATGTTTGAGCAATTGTTGTCTTTTGTAAAAAAATTAATTACTTTTAGTAAGATGTTGGAATGGTTAAGGATCATGTTGTTTTTTGGTCTCATGTTTTTGTGAAGTGATGAAAAAGTGACTTTGCTGAATATTGAAAGTTTGCAATAAGCCCACAGATATATTTGGTGAAAAAGGTCATTTGGGTGGTAGATTAAACCTTGTATTTATTTTTACAGTATTTTGTCCCAAACTCATTTGCTTTCATAACCTTTAAAATGCCCAAATGTTGTTGCTGCTCTGTGCAATCCAACTTCTTCTCTCCAATGGGAAATGGACTGAGATTTACTCATTAATTTTGTTTGTATTTTAGTTTCCGCAAAAAACTTGTTTCTTGTAATAGTTTCTTCCCTGTGTTAATTACCCTGCAAATGATTGTCTGACTTCTACTTCAGATAGCTTCAGGGGACGTAATATGCAAATTTTTTCTTTCTGCTTGCAGGGAACTTATGCTCAACCACAACTACCTACGTGTCTTACCTTACGAGCTGGGAAAGCTCTTCCAGCTGCAACTACTTGGATTGAAAGGAAACCCATTAACTTCAGAAATACTGAACCTTTACCAAACAGGACCTAACAATCTCCTCACTTATCTCCTTGACAATTTGGCAGGTATGTATGTTTTTTTAAAGCCTTATCAACACAGGAATTCCTTAGCAGTACCTTTTCCTATCTGTTAGATTTCCTAGAGAATAAATAGATTTAATCTGCCATATTCCACTTGGTGTCAAAAGTGATTTCCTTTTTTTCAAGTTTGTTAATGACAAATTGCTAAATACTGTTCTTTAAACTCTGCATCAAGGCACCATTAAGTAAACTTATCATCAGCTATTTCTTTAATGTTGTTTACCAAAAAAATTGGACTATGTTATGTGATACATCACCATGTATATATACATCAATACATGCCTAAACTTAAATAAAGCTACTTTGATTTAACTTTCAGTGACAACACTGAAGCCCCCAGAGCGAGAGTGGGTTCGGACAGGTGATCCTGAACGCACCCAGTCCATGGCATCTTTTTATGTCATGTCCTATAATGTCCTTTGCGATAAATATGCCACCCGACAAGTAAGAGTTTGTTATCGGTGTTGTTGTTAATAATACAAAAATATTTAAATTTTCATTGCCAAAAGCAGGCAACAGTCACATAAAATAGTTTTCTGAGTTTCACAATGAACTCATTTTCCAGCACGTAAATGATGGTTTCTTTGTTTATAAACAATTGCCAGTGTCATGTACATTTATAGCTAATGTTGTGTCTATTTTTCCACAGCTCTATGGTTATTGTCCCCCATGGGCACTCAACTGGGAATACAGGAGAAAAATAATACTCCGGGAAATTCAATATTACAGTGCAGACATTGTGGCCCTCCAGGTACTTATCTAAAAAGACCAAGGGCTTAGTGTTTGTGTATGCGTCTTATTATATAACTGATGGTTACCACTTCAAGGGTTGTTAGCCAATTGTTTACCCCAACACATTATTGACTATTCAAATTTAATGGCCCGACAACATTGTGTTTTAAACAGTCCCATTGTCCAGTTAACAGCACATGATCACTGTGCTCTTACTTTATGTGTTTTTCTAAGTTTTGTACATGCATGAAGCGAATAATATAAATTCTGTGAAGTGAATATAGATGTGAAATTTCAACCCATAAGGCAAGATATTCCACATGGCCAGACCAAGCTACATTAATGAGACGTTTTTGGTCGAAACAAGGCCATCTATATGCAACTCACAGAATTTGTACTTTTAGTTTAAAATTTAATGGCCTTAAGCAACTTTTGTATATATAGTTGTCCAGGACTTGTTTTTGTTGTGACAGTTGCCAATTAATCATCCCAGACTGCAGGATGCTCATTTTGTTTGCACTGCTTCCCTTAATGCAGTCTGCAAGCTATATTTACACATGCTTGGTGTTACTCTATTGTTAAGTACAATTGTTTCCATGAGTGCAGATTAATTCAAACTTTGGTATTTTTTTTCACCTGTTACAGTGTACACCAATTCTCACATTTAAAAATTGCGATAATGCACATGTGGAACATTTATTAGTTAACTAAAAAAGTTATCGTCTCACCATCAACTGGTTTGTTGTACGACATGCAACCCTTTTTCAGTTTCTCTGTGAAGAATGTAGTCATCAAGCCACATGTTTCTGTTCACAGGAAGTTGAAACTTGTGAATATCATGCTTTTTTTGAACCTGAAATGAAGGCGCATGGTTATGAAGGCATCTTCAACCCCAAGTCAAGAGCAAAGCATATGAATGAGGACGAGAGGCAACATGTGGATGGCTGTGCAATATTCTGGAAGGTTTCTAAGTAAGAATATAACTCCAACTTTATACATTAAAAATGATTGGGAGCCTCTAGGTATATCACATTGAAATATTCTCTTTGTTATGAAAGAATATATATAACCCCAAAATTCACAAAATCTGTGGAACTTTGAATGTTGCATTGAAATAAGGCGATGGGTGCTATAGTGTGGAGTAGACAGTTGCTGGAGAAATTCCAGATTATCTAATTGACTTCCCTCAAAGGTAAAATCAATACGCATTTGTTTTTTTAAATCCTGTTTTTCGGCCTGTATTCAGGGAATTAAAAATTAAACACAGCAATATTTGAAGGTATCAGGGAAATATTGGAAGACACTCAGTTTTAATTTGTTTAATCTGAAATTGGAATGTTCATTCAGTCAACTGTTTGTATTTGCTTTGGACTATGTTTGATTCACAGTGGGTTAAGTAAATTGTACAAAACGCAATTGTACCCAAGGGAACCAGTCAAGACAAGCTCTCCACTTGCTTTTGTAAAGCCCGAACCCAAGGCACCAAAACACAGTGGTGTTGTTTATCTTGACCAATCCACATTGTGCTCTGCTCAATCAATTGTGATATGTCAATATGTCTGGATAAATTGCTTTGAGAATGTTTGTTTTGATTGCTAATGTTCTGATCTGTGAAATACATACCTGACTCATTTTCAAAAAGGCTTACCTTAAATTCCTTTTTCGGGCTAAAAAGGCCACCGAAAAAGTTATTGCAATGTCCTGTTTATTCAGTTGTGAAACGCCATGTAGTTGTTCAAAATAATACTGAACAATTTTTAATTAGCGCACCCACAAATGAATCAAGGGATATTTTAACCAAGCCTGACTACACTTACATTTTCGACTTAAACTCGTGTACGGTGGTTTGTTAAGGCGAAATGGCGGCGGTTGCGCTGCCATTGTGACGTCACAGCGCGAAGTGTTCGACGAATGTTCGCCAAGTGGTGCCTGCGATAAGAACGCCATTCCCCAGTTGGGTTTTACGGTTTTAAATGCATTCTGAAGGGCAAATAGGGGTCGAATGCGTTAACATGTTTAGCCCAGCTGTTGGTTTCACTTGTTATTGGACTCGACCGGGTATTCGTTAAAAAAAATCTGGCGATTGTTGGTATGACGTCAAAGCGGCCTTCCGATTGTGTTTGTCAGGGCGCTTGATTGTATTATAGGGTGCGTGATGTGCAGCTTCCGGGGCTGTGACGTAAAAGTTTGGCGCTACCGGTTGAAACGTGACCAATTGCTGACAAAGCGGATTGTCTTGGGTTATTGTGGTTGGACTCGTTCCGACAGAGTTTAAATATTGGTGGCTTCGTGTCCTGTGTAATATTTCGTATTTAAACATGAGGCGATGCACCCATTTCTGAGAGAATGTGTCGCCGCATTCAAACATGTAATTGTTTTTGACAGCAGGCACGTTTCTACAGACATGGATTCCCTTAATGAACATTGAGGTGCCGTGTATACAATTCTAAAACTTGAATTTTTTTGTAGATTCACGCTCGTCAAAGAGCATTTGGTGGAATTTAACCAGGTAGCGATGCAAAATAATGAGGGTTCTAAGGACATGCTCAACAGGGTTATGACCAAGGACAACATCGGCATTGCGGCTTTGCTGGAAACCAATGAGGACCTCTACAACAACGGTGGTAAGTGCCAGTGTATTTGGTCGTAAGGGTATACAACACTTCAGGGTGGAAGTTTTGAAGAAGTACTTTTCGACTCACTGGTTGAAAATGTAAAACAAACTCGGTCTGTCTATAAGATCACATGCATATTATCTGCCGTAGAACATTATCCACCCAGGAGGAGCATAGACCACTGCCCGCATTTCGCTGAAACACAATTGATTAGCGAGAACTAGGATGCAAATGCGCCTGGGCCTTAATAAAGCCCGGTTTATCGACCAGCACGAAACCGCCTCGGTGAAAATGGGCCTAGTGAATAATCTGTAACAACTGTTTTTTTGTATTGTTATGAAGGTTATTCGTCGGGTGACTGTCCAAAGCAACTGGTTTTAGCGGCAAACGCTCACATGCATTGGGATCCTGAATTCAGGTAAGCCGAACTAGACTTTGTGCAGCTCCGTACATCAAGTTTGTGGCCTTGACTGTCCGTTGGTTTGTGAAGTTTCCTTGTGGCAAACTACAAGCAGTGACATTTAGTTTACACAACAATCAGTTCTATAGCATATTCATGTTTTAGTGTGAAGTTCTTCGATAATATTTCGGTTGCTGAATGTTAAATAGTTTCGTTTGCTTTCTCTGTGTTTAGTGAAAGTGTTAAAACGAACAGACAAAGGTTTGAAACTGCTCTAATTTCTAAAAAAATTGCCACCATCACACATTGTCTTTTTGTGCTATGAATTTAGCAGTGGGCAGAAGACCTTAAACTATCCCTTGCATAGCAAGTTTTTGTATCATAAATTGGTCCTTTGTGCAGCTTAATACCCCTTACTGGCGTTACCGCAGACAGAGGTCTCTTGGTATAGTAGCTCCGCGGGGCGGCATTAAGGCACTCACAACGTCATTACACTATCTCAAAATCAATTGTGGTGATTTTCGCCCCTCCTGTGCGCGAGTTTCAACGCCAGGTCGCCACATCAGTGCTGAAGTTACTTCCAAATCGACCCGCGACATAATTCAGGGCGCCTGTCCTTTCTGCGCTTGCTGGCTCGGGTTAATGAGAAGCGCACACCGCCTATATCGACTTACCGTGGAATCCCTGTTTGGTTGGGTTTAGCAACTGCTCGTGCGGTGGGTCGATTTCATAAAGGGTATTTTAATATACATCTTGTGGCTAGCGTGCGTTTGGTGCCTTGGTTGTTTGTTGGTTACAAAACACTGTTGTGTCGACAACAAAAACACACTACAGTGATCGTATAGTTGTATCAACCCCTTGTGCCTAAACTGTGGATGACCCTAATTTATTTAAACAGTTATACCAATTATGGACCTAGTTCACTTAAATAATCATCTGCAACACAATAGATAGTTTGATTACGAATCGCTTCTACCCATGCAGTTGGTTTTTGAGCATGGAAAACGTAAAAGTTTACGTAGTTTTCCAAACAATGAGAGAGATCTACCGCTATTTTTGCTGCCAGGCATACTAATTAATCAAAATCGTTCTTCTGGCACTTAAGTTTATGAAGAGAGATCGACTGACAGACGCACAAATATATTTTTGTCAAACAAAGCCACCGAAATCACGATTTTAGTTTTATGAAAACGGGGAGCTCGGTAAAAATCTTCACGACGATATCGTTTACAGTATAAATTTGAACAAATACATCGACCTAACCCTGCTTCCTTCCGCAGTGACGTCAAACTGATCCAAACGGTTATGTTATGCCACGAGTTGAAGCGAATGTGCGACGAGGCGAATCAGAGTTTCAGGCCTGGTGGAAGGACTTCGGCTGGACCGGCGGAGTGCCATAAGATGCCACTTGTACTTTGTGGTGATTTTAACTCCCTTCCAGATTCTGGTGAGTTGGTCGCGATCGCTTAATACCACTATTCGCTCTGGCAAAACCATTCCTAGTTTACTTCAAGAATGATCCTAATGGGATTTTTATGTGCCGTTTTTTACCGCATATAACTGGTCCATAAAACCACATACGACAAGGGTAAAGAGAATTTTAAGATGCGCTCTACCCGTGGTGGTAACGCTGAGTGCCATTTTCCGCAAAACTGCGACGTGACTGCTCAAATACCGCTCTCTGTCTCTCTCTATTCCAAGCTTATATCTTACAGGTGTTGTGGAATACCTACAGACGGGAAAGGTTTCGGCCACACATCAGGACTTCAAGGAAATAAAGTACAGCAAATGCCTCAGTACGTTTGGACACGGCATGCGAACTAACGGAACTCTCCAGGTATGAGTTGGCTTGGTTATATTCAGTTTTCGTATTTATATATGTTTTCTTGAAATCGCGTTGCTAATTTCATAGTTTACCTTGTTGTATGGTAAAATTGACTTGGATCCGGCTGTTGCTGCGATACCACCATTACCTAACATCTCGTCGTCATTTAATATCTCTGACAACAAACATTCTAATTGCCAAAATAGGCAAAACAGTTATGACAGTGTATGACACGTTTTAGTAATAATAAAGATGCAGCGTGCTGGTAGTATAACACGTGTGCAGCGTATGCATTACACGGGCTGGTGATGTAGGTCCGTATTTGCTGCCCAGTCACTGCACCTTTGTATTTGCAACCAGTGCGGACGTGCAGATTTTGCATAGAGCCCAGATTTGAACTTCCTGGCCTAATCCGTCTCCGGTCTTCAGCCAGTTTGTTGTGGTTTATTTAAGCCGAGGTCCCTTGTTGCTCATCG
The DNA here is from genome assembly GCF_947561715.1 of Ascidia mentula. Taxonomy (NCBI): domain Eukaryota; kingdom Metazoa; phylum Chordata; class Ascidiacea; order Phlebobranchia; family Ascidiidae; genus Ascidia; species Ascidia mentula. The sequence goes on from NC_138568.1 coordinate 8,510,666, forward strand.
CGCGTGTGTAATTTGCATTGCAGCTGCAGTAACGACGACAAAGTCATTCAATAACTTTGTCGTTTACGATTCCCTCGTTCGTGGGTTAATATTTGCCTTGTGACGTGATAGTGTGAACTGCATACACTGCAAAAACCTCTTTGTTACGTCATAATGTGGGTGTGTCCCTACGGCAGAATTGGGCCTACATAGTATGGGCAAAGTAACACATGCCAACATTTAAGATTAATACCTGTGAAATTTCTGCAAAACTTTGCTTGAATTCAAGAGTGTGAGTTTCTTTTCTAATTTAGCTCGATCCGAAATCGGTTACCCACCCATTCAAGTTCAATTCCTGTTACAACGAGAGTAACTACAGCTTACTGCGGAACACCAACTACACATACGACTTCAAGGTAATCACTTTAAAGCACGATCATAAAGTTGCTGCTGTTTTAACCAGAATAGTTTGTTTGTTGTTCACAATTTCCTGCCACGTACCACGGAAATAAAGTTTTTTGGCGACGAATTTTTTTCACAACGTGCGCAGGAAGAAGACGCATTGTCATTTAGTTGGAAAACGATTTGTTGTTGTTGTGTACAGGGGATTATCGACTACATCTTCTACTCCCGAACACAACTCAAATGTCTCGGCGTGTTGGGTGGCATCGATGAAGCTTGGTTTAAACTCAACACCATCGTGGGTTGCCCCCATCCTCACGTACCCTCCGATCACATATCCCTCGTCACTGAATTCCAGCTTCTCCCCGAAGGCTACCAACCCTCTTCCAATTCAAGCCACAGCATCGCACCTTACAACACGGGCCCTTTTGCCTCAAGCCATCCACACAACCTCCAGTTTCCCCAGCCAAATAGCTTTACTGGGTCAATGACGCCCAACGGTCTTCACCAACCGTTACACGGGCGTTTTGCGCCGAACTCTGGCAATCGACCCGGTTCGGCAAACTCCCTCAATAGCAGTCCTATTAACACGCCAAACGGTGGCCAGAATCCTTCTGGGTCCCACATGCTTGGGCTTGGTGGCATGCTGGGGGGTATGAACGGACCCAGGTAGTCGTCCCGTTACCCCTTCCAGCGCGATTATGGCTATGTGATGATCGATTGATGATGATGATCTCGTTTTTTCGCCTGGTCCCGTTTCTTTGCTTCTTTGTACTTAACGGGCCGCCGTTTTTACCGTTTTTTTTTCTGTGTGTGTTTTGTGTAAGTTGGTCTCAAATGCCGAACCTGGCTTTCCAATGACGATTTTTCCTCGTTCGGATTTCTGCATCGGCAGTATTGCCCAGTTTGTCACGCGAACGAGATCGCCTTGAAATTGTGTCAATATGGGTTTACGACCTAAATCATGAAATTCACCAATCGACAAGCGTGTTCGCCTGCCTGCCCAAAATCCCATGTAACTGCTCTCAAAGCACACGCGTTCCCAATTATCGCTCTCCTTTTTTGCGCCCACTTCCGTTTCGCTACAAAGAGCCTTAGCAAAATATGTCGTAATTCGCTTTGTTTCACGACGACCCTATGAACCCCCTTTACCGTGTGGCCAAACGTCTTCATGCAATCCTCACTCATCTTTAAGTTTGTTGTTTGTGTTTTTCCGGCATCAAGCGGGCGTTTTAAAAAGATTTTATTGCGACCCATCCCAAACCTCACAACCAATGAATTTTACACGATCTCCGCGAACTTTCTGGGTCTTTTCGGGTAAATTTTAAATTCTCGGCGCTTCTTTTGTCGCAATTTTTCTCAAATTCCGCTTTACTTGTAACAGCAAACCCCGTTTATTCGGTTATAGGAATCACAACGAACAGTTACATAGGTGGGCGTGTGTTACTTACAAATATGTTTTGAAAACGAATCTGTTCAATTGCCTCACCTCTTTAGCTCGCCTGCAATTATGCGGTTAAGTCTCGGTTCACTCGTAGGATTAAACAACATTTTAGCCATCAATTTAATACGTTTTAAAACCCCAATTCCAGCAACTTGCCTGTGTCCAAATCCTTCGCCGTTTAATTGTTTTTATCGCGCTTTTCTACGTTTAAAAACGCAGTCGGCGCTGTTTTGTTATAAACTATAACTATTGCAAATAAGGTAATAATTTTTGGGTTTGTGGTTTTTGGAAATGCTTTATTGACGCGCATCTGTTGTTTTACCACCAACCGCACAATGGTGCCCTCCCGCGACGACTTGCGCGGGATTTTTCGACCGCTGGGGCGCGCACCTTTTTAAATCGAGTTTCTTCCCAAAGCTCTGCGCGTTTAACACTTAAAAATGCACTTACTGACTTCAGTTGGCGTTTTAAACAGAACCAAACTTACGTTCAATCATACTCACGACGCCCAAGCTTCCAAATTTCTCAAAGGGTAAATCCTATTACAATGACACCGAGACGTTTTTTTCTGGCCCAAACCAAACTAAACTTGCAAATTTACCCAAACTGTTTAATACTCCAGCACCTAGCTGTCCCTGGGATATTGAACCCTACTAACAATAAGTTCTCAACAAAAAAATGCACTGTGAGCACAGAAGGGCGACCTGATGTTTCACCTCCGTTACCGCCAGGGGACGCACTTGCGCCGCCCACATGAGTTGTTTTATTATTCCAGTTGTAATCTCCGCGGCGCAGTCTCCCTTTTTTACGACGTGTTGTCTGCGAAAAACTATTTTCGGTGCTCTTAACAGTGCGTGTCTGGATCCTGTTTTGGTTCCCCTGCCCAATAACATATCACTGGGGGGATTATTTTTAAATAACCACCAGGTCTCGGTGTATCGCCCAACTATAGGGCCAGCCACACTGTTACGTCACAGTTTATAAGACAGTATTATTGCAATTAATCGGTCTCTATTGAGGGTACATGCTTCTTTTCTTTTTTGCTACGTCATGCCAAAACGTTTCGTCTGGAACTATACACCGTGGAGCGTTTTTAATACCAGCTTTGTTTTTTTTTAATGTACCCTCACCGGTTTTATACGGAACACGCCATGAGGTGTATTGTGTAGCTCTCTTTGTGTACCGTGCCTTGTACGTGGTTTTCTTGTGAGCGGGCGTATTTTCCAATGACAAACTCGTGGGTAATTTTATAAATCTATACGAAGGCTTATCCTTTCCAATGCAAATATTACTTCTCCAACTATTTTGAACCCGTCGGTTGAACACGTATATACTGTGGCTGTTAAACACGTTTTCACCCGTTCCCAGTACAGGTTTATGTGTAAACCACGCACATACAACAATCGTCGCCGTAACTGCCAATCCGCTCTGCAAAGCATTTGCTGCTTGTTGTTGTGTTTATGCAAGAATTCGCCCCGTCGATGTGAAAGTTGGGTCTGCCGCCGACTTTTCAGCTGAATTGTATCAACTCATCACGTGGCCCTCGCGCGTTCCTGTATCTCATGCCGCTAGACGGCGCCAGCGATCGCTACTTCCCGTCATGTCGTCGCGGCGTCAACACCAATGCGCGCCTGGGTTATTTTCCGTAAACTTCTTGCATTCTCGCGTGTTTTCTTGTTTGTAAGTGTATTTTCCACCCATTGCGACTATCGCGTTGTGAGCCTCGCTGTTTGCCCCCCCAATTTTCCCTTTTCGCGCGTGTGTTTTGTGTGCCCCCATTTTTGATGACGTCATCGTAGCAGCGAGCTCATTACTCGCAGTAGTTTTAAGCAAGTCGCTTCTTAAATTTTAGACCCGTCTTTTTTCTCACCATGATATGGGTCACAATAAAATGAGTCCCATTGCTACCAGGTTGCGTGGTGGTTGTACCAGACCGTCCACAGAGTTTAGTAATGTTCGTGTTTAAACCTTCAAAAAACAATGGAAGAATTGGCCGTTTCCGTTCATGTATGGAAAGGATTTTTGAAACCGCAGCATATCCGACTGAGAAGCACAGCAGTTCTGATTGACATTTTTAGTAGGTTAATCCGCCTCTAACATTCCTGTTTACTGTGGCGACAAATACGACAGTTCAACACATGATTTTTAAGTTGCAGTTTATATTAATCATATTACAAAGATAAGAAATTCTTTTAAACAACGTTTCCCTGTACTGGTTATTTTCTATAGTGTTGATTAGTCATCTCCTAAAAAAATGCACTGGCGCACAAAACTTTTTTTCCGGTGCGTTATTTTTTTTCCGCTCGTTGTCGCCAGAGCGCAGCCAAATTCGCGAACATTTTCCACAACTGGGGTTCGTAGATGAAGCGATTACGTCACGCCTGTGCGTCATTAAACTTGGTCCACGAGCAAAGCTCTCCGATGGAATGTCGATCGGACAGCTCAACAAATTTTCCGCATATCGACAAAATTGAGATATATGAAGTTTACGTAAAATTCCGCAATAAAGATTGAATACATCGTTTGAACCACCTTTTGCATTTACACATTTGCTCAAACATCGTTACAACATGGTTTTGGTTGCACCAACTATCAACTTCTTCCCAATGTATACCTGAAACTTTATTACTCCAAACAATATGAGACAAATATAATTTCCTATGTGTGCACGTACTAAACAATAGCGCTACAATAACGCTGAAAAGATTTGTCTGTTTTATTAACACTAGTGCAAATTAGTATTTTGAATTTTCGAATGGCGTATTCCCAGGGATACATCGACAGAAACGGACGCAGTCGCTTTTGCAGAACTATTGTCAACTCATAAACTTGTAACTTAAATATCTGGCCTAAACCGAACAGGCTAATTCATTTGGCTATTGGCACAGAAATGTGGACTGCGGTATTGATCATTTAAAAACTCGAAATAACTTTGTTAAATGGTTGCTGCGTATGTGGTTTTATTACCAAGAAACCAACCGAAAAGACGTTAAAAAAACGCCACATATGTTTGTCCTGGCGATGGCGCTAGTAAGCTAGAGTGCTAAGGTATTTGCGCATCAAACAATTTCTTAAAATGCAAGAGACATGTTCAGTAAAGTGAAATGGATAATACATGTTCAGGATGTTGTTTTGCGTTAAAACACGTTTACAGATTGGTGTTAAATGCTTTTTATGACGTTTTGAAGATTGGAAACATTACATAATTCAGGTAACTTCGTTCCTCCTTCATAACTTAACGCGAAATATCAGTTGTAAGTTTTTAGTCAGTGCTGATCGGTGTACAAATAAAATTTCCCACAGGTAGATCTATTTTACATTCTTACCAACATTTGCCAAAAGTGCTGCAGTTTTGTTAAATACGTTCCATCACAGTCCACACAGTGTACAGTGCGTATACTATGGTTGCATTCATCCAACAAGCTATACCTCAAAGTAAGCACCGAGGAATAAGCACAGTCTTTTATCTCATAACGCTCTAATTCACATCACATACTTCCTTTCCGTAGCTAAGCAATCGCAATTAAAAGAACCTCTTGTCAGTTGCAAATATCTGCCAATTGAACAATACACCTGCTGGATAGGCTCCGACTTGTAAACCCAGCCGACATTGACGAACACATTAATCTAGCACGACCGCCATTGTCGCATGATTATTGCGCGACAAGTGCTAATTGTCACTAAACGATCAAAGGCAGAAAACTTTGGGGAAATGTTACATTGTCCAAATTGGTTTCTTTTGTTTGAAAGTTCCGTTTGCAAGTAATTAGCAAAGAGGATTAAGAGCTTGAGAACAATGACAGTGCTAAGGTATAAAACTTAGACGTTTTGAATTGAGCTCGCATTAACTTGGTAATATAATCTGCTACGGACCCTGGAAGTTAGTCATTGACGCAAACACAAAGTTTGCGTCCACGCTGGTGTGGTTTTAGTTAGTTTTACTGAGCTGTTTTTAGGTAGTTTTTTTTTATTAAGTTAAGTTAATATTCTGTGGTAAGAGTAGTAATTCGATGGTACAAGAAAGAAATGCGTCAAACAGATAAATAGATAAAATCTAAACACAGCAGAGATCGTTTAGGTTAACCTGAACTACGCACCCGATCTTAACTCGTAATTATGTAAAAAAAAATCTGCGCAAATCATGAATCAGCTCAACCCCCAGGTAAAGCTATTCCCGCTGTACGAGCGAAAAAAAACTGAACGTCTCTCCAACCTACCGCCTTCTGTGGTCCCGGGTATAAATATGACGTCATAGACGAGCATTCGGCACTTGAAGTACGAGCGGATCGAAGGAATAGTCGCGCTTTCGATCATCTTCTCGAGAGAGCTGGGCGCGCGATTGTTTTTTAGATTTCTCCGCGAAAGACACGCGCGCACTCGAAAGGGTTTCGCGATATTAGGCCTGAAGGACAGCGACGCGTTCGTTAAGTGATTAGAGTGGCCAATTGTTTTCATTTGGTCAGAAGCTTGCTAATATGTCTTGCGCGTGTTTGTGTTTTTTGTTTTTTGGGGTCTTGGTTCGGAAAGAATCCTGTAGGCACTCATAGTTGAGAAGCAGCAGCAGCAATTCTGGAATTAGTTTCAAGCCTTTGTGGTATTTCAGCTTTAAGTTTTGTTAAAGATTTTTTGTACCAGAAAACCTGCTTAAGAGTGGTTTACTGAACCCAACAAACGCTTATGTCTCATTTTCAACTTGAATAATAATGATTTTACTCAGAGTAGGAAATACAATTAATTTTTCGTTTGTGTCTATGAGCAGGCAGTAAGTAAAACAATAGCAAGCGATTTTATAATCCAAGTCAGCAATCCCCGTGCGATTTCAAAACTTACACAGACTTTTACGAGTGAACTGGGACTGAGCGTCAACATCTTTAGTCTGCGGATAGTTGAGCAATGAATTGGGGTGCTGCGATGACGGTGGGACATTCAAACATGGGGCATCCTTTCGTTGGTGGGGTTGGATCTTCGCCTTCGATGACCACCCTGTCACACACGAGATCAGGTAAGCTTTCTTTTTTGTTTTCTTTTTCATTCGTAATTTTTTGTACAAAAAGAACTTATGTGTTTGGGTAGTGTTAAGTGTTTGGTTGCAACTATTGCAAACTAAAACGTGTTGTATGGGTGTCAGTCATTGCACGAGGATATTAATATTTTAGCTATATTAGAAAAGACAAGTGTTAAACATCTTTAAACTGAATCTTTTTTGTTTTTTGAGTTTTTGAATTTTCCTTGAGAGTGTAAACTATGCTAGCTTAAGGATATCAGTGTTTAGAAGCAAAATGTATCTGTTGTTGACGGACGTGAACGTTTTGAAACGCCGGCACAGCAGGGTTCGTTTGCAGCGGTCAGGTCGATTTCACCCGATTGACTTTGGTTAGCGGACAAAAGGCTTGAAAATCAAATTGATTTGCCCTTCCTCGCCTATACCGCTACGATAATTGCCTTTTATGTGTCGAAAGGCAACAAATAATTGCTTCCCCTTAATAGGCCTACAGGGAGTGCTTAGCCTTCGCTTTCTGAGCGCCAGCGCTTGCCGCCATTTTTTTAAATTGATTTGATTAGAAACGGATTTAAAATATGCTATAAGATATTCAAAGTTATTATTGTGAAATTTTATGTGTACCCTCCTTTCAGCACACATTGGTTCACATTTGGACGTATTTGGTATTTACATAAATATTTTCATCCCATATACAGATTCAAAAAACGAACATTTAAGCGGCGACCGCATATCGTTTTTCACGTATAACACAGTTCAAAACGAGGGTAGCGATTTGAATGACGTGGTTCACAACAGCGCTCCTGTTGCAATTATACCATCGGTACTTTAATACCAAACAAAATTGCGTATGTCGCTTACATGTGACGCGCGTTTACTTTTTAACGATTTCCGTTTAGCTTGTCAAAGACTAATTAGGTGTCGATCAAAATCGCAAACGCAGCTCTCCAGGGACGCCACCGCAATTCCACACTCCACACGCCGCCCAGTTTCATCAGCTTGCGCGACGCGCTGCTGCACGCAGCTCGGTACGCGTGAATCTTGGGTGAGGTTTTTCTGCTGCTTGAGCCGTGTGCATTGCTTCGCAAAATAGCGTGTGCGTTTAGCAACGTTTGTTAAAGCTGGCCCTATGGGTATTGACACACGTGTATTTGAATGTTTGATTGATGTTTTAACTTCAATCACTTGGTTGGGCGAAATTAAAAATGCAAACATAGTTAGGGTTCACAAAAATTCCTTCGCGCGTTTTTAACGGGCATTCGCATCAACAAGTTTTGTATACTCCATTTTGCTATCAGTGAAGAATGTTTGAAAAACAGTTTTAGAATATTGATTATAACACAAGTTTCATACCGTTGTGCAATTTTGTGTTTTGAAGAGTAAATTTAACACACAGCCTCCCATCGCGTCGCGTTGTTTATTGCGCGGGATCCCAACCCTGAAGATGATATTCGTAAAATTATCACCCACGATTCAGATTTTATACTCGCTTACCTTGGAGCGCTGCTCTCTCGTAGCTCAAGCACCATCCTCTCCCTGACCCACCCATACTTAAGATGTGACTTGACTACACAGGCGTATAAGCTGTGCAGCACGCTGTTTATTGCCCGTACAGTGCGTACGTCCTTAGCGCTACTGCCCCACTCGCTACGCAAATTGTTTCATGCGGTAATGTCATATTTCAACGTCAAATACTTGGTCGTGATCATATCGTACGTTAACGTGTGGTGTAACGACCTGCATATTTTGAGTGACGTAATTATGCTTGAGGCAAATCATGGATTATTACTCAGCGGTGTAAAATGAGTGATTGTCCAAGAAATTTGAGACAAGTTGTGTTCCGAAAAGGCTTTGCATTGGGATATATTTGCTGATTGTCCGATATTGATACAAAAATGCTTTTTATTTTCTTACACCTACTGAACCCATGTGTATAATGGGTTTGTTTAATGATGGGTTCAGTTGCAACTTTTGAAACTGCGAGAAACTGCAAGAAACGCCCACCCAATAGAACTCCAGCAGGGCGACCTTCCGTTGGGTCATATTGTCCTTGTGAATGGTATTAAAAACAGCGATTCGGGCTGACTGCTAAACATTTGAGTGATGGATAAGGCTCGGTTTGTTCATGTTGCAACTACCCAGTTGTAATGCAATTTCAGGATCTCTTGTTGAACATTGGTTAATGCAACCACCATCTCGTCTTATGCGCGCATGTATTTTCTTGAACCCTAAAACAAGCAGGGGGCCATATAAGGTCGCCCCGTTAAGTGCAAAAGCTATTGAGCGCGTGTGTGGTCCGTACGGTGCAGGCGAACGAAGCAATTTATTGGATTAGACCAATAGGCCTTTGGCCTAGACTCCCGAGCAATTTTACCGATTCACTGGGGTTTTCTTACGTGTCGAGATGGTCGCAAACTTTACGGCTGTAGGTAATTTGTGTGCGCCAATTTTTGTCTGTGTTTTTGCAAAAAAAACTCCGCTTAGTCATTGTGGTCTCTCAATGTCTGCCTGACTGGTAAAAGTAGTATTTTTTTATTAATCTGAAAACTGCATTGTCATGTGATCAGATGGCACAACATCGAAAGGCGTCGGGACCGTGAGGCAGAAGGCAAAACCCACTGAACAACCTGATCATAGGTAGTTTAAAACAGTTTACACGACTGTTTTTTGAAACTAAGTGCATGGATCGCGCCTCTTATCACCTCTAATTATCCCCCGCAAACCCGAGAACAAAGCGGCACGGACAAAAAAATCCGTCTTTATGACGTCAGTCGACGGTGAGCAACAACTATTACCACCGCTTAGCTATGCGCAGAGAAAAAACTAAAACCTCGACGAACGGGTCATCCCCAGGTGACGTAAACAACGCAACCCAAAACCGACGTCGCACGTCAGGTGACCCAACGAGGCCGTGACGTCACGTGGAGGAAATGGCTCGTCCTTGTTGTTGTCCCAGTGGTTGGTACGAGCGTGGCGTCGTCCTCCTATTTGCGGAAACATTAAACCGAAATGAAACGTTCGTTATAAACGGGGTTTTAAATCGGTCAGCGAAAGGGTAACATGAGTTTTTTTCTCCGGCGTAAATGAGGGAGTGTCATCTTTCCCGGCATCCCGCAGTTGTTGCGTTTTTACTGCCACCGTTCGGTCTCCATTTCAACCAGTTTCTCGGTTGTTAGTTTCCGCGGGAAATTAGCCAATTTCAGGGGACGGTTTGGAATTGGGGCAACACCGTGGGATCGATGACATTTTTCAAGACATTTGCGTTTGTTTTAAAATTAAGTAAAAAAGGCGTCATCCTGTTTTGGCAATTTGGAAAACGCCTTCCAATTAACCACCACATAACTGAACAAAGGAGCACCAAAAACAACTTTAAACAAGCATAAAAACATAATGAAATGTTTCCAAAGCGAAGTTCTGTCCATTTGCGGGTCAAAATGTACCAGCATGGCAATGGCACAGATTTTTCCATGATAATGTCAACTGCTTTAAACAAATTCTACAACTTTCCCACATTTTTCAAACAGCATTTATTGTGAATACCTTCATGCGTTTAAGGAAGGCGTGTGTTTAAATCCCCTGGTTTGCATTTTTGTGTTGGCCTGGTGCGTTGATTTAGACGCTGTTAAGATGTTAAAATCCACGCATTGACCTCAACTCCTAACCAGTTGAAAGTGTCGCGAAGGCTTACTTCAGTAAACCATTGAGCGGCCCGGGGTCAAACCGGAGTGTCGCCGGAACAATGGAAAGCGCTGGAAGACGTAGGCCCGCTACATGGGAAGTGTATCTATTCGGGCTTTGCAACTCTTGCCAGGCGACATAATAGCGCTGCCGTACATTAAGTGTTTATCGATCCCTTGCTGGGAGACACTCAGCGCACCGTGGGACAAAGCCTAATTAGCTGATTATCGCCGGAGACACCGATTCAATGAGCTTCCGTGCAAATTACTTAAACTTGGGTTTAGGTTGGATGTTAGTTGTAGCGGCGATGTTTTCTGCGTACAGTTTTGCATTGTGATTGAAATCAACGTTTGTTGTTAATTGGATGGATTTTCGAGAATACGGTAATATTTCCCAACTGCATAAGATGGTGCTTAATGGCGGATGATGGGTATATATGCAACACACAATGGCCCAAAACTGCTCCATACCGTTACAAGAACATACTTGTTACAACACATTTGTTTGTAAGATAGACTTTGCCATGAAACGTTCTCTAAACACCATCTTACAAGATCCCCGAAATGATCAAAGTAAGGAAACCGCTTGTTTTTCACTTACTACGTTGCCCCCTAAGTGTATCCTCCATGCTTATATCTGTTCACAAAGCGTTGATCAAATCACCTCTGAGCCTGGCAGAAGGCAAGGCATCTTTCTATTATAATGGTGGTTTGTTTCAAGTGTAGGTCAAGTCCAATTTTACCACTTGGCGGTCGCGGCTTTTGTCTGAGTGACATAAAGAGAAGAAAAGTGTCCCACTCACCCATCGGGCGCCTGTGGTTGTCTGTTTGCCTGACAAGAGGCGTTATTTCGTACGCAAAATTCCCTTAATATAATCAAAGAAGCTGTGTGGGGGTGGTGGCCCCTGTCTGCATACTGTAAATAGTGTAAAGATTTTTATAAATGTGTCATAGAGTTATTATGATCACATATGATAGACCTCTGGTTTAAGGTCGTGTTACGGTGGCAATTGTTTGTGTTTCGGAAGCTCTCTTAGACACATGAATTGATTGAATAGTTTAAAACTAATGGAAATTGTAACTATGACAGCACCAGGAAGGTCCTTTATCCTCCAAATGGACATCTTGCGCCTCTGGTGAAAATCTTGCCGAGTAAACTACGCAACGACGTTGGGGATTTTTTTCGGTTTTACCCGCGATATGTAAGATTAAAAATTCCAATTGTGTAATTGTCGAAATCGACGCCGCATTTTTCGCGTTGTTGAGCACGAGGTAATGTCGCCATTCGCCCCAGTGCCAAATTAAGCCTACTCACTGCGATCAGCTTACTCAAGACAAATTTTCAGAGCCAGGTTTTGGTCTCCGGAAAGATATGTGGCTCCCTTGTTGCCAAAATGTCTCATTTTAGGCCAACTGATGGGTGCGCGGAGACGTCAGGGGAAACCGTATTACGAAATATGTAGAGGGTCTTCTGCGGGGTTGAAACGAATTAGTCGGACTTGGTCTATTTTGTTTACTTGCGGGATTGACGCACAAGTTTGTTCGGAAGCTTTTGAAGCTCTTGCGCCTAAAACTGGAATAATTTTTAGGAATAACGATAATTTCTTTTGCTTTTGAATTGTTGCGCTGCAACTCGCTGCAAAAGACAACCATGTGCAACTTGCGTAATCGGTTTCATCTCGATCAACTTTTAATGAATCGACATAGCTTTCGATATGTCTTGATGCACACACATAAAAAAGCATGCATCTTTTGAAGCTTTGTTTAAAAAGGAAGCCCAGCTGGCAATGTACAAGGGATGATAATTGAATGACTCGTCGTTATATAGACTCTGTCAAAAAGCGAGATGTATTCGCGAAAACATTTATACCCGTTGAAACAACAATTCCCTCCAGTCCAATCTATCACGCCAGCCTACCCTTTTGCGTTGTTTTCCCAAGTAATGATTTTGCGGTCACTTTATTGCTCGCTATGTTTGCAAGATTTTGGGCTCTCAAATTACTTCTGTCGATCGTGGTGCTAAAATGGGTGCTTGTTGTTTTCGGGATTCTAAACTGGAGTTTCTCAATTTCTCAGCCAGTTCGAAGCTTTCTACTGTGAAAGCAGAACCATTGACTAAAACCTATAAAAGATGTTCCAGTTAGGTATTTATTATGACGCAATTTTCGAGAGCAATAAACAAACCAAACTCATGAAACTGTATGGATCCACAGGAAAACGGCTCACTGAGACAACTTTTTAAAATCTTTCGAAGGTTTAATGTCTTTCCGCAATGCGCCTTGATCAGAGGCGAAATACGAAATTACTGTTTTGTTTATTTTGTATAGAAACGAAAGCAGCCAATTGGTTTTGACCGTAATCAATATGCGTCAAAATTGGGCGTAAATTTTACTTTTGTGAAAAGTCCAATTATTCCAACAAGTCAGTGACGCATTGCTCTTCTTTTAATGGTAAACATAGAGAGCGGCGAGTAACGTAAGGACCCCTCGGTTCAAAAAATAAACGTCTCCCAGGGCCCAAGTCAGCACCTTCCCCACACGCATGTGCGTGCCGCGCAGGTGTGAACGACTCTCGTCGCTTTCACTGTACAAACATGTTTGGACAGCGCTCATAATGCGTCCCTTCCATCGTTTCCCGCCCAGGAAGTCCTTGGCTATTGTTTTTCGCTCGTCGTCTTCGCGACTTGTGACCTACGAATATGTGAACGATATGACGTATCACGTTCGCGATTTGCCATTTTAGTGTGAGAATAACTAAAATCTTTGTTGTATAATTCAATGATAATAGTGGTGGTTTTCTTTATTGCCGTAACTTTGTTGCAACCTTTCATTGTTTTTCATGTTTGTTATATGAATCATGTACAATACGCCGAGCGGGGAATTACTTCAAATTTGATGTGACATAAGGCATTAGAAGCAAATTCGCGTATGTGAAAAAGGGGTATAACGTGCGCAAAAATTTGCCGATTAAAACAAAATAAATCTTCCCAAAAAAACTGGACAGTGTTTGATTAATTGTTGTGCGCAGGATTTCCCAGAAATGAGACAAAATGTCTGATACTGAGACTGTATTAAAGGTCTCTAAAAGCCTCAGCGTCTCTAGACCTGCACTTTACCGAATTTTTCCAACTCCATCTGAACTAAAATCACCCCCACGATGCTATTACTGACGAGAAGGATTCTATCACAGAGAACATCGAATACGCAATGTGTGTATATAGGAACCCGTCGGCGCTCGAGTAATTTTCTCGTGCGGTGCTCGCTTGTGATTCTAACCACAGAAAGTGGAACGCCTTTGTTTCCCCAAGCCGCACTTGTACCAAGCCCGCACCACCCATTACCTTCGCACACCCCTTCTTCAGATGTTATATGGAAGATACCAATGGTTTTCACGAAATGACTCGCACATTCTCGCAAATACGAATAAGCCAGTGTAATATTGAGTTTTTCTACTGAGAAATTTTTTTCATGAGCGTCTGTTGAAAGGGAAAAGAAATCCTCCAAATGTCTATGGCGTCCAGGTATGTTGTGTGTCAAAGAACGCGTTAAAACAATGACTTTCGGTAGTTTTAACCGTACCCACATGCAGTTATGGCTAAACTTACAAATTCTGTTACACTATAAAGCGTATTGGGGGCGACAATTACTCTTACACTTTCCAACAGCTTGCCTCCAAGGCAACCGACACCTACATAGTCTTGTTGTCAACGCCAAACTTCTCAAAAGGTGCGAATCTCATTCCAAGGGTCCTTACAACACAAAAAAACTCGCATCGCACTTGATCGCATAACCTCACAAACCGGCACGCGTAAGTGAAATGACAAGCTCGCTTTACCTGAAGGGCCATATGCCCTTGACATAGTAAACTACAAATACCGGGGATCCATACATGGCTCAACAGTCGTGACCAAGTGGTGGCCACTCGGAAGCACTCGCGAGTCTTTTGGTCCTTCCCGCGTCTTGTGTTCGAGAAAACTGTTATAGAACTACTTCTTTAAAAGAAGATGGCACCTGCGTTTGTTGCGGTTTGACCTTGAGCCACCTACAGTATGTCGTCCGTGCTCCCCAAATCAAGGAGCTCTATGATCGTACCGGGTTTCGTATTGTTAATTCGTGTTTTGGAAAGATATTAGCCACATAGATTTTGCAAGTAAATTTCTTTCTACCTCCATATTCGTGTGTTTTTGGGCAGTTATGCTTCGCAGCTCATCAGCTGCAGTATAAAAGGTATATTTTGGGACTGTACATGGATTTATTATCATGACTATAAATATAACATTTTTATGTATATATTTGTTGCACGTATATATTTTAAATACCAGCACATTTGTTGTCGATTTGGTCGTTTAAAAAATCGTCAACAGCAAAAAGTCGAGAACTTGCCGGTCTGATTGTTCAAAATCGCCGCGATTAATCGGGTTCTCCCATGCAATCGAATTAGGCGGATAATCAGAGCGCGGTGTCCTGCTAACGGCGGGGTGTCCCGGTGCTGAATACACCCAGGAGACTTGACTCCTATTTCCTGTAAAAGTACGCTCTATTTTTTCGTAAATTATCCGCATGGCGATGCAAGAACATCATTGATATATATTTTTTTTGTGTGAACTAGTTGTTAAACTGAATATTCTAGTTGCGGATCTTGTATCCTTGCTAAGCGCCCTCCAACAGGGTATCTTATATATATATATATCGAAATAACTGTATTAAATTCATGCAAACCATATGGCTTTTGAATGTAACCAATTGCTCTGTTGCCAACTCTATTTTACAGTTTTTAATGCTCCTTTACTTTGATTTTAGTTTTTTGTTGAAGTCATGTTTCTAACTGTGATTGTGTATTTTCAGTGCATCAGTAGGTTTACGTCAGTTTTTAAAACATTTTTCGAAATCTGGGCTATTTGTCTTGACGCTTTAAAAGGGGACGCACGCATACCACAAAGCGTAAAAATTTGATTGTAACGTTTGACGAACCAAATCGACGCAACGTATTGAATTAGCCACGTTGGCACGCTCCTCTAGCCAAGCCGAACTGGTTGTGGGAGTCGGAACAAAGCAACAATGGCCGTACGCCCGCTGTCTTGCTAATTCAACGAATGAAGTCGAATGCATCGACATGGAAAGTTCAGTACTTGGCGGTTAATTTGCTGCCATTCTTGTCGCGTTGACGAACGAGGAGGCAACCGGGACCCCGTTATATACACGCGGACACTTTGATGTGTAAAGGCGTACTCAAATACACGTGGCTAATCCCTCATCGACCGTATGATTAGTGTGGACTGAATTCGTGTTGGGGGCCTATGCTCAATCTCACGTCTGAGTCAAATCAGTTTATTTTGTTTCAGGACTGTTAGTGAACATGAAAATCAATGATTGTATGATAATTTGCTCGATAAACCGATTGTCAAATGGCTGCATCAAACCAAACGGGATACGGAGTCGGATGCCTGGGAAAACCAAGCAAGATAGTTATTTCTCCCAATGTTGACATTTATGGTTTTATGGCTTCGGTTGTTGTGTTGATGTAGCGTAGCGAAGACTCCCTTTCCCCGAGGTCAGCAAGGTGGAAAGATAGACAACGCATTAGATTGTACAGGAGTGCCGACGTGCGCGTTGAGGTGCGAACGACGGAATCGCGCCAGCGTGTAGCGGAAAAGGGCCGCCCATACAGCTCCAACAGACAACTTTCGAATAAATGAGCGCCTGTCGTCCCAAGCGCTCGCTTCTGCTGTCATGGGTACCTTGTTTTTGAACGTGGCTTAGCTGTTTCGCCAAATTAAATTGAGCATCGCCGAACGCACGGGCGCCCAATTGCGCTCGCGCGTGACTTCACGGATATCAACCCTCGCGGACCGACAGCGTGGGAGAATTTTTGCAGTGAACCTTGACTGGGACTGTTTTAGGCCTACAATAACTCTTGTCGTGTGAATAAATGTCCTTAAATGCGGTTGTGGGACAAAAAAACATTAAATTTAAGATCACACTCTACTTTTAAATTGAAGTTTAATTCATTCTGTATTTTCATGATTAGTGGAAAAGTATTTGACATGCATTTTTGTTTTGTGTAAAGAAGACAATGACACTGCTGTATTTGCTGTATTAGTTAGTTACACAACAAAATAAATGCAGTCGCATTTTCGTAGAAAAACAGTATTTTTAAATGTTTCTTTGCTGCTGTCACAGTTATTTACAAATTAAATGCAAAACTGCGACGCCCTTTTTTTCTATTGTGCTACTTATTTTTTTCTATATCAAAAATTGTTGAAAACCAGGTCTAAATCCTAATTTCTTTTCTTAGGCTGCGTTTGGTTGAATGATATTTTTGAACCATAGCGGTCGAGGCAAAATTTAAAAAATATTCGTTTCCCTGAAATAAATGATGTAGTTCTCTCTCTGTAGCGAAATTTGTTGTCTCTATTCCCACAAATTGTGCAAGTGCGAAAACTGTAGGAAAGCCGAGGATTTACGTTGGTTTCCGAAACTAGAGAGCCTAAACTCCACGAGAGGTATATCCGCCATTTTGTTTCACCCCCAAATTTACCCACCCTTAGTTGGTATCTATTAGTAGTTGACTTACTAAACCCAATTTTGCACAAGCTATATGACACTTTTAGGACTGATTTGAAAAGAGCATTTGGTCGCAACGTGAATAAAATAAACGAAATAATTTGAAAAAAATTACGGCGTTTTTTGTTTAAACCGATTGGAAAGCAAAAGGTTCATATAAGAAGTTTGCATGGTGGGGTATTTAGAAACATCCTTACCGGTTTTGAAATATTTCTGTGAAAGGCAGTGAAGGATAAAAAATTATCGTAGTTTGTTCGTTAATTCTTTATGTTGACTGCCGCACAGTTATTGTCTAAAATACCAATCAACTGCCGGGCATTTCATCCGGAACTAACAGATATATATTACCACACGGGGTCTTAAATCTAAATTGACGAATTTCTTGTTTGTTTTTTAAATTGAAGAAAAATCCTTGCTATGTTTCTACATCAACATTACACGAGAATGTTCGGCAAATTCGCATGATGTACAAAACCCCCAAAGTTAAAGCCAAATCAACACATTGTGCTGATCGACCGCATGCTCACATCCAAGGCTATTACACCGGAGAAACCCTTACGGTTTGTTTGGCGTCAGAGAAAACGAGCCCAGGTTCCCAATGATTAACCGCCCGTCTATCAACCAAGCTGGGTTACCCTGCACCCATCATGCTGTCGCCCAATCCTCCCTCGATTTTCCGACCAAAATTGCGCTCCCTTTTGTCACATCCTAACGAACAATGGGCGCATTGTGTTGGGCCCGAGCGCGGATGCCCCGGGGCCCTCCGGGGTCGTGTTTTTGCGACAACACCCAATCCGAGGCCCCGGAGCTGGTAAGACGCCGCCTGTTAACGCCAGGCCGCCGATCCCTGTAATCCAGCGAAAATGCTGCAGTAATGAACATTCTGGTTTTAGCGCATTTTTCTTTAAACCGATGCTTTGTGTGTTTTTTTTCAAGGGAAAAATTGCTGGCGGGTTCATGATGTGACGTCTTCTAAAATTGCTGCATATCTTGTTACAATATTGTGGTGTTGAATGTTAAAGCCTTTGAGCTTGAGGCACCCAAATTTGTTTAACCTATTTACTATGCAGCAAACGTCATATAAATTTTCGTTGCATTTGTCGACCTGATGGAGCATTTTGAATACATTGCTGATATGTATTTTCGACCATTTTATCTTCAATTACGTTCATACTAATATGATGTATATGTATTCTTATTATTACAGGACACGGTGGAATCAACCAGTTAGGCGGTGTCTATGTCAATGGAAGACCTCTTCCAGACCAAATACGACAGCAGATCGTCGACCAAGCCCATCACGGTGTGCGCCCTTGCGACATCGCGCGGCAATTGCGCGTCTCCCACGGCTGTGTGAGCAAGATTTTGGCCAGGTTAGCTTTGTTTCATGTAAATAAGTTGCACAAATTGGTTTCCCTATGTGTGTTTGATCGGGTCATGCAAATGTAGTCCTACTGTTTTGTTTTAGAAGTGGGGATTTTTATTTAATTTTTGCTGATTCGTCAATTTAAGTATGTACTCGCATGTGTACATTTCAATTTTTAACCCACAGAAGCTAATTAATGCAGTAACATTTTGTTAGTTGGAAAGTTTAATGCTAATCCATTTTTATGCTGTAAATGTTTCGTCCATATTTTTTTAAAAACATAAACTGTGCAACGTAAAACACGTCTTAAAAACCTAGCTCGCAAGCAAGAATTGCGCTTATGCTTTGTGTTGAATTACCAGATATTACGAAACCGGAAGCATACGACCGGGCGTGATCGGAGGGAGTAAACCCAAAGTTGCAACACCCAAAGTGGTCGAGAAGATATGTGAATACAAGCGGCAAAACCCGACCATGTTCGCGTGGGAAATTCGCGACCGTTTGCTTGGGGAACAGATATGCGACCATGACAACGTGCCCAGTGTCAGTTCAATTAACAGGTTGGTGGCGTATGTATAAATGACTCGGATTCGTGACATTGCTGTGTGATGTATGTAAACGGACGGGGCGATCCTTTGACGGTTAATCACCTGGGATTGATTTTGTCATGTCGTGACAAATGCAAACTGTTCGCAGAATCTTCAATGACTCGAACGTGGCCGTTCATTGGCTGGCGATATAAAAACAGTTTCTAAATCACTGCACATGTAGTAATTTCTGTTGCGCCGATGCAAGTCTGTAAGTCTGTACGGCGCATTCGTTTTTATTGTGCAAAACAATTTCGAAAGCTAACCCTTATAGCTGGAGGTCTATGCGTAGTTCAAATTTAAATTTTCTGGTAAACCAAGCTTCTTTCCTGCGTATAAAATTGACAAGCTTGATATACAAAAATTTCTAGGATTGAGTTTTGGTCAGATATGGATTTTCTTGTTGGTTTAAACGACAAACACAACTAATGTCCCTGACATTAAACCGTTAACATTAAATATACCCAGGTAGCTTATTTAAGAAAAGACCCAATCTCTAAATATTACCAAATATTCGAACGCGCCTTCAACTTTCTTTCCAAACTATCTACAACAAGATCATGAATGTATTCCAATCCTGCACAACAGTGACTTGCGTGTCTTGGCTGGATTACTTTCCTACATCGGAAAGCCGCTAAATCCCAATATTTGGGCGCCGTTAGGTTTAACACATTTGTTGTGTTTACCCAATCGTCATTCAGAGGAAATTTAATGTTCCCATGACATACGATTGTAGCAGCCCGGTATGGGAAGAGTAACGGTCCCGATGCTTTGACGGTAATCCACAGCATTAGGTAAAATGATTGTGACTGGCCTGTGGCGCCTTGGGCCACCCAAGCACCGGCGCTCCCGGATTGGAATTAATGTGGAAAGGTAGAAAAGTGGGGATATTCGATTTTCCGCCTAAGAGACTGGATTTTGTTTGAGTCATTTGTGGGAAAGGAATATCAGGAAAATATTTCTTTGTTGGGCAGAAACGAACAACTTATGTTCTGAATAGTCAAACAATAAAAAGCCTTATTTAAAGTGTTAAGCGTCACACAACAATGCTGTGCGAAACGATAGTTTATTCCACGCTTATGTTAAAGTAAAATGAAATAATTTCGCCATTCGACCCTCTTTTTTTCCTTGAAGCTGTTTTGCTCAACTAAACCGTTGTTTTAGTCTTGTAACGTTATAAACATGATTTAAAATGAAAATTAACAGTTTCGCATGGAAATTTTCCCCTATAGTGTTTTGCCAAAGTAAAAATTGACAAAACACTGGGTTACACTAGGTACTCATAAAAGACTCATTAACTTCTTTGGTTCGGAACCCCCACAACATTCCGGGTACACTATTCGCACGCAAATTTTCCGGCTTGAGTCATAGCAGGTAATTTCAACACAGAATCATCCGCGAGCGAAAATAGAAACCGGGTCTAAAAACCGCTTTACTGAAGGTCGTTTAAACAGGGACCCAAAATTTCAACCGCACGTCTGGCCAATACCGTCTTGATACTTCGACACCTTGGAGTCATTAGAAGACGTCGTCTTTGCGTGGGGGTTGAATTCCTACCGGTGCAGGGGTTTTGTACGTGATATGTCTGCCGACCTGTCTTTCCGTTTCTCATAATCCAAGCAGCGCTTCGTATTTACGTTAACATTTACGCGGCGCAGTGGGCGCGTGAATCATCGAAGTGGCATGCGACGTACGCATGTCTGCAAAATTGCCAGAAATTGAGTTAAATTGACAGTCAACCAAATCGTTCGATTTTGCATATTAAACTACCAGGTATATGAACAATAATAGCATGGACAACGACAGAACCATGTTATCTGGCGCCCATGTAAAAGATAACTTACCATGTAAACTTGGTCAACAACTTTGGAGTTTACTCTTGTTAATCCAGTTTGAAGTTTATTCTATATATCGCTTACAAGAAAAAATAATTTGCTTTGCAAAATTTATCCCCGTCGAAGGGATCCGAATAAATCAAAAAAAAGGAATGGCGAAATTTTGTTCTGAAATGTGCTTTTGGTATTTCCTTCGCATCGAAAAGTCAAACTGATGCATCGTCTCTGATTTCAAACTAAAGCGAACAAGACATCCGCACGACACGCTTCGCAGGCGATGTTAATACATGCGGGTGCAACATGGGATCCTGTAGTGTTCTTCCCTCCGATTTACTGGATTAATTTCAACTTTTCAGGATCGTGCGCAACAAAGCGGCGGAAAACGCGAAAAATCACCCTCACTTGTCGCACGTCGCCGCGGGAATGGGGCAACCTGGTTTGGGTAAGTAGAAAGACATGTTCTACTGTTTTCGTGATGCTGCGGTAAACTAAGTTCGAATTGATGTGATGGAATCGTGTCTGTTGGCGTTCACGACAAAATGCTTGAAAAGTTCCATATTTTGAAACGAGAGGTTACGTGGGAATTAACTTGATATTCAAATCGTTAAACGTATAGTGTGTTTTGTTTCAACCGTATTCTTCTTTTAAATCACATTTTTCCCTATTGATTGAGTTCTACATTAAATGCTTGTGATGTTGTGTGTTTTTACAAAATAATTTGTAAATTTATGACTGTTGTAACAAAAGCAAGTCAACTATCCCCATTAACTTTGCGAGTTGCTTGTCAGCAATCGTTGAAATTTCGAATATTTTTGTTTTTCCAACCCCTAAACAAACAAATAATAATAAACAGGAATGACTTCCTCCTGCGTTCCAACTTCCATGATGGTTGAACACGACGTCCGCAATTCCTACACCATCAACGGTCTCCTGGGGCTCCAGGCGCCAAATTCCCTCCCCCCTCCTCCTTCCATCCAAGCTGTGACGTCATCGGAGGTGGCCGGTCACCCCTCGATGTACTACAAACACCCCCACGTCAGTCCGACTGCCAACCACCCTCCGCACGCCATGCAGATGTACCCTCATTCACACGGTGAGAAAAAGCTGTTAACGCTTCTTTAAGCAGGGGGGACTGTACTGATGCAAGTTTTATTTAGTGGCGATATGACTATTCCGTTTTGGTTTTTGCGAGTACAGGCAACTTAGACAATAGTAATACAGTTGTGATCCTTAACGCGTTGCGGTGTTTTGGCCTCAGGTTTTGTGTCGCATTAGAATTTATCAACACAGATCCGTTGCTAGCATAGATCGAATTATAACCTGAATGCACAACACTATCGCGCACAGACAAATGAAACCAAACAACGATTCCTTGCACATTTGCACGTTGGTTCGTAGTTTTTGAGGTACAAAATCAACAACCTTTGCCCACAGCACGGGACGTTTCAGACATCCCAAAGTGCTAGCTATCGCGTTTCGCCGAGCAGCATTTTTGCACCGCAGTGTATCGGATTGCTTAAAAGAACTGAAATGATTTTTTTTTCTTATCTCAAACAACCGCAGACACCTGTTTAAAACCATGCAGGGCCCCTTTGTTTTCTTGGCTACGTTTGTAAACTCCAACAGGTATGTGAGGTCAAACGCCTCAGACTTCTTAGCTAGTTTGCGCAAAGATTCGCTTTCCAGAAGATACCCAATTACCTCATTATAAAGCTGGGCAAAAGGTCGGCACTGCTGTGTTTGACTTGGCGCAGTGCACGTGCTTGCTGTGGACCGAGGCAATTAGATAGAAAATTTTTCGTAATTTTCTACGTCCTTTTTTATGGATTATTGTTTTACTTGCACTGCGGAAAACCACGCGAGATGTCCAACATTCCTGCAGTTGTTATGGCTGTACACCATTTTTTAAACAACTATTTACAAACATTTCGGACTTTAATTCCTTTATATTAGCTTTGAGTATATCCACACAGGAAACCGCAGCCTTAAAGCAAATCAAAAAGTGCTGGTTAGTCATCGCCAATATCGTGTGACTGCCAGGTAAAACCTGACCAAATTCAATCTCAGGTCCTTAACCAGGCCGATTTGGTGAAAATTACGTTGTGCCACGCTATAAAGGTTTGGTAAGTGGTGCAATTATAATTAGGCCTTTGGAAACAGAATATTATTCCAAAATCATAAACGATTCCCTTCGTTATAAGATGACCCTTTTTGTGCACAAGCAAACGGATTAAAATGTTGCACTGTACGTAGTTTTGCGTAAAAATAAAGCGTCTTACCATTATCACACAGAGGTGTTTGAAGCGACCACAACCTGATGAGCGTCAGCGCATTTTTATACCTTTCCAATTCCCCCCCCCTCCCAAAAGCGAAACGCAACCCCCCAATTGCGTGCAATTACCGGGTCCGACGCGCGGAAATTGCCGCCTGATGAAAGTGGCCCGAGGGCGAAAAATACCATCGGCCCAGTTTTGGGGCCGCGTCTTGGCTCCTCGTTACGCGATCGCATGTCCCTCATTCCGTGCGACTTGCAGTGTCCTCATTCCTGTCCTGACGTCCTCCCTCCGAGGGTTGAGTCACTTGTGTACGTCGAACACAGTCCCAAACCGCCCTGCGCATCATTTTTAGCCCGTGGGCTAATCCCACAATGGCTTTTGTTTACGGGGTAATCACTGGGCGCTGATTTCTCCCGCTTTCACGACCGTTTTGTGTTGGACAATCTCCCCTTTCCCACCGTGCGTTAGTCGCCTGCGCCGAATGCTTAAGCGATTATTCGGAACCGTATACACAACTAGATAATCCCTGCGTGGGCGTGGGTATTTCAACATCTCCCACTGTTCGTAAATCACTTGCACAAAAGCCTTAAACTGTTGTCATTTAGGCACACGCCCTTTCACAAGCACGTACGCTCTGACGCCAAATGAGAATAGAGCCGCACTTAGCGGAGGAGAAATTACACACGAAACTCGTCAGTGTTTCCAACAGTTTAATTCCAACATAACAGCGATGTAAACTAACGAGGTCCCGATAAGGTTCGTCCGAAACACTCACATGACTAAGGCTATTCTTGGTAAACTAAGTCTTGGGCGATGGAGTGGAAAATGCGGTACACTCCTTTTGGCAGTTATTTCCAATTTGGTCTGTTTCTAAATGTGGTTACGGTTTTGCTTCTTTAGGCATCAAATATATCTTTAGAAATTAACCTGACGTAAGGTGATAGGTGATATGCGAAAAGTTGGTAACTTTTGGAGTTTTACGAATTTTGTGAAATTGCAAATCATTGTTACATCATGTATGTTTAAAAGACAAACTAAATGCCGACAATCGACCTATCAGATGTAAACACGTTACATGGTGAATTTGTTTCCTATGCTGTATTGCTTTATATCGCACTCATCACTACACCAGGCGCAGAGGTGACTTGCACCAAAAACTATGCCATAAATAATGTTATTTGCAGCTCTTTGGTTTTCCTTCACATATGTTCTTGGGTACCCCCAAAAATATTCTTTGAAATTGTAGCGGAAACGAAATCGCCACTTTACCTATGTAAACACCGTGTGAGGTAGACAATTTGCTGCCTAAAACAACTTTGAACGATCACATGAAAATATAGCTTGTGTTTATGGCATCGAGAGGCGGCAACCAAAGATTGAAATATAATTGCTCAGGACGTTGAAGCACAACTGCGCCTTGTTGACAATATCCACACCTGGGCTTCCTTTGTACGCCCGACGTCCGTTCCCGCCTTTTATCACACCTTGCTTTGCTCGACAGAGAACGGATATGCGGTAAACTTGCCCGTCGACCTTAACCACCGTCCTGTAGCCAACGGTTACCCGGACCGATTTGCTCCAACTTCTTCGTCCCCTCTGCCCGTCCAGCAAGCACACAACGGTGTTGATGTGATTCAGCAACATCACTCTTCACAGCCGCCGCACCCATTGCGCCCCTTTGTGGTGGAGCAACACGGCGGCAAGGACATGATGGGCGCCGGAGGAAAGGTGGGTTGTATAAGTGTTGGTATTCATTCCAAAATGTGGATTTAGTCTATATCTGCTCAAATTGCATTTCGATCCATACCATAAACATAAATACCTAAAATTTGACTATTTTTATCTTTATCATAGTAAAAAGGAAACTGTAAACCTTAACTGTATTCACTAACCCACAACAAGTAATGACCCTGGTTGCTGTCAATAACCCCACATTATACCCTTATACGCCGAGTAGTTTAAAGTGCGGGCGGTGACGTCAGAGAATCCTGTCTTCGTATTTACTAAAAACAAACAGTTTAACGATGTGCAACGCCCATGTTACCCTTGGCAACAACACTGTTGTTTAAATTGTGATGTTTTGTGTTGCAATACGAAACAACCCGTTCGAGATCAATGGCAAAGTCTTGCCTTTTCAATTTATAAAACTTACTGTATTACAGAATACTTGCGAAAATAACTAAGTCGGCCCCTCAGGTAGATTTAACCGTCAACACAGTTTGACAAGCTCTCGAGCTCTCAAGCTGATGAACTACGCCAGTCTCAGCCACCTTCATTAAACTCCATGCACCCAACATAGCCCCGCAAAATCTGCGCACCGACACATGTGTTGACACAGTACCTGATCTCTCTTGAACGAAGGGTGTACCACAGGGTGTCATATTAGGCCTCTGTTTTGCGATCATTGCTTTGCAGTCGGCACCATCCAAGGCGATGCAGGTGCGCTGTCAACACTCGTGGAGAGCATTTGGCCTCGACTGGCAAACCGCACTACATGTAATTTCGTCGCCGCGATAGTTGCCGTGTTATTGGTATAAGCACACAAGCGCCATGTTTCGAACGTATACAGTACGCCCTCTATCCATCCGTCGGTTAATTTACTGCGTATACACAATTCTCAAGGTCTGTTTGGATAGGGTTAAATTTTGGTTTAATCTGCTCATTAGCTGTAGGCCTGTGAGTCAAAGGCACGTTTTCCTTGCTAAAACGGTCGTACATAACAAGGCATCCCGGTGAGGCCAAACCCCTTTGCGCAGGCGGCAACTATGTTTACATAGTACATAAACCAACTCGCCCCAAGGCCTTGTGAGCTCGCGTGCACCAAGCTACCCCAGCTCCGAAACCGTGCGCTTTTACTAGATGATAGATCCGCCCGCGGAACCCCATTGTTTACCTGCCTGAAGCGGTGGAATGCATTTCTGGCCAAAAAGCTGAGCGCATTGTTCGCTCCACGCCGTCCTTTTGCCGTCCCGCTCGTACACTGTTATTACCGCCTCAGAGGCTCTCGCCTGAACCCGCGGGTTTTACAAAAATGGGGGCTCACTGCGAGGTAAGCAACCCCAAAATGTGCTCGTAATGACCGTCCAGCGGCTTCCAGGGACGCCGCAATGAGCCCGGCCTGCCCTTTCATCATAGGCGACCTGACTCGTCCGGGCTGTGCTCTTCGTAGGCAATTTTCCTACGCGCCGGGGCGAGACGCTTTAATACCATCAACAGTGCTAAGCCCATTGGCTACACGGTGCCATGTTGGCGAATTAAGGCTGACTTGGGGACATTGCAACCGAACGTTGGAACCAAATTGCGCCACAATTTCGCGTCTGTGAAGTTGTTGGATATTGGATTTCCCCCGCAACTGTGTAGATAATAAATATATCACTTAATTTGTGTAGTAGTATTTCCCACGTACTTAAAATAGGTTTATTCAGTTGAGGTTTTGTTTGTATTTGGCTTAAAATTCTACGATGACAGCTCTTTGTATAAAAAAAGGTTTTAAAATGAATAGATGGGTTTTTCAGTACAAAATGCATCAAAATAAGTTGTAATAGACCTTTGTTTTTTTACCTTATCGTGTCGACATATTGTACATTCCGCTGCAGCCCAAAGGTTTCATTGAAATTCTAATAATTTTAGCTTGTCGTATTTACTATTTCATGCTTTACAAATTAGGGGCACACAATGCTCAATGGGGAATATGGCGGCTATTCTCTGTGCAACGTTCGCTCGACATCGACGTCGCCCAGTATGATGGGCGGGAATTTGGGACTCCCACGTCCGGGAAGCGCAACATCAAATTACCCTGCAGGTGGGTTGCGAATGGTGTTGTGCGATATCTAATTCGTTGCATGACATGTGTATGAGAAATTGAGAACAAGTTTGTTGTTTGGAATCCGCTTAGACTACCTTTCAGTTGAAGTTGATTTTTTACGGCATTTTAAAAGTTACGATATGTCGATTCTTAATTTGCTGACTGATGAAAACAGTCTCACTGCTTGTCATATTTATTATCAATTGGAATATTTTTAAAGAAACTATGATTTACTCTAACAAATGCAACATCACGATTTGTATATTATGCGCAATTGTGAAACCACTTAATCATATGGATTTATACATTTACGCACATTTCAGCGTTGTGAGTAAACTGTTTAATGAGTAGTGCACAGAAATACAGAGTGTGTGTGTGTGTGTGTGTGTGTGTGTGTGTGTGTGTGTGTGTGTGTGTGTGTGTGTGTGTGTGTGTGTGTGTGTGTGTGTGTGTGTGTGTGTGTGTGTGTGTGTGTGTGTGTGTGTGTGTGTGTGTGTGTGTGTGTGTGTGTGTGTGTGTGTGTGTGTGTGTGTGTGTGTGTGTGTGTGTGTGTGTGTGTGTGTGTGTGTATCATTTTAATGGATGTAAATCGTATTCGAATATCCTCAAATACCAATATATGTTGTCTGTAACATCATTTTGTTTGTGTTTGTTTTCATCCTTTACCCAAACCCGTTATGAAACCCCGGTCATTTTTCACACATTACCACACATACATAATACACATAAAAACAGCCATGGAAACTGCTAGAAGCGGTGATGAAAATGTAAATGTCAAGGAGGAAGTTGATTCTAAGGCTCACTCTCATGACCGAAACATGTCCGACGGAGCCAAAGCGAAATCCCCGCCACAACATTTGCAACCTGGTAAACTTCCCAGTCGAGAAAGTTCTCCGATGGGCAGCCGCTCGCCGCAGTCTGTTCAACTTACCACACTGCAGCCGGCCAAACCAAAGGCGCCACCTGGCGGATCGCGTCAGGGGTCCCCGAACTACCCGGGTCCTGATAGTCAGGGCTCTGTTCCCGGTAAACCACATTGTCCTGACGGGGTTCATCAGCTCGGTGGTCAGTATAAGGCAATGCCGAAAAGCGACTCATCCACAACGACAAACTTTCAAATACCACAAGTAAAGCTCACCCAGGTGCCTCCTCGTCCCTACCACGAATATACAGCGGAACAACCTTACCCTAACCCAACATCTGCTCCATACTATCACCCAAACCCACCACATGGAGCATACGGCTCACATTCTGGTGACCCCGCTTTTTCTTCCGCTCATCATTTGCCTCTGCCCCCTGTACCCTCTTTCTTGCACGGCCCGATCCATCAAGCATACACCGATCCGAGTCACCGTCATCCCCATCATCATTACGTCACTTCTACGTCATCAGCGGGTCACTATTCACCTACTCATACGACGCGCTCGACAGGTACTGCGGCGGTCGTGCATGGGGCATGGTTTAGCATGTGCATGTGGCATGTAAACAATCCTAAAGGGCGTCTTTGCAATCATGTTTTTAAGCATTGTATTTTTATGTGCATGCCAGCTCCACAAATTGTGGTCATTGTAATGGAAAAGAAGCAAAATTCTTTCCAATCCCGTGCCAAGAGGTCACGTATGCCTGTTCCCTTACACTATGTCAATATCATGGGCCTCTACGCACGCCTTTTTTGGAACAGTTTTAGGTCAGGTTTGCACAGGTGCAGCAAGAACTTTCATCACAGAAACGTGAAAACCACCAGGCACGTGTTTCGTTACGTGATAGGCCCTCGTAGTTATATTTCCCCGGTAGCGCTTAGCGACGCGTAAAACGGCGAGGATTAGAGGAACTTAAGTCGCGGTTGTTTTTCCAAAAACTGTTTGTTGCTCAACACCAGCAACAAATGCCCCGCTTGCTCCGGTAAACGTAGGGAACAGGTGCAGTAAACAAACGAACACCTGTCCGATAAACCGTTAACAGGTGCCTTTTGTTGCATGTGGTTCAAGGTGCATCACGATCGTAAGAGTAAACGCACATGTTCGATTAAATGTTCAGTTAGTTGAGAACTGGACAAGCAAGACTATTCGTCTGTCAGCCTAGCCTACTAAAATCCTGATAGAGATTTAGATGCCTAAATTGCCATAATTTTAAAGCGACAAGGTTTGTGTTTTATTACAAAAGCATTGCTATATTGCTTCGCACATGCGACCTGTGTTTGGCATTGCATTCGTACTAATGTAGAAACGTTTAAAGGTTTCCCTCGTTTTTTCTTCCATCCAAGAGTTCAAACTTTTTCCCTGTTGAAATTTGATCTGTGACCTGGTGGCAGTAAAAATACACCGGTCCCCAGAAATCATTTGACTCGAACGCTCCGGAAATCGCCCCTTCTTTCCGTTGTTTAAGCGCCGCGCGTTGTTCCGCAGGCCGCAAACGGCTTTGGCAACTGCAATGACGCGCATATAACGTCCTCCAAACATTTTCACTGGTGCGGTTGCAAGTAACAGGTACCTAATTACACCTGCTGGGACTTTCGCACATGGATGAGCACGCATATCACCCTCACGCGCTGCGGCAAACCACGAATTTCCAGTGCACAGCAGCGGGAGACCGAGAATTTCCTGTTTGTTATCCTGTTTCGTTCCCCGGGAGTGTGTTTTAATTTAGTTCCTCCCGACCTCTTTTTCCTGTGAACCAAGTTCCAATACTGCTTGTAAACCATACAGTCGATAGCATCCTCTGCCAGGGCGTCCCCGTCACATTGCAGCCCACTTCCGAGAAAGGCCCGAGTTCCTGCTTCCCCCGGGCCCCGAAATCGAATTACAAACCCGCCCCCGTCTGTTGTAGAGCTCTAATTGTGCTCTGGCATCACGTTACGGTTGCACACTTGGCACCTTCCTTTGTTTAATGAACAGCCCACCGCATGCAATTAGCGTTCCATTCTGTTTCCTCACTAACATCCGTTTTCTTCGTTCGGTTGACGGTAGTCACGTTTTGTTCCACTTGTTTTATTTGAATGTATATAATCACAATAACCGGTACTAACTCAAAACCACCTCACCTTGTTGCTGGTAGTCACCGGTTCTATACTTGGCGTTTCAGCGAACCGCTTGCACAACCTAACAATGCCCCTGCGTTTTGTTGCGATTCCATTATTTTCCCAATGCGGCATGACCTATACAATTGCTATTAGCACAACTTCTTTGTTGCATCTTTTGTAGCAACCAAAATCGATTACACACTTTCTTAATGACAGGTGAGAACTGCGACGCAAGTGGAAGTCCCGGATGTAGTTCGCTCGGATCAAGTTCCATGTCACCCAATAACAGCGCCCCTTATAACCAGATGCCTACGGCCGCGGGAAGTTTTTCGGCGAACGTTCAAAGAGCAACTCAACCTCCAATTATGACACAGAACCAGGCAACCTACGGTACCCCTACCGGTAAGCACCAGGATTAGACAAAAAAACGATGGCCTATGAAAATGTGATCTGTATTTACTGGTTAAGATGTCATGTCGGACTGGATATTTAAAGTAAACTCTCATTGCAGATTACTCAAATCAACCGAACATCTGCCAACCCTACTCCACCTACAGCAACGATTGGAGAAAACAGCAATCATCAGGCGGTAAGCGATATACTGAAACAAATTAACAGAATAGTTTAAAATATTTTAACATGTTTCACGTTGGGGTAATCATAAAAGTGCTTTTTGCCTTGCGATATTTAACTTGCTACCTCGGGCGTTTCTTTTTTGCTGAACGGTGATTTAAACCCAGGTCACCCGGACAAGAATTCCAATTAGTTTTTTTTCCAGTTATATGGGTTTGCCTTTGGGTATTGCCCGCTTAAACACTACCCGTTTGTTATTTCTGAAGATAAATAGGTAGAAAGTGCTGCCACCTGGTGGATTTGACCCAATATTACAATGCTCGGCACCTTTTTAAGACGCGACGTCATGTTTGTCAACAAATTATTACCCAATCCTGAACAACTGGACATATCCCAGCAATTTCCTGCTTCACATCTGCTTTCTGTTTTGAACGGAAAAATTGACAAATATTTCGCACGTGACAGGATGATGTTTTTTTTACCTTAGATCACTCCTCTGCCGAAACAACTGGACAAAATAACATGACCGGAGAAGATTCTGGAATTATGAATCTGCGCATGCGCACCAAAGAACACTCTTCGGCATCCGTGGGTCTAATTAGCGCACAGTGACGCCACCATTGACAATGGCATCCGAATGGCATCAGTAAAAGACAAAGTATACATCTTGCAACGGTGTATTGGTTAACGGGTTGTCGCCCCACTAGACAAGCTGCGTTATTAAATTCTTTTTGTTGTAATCTTTTGATTTGTATCATACATTTTGTAATGTCGCTGTGTCCTGGTCTTTGTGCATAAATGTGCCACTTCAACTTCAAGAATACTTCAAAAATTCTGTAAGATGGACTTGAATGAAAAAACAAATTCTTCAGGATCAATCTGTGACGGATTAACCACGACTGTCTTCATCCCACCTGCTTTTATTTTTCTTCAGATGATTTCTTCATATTACTAAATGAACTTGTTAGTTTTTAAGTCATTGTAAATGCATTTTGAAATTGTCAGTACGATTTTTGTCGTTTTTTTGCCACCTACCCGTCTTCAATCTTACCAGTAGCCGATTTCCCGTTTGTTGTTTTTGTTTGTTTGTGTGTCATGTGTCCTTTTTTTTTTCTTCAGTATCGCCTATTATTAGACCGAATCAATGCGTTACCTTCAAATAGGTGGATTTACACACTATCCGAAATACGTTGCTGTCTATTTTCGTTTGCAAACTCCACCCGGATCGGTTCCTGCTTGAAACTGTAGCTGCACAGAAATACTTTGGTTATTTTCTTGTATGTAAATTAACAGTCACTGGTACCCCATTGTGGTTAAGTGTAATGACGGACTCAAAAATGTAAACTGCGAACAAACGCGGTTGGGACTCGTTTTTAAAACTGCTCCAAATCTTTCCAACGCTTGTCCACTGCCATTATACGGTATATAGCTAAACAAGCCATTTAGCGCTTAGCCGAGTATGCTGCTGTTTTTTCTTTACCATTATTGCATTTTTGATTCATGGATGAGTGCAACAGTGACTTTCTGATACACGTGAAAGTAAGACATGGCGCCATTTCATTAATTTGATCTTCGAATAAACATTTTGTGGAGTGTAAGAAAACATGTCGAATACTGCAGTTGTTCTAACAAACTTGAGTGAAATTGATGCACAGGAAAATAGGATTATACATATGTCTTGTGTCTAGTGCACAAATTAAAGCATGAAAAGCTATTTCGTATCTTGTTTGATATAATTTAGTAACACGTGACTTTTCATCATCTTGACGCAGTAATGCGTGTCGCCAAAGCTATGGACACAATTCGTAAACTATCGAAAACTGAAATAAGTTTGAGAGCTGCAGACAGGGTGTGTACACGCACTGTTTCGACCTGTAAGGTCTCATCAGTGCAGCTGTTGATGTGGCACTGTGCTAGCTGGTAGGCGTGTATACACCCTGTCTGCAGCTCTCATTGATTATTATGGCTCTTTTGCGCATATAATATGAAATAAGTTTGAAGTTGTGTATACCGACTACGACCATAGCAATGAACCTGCAGATAAGTATTGGTGTACGAGGCAAAAAATTTTCATTAAAGCTATTTAAACCCTATATGGGTATTAGATTGGAGAAATCCTGTGTTCAAGGCCCTCAGCAAAAATGCAGGTCTACACGGTGGGCATTTCCCAGCACCAAAACTAATTTTCATAGAAATACCAATAAGCGTCCTTCAATTGAAATACATGCATTTAAATCAGTTCCAACGTTTGCCGCAACGCAATTTTTCTTCCCGCCCGCCCGGTGTCGCTGTAGAGCATGTTACGCATATTTGAGCCGCCTACAAAATGTTTTTCATTGAACTTCGATTGCTTTATGACGTCATACGCTTTAGTCGGGTTGTATTGACGTCACTTGCATCTCTGGTCCATAGAACACCAGAAGGATAGTTCGACGTGCAGATAACTGCTCATGCCAATTCACCTTAAAAGATAATATAGAGTTAGGATATATATATATTCAGATTAGTATATGTCAGACTATTTGGGCATTATACAAGTGCATCGTATGGATACTTATCAAACCACACTATTTATATTAAAACTTAAACAAAAAAGATAAATGCCACAGATGTTTACCGTTTTTATCTTTTTGAATAAAAAGTTTGTTCTAACCTGTCACAGTTACACGTTTCTTGGGATGGTTCATTGTAAAGTACCATTTTCCTTTTTTCATTCAAATCTGTCACATTTACTCCAGGAAGCTTTAGCCATGAGTCAACAGTCAGATTAGGAAGTAAGTGGGTGCAGATTGCTTCGGTATCGAATGGCGGCTAAGTCAAATTTACATTCCTTTTTTGTAGAGTTTGTTTCTTGTTGATATTTTGCATATTTCCTCAATAACTGAGGCAAGGGAAATGTGCTACAAGCAACACGCCGACATTGCAAGACCACAGATTAGGACGCCATTCGATGCAACGGAACGGCGCAAGAATTTGAACTTATTTGTTTTGCTCTTTGAGCCCAAACGCGCATGATTCACTATCTGTCAAGAAAACTGTTTATGACTTTAATACTACCCTGTGCGAGGACAACAACTATTTAGTTCAGTTCACATAAGGGATTTTAAGTGCACAGGAAACAATGGTAAATGCCTGTCCTTCCAGAATCATTGCTGTTACTTAACACTTAGCCCGCCTAATAAAATTGTTTATCTGCTGATAATGCACCGGAGCGAATCCCAATATTCGGCCGAATCTCCGTCTATTTAATAACTGTTGGGGTTTTTACATAGAGCCTGGATTGTACGAATGAAAAATTTAGCGAGAATAGCTCAAGGGTTAAGAAAAAAAATATGTGGATTTATGTCGCTGAAGCGAAACTACAAACTGTTTGTAAGTGTTTTAAAGTTTTTTTGTTTTGAGTACTAAATGACGTTATATGAAAATTTATGACGTCATTAAGTAATCGGATTTCGCTCGAATTCGACCGAATCTAAATCTTTTCTGTTTTAGAACATGACCCATCTTCAAAAATAAAAAATATATTCTTTTTGATTGCGAGATTTGTTTGCAAAAAGACTTTAGCTAGTTGCAGAATATTAAAAAAGGCAGATGAGCACCCCCGATATTTTATTCTCAATATTCATTTTGATGGTTTTCGACAAGTTAAGGAACAAATATCATGATATATCAAAGCACAGAGAAATCCACACGTGCATGCTTATTGTAGTCATGCAGATTTAACCCTTTGAAATGCACAGGTTGTGTAAACACAGTACTGAAATGAGTTATTAGCGAAAGCATATGACTCTAGTTTACGTAAGGGATTCTTGCGAAATATAATTCAAAAGAATTTGGTTTTTCATTAAATTAACGCCCAGTCCAAAATGCGAACCATCGAAGCTGTGTACCAACTTAGTGAGTGGTCGATAGTCGAAAAATGGAATTTGGTGTTGGTTGCAGTAATCATGCATGGTTGCAACGTACTTGGCAGTGGATACGTCGTTTTGACTCATAAAACCTGGAGGTTTTAGCAAGCCAATAAGCATGGGCGACATGAAGAATATCTTTGGCCACATGGAAATCGTCGAAACGTTCTTGTCTTTATAGAAATCCTGACGGATTTGAACAGCTGGTCCGAGGTACCTTGTGATGACGGCTTTGGCGTCCATGTTCATGTGCATTCCAACCCCAACCAGGACAAGAGTACCTTAAAACAAAAAGCAAATAAACAAGAAAGGAAAACGCGTGATTTGTTGAACCAAATGCATGTAAGTTTTGAAAA
Source organism: Ascidia mentula (assembly GCF_947561715.1). Taxonomy (NCBI): domain Eukaryota; kingdom Metazoa; phylum Chordata; class Ascidiacea; order Phlebobranchia; family Ascidiidae; genus Ascidia; species Ascidia mentula. The sequence continues at coordinate 8,545,455 of NC_138568.1, forward strand.
GCATGTCTGTGAACAACTACAGCAACTATTTCAATTATTGATCCAATCTATAAACGTAAACAATCGGTTGCTGACGCTGCCAGGCATGTAGAAAGTGACAAAATGCTTTTCTGGCGATGAAAAATCTGTTAATTTCTTTCCGCGTTCAGGTGGTCATACATCAACAATCATTGCAACATAATTCAATAATGTAAAGGTTGTTGCATGTTTTTATAACAATCCAAACGAAATGACTATACTTTTGTCGTCAGAAGAGCTTTTGGTGATTGTTTATGAAACATGAAACTGTAGCCTTAACACGGTTAATTCCCTTTATACGGTTTATTTCTTTTCCAGCACAAAAAAGCTGATATCAAATTTATATTTAATACAAACGACCATCACATAAAGTTTCATACCTATTCTTCCGTTCAGCCCAAGCATGAGTTTGTGAAACTCCCGTGCTTCTGACATACTAAAATATACGTGCGTGGTCGCAGTAAAGTTCAACTTTTTACCACTGCACAACCTTTCCTTATAAAGTAAGTCCGCGGTTGAGGATATTATTGCTCGGCAACCATCCCAAAAGAAAAATTGCTCCTCCACACATAAAGCCTTTTGATCCTCGTTCATATTTTTGCCCCACGCTCCCCGCTTGGTGTCGTTGCTGAGCAACATCATTAATCCGGCAAACATGTTCCGCATCAGTGAATCCCCAACGAAACGTATGTCGTGGTAAGGCGATTTATCGATGACGTCACATCCTTCTGCGCTTTCAAACTTGGTCCACGAGCACCGATAGTCATTCGGGTACCAATCTGAGAGCTCAGCGTACACGTACTTTCGCATGTCGACGCAACTAAAACAAAGCAAGCCATGAATTTAGGTTCACAGATTCTGTTTAAATGTTGTTTAAAACACAAAGTGTTAAAATAATCCTTAACATTCCAGAAAGTGATTTTTGGAAGCGATTTGCCACAAGATTATTTTAATTACCGTATTATCACAAAGTTTACTGAAGTAACAATGCAGACAGTTCAAGGCCAAACTTGCTTCAAAAACACAAGTACATATTTTTTTTAGCGATGAGACTTAGTTTGTTTTTGTAGATATAGGCATACTCTACGCAGCGTTAAGTCTGTGATCCACCTATTACAATCACAAGCTTGTTTAGTTGGAGCGCTGCAAGTTCCGTCTTGTATGTTATTGCAACATGGTTTGGATCCGTCATTGTTGCACCAGCTTCCAACCGCTGGCCACCTGCTGCCCGGTATCTTTTCCTGCAAACTAACAGTCGGAATAATTGAGTAATAAATTGAGAATAATTGAGTGTCTTACTACAGAATTGATATTGTAGCTTTGTTACTACATCACTGGAAAGCAAATTAATGTAAAGAAATATATTGTGAAGCATTTCCGTCAGACAGGTTTCAGTTGGTAATGTTTTCATGGATTTTGGGGAAACATTTAACCACCTTTGTGCAAACAAATAAAAAATTGACGTTCCTTTAACAAAATCTTACTTCTTGTAACCACATTTTCCATCATCGCGCCAAAGGTTTTTCAAAATCCCTTTCTTTCTCCAATACATCTGGTGTGTTCTGTCGAAACTAGAGAAATTTGCTCCTTGCCTTGTTCTCCAATTACCAACAGTCAAGTTCTGCAACAAGTTGTTACATTCCTTTGACTTTGGCCAGACCACCGGTTCTTCTGTTACGTGTGTATGTCTGGAGGTTTGAAAGCCATATATGTTCCACCTTGCTTGTTGTTTTCCGGGATAGGCGGTTTTCCACGTTACCCACCCATACAGCAAAACCGATACCAGTATCAGCAACTGAAGCCATGACTTCTGCAATGTCATTTTTGCTGCTTTTGCGTATCAAATCGGTAAGGTAAGGAACAATTCAATTTCTTAAGGATAGGTACTGATGCTTAGCTGCTGTAGTTCGTTCTTTAGGTTAAGTTGGCAAACACCATTGTAGACAATAGCATACGGTTAAGGATGCAAAACATGACCAAACACAAACGTTATGCCAGGCGTTCAACAATATTTATACAGTAACGTAATGACTAACTCACCAATGTACCCTATAAATATGTTACACTATCATACATAACTTGCAAAACGAGTATCTGTCATTATTGAAATGACGAGGAATCCCGAATTTATAAAAATATTCCTTTAAAATTTAACTATTTTATCTCAAATATATCTGTAGCATTAACGCATCTGCGTGAAACAAACAAAGAAAATAATTTATGATAACTGATACATTTCAGCCTATAAAAAAGCTCCCAGAGTAAACAGCGGAATTACACCACAAACAACGTCACAGTCTTTCCTGTCCGATAAACTCGAATGCATTGTTCATTCGAAATTTTGGGCTGTTTCAGTTTGATCTCAGGCGTTATTGTTGATTCAAATTAAATGCTACAGGAAACACTAAACGGCAAAAATATCAGATTGGTAAAAATGGGCTCAATGAATAATGTCAAAAGATGCGATGCGCAATTAAGACTTAACGTTATGTTACTCTATGCCTTGTCTCTATTTTCCTAAAGTCAAGTTCTGCAACAGGTTTAAACTCTCCTTTGACTTCGGTAATTTCACTGGTTCTTACGCTACAAGCAAATGTCTGTTGGATTGATTGCATGTATATTCCACCTTGCTTGTTGTTTTTCGAAATGGTCAATTTATCATATCACGAACCCGTACCGCAAACCGAAACAACCCATTAAAAAACTGACTGATGTGTTTCTGTAAAATCGTTTTTCTTGGGCGGCGCATGGCTTATACACATAACCTACTGGTTTCTACACTGAACATGAACAACAATTATATTTTTCAACGGATGTACTTAGTTTACTGTATTCTTTCCTCTTTCCTGTTTGGATATTGATTTAATTTACTTGGCTTTAAACCGATACCTTCTGATCGTGATATATTTTCATTGTACTGCGTTTATGTTTAAAACTGCTTAAAGACACGTGCATTTTTTGTTTCTAATTTGGTCGAGTGTCGGTGCATCAAGTTTATATGAAACAGCAAATTTCAGTTGACAGCAAAACTTTTCATTAAAAAGATTCTAATGGTTTTAATGTTATCATCACCATTGTCCCGAAAGCAAATTATTCACCCAAATGCAGACAACAGATATTTATTACTTAACATAAGCAAGGCGTGACATTGTCGTTTACCTTCGATATAAATTCTTTCATGTTTGCATCGCTTAAAAAAACTGACTTGATATCAGAATCGAAGAAAATTTGACCATGCAACCAAAAGATTTGCGTTTCAACACTGGAAAAAATGTTTGCGACCAATGCGACCAGTCTTCAAAAATAATGCGTCAGAAACGTGGTATGACCACATTTTGCGATCCGGTTTACCCCCGAATGCGGGTGTTTGACAACAACTTAAAATCAATAACACCAGATCTCAGAAGAGCATCCACCGGTTCACTCGAGAATTTGGACAGTTTTCCAATGGGCTTTGTTATGCCATTGTTTATCGTTCCACACCCCAGAATTCACTCGCAGTGATGGCGGTCACATCACACAACCACAAACAGAACTGATTGATTTATCCTTTTGATTATTATTGTTGATTGTCTTTAATTTACGGAATGGAAGGATGAAAAAATTCCAATATCAACAAAGAAATCATGGTAGTCCCTTTCAGCACCTCAGACTGGGACAGAGGAAAAAAATCACGGCCATGCGCCAACTCAAGCGGTAGTTCTACTGAACCTCTTGACGAGATCGACCGCGATTGATACCAACAAACGCTTTTTCTGGTATACCGCAGTCATCCAATATCTTTGTGGGCTCACATGGTCGTTTTGGTTGTTAATAAAGTTCTGAAGAGCCATATTGTGTGAATATGTGTTATTGTGCAATTGCAGCCGAATTAAGTTATACCCAACATTGGCGTGATTATCCATGAACAGTATCTAATTAAAACAACATCTGATTTTTTTCAAGTTCATGATCAGGTGTTACCTTTCGCGTATTTACAAGGGGATACATTCCTGAATTTTACCTGAATTACGGGGTGCAAACAATGATCCTTTATGATCGTTCGATGCGGCATTCATGACAATGGAATAATTTTTCTGAGGTACAATTTCTGACGGACAATCGTCATATACCACACAATTTTCTAACAATTTTCTGTAATATTACAATGGTGAAGCATCAAATCCGTATACCCAGCAACTACTATTGGAAGCCCAAGTACTGGTGCCGCTTCTCCTCATGGTAATTGCTGGCATATGCGTAACAGCACACGTTCAGGAAGTTCTATGAGACCAACGCGTTTAGCATATATCGCGTAAATTATACACAGCACTAGCTGCAGCGTTTGTTACAACATTTAAATTATTACAAGGGTTGAGTGAGATTTGGATTTCAAATCATCGCATATACAGCCGCCAGAAAACAAAGAGTGAGCAGAGAGAGATGAACAAAAATGGTGCATTTTGTTCGTTTCGGTAACATTGGAATGACTCACCGCCTTCTCCTGATTAGTTTCGATCAACGTCTCTTTCAATGATGTGTGTTGCAGCGTTTTGATAAAGAACTTTTATGCTGCTATAACTGAAATTATAAAGTCCGCCTTAAGTGTGCTCACTATAACCAATTATGAATTATGAATCTGACGTTCTTCTGGTGAAAAGCAACAAATATACACCTTTTGTTTAAAAAAGATTGTATTTTCTGACGTTTCGCCTGTACAAACGACTAGGCTTCTTCAGAAAATAAAACAAACACAGTAGCGAACCCACGCGCAAAGAAATTAAGCGACGAAAAAATACAAAAGGGCGCAACAGCTAAGACACAGCGGGACATAAAACAATGGAGAACATCAATCACGGATCAAACGGCCAAAGCCAAACGTGGGAAACAAAAGTTACGAATGGTTAACGGGAGAAATTGCGGAACACGGGCGAAAGTACTTTTCCATCATTACAATTTAAAACATTAGGTAGCGAATAAATCCAACCCCAGGTGGGTTATGCCTGTGGTACGTCACGCAGGTCTTTCGTTTGGAAATTAGCCTATATGCCTATCACGTTCAGGCTACTAAACCATAGGCTAGTGCCTTGTGAATCTACCGTTTTTTTTCGTAAGATTTTTTATATTGCCGACTAAGAGTCCATATTTTGGGGCATAATAAAGCAACAAAACTTGCTATGATGTGTCTTATTCTTTGCTGGCAAATATAAGAAACAAATTCGTCTCAGGTTTTAGGTGGGTGTACATACTGTATACACCGTATACTGTATATGTTGTGCGACGCAAGCGGTTTTCGTCTTCCTGCGTTGTTTCCAGTCATAGCACGCATGTTCAGCGGATTTAGCATATGTTGCGTTTTTATGATGCACACTAACGACAGCACTTTTTGGCGCTCTCAAATATTACAGAGATTATAGGATACAACCGCAAGGAAACAGAATCAGTGTGATTAGATTGAGTAACAAAATCAGTGCAGTTTGTTCGCTTCAGCAATAACGTAATTATATGAATTGAGATGATCGACCGCCTTCTCATCAGTACCTAGTTTTGTTAAAGGTCTCTTTTACTGATGACGTGTGTCATCAACCACCACCCTGTTCTAGCATAGGAATTTTGAAATTATAACCCGATATTGATATCGATTAAGTCCGGTTACTGACATCACTGTCCTAAACAAAACAAACGGTGTCATTCTGTTGATGAATAGTTTTCATCTCCGGTCTTATGTAGTTGTGTATCATAAATTACATAGTCACCACCACTGTACGTATCTTGCGTCGAAGCAAGCCTTTCTATTTATTGGAAGCCGCATAAAGACGGCACAGTTTTTTTTAAAAACCCTTTTATGAAAAGGAAAATTTAAAGTATTGTGTTGTTGTTCTTTAATTGAGTTTTTCCAGAGATTTTTAAGCACAGGTTTTGACACTGACGAGCCTTCTATTCGTTGTCATAATGTTTTGGTCTCCTAGAAAGGAAATAATGCTTGTTTTCAGAAAAGGGGTAGGTACATATGGGCATTAGAAAATACAGGGATCAGCACTCAGTTTCCAATCTGGCCAAAAGCATCACTTAGTAGCAAAACGGCTGAGTGCTATTGGTGCTGAATGCATTTAGCAATAATATATTTTGTGTTGTTTACGACCAACAAAACTGTAAATCGTTGCGATCCTAATAGTTTTTCTCTAACTACGTATAATGGTCTCGCTCTCGAGGTAGTACAGGTCTGTTTGAGAGTGTTTGAAACATATTTTGTCAGGAAATTGACCACAGCACTTCCTGCAGCTGTCAACTGCATTGGGCGACAGTGCTGAAACGGTTAAACATGTAAATAACAACGCAGGTTTAGAACAGCAAAATACCGCTTGAACGACGCCAACTAACCACTCAGCACAAAGTAAAAGATGAAATGAAGGAGTTTAGGTTCCCAGAGCAAGGGCTTGAACAAGAATAATGGTGGGGCCGTCAGAATGTTAACAAAAAGTGATTTGAATTTGCCATTGCCAATCGCGCCACGGTCACACATGAGGTTTGCGTGAACTAATCATATTTTCTTTCTCAGCTTGCTGGGAATCCACTCTGCAGAGAAATGGCTACAATTAGAAAATTACAAATATTTGGGGTGGCAACCGTAGTTATCTGTGCATTACTGTTATGGGGAGGAACTAACAGGAGTTGGAAAACAATGACCAACATGTCGGAATTCCACGGACAGAACACTCGGAAACATTCAAATGAGGACGCGAAGCTGAACGTAAAGCAATGTGAAAATATGCTGCACAACTTGACTGTCGGAGAATGGAAAGAAAGACTTGAAGCAAATATCTCTAGTTTCGACAGCACACACCAGATGTATTGGCGAAAGAAAGGGATTTTAAAAAACCTTTGGCGCGATGATGGAAAATGTGGTTACAAAAAGTAAGTAATATGTATGGTTAGTTATTAATTGCCATGGTCGTCTATGTTAGACATATTAAGTACTTTCCAAAGATTAAAATATTTGAAATTTAATATATGTTCTTAATTGTGTTAAATTTATTCTAATTCAAACCACACTGAAATTGTGATAGTGAGCACTTACTAAATTAACCATAACGTACGCAGTATTAACAACATGCTCTTCCTTTAAACCATACAACATGCTCTTCCTTGTAAATGGTATTAGGCATCCTACAAGGTACGCAGTAATATTTCATGCAATGGCATGATTGGCAGGATCATTCGACTGCGCAGCTTCTAAATACATGCTCGTATCTGTGTACGGACAAACTAAAGTTTAATTTGTTTACAAAGTTTACAGGCAAGGGTTCTAGGCAGCAGATGGCCAGCAGTTGGAAGTTGGTGCGATAAAAATAGCGAGAAACCATGTTGTAACAACAACGAAAATGGCATTTGCTCAAAATCGTCGCAGGAAACGTGCGATTGTGAGAGGTTGGTTAGTTTGGAAAAACAAAACTCTTGAACGAAATTTAGCTATGGCCATTAAAACCAACATATATAACACCAGCCGCATACTATTGCCTGCTTTGTAAAACGGTGTAGTAATTTTAGCACTCATAAAAACAACTTCCTTTCACTAACATCAATCAACGGTTTTTTGCAAAAAGTTAAGCGTACATAACGCTATAAAACACATAAGCGATTTGGTAAGTAACAGAGAAGCGTTTTATTAAACCACACTTTGCAGTTGTGTCGACACACGAAAATATGTATACGCTGAGCTGTCCGACTGGCACACAAAAGACAGACGATGTTCATGGACCAAACATAAAGGTCAACAAGCATGTGACGTCATCGAATCATCACCCTATCGCGACATACGTTTCGTTGGGGATTCTTTGATGCGAAACATGTTTGCTAGTTTAATGATGTTGCTCACTGACGACATCCAGCGGGGAGCTTGGGGCAAGAAAATGACGGAGGAGCAAAAAGCTAAGTGTGTCGCTGAACAATTCTTTTTTTGGGATGACTGCAGGGCTGTCATAAACTCTATAGTGGATTTGCAGTACAGGGAAAAACTGTGTGGAGGAAGAAATCTTAAATTTACAGCAAAGGTCCATCATTTCCACAGCTTTCTAGAAACTGAGGCGTTTCACAAACTCATGCATGAGTTGAAAGGAAAAGAAGGTGAATTTTTTTATTTGCTTACATTTTATATATCTCATGTAATCTTTTAAGGTACACTTGTCCTGGTTGGGGTTGGAATGCACATGAACATGGACGCCAAAGCTGTCATCACAAAGTACCTCGGACCAGCTGTTCAAATCCGTCAGGATTTCTATAAAGACAAGAACGTGACGACGATTTCTATGTGGCCAAAGATATTTTTCATGTCGCCAATGCTTATTGGTTTGCTAAAACCGCCCGATTATTTGCACCTTGGACAAAACGATGTTGCAACTTCCAAGTATATCCCGGCTATTAGAGATTACTGCGATCAGTATTTGATACCATTTTTCGACTATCGACCACTCACTAAGTTGGTGCACAGCTTCGATGGTTCGCATTTCGGGCTGGGTGTCAATTTAATGAAAAACCAAGTTTTGTTAAATTACATTGCACAACAATCACTGAAATCCAAAGATGATGCACTATAGTTTAAAACAGTGTTTCGCAAACATTTTGCGGTGGAACTGTGCAGGATTGTTAAAATTGACTCAGATCACAAAAATTCTTCAATGGTTTGTCGTCGTTTATGTCCTTGTAGAGCAAAAGTCTTAACTGATATATTCACCAGTTTTTGTCTACAACTGGATCACGCGATGATCCATTGAGCCCTCTTTAAGAATCGCTGTTTTAACGTAAAACACGAGGCGTATACACTTTTAGTATATGTTCATGCGAACTGACTTTTGAGCAAATATTCACGTAGATTTTGACGTTTCGATTTCTATCAGGTCTTCTTAGCGTTTTCCCAACTTATGTCTTACAAAAGCAAAATACGCTGATCGCGAGCAGGTTGTTTATTTTCCTTTTCTATAAAACAACCTGCTGTAATTGTTTCCTCACCATGTTTTCTTTGCCGATCACGTGACGCTGCAAACTGCGCTAACCCGTTTCCTATTTCCCAAGCGTTGGTGTTTTCGTGTGGTGCATGTGGGAGTGCCGCGCCATAAACCCGATGAAATCCCGTTGAATCGTTGGAGAAACTCGATATATTCAAATCATCGTTAATTTGTACCAACGGTTTTGTCCTTGAAAAACTTTGTTATTTCGGGTACTAACCATAGCACAATGTGAGTTTGTTGTTGTGATATCAAATATGAACCGTGATATAGGCGAATATATTCATCATGGTTTGTTGTGTACTGTGCTTGTAAATTCTTTGCGGGATTTTGATCATCATTATTCAAATACACGCACATGGGGGTAAAGCAGTGTGACATATTCCTAGGGTGGAATTTCCCAATACATTTGTGGTTGTTTTTGCACTATTTTAATTTCCGCTTTTTGTCACAGATTTTGTTGTACATTCGTTCACTGCACGACGTTGCTTTACACTAAAGCACTGGACTACACGTACACACAAAAAATTGTTCTTTGATTGTGGGTGCTTCTTTGTAGAAATGTTTTATATTCCAGCTATAAATCATTATCATAAATTCTGTTAAAACTTGCAGGGGCAATTGTATATCTAGGAATGCTGTGTGCACACCATTGTAAATAATGGTAATAAAAGCCCTTTCTACTTGAACCTCTGTAAAAACTTATTGCTTTGCCGCGTGCACAAAATTGATCATGAAACTATGTTATATCTGTGTGTAGTCTTGCATGCTTAGGTTTTCGCATTCTACGGCCACGTGTTAAGCTATTTTCTGTGTCATTGATCCAGTGGTTGTGCAGCAGGATTAATAAATACTTATTCAGATTACTCATCAAACTTTGCCATCGAGGTTTATTTCGTGATGTTATTCACTAAATTCGTTGTTAACCGACGTTTCGGATGAAGCTTACCAAAGATTCCAATGCTATAATGACACCCTTGCAAGTTAACGAAAATTTTGAGAACAGAATAATCAGGAAAATACTGAAAGATGAAAATGGGATGGGTGCAGTGGAATAGATACAACATACTGTGAAAATTATTGACTGACAGCAAAAAGTAAGTATTTTCTTATTTATTCTGACAAAAACTCCCTTTGACAATAATATAGTGGCTTTTGATCCTTAGGTAGTTACCAGACTGATTGCCTCGTCTGGGCATCAATGCTAAAAGTATTTGACGGTTCCGAGAAATTTACAAATTATGACACTGTAGCGGCCTCTCTCACTGCGTTTGCGTTCCTATAGCGAACCGGACAAATTGCCGCCTTTTTTCTTTTACCCTCGTCTCTCCTGGTTTATTCGCACATTGTGTCATTGTTGTAGTTTGTATCTCGAATAAACACCTCGCTATAACACAATTTTAATAAAAATTACACATGCAACTATGATATATATATATTTCTTTATATATTGCTGGATTGCTGAGTACAAAACTTTCTAATATTTGTAGAATCGATGCCAACAGGCTTCATTACTATAGGAACAAAGGGTACATATTTGTTTATGTTGAAATGATTGTATTGTTGCGGCAAATTTGCAACAAACAAGATTTTTTTTTGCTGTGAGTCAACTAATTTGTACAGCATTACATACCAGCAAAACGATGCTCCGGGAGATGTGCATTGTAATTACACATCATATGTATCGAAGTATGTTGTTGAATTGGGTGTTTTAGTCACAATAGTGCATTTGATAACAACGTTCAAGTGATTAAGAGGTTTTGATAATTTTATGATAAACACAATGTCATCAATATGGCGAAAACATGGACTACGATCGCCACTGTCGCCTCATTGTTGAAAAACTTCGAAAACCTTGTCATGCTCTATGAAATAAACTAATCACACCAATTTATTGCTCCAGTAGAGGATGAACAGGTAGGTCTACGACAAATATCCGAGAAGATTTTTTCTCTGAGGTGTCATGTTCAATCGAAAGAGGTGCCATGTTCAATCGAAAGGTAGAGCTTTGTAAGGTGAAATGCAGATAAGAATGGAAACAGACTGCTGCAACCAAAACAAAATTAGTTCACACTTAATATGTGATTAGTAAATCAAAACTGGATCAAAAAACCAAAGGCCCCTGGCAGGCTGTCGATCGCACACCGTATCAATAATAATGTATTAAAATCCCAACACAGCGATCTTTAGACAGCTCAGATCGAATTATTGAGAGAAAAATATATTTCGACTAAAACGGCATCATCAGTTTCTCCATTTACCAAAACTGCCAAAAAGTAAAAACAGAAAGGAAAAAGTCAAGAATCTAACGCAAAAAGGTTACGCAAGCTAAAAATAAATAAAAATTAATATTAATAACATTAAATTAATATTCGCCGTTTTAGGCGAAATATATTTTTCTCTCAATAAATCGATCTGAGCTGTCTAAAGATCGCTGTGTTAGGATTTTAATACATTATTCACACTTAATACTGATAGATTTTGCAACTAGAAGCGTCTATTTTAATGTAAACGATAAAGGTAAGTAGTCCAGATTGCCAAAACCAGGGGTACATACCATGAAGCCGCACGAGAACCAAACATACAGTTTCTTGTTTCAGAAAAAGTTATTTGGATCGAAAACTCTGGATTGATCCAACTGTCACTACCACATGCAAAAGATTCATGTAAAATATTTGTACGTAAATTATGGTATCCTCTGTATATTATTCTCCAGAGACATGCCGCGTGTGAATAAACAGATTCTTAGGGTGTCAATCTTTTTATTCTTTGCATTTCTGTTCTGGATAGGAGCAACCAGTGGCTGGACTGTAACTGACATTTTAAAGTTCTACGGACAGATCAGCACTAAGAAAAATTCAAATGAAGAAACGAAGCTGAATGTAAAGCAATGTGAAAATATGCTGCACAACTTGACTGTCGGAGAATGGAAACAAAGACTTGAAGCAAATATCTCTAGTTTCGACAGCACACACCAAATGTATTGGCGAAAGAAAGGGATTTTAAAAAACCTTTGGCGCGATGATGGAAAATGTGGTTACAAGAAGTAAGTAATGTGTATGGTTGGTTAATAATTATTGTGATAATCCATTTGAGATATAAGTTCATTCTAATTATTATGAATTGGCGAAAACATGTAATTGTATATTGATATGTACGAACAACACTACAGTTTGTTTGCTCGCAAAGTTTACAAGCAAGGGTTCCAGGCAGCAGATGGCCAGCAGTTGGAAGTTGGTGCGATAAAAATAGCGAGAAACCATGTTGTAACAACAACGAAAATGGCATTTGCTCCAAATCGTCGCAGGAAACGTGCGATTGTGAGAGGTTGGTTAATTTGGACAAACTAAATTCTTGATTATAACTTGTAACAAAGAAGCGTTTCATTATGACACAATTTGCAGTTGTGTCGACACACGAAAATATGTATACGCTGAGCTGTCCGACTGGCACACAAAAGACAGACGATGTTCATGGACCAAACATGAAGGTCCACAAGCATGTGACGTCATCGAATCATCACCCTATCACGACATACGTTTCGTTGGGGATTCATTGATGCGGAACATGTTTGCTAGTTTAATGATGTTGCTCACTGACGACATCCAGCGGGGAGCTTGGGGCAAGAAAATGACGGAGCAGCAAAAAGTTAAGTGTGTGGCAGAACAATTCTTTTTTTGGGATGACTGCAGGGCTGTCATCAACTCTATAGAGGATTTGCAGTACAGGGAAAAGCTGTGTGGAGGAAGAAATCTTACATTTACGGCAAAGGTCCATGTTTTCCACAGCTTTTTAGAATCTGAGGCGTTTCACAAACTCATGCATGAGTTGAAAGGAAAAGAAGGTAAGTACTTTTTTGTTTGCTTACATTTCATAAATCTCATTTAATCTTTTAAGGCACACTTGTTCTGGTCGGGGTTGGAATGCACATGAACATGGACGCCAAAGCTGTCATCACAAGGTACCTCGGACCAGCTGTTCAAATCCGTCAGGATTTCTATAAAGACAAGAACGTGTCGACGATTTCTATGTGGCCAAAGATATTTTTCATGTCGCCAATGCTTATTGGTTTGCTAAAACCGCCCGATTATTTGCACCTTGGACAAAACGATGTTGCAACTTCCAAGTATATCCCGGCTATTAGAGATTACTGCGATCAGTATTTGATACCATTTTTCGACTATCGACCACTCACTAAGTTGGTGCATAGCTTCGATGGTTCGCATTTCGGGCTGGGTGTAAATTTAATGAAAAACCAAGTTTTGTTAAATTACATTACACAACAATCACTGAAATCCAAAGATGATGCACTATAGTTTAAAACAGTGTTTCGCAAACATTTTGCGGTGGAACTGTGCAGGATTATTAAAATTGACACAGATCACAAAAATTCTTCAATGGTCATGCATATAAAACTGTTTTATTTTACTTTGTCGTTGTTTATGTCCCTGTTAAGCAAAAGTCTTAACTGATATATTCACTAGTTTTTGTCCATACAACTGGATCACGCGATGTTCCGTTGAGCCCTCTTTAAGAATCGCTGTTTTAACGTAAAACACGAGGCGTATACACTTTTAGTATATGTCCATGAGAACTGACTTTTGAGCAAATATTCACGTAGATTTTGACGTTTCGATTCCTATCAGGTCTTCTTAGCGTTTTCAAAACTTGTATCTTAAAAAAGCAAAATACCCTGATCGCGAGCAGGTTGTTTATTTTCCTGTGCTATAAAACAACCTGCTGAATTGTTTCCTCACCAAGTTTTCTTTGCCGATCACGTGACGCTGCAAACTGTGCTAACCCGTTTCCTATTTCCTAAGCGTTGGTGTTTTCGTGTAATGCATGTGGGAGTGCCGCGCCATAAACCCGATGAAATCCCGTTGTATCGTTGGAGAAACTCGATATATTCAAATCATCGTTAATTTGTACTAACGGTTTTGTCCTTGAAAAACTTTGTTATTTCGGGTACTAACCATAGCACAATGTGAGTTTGTTGTTGTGATATCAAATATGAACCGTGATATAGGCGAATATATTCATTATGGTTTGTTGTGTATTGTGCTTGTAGATTCTTAGCGGGATTTTGATCATCATTATTCAAATACACTCACATGGGGTTAAAGCAGTGTGACACATTCCAAGGGGAGAATTTCCCTGTACATTTGTGGTAGTTTTGCACTATTTGCACTTCTGCTTTTTGTCACAGATTTTGTTGTTCATTCGTTCACTGCACGATGTTGCTTTACACTAAAGCACTCCACGCACGTACACACAAAAAATTGTTCCTTGATTGTGGGTGCTCCTTTGCAGAAATGTTTTATATTCCATCTAGAAATCATTATCATATATTCTGTTAAAACTTGCAGGGGCAATTGTATATCTAGGAATGCTGTGTGCATATGAAACAATGGTAATGAAAGCCCTTTCCTACTTTAACCTCTAACACTCATTGCTTTGCCGCGTGCACAAAATTGATGATGAAACTGCGTTTGATATCTGTTTGTAGTCTTGCATGCTTACGTTTTTGGATTCTACGGCCACGTTTTGAGCTTTTTTCTGTGTCATTTAACCAGTGGTTGTGCTGCAGAATTAATAAATGCTTATTCGGATTACTCATCAAACTTTGTCATCGAGGTGTATTTTAAGATGTTATTTGCTAAATTCGTTGTTAACCGAATTTTCGGATGAAGTTTACCAAACATTACAATGCTATAATGACACCCTTGTTAGTTAACGAAAATTTTGTGAACAGAATAACGAGGAAAATACTCAAAGCGAAGAATAGAATGGGCGCAGTGGAATAGATACAACATATTGTAAAAATTATTGACTGACAGCAAAAAGGAGGTATTTTCCTATTTATTCTGACAAAAACTCCTTTCGAAAATGATATAGTGGCCTTTGATCCTTTGGTAGTTACCAGACTGATTGCCTCGTCTGGTCATCAATGCTGAAAGTATTTGACGGTTCTGCACTGTAAATTATATTGGTGGAAATTTAGGGGTGGTTTTTTGTTGTCGTGGCAACATCCACAAATGCGTGGAAATACACACATGTGGTATCACTATTTCCACGATTTACCTTACATCAGTATATCATGCATCCGTCCATCACCCAAAAGGTGGAGTTGGCCACCACTAATCAAAACATTGGATATAATGAATTAAAATTCCGCTCACCAAATATTTAGAAAACATGTCTCATTTCGTTCATTAAGTATTTATTATAATACACCCAAGGCGTCAGTGCATTTGGCTTTTTAGTAAAACCTTGTTGAAATATATACTGCTAAATCTCACTCGTATGTCAAAATGACTTTTCAAATAGAAATTAATTTTTTGGGTTTGTTTTGATTTTAAATTACTGAAATAAACCAATTTAAACAGAGAGTGGGTCGCATTCAACCGTTGATTTTATTTATTATTTCTGTGGTTACGGCGTGGTCGTGGGAAAATTTACTGCGCATGCGCATTTACGTCGTCCACTTCACGCAGTTTTCGTGAAACTTGTTTGATTTGGTGTCGTTATAATTTGTATAGTGCAACCGCTGTTAAAAAGTCAAGTCAAGATGGGTATGTATTAGTTGCATGTTTTATGTTATTTACTTACTTTTACAGTGTATTTAGCCTAATTTAAAAATGGAGGGAATACCTTGCCCATATCTGGAATGTTGTGAAACAATGGACAAACCAAGTTAATTCACCATTTAAAATTTGAGCATGGAAAGACTATTAATTACCAATGTAAAATAGCGAAGTGTGGTTTAATTTATTCAAGTGTACGGAGCTATGAAAAGCATCTCCTAAGAATGCATTCCAATTATTCATCAATCAATCAGCAAGAGCCAGTTATTTCAGATTATGTGGAATGTCACGGACCCAATTTATCTGACGTTCCTGTTTGTGAGGAGGAGCAAACGTTTGTGAGCAATTTTGTTAAGTTTTGTTTGCAACTACGAGAGCGTTATATCTTTGCCTCAACACGCAATGAAACCATTATAAATGACATGACTGCCTTGTTTTCCCATTTTCATCAAAATTTAATCAAGCACTTCACATCTGAGGTTGGATTCAATGAGCATTTGGAAAATCCAAACTTTTTACCAGACCTGTGGAAGAAATTACAGAACAAATCCATGTTTCAGCAGTGCTGTCAGAAGCTAGGGTTGGTTCAGCCTGAAACTGTAAAGACTGATAATGACATAACTTTTCAATATGTACCAATAATAAAATCTTTGTTGAATTATTTAAACCAGCAAGATGTGCTGCAGGCAGTTTTGTCGAATAACAGGTCATGTGCATCACAGACAAATGTTCTTTCTGATTTTACAGACGGTGAATATTTTTGTACAAAATCATATTTCAGGGGCAACCGAGACTTGTTGCGACTCCATTTTTATTGTGATGAACTGGAAGTTTGTAATCCACTAGGTTCTTCAAAAACAAAGCACAAGCTTACTGTGTTTTATTATTATGTGGGGAACATTGGTGTAAAACATAGTGCTGGCTTAAAAAACATATTTTTGGCTCTTCTCATTGAATCTAAGAAGCTGAAAACAATTGGTTATCATACTGCTCTTAAACCTGTTATAAAAGATTTACAGTTTTTGCAAGAGAAAGGGATTGTGACATGTGATGGTGCACATACACTATATGGTACTATAGCAACATTGTCTGCTGATAACCTTGGAGCTCATGAACTTGGCGGATTTCGAAAATGTTTTAGTAGCGGCCGAATATGCAGCTTTTGTATGTGCTTGCATAGCGAAATAAAACAAAAAACTTGTGAAGAAGATTTTGTTTTAAGAAATCCCACCACACATGCACAACATGTTAGTGGTGTTGAAATGGACAGCACACTGTCTTGTGTATATGGTGTACTTGAAAGTTGTGCAATTTCATCAGTAATTGGTTTTTCCCCTGTTACATCTTTGCCACCAGATATCATGCATGACTGCATGGAAGGTGTACAGCAGTATTTTTTGCAATATCTATTTAGACACTTGTCTTCAAAGAAAATTTGTTCTATCAGTGAATTAAATGAAAAGCTTAGTTGCTTTCCATATGGACCAACAGACTACAAAAATAAACCGAGGAGTCTACCAGGACAAGTTGTTCATGTTAATGGAAAGTTTTCAATGTGTGCAAGTGAGACATGGTGCTTGTTTAGGCTAATCCCACTTGTTGTGGGACATCTTGTTCCAGAAGGAGACAAAGCATGGAAATTGTATTCTCTTTTGGCAGAAATAATGGAACTTGTTTTTGCACCTAAAATCGATGTAATGCATGTGAATCACTTAAAAGTGTTGGTTGGTGAATTTTATTGTTCATTTCTTGAGTCACAAAACTTTAAAAACATTTGTTTGACAGTTGCACAAAGATTGCAGTATGGAAAGTGTTACGAACATTTTAGTGGAGCATGCATAGCAGAAGTCAATGAATTTGGTAATCAGACTGTTACTAATTTGGAGAATTTTGATACAAATGTAACCACTTTTGTCTTTGGCACCTCACTGCGCAGATACCGTTCTGTATTCTGCCACAAGTGCCCATATAAATGGTGCAAAGTATGTGCATGGAAATGTTTTTTTGCTTGACATAAATAATGAATTACCTGTTTTTGGCCAAATCAGGGATATTATTATTTCTCATGAATATGTGGTAATAGTTTGTGTATATGTACTTGCCAAAAGTTTTGACAAACATTTGCACTCCTACATAGGTATTTCTGCAACCCGGTTTTGAATTAAATTATCATCCCCTGGATTTATTTGACATAGGTGATAAAAAAGTTATTCGTCTCAGGCACACACTTTTGCAACGATAGGCATAAAAATGATAAATGCATATGTACAGCATTAACCCTGTGTTTCTTGTTTAGATTTTCAGTATGGCTTGTAAGTACCTAGTTGTATTTAACAGTATCAAAAAAATTATTTAATGCAACAAAACTGACATCCCTGACAAAATTATGGACAGTTTAAAAATTGATCAAGGTAGGGATAATAATGATTCACCCCCTGTTTTTAATTACAGAGAACATGAATCCGATTGTACTGTACCATTAAATACTTCGTCTGAATCGGAGGAAAGCATGGCACATGGGGATACAAGTAAATCATGGTTGTTATCACCACTCTTTGCCAAAGTTTCCTGCATTCATTTCTGACATATTGGAGACAAACCAAGAAATATCGACACACACCAGAAAAAAGATCGGTCAAATCATTTTTGACTCAATAGCTTGTTATACACTGTATGTATATTTTGTTATTGTACATTAAAAATTCTTTCACATAAAGTTAGTATTAATTTATGTTGCAGATATCCCACTTCATTTGAATATAAATCTGTTTGCATTGCATTATTAAAAAAATATCCAAACTTGGCAGATAAGGGAACAAAAGATATTACAGTTAAGTTTTATATGATATATAGTGTTTTGGCTGAATTGAAGAACTTGATAATATGCAGGGTACATGGCTAGTAAGTCTTAAACAAAGGTTCAGGGATATGCGAAGACCCATGTATAACAATGATACGGTGAAAGCCATGAAAAGGAAATACGGTTTTCATGCTAGGAAAGACAATGACCAGTTGCAATCAGCAAAGCGGGTGTTTGTGGTAGGTAGTTTGGTTTAATGTATTATGCACTAAGGCAAGGTTTGAAATTTCGCAGGCATCTGATTGTATGGAGGATGCAACAAGTATCAAACTGCACATAAAAGTCTTGGATGCTGAACTTAAAAAAAAGGACAAAAATCTTGATATATTGCAAGACAGAATGTCCAGAACATACAACATACGCAGAAAAGAGGTTCAGAAAGGGGACTTGAGCATTTCAGACATTATATCAAAGTACTCCGCCTTAAGATTACCATTATGTGTGAGTAACATGTCGCCAGCGTTGTATTGTTACTTGTATTATACTAAAATTGTGTCTTTCAGTTTCTGGAAGAAGCACAACGAGTGTTCAAAGCAGATATACAAGCTAAATTAAACGAAGTGAATCCAAACATTTGGAAAAAACTGGGAAACTTAACTAAAATTGCCAAACCATGTGAATTAGATAAGTGGATGGTTGACGGTAAGCACAAGTGATTTTGTGGATGTTTATATGTTTTGTCTTATTTTGGAACATGATTAGCTGATGAATGCAAACTGTCCTATCCTTTTAATTCAAAAATGTATTTGCTTCCAACAGAAAAGAGTTTGGCACTACTATTTCTTCCAAGAGTATTCAAAGAAGAAACAGAAAATTACATGGTCTATAACATGGTTTGTATTTTCTTGCTAAGTCTAATAAAATTTTTTAATTCACTTCAATACAACTTTCCCACAGAAAAAGGAGGATTTATTGCTTCCAGAGAGTCCGTATCCATGTATGGTCATTTCAAAAAATTAAATTGGCATATATGTTCAAAGGGTTTATTTGTTCAACGCTGAAATTGCAAATGTTGCTACACTGATGGTTTTTGCATGTTATTGGGTGTTTGATATTGAATTTCCCAGAAAACTTCGAAAGTCTTTATCACTCTTGGCGGCCTTGGCAGGAGCAGAGGAAAACGTTAGCACGCCTGTGCAACGCGTTTTGAACAAAATACGATGAGTCCTTTTTGGGAGCAAATAAATGACGTTCGTTAAATTAGTGACGTGGTGTTTGTTACCCGGGGGGCGGGGGTGGAAAAAAGGCATCCTGGTCGACGTTCAGCATGGTGGAAACACACACGCTTTGTTTCCGGTTAAGGTGGAAACCGCCAACATAAGCGTGTTTTAGTGGGACCACCCTTGTGGGTGGTGACTACGATACTGTTTGATTTACAGTGTGAGAACTTTACATATTATAACACTGTAGCGGCCTCTCTCTCTGCGTTTGCGCTCCTATAGCGAACCGGACAAATTGCCGCCTTTTTTCTTTTACCCTCGTCTCTCGTGGTTTATTCGCACATTGTGTCATTGTTGTAGTTTGTATCTCGAATAAACACCTCGCTACAACACAAATTTAATAAAAATTACACATGGTACCATGTTACATATATTTCTTTATATATTGCTGGAATATTATATTGTTGCGGCAAAATTGCAACAAACAAGAATTTCGTTGTTGTGAGTCAATTAATTTGTACAGCATTATGTACCAGCAAAACGGGGCGCCGGGAGATGTGCATTGTAACTACATATCGCATGCATCGAGGTATGTTGTTAATTTGGGTGCTTTAGTCGCGATTGTGCATTTGGTAACGTTCAAGCGATTAAGAGATTTTGAAAATTTAAACACAACACTACCTTAGTTCTGCAACATTTTTTGCATGCTTATAATGGTTTTCCATCCCCATTCATTTCAACTTGCATTAGGCGTTACCTCAACCTCCGACATGCCGCTGTGAACGACAGCCTCTTGACACCTTCGCGTCCCGTATAACCCAAGTTCATTGTTTTCCGAGTGCCCTTTCTTGGCTCGGTAAACAATGACATACGGCGTGAACTATTACACTTTATTAATAGACGCAGTATCTTCCCCATCAAACTGCGCATGATCCATGGCACCACGTCTCTTTCCAAACTCTTCAGCTTTAAAGACAAGCAACAGCTTCTCAATCGTTGCAATCAATTAACGTGCTCTGAACATAAACTACAGTTCCAAACCATTGTGCGTATTTAACATAAAGGTCCTTACTGCAGCTCGACACATCTGAAATAATGACGTCACTGCCGAGATCTTGTGTAGTTGTTGTCATGTAATGTGACTGGCGTGTTACTATGAGTTTTTCTGGTCATTCAGTTGGCTGCCCACCTCAGTGCTTTGTTGATGTAGCTCATTTCTAAAATGCATTAATGATGAACGCAGCATTGTTCGAAACGTCTACCAAGGATGATTAACAGCATTATAGCTTTGGCTTTCCTGTACAGAAAAACGTTATCAATATTGCAAAAACATATACCTGGGTTTTCTGTCTCCACTGTCGCCCCCATGGTTGTAAAACATGTTACGATCCTATAATTTTTAACATATTTTTTGGACAGATTTAAACGCCCTGCCAAGCGAAACAAAAGGTATTTCTAGAAAAAACGTCAGCAAAAAGCTTACAAAAATGTTCCAAGAACAAACAAAATAAAACTACATGTGTATCCTGGGCCCACGCTCTATTGACTCGGCTGTTCATATAAAGTGTGTTTATTGCTTCAGACAAGGACGAACAGTTAGGTCTACTTACACAAGAGCCGTGCAATCGAATGGCAGAGCTTTGTGAGGATAATACACATTAAACGCAGATTAAGTCAAGAGAGTGACAACAGACTGCTGCAACCAAATCAATATTAGTTTACTCTTGACACTGATAGGCTATATACTGGTACACCAGCCTTTTTTAATAAATGCCTAAGTTCAATGTAAACGATGAAAGTATTTAGTCCAGATTGCCACAACCAGGAGTACGTACCGTGTCTACCGCATGTAAACGCTTTCTGTAAAATAATTGTACGTAAATTATCTCATCCTCGGTATATTATTCTCCAGAGACATGCCGCGAGTGAATAAACAGATTCTCAGAGTGTCAATCTTATTGTTGTGTGCCTTTCTGTTCTGGATAGGAGCAACCAGTGGCTGGACAGTAATTGACATTTTAAAGTTCTACGGACAGATCAGCACTAAGAAAAATTCAAATGAAGAAACGAAGTTGAATGTAAAGCAATGTGAAAATATGCTGCACAACTTGACTGTCGGAGAATGGAAACAAAGAATTGAAGCAAATATCTCTAGTTTCGACAGCACACACCAGATGTACTGGCGAAAGAAAGGGATTTTAAAAAATCTTTGGCGCGATGATGGAAAATGTGGTTACAAGAAGTAAGGAATGTGCATGGTTGGTTATTAATTATTATGTTAATCCGTTTCAGATATAAGTTCATTCTAAATATTATGAATTTGGTGAAACATGTAATTGTATATTGATGTGTACGAACAACACTAAAGTTTAATTTGTTTACAAAGTTTACAAGCAAGGGTTCCAGGCAGCAGATGGCCAGCAGTTGGGAGTTGGTGCGATAAAAATAGCGAGAAACCATGTTGTAACAACAACGAAAATGGCATTTGCACCAAATCGTCGCAGGAAACATGCGATTGTGAGAGGTTGGTTAATTTGGACAAACTAAATTCTTGATTATAACTTGTAACAAAGAAGCGTTTCATTATGACACAATTTGCAGTTGTGTCGACACACGAAAATATGTATACGCTGAGCTGTCCGACTGGCACACAAAAGACAGACGATGTTCATGGACCAAACATGAAGGTCCACAAGCATGTGACGTCATCGAATCATCACCCTATCGCGACATACGTTTCGTTGGGGATTCATTGATGCGGAACATGTTTGCTGCTTTAATGATGTTGCTCACTGACGACATCCAGCGGGGAGCTTGGGGCAAGAAAATGACGGAGCAGCAAAAAGTTAAGTGCGTCGCAGAACAATTCTTTTTTTGGGATGACTGCAGGGCTGTCATCAACTCTATAGAGGATTTGCAGTACAGGGAAAAGCTGTGTGGAGGAAGAAATCTTACATTTACGGCAAAGGTCCATGTTTTCCACAGCTTTTTAGAATCTGAGGCGTTTCACAAACTCATGCATGAGTTGAAAGGAAAAGAAGGCAAGTACTTTTTTGTTTGCTTACATTTCATAAATCTCATTTAATCTTTTAAGGTACACTTGTCCTGGTTGGGGTTGGAATGCACATGAACATGGACGCCAAAGCTGTCATCACAAGGTACCTCGGACCAGCTGTTCAAATCCGTCAGGATTTCTATAAAGACAAGAACGTGTCGACGATTTCTATGTGGCCAAAGATATTTTTCATGTCGCCAATGCTTATTGGTTTGCTAAAACCGCCCGATTATTTGCACCTTGGACAAAACGATGTTGCGACTTCCAAGTATATCCCGGCTATTAGAGATTACTGCGATCAGTATTTAATACCATTTTTCGACTATCGACCATTCACTAAGTTGGTGCACAGCTTCGATGGTTCGCATTTCGGGCTGGGTGTCAATTTAATGAAAAACCAAGTTTTGTTAAATTACATTGCACAACAATCACTGAAATCCAAAGATGATGCACTATAGTTTAAAACAGTGTTTCGCAAACATTTTGCGGTTGAACTGTGCAGGATTATTAAAATTGACACAGATCACAAAAATTCTTCAATGGTCATGCATAAAAAACTGTTTTATTTTACTTTGTCGTCGTTTATGTCCCTGTTAAGCAAAAGTCTTAACTGATATATTCACCAGTTTTTGTCCATACAACTGGATCTTTAAGAATCGCTGTTTTAACGTAAAACACGAGGCGTATACACTTTTAGTATATGTTCATGAGAACTGACTTTTGAGCAAATATTCACGTAGATTTTGACGTTTCGATTTCTATCAGGTCTTCTTAGCGTCTTCCCAACTTATGTCTTACAAAAGCAAAATACGCTGATCGCGAGCAGGTTGTTTATTTTCCTGTGCTATAAAACAACCTGCTGTAATTGTTTCCTCACCATGCTTTCTTTGCCGATCACGTGACGCTGCAAACTATGCCAACCCGTTTCCTATTTCCTAAGCGTTGGTGTTTTCGTGTAATGCATGTGGGAGTGCCGCGCCATAAACCCGATGAAATCCCGTTGTATCGTTGGAGAAACTCGATATATTCAAATCATCGTTAATTTGTACCAACGGTTTTGTCCTTGAAAAACTTTGTTATTTCGGGTACTAACCATAGCACAATGTGAGTTTGTTGTTGTGATATCAAATATGAACCGTGATATAGGTGAATATATTCATTATGGTTTGTTGTGTATTGTGCTTGTAAATTCTTAGCGGGATTTTGATTATCTTTATTCAAATACACGCACATGGGGGTTAAAGCAGTGTGACATATTCCTAGGGTAGAATTTCCCGATACATTTGTGGTAGTTTTGCACTATTTGCACTTCTGCTTTTTGTCACAGATTTTGTTGTACATTCGTTCTCTGCACGACGTTGCATTACACTAAAGCACTGCACGTACACACACAAAATTTTTCCTTGATTGTGGGTGCTCCTTTGCAGAAATGTTTTATATTCCATCTAGAAATCATTATCATATATGCTGTTAAAACTTGCAGGGGCAATTGTATATCTCGAAATGCTGTGTGCACACCATTGTATACAATGGTAATAAAAGCCCCTTTCTACTTTAACCTCTGTAAACACTCATTGCTTTGCCGCGTGCACAAAATTGATGATGAAACTACGTTTGATATCTGTTTGTAGTCTTGCATGCTTACGTTTTTGGATTCTACGACCACGTTTTGAGCGATTTTCTGTGTCATTAAACCAGTGGTTGTGCTGCAGGATTAATAAATGCTTATTCGGATTACTCATCAAACTTTGTCATCGAGGTGTATTTTAAGATGTTATTTACTAAATTCGTTGTTAACCGAATTTTCGGATGAAGATTACCAAACATTACAATGCTATAATGACACCCTTGCTAGTTAACGACAATTTTGTGAACAGAATAACGAGGAAAATACTCAAAGAGGAGAACAGAATGGGCGCAGTGGAATAGATACAACATACTGTAAATATTATTGACTGGCAGTGAAAAGGAGGTATTTTCCTATTTATTCTGACAAAACTCCCTTCAAAAATGATGTAGTGGCCTTTGATTGTTTGGTAGTTACCAGACTGATTGCCTCGTCTGGTCATCAATGCTGAAAGTATTTGACGGTTCCGAGAAATTTACAAATTATGACACTGTAGCGGCCTCTCTCAATGCGTTTTCGCTCCTATAGCGAACCGGACAAATTGCCGCCTTTTTTCTTTTACCCTCGTCTCTCGTGGTTTATTCGCACATTGTGTCATTTTTGTAGTTTGTATCTCGAATAAACACCTCGCTATAACACAATTTTAATAAACATTACACATGCAACTATGATATATATATATTTCTTTATATATTGCTGGATTGCTGAGTACAAAACTTTCTAATATTTGTAGAATCGATGCCAACAGGCTTCATTACTATAGGAACAAAGGGTACATATTTGTTTATGTTGAAATGATTGTATTGTTGCGGCAAATTTGCAACAAACAAGATTTTTTTTTGCTGTGAGTCAACTAATTTGTACAGCATTACATACCAGCAAAACGATGCTCCGGGAGATGTGCATTGTAATTACACATCATATGTATCGAAGTATGTTGTTGAATTGGGTGTTTTAGTCACAATAGTGCATTTGATAACAACGTTCAAGTGATTAAGAGGTTTTGATAATTTTATGATAAACACAATGTCATCAATATGGCGAAAACATGGACTACGATCGCCACTGTCGCCTCATTGTTGAAAAACTTCGAAAACCTTGTCATGCTCTATGAAATAAACTAATCACACCAATTTATTGCTCCAGTAGAGGATGAACAGGTAGGTCTACGACAAATATCCGAGAAGATTTTTTCTCTGAGGTGTCATGTTCAATCGAAAGAGGTGCCATGTTCAATCGAAAGGTAGAGCTTTGTAAGGTGAAATGCAGATAAGAATGGAAACAGACTGCTGCAACCAAAACAAAATTAGTTCACACTTAATATGTGATTAGTAAATCAAAACTGGATCAAAAAACCAAAGGCCCCTGGCAGGCTGTCGATCGCACACCGTATCAATAATAATGTATTAAAATCCCAACACAGCGATCTTTAGACAGCTCAGATCGATTTATTGAGAGAAAAATATATTTCGACTAAAACGGCATCATCAGTTTCTCCATTTACCAAAACTGCCAAAAAGTAAAAACAGAAAGGAAAAAGTCAAGAATCTAACGCAAAAAGGTTACGCAAGCTAAAAATAAATAAAAATTAATATTAATAACATTAAATTAATATTCGCCGTTTTAGGCGAAATATATTTTTCTCTCAATAAATCGATCTGAGCTGTCTAAAGATCGCTGTGTTGGGATTTTAATACATTATTCACACTTAATACTGATAGATTTTGCAACTAGAAGCGCCCATTTTAATGTAAACGATAAAAGTAAGTAGTCCAGATTGCCAAAACCAGGGGTACATACCAGGAAGCCGCACGAGAACCAAACATACAGTTTCTTGTTTCAGAAAAAGTTATTTGGATCGAAAACTCTGGATTGATCCAACTGTCACTACCACATGTAAAAGATTCATGTAAAATATTTGTACGTAAATTATGGTATCCTCTGTATATTATTCTCCAGAGACATGCCGCGTGTGAATAAACAGATTCTTAGGGTGTCAATCTTTTTATTCTTTGCATTTCTGTTCTGGATAGGAGCAACCAGTGGCTGGACTGTAATTGACATTTTGAAGTTCTACGGACAGATCAGCACTAAGAAAAATTCAAATGAAGAAACAAAGCTAAACGTGAAGCAATGTGAAAATATGCTGCACAACTTGACTGTCGGAGAATGGAAACAAAGAATTGAAGCAAATATCTCTAGTTTCGACAGCACACACCAGATGTATTGGCGAGAGAAAGGGATTTTGAAAAACCTTTGGCGCGATGATGGAAAATGTGGTTACAAGAAGTAAGTAATGTGTATTGTTGGTTATTAATTATTATGATAATCCATTTCGGATATAAGTTCATTTTAAATATTATGAATTGGTGAAAACATGTAATTGTATATTGATGTGTACGAACAACACTACAGTTTGTTTGCTCGCAAAGTTTGCAGGCAAAGGTTCCAGGCAGCAGATGGCCAGCAGTTGGAAGTTGGTGCGATAAAAGTGGCGAGAAACCATGTTGTTACAACAACGAAAATGGCATTTGCTCCAAATCGTCGCAAGAAACGTGCGATTGTGAGAGGTTGGTTAATTTGGACAAACTAAATTCTTGATTATAACTTGTAACAAAGAAGCGTTTCATTATGCCACAATTGGCAGTTGTGTCGACACACGAAAATATGTATACGCTGAGCTGTCCGACTGGCACACAAAAGACAGACGATGTTCATGGACCAAACATGAAGGTCAACAAGCATGTGACGTCATCGAATCATCACCCTATCACGACATACGTTTCGTTGGGGATTCACTGATGCGGAACATGTTTGCTGGTTTAATGATGTTGCTCACTGACGACATCCAGCGGGGAGCTTGGGGTCAGAAAATGACGGAGGAGCAAAAAGTTAAGTGTGTGGCAGAACAATTCTTTTTTTGGGATGACTGCAGGGCTGTCATCAACTCTATAGAGGATTTGCAGTACAGGGAAAAGCTGTGTGGAGGAAGAAATCTTACATTTACGGCAAAGGTCCATGTTTTCCACAGCTTTTTGGAATCTGAGGCGTTTCATAAACTCATGCATGAGTTGAAAGGAAAAGAAGGTGAATTTTTTTATTTGCTTACATTTTATATATCTGATGTAACCTTTTAAGGCACACTTGTTCTGGTCGGGGTTGGAATGCACATGAACATGGACGCCAAAGCTGTCATCACAAGGTACCTCGGACCAGCTGTTCAAATCCGTCAGGATTTCTATAAAGACAAGAACGTGACGACGATTTCTATGTGGCCAAAGATATTTTTCATGTCGCCAATGCTTATTGGTTTGCTAAAACCGCCCGATTATTTGCACCTTGGACAAAACGATGTTGCAACTTCCAAGTATATCCCGGCTATTAGAGATTACTGCGATCAGTATTTGATACCATTTTTCGACTATCGCCCACTCACTAAGTTGGTGCACAGCTTCGATGGTTCGCACTTTGGGCTGGGCGTCAATTTAATGAAAAATCAAGTTTTTTTAAATTACATTGCTCAGCAATCACTGAAATCCAAGGCTATAATGCCCTGATTGTGAAATAAAGTATGAAGCGTATATTCGAAGTTTAATTCATTTCTGTTCCTGAACCTTGACATAAAATTGTAACAAAGGGTATTTCTTTTTGATAAAACGTTTTGAGCTCGACATGGTTATTCTTTTTTGAAACTTGTTCTTGTCAAGTTTTGCTTTTTTCGCTTTGGCCGCTGTCCTTGGTCTATCATTCCCTGACATAGATATTTTGAAATAAAAAATAATTCAAATTTGAAATGATCATGACTTTCACCAATTCTTGGCGAAAAAAATTAATATGAAACGGCCACAGGTTTTTATAAAAAAGTTATCAAATTTACATTTAAACAGTTGGGAACGTAATCGAGTGAAAGCTAGATAATTGAAGAGTGACGTAATAGATGACGTTATACTCGTGCAGGAACTGCTGCGAATTTTCTACTTTGGTTGTCGTAGAACCGAAAAACTTATATTTTTGTTGATACACTTTTAATTTTGCGCATGGTTAACATGACCGTGTCACATGCACTTTAATCTTTTTAGTTTGAAAGCAAGTTCTGTCTTGATCTTAAAACAAGTCCCTTTTCGCTCAATTAACGCAGAGCTGCTTTGCTCCTGACAATTGTGTTTTACATGTTTACACCAAGGACTTTACATAACTTCATAATTTGCTGGTCTGACAGCAATTAAACTCCCTCACGTTTCTGGCTTATCGTATGCCTTGTGTTTGTTATCCAGCTTCTTTTGGGAAAAGAAGAAACAAAATCCCCATAAATATGTCACAATGAATTTTGGATAGTAGCTGACATAATAAGATTTTAACGAGTATACGGGTACAATTTTGAGTTTTGGTTAAGGCGTTTTAGAAATAAAGTAGAAATAAAAATATTTCAAAAGCAACTAGAGACAGAGACAACGCGACACACGAAAAGCGACAACTACAACCATCACTCACTGCCGAATTAAACTGACGCCGGTGTGCATTGTTTGACCGTCGTCATTTCGGCGAAATAAAAAAAAAATTCTTCGAAAATTATTTTACGCATGAGTGAATACAGCTCAATTCAAGTTTCTATGAATTCAAAACATGTTTTATTTGTGATTCAGAAATGTAACTAACTAAAAATCCGCAAAAAAAACAATACAATCAGAGGAAATAAACAAAAAATTGATAAAATATTAAAAAATTTTACAAATGAAAGCAACATGGACCAGACTATACCAATTTTACATACAAAAAGCAACTGTTAATGTAAACCAAAAATCAATCACTTTCCGGGACATAGAATTTCCCATGAATTTGCACAGGGCTTGCCTAGAGCATGCTGGTGAAGGTGATCTAAGTTAAAATACCAACCGGCTCCACAATTCCCAGCGAAATGGACTCAAACAAAGGTCATTGTGTGTGACGGCATACAGGCTGCTTGTGAGCGCAATGGCGTCAGAGACATCTTGACAAAAAGCGAAATTCAAACACTTTCCGGGCCATAGGATTTCCTATAATTTTGCACAGGGCTTGGCTAGAGCATGCAGGTGAAGGTGATATAAGTTAAAATACCAACCGGCTCCACAATTCCCAGCGAAATGGACTCAAACAAAGGTCATTGTGTGTGACGGCATACAGGCTGCTTGTGAGCGCAATGGCGTCAGAGACATCTTGACATGAAGCGAAATTCAAACACTTTCCGGGCCATAGGATTTCCTATAATTTTGCACAGGGCTTGCCTAGAGCATACAGGTGAAGGTGATATAAGTTAAAATACCAACCGGCTCCACAATTCCCAGCGAAATAGATTCAATGACAGGTTATTGTGTGTGACGGCATACAGGCTGTTTGTAACCGTAATGGCGTAAGAGACATCTTGACATACAAGCGAAAATTCAAACACTTTCCGGGCCATAGGATTTCCCATAATTTTGCACAGGGCTTGCCTAGAGCATACAGGTGAAGGTGATATAAGTAAAAATACCAACCGGCTCCACAATTCCCAGCGAAATAGATTCAATGACAGGTTATTGTGTGTGACGGCATACAGGCTGTTTGTAACCGTAATGGCGGCAGAGACATCTTGACAAAAAGCGAAAAATCAAACACTTTCCGGGCCATAGGATTTCCTATAATTTTGCACAGGGCTTGCCTAGAGCATACAGGTGAAGGTGATATAAGTTAAAATACCAACCGGCTCCACAATTCCCAGCGAAATGGACTCAAACAAAGGTCATTTTGTGTGACGGCATACAGGCTGCTTGTGAGCGCAATGGCGTCAGAGACATCTTGACAAAAAGCGAAATTCAAACACTTTCCGGGCCATAGGATTTCCTATAATTTTGCACAGGGCTTGGCTAGAGCATGCAGGTGAAGGTGATATAAGTTAAAATACCAACCGGCTCCACAATTCCCAGCGAAATAGATTCAATGACAGGTTATTGTGTGTGACGGCATAGAGGCTGTTTGTAACCGTAATGGCGGCAGAGACATCTTCACAAAAATACGAAAATTCAAACACTTTCCGGGCCATAGGATTTCCTATAATTTTGCACAGGGCTTGCCTAGAGCATACAGGTGAAGGTGATATAAGTTAAAATACCAACCGGCTCCACAATTCCCAGCGAAATGGACTCAAACAAAGGTCATTGTGTGTGACGGCATACAGGCTGCTTGTGAGCGCAATGGCGTCAGAGACATCTTGACAAAAAGCGAAATTCAAACACTTTCCGGGCCATAGGATTTCCTATAATTTTGCACAGGGCTTGGCTAGAGCATGCAGGTGAAGGTGATATAAGTTAAAATACCAACCGGCTCCACAATTCCCAGCGAAATAGATTCAATGACAGGTTATTGTGTGTGACGGCATACAGGCTGTTTGTAACCGTAATGGCGGCAGAGACATCTTGACAAAAAGCAAAAATTCAAACACTTTCCGGGCCATAGGATTTCCTATAATTTTGCACAGGGCTTGCCTAGAGCATACAGGTGAAGGTGATATAAGTTAAAATACCAACCGGCTCCACAATTCCCAGCGAAATAGATTCAATGACAGGTTATTGTGTGTGACGGCATACAGGCTGTTTGTAACCGTAATGGCGGCAGAGACATCTTGACAAAAAGCAAAAATTCAAACACTTTCCGGGCCATAGGATTTCCTATAATTTTGCACAGGGCTTGCCTAGAGCATACAGGTGAAGGTGATATAAGTTAAAATACCAACTGGCTCCACAATTCCCAGCGAAATAGATTCAATGACAGGTTATTGTGTGTGACGGCATACAGGCTGTTTGTAACCGTAATGGCGTAAGAGACATCTTGACATATAAGCGAAAATTCAAACACTTTCCGGGCCATAGGATTTCCTATAATTTTGCACAGGGCTTGCCTGGAGCATACAGGTGAAGGTGATATAAGTTAAAATACCAACCGGCTCCACAATTCCCAGCGAAATAGTTTCAATGACAGGTTATTGTGTGTGACGGCATACAGGCTGTTTGTAACCGTAATGGCGGCAGAGACATCTTCACATACAAGCGAAAATTCAAACACTTTCCGGGCCATAGGATTTCCTATAATTTTGCACAGGGCTTGCCTAGAGCATACAGGTGAAGGTGATATAAGTTAAAATACCAACCGGCTCCACAATTCCCAGCGAAATAGATTCAATGACAGGTTATTGTGTGTGACGGCATACAGGCTGTTTGTAACCGTAATGGCGGCAGAGACATCTTGACAAAAAGCGAAAAATCAAACACTTTCCGGGCCATAGGATTTCCTATAATTTTGCACAGGGCTTGCCTAGAGCATACAGGTGAAGGTGATATAAGTTAAAATACCAACCGGCTCCACAATTCCCAGCGAAATAGATTCAATGACAGGTTATTGTGTGTGACGGCATACAGGCTGTTTGTAACCGTAATGGCGTAAGAGACATCTTGACATATAAGCGAAAATTCAAACACTTTCCGGGCCATAGGATTTCCTATAATTTTGCACAGGGCTTGCCTGGAGCATACAGGTGAAGGTGATATAAGTTAAAATACCAACCGGCTCCACAATTCCCAGCGAAATAGTTTCAATGACAGGTTATTGTGTGTGACGGCATACAGGCTGTTTGTAACCGTAATGGCGGCAGAGACATCTTCACATACAAGCGAAAATTCAAACACTTTCCGGGCCATAGGATTTCCTATAATTTTGCACAGGGCTTGCCTAGAGCATACAGGTGAAGGTGATATAAGTTAAAATACCAACCGGCTCCACAATTCCCAGCGAAATAGATTCAATGACAGGTTATTGTGTGTGACGGCATACAGGCTGTTTGTAACCGTAATGGCGGCAGAGACATCTTGACAAAAAGCGAAAAATCAAACACTTTCCGGGCCATAGGATTTCCTATAATTTTGCACAGGGCTTGCCTAGAGCATACAGGTGAAGGTGATATAAGTTAAAATACCAACCGGCTCCACAATTCCCAGCGAAATAGATTCAATGACAGGTTATTGTGTGTGACGGCATACCAGGCTGTTTGTAACCGTAATGGCGTAAGAGACATCTTGACATATAAGCGAAAATTCAAACACTTTCCGGGCCATAGGATTTCCTATAATTTTGCACAAGGCTTGCCTAGAGCATACAGGTGAAGGTGATATAAGTTAAAATACCAACCGGCTCCACAATTCCCAGCGAAATGGACTCAAACAAAGGTCATTGTGTGTGACGGCATACAGGCTGCTTGTGAGCGCAATGGCGTCAGAGACATCTTGACATAAAGCGAAATTCAAACACTTTCCGGGCCATAGGATTTCCTATAATTTTGCACAGGGCTTGCCTAGAGCATGCAGGTGAAGGTGATATAAGTTAAAATACCAACCGGCTCCACAATTCCCAGCGAAATGGACTCAAACAAAGGTCATTGTGTGTGACGGCATAGAGGCTGCTTGTGAGCGCAATGGCGTAAGAGACATCTTGACAAAAAGCGAAAATTCAAACACTTTCCGGGCCATAGGATTTCCTATAATTTTGCACAGGGCTTGCCTAGAGCATGCAGGTGAAGGTGATATAAGTTAAAATACCAACCGGCTCCACAATTCCCAGCGAAATGGACTCAAACAAAGGTCATTGTAGAATCATAAAGAACCATTTCGTTCTCAAAATGTTTAAACCACAAAATCACAAAATGCCCTTCAAAAAGAACTGGAATGAAAACATGCTCACACAAACGTTCGTTATGAAACATGCCATGAAGTGCTTTGCGAATGTTTTTGAATTGTTTGCCCTGCAAAATTTCTCCCGCTGTAATAGTTGACACAAACCCAAAGGCGCCAGTCATACGTAAATTACAATAACGGAGTGTTCTGGAAATATAACAGTCTACAACGTTGTCCGTTAACCAACCAATTGTTAAGTCACTGTGTGTATTCGCCGGGTTTTGAGTTAAAGCACAATAAGTTTTCCCACGAGGTCTACTGCAAAGGGAACACAAATCTAACCACGAAACTGACTGACGACAGGGCATGACGAGGGCGGTGTCAAAAATTGAAGTTGGGGTAAAAGGTATATGATGCCAAACGAAATCTGCAATTTTTTTACAGTCAATAAAACTATCATGGAATTTTGGACAGACAGAGAAAAATGGCATTGGCGGGGTGCACTTAAGTGTTAACATTGGTTGTGGGGAAAGTGATACTTTGTTTTCAAATTTTACACGTTTACACATAATTTCCGATGAGTAAAAACTGGTTTTGTTTCTTTTCCTCTTTTTGAACTTTGACTCCACAACCAATGTACGTTTGGCGGTTTTAATATTATTTGCTTTTAAAGGGGATTTGTTCGGTTGTTCACGAAAGCTCAACATGGAATCTGCAAAAAGTTTTTGTAAAACTTTAATAGAATCATAATATTTGGAGACAAAATCGTCTATACGAGCTATTCTTTTTCCATTGAATATATTTGTTTTTAAATCACCGAAATGCTCCTCAATTATTCCTTGGGTTTTGTTATTGCGTAAAACTGTTTGGTGTACACAACTTTTCATGACGTTACAGTCTGTGGAATAAGTGTAAAACATTTTCGCCTGCTCGTCACTAGTTTTGCCGTCGTGAACATGCCGTGACAAACCCCCAAGCATTATCTTTGATGTTGCACATATTCTACTTAAAACCACTTCAATTACACGTTCACAAAAACTGGGATTGCAATAAAGATTGTTTTTTATTTTTGTTTCGTTTTGTTTGTACACATGTGAATTTAAAAATTCATCTAATTTGCGTTTGTATCGACAACAAAATGGAGATTGTTTTTCCTGTAATTTGTCAGTATGTTTATTACAAAAAGTGTAGTCCGTATCCTCTTTCACGCCATTGTCGTCGTCAGTCATATTGATACTGAATTTACCAGAAATTACCATTGATGTTAGCCGATTAAAATGTGTCTGAAGTAATGAGGATGATGTTTCGCAGTTAGTCAACACAATAAAACTTTCCACAGCAATGTCCAAGTCTGCAATCGTCTCACAATTAAAAAAAACATTGAGCCAAAACAAGTAAGTTTTTGACAGTTTGGAACTTTTGCAATGTTTGCTGCACAACGACTTCGCTGCTTTCATTGCATGGCTATAACAATTGTGAACAACAGTTTTTTTTAGGTCGCCGTAATTTGGAACTCCTGTCGCAATGCGGTAACAACGGTTATAATATTCCAAACGAGATTCTCTACAAAACGCTTTCAAAACTGCGTTCCACATTGCCATTGAGCCATCAATGATAAGCAGTTTTGGCTGGCGGGACACACTACAGACTTTGATACAATCAAAAAGAAACGTTTCCAAAAAGTGACTTATCGAAATTGCGTCATGGTTCGTTGTCACGCAAGTTGCAACTGGAAGCGGTGTGCAACCTTTGCTTGGGTTTCTAATTAACAAAGTATAAACTTGAAAGTCTTTGTAATTTTCCATCCGGCGCAACACGCTTCCAGTGGCATCAAAATACACAACGTCCACAGCGCAAATTCGGTTAAACGTTTTCAATTGTGCGTTCGTGTACATCGTTACCAAAGGAGGATGTAAACGAATGCAACGTACAAACTTTATATCATCCTTTTCCATTTCTAAAAGCTTTACGTACAAATTTACAAACCATAATCTACTGTGCTTGTTTCCGTGGCTGTTTTCGCTTTTGATGTTATTTAAAACTGATTTCGATGGAAAATAAGTATGGGCGCCTAACCAACGTTCTTCAGGACAAAGTTTGTCGAATAATTTTCTGTGCTGATTTACGGCAGTTTGATTTTTCAACTCTTGGCGAATTTTGTCCCTCAACAAGCCACTTATGCGTCTACTTTTTCTACATCCAGGTTTATGATTACGCTTACCAGATATTTCAACCCGTCCTTCGACCTTGTCTACAAATGACCAAAATGTTACAACAAACTTAACGCCACACATGCAATCTTCACATCTTTTATGGGCGCAATACAAATTTATCCAACCTTCCTTGTTACAGTTTTTATCCTTAGCAATCGCCTCAAAGTTTAACAAATAATTGTTTGACACATTCGGGACACAACCGGCATACATCTTTCGAATTTGTTCAACAGCAATATCAACATACAACTCATTACCAAAATGGTGATTAGATCTATTTTCGACCATGGATTGCCACTCCTGCAAGGACAACATAAACATGCCACTAACATTAACATTTGCACTGTGATGAAATTTTCGCTGAATTTCCAAACTTACTCCACCAAGTTCATTAATTACATCACAAGTTTCTTTGTTAGGAGAATAAACACATGCATTATCGTTTTCGGCTGCAATTTCTCCAAATAACATCGTCGTAATATCGTCTCCGAAACTGTTGTTATCCAAACCATCAAAACCACTATGGTGGAGTTCAATGTTTTCCTCAGAAGCAACGCATGATGCCTTTTCCTCTACAGATCTAGAAGCAACCGGTGTACTAGTTTTAACGGGGAACTCAAGGTCAACAGCGAAAGTCTCAAAATCAAAACTACGACAGGTTGTGTCAGCGGAAGACGCATTCGGAATTTTATCGTTAGGCGAAAGTTAATTGTCGCCATTTAGTGAAACTTCACACTGTTGTGTTCTATGTGCAAAGCAAGATTGAGATTCAAGATGAACGCCAGAACATACCAAATTCGAGCACTTCCACTGGTCTTTCGTTAAAGTTACTGCGACGGACGATTTGTCAAACACGCATTTGGGATGAAACCACTGCAGACACGTTTCACACTCCACCATTAATGTACCATCGTAGGGCATATTGCAAACACAGAATAAAGTTTCATCAGGTACAGGCGTACTAGCTGGTGAAAAATTTTGGGATATTTCCAAGTGATGCGTTTTTTTGAAACCCGTTTGAACTTTTTTGCGAAATTCACTGTTTGAAGCCCAAAACTTTTTTACTTTTAACCTGTTTTTTTCGCTCAAACCAAGTTTACAACATTTCAAAACCTCCTTAACGGCCTTGTTTGGCAGCCTTGACGTCCTTGGATATTCATGCAAACATTTAACTAGAGCTTGAACAGCTCCAAAACAATTGATTTCCTCGTTTCGTGGTGTGGTTAAGGAGGTGGAACCGCGGCGTGGAGCCAACGACTTCTTAATTTCTTTTTCATTAGCCTTACAAAACTGGAACAGCTTTTTTAATCGCTTGTTAATTTCAACTCCCTCCCATAAATTGCAAGAGCACAGAAAATTAAAGCCAAGTGTTTTTGTGAATTGTTTACGTCCATAAAAGTCCAAATATCGGCAAATTACTTTAATTTTTCCATCACGAGTTTTATACTTGCCACCACCAGTTTGCACCAACCGTCCAGATAACCGCAACGGTAACAATAAAGCAGGTACGCAAGCATATCGCTTTCGACCAGGCCGGCTTCTCCAAATTACTCGACGAAAACCAGGAATAAACGAAAAACAGCTGAAGGCGCAATCAATCACATATCCAAAACCAACCGAAGACAAACAGTACTGCATAAAAAAAAGGTAGAACACAAAAAAACTGAGGATAGTGTAAATACCTCGTTTGAAGCCATCGAACGCAAATCCAAACAACTTTCCTGTTGTACGAACGGCTTTAGCAGTCCCGCTGCGCTTTGCTTCATTGTCGACTCGGCCATGGGAACCAACAGCTTTAGTCGACGAGTCACGAACGGCTTTAGCAGCCCCACTGCTCTTTGCTTCATTGTCGACTCGGCCAAGGGAGCCAACAGCTTTAGTCGACGAGTCACGAACGGCTTTAGCAGTCCCACTGCTCTTTGCTTCATTGTCGACTCGGCCAAGGGAGCCAACAGCTTTAGCCGACGAGTCACGAACGGCTTTAGCAGTCCCACTGCTCTTTGCTTCATTGGCGACTCGGCCAAGGGAGCCAACAGCTTTAGCCGACGAGTCACGAACGGCTTTAGCAGCCCCACTGCTCTTTGCTTCATTGGCGACTCGGCCATGGGAGCCAACAGCTTTAGCCGACGAGTCACGAACGGCTTTAGCAGCCCCACTGCTCTTTGCTTCATTGTCGACTCGGCCATGGGAGCCAACAGCTTTAGTCGACGAGTCACGAACGGCTTTAGCAGTCCCACTGCTCTTTGCTTCATTGTCGACTCGGCCAAGGGAGCCAACAGCTTTAGTCGACGAGTCACGAACGGCTTTAGCAGTCCCACTGCTCTTTGCTTCATTGTCGACTCGGCCAAGGGAGCCAACAGCTTTAGCCGACGAGTCACGAACGGCTTTAGCAGCCCCACTGCTCTTTGCTTCATTGTCGACTCGGCCATGGGAGCCAACAGCTTTAGTCGACGAGTCACGAACGGCTTTAGCAGTCCCACTGCTCTTTGCTTCATTGTCGACTCGGCCAAGGGAGCCAACAGCTTTAGCCGACGAGTCACGAACGGCTTTAGCAGCCCCACTGCTCTTTGCTTCATTGGCGACTCGGCCAAGGGAGCCAACAGCTTTAGCCGACGAGTCACGAACGGCTTTAGCAGCCCCACTGCTCTTTGCTTCATTGTCGACTCGGCCATGGGAGCCAACAGCTTTAGCCGACGAGTCACGAACGGCTTTAGCAGCCCCACTGCTCTTTGCTTCATTGTCGACTCGGCCATAGGAGCCAACAGCTTTAGTCGACGAGTCACGAACGGCTTTAGCAGTCCCACTGCTCTTTGCTTCATTGTCGACTCGGCCAAGGGAGCCAACAGCTTTAGTCGACGAGTCACGAACGGCTTTAGCAGTCCCACTGCTCTTTGCTTCATTGTCGACTCGGCCAAGGGAGCCAACAGCTTTAGCCGACGAGTCACGAACGGCTTTAGCAGCCCCACTGCTCTTTGCTTCATTGGCGACTCGGCCAAGGGAGCCAACAGCTTTAGCCGACGAGTCACGAACGGCTTTAGCAGCCCCACTGCTCTTTGCTTCATTGTCGACTCGGCCATGGGAGCCAACAGCTTTAGCCGACGAGTCACGAACGGCTTTAGCAGCCCCACTGCTCTTTGCTTCATTGTCGAATCGGCCATGGGAGCCAACAGCTTTAGTAGACGAGTCACAAACGGCTTTAGCAGTCCCACTGCTCTTTGCTTCATTGTCGACTCGGCCAAGGGAGCCAACAGCTTTAGCCGACGAGTCACGAACGGCTTTAGCAGTCCCACTGCTCTTTGCTTCATTGTCGACTCGGCCAAGGGAGCCAACAGCTTTAGCCGACGAGTCACGAACGGCTTTAGCAGTCCCACTGCTCTTTGCTTCATTGTCGACTCGGCCATGGGAGCAAACAGCTTTAGCCGACGAGTCACGAACGGCTTTAGCAGTCCCACTGCTCTTTGCTTCATTGTCGACTCGGCCATGGGAGCCAACAGCTTTAGCCGACGAGTCACGAACGGCTTCCTTCATGTTCTTTAGCCGCATGCAGTCAACGACCGAACCGAAACAGCTTAGGGGTTTGTATTTTCTTCGTCCGTTGAGTGATGGACTGGAGTGGAAAGAGTTGTTTGGAGTTGCTTTTTTTGGACGGACGTTGACGGTTGGAACTGTTTAACAGAAAATAGTTTGAATTGTGCCAAAATAAATTTGTTTCGTAATTTGTACTGCAAATTATTACAATGCGAAATGGGAAACCATTAGATTATATGCTGCATTGAAATTATTTTGGTCATTTTTATCTCACCAACTGAATCTTCCACAGCTAGAAGAGTATGGACATGTTCTTCAAGACTGTCCATGTAGTGGCGCAGCCCTGCGTCTGAGAGATGGAGTTTATCGCTCCAGTTCCCTCGATCGTTGGAGATGTTAAAATCCAAGAAGCTGAGCCCATACTCCTGAGCAAGGTTGCACAGTACCCGGTTGACTTGTGGAACGCAGTCTTTGTGAAAACCAGATTGTTTCAAGATTCCAGCCATCACAATCTTAAACGAACATCATAAAAAATGACTTATACCATTGAATATATTTCTAACCAAAAGGGGGAGTACGTTTATGTTACGCAAACAGACAAAAAATACTGGGGCCGGTATTCCTATTATTTGCTACGTGTTTAACAACTAAACTAACGTTGCTTACACAACAATAAACCAACCTGGGACTGCGGGTACGTTTGTTGGCACACCTCGATCAGCTGTTGAAAATCAGTCCCGATACTGTTATGGTGGTGATCAGCATGCCGAGAGACCAGGTCGTTCGTACCAAGAGCCAGAATGATAAAATCAACTGACTCGAACCTTTTCCCGTACATGAGTTCCTCCGCCCCATGGTTCAGTGTTCCCCCTGGAATAGAAATGGCACTTAAAGTAAAAAGTTTACTTATCGCCGATACCACCTGGGGGCAGACAATGTTCCTCCCGTTGCTATCGGTCACCAACAACACGGAAGGAAGTGGTGACCCCTCAGCAAGGAGGTAACATGTCTGCTTCCCGGACACTCCAACTTCATATTTCTTGGGCGGCGTTCTTCTTCCCATCGTCAATTGATCTTTGCTCCTCAAACACAGGACTGTCGTGGCTTGTTGAGAAATGTATTGGATACTGAGGTCGTCAGATATGGATGATGTCTCGGATAGCAATGGATGATTATAGAGCGTTTCGCAAGTATAGTTTTCTGCAAAATTATCAATTTAAATAAAACAGATCCCGTCAGCACAGATTGCATCGTTTTAAAGAGTGCTTAACTGCATCTCCCAGTCGTTAACCACTCTTCACACTTAGCTACATCTCTCATACTTCAATTACGTCAATTAGCAGATGAAAGGTATCATTTTAATTCAATGCGATAGGAAAGAACTTAAATAATTCTGCTTTAAAAGACTTAAAATAGTTTTAAACTTTCTTCACTAAGTTTATGTAAAAATCAAACCATCATTGTATGCATCGCGGTAAGCTTCTCCAAGGCAAATATAAAGTTCTACACAATCTTATAGTCACCTACACGAACAAAATAATCAAAAACCTTCAAACATCTACTCACCAAGGTAACAAATAGCAAGTGAACTTTAATAAAATTTTGAACAAACTTCCGGTGTAATTGCTGTGACGTAACAAAGGTTAGGAAAGACGTCCATTGGGCAATTTAAAATAGGAGCAAAAGAGGAGCAATTGCTCCGACCAATCAGACAACACAAAATTACGTTGAAAACATTATGAAAATGATAATGAGGAACATGGAGAAAACACAACATATTTCATAACGTTAAACATCTTCAACGCCACACCCAACTACAAAACGATAGTATTAAGCTAGGTAAAAGATGAGGAAAAGTAAGCTGCTTTCAGACAATTTTGCTGGGAGTTGTGGAGCCGGTTGGTATTTTAACTTATATCACCTTCACCTGCTTTCTCTAGCAGGCCCTGTGCAAAATTATAGGAAATCCTATGTCCCGGAAAGTGTTTGAATTTTCGCTTACATGTCAAGATGTCTCTGCCGCCATTGCGCTCACAAGCAGCCTGTATGCCGTCACACACAATGACCTTTATTTGAGTCCATTTCGCTGGGAATTGTGGAGCCGGTTGGTATTTTAACTTATATCACCTTCACCTGCATGCTCTAGGCAAGCCCTGTGCAAAATTATAGGAAATCCTATGGCCCGGAAAGTGTTTGAATTTTCGCTTTTTGTCAAGATGTCTCTGCCGCCATTGCGCTCACAAGCAGCCTCTATGCCGTCACACACAATGACCTTTGTTTGAGTCCATTTCGCTGGGAATTGTGGAGCCGGTTGGTATTTTAACTTATATCACCTTCACCTGCATGCTCTAGGCAAGCCCTGTGCAAAATTATAGGAAATCCTATGGCCCGGAAAGTGTTTGAATTTTCGCTTTTTGTCAAGATGTCTCTGCCGCCATTGCGCTCACAAGCAGCCTCTATGCCGTCACACACAATGACCTTTGTTTGAGTCCATTTCGCTGGGAATTGTGGAGCCGGTTGGTATTTTAACTTATATCACCTTCACCTGCATGCTCTAGGCAAGCCCTGTGCAAAATTATAGGAAATCCTATGGCCCGGAAAGTGTTTGAATTTTCGCTTTTTGTCAAGATGTCTCTGCCGCCATTGCGCTCACAAGCAGCCTCTATGCCGTCACACACAATGACCTTTGTTTGAGTCCATTTCGCTGGGAATTGTGGAGCCGGTTGGTATTTTAACTTATATCACCTTCACCTGCATGCTCTAGGCAAGCCCTGTGCAAAATTATAGGAAATCCTATGGCCCGGAAAGTGTTTGAATTTTCGCTTTTTGTCAAGATGTCTCTGCCGCCATTGCGCTCACAAGCAGCCTCTATGCCGTCACACACAATGACCTTTGTTTGAGTCCATTTCGCTGGGAATTGTGGAGCCGGTTGGTATTTTAACTTATATCACCTTCACCTGCATGCTCTAGGCAAGCCCTGTGCAAAATTATAGGAAATCCTATGGCCCGGAAAGTGTTTGAATTTTCGCTTTTTGTCAAGATGTCTCTGCCGCCATTGCGCTCACAAGCAGCCTCTATGCCGTCACACACAATGACCTTTGTTTGAGTCCATTTCGCTGGGAATTGTGGAGCCGGTTGGTATTTTAACTTATATCACCTTCACCTGCATGCTCTAGGCAAGCCCTGTGCAAAATTATAGGAAATCCTATGGCCCGGAAAGTGTTTGAATTTTCGCTTTTTGTCAAGATGTCTCTGCCGCCATTGCGCTCACAAGCAGCCTCTATGCCGTCACACACAATGACCTTTGTTTGAGTCCATTTCGCTGGGAATTGTGGAGCCGGTTGGTATTTTAACTTATATCACCTTCACCTGCATGCTCTAGGCAAGCCCTGTGCAAAATTATAGGAAATCCTATGGCCCGGAAAGTGTTTGAATTTTCGCTTTTTGTCAAGATGTCTCTGCCGCCATTGCGCTCACAAGCAGCCTCTATGCCGTCACACACAATGACCTTTGTTTGAGTCCATTTCGCTGGGAATTGTGGAGCCGGTTGGTATTTTAACTTATATCACCTTCACCTGCATGCTCTAGGCAAGCCCTGTGCAAAATTATAGGAAATCCTATGGCCCGGAAAGTGTTTGAATTTTCGCTTTTTGTCAAGATGTCTCTGCCGCCATTGCGCTCACAAGCAGCCTCTATGCCGTCACACACAATGACCTTTGTTTGAGTCCATTTCGCTGGGAATTGTGGAGCCGGTTGGTATTTTAACTTATATCACCTTCACCTGCATGCTCTAGGCAAGCCCTGTGCAAAATTATAGGAAATCCTATGGCCCGGAAAGTGTTTGAATTTTCGCTTTTTGTCAAGATGTCTCTGCCGCCATTGCGCTCACAAGCAGCCTCTATGCCGTCACACACAATGACCTTTGTTTGAGTCCATTTCGCTGGGAATTGTGGAGCCGGTTGGTATTTTAACTTATATCACCTTCACCTGCATGCTCTAGGCAAGCCCTGTGCAAAATTATAGGAAATCCTATGGCCCGGAAAGTGTTTGAATTTTCGCTTTTTGTCAAGATGTCTCTGCCGCCATTGCGCTCACAAGCAGCCTCTATGCCGTCACACACAATGACCTGCCTTTGAGTCCATTTCGCTGGGAATTGTGGAGCCGGTTGGTATTTTAACTTATATCACCTTCACCTGCATGCTCTAGGCAAGCCCTGTGCAAATTGATAGGAAGTTCTATGTCCCGGAAAGTGATTGATTTTTGACTTACATTAACAGTTGCTTTTGGTATGTAAAATTTGTATGGATCCATGTTCATGTCCATGTTGCTTTCGTTTTTAAAAATTTTCGTTACTTTGTCAATTTGTTGTGTTTTTCTTCGGATTGTATTGTTGTTTTTGCAGATTATAAGTTGGTCACATTTCTGAATCACTTATGAAACATGTTATAATTTCATAGAAATTTGATTTAAGCTGTGTTTACTGATGCGTAAATTAAATTTCGTGAATTTTTTTTTTTATTTCGCCGAAATGACGACGGTATTGTTTGATGCAATAGTATTAGGAGGCTGGTTGGTATTTTTTATTGAAAAGTTACTGAGTGCATTTACAAGCAAACACAATGGGAGTTCCCAAATTTTACCGATGGATCAGTGAAAGGTACCCCTGCCTCAGTGAAGTGGTGAAAGAATATCAGGTAAATTATGTAAATATAGAAATGAAAATTCTTTAAAACGTGACCATTCAGTTTCCAAAATATGTGTAAGTCCATATTGAAAAGTTTGTGGTTTTGCAAAGGCAATTTGTGGATTATCAGATTGCTTTCCATATGTTAATGCATTAGCTAATTGATTTTGCACAGATTGTTGGTAAACTTTCGCAAAAAGGTAAATCCTACGCATAACATTTTTTTGATTTGGTGTGTAACTACTTGGTTTTGTTATTCCAGGTACCTGAGTTTGACAACCTCTACTTGGATATGAATGGAATAATCCACACATGCTCACATCCAAATGATGATGATCCCCACTTTCGGATAACTGAAGAAAAGATATTTCAGGATATCTTTCGGTACATTGAGGTGACTCTTGCATTTGCAATTTTTACTATGTCTAGAAGTAATGCTATGCTTACGCAAGCCTGTGAACCTTATTTACTATGTCTATTGTTTGTTTTACTGTTAGTTTTGTTGTGGATATGTTTAGCTTAGATTTAAAGTGAACATCCGGCCATACAACTAGCCTACTTTAATTGCCTATTATGCTTTAATATTGCTGAAGAGCTATTGTTTGCTTTTTAATTTATATTTTGTTCTATGTCAATAAGTGTTTACAATTGGTAACACGTACAAATCAATTGCCAGGTTCTCTTTCGCATCATACGACCTCAGAAAACTTTTTTCATGGCAGTTGATGGTGTTGCCCCACGTGCAAAAATGAACCAACAAAGAGGAAGACGTTTCAGGTAAAACAAAATAAAAGCTTTGTTTAAAAGGTTGCAAAGTAGTTTGGTTTGTCCAAATTAACTATAATAAAGCTTTGTTGTTTATTTTCTTTAAATGCTACACAGGTCTGCAAAAGAGGCAGAGGCCAACATCAAAGCTGCACTTCTCAAAGGGGAGGTACTGCCCA
The DNA here is from genome assembly GCF_947561715.1 of Ascidia mentula. Lineage (NCBI taxonomy): Eukaryota > Metazoa > Chordata > Ascidiacea > Phlebobranchia > Ascidiidae > Ascidia > Ascidia mentula. The sequence goes on from NC_138568.1 coordinate 8,589,784, forward strand.
CAGAAAAGCGTTTTGACTCCAACTGCATAACCCCTGGTAAAAGACTGCAACCATTAACACTGAACTATCACTTTTGTGAAACTATTTGAAACCAAAATAACGATTATAGTGTAGCAGTTGTTTTGAATCTATCAATGATAAATGTTCAATTAACCTCATATTTAACTGACTGGTGCTGTTTTTCCAGGATATCCTCATGTTATTTTTTAAAGCGTTTCAATTTCGTATTGGTAGCACTAGTTGTTATATAATTCTGATACTTCGTATTATAATTCTTATAAAAAAAAAATAATTATGTTTTTCTGCATACCAGGTACTAGCTTTATGGAGCGTTTGCAAACTCAGCTGGAGTTTTTTGTTAAAGCAAAAATAACCCATGACAGACTTTGGCAAGGTGTTGACATTTACCTGTCGGGCCATCAGGTCAGTCATGTTGTTTTGAATAAAGGTCATTGAGTTGGTGCAAACATTTACATTCTGGTATATTCCAATTTCTAGACACCAGGAGAGGGCGAACACAAAATTATGGAATTTATTCGTTATCAGCGTTCTCAGCCTGGTTATAATCCTAATATTAGGCATTGTTTGTACGGCCTTGATGCAGACTTAATTATCCTCGGTTTATGTACACATGAACCACATTTCTCGCTGCTTAGGTAAGTTTGCAATAAATCATGTCAGTATGTTGCAACTCATGGAAATTGGAAACCAATTGTTTTAGCTGTGTTTTTGTTAATTCTCCAATCCTTCAAAATTTTCTGCCGACATCTTGGCCAAACTTTTATTTTATTGGTTTCTGGAAAAGCGTATTGTTTCTGTTATGATATCTCTATAAAAACACTAGCTGAATTGTTCAATTGATGCCTCTAGGTTTTTTGTATTGGATTAAATCATATTTTAAACAATGTGTCATGAGATTGTGCCAGTATCTATGAATTGTTTGAAAAGAAAACTTGATTTGAATGTCCAATAGAGGGAGTCTTTCAGAAACAAAATTACATAATACCTAACCCTCATACAATCTAAGGTCACATAAATACTAATTCATGAAACATATCACCATATTTCTGTTGCAGGGAAGAAGTAAAGTTTACCAGGTCCAAAAAGAACTCACGGACGGCAAGAGCAGAAGAAACAACTTTCCACCTCCTGCACATTACGCTATTGCGGGAATACATTGACCATGAGTTTAAGTTTCTCAAGGTGTGATACGGGTTTCCCACAGTAAAATTTTTAAGACTTTTTCACCACAGTTTACACAAACTGTTGTAGGACCATGATATTGCTCCTAATATTTTTCTGTTTTCAGAGCACTTTGCCCTTTCCTTATGACATCGAAGCTATCATAGATGACTGGGTACTGATGGGATTTCTTATAGGAAATGATTTTATTCCCCATCTGCCAGACCTTCACATTGCTCAGAATGCTCTTCCATTTCTTTACCAATCGTATATTAATGTATTGCCTACTCTCGACGGCTATTTAAATGAAGGAGGTACCATCAACCTGCCAAGGTTTCAGGCTTTCTTGGAATCCATTTCCTCAGTAATTATTCAGATTCAGTTTTGCTGTAAAAAGTTTTTAATAAATTTTTTTTTTAGCCAATTCCTTTCCAAAAATTATATTATCTGTATTCATTGACACTGTAAAACACCAACTTGCATTATTTAAAATATGTGTGTATGTGATAAGCACAATTGAAAAGAAAATATTTTAGTAAAAATGTTAATTTGATTTATTTAATTTTTGCCAAGTGGCAAATTTCTACCGTTGTGGTTTTCTAATCTTCTTTGAATGCTACTTCTCAGTTTGATGTTGACCATTTCGAAGAAGTGTATTCTGACTACAAATGGCTAGAATCCAAGTCAAACGCAAAGAAATCAACAAGTGAATCTCAAACCAAGAGTGACAAAAAAGTTGATCCTGGGCAAATTGCCCAGGCAAAGTCCATTCGCATTGTGAAAGGTATTGATTCGTGAAATTTTTCTTTGTGTACATTAATCATTAATTATTTTGTTGTTTCTAGATCTTGCGATCAAGCAGGGTACAATGACTCCTTCAGAAGGCAGTGAGAGTCATGATGAAGCAGAAACTGATTCAGAATTCGACACTTTTCAGCAAGAATTCAAACTGCACAAAAATCATTATTACGAGGAAAAGTTTAAAGTCAAGGTTTGGCAAAAATTCTATCCATCACAAACAATTTTTGTGATATTGTTGTTTTTTAAGTACTTTTCTGGTTTGGCTCTGATTTTTGACAGTACCGAATCAAAAAATTGCAGTTCAGTGGCACAAGATTAAAATACGGCTTATTATATATATAATTAAATTCATTTGAAGTAGAAAATAACTTTGATTTTTTGTCTGTGGCCTATAGTTAACATACCTGTGGATTGTTCAAGGCCTCATGTATAAGTGTGTTTGTACCACTGTGAAGAGCATTGTTGCTTTTGCAGGCAAACCCTGAAGCCATCGATAGAATTGCATATGAATACATACTGGGATTGCAGTGGATTTGCCATTATTATTACAATGGTGTTCAATCATGGAGCTGGTAATTTCAATAAAGATAAATGAAACTTCACAAAAATGTATTTATCTTTAAATTACTTTGCTGCTTATTTTTGTATTTCATATTATACCAAATGCATACTGTTTATCCTTCCATCATTACTTATCTAAAACCAGTCAATCACCAAAAAGGAATAAAAAAAGATGCATGAATTTGAACTTTAATATTAAATCTCTTTCAAATTTTTTTTGAAACCATGCAAATATTTATTGTTTTATGTTGATTATTCATCATATGTTATTACTCAGGTACTATCCTTATCACTATTCTCCATATGTGTCCGATCTGAAGCGATTTTCCCACGTAAAACTGAAATTCAAGATGAGCAAGCCGTTCCTACCATTTCAGCAGTTAATGGCTGTTCTCCCAGCTGCCAGCAAAGACTGTGTGCCAGAAGCGCTATGGGTACTTTATGCACAGATCTTTGACTTTTGGAATTATCTTAACTTCAGTCATGTAGTTGTTTACACATAAATTAAAGTATTTATTGAAACATTTGTCTTATTTTTTTTGGAGAAAGTTTTGGGTCGTGGTTTACTTTGAGATCAATGGTAAAAATTTCATTGCGAAATGTTACAAAGTTATTGCTGCCTTACAGCAAAAAATGAGAACACTTTGCATTCCGAACAAAAAAGCTGATATTCATGTGTATGTTGCCAGAAATTGATGGACGAGGAAACCTCTGCTATTGGTGATTTTTACCCAACCAAGTTTGAGACAGATTTGAATGGAAAGCAACAAGATTGGGAGGCAGTTGTTCTGATTCCATTCATTGATGAGGTGAATATTCAAAGTGGTCGATGTTCAATAAATCTCTGAATACCTCTGTTATTTAACCTGACATTAATTTGTCTTTTATAATGACATGTTTTGCTTTAACAAGCATCTTCACTTTTGATGTAAGTTTTTTTTTCAAATCTTGTAATAGACTTTATTGATATAACTTATGTTATGCTAAAGACATGCCTGCTGAAATATGTTGATTATGTGGAGTTTTCATTGTTCTTATGTAATGACCCACTTTTCTGTTTCTACTAAAAAATTGTTGTCATGTAGAACCGACTACTGAAGGCCATGGAACCTTGTATGCAAAAACTTTCGACTTCCGAGCACCGCCGTAATCAACCTGGACCCTGTCATCTCTACCAACACGATCCAAACCAAATCTACTATGCCAAGTCGACTTTACCTGATGTGTTTCCAGATATAGAGTCTTGTTCGGCCAAGTAATATTGTGATCTTATGACTCACTATTATAAACTATTTGTTAAATGTTGATATAGTTTGGTTTGCAAAATGTTACACAAGAAGCTGTTAGTTCATATACACTGATATAAGGTGTTTCGTTTTAAAATTTAGATCTATGTTAAAATAAGAAAAAAACATGCACTGTTTAAAAAATAGCAAAAACTGGTTAATTATTAGTTTGTAACGTTAACAAATCATATATTTTTTTTGTATTTATATTGCTTGAAAGTAAATCTCTGCCTTTTCATAACTTTTCAGACAGACTCTAATCCCAACTCAACAGTGGCTAAAGAAAGATTACCGAACTTATGTGAAAGGTTTATTGCCTGGTTGTCAGCTATCTGTCTACTATCATGGTTTTCCCACCCTATATCATCTCCCACACAGGTATAATACAATCTAGGAACCAAGCTAACAATAACCATAACAATTATTTCCCTAAGTTTAGCAGTCGTGTTGAGAGACATATAATGTATGATAATAATATTTTCCTGTATTGTGCTAAATGTATTTAAGACCTGTATAAGCTGCAGACAGATGGTCACTGTTTCGACCTAAAAGGTCTCATCAGTGCAGCTGGTGTGACTATCAGACGACTTTGCTGACCAAACGGCCAAGCAAAGACTTCCACTTTGTGGTGACAAAACAATCACTGTCATCCGTATGGCACCAAACTAGATGCAACCTTACAGAGAAAACATTTAAGACATGTTTGCTTATTGTGCGTGTTTGTTGCAATGTATTGTAAAATATGACACATCCACATTTAGAATGCATCTTGTATAGGGCATTTCAGCATTAATGGACTCCCCAGTGTAATTGTAATACATTGTTTTATTTCAGATCTTACCTGAAGAAAGTTGGAGTGAGGGTTTTTCAAAGTATGAGCAGAGGAGAAAACATGATTCTCGAGATTTGCTCACCTGATGACAGACAAGAAGGTGTCCAAGATGACAGGGAGTCCTATGGCGCTTCAACAAATCCCAATGCTGTAAGAACCATTATATGTTTCTTTGAATAAGGTAGTGCATAAAGGGGCTTTGTATGTTGCAGCAATTTTGAAACAATTAAGTTGTATAGCAACTGTCACCTAGTACAATTCCTCAAATTAAAGCTTCTAGTTATTTAGGAAAGCTTAAATCTTAGATATGTGATAGCTATTGTGTAACATTTCCACTTGGATCTCACATAAAACATAAGCAAACACAATATTAATTCGTTTCTAAGAGCTTGGAGGAAATTGGTGAACGCTTGTTGGGGAATTCTGTGTATGTGAACTGGCCCCATATGGAGGAAGCCAAAGTAGTTGCTGTTTCTGATGGAAGAGTGAAGGTAAGTGCTTGCACACATGCTTTACTATGTACATAGGCTTTCATGTTTATATCTATGATATAAGTGAAATTAAATTGAGATTGTTTAAATGTAAATCATTAAAGTATATACCAAAAATTTTTTTCCACTGTGGCACATGAACTGTCCAATTTTCCGAATAAGTTTAAACATGCCAGTGCTTGAACTAGCAATTAGTAATTAGTAATTTTGCTTACTTTGTGTAGTACACATTACGAGAACAAGTGTCTGGATCACGGGGTTCAAACCACCGTCTTGCGAGGAAAGAACTCTCGCAAAGAGAAAAGGATGAATACCGTGGAGAACTCCATGACATACATGAAAAGTATGGTTTAGTAATACCATAAACTATCATCAAAGTGCATTTTTTTTTAGCTTTTTTATTATGAGTTGAATCCTCAACACTTAATAATATGTACACATAAAATTTGCTATGTTTCTGCAAGCTATGAGTTTAAGAGTAAATCATGATATAATCGAGCTGCAGACGGTGTACAGTGCAACCTGTTTCAATCTTTTTACAATGTGGTCGCAACAAAGCGGAATCGTATTTCTCTGGCAAGCCAAACTCCAGCTAGTCAACAAGCTACACTAATAAGCTCTGTACATGCTCCACATCTTAACAGCTATAAAATGTTTTCGTTTGTCAAGATCTTGTAATACTTTAGCAGATCACATAACTCACTGGTTTTAATATATATCTTTATTTCATCAAACATTACAATTTATTTTTAGGTACCTGTTCAGGCACGGAATCGAAGTCGGCCAGACAAATGTTGTGGTTTTTGCACAGCTGTTACAAGGGCGCAAATATATCTGTGGTAAACGAGGTGAGATAACGCTGGAGAAACAGTGGTCGAATGCACCTTCAGCCTTTCCTCTTCAAGCAACCATAAAGGTTTGTTCAGTTTGCTGCACGTTGTTGTTACTTACAATATTATAACTTTGAGATTAAGAAATGTTGTTATTGCTTTAGTTTTTTTTTTAATTTAAGAAAGAAGCCACTCCTGAGTTTTTTTGGTTTGTATCCAAAGGGTTTACTATGTATATACAGTTGTAACTTTTACAGTTGGTGGGCGGGCTTTAAATACGCTAACGAAATCAGACCTTAAATAAAAAGCCCTTAATAAACATTAACTTGTTGCATTTATGTTTACATATTGGTGGATATACTAGCTTATGTTCATGAGACATTGAAACTAGTACAATGTCCTTTATGTGGATTCATGTTGCTATTAAGATTTCAATGTTAAAACTTGACACAAGTAGATTTTTTCTATTGGTGATTATTTGAAATGATTTAAATATAGTTTTCAAAATTTAAAAAGCTGTATAAACAATTGTTGTATTATGAACTTTGATAGATATGTGAAAGAACTACAACAGTAATCTGTTTTATATTTATTCAACTTGAGAAAGGGTCGTGTCAAAAAAATGTTGTAAAATAATATGACAGCAGCATACAATCAGCAAAAAACAATTTTAACTACTGATTGTTTGCAAATAAATCCTTACCAATGTGTTTTGTAGAATATATCAGTCAAAGACCCATCATTTAAGAAACTAAAGACCTTGGCTGAGCTCTTTCCACCCAAAGCGGAGGTTTTTAACTTGGGTGTCCCAAACTATGGTTGCTATGGGACTGTAAGTATCATTAATGAATGCGGTTGTCACATCATTTTTGTTACTTACGTGGTGATTCTTAGGTATTGCAAGCCCAAGATGGCCATGCCACTGTCAACTTTCAAGTGCCAGACGAACCTGATTTTGCTGATGTTGCTGCTCAATCAGATGTGAGTACGAGTAAGGCCTATGGAAATAATTTTGTAGAGTTTTGTGTGTATTGGTGGCAATTGCTTGAGTATTTAATGATTTTGCAATTGCTATAGAGATAATTATAAAAAAATAACTATTTTTATGTCTTTTTGATTTCCGATTTATTATTAAAAATTGGAATTATTTTCTGTTTACTGATAATATTTTAATTCTACGCTAGTCTCATGTGTTAAATTTGTATTAACTAAGGTAAAACCCCACGACTTTTTTGCTAACTTTTAATATTAATGCTTTGTGATTCTTTAGAAACTGTCTTCATATCAGCCAAGTTGGAGATTGGCCTCTACCATCGGAATTTCCAACTTTCTTCTTTGTAGAATAACTGGCTCTATCTACATATTTTAGTAAGAAAAAAACTTCTTTTCCAAAAGCAAAAGACTGAATTTTGTGTTAATTTTGTTTCAGTCCAGTAACTAGAAAATGGAATGTGGGACTGAACCTGAGATTCTCAAAGGAAAATGCTGGTATTGCTGGTTTTACCAAGAAATCAAGAAACGAATGGTTATATTCTGATGCTGTGGGACAAGTCCTCCGAGCTTATGTGGAAAAGTATGTCTGTCTAAACACGTTTTTTATTTCAAAAGTACTGTTCACTTGTACCCTATATTAAGATATTGGTTACTAAAGTCAAATATATTTAATTATTTCAGGTTTCCAGAGGTGTTTTCTTATCTGGAAAGTGTATTGAACAATGGAAGTGAATCACAAATTGATGCGGAGGCAATGTTTGGTGAAGATAATGTGTAAGTTACTATTGAAAGAAAACCTGATTTATGTTTAAACAGAACCCAAGTGGCCATTACAGATTTTGTTAATTTGTTTTGTCAAAATTGCATAGGTCTTACTCTACCTTGGTAAACACACTATTGTTCTGTATGTGTAGGGGAATTGTTTTATATTTTATTCCTTATCGTGTTATATTCATAATCACATGAAAAGTCTCAAAATGTGCTTAATATTTGCTGTGATGTGTGAAAATTATGCTGCAGGCATGACAAGTTGCAAGAGTTGTCAAAATGGTTGAAATCTCAGCCATGTTATGATGGACAGAAAGTCCATGAAAGCTCTACTACTGTGGAACCACCCGTCATCAAAGCCATAGATGATGCCCTGACACAGTTTAAGGTGAATAATAGTTTCGGGCAAAAGATGTTTGTTTTACACATGTTTAGTGTGTTTTGTTTACATTTTGCTTCACATAGATCGAGTTTACTGAATGATCCTGTCAGTTTTTCTTTGTAAATTATAGAGGATATTTAAGCAGTAAGTTTTACTTCAGAATGCAGAAAAGGATGCTATGAAAGAAGTTGAGGTTGGAGTTCGTCCCCATTTTCTCTATCGACCTCTCACCCAACAAGGAACGCTGATTCCTGACAAAAGTGCACAGCACCATCTACTGGACAGGTATTGAAAAAACGCAAAATAGAAACCATAAGGCCTTCCCATGCTATGTGTGTTCCAAGCACAATTAACCTTGCCCATTATTTTTTTTTACCCGTAGAGTGGTAAATGTGCGTGATGGCTACACTGTGCCTCTTGGATATCGTGGAACTATTGTGGGAATTCACAGTGGCACCAAGAATGGAAAGGATACAATGTTTGATGTTTTGTTTGACAGAGAATTCCTCGGTGGCCTTACTTTAGGGTATTCAAAATTTTATTTTTAGGAATTGTAAGTTTGTCCTGAAAGGTTTTAATCCTTTTGCAATCAAAGTCTGATTTCAAATTCAAAAATAATTTTTTTTTTGTCTAATTCTGTAAAAGTAATTTTTCAGTGTGTAAACTGTTGACATTGTTTGCAAGCCTAATATAGGAACAAGACTGCAAGGAGTAAGCTATTATATATAGATATTACAGGGCTCTAATTAGCGGTAAAAAACGTATCGCAAAAACGTTAATATTTGTTTCGTCATACATCGCCATCGTTTCATTGACTTGCGCAATAGAGGCTTCACAAAATGCGAGGATTGAAAGAAACGTGCCAAGAAACGTTAACAACGTTGTTTGCATCAGCGCTTGTTGTGTGTACGAATGAATAGATAAAAAGGCTAAAAAAGGCTTATAATCTGCTGCGTGTTGCATCGCAATAATCCTAAAAACGGTTTGCAACAACTCCAAAAACGGTTCGCAATTTGCGAATTGCGAACTGCTAATTCGAATCCTGTGTTACTACTTTATTTCATGCTTTTTTAGAGGCCGCTGTCCTGACAGAAGAGGTTATAAACTTCCAGCATGTGCAATAATTAATCTTTCCTATGGCGATAGATTGTTAAATAAAGGCAACAAGCCAGTCGCAGTCGTGCGCCCAAGTCACCAAATTGTAAGTTTGTTCAAAAACACTTGATAATGTTTGGTTGAAATTCTGTTTTTTTTATTCACAGAGCAGCCCACACCAATCTGGTCTGCCCTCTGGTGGTCCCAACATGGGACACGGTCATTTTGTTCAGTCGCGTCACTCTGCTTTCAGACCTGCCTTTAAGAACCCCCACCGAAAGGTAATTTGAATATTTATGAATCATTGTCTTTTGGAAAAACTTGGTGTATTTAGTCCTCACCCAAGCAACAGCCGAACCAACCTGTGCAGTTGCTCCAGCGTGGAAGTCAGCCCCGCCCCCTGCACCCCTCTTCAGTGTAAGTGTTAAAGGAAATCTAAGCACTCCCTTTTTTTTAAAAAAAAAATATTTAAATGCTCAATTTAACTCAAAAAAGGCAGAAATATTTTTATGAAAAAATTTCATGTAAAACTCTCTTAGAAAAACTTTTATTTATATTTAGTTCATGTAATATTTTGGTATATAATGTCTGGTTTACTACAACCCTTGAACAAATTATGTGTTTGGATGTAAACATGTGCTCTTTTTGCAACAGCCCTTCAAAGAAAACAGTTCAACAATCCAGCACCAGTGACAGCAACTTTGAGGATATGTGGAACAGCCTCATGCTAAGCAGCCCTCAACTTCAGTCTCAAAACAAGCAGCATTCTTCTCATGGTACCAGAAATTTCACTTCTAAATCATCAGCACCAACAAAGCAAAGTCCACCAACTTCTAATCAAGATGATGATGTGGTCTTGTCTATGTTAAAGGTGATTTTCTACCAAATATCTTTAAACACAGTTTAGAACACAGAGTATAAACCAGTAGTTCCCAGTCATGTGGCAATATGTATTGCCCTGGAGGAACCCATTTTTTTGTTGTTGAGACAAATTTTAATTATAAATATTTGCTGCCGATGAGATGCCAGGGTGTTGTGTTTTTTACTGTACAATGTATATACTGAGTCTTTTTGTTTTCTGAGGAAATATGTACTGCTTTTTAAATATGAAAATTTAAATCTTATTTTTTTTAATAGGCTGCTCAAACCCTGCCGAAAGTAATTTCCTCCAAAACCTCCAACTCCAAACAGCAAGAACATCAATCCGGGCACTCCATGAATATGACTAAAACTCGTATGTCAACAAACAACAGCAATAACTCTGTGGTCAGTGCACTAAAAAATACTTAAAATACTGCATAAATGTTGGTCTGTCCTTTCTATGATTCTGTATTTTATTTTATATGTTGGAATTTTATTGTCCTTTTTTTTAAAAAAAAACACTTTTATACTTGTAGGATATGACAAAAAAGTTAAAGGAATCTTTAAATATATCAACCCCCAAAGCATCTACCAGCGAAGGTAATAACTATAATTTTTTATGGTAGCTAATTTTCCATAGTTGTTAAAAGTGCAGCACTATTGGTTTCCACAGTGAAGCAACCTGACCAACAGGCCTTGAACCAGCTGCTAACTTCCCTTAAGCTTTCAAACACAAACCAGCAACAAGTACATCCACCAACCACTGCCATTACCACCAGCATTCCAACCACCATAAATCATCCAATACCTTTACAAAAGCTGCTGGCAAAAAATAAACCAGATCCAATAGAAAAGTTGTTGACTCCTGACAGCTTTGTGGTGTCTATGACAGGAACCATTTCCACTGATGGTCATAATGACAAGATGGTGTTTACCAACGAAAACCAACCTTTTGCCACTGGCAGGGTACAAAGCACATCCGCATTCCTCAAGGTAAGAAATGTATGTGTGTATAATACCTGTGCTGTTCATTTGTGTTTGAAAACAATTGTCACATAAAACAAATGTGTGGTGGTTTGGCTTTAATTTAGGAAGCAGTGGCATTGAAAAAACACACTAACCTACATTAAACATCATGTTACACATGACATGAAAACCAGCACTTCCATAGATTTAATTTTTAGGCAAATATTCATTGTTAAACAAATTATGTCACTGTTTAATAAACATGAAGAAACAGTGCCATTCTGATACATCTCCTGGGGTTTGAAACATATCGTTTCTTAACCGCCTGTAGTCACCGATGTGTAATGCAATATATGGGAACAATTGTTGAAAACCCAGAAACATGTTATTAAAAGGGCAAAAATCCCATTGAGAGTAATGTGTCTGCTGCCATTCTGTGCGAAGACTTCCTGTTGCAACGCGTGTCCCAGTGACAAAAAACACTTGCTTGGCGGTGGCATGTCTAGGTTAATGTAGAACTGCTGTCAATCAGTGTATGCTGCTGTCGACAAAGGTGTGTTGTCAATATCTAACTGCATTCATGCAGTGTGGCATATAATGTGTATTGGAGTATGTAGAAGCAGCAGTTACAAAGCAAAAGGGCAGTCATTATTATACTTTGAAATATGTGTAAGACTAATTTTTTGTTGACCAGTATGCATGACATGTTGACCAATTTAAAAAAGGGCTACTATACTTGCATATATGCATGTTGGCAGTCCTTCGTAAATCTGCAACCCAGTCGCTGATTAGTTGGTCAGCAAAACTGGTTCAGTTTCAATGATAAAGTAAATTTGTACATAACATTCAAGAATTTAATTCATTTCATTAAGATTTAGTGTGTGTATTTTTGTCCCAACTCTTCCACGTCTAACCTAACCAGTGCACCAGTGCACCAGACAGCAGTGTGGAGTGTCAGGCCAGCTTTGTGAATGTTTGTCCAGTTCTGTCACATAATGCCTACACTTCCTACCAGGAAGCTGTTGATGCCGCTCAATGGCTTTATCTCATGTCTGATAAAAACTTGCTGCAGTATAGCAACTAAGTGGCCTGTGGCCTGCTGTAAAAGACTATTGTTGTGAGGTGGCAAATTGGGATAAATGATGTTTGTGAGGTCCACCTATGACATGTTGCATTAGTCACAGATGGTATTCTAGGTTGTTGAAGGCACAGGCCTGACATGTTGTTTAGAAAATGTTTTTTTTTCTTGTGTATATATGTTTAATTCAATTGTAGCATAGTAGTGAAATGGATTTAGCTGGGAGGTTTTGAAGATACAGATGTGTTTTTTTTTAAAGTAAATAGAGAAAAATTGCTTAGATCAACATAAAGGAAGTAGGTGACGTTAAGCATAAGATAACAAACCGATTAAGCAAAACTACACCTCTTTAACTAACTATCAAATTAATCATAAAATTTTCTTTTTGAAACAAAAACTAAACACTCTCATTCTGAGATTTGTTCTGTAGAAGTAGAAACTGCACATGGGTATTTGTTGTAAAACTTGTCGCTGACACAGTGTTAAAATAGTGATCTGCTGCGATATGACAATCAAGCCTAACTTATAGCATGCGGATCTCTACGTCCTATCATCCCTGTTGCTTTGAGACTATTACCTCTTGGAGTATTTGCTGCACTTTTCTCTGGTCCATTTCAATAAACGCCTCAACACTGTATAGAATTAACAATATGGGAACACGCTACTGGGATGAAATAGATTGGTATATAAAGGTACATTTACAGGGTGTTTTTGTATTGTGTTACTCATTTTGCAGTAGTTTTTCTCTCCAGCAACCCAGCGAAATCATTGTCTGGCATACCAAATTTCATATCTTTTTGTTTATTGGATATTGTGTATGTGATCAACAGTTAAAACCCATGATTTTAAACAATGCCCCCAACCATGGTCTGTCAGGGATCCAAAGCATGTCACTATATTGATAAGATCAAGTCTGTATTTCATCTAAGTCTGATTTGTGTATATATGGATGGCAACATTGCTGGCTGAGTAGGAACTGTCTACATAACAAATTTTGTGGATCATAGTGGCCCCATAAAAAAATTATTAATATCAGTGGGTTGTAAGAAGAAAGAGAGTTGGGAACCCAAGTCGTTCCACTTGTTTTTATTGATTGATCATGGAAGTAACTTTTTTGTATAAAGACTGTATATATTGTTTGTTTAATTATACTCCTGGTAACTAATTCCAGGGATCACTTCCCATTCCCGACCCATAGTTGCAATGATTTCCAACCTTTGCTTTCAATGACATTTATCGGAAATATGTTTTCTGGATTAAAATCTATTTCACTCTAAAGCATTATACTTATGAAATAAAGAAATTGGCTTTAGTCATGTGGTTTTCTTAAAAGTTGATATTGATTGACCACCTTTACAGGAAGGCACTGAAAAACTGTGTGAAATTCTCAGCCTTGGAAGCCAGGAAGGTAAAATAAAAGAGGAGTCTGAATGTGGGACAACATGGTCAACCGCATCAAATGGTCAGTATTTCTTAACATCAGAATTAATTCAATGTCTGGCTGTATTTAGCTAGCAAGATCATGGCAAGTCAACAAAGCTGCACTGATGAGATTTTTAGTCATAACAATGATCCTATCTGTAACTCACTTAAATTAAATACAGTATTGCCTAACTTTAGTGTGCATTAGCCAATGTTGAATGAAGTACTGTTGAATGGTTTTATTAGTATTTGAAATACTTTTCTTGTTTACTTTCTGAAGAAATAAACAAATTTCTAATGTGATAACTGTGTTCGTTTTTGTCGGCTTGTGAAATATTCTCCATGCAGTAATTTTCTATTCAACGTTAGTATCTCTTTCCTGATTGCAGAAGGAGAGCAACTTGGTGATGGATGTGAAAGTGACTCGGCAAGCCAGCAGGATGATCGACACAATAGCAATAAAGTGTAGGTGGTAGTTTTGCTTTAACAGCTGCTCATGCCTGTGGTTTCCTATTTTTCATCTACATAATAATATGCATACAACAAACAAAGAAATCAGTATTGGTCTTTCATCAAAGGAAGACCAAGTAAACAATACTTCATATGAAACACACTTTCTGCTAGATTTGGTTAGTACAAGTCTTTCATACAATAATGCATTTATTTGCCCGTAGTTTTTTAAGAGATTAAAACATGGAGCTATCAAACTGGTGTGGCATGCTAAGTTTAGAGAAGTCGTTTGGCTATTTTGGTGACTTCCTGGTTGCTGTGATAGTTCTGCCTATTCAACAGTTATCTTGTCTTCCTTTTCAATTGTTCTGTATTTAAAGCCTCGCAGTTCAGTGCCAGCATGGAAATAAACATTTCATTTTAAAGAATATCACAAATGTATCCAAAACTTTTTGGATTTAGCTGTGACATGTGTTTGCATTACCATCTTTAAAAATACTTTTGAGTCAAAGGCTGTAGTGTGTGACTTAAATTCTATGCAATTATTGCAGATTATTTGCATACTCCAGAAAATCCTCAAACATTTTTTTTTAGTGATGGCGAAAAGGAAAAAAAGAATTTATCTGAGGAGGAAGATGAAGTGCGATCCACCTCAGTTGAAGACGCACAAACAAGTAAGGTCTTTATGCTCGCTTGTAAATGTGAAACACAGGTTGACTTGAAGCAGTGTTCTTCAAGTGGTAATACTGCACCCAAATACATTCCCATAGTCTATGAAACATATTGGGCCAAATTGTAGGAAACATAATTTTTCGTGTAACTAGAGTTCATCAGGAAAACTGCTGTATGTTAAACGACACAGAAGGTTGGAATTTTGTCGTGTTATTTGTTTTCTGTATAGAGAGACATCATGTAGTTGTATATATTTTGTGCAAAGTAACAGATCTATAATACAAAGGCTACACACAAAAATGGGCTTACATGTAGGTTTGTTTTATCTAACATAGCACTTGCAGTTTGTGGGTCTAGTAAGACACAATTTGTGATTATATCTTCAAAAGATCGGGCATTGCGATACCATCAAAACAGTTTGACGTAAATCAGTTGATTTTTTCCAAGTAAATATTTTCATGCCCCAAAATGACAAGAAAGCTTAAAATGTTGGCTTGATTGTTTTATTTCCAGACAATTTTGGCATATTTTCGATAACATCGCTAACATGGACGTTTCATTTTCGTTGTGGTAGAATTGTTTGTGCATTGGTTATAGAGCTAGAGAAACGTTAGGCATTGACAATACAGGATGACGCCAGGCAGTTTCAATTCCAGGTTTTAGTTTCATTGGAAATGTTTGAATGACACATCATCAGAATCACACATAATTCGCATGCCTACGGTAAATTTTTTGATGACATTAGAACATCCCGCTTGTGTTCCTGTTATTGACACGGGAAGACAAACCGTTCAGCGAATTGCATTGATGAAGGGTCGTCGTGATCTGTTTATTTCTGATACAGATGTTGCTTAAATTCATTTCTCTGTCAGGATCCGTTGGTATTAAATTTTGTGGCGAAGGTTACCAGGGCTCAGGACAATACTTCATGCACTAAAAGGGTGATTCTAATTTTGTTAGCAAACTTGAAATCAGAGACATGTATTTTTAATACTATATATGTTTACAGGGAAGGAAGATTTATTATATTGGCAAAAAAACATATTCATACAAATCTATAACGCAGTAGTATTTCCGATTTCATCTGTTTAAACAATCTGGTTTAACAGTGAAATTATTCCAGGAAATTACATTACAAATCTGGGTGGTACCTGCCCCCGGCCTGTTGAACGCCAATTGATGCCCATTGTATTAAGCACGATAGCGTGGCGTTCAAAAATGTGTGTTGTATTCGATTTTGAAACCTGTGTTTCCAGCAATTTTTACAAATTGTTACTGGGCTAACGTTTACGCCAAACAGGTTCAAACAACTTTAACCCGTTACGCCGTATTAATTTGAATTTGTATACTTCAGACCCACGAGCTGGGATCAGAACAAACCTGGATGAGTTGCTGGAGTGGTGCAAGACGAACAAAGTTTTCGTGCCCATCTACACCTGCTCGGAATTACCACAGGTCGGCTTGACCCGGGTTAATTATCTTCTGTTACAAATTGCACGTTTTAGTGCAGAGCCCGTCGCACAACCTTCGTCGTTTAAGCTCGCCTGTTCGGGAGTTTATTAAAAATTTAAGTGACTTCCGGCTACCACTCGAGCGCCTTAAATATGTCTGTGACGAGCTGCCGTTACTGCCCCAGCATAAAATCACGTTTCAAAAATGCCCCGTGGCTTTATTGCCAATGAGATTTTGTTTCCCTGTGTTTTTTTTTTAATTTCGCCGCCCTTATTTTTTTTGGCATCCTATGTCTTACTTTATACACATGGTAATTTTTTTATGTCGTAGGAAAGGTTTCAAATCATTTTGTGCGTAGCATGTACTTGCAAGCATTTCCGGTTCAGTTGTTTCTTGCGCCTTTTGTAATCAAGACAGTACAAAACAGTTTTCTTTCTTATTCAAGAGTCGCAATTCAACATTTTTTTCAACCTAATGCAAAGGTATATTTTAAATCTACTTATCAACCTTTTTAATATTATTTTGTTATTGCAGAATGGAATGTTACAAGTCACCGTTCAATTGTGGAACGGGGCACGTTTTCACAGTTTGCCTTGCGTCTCCAAGGAACAAGCAACTGAAATGGCCGCATCTTTGGCTCTCAGCTATGTGGTGCGTGTCCGTTTAAATGTCACTGTATTACAGTAATAGTATTACTGTTTATCATTTTATTATCAACCCCAAAATGCATTGTTTGGCAATATTGTCGTCGTCAAACTAAAATTGATGATTTTTTTAATATGTCGTGGCAACAGGTCGGTTAGCAAATGACTTTGGTCGCTGTAAGGACACGTACTTACTTCCCAAAACAAATCGGCCAAGTTAAAAAATCACTGGAGTTGGTATCGCTGACTTCGTTAAAATCTTTTCCATTTGTTCATATGCTTAACACCAATGCGTGGTTCTTTGTCCGCAAGGTAAGTATTACATCCGGTCTGTTAATCGAGGTAATGCGTTGCCCGCTTATGACACGTCAATGTAATTCTTTGGCTGTACCACGTCGTGTTGTTGCTTTCTAATTGGCTGACTCACATATGGGCGTGTATTTTCGATGCAAGCTGTACACCGAACCAAACAGTATGTTGTTGCTAAACAGTTGATAGTTTAGAATATGTATTGTATTAAATTGATATTTGTCACCACTTGACAAAGAGATTATGACAAGGCAAAACATGTTTGAATTCGAACCTTTTTAACTAAGTACTGCGTATTGGAATCATAATCCAAGTGTACAATGTGTCAATTTTAACATGCAAATAAAAGCTTAAACATTGCCTCCTAAAACATCAACAATAATGCATGCTCATAAACTTCCTATTTGAATTACAGACGGGTCAGCCTAACTTGGTGTCACCAGCTTTTCGGGGCATCCAGCCACCGCCTTCTATACCGTTACCCCAGCTCCACCAGCCTCCATATCAGATGGCACCACAACAGTACTTTTTGTCAGACGTTCCTCCGCATTATCCACGTTCAGCTGGTTAGTGAAACTGTTTCTTGTTATAGAATGCTGTAGTTTCTAGTTCTACTACACCCTTTGTAAGAAACTGTCCTAAAGTTACGTAAAACGACCAAAAAATTTCTTTGCAATTTCCATAAAGTTGGCTATAACGTCCCCAACCGTGGTATTGATTCGTCCATGATGATTTGGCCACTACACAAGCCTAAATTGTCAGCGTTTTTTAAATTTTTTGAAAAAAAATTATCAATCCACACCACCTATTGTTGCGCTGGAGAACTATGCGGCGGCCGCATTTTTAACAGCTATTTCCGATAACGCAGTCCACCGGTGAATGTTTCATTCCGTGTAAAGTTGCGTCATCAACTCGTAACCCACATACCAGTATCTTATTTTGCGTTGATGATATGACACAGCTAGTACTATGATCCGGCCTATGTTGTTGCTACGCTAAGATCAAGGGACAATTTCTGCCAAAGATTTTATTTATTTCCATACAGATCACCCCATGCCTAACAACGATTTTGTATTACTTACTTCAAGTTCTATTTCCATGCTATAATAGATAAAGCAGTGCTGCTTTAGTTGCTTATTAAGCAAACTTTACAAAAAACGAAGCCAAGCCCACAAGAAACCATGTGGGATGTTACTTGGTATATATAAATATATATCCATAGCACGGCATATATAATTTAACATTGTTGTTTTTAAATTTTCTCAAAGGCTATCCACCTCCATATCATTTCGTTAACCATCCAACAGCAGTACCAGGAGAACATCCGCGTTTGCCTCCTAATATTCCCCCACCTGCTCTGACGAGACCCATGATGGGAAGTTACATGTAAGTTAAAATGATGTAATTTAACATCTAAAACTTTGTAGCCTCACTGAATTTGAAATTATTTCATAAATGTACAGTTGGCAAGTTATGATAAAATTCCACCAAAGTTAGTGTGTATACAGGTTACCATGTCTTAAAATAAAATCTTATTTTTAGGCAAATGGGCCCTGAGGGTCCCATGTTTGTTCCCAGTTATCCCTACCAGGTACCCCCACCTCCTCACTTTCTCCCAGCCACCATTCCAGTTCCTGCTACCAGTGCACACCCTGGTCTGTACAGGACCATGTCACCAGTGCGACCGGAAGCATATGGTAAGTTTAATGCAGAAACAGTGAATACCTATTGGTGCTTGCCATGCATAGGCGCTTAGTTCGGGGGGGGGGAAGGTTTTTAAAAAAAACGAGTGGCTATTATGCGTGTCTGTCCGCACCATGTAACTCGTCGCATTCGTAACGTTATAACAAAAAAGACCTAAAAACAATGTATTTACTAAGGTTCATGTTATAAGAAAATTAGGTATAAACTCAGCACATTTGGCAACCGAAGTTCAACGCTCTATTTTGGCTCCATAAAAAAAATGTGTATAATATACAATAAATCCAAAAAATTCTAGTTCACTGCAACAGTCACAGGCTGCACTGTCGAGACCTTGGTCAAAACAGTATGGGCACAACTATCCCTGCAGCTCAATAAATGAAAACTGAAAATAGGTTTTGACCACCAGGTATCATAATTCAGCTCAATAAATATTATGGCTCAAGATTATGCTTCTACAAAATAATGTAAATTATCATTATATAACTTTGGCACACCAGTACATTTTTATTTATTTATTTTGATTTCTGTGCTAAAAATGTATTAATTGCTTGTGTATCAAAGGGTAAACCAACTCCTGCTAATTTAAATAATTTGCAGCTCCATAAAGCATAACTGGCTCATTTTATGCTAAAGGTTGGCTTTTGGTTAGTTTGTATCTGACGACTTTTCAGCAAAATGGTTTAAATCCTATTTGTTTTTGTGTTGAATTAGTTTTAATGTTTAAAAGAAATATTTGTTTAGGCGGACAATTATTATCTGGTTACTCATCACCGCAATCAGCAAATATAACTGGACAACCTGTGTATATGGTAGCAGATACCACCTTTATTCCACCACAGGTAAATTTTCCATTGAAAAGTCTTTATGCAGAATCGTTTAAATGTATGGCCTCATCCAGTTAGTGACTATTTAAAATGTGAATTATAGTTTTTAATGAAGCTTTAAATTTTCCAGTGCCGATCACTTGGTTAAAAAATTTTTCGTCATATGTTTAGGTTATGAAAATGCAACTCACGCAAAATGTAGCAACAACCAGTGCTCCTGTAACTCCACCAAAAGAAACAGCAGCCCCTGCAAAATACATCCTCTCGGACAGTCCAATTCCATCAAGTAGTATCGCCAGTGTTTTAACACCACCTCGCCACCAAAAGGGTACTGTGGATCAAAAACGAGTAAAACCCAAACTTGCTATTTCATTTTCTGGAAAAAAGTAAATTCAAGGCTGTAAGATGTGTGTTTATTTAAACCTGCTCTTTCTGTAAAAAAGATGTGTAAATGTACACTAGAATGTGTGTTGTTTTGGGGCTACGTGTACTCAAGAACATTTTTACTTCTGTAACATGTGTAGACGGGATCGTGTTTTAGCCTGTGATTGTTGTGTAAATAATAGTCGTGCATTCGTTAATTTTTACCATTATGCAGACTTTCATCCATTGCTGTTTTATGATCGTTACTTTTATCTAAACAAGCTGTATTATGGTCAGTAAACTCTGCTGCTACAACTGTTGTGTTTTGTGAGGTATTTTTTTGATTTTCTGAACTGCCTTTTATACTAGGTAATTAAGAACAAAAAAGACAGTGTTTAAAGAGTGTTTGTGGATTCTTTTTTTTGTTCAGATTCACACCAGGCTTATTGAAAAAACAATGAAAGAAATTACAAGGCGACATATTGAAATCCTTTTGTTTTAACCTGGATTAGTAAGTTTTAGATCTTGTGCGACAGATTTACGAACATTGTGGCTGTCATAGGGTATGCATTCACCTCCGTAATGAATCAAACCATGAGCAGCAAGAAGCAGTGAAAAGTGGTTGGTAATAGAACAGTAGGAATAGGACACAAAGACAAAGGAAAGATTACGGCCCAAAACTGTGAAAACAATTTCCAACATTTTTTTAGTAAGCATCGAGTGATGCAAGACATGAAACAATACAATTAAATACAGCAGTTTTGGCACAAAATGCAGTATTGATTTTGCATTTGGAAGTGTCAGAATAGTTCACAAGTGTCTTAATAAAGCCCAGTTATTTATGAGCAGGTCTTTGGCTTCTCCCGTCGAAACAGTAAAATATGTGGCTCTACAAAACATTAGGAATTGGATAGGCATTTATAACTCTACTGAATAATCAATACGAAATCATCTAATTACCAGGTTCATGCTTCATGTAATGAATCCATCCCTGACTTTGTTGGACACCAAGACTACGCCACTCAGCTTCAGACATTAAATGTGACTTGGGAACAAGTTTGCTAATCTCACGGGGCAGCATTACATGTCTGCAACAACAAAATTTAGGTGTCCAACTTTCAAGTCCCATATCAGAACATTTGTAAATACGATCACATACAAGTAACTCAACAAACAAAATAATTAATAAACAGTACTACACCTGTACTCATAAATGTCATCATAATACTTGTCCGAGTAGTATATTTCGTTCGTCATCTCAAATAACTTTCTGTCAAGTTGACTTTAAACGTGTAAACAGAGCAGACTTTTTACGCAGAACAAAATTAATTAGTCACCTAAAAATTAACCAATTCCAAGTATGTTCTGCCGAAAATACAACGAGACGATTAAACTAAAAATTGCTTTTTTTGTTATTGTTAAAGCCATTCTGGAGAAGTAGTTCACACAACTTAACTTTTCGTAAATTTTCACTGAATTTCTTTCAAACCGAAAATCCATTTGGCTCCCTTTTTATCATTGGCTAAAATAGTCACGTGACTGCATAAACATTTTACATTTTTGCCCAAAAAATTACAAGAAAAATTATTCATTATTTATTTTGTCAGTCGTAATGGCATTACACGAAATAATTATTGCATTTTCATTTCATTACTTTACAAATCCATAGTATTCTAAAAACTATATGTGCACAACGCATTATTTGATTGGTTTATTTTTTAATTTCGGCTGTGAAGCAAAAATACTGTTTGGTGGTTTGATTAAGTACAGGAAGTTAATTTGCCCTCAAGGTAAGTGAGTATGTTGTTTTTAGCCACTTATATGCGATTAACTTTTGCTTGAAACCATTTTTGGGAACCAG
Source organism: Ascidia mentula (assembly GCF_947561715.1). Taxonomy (NCBI): domain Eukaryota; kingdom Metazoa; phylum Chordata; class Ascidiacea; order Phlebobranchia; family Ascidiidae; genus Ascidia; species Ascidia mentula. The sequence continues at coordinate 8,611,611 of NC_138568.1, forward strand.
GTGGTCCAGGAAAATTCGGATTGCCCAACCGTGAATTATACGTCATTGTTTTTATTTTTTGTTGAACTTTTTTGTAACTGCAGTCTCACACTTACCACATGTGATCGAAAATTAATAGCAATATTTTGTGTTCAAATTTAGATCCTTATAATTTGCTATAGAAACCTGTTGTTGAATATATGGTGTTGTTTCAGTGTGTTATTAACAAAAAAGGCAAACATTGGCAGTATTTACACCAAAAACACTATTTATTACAAATTATGTCGTTCAATAAATTTTACTGATAAGAAAATGTCAGTTATACTTGAAAAGCAAACACCAACTGATGGAAACGATCACCACTCCAGACTCAGTCTTTATTCTAGAGGTGTGCCATCTGTTGTTATTGGTGTTTACAATCATTTGGTTCTGAATAAAATGTATGTGCTTCGCATGCGAATACATGCTTGGTAGTGAACATAAAAAAGCATGCAATGTTATTTTGTCATGCTTTTGGTGTTGATGCAGCAGTTAAGGGATGTTTTTGGTGTTTTTTTTCCATAATGCAGTGATTGTTTTTCTGCATGTAAACCAGATTGGAAGGTTTGTTTTTTGTGTGGAGGATTTTGTTTCGGCGATTCTTAACTGCGTGGACAATTGCAACGTTTTTTCGTATCTTAATGGATTAGCTCATTAATATTGCGCAGATTATTGGTAAATTTTCATTTTTTATTTAATCTGGTATATTAAACAGATCTCATACAGGTACTGACCTGATCTATGCACATTTTATGTACGAGGTTGTATAAACATAATCCTAATTGGAAAAAATGATGTGAACAGAGATGAAATCATATTCTTTACAATTTTATTAGCAATTCATTCAAAAAAATTAACTAGTTACAAATACCAGAAACATCATTGACTATAGTCGGCAGTATGGCCATTTGCCTTTAAAAAATCCTTTGTGAATATTATAACTTTCGAATCTGATACACAATATTTAGTTGATACTTTAACCATGTATGATTGCATGATGCAATTTGCATCTAACATATTTTTCATGATAGTATGAATTGGATTTGTACAATTGTGTTGTTTTGTATTACCTTTAGTTTCCTTTTACATAAAGACTTGATTTTTGTTTATACTAAAATGTATATATATATATATATTGAATTGAAAATAAACTCACTGTTGTATTGGTAAGAAGGAACCCTTCATTGCCATGCTTCAGAGCACTATTAGTCACTAAAACTAACCCTTTATATTTTTCTGTGACAAAACATCTTGAAAGAAGATTTTTCTCTAGATGTTTATAAATGCATGTTTCACATGTTTGCAAAAACAATTGTGGTTGATTTGTTCTTCATTGTAACACTTTTGTTTCACCAGACATTACCAAGTCTGTCTATTAGTTTTGAGGGCAACTTTTTTGAAACAGGTAGCACATATAGCGGTGGAAATCGCCTGTACATTCAAGGGAACATGACCACCCAGTGGCGACAACTTTACCTCAGCAGAGCTAAGTTGAAGGCAGTGAGCCGTACGTCAGCATTGATTGCTGGCTTTGCTATGGTAAGTGTATTGTTTCCTGACATTGGCTTTACTTTGCTTTGGAACATGTAATTAAAAGTTTTTTGCACAAGTATGTATAACATGCTTATCACTGGTATAAAGGTTATTCACTATAAGTACTGGGATTGTGTAAATAATAAGATTAATGAAAAACACTTTTATCTGAATTTCAATTGTTCTTTATGAAAAATATAGAAGTATAATATACTATGTACTTACTACTTATTAACAAAAAATGTTCTATAAGCGCAACATCAGTGTACGGATGCAAACTAATGGTTTTCAGGTTGCAATGGTTGAAGTTCAGCTTGACAGGGATGTACGTTATGACCCGACTCTGCTCATAATGTTCTCGTGTGTCACCACTTGCTTGGTTGCAGTTCATCTTTTTGCTTTGATGATTTCAACATGCATGTTGCCTAATATTGAGGCTGTGTCAAACATTCACCATGCCAAGGCTGTAGGTCATATGTATATATATTATACTCACAAGTCTTTTATCATCTGACTGTTCATACTGTACATGTTATATAATGCTTCCGGGTTTTCTATACTTTTCTTTGTAAATTACAACTGTGGCATAATTGCATAAAATTGTAGTTTTGGCATGTTGTTTTGTCATTTAGATTGAACAATCTCCCCACCTCAGAATGAGAAATTACATTGAGATTGCATGGATTCTTTCAACAGGTATATATATGTCACAGGAAAGTGTAGTTTAGTCTTTTGGGTCATGTGTGAACAATTTACGGCATTGGTAGCTATGTTAACAAGCCTTAGATGCAATTATACATTGCAGGGGTTGGTCTCATTCTGTTCATGATTGAAATTGCTTTGTTGATTTGGTTGAAATTCGAAACATTAGGACAATCTTCATCTGTTGATTGTACCACTTGCAACAACACCAGTACAAATCCCCAACAAAATGGTATACATTATACAAGTGGATTAGCTTTTATACACTTTTGTTTTCTATGGCATACAATTAACATCAACAATAATGTTCAATCTGCTGTTTTTGTGCCATCATCAACTTTAGTTGCTTTGCAGAAACCGAAAGTAAAAACTTTACTCTTTCTAGTAAACAATGGAACTGTTCCTGCCTGGGTTGCTACTGGTGTGCTTATCCCAGTGGTGTTTCTGTTCATTGCATTTGCTGCCTACTTCTACCGTACTTTAGCTGAACACAAGTACACAATGTTTAAAGATGCATTCAATGAACTTGAAATATTGGAAAGGGAGATGAAGACTGAAGGTATAAATGGCAAATTTTGTGAATATCTGTTATTTGCATATTTGCTGGTCATGCTTGAGATAACTTTGACCTCATTTAACCTTGACATTGCAAGAAGATTTTTGTTGCAAGAGATGCCTGCCTTAAGTAAGGCAGTCATTAACGCTGAAACTATGTGTCATGCACTTGCTAGGCTATGTTTTAGATTAAATTAGTATGCGTGTCATATACGTTTATAGTTTTGTTTATCTATAAACACTACCTTCTGCTACCAATCCCATTTGTCGTGTAGGGGTTATTTCCTCTTCACAATCTTGTGACATCACAGTGGGATTATAAACAGTAGGTCTGGATATGCTGTAATGACTGCAGATTATTTTTGTAAACCTACACAGTTGGTCAATGGACAAACTGCCACACTGTAAATTGACATTGCGGGGTGTTCTAAAAAACTTCTTACACAAAGTTGACATTGATGTAACTAGTTCTCATATCTTAGAAATTCCCCAAAAGCTTTTGAATGTGACTTAACATTACCCAACACACAAAATTTACCAATCTACTGATTTATCATTCTAGTAATATCCTAAATAAATGCATTAATGTGTATAAAAATTATTTGCGAACTATAAATGACTTTTTAGTTAATGCAGTGCCGCCAAATTTTAAACTATGACACTAAAATTCTATAACACCACCCCAGAAATTTACTTTTTTAAGATTCTGTGTTTTTTTTTACTGCCTTACCTTGCTTTTTAATGAACTCATTGTGATGGCAGTAATACAATCACTAGATGGCAGTAACAGTGACCGGCGTGTGAAAAAAAAGATTTTTTTACTCCAACTAATATACCTCACTGGCCACAGTAAATTAGGTAAATTTTTTGTGCCTATAAAAAGTTGCGTACAGTTCCTAAACCCTGCTTGGTGTAATAAATAAGTGTGAGGTACTTATTTATCATGCAAGTGTTTCAACAGCTGAAATGTCCCGTCTTCATCCAAACGCCAATTTGGAACATGGCTATCACCAGTCTGTAAGTCGAATGCACTCTGGTGCATCCATGCAAAGCCATGCTCCATCGGACCATCTACAACCAATACCAAGTCTGGATATAAATGGAAGAAGTCAAGCTTCAAGTCTAAGTGGACATTTCTCTGTAGACCCTGTTTGAGTTGGTTTCTTTGCTACCTTGTTGGCCAATTTTTTAATGGTTAGCAAAGCCAAGTTTTTAATAGTGTGAAAGTATTACTTTTGGAAAGACCTAGCAACTATTTTCTGTTTGTGCAATAGATCTACATGCATGTGCAACATATGTTTGACGCTGCTGTAGATTTGGGTTTAAATATCTGCAGTTACCCCATGTAACAATCATTTGCACAACCACTAGTACTGAGAAGTGTTCGAGCATAAGGTCTTGTGAAAATAAGAAATAATTTGGCCAATTCCAGTCCATCTTAAATAAAAAAAATTGTCGCCGTAAAACCAGTATTTTAACTTGAAAAGTTGTAAGCGTTATGTTTTGATTTGTTGTTGTATACATTTGCACTGTTCTAGATAAATGCTGTCTAAAATGAGCTGCCGCTCGGTGTTCTATTGTATTGACACAAATTTATTAATAAAAGCAAAACCAGTACTGTTTGTTTGAGACCTGATTTTCCAATAGTTTACAACCCCAGCCATGCATGTTATTATTGTGCTACAGTCCTTTATAAGCACATGATTTGCAGTTTATTGAGTCTCATGTTTGGCTTGGGCAGTATAAGTGCATGTCACAGTGCGTTCATCCAAGATTCTTTTGGTTTAGTCATCATCCGACAGATGTGATTTTTCGGCGGTTGAAATTACATCATGTGAATCGACCAGTTCCACCTAAAAATTTGTGGCAAATAGAGTATTACATAACCTGTTCCATTGTCATGTTAATGTACTGGGTGAATCACTAAAAAAAGCCTTTTCAGTTTTAAACACACAACAGTTAACACATATTCTTTTAGGCTGATGCTAGTTTACTGGACCAGATTAGTGAAAATGCATGGCCATCAAAATAAATTTTAGTTTGGAGTTGCGAGTCAAATAGACAATTTTCGATATTTCCTGTATTATACCTTGGGAATTGGATAAACAGTTGGTTCTGGCGCACCCTCACGTCCAAAGTCAACCATAGAGCCACACTTTGGCACATCTTCGACCCACACTCCCTCATAAAGCTAAAAGTGCCAAACAGCAAAAAGTTAACTCGAAAGCTGAATAGATATTTTCTGGTACCACATAAACATTTATACATGCATAGGTTCAAGTTTTTTTCTAAGTGCAAGCATTTCCATGTAAAACAAATATTTTATTATATTATGCATTTTAAGTATACTCTGTTGATTCTGTCAAGCCTATTCAACAATATGAAAAAGGCAAATACAAAACTGCTGATTTTACTTAACATTTTAATTGTCATGCAACAACCTTCACCAAGAGTATTTCATAAATAAATCAGTGGTTTTGTATTGCCAGAAGAGCCTTATTTTCTTCAATACACATACTTATATTTCTTTTTACCTGGCCAGTGTCCAAGTAGAAAAACTGTCCTCGTCCATTTTTCTTTCCACCCTTCCACTCACCTTCATAGCGATTTTCATTTGCTGTACAAAATTCATTACATTATTTTCATCACTCTTTAGCACCCCTTACAAGAAACCCTTAACATGAAAATATTATTATCTACTGTTCCTAACTTAGACAAGCCGACAAATTTTGTTTAACTTTACTATTATTACGACATATTACAACACATGCAAAACATACGGTGGAAACTTCAGAGAGAAAATTTAGCCTGTGACGTAAAGTGCAAAATAGCAGAAGCACAGTATGTGTAAATTGGTGATAGAGAGTATATACATACATGGTCATAGCTTGGTTTAAAAACAATAATTATACTACCATACCTAGCCTAAGCATTCCTCTTCCATTGCACTTGTCTTCATCCCATTCTCCTTCATAGACAGATCCATCGGAAAAATACATTCTTCCCCATCCACACCTGTTATCAGCATACCACTCTCCTTCATAGTATTCAGTGTCATTGTAGAAAAATGTCCCATAACCCTGCACATGTAACAAAAACCTTGCATGAAAATGATTTTTCACAGCTCCAATTGCATGTTTGCATGGACTAAGCAATTAATAGTTACCATAATGGTATATAAGATTGAGATTTAGTGATATATTATTCTGATGGTAAGCTATATTATAAACAATGCAGACATTTCAAACAAACACAGTTACTGCTAATCAGACTCAAACTATGTGAAACAATCTGGGAACTAATGTTGTTTACTCACAGATTTCCAACTTTGGCATTTACTTTTCACATTACCCACCCTTAACTCTTTTGCACCTTTTTTTGCAATCATTCAATTCTGTTTACAAAATAATTGGAAATTTGGAAAGTATATACTAGGAAAACATCTTTTGATTATGGACATTAATTTACGTTATTTCTCACAACAAAAATACACTCCTTTAAAATAGCAAAGTAAATATATGATATATCCACCACAATTTTTTGCAGATATTTGCTGATAATTCGCACAAAAAATATCAGCTAATGCATCAACATAGACCTACAACCAAGTGTTCTCATAATCCGTGCCATCGAAATTCGTTTAAAAGTCCTCTAGGCAAATTACCGAACAAACTTTCCAATTTGGGTTCTGACTAGGATAACATTAACAGCTTATTAAAATGGTTTAACTAACTTACATGCTTCATATCATTTTTCCATCCACCAGAATATTGCTTTTTAAATTTTTCAGCTGCTTTGTCTGGAAAGCTCAGTGTCCCAAACCCATTTCGCTTTCCATTTTTCCAGTCACCATCATAGATCCCACCAGAACTTTTCCAGTGATATGTTCCCTTTCCTGCAAATAACATAACTATGTAGCCTACATATATAATGTGGTGGGAATACAATAGGTATAGTACACTTTCGCAAATTGAACTAGTTCCTACACCGCTACCAAACATAGTTAAAAAGAACTCACCATGTTTCTTGTTGTTTAACCATTCACCAGTGTACTCATTGCCGTTTACAGAATATACAGTATGGTGCAAACCTTTCTTTTGCGCTTTATAATCCCAAGAATGCCAAAGTGGTTCCGAAAGTTTGGGCTTGGACACATGCGGCATATTTTAATCGCATGAAGTGTGTCAATACTCCTATCTTTTCTACTACGCGCCCACAACTCAATAAACCAACCAAAGCTATTCCTTAGTTGCCATAACAACGTCGATGATTATTACAGCGACATCAGTGGCAAATAATGGTAAAAGTTTAAGTTCGGTGATATTTTGTCCCCCAATTACAAAGAAATGTATAAGTATACTCTCATAAACATTATTAAATTGAAGAGATTGGTTAGATTAGTGAGTGTGCAAGGCCGCGAAGCCTTGAGACCTGCGTAGACCAAAAGTTGGAAATCCGCACTTGACACCCGGCAGCATATTATCCGGCACTTTTCCTCGAAAGTTTCATGGTAAAAACGTTTAATATTCGTGCGCATTAAAACGTCAAAATTTTGTGTTTCTTGGTTTCGTTAAAAAGGGTTTGTTTCCACTGTCTTTTCCGAAATCACAACAGGTTTTCAAACATTAAACGGATATTTTTAATTTTTATTCACTTGAAACGTGTCAACTTCAGTTCGCCTCCATAAGCTATATTGGTAATGGAGTAAAGATAGAAAACGTGTTGCACTCACTAAGATCTTAAAATTACAAAGAAGTTGTGTTGAATTGGGATAGTTTGCTTATGTATTATATGATTGGAAAACGACGGGATTGAGGTTTTAATTATCCGGAACTTCGCCTAATTCGAAAAAATGTAGGTGCATGAATATGTCCTACTGCACCGCTTTTTATTTTCGCTGGCATAAAAGGTCTTGTGGATAGAGAAAGCATGCGGTGCCATGCATAAATTGTTGGATCTTCATTTTGCTGAATTAAACTTCCTGTCAAAGACTGACAGATTGACCTTTCTCCTTCCTTTATGACAATAAAATATAAATTAACCAGATTTCTATGAAGTGGTATACTTCATGAGTATTTGCATGTTTCATCTTCATGCGCATATATCTCAACAATGAAAAGAAATACTTCAATGAAATTCCCTGAAATATAAGATCTTGGGTTTTGATAAAGGGTGTTGATTTGTGTTGCTTTCTACTGTGGGCCATCACTTGGAAAATGTTGGAGCTATATTATCCACATAAAGTACGATGCAACAATTGCAGATAACACAGGGATTGTTTTCACCGTAAACTCATATCCTATACATTTTACACAACCTTAACTAAACATAACACGGTTGATTTCACAGTACGTTGTGCTTACTGATGCTGGAAACGCAGCCGCTACCGCATATAATGAGCATGTTTATGATACCTACCCCTCGCCGATCGACTATGGATTTGCATGTGGCGTAAATTTTACCTTTTGCTACGGTTTACTCTTGCTGAAAAGCAATCTATATAATCTCTTATTCATTGACAGCCAAATGAAGCGATAATAATACCAAAAATCTACTCACAACACCAAAAAGTACATTTCGTTCCGCTATACGTTTCAATGCCTCGGTGTTTATTTTATTGTGATTCTTGCCCTAAAATCGTGTTGGTTTTCGGAGGTGTGACCTCAAACGTCTTGAGTCTCTCTATTGACTGTGATGCATAGCCAAGGTATCTTAGGAAAACACTATCACAAGCACCTGCAAACAAACTGCCGATGCAAGCGTCTTATATGTAAATATATACCCTGATTAACCTGAAAATCAATCTAAATGTTTCCTCATTAACTTCAGGAATCGCGATAAACTAAAGTCGATGCAGAAGGAGTCAGGTATATTAAATAGATACTTAGTTCGTTGAAATTCAAAGAGAGTTTCATAAAAAGTTATGCTTTTTATTACATTGGTACCAAACAATAAACAATTCATAAGGAAGCAATCATAACTGCGGTCATTGATCTGTGTGCCTTTTTGCCACGTAAATGGCCCTCGACATGGTAAACTTCATTGATTAAATTATCTTTGTCTGCTATAATGGATGACTGAAAAGATTTACAAAATTATCATAATTTACATACGACCTGTCAGATTTATCACGTTTGGTCTGAACTTCCGCAATTAGTGCGGACATGCTTCCCAAGGGGGCACAGGCCAAAATCGAGATACACGTTTGGCACGAAATACATTGTCCTAAACAGTGTTTTAAATTGATCAGAATCTTGCCAACTTTAACCACCGAATGTTTTATTTAAACGAAACTATTTTCAAAAGATAGTTCGTGGAAATTGTCACGGCCATTGCGCCAAAGTCGAAAGCTAAAAAAGGGGCCTTTCGAGTAGAAATTCACGCATGTGTGCATGCAAGTCTTTCGCCATTTTATTAGCAAAACTCGATACGACAATAATGGCTCGAAGTATTGGTCTATACATTCCAGGTATTTTGCAGAATTTTCAACTGGACAAGTATAAGAGAGTTGAGCTGTTACTTTTTCTTATTTTCGCTTGCACAATTCGTCTCGGGGATAAAGGTGACAATGCAGAGACATAAATCTTGTGGGATCTTCCCGCACAGTGAACATGGCGTTGATACCCGACAGATTAACCGTTCTGTGTCCAATGTGGGAAAACGAAATCTAAATAAATCATCACAAAAGGCATAACTTGTTTATGTTTAAAATCAGGCGATTCAGATTATATCGTACGTGTGTTACCCAACTAGTTGTGGAGAAAATGCTAACCTAGTATATGATGTTAAAAACTTGAAATCATATACCGTATACATGCTCAGGAATCAACATTCCCACTGTACCAAACTATTTAACACCAATGAAATTTTTGTTTACAGTGCTGACCCAACCTGATCTTTGAGATCCTCGGTTTTAATACTGATTAAGTTGTCTGAGGACACGTGAGAGTGCAAGAGAAGAGACTCTGTCAGGTCCACTCCAATGAATTGAGTAATCACCAATCCAAATACCACGTCGTCACCCTTTCCTAATTCTTGACCAACTTGAGGCAATACATCAGCTCTGAAGTGATTTAAAATGTAAATAAAGGTGATATATTTTGTGTAGGAAAAACATAGATTTAAACAAAAAGATTTTTAAGGGATTTATATCTAATTGTCAAAGTCGCGCGAGGAATTTCGAGTTGTGTGGAAATAAGAGTTTGTGAATTCAGATTTTCTTAACCTAGTTCTCATTACCAGATGTTATTTTTTGTATTGTCTCGAAACTTTTTTTGAAATAAATCAGCGAATGTGTGGGGTAATTACAAGATACGTACTGCACCAAAAATAAAAATAAAAAAAAAATAAAAAAAGATAAAAGAACCCTGGCTACCCAAATTGTTTTTAAATGGTGAATTTACCCACACCACGGCTTCATTCGTTCAGCAAGCGTTCGACTCAAGCAAACACCAGCACTACCTGTTCCAAACTGATGAGTGTATGTCCGGCCTTTGTATTTAGTCTAAGAGAAAACAAAAGCTACATCTTTCAAAAACAGAAGAAATAAAGTTTTCTGTTGCTATCTCTTGTGTTTATAGTGTAATTTTATTCACCCATAGTAATTACAATTACATTAATTATGATTACATGCTTTACACTAAAACAAATACTTTAAAACTTCGCAGACTTCTTCTTCCAATGTAAATACTCTCTTTCCAGTTGAACCCATTGAGATATTCCAACAGCCGATCAACATTCACGTATTGGTCGTCGTCAAAACTGCACCACCACCTACGTAACCAACAAAACACAAAAAAGTATTTTGTAATTTCTAGTGAGAAAATACACATGTAGCAAATTTATTCACAGCACACATGCTCCTTTCGTGAACTAGTAATTAACACTCGCACCAACCTTTTCTCTTTGTCAGCCATAAACAAATCGTAGGCGACACCTTGCTTGCATCCAATGCCATCCCTACATATTAAATCTTGGTAGATATGATGTACGTTTTACAGGTATATTAGTTGCTTACGGTCCGTGTGCTGCTTCACATTTCGTCGGAACAAGTTTGTTTTCTGAAAAGTTAACGGAACTGTAGTAAACTTTTTTGAAGGTTGACATGCACTTTCCTCAAAAGCCTTGGCTTAAAAAATATTTTTATGAGCTGAGAAATTTACAAAACCTTGTTAAAAGTTACGGAAACGATCAACTGGTTTAATTTATATGAAATACCAGTGTTTGATGTCCTAAAAACGACCGATTTAAAATTGCGGATAATAAACTGACTTTAGAATAGAAATTAATACAAGCTTACCACTTTTGCTTTGATAGATCGGATCATCTTTGTCTGTTATGATGGTTGCCTATAGAAATCAGATACAAAGCTGTTTGTTTCACTTTTTTACAAATAAATATGTTATGTCTGCATCATTGGTTGTGACTTGGACCGAAAATCCTAGTTGAAAACTTTGCAAGGACCTGTGCAATTGGGCGATCCTGCCAATCATGCCATTGCATGAAGTATTACTGCGTTGTCTGAGTATGGCGGTAGAGATTCCCTACGTATATGTGAATTTGCCTGGCAAGTTGTGCGCTTGCGCATACTTGACCACAATATACCCCTAAAACCACTGAGCTCCTGTGTAGCTCAGTTGGTAGAGCTATGGGCCTGGTAAGCCCAGGGTCGTTCTTTTAAATCACGTTCTGACTTGTCGGGAAAATGTGGCTGATCCAGCTAGGCTGCAATGCCCGGGCTGCCAAGCCTGTGAACCTACTGACAACTTTTAGTCTAAATAACACGTGTGACATCTGTATTTAGCGTAAAATGAGGTAGGCCAGTCTTTAGATTGAAAGAAAAAATGCGGATGTATTTGTTGTTAGCCATGATTGCCCCGGTTTAGTACCTTGTCCTAGAGTCGTGGTCAGTCAAGCATATAAATAAACCTCACTTGTTAAGGACGTGCAATTTGTCAGTTTCAAAACGCCTTAAATTTTATTCCATATGGCATAATTTGTGTTGTTACATCACTCAGCACAACAACAAACGGAATTATAAAAAAATATAAATTAAATTAAAGAGTAGTTTCAATATTCACAATTTATGACGTTAATGCTGCCTACGCTTATCATAAAAATAGAGCGTTATTATCCGCAGGACTTATTTGATAATTTAATGGAATTTTACAACAATAGTTGTCAATGCGCGTCACACAATTTCCTGGTTGGATCTGACTGCATTGTGTTATTCTGGTCCGTTAATTTGCACAGCAATGTTTATCAATCCTTTTCATGATTTTGGATCACAAGTTTTATAAACCAGCGGTTCTCAAACTGGGCTCGCCCCTTGTCGTCCGTGAAAATTTTTGGGGGAACGGTCAAGTTCTTTCGAAATGATTTGTAACTGTCATCCTAATATGCATACAATATACGTTTATATAACAACTTTATATCACAAGAAGAAATGAATGGCAATATTCACAAACAATTCTGAATAGTAATTGTGTATTGGCATACACAGTATTGTTTCTAGCACCAAGCAGTAAGCTGAAGGTGCAAAACTTGTTTAAAGAGATATTGTCGTATTTGTGTGGTTTGGCATCACACTTTTCAAATTTTGATAGTCACATCTAACACAAACTGGTCTATACCCACCCTGTTTTAATGATTACCCAACGACCTGGACACAATGCATGTCATAACTCGTCTGTTTGCAAATTTACCTGATACTTCGTCTTTTTAAACCATGTTTTTAAAACGACATCCAGCCTTTTTCCATGATACTTTTGACCTGTGCGTATCGTAATGAATACATCTCTCAATGTATATGACTCAACTTCTTCCACTTTCGGGCCACATTTTTGAAACGCATCAAAGCTCTCATTGTTCGATATCCAAAAAATCAATCCCATAATTGCACAAGGCAAATAAACTAACCGCAGTTGTTTTATCACATTCATGTTTTATAAACTGTGATAAACTTTCTTAATATTAATAAACTCTTTGCTTAATATTCATGCAGATTAGCTCAAAAATCAACTTTAACACAAATAGAACCAAACACATTTGCCGATTAAACATCTAATTACAATACGTGGCATGGTGGTACATTGATTGTATTACCAGACGCGACACCCTAATCTGAATATTTCCTGGACTATTGTATTCATAAGCTTATGATGCTACGTCATTGCTTGGTTTGGATGCGACAAAGCGTTCAACCCCTGGACATTAGATTTTTTACAGGTACCGATTGCATTTCATCATGCGGTTAAAAATATTTTCCTATGTAAACAATAACGTAACAAGTTTGACCAACTCATTCAAGCTGCGTTTGTACAAGAAAAATACTGCAAACGGCACACTGTTTCAAATTTCTAGCTTTAGTGGAAACCTAAATGTTGAAATGGTAGAGAGGTTTGGAGCAGTCATCTATGTTCAATAATAGTTTGTGGTTGTGCATGTAGGATACAGTGTTTCCAGAATTAGCAATTTTGGCAGAGCACATATGAGATGATACACTTATATCTTTATAGCATGCAAAACATGCTAAAAAAATTCCTTGGTGAAATATTTTCCTGAAACTTGATGAATGTACAATGGTTTGGAAAAAGCTGGCACACTTGCTAAAGCCAAGACAAACATGACGCACGTTACAATCAAATAATTTTTTTTAACTAAAGACAAGCATAATTTTTGCGGCGATTTTCATTGTTAATATGTTTTGTTTTTGAACAAATTACATGACTTCGTTTAAATTTGGCTGTTTTGTTTAGGTGATGAAAAGCGAACTTTGCCACCGGTCTCTGAGGATGTCGAAGTACCAATGTAGTCACTGGCAAGCTGAATTGCACAAATAAAATTTTCTCTTACATAATTAATCATTTTTGTTAAATTTTAGGATCTTGCGGCTCAAAAAGAATGGACTTGGCACCATTGCACAACCAGACTTCAAGAATCAAAAATTTAACCAAAGCGTCAATGAACAGGTTGATTCCTGGAAAAGTCCTCATTATTTTGAATCTCTCAAAGTGCTTCTTATTAAAACATGAGCTCTGCAACGTCTTTCCATTCGTCGGCAAATTTAACATCACCGAATTATTCGGATTTTCTCGAGTTGCTTGAACCCCTACTCCAACCGTCAAACCTAACTGACTGGGCCACTAACACCCCTGATTCCAAAGTTCATGGTACATCTGCTAGTAGCACGGATAACGGAAAGTAACTATTTTCAAAAGATAGTTCGTGGAAATTGTCACGGCCATTGCGCCAAAGTCGCACGCTAAAAAAGGGGCCTTTCTAGTAGAAATTCATGCATGTGTGCATGCAAGTCTTTCGCCATTTTATTAGCAAAACTCGATACGACAATAATGGCTCGAAGTATTGGTCTATACATTCCGGGTATTTTGCAGAATTTTCAACTGGACAAGTATAAGAGAGTTGAGCTGTTACTTTTTCTTATTTTCGCTTGCACAATTCGTCTCGGGGATAAAGGTGACAGTGCAGAGACATAAATCTTGTGGGATCTTCCCGCACAGTGAACATGGCGTTGATACCCGACAGATTAACCGTTCTGTGTCCAATGTGGGAAAACGAAATCTAAATAAATCACCACAAAAGGCATAACTTGTTTATGTTTAAAATCAGACGATTCAGATTCCATCGTACGAGTTTTACCCAACTAGTAGTGGAGAAAATGTTAACCTTGCATATGATGTTAAAAACTTGAAAGCATATACCGTATACATGCTCAGGAATCAACATTCCCACTGTACCAAACTATTTAACACCAATGAAATTTTTGTTTACAGTGCTGACCCAACCTGATCTTTGAGATCCTCAGTTTTAATGCTGATTAAGTTGTCTAAAGACACGTGAGAGTGTAAGAGAAGGGACTCTGTCAGGTCCACTCCGATGAATTGAGTAATCACAAGTCCAAATACCACGTCGTCACCCTTTCCTAATTCTTGACAAACTTGAGGCAAAACATCAGCTCTGAAGTGATTTAAAATGTAAATAAAGGTGATATATTTTGTGTAGGAAAAACATAGATTTAAACAAAAAGATTTTTAAGGGATTTATTGCAAATTGTCACAGTCGCGCGAGGAATTTCGAGTTATGTGGAAATAAGAGTTTGTGAATTCAGATATTCTTAACCTAGTTCTCATTACTAGACGTTATTTTTGTATTGTCTCGAAACTTTTTTTGAAATAAATAAGCGAATTTGTGTGGGTAATTACAAGATAGGTACTGCACTAAAAACAAAAATAAAAAATAAAAAAAGATAAAAGAACCCTGGCTACCCAAATTGTTTTTAAATGTTTAACTCACCCACACCACGGCTTCATTCGTTCAGCAAGCGTTCGACTCAGGCAAACACCAGCACTACCTGTTCCAAACTGATGAGTGTATGTCCGGCCTTTGTATTTAGTCTAAGAGAAAACAAAAGCTACATCTTTTAAAACAGAAGAAATAAAGATTTCTGTTGCTATCTCTTATGTTTATAGTGTAATTTTATTCACCCATAGTAATTACAATTACATTAATTATGATTACATGCTTTACACTAAAACAACGTACTTTAAAACTTCGCCGACTTCTTCTTCCAATGTAAATACTCTCTTTCCAGTTGAACCCATTAAGATATTCCAACAGCCGATCGACATTCACGTATTGGTCATCGTCAAAACTGCACCACCATCTACGTAACCAACAAAACACCAAAAAGTATTTTGTAATTTCTAGTGAGAAAATACACATTTAGCAATTTTATTCACAGCACACGTACTCCTTTCGTAATCTAGAAATTAACACTCGCACCAACCTTTTCTCTTTGTCAGCCATAAACATATCGTAGGCGACTCCTTGCTTGCATCCAATGCCATCCCTACATATTAAATCTTGGTAGATACTACGTTTTACAGGTATATTAGTTGCTTACGGTCCGTGTGCTGCTTCACATTTCGTCGGAACAAGTTTGTTTTCTGAAAAGTTAACGGAACTTTAATAAACTCTTTTAAGGTTTACATGCACTTTCCTCAAAAGCCTTGGCTTAAAAAGTATTGAATTTTATGAGGTGAGAAATTTACAAAACCTTGTTAAAAGTTACGGAAACGATCAACTGGTTTAATTTATATGAAATACCAGTGTTTGATGTCCTAAAAACGACCGATTTAAAATTGCGGATAATAAACTGACGTTAGAATAGAAATTAATACAAGCTTACCACTTTTGCTTTGATAGATCGGATCATCTTTGTCTGTTATGATGGTTGCCTATAGAAATCAGATACAAAGCTGTTTGTTTCACTTTTTTACAAATAAATATGTTATGTCTGCATCATTGGTTGTGACTTGGACCGAAAATCGTAGTTTGAAAACTTTGCAAGGACCTGTGCAATTGGGCGATCCTGCCAATCATGCCATTGCATGAAGTATTACTGCGTTGTCTGAGTATGGCGGTAGAGATTCCCTACGTATATGTGAATTTGCCTGGCAAGTTGTGCGCTTGCGCATACCTTGGCCACAATATACCCCTTAAAATCACTGAGCTCCTGTGTAGCTCAGTTGGTAGAGCTATGGGCCTGGTAAGCCCAGGGTCGTTCTTTTAAATCACGTTCCGACTTGTCGGGAAAATGTGGCTGATCCAGCTAGGCTGCAATGCACGGGCTGCCAAGCCTGTAAACCTACTGACAACTTTCAGTTTAAATAACACGTGTGACATCTGTATTTAGCGTAAAATGAGGTAGGCCAGTCTTTAGATTGAAAGAAAAATGCGGATGTATTTGTTGTTAGCCATGATTGCCCCGGTTTAGCAGCTTGTCCTAGAGTCGTGGCCAGTCAACCATATAAATAAACCTCACTTGTTAAAGACGTGCAATTTGTCAGTTTCAAAACGCCGTAAATTTTATTCCATATGGCATAATTTGTGTTGTTACATCACTCAGCACAACAACAAACGGAATTATAAAAAATATAAATTAAATTAAAGAGTAGTTTCAATATTCACAATTTATAACGTTAATGCTGCCTACGCTTATCATAAAAATAGAGCGTTATTATCCGCAGGACTTATTTGATAATTTAATGGAATTTTACAACAATGGTTGTCAATGCGCGTCACACAATTTCCTGGTTGGATCTGACTGCATTGTGTTATTCTGGTCCGTTAATTTGCACAGCAATGTTTATCAATCCTTTTCATGATTTTGGATCACAAGTTTTATAAACAGCGGTTCTCAAACTGGGCTCGCCCCTTGTCGTCTGTGAAAATTTTTGGGGGAACGGTCAAGTTCTTTTGAAATGATTTGTAACTGTCATCCTAATATACATACAATGTACGTTTATATAACAAGCAACTTTATATCACAAGAAGAAATGAATGGCAATATTCACAAACAATTCTGAATAGTAATTGTGTATTGGCATACACACTATTGTTTCTAGCACCAAGCAGTAGGCTGAAGGTGCAAAACTTTTGTTTAAAGAGATATTGTCGTATTTGTGTGGTTTTTTGGCATCACACTTTTCAAATTTTGATCCAAATTAGTCACTAATAAAATGGTTTAGCCACCCCTTTTGCACAAGAGGATAGTCACATCAACACAAACTGGTCTATACCCACCCTGTTTTAATGATTACCCAACAGCCTGGACACAATGCATGTCATAACTCGTTTGTTTGCAAATTTACCTGATACTTCGTCTTTTTAAACCATGTTTTTATAACGACATCCAGCCTTTTTTTATGAAACTGCTGACCTGTGCGTATCGTAATGAATACATCTCTCAATGTATATGACTCAACTTCTTCCACTTTCGGGCCACATTTTTGGAAAGCATCAAAGCTCTCATTGTTCGATATCCAAAAAATCAACCCCATAATTGCACAAGGCAAATAAACTAACCGCAGTTGTTTTATCACACTCATGTTTTATAAACTGTGATAAACTTTCTTAATATCAATAAACTCTTTGCTTAATATTCATGCAGATTAACTCAAAAATCAACTTTAACATAAAATAGAACCAATCACATTTGCCGATTAAACATCTAATTACAATACGTGGCATGGTGGTACATTGATTGTATTACCAGGCGCGACACCCTAATCTGAATATTTCCTGGACTATTGTATTCATAAGCTTATGATGTTACGTCATTGCTTGGTTTGGATGCGACAAAAGCGTAGAAACCCCTAGACATCAGATTTTTTACAGGTACCGATTGCATTTCATCATGCGGTTAAAAATATTTTCCTATGTAAACAATATCGTAACAAGTTTGACTAACTCATTCAAGCTGCGTTTGTACAAGAAAAATACTGCAAACGGCACACTATTTCAAATTTCTAGCTTTAGTGGAAACCTAAATGTTGAACAGGTAGAGAGGTTTGGAGCAGTCATCTATGTTCAATGATAGTTTGTGGTTGTGCATGTAGGATACAGTGTTTCCAGAATTAGCAATTTTGGCAGAGCACATATGAGATGATACACTTATATCTTTATAGCATGCAAAACATGCTAAAAAAATTCCTTAGTGAAATATTTTCCTGAAACTTGATGAATGTACAATGGTTTGGAAAAAGATGGCACACTTGCTGGAGTCAAGACAAACATATGATGCACGTTACAATCAAATAATTTTTTTTAACTAAAGACAAGCATAATTTTTGCGGCGATTTTCATTGTTAATATGTTTTGTTTTTAAACAAATTACATGACTTCGTTTAAATTTGGTTGTTTTGTTTTGGTGATGAAAAGCGAACTTTGCCACCGGTCTCTGAGGATGTCGAAGTACCAATGTAGTCACTGGCAAGCTGAATTGCACAAATAAAATGTTCTCTCACATAATTAATCATTTTTGTTAAATTTTAGGATCTTGCGGCTCAAAAAGAATGGGCTTGGCACCATTGCACAACCAGACTTCAAGAATCAAAAATTTAACCAAAGCGTCAAAGAACAGGTTGATTCCTGGAAAAGTCCTCATTATTTTGAATCTCTCAAAGTGCTTCTTATTAAAACATGAGCTCTGCAACGTCTTTCCATTCGTCGGCAAATTTAACATCACCGAATTATTCGGATTTTCTCGAGTTGCTTGAACCCCTACTCCAACCGTCAAACCTAACTGACTCGGCCACTAACACCCCTGATTCCAAAGTTCATGGTACATCTGCTAGTAGCACGGATAACGGAAAGTAACTATTTTCAAAAGATAGTTCGTGGAAATTGTCACGGCCGCTAAAAAACTTCAAGGCCTTCCTAGTAGAAATTCATGCATGTGTGCATGCAAGCCTTTCCGCCATTTTATTAGCAAAACTCGATACGACAATAATGGCTCCAAGTATTGGTCTATACTTTCCAGGTATTTTGCAGAATTTTCAACTGGACGAGTATAAGAGAGTTGAGCTGTGAATTTTTATTAATTTCGCTTGCACAATTCGTCTCGGGGATAAAGGTGACAGTGCAGAGACATAAATCTTGTGGGATCTTCCCGCACAGTGAACATGGCGTTGATACCCGACAGATTAACCGTTCTGTGTCCAATGTGGGAAAACGAAATCTAAATAAATCATCATAAAAGGCATAACTTGTTTATGTTTAAAATCAGGCGATTCAGATTGCATCGCACGTGTGTTAGCCAACTAGTTGTGGACAAAATATTAACCTTATATATCATGTTAAAAACTTGACAGCATATACCGTATACATGCTTAGGAATTAACATTCCCACTGTATCAACAAACTATTTAGCACAAATGAAATTTTTTATCTAAAGTGCTGACCCAACCTGATCTTTGAGATCCTCGGTTTTAATGCTGATTAAGTTGTCTGAGGACACGTGAGAGTGTAAGAGAAGAGACTCTGTCAGGTCCACTCCGATGAATTGAGTAATCACCAATCCAAATACCACGTCGTCACCCTTTCCTAATTCTTGACCAACTTGAGGCAATACATCAGCTCTGAAGTGATTTAAAATGTAAATAAAGGTGATATATTTTGTGCAGGAAAAACATAGATTTAAACAACGCAGAAGTAATGTCTTGGCTGCGAAGCCTGTGAACCTTATGATTAGATTTAAACAAAAAGAGTTTTACTGGATTTATTGCAAATTTTCAAAGTCGCGCGAGGAATTTCGAGTTGTGTGGAAATACGAGTTTGTGAATTCAGATTTTCGTAACCTAGTTCTCATTACCAGACGATATTTTTTGTATTGTCTCGAAACTTTTTTTGAAATAAATAAGCGAATGTGTGGGGGTAATTACAGGATACGTACTGCACTAAAGATATAATTTAAAAAAAAATAAAAGAACCCTGGCTACCCAAATTGCTTTTAACTGTTAAACTCACCCACACCACGGCTTCATTCGTTCAGCAAGCGTTCGACTCAGGCAAACACCAGCACCACCTGTTCCAAACTGATGAGTGTATGTCCGGCCTTTGTATTTAGTCTGATAGAAAACAAAAACTACATCTCTTAAAGCATTAGAAATAAAGATTTCTGTTGCTATCTCTTATGTTTATAGTGTGGCGACCGAACTGTAGTGTTCGCCTGTGCATTGAAGCGTGCTATTGCCTTTTTCCCGTGTCGCGATTGCCGCCTTATATACATGTGTTTTTTGTGTTGCTCACCCCTTTCCGACTCTCGCAATAAAGCATCAACCGCTTTAATAGTGTAATTTTATTTAACCACAGTAATAACAATTACATTAATTATGATTACATGCTTTACACTAAAACAACGTACTTTAAAACTTCGCCGACTTCTTCTTCCAATGTAAATACTCTCTTTCCAGTTGAACCCATTGAGATATTCCAACAGCCGATCGACATTCACGTATTGGTCGTCGTCAAAACTGCACCACCACCTACGTAACCAACAAAACACCAAAAAGTATTTTGTAATTTCTAGTGAGAAAATACACATGTAGCAAATTTATTCACAACACACATACTCCTTTCGTGAACTAGTAATTAACACTCGCACCAACCTTTTCTCTTTGTCAGCCATAAACAAATCGTAGGCGACACCTTGCTTGCATCCAATGCCATCCCTGCATAATAAATCTTGGTAGATATGATGTACGTTTTACAGATATATTAGTTGCTTACGGTCCGTGTGCTGCTTCACATTTCGTTGGAACAAGTTTGTTTTCTGAAAAGTTAACGGAACTGTAATAAACTTTTTAGGTTTATATGCACTTTCCTCAAAGGTCGTGGCAATAATTTTAAAAACATATTCAATTTTATGAGGTGAGAAATTTACAAAGCCTGGTTAAAGAACGACCCATTTAAAATTGCGGATAAACAACTGACGTTAGAATATAAATTAATACAAGCTTACCACTTTTCCTTTGATATATCGGATCATCATTGTCCGTTATGATGGTTGCCTGAAAATCAAATACAAATCTGTTTATTTCCTTTTACAATTAAAAATGTTATGTCTGTATCATTAGTTGTGACCTGATGACAACTTTTAGTTGAAATAACACGTGTGACATCTGTATTTGGTGTAAAATGAGGTAGGCCAGTCTTTACATTGAAAAGAAATACCAGAGGTATTTGTTGTTAGCCATGACTGCCCCGGTTTAGCACCTTGTCCTAGAGTCGTGGTCAGTCAACCGGTATGTCCCGGTAATTTGGTCAGACACCATGTGTCAAAGTATTATGAATAAACCTCGCTTGTAAAAGATGTGTAATTTGGCCGTTCAAACACACTGTTAATTTTGTTCTATTATGGCATAATTTGTATTGTTACATCACAGTCAGATTGTGATTTGGTTCTTCTCACACACACAAAATTAAATTGGCCTAACTTTAGTCAGCTGTAAAAATAGTTACTATGTTTGTAATTCTGTAAGTTTGCAAATAAATATTCGAAATTGTCAATCGCCTCGGTGTTTTTGAGTTGCAAAGATATGGTATGACTACCGGCATATAGGCATAAGCTGACTGCATTGTTTTGACCAGGCGACGTAGCAAAATGCTAACTATAGGTGGCAAGGGGATTATGATGGTCCGTTTATACGCACTGCAATGTTTATCAAGCCTTTTCATAATTTTTAAGCACACATTTTATAAACCAGCGGTTCTCAAACTCAGCTCCGCGGAGTGACCCGTAAAAATTTTTGGGTACGGTTGAAGTTCTTTCGAAATGATTTGTAAGCGTTATCTTATCATACAAATTGTTACTGATGCTGCCAGGCATATTTATTGTTTGCCAAAAGGGCAGTATTCAACAATCTTATTATACGTACAATACGTTTATATCACAAGAAGACATGAATGCCAATACTCACAAACAATTCTGAATCTTAATTGTGTATAGGCATACGCTGTACTGTTACTGGCATCAAGAGGTTTGGTCCCTTGTTTTTATTTGCGAAACTTTTGTTTACAGAGATATTTTCGTATTTGTGTGGTTTGGCATCACTTTTACGTGGACGCAGATCATCGGAGTGTATCGTTTCGAAAAAACAAAAAAGTTTGGGGAACGCTGTTACAAACCAATACAAGCGAACAACGCGTTGATTTTTACTACCATATTGAACAACAAAAAGGGATTGTGCATGACAAAAATTAATACAGAAACGAAAGTGTGGGTAAACTAATGGGCTGGACACAAAGCATCAATTTAGTGTAATAAATCGTCTGTTTGCAAATTTTACCTGATAGTTCGTCTTTTTAAACCATGTTTTTATAACGACATCCAGCCTTTTTTCATGAAACTTCTGACCTGTGCGTATCGTAATGAATACATCTCTCAATGTATATTTATCAGCTTCTTCCATTCTCGGTCCATGATTTTGGAAAGCATCAAAGCTCTCATTGTTCGACATCAACAAAACCAATCCCACGAACGCAAAGGGCAAAAAAACTACCAGACGTTTCTTTTTTTTATTCATGTTTTCTAAATACAAAAAAACTTCTTCAAGACCCCTCAACATTAATGCACTCTTTGTTTGATTTGCACGCAGGTCAACTCAAAAATCAACTTTAAGACAAAACAGAACCAAACACATTGGCCGATTACACATCTAATTGGAATACGTGGCATTGTGATACATTCAATGCATTACGAGACGCGACACGATAACCTGATTATTTCCTGGACTATTTTTGTTCTAATAAGCTTAAAATGTCAGCCAACTGATTTACCTGCTACAAAGGCCTTCAATAACCCCTAGACATTAGAATTTGTGCAAACTGTTTCGTCCTACGTCTTACCAGTGCAGCGGTGATAAATATGGTCCTGCTGGCAAAACCTTTTTCACTTTGTGGTACTTTACAATAAACCTTCCCACTTTTCTGTTGGCAGATTGGGTTATATTTGTCTACTATAAAGGATACCTGGTTTTGAGATATATCAATCTGTTTGTTTCTTTATTATCATAATCTATACGACCTGTCGGATTTATTAGTTTGGGTCTGACTTTTGACAAAACGCAAATACTGCGGACACTGTTCCAACAAAATCGGAACAAAATTTTCGTTCCGAAACGAAATTGTTCAATTTGGAACGAAATTTTTTTATTCGGAACGGTTTTGCTGACGGTATTTCAGGGAAAATGTAAAATTGCATAATGCCCCATTACCCAGGGCGCCACAGGCCAACGTCGAGAAACACTTTTTTTCTGGTGTTTTCTTGCGTTTTTATCTACTCCACTGTACACTCTACGCCTAAATGAACAATTTACTGCCGTAGGATCCGTTGTTGTTTCAGACCTAGGAGGACTGCAGACCAATATCACAACGTGCGATTGACCATCAGCAAGACCAAGCGCAACTTCCAGACGATCCGACCATCTCCAACCAAAACCACCACGATTGGACTGTCCTCGAGATGTTTAAGGTCTGTCGATGTGGATCAAAGGAAACGTTCTGAGAACCGAGTTGGCGGTTGCTTTCGATGGGTTTTGCTTTGGTCAGCCGATAGAAACGCAACCACCAACTCGTTGCGTCGACAGACCTTAAACATCTCGAGAACAGGCCAGCCCATCGAAACGCAACCGCCAACCTTTCGCCACATGCAATCTGTCGCAACCCATCACGTTCCAGTGCGACTGGCTGCGATCCTGCGACAAGGAAATCGTTACAAACCACGCGTACAAAAGTCTCTGTCTGTTCGTCTCTTGTTCGTTACCTCGTGTGTTCGAATCTTTTACCAACAAATATGTGGCTTATATGAAAATGCATACATGGTTATTTCAGTTCGGATTACCCCGTGACTC
The DNA here is from genome assembly GCF_947561715.1 of Ascidia mentula. Classification (NCBI taxonomy): domain Eukaryota; kingdom Metazoa; phylum Chordata; class Ascidiacea; order Phlebobranchia; family Ascidiidae; genus Ascidia; species Ascidia mentula. The sequence continues at coordinate 8,635,631 of NC_138568.1, forward strand.
ATTTGAAAAGGCTTGTTGCTGGAAGTGTCATAAAATAGGTTGACCGGATTTTTTAATTATCTTGCCTGCACACGAACGAATAGCACGCTCGCCGTAAATGAGTTGATATGTGTTTGCAGCGTGATTATTATTCAACGTTAATAAAAATCCGGTTGATGCCACAAAAACACAACATAATAAGCTATATGAGAATGACGTTGTGGATACATTGGCACGGCCATTGCACCAAAGTCGGAATCTAATAATAATCGAGGCACTTCGAACAGAAATAACGTATGTCTGCTTGCAAGCCTTTCTACCATTTTTATCAGCAAAACTCGACACGACATAGTGGCTCCCAAAATTGTTTTTTAGGGCATTTTTCAGAAATTTTTGGGCTTAATTCAACTCTACACCAACACTTACCCTAATCAAAATCCTAACCACAATCCTAATATTTTCTAACCATGACAGTTTCTCCCAGAAAAAAATCCCCTACTTTCCAACTGTACGTTTTGGATTTTCCTCTATCCAGGGACTACTACTAGATCTCATCCGGTCGTTCCACTTCAAAGTACAACATCTTGCCATCCCTCGGTCTCAAGTGACAAATAATTTTTAGTCCGCTTTTCGTTTCAAACGCTAAGTTTATAATAGTGCTGATGATTTTTTATTTTTAGGACATTTATGATCAATAAAATAATAGTTCTCGCGCATGCAGTATTGACAATATTTTTTCCTATTTATTCCTGCTCATTGGATAAACGTGTGGTAAAGTTGTATGTTACTTTCGGCATTGTTTAGCAAAATAGCTTTGATTTTTATCACTGGATTGTTTTAGTGTGTTGCATCTGTAACTTAAATGTCGGAGGAAGAGGTAATTTGTGTTACAATTACAACCCCGAAATCGTATGTGCCAAGCCAACGCTCATTACTAAATGTACCAACGCCGAGTGCAAACATCTCTAATTTCTGCTGTGTTTATTTTTCAAAAACATGGAATGTAATGGAACTTGTTTAGACGTTTAACTTGAGCTTGCTGGATGTGACATGCAAATACCATTTTGTTTGGCAATTTTATTTTGTGCCCTTAGTTATAACACGCAAAATGCCTATTTTATGATTTAACTGCTGAAAATTTTTTATTGGGGGTTTCAACTAAGAGATGTCAATGTGGACTTTTGTGTTTGGATTTTTTAAGCGCTTCAATTAAATATTTTTTGCATTGCAGGATGATGAGCTACAAGCTTTACGGTTGGCTGCTTTGGCTTCTTTAAACAAACCAAGAATCCAGAATAGGGATGTAGAAAACCTTGACACGTTACGGCGAGCTGCATTACAAAGCAGAAAAGTATCTTATATATTAGTAATCTTTACATGTGCATAACTATGAAAAATGCTTTTTCAAAAAAAAAGTTTAGTCAAATTTAACCTCAATAAAATTTAATGTGTATATAAATTTTGCCAGCCCAATAATGTGCATCAATGCAAAATTTTTTTGCTGTTTTGTTCCAAGGATGAAGGCAGCATCTTCGAAAAATTGCAGCCCCCAAAGAGCAGTAATCTTATAAACCTAACCCCGGATCCAAAGGAAGGTAATTTGTTTTATTGATAAAAATGATCCTTTGAAGCATGCTTTTAAGTATTGTAATGTTATAAAATACTGGGATGAACTGGTCCAGATTCTTTTCTTATTGAAGTTGACACAAGATAGATGTTTATACAATATAACCAAAGTTTTGCATAAAATTTAGTTTTGCTTGCACCAGCCAAACAAAATGACAAGTTTAACCGGAAAAATTCTGAAGATTCTGACACTTCCGACAGTGAAGCAAGTGCAAGCTCAAACGACCCAGAATCTAATGTGTCAAGGTTGGTTGGATGTTCTAGTACTGGTTTAGCTAGTTTGAACAGAGCATTATTTTGTAGAGTTGGCTTAGTATTGAGCTTTTTCTTCTGATTGTATTTTTTCCATTTTAAAATATTATGTAGGCTGATACAAAAATCTGACACTTAGATTGTGGGAACAAAACAACAAAATAAACAAACATGTTTAAATTAATCTACAACATGTAAATTTCAACTGATCCTTTTAGCACAAGCTCAGATGGACAAAGTGACAGTGAATCGAGCACACAAGATGATTTGGAGAATAAAACCGACACACAAAAAGAAAAAATAGAGTAAATGATACCTTGCTTATACTGCATACATTGTTGCCTTGATCATTTCTGTACTTCGGTTATAGTTAAATCGGTTTCCATCCAAATGTTGGCATGTATGATGTATATATTTGTTATATATATATTGAATTTAAATTTGTGTAGTGACAGAAGTGGGGTGGCCGAACGTCTTAAATCTGTTGATGAAGATGATGATATTTTGAACGCCATCGACCAGTTTTTGGGTGGTGATTTTGAAATACCTGAAAAAAACATTCCGTCACCAAAAGAAAAACAATTAGTAGCTGACAAAAAACCCAAACCTAAAGTAAAGAAACGGACAAAAAAAAAATTGACTAAAAAGGTCGGTAAGCTCAGTTCCCACAAAAAAAATTATTGCAGTGATTGCAATTTTGCCGTAGTTTTTTATTACTACTACTGATTTAATGAAAATCTGAGCATACAAGTAAAATGCATTTCATCGCTCATGAAAATGCCCCAAATGGTAATACTAAAAATTTGCATAATTCTGTGGGATTTAGAAAGTAAAGACGGAGCCAATTAAAAAAGACAGAGAAAAGAAGATATCTGATATTGATGTGGGAAAGAAGCAAGAATCAGATCACCAACTGGTTAAAAGGGAAACTGTCAATAAAAGGTGAACAATTTCTTTAATATTTTTGTTTTAAGGATAACAGTTTCTTAAATAAGTTTCGTTTTTAGATAAGAATTTCTCTCGTAGTATTTTCAATTTTATTCAAACTTGACTAAAAACATATATCCCGTATTTCAGAAAGCCTGCAGTACCAGTAAACCCACTCGCATCTTCCAAACCTAAAGAGTTACAGCAACGAAAAACAAGTGCCAGAAACCGTAGGGCAGGTAGAGAAGAACAGTTAGGTGAACACCACATTAAAACTTTGGTAACATAATAAATTATGTTGTAGGCTCTGGTGGGGATGACAGTGTTCACTCATCTGACCTTAGTTTCCTCTCAGATTCCAGTGGTGATGAAAGTCCTGCAAAACTGGTTAAGTTCCATTGTTATTTGGTGTTTAACGAAGCCATTTTTTGTAATATAACATAACAGCAAATATAATGTAGTATTTACTTACTTTTAGACTCGCCCAATAGGAGATAGCCAATCTGGTGGGATGACTGTAACTAATAGGGCAAGAAGGTAGGTTGTTTTCATAAGCATGAAAAAGCACCCATGGTGCCTAGTTTATCCAAGCATGTTTATTAGGCTTTATGATACATTACTAGTACAAACAGTAGTTGTATTGGTTGGTTTGTTTTTAAAAAATAGTATGATGTTTTAGTTTTCAACTAAATTAATTTTTGTTTGTAGTGATTCTAAGAAATTTTCCCAGTCATCAAGAAGTGGAGTTATTTCACTAAAAACGGCAGCAACAAAAACTGAACCTAGGTCCATGGACTTGCGGAAAAAACTTGAAGAAAAAGGAATGCCCCGTAACCACACGAAAGATGAAAACAGAGACCCACTGCCTTCTTCAAGAGATGAGGGTCAAAGTGAAACCAGAAGACAACCCAGCATTTTTGTCAAATCGAGTTTAGCTGACAAGGCAAACCTTGAAAAATACAGGAAGGTTTCGGGTGAAAATGAAAAGGAAAAAATTTTTATCACAAGGTGGGAAATTTGTTGAGAGCTTGCTGTTTTAACAACCTATTGCATAAAATATTGCTAAATACTGGTTAAAGAAAATAAAAAGTGTCAACTTTAAGGAAAAACTTATGTTAAGTCAGTTGGTATTAGATTTTGTGCAATTGGGCATGTCAATCCAAATTGACTGATTAATTTATTCATAAATGTTACTGTGCAGGAATATTACAAACGAACATTTCACGAAGAAGTCTGTAAGATTAAAACCAGAGACCCAAAGCAAAACAAGTGCAAAAAGTGTTTCTAACCATGAAAATGGCAAAAAAGAAATGTAAGTGTTTGTATGCTTACTTTTCTAATACTAAACCTAACATTTCCATATGTCAAAAATGATAAAAATTCAAATATTCCTGTTTTTTCTGTTTTTAAAGTTACGTTATTGGACAAGGCAGTGATAGAATAAAATTTTGTTTTCCGCAGCAAAAAGGAGCGCAAAAGAAGTGTTCTCCACTTTGCCCCCCACACTCCGGTGAGTGAGAGACGAGAAAAAATCGCCCGCCTCATGGAGAGTGCTCCCAAACTCGCTCGGAGGAAAAGTGTGCGAGAAGATGAAGAGGAAAAGGCTTTTTCTGACATTGGGGAGCAAGATTTCGAACAGTTTGAAATCGCCGAGGATTTTGACACTGAAATTACAGAAAATAGCAACGGTATGTGTGCAATAAAATACTGCTTTCTCAAACATGATTGCAAATGACACTTTGTGGCATCTCTACCAATGCCGCAGTATCTAAATTTTCTAAAACTAAAACTTTTTTTTACATATAATCACATTGAATTAGGCTTGAAATAATATTTTGAACTCGGAGAACAACACATCTGTCCAAAATTTTTTTCATTGAGTCTTTTACCAGTCCTCAATTTTGTGCTTAACTTTCCTATCTAAGGCCCCTCTGACATACATACGAACCATTCTGGCCTTAAGACTTATACCTGTTTTTTTCAGTATATGCTCTCTTATAATCTATCCATTGTGACTTTATGATTCGTTATAAAATCACAATGGATAGATTATAAGATAAAATATATATGTGTCACAACTTTATTCAGAAAATAAACTTTGTTTAAAATCTTTCACATTTGCTTGAATTTCCTTTATCCCGGAAAAAATCTTTTAATTGCAATTTTTTAAACTTTTCAGCTGCGTCTGACGACAAGGATGACTCAACACCTTCGAAACAGCGAGTTGATACCCGTGTCTTCATCAGTGCATCCAGAACTTCAGATGCTTCATCATTGTCCTCTGGCGAAATTGAAGATATCTCTGATCCTCCACCCAACCAAGAAGAAACACCGCCTCCAAGAAGACCAGTCAAGAAGAGACTAAGTGTCCACATAAAGTCTGTTGCCAGGAAAGATGACATTTTGCCTAAAACTGAGGTGGATGCAAGGACTAAGATGAGCGGAATGAACAGGAAGAAGAGGAAAAGAGGTGGAGACCTCCAGTGGGAGGAGAAAAACATTCTCTCCGAAAGTAAAACTGATGATGACTTTGTTGTCAAATCTGGGAGAGACGACAAGATATCATCTTCCATTATAGCGACTACAATCCCTACAAAAATTCTCCCTGTCTTAGCCTCCGAGGGATCTCATCAACGCAGAAAGCGTAGAAAGGTGGACTTGAGCATGAATCAAAAGAGAACAAGGATTAACGTGGAAACACTAAACGCTCGGAATGTGAAAGACAGACTGGGAGGAAGTGTTCCAAAAAGCAAGAGGCGCGCCTCTCCTGATGTGGTTGCACAGGGAAGAGATGCGACCAGCGAGCGCGAAAAGGAACTGGATGAGAGAATGAGGAGGATCAGGGAACAGAATGAAGCCATCTTGAAGCGGCGACAAGAAATCGAATTAGAGGAAAAGCGTTTTCGGCTCACGTGATCCCCGTGAAGCGAGGATGGGAAACTTGCTCCAAACCGAGGTTGTTTAGATATTGCGGAGGCGCATTTCTGTAGACTATGGATTCGACTCGATGTGGATTGTGTACATTCACCGGTTTTTACACTACTGCCAGTGTGTGTTGTTCCTATAATGTTGGATAATATATAGATATTGACTCTGAAGGTGAACTAACGTAGACTGGTCCACGTCGACATTCTTTCGGTTGCAATTTCGAAAATAAATTAATTTCTTTTTATACCCGTGTTCAAATCAAACATTGTTCGATTGCAAAGCCTGTCCAAGCCTGATTATCGTACGACGCGAATCGACCATTAACACTGTGGCTACGTTCTAAGAGCCAAGATGGTCGCCAACCCCTTACAATTTACTGATAACGAAATGACTAACGTGATTACAAAGTACCGAAATGCTTTCGGAAGCCATGGAATTACAAAAGATGGCGACATGGACGACTTTATACATGGGTATATCATCTAGTATTCCTCAGAGTTACGGTGAGCTGTTTACTCGACTTCTTTTATGCTTGTTGTCATGACAACTAAATTTACATTATATGGCGTAGTTGAAATTAGGGCCACAACCAAAAAGGTTTACGGCAGATTTTGCAGAGAGAGTGGCAAAATGGTAAAAAGGGGATTGAAAAGTTAAACACAACGTTGTTTTTGGGCACAATCGGATTTAATATAGTGATTCCTTTTTCCAATACAGTGGCGTAGCTACCCGGAAATTATTGGGGCCAAATGCGTTATGGGTTTGTTACTTGAAACATATATTTATTAAAAAATTGCCGCAAAGTGCAGAACACACAATTTGTTTCTGATGCTAGCTGTCACAATATTCAATAAATTTAAAGCTATTCCGGCAAAACTTATATGTGTTATACGGTCGACGTTTTAGACGTTATCAAACCGACCTTCATCAGGACAAGTACGCAAAACGCAAACACAACGATAAATTCCAAAGCGTAAAAAAAACAGAAAGGACGGGAAAAGGAAAACAAAACTTACAAACTTTATCGCGGAAATTTGGGAGCAGTCGTAACCGTTGGTCCCTCTCTGGCTACGCAAATGCTCGTAATGTTGCACAAACGCCCATTCCCGAAATTCCCCAAAACCTAAACGAAGTGTATATTTACATGCTGTGTTCTTTATCCGTCTACCTGCCCACGTGTTATCGTCACGAAAGCGGGTTGCAATACTGTTTATCTGGTGGATACGTAATTGTTCCTTTTGTAGGCAAATTTAGCATGAAACAACAGTACGTCTTCGCACAAAGAATTTGTTCCTTATCATTTTGTATATGCTTGTTGTTTATCCCATGTTAATTTTTTCCTGCCCTAGGAAAGCAGTAACCTATACATATAGTTTTGAGTAGTTACTAATTGTACCATATTGGCGCAAATGTGTTAACAAACATAACCGATACATACATCATTTACTTTGATACGTAGGTCATGACACTGGGTGCTTCTGACGTACAGAAACAAAGGTATGTTGACAACACGTATGGATGTTCCTGCAGTTGCTATCTTTGGATGCAAACGTTGTGGTTGCTTAAGTGGGCGTATTTGTTTGATCCTACGTCTTACGAATTATCTTTTTTTGTTGTTTGTGGCAGATGGGCGCAATATTGCTTGTATACAGTTGTTATAGATTGAAACAAGACAGAATCTCCTGGTTGTCTTGTTATGTGTTAAACTAAATGTTGCGGTTGAACAGTCCCTGTTGACACCATAGTTTAGGGCGATTGAGAACCAAAAAAGCAATGATCACTGTTGGGAGGATCGCTTCGTTTTTCCCCTTGTTGTGTTTGTTGGGGTCGACAACGGCACAACTGGAAAGTAAGTAGCTTTTATGCCAGGTAATTGGATTTAGTTGAAGTAACCAATTGTTTTTTACCAACGCATGTGGTTCTATTGCGGCACAAATGCCTACCAATATTGTATTTCCTTTTATTTAGAACCGATACTATTATTAAAAAACCAAAGGCATCAAAAGATTGAAATTTACACAAGGGTAAATGAAGTGTTGGAGTACGTGTTTCATGAGGTACACGGACCTCGTGATAATAAAACCAACACGGTTAAAGTGGAATTCAACGCTTTTTGGGTAAGTCCAAAACAAGTACATGTACTAACCAAGGTAATATCCTTTTAAATATGATATACGTTGGCTCATAGATCGAAGATCTCAAGCGAAACACTGTTTACAAATTGCGGGGAAGATACGTTGACGGCGGCAGTTATTCACCATACTCGGACTGGTTGGCAGTACGGACAGGTATACTTGAATTGCGACCACACTGGGAATTTTCATCAGCCAAGCAACATTTTCTTTGTTCTGTACATATTGACTACAAATGGTCGCATGTGTTATGACGTTAAAGTTTGTTTCGTTTTCGTGAATGTTTTTACTTTTCTTAAGGGCAAAATAACGTAAGATAAGTAGCCAATTATCCATGTTCAAAATTAGTTCACTAAATTTCTGCATAATTTCAAGTGACGTATACAATGCAAATCACGGTATATTACAAAAAGTGGAAAAAGCTGGAGCATTTTGCCTTGAACTTATTTGCATTGTCACCAGCCCCAGGTCCCGCTACATTTTCCTATCTTGCGCGACCGACTTTTGTGATCTTGATGCTTGAACAAGTTCCTGGTGCAACCGAATGGAAAGTAAAATATTCAGCACTCGAGAAGGATTTGTCTTACGTATCCGCTCCTAACCACGAAATCACCAGCAACTACTACGTCGTTGTGTAAGTTGTACCTATTTGGTTAATATTTCATGTTGGTATTCACTATTATAGAACAACGGTATAACTGTACCATAATTTACGTCATTATTTCATCACGTTTTTTATACCTCGCCGCGTTTAAGCTGCATTCCCCCCCCAAAACACGTAAGATCTGAGGATATATAATTTCTTCTTTTTGGCCAAAATGATACTCACACATTTTCAGCGGCCAGATCGCTTTTTAAATTGCCTTGGAGAAGTCGAGGTTTGGTGAAATTATTATTGTGATTTTTCATCGGTTTATCAGAGATTCAATGATGGAAAATATTTTACACAGAATTAGAAACCTGCGAGCTGATCATGTGCACAGCTGTTCTGTTCGGATTTCGAAGGTTGTCTTTGGCCAGTATTTAGAAAAGGACAAAAGTCCTTTTGGAAATCCAGCAAACTTTAAAACGGGTGAGGCATAACCTTGTATAAAGCTTGAAACTAGATCAAAAAGCTGATTGTCCTCTATTCTACGAGCATGTCTTTTTGACTCGTTGCTAAACAGACTCATGCGTAAACATAACATTAAAAACACCTCCAAATAGCCAAAGTTGAAATAAACTTTTATTTAGGGTTCATTTCGGCGCCCACAACATATCTAAATTCTTTTTGACCTGTAATCAATACAGTTTTACGAAAACCAATCAGTACACCGTTTGTTTGCAGCCCCACTTTCGCTTTTCGGTCGTGTGATTTTGCCGCTAAATCCATTCAACACTTCACTCGTTACGTCTGCTTGGCTCGACGACATGAAAACCAAACTTCTCTCCCACTATTCTGAACAACATGAAGTGAAAGTCCTGGAAGTGGAAAACAGTACAAGTGGCGACGCACTTCTGCATTACGAGGTTTTGATCAAAGAGAAAGCGGAGGCGAATGTGACTTTATCGAAATATGTTCTTCCGGAAAGCAGTGAATTCAAAGACTCAAAGATTCACTTGCATGGTAGGCCTACGTAAATTTGCATTAGCTTTTTAAGCTGTGTTAGCTGACTAAAATTAATTTAAATGAATAGGAGCGTAATGACCACCACTGTATAGTATAGGATTTGACGTTTGTGTTGTAAAATACGCTAGTTAACATCACATTTAGAATAAACGCATTTTAGCCTCAGGAACCGGGGGATACGATTATGAACCACTCGGGGACAATACAATACTGTACCCCACATTTTCCACCAACCCGAAATGTTCGTCGTCGGAAAAGCGAACCTGGACAACAATGAGCCATGAAGAAGCTGCGACCAAACTCGTTATTCCTAACATTGAAGGAAATGCGACCACAAGTTTTCAGTTTATTGATAGAGGTGCGAAGTTGCCAAGCAGTTTTTAAAGTCAGGCTTTTCGATAAATTTGTTAGCATTTGTATTTGTTAGCTTTTCCTCGGTGACGCCAGTTAAATTAAAACCACACAAGTAAACTGTAATTTGATAAAGTATCATAAATGCCATTTGTACAAACCGAAGCCTAAAATCACACCAGACTTCCTTTGGTAGTTTCATCCATAGTGTTTCAGTTGTGATACACTTTTTCTTCGATCAGCATGATGCAATTCGCTGATCGATCTATTCAGTCCACGTGTCTTATGTGCCTAATTGTTCCTTTGATGTTTGTTTAGAGTTGTTGGCAAACGGGGAACGCAAACACATTTTCCTAGAAAACAGCGTCAACATTATAGGACACAACTATCTAGTGAAGGTTTGTCCTTCAAATTCAACGGACCAAACGGTGTACGATCGCATCTTCACTGCACGATACGCCAACATTACAGATCAATATACCATAGTTTACACAACAGGTATAGATGTAGCTGTTTACCTGAGCAAAAAGTTCCATAAATCGTCGTAAATGTGTGCTTGTCGTAGCTCCCGGTGCAATACCCAGCGATGATTCGATGGTCGGCATCAGACCCATTGTCACAAACGCGAGCGGGCATCGAGTCGAGTTCACAATTCCGAAAGTTACTCGAGCAGTGCGGTACGACTTCAAAGTAACCACAGACCAAGGAGATATCGTTGAGAACATCACTCTTTCCGAAATGGATATCGACAGTTCCAGTAACTACAAGGTATACCTCACTGTTGTCGATTATTTTTTGGTGACTTGTTCTCTAATAGGACAGTTAATCAATATTCTGCAGGTAGCTACAAATAATCTGCTCACCAATACTAACTCATACGTGTTGATAATGCAAGTCATCACCAGATTGGCCAACGGAACTGAAGTTGAAAGTCCAAAGAGCAACGTCTCATTTTACGCAGGTAAGACAACAGCATTACAGAGTTAACTTTTATTACCCTTGAGAGGTTTTTAAACGAATCTCATTTTATGGGGATAAGAAACAAGGTTGGCTTGCTAGGTATCCTAGTTGCGGTCACACGATGCTTTTCACAGGCTTGCCAAAACCAACCATTCGCGTCACTGGGGTTCATACCAACAATTTCACCGTTTCGTGGCCGGTGGCAAAAAGAGCAACAAGCTACACGATTCAACTAAGAGACAAAAACTTTAACAAGAGGACAATAAATGTCAACGCTCCTGCAACACAATATACTGTTGCAAGTGGAATCAATGCGGGAGATGTTTTTCTGGTGTCAGTGGCGTCTGTCAACGAGTTTGGTCCGAGCGAGTTTTCTGACGAAGTCTCCACCGGTTAGTCCACCAAACTAATCACAACTTCTATATGCGTTAATTGGCTTATGAACACTTCTGACTTTTGAATAAATAAATGACATAAAGATATTGCATTATTTGAACGTAGCCTAAGTGACAATTCAATTTACAGCTTTATTTTGACTATAACATCATATTACATCAGGCTTGATGGCGTAGCTCCAAGAATATTGCGATCACTACTGTTTTCTTGCAAACTATTATAAGAAACTACATAATTCCGTTTTATCTAACTGTAATTAAAATCGATGCTATATGTCAGAAAAAAATAGACCTGAACAATCGTTTTACATTCCATAGAAATCTGGAGCTTTTCTGAAGTTAAAGGAACAAGTTTTGTCGTAAGTTGGTTTAACCAAAGTTTTCGCGATCCCAATTTCCGCATTGCGATTAATTCATCTTCCGTGGGCGGAATTATGACTCGCAACCATACCGCACGATTAAGCAATTTGATATCTGGAACCCAGTACCGCATCACAGTTACCTATAACAGTAGTGAAACGGATTGGTCTGTGTTGTTCGACACCTACCAATACACAGGTACGAAGTTTTGATTTAGAAGGTCTTTAGCAATGTTGCTACGATATTTGGAATCTTTTCACACCATTGTAGGCTATATCTACAGCAAATGCAACAACGCATAGATATGGAATTTTTAGATACAATCGCACGAATCAATTTGGTGTATAGTTAATTAAAAACCTTTTTAATAATTAGTGAGAATTTTGGTGGCTTGTACAACCATTCTTGCATGAAAGTGATAATCTGTACTAATTTGAAGCTACAAAGTTACCAATAATAATAATAACACAAAATGCACAAACTTATCCTTACTGTTGTTTGGCAACTAATCGCCTAATATACCACTTTATATGTAATAAAGAGTTCTAAATTCACCCTACTTTCCTACAGTCCCTGGTGTCCCCACCAACCTAGTCGCCAATTTCAGCGAATACAACTTCACCATACTCATCAAATGGGACGAAGTTAGAGGGGCACAGAGCTATGACGTGACATGCGGGTCGTCTGAATCGAACCAAACCGTCGAAGTTTACAACCTGACTTCACCCACTTATCAGTTGGAGAATGTTTCAGCCGACCGAACTTATGATTGCGGGGTTAGGGCTGTAAATGATGCCGGAAAAAGCGATCCAATGCGCGTTTGGGAGTTTACAGGTTAGGACCGATTAAGCCTGTGAAAGTGACTGATGATTTCGAGTTAATTCCTAAAACGTACATTTACTGCAACACTGTTACTGTGTTGACTTTACACATTTTAATGTATGTATTATTAAGTGCATATCACTTTTCCCATAATGCGGTATACGTGAAAATCGCGACTTTGACTTAAAAACGTGGACTATGTGTCTATGCTAATTTATTTATATATTCGTCAAACATTTGTGCAGCCTTTGTTGAATACATTGTTTCATTTTAGGTTATCCAGTACCACAAAATATTAGCATTTTTAACGTCACTTATAACTCTGTGTCGATGTCCTGGGACTACATTAGAGGAGCTACAGGATATATGGTATATATGTGCTGTCATGTGCTTGTAAACATTTGTTTTTTTCGTTGTTATTTAGCGTAGGCGCAAAGTAATTGATTTAAATATGTTTCGTGTACCCCACTCCTATCAACATAGCATGTTTCTGCAATCTCTCTGTACGTTTTCACACTAAAACCTCGTTTTTTCAGATTTTGGTTCGCTCTGTAAATGTTACACAAACATTCAACGTCTCAAGTCACAAGGATAACCTGGTCAGCGGTTTGGAATCTGGGACATCCCACAACTTCTCAGTGCTAGCACAATATAGGAACGACAGTCATTGGTCTCCGATTTCCTCTCAATATACTGGTTGGTATATAGAGCTACGATTTAAAGTATAAACACACCCAAAAGTAAATTAATGGTAAATATACCTTAATAATGTTAGCTTTACCTGGCCGACCCAAGGAAATAAACCCTTATAATGCAAATTTGAATACATGGTGATAAACTTACATCAGTCAGGTAGTACTGACTTGTATTGTAAAGAGGGGCTAACAAGTTACGTTTGTGTTTAAATGGCTGCAGCTGCTGGTAATCCAACCAAGTTTTCGGATGTCCTTGTTTCTCGATCATCAGCCACTTTATCATGGCCTACGCCCCGAACTGTTGGAAGAGTCAACTACACGTAAGTAGATGTCCCGGACCTTACGTATTACCAACGTTATAGCAAATGTTCTTCTGGGGTTGGTACGACGCGTTTGTAAACGTTCAAATACTACTGTTTTATGTGCGCGATAGTGGGACTAAATTGTTGTCTACAGTCTGACTTTATCCTTTGATGGCGCAACGATATTGGAGAAAGAAACGAACAGCAGCACCGACATAGAGGTGGATGATCTGACTCCCGGAACTGAGTATTTGGTTGAAGTATTCACAACCACTCACTTCCTACACGCGCACCAAACCGCGTACAAAAATCTCAACAACCCAACTCAACTATCTATCTTAACTGGTACGAAATCTTGCTGAGTTAGTAGACACAAGGTCGACCGAATTAAAAGCAACTATTTATCAATACTTAGCTGCCGACAACCCAACCAATCTTCGGTATATTGAAGTAAAAACATCATTAATAACAGCGATGTGGACACCTCCTTCTTTTAATGGAACCATTGAATACAGGTTGGACAATTAACTGCAATTATATATTATTGTGATCTTACATTGCACTTCTGTTCAAAGCTTGCCTAAATGTCTTTCTCTGTCAAGTTATTTTGCCGGATTGCATTTATAACTATAACCTGCATTACTTCCTTATGTTCTCAGGGCTTTGCTGAAGAAAGGAGATCGAGTTTTGTTTAATGTGACAACTTTAACTTCCTACCACAATTTTACGGAGTTGGAGGCTGGCATTCAATATGTTGTGCAAGTTATCACTATAAGCACTCCGAAACCAGCAAACCCTGAAAAGTACCAAAACAAGAACGGCTCGCCAGTAATTACTGTTACAACAGGTAAACAAACAATCGTGTGACAATCGTTTTTAGTTGCGACATAAATACTTAAAGGTATAATACTCCGCCGTGCATGATGTGATATTTCATCATCCACCTGTATTCATGTCTAGAGGCGTCTTCGTAAAAACGTCTATTGTACACCAAAGGTTTATTTGCATCTTTCGTATGGGCATTGTTGTAGCCTACTACATATTTAATTTGTGGTAATGCGTGTTCAAAACCACAACAACCCATGCCTATATTGTCTATTTTAGTTCCAAATCCCCCCACACATCTAAGCTTGAGTGGATATGACGTCAAAAGCGTCAATCTGACATGGAATTATTCCACCGGTGCACTGTCATACATCATAGCAGTCGGAGCGCACACAACTAAAAAGCGATTATCTGAAAAACGCTTCCACACTACCGGTAACTGATTCATTAGCGTATATTGAACATAATCAATATGGTTGCCAACAGATTAAACAGAAAGTCTTTGTGGCCTAAAATATAATCTTTTTTATACCCATATTCTGCTTGTCCCTGCCTATAATGCAAAAAGTTTCTATTGCCTATAAATGAAAAACAAGTTATTTTGATGTACCCCAAGTGGGTTGTGTAATGTACTTGAAAACTTAAAAAATAATCAATGTAAAAACCACGGGTCGGATAAATACAAAAAAGTTAAGTATCCAATGCATATCGTTAGACATTCAAAACGAAAATACACATACTTTATTTTGCAGGTTTGCACTTGCTCATTTCTGATCTGGACACAGCAGCGACCTGGTTCACTGCTGCTGTTCAAGCAGTAAATGTTCATGGTTTGCCGAGTGATCCATCGCAAACGATTGTACAAGATGCGGGTAACAATATTTTAGGTGTATTGACCATACGATTCAAAACAACAAATGTTGCTGATTCTATTTTGCAGCTTCCCCAAACCCAACAAACGTTTCCTTCGACGACATGACATTAAGCAGTATATCATTGACCTGGAAACCAACAGCTTTTGAAAGAAGTGTTAATTTCAGGTTTCAAACGAGTTTACCATGTGACAAACAGTGCGCGTTATAGAAACAAAATGTTTGGTATCTATTTGTGCACATAAAGTATTACAATAGAACATAAAACACGTGTTCTTGCCCATAAAACACTTAATTCAGTTGCCCCATGACACAACTAACATTTTGATTAAACTAGATACAAAAACATTCCGGCAAAAGGTGAAAAATAGTAGCCTGCACACAGACTAATTCTATGAACTTACACAGCACAACTGTTTACATGAGAACCACTGTGACGTAACAAAGATGGCGTTTTCGCTAAGTCTCATAATGTAATCTGCCTAGAAAAGTTCAAACAACTAAAGTTTAAGCATCTCATTACTGATTGATAATTTTGTGCACAATTTTTTTCACTCATATAATCTAAATCTGAAAAACTGTGGCAAACTTTTCTTTTTTCTGCCTTCGCAAGCAGCTTGCTGGGTGGCAGTCAAGAATGAGTAAAAACTAGTGAAAAAGGGCAACACGTATAATGTGTAACTGATTCCATGTTTACAACGCAGTGTTAGCATCTTCAACAAAAGCCTTTTGCTTCGAAACATCGATGCCGGTCCCAAAAGTTCGCACAACATCCAGGGTCTGGCGGCAGGAACAACTTACCGTATACAGGTTGCAACCTTAACTTTGCTTGAAAGGCCGAACAAAGCTGTGTTTATCAACACCGAAGGAGCACCTGAGATAAATGTGACAACAGGTAAACGTTTAGAGTTTCGGGTTGCAGGAAAACGTTTTTACAGTGTAACAATATCGGCCACATTCATCTTTAAATGTAGATATATGGACAGTAATTACGGTGAAACCAACAAGAAAACAATGTGCTCTATAAAATTTTACCTAAACCGTATCTGGACAGCAGTATGTAATACCATTGGCAAAGTCATGAGGAAATTAAATTGGGACCCCCGCATTTTCACAGCTTTTGGAGTCATGCATAGATTTATAATAAGATTTATAAATTATAATAACGCTTTTCTGTATTTTACCATTTTCTCTAGGCCACCCATAACTTCTACAAAACAAACATACCTATAGTGCAAATTAAGATACGGCAACAAATAAATTGTGTTTTTTTTGCACCAGTGCCAACCACACCGACAGGGCTGGTTGCTTCGAAAAATGGTAGTCATATACTTACATCGTGGAAACGCTCCATGGGTGCTACGTCGTACCGAGTGGGAGTTGCAACAGAACACCAACAATCATTATTAAAGCAATCAAAAACCTTTACTACTAACAGTAAGTATTTCGCATTGGCAGGGAAGTTTGGCCCATCCCGAATTTCTACGACAAACATTTGCATTACATTGATACATTGAAAGACAACTCCGTCAGTCAGTACCGACATACACAGACAGTCATTTCGTGACATTTTCTTTAATAAAGATTGGTAATAAGTGTTGGTTTTTTCGAAATGTACTTAGTAGAAATGAACATTCAAAACAAAAAAAGATAGGAATTTTTATTTTTAATTGACTCTTTGTGCCTGCTAATTTTAATCTATGCCTTTAAACTACTGGTTACAAATATTCCAGTGGGCTCTTTAAGGAGTGACGGTGTTTTACACAGTTTCTCTTTTTGCGATTTAATTTCAGACGTCAAACTCTCTTTCACCAAAGAAGCGTCTTTGTCTTATTCCATAACGGTTAGTGCCACGAATGTACACGGGTACTCCAGTCCAGCATCTCAACCCGTCATCCTGAGCGAACGTAAAAAGCCGATTTTCTTCATATCGTATTATTTCGTCCATTGTGAACCACAATGTTCTGTATATCAATCGAATACTTTTTCAAAACACTGATAGCGTTTTAGTTTAATAATAATTTATTTTCGTTCACTGCACCCAAGCGGTGTGATGAGTCTTTGTATGACTGCCATGTGGTTTACTTTTTTGAAGAATCATCAGTAGTATGCTGCGGACCGATTCCCTGGTGGGCTATTCTTGCGAGCAGCATATTCATGTTCGTATTGCTCATTGCGCTTGTGGTGTATAGGAGCAGCCGTCGAGAAAAAAACAAACAAGTAAGTTTCCTAAACTGTTTGCACAACGGCGGTATGTGTATAAGGTCCGTTCAAAAGGCTTTCGGTTGCCGAAAGAAAGGAATGGACATTAAACAGTTACGAATAAAATAACCGAGACATTTACCTGTCCGACCGTCGTTTTTGTACGCTGTTTTGCAAGTGCAATGTTGTAAGTATTAAATATTTTCAACAACAATGGCCAAAGTCCTCGTCGCACACTTGGAATCAAGATGTACATGTTTACAAATGCATTGCTTATTTCTTGGAATATTATCTGGGAGTGCTTTTCGACAAACGCCGAATTAAATTTTGATTGTTAGTCATCTTTATCTCGGTATATTTTCATATGTTGCAGGCTGTAGGGTCGTACGACGTTCAAACCAATAACATCTTCGATGTTGAGGTGTCCGTTAGCAGTCACAGTGCTGACAACAAACCCACCAACTTACCAAATGTTGGCGAAAGTTCAATTGTCAACAGTGAGGCTGATTCCAGTGAATCTGAAACTGAGGCACATGTTTCAAATAGCGACAGTGACCAATCGATTACAACTGACGAAAATGAATATGCTGTCGTAATGACAGAAAAAGAATCCGTATCGATGCCACAAGAGCCGGAGGCAAACACCGATGCTTCCGAAATCGCTATTTGCGAAGATGAACACACAAACAGCCAGACAACCACAGATGGAGATGAAAGTTCACCTTACGCTAATATATCACAAAAAAGCGACGATGATAAAGAAGAAGAAGCCGAACCCCAAACATCGTCACCTGAAATCCTGGACGCCGCTGCTATCATGCAAGAGCTTGATAATATACTTCCCACCGAGGACTTGGAAATAGAAGAGGGTGAAACCGAAGTTGAATTTCAAGAGAGAGTAAGGCTTTATCGCAACAGACTGAAGTTTAGTTGCAAGGGAAAACCGGGAAAATTGGCCATCGTTGATCGCACGTTTTTCGAGGAAGCCTAAGAATGCTTATATGACATTGAGAACACTCAAGCGTACCTAACGATTTTTTGGAGTACTATATAGCCTACTTTTATTGTGTAAATATTGCTGTTATATTTTCGATGATTATTAACTACTGTTTAAAATTACGTACAAGAAGTTTATTTTACGAAGTCAATTGCCTTTGTTGGCATTCACAAAATAACATCACTTCTGTGCCTGCTTGGCAATTTTTCAAATGCTGTTTTGCAAGATAATTTGAGCGCAATTTGGGTATTTCTTCCCATTCCACATCCTACCACATATTACTTGACGTATTGAAATTCTTGTTACTGTTCGTAAATCGTGTTTTGTTTTGTTTAAATAAATTAAAAATAAACACATAGTCGGTTTGTATTGAAAACCCTGTTACCCACAAAAAAATTCGCTAAAACAAGTATTATGCATACTGCTATTTTTGCTGCCAGGCATACTAATTAATCAGAATTGCTTTCTGGCACTTAAGTTTCTAAAGTGTTTATTTGAAACCGACGTTTCGTCTGCCATCCGGCGAGACTTCCACAGGGTTATGTCAACAATAGTGCATCAAGCGCATAAACTCTAAAAACGCAAAAAAACGTAAGAAAAACACAAGAAAAAAAAAAAATAAATAAAAAAAAACAAGCCTGGTGTGCCCCTCAGACCCATTGTTTCCTTTATCGGGTCCCGTCTTATATGCTCGCCAAATTTATAGCAGCAAGGATTATTTCCCCTTTGATTGGGAAGAGCCCATATCGCGTTAAAACCGCACGTGAATTTGCAGCTTAAGTGAAGGACTTGGCAATAGCGGATGGTGAGTGTATGGTGTCCTTTGACGTCGTGTCACCAATGTGCCAATATCGGTAGCTGTTACTAATGTCATTGCACGCTAAGAGGATGACAGTAACCTTGCGCAGCGCACGTTGCTATCCTGCGAGGATATCGCAGAAGGGCTGAAATCATGTTTGAACGCCACCTTTTTTTCCTTTTGTGGTGTGTTTTACCAACAGGTGTTTGGTACGGCGATGGGTTCTCCGATCTCTGTGGTAGTGGAAAATGTAGTAATGGAAACAAATAAGGATAAGGCACTTGCCACTTTTGCGCATCCTCCCCGTTACTGGAAGCGTTATGTCGACGACACCTTCGCCATTGTTGATGCAGCACAGCTCCAGTTGTTCCTTAACCACATTAACCATGTGGAAGATTCTATCAATTCACTTTAGAAAAGGAAAGTGGTGGTACACTACCGCATTTAGATACAGAGGTTATCCGTGATGAGAATGGGTTGATCAGCACTCGTGTGTATCGCAAGACGCACACCAATCGGTACTTGTCGTTTAAGTCGGAACATCCGATACAGCTCATGACAGCGGCAGTGCGGTCGCTGATGGATAGAGCCGAGGCTCTGGTTTCCAGAGAAGAAGGCCGTGACAAAGAGATGAAGTTCATCAAGAATGCACTGCGGAAAAAATCTGTATCCGTCATGCATATTTAGAAGAAAGCCTGCGGTCAAGCCCCAGCAAGAAACAGCGTCAACTACCGGTACGATCGTTTTGCCATATGTTCCCGTTTTAACAGTCACGCTAAGGCGTATAATGTTGGACTATGGTATTGCGGTCTACACAAAGCCACATGGAACACTTGGCAGGATGGTGTCACACCCCATCGAGAAGAGTACGGCCCAACCCAAAGGCGTTGTGTATTACATTCCGTGTAAGGACTGCGGTGGAGCATATATTAGTGAAACCGGAAGAGCATTACAGACTCAGTTAAAAGAGCATCACCGCGACGTTGCAGCGAATAATGGCCAGAGGACAGCACTGACAAAACACGCTGCCACACTCGGCCATCGAGTTAACTTTGACGAGGTCCGATTCCTAGAGATGGAGGAAGGACACAAAAAACTTCTATTCCTGGAAACACTCCACATTCATAAAAACAACCATTGCGTGAATGACAAGGAGCAATGTGTTTACTTTCCAGCGGTTTACAACAACTTGTTTTCACAAAATCAAGGCAAAAATTAACATCAACCCCCTTATATTGCCTGATTGTTTTTACTTCCGCTCACCGTTGAAGTGTCCACCAACTGTGTTGTCATTGTGACAAGCTTATCAATGACGTAGAGCCAGATCACCGCCGGCATTTTTTACCGCTATCGTTTGCAGCATGTTGTGTTCTCCCCCTTTTTTCTTTTCTTTTATGTTTCATCGAGCGTCCCCACAAACAAGCCAAAGCCGACAGTTCAGTTGCACCTTACCTAATCGTAAAATCTGATTGTCAGTTTGTAAGGTATTTTTACATTTGCATTACTGTTGGTTAACTCCGTTGTTGTGTTGTTTTTTAGCGATACTGATGATGCCTGCACAGACAGGCGAAATATATATGTCGTAAAAACTTGAAACAGACAGACGACTTAGGATTATTTATCATTTTCTGCATTGATCCGTTACTGAGTCTCTGTCAGCCAAAAGGACTACACAGGCGATTCATAGAAATCAAACTCTCACTTGTTGTTAGTGTTACGCCCCGCTACACACCTGGTCACGTGACGATACAAGCGGTGCCGATGTTATCCATTCCCCTTTTTTGTGTTTTTCTTAACGTTTTTCTTGCGTTTTTGGTGTTTATGCGCATAATGCATTATTGTTGACATAACCCTAAGGACGTCTCGCCGGATGGCAGACGAAACGTCGGTATTAAATAAAACTTTAGAAACTTAGAGCAATTCTGATAAGTATTATGCATGACTGCACATGAGAAATTGGCGGGTAACGGGTAAACAATCTTACTTTGTTTATTTTCTTATAGGGCAAAGTTTAAGTGCATTTATTGTTCTGACACTTACTAGACGGAGAATGCCACTTGAAGGATAAATGTGGATATTTTCTTTATTTATAAATTGCACCTATCTAAATAATTTTAATGTGCGTAAAATTGCAATTGTACCAATGCTAAAGCAATACTTTTTGTTTTAACTCAAAATGAAAATCGCGGTAGGTTTAATTAAAACATACCAGCGATATGCCAGATTTAAGCAACAAAGTTTGCATTGTTACTGGAGCTTCACAGGGAATTGGACGAGGCATTGCTTTGCAGCTGGTGGAATGTGGTGCTACATGTTATGCAACTGGTCGAACTATAGAAAAACTCACTGAACTTAATCAAGAGGTAATGCCAGTCATTGGAAATTTAAAGAACTGTTCTTCTGGCATAAGTTTGCAAGATTTTTTAAAATTAAATTAGCATAGGCTACTTTGCAACACAACAACCTCACTTTTTTTTCTTTGCCAAGAGGAGTCCCATTTTCGGTATTTGAAACATAACAAACTGTTGTTATTTTTAAGTGTACTCTGGTGACGGGAGAATAAATTGTGTATGTTTTAAATTGATTAGTCTTAATTTTTGTTTCAGTGCAAATCAAGGGAAGCAAAAGGAAAACTTATTCCGGTACAGTGTGATCACAGTAATGATGATGATGTCCAACAACTATTTGCAAAAGTTGCAGCGGATCAAAATTCAAGATTGGACTTACTGGTCAATAATGCATATCAAGGTGCAGGGGTAAGTGCATGGGTGTATTGTTTTTTTGTGTGTACAAAAACTGGTGGTAACCTTTTTAGGTGTATAAACTTTAAAGAAGAAATATTTGTAAGAAGTTAAAAATGTAATCTCTATGCAGATATTAATAGAAAACCAAACAACAAGCTTTTGGGACATTGATCCATTTGAAATGTGGGATGCTGTAAACAACACTGGGCTAAGGTTTAAATTCTTTGTTCTTTGTAATATGGTGAAACATAGAAATACTATTTTATCGTGACTGCTCTTTTTTAGAAACTGTTATACTTGTGCCACTTTGGGTGCCAGAATGATGGTACCAAAAAGAAAAGGCCTAATTATAAACATTGGTTCATTTGGAGGTTTGACTTATATGGTTCAGCCCACATATGGCATTGGAAAGTGTGCTGTAAGACTTTGTCAAATTTTCCAAGTTTACTGAACCATTCATGAGCTTTTATGAAAACATTTAGAATGACCGCATGGCCAAGGACTGTGCTGTGGAATTGAAGGACAAAAATGTTGCATTTGTTTCGCTTTGGCCCAGTGCTGTAAAAACTGAACGAATGCTGGAATACAGTCAAAGGTTGGAAAATGAAAATCATAAGGATGCTGCGGTATAAAAGAAACTCCTGTTCAGTAACGTTAATATTTTAACTAGTATGTCCGTTTTAATTCCTCCCAATGCAGAAAACCAAATGGCTTGTGGACCATGGAGAAAGTCCAGAGTATGTTGGAAAATGTGTCAGTTACTTGTTTGCTGGTAGAATTTTTTTTAATTTTTTTATATTTTCATTTTATTGTATCTGTCAATTTGACTTGCAGAGAAAGATATTATGAAGCAGAGTGGAAAAGTTATTTTAACCTGTGATGTGGCTGCAAAGTACAACATATTTGATATTGATGGTAATTGTCTATTGCCCCATGCTGTTACATGGCACTTTGAATTGACAAAAATTTGTACTTAAATTGTAAATTTAATCTCCAATAAATTATTTTTTTATTTCAAAATATCAATTTTTATTGTTCATACAATGAGCCATAAACTTGAATTGATTTGAAACAACTAATGTAGGTTGACAAAGATCTATTCCTCTTTAGGTTCCACGCCAGCTAGTCCAAAGAGCTTCAGAATGATGTTAGCAGGGTCTGGTCTAATTTGGTTGAGTGAATACATACCAACCTGGGTCAAACTACCAACATGGATGTTTAAATGGTTATTGGGACTTGCTGCAGTTCCCCAAGAAAAAGTAAAGAGTAAATATGAATAATATTAACATGGGTATGGCAGATGGTACATAATTTGATAAAATTGTTAGAATGTGCTTTCAACATTAATACTTTCATGCTACCTACCGTTGTTACCTTCTTCATTACTTTATCATGCACATTTACTTGATCTGGCTGTGACTGTAAATTTTATTGATTGTGCACTTAGGTTATAGTCTGTTACAAAACAAGGCTCTTCCATCCTACTTCTGTTTTTAGTTTGTCTTGTTTTCCATTTCTTCAACAAATTGTTTGTGCTGTCATAAAAGTTTGCTTTTTGTTGTGATTTGCATGCAATTGAAGAAAAAGTAAACTTGTAATGACAATGACTGCTTATTAAGCATGAGCGGTAAATCACAGGGAGATCATCTATGCGTCTGGCCCTTTTTCCCGTCGCAATGCGTTGGACCCCAGACGAATATATCGTTATTGTGCGTTGGCTGTAGTTTTGTTGACAACTACACACCAACGAAACAAATATCAAAAAAGCACAATTGTTTTGTTTTTGTTGGCCTATCCACAAATAATTTACACGGATCTTCGCCACTGTTAGCAAGACAGTTGTAAAGCGTGGATGCTATTGAAGTCAAATATACTACGACAGCAATGCACGCATGATTGTGACGTCACATTTTCCGAAATCAAAAAGGATCAGGGTTTTACAACTCATGTGGACAACCGCTAGTTTGTATTATCAAACGTGAGGAAATAAGCTTCGAGTGAGACCGAATACTTCAGCAGCCATCGGTGCAACGAAGCGGCGACTTCCGCCGTCGGCGCCGATCATTCACGGGTGGGAGTGCTGTCGCCTTTTTGTCTGCTGCCATTTGACTGGTGTCGGCGCGCGTGTGTGCTTGCGCAAGATTGCGTTGCCAGACCAGCAGGGCGATGGCACCGATCGTATTGGATGTCGGCGCCATGTTCCCTTAACGGTCAACAGCGCAATGTGTTGCTGTCTGAAGCAGATAAGGTGCTGGCAGGTAATACAGCAGACGCAGTGGCAAGAGGTTGGGTAGTAAGTCAACTGTTGTTTTGCAAGCTGTAGCTGTAATTATTTGTTTGGCTAATTTTTAAGTGCACTTCATGTTTAAATGACTTTGGCTTTCAGCAATCGACTGATGAACCTGTACATGTTTTATCAAAACTAGGAACTAAAAAATGACGCAATTTAACCTAAAATTAATTGACTTAGTGCGGGGAAATCCTGCCTTGTACGACATGAGCTTGGTTTCATACAAAGATGATGAACTGAAACATGAAATCTGGCTCAACATTGCTAAGGAGGTTGGGGAAAGTGGTAAGACTAAAATATGTCAATTCTTTTGTATTATCACAGAAAGTGCATAAGGCCTTTAATGGGGGGTTTACTTTTAGCGTTTGTGGTATAGCCCCGAACAAATATTGGACCTAATAATTGCATGTGTTTTTAGTGGAAGTTTGCAGAAGAAGATGGAAGACATTTCGCACAAGATATAGAAAGGAATATCTAAAAACTGAAGCTAAGAATAAAGACGGTGAGCGACTTGCTAACAGCAAGTGGGCATATTATAAACTACTGGACTTTCTTCATGATCATCTGCGACCGATCGAGTTAGTATTTACGTGTAATAATATATTGGCCAAGTTAAAACCTTAATGTAACTTGTAATCTGCGAAAAAAGTCAAGTAAAATGTTAATACTGGTGCGTTTAACGTGCAGAAATGAACAAAATTGTCAGGATGGAAATTTAGAAAATGTCAAAGTCGAGCCAAATTATGACGATGATTTGATTGATTTGTTTGCAGGTAAATATTCTCTGTCATTGTTTTTCATTCATAGCGTACAAAAAGTTCTAAATTTTAGGATTTAAAATTGTATTGACATTTTTGCGCTTTGCACAGTTTAAATTGCCTGCAGTTTTAAGGTTTGCTGTGTTGTCTTCAGGGCGAAACGTTCAGGACATCTCTGCCAAATCGGAGGAAGCAACAGCCGAATATTCCTCATCCTACAAAAATTCGGAACATGACGAAGAATGTCTCTCACCAAATTTTTCACGCTACAAACGCCGGCGGTTTGATGACATCCCGCCAAGTATTTGGCAAACACTTGCACAAAACTGCAGCATTTTGAATCAGTTGGCAGACAGACAATTAGCCTATCAACGTAATGACGAAGCGGCTATTTTTGGCCAAGTCGTTGCAGCTAAAATGCGAAAGCTGAAGAACACCTCAAAAGTTGAACTTGGTATTTTGAAGATTCTAAACGACGAACTGGATTGCCAATGCCAGTCTACCTAGTATTTTCAGAAAAACACTACATAGCACAGTGCAATAAATTGATTTTTGTTCATCGGTTTTATTAATGTAGATTTTCTTATGTCCTTATTTCTGTCAGCGTTTTATCAACATACAACTAGCATAGTGTGCTGTTTGCATAACCTCAACGGTTTTTACTGCCGTCACCTACAAAGTCACGTTTGTTTGTGGAGTAAAACAAAAAAAATTTAAAATTCAAAATTATGAAAACGAACACACGTAGCGCTGTTGAATTATGACGCCACGCATTATTATCAAGGTTTTCGGCTTTGGTTTGGTTTGGCGTGAGAGGTGAGGCAAGACCGTGACGAGTTTTATTGAGCGCTGTTCAGCGAAATACGTCAGAACAGAAGTATAGCATTTGTGTATTAGTACTTGCCATGTAGATGCGCTGATCGGTTGTGACAAATACACATCGATAAACTGCTAAGTGCATCATGCGAACGTTAAACAGATCTTTGTATTTTGTTAAGTTTTCAGAGAGGAAAAGCTCGGAGATTAGGTTCTGGTACTGTTTAGGAAGATAACTTGTTGGACTATTAGGTAGTGTTAATATTTGCACCAAGAACTTCCATCATGCCCCAAGAGGTTGGCTGCTGCACCAAGTATTTCCTTTTCTCATTTAATGTTTTATTTTGGGTAAGTTTGTAACTGTTAATATTCAATTCCTATGTAAAGTATTACTGTACGTAAAAATAAGCTAGTCTATTAAATATATTGACTAGTATACAAAAAAATATTTCTACTATAAACAAATACTAACTTGCTAATTGAAAACTTTCCAATCTGGCAAGTACAAACACTTTTAATTTGAATCTAAAGATCTTACTGTTTTTAGATTGTTGGACTTGCTTTGCTTGGTGCAGGAATTTGGGCATGGAGTGAAAAAGTAGGAATTCTATCAGATTTTAAAATAAATATATATATTGGTTTCAATTTACCATGAACGTACATTTGGCATGTATATACCTATTGGATCACAGCAGTACATCTTAAAAGCTTTGTTTAAATAATTTTCGTTTGTAGTCTCATCCTATTAAAATAATATTGTTCATTCACGAATATTATTTTGACATAAAGATTGTGGCACTTAACAGGTAAAATGTTGTGATTTCAGGGTTTCTTCGACAACCTGTCGATTATCAGCTCTTTGCCCATTGACCCTGTGTTGATAATAATCATCATTGCGTTAGTGATGTTCATTCTCAGTTTTTCTGGCTGCATTGGATCCCTCAGGGAAAACATTGTCCTTCTGAAATTTGTAAGTCAAATGATATTTTGTTTAATTTGAGTGTAATTTGGATACCTTTTGTTACATAAGCCTATTATATTAGGAATAATTCTATGACTGTTAATTGTTGAAAAATTCATCATGGTTTGATATATTTTATGACTAATTTTGAGATGTTTATATACCACTTCTTGACCATAAGATAATCATTTTCCATGTTTCATTATATTGTATGTATATATATATATATATATGTACGTAATAATTGAGGAACTTTAAATTTGGTGGCATTCACATGCTAGAAATTATGTCAGACATGTCATTCATTATTAGCGAGGTATTTGAACTGGTTGATAAATGTTGAATGTGTTTTTGGTATAACTGAAATGTTCTATACAAATGTAATGACAGTTAGTTTTTGTTTAAAGAAAGGATAGAGTTTGACTGCAATTCAATACTCATTGTTTTCCATATATACATATTCCTTTTTTGCTAAGTTCTAAATGCATTCTGTGACTACCCTGTATGTGAATTATTCATGTTTTGGTTGGTTGCAGTTTGTTGTGTAATTTACAAAAGGTGAATGAGAATTGTATTACTGTAAAAGTAGCTGATATTAAATATCTGTGCCGTAATCATCCTAGGTGCATGCACCAATGTCTGACATGAAACACATAAACTCTAATGGTCTCTATTCTATAAAGTTTAAGGTTTACATAAATATAAAACTTTTAAATCTATAAAAACTTTATGTGGCAATATACCAGATTATTTTTGTGCGTTTTAATAAACAAATGTACTGTGTACGATCAATTAAAAAGTATATTTCAAAAACACAAAAATATACAATATTGCATTAATGGCATATAATTCATAAACATGTAATTTAAAGCATCTATGGCCATTGGCCACTGTTTTCCACACGGATGTTGACCCTTTGGTGTTCTCTTGCCCTGCTGGTTGTTGTTGCTAAATTTATCCCACCTGTGTTGTGGCGTAAACGCGCCCAGTGCGGTATTAACGTCATGTAATTTACGCTTCTACTGATCTTCCTGTCGTCATTGTCCAGCGCACAAGCGCTCATCCTGATTTGCTGTTAATCTTCACGTGACTTTTATACGCCTGTTGTTTGTGCGCACCCCGTTTTCGTTGTCCCGTTGGTCGTCGTCATATGTATGTCTGTGACTACCCATAGTAACGACCCGGTTATCAATTTTGCAAAAGTTTTAAATTCTACACAGAAATGGGAGATCTAGTATCGTTTTTAGTCATATTGACGTTTTTCAATCAAATATATATGTCGTGTATATACATCTGGTACAGGAAAAAGGCCTTGTCACATATGACGGGACGGTTGTGTTGGTACAGTAATTGCGGTGTTGAAATATTCTAATATGCTTATCAGAGCAAACATGTTACAAGGTTGTAATTAGTTAAATTTGTTCCGCACTGTGTCTAAATCTGGTTCACAGTATGATTGGTGGGCACTGAACTAATTTACGCTCGACAATATACGTCACAATGAAGTATGTATATAATGACGTGCTTGCCTTATGTGTAGCAATGAGTCAGTTGGCCATTACAGGCCCTCCCAAAAGTAACGTGTTGTGTTGTATTCGGCAGAATTTTTGACTTATCCTCTCTCACGTAAATTCGTGTGTCAATATGCGCCCTGCTTTGTTCTGGCGATTTGTAAGCTTATCAAAATCAACTTTCACTTTTATCTGACATCATAAAACTTTATAGCCGATGAAAAATGACCCGTTTTATGTTTCCTCTTTATTCATTTAGTGTATTTGCGTTTAGCCGACATGAACAGAGATTCCGACTTAACCACGCTATCTATAAGTTATATTCGAACCTACACAACCTACTCTGTGCTAAATCGTGGACATTTGTATAAGCCATAGTGTTTAATAGTGACCCGTTTGGGTTACAGGGCCCACTTCTGTCTTCGTATAAGCTTCTTGTTCAATTAATTCAACATGATCCTATTTAGAATAATAGGCTTGCAAGTATGTACCGTATGTTGACGATGTTATTAAACAATTTCTTTTCATAGTTTTCGGTATGTCTGGGTGTTATATTCTTTGCCGAACTGGTTGCTGGAATTCTTGGATTCGTATACAAGGACTGGTTTCATCAGCAGTTCGCAACCTTCGTTAACAAGACCATCAAAGGATACAGAGATGACCCCGATTTACAAAATATCATTGACTTCTCTCAAGAATATGTAAGTTTATAAGATGTCTTATCGCTAAGATTTTAAATCCCATTTTTCATTCTTGGCCAAATTAGGCGGTTTATTATATATTTTTTGTATTGTGGTGGAAACATCAGACTTTGATTGTCAGGTATTATATCACTAAGAACCAATTTAATATTATCGGTTGAAAAGTAGGTGTCATTTTCCGGCATTTAACGGAGTAAAAGCGATTTTGTCTATTCCCAAGCCCGACCCTGCCTACAAGCCAGACTAGGCAATAAACGGCCACTAGAATTCGAAGCACTCGTAACACACCGTAACACCCTTATTACGTCACAATTGTCAAACACTAGGTCCCTTTATATACAACCGCCTCTCCTTTGCCTTAGCTTTTATGTTGTGGTGGCGACTCGGGCGTGAACGATTGGGACAACAACGTGTACTTCAACTGCACCTCCAGCATTCTCGTTAACGACGTTCCCTTCACACCGGTCGAATCGTGCGGTGTCCCCTTCAGTTGTTGCATTAAGCAGAGTATGACCGATGTTGTGAACACACAGTGTGGATACGGAACGAGGGAACCGAAAGTTTCGGTATGTGTTTGTGCAAGCCGTTATAACTCCGAAGTTGCGGTGAACAAATCAAACTCATTGGTACAAGTTGGCCCTCTTAAACGCTTTAGACCGACTCCTTGCTTCCGCATACACTTTCACAGGCTGCTGATTTGAAGCTAATCGCCGCGCGCGAAATTCGCTTGTTGATCTTGCAAAATATAAATAAAATACGAAAACCATATAACAATGTCGTTTGTGTCAACCACGTTAATAACGAGGACCAGTTATTGCCAATTAATTTGGTTAATTGTCTGATGTAATCTAATTAATGTACTATGTAGCCAGTCCATGAAAAATACTGGTGCATGTGTATAACGATTGATTTGCTGTTACTGCAGGCAGCTGAACAGGTGAAAATCATCCATACATCAGGCTGCATAGCAAGTTTTGAAGACTGGCTGAAAACCAACCTCTATATGGTGGCTGGAATTTTCATAGGTGTCGCTCTTGTACAGGTTTGTGTTTGTATTGCTGTATATATATAAAAGACGACACAGTTTGGTGTGCCGTCATGCATTTGTGTGCATGTAGTTTTTTTTTTAAATCTGTCACCCCCGTTTTGAACTGATTTCAATGTTTCCAACCTTGATGTTGTACATAGGCGATGTTTGTGTTACGCTTGTATTTATTTCCTCATGATTAATATACAGAATGGTTGGCAAATGTAATAAACTGGCATACTGCATTTCATGCCCTCAAAAAAAATGTTGTAATAGTTTCGACCCATTTAGGCCAGGCTGTATTTTTATACATACAAATAGACAAATTTTGTCCCATCTTTGCAGATCATTCCGATATGCTTCGCGCAGAACCTCATCAGCGACATCGAAGCTGTCAAAGCCGGATGGTAGTATTCAATTCTTCTACGTATACCGTAGAGTAGCTTGCCAGTTGGCATTTGCCGCTCGTGCAACGTGTCATCAACCCCTGTGGGGAGTGCTAATTCACTAACCACCCCCTAATACAACTGCATGTACCCTTTAACATAATTATTCAAAGCTTGCTTTGTGCCGTAGCGTTTTTTGCGCAAGTGTGGTTTGTGCCTATTTCGTATCGGTTTGATTTTGCATCTCCCCTTGCACAAAACCTAGAGTGACGTTGATCTGGCGTAATATCATCTTTAAATTTAATAATCTCCTACCGCTGAGGCAACACGATTTTCAGTTAATTTTTGCAACACACCCACAATCTCTCTGCGTAAACATAAGTGGCATCGTAGATTCATTAATTTTCGTGCAGAATTATTGAAAAAATGTCCGTGTAGTTTCCAGAAATCCCTCTGCAATATTCTAGTTTTCAAGTCTATAACCAAACGCCCGTGTTACATCACCCTGATCATGGCGGTATATTCAATTAACGGAAGTCGGGTTTTTCACAGAGCCGCTTAACCTGCAGCTACGGGAGGCACGTTTTTTAAGTTCGTTGAAGGCACCTGAGCCATAAACCCACGAGCTATTCATTACACAAAGCGCCCTGTTTTAATTTGCCCAATTTTTAATTTACAGCGTTATTTCACCATAGTGGCATTTGCTACATTCGTACCATAACTTATATGTTTTTAGCTGCGCAAAATCGCACACAAGTAGTTAACAATGTTCTAGACTCAATGTTGGCATCGCTATTATACCATCCCATGTAGATAATTACCTAACACAAATGCGTAAACCAACTTTTTTGTTTGTACCCTGTTAGCGCATCATTATGTGTAAATCAACTTTAGCATGACACTATCATTCCCGTCATTGCAAAACTAACGCATAGAGTTGAATGAATTGTGCATCAAGATTTTAGATTATGTAAAACGAATCGTTCCCAATGTAAATATCCGCATTTTATATTGTAGAAATCCGCTGATTCCGTCTACACAACAATTTCGGCTCCCAAAACTTACTCTTGACGTTTATAGGCCGGGTGGGGGCAGCACACATTCCACCCATTTTTAATGATTTTGCTTTAAAAAATGATCAACGATCGGCCTTTAAAGAAAAGAACTATTTTTTACTAACAGTGCCGGCGACAACCTAATCAATAATAACACCATTTCTTGGTTTCTTGCTGTGTTGCTTTATGTGATTATATCTTACCTTGTGATCTTTGCTTGTGTTTTTGGTAGCTCTACAGCTCGTAGTTGCTATAATCGCTGTCCTTGTCTATATCCTTCTGTAGCCTTTTGCTTTCTTGCTTCGTGTGCGAATTCGAATGCTACGCCATGGCTTTTTTGAGCTATTTCATGTCATGGTGGACTAGAATTCACTTTGTGATACCTCAAATCATTATTTGACATGACTGATGGAGTTTGACTGTTTGTACTAATTACTATTACCTGTGTTACATGGCCAGGTCACATTTACCGGTCCGACAGGTTGACAACCAGGTCTGCTTTTCAACAAATGCTTAATTTCCAAGGCAGGCGCAGCAACTGACGCAGCACTTGCTGTGATGGACAGACATCTAATCACAGATACTATGTTTTGCTTCATGGAGGATGATGAGATGAATGTTACCGAATGATGACTGATGACGATAACAATTTGAGTTGCATTGATTGGTTATGTCCGTGTGTTGTGTTCAGTTGTGCTCGATGCTGCCGGCCAAGAACTACAGAAAAATATTCTCAGTGTTACGTTAACGGTTTACTACAGAAGAACTAGACATCCCTTTTGTAACCCAGAACGCTAACAAAATTGTGAACAATTTGTTTTCTGTTGTGTCACTTTGTATATGATTATTGATATGATTATTGTCATTTCCCTGTATTTCCATACATTTTATATTGCATTGTTTTACTTTTTGCCTACTTGTGCACGCGTCTAGCCATGACTGAGGTAATGTTTTTCTTTAACACAGGCCGTTATATAACTTTACTTAATTTGGTTTTGAGTTTGATATTGTACTTACCGTTTGCGACATAGTAATCTCTCGAATTGTACTTTTTTGTTGGACACTGTCATTGACTTTTTTGGAGTGTGGAAAAAGACCACATAGACAGCTTAACTGCTGCGAAGACAGATCATTTTTGTAACAACCGACTCATTGTTTTGTTTACGAATTTCTTTTTACCGTCTTCGGATTATTGGTTTATGAACTCAATTGGTTGTTGATATTCTTGCTACATCATTATCTTTAAAGCCATTTACGCTCCTTGTACAGTGCACACACTGTGTTTAATTTACCATCATACATTATATAAGTAGGCGGCACCCACCCTGCTTCATATTTTCCAGATTATTGCAGTAGCAGCAACAGAAAAATACAGTTGTTAGTTAAGTTCCTCTGTGAAAGTATCACATATTTCATTAAAGGTATAAAATTATTGAGGTGTAAACCCAAAGTGAATATTAATACCGAGAGAGGCGTAGTTGTGGCAGTTACATCACACACATTGTCTATTTTAGCAGGTTGACGAGATATCACGTACGATTTTATTTTTATTCTAAATTCCTTGCTGTGACGTAACAAACTCAATGCAAGCGTGTATTCACAGGCTCGCTGAGAGTTGGTCGCGAATTGAGGTTTTCATGAGGCGAGACAGCGAGTTGCAGATTCGGTATCAGTCGGAAGACAGCAGGACTTGGCGTAGACATGACGACCGCCTTCCTTTCGACTCCAAAGACTGGGAAGCGAATGAGCGACAGCTGCAGCACTTTTTCTGCAATTTGCCTCAAAACGAAAATTGGGATGACTTCCCTGAGGTTTCCAATAGTGATCTCAGTGTGAATGTCGACAAGACTCCACCAAACGAATTGAGTGTTTCTGTTTGATGTCCATCCCTGCGTTTGTTTAATAAAAAATTGTATGATGCTGACAGCTTACATATTTTTGTCAGGAGAAATTTTGCATATCGCAATTAACTAAGCTGTAGGCTATTCACATTTGAACTATTGGTAGGTGAAGTAATATTTCTATGTAGCATTGTTGGCAGACTTAACAGCTATAAGTTTACAGAAATAATTAAAAACAATTATTTGCGTCAATGTTATAAGTCAGTTATTATAATTTGCAGGCAAAACCTGCAATAAATAACTAGATAAAATTATGTATAGTTTGCATAGGACTTCGTCTACAGATAAATAAAATAAAAACACGCTGCATTTTCTTGTTCTGAACGCAGCTAACGAAAACACGTTTCGAGTGATTAAACACGGTTTCTCCAAATTGATTTAAGCAATTTAAATGAGTAATTGGCCATAAATAGTCAAGTTGTTTGCAACGTGGTTCAGTTGAAGAAGTTTTTGTTGTAATAAGTTCCATTAACCTGAGTTATGTTTGCTTTCGCCTTGTAAGTATTTCTAAATGAAGATGATAGTTTTGTTTTTAAATGACTAATGGTCATTAATTTCGTTTTTTCAGATGCTTTTGTTTGCTGTTCTCGCCAGAAGTTGAAAGTGCAGGTTATTATTAGTAAACTTAATTCATGCAAAACTACGCGATTATGTTCCATTCTATGTGGTAGTTTTCATGTTACTGGAGATTTGTGAAACCATATAACATGTGTGCAAAGTGTATTTTTTTAAAGATGATTCTGTACAAGTGGACCAGCGGGTTGTAATTCTTCCCACATTCTGTGATCCAAACCCCTGCTTGAATGGAGGCGTGTGTGAACTTACGGAAGACAAAATAGGTTCAAAGTACGTAATTTTTCATTTCACGTAACATGTATTTGGGGTCGTAAAATAAAAATATTAACAAATAATTTACTATACAAAGAAAAGCACTTGGTTATGTTGATGCTGTTTATAGCCGTCGAATTTGTACTAGTTTGGGCCGCAAGTCTTAAATCGTTCAGGCTTGAGATCTTGATGGTTTAACATCTTTTACAGGTGTAATTGCGCGGTAGAGTGGTACGGAGTCGTGTGCAGCAAACAACTACTTTTGCTGTGTGAACCAAATCCCTGTTTCAACGGAGCAACCTGCCAAGCACATAGTGTCAATAACGTCACGTAATAACCTTTCTATATACAGGTGTATAAAGCTTTGCAAGTGTATTTTTTCAAAGCTGTACATGCGCTAACGGATGGCAAGGGGAGCTTTGTGAGGATAAGATGGTGTTGGACGACGACGCTTTTGGGCCATGCGTTCCTGACCCATGCAATAACCGTTGCGAGTGCAGACTTTCGTGTAAACATGAATACGGTTACGTGTGCGTCAGCGAAAGCGGGTACATGGGGAAGGACTGTAACATTGGTGAGTTGTGCTTAATCAACTTTTTGGCACGTTCTGATTTGGTGTGTTGCAATTAAGTGTTCAAAGAAAAACATCGGCTATAGCAGATACAAAAACAAAATTGATAAAAACAATGGCTCGAGACGAAATTGATGACATTTTTTGTACATGCACTGGACCTCTTAAAACTATAATCCATAAACGGGCGGTGTCCTGAAATACGCTTTTTGGCAACCTTTACTTTTCTACTGTAGCAATGCCACGAGTTTCTTGCTTGGAATCGGAGATTGTGATCGATATTTCGAAACAATTCTATGATCAGTTCGACGATCGGATTCGCAACGCATACATGTACATCGCTCCTTCGGATAGCAAAACATCCAAGTCAAACGAAATTGAATGCCAAGGTTTGGTGACTTGCATTTTTGCAATTTAATGAGAATATCTTTTGGATAGAGATCGCCCAAATTCGTACCAATCGTTATCCCGACCGCTGGCAACAAACTTAAACTTAAAGACGCGTCTTTGGGTTATTTCGGGCAAACTTCTGCGGCTGTGAAAGCTATCTTTATCTAGATATCACTCTTATGACTTACAGTGAAACCTTTATTTTAAAAAGTATTTTTGTAAACCACCTTTTAAGTATTACTGTAAATAGCTTCCCTGATTGGTAACTTCATGGAAGTCAGCATTAAACTTCCTTTCACCGACTGCGGGACATCCGTGAGCAAGTCCAGGAGCAATTCGAGCGCTGTGGCTTTCGAAAACCGCCTTTGGATCAACAGAGGTGGCAACGAAGGCTTCGATATGCCTGTGCCTGTTCTGGACTTCACTTGTCTCTATGACCGAACCTACTCCGTCATGTCATCACTCGTTCCAATGTAAGTAACCCAAGATGAAGTGGGTGAATATTAGATGGAGCTCAATTCATTTGTTTTGCAATTTTTATAGGATCGACAATGTGGATCGCCAGGTGACTCGATCCGGTAACTTTGGCTTGCACTACGGCCTGTGTAAAGTCCCAGTATGTTCAAACGTAGATTTAGTCTGTCCAGACATTTATCGGGTTGGAGTCGACGGTCAACCAGCAGTTTACACAGTTGGGCAAATGATTCATTTTCATATCAATGTCCTTACGCGACAGGTGAATACAAAACCTAAATTGTGTTGAAAGCTGTTGCAAAACAACTGATAGCAACGCCATCATTTTTCTTTCAGGACTTGTTGTTCCAAAAGACTTTGATAAGCACACTAGATGAGATGTTTCTTTCCTGCAATGATGACCCGTTTCAGCCAATGTTGGCAATGATCTCTGCAAAAGGGTAAAATCATATTCATCAGTCGCAGTTGTATCAGCTCTGTCGTCTTAAACCAAATGTTTTATGAATTATACTGAAACTGCTTTTTGTAGTTGTCCGGTTCGTGAGGAGTTTCCAGTGTCGCTTTCGTCAGGCCTGGTTGAAAATCCGCAATCTGCTTGCGCCACATTCCAAGTACCTCGCGTGACATCAAGCGGTTGTCAAACATTGTACTTACACGCCAAACTACGTCTGTGCGACAAAGACAAACTTCGCGTAAGTTACCCAAGTCTGGGGGGGTATAACGCTGGTACCTAATAAAAGACTTAAAATGATATTGTCGGAAGTCCGTTAAAATTTCCTTATTAATAGGCATGCCAAAACGATGCAAGTGTTCTATATTGTCTTTCTGACAACTCTGACAACTCCGCTCGAAGGAGGCGATCAATTACTCAGGACGAAACCCAGTTCCTTCTGATCGGACCCATAAACATTAGGACATTAGCTAAAGGAAAATCTTTGGAGAGTCTACACCTTGGTGACGGATATGGCGGTGTGATCACTCTCGAAGAGCTGGATAATCATCTCGTCGTTTCCTCACAGAAGCCGGAAGCGTTGGAACCAATTGCAAACTCCAGTACGTTTTTAATTGTTTTTTTTTACAGAGATTTGAAAACACGGCCTGTAAGGAACTTTCTCTGTTAATAGGTGTCCACGTTCTACAAATTCTCGGATTCATAACAATTGCGGTGTGCTTGGGTGCGGCTCTTTTGTACGTTATTTCGAAAGTCTTCGTCCGTCGTCGAGAAACTAATCCCATGATGAAAATGCACGCCACCTCTGCGTGACAAATTCGTATAATTTAAAATTTTCATTTGTTTATTCGTAGTTTTATCTATGATGTCAACAGTGAAGTAAATACATCATTTTGATGCAAAAATCAGATTTGTCTCCGAATACTGATTTTCCCTGAAAGCATGCTATAAAAAAAACAGCAGGCAGATTATAATAAGACATATTCCAGCAAAACATTTCTATACTCGTGCAATCCAAGCGTAAGACCTTAAAAACTGCAGACTGCCATTCTATGTAAAATTTGTGATCAAACTTCTATAAAACTGCGGCTAAATACTTCCCGATGTTCATCAAACGTTTACCAACATTATGGAAGTGTCATTTGAAGTAAAGAATGAATCCAAACTCGTTGTAAAACATCTTGCGAGCTGAAATCACGTTTTTTTATTTTCCTTCATATGAAAGCAAAACCTTTTTTCCTTGACGTGCTTTCTGTGCTGCCATATTATTTTACCCCCCTGCTCGACTGTTTGTTCAAAATAGAAAAGCATTCAGTGTAAGTACACACCTTCAACAATGCAAAATGTATACAGTTTATTTATTTATTTCTTGCAACAAATCGTATTACATTTATGTGAGCAAAATCTACCAGTGCCTTTGACAATCCTTGATTTATTATATTCACAAAATTAACTTGAAATCAATAGTCGGTGATGGTATTAATCAGCATACAAACGCAAAGATTAATCACAAGCAATTAGAGAAGCTCATTGATCAAAAAAAGGTATGTACACGTTTTCCGCACAATCCATTAAATCCGTATTGACCAGGGAGTTTTCTGTTCGTCCTCCATCGGAGTGGAATGTTGTCGATGCTTGCATGACAAGAAATATATTTTTTCAAGTTTACCTATGTTAGGGAGTTTATTAAACCCCATTCGAATCGTAATTGTTTTGTATTGCGGCTTTGATGCCCCTTGTGATGTCACCGTATGTGTTAATTCTAATCAAAATATCACAAATAAATCCTTACTTGATTGACAAGGTGATCTCCACAAGCCATCCTTATTCTCTCCGCAGTGGCTGGACTGTCCATCCGAAAACTCCCGACTAATCCCGAATCTTTTCTCGCACTTGCAACTGCTTCCTTGATTGCAAACAACACAGAAGATCCCAGAAATAGAGGTGGCTCTCCAATGCCCTAAAAACAGATATTTATAAATTGAAAACAAATTTGGGTTGTCTCGTTCGAAGCCACCTAATGGATACCTTTATGTCGGTTATAAGCCAATCCAAAAAGCTGGCTGCTACTTACCTTTGATGAGTAAATAGCTTTGTCGTTTTCCGAGTTTCCCAACAAATGAACGTTGAATTCACGAGGACAATCTCCAAATCCCGGGATCTTGTATGTACCGGGACCGCTTGTCAATACTTTTCCGTTTGGTGCATGCAAAGGTTCCTCCATTGTGAATAAACCATAACCTTGGACAAATGCTCCTTCAATCTGCGTAAGGAAGAAATTAGCATTGTATTGGTGAGAGCTTTCATTCAGTTTTCGCACCTGTCCAATATCTACAGCAGGGTTGATACTTTTCCCAACGTCCATAACAATGTCCGTTCTCAACACCACGTGATCACCGGTCAAACAATCCACTTCAACTTCTGAAACAGCCGCCCCATATGTGAAGTAGTTTGATTTTCGTCCCTTCACTTTTCCTGTGTTTATGTCCCAATCACTGTACATGTTTGGAATTCTGTGCCACAATGAAATGAAAGTGTTCAATGTCCATGTTCTATTTTCAAATGGCCAATTTCCTTCTAAGACCAATAAGCACTGTATATACTTGTGTAGACATTATGTATGGGTGCAGAAAAATCTAGGTATGTGATATCCGCTTGAAAATAATTTTATGAAGATTAAATTAAAAATGTTTTGTGACTAAGAAATTTAGTTCACTTGTGTCTTTTCGCGTTAGATTGAAATGTCGCTTATACTTGTAAAATCCAGTTGCAGAAAGGCTAATGCGTTCCATGTAAGCTTTTACGATCAGTTCGTCCCACAACAGATCTGGAAACTGTTTGCGTATAGGATCAAGTCTTCCCATGATTTCCTCGCATGCCACCTGTACATTTGTGCATATACACTAGGTGTCAACAATTGATTCAGGTCAAACATTTTTTTTATGTAAATAGAAAACTCCGACAAAAATTGTGCACCTTCACCGCCATTCCGTTAAGATCTGAACTCAAGCTCGCCGCGGTGGTAGACGCGTTTGGAACCATAGCTGTGTTTGTCTCCGATATGTGAATGCGAGAAATGGGAATTCCAAGACAACGGCCAGCAATCTAAGTTTCACGGATTAAATTCACGCAATCAAAATACTACAGTATAGTTTATGGGCATTTAAAAATAGTACGTTTTTCACGACTGAATAATAGAAGTATTTTTATCAAGCGGCATTACCACAATTACCACCGGTAATGGTATGTGTAAAACGAAAGAAGTTAAAGCAACCTGGATCATTTTAATGTGCAGTCCTTGTCCCATTTCAGTCCCGCCGTGTGTTAAACTAACAGATCCGTCTGTGTATATGTGCACTAGCGCCCCCGCCTGGCAGCGGTACTCCTGAATGCCAATTGCAAACTTTGTTGGTATGCAAGAAATCCCGCGCTTTCGCCATCTGCTCAGTAGAAACAATTAATATTCCGAATTTCTGGTGCACTAATATCACATATGTAGTACCAAGGTGTTTGTTTTACCTGTTCTTGTTATTGTATGCTTCGATCTCCTTACGCCTGTTTGTAAACTGGGATCGATCCATGCATTCCAACCAACACCTTCGAGCGTTCGAAGTTTCAAGAACGTGGTTAAAGTGTGTTACATCCCCTGCTTTATACAAGTTCATTTCCCGTAGCTATGAAAAACAACACCGATCTTTTTAAATAGTGAGTACT
Source organism: Ascidia mentula (assembly GCF_947561715.1). NCBI lineage: Eukaryota > Metazoa > Chordata > Ascidiacea > Phlebobranchia > Ascidiidae > Ascidia > Ascidia mentula. The sequence continues at coordinate 8,675,242 of NC_138568.1, forward strand.
GTAACTTTGAGTCTAATTTTATACTCTGTTGTTTGTAAATTTAAATTCTACGATGCACTACAAGCAGAATAATATGTTAAACCTTTTCTTTTGGCATAGAGAGTTCCTCAGCTACTTTTGAAAGCCAACTCTCCGTTATGAACATTGCTTGTGGTGCACCGAATCCACGGAATGCTGTGTTCGAAACCACATTTGTTGAGCACACAGAACCGCGAACCAACATATTCGGAATGCTAAAATCAAAGTGTTATTTGCAGGGTGTTTATTCGTCAAGCCCATAAAAGTATGCACTCTTCTTATTGTTGAAGCAATAGAAAACAATATTGATTTACATCTGCAGTTAATACATCACCCATAAGAAAGCCTAAAACACCACTCTTAAAAAAGCACAAATGCCTTGCCCTCAAAGTAACAGTACGTAAAGCGTAATCAACGTATTTCCTCTCACCAATAGCAGTTGTCGCTGTTTATCATAGCCTTGTCCATTACGAACATGGACGAGTCGACAGTGTTTCCTCCGTTACTATACATATCCAGTATCAAGGAAACGAACCGGCCTTCCTTTGTACAACCCACCTACAAATATACGTTAAAGATATGATGCACTGAAAAAAAAACATGAAATTTGTTTTTACTAATGTTTTCAATTACTTTGTACTTAGCAAGAAATGGATGTCGCGTTCCAGTGATGGACATGTCTTCTTGTCTGGTGAGCATGCACCTAACTGGGCGACCACACCTTGAAAGAAACGTTAAGCTGTTGGAAGACTGTATTTTTCAATACAAATCCAATACATGTTATAGAAAAACGAATTTGTTGAAATGTTCATAGCATTAGACACAGGCATATATTAAATGTAAAGGAAAACATATACTTGGCTGCTGCAATGACAACAGGATTGCTAAGCACCAAAAAGCGAGTTGCTTTTCCACCAAATCCTCCACCAAGTCTTTTAACTCGGACATTGATCTTGTTTCGTTCAACACCCAGAATTACCGCAGCCTTTGGAAGTGACATATTTTGTTTAAGTTATGCAAAAGTCAAAAGCAAATGGCCCTTTATTGCCAGTTTAAATAGGAAACATATTTGATTTCAAAATGTTTCACTAACGCGTGGTTTATGAATAATAAATTAAATCACCACTGATGGAAAAACGTAAATTGGTTGTATTTTGACATGCCGAGGATTGTTGTGCAGCTGGATCTTGATTTGACGAAAATATCTCCATTTCTCCCTGGTCTTTCGGGACTGCCAAACAAACTTGGGTTTCCATGTAAAAATGTTCCTGTCCGGCAATCCTGCAGAATTACATCATTGACGCGTGTTTTTTAGGTACACAACTGTATCGCACCTAATTTCCCCTTCGAAGATGTGGTCGCTGGACTCCATCGCGCTTTCGGCATCTCCCTTCACCACTTTGCACACTGGTTTTTGAAATGATTCTTTTGCTATCGCGTCCTGTGTACAAATGTTGGCGACTTGTGGAAATGCAACAAAAAATGTCCCTTCTACTAGTACCTCAATTGTAATGATAACCGGTGATATGTCTTCGTATTCAACTTGAACCAACTGTGCGGCTCTCTGCGCGTGAGCTTGCGTATCGGCCACCACGGCACCGATCACTTGACCAATACAGGTTACCTGTCAGAAGTGGATATGTCGTAAAACTGATAAAAGTGTTTAAATTGACCTCTTTTCATTTAAATTTTTTTCACAACGCAACCCTAAATGCTCAAAAATGTTTTTATGTGATACCCCATCGTATAGTCCTTAAAAGGTAAAAGGGCCATCGACTACTCCGACGAAATCAATAGTGGCCCGCTGAGACAAAAAAGTTTCAAAACGCTCAATTAAATAGAACTAAATCCCGACCTTCTCAGTTGCAAATACTTCATGCAATCTGTTGTAGATGCAAACTTCGTTCGATCCTGTTACGTCACTATGATCGACGTACGTCACAAAACCTGGTGACGCCATGGCTGTTCTTATATCCACATGACGTATCAACGCGTGAGGTCTGGAGCTTGTCACCAGACATAAGTACAGTTCCGCTGCATGCACAGAAAATTGTAATGTCGAAAGCATTTATGAGAGAATTGCTGTTTTGCTGATGCATATCAAACATTTCGAATTTTCGGTTTACGTAAATTTTATGTTTCACATAATACGTTATGTAATGTACTGTTTGCTCTATTTTAAATGGTTTGGTCCAATATAGATGTATTTGTACATTTTTATGTAATTCAACCAAAACCACGTTTTATCTTATTTGTGGGAAATAAGCTGGCCAGATAAAACACGATAGACAGTATTGCAAAAAAAAAAAACTAAATCCTAAATTTCAGTGTGAATTTAATATTGCTCACCGGTGTGCTGGGGAATATCATCGATATAAATTGCCTCTCCGGTTGCGTGGAGTTCACCAGCAGCGTGTTTAATCGGTTTGCCCACTTTGTCCAATAAAGGCTGCTCGACTTCAACCTAAATTCCAAACAAGAAAACAGGAAGAGTCGTGTTTCATTGACTCATTTCATTTCCTCAATCTTCAAATGTTAAAATCGGGCTTTTACCTCCTGCCATGTTTGTCTTCCTGATATAAGTTTAAGATTATGGTCAGTAGTCAATGCCGACAGTTCGTAGTCACCGAGAGTTTCCTAAACAGATTCGATTCGACACACTTAGCAAGTTTTGCGAAATGTAACGTTCATACCGTGAATACTCCCGCTTTTGCTAAACCAGCCTTCACGTGAACAAAGAACTTGAAAAAGAAGCTTGCAGCCAGTGTTTCTCTGTATTCCACCATTCCTCCTGGAGCGTCGAAACTTAACGGAAAATCTTCTCTGATCCATTTCATGCATTCCTCAAGTAAATCATTGTTCCAGTGACTGCATTTCAGGACAAATGAGTAAACAAACACATAATTATAACAGAAGTTATTACCGGCCAATAATATTTGCCATTGTTTTCTGCGGCATTACTGAAGTTGCAGCCATTCCACCAAAAGCTGCCACAAATTTTCGAACCTTGGAAGTTCCCGGATGAAACGCGACACGCATGGCTGCGTTTACTATAGCAATATCATCTTCTCTGCGTTTAGATTGCTTGTACGCTTTCATGTACTCGCCCTGAATTATTTTGCCACAACATATGTTTATGGTTCCATTAAATTAACTCGATTGATGTTTGCAATTTTACCTTTTCATTAAATGGGACGAATATGGAAAGAAGGACCTCGCCCTTAACTGAGCACGTCGTCCTGTACTTAGGGAAGAAGTTCTGATCCATCAAAATCAGGCGATCGTTAATACGAGAATGCAAACCAAAGTTTGCAAGACATTCGTTTGCCATCAGGATTGGGTTGAGATCAGAGATTGGACTTGCAGTCATTACATTCCCACCTATTGCCTGCAAATAAAGTCAAGCACAACAACTTATGACTGTAAGAATATGTTGTTGTGTTTTCTTACTGCCACGTTCCTTATTTGGTTTCCAGCAAACAAGTGCAGCATTTCTAGCAGGCAACAAATGCACTGAATCTCGTCCTCGGATCTTGCTTTTCTCAATGTCTCGAAGGAGTCTTGTAGCTCAGTCAAAGAAGATGAAGACCCAATCCAAACACCTAACCAAAAAAACATCACCCGAAATTGAGTTAGTTGCCCGCATTGTGTGAGTACACAAATTTTATTTGCAGTGTTTGTAAAAATCTCGATCTGAAATTAGCTGGAATTAATGAGCTCGGGAAGTTAAAATATTTAATAGTATGTCCTTCAGTTTGGTATATGTTCAGGTTACCTTTATCACTAATATCGATTTTTCGAAGTTCATCCACTGCTGTTGGGGAAATAATAACCGGATACAAGCGCCCTTTCACGCCGGTTTCCACCCCGATCTCCGTGTTTCCGTTCACCAAGGGAGCTTCTGGATATTTACTTTTTAGTTCGAGAAGTTGCTCAAGGGTTGTTGGCCGAAACCACGTGACTCGCTCCCCAATGAACTTTAGAGACTTCGGCTTCGATCTAGATTGAATCTGTGAAAACAAGAAATGTTTTATTTCTGTGCATGGCTCATAACAACATAACAAAAACGCGATGTGTTTCATGGTTTTTAATGAAAACATGACCAACTTGGACTGGAATATAATAACAGTGTAGGATGTAGCCAAAAATCAAGCAATACTTTGTTGCATGTTGCTTGTGGATGAATATCTCCAATACTCACCACAAGTTATAAAGACGAAGAAAAAAACCACTTACCACTTCTGTGGGAAGCCAGTAAGGTCTAAAGAGCAAAGTGTATTTTTGTGAAGCAAACAAAATGACTGTGTTGAACCCACCAAAAGTTCAGGCGGGAAAATGACCTCCTGGCTCGGATTGTATCGGGCATAACAAATGTCACGTGACACCCCACCCCCTTCTGCAAACACGATCTCTGCTGCCGCACGTTGCGATCCTACATGAGCAAAACAACTTTTGAAAATACTTGCAAAACAACCATATGTGCAAAAAACAATCGCTGATCAACGACCCGAAGTAATAATTGTTCGACACACGCATTTGAATTCAAGTTAGTTCTGTCAGTTCATCACGAATATATGAGGGTGATTCTTAAACTACAAAAGAAAACAACACAAAACAAACTGTGATAAATGTCATGCATGATATGGTAGAAGTTCTTGCTTTTGTTTTGTTATAATATTTTTAAACAGTAAAACCTTTTTAGTGACCGCGTTTAACCTACATAATTGCAAAGGCCTTGAAAGGTGTGCAGATCTTGTTTGCTCACTATGCAAACAAAGACTTTATCAAGGCACCGATAGGCACAGCTGACCACGTCAACAACCCCGCCCCCCCTTGTAACAAACATGTGGTTCTGTACTACGATATTCTGGAATGTCTTGTTAGGTATTTAAATACTAGAATCTTTACCACAATAAATTTTGCTGTATCTCCTATAGTACTCTTCTTATAGTTTGGTATGCCACCAACCTGTTTTGTCGCCGATTTGATTGAGACAACAATTTCCATCTTTCGGGCATCCGGAACATGGATTTGCGAAAGTGTTGAAAGCTGAAATAAGTTCATAGTTCATTGGTCGCATGTGCGGTAGAGTAAATTGTGAACTTATATTATATTTTTTAAATATATAGTACATTAAATGAGAATGTGGCTTTGTTGTTATTATTCTACTTCGTATTCGTGGAATGCTGGTAATTGTGCTTGATTACGCAACAAGAGTACTTGGCTGCAGACTGGGTGCACCAATTATACTACAAACAAAACTAATGGGACAATGTAAATTTTAAGTCTTGTACACGCCTTGTGCATTAGTTTGTAAAATTTGGATTAAGTGTAGTACTGGCCTTTAGTTTGGTTGCTTTCAGCTGCTTAACGACTTTGCAAACATTGGGCGGTGTGGTAATAGTTTGTGCCAAAAGCAATGGATTGCTGGCATGCTCCAATACGTATTGAAAGGTTGCAGCATTTATTACATTCGAACATGGCTGATTAAAGTTCACTACAGTATATGTCACTATGTTTGACGCACGTAACACCGCATTTTAGTAAAATGATTGTGTTAAGCAGCGGTCCCCCAACCACTTTGCAGTCAACTTTATCAAGCACTTGTAACGAAGTTGTACGTTTTTATATTGTCGGAACCCTTTCACTAACACCAGATTGGAAACAAAGTTGTATTGTAATGCCTTTTCACCTTGACGCATAATGAAAAGCTGCACTAGCCCTATACATGAAATGGTTTGCGAGCGAGCTTTTGCCGCTGAACCATGAAAAACAAACTGACGAGCGAGCTTCAGTCCTCAATTTACACGCTCTGATGATGTTGCGAAATGTGCAAAATGTTTTTTTTTAGTGAAATGACGGTTGTAAAACGATGCCGGTTGAGAAAAGTTTTTTGCTTTTGTTACATCCTGGTGCATAGCATTCTCATAGCCGACGATTTGGGCGACCTTTTCGTAGGCAAATGTAACTATTTGCTTGAAACGACTGTACTTTTCCAGATCTGTAGTTAAACATTTGCTTCTGTTTTACATCACGTAATTTGTTAATTCCAAAATAAACAAACAAAGCTTGTTTGTGTGAGAACAAAACCTAATTTATTCGTGAATCAGACACAACTTCTTAAATGATCAAATGTACATACTGGCGCATTCCTATATGTCTGTGCTATATGTAACTAAAAGCTAGTTGTGGTGCTTTACTCCAATTATTACCGAGATATTCGTTTGATATTTTTTACACCTTTTTGCTGGATTTTGGAGATACATGATAGTTAATAAGAAGACTAATCAGAAAACGATAATTAAATGGTACTGGTACAGCACACAGCCAACACCAAGAAACGTAATGGCCTTTCGTTTGGTTGCTTTTCGCTGCTTACCGACGTTGCAAACTTTTGGCGGTGTCGTAATAGTTTGTGGCGAAAGCAATGGATTGCTGGCATGCTCCAATACGTATTGAAAGCTTGCAGCATTTATTTCATTCGAACATGGTTGCTTAAAGTTCACTACAGTATATGTCAGTATGTTTGACGCACGTAACACCGCATTTTAATCAAATGATTGTGTTTAAGCAGCGGTCCCCAACCACTTTTGCAGTCACCTCAGAACTCTCCCACGAACACCAGATTGGGAACAGCGCTGAATTGCAATGCTTTTTTACCTACATTTTGCAAAATAATCAGAGCGTGTAAATTTAGGACTGAAGCTCGCCCGTCAGTTTGTTTTTCATGGTTCAACGGCAAAAGCTCGCTCGCAAACCATGTCTGAATTGCAATGCTTTTTTTTTACCGCATAGTGTACAGCTACACTAGCCCTGTACAAGAAATGGTTTGCGTGCGAGAAACACAAAAAAAGTAGCAACAACACACTCCATAAAAATAGTCTTTTTATGATAGCATCAGCATTCTTTTGCGGTTAAATGTCTTTAGGTGATTCATTCTAAATAAACTTGACTTTGCCACCATATTTTTCGATCAGCTGATGGGCAAAAAGAAGCTAGTTCGCTCAACTAGCTTTCGAACCCACCCTAACTAAGCTAGTTCGCCGAAACCATCAGTTCCGAGCTAGCCTGGGCTGTAATGCGTGACGCTTTTTCCGATAATGACGAAAAGCTGGAAAGCAGTGAGCCGCGAACCCGATTTAGACGTCCATGTTAACAGGGCTATTGTTGTCTAAGCTAGCTCAACCAACCACTTAGTATAGGCCGATATCCAGTGCAGCGGCACAAATTTCCCTGTAGACATCTCTCTATGTCTTCAGCATTCGGCACGATTTTGTTACGTAACAATGCATACATTGACATCACAATGCCAGGAGTGCAAAAGCCACATTGGGAACCGTGAAACTTTGCCAGTCGCTCCTAAACAAACATACATACAGGAATTCAAATATGTAATGGCTTGTTTCGTTACTAGATACCTGCACTGCATGCAACTTGGTCTTGGTGCTGCCGATACCTTCTACAGTTGTAACAGCGCATCCGTGAAGCGAAACCACTGGAGCCAAACATGCGTTTGCTGAATAATGGCTGAATAGATTTGAAAGCAAACAAGTTCATCGCTATGTTTTATCAGTATTTCCTCACTCACATAATCTCGTTATAGAGTGGATCCCATTTAGAGATCATGACAGTACAAGCTCCACATCCACCCTCCCCGCACCCCAACTTTGACCCCGTCAAGAAAACTAGGAGAAAAAATGTTGAAAAACTTTTAATATTAGCTCGGTTGCTTCAGAAAACCTTTCAACTCACGTGTGGTTCTTAAATATGTCAGAAGGCTTATCTCGGGGTCTGGGCTAGTTTCAGTTACCTATAATAAAACAGCTTTTACGTCAATTTTATGTTCGATTAGAAATACCCCGTTTCAGTTGTCAACCTTTTTTCCATTAACGAAGAATTTAAGGACGCTGACATCCTTAGATAAATCTTGCTTCAACTGGTGATCAACCTCGTTTGTTACAGAAGCTGGCATGTTGTCAGTGTTCAATCTACACTTTTCTAAGTTACACGAATAGATTTTTGTTTGTCAAATATTACGTACTTGTTACACAATTTTGGGCTTGAGCATATTTTACCAGCAGTTTTTTCCACGTTTATCAAAAAAGTAGTTTGCACTTGCAGGTTGTCTCTTAACTAACTCTTTTGTTCTGTATCGCTTAGTTTATATACCTTTGATTGGCGATTTTTTCCCGATCTTTGAAAAATATATCTGTGTCGCCCTCTTGCGGAAAAGTCGTATTACTTATCGTTTATATAAAGCAAGCTGGTGTGTGTTTAATTAAAGAGACTCCATTCATTTATGTGCGTTGTTATTTTTTAATCATAGTTTTTCAAGAAAGCTATGATTGATCGTTTAATGAATTTATAAGATTTCTTATTAGTTCCTTAACAATAAGATTTGTTTTTATATCCAAAGCCACCAGCAATAAACGAGCCAAAAACTTTCAGCGACATTGCCACCGTTACACATTTATTTCTGTTCATGTATAGACATAACTATCAGACCTAAATTAACAAAATAACCACATAACTAAGCTTATTTATTAGCACGAAATTGTTGTGTTCTTAAAAATTATACAAAAACAAATTTATACAAACAGATTTAGCAAAAAATCACACCGGGAATAAAAATCAATCAGATAACATACACTGCTAAAAAAAACTACAAATTTTTTTAAAGCAAATTACAAAAGGCGATTGTGAAGTATATAAAGATTCAAACGGAGGCAGATAAACCAGCAAACCTAATTAACAGTGAACGATTTTTTGTTTCATGAACTCTTGCTTTTGTTCTTATTTTGACAACAACCAGGATAAGGTCATCGAAATGAGAGACAAAAGTACATTGGCTGATAACCCTACAGTTCCAGAACCTACAAAAAAATGCAACAATTGCTATGAGTCTTCCTTTAACACACTGATTTCATCTACTGTAGTCAGCCTGGCCTTGTTCTGTTGAATCTAAAATTAAATCGTTGCATCATTTACCTTTGACTTGTATGGTAGGAGACTTGGCAAGCGATATTGGCTTCGTTTCTGTGATGGACGGATCTCTTGGAGGAGCAACTTCCTCCTCTTCTTCTTCCTCTTCTTCCACTGCTCGGTTGGAGGACGGGATGTTCAGCTTGGTAATTTTGGGTGCTCTAAAAACGAAAAAATTTGCAAAAGACTGGTTGCTTGATTTTGGCAGAATCTAGTCCTCGATTAAGCATTGTCTCATTACCAGCGACGCCAATATCGAAATAGGAATTGAAACAAGATGTTAGGGATTGGTTCTGCTAGTTTATTCTAAACATTATTGTTTTTTTTCTATTGTTTGCAATAAACTGGATGGCAACTTTTTGAAACATCTTGTTTTAAACAATTAAAGTTGCACATTTTCTGCGAAAATGTAAAAAAAACACGCAATCAAAATATGTTTCCTTGCCTTCGTATGGGAGGAGACTGGGCTGAACGTAAAGCAGAATTAACACAACCGCTTGCACATCGAGTTCCGGTGTTTCCTTGCACACAAATCACAACTTCACACTAAACAGCATGATAATACTTTAATATGTGTTTGTTTTGTATAACAACCAATTTAATAAATTTAGAGTAAATAAATGTCAAACACAATTTGTTTACCACAATCGCCACGTCTGTAGTTGTGTCAATGTGAGCCAAATTATCGTTGAAACGGAAAGCGTCGATACTGAAATGGTTTCTCTTCAGAGAATTGGAGGAATGTGTTGCCATGGTCGAGTCTTGCAGACAACTAGGATGTTATGTCAACTTGTATTAAACACTCTTATACAATCAAAATTTATAAAGTTCAGGTATTGTTAACCGCATAAATACCCATTATCAATCATTGTGTAGAAGTAGCCGTCCACTGCTGGTTCAGGATAAGCGGTACATTTCTCCGTAAACAACTCAATGTCGTCATCCGTGCTTTCGGCGTATAAACCGAAATAGATTTTCTCGTTTAGATCGTATTGATGGGGGTAATCTGCTGGACCATATGGCGTCTAGGGAAATGTGTTTATTAAAAATGTAAACCGGTAGATGCTTTGATCTGTCAATCGTTTCCAATAAACGTATATCTATCAGTAATAACAAAGAACAATTTGTTGGCATCATTGTTCAAAGTTTTACTCAAATTTTGCCTCTTCGCATTAACAAACCTTATTACACTGATATATAACAACTAATAAGTGTAATTTACCACAAAAAAAACAACTGATGGAACTTCAAGCATTAAATTTTACTTGAAAACTTGAATCGGTGTAAAAATCAAAAGCCATCTGGATCTCCGCAAATCCGTCTTCGATGATGATGGTCGTCGTAGTGTCTTGAGGGTCGAATACACCCGTAACATTCTCATATCTTTGTACAGAGCAAGTGTAATCAATGTAAAGCCATTCGCCACGGGTAATGGCTGCATTCAAGTTGTAATCGATCCACATCTTCAACGTGTTTTGATGTTTCACTTCGTCAGCTGAATCCTTCAAACATGATTTGTTCACTTTTGGTGTTTATTCCAAAATTGCCGAACATTTTGAAAACCCTTGTCTATCGGAGGATTAAAAAAACGGCTTTAAAAGGGCATAAAAACCATCAACAACCTTTGCATGAACAATCGGGTAAATATATTGCACTAAAGATGCATCTTGTTTCATATATTTAAATGTTACAAATATGTGTGAAAGAAAAATGCCATGCAAATAATTTCTTACTATGCGTTGCGTCCCACAGTTTTGTACACCAAAATCGAAATAATGGTGAGTGTTGTTGCCTTTGTTCTTGCATTCCGCAGCGATAAGGTTCATGTTGTCAGGATCAAAATCTCCGATACCAATTTTTCCATCGACTGCGCATTCCTCCACTGTGATTACCATTTTGTCTTTGGTGCAACTTCGCCACATTTTAGCTGCAAAAATTCAAGTTGACAGATAAAAATCTAAATTTTGGCAATGAACTTAAAATTTTGCTTCACGTTTTGGAACAACATTGATCTACAAAGAGTGACAATTTTAAGGAGCATTTTCCAGTTAAGCGGATCACTATAACCACGTATATCTTTTTCAGACTCAACCTGTACAATAACCCCGCTTCACAAGGGGTTATAGTTGTTAGGGCTTAAATCATTTTTGTTCAGGATTTAAATCAGCACATCAGTTTTTCCCTAAAGTGGAAAAAACACCTTTTAAATCCTAAATTCAGTAACGGCTCCAGTTCAAGAGCCAACCCCACTTTAGCTTTTCAAAAAAAGCAGGGTTGTCGTTACTTTGATAATCTTTAATTGTTGGTTCGTTGGGATAGTGTTTTCAAAAACTTACGAACACATTGACGTTGATCTTCCATCAATTCCCAACAATTATGGTTGCATTCGCAGTGATATCCTCCCACAGTTTGCACGCATGTGTCGCTGCACCCGCCATTTTCAATACCACACGGATTTAATTCTGCGCAGAGATAAGCTCAAAATCATGAATAAACGTATCATCTATTAAGTAATGTTACCTCCAACATTTACAGTGATGCACCTTTGCTCGGTAACAAGTCTAGATATAAAAAAAGACCAACAAACCGTCACTTTTACCACAAAATAACTGGTTAAATTAAGCTTTTAGATATATTATCGACAAACAAGTGGGGTTTGTTGCCAAAGTGAGAATTGATAAAATTTTGTTACTGAAAATATTTCCTCCAATTGACAATTAGACGTGAGACAAATGTTAACTTTAATAAACATTTTGCTTTGCAAGTTGCCAAATAATAAAAACGAATAGTTGGCCGACTGCAAACCATTACACCTTTTGGTCGTATACAAGAAATCTGAATCAACAAATCGAACAAATTATCTCCACTAACCCTGTGCTTTCTCTAGCTTCATAGCAAAAGTAGTTTGGACCAGTGTCCATAATCGTCGGGGTCCATGTGACTGTTGTTGAATATTCATTATTGCTGTGAGAACCGATAGTACTTCGACTGACGTTTCTTGGTGCGATCAAACCAAAGTGAGTGATGCTGCGACAATTCAAGAGACCAAATACTGTTATTGTTAGAGACGAACAAACCATTACATACCTATTTGAATTGCTAACTGGTTTAGCCCTCAAATTAAGCGTAAGGGTTTGACCCACTGACACAGAAGTCTTTTGGTTGTTTGCTGGGGTCGGGTTGACAAATACTGGTTTATCGGTGCAAGAGTAACCGGACGATGGCGCAAGGGAGACTGCAAACAAACAAAAAGGCTTTGCGCCGAAGCTTTGTAAAGCTTAAACCAATGGCACTGAAAACTGATGACAGATATTTGATTATGAACAGGAGTGACTTGTTTATAAGGGGAATTTTTACAATTTCAACTTCCAGTTCAAGCAGCTGGATCAGACGTGGATATGGGACCCTTCTACTCAAAAGGTTTGCATTTCTAAAATTAAACCACGTCTGTGAACCCAACTTAGTTTGAGAAAGAATATCTCACCATCCACTATAAATTGTAGTGAGCTGTAGCTTTTCACAGAAGACAAGTCGTTAGTTGGGTGATCTTCTATGATCAAAGCGACAGGATACAAGCCATGTATTGCTGTGCCAGCATATTGCAAACGACAGTCGTTCTGTGACTAAATATCAATAATTTAAAACAAATATAGCTTATAGTGCTTTGCTAGAGTTGCTTTAGGACATCATTTTTAACAAATCTGAAAAGGATAAATTAAATCCTAATTATGAAAATGCTTTACTGACTCCAAGTAGAGTGAGATGAGGATAATTCATGTTGATAATCGCCCCTCCCTCCAACTCGTCCTGAGCAAACCGACACGTTACCGAATCTCCGTCTTCATCCATGGTTGGAATCGAGATCGTTGAAGCGCAACCGGACATAAATCTTCAAGTCGAAACATTTTGAATAAAAACACCAAACAACATAAGACGATTTAATCCTGTGCTTCCCAACCAGTGGGTCGCGAAGCTTTTCTAAATGTTACAGTTTTCTATTAGATCACGAAATTATTGCATTATAATTGTTTTTTATTCGTTTGGTCATATCTCATTGTGGGTCGCACAATAAAACGTCTCTTGTCGAATACCTATGGTTTCATTTAAAATCGTAATACGTTCCTTCCAAATGTGTTTTTACATATACTAAAGAAGCCGATATAGTGATAACCTATCAAACCTATATTATCTAGGTACATGACGATCACTGTGTGTAACTTTCGTCTTTTGATGTGTTCCATTATAAATTATTTTACATAATGTTTTGCAAAATTACTTGACAGTAGGTTGAAGTATTGCAATCGGTGCTGAATTTGTCACTCGCAGATCAGCCAGATAGGGCAAGCTGTAAGAGGTAGAGTCGGATCCCGTGAATCCGGACAAGCCTCCAATCCATGCACCGCTGATAACACTGCAACAAATCACAAGACAACAGTATTTATTAAATGATATTGGTTTATGAATCTGAGATCCCCTAAAATGAAATTTAGTGCACAGGAAATGACCCATTAATCAACCTCATAATGCTGGCATCAGTTGTATCTTGCAGAACGTATTGAACAAGTTGGGTGGTTGTCCATGTTTCCTCTGGACATTCATCGCCACAGCTGTGATCAAGCAAAGTACTTTCCTCCAAATCGGTGGCACCAGTAAGAGTAGTTTGCCGGTAAGGATGAAAACTTGAATATGGACAATTTGAAGTTCTTATGTTGTACCACACTGAGGATTTAATCTAGAGCAAACAAAAAAGGCATGTTGGGATTTCTTCATTGTTTGAAACAAATGTTTTCAAAAATGAACCAATAATGCATTTGCAATTCGATAAAGTAAAAAAAAATTTAATATCACCAATGCTGTTCCATTTCCATAATTTTCGTGAACTCTCCAACTTGCTATTCCACCACGTATATGGCTGCCTTCAATTTGTACGGCCAGCGCCGCTAGTATCAGAAGTACAATCATTTTGTTTTCGAGGACGAACAACGTCTGAAAGTTAGCTACGTGAAAACTAATAAACTCGTGTTAAGAGGTTTTGCCCTATAATTCAAGTCACAGATGCAAAAATGCATTCAAAGAATTATAACCAATTCGTTGAACTTAGTAGAAATCTAATCTAAAATCTAAAAATCTGTTGCTGGGTAGTCATGAATTAATCACCAGGTTTCGACAAAACATCTTTCGGCTAAATTCTAGGCAGTCTCCAGCCAACTTTGGCCGCTTTGATTAAAATGACCCCCGCAGTTTCCCGTGAAGAACCAAAAAGGCAATGTCTTTACTTTTTGCTATCGCCTTTTTATTTCTCATCGGGCGCGGTATTTTCTAGGACCAGGCTCGGCTGTAATCTGAAAAAAGGTCAACATTCACAATCTTCCCACACGAATGCTCTGGTTACAGTCAAGTCTTTTATAATTGGAGCAAACATGAAGATTTTCGAAAACTATTAGTGGGTCCAAATTTCTCAGCAAACACTCGACTTGTGCAATCGCAACACGCGCGCACAAACTAAGTTCCGCCTCCTAGGGAATTCACGCTGTTTAAACCATGATAATAATGTTGGTTTAACCTCCCGCATTCTCAGCAGACGGAAATTGGTATCGCCGTCAAGCGGACAGACGTGTTATCCGCATGACTAACGATGTTTAATGAAACAGCACCGTTCACATTCATTTAATTTAAGCTGAGGTCGTCGCGATGATCCTACTGCTTAAAAATGGCCCCACTTGTACATTTGAATTGGCGTGAATAAGCACCCAAACTTGACTGACAACAGCAAAAGAAATGAACACCGAAGCTACCCGTTGTTCTAGGTTAATTTTATGTTTCTTGATTCATATTGACAAAAAGTGCTATGTTTTCAAATTTTATAACGCGTTGTGGCATCACTGGTTTCGCTATGATAGTGTGCAGTTTCTGTACTGAAGGGTAAACTATACTTATTTTGGGGCACAAATGTACTGGAGTTTTCAATATCTTTTTAGAAGGTTACATGTAAATGTGTTTGTGTTTAGTGTTGCATTGATTTTCAATAAAAATTACCAGTTCCGCCAATGTGTTATGACCAAATGCCTTTTTTTGATGCACAATGTAATCGGCTGCAATGCAGTTCAGCATGGCGTGCAAAAAATTTTTCATGCAGCGATGGCATAGATAGAAAAGGAAAAAAAATATTCTTACTGCGACTGAAGTACCTATGTGTACTCTTGATTACAGCTGCCAAGTAAAATCTTATTTTTACCTAACTCAGTGAAGGGTTTACAAACAGAGAGGAAATTTCTGGCTGAAATTTCACTTCACCGCCAGGTGTTTGTTGTGTGCCCTGCTTATCACACACACGATAAATCTTACGCGCAATGTTTGGACTACTTTCAAGCGGCTGGGTTATCTAATAAGTAAGATGTGATGCTTTTTACCATCAAGGAATTTCGCCAAGGCAAGCAGTTTTGTCAACTTACACATTGTTGCGGGCAATTCTCTTTTCTCCCAAAATGCTGTGCATGTACCGGAGTTTAAAATATGTCCCTACGTTTCGGGGTGTGAACTTCCACGCGGGATATCGGTTTGGTAGCAGGTTTGCATCATTTACCAATGATTTCCTAACTGTTTATAACTAAATTATTCAGATTTAAAATAAAAACGTGTGTCGTGTGTGTTCAAGATTCGGTGTCAAGTGACGACAAATTCCAATGACCTGACAGATGTCAGCTTAAAGTTTAAACACATTTGATGTTTTTAGATACACTTTTCGATCAGCTGGTAATAAATTACTGCGAACTCAAGTTTACAATTTTAGTCATTGTGCTTTATCGCAGATCGTATGCGTTGTTTTGCTATTCACTAGCTCTGTGCAACACGCAGCCGTGAACTTTGGTCAGTTTGAGAACTACCAATATATACCCAACTCACCATTGGCCATGAGGCTGCCATCCTACAAGAAGGAAGAGGTTTAGAGCAACTTTTCCTTTGTTTCAATTGCTACACTCTTTTTTTTACAAAATTGGTGTTAATTTGTGATTGCTGTTGCATCACAGTAATCACCCTCAGCTGTGGGGAATTTGTCCATATATATGTATCTGTATGTCATAACCGTCATGACTAATTTTGTCTGTCTGTATATGCTTTACGTGTTTCTTACAAATGCTCGTAACGTATCAAATGAAGTGGTCAAGGTGGTGTGGAGGATCAACATACGAAATTCCTGCATGTCACCACTTTACGTGTTATATACTTATATTAAATCTTACATATTAAAGTATTAAAAGGCTGTATTTACTTGATTTCATGCAGAAGCAAAGTTTAGGATCACAAAATCATCACACCGAATCGCGCTAACTTAACCTCGCCGCGCAGGTACAAATAAATGTTTCGTGCAGTTGTGTTGAGAAGGAGTGACTTCCTATGCCACACAGTTACGCTCCCAATAAAAAATAAGCTAATAAAGTAAGTACTTTCTGTTTTAGTGGTCATGCCTAGAAAATAACAGAACATATTCCCACAAGACCGGAATGGTAAATACCTCCCATAACTTCGTATGTAAACAACATATATTGAGCAATCGGGTACATAATCTGATCCAGACATGGCTCAACCACCAACAAAACAGAAAAGTTAAATTGTAAAATGGCCATCAGTGCAAGCTACTGGTGCTGACGCACTGGAAGGCACCCTTGAGCAGAGCTGTAACGATTGACCTACCTTCGAGTTCACCACCACAGGTATCCGTTGTATAATCAGGTAAAACAGCGATAAAACGATTTGAAATTAAGCAAATAAATAAACTTACGTAATCGTCGGTAAAACATTCTTTGTATGTTGATTTTTGCGTTTAAAGTTTTGTGCGATTTTTTTCATGTGTGTCTAAGTGGTCTATGAGAGGTTACTGTAAAAACAGTAGGGTGTGTGTCTTTATTTAAACATACGATAAAAAGTAAGCCCTTCGCACTACAAGTCCTTTTTGCGTTGCAGCCACGCATAGATTCTTCCGCTTGACCACACCCAAGAACTGTCATAGAAATCACACGCAACCGTTGGGAGGCGATAAAGAGATATGACGAATGTATGGTTGGCTAAATGCGAAGTATATTTATGATATTGCCTTTTTCTACGTTCTTTCGCTTTGTGTTAAGTGTTCCTGGAAACCTTGCACAAAGTGCATATATCGCAAAATGCCTCTAAAGTCCACCACATCATAAATTTCTGACAACGTAATTTGTATTTCAGTTGGACAGTACATATTGCATGAGGCACTCGCAAACTTAGCAATCACGTAAAGTCCCTGTGTCTCCATTGGAATTTAGTGTACTTTCGATGCCCAGCAAAGTGTATCTGGGTGGTTTTGGGGAGTCTAATTAAATGTTGTTCATGCCTATTTCGCGTGACGGAAATGCCCTTTCAGCATTCAACATGCCTTTGCAGGTTTCCTGTTTGGAAACTCCCAGCTCTTTGCTCAGCAGTAACTCAAAAAAAAACAACAAAAAATACTAACAGTCCAGGTGATTTCCGAAAGTAATTGAACACGCAATGCTGACATCACGTAAAGCCCCGCCTCATTACTGGAATTTGGGGTCACGAGCTGTTCTGTCGGTTCAGTGTTTCAAGCTTGGTATCGTGTGATGGAATTCTTGGTATCGTGTGATGGAAACTACCCATTCAACATTCCACAATCCCTCGCACGTTATCGGCTTGAAAACTCATTTTTCAAGTTGTATGAACTATTGCAATATTTAAAAACACAAGCGAAATATCCAATAAGTCGTATTTAATGAAAATGTTTGCTCGTAAGTAAGCAAAGTTAATTTAGGTTAGTCATTATTATGACTGTGGTGAAATATATGTGTATACATTGTGCTTAGAAGGCATTTTAGCAATAATTCACGCATTAAACTAAGGAATAATTTTGCGCTGAAGCAGATTGAGTTTAGATGGAATTTTGATTGTGAAAGTATGTTAGTTTGCGCAAAATCACAGAATGTGAGTTTGCTTAGTCGTTTTGATGTTGCTCTTGGTGATGCTAATCTGTTAAAGTTTGAATGCTTTAACGTGTGTGTAGCGAATTAACTTAATTAATCTGAGGCAAATAACTGTGGAGGTACAAAACGGTTCATTTCCTACAACGAAAATGCCCTGGAAAATCATCACTGATTGTGGAAGGAATTAGGCTTAGTCTTCTACAAATCATAAAGTTGTAATAGTTTAAAACGCGCCATACTTGACAAGTAAAATGTCGATTGCTTTGGCATGTTTTGAAAAAACACGGAATTTAACGACGTTTACTAACGTCGGTTCTTTCCACACCTTTACCCTTAAAACCACGCAGGCAGAAAAAGGTTTGGGCGTCATTTTTTTGAATTGGAACGCTCGGTTGATTTCGAAGAAATATATAACTTACGCCCGTCCGAATACCGTGCTTGTAATCTAACCCGCGTTTTGCGTCTGTGACATTAAGTTAACTGAGGTTAAGTCCGTGCATTTCGCCCTGCGGAAGGACTTGAAAATCTCGTCGCTTTATTGGGCTTTTGTGTACGGAAAGGAGATTAATGAAACAAATATTGAAAATATTGGCTATGGTGTGTGTTCATGTTGGCGGTGAGGACGCTTTTTTTAACAGACAGTTTAAAGTGTACGTGTCAATTTATATAACCTAGTAGGTAGTACTAATTATAAAACAGAATCTTCAAATGCAACAACCTGGGACCATTGTATACATCTCCCAATAGTTAAATGTTTTTTCGGGGGAAAATATAGCGTTTATTAGGGCAGTCCTTGGAGCCCGATATGTTGGGCCCCATCAGACACAACTACGCTGGGTATCTTCAATCTATTTTGTGCTGTGGTACTTTCCACTGTATACACGACTGCTTCTCCCACTGCACAGACTTGGCGACGCATTTCGTTCGCTTGTTTTACTGGCATCGCAGCCAAGGCATTGTAGATAGTTTAACTAGGATCGTGAGATCCAACTACACCGGGAGCTTGATTGTTTTTGATTGTTGGGATGGAACTTAGTGATTGAAACACGATAAGGTTTTGGTCGATAGGCAATTGTGTGATAATTTCTCGGGCAATAAACTTTGCGTGCCTAAGCAACAGAAACTTTTCACAGGTATATACTGCGTTAACCCAGTCATTCTGTATACTATCCAGCCATGTCGACTACCTACAGGGTTACCATAAAGGTAAAGGAATGTGGCAATGACATCGGCATGAACACTAAGTTTAAAAGTATATATATCAAATTAAATATAATTAAGTTTTGTTTTTTGTTATTATTTTGAATATCTAATGCAAGGTATTATATATTATATTTATACTTTTGCATGAATATCAGAGAAAAGTTATCGTGCCTGTCTTTTGTCCTGCAATTGGCTGCAGTGTCTAAAGTTACTGTTCGCAAGTTTTGAGAAAAAGATTTTTGAGAATTAGCAAAAAAGTGGCATACTTTAGTTCTTGTATTCGTTCCACCAAATTTAAAGAACGTGGAAGGGAAGAACTTCGTTTTACCAAGGAACAGAACCGCCTTTGGTCGGTCTTTTTTTTAATTGAAACGCGTGGCTGATTTTGAACGAACATACCATTTGCTCGCCCAAAACCACAGACTGATTTGGCCGAAACAGTCGAATGGTCAGGTTTTAACGGCGCAAGCGCAGCGACTTTGTTTGTATTGTAACATCTGACAAACCTTTTCCTAAACTGTGTGCGCGATTGCGTGTGGTGTAGGTGATCTTTTTACAAATTTAACAATCTATTTGCACTTTGTGGTATTAGTCAGTAGTCCGGTGGAGTGTAGTATTGCAAAGACATCTTTTAAATGAAATCACAGTTTACTGTAATGGTTGCTGTTAATTTGAAGTATAACTGTTAGATCACTTAACTTTGAAAACAAATCTGGAAGAAAAACGGCAACAACCAAGTATGGGTTGTGTTTTAAAGTTTCTGCTGAGACATAGCTTTCATGTACGACAACACAAGTTGCAACAGTAAGCAAAAAGTGTCTGAAATGCAAGCACGAGATGGTCATTTTAATGCGTGTTGTAAAAAACGAAGGCCCTTAGTACAAGTGGAAATGGATGTAGGTTCTGTGAATATACGACGCCAATCAATACAACGTGTGAATGGTAAAGGATTTGTTTTAGATTTGCACAATCATGATTATGATTTACAGGAATTTGCTTGGCGATTTGTGTCAGCGGTAAATAAAAATTATTAAGTCCAGTGCCACTAAAATATTCTTACGTCGATATGTGCCGATAAACGAAATATAAACTCTGCACGAATGAAAGAACGTCATGAAGCGGAACGTGACCTAAGTTAAAAGCGTATCGCACGCGAAAACGTTTGAGTACCACCGACCGAGAACACCATTTTGTTTCAAATTATTTTAAATTTATGAGGCTGATGATGCTACCTAAACACGTTACACATAGTACAAAAGATAAGGGTAAAAGTCCCGCCCGCAAAATGACTCCACCAGCGTGTTTTGCTGTGTGTGTTCTCGGTTGAAAACAGAAAAAATTTATTCACAAGGCTGAACTACAAAACTATTTTATTGTCTTTAACAACAGAATTATTTTACACGCACGTCAATACGAGAAACATGCGGTTGAGTAATTATAACTTACAGTGTGGCAAATACTTCCGTTTCCCTGATAATTTATCAGTTGGTTGAGCCGATTAAGCGGTGTTGCAACTATTAAAACTTCCCTGTATTCAACAATGCAGACAGTGATATGTTTATTGCATGTTTATGACAACACCAGTAAAGATGAACGTTTGACATGTTGGATAAAACTTCTTCCTAACTTCCCTGTTATATAATAGCCGTGTGTTTAGTATGAGTATATATAGCCTGGCGCCCAAACATATAGTTGAGTATAGTGTCGGTAATGTAGAGATTAAATTAAGGGACGAATTTTTTAAACCCGAAGTAATCAATTTTTTTTTTCAGCCTAAAAATTCTGCCCTGTGGGTTGATGACAATAAACTTAAAAGTAAGGTTTACGGTCAAGCGTCTGGCTCTATGTAAGCGCTACCTGAGGCAGGAGCTAAATTTTGCGTTCGGGTTAACTGTGTGGTAAACAGCAAGAACAAGAGGCCACAGCTTTAGAAAAGCTGCATTATGAAGGAGTTCTAGAGATTTCGTATTGGAGATGAGAGTAGAACACAATCGTACTAAAAGAATAACGGTATGTGGTAGTGTGAGAGGGTGCAACAGTATGTAAAGACTGCAAGTCAGCATCGTCTACTGACCGTAAAATGTAAACAAAACTTGTGGTGGTTTTGAACTGGTGTTTTATTTAGTCGTTTTATTCTTATCCTTAGAGGGATCGCTGTTAACCAAAGATTTTAGTATTGTGATTTCAACTGATTGATCATAACTAATGACGAGGTCTGCACCTAGGTTATCTACATCTTCACATTTTGATTTCTAAACAATTTGACAGCATTTTCTACTGACCGTAAAATGTCCATACAGGTTCATTGAAACAACAAATTATTTAAGTTATTGTGACTTTAAAAGCTTGGCTAATTGCAAAGAATATTTATGGGATATGAACCTAGGAACGTACTTTTTCTGCTTAGCTAGATAGGACATATATTATGACGGTATCCAAGACGCGACAAAGAATTTTTATTTGTGACTTGTAATGACATACTGATAACCAGAACGTGCCATAAATTGCCAAGGTGATTTTCCATAATAATTGAACTCGCAAGCCTCGTAGCTTAATTGGAATTTGAAGGACAAGAGCTACGGTGCCTAAATTTTCTGTTCCGCTCTATATATTTTAAACAGCCTAATTTTGCTCGTTCTTGCTTCGTGTGGCGAAACCCCCTATCAACATTCGTCATACTTTATTTTAGTTGTATTCGTTTCACAAAGTTTAAAGAACGTGGAAGGGAAGAACTTCGTTTTACCAAGGAACAGAACCGCCAGTCTTTGGTCGGTCTTTTTTTTATTGAAACGCTTGGCTGGTTTTGAACCAACATATCATTTACTCGCCTAAAACCACAGGCTGTCTTGGCCGGCACTAGCGCAGCAACTTTGTTTGCATTGTAGCATAATAAAAAAAGCGTTTCCTAGACTGTGTGCGCGTTTGCGTGTGGTGCAAGGTGTTCTTTTAACAAATTAAACAATCTATTTGCACTTTGTGGTATTAGTCAGCAGTCAGCGTTTTTTTTATTGCTGCTTTAACGAGATTACTTGATTGCGTTGATACGAGGAATTTTTCTGCGTTGAGAAATTGTGTACAAAAGAACTTCCGGTCTGACCTACATAACTTTACATTACTTTAAAGCAGTGTTTCTTAGCCTTTTTTGGATCACGAACCCCTAAAACATTCTTTGAAAAGCCATGGACCCCTTTGCAAGAAACACATTGTAAATGTCGAAAAATTAAAATTCGTGGACAGTGAAACCTTATGGACAGAGGAAAATACGTGGATTTTCGGAATAGTTGTATTTCGTTTCATGGACCCCTTAATGCATCTTCTCGGACACCTTGGGGGTTCATGGACCCCAGGTAAAGAACCCCTGCTTTAAAGATATATTATTCAAAGTTACTGATAGGTCTGAATTTTATAGGTATGTCTGCCACATGCAAGGTTACCATTAAGGTAAGTGGAATGTCGCTTGTAATGACAGTTGGGCCGTTCACTATGCATTTTATGTAAACATCTGTGTAGACACTTCAGTTGAGTTTCTTCATAATTTTTTTCGTATTGCATAATGCAACATATACTTGTTAGAAATATCACTATCATCCGAAAGTGCTGTTTTCTAAATTGCAAATATTCAGACTTCTGACAAAACCAAGGATGCGGGCACCAACTCATCAGTGCACCTTCAAATGGTTGATGAAGATGGTAGTGAGACCAAATGGTTTAAATTAGACAGTTTCTTTCGCAACGACTTCGAGGCAGGAAGGACCGACGTCTTCACTTTGAATTGTGGCAATGTTGGATTACCCGTCATGATACGCTTCAGTAAATTCGAAGATGGACCTACTGCGCTGGGATATATTTTTGCGATCCAACCTTGGCCGCTATTTAACCCGTGAAACCGCCGAGTTCCTGTAGCTCAGTTGATGGAGCGTTGGGCCTGGTCTACCAGGGTCGTGGGTTTAAACCTCACTGGGAGCTTTTACAGCTCTCGAACCGACTTGGCTAACAAGGCCAAACGCTCTACCAACTGAGCTACAGGAACTCGGCGGTTTCACGGGGTATATCCCACTTGTTGGAAAAATGGCTGATCTAGCGATGCCAGTCAACCTATTTTTCAATAACTTTTGTTTTTGATTTATTTAAATATTATTTATTTGTTAGAGCTCACCAGCTGGATTTCAACCGACGAATGGTTGTGCGATATGGTCACCATCGAGTGTAATGGTAAGAAGGCGGAATTCCCAATCTACGAGTGGATTTCGGACACAATTGATGTAGCTCGAGGGGACGGTAGGTGTCACATAGAAGTGATGCGTCTATTGAAGGGATTACTTGAACAATGATGCTGCATCACGTTGAAATGACAAAGTCATATTAAACTTGTTATAACACAGCCATGACAATTTGAAAACAAATGAATATTTTGTTGATTCAGCTCAACTGCCACAAAAAGTTTCCAGCGAAATTGTTAAAACCATGCGCAGCGAAGAAGTCATGAAAAAGAAAAAAATGTATCCGTGGGTGTCGAAAGCAACTGGGCCGAACGACATCGGGTGGGGGCTTCCCCGTTACGTCAACGCAGCAACCACCAATGAGCTTCCGAGAATTTTCAAACGTAGCGAAATACGATCGCAAAACTTCATTACTATTGGACTGTCGGGAGCTCTAAACGGGATTCTTGAAATTGTGGAAAGTAAGGAACTTCAATGTCAACGTTTTTTACAGACTTTTGTATTTTGACTAAAAAAAAAAAATAAGACATATTTTAGCAAGCAATCTTTTCTTATGTAGTATGTAAATAATATGACCAGTTTTGTCAGTGGTCAGTGTAACCAATGTTTAACAAAGCCAAACTTGCTTTTAGGTTTGATTAAACCTATTACTCATCTAAATGATTTCCATCAACTGTACCAACACGAAAAGCTGAAACGACAAGATCCAATGTACTTAGAAGAGTGAGTAAATTGCAATAAAATAATTTATTTATCACAAAATAGCGTTTTAGCAAAATTTATGGTAACCTTTGGTACATCTTTTTTGGTGATTTACTGTTGCCGATTTGGGTTGTTTGTAACTGATTGTTATAACTCCATACTATTTGCCCTACGTAGTGCACTAACACAACCTAGTCCTATCTTTTTTTTGTTCTTTTTGGGGCAATTGAGCAACTTTATTGATGACGTTTTATTTGCAGCTGGTATTCTGACGAAAGCTTTGGAAGGCAGGTCATCAATGGCATCACTCAGCCTTGCTTCAAGAAGCTGGAGTTGAATGGTTTGCCAAAGGATTGTGTTATAACTAGCAAAGATGTGGAACCAGTTCTCGGAAGTGGGAAAACTTTGGAAAGTGAAACAGAGGTGATGTTACAAATTGTTACAATGATCTATAGCTGTTCGCACACACCAAAATACCCGCGTGTGTGAAAAAACGGGACGTGTAAGATTGTTTATGCAAGCCTCGATATTTTTGTCCTGCTAATAGCAAATTAATTAATTTTTAATTGCAAACAGAGCTCACGTTTTTTTGTACTTTAGTAAGTAGAAGCAGTAGAGCAAATAATGACTAGCATGTTGCACACAGTGCTTGGTTTGTCATCAGTTTGGTATTCGCCACGAAAACTACAAAACCACCATGAAGTTTATTGGTCCCAATGCACGTTTGTTTGCGGGCAAGATTGCGAAGTCACCAGCAGCTGCACCAATGAGCTCAGACACCCCCCAACACTGTCTGCAGCTGAAAATTGGCTCTAAGACAATAGTTTATTTCGTTTCACTTTATATTCTAATACCGACGTTGTTGAGTAGGCGGGAAAAATCTTTGTCGTTGATTACCTGAAATACTTCGACGGTGTGCCGAGAACAAAAATATACAACACGGAGAAGCCCCTGCACTGCCCAGATTGCTTTGCAATGTTCTACGTTAACGACAAGGAACAATTTCTGCCTTTGGCCATTCAGTTGGTCCCAGACAGCGGCGACCACGTGTTCACTCCAGCCGACAGTCACGAAGATTGGCTTCTGGCGAAGATGTATTTCAGATGCGCGCAAAGCAATGTGCACGAAGTAAGTGGGGATTGTAAAACAAATTAATGTGTGTAATAGCCAATACTATCCTAGATGACCCTTTTTATAGCTTTCTGGCATACTTATTTTGTTCCACATTTTTCACAAAGTGAGATAATATTTGTAAAACATTTAACTATTTGGAGTGGGAATCATCAAAAATGGTGTAAAATTATAGTATCATGCCTTTATAAATCAGGCTGTCATGATATACAACAGCTACATTTTTCCAAATAATTGGTTTAAAACTTGGATAGGAGACAAACAACGAAGAGTTGGCAGATAACTAATTTAAAGTATAAAATATTTTAGGCAGTGAGGTCAATTAGACCGGACAAACGTTTAGCTTCAGGCATAATACTGGACTGAGCGCTAAAATTCCGATCTTTTTGATGCGCAGTCATGCGCCTCGAACCAGCTGCAGCCAAAAGCACTGAACCATAAAGAAATAAAATCCTTCTCTACTGGATGTGATATTTTTTTATAATTTTGCAGTTTCCAATAATACTTGCTTCTTTTTTGAAAGTTGTGCAATTATTAACATAGGGCATATGCTAAATTGTTTGAATACTTACAATATAAAGGTGGTAACCTTCAAGACACTCTAAGTAGCAGCAATATTCTAAACAATAAATGCGTTTGACACAAGGTTATTAATATCATAAAAATGAAATTATTGAATGTCGTTTGAATACGTTGCATCATGTATCCAAGCACCGTATAAAATGTATTGGCACCAGTTTGTCTCGTAATTAATTGAAGAAGAAAACACCTACAATTGTTTTCAGTGGATTTCCCACTTCCTGTTGACACATGGGGCCATGGAACCATTTGGAGTCGCTCTGTTTCGATGCCTACCGCGCGCTCACCCAGTCTACAAGCTTCTGTTCCCACATCTCCGAACTGTGATGGTGATCAACACCGACGCAAGATTAAGTCTTATTCCGAAAACTGCTATTCCCGCAAAAGGAATTTCAACCGGTAAATATTTCATTTTGAAGTATATATTTTCTAAGCATAACTTTCCCAGCATGAATAAGATATACTTGACATTTCGCAAAAAAT
The DNA here is from genome assembly GCF_947561715.1 of Ascidia mentula. Lineage (NCBI taxonomy): Eukaryota > Metazoa > Chordata > Ascidiacea > Phlebobranchia > Ascidiidae > Ascidia > Ascidia mentula. The sequence continues at coordinate 8,701,526 of NC_138568.1, forward strand.
AATTTACAATATACTGGACACCTTATGTGAAGATTTCTTGTTATGCCATGGTGTTTGTTACGTTTGATATACTACCATTTCTACTGTCATTAGGAAAAGGGGTTTCTAATCTCACATCAGGCGACCCAAATCGCGATAAATCTAATTAAAATCCAATAATTACTCTGAGGTTTTGCGACTGATCTTGCTGAGCTTATAGTAAAAGCAACGTGGAAGTAGGTACTAAAATATATTTACTGGTTTTAGAGGCTCTGGGACTGACCAGAACGATCTACAAGACATTCAACATCGACGATCTTTGCTTACCAAAGCAACTTGAACGTCTTGGTGAGAAAAAGAAAAGAAAATCTAAACAATCATGTTCCAAATCGCAAAAATATGTAATAATGTAAATAAATGTTGAAAATAAAAATAAATCAACGTCTAAGTGTTGAAAATGGTGTTTCCGTAAATTTTTCTATTTTTGCGATGAGACAACAACTTGGTTATTTAGGATTACAAGATACTAATTGTCCCCCAAATTACTATTACCGCGACGACGCTCTGAAACTGTGGAACGCAATTGAGAATTATGTCGCCAACGTTGTACGTCATTACTACAAGTGCGATTCGGTGAGAAATGCATTATAACATTACTAATTAGACATTTCGCTGACAGTATACTTACTTAAATTACTTGAATACACACGCAATAACATGGGTAAAGAATGTTCATTGACGAAATTGTTTGCCTCTGTTGTTCTTCACAAAAAGCAGTAATTTTATTTCGTGCATACAGGACGTGGTTAACGATTTCGAGCTGCAAGGTTGGGCTAAAGATGTCGCCAAAGAGGGTCTTGGTTGGCAGGATGGGAACACCCATGGAATGCCAGAAAAAATATCAAGTGTTGAACAACTGGTAATATCCAATTGTCGCAAGCTCACGCAACTTTAATCTATAACCCAATTATTCAATGTAGCTTACCACTGTGTTAAAAGTATTCCCTTGTCTAGTTGACAGGCAATAAGACTGTCAGCATTGCGTTAATGAGGCCTGAAATGTTGTTTTCAATGCAAAGATTCTCTTCACAGATTGCGGTATGCGTTGCGTTGATATTCACAAGCTCTGTGCAACATGCAGCTGTGAATTTTGGCCAGTTTGAGAACTACAAATATATACCCAACTCACCATTGGCCATGCGACTGCCACCCCACAAGAAGGAGGAGGTTACAGAACACATTTTTACTATTTGCTCCATTGTCACATTTTTTTTTATCAATTTTAGCACATCGAACTAAGATTTTTGTTCGTAGCTAATTCTGGCATGTTCGGCCAAGTGGATATGATTTTGTTAGCTACTATGTTATATTATGGCGTAGTGATATAGGCTATGAGCTTATGGAGGTGATTGTTTTTTTATTTGCATTCGTATGTAAAAATAATTTCAACAATAAATTTTAAAAAATTATACAGGGGACTAAGGAGAGAATCTTGGACAGTCTTCCCGATGCTGCGATGGCCTCAGCGGTTATTACCATTGTTTTCGCACTGTCCGATTATTCTCCGAATGAGGTAGGTAAAATAAAAATTCGGTTTTACACTGTGGGTCGTATAGTTATGAGACTCAAAAGCAATTGTTTTCGAATTAAATTACCAGAAATCGTTGCTTAATAGAAACGTGAAATTAAATATACCCAAAATCAAATTTGCCTGTCTTCTAGTCGTAGTGGGACTAAAACTCCTTAAACAATTGGCAATTGTTCCTCACATTGCATATTAGTTTTTTAAACATTCTTTGCAAATTTTGTTTACCTTGCCCTTGAATAGATTTACCTGGGAAAGTTTCCAAAAAACCTGTTTACTGAAGAGAAGGTCGTCTGCATTCAGGAAGCTTTCAGGCAAGATCTCAAAACGATCGAAGAGGAAATCAAGCAGCGGAATTCAACCCTGGAGCATCCCTACACTTACCTTAAACCTTCCCGTGTTCCAAACAGCATTGCCATTTAGAATAAAATTGGCTATGTTACTAAAATTCTGCACACATAATGCACGTAGCATTTAATTTGTTGTATTTCGGTTGTGGTTGATTTGAAGCTTACTAACACCGCGTGACAATAGTATATATATGCATTGCCATATAGTTGGTCATAAATTGCTGCGTCTCTGTATTATTTGTACACGCTCTATAAAGGTATTGTGACAATACAACATGTAGCGCTTTATTTGTGCTTGATGTTGCAGTCTCGCTCAGCGATTAGTCGATCCTCGTTTAAGGCTGATTCCCACTGGCTAACGATGCGACAACGATTGGGAAATACCTGCGCCTCGCCCGATTTCGCAAACCGTCTCTGACACGACGCTGCGACAGCCTATGCACACTGGTACAATCGTACTCTACGCAGGTGCTTCGGTGTATTTATATATGGTTCCAGTAACGTTAAAAGTTTGCGTACAAACCTACTTCAAAGCATCTTGTTTATAGAGAAATAATTATTAAAGCTCCACAACCACAATGTTGATGCATTCAAAATTTATTCACCTTTTCTAAATTATGGGTATTCTGCAAGCAATCACTGCGCCATAAGATGATTTATTTTTTTTAAGTCACAGTGTTTAATTAATTGTTACTGTGTAACATACGTCGCAGAAATCAGTGCTTGTATTACGTGCAGCTTTGCGCATGTAATGAATAATCCCATAATGTGACCCAAATGATTTAGCCATCGAATGTTCTCGAATAAAGTGATTCATTCAATATCCTGCAGTGTGTACCTGAAAAGATTATTATATTCTATTACATTCGCTTGGATTCTATCAACATCCTATTGAAGAGTTGTAATGTACCTTTTTAATGAAGCCGATGACAGTTTTCAATACAATCGATGTCCAGAGAATTATCCAAGGTGTGATTACTTTGAAAGACGAGGTAGGAAATATCATCACAACTCAAGAGATTCATCACGCGCTAGCGTCATTGAGACACTGTTAAATATCTCTGAGACACAGCTCTTTGGCAAACCACAAAAGCTGCTGAAAATACAATGTTAAACTTTATGTAACTTTAGCATAATTATACTCACATTCTATGTCAAAAATTCAATTACAGGTATATGCAATTGATGCACAGTCAAATTCCTGGTCCTAGTAATAGTAAATGACTGCAACAAAAGCACTTTTTGATAAAATACTGCTGCTACATGCTAACATCTTGTACATATTCACTCCCTCATGTATTGACTTCTAAAATTGTATTTATTTGTAAGGTGTTACAATTGTTATAATGATAGTTGTTTTAATATAACAGATGTTCACTAATCACACATGAATCATTACAAATTTGCTGTAAATATCATGAAAAATAAGGAACAAATTTTTTTTTATATAAATTTAAGCATTATTCACCAGAAGTGAGCATTAAAACAACCCTAAAACACTTGTGAAGAGCACAGCGAATCATATTTTCAATTCTTTAACAAGCCATTTCGCTACGATGTGCTTTCGACGGAGTAGAACTCAATTCTACTCTACCGTAGCATCGTTAGATCGACTTCTTTCGGCGTAAGCGGCGCCGCCGAATGCTTCTCCGAAGGCGCTTTTAAGCAGTGGGCCTACAACTGCTCCGAACCAAAGAGACGCTAGTCGACAAAACTTTTTTTCTAGTCGACAAATTTCAAACGCACATAACTCTGCTGTTTCTCAATGGATTCCGATAATTTTTTTGGCAAGATTCATAGATTGACACAAAATTTATGGAAATGTAAAAAGAAATATCAATTTCGAACGAATTTTGTAACGCATATTAATAAATTTTAAATACTGCTTGAGCATATATTGCTTTTTCTATAGGGTTTCATGAGGACATTATTAGGATTAAATTATGTTAAGGTTTTACTGAAAGTAGAGTAAGATGAGGATAGTTCATGTTGATGATCGCCCCTCCCTCCAACTGATCCTGGGCAAAACGACAAGTTACCGAATCTCCGTCTTCATCCATAGTTGGAATTGTGATCGTTGAAGCGCAACCAGACATAAACCTTCAAGTGGAAACATTTTGAGTAAAATAAGTTAAACAAGGCAAGACGATTTAATCCACCGTACTTCTGAATTTATTAATGTCCTATTGTATTATTGGCAAATCACTATGTTTCGTGCACGAAAATCACTGTGTTATAGGACATGTCCAATACCTATGGATTCATTTGAAATCGTAATACGTTACTTCCGAATGTGTTTTTACATACACTAAAAAAGCCGATATAGTTATAGCTAGATTATCTCGGTACATGTACTACACCGTGACTATCACTGTTTGTAACTTTCGTCTTTTGTTGTATTCCATTGTTGAAATTATCTTACATAACGTTTTGTAAATTTACTTGACAGTAGGTTGAATTATTGCAATCGGTGCTGAATTTGTCACTCGCAGATCAGCCAGATAAGGCAAGCTGTAAGAGGTAATGTCGGACTCCGTGAATCCAGACAAGCCTCCAATCCATGCACTGCTGGTAACACTGCAACAAATCAAAAGACGACAGCATTTATTATTTAATATTGGTTTATGAATCTGAGATCCCCTAAAATAAAATTAAAAACACATGCAGTGACCACTTGATCAACCTCATAATGCTGGCATCGGTTGAATCTTGCAGAACATATTGAACAAGTTGGGTGGTTGTCCATGTTTCCTCTGGACATTCATCGCCACAGCTGTGATCAAGCGAAATACTTTGCTCCAAATCGGTGGCACCAGTACGAGTAGTTTGCCGGTAAGGATGAAAACTTGAATATGGACAACTCGAAGTTCTTATGTTGTACCACACCGAGGATTTAATCTAGAACAAACAAAAAAGGCATCTTGGGATTTGTTCATTGTTTAAATCAAATGTTTTCAAAAACGAACCTAAATGCGTTTACAATTCGATAAAGTAATAAAGTTAAATCTCACCATTGCTGTTCCATTTGGATAATTTTCGTGAACTCTCCAACTTGCGATTCCACCTCGTAGATGGCTGCCTTCAATTTGTACGGCCAGCGCCGCTAGTATCAGAAGTACAATCATTTTGCTTTCGAGGACGAAAAACCTCTAAGTTGTTTTTTCCTATGATTCAGGTCATAGATGCAAAAATGCATTCAAAGAGTTATAAGCTGATTTCCTAAACTTAGTGAAAAACCAAACGTGAGGCATAGAAATTGTTGCTGGGTAGCGGATTTAATTTCAAGTCATGAATTAATCACCGGTCTTCGACAAACCTTCTTCCGGCTAAATTCTGAGCAGCCTCTAGCCAACTTTGGCCGCTTTAATTAAATTGACCCCCGTAGTTTCCCGTGAAGAACCAAAAAGGCAATGTCTTTACTTTTTGCTATCGCCCTTTCTTCTCATCGGGCGCGGTATTTTCTACGACCAGGCCTGGCTGTAATCTAAAAAAAGGTCAACGTTCACAATCTTCTCACACGAATGCTCTGGTTACAGTCAAGTCTTTTATAATTGGAGCAAACATGAAGATTTTCGAAAACTATTAGTGGGTCCAAATTTCTCAGCAAACACTCGACTTGTGCAATCGCAACACGCGCGCACAAACTAAGTTCCGCCTCCTAGGGAATTCACGCTGTTTAAACCATGATAATAATGTTGGTTTAACCTCCCGCATTCTCAGCAGACGTTAATTGTTATCGCCGTCAAGCGGACAGACCTGTTATCCGATGACTAATGATGTTTAATAGAAAAACACCGTTCACATTCATTTAATTTAAACTGAGGTCATCGCGATGTTCCTTCTGCTTGAATGTGGTCCCTCTTATACGTTTGAATTGGCCTGAATAAGCACCAAACTTGATTGACAACAGCAAACAACTGTCTAGGAAACTTTCGTTTCAGGTTAAAATCTTTCAGTCTTCTTTGACATATACATTTCGCTTCGTTAAAAGCATCATGAGTGTCTATAAAAGCAAATTAAGAATTAGGTTCAAATAAAATAAAGTAATGATTGCTGTTGCATCACATTAATCACCCTCAGCTGTGGGGATTTTGTCCATATATATGTATCTATATGTCATAACCGTCAGGACTAATTTTGTCTGTCAATATATGCTTTACGTGTTTTTTACAAATGCTCGTAACGTATCAAATGAAGTGGTCAATGTGGTGTAGAGGATCAACATACGAAAATCCTGCATGTCACTACTGTACACGTTATATACTTATATTAAAATATATATTAAAGTATTAAAAGGCTGTATTTATTGAATTTCATGCAGAGGCAAAGCTTAGGATCACAAAAGCATTGCACCGAATCGCGCCACCTTAACCTTGCCGCGTAGGTACAAATCAATGTTTCGTGCAGTTGTGTTGAGTGCCTTCCTATGCCACAAAGTTACGCTCCAAAAAAAAAAAAAGTTAATAAAGTAAGTACTTTCTGTTTTAGTGGTCATGCCTAGAAAATAACAGAACATATTCCCACAAGACAGGAATGGTAAAACCTCCCATAACTTCGTATGTATACAACATATATTGAGCAATCGGGTACATAAGCTGATCCAAACATGGCTCAACCACCAAAGTTAAATTGTAAAATGGCCATTAGTGCAAGCTACTGGTGCTGACGCATTGGAAGGCACCCTTGAGCAGAGCTGTGACGAGTGACCTACCTTCGAGTTCACCACCACAGGTATCCATTGTATAATCAGATAAAACAGCGATAAAATGATTTGAAATGAAGCAAATAAATAAACTTACGTAATCGTCGGTAAAATATTCTTTGTATGTTGATTTTGGGGTTTAAAGTTTTGTGCGATTTATTCTCATGTGTGTCTAATTGGTCCATAAGAGGTTACTGTAAAAACGCACAGCAGTAGGGTGTGTGTCTTTATTTAAACCTTACATGCGATAAAAAGTAAGCCCTTCGCACTACAAGTCCTTTTTGCGTTGCAGCCACGCATAGATTCTCCCGCTTGACCACACCCAAGAACTGTCATAGAAATCACACGCAACCGTTGGGAGGCGATAAAGAGATGTGACGAATGTATGGTTGGCTAAATGCGAAGTATATTTATGATATTGTGGTGGAGTGTAACGTAGCGGATATATTGCCTTTCTTCTACGTTCTCTCGCTTTGTGTTAAGTGTTCCTGGAAACCTTGCACAAAGTACATATATCGCAAAATGTCTCTAAAGTCCACCACATCATAAATTTCTGACAACGTAATTTGTATTTCAGTTGGACAGTACATATTGCATGAGGCACTCGCAAACTTAGCAATCACGTAAAGTCCCTGTGTCTCCATTGGAATTTAGTGTACTTTTGATGCCCAGCAAGGTGTATGTGGGTGGTTTTGGGGAGTCTAATTAAATGTTGTGCATGCCTATTTCGCGTGACGGAAATGCCCTTTCAGCATTCAACATTCCTTTGCAGGTTTCCTGTTTGGAAACTCCCAGCTCTTTGCAGTAACTCAAAAAAAAAACAGAAAATACTAACAGTCGAGGTGATTTCCGAAAGTAATTGAACACGCAATGCTGACATCACGTAAAGCCCCGCCTGTTTACTGGAATTTGGGGTCACGAGCTGTTCTGTCGGTTCAGCAGTGTTTCAAGTTTGGTATCGTGTGATGGAATTCTTGGTATCGTGTGATGGAAACTACCCATTCAACATTCCACAAACCCTCGCACGTTATCGGCTTGAAAACTCATTTTTCAAGTTGTATGAACTATTGCAATATTTAAAAACACAAGCGAAATATCCAATAAGTCGTATTTAATGAAAATGTTTGCTCGTAAGTAAGCAAAGTTAATTTAGGTTAGTCATTATATTGACTGTGGTAAAATATATGTGTATACATTGTGCTCAGAAGGCATTTTAGCAATAATTCACGCATTAAACTAAGGAATAATTTTGCGCTGAAGCAGATTGAGTTTAGATGGAATTTTGATTGTGAAAGTATGTTAGTTTGCGCAAAATCACAGAATGTGAGTTTGCTTAGTCGTTTTGATGTTGCTCTTGTTGATGCCAATCTGTTAAAGTTTGAATGCTTTAACGTGTGTGTAGCGAATTAACTTAATTAATCTGAGGCAAATAACTGTGGAGGTACAAAACGGTTCATTTCCTATACAACAAAAATGCCCTGGAAAATCATCACTGATTGTGGAAGGAATTAGGCTTAGTCTTTTACAAATCATAAAGTTGTAATAGTTAAAAACGCGCCATACTTGACAAGTTAAATGTCGATTGCTTTGGCATGTTTTGAAAAAACACGGAATTTAACGACGTTCACTAACGTCGGTTCTTTCCACACCTTTATCCGTAAAATCACACCGGCAGAAAAAGGTTTGGGCGTCATTTTTTTGAATTCGAACGCTCGGTTGATTTCGAAGAAATATATAACTTACGCCCGTCCGAATACCGTGCTTGTAATCTAACCCGCGTTTTGCGTCTGTGACATTAAGTTAACTGAGGTTAAGTCCGTGCTTTGCGCCCTGCGGAAGGACTTGAAAATCTCGTCGCTTTATTGGGCTTTTGTGTACGGAAAGGAGATTAATGAAACAAAATATTTTTAGCGTGAACTATAAATACCTCAACAATGGTCTGTCTGGTTCAAGGTTAAAATTGAAAATATTGGCTATGGTGTGTGTTCATGTTGGCGGTGAGGACGCTTTTTTTAACAGACAGTTTAAAGTGTACGTGTCAATTTATATAACCTAGTAGGTAGTACTAACTATTAAACAGAATCTTCAAATGCAACAACCTGGGACCATTGTATACATCTCCCAATAGTTAAATGTTTTTTCGGGGAAAAATATAGCGTTTATTAGGGCAGTCCTTGGAGCCCGATATGTTGGGCCCCATCAGACACAACTACGCTGGGTATCTTCAATCTATTTTGTGCTGTGGTACTTTCCACTGTATACACGACTGCTTCTCCCACTGCACAGACTTGGCGACGCATTTCGTTCGCTTGTTTTACTGGCATCGCAGCCAAGGCATTGTAGATAGTTTAACTAGGATCGTGAGATCCAACTACACCGGGAGCTTGATTGTTTTTGATTGTTGGGATGGAACTTAGTGATTGAAACACGATAAGGTTTTGGTCGATATAGGCAATTGTGTGATAATTTCTCGGGCAATAAACTTTGTGTGCCTCAGTAACAGAAACTTTTCACAGGTATATACTGCGTTAACCCAGTCATTCTGTATACTATCCAGCCATGTCGACTACCTACAGGGTTACCATAAAGGTAAAGGAGTGTGACAATGACATCGGCATGAACACTAAGTTTAAAAGTATATGTATCAAATTAAATATGATTAAGTTTTGTTTTTTGTTATTATTTTGAATATCTAATGCAAGGTAATATATATTATATTTATACTTATGCACGAATACGAATTTCTTAAAAGTTGTTTGCAATTATTTAGACTTCCGACAAGAACAAAGAGGCCGGCACCAAGTCATCGGTGCAGCTTCAAATGGTTGGTGAAGATGGCATTGAAACCACATGGTTAAAATTAGACCATTTGTTCCGCAAAAACTTTGAGATTGGACAGACCGACGTCTTCAAGCTGGATTGCAGCAATGTTGGATTGCCTGTCATGATACGCTTCAGTAAGCACGCGCGTTTGGTTACATGGCAGACGAGATCCAGACTCTCAGATCGTAAACGAGATGCAGTTCGTATTGAAATATCTTCGTTCGCATTGTAATACATCTGGTGAAATTTTTCATAGTTCTTGTGCTTTAAACTGATTTCCCATCGTTCTGGCAGCGAATGATGAAAAATTCTTTGTAGGGTGAATACATTTAATTCATTCCTTATATATTTTCTTTTTTAGAGATATCCAAGTTTCTTTCAACTGACGAATGGTTATGCGATATGGTCACCATCGAGCATGATGGCAAGAAGGCAGAATTCCCAATCTACGAGTGGATTGTAGACACGATTGATGTAGCTCGCGGAGACGGTAAAAGTCTAATACAAAAGACACACGCACTAGAGGCATCAGTAAAATACAAACAATAATGCTGCATCTAGCGAAAGTCGCATTGAAATTGTTCAAAATCACAGAGAAATGATAACTTGCAAACAGATAACAATCTTTTTTCACAGCTCAACTGCCACAAAAAGTTTCCAGCGAAGTTGTTAAAACCATGCGCAGCAAGGAAGTCATTGAAAAAAAGGAATTGTACCCGTGGGTGTCGAAAGCAACTGGGCCGGACGACATCGGGTGGGGGCTTCCCCGTTACGTCAACGCAGCAACCACCAAAGAGCTTCCGAGAATTTTCAAACGTAGCGAAATACGACATAAAAACTTCATCACTATTGGAATGGCGGGAGCTCTGAATGGGATTCTTCAAACTGTGGAGAGTTAGTTACTTCCGTTTTATGTGACAGATTTTTTAACTAAACCAAACTAAACGTTTTGACTTGTACGAGGAAATAGAATTGACAAAAAAATATGTAAAAATTTGTGTAATATACGGTATATAACGTGGTTCAAAAAACATATTTTCCTATATATTGACGTTAAATTTAATTACGACATGCTATACACTTTCACAGATAGCAAGTAAATATAAGTAAATAAGTGTTGCCAGTGTGGGCATTGTTTAACAAAGCCAAATTTGGGTTCAGCGTTGATTCGACCTATTACCCATGTGAACGATTTCCATCATCTGTACAAACACGAAAATCTGGAGCGGGAAGATCCAATGTACTTAGAAGAGTAAGTAAATTGCAATAAAATGAATAATTATCACAGAATAACATTTCGTTTAGCTGTTGGTGTTTGTCGTTTCGCTGTTTAGTAGCCATTATTCGGATTTGACCATTCACCTATCGGCTTGTTTGTTCGTTACACCGGACCAACCATTAGCAGTTACGCCAACAATACAAACTTTGGTTGCTCAAAGTATCGTTGCTAATAATTCGACAATGCCACTGCCAACCTCTTAATTAATAGTGTTTTATCGGCAGTTGGGATACAGACGAAAGCTTTGGAAGGCAGGTCATCAATGGCATTGCTCAGCCTTGCTTCAAGAAGCTGGAATTGAATGGTTTGCCAAAGGGTTGTGTTATAACTAGCAAAGATGTGGAACCAATTCTCGGAAGCGGAAAAACTTTGGAAAGTGAAACAGAGGTGCTGTTACAAATTATTCCAATGATTTATAGTTGTTCGCACACACCAAAATACTCGCGCGAAATATTTTCATCTGCTTTTCGACATTTTTAGCTTCATTGGCACATTGATCAATTTTGAATGAAAAACAAAGCTTACAGTTTCAGATACATTTTATGTGGTTGACCAAAATTACATGACCACAGCTACATTCATTATTGGCACTTGTTTTGGTTGTTATATTGTCAGATCGGCGTCGACTGCTTAGTCACCACAAAGTGTAATACTCCCTATGCACGGCTAATTGCCCGGCAGCTGATACTTGTTAAGATGCAACAAACTAAAAGAGCCTTGACAAAAGCGATTTAGTTTTCCATTTCTCTACATATTCTAATACCGACGTTGTTAAACAGGCGGGAAAAATCTTTGTTGTTGATTACCTGGAATACTTCGACGATGTGCCAAGAACAAAATTGTACAACAAACTGAAAACAGAGCATCTAAATTGTCCAGACTGCTTTGCGATGTTCTACGTTAACGACAAGGATCAATTTTTGCCTTTGGCCATTCAGTTGGTCCCAGACAGCGGGGACCACGTGTTCACTCCAGCCGATGGTCACGATGATTGGCTTCTGGCGAAGATGTATTTCAGATGCGCGATGGGCAATGTGCACGAGGTGAGTGATTGGCTTTGTAACAAATGCATCAACTGTAAAATTGCCAACATGCGCATGACAGAAAAATACCTCCTTCCACATATATATTAAACTTTCTTAGCTTTCCGTTTATATATTTATCAGCCACTGTAACTTAACGTTCGAGGAAATTTTTATTGCAACAATAATTTTGGAGTTTTAACTGTCATTAATCTCGATGTAATCATACCCAACATTTTTCCAAAACATTTTTCCAATACTTAAAGTTAGTTGGGAGAAGATACAGATAATTGATACGACCTTTTGTCTGGCAATGACGGCACGCCAGACGTACTTGTCTCGTCGCAATGACAAAACCGCCCATAGCTAAAATTTCACACTTTGTTGGTGCGCAGCCATGCACCTCGAACCAACAGCAGTGAATTGCTGAAACATTCAGCGTAACGTATTATATTGTTGCAGCTCCCAGTTATAGTTTTCTTAACCTTGCATCTGCCATTTTAGGGCATGTGCTAAACCTTTTGAATATTCTGTAGGGTAAAACCAAAGTAAAAACATATCACTTTAGTGGATTTCCCACTACCTGTTGACCCACGGGGCCATGGAACCTTTTGGAGTCGCTCTCTTCCGGTGCTTTTCGCGCGCTCATCCAGTCTACAAGCTTCTGCTTCCACATCTTCGCACTGTGATGGTGATCAACACTGACGCAAGGAACAGCCTTATTCCGAAAACTGCTGTACCTGCAAAAGGAATTGCAAGTCGTACGTCTAGTGAATTTTTTTTAAAGGATTTTGGTAAAACATAGTTTCGATCAATGCACTGTACTTCGCCTTCATCTTGTTTACGCTTTCTGTGTAAATATCTTATCAATGAGTGACTGCCATAAAAAAAAATGCGATATAATCTAATAACAGCCATGATATCGAACGCAAGAAATCTACGATTGATGTTGGGTTTTGTAACTGATCCTGCTGCATTTGTAGCAAAGGCAACTTTCAGTAGTTTGGTCGTAACTTTATTCTTGTTTAGAGGCTTTGGGTTTGACTCGAAAAATCTACAAGTCATTTCATATGGACGATCTGTCCTTACCGAAGCAACTCGAACGTCTTGGTGAGCAAAAAAAATCAAAAATACCTAAAGTTCTTAAATTCGTGCCGCCATAATTATGTTAAAACGACTGGAAGTTAAAAGTATTGTTTCTATAAAGTGTGTGTGGTTGTAATGTCGCAATAACTCGACCATTTAGGATTGCAAGATACAATGTGCCCACCAAATTACTATTATCGTGAAGATGGCCTGAAACTTTGGAATGCAATTGAGAATTACGTCTCCAGCGTTGTGCGTTATTACTACAAGTGCGACTCGGTGAGAAATGCTGCGCGATATTACTAATTATTACGTATTTCGCTCAAAAATTAAGTTAAACTGGCGAGATTATCAAATAACGCAGAAGTAATGTCATGCTTTCGCATAGCAAGGCAGGATCGCCCCACTGCGCAGGCCCTTTATATTTGGCGATCAGTGGGGCGATCCCGCCTTGCTATGCGAAAGCATGGCATTACGTCTGCGTTGTCTGATTGCGGTGGTGGAGATCCTCTACGTATGTGAAGGTCGCCTGACAAGTTGTGCGCTTGCGCACCAGTGTACCTTGACAACATTATACCCCGTGAAGCCACTTAGCTCCTGTAGTTCAGTTGGTAGAGCATTGGGCCTGGTTAGCCCAGGGTCGTGAGTTCAAACCCCACCGGGAGCTTGATTTTTCAGATCTCGCTCCGACTTGTCTTGAAAAGTGGCTGATACAGCTTGGCTGCGAAGCCTGTGAACCTTAGGATTATCAAATAAGAAAGAGATTTGTAAACGATGTTGAGCGGTAGAATTGGACGAAAGATAAACCTCCTCCTACTTTCTTTCTTTCTTCCTGTTGAAAACGAGTGATTTATCTTTGCATTATAAAGGACGTGGACAACGATTACGAGCTGCAAGGTTGGGCGAAAGATGTCGCAAAAGAGGGCCTTGGCTGGGAAGATGGAAACACTCATGGGATGCCGGAAAACATATCTGATATTGATCAGCTGGTAATAACTACGGCGTGCTAACTTACTTTTTGTTGATGTATAGAGTCAATAACCATAAGTGAACTACTATTTGGTTTTGACTTATCAGGACTCAAAAGTGCGTCTTGGTTTTCAAGCCATTGCTTGGGTACGGTTTACTTGTTTTTGTTTGAATAGCAAAGTAACGACATTATGGAAACTATTCCCTTGGGTAGTTTGCGGTGAAGACTGCCTTCAATCAAGAAACTGCATTGATAAGTCCTGACAGCTTGAAAGTGTGCTACTGCCTGCAGATCACATATCAATTATTGCCATTGTTTCTTGTCGCAGATTGCCATTTGTGTTGCTTTGATATTTACAAGCTCTGTGCAACACGCAGCTGTGAATTTTGGTCAGTTTGAGAACTACAAATATGTACCCAACTCACCAGCGGCTATGAGGTTGCCACCCCACAAAAAGAATGAGGTGACAAAAATGATTTTCAATTATTTTCGCATTTGTCTGATCATAAACGCATAGAAGGCATTTGCTTTTACTTCGTGTGCAAAAATATTTCCGGCAATAAATTACGGAATTTTTTTACAGGCGAACAAGCAGAGAATCTTGGACACACTTCCAGATGCAGTTATGGCTTCAGCCGTGATCACCATTGTGTTTGCACTCTCAGATTACTCACCGAACGAGGTTGGTAAAAATTAAAAAAAAATTTAAAAAAATAAACAAAGAGTTATGAGATTAAATATGCTGGGAAGTTCGTTCACACTGATGGATTCGAGATGTGTCAGATTAGATGGGAGACATTGAAGAATTCAAATACTAATTGTCGAAATATTATTTCTTTCATGGCAATTGTTTTCAAAGGAGATTACTCGAAAACTATTTGATTTGAAAACGATTGTGCTGAGAAGTGAATTAAATGAACTTAATAATCGAATTTGCTTTAGAGTCATTTAAACAAGATTTGGCAAACATCGTTGACTGTTTTCTCACATTGTGGATGATATTGTCAATTATTTGCATAAATCAGCTTTTCGCTCAACAGATTTATCTGGGAAACTTTCCGAAAAACCTCTTCACAGAAGAGGAGATTGTCGAAATGCAGGAGGATTTCAGACAGAATCTTAAGAAGATCGAAAAAGAAATTGATCAACGAAACAAGCCACTACGTCATCCTTACACTTATCTTAAACCTTCCCGTGTTCCAAACAGCATTGCCATTTAAAATTAAGTCGGATATATTGCTGAAATCCCTGCGTACATTATACATCCATTGTATTTTTCGCTTGTGTCTGATTTGTTGCCTTGATATTACGCAATTGTAAATGCATGCACTAACTATTTTCCTCGACGTAACGTTTTGTAGTGTGTCTGTATATTTTACAGCGCTATATAGCTGTATAAGGACAATGTAACATGCTCAAAGGTTGTTAACACACTACAGTTGTCAATGTAACTTAGAGAATGCAGCCTAGAGAAACAATTTACATGTATCTACATTATTTGTAGCACATAAAAGAGGAGTCGAACAAAGTAAGCCAAACCAGCAAAAAACGGGATTAATTTGTACAATTTGGTGACTAATATTACACATGGTTTTTAGAGCAAAGTAGGTTAAAAATAAAACCAAAATTGGGTAGAAGTGTGCACTTTTATTTAAACAGATAAGCCAGCAACTTTGCCTTGGCATTAAGTTTAAAAACGTCGTCCAACTATTTGTGCAATTCTTGCTGTGGCGATGAATGTCCAGAAGAAGAATGGACAACTTCACAACTTGTTCAATACGCTCTTCAAGATACAACCGATGCCAGCACTATGAGGTTGAAAGCTTTTTACTTTCCGTCTTCGAGTTTGCAACGGCAAACATAAAGTACCAGATCATCCGTTTCAGTGTTACCAGCATTCTGGGTCCGATGGCATATCTGCGATTTAATGTCAACGGGATTATTAACTCGGCTTGCTGGTCAGTAAAAGGAATCTGGTACAATCTTACTAATGTGGCAAAAAATGACACATTGCATCAACAACCTTCTTTATGCTTCCTATGATTATCTGTGTTGTTTATTTAAAGTACTCTTTATCACAAATGCACACAACATAATTTCTTTGTTCTCATCGATTTCCTGTACTCCAGTTTTATGTGTTTTTTTTCATTTATTTCCAAACTGCAGTTTTTTCTGTGTTCACCACATCCCGTAACTCCCATTGGAACACGTGTTGTTCGTTTATTGGATAATTGGCTGGTGGCAGAAGTATAGCGAAAATGACCGGTAGTCTAGATTTATGGTGTGTATTTTTCGTCGTAGCCCATAATATTAGTAGTACATTTCATCAACAAGACGTCTGGTTGGTGCAACCAGTGTGAGGTATTTTAGCTTTAGTTGTGAGCCGTTATTGCAGGATCCCATGGTCTTTTCCGACTTAGAGAGGCAGCGTTGGGGGAAATATCATAATTAACGTTCCAGGGTTGTATTTGTTGGTAAGGCGTCGCCGCTTAAATCCTCACCAGGCTCAATTCCTGCACTGCTGAAAAATTTCGTTTTGACAAGGACTTCACAGATGATGGCGGCAAAGCAGCAAACAAGGTTGTGTACGTGTTGGACGAAACCAAACTTTCGACTGGGGTTGTGGAGTTGGTAACTGGAGACAACAAGCGGCACTAAAGGTTTACCCACATACAAAGTTGGCGTGACATCCGTGTCTATTAAGGGTGTCTACCATTGTATCCCCACCTCTACGCGTTGGGTTTTGAAAGCTATCACAAACAATACGTTTTCACTAATTAAGGGACATTGAATGGGACAAAAGTTTTTTATATAAATCCCAGGCCTCTTAAGTTTCCAAGTCACGACTTCTGTTGCGCCAATGTTTTCCAATAGGGGCTTTGAATTCTCTGTTCAGTAGACGAATTTCCGCTGTATAATTTTGCGTAGTATCGTATATGGCCTATTCGAGTTCAAATTTTTCAGTTTGGGTTCGTGTGGGGAAAGTTATATAAAGGAGATGAAAATATCAAAAAGTTGGGAGTCATTGCGTTACATGTTTTGTTTACGTGTCAAGCTCTTAGTGTTGTCACAATCAAAAATTTAATTTGTAATGACAGAAAATGCGACAAGACTATTTACCTTGTAAACCATTTTTGGTAGGTTAATGTACTTCTTAACAGGATTCGCAAACTAGTCAGCTCCCATATTTTACTGTTTTCCTAGTGTTTTTGACTCAGACGTAACAAGAAGGCGGCAAAGCAGCAAACAAGGTTGTGCACGTGTTCGACGAAACCCTACATTCGACCGATGTTGTGGAGTTTGTAACTGAAGACAACAAGCGGAACTAAAGTTTTGCCCATTTACAAAGGAGCCGTGACATCCGTGTCTATTGAGGATGCTTATCATTGTATCCCCACCTGTAAGCGTGTAGTTGTTAAGCTTTCAAAAACAACGTTTTTACTGATTAAGGGACGTTGAATGGGAAAAAGTTTTTTTTATTTGAATTCCCAGGCCTCTAAAATTTCATGAAGACCTTAATTCAGGAGTCCATTGAAATTGAAAAATGTTATGATAATATGCAGGAAAAAGCTGGTACAATTATAGTATTGGAATGACTTTTCTACCAAGGTACCTGCGGATATTGGTGTGCTTTAACCGAATAGTTTAACACAGACCCAGCAGGTCCAAAACCTGTAAATCGTCGTGAGTTCGTAAAATGTTTTGATGTGGTATTCGGGAAACACTTTGTAGAAACAGAGGCAGTGGGTGGAATTCAACTTCGGCTGAAAATTACCACCATCCCTTTGACAAAACGTCCATTTTACTGCAATAAGTCAAGAAGCGAATTGAAAAACAACGCTCAGTCACAGTCGGGAGACACGTCAATCAAACCATCACGTGATGATTCAGTCTCCGCCCTTTGCATCTCTTCGGCGACAAGGCCATTTGTGTCGGGATCATGACGCTCGGGGTCTTTGGTTCCGTGGCTCAAGCAGCGGTTTGCGGCCATTTTACGAATGCGGTATCAAGACGTTATTC
This sequence comes from Ascidia mentula, assembly GCF_947561715.1. Taxonomy (NCBI): domain Eukaryota; kingdom Metazoa; phylum Chordata; class Ascidiacea; order Phlebobranchia; family Ascidiidae; genus Ascidia; species Ascidia mentula. Next base: position 8,719,342 of record NC_138568.1, read on the forward strand.
CAGAGTCAACGGAATGCGAGATGAAAACAAATTCGACAAAAAATCAGTGATAAAATATATAATTGGCAGTTCGCTGAATGAAGTGGAAGACAACAAGAAACTGAAATTCTAACGGTAGAGTCGAAACTGAAAGCAGAATTCTTGCCTGTAGAGCGACTTTTAAGGCACGGGCGGTTGTTCAAGCGACGTGCGCTGGCTTCTAAACGCATTCAATACTGCGTTAATAATTCTAAGTTTGATTTTAAAACCGGCGGCACAGAAAAAAAGCACACATGTTATACGAGCAGACACAAAACAGTTAAAAAATAAAACGGAGACGCAGCGAATGACGGGTTGGCCACTGTATCAAGAATTCATGACGCAAGATGTTGTACGAGCAAACGGAGGTTTTAGACTGATTTGGATACGCTTCTTGTTGATCCGATGGAGGTACACAGTCGATAGCACGTATGGGTCAAAACATTAAAAACGCAACACTGTAAAAAACAAAAGTTGGCGGTCAAACACTCTACGAAAGAAAAACAATCACAAAATTATGCAACGAAAGTGAATTATGTATCGTCACAATATCACTTGCATCGGATGTATCGTAAACCAGTGTCGCGGTCACATGATACCGAGATAACCACAACAGACAAGGAAAATACTCAGTAAGTTCATAAGGTTCACAGGCTTCGCAGCCAAGGCATTGCAGCCAAGCTGGATCAGCCACTTTTCCCGACAAGTCGGAGCGAGATCTGAAGTATCAAGCTCCCGGTGAGGTTTGAACTCTCGACCCTGGGCTAACCAGGCCCAACACTCTACCAACTGAGCTACAGGAGCTCAGTGGCTTCATGGGGTATATTGTGGCCAAGGTACACTGGTGCGCAAGCGCACAACTTGTCAGGCGACCTTCACATGCGTAGAGGATCTCCACCACCGTAATCAGACAACGCAGAAGTAATACTATGCTTTCGCATACCATAGCAAGGCAGGATGCGAAAGCATAGTATTACTTCTGCGTACTCAGGAGGTTTGCGTAAAGCAATATGGGCGTGTGCTAAAAGGTCGCTAACTTATACCGCCTAAGACAAGGTGACTTTCTGTGCATAATTGTTACATATTTTAATGAATGATGGGATATGAGATTATATTTCAGGACAACTTCCTGTTGCCGCGATGACCTACTTTCCTAGGCAACTGGACATGTCCGATATGCCTAAACAATTACTCACGCGATACATTATTGTACGATCACGACACTCTGGAACTCCTTTGCGTGTTTTTACTATTCTATTTCAGTTTTCTTCGGGGCTAAGCGTTCCACAAAGTTGTTTTTCACTTTCTTACTCAGAAACGCGGGGTATTTTTCCAAAGTGTCATTGAGGAATTTAAGGTGTTTACACTCACAATACGTCGTATTATAAAGATGCTGTTCCTCTCCACCAGCATGCCAAACGGTTTATAATACTATATAATATATTTATTGAAAAGCTGTGTGCCGGAAGATACCACGATAAATAACTAAAACCCTGATTTGTTGACGCATTAATCGCAGAACAAACATCAAGGCAAAACGGTTGCGATTTCACATCAAGGAAATATAAATATACACAAAAACAGGATAAGGGAGTGGAACGAATTCATAATTACCAAAACTAATTAGCATAAAGGTCACATTGTTATTACATCGCGTTTGCTGGCTTTGGTCCAAGAATGAACAAACAAATGCAAACTTGTTTCAATATATGTTTCAAAACTCTGCTTCACACGCCTAACTGGCGCGGTCATTTCCTCTCTGGCCGTCGTTTGCTTTTTCAAGAGCTCTGTTTGGCATTCTATTCTACACACGTGCCAGAAAAGTTATCGTGCCTGTCTTGTGTCCTGCAATTGGCTGCAGTGTCTAAAGTTACTGTTCGCAAGTTTTGAGAAATATATTTATGAGAAATAACAAAAAAGTGCCATACTTGAGTTGTTGTATTCGTTCCACGAAATTTAAAGAACGTGGAAGGGAAGAACTTCGTTTTACCAAGGAACAGAACCGCCTTTGGTCGGTCTTTTTTTAATTGAAACGAGTGGCTGATTTTCAACGAACATATCATTTGCTCGCCCAAAACCACAGACTGATTTGGCCGAAACAGTCGAATGGTCAGGACCGGACCTACGGTTTTAACGGCACAAGCGCAGCGACTTTGTTTGCATTGTAACATCTGTCAAAGCTTTTCCTAAACTGTGTGCGCGATTGCGTGTGGTGTAGGTGATCTTTTTACAAATTTAACAATCTATTAGCACTTTGTGGTATTAGTCAGTAGTCCGGTGCAGTGTAGTATTAGCAAAGCCATCTTTTAAATGAAATCACATTTTACTGTAATGGTTGCTGTTAATTTGAAGTATAGCAGATCACTTAACTTTGAAAACAAATCTGGAAGAAAAACGGCAACAACCAAGTATGGGTTGTGTTTTAAAGTTTCTGCTAAGTTATGATATTTATGTACGACAACACAAGTTGCAACAGTAAGCAAAAAGTGTCTGAAATGCAAGCACGAGCTGGTCATTTTAATGCGTGTTGTAAAAAACAAAGGCCCAGAGTACAAATGGAAATGGAAGTAGGTTCTGTGAATATACGACGCCAATCAATACAACGTGTGAATGGTAAAGGATTTGTTTTAGATTTGCACAATCATGATTATGATTTACAGGAATTTGCTTGGCGATTTTTGTCGGCGGTAAATAAAAATTATTAAGTCCAGTGCTACTAAAATATTCTTACGTCGATATGTGCCGAGAAAAGAAATATAAACTCTGCACGAATAAAAGAACGTCATGAAGCGGAACGTGACCTAAGTTAAAAGCGTATCGCACGCGAAAACGTTTGAGTACCACCGACCGAGAGCACCATTTTGTTTCAAATTATTTTAAATTTATGAGGCTGATGACGCTACCTAAACACGTTACACATAGTACAAAAGATAAGGGTAAAAGTCCCGCCCGCAAAATGACTCCACCAGCGTGTTTTGCTGTGTGTGTTCTCGGTTGAAAACAGAAAAAATTTATTCACAAGGCTGAACTACAAAACTATTTTAGTTGTATTTAACAACAGAATTATTTTATACGCACGTCAATACGAGAAACATGCGGTTGAGTAATTATAACTTACAGTGTGGCAAATACTTCCGTTTCCCTGATAATTTATCAGTTGGTTGAGCCGATTAAGCGGTGTTGCAACTATTAAAACTTCCCTGTATTCAACAATGCAGACAGTGACATGTTTATTGCATGTTTATGACAACACCAGTAAAGATGAACGTTTGACATGTTGGATAAAACTTGTTCCTAACTTCCCTGTTATATAATAGCTGTGTGTTTAGTATGAGTATATATAGCCTGGCGCCCAAACATATAGTTGAGTATAGTGTCGGTAATGTAGAGATTAAATTAAGGAACGAATTTTTTAAACCCGAAGTAATAAAAAAAATTTTCAGCCTAAAAATTCTGCCCTGTGGGTTAATGACAATAAACTTAAAAGTAAGGTTTACAGTCAAGCGTCTGACTCTATGTAAGCGCTACCTGTGGCAGGAGCTAAAGTTTGCTTTCGGGTTAACTGTGTGGTAAACAGCAAGAACAAGACGCCACAGCTTTAGAAAAGCTGCATTGTGAAGGAGTTCTAGAGATTTCGTATTGGAGATGAGAGTAGAACACAATCGTACTAAAAGGATAACGGTATGTGGTAGTGTGAGAGGGTGCAACAGTAGGTAAAGACTGCAAGTCAGCATCGTCTACTGACCGTAAAATGTAAACAAAACTTGTGGTGGTTTTGAACTGGTGTTTTATTTATTCGTTTTAATCTTATCCTTAGAGGAATTTAAAAGCTTGGCTGATTGCAAAGAATATTTATGAGATATGAACCTAGGAACGTACACTTTCTGCTTAGCTAGATAGGACATATTTTATGACGGTATCCAAGACGCGACAAAGGATTTTTATTTGTGACTTGTAATGACATGTTTTGTCAATAGTGATAACCAGAACGTGCCATAAATTGCCAAGGTGATTTTCCCATAATAATTACTCGCAAACCTCGTAGCTTAATTGGAATTTGAAGGACAAGAGCTGCGGTGCCTAAATTTTCTGTTCCGCTCTATATATTTTAAACAGCCTAATTTTGCCCGTTCTTGCTTCGTGTGGCGAAACCCCCTGTCAACATTCGTCATACTTTATTTTAGTTGTATTCGTTTCACGAAGTTTAAAGAACGTGGAAGGGAAGAACTTCGTTTTACCAAGTAACAGAACCGCCAGTCTTTGGTCGGTCTTTTTTTGATTGAAACGCTTGGCTGGTTTTGAACCAACATATCATTTACTCGCCCAAAACCACAGGCTGTCTTGGCCGGCACTAGCGCAGCGACTTTGTTTGCATTGTAGCATAAAAAAAAAGCGTTTCCTAGACTGTGTGCGCGTTTGCGTGTGGTGCAAGGTGCAAGGTGTTCTTTTAACAAATTAAACAATCTATTTGCACTTGTGGTATTAGTCAGTAGTCCCGTGGAGTGTGGTATTGAAATCAAATTTTACCGTTATTTTGAAGTACAGCTGTTAGATCACAACTTTGAAAACAAATCTGGAAGAAAAACAGCAACAACCAAGTATGGGTTGTGTTTTAAAGTTTCTGCTGAGACATAGCTTTCATGTACGACAACACAAGTTGCAGCAGTGGCGTCGTTATTAATTGTCTGGAACGGAACACCTCGTGCACGCAAAATACGCAGTCAGCATTTTTTTTTTATTGCTGCTTTAACGAGATTGCTTGATTGCGTTGATACGGGGAATTTTCTGCTTTGAGAAATTGTGTACAAAAGAACTTCCGGTCTGACCTACATAACTTTACATTATTTAAAGATACATTATACAAAGTTACTGATAGGTCTGAATTTTATAGGTATGTCTGCCACATGCAAGGTTACCATTAAGGTAAGTGGAATATCGCTTGTAATGACAGTTGTGTCGTTTACTATGTCTTTTATGTAAACATCTATGTAGACACTTCAGTTGAGTTTCTTCATAAATTTTTTCGTATTGCATAATGCAACATATACTTGTTAGAAATATCACTATCATCCGAAAGTGCTGTTTTCTAAAATGCAATTATTCAGACTTCTGACAAAACCAAGGATGCCGGCACCAACTCATCAGTGCACCTTCAAATGGTTGGTGAGGATGGTAGTGAGACCAAATGGTTTAAATTAGACCATTTCTTTCGCAACGACTTCGAGGCAGGAAGGACCGACGTCTTCACTCTGAATTGTGGCAATGTTGGATTACCCGTCATGATACGCTTTAGTAAGTTTGAAGATGGACCTACTGCGCTGGGATATATATTTGCGATCTAACCTTGGCCGCTATTTAACGCGAAACCGCCGAGTTCCTGTAGCTCAGTTGGTAGAGCGTTGGGCCTGGTCTACCAGGGTCTGGGGTTTAAACCTCACTGGGAGCTTTTTCAGGTCTCGAACCGACTTGGCTGACCAGGCCCAACGCTCTACCAACTGAGCAACAGAAACTCGGCGGTTTCACGGGTTAAATAGCGGCCAAGGTTAGATCGTAAAAATATATCCCAAAATATATCCCAATTGTTGGAAAAATGGCTGATCTAGCGATGCCAGTCAACCTATTTTACAATAACTTTTGTTTTTGATTTATTTAAATATTATTTATTTGTTAGAGCTCACCAACTGGTTTTCAACCGACGAATGGTTGTGCGATATGGTCACCATCGAGTGTAATGGTAAGAAGGCGGAATTCCCAATCTACGAGTGGATTTCGGACACAATTGATGTAGCTCGAGGGGACGGTAGGTGTCACATAGAAGTAATGCGTCTATTGAAGGGATTACTTGAACAATGATGCTGCATCACGTTAAAATAACAAAAGTCATATTAAACTTGTTATAACACAGCCATGACAATTTGAAAACAAATGGTTATTTTGTTGATTCAGCTCAACTACCACAAAACGTTTCCAGCGAAGTTGTTAAAACAATGCGCAGCGAAGAAGTCATGAAAAAGAAAAAAATGTATCCGTGGGTGTCGAAAGCAACTGGGCCGAACGACATCGGGTGGGGGCTTCCCCGTTACGTCAACGCAGCAACCACCAATGAGCTACCGAGAATTTTCAAACGTAGCGAAATACGATCGCAAAACTTCATTACTATTGGACTGTCGGGAGCTCTGAACGGGATTCTTGGAATTGTGGAAAGTAAGGAACTTCAATGTCACCGTTTTTTGCAGACTTTTGTACTTTGACCAAATTGCGTTAATTTAAATTTCGAATAAAAAAATAAGAGATATTTTAGCAAGCAATCTTTTCTTATGTAGTATGTAAAAAATATGACTAGTTTTGTCAGTGGTCATCAGTGTGACCAATGTTTAACAAAGCCAAACTTGCTTTTAGGTTTGATTAAACCTATTACTCATCTAAATGATTTCCATCAACTGTACCAACACGAAAAGCTGAAACGACAAGATCCAATGTACTTAGAAGAGTGAGTAAATTGCAATAAAATAATTTATTTATCGCAAAATAGCGTTTTAGCGAAATTTATGGTAACCTTTGGTATATCTTTTTTTGTGATTTACTGCTGCCGATTTGGGTTGTTTGTAACTAATTGTTATAACACTATATTATTTGCCCTACATAGTGCACAAAAACAACCTAGTCCTATCGTTTTTTTTTGGAGCAATTGAGCCACTTTATTGATAAGGTTTTATTTGCAGCTGGTATTCTGACGAAAGCTTTGGAAGGCAGGTCATCAATGGCATCACTCAGCCTTGCTTCAAGAAGCTGGAGTTGAATGGTTTGCCAAAGGGTTGTGTTATAACTAGCAAAGATGTGGAACCAGTTCTCGGAAGCGGAAAAACTTTGGAAAGTGAAACAGAGGTGATGTTACAAATTGTTACAATGATCTATAGCTGTTCGCACACACCAAATACCCGCGTGTGTGGAAAAACGGGACGTGTAAGATTGTTTATTCAAGCCTCGATATTGTTGTCCTGCTGATAGCAAATTAATTAATTTTTAATTGCAAACAGACTCACGTTTTTTTGTACTTTAGTAAGTAGAAGCAGTAGAGCAAATAATGACTAGCATGTTGCACACATTGCTTGGTTTGTCATCAGTTTGGTATTCGCCACGAAAACTACGAAACCACCATGAAGTTTATTGGTCCCAATGCACGCTTGTTTGCGGGCAAGTTTGCGAAGTCACCAGCAGCTGCACCAATGAGCTCAGACACCCCCCAACACTGTCTGCAGCTGAAAATTGGCTCTAAGACAATAGTTTATTTCGTTTCACTTTATATTCTAATACCGACGTTGTTGAGTAGGCGGGAAAAATCTTTGTCGTTGATTACCTGAAATACTTTGACGGTGTGCCGAGAACAAAATTATACAACACGGAGAAGCCCCTACACTGCCCAGATTGCTTTGCGATGTTCTATGTTAACGACGAGGATCAATTTCTGCCTTTGGCCATTCAGTTGGTCCCAGACAGCGGCGACCACGTGTTCACTCCAGCCGACAGTCACGAAGATTGGCTTCTAGCGAAGATGTATTTCAAATGCGCGCAAAGCAATGTGCACGAAGTAAGTGGGGTTTGGAAAACAAATTAATCTTGTGAAATAGCTGATTAGCGCAAGCCTAATCAGCTCATTTTGTGACCTAAATTACCCTTTTTAGCTTTCCTACATACTAGCATATTTATCCCCCTTTCACAAAATTAGATAATATTTGTAACACATTCAAATATTTGCAGTGGGCATCGTCAAAAACAATGCAACATTAAAGTTTCAAGGCTTTATAAATCAGGCTGTCATGATATACAACAGCTGTATATTTCTAAATACATGGCTTAAACTTGGATAGGGACAAACAACGAAGAGTTGGCAGATAACTAATTTAAAGTATAAAGTATTTTTTAGGCAGTGAGGTCAATTAGACCGGACAAACTTTCAGCTTCAGGCATAATACTGGACTGAGCGCTAAAATACCGATCTTTTTGATGCGCAGTCATGCGCCTCGAACCAACTGCAGCCAAGTGAACTGCAACTGCTGCCAAAAGCACTGAACCATATATAAATCAAATCCTTCTCTCTTATAATTTTGCATAGTTTCTAATAATAATTACTTCTTTTTTGAAAGTTGAGCAACTATTAACACAGGACATATGCTAAATTGTTTGAATACTTACAATATAAATAACCTTGTGTCAAACACATTTATTGTTAAGAATACATTCGCTAAAAATAAGCATGTTCAGTTCTAAAATAAAACGGAAAACAAAATAAAATGCTGAAAAATGAATGCCAAAATCTGGCCGAACAAAAGGGCTACAGGTGGTAACCTTCAAGACACTCATGAGTAGTAGCAGTATTCTCAACAATAAACATTTAAATATGCAATAAATATGCGTTTGACACAAGGTTATTTATAAAGTATTGCATGTCGTTTGAATACGTTGCATCATGTATCCAAGCACAGTATAAAATGTATTGGCACCAGTTTGTCTCGTAATTAATTGAGGAAGAAAACACCTACAAATGTTTTCAGTGGATTTCCCACTTCCTGTTGACACACGGGGCCATGGAACCATTTGGAGTCGCTCTGTTTCGATGCCTACCGCGCGCTCATCCAGTCTACAAGCTTCTGTTCCCACATCTCCGAACGGTGATGGTGATCAACACTGACGCAAGATCAAGTCTTATTCCGAAAACTGCTGTTCCGGCAAAAGGAATTTCAACCGGTAAATATGTTATTTTAATGCATATTTTTTCTAAGCATAACTTTCTCATGAATAAATATACATGATGTTTTGTGAAGCTTTCTTGTTACGACTTTGTGTTGTTAGGTTTGATATATTACCCTTTCTACTACCATTAAAAAAAAAAAATTCCCATTCAAAATCAGGCGTCCCAATTCGCGATAAATCTAATAATTCACCTGAACTCGTTCACCGTAAACCCATAATTACTCTGAGGTTTTGCGACTTATCTTGCTGAGCTTGTAGTATAAGCAACGTGGTAGTTGGTACTAAAATATATTTACTGGTTTTAGAGGCTCTAGGACTGACCAGAACGATCTACAAGACATTCAACATCGGCGATCTTTGCTTGCCAAAGCAACTTGAACGTCTTGGTGAGAAAAGGAAAATATACCTAAACAATCATGTTTCAAATCGCAAAAATATTTTAAAAAACGCCTAAATGTTGAAAATGGTGTTTCCGTAAATTTTTCTATTTTTGCGTTGAGACAACAACTTGGTTATTTAGGATTACAAGATACTAGTTGTCCCCCAAATTACTATTACCGCGACGACGCTCTGAAACTGTGGAACGCAATTGAGAATTACGTCGCCAGCGTTGTACGTCATTACTACAAGTGCGACTCGGTGAGAAATGCTGTATAACAATACTAATTAGACAATTGGCTGACAGTATACTTACCTGTTAGAAAATACTTGAATATCTGCTCACACACGCAATTATATGGGTGTTTGCATCTGTTGTTCTTCACAAAAAGCAGTATTTTTGTTTCGTGCATACAGGATGTGGTCAACGATTTCGAGCTGCAAGGTTGGGCTGAAGATGTCGCCAAAGAGGGTCTTGGTTGGCAGGATGGGAACACCCATGGAATGCAAGAAAAAATACCAAGTGTTGAACAACTGGTAATATCCAATTGTCGCAAGCTCACGCAACTTTAATCTATAACCTATAGAGTAAATAACGTTGAGTGAGCTGCAGGAAGTTTTAATGTTTCGTCCTCGTCTTGTGCCTGGCCATGTTATTCAATGTAGCTTACCACTGTGATAAAAATATTCCCTTGTCTAGTTGACATGCAATAAGACTGTCAGCATTGCGTTAATGAGGCCTGAAATGTTGTTTTCATTGCAATGATTCTCTTCACAGATTGCGGTGTGCGTTGCGTTGATATTCACAAGCTCTGTACAACATGCAGCTGTGAATTTTGGTCAGTTTGAAAACTACAAATACATACCCAACTCACCATTGGCCATGCGACTGCCACCCCACAAGAAGGAGGAGGTTACAGAATTTTTTTTACTATTTGCTCCATTGTCACATTATTTTTTTCAATTTGAGCACATCGATTTTTTTTCGTAGCTAATTCTGGCATGTTGGCCCAAGTGGATATGATTTTGTTGGCTACTATGTTATATTATGGCGTAGTGATATAGGCTATGAGCGTATGGAGGTGATCGTTTTTTTACTTGCATTCGTATGTAAAAATAATTTCAACAATAAATTTTAAAAAATTATACAGGGGACTAAGGAGAGAATCTTGGACAGTCTTCCCGATGCAGTGATGGCCTCAGCGGTTATTACTATTGTTTTCGCACTCTCCGATTATTCTCCGAATGAGGTAAGTGAAATAAAAATTCGGTTTTACACTGTGGGTCGTATAGTTATGAGATTCAAAAGCAATTGTTTTCAAATTAAATTTCCAGAAATTGTTGCTTAATATAAATTAAATATACCCAAAATCAAATTTGCCTGTCTTCTAGTCGCAGTGGGACTAAAACTCCTTAAACAACAATTGGCAATTGTTTCTCACATTGCATATTATATTTTCAAACATTCTTTGCAAATTTTATATACCTTGCGTTTGAATAGATTTACCTGGGAAACTTTCCAAAAAACCTGTTTACTGAAGAGAAGGTCGTCTGCATTCAGGAAGCTTTCAGGCAAGATCTTAAAAAGATCGAAGAGGAAATCAAGCAGCGGAATTCAACCCTGAAGCATCCTTACACTTACCTTAAGCCTTCCCGTGTTCCAAACAGCATTGCCATTTAGAATAAAATTGGCTATGTTACTAAAATTTTGCACTCATAATGCACGTAGCATTTAATTTGTTGTATTTCGGTTGTGGTTGATTTGAAGCTTACTAACACCGCGTGACAATAGTATATAAGCATTGACAATATAGTTGGTCATAAAGTGCTGCGTCTCTGTATTATTTGTACACGCTCTATAAAGGTATTGTGACAGTACAACATGTAGCGCTTCATTTGTGCTTGATGTTGCAGTCTCGCTTAGCGATTAGTCGGTCCTCGTTTAAGGCTGATTCCCACTGGCTAACGATGCGACAACGAAATACCTGCGCCTCGCCCGATTTCGCAAACCGTCTCCGATACGACGCTGCGACAGCCCATGCTCACTGGTACAATCGTAAGCTACGCAGGTGCTTCGGTGTGTTTATATATAGTTCCAGTAACGTTAAAAGTTTGCGTGCAAACCTACTTCAAAGCATCTTCAAAGCATCATTAATTCACCTTTTTAAAACACATGATCAACAACATGAAATAATTGTAAATAGTTTGCTGATATTTTTCACAAAAATAAATTTGTTGGTTTTCGAATGTGGGTCCTTATAAAATTAGGAGATATGGAATAACTTCTCTCACACAGAACATACTGTATGTGAAAAACAACCCAATTTCCAGAATATTAAGTGAGTCATTTCATTGCCACTTGAAAATATAATCTTTTGCTTTTTCCCTAAGCAATAAACATGTCAATTTGATATGGAACTAAAGATGTTATCAGCAATACGTATAAATATCCGATAATATAAGTGCTTAAGTATCAAGTACAATTTAAATTATGGGTACAGTGCAAGCAATCACTGTGCCATAAGATGATTCATTTTCTTGAAGTGACAGTGTTTAATTATTACTGTGTAACATTCATCACGGAAATCAGTGCTTGTATTGCGTGCAGCTTTGCGCATGTAATGAATAATCCCATAATGTGACCCAAATGATTTAGCCATCAAATGTTCTCGAATAAAGTGATTCATTCAATATCCTGTTTTCCACATAAAATGTTCTCCTATGCTTATGTCACATCACACCTATATGTTCTTATATTATATTACTTCAAGCGCCTCATGATATCACGTGACTTTGGTGACCAATCACCGCTTAGAATGAAGAGCTCTTTGAAAGCCCAATGTGTACCTGAAAAGATTATTATATTATATTCTATTCGCTTGGATTCCATCAACATCCTTTTAAAGAGTTGTAATGTAGCTTTTTAATGAAGCCGATGACAGTTTTCAATACAATCGATATCCAAAGAATTATCCAAGGTCTGATTACTTTGCAAGACGAGATAGGAAAAATCATTACATCTCAAGAGATTCATCACGCGCTAGCGTCATTGAGACACTGTTAAATATCTCTGAGACACTTAGAGTTATTTACAACAGACAAACCACAGCTCTTTGGCAAACCACAAAAGTTGCTGAAACTACAATGTTAAACTTTATGTAACTTTAGCATAATTATACTCACATTCTGTGTCAAAAATTCAATTACAGGTATATGCAATTGATGCACATTCAAATTCCTGGTCCTAGTAATAGTAAATGACTGCAACAAAAGCACTTGTTGATAAAGTACTGCTGCTACATGCTAACATCTTGTACATATTCACTCTTGCATATATTCACTCCTAAAATTGCATATATTTGTAAGCTGTTACTATTGTTATAATGATAGTTGTTTTAATATAACAGATGTTCACTAATCACACATGAATCATTACAAATTTGCTGTAAATATCATAAAAAATGAGGAATAAATTTTTTTATATAAGTTTAAATCATTATTCACCAGCAGTGAGCATTAAAACAATCCTAAAACACTTGTGAAGAGCACAGCGAATCATATTTTCAATTCTTCAACAAGCCATTTCGCTACGATGTTCTTTCGACGGAGTAGAACTCAATTCTACTCTACCGTAGCGTCGTTAGATCGACTTCTTTCGGCGTAAGCGGCGCCGCCGAATGCTTCTCCGAAGGCGCTTTTAAGCAGTGGGCCTATAACTGCTCCGACGGTCGTATCGTAGGGCTGTACGACGGCAGTGGGCATCAGCTTTTAGCGATTTAAGTCGTAACCTTGAAAAAACGTAGTGGAATGAAGAAAAGGTGGATTGGTCATATTTGTATTAGTTGTATTAGCATATAACTTTGCATGGTGTCACCATACTTTCTCACAAAGCAATAAAATAGAGATTGATCTTTACGGGTAGCTGTGAACCATTTAAGTCATACTTTCACAGTTTGTCATGCTATACACCTGATGATTTATACATATTTACTTATCCTGTCGCATTACTTTGAACTTGCCCAAGGTTTAGTGCCGTTTTATTACCAAGGAGTGCTTCCCTCTGCCATCCAATTGCACAACTACTTTCTGTTATGAATGGTTCATGTCCGGAAAGTAATGAAACATATTCCCGCAAGTACGGAATGGTACATAAACCGCCATGAATTGTCAACCGTATGCATACAACATAATGAGCAGATAAATAATGGCGGTAACCTGATCCGGACATACCCCAACCACACAAACCAACGTGCGTCATTTTAAAACAAGATACAATAAATTGTAACTGTGCATTGACGACTCTTTGTATTTGATTGTGTGCTGCGCCATTACCCTAATAAAGAATATTTGAATAATAAGCTTTTACTTTGGCAGGAAGAAAATATTTTCTAAAATACAATATGCCTGGCAGCAACAGCAGTATAATAATTGTGCATACTATATTGCATGCAAGCCATGTTTATTTCATGTATTTAAAGGTAGAGTTGGAGTCTATGATTGCAAACTACATGCACTAAAATTCATCTGTTCCTGGAAGGCCTAAGCACTTGCGCGGCAATGAATCAAATCATCTGGACCGCATCAGTTTTTGAAAACGCAATGTGGGTAAAAAGGCATAAATTGCGTGTTAGGGAAACTGTCAACTTTTCAAGGACCCACATCCGACGCTGCTGTAAAATCCAATGACGCAGTAAGCATTACTAAGAAATCTGAAAATTTACGACAAGCATTTACTTTCACCTAGTAACTTTGTGTCAAGTACATGCCCTTGTCAACATTGTACAGGGTATAAAAAAGCTGGTTTGATTGTGACATTGTGCGTTCGTAATAAAGGTGGCGATACTTGTGAGACGCATTATCGAGAAACTACGACTCATGAGTAGTATTTCAGGAGTTTTCTTAAAGCAGCAAGTTTTCTTGAATAAGTTAAGAGTTTCCTTTAATATATTTTATTTTATATGAAAATGGTGCAGAATTTTGTCATTTTGTCAGTTGTATTACAATCTTGGGTACTTTTTGCTATAGTTGGTTAACCTGGGGTAGCATGGTAATAAGAGGTTCCTCGTTCGTTAAACTACCGAAAACTGATCTAAGCGAGGCGTTTACGAGCGAGAAATTCGGCATAACGAATTAGGGTATGCCAAGTAAATCTCGTTCGGACAGCATCTTGTTTTATAGCATTAGTTATACCTTGTGCAAAAAAAATATTTATTAGAGTTTATAGCAGATGTGATTAAACAACTGTAGTTTAAATTTTGTGAAGAAATCACAAGAAACACGAAAATGAATCGAGTCTATTTCTTTACTCTGATACTTGCGGTTGTGGTTGGTCAAATCAAATCGAGTCACATGATGGGTGGAATTGCAACATGGCGAATTCATCGAGATTATGGAAATGGAAAAGCAATGGTAAACACTTCTTTTTCTTCCTGAATCAAATATTGGAAATTGTTCAAATTCTTTAGGTTATAATATCAAAGTACTCAATCATTATCGACCCTACCTTTACTGGTGAAGTAATATAGGTAAAATTTCTGAAAAGTGTCGCGGCATACTGGTCAAGCATAGTGGTAGACTCTCCTACAACTTTTCACCAGAGTTTTCGGCATTAATTGTTTTGGTTTGGGGTCAAGAGTAGTATGTTACTTAAACTATTTGTGCAACTTACATGTTTATTTGTTTCAGGTTAAGTCCACGCTGCGGTACACAACAAAAACATCTGGATGTCCGTATACAACTTATATTCCGTATTTGGATCACACACTCCCTGATGCTACAGACCTTGAGCCCAACTATTTGTACTATTCTCGTTGTGGCGATGAATGTCCAGAAGAAGAATGGACAACTGCACAACTTGTTCAATATGTTCTTCAAGATACAACCGATGCCGGCTTTATGAGGTTTGAAGTTTTTTCTTTCTATTTCCGAGTTTGCGTCTCCGATCATCAAATAAATCTTCCGTAACAGTGTCACGAGCACTGCGTGGATTTCATACTTATCAGGCTTCAATTTTGGGTCCATCTACAGTATGCCTTATTTTGCTGATCTACGAGTGAATGAAATCGGAATTATCAACTCAGCCCCAGTTGCAATAGTTCAACCTATTGTCAAGTAAGTTCATTTTGACGCAAACACTATATTGCTGTTCGAAAAGCGCTTACTGTGTTTGCAGCATTATCCTGATCAAGGATAAATTTCAAAACTGTTTATATCATGCATGACTAGCATTTCTGAAAAAGAACATTTTTTGATAAAGGTTTATGTGTGGTTGCGCCTCTACGATCTCGATACCAGTCATGGATGAAGACGGAGATTCGGTAACTTGTCGTTTTGCCCAGGATCAGTTGGAGGGAGGGGCGATCATCAACATGAACTATCCTCATCTTACTCTACTTGGTGTCAGTAGTGGTTATAAGATATTAATACTTATATGGGTAGAAAAAGCTTGTGTAACGGAATTGAATGACAATTAATGTTTGATAGTCACAGAACGACTGTCGTTTGCAATATGCTGGCACAGCTATACAGGGGTTGTATCCCGTCGCTTTGATCATAGAAGATCATCCAATAACCGACTTGTCATCCGTTAAAAGCTACAGTTCACTACAGTTTCTAGTAAATGGTATGTTCTTTTAAAAAAAGTTAAATTTAAATATAGGTGTGGGCGATTCTTAATTCAAATCAAAATTACTGTCATTTTTTTAGTTTCTCTTGCACCATCGTCTGGTTGGTCTTGTAGCGACAGACCGGAATTTGTCAATCCAACACCAGTGAACAACCAGAAAACTTCCGTTTCCGTCGGTCAAACCCTTACACTTATCCTGCAGGCAAAACCGGCTGGAAATAAAGAAAGGTTGGACAGTACTTATATACGATATTATGGCCCTCTAACGTCTTTGATATATCACAGTATCACTCACTTCGGATTGATCGCACCGAATAACGTCAGTCGCAGTAACATAACTCTTGTTAACGGCATCAATGAATATGCAACCACTCTGACATGGATTCCGACCATTCTCGACACTGGCCCAAACTACTTTTGCTTTGAGGCTAGAGAAAGCACAGGGTTGGTATAAATATTTCTCTTTAATCTTAGCATGTAATTAATGGCTAAGCTGGGAGTATTGCAGAAAAATTTAAAGTACCATGTTCCTTAAAACCCAATATAGTTCTTGTAACTAAGAATAAGTTTCCTTTTTCCCTTAAAGAAAGCAAAATATTACATTTTACGACATTCTTCTTTTATGCTATATACACTTATGAGGCATAATGTAAATTCCCCCTAAGCGAGCTCCAAAAAACTTTTACTGCGTTTTTTACATGGGATGCTTGAACATGAACCACTCTGCAAAATCAAATAGTTCGCGTATCATGTGTAGCGTCATTAAAAATATTAATTGATCGTTATTAAAAAATAATTTATTTCTTTTTTAGACTTGTAACCGAGCAAAGGTGCATCACAGTAACAGTGGGAGGTAAGCAAGACAAACACAATGTTCAATTTATACTTGATTATTAACCTACAATTGAACAGAATCAAATCCATGCCAAATTGAAAATGGTGGGTGCAGTGACACATGCGTGCAAACTGTGGGAGGATATCACTGTGAATGCGACCACATTTGTTGGGAATTGTTGGAAGATCAACGTCAATGCGTTCGTGAGTATGAGTTGTTCATCACAAATCTCAAATCTTCTGTTATTTGCCAACGTTTTGCCGTTATGCTTACCAAATACTGTTTTCTTATTTTTGTTTCTTAAGTTATTAATTACATTATATCCAAAAATTGAAATATTTTAGTATACTGTGAAGTATTCAACCTTTCACTCGTTTTTTATTCAGCTAAAATGTGGCGAAGTTGCACCAAAGACAAAATGATGATCACAGTGGAGGAATGCGCAGTTGATGGAAAAATTGGTATCGGAGATTTTGATCCCGACAACATGAACCTCATCGCTGCGGAATGCAAGAATAAAGGCAACAACACTCACCATCATTTTGATTTTGGTGTACAAGATTGTGGGACGCAACGCATAGTAAGAAATTGTTTACTTAATCTTTTTTTGTCAATCCAAACGCACTTTTAAGCTTTTGCAAATAAATATATTATCTTGCATATAGAAAAGTTTTTGATAATTTATGTAAAATAATCATCTCAATGGAATTCCTTTATTAGTACACGAAACACCTGCTAGGTAACATAGTTATAATTTTTGCACCACATTGGTGCGCTGCACATATATTTTCCTGCGTTGTGTCTAAATTAGTACATTCTGATCTAAGGAAACAGCTGACGAAATAAAACATCAAAACAACATCAAAATGTGGATCGATTACAACAACAATGCAGCCATTACCCGTGGCGAATGGTTATTCATTGATTACACTTGCTCTGTACAAAGATATGAGAATGTCACGGGTGTTTTCGACCCTCAAGACACTTCAACAACTATCATTATCGAAGACGGATTTGCGGAGATCCAAATGGCTTTTGATTTTTACAACGATTCAACTTTTCAGGTATTTTTAATTCTTGGTTAACAAACACAATGTTGGCACGATGGCATATCCTATATACGACACAATACCGGATCCAACTTTCCGCAATCCTTTTTGTTAGCTTTGCTTCGGATTTTGTGCATCTTTCGAGTCTGAGACATTAAAGCGTTTGCACCATTGCATAAAATAAATAAACATGTCGGTTACATAGACAAATCAAACGGGAAAAAGCTTGTTTAGCACTATACAAAAATTACTGGAAACGTCTTTGAATTTGTTGCTAAAAACCAGGTATTTCGCAGACACCATTTGGTCCAGCAGATTACCCTCGCCAATACGATCTTAATGAGAAAATCTATTTTGGTTTGTACGCCGAAAGCACAGATGATGATATCGAAGTGTTTACAAAACAATGTATCGCTGTACCAGAGCCACTTATAGATGGATATTCCTATGTGATGATTGATGATGGGTAAATAGCAATCTGTACATTACCGAAACTTTGTCACTGAGATTTACCAATACAACTACAGTTGCCTGCAAGACCCAACCATGGTGACACATCCCTCATCATCTCCAAAGAGAAACTACTTCAGCATCGACGCTTTTCGGTTCAACGATAATTTGCCCAACATTGACACAACCACCGACGTAGCAATTGTGGTAATCAATTGTGGCAAAAAATATATCTCCAGACTTGTATATATCTTAAATTGTTCAAATCAATTAAATCAGAGTATGTCTGTCTACTTTACAAACAAAAAAATGCTATCATATAGTCTTATTTTGATGTTTTAGTGTGAAGTTGTGATTTGTGTGCAAGAAAACGCCGGAACCCGCTGTGCAAGCGGTTGTGTTAATTCTGCTTTACGTTCAGCCCAGTCTCCAATAATACTCAGGTAGAAGCTTACATGTGATATTATTCTTTAAAGAATATGTGCCACATTTCACTCATGTGAATACTTCACTGCACTCAATAAATTCTTGCCAGAAGAGCTTTATTGCATTTTTAGAGCTCCAAAGATCACCAGACTGAACATCCCAGCGTCTAACCGAGCGGTGGATGAGGAAGAAGAGGAGGAAGAGGTTACTCTCCCTAGAGATCCATCCATCACCGAAACTAAGCCGATACCGCTTACCAAGTCTCCAACCATTCAAGTTAAAGGTAAAACAAGTCTACAGTTTTATTGTATCATGATGGCTTCTTTTGACATGTCATGAATTTTATAGTGTTGAAATCTGTATATGTTTGTTGCTAAATGTCTGTGATGATTGTGTTAGTCACATAATTGCTGGGATAACGTGTGGGTAGACGCAAAGAAAAATATCATCGCAAAACGAGAGCAATTTGTAGCGAATGTGTGTGTGTATTTACACCACAATAAATGTGTTCCGACATAAACTAGTCAGAAATCTTGTTCATGGTTTCATTTTTTCATGCTTGTTTGCCTTTTATAGGTTCGGGTTCTATTGGTTTGTCTGCTAGTCAACTTGTGATCTTGATTGCAATGGCCACATCCTTGCTGTTAACTAGAAGTTAGCAACATCAACTGCATTTGGCAACCAACCAACCAATGAAAAATTGCTTTATTGCTATTAATATATGATTTCATTTAATGATTGTCATATAATATAATTTAAACAAATGTTGTAAACAATACAATATTAAAAAGTGTAATCAATTTAAATGTGTCGTGTATAGAATGGTTTAATGAATAGTTTATAATTTGTCTTAATTTTCTGAAATTACTTTTGTTACGTGAAATTATCTCTGCTATTATATTCAATAAAATAATTCTGTAGTACAGTATTGTGAGTTATAATTTTACCTGTTTTACAACCAAGAACATACGCAGTGAAACACGTTGGTCAAGTCATTTAGAGGTCGGGACTTTTACCCTTATCGTTTATACTGTTTGAAACGTGTTTAGGTAGCATCATCAACCTCTTAGATTTTTTAGGAAAACAATTATATTTCAAGCAAAAAGGCGTTGCCACCGATCAGTTGGTTCTCAAACGTTTTCGCGGGCCACACACTCAGAAAGATTCACGGCATTTGCAACACACCAATTCACAAATTTGTTTCTAAGTTCACCATTTTCAGATGATTCCTTTTACTTGCTGACTCACTTTACTTTCACTTTGTCAACAAAACTCAGAAAATTTGAAACGACGCAACCGGGGCGTCACCATGAACAGTTCGAGTACTGCTGCCGTGAATGTTAAATTAGATTTCCAGATTTCACTGAATTTTTTTTTTCGGTAAAACGAAAAAAACATAACATTCCGCATGCGAAAATGAATTTGGTTGAACACAGTGACGCAAATTCATTAAAACTGCTGATGTTAATTCGTATTTGCTTTTTCCTCTTGCCTTATTCTTCATGGTATCGGGGTTCGACGAATCCTTGCAGAGGATGCAAGGGGTTCGGCGAGCTAAAAAGGTTAAGAATCACTGGTATACATCAACATGCAAAAACGGGATGACCTCAACTACGCAACCATCCAGGAAGATTCGGCGGCGCCCACAAACAGTGGAAACGAACATACTTACAGCTTTATTCCACCAGCTGGGTCTACAAGCAATAATTTCTGGCTTGATGAAGGGATCAGCGTACTTTCTGCCCCTCCTGGTGCTCACGCAAGCACTTCTAAAGCTTCCGATGTTTACGCGCAAGTTCTTAAAGGAGAAGTGAAAAAGCCAAAACGAGGCGATTCAACAACTTAATATTGGCAGTCAAAACATTTCCAGGACTATACAATATATTATCGCTGTTCTTGTCGTCACTTCTGTAGTTATAGTCTTGTGTTTTATTTCAATCAAAGTCACTTTACATGTTTTTATGTCAATCAAGAACTTGAATTAAAATGTTTTCTTTGTTTGAATCCTTGCAAGTGATTTAATTTAAACAAGCGAATACATATCTCCCCCAGTATTTATGTCTTTTATGGACATTGCGACACATTTTCACTTTATGCTGCTCACAAACCTGTAGGTGAGAATTCCCGACATCAATTTTCGAGGCAACAATTTCACATATTTGAATTACGGGTGCGAAAACATTTTCCTGGCGCGAGGACCTTTTTTTAATGGAGATCTCATGTCATTTTAGGTGAAGCCCAGTTTTTATACGATGGTAAAAATTTACTATAATGTTGAACATAATTTTTTTTTGCAAATTCAATATTTCATATATGCACAGAAAACGAATAATGCAGATAAATTATCCTGGGTAAGCAGTAAATAATACAATTCCGGATAAATATTTTCACATTATATATCATTTTATCCTAAATGGCGATGCTGTTTGGGACACGAGAAGGCAATACGTAGGTGTAAGGATGCTCTAGAGTCGAATTTCTCTGCCTTATTTCTTTCTCAATCTGTTTAAGATTGTCTCTAAAATCTCCCTGTATGTCGAGGACCTTCTCGTCAGTAAACAGATTGCTC
Source organism: Ascidia mentula (assembly GCF_947561715.1). NCBI lineage: Eukaryota > Metazoa > Chordata > Ascidiacea > Phlebobranchia > Ascidiidae > Ascidia > Ascidia mentula. The sequence continues at coordinate 8,740,443 of NC_138568.1, forward strand.
GGAAAGTTTCCCAGGTAAATCTGTTTGAAGCAATATGATCAAAAATTAATTAGGAATCTGTACTGCTACATACGGAACTGTTAATCATATCAGCAAAATTATCAGAAAAATTGATTTCGCTTATGTGCCGTAAGCATTATCAGTGTCATGCTCTGGAAATTTAAAATATTTTTTTTCGGTTTACCATAGTAAAAATATTTGTATCAACTGGTAAAATTACATTTGTTTCTAGGTTTTTACCAACCTCGTTTGGAGAATAATCAGAGAGTGTAAACACAAGAGTGATTACAGGCGAAGACATCAATGCATCAGGAAGGCTGTCCAAGATTCTTTGTTTCGTTGCCTGTAAATTTTTGCAGTGCAGTAAGTCTGTTTGTTCACAAGAAAAACACAGTAATGGTCGACAGTTTATTATATCACAAGTGACTACAATTTGCAAGCACACCTTGACGATTCACTTTAATTTTAACCATTGCACAACCAAAAACATTACCTCTCCCTTCTTGTGGGGTGGCAGCCGCATAGCCAATGGTGAGTTGGGTATATATTTGTAGTTCTCAAACTGACCAAAATTCACAGCTGCGTGTTGCACAGAGCTTGTGTATATCAAAGCAACACATATGGAGATCTGTAAAAAGTTGCATTTACCAAGATCGTAAGCTTGTGTTTGCAGGAATTTATTACCAGTTGATCGACATCATGCATTGTTTCCGGCATGCCACGTGTATTTCCATCTTGCCAACCAAGGCCCTCTTGTGCGACATCCTTCGTCCAATCTTGCAACTCAAAGTCGTTGCACAAATCCTGTATTTACAAGAAACATTTATATGCGGAATGCATGAATATCACAAGCAGTTTGGCAAACTACTACCTTCCGTAAGTCACATGAAAACGACGAAAATATATCTTTATGTGGAAGTGGTTTTCAAAGAGGAGCGAGAAAAATAATTTAAATGGGAAAACAAATAACAAATGAGTTCTGTTGAAGGCAGATTTTGAAGGCAACTATGGGGTCATTAAAAATGTCCAGGAGTTCCTGACCATTCACTGTTAGTTGAAGATTTAAGCCTAATAACGTTGGTAGGATGTTTATTATAACTTAGCCTCATATTTGTTTTTCGTACCGAGTCGCACTTGTAGTAATGACGTAACACGCTAGTGACGTATTTCTCTACTGCGTTCCAGAGTTTCATAGAATCCTCCCGGTAATGGTAGTTCGGGGGAGACTTTGTATATTGTAATCCTGATCGACAGAGTTATAATATAATGACGAAAACAGAAATGATATATAAGTAGTGTTACTGTTAACATAATGGCATAGGATTTTGTTGATAACAAAGTGTTTTACAAGTTTCTCACCCAGATGTTCGAGTTGCTTCGGTAAGCACAGGTCGTCGATGTTGAATGATTTGTAGATTTTTTTGGTCATGCCCAAAGCCTCTAAACAAAGGAAGTAAGTTTGCAATTGCAGCAAAAACACAATTTTCAACAATCTAACATCGACCAAACATTTAAGGACATCTGGGTCATATAAATTCACTTGCTGCTGTTTGTTACACGTGATAAAAAATAAGTCAAGAGACACGAACTTTCGCGAGTTCTTCTCGCTTCATCAAGTGTAAATAAAGGTGACACAACGAAATGGGGATAAAAGCAAAAAAAGAAAAAGAAAAAGGCACACAGAAGCGATAATCCGTCGTTCAGTCCTGTAGTCATCATGGTGAACGTAGTGGCTCATGAAACCCCAGTCTCTGTTTAGACAATCGTTAATCAATGTAAAATTTACATTGCAAGTCTTGTTTTTTCCTTCACTTTTAGCAGAATTATGACCCGTGGATTTTCCTCCACGCTGACATGGGCCCACTGTTCTTTTGGTGTTGTTGTGTCTAATATCATTTTTAGGATACAAAGCAAGCGCGCAGCGTACACATGTTTTATGGCTTACATTACAAATTCAATGCGCTTCTGGCTTTGGATATTGTACCTAGTAGCGTAAGCAACAAAATGGCTTACACAAGGTTTTCTATTTTCAGATAAATTTTAGCGGCAAACTCAGGAACGTGGTGTAAGCCGTAACTTGTGTACGCTATACGCGCACACTTTTTAAATAGGACAAAACCAGAGTTCAACAAGTCTCATCACAGCGTGGAAGACATCCGCGGGTCATACTTATGCAAAAAGTGAAGGAAAACAAGAATTGCAAGGTAAACTTTACATTGATCAACGATTGTCTTAACAGAGACTGGGGTTTCATGAGCCACTACCATGATGCCGCAGGACTAAACGACGGATGATCGCTTTTTCGTGCCTTTTTTCTTTTTCTGTTTTTGCTTGTACACGCATTTCGTTGTGCCACTTGTATTTACACCTGATGAAGCAAGAAGAACTCGCGAATGCTCGTGTTTTGAACAAACTGAAAATATTACTCTTTTCCTTCAAATTTGGCATATACATAAATTGAATGTGAAAAAACAACAGTACTTTGTGCTATATTTGTGTTTGGGGTACATAATACGTACCAGTTGCAATACTTTTAGATACTATACTGATTCTCGAAATCAGAACGTTTCTTGCGTCAGTGTTGATCGCCATCACTGTTCGGAGATGTGGGAACAGAAGCTTGTAGACTGGATGAGCGCGCGGAAGGCATCGGAACAGAGCGACTGCAAATGGTTCCATCACTCCATGCGTTAAGAGGAAATGGGAAATCCACTAGCATGCAAGAAAAGTGATTAACAATCGGCAACATATTTCCTGTTGGATGTTGCTTGTAACATGCACTATATTACCCGGATACAGGGCCAGTTGCAACCATACAGATCGTTAAGCACTATATAAAGTGTAAGTCAGCAAGACGCATCAAGTTTTCTAGTACCACATAGTGCACACTTACCTCGTGCTTATTACCCAGCGCACATCTGAAATACATTTTTGCCAAAAGCCAATCATCGTGGTTGTCAGCTGGGGTGAACATGTGATCGCGTCGGCCTGGAACCAATTGAATGGCCAAAGGCAGAAACTGATCCTCGTCGTTGACGTAGAACATTGCAAAACAGTCCGGGCAATTTAGGGGCTGTTTATTCTTGTAGTGTGTTTTTCTGGGCACATCATTGAAGTACTCCAGCAAATCAACCACAAAGATGTTTCCTGCCTGTTCAACAACAACAGTAATTAAATTCTGTGTCGCTGCTAATGCGGCTTTTCGTATTAGACAAAAAATCGCAAACGTTTTTGAATTTAAATTTGTGCCGCTGTTATTCATAACGCGGACCTTAGCAAGCGTTGCCAGCAAAACATTTCAAGCCGTTATTCTACATGAATATTTTTGTGTTTATCGATTTGTCGCAACATGTAGATGTTTCACCTTTGTTTCACTTTCCAAAGTCTTTCCGCAGCCCAATATTGGTTCCACATCCTCACTGGTGATAACACAACCCGCTGGCAAACCATTCAACTCTAGTCTCTTGAAGCAAGGCTGGGCAATGCCATTAATAATCTGCCTTCCAAAGCTCTCATCTGTATCCCAACTAAACAAAATGAGATAAATATACATGGTTAAAGTGTGCACAGTACTATAAACTTAAATGAAAAGTTAATTTATTTTAAACTAACAACTAACAAAATTATTCGTTAAATGCAAATTACTCACTCATCCAAGAACATTGGATTCTTACGCTTTAGACTTGGGTGTTGGTAAAGATCGTGGTAGTAATTCAAATCATCAATGGGGCAAGCCAAGGCTAAGAAATATTTCATTAGTTCAATGTCATATGATGTTGTATTTGAGGTATATTATGCATGCATTGGATTTTGCTGTTTTAATTGTCAGCTGACAGACACTTTTCGATTGAGTACAAGTTAGGCGAGAAAACACAAGAAGCACAATTCTTACTTTTCACCGTTTGAAAAACGCTATTTACAGCTCCCTCCAGTCCGGTAGTAATAAAATTCAATGACCGAATTTCACTGCGGAGGAAAATTTTTGGAAGCTGTGCAGAATTGGTGGCGTTGACGTAGCGGGGAAGCCCCCATCCTACGTCATTTGGATCATCGGCCTTTTTTATCCATGGAAACTTTTTCTTCTTTTCTACGATCTCTTCGCTGCGCATCCTGCGTACAACTGCGCAGGCAACCTTTTGTGCCAATTCACCTAAAGAAACAAGATGCGTTATTATGATATTTCAGACAAAACACAATTTACCAACAACCAAACAAAAGCTGTTGCGAGGACCACCTTAGGGCCACTACCGCGTTAGGTTTGTCACTACATAAGTGTTATCATCACGCGTTTTACCGTCTCCTCTTGCAACATCGATTGAGTCACAAACCCACTCATAGATAGGAAATTCCGCCTTTTTGCCTTCATACTCGATGGTGACCTTATCATACAACCAATCGTCACTTCCGATCAAACAAACCAGCTCTGTATAAAATCAAAAATTAGTTCATTTCACTAAATGAAACGCTACTTACGTGATCATGATTTTCTTTATTATTGGTCAGAAATAAGCAGGACTGCTTTGAAAATTATATGTATCTTAATAAAAAGGCTTTGAACACATGAAAAGCAAACCAAGTGATCAAACAAAATGTTACGTTTGTCGGTTGTTTGTTAGCAATGCAAAGAAAACAAATGTAGGTATTAACGCGATTTTTTGCGCCGATGGGAACTGCTCAACACAAAACTGCATCAAAACACACAGGAACTTTCAACATATCCCATAATGGCGCTGAGAAATAATTTAGATTTCGCCGGCCTTTAAGGTGTAGCTTAATACCGGCACTTACTAAAGCGTATCATGACGGGCAATCCAACATTGTCACAACTCAGAGTGTAAACCCCCGTCTTTCCTGCCTCGAAGTTGTTGCGGAGGAAACTGTCTAATTTTAACCATTTCGTTTCAGTACCATCCTCACCAACCATCTGAAGCTTCACAGTTGCTTTGGTGCCCGCACTTTTGATCTTGTCAGAGGTCTTAGACAAGCAGCGAAAAAACACATTAATTTGGTTGGATTGTAAAGTTTGTTTTCAAATAGATGGAGAATATGAAGACTTAGGTATCAAAATAATCAAACACTTTTTTAGTAGAGTAATTACAATTTAATTAAAATTTCACTGCGAAGTATATAATTCTCACCGTTATGCTAATGTTGTATTTCGTCGACATGGTTTAACTTTAAAGTATGAGGCTATGAGCTACAGAACTGTACCTGCAAATAATGCAAACACATTTTTCTATGTCTAATCTACAAAAATGTACATACCCTTAATTTAATCTCTCCATTACCGATATGATACTTAACTGTTAAGATACTTACAATCCTGTTTGAGCACCAGGCTATATATACTCATAATAAACACAAAGCTATTACATAACAGGGAAGTTAGGAACACGGATGTATTTATCCAACATGTCAAACGTTCATCTGTACTAATGTTGGCATAAACATGCAATAAACATATCCCTGTCTTCATTGTTAAATACAGGGAAGTTGTAATAGTTGTAACATCGCTCAATCGGCTGAACCAACTGATAAATTATCAGGGAAACGGAAATATTTGCCACACTGTTAGTTATAATTACTCAACCGCATGTGTCTCGTATAGACGTTTGGACGTACGTCTTGTCATTGTAATATGCCGGAACATGAATGTCTCCCACTTACTTCTTACACCAACCAACTGATTGTCCTGATTAATTGATTGTCCTAGCAGCACTATCTGCCACTATCACAAGACAATTGTCTGACCTGTAAGCATTGATTTCGCAATCATCTGTATCAAACTTTTAACGCAGAAATGCAAATACCCATCTATTATTGTTATTAAAACACCCAGACTAACATTGAGATATGATTTTTAAACCAACGAGTTCAATGCTTTTATATTAGATTTCGATATTTACGAATTTACGTTAATTGTTGGTTTTGTTCATTTCATTGCTTTCGCTTGCATCGTTGTGACATCTAACAGAGCGGTGGAGGAGATAGAGGAAGATGTTGCTCCCCCAAGAGATCCACCCATCACCGAAACCAAGCCGATGCCGCTTACCAAGTCTCCAACCATTCAAGTTAAAATACAGTTTTATTGCAATATGATAGCTTGTCTTGACATGACTTGAATTTTAGTGTTGAAATCAGTAAGTTTATTGCTAAAATGTCATGTACAGTAGGCCTACACCTTATATGTCAGTATTTTTTGATAATTGTGTTGGTCACATAACTTCTAGAATAACGTGTGGGTAGACGCCAAGAAAAATATCATCGCCAAGACGAGAGCAATTTGTTACGAATGTGTGTGTATATTTTCACCATAATAAATGTGTGACACAAACTAGTCTGAATTTGTTCTGAAACAGATATTGCAACCCGAAGCTTGTTGATAATTTCGTTTTTTTATGCCTGCTTGCTTTTTGAATAGGTTCGGGCACTACTGCTTTGTCAGCTAGTGAACTTGTGATCTTGAATGCCTTAACAACATCCTGGCCATTAACTAAATGTTAGCAACATCACCTGTATTCAGCAACCAACCAATGTAAAATTACTTTGTTGCTAATAATATATAATGTCATTAAATGATTGTCATTTAATATAATTTCAACAAGTATTACGAACACAACGGAACAGTTTAGTCCTAATTTTCTAAAATTAATTTCAGAACGTAAAAAATATCTCTGCCATTATATTCAGTGAAGTAATTTTGTAGTTCAGCCTTGTGAATAAATTTTTCCTGTTTTTACTAAGAACAACTTTTACCCTTATCTTTTATACTGTGTTCACAACTTTCAGATGAATCACTTCACTTGCTATTTGCCTAAATTTTTTCAACAAAGTCTTGTATAAGAACACATTCGATGCTCGAAAACTTAAAACACACCGAAACACTGCCGTAAATGTTAAAGTAGATTTACACATTTAATCGATTTTATTGTCGAAATTTTTCTCGGATAAGGTTCAGTGCAGCATTGACAATACATTAATTATTGCAATAATCAATAAATAAAAATCTATTACTCCTACAGTAGCACATGGCAGCAGTCATGGACTAAAGCAATAAACACGGGCACACACAAAACAGAAACATCCTTTTTCAATCGAAACCAAACTTTGCCGCACAACAGAGGATCAACACAATTAAATAATTCCACTCATATTTAATCATGATATAACGCAATTTTTGTATTTCGATGGCAAACGACGATTACGTTAATGACCTACTTATTCCATTTATTTGACATTAATAGTTATGCTAGAACTTTCCAATCTCGCCGATTCCAAGTTTTTTTTTGGGTCACGTTCCATTTTGTGGCGTTCTTTCATTCGTGTAGAGTTTATATTTCTTCTGTCGGCACATATCGACGTAAGAATGTTTTAGTAGCACTGGAATTAATAATCATATTTACAACTGACACAAATTTCCAGGTAAATTCTTGTGAATCATAATCTTAATTGTGCAAATCAAAACCAAATCCTTTACCATTTACACGTTGTATTGATTGGCGTCGTATATTCATAGAACCTACTTCCATTTCCATTTGTACTGTGGGCCTTCGTTTTCGCAACACGCATCAAAATGACCATCTCGTGCTTGCATTTCAGACATATTTTGCCTCTAGCAGGGAACACTGTCGCCGCCTTTGTGACCTTCACCTCCACACCTGTAGCATTTGCATTGTGTGACAAAGTTAGGTTCCTTGTAATGTCCCCTTTGTATGGACTGTATTTCGGATGCTTCATCGATCTTTGAAATTTTCTGCGGCTTGCCCATACAAACATTCTGACTAGTAATTTCGAAAGGTTTTTACTCAGCGATCGCGACTACTTTCAAAGAATCAAAAACCTTATCGCCAATTTAGCGTTATGTCTATAGATTTAACTAACTTCCCTGAAACACCTACACACGTCAAACACCAGATAGTGTAATAATAAATAAATAAAAAACGAACAGCCATTGACTAAAGTTGATAAATAGAGCAAACACTGTACAGCCTGCACAATATCAAAGCCTGAACACAAATTTTCTGTCGCTGTATTTAATTGTAATGGTATGTAGGATAAATCTTCACAGAGCCCAATACGATAGGTTTTTTAAAATTGTTAACATGTCATCCAAAACAGCAAACAAATATTTTAACATTAACTTCCGATGCTAATATTTTCTTCTTGGTAAATTTACTTCCAAACATAAAAGTTTTTTTGCAAATGTAATATTCTATACATGTACAGACAATAAATCATGTTCATAATTTATCTTGGGTAAGCAGTGAATAACAACATTTTGATTATATGTTTCTTTTTATTATAATTCATTTTATATATTATTTTATCCTAAATGGCAATGCTGTTTGGGACACGAGAAGGCAATAAGTAGGTGTAAGGATGCTCTAGAGTCGAATTTCTCTGCCTTATTTCTTTCTCAATCTGTTTAAGATCTTCTCTAAAATCTCCCTGTATGTCGAGGACCTTCTCGTCAGTAAACAGATTGCTCGGAAAGTTTCCCAGGTAAATCTGTTTGAAGCAATATGATAAAAAGTCATTTAAGAAATTGTTCTGCAACATACGGGACTGTTGATAATATTGCTGTCAGCAAAATCACTAGAAAATTTCGCTTATGTGCCGTAAGCACGACCGATTTCATTCTCAGGAAAGTATGACACATTTTTCCAATTTACCATCGGAAATATATTCGTATTAAAGACTGGTAAAATCAATTATATTTCTAGATTTTTACCAACCTCGTTTGGAGAATATTCAGAGAGTGTGAACACAACGGTAATTAGAGGCGAAGCCATCACTGCATCAGGAAGGCTGTCCAAGATCCTCTGTTTCGTTGCCTGTTAATTTTATTGTGCAGTTAGTCAATTTGTGCATGTTTTCAAAGAAAAACACAGTAATGGTCGACAATTTGTTATGTCCCACGAGACTAAAATTTGCATGCACACCATGACGACCCACTTTAATTTACCAATTGCACAACCAAAAAAATTACCTCTCCCTTCTTGTGAGGTGGCAGCCGCATAGCCAATGGTGAGTTGGGTATATATTTGTAGTTCTCAAACTGACCAAAATTCACAGCTGCGTGTTGTACAGAGCTTGTGAATATCAAAGCAACACATATGGAGATCTGTAAAAAGTTGCATTTGGCAAGATTGTAAGCTTGTGCTTGCAGGAATTTATTACCAGTTGATCGACATCATGCATTGTTTCCGGCATGCCACGTGTGTTTCCATCTTGCCAACCAAGGCCCTCTTGTGCGACATCCTTTGTCCAATCTTGCAACTCAAAGTCGTTGCTCAAATCCTGTATTTACAAGAAACATTTATATAGTTTCGCAAATTACTTTCGTCACATTTATATATGCATTTGTGATGATGAAATTGCGTTAAAAATGAAAAAGTTTGGTTTTGGCGAAGAATAAGTACATAAATGAACAATTTTCTTGTTCGCACAGCTTCACTGTCACATTTAACCTTAATTTGAATGGAAAAACAAAATATAAAGGTAGTAAAAGCTTTGAGTTCTGTTGAAGGCTGATTTTGAAGGCTCATTCACTAATAGTATCGAAAATTTTAGTCTAATAACTTTTGTAGGTTGTTTACAATAAAATAACTTTCTATTTGTTTTTCGTACCGAGTCGCACTTGTAGTAATGACGTAAGACGCTAGTGACGTATTTCTCTACTGCGTTCCAGAGTTTCAGAGCATCCTCCCGGTAATGGTAGTTTGGGGGACACTTTGTATCTTGTAATCCTGATCGGCAGAGTTATAATATAATCACGACAACAGAAATGACATTTGGGTGCAAAACAAGTGGAGTTGATAACTTTGAAGAGAAAAGCCAAAGCTAAGATGTTGTTAATCATGTTAAGTAAACGTTTCGAACCTATACCTGGTTCATCATCAGTACTACTACAGAAATGATAGATAAGTAGTGTTATTGTTAACATAAAGCATGGAATTTTGTTGATAACGAAGTGTTGCAATTTTCTCACCCAGATGTTCGAGTTGCTTCGGTAAACAAAGGTCGTCGATGTTGAATGATTTGTAGATTTTATGATTCATGCCCAAAGCCTCTAAAGTAAGGAAGTGTAATACTGTAATTGTTGCATTAACAGAAATTTAAATAATCTAACTCTAACATATACCTAATATTAAGGGCCATCTAGGTCGTATAAATATTTACATGTTGCTTTTGGTTATTCCTATAAAGAAGGAAGTTAAAATAGTGAAAGAAATTTATTTATGTTTATAAGTTACGCGTTTTGGGTAAAAAGGGTATGCCAAAAAACGGCAATAAAATTGTTGTAATACAAAAATTCCAGTAACATATAATCTCGACATGAATTAGACTTTTTTGATGGTCTTTGTTAAGAAGTCAGATTTTTCATTTTGTAAGACACGAGGTTTCGCGAATTCTTCTCGCTTCTTCAAGTGTGACACAACGAAATGCGGATACAAGCGAAAAACAGAATAAGAATAAAGGTACGCAAAAACGATAAGCCGACGTCCAGTCCTGAGGCATCATGGCGAACGTAGTGACACCTGAAACCCCAGTCTCTGTTAAAACCATCGTTAATGGAGAGGTTAATAAGATGTTGCTCGACCGTATTCCTTGCAAGTCTTGATTTTTCCTTACCTTTTTGTAGAACCATGACCCGCGGATTTTTCCTCCATGCTGTGATTGGACTCGCTGAAGTGGGCCCCTGGTTTTTTAGTGTTGTTGTATCGAATATCGCTTTATGACCGTGCAGTCATGATCTGCGGCAATGTTTGTCCGGTTTGTCCTATATACAAAGCGTGCGCGCAGCGAACCAGGTTATATGGCTTACACAACGTTCTTTAGATAAATGTTCCCTTTGGGCTGAATTGTTTCCCGTTTTTACTGGTAAGAGGGTTACTTTTGTGTCTTGTTGTAAAAAAATAGATTGTAGGTCCCTTGTAACCTTTCTGAAGAATTTACACCTAAGGGAACATATTTTACAATAAACGAAGGCTGTGTGAGCCATATAACATGTGTACACCATGCGCTCGCTTTGTATGTAGTACAACCCAGAGGTATATTGCAGATACTACACGGTCATAAAAACGATATTTGAAGCAACAACACTGAAAAACCAGGGGGCCGCTACAATGAGTCCAATCACAGCGTGGAGGACATCCGCGGGTCATGGTTTTGCAAAATTAAAGCAAAGGAAAACGGTCAAATAACAATACATTCATCACTCCATCAATGCTTGTCTCAAGAGTCGGAGTTTCATGAGCCACTACGTTCACCATGATGCCGCAGGACTGAACTGAATGACGGTTTATCGTTTGGGCGTGCCTTCTTATGTTTTCCGCTTGTTTCCGCGTTTCGTTTTGTCAACATTATTTACACCAGATGAAGAGGAAATCGCAACAGCTCGTGTGAATAAAAATTTGGCATGTACACAAATTGATTTTGCGTAAACAAGTTGCATAATAAGAACTGTACTTTGTGCGACATTTTTGTTTGGTGTAGGAATAGAATACGTACCAGTTGCAATACTTTTCGATACTATACCATTCTTCGAAATCAGAATAATTCTTGCGTCAGTGTTGATCACCATCACAGTTCGGAGATGTGGGAACAGAAGCTTGTAGACTGGATGAGCGCGCGGAAGGCATCGAAACAGAGCGACTGCAAACGGTTCCATCGCTCCATGCGTTAAGAGGAAATGGGAAATCCACTAACATGCGGCAAAAGTGATTACCAATCGACAATATATTTCCTGTTGGATGTTGCTTGTAACAAGGACTAATTTTATGCTACACGGCTACGGGGTCAATTAAAAACATACAGCTCGTTATAAACAGGGGCACTATGAAGGTCAAGTCATCAAGACACATCTAGTTTTGTAATAGATGTAAGTGTACCACATAGTGCACTCTTACCTCGTGCTTATTACCCAACGCACATCTGAAATACATTTTTGCCAAAAGCCAATCATCATGGCTGTCAGCTGGGGTGAACATGTGATCGCGTCTGCCTGGAACCAATTGAATGGCCAAAGGCAGAAACTGATCCTCGTCGTTGACGTAGAACATTGCAAAACAGTCCGGGCAATTTAGGGGCTGTTTATTCTTGTAGTGTGTTTTTCTGGGCACATCATTGAAGTACTCCAGCAAATCAACCACAAAGATTTTTCCTGCCTGTTCAACAACAGCATTAATCATGTGCATTTGAATTATAAAAATATGTTCAAATGCTTTGTCGTCGCTAATTCGGCCCTTATCAGAAAAAAAATCGTAAAATTTGGGAATTTAATTTTGTACCGCTGTTATTCCTAAACACGAACTCTAGCAAGTGTTGCGAACAAAACATTTCAAGCCATTATTCTGCATGAATGTTTTTGTGTTAATCGATTTGTCGCAACATGTAGATGTTTCACCTTTGTTTCACTTTCCAAAGTCTTTCCGCAGCCCAATATTGGTTCCACATCCTCACTGGTGATAACACAACCCGCTGGCAAATCATTCAACTCTAGTCTCTTGAAGCAAGGCTGGGCGATGCCATTAATAACCTGCCTTCCAAAGTTCTCATCTGTATCCCAACTGCTCAAAATGATAGAATTAGACATGGCTAACGTGTGCACAGTAATATAAACTTATTTGAAAAATTCTTTTTGCTAACAAACTAATCTTTGAATGCAAATTACTTACTCATCTAACAACATTGCATCCTCACGCTTCAGGATTGGATGTTGGTAAAGACTGTGGTAGTCTTTCAAATCATTAATGGGACGAACCAAGGCTAAAGAAATATTGCATTAGTTCAAAGCCATGCTAGAAAAATATACTTTACACCGAGTTTTTTTTTATTTCTTACTATAATTGCCACAAAATTCAAAAACTGCAATTACAAACTAAACTCTACGTATAAAGTGTTTATTTATTTTGTGTAGGTCAATTTTATATGTTTGCTTGAATTTGAAAACAAACTTTTACAATCAATCTAATAAACGATATAATATTGTTGTTTTCTGTAGAGCTGAAAGACACTTTGCAAACATAGAGCACATGTTAACATATCTCCAGGCCAGAAAACACAGGAAACATGATTCTTACTTTGCACCGTTTGAGAAATGCTGTTTACTGCTCCCTCCAGACCCTTTGAAAGAAAATTTAACAAACGGACCTCGCTGCGGAGGAAAATTTTTGGAAGCTGCAGAGGGTTGGAAGCGTCGACGTATCGGGGAAGTCCCCATCCTATGTCATTTGGGTTAGTGGCCTTTTTTATCCATGGAAACTTTTCCTTCTTTTCTTTAATCTCCTCGCTGCGCATCGTGCGTACAACTGCGCAGGCAACCTTTTGTGGCAATTCACCTAAAGAAACAAGATGCATTATTATGATATTTCAGACAAAACACGATTTGCAGACCATTAAACAAAAGCTGATGCGGGGTCCATCTTGTGGTCACTACCGCGTAATTGTTTAGGTTTGTCACTACAAGTGTTGTCATTACGCGTTTTACCGTCTCCTCTTGCAACATCGATTGAGTCTGAAATCCACTCATAGATGGGGAATTCTGCCTTCTTGCCTTCATATTCGATGATGACAATATCACACAACCATTCATCAGTTCCAATCCAATTACACAGCTCTATAAAAATAACCAAATTTTTGATTATTTCATCAAGTAAAACGAGAACGTTTGTAATAATGACTTTTGTTTGATTATCAGCAGGACTGCTTGAAAAATTCGGTATGGTAATAAAGCTTCGAACACACGTTAAATGCTCGCACTGGGCGATAATCTACGCTTTTAAGGAGGTGTAGACTAATCCCGGCACTTACTAAAGCGTATCATGACGGGCAATCCAACATTGTCACAACTCAGAGTAAAAAAGTCGGTCTTTCCTGCCTCGAAGTCGTTGCGAAAGAAATGGTCTAATTTTAACCATTTCGTTTCAATACCATCCTCACCAACCATTTGAAGCTTTACAGTTGCATTTGTGCTGGCACCTTTAGTCTTGTCAGAGGTCTTAGACAAGCAGCAAAAAACACATATATTTTAGATTGATTGTAAAACTTAGTTTTCATATATATGACGAACATGAATAATTTACTTACGTGACAAAGTAATCAAACACTTTTTACGTGGGTATTGAATTTTGTGGCAATTGTAGATCATAAAAAATCATAAAAAAACTTTTCACTGTAAAGTATATTTTTCTCACCGTTATGGTAACCTTGTATTTCGTCGACATGGTTTAAAGTATGAGGCTATGATCTACAGGACTGTACCTGCGGATAATGCAAACACGTTTCTCCATGTCTAATCTACAAAAATGTACATAACCCTTAACCCTACTTTTTAATCTCTCCATTACCGACATGATACTCAACTGTTTATATACTTACAATCCTGTTTGAGCACCAGGCTATATATACTCACAATAAACACAAAGCTATTATATAGCAGGGAAGTTATTAACACGGTGTATTTATGATCCAACATGTCAAACGTCCATCTTCACTAATGTTGGCATAAACATGTAATAAACATATTAGTGTCTTCATTGTTGAATACACGGAAGTTGTAATAGTTGCATCATCAATCAAACAGGTAAAACAACTGATAAATTATCAGGGAAACGGAAGTATTTGCCACACTGCGTAAGTTTTAAGTTATACTCAACCGCATGGGTCCCGTCAAGCCGTTTGGACGAATGTTTTGTTATTGTTATACGCCGGTAGATGAATTTACAGGATTGTCTCCCACTTCCTTCTTACACCAACCAGCACGTACCTGATTGCGTTTGTCCTAGCAGCACTATCACATGACAATCGTCTGATCTGTAGCCTATGATTTCGCAAGGTTTGTAACCTTTGATTTCGCAAGGGCTGTATTTCGCAAACATATAAATCGAACGTCACAATTCTTGAAACTTTGAAAATAGTTTGGAATGTACATGCGGTTAACAAGTTGCATCCAGCAGTTTCACACAATCACTGTAGATAAAAAAAAAAAGCATTCGGCGTGTTTGCGAGAGACAAAATAGGAGAATTGATCAATTCGCGTGGTCAAACACATGAACTACAATTAGTTGGTCTTCTGATGTGCATGTCCTTCCATCCGGACATGTGCAGTTTTTTGAAACCTTTGTTCACGAATTGCACAATTTTCTAGCCTTTCCTGTGATGCCCTTGTTAGCAGCGTACTGACGTGTGTAGCCTATTGTCGACTGGACGCTGTGAAATAATGGCGCTTGTTTTTCTAAAGGTTATTGGTTTTCTCCACTTGTTCGCGTCCGTGGACCCCCAGACGTCTTTGTAAACCCTGTCGACCCACAAAATCGATAAAAATTGTCAATAACTTGTTTCTACGATGTCTTTATGCAAAATGCTGAATCAAAGAATGTAATATAGTTTGGAAAGGTTAATTGGACTCTGTGTAGGTTACACTGAACCCGTAAGGGTCCATTAAACCCAATTTGATAAAGTCTGCTTTATTTTCCAGAAAAAATAACTGAACGCACTCTAATTGTCATTTAGCATCGGTTTTAAACAATTGACACTGTCCACTTTGTCTGTAAAGAATGTCAACAGGTAAACGAGCTACAGAATCATGTGACGCTTTTTTTCTTTTTTGAGTCTGGAATGGAGGATTAAAAGCAGGCGCGCAGTGTCTGTGGGTAAAATTGTCTATCAAGAACATCGATAGTCTTGGAGCTTACGTGCTCTGTTGCAAAAACATTGAAGACATTTGCGCATCCATGCCAGCTTTATCGCTACGTGCTGTTTCGCATGCCCGTCGTTATTCCACCCACTTTGCAAAAAGGCTTGGAATCCCAAACAAAGTGCGGTCAGGTGGAAAAAAAGTCTCGCGTCTTTCGATGAAACACGTCCGTGGAAGAGTGCTTCAACTAAAAAGGTTGGTGGACTGATAGTTTTGACTTTCATTTTTTCGCTAAACCATTTATTTACCTTTCAATACTCCCGTTATGTTATGAATATAATCAAGTTAACATCACATACTAATACAATCAAATGAGGAAGTATTCTTACTCCACAAAAAATGGTTCTTTGTCAGATAGTGGTGAATTTCCTTATGGCACTTCTCCGAACATTTATTTGTGTTTTTCGAGTGTGCGCGTTTGTAACCATGTTACGTTTTCCATGACATCTTGTCCGTTTTTGCAGAACTTTCTGCGATGCTGCAATTGTCAAGCCAAAACAGAAACAACTTAAAATCTTGGTGTTGGGTGCAAATCAGGTCGGCAAAACCGGTAAGTTGTACGGACTAGGCTTCACACCATATATGTGTGGCACATCCTGTACATTTTTAAATTTAACGTGACCGAATTTTCGGCCACAGTCAATCACGCGTCTGATTTTCTTGCATACTTTGGGCGGTGTAAAATGTGTTTAGGACATACTTGCTAACCACAAAGACGTGACAGTTGTTTGCTAAGTTTGGGCACTAATGAGACTACTTATGAACGTATACCCATAGTATTTAAGTGCGCAGGTTGGTCGGTTACGGTAAATTGGACGCGCCCTTCGTTGTGCATACAAAATATATCATTAGAGTCCGGAAGCGATCCAATTATTTAATTTGTTCCCATTAAATGTGTTTCCAAAAAATAATCTCACGTCCGACACCTTCGAGCAACATTTCATGATGATCCTGCAGTTAACATACGGCAACTTAAAAACAAATGTGGTTTTAACGCAAATGGAAAGCAAAAATTATGAAGTGTAAACACAAAACATAGCTGCTGTTACGACCCTACAACAACGACGCCCGAAAGAGTATTGATATTTTTGTATCTGCGTCAAAGATAAAACCATATTGATTTAGCTGCGTCGAAATCCGGGATGTCTAATCACCCAGACCTATGTTTGCGTGCCACGTCATGAGGGAATGAAAAATTCCTATGTGATGTATACAATCACGTTGGTGCCAACGCACAGTATTTTCACATCCACAAAATCGTCCAAATTATGCCCGCATTTTGCCTCGCTGAATGCCGATACTTGGGACAAGTAGGTTTGACGGGAACCGCCTGTCTGTTGGTGTACGTGCGGCTTTCTCGACATAATGGCTGTAAACACTTATTGTTTAAATGCCTTGGTTAAATGCATCATGATACGAAAGTGGGGCATTAAGTGGGTGCGAGTTTATCTGGTATTTTTTTAGCTTAATACCCCGTACTGTCCTGTACACATTTTCCACATCGGTTATTGAAATAAAACATAAAACTCGAGCCATTACTTAGTCAATGGTTAGCAAAAAGCGCGCATCGGCTGTGCATTCATTATCAAAATGAAACTCTTCTTATCTCAGTGTGACTTCAAGCGTTTTGCTAACACTAAACCAACATTCGTTTAATTGGTCAACTTTAATGCGCCGCCTTACCTATTTACACTTAAATTTTGTTTTTCAGCTCTTGTTGTTCGCTACACGACGCGGCCCTTCATTCGAAAATACATGTCTGGGGAGGATCAGAAATTCGACCGCGTGGCTACGAACCTCAAACACCAACCCAGAATAGTTTTTTTGGACACCAGCGGTAACCAAGAGGTAAATGCACATAGCACCACGGAAGCGCAATTCCCTAGTATGACTCATTGCCCAGTTGAGTAAAAACGTTCACGCCAGCATAACTCTGTGCACCAATTGGGAGGCATTTAATAAATGGTGTGCCGTTGATGAATGATGAAAATTGTTAGGTTTGATGAGCACGTTTCTCTCAAAACGAGACCATTTTTCTTTACTCAATGGGGCATGCTTTAAACCAGGGAGTAGATTTTCTTTTCGCCAGCGCGCGCTTATGGTAAAAAAGCTCCTAAATCGGTTACTCCCCAAAATAAAACTTGTCGCGCTAATATCTGTTCACCAGGAAAATTGATTACAAAGGCAATACAAGGTAAACTGGGTGATAAATAGTGTCCTTGTGTTGCAGCCAGGCATAATACTTTCTCAAAAAAGACCAACTGGCAAAAATTAACAAAGTGTTTATTCCACCAATCCTGCGTTTGCCATACGCCGAGACTTCTTCAGTGTTTAACAGAACAAATTAAACATATATCACACAACTTAAAATCAACGAAAAGGAAAAGTTACACGCTAACACTGCTTGCAATTTAGTTTATTTCAACAAGACACATTTTCTTGCAGAATGAAACACCCGGATGTTCTATCATCGATGACGAAAAAATGGAATGGGCCGACGGGATCATTGTAGTGTACGACGTCGGTGACATGAGCACGTTTGATTTTGCGAAAAAGATCATCGATCAAGCTACGACTTTACTGAAAGCAGCATCATCTGGCACTGCAAAGAAAGGCCAAAGAAAGAAGAAAACCGAAACCAAATTACTGCTGTTGCTTGGCAACAAAGCTGACTTATGGGTAAGTGTTTAAACCCATGCAAGTCGTAAAATAATGCGCATGTGTATGAGTTCGTTCTGACACAAATAATAATTTCACATTCGACTGACGACTGACATGTGTATACATAACTTAACAAGGTCATCTGAATATGTTTTATGATAAATGCATACATCTATTTACGTTTTTCAAGTCACTGTAATTAACCTTCCATATAACGAATTAAAGCAGATACGCCGAGTTGGTAACTATAAAGCTCAACTCACTGCCTTCAAAGTACGACATCTAGTGCAATACAACGAACCGTCAGCGGCTGATGACTGCGACGAGGTGGCCCAAACATTCGACAGTTTTTTGGCCAAAGTTCATTTTGCAAAACAAAACCGATCGATGTCTGTTTGAAGTTGTGGGACACACAACATTGCTCATCTGTCCCGCCGTAGCAAGTTTGGTGCTGATTGTTGTTGTTCCCAGTCAAACTTTATCCCAGTCGTATCACTGAATTAATGGAGACTACTGGCTATCTGTGATCTTTCCTAGTTTGTCACGGAAAGGCGTTATCACTGATTGTCGGTAATAAACATCGTAAGTTTATCATAACGTTGACACGCATATGACAAGTAAACTATTTTATGTGATTTATTCCCAAATTATTCCACAAGCCCTGTGGTAATCTGACAAAAATATGGGATAAATCTCGTAATATATATGACTGTTTGGCTGCGCAAATTTTATCTTTTTGGGGATTTGTTCCATTTGAGTAATCACGAATTTAGGCAATTCCTGACTATTTAATTCCATGTTCTTACTGATTTTATGGGTCTTAGGGTTTGGACAATATAATAATTTAGGTCTTTCGGTTTGGGTACTGCAATCAAGGCATTGTAAAATAATAGGACATATACAATTCATTGCATTACCAATTATGCATTACAAGCCTTGGTGTCGCCATATTCAGCGCAAAGTTTCCATCGCCCCAGACATTAGCGGCCGAATTAAGATGCCCTCCCAACAAATGCGCAGCAATTCCTTTGTTCGCTTACGATATAACCGTCAGCGAATCGCCACATTCCCTCAAGCAAACTCCCAATCTGTGCCGCAGCCGGTGGTGTATGACTGGGTTTTTAACTGATTTATTTAAGTTAACTTCTTGTTGTTCCATCATCACTGTCATTTTTTGTCATTGTGAAACTTCAGCTCCTATTTTCGTTTTTTCGTCGTCAACAATATGTTCTTCGTGCTTCACTATATTCGATGTAAAATGCATCGATTCCTACATATTGTGGTCATTAATCCGTTTTGAACTTATAGTAGACAACACTGGATATATATGTTTGAATAATATAATAGCAGTTCTGTCACTGGACTTACTGTAAAATTAAAAACGAATGAAATAAAAGATATAACCAAGGTCAGGGGTGGCTCTGAGCAGATACACATATGCAACATTTTGGCGTTCCGGTTCCTGCAAAGAACTGTGTATCTGGGGTTTTCTGGTAATAAGACTTAAGAAACATCTTCGCTATACCCTCGAAGTTCGACATACACACTCGAGAGTTTAGCTATTACGTAAAACTACAACCAGAAATTATAAGCACGACTTCTGATACCTTGATTTTGCAAAATAACAGTCACTAGAAAAAGATTGTATTTCTGTTTGTGAATGAGAACACTACACTTAAATTTTTTACAGAAGTAGCTAATACGAAGCTGTGGCACCTGGTTTTCGTTGTGTGTATTCATTTTTCAAAAAACATTATTTCCCAGAAGAAATTTAATTGAGAACAAATAAAAATGGGCTACGTTAAGATTAATGCAGCAATGCGTCAAAAGGTTTTTTCTTAAACAAATTATTGATTTTCTTAATATCGTAACAAACTTTCACACAAGTAATGAAAACTTCTCTGCAATAATTTTCTGCTTTGTAGTGTTAATTCAGGCAATTGGATTAGTGGCATGTCTGGGCACATTGGCTCATATCCATCTAGATTTAGACTACCGTACTTTTTAATCCTTCGGGAAAGCTTCAAGACAAAAAAGATGTTTTGTACTAGTTGGATCCGACATAATGCACAAATCTATTTCACTTCAAGGCTACTTTGATGTACAACGTAGTAGCATTTAATTACACATGACCGCAACGTCGTTTCATCGACTTCTATCAGGTAAGGCCCTGATTGCTTTTGTCTGCCGGTGGGAATACAACTACTCCGACGGTCGTTATAACACATTTACATTCCAGTGGACATCAGCCCCGGGTTTAAACTCACTCGCACTTGCACGGAAGAATTTAGACGATATCGTGGATTTTAAAAATGATTTCTTGTTTTAAAATGTGCCGAGAGCATATTACCAGTAATACTCATATACATCTACATTTAGACTACCGTACTTGGCTAATCTTCGGTTCGCAACAAACGGAAAATTCAACTCGGCTCCGACAGCAATAGTTCAACCAAGTATGGTATATTGCTATATATTCATAGCTGAATTAAACAATAACGCATACAACATTCATTTTCAAATATTTTATAGGCTTATGTCTGGTTTTGCGTCGTCTGTTGGGATTTATGCAATGGATGAAGATGGAGATACAGTTACTTGTCGGTTTACGCAAGATTTAACAGAAGGAGGCGAGTAGTAATAGATATGAGCTGCCCCCATCTGACCCTTGACCAAGTGAGAACAAATATCTACACAAAGCAACCACTGTTATTAGCTACATATTTTATTGTCGTTACCTTTGAGCGGCGGAACAAAAGACATGTTTGGTTATTGCAGAGTAATTGCCGACTTCAATACGCTGGTACTGCCATACACGGTTGATACACCGTGGCCTTGAAGATCATGCGTCCTACAACAGTTAAAAGCTACAGCTCACTGCAATTTATTGTGGAAGGTATCACGAGAATGTGCAATTTTTTTAATTTTTGACACTATTCTTGCATATTAATAACGTTTCAATTAACTGTTGTTTCTCAGTATCTTTGGCACCATCATCAGGCTACCACTGTACTAACAGGCCGGTATTTTTGGGATCGACGACTACAAATGACCAGAAAACACCCATTCCTGTGGGTCAAACCCTCATTTTTACTCTGCAGGCAAAACCAGTTAGCGACTCGGATAGATGAAAATTAGATTAACTTTCACACGTTTTCAACGGTAACCTTTATTTTTGGTTTTAGGATCACCCAATAACGCCAACCGTAGCAACATACGTGCAAGCAGCAACAATGAATATTCAACTACAGTTACATGGACTCCAACTCATTTGGACACAGGTCCGGGTGAGTGTTGCGTCCTCCCATCCGTCACCACAAACTATTTGATTGTTTTTCGTGAAACTAACTCAGTCTTCTCCAATTTTGTTTTTGCAAGGTTTGTTACCGAACAGCGGTGCATCACTGTAACGGTTCGAGGTATGTAATTCCCATTAAAAATGTTAGCCGTATAGTTGTATAATATGGGAAACTAGTTCAGAAACTTGTTCGTGTGAAATTGAAAACAGCGGAGGCAGCGACAGGTGTGTGCAAGATACAATTGGATATCATTGTGACTGTTATCATTCTTGTTGGGAACTACTGGAAGATCAACGCCAATGTGTTCGTAAGTTGTCGGGTTTCGGCTCCATAACCACCTTTTCTCAAATTCGTTTTGAACTCTGTTTCGAATTTTGCTTTTGGAAACAAACTTGAATATTTCAAAACAAAATTTGTTTCGGGAAAACGAAATTCAAAACGAATTTTTTTTTCTTATGGAAAAATGTATAGGCCACCATATCCTATGTTAATGTATTATGACTTTACCCTAATAAAAGGGCTGACGTATGTACACGCCAGCCCGTGACACCAAACACGTTGTTTTATGACGTGTTTAAACTTCGTGTTCGTTTCTCGTTTGATTGATCACAGATTTGCATTTTGTAAATGGTGTGTTACAACTTGTGATTCCCATTGATACTTTCCGCAATAAATTTCCAGCAAACAGAGAAAGGTCTTTGATCTTTTTATGGCGTCACGTGACCAATTCTATTTCACGGTAGTGCGTAATGTTTTGTGCGCAGCTTTGCACATGTACTGCAAAATCACATTATGTGACCCAGATGATTTAGCCATCGAATATTCTCGAGTAAAGTGATTCATTCAACACCCTGTTTACTGTAAGGTTTGAACCTCACCTCACCCCGATTAAACAGTTTATTATCAGGCTATGGGAATAAATCCCAAGCCGGCGAATAGCTTGTGGAGTCTCAGTAATAATAGCAGTGTAACAGTAATACGATAGAACAAGTAGAATCGAATGGAATCAAATAGAATGAATTTACCGGTCTTAACTGGGCTTTTCAAAGCTCTCCATATTGAGAGCTGATTGGTCAATAATGTCACATGATATCACGAATCGCTCGAAGTAATATAATACAAGAACATTGGTGTGATGTGACCTAAGCATAAGAGAACATTTTTTGTGGTAAACAGGATGTTAAATGAATCACTTTACTCGAGAATATTCGATGGCTAAATCATTTGGGTCACATTATGGGATTATGCAGTACATGTGCAAAGCAGCGCGCAAAACGTTATGCAATTTAAGCACTGGTTTCTGTGACGTATGTTGCAGTACCTATATGCAGATTTTCTGTTTGGCTATAAAGTTCGTTAGTGGCGTCGACGCGTTGTAAATAACCCCAAAAAACAAACTCTTGCGTAATCCAAACAGCTATTGCGACTAATTTGCAACTTTTTTTCTTTCAGTGGCGGAACAGGAATGAGCAGACTATATCAACCACTGGTCTGTTAGTTTGATTTAAATTGGTTCTACATATGCAGTTGGAACTTTGCCAGTGACGAGTTATAGCACAGAAACCACTAATTAGGATCACACTTGAAATTATAGGCTTCAGAAAAGTTAAACAAACCAGAAATGCAACGGTAAAACTGATAAAATAAGATGTCGATTCTACATAACATTATTGCTTGTGTCTGCTGGGCGTTGATTACGCGTTGTGCGACGGCCTTGGTTTTCCCAGATCAATTTACCTTCTTAGACATTACAACACGCCAAATAGATTGTAGGAGAAAGCACAGTAAGTGACAAAAAAGGTTTTTCGTGTTTACAATTCTGTTGCTAACACCTCCTAAAACTTTCCTATCTTTCTCAGACAAAAACTTCGCAAGAGACAAAAATTTAAAGCGAAAAGGCAATGAACAAAACAAGCGGGAACCACTTCAAGAATACAACGACACAAATCAACAATATTTTACACAATTCAGTGACACTGTAAAATCACACTACATGCTTTGTTTTCTGCGTTCTATGTTAATCTCATCCATTCATTTGTCACAGATCTCACAGAATTTTTCTAGGATGAATGGTTTGAATTCTACAACTTTGTCCAGGGTGAGAACGTTAGGAACGAAGGGTGTGACAAAAACTTTAGTTTCTCGAAGAAAAAAACATGTAAAAAATAAAGATTGGCGTGACGAAGATTGCCTGATGTCAGTTAACAACCAAGGGAAGTTCCCCTTTTGCTGGATATTTAGCGCTGTAAGTTGTGACATTTTTGACCAAGAATAATACGTTAATCATAAAATAATTAAAGGTGGCAGCCGTCGAAGCGCACAACAAAATTATAAACGACACTTTCATTAAACTTTCGAAACAACAATTGATTGAAGACCTACCAGAAGGTGATGGACGAGGTGACATAGAATTGGCATTTCAATATATTCGAAAGAATGGATTGTGTATGGAGGAAGAATATCCGTACGATGAAGAGGTAAATTTTTACGCAATCCTCGTAAATCCTTGTAATGACCTGTGAGGCAAAGCCAGTGCTCATAAAGCGGTCGTTACGCCTTAGCGAACACACATGATTACATCACAATTACAGGCATGAACAATCACCAATATATAACATCACCTTTGGCGGGTTTGTGTGATAATGTGTCAAATATAAACACACCCAGGTCACAATAAAAGCATGAAAAACAATAACGTTGACTTACAAGCTGATTTTACTGTTTGAAAACAAAAGCACTACCTAGGCATTTGATTCATGCTGTTGTAATCTTCAGTCACAAACAGTTCAGGTGTATTCTTACAAAACGATGCGTAGGTTTTATAGCCAAAGTAAAAACACAAATAACGGCAGGAACGCAATTATTCCATACTGAGGTGCGCAGTAAATCCACGGGCGTAAGTCGCATTGCAGCGAATCTAAAACGATGTTTTGTTAGGTCAACTTTAGGACACAAAATGATAATATTACACAACACATGCAATAATAATAAAAAACAGATTTTGCTTCAACTGAATCGCCGTGTCTGACCATCATTTATGACATGGTTTTTTGAGTGAAATTTTAAAGGTTACATCTTCCAATGTTAAACAGAAATTGAACTTCAGCGAAAAACCGACCGAACGACAAGTGAAGGTCTGTATTCTAGGATGGGAATCGATTCCTTATGGAAACGAGGAAGAATTGGAAACAGTTGTTTCACAAGTTGGTCCGGTTGCTGCAAGTTTGTTGGTTTCTGACAAGTTTAAATATCTAAACCACACAAACTACGAAGGTACCACTTTACTAATTGTGTTACTCTACTGTAACACTGCTTGCAACTCAGATATTTTCTATGACTCTGGTAAATATGACGAAACAAATGATAACTCTCTGGCGCACGCAGTGTTGGTTGTCGGATATGGAAGAGATTCTTCCAAACAAGAAGGAGAAGACAAGTATTGGATAATTAAACATAGGTGCAGGTTGAATTAAGGACAACATTTAATTGTATAACTTTTGAACGTAAAAAACTATGCAATAAAGATTGGTGACAAGATCGCACAGGAGTCCTTGAGTGGTCTGTATTTAACATGTTGTTGTGATTGCGCAAATGACCACGCTTTCTCACTTTGAAATGTAATCTCCAATCAATAAGCGGTTTAATTAGTCTGCTTGGAAACCTCTGACATCTGTTGTATTCGACGCTTTGTTTTAAGTTGGGGGATGGAAGGCGATAAAAATCCACATTCTGGATACAAAAAAATAGCAAGACATCGAGGAAACAATTGTAACATTGCTGGGAATGCAATGTACCCTGTGGTAAGAAACCTGTTTAAGACAGAGCTTTTGAACTTGCATGCAACGCTTTTCCATGACTTTCATATAGGGCTGTGGACCATCTTGGGAAGCATGGAAAAAAAAGTTCGGTAAGCTTCTTAGCATTTGAAACCAGGTGGCCGTGTGAAAGATTTGCGAACTTACCTTTGGTTGAGCGTAATGTTCATGGTTATTAATTACACTTTAGTAGTAAATGACCTCTGGCAGGTTGCGGTGAATAAAAATGTTTTTAACATAATAGCGCTACTGGCACCGATAACAATTTCCGGTACCTATCACTCGCAGAAACTCATGATGTTCTCTTGGCAAAACAGTCAAAAGAAAACTAACAAAGATTTGTTTAACTGCAATGGGATCCCGTGCGAATCGCACTGTAACTTTATTTTTTTTACCTTTTGTTTATTGACCACGCCGGGATTCC
The DNA here is from genome assembly GCF_947561715.1 of Ascidia mentula. Taxonomy (NCBI): domain Eukaryota; kingdom Metazoa; phylum Chordata; class Ascidiacea; order Phlebobranchia; family Ascidiidae; genus Ascidia; species Ascidia mentula. Next base: position 8,766,342 of record NC_138568.1, read on the forward strand.
AACCCAGGATATCGTGGGTACGAATACCGATCAGGTTAACTTTTTGGTAAATGGGCCGGGCGCTTTACCAATGCTGCCATTCACCCGCCATAGCCACATAGTTTTTTTCTTTTTTAGCGATAAAAATCCACAATCTGAAAATAAAGAAATAGCAAGATTGCTGGGAATGCCATTTACCCCATGGTAAAAAACTTTTTTACGACAGAGCTTTTGAACTTGCATGCAACGCTTTTGTATGACTGTCATGTAAGACTGCGAAGCATCGCTCTGAAAGTTAAACAATACTCTGTTATTGTCAATGTAGTTGGCGCCACCATGCGGAACCATATTTAATGTGATGACTAATTAACTGTGCTCGTTTACTGCAGAAAAAATCTACAAGGATGAAAAAGAAGAAGAAAGACGAAAGGAAATTTGGGAAGAAAATAAGCTAAAAGTTGCTGAACACAATAAGAAATATGTAAATGGGGAGTTTACCTACAGTGTTTGTTTGACTCAGTTCAGCGATCAGGTAAGAATCATCTTTGTTTTATGTCACATCATCATCACTTGCTCAAGGAAATTTAGATGGCAAACAATATTATTATTTGCGGTGACCAACTAGGAAAAACAGATAGCAGTTTTCGTAGTTTCGATGTGGTCAATAGTAAACATCAGTTTCCTGGTAAATAATATTGACAAAAGGGTCGTTCAATTTCTTGTCATGACTTGTTCTGAGCAGACAAATGAAGAACTCTACTGGATGGATGGTATTGGTGAATCTGATGATGAGGATGAAGATGAAGATAGTGAAACGTCGGAAGATGACATGGACGCATGCGGGGACAGTGACGGGAACGGTGATGAAAACAGAGACGAAGGGAACGGTGAAGAAATCGAGGACGGGAACAATTATGTGGATGGGGAAGGAGATGGAGAAAGGGACCAAGGCATCCCAGAAAGTTTAGATTGGCACGAAAAGGGTCACGTTACTCCTGTAAAGGACCAAAAGCGTTTGCCTGTTTGCTGGGTGTTTAGTGCGGCAAGTATTGGCTATATTCGCTATATTCGCTTATTTCTGTCGTTGCAATATTATTTTCTTGAAAATCTCAGTTTTGGTTTAAGTTTAATGTCCTTCTTTTCATTGTAGGTTGGAGCAGTTGAATCGCAACTACACATTGAAACCGGTCAGCTGATAGAACTATCCGAACAGCATTTAGTTGATTGTCATATTAAAGGCAATACTGCCAAAAAGGGATTTCCAAAATTTGCGTTCAAATACATCAAGGAGAAAGGCATAACTAGTTCCGATCAATATCCTTATGTTGGAAAGGTAAGCTATTTTGTGTATTTTACTACTATTAAACTTTTAATTAGGTTTTTGGTCACCAGTTGATTTCTGTCGGGCGCCTCTCTTCATAACCATTATGGTTTTATCGGTCACCTGCTTTTTATTTTTTGTGCATCGATCATCTGCGATTTTTGTCGATATATGTGGCATGATTTAACAACAACACATGCCACACATTTACTCAGTTTTGCCAAAAAATATTGCAGAAACAGGTTTGTCAATTCGAAAACGGGAACAAAACGATTGTTGCAACAATTCAAGGAATGACATCGGTGCGGAATGGAGATGAAAATGAATTAGAGAGAATTATTGCAACCAAAGGACCTGTCTCTGCATGTCTGATTATCTACGAAAAGCAAGGATACACACACACCAATTTTAAAGGTTTCAGGTTAATGCAAATTTTCTTAATGTCACTTTGTTTTTTCTCTATTTCAGGCATATTTTATGATGCTAATTGGGAAAAAGCTCGTGACGATCCCGGAAATCCAAAATATCTACGCCATGCAGTGTTGGTTGTTGGTTATGGTAAAGATCAGAGCAAACCACCAGGCGAAGACAAGTACTGGATTATCAAGAACAGGTAAAAAATATGTCTGAAATATGTTTTACAGGTCAGATTAACTTGGTATTACTTGTAGTTGGGGAAAAGCTAAATCTGACGACAAGAAAGCAGGTTACAAGAAAATAGCAAAAGACCGAGGTAACAACTGCAACATTGCTGGGAGAGTCATGTTTCCTGTTGGAGTAAAAAAAAAATAAAATTTTAAACGTTTGTCATTTTGTATGGTCGTAAATACCCAAAACCATATTTTGAAATACCAAAATTATATCATGATCCAAGCAGCCTTTATCAAAAGAACGAACTCGTGCGCTTATTTTCATACACCAAGTCATGCAAAGGCATGTTATTCGTGAACCTCACCGTAGAAATGTCATATACACTATGTTAATAATGTCATCTTCAGCTAAATATTTCATCCACTGTTACTATGTTACAATGTTGGCAGTGTTCGTTTATGAAAAGTTCGGTTCGTGTTTTATAAAAACAACAATGATATCAAATACGTCCTTTAGTTCGATTTATTGTAAGGCATCGCAATTTCAATCCATACTATTTCAATGGTGCAATGACTACTTTTTACCTGATTTTCATCGACTCAATATAACATGATTGAAAGAATATACCTGAACAAAACTGTGATATGTTATTTTTATGTTGGTACTTTGATTTATTGATGCATATTCTCATTTTGTCAAAGAAAAAGGGAGCAACATGATTTAAACAGAAGTTGCTCTACGAACATATAAATCTAATAAATGCCAATCAAAATCATCTGAAGTAATTAATAAATTTTTGACATCACGCAACCTTATTTTTATAATCTACACTTTCGAAAATGTCCTTGTCGTCCCGGTTCCCGCACCCGATTACATCTGTCCTTGTGATCCCAAATCGCTTTCAATCATGAAATACTGACTCTTGTTGATTGGATTCAGTTTTTTTTATCGTAGCACTGTTAATAAAACAAAATTATAATCATTATTAAAGAACTTCACATTCCAACAGCTAAAAGCGTGGGATTTTGTGTAGGAGATTTTGGTGCGTGTGGCTGATTCTCGTTTTTGGTTGCCTTTTTATTACACCGCAAAAGAAAGCACAAACAGGCTAACATTCCTGCTACGATTTAGTATAACAGTAAAAGATAAAAAAAAAGCAGAAAAAGGTAAATCAGCTTGCTAGGAAAATAAAAAAAAGCTTGAGTTTAATAAGTGTCTAAATGAAAAATCACTTACTGAACAAAGGTTTAGAGAAAAAAAACATGAGTTTTATGGGCGGATTGATTTATAATTACCTAAAGATAATAAATCCGGCTTGTAAACGCCATTACTGACATCTTTAAATACATTTTTCTAAGAATTGTAAACACAACAAATCAAATTTTATCGCATCAGTGACGTAGTATCGTTGCAAATCTTTTGATAACGCTTCACTTTTTCAGTTCAACACTATCAGCAACAGACAAACAACCGCAAATAAATCTAGTTGGTCTTAAAAATTGACTCCGTATTTTACTGCTACTTGCTTGTTTATGCTGACATTAACTGAAACGTAAGTCCGGGTACATGGGTACATTGCATTTTTGCAATAAATCAATAAATAATTGGGTTTTTTCAATAAAGCAATAAATCCAGGCTATATAAAGCCACTGTTCTGTTAGTTTGATTTAAATTGGTTCTACAGATGCAGTTGGAACTTTGCCAGTGACAGGTTATAGCAGAGAAACCACTGAGTAGGATCACACTTGAAATTATAAGCTTCAGAAAAGTTAAACAAACCAGAAATGCAGCGGTAAAACTGATAAAATAAGATGTCGATTGTATATAACATTATTGCTTATGCTGTAGCAACATAATATGTTGTAAAGATGTACCGCCGCTGGTTATGTTAGTTTCAGTGCGTGTTGCCTTTTTCTTGCGATTCTCTCACGTGTCATGTGTCACGCCATGTTCGCATCATTCGATTTACTACGAATAAGGAGCAAGCACGCCACAATTTGGTGACCCCGACCGTCAAGAAACGGTATTTCTTGGACAATGCAGGATCGAGAAGAAGTACTACAAACTGCTGTTTCTTTGAAACTACCGACGTTTTGGACTGAACAACCCCGAGTGTGGTTTCAACAAACCGAAGCACAATTTACGCTGCGCAAAATATCTTGCGATAGAACACAGTATTATTATGTGGTGTCAGCATTGGACCAACTAACAGCAAGCCGTCTTTTGGATCTACTTGAAAGTCCGCCTGAGCAGAACAAATACGCAGCAATCAAGGAACGCTTGCTTAGAACATTTGGACTTACGGAGTATGAAAGAGCTGCACGCTTGCTTAACATTACCGAGCTTGGAGACCAATCACCGTCGCAGCTCATGGATGAAATGTTGTCCCTGATGGCCGGTCATAAGCCATGTTTTTTGTTTCACTACATTTTTCTTCGAACCTTGCCAGAAGAAATTTGGCTCGTGTTGACAAAAGAGACGTTAGTCGAACCAAGGCAATCAGCACAACGTGCCGACGTACTTTGGAAGGCAAGAAACAGCGAGCAATTTTTCGTTTTAAAAGTCCGCAAGCGTGAAATGCCTTCAGCAAGACCTGCGCAGCAATCATGTAAGAACGATTTTTGCTTTTCTCACCAACGCCTTGGCGACCGTGCCCTTAAATGCCAGCAACCTTGTGCTCATCAGGAAAACTTAGCAACCTTGTGCTTATCAGGAAAACCAGAAGAATATTAATGGAGACAGGATTCCTTTTTAAGGGTTTGTTTCTTTTTTGAAACCAAGCGACAGTGAAACAATAGCAGTAATTGGAACGTAACAATAAGCAATTGTGACATCACAGGCCTCAACTGGCTTGCCACAGACATACAAGGAACTGTTATTATAAAACAACCAAATCGAAGAAGCAATAAATTGATGCAAATGTACAATATGATCCTGTAAATAAACCTTACGGGGACGTAAAAGACTTGGAGAAAAATTAACGCGAAATAAACAATAGGACACCAAGTACAAGTATACAAAAAAGGAGTACAAAAAAACGATCACTGACACAAAACTAGTCAAAAGACACTTGTCCGCTGAGAAGAGAGTTTCCAATAGTTTTGGCTTATTTCAGGGATATGTATTTGTCTTTAATATTCATGTAGTTGCAAATTACAATATATGCAATCTTAAAGAAAAGACGAAAAACACAACGTTGTAATAACGTGGAGAAAGTTTTTTGAAGCAAAACTCGATGCTGAGACCATTGGGGCCGGGGGTTTTGCCGGAAGAAAAGAGGGAAAGTGTTTTTCTTACTTCGTGATGTGCGATGGGTTCGATTAGGTTGCGATCTTGAATTACTTACAACGGAGTTTTTACAAATAAATTAGAAGGGTCGGGTACTGGAAGGTGTTTTAGAATAAAGAGTTTCGAAGAATTACCGGTTATGAGAAAGATATTCCTTGGGGGTAGAAAGAGGGAGGTCGTGGGTGTCTTGAAGCTCGAGTATAGGACTGTGAATGCGTGAGGGTAGCAGTTGGGAGTAAAGAAGTTTATCAGTTATATTTTTATAATGGGAGTCAGAGGTAAGAGATTTTAGAACAGAAGAACGGAATTTAAAAAGGTAAAGAGTATTTAGGTTTTTAATGATAGATTGTAGAGGACGGAAGTTTTCAAAATGGGGGTTTTAGTTGAGCATTTGACGGGCGATGTAGAGTTTGCTGCTGTTGTAGTAAGTTTGATCTCGAGATTGTTGAACCAGGCGTTTTGAGTGAAAATTATCAAAGATATAAATTTTTTATTTAAGAGTTAGCCAAAAGTCCATGGAGTTAGAGTGGTGCGAGAGTTTGCCATAGAGGGTAAAAGTAGTGAAAGTCAAGGTGAAAAACAAAGATCGTTAAGGGTTTTAGTATTATTCTTCCAGGTACCTCGTCCCCTGGGTGGGGCAGAGATAACGTTAACGGAAACCGAAACTGAATCATGATCCGAAAAAGGGCATGGGGTGAATAAATGTTTGTTGGGGATTAACGAAGAGGAAAGATAAATTCTATCAATTCTGGACTGTGTATTTTGGGCACGACGGGAAAATTGACGGAGGTTTGGGTGAAGAAGCCGAAAGGAATCCTGTAGATTATAAGTTGTTAACAATTTTATAAGGTTGTAGTTGGGCTGTCGATTGGGTACTGGGGGTGTTTGTCCAAAGTAGGGTCAGTTACACAATAGTCACCAGTAAACAAAAATTAAATAAAACAAAATAAATAAATAAATGAAATGGTTGGGGAGGGATTGGTTAAAAACATGAAGAGTTAAAATCATCTTGGATTACTGCTTAACTACTGCATACTAATTTTTCTCCCGTCTCATCCTATTAAAAGTCGCCGACATTTAATGTTAAGACAGCGTGAAGGACTGAGGTAAACCTCTTCTGGGGCCAAGTTACCACATTTGACTTAAGGTGCAAACTGCCACAAGGACATTTAATACTCTCGCCTGTCGTGTACGCCATAATGCGTCAGGGTGTCTTCTTTGACTTCGAGGTGGTTGGACCCGTCTTCCGTTTGCGGGGACTAACTTCAGTGAATCCTTCGTTGAGGTTCGGCTGAGGGGTGGAAGTTGCTGATGGTTGCACGCTGTTGGTTGAGGTTAGTGCGGTATTATTTGTTATGTTTTTTTTACCACACCGGGATTTAAACCCAGAATATTATGGGATGTTAGCCAATACTGGTTTCGGCATACTGTGGTGGAGCACCGCCTCTGGTGTCTTTAATTGGTCTTAGACGAGGAACGTTGTGGCTCCAAAGGTTGTGCCTCTGATGGCTTTGCGCCACATCGGTTGACGTCAGTCTTCGCAATTGGCGGCAGATCATCGGTGACATCAGTTGTCACATTAAAACGTTATCAGTGAAGCTGGGTGTCATACCTGGCACATGCAGGTGCCTAGTTAGTAACGACATCAGCTGACACTTCTTCGCTGTGGACTGGCAGGTGATGACGTTGTGGCGTCACGCGCGTTCCCCTTCCGGCGCCTTCTTATCTTTACTTTCAGCGTGGAAAACCGCGTCGGCTTCCACGTTTGGAGATTTATCTTCGGTGTTGCCACCTTTTGCAGCTGTGGCTCGTTTACGGTCTTCTACACACTTTGCGAAGCTGGGCAATCGCTTTTCGTGTGGCCCATTTCAGTGCAAAACTCATATTTCCTGGGCTGCCCGCTATATTTAATTTCAAAAAATGTTCTAGTAGGGCGTAAACGCTCGGGAATCGGATTTTCCCTTAAGATTGATGCCTTCATGACAATTACACGTCTACCTTCACATCAACCGATGTCATCGAATAACTTCCACCCAACGAGCGTCGGGGAGTATTTAAAGAAATATGTAAGGAGCGATTGCGGGGAACACCGATAAAAATACACGCTCTTCATCTTCACAATGCGCGGTTGCATGTACCGGTTTCCCACTGGCTCTCTAGGTCATGGCCAAACTGCGAGCTCTCTCCATAGTCGGACAAAAAACTGCACCCTTTTGGAAACTGAAAGATGCATTTTTGGTTATCTCGCAGTGAAAATCTAACTGGCGCAACAATTGGTGAATTTCTGAATGCTTCAACCCTGAATTGAACTAGCGCCCACTTCAAGGTCTGTGGCATAGAATGAGCCGCCACACTTGGCCCGGCTACAGCTCTGGCGAAATTCATATCGTAACAAAACGAGTGCCCAAAAAACAAGACACACGCTGGCCACTTGCAGCTCACAACTATTAGACCCAAAAAGGGCCGGGCTGATAAGCAAGTGACCCCAAGCCTTTTCTTCACTTTCATATAAAGGTTGGCAATTCTCGCCTCAATACAAGTTCGAATGAATTTGGTTAAGCCTTTCGAAAATTTCCCTTGACCAACTAGAATATTAATAAATCAAAAATACATTGTAGAACAGAATGCAACTCGGAATGATATATGCGTGTGAAGAGTTGCCAGATTTAACTTGCTGATTGATCGGGCGCCAGCAGAACAAAAAAATGCACTACGAAATAAAAAGCCAATGAATTCAAACTAACCGCGGTTCTAGGAACGTTCTGTATATTGACGCTAGAAAATATAGTAAAAAAAGGTTCACAGTGGATCGCGAATACCACGAAAAATCAGTGGTTTTATGATTTTCTTACTACTGGAAAAATATTTAATCGGATTTTCTTTGACCAAAATGACGTCAGCTTTGACTTAGTAACGCTGATTTTTATCCCACGTACCTTGTAACATGCAAAGTATGTTAGAAAATACATGAACAGAAACATGAACATTGACATGAAGACACGTTTTGCAAACTCGTCGTGAGTCCAAGACAACTGCTGACTGAGTGCTGTGTACAGTTGCCTACAGGAATAGGATTGAATGCATGACAGAGTGGAAAACAAAGGTTATGAAGAGCTGCAGACAGGGCGTGTACATGCACTGTTTCGACCTGTTAGGGCTCATCAGTACAGCTGTTGACAACCTGTTGAAAAGATATGAAATAATGTAGACAAAAAAAAGCGAAAACGACGCATTTCCTGCTCCTTAAGAAATGCCACTGCAGCGTACCAATTGATTTCACGCGGCTTGCTGCTGTGCTAAACCTAGGAAGCTTGCGTGTCCTTGCTGTGGACTACTGAATTTCTTACTCCGTGAACAAAATAAATTATTAATGGAAACACACGTTTGCAATGCAGGCGACGTAAAGTTTAATTTGTTCCAAGCGCGTTTAACTAGAGTTGATCACGTGACTGAATTGCTGCAAATTAACTTTCAAAATAACGTGCGATCGTAACAGCGAAATGGCGAAAATAATGGCAGGCCGAGAGGAAGAACGATGACTAGGAAGGCGTTTTATAACGAAGTGTCATGAAAAACGTGGTTGTCCAGCAGAGTGTCCGAAGCTTGTTTAAGCTCTGCAGGAAAGCTTAACTCCGCCTGTGTCCTTTCCGTGTGGTGTACCAATAAGCGATCAAGAAACATGCGTGGTGGTCAGTACTAGGTCAGGGAAACATGCGTGTTGCTACACCACCATAACTTTCTTGTGCTGTTGGCTGCACTCCACAAACTTTCGTGTTTGATCATCTTGTGCACACGTAGAGGTAGTTGTTTGTTTTTGTTTTCTGGTCGATCATCATTCAACATTTTCATCGAAAATGAATCGTCAAAGCTATGAAATGACGGCTCGCCAGGAAAACAGTAAGTCGTACAAACAGGTTATACTATCTTTGTGTGAAGAAACTAAGATCTTGTTGTCTGATGCGGTTTTCACAAGCGGGAAAGTCAAATTTATTTTTTAACAACTTTTGATGTCACTATTAACGCTTACTCAAAACTTTGTACTAAAATGACATACATTTGACAACGTGTATTATGACGTCATAACCTTTACATAATGAAACGCCAGTAAAAATGGGCTTACGTAAGAGGAATATTACAATGACAAACTAAAGGAGAATGATACTAGACCTCGTAGCGCATGGTTTTGTTGGAAGCTAAATTACCCGAACTAAAAGCACGTCTGTAAACTTATCAACAATCAGTTTACGAGGATCCTCAGCAAACAACGAAAGAGATAGAAAAGAACGAAAAGAAAGAGAAGTTGTCACAATTACGTTCTGAGCTTAGAAGAATGAAGATTGTGCTGGTGGTGCAGGTTCTGGTTATTGCAGCACTTCTCGCTCTGGTAAGTTTCATATCAGTAAGAAATTAGCGTTGCGTCAACATGCTATGGGTAAACGTAAGTTGGAGCGTAATAAATCAACCGTGTGCTTTGTGAAACGAGATACATCGATCATGACCAAGATAAAAGTTTCGTTTCTGGTTTGGGAGCTAACATAGATCTTGTACGCTTCCACTTTTTGGGGTAAATACGAATGGAAAAAACAATGTTTGAAACAAATTGATTCTGATATCCGTCAGTTGGTTTATTTTTGAAAATTGTGAAAAATTAATTTCGCCTACAGCATACGTCATCATCAGTTTCTGCAAATAAAATGCATTAAAGCACGAGAAGCTACATGTACCTAAAACAAGCAAACAAATAAAAACAAAACAAAAAATGTTGAGCACAATGTCCTCTACCACTGCATCTACACAACCGCAAACATCACAACAGTGCAAGGCCCTCTAACACCGGAAGCAGAAAGATAAGAGAGTGCGAATCAAAATAATGACGACCCGCAGCACGAACGAACGACGTCATTGAACAACATTAAAACAATGATAAAAGATGTACTCCATCCATAAAACACAACACCAAATAAAACTGCCAGCAACTTCTAACGAATGCAGGGGAGAATTATTTTTGAATGTTTATTTAGCCTTGGGTTCGGTTCATCCATTTGGTTTCGCACACATCCAGTCCTTTGGCCATGGGCTGTTCCACAAATACCACCGAAAAACAACTTTCAATGCTTATGTGCGTTTCTGCCGGTGGGTGCGCGTTTGCAAAATGGTGGCGCAGAGCCGTCTTGTCGTTGCTTTCCAACTTGCCTTTAGCAGAAGTAGCTACCAAGAGGTTGGCTGCAGTCTGTTTCCAGCGCCAGCAGCCGGTAATTTGTTAAAGTGCTACCCAAAGAGGGGGTCGTTTGTAAACGACTTGGGCCTGGCTCTTTAATTGCCCTTCTTTTTGTGTGAGCTTGAGAACCTGAGGCAATGCTGTATCCCAAGCAATTATTTGATCGGTGGAGTTGAAAAGGCGTGTTGACTACGTTCGTGCCTCTGCGATACTCGTATCAATAACTTTCTTGGTGAAGCCCGATTTCCTGCATTTGTTCTCAAGGCTTTAGAGGTAGTGGCCCTGTTTGTGGTTGAAGCGGCGCAAGCGGCGCAAGCGGCATGCTTTACCGAGGACAATTGACTTGTGCTGCAAACGGACTACAGCGATCTTCCTGGCATCTACCCTTGTGGGGCGGTGCGCATTGGGCGGACACCATGGTAACCACATACACATAGTTAACGAAACGTCAACATTAACAACAATAGCAGGCAAACAAAATAAACTGCTGCAACATGTAACGTGTGCGAGTTTCAGCATTTGTGTTGCGACGTGCACAACATGTCATGGACAATATGTTGGCCAAACCAAAAATAAATTTTCAACGAGATGGACACAACACAGATTGGAATTGAGCCAAAGGCAAGTTGGGAAGCAACGACAAGACGGTTCTGCGCCACCATTTTGCAAACGCTCACCCGCCGGCAGGAATGCACCAAGCATTTAAAGTTGTTCTTTGGTGGTATTTGTGGAACAGCCCATGGCCAAAGGACCGGATGTGTGCGAAGCCAAATGGCTGAACCGCACCCAAGTTTCAATAAACATTCAAAAAATGATTCTCCCCAAATTTGGTAGCAGTTGCTGGCACTTTTGTTTGTTGTTGTGTTTTATGGATGTAGTACATCTTTTATCATTGTTTTAATGTTGTTCAAGGACGTCGTGCGTTCGTGCTGCGGGTCGTCATTATTTTGATTCGCACTCTCTTATCTTTCTGTCTCCCGTGTAAGCGGGCTTTGCACTGCAGTGAAGTTTGCAGTTGTGTAGATGCAGTGGTAGGGGACATTGTGCTCACTATTTCAATTTTATTATTATTTGTTTGCTTGTTTTAGGTACATGTAGCTTCGGGTGTTTTAATGCATTTTCCTTGCAGAAACTGATGATGACGAATGCTTTAGGCGAAATAGATTTTTCACAATTTTTATAAAATAAACCAACTGACGGATATCAGAAACAATTGGTTTCAAACGTTTCCTATCCGCTGACGGGGCTAGATTCTGTCCACTTTAGAAATCACCAAATAAAACAAAATATTTTTCAGGGTTGCATGCAGATCTTCATGACCAATGGTAGGAAAATATGAGACTTTATAAGATTGTGAAAACTGACACAAATATACACAGGAAGTTAAAATTACTTGAAACAAAGAATTAAATATTAGCGGTTTTGTTATGAAAATATTTCCCTTTTTCTAATTTTGTAACCGAAATTAGCGTGTCCCCTAATTTGGTTAAGACCTAGGCTGCTCTGCACTGAAGGCCTATAGCAGAGACCTGGAGTCAGACGACCAAGGTGACTACGTTTGAAACTTCGTTTGTTCTGAAACTTGCACAAAAAATGACATTTCACTTCCACAAGCCTTCATCAACAAATACATCATACGATCTACCACCAAAACAGTGTTTACAACCTCGCTACCAGCAGAGAACTATATTCGGCGTATCCCCCATTATTTCCGCCGCCAGCGCGTTAACCAATCATGCGGCCCACGTTTGCCACGTAAGCGTGACTGCTCAGGCGTATAAAAACAAGTAAAAAGGCGAAATAATCACAAATATATGATAAAAGGTGAGTGCGAAAATTACGTTTAAAATTGTCTGATACACGCTTGACAAAATTCGATTTGTCACCGATTTCGCTATGTTCGGCTGTCGTTGGTCGTCGCCACAGCATTGTTTATGTCGGCGTCCAAACCTTGGACAAAGTCCTACAATGACCGAGTAAGCAACCCTGTATCCTGTGTTGTGGGTGCGTCCGTGCGTGTAGCTTTGCGGTGTAGATGACCAAATTGTCAGTGTCGCGCAGCCCGAGCTCATCCGACTGCGTGTTTTGGCGTTCTGTTTCATGGTAAGACAGGTTTGCCTTTGTCTTTGTACTCGCTGGCCGTATTGTTCATTAACTTTGATAGACCTTTGTACGATCTTATAAACTTTCGGCATTCGCCAGGCGGAACGACCGGGTTTTCCATAAAAACAATGTCACCTTCTTTGATGACGTCTCCATTCCGTCGTCTATTGTATTGCTCCTACATTTGAATTCGTTGAGCTTTCAGGGTTTCTCTGGCTACTTCCTCAGCCAGCCGCAACCTGGCTCGTAGCCCGTCCAAATAATCGTTGGCACTTCGTGATCTGGGGAAATTAGATCCGCGGGTAAGCGCAGTTCGTGTCCTGTAATTAGAAAGTGAGGAGATACCCCCGTGCTATGTCGGCTTGCGTTGTACGAAGCAACCACCGCCGAAAGTGCTTCGTCCCACTGTTTATTATCGCGTTGGACGTAATTGCGGAGCATTGTTATGGTGGTGCGGTTGTTCTGTTCGACTCCTCCGTTGCTTGCGAATGATATGGCGTCGTTCGGGTCTTTTAAAAACCCATTAATCTCACCAGTTCTGCAAATAATTTGCTTTCGAAAATTTCCTCCTTGGTCGGAGTGAATCACCTCAGGTACTCCATGTGCCACTAGCCACCTGTGAAACAGGATGCTCGCTGTTTCGTGTGCGGTTTGATGCCGCATATGTCACGCTTTGACATATTTTGTGAATAAATCACAAGCGACTGCTGGGACATACTGATATCCCGTCCTGGTTAACGGAAGTGGACCAAGCACATCAATCTCAACGCGTTGCATCGGTCGCATTTCTTGTGATGGAACTAACGGGGCTTGGGAAGTAGTGGTTGGTTTCTTATTACGCTGACAGTGTTCGCATTTACGGCAAGAAGCCTCTTTCCACTCTCTCCATTTTAGCCAGTAAAAACGCTTCGCTGCAGCACTTCGCTGCTCATGGCAAAGGGTAGTTTGCACTTTCTGTACATTGTTTAAACCTAGCAAACCCCAAACAGTCCGGTTTGTCAACGTTTCCATCGCTTTGGAGCTGGTATGTGCTTTAGTTATTACTGGTGCAAGTGTCTGTTTCATTAGTCAGCTGTGTTTAAAGACGTTGGGCAATGATCATCGCCTCAAAATCTCCCCGCTGGGCCAAAACGAACGCTTTTCTGGACTTAGCGGTAGTTTGGTTTCAATTATTGAAAAAATCACTTTGAATGTTAGGCTGGGGTGGCTAGATGTCTCCACGCCAACAAAGAGTAATGAATATATTACCACATTTTTAATAGTCTCCTTCGTGGGATACGCCATGCGCCAAGTGCTTTCAAAGCATACAAGAAGTCCACTCACACATCTCACACATCGAATATTTTTTTCACAGAGTTGTCGAACAGAGAGGATCAACTGCAAGGGAAACTTAGTAAAACTTCCAACAGTTGAGCTTTACTTTATTTAAACATAAATCTTACATATGTGTCAAATTCCAAAAACCTTTGCCCGCAACTAACGTCATTACTCGCTTCTGCCTCTAGTGGTGTAGATTGTTGAGGTATGTACACCACTACGGGCAGAAGCGAGTCATGATGCGAGTGATGGACAAAGGTATTGACACACTCAACATATACGTCATCAAGAGCGAATTAGAGAGGGTTCCATTTGCCATCGGTGTATTCTGGTCATAATACAAGCCGTGCAAATATTGTGGGGTTCTCACCGCCTACTTGCGTGTGAATGAGTTTAAATCAATACTTCTGTTAATCTGATGAGTTTTAACCGTCTACAGGTCTCCGGAATCTCATGGATATTCTTCTACCGGTTTCCTGTAAAACTTCAGATGTTGAAGGTCGCCAACATCTCAGATCGGGAGATAAAGTTTACTGTGAAGATGGGTGGCAGGTATTGATATTGTGGTAAATATCACTAACACAGGGGTGGGCAATCCCTGGCACCAGCGCTAAGTTGGGTAAGCGAGGTGATCATGCACGCCAAGTAATTTACGATTTCACACTACAATACTTAACCATACGCCCGGGATTGTTGTTTATAAAGGTCAGGAAATTACACATGAATGTGAAAAGTTATATATTGACATGGAGGTCATCCGACTTCTTTAGACCAATTCACCGAAAATCGGTGTCACCTGTTTTTCTTGATAAATTTCAGGTGTTCCAGCGTCGTTATAATGGATCTGTGAGTTTCAACAGAGATTGGGTGGATTACAAGAACGGGTTTGGGGATTTATCAACAGAATTTTGGATGGGTGTGTATTCCATTAAACCAATCCTTTACTAAGTACAAATGTTGCAAAACTTCTGGCATAAAATATACGTGCTGTATTTTTACGACGTTCCGTCTGCCATTCAGCGAGACTTCATGAGGTATTGATACCGCAATTTCAAAGTAAACTACACTAAAACCCTTAGGGGCTCAAAAAGAAAAAAGGACACGTTGACACCGTTTGTCAGATCACGTGGCAGAGGCATAACACGAAACACTGCGGGAGGCGCAACAGTTACAACAAATTGTTATAAACGGCCGGAAAGTAAACACATTGATCTTTGTCGTTCACGCATCCACAGTTTTTGTGGATGTGAAACGACTCAAGAACGCTGAAATAATCGCTCCTTTGGTGGGCAATAGTCCGCACCATGTAAAAAACTTACGTGAGTTTGCAGCCGAGCTACGGAGCTTACGAGTGGCGCAACATGAAAGCATGGTATATCCTTTGATGTGGTGTCATTGTTCATCGATGTACCGGTATCCCTATCAATCACCACTGTTATGGCACGCTTAAAATAGTACGGCAGTAACCCGCAAGGATGAAACGCCCACTAGCCGAACAGTTGTTATTCCCTACGTCCCTGGCCTTACCGAAACACTGCGAAGATTGATGTCGGATTATAGCATAAAAGTCTACAGTAAGCCCCATGCAACGCTTGGTAGTCTTATATCACGACCTATTGCTACGGAAGCTTCCGAGCCATAGGGAGTGGTCTATTTAATACCATGCTAAGATTGCGATTGTGTATACATCGGCGAAACTGCAGGGGCCTTTAAGGCGCGACTGAAAAAGCATCGCAGTGATGTCGCATCGAAAGATGCTAGCAAGACTGCGTTGACCAAGCATGCGGTAACCCTACGACACGAAGTTGCCTTCGATAAAGCCCAAGTTTTGAAAAAGAAGTTGGACCACACCAACCGACTCTTTCTTGAGTCGTTTCACATTCACAAAAACAGTGAATGCGTCAACGACAAAGAACAATCTGTTTACTTTCGGGCAGTTTATAACAATTTGTTGGAACTGTTGCACCTCCCGCAGTGTTTCGTGTTTTGCCACTGCCACGTGATCTGACAAGCGGTGTCAACGTGTCCTTTTTCTCTTTTGTGTCCCTGAATGTTTTAGTGTATAGTTTACTTTGTAATTGCGGTATCAATACATGAAGTCTCGCTGAATGGCAGACGAAACGTCGTGAAAATATAGCACGTATATTTTACGCCAGAAGAGCAGTACATTTTAAATTGCAATATGCCTGGCAGTAACAGGAGTTCCAGGTTTGTTTTAGGTTGAATGCATTTACTGAACACATTGTTATAACTTGTACATAACTAGTTTATATACAGGCCTACCAAGCAAAACGTTTCAAGCACGCTACGTAACAATTACATCAGTCACTAGAGCAGTATCATTTAATCCAAATTAAATTCCAGCATTTTTAGCAATATTATTACTACCAACAAATTTTATCAGGTTTGGAGAAACTACATCAAATCACCAATGCGTCCACTCGATGTCGCCTTCGTGTTGACCTTCAGGATTTTTCCGGAGGTCAAGGTTTTGCCGAGTATAGGTAAGACTATGACGTATTTACCGTTTTCAATTTAATGCCATTGTTCCAACGATAATTTACCCGATGCTGCCAGATCGTCATAACTAACAAAATCTTAAAGACATTAGTGAAACCCCCCTTATTACGTAGATTCCCAAAAAAGTTTGAATAACACAGAATACTCTTGCTGTGTTCCAATGCATTTACTCGGTTCGGAATAATTATGAAACAAAAAGTTTAGATACCGCACACACATAGGAATGGTAATCAACTCGTAACCACCTCACATCACCGCTCCTGAGGTTTGCGCGATCGCTTGGTGGCGGATTGCCAGGGCCGAGCTCAGTGGGGCTCGGATTGGGCCGAACGCCACCTTTTTGCGCTTAGAGAATGTGGCTGCAGAAAATTTTCATTTCCCTTGATTCCAAATCTTCTGAAGCGTAGGCATCTGTAAGACAGTTCAAGCGAAATTAACCACGGCCAAATCAGTTGACAATTGATGACAGCAATCCAGTGAATATTATAGTGCTATGTCTCGCATCGATATATGGGATAAAAAGATTATTATATTCTTCAGCTAACACGCATGCATAATCCAGTGTTTTGAAATTTCAATTTTCTGCCCAACATGCTCGGCTTCGTTGATTGCTTAGTTGACAAATAATTATCCTACACGCCCGACACAATCTATGACACATGTCATTTATTACGTCATAAATGGTTTTATGCTTTACAATCATTTCCATGAGCAACAAACCAGTGAAAACGGATTGATTTAACACAACAAATTATCCGCTGTTATTTAAATTACTTTGCATGAAATTAAACATTATGACATTGTTGTTTTCAGCACTTTCAGCATTGGCGATGAAGGAAGTTCTTACACAATTACTATATCCGGATATTCGGGAAATATATCAGATTCGATGACTATGCGGGCGCACACTAATAACGAGATGGGATTTTCAACTCGGAACAGAGACAATGATGCGTAAGCAATAATGATACAACGTGTCTGATTATATTTCTGTTTTACTAACGAAGTAAATCGAGTTGTGTTGAAAAAGATGAAATGCATTTCCTCAAATAGTTGATTTTCGTTGACAAAGTTAACCCTAAATCAACAATTGCAAAAACCAATTGCTCTGAAACAGGGGGTTGCGTTAATGTTTTAGTTAAACGCAAGACTTATCCTAATTTGAAATAAGTTATAACACAGAGATGTTGACGACCGTCTAATTATAATTGCAGGAGGTCTGACGGTAATTGTGCTGTGACTGATGGTGGAGCTTGGTGGCATCGTAAATGTGGATATGCCCGTCTCAATGGTCCGTGGTCGAGAACTTCTACTGCTCGCAACACTATGACTTGGTATACATGGAAATCCAGTTATGGAAAAATTATGAGCTCTATGATGAAAGTGAAATGCGATTAAATGTTGGGGAGCTTTAAAGTGTCGAAAATTAACATTGCGTCGTTAGTTACCATGGCAACGTTGTGTTGATTTACAATTATTGACAGACATTGTATATACTTTCACCTGTTTTGAAAAAGGCTTTAATTAGTAAATAACAGGAAAACAATTATACCAAACCGAATTTATTTCACATATCCTTCAATAGCGGAAACTACACATGTTTTTTGTTATCATGATACAATTACATTTCGTGCGTTTCGGATGCTACTTCTTCCATCGCTTGCAACCGTTTCCAGCTTTATGTTGATAATTCATGTAAATATAAACATTGATCCATCAGATTTGACAGTTACTATCAGAATCTTTGCCGTAAGCGTTAGAAAGCAAAGCCAAGGCCTCCATTTTGACTAGAAATCAGTTATAAGCCAGCACTTTTTATTAAATATACTGCGATTATATTATTCGAGGAACCAAGATAGTCCACGAATATCGGACAATATTGAAAAATAAACACAACGACACCAAGTACAAGTACGCATAATGGGGTTTGCCGATCATTGTCACAAAGTGGTCAAATAACTCTTACAGTAAGCTCCAAAGTTGGACGCTGTGGCGAGAATTTGCCGATGGTTTTGGCTTATTGCCGGCATTTGTAACTACATTTCTTAAATTTAAGTTGATAGTAATGCAGTTACATATTTGTTGTTGCAAATCAGGTAATATATACAAAATAAAAGAACAGCGAAAACGCAACCTTGTAAAAACGTGAAGAAAGTTTTATGAAAGTGTCATCCGGGAGTGGGCGCTAGAGCGCGGAGTCTGCGTTTTATTAGTTGGGTGTGGCGTTAAAAACATCGGCCACAACCTCCTCGAGAAAGGGGTTGCCCTTGTTCCGTTGGATAGCTAGCTTAAAGTGAACAGAGGTTTTGAAGGATGAAACCAAATGCCGGAAATGTCGTTGATGGAAACCGAAACTGAATTATGATCCGAAAGAGGGCATGGGGTGAATAAATGTTTGTTGGGGATTAACGAAGAGGAAAGATAAATTCTATCAATTCTGGACTGTGTATTTTGGGCACGACGGGAAAATTGACGGAGGTTTGGGTGAAGAAGCCGAAAGGAATCCTGTAGATTATAAGTTGTTAACAATTTTATAAGGTTGTAGTTGGGCCTGTCGATTGGGTACTGGGGGTGTTTGTCCAAGGTAGGGTCAGTTACACAATAGTCACCAGTAAACAAAAATTAAATAAAACAAAATAAATAAATAAATGAAATGGTTGGGGAGGGATTGGTCAAAAACATGATGAGTTAAAATCATGTTTGATTACTGCTGAACTACTGCATACTAATTTTTCTCCCGTCTCATCCTATTAAAAGTCGCCGACATTTAATGTTAAGACAGCGTGAAGGACTGAGGTAAACCTCTTCTGGGGCCAAGTTACCACATTTGACTTAAGGTGCAAACTGCCACAAGGGCATTTAATACTCTCGCCTGTCGTGTACGCTGTACTGCGTCAGGGTGTCTTCTTTGACTTCGAGGTGGTTGGACTCGTCTTCCGTTTGCGGGGACTAACTTCAGTGAATCCTTCGTTGAGGTTTGGCTGAGGGGTGGAAGTTGCTGATGGTTGCACGCTGTTGGTTGAGGTTAGTGCGGTATTATTTGTTACGTTTTTTTTTACCACACCGGGATTTAAACCCAGAATATTATGGGATGTTAGCCAATACTGGCTTCGGCATACTGTGGTGGAGCACCGCCTCTGGTGTTTTTAATTTGTCTTACACGAGGAACGTTGTGGCTCCAAAGGTTGTGCCTCTGATGGCTTTGCGCCACATCGGTTGACGTCAGTCTTCACAATTGGCGGCAAATCATCGGTGACATCAGTTGTCACATTAAAACGTTATCAGTGAAGCTAGGTGTCATACCTGGCACATGCAGGTGCCTAGGTAGTAACGACATCAGCTGACACTTCTTCGCTGTGGACTGGCAGGTGATGGCGTTGTGGCGTCACGTGCGTTCCCCTTCCGGCGCCTTCTTATCTTTACTTTCAGCGTGGAAAACCGCGTCGGCTTCCACGTTTGGAGATTTATCTTCGGTGTTGCCACCTTTTGCAGCTGAGGCCCGTTACAATCTTCTACACCCTTTGCGAAGCTGGGCAATCGCATTTCGTGTGGCCAATTTCAGTGCAAAACTCATATTTCCTGGGCTGCCCGCTATATTTAATTTCAAAAAATGTTCTAGTAGGGCGTAGACGCTCGGGAATCGGATTTTCCCTTAAGACTGATGCCTCCATGACAAACACGTCTACCTCCACATCAGCCGAAGTCAACGAATAACTTCCACCCACCAAGCGTCGGGAAGTATTTAGAGAAATATGTAAGGAGCGATTGCGGGGAACGCCGATAAAAATACACGCTCTTCATCTTCACAATGCGCGGTTGCATGTACCGGTTT
This sequence comes from Ascidia mentula, assembly GCF_947561715.1. Taxonomy (NCBI): domain Eukaryota; kingdom Metazoa; phylum Chordata; class Ascidiacea; order Phlebobranchia; family Ascidiidae; genus Ascidia; species Ascidia mentula. The sequence continues at coordinate 8,786,511 of NC_138568.1, forward strand.
CCCACTGGCTCTCTAGGTCATGGCAAAACTTCGAGCTCTCTCCATAGTCGGGCAAAAAACTGCACCCTTTTGGAAACTGAAAGATGCATTTTTGGTTATCTCGCAGCGAAACTCTAACTTGCGCAACAATTGGTGAATTTCTGAACGCTTCAACTCTGGATTGAAGCTAGCGCGCACTTCCAGGTCTCTGGCATAGAATGAGCCGCCACACATGGCCCGGCTACAGCTCTGGCGAAATTCATATCGTAACAAAACGAGTACCAAAAAACAAGACACACGCTGGCTACTTGCAGCTCACAACTATTAGACCCAAAAAGGGCCGGGCTGATAAGCAAGTGACCCCAAGCCTTTTCTTCACTTTCATATAAAGGTTGACAATTCTCGCCTCAATAGAAGTTCGATTGAATTTGGTTAAGCCTTTCGAACACTTCCCTTGACCAACTAGAATATTAATAAAACAGAAATGCATTGTAGAACAGAATGCAACTCGGAATGATATATGCGTGTGAAGAGTTACCAGAGTTAACTTGCTGATTGATCGACCGCCAGCAGAACAAAAAAGTGCACTACGAACTAAAAGGCCAATGAATTCAAACTAACCGCGGTTCTAGGAACGTTCTGTATACTGACGCTAGAAAATGTATAAAAAAAGGTTCAAAGTGGATCGCGAATACCACGAAAAATCAGTGGTTTTATGATTTTCTTACTACTGGAAAAATATTTAATCGGATTTTCTTTGACCAAAATGACGTCAGCTTTGACTTAGTAACGCTGATTTTTATCCCACGTTCCTTGTAACATGCAAAGTATGTTAGAAAATACATGAACAGAAACATGAACATTGACATGAAGACACGTTTTGCAAACTCGTCGTGAGTCCAAGGCAACTGCTGACTGAGTGCTGTGTACAGTTGCCTACAGGAATAGGATTGATTGCATGACAGAGTGGAAAACAAAGGTTATGAAGAGCTGCAGACAAGCAGGAAATGCGGTGAAAACGACGCATTTCCTGCTCCTTAAGAAATGCCACTGCAGCGTACCAATTGATTCCACACGGCTTGCTGCTGTACTGAAGCTAGGAAGCTTGCGTGCTCTTGCTGTAGACTACTGAAATTAAAACTCCGTGAACAAAATTGTTTATTTATGGAAGCACACGTTTGCAATCACAGGCGACGTAAATTGTAATTTGTTCCATGCGCGTTTAACTAGAGTTTATCACGTGACTGAATTGCAGCAAATTAACTATTAAACGAACGTGCGATCGTAACCGCGCGATGGCGAGAATAATGGCAGGCCGAGAGGAAGAACGATGACCAGGAAGGCGTTTTATTACGAAGTGTCAGGAAAAACGTGGTTGTCCAGCAGAGTGTCCGAAGCTTGTTTAACGCTTACTCAAAACTTGTACTAAAATGACATACATTTGACAACGTGTATTATGACATCATAACCTTTACATAATGAAACGCCAGTAAAAATGGGCTTACGTAAGAGGAATATTACAATGACAAACTAAAGGAGAATGATACTAGACCTCGTAGCGCATGGTTTTGTTGGAAGCTAAATTACCCGAACTAAAAGCACGTCTGTAAACTTATCAACAATCAGTTTACGAGGATCCTCAGCAAACAACGAAAGAGAAAGAAAAGAACGAAAAGAAAGAGAAGTTGTCACAATTACGTTCTGAGCTCAGAAGAATGAATATTGTGCTGGTGGTGCAGGTTCTGGTTATTGCAGCACTGCTCGCTCTGGTAAGTTTCATATCAGTAAGAAATTAGCGTTGCGTCAACATGCTATGGGTAAACGTAAGTTGGAGCGTAATAAATCAACCGTGTGCTTTGTGAAACGAGATACATCGATCATGACCAATATAAAAGTTTCGTTTCTGGTTTGGGAGCTAACATAGATCTTGTACGCTTCCACTTTTTGGGGTAAATGCGAATGGAGAAAACAATGTTTGAAACAAATTGATTCTGATATCCGTCAGTTGGTTTATTTTTGAAAATTGTGAAAGATTAATTTCGCCTACAGCATACGTCATCATCAGTTTCTGCAAATAAAATGCATTAAAGCACGAGAAGCTACATGTACCTAAAACAAGCAAACAACTAAAAACAAAATTAAAATGTTGAGCACATAGTCCCTACCACTGCATCTACACAACTGCAAACATCACAACAGTACAAGGCCCTCTAACACCGGAAGCAGAAAGATAAGAGAGTGCGAATCAAAATGCGACCCGCAGCACGACCGAACGACGTCATTGAACAACATTAAAACAATGATAAAAGATGTACTCCATCCATAAAACACAACACCAAATAAAACTACAAGCAACTTCTAACGAATGCAGGGGAGAATTATTTTTGAATGTTTATTTAGCCTTGGGTTCGGTTCATCCATTTGGTTTCGCACACATCCTGTCCTTTGGCCATGGGCTGTTCCACAAATACCACCGAAAAACAAATTAAAATGCTTATGTGCGTTCCTGCCGGTGGGTGCGCGTTTGCAAAATGGTGGCGCAGAGCTGTCTTGTCGTTGTTTTCCAACTTGCCTTTAGCAGAAGTAGCTACCAAGAGGTTGGCTGCAGTCTGTTTCCAGCGCCAGCAGCCGGTAATTTGTTAAAGTGTTACCCAAAGAGGGGGTCGTTTATAAACGACTTGGGCCTGGCTCTTTAATTGCCCTTCTTTTTGTGTGAGCTTGAGAACCTGAGGCAATGCTGTACCCCAAGCAATTATTTGATCGGTGGAGTTGAAAAGGCGTGTTGACTACGTTCGTGCCTCTGCGATACTCGTATCAATAACTTTCTTGGTGAAGCCCGATTTCCTGCATTTGTTCTCAAGGCTTTAGAGGTAGTGGCCCTGTTTGTGGTTGAAGCGGCGCAAGCCGCATGCTTTACCGAGGACAATTGACTTGTGCTGCAAACGGACTACAGCGATCTTCCTGGCATCTACCCTTGTGGGGCGGTGCGCATTGGGCGGACACCATGGTAACCACATACACATAGTTAACGAAACGTCAACATTAACAACAATAGCAGGCAAACAATATAAACTGCTGCAACATGTAACGTGTGCGAGTTTCAGCATTTATGTTGCGACGTGCTGCACAACATGTCATGAACAATATGTTGGCCAAACCAAAAATAAATTTTCAACGAGATAGACACAACACAGATTGGAATTGAGCCAAAGGCAAGTTGGGAAGCAACGACAAGACGGCTCTGCGCCACCATTTTGCAAACGCTCACCCGCCGGCAGGAATGCACCAAGCATTTAAAGTTGTTCTTTGGTGGTATTTGTGGAACAGCCCATGGCCAAAGGACTGGATGTGTGCGAAGCCAAATGGCTGAACCGCACCCAAGTTTCAATAAACATTCAAAAAATTATTCTCCCCAAATTTGGTAGCAGTTTCTGGCACTTTTGTTTGTTGTTGTGTTTTATGGATGTAGTACATCTTTTATCATTGTTTTAATGTTGTTCAATGACGTCGTGCGTTCGTGCTGCGGGTCGTCATTATTTTGATTCGCACTCTCTTATCTTTCTGTCTCCCGTGTAAGCGGGCTTTGCACTGCAGTGAAGTTTGCAGTTGTGTAGATGCAGTGGTAGGGGACATTGTGCTCACTATTTCAATTTTATTATTATTTGTTTGCTTGTTTTAGGTACATGTAGCTTCTCGTGCTTTAATGCATTTTATTTGCAGAAACTGATGATGACGAATGCTGTAGGCGAAATAGATTTTTCACAATTTTTGTAAAATAAACCAACTGACGGTTATCAGAAATACTTGGTTTCAAACGTTTCCTATCCGCTGACGGGGCTAGATTCTGTCCACTTTAGAAATCACGAAATAAAACAAAATATTTTTCAGGGTTGCATGCAGATCTTCATGACCAATGGTAGGAAAATATGAGACTTTATAAGATTGTGAAAACTGACACTTATATACACATGAAGTTAAAATTACTTGAAACAAAGAATTCAATATTAGCGGTTTTGTTGTGAAAATATTTCCCTTTTTTTAATTTTGTAACCGAAATTAGCGTGTCCCCTAATTTGGTTAAGACCTAGGCTGCTCTGCACTGAAGGCTTATCGCAGAGACCAGAATTCAGACGACCAAGGTGACTACGTTTGTAATCAAATAGAAACGCTAATATATGTAAAAGAATAAAACGATATTTGCAAGCTGCAGACATGGTGAGTTCACGCACTGTTTCGACCTGTGAGGTCTCATCAGTGCAGCTGTTGAAGTGGCATTGTGCTAGCTTCTACACTAGCAGGCACACTAAATTCCACTTTGTGGGAGAGTTCCGGTCACAATGATCTGTTAGGTACCCTATACTAGGTACCAAACAACAGAGACGAACCACTGTGGAGCGCACTATGGCCAAATGGATGTGCTTGGTAACCGATAGCGCAAATAAAACGATAAAAGTGCGAATAAAACAACGTTTGTTCTAAAACTTGCACAAAAATGACATTCCACTACCACAAGCGTTCATCAACAAATACATCATACGATCTACCACCAAAACAGTGTTTACAACCTCGCTACCAGCAGAGAACTAACTCGGCTTGTCCTCCATTATTTCCGCCACCAGCGGCCCACGTTTGCCACGTAAGCGTGACTGTTCGGGCGTATAAAAACGAGTAAAAAGGCGAAATAATCACAAATATATGATAAAGATGATATACATGCTTGACAAAATTCGATTTGTCACCGATTTCTCTGTGTTCGGCTGTCGTTGGTCGTCGCCGCAGCATTGTTTATATCGGCGTCCAAACCTTGAACAAAATCCTACAATAACCGAGTAAGCAAGCCTGTATCCTGTGTTGTGGGTGCGTCCGTGCGTGTAGCTTTGCGGTGTAGATGACCAAATTGTCAGTGTCGCGCAGCCCGAGCTCATCCGACTGCGTGTTTCGGCGTTCTGTTTCATGGTAAGACAGGTTTGCCTTTGAAGTTGAAATGTACTCGCTGGCCGTATTGTTCATTAACTTTGATAGACCTTTGTACGATCTTATGAACTTTCGGCATTCGCCAGGCGGAACGACCGGGTTTTCCATAAGAACGATGTCACCTTCTTTGATTACGTCTCCATTGCGTCGTCTATTGTATTGCTCCTGCATTTGAATTCGTTGAGCTTTCAGGGTTTCTCTGGCTACTTCCTCAGCCAGCCGCAACCTTGCTCGTATCCCATCCAAATAATCGTTGGCACTTCGTGATCTGGGGAAATGAGATCCGCGGGTAAGCGCAGTTCGTGTCCTGTAAGTAGAAAGTGAGGTGATGCCCCCGTGCTATCATGTCGGCTTGCGTTGTACGAAGCAACCACCGCCGAAAGTGCTTCGTCCCACTGTTTATTATCGCGTTGGACGTAATTGCGGAGCATTGTTATGGTGGTGCGGTTGTTCCGTTCGATTCCTCCGTTGCTTGCGAATGATATGGCGTCGTTCGGGTCTTTTAAAAACCCATTAATTTCTCCAGTTCTGAAAATAATTTGCTTTCGAAAATTCCCTCCTTGGTCGGAATGAATCACCTCAGGTACTCCATGTGCCACTAGCCACCTGTGAAACAGGATGCTCGCTGTTTCGTGTGCGGTTTGATGCCGCGTATGTCACGCTTTGACATATTTTGTGAATAAATCACAAGCGACTGCTGGGACATACTCATATCCCGTCCTTGTTAACGGAAGTGGACCAAGAACATCAATCTCAACGCGTTGCATTGGTCGCATTTCTTGTGATGGAACTAACGGGGTTTGGGAAGTAGTGGTTGGTTTCTTATTACGCTGACAGTGTTCGCATTTAAGGCAAGAAGCCTCTTTCCCCTCTCTCCATTTTAGGCAGTAAAAACGCTGTGAGAGTTTGCTCAAGGTTTTAACCATTCCCAAGTGTCCCCCGCCATGTACCTGGTCGTGGCATGCGGACAGCACTTCGCGGCTCATGGCAAAGGGTACTTTGCACTTTCTGCACATTGTTTAAACCTAGCACCAAACCCCAAACAGTCCGGTTTATCAACGTTTCCATCGCTTTGGAGCTGGTATGTGCTTTAGTTGTTACTGGTGCAAGTGTCTGTTTCATTAGTCAGCTGTGTTTAAAGACATTGAGCAAAGATCATTGCCTCAAAATCTCCCCGCTGGGCCAAAACAAACGCTTTTCTGGAGTTACCGGTAGTTTGGTTTCAGTTATTGAAAAAATCACTTTGAATGTTAGGCTGGGGTGGCTAGATGTCTCCACGCCAACAAAGAGTAAAGAATATAAAACCTCATTTTTAATAGTCTCCTTCGTGGGATACGCCTTGCGCCAAGTGCTTTCAAAGCATACACGAAGTCCTTAATGCTTTCCTGTGGCAACTGCCGCCGGCCAAACAACATCGCGCGTGTTTCATGGAGTCACGAACCTTGCTTTAGGGCGCGGCTAATTAACTCATCGTATTTCAGTTGAAAAACATAGGTGTCGTTTGCCTGAACTAGCCAGCGGAGGTCATCATTAATTGATGTTAATAAAAGATGACGCTTCACTTGCTCACTAGCTTTCACACTCTCACAGTAAGATTCAAACAAGGAAACAAAGTGGCCAACATTTTGTCCCGGTATAAAGCGGGGCGGCGGTGAAAACAAATAAAAGATATTATGAAACAAAGTTCTCTTCGGTATAAACGCAAGAAATTCAGACACAACAGACTGACCTGGTTGATATCCAAGGTAAACTATTTTTCTATAGCGCCACCATGCGGCCATATCATCGCCACCTAGTGATTACTAGTGCAGCTATCTAGTTGCTGACTGCATTAATGCCCTTTTGTATAAACAATATCTTACAACTTAACTAATACCAGTAAAAAATACAACCGAACACACAAAGAAAACCCGGTGTAGTTTTTTTACACTTGTACAAATTTACATGTGAGTGCAGGAAACCGATGAAAACAAAGGAATAGTGGGGGTGCGTTGTGTACATATGTAATTAATACGCTTGATATAAACAACACAGATAATCAAAGAAAGCGTGAAGGAAGTATCAATGTGTGATTAACATTCAATGCCCACTCACACATCTCACACATTGAATATTTTTTTCACAGAGTTGTCGAACAGAGTGGATCAACTGCAAGGGAAACTTAGTAAAACTTCCAACAGTTGAGCTTTACTTTATTTAAATATAAATCTTACATATGTGTCAAATTCCAAAAACCTTTGTCCGCAACCAACGTCATTACTCGCTTCTGCTCCTAGTGGTGTAGATTGTTGAGGTATTTACACCACTACGGGCAGAAGCAAGTCATGATGTGAGTGACGGACAAAGGTATTGGTAAACTCAACATATACGTCATCAAGTGCGAATTAAAGAGGGTTCCATCTGCCACCGGTGTATTCTGGTCATAATACAAGTCGTGCAAATATTGTGGGATTCTCACCGCCTAATTGCGTGTGAATGAGTTTAACTCAATACTTCTGTCAATCTGATGAGTTTTAACCGTCTGCAGATCTCCGGAATCTCATAGATTTTCTTCCACCGGTTTCCTGTAAAACTTCAGATATTAAAGGTCGCCAACATTTAAGATCGGGAGATGAAGTTTACTGTGAAGATGGGTGGCAGGTATTGATATTGTGGTAAATATCACTAAGACAGGGGTGGGCAATCCCTGGCACCAGCGCTAAGTTGGGTAAGCGAAGTGATCATGCACGCCAAGCAATTTACGATTTCACACTACAATACTTATCCATGCGCCCGGGATTGTGTTGTTTATAAAGGTCAGGGAATTACACATGAATGTGAAAAGTCATATATTGACATGGAGGTCATCTAACTTCTTTAGACCAAATCACCGAAAATCGGTGTCACGTGTTTTACTTGATAAATTCCAGGTGTTCCAGCGTCGTTATGATGGATCTGTGAGTTTCGATAGAGATTGGGTGGATTACAAGAACGGGTTTGGGGATTTATCAACAGAATTTTGGATGGGTTTGTATACCAATAAAGCAATCCATGACGTCTTACAAGTTTAGATAGAAACTAATTACAAATGTCGCAAAACTTTGAATAATGGTTTGTGTTAGGTTAAATGCTCATTTACTGAAACGTTTGTGACAACTACTGCACACCAAGTTAATATGCAGGTCTACCAAGCAAATCGTTCGAAGCACGCTAAAAACCCACTCCCACGACTCATTGTAACAGTATTAGTTAAAATTTAAATTCCAGTGTTTTTAGCAATAATAATACATCCAACAAAGTTTATACATTATTCCAAAGAACAAATTTTATCAGGTTTGGAGAAACTGCATCAAATCACCAATGCGTCCGTTAGATGTCGCCTTCGTGTTGACCTTCAGGATTTTTCCGGAGGTGAAGGATTTGCCGAGTATAGGTAAGACTATGACGTATTTAGCGTTTTTCAATTTAAAGCCATTGTTCTAACGATAATTTACCCGATGCTTCCAGATCGCCATAACTAACAAAATCTTTCTGTCACAAACAACATAGTTAAATGCGGGTTACAAAATAATATCGGCAATAACTCATCTAACTTTTGCTTCTACTGTAAGATATTCCATATACATCTTGCAATGTCAGCATCTTATGATTGATTGACATCTTATTTAAATGGAACAGGTTTGAGGTTGCTTAAATTTGACCTCAGATCGTTTGTGAACTTCAAGTTGAAAATATATTGGTTTCCTTCTCAAAACTTCTAATCCCACTCTGTGTTTATTGCTTAGTTGACAATGAATTATTGCACACAACAAAACACAATGTATGGCACATGTCGTTTATTACGTCACAAAGTGTTTATGTTTAACAATCATTTCTATGAGCAACAAACCAATGTAAGCGGATTGATTTGAAACGAAACAACAAATTATCCGTTGTTATTTAAATTACTTTGCATTAAATTAAACATTATGACGATGTTGTTTTCAGTACTTTCAGCATTGGCGATGAAGGAAGTTCCTACAGAATTACTATATCCGGGTATTCGGGGAATATCGGAGATTCCATGGCTGCTGGGCCGAACACTAGTAACAGGATGGGATTTTCAACTCGCAATAGGGACAATGATGCGTGAGTAATAATGATACAACGTGTCTGATTATATTTCTGTTTACTAACGAAGTAAATCGAGTTGTGTTAAAAAAGATGAAGTGTAGTTGCCTCAAATAGTTGATTTTCGTTGACAAAGTTAACCGCCTACCCTAAATCAACAATTGTAAAAATCAATTGCTCTGTAGCAGGAGGTTGCGTTAAAGTTTTAGTGAAACACAAGTTTTAACTGCTAGGTTCACAGGCTTCGCAGCCAAGGCATTGCAGCCTAGCTGGATCAGCCACTTTTCCTGACAAGTCGGAGCGAGATCTGAAAAATTAAGCTCCCGGTGAGGTTTGGGTGACCCTGGGCTAACCAGGTCCAACGCTCTGCCAATTGAGCTACAGGAGCTCAGTGGTTTTGCAGGGTATATTGTGGCCAAGGTACACTGGTGGGCAAGCGCACAACAGGCGACCTTCACAAACGTAGAGGATCTCCTCCACCCTAATCAGACAACGCAGATGTAATACCATGCTTTCGCATAGCAATTTAGAATCGTCCCACTGCGCAGGTCCTTTATGTTAGGCGATCTCAGCTCAAGTTTTAACTGAGTTTAAATAAGTTGTAACACGTTATTGACAACCGACTTAATTATAATTGCAGGTGGTCAGGAGGTAATTGTGCTCGGAATTCTGGTGGAGCTTGGTGGACGCGTGGTTGTTCACATGCCAAACTCAATGGTCTGTGGTCCAGAAATTCTACTGCTCGGAACACTATGATTTGGTCGACCTGGTCAAAAAAAGATGGAAAAATTATGAGCTCTAAGATGAAAGTGAAATGCGAATAAATGTTGGCGAGGTTTAAAGTGACAAAAATTAACATGCGTCGTTAGTTACCATGGCAACGTTGTGTTGATTTACAATTATTGACAGACATTGTAAATACTTTTACCTGTTTTGATAAAGGCTTTAAATCGTAAATAACAGAAAATTGGTTATACCAAACCGAATTTATTTCACAAATCCTTACAAATTTTGTGTTTATAGCGGACTTCACCTTTCTGCATGTTTGTTGTTATCATGGTATGTGTAGGGTGTTACTTACACGTCTACACAAATAATAACACTACTCTATATCTGACTCCTGGTAAAAAGGCTGCTATCAAATCCACAGTAAATCGATCAGTTGAATACATAATAAACAATCGCACGAGGATTAACAATAACACGTTACAAACCACGCGTGCAAAAAGTATCTGTCCTATATGTCCTTTGTCCTCTGTCCCTTCGTATCTTTTTTACGCAAAGACATGTGGCTTATGTAGAAAATGCATACCGGGTTATTTGAGTTCAGATTACCCCGTGACTCATTTGAGAAGGCGGCTTGTTGCTGGAAGTGTCAACGAACAAGTAACACGTTCGCCGTGAATGAGTTGAACTTGGTTTACAGCGTGATTATTATCCGACGTTAATGAAAAAACGTTTGATGCCAGAAAAACACAACATAATAATTGCAAATGTGACGTCGGCACTACCTATTATTACATTTTGTGCGTTTCAGATGCCACTTCTTCCATAGAATTATGTCAACGTATCAATTAGATATTGACAACATATTCCGTTTTATCATTCCTTGTATATCATGTCGTTGTTGTAACGTCGCATGCAACCGTTTCCATGCTTTATTTTGAACATCCATGTAAATATAAACATTGCTCCATCAGATTTGACAGTTGATTTCTGATTCGAGGATGTCAGTAAATTTGATTCAGTCCAGTTTGGCTTTCTCTGATAAACCCAAAAATGCATTCACGCCAATTTAGCGCAAATATTTACAGAAATGCCCGGATATCGCAGCGCCATTTCACCGATTTATGGGAAAGGTTTTATGTGAGGGTAAATTGTGTAACAAGGTTTCTTGTCAACACCCAGTTCCTCATTGAAGTCCAAATGATGACGTCACGGCCGTGGGCCTTCACGTGTTTCATTTGTGTTGTTGTTTTTGTCTGTTCAGTTACCTGCCTACCTCTGCGCATACCTTGCTGTAACTCGTTCTTACTTGGCACTGATGATGAACACAGTGGTGTTTGAAACGTTTGCTTCGGCATGAGTAGCATACTAGCTTTGGCTTTCCTTTACAAATCATTTTCTTGTCACCTACCAAGGTAGACCTCATGCACTCTTGTGTAATAACCAAACTATGAGTTGGTGGAAATGGAAATCCAGGCATGGAAAAATTTGAGCTCTAAGATAAAAGTGAAATGCGAATAAATATTAGGGAGGTTTAAAGTGACGAAAATTAACATTGCGCCATTAGTTACCATGGCAACGTTGCGTTGATCTACAAGTATTGACAGACATTGTAAATACTTTCACCTGTTTTGAAAAAGGCTTTAATTAGTAAACAACAGGAAACAATTATACCAAACCGAATTTATTTCACATATCCTTCAATAGCGGAAACTACACATGTTTGTTGTTATCATGATATATTTACATTTCGTGCGTTTCGGATGCTATTTCTTCCATAGAATTATGTCAACGTCGCGATTAGATTTTGACAACGTATTCCGTTTTATCATTCCTTGTATATCATGTCGTTGTTGTAATATCGCATGCAACCGTTTCCATGCTTTATGTTGATAATCCATGTAAATATAAACATTGATCCATCAGATTTGACAGTTACTATCAGAATCACTGCCGTAAGCGTTAGAAAGCAAAGCCAAGGCCTCCATTTTTACTAGAAATCAGTTATAAGCCAGCACTTTTTATTAAATATACTGCGATTATATTATTCGAGGAACCAAGGAGTCCACGAATATCGGACAATATTGAAAAATAAACAATACGACACCAAGTACAAGTACGCATAGTGGGGTTTGCCTATCATTGACACAAAGTGGTCAAGTAACTCTTACAGTAAGCTCCAAAGTTGGACGCTATGGCGAGAATTTGCCGATAGTTTTGGCTTATTGCCAGCATTTGTAACTACATTTCTTAAATTTAAGTTGATAGTCATGCAGTTACATATTTGTTGTTGCAAATCAAGTAATATAAACAATATAAAAGAACAGCGAAAACGCAACCTTGTAAAAACGTGGAGAAAGTTTTATGGAAGTGTCATCCAGTAGTGGGCGCTGGAGCGCGGAGTCTGCGTTTTATTAGTTAGGTGTGGCGTTAAAACATCGGCCACAACCTCCTCGAGAAAGGGGTTGCCCTTGTTCCATTGGATAGCTAGCTTAAAGTGTGCAGAGGTTTTGAAGGATGAAACCAAATGCCGGAAATGTCGTTGATGGGTCGTATGTCGTGTTTAATTCTGCTTCGTGTTTTCCAAATAGTGTGTGCAAGTGAGGTGTTAAGGAATACAGCTTGTATTTTTGTGTATGGTGTTGTGTTGTGAAGTCGTCGAAGGGCGATGTGTGAAGGTTTATCACATGGAAAAGAGTTTGAGTTAAAGTTTGAAAAATATGTCGAATTAGGGTGAGAAGAGGTTGGATGGATCGACAGTGGTTAAAGAGATGAGAAAAGGTTTCGAAGGGGGAATTGCAAAGGTAGCAGTGGGATTGTTGATCCAGGGCAAGATAGGTTTGCTGACATTTCAACGGGAGAATTTTGAGGGTAAGGCGATAATTAAAAGTTTTAAGGTAGTTCGGGAAAATAGGATGGTGAATTTAAGAACAATTGTTGAAATGTTGGGGTGCAGTGGATTCGTCCACAATACGGTGATAGATCGCTTGAATTTTGGGGTCATAAGTTCAGTTTCGGTAAGTTTTAAATGTTTAAGAAGGTCGAGAATGTATAGATAGTGGGAAGAAAGTGTTGTTGCGTGTGGGAGGTAATTTCTTGTACGAATGTTGAAGAGTTTACTGAAGGGAAAGTCCTAGATTATATTCTATGAAGGAAATTTGCGGAGTAGTTGGGGATTCCAAAAGGCAGTGATTGTAATATTGTTTGATAGAATAGAAAAGTGATTGGGCAGAGTGGAGGGGAATGTTTAACACGCCGTGCAGAAACGAGCGGAAAATCCGTTGTGGCAAAGTTTAAGAAGGCCCGGGAGTTGGCGCTAGAGTGAACGGCGGAAAGGTAATTAGTAAAGCAAGTGGGAAAGCGTTTAAGATTTAACTGGAGATGTAACCATCAGAATGAAACAGAATCAAAGGGTTTTGGTAATTATTTAGAACAGTCGGATCATTTTCTGGAAGATAAGGGTAAGATGGCCAAGGTCAAATTCTGTTAGGGTGTAGGAGTTGAAAAATTGGTTGAGGGTGGCCCCGATGAGGTCCCAGTAAATCGAGTAAAACTCGATGCTGAGACCGTCGGGGCCGGGGGCTTTGCTGAAGGAAAGAGGGAAAGTGTTTTTCTTGATCTTGAATTACTTACAACGGAGTTTTTACAAATAAATTAGAAGGGTAGGGTACTGGAAGGTGTTTAGAATAAAGAGTTTCGAAGAATTACCGAGTGTGGGAAAAACGTTCCTTGGGGGTAAAAAGAGGAAGGCCGTGGGTGTTTTGAATCTCGAGTATAAGACTGTGAATGCGTGAGGGTAGCAGTTGGGAGTAAAGAAGTTTATCAGTTATATTTTTAAAATGGGAGTCGGGGGAAAGAAATTTTAGAATAGAAGAACGGAATTTAAGAAGGTAAAGAGTATTTAGGTTTTTAATGATAGATTGTAGAGGAAGTTTTCAAAATGGGGGTTTTAGTTGAGCATTTGGCGGGCGATGTGGAGTTTGCTGCTGTTGTAGTAGGTTTGATCTCGAGATTGTTGAGCCAGGCGTTTTGAGTGAAATTTTATCAAAGATTTAAATTTTTCATAGAGATAGCCAAAAGTCCATGGGGTTACAGTGGGGCGAGAGTTTGCCATAGAGGGAAAAAATAGTGAAAGTCAAGGAGAAAAAAAAGGATCGTTAAGGGTTTTAGTATTATTCTTCCAGGTACCTCGTCCCCTGGGTGGGACAGAGAGAACGTTAACGGAAACCGAAACCGAATCATGATCCGAAAAAGGGGATGGCGTAAATAAATGTTTGTTGGGGATTAACGAAGAGGAAAGATAAATTCTATCAATTCTGGACTGTGTATTTATGGCACGACGGAAAAATTGACGGAGGTTTGGGTGACAAAGCGAAATGAGTTTCTTGGAGGAAAAAAATGTCAAAGTTTAAAGAGGAAAGGTACCAGTACAGGCTCTTATTTTGGAGGCGTGGCCGAGGCCGTTAACATTAAGGATGCAAATCTTTAAATACGACACCATTGTGTGAAATTAAATAAAACAAAATAAATAAATGAATAAACAAAAACGCAACAAAATGGCGGGGGAGGGGTTAGTTAAAAACATGACGAGTTATAATCATCTGGGATTAATGCTTTACAACTGCACACTAATTTCTCTACCGACTCAAGGTTATGACATGATCCGCAAGTATACATCCTATCTTATTAAAAGTCGCCGACATTTAATGTTGAGGCAGCGTGAAGGGCTGAGGTAAACCTGGGGCCCAGTTGCCACATCTGACTTAAGGTGCAAGCTGCCACAAAGTCATTTAATACTCTCGCCTGTCGTGTACGCTGTACTGCATCAGGGTGTCTTCTTTGACTTTGTGGTGGTTGGACTCGTCTTCAGTTTGCGAGGGCGAACTTTCGTGAATACTTCGTTGAGATTTGGCTTAGGGGTGGAAGTTTCAGATGGGGATGGTTGCACGCTGTTGGCTGAGGTTGGGGCGGTATTTTTTGTTATGTTTTTTTTTACACCTAGATGTTTTTCTTTTACACCTAGATTTAAACCCAGGATATTCTTGGATGTTAGCCAACACTGGCTTCGGCATACTGTGGTGGAGCACCGCCTCTGGTGTCTTTAATTGGTCTTACACTAGGAACGTTGTGGCACCAAAGGTTGTGCCTCTGATGGCTTCTTTGTGTGACGTCAGTCTACACAGTTGGCGGGGGAGCTTCGGTGACATAAGTTGTCACATAAAAACGTTATCAGTGACGCTAGGTGTCATACCTGGCACATGCAGGAGTAGTAGGTTTCAGCCGAGTAGCATGGGCACTCTTCACTTATTAGGGATCGGGCACTCTTCACTTGGTTTGAGATCGGGCACTCTTCACTTGGTTTGAGATCGCGCACTCTTTACTTGTTCGGAGATCGCGCACCGTTCACTATGTGGGATCGGGCACTGTTCACTTATGTGGGCTTGTTCACATATTGCAGGAAAAATAACTTAGAGTGGTTCATTTGTTGAATGAGTTGGTCAAGTAAGAACGTAAACCCAAGTGAGAAGTTCTAGTTATTTACCAACGATTTTTTCTTATAGTTCCAAAAATCAGTCACCGCACAACGACAACTCGGCTCCAGGCAATAAAGGTAACGATTTTGTAGAACAAACATTGTTTTCGTAAGAAAGCACACAAATACGGCATACTTAGGCAAACCGCAGTATTCGTGTTTCTGTCCAGTCGTAAAACTAGTCACTACATTAACTAACAATCGTGGGTAAAGCATTCTTGTTACTACAAAAACATAAAAATTAATTTCTATGCTACATGGTTGAAGATAAGATTGTTTGAAGAAATTTCAAACGACGAGCACGAACAGAAAGCAAGTCCAGTTTATATCAATACGACAGAAAATGATCCTGCTGTAGATGAGCATTATGTGGGCGAGGACAAAGATATCAACGAATATGCCAGCTTCACAGCAGCAGAAGTACCTTCGTACGCTGTTGCTAATAAGTCTAAAAAACGTGGATCGTCATCGGAAACAAATGAGGTCAATCCTTACAGCATGGCCGGAGACGAAATCTCCTCATCTTCTGAGGAGAAAGAAGCTGATCATACGTATGCTGTGATGAAGAAACAGTAAAAATCGCTATGAGTTGTTGACGTATTTGATATGTATATGAACAACCATAAAATATAAAATCAAATAAAAAATGGGGCAAACAACAAACTGCAAACGATAGCGGTTAAAATGCCGCCGGCGAGCCAAAGCCGACAGTTCGGTCGCACCTTACTTAATCGTGAAATCTGATTGTCAGTTTATTTTGCATTTGTAGTACTGTTGGTTAACTCCGTTGTTGTGTGGTTGTTTAGCGATACTGATGATGCCTGCACAGACAGGCGAAATAAATATGTCGCAAAAACTTGAAACAGGCAGACGACTTAGGATTGTTTATCATATTTTTGTAAAATCATTCAAAGAAAAATTTGTTGCGATAACAAACATGAGAAGGTTATTTGGGTGTTGCGCATAATATGTCAACAATCTCTGTCTGGTTCATTCTCCTGGCATGTTAGAACTTGGTTTGTCGCAACCCTTTTGAATAACTTAGATCTATTACTATGTATAGTCCTATGTCAAGTGCTGATTTGCTTATACTTCACACCTGCAGCGGTTCGGTGCATTTTAGCAATGTTAATTGTAAGACTAAAAACATAAGTTCCAGAGGATTCAATAAATATGTGGCCGATACTCATTCTGTCAACAATTGCACTGACTGAGGAAAGTTCGAAATTCTATCGCACAGCTAATCTATGTAAACAACCATTGCTACACTGAAATATAATTTTTTTGTAAAAATTCTTTCTAAAGCGCACATTTAACATCTGTAATACATGTGTTTGATGACTATTTTCTGGGCGGATATGCAAAAGCAGGAAACATTTTCGTCTGCGAAATGAAATCATTTATTCATACATTTGTTTGAATCACAAGATTAGTAAAGCCAAAAATCTGCACTAAAAAAATTGAAAAACTAATTGCTTTTAGACATGTGAAAAAATCAGCTAATATCCTAATGAAACAATTAATCACAAAATATATCCGTTTTTCGATTCAGAACATGCAGGTGAACGCCAGTGCAATTACAGTCACAAGTTGGTTAGCTGACACACTCTGTGTTCCAGGATCTAGAAAACAAATTGGTATGAAATAACCTCTAAAATACAAAGTCATGCAAATGTTACTGCAAGGCAATAAGGACTACAACGTTTAACCAGTTGACCTATGTCAGGTTATAACATAAGGAGGACGTTTTACCGGTAACTCGAATTGTGGGAGACTTGGTAAGTTGTACTGGACTTGTCTCTGTAATGGACGGATTACTGGTTGGTGAAACAGTTTCATCTTCCTCCTCTTCGTCAATTGTTCTCAAACATATATCATCGATTTTAGGCAATCTAAAGAAAATTTAAAAAGTCATTTGAATTTCCCCTGGAAGTGTGCTGAAAGTGCAACTGTCCACATTTCCGACATACCTGCGTATAAACGGAGAATGAGCAGAACGGGAACGGGATCCAACGCATCCATTAGCACATCGTGTCCCATGCAATTACTCCTTGCACACAAATAACCACCTGACACTGTAATTAACAAAATTCATGACTTGTTACACACCTTCAAACTATTTTGGGACAAACATTACAACAAGTGAATCACCAGATAAGTGCAACCGCATGTTTGATTTTTAAATGGAAATGTTTTTGCCAGTATTTGTATCTTTGCTATAAAAATTTTTTTGTAAAAAATCTTTCGCAAGAAATGTCATTTTCAGATGTTTTAGTTGACGTGTCATCTTACAATTTTCAGGGTAAAGAGCGAACGTGCATGACCAAAGATTTAACAAAATAGGAGAAAGACGCAGAGCATTATGCAAAATAAAATGTAAGGGAGGTGCGCAAAAAGTTATGTGTGTAGAAGTACATGACAGTTGTTCAAGAATCGTTTAAGAAAAATTACCACAATTGCCACATCAGTAGTTGTTTCAACTTGTGCAAATCTCTCTTGAAAACGGAAAGCATCGATGCTGAAGTGATTTCTCTTTGGAGATGTCGAGATGTGTGATGCCATGGTGGAATCTTGCAGACATCTACGTCATTTGGTTTACTTGCAAAATGCTACATGCCAAGATGATAAGATACATATTGGTATTTTCTTACCCGTTAGCAATCAATGTATGGGAAAGGCCGGGTACTATAGGTTCTGGATAAGCGATGCATTGTTCAGTAGTTAATTCTATGTCGTCATCTGTACTCTCAGCGTATAGACCGAAATATATTTTCTTATTTAGAGAATACTGGACTGGGTAATCTGCTGGACCATATGCTGTCTGAATAAATAAATGTAACAAAAGGTCATTAGGTTTACAGGGTTTAAACTCTCGACGCTTGGCTAACCAGGCCCAACGCTCTACCAACTGAGTGGTTTCACGGGTATATTGTGGCTGGTGTGCAAGCGCACAACTTGCCAGGCAACCTTCACATATACTCTACTTCCATTATCAGACAACGCAGTAACATTTCACGCAATGGCATGATTGGCACGATCGCCCCACTACGCAAGTACTTGCTTGGCAATCAAAGCTATCGTATCGCGATTGTTTGGTGGCAAGAAATTTTACTGGGTTGTAACAAAAGTTTTGAGAAAGTCACATAACAGAAAAAATGGCATATTTTATAATTTAACAGTCACCAATGACAAACTTTCAAAGCTTTAAGGCCCGAGGATGGGCCAGAAAGTTTTGACTGTGATTTTAAATGGCATTAAATCTGACAATGTGGGCATTTGACTTTATAGATCTGTGGTGGCGTCATTGGGTCACTGTTAAATTATTAGATTTATATCCTTTTATTTTCATTTAATTACCTGAAAACTGGAATTGGTGTAAAAATCAAACGCAAGTTGAATTTCAGCAAATCCGTCTTCGACGATAATGGTTGTGTAAGACTCTTGAGGGTCGAAAACACCCGTGACACTCGCATATTTTTCAACAGAACATGTGTAGGGGATGTAAATCCATTCACCACGGGTGATGACTGAACTCGGTGTGTTTTCTATCCACATCGTAATGGTGATGCGGTGTTTTAACTCGTCGGCAGTTTCCTTTTTGAGCATAAACGGAATTGATCACGCTGTCAATAATCATTTAGGCAAAAAATATCTCTACATGTTGACAATTTTGTTGTAGTATAACTAATAACTTACGACAGTTATATAACTGTAAACTTAGATGCGTTGTGTATTCGAAAATGAATTATACATTTTGTGTGCTTTTTACTCAAAAAATGTCCCTAAATTCATTTTGTGAAGAATAATTTTCCAATCGCACTAAAAGAAGCTATGTGATAAACACAAACTGTCGGTCCAAATAAAAATATTGTTAAAAGAAATATTTACAATTCGTTGGGTGCCACAGACTTGTAGACTAAAGTCAAAACGATAATGAGTTGAATTTCCACGACTTCTGCATTCTGTTGCAATAGAATTTGTATTGTAAGGATCAAAATCTCCGATTCCAATTATTCCATCAACTGCACATTCTTCCACTACGATTGTCATCCTGTCTCTGCTACATGTGCGCAGCATTTTTGCTGCACATTATTAACTTGTTTGTGTTTGGTCTTTGTCGGGTAATTAACTTACGTTTTTATTTTTTTTTAGTTTTATCGTGTGTAAAAGAACCCATGCAACTGAAGCAAACACTTTTTTTTACAAATATTGTTTTCTTCAAAAGTTGTTTCTTTATTCAATGAATGCAATTAAATCTTGGTCAAACAAACGTGAGTAAAGTTTTGTAGCGGAAAAATCAATCTCAATTCAGCTGTGTGGGCTTTATTGTACATGACAAAGCTTTTTACTCCAAACCTCCCGACAACTTACGAACACATTGACGTTGATCTTCCAGTAGTTCCCAACAAGAATGATAACATTCACAATGATATCCAACCGTATCTTGCACACACCTGTCGCTGCAACCACCGTTTTCAATTCCACACGAACTAGTTTCTGAATCACATGTAATACAACTATACGGCTAACATATTTAATTAGAATTACATACCTCCAACCGTTATAGTGATGCATCGCTGTTCGGTAACAAACCTAGCAAAAAAATATAGTTTCACGAAAAACAATCAAAAAGTTTGTGGTGACTGATGGGAAAGACGCAACACTCACCCTGAGCTTTCTCGGGCCTCAAAGCAGAAATGGTTCGGACCTGTGTCCAAATGAGTTGGAGTCCATGTAACTGTAGTTGAATATTCATTGTTGTTGCTTGCACGGAGTATGTTATTACGGTTGGCGTTGTTGGGTGCGATCAACCCGAAGTGGGTGATGCTGAAACAAAACAGTAACGTTACCGTTGAAAATGTGTGAAAGTCAATTAAATCTTCACCTATCCGAGTCGCTAACTGGTTTTGCCTGCAGAGTAAAAGTGAGGGTTTGACCCACAGGAATGGATGTTTTCTGGCCATTTATAGGCGTCGATCCCAAAAATACCGGCCTGTTAGAGCAGTTGTAGCCTGGTGATGGCGCCAAAGATACTAACAAACGACAATTCAATGAGAGGTTACAAATACGCAAAGAATTGTGCCAACAATCGAAAAAATTGCATATTCTCGTGATACCTTCCACAATAAATTGCAGTGAGCTGTAGCTTTTAACTGTTGTTGGGTTGTAGGGCGGATGATCTTCCACGATTAAGGCTACGGGGTATAAACCACGTATGGCGGTACCAGCGTATTGAAGTCGGCAATTACTCTGCAATAACCAAACATGTTCCTTTTATTTTAATCTCAAGTGTATCGACAATAAAAAAAATGTAGCTAATAACAGTGGTTGGTTTGTGCAGTATTTGTTCTCACTTGGTCAAGGGTCAGATGGGGGTAGCTCATATCTATTATGTCGCCTCCTTCTGTTAAATCTTGCGCAAACCGACAAGTAACTGTATCTCCATCTTCATCCATTGTGAAAATTCCAGCAGCCGACGCACAACCAGACATAAACCTAAAAATAGTTGAAAATGGATGATGTACAGGTCATTAATCAATTCAGCTATGAATCTTATATCAATTAATCATACTTAACAACAGGTTGAACTATTGCTGTCGGAGCCGAGTTGATTTTTCCATTTTTTGCGAACCGAAGATCGGCCAAGTACGGTAATCTAAAGCTGTTTGGATTTGAGCCAGTGTATCCAGACGTGCCTCCGATCCAAGCGTTAGAAGAAACACTACAGAGAAGAAAAATATTGTTTCGATCAATGCATTGCGAAAATCTTTAGACGTATTGGGTGTTCTGTTATGTGTAATTCAGCTTCATTTGTTGTCAATGGTACTTCTACCGATAAATGATATCTTTTTCGTTGCAAAGACAAATACATTAGTATAAAAAGTAACAGCTTCGGAAAATATGTTTTGTATTTACAAATAGATATGCAAACTTAACCTGATAATGCCAGCATCCGTGGTATCTTGCAGAATGTATTCAACCAATTGAGTTGTGGTCCATCTCTCCTCCAGACATTCGTCACCACAACGATGATCGTAGGAATTGCCGTTATCCAGGTTTGTTGCCCCAGTGAGGGTTAGTTGCCTCGATGGACGCAAACTTGAAAACGGGCAGCTTCTAGTCTGTATGTGGTACCGCACTGTCGACTTAATCTGAAATTAGTTAAATCGTATCATGACAATGGAAGGTTATAAGTATCGATATGTATATTTGACATTCTTCCAAAATTTTGATATGTAAAGCCTAGCCTATAACACACTGTAAGCAAGTTTTCGCTGATCCGGACATGTTAACAATCAGAAGTGTGGAAAAAGTTTTAAACACAAATGTGGAAAAAAATGTTGTGTAAAACCACAAATTTTTTAATTACTTAGTTTAAAATTCTCAGGCGCTTACCATTGCTGTTCCGTTTCCGTAATCTTGGTACAATCTCCAAGACGCCATTCCACCTTTTATGTGACTAGATTCAATTTGTGCGATCAACACCACAAATATCAGTGTTAACAACATATTTGCTGCTTATTGGTTTCTTCTTCAGTAGTTATCAAGCACGTGTTCTACGATGGCGAAAACTGCCAAGGAACACCGAATCGCTACAAGAGCGAACTAAGTATGAGCGAACCAGAAATAGGACCTATATGTAGATCCAATTTCTTCGTTGAAAAAGGTTGGCGACAAACAAGTTTTAACAGACCAGGCGAAGGAACCATACAGAGATTGTTAACATAAGATGCGCAACGCCCAAGTAACCTTTTCCCCAATTTTATGCGTTTGATGCAGTCACAAAAACGTCTTTCAACAATTTTATGACGAATGGTGCACTTTTAATTCCCCGCGTCATCGCCCATTCCTTTGACGTTTCTGCCGTAAAGACTGCGTACAACATGGTTCCCAACAAGTGGGCGGCAAAATATATTTTTTGCTTTCAAGGAAAAGTTGCGTAAATTTTACATGGTATTCGCTGTACCCAGAACAGAACTGCAATACGCTTTTGTGCCCTCATTAACTTTACTAACTTTCGACAAATTCCAATTTATGGATGAGTATTTCAATGAAATAGAGCGATTATTTTACGCTTACTATTATAGGGTGGTTTGCTCCGATACGGTGAGAACAATTTAAAGTTTACAACAATCCAGTAATTTCAATTCCTGGAATATGTAGCATAATTTCGTTCCGGTTACCTTATTTTTCGGTGTATCTCGATATCAAGACCAAAGAATGAAAACACCGTGAAACGTAGTTCTAGTTTTGCAGAATTTAACTTTGTTATTTATGTAAAGTGGGATTACGCCACATCCCAGCTTCTTTTCTTTATTATTTCAAACTTCAAACAGTCGTTTACATGACCGCAAAAGAAGGCACCTTAACAATTGCATAACGACCTCTTAAACATTTATATTGCAACTATCGGCCCCGGCGTTGCCTTGCATAAAGACTGGCATGTTTGGACCAGTCCTTATGCCAATAAGTAAGCATATCGTACCACGACCTGCCCTCAAGGGTGCTGCATTGTGAAATGTGAAACGCTTTTAGCAAAGAATGAACAGAAATCGCAAAAACTGACATTTTGCTTTATGACTTCAGCGTTTTTTTGGTTAGGAATACATGACGTAAGACTGCCATGAGGAAAGTAAGTGGAACTTTCAGAATCCTCGTTAAAATGTTAGTTTAGGCTTGCAAAGCCAAACTTCGGGCAATACACGTTATACTTTTCTACATACGCAACCGTTTCATATTTATGTTGTACTAAAATTGAGTAGCTTTTCTCCGTGACATATCAACTAATGCATTTGCATAAGAGATAGACCATGATTTTGTTGCAGAATCAATTGCAATGTGTGATTACTTATTGGATTAAAAACCAACATACATAAGTTACAAGATTAACTTAACCTTGCAGGTTGTCTGCGAAGTATGTTGCTATGCACATGGGTCAGTTGTAAATTCGTTCACGTGAACCCATCTTTTGCCATCTTAACTTTCTATCCCAATGTTGGGTAAGTTCACAATATATTTTTTGCTTGAAGGAAAAATGGCCAAAATTTAACATAGAATTCACAGCCCTATGAACAGAACTGCAAAAGCAGTCTTGTCTCTGTTTACTCTTCACAATTCCCGGTTATGGATGAGTATTCAATGACACCTTGTGGTTGTGAAACAGAACGATTATATAACGTTTACTCTGATAGTGATTGTTTGCTGTGATACAGTGAGAACAAATTAAAGTTTACAACAATTTATTAACTTCTGTATTATTTACGTCACAAGTTTTGGAGTATTGACCATCTGGCATGTAATTTTATTTCCTGGGGTATGTAGCATAATTTCGTTCCGGTCACCTTATTTTTAGGTGTATCTCGATACACTCATTTACACGTGACCGCAATCTCGATACACTCCTTATTCTTTTATTATTTCAAACTTCAAACAGTCGTTTACATGAACGCAAAAGAAGGTACCTTAACAATTGCATAACGACCTCTTAAACATTTTTGCAACTATCGGCCCCGGCGTTGCGGAATGTCCTATTTCACAAAGTTAATTTGAGCAAATACGAAAACGTTTGTTTTGCACATTGCCGCTGGGGGGTTATGTGATAAAACTTACAAAGACGAGATGAAAAGACTGGCATGTTTGGACCAGTCCTTATGCCATTAAAATAAGCATATCGTACCACGACCTGCCCTCCTAAGGGCGTGTATTGCGAAATGTGAAAAGCTTTTATCAAAAATTGAACAGAAATCGTAAAAACTGACATTTTGCTTTATGACTTCAGCGTTTTAATTGGTTGGGAATGCATGACGTTAGACTGCCACAAGGACATGTCCAAGCAAGTTTTCCTCTCGATGAGTTCTATCACATAACCCCGAAGCGGCACTTACTGAACAAACATATTCGTATTGGCTTAAAACGAAGTCGTAAAAATGACTCAACGCTGGGTGCCCTTTGTTGCAATATAAATGTTTAAGAGGTTTTGTGCAATTGTTAAAGTTCACTTTTTTGCGGTCGAAATGTCAACCTACACGTAAACTACTGTTTGATCTTCTGAAATTTTGAACTTTTGAACTATTAAATAAAAAAATGGATGCGGCTGAAACTTTACATAATTAAAGCTGAAACTTTACATAAACACACTTTGAACAAAGTTAAATTCTGCAGACCGTATTATTAAACTGGCCGTTTGGTCGGCAAAGTCGTCCGATAGTCACACCAGCTGCACTTATAAGACACTTTAGGTCGAAACAGTGGCCATCTGTCTGCAGCTTATACACAATTCATATTATTGGCTCCACATTGCTTATCTTATTATTAAAATATAGGACCACGTTTCCACTAGTTTACGTTATTTGGTCTTGACATCGAGATGAACAAAGTAAAAACATTATTGCGTGCCGAACCATGACGTACAGGTACATTATTCTTCGTATAATACTACAAAATTTCTCAGTGTGGGAGGTAAAAAATGTGGAACTTATTGTTGTTAATTCTGAATTGTTCTCGCTGCATCGGAACAAATTATTTGAGAGTAAACGTAACATGATCACATCCACAAGGTGTCATTGAAATATTCATCTCAAAAAGTACAGAAACGTTGTGTAACATACTGTTCCGAGGGATGTAAATATAATATTTAATTTCAGATCTTCTAGAAAAAGTTCCTTCAGTTATCCAGGCTGGGGCAGTTGGTAGGCTTAATACGACCTTTCAAAGTTTTGTAAAGCTCCACGAAACGGCAAATGATCTCGCTCGTAAATTGCTGTAACTGCGTTCCTGAAACGGTGCATGCTATACAGGTCTAATAGAAATTTTGTCTGTGCGTCGATCGCTAGAGTGAAAGCGTATAAACCTCTACACAATATACACAATTTAGCAAACATCCGCGAAACAGAGCATTTACTTTAGCAGAGTAAATAATATATATTCTAATCTATGTAATAACCCACGTAAGACTTGGAAAAATGACTGCATGGCCTAACGTGGGCAAACAAGATCTGCGAGCCCGACGAGCAGTATTAGGGCGGGCCAACACCTTCAGCGTTACTATTTGCCAGGCTCCGTTGCTATGAATTTTTGGCATGCATCGGTGTGCAGTGACGTAGAGTACATTTTACATTCTTTAGCTGATCGCGCAAAGTGTTGCACGAGCAAAGAACGTTTAGTTTGGCCGCTGGTGTTGGTGTGCAATTTTGATTAAGCGGGACCGTTGAAGCAGGGTGACACACTAGAACGTGCGTTTAAAAGTAGCATTGCATTGCATGTTAGCGAAGTTGTGGTGTAAGGTATAGATTGGTTGTGTTGTAAGGAGTGAACCGTTGTGAAAGGATGATAATACTGTTTAATAGGGAACTAACATTAGAGAAATATGTTTTTTAAAGCTATATTTCTGATCTGTATACGTTTCAGTTCAGACACTATTTACAGAAAATATGCTGTAGACATTCCAAACGATTTTGGGAGTGTCAAAGCTGCTTATTTAACACAGATAGGTGAAAATTTGCATTTATAACGCTAGTACTGCGCGAAGCGAATATTAAAAAGATTTACTTACGAATGAAATCCGGTTTTAGACTCCCTGTACTTACCCTCATATGCTGGTTCAACGTTTGCACACGCCCGCTGTTGTCCTATCCATAACAAACAGTGTTGCTAATTGCCGCTCTTGCAACACCAATGGGCAATAATGTTTGCGCTTTTGTGCACACACCGCTTATCGTCAACGCTAAAAATTCTGGTTCCCCGCTCTTACACTTTAAACATTAACTTTCAAGGAAAAAGCAAAGGAAAGCACGTAGGCAACATTATGTGCACCACCCTTGGGTTTGCGAAAGCAGTTCTGACTCCTGTCCCGGCCCAAAGTTCAATCCCCCAAAAACACCCCTGGCCACTATAAAGTGCGACGCGAGTTGCTTTCATCGCAGTTTGGTATAAAGAAGCATGCAATTTAGCCGCGTGTTGTGTGTTGAATATTTCGCCCAGCTGTTCCGGGGTTTGCACTTGCAAACGCTAAGGGTTTATTTTACGTCAGGTTATGTGAGTGTCTTCCATACCTTGATAAACACAAATTACAAGCAATTCATAAATTATGTGCAAAAAAGGTAGAATGTGACGATTGATAACAAACATGAAAAAGACAAATTACTTTACACCGCGCTACGTTTAAAGAGTTATATTTGTTCATGTCTTTAGTCGTGAAAAAGGGGATTACTTTTAAAAGAAACCGTTGAACTGAACGCCAAACCTTTTGACGGGTGCTTTCAAAAAAATGTTTGAAAATCATGTGACTGTTTGGTGGGTCGTTGCTCTGGCATCGTTCGGAGCAGCGAACCACATGCGTGGTGGAGGAGTTACATGGCGGGTTCAAGACGTGCTGGCCAATGGAAAAGTGTTGGTAAGATAACCATTAGGTAAAATTACTTGAAATAGCTGTGTTGCACTCTCCCTCTTGGATGGAACGTCTGATACGTTTGACAAAACAAACTGATGTACATTTTTATTGTAAATAGGACATACTTCTACAATAAGACTCCTTTCTAATACTTTAAAACTTATTTTAACATTCATTACTTTCAGTTGAAGTCCACTATGCGATTCCACGTCCACCCGGATCACCAAACTTGCCCGTATAAATTCTCCCCTCTAGCCACCTGTTATGAACCAGTTGACGGCGCAACAGACGTGGGAAATTTCGTCTCCACAGATTTCCGCTGCGCAGATCAGTGTCTTGACGACATGTGGAGCACGACACAAGTGGTTGATTACAGTCAACACGAAATTAGTGATGCTTGCGTGATGAGGTTCGTTTTCGCTATACAATAATTGTTTTTGCGACGTATGTGCTAGCAGAAAAATAAAGTTTTACAAGAAAAGTTAGTGGGTTATATGATGTGTAAACATACTTTTTGTTTTAGTCATAAAGACAGCGCGTGGATAGAAAACCTTGGTGGACTTTCTGATCCTTATCGAGTCTACAGCTTGCCGTATTTCGTCGACCTACGAGTGAAAACAGATGGACGAATCAATTCGGCACCCACAGCAATTATTCAACCAGTTGTCAAGTGGGTCGATTGATAATGGAATTACTTAAACATCGATAACTGCAATAAACCTAATATCACATGTTAAAAAATTTTAATAAATAAATAAAATTCTACATTGATTTTTATCAAATTCAAATCATTATATCCAAGAAAACATTGTTATTGCACAGATTTATGATGGGATGTGCATCGTCTGTTTTAATTCCAATGTTTGACGAGGACGGCGATTACGTTTCATGTCGGTTTGCTGAAACAGAGATTGAGGGAGGAGCAATGGCCGGTATAACTTACACCAACCTCGCCCTAAACAAGGTAGTTACTAACTTTTAAGGTACTTTGCTGGTGACGTGTTCCAACTGAAGGGTAAAAAACGACCTCATTGTAATCAATAGCAGAATGCAATTTTATGTAAAAAGTGCATTTACAATTACACTATATATTAAAAACAGGATAACTGTCGGCTCCAGTATTTTGGAACCCCAGTGCAAGGAACATATGCCGTGGCTCTTATCGTGGAAGATCATCCCATGGACAATCTTGAAGCAGTGAACAGCTACAGTTCACTTCAGTTTACCGTTGAAAGTAAGTTCTGTTCATATGTAAGACGAAAGCTTATGTGTAATAAAAGGTAAGATTATATGTCATTAAACGACTCAATGGCTTACAGAAATTAAACGACTCGGGACTACAGAATAAGTAAACTTATACATATAAATATGTAAGTGGTGTAAATCATCTTTAAATAACTTATATTACGTTGCTCAATAATTTGCTTTATGCAGTCATACCAGCTCCAGCGTCGGGGTACACCTGTACCTCCAAACCTACTTTTGCTTACCCAACCCCACCCAACGAACAGACAAGAAGTATTCAAATAGGTGAAACATTATCCTTCACGCTGCAGGCTAAGCCTGTGAGAAATTCAGACAGGTTAGTCGATGTTTTTCTCAAGGGTAATATCGCAACTTGGTTTATTTTCAATGTATGCAGGATAGACCACTTCGGCATGGTTGGACCAAACAATATTACTCGTAGCGGCATAACTGCACAGAGCAACAACGAATATCAAACAACGTTCTCATGGACCCCAACCGAATTGGACAAAGGCCCCAACTACTTCTGCTTTGAAGCTAGAGAGAGCACAGGGTGAATATTAAACATTTCTAAACTTGTTGCTACGAGACAGAGCGTAGTCATAAACTCAGGACTGCAAGCGATATAAAAATATTTCTGTTACACAGGCTTGTTTCTGAGCAAAGATGCATCACGGTTTTAGTCGGAGGTAAGGAAGTATTTATTGGCTGTGGTGTAGAAACTTGTTTGCCATTTGTCTCGTTCAGAATTGGGCTCTTGTCAAATTCAAAATGGAGGATGTAGCGACATTTGTGTGTTGGACACTGTCGGTTACCACTGTGAATGCGAACATGATTGTTGGGAACTGCTGGAAGATCAGCGCCAATGCGTCCGTAAGTAATACTACAAATACTAGGCATAATGACTCAAAACTGCGTTTAAAATTAATTCCATAATTTTCCAGCTAAAATGGTGCGCAGTTGCACTGAAGAAAGAATGATTGTGACGGTTGAGGGATGCGCTGTAGATGGGAAAATCGGAGTGGGGGATTTTGATCCCGACAACATGCAAAACATCCCATCCGAATGTGCCAACAAGGGTAACAACACTCATCACCATTTCGACTTCAGCGTATCCCAATGTGGTACCGAGATGATTGTAAGCCATACACTGAGATATGTATTACAATCTCTTACTTTGTTCATCAGAATTTTTTGTCTTTTCCAGGACAGCACCGACGAGTTGAAGCGTAAGAACTCGCTGAAAATGTGGGTGGACAATAATCCTGATCCCGTGATCACACGCGGCCAGTGGTACATCATCGAATACGTTTGCACCGTGCAGAAGTACGAGAGTGTGTCAGGTGTGTTCGACCCTCAAGACACTACGACGACCATTGTCATCGAAGACGGATTTGCGGATATCCAAATGGCGTTCGATTTTTACACCGATTCAAGTTTTGAAGTGAGTTTTACTGACCAAACCATCGAACTTTGGATTTAACTAAAAATCGACTTACTTTTTTGTAATTGAACTGAAGTTTTATTTTTACTACAGTCGCCGTACGGCCCAGCCGACTATCCAGTTGAGTATACCCTCAACGAAAAGATCTATTTCGGCATCTACGCCGAGAGCACGGATGACGACATTGAGTTATTTACAGAACACTGCACTGCCCTGCCGGAACCCACTGTCAATGGAGTGGCCTATCCGTTGATTGCCGATGGGTATTCTAATTATAGCTACTAGAAATCATTAAATAATCATATGCAGACGCTTGAGCAGCTGTTATGTATAAGAAAAGAAACAGTGGACACCTGGCAAAATACATGCTTTGGTTAACCAGTTCTTCTTTAAAGATGCTTGCAAGATGACACCATGCAGTCACATCCCGCCCCCACACCCAAACGAAATCATTTTAGTATTGATGCCTTCCGCTTTAACGACGAACTTTCCGGAGTCGATACCATTACAGACGTTAAGATTTCGGTAGGTAGTAGTAATAGCTTTTACAAAGACTTACAGACTTTGGTTTGCAGTGTGAGGTGGTTATTTGCGTGAGAGGAAGCAGTGGTACGCGATGTGCTAGCGGTTGTCTTAGCTCTTTCCTGCAATCTGCCCAGTCTGATGTTATTTCGAGGTAAACTGACCGATAACCGTTATTTAAGAATGTATTCCTGATAAAAATAACATGTATATTTAAAATTACAGTCCAAATCCATTTATTTGTATGGTGTAATGGAAAAGATTGTTTTGTTTCAACCTAACTGTTTTTCTAAAACATAATAGCTATGCATGATACAATTTACAGAAAACTAAAGTTTGATTCGTGGGATGTAAAAGCCGCGGAAGAAGACGAAGTGCAACCTACCAGAGACCCATCGATTACCCAAACTAATACTGTTCCATTGACCAAGTCTCCAACAATATCTGTAAAAGGCAACGGTAAGTGTATTCTTTGAGTATACACAAGTGAAACAATACATGCAATTTAGGCGGCTATTTTGAAACGTATTTTTAATAGAGCTGGGCAGAGTATTCCTTAAAACCGAATAATAATTGTTGTTGCTTGCTCACGTGTAGGTTCTCCAGTCATCTCTTCCAGCTTGATGCTTACAGTACTTGCCACAGCGTTGTCAGGAATTTTGCTGTAATAGAGCTGTTGACGATGGCAGGGTTCCAAGAAAGTATACTCACCCTACTTTGTTAACAATGACAATTTTTACGTGAAATGCCTAATCATTCAAAAGTGGTTTAAAGTATTACTAAATCAAAATAAAGAATCATAGATCCAAAATCAAATGGAGCACCAATAGTTTAAGTTTATGAAATTGATATGTTTGCATAAAGAAAGAAAGTATTGACAGTTCGTAAATAGCTTGTTAATTTCGTGCAGTGCAATATTGTAAAAAAATGTGTAAATGCAATCAAATAAAATGTATCGAGATCTTACGCCTTGTGCACTTTATTAGCAGAAACACTATCTGTACAAATATTTATTGATTTATTGTGTATTTGTTAGAGTTGCAATTTTGTTCCATAGTTGCATCACCAATACGTTTGTCGAATTTCCGATTCACATACATTTCCTGATGCTTAAAATGTCGTCCTTGCGTTGCAATAAATTACGCAGAAAACACTTATGCGGCATTTGCAATAAAACCGCATGCGACCAAGCAATTTGTGTTGCAACACTATGCACACATGGCGCAACTTGAAAGCAAACAAGTGGGGAAACTCTTGAAATCACGAGTTGCATTCTACTCGAGTACACAGCAAACAAGCATTGGTACTTTCCTGCTCTGGTCCGGAATGCCATCCTTACCTGTAGCGCTATATTTCGTATTTCACTTTTAAAGAAAAAAAAGAAAAAATTACTTTCTTTGTGCTTCTTGGCCACTGTAACATTAGCTTTTTGGTTTCAAATTGATCCAGTTTTCATTCATTGAACACATTGGTAACCTCCAACGATTTACGTACTACGAACGTAAAATTCATATTATGAATTACTGTATGTTTGACAAATTCTAAGAAATAAATTATTTTATGAAAAAATACATCAATTATGCTGTCGGTATAAACTTTGTTTCGATCTGGCGCAAAATAGATTGTTTGATCATTTTCTTTCTCTCAAATACTTGACTGAAACAGAATACAGAAGGTAAAATAACTAAAGTAGAACTACGTAATTGTTGACACGTACCAAGGATGGCGAGTACGCTACAAATGCAAAATGTTGATACGCATAAGAAAGAAGTAAAATAACGGAAAAAAAATTGGGAATTGGAATTTACATTGTCTATTTCCATTTTAAAGATACAAATTTGCGCCGGACAATGTAATTAAGTGATACCTATAGTGTAAGATGCAAACTACAATTTGAGAGAATCAATTTCCTGCATCTATAAAAGCCTGCAAAAACTAGAACCATTGGTCCATGTGGTTATACAGCAAAGTACCAAGAACAAATTAATGTTCGTACTTTGAACACACGCCTCGCGTTTATCATCAACGAGGAATGTTGTGATTTACTCGATAATTGCTTGCCCGACTTTGCCCAAGGTCAGGATGACGACACGGTTCTACCTTGCTTGCGCACGCAGTTCTTACTCCTGTCATTGAATCAAGTTCTATGCAAACACACCAAGGAGGTCTCAAAATGCGGTTGCAGTTTAGTTTGCACAAGCAGACGATCAACAAAGCGTATTAAGTTGGTTCTGTGATGCTGGTTTAATGGTTGCTCCGTTTCAAAGATACATTTTTTTGCAGTGCATTGTTTTTAGCCAACAGTGTGCCAGTGTAACAAGGTTTTTTTCGTGTGTGATATCTTTGCTTGGCATATCATAACCTCTTCTGTGTAGGAAAGACTAATTGTTTTGGTGATTTGAGCAATAAATTAAATTAGGTGTTAGATTGTAAATATTTACTGAAGCAGACTTTAAAAATTAGTTTATCGGAATATAACGGAAGTGCGTTTAGTCTTATGTAGACGAACACAATAAAACACTACCAACTTTACCAGGAGTCTCTTGTTCCGGCGTATCGGAAATGTCTATATATCAGTATTATGGTTTAGCTTTGTTGACTGTGTTTCTTGTTTCACATGGCGGAGCAACCAACATACGTGGCGGGAGTGTCACCTGGAGGGTTGAAGATGTTCTGCCCAACGGAAATGTATTGGTAGGTTTACATTTAACCCTTTAAACAAACAAAAAAATACAACACACTGTAACATATACACTGATTCTGCAAAGAAATCATGTTTATTTTTGTGCAGAACACTATTGTACACAACATGAGTGAACTATATAGTGGCAAAACAACAACGTAGCATGGACTCCGATAAAAGTTTCGAGGTTGTCGAGTCCATACTGTTGAAAACATTGACATGTTTTATTTTCTTAAAACGTTTCGCAAGAGCTTATGCCATCATCAGTTGAAAATGACGCGATTGGTCTAGCTCCAGGATTATATGGAACTGACCTACATGACCTACGTCACAAATCGTACATAAGGCTCGCTGCGTGGGTGGTGACGTCATGTATTATTGTTATTGGTCACATTTCTGTAGGTATAAAATACGCAGTAAACGGCACAAAATGCAAAAACACATTAAACGTTTTAAGGAAATAGTGGGCAAAAAGTATTGTTTATTATTGTTGCTATTGTTGTGGCTGTTGCCATTGTAGGAGCAGCGATTCCAGTAACGGAGACGGCACCTGTTTTTGGCCAATGCAAGGATTTGTGGCTAGTTAAATTTTACGCTGAGAGTCGGATTGTCAAGTAGGTGTTTGCACTCTTCCAAATTTGGCGATGGTTGATGTCTGTACATGAATCACATAAACATGAGAGTTTGTCCACGACAGGCGTGAGGTGAAGGGTCTTCTGGCAATCTTTAAATGGAAACTGCTGCGCAAGTTTGCATGGTTCATGTACCACACGTAAAAAAGTCTTTTTGTTGGTGCACCCCGTCGACAAACCGTGATAATTTTCGTCGTATTCACTGGTTGATAGGCGCAAGTATGGCAACCTAATCACACAGACAACAATGATACATGACGTCACCACTCACGCCACGAGCCTTATCTATGATTTGTGACGTCAGTCAGCTGACCAGCTTTATACGCTGACCAGCTTTATACAAACCAGGAGCTAGACCAACCGTGTCAGTTTGAACTGATGATGGCATAAGCTCTTGATGAAACGTTTTAAATTACTAAAAAAATGTCAATGTTTATAGCAGTGCCAGTCACTTTATTCTCAAAATCGCGTTCCTTCTCGCTAGAATTTCAGTCGATCGATATTTGATAGGTGAGATCGAACTACTGCCTTTCTTGGCGTTCACAGCTCTCATATCGAGATAATTAGCATAACAGGCTTCGCAGTCCCAACATTGCAGCTTAGTTGCAACTTTTTCGACCAAGTCGGAGCGAGATCTGGAAAACCCAGCTCCCGGTGAGGTTTAAACTTGTTGGGAAAAATTGCTGCGAAGCCAGTAAACCGAATTATCTCGATACAATAGCTGTGATGCCAAGTAAGGACCTGCGCAGTGGTTCGATTCTACCAATACGAAGTCTGTAAACCTATTGATAAATTCTTTAACAACATGGATATGGTTTCAATCTTGAATTTAAAAATCTCTTATTGCAGCAAATCTTTTTCTTTAGATGAAAACTACGGTGAGACTTCATGTTCATTCCGACCACGAAACTTGTCCGCACACATTAGGTGTTCTTCCAACTTGTGTTGAGGCTGTAAACGCTGCAACAGAGGTGGAAAACTTCGTTTCAACCGACAATCGTTGCGTGGACCAGTGTCTCGAAGACAAGTGGAGTACAACACAAGTGGTCGATTACAGCGAACACGAAATTACCGACGCTTGCGTCATGGGGTTTGTATTTAGCTATATATAGGTTTTGGGACATATGATAGTCCCAAGAAATTTTTAATGCAATAGACCAACAATGCCCAAACTATCTCCTGAAACACACTAGGGCTCTATAACAAAACATCCAAGGTTCCGTTCGCTACTCTCTGTGTCCGTTGGGAATTTGAGCAACATACCATGAGAACAAGGCCAAAAGAGCAAAAATAACGACATTTTGATGTTTTTAATAACCTTGCCGTGTTCCCCGGACAAAAAGTTTTGGAAACACTGCAAAAGATTCAGGATCGTTGGTCTCCATTTTTAAAAAAGCTTGATTTATTTTCTTATTTAGCTACAAGGACAGTGGATGGATAGATAATCTGAGTGGATCATCCGATCCGTATCGACTCTTCAGTTTACCATACTACGTCGACCTACGAGTGACAAAAAACGGACGAATCAATTCAGCCCCTACGGCAATTATTCAACCGGTGGTCAAGTGAGTAAATTTGAATTGAAAATAATTTTTTTCATACCACCATGGGAGAAGCAGAATAATGTCGAAAAATATTGAATTCATATTTCACTGTGGCACAAAAAAGGGAGCCTTTTGTCAAGGAAACTTATTGCACTGCATGATCAAAGAAATACCACGTTTTTTTTTTGCACAGGTTTATTATGGGATGTGCATCGTCTGTTGTAATTCCAGTATTTGACGAAGACGGCGATGACGTTTCATGCCGGTTCGCAGAAACCGAGATTGAGGGAGGAGCAATGGCCAATATGAGTTACACCAACCTCGCCCTCAATCAAGTAAATCATAACTTACAAGTGATGGTATTATTCCCAATCGACCGATTGGTGTGAGGCCAAACGAAAAGAACATTGGAAACCAATCATTGACCCAGAATTTCTGGAAAGACTTTAGCGACAGCAAAATATCGCAACAACTTTATTCATTTCAGGCTAACTGTCGGCTCCAGTATTTTGGAACATTAGTACAAGGAACGTATGCCGTGGCTCTTATTGTGGAAGATCATCCCATAGACAATCTTGAAGCAGTGAACAGCTATAGTTCACTTCAGTTTACCGTTAAAAGTAAGTTTTCGCAATGTGTACGTTTATATACGATTGACAGATAAATAAAACCGTCAAGTTGTACTTTCTTTTAGTAATTAAGTTTTTTGCAGTCGTCCCTGCTCCTGTGCCAGGGTACCCCTGCACCGCTAAACCTACATTTGTTTGTCCAACCCCACCCAACGAGCAGTTAAGAAGCCTTCAAATTGGCGAAACATTAACGTTCACACTTCAGGCTACGCCGGTGGGAAATTCAGACAGGTTCTTTGACTTATTATTAGCTAAGCTTAAAACTTCTTATTTCTTCTTTGTGCTTGTAGCATTGACCACTTTGGCATGATTGGGCCAAATGATATCACTCGTGGCAGCATAACTGTACAGAGCAACAACGAATATCAAACGAGGTTTTCATGGACTCCAACCGAATTGGATAAAGGCGCCAACTATTTCTGCTTTGAAGCAAGAGAGAGCACAGGGTGAATGTTATTTTCCAAGTTGTTGATACAATCGTGTGTGTCGATAAAAGACATTTCTGCAAATTATAAATGATAAAGGTTACTTTACTCTGTTGATAAACGTTAATTTACCAAGAGAAATGTCAAAAAAGTTTTCTTTGTTTCACAGGCTTGTTTCTGAACAGCGATGCATCATAGCTCTAGTAGGAGGTAAGTCATTTCGATGCAGGATTAGGAACTTCATTGCGATATGTCTTGTTTAGACTTGGATCCATGCCAAACGCAAAATGGAGGATGCAGCCACCTTTGTGTGGTGGATCCATTCGGTTATCACTGCGAGTGCCAACATCCATGTTGGGAACTGCTGGAAGATCAGCGTCAATGCGTACGTAAGTGCAACGTAACCTTGTCGCAGTGATTTTACGTTTTAAATGAATCATAAAAGAGTATGAAACTGATTTAGTGTTGTTGGTCTTGATTACCTACCTAGATTTTATAAGGGTCAGACAACCTTGCAAAATTTGGTAAGATCGGTATTATCGATTATTTGAATTGTGAAACTGCGACCATGCTACAGTATCTAACATCATGACATTCATTGTTTCTAAAATATACTATGTGGTCAATGTTTATTTCTTATTCGCTGGTGTTAAATGTGAGGACAAATTTAAGTGGACGCGGTGCACAAACGAGACATGTGCGGAATCTGGCTTGAGGTGGTTGTTTAATAGCCCTAACTTAATACCCTATGGTATATAGATACTGCGAGACAAATAAGGCAATTATATTTTCTATACAGCTAAAATGGTGGGCAATTGCACTGAAGAAAGGATGATCATGACGGTTGAGGGATGCGCAGTAGATGGCAAAATCGGAGTGGGGGATTTTGATCCCGACAACATGCAAAACATCTCAGCCGAGTGTGCCAACAAGGGTAACAACACTCACCACCATTTCGACTTCGGCATATCCCAATGTGGTACCGAAATAATAGTAAGTCACTCATCGAATAAAACATTTTGGTATTCCACTTATACCATTTGGCCCTTTTTGTTTATACTAACAGGATAGCACCGACGAGTTGAAACGTAAGAACTCTCTGAAGATGTGGGTCGATAACGATCCCGATCCCGTAGTCACACGAGGCCAGTGGTACATTATCGAATACATTTGCGTCATACAGAAATACGAGAGCGTGTCGGGTGTGTTCGACCCTCAAGACTCTTCGACCACAATTGTCGCCGAAGACGGATTCACGGAATTTCAAGTGGCGTTCGATTTTTACACCGATTCCAGTTTTCAGGTGAGATTTGTTAACTTCAAGTCAAAAGTCAAATTTATTCATAACTGTTTTCTGCATTTTTCAAAATAACTTTCTAAATTAAAAACCAGGCAAGCGAAGGAAACCACAAACCCTTTTTTGTTGTGCATGCAGGCTCCATACGGTCCAGCTGACTATCCCGTTGTATATACCGTCAACGACAAAATCTATTTCGGTATTTACGTCGAGAGCACGGATGACGACATTGAATTGTTTACGGAACTCTGTGTGGCTCTGCCGGAACCAGAAGTTAATGGAATCTACTTCACGATGATTTCCAATGGGTATTGTCAGCTCTTTAAAATCCGATATAATAATGAAACCTAGGTAATTGTGGTAGCACAAACCGCTGCACCTCGATGTGGCGTGAAACTGGGTGCGCCGCGAACGTTATATCAAATAACAATAATTTAGGTAAATGTGGCATAGGTTGTGTGATATTGAAAGTATGTGAACATAACATACAAGCACTTGCGTGTTACCACTTCCATGATTACAGTAATACTTATATTGAAAAAAAAAAACAGAAATTTGGTGTGCCGCAAACGACATTTGAATCCAAGTGACCTGTAACCCTAAAATGTTTAAAACTGACATACATGATTTCCTTCACCGGATTATCTTTCAGGTGCTTGCAAGATGAAACGATGGCAGCACATGCCGCGCCCACACCCAAAAGGAACCATTTCAGCGTTGATGCATTTCGCTTTAACGATGAGCTTGCCGGCATTGATACCGTTACAGATGTTAAGATCGCGGTAGGGAATTGATAAAAAGTGTTGCGGACTCAAGGCACTTACTTGGTGGCGTTGGTTTGCAGTGTAATATAGTGGTATGTGTTCAAGAACTCACTGGTACCCGATGTGATGGCGGTTGCGTCAACTCCTTCCTGCGATCAGAGCAGTCCGACATTTTCCCGAGGTATTTCCAAGGATATATAAATCGCTTCTTACAATTGCAAAAGTTCTTCACTTATAAATATGATATTGGAATTTATTTTGCTGTTGAATTTTACCTGTGTGGTTTCTATTAATTTTTCAACAGAAAACATTTTTCAGAAAACGAATGTTTAATACGTGGGATTTGAAAACTTTGGAAAGGGGAGGAAATGAACCCAAGAGTGACCCCATCCAAACTAATACGATTCCTTTAAACCGGTCTCCAACAATTTCTATAGAAGGAAATGGTAGGTTTATCTGGTGGTAAAGGCCTTTCAGTATAAAAATACAAATGTTGACAAACAAATTGGAGCGATATGGCACCGGAGATGCGTTTGGTC
Source organism: Ascidia mentula (assembly GCF_947561715.1). Lineage (NCBI taxonomy): Eukaryota > Metazoa > Chordata > Ascidiacea > Phlebobranchia > Ascidiidae > Ascidia > Ascidia mentula. The sequence goes on from NC_138568.1 coordinate 8,824,925, forward strand.
ACAAATATCTAAATGTTAGAGGAAATAGTTCCAAACCATGGATGCCATTTTCTTTACCGGAACATCATTAACCAGTTGTCACACCTCTAATAATAAAGATATGAGTAAAATATGATTTATTTGTGGATCTGATTTTAAGTGTTTATAATCAACTTCATATACATGGCCTTGGTGCGATACAGATCTCACACCCACTGTAGTTTCGAGCAACCCAGGTTACGACCTATCCGTCTAAACCATATGGTAATTATTGTTTTTTTGCTCCCACGTAGGATCTTCAACTATTTCTTCCAGCTTTATGCTTCCAGCCATCTCTGTCGTGTTAGCAGTAATAATGTTGTAATAGGACTCTTGTTGGTGCTGCAGGATCACATTTGAATCAATGCAAATGCAATAGCTTCAGTGTAAAAAAAAGATAAGAATAGTTTTCATAGATTCAGTATTCGATGATTTTTTACAAGCGAGTTAGATTTGTTAAAAACGTTTAACGCCTGAGAGTAAATATACGTAAAATAAATGTCTCAGTTCCATAATTACATGTTGCAAGCTCAAATACCTTGCAAAACTTGATTAATGTCACCAGTACATGTATTACATGTCCAGTGTGTATTTGCCTGATTTGCATTTCGTTCTTGTTGCGTCGCTTCATACCAATCAAGTTTTTTATAGATTCCGAGACGAAAATGAGTTTGGCCTGATGATTTACGATCGCTTGTGCAAAATATTGTGCAATCAATACTGCAACCACTTGTGTTGCCACATTTGCGGTTAAATTTTGCTTCCTCTGTTGCCATGGCATATTCCAAACAACCATGTTAATTACCGTTTTCATTGGTGATTGTGTATTCCTGGTTAGGAACTTTGTTTGCTAAATCAACACAAGCTTATCGCCGATTGATAAACGTTCTAACTCCTTGTCAATTTAGCGGTTAACCTAAAAGGCTCGGAGCGAGTATGAGCTCTTGTGTAATTCCCCACGTAATTCTGTGGAGTTTAATTTTGCTGACTTACATGTAGGATATGCGTGCAGTTGCAGCATACCAACTTTTTTGTCCCGGCTTGTTGCAACAAATCAAGATTTGCTCATCAATACTGTTACGATCTCTGGGAGATTTTGTTTTCAATCGGCTTTTTACTCTACCCTGAAATCCAACATTAAGAATGTGAACCATGGCAACGGAAACGAAGCAAATGGACAAGTTAAATTCACAATTAATGAACCAAATCAAAACATACATTCCATGGGAGATGAGAGTAGTTTTTTGACCTGATCGGCTTTGAACCCATTCCGTCATGCACGTTTTGAACGTGCGCACCAAGCTGTGCTGGCACCTCTTTCTTTACACGGAACAAAAATAAAATAAAAATATTTTATATCCTTCAAATCAAACGATTTCAAAGAGTAACGCTTATCTTCGTGCTATTTACTATGCGTGTCGGCTGGTTATTCGGCAATTATTTGTATGTGTAAACATTACGCGGATCACATTACAAATATGTTTGCCCATAGTAAACAACATGGGTGGTACTTACTGCAGGTCCCTCAAATTTATGTGTTTAATTTTTCATCTCCATGGCAAAGTAAGTTTTATGCAAACAAATCTACAAATGTTTTTCACGTTGCTAGGAGACAAGTAAACTTTAAACCCACCAACTTGCGCGGAAATTTAGTTTTTCGCCGATGTTTGCCTACGTCCCAGTGCTAACAGCAATAATTAAAGGCCACTGGTCTCCCTAGGATAACTGGAAATTAGACAAACAGGGAACATTGCCGCTGTAACTGGAGCAAGACAACGTTCCGAAAAGTTAAATCCTTCATCAGCGAACCAAAGCCAAAACAGGCCCTGGTTAATGGCAAAAATGCAGTTTGTTTAGATTCCAAAGACCTTGAACGCTGCACGTTTTTTCGTGCGCTGACATTCAGTTGTTCTGGCAGAACAAAACAATCAGTTGACAAAAAGTGGTTTTCCTTTGAAAGTCGTGGTAGTATGTTATGCGTTTTGGGTGGCTGTCTCAGGTCCGATGCGGTCGGTTGCAGCCCATTCCCTCCAACTGCATTCCGCTACGTTCCTTCGCAATTTCTGTCTGAAAATCGCCATCACATAGGCGCCTGACTCGATAACCTTAAAGGTTTTATCGCGCCATATGCCATTGTAATGTATATTGATGTAAATAGTTTGCATACGACGCAGTAATATTTCATGCAATGGCATGGTTGACAAGATCGCCCCACTGCGCTAGTCCTTGCTTGGTGATCACAGCTGTCGTATCATGATCATAGAGCGTTGCTGTTTAGCCCAGGGTCGAGGGTTCAAACCTCGACTTGTCAGAAAAAAGTTGCTGATCCAGCTAAGCTGCAATGCCTGGTTTGCCAAGCCTGTATACCTAATAATTTGCATACGTTGTCGTCTTTCGCCTAAAATAGATGTATTTGATTTGATTTCAATCACATCTTTTCTTGTTTTACCCTTTATTAGTTCATAGAACGCGCGAATACACCTTTTTTGTGCAAAGGCAAACTTTTTTGTTTGGAGCAGGGAATATAAACACGACTCTCAAGCATTATTAATATGGCTCTCATAGAAGCTACAGTTCAGGTCGGCACAAGACATTCCAAAATTAAAATTAAGAATGCAAATGTTTATTCGAATGCAAATTCATTCTTAATTGCAATGCATTTCGCTGCATGTATACGCTGTTGTTTATTGTTTTCCTTTAAGGATATTTTAATATCCTGTTCTGATTTTAGCTCCTATAAACTTGAGGTTTCGCATTTGACTCACTAAAAACTGAAAAAGTCGTATTGAGGTCGAAATGGCATTCTGCGTCTCATAAATTGTGGTGCGAATCATAATACTATGTGTCTTACGAGGTGGTAAGACACATAGTAGCGCGCAGTACTCTGCTCGCCACTTTTGCTGCGTTTTGGTTGAATTATGCGAAACTAAACACAACAAACTTTCCCACAAAAAAGTTTCTGTGGTGCTTTATAGTGTCGAGAGTTCCTTGACCTTGAGGATTTCTGATTGGGGCACTTGGTGCAAAAGTCAGGGTTTTTTTGATAAAAAAATTTGTAAAGATGCATTTTGTTGTACAACCAAGACCTGATTCATATTGGCTGAGACAATAGTTGTCTCTTACTAACACAATGGGAATTTCTGCAGAAAATGGTTTTGACGTCTGAGTGCCTGCTGCAGTATGTTGTCGACGGCTGCTACTGGGGCGTAAACGTTTCCCGGGTAAAAGCATGATATTTGATAGCTCTCCTCGTGAACAAAATATGTTAACTGTGACCAAAAACGCTTACCAAACAAGCGAGCGAAACTGTAAAATAACTTGCCCTATCAAGTTTGCAAACCCAAGTTTCTGATTGCTGTCAGATTATCTAGATATGTAATGTTTAGTCATTTATTTCCATTTGCGGCAAAATAACATTTATAAATAGTGACTGGCTATATCTTAGACATTAAGTGCGAAAGTTTATTTTCCCTCACAGGGAACTTGAGTGGATATTTTTCCGCGGCCTGCATCCATATGTGGACAGTAACTGTTCAGGCGTAAGTTTTCCGTAAAAAAAACAACAGAGCCCAAACATATTATTGCATCAGCAAATATGTCGTAGCCGCTCATGCAAAACGGGACAAGAAGCGTCAGAATAACCCGTTCCGTGCTTGAGTCAGCGAACCAAAATGCCAAAGCCCCAGTTAAATGCTGTGGCAAGTTGGGATTAGCAAAGTAAGCGCTCGAAACTTGAGGCAAATTCACTTTTCATTTTGAATTTGTAGTTTACGAAGTCATTCATGTTGAAAGTCAGGCACATTATAACTGTCATTATTGTCGAAAAGATTTTTTTTTGCTATTGTTTTCTACATTTGCTTCAAAAAAGTTTTCATCTACGTTTTTAATACTTGTTTCATAACCGAAATTCAATTTCACTTGGGTAAACCAGGATTTTTTTTTCAATATATTGTCAAAAATGTCTCAAGATATAGCACATAGATCGACTAGCCTGTATACGGTTTGCTGCTTTGCATTACAATGTTTGTTTTGGAACTTCTTGTTTTTGGCATGTTAATTCTGCAAGGCAGAACCAGTCACCTGCAAGGAGGATCCGCCACTTGGAGAGTCCACGAAAATTTTGGAAACGGCAGTGTAATGGTAAGAAATTATACTGTAACAATGCTACGTACAACATGTTTGCACTTTACCATGTGTGTGTGTGTGTGTGTGTAACACAAAAAACATGTACGATCCTGATCTAATCATTTTGTCGCATCTAAATTTTTCTTCTATTACTTTCCTCCAGTGGCATACTTACGCTATGTTAAAACCCCAATAATCATTACAGCCAATAAATCGCAAGCTTTATTTCAAAAGTTTATTTTAATATCACTTTGAACATTCATGACGTCATGTAGGTAAACGAATGATTCCTGCGTTCGGGCTTTAACTATTCTATTTTTTAGGTTAAAACGACTCTGTCGTACAACATAAGAACTTCATCTTGTCCCTATGCATCATTGACACCAAGGTGTTATTTAACACCAGATGGCGCCACACCCATATCCCATTTTACTTCGTTCGATCACTCATGTGGTGATAACAGTTCAGAGCAATATTGGACCACGACTCAGTTGGTGCAATATGCAGTACATAAGAGCACAGACGCCTGTTTTATGAGGTAAGGCGTTTATTTGACATAAATTCGCCTAAAAAATTTGACGCCAACTAAACAAAATCCAAGCATCTTTTCCTTTCCGCCAGAGTCTGTAGAGCAAACGTGTCAAAAATATGGAAATGGTTGCCAAATAAAAACATAATTTCCAAATTTTACTTTGACCCATGTAAAGGTATATAGATCTTGCCTTTAAAATGCACTAACCTATTTTCATTTAGAAGACGCGATTGTTTTCATGCAATTGTAGAAGGGCAAGTACGATTGTATGTATAAGTTTTATGTTTTAAAAACGCTGTATTTTGCCAGGATTTATTCGGTTGCTTGGATCGGCGGTTTGTCAGGGTACACTCGTTCAGCCAATAGTATATTAAGCTTGCCTTACTTTGTTGATCTACGTGTGAACAATAACGGAAAGGTTAATTCAGCTCCTGTTGCTATTATTCCACCTGTTGTAAAGTAAGTTTTCAAAATTCGACAAATGTTGGTTTTAAGAATGTCTCCTATGTGTCATCTCTTAAAGTATTCCCTTGAATTATTCGTTTGTTATAACATAAAAAGAGCAGCTGATTTAACACATACAAATAAATTTGGAAGAAATGGATCGCAACTTCCTGTCATCGCGATGCTAACGCAATTGCGTTTTACGCGTTTTAACGTGTTTTGTGTGGAGGTTGAATTGCTACGCTATTTAAAATGTCGGCTAAAATAAAATCTATGCACTTTTATGCCATGCCGAAAACGACTGAATTGAAAAAAAAAACATCAAGGTTTTTCATGGGATGTGCGTCGTCGTTATTAATTCCCACCATGGACGAGGACGGTGACATCGTGTCATGTCGCTTTGCAGAGAGCTTGCTGGAGGGAGGCGACGTAATAAGCATGAGTTATCCTCATCTCACACTATATCGAGTAAGTTACAGATTAGTTTTTGAGAAGAAACCTATTGCTCTATTGCAGAGTGTTTCACAAAACTGTAATATTTTACTTACTTTTTACTACCGCATTTACATAAATAAAAAAAGTACCGGTAATACGAATATACAAATCAAGCGTCCTCCAAACCCTCTGAAATACATGCGAATATACTTTTTCTACTTAGAATCCCTGTCGTCTGCAATACGCTGGTACGGCAATTCAAGGAAGGTACCCTGTGGCTCTTATTGTAGAAGATCATCCGGCAGACAACCAAACAGCCGTTAATAGTTACAGTTCTCTGCAGTTTGTTGTGGAAGGTACTATTAAAAACGCAGACGTTTATTGTATAATAATACTATTTGCAAATTAATCAATTCAGACAATAACACCGTGTTTAAACCGGAACCACTGCTTGTGGATGGTAAATCGTTTTTTGGCTCCTAAATGTAAAACAACGGGGATTGGCGCCAAAAAAGCTGAGAACAGCCTATAAAAAATTTACCTTTACAGTGGCATCAGCACCAACGGCGAATTTCTCCTGTAATGAGAAACCTATTTTCGTTGATCCAACGCCTCCAGCCGATCAGGTCATCTCCGTTTCCGAAGGACAAGCAGTTACAATCACTTTACAGGCCAGATCAAGCCACTACACATATAGGTAACATACTTTCATCAATTTAAAAATTGCGCAAATGGGTGAAATGTGCTCTTTTGCAGCATAAGCCGGTTTGGTTTAATCGGGCCAACGAATCTGAATCGATCAGACGTTTTTCGTGTCAGTAATACCAACACCGAATTCAGTATCTCCCTGTCATGGTATCCGGGCGAGAAAGATAGAGGACCAAATTACTTTTGCTTTGAAGCTATAGAACTTAAAGGGTATTTATGACAAAACAACAATACCAAAAATCGTAAATCTCGTTTTAACTTGTAACTATTCCATTGCAGAATCAATAACTGGATTGCTTCTGAGCAAAGGTGCATTACGTTGGTAGTGGGTGAAGGTAACAGATAACTGTAGTGTGAAGCTTGAGCAAACATTTTTCTCTGTATCCACAGAGCGGAATCCTTGTGCAATCGACAACGGCGGATGTAGCGACAGGTGTATACAAGATGCGATTGGATATCACTGCGAATGCGGCCACCTTTGTTGGGTACTTTTGGAAGATCAACGCCGATGTGCTCGTAAGTGACTACCTTTTTAGGGATGCGATTGTCCCCTCTGCTCAGACATTGCAATATTGCAGTATCTACTAGTCTTTTGGTATAAATTGATTTTTACCTGTAAGCTTTAAAATATATGTTATACTCTTCCACACGCACATCTATCTAACCGACTTACAACAACTTTTATGATGTCGAATACTGACTACTGTCAACTACAGAAAGATAAGGATACACCTTTTATTCAATCAAAAATCAGCGTCACACGGCCAACATTTTACGAAACAGATAGGAAAACATCTTAATTTTGAATAACAACTGTCCTTTTATGTTTATAAAGCATAAATATTTCGTATTTTCCCGTGGTAATTATAGCAATTTACTATTTTTGTAGCCAAAATGTACAGAACATGCGCTCGTGGCAGAATGGCAATTACCGTAGAGAAATGTGCAGTGGATGGAAAGATTGGAATCGGTGACTTTGATCCTGAAAACATAGACACAACTTTGGCGGAATGCAGAGATTATGGAAACAACACTCATCACAGTTTCAACTTCGGTTTGAGTAACTGCGGCACAGAAAGATTAGTAAGGAGTTTAAGAAGAGTACTTGCTGCATTTTCCTTGCGCAATATTAGGACAAAAATAGATCGATAGTTTCAATGCGGAAACATGATCATATGTTACGCGCAGGAACGACCCGATGAGCTGGTGCACAAAAACACGTTGAAAATGTGGATTGAAAAGAGTTCCAGTAGTGTTATTACACGCGGTGATTGGTTGTACATCGATTTCATATGCTCCGTGCAAAAATACCAAAATGTTTCTGGTGTTTTTGATCCCCAGGACACTTCCACTATTACCATAGTTTTTGAAGAAGGATTCGCAGAGATTCAGATGGCGTTTGACTTTTATCCAGACTTTAATTTTCAAGTAAGAACCTCAGTTGCTTTACCGGTAAAAAAGAATGAAACAAAATTCTGCCTCATTCTGGTTTTGACGAGCATATAGTGAACCGATTTCGTACTGCTATCAATATATTATCAATATTTTATAAAAAACGACTTTACTTTTACCAAAAAAAATAGCAATTGAAATATAACTCTTATAATTAAAATATTAGAGTCCGTTCGGGCCTGCTGATTACCCTCGCCAATATGACAGCGATGAGAGAATCTACTTTGGTCTGCACGCCGAAAGCACAGATACCGATATTGAGCTGTTTACTGAAAGTTGTACGGCGCTCCCAGAACCTCCAGTGGCAGGAATTTCCTACCCCATGGTAGTGGACGGGTAGGTGTTTTACGGTAATACGTCAAAACGCTTTTAATATTCCACAAATTTCGCAGTTGTCTGCAAGACCCTACGATGTTGATTCATCCGGCTTCCTCTGCGAAACGCAACTTTTTTAGCATTGTGGCTTTTCGGTTTAACGACACCCACGAGAACATTGACAACACGACAGACGTGACAATTTCGGTATAACTTGTAACAGGAAATATATTGAGTGGGGAATAAGTATGGCGATACTGTATTTAGTATGGTTAAAGTATGCGAACTTCAACAAGAAATTGTAGAAGCTTCGTACCGATGGCCACTATGTCGACCTATATAAGGTCTCATCAGTGCAATGTATTGGTTGTTCAACAATAAAGTTTGCGAGAAAATTGCTAAACAATAAAGCTGTACAAACACGACGAAAGTGAATATGGTTTTCAGGCTTTATTATAAAGCAACGTTATTCAGAACTGCTTAATTAAGTGGATGGCACAACAGTACACAATACATCATTTCCAAACTTTGTGTTTTAAAAATTTTTCGTGCTGTTGCAGTGCGAAGTTGTTGTTTGTGTTCAAGGAGTTGCCAATACTCGTTGCTCGAGAGGTTGCGTCAATTCACGTTCCGGCTCTTCGCAATCACGCACCATCTGGAGGTAAAGTCAAGTAGTAAAATAAACAGTCATTAAACACTAAACAGCCATTAAACAGCAAAATATTTTATAGAAGGTCGATTGTTCCAGCAAAAGTCCAACAAGTCAATGAGGAGGAAGAGGAAGAAGGACAGAGCAAGCCAGAGAGAGATCCATCGATCAAACAAACCGATACCATTCCGCTCGCCAAGTCTCCACCTTTCACCATCAGAAATCGTCAAGTTGAAAATTTGGGCAATCCGGAAAACGGTAATTTTTTGTTTTTATTTTGTTTCGCGTTTTAAAGTGCATATGACATGGCCATGACAACTTTGCGTAAAACTAAAGGTACATCTACAACAAACATATATCCAAAGTTTTACGGTTCTATGTCAACTAAAAAATGTAGAAAACTGCACGAAAAGTAACGGCGACCAAAAATCCTAAACATTTTGCGCTGAGGAGAAAAGGACATCACATAAGGCGGTTGCGTCGAAAAAATGCATTGTTTAGATAGGAGAAGGCGCCTGTTTTTGCAGATATCGAATAGTTTCAAACATAGGAGAATCCACAGATTACGTTACCTCAAAGGTCAGGACAGGGTTTTGCATCACACAAAAATTTGGCATTGTGACGTCACGAATCGAAGGCTTATTTGTCCCTAATTAACGGAAGACCATAGGGTCAAGCAGAAACGACATAACTGTGAGTGGACAAACGACAATGCTAAACTAATGGTTTGTCTCTGTCGTGTTTTCAAAAGTTCATGTATCACGTTAGCGATCATAAATGCTGTAACAACAAGAACACCCTGTCCCAGTAACTGTTTTATTATTACACAACTAAATAAGACATAATAGGTCGAACAGCGGCCATCTGTCTTCAGCTTAAATTAACATCAAAATCCGTTTATTGCAATTGTTCACTTTTTGTCCCCTGTTTAATGCAATATTATGCTTAAATCAGTTTTACAATGTTTTCCATTCCTACGCATAAGGCTTGCTGCCAGCACTCGCGCTCGACCGAAGCACCTTCTATGACGTCACGCAACAATATCTCGCTTTCGCACGATTTCGTTCGCAGCGGCAAAAGTGCGACTTTGATCAGCTGTATCTCAGAAACCAGTCGTCGTATCAAGCTACTTTTTTCGCCACAAATGTTTTAAAGTTATGAACATTTCTTAGTTTGATTATTAACATGTTTGATTTTTACGTGTCATATGCTTGACGTGCAATGACGGAACAGGACGGTAATCACAGTTTTCTGTGTACTCGCACAAAAAAATATTGCTCTCCCTTTTTTTGGTTACATGGGAAATGTGCACGGCATCAAATATCATGAATTTTGTATTTTGCAGGCTCACGTGGCGCTGAATTTCAGAAAATCTTATTCGCAATATCCATCTATGTGTGGTGGAGTCTGATGAATTAAACACAATAATTATCTTTCGCAATTGTAATTCTTTTTGCTTTGTACATGACCTGCGCTATTTGATCAAGCTTTTTTATAATGGAAAATCATAACAGCATTTAAATCACTAAAATAACGATTTGTTTTTAGTAAACTGCAGACAGCTAAATAGCTTTCCAATGTAACCAAAAACTAGAAGGCTTATGAAACCTATCATAGGTCTAAACAGTGGTCCTGTCTGCAGCTCACTAAAAAAATTATCGTCTCTATTGCTTATAACGTTTATTTGTGTATATATGTTGATTTTTTGCCAATGAATTTCGGTCTTTAGAACACAAAATAAACATGATAGTTGTAAATAACACTGAAACGTATCGACTCTTTTCTTGATGTAGCTTTTCTGGAAGGTGGTAGTCTCGGTGTGGATCAATTTGAGCTCTATTGTTGTACTGATGAAACACGTTAATTGTTCATAAATAAGTTGCAAGAAAGCTATCTGGGTAACATTAGGTGGGAGGCGAGAGCTAAGGAAGTGTTTTTTTCTGGTCTAGGTTATCAAACGATACGTCTAAATTGGTTTGTTTATTTTCTGTTTGTTTCACTTGTAAAAATGAGCAGAAAGAACCGTCACACGTATTCATTTCAACGGGTTGGTGTGGATTACCTCATCTGTGTTTCGCCGTTTAAGTCTCTACAAGAGCGGTTGTGGATAAACAAAAGTTATTTTTGCCTAGGAGCGACAATGGGCCTTAATTTTCAAGTGAAAAGTGTGTTAATGACTGGGAGTTACGTAACTTTCAGTCCGCGTTACCTTAAATATAACGGCTTTGGTATATAATGACTTTGTAAACAGTTAGACAGTTGCTAAAGAAGGGTCTCGAAAGTACAAGATATTAAAATGTTTTAGTTGTGGTGAAAAATTACCGGCATAGTTGATAATGGGAAGAAGAAAGTGGAGTAACGTAACTGGCATTGGACTTTGCCAACAAACCGAAACGTTAATCCAAACCGTATGAAGATCCGTCAACAAACTTAGAATTGTCAGAGAACGCGTACCGCCACGTTCGTTATTGTTGAATAAAACGATCGTGTAAATCTGCGCACATACCCGACTTGATTAAAAAATTACAGAAGCTATATGTTGTTTGTTTTATTTACCGCAAGATGTCGCCTCGGTCGCGGTACTATAAAAGTGCTGCTCGGGCTTGACGTAAACCTCATATATGAGTTTTTGCAGAACTTAAAAAATAAACATGTGATTGAAACATGGTTTGGTGTACGATTAAGCGGTTAAGCAGGGATATCTACCTAAATCAGAACACCACATGCAAAAATTTTTAGGTCGCAATTGCTCTAAATCAGCGGTGTTCACCGAAATGGGATGTTGGGCCCCAGTTGGTGATGCCTTTTCAAAGAGAGCTGCAAAGAAAATAACAATATACAATTTATCTTTATCGGTGAGTAACACAAAGACGCAATTCAATCACTGTTTTAATGAGGAAGTTAGTTTGTCGCATTTCCCTTGTATTTCTAAGTTTACGGAGAGTAACTTAAACTTCCATTGCGATACTTAAGTTTCGTTAATTATGGTGTCATAAAGTACATTATTACTGGCAACATATTTTTTCTTCTTTTATGGACATGACAGTATTGCGACATTTGAGCAATCAGAAGGCGCATGCAGCCCGCGGGCGGGTTGGACATTACTTCAATAACTGTTCAACCATTATTGTCGCCAATTTATATGTATCTGTACCTAACAGACGAAAACGCACGCTGCAAAATAATCATTTTAAATATTACAAAGATGTCTAGGATGAGTTTAGTTGAGGTTATTTTTATCGATATTCTATTGAAACATTTAAACCATTACTGGCCTAAAAATAACTGCATTGTATACTCCTTATCGATCAAATCATATCCTGATTACCGAAGTTTAAGGCAACACGTACCGCATACCAGTCACCATAATACAACACGTAAAACGAGTAGTGTGCTGACAATTTCAAATCACAGGAGTATGACGTCAACCGATAACTTCGTGCCGTTGAAACACCAATTAAAAAATATTGTTCGATTCCAATTTTACGAAATTATACGACAGCACGCCAGGAATGCATATGCCATGCATCCGGAGGTGCTGTGAAATGTTTATATTTCTGAGGTTTGTCCGTTTGTGACTGGGCGTTCTATTTTGTATTTTTTTTGAAGCATGGATTTCATTTATAATACGTTACAGCTCAAACAGCGTTACGTGCAGGCCTATCACGATTTTTCCAACATCATACGTTTCCCATTCTCACATCCCAACCACGAAGGTCATTACGGTGAAATTTCTCTAAATTGCATCATGGAATATAAACCACATTCCTTTTCAGTCGTCCTTGATTTCGGTTTCACATCGATGGTGACGCCTGCCTGCGATACAGCTATACAGACTGTTAGTTCTGACAAAGGTTGCCTGTTACACACGATCAGATTACAAATGTTGCGACATACTTTGTTCGCAGAAAAAAAAACGAAACTGAAACTTCGCACACGTCTGTCGAATGGTATTTGGAGCGTAACCTTTAAATGACGTACAGCTGCAGGCGCTACAGACTGCCTAGGGTCGAAATTCTTTGTTTTGGCGAAACTTCGGTATCACTAAAGTTTCGTAGATCTTTTCACAAACCGTGCGGGGGATGTGTCGATGCCTATCATAATATTACAATTATGCCCATATCACAAACATTCGACAAAGCTTTAGCAGTACAATGGTTGCGCACAACACAGTATCTTGCTTTGCGGCGCTTCCGACAAAAGAAGGAAATTTGATATATGGTCGAGAGTCATTTCTTTCGAATGACAATGTCACAATCACAAGAGCGTACAACCACTTACCACATACGTGGGGCAAGTTTGTTTCTGCGTTTATCGATTCTGTTTCTAATTTGAGGTGGATCTTTTTCTATTTTTATTCAGTTAAGTTTTGTGCTGGTTGCGAGACCCGACAGAACGACTTGGTGACTAAGCGCCCGTACTGTGATTTTGCTGCATTGGATTGCAATGGATGTATTAAAGCTTCTTGTGTTCGGCGTATTAATTCTGCAAGTGAGACCCAGTCACATACAAGGAGGATCTTCCACTTGGAGAGTGCACGAAAATTACGGGAACGGCACTGTCACAGTAAGTAATTACTAATTCAGCTCTCAAAGTTGCGGGAAAATTGTAATGCGTGCGATAAACTATTATCTACATAGGTTTAACGCAGCCCTACATATGAACAAACATATAATCCGGTTGCAAATGCATAAAGTCGATTTTGCTTTTAGATGCAATCGTCAGACGCAAATCGTGCCATAAATAAAAGCACAGTAGGAACAGTTACATAAACAGTTGCGTGGTGACAGACCATAGACCTGACAGGAGGACACGGCATTACGGCCAGCGAATTAGCCCGCAAGTCTAGTTCATCTGGGCCGCAGAGCTTGATCCCAAAAGAAGAAAGTGGTTTACATATTGTTACGATTTCTATCCGGTTTATCCTGCACTAGGAAACTTTTTTGGTAATTTGGTAAAATTGTGTTGTATTGGAGGGTTATCTTGCCTGCGATCGTCACTGCTTACATGTATATTGCTGGCTACCCCTGCATTTAGGCTGCAAACGGGGTGTACAGTAGACCAACTACAAAAGACAGATGCGTTTAGTGGTTAAATATTTCGCTTAATGGCCAGTATGGGTATACTATGCACGTTACTTTGTACCGTTGGAGATAACAACTTTGCTTAAACTAAAATTATGTGTTGTAAAGACCACTGGTTGCTATGTAATAACCGTCATGGTTTTATTGGTGCCCATGCCGTTTTGTTTGTTATCTGTATTTTGTTCCGCGGAGTTTTTTTGTTCAGACTACAATTTATATTTAAGCTAGCGGTATTTAAGTGTGGCCCAATCTGGGGCGTTGTTAGTTAAACAACAACTATTCTTTCATTCATTTTTATTTCCAGGTCAAAGCCACTATACTCTATCACATTAAACTTCGTTCGTGTCCCTTTGAGCAATGGACACCAACCTGTTACTCAGCATCGGCAGATGTCACCACGGCTCCTGTCACTTTCTTTGAACGCGTATGTGCCGATACCGGTCCAGAAGAGGATTGGGGAACAACCCAGTTGGTTCAATACTCAGTACTAGGGACCACGGAAAGCTGCACTATGAGGTTTATTTCTTTTTTCGTGCCACTCCAATGTGCAGATATTTTACATTTACACAATGGACATTTCAATGTTTTCGTATATTAGTTATACCAATTATACTGTAACTTCATCGGACTAAAAACAAATCAATTTTGATAAATTCCCGAATCGGTGGATTTTAACAGCTTACTAGTTTATATAATTTTGCTGCATGTTGTCAGAATCACTGGAAACCTATGGATCAATAGCTTGTCGGGGTTTACGCATTCAGTGCGTTCATTCAGCTTGCCATACTTCTTTAATTTGAGTGTGAGCACAAACGGAAAAATTAACTCAGCTCCAACTGCTCTGTTACCACCTGTTGTTAAGTAAGTTTTCATTCGGAAAAAATATGTGTGCAATTTATTGTAATAGTTGATGTTAAAGCAACACAGCGTCATGGAGAAATTACACATACGTATAGCCAATATTACTCTACGTAAACATTTTAAACAAATTCATATGATATAATAAAATTGTGCAAATGTTTAGGTTTTTTGTAGGATGTGGGTCGTCTGTATTAGTCCAAACTATGGATGAAGACGGTGACTATGTGTCATGTCGTTTTGCGGCGGGGACACTGGAAGGTGGCAGCATAATAAACATGAATTATCCCCATCTCAGCCTCGTAGGGGTAAGTCAAAAACGTTCTGAAATGGTACAACATTTTTTGGGTGGTCACACCTGAGTTTTGCATTTCTATAACTTAGAAATTAAATAGGTTCAGTTTACTGCAAAGTGTTTCTAAAGGACAATAAAGGTAATGCTTTTAAAACTATATGTATTCATCACTGTGAAAATTTGACTGTGTTTCGTGATACACAGTAACGGCACAATATTTGCTTCAACAATTGCATTTAGTTAATTCCTGTAATGTAAATGATATTGTTGTCTGTCCAACAACTATAAGGTTCCTGAGGTGCCAAACACGCTAAATTATTACTCTCAGTAACTACTTGCGTTTGACACAATGGGTTTATTAATTTGAGTTTAAATAGAGGTACATTTTATAAACGTTGCTGTGATGCTCACATGCTTTACAGAATCCTTGTCGTCTTCAATACGCTGGAACCGCAATTCAAGGAAAATATCCTGTAGCTCTAATTATAGAAGACCGGACAAATGAAAACCAAACAACAGCTAAAAGTTTCAGTTCTTTGCAGTTTATTGTGATAGGTGAAGTCAATGACACAAATGTTTCTGCAAATTTTTAGAAATGTGTGATTGCAACATGCATGTGCTAATTGACTGCAATTACTTTATTTTAATTAAAAATACTAAACCCCACCATATACAGAAGCCGTTACTTTACTTGCAACTAATTTACGAAGTTGTCATATGCAAAAAAAAAATTAAATAGAATAAATTAGCCTCCAATGTATTTACAGTTGCTGCAGCACCGACGACGAATTTCACCTGCAATGATAAACCTATTTTCGTTGATCCAACACCTCCAGCCAATCAGGTTATGTCCGTTACCGTGGGACACACAGTTACGATCACCTTACAGGCGAGACCAAGCCGCAATACTCATCTGTACCACTGAGTCAAAATTTAGGATTCTTCATATTTCCAGTTTGTCTTTTTTGCAGCATCTCCCGCTTCGGTTTGATCGGTCCAACTGACGTGGTTCGCTCAAACGTTTTTCGTGCCAATGGTTCCGACTTCGGCGTCACACTGACATGGAGACCAGGCAGGAAACACACCGGACCAAACTCTCTTTGTTTTGAAGCTATAGAAGTTACAGGGTAAGTATGCAATATATTGCAAACAACACCATAACAACATTTTATGTGGAAAATCGTCATACAATTTATTAATGTGATCCGCAGAAATAATATCTGGATTGCTTCTGATCTAAGGTGTATTACACTTACAGTGGGCCAAGGTAAGGGAGAAAACGCTTATGTAAAGTTTCGTCGAACCGATTTAACCCTGTAACCACAGGACAGTTTCCTTGTACGATTAAAAACGGCGGGTGCAGCGACAGGTGTGTGCAAGATACAATTGGATATCATTGTGAATGTTATCATTCCTGTTGGGAACTATTGGAAGATCAACGTCAGTGTGTTCGTAAGTACTTGGCTTTTTCAAGATGGGCTCACATTGCAATTCTGGGCTTTTATAATCATTTACCGTATTGCAAAATAGCGGCCCTTGTTTAAACTTCATGCTTTTTTCAAAGCTAAGATGTATAGACGTTGTACTAATGGAAGAATGGCAGTAGATGTAGAAAAATGTGCTGTTGCTGGAATGATTGGAATCGGAGACTTTGACCCCAACAACATGAACCTAATTGCGGTGGAATGCAGAGTTGCTACAAATGATACACATCACAGTTTCGACTTCAGTTTGAACGATTGTGGCACTGAAAGAATAGTAAGGGGTTACAAAGTTTACTACTTAAAACTACTAAATAAAAAAACACTTTATTTCTCCATGTTCAGTCTAAATTATATTGAAGCAAAACAACAGAAGCAGGTTCCACCAACATTGTAATTTAAAAATAAAATAAGATGTAGGACATACTAACCAGACGTTTAAATATAGCTGTGTTCGTAATCAGTGCTACTTCTGAATGATGATGAGTATGGTTGCGTTCGAAACGTATGCTATGTCCAGCATCTTAGCTGTCGCTCGTTTATTGCAGTCTCAAAGTTTTTTACACTCAACAATTCATTTGTGTGCAGGAACGCCCCGACGAGGTGGTGTACAAAAACACGATAAAAATGTGGATTGAAAAGATTTCCAGCAGTGTCATTAGCCGTGGTCATTGGTTTTTCATCGATTTTCTCTGCACAGTCGAGAAATACCAAAATGTTTCTGGTGTGTTCGATCCCCAGGATTCCTCTGTTACCATAGTATTGGAGGAGGGCTTCGCAGAGATTCAATTGGCGTTTGACTTTTACCCAGACTATAACTTTCAAGTAAGAACTTACTGGCATTGTTTTGTGAAAGGAAGATGTATTTACTGTTTTATTGTTCTTTAACCCTGATGGTATCGACAGCAAGCTTTCATGTTCCAAAATTCAGTAAAAATACTCAAAAATTTTGACGGGCACATTTAACTAATAACATTTACGCAAATGTTACATTTATATTAATACACGATACCTCATTTACGATTAGTTATTGCCAAATTTAAATAATAGTTTTAGCACAATCAACCGAAAATAAAAAAATTAAAACCGAAATAATATTTATAAACGAACAGAGTCCGTTTGGTCCGGCTGATTACCCTCGCCAGTATAATATCACAGATAGAATCTACTTCGGTCTGAGCGCGGAAAGCACGGATACCGATATTGAGTTGTTCACGCAAAGCTGTACCGCACACCCTGAGCCTGCTGTGGACGGGATTTCATATCCCATGATAGCTGGCGGGTAGATGTTACATGGTAATCTGTAAATCGCATCTTTCATTCTACACAAATGTTGCAGATGCCTGCAAGACTCTACGATGTTGCTTCATCCGTCTACCTCCGTGAAAAGCAACTTTTTCAGCATTTTGACTTTTCGGTTCAACGACTCTTTCGCGCAAATTGATAACACGACAGATGTGACGATTTTGGTATTGATGTACATCTGCATAAAAGTGTATTGTGGGGGATACGCCGATACTCTGCAGCCTTGCACGAATTTTCTAACAAAGTCATAATGTTTCGATTAACATTTCCGCGGTTGTTCCCAGACAAATACACAGTTGCTTGAATTTGAACTATTTGGTATGAAGAATTATGTTTGTTTTTGCAGTGCGAAGTTGTTATTTGTGTTCAAGGAGTTGCAAATACTCGTTGCACGACAGGTTGCGTCAACTCACGTTCCGGCTCTTCGCAATCTCAGATCATCAGCAGGTAAAGTCTTAAAAATTAAACAGCAACTAAACACTAAACAGCCACTAAGCAGCATAATATTTTATAGAAGGTCGATTGTTCAAACAAAAGACCAACAAGTCAATGAGGAGGAAGAGAAAGGAGAGGAGGAAGAGGAAGAAGAGGAAGAAGGACAGAGCAAGCCAGAGAGAGACCCATCGATCAAACAAACCGATACCATTCCGCTCTCCAAGTCTCCTACTTTCATCATCACAAACTCACAGCCTTTGAGAAATCCGGAAAACGGTAAAATGTGTTTTTTGCCACAGTTTGTGTTTTTGCCACTGCGATTGTATAAAATTTTGAATAATCGCACTCTCAAAATTGTCCTGGACTCCAGAGCTAAACATAGATGGCGAATTATGTTCAGTTAAGCGTAATATTTTAATCTTTGTTTTATTTTGCAGGCTCACGTCGCACTGAAATTCACAAGTTCTTTGTTGCAAGTTTCGTAATTGTGTGGCTGAATCTGATAAATTAATATCGATGTTATCTTGTGAATTATCGAAATCATGCACTTGGACTAGTGTAAAAAAGTAACAGAATTTTGCAAGCCCAAACCATAAGCATAAGCCATTAAAATTACCTTTTTTGTGTGTGTAAAAATGTTAGAGCGTAGGTAAGCTTCAACTTTAATTGTGTAACATTGCCAATTTTGTTTACTTCTTATGTCACTGCTACAGCAAAGTCACGTGGCTGCCTGTAGTGTGTTTGTACGGCAATGCTCGTTTTGTTTTTTGCACATTTGTTTCTATTTTTGTTTTCATCTCACCTCTGTATTTTTCTTATCCACCTTGGCCGCCCGGCTCCATTATACAGCGAAAAACCTTATACTCCGGTATTGCTGTAGCGGTTGAAAAACGTGCGTACATGGGCGATTTGAGCACTTGTCCACTTTTCTGAATACATGACTTTATGCTAAAACTATTTTTTTGGAAGATGCATCTTACTGTAGAAAACCTTTACACTCCGGTATTGTTGTGGCAATTGAAAAACATGCGTAAATGTGCGAGTTTTGTGTGTAACTTTATGTCAAACAAAATATTAGATCTTTGCGGTATGCCGTCAGACCCTTAATATCTCGCCACTCGTTATAGGTCAAATTAATTTCGGTTGCGTGTTTGCATTTTTGCAAGGCTTTCAAAATCAAATATTTGTTGTGTTGTTATTTGTTTGCAGAGACCTGAATTGGTAAACTGATTAATCGGTTGAAAATGCTTCTCTCTGACTCGTGAAGAGCAACAGTTTAGGGCAAACAATCAGGCAATTAGCCAATGAATTTGTCTTTCCACGAGACTCTTGCAAGTGCCGTCGAAGTATTGCCATAATTGGTATCCATCTGATTACTGCCAGCTTTATGGGAGGTGGTCTGAATAAACCTTTATAGTTCACACACAACTTAACATTCCTTGACACTTAAAATCATATATAAGCAGTGACTATAGATGTCCTTCTGAATGGGCAAAGTCTTTATACTACACAGTTCAATCTTTTTGTTGGAGTTTGGGTAATGTCAAAGTAGTTGCTCACCGCTTTAGGTTTTTTCAAAAATTCTGATCCTACTCAGACGCTTGTTCTGGTGAAAAATGTGTTTTAGAACAAGGTTATAACGTGTTTCTGTTATTTTGCATGCTTAGGCTGAATTGCTGTTCTAAAATAGCGGTTTAGCAATCCCGTAGGGTGAATATTCTGAAGTTGCCTCTTCACTCCATAACAACGCTTTACGGACATCCAGTTGAAAACTACTGCTCTGAAGCAATGCATTATCAACAAGCATCAAAATTGCACAAGAAGACGTATAGAGTAGCGAAACACAGCAAAAACACAATTTTACAAAACATGGAACTATCTGATGTAAACATATCAAACATCAAAAGAAAAATTCTTTAAGTTATAGGTTATCACTATGCACAGAATGTTGGTAAAAATGATTGCATTAAATGCCACAATAAAAAAAATGATAATGTTTTGTAAGTACATTTGCAACTGAAATTAAGTTTTAGTAAAATAATTTGACACTGTACATTAATGACTACGTTTAACGTCTATGTGCACTATTTGTAAAAGTTTTGTTAAGCCAAAAGGTATGAAGTTAAGTTATTCAAACAGTGGTCAGCTTCTGGTACTTGTCAGTGAAATACACCTCTGCCGTGAGGCGGGTTGTTACTGAGGGAATTTGCTTTTTGCCGTTCATCGACTTGTCCTTCGTGTGTGACTCGTACTGGCGGGCAACGCGCCGATTGACTCGAGTAAGAATCTTGGTAAACATTAGTTAGTTATTTTATGGGTAAAATTGAAGTTAAAACAAATATAAAAAATAAAAAAATAAAGTTGGCAATGATTGAATAATATTATTTTAATGCGTAATTCTCCATGTATAAAGAGGCAATTGGTCAACGCTCTACTTTTAACATTAAAAAGTATGTGGAAAAAAGGATCACTCAGTATGTTGGTTAGTGTAAATTGTGGACATGCATCTAACCACCTGCATTATTTCCAAATGGGATCCAAACTCATGAAAGCATTGGCTCAGCACTTGCATATAAATGGAACCATTTGCCCTGTTTCTCCACGAATAATAATCTAAAACACGACAGAACATAAAGAAATTAATCGATACATTACCACATTTCACATTATTTTTAATATTCTAATATTTTACCTGGAGCAGTTGAATGTGCAATCAGAAAGTCGGATTCTACCGGTATGGTTAAAGGATTACAGCTCTCGGTGTGGTCCGTTAAAGCACTGTCAACAACGTCATACAGGCGGGCACCATTATCAAACTTTGAGCCCCTGCAAGCCTGTTACAAATAGTTTTCGGTTTAAACAGTTAGTTTGTTCGTTGTTAATTGGTTGTACAAGGTGAAAGCTACAAAAATCCTATAAGTGCATTATATATGCGATCAATATCAAAGGATAATTATTACTTAACAACGATATCGATTAAAAATGGTCTGCTTGCAGTTTATCAGTTAGTTAATCAATGTATAAAAATGATTTATACTTTGTTCATATTTCAAATTTTTACATCAATTAGTTCATACTTGTATAAAAAACATTTTCGGTTTGCCAGCCAAAGTAGGGCAGATATCCGCCCCGAATAGTCTTGTGATATCTTTTAGTTCGTATTTTCTGTCTTTCGCCCAAAGAACGTCGTTTTCTTCGCCATGTGTTAAGATCGCACAGGCAAAGCAATCGTGGTGGGTATGATCGTCGTTAGCATCTGACAACAATACACCTTTTCTATCACACATCACAAAAAGCGACTTTTATATGTAAAAAACTTATTGCGACATTCTCAAATGCATTGAAAAAATGGATTCAAAAAGACTAGATACAACTTTCATCAGAATGTTCCTAGACATCTTGCTGTTATTCGTGGCATTAGTTTTTCACTAATTTATTTGTGTGACAGCTTTTGCACACAGGTAGCCTATACGATGTATTAAAGTCTCACCCGGAGAGCTGGTGACTGACAACGGTCTGTCAGCTAACTAGCTTTTTCGGAGCCTAAAGAATTAACGTCAACATCAAAGTCACCACAAAGTGGAATATTTTCTCTTTGATAAGTTAGCCGACAAGACCACATTGACACAAAACTTGCACTGATGAGAACCGGAAGGTCGAAATAGTGTGTACAACTGTCTGCAGCTCACTGGCCATTATTGGCTCATTTGTCGTACAAAAAAATCAGTACTATACACGAGACTCGATTTAAACATATGTGGGACTTACATTTTTCAAGGACATTAAATATTTCAGCTTTGGAAAGGTCGTGAAATACGTCCACTGTCTCAAAACCCAAGCGTCGTGCCGCTTCGTCAATTTGAACTTCGTCTTTTTCTGTGCCAGGTCGCGGGGACGATCCGCCACTGAACGACTGGTAATGTTTTTCAATAGATTAGTGATAAATTCAAAAACTTGACGCCCGCCTTTTTAGCGAGAAAAACTCAGTTTTCGCTCTTACGTATATCTTCATGGCATCATATAATATATATTCCGTAAATGTACATCTCCATGTCAAGCAATCATGAATCAACGAATACTCAAGTGCGAAAAGTGTTCTCAAGCACATGTACAGTGCCAACAATCAAGTACAGTTTGGGTTTTGAGGCAAAATTGTTTTTGTGATATATTCGACATATCTGAATTCTTATTGGAAGCGTATGATTACATTTTGCGCAAAAAAATGCATAAATTGTAAGTTACGTTCATGAGGTCCAATTTCCAAATACATGATTTGTTTCCTTGCTATCCCATTTGTACAGTGCGTGCATTTAACCCTGAACTATAGAAATCGTAAATCACACCCTAAATCCGTCTGGCGCTACGTTCAAGCAATTACGTTTATTGTACCATAAATCGACCCTTATTACCTTGTGATTAAACACAACGAAATGGCCACGTTTGGCGTGTCTCATATTGTATGTGTAGCTTTCGTCGAGTGGTTTTTCCACCACAGCACCGGAGCGCCTACTTGGCTTGGGGTTGCGAGTTGATGTCGGAAAGAAAGATCTTGGCTGAGGAACAGGGCCCGCGTCGACGCAGTCCTCGCCCGCTGAAGAACATAGCAAACAGTTTGAATGGGCTTTATCGTATTGAGCAGGATTCTGTGTGTTTGTACAGTTGACACGTTAAAAAGAAACTCACGTATTGTTTGTCTGTAAATATTGGGCGTTGTCGCACACACAGGCTAATATACGACATGCAACATTCTCTAGCACCGCTATGTGCAACATTGTTTATCCTTTTTTTTTCGTGATATTAGATCATAGTTATGCTAAGCAGTTGTTACCTCCGTTTTGGTGTGGGACTTCATGTCGTCGAAAATGCGTAGGCGTAACCTTCAAAACAAAATTGAACATTGTATTTGGACTCGCCTGAAGAACAAAGGGTTTACTTGTACATTTTCTGCCTCGATAATGTAAGTTAAGCTATTTAATCAGGCACAGTTAGTTGTATTAAGCCAAATATAGAACAAAACTACTTTTGCACTGCATATTTCACTGCTTCTACTCAACATACACACTCTACACCACTTCCATACGTGTTTCAGTGACCATGAAATTATTTATATAAAGCCACATGGGTTATTTTACCTGGCATCCGTTTACTGCTGATGTCATTGCCTCGTTTTCTCCTGGGTCCACCAACATAAAAGTCGAAGTAACGTCTTTGATACCAGCAAGGTGCACCTTTACTCGTGACACGATCCGAGTGATTTGAAATGACTCGAAAGTTCCGCACTAAATACCTAGTTTCGTTCCCACGGTTGTCTGACTAGCCGTGCACGCCCAAGCTATAAAATGCACTTATCAACGCTTGAGCTAATTATTAATCCCTAGTTTGCTGAGCAGCTAAATGACTGCACACATACGAGCTGCGAAAAAGTGAGTGAGTTATTTCGGAACAGCTATAGTGGAATAGGGGTTGCTGGGTAAGCCACGACGTTTATTCAGGCGTGGGCGAGAGTCACATGTCCGCGACGTCATGACACCGCCATTTCGAAACACAATGGCGGGGGACTTTTTGCCCAATTTCGACTGAACGACTTAACACTCATCACTCCGTACATTGTATTGGACATTATTGGACTGAATTGAATCGCCGATTTGGTACGCACCAAAATAATAAGCCAAAGGTTTGTATGCACTTAGGTTTAATATTTTTGAATTTTGGATAGACTTAAGACCATTGTTCGAGAGAATCGTAAACCTATTTGTTTGGTCCCTGGTTTACAAACCGGTTAAATCAAATTCCAATGCTTTGAAAAGGATTATTGCGATAGGAACTGTATGACATAGTCTGTACCCAAATTGGTGCACGTAGACGTATAACGCGTAAGGAGAAATGCCTCCAGTTTCGTTGGGTAACGCGCAGATTCAGTTCCCGTACCAATATTCCTGTTTTAACCAAACAAATTCACTGTATGGGAGGTTTGGAAACTCCCGTTCACATGGATGGGAATAGAATGGGTTGAGATATGGTGGTTGCGAATCAAATTTTTTTAAACAGCAGTGTGTTGCTTGGTACAATATGGAAAAAAGGGATTTTTTGAGGTAATGGTTTGATTCTTTGGTCGATCGCATTTTGCAGGAATTGACTCTGGACATAATTCGATTTGCTCAGGAATTGCACCTTGGAAAGAAAGGGGGCAAATTCCGTCGAGTATTTCTTAACTTATGAGTAAAATTGTAATTTCCTGAAAACGTTTTTATGATTAACAACAAATAAATGATCTCGAAAATACAATGTAAATTGTGAAAGTGAAGACTGCCGGATTTCAAACGTCTGTCTGTCATATTGCCAAAAATGCGAAATATTTTTGAATCGAGCATTGCTACACAAATGAACAACAACCGTTAAGTTTTATATTAGAATCGATTAAATCATATCAGGATTTTCAAGACAAGTTCACTTCATAAACCTAATGCTAGTCTTGAAAAGGATTTTAAAATTTTTCTCAAACGGCGGTTATACAGCTGGGTTTAGCCCAAAACTCTGATTAAATGGAACCAAAACTACACCAAGATTGCTGTTGGCAAGGTACAGCCATGTTCAAAGGTACATTATCGTACAGTTGTGTGCGCATAACCGTTAGTTCCGCTTTCGTTCTACCACGTTATATGAATACATAATACATGTTTGCACAGAATTGTTTTGCATTAGTAAGCGAATTGTTTTGTGGTAGTAACATACACTTCATTTTACAAACCATAACTCTACTACTGCATTCTGTAAAGAGTGTTTAAAAACACCGGAGTATGACGAAAGAAGTGAATTTTCATTTCACTTCGATGTCTGATTTTTTCGTAGCGAAATTGTGTGATGTAATATTACGTTTACAGTATATGTAAATGAAGGGCTTTTAAGGTATTTCCTGTTCGGATGTATTACGTTCAAAATTCCATACTTGTGTTGTTAGACTTTGACAAAGTTGTTCATAACAAAACCCAAAGTTTTCCTTTCCCCTGTTAAGCGTCACAGACTCGTGACATCGTCTGTTTTATGATTTTAACATGCCTAAATGAAAGCTATCTATCAAAAATCCTGCCTCAGAAAATTAAAAAAAAAATATTTTTAACCTGACACCTTTCCCATGGTTCAAATGTATGGGATTAACAGTTGCAAACTTTGTCCAGAATGTGATATACTATTTTGGGTCAAAAATTGCTATCTTTTTGGCTTAACGGAAAATTTCCAAATTCTTGCGTTCATTATATCAGGAAAGCACAAGTTTTCCGGTACAGTAAACAGCCTTCTTTTATTAACAACGATAAAGAAGAATTCGTACAAAATATACAGTATTACGATCTTGTCACGTGGTTTACACCGCATAAATGTTACTTTCAACCACCAAACCACCATCGTCACACGTTTGCTTTTTCGTGTATTTATAACTGCACAAGGGTTTGGAAATCAAGGATTAATTAATACCCACGGTTGGAAGCGTCATACCATGGTCGTGACGTGAACCAACCTTTCGAAAACCGCGTGAACGAAACCGGGTTTATGATTGCCAGAGTTTCGAGTTAGTTCAAAGTCTGTTTTGAACAGTGCGACGAATAAAATAATATACATTCAATTAAAGATGAACACTATGATATGTATGTTGGTCTGTCCTATACAAAAAAAAACTAAGAAAAATTAAGGCGAAACGGTATGGAAATATCTGGTGTAGACACCAACAACTATTCGGAAAAATCTTCAAAACAATTTATACAGTCACAAGAAAAGATCAAGAGCAAAATTGAGGAGATGCAATGTGGAAAATATCTTCAATCCATTTCGTGATAGGAAAGTGGATTCCATCATTTGCACTGCTCATTTAAATACTAATAATTGCGAATCTTTGGAGTAAACACCACTTTGCCTCTTAGCTGGGAAATAATGGAGGGCATTTGTTTCATTGCATCAGACTTTTTCTTCCCAGTGTTGGATGCGAATTCCTGAGCCACACGATTTGTAACCAAAGTCAAAACCTTTCGAAAGAACGAGACCGTTACCAATGTCCGTTACAATAATTTACAGTTTCTTACCCTGAGCAAATCCCACTGCCTTCCGAACTTGATCAAGCAATCGCACAACACTTGAATGAAGATAGATCCGTTCGAAGAATTTCGCCACGCGTAATAGTCTAGAAAAGAGTGATTTTGTAGCCCACTTACTGTCATAAGAAAGTTATTAATCATCGTGGCATAAACCAGTAACGCAAAACACTTTCATAGCACAAACAAAAACTCTGCACAAAGCAAATCGCTGACTAGGTCGAGACGTACCTGCTGGTGTTGCATGAGCAAATAGGAAATCAGCTGCAACAGGGATAGAAATGTTCTCATCATCCTTTTGCTTATCATCCGTTAGGCCAGCGTCTGGTTGATCTTGACCATAGCACATGGATTCTTTGATAGTTACGCCTTCGTCCAGTGTTTGACCTCTACATGCCTAAATAAATATTTAAAGTTGTGAAAAGTTCTTTTTTTCTTTCCAAATTACCTGTGTGATAAAAAGTTTTGGTTTCATAGCCAGAGAAGGACACTTGTCTCCCTTAAATTGATCTGTAATCCGCTTTAATTCGTAGTGATCATCGTAGGCGTAAAGACGGTCATTTGTAGTCCCATGCGACAAGATTACACAAACAAAACAGTCGCTGTTGGAATGATCCATTTTTCCATCTAAAAAAATACTCAACTGTGGTGATGGATGGCACGCCAATTGCTTTGCTAGTTGATATTTAATGTAAATACCTGTACTAGCAACGTGCTGCTACGCAAAGCAAACTTTGCTTAAAAGGTTGCTGACTCATGGTCAGGACATTTCCTTCATTATTAGTTTGATTATGCTTACACTCGTCGATTTGGCGAAGTAAAGACTTCCTCTCGAGATCATCATGTACTTTGAAATCAAATCCTAAAAAATTGGCCACTGTTTTGAGGGATGTCTTGTCAATGTGTGTTCCTTTCCTCTCCGGAAGGTTGAGAAACGTTTCGTATTTCTGTTCCAAACACCAAAAAAAATTAATATTTAGAAGTTAAAATGCATTTAGAATAACACAATATTAACTTCGTGATTGAACACAACGAACAGGCCTCTTCTACGATGGTTCATATCGTAAATCAACTCTCCGACAGGCAGAATGGCCTTTGGAAGATCACTTTCTTCATCGTCTCCCTCGTCTCTAACTTGTGCAGAGGATTGTTGGCAATCATAACCAGCGTCAACACAGTCTGATAAAAATATAAGATTAACAACACAGGTCAGAAAAAGATAATATGTGTTCAGCTAACAAATGCAGCTGTATACGTGAGGAAAGAAAGTGACAAATGAGTGTGAAAAGATACGACCCTTGTCGGAAATCGTTAGAAGCGTCAGAACAATCAGTCGCCCCCAATTTAACAGAAAACAGATACAACCGTTGCAGAATATAACAGAATAGTTAGTTGAAACGGGATAAACTGGGTTTGCGGTTCACCACTTGGTTGAGAATTGTTGGGAATGGAATTGGAAGCATCCACACAGTCAGCCTTAACTAATTAAAATCAATACCACAAATTATCAAACGCGATACAAAACAGCTCAACTAACATCACTGCCATACATTTTCTCCTATAGCCTACCCACTAATAACTCTTACTTACCAACCGACTTGCTAGCTGTTTCTGCTTCGACTACTGCAACAGGAATGTCGGCCTTGTTGTCTATTCGCACCGTTTTTACATCAACCTCGTTCCCAGTTTTGAATACCGTGATCTGAAAATCTGCTTCTCCCTATATTGTAAACAGCGATGTAATTGGTGAGTACAAAATCTCCAAACTACATATTCACCTTGACATTAGCTTGTATTTTTACTTGTTCCATTGCGATTGCCTGTACTTGCAACTACTTTCCTTTGTGAGTCCAGCTCGTGTTCGACGTTAAAGGTATTTGTTCGAAACCAAGTTTGTTTTCTTTGTGCAAACATACGACTTTTTATAGCTGTTTGGATTTATTTTAATTTGTTCGAATCAGACATACTGTAAAATGAACATATTTATTAAATTATGTATTTCCCAATAGTGTATTATTGCTTCAACCGCAGTTTGAAAAAACTTACTTTGCACAAGTTGTTCTCATTTCCTCCATAGTTTAACAGCATGTAAACAACACTATACACACCAATACTGGTATTTGTTTGCTGTGCTAGCTCACAAAAAGGAGAAAGTCAAATGCTCGTACAAAGAGAACGCTAAAAGGTAGCACCAAGATAACCTCTCTAGCAGATTGAGCTTATCAACACGAGAGAGTAGGTTTTTCACAAGGACCACAAACCCTCATTTTGACCTAAATTTTGGTTCTAATTTCGAAGCGGTTTTTGTTGTACATTGTGTTTCTGAACTTACAAGCAACCCAATCCTGTGTTTTCACTTGCTTAAATAGACCTACTATTTGCTAATAAACTTTATTGGCAGAGTTATATAAACGTTTACAAAATGTTACATAATTCACAACTACGTTTTCAAAGTTAAACAGCGGTGATACTTAACGCAAAAATCCAAACATGATTTGATCGATTGCAACCTCGAATTTAAATTATTTCACTTGACACTCGAAACACTATATCACAGGTTTTTGCCTTTTTTCAGCTATGTAACTAAATAAAAATAAAAATTTTTCAATCGACGATGGTATGTATATAAAATGTGAATCAGCTACTGTGTTATCGCAATCTTTACATTTTTAGTAATCATTGGAATGTTTGGACGTAAACACAATCCTTCCCCTCAATTGGGAAATCATGGATGGAATTTGTTTCTTTTTGTTGAATATTTCGTTGATATTTCTGGATGAAAATTCCAGAGCCACTCGATTGGTAACCAAAGTCAACAGCTGAAAAACACAATCGTACTTTATTCGTAAACCACACTTATGGATAATTACGTTAATACACCATTACCCTTAACAAATCCCAGTCTCTTCCAAATTTGAGCAAGCAATCACACAGCACTTGAATAAAAATTGATCCACAACCGCTGTTTCTCCACGCATAGTAGTCTGGACATAGCTTTTTCATACTAAAGCGAATTTATATAAAGACTCAAGTCTTAAACTTACTCGCTGGAGTTGCATGGGCAAATAGGAAATCAGCTGCAACCGGAATAGAAATCAGGTCACTTTGTTTCTGAAAAGATTGGGAATCTGGCTGATCCTGACGGCATGCATCTCCTTCTACGATTACACCTTCCATAAATTTTTGTCCTCTGCATGCCTAAACAAGAAAACGCGCGCGTCTGAAATCGGTACTCACGCAAATGTTATTTGTTTTTATATCGATCCACCTGTGTGAAAAAAAGTTTTGGCTTTCCAGCCAAAGAAGTGCACTTGTCGGCCTGAAACGGTTCTGTTATCATGTTTAGATCGTATTCCATGTCGTAGCCGCACAAGCGGTCATTGAAGACTCCGTGTGACAAGATGACGCAAACGAAACAGTCATTATCGGAATGATCCACATTATTCGCATCTAAAAGCAAGTGGAATATAAGACTACAAAGTTAACACAGGATGGAATAGTTGGTTCGATTTCGAGATCATCCTCATTCACCAAATAAATTTGATTACCTAATATGTGGAAACAATGACCGCGTATTTACTCCTTCATTATTATCTCTATTTATTAAATAGCACGTGGAAACTATAGAAATACAAACATGTAATTATTCGTTTTCAGAGAATAGCATCGTCAGTATTAAGTACACTATCGTCAAATACTGCATGTTAGTTTTACTTTTACCCATTTTACTCACAATAATCTATGTGGTCGATAATTTCACGTCTCGTGCAGTCATCGTGAACCTTGAAGTTAAAACCCAAATACTTTGCCACAATTTCGAGCGAAGATTTGTCTATATTCGTTCCTTTTCTTTCTGGCATTTCCAGACACTTGTCAAAGTTCTATTATAAACATAATTGACGTGAGTTTTATACTGGAAAGGAAAATGCAGAAGTGCAACTAACCTGATGATTGAAAACTACAAACAAGCCCCGATTGGGGTGGTTCATATTGTAAGTAAATTCTCCGTCAAGGGAAATGTTGCCTGTTGAAATTGTCTGATCGTCCTCATGGCCGGAATGTGACGGAAAACTTTCATCATCGATCGCAAAGGATGTGGAAACACAACTACCTAAGATCAGGATTAAACACAAGTGAAATATTGACCTGTCGCTTGCTATTCACAACACAAGCGACCCTTTAATAACCCTGGACGGACACCTTCTGTGACTAATTATGACATTCTATATAATGCGTGGCCAGGTAAAGTTGGTTCATGTATATTGCGTTTGAATATTAGTCACACTAATAAATCATTGGGCATTTTAGGACAAGCTTCGTTACATATTGGTAATCCAATCGTGGATACTATGAGGCTAGGAACATTTAAAGTAATCACTGATAAACCTAATGAAATTGCGATAACAAACATCTTACAAAACATAAAGGTCAGCCATCATTGACGACTTATCTGGTTTAAATGCTAGGGTTACTAAATAATTTGTAGTTAACAATCAACAACATGTAATTGCTCAAAGTGTGCTTGCTTACGAAAAGCTTTGCTGTAACAAATGAATCAAACTGTTTTTTTTAGCATTTACATCATTTCGCTATGCTCACTGAAACATTACTTACCAACCAATTTGCTTGCTGTCTCTGTTTCCACCTCAACATCGCTCTTCGCCTTGTTGTCAATTCGCACGGTTTTTAATTCGTCGCCGCATTTATAAATTGTGATCTGAAAATCTGTTTCTCCCTGTATTGCAATAAGGAATATATTTGATCTACACTAAATCTCCCAAACGAATACTCACCTTTACAGTTGCATGAATTTTTACTTGTTCCATTGTCCTTTTAATGTGTTATTGAAACTATTTTACGTTGTCCTTACAGTCAGACAGCGTGTGTACTAATAGTTAAACAGCTCATAAACGACACTCCACACAACGAACAAAAAGCTTTTCTACTGTTCTAACTCACAAGGAGAGGAAATTATTGACTCGTATACAGAGGGTAGATGGTTAAATTACCAAAACGCGCAAGGTAAGCTTCAAACCTCAACCTGACAAACCTTTAAACGCGTGTGTACTGGACATAAACGTAACAGCACTTTATCCTGGATAATTATTGGTATTATACCGTCTATCACGCGTCAGGCACTGTATGCATGTCCCCGAAAACAGAAGCAATTTCCCAGCCGTTGAGAACTGTTTAGTTAGTGAAGTAAGGCTGTAGCGTTAATCATCATCACACAATAATGACAAAACACCAATACGTGTGGCGTTCACCGATATGTGCACGCCAAGCAATTCACGACACTCGCTAGTGAATCATCAAATCTACAGTGCCCATATGACATATCACCACCAATATGACGATGTTGTCTTTTGCAACACGCACCTGTACATTAGGTGTCGCATTTAATATGTTTACTTGTCATGCAATGGCCGCTGTTGTATAAATTTTGATTCGCACTTGTATTCGATTGCATTCGTTTGTTCTGTACCCGTTTGCTTTTATCGCCTTTACCTTTTCTAATATGCTTTCGTGATATTTGGGACATTCTTGCTTCAAATTATGTTCCTGTCTAAGTTCCGTCACAATGTCGTATCGACAATTACCGAAATCTAAAATGAGCTCAGCATTGCCAAGTAACATTTTATTGCATTATTATATGTGTTGATTATATCTCACAAGATATGTACACATTATCACAGGCGCACAACCAGTTTTATAGCAAATCGTCATAATCAGCATTGCTGTGAAGTATGAACATGAAAAAAAAAGTTATTTGCAATATTCAGGCATAGAACAACATTGTCGTGAAATACTTTACAATAAACAACTTGGTATAACCATGATTGGCATCGTACAAATATAACTTAACGATATATACATCTTCGGTACAAACAGGAGGTTTGGGTTACGTTCCTTGCTATTAACAAAATTATAGTATCCTGCTGGGAGTCAGTCAACAGAATGAGAGGGTGATATGAAGAAGGGAGGAGATGAGAAAAGAGGAAATCTAAAGCGGGAAGCGGAAATGTTGAAATATCTCCAAGCGTCCACACAACCTCCCAAATCCACAGGAAAGTAAAAAAATGTTGCTTTCATTGTTGATATAAATGTTATTATTGGTAGGGTTTTTGGGTAAACACAATTTTGCCCCTCAACTGGGAAATAATGGAGGGAATTTGTTTCTTTGCATCAAACCTTTTGCACTCGGTGTTATGAGATGCGAATTCCTGAGCCACACGATTTGTGACCAAAGTCAAAACCTTTCGAAAGAACGAGACCGTTACCATTGTCCGTTACAACAATTTGCAGGTTACTTACCCTAAGCAAATCCCACTGCCTTCCAAACGTGATCAAGCAATCGCACAACACTTGAATGAAGATAGATCCATTCGCTGAATTTCGCCACGCATAATAGTCTAGAAAAGAGTGATTTTGTAGTACAATTTCTGTTATTAGAAAGTTAATAATCCACGTGGCACAAACCAGTAACGCAAAACACTTTCTTAACACTACGTTTCAAAAAAAATTCTGCACAAAGCAGCTCACTGATTTGGCCGGGACGTACCTGCTGGTGTTGCATGAGCAAATAGGAAATCAGCTGCAACAGGGATAGAAATGTTCTCATCATCCTTTTGAAAATGTTCCGTTGGGCCAGCGTCTGGTTGATCTTGTCCATAGCACGTGTATTCTTTTGTAGTAACGCCTTGGTCCAGTGTTTGACCTCTACATGCCTAAAATATATTAAAATTTGTGAAACAAGTTTTTTTGGCCATAGTGCGCTTCACAGTGGTTCGTCTCTGTTGTTTGGTACTCAGTATAGGGTACCCAACAGATCGACGTTCACCGGACAGGTACCACAAAGTGGAATCTAGTGTGCCTGCTAGTGTAAAAGCTAGCACAGTGCCATTGCAACAGCTGCACTGATGAGAACTCACAGGTCGAAACAGTGCGTGTACACACCCTGTCTGCAGCTTACCAATATTATTACGGCTTTCTAGCACATAAGTTTTTTTTTCTTTCCAAATTACCTGTGTGATAAAAAGTTTTGGTTTTCTAGCCAGAGAAGGACACTTGTCTCCCTTAAATTGATCTGTAATCCGCTTTAATTCGTAGGGATCATCGTAGGCGTAAAGACGGTCATTTGTAGTCCCATGCGACAAGATTACACAAACAAAACAGTCGCTGTTGGAATGATCCATTTTTCCATCTAAAAAAATACTCAACTAAGTTAAGACCACTTGAAACGGTCGTTGGTTTAAACTCTTGAGTTAAAACGTGTTCTCAGAAAAAGCATTTTCAGCTTGTGGTACTTCCCAAACTTTAATGTATGTTAAGAACAATAGAATAATATATTGGCAGTCGTGGTGATCATATGCATGACACGCCAATCGCTTTACGAGTTCTTATTTAATGTAAATACCTGTACAATGCAAAAACGTTTTGGTACGCAAGGTTACTACTAATATTGTAATATAACACTTTGTTCAAAAGGTTGCTGACCCATAGTCTAGGCAGTTTCGCTTATTAGTATTATTATACTTACACTCCTCGATTTGGCGAAGTAAACACTTTCTCTGGAGATCATCGTGTACTCTGAAATCAAAGCCCAAAAACTTGGCCACTCTTTCGAGGGAGGCCTTATCGATATGTGTACCTTTTCTCTCTGGAAGGTTGGGACGCGTGTCGTATTTCTGTTTCAAAATACCAAAAACGGTCATATTTAGAAGTTGAAATTCATTCAAAATAACACAGTATTAACTTCGTGATTGAACACAACGAACAGGCCTCTTCTTCTATAGTTCATATCGTAAGTGAACTCGCCGACAGGCGGAATGTCCTTTGGAAGATCACTTTCTTCATCATCTTCCGTGTCCATAACTTGTGCAGAGGATTGTTGGCGATCGTGACCAGCGTCAACACAGTCAGATAGAACTATGAGGTGAATGACACAAGTCAGCAAAAGTTGATACTTAGACAGCTAAGAAAAGCAGTTGTATACGTGAGGAAAGAAAGTGACTCATGAGTATGAAATTAAGACGACCCTTTGGCGGAAATCGTCAGAAGCGTCAGCAACAATCAGTGGCCCCCAAGTCAACAGAAACCGATACAACCATCGCAGATTACAACAGAATAGTTAGTTGAAACGGGATAAACTTGGTTTGCGGTTCACTACCCGTTGCCTAATGTTTCTTTGTTTAAGATCACACATGATCTACAAATAATTAATTTTACATTGCAATTGTCAAAAAGTTTTCAAAGCAAGACGCGATGTTTTAAAACCTGATATACTGTTTTCACAACTATTACTGTCCCCTACTTCGGCCCAAACAAGTGCTTAAGCTAAAAAAAACTTACCATTGGATGTGGTTGGGGTACCATCTCCTACTACCGTACTACCACATTTCTCCTTGCTGTCAAATCGCACAGTTTTTATATCAACCTCTCCATCCGCTTTACAAATGGTAATCACAAACTGTGCTTCTCCCTTTTGAAAAAAAATATATATACATGCGGATACTGATACTATATAATAGGCTACCAAGCAAATACTTACTTTGACGGTTGCTTCAATCTTGACTTCCGCCATCTTTGCTTTGATTCTATAGCTAGAGCTCTGTGGTTAAGGGGTTCAAAATCGTAAAACTTTGTGTATATACCCTTTACACCACCAGCATAACTGACATTCAGTTTTTTTAACGTCACGTAGAAAATCGCCACTAAGTTTCCAACCGGAAAACCCCAACAATGCAGTTGCCAAAGATTAAAAGTTTACGGTGTTTGTAATGGTGGATAGACGTCATTGTGTTACAGGCAAATACAAACTTTCGTTGATTAACGTTACTGAATAAGGACCGAAACCTGTGCACACGGTCTACGTCAGTTACTTCCAAGACACAAACAGCACTATCTGTTGGTGATGCACCACTGTATAAATGCGGAAGCTAAAGTGTAACCAATGAAACTCGTGCAAATTTAGCTTTGCAAAATTGCAATAGTGATTCAGGGCTGCAATTTGTCACAAACTGTTTAGGGCTAGTCAGTTAAATACTAATTTGCATTCTGTTGGTTGGAGTCTCTAAGTGAATAACACAAATTCGAATAATTTAAGAAGTTGTTTAAACGTAATGGTATACACATCATGAGTCGTCTTGGTTTCAAAGGAAGCTAAACATGTTTTGCAAGTTAACATTGAAAGTATTAACTGCAAATTAAATCCTTTTTTATCAAACAAAAAATATTCTAAAAATTTGCTTCGGTCACTGCCAACTTTAAACGACATGTTTGAAACACTTTCGCCCTGATATGCAACAATGCATCGTGCCACTGTTTCCTACACAAAGCATTTAAATGACGCTAGACCTAGGCATAATACTGTAGAATAGCACAAATCTCAACCATTGATAGCTTTTTTTTACATGTACATGATTTCCCACGGCGCCAATCCTATACTGCTAATTCAGTCATGAAATAAAGAATCATGTATTATTCGAAGATGTTTATTTATACATAAATTTTTGCATCAACATCTTAAATAATGACGTCATTGCAGTGGGCCCTTTAGAATAGCTGTTCACGTGATTGTTAAGTCCTGATTTTTATTTTTGCTTGGGTCTGCATTCGGTTGACGATTTTGCGGCCGCTCAGTTGCAACTCAGTCAGTTAGTTTACAGCACTAACGATGAACACAGCAGCATTGAAAAGGTTTGCTTATAATGATTAGCACATCAAAATTTTCAAAATGCATATTACAGCAACATACAAACGAATGATTGCACGTGACCTTTTACAATATTTATATTTTTTGCTGTCGTATTTGTAAAGCGCATTTTATCACCATTGATGCTGCATAAATCGTACAACCGACAAAACAAGAATTAATGATATAAATAATGTTTGCAGGGCAGGTCTTCTCAAACAGGCCGCCGCAACACTGCAGACAAGTGCAGGTTCAGTCAAAACCCTAGGAGTCGCGAAAATATTTTAACAAATTAGAAGGGCTAGGAAGCGAAAACGTTTGTTAAGCTGTGGTAAAGCTAAAATCGAAAACTGCCAATGGCTCTTCGAACTTGTACAAAGAATTAAAATGTTTCAGCCAAGAAAGCTCTATTTCTACAGCGCGATTTCTCTCAAATTCACTTGTTTTTGATGTTTTAGCGAATTCATCAGCTACCAAGTGCAGCCATAAACTAGTTTCGCTTTTGTTTCAATGCAGAAAACTATTCGAACAACTCCAAATGAATACGGACAGGTTTCTGTAATTTTCACCTTTATTGTCAGTGATTGATTATTCAACCGACAAGAAATCAAGCGGGCGCACGAGGGAAAAACATTGAACTTCACAAACAAGTAACAATACGTCGCAGGCGCGTTTTTCACAATGACGTAATACAGAGACCATGACGTCACAAGACAAAGGCATCGTTAGAATATCTCTCTTCTTTTTGTACACACAGCGGATGGCAGTCCGGGGATCCAACAAAAAAATGCACAGCGTTAGAACGAGAAGCAACAAAAACGAAAAAAAAACGAGAACGAACGTAAAAAAACAAACTGAGCCTTGGGCTCGGCGGGGTTCGCTAAATATCATAAACAGCTTGCAGTAAGGAACGTTTCTTCAAATAGAAAAACAAAAAAAATGTAACTGCACAATTTTTCAGTGTTCGTTGAGGGCGTATTTGCTTGCGGCAAAGTAATCGTCAAAGCGGTTTCTGCATTTGGAGTGTCGACACAAAATTAGGAATTGTTCTACGGTAGAGAAGATTGTGAAATGCAATCTGTCGCAAAAAGTGATCACTACTGACAATGACAAAACTAGCCTACAAATATTGGGTTACATGACTTTGCGTTTGGCGCAAAGGGAAATCGAACTTCTGTCGGAGCTGGAAATGCTCCTTTCGTTGTGTTCTACAGGTCATGGAAGGATACAAGCCATCTACATCCAGTACAGTTTTTTTCATTGATAACAACCTTCTTCTTTTTTCTCTCGGTTTTAGTTCTCTCGCATTCGCTCCGTTTCTCTTCGGGAATCAACCTCGGAACCTCCGTGTTGTTACACCTCGACTCTTTACATTGTTTTCCTGCGCGCGCTCTTGCTCAAGTTCGTCTCGTTCCTGCTGATTTTCTTCTTCGATTCGCGATCGGCTCTTAAAGTTTTCAGTTGTTGCTTTTCGAAGCGGTTTGTCGGTGCTTCACGCTTGTACGAAAGAAGATACAGTTCTGCGAAACCAAAATATAACAGTTAGTTTACTCATTGAAAATCACCTCCATACAAAGGATTTGCAAAGAAGAAAAAGTAGGGTATATTTAAATGTTTTATATACACACCTTCGTCGTTGTTGACTGGTGTATGTAGCAAGAAATCTTGCATGGCGCTGTCTTTAGGGTAGGGAGCAGCAACTTGTTTCCACTCTTCCAATGGTCGCAATAGATTTGACAGTTGGCGCAGTTTCTGAAGGGGAAAAGGGAGAGTTAAATACAAGAAGTATATTTACAGATAGGCAGGACAAGTGCGGTATATTCACCTCGAAATTGATGCTTCCATCCTTTTGAACAGTGTGTATGGCGTGGTTTAAGAAGTAAACATCTTTAACCATCAGCACGAGAAATGGAACAATAATTCCCTCGGGGGCAGCATTCCTTTCGAACTTGAAGTGCTTCTTGGGCGTCGATGCGCGACTCGACGACGTCACACCCGGCGAGGACGCACCTGGTGACGTCACAGAACTTGGTGACGTATCGTGGTCGCATTCGATTCCAGAGTCACCGTGTTGCGAGCACGTTGACGTCACAGAGGTAATTGAATGTTGCGAAATCATAGAATATCGGTTGGTGGCTTCGTCGTGGCTTTTCTCGCCACTCGAGGGCGCCATGGCGAGGCGTGAGGAACCGATGCGAGAGGCATACACGGTGCGGTACTTCTGAAAGTTATTTGCGGGATCGAAGATGTTCTGCAAAAACATTAAAAGATTAATAAAAATAGAGGAACATAACTATTTGAATATTTTCTTCATTATTAAACAAACAATTTCAGGGTCGGCGTACAGTCCTGCATAATGTGTTTGAATTACCTGTAGCTTGTGCAATTCAGACAACTTCAACTTGTTCCAAGTTCTCTTCAACCTCGTAACTGGCCCGAGACTGAGGCCGGTCAAAATCGCCATCGATGAATTGAAGTTTGAAAGTTCGAAACACCGGTTGGCAACCCGTGCGAAAAATGTGATCACGTGACGAGCTCGCTTCCGTTTACGGCACTAAAAAGAAACCAAGACGCGTTTAAACTTTCGAAAGACCATTAACAAACGATGGAAAGGTGGAATGAATATTATTAACTGTTTGATGTACGCGGATGTGACACTTACCATGCAAGTAACGGTGCCGACAAGGTGACTGAGGCGGTTGAACCACCTGACACAGGCGCCCAAGTTTGTTCGCACATCCTCATCACCATTAGCTGTAAAAAGCTGCAAAAATTCCTCCGCTCCAACGTGCTTCAAGAAATCCTGAGAAAGAACAAAAAACTAAGTTAGCTAATGTTAGAAAAACAGTTGAAAGTTCATCGAAGTGCGCCCGACACTAAAAGTTAAATCGGTACGGCTGAGGAAGTGTGTGACTTACCATCTCAATCAAGCACAATTGCTGGGCCATTTGATTGACGTCAGCCGCGTTTTTCAGGTTCATGATGGTCGACACCAGCTTGTCGCGGGTTTTACGCGCGTTCTGGGTTTTTTGAAGTGCGTCCTCGACGTCAGCGTCGCTCAAGTGCTGCTCGTAGCTCTCCTGTGCGGCTGTACGGCGCGATATGCAGTCAACCACCGCTGTGCAACGGGATTGCAATTCCTGTAAACAGAAAATAAGTTTTGGGATGTGCATTGACCGGCGTTAGCTTAAACAGTTTGTTTAAACCATACAATTTCAGAAAAAATCTTCCAGGAAATATTCATTGGCTTTTTTAAGTATATTACCTGTTCGGCCTGGCAGCTTTTGATGACGTCATTGAGGGACCACATAATCTTTTTGTTACGGAAATCGGCGGGAAAATGCTTCACCCACTCGTGCAAAACGTGCACAAGCTGGCGGCGGCGATTGATTTGTGGCGTCACAGTGGTTTCTTGGCAGTCGCACAACTCCTCAACATCTTCGTCGAGAATCATTCCGCTGTCGTTGCAGGCTGACGACGTGGCTGCATCTTGTGACGTAGGGACTGTAAGTCGAGGACTTGAGGGCGCCCTACGGTGTCTGTTGTTGACACCATCAAGTTCATCGATCTCAATAACTGCTGATAATATTCCGGAATCTCTTGAAACTACCGACGTTCTGTCAGCGACAAGTCGATCCGGTAACGCAGATGCACTAGGTGTCGCATCAGAGTCGGTGGCGACTCGTCGCCTGCCGCGTCTACGTCGCTTGATTGTGTCTTCGCCTTCCGCAATTGACTCAACAGGACCTGACGACCTAAAATCTGTGCCGCGCACGCTGGACTCCATAGCTTCGGTGGAAAATCCAACAGATGGCTTGGATTCGCGAATGTTGTTAGCTCCTGCTGAGCCGACTGTCTTCGCGTGCAGTTGGCGGCATTTGGAGCACACGCTTCCCGCGCATTTAGCGGGTCGAGGTGTCGCGGTTTGATCTTCGCACGCCAATCTGTTGAGCTCGGTAAGAAGTTGGTGTGGCGACAGGAAAAGTCGCGAGCCGAGAAGAAACGAATACACGAACTCGTCCTGCAAATTCAAAAAATACAACTGAATAAAAGCAACCAAAAACATGCCTGAAGCGCATGTTACTCATTCAAATCATGTATATGTTGTTAACACAATTAACAGTGCTGCACAAACAGTATTATTACTTACGTCGTCCTTTAAATGCCTTTCGCTCAGTAGGTGGCGCAAGAGACCTTCTTGATGGACTGTCTCGTCCATCGTCGTTTCAATGTCTGTGGAAAGATTGCGAAATAACAAGGATTAAAACTTTGGGTTACAGATCAGCGTCATGTTTATACGAACAGTCATACGCGCGTGGGCCCCGGAAGGCAGAAACTTTAAGCGGGTTAATTTCATGGCGTTGAACATTTTTGCGGCATTGAGCTAATCCCACTGAGCAATCTCGACGTGACGAGCTCGCACACAGCGCCGTGGCCTCGAGCGTGTTACCAGTGTTGGCCGACAAACGTTGTAATCGCCTCCCGCCCGATCATCGCGCCGTCACGGTCAACAAACAAGGTCTTCGTAATAGCGGGATTTGCCAGGCGGTCGAATCCTACTCTGCGGCGCCATGGCCCGCGGCCCGTCGAGAGCGCTTGATTGCAGGTGCTTAAGCTTTAGATGTGTATCCAAAAACACGGACGCCATGTCGGATTTAGACACGGAAAGTACACTGCGCATGTACTTGTTTTGAGTAAAACTACACTGGGCCGCTTGTTGTCGCAATGACTCATTTAAAAAGAGCTTAGATAACCAAGTTATCCTGCCTACGTAACAAATCCCCACACAGCTTTAAAAGTTGAGTTTGCTTGTTAATACAAAGACCCTATTGTTTCTAATATTGGTTATTGTAAGCAAATTAGCCCCGCAAATGTCTAGACACAGTACCTGATAACCAAGCAATAATGCAAACCTACCGATAACCTTTGGGTAAATCTTCGCAGATAACGTCTCAAGTGGTAATCCAAACAAAAACACAGTTTCAGGAGTGTAAAAGCTTGATAAATATTTGGTCTAGAGCACTTAAATCTGAAATATTTCAAAAAACAAATTCGATTAGTGATGCTGGCGTCAGTCGCTCGGAAAAATTGACACAAAAAGTCAAGGGCGCACGGAGCTCGAACTGTGAGACATCAAGAATTTGGGTCGCGCTGGTAATTAGCACGATCGTAAAGACTACTAAACGACCGCCGTACAACATTCCGACTTATTTCGTGCCTCGTTCGAACGCACATTTTGACGACTGGTACTCCATTCGCGCTCCGATGAGCTTCGTGGCAAAACAAGCCCGTCAACATGCTATAAATACCCCTCCCCTGGTGACAGAGGCCTTCCAGGTCGAAGTGTTAACAAGTGACGTGGGACGTTCTGCACACAACACCACCTAAACACACCCAAGTCCGTAATATTATAAATATCGTTCACCGAGGCAAAATAGCGAGACGGCCAATCCTTGCGGCGCGGATAATTGAGTACTCAGTCGCCTGTGTTAGGCACTTAATTAAATCAACATGCCATTTAGCTTCTATCCGCTGCAGGAGGCTCTGGGCCGGGACCCCGAGCTTTACATCCGTCGCATAAGTCTCTACGCAAAAGGCATCTACGCAATAAATAATGCATATAACCTTCCGGGATATGCCATTGAATTCCGAGGTAATAATACAGGGATTACATCTGTACCTTAGCGATGGCAATAGAACATTACATATTCGCGAAACGACCTCCCCAGCCATGTATAACATACCAATAGCGGTTAGTTGTCGTGATAACATTCGCGCTAGGTGCGTGCACTCACGACTTCGGTATTTCGCTCATGCCGCAATTGCGGCTTGTTTGCATTCGAGACATTTCTGGCGTCTAACCGCGTAAAACGTAACATGTCTACAACTCTGTGAGGTAAATGGTCATGGTAAACTGTAGTGTGATGTACGTATGCTGACAAGGACAAATCAATTTATGCCTTGTGATGCACCATCGATCATAAAGTGTAACTAGATATTTGCTGTTTGGCTTACGGGCGAACGGCCCTGGAATTTGAAACCACTGTTATTTACCAGGCGCGGGTGGCCTCGAGACTTCGAATTAATTTTCCAGCTGACTCTACAGTTTGTTTCGTAAATTTGCAGAGACATTGCAACACAATATTCTGAAAAGCAGGACTCCATCGGCACCCGCGTGACTTGCAAATCGAGATAGCTGACGAAACATGATGTGTACCCGCGACTAACTACTGTTGCGAGTGCTGCGAACTTGTGAAGGGCCTATTGTGTTTCCACTTGAAGTAGAGTTCAACGCTGGCGACCAGCGGCGTGACAACAATGGATAGTAGGGAATAATTGGATCGAGCGGATTGCGGGCGCAATTTGCACTAACTAGCAGGTTCTTTGTGTTACCCTGGCCAGTGCGTATCTTCCTTCACTGGTAAGATACAAAAATATCCAGCGATGATCCATTCACATTAACGAGGTTCCCACCGGCTTGGTACAATTGAGCGATAATTGCCATCATTCCCGCCTAACAGTTTCGTAGCACAAACATGTTTTCGAACCCTTAGCATCAGGTCACAATCATAAGCAGAGTCTCTCAGTCGTATCAACAAACAATACAATATCGTCACCAGTAAGTGACAATAGGTACAACGGCACGTATTGTGACATCACAATAGCCGCCCGTTCTATTTCTGCTTTCGCGTAAACATATCGCAGAATTTCCGTCGCCAATATTTTAATAACGCCAACCTTTGTCAGGGCGCTTTTCCGGCTGGTCTTAATTAAGACACTAATCAGCATTGTCTACCTATGTGGCACCAATCCCGGAGTTCGGACTGATCATGAATAATTTACCCGAAATTTTCGAAGTCGCTTATCTCAATACGCATGTCACTCTGTCTGGAATTAGCCCATTTTACTTCAGCACATACCTCGCCTTACGTACGTCGCCGAACTTCGGCAGTTTGTTGAATTAGCGGCTACAGAGACTCGACCGTTAGACTCTGCACCGATTCGCAAACAAGGCATATTGTGACGCCGAAGAGCAAATTCACTGCCTGCCGAAGTCTAAAACCATTTCGACATTTTGCCACGCCGACTTAACCAATATGTCCTTGCACCTCACGCGCCAAGCAACCAGAATTGTACAAAATTTGTTGCTCTAAAGGAAATTATTTAATATCTACTGGTACTGCTAGACTATCAATCTGCGGTTCTTGCCACTCCAACTAACAAGTAATCCAGTTTAAGCCTGCCTATTTAAGCTCCCCTTGAATACGACAGTAACTTTCGCTTCCATAAATCCATGTGAAGTCCCGAAACTGTGAACTGAAAAGATGCTGCTGAACAACAACCTGGCACTTGCGTTCTCGCATCGAAGCAACTGACTCGAAGCCGTGGGAGAGAGGAGAGGGCGCAACCACTCCAGATCGAGCGCAAGAAAAAAAGGCCTTCCCGTTTTTCTTGTGACGTAAAACTCCGCGCGCTCGCTTCTCTCGTTTCTCTTTGATTGTGAAGGCGAAAACTTCTCTCTGGGTCGCTTTCATGCTCACTCGTGCCTCCATTGTTAGACTTTGTTTGCTATCCGAGCGTTGGGCGCGAGGCAACTCGTGAAGCTGGCAAAAAACAGGACTTTTGTACGCCCTGCCCGAGCGAACCCGGCTAAAGCAAATAGCGCTAGTGTCGTCGTTCGAGAGAAGTGCTCTGCAGGCGCAAAATAAACTTCTCGAACTCAAAAACACTGTTTAGTGTTAGTGCCGTCGGTCACGCACGAAATAGCCTCTTCAGCGTTTGTGTTTTGTAAACTACACAACGTAGATCTTACATAAATACACTGCTATACCCTTCACCCATCTTCTATAGAAAACACAATGCTCGTTACAGGTAACTCTGACAACCAAATACACGCGTATCTAATTTTATGTAGGAATGAATAATGCTGTACTTTTTTGTCTCCATGTTGTCTTTACGTTTAGATAGGCAACAGATGTTAGAATATGTGATACGTATCAACTTGCCCGTGTCCAGGTTGCAACGCATATTCTAAAGCTCGGCACTCACCTACCCGCGCTATGATAAGGCGTATAACACACCTTCCAAATGCGTATGCTGCTACTCATTATACGCGACTTTTAGAACTGGAATTGCTTCGCACGCAAAGGGATTGATAGCACACTGCACAATGACAAGCATCCTCAAATCAACCAAGTAGGATTCGGGCGAACGACACCTCATCCTTTTCAAGACACAATCGGTTTGATGTCTTCCACGTCCCAGGCAACCGGAGCATTTACCCGTCGAGGTTACAAAAGCAGAACAATCAGTCACCATACTTCTGCCTAAGGGGAGTACCTGAACCTCGGTAAAAGTGGAAACGTCACTTAACCGGTGATTTCCCAATGACCTGCCGTCCTTTGTTCCTGGTACTTTTATACTGCATACGCGTGTGCATGTATATTGGGCGCGAGTTTCAAAAATAGCAACTGAGCCGCGTATAGATCGGCCATTGTTTTTGCAAGTCGCCGCCAAAAATACCGCAACGCTTCATTAAAGCGCTATAACGCGTAAGGGAAAAATCGGGCGTGGCGTCACCGCTGAAAATAGATAATTAAACAATGGCATTGTTTTAGGCCCTGCCAGGTTAAAAAAAACAAACCCAACGCCGCCTTTTAATTACCAGGCGCAAATAGAACAATCGAAAGTGACGAATCAAGCACCCTAAGCGGCTTAGCAGGCGAGACTCACAGTCTGCTGGCACTTCAATC
Source organism: Ascidia mentula (assembly GCF_947561715.1). Lineage (NCBI taxonomy): Eukaryota > Metazoa > Chordata > Ascidiacea > Phlebobranchia > Ascidiidae > Ascidia > Ascidia mentula. The sequence continues at coordinate 8,869,589 of NC_138568.1, forward strand.
GAAGCCGACACCCTATAGCAAACTTCATCAGTGCAACGACGTCGATTCAATGACGAAATGACCTTGCCTGATGCCGGCACGAGTGATTGATAAACCTGATCTATCACAATTAGCAGGTCGCGCAACGTGTTCACTGAGTCAATGGCAAATACTGCAGTGCATGTCAACGTTGTCCAACGTGCGAAAACAAATACAAAATCTTTATTAAATTAGCGTAAATAAGCGAGTTTTCCTTGTTTTAGATATGACTATTTTTACACAACTGGAAAGTCAAAATACGTATGAACCGATATAAACAACTTGTAGAATTCGAGCACTCTCTCAATTCCACCTTACAGTTCTCCAACTGGTAGTTGCTTATAAGGTTGGTCCAGTTTAATATGCACGTTTATTTCGACAGTTTCAAAATCGATTCCTAAATTGTGATTTTAAACGATTTTCTGACCATACCTATTCAAAAAGAATATTATAAGCACATACAGACTCATTACACCAGCCTCAACATTACACAGGCCGAAAAGTGAAGAATGTAAGATAGTACATGCTTATTACGTCACAAGACGTCGACAACAAAAATCACTTTGGTGGCGGGAAGGAATTATTTCGTGCTGGGGAGAGTATTGTCTGTAACACAACTGTTATGAAAGAGTTCGACATCCTTGCAAACATTTCCGTAACACATCGAAATAGCGTAACAATTCAGATCAACAAGAGCTTTCAAGCGTTTACAATAGTTGGTTAGCAGGAACCCTGTGCGGTTTCGGTCGATCACTGCAACAAGCATTGCATCAGCTCCGTTTGCATGACCAAAAGCGTTCAAAAAGAAACTGAAGGTTTTACAAAAAACCTATGTATGCCAAAAAAGTAAACTTTTTACAATTAATTTCTAAAAAAAAAATCCAAGTTACGTTTGCAGAAACTGGTTTCACATCAAATTCTAAGACATACAAAAAATTTTTTTGGCCAAAATCGGACTTGAAAATGATGTGAATGTGTTTGCCTGTTTCAACCCACGGTTTCTCACGGTCAACTGATCCGCTTGTAATTATTGTGTCAATGGATGTAATTAAGCATCCATTCATAGTTGCCACCTGTGACTTGAGTTTCAAATGTACGTCTTAACAACACAACGTAGCATTACATCGCCAAACCGCATTTCCCACAACAGCAAGGTGAAAGAGGTTAAAAATGCCTGATGTGCAATGAGTCTGTGTAAATCATTGAGCAAAAATTTTCCTTTAATTAAAAAAAAAACAAGTTATTTATTTTCAACGCATGTCGTAACACCAGGGAAGAGAAGTGATGTGCTTTATAGCTGTTTATTTTGAACATTGTCCATAGTTCCCTAAGGAAAATTTCTGTTATTTTTCGCATAGGCTGTCAGGACATGTATATCGTGTTGGCAAGTTTTGTCGCAAGGAACACGAAATATGTTCTAATTTATGGGCGGTGACCTCAACTATTCTCGGTACGTAGCACTCCGAAAACATTGGAGGAGCAGAAAGCACTCCAGAACAATAGTAGTTAATCAGTTACCCGAGACCAGAAACAAATCTGCGAAATATCAGAGCTGTTTGCACAAAGAGCAGTAAGCCGACAATCCCCAAATGCTAACAAAGCATAAAAAACCGGCTAAAACCGGTTTGGGCGCAGTGGAGAGGCGCTCCAAGGGTTCACCGTCGGGGTTTACAATAGTACCTGTGTCATCAAAAAGGCCTTGCTCTATTTAACCTCTTGTCTGTGCCTGCTGTTGGTGTTGTCGCCATGGATTTGGAGAACTTTAGCGAAGGCAATAAAGTCGAGTTGGTGTCGTATAATTTCCACAAAGAAAAATCTCGACAATGGACGATTGCGACACGTTTTTCGGTTGGAAAAATTACCTTTGAACGAAGCAAACAACCTTGTTATGTGTGTTGGGCTCCAAAACATGGACATGAATGCGTGATTGAAAACATTGATGCTTTGCTGGACAGAAATTATCTGTTGGTACTAAGCCGACATAAATTGTTATGCTTGTGCTATGACTAGGCCTGGAAAATTTGTAAGATTTTTTTAACCCTTTAAACGGTTAACGCGTATAAAATAACACTTGCGTAATCATGGCAGCAAATATAGTTGTTAAAAGATATTAACCCGTACTAGGTTAAAATCACTCACGTAAAAAACTTTCATCATATATGGAGTTTGAAGGCTATTATGCTCACAATTGGGCGAATTATGACGCAATCGTTGGCGATTTACCGCAAATCAAACGAGTTTGCCATCTCGCGTCATCACAGGTAAAGAGGCCTTTGTTTTGTGACGTAGCCTGGGCAAAGCGGTCGCCTGTTCGTGCCTCTGTGTTATGAGAAGAGTCATGTTACGATATACCACTGCCCACCTGATACTGCAGTTTCTCCAGTGGCCTTCAATTTGCGGTCAATGGTTAGTAAAACAATAACACCCTCAAACCAATAAGACCGTCCGCTTGTATTTGACCAAACAAGGGTAGTGAATCAGTACGCGGAAACACTTAGGCCTGTGAGCAGCAATTTATCCGTATTGGTTTATATTTGAATCGGCGTGATAACTGGAAAGAGCAATGACCACGAATAGAACAGACAGCCGTTGGCGCGTGCTCTGTGTTGCTTTTGTTTATGGTTTCGCATGCTTCGGCAAAACAACACAACTGCAGGATGGAAAATTCCGCGCGAAGAAAGCTAACTTTGGAGTGGACATGCGTCCAGAAATACAACGCATCATTTGCAGAATTATTCGCAAAAAATTTTCTTTAAGTAATATATTTTAATGAGGCACCAACTATTCCTAAAACTAAATACTTCGTTGATGAAATGAAGGCATACAAGAGTCACTCCATTGAATTCTTACTCTGTTAAAGCGAAGTTTAAGTTGACTTTTACTGGGAACAACACGGAGGTTTCTTTTTCTCGATACGTTCGACAACAAAAGGGTTGCGACGAAAAGCAGCCATAATAAACTGTCGTAAATGTTCGCGATAAAAGCACTTCGGCTGGTTCAACGAGCTAGAGGCAGTAAACAGTCTCCAACAACACCGAAGGTTTGTTTGAGCTTGCCCAAAACGTCACAGAAAGGCATTGTGACGTTTCATGACCTAGGTGCAGACGCCATTCGGTTGCTCATAAACCTGAGGTTGCTGGAAACCACTTGGCTCCTGAATACGCAAATCGCATTACCAGATTTAAATGTTTGTTGTTATACGCTGTTTCGGTGGCATTGTGACGTCATACTTTTGGCGCCATTCGTAGTTGTTTTCGAGAAGGAGTAATAATAGTTGTTTGTTGCACGTCATTACCTTTTTTGACAAATTGTTATTCACTATTGGTGGCAAATTCACGCCAGCAAACTACATTGAAACGAAAACTCTGCTAATTCATTTGCTTACAAGCCTGGTCGCTAAAGCAGTATTTATTTCATCACGAAATTGTGTTCCTAGGTGGGTATTACAGGTTGAATTTGACGCCGTGCCTGGTGCGCAGTACAAGAGAGACCGAGCTTACGAATAACCAAAAGTTCTTGGACCTGTCGCTTTGTCTGACCACAATCCTCTTGAGCTGAAAATACTGAGCACGAAATTTCATAGTGGTCTCCACTCCGAGAAGAAGAATTGCACTGACGTGTAAGCAACTTAATTAAAACTTCAAGACCGCGTGCTGTATATGGTTCATATATGTACGTAATCTTTCAAATGCATGCTGCTTAAAAAGCAATGAGAGTTACGACAACTTACCATCACTTTCTTGCACGATCCGCACATGTGGACAAATGGAAAGCAGATATTAAATATAAACCCACAAAGTTTTGCCTTTGAAAACTTTGAACTTAAAGCCTTCAAAAAACGTCACACAAAACCTTGGGAACGTCAACAACACTCATTAATTCTCACCGACCTTATTTCGCACGAATCTAACTTTTAATTAAACACTGCCTAGCTATACCACTGCACCTGGCGATGCGTAAAGGTACGGAAACAAACAAGTTACAAGATGGCGGCCGTATCGCAATAACCGGGTATTATTAGCTCGACGCGTAGTAACTTGGCATAGCGACGAATGCGCCCGCCGTCTCCGCTGGCAACGTAATTGCCGGCTTACGGCCGTCGACTACCGACTTTCGACATTCTTGGAGTTGTCCGACGTCGCCGAGAATCACCCAACAGTCAACTAGTTGCTTGTTTGCTAGTTAGAGCACTTCCCGTTTAAATGTTGAAGATTGTTGACTATGATGTGAGGTACGACGCTAGCACGAAAACACAACTAGCGTTTCCTTTTCGCAACTTTCAATCCATCCCCGATTTCAATAATTTTTCTCAGAAAATTTTGATTAATTGGTTTTATGAATTACTTGACACGAGAGTGTCCAACGCAACAAACCAGTTACACCTTTTAAATACACATTACTTAAGTGAGCTACAGACAAGGCAAGTTGTTTCGACCAATTCAACACAAAGTAACTTCCTTTGTTTTCGCAATTCTGCGTCGCCACATATTCGTCATGAGGAGTTAAATATGACGCGATGGAATATAAGCTGTTGTGACCAGTAAAATCGTCAAGTCAAGACACACGCGCGCCACTCGCCAGTAGATGTTAATCTCAGCCTTTCAAGTTCCCGAAATTACGTCACTGGTCACCGGGCGGTGTTAAAGGGAACAAAACAGAACCCTACGTAGACCTGTTGAGCCCTTTCGGTTCGCCATGAAAGCCCCGTTATTGAAGAGAAAGGATGGAAATCAAAACTACGCAGTTGCTCTCATCAGCGGGAATGATTCAAATGTGGTTTTCGGATGGGAGTGCTACAATTTTCTCCTATTACATAGTTAGGTATGGAAAACAGATCGAAATTTTATGTAGCGGTAAGTTTTGAAAACGCACTTACTTTGCGTTGATCGGATGTTTACATCGAAGATGGTGAATACGTCGTTGAAGGAAATACGTTTTAAACGTGTATCATATTCTGAATATACCCTTCCTCATTCGCAAAACAAGATTTGACAAAAGCTATAAATTGGCAAATATGTTTACGAAATCTTGTTTGTCTCTTGAACAATCGCTACTTCGATCAAAATATCCAAGCCACAAAAACACGAACCCAAAGTGTATCGCGTGTGTTTGGGGCACGTTGAACCGAACCATATTTCGAAACACAAAAGGCGTTTTACAATGACTACGAGCAGACATCAAAATATCTGATCGGTTGCTCAGGTGTGGTCGCCAGACTAGAATGTGCCGTTAAATCCTTGTAAAAACTTTTCGGAAAACCTGAATGCTCGTACGCAATCTGACTCGTGAGTTTATGGCAATTGGGCGCAGCGACCCCCGAGGTGATTCAACCTGGGTTTAATAGCTTTAAATCACGAGGAATGTACCAACAAAATCGTTTCTTCTACATATCTTCATGCCTAGTATTTATTGAACAAAAACACGTGTTACCAACTTTTCCACCGCAGGTCAAGGTGCAATTGAGTTTATTTCCTTGTAAAAAGCAACCTTACAATTACACACTTTTTGTTAAACTTCACAGCCAAGTGCTATAATAATAGTTTTATTTGGATTTAGTTTTAAGTAACGCTAAACGTTTCAGCAAGAGTTGGTATTTTTATGGGATCTGTTATTTGCGCACAGCTTCGCAAATATTCACATCCATACAAGGTGCATCGTAAGTTCTGTTTTACAAAATTTCGTCACCGATGATTTGTACAGAAAAATCCCAGCGATGCAAGTGTTGCGCAAGATTGGACTCGCCCCACTACTCGTATATATGAGCCACTTCGGGAGAAGCGACTTTAACGTGGTTTCGCTCCACTAAATCCGTTTATTAGCGGGTTGGGGTTCACATTGATCGCCAGTGAAGACTGAAGCCAAAACCATCAATCATACGGATTTAGACGTGGCGTATTCCCAAGTCATGGGATGCATGATAGTTTATCGCAATCGCTGTCCAACGTAAACCATTAACATAAATATCGAAAAAATATGATCAAAGCTGTGGAATACGGATAACATCTATTATCATAGATTTAGGGTTATCATACACCATGTTATCGGCATTTGCTATTTCGGGCACATGAATCACTTTCAGAATCTATATTCAAGATAACGTAAAAGACATTTTTGCCACTCCCTAGTCAGAACAAAGTGTCCGAGTACGCCCATTAAACCTGCTTCCACACATTACAAAATTTGTGTAAAAGTTGGATGGACTGTCGTCACTCTGCATCGTTAGTCATCTCCGGGAGGATAAAAGTCTTTGTACGCTGGAAACTGGTCGAACTTCAATAAAAATTGGCCGATGATAAGACGTATAAAGCATAAACCTCTATAAAACTGTTTACACAATCTAATACATATTGGAAAAGGTGACATTGAGACAAAAATTGTACTGATCAAAAGACACAGAAAATGGAATAATCGTATTTAAAGTGAAAGGGCACTATCACTTATTGAACTACGAGTCAGACAGCGTTCTCCCACACAGAAAACAGCTGCAAACATCAGACCAGGCCAACGTTTTCTCAAAACATCCGTCGCCGACAAAACGCACTTTCCTCCCAAATAACAAAATTCAGACATACTTGCCTGCATAAGCTGTCTGAAAACCTTGTTGATTATTCCTTCAGCCCTTAATTGCTTCCCTGTGTCGACCTCTCGAACTTTCACTTTGCGACTGGTCTGGCAACGTCACAGATTCTAAAACGTGGTAACACGGAACGGCATCACGCCAGCCGGAAGGAGCTCACAAACAATTCAGTAGTCCTGTTTCTCTCTCCCAGCACAGTGTGTGATTTCGGGCTTTCGGAAAACTCTTCGTTCCTGGTAACTACGTGTCACCCCGCTCCTCGGTCTCTCACGCTATGTCCCATTCTCCGCCGAAGTTTGATGGATTGGGTCTTGCTACGACTACGGTAAAGGGCGCGTATATGAGTTAAAGCTGTAGTAAAGGCGCGCGAACTATACAGGGTTGGAATCAAATGCTTCTATTGAACAGCTCATAGCTCGTGAACACGTCTTGAATTGTTATCTTCGTTAAACACCACGGTCAATATTTTACAAAAAGACGCCCTTGCACACAAAACGGCTTAAAAATAAAATTTTATTGTAGCTCGGGCTAATTGCAAAACATTACCACAATGCCAGAGTTAAAAATTAAGCGCCACACACATCACCGCATACCGTAACGGTTTAACATTTTTTAGGTCTAACACGCCGCACGCCAGCGCATAGTTGAATCAATTATCCCCAAACTGACACAAACACACGTAGACAACGCCTTGGCACAACAACCTGCCCCGTGCGTTACAACTTTCCTAACACTAGTGTTTATCGTAACGAACCTTTTCTGCGGTTACAGATCGGACAGACAGCACGTAAGTATCTTGCGCAATACCGCAGTAATTCATGGATTTTCCCTGTAGGCTGCGTATCATGATCATGCTCTCTGTCAAATCCGTGCATGTAATGTTAGGCCGGTGGACATCAGCGAGAAATCAATGGGGTTTTTATTGCGCTGGCATTCCAGCCGATCGATATCATGTTCCTTGTGGTATTGGGCGCAGACGATTGATTTTTGTTCCTAGTCAGGTATGACCGTAACGTGCAACGACAGCCACGCTTGGACAATAGAGTTTGTGATATTTTGTACAGGGTCATGTTTTTAATAATTTATTTCAAATTTATGACGTATGCGCATAGATTTGAAACGGCATTTAAATTTTAAAACTCACTCGTGAGCATTTTAACCTTTAGGAATTAAATACCCACTTTTACATGTCTATAAAATTCTACGCTTCACATCATAAAGAAAAGCATGCAAAGTACAAAAAATATGTAAAATGGTATTCCTACATTTTTCAGTGAATTGCCTTCATTGCGAACTGAAAAGAAAGAGAACCAAAATCGGTGTCGCGCGAAATGACGATCTTTTCTGTGCCAAACACACCGGCGCGCTTTGCTCTGTAGAGCGACTAATAGTCACGTGTTGGCTTGATTCACAGTAAGAGCCATTTCCGAATTTTGTGTCCGCTGTGTGGACGCCCTTTGACTCACACTGGTGTGTTCCGGTCATGAAATCTGTCAATGTCATTGAAATCGTGGCCACCTGCGGTATTAAGGACACAAAGCATGCGGGCTTGAGTTTTTCTCACGAGCAATGTCTCAGCTAAACGCCATAACTGATATCAACTAAAATAAGTTCTAAAGATTTTTGCGTAACACCGTGCAATGTTTCGTAACGTCGTTTCGCTGTACGTGTTGTTACATTGGAACCTCCACAAACACGTGTTTGCTTGCAAAAGATGCTGGCAGTTTTGAGCAAATCTTTGCAAACGATTATTATTGAAAGGCCAAACAGTTTGAGTTACTAAGCGAACAAGAGCAAATGGCGCAGCATTAGTGCCACAGTTCAACAACAAACTGGATAAGCCATCGATACGCATCATTCCGTGCGATTGCTCCAATAAACCTCGCAAGGGGGAAAGATCGCTGAAAGACAGCAATTTCGAAAGGCTTTTGTGCTTGGGGTCCAAACCGCAATGCGAGCTGCAGCCAGGAATTTTAGGCTTACCTGGGATTTAAGGCGTCCTGAGCGTTAGTGCAATAGCGTGCAAGGAAGTCTAAAACCCACAACAAACAGGCGATCGCTGCTGCTGCAGGTATCATGCTGCAATGCGGACTGCAACAACAGGGCCTGTTTATATTCACAACATCATGTTTGAAGTGGCAGCTCTTAAGATGAGTTAGATGACTTGAAAGGTTAAGTTCATCAACTGTAATATATTGTTTTTATTTTGTGTTTCCTTCTTTTAGTTGGATAAAGCTGTCACGTCGTCTCGGTTCGTCGCTAGTAAATCTCGGAACAAAATTTTTTTGGAATAGCTATTACATCCCTTTGAGAATATTTATTAAAGCATTAATCAATGGTAGCACTTTTTTCATTGTTTTTCATTCAATTCGACGGTTTCCCTTTAAAACTCGATGAAACATCCAAACCCCATTTAAACAGGTATCGCACGCAAATGTCATTTCAAGGGCCGCCACGGTTGACACCCGGGGCACACAGGGGTCTGATGAGAGTCAATCGACCGCACGGGTCTGCTTTCTTTCGCAAAACAATGGCGCATGCAGCCTCCTCAACGAGACAGGCTGTCGAATCTGGAAGGGTTTTGCTCTATGACGAGAACAGTCTAATTGCCTACCAACCACTAATGACCGTTTTACACACGAAACGAATTTAATTAGTGTGGATGCAATGTTGTTTATTGAAAACCGACTTGTGTTGTTAATGGATATACTCTCTTGCGGCATTACGATTCGATATTACTGATTTGCGGCTTTGGCAATTAAGCTCGCCATCGTCGTCCAGTATCTGCACACTGCAACGCAAATGACATCAAACGGGTTTAAGCAACACGTGTATTAGGAATATAGCATTAATTCTGTTATACACGTATGCATCATCCATCAGGTCATCACATCATATACGCGCTATCGAAAACAAGAGTTGTTTTAAAATCCTAACCTAATATTTAATGTCGGCGTTGTCTGCAAATGTGGCTGCCCTTTGATAAGAACACGTCTTGATATTAATTTTGAAACATGCATCATCACGATTCCACTGGACGATAGGGAAATGTACTAAGTCTTTTAAGGATAGCACTTCCACGTCGTTCTTGCTTTGAGTGTGCAATTGTCAGTTGCGAAGATTGCAACTTCTGAAACAATTTTGTGTCATGGTGACGAAATGCAAAATTTTCAATTAACTTGTGCAGGAAATTGTACTGACGGAGGCTGGGATGCAAATTTTCTTTTACCGATACTAACTTCTTCCCAGAAAGTAGGTTAATGGGGGAGAAGCTGCATCCAAGAATATCCAACAATTTCTTTAGTTTCGCAGGAAGGAAATAACCCACCATCGTTGAAAGGAAATCGATTACAATTTAGTTGCAAATCTAATGACGCCAAAACCCTATTGAAAAGGAAAACCCTCTGACGTGTTCGAAACGACCCAATCGCATGTTCCACAGCACGTCATAATGACATAGCAGCTGACAGTCCCATGGTCACATGATCGAAATCCAGTGCGTCACGCAGCTCGTCTTACGCCGCAGTTATACCAGTTATAACGGGAAATTCGCAACGGGGATATCGGTCGCTAGCGTGAGGTTGATGCGCGAAGCGGAGAATATTAAACTTTTGGCCTTGTTTGAAGCTCCGCATTACTCAGGGGAAAATTAATAACCTCGTTGTGAGTTATTTTTCACTACCAGCATATACGTTTCGAGCGCAAAGATTTCGGTTGTGCGTGGTCTATTTTGATCTTATGATAGTGTGTTGCCGTTATTACCGTTATTTGGTACGTCAATGCTAAATAATATGATATAAAAAAATTTGACAATGACGACAAAGCAGGTTTTAATCAGCAATATGATGTAGCTAGCGTCATACAATAGACTGTAAAAATCCGATTTTTTATTTTACGAAATTTCCAACATTCACGATGAATTCTATTTAGCAATCATCAAAATTTTTGAAGTGATATGATCGGCAGTTAATTACCGTTAGACCATAAAGTAGACGCCCCAATCGTTGAATCACCACAACCACCACTATTTCACACCCACAGCGTGGCTGCGAGAAAACGCATCCACCCGACGCGATGGGTTTTGACCCCAAACACACTTTAACAATGGAATTATCGAGTCAGCCCTCGATAACGGTAAACAGATTGTGTGGGTCCCAAACAGTTTAGTCGGGTAGATTCGGGGGACAGTGTCCGATATCACCCGTTACAAATGGCCGGGGCGTGAGAATGGGTGGTTTTGCGTGGGGTTACCATTGAAATTTTACACGATTGGTGATTTACCATCGGCTTTCATGCTAATGCGTGACGTGTTCGCTGAATTTAAGTGACTGTAATTGGAACATGTGAAAACAGAATTATGTTGCATCCACAGCGACTTCTTATCTGGTTTAAGATTCATAAACCGTACAACAACTCTTTCAGGCAATAAAAATATATAAACTCTTACCCATGCAAAAAAATATCTGTTCCATATTTTTCGTGTAAGATTTAAAGGGTAACCACAGTCAAACCAAAGATCACATTCCTTGTATCACACCCGGTTTAAATCGGCCAACAGGACAGCGATTCACTATTTAGTCACGGAGTGTGCGCAATGCTGCAGAAAACGAGCTGAACGCCCGCAAGTCAACTGTTTCCATCAATCAATCAAACGTGGTCGCTGTCCAAGTCGCACGCAATGGTTCTCTGTCCCTTTTTTGCAGTTTGGATAACATTTGCTTCAAGTTGCGTAAGCCAAACTGCAGCAAACTCTTGTCCCTATGCGGCCCAAGCTTTTGTGGATTGAAATCGACGCAACCATGAGCCTTGTCACGAGAGACGAAATTGACCGAGCGTTATGCGTCAGTGTTGATAATTTCGGTTCCTAACGCACTCGCGTTAACCATATGGGGATGCCAAACTTGGGGAATTAAGGCGGTTTCGTGCGGAACGTAACTTGTGCCTGTATGTAAATTAGGCGTTGTTTATGAAATACAAACGAATCTTTAAATACGTTCTTACTTCTATACAAAATTTTTGATTTAACACACGATTACAGAAAAATAACACGATTAGTGAAAAATTGTAGTTATTATGGATAATTCATTTTATGCAAAGCAAGAATGCAACCTCACATTACAAGAAAAAAACAATACAAAGAAATGTATTTGTTAAATTCACCAGGTAGGAATGTCAATCTTCTTGGTTTTCTTTCGTGGTTTCCTGAAGCACACGGGACAACGTGGTTTCATATGCACTCATTTAACGTTGCATTACAAAAGCAGACGCGTTTCAGATAAAGATGCCTCATAAATCCTTTTCGACTAACGTTAAAGTTTCTTACATGAAGCGCTTGTTACCTACAAACAGGAAAGCACGTAGAATTTGTCTTGTGCAGCCAACCGCTACAATTTCAATTTTTTTAAATTAACCTCTTGTTGTTATTACAAACCCTCGTTCGTGTTTAAAAATTCCCACACCTCTATCGGACTTCGTGCCATGGAACGACTCTGGCCCAGGCGTAGATTTGTAGGGAGTCGAATTCCAATGCGGCCAGGCGAAAATTTCAGCGGTCGCGTTACAAACAGACGAATGTGCAACCCGACTAACTTGCGCTAACCGGCCCGTGTCAACAAGCGGACCGGCACTCACGGAATGCACCCCCCGCTACGAAAAAACACCCCCCAGTCACGTGGGTGCCTAGCGGACTGAATTGTTTTCTGGACCCAAATGTTTTCAAAACAATATTTTTTAAAATATTATCGTTTTGTGAAGTGGGAAAACCAATAGACGTATAATTAACGATTGTACGGCCATCAGCGATCTTGCAGCAGTTCATGATTCTCCGCAAGAAATTCTGGACATCACTATCTTATGGGCGCCTGCCTCGATGACCGCCAAGGTTTTTTTTTATGTCCATGCCATTTTAACTTTTGCACTAATGTAGTCTTTTGCGCATTATCTCACGCGGCGCACACAGACCTTCGATCCAATCATTTATTGTTCCCACTTGTTCTGAAAATCAATTAGGAATCAATTAACCCGTAGTGCTGAATTTGGTTGGAAATAAAAAAGAATTCCGGAATGAAGCAGTTAAATTTTTCATGTGAGATAAACCTTATCTGTCTCGTTTTGTGTTTAAATAATAATTCATGTTTTGAAAATAAACGCATCGAGGAAATGTCGTGGTAATAGAATGGATTCTAATCGTATAGTTGGCAAGAGAAAATGAAAATATTCTTAAGCAAAACGCCCTTCTTTAACCCGAACTTGCAAATACCAAACAAAGGGCGAAAATCGACCAATGCAGCGTTTGCCAGTTAACCCAATTCACCCGATTGTAATGCGAACTTTTCCACATAGCGTGCCAAGTCGCTTTAACGTCAGCACTGCAAAACAGAGAAACACGAATACGCACGTGCGCTTCTTAGAATGGAAAATAGTGAGATTGACGGGAGTAATCAAACAGCAATTAACGCTGCTTGGAGATTTCCTCGAATTGTCTGTAATTCATCGGACCCGGGATTTGGGATATCACGTTCGATGTTTCGAGCAGATGCGCGCGTCATGTTAAATGGTTCGCTGGAGTATAATTGAAAATAATGTGCCCGAATCCTCTTTGTTTGGGCAGAAATCTAATTGGAAATTTGCCCGGGGCAGAAGTTTATTAAATATTGTAATATTTGAGCGTATAACAAAGTCATTTGATCAGTAATAAAAACATTTGACACTTTGCGCAATAAAAAACAACAGTTAACGAGATGTATATAATGCTAAGTATGTAACCCTCCTTTGCTCATTAACAACTACCCATAAAAAAACGAAACACATACTTTTACATGTATAACAAAGTAACAAGCTTAGTGCATTACTGTTATAACTTAATGTGCAAATCTAAACATCCTTGCACAAAATCTAGTGCATTTTTTCAAAATGTTGCGACCCGGTCGAGTAAGTACATTACGGCACACTTGGCTCCTTCGCTTGGGAAATGACAAGAAGCGGTTATGTTGTAGGGCATTCACATGAGGTCAAATCGTTTATAGCGTGGGATGAGTTCCATGACCCGCTCAGTGATGAGGCAACCGGTTCGGCCAAATAACGACGACAAAGCACTCGACCTTCGGCAAGGATAATTTTAACCATCTTGCAATAAATTGCGAGATGTGCAATTAGAAATCAAGCGTAGGCGTTCCAGAATATTCCAGAAAAAAGAAAAAGAACTTCCAGAATATTCTGCACGGTTGTCAAACAGCGGCATTAGGATTGCCGCAGTGGGAAAATTGGCCAATTAGCCCACGTATTCGCTATCTGCGGAATTGTCCAACTCGAGATGCGGTCGCCACGACGACAAAAATCTTTTCGGAATGGACAAACAAACCAATCCAACCTCTTGTAAGGCTACTTTTCGGTCGCCCACACTGTGTCCAAACCGTTCCAAATGGATCCGGCAACAAGTGCGCCAATTACACCTCACGTAAAGGTTAATTACGATCGTAAAATGTACGGACTTATCTTATCCGTTGCTATTTTATTGTTGCTCTTAGTCTTCAGCATAGAGGACGTTGAGTGGTTACACGTTGATGGCGACGTCGGCCTCTTAAACAATCTCGCTGAGAGAGTATCAACATTTTAGAAGCGAGGACAAGTAGGACAAGTGCAAGATCGAATTGGACACAAGTCATGATCCGCAAAGCTGAAACGTCAAATTTTGGGCATTGTCGGCAATGCTGGCAAGCCTTACTCCGTAAATTACAGCAAAAAGATTAATTCATACTTGCACAGAACAACAACGCGCAAATGGCCATCTGGATTGCTCATTCCATAGCATTGACATTCGTGTGTTTAAAACGGTGAAATCGGGCTCCATCAAGCATAGTGAAACCTATGACGCATTGCCAAGCCGAAGCTCGATTGAACCGCGACCTCTTTTGTAGCCCTTTACACACATTAGAGCCGAAAGACAAGAGGGGGTGGTAACAGATCAACAACTTTGCAAACCCAGAACGCATCTGAAAAAACTTTAACCAACACCAGGTCGCATCACATCGTGTTGCACTAGAGCGAGCGAAATACGATCAATCCCACGTGATGGGCACAGTGATTGTGACGTCAGTATTGGGCGAGGGTTACTTCGTGACACGTTCGCACCCATTGTAGGGCACTCGACCGCAACCGATCGCATAGGACACTGGAGACGTTTGTTGGGCGAAAAGTGGGGGCCACTGGGTCGAGCGAGTTTCTCGTTTCGTGATTTTACGCACGTTTCTATAACGTGGAAGGGATAGCTTTCCCCGCGCAAGAGTCACGTGACTTGGCAAACGTCCAAGAAACTGTCCATCGACTTCCACGTGTTGCGGTTGTGCCGCATTATTAGTAATTAGACTAGCTCGCTTAAGTATACTTGTATATCCTTTCAAGATGCGTATGTAATTGCAACCACAGAAGAAAACAACAAAAAGTGCATTTCTTTTGGTTTGGTTCCTATAAAGTTTGACAAAATCCTAAAAATGTGTTGCTGCTGGTGAATATACTTTCTTGTCTGCTAGTACGTCTTTATAATAGAACATGACACAAAACTGGCTTTTCTGACGTGAAAGCAGCCTTCGATCCTTACAAAGAAAAAAACGTTTTGTGTACGTTTACTAAACAAAGTAATGTTTATGAGCCCCAAATTCTGTTTAGGTCACTTGAATGAGAGAAAACAACATTAACTTACTACCATTTTCGTGTCTCCAATTTGTAGGGTTCCTGTTTCAAGAGCTATCGACGGCTATCGAGGGTTATTTGTTTGGTATCGATTTTGTTAGAAACACTGTCCACTTGTATGGCCCTCGACACATTCCTCATGATTTACATTTACGGTTATTCAAGGATATATAATGACCAGCACGACCAGCACGACCAGCTTCGTCGAACGTAATTATGGTGGATCTTTGTTCTCCGTAAGGAGTCTTTTTCCGCCACTTAACCCACTAATAAAATTCATGCAAAACTAGACATATTACGACATACACATGCCAACAGGGTTTACTGTTTCGCGCAAATCACATTTCTGTTGAAAGGGCTCGAATCTTCAAATATATTGATGAGTAATCCTTTCGTTCTTACCCGCTTATATCAAGAAGTTTTAAACTATCAGGAAATTCCCTTGATGGGCAATAAATTGTTCATCAATCAAACGGCAAGGTGAGTTGTAATAGGGGTGCTTTCCGTCCGTAAAGATAATCGAAAACTTAACAAGCAAAGAAAAATTACAGGTGACGCACCATTTCGTGACGAAACAGCTCGTCAATCTGAAGCTGTACTTTCCCAAATTTTAAATTACGCTTTGCCATAGCAAAACAGGTGAATAAGATGTTCATTTTGCACTTTAGAAAATGCAATCTTTACAATTGAATATTCTGTTTTTGTTTTGAACCCATTGCTTGGAGGCCGATGGCGCAGCAAACATATTTTACTTTTAAGTGTGTGGTAAGCAAGAAATTACATGGTCTTTTCTTATACGTTTGAAACTGAGAAATTGAAACTGCAAGTCCTATCTGGGTGAACACTTTTTCTCCGGCTCCAATGTCAGCCAATCGGCACTTAGGGATTTTACGATGCTGTGTTAAAGCTTTAACACGTTTGTTTAATTGGCAGTATTGTGTAAGTAACGGTGTCCGGTAGCAGAAAGTGCTTAATACCCATTCAAATTTGACGCGAGCAAAGCAAACTTGCGTGGCTTTATGCTGGAAAGCGAGATTAAAAGTCTACACCCTGGCTAAAGTGGCTAATGGCCAACAGAGCTGATAAAAACAGCAGATTAAACCCGGATCCGGTGTCAGCAGCCAGCATCGTATCGCGCCACCTTTTGTGGGGGCAGCTATTCACGCAGGCGCGAACTATGGCTCGTGTTGTGTTTTGTTGATACAGGGGCCGGGCACACTGCGGGGAATTGAGGCGTGCCCGCACT
Source organism: Ascidia mentula (assembly GCF_947561715.1). NCBI lineage: Eukaryota > Metazoa > Chordata > Ascidiacea > Phlebobranchia > Ascidiidae > Ascidia > Ascidia mentula. Next base: position 8,886,118 of record NC_138568.1, read on the forward strand.
TCCAACGACGGCGATTTAGGTCAAAGGATTGGATCCGTGGCCTTAAGTGCCCTCGTTGTTGCTTTGGAAGGCAAAAACGGTAGCCTCGCCCAGTGGGATGGCAATTGAACAGAGCGAAGAAAGCATGATGTCATAGACGAATGACGTCATACGTTTGCGTTGGTTTTAACGGATACTCGCACGACTTAAAACGCAAACATCAACTCAGTGTGTAAACATGGGATGGTGGTGGATTGTTGTTGACATTTTCAAGTAGTTTTGATCTTAAGCCTTAACTACCTGCATTGAAGGTCAATGTCAGAAACTAATGCCTCTCTGCTGCAAAACTTTCAAGTTTCAGCATATAAGGCAACTCGAACGTTGCGCAGCGACCACAGAGTGCTTCAATTAAACCACATGAAAAAGGCGGCGCGGCCATTCACTGCCATTCAACTACCTTTGTACGACTTCTGCTGCTGTCTGCCGCCGGCGCCAATTCAATTACTTTTTCGGATTTGTCGCAAAAGCCGCGCGGTATCGGAACCGCGTCATTCCAAGGTCCCAATCCTGCCGTGGGAAGTGCATCAGACTATGTCCACTGATTTTAACGTCACAGATAATATTGTGACGTAAGAAACCACGTCGAAAGGCACTATGTCATTAGCACTATTTGCACTGCACCGCCGCGGAAGCAGTGATTCACTAACTTTGACGGTAAATCGAAGTGCGGCTTCGAGAAAATTGTTGTTTACGGCCAGGGGTGTGTGGCTGGGGGGGAGCCGGGGCGCCTGCGAGTGAGGAAACCCATTTTAAGGCCTCTAATTTCACGCCCACGGGAGCTTGAATGGGTGTTTTGATTTGCCAAGACCTTATAACACAACACAGCAGTGTATCTAAAGGTTTCCACCCAAATGGCACCACAGCGGGCTGCTTGTTTCTTCACGTATGTTCGGGGGTTTGTAGGAAACCTTTCACTCTCGCCAGTTTGTTTCCGCAACATCACAGTGGTTTTAGAAATTGCGACCTTTGTGATGTCGAGATTTGGATTTGGGAACTTGTCACTTCGCAGTGTTTCCTCATTTTGGTGAAGCTTTTATTCGGACGTGGATACTCGACCTTTAGTTACCCCCGCAGAAGTTCAGACAAGCACACAGCCACAAGGCCGGTAACTGCTTTGAAATACATATTGGCGCCAAATTTGTTAAAAGTCATGTTAAATACAAAAAATGAAATGATAGTATTGTTTACAAAACGCTAATGAACCAACAATATTTATACCAATGCACAACTCTATCACGCTATTAGGTGCATATCACAAACAGAAGGCGCTGGGGACTTTTAACCTTTGAAATTACCAACCCAATGCAAATGACTACGCGCTATTTGTTACATCAGCTTTATGGGATTAAGGCAATAGTTTATGTTTATGGATACGGATTTTATGCACAGCACAGTGAGTTTTGTAGCCTCTGTCGTAAGAATCCAATGCACTGCCACAAATCGATGGCACGGGTTGGTAGGCAACCTCACCGTTTAGTGGATTACCAACGGCTTAGTCGCCCTTGCCCAAGAAGGCTCTTCCAACCCTGGCTGAGAGAAAACTTTGAAGTAATGCCAAGTGTATATTGCGAGACGCATCCCAACTGCCCTAATCTTACGCATTGATCCAAACCATCGCATCAAAGTCATGCGACATAGTAGACAGAGCTCGCTCCCTAGGGCGTTTAATCATCGCTGGCATTTGTTCGAAACCTTCCGAGATGATCGCGTGCCGCGTGGAAGCGAGATTTGCCTCCATTCGACTTCCAAGGCCCCTGGAGGCCTCAGGGAAATAACACGTTCTCGGAATCATCACTAACGGCACGATGTATTTATTGGTCGCGTCCTATGTGAACTATCATCAAAATCTTTTCTGCTTGGAGCAGTTCGGTTCGAGTCAAACTCGTATTGATTGCTTTCCTAATCCGTTCCCAGGCAGTTGCGAAAAGGTTGCTCGGAACCTAAAAAGGCCCGACGCTGTTTCACATTTTCCTCCGAATGAAGTTCTAAATATAGCTTGACTTTGAACCATTTTAATGTAAGGTCGTTTTCAATGGGGAAATCCAACAATGAGCGGCGTTACATACGAACGCTAAATATGGCGTCCGAAGGCCAAGCACGACACTTATATTGCAAATTGAAAGTCAGTCAAAAGGTTTGTTGATCCATTCAGTCACCAACTTTGAATATCATATACATATGGTATGCTCAATCGCAAATGTAACATTTGGTCGTGTATTTATTGAATTAGACTATATATGCCACACAAAATGTCGAAGCGCGCCACGCAAATTGCCACCTTTATACTTGCATCGTGAGTACATGACTCTTTCAGTGTAAGTTTCCGCGCGCATGCATACCCGTCAATAAATGTCCCGACCTTTACGTTTTGGCGTAAACAAAACAGTATTGCCCAGACATTTCATACAGCCTGTGGTAAATTGACGCGCGATCGAGATACGTGACGCACTTACGCTTGATGCTATACTTGCGGTTTTCTGATAGAGGACTTCGCAGAGGCCAAATCCCTCTTAGGAGGCGATATGCGGTGACGTCAGCGCCTGTGCAAGGCCTCCAACAACATCTCGTTACGTCACAAAGGCTCGCGCGTGGTTCTAAATTTGTAGCATGGGTGTAGATGTGGATCGATAACATCAAGACGTGACCAAAGGTAGTGTTTTTAGACTATGTTTGTGGTTGTACATCGAACCCGAGCGTCCTCAATTTGTCAGCGCTTAGGGTTTGTTTTGTTGGTAAATGACAAACGGAGAGTTTTGCACAACCCCTATTTTGCATCATATTAGTTTTATAGAATCAGTTCAACTTGTTTCTTGTTCTTAAGATAAAGCACGGGACGAATTTCGCAAACGATGCCACCACTGAAACTTACAGCCACCAATTCTTACGATACGACAGCACACCCTAAAGCTTAAAAGCACACCCTGAAGTTTAAAAAAGAAATTTACCATTTTCGCAACATTCAATGTATGACAGGACACCAGCTCCACCTTGACAACGGTCATACGCTAACGGGAGAAAATGAATACGGCTTAAATTTCTAAATGTCAACCCTTACGTCCCCAAGGCTGAATATATATCGAGAAGGATTTGACGTGACAATCGTCGACGTATCTAAACCGCAGACGTTCGGTCAGATTACGGTGCTTCATATTTCGTGCGACTGAGTTAATGTCATGATGGAAAAACAGTCAGGTCATCATCTAAAATGTACATGTACTCAATAGACATATACTACACAGGCAATTTGGAAATAACCAAATCTGCATGACTGGATGCCAACCGGGTGTGCACAATAACATCTTAAAACGATGATATTTAAACTTATTTGTGTAGTTCCGTTATATAGTTGGGAGAAAAATATTCGTGGTATTTCTACTTACACTGTGGCTGCTTTCCCATCAGGAGAAATGAACATGTTTGTCTATTATACACGAGTGAAGTAGGCCGTCATACAAATTATACGTCTGAATCCGAAAGTCGGGTGCCAAATTCTTCCCCACGCGTTTCAAAACTTGGCAACATTTTTTCCATCGAATAAAGCCGGTGCCGTGAATAATACATGAACGTCTTCCAAAAATTGACAGACGAAAACACAGTTTGCCCGGGCGACCCCACAATCCTTTTCCAATTCGGTTTATCTGATCGTTTCGATATCACGTGATGACAAAATATTGCCAATAACGGTTATTATCTTTGTTCGAAGCAATACCCCAGAACATCTCCTTTGTAGAGTCTTAAAATATTTATTAGGAACAAAATTGTTTTTCTTTATTTTGCAATAAATTAATATTTTAAATATTTGTTGATTTTGCATTAAGTAAATGCAATACAGTTGATAGCAACGGTTGGTTTTGAGAAACAGTTGTTACTGTTCCGCTGGAAGGCAGCCGTTTTTCCTTACGACGGAATAAAACCTTTTATTTTTTCGCTTTGACGCAAAGTTCCGTATAATTGCGGCTCTGCACGCCCCTTGTCAGCAATTGCAGAGATGCATTCAGCAGATTTGTTATCTCTAGTCACGCCCGGTTCGACCGCATGACGACAATTCGAGAGCAAAAGCAACAAATCAATCTTGTGAGGCATCGCACGTGCGGAGCTCAATAGCGAATCCCAGATCGAAATCGCTGCCGCCTTCTAACGGCGCGAGGCGGGAATTTTATAACCCGTAAATAATCGAGTCGAGACCTTTCGACGCGATCAAGTAATTATACCCGTGGAAGTTTATTTGTGCAGTCGCCAGCGCCTCGGGCATCTTTCGAGATAATCTGCATGAGGTAAATGCAACCGAGGCAGGAAACTGCGGGAGCATTCACCCCGTGCCCTGCCAGAACGGTTATTTCCATTCTTTGTGTACGTAGTCATGCAACTCCGGATATACCTGAAGCCCCTACTATTAATAAATATTATGCGGAAGAAACTATTTTGGGTATACGACGCTGTTAATAGTATTGTCGCTAAATAAAACTGTTAGCGCTGACGTTATACAAAAAAACAAAACATCAAAATACAGCAACCGGAATATATCTGATAGAAACACTCTGACATAAGCCAGCAAATTTTTTCCAAAGTTTACCAGGTTTCTTATTAGATCACAAGCGGCGTCGTAAAAAAAACGAGACTCGGGTCGACGAGAGATTCGAAAACAATATGTTTTTGACGCAATTATTCGCCTTAACTGATGGAAACGTCCCGATAAAAAACTTGCCCGCTTTAAGCGATAAGCTTCAGTGTGGACTCGGCAGATGATTGCTGAAATGCGATACGAATAACGACAAGCGCAATCTTGATTAGTAGATTACCTGTGTTAGCTTATTTAAAAAAAATGAGCCCGTGTTACTCATGAACAACATGTTAGTAATTTAGTGAAGATAACTAGCAGAATGTGTCTGTCAACAGACCCGTTTCGTTGAATAACTCTGTTGATATTTATTTTCAAATAAAAATCATTGTAATTGTCACAAGGGTAAATATGCCATGTTTGCGTGTTTTGCTTTGTATTATAAGTTTGCTAAAATCAAAAGTCTAAATACAGTAGTAGTCACTAGTATGGTAAAAACCCACATCGAGGAAGAATCGTTATACCCCTATGACCTACCCTACATGATCAACAAAAATCCCAAACGGATCACAACAACAAGTTACTGTTGACCCATTGTGTAAGTTCCCCCAACAATAGGTGTTACGTAACGGCACCGATTTGCACCAGTCGATATATAGGAAGTAAATAGGCACTCCCGCTGGCGGAATACAGACCGTTCTCTTGGCAGCCATTCAGGTGGAACGGGCGTTATGACGTTAATTCGGTTACGTGATGTTTACAGGTATTCAAGCCGGACATGTACAAGAGGTCTTTGTTAAATTGTAAGCGGTGCCAGAATTCTGGATTTGTCACATTTATATGTAATGTAAACAGCGCGGAAGACTGACGTGACGCGAGCGAAAGACATTCTGACACCACTCCGTCGCGAGTTAATCGGGTTTGCTCGCTACTGATTGTAAATCCCCCATGTTTTGATGGATCGACCTGGGCCACCGTTGCAACGGCGCGTATTAACTCGCCTTTTCAAGCGCGTAATCGCATCGTTTTGAAGTGCGCGATTGTGACCACTTTGGTGGGCGCCGATGCGGTGTAAACAAATGCATTAGCGCGCATTGTGATGTCGTTTGTTTTCGCGTGCGAAGCAAGCTTGCTTCAAAGCGAATCCAATCGGACTCCGCGTGCCGATTATATTCACGTAAAAAAAGACCAAGCAATATGTTTGCAATCCTTTCAGTACAAAGTTATGTGTGAGTATTATTGCAGATGTCCAAACCACCGATCTTGGATCTAAGTTTGGTAACATGCACCATGTCCTTGATTTTTTTAGCCTTGTACCTATATTACCATCACATCTAAGCGTTATATGCGCGTCGCTGCGTTCTGACATAAAAACTATTTGCTTCGTTCGACGAACACTTCGTCAAGATGCTGCTCGCAAATGCACGAAATCTGGAAAAAGTTTGAGGAACGACTGATATGTAGATCACAATAAATAGTTTGCGATAGAGTCCATGATCGTTAATAATATGCTAAACTAAACTGAACCAAGCCATAAAATATTGGTCTTGTTTCTCGAAACTGGTGCAAACAAGGTTCAGCAAAGTTCGTGTTTGTCAAGCCGAACCGAGCGGATCGCCCAATATGGAAAAGTCCCGGTTTCAGGGAATGTGCGAACGTTACTATTCCTATTCGAGAAGCTGTGATAATGCAATAGGAAGTCATAGTGGGGCGATTGGATTCAGCACCGCTGCAGTAAACAGTGGGAAAACTGGGAAAAGACGTTCCCGCGCTCCATCATTGACGCTGCAAGGTTCGTCAAAATGCTGCCTGAATCATCGTTTCCATATGGGTGGCGCCTGATCACAGATAAATTGACTACATTGCAGGTCATATAACACTACGGAAACAATTTCGTAGATGTGGGGTATATACAAATGATGTATCGTTTGCATTTTTCACATACATAATTTTCTAACTTAATAATCTGTTCTTCTGGCAAAGATAAAACGTAACTTTATTCACCGACGTTTCGCCTGTTATTCAACAATCTTCCTCAAGGTAATGGTACATAATTTTCTTTTTGCCCGGTGTTGCAGAAAAACAATGTGAAAGTTCGTCTTTGCGTTCGTACACCAAAATTGGTTGAAACAACGAGTTTCCGAAGTTCGTGGAATAAAGCAATAGCGCACTCTAGCGGTTAATGCAAAACTATATTTCGGTCAACGTGTTCATAACAGCACAAATAGTAACTTCAATCTGACACCAAAAGCAACAGGTGGTTGCTTTGTTAGCACTTAAACGTTAACGTACGCACATATTTATATGTTTCGCGGTCTTATATGTGTGGATAGAAAATGGCATCCTGTCTGTGAGTTGGTTGTTAAGCTTATAGAGGTAATAAAACCCTATGATTGAAAATTTGTTTTATGATTTCGTACCTTTTCGGGTCCATGTGCAAATAGTACTTGTTACCGGTATCGTAACTAACTTTTCATTGTTTATTTCTTGGCCATACTAACAGATGGATGCATGCTCGAAGTAAAAGTTTCAGCCAACAATAATATCTTACAAATAAACAAAAACATTTGTGTAAAACTGGTTGATCTAATTTGAGTAATAAAGTTAAAAAAAAGCTTTTATTTCCTCTGAAAAATAATTTGTGGATTAAAAAAGCAATAATAGGAGGTCCCGCCGAGATTTGAACTCGGATCGCTGGATTCAAAGTCCAGAGTGCTAACCGTTACACCACGGGGCCGACGTTCGACAAGACCTCCTAGTAACATAATAAACATTACGCGTTAACAATTGTCCAACTTGATTGGTCAATCATTATACTTGTTTAACATTATAACCTCCGAAATTTCCCATTAAACAAAAATTAAAATAGATTTTTAGTATTACGTTTATTTGTTTCGCGAAAAATCGTTAAATGAGGCAACTGTTGGTAATTTAACAATAACATGCTTTCAAGTAGTTAAACAATGGATAGAGCATTTTTCATAACTTTTATGAAATAAAATATATCCCATATCCATCAAACTGTGGTGCCTTATGTAATTTAAATAATGTTGCAGCACACAAAAGAGAGAGGTCCCGCCGAGATTTGAACTCGGATCGCTGGATTCAAAGTCCAGAGTGCTAACCGTTACACCACGGGGCCGACATTCGACAACAGGTCTTAGTAACATGATAAACATTACGCGTTAACAATTGTCCAACTTGATTGGTCAATTATTATACTTGCTTAACATTATATCCTCCGAAATTTCCCTTGTTTTACAGATTAAACAAAAATTTAAATAGATTTTTAGTATTCTGTTTATTTGTTTCGCGAAAAATCGTTAAATGAGGCAACTGTTGGTAATTTAACAATAACATGCTTTCAAGTAGTTTAACAATGGATACAGCATTTGTCATAACTTTTATGAAATAAAATATATCCCATATCCATTAAACTGTGGTGCCTTATGTAATTTAAATAATGTTGCAGCACACAAAAGAGAGATGTCCCGCCGAGATTTGAACTCGGATCGCTGGATTTAAGGTCCAGAGTGCTAACCGTTACACCACGGGGCCGCTCATCAACTCCGTGACTAAAGTAAATACTTAATGGTTAGCAACTCAGACATACTACGCTGGTTGAGGATGCTCATTGGTTGCTTGAGTAACATTGGTGCAACAAATTGCATTTTGGCTTGGGTCGAACTTTGTCATAGGATACACTGATGCGCAAGCGCAAAACTTTGCCATGTAACCTTCACATATACGTAGGGAAACTTTACTATAATCAGACAAAGCACTAATTAATGTTTCATGCATTCGCATGATTGACAGGATCGCCCCATTGCATTGGTCCTTACTTGACGATCACAGATATCAAAAGATCTCCTACTTATATGCGAAAGTTGACTGCGAGCTTGTGCGCTATGTTCCGACTTAAAATAAAAGTAACTGATCCAGCTGGATTGCGAAGCATCCAAACCTCATGATCTGGATACGATAGCTGTGATCGCTAAGTGAGGACCTGCGCAATGGGGCGATGAACCGTCAAAGACCATTGCTTCAACTCCATAACATTTGTGTCGAAGTTCGTGCCTTTCAGGCGAGTAGATGAAACTTATCAATAGCAATTGTTGCAAATGGGAATATGGCCGGTATTGAAGCAAAGACAGTACCCAAACTCTTGACAAATATTAATTAATTTAAATGTAAAATTTATCAAACATTGGCACACAAATATGATAAAAGTTGACGGTTGATGATTTTTCTTGAAGTTGATAATGCTTTACGTGGCTCGCGTGTCAGTATAGTTATGTTGATAGCGTGGGTACAGTTGTAATTTTAAGGGTTGTGTGAGAGTAATTCGGTATTATCAAACTGTACGCTGAAGAACGTGAACAGAATGGAGGCACTGTGATAATATTTCGTCCCAGTAATAATTGCATGGACTGTCAACAGTAACGTCAACATTCTTCGCTTCATGTCCTCCATCTTGAAACCATAACGTTAGGTCCGCTGACATGGCTTTAGTTTTCAGGTTTAGCCTAGCCAAGCCAACTTAACACCTTCATCTATAAGGGGTGTTCGTTCGACAGACTGTGGAAATGCAATGACGATTCATGCACACACAACTAACGAAGCATGACGACAGTATTTTTTTTTCAACTCAGGGATTTGAACCCTGGATGACTGGTCACGAATCCCGATCAGGTTTTCTTCTTGGTATACGGGTCGGCCGTTTAACCGATGTTGCCAATCACCCGCTAAAATGTTAGATCGGTGCACAATCGCTTGAAAAATGGCCACATATAAGGGGCGATAAAGGGGGCTGATGTGGAGAGTAGCTTTATAAAGTGTGGGTATTGTTCACTAGAAAGTGAAATCTTGGGGGAGCTAAAAGTAACTTAACATTGCAATAACGAGGTGACTGCCAATATCTCATCTAATGAATTGTGTTTTTTTTGATAAAAGTTCTATCCGGTGATCCTCATAGAAAAAAACTAGAAGTCCCATGTCACATTGTAATTACATTTACAGATCAAATATCGTCCACAGAGTAAGAAAAACATTCATTTTGTGAATTCTTGTTATGTTCACCACCTAGTGGTTGTGTTGGTAAAAAGTGCAGGGAATTACGCGTCAGTAACTTTTGAAAGTTTTTGTTTTAACACCCAGATATCTGTTGGTAATAGGGTCGAATGATTTCTAAGGAGTTACATTCAATTAACAATTTGCAAGGGAAAACCGGTTTACTCAGCGTTGCGTGTATATCAGAAATATACAAAGCATGCGTCCACGTAAACAAACAACGAAAATACAAACAAAAAGCTAAATAATAATGAGTAACAAAACAATCATTGTCTGTCAATATTTGAGGGTGATCAGGAAGTATTTTGCTTTGTTTCTCTTAATCTCGTTATCCACAGCGGAATTTCAGCTCTGTGTTCTTCAGTGGTGTACGACCATGGAACGACTTCCAGTGCGCATAAGACTCATGATCTTCAGAATATATCTTCGTCCAAAACCCATTTAAAACAGCCCAGCTGCAATTTCTGAACCACCACCCTCCTTGCTTGCGCTGAGAGCTCGCACAAAAACTGCAAATTAATATCATTGAAAATAAATATAATGTTGTCTTTGCATGTATTTCCAACCATTATATATGTATTTTTATTTTATTTTGATGTGTATTTTATTTTATTCGTTTGTTTTTGATCGAAAATCGGATGTCGTTATTTTGTCACGTTATATGCTAACCCATATGAGTTGTCATTATCTTGATCTTGGGTGCTGAACTTAAAGTGATTTGTCAAAAAACTAGGGTGTCCAGATGGGTTAAAGCTGTTTCCAATATTTCCACTGTATCCGTGAACACAAATTCTGTATTTGTCGCTCTCTCCGTTCAGATGAAAGTTACTGCAAAGTAGTTACATAAAACTATTTTTTGGCAATGACAAACAACAAAAACCATACATACGTAAACAATGATATAATGTTCAATAGCATGAACATTTATAATAACAACATATTCTATATGTTATTACCTCTATATAGACACTCCATTTATCTTTAATTGTAATCTTTTATGGTTTCCCTGAGAGGCCACAATTAAAAAAATGCGACTTTAAAGAGGTTTGAAGTAAATCTGTAGGTTGTATGATTAAAATTGCTCTAAAATCAATATTGTTTTTTTACCTGTATTCAGCATATCCAGAATTTCCGTTGAAATCTCCAATTTCGACACGAATGCGACATTGAGTACAGGTGAAACTTCTAACAGTTTGGAAAACATGCTCAAGACCTAAACGAACAAGAAAACAAATATTTGAATACAAATAGTACGAAATGGTAAGAATTACGTTTGATGATAAACATAAGCTAGATATTGAACAAATCACATATATTTTTAATTAACTCACCCCACCAGAACTCTCCGTCCAAACATCCAAACCCGTTCTTGTACTCGATCCAGTTTTGTTGAAAGTCAACGCTTCCATCAAAGCGACGTTGAAATACCTTTTTATCGGAAATAACATACGTAAATGTCAATCATATTTATGATGTTGCGCCAAACCAATTGTATTAGTTTAATGAATTTAGGTTTTATGGACTAGAAAATAAGCAGAGCAATATTTAGTATTCTTTACATACCGTCCATCCGTTACTACAGATAACTTGTAAACCCGATTTGTAGGAATACAACCCGCTCAAATTTCCGTTCCAACACTCAGTGAATTCTAAACATTATTATGGTTACATAGGTGGGGAATCACTTTAGCTGTGGTCAGCTACCGTAGATTTACTTATGCGTAATCAAAATAGTTGTTTTGAGAAATTAGGATTTAAAACAGGTTCGTGGAAAAGAAAAACATCGGTCTCAGTGAAATCATACAAAAAATTAAAATACGTCCACAAGTATTAGGGAACGAAAAAGCTGTGCAATAAACTTGTTATTGGGCTGTAAACTCATGTAGCCTACTGCAATTTTTTTGGGGAAAAAATACAATGATATCTTTATAGTAGCAAAAGATCCCAAAATCTTAATTAATTCCGTTAATAAAGTAATCAGGTTTCTTCTTTGGATAAAATGTTAACCAAACTGGGTAAGAAAAGACAGTTTTTTACCACAAAAGATTGCCCACCTAATTCACAAAACTTTCCATAATATCCTGGTGGACAAATGCATACGTAATCACCAACCAGTTCCATGCATGTGCTACCAGTAGTGCAGCTGTTGCCAGGGCAGCTAAGTCCTTGAAATATAATAATACAAAGTACTTAAGTTATAAGTTGAATTTGACAATATCAACTGTTACGTGCTTTCAAAAGTGAAAGCTGCATCTGAAAAAGAAGCAGATTTGCTTGTGAGACCGTTGTTGGTGGAACCAGTGTATGAAGACTGACTCTTTTGCATGTAAAACTTCAACACCCCTCCTTTAACTAAAATACAAAGAAATTCATAATAAAAAAAGGAAAATTTTTACGATAGACCAGATTTCCAAAATATGGATTTGGGCACACAATAAGTAATTTTGAAACAATTTTGCTCTTTACTTTCCTGTTTCAAGCACCAACATGCATTCTTATGAAAAAATAACAGCAGCAAAATTCGTTTTCGCAGAACATAAACGTTTAAGTAACCAAGCCATGGGAAAGCCTGCATCATGTGCGGTGTCATATTTCATGTGCGGAATCATATTTGAAGTGCGGAATCATATTTGAAGTGTGGAATCATGCTTCATGTGCGGGATCGCATTTTAGCGCCATATACAACATGCAGGAAGTGGTTTAGACCTGTTATTAGTCCAGCGTGTATGGCAGCACTGCACAGAGACGAATGACTGCTGTAGATATCTGAACCAAACACAGGATCCTTTCCACAACCGGAAGGACATTCGACTTCCGTGATCTCCTGAGATGAGTATCCTTGTGTGGCACATGTCACTGACACATAAAACATGTCTTGTAAAGTAATATACAATCAAATAATATAATTACTTTCAAACGAAAACGTGTCTCCACTTGCAGAACACGATTGACTCTTTACTCCGTTCCTCAGCCCACCACTGTAGAAATTGTTTTCTTGACTCGGACGACGATAAACAGTAACCGGTCCCCCGTCGTCTGTAGCAGAAATATAAATCTTAAAACTTTTCAAAAAAATCATTACCGGGTTAAGATTAGGGTGTTTTCATCAATTTAACTTGGAGAAATAGAATAAAGAGTTTTAATGCCACCTGCAATCCATTGATCTTGCATTGCTGCCAAGCAAATAGGTCCCCTGGTGTAAACCCTATTTCCACACAATGGTGATTTTTGCCTCCAACAACCGGCAGGACACAACACGACCGTGATCGAGTGTACGAGATCGGAGAACTGTGTGTCACATGTCACTAAAAGTGGTTTCGAATTATTAAAAACCTCTCATCAATAAACGCGGAGGGCGTTCTTACGTACATACATACAGACAGACATGAATTATTCTTCCGTCACAAGCATTAGAGGAAAAAAACAGGATAAAAATTAAAATTAATGAGGTGAACCTTTGAACCAATTTATCTGAAGAAATCATTCCAAATAAATGACCCTCGTTTAAAAACAAATAAACGTACGAACAGTAAAGGGCCGACATACAAGTGTACGTATTAAAATAAAATGCTTCTTAAAATCATACCGTTTGAATGCTGGCCTGCAAGACCACGTGAGAAAAGCATCAGCAAAAATGCTGCAATAACCTTCTTTGTCATCTCAAGGAGGTTTTATCCAATACTTTGCAGGACAAAGAAATTGACGTTGCGTCACATGAGTAAATATGATCTTCTTACGTTTTAAAATCCTTTTAAAAAACTGTCATTTAAACAGTGAGTGTATGCCAAATACTCTGACACCCAGAGTTGGTCTCCAAAAACACGCAACGTAAAACAGGTACAATACGTACGAACATTTCACAGAATATTGACCACATTTTGATATGTTTTGGAGAAAAGGCAATCACTTACATTGGTGATGGACTGGACGGTAATTTTCGAAACTACAACATGAAACTTAATTTTCACTCTTCCCCAAGAACATGGTCAGCGACATGAACAACCTGGCTAAGACTGGACTGGAAAGACAGTTTAGACCTCGCATTACCCGCTATCCACACAAGCGTGACATGAGCGCAACGAAATTCGAAAAAGTGAAATCCTTGAACCAACACACCGTGGTAGTGTAATCGTCCACCCACTCACTTTCGCTTACTCTTAAAGCACGGTGCAGTGCACTGTGTGGAGGCAAAATCCAGCTTATTCGCGTGTTCTTTGCAGGAACTATGGGAAACAACAAGTCTATAGGCGTACCAACATGTCATCTGTCTTGTCTTCTTTGTATGACTTTACCTTTACCTCACGAATCTCAAATGAAAATTATAAATTAACGCACCATGGCTAACATTGGGCAATGTATGTAAAACAATGGCACGACCCACAGACACAAGACTTGCTTCCTCTACGTCACACCACATGATTCGCTATTTTTCCACGAATAAGAATGGATTTTGCAACACAGCATTGTGACACCTGTCTACAAGTTTCCTACCTATGTAATTTACAGTTTTTAATGAATTTCGGTCAAAACACTCAAGTATTATTTGGTAAATATTACGGTCGTTTTCATTGCTAGGTAATGTTCTTGATGTAATAAATGTAGTTATCATGTAGATCCAACATCAAATACATGAGCTCAAATAATATAAAATAATGTGTAATGGCTGCTCTTTACGCAACTTGTTTTCCAGTCATATTTTTACTGCGTTACCTTAAATTTGCAATGAAAAATTATTGGTTTGTTCGGCACATAAGGCATAAGTACGACATCAGAACAAAGTTATGTTGCTACAGAGAAAATTTAACGACCAAGTAGTGTAGGGTTAACAGAGTAGAGAACAGGAAGACTTCCTTCCGGTTCTCTGAGATTCTCTTTCTGATTATTACATTTATTAAAACATTACCGAGCAATCAAAACGACCGTAATATTTACCAAATAATACTTTTTGTATGCGCAAAAGAGCCATAATAATGAATGAGAGCTGCAGACAGGGTGTATACTCGCACTGTTTCGACCTGTAAGGTCTCATCAGTGCAGCTGTTGATGTGGCACTGTGCTAGCTGGTAGACTAGCAGGCACACAGATTTCCACTTTGTGATACCTTTCGGTCAATCGTCGATATGTTGTACCTAGTTTGGTACCCAACATATCGACGATTGACCGAAAGGTACCACAAAGTGGAAATCTGTGTACCTGCTTACCAGCTAGCACAGTGCCACATCAACAGCTGCACTGATGAGACCTTACTGGTCGAAACAGTGCGAGTATACACCCTGTCTGCAGCTCTCATTGAATACTTTTTGTGTTTTTGTGTTTTGACCGAAATTGTTTGTGTTTTTTTGACCGAAACTGTAAATTACATAGGTAGGAAATTTGTAGACAGGTGTCACAATGCCGAAATCGATTCTTATTTCATGGAAAAATAGCGAATCATGTGGTGTGACGTACAGGAAGCAAGTCTTGTATCTGTGGGTCGTGCCATCGTTTTACATGAATTGCGCAATATTAGCCATGATGCGTTAATTTATAATTTTCATTTGGGATCCGTGAGGTAAAGGAAAAGTCATGGAAAGAAGACTATGTTCTGCGAAAACGAATTTCGCTGCGGCCACTTTTTGACAACCCTACATGTTGGTGCTTGAAAAAAAGTAAAGAGCAAAATTGTTTCTGAATTTCATCTTATATGCCCAAACATTTGGAAATCTGGTCAATGGTACAAAATTTTCCTTTTTTTTATTTTTAATTGCTTTGTATTTTAGTTAAAGGAGGAGCGGCGAAGATTTTTACTCAAAAAGTCAGTCTTCATACACTGGTACAACCAACAACGGTCTCACAAGCAAATCTGCTTCTTCTTCAGATGCAGCTTTCACTTTTGAAAGCACGTAACAGTTGATACTGTCAAATTTAACTTATAACTGACGTATATATTATTATATTTGAAGGACTTAGCTGCCCTGCCAACAGCTGCGCTAGTGACGGCACATGCATGGAACTGGTTGGTGATTACGCATGCATTTGTCCGCCAGAATATTATATAAATTCTGTGAATTAGGTGGACAAACTTTTGTGTTTAAAAAACTGTTTTTTCTTATTCCAGTTTGGTTAACTTGTTATCCAAAGAAACACCTGATTAATTTATTAAAGGAATTGATCATGACTTTGGGATATCTTTATAGTAGCAAAAAAACACTGCGGTAAATCAGTTGACAGCCCAACAAACAAGGCAATGTTGATTGCACAACTTTTTCGTCCCTCAAAACTTATTTTCATTTTTTGTATGATTTTACTGAGATCGAAGTTTACTTTTCCACGAACCTGTTTTGAATCCTTATTTTTCAAAACAATTATTTTGATTACGCATAAGTAAATCTACGGTAGTTAACCAGCAGCTAAGTTTAATGTTTAGAATTCACCAAGTATTGGAACGGAAATTTGAGCGGGTTGTATTCCTACAAATCAGGGTTAGAAGTTATTTGTAGTAACGGATGGACGGTATGTATAGAAGACTAGACATTGTTCTGCTTATTTTCTAGTCAATAAAACCTAAATTCATTAAATTTAATACAATTAGTTTGGAAACAACTTTGCAGTCATTTCCATGTGAACGGAGAGAGCGACAAATGCAGAGTTTGTGTTCACGGATACAGTGGAAATATTGGAAACAGCTTTAACCCGTCTGAATACCCTGGGTTTTGGTTAAATGACACTAAGTTCAGCACCCAAGATCAAGATGACAAAATAACGACATACGATTTTCGATTAAAAACAAACGAATAAAATTAAATACTCATCAAAATAAAATACATATATAATGATTGGAAATACATTATTTTGATATTAATTTACACGTTTTGTGCGAGCTCTGAACGCAAGCAAGGAGGGTGGTGCTTCAGAGGTTGTAGCTATGCTGTTTTAAATGGGTTTTGGACGGAAGCAAATTCCGGAGGAGACAGGCCTTATGCGTACTGGATCGCGTTCCATGGTCATACACTAAAGAACACAGAGCTGAAATTTCGAGAATAAGAGAAACAAAGAAAAGGATTTCCTAATCACCGACAAATTTTGGCAGATATTTGTTTTAATTTTCATATTCACACATAATAATTTAGCTTTTTCTTTATTTTCACTGTGCGTTTACGTGGACGCATGCTTTGTATATTTCTAAAGTACACGCAACGCTGAATAAACCCGTTGTCCGTTGCGAATTGTTAAGCGAAGTTAACACCATTTCGAAATTATTCGACCCTATTACCAGCAGATATATGGGTGTTAAAACAAAAACTTTCAAAAGTTACTGATGCGTAATTCCCTGCACTTTTTACCAACACAATCGCTAGGTGGTGAAAATAACAAGAACTCACAAAATGAATGTTTTTCTTACTCTGTGGTCGATATTTGAGCGGTAAATGTAAGTACAATGTAACATGGGACATGTAGTTTTTTTTCTATGAGGATCACCGGATAGAACTTTTATTTAAAAAAACACAAAATAATTAGATGAGTTATTGGCAGTCACCTCGATTGCCAAAAACAGCAGTTTAGTCAGATCAAGAACATGTAAATTGTAAAACGCATCATCTTCTCAGAAGAAAAACAGCCATTCTTGTTAGTATTCTTTTGCAATAGAACAAGTCCAGAACAAAGTGAAATTGAAATATAATGCGACTACTTATAAATCATAAATTGTCTTTTGGTACCAGTGCCGGTAGTAGAGGTATTAATTAGGTTTTGAAAAGGAATTTCTCTCAGTTGTTGTATTTTTGTCGTGGCCTACAGGTACTTTATCTTATTTGATTTAACTTCTGTCCTCTACACTTGGACAGGATTCCGGTTGTTCAACAGTAATCGGGTCAATCCAAAATGGTCTCCAAAGTTTATTTTCCTGTAAGCGGATGTAATTTCAATTACTATTAGCTATTTCCTTACATACAAACCATAACCTGTTCTTCACGGTCACGGCATAACACTGCAGTCCACAGCTTTGCGGATGTAAAATCACATTTGCAAACAATTTTAAATGCAACGAGCACTTGACGCATGAACAGCGAAGTTTTGTTTATTTTTCACACCTATCATTTTCATAGTAAACAACCACAATGTATTTTACCCTTTCAAATTGACCACACACCAATGCTAGCAAACCAGAAAGTTGGACCTTCCAAGATGGCGTCTGCGCCAATCAAATTGCTTCAATTTTGAGCGGAGTTGCGCTATCCAGTGTTTATAGAGATCACTGGGGCCGAGGCTAACTTTATTGTCTGGCTGTAAAACTTTTCAACATAATCCATCCAATGAGCGCTTGTTGCGTATTGTGTAAACAGCTGTTGAAATAGTGGTGGTTAACTCATAAAGTTTTTGTTATCGCAAAAAAAGAAACAAATAAACCACATTTATGCACTTAATTCACTCACTATAGCCGCTATGTCTAACCTGAAGATGTTGAAATCGTTTCCTCCAATTTGTTTGGACACATTATAGATTTGAAACGAGCTCATCAAAGTGCTGAGTGCAAATATAAAAGAACAGTCTTGTACTGAGTCTTGGTTATCAAACGATCCTTGGGAGTCCATGAGAAATAAAGCAACCTAAAATTAATAGATGTATTTAGTCTGCAAAAGAGCATATAGTATTGTGTCCCTCGTCGCCACCTCGCCATGGAAATCCTTCAACCAATTCATCTTCTTTGGAATCAAGCCACGAATCCGACTGTTACAAAGGACATTTAAAACGGTTACCACTACTTTTGATTTATTTGTACGTTTTTATTTCTTTCTGCCCGTAGATAACGGAGAAAGAAATTTAACATTAAGGATTTTCCTCCTCTGAATGTTCCGGCAATTGAATAGATTGCAACCGGTGTGTTTACCACATCTGGTTGTCTGAATATTCGCTCAAGTTCATCTTCATCGATTTCATAAATGTTGTCATGTTGGGAACTCGGTCGGACTATTTGTATGGCTTTGTTATGTTGTCCAGTACCGCTGCATTCTTGAAAAAACATAAGCTTGAAATAACAGTTGTTGCTTCATTGGGGTTAGCCAACAATGTTACAGAATTTAATTACTTACCCCCCTCAAAGGAAGACATTGCAACAGAAACAGACACAGATAAACTCTATAAATATTGCTACTTATTACAAGGAAGATAATTTTCAGAGATTTTCTAGCAAAACAACCCAAGTAGGGTAAGGTGTACTTTTAGCACCACACCTAATATCTCAGCTATCCCTATATAATAAACAATTCCTAACCGAGGGCAATTCCTATTAAGCAAGTCCTATCCCAACCCTTTTTGTTAATTACCGCCCAATCTTCCTTCTTGGCACCGATCTTAAATTCCTTCATAAAATCCTTAGCCTTCGCATCAAAACCTTTATCCCCTCTATACTCTTCCCCCAACCAACTCGTAACAGTAAAACGATTGACCTTCCACACGATGCATCAATCGACCCTATGGGGTCGCTACTTTTGACGCTACGACCCATCGAATATGTGGTGCTAAAAGTACACATGCTCGGTTTCGGTCCTTTTGCGTGTATACTAGCGAATTAGGTGGGAGTCTTTGAGTGGATCCCAACTCAAAAGTAAAGGTTGCTGCAAGCTGAAATTTGATACGCTTTGTCACAAAGGACATGTCTTTCGATCGATGCAAGTTTCGATTCGTTTGGTAGTTTGCTAGTGACGTCACAATGTTTCGTAAACCGTCCATGTTCTAAACGACACTAGGTGTCGCACAATCGAAACATATCTTTAAACTTAACTTTGTTGTAAAGTACAGGGTTATACCTTTCTGCTGATGCCACAATGGACTCTATTGGACCAGTGGTTTTTGCTTTATGATCCTGATAATTTGTCGTGGTGAAAAGAGTACATGTTGTTTGTTGTGTTTTTTTCGTAATAACTGCGGTCTACTTTTGCGCGTTTGCTTAAGAAGGCATTTATTCAATCAGTAATAGTCACACGACGCAATGCAGGTTACTTGTGAGGCTTTTAATTTTTCTTCAAACAACACTTTTGTTATGTGGCTGTTGTACCTTACGGAGTATGCTATTGCAGTTCGTTGACGGGCGTAGCGCGTATCGAGAGGGAAACTTCGAATTCTTGTACATTTCGTAACGTCATAGGTGATGATAGTAACTGGTAAGGTGTCGTTTAACATTCGTGTGAAGTTTCAGGTTTGTAGTGCTAGGGATAGCTGAGATATTAGGTGTGGTGCTAAAAGTACACCAGACCCCCCAAGTAATAGTTAGTTAGCCTACAGCAAGGCACAAAATTTCTAAAAAAAGAACCTGAAATAAAATACTCCAAGAAACATGTCGTAGTATTTCTATATTCTCAGACTTTTTCATTTCAGTAGTTGACTACCATGCAATGGAGTATAACAGTGCAAAGTTAAAACAACAGTTTTGGATCTGCTTATGCGCACAGCGGTAGGCTTTGGTTCCCACTTTGCTGCGCAACCAAGCGTAAATTCGTACGGTAAAGGATTGTGTGTACAGTACCTTGCTGTATTAATTTACTGGATTATCGGCAATAAACGGTTTTATGAACAACTTTGGACAGGTTTAAAGCTTGGTAAATGTATGTGTTTAGCCGGGAGTTATACTTCTTAGAAGACGCACAGACTTATGTAAAGGAGTTAATTAACTCCAACAGTAACCTTGAGATAGAGAAGGCAATTTGCCCACGAGACTCGGATCGTTCTGGTGCGAGGCCCGAGACGCATTCGTGGCCCACGTTCAAACAAGCGGGGGCGCACCCCGACAGTAGATAAACGCAAAATCAGCGTTTTAGGGCAATTTCCAACGCAGAAAGAATTAGATCACGGGTGTTGTTTATCAAAACTATAATACAGTATTCCTAGGAAATTGCACTAAAAGTCATGTAGTAACGTGGAACACGTCAGGTGAGCTTTTGTGAATATTTGCTTTAAGGCACATATAACTATAGTTAAATATTACCTTAAGCGTAAACAGCCGTAAGCGTTTCACTATCGCCTACTTCCACTAAGCCACAAGCGTTCACAGACATTGAAGGCAGTTGATCGTAAAAAACCGACATGGGAAGCCGAGAAATTCATCGTCATGTTAAAAATCCGACTTTAAAGAATATCGGAAAGGAAATGACTCGAATTGAGGATAAAGGAATAAAAAAAGGTGAAGTCTACTCACTGCATTTAGACGGAACCAAGTCTGTGGTGAATATTAAAGCAAAACCAACCAAAAATCAACCGGGAAACGCAGTGGTTAGCATTGATGACAAGGCACATTCTTGGAAAACATTAAAACCGGCTCTTAATCAACATTTTGGGAACAAGGTTAAAAAGCTGGAAAACACCCCCGTCACCACAAGCAGCCTCAAACAGAAGTCGACTCAAGCTGCTCTTCTTACAAAGTTCGAAGAAGCTCGGAGAGTGAAGGAGAAAGGATATCCCAGTAGAAACATGATCCGGACGGGAACAAAAAAGGCACTACAGCAAAACAAAGCTTCTGCCATACCTGGGATGTATACAGGTCCACCTGCCAAGCGCAAAGCCGTTTGTAAACAATTTTCTGCCGGTGCTACTAGCAGTCGTTCTTCGGGACCCAGTAGCACGCAACGCGTCGTGGCCAGGTAGGCTCTTATAATATGACATTTATAGTAGGCTACTACGAAATAAAGCACTTAGTATCGCTTGTGAAATCGTTAAAAATCCTCACAGTCACCAGAAATCAAACATTTACCCAAAGAACACAGCAAACATTATATGAGAGTTATGTGTTGCGCTTGCTGCACGTTGAGTGTCGTTCTGACCTGTGGTTCCCCTTGGGGTTGTTTGCAATTTGCTGGTAGTAAAAAGTCCATCGAATTTTCATGTACGCTAAACAATGGAATATGGGCAAATTGAAAATATAAATCAGTTCACCAACATTTGTGTGGTAAAGTTTTATTTTACTTGCAGAAAAACGACATTCGGGACAAGAAAGCGCAAATAAGAAAATGTAAAGTCAGGAAAAACGTTTGCATTGTGTTCATCCCGTGTAAAGCAATTAACCCAGGACGGTTTTCTTTCAAATTTATGGTGTCCCGAGAATACTAAACCTCCGGGCTTTTGACTACAGTTCATATTGTTCAACCAACCGTCAAACCTCATATCGCCACGAAGCGACGAAACCAGAGTTTCGGGAAAATTACCGACTTGGAAAGCATTGTATCACAGTGGTTAATTATAAACCGTGCGAATAAATTCCGAATCGGTAAGGAAAACTCCTAGTCACGTTTATGAATGTGCCTTGGCTTTCATTGCATTGTAATACTTTCAGTGCATTGTAATACCACAGCTTTGGCTTTAAATGCTTTCAGTGCATTGTAATACCACAGCAATGTAACTAAAGTATACGTTTAACGTTTATCATATGTACTGCGCATCTTGAATTGTTGTATATACATCTTCAAGAACTGTTAAGCCCATTCCTACCATCGGCATTTGAATGAATTATAAGTGTATAAAATCGACATAATGTTACTTTGCTTGCGATAACCGTGCGCACGCTATATAGATTGGAATCATTAATGTAGTACAGTGATGTTTAACTCTGTTCCTACGTCATAGACCTTGTCATTTCCGTTCTGGCCATCTTTCGCTTTGGCATGTGAGCTGTCTGGCATTCCATTCCTTTTTATATTTCTGCTATGTTAACTGATATATAACAAGAGAAACGTTATCGTACCTACATTGTGTCTGATCAATAGGCACTTGGCAAAAATGTAATTTGGAAGACTGATAAAATTTAACAAAATGGAAAGAGATGGATTTTTGCTATTCCGTTTGGATTCAGACAATAAATATGCAAACTATAGGAAAGAACAAGTCTGTGGTTAACATTAAATAAAAACCAATCAAAATCTACTTAAAAACGCATTGGTTAGCATTTAAACTGACTCTTAATCAGCATTTTGGGAACAAAGTAAAAAAAACTAGAAAACATCCCCGTCACCACAAGCAGCCTCAAGCAGAAGTTGACTTAAGCTGCTCTTCTTACAAAGTTCGAAGAAGCTCGGAGAGTAAAGGAGAAAGGATATCCCAGTAGAAACATGAACCGGACGGGAACAAAGAAGGCACTGGAAATAACATGGTCACCCTTATGTGTGATTTAGGTGGTTTAAAATTTACGGTAGGTTAAGAGTGCATCGAATTTCCATCAACGTTAATAAATACATTATAGGAAAAAATCATCAACGCCAGAAAGCGCAAATAAGAAAATGTAAAGTCAGGAAAAACTTTTGCGTTGTGTTCATCCCATGTAAAGCAATTATCACGCGACAGTTTCCTTTGGGTCTTCCGGGGTTTCAACCAAATAAAACAAAGCTTCTGTCATACCAGGGATGTATACAGGTCCACCTGTCAAGCGCAAAGCCCTTTGCAAACAACTTTCTACCGGTACCACCGGAAGTCGTTCTTCGGGACCCAGGAGAACTCAACGTGTCTTGGCCAGGTAGGTTCTTATAACGTGACATTCAAAGTAGTAAGAAACAAAGCACTTAATTAGTATCGCTTTTGGAATCGTTAAAAATCCTCACACTCCGCTCAAATAAGACATTCAGGTCAAACAACACAGCAAACATTAAGAGTTATGTTTTTGCGCTTGCTGTGGCCTATACATTCACTGCCGTTCTGAGATGGCCCCCTTACGCGTGATTTAGGTAGTTGAAATTGCGGTGGATGAAAAGTACATCGATTATCCATTTTCGCCTTTTTTCATGAACATGTTCTGAACCATGAGTATTGGAAAACCGATGACAAAAACAATTCGTAGTAAAATTTCAGTGAATTATGACAAACAAATTTTGAAATTATTTGCTAATGTTTATTGATTATTAGTAAAGATTACGCATTGTATATACATCATAAAGCACTCATGGGATCATGGAAATCAGCAGGCATGTATATCACAAGGTTTGTATCACATTGCAAGTTTGCAAAATTTAAACTTTTCATGCTATTTATGACGAGTTTCAATAAAACAATTATTTACGCATGATGTATACATTTGGGGAATGAATGTTTATGCTGATATAACACAAATTGAAGAACAATAAAATGTGGTGGTAAAGTAATGTGACACATTTACTTTATTGAATCTTTGGTGCCAAAATTACTTCAGCTCGAAGTTGAGAAACTACAGAAGGAATCTGTTTTTTTCCTCTGTACTTTTCTTCCTTACACCGAGACTCAAATTCGTGAGCAACTCTCATATTGACCAAAGTTAAAACCTGCAGAAGATCAAGTACTGTAAAGGTTTGTACCATTGTCGCACAAGCTTAGTAATACTTACTTTGACCAAATTCCATTTTCTTCCATACTTTAAGAGACAATCGCACAATACTTGAATAAAGATTGACCCTGTGCTGTTGCATCTCCAGGCGTAAAAATCTAAGATGCATTGAAATAAGTCAATAAATAAATCGTACTTTGCTGGCCTGAAAGTAGTGGATTTATTCGCCGACCTGCTGGTGTAGCATGAGCAAACAGAAAGTCGGCAGCTACAGGAATTCTGAAGCTTTCTTTATCTTTAGCTGCATCTATTCTGTGATTGCCTGTCGGAATTGTGTTTTCCGCACCAATGTCCAACTTATTACCTCTGCAAGCCTAAAATCAAACAAGTAAAAACGTGAATGAGTCAACGGTTTCTCATAACATGTAAGTGGTCATAATTGACGTCATAAATTCTTCAATCGCCGAACAAACATTTGCTCGAGTTTCAAAATATGTCAAATATGCGCATACCTGGATGAAAAATATTTTGGGTTTTCCATTTAATGAAGAACATTTGTCACCCTGAAACTTGTCGCTAATTTCGCTTAGCATGTAATCCGTGTCATAGGCATAGAGTCTGTCATTGCTGGCTCCATGCGTAAGGATTACACACACAAAGCAATCACATATTCCATGATCTACGCCTTTGTTACGAGAAACTGAAAGAGTAAAATATCCAGTAACAGCATACAATAAAACTACAGTACACGCAAACATCACTGACTCTCCGCAATGTTCTTCATTATGTCCACTTTTTTCAGGTCGTTGAATGTGCGGACATCAAAACCCAAATGTTTTGCAACACCTTCAAGAGATGTTTTATCTATTACGGTTCCTTCCCTTTTATCCAAATTGAGATGGGCGTCAAAGTTCTGATAACATTGATATCATTTTAATGGAAAGCAATCAAGCCGATCGTTTAACAGCGGTGACCGAACTTTAATTATAGGACAGACGAGAAAATGCTAAAATGTTACCTCGTGGTTGAATATGACGAACAAGCCGCGTTTTTGATAGTTCATGTTATAAAACCATCCATCATTTTGTTGGTTTCCAATTAAATCTTTCCAAGTGTTTGCAGCAGGAATGTTGGATCCGTCCGGTGTCGCTTGCTGAAAGATTTTGTTTCGCTGACTGTCCTCGCCACCATCATAACTTGCAAACCTTTCTGTGAGAAATCAAGTAAGTAAGTAATAAGAAATTGTCAGGTTTTAAAGGTGCAACTCTGTACTTTTGTTCCTTTCTTTGTAATTCATCCTCTCTTCCTCTGCATCGTCGGCTTTAACAATTCGAGAAATGTTGATGTCATCACGGTCACCTGCTTTCTTGATGTGTAGTTGAAATTCGTCTCCACTCTGTATTTTAAGTCAATGTCTTGTTGTAAACAAAATAGTGGCAGTAGTTTAGGCTAAAAGTATTTAATGCTATTTAAGAATTGCAACTAAAGATTTTAACCTTTGAATTTAATGCTTTGTTCAAATTCATAGAGACTTAGCTATATTGGACAAACGGCCATTACGGTTGTAAAATGGCCAAATTTTGTCCCACGTGCCTTACTTCTGACGCCATAATATATATTTAGTTAACATTTGCTGTCATGAATCTCAATCAAGCCCAAAAGCTCACTACGTCTACATGTTTTAACGGTGTAAATTTCCAAAGAACATCACCTACCGACAGATTGAGGGAAAAGTTTAATCTGCTGTCCATCTCGTTTTCTGCTGTGTAATGCAA
Organism: Ascidia mentula; assembly: GCF_947561715.1. Lineage (NCBI taxonomy): Eukaryota > Metazoa > Chordata > Ascidiacea > Phlebobranchia > Ascidiidae > Ascidia > Ascidia mentula. The sequence goes on from NC_138568.1 coordinate 8,911,814, forward strand.
AAATACACTTTATTTCATTTTGACTAAATCTTAATTGGAAAGTCTTAGTATTCGTGCAGGTAAAATTCTTGGTTCAATTTTCGTCTGAAAGATTAAAACATCTGTAAAATTCCGCAAAAGTTAAAGAACAACAAGTATTGTGAGAGTGCAGAATTTTCATCCTACATTGGGAGAAAAAACGCCAACTTCATCACATTCCAACAAAAATGTTGTCGTGTTTTTTTTTAGTTAACAATACATGCACATTCCATTCCCTCGACAGAATTAAAAACAAACTTATCTCAGACCAACTGATAATCAAAACTATCGAAATGCGGCCTCACACAGCCATTCCCCGTTAACGCCTGCTATTAGTAAATCTACCTTTTCGGCCGACGCATGAGTATCCTATTCTGATGCAGGTATTTAGTTGCACAGCTTGTATTCATGGAAATGCTTCTAAAATTACATTGCATCCAACAGACCAATGCCCGTTTTCAACCACAGTGCTTATAAACTACTAGAGAACAGTTAGGCGGCAAATCGCTTGCCGATTATCGAAAAGATCCGCGGAATCCGGAGAATGCAGACATGCAGAAACTTGTAGAGATGAAGCTCAGTCAGGTGTGCATAAGACATACTTTGCAAAAGCCCTAAATAATAGGTGAGGAATGTTACTGAAGCCTTGTTCTGTTTGATGTCGTGTCACTTCCGAAAGGGTATGTAGGGTTATGTCGTTCTAGCGGCCTATACCAAAAATGTCTTCCATATTTTTAAGATTGTTATGTTAGGATGATGACACGATTTGTTTCTTCGTTGACGTGTGTGCCCAATCACACCGAAAAATGTCTACCACAATCCGCAAAATAACCATAAATTCGCATTTGATAAAAAGAAGCATGTTTATTCGGAAAAACTAATCACGGATGGCAACCCCCCGTAACATAACGCAACAATAAGGAAATAAACGATAGAAACAGGAAGCATGTCTTCTGTTATAAATTAGTGTTACAATAACGTTATTTAACTCTAAAAGAGTAAATTCGCACCATTTTTAATTTAGCATACTGGTTATACTAAGGATAATCGTATGGGAAAGTCTGGAAACTTGGACGTGCGAAATCGTCTGTCTTGAGATTTTGTCAAACAAAGAAAACAGTGCAGCATTTATTTGGATTTGACAAACAAAACATGACGACGAGTAAGCTTTTGAAACGTTCATGTTACGCTCGACAAAACATTGTCCAAGCTAACGACGGAAACTGGAGAGTGCAGCAGCATTTGCCATCCAACTTCAAATTTCTTCACCGTCAAATAAAAGAGATTTTCGCACAATAACTTGTACATATTGCTTTTGAAAGAATTCCCACTAGTCAACAAAATGTAGGCTACATACTAACTTTACAAATTGTCTTAACTGCAACGAACAGTGCATTAGGTGCTTTTTCAGCAAACAGCATTAGGTGCTTTTTTTTTAGGCGCCAACAGCGAGCGGCAACTTCATGCAAAGAACATGGGAGGACGAATACAATCAAACTCAATAGGTTGGAAATTTTGCAAAACTACGTGGTTGACCAAGCAATACATCGAAACAAATGTGTCGTTCCATTGTTGGACTTCTGCACGCAAACATTTGGTGATATTATTGTTATATTTGCAAGACCAATATTCTCTTACAAGCTCGGCTTATTTCACCCGTTAGGTGTCGCAATCACTTTTACGGATTGTGTCTGCATGTGATTTTAAAAGTAAGCTATTTATTTTTATACTATTCGCTATAAAGAATATTGGATCGCAACAGTAAATGTGGGTGAAACAGTTACGATATGCTCAGTCAAATCAGCGCGGTCTGACAACTTACCAACTACTGCATAACTGTAATCCCATTGCTGCAATGTTTACCAAACTTGCGGTCAAGGTGATAGGACCAAATAGGCTTGAACATTTTCGCTGCCGGTCTCAATCCTGCAGAATCACACTACGCAGCATACAGCTGACGTTTCAATACATATACATTTAAATACATGGAGACAATAACGTGAATTCTGAGAGCTGCAGATAAATGGCCACTTTTTCGACCTACAAAATCTCATCATTGATGTGACTATTGTGAACGGTCTTACCGACTAAACGGCCAGACTTTATAGGTCGAAACAGTAGCTATTTGTGTGCAGCTCACAGAATGCGAATTAATACAAGTTTCCCATTTCGCTATACTGCGTCCCATCGTGTGTGTATATATATATATGACAGGTAGCAGTGTGCACGCGGTCATCGCGCTAGTAGCTGGCGAGCGTTCAAGCGTATCGAGACGGTGGGAAAAGAAAAAAAAGTGTTTGTGGTTGTTTTCACTCTTGTGGTAAACTTCGTTAAATACATGTGTCTTGGCGTCGATTTTATTACAGTGTTTCTCAACTTGCCCGTGTATCCCTGGCATTTTTTTCACTCTCTGGACCATCGTTGCCTATTAAAACTTAAAAAATGCATGTTGTTGGTGTTTCCAAACAAAATTTGCTTCAAAATGTACTGCTCTTCTGGTACACAGTATAAGTGCTATATTTGTTTTTCATCTAAATATGCTAGCAAGACCACGTGACACTACGACACGAAGTTGCCTTTGATAATGCCCAAATTCTGAAAACGGAGTTGGACCACACCAAACGGCTCTTTCTTGAGTCGCTTCATATTCACAACAACAGTGAATGCGTCAAAGACAAAGAAAAATGTGTTTACTTTCCGGCAGTTTATAACAATTTGCTATAACTGTAGCGCCTCTCGCAGTGTTTTGTATTTTGCCTCTGCCATGTGATCTGACAAGTGGTGTCAACGTGGTCTTTTTTCTTTGTTGTGTCCCTGAATTTTTTAGTGTAGTTTACTTTGAAATTGCGGTATCGCTGAATGGCAGACGGAACGTCGTAAAATATACAGCACATATATTTTATGCTAGAAGAGCAGTACATTGTAAATTGCCATATGCCTGGCAGCACCAGGAGTTTCAAAATGAACTTCGTCTTATTATTATTGTCAAGATATAGACGCCTCAAGAACCTTATCGAAATGTCAGTTACACGTATTGTTCCAAAGCCAAGTTGGGGTGCTTGTTATGTCATACGTACTTAATATTACACAACAAAGCTTTTCGTGGACAATGCTTATCTTATTTTTTTGTTTTGCAGGATATTGCAACAAATTGTCGCAACATGTTTTGTTTTGTTAAGCTGGGTTTCAGCATCTGTAACTATTGCAATCGGTTGCTGTTGTCCACTTAAACCTGACAATTACAGAGGTGCCAACTGATTCTGCATATTTAAAACAATAGATTGCAAAGTTTTCTGCATGAACTAACCATTTGACAACCATTTTAACTCAATAGCAGCAGCGAATCGTAAAAGATGAACAATCCCACAATCACTCAGGTCGACGCATTACGTTCTTAAATTTTAAAAAGATCGAAGTTTATGAGAGTGACATTTTTGAACGAAAACCGGGCGCATGCAGCTCTACTTGTATCACAAACGTTTCCTCCAGCGAAGTACACAGTTTTGAATGTTATATTGTAAATTTGCACATTAGAATTTAAATTTCAGAAAATAAACGCCACGAATACCTGTGCATTTGTACCGTTCTGGGCCATCAGGTTTATTTTCGATAGCTGGTGCGTATTTCTATAAATCCTATACAAGTTTGCATTATTTGACTTATCAGTTGTCAAAAGCGTCACTACATTTCCAACAATAGGACGTTAATTTAAGCGACACATATGAATATTTATTTGCGCAGGACGCTATCCAGTGTCAATTTCACCATTGCAGAACACGCATTCTTCATAAATTATAAAGCTGACGAATAAGTAGACTCTACAGTGCAATAAGTAATCTAATGACAAAATATCAAACAAATCACAACAAAACTACTTTCTTCTCCCTCCTCCCCCACCACCTCGTCCACCTCCAGATCCCCCACCACCTCGTCCACCTCCCGATCCCACACCACCTCGTCCACCTCCCGATCCCCCAACACCTCTTCCACCTCCTCCCCCACCACCTCTTCCACCTCCAGACCCCCCAGCACCTCGTCCCTCTCCCGATCTCCCACCACCTCGTCCACCTCCAGATCCACCACCACCTCGTCCACCTCCCGATCCACCACCACCTCGTCCACCTCCCGATCCCCCACCACCTCGTCCACCTTCAGATCCCGCACCACCTCGTCCACCTCGTCCACCTCCAGATCCCCCACCACCTCGTCCAACTCCAGATCGAACGTTACCTCTTCCTTTTTCCTCTCCTGTGCTGATACAGAATTGATTGTTAAAAAAACAATCATAATTTGGAGACAAATGCCTAATTAGACATTTAAACACCAACTTACACAATTTTTTCAAATGCTTGTTGCCGTTTTTCAGGTGAACCTTTAAACATAGCGATGGCTTCACGTGGATTTCCCTTCTCGTTTGCAATTTTTATTCCTGTTTTTACCTCGCTCTTTGACAGGTGTCCAATTTCTTTGGGATTTCTTCGACCCTGTTCAAACGCTTCTAGAAACAAAGCCTGACCAAACTTGTTTTCTACGTTTAAACCCTCTCTTAGAGGCTGCTTATTAAATTCTTCGGCTCTTTTCGGAAAATTTTTGTCAATTGACCTTTCTAGATCATCCCACTTAGGTGCTTTATCGCCAAATTGCACTATTCCGTTTCCTGGTTGATTAGGAGTTGGTTTTGGTACGATTTTCGCTATTTCTTTTCCATCTGTCATAAATTGATGCTCATTCCTGTTTGACCAACTACTATCCGTTGTCAAGTTTCCCATAAGTTCAGCAAGTTGTTCCCCAGTTATGTCACCCACTTCATGTGTGATCACATTCATGTCACAAATATTTGTTTAAACTTGCTCTTTGCGAATGCTTATGAGGCAATTTCTGCCGAATGAAGGTATAATGTTTTGTTTAATTGGGTTTTTGCACAAACAAATTTTCACACATAACAAATATATCGCTTTATAATACTAAAACAATAACATCCAAAACTGCTGCCTTACGAATGGTTTTAAAGGCAAACAATGCAAGTCTAACTAATGCAACCTCATCCCAGTTGTGTACAAAGTAACGACTTTCTGAAAGTATAGCAAACTGACAACAGCGTGTATCTCGGTTGTCATGATTTACAACTGACGTGTTACGTCTAGGTTCCCTGAATCCACTTTACGACTTAAACGGGATGCGTTCGGGCAAGTTTTAGTAAATATTTGCAGTGCAAACAATATAGGTACAGCAGGAAGAGGCGGATCGACGCGGACGAAAGTGAAGCGAAGGCGTAAACAACTTTGGTATCAAAAAAGAGACTAAGGCCATTGGAAAGCGAACGACTAAAGGGAAGAAAGGGGTCTGATAACCCCTTTTTTATATTTTTCTTTTTTTTTCATTACGAGCGTGTTGCACATTTACACATGTTCTTATCGCAATATTTCATTTTTTGTAGAGTCAAGTGGTGTGTGTGTGTGTGTGTTGAGAGCAAGAATAGACTAATTTATCAGAAGTCCATATACTACGCACTATGCGTCATGTGTTGCAATGAAAGATTGAAATGAAAATAGTTGCTTTTAAATAACGCAGGTATTTTTCCGAAGGCATATTTAAAGTGCAAATCACCATAAAGCGATGTGCCTGTGTCTAGCAAGTGGCATTTTAAAGCAAATCGAAAGAAACCACGTTATGGACAATCAAGCCGTGTATAATCTCATCAGGCATGTATTGACAGTTCTTGGGCCATGTTAACCTGCGAGAGTTCTTGGGAGTAGGTATGATAAAGTGGTGGAACTCCTGTGATAACGCAGCGACAAACAGCGCCGTGTTTAAAAAGCAAAAATGCGAGGACAGGCACAGGCAGCATTTTACCAAGGAAACTACCTGAAGGTTGTGTTGGTGGCGCAATATGTATAACGAGCAAATATTACAAATTAAAGCCGGTTGTTTCGCCTAGAGCAGTTACCAGGGAGTCAGGTAAAGGAACAGACCAAGGGAAACATTTGAACAGGTTTAAGTGTAACAAATCTTTAAAAATATTACAAACTAAGCTTATAGAACGCAAATATGTTGCAATATTGTTTTTGGAAATGTAACCTGTGGACACGGTGCTGATCATAATTGTGCAACTGGACATATGGGGGACGTATCATCTTGTCGTTTTCTGGCAATGTTAAGAATAGTTCGAATTATTTCGTAAATTAAATACGGCGTGAGTGAAAATGGCAAAATATATTTTGCTGAAGTTTTAAAAAAAATATTTCACAAGCACTTCAATATAAAATATAGCGTTAAATGCACATGGCTAATATTGATTCGATGTTAAGGCTAATGGATTTTAGAGACAAAAAACAGGTTTTCCATGAATTTGTTTCACTATTTCTTTGTTCCAGCGTTACCACTACATTTATAGGGTGAATAAAAATCAAGGTCATGTTTTCGCATTTTTTGAAAAAAAATTTTCAAAACCACCTTTGAAAAACTTGGTTGATAGTAGTTATTGGAAGAAAGAAAAGTACTTCATTTTCGTTGGGAATAAAAATGGTGTACTGTTTAGCTTCACTCCCAAACCAACAACAAACCAGCCAGGAAACGGGTTGCTGAAGTTCAACAACGGAGCGAATATTCATTCAGGAATAGCCTTCGTAAAGTGTTTGTTCGGTTACGACGGGCGGGATTAAAATTAAAACCGAGCAAGTGCAAATTGTTCGCCAAATTCACAAAGTTTTTGGGCCAATGCATCTGACAGTGGCGTTAGCTGCGACCCGGCAAAAACGAGCTCGGTTAAGAAGTGGAAGACCCCGACCCCGATGTCAGTTAAAGAAGTACGTCAGTTCTTGGGCTTTGCGTCATACTATCAAAGATTCATACAGCATTTCGCAACCATTGCAGACCCCCTAACTGCTCTTATGCGAGATAAAGTGACTTTTGCTTGGACTTCCTAGTGAGGTTTTTAATTTGTTAAAAAAAATTACTTGTCACTGCTCCTGTGGCTCAGTTATCCTACGCGCACTGATTCATTTATTTTGGACACAGATGCCAGTGGAACAGGTTTAGGTGGCGTGTTGTCGCAGCTCGTCAACGGCGAAGAACGGGTCATAGCTTAGAACGGGTCAAATCTGAGAGACACTATTGTGCAATGTGTCAGGCTGTAGTACGGACCTAGATGTTGAATAGGTAAAGCGGTTTGGAGCTATCATCCACGTTCAGTGCTGGTTTATGGTGTTGTGCCTGACACATTGCTAATGATGACGTCGCTGCTGTGCTTCCATGTTGTTGTCACGTGACATGCCTCTGGCTTGTTGCGCGTTGTTGCTGCTGCTGTTTCCCTTCTGCCTGCTCAGTCCTTCATTACCCCGACGCTTTTCTTGCATGCACTCATTGTAGTACTGATGATGAACGCAGTTAGTGTTCGAAACGTTTACTAATGAATAACAGCATTTTAGCATTGGCTTTCATTTTCAAAGTTATAAACTCCAAATATTTTGCACAGAAGAAGACATATAACAAATCAGTTCTACCACAAGAATTTAACGTTGGCCAGTTAGTGTGGTATTACAAAAGTTTGTTCAAAATCCAGAAGTCTTCGGACCATCCACCAAAGGTAGTACACACTGACCCGCTAAGGAGATTCGAGGCGGAAACCATGCCTAATAACTGGCTACACCCTGGAAGGACGAATCACACTCCAACTTCGATGAAAATACTGAAGCATCGGACTTAGACGTTTCTCCCCTTGAGAGTGGTGGAACGTCCCTCCGCGGACGGGTGCGACGTTTACCTGCGTATTTGCGTGACTATGTGTGTAAAGTGTACAACTTTTTATTACGAGGAAGAAATTATGTTAGTTGGAAAGGGGCTTTGTAGCGATTTTGAGCTTTATTATGGTTGTGTAGTCATGTGTGTCCGCGTGTCTGGTGATGCATGTCGATGTGTGTCTCGCTGATATTTAAGATCGGCCGGGGCGAGGTTAAATAAAGTGGCGAGCTGTTGCAAAGAGTGTTTAAGAGCAGTTATCGGCTACACTAACAATTGTCATTTACCAGCTTCGCACAGCAATTGTAAATTCAAGCGTTGGTTGGTTTTATATTTTGTTAAGGTGGCACTTGGTTCCTGATCTACGCCGCAAACCTCATGACGGCTCGCAAACCCTGCCCATCAAGATCAACCCCAAACTACCTATGATGGATTGGTTTAGTTGACCTTTTTAGGGCGCTGTGTAGGTGTGCAATTAATAAAACGCGCGTTTAAAACTTCCGTGAAGCATAAAACGTGTTCTCCTCTTCAGAATTTAGTTGATTTCCATCGCAAATTGATCCCCTTCCACGCTCCATAATGTAAGAGATCAGGATATTTATTGAAGTAAACATATTTACAGAATTCATGAAACAAATATTAAAACAATTCGATTCTTAAACACATCTACAAACAAACAAATAATAGTGCATATAATATACATGCTTGCTGAGCAAAAACTTTAGAGTAATCCAAGCGAAATGCGGCATATACTGCGTAATATGACATTAAATTTGAAATTTACACCGATCGATTGGAAAATATTTTCGTTTAAAGATTAAATAAAGTTACAGGGGGAGTGGCAAGGGTGAGATCATAAAGTAATGCCATTGGATTATTCGTAACAATTTCAAACCACATATATATATTTAAGCGATTTTTTAATCAGGATTGAGCCAAAAAATTGCTACAGAAAAGAAGTAATATTGTTTAACTGACATAAAATTGGTAAAACCGTGTCAATTTCCAAATCCGTGTCCACAAAGCCCCAACTTCTTTATTTGTTGGGCGCGGAAAAAATCACTGGAGCTCTGAGCTGAGATACTATAGAGGGAATTTGTTTCTTTCCGTTATAAATTTGTTCTCCGTGTTTAGATTCAAACTCATGAGCTACCCTTTTATTGACCAAGGTCAATATCTGTACATAAAGATTGATGATTAAAACAAGAACGTTTTATCTCAAAAACGACTATTTTTACTACCTTAACCAAATCCCATTCGTATCCGTACTGAGTGAGGCACTTACACAACGCTTGAATGAAAATTGTTCCTGAATTTTTGTCCCTCCAGGCATAAAAATCTAATAAGCATCGTGTTAAGTGACGTTACGCATCATCACAACAGATAATTTAAACACAACTTCATGACTTTAAGAGTTTTAGTAAAATGCAGAAATAAATGGTTCATGATATATTTCAAGGGTCTCGAACACGCATCTTTATATGTCATCATCATGCATTGATTACGCAGTACATACAGCTGGCAATACAGTTTTTTTAGGGTAGAAAACTGTGACATTTTTTTATAACATTTTCTAGGTCCGCAATGAAGGTGGCAGCCCAGCAGCTAATTGTTTACTTGGCTATTATTTCTGTTTAACACACTGACTATGAGGAAGCAAGTACGCATTTTAAAAACGTTTTTTAGTCTATTAAGCTAAAAAGACTTTGATAAGATCAACGAAGCCGGAATACGCAACGACAAACTATAAATTAAAACTATATATTAACGCGGCAATGTTGCATGAAATATCACTGCGCTGTCTGATTGTAGTGGAATATGTGAAGGATATTTTAGATCTCGCCCCGACTGGTCAATAAAAATTGACTGATCCAGCTAGGCTGCAATGCCTGGACAGCAAAGCCTGTTAACTTATAAACATGTTATGTAATATTTTCGGACGCTCGTAGGGCCCCGACTTACTTTGAAAGTTTTCTTTAGGCCATCGAAGTAGTTTGAGTGAAAGACTTTTGATATATTTATATGATGATTAAAACTTATAATTCGTAACCTTTGGATTGAAGAATACCTGATGAAGTTGCATGGGCAAAAGGAAATCCGCGGCAACTGGAATAGAAACATTTGCGGGCTTTGTATCCATGAAAGAACCAGAATCAGCGCTGTGATCTTTTACACCCGAGTCCAATTTATCCCCTCTACAGGCCTGAATATAAAATGCCATTTCTTCGGATTTGCAAATGGTTGCGTTTGAAATTGTGTTTTAAAGTACAACCAAAAGCACAATTTTGTTGTAAGAGCGTTATTTTTAATAAAATTTAATAAGACAGCAAATTCGCAACATGACTTTAGGAACTGCGAACGATGCACCGTAAACTTGTTCGGCCGACGAAGATTGCAAATCTTGTTTGGGGATTGTTCTGATGCTCAGAAGCGTCCACTGTAAATTGTCAAACAAGTCAGACATTAACATTGTCATATGAACGTTTTTGAAATGTTTGTTGAATCTTCCCGCCTGGCCATCAGCCTTTGGATTAAAAGTCGTGGTTAGCAGTCGTTCTTCGGGAACCAGTAGAACTCAACACGTCATAGCCAGGTAGACTCCTATAACGTGACACTTTAGTAGGCTACTTCGAAACAAAGCACTTTTTTATCGCTTGTGAAATCGTTAAAAATCCTCACAGTCAGCTCAAAGAAAACATTTACACAAACAACACAGCAAACATTAAGAGTTATGTTTTGTGCTTGTTGTACGTTGCGTGCCGTTCTGACCTATATTGTCCCCCTTAAGCGTGATTCAGGTAGTTTGCAATTTGCTGTTGGTAAAACGTGCATTGTATTTCGATATACGCTAAACAATGCAAATTGAAAATATAAATCAGTTCATCAACATTTGTGTGGTAACGTTTTATTTTACTTGCTGAAAAACGTCATCCGGGACAAGAAAGCGCAAATAAGAAAATGCAAAGTCAAGAAAATCCTTTGCATTGTGTTCATCCCATGTAAAGCAATTAACCCAGGACGGTATTCTTTTCAATTCATTGGTTCCGAGAATACTAAATCCGCGGGCTTTTGACAACAGTTCATATTGTTCAACCAACCGTCAAACCTCATATCGCCACGAAGCGACGAAACCAGAGTTTCGGGGAAATTACCGACTTGGAAAGCATTGTATCACAGTGGTTAATTATAAACCGTGCGAATAAATTCCAAATCAGTAAGGACAACTTCTAGTCACGTTTATGAACGTGCTTCGGGCATGGTCACTTGTTGGAGAATGAAGAAACAAAGCTTTCAGTGCATTGTAATACCACAGCAATGTAACTCAAGTATACGGTGTAACTAAAGTGCATGTGACACGGTAGAATAAAACATCTTAATATTTAAACTAAGAAACGTTTTTATTTTAAAACATTATTGGCGATGACCTCTGTTTCGATCTATTATGTCTTACTTAGTAATGTAATAATAAAACAGTTACTGGGACAGGGTGTTCTTGCTGTTGCAGCATTTATGATCGCTAACGTGATACATGAACTTTTCAAAAAAGGGCATAGACAAACCGTCAAGTTAGCATTGTCGTTTTGTCCACTTACAGCAAAATATACAAGAAGGTTAATTGAATTTTGAGTCTGGCAAAGACTGCCGAAAAAAAGACCAAATTAGCTGATTGTGCAACACTACACTCTTATTCTGTCATAGTACCATTTTTTATCCGACAGTGGCGTTGCCTGCAAGTTTGCGCCATAAATGATTTATTTAATTTGCAACAATCAACCACTAATGTATTTTTGGCAATATAGTTGAAACTAAAAGGCTTTATATATAGTTGAAACTAAAAAGGCTTTATACTCAGCTACCACAGATACGGTATCGATCGACAGCCTACCAGGGTGGCTTGGTTCACCGATCCGGTGTTGTTTATTGTTTTTTCATCAGTAGAAATATTGGAATTATCAAATTAAAGTCAACACAAAGGTAAGGTTAAAGTTATGACATCACACCCAAATTGACGTCATGGTCTTTGGTTTGTAACGTCAGAGTGACATATTTTTGTGTGATGTAAAACCTTGAACTGTCCATTGAGGTAACGTAATCCGTGGATTCCCTAATGTTTGAAACTATTCGATATTTGTAATATAAGGCGCCTTCTCCTATGAAAGAATTCCCACTGGTGAACAAAATGTAGGCTACATTTCAACATAACTCCATTGTACAGAGAATCAAGAGCCCCCTGTTTACATGGACGTCTAAATCGGGTTCGCGGCACGTTTCGTACCAGCTTCCCGTCATTATCGGAAAATGCGTCACGCATTACAGCCCAAGCTTAATAAGGTTGGGTTCGAAAACTAGTTCGCTTCTTTTTTGCCTATCAGCTGATCAAAAAATATGGCGGAAAGTCAGGGTTTGTTAGGTTCCCATCACGAATTTGAGTTCAATATAAGTAAAAATTGGCTGCGACTTAGACTTTTGGAATGAATCACCAGAAGACAATTGACTGCAAAAGAATGCTGATGCTATGATAGAAAGACTGTTTTTCTTAAGTGTGTGTTGTTGCTACTTTTTTCACTTCTTACCTCTAGCAAACATACAAAATAATTAAAATACCGTTTTTTTGAATTTGCTTTTTATTAACTATCATGTATGTTCAAAAGCCAACAAAAATGAGTAGATAAAAAGTATTAAACAAATCTCTTGGTGATAAATTGCAGTAAAGCACCACAACCAGCTTTTAGTTACTTATAACACAGACATGTAGGAATGCGCAAGTAATGTACTTTTGATCATTGAATAAGTTGGGTCTGATTCACGCATAAATTAGTTTTTTCCTCACAAACAAGCATACTTTGTTTATTCTGAAATTAACAAATGACCTGATGCAAAACAGAAACAAATGTTTAACTACAGATCTGGAAAGGTGCAGACATTCCAAGCAAATAATTACCTTTGCCTACGAAAAGGCACCCAAATCTTCGTCTTAGATAATGCTATACACCAGGATGTAACAAACGCAAAACCCTTTTTTCAACCGGCGTCGTTTTTATTGAATATGAACTAGAACAGTCATTTCACTTAAAACCCCATTATGCAAAAACATCAGAGCAAGTAAATTGAAGACCGAAGCTCGCTCGTTATGGTTTGTTTGTTTTTCATAGTTCAACGGCGCAAGCTTGCTCGCAAACCATTTCATGTGAACAGGACTATAGTGTCTGTATAGTCTGTTTTTTATATGCCATATCTGGCTCTGGACAAAGTTATGCAAAAATTCTGCTTTTTTTGCATAATTGATTGAATGCATGTTTATATAAACACCGGTAGTTTGCAAACAATACTGTTGCATAACAACAAATATTTGCAGTTCTCCACATCTTTTTGTCTCTTGCTCATTAGAGAGACGTTGGGCGTAGATTTTTTGTATTATTATGTACCCAACGACAGATATTTCAGAGTTTCCAGATAAGTCACACGAATAAACGAGATTTTGAGAAATATTTAGAAGCTTTTAGAATGTTTTGAATGAAGACAAGTGAAAAGGAAAAGACCACGAATATGGCTGCGTTGAGACTAAAACGTACTAGTAATTCATGCATTTTCAATGCTGGCTTTGGTGAAATATGTATAGTGGCATTGAAAAATAAACGATTACCTGAAACGTAATTTTTCAGTTAAACCAATTTTTAAACGAACTTCCATTGTGGCATATATACATAACCAAAAATGAAGCCACAACTTCAAACGATAGGTAAGGTCTGATGTGGTATGTACATTGGCCTTCGTCAATTAAACATTGAGCGTGCGCAAAACATATTATTTCATTTGAGTATGAACTGCAACTGCATTGGACAACAAGATCACACGTATCCGAAAATTTGTGTTAATGTTCTTCGTTTTGGCAATTCTAACTTAAAAATGAATTAAAATAACGTCGTTGTTTTCTGTTAAATGCTAAGCGTTAAATGCTTTTCACAAAAATCCAAAATACAACATTTTTCATGAAGGCGAACTCACTGCAATAAAACAAGTAATTAAGTGACGATCGAATCAAACTACTTTCTTCTTCCTCCTCCAAGTCCACTTGATCCACATTTTCCTCTGCCTTTTTCTCCACTTCCGGATTGATAGTTGTTCACACTGGCTTTCCTGAAATACAGGTTCATGTTTTTTAGATGACACTGAAAAATGTAAGTTCTACATTGAATTTTGTATTTGATGATTCCAGCTTACCGAATATTATCATATGTTTCATGTCGTTTTTCAGGAAAACTAGTAAACATGCCGGTGGCTTTACGTGGGTTTCCCTGTTCGTTTGCCATACGTATTCCCAGTTTCACATCTTCTCTTGTGAGATGGTCTCTTTCCTGTGGAACTCTTCGAGCTCCCTCGAAAGTTTGCAAAAACAAAGCCTTTCCCGACTTAGTTTTTGGGTTGAAACTTTCATTAAGAGGCTGATTTTGAAAATTATCAGCTCTTCTCGGAAAGTTTTTGTCCATCGATCGTTCGAGGTCATTCCAGCAGGGCGTTTCATCACCAAATTTCACAAATCCATTTCCCGGTTGACTCGATGTTGGGTTTGCAGTAATTCGAGTGGCTTCGCGTCCATTCATCTCGAACACGTGCACTTTACCTGTTTTCCACTCGTTCGGGTTAATTGTAAGATTCCCCATATAATCACCAAGCTCGTTTCCACTCTTGTCACCAACTTCGTGTCTTCGTACAGACATTTCCGAAATGTTTTCTTACTATTACCCTAAGAAGTCTAAGAAAAACATTTACTTGAAACATTACACGAGGCAATTTCGCGAAAAGAGTACAGCAGCTTTCTAAGTGAAAATTGACGCGAAAATACACAATTGATCGAACGTCACAACCGACCTTTTCACATGCAATAAAACCCTTCGGAAGAAGCAATAAGCAACCTTATCACGTCGTGTGTTTTGTCTTAGTTACGATCGCTTATTTCGCATTTGCTGCTCTGAGCAGTAAGAAACTAAAACAGACTGAAGGCAACAACTTGGAAAGGCACGCAGCGAGATCAGCGAAAGCAATGTGACGCAATTCCATGAATGCTGACGCACTTCCATGAATGCTTGGCGCACTTCCATGAATGCTGATGCACTTCCATGAATGCTTGGCGCAAACAGCGAACGGCAACTTCATGCAAAGGACATGGGAGGTTAAGATAAGGACGGATACAATCAAACTCAATAGGTCGGAAATTTGTAAAACTAAGTGGTTGACCAATACATACATCGAAACCAATGTGTCGTTCTTTTGTTGAACTTCTGCACGCCAACATTTGGTGATATTATTGTTGTATTTGCATGATCAAAATTCTCTTACAAGCTCGGCTTATTTGAGCTGATGCCAAATACATTTTTATAAAATTATACGGATTGTGTCTGCATGTGATTTCAAAGGTAAGCTATCTATTTTTATACTACTCTATAGCCTACTACTTTTTATTCTAAACTGTAAATATACTGTGGGTGAAACAGTTACGATATGCTCAGTCAAATCAGCGCGGACTGACAACTTTCCATTTACTGCATAACTGTAATCACGATGCTGCATTGTTTACCCAACTTGCGGTCAAGGCTGTAGAACCAAATAGGCTTAAACACTTTCGCTGTGGGTCTCATTCCTGCAGACGCACAACTACGCAGCATACAGCTGACGTTTTAATACATATATATACAAATATATGGAGCCAATAACATGAATTCTGAGAGCTGCAGATGGCCACTTTTTCGACCTACAAAATCTCATCATTGCAGCTTGATGTAACTATTGTGGATGGCCTTACCGGCTAAACGGTCAAAACAGTAGCTATTTGTCTGAAGCTCACAGAATACATATTTCGCACTTCGCTATACTGCGTCCGATCGTACATATATATAATAACGGGCAGATAGTGTGCACGCGGTCATCGCGCTATTAGCTGGCGAGCGTTCAAGCGTATCGAGACGGTGGGAAAAGAAAACAGTTTTGTGGCTGTGTATCACTCCAAAAGTAAACTGGTTTCAAGACACAGGGTTTGTCAACTCGCCCGTGTATCCCTGGCATTTTTTTTACTTTTTGGACACCTATATTGCCTATTAAAACTTAGAAGACTTTTTCGGTGGTGTTTCCAAGCAAAATGAACTTCATCTTATTATTATTGTTTGGGAAAGTTCTGTGGACGCCTCAAGAACCTCTTGTTAAGGAACCTTACTACATAAGGACTGCTGAGCGGTAACTTCTAGGTGGTTGGCTTGTAACATACGTCACGGAAACCAGTGTTTGTATTGCGTAATGTTTTGCGTGTGTAACATACGTCACAGAAACCAGTGCTTGTATTGCGTAATGTTTTGCGCGCAGCTTTGCACATGTACTGCATAATCCCACAATGTGACCCAAATGATTGAGCCATCGAATATTCTCGAGTAAAGTGATTCATTCAACATCCTGTTTACCACATAAAATGTCCTCCTATGCTTATGTCACATCACACCTATGTTCTTGTATTATATTACTTCAAGCGCCTCATGATATCACGTGACATTATTGACCAATCAGCTCTCATAATGGAGAGCGTTAAAAAGCCCAGGTTAGACCGGTAAATCCATTCTAATTTATTCTATTTAATTCTACTTGATTCTATTTGCTGGCATCCTAACAACGTTGTATTGAAAGTTGTAATGTACCGTCGTAATGAAGAAGATAACAGAAATGAATACAATTATTCGGGAAGAGATCTTGGTTCTGGGTGCTTTATAGAACGGGGCAGAAGCAGGTTTAACCATCAAAGAGACTCAATAACCGCTCAGGCCATCGAGACCCTGTTAAATATCTCTGAGACCCTTAGAGTTATTTACAATAGTGCCCCGTTTTCGGCAACTCCCTTGAGATCAGAGAGAAGAAGCAGACGTGTTTCACCAGCCAGTACACCAAGATACCCGGCAAACCGACGACGCAGCCCGTACAACTCCAGGCGACCAGCACGCCAAACTAGAAGCCCAGGTGACAATCTGTCTCCAACTTCTCAAATATTTTTTGACCAGGAACTCCAGCTCTATTCCCGGCCGCGCAACCACTCAAACTTGGCCCCCCTCTTGGCAAGCTCACTTAGGCGCCGAAGACAATCATTTGGAAGCAAATAACCTTCTACACCTCCCCCACCCAACATCAGAACCAAATCACGTTCACCACTTGGACCAGCGGACTCGTTTCCACAACAAGGAAGACGCCCCACTCAACATCTTGGAACCCAACAGCACAGCGAAGGAGATCGGAACAACCCCAGCAATTCTGCCCAACGAGAGGTAGAATACCTTCGACAATAACAAAAACGAATAATTCCAAAACTATAATCGCTCGCACACGCATTTAATTGTTTATTGATAACCGACTTTTTATTGCATGATCATTTTTTTCAATGTGCATATTGTGTTTTACCCTTTAAAAGCCTAATAGCTCCCATAAGACCTAGGTCGCTAGGGAAATTTTTATAAACTTACATAGTTTAGCGCCAATTGTTTGTCCGGCATAACGGCTTGTCACTACCAATAGGAAACCATAATAATTACAGACTGCTAACGCAAAAGCCTGTTGTTTTTGGCAATTACAAATTAATGCAAACGCCTGTTGTTTCGGCATTTGCAACCCATTTTCCCCAAGCCAGCATATTGCTCCAGTCGCCATTTTTTTATCAACCTTTGTGTTGGGTTTGAACCCAACAAACTTGTAACAACCACGTTGAGTAAATTCATAAAGGAAGCCACTTTTTCGCCCGTAAGTAAGCGCACACGCAGTAAAACAGTAATCCCATTATCCCCAAGCCAAACCGTCGCCATGTCAACAAGCGAAGCAGAAATTCCCTTAGTTTCGCCGCGTAGTGTGTCATCGGAAACAAATCAGTCATTTCCCCCGGCGCACAATCACGATAACGCCGCAAATGAAGCGCAACTACAGCCGATGGTAAAACAAAATTTCCAGCTCGCTAGATTTTGGCCCAATGCCCAAAGCCGTATGTAATACTTCCAATATGCCGACAAACAATTTCAGAAAAAGGCAATTACCTCCGATTCTGACAAATTTGATTTTTTGTTAAAAAGTTTTTCGAAAGAGCAAACGTCCCAGTTCCAGAATTTAATTTCGCAGGCCTCTGTAACTGATACGCCGTATACTACCCTTAAGAAGGCAATAATTAAGCAAGCTACCGGATTGGGCGCCCAAATTTGGCAGACGGACATTTCAAACCTTATCCAACTCCCCAACGAATTCCCAAGTGTTTATTTAAATCGTTTGGCAAACGCCTGTGCTGAAAACCCGCATACTAATCCGTTAGCACGAAAATTAGTGTGAAACGAATTTCTGCAACGTATGCCGACAGAAATTCAAATCTTGATTAAGTCACAAAATCCTGATACTTCGCTAGAAGACATTGGAATTTTAGCAGATCGAATTTCAGATACCAACCCCAATGCGCCAAGCGACCGCACGCAGCCAAACGAAATGCAACGTTTAACAAGTCAACTACAGGAATTGTTAACTACGTTTCAATCTTTAGCGACAGGACAGGGAACGCAAAAACCGCATTATTCAGATCGCCAAAATTATCAATCTTACAACAGGCAAGCACAACCGTTCAGGCGTAACGCATTTCAGACACGTAATACAGCACCGCAACGCGCGACCGGAAGCTCTTATCATGTTTGCGCGCAGCTGTTTCAGCAGCCGCAGCAGTACAGTACGTCACAGCAGCCGCGCAAGCCATTTTCGGGATATCCTCCAAATAGACAGCGTTATAACTCAGACTTATGTTTTTATCACGCGCGTTTTGGTCCCCGTGCAAATAAATGCACTCCCCCTTGCCAATGGAAAGGCAATTAACAAGACATCCCTCCTTGTACATAATTCTATTATTAACCATGTTTTGGTGCACTGGCACAACTAACCTTGATTTCAATTTGCGCATTTGTTCGCCGCAACAAGTTGCGGAATACGAGATATTCCCCCGGAAACCTGCCATCGCCACCTGCTCAATATGACCAAAAAATGCCATGTTAATGGTTTCCGCCTTGATAGAAATTTAAAGGAAATTCCAGCCATATCATATCCCGCTGTAGAAATAATTACTACAAACACTTATTACTTTTTTGGAGCACAAACATCCCACTCCATGCGATTTTGTCCAGCCCAATTATCAGGCACTATTTACGCCCGCCTGCTGAGGCCATGCCAACTGCTATTGGTTTTTACCTAAACGATTTAATGATCAATTACGATCAAGTTTCCAACACCTGAATGCTGATGCATCCTACGTAGAATGTCAACTGCAATCTTATCTCTCGTTGCTACTTGCAACTAACGCGCGCATTAACCTCTCTCTTACTTTATCATTACTCACGGGACAACAAAAAGCAGCCATTACTGGAGAAACTATCACAGAGATAGGCTGCACGTACCGAAATGTACGTATACGCTCTTTACAATACATTAATGTGTATGCCACAATCCATTGTTTACCGAATTAGCCTGGCCAGCTAACTCGAAGTAAACCGTTAGGCAGCTGTATTCTAACAGAGAATTACACTCAAAGGTACAGTTTGAATGGTTTCAAATTTTGGCGGCATTTTTTAACTTGGCGCGAGAGGGACAAATGCCGCCCTTTTTCTTCCTTTCGCCAAAGAGCGCGCCATTTCCCGGAGGCGGAGCGCTCTCGTCAACCCTTGCAGTTTTATCAGTGTCCATGTCATTTTGTGTATCCCGTCAATTTTTATGTGCGCAGTAACTTGTAAAGCATGCAAAATATAAGTGACTCAATTTTTATTTGTGCATTATTTCAGTTGCATAGCCAAAATAACTTTTAAGTACCCAAATTACTCATTGGGTATAGATAAAAGAACCCAAAATAGTAATATGGTATAGACATATGGTACCCAAAAAGCCGCCTTTGGGTATAAGCCACATGTACCCAACAAAGTTTGGGTACTATATACCCAAAGAAAAAGTTTTGGGGTTCTCAACGAAAGTACCCAAAACTAGAGGTCATATATACCCAAATATTTTGGGTATACACTACCCAACTATTTTTGCAGTGTCGGATGTGGCAAACTTGCGCATCTCAAGCAGCATCCACTCAGTACTTAAACAAACGTTATTAATGACACTCTCCTCTATAACAGACACTTTTTGGAGCAGTATTTTGGCTATTTTAGTCATTTTATCCTTAATTTGGGGTGTCATATTAACAGGCTTTGCAATTAAGCATGTCTGGCTACGCCTATACCCACGTGTAAGACCAACTATTGCTCATTATATAGCACGAGCTCGGACAAACTTAAATCCCTTCAATAGGAATGCACCAGGTAACGAACCTGAAGCAGCAGTACAAAACGAGGCTGAAAATAATCCCTTGCATGAATTTGCTGCTCTGAGCAGTAAGAAACTAAAACAGACTGAAGGCAACAACTTGGAAAGGCACGCAACGAGATCAGCGAAAGCAATGCGACGCAATTCCATGAATGCTGACGCAATACCATGAATACTGACGCACTTCCATGAATGCTGATGCACTTCCATGAATGCTTGGCGCAAACAGCGAACGGCAACTTCATGCAAAGGACATGGGAGGTTAAGATAAGGACGGATAGAATCAAACTCAATAGGTCGGAAATTTGTAAAACTAAGTGGTTGACCAATACATACATCGAAACCAATGTGTCGTTCTTTTGTTGAACTTCTGCACGCCAACATTTGGTGATATTATTGTTATATTTGCATGATCAAAATTCTCTTACAAGCTCGGCTTATTTGAGCTGATGCCAAATACATTTTTATAAAATTATACGGATTGTGTCTGCATGTGATTTCAAAGGTAAGCTATCTATTTTTATACTACTCTATAGCCTACTACTTTTTATTCTAAACTGTAAATATACTGTGGGTGAAACAGTTACGATATGCTCAGTCAAATCAGCGCGGACTGACAACTTTCCATTTACTGCATAACTGTAATCACGGTGCTGCATTGTTTACCCAACTTGCGGTCAAGGCTGTAGAACCAAATAGGCTTAAACACTTTCGCTGTGGGTCTCATTCCTGCAAACGCACAACTACGCAGCATACAGCTGACGTTTTGATACATATATATACAAATATATGGAGCCAATAACATGAATTCTGAGAGCTGCAGATGGCCACTTTTTCGACCTACAAAATCTCATCATTGCAGCTTGATGTAACTATTGTGGATGGCCTTACCGGCTAAACGGTCAAAACAGTAGCTATTTGTCTGAAGCTCACAGAATACATATTTCGCACTTCGCTATACTGCGTCCGATCGTACATATATATAATAACGGGCAGATAGTGTGCACGCGGTCATCGCGCTATTAGCTGGCGAGCGTTCAAGCGTATCGAGACGGTGGGAAAAGAAAACAGTTTTGTGGCTGTGTATCACTCCAAAAGTAAACTGGTTTCAAGACACAGGGTTTGTCAACTCGCCCGTGTATCACTGGCATTTTTTTTACTTTTTGGTCACCTATATTGCCTATTAAAAAACGTGGTGTTTCCAAGCAAAATGAACTTCATCTTATTATTATTGTTTGGGAAAGTTCTGTGGACGCCTCAAGAACCTCTTGTTAAGGAACCTTATACTACATAAGGACTGCTGAGCGGTAACTTCTAGGTGGTTGGCTTGTAACATACGTCACGGAAACCAGTGTTTGTATTGCGTAATGTTTTGCGTGTGTAACATACGTCACAGAAACCAGTGCTTGTATTGCGTAATGTTTTGCGCGCAGCTTTGCACATGTACTGCATAATCCCACAATGTGACCCAAATGATTGAGCCATCGAATATTCTCGAGTAAAGTGATTCATTCAACATCCTGTTTACCACATAAAATGTCCTCCTATGCTTATGTCACATCACACCTATGTTCTTGTATTATATTACTTCAAGCGCCTCATGATATCACGTGACATTATTGACCAATCAGCTCTCATAATGGAGAGCGTTAAAAAGCCCAGGTTAGACCGGTAAATCCATTCTAATTTATTCTATTTAATTCTACTTGATTCTATTTGCTGGCATCCTAACAACGTTGTATTGAAAGTTGTAATGTACCGTCGTAATGAAGAAGATAACAGAAATGAATACAATTATTCGGGAAGAGATCTTGGTTCTGGGTGCTTTATAGAACGGGGCAGAAGCAGGTTTAACCATCAAAGAGACTCAATAACCGCTCAGGCCATCGAGACCCTGTCAAATATCTCTGAGACCCTTAGGCCGGGTCCACACTCACGCTTTGCGCCGGCGGATTCTTTGTTTGTTTCATTGCCGCGGGCGTATACGCCGGCGTGCGGGCGTACGCTCGGGACAAAGCTTGGAAGCGTGACCTTCGCTCACAAGAGGTCGCGGGCTTGCGAGCGCTCGGCGTAATACGCCCGCGACTTGCCGCTGAGCGTATACGCCGGCGAAATCATTTTGATTTAGCTCACGCCCGCAAGCTTTGGAATTAGGTTGTGGGTCGAAGGTATAGGTGTTGTAAGTGGAAGTTTGATGTGGTCCAGAGTATTTTTTTAGTTTAATTAATTTCGAAAATTTATCACAAACTGTTTTTTTTTCAAAAACTTTAATTAACAAGACATTTTACCTTTGAAACCAAAATAGAAATTTGTTAAATCATGTTAGCTTTATAAAGTTGTAAGAACAGTTTTAGTTGAATTAACGCTTCAAAAGAACATGCCTAGTGTTATGTAGAAGGGCAAAATCAACTTATCAAGATAATTTACACGTTGATTATACCATGGCATGTTTATATCTTCCAGCTTTTGCATAGTTTGGGTATTTCCATTTAGCTAGTGAAAAAGCTGTTTGAACAGAAAATGTAAATTGTGCTCTTGCTGGCCAATTCACCTAAAAACCAAACAGCTTTTTGTTGTACAATAAACTAATGGATATTTAGACATGGTTTCAATATCTTTTGGAGCAGTATTTCATTTGGTTTGATTTGAAATACTTTAAGCAAGCCTGCTTTCTATTTTTGAAGTGAAGTATCTTTCATTTGAATATGAACATGCCTCCACTAACAATAAACAAGTGTAAGAAATTGCTTGTTTTGATCACACCATAACAAAGGTTGCTCATTTTTTCAAAATGTTGAATTGTTATATTTGGTATCGTTATCTTTTGCATCATCTACTGTTTAGTTTCAAAAATTGCATGTGATATGATGCTTTAATTAAGTGATACATTGTATGATTTCATGCTACTGTATATTTGTCTAAAATATGTGCTCTCATTTCTTTTTAATGTTGTGTCTATACATTTTTCTGTGTTTATTCAGCACTCGTTGCTAAAAATCAGCCTCATTGTTCAGAAACACCATGACAATCTATTCCAGTGGTTAAAGTAGTAATAAACATATAAACATATTGATCATAATATCCGCCATTGATTTCAAACCAGTAACTTCTCATTTCATTTCTCGTATTACTTGTTCATTTGTGTTTTAGTCAATTCCACAAATAAAAAGGTTTCATTTGGTGTTATTGTTCCTTTGTAGATGCAGGCAAAAGTTTTTAAACAGGGCCTTGTGAATGTGGTAATTGCAGGAGTTGTGCAAAACCAGCTAAACATACTTCAGTTGTTCTTGTTGATGGTTTTGACTAATGCAGTACTTTCTCATGATTAACACCAGCATTCACCACGGCCGTAATGTCTCCGGCACATTTCTCACGTTTTTGAACGCCATACAAAACAAAGGACCAAGTGTGACAACTGGCAGCGAAAATGCGCAGGGCGTGAGTGAGGACGCCGATTTTTTCTTTCCGCCAGCGCGCGAGCTCGCAAGCCCAAGGTTTCTCTCTCTGTGTGGACGCCAATGCGCCAGCGCGTGAGCGCGCCGGCGTACGCTACGCTCGCGACAGTTTCTGTGTGGACCCGGCCTTAGAGTTATTTACAGGCTATGTTTGTTTATCAAGATATTGAAATGTCAGTTACACGTGTTGTTCCAAAGCGAAATTGAGGTGCTTGTTATGTCATACGTACTTAATATTACACGACAAAGCTTTTTGTTGACAATACTTTTCTTATTTTTTGTTTTGCATGATATTGCATCAAAATTGTCGCAATAAATATTTTGATGTACGTATTGTGGGTTGGCGATTAAACGCATTCTGGCAACTTAATGTAGAGGCAACATAAAAGTTAACTTAATGTATAATGTAGCTCGAAATTGGTTGACGACAATGGTTGACCTGCAACTTCATAAGGGTTTGAACAAAAACCAGGCGCATGCAACCGATATCTGCTTTCCGAAACTTATAACTTTTAAGACCGAAACTTAAAGACATTGCGTTTTAAATCAAGCGGAAAAACAGCATCTGTACGTCAGGCGAGAAATGTATCCACACAAACGTTTCCTCCAGCGAAGTACACAGTTTTGAATGTTGTGTTGTAAATTTGCACATTAGAATTTAATGTCAGAAAGTAATCGTCACGAATACACGTGCATTTCTACCGTGCAGGACCATCAGGTTTATTTTCAATACCCGGTGCGTTTTCTACAAATCCTGTACAAAACATATCACAACAAAACTACATTATTCTTCCCCAGACCCCCCACATCTTCCCCCTCCGGATCCCCCTCTTTCTCCCCTAGATCCTCCACCACCTCTTCCCACTCCAAATCCCCCTCTTTCTCACCTAGATCCCCCACCACTTCTTCCCCCTTCAAATCCCCCTCTTTCTCCCCTAGATCCTCCACCAACACTTCCCACTCCAAATCCCCCTCTTTCTCCCCTAGATCCCTCACCACCTCTTCCCCCTTCAAATCCCCCTCTTTCTCCCCTAGATCCCCCACCACCTCTTCCCACTCCAAATCCCCTCTTTCTCCCCTAGATCCCCCACCACCTCTTCCTCCTCCAATTTCCCCTCTTTCTCCCCTAGATCCTCCACCACCTCTTCCCCCTCCAAATTCCCCTCTTTCTCCCCTAGATCCCCCACCACCTCTTCCCCCTCCAAATTCCCCTCTTTCTCCCCTAGATCCCCCACCACCTCTTCCCACTCCAAATCCCCTCTTTCTCCCCTATATCTCCCACCACCTCTTCCCCCTCCAAATCCCCCTCTTTCTCCCCTAGATCCTTCACCACCACTTCCCCCTCCAAATCCCCCTCTTTCTCCCCCAGATCCCCCACCACCTCTTCCCCCTCTTTCTCTCTGCTGCTGGATTGATTGTTAAAAAAACATTGATAAATTTTGCAAAATTTGCTTCACTTTACGATTTCATTAAGATGCGCCCAGGCAAGTTTCAGTAAATATTTAATCATATTATAACACATATTTATTCAGGAGCCGACATAAAAGACTATGAACTACTGAACTATTCAAATACTGTATTTAAACCTTTTCGATGCGAATAAATACTGTAGCTGCCTGTGTCCTAAGACCGTATAAAATTTTACACATACCTATGATTCGTGCCAAAATCTAAAAACAAGTTTACAGTAAACAGTTGTTTTTAGTAGCAGTTTCCTTCATTTTTAAACAATAAAAGTTATGAAGCTATTTTAGATTAATGAAGCTAAGGTTGTTTTGTTAAATTGTGTTCACTGTAAAATGTTGTAACATTGACTTCCTCAAAAGCTAACAAACAAAAAAGTTAGAAAGACAGGAAATGGAAGCCTGCATCATACAAAATACATCCATTTGTATCTACGTCCCCTCTGTAACAAAATTTAAGTCAATCAAGCAAACGTCAACACACCAATCTCCCCTAGAAATGTATATTTTGAATTTTAGCTTCAACAATTCAACAATAAAAAACTGATGTAGCTGATAGTGAAATTGAAACCAATTTTTTGCTCTCTTTTTTTCCAATCATGATTTTCACAACTTTACAACAAGATAGCACGGTCGTCGACAGTGGCGTGATATCATGGCGATTATGCACATATTTATAATCGTAATTATACCAACATTGCAGCATATAGCAACGATATAAAACGAAGAAAGAAATGACAGAAACAAATAGACGTTACACTACTTTTTCCATCCAGAATCCATTAGCACATTTGAAAACTTTATCTCACATGTTGCACTCGGCTAGATTTTCTTTTTCACCCAAATCGTTTTGGACGGTGCAAATCTCGAGGCTGTTCCGTGTCGAAAACTTTGTACCCCATTTTTACGTTCTTTCTCCGGTGTACATCCGACGGTACTATTTTACGATGCATTCCATGCAGAAAATTCCATTTAATACGTGGTTTGGTTTTAAATGACTTCTCCTTACTATCTAAATTCTCTTGATTGGCACTCTTTTGTAAAAGACTGACTTTTCTAATGTAAACAGTACACAAGCTTTCGCGATTTTCCCTCGCTTCGTCAGGTGTAAATGAACATAATGCGATACCACAAAACAAGCGCAAGGCGGTCGAAGAAAAAAGGCATTGTAAACGACGTTGGCGTCGTCGTGTTGCGGCATCGTTCCTGCGGCATCGTCGTGTTGATAATGGCTCATGAATCCCCAATCTCTGTTAAGCCCATCTTTGATGGCGTTGAAGCGGTTAATGTGGTGTTGCTCGGCCGTCTCTCTTGCTGATCTTGATTTCCCTTTGACTTTTTGCAAGACCATTACCCGCATGTCGTCGACGCTATGCTTGGGCTCGTTGAAGTGTGCCCCCACTGGCTTTTCAGTTTTATTATGTCGGACATCGTTCTTGTGGCCATTCATTCTCTTTCATAGAGTTTGCCCTGTCTGTCCAATGTATAGAGCACGTGAGCAGCGTGCACATGTTATTGTGTACACCACATTCGCTGAATTGCATCTGAATGATCCATTTGGTGTAAATTTGTTGCTTTTATTACTGACGGTGATGTGGTTCTCCGGGTTGATCAATTTGCACAGAGTACACCTGGTGCTTTTACACGGAGGAGTTCCCAACTGTTGCTTGGTTGCATTCAGTGCCGAGGCAGTTAAAAGTTTCTTAAGATTAGGGGGTTGCCGATAGACTATTACTGGCAGGTGTGGAAAAATTTCACTTGCTTTGTCTTGTTGAAGAATTGGTCGCAGGTCTCTTGCGATCTTTTTGAGGCGACCAACCGAATAGTTGTAAGTGATTGCAAGTGGTATACGCGCTGGGTTCTTCCTTTGGTTGTTGTATTGTAGAAGACGGTCTCTTTGGATCTTTGCTGCTCTTTTCATTTCTTTATCTACCAACCTAGCCCGGTAGCCATTCGCCAGAAATACATCCCGCAAAGCACGTGAAAGTGTGTTGCAGTCGTCGTAACGAGAACATATCCGTCTGTATCGTAGCGTTTGAGAATGTATCATGGACCGATACACATGTCTGGGGTCGGAACTCGAAGGGTGTAGATACGTGCCTCGATCCGTCGGTTTATGATAGATGGAGGTGAAAAGTTCACCGTTTTGCAGTGCAACCGTTACATCCAGGAAGTGGACACATGTGTTAGCCCACTCCACCGTCACGTCCAACGTGACCAATGGAGCGTTGGAGGGAAGGTTTTTAATGGTTGACAAGTGCTTAATGAAATCTGTTGTGTCTTGAATGTAGCTTTTTGCTGATTGAGCGTGTGGCTTTTCTTTCGACGTATCCGGATATTTCCTCCGTGAGCGTTCCCAGGCCGCTTATAATTGGACGTCCTGGGTTGTTGGGTTTGTGCACCTTAGGTAGCAAGTAAAATGCGCCTGGTGTCGGATCTTCAGGAAGTAGAGACGCAATCTCGTTCCTGAACTTGCCAGTTGGGTCTGTTTCCAGCTTCTGGTAGTATTCCACGTTGTCTAACTAACGGCAAGCTTCTTGCATGTAAGCTTCGGTGTCCATAACAACTATAGCGCCTCCCTTATCAGCAGGTGTTCTCCTTACTATGAATTCGATGGTGAACATCTCTCTTGTTTTTCTGTCGAAAGGTTTTTTCGAATATATAACACCTAATTTTCTCTCCTGTATGAATTTGACTGTGTTTTTTTAGATTACTTTGAAATGAAATTCTCTTCGAGCAAAATATACATTGGCATGGTCTTTCGCCAGTATGAGTTCGAATGTGCCTGTTTAGACTCCGTTTCACGAAAATGTTTTTTCACATACGTTGCATCGGAAGGATGTTTCTCTAGTGTGTGCACTTAAATATGCCTCCTCGGGATTTTTCACTGCTTAACAACTTTTCACAAATATCGCAGCGAAAACAATTTACCGTTGTTTGAATTTCCATTGATAAGATTTACGTTTTTTTCACAAATTGTGATCACACACGATCAACCCATTACGTCTATTTTCACTTGGCACAATGTCACTTACATAAGAATATAACCAGAAAGTGAAATCATTTTTCAAAACGTGACAGTGTTAATAGCAATATGGGCCAGTCTCTTTATCCTCAGAATTTTTCAAGAATTTTACATTTTCCGATAATATTTGAAGTTCGCCAACAAGTCTGTTGTCCATGTTATTTTTGTCTGTCCATCCTGTATTTCATCCCTCTGTCACTTCAGTAACAATATTTTGATATTTAAGTTATATTGGCGATTACTCACACAACCTTTCTAGCGCCAGAGGCTGTAAATCATCCAACCGCATCAACGAATACGGATTTGTCAATTATGTAAACAATGAAATCGCGGTCAAGTTTTACAGGTCGAGTCTTGTGAGGTGATTTTTGACATTGCAAAACTAATTTTGATGAAATATCACAACACAAATCATATTCCGGGTTGGGTTATTTGAACTCATTGCATTTCACTGCAAAGTTAAAAATTAAATAACTTTCAGTTTATCACATATTTGGCAATGTACCATATCAAATTTTTCAGATTTTTTCGATTAATTGTGATTATCATTTCGCAGTGGTTTTGTTGTTTTAACAATTCAGTGAAGGACTTTTGGCTAAATTTATCAACCACATTATACATTGCGCTGCAGCGTGCCTTGAAACACATACATATCGCATATTACTAATGCCAGCACTTTTTTTTTAAATGAAGATTAAGGCTATCTTATCTCTGATATTAAAGTTGTAAAATATGTAGCATACAACGATCGCCAGAGCAGGTGACACTTTGTTTTCTGCAAGGCTATATTTTCGGTTATTTGTCTGATCTGATTCGATTATAAATGATCCCAGTCTTCCAAATAATGTGTACAACCATACAGAATAGAATACCATGCACAGAACTGAGAAAAAAACATTTAAAAGAAAGAAAGAAAATGACAAAATTCATCAGAGAAATTCAACAGCATTTGAAGACACTATAACTGTGTTTAGGCTCGCGTTGACACAGTTGTCGCCGGTGACGTAACATCATGACTATTTGGCATACATTAAAAATAATTATCAATCCATATAGCATCAACCACCGATGTTCAAAAACCGATTGCACATAAGACATATATTATCAGTATAAGGTTGTCGGGAAAAGTGGCTGATCCAGCTTGGCTGCAATGCCTTGGCTGCGAAGCCTGTGAACCTTATGATCAGAATATTAGAGCTGTGATCGCCAAATATAAAGGGCTGCGCAGTGGGGCGATCCCGCCTTGAGCTATGCGTAAGCATGGCATTACTTCTGCGTTGTCTGATTACGGTGGTGGAGATCCTCTACGCATGTGAAGGTCGCCTGACAATTGTGCGCTTGCGCACCAGTGTACCTTGGCCACAATATACCCCGTGAAGCCACTGAGCTCCTGTAGCTCAGTTGGTAGAGCGTTGGGCCTGGTTAGCCCAGGGTCTTGAGTTCAAACCTCACCGGGAGCTTGATTTTTCAGATCTCGCTCCGACTTGCCGGGAAAAGTGGCTGATCCAGCTAGGCTGCAATGCCTTGGCTGCGAAGCCTGTGAACCTTATGATCAGAATATTAGAGCTGTGATCGCCAAATATAAAGGGCCTGCGCAGTGGGGCGATCCCGCCTTGAGCTATGCGTAAGCATGGCATTACTTCTGTATTATCAGTATACGATAAATTTGTGCTGTCTAAGTTCCTATGAAAACTTTATCTGGCATTTTGTAATCCGCTGATTTTCCTCTTGTTTCAAAAGCAAGTTGGACTAAATCTCGAGGTTGTGTTGAAAAGGTTTTACCTCATCTTCACAATGCTTCTCCAGTGTTGATCCGACGGGAAAACGTTCGCGATGCATTTCTTGCAGAAAACGTCCATTACGTAGATTCAATGCTTTTCAATTAATTCTCCATAGTACGAATTTGAAGGTGAACGTCACTCTTGATTTTCTGTCGAAATGTTTTGTAGCAAATTTCAAATCAAAACGGCTTTTCTCCTGTGTGAATAAAAATATGTCTTTTAAGATTGCCTTTTTCAGAACAAGATTGATCACATATTTCACATTTGAACGGTTTTTCTCCTGTATGAGTTCGAAGGTGCGTTCTAAGTCTGCCTTTTACAGAAAAAGATTTCTCACATATTTCACATTTGAACGGTTTTTCTCCAGTATGAGTTCGATAGTGCTTTATTAGATTGCCTTTTTCAGAAAAAAATTTGTCACATAGTTCACATTTGAACGGTTTTTCTCCAGTATGAGTACGAAAGTGCCTTCCTAAACTGCCATTTTCAGAAAAAGATTTATCACATATTTCACATTTAAAAGGTTTTTCTCCAGTATGAGTTCGAAAGTGCGTTTTAAGACTGCTTTTTTCAGAAAAGTATTTCTCACATATTTCACATTTGAACGGCTTTTCTCCAGTATGAGTTCGAAGGTGCGCTGTTAAATTGCCGTTTGTAGAAAAAGAGTAATCACATATTTCACATTTGAACGGCTTTTCTCCAGTATGAGTACGAAAGTGCGTTCTAAGATTGCCTTTAACAGAAAAAGATTTATCACATATTTCACATTTGAACGGTTTTTCTCCAGTATGAGTTCGAAAGTGCCTTCCTAAACTGCCCTTTTGAGAAAAAGATTGATCACATATTTCACATTTAAAAGGCTTTTCTCCAGTATGAGTTCGAAAGTGCGTTCTTAGACTGTCTTTTGCAGAAAAAGATTGATCACATATTTCACATTTGAACGGCCTTTCTCTAGTATGAGTTCGAAAGTGCTTCCTTAGATTGCCGCTTAAAGAAAAATATTTATCACATATTTCACATTTGAACGGCTTTTCTCCAGTATGAGTTCGAAAGTGCGTTTTAAGACTGCTTCTTTCAGAAAAGGATTTCTCACATATTTCACATGTGAATGGCTTTTCTCCAGTATGAGCTCGAAGGTGCTTTTTTAGACTGTTGTTTAAAGAAAAAGATTTATCACATATTTCACATTTGAACGGCTTTTCTCCAGTATGAGTTCGAAAGTGCGTTTTAAGACTGCTTTTTACAGAAAAGGATTTCTCACATATATCACAATTGAAAGGCTTTTCTCCAGTATGAGTTCGAAGGTGCTTTCTTAGATTGCCTTTTTCAGAAATGGATTGCTCACCAGTGTGTGCCCGATAGTGCGTTTTTAGACGATGTTTTGTAGGAAATGTTTTTTCACATACGTTACAGCGGAATGGTGTTTCTTTTGTGTGCACTTGAATATGCTTCCTCAGGGATTTTCCACTGCTAAACAACTTTTCACAAATATCGCAGCGAAAACGATTTTCTGTCGTTTGAATTTCCATTAGAGTTTCCTGTTTTTTCACAATTTGTGAATTTGCTGCTTGTGTAAATTTTTTGTTTTCTCTGCGTTGCTGGAATGTACTCATATATCCAGACAACATACGATCAGCCCCTACTCTCTATTTTCACTTTGCACAATGTCACTTATATAAGAACCTAAGTATATCCTGCATTTGAAAAGCAATATTAGGGAATTGGTTTCTATTCCTGTAGTGTTTAACGATCAAAGATCACCAAAAAATATTATTTTTGTCTTCTAAAGGACTTTTTATATTACCTCTG
Source organism: Ascidia mentula (assembly GCF_947561715.1). Lineage (NCBI taxonomy): Eukaryota > Metazoa > Chordata > Ascidiacea > Phlebobranchia > Ascidiidae > Ascidia > Ascidia mentula. The sequence continues at coordinate 8,943,453 of NC_138568.1, forward strand.
ACGATCTTGCACTATAAGTTTGTCCATCCTGTGTTGATCGTTATAACCAGTTCGCAAACTTCCTGTTTTGAAACCTAACTTTGATTCCTAAATCATTTCAATGTGATTAGTAAATAAAGACTGGATCAAAAAACCAAAGGCCCCTGGCAGGCTGTCGATCGCACACCGTATCAATAATAATAAGGAATGCTCACAGGTCTACTTGGTACCAGTTCGAGTGCTCGCTAGATAGCGATGCTACGGCGCTAGGTAACCACTACCTGAAGAAGCATAGCGAAACCTTCCAGCAAAGACCCATATTGCCAAGTTGCTATGACGTGTCGTTCGTGCAAAAACCACCTGCAGGGAGTTTGGATCTATATGAGGACTTATGGTTGCACAGAATACGGGCACAAATCAATGTGCAAACCATGATAACACCATCATGCAAATAGTTTGTTTTGCTATTCCCCGCCCGTAGGACTATGTTTATGTTTGCGCTTGTTTTCGCTGTTACGGGTTGATGACTTTACTTGTGTTGTTAACCTGTTTTTATCGTCTTATCATTCACCGAGTCTTATCGGTAACACATGTTCGCCCACAGGCCTACCTGTCTGCAGTTCACGACGTCCATTCCCCTTCCACTTTTGTTCTGTTTTTACATTCAGTTGCTTCTGTTTGTTTGTGTGCTCACTCGATGTCAGCGCCAGTGGTTTTTTGAAAGTAAAGCAGTAAAGACAGGTCTAACCACATGCAGTTAATTCATACTTTTATTATTTCTTAGTTAATGCTTGAAACCCGAATATTTTTATAGTTTTTATTTATTTTTATCTTTCGAAACCTTTTTGCGTTAGATTCTTCATTCTTTCCTTTCTGTTTTTCCTTTTTGGCAGTTTTGGTAAATGGAGAAACTGATGATGCCGTTTTAGGCGAAATATATTTTTCTCTCAATAAATCGATCTGAGCTGTCTAAAGATCGCTGTGTTGGGATTTTAATACATTATTAAATCATTTCATTGACAAAATACGGCCAAGCTCATACCGTGAAAAGCAGCCACAATTCAAGTTACGATCAGTGGCGATAACTCACACAACCTTACAACCGCCAGAGGCTAAAAATCATCGAACCGTATCAACGCATGTGCCAATTATGTAAACAATTTAAGTCCGCGGTCCACAAATTACAACTCGTATTTTAGCTTGATTTATTTGAAACCATCGCATTTTATGTGAAAGTTGACTGTAAATTGATTTCTATTTGGTTCTTTCAGTTTCTAAGTTGCCACAAACTAAGTTACAAAGAGTAAATTTACCACCATCTGCATCATAAACCTGTTGATTTTGTCGAAAAATCTTTGGACTGCGGAGCACCGGATTAATATTGTCGCCACGTTGTTTGTCGGCTTTCTCTTTTGCGCATGAGATTTCATTTGTTCCGCTTCATTGTTTTCGTGAGATTATTTTTGCAGTTTCTGATTTCCAAGTGCAATATCACTATATTTACAGGACCTTATCCCTCAAAATGCATTATTGTAAGCGCTTGGCAAGGAAGGGCAATGGTTTGCTGTATTAAATTTCTTCAGGGTTTTATATTATTAACTGCAGGTGCGTTTGTTTTCTATTGATTTCGTAATCGCAGAGAAACGTCAATACGGCAATTGAGATTGAGACAAAGATTATGTAAATAGAAGTGTTATTGTGAAAAAAATATTAACCTGGCATATATTGCAACGTTTTCAATAAAAATCCATTTGTCCAAATTCGTTTTAAAATTTTTTCTTCCGTTTTGCAATCCGCTGCTTTTTTCTCGTGTGTCAAAAGTAAATTGGACGGTGCACATTCCATTTTTGAAGATTTTTCACCATTGAGATTCCAACGTTGCGTTTTTGCTGCACTCCTCAAACAGAAAATTTATCACATAGGTTGGTTGCTTTTCAATGTTTTCTGCGTAGAATAAGTTCGAATAAGGTGCGAATCTCTGTGGCGTTTCTGTCGAAAGTTGTTTTTCATATGTCACATCTACACGGCTTTGCTTGTTCGTCTCATGTCTTGCATTTAAATGGAAATGAAACAGTTCAGCGAAGAATTTCAACAGCATTTGAAACCGAAACTGTGTTACTCTCTAACCCAAAGTAAAATCGAACAAGAGTAACAATCGCACGAGAATTAACATTAAAACGCTACAAACCACGGGTACAAAAGTCTCCATCCTTTATGTCCCTTGGTTTATCTCTTGTCCGTATGTTCGTCAGTCCGTCTATTCGTCTATTTTTATGCAAGGGTATGTGGCTTATGTAGAAAATGCGTGCAGAATGATTTGAGTTCAGATTATCCCGTGATTCATTTGAACAGGCAGCTTGTTGCAGGAAGTTAGTCATAAAATAGATCGACCGGATATTTAATTATCTTCTGTGCATGCGAGCGAATATCGTGTTCGCCGTAAATTAGTTGATGTTGTTTTACGGCGTTATCCGAAGTTAATAAAAAAACAACGGTTGATGCCAGAAAACATAAAATAAGAGAAATATGACGTTGTAATAAAATGCCAATGCATCTTTGATTAATTCTCTCTGCTGCTATAATTGAACTAAAGTCTTCTTGTGTGTTTTGCTATATACACTTTTAATTTGACCCCGTTAGTAGACTTATTTTATTTAATAGAACGCCACGTTGCAATTATCAGGAGGCGTAAACTTCAAATTGTCCTAAACGCGTTAGTGACTGAGCAAGTTAAGACAATGACTTAGCTAATTAATACCAAAAAATATAACACGTTACTAATTGCAGCGAGTTAACTATAAAAAACCCACAGCGAGTTAACTTTTAACAGAGTGTCAGAAAAAATGCATTTTGTCCAGCAGGATGCCAGAAACCTCTGGCAGTTTTGCAGAAAAGCTTAACTCCGCATGCTTTCTGTTCGCCTGGTGTTTCAGTGTTTTTATGGTCAGGAAACATGCGTGGTGCTACACCAGCATCTCATGTGCTTTCTTGAACAGGCGAAACAGCTACTGTCAAAATGCCCCATGAATTAATTTGTACCTTTCTGAAAACCAACATCACACTGGGTAAAGTCAAGAAAAATATGCTTGTTTGAAATCTGAATGCAAACGCAACGTACGTGGTAATGGGATCTTGGTTACTACAAAGCGTAACAATTTATTTTAATTTTAATTTAATTTGTGGTGAAACGGTAGATATGTTTCCTAAATATTATTAAACCACTATCTGAATCAGAGTGACTCCAGAAGTTAACATATGTAGTTCTTCTCGCTAAGCTATCTCACAGCATAAAATGCGTCTCACTGAGTAACGTAACCATATGTGACAGAGGTTTAAAGAATGAAATCCAAAAGAGACGAACATGCAGTGTTGCAGTCAGGATTAGAGGTTCCATAAGCAGTAGTTGTTATCTGCGGTGGCATTAGTTTGGCGATAATAAAACAAAAGGAAAGCGAATAGACGATAAAACGAAACACAATACTTTCAAGTGGGAATTGCCAACAATTTAAAAATGTTGACGGTGGCTTTAAACAAAAAGCGGGTACTTAGAGCAAATTCTAACGACCAATTGGAAACGCCATAATAAAAGCCTGCAGTTGCTGTTACCAAAAATCTGATATTCTCGATCTCAGTCATCTGATTAATCAGTATCGCCGCGCATGTTTCCTGACTAACTTTCTTCACACAACCGGAACGCCAGACGGAACGATGCAGGCTGACGGAGTTTGGCTTTCGTGCAAAACTCCAACAGCTTTCTGGCATCCTGCTGGACAACATCGACTTTGTTAACACTTTGTTATAAAAAATACGCGTTCGTAACCCTTTGCATGCATGTATGTCTATTATGTATCGGCATTGCGCCCTAATGCACGCAGGGAGTTTGGTAGTTAGCTCGCTTCAATTCAGTCACGTGACATAAATCTTTAATATTAGCTGCTTCAGTCACTAACTCGCGTTTAACTTTAGCCGCCACCCGATATTGAAACGCGTCGTTCTATTTAGTCTACAGTGTGGACTTGTATAGCAGACTGATATTCAGTTCTGACAGCAAATGAAAAACAAACAAAACCTGCAATCCTTGCAATTTTATTCTCACCAATGTCTGTTTAACAGAACACGGCAATTGCAAACTAGTGTACGAAAAGAGTAACAAAGCCAAAGGAGCGTATGAAACGCATTTGAAAAGACATCACTGCGTTTACGCTGCCGTTAGCACGGTCGTCGTGACAGTGGCGTGATATTATGGCAATTATGCACATATTTCTAATCGTAATTATACCAACATTGCAGCATATAGCAACGATATAAAACGAAAAAAGAAATGAAAAAAACAAATGGACGTTACACTACTTTTTCCATCCAGAATCCATCCATAGTCCAAGCACATTTACAAACTTTATCTCACATGTAGCACTCGGCTAGATTTTCTTTTTCACCCAAATCGTGTTGGACGGTTCAAATCTCGAGGCTGTTCCGTGTCGAAAACTTTGTACCCCATTTTTACGTGCTTTCTCCGGTGTAGATCCGACGGTAATATTTTACGATGCATTCCATGCAGAAAAGTCCATTCAATACGTCGTTTGGTTTGAAATGACTTCTCCTTTCTATGAATTCGATGGTGAACATCTCTCTTGTTTTTCTGTCGAAAGGTTTTTTCGCATATATAACACCTAATTTTCTCTCCTGTATGAATTTGACTGTGTTTTTTTTAGATTACTTTGAATTAAAAATCTCGAGCAAAACGTACATTGGCATGGCCTTTCGCCATTATGAGTTCGAATGTGCCTGTTTAGACTCCGTTTGGCGAAAATGTTTTTTCACATACGTTGCATCGGAAGGATGTTTCTCTAGTGTGTGCACTTAAATATGCTTCCTCAGGATTTTCCACTGCTAAACAACTTTTCACATATATCGCAGCGAAAACAATTTAACGTTGTTTGAATTTCCATTGATAAGATTTACGTGTTTTTCACAAATTGTGATCAGACACGATCAACCCATTAAGTATATTTTCACTTGGCACAATGTCACTTATATAAGAAACTGCGCTATATAACCAGAAAGTAAAATAATTTTTCAAAACGTGACAGTTTTAATAGCAATATGGGCCAGTCTCTTCATCTTCAGAATTTTTCAAGAATTTTACATTTTCCAATAATATTTACCAATGAAAGTTCGCCAACAAGTCTGTTGTGCATGTTATTTTTGTCTGTCCATCCTGTATTTCACCCCTCTGTCACGTCAGTAACACTATTTTGATATTTAAGTTATATTGGCGATTACTCACACAACCTTTCTAGCTGCAGAGGCTGTAAATCATCCAACCGTATCAACGAAAACGGATTTGCCAATTATGTAAACAATCAAATCGGCGGTCAAGTTTTACATGTCGAGTCTTGTGACGTGAGACACAACACAAATCATATTCCCGGGTTGGGTTATTTAAATTCATTGCATTTCACTGCAAAGTTAAAATTAAATAACTTTCAGTTTATCACATATTTGGCAATGTATCATATCAAATTTTTCAGATTTTTTCGATTAATTGTGATTGACATTTCGCGGTGGTTTTATTGTTTTAACAATTCAGTGCAGGGCTTTCGGCTAAATTTATAAACCACATTATACATTGCGCTGCAGCGTGCCTTGAAACACATACATATCGCATTACTAATGCCAGCACTTTGGGTTTTTTTTAAATGAAGATTAAGGCTATCTTATCTCTGATATTAAAGTTGTAAAATATGTAGCATACAACGATTGCCAGAGCAGGTGACAATTTGTTTTTTGCAAGGCTTTATTTTCGGTTATTTGTCTAATCTGATTCGATAATAAATGATCCCAGTCTTCCAAATAAGACGTACAACCATACAGAATAGAATACCATGCACAGGACTTGGAAAAAAAACATTTGAAAGAAAGAAAGGATATGACAAAATTCATCGGAGAATTTCAACAGTATTTGAAGACACTATAACTGTGTTTAGGCTCGCGTTGACACAGTTGTCGCCGGTGACGTAACATCATGACTATTTGGTACAAAATAATTATCAATTCATATAGCATCAACCACCCATGTTCAAAAACCGATTGCATATAAGACATATAATATCAGTCTGCGATAAATTTGTGCTGTCTAAGTTCCTATGAAAACTTTATCTGGCATGTTGTAATCCTCTGAATTTCCTCTTGTTTTGAAAGCATGTTGGACTTTGCAAATCTCGAGGCTGTGTTGAAAAGGTTTCGCGATGCATTCCTTGCAAAAAACGTCCATTACGTAGATTGAATGCATTTCAATTAATTCTCCATAGTATGAATTTGAAGGTGAACGTCTCTTTTGATTTTCTATCGAAATGTTTTTTCGCAAATTTCAAATCTAAACGGCTTTTCTTCGGTGTGAATTAAAATGTGTCTTTTAAGACTGCCGTTTATGGAAAAGGATTTATCACATATTTCACATTTGAACGGCTTTTCTCCAGTATGAGTTCGAAGGTGCTTTGTAAGATTGCCTTTTACAGAAAAAGATTTATCACATATTTCACATTTGAACGGTTTTTCTCCAGTATGAGTTCGAAGGTGCGTCCGTAGAGAGTATTTTGCAGAAAACGATTGATCACATATATCACATTTGAACGGCTTTTCTCCAGTATGAGTTCGAAAATGCATTCTAAGTCTGCCTTTTACAGAAAAAGATTTGTCACATATTTCACATTTGAACGGTTTTTCTCCAGTATGAGTTCGAAGGTGCGTCCTTAGAGAGTTTTTTGCAGAAAACGATTGATCACATATTTCACATTTGAACGGCTTTTCTCCAGTATGAGTTCGAAAGTGCGTTCTTAGATTGCAGTTTACAGCAAAAGATTTATCACATATTTCACATTTGAACGGCTTTTCTCCAGTATGAGTTCGAAAGTGCGTTCTTAGACTGCTATTCACAGAAAAAGATTTATCACATATTTCACATTTGAACGGCTTTTCTCCAGTATGAGTTTGAAAGTGCGTTCTTAGACTGCTTTTTACAGAAAACGATTGATCACATATTTCACATTTGAACGGCTGTACTCCACTATGAGTTCGAAAGTGCGTTCTTAGACGGCTATTCACAGAAAAAGATTTATCACATATTTCACATTTGAACGGGTTTTCTCCAGTATGAGTTCGAAAGTGCGTTCTTAGTCTGCTTTTTACAGAAAACGATTGATCACATATTTCACATTTGAACGGCTTTACTCCAGTATGAGTTCGAAAGTGCGTTCTTAGACGGCTATTCACAGAAAACGATTTTTCACATATTTCACATTTGAACGGCTTTTCTCCAGTATGAGTTCGAAAGTGCGTTCTTAGACTGCTTTTTTCAGAAAATGATTTATCACATATTTTACATTTGAACGGTTTTTCTCCAGTATGAGTTCGAAGGTGATTTTTTAGACTGCCGTATACTGAAAAAGATTGACTACATATTTCACATTTGAACGGTTTTTCTCCTGTATGAGTTCGAAGGTGCTTTCTTAAATTGCCTTTATGAGAAAAGGATTTCTCACATATTTCACATTTGAACGGCTTTTCTCCAGTATGAGTTCGAAAGTGCGTTCTAAGTCTGCCTTTCATAGAAAAAGATTGATCACATATTTCACATTTGAACGGCTTTTCTCCAGTATGAGTTCGAAGATGCTTTTTTAGACTGCCTCTTTCAGAAAAAGATTTCTCACATGTTTCACATTTGAACGGCTTTTCTCCAGTATGAGTTCGAAGGTGCTTTTTTAGACTGCCTCTTTCAGAAAAAGATTTCTCACATGTTTCACATTTGAACGGCTTTTCTCCAGTATGAGTTCGAAAGTGCGTTTTTAGCCTGCCTTTTCGAGAAAAAGATTTATCACATATTTCACATTTGAACGGCTTTTCTCCAGTATGAGTTCGAAGGTGCTTTTTTAGACTGCCTCTTTCAGAAAAAGATTTCTCACATGTTTCACATTTGAACGGCTTTTCTCCAGTATGAGTTCGAAAGTGCGTTTTTAGCCTGCCTTTTCGAGAAAAAGATTTATCACACTTGTAGCACTTGAACGGTTTCTCTCCAGTGTGAGTTTGACCGTGTTGCTTCAGATTATTTTTACTGAAGAACCTCTTTGGGCAAAACGTGCATTGGTATGGTCTCTCCCCAGTGTGTGCCCGATAGTGTGTTTTTAGACGATGTTGTGTAGAAAATGTTTTTTCACATACGTTACAGCGGAATGATGTTTCTCTCGTGTGCACTAGAATATGCTTCCTCAGGGATTTTCCACTGCTAAACAACTTTTCACAAATATCGCAGAGAAAACGATTTGCTGTTCTTTGAATTTCCATTTGAGTTTCACGTTTTTTCACAAACTGTGAATTTGCTGTTTGTTTTGCGTTGCTGGAATGTACTCATATATTCAGACAACATACGATCAGCCCTTACTCTCTATTTTCACTTTGCACAATGTAACATATATAAGAACCTAAGTATATCCTGGATTTGAAAAGCAGTATTAGGGAATTCTGTTTTTTTTCCTGCAGTGTTTGACGAAAAGGTCATCAAAAAATACTATTTGTGTCATCTAAAGAAGTATTTTATATTACCTCTGTCGATCTTGCTCTGTAAGTTTGTCCATCCTGTGTTAATTGTTATAACCAGTTCACAAACTTTCTGTTTTGAAACCTAACTTTGATTCCTAACTCATTTCATTGACAAACTACGGCCAAGCTCATACCGTGAAAAGCAGCCACAATTCAAGTTACGATCAGTGGCGATAACTCACACAACCTTACAACCGCCAGAGGCTACAAATCATCGAACCGTATCAACGCATGTGCCAATTATGTGAACAATTTAAGTCCGCGGTCCACAAATTACAACTCGTGGCTTGATTTGTTTAAAACCATCGCATTTAATTTAAAGTAAACTGTAAATTGATTTATATTTGGTTCTTTCAGTTTCAAAGTTGCCACAAACTAAGTTACAAAGAGTAAATTTACCACCATCTGCATCATAAACCTGTTGATTTTGTCGAAAAATCTTTGGACTGCGGGGCTCCGGATTAATATTGTCGCCACGTTGTTGTTTGTCGGCTTTCTCTTTTGTGCATCAGATTTCATTTGTTCCGCTTCATTGTTTTCGTGAGATTATTTTGCACTTTCTGATTTCCAAGTGCAATATCAGTATATTAACAGGACCTTATTCCTCAAAATGCATTATTGTAAGCGCCTGGCAAGGAAGGACAATGGTTTGCTGTATTAAATTTCTTCAGGGTTTTATATTATCAACTGCAGGTGCGTTTGTTTTCTATTGATTTCGTAATCGCAGAGAAAAGTCAATACGCCAATTGAGATTGAAAACAAAGATTATGTAAATAAAAGTGTTAGTCTCAAAAAGATTTTAACCTGGCATATATTGCAACGTTTTCAATAAAAATCCATTTGTCCAAATTCGTTTTAAAGTTTTTTCTTCCGTTTTGCAAACCGCTGCTTTTTTCTCTTGTGTCAAAAGTAAATTGGACGGTGCACCCTCCATTTTCCAAGATTTTTCACAATTGAGATTCCAACGTTGCGTTCTTGCTGCATTCCTCAAAGAGAAAGTTTATCACATAGGTTGGTTGCTTTTCAATGTTTTCTGCGTAGAATAAGTTCGAATAAGGTGCGAATCTCTGTGGCGTTTATGTCGAAAGTTGTTTTTCATATGTCACATCTAAACGGCATTGCTTGTTCGTCTCATGTCTTGCATTTAAATGGAAATGAAACAGTTCAGCGAAGAATTTTAACAGCATTTGAATCCGAAACTGTGTTACTCTCTAACCCAAAGTAAAATCGAACAAGAGTAACAATCGCACGAGGAATAACATAAAAACACTACAAACCACGCGTACAAAAGTCTCCATCCTTTATGTCCCTTGGTCTATCTCTTGTCCGTATGTTCGTCAGTCCGTCTATTCGTCTATTTTTATGCAAGGGTATGTAGCTTATGTAGAAAATGCGTGCAGAATGATTTGAGTTCAGATTATCCCGTGATTCATTTGAACAGGTAGCTTGTTGCAGGAAGTTAGTCAAAAATAGGTCAACCGGATATTTAATTATCTTCCGTGCATACGAGCGAATATCATGTTCGCCGTAAATTAGTTGATATTGTTTTACAGCGTTATCCGAAGTTAATAAAAAAACAACGGTTGATGCCAGAAAACACAAAATAAGAGAAATATGACGTTGCAACAAAATGCCAATGTAGATTATTAATTGAGTTCGAATGTGCCTGTTTAGACTCCGTTTCGCGAAAATGTTTTATCACATACATTGCATCGAAAGGATGTTTCTCTAGTGTGTGCACTTAAATATGCCTCCTCGGGATTTTCCATTGCTAAACAAATTTTCGCAAATATCGCAGCGAAAACAATTTACCGTTGTTTGAATTTCCATTGATAAGATTTACGTTTTTTTTTTCAAAAATTGTGATCACACACGAACAGCCCATTAAGTCTATTTTCACTTGGCACAATATCACTTATATAAGAAACTGCGCTATATAACCAGAAAGTGAAATCATTTTTCAAGAAATGTACATTTTTCTATAATATTTACCAATGAAAGTTCGCCAACATAAGTCTGTTGTGCATGTTATTTATGTTTGTCCATCCTGAATTTATCCCTCTGTCACTTCAGTAACAATATTTTGATATTTAAGGTCTATTGGCGATTACTCACACAACCTTTCTAGCTCCAGAGGCTGTAAATCATCCAACCGTATCACCGAATACGGATTTGTCAATTATGTAAACAATCAAAACGGCGGTCAAGTTTTACATGTCGAGTCTTGTGACGTGATTTTTGACATTGCAAAACTAATTTTGATGAAATAACACAACACAAATCATATTCCGGATTGGGTTATTTGAACTCATTGCATTACACTGCAAAGTGAAAAATTAAATAACTTTTAGTTTATTACATATTTGGCAATGTATCATAGCAAATTTTTCACATTTTTTCGATTAATTGTGATTGACATTTCGCGGTGATTTTATTGTTTTAACAACTCAGTGCAGGACTTTTGGCTAAATTAATAAACCACATTATACATTGCGCTGCAGCGTGCCTTGAAACACATACATACCGCATTACTAATGCCAGCACTTTGGGCGTTTTTTTTTGAATGAATATTAAGGCTATCTTATCTCTGATATTAAAGTTGTAAAATATGTAGCATACAACGATCGCCAGAGCAGGTGACACTTTATTATCTGCAAGGCTTTATTTTCGGTTATTTGTTTGATCTGATTCGATAATAAATGATCCCAGTCTTCCAAATAATACGTACAACCATACAGAATAGAATACCATGCACAGAACTCAGAAAAAAACAATTCAAAGAAAGAAAGGATATGACAAAATTCATCGGAGAATTTCAACAGTATTTGAAGACACTATAACTGTGTTTAGGCTCGCGTTGACACAACTGTCGCCGGTGACATAACATCATGACTATTTGGTACAAAATAATTATCAATCCATATAGCATCAACCACCGACTTTCAAAAACCTATTGCATATAAGACATATAATATCATTATACGATAAATTTGTGCTGTCTAAGTTCCTATGAAAACTCTATCTGGCATGTTGTAATCCTCTGATTTTCCTCTTGTTTTAAAAGCAAGTTGGACTGTGCAAATCTCGAGGTTGTGTTAAAAAGGTTTCGCGATGCGTTCCTTGCAAAAATCGTCCATTACGTAGATTGAATGCCTTTCAATTAATTCTCCAGATTATGAAATTGAAGGTGAACGTCTTTCTTGATTTTCTGACGAAATGTTTCTTCGCAAATTTCAAATCTAAACAGCTTTTCCTCGGTGTGAATTAAAATGTGTCTTTTAAGATTGCCGTTTATAGAAAAAGATTTATCACATATTTCACATTTGAACGGTTTTTCTCCAGTATGAGTTCGAAAGTGCGTTCTTAGATTGCTTCTTTGAGTAAAGGATTTATCACATATTTCACATTTAAACGGTTTTTCTTCAGTATGAGTTCGAAAGTGCGTTCTTAGACTGCTATTCACAGAAAACGATTTTTCACATATTTCACATTTGAACGGCTTTTCTCCAGTATGAAGTCGAAAGTGCGTTCTTAGACTGCTTTTTTCAGAAAATGATTTATCACATATTTTACATTTGAACGGTTTTTCTCCAGTATGAGTTCGAAGGTGATTTTTTAGACTGCCGTATACAGAAAAAGATTGATCACATATTTCACATTTGAACGGTTTTTCTCCAGTATGAGTTCGAAGGTGCTTTCTTAAATTGCCTTTATGAGAAAAGGATTTCTCACATATTTCACATTTGAACGGCTTTTCTCCAGTATGAGTTCGAAAGTGCGTTCTAAGTCTGCCTTTTATAGAAAAAGATTGATCACATATTTCACATTTGAACGGCTTTTCTCCAGTATGAGTTCGAAAGTGCTTTTTTAGACTGGCTCTTTCAGAAAAAGATTTCTCACATGTTTCACATTTGAACGGCTTTTCTCCAGTATGAGTTCGAAAGTGCCTTTTTAGCCTGTCTTTTCGAGAAAAAGATTTATCACACTTGTAGCACTTGAACGGTTTCTCTCCAGTGTGAGTTTGACCGTGTTGCTTCAGATTATTTTTACTGAAGAACCTCTTTGGGCAAAACGTGCATTGGTATGGTCTCTCCCCAGTGTGTGCCCGATAGTGTGTTTTTAGACGATGTTGTGTAGAAAATGTTTTTTCACATACGTTACAGCGGAATGATGTTTCTCTCGTGTGCACTAGAATATGCTTCCTCAGGGATTTTCCACTGCTAAACAACTTTTCACAAATATCGCAGCGAAAACGATTTGCTGTTCTTTGAATTTCCATTTGAGTTTCACGTTTTTTCACAAACTGTGAATTTGCTGTTTGTGTAATTTTTTTTGTTTTCTTTGCGTTACTGGAATGTACTCATATATTCAGACAACATACGATCAGCCCTTACTCTCTATTTTCACTTTGCACAATGTCACATATATAAGAATCTAAGTATATCCTGGATTTGAAAAGCAGTATTAGGGAATTCTTTTTTTTCCTGCAGTGTTTGACGAAAAGGTCATCAAAAAATACTATTTGTGTCATCTAAAGAAGTATTTTATATTACCTCTGTCGATCTTGCTCTGTAAGTTTGTCCATCCTGTGTTGATTGTTATAACCAGTTCACAAACTTTCTGTTTTGAAACCTAACTTTGATTCCTAAATCATTACATTGACAAAATACTGCCAAACTCATACCGTGAAAGCAGCCATAATTGAAGTTACGATCAGTGGCGATAACTCACACAACCTTACAACCGCCAGAGGCTACAAATCATCGAACCGTATCAACGCATGTGCCAATTATTTGAACAATTTATGTCCGCGGTCTACAAATTACAACTCGTAGCTTGATTTGTTTGAAACCATCGCATTTAATTTAAAGTAAACTGTAAATTGATTTATATTTGGTTCTTTCAGTTTCTAAGTTGCCACAAACTATGTAACAAAGAGTAACTTTGTCGAAAAACCTTTGGACTGCAGAGCACCGGATTAATATTGTCGCCACTTTGTTTGTCGGCTTTCTCTTTTGCGCGTTACTTGTTATTTGTTTCGCTTCATTATTTTCGTGAGATTATTTTTGTACTTTCGTATTTTCATGTGCAATATTAGTGTATTAACAGAACCTTATTCTTCAAACTTCGTTATTGTAAGCGCTTGACAAGGAAGGGAATGGTTTGCTCTATTAATTTACTTCAAGATTTTATATTATCAACTGCAGGTGCGTTTATTTTGTAGAGAAATATCAATACGATAATATGGTTAACAACAAGGATGATATTTGTCACTGTAATGCGTAAGAATTTGATGTAAATATCAATGCTATACTGCTTTGCTTTGCGAAAGCATGGTATCGTTTATACTGAAAACAATTGTCACCTGGCATATATTGCAAACTTTTTAATAAAAATCCGTTGGTCTAAGGTCGTTTCAATACTTTTTTCCTACATGTTGCAATCCGCTGTTTTTATCTTGTTTGTAAAGTAAATTGGACGATGTACATTCTTTTTTCCAAGATTTTTCACCATTGAGATTCCAACATTGCGTTCTTGATAGATTCCTCAATGAGTTTGAAGGTGCTAATCTCTGTGGCGCTTCTGTCAAAAGCTTTTTCCCATATGTCACATCTAAACGGCTTTGCTTCAGTGTGGATTTGAATTTGTGCATTTAGATTGGTTAAGGCCATGGCGATATTTACTATGTAATTAAAATGAGAAAAAATACGAATATGGACGGAATATAAAAAACGTCGATGTGAAATAAAAACCGAAGCCGAATTGCACATATGTCATAGATTAACCCATATGTCGGAGAGAGCGAAGTGATTAACCCAAAATATCATATGCGCACTGACACGAAGAAATCAATTTACACAATATGACAGAAAATGACATTTAATAATAAAGTTTTGCTGCAGGAGTCCCCCGGTTTGTTCTACGTGCGTCATGGATTAGCACGCTGAGGTTTAAACAATAGATTGCAAAATCTTTAGTTTTCTGCAGAAACTAACCAGTTGACTAACAATTTTAACTCAATAGCAGCAGCGAGCCGTAAAAGATGAACAATCCCACAATCACTCAGGCCCCAGGAAGGGTGAAGTTTTTGAACGACGACCAGGCGCATGCAGCCCGATATCTGTTTAACTTTTATGACCGAAACTTTAAGACATTGCGTTTAATTCAAGCAGAACAAAAACATCTGTACGTCAGACGAGAAATCTATCACAAACGTTTCCTCCAGCGAAGTACAGAAAGTATTCGTCACGAATACACGTGCATTTTGTTCGTTCAGGACATTCCGATTAATTTTCAATACCCGGTGCGTATTTCTACAAATCCTATACAAGTTTGCATCAATTGACGTTTTGGCTATCAAAAGTGTCACTACTTTGCCAACAATAGGACTTTAATTTAAACGACACATGTGTATATTTATTGACACAGGACATTATCCGGTGTCAATTTCACCATTGCAGAACACGCATCCTTATCCAAATAAATTATGAATATTGTAACGAAGTTTATTTCCTCCACGTCACCTTACACTTTTGTTAGTTATTGTTATTGTTTGTATTTCATTGTTTTCACCTTTCTTCCTGGCACATTGTAATTTCACTGTTTCTTTCGTTGGTGCCACTTTATTTATTGTATTGTTTTGCCCACGCATATTGCTTTTAAGTCTCGCATTTCACTTACTTTCACCACACTATTTTATTACCTTCGTCTCCCCTCCCTTTCATATCATTTAACGCTTCACTTACTTTTTGTATGCCCTGAATGTGCCGCGTGTCGCGAATGCGCATCTTGATTGGTTGGTGGTTTTTGCGCAACGAACGATTTCTCTAAAACCGGGGGAGTCTTCTTCTGGTGACGCGTTGTTAACCTCTCTGGTACAGTGTTGTGTGTGAGTTATCGGGATCTTTGTCAGTAACGGCAGTATCAGAATTAGGGAGGCAGCTTTGTGAAAAGTACCGAATTAGGCAGAAGGGTTAATTGGGGGTTAACATCGCCACCCAAAAACATCTAACCGCCGAATTGCAAAGCTGCCGAAATAATTTCGTAACAATTTATTCAAGACATTGACTAAGTAGGAATAGAAAAAGTTGACGAATAAGTAGATCTCATGACAAATAATCAAACATATCACAATATATCTATACATTATTTTCCTCTTTCCCACCACCTCTACCCCGTACAATTCCCCTTCTTTCTCCCCCAGATCCCCCACCACCTCCTCCTCCTACAAATCCCCCTCTTTCCATCTATCATAAGTTGATGCACATTACTGTTTGACCTACTGCTATCTATTGTCATTTTTCTCATAAGCTCAGGAAGTTGTTCCCCAGTCATGTCACCCACTTCATGTGAGTTCACATTCATGTTACTAATAAATTACTCTTTGCAAATGCCTGTGAAGCAATTTCTGCCAAATGAAGCAAAAGTTGGTTTGTTAAATTGTGTTTTACATATAATTTTTTCACTCATAAAATATATAACGATAGATTTAAAATACTAAAACAATAACATCCAAAACTGCTGCCTTGCAAATGGTTGTAAAGGCAAACAATGTAAGTCTGCAACCTCAGGACTGTTCGGTACAAAGCAAAGACTTTTTGAAAATATAGCAGCCCGACATCAATAGTTGTCTCGAGGTGATTAAAAATATATCCTGACAACGTCGGTTGTCTCGGTTGTCACGATTTACAACTGTCGTGTTACGTCTAGGTGCCCTAAATTCACTTTACGGTTTCATTAAGATGCGCCCAGGCAAGTTTCAGTAAATATTTATTCATACTATGACGCATATTTATTCAGGAGCCGACATATAAGACTATGAACTACTGAACTATTTTAATACTCACCAGCTGCACTATTGAGACCATTTAGGTCGAAACAGTGGCCATCTGTCTGCAGCTTATACACAATTCATATTATTGGCTCCACATTGCTTATCATGTTTTAATATGACTGTATTTAATTTCTGCATGCACTCAAGTCCGAAGAACATCACCTTTTCGATAAGAATAAACACTGTAGTCGCCTGTGTACCAGGACCATACAAGAATTTTACATATACCTATGATTCGCGCGAAAATCTAAAAACTAGGAAGTGTACAAAAAATACTTTAGTCGCAGTTTCCTTCCATTTTTACACAGTAAAAGTTATGAAGCTATTTCATCTTAATGAAGCTAAGGTTGTTTTGTTAAATTGTGTTCACTGTAAAATGTTGTAACAGTGACTCCCTCAACAGCTACCAAACAAAAGGTTGGAAAGACAAGGAATGGAAGCCTTCATAATAATTTGATATATGTTAAAACACGTTAAATATATTTGCGTTACGTCTTTGCAGTGCGAACTCCAAGGTCGGAGCAAATGTTCCTTTGAACGTAACCAACAGCAGGTAAACAAAGGAAATTAAGATAGCAATAAAGGTACAGCGGGAAGAGGCGGATTGACGCGGTCGGAAGGAAAGAGTGGAGCGAAGGCGGAAACAACCTTGGTATCGAAGGTTATTGGAAAGCGAGTCCAAGATAAACATTCAAAGGTTTAAGAGAGAGAAATACAGACAATTGAAAGCATTGGGTCCAGCTTGTTGTTATCAATCTGTCAAACTAACTGTTGCGACCTATTATGTCAAATATGAGCATCGAATAGGGTCTTAACAATATTATTTATTTGTGTATATTTGTGGTGACTATACAGTCACCACAAAGTGGAAGTCTTTGCTTGGCCGTTTGGTCAGCAAAGTTGTCTGATAGTCACACCAGCTGCACTGATGAGACCTTTTAGGTCGAAACTGTGGCCGTCTGTCTGCAGCTTATACACAAATTCATATTATTGGCTCCACATTGCTTATAATATTATTTATGATCGGTGGGAATCCTATTTGATTAGCGCATTTGACATTAGATCGCACGTGAGTTCTAATTGTTGTGTTTTCCTAACCTGACTTAATTAACTCTCAATGCAAACACTACACCAATATTTATTTACCATGAACAATTTTGGATATGAGATTAACACATGCAATTATACCAACGCCAAACTGAGTGAATTTACGCCTAAACGTTCAGACAGAGTTGAACAAAACCGAATCACAAAATAGTAACTACTAACTCACACTGCAAGCCACGCACACTCATTATATGAAGCGAGAATACAAAAGACCAACGGTCACCGGACAGTTCAACAAAGACAGGTCGTTTGAAAGACGATACAGGACAGTCACACAGGAAAACCTAACGTCTCTAAACTACCAAACCAAACACTTCAAACTAGCCAATGAAATCACTTGACAACGCAACAGTTGCTTGGAAAATACACATGTCTTAACATTAATATGACACCAAAACAGTTGAGAAACAGTTGGAAAGAACACATAGGACACAAATTACGTGAATACACAACCGTTGCTATCGGTACAGTTTGAAATGAACACGCCTGGCAAGACGACCTACTTATGACTTTACCCAAACCAAATGATGAGAAATTCCGAACTGTGACATACTGACCATGCAACCTACTTCCATAAATGCAACGTTGATATGTAACGTAAAATTACGTTACACTAACAATTGTAATTTACCAGCTGTAACAGGAATAGTGATTCAAGTTTAGGTTGGATTTAAACTGTATTACAGCTGTAGTAGGTTCCCGATTTACGCCGCAAACAACGTGACGGCCCGTCCAGATCAACCCCGAACCACCTGTATGAGCTCCTTGAACTCATTGAGACGCTGTTGGTGCACAATTAATAAAACGCGCATTTAAAACTGTCGTAAGGCATAAAACGTGTTCTCCTATTCAGAATTTAGTTGACATCCATCGCAAATTTATCCCTTTCGAGTGCCATAATGTAAGGATATTTCTATTCGAGTCAAAACACAGATATAAAAAACAAATCTTAGTATACACAATATGTAAAACACAGCATATGTAGGATTACTAAGCAACAAACTTAATAATTTACACTGATTTATGCGATATGCTGCTTATATGTTTCGTAATTTGACATTAAGTTAAAATTTTTGCAGCCTTCGTTTGGAGAAGATGTTCGTTAAAGATTAAATAAGTTCACAGGAAGAGAAGTAGTGAAGGGGTGAGATCATAAAGTAATGGAACTTAGGAACCACGTATATTAAAGCGATTTCGATATATTTAAGCTGGATTGAGCTAAAAAATAAGTCTGCAAAGAATTAATATTTTTCAACTTTCAAAATATTAATCATACCGACGAAGCCTCAACTTTTTTACTTGTTGGGCGCGGAAAATATCAGTGGGGCTCTAAGTTGTGATACTATGGAAGGAATTTGTTTCTTTCCATTTAACTTTTCGTTGGTAGTTTTAGATTCAAAGTCATGGGCCACCCTCTTGTTGACTAAGGTCAATATCTGTGAATAATAACTATAGTGATAAAACAATATATTTTCCTTAAAAAATTTTTACCACCTTGACCAAATCCCATTTGTATCCGTACTTAAGGAGGCACTCACACAGCACTTGAATGAAAATTGATCCAGATTTTGGGTCCCTCCATGCACAATAATCTAAATTTTTGGTCAACTATATTGGTTGATCTATTTTAGATGATTTCTTCAGACGAAAAATCTTTGGATGGAATATTACCTGATGGAGTTGCATGGGCGAATAGGTAATCTGCAGAAACAGGAATAGATATATTTGCGGGCATTGCATCCATGTAAGGAGCAGTATCTACCTGATGACCGCCTTTTAAACCCGAATCCGTTTTTTCCCCTCTGCAGGCCTGAATTTAAAAAGGTTGCGTTGAGAATTATGAGTATAACCAAAATAATACAACCATTTGTTATATAGCGCCATTTTAATAAACATATTTATTGACAGAATAGATAAAAACATGATTTTTCAGTTTTGTGTAATTTCTTGAAATTTTTAGATTTTTGGACATCCTTATTGCCGTACCTGAGTAATAAAAATTTTTGGTTTTCCATCCAAGGCAGTACACGTGTTATCAAGAAACTTTTCTGTAATGTCTTTGAAATTGTATTCTTTATCATATGCATACAGATGATCATCAGGCGTTCCGTGTGACAATATAACACACACGAAACAGTCTTTTTTTTTAATGCTTGGAAACCCATCACAACACTTTGCAACTGTGTGGTAGAAAAAAAACAAAAGTATAAACGCTTAGCATTTCCTCTGGTATAACGGTGGAAAAAATTACTCCCCTCACTGGTATTCGGAGATTAAAAAACTAAGATACCAGGCGATCTGCGTCGTATTAATCTTATAGTAGAAATAACAATTTCTTGTCTAATATAAAGCTTCTTTACTAATCACTGCTTATTGGGGAAAATAACATGAATTTCGTGTGTAGCATATTCTGCCCTTGTTTCGACGTAGTGCAGCTTGGTGTGACTATCGACGATCTTGCCAGAAAAAACGGCCAGGCAAAGACTTTCGCTTTGATCTGACTACACAATCTCCGTCATCCGTTGGGCACGAAACGAGGTGCAACCATCGGGAAAAAAACAAGGTGGAAACACTGTGGCCAATCAAAAGCTAACCAATAGTGCTGTCACGCCCCGTGTTACAAAAAGTCATATATAAAAACATAAAAAAGTGGAAGTCTTTGTCTGATCGTTTGGCCGGCAAAACCGCCCATAGCCACACCATACTGCATTACTAGAAAATTTTGGTGCAAACAATGGCCATGCGCATGCAGCTCATAAAATCCACTGCTTACTCTTCACTATTTTATCCATTACTGCTTGTTTCGTCAAGTCATCGTAGATGTAATATTCGAAACCCAGGAACTCACCCCACCACTTTATCTAACGCCGCTAACAACATGACTGCCGCGTACGTAACGTCTATCCG
Organism: Ascidia mentula; assembly: GCF_947561715.1. NCBI lineage: Eukaryota > Metazoa > Chordata > Ascidiacea > Phlebobranchia > Ascidiidae > Ascidia > Ascidia mentula. The sequence continues at coordinate 8,963,875 of NC_138568.1, forward strand.
AACGATGATAGCCTTCTTTAAAGAATAAAAACAAACACAATCGCGAAATAAATGGTCATGAAATTACACAACGAGAAAGTACAAAAGGGCTCTACTGTTACAAGCCAAGCGGGACGTAAATCAATCAAAGGCTCCAAACACTCGAATCATTTTAATGCTTGCGGAATTTTTCCGCGACGCCATTATAGCCTTTGGATAAAAAGCCGTGTTTAGGTGGGATTTAATACAAAGAGGCTTGTTTACCGCTGACTAGAGTTCGGATGTAAACAGAGATCTTCGACCCGACGTCAAATCAAAAGGAATGCCAAAGCGGGCAATTTAATCTATGATAAAAAAAATTGGCGCAGCTTAATGCTGTTGCATCGGACATATAGGTATGACTTTTGGCCACCGTGTGGTGTCTACAACTGCGAAAAGATATTTAAAACCTTGACACTGTGGCATGGGAAATACTATACCAAAGATTAAGCGGGCGAAACGCGTGTACAGTAGGTTGGTCTTTATTTGTAGCTCGTGCATGGCGTTGTGCATTAAACCTTGTAGAGATTTTGTACGTATTGGAAGAACTAAAACAAAAAGAACTTGCAGAGCCCTATGCTATTTCGGTATGCTGTGCCGAAACAGATTTACGTTTCTTTTTTCATTTTGTCTTTTTCAGAAAGTATATGTCACGAATACATGTGTATGTTTACCGTTTAGGACAATGAGATGTATTTTTCAAGGGCTGGTGCGTTTTTCTACTAACTCTACAAGTTTGCATAAATTGACATTTTGGTTATCAAAACAATGCCAACAATAGAACGTTAATTTAAGCGACACATACGTACATTCATTCACACAGGACACTATCCGGAGTCAGTTTCACTATTGCAGAACACGCATCCTTGTCCAAATAAAATATGAACATGTTCAAGACATTGATTAAGTAGGAATTGAACAAGTTGACGAATAAGTAGACTCTACAGTGCAATTAGTAATCCAATGACAAAATATCAAACAAATCACAACAAAACTACTTTCTTCTCTCTCCTCTCCCACCTCCTCCCGATTCCAACCACCTCGTCCTCCTCCCGATCCCCCACCACCTCTTCCCTCCCCAGATCCCCCACCACCTCGTCCACCTCCAGATCCCCCACCACCTTGTCCACCTCCACAATAGCGAAACAAAAGGTCATGAAACGACAACGAAAAAGTACAAAAGGGCACTACTGTTACAAGCCAAGCGGGACGTAAATTAATCGAAGGCATCAAACACTCGAATCATTTTAATGCTTGTGGAATCTTTCCGTGAGGCCATTAGCCTTTGGATGAAAAGCCGTGTTTAGGTGGGATTTAATACAAAGCGGCTTGTTGACAGCTGACGATAGAGTTCGGATGTAAACTGAGATCTTCGACCCGACTTCAAATCAAACTGAATGCCAAAGACTTGTCGGAAAAAATACGTTGTTCCACCATATTGCCCTTTCAACCAAAAGATGCAGGTAAAGACTTGGTGACAGCAATGTGTTTATCCATTTTGAAAATTACACTGAGCAAACAGGTCTGAAAAATTTCGACCATTTGCTTGTGGTGGTGAAACCACCGCATTTGACGCCTGGGGTATTACAAAACAGTACAGGTGGCAATATAGCGCCAATTCATACTCCTTTGTTGTTCGGTTGAGCAAATATTGGTCCAGTGGATGGACATGTGGTCGAGTGCACTTCAAACATTTTTGTGGCTGACTTTATCATGCAAGACCTCTTTTTAAATGCCGATAAAAATGTTCGTTCACTGACGTATGCAAATCAAGTTCGAAATTTCCGTCAAAAAATGATTGATATTGCGACATACAATTAAGAATAAGGGGTTGGAATCGATCACTAGTTGCATGCTCTGATGCCAACTGGTATGCATCTGTACAAAATTTGAAACGTTGGTATATTTAAGTATGTGACATGCAAGTTTTGGACTAATTTTTGAATTATACCGCGGCCACCTAATACAAACGCCCGCGGGCCACACCGCTTTTTTCGCCAGATAACACAGCAATGCAATTTCGGTTTTACTCTAAATTCATTGGTCCATCCATCGCATGATAACCACTGCAAATGCGCTTATATTTGCTGGTGCGTTTACCTCGATGAAAAATGTATTTATGGTGGAAAATACGCGTTCAAACGCAAATCTGGTTTTCCTGTTCGACATATTGTGTCAAGGATGATTTATATTCAGGAGTGAGTAAAAAAGTTGTTAGCGTATAAAGTTATGATCAGGTATTGTGATAATACCATTTATTGTTTTCATACTTGGCTGAAATGTAATAAGCGTCACCGCTCTTCCCACTCAAAAGCATCCAAGACACGGGTTATTTAAATAATGCTATACACAAAGACCTATATATGTCACTGTATTGTACACGTACATGTACATTTATTCCTTTTAACTAACCAATAGAGAAACGGCAACAATACTTCAGCATCTGTTAACTTACAGATTATCTTTCAAGCAATACTGTGCGATTAAAGTGAACAAGGTTGTCGGGATTTGTAATGCCTTTAATGCAGCGTGCAACAAAACCATTTTAGAAACTTGTTAATTTTACATTGCGCGCTCTGTTTAATCAATAAGTTTATTTTCCTTTGCGATTTGATGTCTTCCTGCTTTTTTGGAGTTTTGATTCCTGTAACTTCTTCTGGACACTTTTTCTCTTCTTAGGCGCCACCTTAAACATTCCTTGCATCTAAGATGTATTTCCACTCCGGGCGGCTGCTTTTATTCCACTTCGTACTTGACGTTGACTGAGAAACTTTCCTGTTTTTTTCAAGACGGTTAACTTCCATTTCCAATATCATTGCTTCCTGGACCCACCGTTGATTGAAGCTTGATGGTTTCCATACTATATTTCTTTTGTTCGGGTTGGCGGACAAGTTCCTCAAGTCCCATTTGGGAGAAACTTCACCAAACTTGATAACATCGTTTCAGGGTTGATCGTTCGTGGGAAATGCCGTGACACTCATTACGTTTTTCACTCCATCTATGTGGTATATGTGAACGGTTCCATAATCCCAACTATTGTTCAAACTTTTTTGAAGTTATCTCTTAATGCTATGGGTAGGCATGTCCGACTACTACCAGGAAATGTTCACAATTTGTATCTTATATCTGCAAACAAAAAAACTTGTCCAACACCACTATATTACACGTATAAATTCAAATTATTCTGAGCAATAACAGCTAATATGAATAACAAAAAAATGAAAATTGACATTTTGGGAACAATTTTCGGTAATATACCAGCGTATAGTGCTCGAAATCGAAGGTCCTAGAGTATCAAAAAATGACAGTTTATGAACAAAGGGACTCTCTGAGAGAGTGTCTAATGTAAGATAAATAATACAATTTGTTTAGCTACACACGGCTTCAAACGCGTACAAAAAAAGAAACTTTATGATTTGCTTCCTTGAGGCCGCGTCATTCAATAATCGACCCTTTATGATTTAATGCAACTATCGACAAACGTTCAAAAACCCCAGCCATCACTGAACGACGCGGCCTCAGGGATTCCCTGAGGTGCAACGGAAGGTAAACACCCCACAGAGAGATGGCGCAACAGTGTTAGATGTCGCCACTGTTCAAACAACCTGGTTTTGCACACTACCTCCAGGCACGGCCCACATTTCCACACATATGGGGGGAAAAGAACTGTTCAGTTATAACCCAACGTCTTTTTCGCACTAGTTTAATCGATAATATTCTTTAACCCAATTTGCACTGAGTATACGACTGCTGAACACCAACTACATTAATAACCTTATGTGGAAAGCAAATATATTGACGTTGTATTAGTTAAACTGAATTGAATCGTTGTTTTACAGATTATCAAAGATCGACTATATAGACTAAGAATCACTCTTTGTTTAGAGCAAATACGAGATGTGAACTCAAAACATGCGCACATTAAAGTTGCTGGTAACATGATGGGGTAATTATTTTCCAATATCGCGGTAACGTGCTACGTGTAGTTTACATTTGTTATTTACTTATACTTTATTTGTCTGCTACACCATAAACGGGTACGTAATGCAAAAAACGTAGAGGACCTCTCAGTAAAAATACACCTTAAGCAACTATCAGTTGACTAACGAACAAACCTGTGTAAACGGCCTCGCACAGAAGGTTTTTACCTGGGAAACCACCCAAAGGTTGCGTTGATGGCGCAACAGTATCTGACGTCAGCATGATATGGGCGGTTGATTTGTGAAGCCCCTGTAGTCACCTATAAGTGTTTAGAAAAGTGTACAGCCAAAAAACAGTCAATCCAGGTTGGTGTAAGGTAAAGCATGTACAAATAACAAAATTGTCCAACATACCCTTATTCAGTGGTTATTGTGGTTGTTGAAGTAGCTGTGGCTAGAGAAAAGAATTGGATTATGTTTTTCAGTCTTTAAAGGTTTCTCAATTGTAATTTTTCGTGATATTCATTTCTCTTTGCATCGATATACAGTGGCCTGGCACTGATTATCGTTCTGCATTGATCATTCATTCGATTGAAGCACTCATTAGAAGACCATAAGTAAACACGTTGGTGTAGGGATAACAAGGTTGTATCAGTTTAAATGAAGAATTAGAGATCAACTGGTCATTTGCTGCAGTTACAGGTATTAAGCGACTACAGGCATCAGCCTTTTCTCTCGACAAGAGAAAATGACTTTAAGCGACTACAGGACTCAGCTTGTGCAGGTCGGTGTTGACCGAAGGATCTGAAGGTAAAATACAGCTAATACCATTATTCAGCCAAACGGGTGATTAGCTTGGGCACAAGAAGAATGTGAAACCCATAGTTTAATATTTGTTGCTTGTTTTAATCGATAAAATATGATAAAATAATAAAATATTTTTTGGTGCAAAGCGGGCTCGGTGAAGGGTCAAGGCATAACTTTGTAACTTCGTTGTAGTAAATGCCCCTGATTGTAATGTGAGCTATATCTGAAAAACTCGTTGATTTTGGAGAACAAAACTTTCACGTTGATTTATAGTTTTATAGTAAAACAGCATCTTTATTGAAACTATAAACTGTAAGATAAACTATTCGGTTTATGCTGTGTTATCGAGGTTGCTACTATGTTCCATCGTGTTTAGTTTGTCATGTTTGCATCTACTCTTGTTTTACGTTTTTCCTTGTATTGTATCTTGTGTTTGGAAATCAAACCAATGAGCTGTGAAGCTTTAAAATCAACGCTATAATTGACAAACCGCAAAGGATTCTTTAAGTTGGCGCATTCGGTGATGAAACTGTTAACAAAACAACGTTTACTTTGCAAACTCGTCGCCTGGCACAGTTCATTTCCATGCGTCCGTTTAATGCGTTTACGGGGAAAACGTTGCGTTTGCAGTGTGTTGTTTGTATGTCCGATCTCCGCCCAGATAAGTGTGTGCTAGTTTTCGTTCTTTTTGGTTAGAGACAAATATCCCCATTTTTTTCATAATTTTTTGCAACTATCGACAACACTTTTAAAGCCCAACCATTACTGCACGACGCGGCATCAAAAATGCAACCGACCTTTGTCATATTTTGTCTGGATACCATGCGGGAGATACCCTGGTGTGTAACAAAAGGTAAACACCCTACAGGGAAATGGCGCAACAGCGTGGAGTGTCGCCACTGTTCAAACAGCTGTTCATTTTTAGCGTAACGTATTTTTGTTCCTTTTTTGATCAACGTTTAACACACTTAGCGCGTAATCTTTACGAATGCTGAACACCAACTGCATTAACAACTTATGGAATGCGAAATACATTGGCGTTGTATTAGTGAAACTGAAATGAATCGTTGTTTTGCAGATTATTGAAGTTCTATTTCACAAACTAACATAGTCGCATACTTCCCCAATGGCATCTGGTGCTTCGATACTTAGTGATGGTAAAACCACACACCACGTCCTTAGGAACCCAAACTTGAAAAACATAGGAAAGCGAATGGAAAAAATTGTGGACAAGAAACTTACAAAGACGGCAACCCACAAGATTCACATCGATTCGGGTAGCAAAACAATTGATATGTCCTTGAGACCAACCAAAAAGCAGGATTAAACAAACGTTGCTGGCATGTCAGAATGCGGTAGAATTCAATACAATTTCTTAAAGCTGTTACCAATGATTGAAATATCATGTAGGCAAATTAGAGACTGATATTTAATGGGGGCTTAAGTAAAAGGCAGGGTAATTACCGATCTGATTTTGGTGTTCTTTGGCTGCAATATTTCGGTAGTTGTTCTTTGGTTACAGGTCACAGATAAAACTTTTCGTTATTTAAAACTGTTTATTTTAACGACTTCGATCCCAAAATGGTGATGCATAATTACAAAAAGATTACCCCGACAAAAATTGGCATTTCCTTAAACCGAGCGATGAAAAACAACTGGAGACGTGGAACGCGCCATCAGTATAATGTTGGAGGTGTCCGAAATGTGATGAGTGTCACCGCCCTTCCCACTAAAAGGCAACCAAGGAACGGGATTATGAAGTTTGAGAAATCCTCCCCAACATGGAATGATTTGGGAAAAAGCAAGATTAGCAAAAATCCAAACCGAAGAAACACAGAGATGAAGCCATACAGCTTTCGCACTAAGCGTGGTCAAAAGGCGGCGATGCTTGAAATGGAAGTTGCTCGTCGGGCGAAAACACCCGGCAAGTTTTTAAGTCAAAGTCAAGTTGAACGTGGAATAAATGCTGCAGCAAAATCGGGAAAAACATCACAACTCAAAAAGATGTTTGTAAAATCTCCTAAAGCACGGAAGAGAGCATATAAACAATTGTTGAAGTAGATATGTAAATAAAATGAGTGCTTGTATTCATCTTTCTCTGCAATCCAGATAAAAATGTAAATATTAACGCTTTTTGTATATAAGCGATTCAATTCCTTCTCTTAATAAAACTTTAATCAAAAAAAGTGAAGTTTTTTATCAAACATAAGTATAAGTTTCAAAACTATAAAACTATACAGCAATTGAAAAAAAAAAGTTGTATAGGATACGTTAAAAGAGGTGATGCAATGTCAAAAAAAAATTAAAGAAAGTTTAGTATTAAGTACGTTTCTGGTTTATTTAAAGCCGCGTGTCGGCACTGAAATTGTTTCTGTAACAATAATGTCACAACCATTGTGATAATAATGCTCGAGTTAAATAGTGTTTCGGGGAGTACAAATTTTAAAAAATCACTTACCTCGTGTTAACGTTTGTTATTGACACATGTTCGCAAACTGCCCGAGGACAAATTGCAGTTATGTCATTTCCCGCCCTTGTCTGCTTGCTTATAATTTACTTGAGAAAAACGTGAATTAGTATTTTTTTGAGGATAAAAATAGTAACAAAGGCCAGTTTTTCAAAGTTTAACCCACACAAGATTACAATGCGCATACCTGCTCCAGGGTAACTGTATAAATACATCAAATGCAGTTTGCAACATCCTGCAAAATGACCCGCAATCTACATACTCTTACCTGTGGATTGTGCAATGTCTTCAGGTAAATAACTGGACAAACAGATCAACTGCAGTTTGCAACATCCTTGGTACAATATCTTCCAATGATCAAAAATAGGTAAACAACGTTTCGCAACACCCATCAATAAATAACGAACACAGATGACAGTGCAAAGTTTACTCACAAACAAATAAAATGTACCCTGCGCAAGACTATAAATTCACGCCAGTTTGGTTGTCAAGTTATTTCTGCTGTTACGGTCATGAAGGAAGGACAATAAAAGTAGTTTTTGGTGCAAAGCGGGCTCGGTGAAGGGTCAAGGTAATTGTAGTGCCTCTGATCGTACTGTGTGTTACATCTAAAAAAGTCGATGATTTTGGAAAATAAAATTTAAACGTCGATTTATAGTTTTATAGTAAAACAGTATCTTTATTAAAACTTTAAAGTGTAAGATCAACTATTCGGTTTTTTCTGTGTTATTGAGTTTGCTACTAATGTTCTATCGTGTTTAGCTTGTCATGTTTGCATCTCCTTTTTTTTTCTTTTTTCTTCTATTGTACCTTGTGTTTGGAAATCAAACCAATGAGCTGTGAAGGTTTAAGAATCAACTTAATTATTGGCGCACCGTAGAGGATTCTCTGAGATGGCACGGCCGGTAATAAAACCGAACTCGCCGTTTCGCCTGGCTCAGTTTACATCTATGCATCCGTTTAATGTACCTACGGAGAAAACGTTTTAGTGCAACAACTATAAGACGGCGTCAATGTGTGTTGTTGTGTTTCCGATCTCCGCACTTAAAAGTATGCGCAAGTTTTCGTTTTTGAGGTTGGAGACAAATGCTTCCCTTTTGTTTTTGATGGAGATGTTTAAATAAATGCGCAGGAATCTCACAACTCGTAAACAAACCAAACGAATGTCGCAAATCATTTGAATTGTTTTTTTTCACGGTGCGTACGTTGTTGTACCGCATAAGACTGATTCAAAACAAAATTTTGGCACAACCAACTGCGAACACGCGTTTCATAGATTGTATGCAACTATCGAAAAAACCTCCAAAGCCCAACCATTACTGCACGACGCAGCATCAAAAATGCCAAGCGATATTATGGTACAACCGACCTTCGTCGTTTTGTTTCATCACCATGCGGGAGATTCCCTGGTGTGTAACGATAGGGAAACATTGCAGGGAGATGGCGCAACAGCGTGGGGTGTCGCCACTGTTCAAACAACTGTTCATACTTAGCGCAACGTATTTGTTTTACTTGTTTGATGGATAACAATGTATAATACACTAAGCGCTAAGTATACGAATGCTGAATGACAACTACATTAACAAAAACTTGTGGAATGCGAAATACATTGGCGTTTTATTAGTGAAACTGAAATGAATCGTTGTTTTGCAGATTATTGAAGTTCTATTTCATAAACTATCATAGCATACTACCCCAATGGCATCTGATGCTTTGATGCTTAGTGACGGTAAAACCACACACCACGACCTTAAGAACTCAAACTTGGAAAACATAGGAAAGCAAATGGAAAAAATTGTGGACAAGAAACTTACAAAGACGGCAACCCACAAGATTCACATCGATTCGGGTAGCAAAACAATTGATATGTCCTTGAGACCAACCAAAAACCAACCTGGAAACGTTCTACTAACCATTGGTGGTAAAACGGAGAGTTGGAAAAAATTGAAATCAGCAATGAAAAACAACTTCAGTAAAAAGTACAGGAAGTTTGAAAATGAGAATATCACACCCCGAGACCTGGAAACAAAGGTAGGAAGAGCTGCTGTCATGACAAAAGGTGAAGTGGCGCGCAGGGTGGAAACGGAAAAAGGTTTTCCAACCAGGGATGAAATCAAGCGTACAGTGAAACGAGCTGTTGATAAAAATTTGGGATCCCAGCTTACAGAGGCCTTCACAGGACCTCCATCAAAACGCAAGAAGACTTGCAAACAAATACAACAGGCCGGGTATGTAAGTCAAGTTTAAAATTTTTATGCAATAGCCATAACGATTTATTTGTTTAAAGGTTATTACTTAGTTTGAAATTATTTGCTGTTACCAAATAGGCATACAGTTTGTTAAATATTTTGACCCTCCCTGCTCTGGAACGTAAGCATTTCCCGGTAATTTGTTTTCACTTAATGATTGACATCGTGTTCACATCTGCAATGAACTGTGAAGGAATGCACAAGAAGCTTCGGACTGTTAAGACATGTCAAACAGTTTTTCTTCTTGCAGGGGCAAAAAGGAAAAGAAGACAGGGACAAGTAATAAAAAACTGTCACGGAAAGTTGCTTCAACGAGCAACAGCAGAGGAACAAAGAAAACAATTCCAAACCGTGCAAAAGTTGGGAGTGCAAAAAAAAGGCCGAAATCAACCGGTAGAGCAAAAACAAGCACCAAACGGGGAGTAAAGAAAACTGTTCGGAAACAAACAAAAGTTGAAAGTGCAAAAAGAAGGCCGAAATCGACCGTCAAAGCAAAAACAAGCACCAAGCGGGGAGTAAAGAAAACTGTTCGGAAACAAACAAAAGCCGGGACTAAAAGAAGCGTAAAGCAAAAGAAAGGAAGAAAATAAGTAGATATTAAATTTCTAAAGTACTTTTGAATTTGTAAATTTGCGAAACGATTTTGTGCGCTTTTGAGACTCGTACCTGCCTGATTGAAACAATTATTTTTTATAAATAGCGTGTAATTGACATTCATTTTTTTATTCGTTTATTTTGCCCCAGAAACACATTACATTTTAGCAAGTAAAAGGTTAAAGCTGTGGATGTATGGGTATTGATTTTAAAACTTTACAAGCAATGATCTTTAATTCGCAACATCCTGCTGGGTAAACAGGTCAACAGTAGTTTGTAACATCCTGCAACAAAACCCCCGCAAATTTTTGTATAATTGCTGAACACCGATTACATTAAAATTTCTTGTTGAATGCGAAATACATTGACGTTGTACATGTGAAACTGAACTAAGTCGTTTTGTTTTGCAGATATTTTGAGAACTATTATACAGACGTATACTAACCCCTAACGTCTGCGTTGACATTTAGTGATGGTGAAACCACACACTGCGTCCTTAAGGATTTGAAAAACATAGTAAAGCAAAAAAATTTAAAAAAAAAAGGTCATTAAAAGTCACGAAACGGCAACGCACAAGATCTACAACGATTCGGGTAACAATTGATATGACCTTGCGACCAACAAAAAGAGCAGCCTGGAAACGCTCTTGTGATCATTGGGGGCAAACGGAAACTTAGAATGACTTGCAACGTGCCATGATTAGTAAAAGTTTTGCAAAAGATTGGAAAGATAATGAGACGACGAATATTATTTCCAAAGAAAAATCAAGCGTACAACAAAACAAGTTATTGAATAAAACGTAGCATTTTAACTTCCAAAGGCATTTCAAGGGCCACTAGCAAAACGCCAAAAGCCTTGCGAAGATATAAAACAGGCTCGGTATGTAAACTTACCTCGCATCATCAATGCTTGTTAAAAAGTTTGAAATTTGATGCTAACAATATCCATTTTTTATGTTGTTTAACCCTTACCTTTGATGTTGATTAGTTTTTTTTGTGGTATCAGTCGCAAATTTTGACGGATATTTATAACGCTTGGAATACTACAAGAGCATAAAAAGCAGTAAAAAAAAATGTTTACCACCAGAAGCAAAAAGAGAGAAAAGCAGAAACAAGTCCAAATAAATCGACACGAAAAGTTGTTCAAAAACAACTAAATACGAAAGAAATATTGGCAACATCAAGAAAATACAAATTTCCCTTTCAAAATGTATTCTCACAATGATTGCAGTGCATGAAGAACTTTGCGTTCAAACATATGACGTGTCAACTCCGTCGTCGCCAACATTTACCAGGAACACTGCAAAACCGTGCATGAGATTATCCACAGGAACAGCCGTTTCCTGTAACCTGTCACAATAACAAATCATTCCGTCTGCGAAAACAACGTGACAAAGCCAGAAGAAATGTTTTCCACTATCCAGAGAGAAAAGTCCCCGCCACAAATCAAAAAGAGATGCAGCAGTGCGTGACGTCACTTCGGCGCTGCCATTCTCGCAGGAAACAGGCCGTTTTGACGTAGCGCAAGAGTTTTTTTCGTGCGAATATCATGACTCACCGAAATTGAAAAAGTGGGACGTTAAGCCAGGTGCGTGACGCTTTGAATAGTCGGAAAGAAAACGCTCCGTTTCGCAGCGAGACGTTTATAATGTCAGGGTGTTTTGCCCGAGGGCATAATTTACGTTAGCGTTGGCCGATAATAACCTGAGCGTTTGTCTGAATTCAGGTCTGAAAACTGTGTCGCATTTTTCCGTGAAGACAAACGACAGGAAAGTCTGTTAATGTGATTAACGCGAAGTGGATCAAAGTGTATCCAAAGTTGTTCAGATTTAGGCATACATTTATCAAGTACTGCTTGTGCAAGGCAAAGACTACTGTGGATGTTTGACATGAAGACGTTTTTCTACATTGCTGCATTGCTGGCATTGCTGGCAAGCTGTGACGCCCGTAAGTTTTATATAATTTGCTACATTGCTAGCTTTTGTGCGTTAGATAGAAAGACAGAGGTTTAAATAAAGAAAGGCATGATGTCACAAACAAAGTTATTACGTGACCGATACTAGTTGGTTTAAGTACTAGCAGTTACCCGACTTTGTACAATAGTCCATTTTAGCACTGGTGATTTTTAAATTCATCAACAAACCAGTTCAATTTGCCCTTATTGATGACACCAAGGCCATAGTGTTCTGCAATTGTTTGTAATTCAAGACTATTGTAAGGTCTTAATTTTAAGGCTGGGTTGGAAGTACAAAACCTCCCCTAAACGCTTATTTGCGCAACAAGTTGCCGAAAACCACAAACACAAGTCGCCTTTCACATGCGTTACCTGAAGATAGGGCTACAGGTTACGCAACAATGCGCGTAAAAGAGCCGGCGACGAGTTCTGTAGTGTGTCATGCGTCGTTTTCAAGTCTCTATCTCAGCTGTATACCGTGATTCATGTGAAGCAAGTCACTCCTTCCGCTCTTAAGTTGTTTTTTGCGTCTGTTGTTTTGGGGAGTGCAATATAATTTTGGGAGGACAACATAATGTCCGTTCTGCCATGGATAAACACCTTTTTTTTCTTCTTCTTCTTTAATCGATGTTTTTTTTCGGATAATCAAACAGCTTTTATCAAATGCTTAAATTGATTTGCTTAAATGACTTCATTATTTCAATATGTCACATGTTCATGCATGGCAGAAAGCATTTAGCTTTTGACTTGTTTCGCAATTTAACCCTGAAGTACTTATTTTGCAGAGGATTTTTACTGCAGCCAAAGTGAAAAAGTTCCGTTAAGCTTTAAGTGCGACGGAGTTAAGGATTGCACAAACGGATTGGATGAACAAAACTGTACTGGAAAAATTACACCTTTGTATGTACCCAGCATACTCCTTTACTTACGTTTGAACATTTTTTCTTTCTTTAATTGTATTTCAAGCTATTACTAAAGATGGTAACAAGTGTAATGTAACGCAGGTTGTATCAGTTTGATGTCATCTGCCATCCGGCGAGACTTCCTCAGAGTTGTGTCAACAATAATGCATCAAGCGCAGTTTTAGTTTTATGCGCTGAGGAAATCTCGCCGGATGGCAGACGAAACGTCGGCTAATAAACACTTTAGAAACTTAAGTGCCAGAAAAACAATTCCGATTAATTAGTATGCCTGGCAGAAAAATAGCAGTATGATTACAGTTGTTATTCTATCTATGTATATTGAACTGTATTTTGAAAATTGTGTGCAGAAAGTTGCGGTGTTTTATTTTGTTTAAAACAGCCTGGAATTCTTTAGTAATTGAAATGCTAAAAATTCTCCTAACTGAACCAGTTCTGCCATTTTCTCGACCAAACCACGTGACTCATATCACATGACTTCACCTGCGCGCGTATATTTTCAGGTTTGTTGGCACAGTCCCATGCGATAGGGTCGATGCGGTTCGTTGCGGAGACTCCAACGCATGTATACGCTTAAGCGAAATGTGTGACGGGGCGTACGATTGTCCAGACAACAGCGACGAGATATTTGGGGGCCCAGGATTCAAGTGCGTCATCAAAACAGCGGTTGGTGTCCCGTGCGTTCTGCCACAAGTCAATCTCCTTGATTCGACGTCCCACTGCGTAAACAGCGCAGATTTGTGTTTTGACAAGACCGGCGCGTTGACTTACAGCTGCTTCCAGTGTCTTGACAGAAAACATGTAAGTCTAACTTAATTTCCATAAAAATATCAATACTATTTTTCAAACAAACGGGTTCATAGGTGCGAAAAATTTAGAATTGATTACGCGAGTCATCAGTGCTGTATGAGGACCTTACAGCACTGATCATAAACACAGCAGTTGTTCAAGTTTGCTCTTTCCATGAATGGCATATTAGCTCTGGCTTTTATCTTTGGCGTAAACGGGTTCATACAGAACCGGTACAATATACGATAAAGTTTAGAATATTTATTTAAGTTTAAATGGTTTAATACTTGCTAGTGTTTACGCCTGCGTGGGATTCTAGCGTAATCACATTTCTCCGGGAACACAGTAAGCTTGGTATTTCGAATTGTGGCGCAATACCATGAACAGAACAGGTTAACAGACAGGGTCTAAATTTACTTCCCAAATTGTCCGCGCGACCAAATACCAAGCCGCAATTAACGAAAACTTGCCGAGGGCGAGCCGCAATTACGTAGGAGAAAGGTCACTTTCCCGTCCCTTGTTTGCACGGATATAATTTGCCCAAGTGAAAAACGTCAATTAACAATTTCATTCAAGGAAAAAAATAGTTGCGAGAAGCAGGTGTAACTCCGCAAGCCAACGTTTAGCCCACACAAGTGGATTTGAATACATACTGCAAAATAACCTGGTTACAATTAATCATAACTTTCAAATCATCCAGGTGATATCCACGTTCCAAGTATGCGACGGAATACTAGATTGTGCCGATTTCTCGGACGAATGTCTGTGCGAGGAACAGGACATTCCCGAAGTCTGCCACCTCTACAGCGGAACAGAACCCGAATGCTTGTTATCTAATTCATACCTCGATTACTTATACGAAAATGACTATCCCGGTTACGGGGACACAGGTAAAGCAAACTATGTTGTGTTTAGGGGTAGAGCCCTTAGTTTTGCAATTGAAATTCCGCCGTATAAGCATGCAAAATGAGTGTTTAAGAACGGCTTTTGTTGAAGCTATTTTCAAAAAATCTCCTTAAAGTTAACCCTGAAATGTGGTCACACATCGATATTTTTTACTTCTTTATATTTATTTCCTGTATCTGCCATTTAAGGGATGCAGACTGGGCACAAGTGGTTGCAAAATATCACCATACCATGCGGAGATGGCCAGTGTATCACAAGCGCTCAGCTTTGCAACCAATATGAAGACTGCGCCAATGGCCTGGACGAGTACCACTGCTACAGCTCTTCAACAGCAAGCCATCTCCTGACTCTAAGCAGCCAAATAACCGACCAAAATTCTTCTTTCGCCGGATTTTACAATCGAACAGTGGCGAGCATGAGTCCCAACTCCACCATGCTTTGTCAGAGCAGCGCAGGAGTTACAGTGGTGGCGGTTAAGTGTGACGGAAGGCCAACGTGTGAGAATCTGATGGACGAATGCGACCCCTTGTGTGGGAAATTGCCACCCTTTTGCAGTGTGGACTTGTCTTGTTTATTTACCCCGTATATATGCGACGGATTGTGGCAGAGCGACCAGATGTGTGGCAGACGAATACCGGAGGAGGAAATGGGTTGCCCTCATCGCTTTTATTGCAAAAGCGGAACGGCCATCAGCATCGCTATGAGTCAGGTATGTTCACGGCGTCCGATACTGAATTACTTTCTTATTTAAAAACAAAAATACGAGAATGGAATTTTAAAAACTTGTTTCCATCACAATACAACGCGGATTTGTGATACCATGAGGTTTTTGCACACTAAGCTAATGACTAACTAACCAGTGTCCTCAATTTCAGAGGTGCGACGGGCTCATAAACTGTGATAACGAATCTGACGAGAGCGTTGAGCAGAATTGCACCGACGGTCGTTTCTATTGCGAACAGCGCGACCCCAACAACACATCACCCCTCAATCTTCTCTTCGTCCCCGATAATCTGAAAGTGAACGGACGTGAAGAGTGTTTGGACGGTAGCGATGAATGCCCAAGTGTCTTTGACCAGCAAGACGAGTTTAGCTCGCGGGAAGAGATGATCAGGAATTTATCGTTGCGGATTATACTGTGGATTATTGCTCCTGTGGCACTTGTGGCCAATGTTCTCGTGCTGGCATTCACATTACAGCGAATGTACAAGAGAAGAGGAACGGATAATCCCATTGCCAAGAGCCACACGTTTATGATCGCAAATCTTAGCTTCGCCGACGGCACGATGGGAGTGTATTTAATTATTTTGTCCATCGCCAGTACAACACATTCTGGAAACTACTGCCTAGCAGACAAGCAATGGCGCACCGGCGCCGCTTGTCGAGTCATGGGATCTTTGGTGATTTTTTCCAGCGAAGCTTCCGTGTTGATTTTACTCATCATGGGTCTGTTCCGGTTGTACACCATCTACCAGCCCTTTGAGGCTAACTTCTCTTCAAAATCGGGACTCGTGGTCAGAATTGCAGTGATTGGCTCATGGCTAACGTCACTGGTTCTCTCTATTTTGCCGTGGGTGCTTGATGATTTTTTTTCGCACGCTTGGTTTCCAAGTCCGTTTTTCCTTTCCGACGTGATTAGCAAAGACACCTACGTTACTTTCAAGAACCGACTGGACACCATGCGTAACTATTTGTCGAAAAACGTGGATTTTCCGCCTAACAGTACCCTGAAGTTGTCGGCCAACGCATTGTCATTCGAACCGCACGGATGGGTGGGCTATTATTCGCAAAACGGCGTTTGCTTGCCAAACTTTTTCACTCATAAAGGCGACCCCGGTTGGCAATTAACCATTTTCCTTGTCACGTTCAACTTCGTGGCTTTCATTACTATGGTGGTGGTTTATTCTCTCATCTGGCGCTTAACAACTTCGACCGCGGCAATCAAGATACGTAAAAACGTCCCCAAAGGTACCAAGCTTAACTACCAGAAGTGCAAATTGCAGAGTCGAGTGACCCGTCTCCTTTTTACTGATTTTTTTTGCTGGATACCCTTATGTAGCATGGCCTACGCCTATTTCGCCGGGGCTCAGATAAACGACGTCGCCTATGCCGTGGCAGGAATCATCCTTCTTCCAATCAACAGCGCTCTTAACCCAATACTGTACGCAGGAATATTCGACAATGTCATGTCGAAGTGCTCCGCAATGTACAAGGCTCGTAGAATCGGAATTAAACGTGGAGGCAAGTTGGAACAAAGCGAAACTTCTGGGGGGAGTAGTAATATGGCGGGACGTTCTTTGAGATACACTGGCGAGAACACCCCAACCACCAGCTTGCAAGGGACACCTCAACTGAAAACCCGCAAGGATATTGTTAACA
This sequence comes from Ascidia mentula, assembly GCF_947561715.1. NCBI lineage: Eukaryota > Metazoa > Chordata > Ascidiacea > Phlebobranchia > Ascidiidae > Ascidia > Ascidia mentula. The sequence continues at coordinate 8,980,877 of NC_138568.1, forward strand.
CTGTGTCAAAAGCGCCTCAAACCAGTAAAGGGCTCTGCACACCAGACGCGGCTGACGGTTGCGGCTAGCGATGCGTAGCGGTCGCGTATTTTTCCCGCGCTTTTTGAAGCGGCAAGGGGATTCACACCTGCAGTGCGGTTGGCGGTAACGCGATAAAACATTTCAATATCTAAAATACCTTGAGCGTCTTTGTGTCGTAAAAACGTTCATGGGAAACTTCATTTAGTTTTATTATAAGACAATTAACTTAATAATCTATATAATATTCACGTACGGAGCGTTTACTCACGACTTATATATTACTTGGTTTGCTTTTACTGTAAGGACACCAAATGACTATGTTAGTGAAACTGATCTACAATATTTCGTTAAAGAAACGTTTTTACAAAGTCCAAAAAATTAATTACCGCAAATCCAGTAATTATTGTGATCCATTAATTAATTTCTGATATTTTATCACCAAACACCCCATATACAAATAGAATTTCCTAAAACCACCTAAAATTAATCGTGACAAGCCAAAAACCCTGCGAAAACAAACTTCAGATCAACGCGGCTGACGGAAAAGTTAAATCTGATTTAACTCCGCCGTCAGACGCTTCGAGCGAGAAAATCACGCCGTCACGGCATGACGCCAGCTGGTGTGAATGCCCCGCCGCTTCGAAACCGCGTCGCCAGCCGTTAACCGCGTTTGGTGTGAATCCCGCTTCACACTGTCGTTTGACAAAAAAGCGCAGCAAGCATCAACTGGCTTTGTAATTGGTTTTTTACTTTTGTCGGAAAGAAGTTTTTAAGGTTTACGTCAAGTGTTTTTGTTGTAAAATGCTTTTACGACTGTGTACATTGTTTACCTCTCCAAAGAGCTGCTCGATTTTGCTATATTAATAAACGTAGAGTAGCTGTGACGAAGCTTAAATAAATAAAAAGTACTGTTTGTTGTAGGTGTTGAATGTCATGTGAGGGTTCATATGCAAGTTAATCGATAAGATAATAGACCTCCCTGCTCGGTGGCGCCCAACCAAAAAGAACGTTTACGAACCTGGGCTTAGTTGGTTCTGTATTTTTGGGTTCCACGTCACTACTTCTATTTCCACCTCAATGAACCAGATTAATATTTTATTACGTGAGCTGGAGAAGAGAAACAGGCAGGGTTGGGGTAGTTTAAGTGAATCAGCCAAGTGTTTCTCCCCCAAATCGTTTCTCTGTGCCAAACAGAGCGTGTCTAGGAATCCGCTATTTCCCATTGTGTAAAACCTGGCAGGGGCCCCAGAATCCCTTTCATGTTGGATTATTGCCTTCGTAATGTGATACGTTAGAGTCAACATCGAAAATAATTTGCGACCACGCGAGTAAACAGAACTTACAGGGAAAATGGGCTGAATAGTTCCTATAAAAGCATATATCTCATATGAGTATAATAATTTTTTAATGCTATGTCCCGTTTTTAGATTACTATTAGAAAAACAATGCCTTAGGGCCGGCCACAAATCCAGACTAAAGGTATTTAGCTTCATGTTTAGTCGCAAAAAATATATATTTGTATTTTTAGGTCACATTCACAATTTGACTTGGGATCACGAGGGCCCTAATCCGTCATTGATTGTTTAATTATGTGGACAGCTTATACAGAATGTTAATTTGCGTACCAATCGTACAAGTTCAGTTGATTTTAAATTCAAAATTGGTTTGATCTAAATCCAAACGGACACTTCTGAATAAAGCAGCATTGTTGGAGATGTGCGCTAGGTAGCGCCATGGTTTTAAACATGCGAACCCACTGATAGTTTCCCAGAGCTTAAAGTCTTTGTTACTCTATAGTGGACACCACCTGGTTAAGACGCGGAACAAAGCATCGGAAGGTGTGTTCGTCCCGAATGATCAGGAAATTAAATTTTACAAGATTATTGACTGAAGTCGAGCTGATTGGCGTTTTTGGGATATTTTTAGTCTCCTGATGATTGAAAAAAAAACACGTAACGGCATTACCATATTGATGATAGTGTTTGACACAAAAACTACTGGTTAGTTTTGTAGGAAATGTGTTCATGAACAATTATTTTTTTTGCACATGGCAGGGATATTCTTTGTTGTGAATAACATATATAAAAATAATTCATTTGCAAATTTAGTACGTATCCCATTTCACCCAGTAATATACACCAGCGTATAGTCAATAGACAATCACTCCTTTCAAATAGATTTGGTCATTAAAGGTGCCGGTTATCATCACGCAATGATCACCTTTAGTTGGACGACGATGCAATTCCTTTCCCAGCGGACGGCGACGCACTGTGACGTCATAATCGTCGAAAGTGCAGCTGTCGGGCGTAGTTTAAACTTAGGGTGTTGAATAACTTCGGTGCTGCCTCAGAAGTTAGCGTATGCGGGCATTCGTACAATGGAAGCCTAAATGGCAATTGCGTCAAGGCCCCCAACCTACATCAATCCTGTTTTACAAATTTGAACAGCTTTCCGTATAGTTGGTTTTGTTGTGCAATCATGTTGGACGATTCCCAATGTGGTCTGAATTGACAGTTGGCCTTACATAAAAACGGCATAAGCTACAGTTCATGTTACAAAAACCCATGTTTGGCATTGTAATAATTTCTAAGAAAAACTATTACTCAAAGTGATTCTTTAAATCCACTTGAGTATTTATTTTCGTAATACTTGTAGCTTCCGCTCTTGATTTCATGCCTTAAATAAAGGAGAAATCAGGCCCTCATAGATCACAATTCATTGGTTACAAACTTGTTTATGTGATGTCACAGAGGAATTCTACAAATCGTAGGTCAATTAAAGATCGCAGTTTTCATTCAAGAGATCAAGGTTAGGACTGTGAATCACATACTTACAAACACACGGGGTGCAACATACGTAGTCTGACATGGAATTGTCTAGATTTCCGTGACAGTGTCCAGACCGCGAGGGTGGTTGCTGAGTCAATCGCTATCTAATGCGAAGGCTCCAGACTGTAAAAAGTTCACGCGTATTGGTGTGCTCAAAATTTTCGTGCATTTAGTTTTAACTTAACTCGTAGTGAAGTTAACCGGACAACAAGGAACGGAGTTTTGTCTGCTTCGCTACTGCAGCCGTAACTCCCGAGCGACATAACTTGCGGCGTCAGACCCGCTCGTCAGGGCTATAAATACATTCAAGGCCTTTGCGCAGATCTGACGAGAGTTTGCAAGCAATATGGCGTGCAATAAAAACCGGAGATAGACTGTCGGTTAATTCGCGCGGGTCACATTTGTGGAATTGGCTCAGACTCCTTTACAATGAGCCTTTCAGATCACGAAGAGGCCTTGAAGGCGGTCGAAGACGCCCAGTGGGACGCTGCTGATGAGCAAGGGCACCTCTATGAAAAGTAAGTCGTTGTTCCTATCTATACTGCATGAATGTGTCTTGTTTGTATTTAAACTTTAATGGATAGAAACTAATTTGCAAAAATCTTACGTTTTCTATTTTATCCAATGGAATAAAATCTAGTTTCGCTCAAAAATATTTTACTTTGCATTCCAGTGTATTAAAACGATTACTTGTAACGCGGTGATGTAAATATCGCCAGCGTATTTTTTGATTTGTGCTTCACAAATGTACTGTACAATGTTATGAATATACATGTTATTCGGAGCATTGATCAGAATTAATGTAAAGTACACGTCAACTTGTTACAAAAGTATGTTTTTTAGTTTCAACACATATGCAAATGTGTCCACTGACGAAGCAACTGAAACTAAACAAATCCTAACATCACCTAAAGGTGAGTTACAAACTTACAGAAAATACAGTCTTTAGACAGAGATGAGTTGTTTATTAAAAGTCCAGCGTACACGAAGGCAATAAATCACTTGGGAAATCCATTAAGCGAAAAGGCGTTGATAGGACTGTTACCAGCTGAGCATGCAGCAAGTAAAAAAGTGCGCCAGCAGACATGGTTTAATTAATGGCCATCCGTCAAACAGAAAGGAGCAAATGTGGTACGGGAAAGAATGGAGAGGAGAGTTTTGCAAACGGATTTAAACTAAGAGTTGGTAAAATGTAAATTTCTGCACAATTGTCTGGGCTCGGAATTCGCAAAGACAAAAAATGTGGAATCTATGAATAGAATAGAGTTAGAGCAAGTTAGGGGTTATCGACACGATGATAATTTAAGCAAGCACACAGTTTACTTTCAAACGATACTTTTCGGTTTTGTTTATTTCCATTTTATAATATGGTGTTAGCGAGGAAGGGGGTGATAAGTGATAAACCTAACAAATTCTAAAAAATGGTGGAATGCTCTCTTAACATTTTGTCGTTGATTAATCAAAATAAAACAAATTATTTCAAGCCAGTTACTCGCAACGTTGTATTACTTTTTCACATTAGCTTCCCAAGGGAATCGAAACTACTTAATTCAGTATTTAAATGGTTGACCTTTGTGCACTGTAGTATTTAAAAAATCTGACGGATCACTGTTAGTATCTCTGACAAAATAATCTTTGTGTAGGTGTACAATCAGGAAAAGACGCGAAAAAGGTTTGTAAGAACATCACGCGGCTTCTGCGCGACCGACACTCAACAACGCGAGGTTCTCGAATGTTCCAGAAGCGCAGAAGGAGATCAGAGAGATTCGCAATAGTCGCTTACGGAACTCAACCAGCAGAGGAAAAGGAAGACGAAGAAGACAAACAGGAAGTCAGAGTTTATCCGACGATATTTATGTTGAATAGCCATTAGGCTAATTGACATATTGTTATGTTTGCAGACATCAGGTTCGGAAAGAGAGGATTCCGATTCAATATTTCTGATTTCAACCGACGACGAAATTCCGGTTTATGATCGTCCGGGTCCTGATAACGTGCTGGAAAGGGACCGTAGTTTGAGTTCAGAAGAACAGGTATATGATAAAAGTTGCGTATGTGGAAATAACCACGTTTATATTATTATGTCCCACGTAGATCATTCACAATCAGCATCGCAATTTGGCGGAGGACGCAATGAATATGAAGGGAAAGGGTGCGAAGTTATTTGCCAAACGCCAGCAGCGAATGGAGAAGTTTGTAATCGAGAATAAACCCGCGGAAGATGATAACTCCCCAAATCAAAACGGGAACCCATCGCCAGGACCCGTTGCCTTTGTAAACCACGCCTACAATCCAAGGGAGCAAAGCAGGGAAAGTTACACTCCAGTTACATGCAACAACATACATTCGACCGGCAGCACTGACAGGTTCAACGGGTTCGCATCGGATGAGAATATCGCAATGGAACGTGGAAATGACTTGTCCATTAAAGTCGCAGCGGTTTCCACACCAAAGTGCCGTAAATTTAGGCCAGCCGAGAAGCAACCGTGGGCTGATGATGGACAACCGGCACGCTACGCGAGCGCCGATTGGTCTTCAGACGAAGAAAGTCAACGCAAGCCCGTGCATTTGTCGTATGAAAGCGACTACACTGGAGCAAAACCGCAGAAAAGGAATGCCTTTAGAAGTGTGAAAGCTCCTACAGAGAACTTTAACAAACCCCTTCTGCGGCCAATGTCTGTCGATCCACAGGCATTAGACCTATATCAGCCGCCCCCAAGTGACAGCGGAATTTATAATAAACCAGCCAGATCGTGGAAAAGCGTGAAATTTCAACCCAAGTCTCAAAGCAAGCCCAGAGAAACGCCAGGTGAATTCCAACTCTCACAGTTTGTGTTATAATATTTTGATAACTCCTCTTGTTGAGAGACTAAAAGTAAATTCCCATATCCGTTTGGTTGTGACCTGATGTTTTCCAGATAAATCGCCTAATGTTCCGTATCCTTGCACTTGGTCAAAGACAATGTCATCAACACCAGTCATTATTTCAATGCCTCCCACGCAAACAAAGCTACTTACAACAAGTACTTGGAAGCCACCTACCAAAGCCCAAGTGGCGCAAATGACCAAAAGCGTTTCATCGTCAAATCAATCACATAAAAAGCAAGACGTGCGAGCTCCTTCTCCGTCAGTGGCTCTTCTTCAGACACCAATTGGATGCCGCTCCCCGTCGCCATGCTTACGGGAACCAGTGTCTCGTGATCCAAGCCCCAGTGTCCGTGGAACACAAAACGGGACTACGACGCTTCCACCGAGGTCCACGCTGTCACCACCTCCTAGATACCCGCCCCAATTTAACTGCACATCCCCAAGCGCACCCCCTCCAAGTAAGAGTCAAGATGGAGACGACAAGAAACCAAAAGTCGCTGCTTGTATTAAGTTGCTGGATCCGAGCAAAGGAGCTTACCAGCCGAAGATGGAGATTGTGTATAAATCGTCGCCTTCGTTAGGGGCCATTCTGGATGAGGAACAAAACACAAATCTGAAAGATCGACCTCCGTCTCGCGGCAGGTTTGTGTGTGTTACATTGTATGTGATAAACTTGTTGCGCATTACATTCAATAAACCAGTGGTAAAGTGTGTATTTTGTGCAACGATGTCCATTTTTAATTTCTTGGATGTTTTCACAGTTTCACGCCACAGTTCAACAAACCAATTGCAGCAGCAAACTCAGTTCCCCATGTCAGTTACCTTCAAAAAAGCAACAACTCTCGCCCGAACGCTCCAGAACAAAAACCACAAGCACTTGGAAGCATTGCAGGCGGTAACTTGTTAACTCACTAAATGAAACTGGTAAATTCTGGTAAAAAACTGATGTGTTTCGAGAATTACCTACTTTCCTCCAGCACAGCTCGCAAGGAAATGCCACCAGGCTTTCACATACTGATTGCAATTTTCTTTCCATAAAAAAATTTTGCAGCAAATCGTCACAAACAAAAATAAAACATTTTTCTTCCTCTTTTGGTTGTAGGAATGAAAGGAAAAGGTGCAAAAATGTTCGAGAAACAGCAAAAGCGAATGGATCGCTATACAAAAGAATGCAACGGAAGCAAGGAAGCAAAAATAGTTTTGCCTCAAGTTCAGTACACAGCAAACGGAAGTAACCGCCAGGTGGCGCCAGATAAGGCCGATCGCAAGAAGATGAATGACGTCATGGGGGAATTTCGCAAAATTTCAGATTCCGATTCGCCTGTAAGAATTTTTTTACCTACTGGCGCTTTATATAAAATCAGTGGTATCCAACCTGGGTTTCGCAGACCCCAAAGGGCTTCGTGGAATGGTTCCAAGGGGTTTAGTTGTTTTTCGTCCGTTCAAGTTTGGTTTCTGACCAACCTGACTATTACATAACTCATTGGTTTATTTAGGGAAATATACTTTTTATTTGTAGTAAGATTTATGAAAGGGATCCATGACAACAAAATGGTTGGGTACCACTGTTCTAGATCCTAGCTACAGTTACTTTGCAAGAGACAAAAAAATACTTCTTGTAATCACAACAGCTGCCATTTTATGCAAAGTTTGGACTTATTTACATTCATTTTCCACTTTTTCTGCAGAGACGGCCGAGTGCCAATAGAAAAGGAAAATCGAAGGATCCTTTTCATTACCAGCAACACTACATTGTCAGACGACCACCTTCTTCAGCAGATTTCGTCAACGCCGATGACGTGGCGTCCGACTCAAACAACTCTGCTACGTCATCACTAACATCATCATATGACCTCGGTTCAACTTCCTCATCTGGAAGAGTCCTGGATCAACCGGTCCAAGATGATGTTTTTAAGAGTCAAGAGATTTCTTCGCCTAAAGGTCCTCCACCTACAGTTGCACCAAAGCCGGATCTTAGGAGATTTCTCAGCAACGAATCAAACGAAAACACTGTCACCTCGTTTGGTGAGCAGACAAAAACTACCTGTGGTTGTAACAAGCAGTGACGTGTTAACAGGCAAAATAGTTCTTTTGGTTTAGGAGGAATATGATCCTTGAGGTTAAATAACAAAAATAAAGGAAGTATTGTTAAATTATATAAAAAAGATAATGCGATTCTTATTTTAATTGTGAAACAAAAAAAGTTGAATGACTTGTATTTAGTGGGAAAGGATGATCAGTTGACACAAGAATCTGAGCAAAGTGAGACCAGCAACCAAGACCAAACTGTCCATCAGAACCATCCAAACACTCAGCCCGAACCAACTGTTGAACCCAAACCATCTCAACCAGCAGTAAATACGCGGTCGTACGCTGTTTGGTCGCCACAACGAAATCCAATCCCATCAACTGACGTAACAGCCCATCTTCCGCCACCACCTAGCTACAACGAAGTGACGTCACAAAAAGTGACGTCCTTTAAGCCCTTGTTTCAAGCAAACCTCGCTCCATACAGTGTTTACAATCCTACATCTCCTGCTGCGGAAAGCAACATTCAGAAAGTAGAAGAAAGTCGTTTTGCGCCACCTCCTCCAATAAGACGAATGTTCCAACCAGCTCCCAAACCGAAGTTTGTGTCCAACGCCACGGTGACTAAATGGACCCCTGGTACCAACTGAATCCACATGAAGTATTCTGCATGCATATATATTTACTGTAAAAGTTTTGCCTAATTTGTTACATAAGAAAATTTATCTTTTTCGAATGTTTATGTATAACTGCCTCTAAAAAGAAACCGTTACTCTGATAAGAAGGTGCCTGAGTTACATACTCAGTTGAGTATTTGTTGATTTTGAGCAGTTGTAATGTGTTCGTTCTGGTGCTAATATTTTGTTTGCTTGACCGGAGTGAAAAGTGCCTTTTTTGGCTGAACTCAACTATCATGCATGACGTTGATGCTGTGTTTGGCAACAAGTGCTATTATCTGTTAAATGGCGTCATGACCGAATACGTAGTACTCGAGATATCGAACAACGCTGTGTTTCAAATATGCTTCTGTTAATATTGTAATTAGTCAATGTGTGATTCTTTTGTGTTTGCACCGCAGTCAATAGTAAATAAATTGTGACAATACTTTTCTATGCGTAAAGTTTCCCAATAAATTTGCTTCCCCACCTGTTTTTTTTAATTTTTCATCGTCTCTGTTGGTAAAATAGAATTTGAAGCGAACTGTCCAACTTGAGATCAAAAAAATTATCGCTTAAATTTTATTGCCTTAAAAAACTTTATTGGGCAAAAGCTACGAAAAGTAAACAGTACAAAAAAATGCAAAATCATCGAATGGTAATTGTTTTCCAAACGGTTTATATCAAAGCAGTGAGAAATCTAATCAGTATCAATCTAAATTACCGTAATGCCAGGACATATAAAAAGAATAGTCATTGAAAACAGAAACTAATATTTTTTGCGGGTCACAGTATAATCTGAATGTAATATGTTAGGATAAAAAGAGAATAAAAAAAGTGATAGGTTGTTCGATTAACATTTTAAAAACGATTTTTTTACATTTAACAAACTGTAGCCCCAAACTAGTTATTTTGTATTGGACAGCTTATGACGTTGTCCAAGAGATAATATGGTAAACTCTTTGCTTTAAGCAAATGATGATTGTTTTACTTGTGCTTTGTGTCATTCCCTTGTGCCTTTTATGGCCATTATTTGCATGTAATTTACACTTAACATTCCATGCATATGTCGTTTCATAAAAGTCTTTAATTTGAAATATGAAAACAATGGCAGCTTTTATAACTAAATGCGTAAGAAGTAATGACTTGCTCTTACACGCGTGTGCCGCATATGAAAATCGCCAGGACGGGTCGCATACTTTGCCTTGCCGCAGTACATCAGGCATTTGGCAATTAGGATCTCTGTCTCCCCAGGATGGAAGGCTTGCAGCTGACCCGGCATGACGAGAGCCGATAAACATGGAACCCCTTGGGAAAGCGGGATGAGCAAGGCAGAGCTCTCTCGAAGCCAGTTTGCATTTGAGGCAGGTCGTCACCTGGCACAGTCTCTCGGCGCCCAAGTACTTTAGAAAGGCCTGCAGGCGCATATTTGGGCGCAAAAAAGGCGAAGCAAGGTCAGAAAATCAGAAAAAATGGTGGTGGAAAACAAATTCGCCTTCACTAATTACAAACCATGGAGATCGGTTTCAGCGCCGCAGCCAAAGAGAGAGAAGACCCAGTTTGTTGCAAAGGGACCGCCAGCCGTTTCGCCGAGACCCAACGGCAGCGTGTACGTATACGTTTACGATACACCAGGCAGTCAACCAGGAACGTATCACACCGTCTCCCATTCCGGTAGACTTCCACCCAACGCCAAGATTGTTGTAACGCCACCTACCAACGGTCCGACTGAAATCTCCTATCCCAAGTCCAACGAGTGCCTTGGAAGCGACGGGAGAGCGACGCCTGAAGTTCGTCTGAGGGAACGGGCCAAGAAGGCGGGCAAAGGTTTCAAGTTGTTGGCTGACGTGGTACGTGCGGGCAATCTATCCAGTATGTTTAATTGTACTGTAAAATGTGATATTACACATGGAAATAAGAAATATGTTATGAGGTAGAGCACCGCCAAAACCATGAAGGTTTTCAATTCAGACATTCATAAATTTTGAAGGAAATATCGTTTAAAGAACAAAGAATCTAAAGTTGTCACGCAACTACGACAACTTCGTCTAACTAAAAAACGAGCAACCAATTAAACTCAGGTCCCGTAACTTCTTATAAAATACATGCTCGGATCAAAAACCTCGGATGTATACAATTACACTGATAAGTCTTCCGAGACTTTACAACTGCGGGCAAAAAATGCTTTTCGTTGCAGAATCCGCGCCAAATGCGAAGTTCATCACGTGGTGGTAAGATGTTCATCAAACAGAAACAACGCATGGAACAATACACGAGTCTGGCGAGCGACGGAAAACAACAAAACTCGGAACCGGAGGAAAAACCTATACCCCTGGATAAGCGCGATTCCCCATGGAACAGGGCAGCCAAGCAGTCTTCAACAGCGGTTAAGTACATGCCTTCTCAGATGCTAAAGAGCTCCGTGAACCGTGCTATGAAGAGCGAACGAGGAATGACTCTCCCTACTGTGTCGGAGGTACCCCCGGAGTGGCGTGCCAAAGTGGAGGCGGACTTCCATCTTCCGGAAAACGAGTCAGCGGCGAACGAAAGGAGATGGAATGTGGCGGATTCGTACTACAAGGCTGAGCATGTGCCCGATTATCTGCGTCAGCGATATTACATCAACGCTAACAACCACGACGAAGATATGGGTCCACAGAACGGAGACGCGTACTTTCAAGGAGGGCAACAACAGCAGCCTCTGATTGTTAACGGCACACCAGCAGCGGCGACAATTAATTTTGATGCCCGTCTTCACAGATCTGCACCTCATCGCAAGCAGGGTGACATGGCCGGTCGCGGGGTATTTGTCCCCAAGCCACATTGCCAGCTGGATTTCAATGCCTGTGCAGTGGGATGGAGCCGATCATACGCCGATCGATACTAACAGTGTTGCGCACGAGATTGTTTATGCGTTGTAGGAATTGCGTTTTGATTTATTTGGTGTTTGGATAAGGAAATCGGGTTAAGTGAATTTGTTTTACGTTTTGTGTTTATGACTGTGTGTTGGTTTGCTGCTGTAAACTTACAAGGAACTAAATGTAACCTGCTTTATGTAAAATATAAGAGACTTGGCCGATGAAAACGATTTCGAGAGTTTTCAGATCAATCAGGCAGAAAATCATGGGAGTATCGGATTCTTTAAATTGGGTTTGACAGAAAGTTGCCATAATTTTCCTTCAAAAATAAACACCACGGAGCTCTGACACATCCGAAACCAATAACAAAGAAAACAGAACTGAGCGTCTCATTATTCTTCTCTGTGATAAAAGTAACACAACATACACCAAACACACAGTTTTCTTGATGTCATAAAATTTTATTAACTGGGACTACGATAAATTTAAACTGGCCCAGCTCGGTGAATTAACAACTTATTCGTCGGTAGAAGAAAAAATTAAGACAACACAAACAACGACACAAAAACGGTCGTGATTAACAAACAGTCAAGACTCGATAGTTAAGGTGGCTCATTGGTCGACGAACAGGCCGGCCACAGTAGGATTACATCTTCTTGAAGGCGGCTGTGCCGAGTGATCCTCGGTGCAAATAACACTTGAAAAGTTGGTCGCTCACAGCTTCTGAGTGGGCAGTTGCATGTTATTGCCATGAGCGGGGTTTGGCGCGGGTAGGTCAGGGTCTTTTTTGTGTGGTGTATTTTGTGTAGGTAGTTCTGTATGTGGAGGTGCTGGACAAGTTTCAGAATGGAAAAGTTTGTGAAATATTTTGCTGTAAGGCTGCGGTAAACAGTGGGGTCGGCGATTCTGGAGTTGTTCAGATTATATGAGTCACCCTCTGTCAAATAACTTATAATCTGGACTATAGTTAAAAAAGGGGGACTCGTGAGATGATTGCCAGTTATAGAGCAATCAACATTACTCCAAGTTTGATTAGATCCTTAGAGCCTTCAAGCAATGACAGAAGGCCGCCAAGCTCATGGTTTGGCAAAGATAATGACCATCAAGCATACGACATTGTCATGGAAACACACATTTGGGGACTTGATTGAAACGGCGTGAAAAAAAATAAATTACAATTAAACGAACAAACGAGAAATGGCTGAGTGTCTTAAATCGGGCACAGCGAATGGGAATAAACGCAACATTTCGATCAACAAAGCAGAGATATTGCAATGACGCGGGCACAGGTATTGTCAATCTTTCGAACGTCGTCGTGCAATTACACAAAAATAATCTTTCTTCGTCAAGACATAAAACGTTTAAAAAGCAGCTCGGTCGCCAGGTTAAGGCGGTAAAAGAGGAGCGGTAAAAAATCCACACGGGACACAAGTGGTATGCGATCATTCGAATGCGAAAGGTAGTGTAAAGAATGGAACTAAGTGAAGTTTTAAGCGACAGGCGTGACGTCACACCTGGGAAACCTGTTCCGGGTTTTCATGCGGATCTGTGAGGTAAAAAACAGATGGTTAAATTATGGCTATCACGATTTGGACCATTTTCTACATTAAAGAAATAGAGGCACAAAGGACACAGAATTATTACCTAATCGCAAAAACACAAACACAAGGTTCGAAACCGGCCTTCAAGACTCACCCATATTAAACGATCGGTAGGTCTTCGGAATCGGTGCAGGAAATAGGTTTTTCTGTTTGGCGTTGATTTGTTTCACGGCCTCCGTGTAAGAAGGTAGGGATCGCCTTTCGTTGTTGGGTGGTTTGTGGTCAGGACCTGGTTGAAGATAGAAACATCATTTACGATTGACGTCCAAAGCACCAGAGTATTGTGTCTCAAGGAAGGAATTTAGTCCCGATTTCTACCAACTTTAGTTTTTTCAAGTGCTGATAATTTTTTTGTACTGGCAACAGCATGAGATTATGTAACAAAAAAATTGAACGATTTTGGGTTGATCGTCTCCTTAAACCGCATTAAAACCTTTACGCTTGGTTTAGCCATTAACATTGTTGTAATTTGTTTGAGAAGTCACAGCAAAGCAGCAGTAAGTGACTGAAGCTCACCTGAGGAAAACGACAAACGATTTTGGTGGACCAAGTGACCATTTCCCATCTGCCCGCTGGGTGGCAGACTCATTCGCGACGAATTCTGCGTGACGATGACGTCATCGAATGACACGTGACCATCGGTGGAGGAGGGCGACATGGGCGGGGAGCTGAGAGGAGAACTCGACCCGCTTCCGAGACGCAGTTGTCTAGTTCTTCCTATGCTTGAGGTGCGTTGTGGTGGAGGAGGAGGGGGTAAGCGTGATACGGACTTCCGGGTTTTGTCCTGGATATTTAGGGAGTTTGGCGTCACTGTTGATGACGTGGAGTGGCTGTGATTGCCATTGGAGTTCGTTGATTGGGCAGAGAGCGGTGTGGCGGGAAGGCTTGTGCTGCTGCCCCATGCTGAATAACATGTTCACAAATATTACATCAGTGCTACGAGGAGATTAACATCGAGTTACATTTATTTTTCGAAAAAGAGTTACACGTCTACACAACTACACAAAACCATTGAAATGGACACCTCCGTTAGCTGTATGTTATGCCATATATTTTGTATTAAAACATTACGGCAATGCAACAAATACCAGATCCTCACCTTTCATTGTTTGCTGCAGTTTGTCGCCATCCAAGTCGGTCTCGCTCCAATCCTGACTTGTTTTCCTTCTCGCTTCTGGATAGTCACGTGACGAGTTTCCTGGAGTCTGATTGGTCGGTTGGGCGTTGTAAATGTCAAATGAACTGGACTTAACTGCTCTGTGTGTTACAGAGGTGTTACTGAACGCCTGCTCAGCGTATTGACTCGCAAGGCTCCGGTTGTAATTGAAAGAATGACCAATGGCTGGCACTGTGGCGTTGAGACGATCATTGAGCGCTTGTGGAAGAAAAGGGATGTTACCAGATTGCGTAAGGTGGTCGCTTTGCCCAGGGTACTGCCAATTGAAGCTTGGGTCGTTACCCATACGCCTTGTAGGACCATTCGGTGCCGACGAAGGGATCTCGCGTGCTTTTGCGGGCATTCCAGGTCTACCAGGAGGCGTTGAGTACATCTGGCTCGTTGGAAATACATTATCGCTCAGTGGTGAGTACGGAGACATGTTCTCCAGCGAATTCTGCTGGACAAGACTTTTAGGCGAGGAAGTCCTGTTCGGTAACGGGAGACGCATGTTGGGCCTCACAGCAGAGGCGGTCGGCGGTTCTTTCCCCATTTCAGGGCTTTCCCAAATAGTTGGGTTGTGCAAAGAAGGGTCGGATTTGCTCAGACTCAACCTTCGAACATCCACCAAGTTCGTGGGTGTTTCGGGCGGGGGCGACACCTTGCGACGGGGTTTCTGCGCCACCGGCCTCTGCTGCTGTAACTCCAGGAGAAGCTGCTCCTCCAGTATCGCTTCCGGGGTCTTGACGTGGGGTTCGGGCCGGGGAGAGAATTGCTGGGTGACTTGGGTGTAATTATACGCGGAGTGTTGGGTGCGGTATTGCCGACGGGCGGCAGCGTGCCTTTCGCATATCAGGTAATCCTGGATGCCACGCAACGCACTGAAAGGCTTGTGCTGGTGGTGCGGCACCCCCGGAGGCACGTGACCCGGGTGGTGGACGCTCATGTCGCCAACGGGCCCCCTGGCGCCGGCATGGTTCACGCCTGCGCCGCCCGTCGGAAAGGGATCTTTGTTTTCTGGTCGCGGGGGATCCCCCTGACCCCTAAATCCAGATAAAAAAGTTTGCTCGACTTTGTCTTGGTCGCCCTCACGCGGCGAGTCCTGCGATTGGACGCTGGACGCCTGGGGGCGCTGGCGGTCTGAGCTCGACGTTGAACCCACACTCGCTGTGGAAGGCGAGTGACTGCGGTCTGAATCGACCAAGTGGTGTTGTACGTCGTTTTTTCTGGAGCGTTGGTGATGGCGGTGGGTCTGGTTGTTGTGGTGGTGTTGGTGGTGCGACGGATGGTAGCCGCGACCGAAGATGTCGGCGTCGTCGGTGGAGTTAAAGATGGTTGAGTCGGCCGACAGAGAGCCGGCACTCACCACTCCGCTGTCGATACTCGGCGTTCGTGGAATTTGAGGATGGTTTGGAAGAATTAATGACGCCTGTGTGGATACAATGTAATGGTTAACACTCTGAAATGTGCACTGAAAAGCTTAGAAAAGTAAGGGCAAGATGTTACTTTTTTGAATTAATGTCCATGGTTTCAAAATTAAAAATTAAAAAAGTTTTTTAACAACATGCGATCTACAGACGTCGAAGCACTACGGAAGCAAAATGTACAAGCACTGTTGAAGGCACTTTTGAAAAAATAATAAAATATTTCCACAATTGCTTTGTCGAAATTGGACATTTTATAATCTGAAACGTTTCTTTAGAATCAGGTTACCTGGCTTCCAGTCCCTGGTGCGTTCAGGGATGGTGTGGATGACGAAGTGGAAATGTGAGCAAACCTTCTGTCCGACATGGCAGATATCATTGTGCCACCGAATGAACCACTTCGGGCGTTACGGTTTTGTTTGATGACAGGACGTTCGTGGTGATGCCTTCCTCCTACACGAGGACACGAGGACGTTTTATTTGAGATTTGCGCAGGTGTTGTGTTTCAGAGTAAGTGAGATTTTCGTAGTATTGTTTAGAAAAAACTACTTTTTTCCCTATTTAAGTTAGGATCAACAAATTGTTCATGGAACATCATGCGCATTTCTGCACTGATACTTAACAGCCCGTTACAAAAAATAGCAAAAAAAGTCAGCATGATCATAACGCCGAATTCCAACACAAAAACCAAATCCTTTCATGAACGTACCCGCTGATTTTACGGTGTCAGCCGAGGAACTCGAACTCGATCTCTGGGCGTTGGCGTTCTTCTGCTGCCCATGTAAAAGTCTCGGTGATGCCGAGCCAGTGCCGGGAAGCGATCCGACGGAACCGGTCCAGGGCACAGGGGACCCAGAGCGCGGACTGTTGTTGCCACCTAGTGACGAAGTGGAGGACAGGGTCGGGTTGGATGAGGATATCGTTCCGAGACTCGAAGTGCTGGCTATGCTCGATCTGGAGCTTGAAGGAGCGCTATTGGCTGCACTGGCTGGGAAAAACCGCTTGTGAGTAGCCGGTGCACTGTGGATGGCTGGGGTTGAAGGGTCAGGGATAACTGGAGAACAGAAGGATGTGTTATTATTGTTGTGTTGGTCTGCAGAAATACACTCAGAAGTCATCGTGTATTCGATGCGAATACAAGTTAGTTTGTTTGCATTAGCGACATATTTCAAATTGTTTTTTGGGGGGCATTCATGGTATTGATAAGCAAATATCAGTAATGTTGAACAAACAGCGACAATTTTTTGGGGGCTTTGCAAGAAATTTTGACTATCATTATGTTGAATAATTTCATCACACAGGTTAATTTGATCAAAATGTGGAGTTTATGCAGTTTTTCAACATCAAGCCAATATTATCAGGGCAACCCAAATGTTATCACAATGCAACATCTAAAACCAATTTCAACTTGTAGGCAACTACAGCATTTTGCAAAGTTTGCTGAACCGAGATGTGTGGATGCGATAAATATAGGCGTGTCAACATTACGTCATAATTACCTGACGGTAGGCTCAATCTGTTGTTGTTCCTGTTTACGTTTTCAAGCCCCACGCTGTGGTTTGCCTGTCCAGCGCCCTGCGGAACATGTGTATTGATAAAACACGTCATACGTGGCAATGCCCAATTAAACACATCCACAAATACCAACAATGCAACAAACAAGATTGATAAAACCCGGGAAAACGTCACAGTGGTAACGATTGTTACGTCATCGGCGTAACTGGGGTGAACTAAAGTTCACCGGAAGCCGAGAGGAAGTGTGTGGTTAATCGACAACTTTTATGGTCCTTTGCAAGACAGGTGATTTATCGAAAACCACGTGTGAAAAAAGCATTTACTGCGCGAGGTAAACAAACACTACTGCAGCATCTTGCAGGCCTGGCGCGAGTGCTCGAGTGCAGAAAATATGGACCCAAATTCCGGTTAAAGCTCCTCAATTTGAGTGACTCACAGTAAATATGGCAATACGGTTTAACATGTTGTACAAAGCTTGAAGAAAAATTACCATGCAAAACACTTATTTACAGCTTAGTCCGTGTCCAACTTAATTAAAAACGAGGGTTTAAAACACTTGGATGACAGCATTCTTAACGTCATACACCAAACCTTCAACCTCAAGAATCAAAAAAATTCCTATGCAAAATTACAATAAGAAGCATTTTTACCTTCACGTTATCGTGACGGGGGGAGAGATACGGGGAGTTCGTGGGCGACAACTCGTGGCTGCTTGACGATTCCGACCTCTTAAATTCCCTTGATTTCTTCCCATCCCCATCCTCAGAGAGGGCCATGAGCTTCTTGAGCGCTTGTGGCGACTGCGCACCTATCAGTAACCACGCATAAGGTTAATTTAAATGATTAAGAGTAAAAATGGGAGAGAATTTTAAAGGATGATATTAACTGGGCAAGACCTTTCCAACAATTTCCAAATATTGCAGTTGAAATAAGGTTTGTTTTCAGTTTTGATATGTTCAGAACGCGGGACAGATTGACGTTAATTTATGGCACCGTTTTACCAACTTATTAAAAAAATATTTTTTGTCATTGTGTTACACTCTGTATAGGACTAGGCGAGTGGAAAACGAAACTTTTGTCGTGGTAAGAGTAATTTGCTATCCGCACATAATACAAATATGCGCCATCACCACAAGCTTGGCTAAGAAGAACAAATAGAAAAAGCACCCGCTTAATAAGCCTTGAACTATGCAGACTATGAACGCCGTTAAAATAGAGAACATGTCAAAACAAGTGTATTCAGAATAAAATATACACATGTAGAACAAGTTCGAACCAACGTAATATAAAAGTGACGGGCGTGTGGAAAAATGACGTAAGTCACTTAAGACAAGAAATAAACAGGAACAACTCGGTGGTTTATTAACGAAATCCAAACCACAGTGAAAAGTAAGTGAGTGCAACTTTACCCCAGAGCAAGCGTCCACATATTAGTTGAACAATGTTAACAAACATCACAAATGTTTACTATTGTTGAACTGCCAGAGTCTCAATGCGTCGCGAATTTCATCGTGAGAAGCGCGTGAAGCCTTTTTCGTGCCAGAGGCTTGTTTACTCCCAGAGATGTTACAAATGGTTGTCGTGCTGACGTCATTCCTCGACGTTGTGACGTAACAGGTGATCGACAGTGGCCTTGGCGCGCCCCCACTATCGCACTTTGAAGTGCTTGCATTTCCAAACCCGGCATGCGATAAGTAATCTGTCGAGGAGTTGTTTGTGACGCACTCTGCGGGATTCTGACGTTGACAATGGAAATCAGTACGAGAAGTGTACCAAGTGACGTCATCGGCAATATGGGGATTTCCGGGCGTGCCAAATGTTGATTCGTTGCTATTGTGGTTGTTGTTTACGTCGCCGACGGTCCCAACGCCATTGAACTCAAAAGGCAAAGAAGTGGATCTTGTGTGGTTTGGTCGGCGAACTTCCAACAATGTTGAATTGCTGCTTTGTTGGTCGCCAGACCAAGTGCCTATGGGATTGGTCTGTTCTGCCTTGTCACCGTGCAAGCAAAGTTTAAGTCGATCCTCGTTAAGATGGCTTATTAACTCAGGTGCGCTAATCACTAGCGGCGCAGCAGAGCTAGATCGATGTCTGAAGCCACGTGTGAGTGACCTGGATCTCGATCTGATCGATTTAAGCAATGACTTTGTGCCTTTAGCCGGAGCGTCGCATTCAGTGTTGTTGTTGCCACTTGAGGTTGAATCGCATGCCTGAGCGGTGCCCGCTGGTCCGTGGCGGTGGCGATTTCGGCTCTGTCGTGGTGGGGTCGGGGGTTTCTGACTGTACGAAGAGGGGAGCGAGTGCTGTGATGTGGCAGGCGGCAATTGGTTGGGAGCAAGTGCTGGAGGGGAAGGTGGAGGAGTGACAACTGGTAGTAGAAGAAGAAACATGGGAAAGAGGAAAGGGGAAGAAAAAGATATAGAAAGGTTAGAAAACATGCAAAAACTATTAGAGGTGAAAGTGTGAAGCAAAGTCCTGTGCAAAGTGACGGTGGATTGTTGACAAAGTAACGTATTAAGGAGTCCACGCAAGTAGGAAATAACATATTTCGAAGACTTTTCAAGGATATGAAGGTCACCCGACTACTACCACCGTATATAAACCACCCTACTACGTAAGCTGGTCGTATTTACCTTGCCATTCGCAACACTCTTTCTTTTCAGTGAAACCTATACGTATTTTGACAAGAAAATGCGTAAAACTTAATTGCATCTGACACGAAGCGGAAAATGAACATTTTTTATATTTGTAATAAACCATAAATAAAAAAGCCGTGTCGGACAAAATCAGAGCACGTCAGCTTTGTAATGTTAAAAAAATATGTTTTTTAAAGCAAGGAATGTATAAATGCGGTTAAGCACTGTCTGGGCTATGCACATGTATGTCGAAAGGCGACAAAAGGCGATTATAAAACAAAATATTAACCTAACAAGATTTGCTCTAAGAAGCCGGAACTCACCGAACTTGGGTAGCGAAGACACGGGAATCTTTTTCCGCGTGGGATGTAGAGCTATGACCGGTACAGCCGCAAGGTGAGGTTCGGAGTTGTTCCTGGATGGAAGAGTGCCGCTCCCTGAGCTTCCAGATCCGCTCCTTGGAGCCATCGGAAGAGTTCTTGAGGAACGGGACGGGGAATCGGCCGCTTGACGGCGTTTGTTGGGCTGAGCGGAAGCTGAAATAAAAAATTATGTCATTTGAATGCTTGCTGAATTGATTCTGGGAATCGTTTCCCATTCTGTTGCAAGTGGCCCTGACGATTTCCACCGTTGAACGTGGCAGGTTTTTAGTTGTGTGAAAGGCGTGTTGTGAGGTAGTAGAGAGCCTTTTTATTTTAACCTAATTCTTGCTTCGCTTTTTTTATAGACACTGATGATGCTTTTAACAAAGCAAATATATTGGTCTAACTTACCAAGACTGACAGATCTAAAGTTTCTTAGATAGTGGACATTTGAA
The DNA here is from genome assembly GCF_947561715.1 of Ascidia mentula. Taxonomy (NCBI): domain Eukaryota; kingdom Metazoa; phylum Chordata; class Ascidiacea; order Phlebobranchia; family Ascidiidae; genus Ascidia; species Ascidia mentula. The sequence continues at coordinate 9,001,285 of NC_138568.1, forward strand.
TGATTGCTGAATTTTTGTTATTGCAGATAACTTTTATAACGAAACAAAACAAAACTGGTTGTGTTGTTTGGTTATATTTAGGGTTGGCAAACCTTCTTTATTAGTGACTGGGCGTCCTTACTTTAAGGCATTTAAAACTAATAAACGTCATCATGCTTCAGTGAAGGTAAACCGCATTCCTTTTCAGTCGTCCTTGTTTTCGGTTTTACATCGATGACAGGCCTGGTTAGAAATTCCCTAAAGTCTTCGACATTTCAGTGCCAATATTAAACGCGATTTTTGGTTGCTAGTTTAATTGCTTTGTGGGCTGCGATATATAGCAGAGAGAGTTCACCATCGTGACTTATAAACTCCGATGGGTAGAGGGGCAAATACTTCAGAGCAATAAATATCGAAAGATGATATTACTCGTATGAGCTGGGGGCGCACCGTTCGAACCACAACACTGCGAAGAACCCGGTTATAATTGACAAGCGCAAATTGATTTTAACTAACAGATGATAATGCCACACACTTGGGAGTGATCGTAAGTGTGTCTACTCCCTGGCGAGCAACACGAGAGCAGAAATTTCGTCAAAGGTTTTACTTCCAGCTGTTTCCACAATAATATACCTTGACGAATTGACAAATTTACCGAATATATGTAATGTTTGGGCCCATTTATCACCTTCTTTTCTGCTTACAAGTTACAACCAAAAAAGTTGTCATAATCCAGGTTTTGAAACTGTCTCATAATTCAGATATTGTTCGTTATTTAAAATTAGTTCTCACTTAGCTTACCCAGTGCAGGTTCGACCGCCTTGGACATCTCCATCAGTTTATCCTCGTCTGAGACAATTTCCATTTGTTGCATAAATTGTTTCACTCGCCTCACGTTCATCTGATCCTCGTACATTCGCTTGGCGTTGTTGAAAGACGACCGACGACCTCGTCTCGTGAGCGTCATGTACATGGATGACGTACCCTTGTCCAATTCCTTCTGGTGGGTGCTGTAAATTGAAACATACCATGATAATGTATATATGTGTATTAGTTTATATGTGTCAAGGTTTAACGGATACAAGGTATAAGTTTATGATCGTTGCAAAAATACACAACGAAAAAATATTAGGTTAGTTGAAATTACACTGAATTGAACTTGAATGTTTGTAGGTACTTACGCGGCAGCGCTTGGGATGATTTGAGAACTGTCGGCTACACAAAGACGACACACGTTACGTATTTCCTTTCCAATCATTCTCATTTTCTCGAAGTTGATCAGACCGTCTACTAACGTGTCGTTGCCTTGTCAAGAAAATTGCAAAGTTAGTAAAAAATTCAATGTGTTTGACCTAAAACCCTGCAATGGAACTGTGTGTGGTGTAATTACCGAGATGCAGGAAGTAAAGGTCCTTCTTCACCACTGGGATATAAGGTATCACCGGAGGTTGCGATATGTAATCGTTGAGGAGGGTCCTGTACTTGGACATGTTGCGCGAGGGGTCCATGAGTGCTTGTAGTTCCTCGAATAGACGAGTGCTTTTGGCTGGAACCTTCTCCCAAGTCTGCTTCATGCGAGACACGGCGCGGTATCCGAGGCCGCTGCGATAAAACGAAATAAACTTCGGTAAAACCATAAACGGTGCTGGTCGGTGTATGGTAAGCTTAATCCCTTAATTAGTTCGGGTCGTATACAGAGTGTGTATATATAGAGGCGATTGTGTTTGGCGGTGTTGTGTTTGGTTGGGAGAGACCAGTTTTGGGAGAACTGGTCTTATGAGGTGTAATGTGAGGGCTCTATAGATTGCTTAACCGGTTTTGTCTTTTTAAGGCTCGGAAAGCATTGGCAAAGTTTTAAAGGAACGGTTGCCACAACAATGGAAACTGAATGCTCATATTAGGTTGCTGTGTCATTTCTGTCACACCACCGCATAGTTTTTTTTCGAAAATAGATTACAAAATAATAAGCGTGTTGTACAAGATCTCTGACCAACTAGCTATGTATTTACCAAGATAGGTTGGGCACTGACGTACACACTCTACTTTTGACTAAAACTCAAGCTCAAAATTTACACAATGTGGCCAAATGGTATTCCAAAAAATACACAAGCCTCACATATACCTGACAAGCGCAAATGTTGAGTTGAGGTTTTTGATGATTTTGCAGTGTTGGGCGATCTTGATGAAGTGCTTGATGATCTTGGAACGCTGGATCAGGTTCGGTTCCTTGCATATTGTCGTCACCACCCAGAACAGTTCACGGTTCACCAGATCTGACGAAAACAATTGCCATGTCACAGTCAGATGCTATCGTGCGTTTTTAAGAAAAAATACGCCATGAACTCATAAATTCGTGATATTGGCTGATTTGTTTCATTTATTCGCCCGCCCACGAAGCGCCAAAAATCATTTTGCCACTATTTCTTTGAAATAACCCGACGAAAAGCGCTTAAAATAGCAAAATTTTCACGCACGAGTTCGCTAGAAACGTCAAGTTCGTTCGCGGTCGCCTCACTTTAATAAACCTCGTCACGTCACGTCCGCATTTGAATGTAAACAAACGCAATGGGGCGTGACGACGAGGCGTGAAATCTTTTGTTCAAAATTGTTGAGCTCTGCCAAGGTTTGTGCGACCATATGCTCAACGATAAGCAACAAAAGAGCAAAATAAATCCAAAATTCGAATCAGGAGGGAAAAAAATGGCATAAACGTCCTAATCCGTTTCAAATCGTTTCTTTTAGGGAACAGTTACCAAAAACAAGGCATTTTGTACATGGTGTGCTACTGCTGTCCACCAATATTGGTTTAACGGGTGTTATCATGACAGACTGTTGCGGAAAGCGGAACGTCGACAAAACAGGAGATTACTAGTTTTACGTTCCAAAGCGGGGATTTGCACTAAACAACAATCCCATGATAGATACAGACCCCTTCAGTACAAAAGTTGCTCCAAGGTGCTGCTGCAAATAACATAGTCTAGACGGGTTTGGGCGGTTTAGTTATGGGTTCCCTATGGAGACGAGACGAGAGTTTGGCTGGTTGTAATAGGTTAAGTTGAGGAGAAAATAAGGCGAACTATAGTATAATCAAATAGGTCGGCTTGAACTTGTGGCTTCGGCGGTCTTGGCGCCTATTATGTGAGTACGCATTATTATGAATGTTCGTTTTGATGTGAATTATAGAAACCTATGAAAAGCATGAGGCTATATTTGTTTCGCTTACGAGAAAAAACAACTTGTAACAATGCTAGCGATAAATGATGAAATTGAAGGGTGATTTACCTTCGAAGTTTTTGAACTGCGTTAGTTCGGCGTCGAGATGGAAAAGGTCTTCGATGAAGTTGGTGGGTTCGGTCTCTTGGAACATTTTGTAATCTTCGCGCGTCAAATGTAACGCGACCTGTTGAACCGAGAATGATAAATTATTCTGGTTTTTACAGAAATATTGTGCGTTTTTTAGACACAAGAAGCAACAAGCTACCTCAAAACAGCTGAGATCCAAAAACGAGAAGTTGGCTTCTTTCAGAAGTTCTGGAATGTTCTCGTCTGGGAGAAGCTGTTCGCTGTTCATTGTGTTCTTTAGGTAATACCTGGATAAATGAGAACACTTCGTATTGCGCTGTAGCAATTTGACAAGGTATACGTTGTATGTCTGTCCATATACAGACACAGACAAACTAGTTGCACAACTTGTAACAGCTAGTATGTCTTTTGCGCATAAAGGCAACGCACACCATTATTAGACGTTTGTTGCAGATTTTAACCAAAATAACATTTTTGACACACTGGTGTTTTAAAATGTTGGCATTGGCTTAAAATTTTATTGTGACGCCACTCCGGGACTTACCTTGATCCTAGAGGTATGTTGGCCAGCTTAGCTAGAGGATCGGGAAGTTTCGACTGTTTCACAAATTTTTCCCCCTGCACCGAAACCTGAAAAAAATCGTGTTTAGTCCGTGTTTATAAAGCCATCCAAACATAACGTAAGTATCTGTGAATGTATATATCGTGGCGTGTGTCGTTGTCTTGTTCATTATAAACACCCTGATTAAACCCTTGTTATGTATTATACACCTGACAAAAGCTGTACACAACCCCTAATTCGTGTGGAGCAACAAGCAATTACACACATACAAAAGTCGCCCTGTTCATTGTAATATACCTTGTACAATGCATAGTTTTCAACGTCTTCGATTATACCGAATTCTTTGCAGGCGTGAACCACAGCATCTCCTGCTGTCGTGTCTCGATTCACACACACGAACCTGTGTGTTTGGTCGGCTCTGTACACCTTGATCACATCCTCAGGTGCTTCTGCACAACCACAGGCGAAGGTTACGTTAAATACTGGTGAGTAACGCTCTAAAGGCATCTCTCGCAGTAAACTATAAATCCAGCAAACATATAATATAACGAATCTTTTCAACCTAAAAGTAGATAACCTTTGCAAAGCAAAAATATGTGTTAATTTAATTTCAGCTGAAAACTCAAAGACATAAAACACTGCCCACCACCTCCATCTGTTTGGCCCAAAAGAGACAAACTTCCTTTGGCATCACCATCTTAATTACCTGACAATGCCCCAAGCTCATACGCAGCCGGATCAAGCAGGTCCGGATTGCTTAGACTAATTGCAGAGGATTGGCGAAAGCCACGCGGGCCGTCGATTGTGGCTGAGCCGGTCGAAAAACGACCTCTTGCCGGAGTTTGAGGACCGAGCATCGAGTCATCCACTGACACCTGGTCGCCCCCACTGTTTGTGTGTGTTGTAAGTGAGAGTGTAGGTTGTGTTTGTGTCCGAGTTTTCAAAGTGGGTTTGAACATAAATGTCAATTTTTTCATGTTCGTTTTTTAATTGGAAATACAATGTTGAGAAAAAATTTATGAAAGAATGAGTTACAACCACATAACATACATTACGTAGGGCATTTTAATGAATATAACAAAAAATACGGATGTTTGAGAGTGGTGTAAGGTACAACATGCATTAAGTGCATTTAGGTTTGGTGGATTGTGGGTTTTTGTGTGAGATGAAATGTTTTGTGTTTGTGGGAAAAAAACAACATGCACAATGGTTAGAGTCAGTCACCTCAAAAATGCAATTATTATACACAACATTGCTTAGTTCAGAGTAGGATTATTGTCACTTATCACAAAAATTACAGCATTGGCCAAAACACTTTACGTTTTAGGTTATTAAAGCACATTGTAATGAAAATAATTATCAAACATTTGTAACACTTGTAGTTTGAACAACTCAAATGGTAAAAACAAATACTAGTAACAAACAATGTGTTTGATACAATGGTTAGCATTCTATCTATCACGCAAACATGCAAGGCATGCATAAAAACACTAATCATGCTTAGTACAAATTAGACATTTTTGACATGCTGGCAATGGCAAAGGGTGTATTGTCACATTCACTTATCTTGGTAAACAATTGGTGAACTTGATGTCAAATTATGATAGAGGCAAAACACACAAATGTGGAGTGACAGTTAGCATTCCCTGTTGTGAAAATGCATTAGCTTAATTGCACCAACATGCTACAAGATGACGGTTACAGCAAACTACACCACAAGTGGTCTGAACTGTTTTTTTATGTGTAAAGTAAGGCAATTGTTTGTTTTGATGTCCCATGTAATGCAATTCTTTGTTTGTGACTGTAAATTTGAGACCAAGTTTTTGAGAAAATATTTATGACTTGTATATATTAGCTACAGTCTGATTGGTAACAAATGTTTTTTAAAAAAACTGTCATCCCTTTCAAACAAACTGAAGAAAACAAAAAAGGAATTTGCTGCTTGGCAACAAAAATGCTTTTATAAAAGAAATGAAAATAAGGGCAGCAAAAACCCTAATGCCTTTTTTTTGGTTTGCCACTTACTGTCTTGCCATATATTCGGAAAAGTTATTGTCTTTTCGAAAGATTCGTTTAAGTTTACTGGTTGCACGACCCAATGTTCCACCTGTAATTTTAACCAGGCTTTGAATAGAAATTATTCGGAATTTTACCAGTCTCACTTGCATTACTTATACATCACAAAATGTGTCTTAGGATGCACAGACAAAAACCTTCAAAGAAATTGATGGCTTAAATAAAGTCTATACATCTGATCAACAACAATGATGTTAAATATACAAAACATGAGTATTTAAGACTAAACTAGACATCGGGGTTCGTGATGAATTACTGTGCTCTAATATACTTAACTCAATATGACTAATAAACAACAAGTAAGCATGGTTACTACAAGTGCAAGCAGAGTGAGAAACAACATGAAGTGTTGGTGAACAGAACAATGACAGCAACTTACTGTGGTGTTGGCATCTTTGGGAGGACATTTAGTTTGGCAATAAACCTCTTGGTTTTGCCACTAAATGAGTTTGCTAATTTTAACACAAAAAAAATAATTTCATTATAAATAAATCAATTTTATACTAAAAGTGACAAAAATGATGCATTTCTATCTAAAACTATAATCAAGGGAGTAGAAATGTTGCAGATATTCCTAGCAAGATACCAAACAAATTGTAATTTTCAGCACCGCTACTGTAAACCTACACCTTAAACTCCGATTGGCAACAAGCAAATCAACTAACACTACACGCTGCGCAATCTGGTGCACTTACGACATGAAAACATTGAGATAGTTTGGAAAACTTGAAATCTTGTTAAGGATGCTCAATTTGCGAGGCCTATTCACTTGGGAGAAGGACGCTATAAGAAAGTTACACACACAAATAAACCACCGCATGATGTCCTTTGTGGTGCCAGTAGCAAAAACTAATAAAGCCACTTATTGTATATAGTGTGCCTTGTCAGTGGTAGTTCCAAACTGCTTTTAGGTACATTTATTCTTAAATAGTGATACTTATATGCCATATATAAACTGTGCTGTGCACAAAAATGCTTTATCTAATATTTTGAACAATTAATTGACAGATAGAATTGAAATCCACACCTTTTCTATGCTTTGTGTCATAGGACTCTGTAGTGTCCGACATCATGGTTAAGGACATTCTCCCAGCTCGGCTTCCAGCTGGATGAGGCATTTTGTCTTCTCCTTTCCCTTTCTTCTTTTTCTGAGGATTTCTCAGTTCTTCCACCATTTGTTTGAAAGCTACAAAAAAGCTCAGCTTAAAACCAAATCCAGTAAAGCAGGCAATTAGGCACTCACAGCTAATTTTTGTTAGTTCCTTTATGTCATAAATAAAAACATGAAGAGTAACAACATATGTCACTTACGGAAAAGACTAGTTTTCAGTGTCATGTTGAGCTCTGTATTCTTGTTTAATATTGCATGAGCCTTCTCCTTGCTAAGCTTTTCAAAGTTTTGTCCATTTACTTCCATTAACAAGTCACCTGTAAAATAGGTTGAATATTGCTTTAATATGATAAGATTGTGGCACTAAAACAAGCTGAACTAATTGATAATTTACAAAAGCTACTAAAATATGTGGTTTTGCATTAATGACTAGAGTGTTACTTTTCACAATGAACTGTACTAGCCTAACAACAATATCACTTTTCTTTACATTATAATGAACAAGGGACTTGCCTCTTTTAATTCCTTTTGTCTCTGCAACGGATCCTTCTTGAACTTTGTTAATATATATTGGGTAGTTGTTCTCTGATCCACCCATGATTTCGAAGCCAAGATCAACTTCATTTGACTGCCTCGTCTGCAATGCAAAACATTTTTCATCAACTAAGGTACCATATATATATACAAATCATTTTTTTCTATTTGAACACAGAACTGGCATTTCCTGAAGGTTAGGATAAAACCAAAAAAGCCACATTGTGGTAAAAATTAGGAAAAAGCATTAAAAGGGTGAAAACAGATGAACAATCTGTTGTTTCAGCAAGCTTTGTAAAGAGAAAATCCCGCAGCATTATTTCCCGCTGAGAAGGAAGTGGAACTTAAGTTTAACATAGGCATGTGCGGATTGTTGACCTTCTACAACAGGAAATATCAGTGGATTTGGCACGTCTTTTCGAACTCCCGGAATCTCAACAATACCAGAAACTCACCATAGCAACAGTTCTTGGTTTAGCTTTGGCATTGCAGGCTATGTTGAAGAGCATTGTCTCTCCCTGCAGCTTGTGTTGGTGAAGTCTGTCCTCGAACTTTTCCAGAAGATCCATCATTCGCCAGTCACATTCAAAGTCGTTGAAATGGTTGTTCACCCATAACAAGATCACCCGTATGACCTGTTATTCACAATTGACGATTGTAAACCAGTACAGTCCATTTTTAACACATTATTTTACTGTGGCTCTTTAGGTGTAATTTACAAACACAAAAATTTCAACTATATTAAATTTAAAAAAACTGTGTTGTTCAAACAGGATGGCTTTTTAAAGACTTTATTTCAAATTAACCATGAAAAGGAAATACTATGGTATGAGTATGCATAACGTCATATGCTATGACAACGGTCATTGAATAAATCTGACTACGTCACTGTACAACTGCATCAGCATATGAAACACTACAGTGACAACCCATTGATTCAGAATACCAAAAGTAACAATGACATAACCAGACAAGGTGAAATACAGGTGAATAAATCTAACAAGTGAATAGTGAAATCTTTAAAACAATGCAATATTGCTCATAGCAGCTTAAACAAAACACAATAAGCAAAACCCTATTTCAGTACCTTGTCACGGAATAGAGGATTATCAAACCACTCCAAGAGTTTGCCACAAATTTTTAAGGGTTGGTTGCCAAAGGCTCGGTAGGTCAAAAGGAAGTCATCTGTGTAGGTGGAGTCTATAGTATTGTCTTCCAGCAGGTGATGTAGCAGGCTGTCGGCATTGCCCTAAAGCAGAAATTACATGTTACAAATAACACAGGCCAAAGATCAAGGTCCGACAATTGCATGATGTGCAGGTCTGCCTAGGTACCGGAGGCATCACATGGTATATTGCAACACATACCCTAATGACAATGTTTCCTTTTTTGGTCCCGCTTTCAAATTCTCGCTTTTCTTTTACCATCACAATCTGTCCAGACTCATCTTTAATGTTCTGGATATTCTCTTGTCCTTGGTGAAGCACATCGTAATACTCTTGTTGTGCAATGCATAGAAACTGAACAAAGTGGCAAATATTAGGCAAAAATGACTTAACATGAAGTGGTGATCTTTCAACGATGTGCGTATCCATTAATTCTAATTTCTAACACTATGCAACCTAGGTGTGCACAAAAATATTGGGAATCTACACAAGGCACAACTTAATTAGAAAATGTGTTTATAAGTGCAACAAATTATATTGTTTTTATCCATTTCTAAACCCGCAAGTAGTAAAAAATTGCCCAATTTGTCAGACAAATCCTATTACTTCCAGTAATACTAGTACTCTACAAACAAAACAAAAGAAAAGCTCGAACAGGGTTTTAAGAAACATACCTGACAGTCATCACACAGGGTGTACATAACACCTTTGTGGTTCTGTGCTTGCAACGTGGCTTCGACACCGAAGCTGTCTCCCATGCTAAGCTCGGAATCAGCAGAAGCATCTTTGGTTTTGACTTGTACTTGGCCATTTATGATTACAGACCATGAATCCAGCTTGATAAAACACAGAAGATGGTTAGGATTTCTAATGAATTCTGACAGGCTTTTGAATTGATACAACAGTTTGTCATTGAAGTAAAATGTAAACAAAAGAATGTTAAATTTTAATGACATGGGGATGCTGAAGCACAATAAGAATTGAATGCATTATTTTACTAGTGAGCATTCAATATAGATAGCAGGTAGTCAATAAAGTGATCAACCAACCAAATAGTTTTGACTGGTAATTGATGGTATAGCAATATATTGTATTTAAATAATTTTTAGTGAATAATTTAAAAAAAAAATTTGGTTTTTATTTTTTTGTGGTAATTCAAAGTCTAATAAAATGGAAATTTTTTTCTTTCTATTTTATCCAGCATCAAGTCCTATTTAACAGAGCAGTGACAGTTTGTCCACCCACAGCAAACAGAAATATGAGTAATTCGTCCATGTTATATATTTACCAGCTCATCATCTTTCAGCACAACTGTCCCAGCTTTTTCCACCCAGGCAAACACCATGACCTTGCAGAGTGCTCGTCTGATTGGTTCAGTCATGTTGGAAAAGGCCCGGAGGCTCTTTGTAAATTCCAGTAGAATTTCTATTCATGAATAATAGATTGTCATTATATGCAAGCAGAAGTTCAAAGGGTCAATGGGCATACTTCTAGTGTTCTATACTTCTGTGCGCAGTATAGCATGGCACAAAATAGAGGTTCAATAAATTTTTAATCATTTTGAGGTATTTAAATAGGTTTAATAGAAATAAAAACCAAAGGCACTTACCCAGGTCATCACCATTGCGATCGGCTATATCCTTTTTAAGAACTTCAATGACAAGATCTTTGATCACAATAGAGGAAGTGGAATGCAATGAAATGGAGTCATCTTCATCAATGTCTGGTTCGTCGAGGTCTTCTTCTCCTTCCTCCTGCAAAAGTGACCCAAGTTTAACAAATGTCTGTCAAAGTTGATAACACAGAAAAGAGTTGGGTTAAGTTGGATAAAGGCAGGCAGTTGAATAGAATTGGCAACAGGAAGCATGACTGACTTTTGCGTTATTCCTGTACCGGTGCATTGAGTAAACCAGCCCACACACAGCGGTATTACACAAGCGACTGATGTAACAATTCATTTAGTAGTAACAGCATGAAATTATGCTTATCAGTGACATTACGACAAACACAAGAAACGGAAATGTTTAAAAATTTATTGAGCACAAAATGTTGTTTATATGTTGTTAAGTTACCCACCTCTTTCGAAAAGCTTGATTGTGAAATATCATCACGCATGGCAACTTGGCCGTTAGCTCCCTTGTTCAAGTTGGTGGGCATCTGTTGGTGCATTGGGGAGCTGTGCAAAGACTGGAAAAAAAAACAAATTGTAGTTTGGCAATAAATATTCAATGTGTTAAATTTGCAGTTTGTTGCAACAGTATTACAATTTAGTACTACAATTTACCTTCATAACACAAGACACTCCTTCACTTAACTACTAACTTAGATCTAAATTTTCTCTATAATGGGTCACAATTTCCACTTACTTCAGAAGATGAAGATTCTACTTCGATTACACTGTCTAGAGTACTCGATGCTGAATTTGAGCTGCTGTGACGAAAGGCGTGAGGTCTTGTGTTGATTCCACCGCTGTGCAAAGTCATATCTGGGTAGTCAATCTACACAACAAACAGACTGTCTATGAAGAGTCCACGCCTACACAAAAGTGATGCATGCAATTTTACACACATGCATACGCGTATTGAGGAAAGTCCACCATGTAGGTGAGTCACAAAATTTTTTAAAATAAATTGTGTGTGGATGTTTATATCACATCACCACACAATGCAATAAAACTTTAATGCAAACAAACACATGTAATATAATAACATATTAGAAATATTTAGAAAAATAAAAAATACACATGATACTGCAACAAACATGACCTACAGCACTCAAAACTGTATCCACCCAAAGCAGAAAGGGAATGGCTTGTATCTATTTTAAAATCTTGACAAAAAAGGAGCACAAAGTTTCTTGGGCAAACTGTGGAAGCTTAGCACTTTATCAGATAAGAGAGAGACATCGAAGAAGTGGCATCAGCCTCAGGCATTTTATTACTGTCAAGGCTGTCATGGCGATAAGAGAGCAATGTTGTGCTCACCCAGTGATTGAGAACTACAAGACAAACTTCCTAATTTCTAAATGTCGAATAGATTAGAGGTATCAACTACCTTGGTCCCAACAACCACATGCAAGCATCCCTCCAACAATTAAGTACATACTAATTATGAATCATTACCCATTTTTAGAGTAATTAATAATTATGAGCTCAGGGCACTTCAGGATGATGACTTACAAAAAATTTGTGATGACTTAAGTTGCAAATTTTTGAAGCAGTCATTACAGTAAAATAATGTACTTGATTGATCCCAATAAATGGAATCTTGCAACAGTATATTGTTGCATGAAAACGTAATACAGTGTGACACGACAGTAGCGTTGCATGCACAGGTGGTACATAAGGAAGTAACTACGGTGTGATACTCACAGCAATCATTTCCGACGCTTCGAGGACGAGGCATTGACAACCTCTGCGCTTGGTGCCAGGAATTTGCTTACCAAAGCTGCAAAACACAAAACAGGTGGTTAGGCGGGGCCTTTACACAAGTCGTCGCAATTCACAAATTAATATCGTGCAGTCCCGCAGGAGAATGCCAATATGTTCGTATGAAATGAAAAATCATCGCCTCTGACACTGATATTAATTTGAACGCGATATTGAAACGTCGACGCACACGTCGCTGCACAATCGACCAACACTGATGTGATACCCAGATGTATTTCAACAAAATACTGTGAGCCAGAGGTGTGTGTAAGACAAAAACAACAAAAATGCTGAATATAAACAGAAGTAATGGCGCGCTGGGCGGTGACAAAACACCGCTTACGCACGTCTACGCATGCGCGTGTTTGTGGAACAATGGGCGCGCAACGTTGCAAGCGGTGCAAAGTGGAAGATGGTAGGCTGAAACGCGTGCGTGTGCATGTGGCGCATGTCGCGTAAACCTCTCGTCGCGTTCCGCTGCGACACTGTACGAGCCTCTACGACCGCCAACCATGTCCAACGCGGAAGAGAGAGGGAACTTCCGAATGCTGCAGCAGAGGCTCTGACTTATACAGGGTTTCGATTTCAATCCACACGACCGAGCTGCGAGCTCACATCTTTAAAACGTTACAAAACCCATGTTCCTGTCGTAGAACTCTAAACAAATTAAATCAAGAAACGTTTCCTAAAATAAACCTTGCATACTGTAAAGAAACTCAATGTGTGAAAGTCAATAAGTTTACACAGGGCTAGTCATATTCCGCTTGCAAAACGCCCACCAAGTGTAATCAGAGACACCAAAACAGTTGCCTGCAAAAATTTTGAACCTGCGGTGCTTCACTTTAAATCAACGTAGGCGATGTCTGTTTTAAGTTCTGTGCAGTAAATTAAAGATAACAGTGTATGTAGAAATCCAGGTCGCTTGGCGTGTGCGCTCGAGTGTATTCCCATTAAGTGGGGCTTAAGTGCGGATGGTAAACACACATCAAAGTTTGAGAGACCCTCGGATGCGACACACGCCCTGTTCGTCTAAGGCTGCTCGACCGCCACTACTCCAAGATGGAAGTCTTTCAGCTGTTTTACCACGGCTGAGAAGAGGCTTTTTTAACTTTTGAGATGGTGACTTTGCTCAACTCGACTTTCGAAAATAGCTTTCATCTCGACCAAACGGGTATTGGAAACGACTTAAAATTTAGACAATGACGAGCAACAAAAAAACACAGCTTCACGTTACACTGCACTATTTATAAGTTCTTCCGTCTCGTGCAACACTGGCTGTAGATTGTAGTTCCGTATACGAATTAAAGCTGGATACGCATCACTACCCTTCCTTCACATAGGCCGTTTTTCAGCGCCAACGTGAAGCGCTAAAACAGTCAATAACCTTGCTGTCAATTTGCTTGTGTTGTGTTGCTGGCGTACCTGTCAAGCCAAACCCAAACCGTTGACTGAAGCGCAAGACATTCTCTGAACTTTTCTTGGGCATTAACCCAAGCCAAACACCTCCAATGACTGAACAATTACCTGAGCGATTAAGGGTTTAGCTTTCACGCTGCATACGGTAGCCTAGAAAAATTCTGCGAAACCAGCTTCGTATGTTTACCGCATAATTGCTTCGGCCTATAGCGAATCAGTCATTCGATTCCAGCGCTTGTCGGCCCCGCAGCAAAATAACGCGCAGTGTATAATGGCCAGAGGCGTAATGCTGGAGAGTCAGAAGTGTTTAATTGTCGTCGGCGGCCGACGACAAAGCCGAGATACTCCAGTTGTGCCAGAAAGATCCATCTTACCGATGATGGGCCTTGAATGCAACGGTGCATGAGGGTAATTGAATTACAGCCCCGGCTTTCGCGATGATAGAGTTTTGATACCGTAAAGTACTGTGCGTCTACTTTGTATTAAGCTTGGAGTAGCTGTTCTCATGCAGAATATCTTACTGATGGTTGAAATAATTTCAAATTTTCCAACTTTTGGACACACAATTAGTAACTTCAATTAATGCTACCGTAGTCATCGCACATTACGCTCACCCTCGTGTATAACATGGAACTTATATTGCTACACTGCGCGACGCCCTTTGCCAAACACAGTGTTGGTAACAATTAATGTACGACAAGGGCACTGCGCTACAGTAGCGTAAAACAAAAACAAACAAACTGCACATTAACATCGATCTAAGTACGCCGTTTCCACAAACAGGAAGGCTGAGGGAGATGATGACTAACTCGTGACCTGTAACCGGTGACTTGCAACACGCGCAATGATGGCATAACCTTAACCTGGACGGCGAACTATAAATGAAGATATACAATGTGCCCCTGCTGAGGCTAGGCGCTCTCAAAGCAATTAACTGCGTCACAACATAGAAGTACAGAGTATGAACGTTCAATGAACGATAGGTTAAGGACACACGCGGTTGTTCCGAGTATCGGAAAAGGCCAAGGGCATGAAGGTTTGAAACCGTAACTACGCCATAGGAGCAAAAGATTTACGACTTTCGCGTGTCGACGTTACACTGCTTTAAGTTGTGATGCGCCAGAGTTACGCGTCACGTGACACCGAAAACCAGGCGATTACGTCAGAGATTACACTCCCCACATAAGATATGTGACGAATACATTCCTGGCGCGCATTTGGATGCCGTTACGCCGCGCAATTCCTTGCCAGCAGGGTGGTAAGCTGGCGTAATAACACATCAAAAGGGGGATGGAAATGGAAAAAATCACCACTGCCGAATACAAAACTACTTCAGCAATATGTTGCGAGGTTGGGTTTGGTGTAAAAAAATCATTTACATACTTATGTACAGAAAACTCTCATAACCATAGAAAACTGTTCAATTATTTTAAAAGCTACTTGTTTTGGCGAAACTTAAGGATTCGAACGCGGCGAAAGTTGATGATTTGAATACAATTCCACCCACGTTTCTTGTTGCTCATCAAAACTTCCTTAAGTCTGACTTACGTGTCTTCGGGCGCGATAAGATGCCCTATCTTAACGAGGCAAAACATAGCAACATAAAATTCGCAAGCCATCGTTCAGAACGCTCAGGCCGCAGGTAAATGGGTTTGGGAACCGCGGAGAGTTGGTATTCACTTCCCGGGTAAAATGAGCTTATCGAGATCGCTGTCAATCACAGCTCCATAGGTGTACGGTTACGCGGCGCACGGCGCTAGTCAACACTTTCTTTTTTCTATATTTCTACTTGGAATTGGACACGGTAATGAGCGCTTGATAAGATTTGGTAGTGGGTAGTCAGTCAGTTAGAAAAAATACTTTAGAAACCCTTTAGCATGACTCACTTCGCTTTGAAAAAGGCACAGAAACGCCACAAATAATTTTAACCTGATGATGTGCAAGCTGAAACAATTGTATTTTTAAAACTGAGTTTCCGCGAAAGTATATCACCAATTTAGAAAGTCAAATCCAAAACCTCATATCCCCGATTCACAAGTATAGTAACACTGGTGGTTCGTAGCAGCAGCGCGAAACTGCTGAAGAAAAACACTCATTTATTTGCCTGACAATAACAGAGGTTCTGAACGAACTTTCATCGTTATCCGCTGCTTGTTTCTGACATCACCATTCCAACATTCCGAACTAACAACAGTACATAGTTTGCCACTGGAAACCCACGCACTACACAGCATTTGGCCTAAGGCGACTGTGTTTTCTTCAAGGTCTCGCCACTTAATTTTCACACTTCGCACTTCAGATATCGGTATTAAAGCTCATTACCCAAACGTTGAAAACAACCGTTGAGAGCATGGCTACACGGCACGCTTGTTTGCATTCCACGTCCAAGAGGCCGCAGTCTTAACGAGCTGTGGCACGCAATACGGAACGAGCTTTAACATTCTGACAACACTGCAAGACACAGACAGAACAAGGAATTTCACGGCGACGAAGACCCGCAAAGGGCGAAAAAATCGGCTTCAGACTCGCGTGATGGGAAAAAATCGCGGGCAGGGTTCGCGCCCCAGGGAGTGAGGCGCGCGAGACTCCACCAAAGAAGTCTTGTGAATCTTTCTAGGTGAGGCGTCGCGCTTGGCTGGGTTTGAGGCGTTTGGCGCCGGAGCGTGCTGTTTTCTTAAGAGACCGTGAATAATGTGGCGGCTCGCGCCCAATGGGAGAGGCGTTTCTCGAGCTGCAGGAGGAATTTTTTATGCGAGAGAAGTTTTTTTAGGTATCGCAGTTTACTTCCTACTGCAAGTTTTTTTGAAAAGTCGCAACTTCCTTACGTTTAGCTGTCAAAAGCAATCAATTTCATCGTTGCGGTCATTGGCGTGGACTCGTGTGGAGTAGGAAGGCCAACGAGCAGCCCTTGTTTTGAAACTACACAAGTTAACTAAACATAAATATCATATACATCACATTTATTTCGCTCAGAAGAAACGAAGTCGAATTTGGAGGATTAAAAACCTGCAACTACCGAGAAACGCTTTTTCAAATCTTTTCGTCGAAACCTAAACCTTCTTTTAGTAGTTTCTATAGACGCGAAAAGCGATGGGTGAATTGCACACCCAGGGTTAAGTGATTTTGTCGTAACTATAAATAACTTGAAGCAATCCCTTTATCGACTCGTGCTATAAAAGAGTGCGACTTTCGACTGACCTTGATTCCAGGGCGTTTTTCATCATCAGAAATTGTTCTTTCGATTGGATGGAAAACAATGCGACGAGCTGCGTTGGGCAACGAAATGCAACCGCGCTCTGCTATTCGGGTGCGCTCTGCTACACAGTTACAACTCGCAAACTTAATATTTATAAACGCGTTGCATCTAAATACAATGATACAAAACGAATGATTTTTGTAATGACGGCACCACATTTTAACTGAACGACTCACTCGCAAATCCCCCATGCAAAAGTGTTGAAACTTTTGCTTTGCTATGCGCAGTTCAGAGCTACGTGTTCTTTATCAGCCAACGCAAAATCGCTACAACGCAGGTCAGTCCGTATATATTCAGAACGCCCGTACAACCTACACCGAACAATGTAATATTTTATCACTCTGCATTTGCGCCCCTAAAATTTCTCCAAACCTTCTGTGAGGCTCGTCTGCGGCCATCGGACTAACCAGAGAAACGCACGTGGATGTTGGTTTATGAAGCCAAAATGCGGAAGTTGGCTATGACGTAGCAGGTCAAACGGGCGCTCTCGATCTAACGCTTATAAATAGAAGCGCAGTGCCATTGTTAACTCGCGAGAATGAAAATTACGTAATTTTTTTTAATGAGTCGGTCTAATACTTAGGGGCGTTTTCTATATGTAAATGAAACCGGGAAATTCCAATTCGAAACAGCAACGCCAAGGTGGTGCGTGGTTACCGAAAACAATGCAGTATCCAAATACGGGCATATATTTCTGTAAAAACGCCTTTTTCTTCGTAACTGCATCCATTCTTGTCGCATACCATTGGAAGAGTCAAGGTAGCATTTCCGTCTCTTTTGTGACGTTTTGTTTTGAAAATTACTTGCTAAAGTTCTGAATATATTCTTTTCCTGAGTGCTAAATGCGAAACCATCTATAAGGAACACAATAATCCAGCTTACTATCCATAAAGCTCAGCTCCACTCGATACACCTGGCAAAACTGGTATAAATTTCGCTTACATATCCATGAAGAAATTACACGTCTACGAGCAACCTTGTTTCAAGATATTTGTCACGAATTCTTGACACGCCCGCAAGCCAAACATAAGAAAACTCCTCAAACATACACCCAGTGCGAATTGAGACACCAACCTCGCTCAGCTAGCCACTGTAGTGTTTCCCGGGTCACAGCTTGGACATATAAGGACGCGATCCGCCTTTGACACGCGACTTACTCGCGAACTGTTATTGCTCCGCAGCGAACTTTGGACACGAGAACGAAGTATTCAGCTTTACCTTTCTGACCAACTAAACAGGAACGGAACGTCACGGGTTTGAAAGATTCTATTGGTCTGGCTGTCATTTGCTCATACCTTCCATCTGCTAGTATCTAGTCAAATATATGCAAAAAAACAGGTGGAAGCGCTGGCGGCCGTTTTTTTATATCCACTGAATGATGCCAATTTGATGAAGTTTCGTTTTCAAGGAGAATAGATGTTTAACCGCGGCAATGTCAGTCGAAACAACGGCCATGAAAGCAGCAATTACCGGGGAATCGACAATTATCAAATCGTTCACAAATCCCGGAAATAAAACCAATGACAATTTGCGTACAGCCATAAGTTTTGCGATTCGGCTGCCAGAAACATGCAGACACAATAAGCTGCACCGCACGCGCGTGACGGGGGTTAACCCGCACCCTTCATTAAAGCAATGCGGACAGGCAACGTGAAAGTCGTGGTTTGTACTGTTTGCTAATGAGCCGTAGTTGACCCTGCAATGCGCCTATGCGACCTGATCAGTCTTTCCGCTACGACAGAAATAACCCCCACAATGTTTGTTTTTTTATGACCAAAACATGCAGGGGATGCACGTGGTACGTAATATAGATTTAATTATAGTAGTATCACTGGAGGGTGACGTAGAAGATTAAATTGCAAAACGCACTGCTTTTCATATATATTGCAAATAAATTGGTAATGATACTCACATTTTTTCATTGTTAAGATTACGATCGATTTGGGGTCTTAACAAGTTGTCGCAAAGTCAACACGAGCAATATCCAAAGTTCGGAGCACAGACAGTAGTGAAACGTAACGTTTTCGTAAACACGCCGATCACCACAAAACCTGTTAAATTTCGACCAACACGAGAAACAAACACGCGAAAGCGTAACAACAATTGCTGTAAGATCTCGGCCAATCAATCACGAAACGAGTGAGTGAAGATTATGTGCACAGCACGTTTGCTTGTCGCGGCACCAATCGGAAACCGTGAACTTGTTTTCGTTCGTTCGAGATCGCAGACACCGTCAACCTCTCGGGTTTTGCGGTCGAAGGTTTTCAGCCTCACAGTTTTTCCGATTTCGCTCGAGCACCGGTTCGGTGTTGTGCGGTGACGCGGGTTCGCGAGATACTGAAGTACTTGTTTAGTCATATTGGCGGCTTTTACATGAGTAAACCTCGCCTTGGACGGCACGGTTTAAGTTTGTGGGCAAGAGTTGAGAAAGGGACAGGGACTGAACTGCCCGCCCCTCAATGGTGATGATAAATAAGAGTTTACAAGTTTACGTAATCGTACAGTACATTTTTATTGATTGCGATTTTCCTCAGTATACGGAATGACAGCCCGGGCAAACGAGCCACACAATGACCTCGCTGTTGCAAAAAGGCAAGACCAATCACAGTATTTATATTCATGCGTAACCTTATTATTACGCCGCTCATGTTACTATAACTGCCAAAAGCGTAACATTTAAAACCACTAAATATACCACGTCGGGCATTGGTGGAGGCAAAGACCAACGTCAATAGACCGCACAGCCCTGCAAATAAGCAGACGAAACAAGAGTACCTATCAGTATTTTACGATTGTTTTTTTCTTCAACTGTCACTTGATTGTACGCCATATTCCACAATATATTCTGTGACTTGTCAATCATTTTGCGTGAATGGTGCAGTACTACAGTACAATGACCCAGGTGTACGAGTGCACCGAGGAAGCAACTGTCATTCACATTACAACATGGCCGGGGCATTTTCAGGCTGATGGATCACAAACAGGAGGAGGCATGGAAAACGGCTTGCTGCCTTTTCCGGAGCGATCGAGTTCGTCGTGTTTAGTGAGCACGAGGGCGAGAAAGCGAAGAAAATCAACAAAGGTCGTGTTTGTTGGTCCGATGTATTTTCTCAGATTTGATGCGTTCATTCCTATAAACCTCAGAACACCTATTTCTCAGATTAAATGCGTTCATTCCTATAAACCATACATGAATCTGTGGTACAATAGTTTGCCAGCATTCAAAGGGCAACAGGTACAAAAAAAGCAATCGAAAGCTTTCGCCTGCAAAAACGAAAGCTGACCTTGAACAATATCGAGAGTACCGTTAGTCTATATTAGATTTCATTTCTGTTGAGCGCAGTTGTGAAATGGAAACCAACAAAAACGAAACCACAGACGGACGAAACTTTTGTACACAAATCGAAACTCATAGTATTTCAATCCTGCAACTTTTAATCGAGCTCCCGAAAGTCACGAGCCCAAATTAACCCCATGCAGTTTTTTGACGCATTCCCTTTTTCCATACTACATCATAGGCTAGTTTCGGTAACGGTGTTTAGTGGCTGTGGAAACGGCGACGAGGTATTCCAAAAACGCAAAAAAAAAATAATTGACATTTCCTTTTTATATTTTGCCACGTTTTGCATGCAAACCCTTGTTTAGATTACATAAAAACGGTACATTGCATCGGTCTTCCTGACATATGGGCCGGATTTTGGGCAAAAACGTAAAGGGAACAAACAAATTGACGCTTCCTGCCAGTGTATCGCATGGGTATGCCTGAATAGAGCAAATAAGGGTGGACCTATTCATGATTTGTGTTTATTGAACATTTCATGGGAACATCCGAAAATAACCACAAGAAACGAACAGGAAAAATAAAAGCTACCCTGTTATATAAGGACATCCAAAACGCAGAATCACTTTTCTACCGTACACCTTTTTATTTATTACCTTACAATGCGTCTGCTTAATATCAATCGCCGTGTTGAATAAATGTTCGATTTTGGCGTTTCTCAATGGTTTGGACCGCGAAATTGAAAGTGTTTTTGCAGCTGCCTTCCCAACCCAGTTGATATTTAAGTGTTTGGTTGAACATTTTGAATTTACGTCATTTTCGCAAATCACCGGTAGAATGTTTAGTCAGTGAGAAATGCAAACATACTCAGGATGTGATTAGCCGGGTTTGTTTCAAAATCGTGTATTGAATCAAACACGTTGCAGTATAGAATGCTGAGAGTAGCAGCGATCGCACTTCTTTCCCGCTGTTCCGAACACCAGCGACAGGACACAAAAAATCTATTGTGTACACAAGGCGCTTCCCAAAATTAGCGCTCTTCAGCCATTTCAGCTCACGTTAAACGTGCGCACAAGCTGAAGGATCAATACAGATGACGGTAACAACAATTAAGCGTGGAGCGCAACGATACACGAAGAACAGAAACGGGTTGAAACGAGCGGAAATATCGGGCATGAAGTTATATTTAGTTAGAAGTAGTAAGTACAGCAAAGAAACTAATGCCGTACAAGGAGTTAAGGTCGTGAACAAATGAGGTCTGTAAACAACACGTATTGTTAATGGGAGCTTTATCAGTTTTCGGAACACATTTAACGACAATTAAACCTATCGTAAAACCAAATTAAAAACCTGCTTCTCGATCTAGCCCAGCAGACGACAACAAGAAACATAATATTTACGTGAGGTTTTTAAAGGTAACTATGCCCTGATGGCACCCAATTGTAGGGATGTACCGATTCCTCCGAATGGTTAACGCATATTTGAGTATTCGGCCGAATCCTTTACCCACATTTCAATACATCTTCTTTTGCGTCTTATCAAAGCGAACCAAAGGGTCTATATACATTGAGCAGACGCAGTAAAACAAATTGCAACTGTTGCAGTGAACTATTTGGCGGGGACTCAATCACGGCCAAGTGTTCGAAACGTTCTTGTCGTCTCTTTGGCGCCCACGTGCGATTATTTCCGTTGCTAATATCGAATTTCCTGCGGCCAAAGATAAGTTCGTCAGTTCAATTGATTGCTTTACACTTCCATTGCCGTAGGACGTAACACAACATATTGCAGTTAACTCTCCACGACAAACTGCACAAACGCACTTAATAATCACTTTAACTCGGCGCTTTACACGTATTTCAATTATTACAAAAAAGCTTGAGATGAAGCTAATCGGAAATTGCAAGCTCTGATAACGAGCAACAAATTGGAAACAACCCAAACGACCAATCAATGTCTCCTCGCAATACCACAGAAGCAGCTGGACAACGACTTGGAATAAAGAACCGTCTACCGAGGCGGTTCTTGAACTAGAGTCGACGGAATTAAATTACGGTAGCTATCCATCACATCTTTAAATATCACGGGCAAAGCAACAAACTTTGTTTGAAACAAAAGAAAAAAACTTTTCTTTAGACAACAGTCGAGACTGACAGGCGCACGTTGATGAGCACGCCGCCACACACAAAAACAGGATTACAAGCAAATCGCCGATCAGCGATTGCTCGATAAATCCCAATGAAGGAAATATCGGTAGCTCAGGCTGCTTACCGTGACTCGAAACAGCAACACAACAAAGCTGACAGTAGATAAACAACTGGTCATGCCTCGAAATTTGAGGTGACGATTTGAGATCGGCAACCAAAGGTTATAGTAAACTTCACGAGCTTTCAGCGGCAATAAAATACTGTCCAAGTGAACGTCAATATGAATTATTTATACAGGCTTATAGGTTTGGCTTACAACATTGAAGCGTCGCTTCATACCATGAGGAAAGTAAGGGCACTTACACTTGGTATTCTTGTGGACGTTTTTGAGCTACAAATTTATGGAACCTACAAAACACCAAGACCGTGCTACTTCTAAAAACTGGTTGGGATGTAAAAACATTAATTAAAATTACAAAAAACAAACATCAAATACAGTATAATGGTATGAATGACCAACTAATTTCAAACCAAAACAAAGCAACCAAGAACTTTAGGAAAGAAGTGGTTACATAGAATATTGGGGATAGAAAGGGCCGGTTTTAGGCCGTAAGTATAATCACCACAACGTGTTTGGGTGCCCAGCTAAAATCACCCACACTACTGATATTTCGACACAACATTTCAAGGTTAAGATTTCCAAAATACGCACGCACTGAGAAATCAGTTACTTTCAAACAGGACTTGATTCTGTGATAATGCTCATGCGGATCACAAGCAGTAGAGAATCAAAGTGAATATCCTGTCGAGTACTATACAATAAGTTGTTGTAATTGGCTCAAGTAGGGTTCAATTTTGTTAAGTGCCGTTCACTTGGAAACCAACACAACGTAACCGCGGAGGTGCTGTGGTTTGGCCGACGTCAAATCTTTATACAATACTACCTATTAGCACTAGTTAGTTTGACTTGTCTTTGAGAACCCACCTGAAAAGGCATGTGTTAGGTACGCTCTTGATATTGCCGGACAAACAATACGTGCTGCAATTATGAAGGAAACATAGTAAGGACAAATCGCCATTGGTGTTTGTTTTACAATTACGCGTGGAGTATTCAGCTATGTTCTCCGGAATAGATTCAAAACGCTTGTTTTCGTCAACATAAGTCAAAGACTTGTGAAATGCTAGTAGCGGAAAAACGCTTTGCATATATACCTTGTCGTTACAGAAAGTTGTTAAGTCTATCAATACTGTGTTAACCCAATTTTGGAGAATGCATGCAGCTGCAGCAGCCAAAACGTGTTGCCAGCAAACACGCCGCCACAGGGCATGCTTACAAAAAGAACCCACGCTGCTTAGCCAACTAAAGGGGCAGGCAGAAGTCAGCCCAGCTAACTCGAGACCCACAGCGAAAGGCAAAATTACAAACGGTTCCCAACACGCGGACGGGCGAGAGAGTGTAATAAGAGACTGTGAAAACGTGCCTCTGTGACGTACGAGTAATAGCGTCCCAGCAATCCGATTCCCAGAAAGCCGAGATGAACGGAGAGAAGCCTACGACTCTCATACCGCGGTGCCAAGCCGACGAGCGCCCATCAATAATGCACAGTAGGATCACGCCGGGCAATTAACGGCAGGCGCCTGCAAAAGTCTTGGCATTTTTCGAAGACTTTGGCTGTTGCGCGCGTATGCAAGGGATGCATGAACGCTTGGCGTCTGCATCGCAACACAAAGAAACAATATTTCCAGGGCTTATCCCCTTTTTGAACGGCCATTTCCAATAGTAAAACTTGGATAAGTTGGTTTAACCACGATTTATTGCGTTGGAAAATCTCCTCCCACACTTATCGTAAATATCTTGCCACTTTCAGGTCTTATTACTGTCTGTAGACATCTGGAAAAAATCGGCGATACACGACAAGGAGATTGCCATCAGGCGCGTCGCAAGTGTTTCCAGGGTCACTCGACTTGTGAAGTGCAGCAAAAGTCTATTCTCGGTTTATTGCGCGTTTTCTCGGTGGACTTTCACGCAAATGCGAACAATGTTGAGAGATATGAATGTTGGTTCCTTGTTGTCATGACAGTTAACAATATCCTCGGTCGAAGCAAAAAAACGAGACTGATACTAAAATACTACATAAATTCTGGCTAACCCAAAGCTTCGTATATGGATCCTGCCTTGCAAGCGTTGCAGCCAAATAGCGCTGAAAGTATTACTTTGTACTTACAGGATTACCAAAAAGATAAATATTTTCGCACAGCAACCCTAAAAAGTGCACAGTGTTGGAGATGTCGATGCCAAACATAGACATCGTACATATAGTATTTGCTTACCCACCACTCATGGAACTGCAACGAATCAGTCCAATGATAATGCCAGTAAAGGAAATGAAACTAAAACAACAAAACTGACATTACAGCGAATTCTATATGCGGTCGATTACATAACGTTTCGCAGATATAGACCCGGGTCTATGGAGTGGACGAACGTCAGTTTCGAAGAAAAATGGGAACTGATGGTGGTGACGCACCCCCAAATGCATGGAGAACCGAAAATATGATGGGTTACTGTCAAGGCGACCTTGGGGTCGTCACAGTGTCACAACACAAAATTGTATTTCCTCATCTAGATTCTCGCCAGTTAATGATCGATCACAATGCAGTGAGGTAAACGCAACTTTCACCTTTGTAGCCATAAATTAATTTACCATTCTCACGTCTAAACTGCGCTTTTAAGCACTGTTGCGTGGAAATAAGGCAGCACAAGGAGCTCTAACGCGTTTAAATGCAATATACAACGTAAAATGACACAACCTCAAACAGTAAATTCAATTTTGCTACGGACAAATGCTATCACAACATAGCCGGGTAGTAAACATACATCTGTCGCGGCGTCACAATTTCAAGCTGAATTTTGCATATTTTTTGAAAACCTGCTCCAAAAATACAGCTTCCATTCTATTTGGCCTACATACTATGCTGTGGGCCACCACCACGTGAAGCGACCTACTAAACCACCGGTCATACCAACGACTGAGATTGTGATAAATGATTACAAGAGGAAGACAACAATATAAAAAAGTTCAAGACAGACCCATTGGCCGGCACCCCCTGTGGAAAGACAACGCTGGCTGGCAAACAAAGAGCGTTTGTTCAGCACATGGGGCAGCTCGTCTTGCTGTTTGCGCACGGTTTGTAACTGCGTTGTGTCGCGGTACAGTTTATTTCCACGGCCCTCCCCAATAAGCGAAAGCAAAACTAGTAAGGCAGACCTATCGCAATTGCATACAATATTTATTTTGTCCTCGCAAAATCGCCATGTTTTAAAGCCGAGACGTTTGGCTCTCCGACTTAAAACCTGTTCAAAGCACACATGAGATCATGAACTGTGAGTACATGGTTTGGAATTTACAAATTGTATTTTAGGGTTGATAAGTTGGCTGTGAACAGCAACCAAAAGTTTTTGGTTGGGAGGATAACGATTCAATGCCTGTAGTACAAATCAGACGCACAAAATTAATTTGATCCGCCACAGCCGGTTCACGCCAAAGAAGATTACGACAGTATAAGCCATGTTCGCCTTCTGAAGTCCAGCAGATTTTGACAAGTGTAATCATGACGCAATTTCGCGCATGGCAGTTCGCAGCGTTCGTGAAATTTGGTCGTAAATCAATATATCAACAAGGCAAATCGCCAACTTTTCGACTCTAACGACCGCATTTTGTGGAACAGGAGATTAGGAAATGCACGCCAAACTCCCCTAACCCACACGGACTTCGCATTTGTTGCCCAAGCCGAGTTGTTTCGTAACTTACCATTGTGGAACCATTGCGCTAGCAGCGCTAGGGGCGCGGTAATTAGCAAACCGAACATCCGGCGATTGTCAAACTTTCTTATAAGGACACCACCCTCATTTAAAGGCGTTACTTCAGGCCTTGCTGGAAATTACGCTTGTCGACCAAGTCGAAACCAGCTCAGGGCTTCGGCTTACGGAATGTTAAGATATCAAGTGGAGGACGCGTTAAGCCTATCTTGCCGCGTGCCTTATCTGCGTAGCATACTGTCAATGAATAACCCCTGGCAGCGGATGTCCTTTTGATGGTATACGGCGCTGCCCGGGAGCTGATAACACGCCCAACTTGACTAAAGTATACACAATGACAGAAGTCGGACGCCTGCTGCAAGCACAAACGCTGCAATTTTTCGACTTTGTGTCATTTTTTCGTTATTTTGCAAAGGATGCATCGCAACGCGATCGGGTTCTATATTGAGCTAGGTACAGATACGTAAAAATAAATGACTTTCATTGTGTTCAGTTTAACCCATGTGTTCCAAAATGTCCAAGCGACGGTTTACTGTCTTACCTGCGAATGGCAAAGTCATTGTCAAACACGTCAATGTCGTCCATGTTCATGACTTCAAATTACGATCCAAATAGCTTTTCAAGTCGGCAGACAGTTATAGCGCTATACAGACTTTCGCTAACCTCGACACAAACATAACCGCACTGGTCATTCCGGGAAGGCTCTTAGCAAATAGCCACTAAACTTTGATGCGGGGACTGTGACGGATAGGGCAATTGTAATTACTTCCAGTAAAAGGACGGCGCGTCACGACACACAGGGAGAATGACAGCACGATGCCATTAACTGGAATATTGTCAACGACAGCAGTGCACATTTTGGCAAGATACACAGCCACGCGTATTGCAAATGCAGTTTAACGGGACGCACTGGACAGGGCAGAGCAACTTGGGCTTCTTAGGTCAGCTGACATGCTCTGTCGGCAGTTGTCAACAATGCGATTAGACTGGGAAATAAATACAAGCTGGAAATAGGGGATTTTAATGTCCCTGAATTGGTCTCGAACCCTCGTCACTGGCGCATCGATTGATGAACAGGGCTTTGGGTTGGTGTGGTATAAACATACAGACACACGTACATAACGGCTTCGCAAGAAAACGTGACATTACTTTTGTTAACAAAAGGAGCGTCATCCGCAGGATTGCCAGCCAAGACATTACAGCGCATCAAGAGGACGCTGATCAAGTCAACGCCTCGTTTCGACAACATCCCAAAATGCTTTTACTAGTTGCAACTAGTGGACAGCAATGAAAACGGGACCGAAATTGATATACATGAAAACGAATTTAGGGAATTTAGAAACGTATTTCTCAGATGATATGCCAAACAAGTTTTCACTATTCACACAAAAAAACACATTAAAAGTGCTTTCTGTTTTTGGCTGCAGTTTAATACATACTAGCACACTGTCCAAAACTCTTATATGGAAAAAGAAAGTTTGGTCGCACTGCCAGACAACTGAGTTATGGCTAACCGGTTCTCCCATGGAAAAAGTATCACAGAAATAAAGTGAAAGTTTGCCAAAAGTCGCCCGCAGGGAATGGAGAGCAAGCGTTCGGACATGGCAACGAACCGCAAGTACATGCTGGCTTTCCACAGCGGAAGTCTTTGCGAATCACGCCGATTCTGGAAGTAGTATTGGGGAATCGTTGTTCAACGGCCTGTACTGTTCACTAAAACGCCGGTTCTGTTGGTTGACTGTTCTGCCTTGGTTTAATTTTGATTGGTTCTCCATAATTGACCGGCTAATTGGCCATGATTGACACCCTTCACTGGGATAACTGCCAGTAAATGGCATGACGCAGAGACGGTCAGACTACACGGACACAGTGGGCAAGTTACAACAAAAAACACACTTTAAGTTTGTTAAAGTCATAAGGCATCATTGACTTCGCCTAAAACACTTGTTTCAAATAATCTCAAACCTCAACAAAGCATGTGAAAATGCTTCTAATATATATATGGACTGATTGCATGAATAAGTAATTTTGGTAGAAACTGACATATCTATCATCACTGGAGTGAAAAGCTGGTCTGATATTCTGAACAGAGACCAGCACTGGATGAATGATGGACAACAGTGGTCTGGGCAATACCACATTATAAATACACATGCACAAACATGCCCCAAAATGCTTTGGCCTTATTCAGCAAAGTAACATGACTGGTTCTTTGAAGTAGCAATTAGTCACACAGTCAACTGATTTTTTGGCAAGGGAAAAGCCCCAACTACTCACCAGGAATAAGGCAGGAACATTGAACCCTGAATGAAGACAGAGCCACACATAAGAATATACCAACATCTGCATGGGTCGTCCTTTCTGCAATGTATATAAATAAGACTGGTGAATGGTTAGAAGTTTCCTGAAGTGGATAACTTTTAGGATAAGCTTTGTCATGTGCAAAAGAGAGTTTTTATGATGGCTTCATGTTTATAAACTCATGCCTTTCAGTCCTATTGTAGAATTTACAACAGTATCTGCAGTGTTTTACAATTAAGTACAATAGTAGCAGTGAAACATTATGGACAACTACAGCATGTCACACAGACCATACATTCACATCAAATGATCAATGTACAAATCTCATTTAAAAAGCATAACTTCAAACAACTATAACCATATTTGTACAAATGCACTTCCACAACAAAGGGCTTGGAATACTTTACCTGTACAGAATTTCATTTGCATTATGGGTCTCATAACGTGCCAAAGTGCAGATTGCTCGAAGACTCTGCTCTTTAAGGCTGGAAAGTGACTCCAAGCGACAGAGGGAAGAATATATGACACTCAGTTCCTATAAATAATAATACTAGTTAAACATTGCTGGCAGTGGTGGAACCATGGTACATGTGTTGTGATGACAATTGATAAGGTCAATGAGAAGTTCAGTTTTCAGTAGTCCCAGTTTTCAGTAGTCCAATAAAATGAAAAATCGGTTGATCAGAAATTAAAGTTTTATTTAACCATTTTTCTCTGCTAACAACAAGAGCACAATTTTTTTTTTTGAGTCTATCTGTCTATATGTTCATTAGCAGTAGGTGCAAACATTTTGAATTTACAAACACACATATGTCTTTTATGATATAATGTATCTAAACATGAAACCCTAGCTGACTGTGTGGGGCTATTAATGTGAATAAAGCTATGTGTTATGCACCTATATGTTACGTAACACTCGAAAACTACTGCATGAAGACAAATTATTATAGTGCACCTGCAAAATGAAACAATTGACGAATTGCTTTTTTGGTATATGTATCACAAAACAACCATTCTTACCCTGTCAGTCCTTTTCTTGGATGGAGTGCGAAGAGCAAAGAGCAATTCTTTGTCCACACTTCCAAGAGACATCTCTTTCGCTTATAATCCAACTCAATGTTTGAGCATGAGTTTGGTATTTTGAACGTCATCCAGGCATTATACTCCGTGTTTGAATAATCATTGTCAGTGCATGACAGATACAGTGTTTAATATTGATGTAAATTCTGTGCTTAACTACCAAATAAAAATCCACAAAAAGTATACTCAAATGAAATTGTCTTTCAGCATGTATAACATGACCCACCATAAGGATATAATGATACCTTTACCAACTGTGTAAAAGGTACATATGCATACTTTGGAAAGGACAAAGCTGATTAAACATGCAAAATTGACACATTGCAATCGACTTTGTTGGTCACATCGTATATACTTATATTTAAATTGACTGCACTGAAGACACTTGAACTGCACCACATTATGCTACGCTAACCAAAACAATTCAAGAAAAACCACACACAAGGAAACGTGTGGAACAGATTGAGCGACGTCACTTGTTAGTCATGCACCAAGCTTCCTTATGTTTGTATACCTAAAACAAAGATATGATGCAGCATAAAAAATTATCAAAACAGCACTACCACTTTGTGTATCATTTAGAAAGTGCCATAAGTTATTTGCAAAGCTATTGCAAGGAAGATAATATAAATTGCAATCCAATATTTTTAGCCTAAAATTTTGACGTCACAGTGAAACTAGGCAATAACAAACAAATCAGCACATTACTTGAAGTTGAGATAGATTTATGTCTATCCTTACAGTTTTCAGTAGCTTTTGTGTGGGTATATACAAATGCATGTACATTGAGTGATGCATCCGGTGTGCATAGCTTAAATAAGTACTGAGAAGGCTACCACCCATCTGGGCATAGGAAAGTCACATTTCCTTTCCAGATTGCCAAAGCAGCATGCTTACAAAGCTATGAAAGAACTTTTTTCACAATCACTCAATTGACAGACTGCCGACATAAGAATTGCCCGGGTCAACAGCCTGTTGCACTGAACATTCTAATGAGCCTAATGAAACAAGTAATGTACATATTTTACTGTAAGTGGGCCAACATGCTGGTGCGAAAATATTTCTACTGTTACAAGACAGTGGGTGTAAGCATAGGCGCCTAGTTTTCATTTTTCCAGGGGGGGCGGCTATGTTATGACGTCAGAATTTGATACTATGACGTCATCAAGTATCGAAAAATTGTGTTTGAATTTCAATACATGAGGCGTATTAGCCAAAAGGGCGGCGTTAACAATAAACACACGAGATCAGTCTACGACACGACCAATAAGTACCTGTTGGCATATCATACTGCGAGACTGACGTTGCAACAACCGATGTCAGCTACGCAAGCGAAACTAGGTTAACATATTTTGTGTGCGTCGCGTAAGAAACACATTGTTTTTAGGTCTTTTTTCTTCGAACGTTACAAATACCACGAATTACAAGGTGCGGACAGACGCGCAGAAAAGCCACTTGTGTTTTTTTTTAAAAAACCTGGGGGGGCGCCGCCCCCCCTGCCCCCCCGGACTAGGCGCCTATGGGTGTAAGTGCTGTATGTCATATTTCCAATGATAACAAAATACATATCATGTTAATTTAATTAATTTTAAGCGTAAATGACCCAACAACAACAAAGTAAGCAACATGCCCTAATGCCAGTATTGATCAAGCTGGTAGTTGATGTGTTAAGAAAATAGTACTTAAACATATATATGTAAATATTGTAGGTCATTACCCAATCAATCAATCAATCAGTTTATGACATTTCTTTTATTTTTTGGCATAGCAAGCTTAAAAGAATGTCATAAAAAGATTGATTTTTATATTTTTGGCACAGCAAGAATTTTATCTGGTGGTAAGCCTGTATTACCACAACAGTTTCGGCCACATAAGGTGGCATGTCACCACAAACCAAAACTAATTACTTTGAAATGAAACATTATTTTTATAATGTCATGTCAGATTCACCATAAATTCATGTACAACCATGACAAACATATACAGAAAGCAAGATGTTTTCGCTGGTTACATATTAACCAACATTTGTGTCCTTAACTAAACATTACTCTATTCACCTTTGTGTTGTCATCAAATGAAATCAGTTCAGAAATCAACCATAACATAAGACAAAGAAACACTATGCTAGATACGTATTTAGGTTTGTCAATTTTGCAATATCAAGTGGAAGAAATTAGAAATGTTGTAAGGCAAAATAACAAAAAGCAGGTTTGTAGGCAAAACATTTTATAAAAGATTACATGATATCTACATGTGGATCTTGTAAGAACTATATGCCTCTCACATTCACGACTTGTTCAAACACATACCTTCAAGCGGGGAGCGCAACATACACGACGCACAAGCACAACACTCTCACTCTCAGTCTCTCACTCAGCAGTTATGACTTCAGCTGATCGATTTAACCTGTCACATAACATTGCTAAAAAGAAATAATTGGTTTACATATCTTGAGTTACGCTAGAGAGAGCTTAATTTCATACGGTAAGTAATAACACTGCATTAGTTTTAAAATTTGCGCACAAATGTTGTTTTCCTCACAACACCACACTCCAGTAACCTTGCAAGCTAACTGAATGCTGATGTCTGAGCTGTTACGTCACAATGCGCGCCTACTCGCTCTAGCGGCAAAATTCATTTTGTAAATGGCAATCCTAAAAATAGTACCGGTATACAATTTGTATTCCGTCTTGCAGCTACAGTAAATTGAATGCAGTGTTTTCAGTATCACCTTTCATTAGCCTTTTTTAAATTTTGCGAAAAACGTTTGGTAAGAAAATAATTGTGGGCCCGAATAAAATATGGTGCTTAGGTTTAATTTGATCGAAAAAATCGTAATTTTCGTGATGCTTAACAACGCCATTAATAAGCATTTTCGCCACAACTATAAACATACAATAAAACCACAGAAAAGAAAAAAAAATCATCACTACATTGACTTACAATTGTTGCTACGGAACGACATTTTGTTCCCATTCATGTTCACTTGCCTCAGTAGCTTCACAGCCACTTCTCCCCACAAACCTAGAAGCATCGGAGGCGAAACTACATGTTCGAAACATTTGGATTTGTGAAAAATGACTGCAATTAGTTTTGTTCAAAGGACAGCATTAATTCTGCTTGTTGGCGCGATTATGGTTCCCGCAAGTGGTGACAGAACTATAATTGACACTGCAGTTATTTACGATAACTTTTACCAGCCTTCGTTGCCTAGTTTTTACGAAGCCATCAATGAATCTCCGTTGACCGTCAACTTAAAAGTGTTTTTTCAAGACGACATGACGAACATAGTTGGTAAGTCAAGTTTTTGTTTTAGAACTTATTAATCTTTTGGGGAAACAGCGATTTTTATTTATTCTGTAGACTAAGCTTATATGTTCTTAATTTTACGCTCGTACATTTGCTCCACAGAAATGGTAACAGCTGCTAAAGTCTCAAGTCTTTTCATTTTGGCAAAACATATAAACTGCACCGCAATGATCGAACTCAAACAGGCAGTTACAGTGTTCTTCATAGGAATGATTCGAGACGTAAGCTTTTACCGAAATTTTTTTTTCTATATTTGGTTCCAATGGACATGCACAAATATACCTTTTCTCATGTTTTGGTCACCGCTTAATGACCTGTGCAGCACTGCGAGCCAGGAGATGACTTCATGATGTATATGTTCCCATCGCACTTCGACGTAATGATGGCAATGTACGACGCAATCGAAAAGTACGAATGGAAGACTGCTGCGGTTTTCTATGACAGAAATGAAGGTAATGGTGATGTGCGTTTTTATCAGGCAGTGAGAGTTACCAAATACAGGTTTGGCACCTTGAACAAAACAAAATGCTTCTCATTGATAAGTAAAGTTAAAAATGTATGGCATGTTGGCGTTTTATTCAATCTGTGAACAATTACACGAAAACGTGAAATGTGGACAGAAAAACTGCGATGATATGAGATAATTTCCTTTTTAGTGAGAAACCTCTTTTGTTGATTTTCAGAACTGGCGTTTGGATATCAGGACTTGGATTTAGCGAGACAGCGAGGCATCAATCTGAAGGTCTGGGTAATACCGGAGGATCAAGAAAAAATGTGGTCAATATTAAAGGTAGACTTCACATACAAATTGCGCACCCACAAAACTCTCTTTCTTCTGCAATTCGTGTTGTTTTACTGGGCCTTCACTTACAAAAGTTGCCATAGAGCCGTCCCGCCATATGATATTCGCCGAGATCTACGCACAGGCTGCCATGGTGCCAGAAGCAACTGCCCGATAATTGGTCACGCCATTACCCCTCATGTTTGGCACCTTAGCGTAATTTAATCCATCGGAATTCTGATTACTTACTGCCATGTATGGACTGATAATGCATAAACACCTCCAAAAAAATTGACCAATAAGCACTAAATTTATGTATTTTGTTAGTCGGTTCGTCTCCTTGGCTACCGTACGTACATTCTCATATGTGACCACAAGATTGCAACGTCCGTCCTTACCAAAGCTGTCTTCCTGTCTATGGTCAGCGAGGTGAATCATTGGTTCTTGCCAAACATCGTAAGTGATTTTTCTGTAGAAAGTGGATGTTTTTAATTTTCGTCGGCATAAAGTTGCCTCAATTGATATTTTGTAGCGAGTTAGCCTGATTTGTGCTAAATGTATTAGGTCACGGCGTAACCTGTAATTTTCTCAATGCACAATTCATTGTCTTTCTGATCTTCAACTGTATTGGGTTCTGTGTTTCTAACCATTCACAATTCGCTATGTACGCTACACATATCCGTTGACTGTTCCATGTATTGGCAAAGAAGTCAATCGCAGGCTTTGTTTTCTTGATTTTTAATTCAAATTTACAATGAAGACAAAAAAGCATGACCAGTGTACGAATGTAGAATGTGTATCAATGGTGCATTGTTACTTTTGTCTTTACCCAAAAATCCAAAACAACGATTGGAATATTTCGTGTAAAAGGAAACCCACCCGCTGCTTTTGCAAGATTTCTTGGAGTCCAGCGTGAGGTTGACTGTTATCAGTGCCAAAACCATCCGAGAGATTTTAGAGGAAGATTACTTAATAAACTTGCCGGAACGCGAAACTAGGGACGACATGATAAAAGGTAAAAATCCTTTTGACCAAGAAACCGTTACATTTTCATTATGCAATGAATTCAAAATTCGTCAGTGAGTAATTGTGATATTTTTAATGTAGGTTTGTGCTTTTATAAAGGTTTGCTTACAAAAGTTTTTTATTGTATCTATGAAATTTGAATAGTTCTGTTACCAAACCTATTGGCATTGTAACGAATAAAGTAAATGCAATGCGTTTGTTTCCAATAAAGATTCAATTGTTCTGCGGCGAACGCCTGCATTAAGTGTTTCTGTGTAATATTATCATGTCCAATAATTTGATTCTAGTTGTCACCAGGGATGCCCTACAGCGAATCGGGCAATCTTGTCATGCTGCAATATCCATCGGTTGCTTTGACATACCGTTGTCAGACGACAGTCAATGTGGAATTGACCAGGGCGCAAAAAGCTTTTCTGAAGGCTCAGTAAGTGTTTTTGGTGGTATCGCCGTATAAAACACATTGATTTATCGCCGTATAAAACACATTGATTGTGTGTGTAACCAAGTGCTGTATAAGTATCTCTGAAATACGGTCACATTAACAATAGTATTATAAAATTTATCAATACCGTTTCTTCATTCGTCTCACATAAATAATTACATTTGTTTGTTTGATAAACATAAAAATTTCAATGTTGACAAAGATAAGCTTAGGCGCGCGACGTATGATGCACAGCTATTGGTTGGAGATAAGGCGTTTTGCTGTAAAACAACTGTTTTACACGCAGTATTATTCTATTGGGACATGCACGGAACTGTATATGCGAGGGCTGAAAGAAATTGGTCCAACTAGGATTGAGTTTCTTGAACATCACTTGGGCAACGAGAAAGGAGTCATGTCATTGGTAATATAAAAATATGTAAATTCTTGGGTAATTTCTATAGATATAAATATCATATGTAATAGCAGAAAATGATAAATATTCCTAAGTCGTCTGTCTGTTTCAAGTTTTTTTACGACATATATATTTCGCCTGTCTGTGCAGGCATCATCAGTATCGCTAAAAAAACAACACAACAACGAAGTTAACCAACAGTAATGCAAATGTAAATATACCTTACAAACTGACAATCAGATTTTACGATTAGGTAAGGTGCGACTGAACTGTCGGCTTTGGCTTGTTTATGGGGACGCTCGATAAAACACAAAATAAAAGAAAAAAGGGGGGGAGAACACAACAAGCTGCAAACGGTAGCAGTAAAAAATGCCGGCGGTGATCTGGCTCTACGTCATTGATAAGCTTGTCCCAATGACAACACAGTTGGTGGACACTTCAAAGGTAAGCGGAAGTAAAAACAAAAACAAAACCGACACTTACATTGTATTAGGCAATATAAGGGGGTTGATGTTAATTTTTGCCTTGATTTTGTGAAACCATTTGTCTTCACAAATATCCAATAAATGCACTGGGGGCTGTTCTACGAAGACGACTTTGAAGCATTTTGCCATGTCAACATGTCGGTGCTGCTTGTGTTGTGCGTGGTAGTGGTGGAGCAACGCAGCTCGGTCGGTATTTCCGTTGTCTTTTCCCGTTTTCCAAACAGCTCGATGTCCGTTCCATCGAGTGGAAAACTTGTTTTTTGTTTGGCCAACGTATTGGTCACCACATAAAAGGCAGGTAGCTATATAGATGCCATAGTTACGACATGACAATGTCTGACGGAGTGGAATTGGCCCACTGGGTGTTAATAACTGGTTGGTACTCACAACCATTGATGTGTGGTTGCCGAAATTCCCACAGAGGGTGCAATGGCCGCAAGGCTGTGACAGTCCTGTTTTGTGCGGGTTTTGATCGTCACAATGAGCGATGCCTCTATACTTGGTGAGCATACAAGCGAGAGTGTGTGGGCGCTTGTAAACTACCATGGTATGTGGATTGAGGATCTTCTCTTTAGGACTTGGTCGGAGTATGTTTACGAAACTTGTAGCCCATATGTCCAGCAGTGCGGATGTACAGCGGGTGACACTGGGGCCAAACCTTTCCTTCCAGTCTTTCGCCAGGTTTAGGGCGTCGTTAACCATGTTTTTTGGAAAACGCGATCGTATGGCTTTAGCTTTGAACTTTTCCAGGCTGCTATATAGCACTACCATATGGTAGTCCTCGTCGGATTCATTCAAGCGGCGCAATCTACCGACCGAGCTGCGTTGCTCCACCACTACCACACACAACACAAGCAGCACCGACATGTTGACATGGCAAAATGCTTCAAAGTCGTCTTCGTAGAACAGCCCCCAGTGCATTTATTGGATATTTGTGAAGACAAATGGTTTCACAAAATCAAGGCAAAAATTAACATCAACCCCCTTATATTGCCTAATACAATGTAAGTGTCGGTTTTGTTTTTGTTTTTGTTTTTGTTTTTACTTCCGCTCACCGTTGAAGTGTCCACCAACTGTGTTGTCATTGTGACAAGCTTATCAATGACGTAGAGCCAGATCACCGCCGGCATTTTTTACTGCTATCGTTTGCAGCTTGTTGTGTTCTCCCCCCCTTTTTTTCTTTTATTTTGTGTTTTATCGAGCGTCCCCATAAACAAGCCAAAGCCGACAGTTCAGTCGCACCTTACCTAATCGTAAAATCTGATTGTCAGTTTGTAAGGTATTTTTACATTTGCATTACTGTTGGTTAACTTCGTTGTTGTGTTGTTTTTTTAGCGATACTGATGATGCCTGCACAGACAGGCGAAATATATATGTCGTAAAAAAACTTGAAACAGACAGACGACTTAGAATTATTTATAATTTCCTGCATTGATCCGTTACTGAGTCTCTGTCAGCCAAAAGGACTACGCCTGTATGTTTATTTTATATAGCGTGGATACTGGAAAGATGATTCCTTTCAACCCGGTTATATTCCCTTTGTTCAAGCGGCAGTCGTGTTCCCTGAGGAACCCCTGAAAGTTGGCATCGTTTATGTGAGTCTAAATATTACACCTGGCGTGCGGAATGATATTGCAACTTTTTTATATTTCTGGTTTAAGTGCTAAAAAATTTTAACAACCCATCAGGACGCACAAACCATTATTAAGCCAATTTTTGGTAAGATTATGTGGCTATCTTGCAGTCACACAGTTTAGAAGCTTTTTGGCGCTGTTGGTAAAACTAATTTAGTAATGCTGCAATATAAACTCTTTTGACGTGCAATCCGTTCAAACCAACAGGAACTTCCGTGGGTAAAATGGCACACCAACGAAGTGACATTGGAAACCACTTACGAAGGATTCTTGATCGATCTGATTGAAACTCTATCGAGAAGACTTAACTTTAAATATGAGCTGTACTGGAACGAACGCACCGGAGCTGACCGCTTGAATGACGCCGTCGCTGACGAAGAAGTGAATCGAATGCTAATCGACCAAGAGGTAATGGGCAATGGGCATGTACCACTGAGGTTTATTTGTAATCCAAATGTTCTCGGAATTGCATGAACTGCATTGTTAACATTAACCGCTGCAGGAGTGTGGGCCTTACTTGGCAAAGCATTTACGAGTTATTGTTTACCGAAAACTCTATACCTGCGGTTCGGCAATGCCATTATAATGGCGGCATGCTGTAGGTGAGCTATAAAATAACATAGACCGCTTAAGTATGTCATCTTGCAGGGCAATTTTAAAGCATTTAAACACGGCCAAATATATTTTAAGAACATTTTCCCCGAAAAACCTCTGCGCAGTAATTTAATGAGCTTTAAAAATGAGTTTTTGTTTTGCATGTACACTGAAAGGTTGAGTTCGTTCTGTACACGCGGTCCATTCTCGGTGGTTACTTGGGTAGCAAAGAGCTTTCCATCGCATTCCAGCAAGTTTCTTACTTCATGGTCACGCTCGCTTCGGGCAACGAACAACCAGTCAATATCTGGCAGGTTTGTGAACAATATTTTTGCAATAGAGTCCATAATTTTACATGGTTTAGACATGATTTTTGTGGCACAGAGTCAGGCGACACTATTGGTTTTTTTGAGCAGTTGTTGCGGGCTATAGTGTGTTTGGTTCTTCCCTGGGAGTTTGTACCTAGGTTGGTGATGGACGACGGCGACTCCCATAATCTAATGTATTGAGTTGAAATAAGGAAGAAAAGGGCAACAATAAAATAAAAACAATATTTAATTGTGACGTAAAAGCATCAAACAGTAAGAGGACTCATATTCTTAAAAACATGTATGGGAATCTCCCGACAGTCTTATGGTAATAAAGACTTGGTATCTGATATCGCTCTGCGACCACTTGCCAAGGACTCATATTCTTTATATCTTAGCACGAAGCAAGACTGAGAGAAAATTACAGTGACCATGTTAGTTATATTTATTAGCGTTGTTTGTTGCTTTACAGTTTCTCGCTCCATTTACCTTCGACTCCTGGGTGGCTCTCTGCTCCTCTCTAGTGGTGGTGTCGTTTATGTTGGCGTTGGTGAATCACTTTAACCCGTTTGAGTGGAGAAAAATGGCGCTGGACGATACAAACGATGACGTCGGAGTGGAAAACTTTAATAGACTCGGTATGTGGGCTGCACACTTGGCTTAGACATGCTCTGCTCGTTGAAATTAGCCATATTTGTTTTGGGCTTAAGTTAGAATAATGCTGGAGTTTAATATAGCTATTATACCATGTGTTACTGATGCTGCCAAGCATATATTCACAATATAAAAAGGCTCTTCTGGCAAAATAAAACTGCCAATTTTATTTGACGTTTCGATTGTCGTGCAACAATCTTTATCAGGAGTACCTTGTAAATGTGCAACAGCATGGTAAAATTCCAAAGCGCATAAAAACCACATAAAACGCAAGAACAGAAAGACACGAAAACGCAAATAAAACATACGCACATGCAACAATATCTTAACAAAGACAACGAAATTGTGCTACTTGGTGCCCAGGTGGTGAGTGAGATTTTATCATTCATTCATAATGTCATATGCTGACCCAGTATATCAGTTTTATGCATGTTCAATGATGTTCAATTAAAAAAAGCTACAACAAGGAATATTGTAACGCACATTGACACAAGACACACCTGTATGTTACAGGTTTCGGTAACAGCATATGGATGGCTTACGGTGGTTTGGTACACCAGGGTGTGGACATCGAACCCCGGTCGTATGCGGGCCGAATGATAACGGGAACGTGGTGGTATTTTACTATGCTTGTCATTGCGGCTTACACTGCGAACTTGACAGCCTTTCTCACCCAAGAGTTTTCGGAGGAAGTTGCGAACTTGGAGGAACTACTTCAACAGGTAATTATAAGGGGAAGCCAAGCCGATAGCACTACCGGATACCAAACTGACTGTTTGGCCACACTGACTCCACGTGGTTCGCCTCTGTTGATTGGTACCCAGTCGGGTACCCAACAGATCGACGCTTGACCGCAAGGTACCACAAAGTGGAAATCTGTGTGCCTGCTAGTCCAAAAGCCAGCCCAGTTCCACAGATACCACCCTTGCAGGTCGAAACAGTGTGCACATATGTATGCAAGTAGTATCCGTTATAGAGAATATTTCACGAAACTAGTTTCAAGGCTAAGAAATAGTTGGATAGAATTGGGAATGAAAAAAATATAAAATACAATGACAAATAATGTTCAATTTTTGATGTACTGTAACTTTTCTTGGCACACTGTAAAATTTTGTACAAAGAAGCTTTGACATGTGTTGGCCTGTGAATATGTTGGAATATGGTTTAATTCGTTGGATTTATTGCATTGCATTAAACCATAAACGTCTTTGTAAAATGTTAATTTTGAGTGCCTCAAGTCGCTCCATCTTTTACAAAAGTAAACACGACATTGATATACAGGAACACTTTGACTACGGTACCACAGTGGACGCCCATTTTCTCAAGTACTTTTTGCCATACGCCGAAACAGCACCCTTCACCACGATATGGGATCACCTGCAGGAGAAACCACAAAATATTTTTAACACAACTGAGGACGCGTTCAACCGGATATCCGAAGGAAGTTTCTACTTCCTTGCCCCATTCAGGGCCGTTGCAAAAGCAGAACAGCTCAGTTGTCAATACGCAAGGGTTGGTGAAGGTAAAGGCCAGCATAGGATGTTTTGTATTTTAATTTTTTTTACTGCCCATGTATTGAAAACAAATATTTTTGTGATCGAAGATAACCGTTTAAATGCAACTTGTTATCATGGTTTCACCCATTTCCTGCATGTTTTTGTAATGCGCAATGCTTTGAATTACAAGTTATGCGGAGTAGTGGCAATTATAATATTGACATTATCTAGCGACGTTTAAAAAGGCCTTTCTTTCGTAGTACAGGCAATGAAAATACATTACAATGAAAATACATACATTACAATCACCTGAACTGTATTGTTTCTTGTGGGGTGGGCATATTTCAAAACAAATATAATTTTTCCGACTTACATATTTAAATTGTGAACAAACATGAAAACAAAGCATACATCGTCATCGCAGTGTTTTTGACATCAGGGTTTTGGGAATACCAGTACGCGATCCCATTCCAGTTGAACTCCCGGTACACGGGGGTTTTCAGTGACGCAATCGCATCTCTCCGGGACGACGGAACGTTACAAGAACTTGAAGCCAAGTGGTTTAACTTCAGGTTTGGGTT
The DNA here is from genome assembly GCF_947561715.1 of Ascidia mentula. NCBI lineage: Eukaryota > Metazoa > Chordata > Ascidiacea > Phlebobranchia > Ascidiidae > Ascidia > Ascidia mentula. The sequence goes on from NC_138568.1 coordinate 9,042,444, forward strand.
ATATGGTCAATTGAATGGGTATTCGGCTCCAACTTTATGCATTGCGCAGAACTGAATGTAAGGAAGCTTCGTTTGACATCGAGTCCAACCGACTCGGAATAGGAAATCTCGGAGGAATGTTCATCACTTTGCTCATTGGATCTTTCCTCGCCTTGCTCGTTCATTTTGGCGAGGTAGGTTTTTCGATGGTTTGTTTGTAGTGTTTTATATACATCCACATATACAACAAGAAAGTACAGCATGCGAAGATGCTGGAAAGTATTTGTATGGTCAAAAACAACACGAATATACGTCTAAAAACTATTTTTCACCTTTGTATACTTCAGTGTATTTTTTAAAATCGCAATTGCATCGTGTTGTTTTCAACGAAGTGCAAAGCCTGGTACTACTTTAAATATTTGAGCTGTTTAACTGACCTTTCGTCAGGCATCACGGAGAGGCAAAGGTCAGCCAAATTGCTATTCAATGATTGCTTTTCTCTGGACAAAATAGTGACAGCGCAGCCTTTGGTACAAGTGCTATTGCCAGCAGTGTCCTCAGCAATTAATTTTTGCTGAAAATTATTCACCCTTTTCTCATGTAAGCTCTTTTCACGAACAGATGGCTTGGTCACAACGACGACGTTTGCGATATTTCCGCAACAAGAGCGAGAAGAAGGAAAACAAGGATGATCCCGTGACCGAGATGAAGAGGCGCAGGGAGCAGGAGAAGAGGGAGCTTGATCAGCAGATTGAGGAGTGGGAGGGTGGATACGATTACTGGGTGAACAGGTACAATACCCTTTATACTGCAACTGTACAATTTGGTCAAAGGGTTTTCCAAGGAAGGGTCCGCAACCACAAGTCTAGGTTGTTGCGTTGTTTTCCATAACTTGACACGCTGTTGTCTCTGTTGTTCGGTACCTAGTATAGGGTACCCTGCAGATCGACGTTGACCGAAAGGTACCACAAAGTGGAGACTAGTGTGCCTGCTAGTGTGAAAGCTAGCACAGTGCCACACAACAGCTGCACTGATGAGACCTTACAGGTCGAAACAGTGCGTGTACACACCCTGTCTGCAGCTTTGCAATATTTTGGCTTTTTTTGCACATATTTGACACGCTGATTGTACGAAAAAATGTTTGATATGAACAAGGCTTTTGAGTAATTAAGTAGCAAAAGCTGTAAATTTTGCCTTTGTTTGTTGTTGTCGCATTACTAAAACCCAGCAACAATTATCCAGAATGGATCGGATTAACAAGACGCTGGAACACATCGATGAGGAAACAAATCTTCATAAGCGTCACCTTGGACACAAAACCGGTATACTGATAGCATATCTCTGCACAACACAAAGTTAAATTAGACGTGTTCGTCGCCCTTTCCTAACAAAATAAGCAGAATTTAACCTTTTTGTAAGTGGTTTCGTAATTTGGTTCGTGTTTTAGATAACGGACCAGAGGAAGATGAGAACTTCTCCTGGTGGAAGCAAGCTTACAAAAACATCACCACCGCCATATCCGAGAAAGCACACAAGGAAGCCGATCTCGAAAGAGAAAGTAAGGTTTATTTCTATTATTTTTTATATTCAGCATGGATCGCCTCTTTTAATGGAAAAATAATGTGGGGCATGCACTTTTTTCTAATTAAAATTATACTTCCTCGTATTTATAAATGTCTAATTTATCCCCATCAAGGTTAAATTTATCCATGGGTAAGAAACCATGGTGTGGATCAACTGTTACAGTATGGAGGATATAATTCAGTGACAACGCCAACAAGTTTATGCAACAATTTTACCGTGAATAAATTTTTTTTTTACATTGTTCGAATTATGTGGCCACGTAATTTTGGGTTGAAAAATATAAACAAAACATCTTCGACAATTATTGAATAAACATCTTTATTTTGCATTATCATTTCTCATTCCAACTTTTTAGGAGACGTTTCATTTAAAGATGAAGGCGGTGAAGTGAGCACAGAATGTAAGAACGAGGTCCTCTCTGACACGACTGAAACCACCGATATTAACGAACAAGCAGAGGGTAAGTCAAACATTGTTTTAAATCAAAGAATGTGACACAAGGGAGGAATGTAGTATATTGTTAATCAGAATTGCTCTTCTGGCACTTAGTTTCCAAAGTGTTTATTGGAAACCAACGTTTCGTCTGCCATCCGGCGAGACTTCTTCAGGGTTAACCCTAAGACCCCTAGAAACTAAGTGCCAGAAGAGCAATTCTGATTAACTAGTATGCCTGGCAACAAAAATAGCAGTAGTATATTGTGTCCATTTTGCACAATTCCCAATTATGGGCTAGCTTTGTCTGGTAAAAAAGCCATAATTAAAAAAAAACGTAACAACCTACACGAATGCTGCTTTATCGAGCGTTTTGCTGACTGCTGCCGCAGTGGTTTCCATGAACTTATAGTGCTAAACAACGGGCAATCTTCTTCTTGCATGTTTGTGTTCAAAACTTTTGGCAAATTTCAAATGTGTAAGTTTTAAAAAAATGATTAAGCAGCAATAAATATTAAAAAAAGTGTTCATAATCACTTGTAAGCTTATATCAAAATATAACCCATAAATAATTTCTCCAGGCGAGTCAGAACCTCCGGGTCCGGAAGAAAACGGGGATGTGACTCCGGCTCCTCCGGGATTCGGAGATGAAGATGCACACGAGTACGCAGAGGTCGCGGAGGACTATACCTCTCCGCAGGATGAGCCACAAGTCGATAATTCCCAAACTAGCGGATCGACTGTTACGATTGATGTTGAACCTCCAGTGTACGGACTTGATACTCCCCGTATAGGTCTGATGATGAGTTTCAACAAACACCAGCGAAGAGCTTGAAACCAGTTCAAAAAGAGCATTGAAAAATTTTTATTTCTAAACTTTGATGGGTTAAGGCAATTATTAAAATCCAATAGCTGTAAACATATCATTCTTTTATGGTTCAACAAGGCAAAAATAATACCTACTCAGAGGTATTACCAAAACTTCGAATATGTATTATGATTCAGTAACAATCTGTTACTGAGTCTCCGTTAGCCATAGAGACAACAGGCGATTCAAAGAAAACAAACTTTCATTCATGTATCATGATTGTTCGCATTTGCATGATAAACACGGAAATTAAAGTTTTTGGTAGGGTTTATAAGCATTGTAAAAATTTGTACAATTTTTTCTTGTGACTTCATTTGCAGTAGCAAAGTTTATGTTCTGTATAGTTTTTTTATTCAGTCTCACGCAATGGAATCAATCGATCATGATTTGGGAAGACATTTACTTATTTGATACATATTGTGCTGCACATACATCTTTACATATATAGAAATAAATCTCTTGTCGAAACAGTGTATGACTGATGTGGAGATTTTCATAGCATTTTGCCGAGATTCGAGTGCAAAACGAGTGTGAAAATGCGGTTCATTTTGTGAGTGATTTGTTTCAAGGAACGTGTTTATCAATCTGAACTATAACCGCATTCCGCAGTGCAGCACGTAGAAACGCTAGCGCAGCTGTTTCTTATCGTCGTTATTCGTCGAGCGCCACCAAATAGTCGGGAGTCCGTTTCTAATATTCCGTTTCAAATAGAGCTGCAGAGAGTTAAATACATCGGTGGAAAATCAACATTCTGTAATATTGTATTTAATTACGATCGACATGTGGGCAGCATTGGACAAAATCTCTGAACAGGTAAGTTTAACAAGTTGCAAGAAGTATATATGCCAAATACGATCGAGTTGAAACCGTGTAAATTCCAAGGCATTTTGTTCAATGTATAAGCAATAAATTTTTTTTCCTGAAACAAAGTGTTTAGGTGTCTAAATATGGAACGATTTGGAGCAAAGTTTATTACATCCTCGTCTTTATTTTTCGCTTGATTGTGGTCGCAGGCATAGGCATCCCAGGTATATAATGGGCACTCTGTGCCTAAAAGCTGTGTAATAATTTGAACCGTAATGTTGGAACACTTGCTCTACATACAGCGATTAACAAAAGTTTTTCCCCTACATCAAAATAGTTTACGGCGACGAGCAGTCTGCTTTCAAATGCAGCGAAAAAGTTCTTTGTCAAAATCTTTGTTACGACCAGTTTGCTAAACTTTCCCACATGCGATTTTGGTCCTTTCAGGTGGTGTTTATATTTCTTCACATTTGGCCGTAAATCAGTTACAAAAACTTTTTTGCTATCACAGATGCTGGCTATCATCGCCCCAACTATTATTTTTCACTGCTATGCCACCCGCGTTTCTGGCCAAATCGAAAAGTTGAAAGAAAAAGAAAGTCAACTGGAGGTTAATAACTGATAAGTGCTGCTGCTCCCGCATATTTTATGCACATAGAGAGTTTATGTTTTCAAACTTTTAGTGCTGCTTTTAGCAAACGTTAATCGCAAGTTTGGAATATAACGGATGTCAGTCCATTGGTAAAACGTTTTCTGTGCCGGAAAGGCGTAACTTAAGTAGTTTCACAACATGCAGCCAAGTCTAAGTTTTGGCTTTGCAGAGCGACCCTGAAAATGACCAACAAGAAGTTCGCCGTGTATGCAAGCGAAAAAGAGCACTGGGCGATGTCAAAGTGAAAATGGTTTACACAGGAGATAAACTTGAAGAGGTTCCAACAACGAAGAAGGTCCACGTTGCCTATTACTGCACAAACATCATCAAAATGGCGGTGGAAATTGCTTTTATGTATCTTGCCTTCCAACAGTATTATGTCGAGGTTAGTAGATTACTCTTTTTCGTTGTACACAAAACGTAACTTATATCTGGTACCAGATGCCTTATGTTGTTGATTCGCGATCTTCGAATGTATAATTATCAGGGAATGAGAAACAAAAAACATACTCATATGGGCGGACAATTGAAAACAGAAAAGAAACAGAAAAATAATTAGTCCTCTATCCTGAATTCTTAATTCTGGTGACAAGCTCAATAATGCTATTCTGTGTAAAGGATCCTCAATGCGGAGAAGGCGGAATCACTTGTGGCCTGAAAAACTATTTTGTTGGTTTTATGTGGATGAGCGTGAATGCGGTTCATCATTGCCAAGGCGAAGCCTTGTTAAGCTGCTCTGCTCACTTGCATGGGAAAGGATACATCCCATGTTTTGTGTCAAGGCCGACTGTAAGTGGAAAATCAGCTTTAAACTTTCATTTATGGAGCAAACAACAAGTCACAGCGATAAAAACCGCAAGGCTGTCAAATGCGCCAATTTATGAGCTTTTATCTATAAACTTAATTCAAACGGTATAGTGCCGTACATGCCAGCACACGTTGCACAGAAGTGTTGTGTGTTTTGTGTCAACAACTTCATCCATTAAATTGTTTTCAGGAGAAGACATTCCTCTTTCGGTACATGAACATTATGAGCGCAGCCTGTTTGCTAATTTGCGGAATAGAATTGGTCGCCATGACAGTAGGAGCCATGCAGTCAAAACCACAACGGTAATTGTCACAGCCTATTATTTATAGAGTTTGTAAACGCCGGAATTTTCATCAGGATTGGTTTGGATAGTTGTAGCTACATCTTTACTCTTTGTATATACAGTAGGTCAACCCATCGCCTGAATGTTTTCGACAAAGTAACTTTGGATCCTCAAAGCTTAACAACGGCACAAGGCCCACTTGGCTATCCCAGCACCAGCCTGTGCGTGCCAATAAAAATATCTGATGGTAAGTTGTGCTTTCATGGCGGATGGAAGGGTAATCATGATCATGATTATGAAGCAGTGTCTTAAGATTGATTTCCATCACACTAGCGTGGCTTGTCAGCTACATACATGGCCTTCTCTTCTAGAGATTTTTCTTGCTAGGGAAAATTTCTAGATCCGCCCTGTGTATAACAACTTTGTTAACCGCCCTAAGCAGTAAAGGTCATTTTTTTAGGATTTTTTGCTAGAACTCTATTATAAATATGTCACTATCATAATGTATTGATTTTTTTTGAAAGGTCGTCGCTTTAATGACGAAGAAATGCAATCCGACATTTCTGCTAACAATAAACGTTCCCCGTAAATGGAAGTTTCAAAGAAAACCCCAAAACAAGTTTTGCTTCTGGTATCACGCCATGCTGTTTTCAGTTCATGTCAATAAATGTGTGATACTGTTTATTGGAAGTTTTTTATTCAAGTTCACAGAAAATGTCATATTCTCTGAATTAGCTGATTTATTACATTATTTGAGACAAGCGGCTGCGGATTTACATGCCAATTTGATTGGTTCTAAGACAACAAATTGTGTAGTGTTACGACACATTATGCAAAATAAAACACTTAAGTCAGTGTTTCTTAAACGTTTTTGTCCGCAAAGCCTTCCCAGTTGACTGATGGGAACTGCCAAAACATTAGAAATATCAAGTAAACATGAAGCGTTTTTCACCTATATTGGCTTTATTGTTCTTATGTACCTGTTGCCCAAACGCCGGACAAAAACTTTTACCAAAAACTATAGAAGCTCAAGGAATCCTTGTATTTTTATGGAACCTTATAGGGTTTCGTAGCACTTGAAAAATCGTTGCCAAAGAAATGTCAAAGTTAAATTGTTTGAAAATTTGCAAATTTGTGTGACCTAGTTTATCAGTCTTTGTTCAAAGTTGTAGGCACGCTGGTTGCCGTTAATTCCAGCCGTTTTTCTTCGCCTAAGTCAGCGGTGCACAAACTGCGGCCGTACGGCCGCATGCGGCCGCGGACGCTATTTTTTGCGGCCGTGCACATTTATATCAAAATGGTGACGTCATAAAACATCAATAGTATATCGGTGAATTGTTATGTACGCATGTACAGTTGTCGAAAAGCTAAACAGTGGAATCGCTCAGTCATGTCGCTGAAACGTAAAAGGTTGTTAAAACAAGAGAAAAGGGCGTTTAATCCCAAATGGGAAGTGAATTATTTTATGATGGAGACGTGAACCTAACGTGCAAGAACAAGGCAGTCATTGAATAATTCGACATTTCATTACATTGTAATATACGTAATTTGGCAAATGTAAATAATAAATAGTGCACATTTTTCAGGTATGGAATCATTTCCATTCCTTTCTTATATTGCTCACGTCAACTTGTCGTAATTATCAGGGGTATATCGTTGAAAAAGCAGTATATTCAGTGGCGGCCGTTAGCACACAGTAGTGTGTGTGTTGCGGCCGGCAATAGTAAAAAGGTTGTGCACCCCTGGCCTAAGTGTAAATTTTAGTTTTGGTGCTTGGTATTTATATTCTTCGACAGCTTCTGCTTTTCCTACACGTATATTTTTTTCCACAAAGGGCTGCGCTACATGCGTTTTAGTAAATAACTCCAGTAAATAACTCCTTTTCCATCAATCTTTACCTGCAGCATTGTGACGTCAGTTGACGAGAAGTCGGAACCATGAATACCTCCAACTGATACTTTTAGCGGACAACAAACAAGCATTTAAAAAAAAATAACACCATTTTAGCTACTGTTTTGTTGATCTTTAAAGTTAGGGTCATAATGACACAAGTTTTACCTCTTCCAAAACAAATGTACGAATCGAAACAGGGTATTTCCCGGCTAAAACAACAGATGAGAAAAATGCGAAAGGATCCACTTTAGATTTATTTCCAGTATGCTGCCCAAAGTGAGACTGATCACTTTCGATGTGACCGGAACCCTTATGAAACACACTGGTACAGTCGGGGACCAATATTCACGTGTGATAGCGAACTTTTGGGGCCAAAAAAGCGATCATGGGCCTCTTGAAAACAACTTTAAGATAACGTACAAAGAACACGTCACTGCAAGTCCATTATTTGGTGGGAAAAATGGAATATCAGCCAAGGATTGGTGGGCGTCTGTGTTTTGTGAAACTCTGATGAAAAGTGGCGTCATTAGTGTTGATGATGTCAAACATAAGCATCATACCGGTGTTACAAAGCCGTTTCTAGTGCCCAAACCCAAAGGTGGTGGTGCAACGCTGGACAAAGCCTTTAACCACGTGTTCAACAACTTTGAGTGGAATGCCTTTCCAGAATCACACAGGGTATTAAAGTTTATTCGTGACGAGTATAAAGTAAAGAGAAAGGAAATTTTGGCTGTGGGTGCAATTTCCAACAATGACGACCGGATTTCTATGTTTTTGTCCAAAGCAGGTTTGAATTTTTTTGTTGTTAACATTGATTTAAGGCCATTTCCGTTTTATAAATGTTTGTTTGCAAAAATGACAATACATTTCTCCTTAAATTTATGGGTTTACTCCGTCTGCCACAACAACTCATGATGTATAAAAAGCATAGTTATCGACTCTGCCCAACAAGTATATTTTCCCACTGCTTGGCAGTGTTCTTAAACGTTTGTTTGGAAAACAACAAGTAGCGATATTTATTTGCAGGCTTGAAGGAATTTATTGATTTTGTCATAACATCACACGACGCTGGATGTGAGAAGCCGGATCCGAAAATTTTCCATCAAGCTGTCTGCAATGCTAACAAGACAAAACCAATGTATTTACCAAAAATAAACATTTCAGAAATGCTCCATGTAGGTGACAGTTTTGAAAAAGACTATATTGGTGCTATTCAGTGTGGGGCACAAGCTCTGTTGGTGGACCGATATTCCAGAAAGGAACACTACAATCAAAACAGGACAATAACTAACCTTACAGGGGTGTTAGATTACCTCGAACCCAAATGACCTACACATAAATATGCAAACCCATTGTGCCATGTTTTTAATAAATGTGGAGAAAAGGTGTAGGAGTTATCAATCTTGGTAAACATGTTTTTTAATTGTGTAAGCTGCAGACAGATGGCCACTGTTTTGACCTAAAAGGTCTCATCAGTGCAGCTGGTGTGACTTTCAGACGACTTTGCTGACCAAACGGCCAAGCAAAGACTTGACTGTACAATCACTGTCATCCGTTAGGCATCATATTATTGGCTCCACTTTGCTTATCTTATGTTTTTTAATGTTGTCATCCGGTGTACTGTGGCTGCTATTTTGAAAACTATGAACAAATACAGCAGGATGTACATTTGCTATATTCCTAGGTAATTAAAGGATGACTAATAATGTTGTTTTTATGGAAGGGAAATTTAGGCTTGTTTAAACTCAGAATCATAAAAATTTGTATTGCACAATTACACAAACACACTATCACCTCAAGTTACAACAACATGCAAATACCAACCTTTCATTTTAAGTCTTTGAAGTGATGAAATAGCAATTTTCTGCAAAGATTTGCACCTTTCAAGACCAGATTAACAACATCACAATCACAATAAAGTATCACCCAGTTGTTTCCCTGTGCATCTTTGGCTGGATAGATTGGTTTGTAAACAGTGTATGCTATTACAGTACGGCAAATTTATGTATTTAAACTTGTGGTGATTTTTTTGAATCTCTGATTAAAGCTCTGTGATTCATATTAATAATTCCAGCAGATGCCACTGCCTTTTTTAATGTAGTTTCGATACTATCAAATGTTCCGTGAGTTCCACTGATACTTTTAAGCACTGCAGTTGATTCCTCAATATCAAAAGCAACAACCTGTAAATTTTTTGCATGCATTATAGAATGTCCATTATAGAAACACTTTAATCACCAAAATAAACCGCCAATTCATGCCACTTTAACTAAAAGTTTTACCTTGAGCCGAGCGCTATCGTTGGAAACGCTCTTCTGACACTCGACGCATTTCGGTAGAACTTTGTGAATGTGTTGTTGAATTCGGTAAAGACCCATAGACGGTTCGTTTGCAATCAAGTGGATTGTTTTGTTTATTCCATCACAACACCTGCGACTTTTATCCTCCAGTTCACGATCGCGAAGTGGCCGCTTCGCCATTTCACGCCTTGCTACCGGAAAGGCAACGCACGAACTTTCCGCTGGAAGCACAAGGAAAAAACGTAGAGAAAGTCCGCCAATATAATAATGGATGAGCGCAACCACAGAGCTTAGCCATGGCGACTAATAAAAATCTGCATAGTATTGTTACGTTGTATCAAACAGAATAAATATAATTTTTAACAAATAGTCATTTTTTGAGACATTCTTTACAATTTGCGTGATGTACTTTGTGTGGCTAATAACATTGGTGAAGCACATGTTTTTATCGCTCATGCGAAAATCACCAAACCAACCTGTTGCAAATCTTTTATGCTTGTTTGTTTTCATTCTTTTGTATTTTTGCTAATGCAAAATAGATGTATGGAAGGTCAGAATTGGTGCTGGCTAATGTGTATTGAGGCATGCGATACCAGTTTGCTGCAGCGTTAGAGTGTTACTGAGTTAACAATTGTCACCCATAATAAAAAAGCATTGCTTCCCCACCTGGTTGCTGTTTCATTAAAACCACTTCTTATTGTAGAAAGTATTTTTCGCAGTAAGGAATTAATGCCTACAACAGTAAACTGCATCCACTAGATTGATCATGTCAGTGAAATATGTATGATGAAGTTGACCCAGTAGAGTTTTCCATGTTCAGGTCGGTCCATAGGTTCTTTTAATTTTTATATGCACATGAAGTAATTTTAACATAGATTGGTAAGAATGACAGAGATTTATGAGTATAATGTTGGTTACGGAGGGTTACTCTTTTGTGTTTATTCAGCATATATACATTCTTTAGTTAAGGATGTCGGTTCACGATGAAACTTCACGCGATTCTATTCAACCTGACAGCAGTCCTGCAGTTCCAGAAGTGAAACCAAGACAAATGAAAGGGAATAGAAGAAAAAAGTAATGGCCACTTGGTCCACTGCATTGAAGCACAAAATCAATTCATTTTTGTAAACACGTTGACAATGTGTTGGATTTCATTGCCTTTGTTGTCCTTTTAAGTTAAAGATATGTTGTTTTCATGCAACTGATGTGCATCTTTTGGTTCTCATCTAAGAAATCTATTGCAAGTAAAATCCATATTTTTCTGTTGTAGGCCTCGGCACAGAAGTCGCACGCGCATCCGAGATGATGTGGAAACTGGCTCCAATGATCCAGATTACAGTCCGTATGAAGAGCTGTTGGATGAGGGTAGCGCATCAACTTGTTCAACACCAGTACCTGAAAAATTTTCATCAAATGAATCAACTCCTACACCAACACCTCAAGTCTATCCTTGGTGTGTTACTTGAGGCAATAGGATCTATTTTTCACAGAAAATAAATATATAGTTAGTTCTGCACATGTTTGTGCTGCTAAGATCAAATAAACAAACAGATTATCATATGTACACAAGTGTTCCTTGACACAATTGATGTGAGTTGGTTACATTGCTTTGTTACAGTTCTGGCCAAACTTGTGGTTTGTGTTACTATGGAGGGAAAAGTCTTCTTGGGCAGGGAGAATTAACCCGCTACGACCCAACCCCTGGCTTTAATGCATTTCGACGACCTACTTTAAAGACCAGAGGAAGCCGTGAATCTTTTTCAGGTCTTTCACCTGCCTCAGAAAGTGGTGACAGAACTGGAAAATCCCCATCCAGAAGTAGAAGCAGGGAAACACGACATAGGTAGTTTGTTACACATACACTTAGTTAGTCTTCATTTGCCTTTTGTGAACATCCTTTTCAGATCTGTAATTCTGCCAATGCTTTCTTTTGTTTTACTGTATATATATGTATGTATGTGTTTCGAATACAGAAAATATTTTGTTGCCTTTGCAGTAGTGAAAACGCAACAGAACTTTATAATTGTTGAACTTACCCTAACAAAATTCCATTCATAGTCGTGATTCAACAAGTCGGAGTAGCGAGCTGCGGACGTTCGATGTCGTTGAAGAGCTGAGCACAGTTGGTTGTGCAGATATGGCAGAACCAAGTCAGGTTTTTGAATCAACCGGTAAAGCTACAAAAAATTGGCATTACAGAAGATTTATAAATGATAAAATAACATGATTTCTTTGTAGGTCATGTGTCAGCTCATCATTGTTGTGCTGCTTGGTCTGAAGGTGTCACTCAAAATGAGCTTTATCAGCTTTTATGTGTAGACAAGGTAGCATATTTATACATATTGTTTTTAATTCCTTAATAAATCACAGTTTTTGTATAACTGTCCACACTAGTGCTCTGCAAACATGTGATTCACGAATATGTTCAACATTTTTGACTATTTTTGTTTCTTGAGTTAGTGAAATTAACAAAGTGATTAAACAAAGTCTATGTTTATATACAATTTTTGCTGCAAAGCGCAGAGGGACTTACATTGCTATTGTCTTTATTATTAGAAATTTAAAGTTTTTTTGTTTTTAATCATAACGTGATGCTTTTGAAAACTAAAAACTACACACCAGGGCTACACTGTGCACAGTCTGGGAACCATTTCATTCCACCATACCAAAAAACTCTTCAGTTTTCTGATAAAACTCTTGTCACATGGTTTAAAGTGTTTTTTAAAAGTTTAAATCAATATTCTGATGCATATTATTCATCTTTTAGGCTGTATATGGTGGAATTTCACAGAAATGTAGCTATTGTCAGAGGTATGGTGCTACCATCAAGTGCAAGGCATTACGTTGTGACAGACTTTTCCACTATCCTTGTGCTGCTGGCAGTGGTTGCTTTCAGGTGAATTCAAATGTATTTCAAGCATAGTAATACAGGTTTTACAATCGCAAAATACATAACACGACAATTTTATTAAAACTCCTGTATGACTTAGTTTTAAGTAAAGTCTACCCACGAAGATTTAAGGTATATAGTGGATTAAAAAATATCCAATGTTAAATTTTAATGTTTCAGGACATCAAGGCAATGCTGCTGTTGTGCCCAGACCACTTGGAACAAGCTCCGTCTATCGCATCGCCTGAAGAACTTAACTGCGCACTGTGTGATGACATAGGTAAAAAGATTGTCAACATATAGGAAATTATACATTTGATTATAGCAAGACTGATTAAAAATATATAAAAATCACCACTTCATGATGCCATAGTATAAGCCATTCCACAAAACCATTATCCCATATTTCAAGGTGAGATATCAGATTTTCTCTTTTGTACATCATGCGGACATCACTATCACGGTGGTTGCCTACATGTGGATGTAAATCCCATGGTTCGAGTTGGGTGGCAATGCCCGGAGTGCAAAATTTGTCAAACCTGCAGGTTAGTTTATTAAGTCTGAGAATAAATCTAGATTTTGTTCCCTTAACATTTAGTGATTAAAAACTTTAAACAAATAAAGTTACATCCATACATTTTGAGGTTTATTATGAGATTAAAATCCATTTTGTTACATTTATTTGTAAGGTCTAAATATTATATGCATTATTACTATTCAATGAAATAATCTAAAATGCTATGGTGTAATTTTTACAACTATGTACAACTTTTAATACCTGCAGCTAAAACTTTTACCAACCTGTTGCTTTATAACTTGTTACAAACTTTAAATAGTTACTAATTGGCTTCATGCTCATCGATTTGCCTTGTCGCCCAATTTGCCAATTTTCTTGTAATTAAGCACTTCCATATTTACCCCAACTAGTAGCTAATTGGGACAATATGCTTTTTCAGACAACCAGGCGATGACAATAAAATGCTTGTGTGTGACTCATGTGACAAGGGATACCATACATATTGCCTGCAGCCTGCCATGTCCTTCATCCCAAAGAATGGGTGGTGCTGTCAGGTATCATGCTTTGTTCCTTGCTGTTTATGCTTCAGATGGCTTGTGTGATGTTATGTCAGTATGATATGGTTTTGTAGTATGCATATAAGTGTGTTTAATTTATTATAAGGTTAAAAAAAGTGTCCGGAAAGATAGTATTTGATGCAGTGAAGGAGAGGTTCTGTTCAGTGTTGCTAATGTTTTGTGTTAAAACATTGTCCTACAACAATTGCTGAAGATTTTTCATACATATTAATGTGGCATATCATAAAATTAGTTTATTCAATAAGTTAGTAACTTGGATGTTATTAGGCATGTCGGAGATGTATTGACTGTGGACTTAAAGCCCCAGGAAATGGAGTTAACTCTATATGGCATTGCAATGATCAGGTACAAGATGCATATATTTTTCCACGAAATACAATTAAAATATAATATTTTTATTAGGTTTGCGATAGCTGTTACCAATTGAGAGGACTAGGTTCAAATTGTCCTGTTTGCAAAAAAGCTTATCAGGCAGGTGCACAGAAAGATGATATGTTACACTGCAATGAGTGCAAAAAATGGGTAAGTTCTCTAAGTTTAAATACTAAAACAAATTTTGTACATGACTAAGTTTTGTTGTATGAAAGACAGGTTTGTTTCTTATCGGCCAACAGTTTTTTTGCAAGTAATCATCATACAACATATGGCCTATTTTTCGGTTTATAGCCTTTTTGTGTGAATTGGTCTGTGCATTTTCAGTAAAAGCGCAAATCGATTGTAATTTTAACTTTTTTAACACGACCTAAAAAACTACAGGATTTGTCCAGTACACATCTTTCAAATTGATTACAGGTTCACGATGAATGTGAGGATGTCATAGACATGGACACATACTTTGACATGGGAACTGACTACAGTTGCCCTCGTTGCCGAGACGAAGCAGAAGATGTGGCACCTCCAGGTGATGTAATGGTACCGGATGAGGATGTAAGTTTTCAGGCGCCTTCGACCAGTGAGTCGCCAGGAAAGCCTGCTGCTGTGGAAATGATGCTTGATGATGTTTCACAAAAAGAAGCTGCTAAAAGGACTGCAATTTCTGCCAGTATAGAATCTGACCAATCGTCTACTGGAATGAAAGGTGTGGAAATTATATGTTATAGTTATATAATATAATATATATATCATGTTTTATATAAGATTTTCTTTTTGTCACCAACTTCAAAAAAATTTGTTTTTTTTGCTGAATACAACATAAATTTGATTATATTTACATTTGCCTACAAATTCACATTTTTTGAGCAACTTTTTTCTTTGCAACGTGTTTAAAACAAACAAACTAATATTTCATGCCCAACTTAAATAGAAAAATTGAATTTTTTACTTCCAAGTTATATCCTGTGATATATAGGGTTTAAATCAAAAATGTATTGTAACAACCTCAACTGCTTTGTATGTTTTAGGAAGCAGCACCGATCCTATGTTGTTCTCTGCTGGAAGTCAAATGGGCGACATTAAGAAGAGAAATCCGAGTGGAGATATTGTGTTGCATCACCCAAGACTTGGCAGCCAGGATCGCAAGTCATCTTTGGAAAGTAACATAGGAAATATCTTCCCTGAAGCAGATGTGCAGGTTTGTTCAGTTTCAGATGTATTAATTTAAGTTAAAAATGCTTGTTATTAAAATTGTAATAAAATTGAATTGCCTTTCTCTTTAAACTCACAAGTATATGAAGCAAGAGCGCATTAGAGCAAAGGTTCCCGTCGTGCAGTTTCCACAACAAATTGTGTGACTTTTGAGCTGTGGCACTAATTAAAAATGTAATATCGTAATATTACTGGAGTGTATTTCTCCCCACAAAAAGGTCAACAAAAGTTTTTAGGTGCAAACTACTTTATCAGGGTAATAACACAGCAGTGAAAAATGTTTCACAGTGTCAATTTTTTTACAATAGTTTGTTTAATTTTTTTGCTTTTCCCAGGATCCCTTGAGTGGATTGTTCAGCACAGATGCCTACCAGCCCATAGTGAGCGTTCCCATGCTCTTTGAGGATTCACAAGGAAATGTAATTGGTAAAGATGATTGGCCAAAGCGGAAAACACGAAGACTTTCGTCTGATTCTTCTCCAACCAAACCACAACCAAAAGTTGCATTATCACCAACAGGTCACTTATTTTTTATGTTCATTTGTAAAAGCTGAATGCATATAGAGTGTGCTATACTTAATTGATATTGCCCAGAAATATTTGTACATATTTTTTGATACATTTATATGAAAATTATTTATGACTAACAAATTAAATGTGATCCCTTATGACAATATCCCGTTTTTATTTAGGTTCTTCTCCATCTCAAAACAATGGAAAGGGCATGGGTAAACCTGGAACAATGTTTGGGAAAGGGAAACCATTTGGAGCCAGGCGTAGGCCAAGTGTGCGTGGAGCTAGAGGCAAAGGCTACAGCAGAGGAAAGGGGTAAGAAATTCTTTCACATTCTGGCAAAAAATTCTATGATCCAAAATTGTGCATCAGGCTTAGTTGAAATTTTCTGCCACTAAACAACTCTCTATGTTAGTCCTAAATATGCAAAAAACTTCCAAAATAAATATTTTTGTTTGCTTTATAACAAGTCGTGGAAGTCGGCGTCAGCGAGGTGGTCTTGCAGCAAATACAGGATCAGTTTCTTCAGTGAACGTTCCGAGCCCCACAACACCTATGGCATCACCGGGTCAACCAAGTCCAAGTGTCAGCGCCCGAAGGAGGTCGAGAAGTCGATGGAACCGTGGATCGCAGGGAGGTATTCCATCTAAACACCAACATTGTTTTTTGTTAAGTTCGTTTTACCGTATATTGATGTTTTTATGCTGCGTATTTCAAGAAGATTTTTTCAGAAAGTTAACTCAACAAACTTTCTTTAGCAAATATGTCCAAAGTCAGACCTCGCTAAATTTCTTTTCCTGGATTGGTTCCATTATTTTTCGATTTGTTAATCGGGATTCACTACTAAGCTGACATTGTGTAAATGTTGAGAAAAATGCTGATTTGCTGAAGCTTTTTGTTCTGTCATTCATAGGGACTGAGCTGGGTGCAATTACTGCCACTGATGGTGGACATGAAAGTGCAGATGAAGAATATGGAGATTCGATGCACAACACTGTCGTTCTTTGTTCAGCAGATGACGACTTCACTTTGAACCAGGTAATACAATCATCCATTCTCTGCATGTTGTGTTTTATATGTGCAAAAAAAAATACTTGTTTTTGTGTTGTTTTTATAGAAGTACATAGCACCAGTTACCCTTGATTAATTTATAACTGCTTTTGTACTCTCTATCATAAACGTTTTCTTTTTGGCAAATATACACTACCAACTTAACATTCAAACAAAATAAATGCAAAAAAAACCTGAGAAATCCTCTTATGTAATCCACAGGACATGTGTGTCGTGTGTGGAAGTTTTGGGCAAGGAGCTGAAGGAAGATTGGTGGCGTGTTCCCAGTGTGGGCAGTGCTACCACCCATACTGCGTCAATCTCAAACTCACCAAAGTTGTCTTGAGAAAAGGCTGGAGATGTCTAGACTGCACTGTAAGTAGATAATTTTCACTTATGCATGTATGGCCCAGACCACCATCTCACAAATTGTATTTTGCTGTATTTCTCTGTACATTGTTTTGCTGAGTATGATGGCACAAATAAAATTATTAGTGGAGTACAAATTTGCTGCAACTTGAATCATGCAGCACTTAGAATTGTTCTAGGAATGATTTAAATTGTCATGTATAAACAATAATACATTTTTACTTTTTCGTATGTTACAATTGAATACTTTTGAAAAAGGATTTTTTATTTTACATTGTTATCTTTTTCTCCTGTTTTTTTATGATGTTGGTTGTGTGACAATGTTTTATCCAATTCAGTTGCTTGAATCAAGAAAAATATAGTTATTGGAATTTTAGCTCTTGTTTATGTGTCAGGTATGTGAGGAGTGTGGTGAAGCTGACAAC
Organism: Ascidia mentula; assembly: GCF_947561715.1. Lineage (NCBI taxonomy): Eukaryota > Metazoa > Chordata > Ascidiacea > Phlebobranchia > Ascidiidae > Ascidia > Ascidia mentula. Next base: position 9,059,973 of record NC_138568.1, read on the forward strand.
CCATCCCAACTTTTACTCTGTGACGACTGTGACATTTCATACCATACATATTGTCTTAAACCACCTTTACATCATGTGCCTAAAGGAGGTTGGAAATGCAAATGGTAAGTCGAAGAAAATCCCTTATTGTACATGGTACAGGTTAAATAGATGTTTGTGCACTAATTTGTCTGCAATGTGATCATTTGGACTTAATGAACTGATTTTTTTAATACCCTTTTGATATTTTTTTAATTGTTTTGTCCCAAATTTATATATATATACAGAGAGATAGGGGATATATGGTAGAGATCCCCTTCGTATATATGTAAAGGTTGCCTGGCAAGTTGTGCGCTTGCGCACCAGTGTACCTTGTATACCCTGTGAAACCACTGAGCTCCTGTAGCTCAGTTGGTAGAGCGTTGGGCCTGGTTAGCCCAAGGTCGTGAGTTCAAACCTTACCGGGAGTTCAAACCTTGATTTTTCAAATCTTGCTCCGACTTGTCAGGAAAAAGTGGCTGATCCAGCTAGGCTGCAATGCCTTGGCTGCGAAGCCTGCAAACCTACCAATTGCCAGAAATGAGAAATAACCTTGTGTCTGGTAGTCACAGTATATCAGTATTTCATGATCGGAAATGTTGTATTCAGGTGTGTCCGTTGCACCCACTGCTGTTCCACCTCACCCGGAACCAATTGTGATTGGCAGGAAAACTACATGTCATGTGGACCCTGTGCATCTCTCTCACACTGTCCATTTTGCAAACGATCATACAGAGATGAGGATATCATCATGCAGTGTTCCCACTGTGAAAGGTACAAAACTTTTTTTTTTTACGTTTTGGTAGAAAATTGGCATGTAAAAAGTACTCTGCATGTTACAATACAAGTGATTTTAAAATTGTAATTTAAGCAGAATTTGTTCCGAAACTGAGCAGTAATTGATCAACTTTGTTTCAACCGGGACTATTTTATGGTTTTTATCCATTAATCCTTTCTTTTCAGCATATTTTTTGCTTATATTCAAAAATCGCCATATATCTACCAACAGTATGAAACAATCTTTTTTCCAGGTGGTTACATTCCAGTTGTGAATGCTTGTTCTCTGAGTCAGACATCGAGAAGGTCCTTGAAAAAGGATACACCTGCATTTTATGTCGTCCTAAAGGTACCCCGCCCCCTCACCTTGACCTGAATCCCCATTCCATGGATGGTGATCCCACCACTGGGATTTACCCTGGGAGAACTCGCTCAGATGCGGAAGCTGTTAAGGTATCAGTAAAATATAGAAAATAGTATATACTTAACATTATGCATGGACAAACATTATTGTATGTTGTCCTTGAACATGGTTACTTAAATATACTCTCAATGTATTGATTGTCATTTACAAGCTGCAACATGACTAACTACATGTAAAAATGGAATGCAAATTGTTGACACAAGGTGATACTGGCAGAGTGTTGTGTTTGTTGATAAAATAACTCAAAGACTTGTGAAAATCCATCCAAATTTATAATGAAATTCGAAGGAGTATCACAAGGATGGTGTATCACTGACAAGTATTGGACTTCAACACATTCAGCAGCTCATGCAAAAATCAATGGGAATGAACAAAAAGAAGCCACCTATATCCAGAAGGTACTGAAACTTTAACTATGAAGTATTACAATGTTTAAACCATTATCACACTCTTTGTAGGCGCAGCCAGGCATTAAGCAAAGCACCAGGTGCAGCACCGACCAAACCTTCACCATCTACTTTGGATGTTTCAATGGAGAGTGCTAAAGGTAAGTTGGTCCTTTGTTATAATTTATAGCTGGTCATTGAAGAGCTAAAAGGTTTTGGAATTTGTGAATAGCATTTTAGTCATAAAGTTTCTGTCAAAATGCAGCATATACCACTTCGTAGAAACTCAAATCATGGATTTCCTCATAATTCTGGGAATAATAAGACTGGGCCCATGTTGTTATTAGCATGGTCACGTTTGAAAAAAAATGTTTCGGCAAGAAATAATGCCATCATCAGTATAAATGACGCGGTTGGTGTAGCTCCATCATTACAAGGAGCTGACCTGACCGACGTCACAGCTAAGGCTTGCGCGGGTGGTGACGTCATTTTGTTATTGGCCACACACCACTAGAGGCAGAAAATGCGCAGTAAGCAATGCTTTTGCCTAAAACGTTTTCAAACATGACAATGTTAATAACAATATGTACCACTTCTTGTTTAACAAAATTAATTTGTTGATTATTTTCGTAATGCTTGTGAGAGATTGCCATGGAATTAAGAAAAACAAATTATTAATTGTTTTAGGTGACGTAGACATGAGCACAGAACAACAAACACCGACAAAATCTGAATTCGACCCAACTCTATCCAGTGATCAATGTAAGTCACTTAAGTATATCATGAACCATTTGCCTATGGCAATTAATTTGCTCTATGTTGGTTTTAAACTGGTAGGCGAAGTCATTGTCAAAATCTGCTTTAAATTTGTGTGTTCAGAAACATGATGAAAATGTTTTCGTTTTATACTATTGAATAAGCCTGAGGGAACTGTAAATCAGTGCTACACTACTCCGTTGCTTTCCACAGAAATAGTAACTACAGAATCTGATTCCTAGTAAGAAAAAGAAAAATGAAAAAAAACAACATTTTTCTAGCAACAATATGGGTGTGAAATCCCAACGATTTGCAATATACCTGTTGCGTAACTGACAAGTGTTTCCAATGGCAGCATTGGACTTAGCATACAGCGATGCTGTACTGGCCATAGCTGAAGATATACCGCCTTGTTCAGAAGTCGATATCGCAAGTAAAAAGTTGCTAGGTTTGTGGCACTGGACAAAATGTTGCATGTTTTATGTTGTTTGGGAGGTGATCTTGGGAAGTTCTGGTGAAATTCTGTCAATTGTTCATTTAATTTTGTCATACAGCATCATTTCCTTCGGTTTGTGTATTGACAAAAAGTTTTTCAAGAAGAACTGTCTTGTTTGGTATGTTGATTAGTCACTGTCCATGTTTTCTGTAATAAATTTGCCACATGGATGAAAGTTTGTATGAATATAATTGAATTTTATTTCAGTATTTTGTTCCATTAACCACTACAAGTTATAAAAATGAGAAGGAAGATTCACATGAAAATGCATTAATACATACAAAATCAATATAATTTTGTAGGAAGTCGCAAACACTGTAATTTTGTTTGTTTGGTGTAATATGTAAATTTGTTTGGATCTAAACTTATTTAGTCATACTTTTGACTGAACAGTCTTGTGTTCAAGGTGGTGACAATTGACTCTGTATGCTTTTCTAAATGGCTTTGCATTTTCTGATTGTTCATCAAAGTGTGCATGTGAACCTCTAATGTACATAAGCATCAACAGGCAACTTGAAACAAAGTTGTTCTGTAATGTTATTCTGTTTTTTGTGTGTTTGGAGACTAATTAGGAAATCAGGGGTTGATTTAATTGAGTATCTGGTGTCAAATCGAGGGATTATTGTCTCTCTAAATTATATTTCTAACACCTGAAGGTGTGGCACATTTATGATTATTGCCAACTTACTAAATGTGATATTAGTTGCTTCTTAGTTTTAATATATTAGGGTTTCTCAACTCTGGGTGAGTAGATCACTTGTCACTTGCCTCATTTGGTACACTCTGTGCCCCCGATCAAAGATGAAAAATTTTGATTTTTTACGCAATGAACTTCATCACTCAAAGTATTATTGATTGAAAACGTTCTATTGAAGGCCTTGAAAGGTCATTGCGGACCCCTAGTTGACAACCCTGATCTATACTTGTGACTCTAATTTGTTGTTTGGGCGGTTTGTTGGTTATCAGGTAACATGGGTGATCATCATGATCATAGTTAACACAATTTCTTGATTAAATTTATTTTGATCTTTTACTCAATGCTTACATTACCTTACCAGCACACAATGCTTTGACATGGAACAGCTACTATAATTTTTGACTGTGATGCAGATGGAATGCAATGTTCGGTTGAGGTAGACAGTACAACTGGCGAGGTTGTCTTTCCTGGAGAAGTTAAGACTGGGTTGGCAAAAGACAAAGCAGAAGTCAAGAGACGGAGAAAGCCCTACCGACCTGGTGAGTAATGTTACGCACAGCTTGCCACCGATATTGCACTTGCTGTTAAATATTGTTTGGTCACTGACTTCAAAAATTGAAATATTGGGATCTGCCCAAAACTGCAGATGCAGGCCTAGCGATCACTGCAACTTATTTTAAATAATACTAAAAAAAGCAGTAGCTTTTTATTACAGGATCAGCCTGGCTTATAAATCAGGAATATATATTTCGCCCCATGGGCATCTTCAGTTCCTTCAGTAAACACATTAAATGATATTAAAAACGTCTTATTCAAAGATTCTATTTGTCTTATTCAAAGATTCTATATAAGCTACTGCTTTTTTTAGTATTATGGTCACTGACTTATTATTATTTGGTAATAGAAGTGACATGAAACTCCAATCTTACAAATCCTACAGTCTTGTGAATTTATTTTCCAATAAACGTTCTCTGAACGAGATCTATACATCAACAGCATTACATTCTCTTCCTTGTCTCTCTCATACCCTTTGCAATATAACCTTAATTGGGAATAATTTAATGAAACCCTATGATCTTTATTGTTTTCTCTCAGTCATAAGCAGGGTTACTACCATGACCCAAAATTTCAAAACCTTGTTTTAAATGTTAAAGAGATGCAGGCGTGTCTAAAAACCTATACAACGCTATGCAGTATCACTAACAAACTGTTTGCTGGATATGTCCAACTTGATCATAAGACATTATTTATCACTGCTTATATATTTATTTGCCACAGGTATTGGTGGGTTTAATGTACGACAGAGAGGTAGAGGTTCTTACATCGGATCCAGAGGTGGCAGGGCCCGGATCCGTAGAGGGGGGGTCACAATTTCAAGTGGCAGAATGATTGGTGGTGTTGGATTTGACCAGGAAGATTTCAAATCTGATGGTGTCAAACTTAGAGCGTCAGAAATACAAGGAGGTTTGTGATGAATTTGCAAGTGGGATGAAATACAAATGTGACAATTCTGTTGTTGTTGAGTAAAAGTGTGTTTGGACTTTACGACTGCATGTCAAGTTGTGTAAAAATGCATTGTAATCTTTCCTATTTAATTCGTTGATGAGAGTTTCCATTAGAATATTGTAATATCCCCTTATGACAAAATTTTTAATCTTAAACAAAAGTGAGTTAAAGGTATGCTGTACCCAACTCATGTTTTGTGGTTTAAACAATTATAAGGGTGTAATTACATAATTGCTGCTTGCAGTCAAAATTTGATACTTGAAATATTTGTCACATAACCTTATGTATGCACAGAGTCTGGTTCAAACTATATTAAACATGAATCTGAAGGTGGAATTACAATTGCACATGACAGCAAAGCTGCTGCTGCAGAGTTGTCCCAAGAAGGTGAGGAAAATAACACAGATTCAATGTCGCACACTTTTGGGAAAATTCTATATTTGTAAACTAGGTTTACTGGCTTGCAGTTTTGTGAAACTACATTTAATTTAGGTCAATCTGGAGTTGTTCCCCCCCTGAAACTAAAGATTGCTGTTCCACAAACACAGCAACAACAGCCGAAGAAACGGAAAAAGCGCACACGGATTATTGACCAGTTTCCGCCATATATTCAGGTTTTCAGAATTATTTGTTTGCAACTTTTATCAATCTCTTCTCCATTGAAAGTTTAGATTTAAAAACTTCAGTTTAAGTTACATGGAAATTATTTGAAACCAACATTTATGACTGAATGCAAGATAGAATGAAAAAAAAATTCAGTGTGTATCTAGTTTTTGGAGAAAGACTCATGTTTAATATGCACAACCAGAGATAATACAATTGGCCATTTTTTACATATTTTTTCTGCTTTCTGTGACCCGCAATTAACCTAGGTGTTTTTTAAACAGGAGGGATTTTTTGGCAATGAGATACTGACAGTTGCCAAGGGCCTCTCAACCAAAACTCTGGATTCATTCGACAGGGAAAGTAGTGACATCCATGGCAAACAGTAAGTGCCCAAGATTTTAATTCCACCCATTCATATAGTCACAAAAGCACATGAATTGTGTTTTAGTGCGGCAGTACAGAGTGAGTCTGCATCCAAAATAGTCTTGCCTGAACGCATCCGGATGCGCTTGGAAGCCCAGGTTGCTCAAAGAGCAGCTGATGCCAAAAGGAAAGCAGAGTTTAAGCATGATCGCTCACAGGTATGACAAAATTCCACTTTCAAAGTTATTGTTTGCCCTCAGTGGATAAATCTTTATTATCCATCCTTCCAGAGAGTATTGCCCGATATCCATATTTTTGCAATGTCCTTTTTTTACTGTTTTTTTTTTTATACTTCAAGGTAAAACTATTAATTTTCTAATGTAAATTGAAAGATAAAGATATGACTAGCTAGTTCAGTGACGTCAATTGCAGTAGAATTTAAAATGTTTGGGAGTGGTTTTGTCTGACAGCAAATTAGCTTTGGCGTTTCTATTTAAACATGTCCATCCCTAGTTTCTTACTTGAAACAACATTTCTTGATAATAAACTTATTTCTGCTTTAAGGCAATGCTGTAAAAAACACATTTACCTTGTATGAGTGTGGTTTAAAATTTCTGGATGTGTTGTAGATGCGGAGAATGCCATCAGGTGACGATGAGGGAATAATGATGGACAAGGAGAGTGAAGAGCTTCTTGGTGTTTTACCTGATGATCTTCAATTCAAAGACGATGAACTGCTTGGCATTATTTCTGGCAGTTTAAAGGGCCCTGATGGTTAGTGTTGCGCAGTATATTATGTGCAAGCAACAAATGAATATTTCCTATTTTGGAATGCCTATGTGTGATGACAAAAATTTTATAAGTTTTCGTAAAAAATAAAGTACAAAAAATAGAATATCGTTTGGACCTCACTGGCAAATTCAGTTGTTATTAGACATCAAATTTTAATGCCATAAGCCTGTTACAACAATTAATTTTGGAAACCGAATTGAAATATGAAGACCTTCATTGTGCTTCATGTACAGGTGAACAAGACAGCCATGAAAATATTCTCAGTCCAAATGTGTTGGAGTCTCTTGTTAAGGATGGTCTTGCAAGCATGGGTGGGGATGTCACATCTTTATTCTCCGATGTCCTGAACGGCAGCCATGATGTCACCAACAATTCAGGTATAGCAACTCTTGCAAACTTGGTTGTAAGTTGTTTGTCAAATGCTTAAATGTTATGTACACATATTACATAATGCAATTTACTCATTTGCGTCTCAATTAATTTGGTAAATGATGTGGAAGTTTGAGAGAAGAAACAGTGAAAATATCTTGTCCAAATAAAAATTTTCAATTTAAGATGAGCATGGGCTGCTCGGTGATCTTAGCAACATAAATGATTCGTCCAAGACACCAAACAGTTCACTCAACACAAGCACACTCCAAGACTCATCTTTGCCATCGAATAGTGCTGCTGTTTCAGCAACAAGTTCTTTTCTCGACCAAACAACTGAAATCATTAGTTCTATGGAAACCGAAGAGGTATTTGATTTGTGCTGTGCAAATACTACTATTATTATTATCATATATGACATTGCAATATAAAAATCAGAAGAACATTTATGCATTTCATTGAACCCAATGACGTTGATTTTAGTTTTTTCATCAAATTATAAAAGTGTTGATCTTAAATTCCCCGAGTTTAACTTGGGTTTTAAATTTGCATGTGTTAAAATACTTGTTTACTAAACAAGAACATTTTATATTCTGTTGCAGGCACAAAGTGTGATCAATGACAACAACAACCTGATTGTGAAACAGGAACAACCTCAACTGCTCGGAGTCCCAAAACAACAGCAACTGATGCAACAACAGCACCAGCAGCCACCAATGAACCAACAACAGCAACCACAAATGCTTGTCAACCAGCCTACAGGGGCTGCCATGCTGCAGCGTCAGCATAGCTTGCCTGTTATGCCTTCACAGATGTCAATAATGCAAAATGTGGGTGGCAATCAGGTTACAGGTGCCATGCAGATGGGGCCGCGCCATATGATGCCTGCCATGCACGCACAACAACATGGCAAGATGGGAATTATACCTGGACAACAGCAGCCATTTGTCGGTGGCATGTCAGCCAGTGGTGACAAGATGATGGAAAATCACCCCATGGGCTCTCCCTGTGAGTTTTTGGTTTTAATCTTCCAAAATCAAGTGTCCAATTTTTTTTTATTGGTGTTGTTTAAAAAAAAGTGGCTTCAAATTCTTGAAAAAATATGGCCTACATAATCATACACAAAATCTTGGCTCATATATTGTGTAAACCTGTTTTTATTATCACTTAGCACCAGGTATGGTGATGAGGCAACAGTCGATCGACTTCCCCTCTTCAGGCCAATACAACTTCCAAGGACACCCGCCACAATCTTTAACGCCATCTGGTGGTGTGATATTCCGATCTCAGTCCCAAGTTCTATCCCAGCCAGGAAGTGTTGTACACTCACCGGTAAACTGACATTTTGTTATTCAGTGTAAACTACACCAAAAGTAACAGTAATTCAAAAGAAAAATACAGGGGAAAAAAACCCAAATAGTGAAACTCAATTAAAAATTCCTGGAAACCCCTATGAGTGTAATGTTTTGAAAAAACTTGGTGATAAGAAACAAGTTTCTTATATGCAGACATGGTAATGAAAGACTCTTGTTTATTATTATTGAGGATTGTATTTTTCCTTTTTTTTTGCATGTATTGTTCCAAAGGTCCCCACATTTCTCTGTACATTATAAACATTCTATTTTCATGTATTTTACATTTCATTTCTGTGGTAGGTTCCACAAGCATGTGCTACAAGCCAGGGAAGTCCTGCAAAAGTCGCGACTCCTCAACAACAACACTTAATGGCAGTCTCAAGCTTACCTGATCTGACAAGGTAAAAAAGTTTAGAATGTGAAGCATGACTAACTCTTCAACACCATTTCAATACCATTTTATTATTTATAGTGATAGCGACATATTTGAGCCAGCGCCACCACCATGGCCCCTTGGCACCAATCTGGAAGGGGATACTTTAAGTGTAAACCAACGAAACATCCTTAAATGGGAAAAGGATGAACCACTTGGTGGGTGCCAGTGATTCACTAAATGTTTTTTTTCCTTGTGCACAATTTTTTACATCTTAATATAATACAAGATCTATTAAAGGAAATGGAAATAATCTTCACTTCTGTTTTTTTTCTATAAAGGCTTTGTTGTAATTACAGGTGAACTGGCCACCATCTCACCTGTATTGTATGCCAACCTAAAGCACAATTATCTGAAGGCTGAATTTCCAGACTGGCCAACGAGGGCAAAACAAGTTGCCAAACTTTGGAGAAAAGCAACATCAGATGAGAGGGCACCATTTTTGGTACGGAATTCTGTGTAGTGCATATTTTTTTAGCCAGTTTGCTCCTAGCCAAAATAAGCATTTTATAGAAAACCTTAGCTGTGTAGTAGTATTGATTGAAATGAGGTATTCAAAATTTAAATGTAAACATGTGAATTATAGATGCAAATGGGCAATAATGATCAGTCATATGGATCAAGCATACCAATTATTATGGAGAAATCATTAGAGTAAAGCATTCTTTCACACACTTTTTTCATCACACAATTAAAATAATGTTGGACTTTTAGGGCATATCTTTACAACTTGTCAAACCTTTCAGCAAAAAGCCCGCGACAACCGAGCGTACCTTAAAGCCACACGCCGAGATCTAGACCACCTCACCGACCAGGAACTGCTGTCAACCGAGCTTCCAGATAATGATGAAGACCAAAAACCGATCGCTGCCTTAGCGATGGGTGATATAGATGGTATCGGACAAGTAAATCAGGGCAAGCCACAGGCCAGCCAGCAAAGCTTTCCTGGCATGAAACCCATGTTGTCATCAGGGCAAGGCCCAAGTGTAGATGGCAATTTTGTGAAACCAAGGCCCCTGTCAAGGTAAATTCGGTGTTATCCTTTCATATAACTTGCAAAACATGCTTCTAATTGTCGTTTTGTTACGAATTATTAAACTAGTATATTTACTTCCAGCATGTATGTATTAACATGAAAACTACGAATTCGTAAATTTTGTTTTAAGGTTTTGAAGTTTTTACCATAATTTTTTTCAACCCTCTTTACCATTATAAATACTGGTCTTCAATGGTAAATGGTCTTTGATGGTGAATGGTCTTTAATTGTAAATGGTTCATTCAGGGAACCAACCCCCAAACCAGTGTCACCTGGTGCTGCCAGTGCTCCTGCCAATGTCAGAGGCAGAACACCTTACATGCAAAATAAACCTCTCGGGAGCCCAGGGGCTGGTACACCGCGAACGCGTTCCCCCTGGAATGATTCCATGCTACAAGGTAAACAAGAAATGCAACAATTTCAAGGTTGGTAAAAATTAAAAAATTTGGGGCAGAGTTATTTGAATTATACTGAGATACTGATACTATTTCTTGGCTGTTTTTGTTAATTTCATACAATTACCGTTCAGTTTTCATTACTTTTACGTGTATGTATGCAAATATTCTTTTGCAGGGGGTCAGATGATGCAAGGGAAACCCCTTTCCCAAAACCAAATGTCCCAGGGTCAAATGATGATCAACCAAGGTCCAACAACCATGCAATTTCAACAACAGGTCAGATTTTTTGTCATTTCCACATAGTTCCAGTTAACTTTGTCTGTTACATTTCCATAATTGCCTTTTTTTTACTTTGCAGCTTTCGGGCCCTGGGTTAAGAATACCCAAAGTGGAAAGCACAGAAGTTATGGCAATGGGTTCCAACCAGTGTGTTCGCTTTCCCCAGCAACAACAACACCCACACCCGATGACCCCCACCCCACCCCTAAGTTCCCCAATCCGACCTGGTACCCCAGTACAACGCCAACCGTCCACCCAGGAAGATATATCTGGTCAGCAAATGGGTCCAAGGCCTGGAATGCCTCCCCAGTTGTTACCCCAGGGGCCGCAACCGGGCCCAATGCACATGCACCAAAGGCCTTTAACTCCTGTAAGCCCCCATCCTGGTGGTATGAGAATGCCTGTTCATACCCAGATTGGCAGCCAACCCCCAACACCGCAACCCATGGTGACGATGAGGGATCCATTTCAGGATATTGCTATTGATGCTCCATTACAGCGACGCATGTCGGGCGCTGAGAACTTTCCAGCAAGTATGCCCATGACAATTCAAAGCCCTATGGTGCTGCAGTCACCGTCGGCCACCACAGAGCAAGGTGGGTGATTTTAAGATGTAAATCCAACAAACAATAAGGGAGTACTGATTGGGGTTGAAATTGGTGAACTCTAAAACACATAGGGTTGGTATTTTTGGAAACTTTTTAATAAATACCATGAGATACTACTGGTCTGTTTATTAACAAACCCGGTAGTTAGTAGTGGTTACCATCAACTCTCATGGTCAAACTGATTGAGTTACAGTTTACACTTTTCCCTCGGTATTTTCCTCAACCCAAATATCGAATTTCGGCCCAGTACGGCTCTTGTAAACATAGTTTGCATTAAATTCTCATCAGCACGTGGTTTTACTCCAGGTATCAGAATTCCGGGGCCTGAAGTGAAATCGGAAGTAACGGATGATAAATCCATCATTGTTTCCACCGCACCACTCAACATCATGCAAGGAACAATGGTCAGACCTCCCATTAGAGAAACGCTGCATCGCCATGCTTCACAGAGAAGGCAAGTTTTTTTTCAGCCACAAGACGAAGTGACATTTTGTAAAAGCTTAAATACTGGCGCTTGTCATATTTGGATGCCAGGCAGTTAAACCAATTCGCTGTTGAGTTTTTTCGAACTGACCTCGGTCGCTGTTGAGAATAGTTAATTGAACACCTGTATTAAACTTGTTACATATATCTTGACGAATAAAAACTATTTTTTAAGACCGAGGTCAGTATCTAAATCATTGCATCGTGGTTTTCAGGTACAAGCTGTTAGAACAGCAAGTCGGGGGTCCGTGGGCCGGACCAACATCGACAGATGTAACCAGACCACCCCCACCTTATCCCTCACAAACGCAAGCGATGACGTCAGCCACCTTTAACCATCCAAGACACGCTGGTCCTACTGGTTCGACCATGGTTTTAGCTGGCCCACGTGCAAGAGGCTTCAGACCAGGTATTAATACAAACGAACTATTTGTTTCAGTGTGACAGTGCATGATATGGTAAATGTTAAGTTGTGGATGTAGATGTTCGCATGTCAACATCATCGTTAAATTGAAAATGTCAGAAATGTGTTGCAAAATGTTTATTACACAAAACCTACATCTTACTTTACAAGATATTGTGGTGTAAAAACATATAACTTAACAGTAATTCACCACTTCTTGATTATAAAAACAAATGTAGCTCTTATTTTGTCTACCAGGCTTTGTAACGCGACCTACGGCGTGCTTTTCTGCTGCCAAACAACGGAAAACGAATTGTAATTTTTGTTTTGAACAATTTGTTTTTTGTAGGCGCCCCTCCTCCCCAATCTCCAACATTCCAACCTGTCTTACACTCACCCGTGAGCATGCCCGGACAAGCTGTTGGTCCTTCGTTTGGAATGGAGCGTTACCCATCGGTTCGAATGCCCCCAGCAAGTTCGTCAGATGGCCAAACCCCACATGGACATTCTGTGAGTATAATGCAACTTACTTTATAATCCTGGTTAAAACGAATGAGAACTTGCACAGTTTTTACCATAGAGAACGCAGCAAGCGCAAACCTGTAAGAAAAAAGTAACTTTTAAAATTACTTAGATTCCAGCGTGTGTGTTTTCCGGTAAAATAAAATTATGCTTCTGCTAATCAAGATGCAGTCCAATTGGTAATAGCAGGATAAACGTATAAACCATGACACGTTGGGCATACGCAAGGTCTTTGTGCCATGCGATAAATGTACTTTGCCTGCTCATACTCCTATTGGTATTGCCGAAAAAACAAAGCCTAATATGATACATTTCTTCGGGTAACTTCTCAATTAAAACTATGTCTTCCACCACAGGGCCAAAACCCGGTCAGCGGTGGTTACATCGAGTTGACCCATTCTCGGCAACCTGACCCAGCCGTTCGTCGTGAGCAGATCATTCGTGCTGGCAATCTACCAGTGACAACAGCCGAGTCACAATCATCTGCCCTAAGTACTGGTTCGCTGTCTCGCAAACTCTCCACAGGCGAGACACTGCTTGCCCCCAAGATGGAACCTATCAGTTTGAACTCGTCGAGTGCCATGCCCACGAACGCCGCTTCGGTTTCATCTTCTGTTCATAATGCTGGAAAACAGATTAAGGTCGAACCAAATCTGCATCAAGAAACGCCGGTGAAGACACTTGAAGCTGATAAAGACAAAAGCGATGTTGCGTCGAAGGAAATAGATGTAACACAAACGGTTGACACCTCTGGTGCTTCGGAAACACCAAAAGCACCTGAAAAGTCAGATGGTGCCGATGTTCCAACAACCAGTCGTACCGAAATCCCTGGTGTTGATGAAGGCACAAAAGACACGCCAGAAAAATCCGAGAAAAAAACTGAACCATCTACACCTTCAAAATCACCATCCCATGAACCATCACCCACCAATAAACCAGACCAGTCTGGTGTCAGCGTTGAGCATAGTTACGTCAAAGTGGGCACACCACAGTTTTTGGATATTCGTTTGAAAGCTCGCAACGTTGGGCTTGAGTTGATCCGTAAAGATGAGGAACAAGTTAGGACTTCTGATGGACAGATTCATGGGGTCGGGTTAACTCCTCCTCCTGATGCAGATCTGGCAGGGATCGCATCACTAGAGGGTGACGAGCAGCAAGTGAGCAATATTGTTACTGTGGAAAGAGAGGAAGATGGGAAAGAGAAGTCTTCCGAGGATTTATCTCGGATGCAGGAAAGCAAGCAGGTGGAGATTGTGGAAGAGGAAAAGATCATCAAACCAACTGAGAAGAAGGAGAAAACACCAGAAAATCTTCCAAAGGAGGAGGATCAGACGTCATCGGGACAGGAGGTGGAGAAAATTGGTGATGCCAAGTCAGTGACAAATGCACCAACAGAAAGTAATGCCAGTGACGAAAACCACCCAGCTGTAGAAAAATCATCGGAAGTTGTGGATCCTCCTCCTGCAACCAAAGCAACAGAAACGACAGAAGAACCAACACTGCCAACAGATGAAAGTACCTCACAGCCTAAAGATGAGGACGTTGCAACCACTTCCTCAGAAACCACAACAGAAAAATCATTGGAATCAATAGTCACTTCTCTACCATCCGTTGACATACCTTCCCCCCAAATGCCAGTCTTGGACCAATGTCCGAGACTGTCCACCGAAAGTTTGTCCTTCACTTTGTCTACTGAGTCTGCTATTGATGCTGTTACCCCAGTGGTGAGCGCACCAGGTAGACGGGATAATAGTCCAACAAGCAGTACTGCTAAGCCCGTATTACCGGGCCAAATTCAGAATGCCTTGGCCCCACTTCGAATGGCAGTTACTCCGGAAACTCTTTCTTCTTCGTCTGCTTCCAAAAACACAACCACGGACCCAATAACACATACAGCAACTAGCGTGGAGACGGTGGTCACCAACGTTGCCGCCACTACCAATGTCACTGTTGCGCCATGCAGTACGTCTTTGATAACAACACCAGTTCAGACTGTGCCTGTTTCTACAGTGACCCCTAATCAACCTATTCTTCAAACTGGAGGTCGGTACTACTTTCTTATGTTCAAACTTAACAATTGTGTGTTTAACACCAATATAATACTCCATTATAATCTATCTAGACTTATTAGCACAAGCTACACTTATCATCGTTGTGACGATTAATCCGCATTTTAAAATTTATCTAGGTTATTTACAAAATATTACAAAAAATACAGACCATCAAACTTAAGTCGGTTTTTGAGATATTTTGGGTTGTTCATTTTTGTTTAAAGACTCATCAGGCCCGTTTTTGGCAAATCAGTTTTACTAAAGCAACATGTAATACAAGCTAAGCACCACTAGGGCCAAACTGCTTGTTAGTGCTGAAAATGTACATGTGCTTTGCTTTAATGTAAAGGTGGTGCTGCTAATGTGATTAACACAGCTGCATACGCCAAACAACCAACCACGCCTACCATTCCTACACAAGGTCAAACTGGTTGTGTCACCATGTCATTCCCGGTCATGCCAGGAAGCCAGATGGTACCACAGCCAAGTCAACTTCCGAAGCAGAAGCCACTCCTCATTAAGGAGCAACCCCTGTTGATCCAGGATCTTCTAGATGAGGAGAAGAAGGAACAGGAAAGAGCCAGGTATGTGAACTATCTTCAAGTGGTCTTTTGATATGATTTTCTTTTTTTTATTATTTTTTTTTTATATTTTGTTTATTTGGCCATTAGGTCTTGGTCAAATTGATGATAGTTCTAACGCTAAGCCTGACAGTTAAGTCATATCCGTGCCAATTAAGGCTTGATGTAATACCTATTATTGTATATATATATATATATTTATATATGGGTGGTATTGTGGTAAAAACTCAAACTGTCCTATGCAAGAAACCTCACATTAGTACTGTAAACAATATAGTGAATTAAAGAAAGGACCCCTCTCTAAGTCAAAAACCCTCTATGTGTTTGTATGTTTAGGCGTGAAAAAATGACACAAGCAATGCTACAACAACAACAACAACAACAGCAACAACAACAACAAGGTGGAATGTTTCCCGTTATCGAAGGGGATGAACCGTTACCCTCTGAAGTTGGCATCGACCGAATTCTGCAGGCAAAAATTAAGATTTTGTCCAACATCAACCAGGTTCAATTAACCAGCGAAAGCAAACACTTATTTTTGTTGCGTTTAAACGAACTAAATCCAGCTTTAGTAAAAGCAAAATTCGAAATATCTCAATGCTAGTTGTGGTCTGAAAAATGTAAAATGCTGTTTACCACTTGGTTGTGATATGTACGATGTCGATGTATGTAGTCCAAGTTTCATAAATGGTTTTACAAAATTCTTTCTTACTATCTTCCATCCAGCCTATTTACCTTGTATATGGTAAACTACGTAACTGTGGGCAGTTTTAAATTACAAAAAATAATTACAAAAATCAATACTTTTTTTCACCCAGGTGATCAACTGTGGCTCAACCACTCAAACTTCTACGGAGGTGACTATCCAGGCCGGCCAATTTGTCCAACACCCAACGCCTGGATCCACTCACTGGCAGCAAAACGTCCCGGGACAACCACCCCAGCAACCGGGTAAGTTCTGTATGATACATTCTTTCTACTGTGCAAGTATCGTTTTGATTACGATAACTGAATCTTGATTTTAGGTGTTTTGATATCACTTCAGATACTGTTTAATTTGGTTTACTTAACAAAGCCATTCAAAACATGACAGAATGTTGCGTTTCTTATAAATTGTATCTTTATCACACTTTGCGAATATGTCGAACTTACATTGACAAGTTTGGTATTTTAACACGAAAAAAATCTCAATCCTTTTACAAAGTTCGAATTGACCGAAGTATGATTATTGTCATTTAGATTAACGGTTAAAAGATGTAGTGATCATGTTACACTGGTGCGCTGATGGCCACCCTGGCATGCAAAAGTATTTACGTTTCTATTTCTATGTTTTAATGAACTTGTTTTGAAGGTATGGTCGGTGCTCCGTCCTTCGGAAGTGATGCAGATTCTCAGCAGAAGAAAGCCAGGTACGAAGAGTGGTTATACCAACACCAAGCACTCCTACAGGTAACTGACTTTTCTTCCTAGTTATTTCTAATACATTTTACAAAATAGCCTGTATTCTTGACAATCAGTTTGTTTTACTATTGGCGTCGGATTGTGTTATTACCATGTTTAGGAAAATATAGATTCGTCAAACTGTTTTTTAGCACAGGGTGCGGTTAACTCCCGTCTGTCGCTTTTACACAAAACAAATAATTTTTCGGTGTTCCAGATGCAAATCAAGGAGCTTGAGCAAAAGGTAAAACAACACAGGCTTACCAAGCAAGTCCTGACCAAGAAACAAAGACAGAGTAAGAAATCTGGTGAGGAATTTACTCCGCAAGACAGCTTGAACCTCAACAACGTCAACAGACAACACTTGGAGACTCAGCATCAGTTGGACGAGGTAACCATAGTAACCAGCGAATTTATTAACTTTTTCAACACGAAAATCAATTGGACGAGGTAACAGTTCAACACGAAACAATACGACCATTCTTCTTTATTTATATGAGCTTTGTTGTTTACGTTACGTCATTCTCATAGACAACAGTTTGCTGAACTGACTTTTGTATCATTTTTAGGTGAAGAAAAGGCAAATGCGACATACAGAGCTTATGCAGGATTACAACATTAAACAGTACCAAGAAATGCCGGGAATGCCACAGATGGTCAGTGTCATTCGCGTGTGTGGTTTTACAGTTATTTTACAGTAGCCAACCATTAACAATATACTTCGTTAGATACATCTGAACCAAAATGTCGCTATTCGTGGCTTAAATTTTTACGTAAAAACGTTTTGTGTGTCTTTAAAGACGACCATTTCAACCAACCATCCATTAAAAACCACATTCCTTTAAATTTTAACTAACGTGCGAATCGATGAAAGCCAACCCTAATTATAAAGGCACAGCAACGTGGCATGGTTCCTGTATTTCCACAAACAACACATCTCCAACCACCATCCATCCAACAGATGGGCATGACGTCACAACAGCAGGCACCGGGTATTATGAGGCAACAGTCGGCCCCCGGTTCCATGAGTGTGGCAATGCAGCAACAGCAGACGAGACAATCTCTGACGCCAGGACCAGGTACCATATTTGCTGGTTCATATTGCATTGTCCTGTTTGGTTAATGGTAGATATACAATTTTGGGAAGTGGTGTTTTCCAAAATTTTTGTTGTGAAACATTTGACTTTTAAGGGTTCTTTTAAACCAATTTCAGGAATCGGAAATGCTGGTGGACCATCCATGAATGGTTCGGGCCAAGTCGCGCCCTCCTCAACACCAGGAGTTCCACAACCATCTAATGCACAACACCAGCAGGAATTCATTTCACAACTTCAGAAAATGCCAGCGTTCAGGTGGGCGTTTTTTTACAATAATTATGAAACAGGAACCTACATCGATCATTAAGATGTAACACGTACCTAACAATGTAATACAAACGCCCCTAATTTATTTGCTTAAACATATGAAACAGTATAGGGTCAGTGTTCTGGAAAGGCAAAAAAGCTTAAAAATCAAACTATTTGTCTTAATACACGAGTTCTTCTTTCAGACAAATGAACCCCTCGCAAATACAGCTGGCAATGCAGCAAGGCGGCATCGTCATGACGACCTCGACATCAATGTTGCCTGGTAACCAGGGTTCTGTGCCACAAATCAGTGGTGCGATGCCCGGGACGCAGGGCTCCCAAATGATGCAACCTGGTTTGGACTCGATTAGAGCCAAATTTTCACAAGCCCAAGTGTCGTCAGTGAATATAAACGTGGGAAGCAACATGACCCCCACACAAGGGGCATCGGTGCGACAAATGGGGCCCGAGGGGCATCCCGGAGCCTCATTTATGACAATGCAGCATGGGGTTCACACCCAGCCGCTCGTTGGTCAGGTTGAAGAGGTGAAAATGATTGTTGTGTATTTAAGTGTATTGACGGTGGTCTTGTACCAGTTTTCGTCTGGAACCACTTACTGTTGGTAAATTGTAAATTCATAGGCTTACGTTGTATTTAAGGAGAAACCAAAACGGAAACGGAGCAAATCGAAGAAGAGTTTGTCGAAGGATTCTGGGCTCGTCATGCCCCCTACCCCTGGCCAGGTACTTTCAAATATGTCTGTAAATTAATTAACTTCTAGTTTCTGCGGATGGTTTCACACGCATGTACCGCGCAGTTTGGCAACACCTGTTTTGTAGGTATTCGGCGTTGACTCGATCTGCAATTTCAATCTATTCAACATTGTTTACTCACATGTTGCATTCTCTCCAATTAAGAGAAACCAAATAAAGCTCTCGAAAATGGCATTTTTGTTTGTTAAACCTAATGATTTATGGCATATCATTAAGTGGCTTCTGTAGTTTCTAAGCAATACTAACAGCATGAGCATCAATGTCCAAAGCCGATAAACATAATTTCGCATATTTAATCACACACATTTTCATGCCACAGGTACCTATGTCGCCCCACATGGTCAGTCCCATCGGCAGCCCCCGATTCAGTGCTCCACATGCGATGATGATGCCTTCACAATCCCCAGGCCTGCAGGGTCCAATGGCATTTGGCGGCCAGCAATTTCCTCAGTCAACTTATATTCAAACCATGAACCAACCTCGCCTTCCAACCGGTTTTCCAACGTCAATGCATCAAAAGTCAGGACTCGGGGTCATCGGCAGCCACAGCCAGGTCATGACCTCGGCTCCTCACGTGATGCACGGTGGTCCGCCCCAAGGTAACCCCATGCTCGGCCAAGGTCCTATTTTCGCCAGCCAGGGAAGTCATGTTCCACCGGGCGTGGTTGGTTCATACGGGCATATGAAGCACGTGAGTGTCAGTTTTTTGTACCTTCAAGCTGTATCTTAACCCGTCAAGATAATTAAATAGATTTCCATGTCAAATTGTGATACCAAGTTGACAATGGTACTTTTTTTAGGCGACCACCTCGGCGTCATTTTCGTCTCCGTCTACCCCTGTGCACGTGACGAGTACAGGAGAGTGCATTAAAATGCCCACGACCGGATATTCACCAAGTAAGCTTTGCTAGTAAAAACAAACAAGGAACATAATTGACGGTTTTGTAAATCTTCAATACAAACAAAATAGCCAATGCAATAGTCGAGAATTTTTACACTGAAAATGATTATAGCCCAGCAATCCAAATGTCTGTAGCATGAAATTCTCGACTATTGCTTTGGCTAGTTTGTTTGTATTGAAAGAAAACAAGTTATTTTGCCGGTAAAAATCGTTAAAAATCTTTGGCAAGTCTTATTGTTGTGTTGGAATTTAAATCAATTTCCTGCTACTTACAAAATAATTTTTGCAGCAACGGTGAAGTCGGAGGAGGACCCAAGACTTAATTCTCCACCGTTTAGCGTTCAGGGCCAACCCCAGCATCCCCCACCACAACTGATGCAACCCAACATACGACCGCATGGTTTAAAGAAAGACTCGAGTAATTATATGTCTGAATACCCATGAACAAGCACGCAGAAGTGTTACATGCTATTGCATGACAAGACAGGATCGCCCACTGCGCAGGCCCTTTATATTTGGCGATCTCAGCTCTCGTATATTCTATCATAAGATCAGCTGCCTTATGGCTGCGATGTCAGTGAAATTTATTACACGAAGAAGGATTCACGGACCTTGTTATAACTTAGCCAGTTTTAAATTGGCGATCCAAAACTTTCATTTTATTGCAGAATACGCGCGACAACTGTCAAGCATGAGTGATTCCGTCATGTTTTCGGCGTCGTTAACTCCGCACACACTAACCATAGCCGAACTAAACATCGTAAACGCCACCGATCCTGACGCGTCTGACGCATCTTCCAGTTCATCGGAGAAAGCAAGCGAAATGGATGTCAAGGTATTTGTAGTGAATAATGTTGATATTATTTCTGTAAGTAATTGTTACTTACAGGACTTTGTTGTAAAATCTGTTACTGAGTCTTTGTTTGCCATGGAGACAACAGGAGATTCAAAATATACAAACTTTTATTTGTTATTTCTGCTAAGAGATAACAAAATTACAGTGCATTCCTATTCTAGTTGTGAACTTCCAAATTTAGCTGCAGGCAGTGTTTCGACCTTTGAGGTTTCATCACTGCAACTTCTTATTACCCACAGCTTGTCTGACTTGGTAAATGATTCCACACTGTGGTAACTTTGTAGTCAGTGTCACTCCGGTTTGGTGCCTAACTTCTGGAGACAAGGGGGAACATTATCGTGACTTGCCGAGTTGCTCTTTACTTCCAAATATAAAACTAATCTTTTGTATGCCGATTTAAAGGATGACCAAGTGCCTAAATCAGGCGTTCTTTATTCACAGACCATGGAATCGATTGACGCCACTATCAGCGGAATAATCCGTGACAGCACGGAATATGGACACAGGTTGGACATGGCAAAGTCGACAGGAGAAGTTGTTCAACCCCCGTCATGGCTTCACACCCAACTTCCGAAGTACTCGACTCACTCTATGGCTGGAATAGGAAGGGTGAGAAAGGCGTTTATGCTCAAGATATTTTCATGACGTTCACATTTCTGTTTGTTTAGAGCAGTGGTTCCCAACCTGGGGGTCGCGACCCCTAAGGGGGTCGCGGGAAGGTTATCTGTGGGTCGCGACATATGTGATGTTTTTATAACTTGTTACAACACATAGGCTACAACTAGTTGGGCCTACTATCGCTTTGACTTGTCAGGGACGATAAGCAGTAGGCTATGTGCCACTAACATTGTGCACAGGCATTGTCATTGAAACATCACAGCAATTATTGTCATCAACAATGAAAGTATCAAAAGCAGTTTAGGGCGTTCAGTTGTAAGTAGCAGTGAGATATCAAGGTGCAGTGTTTTTCTTTAACTCTGGTCATGGAGAAGCAGCGTAAATATGTTGAAGAATATTTGAAGTTTGGATTTACCCGCATAATCTGCACTTGCACTGAAAAGCCTCCGTGTGTCTTGTGCAATGTGGTGCAGTGCTGAATCAAGCCGTCTAAATTAAACCGCCATTTATGCACCCCCAACACGTGAAAAAAAGATTAGGAATTCTTCAAACGTCATGAAGCCGGTTTGAAACGTCAGAGATTTGACTTGGGAGGTAGTTTTCAGATTTTAGCGTTGTCAAATACTCAACCAAGGATTTCAAACTTGGCTATGAAGTTGCAAGTCAGCCGTCTTATGGAGCAAAGTGATTGCCAATAAATGATATACTGTAAAATGCACTTTGATTGATATTGCTGTTGGGAAAAAAATGGTGGGGGTCGCAAGTTAGTTTAAATCAATATAGGGGGTCACCAACCACAAAAGGTTGGGAACCACTGGTTTAGAGGCTTTAAATTCCATTTTGTCGTAAATTGATTCGTGTTTACTTGTGTTTAGATTTTTATCGTTTTATATTAGTAACCTGTAATTTCTGCTAAACGAATGAATTGGTTTTTTTTTGGACCAAATTCTAGCAAAATCAGTATAAATTTTACCTCCTTTTTCGGCGAAAAACCTGCTATTGATTCTATTTGAACCAACCTGAACTCAAACATTATCATTTTCTTCTCCAGGGTCAGTCGATGGCGTTTGGTGGATTAGGAGGTGACCGACTTGGGGCAGGCCCCAATCACCAAGAACTACTCAGACACATGTTGCAACAGGTTTACCCCTATCCATAGCTAAGACGTTAAAATAAATACACATTCTAAAAGATTTCAAACCAATTGCATAACTCCATTTGAAACAGCTTTTTCGCTGTCAGTTGTTAGTGATGATTTTTATGTATTAGGGCATACAAGGAGGTGGCATGGCAGATCTTTCTGACGTGAATATGCCAGAACACGTGAAGGAACAGTTGAAACGCATGGGACATCCCTACTTCATGAAGGTAGGCGATACTGTCTCCGACCATCATTGCACTTTATTCAATCCCTTGTCATTAAACACTTAACAGCACGGGGTGGAAATTACTAAGAAGAAGCGATCCCGGAAGATGTCCAAGGATAAGGAGGGGAAGACTGGAGCCAAGAAGAAGAGGAAGTGCAAGAAGAACGAAGGTGGAATGGCGGAAGACGACGAGATGAGGAAAATGATGGATCGTCCTCCGTTCGATTTGAGCCCAGAGTCGGCCATCATTAAATCCGTCTCCCAGTTGAAACCGGTTTGTGGTTTTGTTCATACATTTTGGATGTTGCGAAATATTTTTTGTGTTGTTTTAAATACATTTGGCTGGAGAAAACGGCCAAAAATTCTAGTTGTCATTTAAAATGTTGTTCTGTCTGTTGTAACTTGCTGGTAAAGCAGTAGGTCAATCGAAGATGCCATATTGTTGTAACAAAACAATTTTTGATTAAATTTTGGCTGCTGTATCCAAAACTGTCGCTTAGCTTGTGGAAATTTAAATGCTCCATAGAGCTGGACGAATACACATTTTTGAGCTCAGTACTATTGACCAAAAGTTTTGTGCTTGAAACCAAAAACAAGTATCATTTGATGACGTTATCTCAAATGTTCTCGTTTAGATGCCTCTTCCACCGCTAGTGGAGCCAGAGATTAAGGTCAACTACAACATGTGCATGCCGAAGGGAACAGGACTCCCAATGTCCAAGTCCATGTTGGAAGGCTCGATCGGTAACGCAACGTACAGAGGCTTGCCCGATTACTACGACCTCCTGTTAAGCAAGGTAAGAAAGTAAACAACGATTTAAACGTAGTTAGGAACACATCGACACGCAAATAAAAATAAAATTTCATCTATTTGGTAAACTTGGGCCTTTCAAGGTGTACCAATTTTTTTCTGTTAGTAAACATGGACTTCCATTTTTAAGGATTTTCATTGCTTAAAATTTTGTAATGTGAATGACAAGTTGTTTAGCTGATTGCTTGAACATAAACAAAACATTTTCTCCTTGTTCTCTGAGACGAGTTTTGTACGGTTCTCCTTTAACATATCCAGGATCCCTTGAGTTTCCTCAATCCTCCAACTCCTCCATCTTCCCTCCCACCTTCTCCGAAGAGGGAGAGACTCAACTCCGTGGAGGAGATGAAGAGTGATCTCTATCACCAGCAAGCGGTAAAGATACCCGACTCCCTCCCGACGCCTCCACATCACGGCCCGGAGAGTATGGAGGACCTCACACCAATAAGGTGCCTTATTTTGTCTCTTTCTACCTCAAGGTCGCATCCAGATTTGTTAATAGAAGTGTTTGTTTCTCAATTTTTCCGTGCTTGTTTTTTTCTGACATAGGGGAATGTAATGCTTTCAAATGTAACTTTTCCTACTGGTAATGTTAAAATTAAAGCTGCTATATTGACTCGCTGTAGAACCCCAATCTTGCGTCAAATTTATTTTATCTTGATGGCCCAAACGAAATTTACTATTTGTGGCACGCATGTCTATGTGTCTGTATGTTCCGACGAATGAACCGTAAAAAAATTTACCCACATGTTACGTCACAGTGGATTGGCAGACGACGCTGTACAGGCCTCGTCGCCTGAACCAGATGAAGAACAATTTTTCGCTTACGACAAATTGTCACTGATGCGCATGGCGCGGGCTAGAGACGATCTATCGAAGGTGCAAGTTGCGACCACTTCTACACAGCAGATGTACCGGCCTCTATCGCCTGCCCTTCCCCTGCTCAATTACCCTCGAGATGGTAAGTATTATATGCTGGCGCTTTTGGCGTGCATATATATTTTCAAAATTTTAGCGAAACTTAAGCAATGTAGATAAAGATTGAACAATTCTTTAGTAATCAATTCTTACAATCAAATAAAAAGAGACCGTATGTTTTTCAATTTGCCAAGCAGGGACATGTACATGGTATTAAAAATTATTTTTGTGTTGCTTTTTTATTTGCTAAACCCTAATAATCTTGGGTTAATAAATTGTTTACCTTTTCAGAAACCATGGACGAAAAAGATCAGGTCGCCGTAACCCTCGCCTTTAAAAACTCTTCAAGCAAGGTAATATAATAAACCACACCCGCTTGTTGCAAACCAATGACGGCCGTGTGTATCACAGACGACTGTTTTTTTAGGCTGTGAAGAAATCTCTGTCCATGTTGTCCCGAGCTCTGGGAACTTCGATCATCAGTTTTAAGATGTTGGATGGCGATAAATTAACTCCACCTGCAAAGGTACGTGTTGTATTTTTTTCTTATTGTTTCATCCAGGAGATCGGCAACCGCATGCACGGTTAGTACATGGAGTGGCTAGTTATAATACGCCAAGTGAATTGCGGGCTTAATAAAAATTATCATCGATTTCCACGCAGATGTTCGCACATAAAGCCGTAAAGATTTTGTCATATTTAAACTGATTACAAACATTGGATTCGAAATTTATAATATGTATACTTGCCCGTTTCGATGCGATTCTTAACTGGAAAGTATCCGTATTTTAGTTCTGACTAACACATGAATTGATTTAGCATTATTAAGTTTATGGACATTTTGGCCATATGTTTGGAAATCGATTCGATTCGATTGAAAGTTTTAGAATTGACATGGTCGAATAATTGACTCCCAATTTAAATTTATAAATTGGTTTAAAACAGTTTTCTGTTCAACAGGAAAG
The DNA here is from genome assembly GCF_947561715.1 of Ascidia mentula. Classification (NCBI taxonomy): domain Eukaryota; kingdom Metazoa; phylum Chordata; class Ascidiacea; order Phlebobranchia; family Ascidiidae; genus Ascidia; species Ascidia mentula. Next base: position 9,085,308 of record NC_138568.1, read on the forward strand.
TCCAAGGCCAGACGCCACAAAGGACTCACAGGTACATTTCTGTTTATACTTTCTCAAATTAAACTGTATTGTTACATCCCCACTTGCTCTATTCGCGATGCATTTTCGTTTTCCTTGAGATACTCTTCGCACACCTATTTTCAAAAGTCTGGCAAATTTTGTTTTAGCACTGTTTGAATAGTGTCATGTGTGTAGGGTCGTGACATTGGGAGCAGTACCGAGGTTTTACAACCTAATCAACGTAGATGTTATTGCTGCACTCGTCCTGTACAAGGAAATGGCGTCAGACGTCCCCAGTTCGACGTAAGTCCAACGCCTAAAGTTATTTAGGGTGTTTATGCTGCGCGTATAGTAAGTGTGTATTGTTCTAGTGTTGTTCCCAATTAGCTGCCTGTATTGTTTATAGGATAAAGTATAACCGTGGGCTATGTAGTATAGTTTTACTTTGTACCAGTGGAAAGTCTCAAGACATTTTTTTACTTGCCGTAGGAACATTCCTTGGATGAAGACATTATCTTCTGCAACAAGCAATGCTACTTCACGTACGCCTTCTCTAAAAAGGTATTTTGGCATTTCCTATATCCAAGCAACTTAACGATCTTCACGCTGTAGCTGCCGATACACCGATTCAAATTATCATCCGTTTTACTAAAAGCCATTTCCATGCCATTTTTCACAGCCAAGCGATACCCCGCCTTCCAGCAAAAAGAAATGGAAAGCTTCACAAGTCTACCAGCGCAACATCACAAAAATCAACATCTCCTCGTTAATCGAAGCCAATCCCGACCCCGATCATTTATCCGCTAGAGGGCAGCGCATGTACAACCTCGGCTGCAGTTTTGATGGACGCCCTGACGATTCATCGTTCCGCTCTGGCGACGGCAAGGGGCGTGGGCGTGGCAGAAGGCGTGGATCGACGGGACCAGGTAGAAGTTTTAATATACCATACATCCGATGACGTTGGTTAGCTTGCGTAACTTATTACGTGATCGTTTCTTTTTTTGCCTTTTTGCGCTAAAAAAATCAAAATGCCATTAGGTGACGACGGTCGTACCACCGCTAAGCGCTGGAAGGGGATTAAGTGGAAGCGATGGACCGTGACGGTGACAGTGGTGAAGGCAACCAATCAGAAGCCTCCACCCGATGTAGACGCGCTCATCAATAAATACGGTTCTGCCTTAAAGGTAATTTCACTTATTTTGTTCAAACCTTTACCATTTATGTTTTGTATGAAAAAACAGCAAGAAAAAGTCAAATATAGTCGTTGGTGGTGACGTGTACATGCTGTTGCAACAATAAAGCGTGCAAATAACGTTTTACCGACCTACCGTTAGCCGTTTGCTGGAAATTAAGACAATCTCACCCAAAAAATCCCAACTTCACGATTTTCATTTGCTATGTATGGTAGAGCTCGACAGATTTTCCCATGTTAAAAACACATTACATGCAGCCTCCCATTGATACACGCGACACGCGGGTTTGTGTGTTGTGTGGAACGAGTGGGGACGGGGAGACGAACGGAGTTGCCCGACTTCTCAACCTCGATGTTGATCAGTGGGTTCATCTCAACTGTGCGCTGTGGTCGGCTGAGGTTTACGAAACCCAGGTAATACCCTCTGGTGTTTGCATCATGTTCCCCTTTGTGTTTTATATGCATTTGTTACGTAAAAATCCCCTTACTGGTATGATATTGTTCCTAGCTACACTGATTTCTATTGCACTGGTCGTTTTATGTTTCAAACGTTTCAAACAGTATGAAGTTATTCAAATGAAATTTATCAAATGAAAATGAAAAGTTATGAATTAATCGCAGGGTGGCGCTCTAATCAACGTGGACTTGGCGGTTCGTCACGGAGCAACCGCGATATGTGCTCACTGTCAGAAGAAAGGAGCTACGATCAGTTGCAATAGAACTCGCTGCACCAACATTTACCATTGCGCCTGTGCACTAATGTGCGAATGCTCGTTCTATAAGGTAAATTAACAATTTTTACAGTTGATAGGATTAAACCTAAAATGCACGACCTTGTCTCAGGACAAGACGGTTTTATGTCCTGTCCACGGTTCCTCGTACTCCTCGTCGCCATCTAGCGGTGCAACAGATCACCTCAGATCGCTCGCTGTCTTTCGTAAGGTCTACGTCCAACGGCAGGAAACGAAACAAATCGCCAGTATTATGCAGCAGGGCGAACTTACGCAAGGTACGTGTTTCTTGTTATTATTAATACTGTAGCTTTTAAGTACGTGTCTTTCTAAGGTTGTATTTGTAGACAGTACATTTATTTTCGCATCCCTTTTACCGATACATAGAAGTAACGAAATATTTATATAACCTGCATCCTCGAATCCCCTAGGAACATATTTTGTACCCCTGTTTTTTTTTCAGTTTTGCGTTTTCCCAAAAGTAACATGACATACTTGCATTGAGACAGTAGAACTGTTGCACTTTCTATATAAGCTGCAATGGTTGTATGTTTAATTTTAAATTGCTCTTTGTTTATTTTTTCCATTAACAATGTACTTATGCTGTATGTGTTATATCAGTGGTCGATTTCTCATTGCAGGTGAGAAGAATTACATATTGCGCGTTGGCGCCCTCATGTTTCACGCCGTAGGACAGCTCTCCACCCACCAGATGTCGCAGTTTCACAGCAAGACTGCAATCTACCCAGTCGGCTACAAAGCTACTCGCATTTACTGGAGCAGCAACGTAAGTTTCAACACTCGTGACTCCATGTGAAGTATAGATTGCTTAAAAATGCTCTGGGGACTCCTTTCTTCTATAATTAAACCATTTTGGTGGTTGTTTGCAGAACACTCGCAAGCGGTGCAAATACATGTGTATGATCACTGAAAAGGAATTGAAGCCGTATTTCACAACCAGATACCAGGCTGTAGCTTCAAGATCGAAGACAGACGTCAGCATGCAAGGCCAATGGGTCGAGTTGGCCGGTGATAATGTCAATGGTATGTGGAACACGTTTTGTTAATGAAATTGTAAAGATTTTTGGACGCCTAATACCGAACTACCTCAAATCAACTTCATGTAATAGATTTTGGTTGTGTGTATGATCGTTATTAGTACAAATAACTAACTGTGTATGAACCGTATCAGAGGTCTGGGAAGCTTTTACAAATATTTTGCCAAAAAAAATTTACGTAATTTTGTTCTTGCACTGTACGTGCGTTATATTAATGAACTGTTTCATACAGAGCAATGGTTGGAACTCTTGCAGCAGCTTGTGAACATCCGCGCCCAACATAAGATGCTCAAACTCTTCCCCGCTTACATTAATGGTGAAAACATCTTCGGTCTCACTTCCCCTGTCGTCTGCAGGATCCTTGAATCGGTAGGATTGCTTTACACGATTTCGACCATTTAAAATCGCCCAGGGCATAACGGGTTTCCAAATTTTACTTTAAAAATGTTTACTCTTCCGGTTTGAATAAATTGCGTTGCTCTGCCCTTTCAGCTTCCCAACATCGAACTTTGCGCCACCTACAAGTTCCGCTTCGGGAGATCCCCACTTTTGGAACTACCGCTCGCCATTAATCCTACGGGTTGCGCGAGAACCGAACCACACATCAAACAAAGCCGAAAGAAGTAAGTAACAATTTATTTGAAGTAAGTGACGTTTGTGAAGTGAAAACAGATTGTGCGAATTCACTTCTTGTGAAGCGACCGATGATATTGGGCAACAGTAGAGTTGTAGTGCAGTAAAGGCATATTTAGAACAGAGCTTAGATAACAAGTCTCGAAGAATCTTATATTCTGATGTATCGGTCATTATAATAACTCTCACCGTTCGCAATGTTATATTGAGGAAGGCTGGAGCTGTTCTAACCAAAACGTTTGAGTATGTGATTCTTCTAAGAGCAAAGCTAATTTCAGTTTAGAAAAGGAAAAAAGTATGCAGTCCATGTAGCGCAGAATCTAAGCTACAGCAACAGCAGTTATTAAAGCTGAGCACTAGAGTAAGTTGCAGTGTTGTGTTACAGAACTAGATGTGGAGGTACTTGTCCGTTCTATGGCAAACCAACGAGCTTGGTGGAGCCCATTGAGGACCTTTGGTTTAGAAACGGGTATCAGACCCAGGACAGGCAGGTGCAAGCTTGTCAAGTATCTATCACATTACTTTATTGGCGAATTTACCTGCGGAAATGTAAGCTCTCTTCGAGAAATGGTTTACGTATGACCGTTACTCGTTTATATATAGTTAAGAGTTGTCACAAAGGCAGAATGTCTGACGAAACGCAAAATCAGTGCAATGCGTAATTTTTCAAATAATTAAAAAGCACGTAGATCCATCATCGCCCAAACACCCGCGCCACGATATTATTCTTTCTCTTGTAGATGATAGCGTTTTTTATCCATCGTATTCAACATGTTGTTCATTAATACGATATCGTATACCTATACTTACCAACACCCATAGTGCATGCGGTGTACGACTCTTTTGATTACATTTTTCCGTTCGTAGGCCCCACACATTGATCAGCAACCTCATAAGCGAGTATTACGAATCCACCGGTATTGGGGATGCGTCATCTTCGTTGTACGGGAAGCACTTCGTTCACTCCAAGTCGTCACAGTACCGACGCATGAAGCAGGATTGGAGAAGCAATGTTTACCTTGCGCGCTCAAGAATACAGGTACGACGATTTTTGTGTTTCGTAAATTGATGTTGCAACGAGAGCACTTTGTTTATTCCAATTAGACTGAGGTGAAATGTGCGAAAATTAAAAGAAATGTAACCACGTTTCTGTAGGTTACGATCGGTTCACACACGTTATCAAACATTCGGTTCATAATCTGTTAAACAAAATCAAAAGATATATTCTGAATATTCTTACAATTTGATTGTCCTGCCGATTGCGAACATTACCTTGATACCCCTTTTCACGCATTAAATCAGCGATGTTTAAAACAAATCTCACAAACTTTCCTCTCTCTAATACTGCAGGGCTTGGGATTATTTGCGGCTCGTGACATCGAACCAGGTACAATGGTGATCGAATACATCGGCGACATAATCCGTTCCGAGGTGGCTGAGAAGCGAGAGAAGCAATATGAAGCCGCAAACCGGGGAGTTTACATGTTCCGCCTTGATTCAGATTACATTGTCGACGCCACAGTGTCCGGGGGCCCAGCCAGGTTGTAACCGTGTGTATAAATAATGCTTGCACAGTGTCGTATTATGTGGTACAATATGCACGTTACCAAAGACTTGTTTATAATGTATATTTTACAAACTGTCTAATCAAAGGCTGGACTGTAGCTTTCCTCAGCCATACATTCAGTCATATACCAAGTTATTTTTAACTGACTATGGATTCAAGTACACTTAAAACAATAAGGTGAAATGTAAACGTTGAGCTTTGAACTTGTCAGGTACATAAACCATTCGTGCAACCCGAACTGTGTGGCGGAGGTCGTGAATTTCGAGAAGGAAAAGAAGATTATGATTATTTCCAACCGCCACATTCTACGAGGAGAAGAGGTTCGTTAAATTATTCCTGCAACCAATCGTTTTGTTTCGCGTAAAACTCCTAACTGGGAGCAACGATGTTATAATATTATAGGCGAGACATATTGCAGTCTACAGGCCAAATCTTCCTGCGTGGGTTTTTCAATCTAGCCCGCCAGGGTTTCGTATAAATTGGTGTCGTCTAAGAACAATGTTCATGCAGTTTATTGCAATTTTATCGCATTTTTTTGCTACGTTAATAATTGTGAATAGTTCAATTCATCAGCTTTGTCTACTTGGTTCTCGTATGGGTCATTGGTCCTCCTGTCAAATTTTTGATAAATTTGACCAGTTGATTTTATACCTTTTGTTGGCATGTATGTTTCAATAAGATCAAAGTAACCATGTTTTCCTGTTTGCTCCAGCTCAACTATGACTACAAATTCGACTTCGAAGACGAGGGCAACAAAATCCCCTGTCTCTGCGGCGCCATCAACTGTCGAAAGTGGATGAATTAGCTTGCCGCCCGTGGTCGCCATTTTGTTGCGTTTTGCAATCACATTTTTAGCGTAAAGTTTCGCCTGAATGTACATATATCGTTCTGCTTGCATGTGTTTCACCGGCACTCAAAAATACCGCTTTTGTTTGTACACAGCACTTCGCGTTGTCTGTTACAACTTTATGTACATAATACCGTTTATAAAACCAGCAAGTTGCTGTTCCATTTCGTGTGTTCGGAATATTTCTGTTGTTGTCAATCATCATTGCCGTTCGTTGAAGCCCTTGACCGGGAGCTTCGTCCGGCTTTTCACAAATTCTGAGGTGCAACAATAATGTTTTTGTTTCTCTGTCGACTTTTTGTAAATAGCCTCGCACGAAGGATTAAATATCAGTCTTAAAAATGTTGGATTTAAGTGTTGTGTAGGCAGGTGTTACCAAACAAGATACTTTTTGCCAGACCTGGGAAAACTTAGACGACGCATGAAAAGAAAACAAGTTTAGTGCGCGTTGCAAAAATGCTACCTTGACTGATTGCTTTAGGGCAGTGGTTCCCAACCTGGGGGTCGCGACAGATATGTGATGTTTTTATAACTTGTTACAACACATAGGCTACAACTAGTTGGGCCTACTATCGCTTTGTCTTGTCAGGGACGATAAGCAGTACGCTATGTGCCACTAACATTGTGCACAGGCATTGTCCTTTGAAACATCACAGCAGTTATTGTCATCAACAATGAAAGTATCAAAAAGCAGTTTAGGGCGTTCAGTTGTAAGTACCAGTGAGATATCAAGGTGCAGTGTTTTTCTTTAACTCTGGTCAAGGAGAAGAAGCGTTAATATGTTGAAGAATATTTGAAGTTTGGATTTACCCGCATAATCTGCACTTGCACTGAAAAGCCTCCGTGTGTCTTGTGCAACGTGGTGCAGTGCTGAATCAAGCCGTCTAAATTAAACCGCCATTTACACACCATGCACCCTCAACACGTGAAAAAAAGATTAGGAATTCTTCAAACGTCATGAAGCCGGTTTGAAATGTCAGAGATTTGACTTGGGAGGTAGTTTTCAGATTTTAGCGTTGTCAAATACTCAACCACGGATTTCAAACTTGGCTATGAAGTTGCAAGTCAGCCGTCTTATGGAGCAAAGTGATTGCCAATAAATGATATACTGTAAAATGCACTTTAATTGATATTGCTGTTGGGAAAAAAATGGTAGGTGGGGTCGCAAGTTAGTTTAACTCAATATAGGGGGTCACCAACCACAAAAGGTTGGGAACCACTGCTTTAGGGCCTGTCCTGAACCATTACGGCAGGCGAGAAGGGCATTTCCCACCTACAAAACTTAAATTCAAGGTGTACCACACAATAAGATATTTATTTATTTGTCAAGGTAGACCAAAATTTTCTCACCTGACAAGTGACAGATCGATCCCTGATCACAAATTTTGACAAAACTGACATTTCCATTTGATGATAATGAAAATGTAAGCTTACAAGACCAGACGCAGTAAACATTACCTGGATTTAGGTGGTCTGGATCAAAATTATTCTGCAGGCACGGAATGATTTATGACGTAACACTAGTACACTAAGCAGTTTGTTTGTTATTGTTGATTTTACGGAATTTGGTGGCTTACAAACAGCTATTGGTTAACTGTTTGCTGTTTCGTAATGCATTAGTTATTTATAGAACTGGACATGTGATGCATATAGGTCCAACTAAATTCATTGCTGTTTTCCAAACCGATTGAGTTACTCTGGAATTTATAGTTGTTGTTTGGCTGAGGAAATGGCAATGATTTGTTTCAAATTCTTGCTTTGTATGCAGATTTATTTGATTGGTACACAGAAAATCAAAAACAGGTTTTTGTCAATATGGCAGACCTGCAGGCCTATGTGGCTGAGCAGAAGAAAGGTAAGGGAAGTTTTCTTGGCAAATCTTCTTCGGCCGCTTCAGAAAGTGACTCTGACTCAGCTGGACTCTTGTCCTGGATGCCATCTTCAGTAAATATTTCTATGCCAAAGGTGTTTGGTGGTGAAGCAAATAATAAATCATCGGACTCAACATGGTTCAGTGAGGCCAAAAAAGATCCCATGTGTCCCGCATTGGTAATTAATTTTTTTCTGACAACGATTTATAACCATTTGTGAAGTGTTGTTTGGCCTGAAATTTCAATACATACAAACAGCCCACCAATCTGTGTATTGCTCTAAGTGTACACTTATCCAATTGTTTAGTTCGGTCTCAATTATTAGTTAATAGTTAAAGTTTTTACAATCGCTTTATTTTTCAGTCAAGGACACAGCGGTTGATTGGGTTCGCATGTTGCATTTGTGGAGGAATATTTTGTTTTAGTCTTGCCAGTTTGTATGTTCCTGTACTTTTATTGAAAGCACGTAAATTTGCCCTGCTGTACAGTTTAGGAAGCTTGTTTATGATAAACAGGTAGGAATAATTTTAAGAATGTAACATATCTATATGTGTACTACTTTAAAAACAAACATCCAACGAAAAAACTTTTTGCTAGTTTTTCATTTTTATGGGGTCCATGGAATCACGCAAAACATCTCATGACAAAGGAACGATTGCCTTTTACCACAGCATACTTTGGATCATTGTTTGCTACCTTGTATTTTGCCATGTGGCTAAGAAGCACTTTGTTTACCTCTATTGCTGCTATTGTCCAGATAGTAGCTTTATTATGGTAAGCCCTACACGCAAAAGTTACACTATGTCATATTTAGACCATACTGTGTCAAGGTGGTTGTGTTGTGAATACATTTTTGCACTTTATGATACAGAATTCGAAGTTTGGGAGAAAAAAGTGACTGTGCTGTTAACATCAAGCATTTTTATTTTTCAGGTACCTTGTGAGCTACATCCCTGGTGGACAAACTGGGCTCTCATTCATATCAAGACTATTTACAAGTGCTGTCACAAGGACAGTAAGCAAATCAATGCCTGTTTGAACATGTGTCGACTTTTTAACAGTATTTAGTGCTGAAAAGTTGTTTGTCAGTGTCCTTAAACAAACTTAACAGGTGCTTAAGTGTGATATCAGCTTAACTTTTATTTTTGTGCAATCGTTCCTCTTATTTGTTTGTTTACATCTGGTAAAAATGTACGCTTGACTGTTTTTTTGCTTTTACTCAGAAAATTTTCTTTATTATTACAATTTTGCCATGGTATGTAAAGGGACATTTACATAGTTTTCATTACTCTTCCTACTTACCACATGAAGTGATTCTTTTTCCAACTATTTGCATATTTATAATAAATGTAGTTAAATGTATGAACATGTGTGGGCGTCAGTTATTGAGAACAGGAGAAAAAGCACAGGTTGTTACCCTGACACGAAAAACATCAAAATGACCCCAACAATATTTATGTAATGATATTTACATCAACTTATCTGGTCACCTAAAAATTGTGATTCTATCTTTCATTGTTGTTGTTGCTGCTAGCTTGTGTAAAACATAGATGGGTGATTAGTTCTTGGTTAAAGTTTTATATTAGGAGAAACGATAGCGGTGTTTGATGACAGTTAAATAGATATACGTTTGTCACGTGAAGAGATAAGGTGCTTTCGTTTTAATGTAAATTTGTCCGATAAAGCATGATATCATTGTGTCTGGAGGTTATTGTGGGTGGATAGGTTTACAAGCTGTTTGCCACAAGAATCGCGCCAAACACAGCGATAAGAACGCAAACACATACCCCGCTCTTCTGTCATTGTGCCTTTAAAAGGTTTACAGCGGTGAATTCTAGCCCAAAGTTTATCTTTTTCGACTTCTAGAGGGATTATTATTTCTTGGGCGATGTCAAAAAACAGCCCACGATGAAATGAAGGTGATTTAAACTCGATACATCAGATCAACGTCACTTTCTCCAACTATCCTTTGGCGCCAAGCTGTTTGACCATTGGCAAATCACTGATGTTTGCATGACCTTCTAAATTTAAAACTGTTAAAAAGCACAAATACCTTATTTATCCATATTAGAACACATGTAAATGTTAAAATAATCATTAGCGATTCAAATAGATGTCAATTTATTTCCGTGGATGGCAGTCAGGTTGCTTAAAATTTTCGAATGAAACGGACCGAAATTAAAATGAAAGGGCTCAAGTTTTGTTCCATGGTGGACTTAAAGAAAGCCTTTATTATATAACATTGCTGATGAAAATAAACGTTTCGTTTGCCATCCGGCGAGACTTCTTCGGGGTTATGTCAACAGTGAAGCATCACGCGCATAAAACACTAAAAACGCAGGAAAAACGCAAGAAAAACACAAGGAAAAAGGAATATGTCACATGTGTGGTACGATTGTGACCAGGGGCCTTGACAGAAAGATGGTGCAGGTGCATTAATTTTTTTGGCGAATTTAGCTATACGGTTGCATTGTATATATCCACTAACACAGCCTGCCTGACAATACATACGGCTGTGTTTATCAATACAAGCATTTTGCGGTTGTTTTGGGAAAACAGTGGCAAACGTAACTGACAACGCACAATGCATAATCACAACACATCGACGCAAACAAACCGTTTTGCGAATATTTGTTGACCAGACAGACGATTATCACTTAATCGCAACTCTCAAACCATATAAACTTACTTACGTACAAGAGAATGCGAGCTAAACACAAAACCGACGAACTGTTCCACGAAGTTCGACGACGCAACGCAGTCGTAGATTACACAGATTATGAGGCTAAGATATGTTTGCAAACATGCAAAGAATGAGGCAGCTTTCTTTAAACACAGCGGAATGTATTTTGACAAGCATAAATGTCATCCAATAATTCGTTTTTTGAAGGTATAAGGTCTGACTGCCAACATGGTTATCTTAAAATTTTTGCATGTCAAACTTGTTATTATTTACATATTATGACGTTACTTAAGAGATGTCCACTGCTGAGTTCGCCCGCAGCATTTGAGTATATCTTAATTTTTATCCAAACCTCCAGACAGCTTTTATCGGTGAATAGTTTTTGGTAACATAGGTAAAACCGGACAGACTGTAACTTCAGGCAGCCATGACAGTGTCCGAAAACGAATCGCTAAACTAACCATTAATGTGCATCAAAAATGCATTGTTTTCTATCATTAAAATTTCACCTTTGAAAAATTAGGTTTGATTTGTTTCTGGGTGGTACTTCGCAGCGCGAAAATTCCGTATTTTGTAGTTATTTGGTAGGACTTTCTACAACAATTATCTAAGTAAAATAAGGATATGAAAAAAGAATGATTTAGCTACAAATGTTAGCTATAAATGACATAGCTGAGCCCATTTTATCCACTAATTTGCTTTTACAAATTTGTATGGTGGTTACTGTGATATGGCATGCGAAAGCGTTAAAAATACGTACGTTATACTAGTTTAGAACTGTCTTTGCCGAGTCCTTTTAGCAATTAACTAAATAAATCTTGTAAGACCCCCGGTAACTTATATCTTTGGTAAAAAAAACGCATAAACTATGTTGTCATTCTTAGCCGGGTAAAGGAAATTTTTCTTTTTCATCTTTTTTTTGCCAACACATGGACATTTGTAAGTTTCCTTTCAATTTCATGTTAAAAAGAAACTTGTAAAATATACCCTAGGCAAGAAAGGCCGCTGACTGTGGCCACACGAAAAGGCGTGACGTAACATGTAGACTTTGTGGGAAGAGCGTCTTGAAAACCGCACATAATAAAATGGCGGCTTGCGCGACTGCGAAAGTACCTCATGAGAAGAAGTTTTTGGCGGTTTCTTCGTGATTGTCGTCGTTTAAAAAGTAACGCATCCCAAGGAACCAAGTTCAGTGTGATGTGATGGGTACTTTGACGACGTTGTCATTTCACAGCCCTCACGCGTTGATTTTATGATAAGACAGTAATTGTTTAACGGTATACCCAGCAAAACTGAAACACTTTTTGACACGAGGTTATTTATATTGTAATTTTGAAAAACATTCAGTCGGAAATATGAACATTTCTCGGTTATTTGGACTTTCAGGTAAGTGTTTTTTTTGCAAATTCGCAATCCAAAGCTTTGAGATTTTTAAAGCGAGACGTTTTGTAATTCATTTTATAAATCTGTTGCTATTTATTATTTCAAAAATTTACTGTTTAAAATTTGTCTGTACATAAAATTGTGCGATTGTAGGTTAAGTTGTAAATAACAGCAAACTCTCAAATGTTCGCGCAGTTTTGGCCGCAATCAACGTATGCTCAATGGCCATGATGTTCCCACGGGGTTTGAACTCATATTCAGGAATCAATTTTCTTTTCGGTTCCTGTTCAGTTCCCGAATATTACCAGGGCGCCACGCAGTGTCGTAGGACCTTCTTCGACTCCGTTAGAGTGGAACGCGCCAAATCGGAAAATTGCAGGTTTGTTGAAACGAAATGTTTAATTCGAGAAAAACCTTCTTACAAGTGCAAATTTGAAAACAAAATTAAAACTTTTTATTTTTTACGGCCTTCTCGAAAATGTGATTTCTACCCGAAGCTGTATGCCTAGTCATATAACTATGACGAATTGTTTAAAAACGTGCATAATATCCACTTATATTAAATTGAGTTGCAGCAATAAAACGTCTAAATTGTAAAAATCAATCGACTTTTTCGGGAAAAGAAATTGTACAGATTGCGATCAACATTTCGATCAGCAAGAATCTGATGTTCGTAGGTGAAATCAATAAAAAAAACATTCGACTTTTACGTTTTTGCAACCAAAAATTTATGTAAAAGAAAACACTCAACATATTGCCTTTGCGAATCAAATAGATTTATTGTTGTTCTGCTCAATGTAAGCAGCAGATTTTGTTTTCTTAAGCGGACCTAATTTTATATGCAGCTCTGCTGTGTTCATTGGACAAAGTCATTGTACATATTCTCAGCTTGGCCAAGTTTTAGGTAATATTTCCAAAGCATAATATTAGCCAAAATATTTCCAAACTTGACGGTTTGCGGTCGATGATTTACGCTAGGATGCTGAAATCGCAGCCCTTGGCAATAAAACAACGAGATTTGCTTACGCTTTTGTCCGCACAACATAATCTCGCCATTGTTCCAAAACCAGGGATGCCTTTGGGCGCAAGAATTAAACGCCGCGAATTGGGCGATTGAAGGAACTCGAGCAGGATTGTGCACAATTATTGGGCTGTGTAAACAAACGCGGGGTCAATTTGCCGAAACAAAACCGAGAGTTCATTGTTTTAAGGCGTCCGAGATAGAAATCATATGTTTTTGTTGCAATTTTCACAAGTGCGCGGCTGAGTTACCTTCTCGCTGTTATGATAATGGTCTCAAAATTGCCTAAAAATGGACCTCATGCGATTGTTTCTAAAGCAAGTATTTGGGTTTTTCGCGTGGGCGGAAACTCATTGCTTGACCTTGACAGAAAAGAAGCAATATTTAGGAAATCATATTATGTTTACAGTAATGATCGAATGCAATTATTTAAATGTCTAAAGTGAAACTCGATTGCTTTACAACTTTGTTCCAAAAGCTTTGCGCGTACGTCTTACTGGCAATTAAACTCTTTACGTGTGAAATAAATCGAGATTATAAATAGATTCAAGTCGTCATGTTATATGTTTTTGTTTAAACAAACTTAACTATGAACACCGATAGTAAAGTAATCATTGGTCTTAATTGCTACATGTTTTCATTTTGCTTTATCTTGACATTCATCCTTCAAACAGCGAACAAAACCAACAAAACAATCAACGTTGGCGTTACGCGCGCGTAACTCAAACAAACAACACCACCAGAGCAGTCTTATCGTATTGCGCTAAAAGCTACAATGTAACAAACAACCAATGCTGGTGCGATCAAAAACAAACGACAGCCATATCGCCCCTGGCCAAATGTCGCCTTCAGCCTTACCATTGTTCCATCACAAGTTCAGAACAATGGCGCTCGCGCGTTTCCAGGAAAGAGCACTGAAAGCGTCGACCGTCGCTTATCTTATCGCATCTTACGATCGGTTTAAGTTCCCCATGCCGGGGTGCATTACCACGTACTTCTGCATCCTTGCTGGATTCAGACCCGTTGAGGCGATTGCTAGCTGACGCTCGTTGTTGTATTTGTTTTCCTCACAAGATTGCGGTCTGTGATCCACGACGATTGAAGGCGGTGTTTTGTCGGCGCGAGTGTTTGCGTAAAAATCCTAGATCGCAAGTTTGTGTGTGTTTTGTTGGTGTTTATTGCCACACTTCTAGCGCGACACCGAAATCCCCTACTAATAACCACGATTTCATCGAAAATTTCAGTCAAAAGTTTTGTTGTTAGCAAGAGAGCAAATTTTGTTGGTCTCCCCATTGTAATCGAGATTATTTTGCAAAACTGGACTGGGGAGAAATTGAAAGCCATCCAATAAAAAATAATAGCTTTTCAAATGTCACAATTAGGTATATCTTTACTCTAAAAAAAGTACCTCCCAAGGTAAAGTTTAATATCGACGCCAACACGTGGCATGAATGGGCCATTATGCGACTCCCGCCAGTGGCATGTCACTCTCCACTGCGGTTGCAACGCATGTCACATGTCACAGGATAGGCGCGTGCACGTGGTAACAGCTTATAATTAGAATCCTCTGTAATGCGCTTCCGTAGCGACGGATAGAGGACACTTTGTTTGGAAAGGCTGCGTCCTCCAAATTTCAATCGAAGTTTCAGACGGTTTGTGCTGATTGCAGTTGAACGAGTTGTTATGCAGGTGTTCATCATGCGTTGAAAGAATGAAATGCGTTGTTAATTCATAAACTGTCCGAACAGCACTCCCTACACCGCACAGGAATTTGTATGTAAGAAACATATGCACATTAAAACATTACCTGTACTTGCCCGATATGGGAACACATTCTGCGGCATGACTTATACAGCATTAACACACAAAACAATGAAATGTAAATTTTACTTAAAAAACAAGCTTCTTCGAGTGTTTGTGCAATTGACTTGATCCAAAGATAAATGACGTCACTTCGATGGAAATTAAGATTTTAAATCGAGTTTTACCGCGATATCAAATTTAATACACGAGTTGCGAGATTAAAATTTAGATTGCATCGTGTTTATATAAGATTGAAACCAACCAGTGCCTTTCGCTTTTCATTTCCTTTTATCACTCTTAATGTAAACATACACATGCTTTCTACGTAACCACGTGGTAAAACAATGACGTATGTCGATGACTTACCATCGTTTCTCAACATTGGTTTTAGTCAGCACATACGTTCAAAATAGAACTTTTGATTAGAACTTTTTTAATAATCGATACTTTCCGTACTTTGTGGGTTCTGTGCCAGTTGCGTGTCGACGACCAATGTAAAAATCTAAAACTTCATAGTTGCGTGAAACATTATATATTCTATAAAGCTGCCATATGTATGAAACTCAACACCCTTCAAATCCAACACAACCTTCTTAAACAAGCCAAAGCCACAAAAACGTAAAGCGCTTTTTAACTTGTGTTCTACGAGATTGCATCAAGTCAATTTCACGGTTACGGCTTTTTAAACAACGTTCTTGGTATGTTAAGGGCGCAAAAACAGGCTCTTGTCGATATTTGTATTAAAAGATGTGTTTTTGGCACTCGGGTTAAACATTTTCGCTCGATTTTACCGCCTCTTTGCATGTTGAGTGCATGTATATACACAAAATGTTCTGCAATTTCTTTAATTTTATACATTCTGTTTGGATAGTACACAGAGACACTAATTATTTGTTTACCTGCTTAGTTTCCATCAATCTCGCAAATCGTAAATAATGGCTTTACATAGGCAAAAATACGCATTCACTTCAACATATAATTGTGTGATTTTTTCCGCAGTTTTCTTTATCAAGAGCTCAAGGTTTGCATGTTGCACGTCTTCAACAACTGTCTGAAAAATTCTCTACTGGAGTCGTATCTCTTCGTCTATGAACAACGTGGAGAAGTGGAAAATAACTATCTGACCTTCTTAGGTAAATGGTGCTATATCATTTGCGCGACCACTGTCATTAAAGACAAATAAGCGATAAGATAAGCTGATTTGTCCAAGCAGATCCTTTAGGTTTTGTAGCATCTAAAGCTTGTTGTGTATTCCGAAATATTATTGCATAAATTTTAAAACCAATTAGTTTCTTATAAAAGATAATTATATCATTGGTTTGTTTTAACGTTGCGTAATTATAATTTCTTACAACAAGGCTCATGCAGTTAAAAAAGTCTATTATTTCTCCCTTTTGAAGATACTTTGTTTAAAATAAATATCTCATGCTCCACATCACAGAATTGGCTTTATTCTAATGGTATTACGGTAAACAACGTGTTGCATTTGTACACAGGACCAATGGACGGAAATGTCACCAATCATACTAAGTTAAATTTATTTAGCTGAAATCTTGTTCGCACATGCATGAAATGTATGCAAAATGTCAATACCATATCGCTTGCAAGTATTTAAATTATTTTAAAATTAATTTTTAAAATACACCATTTCATCTCACTTTCAGGGGATGAGAATAGATGGTGTAAGCATGGTGGAATTGGATCCCCGTCTGTCGTACACCACGGTACCAACTGCGATCCCATTTACCCTCATGTCTCTAAGGATTGCGTAGCACTTTACCAGCTTGCGTTTAACTCCAATGTGTCACAAAGGCGACTATGCAGGTACCAACATTTCTCAAGTGCTGGCATTCAGATCATATCTAGATGGATCACTGTTTCGACCTGTCTGCAGCTCACATAATTCATATAATTGGCTTCGAATTGCCAAAATGATTAGACGTTCCGCATTAAATATTATTATATGTACGTTGATATTAATATGTATTGCATTGGCTATTTTTGTGTCGAAAGTAATCAATAACACGGCTTAACGCAGTAATGTTTCATGCAATGGCGTGATAGGCAGGATCACCCCACTGAGCAGGCCACAATATACCCCGTGAAACCACTGAGCTCCTGCAGCTCAGTTGGTAGAGCGTTGGGCCTAGTGAGCCAAAGGTCGTGAATTCAAACCTCACCGGGAGCTTGATCTTTCTAATTTTTCTCCGACTTGTCAGAAAAAAGTGGCTGATCCAGCTAGGCTGTAATGCCTGGGCTACCAAGCCTGCCAACATAACAAGTCTTTATTTTTATTGAGAGCTCAGATACTGGAAAAATAATTTATCAATGTTTTAAAAAACAGCTTGATTATTGCTACAAAACCTTTTCAATAAGTAGCGGGGAGTTTATCTGACAAAGCTGGCTGGCAAGTTTTCTAATTATTCGACTTTTTACCCGATATGCTTGTTCAGAGAATACAACCGGGCCGAGCTATGTCTGTTCCGAAGTACCATCAAGCACTGTTCGTTCACCAATAGGCCGTTGTCGCAGATGATGAGGTTGCTGGTGGAAATGGAGCTTTCCTACCAACCTTACTGCCAAAACCCAATTGAACACGGCATGATGTCATACTACAACCTATCCGCATCAAGTGAGTATTTTTTATTTTCGTCCGCACAAAAAAGTCACCTAAAAGCTAAAACCTCTGGGCTTCCAAAAATCCATGGAAAAGAGAAATAGGAAACTAGTTGAAATTTTGATAGAAATTCGGAAAATGTTTTGTTATAATTCTGAGTATAAAGAGAATGGCCCATATTGCTATTAACACTGTCACGTTTAAAAGACGTTTCGGCAAAAACTTATGCCATCATCAGTTTGAATGACGCGATTGGTGTAGCTCCATCACTATAAGGAGTTGACCAGACCAATCGCGTCATTCAAACTGGTGATGGCATAAGTTTTTGCCGAAACGTCTTCTTTTAAACATGACAGTGTTAATAGCAATATGGGCCAGTCTCTTTATACTCAGAATTATGAGAAAACCCGTGAGCTGTGTTCCTATGTTTTGTTATAGTTGTTTGAGTTTCAAGGTGCATCCTGTAACATCTCATTTCCTAACAGTGTTGATCCACATAAACCTTTCCGGGCAGTAATGCCTTTAAAATTGATCAGAAACGAAAACATGTTTCAAAATAAATTGCCTGATTATCTGCAATGATTAATTGTTTTACGACTGTTTGACCAAACTGCTAAAATTAAACAAGGTATTATAACCCGCACACGAATGCCTTGATTCACTCAAATTATTTCCTGTACTTTAAACACACAACTCATCAACGGTGGCGATAACGCTTGGAAAACCACAAAATAAGTCGGAACAGCGCGATAAGACTGCTCTCAAAGAATTTTATGTCGAATGTCTTTTATTTGGCCGCAATTTCGCGATCAGCGCGATTCGTGTCATGTTACGCGTTTGATACGGCGATGACTCACAATCTAAAATGTTACAATTCCGGTCCTCTACGTCAAAATTCGGTCAGGGTCTTCTTGGTGATAGGAACGCTTTAAGGATGGGCCTGTACACTTGTTCAAGTGTGCAGGATATGTGTGAGGATCAATAAATTATTCGGCCACACCTGTGCAAATGGTGTCAGTTACATGAAGCGAAAGGGTTTGGGTTTTATAACAAAGTCATCGTTTATGAAACTGTCAGAACCTTTATCTGTGTATTCGCACAGGAGTGGAAAATTAATTGCCATTATACAAGCAACAAACACAAAAACGAACATTTTTTGACAAGTTATCAAGCGCAAATACCTTTCAAGAAAAACTAATACATTTTCTGCACAACATAGAAAGATTGATTTATTCTGTTGCGCAGTTTTGGGATGTTTTCGTCTACGTAATGGTCTTATTGTGGTGTTAATCACTTCGTACTACTTTCTGAAGCCTGTTAGAGTTTTAACAAAACATATACGCATGTATTTTTGTATAGTGGTCTGCCCGCCAAGGTCTCACGCCGACGTACTTTTCCTCGCCGACGTAAGCGACAGCACCGACGCGGGCGCATTCGAGTCCATGAAAGAACTCATCCGTAACGTTGTAGGAAAGTAAGTGTATATGAAGTAAATTAACGAGAGGTTATTGCCACGACATGCATATCCTTTCCTTTGGTGATACACGTCTTTCTGTTTCTGTGAGCAGACTGTCATATGGAATGAATGGAATTCGCGCTGGTTTTGCTCAGTTCAACGATCAGGTTACGATGTCGATTCGACTGAACAGGTAAGTGAGTTGCCAAGCTATATTGGCATATAATATATATCCTAATTATATAAAAACTGTACAGTCTTATTCTTTGTGGATTGAAATGGCGTAAATTCTAAACAGTGATTCTTAACCTTTTTTATATCTTTATTTCCAACTATAGTATTTTTTGACTGTTTTCAATATATTTGTCATACATTTTACTGTTTACGGCCGTTTGGCATGACTTATTGCCGAATCACAGAAAAAAGTTAACGTATTCAGAACGTAATATTTTTTTCCAATTACTTTTGTATATTTCGGTGCCCAGTAATTATAGCCACCTGCTACAATCCTATTATTTTCCATCGGTTAAGAACCACTGTTCCAAGAAAACGCTGTTTACTGATTTCCAAGTACAGTGTGACTTTTCTTACAGATATCCAACGGCCAAAAGTTTTCTGCGCGGTCTTAGCCGAACTACGCGAACTCGCAACGGTGACGGGTCAATTCAAAATACCGACCGCGCTTTGTCGTGGTTAGCCAACAATATTTACGATTTCGAGAGTAACCGATCTGCCGTTCGACCTTACCATACACCAGTGTGTGTTGTCATGACGACCGGGAGAAGCAGTGACGCAATAAAATCGGTCATTCAGCTTATGACCAGGAGGTAAGATTCATGCAAGTGCGCGAACATTGCATAATTAAAACGCAATACCCAAGGTTTTTACAATACCCAAGGCTCACCACACATACAACAAGTCGTAACATTAATATTACAGAAAATAACATTTATTTAATTTGAGACTTTTATATGACCGTGATCATTCAGATACATTTTGAACGTAAATCGTAACATAATTGGAAACGCTTTTACTTTTTTGTGAAACTCCACATGAACCTCAAAAGGTTTGGTATACGAAGTATATACGTAAATATACACATACAAAAGTCTCCGTCCAAATTAACAATCCAGCCATCGGTCGGCACATTTTTCGTTTTGATTTTCTTGCAACTCATGACAGGAAAGTGCACGTGATAATGATTGGACCTCACCTGCTTAACTCTACGTCGTCCTTTCACTCAATACGAACGAGAAACAGGACTTCTTACGGGCAATACTGCGGTGAAATACTTGGACAAATATGCCAGACGGACAGGTTTGTGGTGTAATCAATATGGAAGTGTTATGTAGCAAGACTTTGCTTAAAGTAAAATCGAATGAATGTGATTTTGTCAACATATTAAAAATGGCTGTTATTCCAGTATTAGTTATTCGTAACATTTCCTGGTTTTCACAAATGTTCAGCACTCAGAGATGTCACGTTCGCTACCAGTGTTTTTAAAATTTATTGCGCCTTGCATGATGTTTCAAGTAAGGGAAGGGATGTGTGATACACAAAACAAAACGTTGCAAAAATCATTGAACGTGAAGATCAGAAAACATTGAACAAAATCGGGTTCCTTTCTCATTTTGGTTGCAGTTTGCCAGTCAATTTGACACAGCGGAAACCAAGAAAAATGCTATTGACTCAAATCTTGTAATAATGGTAACCCTGTATGATACCTTTCTGTTTATTCCGACCTCCCTACAATGAACAATGAGACCTATTATAAGTAGCGCAGTTTCCTACCATTGCGAGATATCACAATGTAAGTTGCCCTACAATTGATTATTCTGCGGAAAAGGTCACGAAAGTGCCAGTGGGAGGTGAAAATTGTTACTATCGCTGCGGTATAATTGATTAACGCACATATGTAGGCAAGAATTTAAATGTGTTTGCCGGATTTTGTTTAGTAACGAGCCACTTCACATTAAACATAGTATGACTTGATTTGTTTTGAATTTCAATGGATATGTTTGCTGTGGTAATCTTGAAGTGTAGCTCTCTCCTTTTTAATGATAGAACTCTTTTTCGAATAGAGGCCTTTAATTTGGATCGACGAAAACAAACCATAAAACCAGAGAATAAGTGCAAGAAAACAAACATTCACATTTTACCACTTTAAAACGTGTGCCGACATGATTTAACGTGATACAAACAGCATCCGCAAAACAATACAGCTGGCTTTTTATATGCAGGGATTACCGACGTGGCGGGAATGACCTTGGACCGGGCTCTTATATATTCGGGGGAAACTCGCTCCTGGAAGCGATCAACCGAAACTTCTTGCGCTTTGGATTCACACACTTGCCCCTACTCTGGGTCCCCAAACCGGTGGTTCCCCTTTATCCTTCCGGATTCAACGGCCAGAGATACCCATCCAACGCCACGGAGTTTTTAGAAGAAGGTACCCGTTTTAAGTAAATCCATACAAGCTTAAAGCATTCCAAATCAGAAAGTCTAAAAATAATTTTTCTATATGTTGGATTTCGGAATTAGCATTCGGGATAAACTATTCGCCTTTGAGCAGTTTGTGTCATGTCCGGGAACTTGGGTCACATGCCAGTTTCTTTACCGAAGTGTATTTGTCATTTTTGTCATTAAACTGCACTGAAAGAATTATCAAAGCGGGAACATACTGTTTTATAAATCTTTAGGACAAACAATACAGCCCAAATAGCTTACGTGAGAATTATTTGCACAAAAATATTATTTTTCTAATTAACAACGCCTATTTTACATCAACTATGATAATTTTCTGTCATTTCAGATTTCGTTGAAGGTGAATTCTACTGATGGAAAATTGTTCAAAAATGCTAATGCAAGTTAATTTTTATTCCTTTTCTTGGAGTGTGGAAAAATATGTAACTACAGTTCTGCAAATTATTGCTCGGCCATCTTTTTTCTGTTACCTATTTTTGTTCATCTTGTTGACGTTGTTATATTTTGTAAATACATTTTTGAATGTTACTAGTTTGATTCATTTCTAAATTTTCAAACTCACCGAACCTCGTGGACCCTCTGCAAGGATTCGTCGAACACCGAAAACATACACAATAAGACAAGCAAAAATAGTAATAATGAGAATATACAGGCCTAAAACGGAATAGAAACTGAAATCAATTTAACACAATTTTAGTGAATTTGGGTTACTGTGTCCAAGAAAGTCATTTTTGTATGCAGGATATTACGTGTTTTCGTTTAACCGCAACTAGAATGCAATGGTTTTCGAGATGGGTCGGGGAGAAATGATTCAAGTCCGAGATTTTGAATTCGCATAATATTTTATAGCTGAGACGCCCGGGGTCATTACATTACTTGGTCAGATATGTTCGCTCAAAAAGTGTATTAAGCCTAGCCACAGGAAAGTCTGTTGATTGCATCACAGCACTTAAAAGCATTTTCTGAACACCAGACTCGGCCGGCGATGCGTAGCGGTCGCGGTTGTTCGCGGATATTTCGCGCGGCGTCTGAGGCGACAGGGGGATTTACACCAGCAGTGCGGTTGGAGCCAACGCGGCAGATCATTTCTATAGCGAAAACACCTTGACCCTCTTTGTGTCGTAAAATCGTTGATATTAAATTTCACTTAGTTTTTTTATGCGACAAAACAAATTGTTGTTGAAGTTTAACTTTAAAACAATCATGTACAGAGCGTTTATTTAGCACATAAGTATTATTTAGTTCGGTATCACTGTTGGAACAGAAAATGACTATGTCAGTGGCTCTGATCTAGAATGTTTATGTAAACAAACGTTTTTAAAATAGCCAAAAATAAATTAACACAAGACAATTTGCGCCACTTCCAACAATAATAATTCAATAATTAGTTTCTAGTAATTAATCACCAAACACTCAATATATAAATAAAGGTAGCTGTCATCAACTGTTCTTCGCATCGGTAAGCGATTTTGTGGGGTTGGCCATATTCGTTATACAAGGTTTGCCTGTACCCCTCGGCTGGATCTCTTGCGCTGAAACGTTTTTTCACAAATGGGGCTTACAGTGCTGTACCAAATACAGCCACATCTCATTGTTGCGAGCCTTCTTAGCAATGTAGGTATCATACAGTCGTACAAATAGCCAGTAATTTAGTGAATCACCAATAAATTTGGCTACTTCAGGACTCGGCAAGTTCTCATGGTATGCGTCCTGATATGTCTTTGGTAGTAGCGAGATATTTTGGGGACTAGGGCAATATCTATTTGTGTCTGCACGAGGGATTTCATCAAACGTACCAGTCCTATGCTTCTCGATGCGTGGTGCGGGCACATTCACAGGCACCTCCATGTATTGCGCATTTGACCTAATGTGTGGACACGAGCCCCGTACAGCATTTGACGGCAATTGTGAGCTCGTATGTTGAAAAACATTTGACAGTAACTGTGGGCGAGGGATAGAAATTGAACTACCTTTTGTTACAGACGCCAGGCTAGAATTACCGGTAGACTCTACCTCCCATGCCTCCACCTCAGCTTCAGCGAGCAAGTACATTAGTGGTTGATTGTGGCAAATTAAATATATCATTTATGACGCTCGTAGGCAACACTACTGCCAGGCAAAACGTGGTACTATGACAGAATAACAGTGTTGTGTTGCACAAACAGCTAATTTGGAGGGTCTTTCTCGGCGGTCATTGCCAGCTTTAAAATTCAATTATCTATCTTTAGCTGTGAGTGGACAAAACGACAATGCTAAACTGACAGTCAACACGGGCTCTCCCGTCACAATGCTGCAAGTAAAGATTGGCTAAAAATACATTGGTTTAGAAGGGAGTTATTTCTTAAACGCTGCGGTAAATCCTTCTGAGGGAAAATTTTACGTTTAGGCTAAGCATAAATTGGCGAACAATATAAGTACCAAGTTGTTCTTTTTGCGCCATTTGTCGGTCATTGACCGTTTTTTTAAAAGAAATGTCAGTAAAACTTTAAGCCATGCTTAGCACCAAAGACGAGAAGTTACGCTTAGGCAAAGAAAAACGTCTGGAATTAACGGCAACTAGCGCCGCGCCTGTCAACAACTTGGCTGTTGTTAGAGAATTAGAAGAACACGGTTGTAATTTGATTTGAAGTCTTTTGTTTCATGTGCTGCGGTTTTTCCCACTGACCAGACAGTAAACGCACATATCAATGCAATTTGGCTGCCAGACGCCATAGTTGCTGTTAATTCCAGACGATTTACTTCGCCAAAAACGTAAATGTTCGTTTTTAGTGCTTGGTATTTATATTTTTCGATAATTTCTGCTTTGCCTAAACAAAAAATAACAAACACAGCAACCTCTCATTCTTTTTTACTCTACAATTATCTGAACCCAGGAAATCCAGCGCAAGAATCCAGATCGGGCTTTATACGGGGTGTGTGGTTCGAGCGCACTTTCTAATGTTCATACACGCTTAGCGTTGTTCTCTACCGCCACCCGACAGTCTTTACTAGAGAATTGTAAATCAGCTAAACAAAAAAATTTCCCACAAAATAATTCACTGCAGTCTCACACACGTTTTATTAAAGAACTCCTATCTAAACCAATGCATTGAACCATGAATTTTGCTGCACAATTAACAAACTGTGGCACGTTCGCTACACAATACAAACACGTATTAGCGAACAGTCACACATATAACATGACAAACGGTATTTAACTCACCAATACTAGATACATAATAGGACCGACATCGAATCGCATTCTGTTGGTAAACCCACGATAAATCAGTCACAGCACAAGTTACCAACTTAAGTCAAATGACTGCAATTCAAAACATATATTTACATTTCACGACAAAAACAGTTTACTGCACGCGGATAAGTTACAACACGGGGCAGACATCAAGAATGCTGGCACTTTAGCCTTTCATCATACATTTGGTAGGGGAATTATGATGTATCTATTGTTGTGAATTCACATGAAAATTAACCGCCCCCCAAAAAAATTGATAATTTGCAGCTACGTTCAGTTTTTAAACACAATTTCGACGCGCGTTTTTATCGACCGTTTATCAGCCGTGTGGCAGTTGATCGTCATCTCCTTTGTCAACTGTTTGGCCAGCAGTCGGGCGTCTTCTTGAGAAACGACGTTCCGTCAAACCACAATTCAGTTTTCACCAACTTTTAGTGAATTTAGGTTACTGTGTCCAAGAAAGTCATTTTTGTATTCAGGATGTTATGTTTCTTCGTTTACCGCAACTTGAATGCAATGGTGTCCGAGATGGGTCGGGTAGAAATGACTTAAGTCCGAGATTTTGAATTCCCACAATATTTTCATAGTTAGGACGTCATACTGTTGGAACAGTAAATTACTATGTTAGTGGCTCTGATCTACAAGATTTATTTAAACAAACGTTTTTAAAATAGCAAAAACGTATTTAACACAAGACAATATCTACCAGACCACAGCGCAACAAACTCCATCCATCACACAACCGCACCTCACAAAAACAACCGGTCCTCAACGCGCACCACCGCCAGAGAACTGTCCAGCTTGCAACCGATTATTTGGCCCGTCAGCACCTCAACCAATAAGCGTACCACACGTCTGCCACGACTACTCAAGCGTACCAAATTAAACTGTGAAAAGGTGAAACAAACAACGAAACATACTAAATGTATAGAGGTAAAGCGAAAACAAAGAGACCAGCAAAGTATGCGTAAAACAACAAATTCGTTTACACAGGTTCGCACAGGTCCCCACCAGGCAACCAAGGGAATCGCAAACTGTCAAGATCACGAGGAGCAACTTGCACTTGGTAAAACATGGCCACCAAGGCAATTGGCGACTTGCCGAAGCGCAACAAGATGCGTGACTTGGACCTTCTCAACACACCGTAGTGCCCCGATCCAGTGGCACCGGGGCGAACGTGAGGTTACAACGTTTACATTAGCGGTTAACTAGGGGTAAGCGAGTTTCATCGACCGATAAAAGTTGTCGTTTGTAAAACTGATTCTTGCGCTGGCGCACCCAAAACATTAGACTGCAAAATTTACCTGTGACCAACCTCGAAAGTGGGTACGTTTATATCGTTAGCTCTCGTGTACAATTGACTGACATGGTTTGTCATTGGCAAGATGTTAGCAAACAAGCGGCGGTTTAAACTGTCAATTATATGTTTCGAATGAGCGTCCAACAAAAGACGACTTAACCGCCGAACGCTAGTCCGCAATCCGCACTTTCGCACGAATTGGGATTGTGATGTCATTGTACAATATCTCGTTGCCGCTCGACTGGTCCCGTGTTGATCACATGGTCCACGCCATTTTAGGCGACGCCAAGAGAATTTTCAAAATTCAGTCGATCAATCACAGACAACTTATGTTTTTTTTTCGGTGTATCACTTTGTACCTGAAGTTGTCACAGGACGACACACTTGGTCGCATCTCCGCCAAGTTTTGTCGAAAGTTCACAGGCGAGAAATGTGTTGATAACTTCCGATGTGTGCGCTTGAGTGCTCTACCCCAAATCAAAGCGTTGTTCGATTTAAATAGCAACGTCTTCGGGCTACAAGCGCCAGGAGCGTCCAAGATTTTACATCGAAGATTTTGCCGGCTGCACAAAAACGCACTACAATTAAGAGCCTACTGGATTTAACAAACAATCATTTTAGCCTCATCACGAATTTCCCTCGTTGTGCATCGTACTTTGCTTGTCCGATGCGTAAAGTAACCTTTACTCGTGCTGATCGTAGTACATCAACATAGGTGTTCTCTCGTCACGTGAGAAATCTATCCGGGTGGCGTGTTTCGCGTAAGGCCAACGATTTTAGAACGCTTGCAACTGTGCGGCATTAACGTGCCACCACTTCACGCTTTTACCCATTTGTGATTTGCTATGACTTTCAATCGATGATTAGTCAACGGATCTTACCCGAGCGAAGTAATAAAACGGAATGCGTAGCGGTACACATTCCTCTCAGCGTTGACGTATACCTTGGATTTTACAGCTCGCTAAAGCGAAGAAGGCAAGAGTTCTACGACGATTGCTTACATGTCTGGAGGGAGCGTGGCATGTCCCCACTCAAAGATTTTCTTATTTATTGCAATCTCTGTCACTCCACTCGTGGATGCCATGAGAAATCTCCACGCCTTGATTACGCGTTCCGGGGTGGAATTGCTAAAATAGGGCGTGTCACTGGCGGGGATGTTTTTGCTTCGCGAGATATGATCAAAACGAATGATGACGAGACACGGATTCGGGCTTTCGAATTCGGCCAAGACGCCTTAATATGTAGGTCTGTTTTTGGTTGGGATAAGAACGCCCTTTATCTGAGCTGTACAAGTCAAGGCATGTCAACGGGGCCTTATGAGATCGCCACACTTGACGAAAAAACAGGTGGCTTTAACGTAGACCGTTCAGCGCGTTTTGGCTTCTTAGCTGATGAATAGCTGGCTTTGCGCTCGCTTTTCGACGGAGTCCACATTCGGAGGCAAACGACCGAAGGCGAAGTAGAAACGGCAAAGAAACGGGCTTCAGAAGACCAAACGATTAAAATATCGTGCTTCGTGCACGAACTTTCAAAGTTACGATTGATGCAAATTGTATACATTGTTTTCAACGATACTGGGTGCTTATAAGGGCTTTCAAATTTGCTTGTGCGAAACGTACAGTGTTTATTTACCTCTAAGCGAAGATTCCATCCACAAATTTATACGCCCCGAACTTCGCCGCGAGTTCTATGAGAACTATGAAGAGTTTTTTGAGCGATTTGTCGAAGACATGACGTCACAAGGCCATTTCGTACAAGGTGACTGCTGCCGTGCGCGAGCGCCACTGCCAACGCGAATTGCGGACATTTTAAATTGAATTTTACGGACATTCCGTAGTGACGCTTTCTGCAAAAACTTACATTTGTGAAGGAAGTTTGTTCAAAGCTCAGAACCCGCTCGTTACGGCAGATTACCTGGATGTGTTGAAATCGGGCAGTCCACGTAAAGGTACCACCGTAAATTGTCAAGTCGTCTATCAAAACGTGTTTAAACGCCGTGAGTAACTTATAGGGTTTAATTACTTCTACGCTAAATGTGTCATTCTCTCCGATTACTGTGAGCGCGCGTGCCGCGTGTATGTGTGCGTTTGCCTGCGGCCGCGCGCTATAATTTTTTTCTCTTTTGTTATAATTTTTTCTGAAAACTGTAAATAAGTTTTGACCACCAAGTATCATGATGAATTACTAATCTGACGTTCTTCTGATAAAAAACAACAAATATACAACTTATTGTCTAAAAAAGATTGTATTTTCTGACGTTTCGCGTGTACGTACGACTAGGCTTCTTCAGAGAATAAAACAAACACAGTAGCGAACCCAAGGGCAAAATTAAGCAACGAAAAAATAAAAAGGTGCGCAACAGCTAAAACATAGCGAGAAGTAAATCAATGAACAACATCAATCATGGGTCAAACGGCCAAACATGGGAAACAAAAGTCACTAATGGTTACGGGCAAAATTGCGGAACACGGGCGAAAGTACTTTTCCATCATTACGATTTAATACATTAGGTAGCGAATTAATACACTAATTTTCCACGACCGACCGTTTTGCCAAAATTGTTTCTTGTTTTAATACTTTTGCTTCCTTCCAATTGATACGGTGGTCGGTGTTAAGCATGTGGGCACATAGAGCAGATTTATTGGGTTCCATATTGCGTGCGGCTGCCTTGTGTTCTTTAATTTTGTTCGGCCAATATAAACTGTGTTCAATATAAACGTCATTTGATGCATGGAATTACGGTCTTAGAGTTTGGGAAGCATATTTTCTAAAGTAGACACCGGTTTCATGCCAACTTTTACTAGTGGCGTTAAGTATTCAAGATATCCGCTCAGACTCTCCTTGTACTTAAGGTATGGCAGTAAAGCTGTGTATGTTTGTGTGGGTCAGCTGCACTGATGAGACCTTACAGGTCAAAACAGTATGTACATCTGTCTGCAGCTCTTATTGACTAATATGGCTCTTTTGCGCATATAATATACACATGAATATTGTTTTTTTGTTTTTCGACCATATAAACCCGCGAAACACGAAAATCGCACGTAATTGGGGGGTCTAAAAATTGGTGTTTGATTAAACATGGTAAAATATTGCCTTGATTTCTTTACCGTTGTTATGTGTACTGCTAACAAATGCATAGCTTCACTGTTTTTCAACAAAACTAAAAAGTTTAATTTTTTCATTGCTTGTATCTTCGGCGGCCCAATGGGTCACAAGCGACTCCACCAGGAAATGGTGGTCAACTGTCAATTATCTCAATTTTTTGCTTAAATGTGTTTTTGGATTTATTAAAATATTATTTTTTTCCATTGCTCAGTACACCATTAACCTAGTATGTTAATGTTGTATTCTTCAGTCACAAACAGTTCAAGTGTATTGATACAAAACGGTGTGCAGGTTTTATAGGCAAAGCCAACACGCAAATAACGCCAGGAACGCAATAATTACATACTGAGGTGCGCAGTATATCCACAGGCGTAAGTCGCATTGCCAGACACGCTGATTGCACGGCGAGTCTTAAGCGCCGTTTTGTAAGGTCAACTTTGGGACACATAATGATACAATTACACAACACCTCCCCGCCAATATTGGGTTATGGAACAACGCAAAATGACACTAATAACCATAAAATTTGGGAGGCTTCGGACGCCGTTTCGAGCGCCGGGGTAAACTCTCCCCGTGTGACAACTCCTGCGCCGCAGGTGAATGAGTATTGTCAGGACTAACGATAGTCTCAGGGGTGACCGTGTCGCGCGTATCGGCACGACCGGACTCTTCATCATCGGATACATCGCGTGATGTTGGGTGATCTGCTGGTTCATCTCCTGGCTCGTCATCTTGTGAGGATCTGGGTCGAAGTTGGTCAATATGTCGTCTCCATATCGGACCTCGGGGAATAACTTTAACCCGAACACTTCGACTTCCGCAACGTTTGATGACCAGTGTGGGAACCCATCGTGGGTCTTTGTCATGCCGTGGTCCGTAATACAGTGCATAACAAGGATCACCGACGTTGTATGTCCTGTTAACGCGTGTAGTGGAAACACCGTGTTTAACTCCTTGCAACTGCTTTTTCTGGACATCATGTACTGGAGAAGGCATCATGGTGTCAATCTTTGTTCGTATTTGCCTTCCGTTTAAAAGTTCACTTGGGGAGTATCCGCTGCTGTTTGTTATACGGCGGTTTTGCATGAGAAAAGTTCTCAATGCGTTCATGGGCGGCTCAGAAGACTTTCGTAATGCCTTCTTGAAAGTTTGCACCAAGCGCTGCGCTGTCCCATTGGTCGCAGGATGATAAGGTGCGCCTGTAAGGTGAACAATCCCCCTTTCTTTGCAGTAGTTTCGGAACTCCTCCGATGTAAACGATGGTGCATTGTCGGACACTATTGAGTGTGGATATCCGAAATGCGTGAAATCTTGGTCGAGAAGATCCATTGTTGCTTTTAGCGGTGATTGCTTGAGTACGGTGAATGCATGGATACTTCGTATAAGCATCAATTACAACCAACCAGTTGTAACCCATAAAGTTTATAGCATGGTCGACATGAATTCGACTCCATGGCTTCTCGGGTAGTATCCATGGATGTACGGGAGCCTTCGGCATTACGTTTCTGTGCTCATCACATGTGCCACACTTTCGACACATGTCCACAATGTCTCGATCTATGTTTGGCCAGTACACCACTGTCCTGGCCAGTTGCTTCATGCGCTGCATGCCGAACTGGCCCAAATGCAGTAGCTGCAAAACTTTGTCACGTAGTTTTGCTGGAATGACGATTCTGGAGCCATGCATAAGAAATCCATATGACGTAGTGAGAAAATTACTCACTTTCCGGAATTCTTCCGTCGGTTCATCGGAAGATTGTCTTGGCCAACCTTCGTGCGTGTATTGAATCACCTTGCTCAATATTGGGTCTTTTGAAGATTCTTTTCGTAGTGCTGAGGAGTCCATATGCACTTGCATTCCGACTGTTTCGATGGCACAAACGATGTCTACGTCATCGGCACTTTCCTCTCCGTCGAAAGTTGTATCATCGCCTTGTGGAAGTCGGCTTGAAACATCAGCATTATTGTGTTCGTTGGTTTTTCTATACTCGGTGGTGTACTGAAATTGGTTCAAGAAAAGTGCCCATCGAGCCAACCTGTTGGCTGCCAAAGCTGGCATGGGCTTTTGCGGACCAAATAAAGACATCAGTGGTTTATGATCCGTTATCAGGATGAATCTTCTTCCAAACAAATATTGAAAAAACTTCTTTAGAGCGTAAACGATTGACAAAGCCTCCTTTTGAATTTGACTGTAATTCCTCTGGCTTTGTGTCAAAGTTTTAGAAACATTGGCAATTGGTCGCTCACTGCCGTCGTGAAAACGGTGAAACAACGTAGCACCAATTCCAACACTTGATGCGTCACAGGCAATACCAACAGGAATGGATGGATTGAAATGAACCAACACTTGGTCTCTGGATAGCAAATCCTTCAGCTGATTGAAAGAACGTTCTTCTTTTTGACTCCATTTCCAAGGAATGCCTTTCTTTGTGAGACGATAGAGTGGTTCTGCTACAGTTGAAAATTCTGCAGGCAAAAATTTTGCATAAAATTGTACAGATCCAAGGAAAGACCGCAGCGTCGGTACATCGTGCGGAGCAGGCATACGTTGTACAGCGTCGACTTTGGAACCCTTCGTGATGCCCTTGTTGGAGAGAACATGGCCAAGGTACTCAACCTGCTGTTGAGCAAATTTGCATTTTTCCTTCCTGCAACGTAAGCCTTTGTCTTGGAGCCGTTGCAACAAACGTTTGAGATTGTGAAGGTGGTCCTTGGCAGACGAACCACTGACCAATATATCATCTAGATATACTGCAACACCCGGTAGGTCTTTAGTGATATCATCCATAATTTCTTGAAAATAAGCTGGCGCAGAACTGATACCCAAAGGCAATACGTTCTGTATTAAAACTCCGCGATGTGTGCTCAGAGCAAGCTTCTTCCGACTTTCTGGTCCCAACTTGATTTGATTGTACGCATCCGCCAAATCGATCTTCGTGAAGCCATAACCACCACCTAACTTTCGCATTAAATCTTCTGGTAATGGCAATGGGTGACGATGAACTTCCAATTGTGATTTGACAGTCACGGAATAATCACCTCAAATTCTTAAAGCAGGCTTTTGCGAAGAAGTGATTGATTTGCGGACCGGAACTATTGGCGTACCCCAGTCGTTGAACTTCACTGGAGTCCAAATTCCTTTGCTTATCCCGGAATCTAAAACCTGGGACAAATCACTCTGCATAGCGAACGGAACTGAACGCGGTTTGCAGAAAACTGGTTTTGCGTCGTCCTTAAATTGTACCTCCAGTTCATAATCTTGAAGACAGCCTAAATTGGGCTTAAACAGTTCTGCGAATTCACTGCACAACTTGACACACTCCTCATGTAGTGATATGTCTCGCGGTTCTTGAGCGGTTACGGCTTGTAATACCTCTGCAGCTTGTAAGCTTGACTTTCCGTACAGAACTTTGTCCAACGAAATACCCATTTTCTGTATTCCGTTCCGCCCCACCAATTCAAACGTGGAATGTCGCAGACGTTGAAATGAAGGTAAGCTACCTTTCCGGAATCTGCATAACTGGTAGCAGACGTAAATGTGCCCATTACCGGCAAGTTGTGCCTGCTTGCAGACTGATACTGCGACGTTGCTTTGTGCAGCTGTGGAGAACCAATCTTCTTCCATGTTTCTTTTGACAGAAAATTTCCGCCGGTAGCTGTATCAAGTTCTATGTTCAGCGAACGATCGTTGATGCAAATTGGAACTTCCAACTTGGGCGTGGCTGCTTCAATACTGGAAACGCAATTCAGTTTCTCAATTCTTTTAACGCCATGGGACGAGCGCTGTAGAATCTTTTTGCGGCAAACGGATTCCAAGTGTTCAGTTAGGTGACAAAAATGACAGGTTGCATTCTTGAAACGACATTCGGAAGCCTGATGCGAAGTCTTGCCACATCGATAACATTTCCTCCCTTCAGGTAATTGCACCGTCCTCGAATCCACTTTACGTTTCTCCCACGGCTTAGCTGTAGCACGTACCTTGAACACCGAAGTCGATGGCTGCGTCCCGTAAACAGTTTCTTTAGCTACTTTGGCAGCATCTTCGGTTTCAACCGCAATGTCAATCGCACGAGCAAAACTCAATTCGTCATCCTTTGTCCTAAACAGAGCTTTTAAAACCGCCTCGTTTTCAATTGAACAGATAAAACGAGTGCGTAAAGCTTCATCCAATGGATCTGTGATGGATGCAAAGTCGCAAGTTGCTGCGCTTTGTCGAATGCGAACAGCGAGCTCTTGAATTGATTCTCCCGGCTTGCGCTTCATGTCGGTCCAAAACTTGAACCTTTCGCGGACTATGAAACGTTTGGGGTCAAACTGAAACTTCATATGCTGGACGATTTCTTCTAACGTGAGCTCATTGATGTCTGTTGGTGGCGATTCCTGTGCAGCCAAATTGAAAAGCATCTTGTACACCGTTGAAGAATGATTCGTCAAAAATACCTTTGCCAGTCGATCGTCAGGTACCAAATGAGCTTTGGCAAACGTGCAAAACCGGGACCAGTAGTCAACCCACAGCTCTGAAGTCAAATCAAAAGGCAAAAAAATTGGCGTATTTAGGTGAGTTACCGTTGATGCCGTTCCTTCCGTCGATCCTTCACTCGAGCGAGGCTTTCCCAGAATTGCGATCATCGCCTCCATTTGTTCTTAGTGTCGACGTTGTTGTTCTTCGTGTTGACGTTCTTGGGCTTCGTGTTGTTCTTGGTGTCGACGTTCTTGTGCTTCAAGTTGACGTTCTTGAACTTCGCGTTGACGTTCTTGAACTTCGCGTTGACGTTCTTGGGCTTTAAGTTGACGTTGCATCATCTCCACAGCAAGCTTCTCCATGACCAGAAATCCCGTCCTCGTCGCCAAATAACTGTTGTATTCTTCAGTCACAAACAGTTCAAGTGTATTGATACAAAACGGTGTGCAGGTTTTATAGGCAAAGCCAACACGCAAATAACGCCAGGACAGTAATTATTACATACTGAGGTGCGCAGTATATCCACAGGCGTAAGTCGCATTGCCAGACACGCTGATTGCACGGCGAGTCTTAAGCGCCGTTTTGTAAGGTCAACTTTGGGACACATAATGATACAATTACACAACAGTTAATACTTTGTCAAAGCGTCTCAAAGGTAAGTTTTAACACCATTTGTTTTTTTGTTTAAGTTCCAGACACCCGCCATAGATGGTGTTAGCTTCTATATTAAGCATGAAGGTAGATGCTTTGATCAAGATTAGCTGTACGAGGTCACCAAAATTTTTTTGTTCGAAAGCCCCATGGTGGCTGAAAATTGATGATGGTTTCGAGCGTTTATTGCCAATTTATTAGGCCACGAACGATGAGGACGACGAATTTCTGATCGCATCGCGAATTCGTAAAAAGACCGCCGAACTTTTGTTAAACGGTGTTGCCCTATGCTTTAAGCCGAAAGCTGTTTTCGGAGCCGATAAATATTTGGCGCCAATTGCAATTGCCAGTATTGTAAATGCTTTGGCTCCAGAGTGCTTGCCTATATGCTATTATACGTTTGACGTGGTTCGCTTTTGCACATTTATGTAAACGTGTTTTTTTTGGGGAAGTATAAAGCCATACGTGGGCGGACCGAAACTGAGATTGCATAGAATTGACGTCGTTCACATTTTCCCAATGTTTTATCGTTTGCACTATGTGCGTGCGTGATTTTTGGGAGCTCACCTTTATCTGCCAGGAACAAAGCACATCGTTTGTTCGCGTGTTGTATTAGCCACTCCACGATTAAATCATTCATAATTATTTCAGGTTAGCCACAAAACGCTCCACAAATACATCATTTTCATACAAGTCACGCGAATAAATGTCTGCGATTTCATGCAGTTCGTAGCCCGGCGAAAACAATACAATGCGCCCCACAGCTAATCGAATAAGGGCTTTGCACATCTCTGGAATTAAATTGCCAGCGTCGTGTCGTGTTAGCCTATAAATAAACTCTAAACTCTTGGAAATACGGCGGTCTTGCGAAAGTGTTAAACATTTCACCATGCCCCAGAGCATGAAAATAAAATACAAGCCAATGGACGCAAGGTCTATAAGACAGGTCACTGTTAACAATGTACAACGCCAGCGAATGGTGACGTTAATCAATGCGCAAATCGAAGTTCGTCTCTGCGTAAATCGCACTTCAAAGCGCACCGAACCAGAACGCCTAACCTAAGTTCTATTTGATTAAACACGACATGCGCAAAATAGTTCGACGATGCCACTGCGACGTCTGTATTCAAGTTTGAACTTTTCGTTCGGTAAAACGCGCCGTACAAGACAGCAGAGTGTCGTTTAAGTCGAAGTAGTGCTCCCCGTCACGGCAATAAAAAATCGTACGGTCCCGCGTGAGTTACCGTGGCTAAATGCAGATATTCGACCACGAGTGACGACAAAACACTATAGTGTCATCCGCCCAATAAACCGCAACCCCCAACCCGCAACTCGATGTCGAAACCAGCCAAATTGGGCGGAAATACCGCCACCCGGGCAACACAGCTCCAGCACTCGCCCTCTTTACAGCTCATCGAGCGCTGGGCACGCGATCAGGTGCACCGACGGGCAGCGCACAGATATCCGGACACGACTGCTCACCGAACAAATTATACCAAACTTCTTCCTCATTCGCATGAATGACAGCAGTGGGGTCATGCCAATGCTACGGTGATAGCTATGATTGTAACTCGCCACTATTTGCGGCAGCACATCGATAAATTTTTCGATAAACACTGTCAGTGCTGGCACGTTTTTTTGGCGTTAGTTGTGCGCTGTACCTGTCTCATTACCCTGAAGAAGCCTTGTTGAATAACAGGCGAAACGTCGGTGAAAAAAAAAAAGTTACGTTTTTATATATGCCAGAAGAACAAATTATTAAGTTACTGTCAGTGCTTGTTGGGTAACACCACACGCGATCTTTCAGCGTGCGATTAAATCGCTTCACTATCGACGCTTTTGTTTCCGGATTGTATGTGATGTAAAATCGAATTCGATGCTTGGAAAGCCATTTCTAAAAGACCACGTTCAAAAACTCACAACACGCATCAGTTTGCAATTGCTCTGGTCGACGTCCGTTTGCCTTCAGCACGTGATCTTCACCATGAGAATGTCTGCGGAAGCGTATACAACACGTGGCATACAAGACTGCTGGCACTAGCCTTGCATCATACATTCGGTGGGGGCATCATGACATTTATATTGTTGTGAAATTCACATGGAACATTACGCGCACATAAATCTAACAACCCGCCTCACAGTACCAGACCAAGCAGAAATGCAAATCACAATAATTCGAACGTTCTGCATACTTTTTTCAATTACACATGTTGTGTTTCTTTGGTTTGTTTCGGTCAATTACGTGGAGGTGTATTTTCCTCGATTGACACACGAACTATTCATGTTAATGAATGTTCATTCTACTGCTGCGTGATATACACATGGGAAAAGTTGTATGGCAACTAAGTTGGCCTGCAAACTGTTATTCATGAAAAAATTCATCAGAATCACTCCACTAGTGGTTGTCGTTTCAAAATTAACAAATCATGCCTAACGGTAAACGTTGAAAGTGGAAAGTGACTGCAACTAAACATTTATCCCAACTGTACAACAAACACACAGAAAACAACAAATATGCGACATAATTGTGATAAAAGACGTGGATCTTTGCAGTTGCAACCGCACGAGGTCAGTCATTGTTTTGATGACGAATCCGCCAGCGTCTTCGCCACAGAAACGCGCATTTAGTTCCAATCCATACCAGAAATATAACAAAGACCTTCTTTGCTGTAAACTGTCCATCACAATACACTGTCAATCAAAAAATATGTTTGATAAAATTTCTCAGACAGATAACTAAAATCACTGACTTCTGACATAAATCATATTTTTCCAACTAAATATTAACTATTGTAGTTTGTACATGCCGTTGTGTAACTTTCAAATTCTTAAATTACATTGTAATAAGAGAACGTTTATTTAATTTGGTATTTTATAAAAAAAAAAATTTCATTGCAAAACAGCAGCAAATATGCATACCTGCGATGGAGACAGCAACAGCAATAGAAAAACCTGGGATTTAATTTTGATTTATTACATATATAAACTATTAAAGTTTAAAGTGTATACTTGTGCTACTGAGTAATTCCTTTCCGAACAGAAATTGTTGATTTCATACTGCAAGCAAATACTGCATTGTAAGTATTCCTTTTTGTTGGAATATTTGGAAACTGATATGGCCGTATCAATTAGGCTTATAATTGTTTAGATACTAAACGTAATTGGTAAAATGTTCTAAATTTTGAACACAATTTACATATTAATTGAGATGAAATGAACCCAAGCAGCAATAGTTAAACGTCATATGGACAGCTCGCGGTCAACGTATGGGTACTGGGTATTCATTTGCTGAAACAGGCTCTTCTCTCAAAGTGTCGATGATTGTAAAAATGTTTGGTAACCATCATATGCATTGTATTGCCAAATAATCTAATTACTGCTTCCGATGCAAGATTATATTCGATTTCGATTTTGTTTGTGACGTCACAATGTTGCGTAAATTGTTCTTGTTTTAAGCGCCACTAGGTGTCTTGCAAGCGCAATATATCATCAAACGTAACGGTGTAAATTAGAGGGACAGACCTTTCCAAGGATGCCACAATTGACTCAATTGGATCAAATGTTTGTGCTTTATGATCCTGGCAATTTGTAGTGTTAAGATTACAAATTGTTCGTTGAGGTTTTTTCTCGTAGCAACTACGGGCCATTTTGGCGTATTTGTTTAAGGTGCTTAACAAAGAAGTAAAAGTTGCACGACGCAATGAAGATTACTTGACAGACGTGGTAAATTTTCATAAAACAACATTTTGGATTTGTGGGGGTTTCATGTCATTGAAGTTCGTTGACGGGCGTAGCGCGCGTACCGATAGCAAAAATTAGAATTCTTTGAAATTTCGTTACGTCATAGGTGATGACGTCATTTCCGGTATGGTAACCGGAAGGTGTCGTTTAGGATTCGTGTGAAATTTCAGGTTTGTAGCGATCGGGATAGCTGAGATATTAGGTGTGGTACTGAACGTACACCGGACACGTGACATCGACCGCATAAGAGTATTCGCCTTCAAGGACAAAGCCACCAACATGCAATTATTGCGTCAACTTCTTGTAATGACTTGCGAGTGCTTATAAACAGGTCGTTACGCTTTGGTCAACACACGTGATAAAAACAAACACAAGTACACACATAAACGTACACAAATATACAACAACCCGTGTAACACGGCTCAACAGCCAGCTAACCTCGTCGCAGGGGCACAATTAACGAACTGTGACACGTTAACCAAACAATACAAACACATATTAGCGAACAGTAACACATATAACAGGATGACAAACGGTATTAAACTCACCAATACAAGATGTACAAACGGACCGAATTCAAATTTTGTTGCACCAGGTAAATGCACGGTTAATCAGTCACAACACAAGTTACCATCAGTTTAAGCCAATTGTCTGCCATTCACAACATATATTTACATTTCACGACAAAAACAGTTTACTGCACGAGGATAAGTTACAACACATGGCAGACATCAAGAATGCTGGCACTTTAACCTTTCATCATACATTCGGTAGGGGAATTATGATGTATCTATTGTTGTGAATTCACATGGAAATTTACGCGCACAGAAATCTTAAACTCTCTCCAAAAAAATTGATAATTCGCAGCGACGTTCAGTTTTTAAACACAACAACTGTTTGGCCAGCAGTCGGGCGTCTTCTTGAGAAGCGACGTTCCGTCAAACCACAATTCACTCCTCACCAATTTTAGTGAATTTGGGTTACTGTTTCCAAGAAAGTCATTTTTGTATGCAGGAAGTTATTTTCTTAGTTTACCGCAACTTGAATGCAATGGTGGCCGAGATGGGTCTGGTAGAAATGACTTAAGTCCGAGATTTTGAATTCGCATAATATTTTCATAGTTAGGACGCCCTGGGTCATACTGTTGGAACTGAAAATTACTATGTCAGTGGCTCTAATCTACAAGGTTTATTTAAACAAACGTTTCTAAAATAGCCAAAACTTAATTACCGCAATACAATTCGCGCAACAATAACAACAATAAAAAATAAATTAATTTCTGGTAATTTATCACCAAACACTCAATATATAAATAAAAGTACTTAAAACCACCCAGAAATATTTGTAACAAGCCACATACCCCGCAAAAACCAGCTTCCGATGATTGTGACAGACACAATTAGCGTACCACGGCACGACTGCTCAAGCGTACCAAATTAACTGTGAAAATGTGAAACAAATACCGACACATACTAAATGAGCAGGAAAACGCAGACCGCGTGAACACCAAACAAAGTGAAAAGTCCTGCAACATTTATCCTAACTGTACAACAAACACACAGATAACAACAAATATGCGACATAATTGTGATAAAAGACGTGACTCTTGCAGTTGCAACCGCACGAGGTCAGTCATTGTTTCGATGACGAATTCGCCAGTGTCTTCGCATCAGAAACGCGCAGATAGTTCCAATCCATACCAGAAATATAACAAAGAATTCCTTTGCTGTAAACTGTCCTTCACGGTAAACTGTCAATCAAAAATGTAATTGATTAAATTTTTTGAGCAGATAAATTAATCACTGACTCAGCCACATAATCATATAACTAAATATTTACTATTGTAGCTCGTACATGCCGTTTTATAACTATCAAATTCTAACATTCTGTTGTGATAAGAAAATGTTATTTACTTTGGTATTTCATGTATATTTTCCATTACTATAAATGCCAGTTTAAAATTAATTTCATTACAAAACAGCAGCAAATATATATACCTGCAACAACGAAGAATACCGCAGTCCACAGAGTTGCTAAATAAGAATCTTCATTCGGCATTTTTACTGATGTCCGCTTGACTATTTATTAATGCTATGCACAAAAGCCTGTTTTCAAGTTGCTTACACTTTTAAATGAGATGCATACAGGACTGCTGTTACGGCCTATTGTATCTCACCAGTGTAGCTTTGGGACTATACGCCAATTTCGGCTCCACAACTGATCGTCTTGCCTTTCCCGGGCTGACGAATCGCTGAAGTTTTCATGATTTTATTGCAACCGATGTCATTTCCGGTCGTCTCAGCGCCACATCCCCGTTGCATGTATATTGTTGATGATTGTAAAGTCATAGTCGTCAACCACGGTGTCCCCAGATTTGGTATCGAGTACAACAGATGTTGTCAGACACGGGCGCCAGGCGAAGACAAGACGGCCAGGCGTTTAGCGGGCAAGATAAAGTCAACACAAAGCTGCACTGATGAGAACAGTTGACCTGTATGCAGCTCACTTAAATCATATTCCATTTCCTTATACACTTCCTTTCGCTTGGAGAGTGTAAGATTGTCTGTGACTATTCTGTTTCCTCCGCCCGTGACCGAAGTGCACCTCTATTTTTATTGTGTTGCAACCGGATCTGACGTTGGATATTGCCTAATTTTTGTCATGGGAGCGTTGCGTAAGACTGAAAAGTAATACGTGACTTAATGCGGCGGCTTGTTTACGCTATCGTCTGTCGCAACAAATGGTGATAATTTTTCACTTACTTACTTTTGCAAATTGTCCTCGAAATTCTATGTGCTGCATGATCACATTTCTAAGCAGGCTGGTGCTGATCAAATGGCAGGAACTTTTGACTAATTGCGCAACCTCATTCTGCTAATCCTCGACGGCAGAGTGTCAAACAAAAATAGGCAAAACAATTTAAACCAAATAAAATTGAGGCATGTAACAAGTCAATATAAAAAATAAAAGTTAAGTTAGCATGATGCGAATAAAAATTGTAAACGGGTGAAATCGGCCTGATAAATTTATAATTAGTTCCTTTAGAGTGCGGTGAAATTTTCGTGCTCTGTACATAGAATGCCTGAGAAAAAATTAACCCCTGGGATACACAAAAAGCGTCGCAAAGGCCTTCAAACAAACAAACACGTATAGCCAGTTGGCCTCTCACTGATAGATGTACAACGTACTTCACGACAGCTTCCTGTGCAGTGTTACGATCAGATACAAAAGCTCTTGTTGTGCTTTCAATTACATACAACTACTATGGATTGTTGCGATGTAAACAGATACCTAATTCGTTTCAATACCACTATCCCAGACACATGGAGTATCGTATATTGTCCTGGTGAAAGTCACTTGAATTGGAATGTGATTAGTTTGATTTGCGATAGACACAATATTGACGACATATTATAGCAAACGCACTGAATTAAAATTAGTAAACCATCTGCAAGTCACAAGAACAATGGAAGGCAATTTATTTCCGAGCAGTGGAATTGTACTGCAACCACCAAATGACACAGCATGCAATATGTAGAACATAGCAACCTTCCATTGTGTTTTACTCTACAATTTTCGAACCTAGGAAATCCTGCGCAAGAATCCAGATCAGGCTTTCTACTTGGTATATGGGTCGCACTTTTTTTAAAAACATAAGCTTATTACAACTATTAGTTTGTAGTTCACTCAAGGGTTGGCAAATTTGTACAGCACTTTTTTTTACCACACCGGGATTTGAACTCAGGATATCCTGGCCACGAATCCCGATCAGGTTTTCTTATTGATAAATGGGTCGGGCGCTTGACTAATGCTGCCAATCACCCGCCCTTGTACAGCACTTTTTATGTTCTTACACGCTTAGCGTTGTTCTCTAGCGCCACCCCGCATTCATCACCAGAAAATTGTAAATCAGCTAACTTCAAATTCAAACTTCTGATAGTTTCATAACATTGACTAATTATCAAAATAAATTGGTGTCGCTGATAGAGTACAATGCCAACCAGAGGTAGAGGGTGAGATTGTGGAAAAACTAAGGAACCAGTCTAACAGGTATTTGATTTTGATTTTCTAGATACATAAATTTAAGTATACATTTGTGCTTCTGAGTAATTCCTCACCAAAAATAAATCATTAATTTCATATACTGCAAGCAAATACTGCATCGTAAGTATTCTTGTCGTTGGAATATTTGGTATCCAATATACCCGCATGAATCGGGCTTATAATTGTTTAGGAGCTAAACGTAATTGGCATTTTATTTTCCTTGCTGGGGCAATTTGTTTTCTACGTTCATGACGCATGCGTTTCACTCGATTGAAACACTAACTATTCATAATAATATATGTTTATTCCACAGTCGCATGATATGCACATGGAAAAAGTTGTATGGCAACTAAAACAGGTCTGCAAACTATTATTCATGAGAAAAATTCATAGAACAGTTTATACGTGTAATTAAAATACGCAATTTTACGCCGATTTCATTATCAAATCATGCCTAACGGTAAACGCTGACCGCGTGAACACCAAACAAAGTGAAAAGTGCTGCAACTAAACATTTATCCCAACTGTACGACAAACACACAGAAAACAACAAATATGCGACATAATTGTGATAAAAGACGTGACTCTTTTGCAGTTGCAACCGCGCGAGGTCAGTCATTGTTTTGATGACGAATTCGCCAGCGTCTTCGCCACAGAAACGCGCAGAGAGTTCCAATCCATACCAGAAATATAACAAAGAATTCCTTTGCTGTAAACTGTCCTTCACGGTAAACTGTCAATCAAAAACATAATTAATTTAATTTCTTGAGCAGATAATTAAATCACTGACTTCTGACATAAATCATATTTTTCTAACTAAATATTAACTATTGTAGCTTGTACATGCCGCTTGATAACTATCAAATTCTAACATTCCGTTGTAATAAGAAAAAGTTTATTTTATTTTGGTATTTCATGTATATTTTCCATTACAATAAATGCCAAGCTACAAGAACTTAAACAATAATTTCATTACAAAACAGCAGCAAATATGCATACCTGCAACAACGAAGAAGACCGCAATCCACAGAGTTGCTAAATAAGCACCTTCATTCGGCATTTTTACTGATGTCCGCTTGACTATTTATTAATGCTATGCACAAAAGCCTGTTTTCAAGATACTTGCTTTCCTTTTCAAACAAAATGGTGATAATTATTCACTTACTTACTATTGCAAGAAATGGTGATAGCTTGCTAATTGTCCTCGAAATTATATGTGCTGATCACATTTCGAAGCAGACTGGTGCTGGTCAAATGGGAGGAACTTTCGAGTAAGTGTGCAACCTCATTCTACAAAATCCTCGACGGCAGAGCGTCAAATGAAAAATAGGCAAAACAATTTAAACCAAACAAAATTGAGGCATGTAACAAGTCAATGAAAAAAATACAAGTTAAGTTAGCCTGATGCGAACAAAAATTGTAAACGGGTGAAATCGTCCTGATAAATTTATAATTAGTTCCTTTAGAGTGCGGTGAAATTTTCTTGCGCTGTACATAGAATGCCTGAGAAAAAATTAACCCCTGGGATACACAAAAAGCGTCGCAAATGCCTTCAAACAAACAAACACGTATAGCCAGTTGGCCTCTCACTGATAGATGTACAACGTACTTCACGACAGCTTCCTGTGCAGTGTTACGATCAGATACAAAAGCTCTTGTTGTGCTTTCAATTACATACAACTATTGTGGATTGTTGCGATGTAAACAGATACCTAATTCGTTTCAATACCACTATCCCAGACACATGGAGTATCGTATATTGTCCTGGTGAAAGTCACTTGAATTGGAATGTGATTAGTTTGATTTGCGATAGACACAATATTGACGACATATTATAGCAAACGCACTGAATTAGAATTAGTAAACCAACTGCAAGTCACAAAACAATGGAAGGCAATTTATTTCCGAGCAGTGGAATTGTACTGCAACCACCAAATGACACAGCATGCAATATGTAGAACATAGCAACCTTCCATTGTGTTTTACCCTACAATTATTCGAACCTAGCAAATCCTGCGCAGGAATCCAGAT
The DNA here is from genome assembly GCF_947561715.1 of Ascidia mentula. NCBI lineage: Eukaryota > Metazoa > Chordata > Ascidiacea > Phlebobranchia > Ascidiidae > Ascidia > Ascidia mentula. The sequence continues at coordinate 9,129,220 of NC_138568.1, forward strand.
CAGGCTTTCTACTTGGTATGTGGGTCGCACTTTTTTTAAAACATAAGCTTATTGAATTGTGTATAAGCTGCAGACAGATGGCCACTGTTTCGACCTAAAAGGTCTCAGTGCAGCTGGTGTGACTATAAGACGACTTTGCTGACCAAACGGCCAAGCAAACTCCACTTTGTGGTGACTATACAATCACCGTCATCCGTTGGGCACCAAGTTTTTTGTAGTTCACTCATAGGGTTGGCAAATTTGTACAGCACTTTTTATGTTCTTACACGCTTAGCGTTGTTCTCTACCGCCACCCAGCAGTCATCACTGGAGAATTGTAAATCATCTGACTTCAAGTTGAAACTTCTGATAGTTTAATAACATTGACTTATTATCAAAATAAATTGGTGTCGCTGATAAAGTATAATGTCAACTAGAGGTAGAGGGCGAGATTCTGGAAAAACTAAGGAGTAATTCCTCACCAAAAATAAATCGTTAATTTCAAATACTGCAAGCAAATACTCCATCGTAAGTATTCTTGTCGTTGGAATATTTGGAATCCGATATACCCGCATGAATCGTGCTCATAATTGTTTAGGTGCTGAACGTAATTGGCAAAATGTTTTGTATTTGAGCACAGTTTTTGTAAGATCCTTTGGGATTAAAAGACCCCAAGCAGCAATAGTTGTTTTTTGAATCAGCCTGGAAATATTTTGAGTTTAATGTAAATTTGAGGCCCAAATTTAAATTATTCTAACACAATATAAGTTTGTTCATTAGGTTCCGTAGTATCTTAAAAGTGACAAAATGTACTCAACATAAACAACGAAGAACTTTTTTCAAAGTGTCAGTGAATCTAAAAATGTTTTTAACTGTCATGTAACAACACAACCTGTGATGACACCATATAGGTAACATATCTGAGCAGGTTCAAACGAAGGCTCCCGATGAGATTTGAACTCCCGACCCTTGAATTACCACAAAATGTCACGAAAAATGCCGTGAAGTTGGGTGAGAAAGGTTTTATCACAATAGTTTCTATTTAGTTTTTACAAAACTAACTGACAACTTTCATCATTTAAAGAAAATGGTGGCTCACGGATTGAACGTTTGCATCACCATCACGCGCAAATACAAGTACAACATTTGTGCAGACGAGTAAAAACATTTTAAAGCAACAAGTCCACTTACCTAAACCAGAAGTCAAGATGAAAAAATACTTAAACTTTTTCTTTAGAGTTCGATTTCCGAATTAGTGTTGGGGACTGACCAAGGGTTGCTGTAGAGCAGTGGTTCCAAAAGTGGGCGCCAGCGCCCCCCTGGGGGCGTTTGCAATCGTACAGGGGGCGCTGGAGGCCAAATAAGCGATTGGGGGGCGGTAGGAAATAAATGACCGATTGGTTGGCGCTTGGTGACAGGGCAAATTTTCTCTTATAGCGTAAGTCAGTGTTTTCCAACCGGTGGTACGTGTACCACTAGTAGTACGCGACCGCATTCCAGGTGGTACGTGAGCACCTTTCCGTAATTTGCAGGTATAGTTCGAATTTAAAAAATCGTAACTGATAAAATTTTCGATAGTTCATCCCTTAGGTTACTTTATAACACTCAATAAGGTGGTACACGACGAAATTGTTTTACCTCCAAGTGGTACGCAACCACAATACGGTTGGGAATCACTGGCCCAAGTGATTCCGCTCAATCTTTGTATGATTTATGCTACTGGCTTTTTTCTCGCATGCTGAACTAGAAGTTTATGATTTTAACGGCATAACGAATTTTATGTATGCCACAATGTGTCATCAATCAACGCTAAATATTCCAATGAGACTTTTTGGTGTTATGGTTAATTCTTTTTCACTAGAGTTTGGTATTGAAATATTAGAAATCAGACGAAATTGGTGTCATTCCACCAACCTCACCAATCGCATTAATTGACAAGCAACAAATAAATTCGTTATGTTTTTTGTATGTTCTGTTGGGCGTTGTTAAATGACTAAGGTGTTTTGGGGGCGGTGCAGAAAAAAGGTTTGAGAAACACTGCTGTAGAGGATCGGGTATAACACCACAAGCTATACATTGGTCGTCTATCTACCGTTTTGGGGCAACGAAATTCTTGCTATATTAATGATCTTCAACCACATATTTGTAACTATCGTTATGCTGTAAAAATAATTGACGCCCTTTTACGATTTAATGGCGAATTCATCACGAAGTTCGTGTTAGATTGCTACATGTAATTAGATGCGAATGGTTTGTTGTACCTCTTGAAGTGTTTCAAACTTGGTTTGTTTTTGTGAGGTATTTTGTATTTGGCTCTTAAACTAAAAAAGGTTGATAACCTCTGGTACAAATGTTTTTTTTTTAATTTGGAGTTGTTTGTGTTATTTTAGATTCCGCTGAAGGTGAATTGTAATGTTCTGTATTGGAGTGTGAAAAGATATTTAGAACTACTAAGTTCTGAAAGGTACAAAGGAAAAATTTAATTACGAAAGGGAAAGAAATGGTCGATAGAAGAGCAAACATTCAATTAAAACTCACAAAATACAAGTTGGACGGGTGACTACGCATATGCTACGGCAACCTCGCATTAACAATAAATCGCCATTACCAAAAACTATGCTTTTAGCCGAAGAAAAGTGTCATCGTGCCACATACATATCAACATTAAAACGCGGCTGATGACCACCGTAAGTGGTATTTGTCCTTCACCGTCAAATATTCTTTTATTTTGGTTATTTTTTGTCGGTTTATGTTTTATGCAATTATTACAATAATAGGACGAAAAAACATTTTTTTTTGTACAAACCTATTATAATAATATATGTGCATTCTACTGCAGCGTGATAAGGTTATGACTTATTGTAGCAACAGGGAAACAGAGCGCATTGTGGTCAGTGAATCACTATTTGTCGCTTTTGTAATTTCAATTAAACGTTTATATGCTAATAACTTTATGAACAACTATGATAACCCGTTTCAAACGAGTGCGGGCATTCTTAACCTAGGGTGCTCGCACCTCCGGGGAGAACGAGATCTGTTTTTAGAGGTTGCGAGGATGCTAAATAATTAGGGTCGGTTATATCAATTTCATTACTACATCTACAACTATCACTTGCAACCGCAAGAGGTTAGTCATTGTTTTGATGGCGTCTTCGTCTGTGTCTTTGCCACCAAAACGCGTAGGCAGTTCCAACCCATATCCAAAATATAATGACGAACTCTTTCGTTGTGAACTTTACTCCACAGTGAACTGTCAAAAAATGTTTTATTTTACTATAATTATGTGCTAAAAAACACAAAAAAATGACTTTTAACTATATTCAAAATCGTTTAAGTTCATGTTAACAATTTCAGATTAAAACATTGTGTATTCAGAAAAAAACATTTACTGAGAAGAATTTTGAGCTGAACACACTACACATATTAAACAAACGTTTCAAACACAACTGCGTTCACCAGTGCTATTGCTAAATGGCTAAAACTGACTGCACCGACTGTGCCCACCAACAGACAAAAGAGGAGCAACCACGAACAGCAAGTGATACAGCTCTTCTGTAAGACGGTACATGACAATGATGATGAACACAACTTTTTAAAACCTTTGCTCAAAATGTCCAGCATTTATTGTTTAATTTTGTGGTTCTGTTCATAAAACAGCTTGTTTTAATATTCAATATAATAAATGCCGAGAAGCAACTACTTAAAAAGGAGGACATTGCCAAAAAGCAGCATATGCGCTTACCCGAAACAACGTAGAAGACCGCCGTCCAAAGGATTGCTGAATAGACCAATTCATTGGGCATTTTTACTGATTTGTTTGTTGAGTAATTAGATATAATGCTCTGTAGAAAATCACTCGAGTAGTTTTCTTAGCCTTTCAAAAATTTTGTGTTAGCAAAAACTGAAAAATGCATGCATGCTGGCCAATCTGTATGGTGATGCACCTCGGACAATGGTCCAAGTTGCCATTTAGTTACGGGACGCTGCCTAACTACAAAGAGCAATAATAGCCACATGACTCTATGCAGGGCGTTTTCGTTATGGTCTATCCGATAGACTCTATCGTAAAAGTTTTAAATAATTTAATTTCAATATTTCCGTGCTATAACTTTTGAACACTGCCCTTAGTTTATACATTATTGAACTGAATGTAACATGCTATTTTGTCAAGTTTAAGAAGTATATATTCAGAAAAACAACTTTACTTGCGGCCCTGGTGAAACGAATAGGAATCGTCCGACTGGATAAATATACAAACCTGCACCAGCACCAGCAGAATCGTAAATGAGAAAGTAGAGCTCTGTGACAATGAAACAGAAAGTGCTTGGAAGTTTCGCGTGTTGATCCAGGAACGTAAGCGAAATGCTGTCGCAAAACGTATTTAAATCTAAAATAATCAGAACAGAACTGGTCAAATATATGATTAGGAGAAAGAAGAACGTGATGTTTAACCGGAAAAGTTTAAAAAGTCTTTAATAGGTCATTAAGGAACAAGCGAGGCAGTAAAGGTATTTAAAACCACTTTTACTGGTCTGAGGAGTAAGCAGTATGTATCTAAATGCAAATTATAACGTAGTCAAACCGTAGGAGCAAAAGAAAACATTCACATAAAAGTTTGTTTCATATTATTCAGTATAAATGCCTACCTGATACAAAGCAGGGGACTCATATGGAGGAACATAAAAGTATTTTAGAACCTATTGCAAATCGTTGAAAAAAAAACGATTTTTTCAAAGTAGCTTCCCTCATACTGACTGCAAAATGTACAAGATACAACACGACAGCTTTCCGTGCTGTGTTTCCGTGTAGCAAACACGAAAGCCCTGGCTATGCGTCCAATTACATACATCTGTTATGTACCGTTGCGATGTAAAAATATTTTTAATTCATTTCAATACCGTGACGCTATACAAAAACACAAGAAACATCGCATATGTATTGTTCGGGTGAATGTCAACTCAGATTGCGACATTTTGACTTTCGCGATAGATACAATGATATATTATAGCAAACAGGTTAAATGAAAATAATTATTGTGGGCAGTGACATGCACAATACAATACCGTGTGAATTTTTGTACTCTTTCTTTATTTAAACAACGAATTTTATACAGAATTATGTTGCAAATACCAAGTCGTACAGTATATAGAGCAGCTAACTAAATAACAGACCACATACAAGCCAAAACACATATTTGGCGAAGAACGGTGGGTTCATGAATCCCGAGCAGGTGTATGGGCCGGTCGCCTGTCCGTTTGTCTCCTACCGGGATTCGAACTCAGGATATCCTGGCCAGAGACCTACATCTTAAACAAAGTATTGTTCTCTACCGCCACTAGGCGGTCATTGGCAAAATGGTTTGGGTAAAATATATTGTACGTTTATGACTGCAACAAAATCAATAAACTGCAGGACAGTTTTCCTTGGCCGGTTCTGTACTCTTTTTGGTGTTTAACTTGTTTTCCCTGTGTTGCGCTATTACATTACAAAGTGAATTAGTCATCTTTATAAAAAGAAAATATAACATACAAGAACAGTTTATTGACAGTTCGAATGATACAAATAAATGGTCATGGATGTCATGGAAACATTTGTACTTAATAAAATTTAAGGACATTTTAAGTCATGCTTTTCAACAGTCGAATTCTTTGTTAGATTTTGAATAACTTCTAACATTTTGATGATCAATTTTGTGAGGTTAGGAGAATTTATTGGACCATGGCATAACACAGAAAAGGCAGAACTGTGCGTTTTACTCTTTCAATATAAAGCCAAAGGAGCGACGTAATGCAGGATTGGTAAAGTTGTAAGAATGGATAATGAAAAACTGTTTCAAATTAACCAAGCCATTCTGGAAGGCTGTCAACCATGTACTGAATATTTAAGCGATTTTATTTGAATAGCGAGTTGTAAAAACTGATGTTTACGTTGATGCATGGTTTTCCTTTCCATGAACATTTTCCTTTACGGCGAAATACATTTTACTGTACAATCAACATCTACAGAGCTGTCTGCTATGAACGCCGTTTAATCTCTAATAAGAATGCCGTGATAATCTCCCAGTTTTCGACAATATGATAATTACATGAATGTTACGGTGGAAGATTTACGTTCAGCAGCAGTTTCGCCGCGAGAAGAATTAGGTAAGCTGTTTGCCGTCCTGTCCCCACCAGATATTTCTGAAACAACGTAAAACAACTATGTTAAGGGTAAGAGTATCGCGATATGACAGAAATACAAAAAAAATTGGATTTAATTATATTTAACTTTTAAACTTTGGTACTGGGAATTCATTTGTAATACCTTACGAAGGACATAGAAACTATTTGAGTTTAATATTGTCCGGTCCAAATTTAAATTAATCTAACAGAACAAAAGTTATTTTATTGGATCCTGTACTATTTTGAAAGTAATAAAATATACTTACCATATAGGAGTCGCCTACACAGTACAACGAACAATGTCAAATAAACGGAAACTATGAGAATTAATCCAAGGATCAGGAGCTTCTCTCGAAGTGTCAGTGAATCTAAAAACATTTGGTAACTGCCATATGTATTGTCAAACAATCAGATTTTCGTACCTTTCGCAGGGTGGTTTCGAAGTTTTGGAGTTATATTGCAAAGGCTCGCGTTGCAGCAACAAAATTCTTGAGTCGTGCGACTGAGAGTTCCGGTTGCTGCGAAAACATTGGATTTGAAAATTTGCCCAATACAAAATACTTTTTGCTTGAGTTAATGCGGTAATGTGGTTGATGAGCATAAACTCATCGACCCATGAAGAATATACGCAAGAAAGTCGATACGCAAGACGTTGTATACCTGAGTGTAGGAGAGACGGCTCAATGCAAGCCATGTTGTTGCATCGCAAGTTCAATAATGGACTTTGGCGTGATGTTGCAAGACAACCTGTGATGACACCATGGGTAACAAATTGTTGTTATTTTGCGCTCCTGCGTAAAACAACAGAAGTGCCTGGTGCAGTTAGGTTAAAGAGAGACTTTATTGATGTACGTGAGATTGTAACATAATAATTCAATGTCATGTGTATTGATAAAGCGTTATTTCTCACTGGAAGTGCAATACAAGAACGTGCATACTTTGGATGTACCTAGTTTGGTGCCCAACGAATGACTGTGATTGTATAGTCACCACAAAGTGGAAATCTTTGCTTGGCCGCATGGTCGGCAAGATCGTCTACAAAAGTCACACCAAGCACTAATGAGACCTTATTGGTCGAAACAGTAACCATCTGTCTGCAGCTTACAGAGTGTACTTTTGTTTGTAAGTAAGTATGTGTCCACTTTGCATTATTTATTTACAATCTTAGAAGTTACATATTTATCACTAAATGTTGGTGGCATAGCATTCTAAGCAGGTTTGAACCATTTCGGTCGTAAGTTCAAACCTCATCGGAATTTTCTGATATAGTAAACAAATGATAAGAAAGCATTACCGCAAAATGCCATGACCTTGACTGCAATATTGCATGATATATTTAACCCTTGAAAACCAGCTCATAAAATTAAATCCTTTGAATGTCATTGGGAGACAGTTTTACTAAAACCACATGTGCATCTTTTATATTTGTTTTTTTGAGTTAGTAAAGCAAAAAAATATGTTAGCCATGACATCGAACTTTGTACCTTGCTTGACGATAGTCACTATATCATCAGCGATTGTCCATGTGACATAGCAATACTGAAAAGAACAAGCGTTTGTTTAACTTAAATCGCACTTTGATAGTTTTATGTTACAACAAATAGGTTGCAACATTATTCCGAAACATAACAACACAAAGGATTCAGGAAATCTTAATGTTTCTTTTCTCGAGAAATCCATATCTCCAAATTTCCTATCTTTCAGTAGTTGGGCTACCGAAATAACCAATCCTTTTGAACTGTTATTACTAACTTATAAACTCTTTTGTATCTGTTACTAAGGATCATATCTGTATAGAATGTTACCGTATGTATGCTGTACAACCGGTATACATCATACTTATAATCATTTGAACATAAATTACCTGACACTTTTCACGTATGATGCTTGTGTGTTCTTTGTTGGACGGTTTGTACATGTGGCATTGAATCTGAGAGCTCTCCACACAATGGCAAACGCTTACATAGATCAGGATGAAAAATGTTGCTAAAGCCATTCTTCCAACATGTACAGTTATAGTTAATGATGCCTAATTTAAATTCAGTGCACAAAATTATTCCCGTTTTTACTGGATTTTAAATATTGATATGTGATAAAATATTACAATAATGTCTTACGTTGTACGTAAGGTGATTATACTATTCATAAGATACGTGCTTGTTTTTAGGAGCAGTAAAACACTCCTCATCAAGATGTAAATAACACCCCTCAAAATCGGAAGAAAGTGATTAATGTAACTAACTTGATGAAAAGCGGAATCAATACCTTTTGGTCATGACTGATGATAACCTTGGTCCTTGGCCACAGGGATATATACCGCACATGCCATGCACCTACTGCGTTACAAATAATTATTTATTTGCGACAAGAAGACTTTGTCCAGCAAATATCTTAAAACCCATACATCTACCCATACAATATTTTATATGTAAACTATATACAATCTTCAGTCAAAAACAAGAAGAGTTTCACAACTTTCGTCTGACTGCTCCTTGACAAGCAAATGTAAAAAGCCCTTCAACCTCCATCTCACATGATCTCTGAGCGTTAAGAACGAGCTTGTTTTGTCTCCTAATCTGCGGTGAAAAGGCGAAATGCTGAACAAGGAACAGTGTGCTCTTATGGTTTCGATTTCTTCGAACAAAATCTTTCGCTTTGAGCCGCAACCCGCGAACAGATAAATCGTAAACCACAACTTGATAAAGGATCGTCGGTGTTGTGTAAAGATTTGTTTACAGCCGTCCTACGGATTACGTTACGATTTACTTCCATTGTAAAGACTCGCAACAGATTGCGTCATCCTGGTTGTCGGAAGGAACATATTCTGATGGATTTTTATTGCATAAAAGCCACCACGAGAAGTTTTAGGAAAATACTTCTTTAATGATTTATTTATTTTGCCCAACGTTGAAACTAGAAACACAAATGCTGAGAAGCGTTGTAAACACGTACAGGTAATGAAACAGGCGCACATTGACCGGTGATAATACTGAAAGCATTGGCTAATGAAAATATTGACACAAAAACACACGCACAAGTCTCCGACCACCAGACACAAGAATAACGAACTAAACAACAATGAAGATTTCTACCTAAATAATAAAATACGCGCTGTAAGCAACGAAATGTATAAAATGTCTCTACAGTGTGAAATGCAACAATGAAAACGGAACAATTGAATCAATAATCGAATAATTACACTACAATAACATGAAGATTATTTTGCTACAACATCAAAAGGCGCCTTCTAGCAGAATTTACTTTCGAGCTTCAATTCCTCTAGGGCGCGAGCAAGAGCGCCGTGAGCCACGCGGTCAGCCACGCGATCGGAGTTATTCTGCATCGCTGCCTGGAGACTTACAAAGGCAGCGACGCTACCTTGCTGCTTTGAAATGTTCCTTGCGTTCATTTTCGAAGCGTTCATATGCTGTTCTACGTTTTTGGAATCTAAATCCACAGTATTTGAGTCCTTCTCCGTAGTTTTAAGAGAATTCGTCAGACCGCTATTAGATACATTCGTATCGTGTAACAAAGCAGAGGCTGTAAAAGATACGAACTTAATGGGTTGTTCAGTAATGTTGTTTTCAAGTTCGTTTCTCTGATCCGGTAGTGTTGTGTGGTGAGTGGGTATTGCAACAGCGTCTCCATGCGGCTGGTTGAAAGAGTCGTTCTCATGTATTGGTGTCGCCGAAGCGCACGGTTCCTCGTCACTGGCATCTTATGTAACAAAAAACATTACGCGATTTTCAGTTACACAACAATGAATAAATGTGTTGCATCGAATTCCGTTTCTTTGTACGGTGTTAAGTTTAGTTTCGTTTTATGGACAAAATGCAAATATTTCGATTATCTATAGCTTGTTGGTCGGAAACAGGGCCGCATAACATTACCTCTCTGCGCCCTGACATTTACGTAAACATATGTTTTCCTAAAACGAATTCGATATGAGGGGATTGCCTCGAGTTTGACGTAATAAATCCTAAAACCAACCTTCGGCGTCAGACTGCTCGTCTCCGTTCCGCTCTGCTGCCTCGGTCACGCCTGGCTGCCGGTGGTAGAAGACCGACTTCTTGGTGGGACGAAAGGTGCCACGTCGCTTCCACGTGTGCAGCGAACAGAAGCTGGTGCCACGACGACGAAACAAAGAAAACAACGGGCAAGTGAGAAAGCGATGTGACGTCACACCACGCGTTACGCAAACCCGAGCGACAATGGGGGGCGTTCTATTTGACGAAAGGCCGCCGTCACGCCTAACTGCGCGCCACGGGTTTCGCGCCTAGCGGTTGTGTCACGTGACGCGGGGTTTCCATTGTCCGGGTATATTTGGAAACCCGCGCGGCTTCGTGAAAGCGGGGGCGGACTGAGCTCGGGGTATGCGAAATTCATTTGAAGGGAAACTTACATGGGTAAAGGTAAAGACTGGCTTGATTACGAAAGATCAAATGTGTTAACAAGTAGCCAACATTTAAACACCCTTTTTCCATGTACGATATATGGGTTATAATAAAAACATTTGTTTTTCGGTTATGTATATTAAACTATATGTATGGGATGAATATTTTTGACGTAATGTCAATCAACACAACTCAGTTAAAAGTTTACCTCCACACAATATTGCGTCGTCACAGTACGTGGTGATGTTAAACAGCAAAAGTGACAAGAAATTGCCACAAAAGTGGGAAAACACAGTTTAATCTCGTTTTCTTTCATTTGTAAACACGAGAGCCTATCTCTTACAAAATCAGAGATAAGATAACGTCATTTTCTCCAGTGCACCCCCAGGCTGTGGTGAATTCTGCGAATACAGCACGACGACGTACATTCAAAATTGATTTCAAAACACTGATTGTGCAAAGATTATGACAAAAGATGGTAAAATTAGCAAAAATCCACGGCTTGTCCCACTTGGATAAAATGGTTTTGGAAAAACAATGGCAAATAACCAGTTTGGAAATACCCTGGTCGTTTTGATTGGTATTTGCTAAACGCGTCGCAAGTATTGACAGAAGGTAGGCCAACATCAAATAATCACAAAGGCTACGCAAAGGTTGTTTGACTCGCAACACAGCCGAAAAAGTCTCAAAATCCTATGAAACAATATGTCGTTATGTAAACAAAGGACAGTCAGAGCTGTGGTCGAAACCGTATCACAAAAGTTAAAATGTTCGCGTTTAAAGATGTCGACTTTTTGGATTGTAACCACGGTCGACGCTGAAACTATTGACAGCAAACCCCTCTCCATCGCCTGAATTACTGAGAGCGAAAAGTCGCGAAATTCGATGAAAATACCACTGAAAATATTATCAGGCGTAATTTCAGGCCCATTTTCCACGGCTTCTTTTGTGGAACCAGCTCATAGGAATTAAGGTTGATCCCCACAAACCTCCGGAACGGCAATTACCCCCCACGTCAATGGAAGTGGGATTTCGGAGAATTCGAGTTCTGTGCGACCAGAAAGCGGCAATTCTTCACTCCAAAGGCAATAGGGTTTACATATAATCGTCCAGTGGCCACTGGAGAAATTCTACTGTCTTGTGGTTTTTGTGCTTGTGCCGAACGACTACATACAAATGTGGCGCATGATGGCACTGACCATTGTCATGGATCAAAATAATTCGGGGCATACGTCAATAAGTGGGAACTTCGGGCCAACTATTTCGAACACCTCCACCAACATGGCCTAGTTACGAACGCGTACTTGGAACACTTACGTCACAATCAGTTACCTGGACAAAGAGGACAACACCTTCTTTGTAAAATAACCATGACAATACGACTTGTACTACGTGGCAGCAGCAATGCCGCGTAAACACACAGGTGTACGGGCCGGCTAAACCATCAATTTCCGCGCTAATTCGATTTACTCCGTCCGGATATTTGGCCATAATTTACCAAGTTACTAACGCGGGAGACCCGGTATACCTTAGCAATGGCAACAGGGCGAGGTGGCGAGCGAATTACGCTGCCAAGGTCGTGACGGCCTACGCCCGGTGACTGACAAAGCACTGAAATGCAGCTACAAAGAGAGGAAATTCCGGTTACAGTGGACCAAAGGCCGTGGGTATCGCAACAGAGTTGTAACTTGTTGAGCGCTAAGAGTTGCTCCAGACCGTGGAAGACGAGGAAACTTTTATTCCAGACGCTGTACGTGACTATCGAGTTTTCTCAGCTCGGGTTTGGGGTTTTCGTGCTGCGTGTGGCGTGGGTACTACTGAGGTTGTTCCGCGGAATAACACTTACTAAGTATTGCACCGTTGAATCGAACATAAAGGCGAAATACACCCAGTGGTGGTTGCGTAAACATGCGTAGTCTTCGCACTAAGGGCACAATCGCAACATATGTTTTTGAAAATGTATTAAAAAACTGCCGGAAAGGGCATCCAGTGATTCGGGACTAACTATTTCTGGAAAAGGCTCACAGAATTAATGCAAACATTCAAACGAACGTAGAAAATTAGTGATTTGGTACAGATTTTCGCAGGGTTTTGCTGACGTACATAAAACCAAAAATTATGCCGCATTTTGTATGACGCCTACCTCCAAGCTTCCACACACAAAATATTAAACGTGGGACACTTTCTCCACCATAGCACCGGCGAGTTTCCAATTAAGACTTGTCTTTTGTGAAGATACCGAGCAACGAGAGTGAAGGAAAGGAATTTGGTTCAAAGGGGGATCGGGGCCCCATTGTCCGCGTGTCGCGAACGAACGCTATCGCCCCCATTGTGCCACGTGATAAATTGCTGTTTTTATGCCGACCGAAGGAGAGAGTTCTACAACCGGAAACCGGCATCATACCCACGTGGGGTCCCCAAATTGATGTCACAATACAAATCATATAAAAACTGTGTACGTTTTTCCAGGTGCCCCGGTGGAAAGCATATGTATTTAAAAGGTAGGGTGAAATCAATAGTTGCGCCAGGTGGCGGTTCTCGGTATCTTATAATGCCCTTAAAATTGTATCTCGTATTTTTGATTTGTCATGCAGTTAAAATTTGTGATTGAAAATATGAAAACTATAAACCACTGATTGGTAGAGGTAGCGTTTTTGTCATCAGGGAAATATATAAAAAAAATTGCTGGGTTGTTTGGTGCTTCTTTTTACTAAAACAATCAAACAAAATTCGTTCTAAAACTAAAGATTCCGACCAGTTTTTTTGGGCACGACGCACGTAATATCGATTGTTTGGCAACGACTGATTTCACAATTTATCGATTTCGTCCGATTTCTGTTTGTACAAGGGGTCTTACCTGCGGCACGTTCCCTGAAGCCATGTGTCGATTGATCGAAAATGGTATCGCATGCTGTGGTACGTCGTGCTCTCGAACCTGTATGAGTCGAAAATCTAAAAAAAATCAGCGACGGTTACATTACGTTGGGATACACGGCTTGTGCATATAAGATGTAACACAATGTAATCTTCAAATTCTGGGCGTTTAAGCGCTTTTTACCATTTGTCACTAATGCAACATTGATAACTAAAGTTCCGGACATGTCAACAAATATACTGACACATGGTAAAATCTTCTGGTGCAAGATTTGAAACTAGCGAAATACGCGTTTTTATTTTTAAAAGACGAATCCGCGGTTTAAGATGTAAATGCGTCTTTGAAAAACGGCAGCAGGTATAATTTAAAGTTACACAATGAAAAACGGTGCAGCCTTTTTTTTCACACATTGCAGTGGTTCGAAAAAAAAAATGATTGAAAGGCTCGGCCAAGTTTGCGGCGCAGTCTTCACCACAAAATTTAATAAAACAGTTGAAATGTAGCGCAAGATTGAGCGGTGTATTGAACCGTTGCAAAGTAAATCCAACAAATTTATTCTACCATTTGTGCAATTTGCTAAAGCTCGTGGCACACTCGAAATTTAAGCAAAATTTACGCCAAACGCAAATCACCCATACCAAATATTTCGGCAAATATTTAGAATATCGATTTTACTGACTTTAAAAGTCATCTGAGCGTGGCCTGCGTCACAGATCAACCGCTTCTATGTTTGTTTTGTAAGGATCGAGTATTTGGGAATTTGAATTACTGCTACGAATTTAACGTTAAAAACCTCAGCGAATACATATAAACTTCGTGCAAAAACAAATATCTCACTCGCTTTTGTGGGGAAATAAATTTAAGATCAAACAGAGGTTTTCTGTGGAATTTCTATACAGGGGGTAAAATTACCTAATAATGTGTTGACAATGTGAGGTGCAGACAGTGCCACAGTTTCGACATATTGATCAGGCTTTGAGCAATAAAAATCTGCTTTAAACACAAGCGGTATGCCAATTTAATACAAATTGCCGTAATTTTATTGCGTTTGTCTGACAGCAACATATGGCGGACGTTAAAAAAAATTTGGCGCATTATTCGACCTTAAATGCCCACATGTTCCATAGCAAAACTTCATTGACTTTTCGTTTAAATTTTATTGTTTGGGTTTGTTTATTTCGTTACGTCCTGAACATACTCGAAATCATGATCACTAAACGGTTGGGTGGATGACGTTTTTTATTCTGGGATCGAACGTGGAACGCACGGTTTCTTGGGGCAGCCAGTGTCTACCCTAGGCACATTTTCCCCAATTCGGCCACATCGCGCAACACGTGCTTCTACAACACCACGCAATTTAATGTGCTAAAGACTAAAACAGGATCCGATCGAATGAAGAGTGTTTTCAGGCGAAATACACAGGCCCCGCATTCTTCTCTCCAATCGGGCGCCGCTATTTCAAAGACCGGCTCTGAGGCAACTGTTGTTTACCCCAGAACTTGTCAACCTTTGACCAAAAACACCGTGTCACGCGGAAAACGATGCTATTTTTGCACTCCACGTCTAACGGGTCACGAGTCACCCACCATCGTCACATGTCTGCCAGTGGACGCTCGGGCGTGACTTCAGAGGAGACGAAAGAGCAGGAAACCTTACGCGTGACCTGTGACACTGGTGGCCGGATGACACTATGTCGTAATGACATACAAGTGTACTGCTATATTTACGGAAGTTTCTCGGGGCTCCCAAGGTGTTAGGGGAAAATTCCGCGCCTTTTAAGGAAAAGATCATATTTTATTGTAAAGTCCATAAAATTTGCTCCGGTACAACACAACATGAAGTTTAATAATAGTTTCTTTTTATTTTAGTGCCTTTTAGTTGGTTTGTATTTCTTTTCATCAATATTACGTCCTTAAGTTCCGGATCTTTTTTATAAGTACCGCAGGCAGAGGAAGGTGTTTGGCGTAACTTTAACCAACAAAAATGTTACACAAGTACAGCTCTGGCGATGTATATTCACACGACTTTACAACTTGAAATGAAGCAAAAAACTACGGTTATTTAAAGTAGAGAAAATGCGGGCGAACTTTTTTTGGGGTCACGACGTAAACCCAGTCATGTAAATCCATTTCTGACAGTTTCAAGTGAATTTCGTCTTCCTGTTTCGACACTGCTCTACCACACTATACATTTCGATCGGGTCACTGTCGTGTTACAGCGCAAGGAGGTATACGGTTGGTTCTGTCTGGAAAATCCGTTTGTTTATTTTATTTTTGGACCTCGCAAAAACGGTGGGGGATTTTACCACCCAACATCAATGCGGTATTTTCAAACTAAATTTCCTTGGTGCGCATTTATATTTATAGAAGTTGGTGGTGTTATTAGCATACGGATATTTGCCCTTGCTTGTGAAGGACTTTTATCTAAAAAAAGTATCAGTGGGGAAACTGGGGTTTCGACATGACGTCACCATGACACCAACCTGTACTTTCCCTTTGTGCCAGCGAGCGCCGATGGTTTTGGTTCCGTCGCCAAGCCAGACCTCAACGTGTACAACGTCGTGTAGCTGACATCTCACTGCGTATGAAGGCTGTTTTAGCGTTACATTGAAACATGGTTCAAACACACGGGCGCTATGAATACAGCGATACGAATGTTCGGATTTGACGGAATTTGAGATTGTGCACAACGGGCTTGGAAGAGGAATTGAAATAAGATCGCAAAATATCTGTCCGAACCGATTTGTTTGTTACCGCTTACATAAAATTCCTCTTCTGTGCGTTTTGAAATATCGATGGGGAGACACAAAAGAGATGGTCACAACTTTTTAGAAAGCGACACAATAACACATAACACAGATCAGTGGTCGCTAATGGGGGGTAAATAACTCTGGATATTTTTTTCGGAGATTACATGAAATAGGTGGACCCAACCATTGCGATGAAGATCCCTTTATTTCAAAATAAACAATGGTGTTCGTGGCCACTTTTCCCATTCATGTTGACTGACATGGGCCCTGGTGCGCCACAGCTACACCCCACTCTAGTTTGGCCTGGATGTGCAACAATCGCCCCAACCCACTACGCTAAAACGGGACAAAACTACCTATTGAATAGGAGTGTACGCCCTTGCTGTGTAATACGAATATCCTGGGCCTATTTACCCAAAGTATAAACAAATTCGAAGAAACGCTGCAAAATACGTGGATCGGGTGGGTTTGGGCGTAAACGGGAAGAAGCGGCTTTTGAAAGAAGTGATGCTCGCTCGCTTACGTGGATATTAAAAACAAGAACCGTGCGAAATAAACGTTTGTCACTGTCACCGGTCTGCCGCGCCTGCCCATTGCTTGTGTTTTCTTTTATTGTGCAATGGGTGCTGGCTCCGGGCGTGGCTCATTCGGCTGCATCGACTGAACTATATATATATGTAGGCGATAAAAACATTCCTAGCCAAAGAATGGAAAACTATTCTTAATTTACTATTGTGGCGCAAGAGCTAGAACGTTGTTATCAAAGGCGGCCGATGTTTGAACCTAAAAATATACGAGACCAATTCCTCCCCAGTAGCAATCCCATTCGACAAATCAACACACAAAAAGCAGCTAAAAACAATACTTTTCGTGTTGTAGTACTGCGCCGTTATGAACACTAGATCTCCAGGCTGCATTAACGCTTCTTCTTCCACAGCTACAGGCAGCGTATCGAACATGTAAGCCTGGTTCCAGGGCCCGATTCGGAAGCCAAAGTCCTTGCCAAGGTCACGCATGACACGGCGCACCAAACCACAGCAGTCGAGAAAGAGCTTGGAGTTGTATTCTGGCGCTGCGTACGAATATTATACGTTGAAATTTAAATGAACTGTAACGTTATGCGTATGCAATATATACGGCAAGCGCAGTGTCTTGGAATAGACACGTGGAGAATGAGTGAAGATTTTACAGTCACTTTGCATAGAAATATATTATAGAGAAATGTACACATAATCGTATAACGTCGCCCAGATTTGCTTGTAGCAAGACATGGATTTACTAAATCGTATCGGTGTTTAGTGAAACGAAAGCCCCTTAAGATGGGAAACGTAAACATGCGATATGTCGGATTTGTACAAGGGATTATCAAGTTTGGGAACCATCGTTCAAGCGTAGTAATTATTTTATGGATGCAAACGAGCAACAACAATCATTGAACTGCAGGCAGAAGTGCACACTTTTTCCACCTTCAAGGTCTCATCAGTGCAGATCGATGATTTAAATCGCCACTAAAACTGGTGCAGCATTACGTGCGTACTGAAACAAAACCATGCCTAATAAATGTAAACAAAAAAAAAACAAATTAACGAGGCCAACAACAATGGCCAATTTAAAAGCACAACTTACAACCATGGAGGGAGGTCTTCAAGAGAGAAAATGTTTTTTTTTTGCCAGATGTCAATTTGCGGTGTGTTCTAGGAACTGCCGGGCGTTTGTAAATGACGAGTTATAAACCCGAGTCGGAGTGAGATGCATTTCTTAGAAGTGTCCATGTGGTCTGTCGCGACTTGGGCGAAATCGAAGTGATGGTTTGAAAAAAGGCGCGAACATTTGGTAACATGACTGGTTACGCTACGGCACGGGAGTGTGGGAGGCTTGTGGTTTGATGGTAATAAATTATTATTTTTTACCTTTCAAAAACAATTTGTGTAGAATAGCTTTGACATAACTATGTTTACAAAATAAGGACTTATCTTGAAGTGCTGCAACATCCACGTGGATTAAACATTTTATTAAGGCTAAAATTTAACTGATTATGCAAAACCAGCCTACATGCAAACGTTAATTATTACGATTGGCCAGCAGTCCACACTATTATGATCGGGATGTTCAAATTTCGCAATATTAAGTGCTTGTGTGGCAAAAGTGAACTAATGGTTGACTTGTAACAAGCAAAGTGTTTTCTTATTTATAACCAACCACAGTCAAGCAATGTTAAGTAATGCCAATACAAGCATGAAGAGAAATGCTGCTTGGCTGGCAAGACGCAAGCTGCACTGACGAGGCATAATAGGACGAAACAGTATGCACTGTATGTACCCTTAAGTAACATGGCGTGGAAACCGAACAATCGCGTCATTATTTCTAACAGCGCTTGGTGGACCGTTTCCTGTGCAAGTCAAAAATATCTGGCAAGTTAAAAAAAGGCGGGCCATCGGCGGTCGACCAATAGCGACGCATCTGTCGCTGGCTTCCTTCCCTGATTGGCCGGTCCGCAAGCGTACTTCCCAGGCAGCATAGCTGCGAACGACATTAGCATGTGAAGGCGGGGGAGGGTGTCATGTTCGACGTGTTTGACTTGGGAAAAGGTCTACACTTGGTTGATGCTACATGGACAAAAGCCAGGAAATAACTCCTTTATTCTTGCTGGGTTGGGTTGTTAACCAGTACACAGAAAAATGGGCATCCGTTTTTCTCACTTTCACGCGAAATAATGGGTGACGTATATCTCTACGCATTGCGGAAGCTTGTCTCCTAAATGTTACATTTGCTCCTACTATCAAAGCGCCACGGGAACTTTTTTTGAGTTTACAGTTTATCTCGGACAAGTTTTTTAACACAAAAAGTATGTTTGGTGTGATTGTCCAAAACGAATTCAAGTGTCAATGCTTGGACAGAAATTGGCGGCTATGCACGTTGGAAAGAAAACAAACGCATATCTCCAATTAGTTGTGGTTGTACGGCATACGCTTTTAGCCAGTCACAATTCCTGTTAAGTTAACCTCGCACACTCAAACCAGGATGCTATAGGAGAGATTAGTCAACGGCGGTCGTTTTAGCATCTTAAAGCAAAGTAAAGTCAACACACTTTCGCGCGCGAGACACTTAACCGCGTACGTTGAGAGCAGGATCCAAACCGGATTTGTGTGGGACTGTAGTGTAGTGTGGTGTGGTGTGGTTGCATTCGAGAACATCTGGCATTCTGGGTTGCTTAAATTACTGTTTTGTAAAAACTATAGGCTTTAGTTTTTTGAAAATGAAAAATGGCCGATTTGGTAATTATGGAACAGCTCATGTAAAATGTTGGAAGTAGTACACAAGCACCTAACATGGTGTATTGTAAATGAATGTTAAAAGTTTGGCCTGTAGGAAACATTGAGTTTAGTCTTTGGCTACAGAAAGTTAAAAAAATCATAATATTTATTATAAAAATCCTTACCAGATGCAAACGTTTGCTAAATAACAGTATATCCCCTTACAAAACCATGGCAGACCAGCTTACAATAGTTCTCGCAATAGCAACGCGGCTTGTTGCTTTATTGTTATTGGGTAATCTATAAAACTTACTCCCGGGTTTGTGATATTTCTTCTTGTAAGGCACGCCCATGTACATGCGGCACTGTCCCATGAACTTGGCGCGCAATCGAAGCATCCGCTTGGGGTCGCATCGCAGTCGGTCGGATGACGTCACGGTGAGTTCAGCCTGCGGAAAATCCCGTCACGTGATACCAGCACGATTATTTTCAGCAACCAAGACCGAGGGTTTTCGCTTGACCTGGGAGTTTATGAACTTGTGGTGTAGCTTGTGCACGCCACAATACAGCGAAAACACGCAAAAGGCTCGGGGTTTATAAAGAGTTTCGTTTCTGTAATGGATATACAATTCGCAGCCCCAACGTACTAAAACGTTCGTCGTTCAGAAACCATTTGTAGAGCGTTAAATATGGCGGACTTTAGTTTGGCGTAAAACGACTATGGCCTTGATCATGTAGACCACGAAGGCCTGGGTTTTCCACAAAGGGTTTTTACATTGTGCACTCCACCTCCTTCGCCAGACGATTCGCAGTTCGAGACGCCACGCGCACACCGGACGAAATAAGCGCTAGTAACTGAACAATTAAGTGGAAACCTTAAACTTTAGGGTTTGGGCACAATTCGCGTGTTGTTTAAATAAACCTATCCACATGTCACCTGCATGTCCCAGTGTTGTTTATTCATATATATATTGACAAACGCAACGATTTGTATCAGGTATCTATCAAAATCCTTGTTGGACTGGTTTTTTTCCTACAACGCGTCGCACCACGGTCCGAAAATAGATTTTTTTTCCGTCGTCGCGAGCCCACGCATGCGAAGCGGAGGGCGGTCTGAATGGCTCTGGGGCGAATCGGTTTTGGAGATACTTGTGAGAGAAAAAACCTCCCTACGCCATTCCTCGCGCTTCTACGTCACGAGAAGAGAGCTGCGGATTAAACAAACCCTTCCAGAGAGGCAGGTCGCAATCACGTGACCTTTCTGTGAAGAAGTCGCTTACGGTTCCGCATGGGTGACGCTCGAGCGAGCTGCTACATCTACAGAAGCCTGCTGCTTTTATACTGGTGGTAGTACTAAGATTACTGCTACAAGCACGCAACATAATCACACGACAAAGTCATGTGTTAAGTCAATTGGCACAACCTACAAACGGCTAAGGTGTTGACTACATTTAAAACACGTGTTAGTATTGTTAACAAAAAAAATCATATTGATTTCTAGAGTAACGTGGACCCAGTGAACGACCGGTTGTTGAATGGTAGGGTAGCCGCATCTTTACCAGACAGTGTTAGCGCGCTCAACAGCGTCTAGAGCACTGGGAGATAAAGATTAGGCTAACTACCAGAGATGCAGTCATCCACATGGCCGCCATTTCTGACACCTAATTGCCAAACCAAAATGTTTACAGTGACAACACGTTGACGCAACCGCAAATCTAAATTTTTTCCTCGACAAAACCAGCAAGCTACCTCATTACATTCGCGCAGACGACTGAGGGAAGATAGGCCCCAGTCACGATTATTAAAGCTGGGCGGCAAGACGAACACAAAGCGATGCAACGTGGCGTGTCAAAATACAGCCCTGCCCCAAGCCGTTGTCATAGCGACGCGATGCGGGGGTCGTCGCCCGCCAGTGGAAGACACAAGGCGGTGAGAGGGGTCCGCTCAAAGGAAATGAGCAGGTGCGCCCGGAAAAGGGGGTTTCGCTTGCCTAAGGGTCATTTGCGCTCCGTGGCCATTGTGACAGTGCGTGCAGCGACAGTGCCTGTTGTCGACAAAGGAGGTTATTTTCGCTACGCTCGGTGTGATTTGCGTGCGCCTGTCTCACTCGGGGGTACCAGAGGAGCGTTTCGATAAGAAAAAAGCAAGCGTGGCGGGAAAACTTACGGTCGAACGCAGGCGTGGTTAAGGATCAAACGGGTACACGCGTTCACTCGCGGCATTTCGAGTGTCTGTGCAGTGCGTGGCGACCGCTCCATTTAATTCGCGCGAGTGGAGATTAGCGCACATATTGCGTTGCACGGGGTTTAGCACACAAGCGCTATCCGCGATAAAACCACGCGCAAAAAATACAAAAAATATCGATCCCAAGACCTCTCATACAAACATGCTGAGCTTTCGAGGTATCTTTACACAATAAAGAGCGTCCGACCTCGTCAACTCGTCTTCAGGGCCTTCAGGTACGCATTTATTCACGCTGGCTTTACCGAACAAAAGGTGCGTTGCGCGGGTACCATTTCTCTTCTCCCAGCGAGGTCTTTCTTGCGTTGCCAGCCAGTGTGCGGCCGCGTGATATTGGTAGGGCCGAGCGTCACACTCCGCTGGTTTTCGCCAGAATCGATCTGCCACGTTGAAAATTGTCCCTACTTTCTCGGCAAGGAATACAACCTAGATGCCTGTTTGGACACACGGATATCACTACTTTGTCCTTTCCACTGTAAAACGCACCTTGTTAAATAATACTGGATCTGTATTGCGCCTGTTGATAAATCTCACTATTGCTAATGTAAATTGGAAAGCGCTCGTTCTCTCGTTCACCCCTGTTGCAAGGCCACTAACCAGACTGCGAAATGTAGAGGTTTCCGGCAAGCGTAATCATCATTACCAGGCAGTATTAGACGCGGCAAAAGCAACACGACGCTCCAAGACTCCCTGTATGATGACTACGACAAGCGGCAGGGATACGCCACTGCGAGGGACATAAAATATTCGCGTTTTTCTCGCCCTGTCTATCTGCGGCACCGCGACGGCGAAGGCTTAATTTTTTTACGACGGTCGGGCGGAACGAGGTCTCGCCCCCACCTCTCTATTCTCTCACACACAAACACACGCACACACTCCAGGAAGACGCAGGTTTGTCGTTTTGCCCGACGCGGGAACAAATAAAACCGGGTTTGTGCGGGTTTTTGTCGGAGGCGCCCGGTCTTCTCTCTAACCTATCTCTAAAACCGCATCTTGTTTTCTTTCTGCCTTTTGACGGCGCGCAGATCGCGCTCACAGTACACCGTTTTTGGGCTAAAGACGAAAGGATAAAGGCCACTATGGAATCGCATGTGGACACTGAGCAAACAATTCACTCGAGTGGAGGGCGCGGCGGTAAGGCGAAAAGGCTTGACCATCATTCGGACACACGAGATAAAAAAAATGTACGCGTTCCAGCCAGGCCGGACAAAAGTAGTCTGACTCTATTGACACGGGGCGAAAACTCCACAGAATTTGAAAACCTTCCATTAGATCAATGCGGAGAAAGGCAATCTTTGGACCTCATCTATCACTACGTTGTCATTTGAGACACCGAGCATGCTTATTCTAGTAAAGTCTACCAGGTTTTGGAGGCCTGTGTAAAAAGTTTGTGGTAAACGTAGAAGCGAACGACGCGACTGAAAGAGGGATATGAAACTAAACAGACTTTTGACTATCACTGATGTTCATGTTCATGTGCTGTGTCAACCTTACCAACGCCGCCATAGAGAGAATACCAACCTTACTCTTATCTAAAATAGGCTCCACATAAATTCAAACATACCTCCCTATTGTAAATTGTAAAACAACATTCCAATAGCATACTTTACAGGTTCTTTTCATTAAACGAATGGTTTAGCAAATTCTTTTATTTATATAAAGCACCAAACTTTCCTAATACTCTTAGCACACTTCTGGTAAGGTGCAACGATTAACAACATCATTGCTTTATGCTTAGATCTACAGACCTTAGACTACGAAGCGCTCAGCCACCACGTCCTCGTGTTCACCACGTGCTAAGTAAGCGCAGTGAAGTCATTGGTTTTCAGACACTTTACGACGAACGCGTGGTTCGGTACTTCGGGCCGTAACGTTTTTCCCCTTACTATAACGTGGTGCAACTGCGATCGAGTTACTAACCGCCCTCGGTAACCGAATATACCTGAATTGTGTCTTTGTGCCATGGAAGTTAGAACTATAGCTGGCAGGCAAAGAAAATCCAAGCAGGCCTACCGTTTACTGTAAAGGCAATGGAAATGAACAATTAACGCTTACAAAGCGACCACAACTTTACTCGATACCTTTGCTGTAGTTCTCAACAGGCGGTAATTGCCGTTCGCACACACACAAAATAGCCACGCCACTTTCTCACCACGAACTAACTAAAGTTATTAGCATACAACTGCCAGTACTTGAAACTCCAAAACCTGGCCTTGTGGACGAGAGTGAAATACCGACTGTTTGCAGTCCAGTCGTTTGAGCAGCAATTTATACACGTGATATGTGTGAAACCAGCCGCAGCATGCACTCTGGAATGGGAATTAGTGGTCATAAACAATAGCAGCGATTAAGAGTTGGCACAGCCGCCGGTCGCTAAGTACGATTGAAGTCAGTTCGGATCCAGGTGGTGCCCGTCCGGACCCCTTGCCGCACAGTCGCCTCTAAATAGGCTAACCACCTTGGCTAATTCTATATCCGGGATATTAGGCTATTAGGCCTCGTTTTGCCTTGGAAACGAATTGAGAACCATTGGCTACGGTAGGTGCGGTACCAGCTGGTTTGGCATTGACAATGAATTGCGGAAAGTTTGCATGGTTAGTAATTTGTTAGTACAGGTGTATAACAAGCAGCGGTTAGTTTTTTGAAGTCGGGTGTTTGTAATTATGACGCAACAAGCTTGTTTGTTTCGTCATTACCAACAAACCAAGCTATAGTTAAGAACACACACGGAGCGGACGAATCATACAGGACAAGAATCAGCCTAAACTCTCCAGGTTTGAAGCATTGTTTGAAACTTTTTGTACAGCCATAATCAAATGTTTGAGAACCTACGAACGTATATTGGATCCTAAATTGTATAAACAGCGTTAAACACGAACTAACACTCGGGAAGTTGCCGAAAATGTGCAGTAACACACGCAGGAAAGAAATGGATAAAATATCGCAATACTACACAAGGACTACGTGGAGAAAACGATACTTACAATGTACGGTATCTTTTGCCACGGATTCTATATAACACCACGAAAGGAATGAAGTCGTTTTGGCCCACGGCGACCCAACGCGCAGTTATGGCCCGTCAGCGGAGATATGAGATTCAATAAAAAAGACAAACATTTGGCAGGTGTCGCTTACAGCGTACCGGGTATCGATTCTACTGTACAATGACCGTGGAACAAAAACAAACAAGTGAATGTCGACAGGATGAGATTGTGGGCCTGCTGGCGTGTGCACTAAACGGTTTGCCCTTGCCTTTGACAAACATGCAAGACATTTTGGTAGGTTTCAACGCGAAATTTACAATCAGAATTTGGCGATTGGACACTTTGAAGAGTGTTCATATTAGGCGCGCAGTATATGTTTTGGGGGCGAAACGCAGAATTTCTGTTCGACATGCAGCACCATAAACCTCCATCTTTTTGTTGCCGCGCGTAAATTTGGCGGGAAAACCATGACAGAACAATGTTTGCCAAGGGCGCGAGTTAAACGAGTGCGCGAGATCTGCGGGCACGTTTTCTCAGATTGGCGACTGGTTAACTGCTAGGCTAAATCAGAGTTGGCAACCATAATCATTTTTTAACAGTGTTAAGTCAAATAGACTTAAAGAGCGGTCTTATAAGCACAAACCACAAGTTTTCTTTATCACATGGGGACCAACAAAAAACTTTTCAGGACAACAAACCTGTTTTTTCTTTTGAAATTGCAAGAAGGCTTCTTGCAGGGATGAAGTTGCATCATCTCCTGGTGAACACAAACCAACTATTTTTGTGCAAAAGGCCAATGAATTTTCTATATATTCACCTTCGTTCAAGCCGACATACAAGGAGGTTGACTGCTGCGAATTTAAATGTGTGTCCATTTTGCTCTGGGCAGTGACCTTGGTCCTTTTAAGCTTTACCTTCTTACTGCCTTTCACCTTGCATGTCTTCCTGCCCATCACAAAAGCTGCCAAGACACCAGCAAAAACATCAAGAAAAATATTGAGCAACTTATACTTTGGACAAAAAGGCACAGTTTACAGAATATTATCTCTGTAGAAAAGTTGTGAGTCAACGTAGAACACGTGTAAATGCCCTCCAGACATTCCTAATATTCAATTATTTTCTAAAGGTCAAACTTGATACAGTAGGCTTATAAACTGTATCTTGATACCTTGCTATATTGCAGCATATTGCACGCCAAAAGGACTGAGCTATTGACAACATGCATTGGATTCTTGATTATTACTCTATCATATACATATAAGAACGTAATATAATTTTATTCATATAGTGAATTTATAATGGAATTTCATACTAGTAACTCTAAAATAAAACTTTTACAGTCTCAGAAGTATAAATTTAACATTGTTTCAGTTTTTGTGTAGATACTTCAATTGCAAATGTGTATGCTTCACTAGTTTAAAAATCTACTGTGTTACCATCACCCTTTCAAATTTTGCAACTACACAAAAAAACATTTGGTGTCCAAAAAAATGACCAACCATTAACTCACACTAAATGGCATGTAGAGTCCACATAATTTTGACAACATCACTGCAGATTTGGATTAATTTTAGAACTCTAGTACTATATGTAAGTAGTCTCCAAACACAACATAAAGTTAAATACAAAACTTTTTCAATAAACTAACAACAACACAGCCAATTTCATTTACCTGTTTTATGCTTTGGTTTAAATCAATAAATAGATTAAAAATGCTATCATCATTGTCATCTCTCATAGGAAAATATAAAGCTGTTACAATTTAACAAGAAACTTTTATATATACATTATAAACTATCATAAAATAGTTTTGATTAATTTACTAACCAACCTTCCCATGCGTTTTTTGTGCACAAAAGATATTACGCAGACCAAATTATATTTTTACATTTGACTGCAAACGCAAAGGCAGTCAAAAGTTTCGATTCAAAACAGTGCCGTTTACAAATAAATTCGTTTACGCTCTAAAGGTGGACGATCAAAAAGCATACACTGGTATAATAAAAAACAACGCAATCTGCAAATTTAAAGCATTTTGTCAAGTAATCCAAACGTTTTTAAGCAAAGATACAACTTACCTCCTTAACAAAAAGCCCGCGACTTCATCTTTCCTCGTGGTTTTCAGTCACGTGGTCACCGTTGCCCGGGAGAACCGCGAAATAACCATGCATGCTTGCGGGAATTTTCGAAATTTTATTGTTTGAATTTTATGTGAAATAATTTGAAAATTGAATTTACAGTACATGAATAACACGAATTTGATTGATTTTTATATAATCAAAAGTCCTTCGCTTAACTATATACTATAGAATACTAAAACATGAAACGGAAACTCTTTTCGTTACGCATGAGCAAAATGAAAAATTAATTGGCTTTCAATACGATTTTGGCATTTTTCAGCGGGGCAAAACTCTGGGTTGATGCGACATAATAAAATGGTAAAATGCAAGTAGTTTTGTCCATAATATTTTCAAATATGGGGATGGTTTTAAATATAACGCGGTATTATATACTGTTTAACTGTGTGTTACAAGTTACCCTACGCGCTAAAAAATTGGTCTAAAAAATCACATCCAAGGGAGTGAAAGTAGATTATGTGCTTTATGTTAAATACATGAAACCACTGTTGCTGCATTTCGGGGAAAAATTGTGTAGTCAGTGACATTGGCCTGAAATTTAACATTTAACTCATCGGACGCAGTTAAACTTAAACCGAACCAATTTTTCGGCAAAGGTGTGCTAATCGTCTATTCATGCTGTAAGTTTCACATGAACCCTTTGCTTGTTTATGCGTAGTTAAATTTTGATTCAAAACTATACGTGCAAGGGCAACTAACTGAGTTGGCCACATCACAACATTTAAAAATATTTAAACATTTTGATCAGGTGGACTAAACTTCTAACTCACTGTTATAGACACTAACTCGACAGAGATGTTAAATGCAAATACTTTAAAAAGTTTCCATTCCGATTTTTTCCTTCATTTGCATATAATTATATGAGTTGGTATATGCATCTGCATTTTATACTTTCATGTTTGCGTACTAGGAAATGTTATTGCGGGCTGTATAAACGCTATACATAAATATTCGAACTTTTCGAATGACTGCATCAAAATACAAAATATGCAACGTTGAAAAAAACATCGTTCTTTTAGGTTATATCTTTGGAACAAATTGTTTGTATTTTGGAGGTTAGCATTTATAATCACTTTCTGTTGACACTGCTAAAAGTGTGAAAAGGTCTACATTTACTCAATATTATTGAATTTAATTAACACTACCCAACTAAATTTCGTTTGACAAAACAATTCCAACTAAATAAAATAGTTTGGTTCCAACTTTGGTAAAAAGGTAAACCATGCAATAAACAATGTTGTACAACTCAGGCTATACATCTTACACGTTATACTATTACCCCATCCATTTGACTTCATAACAAGCAAAGAACATCTTAACGGTTAAATCTTGATAACGCTTGGCAATGTTTTTGAAGATTTGTTTTGAAATTTGTTTTGAAATGGACACCGAACACGACATAAAGCCATTACGAAGAATTAGAATCGATACACGAGTCAACAAAAACTGAAATGACATATCAACTCGGATAGATTTTAAGTGAAAGTTATAAACAAATCAGAGGTTTCCAGAAATGAGGTACCGAAACAAATGGTGAAGGAGTTCGCTTTTTTTAGAAAGACCAGGGGTGAAGATCGTTCGCATAATAACAACTGAAATTTCGAAGTATACATTTTTGCCAGAAGAGCTTGTGAGTTTTGAACATTATGCCTAGCAGCGTCAGCGTCAACATATTGTTGTGACCAGGGATAAAGTTGGAATAAAAACAAGCATCGCCAGAAGTGGATTTGACGTTTGTTTGATCGAAATAGAAGTGGATTTGGAGTAAAATTTCCTCTCCGGAAACTTTTCAACTGCTGTTAGCGCTCATTGGACTAAAATATTGTTTGCATGCAAGGAGGTTATCCAACTTTGGGTAAATTTGAACTTGCGGAACGGTATGGATGTGTTCACAGCTGTGTTGTATTTTATGTGGATCGTCTACTTCTGGGATAGTTACCTTGCACGGCGACAGGTAAATGACATGTCTCTTTGTTATAATGTACATGTTGCAATGTGTTAATTTAGTATTTTATTTAGTTGGATGTGAGTTAAATTTTTGATTAAATGCAAGTTAAATTCAATTTTTTTTAAGCACAAAATTTATGAGAATGTGCAAGAAGTACCTGATGAACTGAAGGATGTGATAGACCAAAGCAATTTCGACAAGGCAAGGAAGTATGCACTTGACAAGAGCAGCTATGGGTTTTGGCATGGCTTATACTCACAATTTGAGAGCACGGTGGGTTATGTTTTTTGATTTTTTCATAACATACCATGTCATTTTGCACTTACTTTTTTCATTAAACAACAAAATCATAGGAATGTAACACACCCATTCATAGTTTGCCCATTAACCCAAAGATGTTTTAACTTTGTTTGGCTATTGCCTTTGCTTTTGAAAGCACTTGTAGTCATAGAAATTAATGTGATTTCCATGTTACTTTAGGTCATCTTATGTTTCAATGGACTCCCTATACTGTGGACCATATCTGGTTTTGTTTTGGTAAAAATGGGATTTAGTAATGACAATGAGGTAAGTGGAACCTTTTATAATTGAAAGTGTGTTTTACTGTAAACCCATACATCAATTAACTATCAAAACATATTTTTTGGACTAGATCATTCAATCTATGATTTTTACCTTTCTGGGAAGTATAGTCAGCACTGTTCTTTCACTTCCATGGTCATTATACAGCACATTTGTGATTGAAGAAAGACATGGATTCAACAAAATGGTGTGTTATTAGGCAAAGTGTATGCCTTTGAATATATATTTATTATCATTGGTAAATACTCTTGCATAGGCGCCTAGTCCGGGGGGGGGGGCACCATGTAACTCGTAACGTTCAAAGAAAAAAAGACCTAAAAACAATGTGTTTCTTACACGACGCACACAATACATGTTCACCTAGTTTCGCGTACGTAACTAACATCGGTTGTTGCAACGTAAGTCTCGCAGTACGATATGCCAACAGGTATATACTTATTGGTTGTGTCGTAGACCGACCTCGTGCGTTCATCGTTAACGTCGCCCTTTTGGTTAATACGCCTCATGCATTGAAATTCAAACACAGCTTTTCGATACTTGATGACGTCATAGTAACAAATTATGACGTCATAATATAGCCGCCCCCCTGGAAAAATGAAAACTAGGCGCCTATGCATGCACTTGTCATGGTTTCAATGAAGCAACAAGCCTCGGATAACATCAGCAATAAAATGACGTTAATCTGAGGCTTGTTGCTTCATTATATTCACGAACTAAAGTAATTTGCTATCCCTGATAAATACATAATGCCTAACGGAGGGCTAGATCCCTCTACAGCTATGAATCAATTCCTCATGTCATGGTTTTATTTTGTCCTGTTTTGTATAGACTCTTGGCTTCTACTTCAAAGATCTCTTGAAGAAAATGGTCGTTTCACAAGCAATTTCCCTTCCCATTATGTCGATCATCATCTATGTTGTGAAGATGGGTGGAGACTACTTTTTTGTGTACGCTTGGGCAACTATCTTTGTGATTTTGCTGGTAAGTATAAATAGGTTTAAATCTGTTTTTATTAGAAATGTTCAAATTGGTTTCAGATTATCACATTTTGCCATAGGATTGTTATTCTAGTTTAAAAAAACTTTTCCATGAACTTTGTTGTTTTATTGGAACAGTGCTTTTGATTCTAGCCGTGTATCTACCTAGTAGTTTTTGCACGACAAATATATTGCTTTCAAATATACAAATCTTTCTGCTATTTTACACAGTCAGGGAATTGTATGTACTATATGATAATAATGCAATTTAGTAACAATGCTGTGTTTTGAGGGAAAAGTTATGTGAATAAAACATTCCGGAATGATTGTTTTTAGGTTATTATGCACGTCTATCCAGAGTACATCGCTCCACTTTTCGACAAATACACTCCATTACCTGATGGTGAATTAAAGACCAAAATTGAGGAGCTTGCCTCATCCCTGAAATTTCCCTTGAAAAAGCTTTTCGTTGTTGAAGGTGGGTTGTGATCATCACAATGTGATGCACAAAATATTGGGGGTATTGCCATCGTATTAAGCTAAATGAATTTAGTTCATGGGATTGTCTTGATATTGAGTTGTGCACTATGTTATTTCAAACACCTATAATTTAAATTCCCAAAGTGCACACAGAAAATATTATTACATAGGTTCAAAGAGATCGGCTCACAGCAATGCTTACCTGTATGGTTTCTACAAAAACAAGAGAATTGTGTTATATGACACCTTGCTAGAAGATTATTCTTCAGTAACTAAAACAGACACAACTGAAGAAGAGGCAAGATTGTTGCTGTCATATTTTCAATTTTAATTGTTTGTTCTCAATCATTTGCACAAGGAAGACATGTTCATTGTGTATATTTTGTCAGCTATGTTTAAATTTGCAGACCAAAGAAGGTCAAGAGAAAGATGGTGAAGAGGTGGGTGATAAAAATGGTAAGTAACTCGTTGTAGCAGCAAGTAATAAAATCACACGTCAGAATTATGTATGTTTGAGCAATTGAATTTTTGTTGAGTTCAACTACATGTTTGTTGCTTAAGAATCTACCAAGGAATGCAAACCAGAAAAGAAGAAGGTTGGATGCAATGATGAGGAAGTTGTGGCAATTCTAGGTCATGAACTCGGTCATTGGAAGTATTCTCACACACTCAAACAACTTGCCATTAGTCAGGTATTAGCACAGGCACAGGGGTAGCAGGTACACCTTGGGCACATGTGAAAACTGTGGTGCATTGCATGATGGCCAGTAGTGCACCATACCCCAGAGAAAGTTCTGCATCATTAAATCAAGTAAACTGTCAATCATGTTAAGTTGGTTTGGCGTAATATAATTAAAAGTTAAAAATGCTGCAAACAACATAAACGACTGGCCATCCCTGCTTAAGCATATCCATCAAGATAGTTTTGATTTTTGGTATTATCACACACTTGTTGAAGATTACTTTCTCATTTACAGTTTAGCGTTCTGTTGTCATTCTTCCTATTTGGAAAGTTAATGAATCAGTCGGTTCTCTTTTCGGCATTTGGTTTTGTAACGGAACAACCGACTCTGATTAAACTTTTGATTGTTTTCTCCTATATATTCTCACCAATCAACGAGGTACGTATTTCAGACTTCTAAGGTTTACTTATATTTGCAATAAGAAACGTTAATAATACGAGTTTGTAAACGAAAAACTTATTCTCCATTCCGTACAGGTTGAAGGCATTTTGGTAAATCTTTTAACACGAAGATTTGAGTATCAGGCAGACGAGTTTTCTGTATATTTGGGAAAACGCGACAATCTGAAAATGGCTTTACTCAAACTCTTCAAGGTAACGCATGTTACAATAGCATCAGTTTGTTCTGTTAAATGTTAAGCCTTTGCACATATTTGTGAATTTGAAACTACGAAATTGTTTTTATGCTCATCTCATAACGTTTACTAAGTTGCAGATTGGTCGCATTATTATAGGTCGTAAATAAATGGACAAATGCATGCGTTTTGTTGTAATACGTGTACTTGCTTGCAAAATGTAGATAACTTTTGGCCACAATAATTTCAATGTCATTTTTTGTTCCCTGCAGGACAATGCTGGCTTTCCTGTGGACGATTGGCTGTATTCAATCTGTAATTTAAGTCACCCATCACTGTTAGAACGGGTTAGGGCGATGGATCGAATCAAACACAAGTCCGAATGAAGTTTGTTCCGCGTTGCTTCATACATATGCATGCAGTGGTGTTGGTGTAATGTAAGGTTGTGTTAATTCGGTTCCGTGCAACTTAAGGCCAATAAATGAAGCCGCGTTCGTTTATATTGGAGAAAACTTCTTCGGTAATATCGATTTACCAAATTGAGTTTGGTCGGTACATTGCTGGCGTTTAAATGGGTAAACTGTTCAACTAAAATATCTTTCCCGTGGCAATACAGTCGAAATGTACCTGCTTTTGAGTTACGTAGCTTCGTAACATGATTCTGTTTGGTGCCTGGCTGTTGAAAACTCTGTGAAGCGAAGTCATGGTCGCGAATTGCGTCATCAACATGTCTGTATGAAATACCCAAAAGCTGATGCTCCTTGGATAAAGTAGCAAAACACATAAATTGCTGCTATTTATTAACATTGCTGAAAAGGCATTTGTCTTGTCAATAACGTCAACTGTTTTTTTACATAACGCAAATACAAAAGAAAAATGAAAGTTGAAGGCGTTAGATACGGATAAACGCATACAAAGACAAGCAAAATGTACACCAGCGACAAAAAATTGAAACGCATCAGAGAGGGCTTTGCAGCACAGTTTCAAGACAAACGTTGCGTCAAGTTGCTCCTTCCTGTAAATTTCTATGTTGTATAACTTACATATTTTTCATTATACAATAAGCACGTTTCTTTTTTGTGTGTTTTGCGGAAATATATAATGCATATGTCTTTTCAGATAAAAAAATATCGAATGCTCTTTCGAGGGCTGTAAGTTATACATGACTAGTGAAAAATCGCATGATTTTAATATACAGGTTAACTAAATGCCGTCGGCTGTTTCGGTAAAGCAACAGTAATGCACCAATTCGCCTATTGCTCGATTTACATGGTCGGACTCCAGCCAATTGAATACAGGTAAGTGACGTGAATATAGCGTCCCTTGAATTAGGGATCAATCTGAATCAAGGGAGAGAAGTTTTCGTAGATGGCTGAATCTTCCATGTAGCTGCTCACAGCCTCGTGAAGGAACTTGTATTGCTCCTAAAACGAAAGGCTCGTAAACTCGATAGCGAAATGAAAGTTTTTTAACGACATTCCAAAATCGTTGAACTTTACATTGTAGTGGTTACGAGCGGGAAGTGTGCACTCTTTAGGCCCACTACCACATACACGGTAGCATAGGTAACTACCTTCATTGAACTTCCTTTAAACACACGTTACATGAAACATACTCTTTGTGGCTATAAATATTTTCCAGGTTATACAACATGGATTATTTAGACTTATTGGAGCAAGTCTGCATATTTTATTGAAACCTGAAAACTTACTGGGCTTGCCACCATGCGGTGTCTTTGATCTCTCAGGTCTTTAACTGTCCTCAGAACGTCAACCTTTCCTTCTGTTTTGGCCCTTTCCAAAATTTCCATCAAGGCCAGAAAGGTTCCCGTCTTTCCTCGACCGTCACTAAAAGTTTCACAAAACCATAAGTTATTTGCAAATGTATTTCGGCCGCTGTTTTTGTTGCTTTAAATTGTAGGCTTCAAATTTATGTATATTCTCTTCGCTTGAATAACCTGCACATAACCATAACAGAGCCATCCGCGTGCAATCTTTGATGTAGCATAGAAATCAGATGGAAAACATTTCCTGGTTCAGGGAATCCATCATCTTCCCAGTTGGTAAACTGCAGCAAGACGACTTCAGTCTGTCAACCAATAAGCAATTAGTAGCCGTACAGGATTTTAGGTACTTTAGTTTGCCTTACTTGCAAACTGTTGTAGTCAAGTTGTATCTGTTTTTCCGAGACACCTTGTTGTTGCTCTACATGCTTCATCAATCTCACAGAAATCTCGCCGTATTTAACACTTTTTTCCTTGCTTTCTGGCCAGTAGTTGAAGAGGTTGTTCTGTTTTAGACACGTTGAAATTGAAGCCGAATTTGTGGCAATTCGTTTTTTGATGAGCAATTTGTCTTACCTTCGAAGTTAGCTGAATGATGGTACACGTGTCCTTGTGCCACACGGCGTGCCAAAATTCGGTCGCTGTGGTTGCTGTTGGCGCCTTTGCCGCAATGACTAATTTTTCCATCCCTGTCATCTAATAAGAGAAAATGAAGAAAGGTAAATAGAGAAAGTTTAATCAACTTAGATGACAGTTCAATAACATGGAAACTCACTGGTATTTCAGATGCATCATATTCCACCTGCTCGTGGTTTCCCTCTAGCGGTGGAAGAATCAGTTGTGAGCGATCAACTAAAACGTGGTCAAATGTGTGAAACTTTTGATGCCGTTTTTATCACCGCCTCGTGTGGACTGACATATAGTCTGTAATATCGCGTTGTACGACACCTCAATAAAGCCAATCTGATATTTTATAGTTACACATGCACCGAATTGACTGCATTGCGACATTGTGATTTGTATATAGTAACGGGTCATTGAAAATCGCTTGCTTTAATAATACCCGAAGACTTGTTCACAAAAGTCGATACGCCCTGGAAATTGGGTGGGGCAACTTCGTTCAATTTCTCAAACTCTGTTTGAAATCCAGACCTTCCATTGGAGCCGTTTCTAAAAAATACAGCTAATGTCTCCCAACTTGTTACGTTTATCACAAATCGCAAAGCAATATTCGCGCTCTTGGTTTTCTTGTCCTCATTAAGGCATGTTCGTTGTTTAAATACAACTTACGCCGTGAGTTTGGTGAGCTGACTTTGGCACGCAGAGGCATCGAAATCTGTATCTCCGAGCACGTAGATTTCCGCCAACAATTTATGCAGGAACACGTACTGGGCCTTTTTAGGAAAATTGGTTGGAATTAGGTATTGTGCAACCATTTCCGGTGTACAATTTGCAAAAATCCAATATTGTTAGCACCTTGCAGCAACAACGCTATACCATATACGTCGAAAATTATGGTCAGTTGTTTGTTTAACCTTGGTGTTCCACAATTTTATGAATTTGTTTGTTGATTTAGGAAATTTGACTATAAGCCGTGTATTTGCGAAGGACGTTTTCTGATTTTGTTGTCTTCAAAATTTACGAGAACATCTGTCGCAATGATTATTTAAGGTCTATTGTGAGCATAATTGTCGGGCCTGGCACATGGTACATAATCGTTATGGCCTATTGGTCTGCATATAATGGCTTTAAAATGTTTTACGCTGAATTCTGCATGCTTTTAGTGTCAATCAATAGAGCCTACACAGGTTTTAGGGTAAGTATTTTGTGCTGTAAGTTTTTATCATTCAATTAAGACTCTACAGAACATTTTAAATTCCTTTTGTTTCGCATCTTGGACGGCTAACATCAATAAACAAAATAACATTGGCATCGGCACTATTAAAACTAGTAGAGATCGCCGACTCAGTCGCCCGTCTACTACGGTATCTGCTATTTTTCTTCATTTGTTTTTATCATAGGTTTTGTCATTTGTGTGAAAGCCAAAATTTCGCAACATCCAACCTGTGATTGAACCATCTCCGGTCGCTGTTTCCTCAGATTCAAAACACACTGGAAGATATCGACACTCGACTTCTCCCGCATCTCGTTTTTCAAGTGGTCAAACCCTATGAAAGTTCCCGTGCGACCAACGCCGGCACTGGAAAGACAGAATGCGAAAATTGCAATATTTTAATCTACTATCGAATGTGTGGTAAACTTCTTTCCCATTGCAATTGTATGGTAGGTGCTGACCTAGGGACGTTTCCTGAAATTTTCTCTGAAGTGGTGGTTACTTTCTAACACTCATTGTGACGCATATTTCCACAACATACATCGCGATTTTGGTTGCTTAGATTATTTAAAAGCCATTAATGCGCCGGGGAACTCGAGCTAATGATAAAGGAAAATCAATCTTTTAATATGTCACCGTTGCGCATTTTTTATAACATAACCTAGGGGATGGCCCTTCTGGGATCCACTCTTGCTCCCCAGACTTTTACAAATGTAGAAATTTGGTTGTAGGATCATTCTTGTGCCTTACTATACTTGTACAGTATTTAAAACCACCTCGTTAGGAGTGAATTCTGACTATTTGGCCGAGCCTACCTGCAGTGCACGACCACTGGCGATACGACGTCACACTCCTTCTGTCGTCTGTCGACAATTTTGTGAAGTCTCA
Source organism: Ascidia mentula (assembly GCF_947561715.1). Lineage (NCBI taxonomy): Eukaryota > Metazoa > Chordata > Ascidiacea > Phlebobranchia > Ascidiidae > Ascidia > Ascidia mentula. The sequence continues at coordinate 9,165,804 of NC_138568.1, forward strand.
GGAAGGCGGTTGTAGAAACTGGCACACCGTGGTCTGGCCATGTAACCAAGTGGAATTGAGTAATTTCTCGAGCCTAAAAAGAACAGATATGAAGAACTTTTAAGAGTAGAACAGTTTTAAGCGACATGAGAATAAACAGGACAGGTGCAAACAAAAAACTGCTGAATGAAACAAATCTGCAGAGTAGTGTTTTGCAACCATTATTAAGCCATAGCGTATTTTTTTTCATTGAAAAAATCACGAGGCACAACCCAACGAAAAATGTTAAAAAATAAAACTCTGCAACCTATATTTATAATATTAAGTTGTTCTTATCAAAACGTTTTGAAAAGGAATCAAAGAAACACAAAGAAAAAGTATTTTATAACAAAAAAATATTTTTACACTCTCACTCTGAAACTTGGGCCTGTTTTTTATTTGCCGATAATGATGATTTTGTTTTCAACTTTTTTCTGCCGAATAGGTGAAATTGAATAATTTACAACAAACCAGACAATATCTCACGACACACAAGTACCGCTCCACAGTGGGTAAAAAACACTGCAGCAGAGAACAAATCCGAATCCGCGAAGCTCCTAAAACATATGTAGTATAACTGCACTCTACCGTAGCTAAAATCGTAACCCGGATTTCGTGCAACTCGGCATAACTTAATGAAACCACACTTTATGAGTAATTAAGGTAAATGTGTAAAATGTATAGCACGTAAGGACCCCTAGAGGATGTAAATATAATCGTTACACTTATTGCTATATAGCCAATGTCGTTGACGTGGTTTTCAAAGAATAGATGACCCACGGGAAAAAGGTATTTATTTGCTTGACAACAAGCGACTGGTAAGTCTATACTCGTATCCAGCCAAACAAACCAAAGCAACAGCTCATTTTACGACAAGTCACAGCTGCCTGGAACGCAAAAACCACTTTCTTTTTCCCACTCCACCGAACTTCATCGTCTTTCAGCATCAGAATTTTTTATGTTATGGCCCTGTAATCAGAGCTGGAATAAGGCTATGTCAGTCCTAGGGCAAATTGTGATACTTGACCTCAAAATACACACATTTTGCTTTCATCAAGAATAAAGGTAAACACGACCAAGAACACAGCAGCAACAATTTCATCCGAATTCAAGCTTGTGGGGGAATTAAATTTGAATATGTGAAGATGTTGTTATACTCTAGCACCGAACTTCTGTCATGAAGTTATTTATGTGGCATGGATTTGTACCGAACTCATGTGCCTTGTTTACCTAGTGGTTAAAATGCTCAGTCAATATATTTTTGTAGGCTTTTTGCATAATTTTAGCTTTGAGGCAATTCAAGTAAATGGAAATGCTTGGTTGTGGCTACAACTACACAGCTGTTACTTCCACAAGAGATGAACACCGCGTATACATTGACTATCAACAATTTAACTCACTAGAGGTGGATATGAAACCGCCTGTATAGTTTGCACATTAAAAAAGGAATGGACGCATCACTACACCCTTTTCCGAACAGTTTATCTCCATTAAACCATAATATGACGGTCGTCATGGGTTACGAAACGGAACAATTTGTTCGAAAATATTTGACGTATGCGAAAATTGCGAGGAAAATAACCAGTAAAAACCGGTTTTTACCGGCTCGGTGAAGTTGTCATCACAGGTGACCCGAAACTTCCTCACGCAGTATCCGGCGAAAGTTGTTTGTCTGAGGGATACAACCCTCACCGTTCCATACGCCTTCTCACCGCTTCCGTCAGGCCAGTATTGCTCACATTTGCGCTAAAAATAAGTAATTCTTAACAGTGTCTTAATAAAAAAAATCAATTTTTTGTTCTTGTTCTATTCAGGGATGGAATTTGCGTAAAATGCGTGGGCGCTAAAGCAAAAGCAACCGAACCGTTTATTGACTGACTATCATGATCAATCATTTATTAACCTTACGCCGTTTATGTGCAAATGATTTGCGAGACATTTTACGTGATTCTGACATGTGTCAGCGCTGATTTTACGACAACTAATGTCGTAAATAAATGTATTAAACCATCGAGACGAAATAATAGGTTTATGAACCCAAGCGGAACAGCTTGCCAATGTTCTGTTCATTTAAATCAGCGCTGACACATGTCAGAATCGCGTACCTTGCCTTGCTCCACCGGGTTGGTCAACATCACGATAAGTCTTGTGTTTTGTTCCCAAATCATCAGCCAGAAGTCGTTCACGGTATCAACCATTGGTCCCTGGCTCGCAATGAATTTCTTCGAGGAGTAATATCCCTAATGATAAAATTGTGAAATTTCTATCATGCAACTGAATGCGTTTCTTTTTTCATCCAGTGAGTAAAGAGATGTCGCCCAAATCATTTTTATTTGATTGAGCCAAAGTAAATTGAGCCAAAACTGGCTCATTTTGGTGGTAATGTGACGAGTAAATTGATTGAACGGAATGTGGAAAGACGTGAAGTTAAAAATTCATCCCCAATTTACATTTAACAGCATTGCTTTCGATTGATGAATGTTGAGGAATTGAACAAACGTCATGTTGTCCATTTCACAAGGACTGTTTCACTAGGCCATTAGTTGTTATTAACTCTTGCAAAAAACATACAAAAAACGCTTATCATTCATTTGTGTCACTGTAAAATTTAAAAATAAGTTGTTCGTCACCTATTCAAAAAATAAGTTAAGTGAAAAAGTTAAAGGTTGCCGACCAACTTGACACATATGAGCTGACAAGGAAAGTGCAATAATTTAACCCTTCCAAGTAAAGGCACAACGTCAGTATGGTAATGTTTGTTGGTAAACTTGGACTTTCGAATGTTTCTGATTAAATAATTATTATTATTAATTAAATAATGGGCTCGGAATAAATCGCGGGAGAAAATGGTGCCCAGTTTGCAAATATTTCGCCCTCGAAAAAAATGTTTTATTTACGTTTTATGTGATTTTTTGCTTACAGTAACTCCTTTTGCGAGGTCTCTGTTTCTGGCACAAATTTAAGTTTGTTTTCGGTAAGAGAATCGAAAAAAACATGACAAAAGGACGTGGATAACGGATTCTGACTTTGCGCACATGTGATCGTACAACCTAGACATAAGCTGATTACCTCAATAAAACTGGCATTGGTGTAATCGTTTTGAGATGACTTCAATTTCACTCGGTTGAAATCAACTGCACAATAAAAAGAAGGTTTTAGTGCAGTGACGCTAATATCGCAAAATCTTACATGGAAAAATGTTGGTAAAACGGTTTTTAGGTCTGTTGGTTGCATTTTTTGCAACTGATCCCTCTGAGGCGACGAGTTTAGCCGTTTCTTTCAAATCCTGCAAATAAAGGGTAATGTGTATTTTTTGCGAAAAAATAATTTCTCAACCAATGTTTCCAGTGATGAAATAGCTGAAGTGGCCGCATGTACTGTGTCCCCTATGTAAATTTGACCATAACCCGTTCTGTGAATAAGTTTTGCTTGTTACTATTTAAAATGCACACTGACATTTACTTAAGTTTATGCAAGATTTTGACATATGAAAGGATTTTGGAATAATTTTCGAAAAGCTAGACTCCTATATGTGCCGCTTTAAATGAGAAGCGGTAAACACCAATTAAATGTAACGTTCCAGAATTCCCAAAAGATTTAGCCGAGCAGTCGTAACTTCACTCCAAGCCTACTTGCTGTAGTCGGGAATTTAATCTGCCATGAAGCTTATGAGGTAAACCCCTTGGTTTATATACGTTGGTTTATGAGGACAAACATCCTTACCGTTTTAAATTGTCGGTCTGCAAGTTGATTCTTATTCGCGGCCAAGTCGTGATAGGTCTTTAACAGCTGATCCAATGTAATCTTGTGGTCACAAGCATTAGGATCAAACGCGCGATTCTCATAAATGGGTTCACTGCCATGCACTGCAACAAACGAACCGCGTTTTTATTCTTGCCTGATATATGAGTGTATACTCAATAAAGAAACAAACTTACTTGGCATTGGCTCGTTCGAAGACGACGATGTATTGCTCTGATCAGATAACCTTCGAAGTAAAAAAGAAGGTTGACTTTGAAAAGGTTCCAATTTCGTTATATTTTTTCCTACTAACATACTATCTGTGTAACATGCTAAAAATGAAACCTAGCATCACACATGTTTTAGCGGGATCTCTTTGGTGTATGAAGCAATGTAAATAATGCAAAGAGTAAAGCTGATATCGCAAAACAGGCACCAGTAATATCCAATTACTATTTGTTTATGTCGTTTTGTCAATGCTTAATGTTTTTCTTGAAAACTGTATGCCACCTTATGAGGTGGAAGAATGTGCCGAAAAATCTAATTTTGTTGGCCGCATAGGTTGTGGTTTTGACAAAAAAACAGTGTTAGAAATGCCCGAATATTGTTGTACACCTTGTCTATATCTGCTGGTCAAATTTGGACCCACCACAACACATGTTAAGTTCAGATGTTGACTGAAATCAGCCCGTTGCCGTGATGTCTTGCTACTGTCAAGTGTTTGACAGATCGTAGTTACGACTGGTAATCTGGCAAGCTATGGGTGTTCAGACATTTGTAACGCGACAGTTTGTTTACCAAATGCAACGTGCATCAACTCTCACCGTTTACTGATGCCTGTTCAATATGCTGGTAACCGTCTGTGTTTGCCGTTACGGAGTTGTGGCTAAAATGTTGCTAAGTTATATATATCGGGTTTTCATGGGCCGATAGCGAAAGCTGTTTTCGCTCAGTAGCTCGCTAGTAGATAGGTTATTTGCACAGCGCTTGTGAAAACGTTTAGGCTCAAGGTTGTGACCTTCACCGTTGTTTTGTGCATTGTCATAAGGTTTAATTTATGTTAGGCGCGTTTTAACAGAGTAATACGACTAAGATATCACAGGCTTTTTTCAAACGGGATCCCAACCATCAGTTAACGCAGCCAACTGATGTTAAAAAAGTTTGTTGCCCTTATCAGCTTGACCAACACTTGTTTTAAACCTGTCTTCAAACGATAAAAGTCCGTGAAATTTGTCTCAAGTCAAATCTTGCATTATAGCTTAAGTGCAAAATGCAAATCAAAAAAATTCAAAAAAAATAAAGTTGTTAAACATAACAAATGTAACTAAAGCACGCAGTTAAAATAATTGATATAACATAGAGTATGTATATCTTAGTAGATACCATGATAAGCTGACATAAACCTGACTCAAACTTTCTTAAAACCAAAACCCTAAATGCCCTGTGAACTTAAAACAAGACTATCCACATTCTTAAAAAAAAAATTTTTCAGCTACAAAACATCATACACTTTTCGACCACACGTGATTTCAGTTTCTGAATCCGTTTAGTGTGGACGACATTTTTTGCTGTAGAAACACAAAACCATAAAGAACAGAGTGGTACCGCCGGTAAGAAACTACAGTGATGGTTTCATTACATAATGCGATGACGTTCAGAAAGCCATATGTTGAACGATGCCTCTTGCTCTGTTTCGCTCATTATTACACCAGTCAAACGATACCGAAAGTAGTTTTCGATCGCAATCGTTGGTTTTCAGTTTAATTTGAGATAAAGGTAAAGGATAGAAATGACTGGGTTTACCTTCTTGCGGTTTTGCGCCTCGTCGTGTGTTTCACGCTCCTCATTCGCCATAGAAAAAAGGCGATAATGGCAAGAACCACAGCGATGCCAATCACCACACCCGCGATCCACGCATCGCTTCCGCTTGCAGGCTCTGTATACATACAAGCGTGTTCGAACCAAGGGTTACCGACAGCTTTGGTCATGGCCGCCCAACATAACCAGTTTTTTATTGTATGATTCGTTTTGCATCGATTCTTGAGCGCTAAGCAGTTTTAAGATAAATTTGCGAACTTATGTTTTTGCAAGCAACGTTATGAGTCTGTGTATGCTAGGGATAACTTAGTCAAACCTATACGAAATAAGTTTGTTAAAACTAGGACGAAACAAAGAAATAACCTAATATCTTAAAAACTTCGGTAGCCACAGAATGCGCACGTACCCACATTCATGTAAGTTACTAATGAAGTGTAGCATAACAGAGTGGGATGCGTGTTATTATTTCCGGTTAATCGGCTTACCATTCTCACAGAAAGTCCCACTGTATCCACTAGCGCAGTTGCAAAGGGTTTCATTTTCGCCTGTGCACGTACCCCCGTTTTTGCATGGGTCGTTCTCACAACCTAGTTAACATGTTTATTTAGCCATTAAGTTTTTTTTTGTCAAAAACGTTTGCGGAACAAAGAAAAGCCACTTACCTTCAGAACCACTGGATTCCACTGAAACACAAACCATGTACTATCATTGTTAACTTATTGTTTACGTTTTGTCAAGATTAACATGACCCAACAACTGAACCAAAAGAAAACTATGGTGTAACAAAATGGTGCTCACCTTGTTCTTGGCAATTAACTGTTATCCACAGCAACACAAATGACAATGCATTAAAAAAGTACATTTTAAAATCCGAAGAGCATTTGTTACTGCGATTTGAACAAAAATCAAATTTTAAGAGAATGTCACTCAAATCCAATGTTAATAGTTCTACATTTGGTTACAACAATAAAGTAAGCCTTCTTCCAGCACTTTAGCATGCATGCAAGCTGATTCTCGACGCTTCTTTTTCAAGTTTTTTAGGGCAGATTTGCACGTTTACCGGTGCACTCCATATTTAACTAAACATTCTGCGGACTGTACCCAGAAACTGGCACGGACGGTAACTACTTTCACTTTGCCTAATAGTTTTACGAACAAATATTCGTTGTTTGCCGCTCGATTACGTACAAGAAACTCAAGCAAAACGACGACGCTCCACCTTTTATAAGAACGTGTTTAGAAGCTGCACTTAACTAATCAAGATGTTTACTGTTTGAGTTTATGTACACAATATGTTTGCTGTGTACAGCGCATATTCGTGAACTGTTACATCGTAGCTCAATAGCGCTACTAAGTGTCCGCTTTCGTGTGCGAAACTAAGTAGATCATAGTGTATATTTACACCCCGCATTACGACATAGCAAAGAAATACAGATCACATAATATGTCATACAAACCACGTGCTTTATTGAATTGTGAAGCAAATGTTACGAAGACTTTTAAAATATACACAATGAAAAATTCTTGAATGTAGAGAAAAGCGCATACATTATTACACAGAAATACACAATACCTCATTAAAGATATTTACACTGGTTCATAACACTGTACAGTACTTACAGATCAGGCGCATGTTAACGCTTACAAGAGTAATATTCCAATATGTTCACTGTGATATAATTTTGCCCTTTTACAGCTAATACTATGTCTCCATGAGGTCACCTTAATTTTTCATCTCTTTTACTGTATTTTTATTATCTGCTTGAACAAAATATAGTGGTAGAAGAAGAAGCAACCAAACAAAATACAAATCGACAATGAAAGTTTTTCGAACAACCCTTTGTCAAATAAAGAAACCCATGAATGTGACTCTATTCATCGTCCTCGCAAACTGTGTTGACTTGTGACGTCAGCCACTTAGCGTAATCTTTCATTACGTCATACAAGAAGCGGTATTGACTCTGAAAACACACAGGGGTCGTTACTTTCGCTCATGCGAAAGATTAAGCGAAATGAACACAACTTACCACAGTTGCAACCATTCCTGGTCTGATGTCTCTGAGGTCCTTTACTGTCCTAAAAACATCGATTTTTCCCTCCAGTTTTGCTCTGTTCATCAGCTCGAATATGCTGATGAATGTTCCAGTTCTTCCTGCACCATCACTATAAATACAAGCAGGATGTCGTCACAAATTTACGACGTATCCAATAAACTTGTTGCTCAATTCGTTTGTGATCATGGCGGTGATTTGGCTTGGACCTGAGTAAAGTAGCCACTAAAAGTATAATAGGAAAATGCTGCTCACTTAGGCAAATGGGCAGCAAAACTTCTGCTGCATATTTGTTATTGGATTGGTTTTTATAGAATATAAAATAGGTGGAACACGTGAAGTAGGTCTAACAGGTAGAACAAGTAATTAAAAATTGAATAAGACTATTGGAATCTAACTGAATGGGTAAATGTTTTTGCACAAAAACTCCTTTGACAAAAAGACTACAAAATATTAGCTGTAAATAAATCCTAGTAATTCCTCACGTGCAATGTATTAGCACCGCCCCTTTACTGAGTTGTGCGTCTCTTTGCAAGTAGTGGATGAGATCAAGTACAGAGTTGTTATTGTCCACGCGATCAGACCATTCCTCCAGTTGCAGGTGAAGCAAATCGTGCTGAAAAGAGTACGTATTAAGTCTACGTTTGTTTCTAGCCAACTCTCCTAACTTGTTTACCAACAAAACCACGTGCACAGGCTTGTTTTTTACGTAATCTAGTTGTTGATAATATGTTTTTATTTCTTTTTACATGCAATTACGTCACACTCTAACGGTTTCATGAAAATGAAAAGACTTCTTGTGCATGCAGTGTCACTTTTGGGATTCAGTTAATTCAACCAACATATTGCACATCCACGTATATATAACATACCCACAACAAATAAACTTCGTGTAGGATGATGGAATCACCACCAGTTGTCATAGGTGTTTGCATAATCCCTAACCTCGAACCCCGCTGCATACGCATATCCCCAGTCAAAACCATCACACACATATTTCTGCACGTAGCGAATATTTGCGCAGTGGCCTTTAAGCTTGACATACGCGTTAGGGTAAATACAACTCGCTAAATTTACTCTCGGTTTATGTGAGAAGCAGAACTTATTAACCGCCTACCCGTGCGTGCAGTTTCTGACTCAGCCTTTTAGTCACATGACAACATCATGTGACTTTTTTCGCATGAAGAAACTTGTGTTTTCTTATTGCTGTTGGTCGTTGTCTCCGTAACGAAAAACGGCGCTATGTGTCTTAGTTATTTTTCCTTCGCTTAAAAAAACTCAACTAAAACAAAAACCTTCTGATGCCGACTGTAAGTAGAACAGCTAAACACTAGTTTATTTGAGACAAATGTCGCGCATTTTGCCATATTAAAATGTGTTGTGGACGTACACCTATCTTATACAAACTGAGTTACCCGTTCGCTGTAACGGTTTAGTGCGAAGTTGCGTTGGACGATGTTAATTCCCGTCTCTTTGCGTAGAGTCACTGACACATCTCCAAAAGTGGTTGGCTGCCCTACGTTTTTTGACCAGTAGATGGTGCTCTGGAGAGGAAAAATTTTATATTCGTGATGTAATTGATTAAAGCTATTTATTGGTTACCTTCTTGACGTCACCGGGTTTGCCTAACATTATGATGGTTCTGACATTGCTATGCCACACGGCGTGCCAAAAATCCACTTGCGTGTCGTAAGTTGGACCTTGAGCTGCGATCGTGTCACCGTTGAAACAAGCAATCTTCAACAACGCAAATTGATGAGATTATTTCAACCTTTTGGGTTTTAGTTCTGCCTTACGTTAAAAACTGATGCGTTGTAGTAAAAAGAGTTTGATTCTCTTTGCATAGATGGAAGGATGAGCCTTGAATGATCGTCTGTAAATGTGGTATTTAGAAAACATATCACTAGCACAAATTGATGTGAAGCGGCAATCAAAACGGATACGGAACAACCCAACGTGGAAAAACACAAATTTGTATTGTTATGCAACATAATTTATGACTAAGAGCATTTGCAACAAGCATCTTAATCTATGCAAACAGAAAATGTGCAAAGCGGTATTTAAACTTTCTATATGTTAACTTCAACTGCACATTGCTTTAAAATAAAAGTTTGACGTTTTATGGGCAATGTTGCAAACAACAGCAGGGGAATGCGCGATGCTGCTACTGGGGCATTCCAAAAGGAAAACGAATTTGACACACCGGGGTTTTGTAGCGCCAAAAATAATTGACACCACCCCCTTTGCGTGTTTGCTCACGCTGGAGTGTTTGTTCTCGTGAATTTAGACGGTGACAGGCCAAAAGGATGATTAATCTACATAACTTGCAAGAATAGTAGATTTTAAAGCTGAAGCGTGGCGTATACTAGTTTGTGACGACTTACACGGCAAAACCTTTGCTGACAGATTCTTGTTAGCATTGATACCCAGTCTTGCAACTTTTTGTGTGGAGAAAAGGGGCTTTATCGCGTCCAGCTTGTTGAACTCAATTTCGTATTCTGTTTCTCTGTTCCGGTAGCTCAGTTTCCTGCATTGTGGAAAAGTAAATTTACGCAACTTGAATAACGTTCGTTCTCGTAATTTCATAACTTTGCATTCTTCAAAAAATCAACTGCTTAAATGACGTCAGTCAGGTTAGCTCCGTATAATGATGGAGCTACACCAACCGCGTCATTCAAACTGATGATGGCATAATTTCTTGCCGAAACGTTTTTTGTACATGAAACATGACAATGTTAGCAATAGTATGGGCCAGTCTTTTCAATCTCAATTGCATGGTTTTGTATGGTTGTCCGGCTATGCTATGTCGTAGTTTATCTCCTAATATGGTCCCGTTATATAGTATAATATTTGAAGTCTAATTTATTCATTGTGGCCCTTGATATGTTTGTCGTGCAGCGATTAGGGTGTTCCGGATTGAAGTTACCTGCTCATTCGTTTGTGCCTTTTCTCCAAGTCTTTGACATCCATATCAGTGTCACCGTATGCCTGAGCTTCCGCAAGCAACTTGTGCAAAATAATATATTCTTCCTGTACAAATAAAAGCCACATACATCACGTTTCATTGGTATTGCCCTTTAGTTTCGAGAGTCACACAAACGATATTTGCAAGCCGTTATACCTTGCACTTTGTGTGTTACGAGTGTTTACGAGTGTTTACTTGACAGTTTTGTTATTGCTCTTAAATGTCGGGTCTGTTTATTGTCGAGACTTGCTCATAGCAGGAAATTAAAAGGTAAAAAAATGCAAGGCTGAAACGATTTTGGTATATTTTGGTGGCGGAGGGCAAGACTTTTGCAAAGGGATTTGGATTGTGGAAGCGGGGGAAAAAGCTTGGCGGTTATTTGATTAGGTCTCTGTACACAATTCAGATGCAATGTACCGGTCAAGCGTGCTGGTTACAGCGATTTGAAACAATTCCACCATATACTAGATCTATTCACGCTGACACGTGTCTGGTAAACATCCATAAAAGCGCTATGGTTTTTAGGGGAAAAAGAAGTCCGCAAAAAAAACATTGGATCTTGTTTATTCCATTACCAAAATTTGAGTAATTTTTATTAAGTCGGGCGGCGATACGTTTTGGTTAAAATAATCTACTCTAAAATAGGTCGCGTTCAAACAAATACGGGCGTATGTCTCCTTTGTATTGTTTGCAGGTCACTTAACCATTCAAACAGATAGGGCACGGGAGCTCGAACTGCCATACCTTGCTCCTTTTGTATTTGTTCTCAGTTTTTATGATACTATTTACCCTCCAGCGGTTGATTAAGTAGGCAAAGCATTGACAAAGTGCTTTGGGCCGGCATTGGACATTTGATGATGTCAATATCCGTACCCATCTACATTGTATCCAAAAACAAGGTGAATTTATGTATGTTAATGTAAATAGCATCCACACATATTTTTTTGGAATCGATTTTGTGTTGCCACAGAAAGTGAATGACAATAAATCGTGTGTCACATATTGATGTGCCTCGTGCCGCGCAACACATGTCATTCCTACCTCCGTCTCAATCATTCCCATGCGCTGTGAGCGCAGCTGCCGTGTGCACTCGAAGCAGTTGATGATTTGCTTCTCATTCATTTCCTGCAGCAAGTAGTCGTAAGCGATGAACATTCCAGTGCGACCTGCACCAGTGCTAAAATGCAAACGATTACCGGTAAGTTTATTTGCGTTTGAAAATCTGCACTTTTTTAAAATGTGGGTGCATCACCCTCAAGAGGTTTGCGTCATACCGGGTGTGGCATTATTTGCAGCAAAATGTTGGTCTGACAGATATAAGTATAACAATATCTTAAACATAGGACTTTTGCACGTTATTTTGTATCCTGTGAAATTTTGTATCCTGTATCAAATAGCCCTTATACGAGCGATTTTTGCCTATATATCGATTGATCGTGGCCATATAAGTTATAACTCAAGTTGTGTGTAATGTCACAAACTGGATTTTTCATTGAAAATCCCCGTGTGGTCTAAATTTCCTTGAAGAGATCCCGCAATGTGATGGCTGCCAAGTTTTAGGACTTCACAGCGGTTGCTCAGTGACCGGATGGTTACTCAGAGAGGCAAACGCGCTCCAAGCTAATATTTGTGTTACTTCCGTGTCGCGTTAAAGCTCACGGCTTATCAAACCGATGCGTTTATTAGGCAAACCCCGGCATACACATTAGCGCTAATGGGCCTTGTTACAGACAAACGCAAGCCAACATTATTAATGACGTTATTTGCACGCGACCATGTGAAACGGTATGCGCAGTGCACTATATTAAGGTGATCATCTCCATGCCGTAATTGCGTGTTTAACAGCACTATTGTTGACACAAATTCCACTTCAAAATCGCAGGTTTTTCCTCCACCAGGTTTTGTGTAAATTTGACTTGCAAAAATTTAACTTCGTAGGGTTTGTGACATTCCGCCATTTTAAGAGTCTTGTCAGGTAAAATGGTTGCCGGTTGAAGGCATGTTTGCTTCAAGAAATTTCTGCCTCTAAAACTTTCTTTAAAAAGTATTGATCTTAAGAAGTCATTGTGTCGGTTATTTACCTGCAGTGCACAACGATGGGAGAATCTATTTGAGCTTTGCCTTGTTTCCGTTGCATACGACCATGCAAACGGACGATACCAGTGGTGGTTGGAGGCACGCTTCCTTTTCGCCAATCCAGCAGTTGAAGATGCGTTACTTCCTTCGTGACCTGTGCACAACGTATCGTGAAATAAAAACGCAATATCGAATCAAAGAATCGACCGCTAATGCGAACACCACACATGTGTTGTGACGACATAGCTGCTGTATCGCTCATCACAGTTGTCACCTAAAGGTATTGCAAGATGCCCAAACTGATCACGATAATAGTAATAGCCCACAGGCAGCTATACCTTTGGGTGCCATTATGCAAAATACAGTTTGTTCCCATAATTGGCACAAACCAAACTTATCTGCAACAATTTTATCAAACATGTTTTCGTCATCGCATACCGTTTTATACATGACATCCGTTTGAAGACAGATCTGAAGTTTTCTTATCACGTAACCCGACATCTGTTTTTCCTCCACATTTCTGACGTTCACTTCTCCATATTTCGAAGAATAGCTGACCTTCGGCCAATACTTGTCACTCGCAGGCTGTAAAAAGAATGATTTCGTGTTTTAGGGCTCCATATATTGCTTGCCATATTTTGGGCTGTGACTTTTTGAAAATAGACCTATCAACCCATCTCATTTTCCCGGTTTTCCTTAGAAAAATAACGAGAACCAAACTACAGGAAAATGCAAGTAATCGTAAGTGCAAGGTACTTTACGCCAGCTTATTGTGGCGATCATAGCCGTCTTTAATAATTTCCCAATTTTTTACTTCATTTAAAGTATTAGTAAATAAACTTCCAATGTGTCCCATATAATGTTAATGACAAATGCTAGGGTTTTCCCGAGATTTACCTGTGCACTTGATTTATGGGGCAATGTCAAATACATCGTCAGTATTGTATGCGAGGTGGTTTAAAGCATAAAAGTTTATTGTCAAGCTGCATTCCCCTAGTTTCGCAGTGGGCGTAAAGATCAAGCTAGACATTTCGTTGCTGATGATACCTTCGTCAAAAGTAGTAATGTGTGTGATATGGATCTTACTTGTTTATTTTCAATTATGTTGTTCAGCATAACCACAACCTTAACCTTCTGTTCCCAAATCATCGTCCAAAAATCACCAACTGTGTTGGGAAGGGGCGCTTGAGTTGCTATGAACTTTTGTTTGGAGTCGAATCCCTGACAAAACTTACTTTTAGAATACTGCACTGTTAGAATCCAGCACTAAAATATCGAACAAATTTTGAAAAATGTCGAGTCTGACCAGCCAGCATGAATAATCGTGCAAACTGTCGTTATAGAGAAAGTGAAACAAGCAAACTCACGACGATGAAACTTGCGTTGATGTAGTTGGATCCATGGGAAGACAGTGTTATTCTATTGACGTCATCTGCAAAAATATTTTAAAAAATGATTGGGCGGCGCGACTGGCAACAGTGGTCAAAGCGTTCGTCCCAGTTGTCAGGTATAAACTCTGAACTGGATTCGTGCGCAGAATAAAATTTAAATACACTTTAAGTTTCATTATCGTAGGTGAATGTACAAGCTTTCAGCTGGCAACACGTACATGGCAAAACAGTGCCAGTTCTATTCTTTCTTTTGTTTTCTCGCTGTTCCGCTGTTGTGGTTGGCGATTGGAGCTGCAGGCTTGCTGGGTTCAGTTCCTGTACAAATAAAAACTTATTGATGATGTTTTGCTTCTGATTGCATTGGAACCTGAGAAACATGCACCCACTTCCACCATATTGTGCACATGTGGTCACGGAAACAAGGAATATGTTTTAAATGTTTGTAGATTATGTTGTTATACGAAAAGAAAAGCGGACCGGCAATGTTCACAAGATAAGGCTCTTATGTCCTGTGTGCTTTAGATATTTGCCTTGTTTTCAAACACTTTCAAAGTAAGGTAAACGTCCCAATGTTAATAGAACCCCCTTTGTACGGTGAAGTGTGTATTTAGTATTTTTATCTACGACCAAGTACAAGAGCTATGGAACTGAACTGTCATGATACAGAATTTCCGGATACTGCTTTCCATCATAGGTAACTAGATTGAAAATAATGCATATCTAAATAACAAAATCTGTTATGTATGTATTTTCGTTTGAGTTTGCCTGTGGCAATCAAAATAATGTTCATGTCTATCTTAATTAGATTGTTTAAAAGTGCTTGCACTGGCATGTAAACTTTTTTTCAGACTTTTCTAAATGTTACTTAATCGTTTATCTGAGAATATATAATGAGCTCGAAACAGATAGAAATATCCATGTGCTGCTAACTTCAATTATAAGATTTATTCATTTGAGCGACATGATGGATCGTCGTTACGTCATAGATACATTAATAAATGCCGGATAGAAGTGGTCAACTTTGTATGTTTAAAGAATGTGGAAAATACCCACGCTAAAAGCCAGGTAAAATTCGAGGGATTTAATTAAGTTGAATTAAGTCTGACACACACTTTGTGTCCACTGTTGTTATGTACAATGTGTCGACGGTTCTGCGAATTCATGGTAAAAGGGTCTTTCCAAGATCGCTACTGCTCCGCATGTTTACGCTGTGGTTTTGTTGTAAATCGAATACAAGGTCAGCATTGTTTTACAGCCTAAAACATTTATGATGTGCCGCACCCGGCTGGTTCGCGGCCGGTGCAACGCTGAAAGTTTGCTTTGTAGGTCTAATGCCATGTTTGCGTTGACTGGCGGCAATGTGGGGGCTCAAGTCAACAATTTTATCGCGGTATGTTTTGCGTTAAACATTACACGACCTGCGTGCCACAACGGTTAGAAAAAGTTGCCACTGCGGCTCTTGCAAATGCAGGTTTCATTTTGTCATTGTCCCAATTTGTACGACACCAGTATAAACCTCAACGTATGCAGACTATTCCGCATTTATATTGAAATACCAAACATATGCTTACTTGTTGGAATTGTTTTCGAAGCTTCGAAAAGTCATCCTTTGCCAATTCCTTGTATCTGGAATGCAGACGTTAATTACCATCGTTAACAGTATACGTCTAATAATCAAATGACTCTCTGTTGTACTGATTTGCTTCATATTTTTTGCCCCGAATCCCAAACAAAAATACGGCATTCAATTACAAAGAGTGCAAACATAATGGTCAAAACCCTGAAAAGAGCCATATCGAGGCAATTAAATCCAGTACCTTCGTATATGGCAAGTGGCTAATTAAAAACCCGTGTCTCATATAATGGCAAACAACAAACACTTTAAAAGGAACTACAGTACCTTGCAAGGATTTCTGGCAACCGAATCCCATACGATTCATTTTCTGATACTTCTTCGTACACGTTGGATACACCTTGTTTTACAACACAACATGTTAATAGTAACATCAACCATATGCATAATACATCTGCTTTGGGTATTAATTGTTGTATTTTATGTGCTGCCAACAATCGATTCAAAATTTTAAAAGTCCACTATACAATATTTTCTAGGTAATTTCCGTAAATCTATCAGATGTTTCTGTTGTTGTCTTTGCATTACAACACTATTGTAGGCCATGTGGACCATAACAAATCTGAAGCAAACTTACGTTTCAATGGAACCATAGATGGTTTTCTATCAATATTCTTTTCCTTTTGGCAACAACACCTATACAGGCAAAAATTTACACAAAATTATTTTCTATAAATTTGAGTTCATTTGGATCCACAATTTCGCAACTATCTTACCTTCTTCTGTACAGTAAAACGGTCGTTATAGTGATTATACACAGGACCAGAAAGGCTCCAATACCAATGATCAACCAAATCCACCAATCCAAACCAGATTCGTCAGGGACTTCTTCTGTCATACAATCGTAATACAATTTAATTTTCGCCCACAATGTACCTTGTCAACCCTCTAACGGTTATTTAAAATTTTAAACACGTGTTAACTTTGATAATCACCGGTGACCCGTACTTACTGTTTTCACAACTTTCCCCGAAATATCCTTTAATGCAATCACACACATACGCACCGTCACTTCCTGGAACACAGGTGCCATTGTTTTGGCAACCAGTGACGAAACAATTTTCTGCACATGAAAATTTTGAAAATAAAAACTTAAACATCCTGATGACAACGTTGCGTCACAAACAAAGAATTAATTTTTGTTGTTTACTAACCATTTTGACAGCTACTACCAACATATCCTGGTCGACATTCACATACAAACGAACCGTCAGTTGGCACGCATGTTGCATCGTTGAGGCAAGTTCCACCTTCACAGATTTCTGCGAATTGGGGTTAACAGAAAACTGCTAAAGAGTTGATGCAAACATTTTATGAAATTAACGATCATTTAAAAAATATGAGTTGAATGTTTAAAATTATCGCCAATTTTTCTTTTCCAACATTGTAGAAAAATCTTTAATCGATCTTAATCAATCTTTTTTAAAACGTGTCGACGCTGCTAGCTCTGTTTCAACATAGGTATGCATATAATTACATACATGCCTAAAAAAATATATCCTTTTGGTCACTTACTGCCTTCACATCGATCTCCGGTGAATCCTCCCGAACAATCGCAGGTAAATGCCTCACCGTCAAATACGCAGGTGCCGTTGTTTTCACACACGCCGTGGTAACAATGCTCTGCATAGAAGTTAGACGCCTTAGTTTTGTTGCAACAACTGCATCCTCAAATAATAAAACCATTTGCGAAACCACTTACTCAGCTCACAATTTTTTCCAGCGAAACCATTCCCGCACAAACAAAACGTTTCTTTGCCGTTGTATCGATAACACGTGCCGTTGTTACAATTCGCATCGTCACAGAACTCTGGAAACAAGACGATTTTACGGTGTCTATTTAAAAGTTAATTTAAAAAAATGGGGTTTACCCAGTCCGCAAGCGTCACCAAAATAATCATCTCGGCACTCACAATGGTGTGTGCCGTTCTGGATGTAACACGATCCACCATTCAGGCAGTATTCACCGTCGCAAAGCTCTGCACAGAAAATCATTGCAGGTTTATACAAGTAAGTATTTGAGCGACACTGGGCCGAAACCAAACAACCCAGTTGTCAATGCGTTACGAGAAATCAGCATCAATGCTAAATTAGACTTGTTACCGCGTTCGCACGTATCTCCTTTAAAACCTTCCATGCACTTGCAATCAAAAGTGATTCCTGCTACCAAACAGATGCCGCCGTTTTTGCATGGGTCAGGTGCACATGGTTCTGCATAACAAACAGCAAAGTCAGTCACATCGTGTTTTTTTTTGTATTGCCAGCTTTGTACCTAATGAGCAGTTTTTTCCAGCGAACCCATCCGTGCAGTTGCATATGTAGTCAGTTTCGTTTGCTCTACAGACGCCACCATTTTGGCACGGCTTGTCGATGCAAGGCGCTAATGCAAGATATGTACATCGTAACATTTTACACCCGTGTTTCCCAACCTGGGGTTCGCGACACCAAAATATTGCGAATCGTATCAAGCGTTCCGTAAATAATCAAGAGCAGCCTTTTTATTCAAATTTACGTAGCCTTTATTGCATCGCCGTTTCTTTGTTCATTTACGAATTCTACTCAGTTTGTCACAAAGTCCGTCAGGTAAATTTTACGAGGGGGTCTACAGACTTGATGTTTTTTATACCAGAGATCCAAGACTACATAGGTTGGTAACCACTGCGAAAAGGAAAAAAAGTTACCTATTGTGCAGTTTTCTCCTGCGTACTCCATGTCGCAGTTGCAGACGTAATTTGGACCGATTGCCTCGCAATCCCCATTATCGCCACACGGTTTATCAGAGCAAGGACCTTGAAGATAATATTTGTCGAACCACAATGCATACTGCACAATATAAATGAAATCATACCTATTTCGCAATAATCTCCTTTGTACCCGTTTTCACAGGAACATGTATAGTTAAAGCCATTTACCACACATGTTCCGTTATTTTCACATGGATTTGGCTTGCAAATATCTAAAATGTGCAGAATGTATACGATGCATAATTCCTCAAACAAATTAATGCAAGCCCACCAGTTTCACAGTGTTTTCCAACGAACCCATCCGCGCAAGAACATGTAAACCCACAATTTGTTGAACTGCAATTAGCTCCATTTTTACAAACTGAACGCATGCAGGGGTCTGTGAAAATCAAAATAATGTGTCGGAGATGCAAGAAACCATTAATGCACACGCTAAGACCATCAGTATACAATTAAGCATCCGTTATAACATTTAAAGAAGATATGGGTGGAGCATTCTAATGTAGATTGCAGATTTCTGCAAAATCATTTGTCATGAAATAATAATCAGACTTTAGTATTTTTCGGGCTTTAAAAATTTTTAGTAAATAAATGAAAAACTTTCCGGCCTTTGAATGTGCTGACCGTAATCATATACTCAGCTGCAGTACCTTTACTTTGACAGCTTTTTGTCTTATTAAAGGCGACGCAGTATTCATTTTCATTGCACGACGGAACGCACGGGTCTGCAGAGTATAAAAAGAATGGTGGCAATTGCTTAACATCCAAATAAAAACCTTACTTACCCATCTGACAAATGTACGAACCCCATCCTTCGGTTATATTTTTTCCCTTGGAAAACCATTCGCCCAACGTTGCCTTTTGGGCACTGACACGAAGGCCACATCCCATGTCGTTCCCAGTGTAGCACTTTGGCTCTTTTGATGTCCAATTTTCAAACCCCGATCCTCCATTATCAGGTAGCGTCCCCCTTCCATCAATCCATAGCCAATACCACTGACTTCCCTGTGCACCAGACCAGTATCCTGCTTTGTCTCCTAAAGATCCATCCACTTCATCCGCGCATAATTTCAGTTGTTCTGTGATGTTTGGTTGCAAGTTTTCTTCAATTATGACTAAAGTTCCCCCGGGCTGAGTGCCACCGGATTCAAGGTAATTTCCACAAAATGCATTTGCTTCATCAAAAGTAAGTGGCAAATTGTCGGACTTGTAAAATGCAATCGACTTTGTGCCTCGCCAGTCATCCTCGGATTTGTATTCAAACGAGGCAATAAAACCTAAAATATACATTGCCCGTTTTATGCGACAATCAATTGCAACAATCAGTTAGATAATTTTAAACAAGCGCAACGTAGATAAGAAATTGGTGGTGAGAATTCTTTACATTCTGTACTTACTTCCTTCAGCTTCGGTTTGTGAGAAATGCAAAGCTTGAAAAATGCAGAATGCAGTAATTCCTGCAAGTCTCATTTTTATACAGAAGTTCATGAAAAATTCTGACCCTTTTAGTTGCAGCGCTGTCTACAACTGCTTCGATCGCAACTTCGGTTTGGATTGTTTGCCCAACAAATGGTTTTAACGATCACCTCTTTTGTGCCACCACGCGGATGTAGTCAAACATATTTTTTTTTCTGTGTTTTTTAATCATTACATAAAAGGTTTCAGCATAAATTAAGTAAATATAAGCTGAACGAGTCTTTTGAACATACATCCCTTAGATTTATACTTGTTTGTTTTTGGTTCATAATTTTGTCCAGTTTGTTTTTCGAGTAAATGTTAAAGGAAAATAATTTATTAATCTAACTGGGAATGTTTTTTGGAATTTTTTGTAACTGTTAAACATCTTTCAACGATTTTATACCGATAAAATAGTTTCAGTCTAAAGTTCATTATGGGCCTACATACGGCGCCGGAACCCTTATGAAATTTCTATCTATTGCAGGCGAAATGTCGGTGTAGTCATTTTACGTTAAGTTTGTCCTATTAGCTTCCTTAATCGCATTGCCTTTTTTGTGCCGTTTTTCATTTTGTTATTTTTGCTATCATCGATTTTTTTACAAAAGTAACTGTGTCTCACGAAACACAGCTACAGAGTATTTAATTTGGTTACTATAATGCTAATTATATGCGCAAAAGAGCCATAATAATCAATGAGAGCTGCAGACAGGGTGTATACACGCACTGTTTCGACCTGTAAGGTCTCATCAGTGCAGCTGTTGATGTGGCACTGTGCTAGCTGGTAGACTAGCAGGCACACAGATTTCCACTTTGTGGTACCTTTCGGTCAATCGTCGATATGTTGGGTACCAAACTAGGTACCAATCAACACAGACGAACCACGTGGAGCGCACTATGGCCAAAACAACTGTTTGGGACCCAATAGCGCTATCGGCTCGGCTTTCACCCAAATCATATTATATGCGCAAAAGAGCCATAATAATCAATGAGAGCTGCAGACAGGGTGTATACACGCACTGTTTCGACCTGTAAGGTCTCATCAGTGCAGCTGTTGATGTGGCACTGTGCTAGCTGGTAGACTAGCAGGCACACAGATTTCCACTTTGTGGTACCTTTCGGTCAATCGTCGATATGTTGGGTACCAAACTAGGTACCAATCAACACAGACGAACCTTGATTGGTACCTAGTTTGGTACCCAACATATCGACGATTGACCGAAAGGTACCACAAAGTGGAAATCTGTGTGCCTGCTAGTCTACCAGCTAGCACAGTGCCACATCAACAGCTGCACTGATGAGACCTTACAGGTCGAAACAGTGCGTGTATACACCCTGTCTGCAGCTCTCATTATAATGCTAATGTTGTATAAAATGTATGAGTTGGCCAGATATAACAATATTACTTCACATTATATACTGGGACAGACCGACGAAACAACTCAACATCTTTGAAACATCATTTCAGCCATTGCGGAACCAAATCGGTGAAACAACTGAACTACCTATTGTTAGAAGTTCTGCCAAGCAAAGAAATATAGTTTCGAAATTAAAACCGGCTTTTTGGGGGCGTTAGAGTGAAGAATTTTCCATGACTGTTCAGCAGTGTCCCGAAGACCAGTACCCTAGGTCGAAAGCAGTATCCAATATCGGTTCACACGATTCCCAACTTTCAAAATCTGATCTGCCCGGATTTAGTTATCCTCCGCGTAGAAACAAAGGTTGGTCTGCATGTGATGTTTATTTGCAAGTTTTCTTCAATTATGGCCAAATTACCGGACTCGAGATAATTTTTACAAATCGCGTTGCGATATTTATTGAACTACTTAAAATGTTTCAAGGCGCCGAAAACACCGAAGAGTACTATTTTAAATAATCCTCTAGCGCCCTTGAAGCGCGTGTTATTTATAAGTCCTCTAGCTCCACCACACGGATGTTGTATAAAATAATCCTGTAGCACCATAACATGAATAATATTTAAAACAGTCCTGTAGCTCCACCACACGGATGTTATTTAAGATAATCTTCTAGGTCCAACAAGAAGATGTTACTTAAAATAACCCTGTAGCGCTATGAAGCGGATTTTATTTAAAATATTCCTCTGGGTCCAACATCCGTTTGGTGAAGTTTTTTTTTAAGTTACATCCGCGAGATGGAGGTAAAGGACTATTTTTAATAACATCCGTGTGGTGGAGCTACAACATAATTTTATATAACATCCGCATGATGGAGGTAGGGGATTATTTTAAATCACATCCGCGTGTCCACTTCCTTCACGATTACTCAGTGTGAAATGCCAAGAAGAAAAAATGCAAAAGGCAGTCACTAATGACAGCAAGTCTCATTTTGCATCGGTCAACTTAAAACTTAGACGCCTACGAGCTGTGGTGCTGATTTGACACCAACGATTACTTTGAAGTTTCCCATACTTCAATGTGTTTTTACTGGAAATTACATTGAAGTTGTCTGTGTTTGTTTCGAGTTAATGTTACTGATCTTTCGCTTATTTTGTAGACGATTTATGTTCTGTTTTTGTGTTGATTTTATGGTACCATTTGTTAAGCAGGTGGACAGGGTGCTCTTCTACACAAACAAGCAAACACATTTTAAACTGTCAGTATTTAGAGAGTGTTAAGGTCGTGTTGTACTGCGGGAAATTTTCTTGGTTGTTTACAAATTTTTCGTGATTTACGATGTTTTATGACTTTCAAAAACAAAAATGCTAGAATTATAAAAATAAAAACAGCAAGATGGAGAAAAGTAACATGGCAAAGAAGACAAGAAATCAATAATGCAAAGTTTGTACAATGCAAGTTTAATTGCAAACATTAATAGACGATTGCCAAATTAAATTGCGGTTAAATGGCAAAGAAACGGAGCAGGACAAGAATTAGTTTTTCAGTTTGCAGAAAATTTCTTGAGACTTGATATGAGGGAAATGTAAAAATGTTTCGAATCCCATGTAGCAATACGATAGTTTTCCATCGTTAAAGTTTATACTTCGCTGCCACGACCAATTCAAGTTTTTTTTGCATTTCAATCATGTTGTCATCATGTGGTAAAGAAACGAGTATTGTTCCTGTAAAGAGGCATATGGTTGTTGAGGCTACAAATCGTTTGATCCTCATTATATATTTCGTATTACTCACTTGGGACGCGGCCACCGTCGGTATTTGCTTCCTCGTGTTGTGAACAGTCCTCATCACGTTGATCATCCCTTCAGTCCGCTTGCGATGAAGGAGAGTCAGGAGACTGATGAAGTTGCCAGCGCGGTTCATGTCGACACTATAAGATACATTGTGTTTGGGTGTTTCAACATCTGTTGTAGCTGTTACATAATACAACTGCACAGATTTTGGGCAATTAGAAAACTTGTGTTTTCAATTAAGAAGATTTTCGGAATGTATATTGCTATTTTGTGGCACGAAAGCCGCGCGCGTGTGCGCATCTACAAAATAGGTTTAAAGCTAATCACCACCAGAGTTCAGACTTTTTGTATTTTTATTCTTACCCCGAGTGGACAAGAAGTGTGTCTTCGTTTGGTTGCGAGTTTTGCTCCAGTTGGCTGATAAGCTCCTTTAGATCGCGGAACTCATCAGGAGCGAGGTTTGAGGGCCACCCGGTATATTGCCAGTGTGTCACGCTGACCTGCAAAAACACAAGCAATGTTTCACTTCTCATATTCTCGACGTAAAATCTGCTTCTATTCAATCTTGTGTAAAAACATATCGATCGGTTAAACGTTACCCGTGATCGTCCGCTGGAAACCGACAAGACTCTCTTTACGATGTAATCTGAGTGCTGTGTTTCGCTTTCCAGTTTCACTTTGAGACCGCGATGGAACCCCAATTTCCCAACGTCAGGCCAATACTTTATGGATTGCACCTAACAACAGATACAATAATCGCCGATTTATGCCTGGCCGTATGGCAGACGAAACGTCGAAGGAATACAGTATGTGTATTTTATGCCAGAAGCTCAGTCTGTTTTCAATCGCCGATTTCTGTTCCTACGTTTTGTGTAAGTTCACTAAACCATTTTGGCTTTAGCGGTATAACGTTACATTAAGGTAAAAATTAATCAGTTATATATTTTTTTTTGTGTATTCATCAGCGTTTATCACCATCACTTACAGAATGCAAAGCTTGCATCCTTGATTATCATTAAAATTTCATATCCATATAGCGTACAGTTTAAGAATACATTCACTGCAGTGTAACTGATATTTTGGGGTATTTTGTTTATCTTAATTCTGCTTTCATTACAAATAGTGATTCGACTTGTTAATACGTGGATGGAGAGCTCCATTTACTCGATCTAATTAACGCATTTACAGAAAAACAACGTTTGCTACTTGATAATTTTGCAATCATACCGTGTCACGTTCCACAAGCTGAGTCAGCATGACGATGTTGGTCGCTCGATAAACGAAAACGAACTGCCAGAAATCGGTGAGATTGTCCCATGTTGGAGCGCTAGTTGTCAGCGCTGTGGGGAACTGGGCAACATTCTGAAACGCGCAACCTCTGACATAGAAACTTTTCACTTGTCCATCGACTTGAAACTGTATGTACTTGCTCTCTGCGGAAAATCGACAACAGTCGTTTAATGTAAATGTACGCCCCGAAAAATATCGTTTTGAATATTAATAGAATATTTAAATGACCGATGAAACGCTGTCGGACTCTGCAGTTAGCTTTAGGACCATCAGAGACTTTGTAACAGATGTTCTTACAAATTTAGTACAAATTTACAAGTCGTCTATCATACAATATGATCCACTTTGCACATATGGTTTGAAATGTGCGTGAAAGCTTTGCAAAGTTTTAAATGCAACGTCTCATCACATATATTACACACAATATTGGATACCTTCTTGGAGTTGGTAGTTGGATACGATGTTCAAACTTTGAAGTTTACTCAGCTTTAACAGCTCAGTGTCGAAACCTGACCGTCCATCGGTTGTTCTTAACCAAATAATATCAATCAAATTATAAACTTGAGTAAGATTTTAATTAGCGCCTTTACCTTTCCAACACCTTTATCTTGAAAATAAACTGTTTGTCGACTTGATCGCTGTTTTCAAGGGTGTGGTACTCTGCCAATAGTTTGTGGAGAAGAATATAATCCTCCTGCAAAATGTGCTGATAATGTTTTTTGCATCATACAATGTTCCTGACCAGGCCAACAAGTCAACACAAAGATAAAACCGTGAACACATGGAGTATCGGATGCTGATTCATTACTATGAAAAATTACTAAAACATTTGAAATTAGGAAAACCTTCTTGCGTGGTTGGCATAATTATGCAATGATTATAACCAGAAAACTTTACCAGCTTTTCCACAAAAATGTCGCACTGAACTCTGAACTCCATCACAGTGTTAAAAATTTCCAGCGTCTTGGACACTTTGAGCTGTTGTAGCAAAGCAAAATACGCGATGAAACAGGAGTGCTCAGACATGCCTTCGCTGCAATACAAAGTAAACACGATGTTGTAAGGGGTAATCCGTCAACCACACAGCCTCATTAGCTTTAATACACTTTTGAAGTTATATTTGTACCAGGATCATAAAAAGGGGGCGTGGTAGTGTTTGTGTGATAACGTTGCGTCGCTCATATTGATGCTTTTCATGAAACAAATATTAATCATATTGACTAGAGTAGACGTTTCGAACACTAACTGCGTTCATCATCAGTACTATAATGAGCTACATGCAGCAGAACCGAAACTTGATTATTAGCAAAGTAAACCGTGCGTTCGTTTTAGCGACAGGTACAGTGATGTCATTTCAGAAGAAGGCATGTGATTTTCCGCTCCGTTTAAATGCTATAGTACGTAGCGACTACTGCGTGAGTTTAATAAACATCACCACAACATGTAATAAAAACTTTATCCTTGTGTTTCATAATGATGTTAATTTTACGTATATAGCCGAGGTGTTTTCCATTTCGTATCTTTTCTTTGATTGTTGACTTTCAGTGTTGGCAAACAACAAAATCATGCCCGGTCGCAAACAGTGTGTCTGGAGGCAATTGCGCTAGCGCTCTGCTGTTATCGCAGCTCTGTTTGTCTCAAACACTTGGGCAAACATGCACTAGATTATGCTGTACCCAATTTGTAACCTCTACTCACTTGCTGTGAACCAACATTGTACAGGGGGGCCTAGATTTGTTCGTTGTGCTTCGTAAGTCTGCCACGAAACGGTGGAACCCAGGATGGGTCAAAACCTGGTTAATGTCGCCTGGTTCCGTCCATCGATATTCCGTCAAGTGCTTACAACTCTGAAAACATTTGTACCACTGTTAGATAAATAAGCGAAGTCCGCAACACAAATGAATGCGTAATTACATCAAAAAGGCTACGATTCGAATCTTTGGATGTAGCCAGTGGTTATGTTCATTACTTTTACATTGGTACCTCCGTATCTTATTACGAACCATTCATAAGATTTCTCTTTACAGAAAAAAGCAAAAACGCTTGATATCAGAGGCGCTGACCCCTAGATGACGAAATTGTGGGTGATACTTTTTCGTCAAAGTCTGATAACATATGACCCAATGGCTCACAAACAATGTTTGCTCAATTCGTGGAAAAGTTCGGTAAAGCACCTGACGTAAGCGTAACAATGTGAACAACTGGTGTAATTCTGGGCAAGTTCTTACTTGATTTAGTCAAATATTTAAGCAGCAGACAATCGAAAATGGTTATATTGCTTTTAGCTTACCGTTGTGTAGGCGGTTCCTGTCTCTTCTATTTCGTAAGTGGTTACAACGTAGTGTTTTTTGTGCTCCTGGCCTGTTGTCTGTACCCTCATCTTTCCGTACACACAGGCGGCGTCATTTTGAGGTACATACTATAAAGTACAAGCGGTATTTCCATTACAAAATAGTTATCTGTTAAGCATGACGATACGTTCAAATCCTATCTATAAACAAGATCTACTTTTTGAAAATTAGGGTTACGTTTATTAGCATTCTAGAGCATACTTACTTTACGGACCAAACCTCAAACTGGTTCATTCGAGCCTAATACTATATTTTTTGGTCATTGCATACTTTGAATCTTCCATGTGTGTAACAACCGTATGACCATCAGAATCTGCATCTGAATTACCTGAGCATCATTGCCGAGTGAGACCAATATCGGACATCCCTCGCTGTGAAGGGTTTCCCAAAACTTGGACGCCTGATGAGCTTGAGGTGTTTGCATTGACAAAACCTGTAACGGGAAACCACAGTAACTGACCGCAATAGTGAAACTAAATTTTAAAGACTAAGTCAAATATTTGGACTTTTGGTCATAATTATTCTGGTTGCACATACACTACCTGATATACTCCAAATTTAAGAGCCGAGGTCGGATTCGTGTCTGTGTGCAACTGAATTCGTATGAAGGTACCTGCGCGAATATCATATTTTAGTAAGGTATGTTTTTTTCGTAAGGTTTTATATGGGTTGAAGAAAAAAATAAAATGTCAGAAAAAAGACTACTGTTTCAGCACAATGTTGTTGTGTTTTTTGTCTTACATAGTCAGAGTTAAAAGAGCTTAATACGGAAGAAGTTTTATATACTGAAACATAAACTTTGTCCAATTTTCTTAAAAAACAACACACATCTGCCCGCAACTGCCTTACATAGCTCTCCATGGTGATATGAGGCGTTCACGTAATGTCTTTCTCCTTTTGTCGATGCCACGACGGCTTTTAGGTTCTGAAACATAAAACACCGCTATTTAAAAATATCGAATACCATCTAATAACCCTATGATGTTGGCAAACATTTCTATTTCCTTGCACTACGAGCCAGCATCGGATCGTTCAAAAACATCGAGTGGCTTACGAAATGACTTGTACCGAAAAGCTGTTGCCATAACTGCCCGCGAGATACATTTTGTTTCATTATTTTACGTTTGCTGATTATAGCCATAAAAGTGGTAGCACATAGTTATTTAGTAGAATTGTTGCAGCAAAATGTTTCTAATTATTTTGCAAGCATCACTTCACTTGTGGAAATGACACCAGAATAGTTTTTTACCCTGAACTGAGCTTCGAAGACCGCATTGTTGTTTTGCTGCATTGCGCAGCATTTTTCCAACAAATTGTCTGCGTTTATAGTCAGTTGTTGTTGAGGGAGATCTGTTTCGTAGTCGTCGTCGTCGTTATCCCACTCTGGAGTTTGCTGTGTTTCGGAATGGCCGTCAGGGATGTGTCTAGGATCTAAAACATGATATTCCAGTTCAGCCTTGGTAATAAACTGGGACTTTTAACACGAACAGCTTTATACTAAGCATGACGCTACAGCACAGAGCACTCATTTCAAAAACTTGTCTATACGCTAATTTTTTACGTTTTCCCTGGTTTTATGCGAGAACTGAAGTTAGAGGTGAAGATTTGTGTTTCAATCCAGTCAATTTATTAATCCTTTTTATTTAATTACAAGAAAATGTTTTTAAATCTTTGTTTATGAGTAAAGCGATTCTTACTGGGTACGTATTGGTTTCCTCCACGAAGAGGAATGTCTTGTGATTTTGGTTGTTGCTGATTTTTGGATTTCCTGTGTTTAGAATTTTGAACAATAACATTACTGTTTTTATGTTACATGTTAGTGGACCCTTTTCTTAATTATATTTAATTTCCAAAGATGTGTCTGATTATAGGTTACTATTCTGGATATTTGCAATATAGTAAAAACCCAATGAGATACCTGCGGTGTATATACACAAGTAAAGCCGTTACAATCGCAATTAGCGCAACACCTCCGCAGACTGCTATTACGATAATTTTCCAGGTTGCAAACTCCTCAGATTCTTTCTCTGCGTCGACAAAACATTTAAATTGAAACTATGGCGTACAGTTAGTTAGAACAAGCAAAGGACCTTTGGCTTTACTTACCAGTGCAATTTTGGCCGGTATAATCTTCAGCACACTCACAGGTGTCGTTTTGGCAAGTTCCGTGTACACATGACTCGTCGTCGCAAATATTCATATCTATAAATATATCTATACCATTGTCACCTCGTTTTGAGTTTAATTAAATACTATATTTTCCCACTAAATCTGCAAGAGCGAAAAAGGTAGTATTTGTATGTATATTCAAAATTCATTGTTTTATCAGCACTGTAAGCGTGGCAAACATACACAGAAACATGTTATAACAAGTGTTAAGCGCTGCTTCTGTTGCATAGTGCGGCATTCCACTGCAAACTTCACACACACTTTGTCACGTATGCGACAAAGCCAAGTATGTGTACACATTTATTGTGTGCCAAACTTTTACGTAGCGAGGTACATGAATTTGTAGGTTTGACATTTGCCGCTATGCTTGCACAAGATTAAACCTTAGTTTGTAATGTCAAACCAAATTGTCACAATTTCAGAAAAAATTGAAACTTACAGATTTCGCAGAAGCGACCACTGTAGTTTTTCGGACAAGTGCAGTTAAATTCCTCCCCGTCTTCAAAACACTCTCCACCATTTTTGCAAGGCTTGGACCAACAAACTGCACAGATCACAACAAGTTTTAAATATTAATGACAACAACCAGTCATATGTAAAAAACATTGTTTTGGGACATTTCAGATCAATAAGGTGAAATGCACTAATTGTATGTAAAGTAATATTAATATTATTGCATTCAAACTCACTGTATTCGCATGAGGAGCCACTGTAGTTTTGCGGGCAAACACAGGTAAATCCATCAACGGCTTCATTGCAGGTACTGTTATTTTTGCACGGATTTGAGTCGCAAGCTGTAAATTGATTCCAAGTTAATATATTTTTTTGTGTGTAGAATTGCAATCAACCACTTAGCTTAATGGGATCACCCCTACCTAAACTGCAGTTTGGAGGCTTGGTACCTTCTGGACATACGCATTCGTACTCAGTGGTATTCGAAACGCATACTTTTTTACCGGGACAAACAATTCCACTGCAAATCTCTGAAAAAGTAAAGCATAAAACCGATATGAGGTAAGGCGCGAAATACCTTGTATATTTTAATCGAGTTTCCTTTGCTTTTCAAATCAACACTCTTAGACCTCATAATGAACTTTAACTCATGAGGTCTCTCTCAAGCAGGTAATTAGTTAAGTCGTGCCATCAAAATACTAAATTATTCTATCCTCCACTTGATAAAAATGACGTTGTCCCTTTAAAATGGCGCAGCAACAATAATAAAACTTTAAATTGTAAAAAATAAGTCCACACAGTATAGTCTTTGAATTCATTGTTGCCAAACAAAAGGGTCCTTCAAAAATTTTTGCTGATAAGTCCTGCTATAAAGGCCTGCCGTGGTTGCATCTCGCACGTAGTCAAAAAACCTGCCAATTTTACTAATGATACAGCATTTGTCGTCCGCACAAATGTTTAAGTTATTTTGAAAAAAGCGACCAAATGCGGAATTCCTTGTTGTATTTTATAACTTACCTCGGAAACATATAAAACGATTGCGTTGACTTTTCTCTACATCTACCCAGTCTCCAAAATATAAAGTCTCGCTACTAACATTGAGAGCCATTGCCTTGTTGTTTCCTGCCTTCGGTCGGTCAGCGGCCCAGTTAAAATACGTATCGTTACAAGAGTGGACATCCACCGAATCGCTGCAAGGTACCACAGTCCCGTCAAGCCATTGCCATGTGTTGTTTTTGCTTTCCGCTCCAACCCAGTAGTAAACGTCAGTGGAGGATGAATTATCGCTTGTTTGCTGCAGCTCAAGTTCGATGAAGCTTTGGGTGCTGTTGTCAAATATATATACAAGTGTCGCGTTGATGTCCTCGCATTTCCATTCAGCTTCAGTAAAGTTGCTGGTTTGGTTCTCGAAAAAGAACTCATAGCCTTGAAACGTTGGATTGTCTGAACGTAAAAACTATATTGTGAGAAACAAACTATATTTCAAGCAAACAATTTTAGAAAATAAATGAATATTGAAGATAGTTAAATCTCTGGCGGTGGCTGTTTGGCCGACGAAGACTTAGTATCTGATTGTTCTACACAGCATTTATGTACACCCAAAATTCATTTTCTATTAGCAAGTGTAGGTCGTGTTGAAATTCTGAAATGTAAACGCTACAACTTCCATGTACCTAGTTTATTTCCATAACAGGATATAATGGTGCTGAGCAGCAACAGTACGTGAGACTTGTATTGAAGCAACATTCCTTGAAGTTGTATTTATGCCATTTGATTGATTACTTTCTAGACCTACGTTTGATTTAAACGGTCCAATACACAGCTTTCATTTTCCTGCCAAAAACATCAAATTAATGTAACTCTTTTAAAATACATTGAAAGTTTGCAGGTAGGTTAAAGATACATCTTGCGCGTATAGGTGACATTCAACGATAGAATTTCCTTAACCAATGCCCTAACCAAAATACCTTAAACCAATGCGGCTGTGAAACATACGTTTATCAGAAAATCTCTTCTCAACTAATCCTACAATAGCTGCAACACAATTAAGTATTAAAAAACACTTGTTTCAAACAACAAATAAAATCGAATTTCGTTCTTTTCTCAACATTGTAAGCAGTATTTGTTGAATGCTGTCGTTTCGATAACATTTGCTCTTTACCCTGAGACTTTCCCACTTGCAGTGGGTGACAAATATACAGTTGACACCACGAAATTTAGGACTACGTAATTAAGTTGGCGGGAAGCCGAACAGTTCCAAAACGAAAGTCTTTTGTCTGGT
Source organism: Ascidia mentula (assembly GCF_947561715.1). Lineage (NCBI taxonomy): Eukaryota > Metazoa > Chordata > Ascidiacea > Phlebobranchia > Ascidiidae > Ascidia > Ascidia mentula. Next base: position 9,197,388 of record NC_138568.1, read on the forward strand.
CAACATGCCTCGCCTTAGCGGACTCGTAAAATTCCCCTTAATAATACATACCACCGATGCGGCTTTTCACTGTTTGCTCTGACGCTGACGCTGTGAGCAGACAGAGTCAACGTTGTACAGAGTTGCCTGTTTGCGAAAGTGGCAAAGCTAGTCAATGTTGCCCATTTCTGTTATTCATTTCATTGTGTACGCAAATACTCTGTTAATATAGGCAAAATGTACGAGTCGCAACTATTTTTGTCCGGCTGTACAAAGCACAGCATGAACTGAAATGGTTTCAATTTTATGTAAACATAATGTACTGCTTTTGTCTTGTTTAAACAAGGCGTGACGTTTTAAAGCTGACATCGATAAGGCTTGCTGTGATATAAGATCTTCCAGTGTATGGCGTCTGACAACTTCTCTTGGTCTTCGTGTGCATAAGTGTTCGTGCTACAATACACCATTTACATAAGAAAGAGCATTGCTCAACCTTTATCGTAAAATCACGCGGATTTCCTCGGCGAAGCCGCTTTCACTGCAGAAAAACTGAATTTAATATTACAAACAGGAAACCCTGCATGCTTAACCGTTGTAATTACGTTTGGAACAACTTGCCTTATGTATCAGCACATTCTTTCCCACCTAAAACCACGCAAGACTTACGGAACTGTTTCAGGAAATAAAAGAAAAGAAGATCCGTTGGTGAAATAATAGCGAGGTCAATTACAATGTGTTGATCAAGTACACAAGCTACACAATAGTAGTATGACACATTATAGGGAATTGATGGGGCGTCTTGCAAAATTCCGACGCGCGGTGTACCTGTGGCAACGATTCAATGTAAATAAAACGATTATTTGCTCTCAATGGCAAATACTAGGCTCCGGAAAACGAAAATGACTTTCGCTTTCACGTTTGATTACATTATTAGACTAAGTATCCTAAGTTAAGTTAAACCATCACTCTTGATATATTTCAGAACTTTTCCATCATATTTTTAAATGTTCAATGTCACAAATACCATAAACGACAAATGCAAAAGTTTACTTAGATTAGTAAGAATTTGTTTTAAATTCAATCTTTGTGTCGGTTGTCATCTCGTTTGCAGTTTTCTGTTTGGTGCTGTAAGTTTAAAGAATCTTGCATTTTTCACCTTGTTATTTGTGTGACCAGGTCGATTTTTATGTTTTTTTCTGGCCACGAACTCATCAAGGCCCAAGTTAACTTTATTTAGTTTACTTTATTTAGTTAACCCAAGTTAACTCTAACCACCGCACAGGGGTGCGATGGGGGCTTCCCCTGTTCATGTGTGGCATGGTTAAACTGGCGTTTCGGACATGTTTGTTGGAAATACCATTCTTTCTGAACTAAAATACTCAGAAAGACATTACACAGAGGTATTTTAAAAACAAGAACTACATCTCACGTTTGTTTCGTTCACCACGTGCTTCTGCAATGCTACACACAGCCCAAAGTGTCAAAATTTACGGTCTTAGAGCAAATCCAGCAAAAAACATTATGCTCTTAGTGTGTAACAACGTTTTTGCTAAAATAAACTAAACATTAGAGTTATAATATTGGCAAGTCTCTGTGGAAACCTTAGTTAAAGTATAGCCACTCATGAAACAGGGAAATCCCTTTATCGCCTGTTCGTGAGGTGGTTCGAGCATCTACCGGTTGCTAAGCGCCTGGAATCATTTTCATAGTATTTCACTTGGCGGCGCTAAAGGGCTTTTATGTCAATATATTTCATTTTTAAATCATATATACGCAGCATTTAAGTACACTTTCTGCATCAACCGACATGGTTTCTTAAATTTATATGAATACGGTCGCCACTGGAACATCACCACACACTAATTTGTACAGGTTTATACAAACACACAACTAAACTGAATTTTCATGTAAACTACTAGGTAATGATATCACAAATACATTGTACAGTTATAAAAGTTTTTACAGACAATATATAAAAAGAGGATTATAGATAATTTATATGGAAGTGCCATTTGGAATACATTCTGGTAGAAGGTAAGTATACGGGTGATCCAACTTAAGATTTCGTTCCTTGATTCTTTGCGAGAACTGGTCAAGATCAGCTTTAAATCGCCTCTGACATTCCAAAGTTTCCTTGTCAACAAAAAGCCGTTTAGGAAAGTTTCCAAGAAAAACCTGAAAAATATTGCTCCGTTATCGTTAATTTAATTGTTTTTTTCTTGTCAACATTTTAGTTGTTTCGTGACTTATAAACACCACATTACTTTAATGAATCGTGTACCACGGTTAATTTTCGTTGAAACATATTTGAACATTGACAAGGTTATTCATTCAATTCCGTAACTGCAAAACGCTTGAAGCTTTGTTCTACATTAGGATCTTTATTCACCTCGCTATCCGAGTACGTGGAAAGAACAAACGAAATACCAATGAAAGTCTGACTAACTCTTACACCAGGAAGACTCGACATGATTCTCTCCATTGATCCCTGCAAGCATAAATCAATTCTCTTCACTGTGAATTCTGTCCAGTGTTTAAAAAACAATTTACTTTTCGGTACAAGATTAGAAATACTTTTTAAACCGGTTTTATTATGTCTTTGTTGTATACTCACCTCTCCCTTTTTATGAGGAGGCAACACCATGCAACCTGTGCCGCTTGGGATAAACTTGTATGTGTCTGACCGAAGTTGACGGCGGAGTGTTGTGCTGAGCTCGTGAATATTATTGTTAGGCAAATGTCATGCTGTTGGAAGGAAATTAGTTGGGTAGAAACCATTCGTAAATGAATTTACATCTTAACGTTGTAAATAAAACAAAACAAATACAAATTTGTCATTAAATCGTGCCATTGAATAGTCTTTTATATTAAAGCACTTACAAGCTGTTCAAATGTACTTATTCTCTCCGGGACACCCCTTCTGTTTCCATCCTGCCAGGCTATTCCCTCTATAGCCGCATCATGGATCCAATCCTGCAACTCGTAATCTTCCACGACGTCCTGAAGCAAATGTCGCATATTTGCAATTATAAAAGCATAATATTCTATATTTCAACTTGCATCTTCGCTTGTTACTTTCACATACTTTATCACTCTTGTAGTAGTTTCTTAACACGCTTTCGACGTATTTCTTCATAATATCCCAGAGCTCAAGGGCGTCGTCTCGGTAAAAGTAATTTGGAAGAAGATCCCGATCGTCCAATCCTGACAATAACAAGATAAACTTATCATGTAATCAGTACATAGACATGACAAAGGTATTTGTGTGGTACTTGCCCAGTTTCTTGATCAAATTGGGAATTACCAAGTCCTCGAAATGGAACATACTCTTGTAAAACTTTCTAGCCATCTCTGACGCAGCTATACAAATGAAACGTATTTATTACATGTGGATACTGTTTGTTTTTCTAAACGATTTATACATTTCTATGTTATTTTAATAAAATGTCAAATTGTTTACATCGATTAAATGTCTTGTCAAAATGTCCGTATGGTTTTCTTTTCCTGAATATCGGAAAAATGTGACGCAAACCAATACTCACACACTGCCAAAGCCTTGTTTGCTTTTCCCTCAGGAGGAATAAGTTTCTCTCTTGCGTCAATGTTGATGGCCACCGCAAACTTAAGGTGGGGACGTAAAAGTTTGTGGATGGGATGTGATCTCGGCAAGCAGCGGAACAGAGCTATACTCAGAGTCTCTATCACACCGTGCGTGTTCAAGAAGTGAACGACCCACTAAAAATTAAGAGTTTCAATGTGGTGCTTGTTAGCTAACATAACAAACCGTGACATGTTTTTGGAAACCCATGAATTTCGCTAAATGCCTCAAAAATCATTACATAAAACTTTTCCATGCAGATGAATTTTAATTGTGTTAACTCAGTGTGTTGACACAGATAGGCCCAAAAACAAGCTGATTTACGTTCAGCATATTCTTATAGGTGGGTTGCTTTTATCAAATTATTCTTTTTGTATTGCGGGCGCCATTGCAGATTTAATTTAATGTAAGTGCGTTTTGCTTTTTAATTCCGAAAAAGGACAAAGAAAATACAGTTTAAAAATATAGTAACTTGCGTAATCCTATTAATAATCTCTTTGTTCTTGCCAAACACGTATTACCAAATGATTTATTCACTTTAACTTCTATGACCTGATGAAAATTTCCCTCAGCGCATCTGAAATACATCTTGGCCAAAAGCCAGTCGTACTTGTTATCAGACGGTGTAAAGAGATATTCGTGGTTGCCTGGAACCAGTTGGATGGCGATTGGCACAAATTTCTTGTCTGGGCGCACATAAAACATCCCCATTGCATCTGCACAATAAAGTTGCCTGCCTTCGAAATCGTGGTTGCGGGGAACTCCCTCTAAGTACTTTCGGTAGTCAGACACGTAGATCAAACCAGCCTGCAAACCAAAGTGGTCATATCGACGCCTTTTGTACAACGCCTTTATATTGGTTCGGGTGCAAGGTAAGTCCTTCTTACCTCCATTTCCTCTTGTAAGGTCTTTCCCTCTCTGAGCAACTCATACACATCGCTGTTTGTGACGTTAAACCCAGGAGGCAGCTCGTTGCATCGGTAAAAGGAAAGGGGACTGATTCCGTTCAATGTCATTCGTCCCATGTATTCGTCGGTGTCCCAACTGAAGAAAAATATATGCAAGTTGCTGTTACTTACTGAACTTATTATACTTACTGTAAACTGCTTGTTTATATTACGCAAAGGGAAGAAGGTAACACCTTAAAGTGATTGCACTAATAAAATAACACAAATAAATTTCCATTACCCGTCTAAAGCATTGATCTTCCCTCTTGCTAGAGAATGATGTTTGTAAAGTCGGTGGTAGTCTTCCAAAGTTGACAAACCCAGCACAGCACCTGCGAAACATCAAAATGAAAATGAAAACATGCCTATTATCTTTAAGAATGATAATCATGTTTCGCTCTATTGTCCGATGCAGCTTTTAGAGTGCTGAGGGACATGTACATAAGTCAGAAATATTGTTGTTTAAAGTTTAAAAAAATTCCAATATCGAAAAGCAACCCCAACAGCGACATTTAAACTTATATCTCCGAAAACTTACTGTATGCAATAATAAAACGTAATCCGCATGCAACCTAACAGGCACCATTCCAATTTTCCTTTTATTCGCAAAAAAATATGTAGTCTTATTCAGGCTCACACAGGAATTGTGATTAAATCATTCTCTGCCATAGGTAAACTTCATACCGATACCTCATAGAACGACTCACTTGTAATGCGATGCGCGAATGATTGCAGTAGAGCGCTGATGCGACTTTTCTGCAGGTCGCTTGTGCGAACCTCATCCCTTTTAAAAAACTTTGGCAGATCCTCGTAGGTTGGAGCTTCCATCACGCGATTCATTCCCCATCCAAGCCGGTCCCTTGTGGGCCTAAGAGACCAAGCGAATAAAACCTTCCTTTCGCTGATTTCCTTGCTTCTTAGAGATCGCACATACTCGTTAGTAACGTTTTGCGGAATAAGGGCTGCAAAAAATTATGTTGAAATACCTGTTTTTGATATTGAATTTCTTACACACATTACTTATCCGGTATATAAGCAACCAAAAGCACCATTACAATGATATGTAGTGTATTCCTTATATGTATTCCTATTACAAGCATATTTGCAACGTACGCAAAAAAAAAGGCAAAAATCAAACTAGCACACAGATAATCATTGAACTACTTTGTTATAGGTAGTTCCAAATATAAAGACAAACCTTCGCCATGGGTAACTTCTATTATGTCTTCCACCCAATCATAAACAGGGAATTCAATTCGCTTCTTTTGAAGTTTCACAACGATCCGATCACACAGCCAGTCGTCCTGAACACTGCGATGCCCGAGCTCTTTGGAGTACATTGTTTAAAGATGCCACAATGTAAAGTTTGGATATAAAAGGGTGACAACAAGTTATAGTGCCTTAAAAATGTTGCGTCACGTAAATAATAACTTCAGGCAATATTAACTTATTTTTCGAAGTTTCTATTGTTATACGACAACCTTTAACATGATCTAGGACTAGGTTACATGTAGAAATGTGCAAGGAAGGAAAAATGTGCCAAAGCGCAAAAGTTAAGAAGTTTATTGCTGTGGTTGTTGCAGTGTCATGACTGTCACCATAGCAAACAATTTAAACACACCAGGCACTTACTTATTCTGACTATGATGGGAAGACCCACGTTTATGGCTTTTATCTTGAAATGATTCACTTGACCCGGCTCAAAATCGTTTGACCAGAAATAGTCCAACTTTTGCCAACCTGTGGATTCACCTTTCTCGCCAACCAATTTAATGTAAAGGCTTGAGTTTGTTCCCGCTTTGGAATATGCATCGTTGGTCTGAAGACGTTTAATTGCATCAATTTATAGTAAGCGATTTCTAAGACAGCCATAAGGGGAACGCAGGAAAAAGGAAGGATGCAACATAATCTCTATTGACGCTCATGGAATTAGGAAAGATATGACCAAAGTCGTCCAAGACACCACATTTAGTGCACATCCTGGTAAGTTCTTTTTTTTTAAATTTTAAAATAAAGACCTCATACAGTGGTCAATGCGGAATGTTCATATATTTTAAAAAGCCACACAGCTTTTCTGCTTTAACATGGTTAGGTGCCGGAAGAAAATAAATCACAGCAACAATATTTGTTGATTGCAATAAAGGCCGACGAAATTAAATATATTTCTTTACATAGAAGATATGGAACCCTTGTCCTAAACTGACCATGCGATCATTGTTTAAAAACAATGTAATACCATAGTACGGCGTTACTTATATCCTCGCCGTTTCTATTAAAATACCTGAATGGAAATGCTGTACGTTACATTATCTTCCAAGATTGAATTATTTCCGCTCACATTCCCCTGATTCGCCGAAAACATAATAGCAACAATTCCTTAACAACGAATTTGCTTTCAAAATTGACTTGCTAAAACAAAAATGTTGGAAATGAGACAACGGAAATCTACATCTACCACACGCTTTCTGTCTGTCGTTGATTGCACAGAATACAAGCCGCTGAGTCAATCACTGCAACAGTAACGCGAACTAAATACGTGAAGAGGAACTATAGGTTTTTGCTCACTTTATAGCAGGCTAAAAAATTTCAAAGCTTGAAAAAAATGTCTCTAAATTTTATTAAATATCACAAATCTGCGACATCCCCTTCATGTAACTGAAAGATATATATCCCGATATTTTAGCCAATGTTTATGGTACTAACCAAAGCATGCATGTGGTATTTCCAATCGTGCTGTTACTGTTCACCATATTGCTCAAACGATGAGACATCCCTTTCGTAGCCTGTACGCCAGAAAAGTATCATTCCATGTCGTAGTTTATGGTGGTAGAGCAAATACATCCCGTCACTCAGGAAATCATGCCCTGACTTTTGTGTGCGGTTGTTTCTTGTTTGTTTTTCTGGTATGATGTTTATGAAACATCGAAATAATGTCCGTTATTTACCAATGTTTCATCTTCCATCTAGCTGGTCTTTATCATGCTTAACCCATTATCTAAATTTCTAAAACTTACATATTTTTTGTGGCGAAAGGACGATTATTCTGAAGCAATTTTCCTCATATTTTTTGCAAATTTTTGCATAACAATAAGTTGCATTTCAATCACTTTTTAGCCAGATAAGTTGCATTTCAATCACTTTTATTGGTTTGTGTAAGTCACTGATTGTGGAGTTGTTATTTTGTTTTTCGTTTTTGAAACAAAAAAAATGTAAATTATACATCCCGCAGATTTGTAACGCGAACCAATAAAGCGCCAATCATGCTGATCAATACGAATTTATTTGATTTGTCTATGTTTGTTTATCGTATATCTTATCACGTATTTTTTCTGGTCAGTGATCGTGCCTACGTGCACTCTAACAGGGCCATGCATGTTAGCAGTCTCTGAGCAAAGCATTGAACACATAGGATGTACCAGAATCCGTGAATTCATCATCGCATGCAAATTATTGCTATATGACGCATTGGTTTGGCGTAGTTCTTTGACTTAAGTAATTGATTTGGAAATCAACGACAGACAGCTACGTAAATAACGTGCCATCTAAGAACTTTGTGCAAATTAAAGATTACGCATAATGTTAAGAAGCATGAACACATCGGATTCGAGCAACCAAGTCGAATGCTCCGAAGTCCTGAGTTCTTAAAACGCAATGTTCTGTGGGTTATCATGCTTTAAGATAACATACACACAAAAAGTTGCATGTTACTTCACACTATACCCTTTGTCAGATTTCGCACTGGGGTGAATAAATTCCATAACGCCCGAGTCTTTGTGATATGAGAAATTACAACGGAAAGTTGGAAGTTACACTAACGAGAGTGGACACGTGGGGTTTCACGAAATGCGCAAAAACAGAGATATCAGCAAACATTGAAAAACATTCACTTTAAATCTGAATAACGTGTTCCCGTAACTACATACGTATCACAACAGCAGCGCGAATATGTGGTTGTACAAGATCAGTTGTATATGAAATGTAAGGAAATGGGTCAAAAAAGAGGAACCAACTGTATGACTGATAAAATCGGTGACAGTATGTTGCTACTATCAATTTGACTATTATATTAAACTTCTAACCGCACGAATTGTTAAATTTGCCTCACAACGAGCAATTACATTGCTTTATATGAGAAATCGCCTTGCTAACTGTGGCGCAGTCCTGATGTGAAGTAAAGAAACATCGTAAGAACGACGGAGCGGGGTTTCCTTGAACATCCCACGCCAACAAACCAAAAACACCAACATCAAGAATTAATCAACGTCCTTTTGTTTATTATCCTTTCCATAAATAACAAGTTTGATTAAAGTATTTGCAACAAAGCCTAACTGGCGTGAAAATGTACTTGCATAAAATAGATGTGCCACAAAAAATTCTTGTGTAGCATGAATAGTGTTCTTGTGTAGCAAGAATAGTAAATGAGTTGTACATATACAACATCCAACATATGGCAAAATGGATTTGATAGTTTTTTGTGAATTGGAATAAACACTGTTTATATAGAAATGCCGTTTGTAATTCGTTCTGGTAGAAGGTAAGTATACGGGTGATCCAGCTTAAGATTTCGTTCCTTGATTCTTTCCGAGAACTGGTCGAGATCAGCTTTAAATCGACTCTGATATTCCAAGGTTTCCTTGTCAGTAAAAAGCCGTTTAGGAAAGTTTCCAAGAAAAACCTGCAAAATATATTCGGTTTGCAACAAATTATTATTTTTTTTTTATTTCATGCCGACTTCTTCTCGGCATCAAGCTTTGATCTCACCTCGCTTTCTGAGTATATGGAAACAATATACGCAATAGCGATGATAGTTCCACTAACTCTTACTCCTGGAAGACTCGACATGATTCTTTCCATCGATCCCTGTAAGCATGAATCAAGTCATGTTAACGTATTTTTTTCCCTGTATTGAAAAAAGCAGTTAATTTCCCAGTAGAATATAAATGAATTTTTGAACCGGTATTTAATATGTCTTTGTCGTATGCTCACCTCCCCCTTTCTATGAGGAGGCAATATCATGCATCCTGATGCACTGGGAATAAACTTGTGTGCATCGAACTGACCGTAGTTGATGACAGCATGATGTGCAGTGGTGGTGAAGATGATTGTAAGGCAAATTTCATGCTGTGGGATCACATGTGGAATGTTTGTGATTATGGGTTTGAAAGATGATTTCACGTAGACTATTTTCATGTAGAGCACATTTTAACAGATTTGATTTGATGCAAATTTGATTATTGAGCAAGTTATTTGAGTGAAAATTATTCAATCTTACATGAATCTATATCAGGTGTCGCTAAATTGGGGGGCGTGGAAGGTTGGCAAGATGAACGCAGAAGTTTTTAGAATACCTACCAGACGACCAATCAGCGATCAACCCATGTTTAGTATTTCAGTGTGCAAAAACATTACGGTAAATTTCAGCAAAGATTTGGCCTTTTGTCGATAAAATGCGACTACAAGTGGTCAATTAAATGTCAATTTGGTCGCAATGGTAACTGTTACGCGATAATGGTTGTTAAGTGGTAGAGTTAGTTTTAGCTTACTGGCTACTATTAAAGACTTGATTGAAAAAAGAAAAGACCAATCCCTTCCATTGATACGTGATATTAATATTATATAAAAGTCAATTTCAAAAAATACGGAATCGAACAAAACAGATTAAGAAGCACTGTACTATACCTTAAAGTTCTTAATAAAGCAAAAGCTTACTAATAGTGTTTCATATTACAGCACTTACAAGCTGTTCAAATGTATTTATTCTCTCCGGAACACCCCTTCTGTTTCCATCCTGCCAGGCTATTCCTTCTGTAGCCGCATCATGGATCCAATCCTGCAACTCGCAATCTTCCACGACGTCCTGGAGGGGAATGTCACATATTAATCGCAATTATCAAAGCATAAAACTATCCATGGGGGTTATTACTTGCAAAATTAAACGCATCTTCGCTTGTTACTTTCACATACCTTATCGCTCTTGTAGTAGTTTCTTAACACGCCTTCGACGTATTTCTTCATGATATCCCAGAGCTCAAGGGCGTCGTCTCGGTAAAAGTAATTTGGAAGAAGATCCCGATCGTCCAATCCTGACAATAAATCATGTAATCAGCATGAGACATGACAAAGCTACTGATGTGGTACTTGCCTAATTTCTTGATTAACTTGGGAATTACCAAGTCCTCGAAGTGGAACATACTCTTGTAAAACTTTTTAGCCATCTCTGACGCAGCTGCACAAAAAATCATTGTTGTGTACAGTTTGCTTATTCTAGCGATTTACCTACTTCTATGGTTTCCTAAGTTGCCCTTTTAGTTACATCATTTAATTATCGTGAAGAAATTCCCTATGGCCTCCTTTTCAGAATATTTTCAAAAATGCAATGAAAACCAATACTCACACACTGCCAGCGCCTTATTCGTTGTTGCCTCAGGTGGAATAAGATACTGTCTAGCGTCAACGTTGGCGGCTGCCACAAACTTAAGGTGGGGACGAAGAAGTTTGTGGATAGGATGTGATCTCGCCAAGCAGCGGAACAGAGCTATGCTGAAAGTCTCTATCACACTGTGGGTGTTTAAAAAGTGAACGACCCACTGAAAAAAAATCAGAGAGATCCTGTTTGGTTCTTATTTCCACGATTCGTGCTCTTTTTCAAAAGTAAGTGTATTCATTTTGAGTGTTAACTTACTACGTCATTGCAAATCATTGGTGTTTGTTTTGTGTTTTTTGTATATGGTAGGCTATGTTTAAAAAGCCAGGCTGGCACAAAAAACAATCGACGGCCAAGTTCTTGATTGATTTACAGAGTACTCCTGCACTTCATGTAGTATATTTTATGCTTTCAAAAAGTATTAGTTTATTAATTTAGAGTAAGTAATATCAAATGCTTTGTTCACTAAGGCTTAGATCACCTGTTCAAAGTTTGCCTCAGCGCATCTGAAATACATCTTGGCCAAAAGCCAGTCGTGCTTGTTATCAGACGGTGTAAAGAGATATTCGTGGTTGCCTGGAACCAGTTGGATGGCGATCGGCACAAATTTCTTGTCTGGGCGCACATAAAACATCCCCATTGCATCCGCACAATAAAGTTGCCTGCCTTCGAAATCGTGGTTGCGGGGAACTCCCTCTAGATGCTTTCGGTAGTCAGACACGTAGATCAAACCAGCCTGCAAAGCAAACTGGTGGTATCCAATCGATGCAGGTATAGTATGAATATGCACAACAAATTGGTGGCCGGTTGAAGTGGATATAACGGTCAAGGTATAACTGGCACATTGGAGCAGAACATGTCTAGGCCGTATGTGATGGTCATCAGTGTAGTATCGAAATCACCATTTATTCTCACTAAAGTGATGATCAATGCTCAATGTTTGTGCAAGTTGCGATGAAATAAGAAATTTGCGAAGTTGCGAAGTTTAAGAAATGCTAAAAATATGACATCACAGTAAAATAAGTTTTGTTTTTTCACACCTCCATCTCCTCTTGTAAGGTCTTTCCCTTTCTGAGCAACTCACACACATCGCTGTTTGTGACGTCAAACCCAGGGGGCAGCTCGTTGCATCGGTAAAAGGAAAGGGGACTTGTCCCGTTTAATTTTTCTCGTCCCATGAATTCGTCTGTGTCCCAACTGAAGAAAAGTTATCACTATATATGCATGTTGGTACTGCCAGCATATTTCTTGCTAAAATAAACTTGAACGTTCTGTAAACTGATTATACATTGCACAGAAGGAACAATGAAACACTTAATGAATGCACATGAAATATCATAATTAAATGTGCATGAATGGTTTTGCAAAAGCATACGAATAGATTCACCAACAACCAAAACAAATGAGTTGAACTAGTTTATGGAAAGCTACCGTTGTATTGTCCTAAACATTTACCCGTCTAGAGCATTGGGCTTCCCACTTTCCAGAGAGTGATTTTTGTAAAGTCGGTGGTAGTCTTCCAAAGTTGGTAAACCCAGCACAGTACCTGCGAACCATCAAAATGAGAAAATATATCAACGCTCTCTTGACCATTATATGTCGGTCTATTGCCCGATTGGGCTTTATTAAAGTGCTGGGTGACATATACATTAGTCGGAAGTGTTGATGTTTAATGTTTGATGATAACTTCACTATCGGAAAGCGACGATATTATTAAATCTTAACTTCAATAACGTTATTTAAACTTGTGGTATATCACAACATCTCGTTAAGTATAATTTTTAAAAATTTTTTTTAATAGCACATTCGACATAAAATAGCAACGAGAAGAATTGAGCAATATTAAATCTTAACCACAGTAACGTTATTTAAACGTTTATTTTGTGGTGTAACTGCTAAAATTTGCTGTTATAAAACATAATGAGCATGCAATCAACTCACATCATCATCTTTTCTGTAAACAATTAAAAAGATAAGATTTTATCATGACCATGTGGGAATTGTTTGATTAAATCATTCTCTGCCACAAGTAAACCTCATTCCGAAACCCCAGTACCACGACTCACCTGTGATGCGATGCGCAACTGATTGCAGTAAAGCGCTGATGCGACTTTTCTGCAGGTCGCTTGTGCGAACCTCATCCCTTTTAAAAAACTTTGGCAGATCCTCGTAGGTTGAAGCTTCCATCGCGCGATTCATTCCCCATCCAAGCTGATCTCTTGTTGGCCTTCGGGACCAAGCAAATAACACCTTCCTTTCGTTGATTTCCTGGCTTCGTAAAGATCGTACATACTCGTTGGTAACGTTTTGCGGAAGAAGGGCTGCAATAAAAACCGCATTCGGACATGGAACTGTCTTGTATTGGAAATTATTTTGATACTCTTGATGAACTAAATCGTTATAGGCAGTCTTTATGTGCAGACAAACCTTCGCCACGCGTTACTTCTATGCTGTCTTCCACCCAATCGTAAACAGGAAATTCAATTCGTTTGTTTTTAAGTTTTACAACGATCCGATCACACAGCCAATCGTCACGACCCATACATCTCTCTAGCTCTGTGGAGTAAAGAGGGTTTAAACTTGTACAAAGTTTTCTCTTTGAAAGAGCGACAACATGTACGTTTCGGCAATAACTTATGCCATCATCAGTTTGAAAAAAAAACTGATGATGGAATAAGTTATTGCCGAAACGTCTTAAACATGACAACCTTCAACATGATATACATATACAAGTATAAAATGTGCACAACATTGGGCGGTAAAATGCCAAGGGCATAAGCTGTGAAAAGATTACTATTTATTTCTGTGGTAATTGGCAGCGTCATAAATCATAGGGTATTGCTATGATGAAAAACGATTGTTTTTGAACTGCTTATTTACAATCAATGTTTACCGTGTTTGTATCAGGCGCACACCTCCTTTATTTTAGATCCAACAAAAGGGTGTCACCATAGCAAACAATATAAATACAGACCAAGCTACTCACTTATTCTGACTATGATGGGAAGACCGACGTCCATTGCGTTTATTTTGAAATGATTCACTTGTCCGCGTTTGAAATCGTTTGACCAGAAATGGTCTAATGTTTTCCAACCTGTGGATTCACCTTTTTCTCCAACAAGTTCAATGTAAAGGCTTGAGTTTGTTCCCGCTTCTGAATATGCATCGTCGGTCTGAAATCGTTTAATTTACATGATTTTAATGTAAACGATTTCTGGGACTAGACTGCGTGAATCCTTGCCCTAAACTGACATGCGACCATTTTGAAAAAGGTAATACGTTATTATGTTCTCGCCGTATCGATTAAAATACCTTAATGGAAATGCTGTACGTTACATTATCTTCAACGATTGAACTTTTTTCGGTCATATTCCTCTTATTCGCCAAATACATTACGGCTGCAACAGTGAATTTGTTTTCAATATATCGACTTGCTAAAACAAAAATGTTGAAAATAAGATATAGGAAATCAACATCTGCCACATACTTCCTATCTGTCTTTAATTGCACGGATTAAAAACATAACACAATCATTGCAACAGTAACATGAACATAAAGGTGCAAAGGAACTGAAAGGTTTTTGCTTATCATATAGGCACAACAAAAACTTTTTTGAATGCTGATCAAAACTTGCAAGCTCTTAGGTTTTGTCATGGATTATTAAATTGTTTGTCCTCAGATTATTAAAGTAACATTGTACTGCGGTATTGCCTTTATTACCAAAATACAGCTTTTCCGATATTTCAGGCAGTGTTGATGGTTATTGCATATGGTAATGCAAATCGTGCTGTTGCTGTTCATAACATTGCTCATTCGATGAAGCGCTCTTATATCCCGTTGGTATAGCTCGTAGGCGCAACCGGTGGTACTTTTTGTCTTGTATTGCGCATGGTGGTGGCGCAAACAAACCGCGTCACTCCGGAAATCATGCCCTGACTTTTAGTGGTTGTTGCTTGTATAGTTTCCCGCTTATCAATCAGACAGCATCACTTTCAAAACAAAGTTGTCATAAAGTAACGTAGATTGTGTTTTTCCTTCTGTCATTCGGCGTGACTTCATCAGGGTTAACCCGTTATTAAAAAAATGGATAATTTTATTTTGCTAACAGCACAATAAGTGTGTTTTCTTCAATCATTTTCAGTGTAAAATGAAGGCGAACCGGCAAAATGGTACGGTGAAGTTGTGATAAGTAAAAAAAGGCGGGGAGTTAAATAAGCGCAATTGTTGAGATTAAAAGCCGAACAATCTCAACAATTGCTCTTGTTCAACTCCTCTACCATTGTTTTGACTATCTTGTTCGTATTAAAGAGGGAACATTTACACTTCGGATTCAAACAGCAATGTCAAGTTTTAAAGCCAATGTTCTGCGGATTATTAATGCTAAAAGCTAGGAGAGGGAATCTTTAAAAGTGTCTTTGTCATTGGAAGAATCACGCCGAATAGAAAAGCACATTAAAGTGAAAGCGATGGACGTGGGGTTTCACGAATTCCATGAGTACATACGGATTGTAATTGTAGTATGATAGCAGTAGGGCGAATATGCGGATCACTTGTATGTATTGTAACAACGATAGGCAAACAAAGAATCGCCAAATGAATGACCAAAGAAATAAGTCACAGATTGTTACCACCTTGAATTTAAATTACCTCTCAACTATTTTGCCCAAACTGAGTTCGCTTTGCTAACTGTGGCGCGGCCCTTATGTGCAGTAATGAAACATTGAAAGGACGACGCAGCGGGGATTCTTAAACATCCCACGCTATTAACTAAAAAAGCAAACATCAAGAATTATTAAGGAAACTTTCGTTTATTATACACCTTCCTATAAATCAAAGGTTTGATTACAGTTTTTGCGACAAGGCCTAATGAGCGTGCAAATGTACTTACATGACCCAGTGAAGCAACAAAAAACACTCTGGATAAGAAAATCTATAAATGGAAGGTTAGTATTTGCTGAAGCGCACTTTGGGATTTTAATAACAACTTGTTAAACATTGTTCCAAGAAGCCTGTCAGTGCACATTTTTCATATGATACAGTTTATTACCTAAAGCATTTGTAGCAATTATGTACAAGTTATGTAGCCTATACATGTATATACTTAAACAAACCAATCTTACAAAAACCAGCATTAAAGCATAAGGCAGTGACACGTACCAAGCACGAGGCAGACGTGGTTGCGAAAATTGTGTTCTTGACACAGTGTAGCAAATATGTACGTAAATTAATTCACAGGCAATATCCAACATTTTCCGAAATGGTTTTGATAGTTTGGGATAAATACTGTTTATATGGAAGTGCCATTTGGAATGCGTTCTGGTAGAAGGTAAGTATACGGGTGATCCAACTTAAGATTTCGTTCCTTGATTCTTTCCGAGAACTGGTCGAGATCAGCTTTGAATCGCCTCTGACATTCCAAAGTTTCCTCGTCAGTAAAAAGCCGTTTAGGAAAGTTTCCAAGAAAAACCTGAAAAAAATGTTCGGTGGATGTTAGGTTATTACTTTTATGATATGTACAAGAACACTGATTATTTCCTATAACATGTGGAAGTGTTAATTACTTAAAATTCGGAGTGATTGAAGGGGTAAATTGTTTTGGTTACCAAGTATATATAATGCTCTTACACTCACCTCGCTTTCTGAGTACGTGGAAAGAATAAACGCAAAAGCGATGAAAGTTCCACTAACTCTTACTCCGGGAAGAGTCGACATAATCCTCTCCATTGATCCCTGCAAGCATAAATCAATTCACATGAAATTGCCCACTTTACGTAGATTGCAATTTCTGTCCAGAATCTCAAGAAAACTAATTTTTTGTGTACCTACCTCCCCCTTTTTGTGAGGAGGCAACCTCATAGACCCTGTGGCGCTGGGAATGAACTTGTATGTATCAAACTGACCGAAGTTGACGGCAGCATGTTGTGCAGAGGTCGTGAACATGATAGTCAGGCAAATTTCAAGCTGAGTTGGGATAGAAAGTATGCATCCATTTTATTTCTCAAGATTAGGCAGCATTTACCAACAATTCTTTAATTAATCAGAATTGCTTTTCTGGCACTTAAGTTTCTAAGTTTTATTTGGAAACGACGTTTCGTCTGCCATCCGGCGAGACCTCCTCGGGTTATGTCAATAAGAATGCAACAAGCGCATAAACACTAAAATCGCAAGAAAAACGTAAGAAAAACACAAGAAAAAAGTGTAATGGATAAAATTGGCACCGCTTGTGTCGTCACGTGACCACGAGTGTAGCGGGGCGTAACACTTACAACAAGTTGTTGTAAACCGCTGGAAAGCGGTGCCAATGTTATCCATCGCTGGATGTCTCGCCGGATGGCAGACGAAACGTCGGTTTCAAATAAAACTTTAGAAACTTAAGAGCTAGAAGAGCAATTCTGATTAATTATTAGGCCTGGCAGCTAAAATTATTTAATTTTTTTACATCTTTTGCGTTGTCCTGAGGAAGGAGACCTGTACAGAGCACTAAATTTAAACGTATACGGAGCCGCAAAACGTAACTTGACGTGGATTATTAAAACCTTTCACGCACAGGAATAAAAAAATTCACGTTAGAACTTTTGCAAAACAGATTGTTAATTGCTAATCATGTCGTATTATCATTTGTTTTTTAAATGAGTCGCAGTATGCCGGCCATACGGACAGGATAACAACAACATTTGTGTACGGCAGATGTCGCAGAAACTCAGTCGGAACTCAAATTTGGCTTCTGCGCTGCATCAGCACTCGGTACTTACAAGCAGTTCAAATGTGCCTATCTTCTCTGGAACACCCCTTGTGTTTCCATCCTGCCAGGCTATTCCTTCTATAGCCGCATCATGGATCCAATTCTGCAACTCGTGATCTTCCTCGACGTCCTAAAACGTATGAAAAATGTTCAAGTGAACAGATACGCTATATATGAGTGCGTGCTCACAAAATTTCGGTTACTTTTACATACCTTATCGCACTTGTAATAGTTTCTTAACACGTTTTCGACGTACTTCTTCATAATATCCCAGAGCTCTAGGGCGTCGTCTCGGTAAAAGTAATTTGGAAGAAGATCCCGATCGTCCAATCCTGACAATAACAAAATAAACTTATCATGTAATCAGTATATAGACATGACAAAGGTATTTGTGTGGTACTTGCCCAGTTTCTTGATTAACTTGGGAATTACCAAGTCCTCGAAGTTAAACATACTTTTGTAAATCTTTCTAGCCATTTCTGACGCAGCTGCACAAAAGTAAAATTTTTTGTTTGTAAGTAAACGCGCATCTGTATATATGGGCTAGTTATAATTTTAAATTTGCTTTGCTCTAATGCTTTTGCTTGTACTTTTTTATCGGTGACCAAGGAGCACGTTTTACTTTGATTAACATTAATGTAAGCTTTCTGTGTAAATGCTCTGTATATCTATTGTACTGTTATGGACGTGGGCTGCAATAACACCTTGCAATGCAAGCGGGTTGAATCGTAACCTAACGCAAATGAATGCTTACAAACTGCAAGAGCCTTGTTTGCTTTTCCTTCAGGAGGAATAAGATTCTGTCTTGCGTCAACGTTGATGGCCGCCACGAATTTAAGGTGGGGACGAAGAAGTTTGTGGACAGGATGGGATCTCGGCAAGCAGCGGAACAGAGCTATGCTGAAAGTCTCTATGGAACCGTGTGTGTACAAGAAGTGAACAATCCACTAAAACAGTTTTTTTAAGATTGAAGTGTCTATTCTGAGTAACCATGTGCATATTTCTGAGGATTGTGCTGATTTCATATACAATAAAATTAACGTATAATTCAGTTGTGGTATTGTCTGGTAGTTTTCCAATATACAAATTAACGTCTGCGCAAAAACGAAACTCCCCATATTGCTTTGCAATCACACAGAAATTTAACAAATATTGAACATAAATAATATTTGTGGTAACCCTTTGTAAAGTATATAATAAATAAAGCAATTGCAATAATAGTAGTATGATAAAAAAAATTTATAACTGAAAAAATCCTCAAAAAACAGTTAAAGAATGGCATCGATTTAGCGCAGCAAATATTATCACGATTTTTTTTTTGTTGTTTCGTAGAAATTGGTGCTTAGAAATTGAAGTTCGCATGGACAAACATACACCCTAGTTTTAAACCGCAATTATTAATTTTACTAAATTAATTTCACCTGATGAAAATTTCCCTCAGCGCATCTGAGAAACATTTTCGCCAGAAGCCAGTCGTACTTGTTATCAGACGGTGTAAAGAGATATTCGCGGTTGCCTGGAACCAGTTGGATAGCAATCGGGACAAATTTCTTGTCTGGACGCACATAGAACATCCCCATTGCGTTTGCACAATAAAGTGGCCTGCCTTCGAAGTCGTGATTGCGGGGAATTCCCTCTAGGTATCTTTTGTAGTCGGAAACGTAGATAAGACCAGCCTACAAGGTAAAATAGTTATGATGTTGTGTTACAAACGTGAAAGTAACAGTTATTATATGGCGGCTTCCACTGGGGGAAAATCAATTGAGGAATATAGGAAATTACCTAAGGAACCAAATTATTCTGTTTAATACAGTGTTTAATTTTGATATAAAAGGTCTTAGAAATACCCAGTTTTCAAAAAAATAGCACCATTTGATTTATCATTCCACAACACATCTTTGGGCTAATTCCAGTACATGGGATTCAGAGCGCAAAAACTTTCACACCTCCATTTCCTCTTGTAGGGTCTTTCCCTTTCTGAGCAACCCACACAAATCACTGTTTGTGACGTCAAACCCAGTAGGCAGCTCGTTGCATCGGTAAAAGGAAAGGGGACTGATTCCGTTCAATGTCACTCGACCCATGTATTCGTCGGTGTCCCAACTGAACACATAACAGTAAAGCATATGTTTTATTTCATATTGGTGTGATTCAGAATGAAAACAAACGACCAAATTTTAATGTTATGAGAATAGACGACACAATTTGTAAAATGCCAAAGCATGCGACGCAAATGTTTGCGAACTGCCTCATGCATTTACCCGTCCATGGCATTAGGCTTCGCTCGTTCTAGAGAATGATGTTTATAAAGTCGGTGGTAGTCTTCCAACGTCGACAAACCCAGCACAGTAGCTGCGAAACAATCGTGATTGAAAACACTTATTTGTGGGCACGAACTAATTATTTTGTCTGACGCCAATAAATTCACTGCCAAGCCGCCGTCGCAAAGTGCTGTGTACATACGGCCCTTCGTGCTTAAATTTTTCGAGAAATTATCGTCGTTCCATGCCGAACAAAAGCAATTATTACCATCATTTGTAATAGTGGCCTGTAAACAATGTTGTTTGGTGAGTTACTGCCAGGGCCAAACCTAATAGGTCTCATTAGTAAGCTGCACTGTTAAAATCCATTAGGTCAAAGCAGTGACCTTGTCTTATTAAAAACAGAAATAGCTATATTTTGCAAAAACGATTTTAACTTCGTTATGTATTGTTATTTTAATCAATATCACATCTTACAGGATATGCGGTGTGCGTATGATTGCAGTAAAGCGTTCATGCGATATTTTTGTAGATCGCTATATCGCGCTTCATCCCTTTTGAAAAACTTCGGCAGATCCTCGTAGGTTGGAGCTTCCATCACGCGATTCATGCCCCATCCAAGCTGATCCCTTGTTGGTCTCGCAGACCAAGCGAATAACACTTTTCGTTCGTTGATCTCCTGGCTTCTCAGAGATCGCACATACTCGTTAGTAACGTTTTGTGGAAGTAAGGCTGAAAAAAGTCGAAAACAAAGGTCGACCCTCTCATGTCTGCTCAGTCTGTTAACAGTTTCGTTTGAAACCTGTGTTAGCATTTCAAATTACATTCAGTCTTATGCAGTTTGTATTGATGTCTTGTACTCGTATACGTATATTTGTGCTCATATTTCGCCGAGAAAAACAGGTCCCACATATGTTCATTCAAAAAATTACACTTTTTAAAGGATGCTGGTTGATAACAAAAATTGAAATATGTAATTTACAACATTATTTGTCATCGTTTTAGCAATTAGGACCGACCTTCTCCACGCGTCACTGCTATACAGTCTTCCACCCAATCATAAACAGGAAACTCAACTCGCTTGTTGCCAAGTTTCACAACGATCCGATCACACAGCCAATCGTCGTGACCACTACCATGCTCAAGTTCTGTGAAGTAAAGAAATTTGCAACAGCACGAAAAATCAGGGTCTTTTTGATGACAGATTTCCTCAACAAATATCTTAGTGTGTTTTGTCATATCACTCGCTTCATACAATGTTTCTGTTGCTTACGTTTTGTTTTGATGATGTTTATTCTTTTAAATATAGATAAGTGTAAGGTAAACCTTATTAGTTAGGGAAACAAGTTTATCACTTGTTGGAAAACTATAATTAATTATCACTGAAAATCGCCACAGGTTAATCTTGTATGCTTTTGACATAACCTGTAATTTAATTAATGAAGTTGTGCCGCAGTACAATAATGTTAACAATTGCACGTAAAAGTTTACTCACTTATTTTGACTATGATTGGAAGACCCACGTTTATTGTTTTTATCTTGAAATGATTCACTTGTCCCGGCTCGAAATCGTTTGACCAGAAATGGTCTAACTTTTGCCAACCTGTGGATTCACCTTTCTCACCAACCAGGTTTAAGAAGAGGCTTGAGTTTGTTCCCGCTTCCGAATATGCATCGTCAGTCTAAAAATGTGAGTAAAGTTGCGTTTATTCATGCGTTATCTTGGCAGTACAGAGTATACGTTATGTGTATGACAACTATAGTTTATATTGCGACTGACGTAATATTTTAGTGAAGTATGGTAATATTTTAGTGAAGTATAGGCGATGGGTTGCTTTGAAATATGATTAAAGTAAGAGTTACTTTTTCACTATATAACCTGGTACGATACCTTGATAGAAACACTGTACGTCACATTTCTTTCACTGAGCGTAGATTCTTCCATCGTTTTTGTTCTTATCGCTAAAACAATACGGAAGCAAGTCCCAATAGTTCTTTAACTTTTTACTGGTCGGCCTAAAAGTGTGCAGATAAACAAATCATCAACAAATAACAAGTGCAATTGTACATATCACTGCATCAGTTGCAACTTTGACAAAGGCGCAATACCAGCATGCGACAATTATTGCTTGCGGGCCGAACTTCATTTCTCTGTACATGAGGCTTAAGGCTACCTGAAATGTTTGTCAATAATTTGTTTTGCTAATATGCGGACCATTTATAAATGCCCCACGGGCTAGTACGAGGCCCAGTAGTTGTGTCTGCTCTGTCTTATTTTTATATGGCCTTGCGGTCAACTCAACTCTATGACATATACTCGTTGAAAAACACTGTGGGTCTCACATGTTTTAAAAGCGGACATGTCACAGAAAGAATCACACTTAACGACGGTACAAACACTGTAAAATTACAAGAATTACCAAGTTGTTTTTGGAATACTTCCGTTTGTACCTGTGAAAAGTACGCATTTATTAACTGCGAATTTTATCATAAATCAGTGGTGCTGCACTTGTTATCTGGTAGTATGTAAACTTTCATGATTTGTTGCTACCTGCTGACCTCATACACGTACAGTTCTGTGGTATTACTAATCGTCAAATTACATGCTATCGCGTGGGTCATCCGGCGTGACTAACGTTTCTGAGCGGATTCGTAAACCAAAACATATCGTTGTTTCAAGTCGTGCCGCAGAGCGTCACTACGGCGTAAACAATTGTGTTTCCGCTTTACCACGTTAAGAAGTAAGACATTTCTTGTCCTTCGTTGGCGTATTTGTTTACTGTTGAAAGCGATATCATTTGTTAGTGGTTGGTTGGTGTCCTCAATGCAGTAAAAATATCCAAAACTAGTTTTTGGGCTCAATATTTTAGTAATTTTTTATATGATAGCTGTGTCGCTATAAATAACGCACACTAATTGCATAATTATAACACACGGGTTACTGTTATACGACGTATACTTAAATTGACCACAACAAAAGTAGAAGTCACGGCCGGTAGAAAAACGTGAAGTGCATTGATGTTGCCTTACAGCACAAAAACAAGTCACAGTTTCATATTCCTTAGGTTACAATCAGAGTTAGTATTTCTATAGTTTAAGTTGGTATTCTTGAGACAGTAACGCAAACGATCGACAGAGGTTCAATCGAGTCAAAACCTCGCCCAAGCGAAAGATATGTCGCAAATCGAGAATCATACAGGGAGCAAAATAATGTTACGGTACATTGACGGCAATAAAAGACCTAAATCCCATGTCTTACATACGTGGCCGAAGATTGTGCCTACGTGCCGATGGACATGGAAAATCGTAGCCATTTTTCTGGTCCATTTCTTATGTCTGCACGCTGAATCACGGGCCGAGTGAAGATGAGTGATTGCGGTCGTGACACGAAAAATCGTGTGCACAAATATGTCAGCAGGACATGCAGTACGTTAAGCAGAATATATGCACATCTGGCACACTTGCAACGGAAACACTCTTTGAGCAATTTATATTTAGCTGGCCGGCAAGATTGTATGTAGTCACACCAGGCTGCTGATGAGACCTTACAGGTCGAAACATTGGGCATCTGTGCGCAACTCACTGTATTTGATGCAAATGTTGCACTTGCAAAGTCCAGCGCGTATACAGATTTAAATTCATCACAAACCACATGCAAAGTAAACCATGTATGTCTCCGATTTTGAGAAGGGTGTTTGTTGCAACAAAAAATGTTTTAACCAGCATAATACCTACACAAGCAAATGGCCCAAGTTGACAAAAGCACAAAAATTTCGCTGATACAAGAACAAAAACGCTTATATGGCAAAAGTATTTGAAACAGTGCAACTAATATTGGGTTCCTTTATTTTTCACTATAACCCTCATTACAAAAACACCCAGCAGGAAGATAAACGATTTGTAACTAAGCCGACACTCTGCCATTAGTAAGTCAAACGTCTGTGACCAGTAAAGCCGACAAATCCCATATAAAGCTGCCTTTCACGAGGCGGTCCATAATTGATGGCAATACAACGTTTCTTTTTTCGAGACCATATCGTACAGTTATATTTTGTTTATATTGTGCTCATTCATACCCTACAAAGCGCACGAATACTTCTCCCATTATTGTTCACTCGCAGATCATTGCCGTGGAAGTCGTAATCCAGTCACGGTTGATTACTGGTTTTCGCCCAGATATGAGAACCTGGTCTCCCGTAATTAATGCCTGGCTTAATAAAGCGAAGCAAACATGGTTGATCATTTGAGTTAAGTACTCTTTTTGCTCGAAACTGACATAAGTCGTATGGTGCTATATTTTGATCCATAAATTTTAAAACAACATCATACAACACCACAGAATAAAAACAAGCATGTTGGGACCATGTCTTAAAACTTGCAATATGTACAAAATATAGCATGTTGTAGGAAGATTGCAGCGTTAAAACAAGACCTCTTGTGTCATAATGCAATTGAACTATTATCATCATTTGTCTGCCATGCGAAAATTGTACTGTGATGTACCTTCTCTCAACACTTTTATACAGTTGCCGAGCAATCAGTTGGTTCACAGCACCGATAATGAGCACAGTAGTGTTCGAATCGTTTGCTTAACAAGGGTGAGCATTAGCTTTGACTTTCCTATTCATAGCAACACGTTTGTACCCAAAAAACACATGATTTTGGTTTGCAAGTAACTCTGTCGTCTCAGGAATGTAATTTAGCAAGAACCAGAAAAAAACACGAAACAAACACACTAAAGTAAAATCAAGTTTGTAGAAATACTGAATTTCAACACGACAATGACAAAGATACGCAAGCATTTAATCAGTCACTATAGTCAAAACAAGCATGAGGCTGCGCTGCGCTGGCTGATTGATTGCTACCAATCACCGTTCCTTCCGGTATTATTCATTGTAAGTAAGTTCAATAGTGTGCTTACAAGGCGCTCAACGCTCGCTAACATCGCAACAACGAGGGCCGTTTTACAACTGTTCATCAAACCATGCTGTTGAAGATTTAGGTTCATAATACAGCCGCGGCGCTTGGGTCGATTTCCTGTTTGTGGATTTTCTTCAACACTTGCGTTTAGCTAAAGTGTTTAATTTAAAGGATCTACACGTAAAAATAACTGTATTTTGTGCCCAGGACTGAAGCAGCATTAAAAAGCATCTATTTACTGACTTAAACATTGGCTACGTGGTAATACAGCCATTTGATCACGTCGGTGTTTAATACGTACTATATTTATAGTGAATACTCCTGATCATCACGTAACACAGAAGTTTACTCTTTAACCACAAAACGCAACACGACGTGTGTATCACCCACTAACATTAACAACCTTCACCAGCCAGACAACAGAACCCACACACTTCTTCAGACATATAATGTGCTCGGTTCATAACGTCCAATTGACGGTTGTGCAAAATATCAAAATTCAGTTACGATGAAGCGGAAATATTATTCGCAAAAACGAATCTGCGTTTACATGAATAACTAACAAAATACTTCTTTGGGTATATTAAAAATTACGCCCAAGCAAAATGGAATTCTGCATATAGGTCTACTAATTCCACACACAAAATGCAACTGATAAAACAATAATTGTAACTTTTAAAAGTGCGTGCAATAAAGTTGGAGGTATGTCATATGGTGATGCCAAAGGGAATTCTTTCTGGCAGGAGGTAAGTATAAGGGTGATCTAGTTTGGAATTACGCTCCTTGATCTTTTCCGAGAACTTTTCAAGGTCGGCTTTGAATTCACTCTGATGCCGAAGAGTTTCATTATCAATAAACTGACGCTGAGGAAATTCACCGAGGTATACCTGCACAAATTCGCTATATTTCAACAAGTTTATCAGAATAAACGTAAATAATTCAAATACAGGCGCGCTGAGTAAAGAAGCAACACGTTTTAAATGCTTTCGACTTATTAGGTCTCTGAATGCAGCTCACTCAAGACATATTATCACCATTGCTTACAGGAGAAACGACATGATTGTAACATTTCCTGTACTTTTTTTGCCATGTAATTGTTTGTGTTCTAAACAAATTTGTCGACTGAAGAAGTTTGTCTTACATTGACGCCTTTTTTAACGAACTAATAAAATGTTTAATTTTTGTGAAAGGTAACTCACCTCATTAGCGGGATATGTGGAAAGAACGTAAGCAAAGGCAATCAGTACCCCGCTTACTCTTACTCCTGGAAGGGCCAGCATGATCCTTTGCAACGAACCCTAATCGAAAGGAAATTGAACATATTATTACCCTTTTGGTCTGCGACAGTTGTATTCATCGTTACAACATAAAGTTCGTTAAAATTTTCCATTGTATACTTTCTGCATTAAAATTCAAGCGAAACTGAACGTGAAAATAGTAACGTAGGTGTTGTTTGTGTGCACGTATGAATTCATGTTACCTCGCCTTTTTTGGGCGGTGGTAGCATCATGCCTCCTGTTGCGTTGGGAATGAATTTGTAAGTGTCGAACTGGCCGAAGTTGACTGCAGCGTGTTGTGCCGTGCTTGTATACATTAGGGTAAGACAGACATCAAGCTTCGAAAACAGAATTTTTAGTTGAAAATCTTTAAAACGTCTTTTCAAAAAATGTTAACTCACAAAAGATGTAAGTTATACTTGGTTGTGACGCCAACATTTACACATTTATTTGTTAAATTGATACAGCTTGTTAGTGTACGGAATATCATTTGAAACAAACACTCTTTTCCATTACCAACTCGTTATACGTCCCAATTCGCTCCGGAAATCCTCTCCTGTTACCATCTTGCCAAGCAATACCCTCATCAACAACATCCCTCCACCAGTCCTGCAATTCATAGTCTTCTTCCACATCCTTAAAGCATTGGTTTGTTTAGACCACGTCTTTGACATAGCCGTATAACGTAATATCTAATGTTTCTTTTGCCTACCTTGTCGCACTTGTAATAAATACTCAGAACACCATTGACGAACTTTCTCGTGATTTCCCACAGTTCCAATGTGTCATCGCGGTAATGATAGTTTGGAAGAAGTTCTGGATCGTCCAAACCTAAGTTTTGTCCCAGTTGAAGAATAAATCAAGTTTTCGTAGTTGTTACGCTGTTTTAAGTCTTACCCAATTTCTTCAACAACTTGGGAATAACCAAATCCTCGAAGTTAAAAAACTCTTTGTAAATCTTTCGCACCATTTCCGACGCCGCTGTTTGATGCACACAATTAAGTTAATTTCTCAACCCTTTTTCATAAATTTGCTTTTCAAAAACTTGACCCAAATTAAATACACTACTTAGGCTAAATACATGTGTTTAGAAATAAAGGAAAGTTTTTGAAAACCATGCAGAATTGTTTATAGAGCCAGAACTATTCTCCAATAGTCAACCTTATATCTTATACCTTTTGTCAACAATGCCTTTTTAATTCATTGCAGCATTTAACTTTGAAAGTGGCCTACATTAACCTCGTACTTACAGATTCCAGAAGCTTTTTGTGCCCTGCCTGACGGTGGAATTAGATTCTGCCGAGCTTCCAGATTGATTACGGCTGTGTTGGTAACAAGGTTTCTCAGCAATTTGTAGACAGGGTGGGCTTTTGGCAGGCAACGAAACAGGGCGATGCCCACAGTCTCCATGACGCCGTGTGTTTTCAAAAAGTGCACTATCCACTGCAAACATAGGACACGTTATTGGAATCTCGTCGCATAAACATGTTTTACTTGTGTCTCGATAAAAAATTATGTCGTTATGCATATTTAGAATATTTTGTCACCGTAACAAGGAATCCTAAATGTCAACATAAATGGAAGATCTAGCCAAAAATTAATTTTTGATGCAATAAAATGAAATTATACTGAACACAGCCAGGAAAACATTTTTAAAAGCATACATTAACTGTCTCCTTTGGCGCCAAGGAAACAAAATTTATTATTAGCATTACCTTTGTTTGTTTGTTTTTTTAAATCACGTTATAGTGACAAGTCTATGCATTGTACCTGATGATACGTGGTTTCGGCGCATTTGAAATACATCTTCGCCGAAAGCCAGTCCCATTTGCTGTCAGATGCGGTAAAAAGATGGCTGCGGTCATTTGGCACCAACTGAATAGCAATTGGAACGAAGTGCTTGTCCGCACGCACGTAGAACAGACACTGGGCATCAGCACAGTATATGGGACGCCCTTCGAAATCGTGATTGCGGGAAATTCCCTCGAGGTACTTCCGATAGTCGGCAACATAAACGCGACCGGCCTGATTGGAATTAATTTTAAATCCAAGCATTAGAAACTTTCAGGTTTTATGTTTTGCTATTTGAGGTTATTTGTGACTTATGCAATCTACCAAGGTCATGTTTAACGACTTCGAGTCACACCTTCATTTCGTCTTCTAAAGTCCTTCCGTTTCTAAGCAATCCGCACAAATCGTCATTAGTGACACTGAAACCAAAGGGTAACTCCCTGCATCGATAAAAGGAAGAAGGACTGATCCCGTTCAAAGTGTTGCGCCCCATAAATTCATCCGTATCCCACCTGGAAGGAAAGATATTTTGACTCTCTTGTATCTTCGTTATTATTTTACTTGAACACCTAAAAAAGAATGAGAAATGCATACCCTTCTAATGCGTCGTGATCAGACTGTTCAACGAAGTGACATTTGTAAAGTCTGTGGTAATCTTCCAGCTTGTTCAATCCTAGGCCAACAGCTACAAAAACAATTTCTAGTTAAAAAGTTTATAAATTGCCTCAACCTTGATCTGTTTCGGAACTTCACGTTGTTAAAACATTTAAGTTAATGTCTGGAAGACTATGGTTTGGAACAATGTTTAATGTTGTGTATTCTTTTTTTTATGAAACTTTTGCTCTGGAAGAAAATTGTCAATTGGAAAAACAACAAATTAAATTGAATAAAAGTTACTGCAAGGGTTACTCACAGGAAATTCTATGTGCGTATGCCTGGATTAGTGCGTTTAAGCGTATTTTCTTCAACCCGCTCTCCCGTATCTCTTCCCTCTTGAATAACTTTGGAAGATCGTCATATGTAGTCGCCTCAAGCACTCTATTCATCCCCCAAGCGAGGTTATTCTTTGTGGGTCGCAGTGACCACGCAAAGGTCACCTTATTTTGGTTTACTTCGTTTCGTCGAAGGGAT
Source organism: Ascidia mentula (assembly GCF_947561715.1). Classification (NCBI taxonomy): domain Eukaryota; kingdom Metazoa; phylum Chordata; class Ascidiacea; order Phlebobranchia; family Ascidiidae; genus Ascidia; species Ascidia mentula. The sequence goes on from NC_138568.1 coordinate 9,226,458, forward strand.
TTAACATAGGCGTTTGTGACCTTCTGGGGTAGTTGAGCTGTTGAAAACCGTTAAGACGGTAAGCAGTATAGGTGTCTTTGTCTTTGTGACACCACAGTATGAAACATTTTTGTGCAAATGTTTTATACCTTTTCAGTTTACGAAACCTCACAGTATGCGTGAAAAAGCGAAATGGAATTTAGTTTTGAAACTCGAACCCTACACCATAACAAAAAAAATTAGTTGAGTCTGGTTTCGAGACAAACATTAAACCACTCCGCTTTTTTGGTAATTGGTAAGTTTTTTTGTAGTTTATACGAAATTGGTGCAAAATACTGGTTGGGCTAAAACCAAACCAATACTGACACACGACTTGAATAGGAAAAATAATTGCTTATCACAACCAACCTTCGCCCCTCGTTACTTCCACTAAATCCTCGATCCAATCGTAAACGGGAAACTCGACGCGACTACTTTTAGTCTTAACAACGATTCGGTCGCACAACCATTGGTCTAAACCCCTCCTGTGGTCGAGCTCTGTCACACAAATGGTATTTATATATATGTATAACTTTTTGCAGGTATCAAAAAACAACAAAGCTCTTTTTCCAACCCTTCCTTACTGAGTCGCACTATTATGGGAGGGCCAATGTCGGAAGAGGTGATTTTGAAGTGTTCTACTTGACCGCGCTCGAAATTTTGTGTCCAAAAATTGTCAAGGTTGTGCCAATCGGTTGACGAACCGTCCTCGCCAATCAGTTCAATCGCGACGGTGGACTGGGTACCTGCTTCTGCAGACGCGTCGCTGGTCTAAACGAAAGCGGTAGTTATGCAAATAAATAATTCTATGTTTGATGCAAATTGGAGCGTATATTTCAGAAAGGTAAACCAAAGCTAGAAGTCGGCTGACAAACATATATAATTGTAAACGATTACCAAATGCATGGGTTTCTCTTCATTACCACTTTTTTAGTGAACGTTACCTGTATGGAAACGTTGTATGTCACGGAATCGAATGAATGACGTCGTTTATTGCCTTCGTTCATTTCTGGACAATTGTTCAGATTTCACATCAGCAATTTTCTTGCAAATCAATAATCAAGTAAAAAATATTAAAATTGTAAAAATTATTGGAAGTTGTATTTAAACTACTTAAAATGGTAAACCTCAAAACACAGTACAACTTTCTAAATATGCTCACAAGCATAACGTCCAATGCGCTAATTCTAGTGGCAACTAGTGGAATAAAAATAGTTGTCACATTTATTCGATTAAAACAATGCATACTAAAGGTCCTCACTGGTCGTTGTTTTGTCTCAAACCAAAGGATGCTTTCATTAGACTTTTACCGGATGTAATCTTACACCATGCAGTGAATCAGTTCTTGCCCAAACAGATGCTTCTATTTTCTGTTGACATGCGGCAGTAACTCCACGTTTACTCAAACGTTTTACAAAGTAACGGAGCCAGTCTGTTTTGCCATTGCATAATGAAATGTTATTGCTGGTTTATTCAAGCAGCCTTTAAAAACCGTAATTCTGACGTTGCATATAATGACGACTATTGGAGTTTTTTCTTCAAATTACTGATTTTAGGCAAAAATCTCAAAAAAATACATTGTGGAAATGAGTCTTGCGTCAAATATCTTCTGATTTACATTCACGAAACTTGTTTACATTGAACCAAAGTGCATTTGAATTTCCTGAAGTAAAAGTGTTTGCTGATGTGGAGTTGCGACACATACGCATGGGAATTCATTCAGACTCTGCTTTAACAGTTGCATATGACCATGCTAAGACGACCGTTGATTTTTTTTTGCACACTAACTGACTTTGGACAAAAAATAGCAAAAAAACAAACAATTTACTCGTGTGTAAAAGACAAAACCGATAATTTTGTCCTGGCAGGTGTTAAGGAATTATCTCTGCATGTTAAGATGATTTTCAACAAACAATCTTATCAATCGCAACAATGTTCCCGGAAAAAAGGTTACTACATTGTATATGTAAAAATCCAGTTCCTCATCAATGGACAGCGCAAGGACATTTTAACGTTCTTGTGCGTTTTTTTAATCAGTAATCAAATGTTACAGCGGAGTTGGGAAGACATTTGCTGAAAGATACAACATTTAAACATATTTTTCAATGAATGTCGATGCAAACATCCCAACGCGCTGAAAGCATGTTGTTAATAACATATGCATACTTCCTGTATATGTTTTACCAATAAGGTTCACAGGCTTGGCAGCCCAGGCACTGCAGCCAAGCTTGTTCAGTCACTTTTTTTTCGATAAGCCGGAGCAAGATCTGAAAAACCAGTCTACCGTTGAGATTTGAACTCACGACCCTGTGCTAATTAGGCCCAAATTTCTACCGATTAAGCACATTGCGATTTCAGGCGGGTAATTATGTGACCAAACACGTTTGTGACTGCATGGCCGAGCGAGTAAACGAGACACCAAACTACTAACTGGAAGAGCGAGGAACAAGCAACTAGTTACTGTAGTAATTGGGGTGGAAGGATTACAAAGCGTTTTCATAATGGAGTTTCAGTTACGCAGGAGAGCTCAAACTCAGTGTAATCCTTCGTTCCGTCTGTGTTTTTGGGGTTGTGTGGAGAAACAGTCAGGAAACATTAATAGATATTTCCTGCCGCAAGTGTTGTTTACAAATCCTCACCCGACCAAGTATTCGTCTCACGTGATCGATTCAGCGTGACTGCAGTTGTTGTATGATGTAATCAAACGTGATATTACCACAGCAGTGAGAAGATGAGCTTTGCACTGAATCTTATATTGCAAATAATGATCTGTTGTGGTGATTTTGTCCAATACGTCTTCTGAAAACTGTGTCTTTAAAAGGTATAGCAGCATTGTTATACATCTGTAACGGATATCCTTGATAGCCTCGGTTGCACAACACAATCTTGCATTTTCCGCGTTTTCCACATTTTCATCATTTCATGGTATGTTGCCACTTTTGTGAAGCGTTTCGTTTAAAGTCGGTTCTCCAAATTTTCATTCTTTTACTTGCTAGTGTTGTTGTTGTGACAAGTTTTATTTATTAATTTAGCAGTTTCGAACGCACTAACCACCACACGTTGATTGTTACATTGCAGAGTCTTCTTATTTCAGGTGATTGCGATTTGAAATAGCGTGTGTCTACATTTTTTCATTCTTGGTCGCGTCAGGGCGAGACTACATAATTCCGCGGGTGATAAGGAAAGGCGGTAAGGAAAGGAGGAAAGGTTTCCCTGCTGTTAGTTGAACGGTTATGCATATCGGTGTTTGGCAGTTGAAGTCTCATTGCAAGTATATCGAAGTAAAGGAGAGTGAGCAAACAGCCGTGCTGCAACGAGCCAGACTCCACATCTGCAGTGTAAACAAAAATGAAGCACTGAGACATAAATGTTTGCGGACAAGAAGTTAACCATTAACCAAGCTCTGTTGTCCAACATAATGGCGATATACCAGGTGGATACTTGGACTGAGGCAAACCGGTCGTGTGACCAGCTTTGGGGCAATCCAACAATGCGATTTTGTTGTGCTGTGTCAGTTATCGACCAAGTTTGTATTGGGCGGCTATAGTGAAGGCACGATTAATATGCTGTAAGTATGTAATTTATTGTAAAATTCTGCCTTGAATGATTTAGCAATACAAGGAAGACTATATCTTTATTTTAATAGTTTTGTTATTTAGGTCACATACCAAAGTAAGCGGATAAATTTTTTGCCTAAAAATGAATGTTACAAAATCGCTAAGAAAAGCTGACTTTGACGCCAGGCTAAGGCTGCGAAGGAAATTGAATGCAGGCTTCTAACTAAGAACGATCTTCCACAAGTTGTCGAATTTTTGGAAAAGTTTTACACCATGCGTAATCCGATGAGGAATATCTTTAAAATAACAAGGGAAGACGTCGGCGATCGTGACAAAGTGCGAGCTGCAATTAAAATCAAAGACAACGCATCGTTCGGACTTTTTCACAAAGGAACCAAGCAATTAGTAAGCATGTCATTGAACAGTATTCATGAAAAAAACTCGCTTAATCCAAAACCAACTGACAGCGAAATTGCGGCCGGGATGAAGGGTTACGAGCCAGTGATGAGGTTTGCCCGCTATCTGGAAAGAGACCTTTTTGAGGCTCTGGACGCTAATAAGTTTATGATGCAAGGCTTGGGAGCGACCGATCCAGAATACTCCGGTTTGTGGCTAACGAAGTACTTTAAGATCGCTGATTTAGAAGACGAGATAGCCCGAAAAGCTGGTTGTGAGTACATAGTGGGAATGACAGTTTCGCGGTTTTCGCAAAGACGCATGGAGGAAAATCCCGACTTTGTGATGCTTAGAGAAGTGAAATACGCCGAATACGTTGATCCTTTAACCGGGCAGAAACCTGATTTGTCTTTGTCACCAATCCACACTGCTGCTCGAGTTTACTACAAACGCTTAAAGCCGATCTCCAAACGGGCCAACTTGTAATTCCATATGTTGGCAGTGGTTGACTTATTTCCTGTACCTGTAACGAATATTTACTTTTGCGTAACTTTTAATTATAATCATTCCGTAATTTACTGAGTTCATTGAAAAGTTTTGCGCAAATTCCAACTTGTGACATTTTCACACTCAGGAGTTCGCGGGGAGATTAGGGTGAAAGGCAACGCTTCGTTTGGTCATTTTTAAAACAGAAACCATACACCATGCTGATGCATAGTGTGCATGAATAAAACTCGCTTGAGGTTACACCGTCGGATGGCGAAGTGGTTTGTGGCTCTTCACAAGTGGAGCCTCTACGAAGATCTTTAAACCACGTGGAGGGCGACACCAACAAATTCCTAATGCAGGGAATGGGAACCACTGATCCACAATATGGCGCTCTTAGACTTTGGGATGCTTTCGATATTTGTGGTCGGCGACCAGAAAAGCAGGCTGCCAATACATGGTTGTGATTGCTTTTTTAGCGTTTTCGAGGCGGTACGTTGAAAGGAATGAAACATTTTCTGTTCTGAGAGAAGTGAAGTATGTGGACTATGTGGACCCATTAACTAGAAAAAGGCCTGATTTGGCGCACTCGCCTATTCACTCCAGTGCAACTCTATTTCACAAGAGGACACCGTTGGTCAAGCGGTCCAATATTTAGACAAGGGACTAAGGCACGATCAATAATAATGAACTTGGAAAATTCGGGTTACCTGTTTGTGTTTATTTCGAAAAAGCCAGGTTTTAATTTGTTTTGCCGGACATGTAAACTGTATGCGTGGTTCCACTTTGCTAATAGTAAGTTTGTTACGCTTGAGTGATTTTGATCATGTAACTTCAGCCATGGCCAATTTATCGCATGGTTTCACATTTTGGGATATCTTATTTGTGACATGAGCATCACTAAAAACAAATTACGACTTTTAACACGTATTCTGCATGTATGACCTTTCCTTTATTATATGTGTTTTTCTTCGTTCCCATTTGTAATTATGTTGTGATTTCATACGCTTCATAGTGCTTTGCAAATGGCACATCTCTTATAATAAAATGTGTCCAGACATCTTGGGGCGATTTCACTGCAGAGAGACAGTTGGAAGGGACATTTAGCCAAATTTAAGCCAACAGGCCTAAGTATAATCTCTGTAAATTTGGTTCCTAAAAGTAACCATCCCCATTTGTGCTTCAAATATCTGTTTTTTACATTTATTAGAGGTATTAAGACCAAGAAACGATCTTCGCAATCAGAATCAACTTGGAAACGCGGTCGATTCTGTGTTAAGGGTTATGTCGTTACATTGCATCTGAACGTCGGTATTGTCGCTGAACTTGTTTAATCCGAACCTAAGCACACTTGAGTTTGCTGGCGTAAAATGTTTGCTGAAGTGAAGTTAAATATTGACTACGGCTTGAAGCACATGCACAAAGCTATCCGGCCCAGGAATACTGGCTCTGCTTCAACAGATGAGAAATTTGACCAGATTGCTTGTATTTGAAAGTTGATACAGAAACTCTGCAAATACGGTTGATACAAAAACTTTGCGCATAACTTAAGATGGGTAGGCAAAGTTATTTACAGTAGATATTTTGTGGAGTTTGTTCGAGTCTTTATTAGTCCGAGTACTGTTGATCCCAAGTAGAAGTTATTTTTGCGCCACATACAAATTATTTGATTTGATTTATAAGATTTATGTCAATTAGTGTGTCGCGAAATAAGATACGATTTTGCTGCAATGGCTTAGACATTTAACTGAATTGCATTTTTCTTATGTTTATCAAGATACCACATTATTAAAACTAGTGAGTGGCTGCAAATTTAGACAAAGAGGAAACTTTTGTCCTAAAATGAATGCTACAAAACGAACAAAGAAAAACGACTTTAAAGCCAGACAGGCGAAGGCAGCGAAGGAAATTGAATGCAAGCTTCTAACTGAGAAAGACCTTCCACAAGTTATCGAGTTTCTAGAAAGGTTTTTCACGACACGTAATCCGGTAAGGGATATCTTCAAAGTTCAAAGGAAAGACGTTGGCAATTACGACAAAGTGCGAGCCGCGATGTGTATCAAAGACAACGTATCGTTCGGCCTTTTCCACAAACGCACCAAGAATTTGATCTATGTGTCGATATGTTGCTTTTATGAAAAAAACTCGCCCAAACTAACTAACATAGATATTAACGGGACGAAAAGATTTGAGCCAGTAATAAGGTTTACCCGGTATGTCGAAAGAGGCCTCTTTGAAGCTTTGAAAACGGGTAAGTTCATGAAGCTGGAATTAAGGGCCACCGATGCAGAATACTCCGGACTGAGGCTAAGGAAGTACTTTAAGATTCCTGATTTAGAAGACGAGATAGCCCGAGAAGCTGGTTGTGAGTACGTAGTGGGAATGCCAGTTTCGCGGTTTTCGCAAAGACGCATGGAGGAAAATCCCGACTTTGTGATGCTCAGAGAAGTGAAATACACAGAATACGTTGATCCTTTAACTGGGCAGAAACCTGATTTGTCTTTGTCACCAATTCACACTGCTGCTCGAGTTTACTACAAACGCTTGAAGCCGATCACAAAACGGGCCAACCTGTAATATACACAGAAAATAATCTTTGGTTTATTCTCATTTTTCCCCTTGATTTCACTTTGATTGATATTTCTTGTATGCATTGGTCTGTTGCTAATTGACTTTCAGTAACAGTTACAGTTTTTGTGATTCAATTATTTGGGATATTGTGGATCAAATTCTGAAACACACTATTCTCTTCCACCTCATATACCAACATTCTGCGAATACGTGGTTGCGATTGGAAAAGAAATGTAATTGGGTGCTTTCGCCAATTCATTCGAGTGCAACTGTGTTTCACAAGAAGACACCTTTGGTCAAACAGTTCAATATTTAGACAAGCGACTAAGGCACGATCAATAATTTTGGGTTCACCTGCTTCCGTTTATCTCGAAAAAGCCATGTTTGACTTTGTTTGCAGGAAGTTTATGTCAACAGTTTGCGTGGTTTCAATTTGAGTAATTTTCCGAACGCTTGAGTGATTTTCCGAAGCCGCACGTTGGGTTTTGTTGGATCCGTGTTTGACAGCTAATTTATTGCGGTTATTTTTGTTAATTCAGAAGACAAATGGTTAAATTCCATCACAGATCTGCTTTTGATTTAAATAAAAAATGCCTAAAATTAATCTAGCTGTCAGATGGTAATTTTAATTGGTCAAGAACATAAAATTAAAAAACCTTGTGATTTTTTGTATGCCCTGATCGATGTGTGTGAAGCAAGCAGTAGGGATTCAATTTTATTTATCACGCGTTATTACCTTCATTTGACAGCCTTTGCACGAAAATCATTAGTTTATGCCTGTGTAAACGGCTATGTCTGCATTGTAGCTTCGCTAATACATGCGTAAATGGACGTTTAGCAACAAACCGACTAAGGTTATTAAGGTGCGCGATTCCAGCAAAGAACCGACCTGTTACTGACAATGACTTTTCTTTGCTGAATTCGTGCATCTTCGAAGTAAAATTAGAAAATATTAGTGGCCACGACAAACAAAACAACATTAATAGTTGCAAAGATGACATACAACGTCTAGTTCACAGAGACAAATAATTGGTGAGCTAAATGGCCTGCAATGAAGACAAACGTCAACTGCAGCTCGTCGAAATGATGCATGAGATTCCGGAAAGTCGTACAATAGTTGGAAGATTAAAAAGCTTTTGAGATTGTAAATGAATGCTCGAGATAATCTTGTTACGCTTTACTCCATGCGTCATAGGTCGTATGTAATTTTCTTTGCTCGCAGCTTCGACGACGGTTGATACCACTTCAACGTTTTACACAAATTAATGACGTTTACACAAATAAATGTCGGCATGAGCCTGTGGGAGTATTTCAAAAAGTTCGAAATGCAAGAAGAAATTGCCAGAAATATTTGTTGTACAAAGTGCTAAAAGAAGTTAAAGTGCATGTGACACGGAAAAATCAAAATGTTAATAATTAAACTAAGAGATGTTCATAACTTTAGAACATTTTTTGCGAAAAAGTAGTTTTATACGGCGACTGGTTTCTGAGATACAGCTGATCAAAGTCGCACTTTTACCGCTGCGAACGAAAATCGTGCAAAAATGAGGTTATTGTTACGTGACGTCATAGAAGGCGCTACAGTCGTGCGAGTGCTGGTAGCAAACCTTATGCGTAGAAACGAAAAACATTGTAAAATTAATTTAGTATAAGACCTGCAGACAGGTGTACACACTGTTTCGACGTGTAAGGTCTCATCAGTGCAGCTGGTGACTGTGGCACATGCTAGCTGGTAGACTAGCAGGCACATAGATTTCCACTTCGATTTTTTAGATTTTTTTTGATGTTTTGTCCACTCACAGCAAAAGATAGAAGTAGGTTAATTGAATTTTGACCGTCGAGAAAGGCCGACCAAATTAGCTGATTATGCAACACAGTTATTCTGTCATAGTAGCACTTTTTGCCAGGCAGATCAGTAGCGTTGTCTACGAGTTTTCGTCATAAATGATTTATTTAATTCGCCACAATCAACCACTATGTATTTTTCGCTATATAGTTGTAACTAGAAATGTTGGAATCATCAAATTAAAATCAACACAAAAGTGAGGTTAAAGTTATGACATCACACCCAAAATGACGTCATGTAATGTCACTGAGCAAAGAAACGCACCATTCCCGTCTTATCGAAGTACAGAGTAATGTCGTTTCAGCTACACCCTACTGTCTTCCGATAATTAGGGAAAAATAATCCTTGTTTGTGACGTCACAGTGACAAATTTTTGTGGGATGTAAAACCCTGTCCTGACCTTTGAGGTAAAGTAATCTGTGGATTCTCCTATGTTTAAAACAATATAAGGCGCCTTCTCCTATCTAAACAATGCATTTTTTTTTGGTCGCCGCTACTTTTCGTGCAGTTTTCTACATTTTTTAGTTGACGTCGAACCGAAAAACTTCGGATATATGTTTGTTGTAGATGTACCTTTAGTTGTACGCAAAGTTTCTCACATACTAAACTAATTTTACAATTGTGTATAAGCTGCAGATAGATGGCCACTGTTTCGACTTAAAAGGTCTCATCAGTGCAGCTGGTGTGACTATAAGACGACTTTGCTGACCAAACGGCCAAGCAAAGACTTCCACTTTGTGGTGACTATACAATCACCGTCATCCGTTGGGCACCAAACTATAGGTGCAACCTTACGGAGAAAACAATGTGGAAACACTACGGCCAAGTTATAAGATTGTATGGTACAAAGTATTTGCTGGGTCACCTATTATGTTCTGAGTTATAAGAAAGTATTAATTTCATTATTCTTGTTTTTTTGTTTTGTATTTTTTGTTTTTTAAGATGTAAATTCAAATTGACCATGGGGAGCGCTTGATTTCGAAAACTCTCGGGTTATTTCAGCATCTCCCAGCCCACACCTTCACAGCCTTATTATTTGCTCAAACATTATGTGTGAATATGTGTTTGGGTGGCAAAACAAACGAATGAATGTAAACACTTTCTTTCCAGTAGAGCGTGAAAATTTCATACTAGATTCAAATATACTGGAATCTTCCTAGAACACGTATTATAACGCAGTTAATTGAGTGAAAGAATATGTTAACTGTTGTCTTCTTTGCGGTGCAGCTGTACAGTTTTTTCCTGATGCATTAAAACCCACATGTGGTCAGAGTACAAATTTTAAGTGGAGATATTATTTAGTAGCACTCAAGCCATTAAATAATTAATTTCCTCTTACCAACAGCTTTACGCTTTTCACAGTCAACCCAAACTGTGTACGTAGCCGAATGCAGTGACTTGGCCTTTATCGGTTCATTTTGTTTGTCAACTGTGGCAACTCTTATTTATTTGCAATAGTGCTTAAAATTAACGAAACACTATCAAACAATGGTGTTTAGGCCTATTTCATTATATATCTTTGCTTGAGTTTTGTGTGACGTCATTAATTTGTTCAAAAAGTTGCAGTGGTATCAACCGTCGTCGAAGCTGCGAGCAAAGAAAATTACATACAACCTATGACGCATGGAGTAAAGCGTACCAAGATTATCCCGAGCATGCATTTACAATCTCAATAGCTTTTTAATCTTCCAACTATTGTACGACTTTCCGGAATCTCATGCATCAGTTCGACGAGCTGCAGTTGACGTTTGTCTTCATTGCAGGCCGTTTAGCTCACCAATTGTTTGTCTTTGTGAACTAAACATTTGATGTCATCTTTGCAACTATTGATGTTGTTTGGTTTGTCGTGATGGCCACTAATACTTTCTTATATTTTACTTCGAAGATTCACGAATTCAGCAAATAAAACGCATTGTGCAAGTCATTGTCAGTAACAGGCCGGTTCTTTGCTGGAAACGCGCATCTTAATATTGAAAGCAACCTTAGTCGGTTTGTTGCTAAACGTCCATTTACACATGTATTAGCGAAGCTATACAATGCAGACATAGCCGTTTACACAGGCATAAACTAATGATTTTCGTGCAAAGGCTGTCAAATGAAGGTAATATCGTGTGATAAATAAATTTGAAACCCTACTGCTTGCTTCGCACACATCGTTCAAGGCATATAAAAAATCACAAGGTTGTTTAATTTTATGTTCTTGACCAATTAAAATTAACATCTGACAGCTAGATTGATTTTTGACATTTTTTATTTAAATCAAAAGCAGATCTGTGATGGAATTTAACCATTTGTTTTCTGAATTAACAAAAATAACCGAAAGAAAGTAGCTGTCAAACACGGATCCAACAAAACCTAACGTGCGGCTTCGGAAAATCACTCAAGCCTTCGGAAAATCAAGTGGAACCACGCAAACTGTTGACATAAACATCCTGCAAAACAAATTGAAACATGGCTTTTATCGAAATAAACAGAAGCAGGTGAACCCAACTTTCCAAGTTCATTATGATTGACCGTGCCTTAGTCGCTTGTCTAAATACTGGACTGCTTGAACAAAGGTGTCTTCTTGTAAAACACAGTTGCACTGGAATGAATAGGTAAAAGTACCAAATTAGACTTCTTTTCCAATCGCAACCATGTATTGGCAGACTGTTTGTATAAAAGGTGGAATAGAATAGTGTGTTTCAGAATTTGATCCGCAATATCCCAAATAATTAAATCACAAAAATTTTAACTATTATTGAAAGTCAATTAGCAACAGAACCAATGCATGCAAGAATAGAAGAAACCAAAGATTATTTTCTGTGTACAATACAAGTTGGCTCGTTTTATGATCGCATTCAAGCGTTTGTAGTAACCTCGAGCGGCAGTGTGAATTGGTGACAAAGACAAATCAGGTTTCTGTCCAGTTAAAGGATCAACGTATTCTGCGTATTTCACTTCTCTGAGCATCACAAAGTCGGGATTTTCCTCCATGCGTCTTTGCGAAAACCGCGAAACTGGCATTCCCACTACGTACTCACAACCAGCTTCTCTGGCTATCTCGTCTTCTAAATCAGGAATGTTAAAGTACTTCCTTAGCCTCAATCCGGAATATTCTGGATCGGTGGCCCTTAATTCCAGCATCATGAACTTACCCGTTTTCGAAGCTTCAAACAGGCCTCTTTCGACATACCGGTGGAACATTATTACTGGCCCTAATCTTTCCGTCCCGTCAATATCTCTGTTAGATAGTTTGGGCTAGTTTTTTTTATAAAAACAACATAACGACACATAGATCAAATTCTTGGTGCGTTTGTGGAAAAGGCCGAATGAGACGTTGTCTTGATACATATCGCGGCTCGCACTTTGTCGTAATTGCCGACGTCTTTCCTTTGAACTTTGAAGATATTCCTTACCGGATTACTTGTCGTGAAAAACCTTTCTAGAAACTCGATAACTTGTGGAAAGTCTCTCTCAGTTAGAAGTCTGCATACAATTTCCATCGCAGCCTTCGCCTGTCTGGCGTCAAAGTAATTTTTCCTTGTTCGTTTTGTAGCATTCATTTTAGGATAAAAGTTTCCGCTTTGGTTAAATTTGTAGCCACTCACTAGTTTTAATAATGTGGTATCTTGATAAACATAACAACAATACAATTCAGTTAGAGCTGCAGACAGGGTGTATACACGCACTGTTTCGACCTGTAAGGTCCCAACATATCGACGATTGACCGAAAGGTACCACAAAGTGGAAATCTGTGTGCCTGCTAGTCTACCAGCTAGCACAGTGCCACATCAACAGCTGCACTGATGAGAACTTACAGGTCGAAACAGTGCATGTATACACCCTGTCTGCAGCTCTCATTGATTATTATGGCTCTTTTGCGCATATAATACAATTCAGTTAATTGCCTACGCCATTGCAGCAAAATCGTATGTTATTTCGCGACACACTAATTGACTTGAATCTTTTAAATCAAATCTTTGCATGTCGCGCAAAAATAACTTCTACTTGAGATCAACAGTACACTAAAAAATTGAAATGACGTTGAAACAATCAAGGTGACCGAGTCATGCGTCCACGTGAAAGTGATTTCCTTATGAAGAATCATGGTTTGCTAGAAAATCAGACCCTCTGGGAGTCCTTTTGCTAATTTTTAGATTAATGCTTATAGACATTTCCCCAACGAAATAACACAGTGTCGGACTAATAAAGACTCGAACAAACTCCACAAATATTTACTGTAAACAACATTGCTTACAAATCGAAAGTTATGTGCAAAGTCTCTGTATCAACCTTATTTGCAGAGTTTCTGTATTAGCCTTCAAATACAAGCAAGCTGGTCAAATTTCTCGTCTGTTGAAGCAGAGCCAGTATTCCTGGGCCGGATAAATAGCAATGTGAATTTGCCGCAAGCCGTATACTCAGTATTTAACTTCACTTCTGCAAACATTTTACGCCAGCAAGTTTTGTCATGCACACTGTGCATCAGCATGGTGTATGTTTTCCGGTTTCTTTTTTGAAAAAGACCAAACGAAGCGTTGCCCTTCACGTTAATCTCTGCGCGAACTCTTTCGCCATCGCCGATATCATCCCTTCTCAGTAAATTGCAGTACGATTATAATCAATAGAAACGCCAAACTAAATAGTCGTTACAGGTAGGAAATAATTTAAGTACTGCCAACATATGGAATTGCAAGTTGGCCTGTTTTGTGATCGGCTTCAAGCATTTGTAGTAAACTCGAGCGGCAGTGTGAATTGGTGACAAAGACAAATCTGGTTTCTGCCCAGTTGAAGGATCGACGTATTCTTCGTATTTCACTTCTCTAAGCATCACCAAGTCGGGATTTTCTTCCATGCGTTTGGCGAAAACCGCGAAACTGTCATCCCCACTACGTACTCACAAACAGCTTCTGGGGCTATATCGTCTTCTAAATCAGAATCTTAAAGTACTTTCTCAGCCACAAACCGGAGTATTTGGGATCGGTGGCTCCAAAGCCTTGCGTCATCAACTTATTAGCGTCCAGAGCCTCAGACAGGTCTCTTTCTAGATAGCGTTCGACTAACAGCCGGGAGACCTTTCCTCCTTTCCTTATCACCCGAGGAATTATGTAGTCTCGCCCTAACGCGTTTGGTTACATCATACAACAACTGCAGTCACGCTGAATCGATCACATGAGACGAATACTTGGTCGGGTGAAGATTTGTAAACAACACCTGCGGCAGTAAATATCTATTAATGTTTCCTGACTGTTTCTCCACACAACCAAACAAAACGCTTTGTAATCCTTTTGCCCCAATTACTACAGTGACTAGTTGCTTGTTCCTCTTTCAGTTAGTAGTTTGGTTTCTCGTTTATTCGCTCGCCCATGCAGTCACAGACGTGTTTGGTCAGATAATTACCCGCCTGAAATCGCAACGTGCTTAATCAGACTTTGGGCCTGGTTAGCACAGAGTGAGTTTAAATCTCAACGGTAGATTGATTTTTCAGATCTTGCTCCGGCTTGTCGAAAAAAAAGTGACTGAACAAGCTTGGCTGCAGTGCATGGGCTGCGAAGCCTGTGAACCTTATTGGTAACACGTACTCAGGAAGGGTGTACATGCTAATAACAACATGGTTTCAGCGCGTTGGGATGTTTGCATCGACATTCATTGAAAAATGTGTTTAAATGTTGTTTCATTCAGCAAATGTCTTTCCAACTCCGCTGTAACGTTTGATTACTGATTAGAAAAACGCACAGGAACGTTAAAATGTCCTTGCGCTGTCCATTGATTAGGAACCGGATTTTTACATATACAATGTAGTAACCTTTTTTCCGTGGACATTGTTGAGATTGATAAGGACGTTTGTTGAAAATCATCTTAACATGCAGAGATAATTCCTTGACACCTGCTAGGACAAAATTGTCGGTTTTGTCGTTTACACACGAGTAAATTGTTTTTTTTGGCTATTTTTTTGACCAAAGTCATTGGTGTACAGAAAAAAACAACGGTCGTCTTAGCATGGTCATATGCAACTGTTAAAGCAGAGTCTGAATGAATTCCCATGCGTATGTGTCGCAACTTCACATCAGCAAACACGTTTACTTCAGGAAACTCCAATGTACTTTGGTTCATTGTAAACAAGTTTCACAATTTTTTTTTAAGGGTTGCTTGAAATAAACCAGTAATAACATTTCATCATGCAATGACGAAACAGACTAGCTCCGTTACTTTGTGAAACGTTGAGTAAACGTGGAGTTACTGCCGTATGTCAACAGAAAATAGAAGCGTCTGTTTGGGCAAGAACTGATTCACTGCATGGCATAAGATTACATCCGGTAAAAGTCTAATGAAAGCATCCTTTAGTTTAAGAGAAAACAAAGACCAGTGAAGACCTTTAGTATGTATTGTTTTAATCAAATAAACGTAACAACTAATCTTATTCCGCGTTGCCACTAGAATTAGCGCATAGCACGTTATGTTTGTGAGCATATTTAGAAAGTTGTACTGCGTTTCGAGGTTTACCATGATGAGTAGTTTAAACACAACTTCCAATAATATTTAAATTTTAATATTTTTACTTGATGATTGATTTGCAAGAAACTTGCTGATGTGAAATATGAACATTTGTACAAAAATAAACGAAGGCAATAAACGACGTCCTTCGTTAGATTCCGTGACATACAACGTTTGTATACAGGTAACGTTCTCTAAATAAAGTGTAAGGAAGAGAAACCCTTGCATTTCGTAATCGTTTACAATTATTTCATGCCTGTCAGCCGATGTCCATCTTTGGTTAAGCTTTCTGAAATACACGCTCCAATTTGCATCTAATATAGAATTATTTATTTGCATAACTACCGCTTTCGTTTAGACCAGCGACGCGTCTGCAGAAGCAGGTACCCAGTCCACCGTCGCGATTGAACTGATCGGCGAGGACGGTTCGTCAACCGATTGGCACAACCTTGACAATTGTTGTACACAAAACTTCGAGCGCGGTCAGGAAGACAACTTCAAAATCACCTCTTCCGACATCGGCCTTCCCATAATAGTTCGACTCAGTAAGGAAGGGTTGGAAAAAATAACTGTGATTTGTTTTGATACCCGCAAAAAGTTATACATATACAAATACCATTTGTGTGACAGAGCTCGACCACAGGAGGGGTTTAGACCAATGGTTGTGCGACCGAATCGTTGTTGAGACTAAAAGTAGTCGCGTCGAGTTTCCCGTTTACGATTGGATCGAGGATTTAGTGGAAGTAACGAGGGGCGAAGGTTAGTTGTGATAAGCAATTATTTTTCCTATTCAAGTCGTGTGTCAGTATTGGTTTGGTTTTTGCCCAACCAGTATTTTGCACCAATTTCGTATAAACTACAGGTTTAATGTTTGTCTCGAAACCATACTGAACTATTTTTTTTGTTATGAAGTAGGGTTTGAGTTTCAAAAGTAAATTCTATTTCGCTTTTTTCACACATACTGTGAGGTTTCGTATACTGAAAAGGTATAAAACATTTGCGCAAAAGTGTTCCATACTGTAGTGTCACAAAGACAAAGTCACCTATACTGCTTACCGTCTTAACGGTTTTCAACAGCTCAACTACCCCAGAAGGTAACAAACGCCTACGTTAAGTCCCTTCGGCGAAACGAAGTTAACCAAAATAAGGCGACCTTTGCGTGGTCACTGCGACCCACAAAGAATAACCTCGCTTGGGGGATGAATAGAGTGCTTGAGGCGACTACATATGACGATCTTCCAAAGTTATTCAAGAGGGAAGAGATACGGGAGAGCGGGTTGAAGAAAATACGCGTGAATGCACTTATTCATACGCACACAGAATTTCTTGTGAGTAACCCTTGCAGTAACCTTTAGTCCACTTTATTTGTTTTTTTTTTCAATAATAATGTATTAAAATCCAAACACAGCGATCTTCAAACAGCTCAGATCGATTTATTTAGAGAAAAATATATTTCGCCTAAAACGGCATCATCAGTTTCTCCATTTACCAAAACTGCCAAAAAGGAAAAACAGAAAGAAAAAAGTCAAGAATCTAACGCAAAAAGGTTACGCAAGCTAAAAATAAATAAAAATTAATAAAAACTATAAAAATATTCAGGTTTCAAGCATTAACTAAAAAATAATAAAAGTATGAATTAACTGCATGTGGTCAGACCTGTCTGTACTACTTTGCTTTCAAAAAACCACTGGCGCTGACACCGAGTGAGCACACAAACATACAGAAGCAACTGAATGTAAAAACAGAACAAAAGTGGAAGGGACGTCACGAACTGCAGACAGGTAGGCCTGTGGGCGAACAGGTGTGACCGATAAGACTCGGTGAATGATAAGACGATAAAAACAGGTTAACAACACAGGAAAAGTCATCAACCCGTTACAGCGAAAACAAGCGCAAACAAAAACATAGTCCTACGGGCGGGGAATAGCAAAACAAACTATTTGCATGATGGTGTTACCATGGTTTGCACATTTATTTGTGCCCGTATTCTGTGCAACCATAAGTCCTCATATAGATCCAAACTCCCTGCAGGTGGTTTTTGCACGAACGTCACGTCATAGCAACTTGGCAATATGGGTCTTTGCTGGAATGTCTCGCTATGCTTCTTCAGGTAGTGGTTACCCAGCGCCGTAGCATCGCTATCTAGCGAGCACTCGAAGTGGTACCAAGTAGACCTGTGAGCATTCCAGCGAGTGGAGAACTTGTTTTTCGTCTGCCCAACATACTGGGCTCCGCAGGTTTTGCACGAGGCCACATATATCCCATAGTCGCGACATGTTAGTCGCTGACGCAACATTATTCTGCCTTTGGGGGTACACAGGAAGGTAGTTGTGGGCACCATGGGCTCGTGGTTACCATGGTGCCCGCACAGCGCACAGTGGCCGCAAGGGGCCGATTGGCCAGTGTCCCGAGGCTCGGTGTGATGGGCAAGCTGCTTGTAGTGGCATAGTTTGTTAAACATCGTTGGTCCTCTCCGATAAACGATGGAAGCATTTGCCTGGAGGCTCAATTCCTTGGGCGAAAGACGCAGTATATGAGGGAATGCTGTTGCCCAGATAAGTTTGTGCAGGCTTGGAAGCGAGTCTACCGACTTGTTGTGGAAGAATCTAGACTTCCAAGCGCTGGCTGTTGCTAACACATCGCATGTCATCCTCACCGGGAAATTGGATTTCACAGCTTTATCTTTGAGCCACAATAGGGCCTTTTTGTAGTCGCTTTCATTCTCGTTTAAGCGCCGCATCCGTATGGCTTCGGAAAACACAATTGATTTAAACACATGGATTGGGTGGTGGGAACGCCCATTAAGAAAACAACGGTCAAGTGCTGTGGGCTTAGTGTGATTGGTGGTTTTGAAGCCCGCCAGTGACATGGGGTCGATAATGTGGCACACATCAAGAAATTCAACTCCAGTGCATGGCTTTGCCGTTGTGGCTTGGCGGAAAGTTAGTTCCAAGCCTGCGTTACGAAAGCATTCCACCAACTTCTGTTGTATGACATTGGTTGTTTTAACCCCAAGCGACACCCATATAATGTCATCAATGAACCTCTTAAATATGTACGCCTTGTTTATTGCTGTGGCAGCTTTGCAAACAATGAAGTGAACAGCAATGTTAGCCACCGATACTGAGTTATTGTCACCTGTGACAATGCCTTCTTTTTGGCAATAAAAAGAATCTGCATTCCTCAATATGGCGTTGTCAATGCAAAACATTGTCAATTCGATGATGGTGTTTCTTGCCTGCGCGGTGAATGTTGAGTGACCATTCAAAGCCGCCTTCAAAGCCTGGCGTATAATGGATCTGGGAAGGTTGGGATATAATGATTTTACATCCCCTGCCACAATGCATAGTTCCTGGCGCCGCATTTTCTTGGAGAGGTGTTGCGCATTTTCCATTTTCCACTTGTGGAGTTCTTCTAAATAATCTTTACTGTCCCGGCAATATTCATTTACGTTTGCCTTGCAATAGAGTACACTGATCGGCTGCAAAATGCTTTCCAGGAAAATCGTAGTTCGGGACGTCGTGGTGTTTCCAGATGCTTGCACCAGTCTCACTGGCATCTCTCCAATACTGCAATGCAGCAGCTCTTCAGGTGCGAGCTTGTGGGTTTTGAACAACGGATACGCATATCCGGGTTCGTTGCACGCAAAGAATTTTGCTGTAGGACCAGAGATATGTCGATAGGTGCAACCATGGAGTTTGATGCCAGCCGTGTTATATAGGATGGTATCGCTTACGACTCCAAACTTGTGCAGCTTAATGAGCTTATCATCACAGGTGTCTTTAATCTTTTGCATCTCCGAACCTACTGTGGAACGCGTCAAGGGTAATTGGTGATACGCGGAGAATTGTTTTAACATTGTGGTGTTGTAGTCTTGTAAGTTCAGAATGATGATTTTCCCATCCATGTCCGCCCTGCATATTACTATTTGTTTCTCCCTGGTCAATTTCGTTAATCTGTGCAAACTCTCTCTGAGATTTGAAGTCAGATTATTCCGATTAACGAATAGGCGTCTGGCGGATGTCTCCATATTCCTGACTTTGGCAAAAACCATTTCTGTGTAGGCTAGAACTTCTGCGCTTAGTTCACTTTTGTTAGGCCTGTTAAGCTTCGGTATTTTAAGCTTTTCAGGGATCGGCTCTTTGATCTCGTCTTCTTCACCATAGAGACTCTGCCATTCTACACGGCGAACATGTCTAATGGCGTTAACCCATTCTGAATGTTGTGTTGTTTCATTCCACTGCGGCGTTGGCACAAAATTCAGGCCATACATTAAGAGAATTTTATCGTCTGAATTGAGAACGTAGTCTGATTTATTTAATATCATGTGTTCCGCTCGATCCAAAAGTTGTTCGTCCAAACGTTTTTGTGTTCGCAAATTGTACCGCATTTTGCTTTTCCTGTTCCTCGATGTCGAAGGCTTCAAAGTACTTCTGGGTGCGGTGCTATACCTCGTTACTTGTTTTGCCGCAAGCCAATTGTATCGTTCAATGAATTTGGACGTAACCATTCGTTTGTATTTAAGTAGATAACATCGAGAGGCTTCAGGTAATGCCAACCAATTGTGAAGTAGATTGTTACACCGTTTATTATGCAGACATAACTGTTTGTTAATCTTGCGTGATTGTTGGATCAAAAGTAGGTCCAAATCAATGCCTTTGCGGTAGTTAGAGGGAAGCAGCAGATGGCATCGCAAGCTTCGCCTTAAAAACTTAACCTTGGCTTCCATGTACACATCTTTTTGGTAGTTTTCAATTGCCGGGTCCATGGTGATCCAGGCCGTATCTTTCCAATGTGATTAGTAAATCAAATCTGGATCCAAAAAAACCAAAGGCCCCTGGCAGGCTGTCGATCGCACACCGTATCAATAATAATGTATTAAAATCCAAACACAGCGATCTTCAAACAGCTCAGATCGATTTATTTAGAGAAAAATATATTTCGCCTAAAACGGCATCATCAGTTTCTCCATTTACCAAAACTGCCAAAAAGGAAAAACAGAAAGAAAAAAGTCAAGAATCTAACGCAAAAAGGTTACGCAAGCTAAAAATAAATAAAAATTAATAAAAACTATAAAAATATTCAGGTTTCAAGCATTAACTAAAAAATAATAAAAGTATGAATTAACTGCATGTGGTCAGACCTGTCTGTACTACTTTGCTTTCAAAAAACCACTGGCGCTGACACCGAGTGAGCACACAAACATACAGAAGCAACTGAATGTAAAAACAGAACAAAAGTGGAAGGGGAATGGACGTCACGAACTGCAGACAGGTAGGCCTGTGGGCGAACAGGTGTGACCGATAAGACTCGGTGAATGATAAGACGATAAAAACAGGTTAACAACACAGGAAAAGTCATCAACCCGTTACAGCGAAAACAAGCGCAAACAAAAACATAGTCCTACGGGCGGGGAATAGCAAAACAAACTATTTGCATGATGGTGTTACCATGGTTTGCACATTTATTTGTGCCCGTATTCTGTGCAACCATAAGTCCTCATATAGATCCAAACTCCCTGCAGGTGGTTTTTGCACGAACGTCACGTCATAGCAACTTGGCAATATGGGTCTTTGCTGGAATGTCTCGCTATGCTTCTTCAGGTAGTGGTTACCCAGCGCCGTAGCATCGCTATCTAGCGAGCACTCGAAGTGGTACCAAGTAGACCTGTGAGCATTCCAGCGAGTGGAGAACTTGTTTTTCGTCTGCCCAACATACTGGGCTCCGCAGGTTTTGCACGAGGCCACATATATCCCATAGTCGCGACATGTTAGTCGCTGACGCAACATTATTCTGCCTTTGGGGGTACACAGGAAGGTAGTTGTGGGCACCATGGGCTCGTGGTTACCATGGTGCCCGCACAGCGCACAGTGGCCGCAAGGGGCCGATTGGCCAGTGTCCCGAGGCTCGGTGTGATGGGCAAGCTGCTTGTAGTGGCATAGTTTGTTAAACATCGTTGGTCCTCTCCGATAAACGATGGAAGCATTTGCCTGGAGGCTCAATTCCTTGGGCGAAAGACGCAGTATATGAGGCAATGCTGTTGCCCAGATAAGTTTGTGCAGGCTTGGAAGCGAGTCTACCGACTTGTTGTGGAAGAATCTAGACTTCCAAGCGCTGGCTGTTGCTAACACATCGCATGTCATCCTCACCGGGAAATTGGATTTCACAGCTTTATCTTTGAGCCACAATAGGGCCTTTTTGTAGTCGCTTTCATTCTCGTTTAAGCGCCGCATCCGTATGGCTTCGGAAAACACAATTGATTTAAACACATGGATTGGGTGGTGGGAACGCCCATTAAGAAAACAACGGTCAAGTGCTGTGGGCTTAGTGTGATTGGTGGTTTTGAAGCCCGCCAGTGACATGGGGTCGATAATGTGGCACACATCAAGAAATTCAACTCCAGTGCATGGCTTTGCCGTTGTGGCTTGGCGGAAAGTTAGTTCCAAGCCTGCGTTACGAAAGCATTCCACCAACTTCTGTTGTATGACATTGGTTGTTTTAACCCCAAGCGACACCCATATAATGTCATCAATGAACCTCTTAAATATGTACGCCTTGTTTATTGCTGTGGCAGCTTTGCAAACAATGAAGTGAACAGCAATGTTAGCCACCGATACTGAGTTATTGTCACCTGTGACAATGCCTTCTTTTTGGCAATAAAAAGAATCTGCATTCCTCAATATGGCGTTGTCAATGCAAAACATTGTCAATTCGATGATGGTGTTTCTTGCCTGCGCGGTGAATGTTGAGTGACCATTCAAAGCCGCCTTCAAAGCCTGGCGTATAATGGATCTGGGAAGGTTGGGATATAATGATTTTACATCCCCTGCCACAATGCATAGTTCCTGGCGCCGCATTTTCTTGGAGAGGTGTTGCGCATTTTCCATTTTCCACTTGTGGAGTTCTTCTAAATAATCTTTACTGTCCCGGCAATATTCATTTACGTTTGCCTTGCAATAGAGTACACTGATCGGCTGCAAAATGCTTTCCAGGAAAATCGTAGTTCGGGACGTCGTGGTGTTTCCAGATGCTTGCACCAGTCTCACTGGCATCTCTCCAATACTGCAATGCAGCAGCTCTTCAGGTGCGAGCTTGTGGGTTTTGAACAACGGATACGCATATCCGGGTTCGTTGCACGCAAAGAATTTTGCTGTAGGACCAGAGATATGTCGATAGGTGCAACCATGGAGTTTGATGCCAGCCGTGTTATATAGGATGGTATCGCTTACGACTCCAAACTTGTGCAGCTTAATGAGCTTATCATCACAGGTGTCTTTAATCTTTTGCATCTCCGAACCTACTGTGGAACGCGTCAAGGGTAATTGGTGATACGCGGAGAATTGTTTTAACATTGTGGTGTTGTAGTCTTGTAAGTTCAGAATGATGATTTTCCCATCCTTGTCCGCCCTGCATATTACTATTTGTTTCTCCCTGGTCAATTTCGTTAATCTGTGCAAACTCTCTCTGAGATTTGAAGTCAGATTATTCCGATTAACGAATAGGCGTCTGGCGGATGTCTCCATATTCCTGACTTTGGCAAAAACCATTTCTGTGTAGGCTAGAACTTCTGCGCTTAGTTCACTTTTGTTAGGCCTGTTAAGCTTCGGTATTTTAAGCTTTTCAGGGATCGGCTCTTTGATCTCGTCTTCTTCACCATAGAGACTCTGCCATTCTACACGGCGAACATGTCTAATGGCGTTAACCCATTCTGAATGTTGTGTTGTTTCATTCCACTGCGGCGTTGGCACAAAATTCAGGCCATACATTAAGAGAATTTTATCGTCTGAATTGAGAACGTAGTCTGATTTATTTAATATCATGTGTTCCGCTCGATCCAAAAGTTGTTCGTCCAAACGTTTTTGTGTTCGCAAATTGTACCGCATTTTGCTTTTCCTGTTCCTCGATGTCGAAGGCTTCAAAGTACTTCTGGGTGCGGTGCTATACCTCGTTACTTGTTTTGCCGCAAGCCAATTGTATCGTTCAATGAATTTGGACGTAACCATTCGTTTGTATTTAAGTAGATAACATCGAGAGGCTTCAGGTAATGCCAACCAATTGTGAAGTAGATTGTTACACCGTTTATTATGCAGACATAACTGTTTGTTAATCTTGCGTGATTGTTGGATCAAAAGTAGGTCCAAATCAATGCCTTTGCGGTAGTTAGAGGGAAGCAGCAGATGGCATCGCAAGCTTCGCCTTAAAAACTTAACCTTGGCTTCCATGTACACATCTTTTTGGTAGTTTTCAATTGCCGGGTCCATGGTGATCCAGGCCGTATCTTTCCAATGTGATTAGTAAATCAAATCTGGATCCAAAAAAACCAAAGGCCCCTGGCAGGCTGTCGATCGCACACCGTATCAATAATAATGTATTAAAATCCAAACACAGCGATCTTCAAACAGCTCAGATCGATTTATTTAGAGAAAAATATATTTCGCCTAAAACGGCATCATCAGTTTCTCCATTTACCAAAACTGCCAAAAAGGAAAAACAGAAAGAAAAAAGTCAAGAATCTAACGCAAAAAGGTTACGCAAGCTAAAAATAAATAAAAATTAATAAAAACTATAAAAATATTCAGGTTTCAAGCATTAACTAAAAAATAATAAAAGTATGAATTAACTGCATGTGGTCAGACCTGTCTGTACTACTTTGCTTTCAAAAAACCACTGGCGCTGACACCGAGTGAGCACACAAACATACAGAAGCAACTGAATGTAAAAACAGAACAAAAGTGGAAGGGGAATGGACGTCACGAACTGCAGACAGGTAGGCCTGTGGGCGAACAGGTGTGACCGATAAAACTCGGTGAATGATAAGACGATAAAAACAGGTTAACAACACAGGAAAAGTCATCAACCCGTTACAGCGAAAACAAGCGCAAACAAAAACATAGTCCTACGGGCGGGGAATAGCAAAACAAACTATTTGCATGATGGTGTTACCATGGTTTGCACATTTATTTGTGCCCGTATTCTGTGCAACCATAAGTCCTCATATAGATCCAAACTCCCTGCAGGTGGTTTTTGCACGAACGTCACGTCATAGCAACTTGGCAATATGGGTCTTTGCTGGAATGTCTCGCTATGCTTCTTCAGGTAGTGGTTACCCAGCGCCGTAGCATCGCTATCTAGCGAGCACTCGAAGTGGTACCAAGTAGACCTGTGAGCATTCCAGCGAGTGGAGAACTTGTTTTTCGTCTGCCCAACATACTGGGCTCCGCAGGTTTTGCACGAGGCCACATATATCCCATAGTCGCGACATGTTAGTCGCTGACGCAACATTATTCTGCCTTTGGGGGTACACAGGAAGGTAGTTGTGGGCACCATGGGCTCGTGGTTACCATGGTGCCCGCACAGCGCACAGTGGCCGCAAGGGGCCGATTGGCCAGTGTCCCGAGGCTCGGTGTGATGGGCAAGCTGCTTGTAGTGGCATAGTTTGTTAAACATCGTTGGTCCTCTCCGATAAACGATGGAAGCATTTGCCTGGAGGCTCAATTCCTTGGGCGAAAGACGCAGTATATGAGGGAATGCTGTTGCCCAGATAAGTTTGTGCAGGCTTGGAAGCGAGTCTACCGACTTGTTGTGGAAGAATCTAGACTTCCAAGCGCTGGCTGTTGCTAACACATCGCATGTCATCCTCACCGGGAAATTGGATTTCACAGCTTTATCTTTGAGCCACAATAGGGCCTTTTTGTAGTCGCTTTCATTCTCGTTTAAGCGCCGCATCCGTATGGCTTCGGAAAACACAATTGATTTAAACACATGGATTGGGTGGTGGGAACGCCCATTAAGAAAACAACGGTCAAGTGCTGTGGGCTTTGTGTGATTGGTGGTTTTGAAGCCCGCCAGTGACATGGGGTCGATAATGTGGCACACATCAAGAAATTCAACTCCAGTGCATGGCTTTGCCGTTGTGGCTTGGCGGAAAGTTAGTTCCAAGCCTGCGTTACGAAAGCATTCCACCAACTTCTGTTGTATGACATTGGTTGTTTTAACCCCAAGCGACACCCATATAATGAACAACCAATGTCATACAACAGAAGTTGGTGGAATGCTTTCGTAACGCAGGCTTGGAACTAACTTTCCGCCAAGCCACAACGGCAAAGCCATGCACTGGAGTTGAATTTCTTGATGTGTGCCACATTATCGACCCCATGTCACTGGCGGGCTTCAAAACCACCAATCACACTAAGCCCACAGCACTTGACCGTTGTTTTCTTAATGGGCGTTCCCACCACCCAATCCATGTGTTTAAATCAATTGTGTTTTCCGAAGCCATACGGATGCGGCGCTTAAACGAGAATGAAAGCGACTACAAAAAGGCCCTATTGTGGCTCAAAGATAAAGCTGTGAAATCCAATTTCCCGGTGAGGATGACATGCGATGTGTTAGCAACAGCCAGCGCTTGGAAGTCTAGATTCTTCCACAACAAGTCGGTAGACTCGCTTCCAAGCCTGCACAAACTTATCTGGGCAACAGCATTCCCTCATATACTGCGTCTTTCGCCCAAGGAATTGAGCCTCCAGGCAAATGCTTCCATCGTTTATCGGAGAGGACCAACGATGTTTAACAAACTATGCCACTACAAGCAGCTTGCCCATCACACCGAGCCTCGGGACACTGGCCAATCGGCCCCTTGCGGCCACTGTGCGCTGTGCGGGCACCATGGTAACCACGAGCCCATGGTGCCCACAACTACCTTCCTGTGTACCCCCAAAGGCAGAATAATGTTGCGTCAGCGACTAACATGTCGCGACTATGGGATATATGTGGCCTCGTGCAAAACCTGCGGAGCCCAGTATGTTGGGCAGACGAAAAACAAGTTCTCCACTCGCTGGAATGCTCACAGGTCTACTTGGTACCACTTCGAGTGCTCGCTAGATAGCGATGCTACGGCGCTGGGTAACCACTACCTGAAGAAGCATAGCGAGACATTCCAGCAAAGACCCATATTGCCAAGTTGCTATGACGTGACGTTCGTGCAAAAACCACCTGCAGGGAGTTTGGATCTATATGAGGACTTATGGTTGCACAGAATACGGGCACAAATAAATGTGCAAACCATGGTAACACCATCATGCAAATAGTTTGTTTTGCTATTCCCCGCCCGTAGGACTATGTTTTTGTTTGCGCTTGTTTTCGCTGTAACGGGTTGATGACTTTTCCTGTGTTGTTAACCTGTTTTTATCGTCTTATCATTCACCGAGTCTTATCGGTCACACCTGTTCGCCCACAGGCCTACCTGTCTGCAGTTCGTGACGTCCATTCCCCTTCCACTTTTGTTCTGTTTTTACATTCAGTTGCTTCTGTATGTTTGTGTGCTCACTCGGTGTCAGCGCCAGTGGTTTTTTGAAAGCAAAGTAGTACAGACAGGTCTGACCACATGCAGTTAATTCATACTTTTATTATTTTTTAGTTAATGCTTGAAACCTGAATATTTTTATAGTTTTTATTAATTTTTATTTATTTTTAGCTTGCGTAACCTTTTTGCGTTAGATTCTTGACTTTTTTCTTTCTGTTTTTCCTTTTTGGCAGTTTTGGTAAATGGAGAAACTGATGATGCCGTTTTAGGCGAAATATATTTTTCTCTAAATAAATCGATCTGAGCTGTTTGAAGATCGCTGTGTTTGGATTTTAATACATTATTATTGATACGGTGTGCGATCGACAGCCTGCCAGGGGCCTTTGGTTTTTTTGGATCCAGATTTGATTTACTAATCACATTGGAAAGATACGGCCTGGATCACCATGGACCCGGCAATTGAAAACTACCAAAAAGATGTGTACATGGAAGCCAAGGTTAAGTTTTTAAGGCGAAGCTTGCGATGCCATCTGCTGCTTCCCTCTAACTACCGCAAAGGCATTGATTTGGACCTACTTTTGATCCAACAATCACGCAAGATTAACAAACAGTTATGTCTGCATAATAAACGGTGTAACAATCTACTTCACAATTGGTTGGCATTACCTGAAGCCTCTCGATGTTATCTACTTAAATACAAACGAATGGTTACGTCCAAATTCATTGAACGATACAATTGGCTTGCGGCAAAACAAGTAACGAGGTATAGCACCGCACCCAGAAGTACTTTGAAGCCTTCGACATCGAGGAACAGGAAAAGCAAAATGCGGTACAATTTGCGAACACAAAAACGTTTGGACGAACAACTTTTGGATCGAGCGGAACACATGATATTAAATAAATCAGACTACGTTCTCAATTCAGACGATAAAATTCTCTTAATGTATGGCCTGAATTTTGTGCCAACGCCGCAGTGGAATGAAACAACACAACATTCAGAATGGGTTAACGCCATTAGACATGTTCGCCGTGTAGAATGGCAGAGTCTCTATGGTGAAGAAGACGAGATCAAAGAGCCGATCCCTGAAAAGCTTAAAATACCGAAGCTTAACAGGCCTAACAAAAGTGAACTAAGCGCAGAAGTTCTAGCCTACACAGAAATGGTTTTTGCCAAAGTCAGGAATATGGAGACATCCGCCAGACGCCTATTCGTTAATCGGAATAATCTGACTTCAAATCTCAGAGAGAGTTTGCACAGATTAACGAAATTGACCAGGGAGAAACAAATAGTAATATGCAGGGCGGACAAGGATGGGAAAATCATCATTCTGAACTTACAAGACTACAACACCACAATGTTAAAACAATTCTCCGCGTATCACCAATTACCCTTGACGCGTTCCACAGTAGGTTCGGAGATGCAAAAGATTAAAGACACCTGTGATGATAAGCTCATTAAGCTGCACAAGTTTGGAGTCGTAAGCGATACCATCCTATATAACACGGCTGGCATCAAACTCCATGGTTGCACCTATCGACATATCTCTGGTCCTACAGCAAAATTCTTTGCGTGCAACGAACCCGGATATGCGTATCCGTTGTTCAAAACCCACAAGCTCGCACCTGAAGAGCTGCTGCATTGCAGTATTGGAGAGATGCCAGTGAGACTGGTGCAAGCATCTGGAAACACCACGACGTCCCGAACTACGATTTTCCTGGAAAGCATTTTGCAGCCGATCAGTGTACTCTATTGCAAGGCAAACGTAAATGAATATTGCCGGGACAGTAAAGATTATTTAGAAGAACTCCACAAGTGGAAAATGGAAAATGCGCAACACCTCTCCAAGAAAATGCGGCGCCAGGAACTATGCATTGTGGCAGGGGATGTAAAATCATTATATCCCAACCTTCCCAGATCCATTGTACGCCAGGCTTTGAAGGCGGCTTTGAATGGTCACTCAACATTCACCGCGCAGGCAAGAAACACCATCATCGAATTGACAATGTTTTGCATTGACAACGCCATATTGAGGAATGCAGATTCTTTTTATTGCCAAAAAGAAGGCATTGTCACAGGTGACAATAACTCAGTATCGGTGGCTAACATTGCTGTTCACTTCATTGTTTGCAAAGCTGCCACAGCAATAAACAAGGCGTACATATTTAAGAGGTTCATTGATGACATTATATGGGTGTCGCTTGGGGTTAAAACAACCAATGTCATACAACAGAAGTTGGTGGAATGCTTTCGTAACGCAGGCTTGGAACTAACTTTCCGCCAAGCCACAACGGCAAAGCCATGCACTGGAGTTGAATTTCTTGATGTGTGCCACATTATCGACCCCATGTCACTGGCGGGCTTCAAAACCACCAATCACACTAAGCCCACAGCACTTGACCGTTGTTTTCTTAATGGGCGTTCCCACCACCCAATCCATGTGTTTAAATCAATTGTGTTTTCCGAAGCCATACGGATGCGGCGCTTAAACGAGAATGAAAGCGACTACAAAAAGGCCCTATTGTGGCTCAAAGATAAAGCTGTGAAATCCAATTTCCCGGTGAGGATGACATGCGATGTGTTAGCAACAGCCAGCGCTTGGAAGTCTAGATTCTTCCACAACAAGTCGGTAGACTCGCTTCCAAGCCTGCACAAACTTATCTGGGCAACAGCATTCCCTCATATACTGCGTCTTTCGCCCAAGGAATTGAGCCTCCAGGCAAATGCTTCCATCGTTTATCGGAGAGGACCAACGATGTTTAACAAACTATGCCACTACAAGCAGCTTGCCCATCACACCGAGCCTCGGGACACTGGCCAATCGGCCCCTTGCGGCCACTGTGCGCTGTGTGGGCACCATGGTAACCACGAGCCCATGGTGCCCACAACTACCTTCCTGTGTACCCCCAAAGGCAGAATAATGTTGCGTCAGCGACTAACATGTCGCGACTATGGGATATATGTGGCCTCGTGCAAAACCTGCGGAGCCCAGTATGTTGGGCAGACGAAAAACAAGTTCTCCACTCGCTGGAATGCTCACAGGTCTACTTGGTACCACTTCGAGTGCTCGCTAGATAGCGATGCTACGGCGCTGGGTAACCACTACCTGAAGAAGCATAGCGAGACATTCCAGCAAAGACCCATATTGCCAAGTTGCTATGACGTGACGTTCGTGCAAAAACCACCTGCAGGGAGTTTGGATCTATATGAGGACTTATGGTTGCACAGAATACGGGCACAAATAAATGTGCAAACCATGGTAACACCATCATGCAAATAGTTTGTTTTGCTATTCCCCGCCCGTAGGACTATGTTTTTGTTTGCGCTTGTTTTCGCTGTAACGGGTTGATGACTTTTCCTGTGTTGTTAACCTGTTTTTATCGTCTTATCATTCACCGAGTCTTATCGGTCACACCTGTTCGCCCACAGGCCTACCTGTCTGCAGTTCGTGACGTCCATTCCCCTTCCACTTTTGTTCTGTTTTTACATTCAGTTGCTTCTGTATGTTTGTGTGCTCACTCGGTGTCAGCGCCAGTGGTTTTTTGAAAGCAAAGTAGTACAGACAGGTCTGACCACATGCAGTTAATTCATACTTTTATTATTTTTTAGTTAATGCTTGAAACCTGAATATTTTTATAGTTTTTATTAATTTTTATTTATTTTTAGCTTGCGTAACCTTTTTGCGTTAGATTCTTGACTTTTTTCTTTCTGTTTTTCCTTTTTGGCAGTTTTGGTAAATGGAGAAACTGATGATGCCGTTTTAGGCGAAATATATTTTTCTCTAAATAAATCGATCTGAGCTGTTTGAAGATCGCTGTGTTTGGATTTTAATACATTATTATTGATACGGTGTGCGATCGACAGCCTGCCAGGGGCCTTTGGTTTTTTTGGATCCAGATTTGATTTACTAATCACATTGGAAAGATACGGCCTGGATCACCATGGACCCGGCAATTGAAAACTACCAAAAAGATGTGTACATGGAAGCCAAGGTTAAGTTTTTAAGGCGAAGCTTGCGATGCCATCTGCTGCTTCCCTCTAACTACCGCAAAGGCATTGATTTGGACCTACTTTTGATCCAACAATCACGCAAGATTAACAAACAGTTATGTCTGCATAATAAACGGTGTAACAATCTACTTCACAATTGGTTGGCATTACCTGAAGCCTCTCGATGTTATCTACTTAAATACAAACGAATGGTTACGTCCAAATTCATTGAACGATACAATTGGCTTGCGGCAAAACAAGTAACGAGGTATAGCACCGCACCCAGAAGTACTTTGAAGCCTTCGACATCGAGGAACAGGAAAAGCAAAATGCGGTACAATTTGCGAACACAAAAACGTTTGGACGAACAACTTTTGGATCGAGCGGAACACATGATATTAAATAAATCAGACTACGTTCTCAATTCAGACGATAAAATTCTCTTAATGTATGGCCTGAATTTTGTGCCAACGCCGCAGTGGAATGAAACAACACAACATTCAGAATGGGTTAACGCCATTAGACATGTTCGCCGTGTAGAATGGCAGAGTCTCTATGGTGAAGAAGACGAGATCAAAGAGCCGATCCCTGAAAAGCTTAAAATACCGAAGCTTAACAGGCCTAACAAAAGTGAACTAAGCGCAGAAGTTCTAGCCTACACAGAAATGGTTTTTGCCAAAGTCAGGAATATGGAGACATCCGCCAGACGCCTATTCGTTAATCGGAATAATCTGACTTCAAATCTCAGAGAGAGTTTGCACAGATTAACGAAATTGACCAGGGAGAAACAAATAGTAATATGCAGGGCGGACAAGGATGGGAAAATCATCATTCTGAACTTACAAGACTACAACACCACAATGTTAAAACAATTCTCCGCGTATCACCAATTACCCTTGACGCGTTCCACAGTAGGTTCGGAGATGCAAAAGATTAAAGACACCTGTGATGATAAGCTCATTAAGCTGCACAAGTTTGAAGTCGTAAGCGATACCATCCTATATAACACGGCTGGCATCAAACTCCATGGTTGCACCTATCGACATATCTCTGGTCCTACAGCAAAATTCTTTGCGTGCAACGAACCCGGATATGCGTATCCGTTGTTCAAAACCCACAAGCTCGCACCTGAAGAGCTGCTGCATTGCAGTATTGGAGAGATGCCAGTGAGACTGGTGCAAGCATCTGGAAACACCACGACGTCCCGAACTACGATTTTCCTGGAAAGCATTTTGCAGCCGATCAGTGTACTCTATTGCAAGGCAAACGTAAATGAATATTGCCGGGACAGTAAAGATTATTTAGAAGAACTCCACAAGTGGAAAATGGAAAATGCGCAACACCTCTCCAAGAAAATGCGGCGCCAGGAACTATGCATTGTGGCAGGGGATGTAAAATCATTATATCCCAACCTTCCCAGATCCATTATACGCCAGGCTTTGAAGGCGGCTTTGAATGGTCACTCAACATTCACCGCGCAGGCAAGAAACACCATCATCGAATTGACAATGTTTTGCATTGACAACGCCATATTGAGGAATGCAGATTCTTTTTATTGCCAAAAAGAAGGCATTGTCACAGGTGACAATAACTCAGTATCGGTGGCTAACATTGCTGTTCACTTCATTGTTTGCAAAGCTGCCACAGCAATAAACAAGGCGTACATATTTAAGAGGTTCATTGATGACATTATATGGGTGTCGCTTGGGGTTAAAACAACCAATGTCATACAACAGAAGTTGGTGGAATGCTTTCGTAACGCAGGCTTGGAACTAACTTTCCGCCAAGCCACAACGGCAAAGCCATGCACTGGAGTTGAATTTCTTGATGTGTGCCACATTATCGACCCCATGTCACTGGCGGGCTTCAAAACCACCAATCACACTAAGCCCACAGCACTTGACCGTTGTTTTCTTAATGGGCGTTCCCACCACCCAATCCATGTGTTTAAATCAATTGTGTTTTCCGAAGCCATACGGATGCGGCGCTTAAACGAGAATGAAAGCGACTACAAAAAGGCCCTATTGTGGCTCAAAGATAAAGCTGTGAAATCCAATTTCCCGGTGAGGATGACATGCGATGTGTTAGCAACAGCCAGCGCTTGGAAGTCTAGATTCTTCCACAACAAGTCGGTAGACTCGCTTCCAAGCCTGCACAAACTTATCTGGGCAACAGCATTCCCTCATATACTGCGTCTTTCGCCCAAGGAATTGAGCCTCCAGGCAAATGCTTCCATCGTTTATCGGAGAGGACCAACGATGTTTAACAAACTATGCCACTACAAGCAGCTTGCCCATCACACCGAGCCTCGGGACACTGGCCAATCGGCCCCTTGCGGCCACTGTGCGCTGTGCGGGCACCATGGTAACCACGAGCCCATGGTGCCCACAACTACCTTCCTGTGTACCCCCAAAGGCAGAATAATGTTGCGTCAGCGACTAACATGTCGCGACTATGGGATATATGTGGCCTCGTGCAAAACCTGCGGAGCCCAGTATGTTGGGCAGACGAAAAACAAGTTCTCCACTCGCTGGAATGCTCACAGGTCTACTTGGTACCACTTCGAGTGCTCGCTAGATAGCGATGCTACGGCGCTGGGTAACCACTACCTGAAGAAGCATAGCGAGACATTCCAGCAAAGACCCATATTGCCAAGTTGCTATGACGTGACGTTCGTGCAAAAACCACCTGCAGGGAGTTTGGATCTATATGAGGACTTATGGTTGCACAGAATACGGGCACAAATAAATGTGCAAACCATGGTAACACCATCATGCAAATAGTTTGTTTTGCTATTCCCCGCCCGTAGGACTATGTTTTTGTTTGCGCTTGTTTTCGCTGTAACGGGTTGATGACTTTTCCTGTGTTGTTAACCTGTTTTTATCGTCTTATCATTCACCGAGTCTTATCGGTCACACCTGTTCGCCCACAGGCCTACCTGTCTGCAGTTCGTGACGTCCATTCCCCTTCCACTTTTGTTCTGTTTTTACATTCAGTTGCTTCTGTATGTTTGTGTGCTCACTCGGTGTCAGCGCCAGTGGTTTTTTGAAAGCAAAGTAGTACAGACAGGTCTGACCACATGCAGTTAATTCATACTTTTATTATTTTTTAGTTAATGCTTGAAACCTGAATATTTTTATAGTTTTTATTAATTTTTATTTATTTTTAGCTTGCGTAACCTTTTTGCGTTAGATTCTTGACTTTTTTCTTTCTGTTTTTCCTTTTTGGCAGTTTTGGCAAATGGAGAAACTGATGATGCCGTTTTAGGCGAAATATATTTTTCTCTAAATAAATCGATCTGAGCTGTTTGAAGATCGCTGTGTTTGGATTTTAATACATTATTATTGATACGGTGTGCGATCGACAGCCTGCCAGGGGCCTTTGGTTTTTTTGGATCCAGATTTGATTTACTAATCACATTTTTTTTTTCAATTGACAATTTTCTTCCAGAGCAAAAGTTTCATAAAAAAAAGAATACACAACATTAAACATGGTTCCAAACCATTGTCTTCCAGACATTAACTTAAATGTTTTGACAAAGTGAAGTTCCGAAACAGATTGTGGCAATTTATAAACTTTTTAACTAAAATGGAGTTAAATGCGCAAAAGAGCAATAGTAATCAATGAGAGCTGCACTGATGAGACTTTACCCAGATCGAAACAGTGTGTACACCTGTTGCAGTTCTCATTACAATGGAATTGTTTTTGTAGCTGTTGGCCTAGAATTGAACAAGCTGGAAGATTATCACAGACTTTACAAATGTCACTTCGTTAAACAGTCTGATCACGACGCATTAGAAGGGTATGCATTTCTCACTCTATTTTTGGTCTTTAGGTAAAACAATAGCCAAGATACGAGAGATTCAAAATCTCATTCTTTCCAGGTGGGATACGGATGAATTTATGGGGCGCAACACTTTGAACGGGATCAGTCCTTCTTCCTTTTATCGATGCAGGGAGTTACCCTCCGGTTTCAGTGTCACTAATGACGATTTGTGCGGATTGCTTAGAAACGGAAGGACTTTAGAAGACGAAATGAAGGTGTGACTCGAAGTCGTTAAACATGACCTTGGTAGATTGCATTAGTCACAAATAACCTCAAATAGCAAAACATAAAATCTGAAAGTTTCTAATGCTTGGATTTAAAATTAATTCCAATCAGGCCGGTCGCGTTTATGTTGCCGACTATCGGAAGTACCTCGAGGGAATTTCCCGCAATCACGATTTCGATGGGCGTCCCATATACTGTGCTGATGCCCAGTGTCTGTTCTACGTACGTGCCGACAAGCTCTTCGTTCCAATTGCTATTCAGTTGGTGCCAAATGACCGCAGCCATCTTTTTACCGCATCTGACAGCAAATACGACTGGCTTTCTGCGAAGATGTATTTCAAATGCGCCGAAACCTTGTATCATCAGGTACAATGTTGCATAGTGCTGTTACTATACCGTGATTTAAAATCATGCAAAGTTAATGCAAAAAATATGTTGTTTGTTTTCTTGGCGCGACAGTAAGGAGACAGTAAATGCATGTTTTCAAAAATGTTTTCCTAGCTGTGTTTAGTATCATTTCATTGCATCAAAAATTAATTTATATTTGGTTAGACCTTCCATTCATGTTGAAATTTAGGATTCATTATGAATATCCCTGTTACGGTAACAAAATATTCTGAATATGTATACAACGACATAATTTTTTGTCTAGACACAAGTAAAACATGTTTATGCGACGAGACTCGAATAACGTGCTCCATGTTTGCAGTGGATAGTGCACTTTTTGAAAACACACGGCGTCATGGAGACTGTGGGCATCGCTCTGTTTCGTTGCCTGCCAAAAGCCCACCCCATCTACAAATTGCTGAGAAACCTTGTTACCAACACAGCCGTAATCAATCTGGAAGGTCGGCAGAATCTAATTCCACCGTCAGGCAGGGCACAAAAAGCTTCTGGAATATGTAAGTACAAGGTTAATGTAGGCCACTTTCAAAGTTAAATGCTGCAATGAATTAAAAAGGCATTGTTGACAAATGGTATAAGATATAAGGTTGACTATTGGAGAATAGTTCTGGCTCTATAAACAATTCTGCATGGTTTTTAAAAACTTTCCTTTATTTTTAAACACATGTATTTAGCCTAAGTATAGTGTATTTAATTTGGGTCAAGTTTTTGAAAAGCAATCAGCTAAAAACCAATCAAATTTATGAAAAAAGGTTGAGAAAATAACTTAATTGTGTGCATCAAACAGCGGCGTCGGAAATGCTGCGAAAGATTTACAAAGAGTTTTTTAACTTCGAGGATTTGGTTATTCCCAAGTTGTTGAAGAAATTGGGTAAGACTTAAAACAGCGTAACAACTACGAAAACTTGATTTATTCTTCAACTGGGACAAAACTTAGGTTTGGATGATTCAGAACTTCTTCCAAACTATCATTACCGCGATGACACATTGGAACTGTGGGAAATCACGAGAAAGTTCGTCAATGGTGTTCTGAGTAATTATTACAAGTGCGACAAGGTAGGCAAAAGAAACGTTAGATATTACGTTATACGGCTATGTCAAAGACGTGGTCTAAACAAACCAATGCTTTAAGGATGTGGAAGAAGACTATGAACTGCAGGACTGGTGGAGGGATGTTGTTGATGAGGGTATTGCTTGGCAAGATGGTAACAGGAGAGGATTTCCAGAGCGAATTGGGACGTATGACGAGTTGGTAATGGAAAAGAGTCTTTGTTTCAAATGATATTCCGTACACTAACAAGCTGCATCAATTTAACAAATAAATGTGTGAAATGTTAGCGTCACAACCAAGTATAACTTACATCTTTTGTGAGTTAACATTTATTGAAAAGACGTTTTAAAGATTTTCAAATTAAAATTGTGTTTCCAAAGCTTGATGTCTGTCTTACCCTAATGTATACAAGCACGGCACAACACGCTGCAGTCAACTTCGGCCAGTTCGACACTTACAAATTCATTCCCAGCGCAACAGGAGGTATGATGCTGCCACCGCCCAAAAAAGGCGAGGTAACATGAATTTATACGTGCACACAAACAACACCTACGTTACTATTTTCAAAGTATACAATGGAAAATTTTAACGACCTTTACATTGTAACGATAAATATAACTGTTGCAGACTAGAAGGGTAATAATATGTTCAATTTCCTTTCGATTAGGGTTCGTTGCAGAGGATTATGCTGGCCCTTCCAGGAGTAAGAGTAAGCGGGGTACTGATTGCCTTTGCTTACGTCCTTTCCACATATCCCGATAATGAGGTGAGTTACCTTTCACAAAAATTAAACATTTTATTAGTTCGTTATAAAAGGCGTCAATGTAAGACAAACTTCTTCAGTCGACAAATTTGTTTAGAACACAAACAATTACATGGCAAAAAAGTACAGGAAATGTTGCAATCATGTCAAGCAATGGTGCCGATAATATGTCTTGAGTGAGCTACATTCAGAGACCTAATAAGTCGAAAGAATGGCGCTGTATGGCTTATTTAAAATGTGCTGCTTCTTTACTAATTCAGCGCGCCTGGTGTTTAAATTTTTTGCGTTTATTCTGATAAACTTGCTGAAATATAGCGAATTTGTGCAGGTATACCTCGGTGAATTTCCCCAGCGTCAGTTTATTGATAATGAAACTCTTCGGCATCAGAGTGAATTCAAAGCCGACCTTGAAAAGTTCTCGGAAAAGATCAAGGAGCGTAATTCCAAACTAGATCACCCTTACACTTACCTCCTGCCAGAAAGAATTCCCTTTGGCATCAACATATGACATACCTCCAACTTTATTGCACGCATTTTTGAAAGTTATGATTCTTGTTTATCAGTTGCATTTTGTGTGTGGAAATAGTAGACCTATATGCAGAATTCCATTTTGCTTGGGCGTAATTTTTAATATACCCTAATAAGTATTTCGTTGATTTGTCTGTTTAAAAACTTCACTTTTCAGTTGCATTTTGTGTGTGGAAATAGTAGACCTATATGCAGAATTCCATTTTGCTTGGGCGTAATTTTTAATATACCCTAATATGTATTTCGTTGATTTGTCTGATTAAAAACTTCACTTTTCAAAAAGCGGTAAACATCGTGTGGCATTTCATGTACAGGCTAGTACATCAATTTATTACAGACTATACAATAAATTTGTGAATATATAACATATTTGACCATTACTCAAGCAATTATTCATGTAAACGCACATCCATTTTGCGAATAATATTTCCGCTCCATCGTAACTGGTGATAGGGCTCAGCGTTTGTATTGATATTTTGCACGATAATTTGCACAACCGGCAATTGGACGTTGAGAACCGAGCACATTATATACCTGAAGAAGTGTGTGGGTTTTGTTGTCTGGCTTGTGAAGGTTGCTAATGTCAGTGGGTTGATACTCACGTCGTATTGCGTTTTAGTGGTTAAAGTGTAAACTTCTGGTTTAAGTGGTGATCTAGGACATAGGGTATTTACAATAAATATAGTACGTGTTAAACACCGACGTGACCAAATGGCTGTATTAACACGTAGCCAACATTTAAGTCAGTAAAGAGATGCTTTTTAATGCTGCTTCAGCCTTGGCGCGAAATACAGTTTTTTTCGTGCAGATCCTTTAAACTAAACACTTTAGCTAAACACAAGTGTTCAAGAAAATCCCCCCACAAATGCACAAACAGAAAATCGACCGAAGCGCCACGGCTGTATTATGAACCTAAACAGCATGGTTTTATGAACAATTATAAAACGACACTCGTTGTTGCAATGTTAGCGAGCGTTGAGCGCCATGTAAGCACACTATTGGAAAGGTGATTGTTAACAATTAATCCAGCCAGCGCAGTGTAGCCTCATGCTTGTTTTGACTATAGTGACTGATTAAATGCTTGTGTATCTTTGTCATTGTCGTGTTAAAATGCAGTATTTCTACAAACTTGATTTTATTTTAGTGTGTTTGTTTCGTGTTTGTCTGGTTCTTGCTAAATTACATTCCTGGGACTACAAAGTTACTTACAAACCAAAGTCGTGTGCTTTTGGGTAGAAACGTGTTGCTATGAATGGGAAAGTCAAAGCTAATGCTCACCATTGTTAAGCAAACGATTCGAACACTACTGTGCTCATCATCAGTGCTGTGAACCAACTGAGTTGCTTAGCAACTATATAAAAGTGTTGAGAGAGAAGGTAGGCTACATCACAGTACAATTTTCACATGGCAGACAAATGATGATAAAACTTCAATTGCAATATGACACAAGAGGTCTTGTTTAACGCTGTAATCTTCCTACAATATGCTATATTTTGTACATATTGCAAGTTTTAAGACATGGGCCGAACATGCTTGTTTCTATTTTGTGGTGTTGTATGATGTTGTTTTAAAATGTGTGGATCAAAATGTAGCACCATACGACTTCAGTTTCGAGCAAAATAGGTACTTAACTCAAATGGCCAACCATGTTTGCTTCGCTTTATTAAGCCCGGCATTAATTACGGGAGACCAGGTTCTCAGATCTGGGCAAAAAACATGAATTAACCGTGACCGGATTACGACTTCCACGGCAATAATCTGCGACTGAACAATAATGGACGAAGTATTCGAGCGCTTTGTAGGGTATGAATGAGCACAATATAAACCAAATTCAACTGTACGATATGGTCACGAAAATAGAAACGTTGTATTGCTATCAATTATGGACCGCCTCGTGAAAGGCAGCTTTATGTGGAATTTGTCGGCTTTACTGTTCACATACGTTTGACTTACTAATAGCAGAGTGTTACAAATCGTTTATCTTCCTGCTGGGTGTTTTTGTAATGAGGGTTATAGTGAAAAATAAAGGAACCCCATATTAGTTGCACTGTTTCAAATACTTTTATCATATTAGCGTTTTTCTTTTCTTGTATCAGCGACATTTTTGTGCTTTTATCAACTTGGGCTCTCTACTTGTAGCTATAGATATTATGCTGGTTAAAACATTTTTTATTGCAACAAGCACCCTTCTTAAAATCTGAGACATACATGGTTTACTTTGCATGTGGTTTGTGATGAAATTAAATCTGTATACGCGCTGGATCAAATACTGTGAGTTGCGCACAGATCCCCAATGTTTCGACTGCACTTATGAGACCTAATACGTCCAAACAGTTCTGTGTGCAGCTTACAGAATTCACATGCTTATATATATGTATATAATTTGCTCAAATAGTGTTTCCGTTGTAAGTGTGCCAGTTGTGCATGTTTTAAGCTTAACGTACTGCATGTCCTGCTGACATATTTGTGAACTCGATTTTTCGTGTCATGCTTGATAAACGACCACAATCACTCATCTTCACTCGGCCCGTGATTCAGCGTGCACAAATAAGTAAAGGACCACAAAAATAGCAACGATTTTCCATGTCCATCGGCACGTAGGCACAATCTTCGGCCACGTATGTAAGACATGGGATTTAGGTCTCTTATTGCCGTCAATGTAGTATTATTTTGCTCCCTGTATGATTCTCGATTTGTGACTAATCTTTCGCTTGGGCGAGGTTTTGACTCAGTTGAACCTCTGTCGATCGTTTGTGTTACTGTCTCAAGAATACCAACTTAAACTATAGAAATACTAACTTTGATTGTAACCTAAGGAATATGAAACTGTGACTTGTTTTTGTGCGGTAAGGCAATATCAATGCACTTCACGTTTTTCTATCAGTCGTGACTTCATACTTTTGTTGTGGTCAATTTAAGTTTACATCGTATAACAGTAACCCGTGTGTTATAACTATGCAATTAGTGTGTGTTACTTATGTAGCGACCTAGATTTCATATCAATAAACACTAAAATATTGAGCCCCAAAACTAGTTTTGGATATTTTTACTGCATTGAGGACACCAACCCACCACTAACAAATGACTTCCCTTTTTAACAGTAAACAAATACACCAACGAAGGACAAGACATGTCCTATTTATTAACGTAGTTCAATTCGAATTAAGAGATACCGATCAAAGAAAGGTCAGTTACTGAAAGACGACAAAGGAAAGTCACATGGCGACCAAACCAAACACTTTCAAACTAGCTACTAAATCACTTAAGAATAATAAGACCCAAAATAGCTGGAAAACCATATAACACAAAGGATATTAATCACGTTAATATACACCTGTTGCTATCGCTACACTTTGAAATGAAACACACTTGACAAGACGGCCTAAGAATGCCTTTACCCCTAACCCAGTGAAGAGAGATTCCGAACAATGACAAACTGATCATGCAACCTAAGTCCATCAATTCAAACGTTGACATGTAGCATAAATTACGCTACACGCCAGTTAGGTAGCTGCATGATTTTTTTTTCACACGTCCTATATTATAGGCTAACCCAGTATTTCTCAAACTTTTTTTCTGCACCGCCCCTCAAAACACCTTAGTCATTCAACAACGCCCAACAGAACAGACAAAAACATAACGAATTTATTTGTTGCTTGTCAATTAATGCGATGGGCGACGTTGGTGGAATGACACCAATTTCGTCTGATTCCTGATAATTCACTACCAAACTCTAGTTAAAAACAAGTAAACTGTGGTGAAAAAGACACATGACACACAGCACTAATTCTTTGTCTTTATGCTTTTTTTGTTCACCTGCGTTGTTTATTTAAATCACTGTTCATTACATATACATTTCATTACATCACATCGCACTTTTGTTTATGTTTTCATCTTTCTCACACTTTATTCGTTTTTCTATGTTTGCCACGTCGTCCCGTAACGCCCCATTGATTTCATAAAAAACCGTTGATTGGTTAATTTACCGGTGCGAGGAGGTGCTTAGGTACGATCGGTTAGTTTCGAAATGGGCGTCGTGCTGTACGGAGAGTGAGTGTGGCCAAACGAAAAGAGTATCAATGGTATTGGTTTCTACTGAGTATATGCACGTTTTACCGTCGTTTTAGCCTGTTCATTAAAGAGAAGCCCATTTAGCGAACCAGCGTGAGAGACTTTGGCTTTAGTGGTGAGCCGTTACTGCAGGGTCCGGAC
Source organism: Ascidia mentula (assembly GCF_947561715.1). Taxonomy (NCBI): domain Eukaryota; kingdom Metazoa; phylum Chordata; class Ascidiacea; order Phlebobranchia; family Ascidiidae; genus Ascidia; species Ascidia mentula. The sequence continues at coordinate 9,268,109 of NC_138568.1, forward strand.
CGAAGTAGGAAATAATTCCGTGACAAAACCATACTACCGAAAATCATCATTTTCGAATAGCGATTGTTTAGCGTTAATTGATGACACATTGTGACACACATAAAATTCGTTGTGATGTCAGAATCAATAACTTCTAGTTCAGCATGCGAGAAAACCCTTTTTTGAAGTAGCATAAATTATGAAAAGATTGGACTGAATCATTTGGGCCAGTGATTCCCAACCTTTTTGTGATTGCGTACCACTTGGAGGTAAAACAATATCGTCGTACAAAGTAATTATCGAAAATTTTTAAATCAGTTACGATTTTTTTTTGGTGATTTTGATTTTTTAATTTAAAAAAAAATCATTTTTTTATTGATTTTTTTAAATTTAAACTATACCCGCAAATTACAGAAAGGTGCTCACGTACAACCTGGAATGCGGTCGCGTACTACTAGTGGTAAACGTACCACCGGTTGGAAAACACTGACTTACGCTAAGAGAAAATTTGCCCTGTCACCAATTGGTCATTTATTTCCTAGTGCCCCCCCTATTGCCAATTTGGTCTCCAGCGCCCCCGTACAATTGCAAACGCCCCCAGGGGGGCGCTGGCGCCCACTTTTGGGAACCACTGGGCTAACGTTTCTAAGGATGCCAAAATTATTTAAAAAAAACATATTCATTATCGGTTATGAATATGATATATATACTATGTTATAACTATGAGTAAACATCGATTACCGCTGAAATCCTTGGGACACATATTCTTTAACGTCCATCGTATCTAACAATATTAAACTTTTCAGGAAAACAAACGAGAGCAGTACAAAATTTGCGGAACAAAAACTATGCCCACATACTTTTCTATGTTTTGTGCTCGCCACGAACAAGTTATGATTTTAGACTATACCACAATGAAAATAAATGTCACGTTATCTTGGTATGTGTTTTCATAAAACCTCTTGCAGAAGACATTGAGACCGCGAACGTCTCAAATTTGCTTTTAATATCAATACAGGAATTACGCATTGACTTTCAAAACCAGTTGCGTACAAATAAAAAAACTAGTATTCATCGCAATGTGTAAAACGTCGAGCCAGCGTTTTTTGTGTTCCGGTGTTTTTTGGGTGCGTAAAAGAGGGTGGTAACAGTGCATTCGATTGAGAGTTGCTGAATTTATATTTAGCGGTGCGACATTTCAGATACTTACTTGAAGGTTACGTGTACGTTTACGGTTTTCACTGATCACAAACCGCTCACATTTGCTTTCACAGAATGTTCCGATCCTTGGTCGCGTCGTCAACAGCGCCATCTTTCTTACATATCAGAATTTACCACAGATGTGCGGCATGTCTCAGGCAAGCAGAATCATGTCGATGACGCGCTTTCCCGATCTTTAGTATCGGAGGTCCAACCTTCTGCAACACAGTTTGATCCCAAATCTCTTTCTTCAGCACAACGAGCAAATGAGCAAGAAATGGCAAATTATCGGACATTCATAACCAATCTCCACTTTAAAGTGCCTAATTTTGAAAAGGATGGTTGCGAAATTCCTTGCGACATCTCCACCGGAGTACCGCGACCAGTTGTGCCGACAGCATGACGCAAACACGTCTCTCATGCACTGCCTGACATTTCTCATCCATCGGTAAGGAGGACTAAAAAGCTCATTACGCAACTTTACGTGTGGCATGGAATGCAGAAAGATGTAGGAAATTGGGCATAGCAGTGTCTTTCTTGCCAACGCTCCAAAGTACAACGCCATGTACCAGCTACGATTGAAGACTACCCTTTTGTTCATGCACGATTCGCTCACTTGAAAGTTGACATAGTGGGTCTCTTGATAGATTGCCAAGGTTTCACAAACCTTTTGACTGTCGTGGAACGTGTCACACGGTGGCCAGAAGCCACGCCCAACAGCTTTGAACTGTACCAAAGTTATCATCAGCGCTTGGATTGCCAGCTTTGGCATTCCTTCCCATTTAACGTCGGATCGAGGACCTCAGTTTTCTTCCGAACTCTGGTCAGCTGTTAACAAGCTCCTCGGCATTAAACTGCACCTGACAACGGCTTTTCATCCCCAGGTCAATGGCCTCGTGGAACGATTACACAGGCATTTGAAAAGCACTCTTATGGTGCGCACAACGGCTAACTTAGTTGACAATTTACCGTGGGTGCTTCTGGGCATCAGAACAACTCCTAAAGAAGATTTACAAACTTCGTCGGCCGAACTGGTTTACGGTGCACCGCTCGCAGTGCCGGGAGACATCACACCCAACATTGCTACAACACCAAATGTTGCAAATTTGCTTTCACAACTCCGACCGTCAGTGAGAAGCCAGATTCCGATATTAATGTCTCGCCACAATGCTAAAAAAGAGCACTTCCGAGGAAGCTGTTAAATGCTAGGTACGTATTCGTACGGAGGATAGTCATCGGCCACCATTAACAGCACCTTAAGGGGGTCCCTACAAGGTTGTGGAGACTTCTCAAAAAACTTTTGTTTTGGATTTTGGCGGCTGACATGCAACATCTATTGATCTGCTTAAACCCGCAGAAGTTGACCTGGCGGAACCCGTCGCAATTGCGCGACCACCGCGTAGAGACAGACCGCATAGTCCTCCTGCGCTCACTTGATAATAATGTGTAATTGTCTGCGTATTTTCCGCATTCTACGTTTTTCTGAGAGGGGGTGGTGTAGCAACTATTACGTATTTACCAAACCGTAACATGCACCGATGGCCTTTTTCCTTAATGTGTCTCGTTTTATGCTGCTCGTTGAAGTGCCTGGCAGTCTGATTTCTTGGCGCCTGAATAAACATCGCCACAATATAACAATTATGCAAAAGTGCACGAAAATATTATGGTTGCGTAACAGATCATGAGAATGTACAAGTTTATGGTTAGCATTGTGAAACAACAGTAACCAGACAACCAAGCGACTAAATTGACGTGTCGTTTTGTATTCCAAAGTTTTGTGACATAAAGTGACCATTCACGAAATTCTGTATTTGCTTGACGACTTAGCTATCTTTGTAAACGATAAACTAACTTTAATTGTTTAAATAAATATTGCTGGGAGAAAACATTTCAGTTAAGGAAGTGGCCATTCGTGTCAGTATGTCTAAAGAACTGGAGCAAAGTAATAGTTGGTTTGCTGGGCCATGCCACCTACTCGAGTTTTACGTGAATGGAAAAAAGGTGATTGCTTTCTGTTGCATTTAGAACATAAAAATACATTATACGTTAGCTTCCTTAGTTTACGTTTGTAACTTTCTTAAATCCAGGACGTCTGTATGTTCCAAAAAACTCAAAATTACTTTTAATGATAAGTGAAAATAAACGGCATGTTGAAGGATTTTATGAAAGTGAATAACTTCGTGTTTCAGATTACGGAACCAAACGCTGATCCAGAAGTCACGCTACTCACATACCTGCGCAGGAAGTGTAAGAGAAATATTCTTTAACGCAATTTTACAAATTGACAAATCACTCATTTTTTGCGCAGTTGTGCAGTAAGTCCAGTACAGGGTTTCAAAACCTGGGCTGCGTAACTCCCCATGGGCTTGTGAAGGTAGTTTAATTGGTCCGGACACCGAAGTCTAATTAAGAGATTCACTAGATTTTGTCTGCTTTTGTAGACCATTAATGTGCTTGGAATCTTGCGTTAGATTTCGTTAGATGTCCTTAGCTTAAAGCACAAAGTATTTTAATTATTTTGAAGTGTGTTTAACCGGCTCGAAGTTGGGGTGCGGGGAGGGTGGATATGGAGCTTGTACTGTCATGATTTCTAAATGGGATCCACTCTATAACAAGATAATGTGAGAAAACAAGATAATGGTTGTTAGGTTTGAAACTTACAGGTTAACTTATCTGTTTCAGCCATTATTCAGCAAACGCATGTTTGGCTCCAGTAGTTTCTGTTCATGGATGCGCTGTTACAACTGTAGAAGGAATTGGAAGCACAAATACTAAGTTGCACGCAGTGCAGGTATTGGATAAAGGTTGCTTATTAATAGCAACGTCAGGTTAACACACAATACCAGTTCGCTGTTTGTTACACTTTAGGAACGTCTCGCAAATTTTCACGGATCTCAGTGCGGTTTCTGCACACCTGGTATGGTGATGTCAATGTATGCATTGTTACGTAACAAAGTGGTACCGAGCGCTGAGCACATAGAGGAATGTTTGCAGGGAAACCTGTGTCGTTGTACAGGATACAGACCTATACTAAGCGGTAATACCTGTTTAAACAAACTTGCCCTTACTGTTTGCTTTAATAGAGAACTACGCTTTGTAGCTTTTTATACATTTCTCAACGAAGAGGAAGGGTGTCATATGGGTGCAAACTGCTGCAAAAAGAGATTAACAACTAACAACGGTATATTTCTTAAGTGCGATATATGACATTAACACATGGTGTAAAGAAGTGTAATTAAAAGTAGGATCGAAGTAACCAAGGTATACTGACAGACTCTTTAGCACTTTTGTCAAAAGTTCAGACAGCGATTGTAACAGACCGCTCAATTTATATTAGCAGACATGTAATGCTTTTACAGTGAAATATGTTTTTCTTTTAATACAATTTACAGATGTTTGTTACGATCGCTGTTTAAACTTTTGACAAGAATTAACAATTTGGAAAAGGTGAATACCGAATGGAAAATCAGTGTGTTTTTACGATAGGTTTTCAAAATGGTGAAACCAATCACGAACAATCCGTGTGCTTTTCAAAATACGATCCATCACAGGAGATCGTGTTCCCCCCTGAACTGCTGGTACCGTTTTTAACTCGATAATGTCCTTTCTACAACATTTTGCCACAAAAAAACGCTTTTGTGCAGATCAAATCAAAAAACTTTTGTCCCAAACCTCTTAAGTTCATCGGAGAGCGGACCACGTGGTTCCGTCCAACGTCACTAGATCAGCTGATTGAGCTGAAGCGGATTTACCCGGAAGCGCAGCTTGTTAACGGAAATACAGAAATTGGTGTGGACGCGGCTACAAAAGGCCGGGTTTCGAAGTACACAGTTACGCCCTTGAGTATAAATGAGCTGAGGCAAATTGAGATAAACGAAGGAGGTAAACCCAGCGTCGTAATAATCCATTAAAAAAAATTTGATTCCATTCCTTTTGATGCAAGAATGTTTTCAAAATAAAAGTCTTGGAAAGTTACACAAAGTCAAATTGTTTGCAATTTAGGCATAAACATTGGGTCTTCGTGTACCATAAGTCAAATTCAAGACGAACTCAAAATTATCATTGCCTCTGGAAATTACGCTAAGTGTCAAATCCAATGTCTTCAATCTATGGTTGAAATGATTCACTGGTTTGCTGGAAATCAGATAAGAAACGTTGCTGTGAGTCAAATGAAATTGTTGCAATTGAACAAAAATTTAGTTTAAGTTGTTCATAGGCAATCGGAGGCAACATAATGACTGCTAGTCCAATCTCTGATCTCAATCCAATTCTGATGGCAAATGAAAGTCTTGCAACTTTGAGATCGCATTCTCGCGATGTTGATCGACAAGTTTTAATGGATCAAAATTTCTTCCCCAAGTACAGGACGACGTGTGCGGAGAAGGATGAAGTTTTGCTTTCGGTTTATCTTCCGTTTAATGGAAAGGTAGGAATATAAAAATTAAGTACAAAAACATAATTAGGTTTTCATCGTATCTCTAATTTGTGATTTTAACATTATTTTATGTTTCTTGTTGACAAAATGTCATCATTTAAAAAAATAAAATTATTGTCAGGACGAATACACGAAATCATACAAACAATTAAAACGCAGAGAAGACGACATTGCTATCGTAAACGCAGCCATGCGCGTCGTCTTCCAACCGTTAACCTGCAAAGTAAAGAAATTTGTAGCAGCATTTGGTGGAATGGCGCCAACAACAGTAATGCCGAAGAAAACAATGAAAAACATGATCGGAAGGTACGTTTTGTATCTGGAAAAACTTTTTGATCGGCCTTGTTTTATTATCTAGGAACTGGGATGACCAACTTTTGCAAGATGTGACAACATGGTTAAGACAAGATCTACCTCTTGCCAAGGCTGCTCCGGGAGGAATGGTGAAATACAGAGAAACACTTGCAGCAAGTTTTTTCTTCAAGTTTTTTCTTCACGTTAAGATGTGTCTTGTGGATAGTGGAATGACTACAGTGAGTATTGGTGCCAGAAATTGTACAAATTTATTCAAGTATTTGTCTGACTTTGACAGGAAGGAATTGAATCAAGAGACAAAACGGCAACTGAATCTTCAACTGCGTTGCACAAGCAAATTAGCGTTAGAACTTGGCAAGATGTGAGTATGGATATTTTTATTGAAAACAGCGTTTTCTGTCAAACGAAAAGCGCTTCATGGGCGTCATACCAATCTACAAGTATACAGCGCCGTCTCTTTATCTCATGGGCACGTGCTTATGCAGGAGGTGCAATATCGCAAATGTAATCTGTAATCTGTACTTTATGTTTGGGATAAAGTGATTTCGTTTTGTAAGTGTGTATATACTTGTGTTTCCAAGACCACTGGCAAACAAAGTGTGGATGATGAGGTTGGGCGTCCAGTTAAACATTTGTCGGGAGACAAACACATTACGGGAGAAGCAGTGTACATAGACGATATACCGACGTTTAGTGGTAAAGTATCGGGTTTTCTTGCTATTCCAGATTACAATATTGAAGGTTTACTATATAGATGAACTTTACTTGTGCTTAGTCACAAGCACGCAGCCACATGCCTACATAAAAAACGTCGACATTACAGCAGCAATGGCTAGTAGTGGGTTTAAAACGTATGTCGACCATCGTGACGTACCTGGCTCAAACCTTCTACCAATAGCTGATCCACAAACAGAAATTTTCGCCTCCAAACAGGTTTTTAACAATGTTGTGTGTTAGTAGTGTGTCAACAATAATCATTGCATTTACTGTTCCAGGTAACATGCTTTGGTCAAGTAATTGGAGCAGTTGTCGCTGACACTCAAGCTCATGCTCAAAGAGCTACTCAGTTAGTGAAAATTGAATACGAGAACAAAACGCCTGTGATCGTTACGATAGAGGTAATATCATAAGGTCGTGTTTAACAAAGGTAGATAATTCTTTAACGTACAGGAAGCTATTGAACACCAATCTTTCTTCGAACCTTCAATAAAAATTGTCTACATGCTGAAGCAGCTTTGTTTTCGTGTGACCATGCTATCAAAGGGAGTGTTAGGTAAGCTAAAAGGGGTGAAAAACTAATATCTGCAAAAACGGAAATGTAACTACAACATTGTTTAAAAAACAGGACAGGGGGACAAGAGCATTTTTATTTGGAGACACAGTCTTGCGTTGCTTTTCCTAAAGGGGAAGATGGCGAAACAGAAATTTTCAGTTCGTGCCAGGATCCAACTGCCCTTCAAACTTTAGTAAGTAATGATTGGTCAGTGTATGCTACAAACACCATGGCTATAATCACTTTGTAAATTGACATATGTTTAGACTGCCTCCGCTCTGGGAGTTGAGAGAAACAAGATCGTGGCACGTGTAAAGAGACTGGGAGGGGGATTTGGTGGAAAAGACACAAGATATCACTTGATCAGCAATCCGGTTGCAGTAGCTGCGCACAAGTAAGATCGGTATAAAGATGAAGTCATCATACATTATAATTTCATCCTACTGTCAATACAGATGTGGTCGAGCGGTAAGATGTATGTTAAGTAGAAAGGAGGACATGACTATTACCGGAGGGCGTCATCCATTTCTAGCCAAGTACAAGGTTGGTAATTCTTTCTCTGATATTCTATCTGGTTTATTGCAGAATGAATTCCTCAACCGTTCATGTTTTTACCAAACATGTAGAACTCGGTTAATCCGGAGTCGAGTTCAACAGGTGGATTGAGTTCAAAATTAGTTGTTTCAATCCTAACTCTGTGTAGTTAATTGGATATCGGTATAAATCGTCCTATTTAAACACAACCAAGACATAATTACAATTTAAAATCATGGCAACACGTGTGTCTAATCATTGATTACTCAAAATGTACTCGGCGAATTGACTGTTCGTTGTGGTAATTCCGTTTTAGTTCCACGGTTACAAGAAACTTATTCTCGGAATAATCATTTTTCCTTTAGCTGAGTACGTATCAGGCGACATTTGAATTCCATTGTAAAGTTACTAGAGAATTTGCATATCAAGTTTGACAGGTGGGATTTATGAAGAATGGAAAAGTGGTGGCATTAGTTTTGGACCTCTACAGCAATGGTGGAAATACAATCGACAGTTCTACATCAGTTATGAAGAAAGCTTTGAGGCACAGCGACAATTGTTACAAGTAAGACTGTTTGACATCTATCAATGTTGTCATACATTATGGAAAACGAAGTTGTTTCACACTCTTAGAGTTTCCATATACAATCATATTGCTTGCTTGTGTAATCATATCCAGTTTGCATTTTTCAATAAATTCAATGTGTTGAAAACTCCAAATTAATTCCGCACTGGTTGCTGTCAGGCATATTATTTGTTTTTGTGGGACTGACCTGGATGTCTCGCTGTATCGAACTTAAACTATCGGTTATTTAGATCTATATTAGAGTTGTTTCATATGTTCAGTTCCTACTATATTACAACAGACTACCGAATGTTTTAATGCGTGGCAAAGTGTGCAAGACCAACATATCGTCGAACACCGCATATCGAGGTTTCGGCGCTCCACAAGGGTTGATGGTTGTTGAGAGCTGGATGACCAGGGTTGCTGACTTTCTTAATATGTCACAAGAAACGGTTTAGTATGAATGATGGAGTTATCGCATTAGGATTAACACCAAGTACTCTATAGATAAGAGATATCAACATGTATCAGGAAAACGACGTAACACATTTTAAACAAAAACTTCAGTCATTTCAAGCAAGAAAGTGTTGGGAAGAATGTATAACAAAATCAAACATGAAAAAACGGAAGCAAAATATGGAATTGTTTAACCAACAAAACCGGTATCTTTTATTTTAAATTGCGCTGTTAGTAGCACTAACACAATGTTTATGTCTCAGGTGGCGCAAACGAGGCATATCCTGCATTCCAAGCAAGAGTGCAAACGGTATTCCCTGCGATTGGTGTTACGGTGGTGCGTTGGTTCACATTTATGCCGACGGTTCGGTGCATCTCTCACATGGTGGCACTGAGATGGGACAAGGTCTACACACCAAAATGTTCAGGTGCATTTATCGAGTTTTGGCAATATTATGACAAAAAACCGAATCCCAAAATATTCTGTACGTATACCAACAACAAAGCATTTCAGACACTGGGTACATCAGGTCAAATGAAAACGTAGACTATGTTTTGTGTACGAACAACCAGCATGACGTAGGCAATATGTAGCATAATTTATGAACAAAATAAAACTCTGTTCACTTATTTTTGCTACGAAACGTAACATTCCACTGCAGATTGCTGGGCGGTGTTTAGGAATTCCCACATCGCGCATCCACATCCATGAGACGAGCACAAACACTGTCGTGAACACGAGAGGAACCATAGCAAGTTTAAGCACCGATCTCAACGGAATGGCAGTCAAAGTGTGTGCTGCTATTCGACTAAATTTAAGATCACCAAAAGCCAGAAACTACAGATTTTTAAGTATTCAGAAACAAGCGAAACGATTATGGAACGGCTTCTACCCCTCCGCAAACAATGCCCAGACACGGAATGGAACGATTTAATTAAGAAAGCTCATTCAGAACGGATCTGTCTCTCCGCTACCGGATGGCACAAGTAGATACAAATTTGTGATGGCAGTTTGGAAAATAGTCGCAATGTTAACTCCCGTCTAGGTATCGTTGATTGTTGACTAATTGCCTTGAGTAGGCATGGTTAAAGGCATCAGGGACCATGTCATACACTGTTTTGTGAGTGGCAGACTCCGATAACTTTTCATGGGAAAAAACATTTGGTTCTCTCTTTTAACTGCATTTGGGGAAATAGTTGTTGTTTTCTTAATAGAACGATAGTTAAGATGATTTATTTAAACCTACATTAAATCGTCGTACAGAACACCTGGAATGTTTTCTAATTGGAACATTGAAACCGGATTAGTGGAAGGTCGCACTTCTTGTTACTTCTCGTACGGAGCAGCCGTGTTCGAAGTTGAGATGGATTGCTTGACCGGTGATCACGTGGTGTTGAGAACGGACATTGTAATGGATGTTGGTAGAAGTATTAACCCTGCTATCGATGTTGGCCAGGTAAAATAACAAATACTTTCAAAAACATATTTTTGCATGCAGCAATACAGCAATCAAACGAAGAGTAATTTCGGTAAACTTGTGTTTCGGTACATTAGATCGAAGGAGCGTTCATTCAAGGTTATGGCATGCTAACAATGGAAGAAACATTGCATACTCCTACTGGACAACCCTTGACCACTGGTCCCGGTTTTTACAAGATTCCTGGTTTCGGGGATTACCCACGCCAGTTTAATGTCCATCTGCTAAAGAATTCAGAAAATAGTCGTGGAATATATTCATCCAAGGTAAAGACAAATATCCTTGTATCATACGTTAATTTTCCACACATTCTAACGTTTGTGCGGTCTGTCAGTTCCTATGCTGTTGTTTATAAATAGGGAGTCGGGGAACCACCTATTTTTCTGTCTTCTTCTGTGTTTTTTGCGATAAAAGATGCGATCGGATACGCTCGTAGCGATTCGGGTTTGTCCGGATGGTTTCGTTTTGATTCACCTGCAACATCCGAATGGCATGTGGTGACGAACTAACCAAACAGGTTTGTACATCAGTTTTAGTCTACTCCTTTCATTAGGTTTTGGTGCCAACACAAATTTTGGTACGAATCATGCATTTTACCTTAACAACTTGGTTGTATAGCACGAACATCACACTCCTGGAGACGAAGAGAAGGACCTTAAACCATGGAGCATTCGTGCATAGCGTGGCTGAAGTGAACAAAAATTAAATCGTGATCGAAATAAATTTATCATAATATTTCCAAAATACTTGCGTCATAGTATCCGAAATAATTCTTCACGCAAAACACTTTGGGCAATTCCTTGAAGCAATTTACGAAGTATTAGAAAAACGAAAACTGCGTCCAATATAATTCCCTGTGAAGCTTTGTGTATAATTATGACTCAATAATGCTCCGAGAAGTTCAACGGGCTTAAAACAAGTCGCATTTGTGAAAAATGTAAATAATTTTGGTTTATGTTATGGTGTGTGTGATTTCGTTGTTGGCATTGCATTTTAGTATTCGCCCGCTGTAGTGATGAGTCGTTGTGTGACTTTAGTGATGTTTTTCTTCCTATATCCAAAATTATCCGTGCATCGATACTATATTTTGTGTTTAAATTTTTTGCCCAATGGTTGCAACAATAAGATAACGATAGACCAGTGTGTAAATAAAACTAAAGCTGCAATAGTTTATTACAGGGTTGTACAAAAATGTGTTTGCTGACAAAAATATGGTTGCGATACTGATGATATTACTCTATAATTCAATGCTCCTGTGACAAGAAAGAAGTATTAAACATTAACTAAAAATGATAACAAAATCTGGTCCGCGGGACAAATGTGGCCCGCCACCGCATTTTATTACATTCGTTGCAAATTTTCTCTGTGCTTGTACAAGATGATGTTAATAGTTCATTCCGCCTTTTTCAGGAAAAGTGGTCACAGCTATAATACTTTTTTGCTGAAAGTCAAAGCAATTGTATGCGCTCAATTTGTCACTGATGGTACACCTGTCATGACTGGCATACGAAGTGGATCTTTAGAAAAGTCAACGAAGAAGGGGGCAGCTGTATTAAATTGCACTACATTATCCGCCAACAGGCTTTCTGTGCAAAAATTTTTAAATTTGTTCACGTCAAAAAAACAGTGGTAAAAGCAATCAATGTCATTCGTTCATTAGCTTTGCGACGCCGCCAGTTTCAACAGTTGTTGCTTGGCAGATATCATTTATTACAGCGATGTGAGGTGGCTTAGTCCAGGCTGGGCACTTCTCTTTCTTAGAAAGGAGGTTGCACATTTGTTTTGTAAAAAGGAGGAACCAATGAAAGAACAATCAGAACCTGCTTGGCTCGCAGATTTTCCTTTTTGTAGACATAACGAAACATTTAAATTCACTGAATGTCAAACTTCAAGAACGAGATAAAACTGTGAGTCACCTTTGTACTCGCATCGAGGCCTTTCCAACTAAGTTGCGGATTTTTAGAAGGTTTAAAAGAAATTTTTGATTATTTTCCGCACGACAACTTGCGTGCACAAGTTACTGTATGGTCTCTTTCGAGAGAGTTTTCCAATCGCTTTCGAGATTTTGCAGCACTAAACAAGGAATTGTTGCTCTTGTAGGGAATTCGGCCCGTCATAGCTCAAAAGGAATTCTTGCGTTAAGTGCCCATTTCCTTTTGTTGAATGTTGTTCTTTTGTCCGGCCCATTTTACTGACCGTCAATGCCTTCATAAGTTTTTTTCTCAGAAAGAGTTGTTTTCTGTCCTGTTTCCTGTAGCTTATATATCGTGTCTTCTTTATATCGCATGTATAACAATTGGTATGTATGTCTAATTCGCTAACAGATTTGTAAAAATAAATAGTGCTGTAGTTTTACATTAGATTTTATCTGAATAAGAACTCGCTTGTGACCTGATGTCAATATACTTATCAGTCGGATTTTCTTGTCAAATGTTAATTAAAAGTTGTTGAGAGGCATATAGATCGCAACAGTTCTTGAATATTGATTTATGCATTGCAGGTAAAATCTAGTTGCCAAGTGGAAATAGACTGCTGGGGCTGATCGTGTGTGGTCTGGAAAAACGAATACGTTCTAGCATCTAGTAATACAAAACGGTAAAATTTATTCAAGCAGCCAATCCACAATTAAGAAAAATCTGAAACTTACAGCCAATTGTTATCGCTGTGATGTTTGTAAAAAGTTTTTTTCGTATTGCATATTACCTGAGGAGGCATATTCAATCCCACACTAAAGAAACATCATTCCGTTGCAAAGTATGTGAAAAAACCTTTACTACATCAAGCAAAAAAACGCACTTTCGGGCACATACTGAGAGACCGTACCAATGCACAATTTGTTCAAAGCGATTTTTCCTCAGAGGTGATCTAAAGTAACACAATCTAACTCATACAGGAGAAAAGCCGTTCAACACATAAGTGCAACATATGTGAAAAATCTTTTTCTGAAAAAGGCAGTCCAAGAAAGCACTTTCCAGTTCATACAGGGGAAGAATCTTTCAAGTGCAAGGTATGTGGCAAATGTTTTTCTGGACAGGGTGACCTAAAAATTCATGTACAAATCCACACTGGAGAAAAGCCATTTAGATGTGATACATGCGAAAAAAACTTTCGATAGAAAACCCACAGAGATTGTCACCTTATAGAACGTAATACCTTCGGAATCATACAAGGAAAAAATCGGCAAACTGAGGTAGAAACATTTCGTCACAGACAAAGCATTGCGTGTGTTACGTCATAGTGGCGCATTGTAGTTTATGTTGCTTGTTTCGTTTAGATGTGCGACAGTAACTGCTTGGACCGTCTTTGTGGTCCAGAGTTTCCCGGTTCCCAAATAGTTGGTGAGCCTTATGCTGTAATTAACTACGCGTGAAGTGTATTTGTTTGACACGTTGCCTTCTGTGTAGAAACCGTGTTCTAAGGGTCCACGTGTCCTACGTGTCTTTCCGTCTCCTCCCGACGTCTGTAGCGTCTACACTTCGAATACATTCTATCTTGCGTACGAGTGCGTACTGCACATTCGATAACAAGAATAACATCAACTGAGTGAGCGAGTTTGAGGCCCATTAAAGATACGCGTTTTAACTGCGGGAATTCCGCCTCGTGTGACGTTCCGCGCCGAGAACCGGGGCGCGTTCAACGGACGTTACATGAAAGTTTCAACTATTTATTGAAAGCAAGTTTCAACTATTTATTGAAAGCAAGTTTCAACTGTTTGTTGAAAGCAAGTTTCAACTGTTTGTTGAAAGCAAGTTTCAACTGTTTGTGAAAGCAAGTTTGACTATTTGGTAAAGGCAATCTTGCCAAGTTCGCCTTTCAATATGGCAGAACCAAGCGTTTCTCCACCGACACTTCCTGATGCTGTCGTTGATCGTCTTCGACGACTCACTGGACAATACATCATCGCTGAGTGTCTGATGAATTTTCGCAATTTCGATTCTCGTATCGACGACAAGGTCGATGACGAGGGAGCCAAACTATCGTACTTGGTTCAGCATTGCGAAGGAAAGGCCCGAAAGCTGATAGAGTACTGCCACAGACTGAGGGAAAACGGGTACCGGCAAGCGAGGCAGTTGTTGTACGATCAATATGGCAAGTCACACATAATTGCCCATGCATGCGTAAGGTGTGTTGTCAACGGCCCAGAATTACGGCCAAATGGTGCTGCTGGTTTAAGCGAAATGGCGCAGTCGCTGCGCGATTGTCTACTTACTCTTTCAGACATTGACGAGCATTCTGAGATGAATAACTATCCAACGCTAATTGCTGTTGCAAATCGTCTTCCGTTCAAGATGCAGGAAGCTTGGAAACGACGTGTTGCAAAAATAATCAAAGAGACTGGCCGTGAACCTCTGTTCGAGCATCTCGTTGACTTCGTGGAATCTGAGAATCAGATTGCGAATTCGCTCTTTAGTCGTATATTGGACGAGCATCGCAACGAAGCAAAGAAAGCTAAAGGTAAAGCTAGTCACGTAAAGGCCTCTAGTCATGTTGTTGTAAAGGAAGAAGAGTCTAAGCCCAAGGCTCGCGCTGGACTTTCCCACGTTCCAGCAGTCCCTCTGTGTCCGTGCTGTTCAGGAAGGCACGGCCTTGTAAAGTGCGAGGAATTTAAATTCCGGTCGTACCGTGATCGTTTGCGCGTTACTCGACGCCGCAGACTATGTGACAACTGTTCGATTTTCGATTTGGGCATTTTGCTACAAAGTGCAACAGCCCCAGGGCGTGCACAGTGAAGGATTGCAAAGAAGCTCATCATACATTGTTGCATCCACCGGAGAAGAGAGAAAACGAATCCTCCCCTGTTATAGGAACCGCACCGGAACGGACTGTCTGTTCGGTTGTGTCGGCAAGTGAAAGGGACTGTCATGCTTCTTCTGGTCGCCAGAATGTCAATCTAATGATGGTTGCCGTCAAGGTCAGTGCCAGCGGAAGGTGCGTAAACACGTACGCTCTTTTGGATACTGGTTCTGGTGTCACTTTATGTGACAGGAAGTTAACTGAAAGACTTGGGCTGAAAGGTGAACCGAGCAACGTGACGCTAAAAACGGTCAATGGAGACAGTCGCAGACGCGAGGGCAAGAGGGTCGACTTAACCGTTGCTTCGCTTGATGGTGCTGCAACTGTGGAACTCCCGGAAGTGTTTGCCGTTGATTGTTTGCCCATTTCCGCCAACAAGTTTCCGACAAAGATAGAATTGAACGAACTGCCTTATATCAAGGATCTGTCATTCCCGCGTGTTGACTGCAGTGAAGCCTTGCTGCTGATTGGTTTGAATGTGCCAGAAGCCTTTATCGTGCAAGAAGTACGGAAGGGAAAACCCAAGCAGCCTATTGCATTACTTTTTTCCACTTGGATGGGCCTTAGCAGGACCTGTCTGCAAGAAATCAAACGATTGGTTTGCAGCAAACTTTACCAAAGTTGCCGATGATTCTCTACAGGATAAGCTAGAGCGAATGTGGAAGACCGACTTTCAGGATACCAACTGCACCGAAATGCCTATGACCCGTGAAGACCGGTATGTTTTAGATAAAATGAAGAACGGTGTGAAATTCCAGCAAGGACATTGTGAGTTGCCGTTGCCGTGGCGTCCGAATGCGCAGCCGCTGCGCAACGACAGGAACATGGCACTAAATCGTCTGAGATCTTTGGAACGCCGCCTGATGCGTGATGACTTTCTGCGGGACGCTTACACCAAGACGGTCCAGGGTTACATAGCTAAAGGCTATGCAGAGGAGATTCCTAATGAGAAACAGACCAAAGACGTTGTGTGGTATCTGCCCCATCATCCTGTCACAAATCCGCACAAGCCGGGAAAGGTGCGGGTGGTTTTCGACTGCGCCGCCAAGTATCGCGGGCAGTCGCTGAATGAAGCTCTACTTCAGGGCCCGGACCTGGCCAACTCGTTGGTACGTGTCCTTTCAAGATTCCGGATGGGACAGGTGGCTCTCGTGGCCGACGTGGAAGCCATGTTCCATCAGATTCGTGTACAACCGAATGATTGCGATGCACTTCGATTCCTGTGGTGGCCCGGAGGCGATATGTCGAAGAAGCTCACGGCACACCGGATGCTGGTTCACCTGTTCGGGGCAGCTTCCTCCCCCTCATGTGCGAGCTTTTGCCTGAAGCAGGCTGCTGAAGATTTACGAAACGAGTTTCCAAGTGAGGTCGTCGAGACCATAAAGAAGAACTTCTACGTCGACGACTGTCTGAAGTCTGTATCAACTGAAGCAGACGCTATAAATCTTGTCCAGAGTATTTGCACACTTCTTAAGAGGAAGGGATTTCGTTTGACCAAGTGGGTCCATTGACGAAGAGGAACGAGCAAAATCAGTCAAAGAGCTGAGTCTGGATGGATCGTCGTGCGAGAGAGTTCTCGGAGTTCGATGGAACATTTGCTCAGACGAGTTCGGGTTCTCCGTTGACGTAAAGCAGCCGAAATCCTTTACCAGAAGAGCCATCCTGTCAGTGGTGAGTTCGTTGTATGATCCTCTTGGTTTTGCAGCGCCCGTGATCGTGGTGGCAAAGACGATGCTAAGAGACCTCTGCAGGAAACAACTTGGTTGGGACGACGTGCTTTCCGATGAGGATTCCGAAAATGGTTGCAGCAACTACCGCGGTTAAAGGATGTCGTTCTACCTAGATGCGTGAAGCGGAGCCGAGCGTATCCTGCACGAAGAACTGAAGAAGTGGAACCAACAGCAGATTCACCAATATCTGCAACAACGCGAAATTGCATGGAGCTTTAAACCCCCTCACTGCCAGCCACATGGGTGGGGTATGGGAGCGCATGATACGCTCTGTGCGCAAAATTCTCAACGCCCTGCTCTCGGAGCAGACGTTGTCTGATGAGCGGTTGTGAACTCTGATGGTAGAGGTCGAGGCAATCCTAAACTCCTGTCCCTTGGTCCCAGTGACGTTCGATCCGAAGGATGAGGAGCCCCTTACTCCCAATCATTTACTGCTGCAACGTGCAGCGCCGAATATGCCCCCAGGACTGTTCACGGGGAAGGACTGTTGCCATCGAAACCACGTACCTAATATATCGTCGAAAGTACATCCACAATGGATTTAGAGAGCCTTGGGATTTATAAAGCTGCTTTATGCCGTGGTACGTCACGAGTAAACCGCTAAGAAAGAAGAAAGTATCGACTGCGAAGAAACCGTTTGCCAAAACCATAACGGATGCGTTGCTCCTAATTGAATTTTCAGCTAAGAATTTGTTGTCTGAAAAAGTGCGGTTTGAATGAATCGATCTTTAACGGCAACATTATCGGAGGATATTGGTTTCAATATCATCACAAACACAAGCTAGAAACAGTTATCAATATTGTAGGGCATAAATTGGTAGACATGAAGAATAATGATCCAAGTGGTGCTAAAAAAGCGGAGTCCGTCCAATACGGGAATGCCGCCTTTTCATATCTTCAAGTACAAGATTTCTTCGCCATTCGAAATAGCGGACCAACAACGAATAAATTTTCCTGGTGCAAAATAAAAGTGCAGTTTTGAATTGGAGTTACCGTTAACCATGAAACAAAATGTTTGTTTTATAATGGGTCGTTCTTCTAAGTTACTGTGGAAAAAATATGCAAGCTTCGTTGATGGCAATGTGTAGAAACCACGTACATTCCTGGAGGTTTGGAGCATCTGGTGAATCCGATTGTGTTGTACTTGAATTCTCAACCTTTTGTAGAACCCTACACAACAATTCCGACAACGCTTTGGCACATTAAACGAAGAAACATGTTCCTTATTTAAGAAAAAATATGTACAAAAAAAATCTTTATAAGAAGTAAAAAAAACATTATTCTTTAAAATGTCATTTCACGCAAATCGCATTACCATTCTGATGCAAGAAGAAAATTTGTCATGCCGGACTTAGCTGGAGAGGGAATTGCTGCCAAGGCATCGTACAACTGGTTTATGTCTTTCGTGTTCTTTGTGCCATCATTCCTCTCCCTCAGTGTGCCTCTTGTTTCAACTAGTTTTACCCCGATAATTAATTACGCCGAAGACGCCAACAACAAGAAACATAAACATGATTTTAAATTCATACTTTGCTCCAGTTTGTGACGATATCCAAATAAATTTCCACTGGAAGCAAATAAACAAAAATGTAAACTTTATACAATTTTCTTTTTGCCTGTAAACTAATATGCAGTCCGTTTGAAGCCATCCGAAAAGATGTATTCAGTTGTCTAGACTGTTGAACCAGCAAATCTTGTTTGGCCTACCATTAACACCAATTTACAAGCGCTACTGTAACTAAAATGTCAACTTGTTTATATAAACGAAAGAAATGTTAAAAATTATCCCCACTCTGCTTGTATTATCGTATTTTCCTATTTCTACTTTCCATTTATTATCATTTCAACCGCTGACTCCAACACTGCAGCGCTCTTGTCCCATCATAATTACAACTTGTGCCCAACAAAGAATTGTGCAATGTAAGCCAAGTTTACTATTTTTTACGTTGGCAAGTTAATCATTGACTGTAGCGTGGTTTTCTTGTTACGCATCTTTCTGTTATATTGTTGCAGTACAAAGGTGCTTGGATTTACTGCATCTGTTTGTCGACCGTTTCACAATCAAGGTCGCGCGAAATAGTTTGAAGCTGTAAAACGCTGTTGTTGAAAGTTGTAACCATTGCTTTTAAAGCAAGCACACAAAATACCTTGGCATTTCTGCTTTGAACTCGTTTGAATGAAGAAAAGAAACTGACAGGCGGATTAATCACGTAAGCGTACAATGAATTGCAAAGCAAACGCATGAGAATGATGGATATTTATTCGAAAAAACGAATCTCGAACACTTACGAAACGTAGCAAACATGTAGTTTGACAAGAATGTGGTCGTTTTGTTGCAAGTCGGGGTGACTGATGGTTAATTAGAGCTCGGTGGTAATACTCGCCCAGCCGAGGGACTTGATATTTTTTTTCGTTTCCATTAAAATCTTCTGCTTGTTGATTCTCAGCATCAGAAAAATTCTTGTAACCATGTTTTATGTTGGTTTATATTTTTGATTCAAGTGAGTTTGTCGGTCGCGGAAAGGCGACTTTTGCCAAACCGATCATCGGCCATTCGAGAAAAAGGGTCAAAATTAAAGCACAGCTTAACGTGATGACCAGGTTACCTGTAAATGTTGTGTTATTTTTACTCCTTTTATCGAATGTTGTGTTATTTTTTCTTCACCAATTTAGTATTAAAAAACATTTTGATTATGAAATATCTATTTGCAAATACGTTAGGACCTGGAAATAATTGCTAATAAATTATATTGGTTTGGTAAAAATTTTAATGAAAGTGATAGGTCGTATCGGTGCACATATCAGATTAACTTGACTGATAAGTCGTCATACAGTTGAAAACCCCTCCGTAATTAACAATAGAGATATCCGCACTTACCTAAGTACATATACACCAAGTTGATAGTAAGAAAATAAAAGTACGTTTCCTGGGATGTCATGTACCAAAACAACACAGGAATATGAACCAAATAAGCGTTGTAGGTGAGGCGAGACAGAGGTGTAAAGATTGACCAATCCAAAAACACTTTAATTGGACCTGCAAAAAGATATAGCATAAGACTACTATGTTTAGTATTGGCCTACCACAAATCTTGCTTTACACAGGTTTGCAACTACCGCCTATTTTACCACTTGTGATCGCAATGCAGTATTTAGCCGAAACAAAGTGTTTACACCTATATTCGTTTCTACATCAACACTTGCATGCGCAAAACTCACCTCCTTATCCGCTACAGCAGGCGATGACCAACCAAGCAAGGGAGACACCCCAAGTTGAACGAGCGAATGTTTCGTAAAACGTTAAAAGTTCCCTGCTTAGTGGCTCGAGGTTGCACACTTTTGCAAATGAACCGAAAACCACTGCGCATGCTGCAGTGGCGGCAAGCAACCAACCTGAGAAGACGTGCAAATTGTTTTTTACAATGATAATAAAATTCTTAATTGGCAAAATTTCAATCATGTCAATTTACAGTGTGCATGCAAATCGTTTATCCTCTTTTGCTTGCTTCTGTGATAAACCCACACATTCATGTGAAACCATTGACCACATCGAGTGCACTCAACCCAAAGAGTGTTTTTGTGATAAGTATGACAAAACACACACGAAAGCTAAATATTGCCACTTACTTGTTGGGAAAACCCCCTGCCTCTGCCCTGCAACACAAAACCATAAGCAACTACAAATACTTCAACATTAGTTACATTACAACATAATTGCAACTTACCCTTCCTCTCATGTTTGCGTTCTATAAAATTATTACTAATGTCATGTAATAGCCGATTGTATAAAGTAGTTTGAATGAGGAATGGCGCAACAAGTATATTTAAATATTATACTTATTTTATTTTCAAGCTACACTACGTTTTAATTTGTTCCTGTGAAAAATATTACTAAATAAGAATCCAGCAATAAAAATTTAATTTACCCTTTGAAAAAATTCTTTCTTATTCAGCCATGTGCAAAATCAATATTTTGGGTATGCACTGCAAGTTTTGTAGCTATACTATGTAAATAATGCATTATTTACTTACATAGCCTCTGACCTTATCTTCTTTTCTCTGCACAAGAAACAACAATAATTATCATATTCATTGTAACCATCCAGACTTTCAGAACATTTGACTAGAATTCATCCAGATAAAACTAACAAAGATAAAGCACATTTTCAATCACTTTGGGACACATTGAAAAAGCAAAAAAACGCGGTCTCTATGTTTACAAACACTTCTCACAAAAGTGACGATGGATTACTGGCTTCTTATAACTTATCTCTGATGATTGCTAAAAAGGGCAAACCTCATACAATTGGTGAGGAACTCATTCTACCGTCGGTAAAGGAGGTTTTGGACACAGTTGTGCACCACAAAGCGTCTTCAAAGATTATTAAGTCAATTCCACTGAGCAACAACACTGTACAGACGTATTGATGAAAATGGCTGGCGATATAGAAGGCAGATTATGCAGCATACTTAAACGCACAGAATTTAGCCTTCAATTAGATGAGTCTACTTTACCAGGAAATGAGTCACTACTTCTGGGATATGTTCGTTTTGCTAACAATGGATCTCTACACGAGGAGCTGGCAATAGCCAAACTGCTAGAAACCGATACTCGGTGTAAAACAGTTTATCACGAAGTAAAGGATTTTTTTGAACATAATAAAATTCCATTGACCAATGTGATAGCTTGTGCAACAGATGGCGCACCATCATCTATGATGGGTCGTCATAAAGGTTTCGTTGCATTTCTCAAAGAAGCAAATCCACGTGTGCTTACAATTCATTGCGTGATTCATCGACAGCATTTGGTGGCAAAAGCTATGAGCGTGCGACTCGATCTATCTTTGAAGACTGTCATTAAAGCAGTTAATAAAATTAAAGCCCATGCTCTTAATTCACGCTTATTTAAACAACTATGCAATCAAAATGATAAGACATTCGAGCGTTTACTACTGCACACCGAAGTAAGATGGCTTTCCATGGGAAACTGCCTTGCGCGTTTTTACTCTCTCTTTGCCTGTGTCGTGGAATTCATGTCAAATTGTGACCCTGATCTTGCGAAAGAAATAGTAAAAGCAAAAAATGACATCGCGTACTTGTCAGATATATTTTCCAAGTTTAATGAATTAAATTTATCTTTGCAAGGAAATGATATGAATCTCATCAAAGTCAAATCGGCCCTTTCTGGATTTAAAAGTAAGCTTCTATTGTATCAACGAAATTTATAAAGACGAGAATTTTTCCAATTTTTAAACTTGCACCAACTTGCTGGAAGTGACAACGGCGTATCGGATGGTGATGTTGACACGTATCACAACCACCTTTTGGCACTCCAAAAGGACATGCAAGTGAGATTCAAGGATATATTTGAATTAGAAATTCCGGATTGGTATCTGAATGTGGAATCCTCGAGGAAGAATTAGTGACGTTGCAAAACGACTTAAACCGAAGTTTACTACTTCCTATCAAGCATTCTGGCTGCAAAATGAAATTGTAGAAAGATACCCTCATGTATGGGAAAGGGCAAAACTTTATTTTATTGATTTTCCCAGCTCTAACTTGGTGGAACGTGCGTTCAGCGCAGTCACCACTCTTTTAGATGGAAAAGGAAAAAATCTTGATATCATCAATAGAGGAGACTTACGTTTGTTTTTGACCGACATGAAACCGGATGTTGAGAAATTGGTGATATTGCACCAACCTCACCCATCGCATTAATTGACGATAGCAACAAATAAATTCGTTGTGTTTTCTGTTGGGCGCTGTCAAATGACTAAGGTGTTTGGGGAGCGGTACAGAAAAAAAGTTTGGGAAACACTGCGCTATGTAGTGTAGGGAGACCGGGGATACCTCGGACACGGGGATACTTCGGACCAGGTATTTTACGTCACAATTAGGTATTGTTAAGACACTGATACAAAAGCTTTATGTCTCCATCAAACGTTAACAGGAACTTTGGAATTAAATCATGTCTGCTTAAAAAATTATAATCGAAAAAGTCAATTTATCAGTGAAACCAAGTTTTTCAATTTGCATGTGTAAGGCTATATATCAGTCACAGTTAATCAAAATGCAGTATTTTTTGGTTAATTGCATATTCAAATGTGTATTCTTGGATAGGCCAATGGAGATTTTGTGTTATCTTTAAAAATAAGGCCATATTTTAATAATTTCTGTGTCGTCACGTGGTCGGGGATACTTCGGACATCATGGCAAGAAATCGCCAGAAGACCACACTTTTTGAGTTTTTTGAAAAATTATCAGGTCATAGAAGAGAATATACAGAGGCTATATGAAATCATCGAATTTTGGCAGCAAAAAAAAGACCCGAAAATCTATATATTCGTGCTGCGTAAAAGTACATGAGTTACCCAAAGTATGAACGTATGGAAGGGTCGAAACGATAAGTAGCCACGCCCCGATTCCTGAAAGCTTGAATGATATTATATGCGCTAATGCCCCAATGGTGATATTGCGCCAAGTTTGATTTCAGATATTTGTTAATAAACAAAAAAACGTCAGTTTAAAACTTGCTGTGGACATTTGAGACCTGTTTAATTGGCTGAATGAGCATTTTTAGTGAGCTAAAACGAACCAAAACCCTTTTGTTTTTTGAGCAATGCTTTACTACTTACAACAAAGTAAAATTTAAGAATGTAGTTCATAATTTTAAAAAAATATGAGCAATTTTCCCAAAACCGTCCGAGCTATCCCCGGTCTCCCCTACACGTGTAGGATTGTAAAGCCCTTTTTGCTTACGTGCTTGTTTTTCAGGATTTGTTTATTCGCTTTTACTTTATGTGCTAGCGACGAACCTCACAAATTTATATATTTTTCAGAAATGGAAAACAACATAAGCAATTGTCCGTTTATTTTCCACGGCGTTATTATAGTTGGCTGCCCAGGCACTCCTTTGAGGAGTTAAAAAGGTATGTAGTGTGTTTTTGTGCCATAAAGGAAAATTGGGACCCTGTAGTAGGAGTAGCAATTTGGTAAATTGCAGTATATAAGGTCGCCTGGTTACAATGAATATGATAATAATTGTTGTTTCTTGTGCAGAGAAAAGAAGGTAAGGCCAGAGTCTGTGTAAGTAAATAATGCATTATAGCCACAAAACTTGATTTTGCAGATGGCTGAATAAGAAAAAAATTTATCATAGGGTAAATCAAATTTTTATTGCTGGATTCTTATTTAGTAACATTTTTCACAGGAACAAATTAAAACGTAGTGTAGCTTGAAAATAAAATAAGGATAATATTAAAATATACTTGTTGCACCATTCCTGATTTAAACTACTTTATACAATCGGCTATTACATGACATTAGCAATAATTTTATAGAACGCAAACATGAGAGGAAGGGTAATTTGTCATACTTATCACAAAAATGTTTTAGGGTCGAAGCTCCCAACTACGTGTAAGTATTGATATGCTTAGGGTCTTTTACAACCCATTAGTATTATTTTTTTTAATTTATTGAACGCATTTCTTATTTCCATTTGAAACTCTAAATCTGTTTTATTTTTGCATATTTTTACAGCAGAGAAGCCCGTCTGTTAAAGTAAGTGTCAATAAACTACATTAAATTATTTCCATTTCATTAACATAGTGGTTTAAGACACCTTTCTGTGACTTTAATTGTTGTGATTCTTAAGCTTCACTTAGCTCGTCCTAGCGTAAAAAAGAGTTTGCGAAAAAATCAATAGCACTATTGTGAAAACAAGCACCGACAAACAACAACGTTGCGAAATCAGTTATTGACATGTAACCTTGAGAATTTTGTATTGGATTTACTCGAACTGCATCATTGAAATTGCATTTTTTATTGCGAGTATTCGAATGCTTTACTAATTTCCACACAACCCAATAATTATGAAGTCTTTCCCATTGCGAAATCACATTCACAAGCTGCCTTAATCAGATGCCGGGAAAACTTCCAAATGTAACACAGTTATCAGACGTAAACACTAGCCACGCCTTATTTAAGTAGAATCCTTATTCAAACGGAATCCTGTTTGTTAAAACACATGACAAAAAACTGACAACACAAGAACAAGCAAACATAACCACGCGGTCTGCACGCGCACAACTACTGCGCAGCCTTCACTATGAGTGTTGCGCCAAACATAGAAATCACAACAATAACGAAAAGAACTATTAAATTTTGGTTTGGGAATCTACAATCTTGTTGCAGATGGTTGCACAAATCCATTATCAAAAAATAATTCTAATTCCGACATTTCCAGGGGATTTTGTCTTACCTTTTTTCGTTTGTATGAGCATTGAGCGGCAAAATAAACAGCCATTATTACTTGCTGACGCAGCTGTGCGGCTTTGTCCGGAATAAATCACTACTTAGCGAGGTCACCCAATACTAGCTAATTGGCAACCACACAAAGCGTTCAGGCACAATGCAAAGTAATGGCCTAACGGTCAACCACATTCACACACAAATGACGTTCAATTTTGTCATGAAACTCATCCCTGTGCAGAACGTTTAGCCTTTTCAGACTTATTTGGTTGGTTGACCACACTTGCGTTCAACTAGGCTCACCTCCAGTATTTCAATTATAATCATTAATTTACAGTGCACAAACAAAATATTTGTCCCGATTTGTATTTTGAAGTAAAATACCAACACATTTGATATGAAACCACTGTTTGCATCGAGTGCATTCAATCCAGTCCATTTGTAAGCGGTCAGTAACATCATCATTGCATGATTTGCATATTTTTTTGGCCATTGTGTCAAGCCTTTTTCCAGCAATCAATCTAAAGATTTCAAGCCTATAGCTGTGCACAAAAGTGTTTTGTTGGAGACTTTTTCTAGTTGCTAGCCATTTGGCATGCATACAAATGATTACTCCACAACTTGATCAATCAGGTTGTTTTGTTCTTTGTGGACTTTCCAAAGTAGTAATTTTCCAAGCAAATTTTGTTGTTAACAAATAGTTTCCCACGACTCTTGCAGTTTTAGCATTGTTGTAAGTTTGCAAACAAGGCATTGTCATTGGGTCTATGTAAAACATTTTTTGGCTAACAATGTCAACAAGCAAAACCCAGCAGAAACTGGAGGGGCATAAAAATTGCTAGTTTTGCTTGCAAATTTACTCCTTCCCAAACTTTTTTGATTGAAGCCTTCCTCTGCAATGTTTGAGCCACATCAGAACAAACATAAAAGGTATGCGGGTAAATGCTTGTTAATTGCCATAGGTAACTGTTGATAACTTCGACATAAAGTCAAGCAACTTTAATCTGCTGTCACATTTTTCAATTTACAAACTTCCTGTGGCGGTAATGAGTCGATTTTTACTCCAACAAAGAAGTGACATGAGGGCCATTTTGTAAAACCTTACTTGAACCTTTGTAAGCTGTAATTTGTTGTTGTACCCCTGATTTTTTGCTCCTACCATCGGCTTTTCACTTGTTTGAAGATGCTTACATGGTGCTTTCAAGTAGTTGGTCGACAAGTGCCTCAAGACCCTTTTTCCTACACTTGTAAATGTTTTCTGTACAAATCATATATTAAAGGATGTCGAATGGTGGATTAAAAAGCATGGTGGTGAAAAAGATGACGAAAAGGTCTTAAAAAATTAAATTACGCGTTTGCAGCGTGACCAACAATATTGCGGAGAACAAGAACCACATGCTAAAGGCAGTAACAGAACACAAACTTTTTTTTCAATAGACCTGATATCATAATTTTGAAATAAGTTCAGTATATGTAGCACTACGACATTTTGCGGGCAGTAACTGGTTTTGGAAGATATCAAGTAAAGCTGCCGAATTTCAGCCTTTTCCATGACTTAACTATAATTCGGAAATCAAAATTGACGAAGGATGGAGCAAAACCTATCTATGTTTGGATGGAACCCGATGGTTGACAGAGGAAACACTGGAATTTTCAATACAGTGCCTTATAAACGATACCGCAAGTCAAAGATTTATTTTATTCGATTCATTTCATTGAGAGTGTGCGGAACCTAACGTGCACGATGCGATCATTTGCCTGCGAGAAAGAAGCAATCAACTTTGACCAATTTTGCTTTGTATGTAACACTGTAGGTCATTGGTTTGCCGTAGTGGCAAAAAAAGAAAAAAATATTGCTTTGATTACCGCCTTGGAAACGTTAACATCATCACTTTACAGTCACCGCTTGTTACGCCGTTGCCGGTATAAAACTTACGCAGAATGGAAATTTTTAAAGTGCGAAGATCCACAACAGTTTTAGCACCGTTTGTAGCGAAATGTGGTTAAGGAGTGCAATGTTTGTGCCCAAAGAAAGTTCATTCAAATTTGCAATGCCTGGAAGTGGCAGAGAAACAGTTTTTTGCATCACAATTAGCCCACACAAAACAAGATTTATAACACAAATGCTGTTTAACATAAGATTAGTGTGTTTTATAAACATTTCAACTTTGCAAAAAATATGTTTGGAAATTTTTATCTGGTTTCTTGCGGCTTATTCAGGGTGGCTTCCATCTTTGCAGAATCTGCAGTGTTAAAGTTTTGTAACAATTTTGTTTTATCAATCAAGAATCATACATGATTATCCATTTTTCTTAAATCCAATATAAACAATCACCCGATCCGTCGGACTTTCTTACGCTTAGAACGGGCCGGCATAAATGTTTATAACGCATTGTCAGATTATGCTCTCCCATGCACTGGCATAACTTTCCTGCGATAATAACGGACTGAAATTTCGTTCCCTGCACACGATGCGACTGACGAAGCGTGTCTATTTTATCGTCTGTAGACTGTTTAATTCCGTGTGTCAACATTTGCCAGCAAATCACAGCTTATATTTTGTTTTGTGGAAAATTGAACGTGCAAGGTGCAAACGCAAGTGTCAAAAATGCCTAGATACCAGCAGGTAGCCTATTTCTTACGTATTTTCTAGACCTACTACTCACGGTATACAGAAATACAATTTGTAGTTTATGTATGTTAAAAGAATCTTTAAATTCTTTGCAGCCACTTCACAAAAAGAAAATTACCAGCCTGTATAAAGTTGTAGACGTGAGAGAAAAAAGCAAGAAAAAGAAGCAAACATTTTTTGAGGCGTTTAAGTGTGTGAAAACACAGTTGCAAGTGGATAAAAGCAATAGTTCGTCCTCCGCCTATGCCCCACCTGTAAGTTCTTCTTTCGAACAAGCATCTGTGGAAGAAAAACAGAGCAAACAACTAAAAAATTAGTTGTGACGAAAGAAGGGCACTCTTAATCAAAAGATGGAGAAATATTGAAAATGACCTGTTAAATGTTGCCATACAATCTTTCACAATAAGTACTGAAGTTTGCATGGCATGCCATGAATTGTGTCTGGACAAAATTACACGTTGTCAAGATTGTGGCACAAATGCTTTCTACTGCGTGCAATGTTGGAAGAAGTGTCACAGGCAGATGTATTATAATAAACCAGATTTGTGGCAGGTACCCGATAAATTATTTAGTTTTTCTTTTCTTCAAGCTATGGCCATATAGTGTTTATAAACACATATATGCCTGCCATGTAATTTTGCTTGAGCATTGGTGCATAAACTATTACATTTTTACAAAAATGTGCACACAGAATGGAAGATTTCAACATATAGACCTTGGTCCCAAGCTCTTAAAAAGAACTGACCATAAATGCTGCACCAAATACCAACGTCCCTGATCTGTTGTTGATCACAAAGTTTTGTTGCTTAATTTAAGAGCCAAAATTATAAGACTCCTTTTACATGTAGTAACAAGTTTTACTCGAAGTATAATAAGGATTTCAACATCAAATTGACATTGAGTTTTGTAACTGTGAGTCCGAATGTGCGACATTATATTGTAAGTCTAGAATTAATGGAGTAGTTAGGAGTTTTAAATTTAGAATAGCAAGTTTCGACAGAAGGTTTTTGTAGTGCCCTGTCACTTAGATACAAGAATATTCCGGGAAATTTTCAGTTTGAGTTTTGCTTGACAAGTATTAAAAATCATCACTGATCATTTGTTTTCAACTTTCATAGGTAAAAGATCTTTCAAAAATCCTTCTTATAGAGGCATTGGAATCATATCACTTCCATGTATTTCAACTTAACAATACCCTGCCTGATAGACTTGACCAGGTTGATGATGGAACATCCAGTCCATCATGCAAAGGAGCAAGTACTCTCGTTAAATTATGGTGCAGATTGGGATATGCTAATATATTAACAAAAATAGGACCCATCATGTGAAGATATGTATTGCTAAAAGATAAGGAGGTGGGTGAGCTTCTAAATGCATATAAGGATAACGGATTTTCGAAAGGAGTATGTTTTAATGTTATTTTTGTGCTCAGGATGATTGTTATGGGGCGCCGTTTTGAAAAAAATTAAGTTGCCGCAAGATAGCTAAATTGCCAAAACATAGAGTTAAGTTGCAGCAAGATAACTAAGTTGCTCTAAAATCTTTTTTTTATTCTTTACTCATTTTAGAAGCCCAGCTCGCACCAGTCAAGCCCCTACCCGCATCCTGCAACCCATACCATATTTACAACTAACAACGGGGTCAACGGCGGTCACCTTTTCTTTTGCGTACTGTGTTTGTTCCTTGCCGTGCGTGCAACGCGATCTAAGAATACGGCGATGCCTCAGAAGTGTTGAATTTTGTCGTTGTGTCATTTTTCAAATAAACGAGGTGAATTCACCGGATAAAAAGGTGGCAACAAATGCGAAACGGACTCTTCCGGACGTTGCGGACTCCGTGGATGTTGCGGCATCGCTTCTCGGCTCTTTAGAACTTCGCGGTTGGCGCTCTGCTAGATTGTAAACTGAACTATTTTTACTGAACTATTACTAGAAACTTTATTGGATTATTTATGAAAAACTTTCATCGGATATATTCTTAGTGAGGTATTTCATCAAAAAAAAAAACGTGAGTTTTTACATTTTTATTTCTGATTTTATGCTGGTTTTAACTCCTTTTAAAGTGTGAGTAAAATCTTTTAATAGCAACCTTATAAATAGTACCCGCTTCTTCTATAAAACGGTGTTTGTAAGCACCATTTCAGAGCTTTTTGTTGCGCCTTGGAAGGGACCTTCTTTTCGGCTGTTCGCCGGTCTCTTTGTGTAATATCTTAGGTTATTTTCAAGTAAAAGTTTTTAATAAACTACGCGAAAATAATAACTCTTATTTGTCGCGAGTTCTGGGCCTCTATAGCCCGTTTTTCCTACATTTAAGCAACAAAAGTAGAATTACCTAAGGCAACGAGCCGCCATCTTGGCCACGCCCGATCAAGTCGAATTATATCACGTGACCAAAAGAGAGCGCGTGATTGGCACACTGGGTCACGTGATGTTTAAAGCCGGTTACGTAACACCACGTGATAACGCGCGGGTTTAATTGGGACGACCACGTGACAAAGACCAGAAATCGCCATTTTCTTTTATTCGAGATCACGTGGCCGGAACTTTTGTGCGGTTGGTCGTGACAAGCGAAAGAGTAAAGCGCCGACCAACGAGCGCCACTTGTTCTCTTCTTTGAATAGATTCAGGCACACAAATAACACGGGATATAAAAAGGAAACAAACCAAACACACAACTCCAGACACGTGTTTAAAAAAAAAAAGTAGTAGGGGAGATCTAACAGACCCCTTACGTAAAGGCTCGAATAGGCCGCTCGATATCAGACGGGAGTAATTCGGAGCAAAATAAACAAACAAAGGCGAGATATCGCCCATAATAGTGCACCGATACTTCGATACCGACAAAGCCAGAGCCTCTTTGCTCCTCCTATTTTTTCTACGCATATAGTGCCTAAGCACCCAACCGTGACCACACAGTATCAAGTGCCACAAACACGAACTTTTGTTTCTTTTAACATAACGCATCACTTGACCACCCGCACATATACCTCCTCTCTTCCTTATATCTTAATATTTTAAAAACCTCACTATAGAATTATATCCTTATTTCTATATTACTTTCATATTTCTTAGCGAGAAGCGATTAGGAACTAAGAGTGCCAACCGCCATATTAATAACATATCAATACCGTTTTTATACTATACGATACTGCTTATCTGTGACTTTAAGTGACTCCACACCTCGAAGCACCATAAACGGAAACTTTTTTGTAATCAGATATACACAGTTTATTGTTTCAGTATCATGTCGTCGCAACCCGAACTGCGGAGGTCTCGTCTTCGACGTACGCACGCACGCACGGAATCGCAGGATGCCACTCAACGATCGAGAGCCCCACCCCTGTTGGTATTATTTTGTGGCCCCCGCGAGACGCAATACGAGTGCAGCGTGGAGGGATGCGCTCCGGCTTGCTCCAGAGCGTCAACCGGCACATTTCCAATGTCCACCGGTTGGCGCTAGGGAGCATGACAGTGACCTGTAGCAAATGCGATCTCCAGCTCAGGTCACAGTGGTCTCTCAATAAAATGAGGCACCACTTCCGGAGTTGCACCGCTCCCTCCACGACTGCCTGCTCTATTGCGCCCCTCGGCGATTTTCGCTGTCCGTTGTGTTATAGTCGTTGGCCGTCCTTAGTTGCTGCCAGAACACATCACTACCAGCAGCATCCAGGTGGTCCGACACTTTCACCATCCAGCTTTGCGGTGGATTTAGGCCCAGAGTACGGTCAGCTCCAGCCCTCTTAACACCACCGTAGTGTACTCCGGGGCGTCCACCGTTTATAAATGCCCCGTGTCGGATTGCCTGAAAAGTAGTGATGGCTATGCCAGGGCCCAAGCCCTTAAACATCACATTCGCACTTGCCACCATCGGAGAAAACTCACTTATAATACCATCTGTGGCAAGTGCAGGTGCGCCGTAGACGCCCCCACTAGCTCCCTCCTCCAAGTCTCGGCGCACTACAAGACCTGCCGTGGCATAGCAGAGCATGTCCCGGTTTCCCTTTCCCCATCTCAATCACCACCGACTGGTTCAGACGAGTCCAGCCTCGCCGGCTCACCCCGTATTCCGTCGATGGTGTTTCACCATTCGTCGGTCTCACCCTCTTCAACCGAGAGCGGCCCTCGGGTAGGTTCCCTGTCGGTTCCGATGACCTTGGGGGTTCGTTCCTTCCCATCCCGTCCCCGACTCTGTCCTCTCCGGTAGCATTAAGCTACGCCGACATCGTTCGGCTCCCCTCTCCCCGCATTTATTTAAATCGGATCTCACCCATACCCAGTCCGGCGTTGCTGAATAAGTCCCCAGTCGGTTCTCCCTTTAGATTAATTTCCCCTGACGGCTGGCCCGAGTCGCCGTCTCCCGACCAATCCCTTTTAAGCTGGATTAGGACCCCAGTCTCCCCCGGGACCGTGCGGAAGACTATGATAACACCAGTCCTGCCTGAAAGTCTTCCGCCAGCTCTTCTGACAACATTTCGAAATTTACGCACAGGTGCCAGCGTGGGGGCGTCGGAGCGTGGAAGCCGGGCAACCGGTGGAAGTGCTTCGGCGCCGCCGGTGGATCGAGGGAACGAGGCGTCGGCGCGTACGAAGGGCGAGCAGTCCCGCCAACCCGCGTGCGGCAATACACGCCGAAGCCGTGGAAGTCAGTGAATAGTAACAATAATTTTAAATTTTCCATGGACGATCTACGAGCTCGCTTCGATAACTCAGTAATTGGCCCTTTTTCTCACAACCCCCATTTTGGCGAGCTCGAGCACGCGTTGCAAGAGTGGACAGCCGCCGCTAATGCGGCGCAGAAACGACAAGTACGCAAACCCCGGTTTAACCGCGGCGCCATGCGCCGTTCCATCGTGAACCGGGAGCGTGGACACCCCAATAAGGCAAACCAAACCCCAATGACTGGGGCGTCCACGAAGGGCTTTGCCCTGCGAAAAGCGTTTTGGCGCGACCAGAAAGGCACAATCCGCAGGATCATGGATGGTAATAAGGGGGAGGTCAAATGCAAAATCGACCCTCAAGCAATTGAGGCGAAGTTTCGCGCCGACCTCCAGGTTCCACAGGTGCAGGATGTGATCGATTGCCTCCCGGACTGGATGTCGGCCCCGAAGCAGAGCGGAGCGGAGCCGCCTTCTCCTCCTGGTGAAGCTGACGGCGAGGCAATATCGCCCCAAGAGGTCGAGATGGTCCTCCAGAGCGTTAACATCTCATCTGCAGCCGGATCCGACGGTCTCTCCTATGGGTTTTGGAAGGCGTTTGACCCTAAAGGTCACCGCTTGGCGGCGCTTTTCGAAATCTGTGGGTCTGGCCGGCGGATCCCCCCGCAGTGGCGGTCGTCGAGGGTGACGTTGATCTGTAAAGATCCCGACGGCAACCTCGACGACCCAACGAACTGGAGGCCCATCTCGATCTGCCGTAATCTTTATAAGATCTACGCGGCGGTATTGTCTCGTCGGCTGCAGAGCTGGGCGTTGGAGCACGGCGTCGTCTCTGCCGAGCAGAAGGGCTTGATGCCAGTCGAGGGTACTTTCGAGCACGTATTCATGCTGGACGCTATCCTGGCCGATGCCAAGCTGGAAGGCAAAGATCTCTTTGTCGGATTGCTTGACATCAAAAATGCCTTCGGTAGTATCCGGCACGATTGCATCCGCGCCGTCATGCGAGCCCTGGCCGTACCGGAGTTCTTGGTTGGATGCATCTCGGACGTCTACGTCGGTAACACGTGTGTGGTCCGAAAGGCCACCGGGGTGACCGGCGAGATCCCGGTTGGGAGAGGGGTCCGTCAGGGCTGTCCTCTGTCCGGGATGGTGTTCAACCTCGTCACCGAGGTATTGGTCCGGGGCATCAAATCGCTGTCGGACTGCGGTTATGGATTTTCCTGTTCCGCCGGGGACTTTACCCAAGTGCTGGCATACGCAGACGACGGGTGTCTCCTTGCTAGTTCGCGAGCGCAGATGTGCAGGCAGCTGAAGGTGTGCGAACGGTTCGCCGACTGGGCCGGTATCCTTTTCAACCCACGGAAGTGCCGTGGGATGTCCCAGGTTATGCGTGGAAGACGGAGAGTTCGTGACCCCGAGCCCTTCCCGTTCGCGGGCGGGACGATGAAGGTGATCGAGCTCGACGAATTCTAGAAGTACCTGGGCGTGAGAGAGGGGTACCAACGTACGTGAGAGCTTCCAACGTCCTCAGTACGGCCGTCGAGCGGATCGAGCGGCTCTTTAAGAGCAGGTTAACACCGCACCAGAAGCTAATTGCACTGAAGCGCTTCGAACTTCCCCGTCTGAGCTTTATCCTTCGCATGCGCCAGTTCCCGATTGTCGCGCTGAGGAAGGTTGATCGTGCTGTGCGTCGCTGTCTGCGGCTTGCGTACCGCTTGCCCAACAGAACCTGTGTGACGTTCTATCACTCGTCTCCGGACAGTGGTGGGCTGGGTGTGCCGTCGATTGCCCTCGAGGGGGATATTCTGGCGGTCACCCACGCATTCAAATCGCTCACGTCACCAGACTGGCGGGTGGCAGCCATCGCACGCGGTCGACTGGAATCGGTCGTCAGGAGGGGCGAAACGCGTGGGGAGGTGAGTGCCGGTGCGCTGGCAGC
This sequence comes from Ascidia mentula, assembly GCF_947561715.1. Taxonomy (NCBI): domain Eukaryota; kingdom Metazoa; phylum Chordata; class Ascidiacea; order Phlebobranchia; family Ascidiidae; genus Ascidia; species Ascidia mentula. Next base: position 9,302,343 of record NC_138568.1, read on the forward strand.
TTTCTTATCAGGGGGTCCCGTCCCCGGTAACGTCGGCGGATCAAGTGAATACCTGGTGAGAGACTTGTTCACTTATGTGCGCAAGGCCTCGATCCGGTTGAAGCTCCGGTTCGTCGCGGGCGAGGACGGGCTTTTTCAAGTAACGTCTAGTGACAAGACGTTGACCTCCGGCAACCGGGGAGTACTCACCAGGACACTCCACCAATTGGCCTCGGCCAGGTGGAGGGAGGAGTGGGCCGGTCATCCCGATCAAGGGAAGACCGTTAGCGCTCACTCTCTCTACGGTTATTCCAACCACTGGTTGAAGAAACCGGGGGCTCTGACCATTCCAGAGCAAATATTCGCCGTGAAAGCTCGCCTGAACCTCCTTCCGACCAAGAAGGTTCGGTCACGATTTCGAAGACGCGCCCAACATGACTTGCGATGCTGCCGCTGCAGATATGAAGTCGAGACCCTCCCCCATGTACTGAACCACTGTCAGCCGGTCATGCCCCAAATTTTACATCGGCATGACCGGATTTTGGAGGAGGTAATGAGTCATGTACCGACAGGTATCTTCACCAGGGTTTCTGTCGACCGAGAACCTGCGGCCGGATTTGGTGCTAGAGGGTGCCGGCGGGTTCTTGGTCGTCGACTTCGTGTGCCCGTTCGAAAAAGGTCAGGATGCCCTTGCCGCTGCTGCTGCCCGGAAAGAGAGCAAATACAGGGAGCTCTTCGGGAACCTGGCCCGCGCCACCAACAAAAGGGTCAGCTTCCACACTTTTATACTCCCTAGGAAGCTATGCCAAGGGCAATAATTCCACCCTCTCCGCCCTTGGCATTACGGGCCGCCAGCAGTCGGACCTGGCCAGGGAGTGCTCCGCTCTGGCCTTGAGGGGTAGCCACCACGTGTGGCAGTCCTGGTGCAGGGGGATAGCTAGTGGGCTTGACTTTAAACCACCTTAATTTATTTTTTAGATCAATTGTGCGGGCTGGTATTTCCCCTTTTTTCGCATGGCCACACATATGATGATCGGCGAGGCGGCGGCGTCAGGGGTTAGAAAGAAAGAACCAACATTGCAAATCGACCTCCTTCATCCGAACAATATTCCACGGCTAGAGGGCGCCAGCACCACTCAACCAACACTACCCGGCGCCCTCTCCCACGCTCGAAACGAGCACGTTTACAATATGCAAGATACAAAAAAAAAAAAAAACTACAGCAAAGAAGATTTCCACCAAGCTCCCAAACACCATCCGAACCCGGAACCCCCTGCCGCCGTCGCCCGTCGAGCCGTTGCCCCCCGACCACTTTTGGGGCGTCCTTAGCACATCCTCAACCAAATAGACTGGACGCCCCCCCTCGGATAACACAGGGGGGGCACGGCGAATTCACGCACAAGTCACTGAGAGTGTTGATGAATTCATAACCAAGGAATGGATAGAAGATTTTGCATAACTAAATTCACGTCTACAGAGAAAATTGCAACTGATACACTCCATGTATGATCATGCCAAGGCGTTTGGTGTGAAATTAACCCTGTGGGAAACGCAGATAAACAACAAAAACTTAGTTTAATTGTCCTACTCTTCAGAGTCTGTAAGTTCAAAACTCCCAGAAATACTCAAAACTAACAACAGAACTAAGGGAAGATTTCGATCACAGATTCGTTGACTTTTAAAAGTCTGCTACGTATTTCAATATGTTTTCCTGCCCCTTTTCTGTAAAGATAGAAGATGTACCTGAAAACCTTGGATTTAAGGGAGAAGTTCAAAGAATTTCCAATGGTAGAATTTTGCAAAAAATATTTCTGCAAAGAAAAATACGAGGTTATTCGGCAGCACATACTTGTGCGAGCAAGTTTTTTCGCGGATGAATCATGTAAAGACTCCAGTGAGATTACTAATTTCAGCCATATGGAAAACTCGCTTCGCATTGCTACATCGTCCATTTCACCGAATGTTTCTTGCATAACTTGTTGGAGAAAAACAGTGCCAAACTTCACATTGAAATAGTAAAAACTTTCTTGACTTTACTCTTGGTATGTTTGTAAAAGGGGATAATACACATTTCTAAGTTAGAATTTTGGTGTGAGGGTTTTAACTAGAAATGATAAGACAGCTATTTCTAAGAATACAAATTAGCAGTAAAAGCGCAATGATTCGTAAACCACATGTGGCCCTTAGGCCAAAAAGGTTGGACACCCCTGCTTTAAGATATTTCACATTCTAAAAAAAAAAATTGCAGGAAACAGCATTGCATCGGCAAGGAAAGAGAGGTGGGAAGGGAGAGCAATCAATTTAACGACGGATCACCAGCAATCATACGACACATTTGGTTGATGTGCTTGTCGGAGACCAGATAAAACAAGCCGTGAAACACAAGGAGGGACGACAAAAATGCTACCTCTCAAGAAGCTGTGCAAAGCATACTTAACCTAACAGGGGCCTGCACTGGTTCCATACACTGGTCAAATTCAGGAAGTATCAAACAAATACACGTGTGTTTGTGTGTGTACTTTTTTTGCTTTGTGCATGCTACCACCATCTTACGAATAGCCACAACTTTTTCGCCTTGCTTTGTGCCAGTTGCGCAGCCAGGACCTTGCGTCCTGGGTCTGTTGACTTGTTCTTGTGCACTGAGCGAACAGAGATCCCCTTAGAGTGCGTGCCTTTTTTGGCACTACACGGAGTGGATCTATTTTTGTGAGTGAGAGAATACACGACCGCAAGAGCGCCATCTGGCGACTGCCGAGAGCGTGCTTTTTCTCACGTAAATTGTGTGTTCACTGAGTCCTAATTAGACTAATTGGCTCTTCTTCGATTGTGAGACACCCCTTTGTAGGACAAATAATTGGCCTAATAAAATGAAAGTGTCCCTTTAAAACCAATTATAGCGTACTTTTTTTGGTTGAACACTCACTAGTGACGCCCAAACCAACTAATACTGTAAAAATTACCCAGTGATACTAGCATCATATTTTTTGTGTCTTTCTTACATTGTAGAATTTGTTCTACTTTCCTCCTTACACAAAATGAGCGACTATTATTTAGAAGAAAACCAATCAGTCTATGTTCAAATCCTAAATTTCGAATGGTTCAATTTGGAAGACTTCATAAACGTGTTCACTTAAGAATTAAAAGAATACAAGGGATATTGGCAAACAATAAAAACAAATCCATATTTAAAGTAACATATTCCAAAGTAGCAACAGAATCATTATATTCCAGTTTGCGCAACATTTCAACGAGCTAACTATGATAACAATAAACGGGAACACCGAATTAGTAATTCAAGTCACAAAACCACCGAAACCCCAAACCACTCTCACCCTGTATCCGGTCCCACTCTAAATGAGTGGGAAACTATTTAAAAAGGTAGTAACAGAGCTGCAATGGGCGTAGAACACCGGTTCCTCACCTACAAAAAAATTAAACATATCCACAACGGTTAAACAAAGAAGAAAATATCAAATACCTGAACAACATATATGGCCATAATATTCAAGTAGCCAAACCGGGCGAATCCTTCGGCCCGGCATGCACCTCATGCAATCAACGAGGGCACTGGGCATCCCAATGCCAACAAAGGGGTAAATGCGCCATCTGCGGCCTGGCAGGCCACGGTCGAAGATGGTGCCAAGAAATACCAAAAATATCTCCAGAAAAACCACACGGAAGCACCTTTGAAAAAAGATTTCCAAAACTACCATCGAGATTTACCCCAAAGGGGAAAGCACAACTACCAAAACCCGAAAACCTATCACCAATATTAAATATCATGGAAATACAAGAAAAAAAGAAAGATCGGCTTAACCAAATACACGAGCTGATCGACACCGAACCTAGTGATAAAAATACAAGTCAGGAATTCAGCAGCGAAGATCGCCGCAAAAGCTCCAAATCCAAACCTCAGATACAAATACAGAAAAATCAGCTTATGAAACCCCCAAAACCCTCGACTATAAGTCCTATTATCTCCATGCCACATCCCAAAAGATAAAGATCCCCCGATGGAAGCACAGACCAACAGAGGAAAAGGAATTCCAACGTATCTTCAAAATTAAGCCAAGAATCAACCAAACGAAACATAACCCATAAAATTATTGAAAATAGCCACATACAGAAAATATCCCTAAACCTTGACACGAACGACCTGTTGGCTATTTGCCACTGAATTATCTGTTTGCTTGTGCTCTCGGCTGAGATGCGGGCAGACAGAATAATTCCAATTATAGTTTATTGATCGAATTCAGAATTAGTCTTGTTCAAAGTAGAATCAAATCAAATAGAATGGATTATTAATAGAATGGTCAGAGAGGTGAAAGCGTTACCGTATAAACTGGATGTCACGTGACGTGCGGTATTGTGAGAAAAAGGCAGTGTTTTGTAACTACCATGCGGAGAAGTCTCTGGGGCATTATTTAAGATAAAGTGTCCCTGTCAAACGAAAACTCCCCCAATGATGGAAAACGGGAAAAAGTTCTTTTTTGGTCAAAAGGTCAAAACAGCTTCCAGCAGCGCCGTTGTCCATTCTCACTCCCTCAAAACAGTTACTCATACATCAAAAGGCGGTTTACATCACACGACCACAATTCCAAACGAATGATGCTGCACCATCACAATATACAACATCTACCTGAAATCCGGTAACAGATCCGCCACAACACGCTTCAACCAAATACGAAAACTACAGACAGACATAAATACCCTTACAAACAAAGAAAAGATAATATTAGCGGGTGATTTTAACTTTACATACGAAAAAATCGACACAATCGCAGAAACAAACAAACAGCGAATCGACACCAAATTATGGCTAGAATTGAAAGAAATACACAACTTACAAGATACTTTCAGATATCTCTACCCGAAAAAAAAATCTTTACTTATATTTCAAAAAAATTAGCTTCAAAAATAGACAGGATTTACTGCAATTTACCGGTAATAAATAAAATAAAAAGCCTTAATAACTTTTATGGACCACACAGCAGCACCAATAATCAAACTAAAGACAGAAGATAATACAAGATGGGGGGAAAACCCGTGGAAATTCAACACCAGCCTTCTGAACAACAAAGAATATGTCGAAAAAATAGCAAACACCATAGATACCTTGCAAAATAAAATAAAAACACAACTATCGGGATATCACTACTTTCTGGACATACCTGAAAAGTCAAAATTAAACAATTAGCTACTCGATACAAAAACAAGACGACCAATATAAACAAAACCAAAAAGAAATGGAACAATTAAACAATAAAGAACTAACAATTACAACAGATGTTTGCAGATACGTAAACGAAATAAAGAAATTGACCAAGAAAAAACAACGGAGCCAAAATACTTTCCCAAACCAAAAAGAAAACTTCCGAAGAAAAAACAGACAAAGACTTCCCCAAGAAGACAGTGTCATAAGAGCACTCAATATCGACGGGAAAATACAACAGACAGAGAACAAATAATTAAAGAAATAAAAACTTTTTATAAAAATCTCTGGGGTAGAGATATCAAAACGGTTAAGTAAAAGCAAGACTTTTTCCTAGAAAACATAGAATATTAAACACTGGAACCACATAACTTCGAACTATACATGACAAAACAAGAATTAAAAAAATCACTTAATACTAAAAACAAAAATGCATCGCCCGGTTTAGACGGCCTCCCGGACGAATTCTACCAGCACTTTTGGCAGGCTTTAGAATACTTCCACGAACTTTCTATTAATATATATCTCAAAAAGAACTACCACAAGACATGAAAAATACAATAGTAAAATTAATAACTTAATACCAAAACATTAGTAAACCCATAACAAAAAGATTACAATCAGAACTGAACTACAAAATAGCAATAGAACAAAAATGCGGACTAGCGCAAAGACAGATCCAACATATACACCAGAACATTAACGTGGCAATGGAGATAACACAACGATACAACATGGATTTCGCAATAATGATAACAGAAATTTTTTTTTAAATGTTCGGAAACACAACTTTGCTCTTGTGGAATATCTAGGTAGGTAAGCACCCAGACCATAGATGTCACGGCAATGCCTTATTCAAAGACAACATATACTTGAGAACCAACCCGGAGTTTCTTGCAAACCAGCAAAGGCCAAAACGCTTCACGACAAACTTCAGATCCAATTTTCTTAACCAAACGGACCAAGAAGTACAGTTGCAAGATTTCGTCTTATGGGAAAAACCGTGTTTTGCGCTGACACAACCTTCAACCTTGAAAAGATACATGCAACAATCACAACGTTCAAAAATTTAAGTGTTGTAAGGAATGCGACAGGAGACAACCCAATAGGAGTTTTTTTTTGCAACACAAGTTCACAGCTGGGAAGCCATTTTTTAAATAATAATGGGTTCAGTTTTTTTATTGAATTGAAACTACATGGACATCAGATTTCTTCCGTGACTCGAACAACTTGTTTGGAACATGAAAAAAGATGTTGAAGGTTGCATGAACCACGCAAAAAAAGTTAAAGCCTTAAAGTAATGATGGAGTTAAAAGCTTAGCAACAAAGAAACGAAATTATTCTATTACTGTGTAGTTGTTCAAAGATAAAAAAATCAAGTGCAACCATCAAACGCCTGTTGACTGCAAATGATAAAGGCCTTGCACAAGTTATGGACTACAAAATTTGCTTTCCAAATCAAAGAGAGCATTCTGTGTATTCCGAAGGCAACTCCAAATTCAGCTGCTGAAGCTAATTTATACAAGGCAACTGCAATCCTTTTTTTCAAGGGGTATAGGTGCCCTGACTGATCTATCATCTACAAATGACAATGTTTTTAAGTTCAAAATGTGTAAACTGGTTTCAAATCTTCACCAAGCAGCACAATAAGTTGTTGAAAAGTAGACTTTCTAATCTGGAAAGGTTTTAGCCAATCGGAGTCAATAAAGTTAAACAACAGTGTCCCACAAATCAGTAGATCTCAATTATTTTTTGAGATAACATAAACTGTACTCATAGAAGGAAGAAATAATCCTTCAAACCTTTGAAGCATCCAAAACCTCCGTTTTTAACTGTACCTCAGACCATAGTATACTATAACTCGCTCTGTCACCTAAAAAGAAGTAGACAAATGCAGATTAATTTAAGCTTACTGACGAATCCGGGTAAAACTTTTTTTTATTTTCTAAAACGGGTATCGCATGTAATGCCATTAATTTACAAGCAATCCCGTTCCTAGCTTATTTAGCTTCTGCAAACTTTCTCTAAAAGTTTTCTTTTCTTGTGGAAAAAGCCTTTAGATTTATTAATCTTCAATTACAGCAAGGGTCGGCAACCTACAGCTCGCGGGCCGGATCCCGCCCGCCATTGGAAATCGTCCGGCCTGAGACATATTAATTAGTTATCACAAGAATACGGCCCGCCGTCTCTTATTGAGTTCCAAACTGCAGTGTTAGCACTGTTCGAAAAAATTGTGGTATTGTTACGCCATAAAACTGGTGCGAAGGCGTAAGTACGAGATTGTCTGTTGAGTAGACTAGACTAGTCACTATAGATACAAAGAGAGATGCACACGAGCTTCAACCTAAACTTTTTTATAATTAGGATGTTAGCGAAACGTCGAAAGGTTGATGATGAGTGCCGAAATGAAGAATGGACGGAGAAGTACTTTTCCATACTACACTTTGGTAAACCCACGTGCTTAATTTGCAATCAGTCTGTTACTGTAAACAAGGAATTTAATATTAAGCGTCATTATGAGACGAAGCATTCCAAGTTTTCGGAGTACAGAGGCCAAACGAGAAAAGACAAAATTAACCGACTTAAACTCTGCTTAGAAAACACTGAATCAGAAAAAAACACTCAGGCAAGCTATGAGGTCGCCAAATCAATTGCAAAAAACATAAAACCCTTCACTGATGGTGATTTCGTGAAGGACTGTTTGATGGCCGTTGTCGAAGTCATATGTCTGGAGAAAAAAAATTATTCTCCGATGTTAGCCTTTCTGCAAGAACTGTCACAGGATGTAAAAACTCGCCAACAAGATTGTCTAAAAAATTTGCAATACTTTTCAATTGCTATTGACTTCGTGGAGTCAGCTCAAATTTTGATATTTTTGAAGGTTTCGTTGAGTTAGTTCCTATGAATGGCACTACAACAGGAGCAGATATTCTGAAGGCACTGTTGCAGTGCACTAACAGTATGAACCTCGATCTGTCAAAATTGGTGTCGGCAACAACCGACGGAGCTTCTGCAATGATTGGTAAAAACAAAGGTGCCGTTGCTCTGCTTCAAAAACATTTGGAAGATCTCGGACGCAATGACAAAATCTCAAAGGTACACTGTTTAATTCACCAGGAGGCATTGTGCGTCAAGACAACAAACTTGAAGAGTGTTATAAATACAGTGGTGAAAGCCGTGAATTTGATTTTGTCTCACAAACTGAATCACCTACAGTTTCGCCAGATGTTACTAGAAGCAGACAATCAACATGGTGATGTCCTGTATTTCTGCGATGTTCGCTGGCTAAGTCGAGGAGCTATGCTTGCACGAGTGTATGAGCTGAGAAATGAAATAGCAACTTTACTTGAAAATAAAAACATTAACGCCACAGAATTTCGTAATCCAGAATGGGTATCCAATCTTGCTTTCCTAGTAGATTTAACGTCACATCTGAACAAATTGAATTTGCAACTTCAGGGGAAAAAACAACTGATACATGAGATGTGCAGGCACATACTCGCATTTGAAACGAAACTGCGACTCTGGGAATGTCAAGTGGACAAAGAAAATTATGTTCACTTTCCTATACTGGAGGAGAGCAAACCTAGTAGCAACACTACTTTTGTCACTGTGATAGGAAATTTAATTACTGAATTTTCCTCACGTTTTTCCGACATTCGTTCTCTACAAAATAAATTCAGGCTATTCAGTACTCCGTTTGATGTGGACGCCAATACCATTCCCGAAAAATTTCAAATGGACCTTATTGAAATGGCAAAATTTCATACAAAGGGCATATCGCTGCTTGAATTTTACAAAAAGTACCTTCTTGAAAGTGGTCTTTATGCAAAAGAAATAGCATCGATGTTTGGTAGCACGTACACATGTGAACAAATGTTTTCAACAATGAAATTCACGAAGAGCAAGCTAAGATCACGCATTTCCGACGCCCATTTAGAAAATGTTCTGGTTCTTGCTTCATCTGACTTGTCACCAGAGGGCAAGCAGCATCAAGTGTCACATTAATGCTGTGTTGTTTAAGTGTGAATACATACATATATTTTGCTCTTTTTGTGATTGGTATGATTGAGATTGCAGCAATGTAGCATTATAATATACTGAAGTGAGTGTGAATTATAGTATTAATAAAAATTCCGGCCCGCCAAAGAATTGTACACTCGACATATGGCCCGTGACTAGCAAAAGGTTGCCGACCCCTGAATTACAATCTATTTCAATAGGCACAGGTGATTCAAGGTTTACAACTGGTTTATTTTAAAACAAATTGGAATGGGATTCGGATGAACTTGTCGGTTCATGCTGAGGAAGAAGAAAAAAACAGGTAATACAAACCATTGCTGTGTTTTAAAATGCAGGGTAGACGGCAAACTGGGAAAAAATTTAGATTTCTTTCGTAGGATTTTTGAAAACAATTTTATATTTTTCGCTTCAAGACTGGCTAAAAGAAACCTTCATTTGCCCATAACATCATCTTAGCATGCGACTTTGTTTTTATATCAAATCAATGTTTAGCAACATTTCATGGGTGAAAAGTACCTTAGTAAGTATACAGATTCGGTTCCATGACATACATAAGATAACTTTTATGATGTTTGTTATAAAACATTCATCACTGCACACAGCTTTTTACAAGCAGTGGGCTAGAAGTGGCTGTTGGCCATAATAAATATTATTGTTATTTTTAAGTAGTTTATACTGAAACAAAATGTACTCACAGATCCAGTGAAAGGTGACTTGTGATTACCATGGGTTGAGGTTTAAAAAATAAAAAAAATGCTATGTAAGCGTTCATCTAGCATTGGGTCGCAAATAGTTGTCAAAGTGTCAAACTAATTCACAGCACTCTGACTGGACAACAATATATGGAATGTCAGCATCATTCCAGTGCACATAGCTTATAACAAAAAATCACAAACACTGCAGTTTTAAAGAAGAGTTTGCAGACGGTGTTAAGCTTTCCAGCCTGAGCTCCCACAGGCTTTCTGGCATCCTGCTGGACAACACATTTTTTCTGACACTTTGTTATAAAACGCCCATTTCGTAATCCTTCGACAGCCTAGTCTAGTCTGCCCTCTTAGTCGCTAGACCTCTCTCGGCCCTCTTGTTATTCTCGGCATCGCGCTGTAAACGTTCGCACGTTCTTTCAATAGTTAATTCGCTGCAACTTAGTCACGTGATAAACTCTTGTTAAACGCGCAAAGTTAAGCCACCTGGGGCGGCATGATGAGCACATCTCGTTAACTTTAGCGAGCTTGCTATTGACGCAAAACCTCGCTAAACAATTCTCCGGGGATTCCACCCAGGGTGTAGGGCAGACGAACTAACCTGCTTTGCATCAAGCACAAGTAAGAGTTTTTCATACTGTTTTTTGTAGAATTACTATGATCTATTTATATTTTGCAGAAAAGAAGGAAATTTCCGAAAGGGTATTAAGTTAAGTATATGTTTTTTTTAACATTATTAATAGCTTACAATTTTGCAGGTTTCTTACATTAAAAAAGTTTAAAAAATTGCAAAGGTAAGCAGTTGTGCAAACATTTTGTACACCAAGTTTTTAGACAGAAAAGAATTCCCAGCAAGTCAAAGTAAGTGTCTGTAAATTGTAAAACACTAATCGTACACATGCATCAGTAGCCGTAATAACTGTTACTCCACAGATGGGTTCCCTTGGAACATTTTATAGAAAATGTAAGCTGTTTACAGAAATGCTTCTAATTTTTGGGAGTTCCTCTTATTGTAGGTGTTGTGCTTAAACTTAAATTATGTGGCCCAAATTTATTCAAATAATTTGACACGCCCTAGTTTTTTTAGTATGTAAATTATGAAAACACAACCACTTCAGGTTTTGCAGCACCTTATTTTTTAGTTTGAAAAAAGAGAATCCTTAGTGGTAAGTATAGTGTTGAATAATCTACGTTTGGTAATGTACAACAAGTAAAAGTATGAAAGTTTATGTGATGTTATTCAAAAATATACTTAACAAGCCAAAAAAATTTTAGTAAGTAACTGTATTGCAATACTTGTGCCATAAAAACATTTAAACCAGTCATAATTTTATTTTTTTTGCTAAGGCTCATGAAGTTAACAAGACAGTAGTAAGTAATAAGTAACTGTACAGCATTACCAGTCATTATTTTATTTTTTTTTAGACAAACGAAACCAAGGACACAGAGGTAATTACTGCAATTCTTAATCTTATCTTCAAGCACATATAAACCAGTCTACATTTTATCTTTTTTTTGTTTAGACGAAGAAATAAAAGACCCAGAGGTAACTGATGCAATGCTAATTTTGTTTCACCACATGGATGCATGTCATTTAGAATATTGTTTTTTTTTATTCAGCATCACCAATAAACTGAAGAACAAATAGTTTTGTTTATTAATCTAAGAAAAGGTTGCAACCTTCGCACAGCATAGTGGCATACACACCTCACTCGATGACAAACGATTGCACTGGCTAGGGTTTTGCAACCGTCGCACAGCATAGTGGCATGTACACCTCACTCGATGACCAAACGATTGCACTGGCTAGGGTTTTGCAACCGTCACACAGCATAGTGGCATATACAGCCGTTTAGTTTAATCAGAAATTAAAAAATATGGGTTGCAGCAGGCTTTCTAGTTAAATCATCTATTATGTCTGGCCCTTTTCATGAGGACTTCATTCAAAGCAAACCATTGACGTTGTCCACACTGCAATATTGGGTACTCTATGCAAAGATTTTTAGAAATTCCCAGTCGCTCTTGTTTACTAGGTTTTCTTACAGACGAATTTTACCAACTATGAAATGATTCGGTTCAAGAATTGGCACCGCAATCTATGGCCGTGTGCAGCCATCAATCGTCAAGAAGACTCAGGCAGGACAACACCTCTACTATATCTAGACATAGCCTGGGATAAGGACACCATTACAGGAGGAGGAGAGGGGTTCGACAGAGGCAATAGCAAGAACACAGTAGCTGGGCAATTCAATTATCAAATGCCATTGATGAGCAACCATTCAGCACAAAGATATCAGCTGGGAGATAGTATTACAAAGATACCGATCCAGTTCCTGCAAAGAGACCGCATCGTATCAGCGAAAGCGATACAAATAACACTGGCACAACCGTTCAGAACTATTTCGAGACACCGTGGTTTGACATACACTCATTGTCCCACGCGCCGATCTGTAAGCAAATGTGGACACAGATGCACGTGTACCAGGAGTCGATAAAGAAAGATCTACGTGCAGAAGTCTATAACAAGAACACAGAGAATTATGCCAGCAAGACAGACAATTTTATTGCTATTCCATACACTATGGAGGTTGACATCGAGATGTCATTACCTCGCTAGGCACAGCCTAATGTTTATTGTTGCTTTTGCGTTCCTTTGAGTTTATTTTGTGTACTATTGTGTCGTGCCAAAACTTGTATTCATTTATAGATGCTTCAAGTTGACTTAGATTTAATCGTAGACAACTACTTTAATCCTGACCAAAATGACACAAAGTGTGACACAATGCGAAAGCGAATGCAGTACAAGTGGGACGTCGAAGCTTCTGAGCGACGGAATTTTGCGCGAGAGTGCAGCAGACCCGCCCAAAGGCAGAAAGTGGGCCTTCACTACGGAAACTGGGAAGCCAGGGGTGTGGCAGAGCCCGCACGCAAGGATATATATCGGACTCCAGGAGAGGGGCAAAAGCGGCAACACTCACAAGCATGGGCTCTACATATCCAAGAGCTCAGGCGATTCGAAGACTGGCAACCCAGTGCCCAAGAAGACGATATCCAAAAGACTAAGAGAACTAGGCATCAACACGAGCTATTTGGGATCAGTAAAAGATCTGGCCGCGTACATAAAGTACATGTACAAGAACCTATCGAACGAAATACCACCAGAATTAGCAGCGGAAGTGACAAAGAACAAATTTTTTGTACAAATCGACGTCTTTTTCTTCAAAAGGAAAAGGTATCCCACCGGGGTATGCAATGTTGTTGCCCTTTAAAAACATGCTCAAAATGTTGCTTCAAATACTTTTCCTGGTTATATGCTGACATTAACCCGTGAAAGTTCGATGTCCATGTGTTACATCGATACAGAAACTTTTCTCTTTCAAAGCCAAGTTTTAATATAGCAACGACGCACTGAGTCGACCTGCAAAGGAAATCGCCGTTAACAGGCTTTTCGCGGACAGATATCATGATCTGTTTACCTGGGTTAGTTTTAATACAAACAGTGCTGCTTCTTTTTCCGTAATTGCTAGAATTGTGCTATTCTGCTTTGTGAATTTGGCCTAACGCCATGTCGTTGCAATAACTATTTTGCTCCGTTTCATCATTGTCACAAATCAATGATATTTTGTCTGACTCCTGCAAATGTGTTTGTGGCTTGTTGCTTTGAAATGGTGTTTCACACAATGGCGGTAGTATGTGTTGTGCTCCTTAAAAACAGATCCAATTGCATGCCAATCACAGCGAAGATGACGCATGTAGTCGTTTAGATAGATGCCCGGCTTTCCGCACTTGCAAGACCATTTAGTTACTGCCAAAGCCATATTTGCCTACCTTTCCCACTTGAAGAAATGAAGACAATGCAAAGAAACATAAAAAAACCTAATCAGTCTGGGAACCAGGCACATAATAAAACCTTATCAGTCTGGGAACCACGCAACAAAGGATAATAATGCGCATTGTCACGCAATAAGATATTTGGAACCATACTCGATGTAACAATACATTATGTAAGTTTGTGTTCAGTCGCAGAAGGTATTACAGAAAGTTGAAAAACATGGACGCCATTTATTCAGCAGCTGAAAAGTTCGGTTTTACTGATGAAGTAATCCAATCGAACTGATGAAGGAATTTGGACATGCATATACAAAATCATTGCAACAATATTTCAGAAACAGTATTAACAGGTGTAAACAGAATTTTTTATATTTTCGAAGTGGAACATTTTGATATTTTTGCTGGAACACCGCATGATGTCATGCACATTGTACTGGAAGGCTGCATTAAGGAAATGCTACAATGTTATATCAAAACAAAAATAATCACACTTGAGCGAATTAATGAAAGTATTGTTCATTTCAATTACACATATCTTTATCAACAAAAGTTCACCTGTTTTGATCCGGAAAGCTTCATCAATCAGCAACCCAAATGTGGACATTAGCCAGAATTTTTATATTCTCATTAATCCATTGGACGTAACCACTACGTTACTGGAACTTAACAGTTACCTTCTTTCTACTACTGTTGCAACACCATCAATTTCATTGTTCCGTTTGTTGAGTGGCAATTATTTGTTTATATTTAAGAATTTTTCCATAACAACACTATCTGCTTCACTTACCTGATAGCATATTAAAACGTGGACCAGTTGTGCAGTTTTGGGCAATGAGATTTGAGGCCAAAGTCACCAGAAACACTTCTGCATGACATACAAAGTGTTTGGAGCAAATGCGTGAATACTCATTTGCGTTTCCTACAACCTTCCCTTTTAACATTTTTATTTTCATTTGTGAATGCATTTTGGAATTAATTTTTGTTTTGAAATTAAATTGATGTTGGTGGCCCAGCGTTGCCACGCCCATCGTTAAACACCTATACAAGGGCCATCTTTGTCACGGCTATCAGGAAACCACAGTTTTAGGTGTAAGCAACTGTTCTGCATGTGAATACTCTTTACATCTTGCCTGCATGCATGAGTATATATACGATTCTTCTTCAGTCTGAAAAGTACGACGACAGTTCTAAAAATACTCCTAATGAAGTCATTAGATTTACTGAAAAAAATGTCTTCTGAAAAATGGAAAGCCCAACATGACAGCAACAGAAAATACAATAGCAACTGCGAAAAAAATATGTATGGTGCAAAAAAGCAGAAGATGGATCAGAAACAGCTTATTGTAAACTTTGCCGCTGCACAATACAATTTGTTGTAATGAATTTAAGACGTGCAATCGCGAGACCAACTATAGGGAATTGTTAACAGCCCGGTGTCAATTCCCGCTTCACCAATAAACTTAATGTGATAGGCCCTATTACGTTTTTTTTTCCAATTTCATGAAGAAATCGTGAAATTCGCGAAAGGATCATTTCTTCGTACTTGAATCTTTACTGCATCGACATCTGATTTGTCAATTGCTGCTTTTATCGCTACCGGGGTATTAACAGCCGTACTGCAGCCATCATTTTTCGTCGTCTTCTTCTAAGTTGGTGCTCTGTTGTACCACATGCAAATGCAGTTTGCTTTCTACTTAAGCATTCATCAGCATGTACCTCAATTTCTGACAATGGATACTGCCCATCACATACAGGACAACGCATTTTGACCTGAGCGGCGGGGTTAGGCGCCGTTTCTGACCTGCACAATTCGTTCTTGGTTACCTCAGGGTGTTCACCACACGCACGATTGCCTTTTAAAACCTTTTTCGGTCAATAATGTCTTCTTGTTCTCTTGTTTTTACGGGTAGGATGGATGATTGCAACTTACTAAATGTGGGAAATTATGCATTAATTCCGTTTTGAGCAGCTTAAGGTGATCACCAATTTCTTACGATTGGTAAGGAGTTTGAACATTCCGTTGCGAATGAATGCTTCCTGCTTTGTAATAAAAACAGTGATATTGTTGTTTGATCCTTGGAACGACAGATTCACAAAGTTGAGAGCCGGGAAAATACCCGACAAGTATGCCAGCCGTGAGATAACTCGACGTTCTCCAAATCATCTCTTAAAGTCGTGGTTTTTCTCTTGTGGCTTTTGGTGATATATCTTTCACATATGCTTTAAATCCTGATTTTTAACGAAATCTAACAAACAAATTCAAAAACAAGCAACGACCACCGACACAAGGTACAGTAACGTATAAATAGGAATTTTTTTGTTAAACATAGAAATGAGAGGTTTGCGTATTTTGGAGAGAATTTGGTTAGTGTGGACAATTCAGTTACAATACGAAGAGAGGTTCGCGTATTTTAGTTGGTTAGCGTGGGTAACTAAGTTACAAAACAAGAGGTTTGTGTATGTAAAAAAACGCATATTCTTTGAGTAAGCACACATCTTAAAATAACGCTTTTGTTGCAAACTCCGAGCATCGGTGTTCACTTGGAACGCAACTCCTAGAGATTACAATGCCAAAAAATTGTTTTATATTTACAATATATTTACATTTTACAGGATCAAGATAATTGCTCGACAAAGAAGTTTGTAAATAAAGGCAATGCAGTATGTGGCTGTGTGCACACTCCAAAATTAATTGTTTAACCGACTGCATTCAGTGCGATGAATGCCATGAGTGAGTGCATAGCTATTAAAAAGAAAAGTGGTCCAACCCACAGTTTAAGTTTTGTTTCAGCTACAGGAAGGCTTCAGAAAGGCTCTCGTTAGCAGTTTTGGATGAGACCACGCGAAGTATGCATGTTGCTCAGGAAATTATGCTCATATTAGCATATGAGCCAGAGATGCAAGAAAAAATAAAATCAAGTGATGAGATTGATGCAGTCAGTTCAAAGATATTGAAAAAAATTTGTCCCCAAACACTGCAACAGAGTACACACCACTGTCAACTTTAGGAGACGGTAATTGTTTTTCTTGCTCCTTATCACTCATGCTGTATGGTTCTGAAAAACACCACCTTCTATTCAGATATTACACTGCTCTGGAAATCCCTGAAAACCGAAAGTACTACGACACCAATCACCTGTTATTTAAAGATGAAATCCAAGACTCCAGAATTATAACACTCTCCTACACCGAAATTTTCCACAGCGCTGCGAAAGTCGGGGATATGCTGATTTTATCCATCTTTATGCAGCAAGTTTAGCAATGGACATAACATTTAACTCATTCATACCCAGCATTGGCCCATAAGACATAAGAAGTTCGGCTTACACTGGGAAAATAAAAGGCCATGGTTCATATTTTACTACATCGAAGGGAACAATCATGTGGACTTGCACTCAATTTTCTGGCTATACATTCAATCCAAGCCACTTTTTATTTTTATAGTGTATGATTTAGATGAAATGGCACCAATTGTAATAGCAGGTATATAGTTGGCGCATTTCTGGGCTCGGCCATGTTATTGATAAAACAAATTGTTATAGTTGCTGATTAATGCAACAATTCCATTGTTGCGACAAAAAAGGCGATTGATCCGTTTGTCTTGACCGGTATCGTGGCCTTGGAAAAGCAGATAGTACTCGAGATAAATGTGCGATTTCTGCTTGACGATTATAGGCGAAATAAAGAGCAATGAAGAGAAGTTGTGCACAAACTAGCATTGAGTGTTTTTTGAAGAAAAAAAAACAACAAACAGATGAAGACAATATCAAAGCAATTCCTGTTGAACAGACAAGGTCAGAGCAGCCGTGTTGTTCATTAAAAGAATGAACAAGTGGCCGAAAGTTTCAGGATAAGTGGGCCAAAGATTTTTCATGGGTCCAATACGACAAGGAAAGTGATGTGGTGATTTGAAATCACGAATAATCGGTCACTTAAACGATTCATTTTTCCACAAGCCTGAATTTTGAGTTCTCACAAAAAAGTAAAACTCACAAAAAAATTGCTATTTATTCGTTACTGTACCTTGGGTCGGTGGTCGGTGCTTGATTTTGAATTTGTTTTATAAACACAATAATATAGGCTTCTCTAAAACACGCAATCTGCGCAATCTATACGTTTCCCGTTTGCTTGCCTGAATTATATCTTTTCATAGACCCATTGGAAGTAAACTAAATGTCTATAAATCATAGAATTAACGTCTAGCGCCATCTTTCGGCCAACACACGCAATCTATGTTACTCAGAACCGGAACTAACGCAATCTGTTCGAAAATGGGGGCTGGAGTAGCCAACTCCTGGCTCAAAATTAATTCCGTTTTCACTGTGTCATTTTGTGTAAAGCGGACATAAACTAGCAATTGGCTACACTTGGCGAGGCGACTCATCAAGTTTACTCTGCGTGTACCACAGTTTGAGAACCACCGAGCTAGATGGCAACCATACTAAGCGTTCAGGCACATCACAATGTAATATGACCTATTGGTCAACGACATTCATACATATGGGTATGTAGAACGCTGTGTCTTTAAATCTGGTTAACCACGCTTGTGTTCAACTAAGCTGTTACATTAAGATGATAATGGTCGTTTTTACTACTTTTAACATAACTGCACTTACAATGGACACATTTTCAAACGAGTAATTAACACACTTGAGATGAAACCATTGTTTATATCGAGTGCATGCAATCCTGTTTAATTTTGATGGGTCATCATCTTCAATCGTGTATGATTTGCACATGTCTTTGCTTGCATCATACGTCGTGTGCTCAATTGACGATATGGAAAGTGATGCTCCACCAACGTATGTAGTTGGGCGACCACACCGTTTATTAGTCAAAGCCTCATGGAAACAGCAAATCCGGGAATAGACTCATCTCTGGGCAACCTACACAAGCCAAAAATAAATTATGCCCTGCTACAAGATCAGGCAGAGGTTAAGTCAATGCCAGTGAATAGACCACGTAACACGAAACGGTACGCTAATATTGCATATGAGCAACGCAAGGAGCAACGTCTAACTCGCGACAAAATTTTTAGCCTTTGCGAAGTGCAAGGTCAGACGGGTGGATTCATTTGCAAAATTTTGTTCACACCAGATTTAACAATAATTCTTGTTTTGCCAGAGATGATAACTTTCGTTAAAAAACTGTTCCTTTTGGGTCCTCAGTACAAACATCTAATTTCATACGACACCACATTCTCTTTGGGCGACTTCTATATTTCACCTCTTATTGGATGAAATGTTCGCATTAGAAATGATCCTATTTTTCCAATTGGATTTCTTTTGCATGAAAGAAAATTTCAAACTTTCCATAAAGAATTTCAAAAAGGAATTTTTAGAGAAATCGGTTTCGACGGGGTGTTGCATATACCTGTGGTTGTTAATAGGGAAGCGAGCATTGTTAATGCATTCTGACAAATTTCTCCAAAAATATCGGTTTTGTTTTGCATAAATCACATACTGCACGACGTCGAAGGATAACTTTTAGATAAACTGGTCGAAGATTTGATGAGAGACGTAAGGGACGGCATTGAAATCGCCGATTGCGTCCGCAACCTGCTCGACTATGTCGTCACATGGTATGACATCAAAAATGAAATGAGCGATGACGAGGAAGAAGAAGAGGAGCAGGATATCACTGTAGCGGACAGTGAGAGGGAAAGGTGGCGCGCCCTTGAAGCGCCGCCTCCCAGTCTGGGAGGTGCTTACAGACGAAGAAGAAGAACCACAGAGAAAGAGTCCCAAAGAAACATCATTAGATTGGTTATTGAACGACAATAACTGGGACTCCAGGACATGCAGCCATAAAGGAATAAGTGCACAATGCATGTGCCAACAGGAAAGACTGGAGATGGAGAATCTGAGGAACTTGGAGGAAACGGATGCAGTCATGGAGGCGGCTATTGAAGCCGGACTGTTTTAAGTACGTACGGGCTTCACCGTACAATGTAAAAATGTACAGGTACTGGCAAGGGCCAAGTACAGATATAGTAGTACGTACCGTGTTGTGTTGTTTTTAATAAAAGATGTTGATTGAAACAATGAGTGAGTTTGTTAAACACACCGAACTGAAAGGAAGGGGGGGGTTAAAGGGGTGACGTCATAATAGATGACACGTAGGTATCCTTCTGGAAACAAAACAAAAAAGCAAACACTTATTCAGTGTGATGGGTGCGACTGCTTTCTGCTACAAAGCAAGTCCAAACGTGGCTCTATACTTGTTAATGCTAGTCTCAAGGCGATTTCAATGTTGCTTAGGCTGGAACAGTATTTTGTTTTGATTTCCGTCAACGTTGAAAACGCTGACTCACAAAGATACGTCGAGACAAACGGCAGGAGTGTGGTCACTGCTGAGTCAGATAATGATGGATATTCCGCTCTGACGTTTAGCCAAAAAGTGTGAAGCTTTTTTCCAGAAAATTCAAGCCGCAACTGAGAATCAGAAGATAGATCAGCAAGTTCTTCCTGAGATATGAGAGAGAGATGCTCGGTACTTTGTTTTTGCGTTGCAAATGGGTTTTGGATACAATCTAATTTGATTTGTCCAATTCTGGAAGAAAATACTTCTGAAACTGTTTCAACAGATTTGACAAATGGTCGATTACCAGAGGTTTGATAACGTTTGATTCCACACCATTTGTTAGCCAAAAACTTTTCTGTAAATGACAACATTTCAAATAAATCATTTTCAACTTTTTGTTTCCAGATGTTTAATTTTTTGATGAAGGCTTCAATTTTTAGATTTCAATGTAAAAACATTAGTGTTTCTCCTTGGAGGGACAAATTAAGTTCGTTCAGTTTTTCAAGCAAATCTGACAAATAGCATAATTTCAACAGCCAGCTCTCATTGCGAAGATGGTGGACCATATCTGAATTTTTGTCCGTTAGAAAAATCATGACTTCATTTTTCAACATTAATAGCCTTTTTAAAGCTTTTGCTTTTGAAAGCCACCTTACTTCACAATGCAGTAAAAGGGTTTTGAACTCCTGATTCCATTTCGCCACATAAATTTGCAAAAATACGGGTATTGAGTGCGCGACTCTTAATAAAGTTAATAACTTTCACAGCATCTTGCACAACAACATTTAGATCAGGAGAAATCTTTTTGGCTACTAGGGCCTCTCGATGAATCAGTGTGTAAAAGTAATAGGTGTATCACTCGCAGATCGCACTCTTGCATGAAACCAAGCTGTATATCCTATCATTGCAGCAGCTCCGTCAGTACATACAGTCCGTCCAAAATAACCCCACTTCCTTGAAAAAATCATCAACTTTCTGAAAAATATCCATCCCTGCAGTACGTTCATGCAATGGTTGACAAAACAGTAAATCCTCGTGAATGTCGTTCTTGTAAATGTATCTAACGTATGACAAAAGATATGCCATATTGCAAATGTCCGTCGACTCATCAAGCTGAATGGCAAATTTACGGCTTTCTTTAGTTCGTGGAATGAGTTGCTCGCCTCCGTGACCTCTTTCGCCGCATATTGGGCAAAGTTTTTTTGGGGGCATTGTGTCGTCCAGTGTCCACGTTGGTTACAAATTGTACAGACTGGGCCAAAGCTCTCTCCGGGTTTGCCAATTTTTATATTATGTCCAAATATTTTGGTAACATATTTTATATTTGCCTTTTTGAAGTCTTCTATGAAGAGGTGAACATAACCGTTGTGTAGGTTCTTGTATTTTTTATGAGTTAGAAATTTATGGTCGGCGTATTTCCCCCATTTTAAGTCGTTGACGGCCTTTTCAAAGTGTTCTTTTGTCATCTCTAATGGAAGTGGGTACAATGTGAGTTGGGTCCTGGGTTTCGGTGGAAGTTTGGCTTGGATTATTAGACTAAAATGGTCGGACATCTCAAAATCTGTAGGCTCTTTTAATTCTTCTAACATTGTTTTTCTTGTCTCGAGTGCGAAATCAAGATCGGCATATGTGACTTTATAGCTGGATTCTCTTTTGTTCATAGACTGCATTTTTTTAGGACAGTGTCGAAGAGGCCTATGAACTTGTCTAGGGGAAAGTAGTCTTGGTTCAGTATTTGTATGTATACTGATCTGTCTTCTTCTAGGAATTTTTCCTTCGCCATTGTCTCTAGGATTGCGTGGGTTATTTAAGAGGGTAGAGTACGGAAAGGTTTATGGTGAAGGCCCCCGTCAGGTATGCTTTGCACAGCTTCTTGAGAGGTAGCATTTTTGTCGTCCGTCCTTGTGTTTGCCGCATTGTGCATTTCACGGCTTGTTTTATCTGGTCTCCGACAAGCACAACAACCAAATGTGCCGTTAAATTGATTGTTCTCCCGTCCTCCCTCTCTACCTCTCTTTCCTTGGCGTGTGCATACAGACACACACACACACACACACTCATGGGATGCACCGCTGTTTCGTGCAATTGTTTTGCGAATGATTAACAGATGGTTATTCCCGCATGTGTGGGAATGTGGGTAGTGCAATACCAGGACAACCCGTGGGCAGGTCGAAGCAAGCTCCGGCACCGTGCCCCCTGTCCAAAAATCAGGTTAATACAAAGACATGCAAGCGAATCGCTTGCGTCCCGGGTATTAAACTGAGAAGAGCAGACTTTTTTGACTCTACACCTCGTTTATTGAAAAATGGACACAATTGCGACATAAATCAACATTGCGGAGGCATCGCCGTATCTCAGATCGCGTTGCACGCACGGCCTCCACCGTGATATAATTTTCCTGTTGTGTTAGGTTTGATACTGAAAGAAACGAATATTGATTATAGTTTATGCTAATATTATAGGATATTGTTTATTTATGTTTGTTTAGTTTGATGATAATGATTCTGTGTAGTTTAACTTAATTATTATATTGAGTGGGGACAACGACGGTCGAACAATAAACGGGGAGAGGAAGAAGAGGGGATGGGAGGATACGTAAAGTAAAATGTAAAGTGGCCGCCGTTGACCCCATATAATGATTGTAATAGGATGCGGCTAGGGGCTTGACTGGTGCGGGCTGGGCTCCTAAATGCGAAAAGAATCAGAAAAAACAATATGTGTTGTGATGATCGTCCTCCTTTTGTGCGATAAAAAAAAAAAAAAAGGAACTACAAAACAATAACATTATAAACTTTAAAGATTAATTTATATATTGTGTAAAAAATTATAGTGAATTTGTGCCAATGTGTTAATTTATAATAGGAGGACGACGTGACAGGAATATGTTTTATTTTTTCACGAAATTAACACAAAATTCGCATCTTACGGGCGAAACAAAAATGACAAACGAGTGCTCGTGAGTTCGCCGTGGCCCCCTGGGTTATCTTTAAGAGGGGCGTCCAGTCTTGGTAGTTGTGTGTGCGCTAGGGACGCCCCATGAGTGATCGGGGGGTAACGGCTCGACGGGAGACGGCGACAGGGGGTTCTGGCTTCCATTGTTGTTTGAGCGCTGGTTTGGATCTTCATTGATGGGGTTGTTTTTTTTTTGGTTTGTTTGGAATGTTCATTGGGAGCGATGGGAGAGGGCGCCGGGTAGTGTTGGTTGCTTCAGTGGTGCTGGCGCCCTCTAGCCGTAGTGTATTGTTCGTAGTAAATCGGTCGGTTTTCCATATTGGTTGGTTCTTTTTACCCCTGACGCCGCCGCCACGCCGATCATCATACGTGGGAGTAGACAAAATGGAAAAAAAGGGGGAAAAGTACCAGCCTGCACAATGATCTAAAAACAAAATTACGGTGGTTTAAAGTCAAGCCCACTATAGCTATCACCCTACACCAGGACTGCCACACGTGGTGGCTACCCCTCAAGGCCAGAGCGGAGCACTCTCTGGCCAGGTCCGACTGCTGACGACCCGTAATGCCAAGGGCGGAGAGGGTGGAATTATTGCCCATGGCATAGCTTCCCAGAGAGCCCACTATAAAAGTGAGGAACCTGACCTTTTTTGTTGGTGGCGCGGGCCAGGTTCCCGCAGAGCTCCCTGTATTTGCTTTCTTTGCGGGCCGCAGCAGCGGCAAGGGCATCCTCACCGTTTTCGAACGGGCACGCGAAGTCGACGACCAATAACCCGCTGGCACCCTCTAGCACCAAATCCGACCGCAGGTTCTCGCCCGTCGCCTCCGCATGCGCCGAACAAACTCGGTCGACAGAAATCCTGGTGAAGTTACCTGTTGGTATGTGACTCCTCACCTCCTCCAAAATCCGGTCATGGCGATGTAAAATTTTGGGCATGACCGACTGACAATGATTCAGTACATGGGGGAGGGTCTCGACTTCGTAACCGCAGCGGCAGCATCGCAAGTCCTGTTGGGCGCGTCTTCGAAATCGTGACCGAACCTTCTTGGTCGGAAGGAGGTATAGGCGTGCTTTCACGGCGAATATATGTTTTTAAAGGTGAGAAAATCTGTTAATATGTGTGATTGTTACATTAACGGACTGTGATCATTTATTAATGCAGATTGTGAAGTTGTTATGTGCGACTTTCATCGAGAGCAGGCATGGGATCGCTGGGTAAAAACATCAGAAAATAACATTGGGAATGACAGAGAAAATGTGTTAGCTTTAATGAGAGCTGTTGCCAATGCTAAAAGCGAGGGATGTTTTCAAAAATGTTTTAGATAATGAAAGGGGTTAGCAGAAAAAGAACAGTGCATATGTAGCACACTTATATTTATTTGATATGTTTTAGAGATGGTTGTGGGTTTACCGTGCAGTAATAAATTTTGGAGACTTCATACTAGCAGAAATACTTTCAATGGCGTGGGTCTCTGCATCACGTTTGTCGATCGAAATGAGTTTATTTCATTGTGTTAGTTAAAAATATCCCAATTAAATCAGGTGTATTTTCCGCAAAAAGACATGATGGGTTAAATTTGTTGCCTTAATATTATTAATGCGCTATCGGACTCTCGAGTGAATCAATACTATTAAAACGGCAAAAACCGACCTTTATCTCATAAGAGGCAAAACAATAATGTAGAAAAATATTCAGTGTTTCTTTGCCGTTAACCGCACAGCACACCAAACGTCTCACTAGGTAACGTAACTAAAAATCCGTACTGCGTATATGAAAGCCTCGGTAGATATGTGGAAATCCGGTACATAATATATAATGAGATGAAATGTGACGGATATCCAAAGTTATTCGGTTCTGCGTCAACCAAAAGATGTAGCTGCACGAAAAGAAGCGGCGACCAAAAATATTAAATATCATGACATGAAATGTGACTGTTCAAAATGGACGAAAGTGTAAAAGAAAGATGAAACATAACACAATTCATACAAACGGGAATGGCGGCAGTTTGACGGTGTCAATACGTAGACAGGGACTAAACAAAATGCGGTTGCTATAAATAGTTTCAAACGACCAGCACGAGTCGTACAGACAACTACGTAGATGAACAATACGCACAAGAAATAGAATGGCATGGGCATTGATAAAGGAACTAGAGCATGGGTTCCCAACCTGTGGGACGCGACAAAGATGTGATAAATTTTTTTAGACTACGTGCCAGCATCGTGCTCAGGCATTGTCATTAAAACGTCACAGCAATTATTGTCATTAACAATGAAAGTATAAAACAGTAGCCTAAAAGCAGTTTTGGGCGTTTAGTTGTAGCATTGAGATATCAAGGTGCAGTGTTTTTCTTAAACTCTGGTCATGGGGAAGAAGCGTAAATATGTTTGGTTTGGCTTTACCCGCATAATCTGCACTGGCACTGAGAAGCCTCTGCGTGTTTTGTGCAACGTGGTGCTCAGTGCTGAATTAATGAAGCCGTCCAAATTAGGTCGCCATTTACACACCATGCATCAACAACACGTTAAAAAAGATTTAGAATTCTTCAAACGTCATGAGGCAGGTTTGAAACGTCAGAGATTTGACTTGGGAGGAAGTTTTCATCAAGGAAATGCGGCCAATTTACAAGCATCATACAAAGTTGCACTTGAAGTCGCTAAACAAAAAAAGCCTCATACTATTGGAGAAACGCTCGTGAAGCCATGTTTGTTAAAAACTGTAAAATTATTTCTTGGGGAGGTGAGGCAAAAATGAAACTGTCGGAAAGAGCAAGTTGTGAACGAAATAAAAGCATCTCCGCTGTTTTCATTTTAAGTTGACGAGTCAACCGATGTCAGTTTGAGATATGTACATTCAGGTGATTTAAAAGAAGAATTCCTGTTTTGTAATGTGCTGGAAACAACAAGTGCAGATGTGATGAAAAACATAAATACTTTTTTCGAGTCAACAAAACTGCCGTGGTCTCGTGTTGAGTTCCTGCTATGCTGGGCTCACGGGCTTCCAAAAATAAGTTAGCAAAACATTGCCAACTACTTTGCAGGCTGTACTAAACCCGGAAGTAAAAATTGTCAATTACATCAAATCTGGAAGCCTTAGTGCAAGGAGATGAATTCCAAACACGAAGTTCTTTTTTCAGACGGCCTCTAAAGGAAACGTCCTGAATCGTATTTTTGAGATGAAGGATGAAATTAGGATATTCTGTGAAAACAAATGTAGCCAATTTTTGTCTTCTTCACCCTGAACCTAAAGTTGCAAGGAAAATACACCATCATCCAGCTTAACGAAAGATTAAAGGCATTTGTCTCGAAGTTGGAAAATTGGCGTCGAAAAGTAAGACAAGAAAACGTACCGTTGTTCGAAAGGTTGTCTGGTATCGTTGACAAAACTAAAAAATTCGATGAGCAGTTGAAGATTTCTGTTGTAGATCACCTTTAATCCCTTGAAGTAGAATTTCAACGATACTTTCCCGAGTTGGAAAAAATGATGCAATTCTTGCAAGAAACCCATTTTCCGCGTATTTGGATGTTGCGGATTTTCCCGATGAGTTGCAAGATCAGTTTCTTGACCCTAGGAATGATTCATCCGCGCGTGATATTTTTGACGAGAAGCCGCTCTCGCAATTCTGGTGTTCTATGTATGAAGCGTACCCACTACTATCCGAACAAGCTCTTCGAGTGATACTGCCCTTTGCCGCAACATATCTCTGTGAGAGTGGTTTTCCAGCTCTTCTCCCTATCAAGACGAAAGCACGAAACATAATGAAAGTTAATGATTATGTGAGATTAGCGTTGTCAAATACTCAACCACGGATTTCAAACTTGGCCAACCGTCTCATGGAGCAAAGTGATTGCCAATAAATGATATACTGTAAAATGCATTTGACACCTCTCAAATAGAGCCGGATAGGTCAAGTTTACCATCACCCATTGAGTGTTACACCATTTAAGTCAAAGCCCAAATGGTACGGTATGAAATTCACCCCGATGTCACACAACAAAACCTGATAAATTATCCATCAATTAGAGCACACTGTTTTTTTTTTAATAATTGTAAAATAGTGTAAAATTTCAGTCATGTGAATTTACAATGTGCAGGCAAATCGTTTATTCTTTTCTGCTTGCTTCTGTGATAAACCCATACATTTCATGTGAAACCACTGACCACATCGAGTGCACTCAACCCAAAGAGTATTCATGGGGTCGTCCTCTTCAGCTTCACATGCTTTATAGGTGTCTTTATCATTTGTGCCTTGGAGGCATTTGCCAGCAATTACTTTGAAGATTTCGGTTCTATAATTATATGTGCAAACATTTTGCTGAAGACTTTTGCCTGTTGCTAGTCATAACTCCACAGATTGATCCATCCAACCGTTGTGTTCTCTGTGGAGTTTTTGTAGCGGTAATATTCCAACCAAATTTGGTTGTTAAAAGATATTTCACCATATCTTGTTCAGTCCGAACATTGTTGTCAGTTTCTACATACATCATTTTATGGTTGGAGATGTCAATCACAAGTGAAACCCAATGACATCCAGAAGTTTTCCATTGTACAAAAACTTTTTGTTTCACCTTTAAATTCACCCCTCTCCAACATTTTGTGATTGAAGGTTTCCTCTCTAATATTTGAACCACAGTAGAACAAACATATAGGGTGTGTTTGTGCTTGGTGAGACATCTTTCAAATCTCCAACAGCAAGGTTTCGCGAAGGATGCAACCACTTCTGACGCACCTGGAGCAAAGGCATATATTCGAACATCTGCGCCATGCGCCAGGATCGACGGTAACCATCTGCCTTGCAAAAAACTCCAGGAGAGAGGGAAGGATGAAGCGAATTGATCAACAACCCATTTGATGTGAGAGCCTTCAAATCCTTGGCATCGTCACTAACTGATGTTAGCGGACGATTGTTCAGTATACGTTCTACCTCACTTATTAAGGTCGTTAAGGTATCATCGGTCAAAGAAGTGCTCCCAAGCAAAGCGCACAGAAAACGTCGAACTGACCGGATGATTCTCTCCCATATTCCTCCCTGATGACTGGCCGCTGGTGGGTTAAAATGCCAATTCGTCCCAACTTGCAGAAAACTTGAATGGACATGATGTTGATTCCATTGACTGATTCTTTCCCGAAGCTCCTGCTCTGCGCCGACAAAATTTGTTCCATTGTCGCTAAACATATCAGTCGGGACACCACGGCGAAAAGTGAAACGACGATATGCGTTAATAAACACCGAGGTATCCAGTAACGGAGACACTTCCAAATGCACTGCCCTTGTGCATAAACACGTAAAAACACAAGCGTAGCGTTTAACTTGACTTCTTCCAAGCTTCACAAAGAGAGGTCCCATATAATCTACACCAGTACTTAAAAACGGAGGTTTTCCAATTGTAACTCGCTCCAGAGGCACCTGCCACAATATCTGCGTCCCGGGTTTGGCGCTCCTTAATTTGCACAAAAGGCATTTCCGCAAAACACTTCTCCCCGCGGAATGTCCTTTAGTTATCCAGTACTTGAGTCTTAGAGAAGCAAGAACATGTAGCACCCCACAATGTCCTTCTCTAATGTGGCAGTCCATGACTAGCAATTCGGTGACATGGTGCCGATACGGCATGATGATTTGATGCATACGTTCTTGGTCCAAATTCGCTCGTTGCAGTCGTCCTCCAACATACAGTACATCCTTAACGCGACACGGGTTGAGAGGACACAAATTAGATTTGTAATTGGGTGTAGTAGTATGGTTCAAAGCTTCTGCAAAACTCTCATAGTTCAACAAACATCTTACATCCTCCGGAAATGACTTTCGTTGCACAAGTCGAACAATGCTCAGTATCGCATTTGTTATCTCGTGGGTTGTAAGTCCCTCAACTTCAAATGTTGGTCTTCTATCCTCTCGGCGAGAGAATTTCCAAATTATCCACCGTTTAAAACGCAGCAACCACACGACCGCCCTCTGTAGCCTTTTGAAACACGAATAGCGAAGCAGCAAAAGATGCAGCACATCGGGAGACGCAATCGTGACATACACACGCCGCTGCCTCTTTATCTCCAAATCGTCCTGGAATAAACCAATTTCCAAATTCGGCCGGCTTGGCCAAAATTTCGCCTCCTTCTGCAAGAACTCCGGTCCTTCAAACCACGTCCGTACATTACTGTATTCCTTCGGCATTACACCACGCGAAGCAATATCCGCCGGGTTATCCTTTGTACCAACGTGATGCCACTGTGAAGGCTTCGACAACTCATGAATCACAGCAAGACGGTTGGCGACAAATGTCTGAAATCTTGTTGAAGTGTTGTGGATATAGTGCAACACGGTCAACGAATCGGTCCAAAACATCACGTTGTCGATGACCTAATCCAACTCGCGCACCACCATAGCACCGAGCTTCGCTGTAATAACAGCGGCTACCAACTCAAGCCGCGGAACGGTAACGGGCTTTAAGGGAGTGACTCGGCTTTTGCCGCAAACTAATGAAATAATGACATGACCAACCGAGTCAACAAATCGAAGGTAGCACACTGCACCATATCCTAAATTACTAGCATTCCCAAAGCAATGTATTTGTACAGAAGTAAACCCTAAAGGTGGCCTTAAACAACTAGGAATGTGCAGGTGCTCCAACAGAGCCAATTGTCTAAGCCACTCTTCCCAGTGCACTAATGCATCTGAAGGAAGGGGGTCATTCCATCCTAAACAAGTTACAAAGACCCTGCAGAAGGCACCGCATGGGCAGAAGAAAAGGCTGAATGAAACCTAAGGGGTCGTACACTTGACTCCTCATTGACAAAACCCCTCTACGGGTATATGGCTTGGGTGATATGTTTACTCTAAACCCAAAAGAATCCTTAACTATGTCCCATCGGACACCCAGTGTACGACCAACTAACTGGTGTTCAAAGTCTAAATCAAGGAAGGAAATATTGTGGTTTGAGCCAGGAAGTGACTCAACAACCTCTGAAGAATTGCTTACAAATTCAGTCAAATGAAAGCCCCCCATATCCAATATTGTGGTAACGTCCCTTACCAAAGTAATTGCTTGCTTCGTAGAAGCGACTGACACCAGCCAATCATCCACATAAAAATTGTTTGAAACACTCTTTGCAGCATCTTCACCAACAAGATGGCTGTTATCCGACACGGTCTTTTTCAATGCAAAACTTGCACAGCTGGGAGAACTTGTTTGATAATCAACTGGTGGCTTTGTGAAATCACCTGCAGGCCACCAAAGAAACCGCAAAGAGTCACAATACACAGGCAGGACTCTAACCTGATGAAACATGGCTTCAATATCCGCTATAATTGCCACAGGGTCTTGGCGAAAGCGTAAAAGCATACCAACAAGAGAGTTGGTCAAATCAGGGCCGTGAAACAGATTGTCATTAAGAGATGTTCCTTTGAACGTTGCTGCACAGTCAAATACAATGCGAAACGTCTTCCCAGTGGCATGATGAGGAATATACCACGTTTTATCAGTACGCTTCAGACATTCATCCGGAATCCGACGAGCAAATCCGTTTTCAATGTAATCGGCAATCTTCTTATATTGCTCACAAAGCTTCTCGTCATTCTGTAAGCGACGCATAAGGTTCTTTAGTCTCCTCTCTGCCATATTTCTATTGTAGGGCAGGCTCATTTGGTAATGTCCATCCACCAAAGTGACCGTGCTTTCCATCACAGCAAGAGCTCGCTTGTCCTCCAATGAGTATGTGGGCTTATGACCTCCCTGATCCATGAAGTCTCGTCCAAATATTTCATCAAGTTGACCACACTGATCACAGCTAGTCTGTACAAAATTTACTGATGCTTGAGGCTTTCCCCTGGTGTGTTCTGTACCAAACAGACACCATCCCAGTGGTGTATGTAATGCATCAGGTTGTCCATGACCTCCACGGATAATCTCTGTATATTCATGAACTTCAGGCAGATCAGCTGCCAGCAATAAATCAACCCCACCATCTCGAACCACAGGAGTCTAAATGGCTAATATGTGGGTATCTTAAACTGTCTTCGCCAACAGGAATGCTCCCAGCCAAGCTGGGTAATTTCGGAACAACCCTAACATCAGTTAGGTCATAGGCGACCATGAACAGAAAGAGTCACACAACAACTATCAATCTTATGCGTCCCTGCTATAGTTTCAATAGACAAAGGATTCAACCTGCCACTAAGCCCAAGCTTATCCATTCGCACCATTATCCAAAAATGCATATGTAAGTACACATTTATCCGATGTAACAGTACGTACCTTGACGGGCACAACTTTCAATCGCACATTAAATGATCGAGCAGTAGACGTTGAAGCAACAACACCGACCCCATTTACCGTATCTGGGTTAATGGCGGCACTTGAGCTTCGCCCCTTACGTGACTGTCCCAATGTATTGTTAATCTTGCTCCAATGTAGCAGTGTATGATGCAACTTGCCACAACCTTTTACTTGGCATGTCTCTTCAGATGGACATACATCAATGTAGTGTCCAGCCCCAAGGCACTTAAAGCACAGTCTGCAACGACGGGCCAACTGGTATTTCTCCTTGAGGGACCGTCTTATAAATGACTTGCAATCCTTTTAAGCTATTACTACGTTTCCATGGCCACTTTTTAGGCGCAGTACTCGGCCCGAAGGCCGAAAAACGGAAGTGACGTAGTAAAACGAGGCGCTTTACTGCGCCTGAACTGGCGATCGGTCGGGCGGTCTAGAAGGGGTTGCCTGACCGAGTTGAGGCGGAGTATACTCGGCCCGATGGATTTCGGTTTTGTTGAAGTTGTGACTGTGTAGTCGTGGTGGCGATAAGAATTAGTTCTACGAATGGCGTTAGTGTTGTTAATTTGAGTAGTAACAATTTATTGAAAATATTATCCTTGCAGGGAGACAAAAATGTGACTATATAGCCTCCTTGCAAAAATGCTATGAACCGGATTGTGGTAGACTCACTGTACAGCTGGTTGCTGATGAAATTAGAAAGGTCACAGCTTCACCATTTATGACTAATTATTTGCAATTTAATTCTTTTTTGTAAATTTATGGATATTAATTGTCAGGTAGCAACTGGCTTGAAAGTTCAGAAATCAAGTTGTATTTGAAGGAACTTCCCATTCTACAAGGATCACCATATGCTTCCCTTGTTATCACATACAAATGTGTTGTAAACAATGCATTAGGTTGTTAATCCAGTAAACATTTAAAGCTCATGCAGACATATGAAAATGGTCAGTCATTGAAACTTCACATGAGCTTGATCATGGTGCACAGTATTATGTGTGTATGGACCTAACCATTGAAAGCAAATGGGCCTTGTGAATACTCACCTATGAATGAATTTGTGTACCATGTTTTGTTTCAATTCAATAAATAAAATCACAAAGTTTTGTGTGGATTAAAAAAATCAAAGATATAGAAAATATGTCTACCAGCATTATGATGAACAGCATTCTAGCTTTGGTTTTTTTATTTAGACTATTTAACTCCAGATACTTTGCACCCTAGAAAATATGTTACTGTCTAATGCTGGGCACAGTTATATGATGGAATCTGTAATGTGTACAACTGTTTAAAACTTCTTAGTTTTCACAAAAAGTGGAAATAGACAAGGTTGGTGGTGTTTTACAGTATTTTATAATTTTCTAGGGAGTTCAATGTTCTGTGGCACCCTTTTATGTCTAATAACCACAAAGACAGCATTATTTGGCTGTACTTTCCACAACATGCACAAGTCTGAACGGACATGGAAACGCAAGCCGTTTCGCGCCTGTTCGTTCGGGCCTAGTATATAATCGGGTCATGTTTTCGGGCTATGTACAAATGTGGCCATGGAAACGTAGTAAATGTCGTCCACCGCAATCTCGACATTCCAGCAACCCTTTACAATGATGTCCATCAGACTCCGTGTTCGCTACAACCGTATTAAACACACTTCGAGATTGTTTACCTAACCTTTGTCTTTTGAGTGTCTCGCACAAGGTATTTCATCATCGGCGACAGAATGTCTTCACACTGAACTTCCAAGAAATTATGCAAAGTCTGGAACGTTGGAGATATGCCTTTGAGTCTAAGTTTCGAACACTTTGTAATGAACTGTGCAATATAATCCGGTGGCATTCTCTGAGCCACAGCCTCCAAATTCTGTGGCAAGTCCAGCGTGTAGCGGCAACTCCATCTTCCAAACAATTTGTAACTTTCGGCTGCCTGCGCACGAAACATTTGCAAACCTCGAAAGTCATTTTCTCGCAGCTGGTTCCTTCCAATCACTTTGTCCATATGTGCACGAACCACCAATTCAATTCGTCCATGACGATGGTGAAGTATTTTCAATGCTTCAGAATAGCCCATATGAGATGGCAAACTTTTGCATTCCACAATGTTAGACCTTGCACGTCCAGTGCAAAATTTACAAAGGTAACTAAGTTTTTCAGTTACTTGGGTTCGTTTGATTAATCTGACGATCAAAGTCATTCGGGAATTTGTGATAGTTGTACGGGTCACCATCAAACTTCTCTATGGTCAAGCGTGGCAAATTAAAACTTTGTTTGATCATTTCAGCAAAAAAACACCATATCTGAAGTCGGTCTAGTACCTGATACTGCAGGTCCAAGAGGTTGGTTCATAGGGCTTTGATCAAGAGTCCCATTCCACGTCAGCGTTTCTCCTTTGCCTGGAATATCAGTATCGGTTGGAGGCAAAATACCAGTTTCCCTCCGAGACGGCGGCAAATCTTTATGCGCCTCGTCCAATTCTAACAGTGGACCCAACGAGTTTGATGCAACAAGTGGTGATTCGTGACCAGCACGAACATTTATAGATGCAGCATTAACATGTGGTCTTCCTAGTAGAAAAGGTGATGTTGGCGAAACATCATGAACAGAAACTTTTCCGCCACGCCGCTCATCGAAATCCTTCGTCAGGCACGTCAAACGTTTCATTGGCAACCTTTTTGCTGGTGTACCATCTAACGCAATATCAGACAAAGATTCTGATGAAGAGCAACTCATATTGACATGTTCAGCAGCCAGTGTGGCCTGTGCCACCTCTTCCCTGGCTTTAGCCATTTGCTTTTTCAATTCAAAGCTCTTTATTTTACCTTCAAGTTCTATACGTCGACGCTCAGATTCCATAGTTAAACGACGTTGTTCAGCTTCAACAAGCAGTTTTTCTTTCTCGATGGCAACTTGTTCCTGAGCATACTTTAGTGCCAGTGATTTTTCATCTACAAGTCTACGTGCACGCGAGCTGTTGGAACGCAAACTTTTTCCAAAGGAACCACAGTTTGTTGAAGCGTTTGATCTCCCTACAGAACCATTTCCCGAGCGCACAACGTCCAGTATTTTAAACAGTTCCTCAGAAACATTGGGCTCCTCGCCTGATTCATCCATTCCAATC
This sequence comes from Ascidia mentula, assembly GCF_947561715.1. Lineage (NCBI taxonomy): Eukaryota > Metazoa > Chordata > Ascidiacea > Phlebobranchia > Ascidiidae > Ascidia > Ascidia mentula. Next base: position 9,336,727 of record NC_138568.1, read on the forward strand.
AACTTGGCACGTTGCGTATTACGTCACAATGTGAACAGATCATAGACGTAACTCAAAACAATGCAGTATACAGATAAATAAAACTAGAATAAACACGATTTAAAACTGAATGCCTACACGGCTCCACCTTATTCAAATAGAATGTAACTTATCACAGCCAAGAAGGCATTAAAATAACGTAGAAATAACTAGATTGCAATGGATACACTAACTCAACATTACAAGCACGCGCACAACGGTAGATTCTAAAGAACCACCCCACAGCTAGGTCGGCAATTGTGATCATAGAAATCGTGCAAATATGTGGCAGTTCGATTTTGGTAAAGAGTAAACAAACACCTGTCAAATTAATTTGGTAGCATTATTTAAATCTTAATTAATTTTACCGAACCAGCATTTAATGCCGAAATAACACTTTTACCTTGCAGGCCTCATGTGGGGATATCATCGAATGAACGGCGGGTAAGTAATCACGGTCTTTTTTGTAGCGTGCGATTGCGTTTGTGTAATTTTAACGATTTGCATTAGCTTGAAGTAAAAATTATTTGTATAACTGTACGTTGTGAGTATTCTTTATTTATTATTGCTATTGTTAATTTAGAAAAGGTAAGATAAACACTCTTTTTACACTATAAGTTTGGACATCTAATACTATGATTCTAATACATGGTGTTAGTGTCCGATAATACCCCTGAATGCAAAGGTGCCTTTCCTACTAATATAGCGTAGTAAGCTATTGGTTTATAAATACTAATCAGTTTTGTTTCTGTTTCCGAGTCAGATAGAAATAGAACAAAATGTGAGTGTATATTCTTTCCTACTAATATAGTGTAGTTCTCCCTTTCCTTTTGTTACTAGAAAGATGCAAAAAGACTTTTTTATTTCTCAGTATGCATACACTATGAGCTTTGTATCCATAAGCAATACTTTTAAACATACTTAACTGTGTTAATGTTGTAGATAAGAAGCCAGGATTTTTTAGAAAATATGCAGAAGTATGTGAAATAATTTCACAGACTAACATTTTCTGTATTTTGTAGGAGAATGATCAGACCCTTGTAAGTGCAACAAATATTCTGTGAAGTTTTGTGTTTTTTATTGGAAAAGTTCTCACATTTTTTTTGTTGTTTTACAGAAAAAAATCATCAATAAATAAAATATGATTTACTTATGGGTTGTGATTTGCAACTACTAAACAAGATGTTAGTATTAATCAGTCTATGTTTGCACAGGATTTTCAACCACGGCTTAGGGAGCCATCCTGCATGTGGTCGTTGGGCATTTTTGGTAACCCAAACTGGGTATTTCATAAACTGTTTGTTCATATAATTGCATTTCAAAGTGTTCAGGTACATCACAATGTAATGAACTAACGGTCAACCACATTCATACATAAGGGAATTTTAATTTTGTCATTACCCTCATCCTTGTGCAGAACATTGAGCCTTTCACACTTATTTGGTTGTTTGACCACACTTGTGTTCAATAGGCCATTGCCCTTACACAATAATTGATGTATTTATAAAAAAAATGTGTATTAAGTATTTATCGTCCTTTTTTTTCTGGTGAATAATCAACACACTTTATGTGAAACCATTGTTTGCATCGAGTGCATTCAATCCAAACAACTTCTGAAGAGTCCACACCTTCATCTTTGCATGATTTACAAATGTCTTTGTTGCATTATCAAGACATTTGCCAGCAAAAAAGTTTAAACAAAACCATTTGTGGAAAGATCAATAGGTTGTAGAAATCCAGCAGCCTTAACATTAAAATGATTGAAAAAATTATCCCATTATTATTTAGTATTCCAAACTTGTACACACTTCCCCAATGACATGACCTGAATCATCGCCATTCCTAGGAAAGCGAATGCTGCAAGCCAGTTCTTTTACCAACCATACATCATTGATCATTAATAGATCTGATGCTTATCTTGCTCTTGACAATTTCATCTCTGATGGATGACAATAAAGAAGGAATATGGATTAGTGCATATAAGTTTTATTGTTTAAATACATTTGATTGTTTCACAATGCAACATTGATACAAAGCCTTTTTGAGCATATGACTACAGTTTCTGAAATAGCCTCATTTCTTGGAGTCGAAGCAATCAAACTCATTGAAAAAAAAACATGATTCTTACAAATTGCGATTGAAATGTAAACTACACAAACGCAATCGCACGCTACAAAACAAGATCTTGTATACGTGATTACTTCATTCTGTGATATCCCCTTACCCGCCGTTCATTCTGTGATATCCCCACATGAGGCCTGCAAGGTAAAAGTGTTATTTCGGCATTAGATGCTGATTCGGTAAATGTTTTCAAATTAATTGAGATTTAAATAATGCTACCAAATTAATTTGACAGGTGTTTGTTTACTCTTTACCGAAACCGACGTGTCACATATTTGCACGATTTCTATGATCATAATTGCCGACCTAGCTGGGTAGATGCTAAAGAACCGTCACCAGAATTAGTCGATATCACTGATCTCTATTAAACACTGGATAGCGCACTGATTGGTCAAAAAATGAGGCAAATTGAACATCGTGTCCGCCATGTTGGAAGGACCCACTTTGCACAGAGCAGATGCGGAAAATGTGTTAAAGATTAAGGTTTTGTCCAATTGGCGTAAAAATTTTGAAATGCAAGTTGCTGTTTAGTCTAAATACAAATGTTTACTTTTTTTTAGCTATTCACGACATAAAGGTTGAACTTCTGGAAGGTTGTGTGAATAAGTGAATTCAGGCAAATTGGACATAAAATACTTGCAACGCGTTACTGGCGTGATCAAACGTACCAACAATCTCAAGCATGTATTTGCTTTATACAGATCTCGTATTGTAAACAAACACAAAAACTAAATTCAACAGAAACAGAAATTTTAAAGCAGTTTTTATTTACTGGTGCTTAAATAGTACAAGTTTATTCAATTTTTTTCTTATTTTCTCCCCTGTAACTTTTGTAGAGTATTCTTTGCCCAGGTGGTGCAACCTAATCTTGCAGTAGCATTTAGAAACAGTCTTGATCAGTCGAACACATTCAAACATGTGTTCGTCTAAATTACGGAAAAGCTGTGAGACACTAACATCATTCAGAACTGATGATGATACTGCATCAGGTAGACCTCTGCAGTGTGGTAAGTTTTTATCCAGTGTGTATAGCATCCTTTGAAATCGTTTTTCTGTTTCTTCACAGATTTTAATTACACATGGTGTTGGTTTTACTAGCCCACCTCTGTCTTTGAATTTTAAAAAGCTTTGTTGTGCTGGGAAGTTTTCTGAGCCAAGGGAATTACAACATAGCGGACAATTGCACTTTGTTTATAATCTGACAAAACTGAAAAATTGGGAACGTCTGCATAGTCATGATCAATCATGGAAGGGTTTGGATCATTTAGGTTATATTTTCGCATAAGAATGCTTTCAGTTATGGTTATTGAACGGGTTGTGCTTTTGCAGGTATCATCCAAAATATTTAGAATGCCTGTACAATCTTGTGTGCAGTTTCCATTTTCACCTTTTATGCTACTACGTACAAGCAATCGCTTGTATGCTGCTGTGAACTGTTGTGCGGTAGGGTTGTTGTTACAGCCACCTGATGATCTGACTGCATTAAAAAACAATTCCAAATGATCTTGGCTGAATTTGTAAGTCAGAAGATATTTTAATGGTGAGTTTTGTTCCCATACCAATTCGGAAAACAATCCTTTTATACTTGATATGCAAGTAAGAAACCCTACAAACCCAGTTTTTCTTTTAGATTCATAAAGTGGAACCCCATCTGAAGTTTTTAATCCAAATATGTAGGAGAAATATTTATCAAGAAAAGGAAACCAATAATTTTTGTTACATGTGCGCAGTGGTGATTTATAGCCTTTGGCAAGTGGATTACGGGAATTCAAAATATCGAACAGACGGTCAAACATTTTGATGAACTTGACTATCCCCTCGCACCCAGCAAACTGCTTGTAATGAAGGCTTGTTGAACAATAATCAATGGCATCTGCAACACTTGAGCTAAGAGTTTGCGCAGCAAGGTTAACTTTCATTTTTTGCTGCTTCCACTGAATATGTGCCAATTTTAATTTATTTCCTAGACGAAGACCCTCATCATCTTGAAGTTTGTGCAAATCAACCAAATACTGCCAACTGATTTTCCTGTTTTCAGAATCTACTAAAAGCTTCCAATCTGCAAATGTATTGCGTGCAAGTTTCAGCATATGGCACACATCCAGCAAGACATGGATTTTTTTGCTTGTGATTGATGGATGTGGAAAGTGAGATTGAATACTGCAAGGGTTTAAAGTTGCACCCAATTCTGCGAGCATGGCAAAGTGACAGGAAGGACCATCACATGTTAAGGATGTGACGTTTGCACCAACATCTGCTAGCTTTGCTATGCAAACCTTTACCAAGTTTGCACGTACCGCACCACTCAGACCATCGATAAAAAAAATAACCACACGGAACTTTCCATGCATCATTCAGACACACGGCCATAAGTACTAACACATCTTTGGCTATAGGCAAAGAGTCATCGTCATTAATTCCATTCCCAAGGTCAACAAAACCACGGAATTTATGACCATCCCAGGCAACATGCTTTTTTATACAACTTCTCTGCCCACCTCTTGTGCTCGTTTCACTTTTTCTCTAATCGCATCAAATGCTGGCCTGGTAAATCCTGGGTCTGCTGGTATACGCCCATACCACTTTCTTATTTGGGCCTGATGGGGTAAAGCCAAGTTGAATGTTTTACGTACAAACTCATATGCCTTTGCTGAATAAAACTGCAAAGTTGTTGCGAAGGCTCTCAGGGCAGGGGGATACTTCTCTTTTCTGCCTGATTGTCCTTTGACAATCCTTTGCATAATTGCCAATGGCACACCTAACAGACTTTGCGTGAGCATTTCCTCACATTGAGCAGTAATCATGTTCTTATCCCTTAAAATTCTTATTGCACTTTTTAATGAAGTTATTTTTTTCTGTTGGCGCTTGGCTGTTTGTTTTGCTCTTTTTAATTTGCAACTTAGTTTATTTTTCCTTTCTTGTGCTTTCAATAAAATTTTCCTTGGGGATTCTGTCACACAATAATTGTGATCAAACCTTATTCGCTTTTCTGCAGTCTCAGTTATGCTTTTGTTTTGCCTTTGAATTGTGTTTTCTTTTCCGCTTGCCAAACTTCGCTTTATTGGTTGCTTTCTTTCATTTGTTTGCTAGAATTACATTGTGTATAGTTAATAGTAAAAATAAAAATGACTGATACCTTTCGGAGATGTTTGGGAAAGAGCTTAAACCTCGTTGGTACAGCACCTTCACGAAGCAACACTATCTGGCCTGTTCGGTTCATGTTTTTTTCAAAAAAATGGTCTGAGCAAACCTCTGAGTTTTTTGTGGGTGACCACCCACTTCTGTGCAATTTACTCTGCCATTGTTTTCTTTGCACTGGATTTTTTGGAAATCTGTAATACATTTTTTGCTGCTACTGCATATTCTTTCACAACTAAGTATTTTATTTTCATTCATCATTGCATATACCTTGCATTAACATATTTGCAAAGGTGGCCCAAACACAAGTTTTTTCAGTTATTATTGAAAGCATTTATATATGTATATAAAGTCTGTTTTTGTTATTAACCTGCAATTCTGCACAACCACATAGAATACTGAATGAAACTTAAAAGTTGTTTTATTGTATATGAGCAGCATCAAAACAAGAAAAAAAACTTCAAAATAATGTAAAGGAAAATAAACAGCAGCACCAATGACATGGCAAATAATTAACTTTGGCCAACATGTAATGTTTCACATCACTCATACTTGTGAAAAGTTCTTGGTTGTTGTCGTTTAATTGCCGACTCCTCATCCTCACTCCCTTCACTATCACTCCTATCTACGTTTTTACTTTTTTTTCTTTTTGTGCAACCAAATGCACAACACTGTGTTCCTCTTTTTGAAGCCATGGTCTACAAACAGGATTATCAGAATTATCTGAAAAACTTGTCAATTTATTTGTTTTTTAATACAACAGTTTGCAGAGCATAGACTTAAAATAAATATCCAGTCTACACAGGCATGAAAGTTACTGATTACCAACGATGCAAAAATTCTAGATTATAACACTTTCATCAATAATTCCCAAGTAATAAACGTTCATGCAAATGAACAAAGACTAAACAAAATTTTACAATGCTAAACTTCTTCAAAAAAGCCAAATTAACAAAATTAGGCCTTAAAACGTCTAATCTGGCAACTAAGCCTGGGCGAAGTGGGACCTTCCAATATGGCCGCCGCCTTGTTCAATTTGCCTCAAAAATCGCTCATGCGCATAACGGTGTTGCGCTATCCAGTGTTTAATAGAGATCTATAAACACTGGATTGCGCATCTCACTGTGACGCATGAATGATTTTTGAAGCAAATTGAAAGACGCGGCCGCCATCTTGGAAGGTCCAACTTCCCGTGCAGAAGGCATTGGAGAGGGTGATTTTAGGATTAGAAAAAGTAGTACAGCGGTAATTTACGGATTATCCCTAATTTCTACCGTAGAGGAGTATGTAAGCATTGTTCAAAAATATGGATTTCTAAAGTTGCTGTGCAGTTGGCTGCGGAAAAAGAAAACAGAAACAATCGTGGGGTAAGCACACATCACAATCAGCATTGGAAAGGTAGTCGAAAATATTTTAAAGTGGTTAAAATTGTACCATACATACTCGATTTTATTGTTAAAAACAGATTTCCCTCTAACGAAGTACAAAGAAATATGTTTTTTTTACAAGACTGGATACATTCATTTATCAAGATGGCTAGAAGGAAAGTATATATCGTTCCTATAGGCTTATTATTTTTTTCCCAAAAAAAATTTAGAAAATAATTGGCTCCAGTCCACAATATCGTTATGCAGTATTCTAAATTTAAAAGGAAATTGGCAGGAAAAGGGCCAGCCTCCGCAATCTTTAACAAATAAGAAATGTCTAGGTGACTGCACACAGTTCATGGCCTTGTTCTTAGACCACCATGTTTTAATCCAAACCAAACAGAAACAAGTCCTATGTTTCTGTTTGGTTTGGATTAAAACATGATGTATTTTTTTGGGTTGGGTTTTATGTTTTACTTTAGTGAGCTACCCAAACATAGCCTACACTTTGCCAATATAGAAAGTCTGACAACAATGTGGGTGAACACAAGGACGAAGTGCTTGCGCTAATGAGAAATGTTGCAACTGCAGAATGTGTAGAAAGCTATGAAAAAGCATTGCAGTTTTTACAGTCCAGCTCACACTGGAAAAATAATGTAAAACTGCAGAAGTACTTCAGTAATATTTGGCTCAAAGAAAAAAAGGTATGTATAGGCAGAGATATAAAATATAAGGTAAACCATAAATGTATTTCAGCGATGGTTGTGGTTGCATCGAGCCGATCAGTTAAAGGTTCTCATTCGCACAAACAATGGTGTGGAGAGACAAAATCGTGTTTTGAAAGAATGTCATGTCAGATTTAGGACTGACAAGTCCCTGTCTGGCCTAATTACTATTTTACATAAGGAATTTTTGCCAAACGGTTGGAACAAGTAAGCTATTGTGTTTTATCACTAGTGCTTTACCAGAGCTCAATGACAAGACACATTTTGAATAGATACAAACAAGAAAACTTGCGGTCATCAAGCAATTACAGATGTTACAATGAAAACATTCCCACCTATCTACAAAATCAACCAAAAAAGGTGGTGCAACATTGTATTAAACGAATCGGAGAGTCTGTAAATGTTGAGGAAGGTAGAATTTGTAGAATAGGAGACAATGTGTTTACTGTAGTGAGCAGTTCCACATGTGAAGTGTACAATGTAAAACTTGGTAGTGGTAGTGAATTTCCAAAATGCACATGCATTGATTTTACACTACATTTTTTACCATGCAAGCACATGTTTGCAGTTTTTAACAAGTTTTCAGATGTTGGTTGGTATAGCCTACCAGAGTGGTACCACAGCTCAGTGTACATGGTATTGGATCCTGCTGTTGTGGATCAAATCTCTCCAGGAAACGTTTATCATGATACACAAGTTGAAGAAATTGTTGACTCACCAACAACATTAAAAATAACACCTGTCAACAGTACTTCACAAGTTAATTCAGAAAAAGACACTAAAAGTTGCAAACAAACACATCGGAAATTTGTTGACCTGATTAAATTTTTGTCAGATCTTTCATATGATGTGACTACAGAGCAAGTATTGGAAAAAGGGTGTTCAGATGTTCAAGCAATTATTTCTGAATTTTCCAAGGCATGTTCCATTGATGCCGGATTGAGAATAACACAATCACCAAAATTGACATCCCTGAGAAGAAAAAGAAAAGTACCGACACCTTTGCATGGTTCTCATGATGAACTGCCGCGTAAGTGGCCCAAACCAAATCCTTTTGCCTCTCGTGTTGGAAAGTATGCAAATATGATGCAACCGTTGCACCAAGTTACCACACTCTTTCCAATGTGTAAACAGGATAAAATGCAAAAACAAACAACTAAAAGTTTTAAAAGTAAGTCCTCTTTTTGCAATGCACGTATCATGAAGGAGCCTCAGTGTCCTGAAACCAGCAGAAATCAGGGCATAACTGGCTTCATTAAAATTTATAATCCCATAAAAAAAGCTTTGCAAAATGGACCTCATTCAAGCTCCTTTTTGGAATTGAAATCACTGGATGACGAATTGCCTGCAGATGAAGTTTGTGTTTTGCAAAAGCATGACAGCCGATTTCATATTGGTTGGCTTTATGATGAAATCATTAACAGCTACCTATGGCAATTAACTTCCATGTTTGAACACACCATATATGCATGTTCAACTGTAGCTCAAGCATTACAAAGAAGAGTGTCAATTACAAACATTTGGAAGGGTGTGATTTTTATACCCTGGAACCCTTCTGGTTGTCATTGGGTACTTTTAGTTGTTCATATTGAAAGAAAAACACTGCTCTACATTGATCCAATGTCAATGCCCTGCAAGGAAACAGACGATTATGTTTCCACTGCACGAAAGATGGTTAATTATCTATTAGCTGTCAAGTTTGGTTGGAAAATTGCTTCCGTGGTGACTCCAGAAAGAGAACAGCAGCCAGATGGATCAAGTTGTGGAGTTATGATTTGCATGTATGCAAAATGGCTAGCATCAGGACAATGCTTACAACAATTTGGTTCTGTTAAAGGGTACCGAATGCAAATCTTAAACTTGATTGCTGGCAAATGCCTTACTAATACAACAAAAAAGGATGTGTGCAAATCATGCAAAGATAAAGGTGACGACTCTTCGGAACTTGTCTGGATTGAATGCACTCGATGCAAACAATTACTACGTTTCCATGGCCACTTTTCAGGCGCAGTACTCGGCCCGAAGGCCGAAAAACGGAAGTGACGTAGTAAAACGGGGCGCTTTACTGCGCCTGAACTGGCGATTGGTCGGGCGGTCTAGAAGGGGTTGCCTGACCGAGTTGAGGCGGAGTATACTCGGCCCGACGGATTTCGGTTTTTTTGAAGTTGTAACTGTGCAGTCGTGTGGTGATAAGAAATAGTTCTGCGAATGGCGTTAGTGTTGTTAACTTGAGTAGTAACAATTTATTGAAAATAATATCCTTGCAGGGAGACAAAAATGTGACTACATAGCCACCTTGCAAAAATGCTATGAACCGGATTGTGGTAGACTCACTGTACAGCTGGTTGCTGATGAAATTAGAAAGGTCACAGCTTCACTATTTATGACTAATTATTTGCAATTTAATTCTTTTTTGTAAATTTATGGATATTAATTGTCAGGTAGCTACTGGCTTGAAAGTTCAGAAATCAAGTTGTATTTGAAGGAACTTCCCATTCTACAAGGATCACCATATGCTTCCCTTGTTATCACATACATTTTGATGACTTGTTATCACATACAAATGTTTTGTAAACAATGCATTAGGTTGTTAATCCAGTAAACATTTAAAGCTCATGCAGACATATGAAAATGGTCAGTCATTGAAACTTCACATGAGCTTGATCATGGTGCACAGTATTATGTGTGTATGGACCTAACCATTGAAAGCAAATGGGCCTTGTGAATGCTCACCTATGAATGAATTGTGTACCATGTTTTGTTTCAATTCAATAAATAAAATCACAAAGTTTTGTGTGGATTAAAAAAATCAAAGATATAGAAAATATGTCTACCAGCATTATGATGAACAGCATTCTAGCTTTGGCTTTTTTATTTAGACTATTTAACTCCAGATACTTTGCACCCAAGAAAATATGTTACTGTCTAATGCTGGGCACAGTTATATGATGGAATCTGTAATGTGTACAACTGTTTAAAACTTCTTAATTTTCACAAAAAGTGGAAATAGACAAGATTGGTGGTGTTTTACAGTATTTTATAATTTTCTTGGGAATTCAATGTTCTGTGGCACCCTTTTATGTCTAATAACCAGAAAGACAGCATTATTTGGCCGTACTTTCCACAACATGCACAAGTCTGAACGGACATGGAAACGCAAGCCGTTTTGCGCCTGTTCGTTCGGGCCTAGTATATGATCGGGCCATGTTTTCGGGCTATGTACAAATGTGGCCATGGAAACGTAGTAAATGGTTTCATTTAAAGTGCGTTAACTATTCACTAGAATATGCCAAGAAAGATAAATTCCTTGTCTGTCCAATGTAAATACACATATTTTTTGAATGCATAAATCATTCTGTAAGGGCAAAAGCATAGTGGAACGCAAGTGTGATCAACCAGCGAAGACAATCGGAACGTTCTGCACAAGGATAAGGTTTATGAAAAAATGAAACTTCCCTTGTGTATACCTGATGCTAGCTGAACGCTTGTAAAAGTGTGGTTAACCTTAACTTGCTGAGCCCTAACCTTGTAACAAATAGTTATGAAAGACCCAGTTTGATATGGCTATTGGCGAGGCTTCTGGGTTATCAAAAATGACCAACGACCACACGCAGGATGGCTCCCTCAGCCGTGGTTGGAAATCCTGTGCAAACATTGACTGAATAACACTAACACCTTGTTTATGACTTGCAAATCACAACTTTAGTGCATTAATTTTTTTTATTTCTTTTCTCCATTTTTCTGTGAAACAATAAAAAACTTTCGCAACAGTGTGTGTGCATCTAGTCGCAGGATATTTGTTGTACTTACAACGGTCTGATCATCCTCCTACAAAATACAGAAAACATTAATCTGCAGAATTATTTGCTAAATAAATTTGACATACTTCTGCATATTTTGCAAAAATCCTTGGCAAATTTTCTACAACATTACCACATTTTAGTATATTTACAGACTATTGCTATTGGATGCAAAGTTTAGTTACAGTGTATATGTACTGAGACTGGCTCATTTTATACTTACAACTTTTCTTTTAACTTCTTTCTACAAACAAAAAGAAACGGATTACTATATAAGACAATATATACTCACATTGTCCTCCTTCTGTACTTGCCTCTGAAACAGGAACAAAACATATTAAATTAAAACCGATACACAACGTTAGATTAGTATAAGACAATATGTACTCACATCGTCCTCCTTCTCTACTTGCCTCTGAAACAGGAACAAAACATATTAAATTAAAACTGATACACAACGTTAGATTAGTACAAGACAATATATACTCACATCGTCCTCCTTCTCTACTTGCCTCTGAAACAGGAACAAAACATATTAAATTAAAACTGATACACAACGTTAGATTAGTATAAGACAATATATACTCACATCGTCCTCCTTCTCTACTTGCCTCTGAAACAGGAACAAAACATATTAAATTAAAACTGATTGGTATTTAATAGGCAAATCCTTCACAATAAGATTGAACACTTTGCCCTTTAACAGCGTGTAAAGTCTACTTATCAATCAAAAATATTACAGACTAACAAAAAAAATGATGTTTACAGTACAAAGATTATTATCTTACAATTCCTCCCAAAAAAATGTCTTCTGGGACCCATCTGTAAAGGAAAAAAAACTGCTTTCCCTGCCAACTTTCTTTGATATTCTGTTTATTCTATTTAAAAAAAAGTTGTGTTAGTTATTAAGTTGTGAATAGAATTTTGTAAAAATAATATATGAAAAGCATCTTACGATTGCAGCCGTTGAAACTCTTCTACAGTAAAAATAAAAAAAGGACTTTGCAAAACTGTTTTCCTACCTTTTGCGGCGCCTTCGGTGCTGTTGCTGCGGCTGGTGGTGGTGGTGGTTCATCACCACCGAATTAATGGTGTTGCAACTAATTTTCGTCTCCATCTTTAAATTAATAAAAAAAAATAATAAATAAAAGCATACTATTACAAACAATTAGTTAGATAGATTAAATTTTTGTTATTATGCCTGGGTGCAAACCGTCAACGTAAAATCACCCAAACGCATTCGCACGCTGCATAAAAGACTCACGTGATTGCTTTCCCGCCATTCATTGTGTGATGCGGCAACATCCATGACATTAGGTATAGAAGACATTAGCATTAAGTTATGCAGAAGGCAACTGTTTTAAAATAATCATGTTATTTTACATTGATAATACATGTGTTTAAACAGCAGGTGATTGCTTTGTTTAATTACCGTTCGCGCTGATTTCTATGTTTCCGAGATTTCTATGGAATTTGCATATCTCGACTAATTCTGGTGACGGTTCTTTAGCATCTACCGCGCACAACCCAAACACAAAATAAGTTTCCGCGCATGAGTGCACCCACAGAAATCATACTCAGTTCTGTCCGTTACAGGCACTATATGTAAAAGGAATGATTTTTTTGCGCAATTCCCAGGAATTCCAACAACAACTAAATATATTACTCAAGATTGAAAAAATTGTTGCTGATGGCATTAACTATTCTGTGAACTGGACTGTGTGCATTGGTCTATCATTGGATAATGTGATGCAAATAAGTAGACACACTTCATTTTCATGAACGCTTTCATGCATGGGTTGTTGAAATTAATTCTGCGTGCATCTGTGTATGTCAAAGCAAGTTAACATATCCACAACCTCTATCTCTTCTATGTTATTCCACCAAAGTTTAGAACCTGTTGATAGCGAGTCACCAAGTCCTTAATGTGTTTCAAAATAAGTGTGTATGGTAAAATAAATCCAAAGCATCACTTTTGGGAAATGTTTACTCAAGCGCTGATAAATTTAAATGAAAGGGGCAATCGGCGCTTGTCACGGTTCGTACCGAAAAACAATGTATGTTATCATTGTACCTAAAGTTGCCTTTGTCATTTCACGCCGTCCGTGTCGAACATTTAGAATGGCGAAAAAGGCATAAATCGACATCCTGAATTTTTGCCCATATCGAGTAAGTAAATTGCGCTGCCAGGCAAACTGGTGCGAATTGCTTGCCTTTAACGCATAAACAGAACAAGCAGAACGGAAAAGCGAGTGTCGACTTTAAAGCGAGTAAACGAACTTTTGTACTGTCGAGGTTACATAAATTTTTTTCAGATATTTTGAGAATGTGCGACAACAGCTGCAGTGCGCACGTATTTTTCAATTATGGCATGAATTGTTACTGAACCATTTTTGGATTCATCTTGTCTGTGTACAAATGTTCTTTGCATGCGATCTCAAATAACTTGCATGTTTTTTACATTTCTGTTGCACTCCTGTAGCATTGCTCTAATGTGTGCACCTCTGCCTAAACACGCAGGTGTAATTTGTTGTATCTATTACTGGTGGGCGTTAGGTTTTACTTCCATTTTTTTTTTCTTCATTGCCATGACTTCGGGCACATGGATCGACAATGTCGTTTAGTAGATACAAACTCATGCCACAGAAAAACATCTTCGTTTTGCAAATATCGTACTAAGATTTGTTCAACAACACATGGTTTCCATAAGTCCAATAACAGCTTGCAGTGAGAATACAGGACAATGTTGTGTGTGATGCAACACGCACGACAGTAACGCACAATTTGTGACGTAGATCTGGAATCGTATTTTTTCCTAGAGCGTCAACCAACACATTTTTATTGTCTAAAAAAAATCTTATTTGGAAATGCCTCCGAATATAGATGCTTCCAACAGAAATCACAAAAGCTCAAGTGCTCCGAAACAAAAAAGTTATTAGTGAGCTCCAGGGCTGCCAGATGTTTATAGCACTTGTCGGCCATTTTTTTTTATCTCTTACGGCCAAACAAAGTTTGCTGATTTCAATACAAACGACTAGATAGCCGAAAATAAATACGTAAATTGTATGTTTAAAACACTGTTCTCTACAGGATCTTTCAAAACCGGCCATGTCGCTAACAAAAAGCATATATCGTTACTAACTCGGCCATTTGCACCAATCATGACAACACAATCGTCCACAAATGTTTTGATAACCAGCAATGCTTTTTGTGGATTTACTTGCAACAGTATTTAAGTTTATCAGAGCAGACATGGCTAAACTCTGTTCCTCCCGAGTATAAATTTGTTTCGCTCAATAACATTCGTATACTTTTTTGTAGTTATTTTGCGCTTTTTGGTTTTCAACGTTACTTTTCAACATTAATTATTGCAAATAAATGTTCAGCTAGGCCGCCTATTAATTTTTGAAACACTGCCCATCGTTGACAAAGACTAATGTGGCTGGATTAAATGATTCACGTCAAGCTGTATTTTTGAAAGAGGGTGCTGGTCGATGATATGGGCAAATGAATTGCGCTATTGGAGAGGTTAAAAACAACTCTTGTGATATATTATACAGTGTTAATAACCTTGCCTAGCCAAGTACAAAAAAAACTTTTGTCATTACAAGGTTGCGCATTGTTTTGACGTTATTTTTTAAAACAGGAGGTACATCACATAAACCAAAAAATGGAAAGGAGGCTATGATAGTGGTCGGAAGTATCAGATGTCGTGGGAGAAAAAATATACCTGGGTGACCAAAGCTGTGGATTCTCATAATGCATAGTGTAAATTATGCCGCGAACAAATAGCAACGATCCAAGCACCATACTGAAAATGTGAGGCTCCTGGCGAAAGGTCCCGCTTAGTCAAAAAAAACCTAATGATCGTAAAGAGATTACCTCATGGGTGCGATTGAAAAACCTCAAATGTACTGTAATTGCAAAATTTGTGTGCATAGAACAGTGTTTTACAGTTCCAGAACTGCTTTGCTGTGGTACTGAAAGTAGTTTCGCAATACCAGGAAGCATATTTTCGTTGCCTTATTTGGTAGTCCAAGTCCCTGCAAATTTGCCAATAATGCTCATTGGGTTGTCTAGTAATGGGCATCTTAATCACTTGGGTATAACGTGAAATGCAAAAAAACTGTCTTTTCCTGATAAAAACATGAATTCGCTGGTGGATCTTATTTCACGACAGTAATCTTTGTGTGGTGCGTTCCTGCACAGCAACGACGCCATTTATTGGGCTAGTCAACATGGTATACTGTCAGCAACAACTACAAGGTTGGAGGAATATGCGTCATTTTTTTTACGTTTTGTAAAATAAGGGTGACTTTTCCATGATTTAGAAACGCTCAAAAAACATTTCGTCAGTCGTATTGCCATAAAGATACGCAAACGACCCCTTACTGAAAGCGGTACATTTTTTTGTTCACTCGGTCTATTGCAGATATAGTAATTATGAAATGATGTACAATCCCATTACGTAACAATGCCGATTCTTACCATCATAAGCTGCTGCATTGCGTAACAATCCACGAATGTATGTGGCTTTCCTGACAATAGTTTTTAATTTAAACGAAATCCAGGGTTGACAAATCGACGCCTATGGTTGGAGGTGCCCATTCTTTATGAGAAGCAACCTCTCCATGACCGTCCTCTAAAGAACTCTGGATGCAATCTGCAGAGATTGCCAATGGAGCGTGTGTGGATTGGTGCTTCATGCGACTGTTTCCCGCCCGTGACCAGCATACCTTAGAAGCGGTTATCCGTCGCCACATTCTCCCGGCCACAGAAATCTGGTCAGATGAGTGGAGAGCGTAAAGAAATTTGTAAATCGTCTACACCAAACCGTGAACCATTCGCAGCAATATGTTACAAGCATTGGAAGTTTATGGGCATTAGCCAAAACACTGATTGGAAATTCATTCCATCTTACTTGGAGACGAAGGAGGCCGAAATCTCATTATTTTAATGATTTGACTAGTCAAGAACAATCCAAAAGTTGGGTCTAAATGGGCAGTATTTGTTTTATAAATTGCTAAAAATGGTCTACAAACACAAATTTAGGTGGCAAGCAAGTTCATACAACATTTCAGCGACTTTTTTGACCTCGAAGGTAACTGCAGTCACAAAACTCCCTACCAAAAAAATTTTAAACAAGGATGCGGACTATGCAATAATGTGAACTGTATAATGTGTATTTGTGTGTTTCGCCTTGCTTTAGGGAGTACCATCAAACTGTTCATGTGTAATTATCGGTTTTCAATTATTTGTCGTTTTGTTTATCTGTACATGCAATGTTTTCTTGATGCAGTTTCAAAAATCTTTGTTTGTGTAACATTATGACGTACATCTTTGGAATACGAAGGTCCTAGATTACATTTCCCAAGAAAATTTTGAGCGAACGGTGAATTCATACCTCATGCATGTCGGGCCCATGGAGCTTGTGAACAGGTGAAAGGTGAAATAACGTGTCGTAAAGAATGATATAACAGAAGCGTGCAACTTGAAAAGTTCTTTTGCGCTACAGTTGTAACTACTGCAATTCTTATGAAAGACATATTTTTTAATCTTATCTTCAAGCACATATAAACCGGTCTACATTTTATCATTTTTGTTTTGACGAAAAAAGACCCAGAGGTAACTGTCAACACTGGATGCTAATTTTGTTCCACCACATGGATGCATGTCATTTACAATATTGTTTTTTTTTTATTCAGCATCACCAATAAACTGAAGAACAAATAGCTTTGTTTATTAATAAAAGGTTGCAACCTTTGCACAGCATAGTGGCATATAAACCTCACTCGATGCCCAAGCGATTGCACTGGCCAGGGTTTTGCAACCGTCGCACAGCATAGTGGCATACATACGTCACATAATGGCCAAGTAATTACACTGGCCAAGGTTTTGCAACCGTCGCACAGCATAGTGGCATACACCCAAGTGATTACACTGGGTAGGTTTTGCTAAAATTGCACATTTGCGTGTTTAACTTGGGCAAACAAAATACATATCATCTGATGCATCGCCAACAGTTTTGCCTACACACTCTACATGGAATCATTATTTGCATTTAGTACATGCCCAAGTCGACTCGTAACCGGGTCACGTGATTTTCAAATTCGACGCGCGAAAACGCAGAATTTACATGGGGCTTTCAAGTCAGCTTAAGTTAAGCTGTCTCGGACTGACAGGCTGTAAATTCAGACTCTGCATTAGAAATGCAGAAAAAAGTTCTTGGCAGTTAGTTTACGCCATTAAAGACTTTCTGCAAATTGGTCCTTGCCTGCTTCAATCCATATTTTTTAATTCCTGATTAAACAAAAAGGCTGGAATGTTTTCACAACAACAGCATTCAATTGAAAACTGTATGTTTAGTTGTATTAATTGTCTCTGTTCTTCTTTTCAGAAGCTGTCTGATCCCATGTACAATTGGGTGCCAAAAAAGGCTGGATGAAATGTTTAAGAGCAGCCCAATGTTGATTAATTTGAAACAAATATGCAGAAGATGTGATAGTTACATAGCATAAACTTGTGTCATGGCATTCTTGTCATATTGATTTGATTTTGACAAACAGAGAAGGTTTATATAAGCCTACTTTTGTATTTTATGGTTGATTGTTGTTCACATAATCCTTTCATAAAAAGGATGCAGTAAAAATGAATAAACAACCAGTTTGCATTGACTTGTTCTGTTATATCACATCCGGCATCAAATGAAATCAGTTAACACAACTAAGCCAAATAATAGTTTCAGTTACTAAAAAATGTTCTTTTTGTGATGGAAAATGTACATGTCACATCAATATGGACATGAGTCTCATATTTACGGATACATCATTCTTGTTTGAAGCAAGTGCCAGCAACCCTGCAATGCATTTGTTTTCTTGAGGTCTCCAAAATGAATCTTGCTTTTTTGTATCTTGATGTTTGCACAATTCATTCATTACTTACACAATATTAATCAAAATTAATGTACTAAAACTGGAGTAACCATGTAACATACAGTATACTCACGTAGTTGTAACAAATTACCTAAACCTAACCGTCCCGCAGACCATAGTATACTCTTATGGTAGTGCAACGGCTCCTATTTTCTTTGTCACGCATGATTTCCAGGAGATCAAATGCGACTTTTTGCATACGAAGAGATAGGAAACTCGCAAACAAATTCGAATTACTTAAAACGTGATTCGAATGGGTAAAAAAATAAGAAATAAATCATTTCCTTTTTTGAAATAACACGTCGTTTTTCCGAAGAATTTTTTGAAGGCTTTGTGCAAATCGAATGAAAAAGCGTAAGTATGCCACTTTAGATTTGTTTTTGTTGTTAAGTGTGTTTCAACATGCCTCTGCTGACGTAATCATGACGCAGTTTGCGAGTACTAATATGGCTAAAACCGCTTTGTTTCAAGGCAAAATAACGTAGTCTGCCACAAGTAGACTATATTTTGAAGTTATTCCGGGTCTTCAGACATTTATAAATGTGCTGCTAATCTATTTTTGCATGTATCTTGCATCTTGATGTAATATTTTAATAGGGTTTGATCATTTTTATGTGTTGGATATAAACTAAGTCACCAAACAAAATTAGTAGATTTTGGTATTGTGTCACAAGTTCGCATGTTGCAGTTTAAAGTAAAACTCTACTTAATCTGTCTTCCTTGCCTAAATTTGTATGTCCAAATTATCACATACTATTTCGCCAAAACATGTCAGAAGTAATATATTTCAGACAATCTTCAGAATTCTCAGATGAAAGAAGCAAGATTTTTGTACCAATCTCCACAAATTTATATTATTTGAATTCTATCTCTGATGAAAACATTTAATGTGTTCAAATATTAAAATTATTGTAAGTTTTATGGTGTATGATAATAAATTCTAAATCAAAATGTATGTCTTCTGTCTAGCAAAAACCAATCACCACACAAAAAGTAAACAGGATACTTTGTTTATGTACAATTGCAAAGGAAATACTCGTGTCATGCTAGCATCAGAATATATTTCAACAACATGAAACCCGAAGCTTCTTTGAAAAATACATTTTTGAATCTAAGTTAACAGGCACATTTTGTATTGCTTATTTTTTTATCTAGTTTTGTTTCTCCACACTGTAAATTTTGTAAACAACCCAAAAGACTTCATAAATATGTTTATGTATAGGCCTTATATGGCAAATACACTCTAAAAAAACTTCGCTCATTTCTTCTTTCCGGCGGGAGGCAACGAGCGAAATTCCCGCCTGCCGCTTCGAGGCAAGCTAAGCTTTCGCTCAACCCTTTTTTTCGCAACGAAATAGGAGAACCTTTCTCTCTTTTTAAAATCGCGCGCTCCGCAGCCGACAACGTGATTGGCTGGCGCATGGGAGGAGATCGAAATTGAATTACGCCATGGACATATTTATTGCGCGAAAACTGCGGGACATGGAATTTGAAGGCCTAAACATTATCACCAAGTTAGACTTCGAAAGTATTTGACCTGAAAGCGCCGTAGGAAGGCAGAGATTTTGCGATTTAGCATTGAAGAGCTGCTACTGTTTTTGAAGGGATAAACAGTTAATTGACGATGCTATCGAGGAGAAAATGAGAAGTAAGTTAGTTTATTATCTTGTACTAATTAATATGTGTTTTTAGGTTATATTTTATAGTATTGATCTTTTTCAAAAATTGCCTACTTTAATATCGTAAACTTTAAAAATAAACAACAATGAACAGTGAGAGTTATAACTGCCCTTTCAAATGTGGATTTACCTGCAAAGAAATAAAACAATTGTGAAGTCATCTTAGGCTTCATCATAGCAATAAACTTCGACACATTGACTGTGGTCAACAAGGATGTTTTTCCACCTTTATTTATTTGCGCAATTACACATCTCATTTAAAAAAGTACCATGTGCTATCATCAGGCATACAAAATGAATTCTTGGCAAGCAGTAGTATTGAAACTGACACAAGTTTTTCTGGGGAAGATGAAAATTGCAATAATGAAAGCCAAGGTTTGTTGAAAACCAATCTCTTGCAATTTTTATTGGAAATGCGATCTAAACCGGGGATCAATGAATGCACTACTGTCATGTTTGTACGTTTTTTGAAGTCTCTCAGTCGCTCGTACTCTCTCGGCCCTGTCGTTATTCTTGCCATCGCGCTGTAAACGTTCGCACGTTCTTTTAATAGTTAATTCGCTGCAATTCAGTCACGTGTTAAACGCGCTTGAAACAAGTTAAACTTAAGCCACCTGGTAGCGTCTGTCCACGGAGCTTTTAATTCAGTAGTCTATATCAGCAAGAACACGCAAACAGACTTTAGATTCAGTAAAGCAGCGACGGGGAATCCTATTGGTTACGCTGCAGTATGTTTGATATGGAATCTGCAATAACAAAGAATTTTGAAAACCTTCTATTTCTTTCGACTTAAAGCAATCTATTGAAGACATCTTTTGTCAGATAAGAAGTACCATCAATCAGATGGACTCTATATACAAGCAAAATAAGTTTTTCAATGAAACTTTGCAAGTGGTTAAACCTACTGAAGTGGCTTTAGGCAGCCGAATTGACTTAAAGTACAACAGGGATTTGGATAAGCATATTCCTGTTTCAGTAACAGAAACTTTTCAGTATATTTCCATCACCAAAGTTCCAAAAAAAACTTAAGGAACAAACAGATGTAGCAACATGGCTGAGTGCAAACAAAACTTCACAGGAAAATGATATGATTAGGTCGTACTTTGATGGAGAGGCCTACAAAAAGCATGTTCTTTTTGCAAGTGACCCAAATGCGTTACAAATTCAGCTGTATTACGATGATGTTGAAATTGTCAATCCCCTTGGTTCAAAAACAAAAGTGCATGAACTAGCCCTATTTTATTACACCATACAAAACTTTCCTTTGGAATGCAATGCTGCACTGAAAAATATATATTTGTTGGCAGTAGCACACTCTCTTGATGTCAAGAAGTATGGATTTAAAAAAATACTTGCTCCGTTTATTAAAGAAATAAATGAACTTGAAAGTGAAGAAGGGCTTTTGATAAATTCTAGATTTCTGCGGGGCACTGTCACAATGCTGGTGGCAGACTCACTTGCGGCTCATGCAACGCTTGGCTTTCAGTCACCATCAGCAACTTATTTTTGTCGACTTTGTTATGCAAGCAGAGAGGAAGCCCAAACTGCTTTTAAAGAGTCAAATTTTCACTTGAGGACATCTGATAGTCACAACTTAATTGTTGGGAATGGGTCCCTTCCCCAGTTGGGTGTTGCTGGTAGATCATGTTTGGCTGATTTAAAGTACTTTAAAATTACAGAAAATTATTCATTTGATCCAATGCATGATTTACTGAAGGGTGTGGCCCCAAAGGAAATAAAACTAGTTTTGCATAACTTGGCATATGTGCAAAAAATCATAAGTTGAGGCAAAAGATAAAGCTGCTCAAACATGGTGCTTTATTCGGCATTTTCCACTAATTTTTGGGGACCTGCTTTCAGAAGATGATCCACTTCTGGAATTAATTTTGCTACTACTACAAATTATGGAAATTGTGTTTTCATCCGATTTCACTTGGCAGCATTTCCTACAGGCGTAACTTTGTTATTGCCATACATAACATAAATGAAAATTGGCCTGTTTTTGGAAAAATTGCCCAAATGTTGTAGTGAACACACATGTGTATTTGTAAGATGTATTTTTATAATGTACGTTGATTACTTGCCGATGTTATGTTTGTGCAAATTTCATACCCTGGAGCGTTTACTCACGCATTCACGTAACTCTGAACGACCATTTAAAACTTTCACGACCATCGCTCTAAAACAATTAACTCGCTTGCGACCCCGATAAAAACTTGAAGAAGTTTATTGTTCGAAAGAAAGTTGCAAGCGGGTTTAAAAAAAGCGATGTAATGCATTGTCTAAAGACCAGATTACTCTAACAACTCAACTCAATGCCATTCTGACTATTTCGATACCGAACGTTTAAATTGATAACTGAACTCTTGGATTTGCTAAGTTTTTGCCATCCCAATAAAAGATTGTTATGCTGAAATGGTGTCAGATCTACACGGAGTTTTCTAAAATAGAACACGCATCTACAATGTTCTTATTACCTGATAATAAAGTGTGCTTTTTAGTATGTATGTTTAAAACGCACGGTTTTGATAATCATTATTATGCATATGCCCTTGAATAGTCAAAACCCCCAAAATACATGTGTGTTATGTTTGATGAACTTGAAAAAGTTTATCCTCTTAACCTAAAAGCACTGGTCAATTGCACTATGTGGTTATGAAACATGTCTAACTCTTGCATTTCAGATGAAAACATTGATGGACAGACTTTATTTGAACTTAATGAAAATGAATTCAAATTAATTGGTTTTGATACTGTTGGTCAAAGAAAAACTATTCATAGATTCCTATCTTCATTGACTGATGAATCCACAGTTCCCCCATCAAAAAACTTTGTAAGAAGCACTAGTTATTTTGATGATAGCTTTAATATTCTATTTGCTTGCTTGTCCAGATATTTAACATCAACAATGCAAATTTGTTGCCATAATTCAGGCCTTTTGTTTGGTTTCAGTTTGCTGACCTTAAAGACAGAGTACTTGCGAACTCTCAGGGGAGTATCATCATCGATCAACTCAATAAAGACGTTTATTTTTCAACAACGAACAAAAAGAGTTTTGTCACCAATGTGTCTCTGAATTATGGGGAGAAAAAATTGTGAGTGTATGATTGAACATTTATGCCAGTAATTATTTGGTGTATTATTTTGTTTGCAGTTACCCTTCAAAACTAAAATTAAGTGACGAGATCAGTTCGTCCATTAGTACTGTGGACTTGAGAGAAAATGAAGAAATTAAGAACCTATTTCCCTGATATAAACACGAAACCTACAAGTGCAAGTGACGTTGATAATTTTTAAGGATGTCAGTCTTGACTTGCAGCGTTATTATAGGTACAAATTGAAGTTGTTGCTATTGTCTGTACATATTCTTCAACAAAGAAACAAAAAAACGTAAATTTTGGATTCATCCACTGCTTAAAACAAGGAAAACTGAAGGTATGTTGTCTTAAAGTCAATTGATGTTTGTTGGCGCTCCTTAAACTTTACGTAATCAGGCGAATACCACAATCTTGTGCGAAGCATGCGAATCTTGCATCAGCCATGGTTTTTCATATCAGCTGGAGAAAGATTGGCTGTTACTTTAAGGTAAACGGACAAGCCCATTAACATAAAAGAAATATATGCCTAAAATTGTTCACCATGACTTCAGTCATTTCAAACTCTTTTTAGATTTTTAGCAACAGGAAACAGTTATACCAGCATTGCTCATTCATACAGAATGCGCAAGTCAACAATATCAAGGATTGTACCTATGGAATGTACTGCAGCCAGAAGTGATGCCTCACCCAAAAAGAAGACGGTGGGGATAAAAATCGCTGATGAATATGAAACGTTTTGGCAGTTCCCTCATTGTTTGGGGAGCATAGATGGAAAGCATGTGCTCATTCAAGCACCATCCAATTCAGGTTCACTGTACTTCAATTATAAAGACATATAGCATTGTGCTATTGGCGGTTGTGGATGCTTAAAACAATTTTATAATTGTTGATGTTGGAGCTTGTGGCAGACAGAGTGATGGAAATGTATTAGGAAAAGGTTTAAGAGGTGACCTGTTAGATTTACCTACCCCCACTAGTTTATCTGGATTTGCTCAGCCTCTTCCATATGTATAATTTGTCACATGAGCAAAGAGTCTATAACTATCGGTTGAGCAGAGCAAGGCGCATAGTGGAAAATGCATTTGGCATCATGGCATCACCTTTTCGGGTGTTTCACCAGCCTTTGTTAGTTCGGCCAGAAACTGTTGATGACATTGTTAAGGCATGTACTGTTTTACATAATTTTTTACGACGCAAGGTAACCCTACAGTATGTTGAACCAAACACCACTGATTATGAAAACAAAGATGGTATAATTGAACCAGGACAATGGCGTGCAGATACCTCACAGTCAACTGTTCTGCAACCATTATTGCGTACTGGAGGAAAGCATTCAGCAAAAGCTGAAGTTCGCAAGGATTTTGTGAAGTATTTTACAAGTCCAATGGGAACCGTACCATGGAAAAATGATGTTACAATGCGGTCATAATTATTTGGTCTTATGCTGTTGGTAAAATTGTTGTAAAGTTAGCAGTAAACCTTTCTTCACTACAAAAATATGTCACAATAAATGTAAAATCATGTCAAAAATGTGGTTTGATATGAATGTAGTATTAGTGAAAGTGAAAACCGAAAACGGTTAGTTACAAGAAAATGCATACCAATAACATGGTTATAAAGAATGGCAAGAAAGAAAGTGAACACAGTTTTGTGTTTGATTTGCCATTTTGAGGTATTGTACAATAATACTCTTAAGTTTGTAAAAAGTCAGTATTATGCATTGTAGTTACCATATGTACAAGTGAAAAATGTAGAATATGTAGACACAACAAGAAACATGCATGCTGGGCAAATATAATTACAGCTAATTGTTGTGTATACTTGTCATTATTTTTGTTCGGACTTGGGAATGAGTTTTGCCTCTTTCTTTCGCCATGCAAGCAAAAAAACATGTCACCACTGTCTGCAGGCTCTGTCCAATATAAAATATTTTTTTAATACTTCACAACAAAATTTGAACAAATAAAAATACCATTTGATTGTTTTAATTCCTTAAATATCTTGTCCAAACTGTCATCATTGTTAACTTGTTTTCTTTTGGTGCGTTTAGATGTCCCCTTCATTTCTAAAAAATATCATTGTATTGGTTGCCAGCCACAACAAAATCCTTTACAAACCTTTCGTAGACTGTTGACATTGGATGTTATTCTTATTATCAGTTGACTGGCTTTCTGAAAAGTTTGATTCTGAATTTATTTCAGAGATCGACGTTGACCGTAAGGTACCACAAAGTGGAAACTAGTGTGCCTGCTAGTGTGAAAGCTAGCACAGTGCCACTCAACAGCTGCACTGATGAGACCTTACAGGTCGAAACAGTGCGTGTACACACCCTGTCTGCAGCTTTGGAATTTATTTCAATTATTAAGTTTTCATCAGCTGGACTGGTTGAACTGTTTCTGTAGACTCCATGTTGGATTGTGTGCTGCAACACAATTACTTTTTGTTTTTCTGCCAATTTCTTAGGTATTATTAAATAACCTTCGTGGTTTTACAAATGGTTCCAAAAAGGAAAGAACCTTAAGCAGATCCCCAGTATGTTGGGTTTTGTTTTCCTTTTTCCCTTATGTATTTCTGTCGAAGGGCTTTAAAGCGTTTACAACAATTACACGGCCCATGTTTACCTAAAATAAATAGTACAGATTTGTCCAACATGAAATGCCGTAAGTATAATAAAACATACCTGTTAATCCTAATGCAATTGCTACATTTTTCCAAGCATTTGCTTTTCTATCTCTATCTCGGTAACCCTGCATGGTTGTGTTGTACAAACATTCATATATTTAAATTACCAGTTGCTCATCAGTAAATGACATTCTATACAAGTTAAATACACACAGTCTATCTGCTGTTATTGAACCTCTGCCTGCACCCATCTTGGAAAACCATTATTTTTTTTCAAAGCAGCATCCCGCTGAAGCGCCGTTCCATACACCGCTTTGTAATGCAGTTACGGCACCCATTTCACACGCTCAAATCAATCGATCACATGTCAAACGCGGTCACATCACACAACCACAACTAAAATAATATATGTCCTCTCCTTTTAAGCAGTCGCCTTGCACTTTCGCATCAATGTGTGCCCAACTGTGCCCGAATTTATGCTCTTCGAGCAAAAGCGAGCACAGACCGGCACATCCCATCCCAGCACAAGTCAGCACACGCGTACAATAAAAAAAACACGGAATCGTCTGTAGTGTAAACGGGCCTTAAGTCTTCAAAACTCAATTGCCAGAATTAGGAAAGATCTTCTAATCTCTGACAAAGATTTTGTTCCATCTGCAAAAATGTAGATTTTGTGGACATTGATCTGTTTTTGTGATATAGGCTATCATTGTGTCATATTTCTGCACGCATTCTTTTTGTTTCGTTGTTTATGGCGTTATTACTTTTACTGCTGTTGGTTGATGAAGATCTACTGCCATCACTGGCGGGATTTTTTGTCACAGGTTTTGTGTGCATGAACATTTGGATTAAAATATAATGCAAGTACAATATAGCAGAAAATTTCAGTAACGGACAAAATTCAGATGTTGGTTTACTAATTTCCACTTTCAAAATTGAAATGGCAATCCTGTTCACCAATGCAACTCTATGGCTGGGGTGGTGATAGTGACGTAATAATTTGTTTGTCAAGTTTGGAAAGACTGTGACTGCTGTAAAAGTTTGCGTTATCTTGACGAAAAGTTTAACCGTTGCTCCACCACATAAGTGTATTTTGCCTGTAAATACAGTTTAACATAAAATGCTTGTTGGTGCACTGTTTTTGTAAGAGAGTGACTGGTAAATAACTTTATTATAGCACGAGCTTTCGCGAGCTTTACCTCGCGTTTTCAGGTGCAGTAAATGGAGTGTCAAACAAGAAAGAAAAAAGGGAAAAACGCACGAAAAGGTGACCATTGTTGGTCACTTAATGCCCGTGGCATCAGTGGTGAGTGTAGTGACTCATGAAGCCCCAGTCTCTGAGACCGTGATTGACGGAGTCGAACTTTTCGATATAGCGTTGTTCCACCGTCTCTCTCGCTAGTCTAGTTCTTCTCTTTACCTTCTGCAGAACCATAACTCTCATGTCTTCCACACTGTGGTCCGACTCGTTGAAATGCGCTCCTACCGGTTTCTCGGTATTCTTGTGCCGAATATCACACTTGTGTCCGTTCATCCGTTGTCGTAGTGTTTGCCCGGTTTGCCCAATGAACAAAGCTAGTGGACAGCGAGCACACGTCATAACAAAAATGACGTTGGTGGACCTGCAGGAAAATGTTCCCTATGGTGAAAAGTGTTGCCCATGTTTAGTCATGAGGTGATTAGCTCGCGTCCCACATGGGTATGTCCCAAAGTTCTCCTTGGTTGTTGTCACCGTGTTATTTAACAAACCTGTTATTTACCAGTCACTCTCTTACAAAAACAGTGCATAAACTGACACGGCAAGTTAAAGAAACATACGTTAGGCCAAACAGAAAGTTAAACAATATGGAGCCAATAATATGAATTGTGTATAAGCTGCAGACAGATGGCCACTGTTTCGACCTAAAAGGTCTCATAAGTGCAGCTGGTGCGACTATAAGACGACTTTACTGACCAAACGGCCAAGAAAGTTAAACGATGCAATATTTAAACCATTGGCTCTTTTCGACGCTTTTCTGGTGCTGTTTGGCTCTAAATCAGTGTTTGAACCCCTAAAACATTCTTTGAAAAGCTATGGACCCCTTTGCAAGAAACACATTGCAAATGTCGAAAAATTAAAATTCGTGGACAGCGAAACCTTATGGACAAAGGAAAATACGTGGATTTTCGGAATAATTTTATTTCGTTTCATGGACCCCTTAATGCATCTTTTCGGACCCTTTGGGGGTTCATGGACCCCAGGTTAAGAACCCCTGCTCTAAATAAAAAATAATTCTGGTAACCCTGATGAGATGCCCAATATTGCGCGCTGTACCATCAGCAACGCATGTAGTCCCGGGCTCATAACCACTTCCATCCAAGCATTCAGTAAATAACTGCTCTTTGACTTACATCAGCGATTCTGGAACAATACACTTTGTTGTAATGAATTTAAGACGTGCAATCGCGAGACCAATAACAGCCATGAAGCACAATACGCACATAGGTCACACACCACCTGCATAGAAATCTCCCGATACTCCGTTTTTTTTCTAATTCCATGATTTCAGGAAGAAATTGTGAAAGTTGCGAAAAGCAAAATTTCTTTAAATTTCTTTGTACTTGAATCTTTACTGCATCGACATCTGATTTGTCAATTACAGCCATTTACAAAGCTTCCACAATTGCTGTTTTTGTCGCTACCGGGGTGTTCACAGCCGTACTGCAGCCATCATCCGAGACAGTGTACTCAGTTTCGTCGTCTTCTTCCTATTTGATGCAGTCGTTGCCTTCTGTTGTACCACATGCAAATGCAGTTTGCTTTCTACTTAAGCATTCATCAGCATGTACCTCAGTTTCTGACAACGGACACTGCCCATTGAATACACTGATTGTCACAATGACAACACAGTTGGAACTTCGTCGATAAGTCTGAGCAAAAAACAACACATTTTTGCCTTAATTTTGTGAAACCATTTGTCTTCACATATGTCCAATGAATGGACAGGGGGCTGTTCGACGAAGACCACTTTGTAACATTTTGCCGTGTCGAAAATGTGATTTGCCCTATGGATGGCTGGAAAAAGATTTTTTCTGTTGTAAATTCATTTTCTTCTTACCTATTTCGCTGTCATGCGTACAGTGCAAAAAATTTCAAGACCCATGTTGTTGAAACAAGCCTTTTGAGGAATCGTTTTCTATCAAACCTGTTCATACAGACGCAGCAAGTTCACAAAGTGTGGATGCTGACATAACTAAAGAATGTGTACCTTTTTTTTGCTCCAGAACAAGCATTTGTACCAGTAAGCACTGTTCAGGAAGTAAACTTCTATTCCGGCATTCATCTGAAATTCACGCTTCTCTCGAATCCACAGCAGGAAAGAGTACGTTTAAAAAAAATTCAACTATGTTTCTCCAATACAAATTATTCTTGGACAGTCAGGTAGCACGTTTCTTCACTGGTTAAGCATCAGTATTAGAACCCTATCAATCACACAACTGGTATAACTGACTTTGCAGATGGTTTGGTATTTAAATCTAATCATTTGTTTCAAATGTCTATCCCCGGAACAGATCAAAGGTTGATTCATTTCAGGTAGTCCAACTGTGCAAAGAAAAAGATGCAAATGAAAGTAACAAAGACAGTTTTGTTTCGTTCACTGATAGATGATCTAAAATTGTTAGAGAATGAAGGCATTGATATTGGTGCTGGTTTTACTGTTGGTGCTAGCGTCTTGATGATTTGTGTGATAATCTTGGAAGTCATTGGTTAGGAGGTTTCACAAAAAATTTTAGCACATCTTCCAATTTCTATCGCTACTGTAGTTTAACTTGATCCGAATTTAAGGAAAACTGTACAATGAAGAAAGACATGCTGACAAAGCTTGACTATAACTCTCACTCAATGGTGCCTCAGGTAGCCCATCTACATTAATAATGTTCTTAATACTTGCACAGGATTTGGAGGCTCTGGAAAACGGCGATGAGACTCTGGTTGGTGAGCGTGCACTCTAAATCCAAAGGGTGGGAAACATAAATATTGGATGTAATTTTATACCTTACGGCTGTTTTTGCATGGTTTCGTCAACCCTTGAAGCAACACCATTCGTTTAGTAACTATAGCGCGTGTTGGGGTGTTTTAATACCACCATTTGTCTGGTGGTAAATGTATGGGTGATAGAATTCCACCTTTCGCGACGAAGAATGTACCATTGACATTTATGTATCACGTTAGGTGTATAAGAGGTAATGAATTTTTGATACTGTATAATGAAAGTAGTGTTTAACCGCTAAGTTACAAATGGATAACGGGAAGGTTACACTTTTATTGTCTAATTAACGTACATTTAAAAAAATAAAGCTTGTTGAGTATATACTAAAATATCGATTCACAAATAACTCCGGTATTGCTTCCAACTTGAGTGCATTGACATAAACATTGTCAGTGTTTCAATTTCTATGATCAAAGCTTTTGATACCACGTGATGATGGTTGTCTTCTGTTTTCGACGAACGAAACGTGTGTGGTCCAGATTGGAAAATATGTCGTGCGCGGAGGATTTTGAACATCGGTCAAAAATCCGCGCAATTTTCGTGATTTTACTAGCAATCCGCGCAAAAATTATTAATCCGCGCACAAATCGCTCCAAGTCTTGCAACACTGGATGACTTTTCCCCAAGACCCCAACTGTTCAGCAGTAAATCAGCACCAATGTTCGGTTCGAAGGCTTTTGGATATGCTTCACTGACCTGCGCGTTGATTTTTTCTCTCCTTCTCTCGAAAATCACGAACAACGAAAAAAGGACTAGGCCGAGCGGGGTGAATGCAATATTTGCCAACTTTTTTTTTATAATGGCATAAATTACGCACATCACACATTCGTTAAATTTTGAAATCCATTACGATCTACGATTTGATCTTTATATTTGAAAAAACATACGCTTTTAAATTCTGAAACTCTATTGGTATGGTGATAATACGATTTAAGGTAAGATACGTTTTTTCTTATAGGTTGGTTGACAGTTTCCCTGTAATGAGTAACAAACGTCACTAACTATTTCTTAGTAACAAAAGTTAATAAAGACTGCTGCAACGTCACAATAGGTAATCATTTAAACGCAAGATATGACTTCCTACGGACCACGGTGAGTACCGCAGCCCTTAACTTTTAACAATAAGGTAACAATATTTTGCAATTACGTTTTTAACAAACCGGATTTTTAGTGTATTTGGATGCTAGTGAGTCACGATTAAGAGTTCAACCGTATGGGGAGTTTAAAGAGTTTATGTACAGCTGCAAGTGTTTAGACATGCTGAGGCAGGGAAAGCGATTGTAAACCAGATGTTACGACTTTAATAAGATAAACTAGCTCATCAGTTGATGGATTCGGAAAGAAACAGCGGGAGTTTTATTGTCAGGGTCGAAGAAGTACGAGTCGCAGTCAATAGTCATTTATAGTCCAGAAACTCTACTGCAAAGAAACTCAGATTATATTTTTGGTTTGTCGTGTAGCTCAGATCTTATAGCAGAAAAATAAATTTGTGCATTACATGCCAAAAAGAATGTGGTTCACACAAATGTAGCGAATGTAAGAGTCCTTGTCATGCAATTGAGCCGTGCTGTGAAACAAAATTTGCAGAGCAGGCAAAAGAAGGCTTCGGTGTAGATGTTGTTTGCAAAAAATGTTTCAGCAAGAAACAGGTCGCTGAACAATCAAGAGGTAAGACACTTTTGTTTGTTTGTTTGTGTTTCTTTATTTTTAATCGTTTACTGACAGTATTTTGTTACTCCAGCTTTTGCAAGTCTTTTTAAACGACCGGGTAAAGATGTGACGTTTCCGCCTAAAAGAGCTAAGCAGGGTCATGAAAACACCCAAATAGCATTTTGCTTAGCATGTTTTCGCCAAAACAAGAAGCATTTCTGGCTTAGTCGGTTTAACAAGTCCACCATAGCTGCACACATACGCTATGCGCACAAAAACGACTTGACCGTTGAGACGGATGTTGTGGGGGAAAAATCGCCGGAAGCGAAACATGCACTGGATAAATACAAAGAAATTCAAAGAAGGTACCGGGTGGATTTTGTTATCATAATTGTGGCAACAACCAAAATACAGTAAATTTACTTATAGGGGCAATCAATCATTAGAGACGGTAAATCCCAGCTACACCCAGAAACAAGACGTCCCTTCACTCCAGCCGAGGTGCATATTTTTAAGAAAAGTTATTTGGTGTTAAATGCACTTAACCTTATAGGTCAGGTGGTCACAATCTACAAACAAATTTTGTATTTTTGCAATATTATCTTTTCTTTTAGTCAACCCTCTCACAGTGGCGACTCGCAGGGACCGTCGACCAGTGGTGACACGCAGGGACCGTCAAGCAGCGGTGACCCACATGGCCCTTTAAGTAGCTCTGATCAAGAACCAACAGCTAGAAACATAAAGTTAGTGAAGTAAATTACATTTGCTTGATTTTTTATTTTCCTTATTTTTTTTCTATTGTTAGGCCCGAGTAGTTGTTTTTGCGCAAAATACACATGATTTAAGTTGACTTGCTCTTAGTGCCTTTTTCAATCTTTGTTTTGCAGGGTTCAAACACGTATCTTGCCAGCGACAACCACTTCAACCAACTTGTTATCGACAATAGACTTAGACGTAATTTCTGACAAAGTGGCAAAAAAACTTCAGAAACTTCTGCCTGGCGGATTTTCAAGCAAAAGCAGAGAGCCTACGCAGCAATTTGTATCCAAAGCTGGCAACCTGACTGCTTTTATCGAAGAATATGAAGACTTCGAGCTAATTTCTGATGACAGTTTGCACATTCTGATGTGTAAAACTTGTAAAGAGTACACCAATTCCATTGGAAGTACGGGTTTACTAGCCGCAAAGCAGGGGACGTTAGCGATGGGAGTGACTATTAAACCAGAGGTCTGCGACAATCTTCTGATGGGTCATAACGAAGATTGGTATCACCAAAAATCGCGTCTCTTACAACACTTAAAAAGTGATTTGCATCAAAAAAGCGCAATGCATAACAAAACAGTTTTAAAAGGTTTAGCTATGCGTAAACATGTTGTACAAAATCAACTTCGCACTGCAGTTGGCGTGATTAAGTCCAAGTCTGCTGCTCTACACTATGAAGACCGATTGGCAGAACTGTATGCTGCTGGTGCACCAATCGGAGATTTTGGCCATTCTCGAAAACTTTTTCCAGACATGGCAGCCGTAGCTGTGGCATATATTAAAGAGAAATGTTCGAAATTTTTATCTGCTCCACTTGCCAATACTGGATTTCCTCCACACTTTTATGTTACAGCCGACAAGTCAACAAATCACAGGGAAACAAACCAAGTAACATTGGTATGCCCAGTGGTGCAAGGCCGACGCCAAGGAATAGTCGCTTCAGTCGATTTGGTGTATACTTCTTCCGAGGGCATTGGTGGCAGTTCAGAAGAGCTAGCAACAACTTTGCTGTCGGGTGTGAAAGACTTGGGCATTTGGAATGAAAGAATGGTACAAATGCAAGGAAAAGTTACTGATGGTCAATATCTCACCGGGCGCTTTGTCTCCACGGTTAACAAGGCAATATTTTCTGTGCTTGAAACCGAAACTAGCAGCAGTCGTGAGGTTAACGACGAATTTTGGTGGCCATGTCAGTGGGACCCAAGTCACTGGTTAGACAAAGCTTTTTCCAAATTCAAAGATTCCGAATTTGTTGACAGGTTGCTCAAACGTTCTAATATGTACCACCAACTGTTTGGGCGTGGGAAAATGCACAGCGTTGCAACGGTCATGGCTAAGGAGCAATCGCGGTTCCGAAAGGTGACAAGCGCTTTTGCCCAACAACGCTTTCTAAGTTCCAGCTATTTGTCATTGAAAAATCTTCAGGAAAGTCTTGAGGCCTACAAAGATCACGACAATAGACAGGAATTGGGCTACAAAATATATGGGGCTGATTTTGTCACAGATCTCCTTGGCTTATTGGACATGCTGTGGCCCCTGGTTGTTTTAATGAAACAAGTTCAAGCTCACTGGTGTCCTGGTTGGAAGTTGACACAATACGTTCCTGCTGTTTTGTCGGCAATGCAACAGTTTAGCGCAGCACTGGAGACAGAGAGATTTTCATTGTCAACATGCCCTTTGCTAGCAAAGTATTTGCCAGAAATCGCAAAACTAAAGTATGGCAGCTGTGATCTGGTTGAAGGCTGGCTAGTTGTGGGTCATGTTAAACCTGGGCAACCAATTAACTGGGAGCCTAGTGACAGAAAAGATTGCTTCGAAGACCTCAAGCGGTTGACAAGTAAAGTGGTCGCTGAACTTGAAAGAAGGTTTTCTTCTGCTTGTCCAGATTTGTTAAGTTTATTGTCAAAATGTTTGGATTTTGGGTTGCTTTTCAAAGAGATGTGTGGCAGAAGACTTGCAGAAAATCATCCTGTTAATAAGCGAAAGCTTGCATCTTTTGGGTTGTCCGAATTCGAAAAATGTGTTAATTTTGTGGCCCAATTACCGCATGTTCGTGACGAAAATTTGGAGCTTGGACCAGAGTTTTCTGCCAGCATATATTGGAGGTTAAAGTCAACTTTACTTGATGTAGTTTGGGGGAATATGTTTCAAACTCACTTTGCAGTAATGTTTGATCACATCAAGACGGAAGATTGCGACCCAAGCCAAGAGCCATTTTCTAAAATTAATGTTTCTACAACTCGGTTGCTTGAGTTTTCTTCCTTTGTACCCAAAACGTTCACACTAGCTGAGGTCTTCAAAGTTTCTTTCGATGATGGAAGATCGTTCATTACTGCCTTCAACGAAAGAAAGTTTATCCACGCTATATACACCGACCCCGAGCTATACACGAAAATTGGTCAGGAATTTTGCTTGGTTTTTGATACTATGTATGCAAAAACAGGCACCGAAGCAGTTGCCGAGTCTTTCTACCGAGTAATGGAAAAACAAGAAATGGATGGGCAACAAAGTTTTGAAGTTCTGAAGAACAGAACAATCGTTGATTGGTCTCTGCCCCATGCAATCCAGTGTGACGAGGCTTTGTTCGAGATGGCTACACTTTATGTTGAAGGCAGCAAGAAACATGGGATAAGAAGGCACTTCATTCCCATATCGAAAGATCGTCGAAGCAAACATAGGCATGGCGCTGCTTCTAAAGTGGTTACAAGACTCAAAAATGAGGAACCCAAGTTTCCCTTTCTTTTATAAATTTTCGTGATGGCAACTGGCTAGTTACAAATGAAGTGTAAATAAAGTTAAAACGTTTTGAAACGCTTGTTTTTGCTTTACAGTTGTTTGTGGCAAATCGTTTTGTTAAGTTGTACGTTGTGACTGCGTGACAGCAAGAATAACACCAATAAAATATTAATAAGTTCCCAGAGCAAAAAGCTATGAACACGGGATTCCAACTCACAACCCTCCCACTAGCTTTCGCCACCCGTGCCAACTACGCTAATCCATTGCAGCTGATCACCGCTTAAAAAGCCGATATAATCATCTGTGAAAAGTGCGATTTCGTTGAAGTAAACCCTTCCAACATTAAAATATTATGAATCGGTTCTTAAAAATACATTCTTCTCATAGTTATTGCCAAAGGGAAAATAGAGTTGTTTCTAAAGGCACTGTATATTAAACAACAAAAAATTTACTACAATCCGCGCAAAAAAATCGCTAGTCCGCGCACAATCCGCGCATTCACCATCCACAGACAAAAATCCTCCGCGCAGTTTGCAAACTTTCCAATCTGGTGTGTGGTGAGTAAGGCATGTTGTGTTTCAAAGAAGTTGAACTTAAGCTTTTGTGTGAAGTTATTTGTGATTTTCTCGTATTGCAACTTATTGTTCCATTAGGTTACATAATTCCATTTGTCGAGTCCGCGTTAAAAATACTTGATTGTTTGACAATTTTAAAGGGAGTGAATTACATTGTAAGTGTTACGGCTGATTGCATTTTGACGGAGATAATCAGATACCCATCCCCATTTCGAAGTTGCAACAGTTTGTTTCCAAGTCGAAAACTACTATTAGCCCACTTGAGAACTGATCATGTTTTATCAAGGCCTTTGTTGCTGTAATGCAAAATAGTTGATTGTGGTAAAATATATATAAGTATAAGAAGCTTTGCACATTTCAAGAATGCATTAAAATTTGTTGTAATTGGAAAACACACCCGTGGCAATGGCTGTTGAACAGACAGATATTAATGAGCCAATAGAAGCTGAGCCTAGCAGTGGATTTGCTGAGAGCAGGGTGTACATTCCAGCAGAAACAACTTTTGTGCACAACATGGCTAGATTTGTGTTAATGATGCGAGAAAGGTATTCCGTTCCAAGATCAACTTCCCAGTAAATTTCCCAGATCAATGAAATGATGGGTTTGTTTTCAAGTTTTCAGTCCTGTACTTGATGCTCACTCTTCGGTTTTGAGCTCAAGTGAAGAATATCAATATTTAAACGACAAAGAATATTTGATGAATCTATGGCATAAAATAAAAATGAAACAGAATCTGCTACATACTGTTCATCAATTGGACTAGTGCAAGCAATTCAAGTAAATTTTGATGACAATAAGTCAGTTTTCTATGTGCCAATATTAAAGACCTTGACCATTTACCTGCAAAATTCAGAAGTATGGGAAGAATATCTAATTAATAGTTCTGCCCATTGCAGCGATGAGATGATGTTAGATTTTACATGAGCGAATTTTTTTCTAAATCACCCTTTCTTTTATGGCAACAAACAACTATTGCGCCTGCATCTCTATTGTGATGATGTGGAAATGTGTAATCCCATTGGATCTTTTTGAAAGAAGAACAAGCTAACATGCTTTTACTTCACAGTTGGAAATGTAGGTCAAAAACATTTGTCATCTTTAAAAAACATTTTTGTTTGCGTTATAACACAATCTTCTTTAGTAAAAGAGTTGGGCTACATAAAAGTTTTACAGCCTCTTTTGACCGATATCAATATTCTGGAAAAGAGTGGAATACAAATTAAAACCAGTTGCACGGTTGCCAGAATATTTTTTTTGTTTAGAGCCAAACAACACGACAAAAAACGCCAAAAAGCGCCAAAACTAGTTTTGAGTGAAACAGAAAAGAGCCAATCGTTTATATACTGTATTGTTTAATTTTCTGCTTCCCGAACATATGTTCAATTGTATTTACAGGCAAATTACATTCATGCGGTAGAGCAACATACAATCTCTTCTTTGTTTATTTATGCTCTTGGATTATATCCGTCTTTCTATGTGCATAGCAGTGCCAGTGCTACGCAAACTTTTAACAAACAGTCTTTCAAAACTCAAATTATGACGTCACTATAGAAGTAGTCAAGTTTACGCTACCCAGGCATACAGTTTGCAACGCTTCTGTACTAGCTTGGGCTGTGATGCGTGACGTTTTTACCGAAAAGAAGCATACCGCGAACCTGTTTCGTCACGAACGAGCCCGGGCAACTTCCGAACGCAAAGCTAACAGGAAAAACGCCAGAAAAGGGCCAAATAAGCCAAACCAAATTTTGGGCGCCAGACAAAATGGAAAAAAGCCAAATTCAGGGAATTTGGCGCCGAAAGCGCCAACCTGGCAACCCTGACCAGTTGTGACAATTCTGAAACCATTAGGGGTTCAGTGGCAACTCTAGCTCCTGATAATTTAGGCGCACGACATTGGCGGTTTCAGGAAATGCTTCAGCAGTTTAAAAATATGCAGGAAAGAGGTGGGTTTGCGAAGATGTTGTGCACTTGTATTTTGTATATATGATATACATCTATAGCGAGTATTTGTGGTTGTGGTAGAACTACTGCGCTAAAACAACTATTTGCTCAAAAGAATTATTTTCAATAACAGGGCAATATTGCAGACTCGGGTACATGCGAGGAGCTGCAAGCAAGCGGTACGGATTTCACAGAATTTGCTCGCATGAGGAAGTTGACGGTACAAAATTAAGCGTTTAACCACTACAGTGCTCAGGGTGTTATTTCGTTTAAGATATTATTGCTGAGTCGTCTGATCGCGTTGTTTCATCGAGAAAAAGATCCGTTGCATTGAAATCACGTAGGCTGTCGAAACAACTCTCCGAGACCCTTTTAAAGGTTCAACAGGTATAAATACTTCTCTCCGCTTGACCAAAAATGTTTCTCGTGCTTGATATTGTTACGTTCGACCATTTTTATTAAAGGTGACTTCTGAGATATAAATGTGGATTTTGAATTTGGTCACCAGTAATACAACGTACAGAAAGCATTGACAGAGGCTTTTGCCCAGAATTTTGGACCATTATATGACACATTATAAACGGCCGTAATTCCATAAAAACACACCCATGTTTCTGCAGGTTGAACACATGGCGGTAGCTGAGAAAGAAGAGGAAAAGTCTGTGGGGAGCATTGGATGGAGGTCATATTGGGAGTATTTATCCCATAACAAACTCACTCTGCTTCTGTCGATTCTCATGATTCCGATCAACCAGGGCTTATTGGTTGCCGGTGATTGGTGGCTTGGCGTGTGGTAAGTGTCCTCCCACAGTTTCTGGTAACCTAATTTTTGTCCCGACTTGAATGTATAATGCCAAGGCGGATTATTCCACAAAACCTCATGATCAATGCAGAATTGCTGAGATCGCCAAATACAGGCCTGCATATAGTGCGATGATTCATCATTGGCATGCGCCGTATATAAGGTTTTGACTTGCTTCCTGGGGTAGCATAATACACCAAATATTCAAATTTTACTCTTATTTGCAACTGTAAAGTAATACGTATCCCAAAGGCAACCATTTGAGGAGAATTTTGTCTTGAATGCATGCATACTTTACCAAGCTTGACCCCTCTCTAACAGGGCGACCCGTTCCACTCGATTCTACGCCCCAAACGCAACGAACGGAAACACAACTTTCTCCACATTTTTCACCGGAATAAAATTTGGCAGCAAATGCGAGACGGACTCTTCCGGACGTTGCGGACTCAGTGGATGTTGCGGCATCGCTTCTCGGCTCTTTAGAGCTAAGAAGGGGTTGGCTACCCGGGCATACCGTGGTTCCTTCAGGGCTCTGCTTCTGGTCGGTGAGCGATCATCCGACTCATCCCTGTAGTTACCAGAAATAACCCCCCACGTTGGTTCCCCGTCTGCTCCCTTTGGGTGGTCGGCTCCCCGACCTTCTTTCTCGGGGAGGGTTTTAGACCTGAGTTCCTTCCATTTTATACCCAGAGGGGCCATAGTGCCCTCGCACGACCTCAGTCTTTTGACCCAGGTTCGGCGCGGTTTTAAACGAACCCGACAGATTACTTGTCTGTCACCCGGACGGGCGAACTCGCCTATCCAACACCCCCTCGCCCGGTTGCTGTCGCTTGCGATGGCGACCGGAGGCCACGGTTGCAAACCAGCCCTTTCGGCATGGCGAATGGTCCACCCGACTAACACCCGGGTTGGTACTAGTACACCACTTTGTTCTTCTCAGTTTAATACCTGGGACGCAAGCGATTCGCTTGCATGTCTTTGTATTAACCTGATTTTTGGACGGGGGGCACGGTACCGGAGCTTGCTTCGACCTGCCCACGGGTTGTCCTGGTATTGCACTACCTCTAGGCACGGCCCACATTCCCACACATGTGGGAATAACCATCTGTTAATCATTCGCAAAACAATTGCACGAAACAGCGGTGCATCCCATGAGTGTGTGTGTGTCGTCTGTATGCACACGCCAAGGAAAGAGAGGTAGAGAGGGAGGGCGGGAGAGCAATTAATTTAACGGCACATTTGGTTGTTGTGCTTGTCGGAGACCAGATAAAACAAGCCGTGAAATGCACAATGCGGCAAACACAAGGACGGACGACAAAAATGCTACCTCTCAAGAAGCTGTGCAAAGCATACTTACCTGACGAGGGCCTTCACCGGTTCATTTTCACGGTTATTGCAGGAAGTATCAAAACCACGTGTGCTCTGTTGTTTTTTGTGCATGCTCATTTTTGTTGCCTGATTTCACTTGCGATAAAGCCATATTATAACAGTCTAGACGTATTTTGTGTCAGTTTACCTGTGCCAGTCAGCTTGCTAGCCAGGAACTTGTTTCCTGGACCCAACCTTGTGCTCTAAAGAGAGCTCACAAGAAACATCCTCCCAACGTTTCATTGCCCTCTGAGGCAGAAACGAAGGAGAACGTTTCTTATTATTGAGAGAAAGCAGGAAGGCGACCCTCCGGTAATACTCCTCCTGAGTTGCACCCGGAGGCTCCCCCTCCTCCTTCCTAATTGGTTCCCCGCTTTGTTTTCCGCGGAGACCAATTAAATAACAGTTTAACGCCTGTCGTCAAAGTCCTTGTACAATTATTGCGAAACCGCTACCTTCACTCAAACGACCTTTCCTAACGCTCAAAAACCCACAAACACACTACAGCAAACAAGAAAATGCTGAAAAAAACAAACTACCTTGTTGAGGATAGATCGGCCTACTTGCAAATAATCAACTATGATCACTTTTCCCTAGAAGCTTTCATAGACTTATTCCAAACCAAGCTAGAAAAACATAAAGATGGTCTGATAGGGGTGACATCCGTTAACAAAACAAAATCGATCTTCAAAATCTCTTATTCGGGCTTAGATTTTGCACTGCTGAACAGAGAAAAAATCTTAGAGGAACTAAAAGATCCGACCCCCTATGACTTCAGTGAAACATACGGGATAATTATACAATCGTCAAAACCACCAAAACCGCGCACACAACTCACTTTATATCCAGTTCCAATTGAAATGGACAAACATCACTTCCAAAAGGCAACAAACGACCTTGGCTGGGGAACATACATCGAACACAGATTCCTCACACACAAAAAGCACAGGAACCTCTACAACGGATACGTACATCTTATACTAGAAGATTTCAAAGAAGAGAACATCAAATGCATTACAGATTTGTTCGGCCATTCAATCCAAATCGCGAAACCTGGAGAGTCCTTTGGACCCGCTTGCACTTTGTGCAATCAGCGTGGACACTGGACAACACAATGTCCTAAAAAAAATCGTTGCCCTATATGCGGCGAAAGAGGACACGGAGGCAAATGGTGCCCGGAAGTGTCAAAAATCAATAAAGCACAAAGCCAACCAAAGTTATCTTTCGAATACGCTTTTCCTCCCATACCAAAAAAATCTACCCCAATCGGCAAAGGAATAGTGACAGAAACACAAGACCTATCTCCAATTCTGAATCGAATAAAAATACATGAAGAAAAAATGGAGAATTTAAATAAAGCACAGTTTCTGCCAACAGAAAGCAAACAAGAAAAAGAAATCCAAACAGAAAAAGAAAAACAACCCGAAGAAACAGAAACCATAGAAGACAAAAAAGAAGAACCAGGAAAATCTACTGAATCTGGTGATCTAAAAATAATGACAAACACAGAATCAGAAAATTCATCATATGGAACACCAAAAAACCTCCAAAATCTACCACCCAAAGGAATCCTCTCCCCCTGCAGATCAAAGGCAAATGACGTAAACCCCATGACCCCAATACGCCCACCCCTAACACCACAAAAAGATGTCGAAAAAACAGCAAAAATAATAGGAAGCAAATTCAACATCGGCATCACAGACAAAGAAAAGAAAAAAAGAAGACCAACCCTCCTCATCATCTGCATCCAGCTCCAACTCAAGAATGCAGAAAAATAGAAGAAAAAAAGAAAGAAGAAAGTAGTGTAGTGGGTTTTCACCCTACCCTATCCACTTTCCCTTTCTTTCCCTAACGCTGAAAAATATTAACGTCTTTATCCAACCCACATCCAATGGCGACAAAAGACCTCAAAATTTTATCAGTGAACGTCAACGGACTGAATAGAAACACGGAAAACCTATCCCATTTGATAGATAAAGAAAACATACAAATTACGCTAATTCAGGAAACACATAAAATTGACCAAAACAAAATTATGAAATGGGCATCTAAAAACAATTATAAAATTTACGCAAACACATCCCAACCCGAACAAAATAGATTACACGGTGGTACAGCGATAATACTAAAACAGGAAAACATAGACCAAGACATAACCCATAAAATCATTGAAAATAATCACATACAAAAAATAACATTAGAGACAGGAAACGAGGATAAAACAGAAACATTTACAATATACAACATTTACTTCAAATCTGGAAACACACATGACGCCGCAATAACAAGATTAAGACAAATAAAAATTCTACACACAGACCTCAACCAAAACGACATAAAGGAAAACATCATAATCGGCGGCGATTTTAATTTTACATGTAACAAAATAGACACTTTAGCACAATCATCAAAGGAAAGACAAGACGTGAAACAGTGGTCAGAAACCAAATTAATATACAATCTACAAGACGCCTTTAGACAATTATATCCAAACAAAAAAGTATTTACATACATATCAAAAAAATCCGCATCCCGAATTGACAGAATTTACTGTAACCTTCCAATGATAAACAAAATTAAAACTTTTACACACAAAACAACAACATTTACAGATCACAATTTAGCACCGACACTCACCTTAAAAACAGGAAACAACGCAAAATGGGGAAAAAATTATTGGAAATTTAATACAAGTCTACTCGAAGACAAACTATACGTGACACAAATAAAACTCACCATCAGCGATTTCCGCCAAAACAAACACCAATATGAAAACACTCTAGAATATTGGAAATATTTGAAAAAGAAAATAAAAAAAGAAACAATCACTTTCGCGATAGAAAAAAACAAACAAAAAAATAACATATACACAGAGAATCAAAGAAAATTAGAATCATTAATGACAAAACTACACAGTGAAAACTTAGACTTAAACGTAGAATACCTTGAAATTCGAAAACAAAACAAACAACTAGATAACGAAAAAAACAAAGGAGCAAAAATAAGAGCAAGAATAAAAGAAATAACAAGTGAAGAAAAACCGGATAAATCCTTCTTTAAAATCGAAACGAAAAAACAAGAAAATACTGCGATACGAGCACTAAAAATACAAAATGAAATAACAACAGAGAAAGAAAAAATAATACAATAAATTACGCACTTTTACGCTACCCTCTGGGGCACAGAGAGGGAAATAAACAGTGAGAAACAAGATGAATTTTTAGAACGCGTAGTACCAGTGCCACACGAAACATTAAACGACAATATCATTCTCAGCCAAAAAGAATTACTCGCATCGTTAAAAACGATGCAAAAAAATTCATCCCCAGGATTAGACGGACTCCCAACGGAGTTCTACCAATTCTTTTGGGCTGACATAAAAGAAGATTACCACGAACTCGCAGCGAACATTACAATTAGGAAACATTTACCAGAGGATATGAAAAACGCAGTGGTAAAATTAATACCAAAAAGAAAAGACAAAACGTTGATCACAAATTTCAGACCGATTTCACTACTAAATACAGACTATAAAATACTCAGCAAAACAATAGCTAAAAGACTCCAAAATGATCTAAACCATAAAATATCATTAGAACAAAAATGCGGACTAGATCAAAGACAATTACAACATATACACTACAACATAAACACAGCGATCGAAATAGCACAAAAATATAACACAGATTTAGCAATAGTCCTCACAGACATAGAAAAAGCTTTCGATACAGTTGATCACAAATTTCTATTTAAAACACTAAAAAAAATGAGAATACAGACACACACAATAGAATGGATAAAAATATTATACAACAACATTACAAGTCAAATAATGATAAACGGACTGTTGACGGACAAAATCAAAATAAAACGAGGCGTACGCCAAGGATGTGGATTGAGTATGTTGCTTTATTGTATTATAAGTGAAACATTAACACAAAATATCAATAAATGTGAAAAAATATCTGGTTTCAAGTATCGTAATATACAACTAAAAATCCAACAATATGCCGACGACACATCTTTTTTCGTGTCAAATTGTGATGAAATCTTGGAAATATTCAAAACTTTACGTGTTTTTGAACGTGTATCTGGGCAAAAAATTAATGAAGCAAAAACTGAAATTTTATGTACGTCGAATTATATAAAACAAAAAATTAACCAACAATTTCCTCTTTACATTAAACCTGAAGTAAAAATACTGGGAATCAAATACAAAGAAAACGGAAAAGAAAACATAACAAACTGGAACGAAGTTCAAAACTACATTACAAAAATCATATGCAGTTACGAAAATAGACACCTAACAATATTTGGAAAAATCACAATAATAAATACACTTATCATACCAAAAATACTGTTTATTGCACGCACAATATTTCCGACAAAGCAAAACATAAAAAACATAAATGCGCATCTATACAAATTCGTATGGCACCCTAAAACAATAGAACCAATCAAACGAATAAAAATGATTGCAAATTACGACCAAGGTGGAATCAAAATGCCGGACATTGAAACAAAATTAAAAGCAACACAAATGGAAAAACTGCGAGATCTTATCAATAGCGAAACATACGACGAACTATGGAAAATATGGGCACAGTATAACTTAGGAACACAAATCAAAATCATTAATCCAACACTCTACGATAATAGCAGACCCAACGCATGGAAACCAAATATTGAATGGCAAAACACAATCAATACATTTAAAGAACTCAAAGAACAAAACAATGAGATTAACTGGAAAAAGGCTAGAGACTGCGCCACTTTTATTTTGAATTAATAAAAACAAAAAGAATTATATCAAAATCCCGTCGAAAATCCATGCTTCAACTGGATAAATTTGCTTTATAAAAGCAAACATCAAAAAAGATTTTTCACAAACCTTGAGCCAGAGGCTGCCTACATGACAGCCCAAAACGGCTTCAAATGGGGCCTTTTCAAGCAGAAAAATCAAATGTATCAACTAAAAAACGGAAGAGCGCGACTTAATTATTGCAAATTCTGCAAAGAAAACAAAGACGATATAAAACATTTACTCACCGAATGCACAATAACAAAACAAATTATAGATAAACTAAAAATACATGTCCAAATAAAACACTCCAAAAACCTAAAAGCCACTAACGAGGAAATTATGTACAATATTTTCGAAATCCACACATCATTAGTAGAACGCAAAACGCTAGCTATATTTAAAAAAACAATCATAAAGGAAAAACTACACCTTGACTACAAAAACATATACACGGAAAACATACAACCCCTAGTAAATGAACTATTTTACAAAATTATAGCGAAATTAAACTTCGAATTAGAAAGAATAGAAAATTTATATGGTAAAGAGGAAACTGTAACGTAACCAATAATGGCACAGGGCATTCCGTTTTTTTCCTGATTTTACTCGATGTGCCTCTTTCGCCTTGTCGTTTTGCGCCTTGCTAGGACGGCAGTGATGAAAAAGGTGACATCTACTTTTGATTTTAGATGCACAAATCTGAGCCGTTGAGAAAAAAAAAAAAAAAA
Organism: Ascidia mentula; assembly: GCF_947561715.1. Classification (NCBI taxonomy): domain Eukaryota; kingdom Metazoa; phylum Chordata; class Ascidiacea; order Phlebobranchia; family Ascidiidae; genus Ascidia; species Ascidia mentula. Next base: position 9,381,624 of record NC_138568.1, read on the forward strand.
AAAAGCCGGCGGTGGGCCCAGGGCGAGGCTTAGCCATTGCACTTAGGCTTAGCTGACCCTTGCGATTACCCCAAATGTGGGTAACTCGGCCGTACAATTTCTGCTAGTGGGGACTGCGTTCGCGCTATCCCCGTCTTTTACTAATCCTCTGATGTAGAGCAAAACGTAAGGTAGAAACGAAGTTTCTACGGGGGGGATTCGCATGTTACGGTCAGGAGGAGTCGTGTCGGGGGTTGGGAGGTGGGTCATGGGTCCGTTTGTGACGTCATGTGGTGAACAAACTAATTTGAATGGCCTGCCACCCCACCGACTGGTTCAGACGGCATAGCAGAGCATGTCCCGGTTTCCCTTTCCCCGTCTCAATCCCCACCGACTGGTTCAGACGAGTCCAGCCTCGCCGGCTCATCCCGTATTCCGTCGATGGTGTTTCACCATTCGTCGGTCTCACCCTCTTCAACCGAGAGCAGCCCTCGGGTAGGTTCCCTGTCGCCCCTTGGGAGCGGCAGCGGTGCCGATGACCTTGGGGGTTCGTTCCTTCCCATCCCGTCCCCGACTCTGTCCTCTCCGGTAGCATTAAGCTACGCCGACATCGTTCGGCTTCCCTCTCCCCGCATTTTTTTAAATCGGATCTCACCCATACCCAGTCCGGCGTTGCTGAATAAGTCCCCAGACGGTTCTCCCTTTAGTTTAATTTCCCCTGACGGCGGGCCCGAGTCGCCGTCTCCCGACCAATCCCTTTTAAGCTGGATTAGGACCCCAGTCTCCCCCGGGACCGTGCGGAAGGCTATGATAACACCAGTCCTGCCTGAAAGTCTTCCGCCAGCTCTTCTGGCAACATTTCGGAATTTACGTACAGGTGCCAGCGTGGGGGCGTCGGAGCGTGGAAGCCGGGCAACCGGTGGAAGTGCTTCGGCGCCGCCGGTGGATCGAGGGAACGAGGCGTCGGCGTCGCCCTTCTGGACGACAATGGCGGCTCCTCCCGAAGTGAAGCCGGAAGATGTGACGTCTGCGTCTGCTCCCAACCCAGAGCCGACTTCGAGCCTAGGATCGGACGAGGCCGAGGGGGACGGGGCGGCAAAGGCGACGCGCGCTGCCGAGGACCTTAGCGAGCTCGCACCCGCGCCGAGCGTGAGCGTCAGCTCTCGCGGAGCAAGGGAAGAAACTCACGAGGCTCCAGAGCGGCCGGCTGGAAAGGGCGCAAGTCCGGAAAGGCCTGACGGAGTTGCAAACTCGGGCGGCGTTCCGCGTCCGTCGCGTGGGAATGATCACTCATCCCGCGTTGCGGCGCTGGCGCGTACGAAGGGCGAGCAGTCCCGCCAACCCACGTGCGGCAATACACGCCGAGGCCGTGGTTCTACCTCTTCCAACATTGACAATACCCCTAATAACGATATAATTAAGTCAGTGAATAGTAACAATAATTTTAAATTTTCCATGGACGATCTGCGAGCTCGCTTCGATAACTCAGTAATTGGCCCTTTTTCTCACAACCCCCATTTTGGCGAGCTCGAGCACGCGTTGGAAGAGTGGACAGCCGCCGCTGGTGCGGCGCAGAAACGACAAGTACGCAAACCCCGGTTTAACCGCGGCGCCATGCGCCGTTCCATCGTGAACCGGGAGCGTGGACACCCCAATAAGGCAAACCAAACCCCAATGACTGGGGCGTCCACGAAGGGCTTTGCCCTGCGGAAAGCGTTTTGGCGCGACCAGAAAGGCACAGTCCGCAGGATCACGGATGGTAATAAGGGGGAGTTCAAATGCAAAATCGACCCTCAAGCAATTGAGGCGAAGTTTCGCGCCGACCTCCAGGCTCCACAGGTGCAGGATGTGATCGATTGCCTCCCGGACTGGATGTCGGCCCCGAAGCAGAGCGGAGCGGAGCCGCCTTCTTCTCCTGGTGAAGCTGACGGCGAGGCAATATCGCCCCAAGAGGTCCTCTCGTCGGCTGCAGAGCTGGGCGTTGGAGCACGGCGTCGTCTCTGCCGAGCAGAAGGGCTTTATGCCAGTCGAGGGTACTTTCGAGCACGTATTCATGCTGGACGCTATCCTGGCCGATGCCGAGCTGGAAGGCAAAGATCTCTTTGTCGGATGGCTTGACATCAAAAATGCCTTCGGTAGTATCCGGCACGATTGCATCCGCGCCGTCATGCGAGCCTTGGCCGTACCGGAGTACTTGGTTGGATGCATCTCGGACGTCTACGTCGGTAACACGTGTGTGGTCCGAACGGCCACCGGGGTGACCGGCGAGATCCCGGTTGGGAGAGGGGTCCGTCAGGGCTGTCCTCTGTCCGGGATGGTGTTCAACCTCGTCACCGAGGTATTGGTCCGGGGCATCAAATCGCTGTCGGACTGCGGTTATGCATTTTCCTGTTCCGCCGGGGTCTTTACCCAAGTGCTGGCATACGCAGACGACGGGTGTCTCCTTGCTAGTTCGCGAGCGCAGATGTGCAGGCAGCTGAAGGTGTGCGAACGGTTCGCCGACTGGGCCGGTATCCTTTTCAACCCACGGAAGTGCCGTGGGATGTCCCAGGTTATGCGTGGAAGACGGAGAGTTCGTGACCCCGAGCCCTTCCCGTTCGCGGGCGGGACGATGAAGGTGATCGAGCTCGACGAATTCTACAAGTACCTGGGCGTGAGAGAGGGGTACCAACCGTACGTGAGAGCTTCCAACGTCCTCAGTACGGCCGTCGAGCGGATCGAGCGGCTCTTTAAGAGCAGGTTAACACCGCACCAGAAGCTAATTGCACTGAAACGCTTCGAACTTCCCCGTCTGAGCTTTATCCTTCGCATGCGCCAGTTTCCGATTGTCGCGCTGAGGAAGGTTGACCGTGCTGTGCGTCGCTGTCTGAGGCTTGCGTACCGCTTGCCCAACAGAACCTGTGTGGCGTTCTATCACTCGTCTCCGGACAGTGGTGGGCTGGGTGTGCCGTCGATTGCCCTCGAGGGGGATATTCTGGCGGTCACCCACGCATTCAAATCGCTCACGTCACCAGACTGGCGGGTGGCAGCCGTCGCACGCGGTCGACTGGAATCGGTCGTCAGGAGGGGCGAAACGCGTGGGGAGGTTAGTGCCGGTGCGCTGGCAGCTTTCTTATCAGGGGGTCCCGTCCCCGGTAACGTCGGCGGATCGAGTGAATACCTGGTGAGAGACTTGTTCACTTATGTGCGCAAGGCCTCGATCCTGTTGAAGCTCCGGTTCGTCGCGGGCGAGGACGGGCTTTTCCAAGTAACGTCTAGTGACAAGACGTTGACCTCCGGCAACCGGGGAGTACTCACCAGGACACTCCACCAATTGGCCTCGGCCAGGTGGAGGGAGGAGTGGGCCGGTCATCCCGATCAAGGGAAGACCGTTAGCGCTCACTCTCTCTACGGTTATTCCAACCACTGGTTGAAGAAACCGGGGGCTCTGACCATCCCAGAGCAAATATTCGCCGTGAAAGCTCGCCTGAACCTCCTTCCTACCAAGAAGGTTCGGTCACGATTTCGAAGACGCGCCCAACATGACTTGCGATGCTGCCGCTGCGGATATGAAGTCGAGACCCTCCCCCATGTACTGAACCATTGTCAGCCGGTCATGCCCCAAATTTTACATCGGCATGACCGGATTTTGGAGGAGGTAATGAGTCATGTACCGACAGGTATCTTCACCAGGGTTTCTGTCGACCGAGTTTGTACGGCGCATGCGGAGGCGACGTGCGAGAACCTGCGGCCGGATTTGGTGCTAGAGGGTGCCGGCGGGTTCTTGGTCGTCGACTTCGCGTGCCCGTTCGAAAACGGTCAGGATGCCCTTGCCGCTGCTGCGGCCCGTAAAGAAAGCAAATACAGAGAGCTCTGCGGGAACCTGGCCCGCGCCATCAACAAAAAGGTCAGGTTCCTCACTTTTATAGTGGGCTCTCTGGGCAGCTATGCCATGGGCAACAATTCCACCCTCTCCGCCCTTGGCATTACGGGTCGTCAGCAGTCGGACCTGGCCAGAGAGTGCTCCGCTCTGGCCTTGAGGGGTAGCCACCACGTGTGGCAGTCCTGGTGCAGGGGGATAGCTAGTGGGCTTGACTTTAAACCACCTTAATTTTTTTTTTAGATCAATTGTGCGGGTTGGTATTTCCCCTTTTTTCGCATGACCACACATATGATGATCGGCGAGGCGGCGGCGTCAGGGGTTAGAAAGAAAGAGCCAACATGGCAAATCGACCTCCTTCATCCGAACAATATTCCACGGCTAGAGGGCGCCAGCACCACTCAACCAACACTACCCGGCGCCCTCTCCCACGCTCGAAACGAGCACGTTTACAATATGCAAGATGAAAAAAAAAAACAACAAACTACAGCAAAGAAGATTTCCACCAAGCTCCCAAACGCCATCCGAACCCGGAACCCCCTGCCGCCGTCGCCCGTCGAGCCGTTGCCCCCCGACCACTTTTGGGGCGTCCTTAGCACATCCTTAACCAAATAGACTGGACGCCCCCCTCGGATAACACAGGGGGGGCACGGCGAATTCACGCACAAGCGATATGTCACAATTACTTTCTCTTGTTATATGCGATTTTTTTTTGTTGCACCCCTTAACACTCACCTTTTTCGTATACAATCCTGCCACGTCGTCCTCCTCAACTAAATTAAATCATTTTTGCCCATATAATGATAGCACAAACATTATAATTGTCGCACAAACTATAAATTAATTCCCTTAAATTTTTATAATGCCGTTGTTTTTTCTATTTCTTTTATCTTATTTTTTTGTCACGCATTAATGCCACAAGAGGAGGACGCAGATCACAACTCACAAATTTTTTTTTTTTTATTTTTTTATTCTTTTCTCATTTAGGATTTTTCTCTTCACACGTTTCTCTTCACACGCATAAATCTTTCGCCTTTTACTAAAGATTACCTTTTCCGAGGTATACTCTGTTCTACGAGTCGTTTCTGTTTATTAATATTCTGGTTGGTGAAGGACAGTGATCAAAGGACTTTACCATATTATTTGGAACTCCTTTCGAGACGAGAATTGCTAACCGTTATATGAAAGTGCAGAGGAGGCTTGAGGTCACTTGTTTAGTTAGCCCGGCTCTTTTTAGGGCTACTATATTGCTTTGTAGTAGCGGTGAGCGGCAAGTGGCCAGCGTGTGTTTTGTTTATTTGACACACAATTTTGTTGCGAGATGGATTTTGCCAGAGCTGTAGCCGGGCCAAGTGTGGCGGCTCTTTCTGTGCCAGGAACTGATCCGTTCGATACAGACGAGAATCTTGAAGTGGACGCCCGCTTTAATCCGGGCCTGAAACGTCCAGAAATACACCTACTGTTGCGCCAATTGAATGTTCGCTGGCGAAATACCCTAGAAGGTATTTTTCAATTCCCTAATGGCAGAGTCAAATTTTTTTGCCCGACTATGGAGAAAGCCCGAAGTTTAGCCATGACGTTAAGAGCAAGTGGCAAACCGGTTTACGCAACCGCGCACTGCGAGGACGAGGAACGGGTTTTTTTAACGAGGGTCCCCCCGCGCGCCACGATGCAATCTCTACTTGCATATTTTTCGAAATACGCCCCGACACTTCGCGGATGGAAGCTTTTTGATGACTTCGGTCTATATGGAGGCAGACGAGTTATTGTCATGAAGGCCTCAGTGTTAAAGGAGAATCCGATTCCCGAGCGTCTACGCCTCGGTAGAACATTTGTTGAAATTAAATATAACGGTCAGCCCAGGAAATGTGAATTTTGCGCTGAAATGGGCCACACGAAAAGCGATTGCCCCAGCTTCGCGAAGCACGTAGAAGACCGTAAACGGGCCGCAGCTGCAAAAGGTGGCAACACCGACGATAACGCGCAGAACGTACAAGCCGACGCGCCCCTCCCCACGGAAAGCAAAGATAAGAAGGCGCCAGAGGCGAAAGCGCACGACGCCACAACGTCAAGTCTGGCGGGTGATGTTGCCCCAGACCCCATCGAAAAAGTATCAGCTGAAGTCGTGCCACCTGTGCACCTGCATGTGCCAGACACGGCAATTGATAACATTAAGTCAGGTGTTAATCGTAAGGTGACAGCTGATATCGCTGACGCCCCTCCGGCAACTGTGGTGACTGACGTCACACCTGGTCAAAACAAAGAAGTGACCGCTGAAGTCGGTGACTCTGAGCCACCGACTGTGACGGATGACGTCACCAAAAGCGGCAAGAAGCCATCAGAGGCGCAACCCTCTAGCGCTACAACGGTGCAAGGCCAACTGAAGAAACCAGAGGCGGTGCTTCACAGCTTGCCGAAGCCAGTGTTGGCTAACACCGCCCCAACCCAAACCAACCGCGTGCAACCACCTCCATCAGCAACATCCACCCCCAAGTCAAACCCCAACGAAGGATTCACGGAAGCTCGCTCCCGCAAACGGAAGAAGAGCCCAACCACCCCAAAGTCGAAGAAGACACCCTGCTGCAGTACAGCATACACAACAGGCGAGAGTATTAAATGCCTATGTAACAACTTGCACCTCAAGTGCAGATGTGGTAATTGGGCCTCAGAAGAGGCTTACCTCAGCCCTTCACGCTGTTTAAACATCAAATGTCAGCGACTTTTAATAGCGTGTACTTGTGGATCATGCTACAACCTTGCGCCGGAGGAGAAACTAGTGTGTAACTGTAAAGCAGTGATACCAGATGATTTTAATGCATCGTGTTTTTAAACAACCACAACCCCATTAATTTTGTCCCGTTTTTGTTTACTTTCTGTTGCACCCACTTTATTTATTTTTTTTTTTGTTTTCTTGTGTTAATTTTAAAATGGCGTCGTATTTAAAGATATGTACCCTTAATGTTAACGGCCTTGGCCAAGCCCCCAAGAGAAAAGCCCTGTTCCGGTACCTTTCCTCTTTAAACTTTGACATTTTTTGCCTTCAAGAAACTCATTCTACCCCCCAAACCGAATCCCTGTGGAAGTCCGAATGGACTTCTGGCCCCATCCTCTTAAACTCGACACCCCTAAAAGGCCCAGCCTGCGGGGGTGTCGCAGTTCTTCTAAACTCCTACAATCTTCGAATTCTTAACTCCGTTTCTGACTCTGACGGTCGCATCATTGCGGCCGACATTTCAACCCTGACCCACACCTTTCACTTAGTTAATATATACGCACCCTCTGGCACAAATCACTACATACTCAATAATAAATTCTTCGATTCTCTCTACCCCTACATTTCTTCTACCCATCCCATTGCTTTTACTGGTGACTTTAACTGTGTAACTGACCCTACCTTGGACAAACACCCCCCAGTACCCAATCGACAGCCCAGCTACAACCTTATAAAATTATTAACAACTTTTAACCTACAGGATTCATTTCGGCTGCTTCATCCAAACCTCCGCCAATTTTCCCGTCGTGCCCTAAATACACAGTCCAGAATTGATAGAATTTATCTTTCCTCTTCGTTAATTCCCAACAAACATTTATTCATCCCATGCCCTTTTTCGGATCATGATTCAGTTTCGGTTTCCGTCAACCTTATCTCTGCTCCACCCAGGGGACGAGGTACCTGGAAGAACAACACTAAAACCCTTAACGACCCTCTTTTTCGCCTCGATTTTCACCGCTATTACCCTCTTTGGCAAACTCTCGCTCCTTTCCACTCTAACCCCATGGACTTTTGGATAACTCTTAAATTTAAATTTAAATCATTAATAAAATCCCACTCCAAACGCCTGGCTCAAGAATCCCGCGACCAAACCTACACCTTACAGCAACAACTCGACACCGCCCGTCAAATTCTCAACGACAATCTCTCTCCCGATAACTTCCGTATTTTCCAATCTATCAAAAAAAACCTAAACTCTCTTTACCTTTCTAAATCCCGTTCTTTAATTCTAAAATCTCTTTCCTCCGACACCCACTTTAAGAATATAACTGACAAACTCCTTTACTCCCAATTGCTCCCCTCACGCCTTCACAGTCCTATACTAGAACTTCAAGACACTCATGGCCTCCCTCTTTCTACCCCCAAGGAACTTCTTTCTCACACCCGGCAATTCTTTGAAACTCTTTATTCCGATCAACACCTTCCATTACCCGACCCTTCTAATTTGTTTGTTAAAACCCCTTTAAAAGTAATACCAGATCAATTCCTTACAACCTTATCGAATCCCATCACAGTGCACGAAGTAAGAAAAACACTTTCCCTTTTTCCTTCAGGCAAAACCCCCGGCCCCGACGGTCTCAGCAGCGAGTTTTACTCGCTGTACTGGGACCTCATCGGGGCCGACCTCACCCAAGCTCTCAACTACGCATATTTCAATTCCTACACCCCAACAGAATTTAACCTTGGCCATCTGACCCTAATTTTCAAGAAAAATGACCCCACTCTCCTTAATAATTATAGACCCATTTCTCTGTTAAATACTGATCTTAAAATTCTCCACAAACTTTTGAACCTAAGACTCAAACCCTTTATTCCCAAAATTCTTTCTTCAAACCAATTCGCTACCCCCGGCTCATCCACATCCGACGCAACTTCACTCTTACGCGATCTTCACCACCACGCATCCTCCATCAATTCGGACACTTTCTTCATTTCCCTAGATTTTCAAAAAGCCTTCGATTCTGTTTCATTCTCCTGGCTACTTCTCCAGTTAAATCTTAAACGCTTTCCCACTTGCTTTACTAATTACCTTTCTGCCCTTCACTCTAGCGCCAACTCCCGGGCCTTCGTAAACGGCTTTGCCACAACGGACTTTCCGATCAGGAGAGGTATCAGACAAGGTGACCCCCTTAGTCTGAACCTCTTCCTGATTGCCCTAGATCCGCTTCTCGTTGCCCTTCAAAACAACCCTGCTATCACTTCAACCCCGGTGCCATGCCGCAACACACCCAAGGCAATCGCTTACGCCGATGACGTCACCCTAGTGGTGGCTCATCGGCACTCCCTCACCAATGCCCTCGGTCTCATTGACAATTTTGCTAAATTTTCTGGTTTAAAACTCAACCCCACCAAAACCGAAGCGATTGCCATCCTTCGACCTCCCCTTGACGACCCAACCTTGTGTAATATAAAGTGGAACCCTAAATCGATAAGCCCGTTAAATACCCCAATAGGCGCACCATCAGACATCACCGCGACATGGCACAAAGCAATCACCTCTTTACAATCCCGCGCCAGATCTATGAGCAACCCTTTTCTTACTTTTGACTCTAAATGCATCCTCTCAAAAACTATACTTTTACCCCAAATTTCATACCTTGCTAAAACTTACCCCTTACCACCCCAGCAACGAGAACGGATCGACGGCATTGTGGTAAAGTTCGTCGTCGGCCCAAATAATCCAACCTTGTCAATTAACATCCTGGCAGCCCGTCGTAACCATGGTGGTTACGGCGCGGCAAACATTCCCCTCTACGCTGACCTATCACTTCTCTATTCTATCAAACAATATTACAATCACCGCCTTTTGGATTCCCCAACTACTCCGCAACTTTCCTTCATAGAATATAATCTTGGACTCCCCCTTAGCAAACTTTTCAACCTTCGTACTAGGAATTACCTACCACACGCAACAACACCTTCTCCCCACTATCTATATATTCTAAACCTCCTCAAATCTTTAAACCTTACCGAAACTGAACTCATGACCCATAAACTAAAGCCCCTCTATCACCGTATCGTGGACGAATCCACCACACCCCATCATTTCAACGACTGGTCCCAAATCCACCACCCTATCTTCCCCAACTACCTTAAAACTTTTAATTATCGCCTTACCCTTAAAATTCTTCCGCTAAAATGCCAACGAACCTATCTTGCCCTGGATCAAGAACCCCACTGCTACCTTTGTAATTCCTCATTAGAAACTTTCTCTCACCTTTTTCACAACTGTCGCTCTATTCAACCTCTTCTCACCCAAATTAAAAATATTTTCCGAACTTTAACTAACTCAAACTCTTCTCTATTTGATACACCTTTACACATCGTCTTTCCACAACTTCATAACACAACAACATACACAAAAACATTAGCAGCATTCCTTAACACCTCACTTACACACACTATTTGGAAAACACGGAACAGAATTAAACACGACATACGACCCATCAACGACATTTCCCGGCATTTGGTATCATCCTTCAAAACCTCTGTACACTTTAAGCTAGCTATCCAACGGAACAGGGGCAACCCTTTTCTCGAGGAAGTCTTGGCTGATGTTGTTAACGCCATACCCAACCAATGAATCGCAAAAACCGTGCTCTACGCCCTCTCCCGGATGACACCCCAAAATTACACCTCCCTGTTCTTTTGTATTGTATATTGTATATATTGTAAATTGTACCTACATGAAAACTACTCTCCCGACAAAATGGACAAAATCTCGCCTCAGCGCCCACTTGCGGACCTTATTGTAAGAGCCATTTGACCACCTTATGTCAGTACCCGTCAATTTTTTTTGTGTACCCGTATTTGTTGTGTCATTGCGAATTCCTTAATGATCGATACCCCTTTTTCTTTCTTGTTTTTTTGTATATTGTTGTGTTATTGTTATCTTCTGTTAATGTTCGACTTTTCGTTGCTACGTACATGCACTCGTTGTGTTGTTGTTTATTTTCTGCTAACGTTCGTTAACGATATTTCTTTATTACACACCTGTACTTGTTGTTTCTATCGCCTGTTATTGTTAATGCTCGACATTTCTTTATCACGTACCTGAAACTTTTTTATTACTATTGTATTTTTTTTCGTATCGTCCGATATTCGTGGGGACTATTGGTGCCTCGAATAAAATAATCGCCTTTTTGAATGTTATCTGGAAATATATAAGGACGGGCTCATGGGTGTCACAACCATAGATAAAACACAGTCAACTTTCAAGATAACTTATTCCAACCTAGACTTTGCTAAAGAGACCAGGAAAAACATTTTGAAAGACCTAAAGGAGCCAACCCCCTTCGACGTCACAGAAAATTATGCGATAATCGTCCAGGCCTCCAACCCACCAAAACCCAGAACGCAACTAACTTTAAACCCAGTACCTATAGAAATGGAGAAATCCCACTTCGAAAAGGTGGTAAATGATCTTAACTGGGGAACATATATAGAACACAGGTTTCTGACTCACAAAAACCATAAAAACCTATACAATGGGTATATCCATTTGATACTGGAAGACTTTCAAGAAGCAAACGTCAAGTGCATCACGAAAATATTTGGACATAACATCCAAATTGCTAAACCAGGCGAATCTTTTGGCCCTGCTTGCTCCATGTGCAACCAACGCGGCCATTGGGCGTCACAATGCCCAAAAAAGAATATATGCCCCATATGTGGCGAAAGGGGACATAGGGGCAAATGGTGCCCAGAGGCTTCCAAGATCAGTAAAACTTACAACCAGACAAAACCTTCTTACGATGACGTATTCCCACCCTTTCCCAAAAAGTCGACCCCCATAGGGAAAGGAATAACAACCAAGGTCCAAGATTTATCCCCAATACTAAACCAAATTCATATCCATGAAAACAAGATGGAAAAATTAAACCGACCACAAAAATTACCATCACAAGTAGAGGAAGAAGAAGAAAATGGAACTGATAAAGAGAAAGAAAACGTAGATCAAGAAAGAATAGAAGAAGATGAGAAAATAGAAGAACCGGCAAAATCTACCCACTCGGGAGAGTTACAAATTAATACAGATTCGGAAAACACGACCTATGAAACCCCAAAAAACGCCCAAAATCTTCAGCCCCAGGTCATCCTATCCCCTTGTAGGATACAGTTCAACAAAGAAAATCCAATGACCCCAACCCGTTCTCCAAAAAAAAATAACGATAGGACTAATCCAAGAAACGCATAAAATAAACGAAAGTAAACTAAACGAATGGGCAAAGAAACAAAGAATACACCTGTATAATAATAGCGCAACACGCTCGCCAAACGAAAAGCGAATATACGCAGGCACGGCAATTATCACCGATAATGCTACTTTCGACGAAATAGAAATCCAACACGAAATAATAGTAGAAAATCACATCAATAAAATAAGCTTCCAAATACAGACGAATCAAAAGACAGAAAAATACACAGCAATCAACGTATACCTCAAATCAGGAACAAGCCAGGACGCAGCAAATAAACGATATAACGCAATAAATACACTACGAAAGTCACTCGAAAAAATAGAACTTAACGGGAAAATAATAATTGGAGGCGACTTCAATTTTACATACGACGAAAAAGACACTATAGCAGCAATAGGAAGGAAAAGAATAGACCAACAAATATGGGAGGAATTTAGAGAAGAATATAGTCTAGAAGACTCATTTAGATACCTATACCCAAATAAAAAAGCATACACTCACATTACGTCTGCATCAGCGACACGCATAGACAGGATTTACTGCAACATAGAGACTTTGAATAAAATAAAATCCTTCCAGCACTTACATACACCTTTCTCGGACCACAACAACTCACCATACCTTCTTCTAAAAATCACAAAAAAATGCATCTGGGGAAAACCATACTGGAAACTAAATGTGAACCTGCTAAAAGACGAAAAATACAAAACAGAAATTCAAAACATAATCCTGAAGCAACAAGACAACAAGAATCAAACCGAAAGCATATACGAATACTGGAACGAACTAAAAAAAAAAATTAAAAAAGCTTCAATTTCCTACGCAAAAGAAGTACAAAAAACGACATCAGCAGAACGTATACAAATACAAAAAGAAATGAACGCACTGATGGAAAACCTAAACAAAGAACAATTGGAGCTAAACGAAAAATACCTAGAAATGAAGAAAAAACTCAAAATGAGTGAATACGAAAAATGCAAAGGCGCGAAAATCCGATCCAGAATAAAAGAAAGAATAGACGAAGAGAAACCGAACAAGGCTTTCTTCAAAACAGAAACAAAAAAGCAGGAAAGTAATGCGATCCGAGCACTTGAAATTCAAGGCGAAATAACGACCGAGCAAAACAAAATTGTGGAAAGAATCACAAACTTCTATAGAGGCCTGTGGGGCACTGCAAACGAAGAAAACACGAATGAACAAAACTTCTTTCTTCAAGATCTCAAAGTAAAAGAATACTACACGGACGATTATAGCCCGTACCCAAGTATAAAAGAAATAGAAAAATCAATGAAAGAAATGAACGAAAACGCTTCCCCAGGAGCAGACGGGTTACCAATAGAATTCTACAGGGCTTTTTGGGGAAATAATAAACATCTTCCTGCAGAAACAACTACCGAGTCAAATGAGCAACGCGATAGTAAAACTAATACCCAAAAGGAAAGACAAAACGCAAATAAAAAATTTTAGACCAATCACACTCCTCAATGCAGACTACAAAATAATTAGTAAAACAATCGCGAACAGACTTAAAATAGAACTAAATGAGAAAATATCGGCAGAACAGAAATGCGGACTGGAGAAACGCCAAATCCAACACATACACTATAACATAAGCACGACGACAGAAATAGCGCGAAAACATAACATGAAACTAGCAATCATGCTGACAGATATAGAAAAAGCGTTCGACACGGTTAACCATGACTTTCTTTTTAATACGCTCGAAAAACTACATATAAACACAGATACTATACAATGGATAAAAATCCTATACAAAAAAACGAGTAGCCAAATTATGATAAATGGACGATTAACTGAAAAAATCGAGATCAAACGAGGAGTACGACAAGGGTGTGGTCTCAGTATGTTACTATACTGTGTAAGAAAAAAAAAAAAAGGCCGGCGGTGGGCCCAGGGCGAGGCTTAGCCATTGCACTTAGGCTTAGCTGACCCTTGCGATTACCCCAAATGCGGGTAACTCGGCCGTACACTTTCTGCTAGTGGGGACTGCGTTCGCGCTATCCCCGTCTTTTACTAATCCTCTGATGTAGAGCAAAACGTAAGGTAGAAACGAAGTTTCTACGGGGGGGATTCGCCTGTTACGGTCAGGAGGAGTCGTGTCGGGGGTTGGGTCATGGGTCCGTTTGTGACGTCATGTGGTGAACAAACTAATTTGAATGGCCTGCCAAAAACGGTAGGAAAAAAACCAGCAAATTTTTTTTTTTTTTCATTTTTCACCGGAATAAAATTTGGCAGCAAATGCGAGAGGGACTCTTCCGGACGTTGCGGACTCAGTGGATGTTGCGGCATCGCTTCTCGGCTCTTTAGAGCTAAGAAGGGGTTGGCTACCCGGGCATACCGTGGTTCCTTCAGGGCTCTGCTTCTGGTCGGTGAGCGATCATCCGACTCATCCCTGTAGTTACCAGAAATAACCCCCCACGTTGGTTCCCCGTCTGCTCCCTTTGGGTAGTCGGCTCCCCGACCTTCTTTGTCGGGGAGGGTTTTAGACCTGGCTTCCTTCCATTTTATAGCCAGAGGGGCCATAGTGCCCTCGCACGACCGCAGTCTTTTGACCCCAGTTCGGCGCGGTTTTAATCGAACCCGACAGATTACTTGTCTGTCACCCGGACGGGCGAACTCGCCTATCCAACACCCCCTCACCGCCATCGCAAGCGACAGCAACCGGAGGCCACGGTTGCAAACCAGCCCTTTCGGCATGGCGAATGGTCCACCCGTCTAACACCCGGGTTGGTACTAGTACACCACTCTGTTCTTCTCAGTTTAATACCTGGGACGCAAGCGATTCGCTTGCATGTCTTTGTATTAACCTGATTTTTGGACAGAGGGCACGGTGCCGGAGCTTGCTTCGACCTGCCCACGGGTTGTCCTGGTATTGCACTACCTCCAGGCACGGCCCACATTCCCACACATGTGGGAATAACCATCTGTTAATCATTCGCAAAACAATTGCACGAAACAGCGGTGCATCCCATGAGTGTGTGTGTGTCGTCTGTATGCACTTGCCAAGGAAAGAGAGATAGAGAGGGAGGACGGGAGAGCAATTAATTTAACGGCACATTTGTTTGTTGTGCTTGTCGGAGACCAGATAAAACAAGCCGTGAAATGCACAATGCGGCAAACACAAAGACGGACGACAAAAATGCTACCTCTCAAGAAGCTGTGCAAAGCATACTTACCTGACGGGGGCCTTCACCGGTTCACGGTTATTGCAGGAAGTATCAAAACCACGTGTGCTCTGTTGTTTTTTGTGCATGCTCATTTTTGTTGCCTGATTTCACTCGCGATAAAGCCATATTATAACAGTCTTGACGTATTTTGTGACAGTTTACCTGTGCCAGTCAGCTTGCTAGCCAGGAACTTGTTTCCTGGACCCAACCTTGTGCTCTAAAGAGAGCTCACAAGAAACATCCTCCCGACGTTTCAGTGTCCTCTGAGGTAGAAACGAAGGAGACTGTTTCTCATTGTTGAGAGAATGTAGGAAGGCGACCCTCCGGGAACACTCCCTTCAGAGTCGTGCCCAGAGGCTCCCCCTCCTCCTTCCTGACGTAATTACAAAATTAACTTCCTGCGTGTTTGTTTGTCGCGGAGACCAAATTACTGTCAACTTATAACGCCTTTCCACGCTCTTCTGTAACATACCGAAAAATAACCACAAACACTAAACTTTGCTCCTACGCTACTCTTCACGAAAACTCAATGACAATGTCTAAAGAAACCTTCTTAGAAGAAGACCGTTCAGTATATATTAAATCCTGAACCAAGATCATTATCCCCTGGACGACTTTGTAGAACTATTCCAGACTATACTAAAAAAATATAACGACCTCCTCTGTGGAGTACAATCCATTAACAAAGCGCAATCGATATACAAAGTGACATACTCTCACATCGAATTGGCAATGGAAACAAGAGAAAAACTATTAGAAGAACTAAAAGAACCCACAGATTTCGAGATGACCGATCATTTTAGCTTAATAATACAAGCGAAATAGCCACCAAAACCCAGTCCCCCTGGAAATGACCAAAGAGCATTTTGAATAAGCCGTCAATGACCTGAAATGGGGAAAGTATGCCGAACACAGGTTCCTTACGTACAAAAACCTACACAACGGTTATGTGCACCTATTTGTAGAAGAATTTAGGGAGGAAAACATCAAATACTAACCAAAATCTTCGGCCACAACATCCAAATAGCTAAACCTGGAGAGGGTTTCGGCCCAGCCTGTACTCTCTGTAACAAACGAGGCCATTGGGCGTCACAATGCCCAAAAAAGGATCTTTGCCCGATATGCGACGAAAGAGGCCACAGAGGCAGATGGTGCCCACAAGTATCCAAAATTAGCAAAACCCAAAGCCAAGCCAAGCTCTCCTTTGACTTTAAATTCCCACCACTACCCAAGAGATCCACCCCCATAGGACAAGGAATAGTAACAGAGACACAGGACCTGTCCCCAATCCTGAATAGAATAAGAATTCATGAAGAAAAAATGGAGAAACTAAATAAAGCACAAATATTACCCACAGAAAACGAACAAGAAAAAGAAAGTGAAACTGAAAAACAGAACCAACCCTCAGAAGTTGATATAATAAAAGAAGAAAAATCCGTCGAGCCAATGAAATCTACCGAATCCGGGGATCTAAAAATCATGACCAATACAGAATCTGATAACTCTTCATACGGAACCTCGAAAACTGTCCAAAACCCTCTGCCCAAAGATTTTCTCTCTCCCTGCAGAAACAAAGCAAATAACGCAAACCCGATGACTCCAATACGTTCACCTCTAACCACACAAAAAGCTGTAGAAAAAAAAGCAATAATAATGGGAAGCAAATTTAACATTGGCACAACTGACCAAGACAAGAAAAGAAAAAAGGAAGATCAACCTTCCACAGCATCGAATTCCAGCTCCAATTCTGGAACAAAGAAAAATAGAAGAAAGAAAGAAAGAAGAAGGTAGCGTTGCGGGCTTTCACCCTATCCTATCCACTACTTCCTTTCCCTAAAAAATCAAAATATTAACGTCTGTTAACGTCCTTTTTTTTCAACACACATCCAATGGCGACAGAAAACCTCAAAATTCTAACAGTAAACGTCAACGGGCTAAACAGAAATACACAAAACATTTACCAATTGATCGAAAAAGAAAAGATATATATTACGCTTGTTCAAGAAACACACAAAATTGACTACGACAAAATTAAAAAATGGGCATCAAAAAACAAATACAAAATATACGCAAATGCAACACAACCGGAACAAAACAGACTACACAGCGGAACAGCAATAATATTAAGACAGGAAAACTTCTATGAAAACATAACCCATAAAATCATTGAAACTAACCACATTCAAAAAATAACATTAGAGACACGAAACGAGAATAAAACAGAAACATTTACAATATACAACATTTACTTAAAATCTGGAAATACACATGACGCCGCAATAACAATATTAAGACAAATACAAAATCTACACACAGACCTCAACCAAAACGAAATAAAGCAAAACATCATAATCGGCGGTGATTTCAATTTTACATATAATAAAATAGACACTTTAGCACAATCATCAAAGGAAAGACAAGACGTGAAACAGTGGTTAGAAACCAAATCGATATACAATTTAGAAGACACATTTAGACACCTATACCCCCACAAAAAAACTTTTACGTACATATCCCCAAAATCCGCATCAAGAATAGACCGCATATATTGTAACCTTCCACTCGTTAATAAAATAAAAGCATTCAAACACATAACAATAACATTTACAGATCATAACGCAGCACCGATGCTGACATTAAAAACGGGAAATAACAAAACTTGGGGAAAAAATTATTGGAAACTTAATACCAGCTTGCTCACTGATAAGGAATACATACAAAAAATTAAAGACACTATTGGGGACCTTCAACAAAGTAAAAACAACTACAAAAGTATTTTTCAATACTGGGAACATTTCAAAATGAACATTAAAAAGAAAACAATAGAATACGCAAAATACAAGACAGAAAAACAGGAGCGGATTTATAAACAAAACCAAATTGAAATGGAAACACTACAAAAAAAATTAAACAAAGACGAGCCAAATTTAAACCTCAGATACTTAGAAATTCGACAACAAAACAAAATCATGGATCAGGAGAAAAATAAAGGCGCGAAAATACGCGCAAGGATAAAAGAAAAAACCATAGAAGAAAAACCACACAAAGCCTTTTTTAAAATAGAAACAAAAAAACAAGAAGATAGTGCCATCAGAGCCCTCCAAATACATGATCAGACAACAACCGATAAAGAAAAAATAACAAACGAAATAACAAACTTCTACATAAACCTATGGGGCACAGAAAAGCACACGAACAACGTAGACCAAGAGTTTTTTTTAAAGGATATTACAACATGCGAAGAACAAAATACCACCAATCGAGAAAGTTTCCTCACGATAAGGGAACTAACAACCGCAATAAAAACCATGAACAAAAACGCAACACCAGGATTAGACGGCCTCCCAGCCGAATTTTACAAACACTTCTGGCCAGAAATAAAAGAAGACTTTTATGAACTGGCGATAAACATATATCTGCAAAAAGAACTTTCAGAGAGTATGAAAAACGCGGTAGTTAAACTAATACCAAAAAGAAACGACAAAACAAAAATCGAAAACTACAGACCAATATCTCTATTAAATGCGGACTATAAAATCATTTGCAAAACAATAGCAAAACGACTGCAAACCGAACTCATCGACAAAATTTCAATAGAACAAAAATGCGGCCTACCCAATCGACAACTCCAACACATACATTTCAATTTAAACGCAGCCATATAAGTAGCACAGAAACAAAACACAGAACTAGCCATTGTCCTTACGGACATAGAAAAGGCTTTTGACACAGTCAATCACAACTATTTATTTCGCACGTTACAACAATTAGGAATACATCAAGACACATATGAATGGATCAAAACATTATATAACAAGATCACTAGCCAAATAATGATAAACGGCTTGTTGACGAACAAAATCCAAATTAAAAGAGGTGTACGCCAAGGATGCGGGTTAAGCATGCTATTATGTATTACACTGAATGAAACATTAACACAAAAAATTAAGAAATGTAAAAATATATGTGGTTTTAAATACCGTAAATATTGTACTAAAATTCAACAATACGCTGATGACACTACTTTCCTTATATCGAACCCTGTCGAAATACCTATAATTTTTCATCTATTACGCAGATTTAAAAATGCATCTGGACAAAAGATAAACGAATCGAAAACAGAAATTTTTTGCATATCAAATGGTATAAAACAGTGTATTCAAACAGTGTATTTACTTGAAATCTGGAAATTCACATGACGCGACAAAGATAAGAGCTAGACAAATACAAATTCTACACACAGAACTAAACCAAAATACTATAATTGGTGGAGACTTCAATTTCACCTATAACAAAATAGACACCCTGGCAAAACCAAAAAATGAACGACAAGATGTAAAACTTTGGCTAGAAACCAAATCAATTTATAACTTAGAAGACGCTTTTAGACACTTATACCCGAACAAAAAAGCCTATACACAAGTGACTCCACGATCTGCCTCTAGATTAGATAGAATCTACTGCAACATGGCAGCCCTAAATAAAATTATAAATTTCAAACATATCGATATACGTTTCTCCGATCATAACTCCGCTCCACAACGGAATTGACTAGAACCGTGCCTGTATGCCACAAAACGATTCCAGGTCTACGTCACAATTGTGTGTCACTGTAGCGCGTGTTGCATCACAAACGACATTGTCCTGTATTCTCACAAATGCCGAGACATTTCTATCTGACGTCACATTTCTCGTATGTTATGTTGTGTTTACGTGACATCTGTATTTTTTATTAACGTCGAATAATACGCCACGAACCCATTTCAACCAATACGGCGCACGCGCTGTTTATTGTATGCACGGAAGACACCTTAATATCCGGCTAATCATATTCCGTGACACTTACATCAACACAGCTGTCTTTTCAAATGAGTCACGGATCGGGCCGAACCCAAACGACCCTGTATGCATTTTCTATATAAGCCACACATCTTTGGGTAAAACATAGAGAAATATAGAGAAACATAGAGTCATATATATATAATTCAGTCTTTGAAGAGGACGATATTTCAGTCTATAACTCTATTCCATGATTTCTTTATAGACTCACAGACAGAGATTTTAGTACGCGTGGTTTGTAACGTTTTGTTGTAATACTTGTGCGACTTTTATTTATGCATTAAACTGACAGATTAACTTTGGTTTAGATAGTAGCCTTTTTATCAGGAGTCAGATATACGGCAGTGTTAAATTTTGTGTAGACGTTTTAAATAACGCCCTACACATTTGAGTGTCTCTAACGGGATTGTTCCAACAAGGTAAAAACTGTAAAAACTTTATTTTAATTGAAATTGCGTCTAAAAACTTGTTTTAGTAACCATCGTGAAGAATCACACTGTGAGGTGGAATTTGCACATTCCAATGCAGTACTAAAGGTTGGTACAAAATAATATGGAGTGAATTTTTAAATGTTTGAAGGAAAAAATATGTACTTATTGGTTATTGAAGTAAAAATTACATCCATTTTATTTATTCCCCGTTTTTGGTAGTGGTATGACTCCAAGCAAAAGGCTGAAAATATGCTACATCAGTTTAAAGGGTCATTTGCACTAACCTTTAAGACCACCACTGTCAAATCATATGGTGAGTTTAAATCCCTTTACTTTTTGTCCCACTATTTGTTTTCAACTTCAATGCTGGTACATTTGAATTGGCAACTATTTTTCAACTTAATGGATTTTGTTTTTTATAATTCCTTTTTTAGACTTGCATAAAAGCCCAGTGCACTGGAATGATTCTGGCATTCCTTACATTGTTGCCCATTCGGATTGCTATGAATCACTTTGGGGCATTGACAGAAGCCAACTGGGTACTAAAAAAGTATGCCAGTATAAAGTTATACTATCAGAAGTTCTGGTTTTTTCTTTGTTTGAAAACATGGTAAGTTGTATTTGTCGCAATACAAAAAGTACACATTAGGTTTACCAGATGAGTTTGGATATACCATTTTATGAATAATGTTGAGAAGACAAGTAAAGCAATTCGAGAAAGTCTTAAAATGCAGGGCACAAGTTTATTGCAGAAAACAAGATATTTAGTTAAGTTTGTAAAGACTGAATTCAATCCAGAAAATCAATTCAATGAAATGGTTTGTGAAGCTGTTTGTTGTTGAAAAAACTTTTATGTATATACTGATATGAATAAACTTTAAACAGAATGCCATGCAAACCACACAAACAAAGACCGAGGAAAACATGCAGGTAGTTTAGTATTGAGTGGTAAAGTTGTTGGTTATAAAACGAAAAAAAATTTACAGTGGGCCTGTTCAATGTTTCAAGCGAACGCCTTAGTTGAGAAATTTGAAGTTTCAACATTAACAAAATTCATTTCATTGTCAAACAAATCTTTTGGTATATATGAATTTTACGTTATTGCTTTTGAGAGTGTTCTATTTGTTGTGTCCTTTAATTTAAAATATAAGACATTTCAAAAAGTCACATACCTTGGGACAGCTCATTTACCCCCTACTTAATTTAACAAAGCAAAATATTGGAATGTCAACATGCAAAAGATCGCAACAAGTTGAAAAATCAAAGGCGTCAAGCCTCCATTCCTAAGCAGGTAGAACATTAGTATGAAGACAAAACAATGTGACATTTTTGAATGGTTTCAACTTTTAAAGTTGCAAGATCACCCGAACCCTTGCAAAAGGCGCTTGTGCATTCAAGGGACAAAAAAAAAGAACTGTAGTGCATCAATTTTTATTCGAAAAGTTGCGAAGTTTCCACAGTTTAAGGTAATTCTTTCATTATTTGTAAATATATAATATTGGTATATAAAGCAATTTAATTTAGGTACTGTCAAAGTGTTCAAGTAAAATGAACACAGTAAGTGCCATTTTTAGAGATTTGCTACAAAATAGTGATGGGAACATACTAAAGGAACAAGCTTACAGTATTTGTTTCCCAAAAAACGAGGATCATGTCGGCCATGTTGTAGGAGAAGTAAGCATGTTGTAAAAGTCAATCAATTTTACTGTAAACTCAAACGTTTGTAATCATTTTTGCATGTTTTCTTTTAAGGCGGCTGGATTCCTTCAACCAGTTGATCGCAGGTTAATTGCCAAAATAGATGAACTAGTTACAGAAGGTGTAAGCAGCATTGACGAAATTCAAAGAGGTCTGAGACACTATGTCTCTTATGAACTATTAAAGCATGAAAAACCATTGCCTACTTCGAATAGAAGATTTTTCCCCACTAAAAAGGACATTCAAAGTCATTATCACCATGCATTTTCTAAACACAGACTTGCAAAAATTGATCAAGCCAATGTTCAGTGCTTGGTAGATGAATGGGTAAAGACCGGAAATGCTGAGGATAAAATATTCTTTCGGCCGTATGTTGCTGGCACTGAAACCAGTGTAGTTGGTGGAGAAACAGCACCTGTCATTCAATCAGAACAAACCATGCTGTTCATTCATCAATTTGCGTGGCAGCGTAGATTGCTACTACGCTATGGCCAAGACATTTGTCTAATGGATGCTACCTACAAGACATCCAAATATGCACTCCCGCTATTTTTTCTCTGTGTGAAAACAAATGTTGGCTATCAAGTTGTGGCTAGCTTTATAACACATAATGAACGACAATTAGACATTGAGGAGGCACTGGCCATATTAAAAGAATGGACTCCTGAATGGAACCCATCATGTTTTATGGTCGATAAATGTGACGCAGAGATTCATGCCATTGAAAGTGTTTTTTCAGGTAAAAGCATTACATTAGACACTTTAAGGTTAAATGATATAATGCTTATTATTCCACAGATACCCATGTCCTTATTTGCGATTTTCACCGGGAACAAGCATGGGAACGATGGGTAAAAAAATGATGAAGGATGAAGTTCTTAGTCTTTTGAGAGGGGTTGCTAGTGCCGAATGTGAAAATAGTTACAACAGGGCACTTCATCTCCTTCAATCAAACTTGGTTTGGAAAAACAATTCAAAACTACAAAAATATTTTACAAACATTTGGCTCAAGGAAAAAGTATGAATTCTTTTTTAAAGGATATCTTGATTTCATTAAAATTAACACACCCTTTCTATAGCGATGGTTGTCGCTCTATAGGGCAGACAAGTTGAAGGTTTTGATTCGCACCAATAATGGTGTTGAGAGACAAACCGTGTGCTGAAAGAATGCCATGTTCGATTTAGGACAGACAAGTCATTATCTGGCTTGATCACAATTTTGCACAAGGATTTTTTACCAAATGCATATGAGAAGTAAGTGTACTTCATTTGTCAATTGAAATTGTTTAATATATAATTTTTTTTAGATACAAGCAAGAAAACTTAAGATCTTCTGGAAATTACAGAAGTTACAATGCAGATATTCCCAACTTCCTTCGAAATCGACCAAAAAAGTTGGTAAAACATTGCATTAAACGTTTAGGTGAGTCTACAAACATTCAGACAAGTTCAATTTGTAGAAATGGGGATATGTTTACTGTGGTAAGCAGTTCGTGTTCAGAAATATACACTGTAAAATTTGGCTATGAAAGGGATTTTCCAAAATGCACATGTCATGATTTTTTGCACAATTTTTTACCATGCAAACATATGTTTGCAATTTTTACCAAGTATGCAGATGTTGGATGGTATAGTCTGCCGGAATGGTACCACAACTCTGTTTACATGGTTTTGGATCCGGTGGTTGTAAATCAAATATCGGTTGGAACTGTTCCTGATACTGTGGTTGAAAGTGAAGAAATCAATATTAAGGATACCACCACAAGCCAATTAAATACTCAACCTGAAAAAATTGCCGCAACTGGAAATGAAACCTCAGGTCGCAAACAAAGCCATCAAAAGTTCATTGATTTGATAAAGCACTTGACAGACCTCTCTTATGATGTCAGTTCCAAGCAAGTTTTCGATGAAGGAATTTCAAAAATTGAGTCAGTTATTACAAAATTTTCGAAAGCATGTTCTTATGATGCTGGTCTTCGAATAACTCGGCCTCCTGATCTGAAGTCTTTGAAAAGGAAGCGAAAATCAACATTCCCTGAAAAGGGTTCTCACGATGAGTAGCCTCGCAAGCGACCAAAGCCAAACCCATTTTCTTCTCGAGTCGGGCAGTTTGCAAACCTCATGCGACCACTGCATCAAGTAACCACTTTGTTTCCCATACCCAAGAAAAAACAAAGAACAATAAAGGCAACCATCAGTGAACAAGCATGTGAAAAGCCGTTGGTGAATGATAGGAGCAAAAAATCAGGGGTACAACAACACATTACAGCTCACATTAAAGGTTACAAAGCTTCCAGTAGGGTTTTGCAAAATGGCCCTCATTTCATTTCCTTGTTGGAGTTAAAATCCCTTGACGACTCATTGCCGCCACAGGAAGTTTATAACTTGAAACAATGTGACGGCAGATTTAAAGTTGGTTGGCTTTATGTTAAAGTTATCAACAGCTATCTATGGCAATTAACAAGCATTTACCCACATACCTTGTATGTTTGTTCTAATGTCTCAAACATTGCAGAGGAAGGCTTCAATCAAAAAAGTTTGGGAAGGAGTAAATTTGCAGGCAAAACAAGCAATTTTTATACCTTGGAACCCCTCCGGTTTTCACTGGGTTTTGCTTGTTGTTGACATCTTTAGCCGAAAAATGTTCTACATAGACCCAATGACAATGCCTTGCTTGCAAACCGACAACAATGTTAAAACTGCAAAAGCCATGGTCAACTATTTGCTAACAACAAAATATGGTTGGAAAATTACTACTTTGGAAAGTCCACAAAGAACAAAACAACCTGATGGATTAAGTTGTGGAGTAATGATTTGTATGTATGGCTAGCAAACTGGTAAAAGTCTCCAGCAAAACACTTTTGTGCACAGCTATAGGCTTGAAATCTTAAGTTTGATTGCTGGAAAATGCCTTCATGATACAATGGACAACAAAATATGTAAATCATGCAATGATAATGTTACTGACCCCTTACAACTGAACTGGATTGAATGCACTCGATGCAAACAGTGGTTTCATATCAAATGTGTTGCTACTTCACTTGAAAATGCAAATCAGGACAAATACTTTGTTTGTACACTGTAAATCAATGGTTACATCATGATTACTTATATTTACTGGAGGTGAAAGCCTAGTTGAACGCAAGTGTGGTCAACCAACCAAATAAGTCTTGAAAAGGCTCAACGTTCTGCACAGGGATGAGTTTCTGATAAAAATAAATCTCCCCTAATGTATGAATGTGGTTGACCGTTTGGCCATTACTTTGTGATGTGCCTGAACGCTTAGTGTGGTTGCTGACTAGCTAGTATGGGGGGAAGATACTACTACACCGGGGCCCAAAGTTTTTTTCAAACATGAATGGGGATTTTTCCAGTTCCCACGATCATCAATGAGATTATCAACAGACTTATTTACGCCCAATCGTCTGCGAATGATAACGATTGTCTCACATCAGGTATTATGTGAACGTAAAGTCACCTGCGCCACGTCAGATTCTACTTACTGGATGAAGGGAAACATTTTTGTTCTCACTTTAATATCAAATATTCTACATTATGTTGGGAAACAACTTTGTTGTTATAACTTTAACATCAAATATTCTAATTATTTAGACTCACAAACTAACCACAACATGTGCCACCTAGGCCTATCCAATATGTGGTAAAATAGCCTTAAAATATTCTCGAAACATTCACCTGAGAAAGCAGCTACATTGCAGCAACTACAACACAAACTGACTCCATGGAACGCAAGCTTACGTGATGACTAATAATTCACATTGTTACGTCATAGAGCGAACCGCGGGAAAGCAATCACGTGAAGAAGGAACGTTGAAGCTTGCGAGTGCAATTTGTCTTGTAATCTTGTTGGAAGTCTTAGTCCTTATTTTTTCTCAGCTATAAAACAATTTCTACAATATGCGCATTTGTATTGAACATAAATCGTTGCCAGAAATTTTTTTTCTATTTTTGCAGAAAAAAATGGACGTTAAGTTTATCAATTCGTCAATAAACACTGTAGTGTTAAATTCAGGGCAACAAAATGCCAATGAACGGGTAAGTACATATATGTTTCATACAAATAGTGCGTATGAGAAAAATGTGTTTGACTTTTTTTTAGCAGAATCCAAAGAGCCAAACGAAGGAGGTAATGATATTCCCTCGATGTAATCCACTGTGTTAACTTTTGATCTTTTTTAGATTTCTTCCATATAGGAGGTTCAAAAAACTACAAGAGTAAAATTTCTTTTCATATTTGTTATGCTTAACTTAGTGTTGCTTGCAATTAGGTTCAAAGGCCCAAATTGCATTTTATGAATAAACAATCAACACTTCTTTATCATAACTTAGCTCACTTAAATACCACAACAAAAAGTACCATTTTTTATTGATTGTATTTGCCAGTGTCAATTTGTCAAATTTTAACTGCTTTCTTTGGTTTCAGACAAAACAAAATACCACAGACTGCACAGTAAGTGTAGAACTGTATGATACATTTACAAATTATGACAAGACTTTATTTTTTTTCAGATGGGTAACTGCAGAAATTTTTTTTGGGACCAATGTAAGATTAGCAACACCTTAAACACATAAAAACATTTTTAAATAGGCATTAAAATTCTTAGTTATACCTGGATGTTGTAACATCATAAAATTATGCTAAACACGCAAACGCACAATAATATGTTAAGAAACAAACTAAACAGGTGTTTGAAACTACAAAATGTATGTTACAAGTGCATTTGGTAATGAGTAATTGTATATATAACATGCTCCCTTTTTTATTTCGCAGAGGAATGAGGGAAATAATGATGTGGTAAGTATACATTGTTTTTGTTTTTAAAAGAAGTGCACTTCTTTGTACAGTACCAAGTAGACGTTGTTTAAGTTACTTTACTAATTTTTTTTTGTAGGATGATCACATCATTGTAAGTATAGTGTAACATTTCTTGCAAGTGGGTGTTCTTTTATGATATGCTGTTTGACTATGTATTTACGTATATTTCCATGCTTCCATATTGAAACATTTCATTGTTTTTTTTTCAGAAAATAAAAGGACAAAAATAAAGTTTTCAAACTTAATCCATGAGCAAATTTCCTTTTTAAAGGCCATTATTAGGCAGAAAGTAAAGAGCAAAAAAAACATGTCAATGAACAAAAAAGCATGTCAGCATACAAATCAAATCATGTTTATTTTGCACACACATGAAAACATGAACATGAAATTAAACATATAAAGTTTCACACATAAAAATTAAACATATACACTGATAACACCATAAGGGTTCTCAAATCTCTGCGGAATATCATTGTCTGCCATAGGATCGCAGCAAGTCGCACTGTGAGGTGATAGGTTGAGACAGACTGCATATAACGATAAGTAGACAACCAGCCATGCTGGCCAAAGCAAAACCCATAACATTAACTCAGCTATTTCCAATAAAGCGTCAGCTCCTTTGGCGTGGTCTCTGTTATATTATTGCTGTCATGCACCATTCCCCCAAAGAGTCAATGTGGTCCAAGATGGCTGTCTTTGTCCTTCCCTGAAGACATTTTTCTAAAATAATGTTTGGCACATCTTCAATCTGTGATCTTAAAAAGTAAATTTGTGATCGTAATAATTTTTTTGTGGTTAAAGTTTGGTTATCCCAAAATATAGAAATACTTAACTTCATTTAAATGATGTAATCGTCGTTTGTAGACATCTTGCAAATTAACTGGATCACATTGTGAACCTATGTTCTTTACAGGATTTCCCACCACGGCCAAGAGCCATCCTGCTTGTGGTCGCTGGCATTTTTGATAACCCTGACGTCTCGCCAATAGCCATATGAAACTGGGTGTTTTAATACATATGCATGGAAAAGTACACTAAATAAACATTGCTTAGGTTAAGGCGCACAGCTAGTTAAGGTTAGCCACACTTTTTCAAGCGTTCAGCTAGCGTCAGGTAAACCCATACTAGCTAGATGGCAACCACACTAAGCGTTCAGGGACATCACAATGTAATGACCTATTATTGGTCAACCACATTCATACATAAGGGCATGTAGAACGTTGTGTCTTTAAATTTGGTTGACCACGCTTGTGTTCAACTAAGCTGTTACATTTACATGATAATGGTCGTTTTAACTACTTTCAACATAGCTGCACTTACAATGGACACACAAAGTATTTGTCCTGGTTTGCATTTTCAAATAAGTAATCAACACACTTGATATGAAACCACTGTTTACATCGAGTGCATTCGACCCAGTTTAACTTTGATGGGTCATCGTCTTCAATCTTGCATGATTTACACAAGTGTTTGTTATCTGCTTCATTAAGGCATTTGCCAGCAATCATATTCAGGATTTCTGATCTATATTCATGAACAGAACCATTTTGTTGAAGGTTTTTTCCCAGTGTTAGTCGTTTTGCATACATGCAAACCATAACTCCACAACTGGACCCATCTGGCTGCTGTTCTCTTTCTGGCATTTCCATGGATGTAATTTTTGTCCCAAATTTTTCAGCAAATAGGTAGTTTACCATTTTTTGTGCAGTGTCAACATTGTGATCTGTTTCCTTACATGGTGTTGTAATTGGATTGATGTAAAGCATTACACCCCTTTGAATATCTACAGCAAGTAGTACCCAATGACAACCAGAAGGGTTCCACGGTATAAAAATAAATCTTTTGTGCTGCAATTTAATACCTTCCCAAAATTTTTTAATTGAAGCTCGTCTTTGTAATGCCTGAGCCACAGTTGAACAGGCATATAGGATGTGTTCATACTTACAACTTAATTGCCATGGAAAACTGTTAATTATTTCATCATACAGCCAACCAACATTAAATCTGCTGTCATACTTTCTTAAAATGCAAACTTCATGTGGTGTCAGAGTATCATCGATTGATTTTAATTCTAAATATGAGGTTGAATGAGGTCCGTTTTTGATTGGCTTTTCTGTTGGATTGTAATTTCTGATTAGGTCTGTTATGTTATGAACGCTTTTGGGCTCAGAATATCCAGGTTTCTTTGTGGTATAATCAATGCAAAAATATGGCTTGTGCAAACAACTGCCGATTATTGTGGATTTCTGCTTGGTATTGGTATCCTGTTGCGACAATGGAAACAAAGTGCCAACTTGATGCAGTGGACGCATGATGTTTGCGAATTTTCCAACACGCGAAGCAAATGGGTTTGGTTTGGGGCGCTTTAGCGGCAGTTTATCGTGTAAACTTTGTGAAGGAAGTGGTGCTTTTCTTTTTCTACTCAAGGACTTGAATTTAGGAGTTTGTGTAATTCTTAGACCAGCATCAACAGTACATGCCTTGGAAAATTTGGCCATAATTGTTTTAACATCTGCACATCCTTCGTCCAATACTTGGTTTGAAATCACATCATATGACAGGTCTAACAACGATTTCGTTAGGTCAACAAAATTCCGGTGGCTTTCTTTGCGCCTTTTAATGTTATCCGTGCATTCGGTGTTGTCTGATTCCAAATTCTCTATGTTTTCTGAATCATTGCTGGCAGGTTTTGCAGGCCATGATGTTAATAGGTCAACAACTTCTTCATTTTGCATATCTTTGGAAAAAGTTGTAGTCGAAATTTGATCCACAACAGCAGGATCCAATATCATGTACACTGAGCTGTGGTACCACTCAGGTAGACTATACCAACCAACATCTGAAAACTTTTCAAAAACTGCAAACATGTGCTTGCATGGTAAGAAATTTCGCATAAAATCAAGACAAGTGCATTTTGGAAACATGATACCATTGCCCAATTTTACAGTGTAGACTTCTAAAGTGGAACTGCTTACAACAGTAAAAACATCATCTCCTAGTCTACAAATTTTACTTGCCTCAACATTTTCAGACTCTCCTATACGTTTTATGCAATGTTTTACCACCTTCCTTGGGCGATTTTGGAGAAAGATGGGAATGTTTTTGTGGTAACTTCTATAATTGCTTGAAGATCTATATTCTGTATATTTGATTTTTCACCACGTAATAGTTTAACTTACTTGTTCCATCCATTTGGCAGGAATTATTTGTGCAGAATTGTAATCAGACCAGACAGAGACTTGTCTGTCCTAAATCTGACATGACATTCTTTTAAAACACGATTTTGTCTTTCCGCACCATTATTAGTTCGAATGAGGACCTTCAATTGATCGGCTCGATGTAACCATAACCATCGCTGAAATTTGTTGGTTTTTACATTATGAAACTATTTTGTAACTGCTATATAACATACTTTTTTTTCATTCAGCCAAATATTAGTGAAGTACTTTTGCAGTTTTACATTGATTTTCCAATGTGGGCTTGACTGCAAGAGCTGCAATGCTTTTTCATAGCTCTCTTCGGCACTTGCTACATTTCTCATAAGTGCAAGCACTTCGTCCTTATGTTGGCCAACATTATTGTCAGACTTTCTTACCCATCTTTCCCATGCCTGTTCTCGATGGAAATCACAAATAAGGACCCAGATAACATTTTTTGGTCGGCATTACGTTGGTCTTACGGTTGGTTTTAATCGGCC
Source organism: Ascidia mentula (assembly GCF_947561715.1). Classification (NCBI taxonomy): domain Eukaryota; kingdom Metazoa; phylum Chordata; class Ascidiacea; order Phlebobranchia; family Ascidiidae; genus Ascidia; species Ascidia mentula. Next base: position 9,412,126 of record NC_138568.1, read on the forward strand.
CAACTTCATCGGTACAACGTTAGAGTAATGTGTTTTTGCTCATCGGCCCATGGTAGGCTGCCAGTTAGCGCGAACCTTGGACCAACCTCGGCCCAACTATTCTTTGAACATCAATTGGAACAACCAACGTGCCCCCAACTATCAACAGTAATGCCTCAAACTTTCGCCATCGTCGAACCAACATTAGCAAACGATCATAATTGCCTACAACGGGCCAACAACAGCACACAACGTATTGTAATAGTGTGAATTGTCAGTGATCGCTGGAACATGTGCAACCCCAAATCAGTATGTGTTGAAGTTGCTGTTAAGCAGTTGGTCTGTCAAGCAAATGTATATCGAGAATATTGGGAGTTTGATGTGGCACATATTGGTTAGGCTTGAATGGCACTTTTGTGTATTAAGAATAATTCCACATGTCGTGGTTAGTTGATGAGACTAAAAATTAAGAATATTTTATGTGAAAGTGCTAAGCATGGATTTCTTTATCCAGTGAGTTGGTGATGTTGTAAAAGCAGACGTGAGGACGTGGCGCAGGTAATTTACAGCCGAATGTAACTAATCTCCCTGTTATCGTGACTGTTAAGATTAACGATATACTATCGACGATTGGGCGTAAATAAGTCTCATTGATGTTCGTGGGAACTGGAAAAATCCCCAGAAAAAATCCCCATTCATGTTTAAAAATAAAATTTGGGCCCCGGTGTAGTAGTATCTTCCAGTATGGGGTAACCCAATGCTGGCTGAACGCTTACATAAGTGTGGCTAACCTTAACTGGCTAAAACCAAAACTCCACCATCAAGCATTTTTTTTTATTTAGTGTCCATTTTTGTTCACAATTGCTCATTGTGTAATGATGTTAAATTTAAAGTAATTATGATGTGAATGTTATCTTTGAAGCAGAAATATGCTTATAACTGTGATAACTATATCGAGCATATGCAATTTTAAATTAATACCCAGTTTCATATGGCTACTGGCGAGGCATCTGTGTTGAATAAAAAATGCCAACGATCACAGAACAGGATGCCTCTTTGGGCGTGATGGGAAATCCTGTGTTAACTTGCAATAGCTGAAATCTAACAAATTGATTTAAAAAATTTGTTATAGTTTGAGACTTGGGGAGTATTTCTCTTCATGAAGCACAGGAGTCATTTTCGTATGTACAGCAAATGACCTGTTGTATTAAAATATTCCCTTTTAAACCTCAACCCATGGTAATCACAAGCAACCTTTCATTGGATCTGTGAGTACATTTTGTTTCAGTATAAATTACCTAAAATAACAATGATTTTTATCGTGGCCAACAACATTTCTGGCCTTAACACTGCTAGTAAAAAGCTGTGTGTAGTGATAAATGTTTTATAAAAAGCATACAATTTCTTAAAGCTAGGTTTGCAAAGCTATCTTATATATTGTCACAGAAATATGTTTTAACAATAATTTATGTAATCTAAATTATTTGCGAGTTTGCCATGTACCCTGCATTTAAAAGGATAGCAATGGCTTGTATTATCTGTTTTATTTTTCTTCCTCAGGAGTGAAGCATGAACCGACAAGTTCATCTGAATTGTTGTTATCTTGCAATTGAAATAAAACAAACATTCCAATTTGTTTTAAAATAAACCAGTTGTAAACCTTGAATAACTTGTGCCTATTGAGTATCGTATTTTGACATTAATATGCAGGCTTTGAAATAGGGTTATCACACTTACACCTCCTCCGAAAGTCAGACGCATTACTGACGCAAACCTTGTTTGTGCGGTCACAATGGGTGTTGTCATGCGTCGGTTAGCGTCGTGCGTCAGTGCTTCCATATGATCTCTATTTTCAAAGCGGTAAGTTGGGTATTATTTGTTTGTAGTATGGTATAAATTTTTCTTATTTACTGAAAAGTTGTTAACAATAAATTCAAAAGGGATATTTAAAAGGGATAGTTTTGAAAAATTGCCGCAGCCAACATTTCTATGCGCTATGTAGTGTACACGTGTAGGATTGTAAAGCAGAGGGCCCCCTTTTTGCTTACGTGCTTGTTTTTTCAGGAATTGTTTATTCGCTTTTACTTAATGTGCTAGTGACGAACCTCACAAATTTATATATTTTTCAGAAATGGAAATAAACATATCCAACTGCCAGTTTATTTTCCACGGGGTGGAAGTAGGCCCCACGCCTACACCATTGGTAACATATGTAATAGCCTATTGTATAGTTTTTATTTGTAACTGTTTGCTTGTTTACATGTGACTGCTTTCAACGTTACAGCAGAATGAAGGACTTTCAACGTAAGTCTTTTGTCTTAAATTTTAGATTTGATTAACCCACTGCCTATTATTATAGTTGGCTGCCCAGGCACTCCTTCGAGGAGTTAAAGAGGTATGTAGTGTTTTTTTGTGCCATAAAGGGAAATTGGGACCCTGCAGTAGCAGTAGCAATTTCCTAAATTGCAGTATATAAGTTTGCCTAGTTACAATGAATATGATAATTATTGTTGTTTCTTGTGCAGAGAAGGGAAGATAAGGCCAGAGGCTATGTAAGTAAATAATGCATTATTAATAAGAAATAATGCATTATGGATTCTTATTCAGAAACATTTACAGAAACACAGGAACAAATTAAAACATAGTGTAGCTTAAAAATAAAAGAAGTATTATATTTAAATATACTTGTTGCATCATTCCTCATTCAAACTACTTTATACAATCGGCTATTACATGATGTTAGCAATAATTTTATAGAACGCAAACATGAGAGGAAGGGTAAATTGCAATTATGTTGTAATGTAAGTAATGTTGAAGTATTTGTAGTTGCTTAAGGTTTTGTGTTGCAGGGCAGGGGCAGAGGCTTTACTCAACAAGTAAGTGGCAATATTTAGCTTTCGTGTGTGTTTTGTCATACTTATCACAAAAATGTTTTAGGGTCGAAGCTCCCAACTACGTGTAAGTATTGATATCCTAAGATCTTTTACAACCCATTAGTATTTATTTTTTTTAATTTATTGAACACATTTCTTATTTCCATTTGAAACTCTAAATTTGTTTTATTTTTGCATATCTTCACAGCAGAGAAGCCCATCTGTTAGAGTAAGTGTCATTAAACTACACTAAATTATTTCTATTGGAAATTCTAAATCTGTTTTATTTTTGCATATCTTCACAACAGAGAAGCCCGTCTGTTAGAGTAAGTGTCATTAAACTACATTAAATTATTTCTATTGGAAACTCTAAATTTGTTTTATTTTTGCATATCTTCACAACAGAGAAGCCCGTCTGTTAGAGTAAGTGTCATTAAACTACATTAAATTATTTCCATTGGAAACTCTAAATCTGTTTTATTTTTGCATATCTTCACAGTCTAGGAGCCCGTCTGTTAGAGTAAGTGTCATTAAACTACATTAAATTATTTCCTATGGAAACTCTAAATCTGTTATATTTTTGCATATCTTCACAGTCGAGGAGCCCTTCGGGTCCCAGGCCAAAACGTGTAAGTAATGACCCCTTTTTTTAACAATTGTGGTGGTTAAACTTATGTACGTGTTTTGCAGGCGAGAAGTCTTTAACGTGAGTGGAATGAGTTTTCACGAAACCGTTTTTTTGAACAATGTTTTTTCTTGCCAGGTCTGCAAAATAAAATTCATTTCGTTATATTTGTGACTGTTTTAACAAATTAAAAAAGTCAAAATTAAAGTGCATATGATACGGTCATAACAACTTTGTGTAATATACAAAGTTTTTTAGGTCTACGTCAACTAAAATATGTATAACTGCATAAAAAGTAGCGGCGACCAAAAATCATAAATATCATTACATGAAATGTGACCGTTTATAATGGACGGAAGTGTAAAAGAACAAGAGAAACAAAATGTGGTTACTATAAATAGTTTCAAACGACCAGCACCAGTCATACAGACAACTACGTAGATGAACAATAAGCACAAGAAATAAAATGGCATGGGCATTGATAAAGGAACTGGAGAGATATACTTTACTTTATAGTCAAACAAGAAAGTTCCAACCACACCCCAGAGGCCTTTCTTATGTGGTCGCTGACCGTTTTGGTAACCCAGACGCCTCGCCAATAGCCATATGAAACTGGGAAGAAATATCACTCTGCGGAAGTGTTACACCTCTCAGAAAGAGCCTGATTGGTCAAGTTTACCATCACTCATTGAGTGTTACACCATTTAGGTCAAAGCCCAAATGGTACGGTATGAAATTCACCCCGCAGAAGTGTTACACCTCTCAGAAAGAGCCTGATCGGTCGGTTTTTTTGTCACACAATAAAACCCGATAAAATATACAATAATTAGTGCAAATTGCTTTTGTACAATGATAATAAAATTCTTAATTGGCAAAATTTCAGTCATGTCAATTTACAATGTGCATGCAAATCGTTTATCCTCTTCTGCTTGCTTCTGTGATAAACCCACACATTTCATGTGAAACCATTGACCACATCGAGTGCACTCAACCCAAAGAGTGTTCATGGGTTCGTCCTCTTCAGCTTCACATGCTTTACAGGTGTCTTTATCATTTGTGCCTTCGAGGCATTTGCCAGCAATTACTTTGAAGATTTCGGTTCGATAATTATATGTGCAAACATTCTGCTGAAGACTTTTGTCTGTTGCTAGCCATTTGGCATACATACAAGTCATAACTCCACAGCTTGATCCATCCAACTGTTGTGTTCTCTGTGGAGTTTCTATAGTGGTAATATTCCAACCAAATTTGGTTGTTAAAAGATAATTCACCATATCTTGTGCAGTCCGGACATTGTTGTCAGTTTCTACATCAGGCATTGTCAAAGGGTCTATATAAAGTATTTTGCGGTTGGAGATGTCAATGACAAGTAAAACCCAATGAAACCCGGAAGGATTCCATGGTATAAAAATCTTTTGTTTAACCTTTAAATTCACCCCTTCCCAAACTTTTTTGATTGAAGCTTTCCTCTGTAATGTTTGAGCCACAGTAGAACAAACATATATGATGTGTTGGTGCTTGTTAGTTAATTGCCATAGGTAGCTGTTGATAACTTCATCATAAAGCCAACCGACATTGAATCTGCTGTCATGCCTTTTAAGTTCACATACTTCAGCTGGCAGCAATGCATCATCCAGAGATTTCAACTCCATCAAAGAAATTGAATGAGGGCCATTTTTTAAAATTTTATTGGAAGGTTTAAAGCCCTTAATATGAGCTGTGATGCTTTGTGTCACCAATGACTTTGTGTCCTCTACTCTATCCATAAAATCATCATTAGAAGATTCATTTTTGTGACAAGCCTTTGCTTTCTGTGGTGTCCTTTGTTTTACATTTTTCTTGACTAAAGGAAACAAGGTGGTTACTTGATGCAGTGGTCGCATAAGGTTGGCAAACTGCCCAACTCGTGAAGAAAATGGGTTTGGCTTTGGTCGCTTGCGAGGCAACTCATCATGAAAAGCCTTTTCAGGAAATGTAGGCTTTCGTTTTCTCCTCAAAGACTTCAGCTCAGGGGTTTGAGTAATTCTTAACCCGGAATCATATGAACATGCTTCAGAAAACTTGGCAATAACTGCATTGACATCAGAAATGCCTTCATCCAAAACCTGCTTGGAGCGGACATCATGCTGTTTCTCCATCAACTACTTCAGGTTCAACGTTTGCAGCATACGGCCGGAAATATATGTTGTCATCAGCATCTCCTGCCTTCACCCATTCATCCACCAACCCCTGGACATTGCTTTGATCAATTTTTGCGAATCTGTGTTTACAAAATGCCCGGTAATAATGACTTTGAATGTCCTTTTTCATTGGATAAAATCTCCTGTTTGAAGTAGATGGTGGGGTATAATTTTTGAAAAGTTCATGGGTGACATAATGTTTTAGGCTTCTCAGAATTTCTTCAATACTGCCCACACCTTCTGTAACCAATTGATCAATTCTGGCAATTAGTCTTTGATCAACAGGTTGAAGGAATCCTGCAGCCTTAACAAAAAAGATTTATTTCCAGAAAAATAACTTGTTTTTCATAGAAAACTTACTTCCCCTAAAACATGACCTGTATGGTCGTCCTCCTTGGGGAAGCAAACACTTGCAGTTTGTTCCTTTATTAAGTGCTTGTCATTGTTTTGCAGCAAACCTTTTATAACAACACTTGTCTTTTTCAGTTTGGATGCACATTTTGAGACCAACTAAACATTTGTTGTCAAAATAACAATAAAATAAAGCAATTTACTTCCAACAGTCAACAAAAACCTCAAACTGTGGGAACTTAATAATTTTCTGAATTACAATCTTCGCCTCGCAATTTTTTTTTTTTTTGTTCCTTGAATACACAAATGCTTTCTGCAAGGATTTGGGTGATCTTGTAACTAAAAAGAACGGTGGCCCACAAGTGCCACCGCAAAATATTAACGAAGCGCGAAATATATTTTCACTGCGCGAAATTTTTAAGACTGCGTGAAATATATTTTCACCGCGCAAAATATATTTTCACTGCGCGAAATATATTTTCACCGCGCAAAATATATTTTGAGATCGCGAAATATATTTGCACTGCGCGAAATATTTTTTCACCGCGCGAAATATATTTTGACTGCGCGAAATATATTTGCACTGCGCGAAATATATTTTCACCGCGCGAAATATATTTTCACCGCGCGAAATATATTTTGACTGCGCGAAATATATTTGCGCTGTGCGATGTATATTTTCTTCGCGCGAAATATGTTGTTAGTTTTTATTAGAAATGCCTGGCGGGAAGTCTAGTTGTTTCAAGTTTTCACGTACATCTATATGCTATAGTCTGTGCATTTAAGTTCAAATAGAAAAATAGTTTGAGTGTTTTATCCCTATTTGTAATCATGTACTGCACAAATTGTGCAAGGCTACTTTTTCAAGAACACTTGTATTGTGCACATTGCGGACGCGGTAAGTGGTTTATTCTTTAATTGTCGTTTATCAGGCTTGTCAATCTGTTGTTTTGAGGTAACATTCTTGTAAATGTTAATATATCAGACAGACATATATGCCAGTAAAATAATATTGTGCAAGTATAATTAGATTGATTCTGTGTTGCAGAGAAAGCCCATGGCAGCAATCATCCTACTTTGTCTAACTCTGAAAATGAGGGTTCTGTGATGGAAAATGTTAATTCCAGTATAAATGGTTAGTATGCCAAACAACCTGTAGCTGAACAACTTTGGTTAACTTTGCAAAACAAAACTTTAATAATACATGTAAAATCTACAGGTACATCATCCATGAAACGCAAAAGTGCAACAGAAATTTTGCCATTTAGTGAATTTAAAGCAATGAAAGGCTCACAATGGAAGCAAAGAGTGTCGAAAAAGGATGAAAATGAGGAAGTGTGTGTTAACATAGGCATGCTTGAATATGGAGGGAAAGATTTTAAGTTGAAGCCAGTTCGGGGTCAATCCATTATAATTAATGTTGGAAGAAAAGAGTGTGTTCAATCCATACTGAATAAAGCCAAAGAACGGTACTTTCAATTTTATCCAAAGAGTCACAGACATGGTGCAGTATACCATCTTGCTTTTAAAGATGGCCGAATTGTTGAAGTATTGCCTGGAACAAATGAGCCATTCACTCTAGTCAAATACAAGGAGAGCATTGGTAAAGATTACAAGAAGATCATGTTATATCTACTTGAATGTGACAGTGAAGATGATGAAACAAATGATGCAAGTAACATTGAATGCTCTAGTAATGGAAAACAATCTCCCTCTATTCTACAAAGTTCATTGCCTGATTTTACTGATTACTTTGATTCTAGTGAACTGGACAATATTATTGGCAATCAATGTGATTTGTTAGCCCCAAAACTCGAAAGGCATGATGGCAAAAAATTCAATGATTTGAATGCTGCACTAGAGTCGTTGCATAAAAAAGTTGATGATTTAGACCAGTTGTTTATTTGTGTGCGCCGTGGGGCTCATATTCAACGTCAACTTAACTTGTGGAAAAGAGAAACCAAAAAGAAATTGGTTGTCCAATTTCAAGGTGAGACGGGGATTGATTCTGGTGCAATGGCTAAGGAGTTCTTTAGTCTTGTTTTGCAAAGTATTTGTGAACAATTCTTTCCTGATGGTGCCCCAGTTGACTCAATGCTTCATGTCCAAAATGGACATTTCAAAGCATGTGGTGAAATAATAGCTGCAAGTTTGGTGCAAGGTGGGCCAGCTCCACATTGCTTACACCCAAATGTGTTCACAATTCTTGCTAACATGGATTCAGTTGATATAACCAAACTAAATCTTGACCAACACTTTACTGAGAATGAAGTTCAACTGATACAGAGAGTTTGTGCTGACCCACTTGTTCATACTGACATAATTACAGAAAATGGATACACAGGCAAAATCAATATTGATAGCGCTAGTGAAATTAGTCGCACAATCATGGTAAGCATCACTAATAAGCGGCTTTGCTACCTCAAAGAGTTTGCTTCAGGGCTGAGTCTGTTTGGTTTGTTCAATGTTGTCAAAAATAATGCCTTACTTTTTGCACCATTATTCATTCCAGGCAAATTGACTGTTGATGCCAATTATGTGTCAAGTTTACTGCAACCGCAATATTCCTCAAAAAATTCCACAAAGCGGTGCGTAGAGGAGAAGATAATGGATAACTTTCAAGATTTCTTGAACTATATTGAGGATAACTGTATTCGGGCCCCCACAGAAGAGGTTTTGGCTTACTGCTGTACTAACAGTGAAAATGAAGTCAATGTAGAAAATATTGGAGAGACAATGACTGCAGCAGCTGATTGTACTCCAGCTGGTGTGCTAGGTTGGCTAACAGGCCAAAAACATAGGCCAATATTTGGTGACAGTTTGTCCATATCTGTGGAATTTAATCATGACTGCATGAGCAACAACCCAAACCATCTGTTTTCCTGTTGTTGGCGCATGTGCGAAAACAATTACGCTCCCTACAAAACATATGGAAGAACTTCAAGATTTCAAATCCATCTTTATTACAGCAATGTGCAATGGCCAGGCATTTGGTTTACATTGAAAAAATTATTCTATTTCATTGTTTATATTCATAAGTAGTTGTCACTTCATTGCATGTTTCAAGTGTTATATGGCAAAACAGCAATTTATATTTTTTACGTACTCACTATTGTGTTCGTGACCGTCAGCATTGTCGAAGCAAAATTAGTGTTTTATTTTTTTATTCAACTGCTTCCTGTTTGTTTTGGTGAAACGTATTTCATCCTTTTATACCAAAATTGTTTTTACCTGACACTTACTATTGCATTTTTGAGGTACTGCTGCATAATTGTGAGATTTTTGTGCCACTGCTACTTGCCACTGTACATTTATGCACTCACTTTTCTTCATTTACACTGCATGTTGTCTTTCACACTTTTCTATTCCATCATCTGTTCGCAATACAATGGGAAAAAATTCGATTTGTATCCTAGCATTTACAAACCACCTCTTTTAGATTCTAGTAGTGCAGTACGCTGATTGTTAATCAGTGAGTAAAAAAACAATTTTTCACAAAGTTGCCTGTGTTTGTTGATGTAATTTGACAATTAACATACTTGCACTAACAACAAAGTTCAATATACTGAAGTACAAACATGCATAAATGGCTGTGTACTTTGACTTTTTATTCTTTTGCAACCTCCATTATCCCTTTGTACATTGCCAGTGCTTCTGCACAAGAGGTTGGCATGACAAATCCAAGTTCAGTTCGAACATAGTCAAAATATTCCTCATATTCGTTCACTTCTTCGGGTGGGGAAATATCATTGCACACCACTTGAAATTTCTCTTGTGAGACTGCATTTATCATGTCTGCTCTTCCACCATACCTTTCTGGCATTAAGTAAATTTGGGCGACCAGCTATAACATTGTGTCTTGATTTTCGTATTCGATGACTATTCCAGTGATCCATTACAAAATTTAAGTCACTTTGGAGAAGCAATACCACACACACTCCTTGCTTAAAGGAAGTGAATAATCAACAACACCTTTAAACTCGAGATCACCAAAAAAGTTTCGCCACCAAGAAGTACGAAACTTGCACAATGTTGACCACCAACTTTCAATTCTCTGATTCCTTGGTGAAGGAACGTATCGATGTGCATTGATACTGTTTCTGAAAAAGCACTGTGCTGCTGCCAATATCCCATTTTCTGTGCCCAAATCAGACACAATTTGCACTGGACAACCTTGTACATGTGAAACAGTTCTAAGGTACATGGAAGCTATAGTGTGTGGGCATTTATTGGAGCGTATAACATGAAGCCATAGGACCTTACGACTAAAACCATCAATGGCTGCATGTATGGAAAAACCAAATGGCTTTAATTTATCATAACCATCTATATGCCAGGCATAATTGGGCCCTGGATTGTTATACTCTCTGCGCTTCAGACGATGGCCCCTCCTGAGTTCACAGCCATCAGGATCAATTTTATTCAAAACTTCTGCAACAAAGGATCTTGGAACTCTCAAACCCTCCATCTCCAAACCATGCCACACAGAACGGTACCCCCCACATGAAGATGGACCTTCTAAAATTTCTTTGATTCGTTTTTCAGCATCATTTATGATATTCGGATCTTTTTGCCAAGCACCACGTCTATGCAGCCCCATTTCTTGTAAGCGTCTTTTCAAGGTTCTCAAACTGAAAGTTACATTGTGGTAATTTTGCAACAAATGCAAAATTTCAGAGTGTTCATATCCTAGTTGAAAGTAGTGGGTGATGAGGTGTGTTTCATCAAACGTGGTCCCTGCAAGGAAAAATTGTATTGTCCAAACCGAAATAACAAAATTGCAATGAATGTAGGCCAACTGGAAATACACAATACAAACACACTTACCATGGCCACAATGGGTACAAAATGAATGATCAAGTCCCACATAGTGATCACAATTTAAACAATTCATTCAGTTGAACAGTCCCTGCCAACAACTGGAGTAGGTAAATGCTTACTTAGCTGATATAGTCGGTCACCCGTCGTGCAAAAATACGAACGGAGTGAAATCAACGAGAACCTGGCCAGTCACTACATTTTGCGTCACAAAAAATATATTTCGCGCGATGTAAATATATTTCGCGCAGTGAAAATATATTTCGCGATGTTACGAAATTTTATTTGTAGCGGTCGAAATATATTTCGCGCAGTGAAAATATATTTCGCGATGTTACGAAATTTTATTTGTAGCGGTCGAAATATATTTCGCGATCTCAAAATATATTTCGCGCGGTGAAAAAATATTTCGCGCAGTGAAAATATATTTCACGCAGTCTTAAAATATTTCGCGCCGTGAAAATATATTTCGCGCATCGTTAATATTTCGCGGTGGCACTTGTGGGCCACCGTAAAAAAGGGATAGCATTGTTTAACCTTTTTTAATATAAAGTCACATATATACTTGTATAGGAATTGCAGCATGACGTCTTTCGTTTTTTATTTTGTTACGATCCTTTGAATGCTGACATTCCAAGACCGTAGTTTGTAAAATGATGTAAGGGGTGCAGGAGCTTTTGTCCCAATTCAAACGGCTTTTTGATATATCTGCAAACATACAACAACAAGGGTTATAAAAAAATTTGCACCAGAAAACTGTCCTACTGCTCTGAAAAGAAAACTAAATGAAAAAATACTTCACTGCTATCTTCATACCAAATGATCTCTTTCGCAATGTAATGAACTTAGTCATTGTAGAAATTTCAAATTTCTGAACTAAATCCTTTGCTTGATCCACTGAACATACCCACTACAAGTTTGGCTGAATTTAGCATGAAAATTTTTTGACATATTAACTGAACTAGTCAACACCAACAACCTGCAAATCTTGCTCATGTTTCTTCTGTGCTGGTTCCGATGTATTTGGCTAAAATATGTAAATATGCTCCATGTTTTGTGTTAAGCTAAACCATCTACTCACCATTTTACTGAAATTAGTGTCTGGTGTGAACTTGTTCTTCACAATGTTGAAAAAACATCTTGCTTCCTGTGAAACACCTGTACTTTTGACATCAAGGCTTTTTCTAAATTCTTTACTTGCCTTTTCGAGGGTATACTTTGAATGCTTATTCTATACAAAGTTGTTGGCAACTGTAGATAACCAATGACAGCATGTATACATATATATTACCATGCTTTCAAACTTTGGAAAAACCAAAACATCACAGATAGTTATTACATACTGACAAATATTGCCCCTGTTAAAATGCCAAATTGATTCAAAGCATTCGGACTGGGTAATAATATATGGAATGCCAACATCATTCCAGTGCACAGAGCTGTTACATGAATCTTTAAAAATGTAACTCATTGACAAAAACAGTGTGAGGTGGAGTTTCAAACAGAAAGTAGAATTTAACTCACCGTGTGATTTAATTGAAGACGGCTTTAAGGTTAGATGAAGTGATTTTTCAAAATTGAGTAATGTATTTTTTGCATCATAATTGGACTCATACCACTGTCAAAGAAAAGCAAAAATGTGAGCAATTTATTATCTGCAGTTTTCTTTTGGGAAACAAGCTATCATTTTGGACTTAGTCAATGAAGTTTCCTTTTTAAAAATGGGTAATATTTCAATTTTCAAATAAACCAACCTTTTCCATAGTATTTGAATTTGTAAAATCAATCTCGGAAATTGATACTCCATCACAGCTTCTAAAGAAACATTATACCATTTAAATAGGAGTTACAGCACACCTGTACAACCTACCGTGTATCAGTAACACCTTCAGAAATTAGTAATCGCCTCGGTATTGGCACGCAATGTCTAAATCGAAGAGACTTACTAACGTCAATAATGTCCTTCAACATACTCAAACTTTTCCCACAAAAAAACATGTTTCTAGTACAAAATCTGTTAAATCTGCACAAGAATCTGAACAAACAGTTAAATCTGCACAAGAATCTAAACAAACAGTTAGAACCGACAAGGAACCCGTTGGGTCGCACAGCATGCCTTCTGCTCTTCCCACGTGCACAGTTTTTCCGCGAAATAGAAATCACATGGAAGCACTGACGCACGATGCTAACCGAAGCATGACAACACCCATTGTGACCGCACAAACAAGGTTTGCGTCAGTTATGCGTCTGACTTTCGGAGGAGGTGTAAGTGTGATAACCTTGAAATAGCACGACGTTTGACCGTAATTAAACATTAACAAATCTAAAAGCTTTTGCCACAAGTTGATAAATTTGCGAAAATAATCTCGAAACGGGATTGCTTTCAAAGCAATGGCATTATGCGATTAACCGGGATTTGTTGGAAAAATAAGAGGCCACAGTTATAACCGGATTCGTCCGTAAATTTAAATTTAACACAGCAAATTTATGCGACAAAGCAAGATGTTGTTTCAAGACCCTACAAACGTCGTTTGTGATGCAACACGCGCTACAGTGACGCACAATAGAGAGGTAGACCTGGAATCGTTTTGTGGCATACAGGCACGGTTCTAGTCAATTCCCTCGACAACTCCTTTTGAACATAGAAAAAAAATTGTATTTGGGGGAAACCCCACTGGAAACTAAATACAAGTTTACTGAAAGACGAAAATTACAATGAAATAGTTCGAAACGAAATCAGCAACATCAAGAAAACAAAAACCTCTTCAATACGCCTTTTGAATACTGGTGTCATCTAAAACAGAAAATAAAAAAACTGTCAATAACTTTCGGCAAAGAGAAAAGGAAAAAAGAAACAATGAAGAAATAAGAAAGAAATGAACGAATTACTTGAGAAACTTGATAAAGACAATCTTGAAGTAAACTTGAAATACCTCGAAGCCAAGAAAAAAATCAAGAGAAACGAACAAGAAAAATGTAAAGGCGCCAAAGTGAGGGCACGAATAAAAGAAAGAACAACAGAAGAGAAACCCGACAAATCTTTCTTCAAGATAGAAACAAAAAAATAAGAAAGTAATGCCCTTCGAGCTCTTCATATAAACGGCCAACTACAAACCGATAAAGAGGAAATAATAAAAGAAGTAACACTCTTCTACTCAAAGCTGTGGAATGTTGAACTAAAAAGTGACACAAAGCAGCAAGATCTCTTCCTTAAGGATTTAGAAATGTAGACACACAAGATTTTAGTGCTTACCCTAGTATAGAAGAATTAGAAAACTGAGTTCACACTATGAACAAAAATGCTTCTCCTGGCTTAGACGGCATACCAGCCAAATTCTATCAGTTTTTCTGGTCGATATTAAAAAACGACTTTCACGAATTAGTTGTAAATATCTTTTTACATCAACAACTTACAAATGAAATGAAAAACGCAATAGTGAAAATAATTCCAAAGAGAAAGGATAAAACGAAAATAGAAAATTATAGGCCAATTTCTCTTCTGAATGCCGATTATAAAATAATTAGGAAGACAATAGCGAAAAGACTACAATTTGAACTAAACCAAAAAATATCTCTGGAACAAAAATGCGGCTTAACAAAAAGACAGATACAACATATTCACTACAACAAAAACGCAGCCATAGAAATTACAAAAGAATACAATACCGCACTAGCGATAGTTTTGACAGATATTGAAAAAGCCTTTGATACAGTTAACCATCAATTTTTGTTTAGAACCCTCCAAAAACTCAAAATAAATGAAGATACAAAAAAATGGATTAAAATAATATATAAAAACATTACGAGCCAAATCATTATAAACGGACACTTATCTGAAAAAATTGAAATTAAAAAAGGTGTCAGACAAGGATGCGGGCTAAGCATGCTACTGTTATATTATTGTAAGTGAAACCTTAACCCAGAAAATCAACAAGTGTACTGAACTTTCTGGCTTCAAATATCGAAAAAACGTGCTAAAAATACAGCAATATGCAGACGATACCACTTTTCTCGTCACAAAAATCAATGAAATTAAAACAATTTTTAAAGTACTAAATGAATTCGAAAGTGTATCAGGACAAAAAATAAACGAGGCAAAAACTGAAATTTTATGTCTTACAAATAATTTGAAAAGAAACATTTGCCGACATTTTCCCCGGTACCTTAAACATGAAATAAAGATCTTAGTTGTGACATACAATGAAAATCATAACACTCAAAATTGGAAAACGATACAAGATTATACAAGGAAAATAATATGTAGCTATGAAAATATAAATCTCACACTATTTGGCCGAATAACAATAATCAACACACTCATTATTCCGAAAATATTATTTATTGCGCGTACATCTCAACCTACACAAGAAAACATCAATAGGCAACTCTTTAACTTTCTATGGCATCCAAAAATTATTGAACCAATAAAAAGAAATAAATTACGGGCGGAATACAAACAAGGAGGCATCAAAATGCCCGATATTGAAACAAAAATAAAAGCGACACATATGGAAAAATTAAGAGATATGATAAACTCCGAAAACCTGGGGCCAACATAACATTGGAATAAAAATGAAACACATTAGATCAACATTATACGACAATAGTAAACCAAACGCCTGGAAACCAAACAAAGAATGGCAAAATATTATAAACACGTTTAAAACACTTGACGAACAAAATAACGAAATAAACTGGAAACAAGCAGAATTAAGACATTTTAACTTTGAATTGATTAAAACAAAAAGAACCACATCAAGTCCCACAGAAAATCCACAATTTAATTGGATCGATGTAATATACAAAAATAAAAAACAAAAGGCATTCTTCACCAACAACGAGAGACAAATATCATACATCACGGCACAAAATGGATACAAATGGGGCAGATTTAAACAGAAACATAACATGCACCTACTTAACAATGGAAGGATACGATTAAACTATTGCAAACTGTGTAGGGAAAACAAAGATGACATCGAACACCTCCTGTTAGAGTGTAACGTCACACAAGCAATTAAAAACAAAATAAAAATATATGTTCATACAACTTTCGGACTACAGATACAAGACGATAGACTAGCCTTTCTATACAATATATTTAGAGAAAATACGCCCTTGATCTTAATTAAAACAATTGCAATATTGAAATCTGTAATAATTAAAGAAAAGCAACATTTAGATTATGTCAACGAATATACAGAAAACGAAACACAACTCATCAACAAACTTTATTACAAAACAATAACCAAATTAAGTTACGAAATAGAAATTATAAAAATTATAAATGGTACCGGCGAAAATGAACAACTTATTACATGAATTGTATCATGCGTCGTGTTATTGCTAGCGTTATAAATGGAAATTATACTAACGTACACTCTGATTTTTCAGGTAAATATCACTCCTTAGTTTCATCCGTATCATTTGCATTGGTTTCGATGCGGACTGGGAAATGTAAGGAAAAATAGCGGGAGACAACTTGATACGTACATTAACGTACATAGAAATTCATTGCGTTCAACGTACACTCTGGTTTTTGTGTACAGTTGCAAGGGCTTTAAGTTAGAAATTCATTGCGTTCAACATACACTCTGGTTTTTGTGTACACTTGCAAGGGCTTTAAGTTAAGAAATTCATTGCGTTCAACGTACACTCTGGGTTTCAAGTTAAGAAATTCATTGCGTTTAACATACACTCTGGTTTTTGTGTACAGTTGCAAGGGTTTAAAGTTAGACATGGAAATAAACTGCAACTTTAATGTGCAATACTTCAACGACGATGTGCCGCCCATCCCGTGGGTAATGTCAGAATTTTAACGTTTTATTACTTCTACTTTAACTGTATTTTTTTTTACTTTCAGCACCAAGGACAAGAACAAAAAATGTGGGTTTCCTTATATTTGTTTTAGAATAATTTTTATCCATTGCGTTTTGTTGCAGATGGCTGCCTCGTCATGTTTTTGAGGACCTACAGCGGTAAGTGGGCTGATTATGAAATAATTAGGATTGATTCGGGTTGAGAACTGATTAAAACGCTATCTTTTATTCTTGTTTAGACAAAACAAAATTCCACCACCCGCCTTGTAAATATATTGTGAAATTTTTCGGGAGAAATTTCCTGATTTTCCACTCTAAACTGAAATGTTAATTGTGGTCGAGCATTGCAAAATACGAACAGTATTGGTGCGAATCGTCACGTAAACGGTGGCTTTCTGGTTTACGCAATTGCATTAACGCTATGGCACACTCGATGCGAGTTTTTGCGGTGGTACTTTCGCCGCAGCTTCCTTACTACTACTACTTTGAAAGAATGGCTTGAATTCATTTGTAACGAAAACGATGAAATGTGGGCTTTCGTAATCAAGAAAACATACAAATGAAAGCTATTTTCCATGCGGTGGCCTTGTATGCATCTGGACATTTGCGAGCGCCAACATTTCGAAACTGGATACGCCTATGAGTGTAGTGTATTTACTGAAGTATAGTTGTTGAATGGTTGTAAACACCAATTGTTCAAAATGCTGAAAGCTATTTGTAGTTAAAAGACTTAAACATGAACGCAAGAGTTTGATAGGAAGGGTACTTGGAATAAATAAGGTAGTTTGAAAAATATAATTTTTTTAGGGGCGACGTGGACAGTGGAGGGTAAGTGTGTAAATTCATATTTGGCATGTAAATCATGTGCAATGTTAATTTGGGGGGGGGGGGGGTGTCGGGACGTGAAGCTGAACAAATAAGTTTTACGATAGTATACCATTGCTGGTATCTAACATTTATTCTTGTCGACACCTTTAAACTTAGCAACCTGTTTTTGCAACTCTTTAACAAGCATAACACTAAGATGCTTTTCTTAACAAACAAAACTTCGTCTAATTCTGGTTATGATTACATGAAAGAGGTGTCTGACGTATTAGATAATGGTCACGCTGCCAAATGATAGTAAATATCGTAACTCGTTTCGCTTCCACTTGTCAGGAACTTAGGCTGCGAAGTCTGTAAACTTAACAATCTCGATAATAGCTGTATATGGTTTGTAACTAATCTTATTCAGCCTTATCGTTAATTTTTCCTGATTTTTTCAACTGACTTATATTTTGTTGAAATTGCAAAAAACCTAAGTATATTGTTTACAAATGTTCATATGTGATTGATTACCCTATAGATCGAAATAATGTTGTTTCACAACATCTGTACCAAGTCAACACTATTTTCTGGCTGTTGTTAACTGTATGACTTTTTCGTCAAACCACTCAAAATTCTCCAACTCTGCTCAAGCATCCTTCCATGCTTCCCCTGTAGTAAACATTTGTGTTTTTACTAAGTTTATTTGTTCATATTTCCCAAAACCAATCACAGCCTTTAGCCCAGAACATCTTACCGAAATGCGAGTGCTGTTTTTACATTCGCGAAACATTTCTGTTCATACTGTTAATCTGTTTTTTATTCTTTCAGTCAAGAAGTCCCTCGTATAATGTAAGTGTATAAATGTAACTTGATACTTTTATACCACTTTTAACATTAACTCATCTCAATTTTTTTTTGCATTATTTGACAGCTAACAAGGCGCCAGCAAAGCAATGTAAGTTTTTTTGTATTGTACTTACACTACCTCATATGTTCAACAGAAACCAATTTCAGGAGAGAAGTCCCTTGCACAATCATGTTGTAAGTACATTTACACCATAGTAAAACTTTTCATTTTTACCTAATCCTTTCTTTTTACATGCTTCTAACAGCCAAGAAGGCATCAACAAAGCAATGTAAGTGCTTTCAATATATAAAAAACACAAAACCTTGTTTCAAAGCATGAGCAGTTTTATGTATGTGCTTTTGTACTATTTTCAATGATTTCATTTCAGGTAGAACTTTGTTTTTAATTTTATAAGCCCCTTGCATTATATTAGGGATTTAAAACTACTATGTATTTACCAAAACTTGTTATAATGAAGTAGCATACCACATTAATTAACATGCTAATAGCACTTTTCATTAAACTTAACTTATTTATACATTTTTTTACAGCCACAGGAAGGTCAGAACATTAATAATGTAAGTGCTTCAAAAGTTTTGAAAAGTTTTACTGTTACGTTCACGTGTTCACGTAACATGGACATTGGACATTATGAAAATGATGATAAAGTAAATCGCGCGTCAATGTCTTTCCTGGCCAGGCTTGTAAATTTTTGTGCATGTATATTCATGTATATACATAAATACAAAATCACGGTTTCTTTGGCAGGCCTAATCGTTTTTTATACAGATAGATTGATCACATATCCGATTCAACGAAGCAAGATTTTGGGTCCAAAGGATTGTATACATCCTTCTGGCTAGGAAACCTGGGCACCATAAAAATGAATAAAATAATAAAAAAAAAATTATATATAAAAAGAAGTCATGTATACATAACATGTCATTTAAAACGTCAATTTTTTCGCTTGGAAACAATTTTTATTTGCCTTTTTAACAGAGGCCTTCTCCACGTTTTCTAATTTAAATAAGTCACTTACAGCTAATGGCACAAATTTAAACGAATAATGTTCCCCTTGTGTTGTCACTTGTTGCAACGGCACGAGACTTTGTGCAAGTGGATTAACATACTTTTTAGATGATCATGTGACCTGGTTGACTACAACGCATTCTGTCCTGAACGTTCACCGAGTTTTGGTTTGTTGGGCGTGCCCAGTGCTCGTGTCATCAAAGACCATCGATTGAACTGTTCTGTTTGCCTTCCGACATGGCTTGTTTATTGGCAAACAGATATGAGCAAGTTTCTGTTTGTGACGGGCGGTACAAAGCCTATTTCCCGCCAATGTCACGAGATTACTACATGTGTTCTACATAAAAAAAAAACATTCTCATTTTGTTGCAAACTTGAATAACTATTATAAACTTTCACCATTGTGCATGTTTGTTTGTTTTTGTTCTGTTGAAAGGCACACTATGTACAAGCATCTTTGATCCTAGTTTCCCATCAGTCAAAATTTTATTATGTTTTTATGCTTAAAGTTTCTTTCGTTCATAATTCTTTTTTAAATTTGTCTAAATACTTTCTGTGAATGTCATGTAAAGGTATCACTATGGCCATCTACAAGGCAAAGTAAATTGTTAGACAAATTTGTCAACGATATTTGTTTAATGTGAATTTTGCTTTCTAATTTTCAAATTTCTTGTTTGTTTTCAGAACCTACTATACATTTCCCAATTTACGGTAGAACTATGCTTTTGCAAACATCTCATGCTATTCTCACGCGAAGTTCGTTGCTATTCGCACGCTATTTTCGTTGTTCTGTTTGATTGATAAGTGGTTGGTCACTTCTTGACCACTTCATTAAAATGACCGCTTTTCATGTACGCACGAGATCTCACGCGATTGTTTGCAAAAGGTTCGCTTCTCACGTAATTGAGATGGGCTGCTGTCCATCAAGAATAGCTTTTGTCATGGTAACTTCGAACTGACTTTTTTCTTATGGTGACTTTTATCGTAGTGTATATATATGTGTACGCTTCCTGGACTAACCTAGACACAGTCATAAACTCGTCTCATGCTCAATCTTAGTTTCGGTATCTGTCTAATTCAACTATGCTTTGTTTGTAATCAGTTTATCTCGTGCTTGTAATTTCGATTCGATATACTTCTCAATATAATCATGTATCCTTAATCTAATAAATGGTAAAGTAATTTTGCATCAGGTTTGCAATTGAAATCAGATCAGAAAACACAGAAGTTACAACTCACGTGTGGCCTTATGTCAAATGAATTAGTCAAATAGGATTCGTTATCAAGGGTTAATTAATCTTGTTGATATCAAACGTTAAGTTAACAACATTTGGCATATAGGTCGCAACATTTTTACATTTTTTTACAGCCATAAGAAGGCCAGCTAATAATGAGTAAGTTTCCTAACTTTTTTTGAGTATTGTTTTGCAATAGAATTAATTTTTGCTTTTATTTCATAGGCGAGGAGTGTGTGGTGTAAGTTTTGTTGTGTTTGCCAACACACATAGTTTTAACCAACAACAATTTGTTTAGATTGTCGCACAAATAAAAGAATTTCTTTCATTTACCACTGTTTTACAATTTTCCCAAAGAGTTAGTTTTGTCTTCTGTATTAATACATACATCACAATAATACAGTATAAACACCAAGTATTGGCATAAAGGCTTGAACTTCTTAAGGTGAAAGCGGTGGCATAATTTAAACCATCGTAGGTCCTGTATATAATGAAGCAACAAGCCTTTGATGTAGGTTACTATAAACATCGTTAGTTTTTGCAAAAATCACATTTATGAAAGCAATAAAATGTACACAAAACACTGCTGCAACTGGAAGTCTCTCTTTAGGCTATCTCCTTTGAACTACAGTGTGGTAGCGAAACTAGTAGGTGGTAGCGGAGATAAGGAAAAAACCTGAAGCACAAACGAGTGTACCAGGAGCAATGAATGCGACTAAAAATGGAAGTAATTAGCAAAAGGTAAAATCGAAATACAATAAAAAATCATCTAATTCTCGGTAAAATCATTTTCTGAATGGTTATAGATGATCGCGTCATATATGGCCATTTGGCCTCACAAACATCCAAAGACTTTGTCGCCGGTTCTTGGACAAATGTTACTGAGATCGTAGGTCTTGTTGATGATCATACACATGTTGAAGCCTTGAATGGTGTGTAGCAACAAAAAAGTCTGCAAAACGTAATGCATTCCACAACAAAGGAAAGAAAATTCCAACCACGCCCAGGGGCTTTTCTTTGTGGTCGTTGGCATTTTTGATGACCCAGACGCCTCGCCAGTAGCCATATGAAACTGGGTTTATTCACATCCAATTTTAAAAATAATATACAATAGTTTTTTTCAAGGCCCAAATGTTACACAAATAGTATGGTTTACACCCTTCAGGTAATGCTACCATCACTCTTGTGAGTGTTACACCAATCAGGTCGAAACCTAAGAGGTACGGTTACACCCTTTGGGTAAGACCTGCAGCGACTTAAGGTGTGCAGAACAAAACACTGCCGTTTATCTGACTCCTAACACTATTAAGAACATCTGCCAAAGAAACTACCTTTGCAACCTTTTAATTATTACACAAAACGATAAACAAACATACCTTGGTTCAATACACATACAATGTTTCTTAGTATGCGCGTAATTCAGTCAATCTCGTTCCCTCTACTCGGTTTCGTACTCTTCTGGTCTCTCTGGCTTAAGGCCGTGCGACGGTATTTATAATATTTTCGAAAATGAGAAAAGCGATTATTAAGGAACGTCGATTTCGAAATTAAAAATATAAACCGATTAACACATCTATGCGAGATTAACACATCTGGCGAATGGATACGAACTACGAAGCGATTGACCCACATAAAATCACGGACGCGTAGTGACTCATTAAATTCCACAATTAAGCACTAAAATTGACGTTTAAATAAAACAGTTTCTCTGCAGACCCATTGGGTAATTCTACCATTACTCTTGTGAGTGTTACACCAATCAGGTCGAAACCTAAAAGGTAATTTTTACCATTGCTCTTGAGTGCTACACCTTTGTAACAGAAAATGTTCAATGAAATCATTTAAATTTACAACAAACATACAAAACTTTTTGTCCCTTTTAGCCTATTTTAACAAAACTGATACTGTGTCAAGGGGTCGTCACCTTCAACTCCACATTTTTTGCATGTTTCTTTGTTGTTTGTGCCACTTAAGCATTTTCCAGCGATTACATTTAGGATTTCAAGTCTATAGTTGTGCACAGTAACATCTTGCTGAAGACTTTATCATAACTCCACAACTTGATCCATCAGTTTGTCTTGTTCTTTGTGGTATTTCCACAGTATCAATTTGCCAACCAAGTTTTGTTGTGAGAAGATAATTTACCATAGATTTTGCAGCATGAACATTGCTGTCACTTTAAATGCAAGGCATTGAAGCAGGGTCCATATAAAGCATTTTCTTGCTTTGAACAGCAAGCAAAACCCAGTGACAACCTGAAGGATTTCAAGGAATAAATAAAACAAGTCTTTTTTTCAAGTTTACTCCTTTCCAAATATTTTTAATTGAAGCTCCTCTTTCACAGAGTGTTTGTTGGTGTTTAGTAGTTAATTGCCACAAATAGCTGTTAATAACTTCATCATAAAGCCAACCAACATTGAATCTGCTATCATGCTTCCTCAGGTCACAAACTTCATGTGGGGGTAATGTGTCATCAAGAGATTTTAACTCCAACAAAGTCATTGAAAGAGGGCCATTTTTCAAAACCTTTGCATCAGCATCGTTGCTCTTGATGTAAGCTGTGATATTTTGCTGTTTCGATGCTGTATTGTGGTTTGTAGCTCTCCAATTAAACTCTTGACAAGATGACTCATTTTGGCCACAGGGTGTTGGTGTCTATGATGTTGCTCTTGGCTTGGTTACAGGAAATGAAGTAGTAACTTGGTGAAGAGGTTGCATTAGGTTTGCAAAGCACCCCACACGTGAAGTGTATGGGTTTGGTTTTGGACGCTTGCGAGGCAGCTCATCATGCAAAGTTTTTCCAGTGGCTGCTGTCCAGCATCATAGAAACAAGCTTTGGAAAACTTGGAAATAATTGCTTCAAGAGTGGATGTTAAACGCAATGAATTTCTTAACTTAAAGCGCTTGCAACTTTACACAAAAACCAGAGTGGATGTTAAACGCAATGAATTTCTTAACTTAAAGCGCTTGCAACTTTACACAAAAACCAGAGTGGACGTTGAACGCAATGATTTTCTAACTTAAAGCCCTTGCAACTTTACACAAAAACCAGAGTGGATGTTAAACGCAATGATTTTCTAACTTAAAGCGCTTGCAACTTTACACAAAAACCAGAGTGGATGTTAAACGCAACGAATTTCTTAACTTAAAGCCCTTGCAAGTGTACACAAAAACCAGCGTGTACGTTGAACGCAACGAATTTCTTAACTTAAAACCATTGCAACTGTACACATATATTACAGCAGAAGTTAATCCTAATGCGTTTCTGGACTAAAAGCACATAGCATTGTCCACGAATAATCCAGTTGTCGTCAAACACAATGGATTTCGCAATGATTTTCTAACTTAAAGCGCTTGCAACTTTACACAAAAACCAGAGTGAATGTTAAACGCAATGAATTTCTTAACTTATAGCCCTTGCAATTGTACACAAAAATCAGAGTGGACGTTGAACGCAATGAATTTCTTAAACTGACGTACAACAGGTTTCACAATGTACGTACGAAGTTTTCTCCCGCCCGCATCGAAACCAATGCAAATGATACGGGGGAAACTAAGGAGTGATAGTTACCTGAAAAATCCGAGTGTACGTTAGTATAATTTCCGTTATGAATACTTTGTGATCACATGTGCTACACTGAACGTCACCACTACCGTCGAGTTAAAAAAAACTTTAACGAAACCGTTAGCGTCACACTTTTTACTTTGATGTCCCTTTCGTCCTGTCGCTTTGCGCCATGTAGGACGGCAGTGATGAAAACCGTCACATCTATATTTGATTTTAGATATCACAAGCTCTGAGCCGTGAAAAAAAAAAAAAAAAGGCCGGCGGTGGGCCCAGGGCGAGGCTTAGCTGACCCTTGCGATTACCCCAAATGTGGGTAACTCAGCCGTACAATTTCTGCTAGTGGGGACTGCGTTTGCGCTATCCCCGTCTTTTAATCCTCTGATGTAGAGCAAAATGTAAGGTAGAGACGAAGTTTCTACGGGGGGGATTCGCCTGTTACGGTCAGGAGGAGTCGTGTCGGGGGTTGGGAGGTGGGTCCTGGGTCCGTTTGTGACGTCATGTGGTGAACAAACTAATTTGAATGGCCTGCCAAAAACGGTAGAAAAAAATCCAGGAAAATTTTTTTTTTTAATTTTTCACCGGAATAAAATTTGGCAACAAATGCGAGACGGACTCTTCCGGACGTTGCGGACTCAGTGGGTGTTGCGGCGAATGGTCCACCCGTCTAACACCCGGGTTGGTACCAGTACACCGAACTCTGTTCTTCTCAGTTTAATACCTGGGACGCAAGCGATTCGCTTGCATGTCTTTGCATTAACCGGATTTTTGGACAGGGGGCACGGTGCCGGAGCTTGCTTCGACCTGCCCACGGGTTGTCCTGGTATTGCACTACCCAGGCACGGCCCACATTCCCACACATGTGGGAATAACCATCTGTTAATCATTCGCAAAACAATTGCACGAAACAGAGGTGCATCCCATGAGTGTGTGTGTGTGTCGTCTGTATGCACACGCCAAGGAAAGAGAGGTAGAGAGGGAGGACGGGAGAGCAATTAATTTAACGGCACATTTGGTTGTTGTGCTTGTCGGAGACCAGATAAAACAAGCCGTGAAATGCACAATGCGGCAAACACAAGGACGGACGACAAAAATGCTACCTCTCAAGAAGCTGTGCAAAGCATACTTACCTGACGGGGGCCTTCACCGGTTCCACTCTTTGGTTATATACAGGAAGTATCAAAACTCCACGTGTGCGTTTCATTGTGTTTTGTGTGCATACGCTTATTTTTTTTCGCCTGCTTTCACCTGCGGTTGCGACGAAGTATAGCGATATATCAGTGAAATACCCTTGTGAAAGTTTAAACTAGCCAGAGAGTTTTTTTCAGCCAGGTACTAGCCTTCCTGGGTCTGTTTTTGTGCTCTAAAGAGAGCATACAAGAAACCAGTTCCCGATGTTTCGGTGCCCACTGAGGCGGAAACAAGGGGAACTGCTTTTCTTAAGAGTGTTTAGGAAGTAGGAAGGCACCCCTCCGGGAACACTCCTTCAGAGTTCCTCCCAGACGCTCCCCCTCCTCCTTCCTGACGTAATTGATTAGTCCCGCGCGTGTTTGTTATTGTCGCGGAGACCAACCAAGTGTCAATATATATCGCCTCTCCACGGCCCTCTTTAACTGACCTATAAAGTCACCACAAACATAAACCTTTCCTTACTCTACCCTCTTAAATAACCCACGAAAACCTAGAGACAATGGCGAAGGAAAAATTCCTAGAAGAAGACAGATCAGTATACATACAAATACCGAACCAAGACTACTTTCCCCTAGACAAGTTTATAGGCCTCTTCGACACGGTGCTAAAAAAGTATAATAACCTACTATACGGGGGGCAGTCAATGAACAAAAGAGAATCCAGCTGTAAAGTCACATATGCCGATCTTGATTTCGCACTCGAGACAAGAAAAACAATGTTAGAAGAATTAAAAGAGCCTACAGATTTTGAGATGTCCGACCATTTTAGTCTTATAATCCAAGCCAAACTTCCACCGAGACCCAGGACCCAACTCACATTGTACCCAGTTCCCCTAGAGATGACAAAAGAACACTTTGAAAAGGCCGTCAACGACTTAAAATGGGGGAAATACGCCGGCCATAAATTTCTAACTCATAAAAAATACAAGAACCTACACAACGATTATGTTCACCTCTTCATAGAAGACTTCAAAGAGGCAAATATAAAATATGTTACCAAAATTTTTGGACACAATATACAAATTGCCAAACCCGGAGAGAGCTTCGGCCCAGTCTGTACAATCTGTTATCAACGTGGACACTGGACGACACAATGCCCCCAAAAAAAACCTTTGCCCGATATGCGGCGAAAGAGGCTACGGAGGCAAATGGTGCCCAGAGGCATCAAGAATAAGTAGAGCACGGAGCCAAATCAAACCATCCTTTGAATACGCATTTCCATCCTTACCCAAAAGAACAACCCCTATTTGGAAAGGCATAACGACAGAACCACAAGATCTGTCACCGATCTTAAACAGAATAAAGATTCATGAAGACAAAATGGAAAAACTCAACAAAGCGCAACTCCTACCAGCCGAAAACGAAATAGAGAGAGAAAGTAAAACCGAACAAGATATAGAAACAGAAATGACAGAGGAAGAAAGAAGGACACAAGACCCAGTGAAATCAACCGAATCCGGAGACTTGGAAATTATGACAAACACGGAATCCGAAATCTCCTCCTACGAAACAAAATCAGTTGAACTAAATTAAAAGTAGAGTAGTTAAGGAACCGGTTATATCCTTCTTTCTCTTTTTTCAATTTTCTTCATTTAGTTGTTTTGAGTTAGTTACAAGTAGGAAAAGAAAGAAAAACGACATTATAAGCCTTGAAATTTTGCCCTGCTAACTCTCTGACAGGGTCTTTGAAATAACTCAAGTTGGCCGCCATATTGTTCAAACTTTTTTCCTTTCCCGAGTATGACGTCACCACCTTCTCTCTTTCTCTCTCGACGTGCGAGAATTCATAGAAACAAAACAAAATAAAGGAGTGGTACGCAGTGACACTTAAGTGTGCCTGGCCACAAAGAAACCGGAATTACTAAATATTGATTTGAGGGCTTTCAAAACCCAAAAAACCGTACGCAAGCCGTATACCGGCCAAACTTACCTACTTCTACGTCACGGCTAGGGTTTGCCCTCGTAACGTCAAAATCTAACGACGTCACACCACAACCGGGAGACATCTTGGCGTGCCAACATAAATTCATATATTTCATAATAACAGAACATCCTTAGGATCTTTCAGAAATTATCTTCGTCTCAACATAGACATACTTTCTTCACAGCATTACAATAATTTCATAAATTCTACATATTTATTCCTAAATTTTATTTTTTTTATTTTATTTTTTAATCCTGATTTTATTTTAGTTCCAAGTTAATTTCCGAGAAGCGAATAGGGCAGAGTGCAACCGCCACGTTATTTCGCGAATATTCATATTTTGTGTTCTAAATCATATTTTGTAACAATAAACAAGTCTGCTATCAATATCACGTGACTCTACACCTCCCTGCACCACAAATACGAAACAAAAACTAACCAGTCATATTTTTCCTTTTTAGTGAACATGTCATCCCAACCCGAACTGCGGAGGTCTCGCCTTCGACGATCGCACGCACGCACGGAATCGCAGGATGCCACTCAACGATCGAGAGCCCCACCCCTGTTGGTATTATTTTGTGGCCCCCGTGAGACGCAATACGAGTGCAGTGTGGAGGGATGCGGGATGTGCTCCGGCTTGCTCCAGAGCGTCAATCGGCACATTTCTAATGTCCACCGGTTGGTGCTAGGGAGCATGACAGTGACCTGTAGCAAATTCGATCTCCAGCTCGGGTCACAGTGGTCTCTCAATAAAATGAGGGACCACTTCCGGAGTTGCA
The DNA here is from genome assembly GCF_947561715.1 of Ascidia mentula. Lineage (NCBI taxonomy): Eukaryota > Metazoa > Chordata > Ascidiacea > Phlebobranchia > Ascidiidae > Ascidia > Ascidia mentula. The sequence continues at coordinate 9,440,147 of NC_138568.1, forward strand.
CCGCTCCTCCCACGACTACCTGCTCTATTGCGCCCCCCGGCGATTTCCGCTGTCCAATGTGTAATAGTCGTTGGCCGTCCTTAGTTGCTGCCAGAACACATCACTACCAGCAGCATCCAGCTGGTCCGACACTCTCACCATCTAGCTTTGCGGTGGACTCGGGCCCTAGGCCCCCCCGGAGTACGGTCAGCTCCAGCCCCCTTAACACCACCGTAGTGTACTCCGGGGCGTCCACCGTATATAAATGCCCCGTGTCGGATTGCCTGAAAAGTAGTGATGGCTATGCCAGGGCCCAAGCCCTTAAACATCATATTCGCACTTGCCACCATCGGAGCAAACTCACGTATCATACCATCTGTGGCAAGTGCAGGTGCGCCGTAGACGCCCCCACTAGTTCCCTCCTCCAAGTCTCGGTGCACTACAAGACCTGCCGTGGCATAGCAGAGCATGTCCCGGTTTCCCTTTCCCCGTCTCAATCCCCACCGACTGGTTCAGATGAGTCCAGCCTCGCCGGCTCACCCCGTATTCCGTCGATGGTGTTTCACCATTCGTCGGTCTCACCCTCTTCAACCGAGAGCGGCCCTCGGGTAGGTTCCCTGTCGCCCCTTGGGAGCGGCAGCGGTGCCGATGACCTTGGGCGTTCGTTCCTTCCCATCCCGTCCCCGACTCTGTCCTCTCCGGTAGTATTAAGCTACGCCGACATCGTCCGGCTTCCCTCTCCCCGCATTTATTTAAATCGGATTTCACCTATACCCAGTCCGACGTTGCTGAACAAGTCCCCAGTCGGTTCTCCCTTTAAATTAATATCCCCTGACGGCGGGCCCGAGAAGTCGGACCTGGCCAGAGAGTGCTCCGCTCTGGCCTTGAGGGGTAGCCACCACGTGTGGCAGTCCTGGTATAGGGGGATAGCTAGTGGGCTTGACTTTAAACCACCGTAATTTTGTTTTTTAGATCAATATGCGGGCTGGTATTTTTCCCCCTTTGTCCTTTTTTCTGGCATGTCTACACTTGGGTTAATCGGCGAGGCGGCGGCGTCAGGGGTTATGAAGAATGGAACCAACTTGGCAAACCGACCTCCACCGTACGAACAATATTCCACGGCTAGAGGACGCCAGCACCACTTAACATACACTACCCGGCGCCCTCTCCCATTGCTCGCAACGAACAATATGCAAAACATAAAACAACCAACCACACTAAAGAAGACTGAATCAAGCAACTAAACAACACCGGAACCCCCTGCCGCCGTCGCCCGCCGAGCCGTTGCCCCCCGACCACTGTTGGGGCGTCCTTCGCACATCCCAAACCAAATAGACTGGACGCCCCCCTCCCGGTAACATAGGGGGGCACGACGAATTCACGCACATACGTTCTGTTCACTTTTGTATCGTTTATTATACGCGATTTTTTTGTTTTTTTCCGCTCGGTTTTCACCCCATAGAACCCACGTTTTTGTAGTAGACATTCCTGCCACGTCGTCCTCCACAACAAAATTTAATAATTTCACCCTGTTCGCACAAACAATATAAAGCAATAAAGTTGTTGCACAAAGTATAAATAAATTCAAATTTTTATAATGTCATTGTTTTTTTGTATGTTTCTCACTCACCAGTCACAAGAGGAGGACACATATCACCGCCACTTATTTTTGTTGTCAAATCTTTTTTTATTCTTTTCTCATTTTAGGAGCCCAGCCCGCACCAGTCAAGCCCCTAGCCGCATCCTGCCGCCCCATATCACATTTACAACTATTTACGGGGTCAACGGCTGTCACTTTTCCTTCGCATATTGTACATGTTTCTTCCTCTCCTATTATAATGTGTTACTAACTAAATTAAACAACTAAAGCAGATACAATTTAACTGAATAAATCAACCTGAATAATCTATGACCCATGATAATTAAACATAGTACATAATATGACATCAGGTAATAATTTATGTTTCCGCAGATCAACCAAACACCAAATGCAATATATATCACCCACGGAGGCCGTGCGTGCAACGCGATCTTAGAATACGGCGATGCCTCCGCAATGTTGTTTATGTCGTGTGTTCATTTACAATAAACGAGGTGTCTGTTCTTCTCAGTTTAATACCTGGGACGCAAGCGATTCGCTTGCATGTCTTTGTATTAACCTGATTTTTGGACAGGGGGCACGGTGCCGGAGCTTGCTTCGACCTGCCCACGGGTTGTCCTGGTATTGCACTACCTCCAGGCAAGGCCCACATTCCCACACATGTGGGAATAACCATCTGTTAATCATTCGCAAAACAATTGCACGAAACAGCGGTGCATCATCCCATGAGTGTGTGTGTGTCGTCTGTATGCACACGCCAAGGAAAGAGAGGTAGAGAGGAAGGAAGGACGGGAGGGCAATCAATTTAACGGCACATTTGGTTGTTGTGCTTGTCGGAGACCAGATAAAACAAGCCGTGAAATGCACAATGCGGCAAACACAAGGACGGACGACAAAAATGCTACCTCTCAAGAAGCTGTGCAAAGCATACTTACCTGACGGGGGCCTTCACCGGTTCCACTCTTTGGTTATATACAGGAAGTATCAAACCTCACGAGTGCGTTACCTCTGTTTTTTGTGTGCATACTCTTACTTTGCCTGCTCTCACCCGCGGTCGCGACGAACAGAGTTTCATTACAGTGTATTACCTTTTGTGAAAGTTTAAAACAGTTAGAGAGTACGCAGCCAGGAAATAGCCTTCCTGGACCTGTTTTCTGTGCTCTAAAGAGAGCGTAAAAGAATCCTGCCGACGGTTCTCAATTGAACCAGGTTAAGGACTTCTTTTAGAACAGCAGATAGGCTTGTGACGCTTCGCGTGAAACGCTCCATACGAGCTTTCCGAGCAGCCTCACACTCCTCTCTGACCTACTCTTTTTGATTGCCCCCCTGTTGTTTCCCCGGGGACCAATCAAGTAGCCCATTTAAGGTCTTTGAGCTACCATAGCCGTCTGATCTACCTTCAGTTTTACTGCACGCCCCTACAACTTTCTCCCCTTCAAACAAGCCCACCACAAACACTAAAAAAAAATGGCAAGCACCAAGGAAAAATACCTCATTGAAGATCGATCAGCATGTGTGAAAGTCCTAAACCTAGACTATTACCCTTTGGAAACATTTATCAACCTTTTTGACACCATTTTGAAACCCTATAAACAAGACTTGAACGGTGTCATATCAATAAATAGAACAAACTCCACCTTTAAAATAACATACTCTGCCCAAGATTTCGCAGCAAGGGATAAAATCCTAAAGTACCTAAAAGAACCGACACCATTCGACGCAGCGCACGATCAAGTAATCATTATACAAGCAGAAGAACCACCCAAACCAAGAACACAACTAACGCTATACCCTGTACCACTTGAGATGACAAAGACACACTTTCAAAAAGCCGTAAATGATTTAAACTGGGGAACCTACGTGGGACACAATTTTTTGAAACACAAGAATCACAAACATCTGTGCAACGGGTATGTACACCTCTTCCTGGAGGACTACAAAGAACAAAACATCACCTGCATTACAAAAATGTTCGGCCATAACATTCAAATTGCGAAGCCAGGAGAGTCTTTTGGACCAGCATGCTAAATGTGCAACCAGAGAGGCCACTGGGCGACCCAATGCCCAAGAAAAGATCGCTGTCCCATATGTGGCAAAAGAGGGCACGGGGGCAAATGGTGCCCTCAGGTATCAGAAGTCAACAAATCCCGGAGCCAACCGAAACTCTCCTTTGATTTTGAATTTCCACCTCTGCCAAAAAAGTCAACCCCTATAGGGAAAGGTATAACCACAGAAACGCAGGACCTGTCCCCAATCTTAAACCGCATAAAAATACACGAAGAAAAAATGGATAAATTAAACATAGCACAACTTCTGCCAATAGAAAAGGATCAAGAAATAGAAAACAAAACGAATGATGAAGAAATGGAAGACAAAGAAACGACAGAAAACGGAAAAGCCGAGGAACCAGGGAAGTCAACCGATTCGGGAGATCTCCAAATAATGACTAATACGGAATCAGAAAACTCGTCGTATGGAACACCGAAAAACGCTCAAAACTTGCAGCCAAAAATCATCCTGTCCCCCTGCAGACCACCACAAAACAGCTTAAACGTCATGACCCCAATCCGATCACCATTAACTACGCAGAAAGCAGTAGAAAAACAAGCCAAAATTCTGGACAACAAATTTATCATCGGCTTCACAGACCAGAAAAACAAGCGGAAAAAAGAACAAACCTCCACATCGTCCAACTCCAGCTCCCGATCAACGAAAAAGAAAGTAGTATGATGGGCTCTCCTCCCCTATCCCATTCGTTTGAACTCTTATCTTTCCGACTTTTTCATTGTTTCCGAAACTAAGAATAACCTTCCGTACACGACTACTGTAAAAGACCACACCTTTCTTTGGCGCCCGAAAATATAACATTTGCTCCATCAATATAAACGGTCTCGATAGAAACAAAGATAACTTAATAAGTTTGTTTCGAAACAAAAAAATAACGATAGGACTAATCCAAGAAACGCATAAAATAAACGAAAGTAAACTAAACGAATGGGAAAAGAAACAAAGAATACATCTGTATAATAATAACGCAACACGCTCGCCAAATGAAAAGAGAATATACGCAGACACGGCAATTATCACCGATAATGCTACATTCGACGAAGTAGAAATCCAACACGAAATAATAGTAGAAAATCACATCAATAAAATAAGCTTCCAAATACAGGCGAATCAAAAGACAGAAAAATACACAGTAACCAACGTATATCTCAAATCAGGAACAAGCCAGGACGCAGCAAACAAACGACATAACGCAATAAACACACTACGAAAGTCACTCGAAAAAATAGAACATAACGGGAAAATAATAATTGGAGGTGACTTCAATTTTACATACAACGAAAAAGACACGATAGCAGCAATAGGAAGGAAAAGAATAGACCAACAAATATGGGAAGAATTTAGAGAAGAATATAGCCTAGAAGACTCTTTTAGATACTTATACCCAAATAAAAAAGCATACACTCATATTACGTCTGCATCAGCAACACGCATAGACAGGATTTACTGCAACATAGATACTTTAAATAAAATAAAATCCTTCCAGCACTTACATACACCCTTTTCGGACCACAATAACTCACCATACCTTCTTCTAAAAATCACAAAAAAATGCATCTGGGGAAAACCATACTGGAAACTAAATGTGAACCTGCTGAAAGACGAAAAATACAAAACAGAAATGCAAAACATAATCCTGAAGCAACAAGACAACAAGAATCAAACCGAAAGCGTATACGAATACTGGAACAAACTAAAACAAAAAATTAAAAAAGCTTCAATTTAGTACGCAAAAGAAGTACAAAAAACGACATCAGCAGAACGTATACAAATACAAAAAGAAATGATAGTACTGATGGAAAACCTAAACAAAGAACAATTGGAGCTAAACGAAAAATACCTAGAAATGAAGAACAAACTCAAAATGAGCGAATACGAAAAATGCAAAGGAGCGAAATTTCGTGCCAGAATAAAAGAAAGAATAGATGAAGAGAAACCAAACAAGGCTTTCTTTAAAACAGAAACAAAAAAGCAGGAAAGCAATGCGATCCGAGCACTCGAAGTTCAAGGCGAAATAACGACCGAGCAAAACAAAATTGTCGAAAGAATCACGAACTTCTATAGGGGCCTGTGGGGCAAACGAACTTTTTTCTTCAAGATCTCAAAGCAAAAGAATACGACACGGACGATTTTAGCCCCTACCCAAGCATAAAAGAAGCAATGAAACAAATGAATGAAAACGCTTCCCCATGAGCAGGGAAGATACATTGACCAGGAAATTATACTAACGTACACTCGCATTTTTCAGGTAACTATCACTCCTTAGTTTCCCTGTATCATTTTGTATTGGTTTCGATGCGGACTGGGGAATGTCGTGTTAACAGGTTATCACACTTACACCTCCTCCGAAAGTGACGCAAACATTGTTTGTGCGGTCACAATGGGTTTTGTCATGCGTCGTGCGGCTTATAAAGTTTTTTAACCTACCGTTTGTGCGGCTTACATCATTTAATGTCACGCAGATATTTTGTCTGCGCTCTGTTTTTTAATGAAATTTACCATCAACTCGCTCCAACGTACCAGTATGTTTTATCGCCCAATGTTGTCAGCGTATCTGACAATTTTAAACTACAGATTTGTTGACAATTATTGTTGTAGGGCACCTAAGTTTGCCTTTAACATTAACGTGCGGCTTACATTCGAGGGCGGCTTATATTAATTTTTGAACACCTTTGCATGCGGCTTAAGGTGGCTGTACACAGAATGCGTATTGCGTTAACGTACGTAAATCGCATCCGAAAACGGACCGACAGATTACGTACGTAAACGGAACGAATTTTCGTTCCGAACCATCCGTTAAAGGGCACTGTACACAGAATCCGTTATCGTACGAATTTACGCTTGGTTGCGCATGTCAACAAAGGACCGATGACTGCTGCTGCGCATTTGTACAATTGCAGATCAGTGATTTTAAAGTAAAGATGTGTAAAAATGATCAAGTACTACCTCTTATATGTGTTCAGTTGGTTTTGTTGTCTGCCATCATACACAACGAAAAACGAAAACAAAGAAAAAGGTAAAATGTTTTTTTGTTTTAAATTATGTTTACATCCATGTAGGCTATGGATGCGTCAAATATATAGACAACGACAAAAAGGCCAGTGGCTTAGTTTAGTACCAGAACTGGAAGCTGACCCAGAATTTTACTTCAAATATTTTCGAATGGACAAAAAATGTTTTCTTGAATTACTTGAAGAAGTTAAACCATTGATTGCTAAGGTGCATACAAACTGGCGCGCACCAATATCCCCGGGACATAGATTGGCTATAACACTGAGGTAAGTTTATTTTACACATTATTTCTATTTCTTCAACATCAAATACCATTTTTGATTGTTGCCATTCACTAGGTACCTAGCCAGTGGAAATTCATTTTCGGACTTGGCATTTCAATTTCGTGTCAGTGAATCTTTGATCTGCAAAATTGTGCCTGAAACAAGTGCAGCAATTTGGACCGTGCTAAGGCCAAAAGTTCTCACTCCTCCAGCAAGTCACTCTGAATGGATGGAAATTGCAAATGAATACCAAAACAAATGGCAGTTTCCGATGTGTATCGGAAGTATTGATGGGAAACATGTTGCCATACAAAAACCAGCAAAACAAGGAAGTGAATATTATAACTACAAGCATTTTCACAGTATTGTCCTTCTTGGAGTGTGTGATGCCAACTACCTTTTTACATTCGTGGACATTGGTGATTCCGGACACCACAGTGATGGAGGTGTTTATGCCAATTCTCCAATAAGTAAATACTTTGAAGATGGTGTAAACATTCCTCCAGCTGCTATGCTTCCTTCCTCAAATGTGGAAGTGCCCTACTGCATTGTAGGTGACAATGCTTTTCCATTAAAGCCATACTTAATGCGACCATTTCCTGATCGAGGTCTTTCAGATGACAAAAAAATATTTAACTACAGATTAAGTCGAGCTCGGCGCTGTATAGGTAAAATGATATTTGCATGTTTAAACAGCAGCTTAACCTTTCTTTTTGCAGAAAATGCCTTTGGTATTCTTGCTCAAAGATGGCGGGTACTTAGATCAACAATAATGGCAAACGTTGAAACTGCAACTCAAGTTGTCAAGGCTACTGTGGTTCTACATAACTGGTTGCAGAGCAAAAATTTAAAGAAGTCTATAGAAACTAGGGAATACATTGGTGCCAATGATGTTGACTATGAAGTAAATGGTGAACTTGTTGAGGGAGCTTGGCGACAAGAGGAAACTGCATGTCTTCCCAACATCCAAGATCAAAGATTTCACCACCATTCATTGTATGCAAGGCAAATAAGAGACTTGCTGAAGGACTACTTCAGCAGCAGCCAGGGGGAAGTGTCTTGGCAGTACAACATAGTTTCACAGGGCACAACCCTTGATTAAGACAGATTGCTTTTCTTTTATATGTTTATTGTTTTTTGTAATAAAAGAACAGTGAATGCATACTGAATGTTGGCATGTATAAAAATGCAATTGAAGATGTATTTGAAGGAAATGAAAGAACACTGCAAATGAATAGAACAGAATACTGGCAGTAAAATACTAAAGAAAGTGAACAGTGAAATGAAAAGAACAGTACCAATACTTGTGTTTCAGGTAAATTACAGTCAAACATGTGAAAAAGAACTGAAAACAGTTTGATACTTGCATATATACAGTTAATACAAAGCTATACAATCTCCGCACTTTCCTGCATCTCAACTTTGTCATAATCTGCCAATACTTCAGTAATGGCTACAAAAGCTTTATGCATGTTTTTTGGCATTGCATCCAATCTTTGTTCAATAATTTTGGCATAATGAAATGCCATGGTACTTTGAGGTTTTTTTAGTTGTTCAGAAATCAAAGCATTGGTTGCGTGCAAAGTTTCACCCAATTGTTCCTATGCAAAATCATTGTAATTAAATGATATGAATTATTTTACACATCCTCTTGCTAGGTTTAAACACTATTACCGATAGATCGACACCCGCAGCCTTCCTCCTTCTCTTTTTACCAACCGAACTGGGTGAACGACCAGTTAATGCTTGTGGCTTTCGTTTTTTTGGGGTTTGTAAACCTTCAGGTGTACCAATTTCATGTACTTCAGACTGTTTACCTGAAGTATCAGGACTGATGGCTAAAAAAATACAGGACCTTGTCTTAACAGTTTATTAACATGCTGTTGACTGTATTACCAATGTCTGCTGCCTCACAAAAAGCAGAGTAAACTTGTTGTTCTTCTGCTGTCAAAGTTGGGTCCTCTTGCAAAATGTTAGACTCAGTCCTAAACATGTAGTAAGTTCAGATACAACCAAATAAGTTTAATAATAATATTGCCTGCGATGCTTTGTATAATTGTCCAAAAACATCATTGATGAAAAGTATGGCCAGGTTGGTGCAGGTATGTAACCAGATCCACTTGGTCTCTCTGCTTCTTTCTTTTTGCGTACATACGTATCTCTTAGGTTTCTCCATTTTTCTTTGGCACTTTTACCTTTCAAAGGCAGGCGAAAACATTATCTTTGCTTGGACAAATTGTAAATTGTACAATTTTTGTTACCTGTTATACCACATGCTTTGCCAACAGCATCCCATGCATTTTGGAAATATGTTTTGTCACAATGTTTTGGATCTTTGATATCATATAAAGCTGGTCTTTCACGGACAAGTTCAATCAGTTTTTCCTTACTATATTCCATTTTAGGGGCCTACTAAGTATACCAGTTGTTATGCAATTGTAACAGCTATTATTACTGATAATCACTGCCTCACAAAAGATATTTAACCAAAAAAAGAGTAAAAAATCAACTGTTGATCTCAAAATTACCATTTTAACCTTTCAAGTATGTATAAATATTACAAAAACCTACTTCATTCAAGATGGGTATATTTTCACAGCAACAAAATCGCATGCGTACGTGCGTAAAAATCAAACATGTTTGATCGCGTCGGATGGCCCTGCGTTAACGCATGGTTCGCAAGTTTCGGACGTTACGCATTCTGTGTGAAGACGCCGTCGGAAGGCGACGGACCGAATTTTTACGCGCGTATGCGCTTACGGACGAAAACGGACCGAAACGCATCCTGTGTACAGCCACCTTTACAATCGAGGGCGGCTTACAATCGAATAAATACGGTACATAGGATTTTACTATTTCGCGGAAAAGCTGTGCACGTGTAACAGAAGGCATGCTGTGCGACGCCACAGGTTTCCTTTTGGACTTGTTGGTTCTAACTGTTTGTTCAGATTCTTTTGCAGATTTAACTGATTTTGTACTGGAAACATGTGTTTTTGTGGGAAAAGTTTGAGTATGTTGAAAGACAATTATTGACGTTGGTAAGTCTCGGCGATTTAGACATTGCGTGGCAATACCGAGGCGATTGCTAATTTCTGAAGGTGTTACTGATACACGGTAGGTTGTATTATTACTCATTTTGAAAAAGTAACATTGACTAAGTCCAAAATGATAGCTTGTTTCCAAAAAGAAAACTGAAGATAATTAATTGCTCACAATTTTGCTTTTCTTTGACAGTGGTACGAGTCCAATTATGAAGCAAAAAATACATTACCCAGTTTTGAAAAATCACTTCATATAACCTTAAAGCCGTCTTCAATTAAATCATACGGTGAGTAAAATTCTACTTTCTGTTTGAAACTCCACCTCACACTGTTTTGTCAATGAGATTCATTTTTAAAGATTCATGTAACAGCTCTGTGCAACGGAATAATGCTGCAATTCCATATATTATTACCCAGTCTGAGTGCTTCGAATCACTTTGGCATTTTTCAGTATGTGATAACTATCTGTGATGTTTGGTTTTTCCGAGGTTCGAAATCATGGTAATATATATGTATACATGTTGTCATTGGTTACATACAGTTGCCAACAAGTTGCATACAAAGTATACTCTCAAAAAGGCAAGGAAATAAATAAAAAAAACTCTTGATATCCAAAGTACAGTTGTTTCACAGGAAGCAAGATCTTTTGTGAACATTGTAAAGAACAAGTTCACACATCAGAACCAGCACAGAAGCACAGTAATTGATTTTGAATGTAGAGTCTTTTTTTGAGATGTGTTTGATTACAGAAAAATACAACAGTTTCAGAAATAGTGACAACATTGACAGCAATACCTGACCGACTACAGCCATTTTTAGCTATTTATGGAACAGCACAACACCAACTAAAAATAACTTTGTGTATTGATCAGTCCCCTGTTTTAGATGTTCATGACATTTTTCAAGTTATTGTTGCTGTAATGGCGTATCACTATGTTTTAAATTATGAATACAGCCAGCATGCAAAAAATAATGCAATTTCTGCAAGTGTACTTGTTTAAGTTAGATGTGGAAAACCTAATACACTCTGTGCTAGTCGCTGGAGTTGGCACTGTTGTGAAAGTGTACTCAGTGAAACTGTTTTCATGTGATTTTTTATGCGTCCTTAATGTATTTATGATTTGCTGTGACACTTACTAATGGTACCAGTGTTCTTTTCTATTCCATTCTTGCCACTTTCATTTCATTGCAGTTTTTTTCATTGTTCAAGTGGCTGTTCTTTCCATTCCAAATACATTTCGGTTTTTTATTACTGTGCAAATGCTTTCTGTGATTGGGAAAAAGTGTTTTTGCCCAATATCAGCTATCCAAAAAAATGGGGTTTCTGCACATTGGAACCCAACTAAACTGGGTGAAATAGTTAGTACCCAATATAGGTGAAACGATAATCTACCAAAGAAAGTAGGGTAGTGACAACCCAATAAAATTTTTTGGGTTTCTGCGCATTACTTCCCAAACTTTTGGGTAGCCACTACCCAACTTTTTTCAGTGTATACACTTTAATTTTGACATTTTTAACTAATTAATCCAACGGTCACAAATTTAACGAAACAAATTTTGATTTGGAGACCTGTCAATAAAAAAAAATTCATGAAAACACATTCCACTCACGTTAAAGACTTCTCGCCTCCAGTTTTACCACCAAACTTGTTAATCATATGTCAGCTGCAGCAATTTTTTAAAAACTATTCATCTTAAATCTCCATTTTGAATTTATTATCAACAACTTTTTACGAAATGAGAAAAAATTATATCATACTACAAAGAAATATTACCCAACTCACCCGCTTAGCGAAGTATAAAATAGAAATCATATGTAAGCACTGACGCACGACGACAACCGACGCATGCCAACACCCATTGTGACCACACAAACAAGGTTTGCGTCAGTTATGCGTCTGACTTTCGGAGGCGGTGTTAGTGTGATAACCATTAATATCATCCTTATTTCCACCTTTATGAAGTGGTATAACTTTGGATATTTTTAGGCATTTAGGAAAGCAGGATGTTTCAAGGCAGTGATTGAACAAAGAACATAAGGTGGGTGCTAATTGTTCAGCAGCAATCTTTACAAGCTGTACTGGTATATCATGTACACCAGTGGCTTTGGTTGTTTTGAGACCGGAAATGGCCCACACAATTTCATTTATATCAATATCATAAAATACGAAGGAATTTCTAATTTGTTTCAGGTATGATATCGAGGAGTTATCAGAGTCAGGGATTTGTTGGGCCATTGTTTCACCAATTGTTGCAAAATGATGGTTTAGTGCTTCACTTATTTGATGTGGATCTGTGATTTTGTTGCCATCTATTTGAAGTTCTTTGATATTGGAGATGTGTTTGTTTGGTTTGCACACTATTTGATTGATTAGTGACCATGTTCGTTTTGAATCATGAATATGTTTTACAAATTCACGATGATAGTATAGTTTTTTGCTAAGTTGGATTTGTTTTTTTATGTCTTTACAACATTTTTTATATAATTCACTGGAAATATTGTTATTCATCTCAATTTTGTATTTATAAAGCTTATGTTTCTTTCTTATAAGTTTTAACATGTTTTTGGTGATCCAGGGTTTGTCTCTCTGCATTTGTTGTGAACGTGATAATAATTTGTATGGTGCATGAGTATTTATGATATTTTGGAATGTTGTAATGAAGTTGTACATATTTTGATCCGCATTTAAATTTATGTTTAATTGATGTTGAGACTGTGAAATTTCTTCTAAATATTCATCAATTTGAAAATTTAAGTATTGCCTGCATTGTATGTGAGGGATATGGTGATGTACAGTTTAATTTTTGGCAATTAAAAAGCAGGGAAGATGGTCTGATATATCAAAGTATAAAATTCCTGGAACAATGTTATCAGTAGTATTGTTAGTGTAAATGTTGTCAATAGTTGTTTGTGTAGTGTGAGTAATGCGTGTCGGCTTATTTATTGATATTTTTAGACCAACACTACTCACCATGTTTTTGTATTGTTGAACTACAGCACTGTTTTGTTTGCTTACGTCAATGTTGAAATCACCCAATATATAAACCTCACTTTTTGTTTTATGGATTTGAAAAAGCACATTTTCAAAGAAATTTAAGAAGTCATCTAACTGTGGACCAGGATGCCTATAAACTACACCAAAGATGGCATTTACTTTGTTGGACAATTTTACTTTAACCCAAATTTGTTCACCTATCATGTTATCAAAGAGTTCACCAGTGATTTTGTGGTAATTTAGGGACTGTTTTACAAATATACCCACACCACCAGCTCTGGTTTGTGAGTTACAATAAAGAAAATCATATCCTTGTAATGATATACTATCACAGTTTTTGCTGTTTAGCTTTGTTTCAGAAATTCCTATAATTTCAGGACACATATCACAAAGACGCAAGAAGTCTGTTATTTTTGAAAGGTTTTTGGTTAGGCTCCTCACATTCATGTGTATCATGCACAACTTTGATTTGACACTTTGATAAAGTTTTAACAATTCACATATAGGGTGGAATGCAGAAACCCCGCTTAACTTAATCCGGGATTAACTTTTAAGCCCGGCTTAAATTGCTATGCAGAAACCCCGCTTAACTCCTTCGCTAAGCTCGGCTTAACTTTTGGCGGGAAATTGTAGATCCCGGTTGTCAGGCATTCGGTGGATTGGCAGTGCAGTGTTTTCACATTACAGGCCACTTCTTTCGAAGATGCGGCGCAAAAAAAGTTAAAAATAGAGCTTTTTACGTTTGTAGTGAATTGAATTTGAAGATTTTTTTTATTATTTTACCAAAGGTGAGCTGCATAATTATAATTAACTATTTTTTTTTGTATTTGCAGATAGGTGTACCTTTGTTATTTTCCATTCGTAACAAAAATATTAAAAAATCTTATTTGAAAATGGCTCAGAATATGCCATCTACCCCCGTCCAACCCTCACAGGCCAAAAGACCGCGCAGTGAAAATTTCACTGAAACTGAGAGGTGCCTATTTGTTGACATTATTGGAGAAGGTAATTTCTTCTCCATAATTGAAAACAAAAGGACTGATGGGGCTACCTTGAAGACCAAAAAGGAAAAATGGTTGCTTGTTGCTGACAAGTTCAATGCCTGCACATCATCGCAGGCAAGGGATGTGGACGCCTTGCAGAGGTTGTGGAAAAACCTCAAAGACAAGGCTCGCAAGGGGTCAACCGCCCAGCGAAGAGCCACTTTCCAAACTGGAGGCGGCAAGCCAGCTGAGCCATTGGATGCTTTGTCGAGCAGAGTCTCAGGTAGCCTATACAGATGTCGTTTGACAAATTTTTGTTATGATTTGCTAAAATTGTTTTGCTTGCATTTGTAGCCATGATAACCGGGCAGGTACACCCGCTGTGCAACCTGTTCGACAAGGACGCGGAACTTGGTTCTGGTCAAGTAGAAAGAAGTTGGTGAGGTTTTTTGTATTGAGGGCTTAAAGCTTAGATCATCAAAGTAGTTTATGACAGATAGTATCAAACAGTTGTGGCAGGGTTATTCAGAGACAGGTTAAAGAAAAAAAGGAAATGATAGACAAAATGTTTTCTATAGACACAGAGATTTTTATGCAAGAATTAATATATGGCAGAACTTGTAAGTGGTCATGCAGAGGTGGATCCTGACGTCTTCCTTGTGCAGGCTGCAGCACCCCTAAGAAATGCTGAAGGGTGTTGCAGTTCTGCAAGGTCTGCCCCTCAGCACAGCTATGCTGATCTGAGAAGGGAGATGTTAGAGAAGGAGATGGTTCGGAGAGCCGAACAACATCAGTGGCTCCGCAACCAGGAGGAGAGAGAGGTTCGGAAGGAGGAGAGAGAAAAGATCGAACATGACCTTAAAGTTTTGCTTCTTAAACACCAGCTAGGTTTATGAATTTTTGTATGTATTCTTGTATGAAGATGTAGCAGAGTTAATTTGTAGTTTTTTTGATTTATGTAGGTTTAACAAACATTACTCTGATGCATTTTCACATTAGTGCATATAACAGTTTGTTTACCTACTTGATGTTTTTGTAATTTAACCTTAGTGCAATTGTTTGTTCTTGTTGTTTTGTCACTAAGGTTAATCACTTGGCCAATTGTTCCCTCCTTAATCATTGTAAATAAAATTAACACAAAAAATTTTAAAAATTAAATATTTTAATAAAAAAAACTTTATTGAACTTTATTTTTTCTTGTTTTCATTCTTCTTTCTTTGTTACAATGAACAAGAGGGCCTGCTTGTTTAACAAAAAAAACCTTGAGAAGTGATGTATTAGGTAGGACAGCAGGACAGATCGACAAAGTCGAGTCAAAAGGCTAAATAAAGTGCATTATTTTTACAGTTTGAACCATTGCATAAATGCGCAATAAATGGATGGATTTTTGTTTCAGTCGATAACATTGTCATCATCGAGACATGCACTTTTTTTAATGTATGGGTGTCCAAAGTGGACCGCTGCGGTATTGATTTGGGCATTTAAGTTCTTTAAAAATGTAAGTTAAATAAAATGCTTCACTGTCCTTCTTAGCAGTTTGGGAAACGATAGTTATGCAGTCGTATATTTGCATTTTTGCCTACGAAGAAAAACACCGGCCTGCGGGCGTCTTCACCTGATGAAAATTCTTCATTTAAAAAAGTTTAGGCGCCCCTGGTTCAATAACAAACACTTGTTGCAGTTACAGTATTTATTTCATAAGCCATACAGAATACTTGGGTGCAAAATATTTGGAGTTAATAACTTTGAAGATGAAAGCCAAAGCTAAAATGCTGTTATACATTAGAAATAGTAAACGTGTCGAACACTAACTGCGTTCATCATCAGTACTACAATGATTGCATGCAAGAAAAGCGGCAGGGTAATAAAGGACTGAGCAGGCAGAATAATAAAACACAATAGAATTTGTACACAAAATTTGAGATTTTCCAATCGCACCCATGAGGTAATCCCTGTGCGATCATTAGGTTTTTTTGGTAAGCAGGACCTTTCGCCAGGAGCTCTATTATACCTGCTTTTACATGAAAAAAACTATTACATATTTCAAAAACTGCAAAATTTCAAAGGCATTATACAATACAAATTATGAAAAATGATGCTCAATAAAGTATTGTCTAAATCTTCTACCATTAGTTGATGATGGTGCCTCTGCAGGTGGTGTGATGTTGATTTCTTCATCACTGGCTTCAAAAGGAATAACATCTCTTCTTTGAATTGCGAAGTTATGGAGGCACACAACTGCAACTATAATTGGAAGAGAGTTTTCAAGTTTTGTCCGCAAAGGAATTCGAAGACATCGAAACCGCTGCTTCAAAACTCCAAAAGTTCTTTCGATAATTCCTCTTGTTTTTATGTGACTGCGATTATATCAAATTTCAGCTGGTGTTTGGGGATTCTGCAAGGGGGTTAGCAAATATTTACGACATGCATACCCCCCATCACCACGTAAAATGCCAGAGTGGTGGTTGTCTTCCATCTCTGCACATAACCTGCTGTTATAAAAAATCCTGGAGTCATGAGTGGAACCAGGCCATCGTGCAACAACATTAGTAATTTGCATCGATGGGTCACAGACACATTGGACATTGATGGAAAAATAACCCTTACGGTTGCGAAACACTTCTGCGTTATCACCTCCAGGGGAGACTATTGGTATGTGAGTACAGTCAATAGCTCCGATGATAGAGGGAAACCGAGATATTGAATAGAACTTTTGCTTCACAGAAGACAGTTCATTAGCACTTGGAAACTTGATTAGAGTGTGGTGTAGCGATGCAATTAAACAAGTAATTCGCTTTACAACACGACACACAGTGGTTTGATGGCATTTAACCAAATCTCCATCGCTAGTTTGAAAATGACCAGTTGCAAAAAACCGCAAGGTAATCAGCAGCTGAATCATAGATGGTATGGCTTGCTGTCGCTGTGTAATACCAGGTTGTAATTTGGTATATAGTTCACCAACAACATCTTTTGTAAAACGGTACCGGGATCTAAATTCTGCATCAGTGTAACGCTCCAAAGGGTTTTGCCAGTCATGAAGAGTCCTGTGTGGAATTGATGTCCAAGGTTTCCATTTTAGCAGATTATTTAAATGTTAGAGATCAACTTCTTTAAATAATGCCTAAATTTAATAAAATTTGAAACCAAGTTAGAAAAAATGCTCTATTTGGTAATAGTCTAATTGCTAAATCATGTTGTTGTAAAATTTACTTAAAATATAACATGTCAATGTACATCAAATCATTTTCTGCACAATTGTTGCACCCTACAAAAATTTTGCCCAATAAAATTAAAAAATTGACTATACTATCACCTTTTTCAGACAACTTACCACTGAAAAACACCCCAGCACCCTCTCTTTTGAACAAATATTCAATAATCTAACAAAAATTCTTACATTCTGCCACCTGTTGCACAAATATTAGCTATTTTTGCCGTTTTTACCGACTGTCGACTACACCCGAACTCAGGGACCTGGCAGCGCAGTTTTGCCGTCGTCAAGCAGTTGCTACGTCCAAAAGTTAAGCGGGGTTTTAAGCGCCCGACCATCCCCGCCTAACTTATGACGTTTTAAGCGGGGATTTAAGCCGGGCTTAAAGTTAAGCGGGGTTTCTGCATAGCGCTTAAAAGTTAAGCGGGGATTTAAGCCGAGCTTAAAGTTAAGCGGGGTTTCTGCATTCCACCCATAGTGTAGTAACTTGCAGTTTCGATGTTATCACTCATCTTTTATGTGAGGCAACAAAATATGATTTATGCGTTTTTTATTCGTGGAGTTGAAATTCAATGTTATTAGATTCCAAATCAGCAAATGAGTTTATGGCCATAACCTTACTTGTTTCCGACTTGCGAAGTAGAACTGCTCCATTCCTTGTCCAAATGTACTTGAAATCGTTTTTTTCTTTTTGTGTTGTAGGCAAATACTGAAAATCTTTCTGTTTTCCCTTGTGAGACTCTCATTTATGAATACCTTTTGTGAATTGGAGCTTAACTGATGACAAAACCTTTTTCTCTTTACCTGTTTTGGAGTTTCTATTTTCCGCTTTTCATTGTATTTTTTGTTTCGGTCAATTCCATGCTGACATTCCAACCATGTAGATTTTAGTATTACATATGGAACAAAGGATTCATCCCAGCGTATTAAACTTTATTTTTTACAACAGACTACTGCAATAACTCAGATTTACCGTATGAAATTTTCCTTTGTTGAATGAACTTGGTCATTGTGGAAATTTCAAATTCCTTAATTGCGTTCTGGCAATGTTCCATTGTGACAACCCACTAAAAAGATATCAAATTTCACACTGAAAACAGTTAATAAGAACTTGTTAATAAGATCTACACATGTATCTGTGCTCTCAAGTCGATCAATATATCCTTGATGATAGTACATGTTGTTTGAGATACTTATAGTGATTAGTTTTCGCCGCCAAGACAGTGAATATGCTGTTAAACACCGTGACTGTTTTAGAGAAAAATACGGCAGTATCATTCGGTTTTCGAATACTTCCTGAAGAAGCATAGTCAACTATTGTATTCGAATTGCAAAATGGCATCTGATGGAGAAATAAACTTAGAAACTACTGAAAATGTCCAGTTTGCTTGTGGTCTTAAAGGTGATCTATTTCAACAAATAGCTGATAATGCCACAGAGGGTGAAACAAGTGCAGTTCCACAGCTTAATTCCAACAATGTGCAAGTTCAAAAAGGACAGTTGTTGGAAACTTTGGTGGAAAATGCTCCAACCTCATCTGCTGCGAAGGCATCAGCACCAACACAAGGAATGGTCACTCGTTCAATGTCCAAGCTCTTGTATAAGGTTGTAATGCAACCTCAGACATCTCGGACAAGAGATGTTGTTTTCAGTAGCAGTTCTAAAAGAAGTTTAGGTCACAATCAAAATCCTCCCAAAAAAGCCATTCAAAAACATGCTCTTCTCGTTCAAGTTGTGGAAGTATTTCCTCCCAAATCAATCCAAGTGTAAGGAGAATCATTTTGCTGTCTCGTTTGGCGTCTCAGAAGAAATTGGCTGAGTTAAAACAACAACAAACCTATGCAAGACTGCAATTTGAAGAAAATCAGTTAAAATTACAGAACCAACTAGCACAAGAAGAGTTGGTGTCTGAATACCGAAGAAAACAAGAAGAAGCTTTGAGAATACAAAAGGCTAAAGTATTAGAATTTCAACAAACCAAATATCGAGAACAACTTGAAGAAAAATTTCGGCAAGAAATGTATCCACTTGAATTGCAAGCAAGCTTAAATGAAACTGTAGCCTTGGTGCAAAATGAAAAGGAATCGCATTATGCATCCAAGACAAACAACAATTTTAATCCTGAAAAACTACCTTATTCACCTGAAATGAAACCCTATTCCAATACCCATGTTACCTTCAATCCCAATACCTTGCTTTATACATCAACATTACCTGAACCAAACAAAACCCATACGGTACCTTTATCGAACCCTAATTGGTCACCTATTCCACCAATGATAAATACACCATAACCAATTCAAACCCAAGCCCCACAAATTCCCAATACTGCTTTACCACCAATTATCATCAAACCTCCAATTGATTACACCAAAGAATGTCCAATTTGTGATGGAATCCTGCAAAATTTTGTCAATTTATGGATGCATAATGTTCCTAAACCAAAGATGAAGCTATACTTTTTGTTAGAGCTGTCGTCAGAACAAGTCACCTGAAATTGGCTATCATGAGGCAAGACAGTTGTTAAAAAACAGGTTTGGTAATAAATATAAAATTGCCAAAGCTTGTTTGGCAGAAATTACTGAAGGACTTTCATTGAATCAAAATGATCATGAAGCTTTAATGAAATTTGATGCAAAACTAACTTCCTGTATATGTACTCTTAAAGCAATACATTGTCTAAGTCAAATGAACAGTATTGATGTTATTGAACAAATCATGAAACTTCTTCCACAGTCCTGGTTACCAAGTTGGTATCATGAAGTGGATTTCATTATGACAAAGAAAGACAGAGATGTCACAATTCAAGACCTGTCTGAATTTGTGAAAATAAAAACGAGGGAATGCACCAACATATTTTGTGACAACTCCAAGCAAATGAAGCATGTCCAAAGTGCATCTAAGCAAAACAAGCCAAAAGGTGTCATATTTGCAACACAAGTGCAACCCTCTCCGAAATCTTGACCTGTTTGCCTACTTTGCCAAGAAAATCATTATTTTAATCAGTACAAAAGGTTTAGAGAAATGGCTTATGAAAAGCGAAGAGAGTTTGTTGACAAAAAACAACTGTGCCTTGCCTGTTTAGAAAAAGGACATTGGGCTCAACAATGTAATCGAAAGGAACCCTGCAAGAAACCTGGTTGCAAGAAACGTCACACAACTTTGCTGCACCCAACTGAGAACGAGCAACAAAAGAATAAAGAAAATGCAGTGGAAGTTCATAGTGGCTTGGTGAATCTCAATTATGAAAAAGGAGTTTTGCTACCAATAGTTCCTGTTAAGATTCGCCTGAAGGGAAGTAACCGGACTGTAATTACCAATGCTTTTCTGGTACAGAAAGCACCAATTCTTTTGTGACTGATAGTTTGATCAAAAGGTTGCAAATCCCCAAATGCCCGGAAGTCAATATCTGCACAGTCACCATTAATCAAGGCCGTGAGAATAGAAGGGCAAAAATAATCAGTAACTTGGAGATGCTTGATTTTGAGGAATCAGATTGTATTCGTTTGAACCCTCTGTACTCAAATGAACAATTGTCTGTTTCATCTGCCGATGTACCAACCCAAGAAGATGTGGACCAATTTCCAGATTTTAAGGATGTCTGCATACCAACAGCAAATGTTGAAGTTGGTTTACTCATTGGCAATGTAAAAGTCCTGCAGCCACAAGAAATAGTACTGGCTATTATGCAATCAAAACTGTGGTGAGCTGGATTGTCAACTGCCCAAGCAAAGCAAGTTCATCGAATCATACCAAGAATTTCTTTGTCAAAACAGCTGTACATCCAATGTGCAGTATGTGCTCTGATGTGGTAGATTCCCTAACCAATTCCAAAGATGAGCTGTCGGTGGATCAAGCCCGTTTTATGAAAATGGTCGACAGTTCAATCAGGCATCTAGATGATCAGCATTATGAAATTGGATTGCCAGTGCGTAACTCTAGTTTGCAACTGCCTTTCAACAAAATTCAAGCATAACAACGTGCTGCATACTTGAAACACCGTTTCAAAAAGGACAATAATTTCTTCGAAGATTACAAGGCTTTCATGGATGACATGATTGACAAAGGTTATGCTGAAAAGGTTACCAATACAAGTGAAATCCAAGGTAAAACTTGGTATGTTCCCCACCATGGTGTTTACCATCCTGAAAAACCAGGAACAATTAGAGTCGTTTTTGACTGCTGTGCAAAATTTAAAGGAATTAGTTTGAATGATAATCTGCTTCAGGGGCCAGATATCACCAACAAGTTAATTGTTGTCTTGTTTCGTTTTCTTCGTGATCTAATTGCTGTACAAGGTGATATCCAAGCTATGTTTCAAGTTAAGGTTCCAGCTGCTGACCGTGACATGTTCAGATTTCTTTGGTGGAAAGATGGAAATCTTGACAATGAACTACAAGAATATAGAATGACTGTATACCTGTTTGGAACATTCTGTTCGCCGAGCTGTGCCAATTTTGCCTTGAAACGTACTGCAGAAGACAACGAATTAGATTTCAATGCTGTTACTGTGGATACAGTACTAAATTCTTTTTATGTTGATGATTGTCTCACTTCAACTCCCAGTGTTGAAAGTGCAAAACAGCTTGTAAAGGAGCTTATCAAAATTCTTTTCCATTCAAGTTAACAAAATGGATAAGTAATAACAGAGAAGTTTTTCAATCTATTCCTAAAGAAGAATGGCCCAAAGAAGCAACTAATCTGAACTATCAAGTGACAGACTACCAACAGAAAGGGCTTTGGGCCTATTCTTTTTTTTTATAAATTTTGCAAATTTACTCCCTTCCAAACTTTTTTGATTGAAGCCTTCCTCTGCAATGTTTGAGCCACATTAGAACAAACATACAAGGTATGTGGGCAAATGCTTGTTAATTGCCATAGATAGCTGTTGATAACTTCATCATAAAGCCAACCAACTTTAAATCTGCCGTCACATTGTTTCAAGTTATAAACTTCCTGTGGCGGCAATGAGTCGTCAAGGGATTTTAACTCCAACAAGGAAATGAAATGAGGGCCATTTTGCAAAACCTTACTGGAAGCTTTGTAACCTTTAAGTGAGCTGTAATGTGTTGTTGTACCCCTGATTTTTTGCTCCTATCATTCATTATATATTAAACAATTTCAATTGACAAATGAAGTACACTTCCCATATGCATTTGGTAAAAATTCCTTGTGCAAAATTGTTATCAAGCCAGATAATGACTTATCTGTCCTAAATCGAACATGGCATTCTTTCAGCACACGGTTTTGTCTCTCAACACCATTATTGGTGCGAATCAAAACCTTCAACTTGTCTGCCCTATAGAGCCACAACCATCGCTATAGAAAGGGTGCATTAATTTTAATGAAATCAAGATATCCTTTAAAAAAGAATTCATGTTTCTTTTTCCTTGAGTCAAATGTTTGTAAAATATTTTTGTAGTTTTGAATTGTTTTTCCAAACCAAGCTTGATTGAAAGAGATGAAGTGCCCTGTTGTAACTATTTTCACATTCGGCACTAGCAACCCCTCTCATAAGACTAAGAACTTCATCCTTGTCTGAGCCAACTTGGTTTTCAGATTTTTTTACCCATCGTTCCCATGCTTGTTCCCGGTGAAAATAAGGACATGGGTATCTCTGGAATAATAAGCATTATATCATTTAATCTTAAAGTGTCTAATGTAATTGTAACACGACCAGCTAGCCTTGTCACAGGGGTTTGACCGCACCGTCAGGAAAGAACAGTATTCTTTTATTCTGCGGCACAGTTAACAAACTGTGACACGTTCACTAAACAAACAAACACATATTAGCGAACAGTCACATGCAACATGACAGACAACATTTAACTCACCAATACAAGATGCACAAGGACCGACTTCAAACATTAAGACTGCTGGCACTAGCCTTGCATCATACAGTTGGTAGGGGCATTATGACGTTTCTATTGTTGTGAAATTTTCTCACATGGAAAGCTACGCGCACAGAAATCTTACACTCCCCCCCAAAATTGATAAGTCGCAGCGACGTTCAACTTTTACAACACAATTTCGACGCGCGTTTGTATCAATCGTTTATCAGTGTTTCTCAGCGACCATTGTCGCCGGGTCATCGTGTGGCAGGTGATCGTCTCCTCTCCCATCAACTGGTACGACCACACACAGTTTGTGAATGGGTCTTCGCACAATCGTTCCTCTCGATCGAATTCGAACACTGCGGACCACACCAAAGTCATCAGGATTGGTTGATTCAACGCGACCGATCGACCAAGAACGTCTGGGGGCAGCATCATCAACCAGAAGGACAACATCACCGACCTGGACATTTCTCTTCTCATGATGCCACTTCTGGCGAGCGATGATTGTACGCAAGTATTCCCGAGACCATCGTCTCCAAAATTGATCTGCAATATATTGGACCTTGCGCCGACCCCGGCGCGCGTAGCAGTCACGATCACTTGTGACGGTTGGAGGCATCCCTCCGGACGGATTTATCCTTAGCAAGTGATTAGGTGTCAATGGTGACTCACCAACGTCATCAAGTGTGACCGGAGTCAGGGGTCGCGAGTTGATAATTGATTCCGCTTCAAGCAGAAACGTTTGCAGATCATCGTTGAGGACTCGTTCGTTCGTCAGCAAGAAGAGGACGCGTCGAACAGACCGAATCATCCTTTCCCAGGCACCTCCCATGTGACTTGCACCAGGTGGGTTAAAGTGCCACTGAACTTCTTTCTTTTTGAAGAACTCCTCTATTTGGTTCTGGTTCCATTCACGTACGGCGTCACGAAGAACACGCGCAGCACCCACAAAATTCGTGCCGTTATCGGAATAAATTTGCAGCACTTCGCCGCGACGAGCAATAAATCTGCGAAATGCATTTATAAAGGCATCGGTGCTTAGGTCATGTGCCACCTCGAGATGAATTGCTCTTGTAGTTAGGCATGTAAAGAGACAACCCCATCTCTTAACTTCGCAGCGCCTTTGCTTGACGACTAGAGGTCCGAAATAATCGACTCCTGTAAATGCAAATTCATTCATTTGCAGGCGAGCTGGCGGTAAATTGGACATAATTTGCCCTTCAGGCTTTGCGTTGCGACGCCGGCATACCAAACATGCGCGGAGAACACGTCGCACCGCCACTGCACCTTTAACGATCCAATAGCGTTGGTTCATCTGGGACAGAATGTGGTTCACGCCAGAATGTCCACACTCTGCATGAAAATGGGAAGGCAAAATGGCAGGATGTCGGGCCTCAAAAAGGAATAGGCGCCTTTTCCAAACGACCGCCAACCCTAAGCATTCCATCAATCATCACAGGATCCATACGAAAAACTGCCGATGACTTGCTTGGTTTCTTCAAGTTTCCATCTGGGGTAATTGCTATCATCCATTGAGAGAAATGACCTCGTTGCACATATTTCACCAACTCGGCTTCAGCCGTCTGCAGCTCATCAACTCTCAGGGCCGGGGAGCCAAATCTCGCGGTTCTCGCACTCCGCAGAACTGCCTTCAAACGCAAAAACCATCTGTGGGAGGACATTTCTCTACCACAGTAAACAAACCACGAGGTTTCTTATCAAATACATTAACCTCAACCGGATCTGTAGCAGCGTCACCAAACATATTTGGCCAGCAGTCGGGCGTCCTCTTGAGAAACGATGGTCCGTCAAACCACAATTCACTCCTCACCAGGGCATCGGCTGAGACTCCCCTCGAAGCCAAATCAGCAGGGTTTTCCGTCGTCGGAACATGTTTCCACTTCTTCACGCAGGTATTCTTCTCGATCATTGCCAAACGACGAGAGACAAACAACGGAAATCTTCGTTTTTAATGCTTTGCAGCACCACAGACGAATCCGTCCAAAATATAGAGGGACGCAGGTCCAAACACATTTCCTTTCTGACAATCAGTTCCACGTCCACAGCCAGAACAGCAGCCATCAATTCCAACCGTGGAATAGAATTTTCACCCTGGGGTCTCAGGCGACATTTACTCATAACCAAGGTACAGGTCACTTCGCTTTCTTTATTCGTCGATCGGAGGTAGCACACAGCTCCGTAGGCTTCTTTGGATGCGTCAGCAAACACATGAAGTTGACTTCTTATCACATTGGCGCTGACACCAAAACCAAATGATCGTGGAATACGCCTTTCTTGCAGGCTGTGTAAGCAGACTAACCACTTCTCCCATTTTCGTAAGTCCTTAGCAGGCATCTCTTCGTCCCATTCAATTTCTTGCTTACACAAGCTTCTATAAATAAGCCGGGCTCGCAACACGACGGGGGTAACAAAACCCAATGGGTCGAATAGAGAATTCATAGTTGACCAGAGGCCTCGGCGAGTGCGCGGCTTCATCGGCAACGAAACAGCAAACAGAAATGCGTCAGCATGAACATTCCACTGTATACCAAGCACACGCTCTTGTAATTCAGCGTCCATCGGGCGCACCTGCAAAGCCATTGAAAATTCATTTTCCGGTAAGCATTCAAGAATCTCCTTGCAGTTTGACAACCACTTGGTCAAGCGAAATCCACCCTTCTCAAGCAAGGAGCGCAGACCATCGACAAGCTGCAATCCAGTTTCAACGTCTGCTACCGATGTGAGGCAGTCATCGACGTAGAAATTACGTTCAACCGTAGAGGCAACAATGGGTTCAAATTCACTCCCAAAATCACTAGCGGTTTGACGTAAACAATAGGTTGCGCAGCTTGGAGACGAAGTTGCCCCGAAGAGATGTATATTCATTCTGTGGGGCACAGGTTCACCTGACAGGTTCCCACCAGGCCACCAAAGGAAACGCAAACTGTCACGATCACGATGGGCAACTCTCACTTGGTAAAACATGGCCTCAATGTCAGCTACCAAGGCAATTGGCGACTTGCGGAAACGCAACAAGACGCCAAGTAGACTGTTGACAAGATCAGGACCTTGCATCAACGTTTGGTTCAAAGACAGTCCACGGTATTGAGCTGCGCAATCGTACACAACACGCAACTTACCAGGTTTGTGAGGGTTCACAACACCATGATGAGGTATGTACCACGTCCGATGTTTGGTAATCAGTTCCTCCTCCGGTACTTCTTCGGCAAATCCTTTGTCGATTGTTGCTTGCATTTGCTCAGCGTACTTCTGATGCATTTTCTCGTCGTTGCTCAATCGACGTTTCAACGATTCCAATCTTTTGTTGGCCATCTTCAGATTGTTAGGCAAAACTTGGTGATCATGTCTCCACGGCAGTGGCAATTCATAATGTCCATCAATGTATTGAACGGAGTCCATCAATTGGTACGTCCTCCGATCTTCCCTGGAGAAAGGACTTCCAAACAATTCGTCTTCTTCTTTGGGGATCAGGTCACTCTCGTCGCTTAGAAACATGGTATGGGCGGTGTCCATGACGCAAGTAAAGTTGGCATCTGCAGCAGATTTGCGGACAGCCTCGAGCGATCGACCTAGCAAAGACCATCCAAGAGGCGTCTTCACAGCATCTGGGCATTCGTCGTTTCCAGGACGACTGCACTGTACACGATGTACTACAGGTACATTAGCACCAATCAACAATGTGACAGTTCCACCAGCAATGGAAGACAGTTGTATACTCCTTATTGATGGGTGCATCTTCCGAGTTTTCCAGGTGGGAGACTTGTTCGGTTTCACAGGTATTTGTTCAACAACCACTACTTCTGGCAAGTTTATTTGCTCACCTCCATCAAGTGGTTCGACTGACACGGAAATTGCGATTGTGTCCAGTTTTTGCGGTGTCGTCATTGTGTTCAACAAAATTTGTTTGGGTCGTCCAGACGCACCTAATTTGTCTACCAACTTACGATCACAAAACGTTGTGGTTGAACCCTGATCCAGAAAAGCGTACGCGGCAATGGAAGTGGTCCCATGGCGAACAACGACAGGTACAACATTCAGGTACACACTAGACGCGTTGACACTTGCACTGTACTCGCGACTTCGGATCGTAGCACAAGCAGGATTGTCATTCTTTACCCCTTCGGATACAGTAGGAGGGGCTGGGTAATGCAGCAATTTGTGGTGCGATTTACCATCGCATCCGTTGACTAAACAACTTTGACTGGAATCACAGTCTCTAGCACGGTGGCCACCCTTTAAACACTTAAAACACAAACCCATTGAACGCACGAAACTGCGTCGATCATTCCACGACATTTTCCTAAACTGGACACATGCGTCAAGAGAATGGCTCCCGTTGCACAACAAACACTTCATTGGCACGTGTGTTTTGTCCTTAATTTTCGGCGCAGAAGTCGCCACAGTGCTGTGCGCAATTGCCTTCGGCCGGCGGCTTCCTTTGTTGTCTTCCTTTGATGAATACAGCGCCTTACCAAAAATCGAGTTTGCAACCTTGCTTTTTAGTGCTACAAACTCTGTAAGAGTCGCAAAGGTAGCTCGTTTTTCAGTGTCATGCTCAATCTGTGCGGACATCGAAACCCAGTCCTTTAGCATGCTAAACGGGAGTTTCCTGATAACAGCCAACATGACATCCATGGAATCAACACTAGAAGCATGTCTTATCTCACCATGTAGTGCCGTACAGCATTTGTCCAACAGCACAGATAATTTCATAAGACCATCGGGGTCGTTGTCCTTGACAACAGGAGCTGACATCAGCTGTTCTTCGCATCTTTGTGCGATAATGTGAGGTTGGCCATATTCGTTATACAAGGTTTGCCAGGCCAGCCTGTACCCTTCGGCTGGATCTTTCGCGTTAAAGCGTTCAATTTTTTTCCGAATATGGGGCTTACAGTGCTGTACCAAATACAACAGCCGCATCTCATCATTGTGGGCCTTCTTAGCAATGTAGGTATCAAACTGTCGTACGAATAGCCAGTAATTTAGTGAATCACCATCAAATTTGGTTACTTCAGGACTCGGCAAGTTCACATGGTATGCGTCCTGATACGTCTTTGGTAGTGGCGAGATATTTTGGGGACTAGGGCAACATCTATTTGCGTCTGCACGAGGGATTTCACCAAACGTACCAGTCCTATGCTTCTCGATGCGTGGTGCGGGCACGTTCACGGGCGCTTCCATGTGTTGCGCATTTGACCTAATTTGTGGACACGAGCCCCGTACAGCATTTGACGGCAACTGTGAGCTCGTATGTTGAAAAACATTTGACAGTAATCGTGGGCGAGGGATAGAAATTGAACTACCTTTTGTAACAGACGCCAGGCTTGAATTACCGATAGACTCTTCCTCCCATGCCTCCACTTCAGCTTCAGCGAGTTGCAAATCGTGGCGCATTTGCGCAGCGTGCTTCTCCGCTTCTTCACTGATGCGCCGGGCTTCATTCTCCGCCTCACGTCGAATT
Organism: Ascidia mentula; assembly: GCF_947561715.1. Lineage (NCBI taxonomy): Eukaryota > Metazoa > Chordata > Ascidiacea > Phlebobranchia > Ascidiidae > Ascidia > Ascidia mentula. Next base: position 9,468,621 of record NC_138568.1, read on the forward strand.
CGTTCCGCCTCTAGCTCGGCCGTACGACGTGCACGATCTGCTTCCAGCTCGGCCGTACGACGTGCACGATCTGCTTCCAGCTCGGCCGTATGACGTGCACGATCTGCTTCCAGCTCTGCCGCACGACGTAGTCTATCTGCTTCTTCTGAGGCCCTTCGTACATTTTCGGCTTCTTGAGCACTTGCGAATTTCGCAAGCTTTAGTTTCACCTTACTGCGTCGAATTTCACTTCGTATAGAACTCGAGGTTGAATTTCTACTCGAGTGAACAGACAACGCGTCGGCTGGTGACAATGGTAGGGGAACGGATCTAGGCTGCGGGTCATGCAGCTTCGATATCCACGTTGCGACCCTTTTATCGAATTCTTGTTTGTCTCGGCAATAATCTCGCTCACGCGAGATTATCTCAGGTAGTTTATCACTATCCGACATATTTGAGTGAAGTTCAATTAGCTTATCAAAGTTTGCATTTACTTGGGGCAGGAACTCACGTAGCGCTGAAAGATTTTGCGGCTTTTTCATAAGACTCTCTGCGCAAGCGTAGTTATCTTGTAGAGCCTTTAAAGCCTCTACTATTTCGTTTTCTTGACCTTCCGTCATACGGTTTACTTGTGATGCAATTTCACGGCAATGTCCGTGGTGACCAAATCAATCGTCGATCCTTTGCTTGTTGACGATTCCTAGTTTGTTAACGATGTAACACGACCAGCTAGCCTTGTCACATGGGTTTGACCGCACCGTCAGGAAAGAACAGTATTCTTTTATTCTGCGGCACAGTTAACAAACTGTCACACGTTCACTAAACAAACAAACACATATTAGCGAACAGTCACATGCAACATGACAGACAACATTTAACTCACCAATACAAGATGCACAAGGACCGACTTCGAATAGCATTCGGTTGCACCAGGTAAATTTACGTTAGGCAGTCACTAATTAAGTTATCAACTTAAGTCAATTCACTGCAATTCAAATAGATATTTAACCACCAAAACAGTTTAATGCACGCGGACAAGTTCAACACGTGGCAAACATTAAGACTGCTGGCACTAGCCTTGCATCATACAGTTGGTAGGGGCATTATGACGTTTCTATTGTTGTGAAATTTTCTCACATGGAAAGTTACGCGCACAGAAATCTTACAGTAATGCTTTTACCTGAAAAAACACTTTCAATGGCATGAATCTCTGCGTCACATTTATCGACCATAAAAAATGATGGGTTCCATTCAGGAGTCCATTCTTTTAATATGGCCAGTGCCTCCTCAATGTCTAATTGTCGTTCATTCTGTGTTATAAAGCTAGCCACAACTTGATAGCCAACATTTGTTTTCACACAGAGAAAAAATAGCTGGAGTGCATATTTGGATGTCTTGTAGGTAGCATCCATTAGACAAATGTCTTAGCCATAGCGTAGTAGCAATCTACGCTGCCACGCAAATTGACGAATGAACAGCATGGTTTGTTCTGATTGAATGACAGGTGCTGTTTCTCCACCAACTACACTGGTTTCAGTGCCAGCAACATACGGCCGAAAGAATATTTTATCCTCAGCATTTCCAGTCTTCACCCATTCATCTACCAAGCACTGAACATTGGCTTGTTCAATTTTTGCAAGTCTGTGTTTAGAAAATGCACGGTGATAATGACTTTGAATGTCCTTTTTAGTGGGGAAAAATCTTCTATTCGAAGTAGGCAATGGTTTTTCATGCTTTAATAGTTCATAGGAGACATAGTGTCTCAGACCTCTTTAAATTTCGTTAATGCTGCTTACACCTTCTGTAACCAGTTCATCTATTTTGGCAATTAACCTGCGATCAACAGGTTGAAGGAATCCAGCCGCCTTAAAAGAAAACATGCAAAAATGATTACAAACGTTTGAGTTTACAGTAAAATTGATTGACTTTCACAACATGGCCGACATGATCCTCGTTTTTTGGGGAAACAAATACTGCAAGCTTGTTCCTTTAGTATGTTCCCATCACTATTTTGTAGCAAATCTCTATTAATGGCACTTACTGTGTCCATTTTGCTTGACACTTTGACAGTACCTAAATTAAATTGCTTTATATACCAATATTATATATTTACAAATAATGAAAGAATTACCTTAAACTGTGGCAACTTCGCAATTTTTCGAATAAAAATTGATGCACCACAGTTCTTTTTTTTGTCCCTTGAATGCACAAGCGCCTTTTGCAAGGGTTCGGGTGATCTTGCAACTTTAAAAGTTGAAACCATTCAAAAATGTCACATTGTTTTGTCTTCATACTAATGTTCTACCTGCTTAGGAATGGAGGCTTGACGCCTTTGATTTTTCAACTTGTTGCGATCTTTTGCATGTTGACATTCCAATATTTTGCTTTGTTAAATTATGTAGGGGGTAAATGAGCTGTCCCAAGGTATGTGACTTTTTGAAATGTCTTATATTTTAAATTAAAGGACACAACAAATAGAACACTCTCAAAAGCAATAACGTAAAATTCATATATACCAAAAGATTTGTTTGACAGTGAAATGAATTTTGTTAATGTTGAAACTTCAAATTTCTCAACTAAGGCGTTCGCTTGATCCATTGAACAGGCCCACTGCAAGTCTTTGTTTGTGTGGTTTGCATGGCATTCTGTTTAAAGTTTATTTATATCAGTATATACATAAAAGTTTTTTTAAAGAACAAACAGCTTCACAAACCATTTCATTGAATTGATTTTCTGGATTGAATTCAGTCTTTACAAACTTAACTAAATATCTTGTTTCTGCAATAAAAGGAATCACATAAAAAAAATGATAACACCAAAGATTGAAAGCGACCAAAGCAAGATTGATCAGCAATTGTTAAAAAATGGTCCCGATTCTCTCTGTGTGCTGGATCTAAAAACAGTTGAACCTTTTTTGCCAGACTGTGAAAAGGTTATCCTAAAATCCAAAGACCAAGGATTCATCCCTGGGTGGTTAACTGATGAAGTAATCAACAGTTACTTGTGGAGGTTAACCACTGCCCACAGTCATATACTATATGTTTGTTCCATGGTGGTGCGAACATTATTGCAGAAAGGCTCTATTAAAAGACTGTGGAATGGCATTTCTGTTGACAAAAAGCAAATAATTTTTTTGCCATGGATAACCCCTAATAGGCACTGGATTCTTCTTGCAGTCAACATAGAGTTTTGAAAATTGCCGGAGGTGCGGCCCCTATGACAACCCTAGAACGGCTGATGAGTTTCAGCTGGCTGCTTCACTTGCAATTCATAATATTAGAATAACGTTTACGTGTCCGTCGCTTAAAGCGTTGCAACAGCACCGGCTAAAAATGCTTGCAAAACCAAGACTTGTTTATTTTAAAGTAAATTTGTGCAAAACTGACAATTAATCGCTGTCTTAACACAACAGTAAAGGAAAGAACCACGAAAACTAGCGGAAGACAGCAACAAAACAGCTGGAAATGCATTGGAATAATACGAGACGATTATTTGCAAAACATGTTTTTTTTTAACCGATGTTTTGGCAACAAACTCGGTATCAGTTTCTCCCTGTCCAAGCAACAAACTTCTTGTTTATGTGCGTTTATGACGCACACGTGGATAAGCCTCACCCGGCCGAGTGTACTGAAGGAACGTTCAGCTTCACATGACGTGCACGTCAAAGTCAAGAACAATCTAATCAAAATTGCGATATTTGGCAGCATTATCTGAAGGGTTTCACTTTCCTTGAAAAGATTGAATATTTTTCTGGTGTCGCCTCTTCATGCTTTCAAATTAATGAGTTCCTGAAAATACAGTCGAGCATCAATTTCTGAGAATTTGTTGTTTTTAATGGCTGTTACGTCACAAATACCGTTGTTCCCGTAGAACACTAGCTGAATTTTGTCCTGGTTAGTTGTTTCCCGCTGTATGAAACTAATATTATGTACTATTTAAATAAGGACAATTTAAGTGCAAGTTGTAATCTACTAACGTTGTTTCCTGCTGTGTGATTGATTGGGAAGAAGCCGATATTTTTTGTGACTGGTTCAACAATAGTTCGGTGAGGAGAATTGTACATTTAATTTCAATGTATTTGGTCGCTAATTCAACGCCTGTTGCGTAGAAAGTCGGAATAAAGTTGAACCGTTTCTTTTGAAGGAGTGGTTTGTGCGTTGAGAAGCATTGCGGAAATCCCGTCTGGGCTCAAGACAGTCACGCCCGTCTGACTGCCGCAGCGCAACACTACGCAAAACGACCAGCTGTTGTATTTCAAGCGAACTGCCTCTTGTTGCGCTGATTCTAAAAAAGTTTTGCTGTATGTATACCGGGTTTGGCAATGATTGTGGCAATGGTAGTTAGTATCACGACTTTGAATCTGAACATGTACCGGACTAGAAAAGTGAAACGTGTTGTTTCAACACGGCAATTCTGTAGCCGTATACACACTGTACATGTGTTGCATAACAGCCGTGTTGTTTTGCCGTAAAAATCTGCGATCCACACGCGTGTAATGTGACGTGTACGGCTACAAGTCCATTACACGGGAAAGGCTGGTTGTTCTAAACCACACAGTTATATGCACCAAAAATGTATTAAAAATACAGTAGGCATCTAAAAAGAACAGTGAAAGGAACATACAAGCAGATTTAATACTCAAGTATAGCTGGCAGTTTGAGGTGAGAAATAGGTAAAATCAGAGAGATTTTGCTTTTGAAGTTTAACATGAAATTTGAGTTGATAAATTATTACCAATTTAAAAATCATATCCATTGTCTACCTTACTACAGTGTTTTTGGATTTTTTATGCTTAATGTTATGCAAACTGTATGCACCATGTTTTCTTAAAACCAAATCTTCTGCAAATAGTGATGTTTCTTTGTAGCAGTAATGCACAGCCAGCCACAGAACGAAGCAATCAAAAACATTTGGCTGCTTCAGTTCGCAAATGTTGCGACTGTCAACCCACAAAAAAGCTTGAATATAAATCCGCCTTCGTCTACATTGGCGACAATTAGAGGTTGTATAAAATGGACACCATCCAAGATATTTTAATAAAGGTACTTGATTACCCAAGCTGAATGTACATTTTAAAGTTCGTACAAAACCCAACGGTTTTCACAGGCGTGGTGGAATTTGGTGCATGTTTTGATCTATTTATATTGTAATGTGCAACAAAATATATTATTCAAAGATTCAGTATGTTAATGCTCTGCAATCCTAAAAATTGTATTAACATTCAACCTTCAAATTGGGCATTTTAACAAAGTTTCTGCTTTATATGCATACAAATCTTAAAAAGTATTGTTTGATTAATGATGAGCAAATGAATGTTACACCCACCTTGGCCAGAATAAAAATACTGTCAGCATTTTTGGTGAAAATCTGTTTCTCCAAAAATCTCCATAGTTTGAATAATTCACCATCTGTTGGCTCTATTAATCTTAATCAACCTGTAATAGACAAATTATTACAAAAATCAATTCCATTATATATATTAAATAAACAGGATTTTAACACTTTCTATACAATACGTATCAAAATTATCCACTTCTGTTAACAAAAGCAATCCAGCAAGTAAGACTATCTACAACAATAAATTGACAAATAAATGACGTTAAACTGGACAAAACACAGGATTTGAATGTACATGACTTAACATGAGATGCCATGCTTTACATACACACCTTCAAACACAACTCCTGTGTCCTCGTTTTCTGAACCCTCAGAGTAAATACGCTCACCTTCCTTTGAAACGCCTCGATAAAGTTTCCCGCCGAAGTAATTTCAGGTGTGGCCCATGCAAAACCTAGTCTACACAGTAGACACATATTAAAATATTGAATTATTTTTTGTCTAATAATGGGTTCCCGTGATTCGGATTGCGCGTTTTTCGTGATGCGGCGACGCGATGACTGTTTGCCGATATCGCAACGCTATATTCCCTTGAGAGTGCATGTACATTGCCTCTTGCCTGGTGCGTCGAGAACGATGACAATTTATAAATGCTCTATTTGTCTGTTTGATACATTGCTGTCAGAAAAATACTATCAACATGCAGGGTTGCCAAATTACTCAAATTTGGCTTTTTTATTTTTTGTCTGGCGCCCAAAATTTGGTTTGGCTTATTTGACTCCTTTCTGGCGTTTTTCCTGCTGGCTTTGCGTCCGGAAGTTGCCCGGGTTCGTTCGCGACGAAGCGGTTTTGCTTCTTTCCCTGTTTCCGCCATTTTCGGAAAAAACGTCACGCTTCACAGCCCAAGCTTGTTCAGAAGCCGTTTGCCAATCAGCTGATCGAAAAATTTGGCGGCACAATCAAGACAAGCAAGGACATTCAATTCGCTATCGCGTCCATTTTTGTTTCAAAGCAAAGGACTGAATAGATTATAATAAAACCAAAATGTATTTGAAAAAGCGCAATTTCGTTTAAATTTAATACACGCCCGTGTCAGTTACATACAAAACACGAATTAGGGTACACAAAACATCTTCTTACAGAAAACCACTCAAAGCAAAATATTGTAAGAATTCTATGTTTGGTCGGCCGCAAAATTAAATTCCCGCCAAAAAGGCGATTCTTCTTCAGCCTGAAAAGTACGACGACAGTTCCTAAAATACTCATAATAAAGTCATTAGATTTACTTAAAGTAATGTCTTCTAAAAAATGGAAAGCCCAATATGACAGCAACAGAAAATACAACAGCAACTGGGAAAAAAGTATGTATGGTGCAAAAAAGCAGAAGATGGATCGGAGACAGCTTATTGTAAACTTTGCCGCTGCACAATAATACCAAGGCTTTGCAACCTCTCACGTCATGAGAGTTCAGAAAAGCACAAAATGAAAACTCCGTCAAAACAGCAGACACGAATTGATGTAAAATGGGGTGCCGGACAAAATAACGCCAAAGTCAAAGAAGCGGAACTTAAAATTGCTGTAAGTATGACGTGTCATTGTGCGATACGCACAATTGACCATCTTGGTGAAATTATTGCTAAATATGGCCAAGGAAGTACCCTGGGACACATTAAGCTACACAGAACCAAATGTTCTTGTTTGATCAAGAACATCATTTCACCTGGACTAAAAACTGACCTTATCGATGACTTTAGATGTAAAAAATTTGCTATTCTTATAGATGAATCCACTGATGTTTCCACTCAAAAGCACCTGTGTATTTTAGTTAGATTTTTAAGTGAAAAGCAGAAAAAAATTTTGACTGGGTTTTTGGGTTTGATTCCCGTCCAAGAGGCTACAGAGGAAAATATATTCAATTTAATCAATGACGAAATCAAAAAATATGGCCAAAACCTTTCTAATTGTATTGGTTTTGCATCAGATGGTGCATCTAACATGGTGGGATGCAACAATTCTGTATGGTCTAGATTGAAAGAAGTATCTCCATTATGCGTTCAGCTCAAATGCATATGTCATTCCCTTGCACTTTCAATTCAATATGCTGTATCCAAGCTTCCATCAAATATTGGATTTTTGCTTTCGGAAATACCACATTGGTTTCGCAACAGTAATTTAAGACGAGACGCATACAAAGAGTTGTTTAAATTGATGAACACAGCGACACAATTTGAACAACCACGAATCGCCCCTCTTCCATTTGAAAAACCATCATCTACTAGATGGCTTGTGCGGGGGAAGGTCATGTTTAATGTTTTAGTCAACTGGGAAGAGCTAAACGCCTATTTTACTTGTGCAGAATCGGCCCAATCCACATTTGACACGAAATACAAAGCAAGACTGCTCAAAGAAATGTTATCAGACTCCAAAAATTACTTGTTCTTTGTATTTAGTACTCCCATTGTACAAGAATTTGAAAGACTGAACAGCCTTTTTCTGACCCTCATGAATTGTATCATGAATTATTTTTGCACCATAAAAGTCTGCAGAACAGATTGTATGATGTTGATGGACAAAAAAAGAACATTCACCAAGTTGATCTTGGAATCAAGTTCTTGACAGAATGCAGTAAATTTCTTCAGCAAAACAACAGAAGAGAGGCTCACCTTGAAATTCAGAATGTTAAGGAACGATGTGTGTGCATGTTAGGAGAAGCTCTTGCCCAAGTGATCTCTAGACTTCCCGTAGCGAGAGATACGTTTCGGAATCTATCGAAATTGAGCCGAATTATTTTGTTAAATCAACTTTCGAGACCTGCGTTTTCCGACCTGCCATTTCTGCACCTTGCAGAAAATAACATTGCCATCATCGAGGAACAATATAGAAAATTGCCTTTCGTTGACTGGGGACAGGAACACATTTTTGAAAAAGAACTTCCCACAGATAGTGAAGAGTTTTGGATTGGTGTTCTCCAACATCAGTCATTCAAAGAACTTGCAACGTTTGCCCTCACTTGCCTCGTAACTCCTGTTAGTAATGCAATAGTGGAGAGGATATTCTCCCTTGTGACGTCGGTCAAAACAAAGGCCAGAAACAGGATGATTAGGACAGATCTTATAATCTCTAACAAATGTTGCAAAGATTTTGCTCCATCTGCAAGAATGTTGCAGGATTTCACATCGGAGAAAATTTATTTTTGTGATGTAGACTATTATTGTGTCGTATTTCTGCACGCATTCTTTATGATTCTTTATGTTTCGTTAGCGTTATTACTTTTACTGTTATGTTATGTTGTTGGTTGATGCATATCTACTGCCATCACTGGCGGGATTTTTTTGTTACAGGTTTTGTGTGCCTAGAGATTTGGATTAAAATATACTGCATTTAGTACAATATAGCAGAAAATTTCAGAAACGGACAAAATTCCGATGTTGGTTTAACGCATTTTTCGCGCCCAAACCAATTTCCACTTCCAAAATTTAAATGGCAATCCTGTTAACAACACTCTATGGCTGGGTGGCGGTAGTGACGTCATAATTTGTTTGTCGAGTTTTGAAAGACTGCGAGTGTTGTAAAAGTTTGCGTAACGCTTGCGCTGCTAACTGCTCTGCAAAAAGATTAGAAAGATGGAAATAATCCAAGAGAACGAATACACAAAGAAAAGTTTAACCGTTGCTCTACCACATGAGCGTATTTTGCCTGTAAATACAGTTCAACATATGTTAGGCCAAACAGAAAGTTAAACGATGCAATATTTAAACCATTGGCTCTTTTCTAGTTCCTTCAGAACTAGTTTTGGCGCTTTTTTTTGTGCTGTTTGGCTCTAAACAAAAAAAATTTTCTGGCAACCCTGTCAAAGTGTCGTAAATTTCCATCGCTTTGACAGTAGATTCAGGATAATGTGTACACAAAATGGAAATCCTTGCAACAACATTTACGACGTTTTCACAAAACAACCTTTGAAAACCAGTCTTTGTTGTTTAAGACCAGCCTTCTTATAACATTGAAGACAGTGCAGATGTGCTGTGTTGCAATGCAATGCTAAATGTTATTGTAACGTGCTTTTTTAACGGATCGGCGGCGTTACACGTTACACAGCAGTTTTGGCCTTTATCCCAAATGTGTTAAAAACGCGTCCCAGTTCTCCTAGGTAGTGGCCAAGCCCGCAGAACACAACAGACACTTGTATTCAATACAACGAAAATGACCAGCACAACACCAACGGAACAGGGACGGTTTCTATAAACAAAAAGAAACACAATTGTACATACGGTTTGCAAACATTCTAGTACACTCACCAAACTGTTTTGCGACCGATCTATTAGCAGGCACAGGCTGCCCGTTGCGAAATCATATTCACAAGCTGCATCAATAAGATGCCGGCAAAACTTCGAAAGATCACACAGTTTTTTAGGGATAAACACAGTTATCAGACGTAAACATTATCCACGCCTTATTCAAGTAGAATCCAGGTTACTGCGCAGCCTTTGTTATGAGTGTTGCGACCAAACATAGAAAGCAGTAACGAAAAGAACGAAATTTTGGTTTGGGAATCTACAGTTATAAATCACAATTACGGAGATGAGTGTGCAAAATTTCTGCTGTCATTGAAAGCAAAGCACTCAATGAATGATGTTTCAATTGATGATGTAAATTCTTCTTCCGTTACATTTATTGAATCCCTGGAAATAAGTTTAAGTGAGGCATATCTGAATGGTGGTATATCAAATGGAATAAAAAGAAATATGTTCTACAAGCAACATTTTGATTTAACCGTAAGTTTTTCTCGCTTATTTTCGGTTGGTTATTGTGTAATTGACGAAAAACAATGCTGTATATAAAGGAACGTACTCCTGTTACATTGGGATAGTACTAACTTTGTTTGTGACTGGGGCTGAAGATTTTAATCACAATACTATGTATCTTTGGAATGGTAGGATGTTTTTACTGGATGTTAATGAATGTAGTTTCGATCTGCCATTGCAAAGACTTCCTACATTAGGAAATATGGCATTGATCAAATCTTAAAACCGTTTGTTGATGATCTCAACATTCTTTCATCGGTAAGAAATGTGTATTTGCTGCTTGGTTACTGTCACATATGTATACAGCATAACATGTTGTTGACAAATTTGATGGAAGAAAAAATATCCAAGGTTGCTCAGTTGCATTTTTGGGAGACACACCTGCCCAAAATTTAGTTGGTGGGTTTAAAGAAGGTGTTGATTCAGCTACAAGAATGTTTTGAACATATATTGTTGCAAATCTACTGAAGGGAATGAACTGGCAACAAAGGTGCAGATAAATTTTATGGTAACTTTTTCTGAAGATTTTAATGCTTTTTTAGTTTTGCCACTCTGATTTTCAATCAAGGACGTTGTCCAAGCATATTGATCGTTGCAACATTATAAAACAGTCGTTACTGAGCTGTGGTGCATCATCTTTTTGGTCTACATTTTGGGGAATTAACCGACTGTCTATTCTAAATGAAATTAAATACTTTAATATATGCCAATGTTTGCCACATGATTTGATGCATGTTATGTTTGAGGGTGTGGTGCCCTTTGAAATCAAGTTACTGTTACGCCACTTTATTGATGATTTGAGTTTATTCAATATAAGATGGTTTGATGAGCAGCTTGCAAAAATTGATCTGTATGGGTATGAAAACAAAGACAGGTCCTCACCTATTGATACGGATATTGAATTCAAATGGTCACAAGCTCAACCAAAGTGGTATGTGCAAACTAATTTTTTTTTTGAAAACTTTAGTATCTGGATACATTCAGCTGCACAAACAACAACTTTGTGCAATCTACTACCATTTATTCTTTGGGAGGATGTACCAGCTGGTAATTTGAAGTGGAAGTGTATGTGCCTGTTGCTTCAAATTGCAAATTTTTGTTTGGCTTTGAAATATTCTTATGAAGACATTGGCATTCTTTCTTCCCTGATAGTGGGGCCAAAGTTTCACTACATGGTCCATTTACCACAACAAATCATACAGTAAGTGTTTTTAACCAATTTTATAATTAAGACTTAGACCACTTCGACACCAGTGGTGTCTGAGACTAGAGGCAAAACACCACTTCTTCAAAAAAGCCATGTGTAACAGAAGCTTTAAGAATGTTGCTTGCACCTTGGCCTATCATCATCAACACCATGCATGTTTAAACCTTTTAAATACGAACCAACAAGTCACAAACTTCCTTGGTAAAGGAATACAAAATGTAACAGGTGCGTTTAATATCACTGCATGGTTAACATTATGTACACCAACTTATAACACCAGGTTAACGCACAATGGAAAGAACTGAAGAAGCAGATTTTGAATTATCCAATCTATTGCTGAGGGAAGGAGATGTTTTAGTTTCGTAAGTTGTGATAAAACTGTTTTAAATTATGTTCAATGTTTATTGTGTCAGAAGTGCAGTGCAATGGGATAAAAGGGACATTATTTGTCTCAATGAAGGAGAGAAGGATGAGTTTCCGGATTTTGTCAAAATTAAGTCTATTTATTTAATAAGCCAACATGTTGTTTTTGTGGTGCACAATTTAGTTACAGAATGCTATTCCGAGAAATTTCTCTCCTACAATGTACGACAAACTGAAGAAAATTTGTGTATTATTTGCATGATGTTTTATTTGTTTATCCATTGCACCCACAAATCATTGGTGGCCAACTACTAAGAATAAACTATTGTGGGCGAGAAACGCAAAATACGAACGCCGGTGTTCGCGCCAATCGTCACATAAACGGTGGCTTTCTGGCTTGCGCAATTGTGTAACGCTATGGAAAGTTTAACAACTAAATTAATTGGCTTTCACGCATGTAAACAAACCGCTTGTCATTACAACGTGGCCACTGAAAAACGACGTTTCGTCCGTGAACTGACGAAAAATGACACTTGTTTCGTAACAATGCAACATGTTTGGTAACAATGCTCCCTGTTTGGAAACAATGGCGAATGCAACGCTATGCGGTTTTTAGGTCAATGTCAAAGGAAATTTCTGGTTTTCACGCGGATTTTGACAAAAAAATACAGTGGCGTTTGTTTAGTAAAAAAACAGACCAAAATATTTCACAAAAGGGGGGGTCCGGACCCCTCGGACCCCCCCTGGATACGCCCATGACTGTTCTTTTCTGCTGATATCCGAAGTCTCGTCAGCAGTAATGCTGTACCACTTGGCGCTATTAATGTTCTTTACTATTTTTCGCAAAATTTCATTCAAGATTTCATTTTGAATTTCGGGTCTGTGGCTCCACGCGTGTTTTCCCTGGCAACACTGGAACTGCAGAGCTTAAAACAGCTGCTGTACTCTGCTGGACAACCACGTTTTTCATGACACTTTGTAATAAAACGCCCTCATAGCCATCGTTCTCTCTCTCTCGGCCTGCTATTATTCTCGCCATTGCGCTGTTACGTTCGCACGTTCTTTTCAGGTCAATTCGCCGCAATTTAGTGTTAAACTCCGATTAAACGGGAGTCGAATTTAGTATTAACAGCAAAAACACGCACAGCAGCCGACGGGAAACAATAAGTACGCTGCAGGCCTGAGCCATTTCAACTTACTCTGTGTATTGTAAGTTTTAGCAACTGTATAAAATTTAACTCGTCTGTGTGACCTCTTAACGGTAAACCTACACTGCATCAAAAATTGTTTTTTAAACCCCTTTTTTCTTCTTTTGATTTTATTGTAAAAAAGAGTCTCTAGCAGCAACGAATTCATTATGTTTTTAAATGGATTACAAATCTTTTCGCCATGAATTAAAACCCTCTATCCACTTTTTGCCCTGACCTTCAAGAACATACTGGCGTGACGTGACTTTGAAAGGAACTAAAGGTTGTGAAACAGGAGTATGTTCTTATGAATAGTGTTGAGTTTTTTCGATAAGAGTATTTCCACACCGTTAAATTGGATAACTCAACTCTTGCTCTTCTTACAGCTACAACGTAACATAACCACTTGCCACAAACAACTATGAAATCAAAAAACAAGCGAAGTGTTTAAAAACGTTTTAACTTGATTAGTATGATTAAACTCCATTATGTAACTTGCCATCACGAAATTTAGACAACAATTTATTTACACAAAATTTACAACATGGGCCTCATTTTTTAGTCGTGTACCCACTTTAGACGCAGCGCTATGCCTATGCTTGCTCCGACGATCTTTCGATATGGGGATGGAGTGCCTTCTTATTCCATGTTTCTTGCTGCCTTAAAGAGTAGCCATCTCCTATAACGCCTCGTCACACTGAACTGCATTGTTCTGCTCTTGAGAGCATAATAAATCTTTGTTGCCCTCTGACTCGGCAACTGCGTGGATAAACTTTCTTTCGTTGAAAGCAGTAAAGAAAGATCTTCGAAAGAAACTTTGAAGACCTCGGTTAGTGTAAACGTTTCAGGAACAAAATTTAGACTCTTGGCCTTAGGTCGCAATCTTCCATCTTGATGTAATCAAACATTACTGCAAAACATATTCCCCCAAACTACATCAAATAAGGTTGATTATAACCTCCAATATATGCTGGCAGAAAACCCTGAACCAAGCTCCAAATTTTTATCACGAACATGTGGTAATTGGTCTTCAAAATTAACACATTTTTCAAATTCGGACAACCCAAAAGATGCAAGCTTTCGTTTATTCACACGATGATTTTCTTCAAGTCTTCTGTCACACATCTCTTTGAAAAGCAACCCGAAATCCAGACATTTTGACAATAAATTTAGCAAATCTGGCGAAGCAGAAGAAAATATTTTAAGTTCAGTGACAACTTCACTTTTCAACAGCTGTAGATTTGTCCAGGTTTAACTCGACTCACAACTAGCCAGCTTTAACCAGATCACAGCTGCCTTTTGCGATTTCTGGCAAAGGGTATGTTGACAATGAAAATCTCTCCTGCGCTAAACTGTTGCATTGCAGACAAAACAGCAGGAACGTAATGTGTCAACTTCCAACCAGGGGCCACAGCATGTTCAATAAGCCACGGAGATCTGTGACAAAATCAGCTCTATGTATTTTGTAGACCAATTCCTGTCTATTGTTATGGTCTTTGTAGGCCTCAAGACTTTCCTGCAGCTTTTTCAATGACAAATGGCTGGACTTGGAAAGCGTTGCTGGGCAAAAGCGCTTGTCACATTTCGGAACCGCGATTGATTCTTAGCCATGACTGTTGCAACGCTGTGCATTTCTCCACGCCCATTTAAGCAACCTGTCAAGAAATTCGGAATCTTAGAATTTGGAAAAAAGTTTGTCTACCCAGAGACTTGGGTCCAATTGGCCACTAAAATTCGTCGTTAACGTCCCAACTGCTGCTAGCTTCGTGGTTGGAATAACCGTATAGAGAGTGAGCGCAACGGTCTTTCCCTTGCCGAGGCCAGTTGGTGGAGTGTCGTGGTGAGTACTACCCGGTTGCCGGAGGTGCCACCAGACGTTACTTGAAAAAGCCCGTCCGCGACCCAGTCATTGGGGTTTGGTTTGCCTTATTGGGGTGTCCATGCTTCCGGTTAACGGTGGAACGGCGCATAGCCCCGTGGTTAACCCGGGGTTTGCGTACTTGTCTTTTTTTGCGCCGCACTAACGGCGGCTGTCCACTCTTCCAAAGGACTCGTCTCAACCAGTCGATGGGGATTGAGACGGGGAAAGGGAAACTGGGGCATGCTCTGTTATGCCACGGCAGGTATTGTAGTGCGCCGAGACTTGGAGGGAGCTAGTGGGGGCGTCTACGGCGCACTTGACTTGCCACAGATGGTAACGTTAATGTGCTCCGATGGTTGCGAATGTGATGTTTAAGGGCTTGGGTATACTTTTCAGACAATCGGACACAGGGCATTTATAAACAGTGGGGTTGGAGCTGACCCTACTCCATTGGTCTTGCTAGAGCCCAAGTCCACCGCAAAGCTGGATGGTGATAGTGTGGCTCTCGATGGTTGAGTGGCATCCTGCGATTCCGCGCGTGCGTGGGATGACATATGAACTGTAAAGGAAAAAGGAAGATATCACTGGTTAGTTATTATTTCTTATTTGCGGTGCCGAGAGGTGTAGAGTCACGTAAAATTAATAACAGATGATTAGAACAAAAACACAAATATTGACGTAATACCGTGGCGGTTGCACTCTGCCCTAATCGCTTCTCTGAAAAAAAAAGGAATAAATTAAAAATCCAAGTTTACATTTTAAAAGGAAAAATATAACTGTACACAAAAACCAGAGTGGACGTTGAACGCAATGATTTCCTAACTTAAGCGCTTGCAACTTTACACAAAAACCAGAGTGGACGTTGAACGCAATGATTTTCTAACTTAAAGCGCTTGCAAGTTTATACGAAAACCAGCGTGTACGTTGAACGCAACGAATTTATTAACTCAAAACCATTGCAACTGTACACATATATTACAGCAGAAGTTAATCCTAATGCGTTTCTGGACTAAAAGCACATAGCATTGTCCACGAATAATGCAGTTGTCGTCAAACACAATGGATTTCATAAAGCCCTTACAGCTGTACACAAAAACCAGAGAGTACGTTGAACGCAATGATTTTCTAACTTAAATTCATTGCAACTGTGCACAAAAAAAACAGTGTGTACGTTGAACGCCACGAATTTCTTAACTTGTGGCCCTGGCAAGTGTACACAAAAACTAGCGTGTACGTTGAACGCAATGAATTTCTTAAACTGACGTACAACAGGTTTCACAATGTACGTACGAAGTTGTCTCCCGCTATTTTTCCTTGCATTCCCCAGTCCGCATCAATACCAATACAAATGATACGGGGGAAATGAAAAATCAGAGTGTACGTTAGTATAATTTCTAGGGCGGCCCTGATGGGCGCGGTGACTATTCGCTCATATGATCCCTCACGCATGCTGCATATAGCAACTGGTGCATTCGATAAAGCGGGTGCGGTCCTTTTTCAATTCACTGATGATAATGAAATGGGTTCTCTTGGTTATTTCAGTCAAGCTTTCAATAAGTCACAAAGATGCTATTCTACTTTTGTCAGGGAGCTTTTGGCTTTACGTTTCGGTCTTCAATTTTTTCGGTCCAACCTTAAAAGCAATCATTTCACCATACACACAGATCATGCGCCTTTGATAAAAGCGTGCCACTTTGTTTTTACACGAGACACTTGACACGGATCAATTTACTCTTATTTTATTTCTTTGCTTTCGGTTGCTGTGATATAAATTACCCTCGTTAATCAAAGTATCAAGATTGATGTCTATTCCCGTAATCGCGAAATCATAAATCCTGCTAAAGCTCGAGTCTAGCGGTTCCGTTGAAAATCCAGAACTTGGTGAAACATCAAAAACCCAATTGTGCACAACGTTTTGTACATAGGACTGGTATAACGCTAGGCAAAAAGTTACACAAAATACCTATTAAGCAGCTTTCTTGCCTGTGCTAGGGTGAATTGTATCACTAACCCTGTTTACATGACCAAGTCGACTCGAAGCCACGTGATTGCGAATATGACTTATTTTCTCATACACTGGCACGTAGGAATGAAACTTTTGGGTGCCACTAATTGGCAGGGCCAGTTGAAAGCGGTCTCCCAGATAGTGTGCTCCGGCACGAAGCAAATGATACTTTAGGAATTCATAAAGTTGGATTTGTTGCTCATAGGGCCTCCGTAAGCTGGCTCTAGCTGCTAGGCGTTTCACATGGTCCTTTTCCATGAGATGTGGCAAAAAAAGTTCCACTCTGCTTCAACTTTAAAGACTTTCTTGTGATAGATCAAATTAATGAAGTTTTTCTTATTTTGTAGTGAAGTTGTTTTATGGAAATTTTGTAGAAGCTTTGAAGGAATTGTACCAGGCGTTTCTGAAAACAATGCACTGCTGTTGTGTCATGTTTTAAGCAATCGGAAATTATCACAAAGTTAAAATGCATTAAAGACAAAGGGATGTATATTGGCCTGGCTGTTGCATCTTGTAACACAAATGAATAATTTTCTGGAAAATCACCAATAACAATTGCAGAATCAGAGCTAATGGTTTCTTTCAAGTGCTGTAAGTAACTGACCTGTTGTTGGGCAATGAAGTCATGCCTCTGTAGCTGCTGAAGTTTGTGAGCAAAATTTTCCTTCAAGTCTTCTGTTGATTTGGTAATTGTTCCTAAAGTTGTTCGGTCAGTTGATTGCTATGATTGATAAAGTTTTCATCCAAATAATCTTCAATATTATTTTTTGAATGCTGCATTTTTGGATGACACTCGTCACAGTCATTTAAAAAGCAATCTGGTTTACTGGGATTACATCTAAGAAAACTTAAAAAATGATGGTAAGTACAACTTCTTGTAAAACTTTCAATTTCAATAATTTTTGGCAGAGCAATTTTTGTCCCCTCCAACATAAGCTTTACGTTTTGTTGGATGAACCACACACACACATTGTGTGTTCCGCTGCTGCCAGGTAACACCACATGTTTCGGCCGCAAAGTTGTGAATTTGGTAAAGCCCACTTGAAGAAATAAGAAAGAAATGAACGGATTACTTGAGAAACTTGACAAAGACAATCTTGAAATATCTCGAAGCAAAGAAGAAAATCAAGAGAAACGAACACGAAAAATGCAAAGGCGCCAAAGTGAGGGCACGAATAAAAGAAAGAACAACAGAAGAGAAACCCGACAAATCTTTCTTCAAGATAAAAACAAGAAAGTAATGCCCTTCGAGCTCTTCAAATAAACGGCCAACTACAAACCGATAAAGACGAAATAATAAAAGAAGTAACACTCTTCTACTTAAAGCTGTGGAATGTTGAACTAAAAAGTGACACAAAGCAGCAAGATCTCTTAAGGATTTAGAAATGTAGACACACAAGATTTTAGTGCTTACCCTAGTATAGAAAAATTAGAAAACGCAGTTCACACTATGAACAAAAACGCTTCAGTTTTTCTGGTCGACTTTAAAAGACGATTTTCACCAATATCTTTTTACAACAACAACAACAACTTACAAATGAAATGAAAAACGCAATAGTGAAAATAATTCCAAAGAGAAAGGATAAAACGAAAATAGAAAATTACAGGCCAATTTCTCTTCTAAATGCAGATTATAAAATAATTAGTAAGACAATAGCGAAAAGATTACAATTTGAACTAAACCAAAAAATATCTCTGGAACAAAAATGCGGCTTAACAAAAAGACAGATACAACATATTCACTACAACATAAACGCAGCCATAGAAATTACAAAAGAATACAATACCGAACTAGCGATAGTATTGACATATTTTGAAAAACCCTTTGATACAGTTAACCACCATATAACAACATTATGAGCCAAATTATTATAAATGGACTTTTATCTGAAAAAAAAAATGAAATTAAAAGAGGTGTCAGACAAGGATGCGGGCTAAGCATGCTCCTGTACATTATTGTAAGTGAAACCTTCAAATATCGAAAAAACGTGCTAAAAATATACAGCTATATGCAAACGATACCACTTTTCTTGTCACAAAAATCAATGAAATTAAAACAATTTTCAAAGTACTAAACGAATTCGAAAGTGTATCGGGACAAAAAATAAACAAGGCTAAAACTGAAATATTTTGTGTTACAAATAATTTGAAAAAAATATTTACCGACATTTTCCCCAGTACTGCAAACATGAATTAAAGATCTTGTTTAACACACTTACGTAGACAACCCGGGTGACACGATCGTGGATGTTTTGGAAAGGAAAAAGGCATGTCCTTTTTTCTCGTCACTCTCTCTCTCACGCACATTCATGCGGTGGAGTTCTTTGGCGGCAACTTGCAGGTTGTGGCGTCTGAGTTGGTGTTTTGCCATTAATGATGTTGAATTGAAAATCTAGTGTTAATGTTTACAGCTGTTTTGATATATTGCGGTTTTAAAGAATCAATGAAGTGGTTTGGAAAAGAAAATGCATTCACAAAGGTTTTAAATGGTAGTTGTAAGTCCTATTTTCTAACCTGTGTTTCAAAATCTCAGAAATTTGAGATTTATATAACAAATTCAACATTATTAATGGCAAAACACCAACTCAGACGCCACAACCTGCAAGTTGCCGCCAAAGAACTCCACCGCATGAATGTGCGTGAGAGAGAGAGTGACGAGAAAAAAGGACATGCCTTTTTCCTTTCCAAAACATCCACGTTCGTGTCACCCGGGTTGTCTACGTAAGTGTGTTAAACAAAGATCTTAAGGTGTGACATACAAAGAAAGTGGAAATCATAACACTCAAAACTGGAAAACGATACAAGATTATACAAGGAAAATAATATGTAGTTATGAAAACAGAAATCTCACACTATTTGGCCGAATAACAATAATTAACACACTCATCATTCCGAAAATATTATTTATTGCGCGTACATCTCAACCTACACAAGAAAACATAAAAAACATCAATAGGCAACTCTTTAACTTTCTATGGCATCCAAAAATTATTGAACCAATAAAAAGAAATAAATTACTGGCGGAATACAAACAAGGAGGCATCAAAATGCCCGATATTGAAACAAAAATAAAAGCGACACACATGGAAAAATTAAGAGATATGATAAACTTCGAAAACCTTGACGAAATATGGAAAACCTGGGGCCAATATAATATTGGAATAAAAAAGGAACACATTCGACCAACATTATACGACAATAGTAAACCAAACGCCTGGAAACCAAACAAAGAATGGCAAACTATTATAAACACGTTTGAAACACTTGACGAACAAAATAACGAAATAAACTGGAAACAAGCAAAATTAAGACATTTTTACTTTGAATTGATTACCAAGTCCCACAGAAAATCCACAATTTAATTGGATCAATGTAATATGCAAAATTAAAAAACAAAAGGCATTCTTCACCAACAACAAGAGGCAAATATCATACATCACGGCACAAAATGGATACAAATGGGGCAGATTTAAACAGAAACATAACATGCACCAACTAAAAAATGGAAGGATACGATTAAACTATTGTAAACTGTAGGGAAAACAAAGATGATATCGAACACCTCCTGTCAGAGTGTAACGTCACACAAGCAATTAAAAACAAAATAAAAATATACATCTACACAACTTACGGACTAAAGATACAAGACGATAGACTAGCCGTTCTATACAAAAAATACGCCACTGATCTTAATCAAAACAATTGCAATCTTCAAAACAGTGATAATTAAAGAAAAACAACATCTAGATTATGTCAACGAATATACAGAAAACGAAACAACTCATCAACAAACTTTATTACAAAAACAATAAGAAAACTAAGTTACGAAATATAACTTTAACGAAACTGAGAGCGTCACAGTTTTTACTTTGATGTCCCTTTCGTTCTGTCGCTTTGCGCCATGTAGGACGGCAGTGATAAAAACCGTGACATCTATATTTGATTTTAGATATCACACTCTCTGAGCCGTGGAAAAAAAAAAGGCCGGCGGTGGGCCCAGGGCGAGGCTTAGCCATTGCACTTAGGCTTAGCTGACCCTTACGATTATCCCAAATGTGTGTAACTCGGCCGTACAATTTCTGCTAGTCGGGACTGCGTTCGCGCTATCCCCATCTTTTACTAATCCTCTGATGTAGAGCAAAATGTAAGGTAGAGACGAAGTTTCTACGGGGGGGATTCGCCTGTTACGGTTAGGAGAAGTCGTATCGGGGGTTGGTTCTGGGTCCGTTTGTGACGTCATGTGGTGAACAAACTAATTTGAATGGCCTGCTAAAAACGGTAGGAAAAAATCCAGAAAATTTTTTTTTCATTTTTATCTGCCCCATATGCGGCGAAAGGGGACATAGGGGGAAATGGTGCCCAGAGGCCTCCAAGATAAGCAAAATACACAACCAGACAAAACCTTCTTACGAATACGTTTTTCCACCCTTTCCAAAAAAGTCGACCCCCGAGGGGAAAGGAATAACAACTCCGGTGCAAGATTTATCCCCAATATTCAACCAAATCCATGGAAAAATTTAACCACATAAAGTACCATCAGACGTAGAGGAAGAAGAAAACGGAGCTGATAAAGAGAAAGAAAACGTAGATAAAGAAAGAATAGAAGAAGTTGAGAAAACAGAAGAACCGGCAAAATCTACCCACTCGGGAGAGTTACAAATTATGACAAATACAGATTCGGAAAACACGACGTATGAGACACCCAAAAATGCTCAAAATCTTCAGCCCCAGGTTATCCTATCTCCAATGTCGGCCCGAGACTTGAATATTCTATCTATAAACAGAAATGGCCTAAATAGGAACCTAAACCACTTAAGCCGTCTAAACGAAAAAGAGAAAACATAAATAATGCCAATACAAGAAACACACAAAATAGACCTATACCACATAACAAAATGGACAAACGACCACAACTACCAGATATACACAAATGCGAAGATCACAGATGTAAACCAAAAACGAATACACGCTGGCACAGCAATTATTATTAATAAAGGATTAGCAAACCACGACAACATAACTCACACAATAATTGAAAACAACTACATATCTTTTACTTGTCACCACAATACACATCCTTTTACCGAGAAGTGATTAAGAGTGCCAACCGCGTAAGAACATTAGCATTAATTCACTGTTTTTATATATTTTATTTGTGTCCAAGGACCACAATCTCTAGCTATTTTCTAATCATCACCACCTGTTGTTTTTCATATCATGTCATCTCAACCCGAACTGCGGAGGTCTCGCCTTCGACGATCGCACACACGCACGGAATCTCAGGATGCCACTCAACGATCGAGAGCCCCACCCATGTTGGTATATTTTTGTGGCCCCCGCGAGACGCACTACGAGTGCAGCGTGGTGCGCTCCGGCTTGATCCAGAGCGTCCACCGGCACATTTCTAATGTCCACCGGTTGGCGCTAGGGAGCATGACAGTGACCTGTAGCAAATGCGATCTCCAGCTCGGGTCACAGTGGTCTCTCAATAAAATGAGGGACCACTTCCGGAGTTGCACCGCTTCCTCCACGACTGCCTGCTCTATTGCGCCCCCCGACGATTTCCGCTGTCCAATGTGTAATAGTCGTTGGCCGTCCTTAGTTGCTGCCAGAACACATCACTACCAGCAGCATCTAGCTGGTCCGACACTCACACCATCCAGCTTTGCGGTGGACTCGGGCCCTAGGCCCCCCCCGGAGTACGGTCAGCTCCAGCCCCCTTAACACCACCGTAGTGTACTCCGGGGCGTCCACCGTATATAAATGCCCCGTGTCGGATTGCCTGAAAAGTAGTGATGGCTATGCCAGGGCCCAAGCCCTTGAACATCAAATTCGCAATTGTCACCATCGGAGCAAACTCACGTATAATACCATCTGTGGCAAGTGCAGGTGCGCCGTAGACGCCCCCACTAGCTCCCTCCTCCAAGTCTCGGCGCACTACAAGACCTGCCGTGGCATAGCAGAGCATGTCCCGGTTTCCCTTTCCCCGTCTCAATCCCCACCGACTGGTTCAGACGAGTCCAGCCTCGCCGGCTCACCCCGTATTCCGTCGATGGTGTTTCAATCCCCAAACAACAGCGGCGTGGAGACTCCGATAAAGTCCCCACTTGAAAGAAGAAAGACAGCAGAAAGAGAAGCACTGATTAGGGAAAACAGAAAATTTGATAACAATAGAGAAAGAGAGAACAAGAGACGAAAAAGCAACACATCAAAATCCAGTTCCGGGTCAACCAGCAAGCAACAAAGAAAGAAAAACCAAAAGCACTAGTTTTTGAACAACCAACACCTCCCCCCTTCTTTCTTCCGTTAACTTTTTTATTGATTAAACCCCACCCGATATGACTCCGGAATTTCTATAAATATAAACGGGCTTGAAAGAAACATAGAAAAAATCACACAAAACGAAAACGCGGTAGTCATACCAGGGTTGCCATTTGGCCGTCTTCACGGCCAAATTCTAGAATTTTGGCCGTTTGAAAATCGGCCTGGCCGCGAAAAAATCGTTTGGCCGTAAGGCAGATATTTGGCCGAATTTGGCCGAATTTCACTTGGTACTATATAAATACACAAAAGGCATTGCTGGTTTCAGGTTATCAACAGATTGTGGACGATTGTGTTGTCATAAATATGTCTCCGAAAAATTGTTACGTCATAAACTAATCTTGACTGAGTTGGTAAAGAATTATGCTGCAATCGTAATGCTTTAGCAACATAACCGGTTTTGAAACCACTGATAAGCATAATTTATTTCCGGCTATATAGTCGTTTCTGTAGAAATTATCAAACTTATAACGTGATTTGGCCGAATTTTGGCCGTAAGAGAGAAAAAATATCAAAAACGTGATTTGGCCGAATTTTGGCCGTAAGGGAAAAAAAAATTGGCCGTCAAGTGTTTTGACCATCTGGCAGCCCTGAGTCATACTAGTGCAGGAAACACACCGATATAACTTTGGTAAATTAGAACAATGGGCAAACAAACAAAAGTTGTGTATTTATCATAACGCCATCGCGGACATATTTACGCAGGAACAGCGATTATAACCAAAAACCTACCGCAAGATGAAACAAAACACAAAATAAAAGTAGAAAATCACCTAAATAAAATAAGTATTGATCTGGTAAAGGACGGAAAAACAGAACAATATACAACATTTATTTAAAGGCTGGATCGAGCCAAATAGATGCGAACATGAGAAACGAACTACTGCATACTCTAATGAAAAATCTCCGAAATGTCAAACCAACCACTAAAGTAGTGATCGGAGGCGACTTTAATTTTCTATACAACCAGTTAGATACAATTACGCCCTTAACGAAAATAAGAAAAGACCACGTAACATGGATGAATATACGCGAGAACTATAGCTTAGAGCAGTGTTTTTCAACCGGTGTTTCGCGGAACACCAGTGTTCCGTGATGATCGTCAGGTGTTCCGCGAGAAATTAATTAGTTTCACTGATGTTCCGTGGAACACGGGTCGGAAATCACTTGTTTATCACAAAGGGCGTAAAAGCTTTTTATATAAAAGTAATCACCCACTATCACCCCAGTTTGAATGTTCTATCGTGAATTGCTTCATTTATTGTTGTGTAACAATAAGACTTGATTTGTAATAATAAGAATGTATTTGCGCGGGCCTGTTGCTGGTAAGTATAATGCCGCAGTACTTTCAACATAACACAAATAGACTACAGTACAAATAATTGCAAACAGATATTTGAAAAGGAAAGGTGCAAATGAACAGACCAGTTCTGCAAACAATGAAAAAAAAGTAAAATATACAGGAGGATTACGTTTCGTTTGGATTTACTTTCTCTGGTGATGTGACCGCCCCGATCCCATTATGTTTGATACGTGGGAAAGAGCTATGCAACAGTGCAATGGTTCCAGCTACGCTGAAGCGCCATTTAGAAACAAACCACCCATCATTCAAAACCAAGAAAAAAGATTATTTCGTTCGCCTTCGTAAAGACAATACCGAACAAGCAAATTTAATGAAACGAGTATTAACAGTCTCTGAAAAAGCTCTAAAAGTGAGCTACCTTCTAGCTGAGCTCGTAGTTAAGTCAAAGCATCCACATACTGCAGCAGAGAAAATAATATTACCGGCTTGCAAGATTATTGTAAATGAGATGCTTGGTTCTGGTGCAGTTAAAGAAGTAGCCAAAATCCCCCTCTCAGACAATACAATTGCAAGACGTATCGAAGACATGTCTGTGGACATCGAAAAACTTGTTTTGGAAACGGTACGTGTTAGCGGAAAATTTTCATTACAAGTAGATGAGTCAACAGACATCATGGACATGCTCAACTCTTGGCAAACGTACGTTTTGTGGATGGAGATTCTATTAAAGAAAACTTTTTGTTTTGCAAGAGACTGCCTGAGAACACTACAGGGGAAGAAATATTTCGTGTTACTTCAGATTATTTTGAACAAGGAGGAC
The DNA here is from genome assembly GCF_947561715.1 of Ascidia mentula. NCBI lineage: Eukaryota > Metazoa > Chordata > Ascidiacea > Phlebobranchia > Ascidiidae > Ascidia > Ascidia mentula. Next base: position 9,493,806 of record NC_138568.1, read on the forward strand.
TTGAATGGCAAAACTGTAAAAGTATTTGTACAGATGGAGCAGCAGCCATGGTCGGGCGTCACAAAGGCTTTGTTAGCAGAGTTAAAGAGAGAAACCCAGCTGTCGTACTTACACACTGCTTTTTGCACCGAGAAGCCTTGGTTGCAAAAACTTTGCCAGCAGATTTAGCTTCTGTGCTTGGCGCTGTTGTGAGGATGGTTAAATTTGTAAAAACAAGACCACTAAAAAGTCGCATATTTTCAGCTTTATGTAAGGAAATGGGAGCAGATTACACAACTTTACTGCTTCACACGGAAGTCAGATGGCTGTCACGGGGAAAAGTCTTATCTCGTGTTTATGAATTGAAAAATGAGCTCAAGATGTTTTTAACTGATAAAGGCTTTGATGAGGCAAAGCTACTCGCATGTGATGATTGGTGTGCAAAGTTAGCATACATGGCCGACATATTCCAACATTTAAATGAACTAAACATACGGATGCAAGGCCGAAATGAAAATTTCCTCACCAGCACAGACAAAATAAATGGATTTCGTTCAAAGGTGCAGCTTTGGCAACAACATGTGAAAAATACAGTCCTTGTTATGTTCCCACTTACCCAAAAATGTCAAAGAAATGTGAACACTGCTGCTTTATTTCCCTTCTGTTACCACCGAACGCCTTGACTGGGTCAGGGATCCTTATAGCTCAGCAACAGCTTTTGACAAAGTCATGACTGTACAGGAGCAAGAAGAATTTATTCAACTTGGACAAGATCGCGCGTTGAGATTACGATTTTTCGATCTACCTTTGGATCGATTTTGGGTGATGGCTTCCAAGGAGTTTCCTGTTGTGGCAAACAAGGCTATTTTGACTTTGGTTCCATTCTCTACAACTTATCTTTGTGAGATGAGTTTTGCAAGCATGACTGCTATAAAAGTCAAAAAACGAGAGCGATTGAAAAATGTGGAAGAGCTTCGAGTTTGTATCAACTTTGTGCTCATCCAAACAGGCCCAGACATCGCACTGATATAAACTGGATTGAATGTATTGTAGTTGTGTTGTTTGTTTTATTGCATTATATTAAATTTCGTTTGGTGTTCCGCAAGACTATTTTAATAAAAAAAGTGTTCCGTGGCTCAAAAAGGTTGAAAAACACTGGCTTAGAGGACACCTTTTCCCACAAAAAAAAGCCTTTACCCACGTCACAAAGAACTCTGCCACAAGAATTGATAAATTATATTGTAACATACACACCCTTAGTAGCCTTAAATCCTTCAAACACATACCGACACACTTTTCTGGCCACAATCTGGCTCCGTGCATCCAACTAAAAATAGCCGAAAATTACTTATGGGGGAAACCGTATTGGAAATTTAACATAAAAAGTAATTAAGCAATACCAAACAAACGGACCCCCCAGCATTAACACCTTTGAATATTGGATCCAAATGAAAAATAAAATAAAAAAGACAACAATAACCTTTGGAAAAGAAAAGACAAACAAAGAAATGAAAGAACACGAAAGAAATCAAAGAGAAATGAATCAACTAATGGAGAAACTTAAAAAAGATAATCTGGATTTAAACATACATCCTAGAGAAAAAGAAATGTATAGGAGCCAAAATTAGAGCCAGAATAAAAGAGAAAACAAACGAAGAAAAGCCAGACAAAGCCTTTTTCAAGATAGAAAACAGAAAACAGGAAAATAATGCATTCCGAGCCCTAAGCATCAAGGCTACATCACAACAAATAAAGAAGAAATAATCACGGAGATAACGAACTTCTACAAGAAGCTATGGGGAAAAGAAGAAAAGACGGATGAAAAAGAACAAGACCTCTTCCTAAAAACGAAAGATATAGATACGGCAGACTTCAACCCATACCTTAATATACAAGAAATAGAAGAGACTATGAAAGACATGAACAGAAATGCAGCTCCGGGGCTCGACGGTCTGCCGATTGAATTTTAGGTTATCACACTTACACCTCCGAAAGTCAGACGCAAACCTTGTTTGTGCGGTCACAATGGGTGTTGTCATGCGTCGGTTAGCGTCGTGCATCAGTGCTTCCATATGATCTCTATTTTCAAAGCGGGTAAGTGGGTAGATGCTAAAGAACCGTGGAAATCACTAGAACCCAGCCTCTGTGTTAAAACCAACTCCAGATTTACGTCACAATTGTGCGTCACTATCGTGCGTGTTGCCTCACAAACGACATTGTTTGCATTGTTTGAATCAATGACTAAATTTGCTGAGGACGTAAGTTGTGTATGCATTGGCCCTAACACTATGTTAAAATTAAACTAAAAATACATTTAAACTGTGTCCTATTATTTTCTAGGAAAGCCCGGTTAATTACATGTTAAAGGCGCTTAACTTTCTTCATGGACGTTTAAAGTGGAAGAGGCACTATTATAACTTAAAAAACAGCCCCGTACATAGGATATTTTTGATACGTGAACCGAAATTTGTGCCGTATTACCAAGTGTTGTCCAGTTCTATTGTATTTAACTTCTACTGCAAAATCATCAACTTTCTCCTAAACTATGTACTTCTCATGAATTGTAAGGAGAGTATTTAGAGTTGTTAATGTCCAATTAAATCAAACCTCGCTTTCTATTTTAAATCTAGCATACCAATGTCAAAATACTTTATACAAAAGGCACAAGTGATACAAGGTTTACAACTGTTTATTTGAAAGCCAATTGGAAGTTTGGGTAGACACTTAAACCACCTCACGGATGGGCGGTATGGGGAAAACCCACGTGCGTCAAGAGGTTACTTCAGTTCAATGGCGGGCTTACGTCGTATGCGTCGCATGTGAAGTTAAACTGTTTAGGTGAAGCAAAGTTGAAGTCAGAAAAGTAAGCATTAGCACTAAAATGATTTAAATGTAAGAATTTGCATTGTTTATATTTTCTCTCAATTGCAGGATGAATTTTTCTCATTGCAATATGGCTAATGCCAATATCGTATATTGGATGGGAGAGCACGTTAGTTTTTTTAGTTTTTGATGATAATTCAAATTTTTTGGTAATGTGTGCGTTTCGTAGAAAACAAAACGAAAAGCTGACGAACATGTAAGTCTTTATTTTAGTTTTTTTTGCAATATGACAATATCAAGTGTAAATTACAACATTTATGCAAAGGAGATAAGCAGAAAACGTAAAAGGCTGCCTGGGCCAAGGTTTGTTTGGGACATTGGTATATTAATTAATAATGTTTTGACCACTGCATGTGTTGCCTTTAAAGGTATCTTTCCAGGCAGCAGTTTCAGGAAAAGCAGAGGTGATTTGTTTTAAACTGACTTTAATTGTGTTCATCTCAGTTTTTTGCATTTTTTTGGCAGTGAAGGACTTATTTCAGCAACAGCGAGGTAAGGGTAATTTTGTGGTAAGTCAAACTGCAACAATATTGTGATTTCGAATACTTTTTAGATGGTTGAACCACAAAACGTGGAAAGACTACCAGGTGTATACAAGTTTGACAACCTATTTAAATTTAAAACAATACCTTCTCACATTGTTGACATTTCTTTATTGTTATGCAGGACCGCAAAAGGAATGCGGAGGTAGTGTGTACTATATCCATTACTGCCATAATGCAAAAATAATGTGTAATTAAAAATCTATTTATTTTGTTTTTAGAAGAAAAACTCACAAAATAATTTAGTAAGTATTGAATAAAACCTGTTACATAATCCTTTACATTACACTGTTTTATTTTCAGGATGACAGCGCACCAAAAAAAGGAGTAAGTATTGAATAAAACATGTTGCACATATCTTTGCATTACACTGTTTTATTTTCAGGATGACAGCGCACCAAAAAAAGGAGTAAGTATTGAATAAAACCTGTTACACATATCTTTGCATTACACTGTTTTATTTTCAGGATGACAGCGCACCAAAAAAAGGAGTAAGTATTGAATAAAACATGTTACACATATCTTTGCATTACACTGTTTTATTTTCAGGATGACAGCGCACCAAAAAAAGGAGTAAGTATTGAATAAAACATGTTGCACATATCTTTGCATTACACTGTTTTATTTTCAGGATGACAGCGCACCAAAAAAAGGAGTAAGTATTGAATAAAACCTGTTACACATATCTTTGCATTACACTGTTTTATTTTCAGGATGACAGCGCACCAAAAAAAGGAGTAAGTATTGAATAAAACATGTTGCACATATCTTTGCATTACACTGTTTTATTTTCAGGATGACAGCGCACCAAAAAAAGGAGTAAGTATTGAATAAAACATGTTACACATATCTTTGCATTACACTGTTTTATTTTCAGGATGACAGCGCACCAAAAAAAGGAGTAAGTATTGAATAAAACATGTTGCACATATCTTTGCATTACACTGTTTTATTTTCAGGATGACAGCGCACCAAAAAAAGGAGTTAAGTATTGAATAAAAACATGTTACACATATCTTTGCACTACACTGTTTTATTTTGTTTTGAAGGTGTCTGTTGAGAGCACATAAATGTGAGTGTTTATTAACATATGTTTCCTTCCTATGGGTAAATGTGTGTTTTTCTTTCAGAAAAATAAAGAGAAAATTTTTGTTAGTGTTTTTTTTGTCAGTTTGTTACTGTTGTGGGTGGCTTCTAGAGCGAGCAGACAAATATGTGAAAAAATATAAAATAATCAAAATAAAATGGGGATTTCTGCCACACCCAGGGGGTTCCTCATATATGGCCGTTGGCCTTTTTTTTCCCAGAAGGCCCTCGCCTGTAGCCCTACAAAACTGGGATATTTTTTATAACCAATTGATATTTAGCGCTTCAGTGTTTCCACTGATTCGGTTAACCCTCACCAACCAATGCTAATTATTCGTGGGGAATTTGACCCATTGCCAAAAACCAAATTGGGTCAATTGCACTGGTCAGTATTTAAATTTGAAGCAAAAAGTGGCTTTTTGGGTTAACCACACTCAATTGGCATTTACCTAGATTTTCATTATTTACATTTCAAAAAATAAAACATAATTTTTGTGGATAAAATTGGTAATTCTTTAAATTAGTTTGTCCAAAACACTTCGCATAAAAAGTAACCAATTGGTATTTAGCGCTTCAGTGTTTCCACTGATTCGGTTAACCCTCACCAACCAATGCTAATTATTCGTGGGGAATTTGACCCATTGCCATAAACCAAATTGGGTCAATTGCACTGGTCAGTATTTAAATTTGAAGCAAAAAGTGGCTTTTTGGGTTAACCACACTCAATTGGCATTTACCTAGATTTATTTGGTTGGTTGACCACACTTGCGTTCAACTAGGCCGCTATCTCCAGAAAATAATGGTTGTTTTTATGAAATACAAGGATGAATAATTAGGATGCAACCATTGATCTACAGTGGACAAACAAAATATATTTCTTTAGCATTTTCAAGTGAAGTAGCAACACATTTGATATGAAACCACTGTTTGCATCGAGTGCATTCAATCCAGTCCAGTTGAAAGGGGTCAGTAACATTATCATTGCATGATTTACATATTTTTTTCTCCATTGTATTATGAAGGCATTTTCCGGCAAGCAAACTTAAGATTTCAAGCCTATAGCTGTGCACAAAAGTGTTTTGCTGGAGACTTTTTCCAGTTGCTAGCCATTTGGCATACATACAAATCATTACTCCACAACTTGATCCATCAGGTTGTTTTGTTCTTTGAGGAGTTTCCAAAGCAGTAACTTTCCAACCAAATTTTGTTGTTAACAAATAGTTGACCATGGCTTTTGCAGTTTTAACATTGTTGTCGGTTTGCAAACAAGGCATTGTCAATGGGTCTATGTAGAACATTTTTCGGCTAACAATTTCAACAACAAGCAAAACCCAGTGTAAACCTGAGGGGTTCCAAGGTATAAAAATTGCTTGTTTTGCCTGCAAATTTACTCCTTCCCAAACTTTTTTAATTGAAACTCTCCTTTGCAATGTTTGAGCCACAGTAGAACAAACATACAGGGTATGTTGGTACATGTTTGTTAATTGCCATAAGTAGCTGTTAATCACTTCATCATAAAGCCAACCAACATTAAATCTGCTATCACATTGTTTCAAGGTATAAACTTCATGTTGTGGCAATGAGTCATCAAGGGATTTTAACTCCAAAAGGGTAATTAAATGAGGACCATTTTGCAAAACCTTACTTGAAGCATTGTAACCCTTAATGTGAGCTGTGATGTGTTGTTGTACTCCTGGTTTTTCACTCCTATCATTCATTAACTCCATTTCACTTGTTTGTTCATAAATGGCTGCCTTTACTGTTCTTCGTTTTTCATTTTTCTTGGGTATTGGAAATAAAGTGGTTACATGATGCAGTGGTTGCATGAGGTTTGCAAACTGCCCAACCCGTGAAGAAAATGGGTTTGGCTTTGGTCGCTTGCGAGGCAACTCATCATGAGAACCTTTTTCAGGGAATGTTGATTTTCACTTCCTTTTCAAAGACTTAAGCTCAGGAGGCCTAGTTATTCGAAGACCGGCATCATAAGAACATGCTTTCGAAAATTTTGTAATAACTGATTCAATATTTGAAATGCCTTCATCCAAAACTTGCTTGGAACTGACATCATAAGAGAGATCTATCAAATGCTTCATCAAATCAAGAAACTTTTGATGGCTTTGCTTGCGACCTGTGGTTTGTTCATCAGTTACCGCAATGTTTTCAGGTTGAGTTTTTGATTGACTTGTGGTGGTATCCTTGATTTCTTCATTTTTAACCACAAAATCAGAAACAGTTTCAACTGACAATTGGTTTACAACCGCTGGATCCAAAACCATGTAAACCGAATTGGAATACCATTCTGGCAAACTATGCCATCCAACATCTACATATTTGTTAAAAATTGCAAACATGTGTTTGCATGGTAAAAAATTGTGCAAAAAATCATGACATGTGCACTTGGGAAAGTTCCTATCATTGCCAAATTTTATGGTGTATATTTCTGAAGATGAACTGCTTACCACAGTAAACATATCTCCCTTTCTACAAATTGAACTTGCCTGAATGTTTGTAGACTCTCCTATACGTTTAATGCAATGTTTTACCAACTTTTTTGGTCGATTTCGAAGGAAGTTGGGAATGTCTGCATTGTAACTTCTGTAATTTCCAGAAGACCTCAAGTTTTCTTGTTTGTATCTAAACAAATTTATGAATAAATTAATTTTACTGGATACCCAAAAATTAATGTTAAGAGGTATACAACTTACTTCTCTAATGCATTAGGTAAAAATTCCTTGTGCAAAATTATGATCAAGCCAGACAATGACTTATCTGTCCTAAATCGAACATGGCATTCTTTAAGAACACGGTTTTGTCTCTCAACACCATTGTTGGTGCGAATCAAAACCTTTAACTTGTCTGCCCTATAGAGCCACAACCATCGCTAAAGAAAGGGTGTATTAATGACAAATCAAATCAAATCATGTTTATTTTGCGAGAAAAGCAACTACGCGACGAACAAAAAACAAGGAAATGAAATGGCATGGGCACCGATAAAACCATAAAGGTTATCGAGTCAGGCGCCCATGTAAAGGTGATTTCCTCACGGAGAATCACCGTCTGCCGTAGGATCGAAGCCAGTCGCACTGGGAGGTGATGGGTTGCGACAAGCTGCATGTGACGAAAAGGTGGCCACCCGGCCGTGCTGGCCAAAGCAAAACCCATCGAAACGCAAACGCCAACTCGGTTCTCAGAACGTTTCCTTTGATCCACATCGACAGACCTTAACGTCCCGAGGACAGTTCAAACGTGGTGGTTTTGGTTGGAGATGGTCAGGATCGTATGGAGGTTGCGCTTGTTGACGATCAATGGCACGTTATGATGTTGGTGTGCAGCGCTCCTAGGTCTGAAACAACAACGGATCCTACGGTAGTAAATTGTTCATTTAGGCGTAGAGTGTACAGTGGAATATGCATAAAAACACCATAAAAAAAAGACAGAAGAAACGCAATAAACGACAGGAGGACTACAAGAAAAAAGGGGAAAACGGACTGCTAACAGGGTGGATGAAAAAGGAAGTTAATACTGAGATGTGAAACATTGGCGGATTTTTTTTTTAAATGATGGACGGGAGAGCGATCTAATGGAAGGGTTTATTTCCTCCCATATCTGTGGGCCCCTATGTTTAAGCATACGTAAGCCGAAGGTGGTGTTAACTCTTGGGTGAAATAAGTTCTTTTGCGATGCATTTCTTGTGAAATGATCGTGCACTGTGCCTACTAACGAAAATAAGGAGTTGTAGGAGGCCGGTAGATTGCCGGTATGGAAATCGTGCATTACTTTGGCCAGTTCGAGTTTGTAAATGTCTCTAATTTTTGTGAGATCTAATTTCTTATATAATGGCGTGACGTGGCTTTGAAAGGAACTAAAGGTTATGGAGCGGAGTATATTATTATGAATAGTGTTGAGTTTTTTCAGTGAGAGTGCCGATCCTCCACCCCAAGCACCGATAGCGTACTGAATATGGGAATATACAAATGAATAGTAAACGTTTCTCAAAGTTTTAACGTCAAGATAATTTCGCAACTGAAAAAAAGTGCCGCATGCTTGTGACAATTTCTTTTCTAAATGATGAATGTGAGTTGTCCAGGTTAGTTTGTCATCAATGTATACACCGAGGTACTTAATATTATCTGATCGCAAAAGTTTTTCATGACCGATGGTGACGGTGAAATTGCCAGTGCTTGAGGTGGAAGGGAAAAACAATAGGAACTTTGTTTTCCGAATGTTGAGAGAAAGTCGATTGTGCCTTAACCAGTTGTCAACATTTGTGAGTTGTTCGTTAACACGGGATTGTAAGTCAATAAGTGAAGGGGAGGTCATTGTAAGAACCGTGTCGTCAGCAAACAATTTGGTTGTAAAAGAGGATACTTGCGGAAGGTCATTGATGTACAATAAAAAAAGTAAAGGAGCTAATGGCGAACCCTGTGGGCAACCGCATGTTATGGGTTTAATATCCGACACAGAATTTCCTATTCTAGTGCATTGACTTCTACCTACAAGGTAACTGCGGATTAAGTGTAGGGTATTTCCCCTAATTCCATACCGGCGCTCTAACTTTTCCAACAACTTCTCGTGATTTACGGTGTCGAATGCCTTAGACAGGTCTAGAAAAATGGCGCATGTGAACTGTTTATTGTCAAAAGATTCTAACAGCTTCTCGTAAATATCGTAAATGGCGAGTGACGTGGAATGTTTGCTTCTAAATCCGTAATGATGCTGTGAAATTAACTTACTTTTTTCAAGGTAGTTATATAGGCGGCTGTGAATAATTTTTTCAAAAATTTTTGCAAAAGGGGACAATAATGATATTGGCCTGTAATTAGTGCACTCACTCACAGAACCATTTTTGTGTATGGGAATTACTTCTGCCGACTTAAGAACTACGGGATATTGTCCATTACGAATACACCAGTTATACACCTCCGACAGAAAGGGTGAAATTATGTATTTAACTAGCTTAATGAACCTAATGGGGATATCATGAGATGGTACCGATTTTGTTGCATCTAAAAGGGATATATACATTTCTATCCGTCCTTTGCCTTTGACACTGTAGCAATGACGTCTGGGAAACTGCGCCCCAGCACGTACTTCACGATACCAAGCTCAGCAGCTTTGAGTTCGACGACAGTCAATTGACCAGTCAGCACCCTGCACTTCGACGGAAACCTATTGGCCAGCAACATCGACTTGTATCGGAGAATCCATCCGACAGCCTTCTTTAGCCGATTCCAGGACGAAAACTTGGCAATAAGTCGATCCGTTGGCGACGAGACAAACAGTTTGAGCTTCCTTCTTTATTTGAAGAAACTCGATCGGCACGTTGGACAGGTCGGGGGAAGAGGGCCATGTATCTTCTCTTTCCCAAAGAAACTGGGGTCCACTGAGCCATCGGCTAGATCTTAGAAATTTGTTCACACCAAGTCCACGTGACGCTTCGTCAGCAGGGTTCACCTTTGTGCTTACATGCCTCCACTGATTTGGATGAGATGCCTCTTCAATTTTGGCCAAGCGGTTTGCTACGAACACCGGAAAGCGCTTGTTGCAGTTGCGAATGCTTTGAAGAACGGCAGTCGAGTCTGTCCAGAACACAGATTGGCATCCGACCAGATCCAATTCCTTCCTTGCAAGTTGATCCAACTTAACTGAAACAACGGAGGCCTTCAACTCCAGACCGGGAATCGAACACGTCTTCAGTGGGGCAACACGTGCTTTACCCATCAGAAACGAACAGTGAATGCGTCCTCGCTCATCCACCAGCCTCACCGCACCATAAGCTGTGGATGACGCATCTGCGAAATGGTGCAATTCCGTTTTTCGCACCTTACCGAAACTGCTTGGCTTCACGCATCTAGGTAGAACGACATCCTTCAACCGTGGTAATTGCTGCAACCATTTCCTTCACGTTTCGGAATCCTCATCGGAAAGCACGTCGTCCCAACCAAGTTGTTTCCTGCAGAGGTCTCTTAGCATCGTCTTTGCCACCACGATCACAGGCGCTGCAAAACCGAGAGGATCATACAACGAACTCATCACTGACAGGATGGCTCTTCTGGTAAAAGACTTCGGCTGCTTTACGTCAACGCAGAACCCGAACTCGTCTGAGCAAATGTTCCACCGAACTCCGAGTAATCTCTCGCACGACGATCCATCCAGATTCAGCTTTTTCACCGATTTTGCTCGTTCCTCTTCGCCAATGGACGCGAGAACTCGCTCGCTGTTGCTAACCCACTTGGTCAAACGAAATCCCTTCCTCTTAAGAAGTGTGCAAATACTCTGGACAAGATTTATAGCGTCTGCTTCAGTTGATACAGACTTCAGACAGCCGTCGACGTAGAAATTCTTCTTTATGGTCTCGACGACCTCACTTGGAAACTTGTTTCGTAAATCATCAGCAGCCTGCTTCAGGCAAAAGCTCGCACATGAGGGGGAGGAAGCTGCCCCGAACAGGTGAACCAGCATCCGGTGTGCCGTGGGCTTCTTCGACATATCGCCTCCGGGCCACCACAGAAATCGAAGTGCGTCGCAATCAGTCGGTTGTACACGTATCTGATGGAACATGGCTTCCACGTCGGCCACGAGAGCCACCTGTCCCATCCGAAATCTTGAAAGGACACCAACCAACGAGTTGGTCATGTCCGGGCCCTGAAGGAGAGCTTCATTCAGCGACTGCCCGCGATACTTGGCGGCGCAGTCAAAAACCACCCGCACCTTTCCTGGCTTGTGCGGATTTGTGACAGGATGATGTGGCAGATACCACACAACGTCTTTGGTCTGTTTCTCATTAGGAATCTCCTCTGCATAGCCTTTAGCTATGTAACCCTGGACCGTCTTGATGTAAGCGTCCCGCAGAAAGCCATCACGCATCAGGCGGCGTTCCAAAGATCTCAGACGGTTTAGTGCCATGTCCCTGTTGTTGCGCAGCGGCTGCGCATTCGGACGCCACGGCAAAGGCAACTCATAATGTCCCTGCTGGAATTTCACACCGTTCTTCATTTTATCTAAAACATACCGGTCTTCACGGGACATAGGCGTTTCTGTGCAGTTGGTATCCTGAAAGTCGGTCTTCCACATTCGCTCTAGCTTATCCTGTAGCGAATCATCGGCAACTTGGGTAAAGTTTGCTGCAAACCAATCGTTTGATTTCTTGCAGACAGGTCCTGCTAAGGCCCATCCAAGTGGAACCCTTAATGCAATAGGCTGCTTCGGTTTTCCCTTCCGTACTTCTTGCACGATAAAGGCTTCTTGCACATCCAAACCAATCAGCAGCAAAGCTTCACTGCAGTCAACACGCGGGAATGACAAATCCTTGATATGAGGCAGTCCGTTCAATTCTATCTTTGTCGGAAACTTGTTGGCGGAAATAGGCAAACAATCAACGGCAAACACTTCCGGGAGTTCCACAGTTGCAGCACCATCAAGCGAAGCAACGGTCAAGCCGACCCTCTTGCCCTCGCGCCTGCGACTGTCTCCGTTGACCGTTTTTAGCGTCACGTTGCTCGGTTCACCTTTCAGCCCAAGTCTTTCAGTTAACCTTTTGTCACACAAAGTGACACCAGAACCAGTATCCAAAAGAGCGTACGTGTTTACGCACCTTCCGTTAGCACTGATCTTGACGGGAACCATCATCAGATTGACATTCTGGCGACCAGAAGAAGCATGACAGTCCTTTTCACTTGCCGACACAACCGAACAGACAGTCCGTTCCGGTGCCGTTCCCATGACAGGGGAGGATTCGTTTTCTCTCTTCTCCGGTGGATGCAACAAGGTGTGATGAGCTTCGTTGCAGTCCTTCACTGTGCACGCTTTGGGGCTGTTGCACTTTGTAGCAAAATGTCCAAATCGAAAACAGTTGTCACACAGTCTGCGGCGTCGGGTAACGCGCAAGCGATCACGGAACGACCGGGACTTAAATTCCTCGCACTTTGTAAGGCTGTGCCTTCCCGAACAGCACGGACACAGAGGGACTACTGGAACGTTGGAAGGCCCAGCACGGGCCTTGGGCAGACTCTTCTTCCTTTACAACAACGTGACTAGAAGCCTTTACATGACCACCTTTACCTTTAGCTTTCTTGGCTTCGTTGCGATGCTCGTCCAACATACGACTAAAGAGCGAATTCGCAATCCGGTCCTCCGTTTCTACGAATTCGACCAGGTGTTCGAATTGGGGTTCACGGCCGGTCGTCCTGACTATTTTCTCAACATGCCATTTCCAGCTCTCCTGCATCTTGAATGGAAAACGATTTGCCACCGCAATCAGCGTAGGGTAGTTATTCATCTCGGAATGCTCGTCAAGGTCTGAAAGTGTAAGTAAACAATCGCGCAGCGACTGCGCCAATTCGCTTAAACCAGCAGCGTCATTTGGTCGTAACTCTTGACCGTTCACAACGCACCTTACACAGGCATGAGCAATTATATGGGACTTGCCATATTGTTGAAATAGCAACTCTCTCGCTTGTCGGTAACCGTTTTCCTTCAGTCTATAGCAGTGCTCAATCAGTTTACGGGCCTTGCCTTCACAATGCTGGATCAAATACGACAATTTGGCTCCATCGTCATCGATACGAGAATCAAAATTGCGAACGAACCGCCAATAGTTCATTGGATTGCCGTCAAATACAATTACTTCAGGCTTGGGTCTGTTAATGTGCTTTACAAGCGATACGATTTCACTACCATGTGCACTTGTTAGCTTAGCAGATGCGGAAGTAGCATTTACATTTGGTAGATCAGAAGAACCTTGTCCTTCACATGAGGGTTTCTTTACAGGCATAGAATTAGACAAGGACCCAGCCGGGGCTACATAGTCAAACACATACCGCCGATCCGAAGGGCTTCGCTGCGACGTGACGGGAGGTGACGTAAACAGGACGCGACGCTGATCCTCGAGCGGCTTCTCTGTGGAGGATACGGATGATTCCCCAGAACCTCTCACCGTCACGTATTCCGTGTTTCCCGACATCTCGTCCCAAACCTTCTCTTCCACCTCGGCGGCCTGCAGTCGATGTTGCAGCCCCAACATTTCCAAGTCATCCTTTCGGCGCTGTTCTTCTTCGGCGTGTTGTCGCGCCAGCTTCTGTCTTTGAGCGGTCTGTTGAACAGCAAGACGCGCGAGCTGTGTTGTCGGGCTCTACTACTTGCCGAAGAACTAGAGCGCATACTTCGTCCGCAGGACGATTTGTTGTCCTTCAGACTACCGTCACCGCTTCCACCAGGGCTGGTTACATGCCCAGATAAATCACGACAAGAATGCGAGTTTGCCTCACAAACCCAGTGGGCAACTCGGTCGTCAAATTCAGTTTTGTTTTTCTTTACGCTTGCAAGATCATCGGCAAGCTCGGGATATGCCTTGTAGGCGTCCATCGCATCAATAAAAAGCTGTTCTAAAGTAACCAAGACAGTCTCAAGCACTTGTAAGTTGCGGTGATCCTTCATCAGACACTCAGCGACGATGTATTGTCCACTCAGTCGTCGAAGACGATCAACGACAGCATCAGGAAGTGTCGGTGGAGAAACACTTGGTTCTGCCTTATTGAAAGGCGAACTTGGCAAGGTTGCCTTTACCAAATAGTTAAACTTGCTTTCAACAAACAGTTGAAACTTTCATGTAACGTCCGTTGAACGCGCCCCGGTTCTTGGCGCGGAACGTCACACGAGGCGGAATTCCCGCAGTTAAAACGCGTGTCTTTAATGGGCCTCAAACTCGCTCACTCAGTTGATGTTAATTTTGTAATCGAATGTGCAGTACGCACTCGTACGCAAGATGGAATGTATTCGAAGTGTAGACGTTACAGACGTCGGGAGGAGACGAAAGACACGTAGGACACGTGGACCCTTAGAACACGGTTTCTACACAGAAGGCAATGTGTCAAACAAATACACTTCACGTAGACAATTACAGCATAAGGCTCACCAACTATTCGGGAACCGGGAAACTCTGGACCACAAAGACGGTCGAAGCAGTTACTGTCGCACACCTAAACGAAACAGGCAGCATAAACTACAATGCGCCACTATGACGTAACACACACAATGCTTACCGATAACTTTGGGCGACAGAAGATTGAATACCACACGCTTCACGTGTGTACAAATGCAAGAGAGACACTGCGAGTACAAAGACAGCGTCAACACCGTGTGTAAACTTAATCACTTTAACAAGGGCAGCTATACCGTTCAGCGAACTGACTTCTAAGTCATCGCAGTTAAATTAACCAAAATTACAATTTACACATTTCGGTAATTCGGTACTTCAGTCGTTTCACACATATGTACAAATAGACTCACCAGAAAATGCTCGCTCGCAACACAAAAAACCTTTTGCAAGAATGAAATGACGTAGCACTGTGCTGCACAGTTGTCGGATACAAAAAGGACAAAACCACGTTGCGTTGTCACTTAAAACCTGGTCTCTTATTATTGCGTCACAGACCGTATGATATTGCAACACACATTAGTGTAGAGAAAAATGCGCATTCATAGAAATCGGCAATTACTGGCAAACAAGATGTAACATTCATCCTTCTCCTTTTTGATAAACTTTGTTAGGGTTGAAACTTCAAACTTTTCAATTACTTCATAAGCTTCATCCATCGAGCTAACCCACTGCAAAGTGTCAAATGAAAAACAATATCTGAATACCCAAACAACTACCTGTGCCTTTTGGTGGTCACTGTGCAAACTGTCCGACTCATTTGGATTCTTAAATGTATGTTGCTAAAAAACATAGATGTCCGTCTATCTACATTCAACAGTAACAACATAATGAAGCTAACCTTTATTTTGCCTTGATTTTCTGGCTCAAACATGACTTTTACAAATTTTACATAAAATCCTATTTCTTGCAACAAATGCGAAGCTTTGACAGACATGCGTTGCCTGATTGCTTTACTTGCCTTATCAAGCTAGTAGGTTGTATCCTGGTTCTATATAAACAAATGACCGATGCTAAACTTTATGCTTTACACCAGGAATGGTCTACCTTTTGGTTTAGTGCAATTATTGCTTTTTAAATGCAATATACCACAACTTTTATCCTCTCAATTTCATAGCATGCTACATTTGCATTGCATTTAATGTCGGTTATACAACTTTAGCTATGAGATACAGTGTGGTAGTTAAAATTGTGCTTCCAATCCTGTTTAATGCAAAATTAACAACTTCGTACAAGTTTACCTATAGGACAAATAGTTTGCAACAATCAACTTATTTTTGTACTCTGGAAAGTGTAACACATCACAAATTGTCACTACATAGTGGAGTGGACAATTAGTTTTAGTTTCAAAGTATCTGTCAAAGTGCCAACATGTTTTTCCGAGCTCCTCCTGTGTAATTATGTATGGAATTCCATTGGTCTCATTCCAATGAACTTTATGTGAAACTGAATTACAAAGTAGCAAATTTTGACCTCCACTTCGTAATTACGTCATCATTTTTATTTTTTTAAATACACAATAACAAAACTTCTATTAAAAACAATAATTTTATGCTATGCTACCTATAAGAGAGTTTTAGCTAATCCCCTTACCTTCAGTTTTGACTTGTGAGTCCTTTAATTTCAGTTGGACTGATTCCAGAAACTGTTGTCCACAGTTTCTGGCATCCTGTTTCAACTGAAACCACTATACATAGACAAAGAAATAACTTGTAATGATGTCAAAACAGTTTTTGTTTTATCAACATGCCTACATACCTTTTTAACTATGTTTGTGGATGTAAAATCCGACAAATGAATTTCATTTGAATACATCTTTTTCTACAATTTTAATTGTAAAAGAATCTGAAAGTTAATAATAATACAGATAGTTTTCTGTGTGCAACTATAAAGCTACATTTGACAACCAGTTGGAACCTGTCAAAAGCTTATTTTAACGTTGTTCACAATATACTTCTGATTATTATGGCCAAAAAACATTCACGCGTTAAAAGAGTTTGACTATTAATAGACAGGGTATAACGCAGCACGGTAGTCAAAAATTAATAAACACTTGCAATTCTTTTTTTCTCTTTAAGCATCGAGTTTGCCAAACTATCTGCCATCAACAAGTTGCGAAAATTCGACAAGCACTTCACAGCTGGCGCCATGTTCACGTGATTACTCTCCCGCCGTTCGCTCTGTGACGTAATAGTGTGAATTGTCAGTGATCGCTGGAACATATGCAACCCCAAATCAGTATGTGTTGAAGTTGCTGTTAAGCAGTTGGTCTGTCAAGCAAATGTATATCGAGAATATTGGGAGTTTGATGTGGCACATATTGGTTAGGCTTGAATGGCACTTTTGTGTATTAAGAATAATTCCACGTGTCGTGGTTAGTTGATGAGACTAAAAATTAAGAATATTTTATGTGAAAGTGTAAGCATGGATTTCTTTATCCAGTGAGTTGGTGATGTTGTAAAAGCAGACGTGAGGACGTGGCGCAGGTAATTTACAGCCGAATGTAACTAATCTCCCTGTTATCATGACTGTTAAGATTAACGATATACTATCGACGATTGGGCGTAAATAAGTCTCATTGATGTTCGTGGGAACTGGAAAAATCCCCATTCATGTTTGAAAAAAACTTTGGGCCCCGGTGTAGTAGTATCTTCCACCTAGCTGTGGGGAGGTTCTTTAGCATCTACCACTGGCGAGGCGTCTGGGTTATCAAAAATGCCAACGACCACATGGAAAAGCCTCCTGGGCGTGGTAGGAATTTTTCAAACACAACATAAAAATGCAGTCCATCAACATATAAGCAAACATTATTTATTGGGAAAGCCTAAAATGCACTTAGTTTGCCATAAAAAAGAGAAATCGATTACAACACAAATAGCACTGTTTTTGTAGCGACATGTGACAAGGAGTGCAATGTTTGTGCCCAAATGAAGTTCATTTAAATTTGCATTGTCTGGCAGTGGAAGAAACAGTTTATTGCATCACAATTAGCATACACAAAACAATATATATAACACAAATGCTGTTTAACATGAGATTAGTGTGTTTTATAAAGATTTCAACTTTGCAAAAACTATGTTTTGGAAATTTGTATCTGGCAGCTTATTTAGGGTGGCTTCTATCTTTGCAGAATCTGCAGTGTTAAAGCTTTGTAACAATTTTGTTTTATCAATCAAGAATCATACATGATTATCCATTTTTCTTAAATCCAATGTAAACAATATACGAAGTGAAAATATTTTGTAATAATATAAAATAATTTCATTTTTGGGCAGGAGTAAAAACGACTACACAAAATGATATTTAAAGACTTAACAGTAATTCTTACCTCATTCAAATTATACTTTATTTCCACAGATGCAATATTCCAATAGAAGCATTGCAGATGTTCAGCTGAAATTCAAGTATATAGCATTTAAAATTTTTTTGAAATAAAATCATAATACACCTTTTGATTTGTGTCTTCTGTTTGACTTGTCGCCCCAAATGTCATATGTCTTTTGTTGAAACCAACATAGTCAAAATAGTACAACCTAAATTATGTTAATGTATCTAAACACATTGGCAGCATGCTTCATTCTAATGGTCTGAGTTTGTGCAAAGTAAGCCAAGCAAAACCAAAATATAATAGTATATATAAAAAAATATATAATATCCAGTCATATAGCAACCCACAGAGTATAAAGTTATTATGCTACACCATAACTGAAATCCAGGGCAAACCCACATTAGAGTATTTAATGCTTCCACGCTACACCATAACTGAAATCTAGGCCCAACCCACATTAAGAGTATTTAATGCTTTCAGGCTACACCATAACTGAAATCTAGGCCCAACCCACATTAGAGTATTTAATGCTTCCATGCTACACCATAACTGAAATCTAGGCCCAACCCACATTAGAGTATTTAATGCTTCCATGCTACACCAGAACTGAAATCTAAGCCCAACCCACATTACAGTATTTAATGCTTCCATGCTACACCAGAACTGAAATCTAAGCCCAACCCACATTAGAGTATTTAATGCTTCCATGCTACACCACAACTGAAATCCAGGCCCAACCCACATTACAGTATTTAATGCTTCCACGCTACACCAGAACTGAAATCTAGGCCCAACCCACATTAGAGCATTTAATGCTTCCACGCTACACCATAACTGAAATCTAGGCCCAACCCACATTACAGTATTTAATGCTTCCAGGCTACACCATAACTGAAATCTGGACCCAACCCACATTATATTCTTCAAAACATTCACGGTTCAGTTGACGCGTTTCAGACTACAGCGCACTTCACGCACATCCTTGTCCATTGTTAAAAGCGATTGTGACGTCATAATCTGGTTTGCGTCGATGCCCCCGTTATGTGGTCAATGTATCTTCCCTGCTCCTGGGGAAGCGTTTTCATTCATTTGTTTCATTGCTTCTTCTATTTCTTTTATGCTTGGGTAGGGGCTAAAATCGTCCGTGTCGTATTCTTTTACTTTGAGATCTTGAAGAAAAAAGTTCGTTTGCCCCACAGGCCCCTATAGAAGTTCGTGATTCTTTCCACAATTTTGTTTTGCTCGGTCGTTATTTCGCCTTGAACTTCGAGTGCTCGGATCGCATTGCTTTCCTGCTTTTTTGTTTCTGTTTTAAAGAAAGCCTTGTTTGGTTTCTCTTCATCTATTCTTTCTTTTATTCTGGCACGAATTTTCGCGCCTTTGCATTTTTCGTATTCACTCATTTTGAGTTTTTCCTTCTTCCCACAAACACAAATATTGTCCTGTCTTTACCTTTCGCTAAACCCACTATAACTAAATGACAATGGCCAAACAAAATTATCTAGAAGAAGATAGATCGGTATATCTGCAAATTCTCAACAAAGATTACTACCCCTTGGACAAATTTGTAGGTCTTTTCGAGACAGTGCTAAACAAGTATAATGACCTCCTCTGTGGGGTACAATCGATCAACAAAAAAAGAATCGATATACAAAATCACATATTCTGATATCGAATTTGCACTGAAAACAAGGAAGAAAATGTTAGAAGGAACCCACAGACTTCGAAATGACCGAACAGTTTATACTAATAATACAAGCGAAAACGCCACCTAGGCCCAGGACCCAAATTACCCTATACCCCGTCCCCCTCGCAATGACCAAAGAACATCTCAAAAAGGCCGTAAACGATCTACATTGGGGAACAAACGCGGGCCACAGCTTCCTTAAATATAAAAATCACAAACACCTGTGCAATGGATATGTGCACCTACTTTTGCAGGACTACAAAGAACAGAATATAACTTGTATTGCAAAACTATTTGGCCACAACATACAAGTAGCTAAACCAGGAGAAAGCTTCGGTCCAGCATGTACAAGTTGCAATCAAAGGAGGCACTTGACAAATAACTGTCCGAAACGAAATCAATGCAGCATGTGCGGGAAATCCGGCCAGAAGGGGAAATGGTGTCCCGAATACTCAGATATACAACAGAGATCAAACGAAAACCAGTTTTCCTTTGACATAAACTTCCCAAAAAAATCTACCCCAATAGGAAAGGGCATCACAACAACAGCCCAAGTTTTATCTCCAATCCTAAACAGCATACAAGCATATGAAAACAGAAAAGAAAAGCTAAACTTCGTACAACAACTGCCAATAGAAGAGGAAGAAGAACGAATACCAAAAGAAGGAAACGAAAATTCGACCCAAAACAACCAAGAAAAAGAAAATACAGCCACAGAAATGGATGAAGATGCTCAATCCTCGAAGTCGGGAAACCTAGAAATACTCACAGAATCCGAACCAGAAAAATCCTCTTCATATGGGACCCCAAAAAACGTTCAACATCCACCACCCACAGGCATCCTTTCCCCCTGCAGATCAGAAGCAGAATACGCAAACCCTATGACCCCAGTACGCCCACCCCTAACACCACAGAAAAATATTGAAAAGACAGCAAAAATAATAGGAAGTAAATTTAAAATCGGCATCACTGACAACGAAAAGAAAAAAAGAACACCAACTATCCTCATCATCCAGCTCCAACTTCAGACTAAACAAGAACAGAAGAAAGAAAGAAGAAAATAGTGTAGTGGTTCCTCACCCCTTCCTATCAATTTCTTTTCCCTTTCTACGAAAATAACCTAAAAAATTTAAAGTGATACATAACTGATCCCCTTTTTCCCCACATCCATGGCGTCAGATGACCAAAAAATAATGTCGGTAAATATAAACGGACTAAACAGAAATACACAAAACCTTTACCAATTGATCGAAAAAGAAAAGATACACATTACGCTTGTTCAAGAAACACACAAAATTGACTACGACAAAATTAAAAAATGGGCATCAAAAAACAAATACAAAATATACGCAAATGCAACACAAACGGAACAAAAGAGACTACATAGCGGATCAGCAATAATAATAAAACGGGAAAATTTAGACGAAAATATAACCCATGAAATCATTGAAAACAACCACATACAGAAAATAACAATAAATCTCAATAAGCAGAAAATAAAAGAATCAATAACAATTTACAATATCTACTTAAAATCAGGAAACAGTCACGAAGCAACCATCATTAGATACAAACACATTATGAAATTACAATCAGACCTGAACCTACAAACAACCAGAGAGAATATAATAATCGGTGGAGACTTTAACTTTACATACAACAACGTAGACACAATAACTGAAACAAAAATACAAAGGACAGACACAAAACTTTGGTTAGAAATCAAAGAAATACAGAACCTACAAGATGCTTTTCGATATCTTTACCCAAAAAAGAAAATATTTACCTATATTTCCAAAAAGTCCGCTTCGAGACTAGACAGGATCTATTGCAACATTCCAGTCTTAAATGAAATAAAAACCTTCAAACATGTGTCAACAACCTTTACGGATCATACAGCAGCACCAATCTTGAAAGTGAATACAAAAAGTCATACAACATGGGGAAAGAACCCTTGGAAATTTAACACCAGTCTGCTAAACGATAAAGAATACATTGAAAAAATTGAAAACACAATCCACGATCTACAAAAAGATAACACAACTATTTGGAAACTACCCAATACTGGACACACTTGAAAGAGAAAATAAAAAAAGAAAAGATTAGCTACGCCATACAGAAGAAAGAAAAACAAGACAGGCAATATAAAGAAAACCAAAAAGAAATGGAACAAATAATGGGACAATTGAATAATAAAGAGCTAACACTCAATAGCAGATACGCAAACGAAACAAAGCAATTGACCAAGAATAGAACAATGGAGCCAAAATACGTTCCCGAATCAAAGAAAAAACTTCCGAAGAGAAACCAGATAAAGCATTCTTTAGAATAGAAACCAAAACGCAACAAGACAGTGCTATAAGAGCTCTAAACATTGATGGCCAAACGAAAACAGACAGAGAAAAAATAATTAAAAGAGTAACTACCTTTTATAAGAATCTTTGGGGTAAGGATATCCAAACGAACAAGTACGAACAGGACTACTTCTTACTAAACACAGACTCGCAAACACCTGAACTACAAAATGTAGAACCATATATAACACAACAAGAGCTACAAAAATCTCTAAACACTATGAATAAAAACGCATCGGGTTAGACGGCCTTCCGGCCGAATTCTACCAGTGTTTTTGGCAGGCTTTGAAAGATGACTTCTATTGAACTTTCGATTAACATCTAAAAAAAGAACTACCACAAGACATGAAAAATGCTATAGTAAAATTAATACCAAAAAGAAAAGACAAAACATTAGTTGCAAACTTCCGTCCAATTTCACTTTTAAACGTAGATTACAAAATTATTAGCAAACCAATAGCCAAAAGATTACAATCAGAATTAAATAAAAAATATCAATAGAACAAAAATGTGGCCTAGCTCAAAGACAGATCCAACATATACACTACAACGTTAATGCAGCAAAAGAAATAGCACAACGATATAACATGGACCTGACAATCATGATAACAGACTTCGAAAAAGCCTTTGACACGGTGGACCACAACTTTTACACATACGAATGGACAAAAATATTATACAAAAACATCACAAGCCAAATTCTGATAAACGGACACTTATCTGAAAAAAGTAAGATAAAAAGAGGGGTGAGGTTTGAGCATGCATCTGTTCTGCGCAATAAGCGAAATCTTAACGCAAAAAAATAATAAATGCCAACATATTAATGGTTTCAAATATCGCAAATCACTACTAAAAGTACAACAATATGCTGATGACACAACTTTTTTTATAACGAAGAATGACGAAATCACCGCAATTTTTTAAATATTACGACGTTACGAAATGGCATCGGGCCAAAGATTAAATAAAGGAAAAACCGAAATTTTGTGTTTTTCAAATGAATTAAAACATAATATATGCCGACAATTTCCTCTGTATAGCAAATCAAAAACAAAGATACTAGGTATTATTTATAATGAATTCGGAAAAAACAACCATATAACCAACTGGGATACTGTTTTAGACTTCTAACTATTTTCGGCAAAATAACGATAATAAATACACTCATAATTCCAAAAATATTATAAACAACGCGCATTATTTACCCAACAAGAGAAATTAATAAAAAACATAAACAAACAACTTTTTAATTTCCTATGGCACCCTAACAAAATAGAACTGATCAAACGGAACAAACTAATCGCCGCACACAAACAAGGAGGGATAAAAATGCCGGACATAGAAACCAAAATCAAAGCAACACTAATGGAGAAATTACGAGACATGACAAATAGCGAAAAATTGGATGAGACATGGAATTTCTATGGACAATATAATTTAGGAACACCAATAAAAAATATAATGTGACATAACAAATAACGTAAAACAAAATACAAAAAATTCTTGACGAAGAGTATGGCATACCCACACACTTCAGAAACCAAGAAATGCTAAAAGAATTCTTCGCGGTGATTGGTCGTAATAGGCGTGACACAAAGGTGCCGCGTAAAAAGCGCCCTTTATTTCTTTATTATGAAGTGGCTATCGGGCGGTTGATAAAAGAGGAATCAATGAAATATATGCTGAAGGAGATGCCTGAAACAAAAGAAACAAAGGCCCCTCGGTCCTCTGATAAGAGTAGCTCGGCGAATAAACAAACAAAGAAATAGTAGGATGAGATATAGCGTCCATCCATCCCGACACTCTGAGACCGTTAGAGCAAGAGCCTCTTTAAACATTCTTTCCTTACTCGTTTTGCTAAAGACAAACTAGAGAGCAATCAACCGTGACCTCCTACCAACCAGCTGCCACAAACGTAATATCTTTTCCTTTCAAGCTCGACGAATTCTACAAGTACCTGGGCGTGAGAGAGGGGTACCAACCGTACGTGAGAGCTACCAACGTCCTCAGTACGGCCGTCGAGCGGCTCTTCAAGAGCTTCCCCGTCTGAGCTTGATCCTTCACGCCGGTTCGAAAACGGTCAGGATGCCCTTACCTCCGCTGCGGCCCGAAGAGAAAGCAAATACAGAGAGCTCTGCGGGAACCTTGCCCGCGATACCAACAAAAAGGTCAGGTTCCACACTTTTATAGTGGGCTCTCTGGGAAGCTCTGCCATGGGCAATAATTCCACCCTCTCCGCCCTTGGCATTAACGGGTCGTCAGCAGTCGGACCTGGCCAGAGAATGCTATGCTCTGGCCTTGAGGAGTAGCCACCACGTGTGGCAGTCCTGGTGTAGGGGGATAGCTAGTGGGCTTGACTTTAAACCACCGTAATTTTGTTTTTTAGATCAATGTGCGAAACCAACTTGGCAAACCGACCTCCACCGTACGAACAAAATTCCGCGGCTAGAGGGCGACAGCACCACTCAACATACACTACCCGGCACTAAAGAAGATTGAATCAAGCAACTAAACAACATCGTAACCCGGAACCCCCTGCCGCCGTTGCCCCCCGACCACTGTTGGGGCGTCCTTCGCACATCCCAAACCAAATAGACTGGACGCCCCCCTCCGGTAACATAGGGGGGCACGACGAATTCACGCACATACGTTCTGTTCACTTTTATATCGTTTATTATACGCGATTTTTTTTTCCGCTCCGTTTTCACCCCTTAGCACTCACGTTTTTGTAGCAGACATTCCTGCCACGTCTTCCTCCTCAACAAAATTTAATAATTTCACCCTGTTAGCACAAACAATATAAAGCTGTTGTAGCACAAAGTATAAATAAATTCAAATTTCTATAATGTCATTGTATTTTTTTTTTCTTCCCACGCTAGTCACAAGAGGAGGACGCTTATCACCGCCACTTATTTTTGTTATCAAGTCTTTTTTTTATTTATTTTAGGAGCCCAGCCCGCACCAGTCAAGCCCCTAGCCGCATCCTGCAGTCCCATATCATACTTACAACTATTTACGGGGTCAACGGCGGTCACTTTTCCTTTACATATAGTACGTATTTCTCCCGCTCTCTTCCTCTCTTCTTATATTGTGTTAGACGTAACTAAATTAAGCAACCAAAAGAGATACAATTTAACTGAATAAATTAACCTGAATAATCTATGACCTGTGATAAATTAAACATAGCAAATAATATGACAAAAGTTACAGATCAACCAAACACCAAATGCAATATATACGTGCAACGCGATCTTAGAATACGGCGATGCCTCCGCATTGTTGTTTATGTCGTGTGTTCATTTACAATAAACAAGGTGTACAGTCAAAAGTCTGTTCTTGTCAGTTTAATACCTTTTACGCAAGCGATAATACCTTTTACGCATGTGTTTGTATTAACCTGATTTTTGGACAGGGGGCACGGTGCCGGAGCTTGCTTCGACCTGCCTACGGGTTGTCCTGGTATTGCACTACCTCCAGGCACGGCTCACATTCCCACACATGTGGGAATAACCATCTGTTAATCATTCGCAAGAAAATATTCAAATGGTCTGACAAATGCCTCAGCGAAACACATTTTACCAACTGACTGCTGCCATCGAATTTCTGTACAGTAAAATACCAGGAATACAACAACACATCGTATTAAAGGTTGCAATGCTTCAAGTAAGGTTTTGCAAAATGGTCCTTATTTAATTTCCCTATGGAGTTAAAATCCTTTTACGACTCATTGCTACCACATGAAGTTCATACCTTGAAACAATGTGACAGCAGATTTAATGTTGGTTGGCTTTATTATGAAGTGGCCTCGTCATCAACCTCGGCAAATGCCAGTTTGGAATATCCAAAGTTGATTTTCTGGGACAACGGGTTGACACCAACGGTGCCCGACCACTTTCCAACAAAGTTGAAGCCATTCAAAATTTCCCGCACCCTACTACCATCTAAGGACTCCAAGAATTCGCAGGTATGGTAAACTTTTACCATCGTTTTATTCCTGGGGCTGCACCGCATCATGTCACCAATCTACGAATCACTTTCGGGCAATCCTACAAAGTTGATTTGGAGTGACAGGCTAAATTCGGCTTTCTCAGAGGCAAAAGTCGCCTTAGTCCGTGCCACACTGTTGCATCACCCTTTACCCGATGCGCCGTGACTACCGATGCGTCACAGCATTCTATTGGAGCTGTAATTGGATTCCTATTAAAGACGTGTTTAAATATGAGTGTGTATCGTAAAACAAAACAACCCATTTTTTCGGGGGTACAGTACAAGCATCACTTTACCCAAACACTTTTGGATAAAAACAATAAGCCCGAATGACAAACATTTTTGTAATTTTTACTTTTGGTTACATAGTTCTTCATTTGCTTGTGTTTCGCCTCGAACCGCATATATAAAAAACACATCAATGGTCCTATCTTCCTGATAAATCTTGGATACAACAGCATATAGTGCATTTTTGGAATGACTCTCTCTTCTAGAAACAAACATTTAAATTCATTGAAGAAGTGCTGCAATGAAACTTCCAAATCAGTAATTGTAGACTTGTGCAATCTCGGAGCACAAATTATGTCCAACACCTCAAGGAACAGTTGATAAAACCTCCAAACAACATCATCCTCAAGCACATAAAATCCAATTAGCATTGGCAACTTTCTCGCAAGGCACCAATATTGCAAAAATAAAAAATAGCATATTTTCCTTTACCTGACTATATTCGATAAACAAAGGTTGTGTTTGTAACTGTGATTTACTTACTCACATACCATTTTGCCGCAGACTTTTACTTTCATCAGTCAACTTGCTGTGAGATATGCCAGTTGGCTTGTTGCATTGATCAACCCCATAGTCATAAAAGTTTAATTTGGAATTAAGATTGTCCAAGGTAAATAACGCTTTTGAAGTATAAACACCTGCAATATCAAATATTTTTATTATTTCAAACATTGGTGTCATACAATCCCCTTTTAATATTACTGCGTCCCCTTCTAATATTAATTAATTCTGTAATGGAAATTAGTGATTTGGCGCGCAAAGTATCCCGTGCTTTGTTTTCGTCGCGAATTAGACGGGTGAGTACTGCTTTCCACTTTTTTGACAAATGAAAGCTGTTTTTTTATTGGTAATCTGTTTTTTTTTTTTTTTTCAATCAAATTACTGTAGCAATCATGGATTTGAACAATTGGTTGAACTGGTAGCAAATATTTTGGACAATGTGCCGCAAAAGGAGGAAATTTGCGATTTGTTTAAAGGTTAGTAGTAAAGTAAAAACGCATTATCATTTTCATAAAATGGTTTAACTCATCTTGTTTACTGTAATGTGAATAGTTTTACATTGAACAGAGAGTTTTTGGAATATTTAGTTTCAAAATGTTAAAATTTTTGTTGACGATAAAAATTGTTGATGCTTTTGTGAATTCTTAGTTATTTTATTCATGCCAGAAACAATGTTGTTCAAAAATCTGGCAGATACAAATGCTAGTTATCGGTAAAGTAAGGGCAACTGTTACATTAAGACACCCCAGTCATGCTTTCCATTTGCGTCAACAATGGATCTGACGTCACAATGCCCACCTAGCAGCATCTTCACTGTTGAGTGCATTTTTAGTGTGGTGAATCATGATCGCATCGTAACTGACAGCAGATGAACACAGAAGCTTATCTGTCATGTTTTTTGTTTGTGCATACAACTAAGTTAGAAAATCTTGTTGCAGAACTTTCGGAAGTGACCTAGAGAAATAGTATAGAGTATTTCCCACTTCCGAGCTTTTACTGCAGTGCTACATGCATTATTAAGGAACTCTTATTTAAACCAATGTAATTTTGCCAATCTTTACCTGCAGCATTGAAACGTCATAACCATTGTCGACATGAATTTGGAACCGCGTATGCATTAATGTAACATTTACTCTAGTATTTCTCCTTAAACCAGAAGTTCTTGTTTGTAGAACACAAAATTGATGGCAGCGATGATTCAATTTAAAACTATACTTAGCATTTTTCCTACCGTTTCAGCAGGATATCTTTCAAAGATATAAGGAAAGTTCAAGTCCATATCGAGCACAAACGAAGAAGCAAGTGACACCGAAACTATTCTAGTCTCAAGAGTCAGACTCCTCATTTGTTCAATCAGACATTGACATAGAGAGTAGTTCAACATCAACAGAGGACTTGGCAATTCCAAAGAAATTTGTAATTTTGGCTTTTATGCTAATGAGTTAATTCGAACAGGTACAATTACTGAACTTGGAAAAAGAGAAATCATTAGTGAACTCCTGCATGTTATGCATAATTATGAGAAGTATGGAAGATGAAAAATGGTACTAGTTCCAATGGTACATGAAAGTTTATGCTCAGTTGTTGTGTTTTAGAATTCCCTCACGGATTTTAAGAAAAAAGGCCATCAAGGGAAGGCGAATCTGGGGTTTGGTGAAGAGAAGGCACATATTAGGAACCTGTTTTAAAGTGGCCTCAATTAAATATGTGGTGTGGACAAACTATTTTTTATTTTCAGAGCTATTGGTTGAAAAAAGTTACGCAGAAGATAAACACAAACGTGAAGAAAATAAGAATTCAAAACTCTCCAAAAACCAATAGAGCGTACAACAATGCAGCAGGAGTTTCAGACACTACAATTGTGAAGCGAAAAAGGAATAAGGGGCTTCTCATCATCACTGATATTGAGGGAGAAGCCATGAACATTGATAAACAAGTATGAAAAAAATAAAATTAGTAAAACAAAACAATAACCTTTACTTCGGTTAGATCATAATTGATGTTACAGCGAGAAATGACTTGTATGTACTTCATTTTTCCTGTTTCTAGTTCATGTCAGTAATCTGACTTCATTGACTATGACGTAACAAGGCATTTACCATGATTTGTTAGAAATCCAAAAACGTAACAATGCGTGTGATGTCATTAGTGTCGCAATTTTGTGCTGACCACGTTTTACAGTTTCTTTCTGTGCTGTAAGCAGCAGTTTCAGTTGTTGTGGTGCATAGTTGATCCAATTTAGTTTTGGAAATGTTTGTTCTAACATTAGTGTTTTATGTGTAACTATAAAAACATTAAACTGAAATGCTGGAACGTCTTAGTTCGTTAAAGTGCCTGTAATTCAGTCCTGGACTCATAACAAGTTGGAACGTAATTAATTGTGAAATTGTGTTAGTTAAATGTCGTGATAATATTTGTGTACGAGTTAAGAGGTGTTGACTTTCTTAATGTAACATATTTGTTTGTGGAAGTTTATCGGCCATATTAAATGTGCGTATTATTGCCGATTGTGACACGTTTCTGTTCGTTGAACAGAGAACCAATGCTGTTGTGCAAACGAGGAGGAATTTGTACCCGAAAAGGCAGGCAGTGTTGCGTTCAAACAAATTAGGAAACCCCCTAGTTCGGCGGTCGGTGCAGATCCAGGCTGCACAGATTTTGAGTTAATTACGGCCGCTACATTAAATGAGATGCAAAAGGCAAGGGGACACAGAAACCAGAAATTGATTAAAGACCTAATGTCATCAACTTTTAGACTACGAAAACAAATCGTTTTTAGTGAAAATCCAAGTCCAAAAATTATGTGCAAAGAGTGGCCAGCAGTTTTTTACTTTGATGAGGTAATATACCTATATACATAATTTTCAATGTGAACATGGTAGTTTATACGATTTAAACATGCAGATGATGAGGGAATTCAAAACAATGGAACCCTCTGTGACACCCAATATTGACATAATGAATGTAATAAAAAAAGTGATAAAATATGCCTAGTCCAAAGATTCCAAGACACCGAAGATAAAACATGTGTTGGGTCTATTACCGATAATGGAGAGTGATTATGACACTGGTAAGGTACCAAAAATGTTTTTTTTACAATTTTAAATGCCTTTGGTCTCTTTTGATGACTTTGGAATCGTAAAATAATACTTTTTTGTGTTTGTTATTTCATTTTTTGTTTGAAGATGTGCATTTGGTTGTTGCTGTGTGGGTGTTATGTGTTTTACTGGTATCTAACATCAAAAAGCAACACAACTCCCAAAGATGTGATTGACTTATGCCCTGTAAGTAGTTTTTACTTGTACCAGATGTCATGTAAGTCACAGGTAAAACTTATTAACTTTTGGGTTATTGTTTTTCTCAGGCCAACACAACACTTGATGATGCAAGAAATGATATTGCTGATCGCAAACAGCCTACAATCATCATGTTGGGAGATATCATGAAACCAGAAAAAATTTTTATAATGTGTGAAGGGGAATATATAATTGAAGTCAAGAACATTCATGATGCAATTTGGTCCTTATTTGTCATACACTATAACATGAAACTGCACACATGTTGCTAAAGTTTTTCAGTTCGTACAAAAGTATATACTGAATATTGACACAAAAAATGAATTCGATTCGCTACAAGAACTTGCATTGAAGCTGCAATTGGATTTGTAACACTAACCCCGTTTACATGACGGTTTAAGACGGCTTCGAAGCTGACTCGCCAATCCGACTCTCTCGTTTTCGGCGAAGAGAAAAAGGCAAGCGTCTTAAGCCGTCTCGGCCTTCGATCTAACGCGGAGAGTGGTTTACGGGACAGCTTAAGCGATTAAGTCAGCTTAAACCCAGTTGCGACAGGTGCCGCGAAGAAGTTAAGATTAGGTAATTTGTTTATGAGGTTGTGCGTTCAGGGTTTGCTGTTTACAATATACCTTAAAAGTAATAAACTAGTTCTAGTACAACTATGCTCTATGCTGCAGGGGCGAGAAGGATGTGCTTACTCGAGTTAATTTTGATCTCAATTATGGCTACTGCATCTCAATTATGCAAGGATTATGTGAACAACAATCAACCATAAAATACAAAAGCAGGCTTATGTAAACCTTTTCTGTTTGTCAAAATATGACAAGAATGCCATGACACAAGTTTATGTTATGTAACTATCAC
This sequence comes from Ascidia mentula, assembly GCF_947561715.1. Lineage (NCBI taxonomy): Eukaryota > Metazoa > Chordata > Ascidiacea > Phlebobranchia > Ascidiidae > Ascidia > Ascidia mentula. Next base: position 9,524,535 of record NC_138568.1, read on the forward strand.
ATCTTCTGTATTTGTTTCAAATTAATTAACACTGGGCTGGTATGAAAAATTCCATTCAGTCTTTTCTGACACTCAATTGTACATGGGATTACGGGATTAAGACAGCTTATGAAAAGGATCCTGTGAAGAAGGACAGAGATAATTAATACAACTAAACATGAAATTTTCACTTGAATACTCTTACCATGGTGTAGTTGTGAACACATTCCAGGAAAATGCAGCCTTTTAGTTTAATCAGAAATTAAAAAACTATGGGTTGCAGCAGGCTTTCTAGTTAAATCATCTATTATATCTGGCAAAGTAAACTCACATTATAATCAAGGACCAATTTGGAGCAACCATTTTCGTAAACTAACTGCCAATAACTTTTCTCTGCATGCTTAGATTAGAAATATTGATAATTTATTTAGTACAGAGTCTGAATCAGCCCGAGACAGCTTAACTTAAGCTGACTTAAAAGCCCCATGTAAATTCGTCGTTTTCGCGCGTCGAATTTGAAAATCACGTGACCCGGTCACGAGTCGACTTGGCCATGTAAACAGGGTTATTTGGTAATGATACTTTCTAGCAAAAAATATTGGGATTGTTTCATTTACCACCCAAAAATTTAGGGGAGCAACATCTATTACCTAGTAAGACGTGTTTTTACTTTCTTCGTTGGGTACCGGAATGCCCAAGTAAAAAATGGGGTTTCTCAACAAAGGAACCTAAAATTTTGGGCATTTTCCACCACTTCGAATAGGTAGAGAATACCCACTTGTGTTTACTGTGTATAGACGGTTTCTCCCGTGGGTTATGCTTGACACAATTCAACTCCGCCTGTTCTGATTCCACCCGAACCCTCACATACACCGCCGGATCCACCGGAGCACTAGCCCAACTTTTCTGGCAAACACACGCGCACGCGTCGCAACATACTTCCCTTGAAAATGTCGTACTTCACTTGAAAATGCTAAAGACAAATATTTTGTTTGTCCACTGTAAATCCATCTTTGCATCCCAATTATTCATCCACTATTTTCTGGAGGTAGCGGCCAAGTTGAACACAAGTGTGGCCAACCAACAAAAAAAGTCTGAAAAGGGCTCAACGTTCAACTCAGGGATGAGTTTCTTGATAAAATTTAACTCCCCTTATGTATGAATGTGGTTGACCGCTAGGCCATTACTTTGTGATGTGCCTGAACGCTTACTGTGGTTGCCGACTAGCTAGTACGGGGTTGCAGAGAAACTGTTTTATTTAAACGTCATTTTAAGTGTTTAATTTTGCAATCCAATTAGTCGTCTACGCGTCTGTGATTATATGTGGGTCAATCGCTTCGTTTCCATTCGCCAGATGGGTTAATCTCGCACAGATGTGTTAATCGGTTTTAGTTTTAATTTCCAAATCGACGTTCTGTAATAATCGCATTTTTCTAATTTTCGATGATATTATAAATACTGCCTCACAGCCTTAAGCTAGTATAGGGAGAACGATAGAGACCGAAAAGAGGGAACGAGATTGACCGAATTACGCGCATACTAAGAAACATCGTATGTGTATTATAAACCAAGGTATGTTTGTTTATCGTTTTGTGTAATAATTAAAAGGTTGCAAAGGTAGTTTCTTTGGCAAATGTTCTTAATAGTCTTAGGAAACTCCATCTTAAAGCATTGGTTTTTATTGTATGAGCAGTTTAGCGTTCATAATTATTGAATGTTATCATTTGAGCAGTTATTTGCTTGTAATTGTGATAACTCTATCAAATATATGTACTTCAAAACTAATACCCAGTTTCATATGGCTACCGACAATGCGTCTGGGTTGAATAAAAAATGCCAACGATCACAGAACAGGATGCCTTGTTGGCGTGATGGGATATCCTGTGTTAACTTAAAATAGCTGAGACCTAACAGGTTATTTACACAAATTGTTACAGGCTTCAGACTATACACTTCTTCATGAAGCACAGCATTCCTTCTCCAATGCACAGCAAATGAACCTGTTACATTAAAATATTCGGTTTTGGACCTCAATGTACGGTACTTACAGGTCACCTTTCAGGTAAGTACATTGTAACCCCGTTTACATGACGGTTTAAGTCGGCTTCGAAGCTGACTCGCCGATCCGACTCTCGTTTTCGGCGAAGAGAAAAAGGCAAGCGTCTAAGCCGTCTCGGCCTTCGATCTAACGCGGAGAGTGGTTTACGGGACAGCTTAAGCGATTAAGTCAGCTTAAACCCAGTTGCGACAAGTGCCGCGAAGAAGTTAGGATTAGGTAATTTGTTTATGAAGTTGTGCGTTGGGGGTTTGCTGTTTACAATAAACCTTGAAAGTAATAAACTAGTTCTAGTACAACGAGTATGCTCTATGCTGCAGGGGCGAGAAGGATGTGCTTCTCGAGTTAATTTTAATAAATACTGCGCAAGTGTTAAATGAATTGTACAAGCATCAAGATACAAATAGCAACATTCGTTTTGAGGACCTAAGTTGCATTTTGGAGACCTGAAGGAAACAAATGCATTGCAGGAAAGCCGACACTTGCTTCAAAGAAGAATGCGCTTTTGTTAACTGTTTTCATTTGCTGCTGGATGTGCTATAACATAACAAGTCAATGCAAACTGGTTGTTTATTCATATTTAGGCTACTGCATCTTATTTATGAAAGGATTATGTGAAGAACAATCAAAAATAAAATAGAAAAGCAGGCTTACAAATATGACAAGAATGCCACGACACAAGTTTATGTTATGTAACTATCACATCTTCTGTATATTTGTTTCAAATTAATTAACATTGGGCTGGTATGAAACATTCCATTCAGTCTTTTCTGACACTCAATTGTACATGGGATTACGGGATTAGAGAGCTTCTGAAAAGGATCCTGTGAAGAAGGACAGAGATAATTAATACTACTAAACATGAAATTTTCACTTGAATACTCTTACCATGGTGTTGTTGTGAACACATTCCAGGAAAATGCAGCCTTTTGGTTTAATCAGAAATTAAAAAAATATGAGTTGCAGCAGGCTTACTAGGTAAATCATCTATTATTTATGGCAAAGTAAACTCACATTATAATCAAGGACCAATTTGCAGCAAGCATTTCCGTAAACTAACTGCCCGAGACAACTTAACTTAAGCTGACTTAAAAGCCCCATGTAAATTCGTCGTTTTCGCGCGTCGAATTTGAAAATCACGTGACCCGGTGACGAGTGGACTTGGCCATGTAAACAGGGTTAGTAGTGTCTCTTCCACTTGAAACGTACATGTCATAGGTCAGGAGGAAAGTTGCGCGCCTTTAACATGCAATTAAACATGTTTTCGTAGAAAATAATAGGATACAGTTTTCACCGGATTAAATCTGTTTTTGCGTCCTCAAATTTACACGACAATGCAAGTTATTGATTCAAACAATGTCGTTTGTGAGGCAACACGCACAATTGTAACGTAGACCTGGAGACGGTTTTAACACAGAGACTGGGTTTTAGTGATTTCCGGCAATGATGTCCCTTTCGTCAGTGATGTAGGACGGCAGTGATGAAAACGTGACATCCATATTTCTATGAACTTGAAAATGAAAGACTAACATACTGAACACAATAATCTTTTTTTGATTATACTCTTTGTGAAATTTCATGAGAGCAAACAATTTAACGGCGGATCACCAGCAACCACACGACACACATTTGGTTAATGCACAATGCGGCACACACAAGGACGGACGACAAAAATGCTACCTCTCAAAAAGCTGTGCAAAGCATACTTAACCTGACGGGGGCCTTCACTGGTTCCATTAAACGGTTGTCTTTCAGGAAGTACAAACCCACGTGTGCGTTCCCTTATTTTGTGTGTGCATATTATTTCTTTTTGCCTGCTTTCACCCGCGGTAACGACAGTATAGTCATAAAAACAGTCAGAGAACATAAGCCAGGACCTAGTGCCCTGGGTTTGTTTTTTGCTCTGAGCAGAGTGTGAGGAGAAATCCGTTCAACTTTCTGAAAAAAACAAACCGCGATCAGTTTTCAAAATCACCTACTCGGATATAGAACTGGCACAAGCCACCCGAAAAAGATACTAGAGGACTTCAAAGAACCCATAGCTTTCGAAGTAAACGAACATAGCCAAATAATTATCCAGACCCAAAAACCCCCTAAACCAAAACGACCTCGGTTGGGGGAAATCTGCAGACCATAATTACTTAACATATAAGAAACATAAAAATCTGTACAATGGTTATGCGCACGTACAGATTGAAGACTACAAACCAGAAAATATCAAGTGTATTGATGAAGTGTTCGGACATCAGATCCAGATAGCAAAGCCGGGAGAAAGCTTTGGACCCGCATGTTCGAGCTGAAAAAAATGTAAATAAGGGAGTGACAGAAAATGAAAGATCATGACCAGTTCAGAATCGGAAAATTCGTCATACGGAACCCCCAAAAACGTACAAAATCTACAGCCCAAAGTCATATTCTCTCCATGCAGGCTACAACAAAACAATGTGAATGCTATGACCCCAACACGCTCACCACTAGCTACTCAGAAGGCGGTGGAAAAACAAGAAAACAAATTCAGCATAGGCTTTTCAGACCAAGAAAAGAAAAGGAAAAAAAAAGACCAACCCTCATCATCCACATCTAACTCCAACTCCGGACTAAAAAATAACAGAAGAAAGAAAGAAGAAGGTAGTGTTGTAGGCTTTCACCCTACCCTATCCACTTATTCACTTTCCCTAAAGCTGAAAAATATTAACGTCCTTTTCTAACACAAATCCAATCGCGACAGAAGACCTCAAAATTTTATCGGTAAACGTCAACGGACTAAATAGAAACACTGCAAACATATCCCAATTGATAGATAAAGAAAATATACAAATTACGCTAATTCAGGAAATGCATAAGATTGACCAAAACAAAATTACGAAATGGGCATCTAAAAACAATTTTAAATTTAAAAAAAACATCCCAACCCGAACAAAGTAGATTACACGGTGGTACAGCGATAATATTAAAACAGGAAAACTTCGACCAAGACATAACCCATAAAATTATTGAAAATAACCACATGCAAAAAAACAACATTAGAGACACAAAAGGAGAATAAAACAGAAACATTTACAATATATAAAATCTATTCAAAATCAGGCAATACACACGACGCGGCAATGACAAGAACAAGACAAATACAAACTTTACACACAGACCTCAACCAAAACGACATAAAGGAAAACATTATCTTAGGCGGGGACTTCAATTTTACATATAACAAAATAGACACTTTAGCACAATCAAAAAAGGAAAGACAAGACGTGAAACAATGGTTAGAAACTACAATTTAGAAGACGCTTTTCGACATTTATATCCAAATAAAAAAATCTTCACATACATATCAAAAAAATCCGCATCCCGAATCGACAGAATTTATTGTAACCTCCCAATGATAAATAAAATTAAAACATTTGCATATAAAACAACAACATTTACAGACCACAATTTAGCACCGACACTCACGTTAAAAACAGGAAACAACACAACATGGGGGAAAAATTACTGGAAATTTAATACAAGCCTACTTGAAGACACACTAGATTCCATTTTGTGGTACCTGTCCGGTCAACGTCGATGTGTTGGGTACCCTATACGGAGTACCGAACAACAGAGACGAACCACTGTGGAGCGCACTATGGCCAAACGGTTCTGCTTGGTAACCGATAGCGCTAAAGGCAAAACACCACTGCACGCATAGAGAAAAGAAAAAAGGGATATAAACAAACAAAGACGAGATAACGTCTACAGTAAACAAGCCAGAACCTCTTTACTCCTCTTATCTTTCCACGTAAATAGTGTCGAAGCAACCAACCGTGACCTCCTACCACCAAGTGCCACAAACATAACTTTTCTCTTCTGTTAAGATAGCACATTACCCGACCCCCTAAAAACATTCCTCCTCCATATATCTAACTGTTACTTTTATGTCTATATTAGCGAGAAAACGATTAGGACCTAAGAGTGCCAACCGCAGCACTATACATATCCCAACAACTTCCCTTGCCTCCCCCTAATGACGAATTTTCCCAACTCCCTTACACATTAATCCCCGATCAATACCTAGATTCCCTCTCAGCCCCAATAACAATGCTCGAAGTCAAAAAAGCCCTTTCCCTCTTTTCTCCTAACAAAACCCCCGGGCCCGATGGGCTCAGTATCGAGTTTTATACTCGTTGCTGGAAAAAGACAAGTGTTGTAATAAAAGATTTGCTGCGCTTAATAAAGGAACAAACTGCAAGTGTTTGCTTCCCTAAGGAGGACGGTAGATACATTGACCACATAACGGGGGCATCGACGCAAACCAGATTATGACGTCACAATCGCTTTTAACAATGGACAAGGTTGTGCGTGCGTCAAATGTGCGTGAAGTGCGCTGTAGTCTGAAACGTGTCAACTGAACCGTGAATGTTTTGAAGAATATAATGTGGGTTGGGCCCAGATTTCAGTTATGGTGTAGCGTGGAAGCATTAAATACTCTAATGTGGGTTGGGCCCAGATTTCAGTGATGGTGTAGCGTGGAAGCATTAAATACTGTAATGTGGTTGGGCCTAGATTTCATTTATGGTGTAGCGTGGAAGCATTAAATACTCTAATGTGGGTTGGGCCCAGATTTCAGTGATGGTGTAGCGTGGAAGCATTAAATACTCTAATGTGGGTTGGGCCCAGATTTCAGTGATGGTGTAGCGTGGAAGCATTAAATACTGTAATGTGGTTGGGCCTAGATTTCATTTATGGTGTAGCGTGGAAGCATTAAATGCTCTAATGTGGGTTGGGCCCAGATTTCAGTGATGGTGTAGCGTGGAAGCATTAAATACTCTAATGTGGGTTGGGCCCAGATTTCAGTGATGGTGTAGCGTGGAAGCATTAAATACTCTAATGTGGGTTGGGCCCAGATTTCAGTGATGGTGTAGCGTGGAAGCATTAAATACTCTAATGTGGGTTGGGCATAGATTTCAGTTATGGTGTAGCGTGGAAGCATTAAATACTCTAATGTGGTTGGGCCTAGATTTCAATTATGGTGTAGCGTGGAAGCATTAAATACTCTAATGTGGTTGGGCCTAGATTTCAGTTTGGTGTAGCGTGGAAGCATTAAATACTCTAATGTGGGTTGGGCCCAGATTTCAGTTATGGTGTAGCGTGGAAGCATTAAATAATCTAATGTGGGTTGGGCCCAGATTTCAGTTATGGTGTAGCGTGGAAGCATTAAATAATCTAATGTGGGTTGGGCCTAGATTTCAGTTATGGTGTAGCGTGGAAGCATTAAATACTCTAATGTGGGTTGGGCCTAGATTTCAGTTATGGTGTAGCGTGGAAGCATTAAATACTCTAATGTGGGTTGGGCCTAGATTTCAGTTAGGGTGTAGCGTGGAAGCATTAAATAATCTAATGTGGGTTGGGCCCAGATTTCAGTTATGGTGTAGCGTGGAAGTATTAAATACTGTAATGTGGGTTGGGCCCAGATTTCAGTTAGGGTGTAGCGTGGAAGCATTAAATACTCTAATGTGGGTTGGGCCCAGATTTCAGTTAGGGTGTAGCGTGGAAGCATTAAATACTCTAATGTGGGTTGTGAATATTAAAGAATGAAACTTGCATTGTCACAAATTGGTCTAAGAATCTGTGAAGTAGTAATAAAAGTTCTATATTCAGGCACATAAACACGTTTTTGTTGTATTATGGAAGTATTTCATTTGTGCTTTTATTTATTAGTGGTATGGATCCAAACATGAAGCAACAAATATGCTGCATCAATTCAAAAAGTCATGTGCACTAACTTTAAAGTCCCCGTTAATTAAATCACATGGTGAGTTTTGTTGTTTGTGGGTGCTTGTTTTCACGATTGTACTGTTTTTTTTTCGAAACCTCTTTTTACGTTTGAAGATGCATGTAAAAGCTCAGTGCATTGGAATGATGCTGCCATACCATACATAATTACACGTTCAGAGTGCTTTGAATCACTTTGGCATTTTGACCGCCAATCTGAACCAAACAAACTATATCAATATGTAATAACCATCTTTGATGTTTTGGTGTTTGCAAAGTTTGAAGGCTTAGTAAGTATACATTTAAATGTTATTAACTATCATTGCATTAATATCTTGGGCACAGAACAAGCTATCAAAATACAATCTTGAAAAGGCAAGCAAAACAATAAGAGAAAGCCTTAATAGCCAAGGTGCAGGTTTACAACAGGAAGAGAGATATTTTGTGAAGTTTGTGAAGAATGAATTCACTTGTTTAAGTAAAATGGTTAGTAAATTGTATAGCTTAACACAATGCTTTGTGCATATGTGTGGTTGTTTATTTTAGCAAAATATATCAGAAGCAGCAAAGGAGAATAGCAAACAAAATTTGCAGGTAATATAAGACTGGTAATTGGTGCAGTTTATAAATTTAAGTTTAGAGTAAATCCAACAATTGTTGCAGTGGGCTTGTTCAATGACTCAGGCAAATGATTTAGTTGAGAAATTTGAAATCTCCACATTGACAAAGTTCATTCATTTCTCGAAGAATTCATTTGGTATGATAAAAAAAGGCATGCTTTTTAGCTTAGTTTTACTTATTAAAAGAAAGTTCATCAAGCCATAATTGTATGACAATACAAACTGATTACATTTGTGATTTTTTTTAGATATTTTAATAGGTCGCTTGCATTGGGACAGTACATCCACTCCCTACATCATGGTACAAACAAAGGTCTTGGAATGCCAACATTCTAAACATCGCATCAAGATTAAAAATGAAAGGCGTCATGTTGCACCACCTACACATGTAAGTGACTTTATGTTTTCTATGATAAAATATTGAAACCCCTTTGATCAGTTGCAAGATCATCCAAATCCTTGCAAAAAACATTTGTGCATTCAAGGGACCAAAAAAACTAACTGCAAGGCAAAAATTGTAATTCAGGAAATTATGAAGTTTCCACAGTTTCAGGTACTTCTTCAACTTGTTTGAATCTAATTTTATTTAGTTGGATATCAATAATTTCTTCTGTAATATGATTAGATAACCACGAAATGTAAATCTAAAATGGACAAGACAAGTGTTGTTGTAAAAGATTTGCTGCAAAACAACGATAAGCACTTGCTAAAGCAACAAACTTACAGTGTTTGCTTTCCATCTCAGGATGACCACACCGGTCATGTTTTAGGGGAAGTAAGGATGTTATTTAAATTAAATGTTTACTTTTGAACTGTTTATTCACCATATTACATATTTTAAGGCTGCTGGTTTCCTTCAACCTGTTGATCAAAGAATAATTGCCAAAATAGATCAATTGGTTACAGAAGGTGTATGCAGTATTGAGGAAATTCTTAGAAGCCTAAAACATTATGTTGCCCATGAACTTTTTCAAAATGATACCCCACCATCTACTTCAAACAGGAGATTTTATCCAACAAAAAAGGACATTCAAAGTCATTATTACCGAGTATTTTGTAAACACAGATTTGCAAAAATTGATCAAACTAATGTCCAGTGCTTGGTGGATGAATGGGTGAAGGCAGGAGATGCCAATGACAAAATATATTTCCGGCCATTCATTGCTAACATGGAACCTGAAGTAGTTGATGGAGAAACAGCACCAGTCATTCAATCTGAACAAACCATGCTGTTTATCCATCAGTTTGCATGGCAGCGTAGATTGCTTCTGCGCTACGGCCAAGACATTTGTCTAATGGATGCTACCTACAAGACATCCAAATATGCTCTCCCATTGTTTTTTCTCTGTGTGAAGACAAATGTTGGCTATCAAGTTGTTGCCAGTTTCATTACACAGAATGAAAGACAATTGGACATTGAAGAGGCACTGAAAATATTGAAAGAATGGACTCCTGCATGGCAACCATCATTTTTTATGGTAGATAAATGTGATGCTGAGATCCATGCCATTGAAAGCATTTTTACAGGTTAAAGTTCTGCATCAAATATACATGTACCACATATGTAAAAATAACTATTTTCTAGATGTCCGTGTCCTCATTTGCGATTTTCATCGTGAACAGGCATGGGAAAGATGGGTTAAAAAATCTGAAAACCAAGTAGGTCCAGACAAGGACAAAGTTTTGACATTTATGAGAGGAATTGCTAACGCTGAATGTGAAAAAAGCTGCAACAATGCACTGCAGATATTTGAGTCAAGTTCAGTTTGGGAAAACAACCCAAAACTACAAAAATACTTCACAAATATTTGGCTTAAGGATAAAGAGGTTTGAGTATTTACAAAACATATATGTTAAATGTGACTTCTGTTCATGCACGTTTTGTAGCGTTGGATGTGGCTCTATCGAGCAGACCAGTTAAAGGTTTTGATCCGCACCAAAGTTTTAAAAGAATGCCATGTGCGATTTCGGACTGATAAGTCGCTTTCTGGCTTAATTACAATTTTTGCCAAATGCATATGAGAAGTGAGTGTACCTCCACTAAAACATTTATGGTTATATGCAAGAACATGCAATCAAAATTAATCAATAAATTTTACTTTGAGCAGATACAAACAACAAAACATGAGATCTTCTGGCAATTACAGAAGTTACAACGCTGAGGTTCCCAGCTTTCTTCGAAACCGACCAAGAAAATTGGTAAAACATTGTATAAAACGTATCGGAGAAACTACAAACATTCAGGCAAGTTCTATATGTAGAAAAGGGGACTTGTTCACTGTATTAAGCAGTTCCTCTTCTGAAATATACACCATTAAATTTGGCACCGAAAGAGATTTTCCAAAGTGTACATGTCATGATTTTTTACACAATTTTTTACCATGCAAACACATGTTTGCAATTTTTAACAAGTATGCAGATGTTGGATGGCATAGTCTGCCAGATTGGTACTCCAATTCTGTTTACATGGTTTTGGATCCGGTTGTTGTGAACAAATTGTCAGCTGAAACTGTTTGTGATACTGTGGTCAAAACACAAGACATCAAGAATTCCTCCACAAACCAATCAATTTCTCAACCTGAAAACATTGTAACTGACGACAAAACCTGCGGTACTGACAACAAAACCTCAGATCGCAAACAAAGCCATCAAAAGTTTATTGATTTAATGAAGCATTTGATAGACCTTTCATATGATGTCAGTTCCAAGCAGGTTTTGGATGAAGGCATTTCTGATGGCAATGCCATGGTGGCTAAGTTTTCTAAAGCATGTTCATACGATTCTGGGTTTAGAATTAGTCAACCTCCAGAACTTAAGTCATTGAAAAGGAAGCTAAAAACAACACCTTCTGAAAATACTGTCCATGATGAGTTGCCCCGCAAGCGACCAAAGCTCAATCCATTTTCATCACGGGTTGGACAATTTGCCAACCTTATGCAGCCGCTGCACCAAGTAACAACTTTGTTTCCTCGATCAAAGAAAAGTGTAAAATTAACAACCCCACAGGCAGCAAAAGCCTGTGACCAACATGAATCTTCTGGTGAGGCTTGTATGGATATTGTTCGGAACAAACACTCAATGATGCAAAAAAACATCACAGCCCATGTTACCGGTTACAAAGCTTCTGGTACAATTTTAAAAAACGGCCCTCATTCAATTTCTTTGTTGGAGTTAAAATCTCTGGATGACTCATTGCCACCAGCTGAAGTTTGCGAGCTTAAAAAGCATGACAGCAGATTTAATGTTGGTTGGCTTTATGATGAAGTCATTAACAGCTACTTGTGGCGATTAACTGGTGTGCACCAACACACACTTTATGTTTGTTCGACAGTGGCTCAAATATTACAAAGAAAAGCTTCAATTAAAAAAGTTTGGGAAGGGATAAATTTGCAAGGGAAACAAACACTGTTTATACCTTGGAACTCTTCAGGCTTCCACTGGGTTTTGCTTGTAGTTGACATCCCTGGTCGAAAAATGCTGTACATAGACCCAGTAGCAATGCCTTGTGTAAAAACAGACAGCAATGTTCAAACTGCAAAAGCTATGGTGAATTGTCTAATGGCAACAAAGTTTGGTTGGAAAATTAATACTGTGGAAATACCACACAGAACAAAACAGCCAGATGGATCAAGCTGTGGAGTGATGATATGTATGTATGCAAAATGGCTGGCAACTGGAGAAAAACTTGTGCAAAATATTTGTACCTACAGCTATAGACTTGAAATGTTAAGGGAAATTGCTGGCAAGTGTCTTCAAGGCACAAATGAAATAGAGACATGTAAAGTATGTGGAGATGAAGGCGCCAATCCCCTGAAAAAAGTTTGGATTGAGTGCACTCGATGTGGACAGTGGTTTCACATCATGTGTGTTGGTTTTTCAGAGAAGCAAGCAAAAAAAGATAAATATTTTGTGTGCACATTGTAAATCAAACAACATTACAATCTGTTAAACAAATAAGAACACAAGCCAAATGAAATTTATTCACTATACCATAACAACCACAATGTCCCAATTTTTTTAGTTTTATCACTTCTGCAAAGTGAATGTAATACCGTACCTTTTGGGTTTTGGCCCAAAGGGTGTAACACTCTTGGAGTGACGGTAAACCTGACCAATCGGGACTCTACCTGAGAGGTGTAACACTCCTGCGAAGTGAATTTCCTACCATACCTTTGGGTTTTGACCCTAATGGTGTAACACTCGTAGAGTGATGGTAAACCTGACCAATCGGGACTCTACCTGAGAGGTGTAACACTCCTGCGAAGTGAATTTCCTACCATACCTTTGGGTTTTGACCCTAATGGTGTAACACTCGTAGAGTGATGGTAAACCTGACCAATCGGGACTCTACCTGAGAGGTGTAACACTTTCGCAGAGTGAATTTCATACCATACCTTGCGATGGTAAAACTGACCAATCAGGCTTCAACCTGAGAGGTGTAACACTTCTGCAGAGTGATTTTAAGACCATACTATTTAAGTATTGTGTTTTCTTCAACTCGTATTATGTTGTTCAACCCAGTTTCATATGGCTACTGGCGAGGCGTCTGGGTTATCAAAAATGCCAACGACCACATGGAAAAGCCTCCTGGGCGTGGTAGGAATTTTTCAAACACAACATAAAAATGCAGTCCATCAACATATAAGCAAACATTATTTATTTGGAAAGCCTGAAATGCACTTAGTTCGCCAAAAAAAAGAGAAATCGATTACAACACAAATAGCACCGTTTTTGTAGCGACATGTGACAAAGAGTGCAATGTTTGTGCCCAAAGGAAGTTCATTTAACTTTGCATTGTCTGGCAGTGGCAGAAACAGTTTATTGCATCACAATTAGCATACACAAAACAATATATATATAACACAAATGCTGTTTAACATGAGATAGTGTGTTTCATAAAGATTTCAACTTTGTAAAAAATATGTTTGGAAATTTGTATCTGGTTTCTTGCAGCTTATTTAGGGTGGCTTCTATCTTTGCAGAATCTGCAGTGTTAAAGCTTTGTAACAATTTTGTTTTATCAATCAAGAATCATACAGGAATATCCATTTTTTTAAATCCAATGTAAACAATATACGAAGTGAAAATATTTTGTAGTATGACGACAGACACTATCATATCCATAGTATGATATAAAATAATTTCATTTTTGGGAAGGAGTAAAAAGGACCACACAAAATGAACTTTAAAGACTTAACAGTAATTCTTACCTTATTCAAATTATACTTTATTTCCACAGATGTAATATTCCAACAGAAGCATTGCAGATGTTCAGCTGAAATTCAAGTAGCATTTAAAATTGTTTTTTTTTAATAAAATCATAACAAACCTTTTGATTTGTGTCTTTTGTTGAAACCAACATAGTCAAAATAGAATGACCTAAATTATGTTAATGGATCTAAACACATTGGCAACATGCTTCATTCTGATGGTCTGAGCTTGTGCAAAGTAAGCGAAGCAAAACCAAAATAAAATAGTTCCAGTCATACACCAACCCACAGAGTATAAAGTTTTTAAGCTTCACTATAACTGAAATCTGGGCCCAACCCACATTAGAGCATTTAATGCTTCCACGCTACACCATAACTGAAATCTAGGCCCAAACCACATTAGAGTATTTAATGCTTCCAGACTACACCATAACCGAAATCTGGGCCCAACCCGCATTAGAGTATTTAATGCTTCCACGCTACACCATAACTGAAATCTAGGCCCAACCCACATTAGAGTATTTAATGCTTCCACGCTACACCATAACTGAAATCTAGGCCCAACCCACATTAGAGTATTTAATACTTCCAGGCTACACAATAACTGAAATCTAGGCCCAACCCACATTAGAGTATTTAATGCTTCCACGCTACACCATCACTGAAATCTAGGCCCAACCCACATTAGAGTATTTAATACTTCCACGCTACACCATAACTGAAATCTGGGCCCAACCCACATTAGAGTATTTAATGCTTCCACGCTACACCATAACTGAAATCTAGGCCCAACCCACATTAGAGTATTTAATGCTTCCAGACTACACCATAACTGAAATCTAGGCCCAACCCACATTAGAGTATTTAATGCTTCCAGACTACACCATAACTGAAATCTAGGCCCAACCCACATTAGAGTATTTAATGCTTCCAGACTACACCATAACCGAAATCTGGGCCCAACCCGCATTAGAGTATTTAATGCTTCCACGCTACACCATAACTGAAATCTGGGCCCAACCCACATTAGAGTATTTAATGCTTCCACGCTACACCATAACTGAAATCTAGGCCCAACCCACATTAGAGTATTTAATACTTCCACGCTACACCATAACTGAAATCTAGGCCCAACCCACATTAGAGTATTTAATGCTTCCACGCTACACCATAACTGAAATCTAGGCCCAACCCACATTAGAGTATTTAATACTTCCACGCTACACCATAACTGAAATCTGGGCCCAACCCACATTAGAGTATTTAATGCTTCCACGCTACACCATAACTGAAATCTAGGCCCAACCCACATTAGAGTATTTAATACTTCCACGCTACACCATAACTGAAATCTGGGCCCAACCCACATTAGAGTATTTAATGCTTCCACGCTACACCATAACTGAAATCTGGGCCCAACCCACATTAGAGTATTTAATGCTTCCACGCTACACCATAACAGAAATCTGGGCCCAACCCACATTAGAGTATTTAATGCTTCCACGCTACACCATAACTGAAATCTAGGCCCAACCCACATTAGAGTATTTAATGCTTCCAGACTACACCATAACTGAAATCTAGGCCCAACCCACATTAGAGTATTTAATGCTTCCAGACTACACCATAACTGAAATCTAGGCCCAACCCACATTAGAGTATTTAATGCTTCCAGACTACACCATAACTGAAATCTAGGCCCAACCCACATTAGAGTATTTAATGCTTCCAGACTACACCATAACTGAAATCTAGGCCCAACCCACATTAGAGTATTTAATGCTTGCAGACTACACCATAACTGAAATCTGGGCCCAACCCACATTAGAGTATTCAATGCTTCCAGACTACACCATAACTGAAATCTAGGCCCAACCCACATTAGAGTATTTAATGCTTCCAGACTACACCATAACTGAAATCTAGGCCCAACCCACATTAGAGTATTTAATGCTTCCAGACTACACCATAACTGAAATCTAGGCCCAACCCACATTAGAGTATTTAATGCTTCCAGACTACACCATAACCGAAATCTGGGCCCAACCCGCATTAGAGTATTTAATGCTTCCACGCTACACCATAACTGAAATCTGGGCCCAACCCACATTAGAGTATTTAATGCTTCCACGCTACACCATAACTGAAATCTAGGCCCAACCCACATTAGAGTATTTAATGCTTCCTCGCTACACCATAACTGAAATCTATGCCCAACCCACATTAGAGTATTTAATGCTTCCACGCTACACCATAACTGAAATCTAGGCCCAACCCACATTAGAGTATTTAATGCTTCCACGCTACACCATCACTGAAATCTAGGCCCAACCCACATTAGAGTATTTAATGCTTCCAGGCTACACCATAACTGAAATCTATGCCCAACCCACATTAGAGTATTTAATGCTTCCACGCTACACCATAACTGAAATCTAGGCCCAACCCACATTAGAGTATTTAATACTTCCACGCTACACCATAACTGAAATCTGGGCCCAACCCACATTAGAGTATTTAATGCTTCCACGCTACACCATAACTGAAATCTAGGCCCAACCCACATTAGAGTATTTAATGCTTCCAGACTACACCATAACTGAAATCTAGGCCCAACCCACATTAGAGTATTTAATGCTTCCAGACTACACCATAACTGAAATCTAGGCCCAACCCACATTAGAGTATTTAATGCTTCCACGCTACACCATAACTGAAATCCAGGCCCAACCCACATTAGAGTATTTAATGCTTCCACGCTACACCATAACTGAAATCTGGGCCCAACCCACATTAGAGTATTTAATGCTTACACGCTACACCATAATTGAAATCTAGGCCCAACCACATTACAGTATTTAATGCTTACACGCTACACCATAAATGAAATCTAGGCCCAACCCACATTAGAGTATTTAATGCTTACACGCTACACCATAAATGAAATCTAGGCCCAACCCACATTAGAGTATTTAATGCTTCCACGCTACACCATAAATGAAATCTGGGCCCAACCCACATTAGAGTATTTAATGCTTACACGCTACACCATAAATGAAATCTAGGCCCAACCCACATTAGAGTATTTAATGCTTCCACGCTACACCATAAATGAAATCTAGGCCCAACCCACATTAGATTATTTAATGCTTCCAGACTACACCATAACTGAAATCTGGGCCCAACCCACATTAGATTATTTAATGCTTCCACGCTACACCATAATTGAAATCTAGGCCCAACCACATTACAGTATTTAATGCTTCCACGCTACACCATAAATGAAATCTAGGCCCAACCCACATTAGATTATTTAATGCTTCCAGACTACACCATAACTGAAATCTGGGCCCAACCCACATTAGAGTATTTAATGCTTACACGCTACACCATAATTGAAATCTAGGCCCAACCACATTACAGTATTTAATGCTTCCACGCTACACCATAAATGAAATCTAGGCCCAACCCACATTAGAGTATTTAATGCTTCCAGACTACACCATAACTGAAATCTGGGCCCAACCCACATTACAGTATTTAATGCTTACACGCTACACCATAATTGAAATCTAGGCCCAACCACATTAGAGTATTTAATGCTTCCACGCTACACCATAATTGAAATCTAGGCCCAACCACATTAGAGTATTTAATGCTTACACGCTACACCATAAATGAAATCTAGGCACAACCCACATTAGAGTATTTAATGCTTCCACGCTACACCATAATTGAAATCTAGGCCCAACCACATTACAGTATTTAATGCTTCCACGCTACACCATAAATGAAATCTAGGCCCAACCCACATTAGAGTATTTAATGCTTACACGCTACACCATAATTGAAATCTAGGCCCAACCACATTACAGTATTTAATGCTTCCACGCTACACCATAAATGAAATCTAGGCACAACCCACATTAGATTATTTAATGCTTCCAGACTACACCATCACTGAAATCTGGGCCCAACCCACATTATATTCTTCAAAACATTCACGGTTCAGTTGACACGTTTCAGACTACAGCGCACTTCACGCACATTTGACGCACGCACAACCTTGTCCATTGTTAAAAGCGATTGTGACGTCATAATCTGGTTTGCGTCGATGCCCCCGTTATGTGGTCAATGTATCTACCAAGGAGGACGACCATACAGGTCATGTTTTAGGGGAAGTAAGTTTTCTATGAAAAACAAGTTATTTTTCTGGAAATAAATCTTTTTTGTTGATCCAGACTAATTGCTAGAATTGATCAATTGGTTACGGAAGGTGTAGGCAGTATTGAAGAAATTCTGAGAAGCCTAAAACATTATGTCACCCATGAACTTTTCAAAAATGATATCCCACCATCTACTTCAAACAGGAGATTTTATCGAACGAAAAAGGACATTCAAAGTCATAAGTACCGGGCATTTTGTAAACACAGATTCGCAAACATTGATCAAAGCAATGTGCAGGGGTTGGTGGATGAATGGGTGAAGGCAGGAGATGCTACTGACAACATATATTTCCGGCCGTATTCTGCAAACGTTGAACCTGAAGTAGTTGATGGAGCAACAGCGCCAGTCATTCAATCCGAACAAACCATGCTGTTTATCCATCAGTTTGCCTGGCAGCGAAGATTGCTGCAAGGCATTTGTCTAATGGATGCTATTTTTGCAGGTACAAAGTGTGCATAAAATATACATGCCATATATTTTGTAGCAATTTTTCTGGATGTCCGTGTCCTTATTTGCGAACAGGCACGGGAAAGATGGGTAAAAAAGTCTGAAAATCAAGTAGGCCCAGACAAGGATGAAGTTTTATCATTTATGAGAGGAATAGCTAATGCTGAATGTGAGGAAGGCTGCGGCAGAGCATTACATCTATTTCAGTCCAGTTCTGTGTGGATAAACAATGTGAAACTGCAAAAATACTTCACAAATGTTTGGCTAAAGGAAAAAGAGGTTTTATAATTGTATATATGTATTTTCTCAGATTTTCACAGGTAGTGCAACATTTTTTAGAGATGGATGTGGCTCTATCGAGCAGACCAGTTAAAGGTTTTGATTCGTACCAACAATGGTGTTGAAAGACAAAACCGAGTTTTGAAAGAATGTCATGTTCGATTCAGGACAGATAAATCATTATCTGGCTTAATCACAATTTTGCACAAAGAATTCCTTCCAAATGCATATGAGAAGTAAGTTTCCTACAATCAAATTTTGGTTACTTTCAAATGGAAGTGGCAAGCGAAATCAATATAATCACCTCATGTAAAGGTACAAGCAAGAAAACATGAGATTATCTGGAGATTACAAAGTTTTAACGCAGATGTTCCCAATTTTCTTCAAAATCGTCCAAGAAAATTGGTGAAACATTGCATCAAGCGTATTGGAGAATCTGCAAACATTCAGGCAAGTTCAATATGTAAAAAAGAAGGCCGCAGCTCAACTTCTGAAATATACTCCGTAAAATTTGGTAATGATAGGAATTTTCCCAAATGCACATGTCATGCCTTTTTGCGAATTTTTTTGCCATGCAAGCATATGTTTGCAATATTTGACAAGTATGCAGATGTGGGATGGCATAGTCTGCCAGAATGGTACAGCAACTCTGTTTACATGATTTTGGATCCTGCTGTTGTAAACAAACTTTCAGTCAAATCTGTTTCCAAGTCTGTGACTGAGAATAAAGAAATCAATTTTTCTTGTGCCCACCAATCAATTCTCAACAAACCTGAAAACATTGCAAGTGACAAAACCAGCGGCCGCAAACAAAGCCACCAACAGTTCATTGATTTGGTGAAACATTTGATGGACCTCTCCTATGATGTCCGCCCCAAGCAGTTTTTGGATGAAGGCATTTCTGATGTCAATGCAGTTATTGCCAAGTTTTCTGAATTCCGGGTTTAGAATTACTCAAATTCCTGATCTGAAGTCTTTGACGAGAAAACGAAAGTCTACATATCCTGAAAAGGGTTCTCATGATGAGTTGCCTCGCGAGCGACCAAAGCCAAACCCATTTTCTTCACGAGTTGGGCAGTTTGCCAACCTTATGCGACCACTGCATCAAGTAACCACTTTGTTTTACAAACAAAGGACACCACAGAAACCAAAGGCTTGTGACAAAAATGAATCTTCTGATAGGGATTTTATGGATACAGTAGAGAACACAAAGTCAGTGATGCAACAAAGCATCACAGCTCATATTAAGGGCTTTAAACCTTCCAATAAAATTTTAAAAAATGGCTCTCATTCAATCTCTTTGTTGGATTTGATATCTCTGGATGATGCATTGCCGCCAGCTAAAGTATGTCAACTTAAAAGGCATGACAGCAGATTCAATGTCGGATGGCTTTATGATGAAGTTATCAACAGCTACCTATGGCAATTAACTAACAAATACCAACCCACCCTATATGTTTGTTCTACTGTGGCTCAAACATTACAGAGGAAAGCTTCAATTAAAAAACTTTGGGAAGGGGTGAATTTAAAGGTGAAACAAAAGATTTTTATACCATGGAATCCTTCCGGGTTTCATTGGGTTATACTTGTTATTGACATCTCCAACCATAAAATGCTTTATATAGACCATTTGACAATGCCTGATGTAGAAACTGACAACAGTGTTCGGACTGCACAAGATATGGTGAATTATCTTTATCAACCAAATTTGGTTGGAATATTGCCACTATAGAAACTCCACAGAGAACACAACAGTTGGATGGATGAAGCTGTGGAGTTATGACTTGAATGTATGCCAAATGGCTAGCAACAGGCTAAAGTCTTCAGTAAAATGTTTGCACATATAATTATGGAACCGAAATCTTCAAAGTAATTGCTGGCAAATGCCTCGAAGGCACAAATGATAAAGAACACCAGGGTCAATTTCATACCGTATCATTTGAGCTTTGACCTAAACGGTGTAACACTCAATGAGTGATGGTAAACTTGACCAATCAGGCTCTTTCTGAGAGGTGTAACACTTCCGCAGAGTGATATTTCATCACCAGTTTCATATGGCTATTGGCGAGGCGTCTGGGTTACCAAAACGGTCAGCGACCACATAAGAAAGGCCGGGGCGTGGTTGGAACTTTCTTGTTTGACTATAAAGTATATCTCTCCAGTTCCTTTATCAATGCCCATGCCATTTTATTTCTTGTGCGCATTGTTCATCTACGTATTAGTCTGTATGACTCGTGTATGTAGTTTAATGACACTTACTCTAACCATAGAATACTAAAACATGGAATGGAAACTCTTTTCGTCACGCATGAGTAACACTTTACGCAAAATGAAAAATGCATTGGGTTAAATGCGATTTTGGCGTTTTTCGGCGGCG
The DNA here is from genome assembly GCF_947561715.1 of Ascidia mentula. NCBI lineage: Eukaryota > Metazoa > Chordata > Ascidiacea > Phlebobranchia > Ascidiidae > Ascidia > Ascidia mentula. Next base: position 9,545,481 of record NC_138568.1, read on the forward strand.
AAAAAGTCTAAGTTAATGTAACCACAAGAATTTATTTAAATGTAATTCAAGTAGTTTCATCCTTAATCTTTTGAAATATGTGGATGATTTTAATTATGACGCGCTATAATGCACTTTTTGACCGTGTGTTACAAGTCACCTTACAGACTAAAAAATTGTTAATACGTCTTCGCGTCAACCTCAAAGATGACGTAAGACATGTAATTACGTCATACAAGTGATGACGTAATGTTTTAGATTTGCATATCTGCCTAAAAAGCAATCATGGGATTCAGAAACCTAATATATGAACAAAACAGTCTGACCCAGAGGTCACTTATTTGCAGTCATTATTGGGTATGTATCAAAATGTTTCCTAACTCCGCTTTTTGTAAAGACATATGTTGGACAGATAGTGCAGTACTACATGAAGTAGTTTTTGGCCCAAAATGTCAGATTGTAGCCTTTGTAAACCAGATAAAATGGGGCCAAATTTTGCTGCTTAATTTTAAAGATTGTATTTACTTGGTTAACTATACTTAAATCTGGCCGTTTTTCATCTTTTGTGCAAATAATATTAAATAATAAATAAATAGTGGTAACTTGTAACTATCTAAAAAATATTGACATAATTTAAATAAATTCTTGTGTCATTTTTTATATTCCATTGGTTCTAAGCAATTCATGCCACATATGAGCTGATGCTCTGTGAATAGCAATGAACCTGCTTTTGTTGTGCTAGTAATCTACTTAATACATTTTCCCCACACATCACTGAGTTTTCTATTTGATTTCATTGTAAATATATGGTTGTATATTGGCTTTTTTGTCCGAAAGTTCGACCTTAAGTGTTGATTTGTCTAATATCCCTGAGAAGAAAACAAATCAAATTGGATGGAAATCATTTTTGTCAAACTATTGCACACATAACAGAAGTATATTTTTTTACTCTTATCATAACAGTTGGTTGAATGCTTATGACACAGTTGAAGATATGTAATGTTTTGTTGAACTAAACATAATTGCCTTTTGTTTCAGCCAAATTGGACCTTTATATATTAAAAATACCCTTTTTCACTGGTCATTTTTTTTCTTCGCAGATTAGTTTTAAGTAAAACACAACAGAATTTGATTTAGATATGTATTAAAATGCTTCTGATAGAAACATGTCATGTTGAAGAAAAAGATGAAAGTTTTTGCTCATATGCAAACACTTATATACAAGTTATAGTTGGTTTATATTGGAAGTATTCCCACTGTCCTGGAGTATTTGCAAGCAATCAACATATATTATGTCAAGGCTTAACTTTTTTAAACCCATATTATGCACAAAAATGTTGTTTTGTGTTGGACTTTACTGGCAACATTTGCACTCAGCAGTATGAACATGGTGTTGGCTAGGTATTTCCCGATTTTAATAATTTGGTTCATTATAATATCTTCCTCTCCATCTTCATCAAGATACAGGAATCGCAGAAAAAAGCAGCCATACTATTGTTTGTCAAATGCCCTGTTTTTGCAAAATAAATATTCCCAAACAACCGCATTACTGTGTGCAGAGATACTGTCCTAAAAAAAGACATAATTAGCAATTAGTTGATTTTACATAACAAGCATAGTAGTTGATAATATTACTCGATTTGGCAACAGCAAAAGCGCGCAATTATTTGTTCATATTTTGACCCAAAAGGTAGTAGACAGCAAATCGCCGTAAAAAATGATGTGACACGATTTATTCAAAATCATCCACATATTTCAAAAGACGAGGGACCAAATTTCTTGTTTCTTAAAAAAAGTTTTAAATTTTGTTCTATTTAATGGGTTTTTAAGCCCCTTAATCGCATTTAACCCAAATGCATTTTTAATTTCGCGTAAAGTGTTACTCATGCGTGACGGCGCACTTTCAGCGGAGTTTCCATTCCATGTTTTAGTATTCTATGTTCTAACAGACGGGCTTCTGGACTGTGCAGATATGCAAAAATAAAACAGATTTAGAGTTTCAAGTGAAAATAATTTAATGACACTTACCCTAACAGACGGGCTCCTCGACTGTGAAAATATGCATAAATAAAACAAATTTAGAGTTTCAAATGGAAATAAGAAATGTGTTCAATAAATTAAAAAAAATAATACTAATGGGTTGTAAAAGACCTTAAGGATATCAATACTTACACGTAGTTGGGAGCTTCGACCCTAAAACATTTTTGTGATAAGTATGACAAAACACACACGAAAGCTAAATATTGCCACTTACTTGTTGGGAAAAACCCCTGCCTCTGCCCTGCAACAAAAAGCCTTGAGCAACTACAAATACTTCAACATTAGTTACATCACAACATAATTGCAACTTACCCTTCCTCTCATGTTTGCGTTCTATAAAATTATTGCTAATGTCATGTAACAGCCGATTGTACAAAGTAGTTTGAAATGAGGAATGCATACCATGACAGTTTACGAAACTGTGTCCCTGATGTTGAACTAACTAATGTGGGACCTTATACAGAAGATTTTGCCAGACTGTAGCTTTTGTTGAATCATAAACAATTTCACTTGACGAAGGTATTTCATTTCAATACGTTCCAATTTTAGAAACCCTGAAAACTTATCTATCTCATATTGATGTGCTTTCAAGTATGTTCAAGTCAAATAATAGAGATTCATCCATACTGTGTGACTATTCAGATGGAAACACATTTTCTTGTGATATATATTTTCAAGGCAACAGGGATTTTTTGAGAATCCACTTATACTGTGACGAATTAGAACTATGTAAGATATTGTGTTTTAATTATACTGTTGGAAACTTAGAACCGAAATACAGGTCTAATTTAAGGAACATGAGGAGAAAGACTGTTTTGGTTTGTTGTACATGTAAGTCAGATTTTTGTGAAAGTTTGACTGTAGTTTTTGCATTTTAGAACGAAAACTTTGATACAATGCAAGGTGAAAATGAAAGTACTTTGCATTCGCACAAAAAATGGTTGCTAAATGAGTCTGGAAGGCATTGAGGACAGAATGAAGCGCACCTTTAGTCTATAGAAGGATAGATATAGTTACAGGCAAAGCAGTCAAAGATGTTTTGGAGGAATATCCACGACTAAAAAAATTTTGCTGGGTATGAGGTTGCATCACTAACTTTGTGTAATATTAACCAAAATAACCATTACTGTTAAACAGGTAACAAATGAAATGGAAATGTTAATCAAAACCGAATTGGCTGTTAAAATTTACGAATCACTGTTCAAGTCATTCAGATATATCAAATGGAAGAATGTGACCAAGCTATGAGGCAGCTTTCGAGTTAGTTTGTGCTTTTCCATTTTCACAAACTGCACAGTTATAAAACACTGGGAATAATCACCATTTTGGGGGCATTATAATAACAGTGTTTTTTTTTAAACTGGCAACACAATTATTTCCAACAACAATGTTATAATGTCATCCCAAAAAGTTGTGACCATGTCTGTACTGTTTTTATCATGCTAGCCATTGACCTTCTTTGAGACAAACAAAAATCAGTGTTTTATCACACTGTGGGTCATTACAAATGTTTTTTTGTCGTAAGAATTTAAAAAATATTAATTGTGAAAAATAAGGGTTGCTTTAAAAAGAAGTTTGAAACGGCTGATCTGAAGAACAATATTTTAAAGGGGAGGACAGCAATTATTTGGCCTTACCCACGATATTTAATGAAAATGTAGAACATCATGTGGCAATTGATAAGGAAAGCTCTTTTGCGACTGTGTAGAAAAGAAATTTTATTTACTGTTTTTCTTCTAGGATGCCAAGACACCATATCCAACTATATTGTTTTGTTCGGCTACAAAATCAATAACTGTGTCAGTGGACGGGTGAATGATACAAGATGTTTTGTCTGTTCAGTCTGCTATAACGTTAATAATGTCGCTATACTGGATATTTGATAATTGGAACAAATGTCTCACCTTTTTGGCTGTTTATGTGTACAAATTGCCAAATGTCAGACCACCACTGTCGGTGGTTCGTTTCGTGAACAAATTGTGACAGCAGTGGTAACCAATAAAACTAAGTAAAATAAGTGGTGTTCAACAAATGAATTAGAAGCTAACCCTAACCACCAACAAAAAAAGGTGTTTTGTTGTTGATATTTCCACCAAATTTAGGTGGTTAAAAAACGCACTTTAAGGATAGAATTCTTTCTTTCACCCCAAAGGTGGAAGTGGTGAATCACCAAAAAAGGTGGCATATACCACCTTTTTGTTAACAGTGAAAGCCGACTTCGAGCCTAGGATTGAACGAGGCCGAGGGGGACGGGGCGGCAAAGGCGACGCGCGCTGCCGAGGACCTTTTAGCGAGCTCGCACCCGCGCCGAGCGTCAGCTATCGCGGAGCAAGGGAAGAAACTCCTGAGGCTCCAGAACGGACGCCAGTCCGGAAAGGCCTGACGGGGTTGCAAACTCCGGCGGCGTTCCGCGTCCGACGCGTGGGAATGATCACTCATCCCGCGTTGCGGCGCCGGCGCGTACGAAGGGCGAGCACTCCCGCCAACCCACGTGTGGCAATACACGCCGAAGCCGTGATTCTACCTCTTCCAACATTGACAATACCCCAATAACCTTTTTAAATAAGTCAGTGAATAGTAACGATAATGTTAAAATTTCCATGGACGATCTATGAGCTCGCTTCGATAACTTCGTGATTGGCCCCTTTTCTCACAACCCTCATTTTGGCGAGCACGAACACGCGTTGGAAGAGTGGATAGCCGCCGCTAGTGCGGCGCAAAAACGACAAGTACGCAAACCCCGGTTTAACCGCGGCGCCATGCGCCGTTCCATCGTTAACCGGGAACACCCCAATAAGGCAAACCAAACCCCAATGACTTATTTGCTTTTTTTTGACATGTATGATTAAAGCAGACGAAGTAGGCTATAACCAGATATTTGCTTTACCCTGACTTTACTAAAAGAATTCATGCTTCTCGCATATTCCGTAAGCTTTGCCAATTCATGCAACCTATTGTCATCACATGAACTCATCACTGCTTTTCTTGGATCTCTGAACCGGATGTTAACACCATGCTTTCTGAAATTGACTACATTCCGAAATTTGACAAAGATGTTAAGAAACTTAGTTGTATCTGCATTATCACAACCAGCGATTGCACGGAGTTTCCAATGCGAATATAGTCTCATCACAAAATACCCTTCTCTCATTACAAAAAACAGGTTTGCACATTTTGGCTCTCAATAGGTCGAGGATACAGAAACATAATTCAGCTTTGACTGATTAACCCCCTTTCCTATCCCTCCCCCTTTCATCAGTTAGCAGGGTTAAACTAACTCCACACATTGTTTGGCACAGGCACAACTTATTACAACACAACACAATATAACGTTAGGGAATATGGAGTCCACTTTCCCTAATACACTTGGCTAATATGTTATGGTCCTCTTCGATGGTTTTTTCCCCATTCACCCATTTCTACGTCAAGAAGCTCGCACAAGCATTGTGCTTCCATGCCTTTGTGTTCGTACAAGTGTGATTTTCCTGCTTCTCCGTGGAGCACAATGTGAGGTGCAAGTGTGATTCCGTCCTCTTCAAGGTTGCGTGCTTCTAAGGCTGCTTGTATTAGTATTATCAATAATTCTTTTTTGTCGAGTTTTATTCCGTTCCATTTAATGTTCTGCGCCTCATTGACGATTTCTCTGATTGAATTCCTTCTTCATTTTACGGCTTTGCTTGTCGAAGACTGCTATCTGGTAGGCTCTTTTGGCGAGCAGCTCAGGGTAAGAAAAATCCTCTTCAAATAATTTTGCCTTAAAGGCGTTCATTGATGACTTCTGGAACTTTGTTTTTTTTGCTTCTGATGCCAGTTCTGGTGGCACTTCTTCTGGCATGTGCTTGTATGCACTGAGACTTTTGATGCTCCCGACATAGCTTGTAGCGATTCCTAATTCCTGTTTCAAAATGGATTTCCAGTCTTGGAAGCGGTGCAGCTCTTGGACATGTAAAGTCCATGAGCGTGAGCATTCGAACTGTTCCCAATCTCTCCTGGTGCTATTTTCCTTTTCTTTGTGTAAAAACAAATGTTGGGTATCAAGTTGTGGCCAGCCTTGTTACACAAAATGAACGGCAATTAGACATTGAAGAGGCACTCATAGGCGCCGAACACGGGTATGCCTCGCATACCCCACGAAAATCTCGGGTATGCCGCATACCCGAGAATCTGACCAACGTTCGTCACGCGTTATTCAGATTTAGGCAGTTATCACGGTTTACTTTCCCAAAGTAACGAGTTTCTGGACAGCAGGTAATGCAACGTATGCCGCAATAGGTAGCTTTTAGTTTAGGCATAGAGTTCCTAGGTGAACCTCACTTTAGAATTCAGGGTCCTTGACCTTTAAAAGGCATGATCGCTGCAGTAACAACGAGATGTTTATTGCTTGCTTCACCAAATATAATACCACGAGACCCAATTTGCGCTGCTGTTTGGGAAATTTCTCTTTGTCATTCGAAAAAGTTCCTTTGTTTAATATTCAATGCGGTCTTACCGCACATAAACATGCGTTCATTTGGAAAAGTGCTTTGCGTTGCGTGAAGTTTGTAAACTACGAGCCTTAACACAGTCTCACGTCCAACCCTTTCTAGCGCCAAGAAAGATATTTTGCATTTTATGACGTCATATAGTTTGGCATACCCGAAAAAATTGTAAAGTCGGCGCCTATGGAGGCACTGTCTATCTTAAAATCTTGGTCACCTTCTGGGAAACCAAATTTCTTTATGGTTGACAAATGTGATGCAGAAATACATGCAATTGAAAGTGTTTTTGCCGGTATACATGTTCCTCTCTGTAGTTTGTAAGACATAATTTGAAATGATAAATTTACTTACAGATACAAATGTCCTTATTTGTGATTTCCATCGAGAACAGGCATGGGAACGATGGGTAAGAAAGTCTGACAATAATGTTGGCCAACATAAGGACGAAGTGCTTGCACTTATGAGAAATGTAGCAAGTGCCGAATGTGAAGAGAGCTACACTGTAAACCAGTTTGGGTCAAAAAAGCCCAAAAAAATTGGGTCTGTTCATTGGGAAACCCAAAATATTTTTTGGGTTATTCAAACCCAAAAATTTTTGGGTTAAATATCTTCTTACCCTATAGATTTACCCAATAATCTTTGGGTAGAAACACATTCGACCCAATTTTATCTGGTCACTATTTTGGGTTTAAATTCACTATGCCCAAAATCTGTGTCATTTTTTGCCCATTAATCATAGACATTGCACAGCTTGTTTTTTCGAAGAATCACATTTATTGTTTCTTGTCATTCTGTAGAAAGAACATGAACATTTAAAATAACTACAGTCAACACAAATAACTACAGGCTTAGTTTGTCAAGTTGAAGTTTTAACTCCCGCACTGAATCATACATTGAGTTTTCAGGAATATTAAGCAGATATGTTTGAAGAAATTGCAGTGTTTTGGTTATATGTGGGCAGTATTGATAATTGAGAATATAATACACAGCAAATAAAGCTATGATGCCTTTAGAAATGCTGTCCACACTGAGCACAGGGTTTTTCTCCGCAAAAAGTGTATTTTTTTGCGGCAAGAAAATGTCTCCATATACAAACAACACAGTTTGTTGCCGATCTCCAAAATCGGCCCTGGTATCTTCAAATGTTGTGTTGGCCTAAATAGTAAAACAATTTAGTTACATACTCGGTTACTATTGGCCTGTGCTAAATAATAAGGATGCTGCTTTCCAATACCTAAATTGTACTTTTTACACTATGCCCAATTTTAAATAATTATGCACAGAATAACTTTTTGGAAGCTAATAGCCTTGCTAGTCTTGTGGATATAAAATGAGTACATTAGGTCAATACAAAAACTGCCCTCACACTAATGACCTGGCCAATGACCCAAACAACAACAAAAATTTTCCATGAAAATATGAAATATGATTGCTTATACTTACAGGGCACAAATCTAGCAAATACCACTCCTGCCAACTTGCTGTTTTGTGTTGTACTTCGATTAAGTACACAAAAGTAATCTTCTAACCATAAAGTGAACATCTACAAAAACAAAAATTTTGTAACATTTTTATGTGATAGTTTTTTCAGGCTTACCAGCAAAGCAATCATTCTCATCAAATGGCAAAAAGTCCAATATTTTTTTTATATAGGATGTTTTGTTTGGTTTTCCCGAAGAATATTTAATAATTGTTTGAAACAAGTTTTTGGCAATGCTGTTCAAAGCAGCTTCATCAGTAAAATTTTGTTTTCTTTTAAATTAACGAAGCAACTACAAGAAATAGAAATTACATTAAATTCAGTCCATAAATTTACAGTACCGCAGTCAAGCTATGGTTCAAAGCCGCTACAAATTGGCAAGTCAGAAAAAGATTTAAAGAATCAGCAGTGGAGCTCTGACTTGTCAATATGTGGCTTTGACGTATATGTAACAAAAATACATGAAAATACAATTAACATACCTCGTTGTACATAGTTAAAGCTGGCCATTCTTTTATTAATGTCATAAGAGAAGGATTATTTTCAAAAACAAAGTTTTTGCGGACACAAAATGTTTCCTCCATTTTTTCTGCAATAAGTTTCTTATTGCGCAGCAAAGTTGTTTTTTTAAATTCATGCAGCAGGATCTAAAATAATCAAGTCAAAAATCCATCATAACAAAGCTTTAAAAAGTTTAAATCCATACTTCTTTTGCCTCGTCATACAAGTTTTCGCCCCGTGTATGTACTTCATATGATTGATGAGAAACCTTTCTTCGCTTTAAAGAAGGGTTGTTATATGCTCTTTTGATTTAGGGGTACCCATGACACTTCCGCTGTTTTTTAGCATGCACATTTAATCGGTCTGATATATTTTTGTACCAAAATGCCTGTGAAATGTAAATAAATAAGCATGGTTATTGAATTACTTGGTAAGTTATACTTCACTCTAACCTTGCCATCTGTTGCACCTAGTCCAAGACGAGCTGATTTGTACTGCTCCAAGAAAGCATCTAAACGCCTCGTTCTTTAGATGTCGGCATGGTCTGCAAAATATATATATATAGCTTATAGCTTACCTTTTCCAAGTTAAGTGTAATTTATCAAAGCTTTGGCAATTTTTTCACGTTTAAAGAAGTATATGTAAAACTTACTCTCAATTTCAGCATTTATTTGAAGAACTTCCCCTTGTGGGACATCTTCCAGAGTAGTCTTGATTGACAAAATCAATTAAACCCTGGATGCTTAAATCCATACTAAGTCTTTTTCACTTTTTTTGATTAACTCACAAAATGATACACGAAACAGCTTACAACACTACCTGTAATTAAGAAAAAGGCGCGCCCAACGTTCGGTAATCACGTTCGCACAGGTAGAGACAAAGAAGTTCAAAGAACTAAGACTGGGGAGGCAAGTTAGTTTGGCGCCCTTTTCAGTGAGCAGTCAGGCGTGACGCGCACATTGTTTGAACTTTAAAAAAATAATTTTGAAACACAAGAATTGTTTTAAAAAAGTTTTTGTACTTCACACGGTTGAAGGATTGTAAATTATAATTTTTTTTATAGTTTTAATGGTAAATCTGTTTCGTCGAGCAGATTTCAATAAAATTCAGATAATTCAAGTGGTTTATTTTCACAAGATTGAGATTTATTATGAGCTCATTATGAGGATAATACACCATAGTAAGAGTATAATACAAATAAACTATTTTTAATTCTATCGCAGCATTACGTAATCAACCGGTGTCAAAAACATTTCGCAGCAGCGAGTGGTGCAAACAAAAGTTCTAACGGCGTAAAGCGATTTGTAGCTATGCCGTATGAATGAAATTTTTGTCATTCTTTCTTTATAAGCTAGCTAGCCCTTAAACTGACATGTATGCAAACCATACCGACGATGTAAGGTTCAGACTTGTTTGCAAAATTTATAATAAAACTACGACGAAAGTACCACCGCAAAAACTCTCATTGGCGTGTTCCTTGCCTGGAAGCCATCGTTCATGCGACGGTTCACGCCAACACTGGCGTTCGTATTTTGCAATGCTCGACCACAATTAACCTTACAGTTTACAGCCGAAAATCGGGAAATTTCTCCCAAAAAATTTGACCCCGACCTTTCAAATATCCTGGTTACGCCTATGACTATACATAATTAGAATAGAAATTTACCCTTTCGTAAAATTGTTGCCTTGGCAGCCACCTACAAAATAAGACTCGGTTGGCATCACAACATTTTGGTTGGCTCACATCAGGAAACACAATATACTTACACAGCGGCCTGCGGAATTTTGTTTTGTCTAAACAAGAAAAAAAGATAGCGTTTTAATCAGTTCTCAACCCGAATCAATCTTAATTATTTCATAATCAGCCCACTTACCGCTGTAGGTCCTCAAACACATGACGAGGCAGCCATCTGCAACAAAACGCAATGGGTAAAAATTATTCTAAAACAAGTATGACGAAACGCACATTTTTTGTTCTTGACCTTGATGCTGAAAGTAAAAACAAAAAATACAGTTAAAGTAGAAGGAAAAAAACGTTAAAATTGTGACATTACCCACGGGATGGGCGGCGCATCGCCGTGAAAATACTGCAGGTTAAATTGGCAGTTTATCTCCATTTTTCCTTCTGGCAGTTAATTTCCTGCAAACAAATAACGGCAATTAATCAACGTTGCGCAAACAAACTATTTATTTTCAAGTCATGCCAATTTTTTGCCACGTACATAAGCTAATGCATGGCTGAACATAATAGCGATCGACGGATTATGTGCTGTCAACAAAATCTAATCTACGTTACATCTGTACAGACCATCGAAAAACTTCTTAACTTAAAGCCCTTGCAACTGTATACGAAAACCAAAGTTTACGTTGAACGCAATGAATTTCTTAACTTAAAGCGCTTGCAACTGTACACGAAAACCAGCGTGTACGTTGAACGCAACGAATTTCTTAACTTAAAACCATTGCAACTGTACACATATATTACAGCAGAAGTTAATCCTAATGCGTTTCTGGACTAAAAGCATATAGCATTGTCCAGGAATAATGCAGTTGTCGTCAAACACAATGGATTTCGCAATGATTTTCTAACTTAAAGCGCTTGCAACTTGACACAAAAACCAGAGTGGACGTTGAACGCAATGAATTTCTTAACTTAAAGCGCTTGCAACTGTACATAAAAACCAGCGTGTTCGTTGAACGCAATGAATTTCTTAACTTAAAGCCCTTGCAACCGTACACGAAAACTAGAGAGTACGTTGAACGCAATGAATTTCTTAACTTAAAGCCCTTGCAGCCGTACACGAAAACTATGGTGTACGTTGAACGCAACGAATTTCTCAACTTAAAGCCCTTGCAACTTGACACAAAAACCAGAGTGGACGTTGAACGCAATGATTTTCTAACTTAAAGCGCTTGCAACTTTACACAAAAACCAGAGTGGACGTTGAACGCAATGAATTTCTTAACTTAAAGCCCTTGCAACTGTACACAAAAACCAGCGTGTACGTTGAACGCAATGAATTTCTTAACTTAAAGCGCTTGCAACTTGACACAAAAACCAGAGTGGACGTTGAACGCAATGAATTTCTTAACTTAAAGCCCTTGCAACTGTACACAAAAACCAGCGTGTACGTTGAACGCAATGAATTTCTTAACTTAAAACCATTGCAACTGTACACATATATTACATCAGAAGTTAATCCTAATGCGTTTCTGGACTAAAAGCATATAGCATTGTCCACGAATAATGCAGTTGTCGTCAAACACAATGGATTTCGCAATGATTTTCTAACTTAAAGCGCTTGCAACTTGACACAAAAACCAGAGTGGACGTTGAACGCAATGATTTCTTAACTTAAAGCGCTTGCAACTGTACACAAAAACCAGAGTGGACGTTGAACGCAATGATTTTCTAACTTAAAGCGCTTGCAACTGTACACGAAAACCAGAGTGGACGTTGAACGCAATGATTTTCTTAACTTAAAGCCCTTGCAACCGTACACGAAAACTAGGAATTTCTTAACTTAAAGCCCTTGCAACTGTACACAAAAACCAGCGTGTACGTTGAACGCAATGAATTTCTTACACTGACGTACAACAGGTTTCACAATGTACGTACGAAGTTGTCTCCCGCTATTTTTCCTTACATTCCCCAGTCCGCATCGAAACCAATACAAATGATACGGGGAAACTAAGGAGTGATAGTTACCTGAAAAATCCGAGTGTACGTTAGTATAATTTCCGGTTATTTGACATGTTTGGATTGTTTTTCATTCAAACCCTCATGAATCGGTCAAGATGCTTAGTTTTTTTCCGAATTCGAAATAGCAAACCATTGTTGCGGTGGTACTTGATAGTAAGGACCCTGTTGTGTGAAGGCTTTCTGGAGGTCTAGATACTGACTTTCCACAAGACTGTTAATAGTCGAAATTAGTTGAGGCAATTTTAGCAGTTTTTATTTTTAAGATGTGGTTCATTGACTCAGCATAGTTGTTAGACCATCCGATTTTGACATTTTGTCTCGTTTTCCACACCTTCTCGTACATCAGAGGAAACAATCGTGATTGAAGATAGGAGGTTACATCAGGGCATTTGTCTATGCACATTTGCAAAACAACTGTTTCTGTTGCGCTGCCCTTGGCAGTCAGACGGGCGTGACTGGTTGCGCCCGGACAGTGCAACAGACGATTTTTCCTCAATGGTTCTTAACGCACACGCTTCTTCTTCAAAAGGAACGGTTCAACTTTATTCAAAGACGCTGCGGTTTCTACACAACACGCGTTGAATTAGCGACCAAAAACATTGAAATTAAATGCACAATTTCTTACCGAACTATTTTGGAACCAGTCACAAAAACATCGGCTTCTTCCCAATCAATAACACAGCAGGAAACCACGTTAGCAGATTCAACTTGCACTTAAATTGCCTTAATTTATCTTATTCAAATAGAACATAATATTAGTTTCATACAGCAGAAAACTAACCAGGACAAAACTCAGTCAACAACAGTACAGGCAGGCACTGGGGTTCTACGGGAACAACGGTATTTGTGACGTAACAACGGTACATTGTGCTGACGTCAATTATCAATACATCACATAAAACAGTGGCGATGTAACACTCCCCCCCAAAATGTGGGAATGACATGAAACATTTTTACAAACACATCGCCAATATCTTGCGTATCGCGGCGAGAAATCAGTGTCCAAAGGTATCTTCAGAAAACCGAGCAGTTACCCGGAGTTCATCTAGCAAACCGAGCTGACATCGCTCGGAAAGGTTGAGGAGGTCTCATCAGAATCAACGATGCGACACAGTTTTGTGATAGGGCGCCGAAAGACACCGCTGCTCGTCCGAACGAGCACAATGCGAACTTTTCCATTTTCATCGGGGTACGTCTCAATGATTCGACCGATCGCCCATTTTGAACGGCACTCAGATTCGCACACAAGTAGGACGACATCATTTTTCTTAAAGTTGCGATGAGAATCATGCCACTTGGGACGAGCAGTGATAACCGGCAGGTATTCTCTCATGAACCTCTTCCAGAAATGGTCAGCGAGAAACTGCACCTGACGCCAACGCCGTCTTGTATAGCAATCCTTTTTCTCTGCAATCGTCGGAGGCAGGTTGGGCGATCCTCTCATCAGCAGGAGATGATTCGGGGTCAGCGGTTCTTCGTCCCTATGATCAAATGTCACCGGGACAAGGGGTCTTGAGTTGATTATGGATTCAGCTTCCACAAACAAGGTCTCCAAGACTTCATCAGACATCACCTGGGAACCAGCAAGCGAGGACATGATCCGACGAACAGAACGAATCATACGTTCCCAAACGCCACCCATGTGGCTTGCAGCAGGAGGGTTGAATGACCACGACGTCTGTTTCTGAAGCAGAAATTCAGAGATTTGAAGCTGGTTCCATGCCTGCAACGACTCTCTCAGTATTTTCTCGGCACCAACAAAATTTGTGCCATTGTCGCTGAAGATATGCTTTGGTGCTCCGCGTCTCCCAATGAAACGACGAAGGGCAGCTATAAACGAATCAGTAGACAGACTGTGGGCAACCTCCAGATGAACGGCACGGATTGTAAGGCAGGTGAATATGCAACCGTAACGTTTCACTTCGCTGCGACCCTGCTTCACCAGAAAAGGACCGAAATAGTCAATTCCGACATTGGAGAACGGAGGGTCAGCGATTCCCAAGCGAGCCGACGGCAGATCGGCCATCATCTGCCGACCCGGTTGAGCATTGCGGCGTCGACAAGACAGACATTTTCCAAGCACGCGCCGTACGGCAACACCGCCCTTGATGATCCAGTAGTCTTGTCGAACTGAAGTCCAGGTGTGTCCCATCCCGGAGTGTCCAACTCTTTTATGATGGGCCAGGATTAATAGGTCAGTCAAATGCGAAGAATGGGGCATGATTGCAGGATGTTTCGCGTTGAAACTTATCGGCGCTTTGTCTAAACGTCCACCAACACGGAGCACTTGATCAACCAGAACAGGGTTTAACTTGTAGACGGAACGACTGCAGTCAGTCTTTTTTAGTCGAGAATTTCCACTTAATGCAGAGAGAAGTAAAGCAAAACTTTTCCGCTGCTCGTACTTGACAAGTTCCAACTCGGCGATCTTCAACTCAGACAAGCCAATGTCAGTTGACGGGACAACTGATAATTTCCTTCGATGTATCAAAAACATCTTAAATCTCATCCACCAGGCCACGGCTTTCTTTAATCGATGTAGGCACGAGTAACGTTCAATGATTCGATCCATGGGGTGCTTCGGCTGATGTACGTTAACAGTACAGGAGGCTGCAGCCTTCCCCATCGGATTAAATTCCTCAGGAACAACGGCAGCATTTGGCGGTTGCGACGGCCAGTTGGTTTCTGGCTCCAGGAGAAACATTGGACCTTTTAACCAGCGACTCGAATTGACAAGGGCATCAGCGGGTAGACCTCTTGAGGCATCATCTGCGGGATTTAATTTTGTAGGAACGTGTTTCCAATTCGTAATGTCGGTCAGTCGCTCAATCTCTGCCAGGCGATTGGGGACAAAAACTGGAAACCGTTTGGTTGCATTTCGAATGCTTAACAGAACAGCAGTGGAATCACTCCAGAAAACTGAACTTTCAATGGGCAAGTCTAGTTCCTTTCTCATGAGGCGATCCAACCTCGCAGCGAGCACAGCAGCGGTGAGCTCCAGTCGAGGGATCGTCTTCGTGTTCAACGGGGCAAGTCGGGATTTTCCAATCAGAAAAGAACACATCACTGTCCTGTGATCGTCTTCGATGCGAAGATATGACACGGCGCCATACGCATACTTAGATGCGTCAGCGAAATGATGCAGTTGATACTTCAATGGAGGTTTCAGTTCCGAAGACCTGAAGCAACGTGGAACGACAACATTGCTTAAGTGAGGCAACTCAGCAAGCCACCTCTTCCAGTTATCGAATATCAATTCCGGAATGCCGCCATCCCAATTCAGTTCCATTCTGCACAAGTCCTGCAGCAATAACTTGGCCCTTAGAATCACGGGAGATACGAAGCCCAGCGGGTCGTAAAGTGAACTGACAGCTGAAAGGATTCCTCTACGCGTGTGCGGCCTGCTCGGCGGTTTGACTTTGAACCGAAATGCGTCCTCCGCAACAGACCAATGAACACCAAGGACTCTCTGTTGCGTAGCATCATCGAGGCAACGCGATTTCACAACCTTTGCTCGATCGTTTTCGGGAACCGACTCCAAAACGCGTTGTTCGTTAGAGAGCCACTTTGTCAAGCGAAATCCTCCTCTGGCTAGCAGGTCTTTCAAACGAAGACGAACAGCGATAGCAGTTTCTATATCCTTGACGGATGCGAGGCAGTCGTCCACATAAAAATTGCGCCGCAAAACGGTTTCAACCTGTGGATCAAAGTTTTTACCGAATAAATCTGCGGTCTGCCTCAGACAGAAGGTGGCGCAACTCGGAGAGGACGTTGCACCAAATAAGTGCACTTTCATCCGGTGAGGCGTCGGTGTACAGGTCAGATCTCCACCGGGCCACCAGAGAAATCGAAGTGCATCGCGATCACGGGGTTCCACCCGAACCTGGTGGAACATTGCCTCGAAAATCAGGACCTTGCATCAGTGCGTCGTTCAGTGAGACGCTTCTGCTTCGGGCAGCACAATCAAAGACCACACGAAGCTTGTCAGGCTTGTGTGGGTTAAATACTGGGTGGTGAGGCAGGTACCAGATGCGATTGTCTGTCACGACCTTGTTGTCGGGAATTTCTTCGGCGTATCCTTTGGATATGTACGTTTGCACCGTGTCTACATATCCCTTTCGCAGAACATCGTTGTTAGACAATCGTCTTTTCAAACCGACCAGTCGCTTTTCCGCCATCTGGCGGCTGGGTGGCAACTTTTCGATTCCAGGTCTCCAAGGTAATGGGAGCTCAAAATGTCCATCTTGATGCTTCACCGATGCCTTCATCGTGTCATAAACAATTCGATCTTCCCTGGATGAGGGTATGTCGAATACTGATGTTCCGTCGCCAAAGTCGCTCTTCCACAAACACTCTATCTCCCGTTGGAACATGACTTGTGCAACCTTTAAAAAACGGACATGTGCTTCGCTCCTTGCAGACGAACCAAGTGCGGGACCAAAGAGTGACCAGCCAAGAGATGTCTTTACAGCACAAGGTGTCCCCTGCGGTCCAGAACGTGTACACTGTACGTTGAAGGCTGCGGGGTTATCGGCTCCGATCAGTATCGTCACAGTTCCCCCTTCCAGGCGACGCAGGGGCAACTCCTTGAAGTGATTGAACTCCGCAAGCTTCTTCGCATCAGGGATCCTATTCGGCGACACGGGAATTTTGTCGATGGACAGCACTTCCGGCAACAACAACGGCTCTCCGTCATCAAGCGGCATGACGGTGAAGGACACAGTGGAGCCTTGGTACACTCGCGATTGATCTGTCAGAGTGCTCAGACAAATCTTTCGATCCTTGGATTGCAGACCAAGTTTATCAATCAGACCTTGTTCGCAAAATGTAGACGTAGAACCTTGATCAAGAAAAGCGTACGTATTTACCTCGATGTTGTTGTGTCTGACCTTTACGGGAACGACGTTGAGGTAGACTCCGCAGTTGTCCGTTGTAGCTTCCATTATCGGTGCCGATTGTTCTATCGGCGGTGGCTTCGGGGCAGGGTTCTCTGTAATCTTGCCGGGTCGCCTCTTCTGAAAGGCGCCATGCAACTTTGTGTGGTGAAAAGTGCCAGTGCAACCTTCTACCGAGCATGGCTTGCGAATCGTGCATTTCCCGCAACGATGACCTGAACAAAGGCATTTAAAACACAATCCATTTGTGACAACAAACCCACGTCTATCCTGGGGAGACATTCCGTCGAATTTCGGGCACTTGGACAGGTCGTGAGGCTTGTTACAGCACGCACATGAAACGGGAGTAGGTGGGTTTTGACTTCGAGGCTGACTGGATGTCGACGACGAGATGTTGTACGCAGCAGCACGAGGACCCTTCTTTACCGAAACAGGGACGGGTTTTTCGTGCACGCTTTCGTAGACAGCCTCGACACCGAACAACGAGTTGGCGTTGCGCGCTCGCTCTACGACAAAATTTGTAAAGGCGAGATATCCGGCTTGGGATCCAGTCTCGTCGAGCACTTGAACGGAACGTTCGATCCACTTCTCTTGAAGCCGGAACGGCAGTTTTCGAATTAGCTGTCTTAACGTATCCAAGGAGTTCAAGCTCGCGTACTCCTCAATATCTTCAAGTGAGCTGCGACACTTTTCTAAAAGGTCAGAAAATTCCATCAGGTCTTTTGGTCGACCTTGCTTGACTGGCGGAAATTGTTTGAGCCGACGTTCACATGCGTTGGCAATAATATGGGGTTGTCCGTAATCGTATTCAAGTCGGGAACGGGCTTTGGAGTATCCTGAGATCTTATCCTTGCTGTAGATCTCAAGTTTAGCAGCAATGAAGTCTTCGCAGAATTGCAACAAACAAACTAGCCGTGAATATTGGGACTTCGTTCGGCTATGAACATGGGACTCAATAGCACGAACAAATGACCAGTAGTTCAACGGATCGCCATCAAACTTTCTGACCGCGGGCTGGGGCAAAACGATTCGCTGTTGTATGAAGTCCTCTTCTGGGACGTATCTACGCGACGGAGAGACAACATCCTGTATGTTCAACGGAAAGGGATCAGGACCTTGATATGACTTAAGGTGGCTGTACACAGGATGCGTTTCGGTCCGTTTTCGTCCGTAAGCGCATACGCGCGTAAAAATTCGGTCCGTCGCCTTCCGACGGCGTCTTCACACAGAATGCGTAACGTCCGAAACTTGCGAACCATGCGTTAACGCAGGGCCATCCGACGCGATCAAACATGTTTGATTTTTACGCACGTACGCATGCGATTTTGTTGCTGTGAAAATATACCCATCTTGAATGAAGTAGGTTTTTGTAATATTTATACATACTTGAAAGGTTAAAATGGTAATTTTGAGATCAACAGTTGATTTTTTACTCTTTTTTTGGTTAAATATCTTTTGTGAGGCAGTGATTATCAGTAATAATAGCTGTTACAATTGCATAACAACTGGTATACTTAGTAGGCCCCTAAAATGGAATATAGTAAGGAAAAACTGATTGAACTTGTCCGTGAAAGACCAGCTTTATATGATATCAAAGATCCAAAACATTGTGACAAAACATATTTCCAAAATGCATGGGATGCTGTTGGCAAAGCATGTGGTATAACAGGTAACAAAAATTGTACAATTTACAATTTGTCCAAGCAAAGATAATGTTTTCGCCTGCCTTTGAAAGGTAAAAGTGCCAAAGAAAAATGGAGAAACCTAAGAGATACGTATGTACGCAAAAAGAAAGAAGCAGAGAGACCAAGTGGATCTGGTTACATACCTGCACCAACCTGGCCATACTTTTCATCAATGATGTTTTTGGACAATTATACAAAGCATCGCAGGCAATATTATTATTAAACTTATTTGGTTGTATCTGAACTTACTACATGTTTAGGACTGAGTCTAACATTTTGCAAGAGGACCCAACTTTGACAGCAGAAGAACAACAAGTTTACTCTGCTTTTTGTGAGGCAGCAGACATTGGTAATACAGTCAACAGCATGTTAATAAACTGTTAAGACAAGGTCCTGTATTTTTTTAGCCATCAGTCCTGATACTTCAGGTAAACAGTCTGAAGTACATGAAATTGGTACACCTGAAGGTTTACAAACCCCAAAAAAACGAAAGCCACAAGCATTAACTGGTCGTTCACCCAGTTCGGTTGGTAAAAAGAGAAGGAGGAAGGCTGCGGGTGTCGATCTATCGGTAATAGTGTTTAAACCTAGCAAGAGGATGTGTAAAATAATTCATATCATTTAATTACAATGATTTTGCATAGGAACAATTGGGTGAAACTTTGCACGCAACCAATGCTTTGATTTCTGAACAACTAAAAAAACCTCAAAGTACCATGGCATTTCATTATGCCAAAATTATTGAACAAAGATTGGATGCAATGCCAAAAAACATGCATAAAGCTTTTGTAGCCATTACTGAAGTATTGGCAGATTATGACAAAGTTGAGATGCAGGAAAGTGCGGAGATTGTATAGCTTTGTATTAACTGTATATATGCAAGTATCAAACTGTTTTCAGTTCTTTTTCACATGTTTGACTGTAATTTACCTGAAACACAAGTATTGGTACTGTTCTTTTCATTTCACTGTTCACTTTCTTTAGTATTTTACTGCCAGTATTCTGTTCTATTCATTTGCAGTGTTCTTTCATTTCCTTCAAATACATCTTCAATTGCATTTTTATACATGCCAACATTCAGTATGCATTCACTGTTCTTTTATTACAAAAAACATATAAAAGAAAAGCAATCTGTCTTAATCAAGGGTTGTGCCCTGTGAAACTATGTTGTACTGCCAAGACACTTCCCCCTGGCTGCTGCTGAAGTAGTCCTTCAGCAAGTCTCTTATTTGCCTTGCATACAATGAATGGTGGTGAAATCTTTGATCTTGGATGTTGGGAAGACATGCAGTTTCCTCTTGTCGCCAAGCTCCCTCAACAAGTTCACCATTTACTTCATAGTCAACATCATTGGCACCAATGTATTCCCTAGTTTCTATAGACTTCTTTAAATTTTTGCTCTGCAACCAGTTATGTAGAACCACAGTAGCCTTGACAACTTGAGTTGCAGTTTCAACGTTTGCCATTATTGTTGATCTAAGTACCCGCCATCTTTGAGCAAGAATACCAAAGGCATTTTCTGCAAAAAGAAAGGTTAAGCTGCTGTTTAAACATGCAAATATCATTTTACCTATACAGCGCCGAGCTCGACTTAATCTGTAGTTAAATATTTTTTTGTCATCTGAAAGACCTCGATCAGGAAATGGTCGCATTAAGTATGGCTTTAATGGAAAAGCATTGTCACCTACAATGCAGTAGGGCACTTCCACATTTGAGGAAGGAAGCATAGCAGCTGGAGGAATGTTTACACCATCTTCAAAGTATTTACTTATTGGAGAATTGGCATAAACACCTCCATCACTGTGGTGTCCGGAATCACCAATGTCCACGAATGTAAAAAGGTAGTTGGCATCACACACTCCAAGAAGGACAATACTGTGAAAATGCTTGTAGTTATAATATTCACTTCCTTGTTTTGCTGGTTTTTGTATGGCAACATGTTTCCCATCAATACTTCCGATACACATCGGAAACTGCCATTTGTTTTGGTATTCATTTGCAATTTCCATCCATTCAGAGTGACTTGCTGGAGGAGTGAGAACTTTTGGCCTTAGCACGGTCCAAATTGCTGCACTTGTTTCAGGCACAATTTTGCAGATCAAAGATTCACTGACACGAAATTGAAATGCCAAGTCCGAAAATGAATTTCCACTGGCTAGGTACCTAGTGAATGGCAACAATCAAAAATGGTATTTGATGTTGAAGAAATAGAAATAATGTGTAAAATAAACTTACCTCAGTGTTATAGCCAATCTATGTCCCGGGGATATTGGTGCGCGCCAGTTTGTATGCACCTTAGCAATCAATGGTTTAACTTCTTCAAGTAATTCAAGAAAACATTTTTTGTCCATTCGAAAATATTTGAAGTAAAATTCTGGGTCAGCTTCCAGTTCTGGTACTAAACTAAGCCACTGGCCTTTTTGTCGTTGTCTATATATTTGACGCATCCATAGCCTACATGGATGTAAACATAATTTAAAACAAAAAAACATTTTGTTCAAACATTTTACCTTTTTCTTTGTTTTCGTTTTTCGTTGTGTATGATGGCAGACAACAAAACCAACTGAACACATATAAGAGGTAGTACTACTTTAAAATCACTGATCTGCAATTGTACAAATGCGCAGCAGCAGTCATCGGTCCTTTGTTGACATGCGCAACCAAGCGTAAATTCGTACGATAACGGATTCTGTGTACAGTGCCCTTTAACGGATGGTTCGGAACGAAAATTCGTTCCGTTTACGTACGTAATCTGTCGGTCCGTTTTCGGATGCGATTTACGTACGTTAACGCAATACGCATTCTGTGTACAGCCACCTTAAGCAACGGGTGCGCTGACGGATTGCGGGAAAAACGGCTTCGTATCCACGCAAGTTGGGTGTGACCGTGGTACGACAGGGACAGCAGGTTGGTAAGCATTTACCGGCGCACTATTGAACTCAGGTCGAAGCCCCCCGACAGAGGAACTTGTCACGGGAGGATGTCTTGGGTCACACAGCAGGGGATCTCCAGCAATGGATTCTTCCTCCCACGCACGTACTTCAGCCTCGGCCATCTCAACCTCATCGTCGACTCGTTTTCTTCTTCGTTCAGCATTAAGTTCTGCTTGACGCCTTGCAAGTTCAGAATCTTCATTGACTTGACGCTGTGACACCCGAGCCAATTGAAGTTTAACACGAGCGGCTATTCTTTGACGGGTAATCGAGGAGGTGGAGGAAACAGAGCTATGTACGTCAACATGTGAACTCGACGATCGGCTTGATATAGTCTTCCGACGCCCAGTTGACTTCTTGGCGTTGGCAAACCACTCCGCCACACGAGAATCGAGTTCACGTTTTGCACGCTGGCAATCCTGTCTTGCCAGAGCCAATTCTTTGCTGTTTTCAGCAAGCGGCGCATAGGCATCAATCAGGTCGGAAAAACACTTCTCGAGCTGTGGCAGGTTTTCCTTAACAAGAACAGCGTTGTCAATTTTCAGCATTAACTCTTCAACATGCAGACAAGATTGTTGCCATGCGTGCGCGCAGCTGGATACTAGCAAAACCGCCGGGTCCTCGACGGTGGAAGACGAAGACGGTGAAGCAGGATCACACATTTCGAATGGTAATAAATCCAAATGGTTCGAAACGGACTGAGAATAAATCCAATAATTCGAAACGATGATAAGGAATTAAATAGTTCGAAACGATGTTGCGCTGCCCTTGGCAGTCAGACGGGCGTGACTGGTTGCGCCCGGACAGTGCAACAGACGGGTTTTTCCTCAATGGTTCTTAACGCACACGCTTCTTCTTCAAAAGGAACGGTTCAACTTTATTCAAAGACGCTGCGGTTTGTACACAACACGCGTTGAATTAGCGACCAAAAACATTGAAATTAAATGCACAATTTCTTACCGAACTATTTTGGAACCAGTCACAAAAACATCGGCTTCTTCCCAATCAATAACACAGCAGGAAACAACGTTAGCAGATTCAACTTGCACTTAAATTGCCTTAATTTATCTTATTCAAATAGAACATAATATTATTTTCATACAGCAGAAAACTAACCAGGACAAAACTCAGTCAACAACAGTACAGGCAGGCACTGGGGTTCTACGGGAACAACGGTATTTGTGACGTAACAACGGTACATTGTGCTGACGTCAATTATCAATACATCACATAAAACAGTGGCGATGTAACAGTTTCTTTTGTTTTGTATTCAATTTCATCAGTGCTCCCAGGAAGTCCGAAAACTTGTTGTATAATTACATTTCTCAATGATTTTCTTGTTCCAGCATGTACAAGATAATGCAGCAAGTTAACTTTCAAGTGCCTGCAGCATAACACAGGCCAGACAGTGGCATTCCTTCAAAACACGCTTTTGTCTCTTCACACCATTGTTTGTGCGAATGAGAACCTTCAACTGATAAACACGATACAACCATAACCACTGTAATGGTGGGAAACAAAATTGAAATTTTGTAAACGAATTTTGTGAACGAATTTTGTGAACAAAATTCTTGACGACGACTGGCCACATGATGGGGGTAGAGGGCCATACTTGAAATTAGAAGCGTTACGCAAACGTGCTGTAACATATTATGGAATAAAAATGCTAGGTTATACAGGTGTCAAATGAGCTATTTAAATCAACACTATCGGATAAATTGGACAATGTTGGTCCAAACGTGAGATAATGGGGCCGGGGTTAAGGATTGTTCCTAAATCAGAAATCTTTTTCAACTAATTTATCAAACTAATCTGTTGGAACATGTCATACGAATTAATCCAAAACAAACTAGATTTTCATCCACTATCACACGAAACAAACGCTGTGCGAAATATGTGTGAGTAGGGCATATGTTGAAGCAAAACGTTTCTTAATTTAAAGTTGAAACGCCTTAGTAAGTATAACTTACGTCTATATATACTGTGATAACTGATTTTATCTATTCAAAAATGCAAAAAGTTGCACAAAAACATCATGAACATAGCATGAATTAAAATTTGTTTTCGAAACAAAATTCGATTACAAATGCCTTTGATCCGTTAATCACTGTGTTGTATAGAGTGGGAAACAAAATTTGTTTTCGAAACAAAATTCGTTTATAAATGCATTTAAACCGTTAATCACTGTGTTGTACATAGTGGGAAACAAAATTTGTTTTTGAAACAAAATTCGATTACAAATGCCGTTGATCCATTAATCACTGTGTTGTAATACCATTAGTCCGACACAAATATGTTGTTCATAGTGGAAACAGAATCTGTAATTTGTGTGTGAAGTTCAAAGTCACTTGATTTAAAAATGTCAAAAAATTTTTCGACCACCATCACAGGCGGTCTCTCAAAATCAATTATTTCCGCCGAACCTTAGCCACCATAGTCTCAAACATGCGTTTTCGTTCGCGAATAAAAAACTAAAAGACATACGCCAATTTGGTTTTCACTGCTCGTTTTGTACTGGCATCTAGTATTTGTGTGCAAAATTTCAAGTCGCTTGATACAAAAATGTTTAAATTGCAGGCGGGCAACTGTCAATTTGAGTTAATTTCGCCGATCCTTGACCACCATAGTGTCAAACATGCGTTTTCGTTCGCGAATAAAAAACTAAAGGACATAGGCCAATTTGGTTTTTATTGTTCGTTTTGCACTGGCATCTAGTATGTGTGTGCAAAATTTCAAGTCGCTTGATATAAAAATGTTCAAATTGCAGGCGGGCAACTGTCAATTTGAGTTAATTTCGCCGATCCTTGGCCACCATAGTGTCAAACATGCGTTTTCGGTCGCGAATAAAAAACTAAAGGACATACGCCAATTTGGTTTTTATTGTTCGTTTTGCACTGGCATCTAGTATTTGTGTACAAAATTTCAAGTCGCTTGATATAAAAATGTTCAAATTGCAGGCGGGCAACTGTCAATTTGAGCAAATTTCGCCGAACCATAGCCACCATAGTGTCAAACATGCGTTTTCGGTCGCGAATAAAAAACTAAAAGACATAGGCCAATTTGGTTTTTATTGTTCGTTTTGCACTGGCATCTAGTATTTGTGTGCAAAATTTCAAGTCGCTTGATATAAAAATGTTTAAATTACAAGCGGGCAACTGTCAATTTGAGTTAAATTCGACGAACCTTAGCCACCATAGAGTCAAACATGCGTTTTCGGTCGCGAATAAAAAGCTAAAGGACATAGGCCAACTTGGTTTTCACTGCTCGTTTTGCACTGGCATCTAGTATTTATGTGCAAAATTTCAAGTCGCTTGATATAAAAATGTTCAAATTGCAGGCGGGCAACTCTCAATTTGAGTTAATTTCGCCGATCCTTGGCAACCATAGTGCCAAACATGCGTTTTCGGTCGCGAATCAAAAACTAAAGGATATAGGCCAATTTGGTTTGCTCTGATCGTTTTGTACTGGCATCTAGTATTTGTGAGCAAAATTTCAAGTCGCTTGATATAAAAATGTTCAAATTACAAGCGGGCAACTGTCAATTTGAGTTAAATTCGACGAACCTTAGCCACCATAGAGTCAAACATGCGTTTTCGGTCGCGAATAAAAAGCTAAAGGACATAGGCCAATTTGGTTTTCACTGCTCGTTTTGCACTGGCATCTAGTATTTGTGTGCAAAATTTCAAGTCGCTTGATATAAAAATGTTCAAATTGCAGGCGGGCAACTCTCAATTTGAGTTAATTTCGCCGATCCTTGGCAACCATAGTGCCAAACATGCGTTTTCGGTCGCGAATAAAAAACTAAAGGATATAGGCCAATTTGGTTTGCTCTGCTCGTTTTGTACTGGCATCTAGTATTTGTGTGCAAAATTTCAAGTCGCTTGATATAAAAATGTTCAAATTGCAGGCGGGCAACTGTCAATTTGAGTAAATTTCGCCGAACCTTAGCCACCATAGTGTCAAACATGCGTTTTCGGTCACGAATATAAAACTAAAAGACATAGGCCAATTTGGTTTTTATTGTTCGTTTTGCACTGGCATCTAGTATTTGTGTGCAAAATTTCAAGTCGCTTGATATAAAAATGTTCAAATTGCAGGCAGGCAACTGTCAATTTGTGTTAATTTCGACGAACCTTAGCCACCATAGTGTCAAACATGCGTTTTCGGTCGCGAATATAAAACTAAAAGACATAGGCCAATTTGGTTTTTCGTGTTTGTTTTGCACTGGCATCTAGTATTTGTGTTCAAAATTTCAAGTCGCTTGATATAAAAATGTTCAAATTACAAGCGGGCAACTGTCAATTTGAGTAAATTTCGACGAACCTTAGTCACCATAGTGTCAAACATGCGTTTTCTTTAGCGAATAAAAAACTAAAAGACATAGGCCAATTTGGTTTTTATTGTTCGTTTTGCACTGGCATCTAGTATTTGTGTGCAAAATTTCAAGTCGCTTGATATAAAAATGTTCAAATTACAAGCGGGCAACTGTCAATTTGAGTTAAATTCGACGAACCTTAGCCACCATAGAGTCAAACATGCGTTTTCGGTCGCGAATAAGAAGCTAAAGGACATAGGCCAATTTGGTTTTCACTGTTCGTTTTGCACTGGCATCTAGTATTTGTGTGCAAAATTTCAAGTCGCTTGATATAAAAATGTTCAAATTGCAGGCGGGCAACTCTCAATTTGAATTAATTTCGCCGATCCTTGGCAACCATAGTGCCAAACATGCGTTTTCGGTCGCGAATAAAAAACTAAAGGATATAGGCCAATTTGGTTTGCTCTGCTCGTTTTGTACTGGCATCTAGTATTTGTGTGCAAAATTTCAAGTCGCTTGATATAAAAATGTTCAAATTGCAAGCGGGCAACTGTCAATTTGAGTTAATTTCGACGAACCTTAGCCACCATAGTGTCAAACATGCGTTTTCGGTCGCAAATAAAAAACTAAAGGACATAGGCCAATTTGGTTTTCACTGCTCGTTTTGTACTGGCATCTAGTATTTGTGTGCAAAATTTCAAGTCGCTTGATATAGAAATGTTCAAATTGCAGGCGGGCAACTGTCAATTTGAGTTAATTTCGCCGATCCTTAGCCACCATAGTGTCAAACATGCGTTTTCGGTCGCGAAAAAAAACTAAAGGACATAGGCCAATTTGGTTTTCACTGCTCGTTTTGTACTGGCATCTAGTATTTGTGTGCAAAATTTCAAGTCGCTTGATATAAAAATGTTCAAATTGCAAGCGGGCAACTGTCAATTTGAGCAAATTTCGCCGAACCATAGCCACCATAGTGTCAAACATGCGTTTTCGGTCGCGAATATAAAACTAAACGACATAGGCCAATTTGGTTTGCACTGCTCGTTTTGTACTGGCATGTAGTATTTGTGTGCATAATTTCAAGTCGCTTGATATAAAAATGTTCAAATTGCAAGCGGGCAACTGTCAATTTGAGTTAATTTCGACGAACCTTAGCCACCATAGAGTCAAACATGCGTTTTCGGTCGCGAATAAAAACTAAAGGACATAGGCCAATTTGGTTTGCACTGCTCGTTTTGTACTGGCATGTAGTATTTGTGTGCAAAATTTCAAGTCGCTTGATATAAAAATGTTCAAATTGCAAGCGGGCAACTGTCAATTTGAGTTAATTTCGACGAACCTTAGCCACCATAGAGTCAAACATGCGTTTTCGGTCGCGAATAAAAAACTAAAGGACATAGGCCAATTTGGTTTTCACTGCTCGTTTTGTACTGGCATCTAGTATTTGTGTGCAAAATTTCAAGTCGCTTGATATAAAAATGTTCAAATTGCAGGCAGGCAACTGTCAATTTGTGTTAATTTCGACGAACCTTAGCCACCATAGAGTCAAACATGCGTTTTCGGTCGCGAATAAAAACTAAAGGACATAGGCCAATTTGGTTTGCACTGCTCGTTTTGTACTGGCATCTAGTATTTGTGTGCAAAATTTCAAGTCGCTTGATATAAAAATGTTCAAATTGCAAGCGGGCAACTGTCAATTTGAGTTAATTTCGACGAACCTTAGCCACCATAGAGTCAAACATGCGTTTTCGGTCGCGAATAAAAACTAAAGGACATAGGCCAATTTGGTTTGCGCTGCTCGTTTTGTACTGGCATGTAGTATTTGTGTGCAAAATTTCAAGTCGCTTGATATAAAAATGTTCAAATTGCAGGCAGGCAACTGTCAATTTGTGTTAATTTCGACGAACCTTAGCCACCATAGAGTCAAACATGCGTTTTCGGTCGCGAATAAAAACTAAACGACATAGGCCAATTTGGTTTGCACTGCTCGTTTTGTACTGGCATCTAGTATTTGTGTGCAAAATTTCAAGTCGCTTGATATAAAAATGTTCAAATTGCAAGCGGGCAACTGTCAATTTGAGTTAATTTCGACGAACCTTAGCCACCATAGAGTCAAACATGCGTTTTCGGTCGCGAATAAAAACTAAAGGACATAGGCCAATTTGGTTTGCACTGCTCGTTTTGTACTGGCATGTAGTATTTGTGTGCAAAATTTCAAGTCGCTTGATATAAAAATGTTCAAATTGCAAGCGGGCAACTGTCAATTTGAGTTAATTTCGACGAACCTTAGCCACCATAGAGTCAAACATGCGTTTTCGGTCGCGAATAAAAAACTAAAGGACATAGGCCAATTTGGTTTTCACTGCTCGTTTTGTACTGGCATCTAGTATTTGTGTGCAAAATTTCAAGTCGCTTGATATAAAAATGTTCAAATTGCAGGCAGGCAACTGTCAATTTGTGTTAATTTCGACGAACCTTGGCCACCATAGTGTCAAACATGCGTTTTCGGTCGCGAATATAAAACTAAAAGACATAGGCCAATTTGGTTTTTGCTTGTTCGTTTTGCACTGGCATCTAGTATTTGTGTGCAAAATTTCAAGTCGCTTGATATAAAAATGTTCAAATTGCAGGCGGTCAACTGTCAATTTGAGTTAATTTCGCCGAACCTTGGCCACCATAGTGTGAAACATGCGTTTTCCTTCGCGAATAAAAAACTAAAGGACATAGGCCAATTTGGTTTTCACTGCTCGTTTTGTACTGGCATGTAGTATTTGTGTGCAAAATTTCAAGTCGCTTGATATAGAAATGTTCAAATTGCAGGCGGGCAACTGTCAAATTGAGTTAATTTCGCCGATCCTTAGCCACCATAGAGTCAAACATGCGTTTTCGGTCGCGAATAAAAAGCTAAAGGACATAGGCCAATTTGGTTTTCACTGCTCGTTTTGCACTGGCATCTAGTATTTGTGTGCAAAATTTCAAGTCGCTTGATATAAAAATGTTCAAATTGCAGGCGGGCAACTCTCAATTTGAGTTAATTTCGCCGATCCTTGGCAACCATAGTGCCAAACATGCGTTTTCGGTCGCGAATAAAAAACTAAAGGATATAGGCCAATTTGGTTTGCTCTGCTCGTTTTGTACTGGCATCTAGTATTTGTGTGCAAAATTTCAAGTCGCTTGATATAAAAATGTTCAAATTGCAAGCGGGCAACTGTCAATTTGAGTAAATTT
The DNA here is from genome assembly GCF_947561715.1 of Ascidia mentula. NCBI lineage: Eukaryota > Metazoa > Chordata > Ascidiacea > Phlebobranchia > Ascidiidae > Ascidia > Ascidia mentula. The sequence goes on from NC_138568.1 coordinate 9,574,715, forward strand.
CGCCGAACCTTAGCCACCATAGTGTCAAACATGCGTTTTCGGTCACGAATATAAAACTAAAAGACATAGGCCAATTTGGTTTTTATTGTTCGTTTTGCACTGGCATCTAGTATTTGTGTGCAAAATTTCAAGTCGCTTGATATAAAAATGTTCAAATTGCAGGCAGGCAACTGTCAATTTGTGTTAATTTCGACGAACCTTAGCCACCATAGTGTCAAACATGCGTTTTCGGTCGCGAATATAAAACTAAAAGACATGGGCCAATTTGGTTTTTCGTGTTTGTTTTGCACTGGCATCTAGTATTTGTGTTCAAAATTTCAAGTCGCTTGATATAAAAATGTTCAAATTACAAGCGGGCAACTGTCAATTTGAGTAAATTTCGACGAACCTTAGTCACCATAGTGTCAAACATGCGTTTTCTTTAGCGAATAAAAAACTAAAAGACATAGGCCAATTTGGTTTTTATTGTTCGTTTTGCACTGGCATCTAGTATTTGTGTGCAAAATTTCAAGTCGCTTGATATAAAAATGTTCAAATTACAAGCGGGCAACTGTCAATTTGAGTTAAATTCGACGAACCTTAGCCACCATAGAGTCAAACATGCGTTTTCGGTCGCGAATAAAAAACTAAAGGACATAGGCCAATTTGGTTTTCACTGCTCGTTTTGTACTGGCATCTAGTATTTGTGTGCAAAATTTCAAGTCGCTTGATATAAAAATGTTCAAATTGCAAGCGGGCAACTGTCAATTTGAGTTAATTTCGACGAACCTTAGCCACCATAGAGTCAAACATGCGTTTTCGGTCGCGAATAAAAACTAAAGGACATAGGCCAATTTGGTTTGCGCTGCTCGTTTTGTACTGGCATGTAGTATTTGTGTGCAAAATTTCAAGTCGCTTGATATAAAAATGTTCAAATTGCAGGCAGGCAACTGTCAATTTGTGTTAATTTCGACGAACCTTAGCCACCATAGAGTCAAACATGCGTTTTCGGTCGCGAATAAAAACTAAACGACATAGGCCAATTTGGTTTGCACTGCTCGTTTTGTACTGGCATCTAGTATTTGTGTGCAAAATTTCAAGTCGCTTGATATAAAAATGTTCAAATTGCAAGCGGGCAACTGTCAATTTGAGTTAATTTCGACGAACCTTAGCCACCATAGAGTCAAACATGCGTTTTCGGTCGCGAATAAAAAACTAAAGGACATAGGCCAATTTGGTTTTCACTGCTCGTTTTGTACTGGCATCTAGTATTTGTGTGCAAAATTTCAAGTCGCTTGATATAAAAATGTTCAAATTGCAGGCAGGCAACTGTCAATTTGTGTTAATTTCGACGAACCTTGGCCACCATAGTGTCAAACATGCGTTTTCGGTCGCGAATATAAAACTAAAAGACATAGGCCAATTTGGTTTTTGCTTGTTCGTTTTGCACTGGCATCTAGTATTTGTGTGCAAAATTTCAAGTCGCTTGATATAAAAATGTTCAAATTGCAGGCGGTCAACTGTCAATTTGAGTTAATTTCGCCGAACCTTGGCCACCATAGTGTGAAACATGCGTTTTCCTTCGCGAATAAAAAACTAAAGGACATAGGCCAATTTGGTTTTCACTGTTCGTTTTGTACTGGCATGTAGTATTTGTGTGCAAAATTTCAAGTCGCTTGATATAGAAATGTTCAAATTGCAGGCGGGCAACTGTCAAATTGAGTTAATTTCGCCGATCCTTAGCCACCATAGAGTCAAACATGCGTTTTCGGTCGCGAATAAAAAGCTAAAGGACATAGGCCAATTTGGTTTTCACTGCTCGTTTTGCACTGGCATCTAGTATTTGTGTGCAAAATTTCAAGTCGCTTGATATAAAAATGTTCAAATTGCAGGCGGGCAACTCTCAATTTGAGTTAATTTCGCCGATCCTTGGCAACCATAGTGCCAAACATGCGTTTTCGGTCGCGAATAAAAAACTAAAGGATATAGGCCAATTTGGTTTGCTCTGCTCGTTTTGTACTGGCATCTAGTATTTGTGTGCAAAATTTCAAGTCGCTTGATATAAAAATGTTCAAATTGCAAGCGGGCAACTGTCAATTTGAGTAAATTTCGCCGAACCTTAGCCACCATAGTGTCAAACATGCGTTTTCGGTCACGAATATAAAACTAAAAGACATAGGCCAATTTGGTTTTTATTGTTCGTTTTGCACTGGCATCTAGTATTTGTGTGCAAAATTTCAAGTCGCTTGATATAAAAATGTTCAAATTGCAGGCAGGCAACTGTCAATTTGTGTTAATTTCGACGAACCTTAGCCACCATAGTGTCAAACATGCGTTTTCGGTCGCGAATATAAAACTAAAAGACATAGGCCAATTTGGTTTTTCGTGTTTGTTTTGCACTGGCATCTAGTATTTGTGTTCAAAATTTCAAGTCGCTTGATATAAAAATGTTCAAATTACAAGCGGGCAACTGTCAATTTGAGTAAATTTCGACGAACCTTAGTCACCATAGTGTCAAACATGCGTTTTCTTTAGCGAATAAAAAACTAAAAGACATAGGCCAATTTGGTTTTTATTGTTCGTTTTGCACTGGCATCTAGTATTTGTGTGCAAAATTTCAAGTCGCTTGATATAAAAATGTTCAAATTACAAGCGGGCAACTGTCAATTTGAGTTAAATTCGACGAACCTTAGCCACCATAGAGTCAAACATGCGTTTTCGGTCGCGAATAAGAAGCTAAAGGACATAGGCCAATTTGGTTTTCACTGTTCGTTTTGCACTGGCATCTAGTATTTGTGTGCAAAATTTCAAGTCGCTTGATATAAAAATGTTCAAATTGCAAGCGGGCAACTGTCAATTTGAGTTAATTTCGACGAACCTTAGCCACCATAGAGTCAAACATGCGTTTTCGGTCGCGAATAAAAAACTAAAGGACATAGGCCAATTTGGTTTTCACTGCTCGTTTTGTACTGGCATCTAGTATTTGTGTGCAAAATTTCAAGTCGCTTGATATAAAAATGTTCAAATTGCAGGCAGGCAACTGTCAATTTGTGTTAATTTCGACGAACCTTAGCCACCATAGAGTCAAACATGCGTTTTCGGTCGCGAATAAAAACTAAAGGACATAGGCCAATTTGGTTTGCACTGCTCGTTTTGTACTGGCATCTAGTATTTGTGTGCAAAATTTCAAGTCGCTTGATATAAAAATGTTCAAATTGCAAGCGGGCATCTGTCAATTTGAGTTAATTTCGACGAACCTTAGCCACCATAGAGTCAAACAGGCGTTTTCGGTCGCGAATAAAAACTAAAGGACATAGGCCAATTTGGTTTGCACTGCTCGTTTTGTACTGGCATGTAGTATTTGTGTGCAAAATTTCAAGTCGCTTGATATAAAAATGTTCAAATTGCAGGCAGGCAACTGTCAATTTGTGTTAATTTCGACGAACCTTAGCCACCATAGAGTCAAACATGCGTTTTCGGTCGCGAATAAAAACTAAACGACATAGGCCAATTTGGTTTGCACTGCTCGTTTTGTACTGGCATCTAGTATTTGTGTGCAAAATTTCAAGTCGCTTGATATAAAAATGTTCAAATTGCAAGCGGGCAACTGTCAATTTGAGTTAATTTCGACGAACCTTAGCCACCATAGAGTCAAACATGCGTTTTCGGTCGCGAATAAAAACTAAAGGACATAGGCCAATTTGGTTTGCACTGCTCGTTTTGTACTGGCATGTAGTATTTGTGTGCAAAATTTCAAGTCGCTTGATATAAAAATGTTCAAATTGCAAGCGGGCAACTGTCAATTTGAGTTAATTTCGACGAACCTTAGCCACCATAGAGTCAAACATGCGTTTTCGGTCCCGAATAAAAAACTAAAGGACATAGGCCAATTTGGTTTTCACTGCTCGTTTTGTACTGGCATCTAGTATTTGTGTGCAAAATTTCAAGTCGCTTGATATAAAAATGTTCAAATTGCAGGCAGGCAACTGTCAATTTGTGTTAATTTCGACGAACCTTGGCCACCATAGTGTCAAACATGCGTTTTCGGTCGCGAATATAAAACTAAAAGACATAGGCCAATTTGGTTTTTGCTTGTTCGTTTTGCACTGGCATCTAGTATTTGTGTGCAAAATTTCAAGTCGCTTGATATAGAAATGTTCAAATTGCAGGCGGGCAACTGTCAAATTGAGTTAATTTCGCCGATCCTTAGCCACCATAGAGTGAAACATGCGTTTTCGGTCGCGAATAAAAAGCTAAAGGACATAGGCCAATTTGGTTTTCACTGCTCGTTTTGCACTGGCATCTAGTATTTATGTGCAAAATTTCAAGTCGCTTGATATAAAAATGTTCAAATTACAAGCGGGCAACTGTCAATTTGAGTTAAATTCGACGAACCTTAGCCACCATAGAGTCAAACATGCGTTTTCGGTCGCGAATAAAAAGCTAAAGGACATAGGCCAATTTGGTTTTCACTGCTCGTTTTGCACTGGCATCTAGTATTTATGTGCAAAATTTCAAGTCGCTTGATATAAAAATGTTCAAATTGCAGGCGGGCAACTATCAATTTGAGTTAATTTCGCCGATCCTTGGCAACTATAGTGCCAAACATGCGTTTTCGGTCGCGAATAAAAAACTAAAGGATATAGGCCAATTTGGTTTGCTCTGCTCGTTTTGTACTGGCATCTAGTATTTGTGTGCACAATTTCAAGTCGCTTGATATAAAAATGTTCGAATTGCAGGCGGGCAACTGTCAATCTGTGTTAATTTCGCCGATCCTTAGCCACCATAGTGTCAAACATGCGTTTTCGGTCGCGAATATAAAACTAAAGGACATAGGCCAATTTGGTTTTCACTGCTCGTTTTGTACTGGCATGTAGTATTTGTGTGCATAATTTCAAGTCGCTTGATATAAAAATGTTCAAATTGCAAGCGGGCAACTGTCAATTTGAGTTAATTTCGACGAACCTTGGCCACCATAGTGTCAAACATGCGTTTTCGGTAGCGAATAAAAAACTAAAGGACATAGGCCAATTTGGTTTTTATTGTTCGTTTTGCACTGGCATCTAGTATTTGTGTGCAAAATTTCAAGTCGCTTGATATAAAAATGTTCAAATTGCAGGCGGTCAACTGTCAATTTGAGTTAATTTCGCCGAACCTTAGCCACCATAGTGTGAAACATGCGTTTTCCTTCGCGAATAAAAAACTAAAGGACATAGGCCAATTTGGTTTTCACTGCTCGTTTTGTACTGGCATCTAGTATTTGTGTGCATAATTTCAAGTCGCTTGATATAGAAATGTTCAAATTGCAGGCGGGCAACTGTCAATTTGAGTTAATTTCGCCGATCCTTGGCCACCATAGTGTCAAACATGCGTTTTCGGTCGCGAATAAAAAGCTAAAAGACATAGGCCAATTTGGTTTTTATTGCTCGTTTTGCACTGGCATCTAGTATTTATGTGCAAAATTTCAAGTCGCTTGATATAAAAATGTTCAAATTACAAGCGGGCAACTGTCAATTTGAGTTAAATTCGACGAACCTTAGCCACCATAGAGTCAAACATGCGTTTTCGGTCGCGAATAAAAAGCTAAAGGACATAGGCCAATTTGGTTTTCACTGCTCGTTTTGCACTGGCATCTAGTATTTATGTGCAAAATTTCAAGTCGCTTGATATAAAAATGTTCAAATTGCAGGCGGGCAACTATCAATTTGAGTTAATTTCGCCGATCCTTGGCAACCATAGTGCCAAACATGCGTTTTCGGTCGCGAATAAAAAACTAAAGGATATAGGCCAATTTGGTTTGCTCTGCTCGTTTTGTACTGGCATCTAGTATTTGTGTGCAAAATTTCAAGTCGCTTGATATAAAAATGTTCAAATTGCAGGCGGGCAACTGTCAATCTGTGTTAATTTCGACGAACCTTATCCACCATAGTGTCAAACATGCGTTTTCGGTCGCGAATATAAAACTAAAAGACATAGGCCAATTTGGTTTTTCTTGTTCGTTTTGCACTGGCATCTAGTATTTGTGTTCAAAATTTCAAGTCGCTTGATATAAAAATGTTCAAATTGCAAGCGGGCAACTGTCAATTTGAGTAAATTTCGCCGAACCTTAGCCACCATAGCGTCATACATGCGTTTTCGGTCGCGAATATAAAACTAAAGGACATAGGCCAATTTGGTTTTCACTGCTCGTTTTGTACTGGCATCTAGTATTTGTGTGCAAAATTTCAAGTAGCTTGATATAAAAATGTTCAAATTGCAGGCAGGCAACTGTCAATTTGTGTTAATTTCGACGAACCTTAGCCACCATAGTGTCAAACATGCGTTTTAGGTCGCGAATATAAAACTAAAAGACATAGGCCAATTTGGTTTTCACTGCTCGTTTTGTACTGGCATGTAGTATTTGTGTGCATAATTTCAAGTCGCTTGATATAAAAATGTTCAAATTGCAAGCGGGCAACTGTCAATTTGAGTTAATTTCGACGAACCTTAGCCACCATAGAGTCAAACATGCGTTTTGGGTCGCGAATAAAAAACTAAAGGACATAGGCCAATTTGGTTTTCACTGCTCGTTTTGTACTGGCATCTAGTATTTGTGTGCAAAATTTCAAGTCGCTTGATATAAAAATGTTCAAATTGCAAGCGGGCAACTGTCAATTTGAGTAAATTTCGCCGAACCTTAGCCACCATAGTGTCAAACATGCGTTTTCGGTAGCGAATATAAAAACAAAAGACATAGGCCAATTTGGTTTTTCTTGTTCGTTTTGCACTGGCATCTAGTATTTGTGTTCAAAATTTCAAGTCGCTTGATATAAAAATGTTCAAATTGCAAGCGGGCAACTGTCAATTTGAGTTAATTTCGCTGAAACTTAGCCACCATAGTGCCAAACATGCGTTTTCGGTCGCGAATAAAATACTAAAAGACATAGGCCAATTTGGTTTTCACTGCTTGTTTTGTACTGGCATTTAGTATTTGTGTGCAAAATTTCAAGTCGCTTGATATAAAAATGTTCAAATTGCAGGCGGTCAACTGTCAATTTGAGTTAATTTCGCCGAACCTTAGCCACCATAGTGTGAAACATGCGTTTTCCTTCGCGAATAAAAAACTAAAGGACATAGGCCAATTTGGTTTTCACTGCTCGTTTGGTAGTGGCATCTAGTATTTGTGTGCAAAATTTCAAGTCGCTTGATATAGAAATGTTCAAATTGCAGGCGGGCAACTGTCAATTTGAGTTAATTTCGCCGATCCTTGGCCACCATAGTGTCAAACATGCGTTTTCGGTCGCGAATAAAAAGCTAAAAGACATAGGCCAATTTGGTTTTCACTGCTCGTTTGGTAGTGGCATCTAGTATTTGTGTGCAAAATTTCAAGTCGCTTGATATAGAAATGTTCAAATTGCAGGCGGGCAACTGTCAATTTGAGTTAATTTCGCCGATCCTTGGCCACCATAGTGTCAAACATGCGTTTTCGGTCGCGAATAAAAAGCTAAAAGACATAGGCCAATTTGGTTTTCACTGCTCGTTTTGCACTGGCATCTAGTATTTATGTGCAAAATTTCAAGTCGCTTGATATAAAAATGTTCAAATTACAAGCGGGCAACTGTCAATTTGAGTTAAATTCGACGAACCTTAGCCACCATAGAGTCAAACATGCGTTTTCGGTCGCGAATAAAAAGCTAAAGGACATAGGCCAATTTGGTTTTCACTGCTCGTTTTGCACTGGCATCTAGTATTTATGTGCAAAATTTCAAGTCGCTTGATATAAAAATGTTCAAATTGCAGGCGGGCAACTATCAATTTGAGTTAATTTCGCCGATCCTTGGCAACCATAGTGCCAAACATGCGTTTTCGGTCGCGAATAAAAAACTAAAGGATATAGGCCAATTTGGTTTGCTCTGCTCGTTTTGTACTGGCATCTAGTATTTGTGTGCAAAATTTCAAGTCGCTTGATATAAAAATGTTCAAATTGCAGGCGGGCAACTGTCAATCTGTGTTAATTTCGACGAACCTTAGCCACCATAGTGTCAAACATGCGTTTTCGGTCGCGAATATAAAACTAAAAGACATAGGCCAATTTTGTTTTTCTTGTTCGTTTTGCACTGGCATCTAGTATTTGTGTTCAAAATTTCAAGTCGCTTGATATAAAAATGTTCAAATTGCAAGCGGGCAACTGTCAATTTGAGTAAATTTCGCCGAACCTTAGCCACCATAGCGTCATACATGCGTTTTCGGTCGCGAATATAAAACTAAAGGACATAGGCCAATTTGGTTTTCACTGCTCGTTTTGTACTGGCATGTAGTATTTGTGTGCATAATTTCAAGTCGCTTGATATAAAAATGTTCAAATTGCAAGCGGGCAACTGTCAATTTGAGTTAATTTCGACGAACCTTAGCCACCATAGAGTCAAACATGCGTTTTGGGTCGCGAATAAAAAACTAAAGGACATAGGCCAATTTGGTTTTCACTGCTCGTTTTGTACTGGCATCTAGTATTTGTGTGCAAAATTTCAAGTCGCTTGATATAAAAATGTTCAAATTGCAAGCGGGCAACTGTCAATTTGAGTAAATTTCGCCGAACCTTAGCCACCATAGTGTCAAACATGCGTTTTCGGTAGCGAATATAAAAACAAAAGACATAGGCCAATTTGGTTTTTCTTGTTCGTTTTGCACTGGCATCTAGTATTTGTGTTCAAAATTTCAAGTCGCTTGATATAAAAATGTTCAAATTGCAAGCGGGCAACTGTCAATTTGAGTTAATTTCGCTGAAACTTAGCCACCATAGTGCCAAACATGCGTTTTCGGTCGCGAATAAAATACTAAAAGACATAGGCCAATTTGGTTTTCAATGCTTGTTTTGTACTGGCATTTAGTATTTGTGTGCAAAATTTCAAGTCGCTTGATATAAAAATGTTCAAATTGCAGGCGGTCAACTGTCAATTTGAGTTAATTTCGCCGAACCTTAGCCACCATAGTGTGAAACATGCGTTTTCCTTCGCGAATAAAAAACTAAAGGACATAGGCCAATTTGGTTTTCACTGCTCGTTTGGTAGTGGCATCTAGTATTTGTGTGCAAAATTTCAAGTCGCTTGATATAAAACTGTTTAAATCGCAGGAGGTCAACTATTAAAATCAATTTATTCCGCCGAACTTTAGCCACCATATAGTCGCAAACATGCGTTTTCGTTCACCATAAAATTCTAAAACACATAGGCCAATTTGGTTTTCACTGCTCGTTTTGTATACTGGCATCTAGTATTTGTGTGCAAAATTTCAAGTCGCTTGATATAAAAATGTTCAAATTGCAGGCGGGCAGCTGTCAATTTGAGTTATTTTCGCCGATCCTTAGCCACATAGTTTCGAACATACGTTTTCGTTCACCAATAAAATTCTAAAGGACACAAATACTAGATGCCAATACAAAGTGAGCGGTGGAAACCAAATTAGCCTATGTCCTTTGGAAATTTGTTGGTGAACAACAACACATGCTCAAACTATGATGCTGGCTAAGGTTCGGCGGAATTAACTGATTTGGAGATCTTCCCGCCTTCGATTTGAACATTTTTATATCAAGCGACTTGAAATTTTGCTCACAAATAGTAAATGCCAGTAGAAAACGAACAGTGAAAACCAAATTGGCGTATGTCTTTTAGTTTTTTATTCGCGAACGAAAACGCATGTTTGACTCTATGGTGGCTAAGGTTCGGCGGAATTACGTAATTTTGAGAGTTGGCCGCCTGTGATTTGAACAATTTTATATCAAGCGACTTGAAATTTTGCACACAAATACTAGATGCCAGTACAAAACAAGCAGTGAAAACCAAATTGGCCTATGTCCTTTAGTTTTTTGTTCGTGAAGGAAAATGCATGTTTGACACTATGGTGGCTAAGGTTCGGCGGATCTAACTAATTTTGACAGTTGACCGCCTATGATTTCAACATTTTTCCATCAAGCGATTTGAAGTTTTGCACACAAATATTAGATGCCAGTACAAAACGAACAATAAAAACCAAATTGGCGTATGTCCTTTAATTTTTTATTCGCGAACGAAAACGCATGTTTGGCACTATGGTGGCTAAGGTTCGGCGGAATTATGTAATTTTGAGAGTTGCCCGCCTGTGATTTGAACATTTTGATATCAGGGGACTTGAAGTTTTGCACACAAATACTAGATGCCAGAACAAAACGAGCAGTGAAAACTGCTAAGGCTTGATGGCTACTGTCAAATTCTGATGGTTGGCCGCCTACCTTTGCTTTATTTTGAAGTCAATTGACGTGAAGTTTTAAACACAAATACAAATTTGGTTTCCCACTATGGAGACTATAGTGAGTAACGGATCAAAATCCTTTGAAAACGAATTTTGTTTCGAAAACAAATTATGTTTTCAGGTATGGACAACACAGATAGTAACGATCCAAAGGCATTTGTAAACGAATTTTGTTTCGAAAACGAATTTTTGTTTCCCGGTATAGACATCATGGTGAGTAACGAACCAAAGGCATTTGTAAACGAATTTTGTTTCGAAAACAAATTATGTTTCCCACTATGTACAACATGGTGAGTAACGAACCAAAGGCATTTGTAAACGAATTTTGTTTCGAAAACAAATTATGTTTCCCACTATGTACAACATGGTGAGTAACGGATCAAAGTCATTTGAAAACGAATTTTGTTTCGAAAACAAATTATGTTTCCTGCTATGTACAACATGGTGAGTAACGGATCAAAGTCATTTGTAAACGAATTTTGTTTCGAAAACAAATTATGTTTCCCACTATGTACAACATGGTGAGTAACGAACCAAAGGCATTTGTAAACGAATTTTGTTTCGAAAACAAATTATGTTTCCTGCTATGTACAACATGGTGAGTAACGGATCAAAGTCATTTGAAAACGAATTTTGTTTCGAAAACAAATTATGTTTCCTGCTATGTACAACATGGTGAGTAACGAACCAAAGGCATTTGTAAACGAATTTTGTTTCGAAAACAAATTATGTTTCCCACTATGTACAACATGGTGAGTAACGGATCAAAGTCATTTGAAAACGAATTTTGTTTCGAAAACAAATTATGTTTCCTGCTATGGGCAACATAGATAGTAACGATCCAAAGGCATTTGTAAACGAATTTTGTTTCGAAAACGAATTTTGTTTCCCGCTTTGGGCAACATTGATAGTAACGATCCAAAGGCATTTGTAAACGAATTTTGTATCGAAAACGAATTTTGTTTCCCGCTATGGGCAACATAGATAGTAACGATCCAAAAGCATTTGTAAACGAATTTTGTTTCGAAAACGAATTTTGTTTCCCGCTATGGGCAACATAGATAGTAACGATCCAAAGGCATTTGTAAACGAATTTTGTTTCGAAAACAAATTTTGTTTCCTGCTATGGGCAACATAGATAGTAACGATACAAAGGCATTTGTAAACAAATTTTGTTTCGAAAACGAATTTTGTTTCCCGCTATGGGCAACATAGATAGTAACGATCCAAAAGCATTTGTAAACGAATTTTGTTTCGAAAACGAATTTTGTTTCCAGCTATGGGCAATATAGATAGTAACGATCCAAAGGCATTTGTAAACGAATTTTGTTTCCCGCTATGGGCAACATAGATAGTAACGATCCAAAGGCATTTGTGAACGAATTTTGTTTCGAAAACGAATTTTGTTTCCCGCTATGGGCAACATAGATAGAAACGATCCAAAGGCATTTGTAAACGAATTTTGTTTCGAAAACGAATTTTGTTTCCCGCTATGGGCAACATAGATAGTAACGATCCAAAGGCATTTGTAAACGCATTTTGTTTCGGAAACGAATTTTGTTTCCGCTATGGGCAACATAGATAGTACCGATCCAAAGGCATTTGTAAACGAATTTTGTTTCGGAAACGAATTTTGTTTCCCGCTATGGGCAACATAGATAGTAACGATCCAAAGGCATTTGTAAACGCATTTTGTTTCGAAAACTAATTTTGTTTCCGCTATGGGCAACATAGATAGTAACGATCCAAAGGCATTTGTAAACGCATTTTGTTTCGAAAACAAATTTTGTTTCCGCTATGGGCAACATAGATAGTAACGATCCAAAGGCATTTGTAAACGCATTTTGTTTCGAAAACAAATTTTGTTTCCAGCTATGGGCAACATAGATAGTAACGATCCAAAGGCATTTGTAAACGCATTTTGTTTCGGAAACGAATTTTGTTTCCCGCTATGGGCAAAACATAGATAGTAACGATCCAAAGGCATTTGTAAACGAATTTTGTTTCGAAAACAAATTATGTTTCCCACTATGTACAACATGGTGAGTAACGAACCGAAGCATTTGAAAACGAAATTAATTTCGAAAACGAATTTTTGTTTCCCGGTATAGACATCATGGTGAGTAACGAACCAAAGGCATTTGTAAACGAATTTTGTTTCGAAAACAAATTATGTTTCCTGCTATGGGCAACATAGATAGTAACGATCCAAAGGCATTTGTAAACGAATTTTGTTTCGGAAACGAATTTTGTTTCCGCTATGGGCAACATAGATAGTACCGATCCAAAGGCATTTGTAAACGAATTTTGTTTCGGAAACGAATTTTGTTTCCCGCTATGGGCAACATAGATAGTAACGATCCAAAGGCATTTGTAAACGCATTTTGTTTCGAAAACTAATTTTGTTTCCGCTATGGGCAACATAGATAGTAACGATCCAAAGGCATTTGTAAACGCATTTTGTTTCGAAAACAAATTTTGTTTCCGCTATGGGCAACATAGATAGTAACGATCCAAAGGCATTTGTAAACGCATTTTGTTTCGAAAACAAATTTTGTTTCCAGCTATGGGCAACATAGATAGTAACGATCCAAAGGCATTTGTAAACGCATTTTGTTTCGGAAACGAATTTTGTTTCCCGCTATGGGCAAAACATAGATAGTAACGATCCAAAGGCATTTGTAAACGAATTTTGTTTCGAAAACAAATTATGTTTCCCACTATGTACAACATGGTGAGTAACGAACCGAAGCATTTGAAAACGAAATTAATTTCGAAAACGAATTTTTGTTTCCCGGTATAGACATCATGGTGAGTAACGAACCAAAGGCATTTGTAAACGAATTTTGTTTCGAAAACAAATTATGTTTCCTGCTATGGGCAACATAGATAGTAACGATCCAAAGGCATTTGTAAACGAATTTTGTTTCCCGCTATGGGCAACATAGATAGTAACGATACAAAGGCATTTGTAAACGAATTTTGTTTCGAAAACGAATTTTGTTTCCCGTTATAGTAACTATCCAAAGGCATTTGTAAACGAATTTTGTTTCGAAAACAAATTTTGTTTCCCGCTATGGGCAACATAGATAGTAACGACACAAAGGCATTTGTAAACGAATTTTGTTTCGAAAACGAATTTTGTTTCCCGCTATGGGCAACATAGATAGTAACGATCCAAAGGCATTTGTAAACGAATTTTATTTCGAAAACAAATTTTGTTTCCCGCTATGGGCAACATAGATAGTAACGACCCAAAGGCATTTGTAAACGAATTTTGTTTCGAAAACAAATTTTGTTTCCTGCTATGGGCAACATAGATAGTAACGATACAAAGGCATTTGTAAACAAATTTTGTTTCGAAAACGAATTTTGTTTCCCGCTATGGGCAACATAGATAGTAACGATCCAAAGGCATTTGTAAACGAATTTTGTTTCGAAAACGAATTTTGTTTCCCGCTATGGGCAACATAGATAGTAACGATACAAAGGCATTTGTAAACGAATTTTGTTTCGAAAACAAATTTTGTTTCCCGCTATGGGCAACATAGATAGTAACGATCCAAAGGCATTTGTAAATGAATTTTGTTTCGAAAACGAATTTTGTTTCCCGCTATGGGCAACATAGATAGTAACGATCCAAAGGCATTTGTAAACGAATTTTGTTTCGAAAACGAATTTTGTTTCCCGCTATGGGCAACATTGATAGTAACGATCCAAAGGCATTTGTAAACAAATTTTGTTTCGAAAACAAATTTTGTTTCCCGCTACGGGCAACATAGATAGTAACGATCCAAAAGCATTTGTAAACCAATTTTGTTTCGAAAACGAATTTTGTTTCCAGCTATGGGCAACATAGATAGCAACGATCCAAAGGCATTTGTAAACGAATTTTGTTTCGAAAACGAATTTTGTTTCCCGCTATGGGCAACATAGATAGTAACGATCCAAAGGCATTTGTGAACGAATTTTGTTTCGGAAACGAATTTTGTTTCCCGCTATGGGCAACATAGATAGTAACGATCCAAAGGCATTTGTAAACGCATTTTGTTTCGGAAACGAATTTTGTTTCCGCTATGGGCAACATAGATAGTACCGATCCAAAGGCATTTGTAAACGAATTTTGTTTCGGAAACGAATTTTGTTTCCCGCTATGGGCAACATAGATAGTAACGATCCAAAGGCATTTGTAAACGCATTTTGTTTCGAAAACTAATTTTGTTTCCGCTATGGGCAACATAGATAGTAACGATCCAAAGGCATTTGTAAACGCATTTTGTTTCGAAAACAAATTTTGTTTCCGCTATGGGCAACATAGATAGTAACGATCCAAAGGCATTTGTAAACGCATTTTGTTTCGAAAACAAATTTTGTTTCCAGCTATGGGCAACATAGATAGTAACGATCCAAAGGCATTTGTAAACGCATTTTGTTTCGGAAACGAATTTTGTTTCCCGCTATGGGCAAAACATAGATAGTAACGATCCAAAGGCATTTGTAAACGAATTTTGTTTCGAAAACAAATTATGTTTCCCACTATGTACAACATGGTGAGTAACGAACCGAAGCATTTGAAAACGAAATTAATTTCGAAAACGAATTTTTGTTTCCCGGTATAGACATCATGGTGAGTAACGAACCAAAGGCATTTGTAAACGAATTTTGTTTCGAAAACAAATTATGTTTCCTGCTATGGGCAACATAGATAGTAACGATCCAAAGGCATTTGTAAACGAATTTTGTTTCCCGCTATGGGCAACATAGATAGTAACGATACAAAGGCATTTGTAAACGAATTTTGTTTCGAAAACGAATTTTGTTTCCCGTTATAGTAACTATCCAAAGGCATTTGTAAACGAATTTTGTTTCGAAAACAAATTTTGTTTCCCGCTATGGGCAACATAGATAGTAACGACACAAAGGCATTTGTAAACGAATTTTGTTTCGAAAACGAATTTTGTTTCCCGCTATGGGCAACATAGATAGTAACGATCCAAAGGCATTTGTAAACGAATTTTATTTCGAAAACAAATTTTGTTTCCCGCTATGGGCAACATAGATAGTAACGACCCAAAGGCATTTGTAAACGAATTTTGTTTCGAAAACAAATTTTGTTTCCTGCTATGGGCAACATAGATAGTAACGATACAAAGGCATTTGTAAACAAATTTTGTTTCGAAAACGAATTTTGTTTCCCGCTATGGGCAACATAGATAGTAACGATCCAAAGGCATTTGTAAACGAATTTTGTTTCGAAAACGAATTTTGTTTCCCGCTATGGGCAACATAGATAGTAACGATACAAAGGCATTTGTAAACGAATTTTGTTTCGAAAACAAATTTTGTTTCCCGCTATGGGCAACATAGATAGTAACGATCCAAAGGCATTTGTAAATGAATTTTGTTTCGAAAACGAATTTTGTTTCCCGCTATGGGCAACATAGATAGTAACGATCCAAAGGCATTTGTAAACGAATTTTGTTTCGAAAACGAATTTTGTTTCCCGCTATGGGCAACATTGATAGTAACGATCCAAAGGCATTTGTAAACAAATTTTGTTTCGAAAACAAATTTTGTTTCCCGCTACGGGCAACATAGATAGTAACGATCCAAAAGCATTTGTAAACCAATTTTGTTTCGAAAACGAATTTTGTTTCCAGCTATGGGCAACATAGATAGCAACGATCCAAAGGCATTTGTAAACGAATTTTGTTTCGAAAACGAATTTTGTTTCCCGCTATGGGCAACATAGATAGTAACGATCCAAAGGCATTTGTGAACGAATTTTGTTTCGAAAACGAATTTTGTTTCCCGCTATGGGCAACATAGATAGAAACGATCCAAAGGCATTTGTAAACGAATTTTGTTTCGAAAACGAATTTTGTTTCCCGCTATGGGCAACATAGATAGTAACGATACAAAGGCATTTGTAAACGAATTTTGTTTCGAAAACAAATTTTGTTTCCCGCTATGGGCAACATAGATAGCAACGATCCAAAGGCATTTGTAAACGAATTTTGTTTCGAAAACGAATTTTGTTTCCCGCTATGGGCAACATAGATAGTAACGATCCAAAAGCATTTGTAAACGAATTTTGTTTCGAAAACGAATTTTGTTTCCCGCTATGGGCAACATAGATAGTAACGATCCAAAGGCATTTGTAAACGAATTTTGTTTCGAAAACAAATTTTGTTTCCTGCTATGGGCAACATAGATAGTAACGATACAAAGGCATTTGTAAACAAATTTTGTTTCGAAAACGAATTTTGTTTCCCGCTATGGGCAACATAGATAGTAACGATCCAAAAGCATTTGTAAACGAATTTTGTTTCGAAAACGAATTTTGTTTCCAGCTATGGGCAATATAGATAGTAACGATCCAAAGGCATTTGTAAACGAATTTTGTTTCGAAAACGAATTTTGTTTCCCGCTATGGGCAACATAGATAGTAACGATCCAAAGGCATTTGTGAACGAATTTTGTTTCGAAAACGAATTTTGTTTCCCGCTATGGGCAACATAGATAGAAACGATCCAAAGGCATTTGTAAACGAATTTTGTTTCGAAAACGAATTTTGTTTCCCGCTATGGGCAACATAGATAGTAACGATCCAAAGGCATTTGTAAACGCATTTTGTTTCGGAAACGAATTTTGTTTCCGCTATGGGCAACATAGATAGTACCGATCCAAAGGCATTTGTAAACGAATTTTGTTTCGGAAACGAATTTTGTTTCCCGCTATGGGCAACATAGATAGTAACGATCCAAAGGCATTTGTAAACGCATTTTGTTTCGAAAACTAATTTTGTTTCCGCTATGGGCAACATAGATAGTAACGATCCAAAGGCATTTGTAAACGCATTTTGTTTCGAAAACAAATTTTGTTTCCGCTATGGGCAACATAGATAGTAACGATCCAAAGGCATTTGTAAACGCATTTTGTTTCGAAAACAAATTTTGTTTCCAGCTATGGGCAACATAGATAGTAACGATCCAAAGGCATTTGTAAACGCATTTTGTTTCGGAAACGAATTTTGTTTCCCGCTATGGGCAACATAGATAGTAACGATCCAAAGGCATTTGTAAACGAATTTTGTTTCGAAAACAAATTATGTTTCCCACTATGTACAACATGGTGAGTAACGAACCGAAGCATTTGAAAACGAAATTAATTTCGAAAACGAATTTTTGTTTCCCGGTATAGACATCATGGTGAGTAACGAACCAAAGGCATTTGTAAACGAATTTTGTTTCGAAAACAAATTATGTTTCCTGCTATGGGCAACATAGATAGTAACGATCCAAAGGCATTTGTAAACGAATTTTGTTTCCCGCTATGGGCAACATAGATAGTAACGATACAAAGGCATTTGTAAACGAATTTTGTTTCGAAAACGAATTTTGTTTCCCGTTATAGTAACGATCCAAAGGCATTTGTAAACGAATTTTGTTTCGAAAACAAATTTTGTTTCCCGCTATGGGCAACATAGATAGTAACGACACAAAGGCATTTGTAAACGAATTTTGTTTCGAAAACGAATTTTGTTTCCCGCTATGGGCAACATAGATAGTAACGATCCAAAGGCATTTGTAAACGAATTTTATTTCGAAAACAAATTTTGTTTCCCGCTATGGGCAACATAGATAGTAACGACCCAAAGGCATTTGTAAACGAATTTTGTTTCGAAAACAAATTTTGTTTCCTGCTATGGGCAACATAGATAGTAACGATACAAAGGCATTTGTAAACAAATTTTGTTTCGAAAACGAATTTTGTTTCCCGCTATGGGCAACATAGATAGTAACGATCCAAAGGCATTTGTAAACGAATTTTGTTTCGAAAACGAATTTTGTTTCCCGCTATGGGCAACATAGATAGTAACGATACAAAGGCATTTGTAAACGAATTTTGTTTCGAAAACAAATTTTGTTTCCCGCTATGGGCAACATAGATAGTAACGATCCAAAGGCATTTGTAAATGAATTTTGTTTCGAAAACGAATTTTGTTTCCCGCTATGGGCAACATAGATAGTAACGATCCAAAGGCATTTGTAAACGAATTTTGTTTCGAAAACGAATTTTGTTTCCCGCTATGGGCAACATTGATAGTAACGATCCAAAGGCATTTGTAAACAAATTTTGTTTCGAAAACAAATTTTGTTTCCCGCTACGGGCAACATAGATAGTAACGATCCAAAAGCATTTGTAAACCAATTTTGTTTCGAAAACGAATTTTGTTTCCAGCTATGGGCAACATAGATAGCAACGATCCAAAGGCATTTGTAAACGAATTTTGTTTCGAAAACGAATTTTGTTTCCCGCTATGGGCAACATAGATAGTAACGATCCAAAGGCATTTGTGAACGAATTTTGTTTCGAAAACGAATTTTGTTTCCCGCTATGGGCAACATAGATAGAAACGATCCAAAGGCATTTGTAAACGAATTTTGTTTCGAAAACGAATTTTGTTTCCCGCTATGGGCAACATAGATAGTAACGATACAAAGGCATTTGTAAACGAATTTTGTTTCGAAAACAAATTTTGTTTCCCGCTATGGGCAACATAGATAGCAACGATCCAAAGGCATTTGTAAACGAATTTTGTTTCGAAAACGAATTTTGTTTCCCGCTATGGGCAACATAGATAGCAACGATCCAAAGGCATTTGTGAACGAATTTTGTTTCGAAAACGAATTTTGTTTCCCGCTATGGGCAATATAGATAGTAACGATCCAAAGGCATTTGTGAACGAATTTTGTTTCGAAAACGAATTTTGTTTCCCGCTATGGGCAACATAGATAGAAACGATCCAAAGGCATTTGTAAACGAATTTTGTTTCGAAAACGAATTTTGTTTCCCGCTATGGGCAACATAGATAGTAACGATACAAAGGCATTTGTAAACGAATTTTGTTTCGAAAACGAATTTTGTTTCCCGCTATGGGCAACATAGATAGAAACGATCCAAAGGCATTTGTAAACGAATTTTGTTTCAAAAACGAATTTTGTTTCCCGCTATGGGCAACATAGATAGCAACGATCCAAAGGCATTTGTAAACGAATTTTGTTTCGAAAACGAATTTTGTTTCCCGCTATGGGCAACATAGATAGCAACGATCCAAAGGCATTTGTAAACGAATTTTGTTTCGAAAACGAATTTTGTTTCCCGCTATGGGCAACATAGATAGTAACGATACAAAGGCATTTGTAAACGAATTTTGTTTAGAAAACGAATTTTGTTTCCCGCTATGGGCAACATAGATAGTAACGATCCAAAGGCGTTTGTAAACGAATTTTGTTTAGAAAACGGATTTTGTTTCCCGCTATGGGCAACATAGATAGTAACGATCCAAAGGCGTTTGTAAACGAATTTTGTTTCGAAAACGAATTTTTGTTTCCCGGTATAGACATCATGGTGAGTAACGAACCAAAGGCATTTGTAAACCAATTTTGTTCCGAAAACGAATTTTGTTTCCCGCTATGGGCAATATAGATAGTAACTATCCAAAGGCATTTGTAAACGAATTTTGTTTTGAAAACAAATTTTGTTTCCTGCTATGGGCAACATAGATAGTAACGATCCAAAGGCATTTGTAAACGAATTTTGTTTCGAAAACAAATTTTGTTTCCGCTATGGGCAACATAGATAGTAACGACCCAAAGGCATTTGTAAACGTATTTTGTTTCGGAAACGAATTTTGTTTTCCGCTATGGGCAACATAGATACTAACGATCCAAAGGCATTTGTAAACGAATTTTGTTTCGAAAACATAATTTGTTTCCCACTGTTTACAACATAGTGAGTAACGTACTAAAGGCATTTGTAAACGAATTTTGTTTCGAAAACAAATTTTGTTTTCACAGTTTCATTTTTGATACTTCAAAATTTGGGCATTTCAAAACGGTCTTTGATTTGTTAACAAAATTTGTTTACAAAAATATGTTTTTGAATACTGACGTCATTATATTAAATATCAGCTCTTTGTTTCCATCAAGCGATATTCACTTTTAAAAAAAAGTTTTTCCAAAAAATTTGTTTCGAATTTCGTTTTTGACCATAACCACCTTTTCTGAAATTCGTTTTCAACTCTGTTTCGAATTTTGCTTTTGGAAACAAAATTGATTATTTCAAAACAAAATTTGTTTCGGGAAAACGAAATTCGAAACGAATTTTTTTTTCTTATGGAAAAATGTATAGGCCACCATATCCATCGCTGAAATATTTTTTGTTTCATTTAACAAAGCCAATCAGTATGTTTCTGCATATCTTTTTTTCTTTGAGTGAAATATTAGTAAAGTACTTTTGCAATTTTACATTATTTTTCCAATGTGGACTTGACTGCAAGAGCCGCAATGCTTTTTCATAGCCCTCTTCACTTTCAGCACTAGCACTTCATCTCTATCTTGACCTACATTGTTGTCAGACTTTCTAACCCATCGCTCCCATGCCTGTTCGCGATGTAAGTCACAAATAACAACATGTGCATCTGTATATATATTTAACATGTTGGATTATGTTTACTACTTTCACTCTATCGTACCTTAGGTTTCCATGATGTTTTTGAAAATGGACAGTGCCTCCTCAATGTCTAGCTGCCGTTCGTTTTGTGTTACAAAGAAAACCAAGAAAGAATAAGGGAAGGGCATATTTGGATGTTTTGTAGTTAGCATCCAGTAGACAAATATCTTGCCCACGTCGAATAAGCAATCTTTGCTGCCAAGCAAATTGATGAATAAATAACATACTTTGCTCAGACTGAATTACTGGTGCCGATTCGTCAACAATAACAACATCAGGTTCCTTGCTGGCAACATATGGACGAAAATATATTTTATCATCTGCTTCCCAATGTTTTTAAATTATTCCACTAAAAGTTTAACATTGGTCGATTTTCGCCAACCTATACTTTGAAAAAGCCCGATAATAGTGATTTCGCACATCCTTCTTGGTTGGATAAAATCTTCTATTTGAAAGAGATAGTCCCTCTTCATTTTTGAAAAGTTGATGGATAACATAGTGTTTTAGACTTCGCAAAATTTCGTCAATACTGTGCACCCTTTCATGGACCAGTTAATCAATTTGTGATATTAGACTTTCATCAATAGATTGCAGAAATCCAGCAGCCTTTATTGATTATAGGTAAAGGATACTTATTGGGTGCCTATTTTGTCTAAGGATGACTGAAAAAAATACAAACTGCTCATAGATCATTCTTGTTGATCCAAGTAATAAATTTGGTAGACATACATTGTAAATACCTGAAACTGTGTAAACTTTATTATTTCTTGCACAAGGATTTTTGCATTGCAATTCATTTTTTTGTTCCTTGCACAAACAATCTTTTTTTGTACGGATTTGGGTGATCTTCCAACTAGAAAAAGGGAAAGAATTAGTTATTTTAATTACAATACCTCTGACAAAACTTAAATGTTTATGAAAAGATGCTGCACGTTTTTCAGTTTTTTTTTTTGTTGCGATCTTTTCCCTGGTGACATTCAAACATTACAATTTTCAAAACCGTGTATGACATTTGTGAGCATTTGTCCCAAAATATTGACCTTTCGATATGTATGTAAAATGGATTATATCCATGGTAGCGGCAGAATGCTATTTTTAGGATTTTCAAACTTGTTCAACCAATGTTATACCTTCCTATGATATTTATCAACATACCAAATACTTTATTATCCTTTACACAAACTCTTTTGTCAATCTGTTTGCTTCTTCCATTGAACCCACAGTAAAAGTTAGCATTGCAAAAAACAACTACTGATAATGTGAACAACAAACTGCACCTTCTTGTTTTCTGGCTTGTTTGAACTCTCAAATGCCTTTTGATAAAAAAATATTCTGCTCATACACTAACATTAATAGCAACATGACAACGACACATACCAATTTCTTAGCTTGTTTGAACTCTGACTTAAACATAACTTTCACAAGCTTTCCATAAAATCCTTTCTCCTGCAACAAATCTTAGACGAGCGTTTTTTTAATGTTTTGCTTGCTTTTTCTAGTTTGTAGATTGTATCTTGGTTCTATATATGAAACCAACAAATATGGTATGTTTCTGCAATTAATAATTCTTTACTGATGTTGCCACAAACACTAATAATGCAGAAAATGTTTTTGTTGCAACCACAATTTGTTTCTATCAAAATTCTGGTTGTCATACAACAATTTTCATAATGATGTACGTATACACTTCAGTCTTCAGAAATGTGTTGTGTGACAATTCACATGGTTATTTGATAAACATTATTGTTTGTAATTATTACCATATTTTTGTACTACATCCGAAATTGTGACCACATAGTGTCACTGATGATTTGTTTCAGCTGGAAAACTTTTGTCAAAATGCCAGGATGTTTTCCAGCACTCCTCATGTGTAATTAAACACGAGATTTATCTGCATGATAAACACGGATTATATCAGTACAAAAACTGTGCCAATACATTTATAGTTGAAAATTTAATGATGTTTTATATAATCTGTAGTTTGAACCAGTAACCCAGGTGTTGACAACACAGTGAATGCATACCAAAGTTTAAAATAGCATTGTCATTTGTAGAATGATTGTTAGAGAAAGCTTCCATGTCAGTTTACATCCAACAACTTGATTCAGCTAAGCTTTTTTCGTAAACAAGTTTCTTAATATGATCTCTAAAAAAAACACAAATGTTTGGCAATACATAGTTTTCAACCAAAATTACATGCACTACGGTTTGAGTTGTGCATGCCCGTACTAACCAATAGTTTTGATTTTGGAATCCTTGTTTTCAATTTCCAAAGATCTTACAAAATCCTCCACCGAGTTCATATGTAAAATTGAAATCTCCGCCAATTATAATGTTTTCCTTTATGTCGTTTTGGTTGAGGTCTGTGTTTAGAGTTTGTATTTGTCTTGTTCTCGTCATTGACTGATTTTACATAAATGTTATATATTGTAAGTGTTTCTGTTTTATTCTCGTTTCGTGTCTCTAATGTTATTTTTTGTATATGGTTATTTTCAATGATTTTATGGGTTATGTCTTGGTCTAAGTTTTCCTGTTGTAGTATTATCGCTGTATCACCGTGTAATCTACTTTGTTCAGGTTGGGATGTGTTTGCGTAAAACTTATAATTGTTTTTAGATGCCCATTTCGTAATTTTGTTTTGGTCAATTTTATGTGTTTCCTGAATTAGCGTATATTGTATATATTCTTTATCTATCAATTAGGAAAGGTTTTCAGTGTTTGTATTTAGTCCGTTGACGTTTACCGAGAAAATTTTGAGGTCTTCTGTCGCCATTGGATGTGCGTTGGAAGAAAAGGTTAATAGACGTTAATATTTTGAAGCGTTAAGGAAAGGAAGGTGGATAGGGTAGGGTGAAAAACCCACTACACTACTTTCTTTTTTCTTTGGTCTTGAGTTGGAGCTGGATGCGGATGATGAGGAGGGTTGGTAGTCTTTTTTTCTTTTCTTTGATGCCAATGTTGATTTGTTGCTAACGCTGCCAGGCATACTATTTGTAATTAAAAGCTCTTCTGGCAAAAGAAAACTTGTTAGTTCGACGTTTCGGTTGTCATACAACAAACCTTCATCAGGATAATGAAGTAAGAAAACGCCCACACGGTGATAAATATTCACGCGCGCATAAAGCAAAAAAGGGCAAAAAAAGGCGAAGGAAACAACACAAGCTAGGAAGCGGGGATGGGGGGAAACACCAATAATAGAAAATGCGCGTCAACAGGACGAAACCGAGGTCTAAAGCATAGCGCCTCGAGGTGCGCAAGACCATAACGTTCAACCAGGGGGCATGTCGTGCAGACCGTTTATCAAATTGCGATAAACGGGTGGAAAGAAGGTTTCCCTCTTATCATTAAGTGCGAACCCATGTGCGTTTATATGAACAGACTCGATGAACATCCTCTTGTATCTGTCCTTTTCCCGGTCCAGAATTATTGTGTTCTCAAAATTAACCGTGTGTCCTGTTGCTGCAACATGTTGCGACAATGCCGTCCCTGCCACCTTATTGGGCTTGCCAACATCCCGTTGATGTTCCTTTAGACGTGTTCTTAGGGCGCGACCCGTCTCACCAATGTACACCTTCTCACACCCTCCACATGGAATGCGGTATACTACCCCTCTAGCATCTAGCGTACCACCAGCGCGATCTTTAGGATGCGATACCAAGGAGCGTAGTGTAACCGCAGGACGCTCGTACACCAGGATGGAAAAGTCCTCCAGCAGTCTCTTTAAGGTCTCTGAAAGTCCTGGAAAATATGGGAGAACAACCACACCAGCGGTGGGACTTTTGTTGCACTTAGGCAGGGATGCAGGATTTTGTCGCAGAAAGGAGATTGGGTAACCATTTCTTAAAAGAGCATCCCGCACACTACCCACCTCTTGTTCTCGGGCCTTTTCCTCTGTAACAAGATTGTCCGCTCTGGTGTATAGTGCACGCACTACAGCCCGCTTGTGGGATATAGGGTGCGCTGACCGGAAAGATAGATACCTGTCAGAATGTGTCGGTTTTCGGTAAACACTCGTGCGTAGGGACCCACGGTTTTCCCTTTGAACAGCAACATCTGTTTCGTTTCGTCCTGTTGACGCGCATTTTCTATTATTGGTGTTTCCCCCCATCCCCGCTTCCTAGCTTGTGTTGTTTCCTTCGCCTTTTTTTTTGCCCTTTTTTGCTTTATGCGCGCGTGAATATTTATCACCGTGTGGGTGTTTTTTTTACTTCATTATCCTGATGAAGGTTTGTTGTATGACAACCGAAACGTCGATCTAACAAGTTTTCTTTTGCCAGAAGAGCTTTTAATTACAAATGCCAATGTTGAATTTGCTTCCTATTATTTTTGCTGTTCTTTCGACATCTTTTTGTGGTGTTAAAGGTGGGCGTATTGGGGTCATGAGGTTTACGTAGTAGATGTTTTTGGTGTGGGTGTGCAGTGACCGAAGGTTTGCAGAAAGAAACACTGCCGTTTATCTGACTCCTACAACTATTAAGAACATCTGCCAAAGAAAACCTTTGCGACTTTTTAATTAAAACATAAAACGATAAACAAACATACCGTGGTTTAATATACATACGATATTTCTTAGTATGCGAGTAATTCCCTCTACTCGGTCTCTATCGCACTCTCTCTACTAGCTTAAGGCTGTGAGGCGGTATTTATAATATTATCGAAAATGAGATAAATGCGATTATTACAGAACGTCGATTTAGAAATTAAAACTAAAACCGATTAACACATCTGTGCGAGATTAACCCCTCTGGCGAATGGAAACGAAGCGATTGACCTACATGCCAGCTGCGCTTGTACGGAATTTCAATACACAAAAATTGACGTGCAGGTGGAAAGGCGTATTCGAAAGATAACTTTGGTTGACTTTGTGCTTAATTGATTTTGGACACTTCCGGGCACCATTTGCCTCCGTGTCCTCTTTCGCCGCATGTGGGGCAGCGATTTTATTAGGACATTATGTTGTCCAGTGTCCACGCTCATTGCACAAAGTGCAAGCGGGTCCAAAGAACTCTCCAGGTTTCGCAATTTGGATTGAATGGCAGAACAAATCTGTGATGCATTTAATGTTCTCTTCTTTGAAATCTTCTAGTATAAGATGTACGTATCCATTATAGAGGTTCTTGTGCTTTTTGTGTGTGAGGAAACTGTGTTCGATGTATGTTCCCCAGCCAAGGTCGTTTGTTGCCTTTTGGAAGTGATGTTTGTCCATTTCAATTGGAACCGGATATAAAGTGAGTTGTGTGCGCGGTTTTGGTGGTTTTTCAGGAGGAGTATCCTACCCTATCAACCGACGCTGCAACAGAAGGTGCATCGTCTGCAGAGGTTGAACAGGCATTCAATGAAGGCACATCATCAGCAGGGGTTGAACAGGCATTTAAAGAAGGTGCATCATCAGCAGAGGTTTTACAGGCATTTGAAGAAGATGCATCATCTGCAGAGGTTGAACAGGCATTCAAGGAAGGTGCATCATCTGCAGAGGTTGAACAGGCGTTTGAAGAAGGTGCATCATCTTCAGAGATTGAACAGGCATTTAAAGAAGGTGCATCATCTGCAGAGGTTGAACAGGCGTTTGAAGAAGGTGCATCATCTTTAGAGGTGAAGCAGGCATTTTGGCAAACTTATCAATTGTATGTTCATGTTTAATTAGCTTGGTGCATTTAGGTGATGCGTCCTGTCAGAGCTGCTGCAGCTTCCTGTAGAAGTAATTGGCGAAGGGCACTATTACCATCATTTGACAGTGATGATGATTTTGAAGATTCTGTTAAACCCCAGGAGATAATTGTGTAAGTTGTTAATTCATAACACCATATTTGTAAAGTAAGTGTGTTGCTTGTAGTTGTATGTGTTTTATGCATATTACTCAAACTGCGTACAATGCTTTCATAGAAAAGGACAAAAGGTATAAGCAATTGCAAATTATAAATAATCCAGATCCAGTGAATGACAGTCTTTGTAACATTATAGCTATGTTTACGAATTAATTCGGAATGAAACATCCAAAACGATTGACTCCTTAAACAATCATTTTTTTTAAATTTAAACTGGTATTTCAATTTAAAAAAGAAATTGATAATGCTTACATTAACCAAACAATTTACACTAAACAACAAATCAGTCCTCACCAAGATTTTGCTGACTTGAAATACACTTTGAATTCGTTGTAACAACAGTGTGTTGGCAAACTTTTTAAATTATTTCGTTTTTTTGCAGAATACGGGTCCAGAGGTACAACATTCTCAATGACATGATACTGCTTTTAAGTTGGATGAAATTGTCGCAAAAAGTATTGTATTTGTAAATTACCGCTTGGAAGAGAAAGTAGGCTGTGATGTTGGGGGTATTTCCAAAGAAGCATACCAGCAATTTTGGTCCATGTTTTTAAATAAGTATGGAGAAGGAGCAGAGTCAAAAATTTTGAGTCCATCAGCAAACTTGAATCAAAAGGACTGGGGAGCTATAGCCAAAATATTTTATAAAGGTTTCAAAGATTTTAGGTAATGACGCATTTCTTAGTTGTGATTAAAAGGCAAAGGATGTTAAATTATACTTCAACCCACCCCTTTATAGATTTATTCCAATGAAACTATCACCTGCAGTCCTAGCAATATGCCTAGGACATGTTTTGCCCGACGACGAGTTGCTTGAACAATTCCTATTATCACTGCATCCAACAGAATTTAATGTGTACAAGCAGTTTAAAGAAGTCCTTGTTTATGTCTTGTTCAAGAATAAAACACGTCATTTTTTTCATTAACACAGTCAAATATCACTGATATCTTTGCACGGATTGCCAGCAGCGAAATATTACAGAAGCCTAAGTTTATTTATGATTGTTGGCAACCAATATTGCATAAAATGAAACAAGATTTAGGAACTTGGTTGGAAGTGAAGGCATTATACAATGATCTTCAACCAACAGGAAGAAAAATTGTTGTTGGTGACAATGATGAAAGAAACACGAAGAAAAGTGAAACAAATGTTCTTGGTTACTTGCACCGATATGTTAAATCACGATATGCTCTTTAAGTTTTTGAACTTTACAACTGGCTGCTCAAACATGCCTGCTGGTAATATTGAAGTAAGTTTTAATCGCCGCCTTGGTTTGCTTCGTTTTCCTGTGGCACACACTTGTGGGCAAGTTCTTGAATTAAGTGTAATGTACGACGCCTATGGTGATTTTATGCAAGAAATCCCCTAGTGCTATGGAATTTACAATTGCTTAATCTTAATATTAGCTGGGACTTTGTAGTTACTTCCATGATTGTGTTTAAAGCTGTCTATTCGGAGTGAATCCAATAAAAACATGATCAGATTGTCGCCAGTGACTTAACATTTTGGTCCAAATGTTTAATTACGGAAAAAGAGAACAAATTTTAAATATTTGAAAAATACATTTCCAGTACTTACAAATTGTGTGGGGCCATGGCACATTTGGGCCTGTGATCAAACACATTTTTAAGCAGTTGCGATAAGATTTGAGGATTTACCATAGATCTGACACTATCTGCCAACTTCACATGTGCTAAAGGAGACCAAAATAGGCACATGCCCTTTTAGAATAAACCATGGATGGGCAACCTTTAGCACAGCCGGGCCAAAGCTGCACTTAATTTGGTTGCCTTTGGTGTGTAAACCTAACATTTATGAACCGCTTGATAATAGATATGTGTAATTTAACTGCTCAATATTGTCAAACTAGGGATTTAAGTTTGCCAAAGGCAGAGTTGATTGCAGTAAAACCTCACGTTGCAAGTTCCTGTTGGGGTCGCCAGACATTAGGAATATTTTGGTCAGTAGCGCCAAAAAAATAATTGCGGACCGGTGTAGACTAACAATAAAGTAAACGGCGCGAACTACAGATGTCCACTAGATGGGTACATGAGTGATATTTGCAAAAGTAAAAGCCGAAAACAAGAGCATGTCGACTCCCATTACCTGAAGACAGTACAAGTAATTTTTCCTAACATTATGACACTATCGGCCAACTTAACATGCGCGCACGTTACTTAGTTACATGTTGGTTAATTAGGTACGCGTACATGAGTTTTAATTATGACACGGTTGGCCATGAAACGTATCCTATTAATGTACACTAATAGCGAACGTGCTGCTTATAAACGCACGCGTACCTTATTATTCCACATGATGTCGCTCTTATTCGAATTGTGACACTGTTTGCCAGGCTTTAAATAACGAGCACGTTCGTTAATTAGGTACACGCACGTTATCTAAGGTACGCGTACAATATGACGAATTATGACATCGATGGTCAACCATACAGAACTGACAAGTCACTCTCAGGTCTCATTACAGTATTGCACAAAGAATTTTTACCAAAAGGTTTGGTAAAGTAAGTTGTAGAAGTCAAATATACTCTTAATTTTGTAGTTAATTTGCTCATTTTTAACCAACAGGAAAATTGGAGGTCCTCCGGTGCTTACCGAAAGTACAATGATTTTGTTCCTCACTTTCTAAAGAACAGACCTCGGAAGATAATCAAGCATTGTATGCAGCGTATTGCAGAATCATCCGATATTACATCAGACATGATCTCGAGATGTGAAAATGATTATTTAGTGAAAAGTTGTTCTACTGTAAATGTGAAGTAGCAAAAACTATGTTGGATATGTCTTACAACGTCAATTCATCAGATGTTTTAGAGAAAGCTGTAGAAACCATTAAAACCATCATATCCAGTTTTACGAAGGCATGTGACTTTGATGATGGTTTTAGAGTTGTTCAACAACCACAACCCAAATCACTAAAAAGAAAAAAAAACTGTTCCATCCCAAAAAATGACGAATTGCCAAAAAAAATGCCGAAACCAAATCCATATATTTCAAGAGTTGGTGCTCGGGCATACCTACTGCGCCCTTTGTATCGGGTGAAAACCTTGTTTCCACCAATATCAAAAATATTGGGAAAAGAGTTTAGATCACCATACAAAGAAGCTTCTGATGAAGATTTTGTTGCACAAATTTCATCACAAGACAAAAAAAATGAAAAAACAAAAGCTCTACAAACAATTACACCTACATTAAATCAACATTTTACTATTGAACAGCAACTGTTAAAAAATGGCCCCCATTCCCTTTGTATGGTGGACCTAAAAACCATCGAGCCCTCATTATTAGACCAAGAAATAGCCACAATCAAAGCAAAAGACAAGGAGTTTGTTCCAGGCTGGTTAACTGATGAAGTAATTAACAGTTACCTGTGGCAGTTAACCTCTACCTACAACCATACACTTTATGTATGTTCCATGGTGGTACGAACTTTGCTGCGCAAAGGCTCTATTGGAAAATTATGGAATGGAGTTTCGCTGCATGACAAACATCTAATTTTTTTACCATGGATAACTTTCAAACGTCACTGGATTCTTTTGGTTGTTAACATTAAGAAGAGAACAATGCTTTATTTGGACCCTTAAGCATTCTTGTGTTGACCCCAAGGAAGGTGTTGCTACAGCCAAATCAATCGTTAACTATTTGTTGTCAACAAAGTTTCATGTCACAATCGAGTCTGTGCTCTGCATGTGCAAGTTATGTTCAGATGAAACAAAGACTGATTTGGTTCGGTGTTCAAGGTGCACACAAAAATTTCATGCTCAGTGCCTTGGTACAAACGTAAAAGATCTATGTAATCTTTTGTTTGTCCAACATAATGAAATCATATAGACCAAAAAATCTAGGTAAATGCCAATTGAGTGTGGTTAACCCAAAAAGCCACTATTTGCTTCAAATTTAAATACTGACCAGTGCAATTGACCCAATTTGGTTTTTGGCAATGGGTCAAATTCCCCTCGAATAATTAGCATTGGTTGGTGAGGGCTAACCGAATCAGTGGAAACACTGAAGCGCTAAATACCAATTGGTTACTTTTTATGCAAAGTGTTTTGGAGAAACTAATTTAAAGAATTACCAATTTTATCCACAAAAATTATGTTTTATTTTTTGAAATGTAAATGATGAAAATGTAGGTAAATGCCAATTGAGTGTGGTTAACCTAAAAGGCCACTTTTTGCTTCAAATTGAAAAACTGACCAGTGCAATTGACCCAATTTGGTTTTTGGCAATGGGTCAAATTCCCCTCGAATAATTAGCATTGGTCGGTGAGGGTTAACCGAATCAGTGGAAACAGTGAAGCACTAAATACCAATTGGTCTTAAAAAATATCCCAGTTTTGTAGGGCTACAGGCGAGGGCCTTCTGGGGAAAAAAAGGCCAACGGCCATATATGAGGAACCCCCTGGGTGTGGCAGAAATCCTCATTTTATTTTGATTATTTTATATTTTTTCAGTTTTGTAGGGCTAGTGCAAAGATATGTGTAACATGTTTTTGTTCAATACTTACTCCTTTTTTTGGTGCGCTGTCATCCTGAAAATAAAACAGTGTAATGCAAATTTGTGAGTTTTCCTTCTAAAAACAAAATAAATAGATTTTTAATTACACATTATTTTTGCATTATGTCAGTAATGGGTATAGTACACACTACCTCCGCATTCCTTTTGCGGTCCTGCATAACAATAAAGAAATGCCAACAATGTGAGAAGGTTTTGTTTTAAATATAAATAGGTTGTTAAACTTGTATAAACCTGGTAGTCTTTCCACGTTTTGTGGTTCAACCATCTTAAAAGTATTCGAAATCACAATATTGTTGCTGTTTGACTTACCACAAAATTACCCTTACCTCGCTGTTGATGAAATAAGTCCTTCACTGCCAAAAAAATGCAAAAAACTGAGATGAACACAATTAAAGTCAGTTTAAAACAAATCACCTCTGCTTTTCTTGAAACTGCTGCCTGGAAAGATACCTTTAAAGGCAACACATGCAGTGGTCAAAACATTATTAATTAATATAACAATGTTCCAAACAAACCTTGGCCCAGGTAGCCTTTTACGTTTTCTGCTTATCTCCTTTGCATAAATGTTGTAATTTACACTTGTTATTGTCATATTGCAAAAAAATGAAAATAAACACTTACATGTTCGTCAGCTTTTCGTTTTGTTTTCTACGAAACGCACACATTACCAAAAAATGGGAATTATTATCAAAAACTAAAAGAACTAACGTTTTGCTCTCCCATCCACTATACGATATTGGCATTATTAGCCATATTGCAATGAGAAAAATTCATCCTGCAATTGAGAGAAAATATAAACAACGCAAATTCTTACATTTAAATCATTTTAGTGCTAATGCTTACTTTTCTGACTTCAATTTCGCTTCACTTAAATAGTTTATCTTCAAATGCGACGCATACAACGTAAGCCCACCATTGAACTAGTTATCACACTTACACCTCCGAAAGTCAAACGCATTACTGACGCAAACCTTGTTTGTGCGGTCACAATGGGTGTTGGCATGCGTCGGTTGTCGTCGTGCGTCAGTGCTTACATATGATTTCTATTTTATACTTCGCTAAGCGGGTGAGTTGGGTAATATTTCTTTGTAGTATGATATAATTTTTTCTCATTTAGTGAAAAGTTGTTGATAATAAATTCAAAAGGGATAGTTATGAAAAAATTGCTGCAGCTAACATATGATTAACAAGTTTGGTGGTAAAACTGGTGTACGTGTCATTGCACAATAATAAAAAAACAAAGTGTATTTGGAATGGAAAGAGAACAGCCAATTGAACAATGAAAAAAACTGCAATAAAAATGAAAGTGGCAAGAATGCAATAGAAAAGAACACTGGAACTTGAACATTATACACTGGTACCATTAGTAAGTGTCACAGCAAATGATAAATACATTGAAGGACGTGCAGGGACCTAAGTTTGCAGAGAAAAACACTGCCGTATATCTGACTCCTGAATCTATTAAAAACATCTGCCAAAGAAACTACCTTTGCGGCTTTTTAATTATTACACAAAACGATAAACAAACATACCTTGGTTTAATACACGTACAATGTTTCTTAGCATGCGCGTAATTTGGTTCGTTCCCTCTCGTACTCTATCCGGTCTCTCCTGGCTTAAGGCCGTGCGACGGTATTTATAATATTTTCGAAAATGAGAAAAATGCGATTATTAAGGAACGTCGATTTCGAAATTAAAAATATAAACCGATTAACACATCTGTGCGAGATTAACGCATCTGGCAAAATATAAACGAAGCGATTGACCTACATTGCATTTGCGCTTTGTACGGAATTTCAATACACAAAAAATGACGTTTAAATAAAATAGTTTCTCTGCAGAAAGTCCCCCGCTGCGAAAGTGTTTGTTGGGTGAATGTCAGGTGTTAACGTGCGTCTTGGATTAGCACGCTGAGGTTTAATCGTGCCGAACATCTTCGTGAATCGATATTTAGGTAGAAGTTCGTTGAAACGTCCAGTAGGATTTGAACGTGCACTGAAGTTCGATGTAGATCGTTGTTGCAATCTGTAGACATTCTCGAACAAACAACAGTTAAATTTTCTAGGCCTAAGTTACTACATACGTATCGCGCGTTGTTATGATTTGTCAGGTGTTTTGTTAGTAATTTTCTTTTTATATTTGCGTGACAAACAGCTTCGGTTTTTGCGATGAAGCAAGTGACTTTTAAATCAAGCGCTGCGCTAAGAACAAGGACAGAAAACTGAGGATAATATACAAATAATAATAGATTTGAGTATTGTCATGTGTCAAAAGTTCGAATTAATAGTGAAAAAAATCAAACATGTCTTTAGTAATTTCCAGGATTGGCATTTAATACAGTCCACTAGGTGACGGGCTTTGTGGGAAAAGGTGTTGCAATGTGAAATGTAATTCGTGTTTTGGCCGTAATCACGAATCTCCCACAAGGCAATTTGTCGACACGCAGTGAAAATATATGTGTGTGATGCATCAAGCTGCGGTCTGAGGAAAATAAAAAAAAATAGTCGCATTGAAAATTACCAGTGCAAAATGAGCTAATGGGTAAATCACTAAGCGGATTTTTAATTCACCCACTGCACAATGCATGGCTTCAGGCTCAGCAACCAAGCGTGTATGGCTTCTGGTCACTTGCGAAGTTGAGGCGTCATCAGGTGCGCCGTGCGACTAGCAGTCATGTGCTGCCCTTCGGACGCGTTGTCCGGAATTGTGAAGAAAAAAATGTGTGCATTGAGTGAATGCGTCGCGGCCAGCGCGATAGCCCTGTGATTGCTCACTGAAAACACCATTCTGTAAATTATGCATTTCTCCTGTTTTTTTTCCTATTGACAAGTTGATTAATTAATGTAAAAGTTTACATTTTGGAATTAACCATGACAATAACAAATCTAAAATCATTGTTATACCGTATCCTTTATCACAGACAACAAATAGGATTATCCACGTCCGATGTTACGTCAATTTCGGGTATAAAGAAGCCGTTTGTCCGTTATCATCAGCAATCTCGTTGCCTTCTTCTATTTGTTTACCAATTTTGCTATTAGCATACTCCTTGACCATGTTTAAGATGTCTCGTCCGTACACCTTGATGACCCATCCGGTCAGTACAATTGCCCAGATTCCAGCTAGTACATAGACTACTAGGAAAATGAAACATAAGAAAGGTGAAGTTATAGAACTTATCAATTGAAGAAGTGCATTTTTCGATGCAGCGGATAAATATGAGACATCCGCCTCTGTTGTCGGGTCAGTATTACTATCAATAAATTGATAGAGTTTATCATTAGTAAGGCGTGATTGGCTGAGAAGTGCCAACATTGAATTCAAATCTTCGAATCCATTACTAGGACGTGGTAAACTATTCTCATATGACTGAAAATCAAGCTTCTCTGCGTGATATTTAGCAGGTGCAAGAGTAGGAGTTATAAAGTCAACCTTGGAATCAACGTGTGTTAAAGAATAGTTGTCATACACATAGAAGGTGTCTTTTATTCTGAATGACATTACTCTACCGGGTACATAATTTTCGACAAACTTAACTGTGGGGTAGACAAAACCGTCCCGGAATAACTGTCCTATTGACATGTTTCCCTTTGAATCTAAATATTTAATCAGTGGTCGTGTGGCAAAAAGGTTTTTATGTCGTAAATCTTCGATAATGGTGCCATTAATTAGTTCACACGATATTTCAGTCATTAGATCACCAACAGTTATTCCTGCTCGTTTACCGCCAAGTAATTTACTTAAAATTTCACCTGGATATTGTCTGGCCAAAAGAGAATAAATTGTTGATAAAAGCGATTGTGTTTGACATTCCAAAAAATGAATACTTGCCGTTAAATTGTTAATAGAGGCCGATACACTATCCATTGCTTCATTAATAAAAAGTCCCACATTATTTCCTAATTGTGAGAAATTAGCCTTGGAAATCGTAATGGGTAATTTTATTGGCCCTTTGCAACTTCTTGATGGTACAATGATCATACCCCCTGTGCATAACGCGGTCTCACCATAACATGCACGAATCGATTTTGAACACACAGTCTGATGATGTATACTGAGTCCAAGATCTTCCACCTCCAAGCGATAAAGTTTTAGAGTAGATCTAAAGTGCAGTGTTAGTTCGTGGGTCTGGCGTGACAATGGGACAATCTATTTTGTTCGGGACTTTCCAAGTGAAAATACGAGTGCCCACAGTGCAACTTCCACGATGGATATTGCATTTTGCCATGATGCCTAATGCACCTTTCATCTGTTTGTGAATGGGGTCGTATAAAACTGTCGATTTTGTTAAAACCCCATTATGAATTATTCCGTTAGAAGAAGTTGGCCATCTATATGCTATCTTTAAATCATTAGAGGAAGACCATACATTATCTGAGGTTTTTTCCAGTCGCCCTATTAAAGGTGCAACTTTAGTTCTTTGCCAATCTTCACAAGCCCCTACAGATGGCGGAGAAATTGCCATGGATTTTTTAGTATGAAATTTACCACCAAAAAATAAAAATGAGATTCGTAAGATGACTGAAAGATTTGACATGTAAAAACTTCTATTTTTATGTAGTCTGTTGAAGGATTATAAAGTAAACCGGGACATTTCATAAATTTAGGCGCAGGTTCTTTCTCGCATAACATCGGTTCGGGAATAGCATATTCCCCCTTATACAAGGCTTCATGGCAAAGTTTAAAGGGTTGTAGCGCACTATGTACGTGAGTAAGGGTGATCAAAACCGGCAAAATCAATATAATTATTCGTACAAAAATCATGCTGTCCGTACCTAATCTCTATATCGAAGAGGTTTTCTGATTAAGCGTCCTCTTCGAGTAACGTGGGTGTCCTGAGGTGGTGTAGTGATTGCGTGTGGAATGACGGCGGTAGGCGAAAGAGCGTCTGTTATGTCTGTTAACACAGGTGAAGTTTCATTAACAAGAGGATCAGCACTTATTGGCGAAACGTCAGTTAAATCTTGCAACGCAGGCAAATTCGCTACCTTAAGTCGATTAACGGTGACAGTGTTTTCACGCCCGTTCATTGCTAACGTGAAAAATTTGGGATGCTTATTAATAACCTTATAGGGACCGTCGTAAGCAGGATATAATGGGCCTTTTTTAGCGTGAACCCTTACGAAGACATGGGTACAGCTAGCCAAAGCAGGATCGACATATTCATGGTCTTGTCTTTGTGATTTGCGGTTTGCGAAATTTAAATGTGACATAAACGCCGTTAATTGTTTGGAATATTCAGATATTGATAATTCGGGGACAATTTCTTCAAAAAACTCGCCAGGCAGTCGCAGCGTTTGTCCATACACCATTTCAGCAGCACAGGCGTCAATGTCAGGTTTATACACACTGCGCAAACCCAAAAGAACAAGTCCTAAATTCCCGTGCCAATTATGAGGTTGATTATGAGCTTTAAGAGCTGATTTTAAATATTTATGCTGCACCTCAATGAAGCCATTTGACTCAGGCCGATAAGCCGTGGTTTGCTGTAACTTTATACCAAACTGCACACAAAAGTCATTGAACAACTCCGAGGTAAATTGACTGCCCCTGTCTGTTGAAACACAAAGGGGCGCGCCAAACCTGGCTACCCAGTGCAACAAAAATGCATTAGTACAAGTAGCGGCGGAAATGTTAATTAAAGGTATCGCCTCAAACCAGCGTGAAAACCGACAACAACACGTCAAAAGATATGAAAATCCATTGCACATAGGAAGGGGACCAACGATGTCGATATTAACATGTTGAAAACGCCCTGTAGGTTCAACATATTTGCCAAGTGGTGCACGTATATGTCTCCTTACCTTACATCTCTGACATTCTAAACAAGTTTGACACCAATCATTAATGTCGCGGTTCATGCCATGCCACACGAAACGACGTGGCACAATAGGTCTAAAACTGCCCGTGGATATATCACCTATTAACTGGAGGTCACTGTTGGGTACTGGCCTTTCTGTCAGTTCTAAAGAACAATACAAGTCCTGCAAGCTGTTTTGGAAAGTGGAATCCTGCTGTTGTTGTGCCAGATCTGTTAATGATAATAAATTGTCGGCTAAAGAAATAGCATTGACCTGAATTCTTGACAGACAATCTGCGACCACATTCTGAAATCCGCTGAGAAATTCTAAATCGCTTGTAAACTGTGCAATATAGTCCATATGACGCTGCTGTCTTGGAGTAAAATTATTTGTCCTAGCTCTAAATGCTTTAACTAATGGCATGTGATCTGTGACTACATTAAAATTTCTACCTTGTAATATATCCTTGAAATGTTTAATTGCTAAATAAATTGCAAGCAATTCTCTATCGAAAGTGCTGTAACTCTTCTGCGCGTTGTTTAGTGCTTTTGAAAAAAATGCTATGGGTTCCCAAACACCTTTATTTTTCTGATTAAGAGATGCCCCAACAGCAAAATTGCTTGCGTCACATACCAATGAAAAT
The DNA here is from genome assembly GCF_947561715.1 of Ascidia mentula. Lineage (NCBI taxonomy): Eukaryota > Metazoa > Chordata > Ascidiacea > Phlebobranchia > Ascidiidae > Ascidia > Ascidia mentula. The sequence goes on from NC_138568.1 coordinate 9,612,279, forward strand.
CTGCCATTTATTAACGGATAATGTAATAAAACCTGTTCGCTAAACTTCCTTTTAACATCTTCAAATGCCTTGATCGCCTCAGGTTTCCATTCTAACATCTTCTTACAATTTTTAGGTTCGTTACCCAGCATGACATTGAGGTGGCGAAGTGTGTCTGACGCGTGAGGAATAAAACGCCTGTAAAAATTAAAAATTCCTAAAAACGATCTTAACTGCGTGACAGTTTCTGGCCGAGGAAAGTTTTTTATGGCTTCTACTCTGTCTTTAAGAGGTTTTAGTCTTTGCTGTGTAACTGTGTGACCTAAAAAGTCAAGCTCACTTCTACCTAAATGAGTCTTTTTCCTATTAATTAAAATTCCATAATCTGTCAAACGCTGAAACAATAATCTCAGATGCATCTCATGCTCTTCCTCATCAACACTTGCAACCAAAATATCGTCCACATAAGCGAAGCAAAATTCTTCAAATCCGCTGACAACTTGGTTGATATACCGTTGAAAAGTCTGACTGCGCACTTTAAACCAAAAGGAAGTTTTAAAAACTCGAACGAACCAAACGGTGTAGTTACTGCAGTTTTTGGAATCGAATCTGGGTGTACCGGCACCTGGTAATACGCGCTAAGCAAATCGATAGAACTAAACACCGTTTTTCCATTTAAATTATTTGTAAAATCGCGCAAATATGGAAGTGGGTAGGAATCGTCCTCAGTTAACAAGTTAATCGGCCTATAATCCCCCACAAACCGAAGACTTTTATCTTTTTTGGTAACTACATGCAAAGCGGAAGTCCAAGGGCTAGTAGAAGGTCGAATTATACCTTGTTTCTCGAGTTTTGCAAAATGCTCCCTAGCGATTTGCAAAGTTTCAGGCGACAATCTCCTAGGTCTACAAGAAACAGGTCTACCCGATGTCACTATGCGGTGCATTATATTATGTTTTACCGGCTTGTTAGACGTCATGGGTTGCGTTAGCTCAGGAAACTCGTCCAAAATGCGCTGAAAGTTATCAACAACCATCTCCTCATTACCTTCAAGCGATGCTGTAACAAGGTTAACACTCGGCGTGCCATCACACGCCGACTCGCCTTTTTCACAACTAATCGGCTCTTTGACATGACTAGCCTGATCGACTAAGTTGTCCCGACAGACACGCTTTTTTCTTCGCGTTTCTCTTTCACGCAACAGACGCTTGTGACCAACATCAACTAATAAATTAAAGTTGTTCAAAAAATCAGCACCCAAAATACAACAATCTACATCACAAACAAGAAACGTCCAATTAAAACGTCCAATATTAAAATTTACAGACAACTCAACTTCACCATATGACTGAAACTCGTTACCCAAAGCGCATTTCATTTTAACAGGAAGACTAACACAAAATTCACGCGCTAAATGACGGGGAATGAGACTGACTGCGCTGCCTGTATCAACGAGAAAAGGTAACCTATGATTTTTATCGAATACGGTGAATGTTTTAGAACACTTTCCGCCCCTGACATTGTTCACCTTTAATGAGAGGGACGCACCCCGTTTTTTTGCTGATAAAACGCACAAGGTTGGTTGCAACGCACAGCACGTGACCCATACCTGCTGTGGTAGTAGCATAAATCTGACGGCGGGGCTGAAGAAAAGCGACTAGGCTGACCTTGAAAAAAAGTCTGTCTTGGGCGTGGACCATAGTTAAAATTGCGAGCAGTTGGTGGTCGATAATTACTGCTGTGCGCGTTGAAATTATTGGGCCGAAAAAAACCACCATTCTGCCTTCTCGGTGCCTGATACCGCGGATTACCATGCGTGATACTTCGAGCCGATTTAATTGCGTCCAACTCTTCAGTTACGGCGCGAAGGCGTCTCTCCATGTTGTCATTAATCAACATTTGCGTGTTGGCGGCAAGATTATTATGACTCGAAACTTCCTCCTTTTTCTCAGTCTTACTCGGCTGAAACTTGCTAGGCTCACCTATCAGGGTTATGTAATCAGCTTTGTCAGCCAACTCCTCTACAGGTAAACCATAATCTGGCGCAAGAATCATTCTAATGTGCGCTGGTAGTCGGTCATAAAAAAGCTTCTTTAGCAACTTTTCTGCGTCCTTGCTTATCTGTTCGTGATTGCCCAAAAGAACCTTCATTCGCAATAATAACGCGCTAGGTTTCGTATCATCAAGCGAAAGTTCGTGGAACAATTCATGAACCTCGGTAATCGGACTACTGTCATACGCTTTTAGAAGTGCCCGTTTTAACCGTTCGTATGATTGCGGTTCGATTTTTCCCAAGATAATGTGACCTACTCTCTGCGCCTGTTCTTGATTCAACGAAGCGATTATCAGATTAAATTTTTCGATATTAGAAGTGACATTATTATTTTGAAAAATTGTTTCCACGCTCGCTAACCATAATTTAATCGAATTTTGCCACATTGGCGGTAAAACAATTTTGCGATGCCCTTGAATGACAGTCGCAAAACGTCCAGAAGGCGCAGAATACGTGGAATGAGTGTGATATCGCGGTGTGCTGAAATACGTTTGAGCCGCGGTTGAAAACGTTGATTCAACGCAAGAACTAACTTGACCCACATTACTCGGTCCAGCTGGTCGATGCGAGGAAAACGTTTGATCGGCCATGGCTGTCGTAAACGTTTGTAAAGGCGGATCGGTAAAGGTCACAGAATGCTGCGTCGTTGTGCTGTTCGGTACTGAAAATTGCGAAATATCGAAAAGGCTATCTACTTGGGTGTCGCTACCCGTTTCTTCAAAATAACCTGGCTCTGGTATATCGCGAATGTGCGTTCTAAGCGGCGTGACAAAACCACCAGGCGTTTCTAACAATTGTTCATGCGCATCTGTGCCTTTTTGCTTACCCGACAGTTTCATAAATCGAGGTAAAAAGCTGTTAACCTTGGTCGTCGACATAGTATAATAAATAAGGCAATTATTGAACAAAAATAGCGACAATTCAACTTGCGCAGTTATTAGATCAGAAGGTTAAATTTGCGTGTTCAAATATCACGTCGGGGTCACCAATTTCTGCAGGGACCTAAGTTTGCAGAGAAAAACACTGCCGTATATCTGACTCCTGAATCTATTAAAAACATCTGCCAAAGAAACTACCTTTGCGGCTTTTTAATTATTACACAAAACGATAAACAAACATACCTTGGTTTAATACACGTACAATGTTTCTTAGCATGCGCGTAATTTGGTTCGTTCCCTCTCGTACTCTATCCGGTCTCTCCTGGCTTAAGGCCGTGCGACGGTATTTATAATATTTTCGAAAATGAGAAAAATGCGATTATTAAGGAACGTCGATTTCGAAATTAAAAATAAACCGATTAACACATCTGTGCGAGATTAACGCATCTGGCAAAATATAAACGAAGCGATTGACCTACATTGCATTTGCGCTTTGTACGGAATTTCAATACACAAAAAATGACGTTTAAATAAAATAGTTTCTCTGCAGACGCATAAAAAACACATGAAAACAGTTTCACTAAGTACACTTTAACAACAGTGCCAACTCCAGCAGACTATCACAGAGTGTATTTTTCCACATCTAACTTAAACAAGTACACTTGCAGAAATTGCATTTTTTGCATGCTGGCTGTATTCATAATTTAAAACATGGTGATACACCATTACAGCAACAATACCTTGAAAAATTTCATGAACATCTAAAACAGGGGACTGATCAATACACAAAGTTATTTTTAGTTGGTGTTGTGTAGATGGTCAAGTATTGCTGTTACTATTTCTGAAACTGTTGTATTTTTCTGTAATCAAACACATTTTGTTAGACTCTACATTAAAAATCAATTACTTCAAAATTAACATTTTTATTTTCAAAATAACATACCCTTGCTTCCTCTTAACTCAAACCCAGTGATGCTTTTCCCATGCGCACAAACTTTTACACAGCTTGCTTCCTTAATGCTGGAATGAGAAATCTGCAAATATTATAATATATTTCAACTCCAACAAAGAAATTGAATGAGGGCCATTTTTTTAAATTTCCTTGGAAGGTTTAAAGCCCTTAATATGATCTGTAGTGTTTTGTTCCGCATCACAGCATTTATTTTTCTCGCATACCTTTGCTTTCTGTGGTGTATCATTTTTGAAAAGTTCATGGGTGACATAATGTTTTAGGCTTCTCAGAATTCATTTCTCTTCAATACTGCCTACACGTTCTGTAACTGATTGATCAATTCTGGCAATTAATCTTTGATCAACAGGTTGAAGAAATCTTGCAGCCTTAACTCACTTTCTCTAAAACATGATCTGTATGGTCTACGGTGGCCCACAAGTGCCACCGCGAAATATTAACGATGCGCGAAATATATTTTCACTGCGCAAAATATATTTCGACTGCGCGAAATATTTTAAGACTGCGTGAAATATATTTTCACTGCGCGAAATATATTTCGACTGCGCGAAATATTTTAAGACTGCGTGAAATATATTTTCACTGCGCGAAATATTTTTTCACCGCGCGAAATATATTTTCACCGCGCGAAATATATTTTCACCGCGCGAAATATATTTCGACCGCTACAAATAAAATTTCGTAACATCGCGAAATATATTTTCACTGCGCGAAATATATTTACATCGCGCGAAATATATTTACATCGCGCGAATTATATTTCTTGTGACGCAAAATGTAGTGGCTGGCCAGGTTCTCGTTGATTTCACTCCGTTCGTATTTTTGCACGACGGGTGACCGACTATATCAGCTAAGTAAGCATTTACCTACTCCAGTTGTTGGCAGGGACTGTTCAACTGAATGAATTGTTTAAATTGTGATCACTATGTGGGACTTGATCATTCATTTTGTACCCATTGTGGCCATGGTAAGTGTGTTTGTATTGTGTATTTCCAGTTGGCCTACATTCATTGCAATTTTGTTATTTCGGTTTGGACAATACAATTTTTCCTTGCAGGGACCACCTTTGATGAAACACACCTCATCACCCACTACTTTCAACTAGGATATGAACACTCTGAAATTTTGCATTTGTTGCAAAATTACCACAATGTAACTTTCAGTTTGAGAACCTTGAAAAGACGCTTACAAGAAATGGGGCTGCATAGACGTGGTGCTTGGCAAAAAGATCCGAATATTATAAATGATGCTGAAAAACGAATCAAAGAAATTTTAGAAGGTCCATCTTCATGTGGGGGGTACCGTTCTGTGTGGCATGGTTTGGAGATGGAGGGTTTGAGAGTTCCAAGATCCTTTGTTGCAGAAGTTTTGAATAAAATTGATCCTGATGGCTGTGAACTCAGGAGGGGCCATCGTCTGAAGCGCAGAGAGTATAACAATCCAGGGCCTAATTATGCCTGGCATATAGATGGCTATGATAAATTAAAGCCATTTGGTTTTTCCATACATGCAGCCATTGATGGTTTTAGTCGTAAGGTCTTATGGCTTCATGTTATACGCTCCAATAAATGCCCACACACTATAGCTTCCATGTACCTTAGAACTGTTTCACATGTACAAGGTTGTCCAGTGCAAATTGTGTCTGATTTGGGCACAGAAAATGGGATATTGGCAGCAGCACAGTGCTTTTTCAGAAACAGTATCAATGCACATCGATACGTTCCTTCATCAAGGAATCAGAGAATTGAAAGTTGGTGGTCAACATTGTGCAAGTTTCGTACTTCTTGGTGGCGAAACTTTTTTGGTGATCTCGAGTTTAAAGGTGTTGTTGATTATTCACTTCCTTTAAGCAAGGAGTGTGTGTGGTATTGCTTCTCCAAAGTTCTACAAAGTGACTTAAATTTTGTAATGGATCACTGGAATAGTCATCGAATACGAAAATCAAGACACAATGTTATAGCTGGTCGCCCAAATTTACTTTACTTAATGCCAGAAAGGTATGGTGGAAGAGCAGACATGATAAATGCGGTCTCACAAGAGAAATTTCAAGTGGCGTGCAATGATATTTCCCCACCCGAAGAAGTGAACGAATATGAGGAATATTTTGACTATGTTCGAACTGAACTTGGATTTGTCATGCCAACCTCTTGTGCAGAAGCACTGGCAATGTACAAAGGGATAATGGAGGTTGCAAAAGAATAAAAAGTCAAAGTACACAGCCATTTATGCATGTTTGTACTTCAGTATGTTGAACTTTGTTGTTAGTGCAAGTATGTTAATTGTCAAATTACATCAACAAACACAGGCAACTTTGTGAAAAATTGTTTTTTTACTCACTGATTAACAATCAGCGTACTGCACTACTAGAATCTAAAAGAGGTGGTTTGTAAATGCTAGGATACAAATCGAATTTTTTTCCCATTGTATTGCGAACAGATGATGGAATAGAAAAGTGTGAAAGACAGCATGCAGTGTAAATGAAGAAAAGTGAGTGCATAAATGTACAGTGGCAAGTAGCAGTGGCACAAAAATCTCACAATTATGCAGCAGTACCTCAAAAATGCAATAGTAAGTGTCAGGTAAAAACAATTTTGGTATAAAAGGATGAAATACGTTTCACCAAAACAAACAGGAGGCAGTTGAATAAAAAAATAAAACACTAATTTTGCTTCGACAATGCTGACGGTCACGAACACAATAGTGAGTACGTAAAAAATATAAATTGCTGTTTTGCCATATAACACTTGAAACATGCAATGAAGTGACAACTACTTACGAATATAAACAATGAAATAGAATAATTTTTTCAATGTAAACCAAATGCCTGGCCATTGGACATTGCTGTAATAAAGATGGATTTGAAATCTTGAAGTTCTTCCATATGTTTTGTAGGGAGCGTAATTGTTTTCGCACATGCGCCAACAACAGGAAAACAGATGGTGTGGTTTGGGTTGTTGCTCATGCAGTCATGATTAAATTCCACAGATATGGACAAACTGTCACCAAATATTGGCCTATGTTTTTGGCCTGTTAGCCAACCTAGCACACCAGCTGGAGTACAATCAGCTGCTACAGTCATTGTCTCTCCAATATTTTCTACATTGACTTCATTTTCACTGTTAGTACAGCAGTAAGCCAAAACCTCTTCTGTGGGGGCCCGAATACAGTTATCCTCAATATAGTTCAAGAAATCTTGAAAGTTATCCATTATCTTCTCCTCTACGCACCGCTTTGTGGAATTTTTTGAGGAATATTGCGGTTGCAGTAAACTTGACACATAATTGGCATCAACAGTCAATTTGCCTGGAATGAATAATGGTGCAAAAAGTAAGGCATTATTTTTGACAACATTGAACAAACCAAACAGACTCAGCCCTGAAGCAAACTCTTTGAGGTAGCAAAGCCGCTTATTAGTGATGCTTACCATGATTGTGCGACTAATTTCACTAGCGCTATCAATATTGATTTTGCCTGTGTATCCATTTTCTGTAATTATGTCAGTATGAACAAGTGGTTCAGCACAAACTCTCTGTATCAGTTGAACTTCATTCTCAGTAAAGTGTTGGTCAAGATTTAGTTTGGTTATATCAACTGAATCCATGTTAGCAAGAATTGTGAACACATTTGGGTGTAAGCAATGTGGAGCAGGCCCACCTTGCAGCTATTATTTCACCACATGCTTTGAAATGTCCATTTTGGACATGAAGCATTGAGTCAACTGGGGCACCATCAGGAAAGAATTGTTCACAAATACTTTGCAAAACAAGACTAAAGAACTCCTTAGCCATTGCACCAGAATCAATCCCCGTCTCACCTTGAAATTGGACAACCAATTTCTTTTTGGTTTCTCTTTTCCACAAGTTAAGTTGACGTTGAATATGAGCCCCACGGCGCACACAAATAAACAACTGGTCTAAATCATCAACCTTTTTATGCAACGACTCTAGTGCAGCATTCAAATCATTGAATTTTTTGCCATCATGCCTTTCGAGTTTTGGGGCTAACAAATCACATTGATTGCCAATAATATTGTCCAGTTCACTAGAATCAAAGTAATCAGTAAAATCAGGCAATGAACTTTGTAGAATAGAGGGAGATTGTTTTCCATTACTAGAGCATTCAATGTTACTTGAATCATTTGTTTCATCATCTTCACTGTCACATTCAAGTAGATATAACATGATCTTCTTGTAATCTTTACCAATGCTCTCCTTGTATTTGACTAGAGTGAATGGCTCATTTGTTCCAGGCAATACTTCAACAATTCGTCCATCTTTAAAAGCAAGATGGTATACTGCACCATGTCTTTGACTCTTTGGATAAAATTGAAAGTACCGTTCTTTGGCTTTATTCAGTATGGATTGAACACACTCTTTTCTTCCAACATTAATTATAATGGATTGACCCCGAACTGGCTTCAACTTAAAATCTTTCCCTCCATATTCAAGCATGCCTATGTTAACACACACTTCCTCATTTTCATCCTTTTTCGACACTCTTTGCTTCCATTGTGAGCCTTTCATTGCTTTAAATTCACTAAATGGCAAAATTTCTGTTGCACTTTTGCGTTTCATGGATGATGTACCTGTAGATTTTACATGTATTATTAAAGTTTTGTTTTGCAAAGTTAACCAAAGTTGTTCAGCTACAGGTTGTTTGGCATACTAACCATTTATACTGGAATTAACATTTTCCATCACAGAACCCTCATTTTCAGATTTAGACAAAGTAGGATGATTGCTGCCATGGGCTTTCTCTGCAACACAGAATCAATCTAATTATACTTGCACAATATTATTTTACTGGCATATATGTCTGTCTGATATATTAACATTTACAAGAATGTTACCTCAAAACAACAGATTGACAAGCCTGATAAACGACAATTAAAGAATAAACCACTTACCGCGTCCGCAGTGTGCACAATACAAGTGTTCTTGAAAAAGTAGCCTTCCACAATTTGTACAGTACATTATTACAAATAGGGATAAAACACTCAAACTATTTTTCTATTTGAACTTTAATGCACAGACTATAGCATATAGATGTACGTGAAAACTTGAAACAACTAGACTTCCCGCCAGGCATTTCTAATAAAAACTAACAACATATTTCGCGCGAAGAAAATATACATCGCGCAGTGCAAATATATTTCGCGCAGTCAAAATATATTTCGCGCGGTGAAAATATATTTCGCGCAGTGCAAATATATTTCGCGCAGTCAAAATATATTTCGCGCGGTGAAAAAATATTTCGCGCAGTGAAAATATATTTCGCGATCTCGAAATATATTTTGCGCGGTGAAAATATATTTCACGCAGTCTTAAAATATTTCGCGCAGTGAAAATATATTTCGCGCTTCGTTAATATTTCGCGGTGGCACTTGTGGGCCACCGTAATGGTCGTCCTCTTTGGGGAAGCAAACACTGCCAGTTTGTTCCTTTATTAAGCGCTTGTCATTGTTTTGCAGCAAATGTTTTATGACAACACTTGTCTTTTTCAGTTTGGATGTACATTTTGAGACCAACTAAACATTTGTCGTCAAAATAACAATAAAATAAAGCAATTTACTTCCAACAAGTCAAAAAATACCTCAAACTGTGGGAACTTTATAATTTTCTGAATTACAATATTCGCCTTGCAATTTTTTTTTGTCCCTTGAATACACAAATGCTTTCTGCAAAAATTTGGGTGATCTTGTAACTGAAAAAGGAGAGCATTGTTTAACCATTTTCGATATAAAGACACATATATACCTGTATAGGAATTGCAGCTCGACGTCTTTCGTTTTTTATTTTGTTACGGTCCTTTGAATGCTGACATTCCAAGACCATAGTTTGTAAAAACATACCCACTACAACATTGGCTGAATTTAGTAGGAAAATCTTTTGACATATTAACTGAACTAGTCAACAACAACAACCTGCAAATTTTGCTCATTTTTCTTCTGTGCTGGTTCTGATGTATTTGGGTAAAATTTGTAAATATGCTTAAAGTTTTGTGTTAAGCTAAACCATTTTACTCAAATTAATGTTTGTTGTGAACTTGTTCTTCACAATGTTCAAAAAACATCTTGCTTCCTGTGAAACACCTCTACTTTGGACAGATAGTTATCACATACTGACAAATATTGCGCCTGTTAAAATGCCAAAGTGATTCGAAGCACTCGGACTGGGTAATAATATATGGAATGCCAGCATCAATCCAGTGCACAGAGCTGTTACATGAATCTTTAAAAAAGAAACTCATTGACAAAAACAGTGTGAAGTGGAGTTTCAAAAAGAAAGTAGAATTTAACTCACCATATGATTTAATTGAAGACGGCTTTAAGGTTAGATCAAGTGATTTTTCAAAACTGAGGCTCATGCCACTGTCAAAGAATTCCAATTAATCAACCTTTTCCACAGTATTTGAATTTGTAAAATCAATCAAGGAAATTGATACTCGATCATAGCTGCTAAAGAAACATTACACCATTTAAATAAGAGTTACAGCACACCTGCACAACCTACCGTGTATCATCAGTAACACCTTCAGAAATTAGCAATCACCTTGGTATTGCCACGCAATGTTTAAATCACCGAGACTTACTAACGTCAATAATTGTCTTTTCCATGTTTCTCGTACAAAATCAGTTAAAAAGAATCTGAACAAACAGTTACAACCAACAAATCCAAAAGGAAACCTGCGGCGTCGCACAGCATGCCCTCTGCTACATGTGCGCAGCTTTTCCGCGAAATAGTAATCCTATGGAAGCACTAACCCTGTTTACATGGCCAAGTCGACTTGAGCATCAAGTCGACTCGTGACCGGGTCACGTGATTTTCAAATTCGACGCGCGAAAACGACGAATTTACATGGGGCTTTTAAGTCAGCTTAAGTTAAGCTGTCTCGGGCTGACAGGCTGTAAATTCAGACTCTGTACTACATAAATTATCAATATTTCTAATCTAAGCATGCAGAGAAAAGTTATTGGCAGTTAGTTTACGCAAATGCTTGCTGTAAATTGGTCCTTGATTATAATGTGAGTTTACTTTGCCAGATATAATAGATGATTTAACTAGAAAGCCTGCTGCAACCCATATAAGGCTGCATTTTCCTGGAATGTGTTCACAACAACACCATGGTAAGAGTATTCAAGTGAAAATTTCATGTTTAGTAGTATTAATTATCTCTGTCCTTCTTCACAGGATCCTTTTCAGAAGCTGCCTAATCCCGTAATCCCATGTACAATTGAGTGTCAGAAAAGACTGAATGGAATGTTTCATACCAGCCCAATGTTAATTAATTTGAAACAAATATGCAGAAGATGTGATAGTTACATAACATAAACTTGTGTCATGGCATTCTTGTCATATTTGTTTTTTTTGACAAACAGAAAAGATTTACATAAGCCTGCTTTTGTATTTTATGGTTGATTGTTGTTCACATAATCCTTGCATAAATAAGATGCAGTAGCCTAAATATGAATAAACAACCAGTTTGCATTGACTTGTTATATTATAGCACATCCAGCAGCAAATGAAAACAGTTAACACAAGTGCATTTTTCTTTCAAGCAAGTGTCAGCATTCCTGCAATGCATTTGTTTCCTTCAGGTCCTCAAAACGAATGTTGCTTTTTTGTATCTTGATGCTTGTACAATTCATTTAACACTTGCGCAGTATTTATCAAATTTAACTCGAGTAAGCACATCCTTCTCGCCCCTGCAGCATAGAGCATACTCACGTAGTTGCACTAAAACTAGTTTATTACTTTTAAGGTTTATTGTAAACAGCAAACCCTCAACGCACAACCTCATAAACAAATTACCTAATCCCAACTTCTTCGCGGCACTAGTCGCAACTGGGTTTAAGCTGACTTAATCGCTTAAGCTGTCCCGTAAACCACTCTCCGCGTTAGATCGAAGGCCGAGACGGCTTAAGACGCTTGCCTTTTTCTCTTCGCCGAAAACGAGAGAGTCGGATCGGCGAGTCAGCTTCGAAGCCGTCTTAAACCGTCATGTAAACGGGGTTACTGACGCACGACGCTAACCGACGCATGGCAAAACCCATTGTGACCGCACAAACAAGGTTTGCGTCAGTTATGCGTCTGACTTTCGGAGGAGGTGTAAGTGTGATAACCCATTGAACTGAAGTAACCTCTTGACGCATGAGGGTTTTCCCCATATCGCCCGTCCGTGAGGTGGTTTAAGTGTCTACCGTGTGTTTAGTTTAACACACTTACGTAGACAACCCGGGTGACACAAACGTGGATGTTTTGGAAGGGAAAAAGGCATGTCCTTTTTTCTCGTCCCTCTCTTTCTCGCGCACATCCATGCGGTTGGGTTCTTTGGCGGGAACTTGCAGGTTGTGGCGTCTGGGTTGCTGTTTTGCCAGTAATGATGTTGAATTTAAAACTTGTGTTGTTTTTTATTTCGTGGATAGGAAAAATGAATTTCCAAAACTGCAAAGTATACAAAATTTTCTGCACAACACCCGGGGCGCCTCCTGTGCCTGAGGTTCCAGCCCCGGGTGTTGTGCAGAACAACAACCCCCAAACAGCAAAGGTAAGATTCTTTTTTTCTGTAATTGATGTGGTTGCATTTTTGTTTTTCAGAAAAAAAGTTTACCAAAGGGGTATTAAGTGGAATATGTTTTTTTTCTGTTTTGATTATATTTGCAATTTATTACAGATTCCTCAGTAAAAAAGAGTTTGAGAGGTTGCAGGAGTAAGTAAAACTTGTGAAAACAACTAATATATGTATACCCTAATTTCTTTTTTTTTAGTTTGGAAAAAATTCCAAAATCGTCAAAGAAAGTGCTTGTTGATCTCCAATTATGTAGCCTACCTATTGTGACATAGTGGTTACCAATAAGTTTTGTTTACAGTGCGGATGGGTGCCGTTGGAACATTTTAGAGAAAATGTAAGTTGTTTAAAGGTATATTGAGTGATGTCAACTATGAAAGCACAAAGGCTTCAGGTTTATAACCCATTGCAAATTTCTTTAAAAACACAATCACAGATTATAGGAACGATGTTACAGTTTAATGTTAAATATTAAAATGTACAATACTTTCTAGTATAAAGAGGAACAGCTTTCGGTAAGTGGCATGTTGTGATTGGTGATTAAACAATTTACAGACAACAAAAATTTAAAGTATATATTTTGTGTAGATTAAGAAATCAAGAAAAGTATTAGTAAGTACAATGCTTGAGTGTAACATGAGCCTAGATCTGTGATGCATTTTAACCACTTGTAACTTTTTTGTCTTATGTGCAGACCAGCCAAGCAAAAAAAATTATAGTAAGTAACCAAGCAAGTAGCATGTATTGGTATCTAACATATTCTTAAATCTTTTTTTCAAACTTATGTCCAAAATGAAAAATTACTTTGTTGCAGACAAATGAAGTAAACAAAACCATGGTATGTATATGTAAAGTAAAACTGCATGCAACCAAGTCCAAAATTTTGTCTTATATTTGAACAAGTTTTCACTCATATTTTTGTGTACCTTTTTTGTGCAGCCTAAAAAATCAAAAGAAACTGACGTAATTTGCAAAACATTTGTTTGAGAACATTTCAACCAGTCCTGATATTTTGTGCAACATAATCTTTTAGATGTTAAACAACATTCTAACCAGTCTTATTTTGCTTTGCAGCCTACTTCAAAAGAATCAGAGGTAACTGACTATATTGCGATACCTGTGTGTGTCCAACATAATTTTGAAACATTTAAACCAGTCCGAAGTTTTTGTGCAACATAAGATTGAATTGTATATTAAACAACATTCTAACCAGTCATATTTTGTTTTGCAGCCTACTTCAAAAGATTTAGAGGTAACTGACTACACTTCGCTTGAATCATATGACAAACAACACTTTAACCCGTGCTAATTTTATTGTTTTTGTAGGCCAAGGATTGATATGATTGTAAGTATATCACCACAAAGCTTATGCATGTCATTAAAATGTTGTTGTTTTATTTAGATACACCAATAAATGGAGAAAAACTTTTGTTTGTTTATTTCAAAGAGCTTTGCAACCTTCGCACAGCATAGTGGCATACACACCTCACTCGATAACCAAGCGATTGCACTGGTTCGGGTTTTGCAACCTTCACACAGCGTAGTGGCATATACACCTCACTCGATAACCAAGCGATTGCACTGGTTGGGGTTTTGCAACCTTCACACAGCATAGTGGCATATACACCTCACTCGATGACCAAGCGATTGCACTGGCTAGGGTATGCCTATATTGCACATTCTTATGTTTAACTCAGGCAAACAAAATACATATCATCAGATGCATCATCAACAGTTTTGCCAACACACTCTGTGTGAAACCATTGTTTGCATCTAGTACATTCAACCCATAGAGTCTTAGTATTGTCATTGCAAAACATGCATTTCCCTCTTCTAAGTTTGCCCGTTAGGCAGTTCCCAGAAATAGTGTTAAATATTTCTTTTCTGTAAAGGTATACAGAACACCTTTGTTCTAGACTTGTACCCATAGCAAGCCATTTGGCATGCATACAAATGAACACTCCACAACTGTCACAATCAGGTTGGTACACTCGTTTTGGGCATTCCACTGATTCAATTTTAAATTTGAATTTTTGTCACAACAAATGGTCAACCATTGATTTTGCCTTGGTGACGCCTTCCAAATAGTCAACACAGGAATTTCTCAATGGGTCAATATATAACAATTGTCTTTTTTCAATGTTAACTGCAAGAAGAATCCAGTGCCTATTAGGGGTTATCCATGGCATAAAAATTATTTTCTTTTTGTCAATAGAAATTCCATTCCACAGTCTTTTAATAGAGCCTTTCTGCAATAATGTCCGCACCACCATGGAACAAACATATAGTATATGACTGTGGACAGTGGTTAACCTCCACAAGTAACTGTTGATTACTTCATCAGTTGACCAGCCAGGGATGAAACCTTGGTCTTTGGATTTTAGGATAACCTTTTCACAGATTGGCAAAAAAGGTTCAACTGTTTTTAGATCCAGCATACAGAGGGAATGAGGACCATTTTTCAACAATTGCTGATCAATATTGCTTTGGTCGCTTGCAATCTTTGGTGTTATCATTTTTTTATGTGATTCCTCTGTGGACACGGGTGGTTCAACAAAGTCATCATGTGTGGGTTCTGTAACAAAGGTCTTGTTTGTTTTTGTTCCTGTTGCAGGAAAAAACGTTTTCATTTGGTGCAAAGGTCGCATGAGGTTTGCCCGAGCACCCACTCTTAAAGCATATGGATTTGGTTTAGGTTGTTTTCTCATCGTTCTTAGTTGGTGGACAGGATGGCCTTTTTCTTTTTAGGGAGATTAATTTGGGGGCTTGAATTATTCTCAATCCACTATCAAAAGAACATTCATTCGTAAATGTGGATAGCATTGTTTCAATATTTGCAGCTGTCTTGTCTAAAACAGCTGATGAAGTAACATCATAGGACATATCCAGCAAGGCTTTTGTCACTTCAACAAACTTGCGATGACTTTTTTGCCACTGAGAACTTTGATCAGAGGATACGCTTGTTTTTTCCAATTCATGTGAAATTGTTGGTTCTTCAAGTGGCTTAGTTGCAGGTTTATCGATTTTCTTTGAGGGGGGTTGAACAGCTAGTTGACCAACAATCTCCGGATCAAGTACCATATGTACTGAATTGTGGTACCATGCAGGTAGACTGTACCAGTCCACATCATCATACTTGTCAAAAACAGCGAACATGTGCTTGCAAGGCAAAAAGTACCTGGTAAAGTCTGCACATGTGCATTTTGGGAAAACATCAGTTCCACCGAAATTTATTGAATATATCTCATCAGTTGAACAACTTTTTACATAAAAAACATTTGCATTCCTCTGAATTGTATTAGGTGCTACGTTTGATGATTCCCCGATTCGTTGAATACAATGCTTTACTATCTTTCGAGGTCGATTTTGAAGGAATGTGGGAACAAAGTCACTGTAAGTCCTGTAGTGACTCGAGGACCTCATGTTTTCTTGTTGATATCTAAAAATGCGTGCTGGTTTGTTCATTTGTAGGTCGACATCATAAGATTTAAACAGAAGTTTCTATGTCACAAACTTACTTAACCAATCCTTCTGGTAGAAACTCTTTATGTAAAATTGTAATAAGCCCAGAAAGGGATTTGTCTGTTCTAAAACGGATGTGGCATTCCTTTAAAACTCTATTTTGTCTTTCAACGCCATTATTGGTTCGTATAAGAACCCTCAGGCGATCTGCACGGTAAACCCACAACCATCTCTAAAACATAGCAAATAAATATAGAAGTATGCTACACATGCACTGTGCTGAACCTCATTTCATACTTACTTCTTTTTCTGCTAACCAAACATTAATGAAATATTTTTGAAGCCTTTCATTATCTTTCCAGTAAAAGCTGGACTGAAATTTGCTCAAACATTTTTGAAAACTTTCCTTGCTTTCAGCATTGGCAACAGCTCTCATTAAGGCTAACACACTTTCTCGGTCATTCCCAATGTTATTTTCTGATTTCTTTACCCAGCGCTCCCATGCCTGCTCTCGATGAAAGTCACATATAAGAACTTCACAATCTGCATTAATAAATGATTACATTGCGTAGCATTTACAACTGTACACCCTTAACTGCAAAATGTAACCTCGTAAATTAACAATCACACATATTAACAGATTTTCTCACCTTTGAAAACATTTTCAATGGCATGGATTTCCGAATGACATTTGTCTGTCATGAAGAACGCTGGTTTCCAATCTGGTGTCCATTGTTTTAAAACTGACAGTGCTTCTTCTATGTCAAATTGTCTCTCATTTTGTGTGATAAAAGTTGCAACGACTTAATAGCCAACATTTGTCTTTACACAGACAAAAAACAAAGGCAGTGCATATTTAGATGTCTTGTAAGTGGCATCCATAAGGCAAATGTCTTGACCATAACGCAGTAGGAGTCTGCGCTGCCAAGCAAATTGATGAACAAACAGCATGGTTTGGTTAGGTGATGCATCTTGCCATGGTTGACCATCAATGCAATCAGAATTTTCATTCCAGCTGGCACCAGCTTTGTATGGTCGAAACAAAATTTTGGCATTTTTTGTCCATTCATCCACTAGGCCCTGGACATTTGTTTGATCAATTTTTGAAAGTCTTTGCCTTGTAAAAGCTTTATAATAATGCGACTGAATATCCTTTTTTGTTGGAAAAAATCGTCTGTTGGTTGGTGCTGGCCCACCGCTATTTTTGAAGAGTTCATGACACACATAGTATTTGAGATGCCGTATGATTTCATCAACAGAATGGCCACCTTCAGATACCAATTCATCAATTTTCTCGATTAGCCTTTTATCAACTGGTTGTAAAAAAACAGCTCCCTGTAATAAGTATCAAGATGCAATATTTTTTTAAATATAATGAAATTCACATACTTGACCCAAAACATGGCCAGAATGATCGTTTTCATCAGGAAAGGAATTTTTATATTCCAATCTTTTGACAATGTTTTTATCATTTGCAGCTAGCAGACATCTTATGGCTGCACTTGACTTTCTTTTATTGCGATGGTTGTGTCTGGACATCTATACAGCAAAATGTGTTTTAATTTGTCTTAGTTCAAACAATCCTACCTACTTTAAACTGTGGAAACTTGCAAATTTCTTGAATGCATAATTTTGCTTTGCAATTCCTTTTCTTGGTGCTTTGAACACATAAGTTTTTTTTGCAGGGATTAGGATGATCTTGCAACTAAATACAGAGCTATTAATTTTCTGTTATTCCCCTGACGGCGGGCCTGAGTCGCCGTCCCCCGATCAATCCCCTTTAAGCTGGGTTAGGACCTCAGTCTCCCCCGGGACCGTGCGGAAGACTATGATAACACCAGTCCTGCCTGAAAGTCTTCCGCCAGCTCTTCTGGCAACATTTCGAAATTTACGTACAGGTGCCAGCGTGGGGGCGTCGGAGCGTGGAAGCCGGGCAACCGGTGGAAGTGCTTTGGCGCCGCCGGTGGATCGAGGGAACGAGGCGTCGGCGTTGCCCTTCTGGACGACAATGGCGGCTCCTCCCGAAGTGAAGCCGGAAGATGTGACGTCTGCGTCTGCTTCCAACCCAAAGCCGACTCCGAGCCTAGGATCGGACGAGGCCGAGGGAGAAGGGGCGGCAAAGGCGACGCGCGCTGCCGAGGACCTTAGCGAGCTCGCACCCGCGCCGAACGTGAGCGTCAGCTCTCGCGGAGCAAGGGAAGAACTCACGAGGTTCCAGAGCGGCCGGCTGGAACGGACGCAAGTCCGGAAAGGCCTGACGGGGTTGCAAACTCAGGCGGCGTTCCGCGTCCGTCGCGTGGGAATGATCACTCATCCCGCGTTGCGGCGCTGGCGCGTACGAAGGGCGAGCACTCCCGCCAACTCACGTGCGGCAATACACGCCGAAGCCGTGATTCTACCTCTTCCAACATTGACAATATCCCTAATAACGTTTCAAATAAGTCAGTAAATAGTAATAGTAATGATAATCTTAATATTTCTATGGACGATCTACGAGCTCGCTTCGATAACTTAGTAATTGGCCCCTTTTCCCACAACCCTCACTTTGGCGAGCTCGAACACGCGTTGGAAGAGTGGACAGCCGCCGCTGGTGCGGCGCAAAAACGACAAGTACGCAAACCCCGGTTTGACCGCGGCGCCATGCGCCGTTCCATCGTTAACCGGGAGCGTGGACACCCCAATAAGGCAAACCAAACCCCAATGACTGGGGCGTCCACGAAGGGCTTCGCCCTGCGGAAAGCGTTTTGGCGCGACCAGAAAGGCACAGTCCGCAGGATCACGGATGGTAATAAGGGAGAGGTCAAATGCAAAATCGACCCTCAAGCAATAGAGGCGAAGTTTCGCGCCGACCTCCAGGCTCCACAGGTGCAGGATGTGATCGATTGCCTCCCGGACTGGATGTCGGCAACGAAGCATAGCGGAGCGGAGCCGTCTTCTTCTCCTGGTGAAGCTGACGACGAGCCAATATCGCCCCAAGAGGTCGAGATGGTCCTCCAGAGCGTTAACATCTCGTCTGCGGCCGGATCCGACGGTCTCTCCTATGGGTTTTGGAAGGCGTTCGACCCTAAAGGTCACCGCTTGGCGGCGCTTTTCGAGATCTGTAGGTCTGACCGGCGGATCCCCCCGCAGTGGCGGTCGTCGAGGGTGACGTTGATCTGTAAAGATCCCGACGGCAACCTCGACGATCCAACGAACTGGAGGCCCATCTCGATCTGCCGTAATCTTTATAAGATCTACGCGGCGGTATTGTCTCGCCGGCTGCAGAGCTGGGCGTTGGAGCACGGCGTCGTCTCTGCCGAGCAGAAGGGCTTTATGCCAGTCGAGGGTACTTTCGAGCACGTATTCATGCTGGACGCTATCTTGGCCGATGCCAAGCTTGAAGGCAAAGATCTCTTTGTCGGATGGCTTGACATCAAAAATGCCTTCGGTAGTATCCGGCACGATTGCATCCGCGCCGTCATGCGAGCCCTGGCCGTACCGGAGTACTTGGTTGGATGCATCTCGGACGTCTACGTCGGTAACACGTGTGTGGTCCGAACGGCCACCGGGGTGACCGGCGAGATCCCGGTTGGGAGAGGGGTCCGTCAGGGCTGTCCTCTGTCCGGGATGGTGTTCAACCTCGTCACCGAGGTATTGGTCCGGGGCATCAAATCGCTGTCGGACTGCGGATATGCATTTTCCTGTTCCGCCGGAGTCTTCACCCAAGTGCTGGCATACGCAGACGACGGGTGTCTCCTCGCTAGTTCGCGGGCGCAAATGTGCAGGCAGCTGAAGGTGTGCGAACGGTTCGCCGACTGGGCCGGTATCCTTTTCAACCCACGGAAATGCCGTGGGATGTCCCAGGTTATGCGTGGAAGACGGAGAGTTCGTGACCCCGAGCCCTTCCCGTTCGCGGGTGGGACGATGAAGGTGATCGAGCTCGACGAATTCTACAAGTACCTGGGCGTGAGAGAGGGGTACCAACCGTACGTGAGAGCTACCAACGTCCTCAGTACGGCCGTCGAGCGGATCGAGCGGCTCTTTAAGAGCAGGTTAACACCGCACCAGAAGCTAATTGCATTGAAGCGCTTCGAACTTCCCCGTCTGAGCTTTATCCTTCGCATGCGCCAGTTCCCGATCGTTGCGCTGAGGAAGGTTGACCGTGCCGTGCGTCGCTGTCTGCGGCTTGCGTACCGCTTGCCCAACAGAACCTGTGTGGCGTTCTACCACTCGTCCCCGGACAGTGGTGGGCTGGGTGTGCCGTCGATTGCCCTCGAGGGGGATATTCTGGCGGTCACCCACGCATTCAAATCGCTCACGTCACCAGACTGGCGGGTGGCAGCCGTCGCACGCGGTCGACTGGAATCGGTCTTCAGGAGGGGCGAAACGCGTCGGGAGGTGAGTGTCGGTGCGCTGGCGGCTTTCTTATCTGGGGGTCCCGTCCCCGGTAACGTCGGCGGATCGAGTGAATACCTGGTGAGAGACTTGTTCACTTATGTGCGCAAGGCCTCGATCCGGTTGAAGCTCCGGTTCGTCGCGGGCGAGGACGGGCTTTTTCAAGTAACGTCTGGTGGCAAGACGTTGACCTCCGGCAACCGGGGAGTACTCACCAGGACACTCCACCAATTGGCCTCGGCCAGGTGGAGGGAGGAGTGGGCCGGTCATCCCGATCAAGGGAAGACCGTTAGCGCTCACTCTCTCTACGGTTTTTCTAACCACTGGTTGAAGAAACCGGGGGCTCTGACGATCCCAGAGCAAATATTCGCCGTGAAAGCACGCCTGAACCTCCTTCCGACCAAGAAGGTTCGGTCACGATTTCGAAGACGCGCCCAACATGACTTGCGATGCTGCCGCTGCGGTTACGAAGTCGAGACCCTCCCCCATGTACTGAATCACTGTCAGCCGGTCATGCCTCAAATTTTACATCGCCATGACCGGATTTTGGAGGAGGTGATGAGTCACATACCAACAGGTAACTTCACCAGGATTTCTGTCGACCGAGTTTGTTCGGCGCATGCGGAGGCGACGGGCGAGAACCTGCGGCCGGATTTGGTGCTAGAGGGTGCCGGCGGGTTCTTGGTCGTCGACTTCGCGTGCCCGTTCGAAAACGGTCAGGATGCCCTTGCCGCTGCTGCGGCCCGTAAAGAAAGCAAGTACAGAGAGCTCTGCGGGAACCTGGCCCGCGCCACCAACAAAAAGGTCAGGTTCCTCACTTTTATAGTGGGCTCTCTGGGCAGCTATGCCATGGGCAACAATTCCACCCTCTCCGCCCTTGGCATTACGGGTCGTCAGCAGTCGGACGTGGCCAGAGAGTGCTCCGCTCTGGCCTTGAGGGGTAGCCACCACGTGTGGCAGTCCTGGTGTCGGGGGATAGCTAGTGGGCTTGACTTTAAACCACCGTAATTTTGTTTTTAGATCATTGTGCGGGCTGGTATTTTTTCCCTTCTATTTCTTTTTCCGGAATTTTACACTTGGGTTAATCGGCGAGGCGGCAGCGTCAGGGGTCATGCAGAAAGAAACCAACATGGCAAACCGATCTCCAACATACGAACACTATTCCACGGCTAGAGGGCGCCAGCACCACCTAACAAACACTACCCGGCGCCCTCTCCCATTCCTCGTAACGAACAATATGTAAAACAAAAAACAACCAACTTCACGAAAGAAGACTGAACCAAGAAATTTATCAACATCGGAACACGGAACCCCCTGCCGCCATCGCCCGTCGAGCCGTTGCCCCCCGACCACTGTTGGGGCGTCCTTCGCATATCCCAAACCAAATAGATTGGACGCCCCCCTACCGGTAACATAGGGGGGCACGGCAAATTCACGCACAAACGTTCACTTTGTGTTTTGTATTATACGCGATTTTTTTTCCGATCGGTTTTCACCTTATAACACCCACGTTTTTGTAGTAGAAATTTTCGCCACGTAGTCCTCCCCAACAAAATTTAACCTCTTCGCACAAACAATATAAAGCTTTAAAGCTGTTGCACAAAATATAAATCAATTAAAATTTTTATAATGTCAGTGTTTCTTTTTTTTTTTTTTTTTACTCACCAGTCACAAGAGGAGGACACATATCACCGCCACTTATTTTTGTTGACAAATCATTTTTTTTTTATTCTTTTCTCATTTTAGGAGCCCAGCCCGCACCAGTCAAGCCCCTAGCCGCATCCTGCAGCCCCATATCACATCCACAACTATTTTACGGGGTCAACGGCGGTCGCTTTTCCTTTCCGTATTGTACATGTTTCTTCCTCTCTCTTTTTCTCTTTTTATTTTGTGTTAGACCGTCGTTGTCCCCCTCGACAATAATAACTAAATTAAGTAACTAAAGCAAATGCAATCCAACTGAATATATCAACCTAAATAATCTATGACCCATGATAAAGTAAACATAGTAAATAATATAACATAAGTTAATCATTTATATTTCAGAAGTTCAAACAAACATCAAATGCAAAATATATCACCCACCGCCCTGGGGCGGTGGAGGCCGTTCGTGCAACGCGATCTTAGAATACGGCGATGCCTCCGCAATGTTGTTCACGGCCCACATTCCCACACATGTGGGAATAACCATCTGTTAATCATTCGCAAAACAATTGCACGAAACAGCGGTGCAACCCGGGTGTTAGTCGGGTGGACCATTCGCCATGCCGAAAGGTCTGGTTTGCAACCGTGGCCTTCGGTCGCCATCGCAAGCGACAGCAACCGGGTGAGGGGGTGTTGGATAGGCGAGTTCGCCCGTCCGGGTGACAGACAAGTTATCTGTCGGGTTCGTTTAAAACCGCGCCGAACCTGGGTCAAAAGACTGAGGTCGTGCGAGGGCACTATGGCCACTCTGGGTATAAAATGGAAGGAACCCAGGTCTAAAACCCTCCCCGAGAAAGAAGGTCGGGGAGCCGACTACCCAAAGGGAGCAGACGGGGAACCAACGTGGGGGGTTATTTCTGGTAACTACAGGGATGAGTCGGATGATCGCTCACCGACCAGAAGCAGAGCCCTGAAGGAACCACGGTATGCCCGGGTAGCCAACCCCTTCTTAGCTCTAAAGAGCCGAGAAGCGATGCCGCAACATCCACTGAGTCCGCAACGTCCGGAAGAATCCGTCTCGCATTTGCTGCCAAATTTTATTCCGGTGAAAAATGAAAAAAAACAAAAATTTCCTGGTTTTTTTCCTACCGTTTTTGGCAGGCTATTCAAATTAGTTTGTTCACCACATGACGTCACAAACGGACCCATGACCCACCTCCCAACCCCCGACACGACTACTCCTGACCGTAACAGGCGAATCCCCCCCGTAGAAACTTCGTTTCTACCTTACGTTTTGCTCTACATCAGAGGATTAGTAAAAGACGGGGATAGCGCGAACGCAGTCCCCACTAGCAGAAATTGTACGGCCGAGTTACCCACATTTGGGGTAATCGCAAGGGTCAGCTAAACCTAAGTGCAATGGCTAAGCCTCGCCCTGGGCCCACCGCCGGCCTTTTTTTTTTTTTTTTTTTTTTTTTCAACGGCTCAGATTTGTGCATCTAAAATCAAAAGTAGATGTCACCCTTTTCATCACTGCCGTCCTAGCAAGGCGCAAAACGACAGGGCGAAAGAGGGACATCGAGTAAAATCAGGAAAAAAACGGAATGCCCTGTGCCATTATTGGTTACGTTACAGTTTCCTCTTTACCATATAAATTTTCTATTTTTTCTAATTCGAAGTTTAATTTCGCTATAATTTTGTAAAATAGTTCATTTACTAGGGGTTGTATGTTTTCCGTGTATATGTTTTTGTAGTCAAGGTGTAGTTTTTCCTTTATTATTGTTTTTTTAAATATAGCTAGCGTTTTGCGTTCTACTAATGATGTGTGGATTTCGAAAATATTGTACATAATTTCCTCGTTAGTGGCTTTTAGGTTTTTGGAGTGTTTTATTTGGACATGTATTTTTAGTTTATCTATAATTTGTTTTGTTATTGTGCATTCGGTGAGTAAATGTTTTATATCGTCATTGTTTTCTTTGCAGAATTTGCAATAATTAAGTCGCGCTCTTCCGTTTTTGAGTTGGTACATTTGATTTTTCTGCTTGAAAAGGCCCCATTTGAAGCCGTTTTGGGCTGTCATGTAGGCAGCCTCTCGCTCAAGGTTTGTGAAAAATCTTTTTTGATGTTTGCTTTTATAAAGCAAATTTATCCAGTTGAAGCATGGATTTTCGACGGGATTTGATATAATTCTTTTTGTTTTTATTAATTCAAAATAAAAGTGGCGCAGTCTAGCCTTTTTCCAGTTAATCTCATTGTTTTGTTCTTTGAGTTCTTTAAATGTATTGATTGTATTTTGCCATTCAATATTTGGTTTCCATGCGTTGGGTCTGCTATTATCGTAGAGTGTTGGATTAATGATTTTAATTTGTGTTCCTAAGTTATACTGTGCCCATAATTTCCATAGTTCGTCGTATGTTTCGCTATTGATAAGATCTCGCAGTTTTTCCATTTGTGTTGCTTTTAATTTTGTTTCAATGTCCGGCATTTTGATTCCACCTTGGTCGTAATTTGCAATCATTTTTATTCGTTTGATTGGTTCTATTGTTTTAGGGTGCCATACGAATTTGTATAGAAGCGCATTTATGTTTTTTATGTTTTGCTTTGTCGGAAATATTGTGCGTGCAATAAACAGTATTTTTGGTATGATAAGTGTATTTATTATTGTGATTTTTCCAAAAATTGTTAGGTGTCTATTTTCGTAACTGCATATGATTTTTCTAATGTAGTTTTGAACTTCGTTCCAGTTTGTTATGTTTTCTTTTCCGTTTTCTTTGTATTTGATTCCCAGTATTTTTACTTCAGGTTTAATGTAAAGAGGAAATTGTTGGTTAATTTTTTGTTTTATATAATTCGACGTACATAAAATTTCAGTTTTTGCTTCATTAATTTTTTGCCCAGATACACGTTCAAAAACACATAAAGTTTTGAATATTTCCAAGATTTCATCACAATTTGACACGAAAAAAGATGTGTCGTCGGCATATTCTTGGATTTTTAGTTGTATATTACGATACTTAAAACCAGATATTTTTTCACATTTATTGATATTTTGTGTTAATGTTTCACTTATCATACAATAAAGCAACATACTCAATCCACATCCTTGGCGTACGCCTCGTTTTATTTTGATTTTGTCCGTCAACAGTCCGTTTATCATTATTTGACTTGTAATGTTGTTGTATAATATTTTTATCCATTCTATTGTGTGTGTCTGTATTCTCATTTTTTTTAGTGTTTTAAATAGAAATTTGTGATCAACTGTATCGAAAGCTTTTTCTATGTCTGTGAGGACTATTGCTAAATCTGTGTTATATTTTTGTGCTATTTCGATCGCTGTGTTTATGTTGTAGTGTATATGTTGTAATTGTCTTTGATCTAGTCCGCATTTTTGTTCTAATGATATTTTATGGTTTAGTTCATTTTGGAGTCTTTTAGCTATTGTTTTGCTGAGTATTTTATAGTCTGTATTTAGTAGTGAAATCGGTCTGAAATTTGTGATCAACGTTTTGTCTTTTCTTTTTGGTATTAATTTTACCACTGCGTTTTTCATATCCTCTGGTAAATGTTTCCTAATTGTAATGTTCGCTGCGAGTTTGTGGTAATCTTCTTTTATGTCAGCCCAAAAGAATTGGTAGAACTCCGTTGGGAGTCCGTCTAATCCTGGGGATGAATTTTTTTGCATCGTTTTTAACGATGCGAGTAATTCTTTTTGGCTAAGAATGATATTGTCGTTTAATGTTTCGTGTGGCACTGGTACTACGCGTTCTAAAAATTCATCTTGTTTCTCACTGTTTATTTCCCTCTCTGTGCCCGAGAGGGTAGCGTAAAAGTGCGTAATTTCTTGTATTATTTTTTCTTTCTCTGTTGTTATTTCATTTTGTATTTTTAGTGCTCGTATCGCAGTATTTTCTTGTTTTTTCGTTTCGATTTTAAAGAAGGATTTATCCGGCTTTTCTTCACTTGTTATTTCTTTTATTCTTGCTCTTATTTTTGCTCCTTTGTTTTTTTCGTTATCTAGTTGTTTGTTTTGTTTTCGAATTTTAAAGTATTCTACGTTTAAGTCTAAGTTTTCACTGTGTAGTTTTGTCATTAATGATTCCAATTTTCTTTGATTCTCTGTGTATATGTTATTTTTTTGTTTGTTTTTTTCTATCGCGAAAATGATTGTTTCTTTTTTTATTTTCTTTTTCAAATATTTCCAATATTCTAGAGTGTCTTCATATTGGTGTTTGTTTTGGCGGAAATCGCTGATGGTGAGTTTTATTTGTGTCACGTATTGTTTGTCTTCGAGTAGGCTTGTATTAAATTTCCAATAATTTTTTCCCCATTTTGCGTTGTTTCCTGTTTTTAAGGTGAGTGTCGGTGCTAAATTGTGATCTGTAAATGTTGTTGTTTTGTGTGTAAAAGTTTTAATTTTGTTTATCATTGGAAGGTTACAGTAAATTCTGTCAATTCGGGATGCGGATTTTTTTTGATTTGTATGTAAATACTTTTTTGTTTGGATATAATTGTCTAAAGGCGTCTTGTAGATTGTATATTAATTTGGTTTCTGACCACTGTTTCACGTCTTGTCTTTCCTTTGATGATTGTACTAAAGTGTCTATTTTGTTACATGTAAAATTAAAATCGCCGCCAATTATGATGTTTTGCTTTATTTCGTTTTGGTTGAGGTCTGTGTGTAGATTTTGTATTTGTCTTAATCTTGTTATTGCGGCGTCATGTGTATTTCCAGATTTGAAGTAAATGTTGTATATTGTAAATGTTTCTGTTTTATTCTCGTTTCGTGTCTCTAATGTTATTTTTTGAATGTGGTTAATTTCAATGATTTTATGGGTTATGTTTTCATATAAGTTTTTCTGTCTTAATATTATTGCTGTTCCGCTGTGTAGTCTGTTTTGTTCCGGTTGTGTTGCATTTGCGTATATTTTGTATTTGTTTTTTGATGCCCATTTTTTAATTTTGTCGTAGTCAATTTTGTGTGTTTCTTGAACAAGCGTAATATGTATCTTTTCTTTTTCGATCAATTGGTCAATGTTTTGTGTATTTCTGTTTAGCCCGTTGACGTTTACTGTTAGAATTTTGAGGTTTTCTGTCGCCATTGGATGTGTGTTGAAAAAAAAGGACGTTAACAGACGTTAATATTTTGATTTTTTAGGGAAAGGAAGTGGAAATGGATAGGATAGGGTGAAAGCCCGCAACGCTACCTTCTTCTTTCTTTCTTTCTTCTATTTTTCTTTGTTCCAGAATTGGAGCTGGAATTCGATGCTGTGGAAGGTTGATCTTCCTTTTTTCTTTTCTTGTCTTGGTCAGTTGTGCCAATGTTAAATTTGCTTCCCATTATTATTGCTTTTTTTTCTGCAGCTTTTTGTGTGGTTAGAGGTGAACGTATTGGAGTCATCGGGTTTGCGTTATTTGCTTTGTTTCTGCAGGGAGAGAGAAAATCTTTGGGCAGAGGGTTTTGGATAGTTTTCGGGGTTCCGTATGAAGAGTTATCAGATTCTGTATTGGTCATGATTTTTAGATCCCCGGATTCGGTAGATTTCATTGGCTCGACGGATTTTTCTTCTTCTATTATACCAACTTCTGAGGGTTGGTTCTGTTTTTCGGTTTCACTTTCTTTTTCTTGTTCGTTTTCTGTGGGTAATATTTGTGCTTTATTTAGTTTCTCCATTTTTTCTTCATGAATTCTTATTCTATTCAGGATTGGGGACAGGTCCTGTGTCTCTGTTACTATTCCTTGTCCTATGGGGGTGGATCTCTTGGGTAGTGGTGGGAATTTAAAGTCAAAGGAGAGCTTGGCTTGGCTTTGGGTTTTGCTAATTTTGGATACTTGTGGGCACCATCTGCCTCTGTGGCCTCTTTCTCCGCATATCGGGCAAAGATCCTTTTTTGGGCATTGTGACGCCCAATGGCCTCGTTTGTTACAGAGAGTACAGGCTGGGCCGAAACCCTCTCCAGGTTTAGCTATTTGGATGTTGTGGCCGAAGATTTTGGTTATGTATTTGATGTTTTCCTCCCTAAAGTCTTCTACAAATAGGTGCACATAACCGTTGTGTAGGTTTTTGTACTTTTTGTACGTAAGGAACCTGTGTTCGGCATACTTTCCCCATTTCAGGTCATTGACGGCTTTTTCAAAATGCTCTTGGGTCATTTCCAGGGGGACAGGGTATAAGGTTAGTTGGGTCCTGGGTTTCGGTGGCTTTTTCGCTTGTAATATTAAGCTAAAATGTTCGGTCATCTCGAAATCTGTGGGTTCTTTTAGTTCTTCTAATAGTTTTTCTCTTGTTTCCATTGCCAATTCGATGTTAGAGTATGTCACTTTGTATATCGATTGCGCTTTGTTAATGGATTGTACTCCACAGAGGAGATCGTTATATTTTTTTAGTATAGTCTGAAATAGTTCTACAAAGTCGTCCAGGGGATAATGATCTTGATTCAGGATTTGAATATATACTGACCGGTCTTCTTCTAAGAAGGTTTCTTTAGACACTGTCATTGAGTTTTCGTGAAGAGTAGCGGGGGCAAAGTTTAGTGTTTGTGGTTATTTTTCGGTATGTTACAAAAGAACGAGGAAAGGCGTTATAAGTTGACAGTAATTTGGTCTCCGCGACAAACAAACACGCAGGAAGTTAATTATGTAATTACGTCAGGAAGGAGGAGGGGGAGCCTCTGGGCACGACTCTGAAAGGAGTGTTCCCGGAGGGTCGCCTTCCTACTTTCTCTCAACAATGAGAAACAGTCTCCTTCGTTTCTACCTCAGAGAGCAATGAAACGTTGGGAGGATGTTTCTTGTGAGCTCTCTTTAGAGCACAAGGTTGGGTCCAGGAAACAAGTTCCTGGCTAGCAAGCTGACTGGCACAGGTAAACTGACACAAAATACGTCTAGACTGTTATAATATGGCTTTATCGCGAGTTAAATCAGGCAACAAAAATGAGCATGCACAAAAAACAACAGAGCACACGTGGTTTTGATACTTCCTGCAATAACCGTGAAATTGAACCGGTGAAGGCCCCCGTCAGGTAAGTATGCTTTGCACAGCTTCTTGAGAGGTAGCATTTTTGTCGTCCGTCTTTGTGTTTGCCGCATTGTGCATTTCACGGCTTATTTTATCTGGTCTCCGACAAGCACAACAACCAAATGTGCCGTTAAATTGATTGCTCTCCCGTCCTCCCTCTCTACCTCTCTTTCCTTGGCGTGTGCATACAGACGACACACACACACTCATGGGATGCACCGCTGTTTCGTGCAATTGTTTTGCGAATGATTAACAGATGGTTATTCCCACATGTGGGAATGTGGGCCGTGCCTGGAGGTAGTGCAATACCAGGACAACCCGTGGGCAGGTCGAAGCAAGCTCCGGCACCGTACCCCCTGTCCAAAAATCAGGTTAATACAAAGACATGCAAGCGAATCGCTTGCGTTCCAGGTATTAAACTGAGAAGAACAGAGTGGTGTACTAGTACCAACCCGGGTGTTAGTCGGGTGGACCATTCGCCATGCCGAAAGGGCTGGTTTGCAACCGTGGCCTCCGGTCGCCATCGCAAGCGACAGCAACCGGGCGAGGGGGTGTTGGATAGGCGAGTTCGCCCGTCCGGGTGACAGACAAGTAATCTGTCGGGTTCGTTTAAAACCGCGCCGAACCTGGGTCAAAAGACTGAGGTCGTGCGAGGGCACTATGGCCCCTCTGGGTATAAAATGGAAGGAACCCAGGTCTAAAACCCTCCCCGAGAAAGAAGGTCGGGGAGCCGACTACCCAAAGGGAGCAGACGGGGAACCAACGGGGGGGGGTTATTTCTGGTAACTACAGGGATGAGTCGGATGATCGCTCACCGACCAGAAGCAGAGCCCTGAAGGAACCACGGTATGCCCGGGTAGCCAACCCCTTCTTAGCTCTAAAGAGCCGAGAAGCGATGCCGCAACATCCACTGAGTCCGCAACGTCCGGAAGAGTCCGTCTCGCATTTGCTGCCAAATTTTATTCCTGTGAAAAATGAAAAAAAACAAAAAATTCCTGGTTTTTTTCCTACCGTTTTTGGCAGGCCATTCAAATTAGTTTGTTCACCACATGACGTCACAAACGGACCCATGACCCACCTCCCAACCCCCGACACGACTCCTCCTGACCGTAACAGGCGAATCCCCCCCGTAGAAACTTCGTTTCTACCTTACGTTTTGCTCTACATCAGAGGATTAGTAAAAGACGGGGATAGCGCGAACGCAGTCCCCACTAGCAGAAATTGTACGGCCGAGTTACCCACATTTGGGGTAATCGCAAGGGTCAGCTAAACCTAAGTGCAATGGCTAAGCCTCGCCCTGGGCCCACCGCCGGCCTTTTTTTTTTTTTTTTTTTTTTTTCAACGGCTCAGATTTGTGCATCTAAAATCAAAAGTAGATGTCACCCTTTTCATCACTGCCGTCCTAGCAAGGCGCAAAACGACAGGGCGAAAGAGGGACATCGAGTAAAATCAGGAAAAAAACGGAATGCCCTGTGCCATTATTGGTTACGTTACAGTTTCCTCTTTACCATATAAATTTTCTATTTTTTCTAATTCGAAGTTTAATTTCGCTATAATTTTGTAAAATAGTTCATTTACTAGGGGTTGTATCTTTTCCGTGTATATGTTTTTGTAGTCAAGGTGTAGTTTTTCCTTTATTATTGTTTTTTTAAATATAGCTAGCGTTTTGCGTTCTACTAATGATGTGTGGATTTCGAAAATATTGTACATAATTTCCTCGTTAGTGGCTTTTAGGTTTTTGGAGTGTTTTATTTGGACATGTATTTTTAGTTTATCTATAATTTGTTTTGTTATTGTGCATTCGGTGAGTAAATGTTTTATATCGTCATTGTTTTCTTTGCAGAATTTGCAATAATTAAGTCGCGCTCTTCCGTTTTTGAGTTGGTACATTTGATTTTTCTGCTTGAAAAGGCCCCATTTGAAGCCGTTTTGGGCTGTCATGTAGGCAGCCTCTCGCTCAAGGTTTGTGAAAAATCTTTTTTGATGTTTGCTTTTATAAAGCAAATTTATCCAGTTGAAGCATGGATTTTCGACGGGATTTGATATAATTCTTTTTGTTTTTATTAATTCAAAATAAAAGTGGCGCAGTCTAGCCTTTTTCCAGTTAATCTCATTGTTTTGTTCTTTGAGTTCTTTAAATGTATTGATTGTATTTTGCCATTCAATATTTGGTTTCCATGCGTTGGGTCTGCTATTATCGTAGAGTGTTGGATTAATGATTTTAATTTGTGTTCCTAAGTTATACTGTGCCCATAATTTCCATAGTTCGTCGTATGTTTCGCTATTGATAAGATCTCGCAGTTTTTCCATTTGTGTTGCTTTTAATTTTGTTTCAATGTCCGGCATTTTGATTCCACCTTGGTCGTAATTTGCAATCATTTTTATTCGTTTGATTGGTTCTATTGTTTTAGGGTGCCATACGAATTTGTATAGAAGCGCATTTATGTTTTTTATGTTTTGCTTTGTCGGAAATATTGTGCGTGCAATAAACAGTATTTTTGGTATGATAAGTGTATTTATTATTGTGATTTTTCCAAAAATTGTTAGGTGTCTATTTTCGTAACTGCATATGATTTTTCTAATGTAGTTTTGAACTTCGTTCCAGTTTGTTATGTTTTCTTTTCCGTTTTCTTTGTATTTGATTCCCAGTATTTTTACTTCAGGTTTAATGTAAAGAGGAAATTGTTGGTTAATTTTTTGTTTTATATAATTCGACGTACATAAAATTTCAGTTTTTGCTTCATTAATTTTTTGCCCAGATACACGTTCAAAAACACATAAAGTTTTGAATATTTCCAAGATTTCATCACAATTTGACACGAAAAAAGATGTGTCGTCGGCATATTCTTGGATTTTTAGTTGTATATTACGATACTTAAAACCAGATATTTTTTCACATTTATTGATATTTTGTGTTAATGTTTCACTTATCATACAATAAAGCAACATACTCAATCCACATCCTTGGCGTACGCCTCGTTTTATTTTGATTTTGTCCGTCAACAGTCCGTTTATCATTATTTGACTTGTAATGTTGTTGTATAATATTTTTATCCATTCTATTGTGTGTGTCTGTATTCTCATTTTTTTTAGTGTTTTAAATAGAAATTTGTGATCAACTGTATCGAAAGCTTTTTCTATGTCTGTGAGGACTATTGCTAAATCTGTGTTATATTTTTGTGCTATTTCGATCGCTGTGTTTATGTTGTAGTGTATATGTTGTAATTGTCTTTGATCTAGTCCGCATTTTTGTTCTAATGATATTTTATGGTTTAGTTCATTTTGGAGTCTTTTAGCTATTGTTTTGCTGAGTATTTTATAGTCTGTATTTAGTAGTGAAATCGGTCTGAAATTTGTGATCAACGTTTTGTCTTTTCTTTTTGGTATTAATTTTACCACTGCGTTTTTCATATCCTCTGGTAAATGTTTCCTAATTGTAATGTTCGCTGCGAGTTTGTGGTAATCTTCTTTTATGTCAGCCCAAAAGAATTGGTAGAACTCCGTTGGGAGTCCGTCTAATCCTGGGGATGAATTTTTTTGCATCGTTTTTAACGATGCGAGTAATTCTTTTTGGCTAAGAATGATATTGTCGTTTAATGTTTCGTGTGGCACTGGTACTACGCGTTCTAAAAATTCATCTTGTTTCTCACTGTTTATTTCCCTCTCTGTGCCCCAGAGGGTAGCGTAAAAGTGCGTAATTTCTTGTATTATTTTTTCTTTCTCTGTTGTTATTTCATTTTGTATTTTTAGTGCTCGTATCGCAGTATTTTCTTGTTTTTTCGTTTCGATTTTAAAGAAGGATTTATCCGGCTTTTCTTCACTTGTTATTTCTTTTATTCTTGCTCTTATTTTTGCTCCTTTGTTTTTTTCGTTATCTAGTTGTTTGTTTTGTTTTCGAATTTTAAAGTATTCTACGTTTAAGTCTAAGTTTTCACTGTGTAGTTTTGTCATTAATGATTCCAATTTTCTTTGATTCTCTGTGTATATGTTATTTTTTTGTTTGTTTTTTTCTATCGCGAAAATGATTGTTTCTTTTTTTATTTTCTTTTTCAAATATTTCCAATATTCTAGAGTGTCTTCATATTGGTGTTTGTTTTGGCGGAAATCGCTGATGGTGAGTTTTATTTGTGTCACGTATTGTTTGTCTTCGAGTAGGCTTGTATTAAATTTCCAATAATTTTTTCCCCATTTTGCGTTGTTTCCTGTTTTTAAGGTGAGTGTCGGTGCTAAATTGTGATCTGTAAATGTTGTTGTTTTGTGTGTAAAAGTTTTAATTTTGTTTATCATTGGAAGGTTACAGTAAATTCTGTCAATTCGGGATGCGGATTTTTTTTGATTTGTATGTAAATACTTTTTTGTTTGGATATAATTGTCTAAAGGCGTCTTGTAGATTGTATATTAATTTGGTTTCTGACCACTGTTTCACGTCTTGTCTTTCCTTTGATGATTGTACTAAAGTGTCTATTTTGTTACATGTAAAATTAAAATCGCCGCCGATTATGATGTTTTGCTTTATTTCGTTTTGGTTGAGGTCTGTGTGTAGATTTTGTATTTGTCTTAATCTTGTTATTGCGGCGTCATGTGTATTTCCAGATTTGAAGTAAATGTTGTATATTGTAAATGTTTCTGTTTTATTCTCGTTTCGTGTCTCTAATGTTATTTTTTGAATGTGGTTAATTTCAATGATTTTATGGGTTATGTTTTCATATAAGTTTTTCTGTCTTAATATTATTGCTGTTCCGCTGTGTAGTCTGTTTTGTTCCGGTTGTGTTGCATTTGCGTATATTTTGTATTTGTTTTTTGATGCCCATTTTTTAATTTTGTCGTAGTCAATTTTGTGTGTTTCTTGAACAAGCGTAATATGTATCTTTTCTTTTTCGATCAATTGGTCAATGTTTTGTGTATTTCTGTTTAGCCCGTTGACGTTTACTGTTAGAATTTTGAGGTTTTCTGTCGCCATTGGATGTGTGTTGAAAAAAAAGGACGTTAACAGACGTTAATATTTTGATTTTTTAGGGAAAGGAAGTGGAAATGGATAGGATAGGGTGAAAGCCCGCAACGCTACCTTCTTCTTTCTTTCTTTCTTCTATTTTTCTTTGTTCCAGAATTGGAGCTGGAATTCGATGCTGTGGAAGGTTGATCTTCCTTTTTTCTTTTCTTGTCTTGGTCAGTTGTGCCAATGTTAAATTTGCTTCCCATTATTATTGCTTTTTTTTCTGCAGCTTTTTGTGTGGTTAGAGGTGAACGTATTGGAGTCATCGGGTTTGCGTTATTTGCTTTGTTTCTGCAGGGAGAGAGAAAATCTTTGGGCAGAGGGTTTTGGATAGTTTTCGGGGTTCCGTATGAAGAGTTATCAGATTCTGTATTGGTCATGATTTTTAGATCCCCGGATTCGGTAGATTTCATTGGCTCGACGGATTTTTCTTCTTCTATTATACCAACTTCTGAGGGTTGGTTCTGTTTTTCGGTTTCACTTTCTTTTTCTTGTTCGTTTTCTGTGGGTAATATTTGTGCTTTATTTAGTTTCTCCATTTTTTCTTCATGAATTCTTATTCTATTCAGGATTGGGGACAGGTCCTGTGTCTCTGTTACTATTCCTTGTCCTATGGGGGTGGATCTCTTGGGTAGTGGTGGGAATTTAAAGTCAAAGGAGAGCTTGGCTTGGCTTTGGGTTTTGCTAATTTTGGATACTTGTGGGCACCATCTGCCTCTGTGGCCTCTTTCTCCGCATATCGGGCAAAGATCCTTTTTTGGGCATTGTGACGCCCAATGGCCTCGTTTGTTACAGAGAGTACAGGCTGGGCCGAAACCCTCTCCAGGTTTAGCTATTTGGATGTTGTGGCCGAAGATTTTGGTTATGTATTTGATGTTTTCCTCCCTAAAGTCTTCTACAAATAGGTGCACATAACCGTTGTGTAGGTTTTTGTACTTTTTGTACGTAAGGAACCTGTGTTCGGCATACTTTCCCCATTTCAGGTCATTGACGGCTTTTTCAAAATGCTCTTGGGTCATTTCCAGGGGGACAGGGTATAAGGTTAGTTGGGTCCTGGGTTTCGGTGGCTTTTTCGCTTGTAATATTAAGCTAAAATGTTCGGTCATCTCGAAATCTGTGGGTTCTTTTAGTTCTTCTAATAGTTTTTCTCTTGTTTCCATTGCCAATTCGATGTTAGAGTATGTCACTTTGTATATCGATTGCGCTTTGTTAATGGATTGTACTCCACAGAGGAGATCGTTATATTTTTTTAGTATAGTCTGAAATAGTTCTACAAAGTCGTCCAGGGGATAATGATCTTGATTCAGGATTTGAATATATACTGACCGGTCTTCTTCTAAGGTTTCTTTAGACACTGTCATTGAGTTTTCGTGAAGAGTAGCGGGGGCAAAGTTTAGTGTTTGTGGTTATTTTTCGGTATGTTACAAAAGAACGAGGAAAGGCGTTATAAGTTGACAGTAATTTGGTCTCCGCGACAAACAAACACGCAGGAAGTTAATTATGTAATTACGTCAGGAAGGAGGAGGGGGAGCCTCTGGGCACGACTCTGAAAGGAGTGTTCCCGGAGGGTCGCCTTCCTACTTTCTCTCAACAATGAGAAACAGTCTCCTTCGTTTCTACCTCAGAGAGCAATGAAACGTTGGGAGGATGTTTCTTGTGAGCTCTCTTTAGAGCACAAGGTTGGGTCCAGGAAACAAGTTCCTGGCTAGCAAGCTGACTGGCACAGGTAAACTGACACAAAATACGTCTAGACTGTTATAATATGGCTTTATCGCGAGTTAAATCAGGCAACAAAAATGAGCATGCACAAAAAACAACAGAGCACACGTGGTTTTGATACTTCCTGCAATAACCGTGAAATTGAACCGGTGAAGGCCCCCGTCAGGTAAGTATGCTTTGCACAGCTTCTTGAGAGGTAGCATTTTTGTCGTCCGTCTTTGTGTTTGCCGCATTGTGCATTTCACGGCTTATTTTATCTGGTCTCCGACAAGCACAACAACCAAATGTGCCGTTAAATTGATTGCTCTCCCGTCCTCCCTCTCTACCTCTCTTTCCTTGGCGTGTGCATACAGACGACACACACACACTCATGGGATGCACCGCTGTTTCGTGCAATTGTTTTGCGAATGATTAACAGATGGTTATTCCCACATGTGGGAATGTGGGCCGTGCCTGGAGGTAGTGCAATACCAGGACAACCCGTGGGCAGGTCGAAGCAAGCTCCGGCACCGTACCCCCTGTCCAAAAATCAGGTTAATACAAAGACATGCAAGCGAATCGCTTGCGTTCCAGGTATTAAACTGAGAAGAACAGAGTGGTGTACTAGTACCAACCCGGGTGTTAGTCGGGTGGACCATTCGCCATGCCGAAAGGGCTGGTTTGCAACCGTGGCCTCCGGTCGCCATCGCAAGCGACAGCAACCGGGCGAGGGGGTGTTGGATAGGCGAGTTCGCCCGTCCGGGTGACAGACAAGTAATCTGTCGGGTTCGTTTAAAACCGCGCCGAACCTGGGTCAAAAGACTGAGGTCGTGCGAGGGCACTATGGCCCCTCTGGGTATAAAATGGAAGGAACCCAGGTCTAAAACCCTCCCCGAGAAAGAAGGTCGGGGAGCCGACTACCCAAAGGGAGCAGACGGGGAACCAACGGGGGGGGGTTATTTCTGGTAACTACAGGGATGAGTCGGATGATCGCTCACCGACCAGAAGCAGAGCCCTGAAGGAACCACGGTATGCCCGGGTAGCCAACCCCTTCTTAGCTCTAAAGAGCCGAGAAGCGATGCCGCAACATCCACTGAGTCCGCAACGTCCGGAAGAGTCCGTCTCGCATTTGCTGCCAAATTTTATTCCTGTGAAAAATGAAAAAAAACAAAAAATTCCTGGTTTTTTTCCTACCGTTTTTGGCAGGCCATTCAAATTAGTTTGTTCACCACATGACGTCACAAACGGACCCATGACCCACCTCCCAACCCCCGACACGACTCCTCCTGACCGTAACAGGCGAATCCCCCCCGTAGAAACTTCGTTTCTACCTTACGTTTTGCTCTACATCAGAGGATTAGTAAAAGACGGGGATAGCGCGAACGCAGTCCCCACTAGCAGAAATTGTACGGCCGAGTTACCCACATTTGGGGTAATCGCAAGGGTCAGCTAAGCCTAAGTGCAATGGCTAAGCCTCGCCCTGGGCCCACCGCCGGCCTTTTTTTTTTTTTTTTTTTTTTTTTAATTGTACGGCCGAGTTACCCACATTTGGGGTAATCGCAAGGGTCAGCTAAGCCTAAGTGCAATGGCTAAGCCTCGCCCTGGGCCCACCGCCGGCCTTTTTTTTTTTTTTTTTTTTTCTCCTTTTTTTCATCACGGCTCAGAGCGTGTGATATCTAAAATCAAATATAGATGTCACGGTTTTCATCACTGCCGTCTAAGCAAGGCGCAAAGCGACAGGACGAAAAGGACATCAAAATAAAAGGTATGGCGCTCTCGATTTCGTAAGTGTTTTACAATTCGGCATTAATGGTGACGTTTATAACAGGTATATTACCTGTTTCAACATAATTCACTAATTTCCTCTTTACCAAATTTGTTTTCTAATCGTTCTAATTCAAAATTCAGATTAGCTATAATTTTGTAGAATAGCTCGTTTATCGTGATGTCTTTGTTTTCGATGTATTCGTTTTTGTAATCTAAATGTTGTTTTTCTTTAATTATTTTTGTTTTAAATATAGCTAAAGTTTTTTGTTCAACTAATGATGTATTTGTTGCGAAAATATTATATATGATCTCGTCGTTACTTGCTTGTAAGTTTTGTGAATGTTTTGTTTTTATGTATATTTTTAGTTTGTTTATGATTTGTTTTGTTATTTCACATTCTGTGAGTACGTGCTTTATGTCATCTTTATTTTGTTTGCAGAATTTGCAGTAATTTAGTCTGATTCTTCCATTGTTTAACTGGTACATGTTGTTTTTTTGTTTAAAGAGGCCCCATTTGAGGCCGTTTTGAGCTGTGAGGTAAGCTGCCTCACGTTCTCTGTTTGTAAAAAACAGCTTTTGGGATTTACTTTTATAAAGTAAATTTCCCCAGTTGAAAAGCGGGTTTTCAACTGGATTGTAGATGATCGTTTTTGTTTTTATAAGTTCGAAGTAAAAATGCCTTAGTTTAGCTTTTTTCCAATTTATGTCGTTGTTTTGTTCTTTTAATTCTTTATATATGTTTATTATGTTTTGCCATTCCTGATTCGGCTTCCATGCGTTTGGTTTCGTATTGTCGTAGTATGTTGGGTTAATTATTTTAATTTTTGTACCTAAATTGTATTGTGCCCATTTTTTCCATATTTCGTTAAAGTTTTCACTATTGATTAGGTCGCGTAATTTCTCCATGCGTGTTGCTTTTATCTTTGTTTCAATGTCGGGCATTTTGATTCCCCCTTGTGTGTATTCTGCAATCAGTTTGTTTCTTTTGATGGGTTCTATTTTCTTGGGGTGCCATAGGAAGGCAAATAATTGTCTGTTAATTTCTTTGATTGTTTTTTCAATCGGGTATATTGTGCGAGTGATGAAAAGGATTTTTGGGATGATCAATGTATTTATTATTGTGATTTTTCCAAATATTGTTAGGTGTCTATTTTCGTAACTGCATATGATTTTTCTAATGTAGTTTTGAACTTCGTTCCAGTTTGTTATGTTTTCTTTTCCGTTTTCTTTGTATTTGATTCCCAGTATTTTTACTTCAGGTTTAATGTAAAGAGGAAATTGTTGGTTAATTTTTTGTTTTATATAATTCGACGTACATAGTATTTCAGTTTTTCCTTCATTAATTTTTTGCCCAGATACACGTTCAAAAACACGTAAAGTTTTGAATATTTCCAAGATTTCATCACAATTTGACACGAAAAAAGATGTGTCGTCGGCATATTGTTGGATTTTTAGTTGTATATTACGATACTTGAAACCAGATATTTTTTCACATTTATTGATATTTTGTGTTAATGTTTCACTTATAATACAATAAAGCAACATACTCAATCCACATCCTTGGCGTACGCCTCGTTTTATTTTGATTTTGTCCGTCAACAGTCCGTTTATCATTATTTGACTTGTAATGTTGTTGTATAATATTTTTATCCATTCTATTGTGTGTGTCTGTATTCTCATTTTTTTTAGTGTTTTAAATAGAAATTTGTGATCAACTGTATCGAAAGCTTTTTCTATGTCTGTGAGGACTATTGCTAAATCTGTGTTATATTTTTGTGCTATTTCGATCGCTGTGTTTATGTTGTAGTGTATATGTTGTAATTGTCTTTGATCTAGTCCGCATTTTTGTTCTAATGATATTTTATGGTTTAGTTCATTTTGGAGTCTTTTAGCTATTGTTTTGCTGAGTATTTTATAGTCTGTATTTAGTAGTGATATCGGTCTGAAATTTGTGATCAACGTTTTGTCTTTTCTTTTTGGTATTAATTTTACCACTGCGTTTTTCATATCCTCTGGTAAATGTTTCCTAATTGTAATGTTCGCTGCGAGTTCGTGGTAATCTTCTTTTATGTCAGCCCAAAAGAATTGGTAGAACTCCGTTGGGAGTCCGTCTAATCCTGGGGATGAATTTTTTTGCATCGTTTTTAACGATGCGAGTAATTCTTTTTGGCTGAGAATGATATTGTCGTTTAATGTTTCGTGTGGCACTGGTACTACGCGTTCTAAAAATTCATCTTGTTTCTCACTGTTTATTTCCCTCTCTGTGCCCCAGAGGGTAGCGTAAAAGTGCGTAATTTCTTGTATTATTTTTTCTTTCTCTGTTGTTATTTCATTTTGTATTTTTAGTGCTCGTATCGCAGTATTTTCTTGTTTTTTCGTTTCGATTTTAAAGAAGGATTTATCCGGTTTTTCTTCACTTGTTATTTCTTTTATTCTTGCTCTTATTTTTGCTCCTTTGTTTTTTTCGTTATTTAGTTGTTTGTTTTGTTTTCGAATTTCAAGGTATTCTACGTTTAAGTCTAAGTTTTCACTGTGTAGTTTTGTCATTAATGATTCTAATTTTCTTTGATTCTCTGTGTATATGTTATTTTTTTGTTTGTTTTTTTCTATCGCGAAAGTGATTGTTTCTTTTTTTATTTTCTTTTTCAAATATTTCCAATATTCTAGAGTGTCTTCATATTGGTGTTTGTTTTGGCGGAAATCGCTGATGGTGAGTTTTATTTGTGTCACGTATTGTTTGTCTTCGAGTAGGCTGGTATTAAGTTTCCAATAATTTTTTCCCCAAGTTTTGTTATTTCCCGTTTTTAATGTCAGCATCGGTGCTGCGTTATGATCTGTAAATGTTATTGTTATGTGTTTGAAAGCTTTTATTTCGTTAACGAGTGGAAGGTTACAATATATGCGGTCTATTCTTGATGCGGATTTGGGGGATATGTACGTAAAAGTTTTTTTGTGGGGGTATAGGTGTCTAAATGTGTCTTCTAAATTGTATATCGATTTGGTTTCTAACCAGTGTTTTACATCTTTTCTTTCCTTTGATGATTGTGCTAAATTGTCTATTTTGTCATATGTAAAATTGAAATCTCCGCCAATTATGATGTTTTGCTTTATTTCGTTTTGATTGAGGTCTGTGTGTAAACTTTGCATTTGTCTTAGTCTTGTTATTGCGGCGTCATGTGTATTTCCAGATTTTAAGTAAATGTTGTATATTGTAAATATTTCTGTTTTGTTTTCGTTTCGTATTTCTAATGCTATTTTCTGTATGTGGTTGTTTTCAATTATTGTGTGGGTTATGTTTTCATATAAGTTTTCCTGTCTTAATATTATTGCTGTTCCGCTGTGTAGTCTGTTTTGTTCCGGTTGTGTTGCATTTGCGTATATTTTGTATTTGTTTTTTGATGCCCATTTTTTAATTTTGTCGTAGTCAATTTTATGTGTTTCTTGAAGAAGCGTAATATGTATCTTTTCTTTTTCGATCAATTGGTCAATGTTTTGTGTATTTCTGTTTAGCCCGTTGACGTTTACTGTTAGAATTTTGAGGTTTTCTGTCGCCATTGGATGTGTGTTGAGAAAAAAAAGAAAAAGACGTTAGCAGACGTTAATATTTTGATTTTTTAGGGAAAGGAAGTGGAAATGGATAGGATAGGGTGAAAGCCCGCAACGCTACCTTCTTCTTTCTTTCTTTCTTCTATTTTTCTTTGTTCCAGAATTGGAGCTGGAATTTGATGCTGTGGAAGGTTGATCTTCCTTTTTTCTTTTCTTGTCTTGGTCCGTTGTACCAATGTTAAATTTGCTTCCCATTATTATTGCTTTTTTTTCTACGGCTTTTTGTGTGGTTAGGGGTGAACGTATTGGAGTCATCGGGTTTTCGTTATTTGCTTTGTTTCTGCAGGGAGAGAGAAAATCTTTGGGCAGGGGGTTTTGGGCAATTTTCGGGGTTCCGTATGAAGAGTTATCAGATTCTGTATTGGTCATGATTTTTAGTTCCCCGGATTCGGTAGATTTCATTGGCTCGACGGATTTTTCTTCTTCTATTATATCAACTTCTGAGGGTTGATTCTGTTTTTCGGTTTCACTTTTTTTTTCTTGTTCGTTTTCTGTGGGTAATATTTGTGCTTTGTTTAGTTTCTCCATTTTTTCTTCATGAAGTTTTATTCTATTCAGGATTGGGGACAGGTCCTGTGTCTCTGTTACTATTCCTTTCCCTATGGGGGTCGACTTTTTGGGGAAGGGTGGGAATACGTCATCGTAGGAAGGTTTTGTCTGATTGTATTTTTTACTTATTTTGGAAGCCTCTGGGCACCATTTGCCCCTATGTCCCCTTTCGCCGCATACGGGGCAGATATTCTTTTTTGGGCATTGTGACGCCCAATGGCCGCGTTGGTTGCACATGGAGCAAGCAGGGCCAAAAGATTCGCCTGGTTTAGCAATTTGGATGTTATGTCCAAATATTTTCGTGATGCACTTGACGTTTGCTTCTTGGAAGTCTTCCAGTATCAAATGGACATACCCATTGTATAGGTTTTTATGGTTTTTGTGAGTCAGAAACCTGTGTTCTATATATGTTCCCCAGTTGAGATCGTTTACCACCTTTTCGAAGTGGGATTTCTCCATTTCTATAGGTACTGGGTTTAAAGTTAGTTGCGTTCTGGGTTTTGGTGGGTTGGAGGCCTGGACGATTATCGCATAATTTTCTGTGACGTCGAAGGGGGTTGGCTCCTTTAGGTCTTTCAAAATGTTTTTCCTGGTCTCTTTAGCAAAGTCTAGGTTGGAATAAGTTATCTTGAAAGTTGACTGTGTTTTATTTATGGTTGTGACACCCATGAGCCCGTCCTTATATTTTTCCAGATAACATTCAAAAAGGCTGATGAAGGTTTCTAATGGGTAGTGGTCATAGTTAAGTATCTTCAGATAGACGGACCTTTCCTCAACAAGATAGTTCGTTTGCAACATATTTGCGTTTGTTGTGTGGTTTTTGCTCCGATCAAAGAGATCGGGGAAGTATCAAAGAGTTACCGTACAATTTACACAAGAGTTAAAGACTTTAATTGTTAATTGCTTCCCTGCGGGTGCTAGGCCGGCGTTCTTAATTGCTCTTAATGAGCAGGAGCGCCGGAAGCACCTATACAGTGGAAGCAATCAGAGCACAATTGTTGTGAGGGAGATCGGCGCTCTCAGGAGTTTGCAGCTCTTTGCTGCGTTCCTGCGGTCGCGAAATCTCTCACTACACAAAGTAATAGTTCCACGCGGAGGAGTGCCAAAAAAAGGCACGTAACCTCTGTGAGGAGCTCTGCAGTTTAACAAGGAAAAGAGGTCTAACCTCTGTCTTAAGGCTGTGTTAGACTGACGTACACTTGCACAAAAAGTTGTTAGGTAATCTCAACTAGGATTTACTGCGCGCGAAAGGTGGATAACACGAAACAATGGTGCACATGCAAACACAAACGACACGCATGCAAGGTTTTGATACTGCCTGAAATTGACCGCGAGTGGAACCAGTGAAGGCCCCCGTCAGGTAAGTATGCTATGCACAGCTTCTTGAGAGGTAGCATTTTTGTCGTCCGTCCTTGTGTTTGCCGCATTGTGCATTTCACGGCTTGTTTTGTCTGGTCTCCGGCAAGCACAACAACCAAGTGTGCCGTTAAATTAATTGCTCTCCCGTCCTCCCTCTCTACCTCTCTTTCCTTGGCGTGTGCATATACAGACGACACACACACACTCATGGGATGCACCGCTGTATCGTGCAATTGTTTTGCGAATGATTAACAGATGGTTATTCCCACATGTGTGGGAATGTGGGCCGTGCCTGGAGGTAGTGCAATACCAGGACAACCCGTGGGCAGGTCGAAGCAAGCTCCGGCACCGTGCCCCCTGTCCAAAAATCAGGTTAATACAAAGACATGCAAGCGAATCGCTTGCGTCCCAGGTATTAAACTGAGAAGAACAGACTTTTTGACTCTACACCTCGCTTATTGAAAGTTTTACACAGTTGCGAAAAAATTCAACATTGCGGAGGCATCGCCGTATTCTGAAATCGCGTTGCACGCACGGCCTCCACCGCCCCAGGGCGGTGGGTGATATAATATCCAGGTTTGTTCGGTTTAATTGCTAAAAAAACATTGATTATTATAATTTATGTTACTGTTATAGGATAGGGTATATTTAAGTTTGTTTGATTTATTGATATTTTTATGTTTGATTTTAACGTTATTATTATATTGAGAGGGGACAGCGACGGTCAAACAATTGGTAGGGAGAGGAAGAAGAGGGGATAGGAGAATGTGGAAAGAAAAATTGAAAGTGGCCGCCGCTGACCCCATATAATGGTCACGGTAATGTAAAGGGGCTGCAGGATGCGGCTAGGGGCTTGACTGGTGCGGGCTGGGCTCCTAAATGAGAAAAGAATAAAAAAAATTGAGAAAAAAACAATTGTGAGTTGTGATCTGCGTCCTCCTCTTGTGGCATTAATGCGTGACAAAAAAAAAAATAAGATAAAAGAAATAGAAAAAACAACGACATTATAAAAATTTAGGGGAATTAATTTATAGTTTGTGCGACAATTATAGTGTTTGTGCTATCATTATATGGGCAAAAATGATTTAATTTAGTTGAGGAGGACGACGTGGCAGGATTGTATATGAAAAAGGTGAGTGTTAAGGGGTGCAAAAAAAAAAAAATCGCATATAACAAGAGAAAGTAATTGTGACATATCGCTTGTGCGTGAATTCGCCGTGCCCCCCCTGTGTTATCCGAGGGGGGCGTCCAGTCTATTTGGTTGAGGATGTGCCAAGGACGCCCCAAAAGTGGTCGGGGGGCAACGGCTCGACGGGCGACGGCGGCAGGGGGTTCCGGGATCGGATGGCGTTTGGGAGCTTGGTGGAAATCTTTTTTGCTGTAGTTTGTTGTTGTTTTTTTGCATCTTGCATATTGTAAACGTGCTCGTTTCGAGCGTGGGAGAGGGCGCCGGGTAGTGTTGGTTCAGTGGTGCTGGCGCCCTCTAGCCGTGGAATATTGTTCGGATGAAGGAGGTCGATTTGCCATGTTGGTTCTTTCTTTCTAACCCCTGACGCCGCCGCCTCGCCGATCATCATATGTGTGGTCATGCGAAAAAAGGGGAAAAACCAGCCCGCACAATTGATCTAAAAAATAAATTACGGTGGTTTAAAGTCAAGCCCACTAGCTATCCCCCTGCACCAGGACTGCCACACGTGGTGGCTACCCCTCAAGGCCAGAGCGGAGCACTCTCTGGCCAGGTCCGACTG
The DNA here is from genome assembly GCF_947561715.1 of Ascidia mentula. Lineage (NCBI taxonomy): Eukaryota > Metazoa > Chordata > Ascidiacea > Phlebobranchia > Ascidiidae > Ascidia > Ascidia mentula. The sequence goes on from NC_138568.1 coordinate 9,656,943, forward strand.
CTGACGACCCGTAATGCCAAGGGCGGAGAGGGTGGAATTGTTGCCCATGGCATAGCTGCCCAGAGAGCCCACTATAAAAGTGAGGAACCTGACCCTTTTGTTGGTGGCGCGGGCCAGGTTCCCGCAGAGCTCTCTGTATTTGCTTTCTTTACGGGCCGCAGCAGCGGCAAGGGCATCCTGACCGTTTTCGAACGGGCACGCGAAGTCGACGACCAAGAACCCGCCGGCACCCTCTAGCACCAAATCCGGCCGCAGGTTCTCGCCCGTCGCCTCCGCATGCGCCGTACAAACTCGGTCGACAGAAACCCTGGTGAAGATACCTGTCGGTACATGACTCATTACCTCCTCCAAAATCCGGTCATGCCGATGTAAAATTTGGGGCATGACCGGCTGACAGTGGTTCAGTACATGGGGGAGGGTCTCGACTTCATATCCGCAGCGGCAGCATCGCAAGTCATGTTGGGCGCGTCTTCGAAATCGTGACCGAACCTTCTTGGTCGGAAGGAGGTTCAGGCGTGCTTTCACGGCGAATATTTGCTCTGGGATCGTCAGAGCCCCCGGTTTCTTCAACCAGTGGTTGGAATAACCGTAGAGAGAGTGAGCGTTAACGGTCTTCCCTTGATCGGGATGACCGGCCCACTCCTCCCTCCACCTGGCCGAGGCCAATTGGTGGAGTGTCCTGGTGAGTACTCCCCGGTTGCCGGAGGTCAACGTCTTGCCACCAGACGTTACTTGAAAAAGCCCGTCCTCGCCCGCGACGAACCGGAGCTTCAACCGGATCGAGGCCTTGCGCACATAAGTGAACAAGTCTCTCACCAGGTATTCACTCGATCCGCCGACGTTACCGGGGACGGGACCCCCAGATAAGAAAGCCGCCAGCGCACCGGTACTCACCTCCCCACGCGTTTCGCCCCTCCTGAAGACCGATTCCAGTCGACCGCGTGCGACGGCTGCCACCCGCCAGTCTGGTGACGTGAGCGATTTGAATGCGTGGGTGACCGCCAGAATATCCCCCTCGAGGGCAATCGACGGCACACCCAGCCCACCACTGTCCGGGGACGAGTGGTAGAACGCCACACAGGTTCTGTTGGGCAAGCGGTACGCAAGCCGCAGACAGCGACGCACGGCACGGTCAACCTTCCTCAGCGCAACGATCGGGAACTGGCGCATGCGAAGGATAAAGCTCAGACGGGGAAGTTCGAAGCGCTTCAATGCAATTAGCTTCTGGTGCGGTGTTAACCTGCTCTTAAAGAGCCGCTCGATCCGCTCGACGGCCGTACTGAGGACGTTGGTAGCTCTCACGTACGGTTGGTACCCCTCTCTCACGCCCAGGTACTTGTAGAATTCGTCGAGCTCGATCACCTTCATCGTCCCCCCCGCGAACGGGAAGGGCTCGGGGTCACGAACTCTCCGTCTTCCACGCATAACCTGGGACATCCCACGGCATTTCCGTGGGTTGAAAAGGATACCGGCCCAGTCGGCGAACCGTTCGCACACCTTCAGCTGCCTGCACATCTGCGCCCGCGAACTAGCGAGGAGACACCCGTCGTCTGCGTATGCCAGCACTTGGGTGAAGACTCCGGCGGAACAGGAAAATGCATAGCCGCAGTCCGACAGCGATTTCATGCCCCGGACCAATACCTCGGTGACGAGGTTGAACACCATCCCGGACAGAGGACAGCCCTGACGGACCCCTCTCCCAACCGGGATCTCGCCGGTCACCCCGGTGGCCGTTCGGACCACACACGTGTTACCGACGTAGACGTCCGAGATGCATCCAACCAAGTACTCCGGTACGGCCAGGGCTCGCATGACGGCGCGGATGCAATCGTGCCGGATACTACCGAAGGCATTTTTGATGTCAAGCCATCCGACAAAGAGATCTTTGCCTTCCAGCTTGGCATCAGCCAGGATAGCATCCAGCATGAATACGTGCACGAAAGTACCCTCGACTGGCATAAAGCCCTTCTGCTCGGCAGAGACGACGCCGTGCTCCAACGCCCAGCTCTGCAGCCGACGAGACAATACCGCCGCGTAGATCTTATAAAGATTACGGCAGATCGAGATGGGCCTCCAGTTCGTTGGGTCGTCAAGGTTGCCGTCGGGATCTTTACAGATCAACGTCACCCTCGACGACCGCCACTGCGGGGGGATCCGCCGGCCAGACCTACAGATTTCGAAAAGCGCCGCCAAGCGGTGACCTTTAGGGTCAAACGCCTTCCAAAACCCATAGGAGAGACCGTCGGATCCGGCCGCAGACGAGATGTTAACGCTCTGGAGGACCATCTCGACCTCTTGGGGCGATATTGGCTCGTCGTCAGCTTCACCAGGAGAAGAAGACGGCTCCGCTCCGCTCTGCTTCGGGGCCGACATCCAGTCCGGGAGGCAATCGATCACATCCTGCACCTGTGGAGCCTGGAGGTCGGCGGGAAACTTCGCTTCAATTGCTTGAGGGTCGATTTTGCATTTGACCTCTCCCTTATTACCATCCGTGATCCTGCGGACTGTGCCTTTCTGGTCGCGCCAAAACGCTTTCCGCAGGGCGAAGCCCTTCGTGGACGCCCCAGTCATTGGGGTTTGGTTTGCCTTATTGGGGTGTCCACGCTCCCGGTTAACGATGGAACGGCGCATGGCGCCGCGGTCAAACCGGGGTTTGCGTACTTGTCGTTTTTGCGCCGCACCAGCGGCGGCTGTCCACTCTTCCAACGCGTGTTCGAGCTCGCCAAAGTGAGGGTTGTGGGAAAAGGGGCCAATTACTAAGTTATCGAAGCGAGCTCGTAGATCGTCCATAGAAATTTTAAGATTATCATTACTATTACTATTTACTGACTTATTTGAAACGTTATTAGGGATATTGTCAATGTTGGAAGAGGTAGAATCACGGCTTCGGCGTGTATTGCCGCACGTGGGTTGGCGGGAGTGCTCGCCCTTCGTACGCGCCAGCGCCGCAACGCGGGATGAGTGATCATTCCCACGCGACGGACGCGGAACGCCGCCTGAGTTTGCAACCCCGTCAGGCCTTTCCGGACTTGCGTCCGTTCCAGCTGGCCGCTCTGGAACCTCGTGAGTTTCTTCCCTTGCTCCGCGAGAGCTGACGCTCACGCTCGGCGCGGGTGCGAGCTCGCTAAGGTCCTCGGCAGCGCGCGTCGCCTTTGCCGCCCCTTCTCCCTCGGTCTCGTCCGATCCTAGGCTCGGAGTCGGCTTTGGGTTGGAAGCAGACGCAGACGTCACATCTTCCGGCTTCACTTCGGGAGGAGCCGCCATTGTCGTCCAGAAGGGCGACGCCGACGCCTCGTTCCCTCGATCCACCGGCGGCGCCGAAGCACTTCCACCGGTTGCCCGGCTTCCACGCTCCGACGCCCCCACGCCCCCACGCTGTACGTAAATTTCGAAATGTTGCCAGAAGAGCTGGCGGAAGACTTTCAGGCAGGACTGGTGTTATCATAGTCTTCCGCACGGTCCCGGGGGAGACTGAGGTCCTAACCCAGCTTAAAAGGGATTGATCGGGGACGGCGATTCGGGCCCGCCGTCAGGGGAAAATAATTTAAAGGGAGAACCGACTGGGGACTTGTTCAGCAACGCCGGACTGGGTATAGGTGAAATCCGATTTAAATAAATGCGGGGAGAGGGAAGCCGAACGATGTCGGCGTAGCTTAATGCTACCGGAGAGGACAGAGTCGGGGACGGGATGGGAAGGAACGAACCCCCAAGGTCATCGGCACCGCTGCCGCTCCCAAGGGGCGACAGGGAACCTACCTGAGGGCCGCTCTCGGTTGAAGAGGGTGAGACCGACGAATGGTGAAACACCATCGACGGAATACGGGGTGAGCCGGCGAGGCTGGACTCGTCTGAACCAGTGGGTGGGGATTGAGACGGGGAAAGGGAAACCGGGACATGCTCTGCTATGCCACGGCAAGTCTTGTAGTGCGCCGAGACTTGGAGGAGGGAACTAGTGGGGGCGTCTACGGCGCACCTGCACTTGCCACAGATGGTATTATACGTGAGTGTGCTCCGATGGTGGCAAGTGCGAATATGGTGTTTAAGGGCTTGGGCCCTGGCATAGCCATCACTACTTTTCAGGCAATCCGACACGGGGCATTTATATACGGTGGACGCCCCGGAGTACACTACGGTGGTGTTAAGGGGGCTGGAGCTGACCGTACTCCGGGGGGGCCTAGGGCCCGAGTCCACCGCAAAGCTAGATGGTGAGAGTGTCGGACCAGCTGGATGCTGCTGGTAGTGATGTGTTCTGGCAGCAACTAAGGACGGCCAACGACTATTACACATTGGACAGCGGAAATCGCCGGGGGGCGCAATAGAGCAGGCAGTCGTGGGAGGAGCGGTGCAACTCCGGAAGTGGTCCCTCATTTTATTGAGAGACCACTGTGACCTGAGCTGGAGATCGCATTTGCTGCAGGTCACTGTCATGCTCCCCAGCGCCAACCGGTGGACATTAGAAATGTGCCGGTTGACGCTCTGGAGCAAGCCGGAGCGCATCCCGCATCCCTCCACGCTGCACTCGTATTGCGTCTCGCGGGGGCCACAAAATAATACCAACAGGGGTGGGGCTCTCGATCGTTGAGTGGCATCCTGCGATTCCGTGCGTGCGTGCGTACGTCGAAGGCGAGACCTCCGCAGTTCGGGTTGAGATGACATGATATATGATATGAAAAACAACAGATGGTGATGGTTACAAAATGGCTAGAGGTTGTGGTCCTTGGAGGTGTAGAGGCACGGTAACATACAAGTAAAATATATAAAAACAATGAATTAATGTTAATATTCTTACGCGGTTGGCACTCCTAACCACTTCTCGGTAAAAGGTGTAGATATGTAGTGTGGTGACAAGTAAAAGATTGGTAAAAAGGTAAAATATTTAAAATATAGAAGAAAGGACTTATGGAATATCCTGAGTGGGGGAGAGTGCTAATGTTTGTGGCGTTTGAAGACGTGGAGTAGGCTCAGGTTATATCTGACCAAGAGTGTCTGTCTCGGACTGGGGTGGCGTGATTTATAGACAGAAGAATATTGCTACCCAATCTAGTCGCTATGCGGACAGAGCCTTGGACTTTGGTTTGCGTTTAATGGAGGAGTGCTGTTGTAAAGCTCTCTCCTTTCGATAGAGCAAGGGTCGCTTGGTCTCCTTTTTAAACGTGTTAACAAAGAAGGAGGGTACGTGACTCCTCCAGCCAGTTGAGAGAGCACGGCAACAGCACGTGATCAGCTCGTTATCATAAAAAGAAAGAGGCTCTAACAAGATGGCGACCAAAGCACAACTACTTCACACGTGGCAGAGAAAAGAAAAACAAGCACGTGACCGCTCCAGCCAATTGAAAGAGCACGGCGACAGCACGTGATCAGCTCGTTACCATAAAAAGAGAAAGGTACTAACAAGATGGCGACCAAAGTGCAATTATTTCACACGTGTTAAAAAAAAAAAGCGAGCACGTGACTGCTCCAACCAATTAGAGGATCGTAATGACGGCACGTGGTGCGTTCGTCACTACAGAAGAGATGGTATCAGACAAAAATGGCGGTCAAAACGACACTACCTTACACGTGTTACGTGAAAAAGGGGAGGTCACGTAACTTTTTCAGCCAATTAGCAGACCACGGCGACAGCACGTGCTGCGTTTACCACAAACGAAAAAGGCGCCAGACAAAATGGCTGCCCAAGTGCAATTATTTGAAGGATATTAATATGGTGACGCCAATACACTCTCCCGAAGGATCTTAAACCACTCTTATGCAGCCCTATTTATATGAAAGTTTTTGTTTTTATTTATATGTTTCTAACTGCTCTATACTGAAAGAAGTTAAAAGAACAGTTGCACTAGCGTGCACAATTGAGAAGAAATACACTAATCTGAACTAAAACTAACGAAAAACTTTAGTTGTGAGTAGAAAATATTGAAATAGGTCTACCTATGTGCATTACGTTACAGGATATAATTTTGATATAACCTTATTTGTTTTGTTTTTTATTTAAATTTGTAGTGAGTTTACACAATATTAGTCACTTGTACTTACGGTTTTGAGATCCCAGTACCGATAACCAATAAATCCAATAGTTTTAATTTAAAATTCTAATAATTTAGTCAACTAACAGCAAACAAAAAAATTCTCAAGTAATCTGACTATAGTGCCAACCGCGATAGATCTAAAGAGCCGAGAAGCGATGCCGCAACATCCACTGAGTCCGCAACGTCCGGAAGAGTCCGTCTCGCATTTGCTGCCAAATTTTATTCCTGTGAAAAATGAAAAAAAACAAAAAATTCCTGGTTTTTTTCCTACCGTTTTTGGCAGGCCATTCAAATTAGTTTGTTCACCACATGACGTCACAAACGGACCCATGACCCACCTCCCAACCCCCGACACGACTCCTCCTGACCGTAACAGGCGAATCCCCCCCGTAGAAACTTCGTTTCTACCTTACGTTTTGCTCTACATCAGAGGATTAGTAAAAGACGGGGATAGCGCGAACGCAGTCCCCACTAGCAGAAATTGTACGGCCGAGTTACCCACATTTGGGGTAATCGCAAGGGTCAGCTAAGCCTAAGTGCAATGGCTAAGCCTCGCCCTGGGCCCACCGCCGGCCTTTTTTTTTTTTTTTTTTTTTTTTTCACGGCTCAGATTTGTGCATCTAAAATCAAAATTAGATGTCACCTTTTTCATCACTGCCGTCCTAGCAAGGCGCAAAACGACAGGGCGAAAGAGGGACATCGAGTAAAATCAGGAAAACAACGGAATGTCCATTATTGGTTACGTTACAGTTTCCTCTTTACCATATAAATTCTCTATTCTTTCTAATTCGAAGTTTAATTTCGCTATAATTTTGTAAAATAGTTCATTTACTAGGGGTTGTATGTTTTCCGTGTATATGTTTTTGTAGTCAAGGTGTAGTTTTTCCTTTATTATTGTTTTTTTAAATATAGCTAGCGTTTTGCGCTCTACTAATGATGTGTGGATTTCGAAAATATTGTACATAATTTCCTCGTTAGTGGCTTTTAGGTTTTTGGAGTGTTTTATTTGGACATGTATTTTTAGTTTATCTATAATTTGTTTTGTTATTGTGCAATCAGTGAGTAAATGTTTTATATCGTCTTTGTTTTCTTTGCAGAATTTGCAATAATTAAGTCGCGCTCTTCCGTTTTTGAGTTGGTACATTTGATTTTTCTGCTTGAAAAGGCCCCATTTGAAGCCGTTTTGGGCTGTCATGTAGGCAGCTTCTCGCTCAAGGTTTGTGAAAAATCTTTTTTGATGTTTGCTTTTATAAAGCAAATTTATCCAGTTGAAGCATGGATTTTCAACGGGATTTGATATAATTCTTTTTGTTTTTATTAATTCAAAATAAAAGTGGCGCAGTCTAGCCTTTTTCCAGTTAATCTCATTGTTTTGTTCTTTGAGTTCTTTAAATGTATTGATTGTATTTTGCCATTCAATATTTGGTTTCCATGCGTTGGGTCTGCTATTATCGTAGAGTGTTGGATTAATGATTTTAATTTGTGTTCCTAAGTTATACTGTGCCCATATTTTCCATAGTTCGTCGTATGTTTCGCTATTGATAAGATCTCGCAGTTTTTCCATTTGTGTTGCTTTTAATTTTGTTTCAATGTCCGGCATTTTGATTCCACCTTGGTCGTAATTTGCAATCATTTTTATTCGTTTGATTGGTTCTATTGTTTTAGGGTGCCATACGAATTTGTATAGAAGCGCATTTATGTTTTTTATGTTTTGCTTTGTCGGAAATATTGTGCGTGCAATAAACAGTATTTTTGGTATGATAAGTGTATTTATTATTGTGATTTTTCCAAAAATTGTTAGGTGTCTATTTTCGTAACTGCATATGATTTTTCTAATGTGGTTTTGAACTTCGTTCCAGTTTGTTATGTTTTCTTTTCCGTTTTCTTTGTATTTGATTCCCAGTATTTTTACTTCAGGTTTAATGTAAAGAGGAAATTGTTGGTTAATTTTTTGTTTTATATAATTCGACGTACATAATATTTCAGTTTTTCCTTCATTAATTTTTTGCCCAGATACACGTTCAAAAACACGTAAAGTTTTGAATATTTCCAAGATTTCATCACAATTTGACACGAAAAAGGATGTGTCGTCGGCATATTGTTGGATTTTTAGTTGTATATTACGATACTTGAAACCAGATATTTTTTCACATTTATTGATATTTTGTGTTAATGTTTCACTTATAATACAATAAAGCAACATACTCAATCCACATCCGTGGCGTACGCCTCGTTTTATTTTGATTTTGTCCGGCAACAGTCCGTTTATCATTATTTGACTTGTAATGTTGTTGTATAATATTTTTATCCATTCTATTGTGTGTGTCTGTATTCTCATTTTTTTTAGTGTTTTAAATAGAAATTTGTGATCAACTGTATCGAAAGCTTTTTCTATGTCTGTGAGGACTATTGCTAAATCTGTGTTATATTTTTGTGCTATTTCGATCGCTGTGTTTATGTTGTAGTGTATATGTTGTAATTGTCTTTGATCTAGTCCGCATTTTTGTTCTAATGATATTTTATGGTTTAGTTCATTTTGGAGTCTTTTAGCTATTGTTTTGCTGAGTATTTTATAGTCTGTATTTAGTAGTGATATCGGTCTGAAATTTGTGATCAACGTTTTGTCTTTTCTTTTTGGTATTAATTTTACCACTGCGTTTTTCATATCCTCTGGTAAATGTTTCCTAATTGTAATGTTCGCTGCGAGTTCGTGGTAATCTTCTTTTATGTCAGCCCAAAAGAATTGGTAGAACTCCGTTGGGAGTCCGTCTAATCCTGGGGATGAATTTTTTTGCATCGTTTTTAACGATGCGAGTAATTCTTTTTGGCTGAGAATGATATTGTCGTTTGATGTTTCGTGTGGCACTGGTACTACGCGTTCTAAAAATTCATCTTGTTTCTCACTGTTTATTTCCCTCTCTGTGCCCCAGAGGGTAGCGTAAAAGTGTGTAATTTCTTGTATTATTTTTTCTTTCTCTGTTGTTATTTCATTTTGTATTTTTAGTGCTCGTATCGCAGTATTTTCTTGTTTTTTCGTTTCGATTTTAAAGAAGGATTTATCCGGTTTTTCTTCACTTGTTATTTCTTTTATTCTTGCTCTTATTTTTGCTCCTTTGTTTTTTTCGTTATCTAGTTGTTTGTTTTGTTTTCGAATTTCAAGGTATTCTACGTTTAAGTCTAAGTTTTCACTGTGTAGTTTTGTCATTAATGATTCTAATTTTCTTTGGTTCTCTGTGTATATGTTATTTTTTTGTTTGTTTTTTTCTATCGCGAAAGTGATTGTTTCTTTTTTTATTTTCTTTTTCAAATATTTCCAATATTCTAGAGTGTCTTCATATTGGTGTTTGTTTTGGCGGAAATCGCTGATGGTGAGTTTTATTTGTGTCACGTATTGTTTGTCTTCGAGTAGGCTGGTATTAAGTTTCCAATAATTTTTTCCCCAAGTTTTGTTATTTCCCGTTTTTAATGTCAGCATCGGTGCTGCGTTATGATCTGTAAATGTTATTGTTATGTGTTTGAAAGCTTTTATTTTGTTAACGAGTGGAAGGTTACAATATATGCGGTCTATTCTTGATGCGGATTTTGGGGATATGTACGTAAAAGTTTTTTTGTGGGGGTATAGGTGTCTAAATGTGTCTTCTAAATTGTATATCGATTTGGTTTCTAACCAGTGTTTTACATCTTGTCTTTCCTTTGATGATTGTGCTAGAGTGTCTATTTTGTTATATGTGAAGTTGAAATCTCCGCCAATTATGATGTTTTGCTTTATTTCGTTTTGATTGAGGTCTGTGTGTAAACTTTGCATTTGTCTTAATCTTGTTATTGCGGCGTCATGTGTATTTCCAGATTTTAAGTAAATGTTGTATATTGTAAATATTTCTGTTTTGTTTTCGTTTCGTATTTCTAATGCTATTTTCTGTATGTGGTTGTTTTCAATTATTGTGTGGGTTATGTTTTCATATAAGTTTTCCTGTCTTAATATTATTGCTGTTCCGCTGTGTAGTCTGTTTTGTTCCGGTTGTGTTGCATTTGCGTATATTTTGTATTTGTTTTTGGATGCCCATTTTTTAATTTTGTCGTGGTCAATTTTATGTGTTTCTTGAACAAGTGTAATATGTATCTTTTCTTTTTCCATCAATTGGTAAATGTTTTGTGTGTTTCTGTTTAATCCATTTATATTGATCGAGATTATTTTTAGGTCTTCTGCCATGGATAAGGATTGAGATAGAAAAAAAAAACACAAATTTTTTTTTTTTTTTTTTTTTTTTAACAGTTAATTAATACGGTATCATTTACAGGTTTGGTTTGTTAGCTATTTAAAGAAAAGTAGAAATTGTGAAAGTAAGTATAATTTGAGCGACTATCTTCGTTTGTCTTTTTTCCTTCTTTGTTTGGTTGATTCTTGGCTTGATGTTGACGATGCTTTAGATTTCTTTTTCCTCTTCTTCTCTTGGTCTGTGCTTCCTATGTTAAAGACGTTTTCTATGATTTCTGCTTTTTTTTCGATTGCTTTATTTGTGAGCAAGGGAGAGCGAATGGGGGTCATCGGAGGATCCTGATCTTTTGAGGTACGGCATGGGGATGATAGCACCTGTAGTTGAGGGTTTTGAGCTACTTTGGGAGTTTCATAAGCTGATTTTTCCGTATTTGTATCTGAGGTTTGGATTTGGAGCTCTTGCGGCGATTCTTCGCTGTTGAATTCCTGGCTTGATTTTTTTTCGCTAGGTTCGGTGTCGGTCAGCTCGTGTATTTCGTTTAGCCGGTCTTTCTTTTTTTCTTGTATTTCGATGATATTTAATATTGGTGATAGGTCTTCGGGTTTGGGTAGTCGTGCTTTCCCCTTGGGGGTAGATCTCGATGGCAGTTTTGGAAATTGTTTTTCAAAGGTGCTTCCTTGAGGTTTTTTGAGAGATATTTTTGATATTTCTGGGCACCATCTTCTACCGTGGCCTGCCAGGCCGCAGATGGCGCATTTATCCCTTTTTGGGCATTGTGATGCCCAGTGCCCTCGTTGATTGCATGACGTGCATGCCGGGCCGAAAGATTCGCCCGGTTTGGCTACTTGAATGTTATGGCCATATATATTGTTGAGGTATTTGATATTTTCTTCTTTGTAATCTTCTATAATCAGGTGAAGGTAGCCGTTGTGGATATGTTTAAATTTTTTGTAGGTGAGGAACCGGTGTTCTACGTATGTTCTCCATTGCAACTCTGTTACTGCCTTTTTTAATAGATTTCCACCCATTTCGAGTGGGACCGGATACAGGGTGAGAGTTGTCTGCGGTTTCGGTGGTTTTTTAACTTGAATTACTAATTCAACATTCCCGTTTATTTTTATCAGAGATGGTTCGTTGAAATGTTGCAGAAATTGATCTTTTGTTTCTGTCGCAAATAAGTTGGAGTATGTTACTTTGAAAATGGATTTGGTTTTATTGATTGTCAATATCCCTTGTAGCCCACCATTGTATTCTTTTAATTCTTCAGTGAACAAGTTTATGAAATCCTCTAAATCGAAACGTTCAAAATTTAGGATTTGGACATATACTGATTGGTTCTCTTCTAAATAATAGTCGCTCATTTTGTGTTTGGAGAAAAGTAGCGGAAAGTAAAACGAAAAAACTACAATTGTTTCAAAATGTAAGACACACAAAATATGATGTTGGTATGTGGTTTTGGCGTCACTAGATAAGGGTGAGTATTCAACCGAAAAGAGTACGCTATAATTGGTTTTAAAGGGGCACTTCTACTTTATTAGGCCAATTATTTGTCCTAAAAATAGGTGTCTGACACCAAAAGGACAGCCAATTAGCCTAATTGGTTGATTGGCCCGCCGGGGAGAGCTCTTAGGGAGCAGGAGACTATGGAGGCACTCGGTCAGCTAGGCAATCAACACACTATTTACGTGAGAAAAGGCACGCTCTCAGGAGTCGCCAGATGGCGCTCTTGCGGTCGTGGATTCTCTCACACACAGAAAATAGATCCACTCCGAGTAGTGCCAAAAAAAGACACGTACCAACTCTGGGGGGATCTCTGTTAGCTCACTGCACAAAGACAAGTAAACAGTCTCAGGACGCTAGGTCCTGGCTGCGAAGCTGGCTGTGCAAACTGGCACAAGTAAACTTTCACAAATGTTTAAACTACGTTTTCTATCTGTTTTACAGGGGCGTTGTGGCTATTCGCAAAACGGTGGTAACATGCACAATGGCAAGGCGAAAAAGAAAACACACAAGCACACGTGTTGTTTCGATACTTCCTGAGATCAACCGTATAGTGGAACCAGTGAAGGCCCCCGTCAGGTAAGTATGCTATGCACAGCTTCTTGAAAGGTAGCATTTTTATCGTCCGTCCTTGTGTTTGCCGCATTGTGCATTTCACGGCTTGTTTTGTCTGGTCTCCGGCAAGCACAACAACCAAGTGTGCCGTTAAATTAATTGCTCTCCCGTCCTCCCTCTCTACCTCTCTTTCCTTGGCGTGTGCATATACAGACGACACACACACACTCATGGGATGCACCGCTGTTTCGTGCAATTGTTTTGCGAATGATTAACAGATGGTTATTCCCACATGTGTGGGAATGTGGGCCGTGCCTGGAGGTAGTGCAATACCAGGACAACCCGTGGGCAGGTCGAAGCAAGCTCCGGCACCGTGCCCCCTGTCCAAAAATCAGGTTAATACAAAGACATGCAAGCGAATCGCTTGCGTCCCAGGTATTAAACTGAGAAGAACAGAGTGGTGTACTAGTACCAACCCGGGTGTTAGTCGGGTGGACCATTCGCCATGCCGAAAGGGCTGGTTTGCAACCGTGGCCTCCGGTCGCCATCGCAAGCGACAGCAACCGGGCGAGGGGGTGTTGGATAGGCGAGTTCGCCCGTCCGGGTGACAGACAAGTAATCTGTCGGGTTCGTTTAAAACCGCGCCGAACCTGGGTCAAAAGACTGAGGTCGTGCGAGGGCACTATGGCCCCTCTGGGTATAAAATGGAAGGAACCCAGGTCTAAAACCCTCCCCGAGAAAGAAGGTCGGGGAGCCGACTACCCAAAGGGAGCAGACGGGGAACGAACGTGGGGGGTTATTTCTGGTAACTACAGGGATGAGTCGGATGATCGCTCACCGACCAGAAGCAGAGCCCTGAAGGAACCACGGTATGCCCGGGTAGCCAACCCCTTCTTAGCTCTAAAGAGCCGAGAAGCGATGCCGCAACATCCACTGAGTCCGCAACGTCCGGAAGAGTCCGTCTCGCATTTGCTGCCAAATTTTATTCCGGTGAAAAATGAAAAAAAAAAAAAATTTCCTGGTTTTTTTCCTACCGTTTTTGGCAGGCCATTCAAATTAGTTTGTTCACCACATGACGTCACAAACGGACCCATGACCCACCTCCCAACCCCCGACACGACTCCTCCTGACCGTAACAGGCGAATCCCCCCCGTAGAAACTTCGTTTCTACCTTACGTTTTGCTCTACCTCAGAGGATTAGTAAAAGACGGGGATAGCGCGAACGCAGTCCCCACTAGCAGAAATTGTACGGCCGAGTTACCCACATTTGGGGTAATCGCAAGGGTCAGCTAAGCCTAAGTGCAATGGCTAAGCCTCGCCCTGGGCCCACCGCCGGCCTAATTCTATTTTATTCGGGCGGGCTAACAGCCGCCACCACGAATATCACACAAAATTGTTAAAGGAAAGGAGGTAAATGGGGAGAAATTCATTAAAAAGAGGGCGGAAAGTAAACAAAAGGGTACAATAATTGGCGAGACGAAAAGGCACAATGAAAAATACAGTTACAGACACCGAGGGCGCTGCACGAAAAAATACACAAATGAAAACGACCGGAAATTACGAAAAATTTTACAGTTGCAGACGACAAGGACGCTGCACGAGAAAAAAAAAAAGACAATACACTACTGGGGACGACAAAAGTACGGAGTAATTCAGAGTGTTACAGACGACAAATTTTATATGATGTATGTGTTGGTTGCCCGGGGGATGGGTTTAAATTAAATATTGGACGACGTCGGCCAGGACGCCTTCGAGGTCGGCATTTGACCTGCTCCGTTGCAAAGTAAGTCGAAAGTTCATAGTGTGTTTCAGGGTCCGGATCAGGTGTTGGGGTAAGTTAATTAAAGGGCGGGGGTCGTGTTTAATGCGATTGCGAGTTTTCCAAATGGTGTGGGTGAGGGATGTATTTAACAGAGCTACAAGGGTTGAGGAGTATGGGTTGTCTGACAGGGGGGTTTTAGGGAAAGTTAGGTAACTGGGGGTGTCGAAATATGTGAAAGTGTTGTTGAGTAGGGAGTTGAGGGTGTTTTTAACAAGGGATAGAATGGGTTGTATCGCGGGACAGGTATGAAAAAGGTGGCTAAAGGTTTCCAGGGGGTAATTGCATAGGTGGCAATTGGGGGTCTAAGTCTAGGGGAAGGTAGGACTTCTGACATTTCAGGGGGAGGATTTTGTGGACTAGTCTATAGTTGAATGTTTTGAGGTAATTGGGAAAGATGGGGTGATGAATTTGGGACCAGTCGGTGTGGAAAAAGGGGTGCTGGGAATCATTTATTAATCGGGTGTAAAGGGGTTTGGATTTGGGACAAAGCAGTTCTTGTTCGGAGGGACTAAAGGAATTGATCAGGGAGAGAATATGTTGATAGTGAGTGGAGGGTGTTGTGGCGTGGGGGAGGTTATTTCTTAGTCTGAGTCTGTATAAATTTGATAGGGGGAGGCCGAGGTTATATTCAAAGAGGGAGAGTTGGGGGGTTGTTGGGGTGTCCAAGATTCGATGTTTGTAGTAATTTTTGACAGAAAAGAGAATGGATAGGTCAGCATAGAGGGGTAGATTTGCCGCGCCGTAACCACCAAGGTCACGGCGGGCTGCCAAGATGTTAATAGGCAAGGTTGGTAGGTTTGGGCCTCCGACAAAGCTTGCCACAATGCCGTCGACCCGCTCTCGTTGCTGGGGTGGTAAGGGGTAAATTTTAGCAAGGTACGAAATTTCGGGAAGGAGGATAGTTTTTGAAAGAATGCATTTCGAATCGAAGGTGAGAAAGGGGTTGCTAATAGTTTTGGCGCGGGATTGTAAAGAGGTAATTACTTGGCGCCAAGCCGCTTTTATTACTGAGGGTGCGCCGATGGGAATATTTAACGGTGTAATTTTATCCGGGTTCCATTTAATTTGATTAAAAAGGGGGTCGTCTGAGAGAGGGTGGAGGATGGCAATTGCTTCTGTTTTGGCGGGGTTCAGTTTAAGACCGGTGAATTCAGAAAATTTATTAATAAGTGACAGGGCGTTACAGAGGGACTGCCGATGCGCCACCACGAGGGTGACGTCATCGGCGTAAGCAATTGCCTTGGGAATATTGCGGCATGGCACAGGGGTCGAAATGATAGAGGGGGTGTTTTGGAGGGCAACGAGTAACGGGTCTAAAGCAATCAGGAAGAGGTTCAGACTAAGGGGGTCTCCTTGTCTGACACCTCTCCTGATGGGAAAATCCCTTGTGGCGAAGCCATTGACGAAGACCCGGGAGTGGGCGCTGGAGTGAAGAGCAGAAAGATATTGAGTAAAGAGAGGGGGAAAGCGTTTAAGATTTAATTGGAAGAGTAACCATGGGAAGGAAATAGAGTCGAAGGCTTTTTGGAAATCAAGAGAAACGAAAAACGAATTTGAATTAATTGAAGAAGCGTGAGAATATAAATCGCGAAGAAGTGTGGTTGCGTCTGAGGTAGAGGATCCGGGGGTAGCAAATTGGTTGTGGGATAAAATTAAAGAAATAAAGGGCTTGATACGGAGGTTAAGGATTTTATGAAGGATTTTGAGGTCGGTATTAAGTAAAGAAATAGGGCGGTAATTGGTTAAAAGGGTGGGGTCGTTTTTCTTATGAATGATTGTTATATGGCCGAGATTAAATTCCAATGGGGTGTAGGCGTTTTGGTAGGAGAAGTTGAGGGCTTGGGTAAGGTCGGACCCGATTAGGTCCCAGCAACGAGTATAAAACTCGATGCTGAGCCCATCGGGCCCGGGGGTTTTGTTAGGGGAAAAGAGGGAAAGGGCTTTTTTTACTTCGGACATTGTGATGGGGGATGAGAGGGAATCTAGGTACTGATCAGGGATTAATTTGGAAGGAAGTTGGGCAAATTGGTCACTGGGGGGCGGCAAGGGAAGTTGTTGGGATGTGTATAAGTCTGCGTAAAATTTTCGTGTGTGGTCTAATATTTCCTTGGGGGTTGTTAGGGGGAGTCCATGGGGGTCTTGAAATTCGAGGATGGGGGGTTTGCGACGTGAAGGGAAAAGCTGGGAATAGAGAGTTTTATCGGCTATGTTTTTGAATTGGGGATCGGAGGAGAGGGATTTAATAAGTGAGGAGCGGGCATTGGAAAGGTATGTATTATTTAGGGACTTTTTGAGGGATTGGAAATGGGCTAAGTTTTGTGGGGTCGGGTAATCATTCACTTTTTGGCGGGAAGATTCGAACTGCTGGTGAAGGAGGAGGGTTTCGGTGCGATGGAGTTGGGCTAAACGTTTTGAATGGGATTGGAGGAGGGATTTAAATTTAGTTTTAAGGGTAAGCCAGAAGTCCATGGGATTTGGGTGGAAAGGTCCTAGGGTTTGCCAGAGGGGATAATGTTGGGAGAGATCATGTTGAAAGTCAGGGTCTAGGAGAGTGGATGTGTTATTCTTCCAGGAGCCTTTGCCCCTGGGAGGAGAGGAAATGATGTTGAGGGTGAGGGTAACTAGATCGTGGTCGGAGAAGGGACATGGAGTAAATGTATGCTGCTTAGGGATTAATGGAGGGGAAATATAAACTCTATCTATTCGGGATTGGGTACCAGGGGCGCGACGGGAAAATTGACAAAGGGAGGGATGAAGAGTGCGGAAGGAGTCTTGGAGGTTAAAGGTGGATAATAAATTAATCAAAGGGGGGCTAGGCCGGCGTGACTGTGCAGGGGGATATTTGTCAAGGGTGGGGTTTAAGACGCAATTAAAATCGCCGGCCAAAATTAAGGGGTGGGGTGAAGTTAAATAAGGGTAGAGGGAGTCAAAAAAGTTATTTCGAAGGGTAAAATTCTGGGAACCGGAGGGAGCGTAAATATTAACTATATGGAAGGTATGGGTTAGGGTTGAGATGTCGGCCGCAATAATGCGACCGGCAGAGTCAGAAAATGAATTGAGAATTTGAAGTGTGGAGGAGTTTAGAAGAACTGCGACACCACCTTGGGCATAGCCTGTCGGAGGTGCCGAGTTTAAGAGGATGGGGCCAGAAGTCCATTCGGACTTCCACAGGGATTCGGTTTGGGGAGTAGAGTGAGTTTCTTGGAGGCAAAAAAGGTCAAAGTTCAAAGAGGAAAGGTACCGGAACAGGGCTCTTCTCTTAGGTGCCTGGCCTAGGCCGTTAACATTAAGGGTGCAAATTCGTAAAAAGGACGCCATTTTATTCATAATACACAAATACACAAAAGGGGGGGTGGTTTATTTAATAAAAGGTTGAGTTAAAGTCATTGGGAATTTTAGCTTTACAGGTACAAACTACTTGTTCCCCGGGCATTATATTATACGTGACGCCACAAGTGCAGCTTATTAGCAGGCGTTGGCACCTTTTATTGGTGCAACGAGACGGGCTAAGGTAGGCTTCTTCGGGAGCCCAAGTGCCACAGCGGCATTTAAAATGTGCTGTGCTGCATAAACATGTTATCTCCTTGCCTGCATATGCACACAGCATGACGTCTTCTTTTGGGGAGACGGAGTTGGACTTTTCTTGCGTTTGCGGGATTGAACTTTTGTGAACCCGTCTTCGTTCCGCTTATTTGGTTTGGGTGTGGATGACGCCATTGGTTGGTTGCGTACATCCATTGAACTGGTTGAAGTTGGGGCGGTATCAGCCAACACGGGCTGCAGGATACTGCGACGTACCGCCTCTGGTGTCTTGATGTTGTTGACAACATTGGACGTTGGGGCGCTAGAGGGTGATTGCGCCTCTGAAGTCTTGTTGTTGTTGTTGCTGGGAGTAGTAGCGGTGTTAGCCAACTCGGGCTGCTGCATACTGCGTTGTACCGCCTCTGGTGTCTTCTTTTCTTCGCCAACATTGGGCGTTGGGGCGCTAGAGGTTGTAAGCACCTCTGTAGACTTCGCGCCGCTTCCCGTGACGTCAGCTGTCACGGTTGGCGGCGCATCTTCAGTGGCAACAGCTGCCACATCTTTCTTATTCACAGGTGTGACTTCACGTGTCACACCTGGAGTTGTAACGGCTTTATCGGCCGTTTCTGGAGCCTTCGCATTTTGCGTCGGGGCGGCCTTATCAGCTGCCTCTGAGGTCTTCGCATTTTGCGTCGGGACGGCCTTATCAGCCGCCTCTGGCGCCTTCTCGTCGAGCGTTGCGACGAGCGCACCTGCGCTCGCCAACGCCGACTCGCTCTTATCTTTAACTTGCTGTTCTTCAGCACCTGCGTCTTTCGTTGCGGCTGCAGCCGCTTTTCGC
Organism: Ascidia mentula; assembly: GCF_947561715.1. Classification (NCBI taxonomy): domain Eukaryota; kingdom Metazoa; phylum Chordata; class Ascidiacea; order Phlebobranchia; family Ascidiidae; genus Ascidia; species Ascidia mentula. The sequence continues at coordinate 9,675,423 of NC_138568.1, forward strand.
TCTTCTGCATGTTTTGCGAAACTTGGGCACTCGCGTTTAACATGACCCATTTCGTGACAAAAGTCACACTTCTTGGGCTGTCCTTCGTACATAACCTCGATCATTTTCTTGCCCAGACGCAGGCGCTCGGGAATATGGTTTTTGGCCAAAATTGAGCTCTTCATTATAATGACGCGCTTGCCACAATAGACGCTTTCGTCGTCATAGACTTTCCACCCCTTTTTGACTGGGGCGAACTTCGACATGTATTCTAACAATGCCGACATTTTAATACGTGGGTGCACCTTCGACAAAAACACCCGTATTTCGTCGTCGCAGTGGGCGTTGGCGTAGACTGCCTTGCCACTAGCTCTAATTGCGGCAGCGAGCTCTTTGGCTTTGTCAGCGGAAGAGCAGTTAAAGAGCACCTTTCCATTCGGGTAAGGGATAACGCCCTCCAAAGCCCGAATGGTCACTTTAAGCTGTTTTAAAAGTTTGTACAGCTCTGGCTTCTTAAGCCCAGGGTTAAAGCGGGCTTCAACATCGAGATTGGGGTCGGTTGCAAAGGGGTCAACCGCTTGCACATTTCCGGCCGAGACAACAGGCCGGGAAGCTAACGCTTGCGCGTAATTCATAATTCTTGCTTGGTTTTGTGCGTCTCCACAACTTACGCACGGGCTGGCCACTGGCAGCTCACCTCTCCTATCAAACAAATAGCAGCCCTTACAAGGGCTGGGCTGGCTTTGCACAGTGGCCTCAGTTAGTCTAGGACAACAGATCATAAAACAGAAATCTAAGGACGAAAACTTGATACTGCTTGAAATCACTGCTGATAGATAGACTCGAATAAATTGCTATATCGCCGAATAGAGGTCAGAACACGTATGCTTGCCTTATTCAAATAGAATTTTGCTGCCAAATTTTATTCCTGTGAAAAATGAAAAAAAAAAAAAATTCCTGGTTTTTTTCCTACCGTTTTTGGCAGGCCATTCAAATTAGTTTGTTCACCACATGACGTCACAAACGGACCCATGACCCACCTCCCAACCCCCGACACGACTCCTCCTGACCGTAACAGGCGAATCCCCCCCGTAGAAACTTCGTTTCTACCTTACGTTTTGCTCTACCTCAGAGGATTAGTAAAAGACGGGGATAGCGCGAACGCAGTCCCCACTAGCAGAAATTGTACGGCCGAGTTACCCACATTTGGGGTAATCGCAAGGGTCAGCTAAGCCTAAGTGCAATGGCTAAGCCTCGCCCTGGGCCCACCGCCGGCCTTTTTTTTTTTTTTTTTTTTTTTCTCACGGCTCAGAGCGTGTGATATCTAAAATCAAATATAGATGTCACGGTTTTCATCACTGCCGTCTAAGCAAGGCGCAAAGCGACAGGGCGAAAAACGGACAAAGGAAATAATTGTGCCATTATTGGTTACGTTATGTTTTCACATTCAATATTCACTTACAATCGTCATTAACATTCATTTCGCGAAATATTAATTTCCTCTTTACTCTCTCGCAATCCCGTGTAAGTTTATGTGGTTTTTCAATTTTGTTATGATTCGGTATAGTATTTTGTTGATTGTTTCATTTGTATCTTCAAAATATGTATTGTTATAATCTAACTTTTGTTTTTCCTTTATTATAGTTGTCTTGAAAAAGGCCTGGGCTTTTACACTTAAAATAGGTTCGTTTTCGTCAAAAATATTATACATAATTTCCTGTGGATCGAAGCGTGTTTTTACTCCGTATTCTGTGATGATGTGTTTCTTTAACTTTAGAATTATGTTTTCTGTTGTTTGGCATTGTGTGAGGAGGTGCGTTATCTCATTGCTATTTGTTCTGCAAAATTTGCAGAAGTTTAATCTTGCTCTACCGTTTTTTAGTTGGTACATATTGTTTTTTTGTTTAAATTTTCCCCATTTAAAACCATTGTGTGCTGTGAGGTATGCCTTTTCTCTTTCGTCGTTTGTAAATATTTGTTTGTGTTTTTTGTTTCTGTACAGTACATTGATCCAATTGAAATTAATATTATCTGACGGGTTCGATATTATTTGTTTTGCCTTTATGAGTTCGAAATAAAAGTGCCTCAGTTTTGCTTTTTTCCAGTTTATGTCGTTGTTTTGTTCATTTAGTGTTTGATAAGTGTTTATGATTTTTCTCCATTCTTTATTTGGGTTCCATGCTTTTGGTGTCGCATTATTGTAGAAAGCTGATTTAATTTTTCTCATATGTATTCCTAGGTTGTATTGTCCCCAACTTTTCCAAATTTCGTCTATTGTATCGCTGTTTCGCATGTCTCGTATTTTTTCCATATGAGTTGCTTGTATTTTGTTAGATATGTCTGGCATTTTAATTCCGCCTTGTTTGTAATTTGCTATTAGTTTATTTCGTTTTATCGGTTCGATGGTTTTAGGGTACCACAGGAAGTTAAATAGCTGTGTATTTAAAGTTTTTATTATATTTTCTGTGGGTTCCGACGTTCGTGCAATAAACAGGATTTTCGGTATTATCAATGTGTTAATTATTGTTATTTTTCCAAAGATTGATAGGTTTCGTTTTTCGTGGCTACATATTATTCTTCGAGTGTGTTCAATTATCTTGTTCCAATTTAAGCTCATGTTATTTCCGTGTTGTTTGTATTGTATTCCCAGTATTTTAACCTCGGGTTTGTAGTAAAGAGGAAATTTTATTCCTATTTTACACTTCATTGCATTCGAAATACACAATATCTCAGTTTTCGACTGGTTAATTTTTTGGCCCGAGGCCTTTTCAAATTTTTCGAGTATTTTGAAAATTTCGTTAATTGTCTCGATGTTTGAGACGAAAAAAGTTGTATCGTCTGCATATTGTTGGATTTTTAACATAATCTTCCGATATTTAAAGCCAGTTATTTCATTACACTTATTGATTTTTTGCGTCAGATTTTCATTTATAACACAGTATAAGAGCATGCTTAAACTACACCCTTGTCTTACTCCATTTTTAATTTCAATTTTTTCTGATAAGGCTCCGTTAATAATTATTTGGCTTGTTATATTCCTATATATGATTTTTATCCATTTGATTGTGTCTTTGTTGATTTTTAGTTTTTCAAGTGTTTTATATAGGAAGTTGTGGTCGACAGTGTCAAATGCTTTTTCGATATCTGTTAAGAAAATCGCGAGTTCTTTATTATAGGTTCGGGCAATTTCTATCGCGGCGTTTATATTGTAGTGGATATGTTGGATCTGTCGTTTGTTCAATCCACATTTCTGCTCGAGAGAGATTTTTTCGTTTAGTTCATGTTGTACCCGTTTTGCGATGCTTTTACTAATTATTTTGTAGTCTGCGTTTAGGAGCGAAATCGGTCTATAGTTTTTGATTTGTGTTTTATCTTTATTTTTTGGTATAAGTTTTATTATCGAGTTTTTCATGTCTGTGTCTAATTGTTCTCGCAAAAATATGTTTGTGACGTGTTCGTGAAAGTCTTGCTTTAAGCTGTGCCAGAAATGTTGGTAAAATTCCACCGGTAAACCATCAAGCCCCGGGGCTGCATTTTTGTTCATTTCTTTCATTGAGCTTTCTAGTTCTTTTTCACTCAGGTATGGGCTAAAGTCTTTTGTGTCTATTTCTTTTGTTTTCAGATCTTGTAAGAAGAAGTCTTGTTCTTTTTCGTCCGTTCTTTTTGCCCTTCCCCAGAGGTTGGTGTAAAAATTTGTTATCTCAGTAATTATTTCCTCTCTGTCCGTTGAGATGTTGCCCTTTATGTTTAGTGCACGAATTGCGTTATTTTCTTGTTTCTTATTTTCTATTTTGAAAAAGGCTTTATCCGGTTTCTCTTCTTTTGTTCTTTCTTTTATTCTGGCTCTAATTTTGGCACCAGCACATTTCTTTTGATCTGCGGTTTTGATTTTCTTCTTTACTTCGAGATATCGAAGGTTCAGTTCTAGGTTGTCTTTGTTTAGGTTTTCCATTAAGTTGTTCATTTCTTTTTGATTGTTCGCATGTTCTTCAAGTTCTTTTTCTTTCTTTTCTTTCGCATAAGCAATTGAGCTGTTTTTTATTTTCTTTTTCAGTTTTTGCCAGTATTCATCTGTATTTCCGAAATTATTTTTGTTTTCTTGGTGTTGGAGTATCACATTTTTTATTTTGGCCGTGTATCCTTCCTCATTGAGGTGGCTAGTATTCAGTTTCCAGTGGGGGTTTCCCCAAATATAGTTTTCCGTAATTTTAATATATATACTAGGAGCAAGGTTGTGATCAGAGAAGTGTATTGGTATATGTTTGAAAGCTTTTATTTTACTTAAAATCGGTGTGTTGCAGTATATTCTGTCAATTCTAGTAGCAGATTTAGCGGTGATATGCGTAAAAGCTTTTTTGTTGGGAAAGAGAAATCGAAAGGAATCTTCTAAACTATAGGTTTCCCTCATGTCCATCCAAGAGTTTTGGTCTGGACGTGTTTTACTTTGCGTCGCAATTGTATCTATTTGGTTATAAGTCATATTAAAATCTCCTCCTATCACTATTTTTTCATTTGGTTTCGTTATCTGCAGGTCTTTTGCAAGTGTATGTAAAAGTTGAGTTCGGTGCGTTACTGCCAGTTGGCTACTTCCGGATTTAAGGTATACATTGTAAATAGTGTATTTCTCTACGTTCTCTTCATTTGTTAATTCTAAGATTATTTTATTTATTCGATTTTCTGCAATTATCTCGTGTTTTATTTCATCTTGTGGTATGTTTTTGGTTATGATGGCCGTTCCTGCGTGAATGCGTTTCCCTATTTTTGGGTCCGCGGTGGCATTATGATAGATACAAAATTTTTGTTTATTTGCCCATTTTTCTAATTTACCAAAATTATATTGGTGTGTTTCCTGTATTAGTACAATTGCCGCGTTTTCGTTTTGTGTTATTTTTTTTACGTTTTCTATATTTCTTTCGAGCCCGTTGATATTTATAGAGATGATTGTCAGAAATTCTGGAGTCATATCGGGTGGAGTTTAGTCGTTACAGGTTTGGTTTTTTAGCTATTTAAAGAAAAGTAGAAATTGTGAAAGTAAAAATAATTTGAGCGACTATCTTCGTTTGTCTTTTTTCCTTCTTTGTTTGGTTGATTCTTGGCTTGATGTTGACGATGCTTTAGATTTCTTTTTCCTCTTCTTCTCTTGGTCTGTGCTTCCTATGTTAAAGACGTTTTCTATGATTTCTGCTTTTTTTTCGATTGCTTTATTTGTGAGCAAGGGAGAGCGAATGGGGGTCATCGGAGGATCCTGATCTTTTGAGGTACGGCATGGGGATGATAGCACCTGTAGTTGAGGGTTTTGAGCTACTTTGGGAGTTTCATAAGCTGATTTTTCCGTATTTGTATCTGAGGTTTGGATTTGGAGCTCTTGCGGCGATTCTTCGCTGTTGAATTCCTGGCTTGATTTTTTTTCGCTAGGTTCGGTGTCGGTCAGCTCGTGTATTTCGTTTAGCCGGTCTTTCTTTTTTTCTTGTATTTCGATGATATTTAATATTGGTGATAGGTCTTCGGGTTTGGGTAGTCGTGCTTTCCCCTTGGGGGTAGATCTCGATGGCAGTTTTGGAAATTGTTTTTCAAAGGTGCTTCCTTGAGGTTTTTTGAGAGATATTTTTGATATTTCTGGGCACCATCTTCTACCGTGGCCTGCCAGGCCGCAGATGGCGCATTTATCCCTTTTTGGGCATTGTGATGCCCAGTGCCCTCGTTGATTGCATGACGTGCATGCCGGGCCGAAAGATTCGCCCGGTTTGGCTACTTGAATGTTATGGCCATATATATTGTTGAGGTATTTGATATTTTCTTCTTTGTAATCTTCTATAATCAGGTGAAGGTAGCCGTTGTGGATATGTTTAAATTTTTTGTAGGTGAGGAACCGGTGTTCTACGTATGTTCCCCATTGCAACTCTGTTACTGCCTTTTTTAATAGATTCCCACCCATTTCGAGTGGGACCGGATACAGGGTGAGAGTTGTCTGCGGTTTCGGTGGTTTTTTAACTTGAATTACTAATTCAACATTCCCGTTTATTGTTATCAGAGATGGTTCGTTGAAATGTTGCAGAAATTGATCTTTTGTTTCTGTCGCAAATAAGTTGGAGTATGTTACTTTGAAAATGGATTTGGTTTTATTGATTGTCAATATCCCTTGTAGCCCACCATTGTATTCTTTTAATTCTTCAGTGAACAAGTTTATGAAATCCTCTAAATCGAAACGTTCAAGATTTAGGATTTGGACATATACTGATTGGTTCTCTTCTAAATAATAGTCGCTCATTTTGTGTTTGGAGAAAAGTAGCGGAAAGTAAAACGAAAAAACTACAATTGTTGCAAAATGTAAGACACACAAAATATGATGTTGGTATGTGGTTTTGGCGTCACTAGATAAGGGTGAGTATTCAACCGAAAAGAGTACGCTATAATTGGTTTTAAAGGGGCACTTCTACTTTATTAGGCCAATTATTTGTCCTAAAAATAGGTGTCTGACACCAAAAGGACAGCCAATTAGCCTAATTGGTTGATTGGCCCGCCGGGGAGAGCGTCCGATGTCACCAGCTCTTAGGGAGCAGGAGACTATGGAGGCACTCGGTCAGCTAGGCAATCAACACACTATTTACGTGAGAAAAGGCACGCTCTCAGGAGTCGCCAGATGGCGCTCTTGCGGTCGTGGATTCTCTCACACACAGAAAATAGATCCACTCCGAGTAGTGCCAAAAAAAGACACGTACCAACTCTGGGGGGATCTCTGTTAGCTCACTGCACAAAGACAAGTAAACAGTCTCAGGACGCTAGGTCCTGGCTGCGAAGCTGGCTGTGCAAACTGGCACAAGTAAACTTTCACAAATGTTTAAACTACGTTTTCTATCTGTTTTACAGGGGCGTTGTGGCTATTCGCAAAACGGTGGTAACATGCACAATGGCAAGGCGAAAAAGAAAACACACAAGCACACGTGTTGTTTCGATACTTCCTGAGATCAACCGTATAGTGGAACCAGTGAAGGCCCCCGTCAGGTAAGTATGCTTTCCACAGCTTCTTGAGAGGTAGCATTTTTGTCGTCCGTCCTTGTGTTTGCCGCATTGTGCATTTCACGGCTTGTTTTATCTGGTCTCCGACAAGCACAACAACCAAATGTGCCGTTAAAAAAATTGCTCTCCCGTCCTCCCTCTCTACCTCTCTTTCCTTGGCGTGTGCATGCAGACGACACACACACACACACTCATGGGATGCACCGCTGTTTCGTGCAATTGTTTTGCGAATGATTAACAGATGGTTATTCCCACATGTGTGGGAATGTGGGCCGTGCCTGGAGGTAGTGCAATACCAGGACAACCCGTGGGCAGGTCGAAGCAAGCTCCGGCACCGTGCCCCCTGTCCAAAAATCAGGTTAATACAAAGACATGCAAGCGAATCGCTTGCGTCCCAGGTATTAAACTGAGAAGAACAGAGTGGTGTACTAGTACCAACCCGGGTGTTAGTCGGGTGGACCATTCGCCATGCCGAAAGGGCTGGTTTGCAACCGTGGCCTCCGGTCGCCATCGCAAGCGACAGCAACCGGGCGAGGGGGTGTTGGATAGGCGAGTTCGCCCGTCCGATGACAGACAAGTAATCTGTCGGGTTCGATTAAACCGCGCCGAACCGGGGTCATAAGACTGCGGTCGTGCGAGGGCACTATGGCCCCTCTGGGTATAAAATGGAAGGAACCCAGGTCTAAAACCCTCTCCGAGAAAGAAGGTCGGGGAGCCGACTACCCAAAGGGAGCAGACGGGGAACCAACGTGGGGGGTTATTTCTGGTAACTACAGGGATGAGTCGGATGATCGTTCACCGACCAGAAGCAGAGCCATGAAGGAACCACGGTTTGCTCGGGTAGCCAACCCCTTCTTAGCTCTAAAGAGCCGAGAAGCGATGCCGCAACATCCACTGAGTCCGCAACGTCCGGAAGAGTCCGTCTCGCATTTGCTGCCAAATTTTATTCCGGTGAAAAATGAAAAAAAAAAAAAATTTCCTGGTTTTTTTCCTACCGTTTTTGGCAGGCCATTCAAATTAGTTTGTTCACCACATGACGTCACAAACGGACCCATGACCCACCTCCCAACCCCCGACACGACTCCTCCTGACCGTAACAGGCGAATCCCCCCCGTAGAAACTTCGTTTCTACCTTACGTTTTGCTCTACCTCAGAGGATTAGTAAAAGACGGGGATAGCGCGAACGCAGTCCCCACTAGCAGAAATTGTACGGCCGAGTTACCCACATTTGGGGTAATCGCAAGGGTCAGCTAAGCCTAAGTGCAATGGCTAAGCCTCGCCCTGGGCCCACCGCCGGCCTGATCACGGTGAAGGCCCCCGTCAGGTAAGTATGCTTTCCACAGCTTCTTGAGAGGTAGCATTTTTGTCGTCCGTCCTTGTGTTTGCCGCATTGTGCATTTCACGGCTTGTTTTATCTGGTCTCCGACAAGCACAACAACCAAATGTGCCGTTAAATTAATTGCTCTCCCGTCCTCCCTCTCTACCTCTCTTTCCTTGGCGTGTGCATGCAGACGACACACACACACACACTCATGGGATGCACCGCTGTTTCGTGCAATTGTTTTGCGAATGATTAACAGATGGTTATTCCCACATGTGTGGGAATGTGGGCCGTGCCTGGAGGTAGTGCAATACCAGGACAACCCGTGGGCAGGTCGAAGCAAGCTCCGGCACCGTGCCCCCTGTCCAAAAATCAGGTTAATACAAAGACATGCAAGCGAATCGCTTGCGTCCCAGGTATTAAACTGAGAAGAACAGACTTTTTGACTCTACACCTCGTTTATTGAAAGTTTTACACAAGTGCGAAAAAATTCAACATTGCGGAGGCATCGCCGTATTCTGAAATCGCGTTGCACGCACGGCCTCCACCGCCCCAGGGCGGTGGGTGATATAATATCCAGGTTTGTTCGGTTTAATTGCTGAAAAAGCATTGATTATTATAATTTATGTTACTGTTATAGGATAGGGTATATTTAAGTTTGTTTAATTTATTGATATTTTTATGTTTGATTTTAACGTTATTATTATATTGAGAGGGGACAGCGACGGTCAAACAATTGGTAGGGAGAGGAAGAAGAGGGGATAGGAGAATGTGGAAAGAAAAATTTAAAGTGGCCGCCGCTGACCCCATATAATTGTCACGGTAATGTAAAGGGGCTGCAGGATGCGGCTAGGGGCTTGACTGGTGCGGGCTGGGCTCCTAAATGAGAAAAGAATAAAAAAAAATTGAGAAAAAAAACAATTTGTGAGTTGTGATCTGCGTCCTCCTCTTGTGGCATTAATGCGTGACAAAAAAAATAAGATAAAAGAATAGAAAAAACAACGACATTATAAAAATTTAGGGGAATTAATTTATAGTTTGTGCGACAATTATAGTGTTTGTGCTATCATTATATGGGCAAAAATGATTTAATTTAGTTGTGGAGGACGACGTGGCAGGATTGTATACGAAAAAGGTGAGTGTTAAGGGGTGCAAAAAAAAAATCGCATATAACAAGAGAAAGTAATTGTGACATATCGCTTGTGCGTGAATTCGCCGTGCCCCCCGTGTGTTATCCGAGGGGGGGCGTCCAGTCTATTTGGTTGAGGATGTGCTAAGGACGCCCCAAAAGTGGTCGGGGGGCAACGGCTCGACGGGCGACGGCGGCAGGGGGTTCCGGGTTCGGATGGCGTTTGGGAGCTTGTTGGAAATCTTCTTTGCTGTAGTTTGTTGTTTTTTTGTTTTTTTGCATCTTGTAAACGTGCTCGTTTCGAGCGTGGGAGAGGGCGCCGGGTAGTGTTGGTTGAGTGGTGCTGGCGCCCTCTAGCCGTGGAATATTGTTCGGATGAAGGAGGTCGATTTGCCATGTTGGTTCTTTCTTTCTAACCCCTGACGCCGCCGCCTCGCCGATCATCATATGTGTGGTCATGCGAAAAAAGGGGAAATACCAGCCCGCACAATTGATCTAAAAAATAAATTAAGGTGGTTTAAAGTCAAGCCCACTAGCTATCCCCCTGCACCAGGACTGCCACACGTGGTGGCTACCCCTCAAGGCCAGAGCGGAGCACTCTCTGGCCAGGTCCGACTGCTGACGACCCGTAATGCCAAGGGCGGAGAGGGTGGAATTGTTGCCCATGGCATAGCTGCCCAGAGAGCCCACTATAAAAGTGAGGAACCTGACCTTTTTGTTGGTGGCGCGGGCCAGGTTCCCGCAGAGCTCTCTGTACTTGCTTTCTTTACGGGCCGCAGCAGCGGCAAGGGCATCCTGACCGTTTTCGAACGGGCACGCGAAGTCGACGACCAAGAACCCGCCGGCACCCTCTAGCACCAAATCCGGCCGCAGGTTCTCGCCCGTCGCCTCCGCATGCGCCGAACAAACTCGGTCGACAGAAATCCTGGTGAAGTTACCTGTTGGTACATGACTCATTACCTCCTCCAAAATCCGGTCATGGCGATGTAAAATTTGAGGCATGACCGGCTGACAGTGATTCAGTACATGGGGGAGGGTCTCGACTTCGTAACCGCAGCGGCAGCATCGCAAGTCATGTTGGGCGCGTCTTCGAAATCGTGATCGAACCTTCTTGGTCGGAAGGAGGTTCAGGCGTGCTTTCACGGCGAATATTTGCTCTGGGATCGTCAGAGCCCCCGGTTTCTTCAACCAGTGGTTAGAATAACCGTAGAGAGAGTGAGCGCTAACGGTCTTCCCTTGATCGGGATGACCGGCCCACTCCTCCCTCCACCTGGCCGAGGCCAATTGGTGGAGTGTCCTGGTGAGTACCCGGTTGCCGGAGGTCAACGTCTTGCCACCAGACGTTACTTGGAAAAGCCCGTCCTCGCCCGCGACGAACCGGAGCTTCAACCGGATCGAGGCCTTGCGCACATAAGTGAACAAGTCTCTCACCAGGTATTCACTCGATCCGCCGACGTTACCGGGGACGGGACCCCCAGATAAGAAAGCCGCCAGCGCACCGGCACTCACCTCCCCACGCGTTTCGCCCCTCCTGAAGACCGATTCCAGTCGACCGCGTGCGACGGCTGCCACCCGCCAGTCTGGTGACGTGAGCGATTTGAATGCGTGGGTGACCGCCAGAATATCCCCCTCGAGGGCAATCGACGGCACACCCAGCCCACCACTGTCCGGGGACGAGTGGTAGAACGCCACACAGGTTCTGTTGGGCAAGCGGTACGCAAGCCGCAGACAGCGACGCACGGCACGGTCAACCTTCCTCAGCGCAACGATCGGGAACTGGCGCATGCGAAGGATAAAGCTCAGACGGGGAAGTTCGAAGCGCTTCAATGCAATTAGCTTCTGGTGCGGTGTTAACCTGCTCTTAAAGAGCCGCTCGATCCGCTCGACGGCCGTACTGAGGACGTTGGTAGCTCTCACGTACGGTTGGTACCCCTCTCTCACGCCCAGGTACTTGTAGAATTCGTCGAGCTCGATCACCTTCATCGTCCCACCCGCGAACGGGAAGGGCTCGGGGTCACGAACTCTCCGTCTTCCACGCATAACCTGGGACATCCCACGGCATTTCCGTGGGTTGAAAAGGATACCGGCCCAGTCGGCGAACCGTTCGCACACCTTCAGCTGCCTGCACATCTGCGCCCGCGAACTAGCGAGGAGACACCCGTCGTCTGCGTATGCCAGCACTTGGGTGAAGACTCCGGCGGAACAGGAAAATGCATAGCCGCAGTCCGACAGCGATTTGATGCCCCGGACCAATACCTCGGTGACGAGGTTGAACACCATCCCGGACAGAGGACAGCCCTGACGGACCCCTCTCCCAACCGGGATCTCGCCGGTCACCCCGGTGGCCGTTCGGACCACACACGTGTTACCGACGTAGACGTCCGAGATGCATCCAACCAAGTACTCCGGTACGGCCAGGGCTCGCATGACGGCGCGGATGCAATCGTGCCGGATACTACCGAAGGCATTTTTGATGTCAAGCCATCCGACAAAGAGATCTTTGCCTTCAAGCTTGGCATCGGCCAGGATAGCGTCCAGCATGAATACGTGCTCGAAAGTACCCTCGACTGGCATAAAGCCCTTCTGCTCGGCAGAGACGACGCCGTGCTCCAACGCCCAGCTCTGCAGCCGGCGAGACAATACCGCCGCGTAGATCTTATAAAGATTACGGCAGATCGAGATGGGCCTCCAGTTCGTTGGATCGTCGAGGTTGCCGTCGGGATCTTTACAGATCAACGTCACCCTCGACGACCGCCACTGCGGGGGGATCCGCCGGCCAGACCTACAGATCTCGAAAAGCGCCGCCAAGCGGTGACCTTTAGGGTCGAACGCCTTCCAAAACCCATAGGAGAGACCGTCGGATCCGGCCGCAGACGAGATGTTAACGCTCTGGAGGACCATCTCGACCTCTTGGGGCGATATTGGCTCGTCGTCAGCTTCACCAGGAGAAGAAGACGGCTCCGCTCCGCTCTGCTTCGGGGCCGACATCCAGTCCGGGAGGCAATCGATCACATCCTGCACCTGTGGAGCCTGGAGGTCGGCGCGAAACTTCGCCTCAATTGCTTGAGGGTCGATTTTGCATTTGACCTCCCCCTTATTACCATCCGTGATCCTGCGGACTGTGCCTTTCTGGTCGCGCCAAAACGCTTTCCGCAGGGCGAAGCCCTTCGTGGACGCCCCAGTCATTGGGGTTTGGTTTGCCTTATTGGGGTGTCCACGCTCCCGGTTAACGATGGAACGGCGCATGGCGCCGCGGTCAAACCGGGGTTTGCGTACTTGTCGTTTTTGCGCCGCACCAGCGGCGGCTGTCCACTCTTCCAACGCGTGTTCGAGCTCGCCAAAGTGAGGGTTGTGGGAAAAGGGGCCAATTACTAAGTTATCGAAGCGAGCTCGTAGATCGTCCATGGAAAATTTAAGATTATCATTACTATTACTATTTACTGACTTATTTGAAACGTTATTGGGGATATTGTCAATGTTGGAAGAGGTAGAATCACGGCTTCGGCGTGTATTGCCGCACGTGGGTTGGCGGGAGTGCTCGCCCTTCGTACGCGCCAGCGCCGCAACGCGGGATGAGTGATCATTCCCACGCGACGGACGCGGAACGCCGCCTGAGTTTGCAACCCCGTCAGGCCTTTCCGGACTTGCGTCCGTTCCAGCCGGCCGCTCTGGAACCTCGTGAGTTTCTTCCCTTGCTCCGCGAGAGCTGACGCTCACGCTCGGCGCGGGTGCGAGCTCGCTAAGGTCCTCGGCAGCGCGCGTCGCCTTTGCCGCCCCTTCACCCTCGGCCTCGTCCGATCCTAGGCTCGGAGTCGGCTTTGGGTTGGAAGCAGACGCAGACGTCACATCTTCCGGCTTCACTTCGGGAGGAGCCGCCATTGTCGTCCAGAAGGGCGACGCCGACGCCTCGTTCCCTCGATCCACCGGCGGCGCCGAAGCACTTCCACCGGTTGCCCGGCTTCCACGCTCCGACGCCCCCACGCTGGCACCTGTACGTAAATTTCGAAATGTTGCCAGAAGAGCTGGCGGAAGACTTTCAGGCAGGACTGGTGTTATCATAGTCTTCCGCACGGTCCCGGGGGAGACTGAGGTCCTAACCCAGCTTAAAAGGGATTGATCGGGGGACGGCGACTCGGGCCCGCCGTCAGGGGAAATTAATTTAAAGGGAGAACCGACTGGGGACTTGTTCAGCAACGACGGACTGGGTATAGGTGAAATCCGATTTAAATAAATGCGGGGAGAGGGAAGCCGAACGATGTCGGCGTAGCTTAATGCTACCGGAGAGGACAGAGTCGGGGACGGGATGGGAAGGAACGAACCCCCAAGGTCATCGGCACCGCTGCCGCTCCCAAGGGGCGACAGGGAACCTACCTGAGGGCCGCTCTCGGTTGAAGAGGGTGAGACCGACGAATGGTGAAACACCATCGACGGAATACGGGGTGAGCCGGCGAGGCTGGACTCGTCTGAACCAGTCGGTGGGGATTGAGACGGGGAAAGGGAAACCGGGACATGCTCTGCTATGCCACGGCAGGTCTTGTAGTGCGCCGAGACTTGGAGGAGGGAACTAGTAGGGGCGTCTACGGCGCACCTGCACTTGCCACAGATGGTACTATACGTGAGTTTGCTCCGATGGTGGCAAGTGCGAATATGGTGTTTAAGGGCTTGGGCCCTGGCATAGCCATCACTACTTTTCAGGCAATCCGACACGGGGCATTTATATACGGTGGACGCCCCGGAGTACACTACGGTGGTGTTAAGGGGGCTGGAGCTGACCGTACTCCGGGGGGGCCTAGGGCCCGAGTCCACCGCAAAGCTAGATGGTGAGAGTGTCGGACCAGCTGGATGCTGCTGGTAGTGATGTGTTCTGGCAGCAACTAAGGACGGCCAACGACTATTACACATTGGACAGCGGAAATCGCCGGGGGGCGCAATAGAGCAGGCAGTCGTGGGAGGAGCGGTGCAACTCCGAAAGTGGTCCCTCATTTTATTGAGAGACCACTGTGACCTGAGCTGGAGATCGCATTTGCTGCAGGTCACTGTCATGCTCCCTAGCGCCAACCGGTGGACATTAGAAATGTGCCGGTTGACGCTCTGGAGCAAGCCGGAGCGCATCCCGCATCCCTCCACGCTGCACTCGTATTGCGTCTCGCGGGGGCCACAAAATAATACCAACAGGGGTGGGGCTCTCGATCGTTGAGTGGCATCCTGCGATTCCGTGCGTGCGTGCGTACGTCGAAGACGAGACCTCCGCAGTTCGGGTTGAGATGACATGATATATGATATGAAAAACAACAGATGGTGATGGTTACAAAATGGCTAGAGGTTGTGGTCCTTGGAGGTGTAGAGGCACGATAACACAAGTAAAATATATAAAAACAATGAATTAATGTTAATAATCTTACGCGGTTGGCACTCTTAATCACTTCTCGGTAAAGGTGTAGACATGTAGTGTGGTGACAAGTAAAAGATTGGTAAAAAGGTAAAATATTTAAAATATAGAAGAAAGGACTTATGGAATATCCTGAGTGGGGGAGAGTGCTAATGTTTGTGGCGTTTGAAGACGTGGAGTAGGCTCAGGTTGTGTCTGACCAAGAGTGTCTGTCTCGGACTGGGGTGGCGTGATTTATAAACAGAAGAATATTGCCACCCAATCTAGTCGCTATGCGGACAGAGCCTTGGACTTTGGTTTGCGTTTAATGGAGGAGGGCTGTTGTAAAGCTCTCTCCTTTCGATAGAGCAAGGGTCGCTTGGTCTCCTTTTTAAACGTGTTAACAAAGAAGGAGGGTACGTGACTCCTCCAGCCAGTTGAGAGAGCACGGCAACAGCACGTGATCAGCTCGTTATCATAAAAAGAAAGAGGCTCTAACAAGATGGCGACCAAAGCGCAACTACTTCACACGTGACAGAGAAAAGAAAAACAAGCACGTGACCGCTCCAGCCAATTGAAAGAGCACGGCGACAGCACGTGATCAGCTCGTTACCATAAAAAGAGAAAGGTACTAACAAGATGGCGACCAAAGTGCAATTATTTCACACGTGTTAGAAAAAAAAGCGAGCACGTGACTGCTCCAACCAATTAGAGGATCGTAATGACGGCACGTGGTGCATTCGTCACTACAAAAGAGATGGTATCAGACAAAAATGGCGGTCAAAACGACACTACCTTACACGTGTGACGTGAAAAAGGGGAGGTCACGTGACTTTTTCAGCCAATTAGCAGACCACGGCGACAGCACGTGCTGCGTTTACCACAAACGAAAAAGGCGCCAGACAAAATGGCTGCCCAAGTGCAATTATTTGAAGGATATTAATATGGTGACGCCAATACACTCTCCCGAAGATCTTAAACCACTCTTATGCAGCCCTATTTATATGAAAGTTTTTGTTTTTATTTATATGGTTCTAACTGCTCTATACTGAAAGAAGTTAAAAGAACAGTTGCACTAGCTTGCACAATTTAGAAGAAATACACTAATCTGAACTAAAACTAACAGAAAACTTTAGTTGTGAGTAGAAAATATTGAAACAGGTCTGACTATTACGTTACAGGATATAGTTTTGATATAACCTTATTTGTTTGTTTTTTTTTTATTTAAATTTGTAGTGAGTTTACACAATATTAGTCAATTGTACTTACGGTTTTGAGATCCCAGTACCGATAACCAATAAATCCAATAGTTTTAGTTTAAAATTCTAATAATTTAGTCAACTAACAGCAAACAAAAAAATTCTCAAGTAATCTGACTATAGTGCCAACCGCGATAGATCTAAAGAGCCGAGAAGCGATGCCGCAACATCCACTGAGTCCGCAACGTCCGGAAGAGTCCGTCTCGCATTTGCTGCCAAATTTTAATCCGGTAAAAAATGAAAAAAAAAAAAATTTCCTGGTTTTTTTCCTACCGTTTTTGGCAGGCCATTCAAATTAGTTTGTTCACCACATGACGTCGCAAACGGACCCATGACCCACCTCCCAACCCCCGACACGACTCCTCCTGACCGTAACAGGCGAATCCCCCCCGTAGAAACTTCGTTTCTACCTTACGTTTTGCTCTACATCAGAGGATTAGTAAAAGACGGGGATAGCGCGAACGCAGTCCCCACTAGCAGAAATTATACGGCCGAATTACCCACATTTGGGGTAATCGCAAGGGTCAGCTAAGCCTAAGTGCAATGGCTAAGCCTCGCCCTGGGCCCACCGCCGGCCTTTTTTTTTTTTTTTTTTTTTTTTTTTTTTCCTTCGGCTCAGATAAAAGCGGCTAAAACAAAATAGTCCGCTGTTGGTTCATCACTGCCGAAACGATTAAACAAAACGAAACGGCGGTGAAGCACAGGCGAAAAACGATTTTAGCACATTACGAGTTTAAAGAAGTAGGTTCACTCATGCATAACACTTTTTCAGTTTTTATTTTCCTCTTTACTAATAAATTCGACAAATTGTTTGTGTTCAAAAATTATTTTATGGAAAAGTTTATTTATCACCTGTGTGTTATTTTCCGTATATGTGTTTTTATAGTCTAGGTTTTGTTTTTCCGTAATCACTCGTACCTTGAGTATTGCCAAGAGTTTAATTTCTTGGATTGTACATTTTTCGTCGAAAATGTTGTATATTATTTCATTCTTGTGATATCTCATTTGTATTTGATATGTTTCTTTCATGTAGCTTTTGATTTTTTCTACCAGTTCGTTTATGCATACGCACTCTGTTAGTAAGTGTGTTACGTCATCGTCATTTTTTCTGCAAAATTTGCAGTAATTCAATCTTATCCTTCCCGTTTTTAGCTGAAACATATTGTTCTTTTGTTTAAATTTCCCCCATTTGAAACCGTTGTGGGCGGTTATGTAAGCTATTTGCCTTTCTCTGTTTGTGAAAAGTGCTTTTTGTTTTTGGTTTTTGTATATGATGTTATTCCACTTGAAATTTGTTTCTTCAGTGGGGTTTGTTATTATTGTCTTTTTCTTTATCAGTTCGAAATAAAAGTGCCTTAGTTTTGCTTTTTTCCAATTTATTTCATTGTTCTGTTCTTTTAATGCCGTGTGTGTGTTTATTATGTTGTGCCATTCGTTGTTCGGTTTCCATGCGTTCGGTTTGGTGTTGTCGTATCGAGTCGGGTAGATGTTTTTCATTTTTGTTCCTATATTGTATTGACCCCATGTTTGCCATATTTCGTGCGAAGTTTCGCTGTTTATCATGTCTCTTAGTTTTTCCATTAGCGTAGCTTGTATTTTAGTTTCTATATCTGGCATTTTGATCCCTCCCTGTGTATAGTCTGCTATTAATTTGCTTCTTTTGATTGGTTCTATTGTTTTAGGTGCCCATAAGAAATTGTATAGTTGTCTATTGATTTCTTTCAATGTTTGTTGTTTTGGATATGTTGTTCTTGCCACGAATAGTATTTTTGGTATTATCAAGGTGTTTATAATTGTTATTTTCCCGAAAATCGTTAATTTTCGATTTTCGTAGCTGCGTATTATTTTTGTCGTGTGGTCGCTTATTTTTTTCCAATTGCGTATATTGTTGTTCCCATTTTCGCTGTATGTGATTCCCAGTATTTTTACTTCTGACTGATAGTAAAGAGGAAAATCTTTTTTTATATCATATTTCATGTTATTTGAGACACACAAAAATTCAGTTTTGGACTGGTTGATTTTTTGTCCTGATGCAAGTTCATATTTTTTTAGTACATCAAAAATCATTTGTATATCGTTGTAATCCGTTATGAAAAATGTCGTGTCGTCTGCATATTGTTGTATTTTCAGGTTGTTCTTACGATATTTAAAACCTGATATAGCATCATGTGCATTAATTTTTTGAGTTAGCGTTTCACTTATTACACAGTATAGTAACATACTGAGACCACACCCTTGTCGTACTCCTCGTTTGATCTCGATTTTTTCAGTTAATCGTCCATTTATCATAATTTGGCTACTCGTTTTTTTGTATAGGATTTTTATCCATTGTATAGTATCTGTGTTTATATGTAGTTTTTCGAGCGTATTAAAAAGAAAGTCATGGTTAACCGTGTCGAACGCTTTTTCTATATCTGTCAGCATGATTACTAGTTTCATGTTGTGTTTTCGCGCTATTTCTATCGTCGTGCTTATGTTATAGTGTATGTGTTGGATTTGGCGTTTCTCCAGTCCGCATTTCTGTTCTGCCGATATTTTCTCATTTAGTTCTATTTTAAGTCTGTTCGCGATTGTTTTACTAATTATTTTGTAGTCTGCATTGAGGAGTGTGATTGGTCTAAAATTTTTTATTTGCGTCTTGTCTTTCCTTTTGGGTATTAGTTTTACTATCGCGTTGCTCATTTGACTCGGTAGTTGTTTCTGCAGGAAGATGTTTATTATTAGTTCATGTATGTCTGTCTTGATATGTCCCCAAAAGGCCCTGTAGAATTCTATTGGTAGCCCGTCTGCTCCTGGGGAAGCGTTTTCGTTCATTTCTTTCATTGATTTTTCTATTTCTTTTATACTTGGGTACGGGCTATAATCGTCCGTGTAGTATTCTTTTACTTCTAGATCTTGAAGAAAGAAATTTTGTTCATTCGTGTTTTCTTCGTTTGCAGTGCCCCACAGGCCTCTATAGAAGTTTGTGATTCTTTCCACAATTTTGTTTTGATCGGTTGTTATTTCGCCTTGAATTTCAAGTGCTCGGATCGCATTACTTTCCTGCTTTTTTGTTTCTGTTTTGAAGAAAGCCTTGTTTGGTTTCTCTTCGTCTATTCTTTCTTTTATTCTGGATCGGATTTTCGCGCCTTTGCATTTTTCATATTCACTCATTTTGAGTTTTTTCTTCATTTCTAGGTATTTTTCGTTTAGCTCCAATTGTTCTTTGTTTAGGTTTTCCATCAGTGCGTTCATTTCTTTTTGTATTTGTATACGTTCTGCTGATGTCGTTTTTTGTACTTCTTTTGCGTACGAAATTGAAGCTTTTTTAATTTTTTGTTTTAGTTCTTTCCAGTATTCGTATACGCTTTCGGCTTGATTCTTGTTGTCTTGTTGCTTCAGGATTATATTTTGGATTTCTGTTTTGTATTTTTCGTCTTTTAGCAGGTTCACGTTTAATTTCCAGTATGGTTTTCCCCAGATGCATTTTTTTGTGATTTTTAGAAGAAGGTATGGTGAATTGTTGTGGTCCGAAAAGGGTGTATGTAAGTGTTGGAAGGATTTTATTTTATTCAAAGTATTTATGTTGCAGTAGATCCTGTCTATGCGTGTTGCTGATGCCGACGTAATATGAGTGTATGCTTTTTTATTTGGGTAAAGGTATCTAAAGGAATCTTCCAGACTGTATTCTTCTCTAAGTTCTTCCCATATTTGTTGGTCTATTCTTTTTCTTCTTATTGTTGCTATAGTGTCGTTTTCATTATATGTAAAGTTGAAGTCACCTCCAATTATTATTTTTCCGTTCGGTTCTGTTTTTTCGAGTGTTTTTCGTACGGTGTTTATCGCATCATATCGTTTGTTTACTGCATCTTGGCTTGTTCCTGACTTAAGATATACGTTGATAATGGTGTATTTTTCGTTCTTTTGGTTCACCTGCATTTGGAAACTTATTGTATTTACGTGGTTTTCTATTATTATTTCGTGCTGGATTTCTATTCCGTCGAAAGTAGCATTTTCAGTAACAATTGTCGTGCCTGCGTGTATTCGCTTTTCTTTTTGCAAGCGTGTTGTGCTATTGTTGTACAAACTTATTTTTTGTTTATTTGCCCATTCGTTTAGTTTACTTTCGTTTATTTTATGCGTTTCTTGGATTAGTCCTATCGTTATTTTTTTGTTTCGGAATAAACTTATTAAGTTTTCTTTGTTTCTATCGAGACCGTTTATATTTATGGAGCAAATGTTTATATTTTCGGGCGCCATAGAAAGGTGTGGTCTCTTACATTAATCGTATATAGAAGGATATTTTTAGGTTAGGGAAAAGGTACAGATATCAGAAAGGAGATGGGATAGAGGAGGGGGACCCACCACACTATTTTCTCTTTTCTTTTTTCCTTCTGTTCTTTGCCGAGCCCGAACTGGAGGTCGACGATGTGAGGGTTTGGTCTTTCTTTTTCCTTTTCTTTTCTTGATCCGTATAACCAAAGTTAAATTTATTTTCTATAATTTTTGCTTGTTTTTCTACAGCTTTTTTTGTAAGTAGTGGAGAACGGGTTGGGGTCATTGGATTTTCTTTGTTGAACTGTATCCTACAAGGGGATAGGATGACCTGGGGCTGAAGATTTTGGGCGTTTTTGGGGGTTTCATAGGTCGTGTTTTCCGAATCTGTATTAATTTGTAGCTCTCCCGAGTGGGTAGATTTTGCCGGTTCTTCTATTTTCTCATCTTCTTCTATTCTTTCTTGATCTGCGTTTTCTTTCTCTTCATCAGTTCCATTTTCTTCTTCTTCCTCTAGTTGTGATGGTAGTTTTTGTGGTCGGTTTAATTTTTCCATCTTGTTTTCATGGATATGAATTTGGTTTAGTATTGGGGATAAATCTTGGACCTTGGTTGTTATTCCTTTCCCTATGGGGGTCGACTTTTTGGGAAAGGGTGGGAATACGTCATCGTAGGAAGGTTTTGTCTGGTCGTAAGTTTTACTGATCTTGGAAGCCTCTGGGCACCATTTGCCCCTATGTCCCCTTTCGCCGCATATGGGGCATATATTCTTTTTGGGGCATTGTGACGCCCAATGGCCGCGTTGGTTGCACATGGAGCAAGCAGGGCCAAAAGATTCGCCTGGTTTTGCAATTTGGATGTTATGTCCAAATATTTTCGTGATGCATTTGACGTTTGCTTCTTGGAAGTCTTCCAGTATCAAATGGACATACCCGTTGTATAGGTTTTTATGGTTTTTGTGAGTCAGAAACCTGTGTTCTATATATGTTCCCCAGTTAAGATCGTTTACCACCTTTTCGAAGTGGGATTTCTCCATTTCTATAGGTACTGGGTTTAAAGTTAGTTGCGTTCTGGGTTTTGGTGGGTTGGAGGCCTGGACGATTATCGCATAATTTTCTGTGACGTCGAAGGGGGTTGGCTCCTTTAGGTCTTTCAATATGTTTTTCCTGGTCTCTTTAGCAAAGTCTAGGTTGGAATAAGTTATCTTGAAAGTTGACTGTGTTTTATTTATGGTTGTGACACCCATGAGCCCGTCCTTATATTTTTCCAGATAACATTCAAACAGGCTGATGAAGGTTTCTAATGGGTAGTGGTCATAGTTAAGTATCTTCAGATAGACGGACCTTTCCTCAACAAGATAGTTCGTTTGCAACATATTTGCGTTTGTTGTGTGGTTTTTGCTCCGATTAAAGAGATCGGGGAAGTATCAAAGAGTTACGGTACAATTTATACAGGAGTTAAAGACTTTAATTGTTAATTGCTTCCCTGCGGGTGCTAGGCCGGCGTTCTTAATTGCTCTTAATGAGCAGGAGCGCCGGAGGCACCTATACAGTGGAGGCAATCAGAGCACAATTGTTGTGAGGGAGATCGGCGCTCTCAGGAGTTTGCAGCTCTTTGCTGCGTTCCTGCGGTCGCGAAATCTCTCACTACACAAAGTAATAGTTCCACGCGGAGGAGTGCCAAAAAAAGGCACGTAACCTCTGTGAGGAGCTCTGCAGTTTAACAAGGAAAAGAGGTCTAACCTCTGTCTTAAGGCTGTGTTAGACTGACGTACACTTGCACAAAAAGTTGTTAGGTAATCTCAACTAGGATTTACTGCGCGCGAAAGGTGGATAACACGAAAACAATGGTGCACATGCAAACACAAACGACACGCATGCAAGGTTTTGATACTGCCTGAAATTGACCGCGAGTGGAACCAGTGAAGGCCCCCGTCAGGTAAGTATGCTTTCCACAGCTTCTTGAGAGGTAGCATTTTTGTCGTCCGTCCTTGTGTTTGCCGCATTGTGCATTTCACGGCTTGTTTTATCTGGTCTCCGACAAGCACAACAACCAAATGTGCCGTTAAATTAATTGCTCTCCCGTCCTCCCTCTCTACCTCTCTTTCCTTGGCGTGTGCATGCAGACGACACACACACACTCATGGGATGCACCGCTGTTTCGTGCAATTGTTTTGCGAATGATTAACAGATGGTTATTCCCACATGTGTGGGAATGTGGGCCGTGCCTGGAGGTAGTGCAATACCAGGACAACCCGTGGGCAGGTCGAAGCAAGCTCCGGCACCGTGCCCCCTGTCCAAAAATCAGGTTAATACAAAGACATGCAAGCGAATCGCTTGCGTCCCAGGTATTAAACTGAGAAGAACAGATACTACACTTGATCTTAGCTCTAAAGAGCCGAGAAGCGATGCCGCAACATCCACTGAGTCCGCAACGTCCGGAAGAGTCCGTCTCGCATTTGCTGCCAAATTTTAATCCGGTAAAAAATGAAAAAAAAAAAAAAATTCCTGGTTTTTTTCCTACCGTTTTTGGCAGGCCATTCAAATTAGTTTGTTCACCACATGACGTCACAAACGGACCCATGACCCACCTCCCAACCCCCGACACGACTCCTCCTGACCGTAACAGGCGAATCCCCCCCGTAGAAACTTCGTTTCTACCTTACGTTTTGCTCTACATCAGAGGATTAGTAAAAGACGGGGATAGCGCGAACGCAGTCCCCACTAGCAGAAATTGTACGGCCGAGTTACCCACATTTGGGGTAATCGCAAGGGTCAGCTAAGCCTAAGTGCAATGGCTAAGCCTCGCCCTGGGCCCACCGCCGGCCTTTTTTTTTTTTTTTTTTTTTTTTTTCTTCACGGCTCAGAGCGTGTGATATCTAAAATCAAATATAGATGTCACGGTTTTCATCACTGCCGTCTAAGCAAGGCGCAAAGCGACAGGGCGAAAAACGGACAAAGGAAATAATTGTGCCATTATTGGTTACGTTATGTTTTCACATTCAATATTCACTTACAATCGTCATTAATATTCATTTCGCGAAATATTAATTTCCTCTTTACTCTCTCGCAATCCCGTGTAAGTTTATGTGGTTTTTCAATTTTGTTATGATTCGGTATAGTATTTTGTTGATTGTTTCATTTGTATCTTCAAAATATGTATTGTTATAATCTAACTTTTGTTTTTCCTTTATTATAGTTGTCTTGAAAAAGGCTTGGGCTTTTACACTTAAAATAGGTTCGTTTTCGTCAAAAATATTATACATAATTTCCTGTGGATCGAAGCGTGTTTTTACTCCGTATTCTGTGATGATGTGTTTCTTTAACTTTAGAATTATGTTTTCTGTTGTTTGGCATTGTGTGAGGAGGTGCGTTATCTCATCGCTATTTGTTCTGCAAAATTTGCAGAAGTTTAATCTTGCTCTACCGTTTTTTAGTTGGTACATATTGTTTTTTTGTTTAAATTTTCCCCATTTAAAACCATTGTGTGCTGTGAGGTATGCCTTTTCTCTTTCGTCGTTTGTAAATATTTGTTTGTGTTTTTTGTTTCTGTACAGTACGTTGATCCAATTGAAATTAATATTATCTGACGGGTTCGATATTATTTGTTTTGCCTTTATGAGTTCGAAATAAAAGTGCCTCAGTTTTGCTTTTTTCCAGTTTATGTCGTTGTTTTGTTCATTTAGTGTTTGATAAGTGTTTATGATTTTTCCCCATTCTTTATTTGGCTTCCATGCTTTTGGTGTCGCATTATTGTAGAAAGCTGATTTAATTTTTCTCATATGTATTCCTAGGTTGTATTGTCCCCAACTTTTCCAAATTTCGTCTATTGTATCGCTGTTTCGCATGTCTCGTAGTTTTTCCATATGAGTTGCTTGTATTTTGTTAGATATGTCTGGCATTTTAATTCCGCCTTGTTTGTAATTTGCTATTAGTTTATTTCGTTTTATCGGTTCGATGGTTTTAGGGTACCACAGGAAGTTAAATAGCTGTGTATTTAAAGTTTTTATTATATTTTCTGTGGGTTCCGACGTTCGTGCAATAAACAGGATTTTCGGTATTATCAATGTGTTAATTATTGTTATTTTTCCAAAGATTGATAGGTTTCGTTTTTCGTGGCTACATATTATTCTTCGAGTGTGTTCAATTATCTTGTTCCAATTTAAGCTCATGTTATTTCCGTGTTGTTTGTATTGTATTCCCAGTATTTTAACCTCGGGTTTGTAGTAAAGAGGAAATTTTATTCCTATTTTACACTTCATTGCATTCGAAATACACAATATCTCAGTTTTCGACTGGTTAATTTTTTGGCCCGAGGCCTTTTCAAATTTTTCGAGTATTTTGAAAATTTCGTTAATTGTCTCGATGTTTGAGACGAAAAAAGTTGTATCGTCTGCATATTGTTGGATTTTTAACATAATCTTCCGATATTTAAAGCCAGTTATTTCATTACACTTATTGATTTTTTGCGTCAGATTTTCATTTATAACACAGTATAAGAGCATGCTTAAACTACACCCTTGTCTTACTCCATTTTTAATTTCAATTTTTTCTGATAAGGCTCCGTTAATAATTATTTGGCTTGTTATATTCCTATATATGATTTTTATCCATTTGATTGTGTCTTTGTTGATTTTTAGTTTTTCAAGTGTTTTATATAGGAAGTTGTGGTCGACAGTGTCAAATGCTTTTTCGATATCTGTTAAGAAAATCGCGAGTTCTTTATTATAGGTTCGGGCAATTTCTATCGCGGCGTTTATATTGTAGTGGATATGTTGGATCTGTCGTTTGTTCAATCCACATTTCTGCTCGAGAGAGATTTTTTCGTTTAGTTCATGTTGTACCCGTTTTGCGATGCTTTTACTAATTATTTTGTAGTCTGCGTTTAGGAGCGAAATCGGTCTATAGTTTTTGATTTGTGTTTTATCTTTATTTTTTGGTATAAGTTTTATTATCGAGTTTTTCATGTCTGTGTCTAATTGTTCTCGCAAAAATATGTTTGTGACGTGTTCGTGAAAGTCTTGTTTTAAGCTGTGCCAGAAATGTTGGTAAAATTCCACCGGTAAACCATCAAGCCCCGGGGCTGCATTTTTGTTCATTTCTTTCATTGAGCTTTCTAGTTCTTTTTCACTCAGGTATAGGCTAAAGTCTTGTGTGTCTATTTCTTTTGTTTTCAGATCTTGTAAGAAGAAGTCTTGTTCTTTTTCGTCCGTTCTTTTTGCCCTTCCCCAGAGGTTGGTGTAAAAATTTGTTATCTCAGTAATTATTTCCTCTCTGTCCGTTGAGATGTTGCCCTTTATGTTTAGTGCACGAATTGCGTTATTTTCTTGTTTCTTATTTTCTATTTTGAAAAAGGCTTTATCCGGTTTCTCTTCTTTTGTTCTTTCTTTTATTCTGGCTCTAATTTTGGCACCAGCACATTTCTTTTGATCTGCGGTTTTTATTTTCTTCTTTACTTCGAGATATCGAAGGTTCAGTTCTAGGTTGTCTTTGTTTAGGTTTTCCATTAAGTTGTTCATTTCTTTTTGATTGTTCGCATGTTCTTCAAGTTCTTTTTCTTTCTTTTCTTTCGCATAAGCAATTGAGCTGTTTTTTATTTTCTTTTTCAGTTTTTGCCAGTATTCATCTGTATTTCCGAAATTATTTTTGTTTTCTTGGTGTTGGAGTATCACATTTTTTATTTTGGCCGTGTATCCTTCCTCATTGAGGTGGCTAGTATTCAGTTTCCAGTGGGGGTTTCCCCAAATATAGTTTTCCGTAATTTTAATATATATACTAGGAGCAAGGTTGTGATCAGAGAAGTGTATTGGTATATGTTTGAAAGCTTTTATTTTACTTAAAATCGGTGTGTTGCAGTATATTCTGTCAATTCTAGTAGCAGATTTAGCGGTGATATGCGTAAAAGCTTTTTTGTTGGGAAAGAGAAATCGAAAAGAATCTTCTAAACTATAGGTTTCCCTCATGTCCATCCAAGAGTTTTGGTCTGGACGTGTTTTACTTTGCGTCGCAATTGTATCTATTTGGTTATAAGTCATATTAAAATCTCCTCCTATCACTATTTTTTCATTTGGTTTCGTTATCTGCAGGTCTTTTGCAAGTATATGTAAAAGTTGAGTTCGGTGCGTTACTGCCAGTTGGCTACTTCCGGATTTAAGGTATACATTGTAAATAGTGTATTTCTCTACGTTCTCTTCATTTGTTAATTCTAAGATTATTTTATTTATTCGATTTTCTGCAGCTATCTCGTGTTTTATTTCATCTTGTGGTATGTTTTTGGTTATGATGGCCGTTCCTGCGTGAATGCGTTTCCCTATTTTTGGGTCCGCGATGGCATTATGATAGATACAAAATTTTTGTTTATTTGCCCATTTTTCTAATTTAGCAAACTTATATTGGTGTGTTTCCTGTATTAGTACAATTGCCGCGTTTTCGTTTTGTGTTATTTTTTTTACGTTTTCTATATTTCTTTCGAGCCCGTTGATATTTATAGAGATGATTGTCAGAAATTCTGGAGTCATATCGGGTGGAGTTTAGTCATTACAGGTTTGGTTTTTTAGCTATTTAAAGAAAGTAGAAATTGTGAAAGTAAAAATAATTTGAGCGACTATCTTCGTTTGTCTTTTTTCCTTCTGTTCTTTGCCGAGCCCGAACTGGAGGTCGACGATGTGAGGGTTTGGTCTTTCTTTTTCCTTTTCTTTTCTTGATCCGTATAACCAAAGTTGAATTTATTTTCTATAATTTTTGCTTGTTTTTCTACAGCTTTTTTTGTAAGTAGTGGAGAACGGGTTGGGGTCATTGGATTTTCTTTGTTGAACTGTATCCTACAAGGGGATAGGATGACCTGGGGCTGGAGATTTTGGGCGTTTTTGGGGGTTTCATAGGTCGTGTTTTCCGAATCTGTATTAATTTGTAGCTCTCCCGAGTGGGTTGATTTTGCCGGTTCTTCTATTTTCTCATCTTCTTCTATTCTTTCTTGATCTGCGTTTTCTTTCTCTTCATCAGTTCCATTTTCTTCTTCTTCCTCTAGTTGTGATGGTAGTTTTTGTGGTCGGTTTAATTTTTCCATCTTGTTTTCGTGGATATGAATTTGGTTTAGTATTGGGGATAAATCTTGGACCTTGGTTGTTATTCCTTTCCCTATGGGGGTCGATTTTTTGGGAAAGGGTGGGAATACGTCATCGTACGAAGGTTTTGTCTGGTTGTAAGTTTTACTGATCTTGGAAGCCTCTGGGCACCATTTGCCCCTATGTCCCCTTTCGCCGCATATGGGGCAGATATTCTTTTTTGGGCATTGTGACGCCCAATGGCCGCGTTGGTTGCACATGGAGCAAGCAGGGCCAAAGGATTCGCCTGGTTTAGCAATTTGGACGTTATGTCCAAATATTTTCGTGATGCACTTGACGTTTGCTTCTTGGAAGTCTTCCAGTATCAAATGGACATACCCGTTGTATAGGTTTTTGTGGTTTTTGTGAGTCAGAAACCTGTGTTCTATATATGTTCCCCAGTTAAGATCGTTTACCACTTTTTCGAAGTGGGATTTCTCCATTTCTATAGGTACTGGGTTTAAAGTTAGTTGCGTTCTGGGTTTTGGTGGGTTGGAGGCCTGGATGATTATCGCATAATTTTCTGTGACGTCGAAAGGGGTTGGCTCCTTTAGGTCTTTCAAAATGTTTTTCCTGGTCTCTTTAGCAAAGTCTAGGTTGGAATAAGTTATCTTGAAAGTTGACTGTGTTTTATTTATGGTTGTGACACCCATGAGCCCGTCCTTATATTTTTCCAGATAACATTCAAAAAGGCTGATGAAGGTTTCTAATGGGTAGTGGTCATAGTTAAGTATCTTCAGATAGACGGACCTTTCCTCAACAAGATAGTTCGTTTGCAACATATTTGCGTTTGTTGTGTGGTTTTTGCTCCGATTAAAGAGATCGGGGAAATATCAAAGAGTTACGGTACAATTTATACAGGAGTTAACGACTTTAATTGTTAATTGCTTCCCTGCGGGTGCTAGGCCGGCGTTCTTAATTGCTCTTAATGAGCAGGAGCGCCGGAGGCACCTATACAGTGGAGGCAATCAGAGCACAATTGTTGTGAGGGAGATCGGCGCTCTCAGGAGTTTGCAGCTCTTTGCTGCGTTCCTGCGGTCGCGAAATCTCTCACTACACAAAGTAATAGTTCCACGCGGAGGAGTGCCAAAAAAAGGCACGTAACCTCTGTGAGGAGCTCTGCAGTTTAACAAGGAAAAGAGGTCTAACCTCTGTCTTAAGGCTGTGTTAGACTGACGTACACTTGCACAAAAAGTTGTTAGGTAATCTCAACTAGGATTTACTGCGCGCGAAAGGTGGATAACACGAAACAATGGTGCACATGCAAACACAAACGACACGCATGCAAGGTTTTGATACTGCCTGAAATTGACCGCGAGTGGAACCAGTGAAGGCCCCCGTCAGGTAAGTATGCTTTGCACAGCTTCTTGAGAGGTAGCATTTTTGTCGTCCGTCCTTGTGTTTGCCGCATTGTGCATTTCACGGCTTGTTTTATCTGGTCTCCGACAAGCACAACAACCAAATGTGCCGTTAAATTAATTGCTCTCCCGTCCTCCCTCTCTACCTCTCTTTCCTTGGCGTGTGCATACAGACGACACACACGCACTCATGGGATGCACCGCTGTTTCGTGCAATTGTTTTGCGAATGATTAACAGATGGTTATTCCCACATGTGTGGGAATGTGGGCCGTGCCTGGAGGTAGTGCAATACCAGGACAACCCGTGGGCAGGTCGAAGCAAGCTCCGGCACCGTGCCCCCTGTCCAAAAATCAGGTTAATACAAAGACATGCAAGCGAATCGCTTGCGTCCCAGGTATTAAACTGAGAAGAACAGATACTACACTTGATCTTAGCTCTAAAGAGCCGAGAAGCGATGCCGCAACATCCACTGAGTCCGCAACGTCCGGAAGAGTCCGTCTCGCATTTGCTGCCAAATTTTATTCCGGTGAAAAATGAAAAAAAAAAAAAAATTTCCTGGTTTTTTTCCTACCGTTTTTGGCAGGCCATTCAAATTAGTTTGTTCACCACATGACGTCACAAACGGACCCATGACCCACCTCCCAACCCCCGACACGACTCCTCCTGACCGTAACAGGCGAATCCCCCCCGTAGAAACTTCGTTTCTACCTTACGTTTTGCTCTACATCAGAGGATTAGTAAAAGACGGGGATAGCGCGAACGCAGTCCCCACTAGCAGAAATTGTACGGCCGAGTTACCCACATTTGGGGTAATCGCAAGGGTCAGCTAAGCCTAAGTGCAATGGCTAAGCCTCGCCCTGGGCCCACCGCCGGCCTGATCACGGTGAAGGCCCCCGTCAGGTAAGTATGCTTTGCACAGCTTCTTGAGAGGTAGCATTTTTGTCGTCCGTCCTTGTGTTTGCCGCATTGTGCATTTCACGGCTTGTTTTATCTGGTCTCCGACAAGCACAACAACCAAATGTGCCGTTAAATTAATTGCTCTCCCGTCCTCCCTCTCTACCTCTCTTTCCTTGGCGTGTGCATACAGACGACACACACGCACTCATGGGATGCACCGCTGTTTCGTGCAATTGTTTTGCGAATGATTAACAGATGGTTATTCCCACATGTGTGGGAATGTGGGCCGTGCCTGGAGGTAGTGCAATACCAGGACAACCCGTGGGCAGGTCGAAGCAAGCTCCGGCACCGTGCCCCCTGTCCAAAAATCAGGTTAATACAAAGACATGCAAGCGAATCGCTTGCGTCCCAGGTATTAAACTGAGAAGAACAGATACTACACTTGATCTTAGCTCTAAAGAGCCGAGAAGCGATGCCGCAACATCCACTGAGTCCGCAACGTCCGGAAGAGTCCGTCTCGCATTTGCTGCCAAATTTTATTCCGGTGAAAAATGAAAAAAAAAAAAAAATTTCCTGGTTTTTTTCCTACCGTTTTTGGCAGGCCATTCAAATTAGTTTGTTCACCACATGACGTCACAAACGGACCCATGACCCACCTCCCAACCCCCGACACGACTCCTCCTGACCGTAACAGGCGAATCCCCCCCGTAGAAACTTCGTTTCTACCTTACGTTTTGCTCTACATCAGAGGATTAGTAAAAGACGGGGATAGCGCGAACGCAGTCCCCACTAGCAGAAATTGTACGGCCGAGTTACCCACATTTGGGGTAATCGCAAGGGTCAGCTAAGCCTAAGTGCAATGGCTAAGCCTCGCCCTGGGCCCACCGCCGGCCTGATCACGGTGAAGGCCCCCGTCAGGTAAGTATGCTTTGCACAGCTTCTTGAGAGGTAGCATTTTTGTCGTCCGTCCTTGTGTTTGCCGCATTGTGCATTTCACGGCTTGTTTTATCTGGTCTCCGACAAGCACAACAACCAAATGTGCCGTTAAATTAATTGCTCTCCCGTCCTCCCTCTCTACCTCTCTTTCCTTGGCGTGTGCATACAGACGACACACACGCACTCATGGGATGCACCGCTGTTTCGTGCAATTGTTTTGCGAATGATTAACAGATGGTTATTCCCACATGTGTGGGAATGTGGGCCGTGCCTGGAGGTAGTGCAATACCAGGACAACCCGTGGGCAGGTCGAAGCAAGCTCCGGCACCGTGCCCCCTGTCCAAAAATCAGGTTAATACAAAGACATGCAAGCGAATCGCTTGCGTCCCAGGTATTAAACTGAGAAGAACAGATACTACACTTGATCTTAGCTCTAAAGAGCCGAGAAGCGATGCCGCAACATCCACTGAGTCCGCAACGTCCGGAAGAGTCCGTCTCGCATTTGCTGCCAAATTTTATTCCGGTGAAAAATGAAAAAAAAAAAAAAATTTCCTGGTTTTTTTCCTACCGTTTTTGGCAGGCCATTCAAATTAGTTTGTTCACCACATGACGTCACAAACGGACCCATGACCCACCTCCCAACCCCCGACACGACTCCTCCTGACCGTAACAGGCGAATCCCCCCCGTAGAAACTTCGTTTCTACCTTACGTTTTGCTCTACATCAGAGGATTAGTAAAAGACGGGGATAGCGCGAACGCAGTCCCCACTAGCAGAAATTGTACGGCCGAGTTACCCACATTTGGGGTAATCGCAAGGGTCAGCTAAGCCTAAGTGCAATGGCTAAGCCTCGCCCTGGGCCCACCGCCGGCCTGATCACGGTGAAGGCCCCCGTCAGGTAAGTATGCTTTGCACAGCTTCTTGAGAGGTAGCATTTTTGTC
This sequence comes from Ascidia mentula, assembly GCF_947561715.1. NCBI lineage: Eukaryota > Metazoa > Chordata > Ascidiacea > Phlebobranchia > Ascidiidae > Ascidia > Ascidia mentula. Next base: position 9,706,985 of record NC_138568.1, read on the forward strand.
GTCCGTCCTTGTGTTTGCCGCATTGTGCATTTCACGGCTTGTTTTATCTGGTCTCCGACAAGCACAACAACCAAATGTGCCGTTAAATTAATTGCTCTCCCGTCCTCCCTCTCTACCTCTCTTTCCTTGGCGTGTGCATACAGACGACACACACGCACTCATGGGATGCACCGCTGTTTCGTGCAATTGTTTTGCGAATGATTAACAGATGGTTATTCCCACATGTGTGGGAATGTGGGCCGTGCCTGGAGGTAGTGCAATACCAGGACAACCCGTGGGCAGGTCGAAGCAAGCTCCGGCACCGTGCCCCCTGTCCAAAAATCAGGTTAATACAAAGACATGCAAGCGAATCGCTTGCGTCCCAGGTATTAAACTGAGAAGAACAGATACTACACTTGATCTTAGCTCTAAAGAGCCGAGAAGCGATGCCGCAACATCCACTGAGTCCGCAACGTCCGGAAGAGTCCGTCTCGCATTTGCTGCCAAATTTTATTCCGGTGAAAAATGAAAAAAAAAAAAAAATTTCCTGGTTTTTTTCCTACCGTTTTTGGCAGGCCATTCAAATTAGTTTGTTCACCACATGACGTCACAAACGGACCCATGACCCACCTCCCAACCCCCGACACGACTCCTCCTGACCGTAACAGGCGAATCCCCCCCGTAGAAACTTCGTTTCTACCTTACGTTTTGCTCTACATCAGAGGATTAGTAAAAGACGGGGATAGCGCGAACGCAGTCCCCACTAGCAGAAATTGTACGGCCGAGTTACCCACATTTGGGGTAATCGCAAGGGTCAGCTAAGCCTAAGTGCAATGGCTAAGCCTCGCCCTGGGCCCACCGCCGGCCTGATCACGGTGAAGGCCCCCGTCAGGTAAGTATGCTTTGCACAGCTTCTTGAGAGGTAGCATTTTTGTCGTCCGTCCTTGTGTTTGCCGCATTGTGCATTTCACGGCTTGTTTTATCTGGTCTCCGACAAGCACAACAACCAAATGTGCCGTTAAATTAATTGCTCTCCCGTCCTCCCTCTCTACCTCTCTTTCCTTGGCGTGTGCATACAGACGACACACACGCACTCATGGGATGCACCGCTGTTTCGTGCAATTGTTTTGCGAATGATTAACAGATGGTTATTCCCACATGTGTGGGAATGTGGGCCGTGCCTGGAGGTAGTGCAATACCAGGACAACCCGTGGGCAGGTCGAAGCAAGCTCCGGCACCGTGCCCCCTGTCCAAAAATCAGGTTAATACAAAGACATGCAAGCGAATCGCTTGCGTCCCAGGTATTAAACTGAGAAGAACAGATACTACACTTGATCTTAGCTCTAAAGAGCCGAGAAGCGATGCCGCAACATCCACTGAGTCCGCAACGTCCGGAAGAGTCCGTCTCGCATTTGCTGCCAAATTTTATTCCGGTGAAAAATGAAAAAAAAAAAAAAATTTCCTGGTTTTTTTCCTACCGTTTTTGGCAGGCCATTCAAATTAGTTTGTTCACCACATGACGTCACAAACGGACCCATGACCCACCTCCCAACCCCCGACACGACTCCTCCTGACCGTAACAGGCGAATCCCCCCCGTAGAAACTTCGTTTCTACCTTACGTTTTGCTCTACATCAGAGGATTAGTAAAAGACGGGGATAGCGCGAACGCAGTCCCCACTAGCAGAAATTGTACGGCCGAGTTACCCACATTTGGGGTAATCGCAAGGGTCAGCTAAGCCTAAGTGCAATGGCTAAGCCTCGCCCTGGGCCCACCGCCGGCCTGATCACGGTGAAGGCCCCCGTCAGGTAAGTATGCTTTGCACAGCTTCTTGAGAGGTAGCATTTTTGTCGTCCGTCCTTGTGTTTGCCGCATTGTGCATTTCACGGCTTGTTTTATCTGGTCTCCGACAAGCACAACAACCAAATGTGCCGTTAAATTAATTGCTCTCCCGTCCTCCCTCTCTACCTCTCTTTCCTTGGCGTGTGCATACAGACGACACACACGCACTCATGGGATGCACCGCTGTTTCGTGCAATTGTTTTGCGAATGATTAACAGATGGTTATTCCCACATGTGTGGGAATGTGGGCCGTGCCTGGAGGTAGTGCAATACCAGGACAACCCGTGGGCAGGTCGAAGCAAGCTCCGGCACCGTGCCCCCTGTCCAAAAATCAGGTTAATACAAAGACATGCAAGCGAATCGCTTGCGTCCCAGGTATTAAACTGAGAAGAACAGATACTACACTTGATCTTAGCTCTAAAGAGCCGAGAAGCGATGCCGCAACATCCACTGAGTCCGCAACGTCCGGAAGAGTCCGTCTCGCATTTGCTGCCAAATTTTATTCCGGTGAAAAATGAAAAAAAAAAAAAAATTTCCTGGTTTTTTTCCTACCGTTTTTGGCAGGCCATTCAAATTAGTTTGTTCACCACATGACGTCACAAACGGACCCATGACCCACCTCCCAACCCCCGACACGACTCCTCCTGACCGTAACAGGCGAATCCCCCCCGTAGAAACTTCGTTTCTACCTTACGTTTTGCTCTACATCAGAGGATTAGTAAAAGACGGGGATAGCGCGAACGCAGTCCCCACTAGCAGAAATTGTACGGCCGAGTTACCCACATTTGGGGTAATCGCAAGGGTCAGCTAAGCCTAAGTGCAATGGCTAAGCCTCGCCCTGGGCCCACCGCCGGCCTGATCACGGTGAAGGCCCCCGTCAGGTAAGTATGCTTTGCACAGCTTCTTGAGAGGTAGCATTTTTGTCGTCCGTCCTTGTGTTTGCCGCATTGTGCATTTCACGGCTTGTTTTATCTGGTCTCCGACAAGCACAACAACCAAATGTGCCGTTAAATTAATTGCTCTCCCGTCCTCCCTCTCTACCTCTCTTTCCTTGGCGTGTGCATACAGACGACACACACGCACTCATGGGATGCACCGCTGTTTCGTGCAATTGTTTTGCGAATGATTAACAGATGGTTATTCCCACATGTGTGGGAATGTGGGCCGTGCCTGGAGGTAGTGCAATACCAGGACAACCCGTGGGCAGGTCGAAGCAAGCTCCGGCACCGTGCCCCCTGTCCAAAAATCAGGTTAATACAAAGACATGCAAGCGAATCGCTTGCGTCCCAGGTATTAAACTGAGAAGAACAGATACTACACTTGATCTTAGCTCTAAAGAGCCGAGAAGCGATGCCGCAACATCCACTGAGTCCGCAACGTCCGGAAGAGTCCGTCTCGCATTTGCTGCCAAATTTTATTCCGGTGAAAAATGAAAAAAAAAAAAAAATTTCCTGGTTTTTTTCCTACCGTTTTTGGCAGGCCATTCAAATTAGTTTGTTCACCACATGACGTCACAAACGGACCCATGACCCACCTCCCAACCCCCGACACGACTCCTCCTGACCGTAACAGGCGAATCCCCCCCGTAGAAACTTCGTTTCTACCTTACGTTTTGCTCTACATCAGAGGATTAGTAAAAGACGGGGATAGCGCGAACGCAGTCCCCACTAGCAGAAATTGTACGGCCGAGTTACCCACATTTGGGGTAATCGCAAGGGTCAGCTAAGCCTAAGTGCAATGGCTAAGCCTCGCCCTGGGCCCACCGCCGGCCTGATCACGGTGAAGGCCCCCGTCAGGTAAGTATGCTTTGCACAGCTTCTTGAGAGGTAGCATTTTTGTCGTCCGTCCTTGTGTTTGCCGCATTGTGCATTTCACGGCTTGTTTTATCTGGTCTCCGACAAGCACAACAACCAAATGTGCCGTTAAATTAATTGCTCTCCCGTCCTCCCTCTCTACCTCTCTTTCCTTGGCGTGTGCATACAGACGACACACACGCACTCATGGGATGCACCGCTGTTTCGTGCAATTGTTTTGCGAATGATTAACAGATGGTTATTCCCACATGTGTGGGAATGTGGGCCGTGCCTGGAGGTAGTGCAATACCAGGACAACCCGTGGGCAGGTCGAAGCAAGCTCCGGCACCGTGCCCCCTGTCCAAAAATCAGGTTAATACAAAGACATGCAAGCGAATCGCTTGCGTCCCAGGTATTAAACTGAGAAGAACAGATACTACACTTGATCTTAGCTCTAAAGAGCCGAGAAGCGATGCCGCAACATCCACTGAGTCCGCAACGTCCGGAAGAGTCCGTCTCGCATTTGCTGCCAAATTTTATTCCGGTGAAAAATGAAAAAAAAAAAAAAATTTCCTGGTTTTTTTCCTACCGTTTTTGGCAGGCCATTCAAATTAGTTTGTTCACCACATGACGTCACAAACGGACCCATGACCCACCTCCCAACCCCCGACACGACTCCTCCTGACCGTAACAGGCGAATCCCCCCCGTAGAAACTTCGTTTCTACCTTACGTTTTGCTCTACATCAGAGGATTAGTAAAAGACGGGGATAGCGCGAACGCAGTCCCCACTAGCAGAAATTGTACGGCCGAGTTACCCACATTTGGGGTAATCGCAAGGGTCAGCTAAGCCTAAGTGCAATGGCTAAGCCTCGCCCTGGGCCCACCGCCGGCCTGATCACGGTGAAGGCCCCCGTCAGGTAAGTATGCTTTGCACAGCTTCTTGAGAGGTAGCATTTTTGTCGTCCGTCCTTGTGTTTGCCGCATTGTGCATTTCACGGCTTGTTTTATCTGGTCTCCGACAAGCACAACAACCAAATGTGCCGTTAAATTAATTGCTCTCCCGTCCTCCCTCTCTACCTCTCTTTCCTTGGCGTGTGCATACAGACGACACACACGCACTCATGGGATGCACCGCTGTTTCGTGCAATTGTTTTGCGAATGATTAACAGATGGTTATTCCCACATGTGTGGGAATGTGGGCCGTGCCTGGAGGTAGTGCAATACCAGGACAACCCGTGGGCAGGTCGAAGCAAGCTCCGGCACCGTGCCCCCTGTCCAAAAATCAGGTTAATACAAAGACATGCAAGCGAATCGCTTGCGTCCCAGGTATTAAACTGAGAAGAACAGATACTACACTTGATCTTAGCTCTAAAGAGCCGAGAAGCGATGCCGCAACATCCACTGAGTCCGCAACGTCCGGAAGAGTCCGTCTCGCATTTGCTGCCAAATTTTATTCCGGTGAAAAATGAAAAAAAAAAAAAAATTTCCTGGTTTTTTTCCTACCGTTTTTGGCAGGCCATTCAAATTAGTTTGTTCACCACATGACGTCACAAACGGACCCATGACCCACCTCCCAACCCCCGACACGACTCCTCCTGACCGTAACAGGCGAATCCCCCCCGTAGAAACTTCGTTTCTACCTTACGTTTTGCTCTACATCAGAGGATTAGTAAAAGACGGGGATAGCGCGAACGCAGTCCCCACTAGCAGAAATTGTACGGCCGAGTTACCCACATTTGGGGTAATCGCAAGGGTCAGCTAAGCCTAAGTGCAATGGCTAAGCCTCGCCCTGGGCCCACCGCCGGCCTGATCACGGTGAAGGCCCCCGTCAGGTAAGTATGCTTTGCACAGCTTCTTGAGAGGTAGCATTTTTGTCGTCCGTCCTTGTGTTTGCCGCATTGTGCATTTCACGGCTTGTTTTATCTGGTCTCCGACAAGCACAACAACCAAATGTGCCGTTAAATTAATTGCTCTCCCGTCCTCCCTCTCTACCTCTCTTTCCTTGGCGTGTGCATACAGACGACACACACGCACTCATGGGATGCACCGCTGTTTCGTGCAATTGTTTTGCGAATGATTAACAGATGGTTATTCCCACATGTGTGGGAATGTGGGCCGTGCCTGGAGGTAGTGCAATACCAGGACAACCCGTGGGCAGGTCGAAGCAAGCTCCGGCACCGTGCCCCCTGTCCAAAAATCAGGTTAATACAAAGACATGCAAGCGAATCGCTTGCGTCCCAGGTATTAAACTGAGAAGAACAGATACTACACTTGATCTTAGCTCTAAAGAGCCGAGAAGCGATGCCGCAACATCCACTGAGTCCGCAACGTCCGGAAGAGTCCGTCTCGCATTTGCTGCCAAATTTTATTCCGGTGAAAAATGAAAAAAAAAAAAAAATTTCCTGGTTTTTTTCCTACCGTTTTTGGCAGGCCATTCAAATTAGTTTGTTCACCACATGACGTCACAAACGGACCCATGACCCACCTCCCAACCCCCGACACGACTCCTCCTGACCGTAACAGGCGAATCCCCCCCGTAGAAACTTCGTTTCTACCTTACGTTTTGCTCTACATCAGAGGATTAGTAAAAGACGGGGATAGCGCGAACGCAGTCCCCACTAGCAGAAATTGTACGGCCGAGTTACCCACATTTGGGGTAATCGCAAGGGTCAGCTAAGCCTAAGTGCAATGGCTAAGCCTCGCCCTGGGCCCACCGCCGGCCTGATCACGGTGAAGGCCCCCGTCAGGTAAGTATGCTTTGCACAGCTTCTTGAGAGGTAGCATTTTTGTCGTCCGTCCTTGTGTTTGCCGCATTGTGCATTTCACGGCTTGTTTTATCTGGTCTCCGACAAGCACAACAACCAAATGTGCCGTTAAATTAATTGCTCTCCCGTCCTCCCTCTCTACCTCTCTTTCCTTGGCGTGTGCATACAGACGACACACACGCACTCATGGGATGCACCGCTGTTTCGTGCAATTGTTTTGCGAATGATTAACAGATGGTTATTCCCACATGTGTGGGAATGTGGGCCGTGCCTGGAGGTAGTGCAATACCAGGACAACCCGTGGGCAGGTCGAAGCAAGCTCCGGCACCGTGCCCCCTGTCCAAAAATCAGGTTAATACAAAGACATGCAAGCGAATCGCTTGCGTCCCAGGTATTAAACTGAGAAGAACAGATACTACACTTGATCTTAGCTCTAAAGAGCCGAGAAGCGATGCCGCAACATCCACTGAGTCCGCAACGTCCGGAAGAGTCCGTCTCGCATTTGCTGCCAAATTTTATTCCGGTGAAAAATGAAAAAAAAAAAAAAATTTCCTGGTTTTTTTCCTACCGTTTTTGGCAGGCCATTCAAATTAGTTTGTTCACCACATGACGTCACAAACGGACCCATGACCCACCTCCCAACCCCCGACACGACTCCTCCTGACCGTAACAGGCGAATCCCCCCCGTAGAAACTTCGTTTCTACCTTACGTTTTGCTCTACATCAGAGGATTAGTAAAAGACGGGGATAGCGCGAACGCAGTCCCCACTAGCAGAAATTGTACGGCCGAGTTACCCACATTTGGGGTAATCGCAAGGGTCAGCTAAGCCTAAGTGCAATAGCTAAGCCTCGCCCTGGGCCCACCGCCGGCCTGATCACGGTGAAGGCCCCCGTCAGGTAAGTATGCTTTGCACAGCTTCTTGAGAGGTAGCATTTTTGTCGTCCGTCCTTGTGTTTGCCGCATTGTGCATTTCACGGCTTGTTTTATCTGGTCTCCGACAAGCACAACAACCAAATGTGCCGTTAAATTAATTGCTCTCCCGTCCTCCCTCTCTACCTCTCTTTCCTTGGCGTGTGCATACAGACGACACACACGCACTCATGGGATGCACCGCTGTTTCGTGCAATTGTTTTGCGAATGATTAACAGATGGTTATTCCCACATGTGTGGGAATGTGGGCCGTGCCTGGAGGTAGTGCAATACCAGGACAACCCGTGGGCAGGTCGAAGCAAGCTCCGGCACCGTGCCCCCTGTCCAAAAATCAGGTTAATACAAAGACATGCAAGCGAATCGCTTGCGTCCCAGGTATTAAACTGAGAAGAACAGATACTACACTTGATCTTAGCTCTAAAGAGCCGAGAAGCGATGCCGCAACATCCACTGAGTCCGCAACGTCCGGAAGAGTCCGTCTCGCATTTGCTGCCAAATTTTATTCCGGTGAAAAATGAAAAAAAAAAAAAAATTTCCTGGTTTTTTTC